>NW_027362772.1:189661276-194661276 GCF_046119375.1 Phyllobates terribilis | reverse complement strand
CCGCACTCTCGTTGTGCGCCTACCTCTAGGTCATCTTTGGGGAGAATGGTGGTGACCTCTACCACATAGTATCCTCTGGGCCCAGTTTCCTTTATGAAAGACACGCAATCTCCCGCTTGCAAATGCTGTTGGAAAAGCCCCGATCCAGAGTTTACATAAATTTTGTGATTAGTCTCGGCCTCCTGGATAAAGCCGTAACCCCGTGATGAGTTGAAGAAATGCACTGGTCATCTGGCTGGCCATGACTCCTCCCCCTGGGCACCGCAGTTCTTTCCAAACCTCCTGTTCCCGCTGTTTCTTACCTTCCACTACCCCCACTATCTACTCCACTTATTCTGGGGCAGGGATGGGGACCTCCTCCACGTACATGCAAGGTAAGGTGCTGAGGGACGCCAGATGGGACGGGTCTTCACCAGGGGGAGTCGGTGCTAAGTTGCACTTACCGCTGATGCTCCATCACCACATCTGCAGAGTTTCGGTGCTACCATTGTGATTGCTCAGTGACCGCGGGATCCAGACCCCTCGGCCGCTCCTTCTCCGTGGCTGAGTGATCCGGGTTCATCGGCCGCACCTGCTTTACTGCCGCTCCTCACTTCCGGCCTTCGAAGAAGCATCTTTCTGACTGGGATGGAAAAGCCATTGTCAACTGGATCCTCGTTGAAGACATCTGCTCCCCGGAGGCCTCCAGGCCGCTTGTGCTTCATATCCTTTGGTGTCGTCTTCCACAAAAATGCCGAGCCGCTGGGTATGAGAAATCCCTTTTCCAGGCTTTGCCCTTCTTTGGGTGGAGCCACTTTCGACTACTCCACACATTCTTCTGGAATCTGCATCAACAGGCAGGGTTTTTATCTTTCTTCACCGTGCCCACCATGGGGGGGCACTGCTCACAGGAAGCTGAATCCTGGGCTCAGGCCACCGCCCGTACCAGATGGATTTTCATGCTGTTTTCCTCTCAGGAGGGTGGAGCTGTCACTAGCCTCCGCACCATTGTCCACCATTTTAGTATTTCTAATGGCGCTTTCTGCACGTGAGGACTCTAAATCCTGCCAACTATGCCAAGTTGTAAGGTACGCAGGGCAGTAGTCATGAGTAAGGGGCTGCTGTTTTCCAACACTCTGGCATCCCAAAAATAAGTAATGTCCCGTTTCCCTTGTGTTGTGGGTGTACATTGTATCACTCACGGTTTGGCTTGAAGCCTTGACTGACTCCACGATCAAGGATCCAGGAACAACCACTCAATGAACAGGAGACACTTGATCCTTTTCAAACAAATGAACTATACTGAACAGTCCAAACTCCATCTTTGTCACAGCACAGTACAATATTACAGTCACGTCTTTTATCTACCACTTTATCCTATTTCTATACCTATGTCCTAATTTCTTATCCTTATACTTTCCCTATACTTAATAAATTAACACATTATGTCTTTACCAAAACACATCTGCGTCATCCACAACAGTAGTAATTAAAACATTCTATAAAATTTTTCATATTACATCATTCACATTAGTGCCCGTGATATTTTATGCACTTGAAATACATACGTAATACACAAAAGAGCACCCGTTTTATTAGAGAGAACATGTTTGTCCCTGCAACACTCCCATCTAATCCGCTATCTCTCAGATAAAGCTCTTCTTGACCCTCACTATGCTCTGCTCTATCACTCTCAAGGATACTGCTCTCTCTTGGTTCTCCTTCTACCCCTCTGACCGCCCCTTCACGGTATCTTTTGCTGGCTCCTCTTCCTGTCCTCTTTCCCTCAATGTTGGGGTTTCATAGGGCTCAGTTCTATGTCCCCTCCTCTTCTCCTTATGCACTGCCCCTATTGGACAAACCATCAGCAGATTCGGTTTTCAGTACCATCTCTATGCTGATGACATCCAATTATACACACGTCTCTTGACATCACCCCTGTATTACTACAAAATACCAGTCATTGTCTTTCCGCTTTCTCTAACATTATGTCCTCCCTCTATCTATAACTGAATCTGTCAAAAACTGAACTCCTTGTGTTTCATCCCTCTCCTAACTTACATATACAAAATGTTGCCATTTCCATGTGTTGTTCTACCATTACTCCCCAGCAACATGCCCTCTGTTTTAGGGTCATAGTTGATTCAAATTTTTTATTAACCCCCTACTGTACATCCGTTCACTCGCTCGCTCATGTCACCTACAGAGACATCTCTACAATTCAACCTTTTCTTACTTTTGACTATGCAAAAACTCTTACTGTTGCTCTTATTCATTCTCATCTTGACTATTGCAACTCTCTACTAATCAGTATCCCTCTTACTAAACTCTACCTTCTCCAATCCATTTTAATGCAGCAGCCAGGATCATATTCCTTTCCAACCGCTACACCGATGCCTCTACCCGGTGCCGCTCATTGCACTGGTTTCCTATATAAATTTATCAATCTCATCCACAAAGTGCTCCATGGTTCAGCACCACCCTACATCACCTCCCTCATCTCTGTCTATAACCCTACCCGTGCCCTCCTTTTAGCTAATGACCTGTGACTAACATCCTCAATAATCCGAACCTCCCACTCCCGTCTCCAAGATTTCTTGCGTGCTGCGCCAATTCTCTGGAATGCACTTCCCAGGACAATTTGATTAATTCCCAATACCAACAGCTTTAATCCCCTTTACCCCCCAAGGCTGTTTGCACCTTAATGACCAGGCCAAATTTTACAATTCTGACCAGTGTCACTTTATGATGTAATAACTCTTGAATGATTCAACAGAGCCCACTGATTCTAAGATTGTTTTTTGTGACATACTGTACTTCATGATAGTGGTAAAAAATTTTCAATATCACTTGCATTTATTTGTGAAAAAATCTGAAATTTGGTGAAAAGTTTGAAAATTTTGCAATTTTCAAACTTTGAATTCTTATGCCCTTAAACCAGAGAGTTATGTCACACAAAAATAGTTAATAAATAACATTTACCACATGTCTACTTTACATCATCAGCACAATATTTGAAACATTTTTTTTGTTATGAAGTTTTAAGGGTTAAAAGTTGACCAGCGATTTCTCATTTTACCAACAAACTTTACAAAAAACATTTTTTTAGGGACCACATCAGATTTGAAGCAACTTTGTGGCGTGTATATATATATTTTTTATTATTATTATTATTATTATTATTTTCTGATTTTTTTTTTTTTTTTTTTTACTTTTTTACTTAGTCCCACTATTGGACTTTCACTTTATGCAGTCTGATTGCAGTTATAAAGCATAGCAATGCTGGTGCGCTGATATGCTTTGTAACTGTCAGTTCTGCACTGACAAAAGTTAGTTAGATCATGTGTAGCACCCCGAGGGCTCGGCTGCTACAGGGGTATTGCACCTCAGACCAGAGGTGTGATATTCCACTCCCGGGTAAGGATGGAGTGTGGACCAGGACTCGTTTAGCTGCATGCACCACACACACCCCATTTCCGAGGGACAGGTCAACGGTGCTCCCACGAGACAGGAGTGCAGGCACGACAGCATCTATTCCTGGCTGGAGTGGGGAGGGGGGGAGGAAAACCCAGTGGTGTAGGAGCAGATAGGGGTGGGTCTTTGGGCATAGGTAGGAGCCCATTGGTTGCTAGTCACCTGGGCTCGGGTGTCAGAAGGAGGTATATAAGGTGGGCACCATCTTAGGACAGAGTTCAGTTCAGTTCAGTCAGGAGTGCAGCCAGAGAGGGCTGACAGGGAGCTGTGGCTCAGTCTGGGACCAGCTCCAGAGGCAGGCCTGGAGTGGAGGCCAGAAACAGCAGAGAGAGAGAGGAGAAAGAGCGGAAAGGAAAGTAAGAAAGGAACTGGAACAGAGGAGAAAGGAAGCAAGGAACACAGAGAAAGTCCCAGCGACACAAGGACAGACGGAACCCCATATGCCCAGGAGATACAGGGTGAAGGGTTGGCAGAACAGGGTACCGGAACCCAAATTGGTGGAGGCAACAAATTCCTCAGCCAAAGACCGGAGGTTGTTACCACATCTTGGTGCGACCCCTCACTACATCCACCAGGAAAGCATACCACATAGGGTCAGGGAAACCGGAGATAGGTTTCGCCAAGAGAAGGCCCGAGGAAGCTGGACAAAGGTGGGTCACTTGTGGGGACGGCCAGAGAAAGGAAAGGAAGGGAGCCCTGTGCCACGCTCTGGAATTGCCTGGGAGTTGGTCGAGTCCCTTGCCTGGTGAACGCAGCACGGCTCAGGCGGTCCCTCATGTGCACAAGTGACCAGAATAACAACTATGAGTAAAGCATTGGAAACTGCAATTACAAGTCTCTGTGTTTCATCGCCGCACCAGCACCATTAGGACTGGGACGCTCACACCATCACTCCCATCATCCACACTAGCTGCCCTGAGGCAATACTTCTCCCGTGGGGAGTTATTCCATACTCGGCTGCGCAAACTACATCAGCCTCAGCGGTCTGCAGCGCAGCGGCGGTCCCCACTGACCGCAATCCACGGGTGGCGTAGTCGGACATTGTTATTACCTAAGAGTGCCACTGGTTTGACCGCCCTGGGCACGGACCGGGTCACAGCCACGGAGGACTACAACCCCCAGCGATCCGGCTCCGGGTATCCCCTGCTCAGCACAGGCCCAGGGGGCGCGTCAACTTTTGGCGTAGTCGGCAGGATTCAAACCAACCCGCCACCAACGGGTATTGCGTGCCTGAAAAAAAAAAAAAAAAGACTTTTGCACTTACCTGAGAGAAGTTTCCCGCCGTCCGGAGTCGTTTCCCGCCATCGGACGCCATCTTGGGTCGTTTCCCGCCATCAGACGCCATCTTGGGTCGTTTCCCGCCGTCTTCTGCCGTCTTCCCGCCATCCGCAGCCGCTTCCCGCCATCGGACGCCATCTTCGGGACGCTGCGCGGGAAGAAGAGGGGCGTGGACGCCGAAAGCGCACGAGATCCAAAGCTCCGCCCCACGCACTGACGCTGCGTAAGGTCCCGGAAGGGAGAGGGAGCGACGCTGACGTCACAGGAGCGCGACGCAAGGTCCTCAACCCCGACGATCGACTGCGGAGCCGCGGCCTACGGAGGAAGATCAACGCAAGGTAGGCCACGGTCCACCAGGGGGGGGGGGGACACCAGGAACGGAGAGCAAGATGGCGGACCGGCAGCAGACTAAGCTGCCCAGCATCGGCAGTGCCCCAGCAGTCGCGGGCCCCGACCAGCGCCAGGAGAAGACGCGTGATGCAGGAGCGGTCGCGGGAGCAGGTAAGAGGAGTCTCCCTGTCCCGGACGCTGCCAGCGTCAGCCTGCTCCCGGGCCCCCTGGTGGAGCCGCCAATCCCGGGCGCTGCAGACACCGACCTGCTCCAGATCCCGCAACAAGCCCTGCAGCCGAGCCCTCCAGCCCTGGGCACTGCCACCACCAGCCCGCGCCCAGGCCCAAAGTCGCACCCTCTGACCCCGGGCGTCATCAACAGCGGCCTTCTCCACGGCCCCGCCGCAAGGCCTGCTGCACAAGGGCGCAAAGGGATTGTACGCCCTCCACGTCAACCGGCTTACCGAGGAAGAGCTGCAGTACCACCAGTACGAGGAAAGCCAAGAGGACCCGGACGGGTCTGAAGATTACGAGAAAGGAGCATCAGGAGGACACCGTTACTAATGAACGGTAAATGGAACTGTATATAGTTACCCGTAAGGGTATAGAAACTGTTGCTGAGTGGAGTGTGGTCCCCGTTGGGACTAGTGTGGAACTGTTAAAGGACTGTTACCTGTTAAAGTTACACCCCCTACATCCCCTACCAGGCTGAGGACTGTGAGCAGCCACTCCCTTATCCCCACTGGCCGAAGACTGAGAGCGGCCACCCCTGTAAATAGTTGCGCTTCTTAAAGCGCCCCCTACTGGTTTTATAAAAGAACTGCAACGTCTACCTCAGGACGAATTAAATGGACTGTTGCATCTTTAAGAGAAAGTGAACACCTGGTCGCAAGTTGCACAGCGGCCAGAACTCAAGAATATGTTTTGAAAATGTGTTATTTGAAAATGCCCTAATGTGAAAAGTGGAAAATGCTGCTAAAATAATAATGCCAAAGTTTTATATAGTGTTCTATAAAAGAGTTCCGGTGGCATTAGTAAAATGTTTTATACCTGTAACGTTAAAAAGAGAAGAATACCTCCCATAAAGGGATGAGTGAAAAGTTAATGTCTTATATGCGAATGCATTCTAAAAATTTGTATGTTTTAAATTGTTTTATTCTTTTCCAGCCCGAGGACGTGCTGTGATTTACCAGGGGGGAATGTAGCACCCCGAGGGCTCGGCTGCTACAGGGGTATTGCACCTCAAACCAGAGGTGTGATATTCCACTCCCGGGTAAGGATGAAGTGTGGACCAGGACTCGTTTAGCTACATGCACCACACACACCCCATTTCCGAGGGACAGGTCAACGGTGCTCCCACGAGACAGTAGTGCAGGCACGACAGCATCTGTCTCTGTCTGGAGTGGGGAGGGGAAAGTACACCCAGTGGTGTAGGAGCAGATAGGGGTGGGTCTTTGGGCATAGGTAGGAGCCCATTGGTTGCTAGTCACCTGGGCTCGGGTGTCAGAAGGAGGTATATAAGGTGGGCACCATCTTAGGACAGAGTTCAGTTCAGTTCAGTCAGGAGTGCAGCCAGAGAGGGCTGACAGGGAGCTGTGGCTCAGTCTGGGCCCAGCTCCAGAGGCAGGCCTGGAGTGGAGGCCAGAAACAGCAGAGAGAGAGAGGAGAAGGAGCGGAAAGGAAAGTAAGAAAGGAACTTGAACAGAGGAGAAAGGAAGCAAGGAACACAGAGAAAGGCCCAGCGACACGAGGACAGAAGGAACCCCATATGCCCAGGAGATACAGGGTGAAGGGTTGGCAGAACAGGGTACCGGAACCCAAATTGGTGGAGGCAACAAATTCCTCAGCCAAAGACCGGAGGTTGTTACCACATCTTGGTGCGACCCCTCACTACATCCACCAGGAAAGCATACCACATAGGGTCAGGGAAACCGGAGATAGGTTTCGCCAAGAGAAGGCCCGAGGAAGCTGGACAAAGGTGGGTCACTTGTGGGGACGGCCAGAGAAAGGAAAGGAAGGGAGCCCTGTGCCACGCTCTGGAATTGCCTGGGAGTTGGTCGAGTCCCTTGCCTGGTGAACGCAGCACGGCTCAGGCGGTCCCTCATGTGCACAAGTGACCAGAATAACAACTGTGAGTAAAGCATTGGAAACTGCAATTACAAGTCTCTGTGTTTCATCGCCGCACCAGCACCATTAGGACTGGGACGCTCACACCATCACTCCCATCATCCACACTAGCTGCCCTGAGGCAATACTTCTCCCGTGGGGAGTTATTCCATACTCGGCTGCGCAAACTACATCAGCCTCAGCGGTCTGCAGCGCAGCGGCGGTCCCCACTGACCGCAATCCACGGGTGGCGTAGTCAGACATTGTTATTACCTAAGACTGCCACTGGTTTGACCGCCCTGGGCACGGACCAGGTCACAGCCACGGAGGACTACAACCCCCAGCGATCCGGCTCCGGGTATCCCCTGCTCAGCACAGGCCCAGGGGGCGCGTCACATGCACTGCGCATGAACTAACTAACTTGCTAGTGCCTGGAGACCCGGATGTCGCCATGACGACATCGGGTCACCATGGTAACAATTGGGCCCCCACGACTTCACGTGAGGGCGCCAATCCAAGAGCAGAGGGACTTCTCTCCCTCTACCTGCCAGCTAAATGGGGTGATTGCAGCATTTAGGGGGGTTAACGTGCGGAAAGCGGTGCAGGCACCGATCCTGGCACTGAGTGCCGGGTGTCAGCTGTCAGAATCAGCTGACACCTGGCGGCAATCGAGCGAAAAATTGCCTGGACGTTCTCAGTATAAGGTTGTTAAGTACTTACCAACCAGGACATACTGAGTATTTCCAAGGTCCGGAAGGGGTTAATTGTGGCCTACAAACGTATTTCTTTAGACTGGCTAATCGCCTCACCTCACGTATATAACCATTTCTGTTTTGCTCTTACAAAATTTTCTTTGAAATCAGGACCCTCGTAACATCTGTTCATACACCTTCCATACACTTAATAGCCATCTGTGTCCGTACTGTACACATACTGGCTGGTGACCGGTTCATGCAGCATTATGTGAATACCCTGTGTATTTTATTGATGGCCAGACCGTACAATACAAGCAATTTTTACCATTCACAATTCGTGTCTCCACTATTTCCTCATAGCTTGCGAGCAGGACCCTCACTCCTCTTGGTATCTGAGTAGTGTGTTACTCCGTAAAGTCTTTATTGTCTGTACAAGTTCCTCTAAAATGTAAAGTGCTGCGGAATATGTTGGCGCTATAGAAATAACAATTCTAAAAAATTATTATTATCATTATTATATGTGACTAGCACCATAGACGTTAATAGGTATGTATTCTATCTTTGAAAATCTTGTATAAAACTCGAACGTGATTCACGGACATCTGAATGAGGCCTAAAATTTACACCACTTTGTTGCTTCCGTATAGGTACTAACATGTATTAAACCCACCTATAAGATACTTTATCTCAAAATTGGAGCAAAAAAGGCCAGAAGAGATGCTGCATTTTAATGTCCTAATGATTGAGGTTCTGTACCAGGTAAATAGGTTTAATGTCTATACATGCGACATGACTACAACAGAATACATGGATTATATGTCGAATGAGAGCTACTGTATGCATAGAATAAAGCTCATCCATAAAGTGAGAAATCAGCAGAGAACAGAAACCTTCTCTCCCCCTGCAGAGTGAGCATAATTTGTAAGTAGAACAATCAAGTATTGCTGCATAGTGCTACATTTTTACAAAATTTCAGAGTCCCTTTAAAAAGGGACACATTTCACAGTGTTTTACTAATTGCTGACGGCTTAAGTGATAATGAAAATGCTGAAAAACCTGCTACATTTCTATGCACTGTTAATGAACAAGCTGTGTTGTATAATGATAGTGATTGCAGATCCACCGATGAATGCACTAAATTATATACTGATAAGAGGACGTAGCTGATGAGCATTGTTTCTATAGTAGTGCCACATCTGCATTGTTAAATTCTTTTCCCTGTTAATCACAGATGTTTTGGAGGATGGGTGTGCAGAATTTTACTCAATGTCAGCGAGGACATTTTTATGATGGTTTGTAAAAGCCTTGACATTATCCTGTTTGCTCCACCTCTAAATGCGCATAAATTCAGTTATATAAAACATATGGTTTTACACTGGATTCTCACAACTCTAGTTACAAAGGTTTTCTGCAGCCACTCTCTGAGAATAGAACATTGAGAAAATCAGATGGGGATCTAGTTGGCATGTGAAGCCACAATGGCATGTGACCTCAAATTACATATTTGAGGTCATATGACTGACCATTCTCGCTGGGGATACAGAGGAATCGTGACAGTGTGAGCATTATACATTGTCATAATTTAGCAATCTGCAGTCACATAGAGTGACTACAGAGATATACTTATATCTTGGAAAACCCATTTAAAATAAAATTTACTTGTTTTAAAGTCTTTTAAAAGATGTAAGAATAAATAAGTTCCCCCATGATGGCTAAGTGAAATACAGATCATTTAATGCAGTTCTGCCATCAGATTTCACAATACAAGCCGCATATTTTGCTAACTAGATTTCTTAGATGTGATAATGTCTGTATAATCCTTCAATAAAATTTAACTCACTCTCCACCCACCTTGTATGATTGACAGTTCCTCAGTGTGCTTCCTGCTGTTAAGATCTCACACTGCTCAGTACAAGCTGCAGCTGGAAGTATCGCTGGGATGGTGGGTAGAGACTGAATACACTTGGTTAAAGCTTCTCAATCTACAGCTGACTGCTCATCTTAATATCAGGATTATATAGCTATTCTGAAATGAATTTTCAAATTAAGTATACTTAATCAGGTTGAAGAGATCTATTCAATAATTTATACAGTCTTTATTGTGAAATCTGGTGACAGATTTGCTTTAACTGAAAAAGAGAATCATTTTCAAAAACATAGACAAAATATCAAAAACATACAAGATATCAAAAGAAGTAGGACATATCAAAACTAACATCTGATGATGCATCAGACAAAATAAAAAAAGATATCGAAAGATATATACAGGATATAGAAATAGTATAATAACAAAATGTGGAAAAAAATGCATGATACTCAGCCTCCAAGATTTCATCTGGAGGAGCTCTTGTTGTATCTTACATCCAGGTTACATCCAATGAGAGAAGACTTAAAGGGCCTGTCTCAAAGTCTTAAATGGGTAACATTGCAAAGTTCTTGTAAAAACAAGCAATGCTGCAATTTATCCCTTATTACAAATCCTCTCCCTTCTCAATTTCTACAGTTTAGAGGTTATTTCTAAGGCACCCAGCCAACCTGCAGTCCTCAGTGTGGACAGTTACCTATGTGAGGAACATGCTCCACTCTCAAGCTCTATGCTTTGGAGCCTATCCGTGCCACTGTGAAGCTGACCCCATCACTGATTTCAGCCAGTTAAAGTCCCCCTATGCTTCTCCCATGCTACAGAGGCAAAGCTGCCTCTGTTAGCAGTATGGGAGAGCTCTCAGTTCAGGCCAGCAATACAACCATATCACTGGATAAAACTGTCAATCTTCATGAGTGCACCACCCCTGGCAAAGCAGGAAGCCCAGGGCTGGGAAGCGGCGTACTCCTGATGAAAAGATTTTGTAATATCTTTATTCTGGATTACTGTGTTAATTTAAAGTTTAAAATTAAACAATTTAACTGTTACTATACTGTCACGCAAGGTGTAAGAAAAACTTAGTGCAACACAAAGGGAAGAGGGAAAGGGATCCCAGACTCTAGGGAAAGGGGAGAGTGGAGACCTCCTAGGTAGATCTAATCTCACCCAGTCTCGACTAACGTCCCTATATTGGTTCTTCACAAATCGTCGCACGCGTACCTTGCCCTGTCTTTCCCTGGCGTTGGGCCCTGGCTAGGGAAGGGAGGAGATGAGCACTAGTCGATCCCCACTGACCACTATAGACAACAAGGAGGGACAAACAATGGAAAATCGCTTAGCTTTAGACAACTCCAGACAAATACGCCCACGTCCTCTAGCACTAAAGAGGTAGAAGTAGTGTTCTTGCTCAAGCCTTCACAAGGGATAATGTGAATATCGCTGGCACCTCCCTCTGGCACACAGCAGTTATTTATATACCCAGCCCAGGGTGTTAATTAGCCAGAGGAAGGTAGCCACTGGGTTCTAGAGAGACAGCTTCAAGAAGATGTCTGTAATGCCAAAGGAAGAGATCTCAGGCAACCAACTGTAGGGTGACTGTCTGTCACTTCTGGCACACCCGTGATATATACATAATTTAAAGTGCAATTTGCGATTGTGGGAAGAGGAGATAAGAGGGAAGTAGAACAGGAGATCTTGTGAGGATCGAAGGTTGCGTGCAGGTAAGTACCAGGAGACTAGGTCACAGATGTATGGAGGAGACAGATTGTGGATGGCTTTGTATGCCAGGGTTAGGGTTTTGAACTGGATTCTCTGGGTAATGGGGAGCCAGTGAAGGGATTGACAGAGGGGAGAGGCCGGGGAATAGCAGGGGGACAGGTGGATTAGTCGGTCAGCAGCGTTTAGGATATATTGGAGGGGGGCGAGAGTGTTGGAAGGGAGGCCACAGAGCAGGAGGTTGTAGTAGTCGAGGTGGGAGATGATGAGGGCATGCACTAGTGTTTTTGCAGAGTCTATGCTGAGGAATGCGCAGATGCGGGAGATGTTTTTGAGTTGGAGTTGGCAGGAAGTGGAAAGGGCTTGGATATGTGGTTTGAAGGAGAGGTCAAAGTCCAGGGTTACTCTGAGGCAGCGAGCTTGTGGGACTGGGGAGAGTGGGCAGCCATTGACGTTGATGGATAGGTCAGATGGGGGGTGATGAATGAGAAGGTGGAAAGATGATGAATTCTGTTTTATCCATGTTAAGTTTTAGAAATCTGGCAGAGAAGAAGGGTGAGATAGTGGACAGACATTGTGGGATTTTGGTTAGTAGGGAGGAGATATTGGGTCCAGAGAGGTAGACCTGTGTGTACAGGTGATACTGAAAGCCGTGAGACTCTATGAGCTGTCCCAGGCCAAAGGTGTAGATGGAGAAGAGCAGAGGTCCTAGAACTGAACCTTGGGGGACACCGACAGATAGGGGGTGAGATGAGGAGGTGGTGTGCGAAAAGTCCTGTCTGTTAGGTATGAGGAGATCCAAGATAGGGCCAAGTCCATGATTCCAAGAGATGAGAGGGTTTGTAGTAAGAGGAAATGGTTGACTGTGTCCAAGGCAGATAACAGGTCCAGGAGGAGGACGAAGTAGTGTCGCTTGGATTTGGCGGTTAGTAGGTCATTGGTGACTTTAGTCAGGGCAGTTTCAGTCGAGTGATGTGGTTGGAAGCCAGATTGTAAGTGGTCAAAGAGGGAACATGAGGAGAGGTGGGAGGACAGTTTAAGGGGGACATGTTGTTCCAGTAGTTTCGAGGCATAGGAGAGAAGTGATATGGGGCGGTAGCTGGTCAGACAGGATGGGTCAAGGGAGGGCTTTTTGAGGATGGGTGTGATTGAGACGTGTTTGAAACATGAAGGGAAGACACCAGTTGTTAGTGACAGGTTGAAGAGGTGGGTTAGGGTTGGGATGAAGACTGTGTTAAGATTAGGGATGAGGTGGGATGGGATTGGATCAAGTTCGCAGGTGGTGAGGTGTGACTTGGAGAGTAAAGAAGAGACTTGGTCTTCTGTAATGGTGGAGAAGTGGGGTTTGGAGGAGGAAGGTTGAGTAGATATGAGGAGGGGCTGTGGAGACTTTAGGGAAAAGCTTTGTCTGATGGTGTCAATCTTCTGCTTGAAGAATGAGGCAAAGTCTTCGGCTGAGATGAGAGGAGAGGGAAGAGGTGCTGGGGGACAGACGAGAGAATTGAAAGTGTTGAATAGCTGTTTAGGGTTGTGAGACAGGGAGGATATGAGAGATGAGAAGTTGGTTTGTTTTGCTGCAGTGAGTGTGGACTTGAAAATAGTGAGGGATTGTTTGAATGCGATTAAGTGCTCGATGGAGTGGGACCTTTTCCATCTCCGCTCAGCAACCCTGGAGACCAGTCGCAGTTCTTTAGTAAGGTTGGTGTGCCAGGATTGCTGGTTGATTGTGCGAGCTTTGGTATGTGTGAGAGGGGCGACTGAGTCGAGAGCTGCGGCTGTTGTGGTATTATATAAAGCAGCAGCAACATCTGCATCGTGTAAGGAATTTATGTCTGTAAGAGGGAGGAGGCATTCAGAGAGTGAGTGTAGGTTGAGGTGTTTGAGGTTTCTACGAGGGTGTGCAAGTTTTTGGAGTTGGGATTGTGGACCTGGAGAGGAGAGGACAGAGAATGTAAGTAGGTTGTGGTCTGAGAGAGGGAAAAGAGAGTTAGAGAGGTTAGATAGGGAACAGAGGCGGGTGAAAATTAGGTCCAGTGTGTGGCCACCTTTATGAGTGGCAGCGGAAGACCATTGAGTAAGGCCAAAGGAGGAAGTGAGGGAGAGGAGCTTAGAGACAGATGAGTGGGAAGTGTCGATGGGGATGTTGAAGTCACCCATTATGATAGTGGGGATGTCAGCAGAAAGGAAGTGAAGCAGCCAGGTGGTGAAGTAGTCTAAGAAGGTGGTGGCTTTCCCTGGGGGTTGGTAAATGATGGCCAGTTGGAGGTTGGAGGGGGAGTAGATGCGCACCTCAAAAGATGGGAGTGTAACGGAGTGCGGCAGTGGGATTTCAGTGAAGGCGCAGGTATCAGACAGGAGAAAACCTATGCCTCCACCATGTTTGCCGTTGGGGCGGGGGGGGTGGGAAAGGTGGAATCTGCCATACGAAAGTGCGGCTGGGGAGGCTGTGTCAGAGGGGGTGAGCCAGGTTTCGGTTATGGTGAGGAAGGAAAGTTTGTTAGTAATGAAAAGGTCGTGGATGTAGGAAAGTTTGTTGCAGATGGGTACAGCGTTCCCTAGAGCTCCTGTTAGTGCAACTGGGGAAGCGGGGATTGGGTGGATGGGTATGAGCAGGGCAGGCTCCAGGTTTTTGTGGGCCCTGGGCGAAAGAGTCTCAGTGGGGCCCTTTAACATATCCCACGATTCATGCTGCAAAGATACCGCAGAGAAATATATATATAGTACAATGCCGAAGATTTCACTTCTTACATTACATGAGCGATATCTATTGTAAATTCTACAATAGCTCAGAAACCGGCGAATTCTCTCAACGCACAGTGCAGACCAGACAGTATAGTCCTCCATACAGTATTATGGGCCCCATATATTGCTCCATGCAGAATACTGGTCCCCATATAATGCTCCATACAGGATACTGGTCCCCATATAATGTTTCATAAAGGATACTGGTCCCCATATAACACTCCATACAGGATACTGGTCCCCATATAACGCTCCATAAAGGATACTGGTCCCCATATAACGCTCCATAAAGGATACTGGTCCCCATATAACGCTCCATACAGGATACTGGTCCCCATATAACGCTCCATACAGGATACTGGTTCCCATATAATGCTCCATACAGGATACTGGCCCCCATATAACGCTCCATAGAGGATACTGGCCCCCTTATAACGCTCCATACAGAATACTGGCCCCCACATAATGCCCAATGCAGGATGTCACCCCCCCTTATAATGCCCCATGCAGGATGTCACCTCTCCTCCCCATATAATGCCCCATGCAGTCCCCGCCCATATAATGCCCCATGCAGGATGTCACTTGTTCCCCTCCATATAATGCCCCATGCAGGATGTCACTTGTCCCCTCTCCCATATAATGCCCCATGCAGGATGTCACTTGTTCCCCCCACCATATAATGCCCCATGCCTCCATACATATTAAAAAAAAATCAAATACTCACCTCACTTCTCACCTGCTGCTGCTCTGGACCCCTCACCCGCACCGACATCTTCCCGCTCTGCACTGCCTGTGACGGCTCAGGAGAGAGCGCGGTGTAAAGACGTCACCGCACCCTCTGACCTGAGACATCACAGTGCAGCAACCTCGAAAGAGACCGGAGCTGCTGCAGAGGCAAGTATTGTGCCGGGGCCCTGAGCAAGCAGGGGCAAGCGGGCGCTGATACCGGCTCTGCACCGCTCACGGGTCCCATAGCACGCCGGCGTGCCCGACGGTGAGTGGGTCCCCCCGCCTGCTCAGGGCCCCGGCACTTGCCCGGGTGCGCCGGGTGCTGACGCCGGCCCTGGGTATGAGGTTAGAAAGGCTGTTTGAGTTTGTGGTACGTCGTGGATGGGAGGTAGAAGTGACTGAGGGGATGTGGTGAGGAAGGCCAGGATTTGGAGAGATGTCTCCGGCAGTGAGGAGGAGCAGAGAAAGTGTTAGCAGGTGGGAGTAGGAGAGGGCATGGGGTGGCTGTCTGTGTTTGCAGATACAGAATTGAATGTTGATGAATGGGTGATGAAAGACAGATCTAGGCCTCTTGGCTCTGCAGTTTGGCACCTCTAAACATCAGATAAAGTCTAAAGTGGGGAAAGGACAGACATATGTGAGTATTGAATGGAATGTGACAGATAAAGTACTCTTTTATAAAATGCACTGGTTTGAATGTGATCCTCATTATCCTGCAAGATAAGTAGATTTATGAATTCAATGCCTGTAGTGAAAAAGTGATATGGGAAGGTAAGACCAAAGTTACTGCTGTCAAGGTCATCTATGAACTGTTTTGCATCTAGTTCACTGCCTCTCCACAGAAAGAACAAATCATCTATGTGTCAACAATATAATAAGATATTTTGAAAGAAGTGGTGTTTACTGTAAATGTGCAGTTCCTCAAAATGCCTCATGTACAGGGTACAGACCTACTTCCAACAGCACAATATTCCATATGAGCAATTTAAGAGTGTCAGAAAAATTGCTCTAGCACCAATACCTTTCATAAACAAGCAGTAATATTACAATGTCAATTTAAAGAAAAAAGTTAACCCTCGATTTTGAACAGTGATGCTCTTAAAAAGGCCAGCAGTCATGAATGCCTGGCCAACATGCAACATGTTTCCAACACAATTGTGACCACATAAAGCACAACCCACACTTTCATCAAAAATTTATTGTCCAAGCATTGGCATATTTTGCAAATTGATTCCCTACTGAGGGATTCAGTTCCTGTAAGGCCTAAGGTTACATACAGAAGGCCACTAACATTGCAATATATTCTTGCTCCAAGTTGCCTCTGAAAAAGAACAGAAGTCAATGAGAAATCTGTTGGCTTCATTCCATCCCTAAAGGGTTCAGTCAAATGTGGTTGTGATGACACAGCATTTAATCTTAATTATGCCAGACGTATATTTTCTGTAGGTCAGGAGACATAGACTATTGCTCATATGAGTCTGAAAGTTGACTCTTGAATTGATGTGTTTTTCTTAGGTAGGTCAAGAAACATAGACTATTGTCTGAACGTTGACTCTTGAATTGATGCTTGTGAATTGTGGAATGGCTGCTGTTTACCTCATATATCAGCTCTTACAGTTTATTTTACTGCTATTCTTGGGAAACAGGAACGCAGAGTCATTGAACAATCAGTGTTTGCTAATATGTTGATTACCCATTGTATAAGTCCATGCAGCTGTCGACTTGCAAACAGTGAAGGACAAACTATGCAGATTGATTAAATATTCAAACAATGAGAGTTGACCTTATCCCACCTTCCCCCTGACCCGTGAATGATGGCCTGAACCACAGATGTGGGTATAAAAAGGGACCCCTATCCTTCTGCAAGAAGAGACTCTACAGAACAGCAGCCAGGACAACATGGCTCCTTCAAGAGGGACACAGGTTTGACATTCTACAGGATGCCAGCCTAAGGGACCATGGCCCTAGCTGGAAGTATACAGATCTGCTCCATTGAACATCACTGAAAACATAGACAAGTTCGGAGAAGCCAAGTTGGGACCCTCCAGTCACCTGGCCCTATGGATAGGTTCAGAGAAGCCAAGTTGGGACCAGGTTGGGACCTTCCGGTCACCTAGCCCCTAGAGACGTTCAGAGAAGCCAGGTCACGTACCTCAATGGACTGTCAGCTTCCTAAGCTTGTCGTTATCTCCTCTCTGTGAGTGCCCGCCCAAAGCGGGAGTGGGGTAGTTGGCCCTGGAAGCCCCAAAGTCGCAGCTGCTCTAATCCCGGCGAGTCAGCAAAAGGGTGAGACTCCGTAATTTGCGCCATATTGGCTATTTGCTGGGACTGTTCAATAGGTTCAGAAAAGTATTGCCACCCTGTGTTGACTGAGTAATATTATGCCCAGAAGGAAGGAGTGTGGGTGTCCAGTGGGATGAACCCTGGTCCATGTGGTCTTTCTAAAGACAGCCAGGTAAAATCTTTTGTGTCAATATACAAAGGTGAAAAGTTCTCCATCAAGACATTTCTTAGCTCAGATTATGTCATATACTCTTTATATTCAGGTAGAGTTTAATCAGATTTTATGCCTCATCATTAAGGGAAAAGCTCAGGGAGTTTTTATTAACCAGGGCAAATGTTTATGTGGCGCCCCTGAGGGTTCAGTCGCCACAGAGGTACTGCATCTCACCCAGAGGTGTGGTATCTCACTCTCAGGTAAGGAAGGAGTACTGCCCCGGACCCTAACACTTGCATCCATTACACTTCAGGAGGGAAGGGCGAGATTGCTCCTAAGGAGAGCACAGTCCCTGGTCCCTAGCTGGAGGGTGGAACCATGTAGTGGGTGTGGGTGGAGGAATAAGTACTGGAGAGCACTTCAGCAGTGGTATAAAAAGGGGAGCCATCTTAGGAGGAGAGTCCAGTCAGGGAGAACAGAGAGTGTGGACAGTGAGAGGAGCAGGAGCTCTGCAGGAGCTCTGCTCAGGAGGAGCGGGCCTGAGTTGAGAGGCCCAGGAGGAAAGGCTGAAGAGAAGAGAGGAGCAGAGATGAACACTCCAGAGAGACAGAGGGGATCCCAGGGGTACGGGAAGTGCAGGAGGCCACCCGTACGCCCGAATCTACCAGGACGTGGAGGGATCAGGCCGCAGAGGGGACTGGCCCCTAACTAGCGGGAATTACAATATTCAGCTAGAAACCGGAGGCTTCTACATTTTTATGGTGTAGTCGCCACAGCCGCAATTAACCGCTAAAAAGGTAGCCGCACAGGATCCAGGGAACTCCAGGTTGCCCGCCATTATCTGAGGTTACCGGCTTGGGACACTGGTTGCGAGGTGCAGGGCAGGAGGGTGAGAGCCAGCGTAGGAAGACGACCGAGAAAGGCACACAGAACGGGGTCCCGTTAAGTACTTCTGACATACCTGAGGAATTGCTGAACCCCTGCCTCGGTGAACGCAGAACGACGTGGGTGGTGATAATTGGCCGTTGTAACCAGGAGCAACGTGATAATCGTGAGTAAACCTTGAAGACTGCACCCCACTGTGTCAGAGAATTATAGCTGCGCCATCACCTGCACTACACTGCACAACAACGGCTGCCTCATCATTCACCATCGCAGCACCGCCCTGGAGCTTAGCTCTACCTGTGGAGAGCTGAACCAACTTTGCTGCATTAACAAAAGCTCCAGAGGACCGGCTCCACAGCGGCGGCCCTATATAGCCGCAAACCACAGGTGGCGTCACGAACATTAAAAGAACTTTAAATTCCTTTTATTAATTCATTTCCCTTTTCATTGACTGCCCTGGGTCATGGAGCAGGTCACTGCCACTGTGATATCCCTCAGCCCCGACGACTGGCCCGGCTACCGAGTACCCCACGGCTCAGGGGGCGAGTCATTTATGCTGTGCAATAATGATGAAGAAAGAAAAACAAGACAAAAATATGTCTTGTGTTTTTGCATTTTTATATTGTTGATGTCTTGTTTCTTAAATGAGTCCTTTCTTTTCACATAATGTTTAGCCCTAGCTGCAATGTATAAGGAAAAAAATAAACCACACTGTACTCACCTTCCGTGGGTTCCCCGTGGTGTCTTCGGCACTGCTTCTGGTGTCTGGCATTGGTTGCAGCACTGGCGTCATGTTGATAGCACGTCAGCCAATAAATGAGGCCAGAGCTCTAGTTTCATTGTTTTTAAGGTTGAAGTTAGACTTAAGTCCATTGAGTTCAACCTATAGCCTAACATGAGGCAGACACTAATAGCTCCATATTAGGGGAAAATTCCTCCCAGACAGCACACAAAACCTGTAATATTATATTTTTCAAGAAAGGCATCCAGGCCCTCTTTGAAGTTTTGTAGTGAATCAACCATTACTACATGATGCAGAGAGTTCCATAGTCTCACTGCTCTTACAGTAAAGAATCTGCATCTGTGATTATGATTATACCTTCTTTCCTCTAGACATACAGTTGCTTCTCACAAAATTAGAATATCATCAAAATGTTAATTTATTTCAGTTCTTCAATACAAAAAGTGACACAAATATATTATATGGAGTCATTACAAACAGAGTGATCTATTTCAAGTGTTTATTTCTGTTAATGTTGATGATTATAGCTTACAGTCAATGAAAACACAAAAGTCATTATCTCAGTAAATTAGAATACTTTATAACAACAGCTTGAAAAATGTTTTTAAAATCTGAAATGTTGGCCTACTGAAATGTATGTTCAGTAAATGTACTTGGTCGGGGCCCATTTTGCATCAATTACTGCATCAATGCGGTGTGGCATGGAGGCGATCAGCCTGTGGCACTGCTGAGGTGTTATGGAAGCCCAGGTTGCTTTGATAGCAGCCTTCAGCTCGTCTGTATTGTTGTATTGTTGGGTCTGGTGTCTCATATCTTCCTCTTGACAATATCCCATAGATTCTCTATGGGGTAAGGTCAGGCGAGTTTGCTGCCCAATCAAGCACAGTGATACTGTTGTTTTTAAACCAGGTATTGGTACTTTTGGCAGTGTGAATAGGTGCCAAGTCTTGCTGGAGAATTAAATTTCCATCTCCAAAAAGCTTGTCGGCAGAGGGAAGCATGAAGTGCTCTAAAATTTCCTGGTAGACGGCTGCGCTGACTTTGGTCTTGATAAAATACAGTGGACCTACACCAGCAGATAACATGTCTCCCCAAACCATCACTGATTATGGAAACTTCACACTAGACCTGAAGCAGCTTAGATTGTGGCCTCTCCACTCTTCCTCCAGACTCTGGGACCTTGATTTCCAAATGAAATGCAAAATTTATTTTCATCTTAAAACAACACCTTGGACCACTGAGCAACAGTCCAGGTCTTTTTCTCCTTGGCCCAGGTAAGACGTTTCTGGCGTTGTCTATTGGTCATGAGTGGCTTGACACAATGAATGTGACACTTGTAGCCCATGTCTTGGATACGTCTGTGTGTGGTGACTCTTGAAGCAATGACTCCAGCAGCAGTCCACTACTTCTGAATCTCCCCTAAATTTTTGAATGGCCTTTTCTTAACAATCCTTTCAAGGCTGCAGTTATCCCGGTTGCTTGTGCACCTTTTTCTACCACACTTTTTCCTACCACTCAACTTTCCATTAATATGCTTGGATACAGCACTCTGTGAAAAGCCAGCTTCTTTAGCAATGACCTTTTGTGGCTTACCCTCCTTGTGGAGTGTGTCAATGACTGCTTTCTGGACATCTGTCAAGTCATCAGTCTTCCCCATGATTGTGGAGCCTACTGAAACAGACTAAGGGACCTTTTTAAATGCTTTGGAAGCCTTTGCAGGTGTTTTTTGTTAATTATTCTAATTTACTGAGATAATGACTTTTGTGTTTTCATTTGCTGTAAGCCATGATCATCAACATTAACATAAATAAACACTTGAAATAGATCACTCTGTTTGTAATGACTCTATATAATATGAGGTTCACTTTTTGAATTGAAGAACTTAAATAAATGAACTTTTTGATGATATTCTAATTTTGTGAGAAGCACCTGTAGATGATGCCCCATTGTCACCGTCGCAGGCCTAGGTGTAAAAACATAATTTGAAAGATCTCTGTACTGTCCCTTCATATATTTGTACATTGCAATAAGATCACCCCTAGCCTTGTTTTTTCCAGGGCAACACGGTGGCTCAGTGGTTCGTACTGAAGCCTTGCAGCGCTGGGGTCCTGGGTTCAAATCCCAGCAAGGACAACATCTGCAAGGAGTTTGTATGTTCTCCCTGTGTTTACATGGGTTTCCTCCGGGTTCTCCAGTTTCCTCCCACACTCCAAAGACATGCTGACAGGAAATGTAGATTGTGAGCCCTGATGGGGACAGTGATGATAATGTCTGTAAAATTGTCTGAATTGTAAAGCGCTGCAGAATATGTTGGAGCTATATAAATAAAAAGATTATTATTATTATTCCAAACTGAATAACGCAAGATTAATAACCTATTGTGGTATTACAGTCCCCCATTCCCTAAATAACCTTGGTTGCTCTCCTCTGAACCCGCTCTATTTCAGCTATGTCCTCCTTATACATTGGAGCCCAAAATTGTAGAGGTAAAACTATTTTCTCATCATGAGCATCTATGCTTTTTTTTTAATGTTTATAAAAGTGTCCCATCTGCTTTATGCACTTTTATTTCTCAGGACACTGTCCCAGTTTATGGCACTAAGAGCATCTCTTAGTCAGTGGAAATTTGTTTTCTTGAAGTGTAGTGTCCTTGTAGCTCCTCTACTATACATCTTATCAAAGGATATGTGAAAACTTATTATTTTGTGATCACTATTACCCAAGAGACCCCCAACCCGTATATTTGATATCCAGCAGCTCTGAAGGAGGTATTCTGTCTACACTATCTATCTATCTATCTATCTATCTATCTATCTATCTATCTATCTGACGCACCCCTGGGCCTTCGTCGCGCGGCATCGCGCGCACGGGAGCTTACCCGGATCCGGATCTGTTGAGGGTTGTAGTCTCGTGGCGGTGACCCGGTCCGTGCCCAGGGAGTCAAACTGAGCGGCGATGTATTAGCGGTAGATGTTGGACGACTACGCCACCCGTTGAATGCAGCGAAGGAGCTGCCGCTGCAGGGCAGACCGCTGAGGCCGGTGGTAGGATTGTGCAGCGTGATAGTATCACCCCCAACGGGAGGGGTATGGCCTCAGGGCAGCCGACGTGGATGATGGGGGTAGCAGGAATCACTCAGAGACGATGCGGTGTAATTCAGGGTCTTTACTGGTGATAAAGATAGACCCTCCCGGAGTACTGGCTAGCGATCGGGGCCTGGTCAGTCCTTGAGCAGATGGGATCTCCCCTGGCCAGGTGGAGTTGTAGGCCTCCCAAACTGACTGTACTCTTCTGGCTACCTTGCTAGAGGCGGGTATAAGTAGCCCACGTCCCTGAGTGTACCGTGTGGTGCTCACCCGTATGGCCGGTGACTCGGGGCCTTCTAGTGGCGTCCGCTCCACGACGGCGGTGCTGGTCCCACGCGTGTGACCGTGCCTTCGGGTTTCTTGGCCAGAGGACCTGAAATCCCCTGCCGGGCGGTTTCTGCTGCTGGGTAAAGATTAGTCCCCACAGCCTCGGACTCCGGGTCCGGAGATAGCTTCTCAGTCAGGGCGAGCTCTGCAGCTGCCAGCCCCTGACTCCTTATAGCACTGCTCCCACAGAGCTCCTGATGTTCTTTTTCTAGATCTGCTTCTCTTCTCTGTCTCTACTTCTTCTCTACCCTCTCAACTCTCTAACCCTGCCTCAGCCCCAGGTTTATATAGGGGAAGTCCTTCCCCTCCCAGGACTGGGCAGGAGGTGTGGCATGCATAGGATTCCTGACCAAGAGACCTCCCACCTGCTCTCAGACATAACACTGCCGTTACTGTGGAAACCAGACCCCTGGGGTGCCACATATCTATCTACTATAGCGTTATAGCAGTCCTTATAGCAACAATATCATAAAAATGTGACATCTAGCAAAAGAATAAATAGGTGAGGAAAAAAAGCGAAAATAACACAGATAAATATAAAAATACAAATTTATATTGTGTGATCATTGCTATTGTTTAATAAATAAGAACAATATTAAAAGATTAGATGGCTCATACCGAACAAAAACAGATAGAGATACAAAAATTTGCATATAGTGTGTACCTTTAAAATGTGTCCTTTCAACTGCCCTATCATTCTACCCCACACCTGTCTCATACATAGCATTACTCATCACCACTCCAGCAAGCCAGACACACACTTATGACGCGCCCCCTGGGCCGTGTGTGGGGGAATACCTGGAGCCGGGTCTCTGTGTAACGCTGGGGGTTGTAGTCTCCGTGGCGGCGACCCGGTCTCGTGGCTCAGGGTGGTCAAACCAGTGGCGGATCTGTTTATTTGGTTTTGTAATGTTTTAAATGTCCGACTACGCCACCCGTGGATTGCGGTCACTGAGAACCGCCGCTGCGGGGCAGACTGCTGAGGCTGATGTTGTGTGCGCAGCAGAGGGTAGTATAACTCCCCACGGGAGGAGTATAGCCTCAGGGTAGTGAGTGCAGATGATGGGGGTGATGGTGCGTGGGAGCAACAGTAATGACTCAGAGTCCAGTGATGCAGTCCAGGGTCTTTACTCACAGTTTTACACTCCAAGCCACTTCTGCAGGTAATGGCTGCCCACGTCGTACTGTGCTCACCAGGCGAGGGGTTCGGCCAACTCCCACGTACCTTTGGAATGCTTTTCAGGACCCCCTTCGTGTGTCCTTTCTCTGGCCCGTCGTACCCCACAATTGACCACGTTTCTGTCCAGCTGCCTCGAGCCTTGGCGGGCAAACGTATGTTCCGTTTCCCTGGGCCCTATATGGTGCCTTTCTAACGGGTGTAGTGAGGGGCCGTAACACGTACAATGCCACGGCCTCCGGTTACTAGCTGAGGGTAGTTGCTCTCCTCCACTAGATGAGGAATCCGGTTCCCTTTCTTGGCCTGACCCCCCTACTCTGGTAGCGGCGGGCGTGCGGTGGAGACTCGCCGGTCCGCATCCCTGGGGTCCCTTCACTCCACTCCTGGAGCCTCCTCAGTTCCTCTCCTCTCCTTTCTTCTCCTCCAGGCCCAGGCCTTGAGACTTGGCCTGCCTGCGGAGCAGAGCCCGTGCAGAGCCCCTGCTCCCAGCCTTCTTCTCTCTCTGCTCTCCCCTCTCTCTACTCTCTGACTCTAAGATGGTGCCCACCTTATATACTCCTACTTTTCAGTGCACCCAGAATCTACTCTCCCCACCCACGCACTACCGGGTTCCCCCTTTCTAGGTGTTCCCTCCCCCCACTCCAGCCAGGGACAGGGGCCGTTGTGCTCACTCTTGGGAGCATTGTCGCCCTGTCCCCCGGAAATGTGGTGTAGTGCATGTGGGTGTTAGGGTCCTGAGCCACACTCCATCCTTACCTGGAAGTGAGATATCACACCTCTGGGTGAGATGCAATACCTCTGTAGCGACCGAACCCTCGGGGCGCTACACTTACACACCCACTCACACACACATACACTTATACACACACAAAAAAAGTCACACACATACAATCACACACTCTCACATATATACACACAAACACATACACACAAACACACACATATATACATACATACACATATACATTCACACACACATATATACTGTACATACATTCACATACACACATACACTCACACATATACACACACAAATACAGAAAGATACACACACATACACACAAACACACAGATACACACACATACACACACACATACACTCACACCACAGCACGTAAGGAAGTAGAAATAACTTATAATTTATATTTGCAAGGTACATAATTGTCAAATGCAAAAAAGGGCTGAAATGCCTTATTACTAATTAATACATGCAAAGTGCATGGCTGACAAGCACAGTAAAGGGCTGAACTGTCCTTCTCATAATTAGATCTACATTCTTCAAATTTCTCTTTGCAGCAGATATTATATATTCACACATCCATTCATAGATGAATATTCATCGATGAAAGAGAAATCATCCAGATGGCGGAGACAGAACACTAAATAAGACAAAAAATAGAAGAAAAAAATATTCACCAATGCCTCAAACCCATTCAAACTCCAAACCGGACACTTAAAATGACTTCAAACCTCAGTTCAGAGCCCTAGTATAAATATATTATTTATTCATTTTACGCACTTATTACGCACTTACGCACTTATTACGCACTTATTACGCACCATTAGTTCCACAGCGCTTTACAGACATTATCATCACTGTCCTCATTAGAGCTCACAATCTACATTCCCTATCAGTATATCTTTGGAGTGTGGGAGGAAACCGTAGAACCCGGAGGAAACCCACGCAAACACAGGGAGAACGTACAAACTCCTTGCAGATGTTGTCCTTGGTGGGATTTGTATTCAGGACCCCAGTGCTGCAAAGCAACAGTGCTAACCACTGAGCCACCAATTTACACAACAGATCACACAGAATTTTGATTTAGCCAGGTTGGCAAGTACTATAGGAGGAAATCATGTGATTGTATACAAGTGATGACTTGATTTGTTGCCACCCAAAATGTCATGGAAAATTCCTTCAAAAACAGTTTAGTTGGGTCTGTGTTTACGATACAGTAAGAGATTCTTAATTTAGCACTTTCAGACATATCTGATATCTCCATATACTGCACATCCCATTGTACATAATCACCATGTTCCCTCCTTTATATAAAGGTTAATGGTAATTTTACTATCTTTTTCCAAAGAAAAGGGGTAGTTTAATTCCTTCTTATTTAACTTAGTGTGTGCTCTGATTTTCTCTTCTACTTATGCTCATTGTTTTGGGACTAGGTTCAGGAAAAAGTTGATGTGAGGGTTTTACCTGTAAGGCTTGGTTCACAAGAGCATTAGACGCTCCATTTTCCTATTCTGGTATGAGAATAGAAAAACAGAACAGAAAGAATTAGATTACTCCCATGATGGACAGAAACAAAGGAAGATAGACCTCATTAAGTATAATGGGGTCTCTTTGGTTTCTATATGTGTGTAACAAAAAAAGCACCTCATGGTTTTTTTCCAGTGATAAAGGATAGCACTTGTGATGTAGACTTTGACACAAGTGTGAGCCTAGACTCAGTGGTATCTGTAAACTTCTTCTTCCCAGCTGGGTAAAAAAGCTCCAAACATACCATCATTGATTTTTTGGGTGGGTTGGGTTGGGGAATTATGCCATTTTAACTTTCTAGCAAAGCGATTTTTGTCCTTGACCCAATTGAAGGCATTAAATGTAGGTACACCCAATATACTATATTTAAGTGAAGACTTCATTGTCAGGGTCTCATGGTGGTGTCAGTTGTTTGTGTGAAATGTGGTTCTTGCTGGTAAAAATGACTCCCTATAAGCCTCTTTATTGGTCTCTATTAAAGTTCTTCCCAGTGTTTGACTAGTAGGGACTTTTGTTTGAATGCAGCTCATTTGATAAAACATATGTTATGTGGATGTTTGTCACTTTCAAGTAACTCTACTACTGAGAATATCAGGGGCTGATTCCCAAGTGTCATTTTAGGTTTTAAGGAATATGCAAGCCTATTCTAAACTGCAAACTGATTTAGCTTTCTTTGATTTAAAATTGGAACTTCATTATTATTCCTGGTTATTTCTTTATTAGCGACTTTAGGTATCTTGTGTTTTAGTACTCATTTTTTTTTTAATACAGACAGTTTTTGACTTTTTATTGTTGTATAGATCTGTCCTCCTCTAACATGATCTCTCTTCCATCACTTCAATCTGCGATTAGCTTATTACATTGATTGACTTCTAGGGACTGTTGTCAGTGTAATATGAAATCCCTCTGGGACAATATTGTATTTCAATAGTTTTTTTTTCCTCCATTATATAATCATATAATCTTTGTATAGCCCTTTAATGTCTTAAGCATATAAAGAGTGCCCCCGTAACTATCTCATCAGCAGAATATTCCCATACAGACCTGCCTGCCAGAGCTATCCCAATGCCTTTATTATCTTGCATCCTACCATAGTGCATCTAGAACTGTGCTGCTACATTGTAGATTGAAATAATGCACTGTTTATGTAATGGAAATGTTCTTTTCAGTGATTTCTCTTTCAGGTTTTTGTATAATGTTTCACTTTACAAATTAGAATTTATTCATTATCTCATTGTCCCATTTACATAGATTGTATGTGTGAAGCTATAAATCACCACACTTTAATTAACATTATTCAACAAAGTGTCTAGATTTCTTTTTCTATGACTGAAGGTGAAAATTGTGGCTAACCCACTTAGTTGATGGCTGATAAAATGGTTCATAGCCTTCTTCATTTCTCTTACATACCAGTTATCCAGTTCAAATAATTATTCTTGACAAATACTCCCATATATATCTACCAGATATCTTATACCACATCTCCAGCTTGCCTTAGATTGGGGAGGGTGACAGATTTATGGCCTTTGCCTGCATTTGTTTCAGAAGCTGGAAACAGACTGATGATAACTCCTTTGGTACATTTAAATTATTATGAATATTGATGTTTTTATGAACCATTTACACAAGACAGGTAAGAAAGTCATATTTTTGGAGTCAAGATGAAGTAGCGAACATAATGCATTGTCTTACATCACTGGGCGGTGACCATAGCACCTTCAAATAAGATGGATGATGCTATACATGCCATGTTTCCAATCTACAGTACAGACCAATAGTTTGGACACACCTTCTCATTTAAAGATTTTTCTGCATTTTCATGACTATAAAAATTGTACATTCACACCGAAGGCATCAAAACTATGAATTAACACATGTGGAATTATATACTTAACAAAAAAGTGTGAAACAACTGAAAATATGTCTTATATTCTAGGTTCTTCAAAGTAGCCACCTTTTGCTTTGATGACTGCTTTGCACACTCTTGGCATTCTCTTGATGAGCTTCAAGAGGCAGTCACCGGAAATGGTTTTCACTTCACAGGTGTGCCCTGTCAGGTTTAATAAGTGGGATTTCTTGGCTTATAAATGGGGTTGGGACCATCAGTTGTGTTGTACAGAAGTCAGGTGGATACACAGCTGATAGTCCTACTGAATAGACTGTTAGAATTTGTATTATGGCAAGAAAAAAGCAGCTAAGTAAAGAAAAACGAGTGGCCATCATTACTTTAAGAAATGAGGGTCAGTCAGTGCGAAAAATTGGGAAAACTTTGAAAGAGTCCCCAAGTGCAGTTGCAAAAACCATCAAGCGCTACAAAGAAACTGGCTCACATGAGGACCGCCCCAGAAAAGGAAGACCAAGAGTCACCTCTGCTTCTGAGGATAAGTTTATCCGAGTCACCAGCCTCACCATTTATTTTTCAACAGGACAATGACCCCAAACACACCTCCAGGCTGTGTAAGGGCTATTTGACCAAGAAGGACAGTGATGGGGTGCTACGCCAGATGACCTGACCTCCACAGTGACCAGACCTGAACCCAATCGAGATGGTTTGGGGTGAGCTGGACCGCAGAGTGAAGGCAAAAGGGCCAACAAGTGCTAAGCATCTCTGGGAACTCCTTCAAGATTGTTGGAAGGCCATTTCCGGTGACTACCTTTTGAAGCTCATCAAGGGAATGCCAAGAGTGTGGAAAGCAGTCATCAAAGGAAAAGGTGGCTACTTTGAAGAACCTAGAATATAAGACATATTTTCAGTTGTTTCACACTTTTTTGTTAAGTATATAATTCCACATGTGTTAACTCATAGTTTTGATGCCTTCAGTGTGAATGTACAATTTTCATAGTCATGAAAATACAGAAAAATCTTTCAATGAGAAGGTGTGTCCAAACTTTTGGTTTGTACTGTACATAATGGTATAATCATGATAGGAAACATGACAGTAATATCTTCCTCCTGGGGCCTCCAGGGGCAAAGATATCGTAGAATTTGAGTATCTCACAATATTCTAATACTAAGCCACAGCCTATGGTCTTCTGAAGACCATAGAATCATAGAATGTTAGAGTTGGAAGGGACCTCCAGGGTCATCGTGTCCAACTCCCTGCTCAATGCAGGATTCACTAAACCATCTCCGACAGATGTCTGTCCAGTCTCTGTTTGAAGGCTTCCATTGAAGAAGAACTCACCACTTCTCATGGCAGCCTGTTCCACTCATTGACCACCCTTACTGTCAAAAAGTTTTTTCTAATATTTAATCTGTATCTTCTCCCTTTCAGGTTCATTCCATTGCTTTTCGTGTTTCCATGTGCAAATCGAATAAGGATGATCCCTCTATACTGTGACATCCCTTCAGTTATTTGTAGACAGCTATTAAGTCTCCTCTTAGCCTTTTTTTACAAGCTAAACATTCCCAGATCCTTTAGTCATTCCTCATAAGACATAGCTTGCAGTCCACTCACCATCTTGGTAGCTCTTTTCTGAACTTGCTCCAGTTTTCCGCTGTTTTTTTTAAATGTGGTGCCCAGAACTGAATACAGTATTCCAGCTGAGGTCTGTCCAAGGAGGCATAGAGAGGGATAATTACTTCATATGATCTAGACTCAATGCTTCTCTTAATACATCCCAGAACTGTGTTTGCTGTTATTGCTGCTGCATCACACTGTTGACTCATGTGCAGTCTGTGATCTACTAGTATACTTAAGTCTTTTTCACACATGCTGTTGCTTAGTTCTTTTCCTCCCATTCTGAAGATGTAATTTTAATTTTTCTTGCCTAGATGTATAATCTTGCATTTCTCCCTGTTCA
Source organism: Phyllobates terribilis (assembly GCF_046119375.1). NCBI lineage: Eukaryota > Metazoa > Chordata > Amphibia > Anura > Dendrobatidae > Phyllobates > Phyllobates terribilis. The sequence continues at coordinate 194,631,642 of NW_027362772.1, read as the reverse complement.
ATGCCATTCTATTAGTCGCTGCCCATTGTTCAAGCTTATCTAGAACCTTCTGAATCCTTTCTCTGTCTTCTCTAGTGGTAGCTATCCCTCCTAGATTTGCATCGTCTGCAAATTTGATTAGTTTATCTTCAGTTCCTTTATCTAGATCAGTTATAAAAATGTTGAACAACAGTGGGGCCAGGACAGAACCTTGTGGTATCCCACTTGAAACACTCTTCCAATTGGATGTGCAACCATTTATTACCACTCTTAGAGTATGATCACTGAGCCAGCTCTTCTGACGCAAAGCAGGCAGCCCGCCCTGAGCACCCTATGAATCACTGCACGCAACTCTAATTTATATATATATCTTTACAACCTGGGGCCGAACCAGCGTCTTTACCTCCACCTCGCGTACAGACTACCATCCAGCTACAGCTATAGGAGCACATCCTCAACCTTGGCATACTGGGGATCAGTGGGTCTGAGCCTCCCCCACTACTTTTCCAGGCCAGCTTTAACTGGACATTTTGGTTAACCACCATATAATTTAAGCCTCCAGCCTCAGGTAACCTTAATCTAGGACACCTCAGCGCCCCACCGCTAATCCCGGTTTTCTATAATATCCTGTCTTTAATTCCTAGGTATTTGTAATATACACCATAGTGCCTATCTCGACCTGTCTGTACAGGCCGCCTATTTGATCAAGCTCAACTAATCACCCTCCAATAGAGGTAAATCTCATCCGGATACCTTATAACTAATTATCGATTTTGTCATCTCCTAAACTTGACATCCCCCCCTCTCTTAGAAGTTTATACTAACCTCGAACCCGGACGCCCATACGTCTTCATCACCTCAGACCATCTCAGGTAATATTAACTACCACCCTTGAGACAACACATCAAGTCTCTACCTGCTCACCCCCTGATGTCTCATTTGTTTCCTCCTAGGAGACCTCATCCACGATTGACTCTCACTTCCACCCCAGTCTATCAGCTACCCCTTACCAGACCTAGGATTTTCCCTCAAATCGCCGTTCTCATATTGCGCAATTATCATTTTAATATTTTAACAACTCAATTAAAATAACTATATTTTAATATCACCTCTCTCTAATTTTATTGTGAGTACCTCAGCCCCACCAGGACCAGCGGAGATACCACTCACGTTATATTTGCATCCCTATTGCAGCTTTATGGTTTACTGCTTTTATCCGCAGCAGGTTCTGTGTGTAAACCCACTAGCGCCCCCTGCCAATTATTCTATTTAGCATATATCTTCTGTTTATCCTTTTAATTTTATGTAATTGTTCATACTGTACTGTTTTGTCCATTTTTTATCACTTTTGTATATTTTTATAAACACTGCCTACTTTTTTCACATTAAATACATAAAATTTCATAGCTCCATTCCTACTGCTCTCTAAACCGCACCCCTGAAGTAATACGCTATCTCAACCGGTGTCCAATTGGTCTGTATAAACTATTAGTGATGGCAGATAGTTCCTTTTGTTATTGTGGAGGTTGGCAATGACCTACAGGGGTATTAGTTTATATTCAATGCAGTAGTATCGAAGGTGTATATAAGATACACTCACTGTGAGCCCCCCAATAAATAGCCTAGTAGGGAAAATACCGCGGCCTCGTCCATCACACATCGGTCAATCATGTAATTGTCCTCACGGTTGGAGGCAACGGAGTCGCCTGACAATCATCAATGTCTGATTGTGGGGGTGCAACACCCAGCACCCCCACCCCCGCCAATTAGCTATTCACGGTGGATGTGCAATACCCAGCCATAGCCACTATCAGTAGACGGAGCAGCTCCATAACTGAGAACTTCCAGCCTCTGCCGGCAACATGAACCGCTGATCAGCTAGGTTAGCAATGTTAAAGTATTGGACAACCTCTTGAAATTAATGATGGACTGTCATTTCTCTTTCATTAGTTGAAAGGTTCTTGCCATATTCAGGCTTAAAGCAGTTGTGGTTTAAGGCTCAGCATTGTATGAACTGTGCACCAACACTGCCTCTGGAAAACACACACGATGGTCGCAAACACTTTTTGAATTCATAGAATCATAGAATATTAGAGCTGGAAGGGACCTCCAGTGTCATAGTTTCCAACCCCCTGCTCAATGCAGGATTCACTAAACCATCTCTGAAAGATGTCTGTCCAGCCTCTGTTTGAAGACTTCCCTTGAAGGAGAACTCACCACCTCTCGTGGCCGCCTGTTGCACTCGTTAATTACCCTTAGGCTGCGTGCCCACGATGCGTTTTTCATGCGTTTATGCTGCGGAATTTCCGCAGCGGAAACGCATCAAAAACGCTTGGTAATCCGCACCCCATGGTCCCCAAGGGGATTCCGCAATGTCAATGCACATGCTGCGGATTTTTCCGCAGCGTTTCTACAGCGCTCATAAATCCGCAGCATGTTCATTAATTTTGCGGAAGCGCAGCGGAAGCGCCACCATTGACTTGCATTGAGACGCATAGAATCCGTGTCTGTACATTTGTACAAGCGGATTTTATGCGTCTCTATGTGCGGATGGTACCCAGTTCTGGAGGAGAGAAGACTCTCATCCAGTCCTGGGTACCATTGTACCTGTAAAAAAAGAATAAAATAATAAATAAAGTTTATATTCACCTTTCTGACGGCTCTCTCTGCATGCCGGCAGCACTGAAGGACCTTCGATGACGTCACAGTCATGTGACCGCAGGCCCTTCACCGCTGTGTCTCGCGATATGCCGGCAGCCGGGAACCAGACAGGAACGAGCGCTGCAGCCACGCCGGGGCCTCGGGGGTGAGTATAGCTTTATTTTAAGCATTGTTTTACGGTCACACTATATAAATCCATGCTGTTTGCATGGATTTATATAGTGTGACCTAGTTGACAAGCACTTTCCAAGTGATGCTAATCGCCTGGAAAGTGCTTGTCAGTCCGCATGCGGAAACGCATGTGAATCCGCATGTATTCTGCAGGAAAAACGCATGTACAATCTGCATGCGTTTTTTCTGCCAGGGAGATGCAGAAATGATGCAGAAATTTTCTGCATCGTGGGCACATAGCCTTACTGTCAAAAAGTTTTTTCTAATATCTAATCTGTGTCTCCTCCCATTTAGTTTTATCCCATTGCTTCTAGTCTTTCTTTGTGCAAATGAGAATAAAGATGATCCTTCTACAATGTGACAGCCCTTGGGATATTTGTAGACAGCTATTAAGTCTCCTCTCAGTCTTCTTTTTTGCAAGCTAAACATTCCCAAATCCTGCAACCGTTCCTCATAGGACATTGTTTGCAGACCAGTCACCATTCTGGTCGCTCTTCTCTGAACTTGCTCCAGTTTCTTCATGTCTTTTTTAAGATGTAGTGCCCAGAACTGGACACAGTATTCCAGATGAGGTCTGACCAATTAAACTCTTAACAAGGCATACCTGTTCATTGGAAGCCATTCTAGGTCATTACCTGATGAAGCTGCTTGAGAGAAAGCCAAGGGGGCGTAGAGCTGTTACCAGGGTAAAAACCTGTTGACAGATTCCCTTTCAGTCTGAGTCTGCAATGTCAATACCATTGTATGAACAGGTGTGTACAAACTTTTGACCAGCATTGCAGTTCCTTATGGATTCAGCTAAATTATATTTTTTGTGTCTTTTTTGTTTCATTTTTTGGATTCATTTTCAAGTAAATGTATGTGAAGGGCCGGCTTGTTTCTCAAGGGGTCAAGAGGCTAGAATTACGAAAAAGGGCTCTAACCAATGTGATTCAGCATGATATAGTACTAACTATTGAACCCGTTCTACGCCGGGGTGGCGAGTTTTTTATTGGTATATGGTCTCCCATGCTGGTATGTGCTGCCCCCCTCCTGGTATTTGTGCTGCCCCCATCCTGTCCCCACCATCCTATCCCGGTATGCGTGGCACCCCTCATCCCCAATCCCGGTATGCGTGGAACACCTCATCCCCAATCCCGGTATGCGTGGCACCCCTCATCCCCAATCCCGGTATGCGTGGCTCCCCTCATCCCCAATCCTGGTATGCGTGGCACCCCTCATCCCCAAATCCCCAATCCCGGTATGCGTGGCACCCCTCATCCCTATTCTGGTATGCGTGGCACCCCTCATCCCTATTCTGGTATGCGTGGCACCCCTCATCCCCAATCCCGGTATACGTGGCACCCCTCATCCCCAATCCCGGTATGCGTGGCACCCATCATCCCCAATCCCGGTATGCGTGGCACCCCTCATCCCCAATCCCGGTATGCGTGGCACCCCTCATCCCCAATCCTGGTATGCGTGGCACCCCTCATCCCCAATCCCGGTGTGCATGGCACCCCTCACCCCCAATCCCGGTATGCGTGGCACCCCTCATCCCCAATCCCGGTATGCGTGGCACCCCTCATCCCCAATCCCGGTATGCGTGGCACCCCTCATCCCCAATCCCGGTATGCGTGGCACCCCTCATCCCCAATCCCGGTATGCGTGGCACCCCTCATCCCCAATCCCGGTATGCGTGGCACCCCTCATCCTTATTCTGGTATGTGTGGCACCTTTCATCCCCAATCCTGGTATGCGTGGCACCCCTCACCCCCAATTCCGGTATGCGTGGCACCCCTCATCCCTATTCTGGTATGCGTGGCACCCCTCATCCCTATTCTGGTATGCGTGGCACCTTTCATCCCCAATCCTGGTATGCATGGCACCCCTCATCCCCAATCCCGGTATGCGTGGCACCCCTCATCCCTATTCTGGTATGCGTGGCACCTTTCATCCCCAATCCTGGTATGCATGGCTCCCCTCATCCCCAATCCCGGTATGCGTGGCACCCCTCATCCCCAATGCCAGTATGCGTGGCACCCCTCATCCCCAATCCCGGTATGCGTGTCACCCCTCATCCCCAATCCTGGTATGCGTGTCACCCCTCATCCCCAATCCTGGTATGCGTGTCACCCCTCATTCCTAATCCTGGTATGCGTGTCACCCCTCATCCCCAATCCTGGTATGCATGGCACCCCTCATCCCCAATTCTGGTATGCGTGTCACCCCTCATCCCCAATCCCGGTATGCGTGGCACCCCTCATCCCCAATTCTGGTGTGCATGGCACCCCTCATCCCCAATCCTGGTATGCATGGCACCCCTCATCCCTATCCTGTTATGCGTGTCACCCCTCATCCCTATTCTGGTATGCATGGCTCCCCTCATCCCTATTCTGGTATGCATGGCTCCCCTCATCCCTATTCTGGTATGCATGGCTCCCCTAATCCCGGTATGCGTGACACCCCTCACCCCCCCACTATACACACATCCCAAAAAAATAAACAGTTATACTCACCTTTCTTCTCTGTACTCCAGCGCTGCAGCGTCCTGTTCTGCCGGAGGCCGGGGGAGGAGTGCGGCGACAGAGAACCGCGCTGTCCGGCGCCAGAGCACCGCGCTTTCTGGCGCCATTTTGCTGAAGACACACTGTAAATGTGTCTTCAGTAAAATGGCGCCGGATAGCGTTATGCGCACGTGCCGATCCGACGCCTCAATCCGCCCCCGGTCTCCGCTGAAGAGAGGCGCTGCGGCAACGCTCCTCCCGGTCAGGTAAGTATGGCGCCGGAGATCACAGTGTGCGTTCATTGCCTACGCATACCGCAATCTCCGACGCCATACACCTCCTCTTACCTGTAACGGCTGGATGCGGTCTTCTGTTTGGAGCCAGACTGCGCGTCACGCATGCGCAGTCTATCGAGGCTTCAGACAGAGACACGCATCCCCCGTTATGATATAGTATGTCACATGGTCAATCAATCAGCTGCTTAAAAAGACGAACAAGGACAGAATCCCTCACAAACCATCAATACAATTTTGTTAAGGTGTATACGTATTTAAAATTTAAAAATGAGGACAATTGCATTTAGTTGACAGGTGTTCTTTCACTGTATGAACTCAGGGAAGATAAGTTTCAGCTGAGGTAATGGTCACGCCTGCACTCTGCAACTCGACTTAATGCTATGGGATTGACATGGTCGGTTGAGTGGCTGTTAGTCAGGGGCGTAACGACCGCGGTAGCAGAGGTCGCGACCGTGACTGTGCCCATGCAGATGGGGGGCCCGCCAATGCCAACGCAAATCCCCAACTGGATGTGCATCCTCGGACGCACATTCAGTTGGAGTGTATTGTGGCATAGAGACCCTTCGCCGTGCACATGTCTGGGGGCGCATGGAAGTGACATCATGTGCTCCCATCGCTTGCACGCTGAAGTCCCCTGTACTCCTTCTTGGTCAGTCCTCATCTGGAATACTGTGTCCAGTTCTGATCACCACATTTTAAAAAAGGCATTGAAAAACTGGAGCAAGTTCAGGGAAGAGCTACCAGGATAGTGAGCGGACGGCAAACTATGTCCTATGAGAAATGGTTAAAGGATCTGGAAATATTTATCGTGCAAGAAAGAAGGCTAAGAGGAGACTTAATAGCTGCCTACAAATATCTCAAGGGATGTCACAGTGTAGAGAGATCATCCTTCTTTTCATTTGCACATGGAAACACAAGAAGCAATGGAATTAAACTGAAAGGGAGAAGATACAGATCAGATATTAGAAAAAACTTTTTGACAGTGAGGGTGATTAATGAGTGGAACAGGCGGCCACAAGAGGTGGTGAGTTCTTCTTCAATGGAAGTCTTCAAACAGAGACTGGACAGACATCTGTAGGAGATGGTTCAGTGAATCCTGCATTGAGCAGTTGGCTGGACACTATGACCCTGGAAGTCTCTTACAACTCTAACATTCTATGAATTCAGTTGCTGGCTTCAGAAGAGGAAACTGCACAGCGGGGGAGTGGAGGGAGGGTGAGTATATCATGGTTTATTTTTTTCTGTACATTAACGAATAGCAGCAGAACGGGGGATATCTACCAGGGTGGGGGATATATATACCAGGAAGGGGGATATATATATATATACCAGGATGGGGAATATATATAATAGGATGGGGCCCAGGCACGATAAGAGACATATATACCAGGATGGGGTATATACCAGGATGAGGGATACAGTGGCATATAAAAGTTTGGGCACCCCTGGTCAAAATTATTGTTATTGTGAACTGTTAAGCAAGTTGAAGATGAAATGATCTCTAAAAGACCTAAAAGATGACACATTTCCTTTGTATTTTAGGCAAAATATATATATATGTTTTCATCTTTTACATTTTAAAAATTAATCTTTGGCCACAATGATCAAAGGTATATGTGGAGAAAAACGCACAGAATTTCAGGAAAAGAACATCTCGTCAACCATTAAGTATGAGGGTGGATCAATCATGCTTTGGGGTTGTGTTGCAGCCAATGGCACTGGGAACATTTCACGGGTGGAGGGATGGAAGATTGGATTCAATGAAATTTCAATAAATTCTTGATGTAAACATAACACATCTGTAAAAAAGCTGAAATTGAAAAGAGGATGACTTCTACAAATGACACATGTCGAATTCCACAATAGACTACATCAAAAGGCACAAGCTGAAGGTTTTACAATGACCCTCACAGTCCCATGATCTGAACATCATTGAAAATCTGTGGCTAGACCTCAAAATAGCAGAGCATGCAAGACGACCCAGGAATCTCACAGAACTGGAAGAATTTTCCAAGGAAGAATGGATGAAAATCCCTCAAACAAGAATTGAAAGACTCTTGTCTGGCTACAAAAAGCGTTTACAAGCTGTGATACTTGCAAAAGGAGGTGCTACTACGTACTAACCATGCAGGGTGCCCAAACTTTTGCATCGTCCCATTTTCCTTTTTGCAGTTTTTAAAATGTAAAAGATGAAAAAACATATATATATATTTTTGCCTGCAATACAAAGGAAATTTGTGATCTTCAACTTTAGCCCTTTTAAAGATCATTTCATCTTCAACTTGCTTAACTGTTCACAAAAACAGCAATTTTGACCAGGGGTGCCCAAACTTTTACATGCCACTGTGTATATACCAGGATAGGCCCCAGCATAAAGGACATACATGCCAGGATGGGGGATATATATACCAGGATGGGGCCAGGATAAGGGACATATATACCAGGATGGAGAGCATATATATATATATATATATATATATATATATATATATATATACACTCTACCATAATGGAGCCAGGATGAGGGACATATATACCAGGATATAGGACATACATACCAGGATAATGAGGGGGTGGTCCAAATCTTGTACTGGGGCCCATAAGACTCTAGTTGTGCCACTGCTGTTGGCCCACGTTATAGCAATTGGTGGGGAACCCAGAAGTTGGGCCCTCAGCAATCAGATATTTATCACCATTTCTGTGCATAGATGATAAATGTCCATCGTGGGACAACCCCTTTTGTATACCTACAAGCTTCTATCTTGTTATAGATGCATAGATTACTTTTTTATATTACAGAAAGCGTATGGTAGGGACTCCACTTACTCTGTTATAAACTAGTCAATTGAATCTGATAAAAGGTCAGTTTATTACAGAGCTTGGGGATTATGAATTCATTGATATTACCATAAAATAGGAAGTTTTTACCCTAAAGCAGTGATACATTTAGTCAGAATAAGGCTAACAGGAATGCACAGAGGCTTAGACCTAATGCTAACAATTATTTAGATGACTAAGTAACTTTGATACATGGAAATAAGCTATAGGTTTTGTCATCTCCCCTAGCACTTCTAAGGACATCAAGCAGTTGGTTTACTCGTTCTTGTCTCCAAAGTAGAGGGATGTTACCAATAAAATAAGAAATTAGCTCAATTACTCCTCTGGGTATCAGGAAGAAATTAGTTTGATGTCAACACGAGACACTGCAGAAGGAAATGTTGTTTTGCACTGAAATAACTTACATATATATTTTTAGTTTTATTGTTTCTGTTTCAAAATGTTTAAACAATGGCACTCTTCTTTGAAGAGATCAGACTTTGTGATTAAAGTTTGATTTAGTACTGAAATGTGCTGTTTTTGGTAATAACTTTTCTAATGCAGTTTTCCAGCCTTAAAAGAAAAGAAAATAACATAAATACTTACCTCTTCTCTTCCCCAGCGCTCACCTCTTAGTAAATTTGATGCATCTTACTTCAGCACACTTTCTATCCTAACTGGCATGAATAAAACACTAGTCTTGACGAGTTGGTGCCTAAAATTATTATATATTTTATTATATTCATATATATATATTTATTAAATTGTATATATTATATATAACTTAAAGCCAACGGTTCCCGGCAGAAAGTTAATTTCTACCGAGTGCAGCACTTTAAGTACAGCAGCCGGGAACCTTCATAACGCTATTAACCTGAGGATTAACCCTATATCTGAACGGTAATAGCGTTATCAGACATGACTGGTTCCCTTTAAAGGAAGTCTGTCATCTCCAAAACTGAAATTAAACTATTTAGACCTTCGTGTAATGGACTTAGCTCCTAAAAAATCATACTGGTACTGTAGCTTTTAGTAAATGTATTTTAGAGAAAAAGAGTTTTGTTACATGTATAAGTGATGGGGCTTTGGTGCATCCTTGGTGCCCACTCAGTTACAATAATCCTCCCCTCACAGTGATTGGAGTGCTGCTTGATGTAACTCCCCAGCCCTGTACACACTGACACTGTGTGTGCATGAGTTCGGCCCCTGCAGAGTCAGTGTGTGAGAATTCTCATCCCTCTCCTGTCGGCATCGGCTGCGCAGCTGCTAGGTTATCATTTGTTTAGCTAGGATTGCCAACTTAATTTTATTTATTTTTTTGACAACTTATCCGAACATCACGGACAGCCAATATTTATTACAGACACATTGGAAGACCATAATAATCATTAGGATTTTAAATTATGTGTCTATAGCCCATAATTCTGATAAGAACACATTAGAAGCACTTAACTGCGACCTGTAAAAGAGATGATAATTACAGCCATAGTTATCAACACAAGATTCTCCAGTTGCAAAAAAATTCATGAGCACCTCAATTTTTTTTACGAACCATGGAAAATAAAGCCCTATTGTTCCGGAATGTGCAGGAATTTCTGGACGCTTGGCAACCTTCAGCAAATGACTGCTATACACAGGACAAGGGGGATGAGAAATCTGCCCCTGTGCATTGACATTGTGCATGCAGGCGCTCGGCAGCTCTAGTCTCAGTATCTGCAGGGCTGGGGAGTTAAATCATGCAGCACTCCAAACCAAGCGCTACCATTCACTGCGAGGGAAGAGGCAGAGTATTGTAATTGATGGAACGGAAAAGTGCACCGAGCCCTTGGCCACGACAAGAGTGCACTGAAACCCCCTCATTTACATATGGAATAAAACACATTTATTAAAATCTACAGTACATGTATGATTTTTATAGGGATCCGCAATATAAAAATCTAAATAGTTCAATTTCAGTTTGAGGGGTGACAAACTCCCTTTAAATGAAAGCACATGTGAGAGAAAAGGCAGAGATTAACACAATATATGCAAATACTTTACAGCCAGGGATAAGGATTGCATTTGGCAGTAAGCCGCAGGAATGGAATGCTCAGGAATCATCCTTTACGTGACTTCATCGATGTTACTGGGCTATCATCATATTACAGGTTTTGCAGTGTTTTTTACTCACTTATATTGGCACATGTCACTGGGGTCTTGCCTTGTAAGCTCATGGATGGTCTGCTGGGGCACAGACTATTTGTCTTTTGTTCTGTGTGTTCATGTCTGTTTTTAGATGCTGTTAATTTATACGGATGTTTGTCTTGTTTGGTTGTATGAAGATCGTTTTGGATTACTTGAATGTGCACTGCTCTCCTTTTTTATTATATGTGTTTACTTTCTTTAGTATATTCAGATTTGCATGTTCACACATCAGTGGCACTTGGTAGATTTTATTGTTTTGCTGTTCCCTGCTTCACATGTAGGAGGTTTCTTATCAAGGCAAGTCCGATCTCCTGCTTTGCATTAATGAGGGGCAAACACCCCAAAACATGTGTCTGCATGGTGTGTCTGTTTTGGCTTCTTACCCTAAGTAAATCATGTGGCATGGTTCGTTGAAGGGTCGATATTTACTTTTAGGATTGCTACACACAATAGGTAGCACTGGAGTGAAATCTTCTCTGCAGAGGCTATTTGTGCTACTGGATAAAGCTGGACTAAATTCATACCGCAACAGGCAAACTGATAAAATGTTCACACTACATGTAGTGTCTGCATAAGCCTGCTAAATATGGGGACTGTTAGGTCATGATCACACGTTCAGTATTTGGTCAGTATTTTACCTCAGTATTTGTAGACAAAACCAGGAGCAGGTGATAAATACAGAAGTGGTGACATGTTTCTCTTATACTTTTCCTCTGTTTGTTCCACTCCTGGTTTTGGCTTACAAATACTGATGTAAAATACTGACCAAATGCTGAACATGTGAACATGGCCTTACTGTTATGATCTGCAACATGTACTAAGGAAAGAAGGGGAAAGCTGTCCCTACAGTAAGACTAAGCTGAATCCCTACGATGCAGCGGGCTGCCTGTTCCTAGCGAACGGACCCGCCTAAGTCCTCGGCTAGTCTGAACGAAGACCTATAGAATAAAGAAAGGAGTCCCTAAAAGAACTAAGGACTGGAACAAAAAATGGCACACCTCCTGAACAGAGAAGGTTGTTGCAGAACACAAAAAGACAAACTGACAAAAAGGTACTAGAGGTCCCACCTGGCTAGCAAAACAGTCAAACAACACTTAAGTCCAGCACAGCCAAAAGGGCGGAGCTGGAATATAAAGGCAGATGGTCACGTGACTGCAAAACACAAGATGGAAAAAACAAACAGGAGGGTTCTAACAGCACCCCCTCTTTTATGAGGATCCTCCGGATCCTCCAGACCCTGGCCTATCCGGAAACCTCTTGTGGAAAGCTCTAACAAGCCTAGGAGCAGAGACATAATCCGTCCTTACCCAGGAGTTTTCTTCGGGACCGAAACCCTTCCAGGAGACAAGATACTGTAAACTCCCTCTACGCCATCTAGAATTCAAGATACGAGAAATTTCATATTCGCCGTCTTCCACCACAGGAGGAATTGTGACAGTGGCATCTCTATCTGATACATCAGCCTTTTTCAACAAGGAAACATGAAACACAGGATAAATCTTCCAGGAAGTAGGGACATCCAACCTAACCGCAGACGGGTTAACAAGCTGAAGCACTTTAAATGGATCCACAAACTTAGGACCCAGTTTTTTAGAGGGAATCCTCAACCGCAGGTTCTTTGAGGACAACCAAACAATGCCACCCACAGTAAACAAAACCTCCTTACGTTTCCTGTCAAAATACTTCTTGGACTTCTTGTTAGCCTCTTGAAGGTTGCAACGTACATTAGTCCAAACTCTCTCCAAATCACCGGAAAAATTCTCCTCCTCCATCACCGCCGACCCCAATTTGAAGAACGAACCAAAAGACGGATGTCTCCCAGTACAACAAAAAAAAGGAGAACACCCAGCAGAGGAGGATGTATGATTGTTAAGAGCAAATTCTCCGAGAGGCAGAAACTCAGACCACACCTCTTGATTGTCCGACCACCAAACAACGCAAAAACTGTTCTACATCCTGGTTCTTTCTTTCAGTCTGTCCATTAGACTCAGGGTGATACCCAGACGAAAATGACAACTGGACTACCAACCTGTCACAAAAAGCACGCCAAACGAGAGCCACAAACTGAGGTCCTCTATCAGAAACAACATCCGTGGGAATGCCATGAAGCTTGACAATCTCCTTAACAAACGCCTTAGCGAGTGTCTTGGCGCAGGGCAACTTAATGAATGGAACCAAATGACACATCTTACTAAAACGGTCCACGACCACCCAGATGACAGTAAAACCCTCGGACACAGGCAGATCAGTAATAAAATCCATTGTGAGATGCATCCAAGGCACACTAGGAACCTCCTGAGGGCAAAGCAACCCCACAGGAGTATGTGAAGCCTTTGACCTAGCACATACCTTACATTGACACACCCTCTTGATGACTTCTTTCTGCCATCCAGGCCACCAAAAACTGTGACTGATAAGTTTCTTAGTCTCCGTAATTCCTGGATGACCTGCCAACCGAGACTCATGACACTCCACAAACAAATCTCTCCTAAAGGTTCTAGGCACAAACAACCTCCCATTGGGAGTGTTGGAGCATCATCTTGAGCTTTCAGAATCCCATTCTCCAAAACGGAGTCCAATGCCGCCACCACAACGCCTTTCTGTAAAATGCTCTCCTACTCCTCGGCACCGACCGCAGGAGAGAAGCTGTGAGATAAAGCATCGGCTTTAACATTCTTAGTACCAGGGATATAGGTAACAGGAAAATGAAACCGAGAAAAAAAAATGCCCACCTAGCTTGACGGGCATTCAAGCGCTTGGCAGCTTCCAGATAGATCAAATTCTTATGATCTGTGAAAACCTGAATAGGAAATCTAGCGCCTTCCAAAAAATGACGCCAATGTTCAAACGCGAGTTTAATAGTCAGCAACTCCCGATTTCAAACATCATAATTCAGTTCGGTTTCCGAATTTTTTTTCGAAAAGAAGGCACAAGGATGTACTCCATCCCTGTTCTCCTGAGACAAAACTGCTCCGACCCCCACAGATGAAGCATCGACCTCGACCAAAAAAGGCTTGGTCTCATCAGGCTGCATAAGGATAGGGGCAGAACTGAACCTCTCTTTGAGATACTCAAATGCTTCAATAGCCTCAGTAGTCCACTGGACCATATTCGCTCCTTTCCTGGTGAGATAGGTTAGAGGCTTAACAATTACAGAAAAATTCTTAATGAATTTCCTGTAATAATTGGCAAAACCCAAAAATCTCTGTATAGATTTCAAACCAATAGGCCTAGGCCATTCCTGCACAGCCTGAACCTTCACCGGGTCCATCTCAAAGCCCTCGCTGGAGACAATGTAGCCCAAAAAACTAATTTTCTGCACAGCGAACTCACATTTCTCCAGCTTAGCAAAGAGTGAATTATCACTCAATAACTGCAAAACTTCACGCACACTCTGCCAATCGGACTCCAGATTTGGCGAATAAATCAAAATGTCATCCAAATACACAACCACATTCTTACCAATCAAAGGTCTCAGGATGTCATTAATAAGGTTCTGAAAAAATGCAGGTGCATTGGTAAGACCAAAAGGCATCACCAGATTCTCAAAATGACCTACCGGAGTGTTAAAAGCAGTTTTCCATTCATCACCCTCCTTCACTCGTAACAAATTGTGTGCCCCCCGGAGGTCAATTTTAGAGAACCACTTGGCCCCCACTAACTGGTTAAACAAGTCAGGAATTAACAGCAATGGGTAGGAATTGCGTATGGTAATCTTATTAATTTCACAAAAATCCAGACATGGACGTAAACCCCTGTCATTTTTTTTAACTTAGAAGGTCTAATGTGACCAGCAGCCAGGCTAGTCTCTATGTACTCTTCCAAGGCCTTTCTTTCAGGGATAGTCATATTAAACAAGCGACTCTTGGGAAGAGTAGCTCCCGGAACAAACTGAATGACGCAATCATAATCCCTATGAGGAGGTAAAACTTGCGACCCCTCCTTGAAAAAACCCTCCAAAAATCTTGACTAGGTACTGGTAATTCCCCTTTTTCCACAGCCGCAATGCGACTATTACAACATTTATCATAGCACTTCGGACTCCAAGACTTAATCACATTAGTAGACCAGTCCAGCAAAGGATTGTGCAGTTTTAATCAAGGCAATCCTAGAACGACTGGAGAGGGTAAATTATCTACTACAGTCAAGTCCAAAATTTCTTGGTGAAGTCCATTGCTAGTGAGGGGAAATGCAGCAGTCTTGTGAGATACATTTCAAAGGAGTGTTATCAATTGCAATCACAGAAATAGGTGATGACAACGGTTTGGATTTCAGTTTAAGTTTTTCCAAAACCCCTTTATCAATCACATTAAGTGTTGAACCACAATCCACAAATACCTGAAATTCAATCAAATTTTCCTGCAAAGTAGTACTCCCTGAAAGAAAAACTCCCGCAGAGCGTAAATAAACAATACTGGTGTACCTAACTTTTTTTAAAATTTATTTAAATGAAGCTCATAATACTTAATCAAATGGTCAGCTTTACCACAATAAAGACACAATCCTGAGAGCGGAGCAACATCGCCCCAACCTCCATCGGTTCTCCGCCGTCTGAGCAGATTTTCTGGGGACTAGGACCTGGCATTACAGGAATCTTTACCTCATTTTGCCTGGACCTCAGCCTCCTATCCACACGAACAGCTAATTGCATGGCATCCTGCAGAGTCTCAGGTGTGGGGAATGCAATTAGCAAATCCTTAACCCTTTCACTCAGACCAGCAAGAAATAGACATTTCAGAGTAGGATCATTCCATTTAACTTCAGAAGCCCATCTTCTAAAGTGTGTGCAATAATTTTCAACATCACCTGACCCTGAATCAAACGCCTGAGTTCTGCCTCAGCAGATGAGATTCAATCAGGATCGTCATATAATAGCCCCATAGCAGAAAAAAATTCTTCTACCGACCTTAAGCATGAATCATTAGGTTGGAGAGAAAAGGCCCACCCCTGTGGTTCATTGCGCAAAAGAGACATAATAAAACCAATGCGCTGTGATTCATTCCCAGAGGACCTCGGTCTCAAACGAAAATATAACAAACAACATTTTTAAAGGAAAAAAAATCTTGCTGTTTACCATAAAAAACATCAGGCAGTCCTACCTTGGGTTCCACAAAATGCGCTCCAGAACAGCTACTCACGTGTTGCTGGAGCTCGGCCACCTCCAGAGACAATCCCTGCAAGCGTTGAGCCAAATCCTGGACGGAAACCATACTGATCCCCGAATTTCTTTCCTTTTAGTTTTTTGGGCTGGACTTACTGTTATGATCTGCAACATGTACTAAGGAAAGAAGGGGAAAGCTGTCCCTACAGTAAGACTAAGCTGAATCCCTACGATGTAGCGGGCTGCCTGTTCCTAGCAAACGGACCCGCCTAAGTCCTCGGCTAGTCTGAATGAAGACCTATAGAATAAAGAACGGAGTCCCTAGAAGAACTAAGGACTGGAACAAAAAATGGGACACCTCCTGAACAGAGAAGGTTGTTGCAGAACACAAAAAGACAAACTGACAAAAAGGTACTAGAGGTCCCAGAAGGACCGAGCAAACTGACAGAGATAGGCACCGAAGCACCAGGCTAGCAAAACAGTCAAACAACACTGAAGTCCAGCACAGCCAAAAGGGCGGAACTGGAATATAAAGGCAGATGGTCACGTGACCGCAAAACACAAGATGGAAAAAAACAAACAGGAGGGTTCTAACACTTACTATTGAAAACAAGAGGTTGTTTGTTATTGACTAAAACAGAAATAAGAATGAAACATTCACATCCACGAGCATTGACGTGACCAGAGACTGTAGTATCAAGCAAAGAAGCAACGACAGAAACAGGCGCCGTCAAAGTTTGTAACAGTCCAATATTTCCAATATTCTTAAGTAGTAATTTGCTATATGATTTGTGATATGGAGATTCTAGAATATTAAAGAGACAAATGAAGTCACTTCAATGGAGTTTAACATATATCTGGAATCATTTTCTTACGGGGTTTATAATATACCTGGAATAATTGGCATAACAGGTAAAACAAATTTGCTGACATTATATAAATAGGCAGAACACGGTCCTTAGTATATTTCAAGGTAAAAACAAAGGAAGATAGTATATTCTACCTCCATTTTCACCAAGATGAGGATTCATTAATTCATTCTAAAGAACTCTGAGTTATGATTACTCTGTAATGTCTTTACTGTCTGTACAAGTCCCCCTTAAAATTGGAAAGTGCTGCGGAATATGTTGGCGCTATAAAAATAAAAATTATTATTATTATTATTATTAACTACAGATCTTTAGGGGTATAACAGAAGTGCTGTCAATGGTCATAAAATGTGAACCAGAAACAGTAATAAAGTTTTATTAGAGTCGTGGTTCTAATAAAGCATCAATTAATTACTATTCCAGGGTCCAGCTTTACACATAAGCTTTTTCTCATATGTGGAAAACCAGTCCATGTAAGTTTCAGTGTGCTGGATCCATTTTTGATTCTTATGTCAGTTTTTACAATCCTTGCTGCATAAGGTTTTTCTTGTATGGAGAAAAGAATTTGTAGCTTCTCCTACCCATTAAACAGTAAAACCAACTAGCCACAGGGGACATCCGTGTACTATCCATTTCCTTAACAGGTCCTTTGGCTTGTATTGATGAATTTGATCTACAATGTGGATCAAAGTAAGACATGTCTCAATGACAATCTGTCCACAAAAAATGCACATGAAAATACAAATTGATCCTAAGTCAGTGATTGGTGATCGATCTTTAAAAATAACGGCTAGAATACATACCAAAAAAACTGATGTGTGAAAAAGTCCTGATCCTTTTTTTTTACTTTTTTTGACGGCACTAACACTCCCACAATCTCTGTAGGTCTATTCATACAATATAAATTAAACCAGAAAAAAAAGAAACAGGGATCTCCATAGTGCAAAGGACTCTAACACCATAAATGTAAGAGAACAGAGGAGTGAGCTCGCCTGGGTAGTTGTGTACCAGCCATAAGTCTATTGCGGGCCTGAGATATAATCAGCGGCAGCTTGCTCCTGACATTTAGTCCGGTCAACCACAGCAATATCAGTAGGGAGATTAAAAAAAATAAAACTGTGAAAAATGGGAATGTAGAGACAGCAGTGACGATAACAACAGGTACGACCTGACTGTGAGAAGCATTTAATATTTACTACTATTAAAGCAATAAACAGTTTGGCAAATCCTTTTCTACACTGACATGGTGTATTTTTTTTGTTTTTTTAAACTTCTTGTTCATACAATGTTGATTTCCTATTACCCCACGTCTATCAAGCATGAGTGATAAGCATCAGCTAGTTATCCCTCTTTCAACAGGAGAATATGTATGGGGCCACAGAAGTGGACATTGTACTGTATGGGGGCCAGAATGGTTAACTTTATATTGTATGGGGCCACACAGGGGAGCATTGTACTGTATGGGTGCCTCAGTGGGGGGACATTATAGTGTATTGTGGCCACAATGGGGAACATTATGTTGTATTGGAGCCACAAGGGGGACATTATACTGTATGTGGACCACAAAGGGGGACATAATACGGTATGGCGGGCACTGAGGGATGACATTATATTGTATAGAGACCACAACAGGGGGATATTATACTGTATGAAGGCCAAAGACGAGTACTTTATACTGTAGTAGGGCCACAATGGAGGAAATTTCTACTTGATGGGGCCTATATAGGAGAACATTATGCTGTATGTTAGCCAAACTGTGGGATGTATTATATGGGGGCCAGAATGGGATACATTATTGTTGTACAGTGGCCACAATGGGGGACATTATACTGTATGGGTGCTATGATGGGGGACATTATACTATACGGGGGCAAGAATGGGGGACATTTAGTTCCGTATAGGGCTAAAATGTAGGATATTATTACTGTATGAAGGCCAGAATGGGGGACATTTCTACTATGAAGGGGTCACAAATGAGGTCATAATTAGGGTAATATATTTTATTTTTGGAGATACTGTTACTGTGGGGGAAACAAAAGCTGTTCTGTGCAGGCAGGTGGTGCATAAGGTGCCTGCCCATGCACAGCAGGAGGGCCAACATACTTGACCAATCAGGGAGCGCCTCTTAGGAGCGTGTGTGCTCACCCTGATTGGTCGTGCTCTCTGGACCTCCAGCTGCTCACCTTGCCTTTCATGTGCTGTGCTGCTGTCTGCCCTTGGAGACACATCTTTTTTTCTGCCACTAATTATTGCTGCAACCCTCCGGGGAGGAGCCCCTTGGTTGCCAATACCATTAGTTGCCGGTTAACTGAGTCGTTATGACTCTTTGAAAATTATATCACTTCATTTGTTGTCTGGGGCTTATTACTTTATGATTAGTAAATGCAGGACATGCCAGGATTTCTGTCTGAGAGGGGGGGAAGGTGGGATTATTCTAAACCCCAGACTGTAGAATAATAAGCCAACTCTCTCTTCCCCCAGACAGTAACCATGGAATGAGCTGCATTTAATAATCTCATAATAATAGGCCGCTTATTTTTATGAGATTATTAAATGCCACAGTTATTGTCTGGAGGGGACTAAGAGCATGTGATGATGTATGATTATTTACTGCATAGCATGATTACGTTTTACTTAGCCCCTAGACAGTAATCATAATGTGTAGCAAACAATAATATATCACAGTCTCTTAGCTAGGCTAAGCTAAGGGTGGGTCCACACCAGCCCACCTGCAGCGTTAAATGACCACTGATCGGCTATGTTTACCGATCTGCCGTTGCTTATTAACATGTTTAGACAGACCAATCACATTTAACATGTACACAGAATGATCTGTAATAGATAGTCTATGTGAACAGAACACTCATTGTTATCAACAGCACATGCCCTGTTTACAAAGGAAGATGTGCTGCAGAGAATGATGATTTATAAGCCAGCCTAAAAATAATTTCTACCAATGAATGAGAGTTTTGCTCATTCATTGGCTGATTGGCAGCATGTTTACACTTCACAATGATCAGGAATTAATAATCCTGCAATGTAAATCCACCATAAGAGCATGTGATGGATGATTAGTGCATGTCCGTCTACCAGGACATTTTAGAGCACTTCATGCTTCCCTCTGCCCAGAAGCTTTTTGGAGGTGGAAATTTCATTCTCCAGCTGGACTTGGCCCCTGTCCACACTGCCAAAAGTACCAATACCTGGTTTACACACAACAGTATCACTGTGCTTGATTGGCCAGCGAACTCGCCTGACCAAGAGGAAGATGAGAGACACCAGACCCAACAATGCAGACGAGCTGAAGGCAGCTATCAAAGCAACCTGGGCTTCCATAACACCTCAGCAGTGCCACAGGCTGATCACCTCCATGCCACGCCGCATTGATGCCGTAATTGATGCAAAAGGAGCTGCGACCGAGTATTGAGTGCATTTACTGAACATACATTTCAGTAGGCCAACATTTTGGATTTTAAAATCATTTTTCAAGCTGGTGTTATAAAGTATTCTAATTTACTGAGATAATGACGTTTGTATTTTCATTGGCTGTAAGTCATAATCATCATCATTAACAGAAATAAACACTTAAAATAGATCACTCTTTTTGTAATTACTACATATAATATATGTGTTTCACTTTTTGTATTGAAGAACTGAGATAAATAAAAATTTTGAGGATATTCTAATTTTGTGAGAAGCACCTGTCTATATATATGTGTGCGTATATATATATATATATATATATATATATATATATATATATATACAGGGTAGTCCAAAAGTAGGTGGACAGAAAGTGTAATAAGGTTATGAAGGGGGAGATTTATCAAACATGGTGTAAAGTGAAACTGGCTCAGTTGCCAGTCCTCACAGACTCTTTGGAAAATGAAAGGTGGAATCTGATTGGTTGCTAAGGGCGACTGAGCCAGTTTTACAGATCTAGTTTTCACAGTTAGATCTCCCCCAAATCTGTTTTCTTTTCAGATCATTCAGATAACACATAATGGCAAATAATTTAAATACAGATCAAAGAAAATGGATTTTAACTGAGTATTGGAAATCTCAAAATGCTGAAACCGTTACAGCAAATTGGTTGAAACATTTGGTACTCAAGCCCCAAAGAGACAAACCATTTACCGCATTCATGACAAATTCAATGCCACTGGCTCAATCCTTAATGCTCCAAAAACTGGTCGACCCAAAACAGTCTGTACAGAAGATAATAAACAACTTGTTGCTGAATCATTTGTTCAGAGTCCAAAAAAGTCCACCAGAAAAGCCTCTTTGGAATTGGGAATTTCACGAGCTTCTATCATGCGAGTCCTGAAATCTATTGGGTGGAAAGCTTATCGTCCACGTCTAATTCATGGTTTATTGGAGGATGATCCAGACAGGCGGCTGCAATTTAGTGAGATTATGCTTAACGAAATTGAAGAAAATCCAGTAATTTTAGATAACATTATGTGGAGTGATGAAGCTTCTTTCAAATTATCCGGCCATATTAACAGACATAATTGTATTTACTGTTATAATGAGAACATGCATTTAACTTTAGAGCAACTAAATGAGCCTGGTGTCAATGTTTGGGGTGGTATTTCAAGTTTTGGTGTTTTAGGACCAATATTTTTTGATGGAACAGTCACAGGAGATAAGTATCTCGAAATTCTAATGAATCAAGTTGTTCCCCAGTTACAGCAACAGCCTAATTCAAATGACCTTTATTTCCAACAAGATGGGGCCCCTCCACATTATTCAAGAGTAGCCCGCGAGTATCTTGATGAAACATTTCCTAATAAATGGATTGGCCAAAGAGGCCCACTTGTTTGGCCGGCACGTTCACCAGACTTGACCCCAATGGATTTTTTCTTTTGGGGAGTACTCAAGGACAAAGTTTATAGTCGAAAAACAAAGAGTGTCAGTGATTTGAGAAATGACATAAGAGATGCATTTCAAGAAATTAATACCCAAAGAGACCCAAAAAAGTTTGTCGAAGCGTAAGAGGCAGACTTCAAAGCTGTGCAAATTGTAATGGAAAACAGTTTGAGCACCTGCGTTGATAACATTTAAGGGCTTTTGTATTATTGTTCAGAATAAAATTTAATTGTCAATGTTATGCTTGTGTTAGTAAATATAATTTTATATATAAATCAAAATAAATGTTATTATTTTCTGGCCACCTACTTTTGGACCACCCTGTATATATACATACATACCGTATTTTTCGGACTATAAGACGCACTTTTTTCCTCCAAAATTTTGGAGGAAAGTGGGGGGTGCGTCTTATAGTCAGAATACTATATACCTGTATATACTGTATGGCTCTGCGTGGTAGGAGGTGTGGGGGAGCGGCAGCAGGGGATCAGCGTGGCACAGGAGGCAGCAGTCGCCAGCTGCAGCCTACCTGTGCCCACTACTAAAGAAAATGAATATTCCCTGCTCCCCACGCTCATGGGCATGGAGAGCAATGAATATTCATTTTCCTTACTAGCCGGCACACTGTAGCTGCATCGCGGCAGGTACATGCGCGGTTCGAATAGCGAGAGTGTCGGCAGCAGAGCAGGAAAGCGCTGGAGGAGAGAGGAGGTGAGTATGATTATTTATATTTTGTGGGCAGCGTGATGGGGGCTCAAAGGCTGCCATGCATACCAGGAAGGGGGATCAAGGGGTGCCATGCATACCAGGATGGGGGATCAAGGGGTTCCATGCATACCAGGATGGGGGATAAAGGGGTGCCATGCATACCAGGATGGGGGATAAATGGGTGCCATGCATACCAGGAAGGGGGATCAAGGGGTGCCATGCATACCAGGATGGGGGATCAAGGGGTGCAATGCATACCAGGATGCGGGATCAAGGGGTGCCATGCATACTAGGATGGGGGAATAAAGTGTTGCCATGCACACCAGGATGGGGAGTCAAGGGGTACCATGCATGAGGGCCACGTATATCAGGATGGAATGGGGGCCACGTATACCAGGAAGGGAGGGGCCATAAATACCAGGATGGAGGATATTAACAGAATTGGGGAACATTACCCCAATACCAGTGTCAGCAGCAGACCCCATATTTTGCTTACATTTTTCTTTCCTATTTTCCTCCTCTAAAATCTTAGGTATGTCTGATGGTCCGGTGCGTCTTATAGCCCGACAAATACGGTATATATATATATATATATATATATATATATATATATATATATATATATTTTTTTTTTATTTCATTAAATGAGGAAAAAGGGAGGATGATTCAAATTTTGATATATATCTTTTTTCATATTTTTTAAAAACTTTTTTTTACTTTTTACTGTATTTTGTAGTCCACTTCAATCTGCGATCGTCTGATCATTTGTACTACCATAAGAGCCCTGTAGGGTTGCCAATTTGACTTTTTATTTTTTCTGGACAGCTTATTAAAAAAATCACGGACAGACAGTATTTTTACAGACACATTGGAAAAGCATATGACATGATTTTGATTAAATGATTTATATCTACAGCCCAGAATTCTGATATGAAGACATCAGCTGCATTCACTGTAAACCATAAAATAATGATGATTACAGTCAAAATAATCTGTATAAGTTTCTTCAGCATCAAAATAATCACAGACACATTCAATTTTTTTTAAGGACAGGGAAAAAAGTGCCCTATTTTTATGGACTGTCCTGGAATTTCTGGACGGTTGGCAACCCAGTTGCCCTGTGACCATGTGGCACCCCAGGGGTCTGGTTGCCACAGTGGCATTGCCTCCCTCAAAAGAGGTAATGCCTTGCCTGGAAGCTAGCAGGGGTCCCCTAGTCAGGTATACTAAACATGCAACACTTTCCTGGCTCCAGACCAGCAAGGGGAGCCACTCCCCTTGGCAACTGGGATCTGGGGGCGGGGTTAGCGGCCGCGACCAATCAGCAGAGCGGTGTTTAATTTTAGCGCCAAGATCACTGATTGGTCGCGGGCGGAGAGCGCGACCAATCAGCGAATCGTATTGGTGAGGATGGGGGAGCGGAATCGTATTGGTGGGGACCGGGGAGCGCCGCTGCCTGTGCGGCTACTTCCGTTGCGAGAAGCCGGGAGATGAGCGACTGCTCGCAGCAGAAGTATCCCGACCCGCAGCGGCGCTCCCCAATCCTCCCTTCCGCATGGATGTCAGCGCCGCTGCCTGTGTGGGTACTTCCGCTGCGAGCAGCTGGGAGATGAGTGGCCGCTCACAGCAGAAGTATCCCGACCCGCAGCGCCGCTCCACGGTCCTCCCTTCCGCATGGAGGTCAGCGGTGCCGGCGGTCGGGGTCCTTCTGCTGCTACCGGCCGGGAGATGAGCGCCTCGCGCCGGTCATCTCCCGGCTGCATCTCCGTCCCGCAGATGAGCCGCTAACGGCCGCCATCTATTTTCAGAAATCCCGCGGCGCTGATTGGCCGCTGCCGGACCAATGAGCGACGCGGGATTTCCAGGACAGACAGACAGACAGAAAGACAGACAGACGGGATAAGACGATTATATATATAAATAGTCCTATTTTGTACTGATTGATGGCACTTCTCTAAACAGAGTGACCCAGGACTGATGGTCGGAGGAGCTATGTGGGGATAGTGCAACAAGAAATCATGAGCACTCAAATCCTCTGTCTTGGTGTCATCACTAAAGTGATAATGCCTGATAGTCATATCACTCCTGAAACAGTTCCTATGACATGTCTATAAGCTGAGCTTGTACAGGGCAATATGGAGCAGTCTACCCAATAATAATAATCATGACAGTTTTAGAGAAACCTGTCATTGGTTGTGTTTCACCCAAAAGTTAGGTAACTAGAAATGTAACGTGTTGATCAAAATGCTAAACAAGCACTTTACCACCTGTGATGGTAGTCCCCATCCACACTAACAGCACACTGACATATTCTCTAGAGCAATTCACATGTTCAGTGGTCCACATGAGAAAATGGAGATGTTCCACTTTGGTTTGATTTGTGAACCAAACTTGTCCATGCAAGTCAATGCGTCCACAAACAAAAAAATGGATAATAGATTGATGCCATCCAAATCGCACCAATGTACTATCCAGAAGTGGAAATAACTGTATTTTTTTCAGACAATCGGTCTGCATAAAGAGACAGACATGTGAACATACCCTTTAACTATAATAGAAAGTCTCCAAGACTTCTCTTGTGCTGCACGAATTCTCTGGAATGCACTACCCAGGACAATTCAATTAATTCCCAATACCCACAGTTTTAAGCGTGCCCTCAAAACACATTTTTTTACACTGGCCTATTGCCTCATCTCACCTCACTTATCTAACTATTCCAATTTTGTTCTACCAAAATTTTCCTCACAACCTGGTCTCTTGTAGCTTCTGTTCACACACCTTCCATGCACTTAATAGCCCTCTGTGCCTGTACTGGTACTGGCTGGTGACCGGTTCGTGCAGTGTTATGTGACTACTATGTATTATATTGATGGCTGGATCGTATAATATAAGCACTTTTTACCATTCACCTTTCGTGTCTCCCCCATTTCTTCATAGATTGTAAGCTTGAGAGCAGGAGCCTCGCTCCCTCCTCTTGGTATCTGTTGATTTATGTGTTATTCTGTAATGTCTTTATTGTCTATACAAGTTCCCTCTGTAATGTAAAGTGCTGTGGAATATGTTGGCGCTATAGAAATAAAAATTATTATTATCATTATTATTAAAACCATTCTGCTGCTCATAAGTTCAGTCTTTTGGGTATTGTTTTTCCACTTCTGGTTTTGAAAAAGCTCTGGTGGGAAAAAAGAAAATGTATGTCACTTCTTTCAAGTAGTCCCTAATGTAATTCACTCTAAACTAGGGACTATACAATCAGTAGGCTGCAAAAAAAACCTCCACAATGCTCTAGAAAGTACTTCAGGAACTGCAAAACTCTTCCAAAAACTACCAAAAAAAGAAGCATATACTGCATAAGTTTCTACTTGGGAACGCCATTTTTGATTGCCTCAAAAAAACTCACTGATATTTTTCAGCTTGAATTTTGAACTTCAAACATGGTTGTTGTTGTGTATTAGACTGAGGCAATACCAATCCTATTAGGCATTGTGTCGTCCTGTGAAAGAGGGCATTTAAAGGGAATCTGCCACCAGGTTTTTCGCTGCCTCATCTAAGAGCAGCATAATGTAGAGACAAAGGCCCTGATTCCAGCGGTGTGTCACTTACTGGGCTGCTTGCTTCACGTTTGATAAAATAACTGCTTTATCTGCAGCAGATCTAGCAGTTCTCTGAATGCTGAGCTCTGTATAACCCCGCCCACACCACTGATTGGCTGCTTTCTGTGGACACTGTGCATAGGCAGAAAGCTGCCAGTCAGTGGGGGGAAGTTATACAGAGCTCATGAATATGGAGGACTACATGGCAGCAGGTTTATTAGTCCTCTAGTGATAATTTCATACTGATAACACAATGAATTTATCAAAATTACAGCAAGTAGCCTAGTAAGTGACACCGCTGGAATCAGGGGCTCTGTCTCTACATTATACTGCTCTCAGATTAGGTGGCAAAAACCTGGTGACAAATTCCCTTTAAAGAGCAATATTTCTGAAATATATTTAGGAATTTCCCTAAAAACCTCCTAAAGGATTCATTTTAGTCAATGCCAAAAGTGACTACTGATTGAAATGGCTTCATGGGAAGTGCTATAGAAGGGGATTAAGGGTCCTGATTTGAATGTAACAAGAAGTAATATCTGAATGAGATGTTTCTATAGCTTTCATCTGGGTGCTTGAGTTTCCTCATACTTCAAAAACATATTGGCTTCCTATGGAAAAGGCCCAAGTGGGCGCCTGTGTGACTGGGATAGAGATACAGACATTAGATTGTGAGTCCTCATGGAAGGCAAGGACTGATCTGAGCATTGTGGAGTCTGCTATCACTACATAGGAACTAAATCCTGAATTAATGACAGGTTTTAGAGACCTTTTTACATTTTTAAATACGTTACTTATTATGGGGTGGGACCTATAAACTCTCATGTTTAATTGATATGCTGTAATTCTACTGGGTTTATAGCTTTATCCCATTATGCATTCTCTTAGTGAATTTCTGAACAGCTTGTGAATCTATCATAAGGAATCATCTGGGCAAGCAAATGTAGATAAACAGGAAAAGGTAATCTAAAAATGTCAGATCACTTCTCATTGTGATCTGCAAAGGCCCAAAGGCCCAGTTCTTGTAAAGTACATGCCTACCACTGTGAACATTTGGTTTTCGTTTTATTGTGAAGCAAACAACAAATAGGACAAAATAACTGAAAACTTCAGTGTGAATGACTATTCATCCCTCTAAACTATGGTACTTTGTAGAGCCTCCTTTTGTGGCAATTACAGCTGCAAGTCGCTTTGGATAAGTCTCTGTGAGCTTTCTACATCTTGACACTGGGATTTGTATCTATTCCTCAAGGGAAAACTGCTCCAGCTCCTTCAAGTTAGATGGTTTCCCTGGTGAACAGAAATCCTCAAGTCTGACCACAGATTCTCACTTGGATTAAGGTCTGGGCTTTAACTAGGTCTGTGCTGTCTCTCCGATTAATGCCCTCCTTGCCTGGGCGGAGAGTTTTGGTGGACGGCCCTCTCTTGGTAGGTTTGTTGTGGTACCATGTTCTTTCCATTTGATAATGGGATTGATGGTGCTCTGGGTATCATCAGTGATTAGGATATTTTTTTATAACCCAGCTCTGACTTGTACTTCTCAACAACTTTGCCCTGACTTGTTTGGAGATCTCCGTGGTCTTCATGGTGTTTGGTTAGTGCTGCCTCTTGTTAATGGTGTTGCAGCCTCTGTGGCCTTTCAGAAAAGGTAAAGTGTATATATGCACAGACATGTGACATTAGATTGCTCACAGGTGGACGTCCTGTCACTAAGCATGGGACTAATGAGGGGAATTGCTTGCACTACAAATGTTTAGGGGCTTCATAGCAAAAGGGGTGAATACATATGCACATGACAATTTTTGGTTATCTGATCCCATACATTAAATTTATGCTAATATTTTTCTCATTTTCACTTTACTAACTTACACTATTTAGTGCTGAAGCATCAAACACAAATGAGATTACAAAAATATTTAAACACAGGTTGTAAAGTAGCAAAATAGGTACAAAGCCGAGAGGGTGAATACTTTTGCAAGCTATATATATATATATATATATATATATATATATATATATATATATATATATATACACTAGGGACGGACATACCATTGGTGCAACCTGTGCAGCTGTGCAGGGACCCAAGAGGTGAAGGGGCTCTCTAGTAGCTCCAAAGCAGGTGGGATTGTGCATTATGATCAGGTATTAGACTGCAAAGGGCCCAAATATTATTCCTGCAAAGGGGCCCTCATCTATGTCCACTCCTGTTTGTTTGTGTGTGTATATATATATATATATATATATATATCTACATATATATTTATATAAAATTCTCCAGCAATTGTCTGATAAATGTACAAAACGGAAGGTTTTCCTTGATTACAAAAATGATTTGTCTGGAGTGGAAGACACAAGATTACATGAATTTGAAAGCTATTCCTATAGTAGACATCTTTTACAAATTGCCCTTTAATTTTTACCATTTGTTTTCACCCATCACCACCCATTCATTGTACAAAGCCCTCATCCCATGTAAAGCATGCCAGGCAGTCTGTACTGTTTCCATGGCAACCAACACTGTGGAAATGGCACCCTTCCCCCTATCTGCTGCTCTAGGGATGCTGTTTTTACTCTTCCTGATTACTCCCCTCCTCCTCCCATTAACTATACACCATCCTATATAATATTCTGGTGCCCACTGGACAATACCCGGTTGGTATCATGCACCAAATCCGAGCAGTCAGGATACGCACGAGTTGCTCCCTTGCACCCAGTGCACACTGCTGATGCACACAGTGTTGCGCAGTATCACGGTGAATGTGAGATCTACATTCCCTCAGAGGCAAATGAAACAATGTGTGAAATAAACTTCATCAGCGCTGCGCCTTTCTCCGGACGGACTGCGATTGTCGGGATCATTGATGGCCGGTTACAGCGATCATAATGTTTGCATCCAGTCATAAAAAGGTTTTTCATTCAGGACACACGCGCACACAGGCTGCGCCTGGCTACATCCATTGTAGTAAATGTACACATCAAATGACAAGATCAGACTATATATATCCATTGTCCATATGCAGAAAAAAATATGGCAGAGCATAAAATTGGGAGAAAAAAAATCTCTGGAAGACACTTGTTTGCCAACATGTTAGATAAGAAATGTGCAGTGTAATGTAAAGTAATTACTATCTGATACTAAAAAGATGGAAAGAAGAAGCAGCTGACAGGCAGCAATACTACTGTCATGATCCGACGGGAAATAATCGGAGAGCAGCACAAAGAGCAGATCGCTGGGGGACGTGCCCAGCTAGGAACACTCTCCAGAAACACACAGACATATTAGAATTACAGCAATCCTATCCACATAATAGCATTACTGCTGCACTCCGCTAATGGGATCAGCAACATGACCAAAACAGATCGCTTACCTCTTTCATAGAAAATGTATCAAGTATAAAATCCAGTATTGTTGCACATATTCTATTTTCCTGTGAAGAGTATCCATGCAAAAAAACATACAAAAGAGGAGAAAAAAGTATGTCGCTTATTATGTTGTCTTATCTTGCATTTTCTTCTTTTATTTATTAATAAACAGTTTGATACAAAAAGAAACAGACAATAAAAATTAAGCACTTCTTTTAAAAAAGGAAATTCTTCTATGCTTACAAAAAGACTGGAAAAAAAATAGATCTAATGTCTATTTGATTCCATTGGATAAAGCAGCCCTCCCCTTCTCTAAAGTCATGTTCTTATTGGAAGAAGATATCAATGGGTGTCTGATTTTTTTTTTATAAATCCACCTAGCTCCCTCCCCATTTCCAATATATCTCCTCCTTTCCAGTAAAGATTGCATCAAGAAACAGTCAATTCTCCACGTCTGATTGGTTTTGCAGGGAAGACATAAAAAATAGCAGCTGTTTTAACCTTTCTTGGCCAAGCTATTGTGTTCTGCAGTATGAATAAGATCTCTATGGCAGTAAATAGCTTTGCTTTTTTTATTCTGTTTCTGAGGAGCTTCTTCCAATACACTGCATCCCTTAATCTACTGTCAGCTTTTCATTTTATTCACCAACCTCTTTATCTGTCAGCTGTCAAGAGAACAGCGGCAGGATTGGGTGTGTTGGAATATTGATTCGGGGCTGAGCTGCTTGTAGCCTAGAGACATCTCACATAATAAGTCTATGTGAACGGCAGGGCATGAAGCTGTGGCCCACTGCACAAATATACTGGTTGATGTGAACTTGCATTAAAGATCAGTGCAAAGACATGCATGGATAACCCACAAAAAGGTGGCAATAGCAGTAGAGAAATATTGGACATCTTGTATGTAAACTGCATGCGCTCTAAAATAATTCAACAATTGTCTAACTTTATTTGAAGCATGAACTAGCAGATTGCTAGCCCCTATAGGCAAGGTCATCTCTTTGCCATCTGTCATAAGAACATGCATGTTTCCACTCTATGTATATTACATGCCTAAAGGGTAAAGTAATTTACTAAGTGATTGATTTTTCAGTAGAATTTCGAGTACAATTTTAGGTATTTTGGATCCAATTCATTAACACTGACACTTTGCACTGCAGTCTTAATAAAGGCAACACTGGAGTAAGATGTACCTAATTCATTACACCTCTTAATGAATTAGGCATATCTTATATCCGCTGTGGGCCTTAGCCAAAAATGTTACTCCATGGCGTACATTCTGGCTTATTCTGAAGACCGTAATTTAAAATGGTCAGTAGCACAAAGCTTAAACTTACAGTAGTCAAAGTGAATATTGACAATTTTTAGCTATGGAAGTTTAAAGTGGAAATGTTCCTGCCCAGAAATAACTTGTGTGACGTTGTTACTACAGAGAGACTACAGATTAATAATCAGTAATGTCACAAGAAAAAGAGACAGGCATGAAGACTGCTATAGGCATGTGGGATGCATTGCCGAGAGATTCAGCCTAAACATTCAAATGATTTCTGCTAAGGAAACTGCACAAAAATGAGACTCAGCAAAGAAAATGAGCATATACTTGTAATTGTAATGCTAGAACTGATCGCACAACTAAGATCATTGGGTGAGGACATAAAAGACAGCAATATTGCAGCTACAATGTTATTCAGCTTCCTTAAACAGTGCACAAATTAGTCCCGACATTGTAATAAAGACCAGGTTAGTAGATGAACACCAGAGAAGAGAGGAACTTGTGCATTACTCAACAGACGGTGACAGAGGAATCACTATAAAAGCAATTGATGCAAGGTCAAATAAGAAGGAGACTAGAGCATGTTTCAAGTGCCACAAACTGGTACACTTAACCCCTTCCCAACCTGTGTCGCATATATACTGCTCTGCGGGAGCTGCGTTCCCTCTAAGAGCAGTATATGTACAGCGCGCGATCGTGCGGCCTCACACTGAGCACCGCCACAATCACATGCGGGAGTCATCGCTGTTTGAGAGCTGAGACCCGTAGCAATGGCCATGATCAGTGTACAGCCACATATGGGTTATTTTTACATTCAGCAGAAATTGTAGGACAAATTTTTGTATAATTTTTACCCAATTACCAGTGTGAAAATGTAAAATCTGGGGCTAAAACAAAATTTTGGTGGTAAAAATGTAATTTTTTTTTCTTCACTGCCCAATGGTATAAAATGCTGTGACACACCTGTGGTGTCAATATAATCCACTAGATAAATTCATTGAGAGGTGTAGTTTGTAAAATGGGTCACTTATAGGGGGTTCGGCTGATCTGGCACCTCAGTGGCTCTTCCAATGTGACATGGCACCCTCAAACAAGTCCAACAAAATCTGAACTCCAATATGGCACTTCTTCCCTTTGAGCTTTGTACTGTGCCTCAAAAGTAGTTTTCGACCACATATGGGGTATCTGAGTACTCAGAAGAAATTGCACAACAAATTGCATGGTGCAATTTCTCCTGTTACCCTTGTGAAAATGCAAAATATGGTGCTAAAACACATTTGTGTGGGAAAAATTAGATTTTTTTTTAATTTCAAGGCTCAACATTATAAACTTCTATGATGTTCCTGGGGGTTCAAGGTACTCACTACCATCTATACAAGTTCCCTGAGGTGTCTAGTTTCCAGAATGATGTCACTTGTGGGGGTTTTCCACTGTTTAGGCACATCAAAGGCAACATGGCGTCCACTAATTATGGCAGCAAATTTTACATTCAAAAGGTCAAATGGCACTCATTCCCTTCCGAGCCCTGGTGCGCGCCCAAACAGTGGTTTTCCCCCACATATTGGGCATCGGTGTGCTCATGAGAATTTGAACAACAAATTATGTGGTCCATTTTATCCTGTTACGCTCGTGAAAGTAAAAAAAAAATGGATCTAAAGTAGAATTTTTGTGAAAAAAAGTTAAATGTTTATATTTTTCTTCCACATTCCCCAAATTCTTGTGAAGCACTTGAAGGGTTAATATACTTCTTGAATGTGGTTTTGAGCACCTTGAAGAATGTAATTTTTAGAATGGTGCCACTTTGGGGTATTTTCTGTCATATAGACCCCTCAAAGTCACTTCAAATGTGATGTGGTCACTAAAAAATGGTTTTGTAAATTTTGTAGTAAAAATGAGAAATCTCTCGTCGTCAATTTTAACCCTTATAACTTTCTAACAAAAAAAAAATATGTTTCCAAAATTGTGCTGATGTAAAGTAGACATGTGGGAAATGTTATTTATGAACTATTTTGTGAGACAAGACTCTCATATTTAAGAGCATAAAAATTTAAATTTTGAAAATTGAAAAATGTTCACAATTTTCGCCAAATTTCCGTTTTTCTCACAAATAAACGTAAGTCATATCAAATAAATTTTACCACCATCATGAGACATGCAGAAGTTGTGCTGTTGCTTTCAAAGGATTCAGCAACTGTTACAAATAACACAGTCACAGGAGACAGGAAGTGTTTTAGCAGAGCCCCAAGGGATTGTGGGGAACTTGTTATTGTAGTCTGGCTGAAGCCTAAGAGAAAGGTGGTGTGTTATCTGGATCTGACAGAAGGCAACTGAACAGGATTCAGATCAGGAGAGAAACTAAGCACAGGTCAGATAAACTCCCTGAAATAACAGTGCAGAGTCTTATCGGGCAGGAAGATAAGAATGAAATGTGTCATAGGGATCTTCTCCCTTATCAAACCCTCCACCCCATCTCCTTGCAGGATAAAGAATGCTGTGTACTATTGTGTCCTTGTAAAGGAAAAGCCTGTGGCTGTGTATGTATAGAAGTGTGCTGCTAAGAGATCTAATCTATGCTGAATTATGCTACTGAAGAGACTGTAATACTGTGCCTTGTGACAAAACTACTGTATTGTTATTGGAGCCTCTTGCTCAAGAAACTCGGACTGTACTGTAATGAAGATTGTTGCTGTAATATCCCTGAATTGCACTGGCCGTGCTTCAGATTAAATTCCACTGTTAAACTGATGAAAAAGACTCTTGTCAGATGTGTCTGGTCAGCAATTGAATCTATCGTGTGCCTGAGAGAAGCTGCAGCCTATGGTCGCCCTGAGTAACAGTTCCCCCAGAGAACCAAAGAATTTATGAAACCCGTCTCGCCCTATCTGAACCTAGCGGTGTGCGTGTAACATGGGTGGCCCGTACGGGGAACCCTGAGCGGGAATTAGAGGGAGGGAGAAGAGAAAAAGTGTCTGGAAAAACACAGCAGCACAGCACCTCAATTCAACTCCGCTGCACCAGTTAAAGGGGACCAGCCCTAAAGAAAACTCACTAGCAGCAATGGAGGTGGAAATACAAATGGACAGAATTAGTGAGCTGCTTCTTCAGTTAACCTGTGAAGAATTGAGAACAGCAGCAGAACATATAAAGATGTCAGAAGAACAGATTTCTAAAGCACACAACTGCAGGCAACTGTTAGCTGCCGTTAATGCAAAAATGGATGAGCTGGGGGAGAAAGAAGCTGAAGACGTCATGGGGATGTTCCTCCAAGAGCTAAAACAATTTCTAACCAGGTTGAAGTTGGAGGATGGAGGGGCGGCACCGATTACCAAAAGCGGGAATCTCTGTCCACAGACAGAACTACAGGAATTGAAAGAACAATTCAAAGCCCTAACAACAGCCCTGCAGGAATCGACCAAAACCTCTGACCGGGTGACAGACTCAGACAGAACCTTTACCCTGCTCGGGTTAGATAAATCAGGAAGACAGTCCTCTCTAACACCACAAATCACCATAAGGAAAGAATTCAAGATCCTGGGACAGATTGGAGAGTGTGAACAGAAAGAGAAACTGTCTTATATGAACTTGTTGCACCAGATCGATGCAGGCTCACAGAAAGGCTACCAGCCATATGAGATCGTCAAGGGGGTGGTGAAAGCGATCAGCCCAGGACTGAACCTCCGTAGTATGCTAGAAATGAAAAGTCAATTGACCTTACAACAGCTGAAGATGATTTTAAAAGGGCACTATAAAGAAGAGAGTACTTCAGAATTGTTCCACCGACTAATTAACCTCTCACAGAAAAATAATGAATCACCCCAAAGTTTCTTGTTCAGAGCAATTGAACTGAAGGATAGACTGTTGTTTGCATCCAGAGATGCAGAAGAAGAGGAGAAGTTTGATGCTGGACTTGTCCAGAAGACGTTCTTGAGATCATTGGGAGCCGGGTTAATCAGCAAAGACATCAAGTTGCAGCTGAAACGGTACATAGAAGATCCTGGCATTCTGGACGAAGTCCTAATTGAAAAAATGAATGAGGCAGCTAGTTTGAAGTTCGAGAGCGAACAGAAGTTAAAGAAAGGCTCTGCTCCTAAAATCACCAAAATGAGTCAGCTGAAGTTGGAGACTCCCGGTGAACAGTCCGAAGATCATCTTGGAGACCCTCCAGTGCCACCTCCGAGAGGGAACCTTAAATCACCAACAAAAGAGAGGACCGCCAGCGATGACTTGGAGGACTTCGACCCAAGAACTGCGAGCCGAGTTGATTGAGGTGAAAAAGTTGATTCGTTCCAGGCCAGAACCTATATCCCTCAGACCCAGGAGTGGGTTCCAAAACAGAAGATACCCGGCTTGTGAAGCAAGCCGTTCATCAAATCAGAGTACGGTGTGTGTCCACTGTCTAAGATGTGGTGAGGAAGGACATTATGCCAAGGAATGCCAATGGTCACAGTTGTTTGGGTTAAAAGACAGGAGGCTGCCAGTGCGGGGTGACTGGTAACTGCTACATGGAGGAGGCCCCAGAAGCAAATCCAAATCTCACCAAACCCCAGAACGGTGTATGAGGTAAAACGGCTGCTTCAGTACTATCCCCAAGTGTGTTCCCGTCTACAACAGCTGCAAGAGAGACAGGGGCATCAGTTACTTAATGCCCAGTGTGGAGGTCAAACAATGTACTCCTGGGAGGAGGATTCCTCGGTCAGTAAAGACAGCCTCATCAGCCTAATCAGTGAAAGGTGCTTTATACAGTGCCAACTAGATGGACTCCTGGTAAAAGCACTGTGGGACACAGGTGCCCAATCGAGCCTTTTAAATGAAGAATGGAGAAGGTGCTACCTGCCACATACCTGCCTTCGGTCACTAAAAGAACTCTTAGGACCAGTGGAACTCCATGGCAAAGCTGTCAACCAGACCGAAAACCTTTCATAGGCTGGGTGGAAGTGACTTTCCAACTGAGGGCCACGAAGAACAGCAACACCATTGAGCTTTTGGTACCTTTTCTCGTGACCAGTGATCAGAACGTGGCAGAGGATCCTATCCTGGGTTATAATGTAATCAGTGAGGTCATCACGAAACACAAGTCAGGGACGCTGGTGGTGGATGCAATTTCCACATCATTTGCCATACCCAACGCCGTGGCGGAAAATGTGATTCATAGAGTAAAGAAAGCTCCGAATACAATGTACCTAAAAGAAGTCAAGGTAGGCTGGCGCCCAACCATCATCCCTGCAAACTAAATGCTGGGGGTGCGGTGTGGAGTCCGGGTAGAACCGGGAAGAAAAGTCCAGAAAAGACTGTTCGTTCCAAAAGACTCCTCAGAACTTACGGAAGGCCTAGTTCAAGGTGAGACTGTGCTTACGATTCCTACTTGTGGGTTTGCTCGAGTGACAGTACCGGTGATGAATACTACAAAACACGAAATTA
Source organism: Phyllobates terribilis (assembly GCF_046119375.1). Taxonomy (NCBI): domain Eukaryota; kingdom Metazoa; phylum Chordata; class Amphibia; order Anura; family Dendrobatidae; genus Phyllobates; species Phyllobates terribilis. Next base: position 194,595,851 of record NW_027362772.1, on the reverse strand, counting down.
GACTGGATCCAAAGACTGTGTTAGGTTACATTGAAACCATTAAAACAGTATATCCAGCCAGTGTGAGACCCGCTCAGTCTCCCCACCATGGAACAGGAGTTGCTCAGGGGAGAAAATTGCATGACCCACCTCAGGGTCCTGGAATCCCCCAGTATCCCTGGAACACTTGTGTGCTGAAGCTATAGCGATAGCAAAACAGATGCTGGGAGAAGAGTGTCATGCATTCTCTAAAGATGACTCTAATATAGGCTGTATCCCATCGTTGCAATTGAAAATAAATTTGAAAGACACGACCCCAGTAACCAGAAGTTACATGTCTGTGCCGAAACCATTACACCGTGAAGTGAAAGAGTATTTACAAGATCTAATCAACAGAGGTTGGGTCCAAAAGTCGAAGTTGTCTTATTCCTCTCCTATTGTTTGTGTTAGGAAGAGGGACGGTACAATGAGACTCTGCTGCGATTACCGGGAACTAAACCGAAAGTCAGTACCTGATCGACACCCAATACCAAAGATTCAAGATATGCTTGAAAGCCTATCAGGAAGTACCTGGTTCTCTGTCCTCTATCAGGGTAAAGCATACCATCAAGGGTTTGTTGAAGAGTCCAGTAGACCCTTGACAGCATTCATCACACTGTGGGGGTTATATGAGTGGATCCCCATACTGTTTGGGCTCAGTTCAGCTCCAGCAGAATTTCAGGAGCATGGAGACCTGTTTGGAAGGATTGAGGGCCGATATCTGCCGGCCGTACTTGGATGACAATGTGGTACACAGCAAAACCTTCCGGGAGCATGTTGAACACGTGAGGACCGTATTACAGCGGTATCAACAACACGGAGTTAAGTTGACCCCAAAGAAGTGTGAACTGTTCAAAAGGCAAGTCCGATTTCTGGGAAAATTGTGTCCGGAGAAGGATATACCACGGACCCAGCAGAAATCGCTCCAGTACTGGCCTTAAAAGACAAGCGGCCCTCTACTGTCGGAATGTTGAGGCAGATCTTAGGATTCCTCTCCTACTATCGTACTTACGTTTCGAACTTCTCCAGGATTGCCGTCCCGCTATACCTCCTCTTGGGGGGGACGACAGATTCAACAACACCCACGGAGAAAAATAAGAACGCGGGTAGGACCAGGCTTAAAAGAAACAACGCCGTTTCGTCCCAACAGCCCATTTTCTGGACAGCAAACCACCAGGAGGTATTGGAATAACTAGTAGACTACCTGGTAAAACCACCCATCTTGGGATATCTTGATTTCAACTCACCATTTGTTCTTCATTGTGACGCTTCTCAAGTTGGACTGGGAGCTGCCCTGTATCAGCATCAAGATGGAAAATTGAGAGTCATCGGTTACGGTTCTAGAACGTTGACAGACGCCGAGAAGAATTACCATTTGCATTCCGGAAAATTGGAGTTCCTAGCATTGAAAAAGGCTATCTGTGAATGATCTAGAGATTATCTCTACTACAGCAAAGAGTTTGAGGTATACACTGACAACATCCCTTTGACCTATGTCCTCACTACAGCCAAACTGAATGCAACGGGTCAGAGATGGGTCACTGACCTAGCTGACTTCTATTTCAGCATCAGGTACAGGCCAGGAAAATGCAATGCAGATGCTGACGGATTGTTGAGAATGCCACTAGAGCCTGAGGAGTTCATGCAAGAATGCTCGGAGGAAGTCAGTCTGGAAGCAATTGAGAGTACTACTCAAGCAGTGCAAGCTTATCAAGAGGAAGACACACCATTGTGGTGTCAGTTGACGGTGGAAACCACCATAAAAGCGAGAGAACAAGATCATCCCCTGTCCATTCAACAACTACCAAAAGGAAAAATCCGTAGAGCACAACGGGAAGATCAGACAATTGGTAGTGATGAGCGAGCATGCTCGCCACTGCTCGGTACTCGCCCGAGCATCTCAGTACTCGAGATGCTCAGAGCTCGCCGAGTACTTTTGAGATGCTCGGGCGGGAGCTCGGGTTCCCGTCCTGCATGTTTGGTGCTAGTAAGAGCACCAATCATGCAGGGATTGTCTGCCACTCACTGTAATGTCACAGTCATGGTGGTTGTGCCATTACAGTGATTGCCCAAATCGATGGGAACAGTGCTCACAGTGAAACATGAAAAGCCGGCAATTCATCAGCGGCATACACCGGTACCCGACAATTTAGAACAGAAAGAATAGAGCATCACACATAGATTAGATATATAGAAACATGTCAGTCACATATATAATAAGTACAGTGACAGTGTTGGTTGCTGTACTTGTTATTTAGTGTTAAAATAAAGGATTTATTAAAAAAAAAATAATAGTGTTTTTGTCTCTTTAAAAAAGCCGGCCGGCAATTCATCAGCAGCATACACCGGGACCAGACAATGTAGAACAGAAAGAATAGAGCATCACACATAGATTAGATAGATAGAAACATGTCAGTCACAAATATAATAAGTAGAGTGACAGTGTTGGTTACTGTACTTGTCATTTAGTGTTAAAATAAAGGATTTATTTAAAAAAAAATTGGCGTAAGGTTCCCCGTAATTTTAGTCTCCAGTGGAGGTTAAGCAGACGGCTGGGGCAGATGTTTGAAGCCTGGGAAGGGGGTAATACCCATGGAGCTTCCCAGGCTACTAATATCAGCCCCCAGCTGAATACCTAGCCTTTACCAGCTATTAAAATGGGGGACCCCCCAAAAAAATGATGTGGGATCCCCCCTATTTTAATAGCTAGCAAAGGCTAGGCAGACAGCTGGGGGCTGATATTAATAGCCCAGGAAGGGCAGACCGCCGGGGGCGACAGCCAGAAAAATGCTTGAGTTTTCCGTAGACTTACATTGGGCTCGTTGCTCAGGTCGAGCACCCGAGTATTCCAATGTGCTCGACCCGAGTTTCGAGCACCCGAGCATTTTAGTGCTCGCTCACCACTAATAAATGGTAGAATACTAATTTATGTGGACACAATTGGTTTCCAAGTAAAAGGGAGAGAGATAATGAGTCACCAGCAGTATCTGTTTTAGTTAAAGAATAGACGAAGCTCTACCTCAGTGAAGACGGTATCCTGTATAGTAAAGGAGCACAAACCAGGCACTTGGTACCAGCGTCAGGCTGGAGAACTTTGGGCACACCAGAGAAAAATCATTCTTGGGCCCACCATGCAATTATATAAAAATACCACACAGGATAGATCCTATATACTACTATATACTACACCATACAGGAAAGCTGACAGATCTATTATATACTACACCACACAGGAGAGCTGGCAGATCCTCTATATACTACACCACACAGGAAAGCTGACAGATCCTCTATATACTACACCACACAAGAGAGCTGACAGATCCTCTATATACTACACCACACAGGAGAGCTGACAGATCCTCTATATACTACACCACACAGGAGAGCAGACAGATCCTCTATATACTACACCACACAGGAGAGCTGACAGATCCTCTATATACTACACCACACAGGAGAGCTGGCAGATCCTCTATATACTACACCACACAGGAAAGCTGACAGATCCTCTATATACTACACCACACAGGAGAGCTGACAGATCCTCTATATACTACACCACACAGGAGAGCTGACAGATCCTCTATATACTACACCACACAGGAGAGCTGACAGATCCTCTATATACTACACCACACAGGAGAGCTGACACATCCTCTATATACTACACAACATAGGAAAGCTGGCAGATCCTCTATATACTACACCACACAGGAGAGCTGACAGATCCTCTATATACTACACCACACAGGAGAGCTGACAGATCCTCTATATACTACACCACACAGGAGAGCTGACAGATCCTCTATATACTACACCACACAGGAGAGCTGACAGATCCTCTATATACTACACCACACAGGAGAGGCGACAGATCCTCTATATACTACACCACACAGGAGAGCTGACAGATCCTCTATATACTACACCACACAGGAGAGCTGACAGATCCTCTATATACTACACCACACAGGAGAGCTGACAGATCCTCTATATAACTATACCACACAGGAGGGCTGACAGATCCTCTATATACTACACCACACAGGAGAGCTGACAGATCCTCTATATACTATACCACACAGGAGAGCTGACAGATACTCCATATACTACACCACACAGGAGAGCTGACAGATCCTCTATATACTACACCACACAGGAGAGCCGACAGATCCTCTATATACTACACCACACAGGAGAGCTGACAGATCCTCTATATACTACACCACACAGGAGAGCTGACAGATCCTCTATATACTACACCACACAGGAGAGCTGACAGATCCTCTATATACTACACCACATAGGAGAGCTGACACATCCTCTATATACTACACCACACGGGAGAGCTGACAGATCCTCTATATGCTACACCGCACGGAACATATACACTATATACTACAACACACAGAAGAGTTGACAGATCCTCTATATACTACACCACACAGGAGAGCTGACAGATCCTCTATATACCACACTACACAGGAGAGCCGACAGAGCCTCTATATACTACACCACACAGGAGAGCTGACAGATCCTCTATATACTACACCACACAGGAGAGCTGACAGATCCTCTATATACTACACCACACAGGAGAGCTGGCATATCCTCTATATACTACACCACACAGGAGAGCTGAAAGATCCTCTATATAATACACCACACAGGAGAGCTGACAGATCCTCTATATACTACACCACACAGGAGAGCTAACAGATCATCTATATACTACACCACACAGGAGAGCTGGCAGATCCACTATATACTACACCACACAGGAGAGCTGACAGATCCTCTATATACTATACCACGCAGGAGAGCTGACAGATCCTCTATATACTACACCACACAGGAGAGCTGGCAGATCCACTATATACTACACCACACAGGAGAGCTGACAGATCCTCTATATACTACACCACACCGGAGAGCTGACAGATTCTCTATATACTACACCACACAGGAGAGCTGACATCCTCTATATACTACATCACACAGGAGAGCTGACAGATTCTCTATATACTACACCACACAGGAGAGCTGACAGATCCTCTATCTACTACACCATACAGGAGAGCCGACAGATCCTCTATATACTACACCACACAGGAGAGCTGACAGATCCTCTATATACTACACCACACAGGAGAGCTGACATCCTCTATATACTACACCACACAGGAGAGCTGACAGATCCTCTATATACTACACCGTACAGGAGAGCTGACAGATCCTCTATATACTACACCACACAGTAGAGCTGACAGATCCTCTATAAACTACACTACACAGGAGAGCTGACGGATCCTCTATATACTACACCACACAGGAGAGCTGACAGATCCTCTATATACTACACCACACAGGAGAGCTGACAGATCCGCTATATACTACACCACACAGGAGAGCTGACAGATCCTCTATATACTACGCCAAACAGGAGAGCTGACAGATACTCTATATACTACACCACACCGGAGAGCTGACATATCCTCCATATACTACACCGTACAGGAGAGCTGACAGATCCTCTATATATTACACCACACAGGAGAGATCCTCTATATACTACACCACACAGGAGAGCTGACAGACCCTCTATATACTACACCACACAGGAGAGCTGACAGATCCTCTATATACTACACCACACAGGACAGATCCTCTATATACTACACCACACAGGAGAGCTGACAGATCCTCTATATACTACACCACACAGGAGAGCTGACACATCCTCTATATACTACACAACACAGAAGAGCTGACAGAGCCTCTATATACTACACCACACAGGAGAGCCGATGGATCCTCTATATACTACACCATACAGGAGAGCTGACAGATTCTCTATATACTACACCACACAGGAGAGCTGACAGATCCTCTATATACTACATCACACAGGAGCTGACAGATCCTCTATATACTACACCACACAGGAGAGCCGATGAATCCTCTATATACTACACCACACAGGAGAGCTGACAGATCCTCTATATACTACACCACACAGGAGAGCTGACAGATCCTCTATATACTACACCACACAGGAGAGCAGACAGATCCTCTATATACTACACCACACAGGAGAGCTGACAGATCCTCTATATACTACACCACACAGGAGAGCTGACAGATACTCTATATACTACACCACACCGGAGAGCTGACATATCCTCTATATACTACATCGTACAGGAGAGCTGACAGATCCTCTATATACTACACCACACAGGACAGATCCTCTATATACTACACCACACAGGAGAGCTGACAGATCCTCTATATACTACACCACACAGGAGAGCTGACACATCCTCTATATACTACACCACACAGAAGAGCTGACAGAGCCTCTATATACTACCCCACACAGGAGAGCTAATAGATCCTCTATATACTACACCACACAGGAGAGCTGACAGATCCTCTATATACTACACCACACAGTAGAGCTGACAGATCCTCTATATACTACACCACACAGGAGAGCTGACAGAGCCTCTATATACTACACCACACAGGAGAGCTGACACATCCTCTATATACTACACCACACAGGAGAGCTGACACATCCTCTATATACTACACCACACAGGAGAGCTGACAGATCCTCTATATACTACACCACACAGGACAGATCCTCTATATACTACACCACACAGGAGAGCTGACACATGCTCTATATACTACACCACACAGAAGAGCTGACAGAGCCTCTATATACTACACCACACAGGAGAGCCGATGGATCCTCTATATACCACACCATACAGGAGAGCTGACAGATCCTCTTTATACTACACCACACAGGAGAGCTGACAGATCCTCTATATACTACATCACACAGGAGCTGACAGATACTCTATATACTACACCACACTGGAGAGCCGTTGGATCCTCTATATACTACACCAAACAGGAGAGCTGACAGATCCTCTATTTACTACATCACACAGGAGAGCTGACAGATCGTCTATATACTAAACCACACAGGAGAGCAGACAGATCCTCTATATACTATACCACACAGGAGTGCTGACGTATCCTCTATATACTACACCACACAGGACAGCTGACAGATTCTCTATATACTACACCACACAGGAGAGCTGACAGATCCTCTATCTACTACACTATACAGGAGAGCCGACAGATCCTCTATATACTACACCACACAGGAGAGCTGACAGATCCTCTATATACTACACCACACGGGAGAGCTGACAGATCCTCTATATACTACACCACACCGGAGAGCTGACATATCCTCTATATACTACACCGTACAGGAGAGCTGACAGATCCTCTATATACTACACCACACAGTAGAGCTGACAGATCCTCTATAAACTACACTACACAGGAGAGCTGACAGATCCTCTATATACTACACCACACAGGAGAGCTGACAGATCCTCTATATACTACACCACACAGGAGAGCTGACAGATCCTCTATATACTACACCACACAGGAGAGCTGACAGATCCTCTATCTACTACACTATACAGGAGAGCCGATGGATCCTCTATATACTACACCACACAGGAGAGCTGACAGATCCTCTATAAACTACACCACACAGGAGAGCTGACAGATCCTCTATATACTACACCACACAGGAGAGCTGACAGATCCTCTATAATACTACACCACACAGGAGAGCTGACAGATCCTCTTTATACTACACTACACAGGAGAGCTGACAGATCCTCTATATACTACACCACACAGGAGAGCTGACAGATCCTCTATATACAACACCACACAGGAGAGCTGACAGATCCTCTATATACTACACCACACAGGAGAGCTGACAGATCCTCTATATACTACGCCACACAGGAGAGCTGACAGATACTCTATATACTACACCACACCGGAGAGCTGACATATCCTCTATATACTACACCGTACAGGAGAGCTGACAGATCCTCTATATACTACACCACACAGGACAGATCCTCTATATACTACACCACACAGGAGAGCTGACAGATCCTCTATATACTACACCACACAGGAGAGCCGACAGAGCCTCTATATACTACACCACACAGGAGAGCCGATGGATCCTCTATATACTGCACCATACAGGAGAGCTGACAGATTCTCTATATACTACACCACACAGGAGAGCTGACAGATCCTCTGTATACTACATCACACAGGAGCTGACAGATCCTCTATATACTACACCACACAGGAGAGGCGATGGATCCTCTATATACTACACCACACAGGAGAGCTGACAGATCCTCTATATATTACACCACACAGGAGAGCTGACAGATCCTCTATATACTACACCACACAGGAGAGCTGGCAGATCCTCTATATACTACATCACACAGGAGCTGACAGATCCTCTATATACTACACCACACTGGCGAGCTGACAAATCCTCTATATACATGACACAGGAGAGCTGACAGATCCTCTATATACTACACCACACAGGACAGCCGACAGATCCTCTATATACTACACCACACAGGAGAGCTGACAGATACTAAATATACTACACCACACAGGACAGATCCTCTATATACTACACCACACAGGAGAGCTGACAGATCGTCTATATACTACACCACACAGGAGAGCTGACAAATCCTCAATATACATCACACAGGAGAGCTGACAGATCCTCTATATACTACACCACACAAGAGAGCTGACAGATCTATTTTATACTACACCACACAGGAGAGCTGACAGATCCTCTATATACTACACCACACAGGAGAGCTGACAGATCCTTTATATACTACACCACACAGGAGAGCAGACAGATCCTCTATATACTACACCACACAGGAGAGCTGACAGATCCTCTATATACTACACCACACAGGAGAGCTGACAGATCCTCTATATACTACACCACACAGGAGAGTTGACAGATCCTCTATATACTACACCACACAGGAGAGCTGACAGATCCTCTATATACTACACCACACAGGAAAGCTGACAGATCATCTATATGCTACACCACACAGGACAGCTGACACATCCTCTATATACTACACCACACAGGAGAGCAAACAGATCCTCTATATACATTACACAGGAGAGCTGACAGATCCTCTATATACTACACCACACAGGAGAGCTGACAGATCCTCTATATAATACACCACACAGGACAGATCCTCTATATACTACACCACACAGGAGAGCTGACACATCCTCTATATACTACACCACACAGGAGAGCTGACAGAGCCTCTATACACTACACCACACAGGAGAGCTGACAGATCCTCTATATACTATACCACACAGGAGAGCTGACAGAGCCTCTATATACTACACTACACAGGAGAGCTGACAGATCCTCTATATACTACACCACACAGGAGAGCTGACAGATCCTCTATATAATACACCACACCGGAGAGCTGACATATCCTCTATATACTACACCGTACAGGAGAGCTGACAGATCCTCTATATACTACACCACACAGGAGAGCTGACACATCCTCTATATACTACACCACACCGGAGAGCTGACATATCCTCTATATACTACACCGTACAGGAGAGCTGACAGATCCTCTATATACTACGCCACACAGGAGAGCTGACAGATACTCTATATACTACACCACACCGGAGAGCTGACATATCCTCTATATACTACATCGTACAGGAGAGCTGACAGATCCTCTATATACTATACCACACAGGACAGATCCTCTATATACTGCACCACACAGGAGAGCTGACAGATCCTCTATATACTACACCACACAGGAGAGCTGACACATCCTCTGTATACTACACCACACAGAAGAGCTGACAGAGCCTCTATATACTACACCACACAGGAGAGCTGATAGATCCTCCATATACTACACCACACAGGAGAGCTGACACATCCTCTATATACTACACCACACAGGAGAGCTGACAGATCCTCTATATACTACACCACACAGGACAGATCCTCTATATACTACACCACACAGGAGAGCTGACAGATCCTCTATATACTACACCACACAGGAGAGCTGACAGATCCTCTATATACTACACCACACAGAAGAGCTGACAGAGCCTCTATATACTACACCACACAGAAGAGCTGACAGAGCCTCTATATACTACACCACACAGAAGAGCTGACAGAGCCTCTATATACTACACCACACAGGAGAGCTGACAGATCCTCTATATACTACACCACACAGGAGAGCTGACAGAGCCTCTATATACTACACCACACAGGAGAGCCGATGGATCCTCTATATACTACACCATACAGGAGAACTGACAGATCCTCTATATACTACACCACACAGGAGAGCTGACAGATCCTCTATATACTACATCACACAGGAGCTGACAGATCCTCTATATACTACACCACACAGGAGAGCCGATGGATCCTCTATATACTACACCACACAGGAGAGCTGACAGATCCTCTATATACTACACCACACAGGAGAGCTGACAGATGCTCTATATACTACACCACACAGGAGAGCTGACAGATCCTCTATATACTACATCACACAGGAGAGCTGACAGATCCTCTATATACTACACCACACTGGCGAGCTGACAAATCCTCTATATACATGACACAGGAGAGCTGACAGATCCTGTATATACTACACCACACAGGAGAGCCGATAGATCCTCTATATACTACACCACACAGGAGAGCTGACAGATCCTCTATATACTATACCACAAAGGAGAGCTGACAGATCCTCTATATACTACACCACACAGGAGAGCTGACAGATCCTCTATATACTACACCACACAGGAGAGCTGACACATCCTATATATACTACACCACATAGGACAGATCCTCTATATACTATACCACACAGGAGAGCTGACAGATCCTCTATATACTACACCACACAGGAGAGCTGACAGATCCTCTATATACTACACCACACAGGAGAGCTGACAGATCCTCTATATACTACACCACACAGGAGAGCTGACAGATCCTCTATATACTACACCACACAAGAGAGCTGACAGATCCTCTATATAACTACACCACACAGGAGAGCTGACAGATACTATATATACTACACCACACAGGACAGATCCTCTATATACTGCACCACACAGGAGAGCTGACAGATCGTCTATATACTACACCACACAGGAGAGCTGACAAATCCTCAATATACATCACACAGGAGAGCTGACAGATCCTCTATATACTACACCACACAGGAGAGCTGACAGATCTATTTTATACTACATCACACAGGAGAGCTGACAGATCCTCTATATACTACACCACACAGGAGAGCTGACAGATCTACATTATACTACACCACACAGGAGAGCTGACAGATCCTCTATATACTACACCACACAGGAGAGCTGACAGATCCTCTATATACTACACCACACAGGAGAGCTGACAGATCCTCTATATACTACACCACACCGGAGAGCTGACAGATCCTCTGTATACTACACCACACAGGAGAGCTGACAGATCCTCTATATACTACACCACACAGGAGAGCTGACACAACCTCTATATACTACACCACACATGAGAGCAGACAGATCCTCTATATACATTACACAGGAGAGCTGACAGATACTCTATATACTACACCACACAGGAGACCTGACAAGTGCTCTATATACATTACACAGGAGAGCTGACAGATCCTCTATATACTACACCACACAGGAGAGCTGACAGATCCTCTATATATTACAACACACAGGAGAGCCGACAGATCCTCTATATACTACACCACACAGGAGAGTGGACAGATCCTCTATATACTACACCACACAGGAGAGCTGACAGATCCTCTATATACTACACCACACAGGAGAGCTGACAGATCCTCTATATATTACAACACACAGGAGAGCCGACAGATCCTCTATATACTACACCACACAGGAGAGTGGACAGATCCTCTATATACTACACGACACAGGAGAGCTGACAGATCCTCTATATACTACACCACACAGGAGAGCTGACAGAGTCTCTCTATACTACACCACACAGGAGAGCTGACAAATCATTTATATACTACACCACACAGGAGAGCTGACAGATCCTCTATATACTACACCACACAGGAGAGCTGACAGATCCTCTATATACTACACCACACAGGAGAGCTGACAGATCCTCTATATTCTACATTACACAGGAGAGGAGCCAGATCCTCTATATACTACACCACACAGGAGAGCTGACAGATCCTCTATATACTACACCACACAGGAGAGCTGACAGATCTATTTTATACTACACCTCACAGGAGAGCTGACAGATCCTCTATATACTACACCACACAGGAGAGCTGACAGATCCTCTATATACTACACCACACAGGAGAGCAGACAGATCCTCTATATACTACACCACACAGGAGAGCTGACAGATCCTCTATATACTACACCACACAGGAGAGCTGACAGATCCTCTATATACTACACCACACAGGAGAGTTGACAGATCCTCTATATACTACACCACACAGGAGAGCTGACAGATCCTCTATATACAACACCACACAGGAGAGCAGACAGATCCTCTATATACTACACCACACAGGAGAGCTGACAGATCCTCTATATACTACACCACACAGGAGAGCTGACAGATCCTCTATATACTACACCACACAGGAAAGCTGACAGATCATCTATATGCTACACCACACAGGACAGCTGACACATCCTCTATATACTACACCACACAGGAGAGCAAACAGATCCTCTATATACATTACACAGGAGAGCTGACAGATACTCTATATACTACACCACACAGGAGACCTGACAAATGCTCTATATACATTACACAGGAGAGCTGACAGATCCTCTATATACTACACCACACAGGAGAGCTGACAGATCCTCTATATAATACACCACACAGGAGAACCGACAGATCCTCTATATACTACACCACACAGGAGAGCTGACACATCCTCTTTATACTACACCCCCCAGGAGAGCTGACAGAGCCTCTATACACTACACCACACAGGAGAGCTGACAGATCCTCTATATACTACACCACACAGGAGAGCTGACACATCCTCTATATACTACATCACACCGGAGAGCTGACATATCCTCTATATACTACACCGTACAGGAGAGCTGACAGATTCTCTATATACTACGCCACACAGGAGAGCTGACAGATACTCTATATACTACACCACACCGGAGAGCTGACATATCCTCTATATACTACATCGTACAGGAGAGCTGACAGATCCTCTATATACTATACCACACAGGACAGATCCTCTATATACTACACCACACCGGAGAGCTGACAGATCCTCTATATACTACACCACACAGGAGAGCTGACACATCCTCTGTATACTACACCACACAGAAGAGCTGACAGAGCCTCTATATACTACACCACACAGGAGAGCTCATAGATCCTCCATATACTACACCACACAGGAGAGCTGACACATCCTCTATATACTACACCACACAGAAGAGCTGACAGAGCCTCTATATACTACACCACACAGGAGAGCCGATGGATCCTCTATATAGTACACCATACAGGAGAGCTGACAGATCCTCTATATACTACACCACACAGGAGAGCTGACAGATCCTCTATATACTACATCACACAGGAGCTGACAGATCCTCTATATACTACACCACACTGGCGAGCTGACAAATCCTCTATATACATGACACAGGAGAGCTGACAGATCCTCTATATACTACACCACACAGTAGAGCCGATAGATCCTCTATATACTACACCACACAGGAGAGCTGACAGATACTATATATACTACACCACACAGGACAGATCCTCTATATGCTGCACCACACAGGAGAGCTGACAGATCGTCTATATACTACACCACACAGGAGAGCTGACAAATCCTCAATATACATCACACAGGAGAGCTCACAGATCCTCTATATACTACACCACACAGGAGAGCTGACAGAGCCTCTATATACTACACCACACAGGAGAGCTGACAGATCCTCTATATACTACACCACACAGGAGAGCTGACTGATCCTATATATACTACACCACACAGGAGAGCTGACAGATCTATTTTATACCACATCACACAGGAGAGCTGACAGATCCTCTATATACTACACCACACAGGAGAGCTGACAGAGCCTCTATATACTACACCACACAGGAGAGCTGACAGATTCTCTATATACTACACCACACAGGAGAGCTGACAGAGCCTCTATATACTACACCACACAGGAGAGCTGACTGATCCTCTATATACTACACCACACAGGAGAGCTGACAGATCTATTTTATACTACATCACACAGGAGAGCTGACAGATCCTCTATATACTACACCACACAGGAGAGCTGACAGATCTACTTTATACTACACCACACAGGAAAGCTGACAGATCCTCTATATACTACACCACACAGGAGAGCTGACAGATCCTCTATATACTACACCACACAGGAGAGCTGACAGATCCTCTATATACTACACCACACAGGAGAGCTGACCGATCCTCTATATACTACACCACACAGGAGAGCTGACAGATCCTCTATATACTACACCACACAGGAGAGCTGACAGATCCTCTATATACTACACCACACAGGAGAGCTGACAGATCCTCTATATACTACACCACACAGGAGAGCTGACAGATCCTCTATATACTACACCACACAGGAGAGCTGACAGATCCTCTGTATACATAACACAGGAGAGCTGACATATACTCTATATACTACACCACACAGGATACCTGACAAGTGCTCTATATACATTACAGAGGAGAGCTGACAGATCCTCTATATACTACACCACACAGGAGAACTGACAGATCCTCTATATATTACAACACACAGGAGAGCCGACAGATCCTCTACATACTACACCACACAGGAGAGTGGACAGATCCTCTATATACTACACCACACAGGAGAGCTGACAGATCCTCTATATACTACACCACACAGGAGAGCTGACAGAGCCTCTCTATACTACACCACACAGGAGAGCTGACAGATCATTTATATACTACACCACACAGGAGAGCTGACAGATCCTCTATATACTACACCACACAGGAGAGCTGACAGATCCTCTATATACTACACCACACAGGAGAGCTGACAGATCCTCTATATTCTACATTACACAGGAGAGCAGACAGATCCTCTATATACTACACCACACAGGAGAGCTGACAGATCCTCTATACACTACACCAGAGAGGAGAGCTGACAGATTCTCTGTATACTACATCGTACAGGAGCTGACAGATCCTCTATATACTACATCACATAGTAGAGCTGACAGATCGTCTATATACTAAACCACACAGGAGAGCTGACAGATCCTCTATATACTATACCACACAGGAGAGCTGACGTATCCTCTATATACTACACCACACAGGACAGCTGACAGATCCTCTATATACTACACCACACAGGAGAGCTGACAGATCCTCTATATACTATACCACACAGGACAGCTGACAGATCCTCTATATACTACACCACACAGGAGAGCTGATGGATCCTCTATATACTACACCACACAGGAGAGCTGACGGATCCTCTATATACTACACCACACAGGAGAGCTGACGGATCCTCTATATACTACACCACACAGGAGAGCTGACAGATACTCTATATACTATACCACACAGGAGAGCTGACAGATCCTCTATATACTACACCACACAGGAGAGCTGACAGATCCTCTATATACTACACCACACAGAAGAGCTGACAGATCCTCTATATACTACACCATGTAATGCACACGCCCGGGCTGAGCGGCGTGTGCGTGTGATTCCACTCGACCGTGCCGGAGAGTGAAAGCCGTATTCACCCGATCCGACCAGGGTCGCACGACGGCATACGACGCCAGTGCACCAAGGAGGAACCGAGCAGAGGGACCAGGTGCTACTCCAGGACAGACCCCAGACACGGCTGTTGACCCACACAGGGGAATACAGGAACTGACTGGTTAGGCTGGCACACAGACTGGTGGGTATATGCAGGCACGACTGGTATGCAGGCAGGCGGGTATGCAGGCAGGGGGGTACAGGCAAGCATGGCTAGAGTGCAGACAGGGAGGCACTAGCAGGTAGGAACACAGGCGGGATAGGACCCAGTACACACTGGGACTCAGGAACTGAACCACAGATGTGGAGGACAAACACAGCAGAGTAAGGCCGCCCAGAGTGGTGAGCGAGAGCAGGGCAAGACGAGACCGCCTTGAGCGGTGCGCGAGATTAGAGCAGGACGAGGCCACCTGGAGCGGTGAGCGAGAGTAGAGCAGGACGAGGCCGCCTGGAGCGGTGAGCAAGAGTAGAGCAGGACGAGGCCGCCTGGAGCGGTGAGCAAGAGTAGAGCAGGACGAGGCCGCCTGGAGCGGTGAGCAAGAGTAGAGCAGGACTAGGCCGCCTGGAGCGGTGAGCAAGAGTAGAGCAGGACGAGGCCGCCTGGAGCGGTGAGCAAGAGTAGAGCAGGACGAGGCCGCCTGGAGCGGTGAGCAAGAGTAGAGCAGGACGAGGCCGCCTGGAGCGGTGAGCAAGAGTAGTCAGAGCAGAGCGAGACTGCCGGAGCAGTGAGCAAAGGGTCAGAGCGGAGCGAGACTGCCAGAGCAGTGAGCAAAGGGTCAGAGCGGAGCGAGACTGCCGGAGCAGTGAGCAAAGGGTCAGAGCGGAGCGAGACTGCCGGAGCAGTGAGCAAAGGGTCAGAGCGGAGTGAGACTGCCGGAGCAGTGAGCAAAGGGTCAGAGCGGAGCAAGACTTCCGGAGCAGTGAGCAAAGGCAGAGCAGGCTAGAACCGCCGGAGCGGTGAGCAAAGGCAGAGGAGGCTAGAACCGTCGGAGCGGTGAGCAAAGGCAGAGCAGGCTACAACCGCCGGAGTGGTGAGCAAAGGCAGAGCAGGCTAGAACCGCCGGAGCGGTAAGCAAAGGCAGAGCAGGCTAGAACCGCCGGAGCGGTGAGCAAAGGCAGAGCAGGCTAGAACCGCCAGAGCGGTGAGCAAAGGCAGAGCAGGCTAGAACCGCTGGAGTGGTGAGCAAAGGCAGAGCCGGCTAGAACCGCCGGAGCGGTGAGCAAAGGCAGAGCAGGCTAGAACCGCCGGAGCGGTGAGCAAAGGCAGAGCAGGGTGGACAGGGCTTTGTACACACGGAACAGACAGGAAGGGAAAGGCAGAACCAGATACCCACAGGGTACTTGCAGTGAAGTAGCGAGTGGACCACAAACTCACAAACGGGAGTACAGTGATAACGAGCAGGAGTTAGGTACGAGTTCAGACTCTGCAGAAAAAGGAAAGGTACGGACATAGAGAAACACAGGAAACAGGCTAGAAGAGTATACAGACAAGAACAGACACAGTAGCAAGATACAGGAGCGGGTCTAGGTATGCAGCCCCTAGAAGGCGGGAGGAACAGGCTAGGAGCGTGTTCAGACAGGACAGACAAGATACAGGAGCGGGTCTAGGTATGCGGCCCCTAGAAGGCGAAACGAACAGGCAAGGAGCGTGTTCAGACAGGCCTGGAAATACAGCCTCCAGGATAGGCAGACAAGCAAACACAGAAAGGGACCTGGCACATTCAGAGTGAAAGAGCACACTGAATGAAACACAATGCTCAGGCATGGGTTAATTGGAGCAGCTGGTTTAAATACCAGGTGACAGACAGCAATAGGCTGAGGATGCACAAGGGGTGTGCCTTCAGCAGGTACAAAAAGCAGGAAGTGATCGGGCGCCGCCCTTAAGCAGCAGAAACAGAAGCAAACAGACAGCATGGAGGGAAGCCAGAGAGACATTCTGGACTGGAGATCAAGTGCGCGCTCTTGCACAGTGGGAGAAGGACCACCATGCAAGGACGCCGCCAGGTATGTTACACACCACACAGGAAAGCTGACAGATCCTCTATATACTACACCACACAGGAGAGCTGACAGATCCTCTATATACTACACCACACAGGAAAGCTGACAGATCCTCTATATACTACACCACACAGGAAAGCTGACAGATCCTCTATATACTACACTACACAGGAGAGCTGACAAATCCTCTATATACTACACCACACAGGAGAGCTGACAGATCCTCTATATACTACACCACACAGGAGAGCTGACAGATCCTCTATATACTACACCACACAGGAAAGCTGACAGATCCTCTATATACTACACTACACAGGAGAGCTGACAGATCCTCTATATACTACACCACACAGGAGATCTGACAGATCCTCTATATACTACACCACACCGGAGAGCTGACATATCCTCTATATACTACATCGTACAGGAGAGCTGACAGATCCTCTATATACTATACCACACAGGACAGATACTCTATATACTACACCACACAGGAGAGCTGACAGATCCTCTATATACTACACCACACAGGAGAGCTGACACATCCTCTGTATACTACACCACACAGAAGAGCTGACAGAGCCTCTATATACTACACCACACAGGAGAGCTGATAGATCCTCCATATACTACACCACACAGGAGAGCTGACAGATCCTCTATATACTACACCACACAGGAGAGCTGACAGATCCTCTATATACTACACCACACAGGACAGATCCTCTATATACTACACCACACAGGAGAGCTGACAGATCCTCTATATACTACACCACACAGGAGAGCTGACAGATCCTCTATATACTACACCACACAGAAGAGCTGACAGAGCCTCTATATACTACACCACACAGAAGAGCTGACAGAGCCTCTATATACTACACCACACAGAAGAGCTGACAGAGCCTCTATATACTACACCACACAGGAGAGCTGACAGATCCTCTATATACTACACCACACAGGAGAGCTGACAGAGCCTCTATATACTACACCACACAGGAGAGCCGATGGATCCTCTATATACTACACCATACAGGAGAGCTGACAGATCCTCTATATACTACACCACACAGGAAAGCTGACAGATCCTCTATATACTACATCACACAGGAGCTGACAGATCCTCTATATACTACACCACACAGGAGAGCCGATGGATCCTCTATATACTACACCACACAGGAGAGCTGACAGATCCTCTATATACTACACCACACAGGAGAGCTGACAGATCCTCTATATACTACACCACACAGGAGAGCTGACAGATCCTCTATATACTACATCACACAGGAGAGCTGACAGATCCTCTATATACTACACCACACTGGCGAGCTGACAAATCCTCTATATACATGACACAGGAGAGCTGACAGATCCTCTATATACTACACCACACAGGAGAGCCGATAGATCCTCTATATACTACACCACACAGGAGAGCTGACAGATCCTCTATATACTATACCACAAAGGAGAGCTGACAGATCCTCTATATACTACACCACACAGGAGAGCTGACAGATCCTCTATATACTACACCACACAGGAGAGCTGACAGATCCTATATATACTACACCACATAGGACAGATCCTCTATATACTACACCACACAGGAGAGCTGACAGATCCTCTATATACTACACCACACAGGAGAGCTGACAGATCCTCTATATACTACACCACACAGGAGAGCTGACAGATCCTCTATATACTACACCACACAGGAGAGCTGACAGATCCTCTATATACTACACCACACAGGAGAGCTGACAGATCCTCTATATAACTACACCACACAGGAGAGCTGACAGATACTATATATACTGCACCACACAGGACAGATCCTCTATATACTGCACCACACAGGAGAGCTGACAGATCGTCTATATACTACACCACATAGGAGAGCTGACAAATCCTCAATATACATCACACAGGAGAGCTGACAGATCCTCTATATACTACACCACACAGGAGAGCTGACAGATCTATTTTATACTACATCACACAGGAGAGCTGACAGATCCTGTATATACTACACCACACAGGAGAGCTGACAGATCTACATTATACTACACCACACAGGAGAGCTGACAGATCCTCTATATACTACACCACACAGGAGAGCTGACAGATCCTCTATATACTACACCACACAGGAGAGCTGACAGATCCTCTATATACTACACCACACAGGAGAGCTGACAGATCCTCTATATACTACACCACACCGGAGAGCTGACAGATCATCTGTATACTACACCACACAGGAGAGCTGACAGATCCTCTATATACTACACCACACAGGAGAGCTGACACATCCTCTATATACTACACCACACATGAGAGCAGACAGATCCTCTATATACATTACACAGGAGAGCTGACAGATACTCTATATACTACACCACACAGGAGACCTGACAAGTGCTCTATATACATTACACAGGAGAGCTGACAGATCCTCTATATACTACACCACACAGGAGAGCTGACAGATCCTCTATATATTACAACACACAGGATAGCCGACAGATCCTCTATATACTACACTACACAGGAGAGTGGACAGATCCTCTATATACTACACCACACAGGAGAGCTGACAGATCCTCTATATACTACACCACACAGGAGAGCTGACAGAGCCTCTCTATACTACACCACACAGGAGAGCTGACAGATCCTCTGTATACATAACACAGGAGAGCTGACATATACTCTATATACTACACCACACAGGATACCTGACAAGTGCTCTATATACATTACAGAGGAGAGCTGACAGATCCCCTATATACTACACCACACAGGAGAGCTGACAGATCCTCTATATATTACAACACACAGGAGAGCCGACAGATCCTCTACATACTACACCACACAGGAGAGTGGACAGATCCTCTATATACTACACCACACAGGAGAGCTGACAGATCCTCTATATACTACACCACACAGGAGAGCTGACAGAGCCTCTCTATACTACACCACACAGGAGAGCTGACAGATCATTTATATACTACACCACACAGGAGAGCTGACAGATCCTCTATATACTACACCACACAGGAGAGCTGACAGATCCTCTATATACTACACCACACAGGAGAGCTGACAGATCCTCTATATTCTACATTACACAGGAGAGCAGACAGATCCTCTATATACTACACCACACAGGAGAGCTGACAGATCCTCTATATACTACACCACACAGGAGAGCTGACAGATCCTCTATACACTACACCAGAGAGGAGAGCTGACAGATTCTCTGTATACTACATCGTACAGGAGCTGACAGATCCTCTATATACTACATCACACAGGAGAGCTGACAGATCGTCTATATACTAAACCACACAGGAGAGCTGACAGATCCTCTATATACTATACCACACAGGAGAGCTGACGTATCCTCTATATACTACACCACACAGGACAGCTGACAGATCCTCTATATACTACACCACACAGGAGAGCTGACAGATCCTCTATATACTATACCACACAGGACAGCTGACAGATCCTCTATATACTACACCACACAGGAGAGCTGATGGATCCTCTATATACTACACCACACAGGAGAGCTGACGGATCCTCTATATACTACACCACACAGGAGAGCTGACGGATCCTCTATATACTACACCACACAGGAGAGCTGACAGATACTCTATATACTATACCACACAGGAGAGCTGACAGATCCTCTATATACTACACCACACAGGAGAGCTGACAGATCCTCTATATACTACACCACACAGAAGAGCTGACAGATCCTCTATATACTACACCATGTAATGCACACGCCCGGGCTGAGCGGCGTGTGCGTGTGATTCCACTCGACCGTGCCGGAGAGTGAAAGCCGTATTCACCCGATCCGACCAGGGTCGCACGACGGCATACGACGCCAGTGCACCAAGGAGGAACCGAGCAGAGGGACCAGGTGCTTCTCCAGGACAGACCCCGGACACGGCTGTTGACCCACACAGGGGAATACAGGAACTGACTGGTTAGGTTGGCACACAGACTGGTGGGTATATGCAGGCACGACTGGTATGCAGGCAGGCGGGTATGCAGGCAGGGGGGTACAGGCAAGCATGGCTAGAGTGCAGACAGGGAGGCACTAGCAGGTAGGAACACAGGCGGGATAGGACCCAGTACACACTGGGACTCAGGAACTGAACCACAGATGTGGAGGACAAACACAGCAGAGTAAGGCCGCCCAGAGTGGTGAGCGAGAGCAGGGCAAGACGAGACCGCCTAGAGCGGTGCGCGAGAGTAGAGCAGGACGAGGCCACCTGGAGCGGTGAGCGAGAGTAGAGCAGGACGAGGCCGCCTGGAGCGGTGAGCAAGAGTAGAGCAGGACGAGGCCGCCTGGAGCGGTGAGCAAGAGTAGAGCAGGACGAGGCCGCCTGGAGCGGTGAGCAAGAGTAGAGCAGGACTAGGCCGCCTGGAGCGGTGAGCAAGAGTAGAGCAGGACGAGGCCGCCTGGAGCGGTGAGCAAGAGTAGAGCAGGACTAGGCCGCCTGGAGCGGTGAGCAAGAGTAGAGCAGGACGAGGCCGCCTGGAGCGGTGAGCAAGAGTAGTCAGAGCAGAGCGAGACTGCCGGAGCAGTGAGCAAAGGGTCAGAGCGGAGCGAGACTGCCAGAGCAGTGA
Source organism: Phyllobates terribilis (assembly GCF_046119375.1). NCBI lineage: Eukaryota > Metazoa > Chordata > Amphibia > Anura > Dendrobatidae > Phyllobates > Phyllobates terribilis. The sequence goes on along the minus strand of NW_027362772.1, from coordinate 194,573,253 downwards.
GCAAAGGGTCAGAGCGGAGCGAGACTGCCGGAGCAGTGAGCAAAGGGTCAGAGTGGAGCGAGACTGCCGGATCAGTGAGCAAAGGGTCAGAGCGGAGTGAGACTGCCGGAGCAGTGAGCAAAGGGTCAGAGCGGAGCAAGACTGCCGGAGCAGTGAGCAAAGGCAGAGCAGGCTAGAACCGCTGGAGCGGTGAGCAAAGGCAGAGGAGGCTAGAACCGTCGGAGCGGTGAGCAAAGGCAGAGCAGGCTACAACCGCCGGAGCGGTGAGCAAAGGCAGAGCAGGCTAGAACCGCCGGAGTGGTGAGCAAAGGCAGAGCAGGCTAGAACCGCCGGAGCGGTAAGCAAAGGCAGAGCAGGCTAGAACCGCCGGATCGGTGAGCAAAGGCAGAGCAGGCTAGAACCGCCAGAGCGGTGAGCAAAGGCAGAGCCGGCTAGAACCGCTGGAGTGGTGAGCAAAGGCAGAGCCGGCTAGAACCGCCGGAGCGGTGAGCAAAGGCAGAGCAGGCTAGAACCGCCGGAGCGGTGAGCAAAGGCAGAGCAGGGGGGACAGGGCTCTGTACACACGGAACAGACAGGAAGGGAAAGGCAGAACCAGATACCCACAGGGTACTTGCAGTGAAGTAGCGAGTGGACCACAAACTCACAAACGGGAGTACAGTGACAACGAGCAGGAGTTAGGTACGAGTTCAGACTCTGCAGAAAAAGGAAAGGTACGGACATAGAGAAACACAGGAAACAGGCTAGAAGAGTATACAGACAAGAACAGACACAGTAGCAAGATACAGGAGCGGGTCTAGGTATGCAGCCCCTAGAAGGCGGGAGGAACAGGCTAGGAGCGTGTTCAGACAGGACAGACAAGATACAGGAGCGGGTCTAGGTACGCGGCCACTAGAAGGCGAAACGAACAGGAAAGGAGCGTGTTCAGACAGGCCTGGAAATACAGCCTCCAGGATAGGCAGACAAGCAAACACAGAAAGGGACCTGGCACATTCAGAGTGAAAGAGCACACTGAATGAAACACAATGCTCAGGCATGGGTTAATTGGAGCAGCTGGTTTAAATACCAGGTGACAGACAGCAATAGGCTGAGGATGCACAAGGGGTGTGCCTTCAGCAGGTACAAAAAGCAGGAAGTGATCGGGCGCCGCCCTTAAGCAGCAGAAACAGAAGCAAACAGACAGCATGGAGGGAAGCCAGAGAGACATTCTGGACTGGAGATCAAGTGCGCGCTCTTGCACAGTGGGAGATGGACCACCATGCAAGGACGCCGCCAGGTATGTTACACACCACACAGGAAAGCTGACAGATCCTCTATATACTACACCACACAGGAGAGCTGACAGATCCTCTATATACTACACCACACAGGAAAGCTGACAGATCCTCTATATACTACACCACACAGGAAAGCTGACAGATCCTCTATATACTACACTACACAGGAGAGCTGACAAATCCTCTATATACTACACCACACAGGAGAGCTGACTGATTCTCTATATACTACACCACACAGGAGAGCTGACAGATCCTCTATATACTACACCACACAGGAAAGCTGACAGATCCTCTATATACTACACTACACAGGAGAGCTGACAGATCCTCTATATACTACACCACACAGGAGATCTGACAGATCCTCTATATACTACACCACACCGGAGAGCTGACATATCCTCTATATACTACATCGTACAGGAGAGCTGACAGATCCTCTATATACTATACCACACAGGACAGATCCTCTATATACTACACCACACAGGAGAGCTGACAGATCCTCTATATACTACACCACACAGGAGAGCTGACACATCCTCTGTATACTACACCACACAGAAGAGCTGACAGAGCCTCTATATACTACACCACACAGGAGAGCTGATAGATCCTCCATATACTACACCACACAGGAGAGCTGACACATCCTCTATATACTACACCACACAGGAGAGCTGACAGATCCTCTATATACTACACCACACAGGACAGATCCTCTATATACTACACCACACAGGAGAGCTGACAGATCCTCTATATACTACACCACAGAGGAGAGCTGACAGATCCTCTATATACTACACCACACAGAAGAGCTGACAGAGCCTCTATATACTACACCACACAGAAGAGCTGACAGAGCCTCTATATACTACACCACACAGAAGAGCTGACAGAGCCTCTATATACTACACCACACAGGAGAGCTGACAGATCCTCTATATACTACACCACACAGGAGAGCTGACAGAGCCTCTATATACTACACCACATAGGATAGCCGATGGATCCTCTATATACTACACCATACAGGAGAGCTGACAGATCCTCTATATACTACACCACACAGGAAAGCTGACAGATCCTCTATATACTACATCACACAGGAGCTAACAGATCCTCTATATACTACACCACACAGGAGAGCCGATGGATCCTCTATATACTACACCACACAGGAGAGCTGACAGATCCCCTATATACTACACCACACAGGAGAGCTGACAGATCCTCTATATACTACACCACACAGGAGAGCTGACAGATCCTCTATATACTACATCACACAGGAGAGCTGACAGATCCTCTATATACTACACCACACTGGCGAGCTGACAAATCCTCTATATACATGACACAGGAGAGCTGACAGATCCTCTATATACTATACCACAAAGAAGAGCTGACAGATCCTCTATATACTACACCACACAGGAGAGCTGACAGATCCTCTATATACTACACCACACAGGAGAGCTGACACATCCTATATATACTACACCACATAGGACAGATCCTCTATATACTACACCACACAGGAGAGCTGACAGATCCTCTATATACTACACCCCACAGGAGAGCTGACAGATCCTCGATATAACTACACCACACAGGAGAGCTGACAGATACTATATATACTACACCACACAGGACAGATCCTCTATATACTGCACCACACAGGAGAGCTGACAGATCGTCTATATACTACACCACACAGGAGAGCTGACAAATCCTCAATATACATCACACAGGAGAGCTGACAGATCCTCTATATACTACACCACACAGGAGAGCTGACAGATCTATTTTATACTACATCACACAGGAGAGCTGACAGATCCTCTATATACTACACCACACAGGAGAGCTGACAGATCTACATTATACTACACCACACAGGAGAGCTGACAGATCCTCTATATACTACACCACACAGGAGAGCTGACAGATCCTCTATATACTACACCACACAGGAGAGCTGACAGATTCTCTATATACTACACCACACAGGAGAGCTGACAGATCCTCTATATACTACACCACACCGGAGAGCTGACAGATCCTCTGTATACTACACCACACAGGAGAGCTGACAGATCCTCTATATACTACACCACACAGGAGAGCTGACACATCCTCTATATACTACACCACACATGAGAGCAGACAGATCCTCTATATACATTACACAGGAGAGCTGACAGATACTCTATATACTACACCACACAGGAGACCTGACAAGTGCTCTATATACATTACACAGGAGAGCTGACAGATCCTCTATATACTACACCACACAGGAGAGCTGACAGATCCTCTATATATTACAACACACAGGAGAGCCGACAGATCCTCTATATACTACACCACACAGGAGAGTGGACAGATCCTCTATATACTACACCACACAGGAGAGCTGACAGATCCTCTATATACTAGACCACACAGGAGAGCTGACAGAGCCTCTCTATACTACACCACACAGGAGAGCTGACAGATCATTTATATACTACACCACACAGGAGAGCTGACAGATCCTCTATATACTACACCACACAGGAGAGCTGACAGATCCTCTATATACTACACCACACAGGAGATCTGACAGATCCTCTATATTCTACATTACACAGGAGAGCAGACAGATCCTCTATATACTACACCACACAGGAGAGCTGACAGATCCTCTATATACTACACCACACAGGAGAGCTGACAGATCTATTTTATACTACACCACACAGGAGAGCTGACAGATCCTCTATATACTACACCACACAGGAGAGCTGACAGATCCTCTATATACTACACCACACAGGAGAGCAGACAGATCATCTATATACTACACCACACAGGAGAGCTGACAGATCCTCTATATACTACACCACACAGGAGAGCTGACAGATCTATTTTATACTACACCACACAGGAGAGCTGACAGATCCTCTATTTACTACACCACACAGGAGAGCTGACAGATCCTCTATATACTACACCACACAGGAGAGCAGACAGATCCTCTATATACTACACCACACAGGAGAGCTGACAGATCCTCTATATACTACACCACACAGGAGAGCTGACAGATCCTCTATATACTACACCACACAGGAGAGTTGACAGATCCTCTATATACTACACCACACAGGAGAGCTGACAGATCCTCTATATACTACACCACATAGGAAAGCTGACAGATCATCTATATGCTACACCACACAGGACAGCTGACACATCCTCTATATACTACACCACACAGGAGAGCAAACAGATCCTCTATATACTACACCACACAGGAGAGCTGACAGATACTATATATACTACACCACACAGGAGAGCTGACAGATCCTCTATATACTACACCACACAAGAGAGCTGACAGATCCTCTATATACTACACCACACAGGAGAGCTGACAGATCCTCTATATACTACACCACACAGGAGAGCTGACAGATCCTCTATATACTACACCACACAGGAGAGCAGACAGATCCTCTATATACTACACCACACAGGAGAGCTGACAGATCCTCTATATACTACACCACACAGGAGAGCTGACAGATCTATTTTATACTACACCACACAGGAGAGCTGACAGATCCTCTATTTACTACACCTCACAGGAGAGCTGACAGATCCTCTATATACTACACCACACAGGAGAGCAGACAGATCCTCTATATACTACACCACACAGGAGAGCTGACAGATCCTCTATATACTACACCACACAGGAGAGCTGACAGATCCTCTATATACTACACCACACAGGAGAGTTGACAGATCCTCTATATACTACACCACACAGGAGAGCTGACAGATCCTCTATATACTACACCACACAGGAAAGCTGACAGATCATCTATATGCTACACCACACAGGACAGCTGACACATCCTCTATATACTACACCACACAGGAGAGCAAACAGATCCTCTATATACTACACCACACAGGAGAGCTGACAGATACTATATATACTACACCACACAGGAGAGCTGACAGATCCTCTATATACTACACCACACAAGAGAGCTGACAGATCCTCTATATACTACACCACACAGGAGAGCTGACAGATCCTCTATATACTACACCACACAGGAGAGCTGACAGATCCTCTATATACTACACCACACAGGAGAGCTGACAGATCCTCTATATACTGCATCACACAGGAAAGCTGACAGATCCTCTATATACTACACCACACTGGCGAGCTGACAAATCCTCTATATACATGACACAGGAGAGCTGACAGATCCTCTATATACTACACCACACAGGAGAGCCGATAGATCCTCTATATACTACACCACACAGGAGAGCTGACAGATCCTCTATATACTACATCACACAGGAGAGCTGACAGATCCTCTATATACTACACCACACTGGCGAGCTGACAAATCCTCTATATACATGACACAGGAGAGCTGACAGATCCTCTATATACTACACCACACAGGAGAGCTGACAGATCCTCTATATACTACACCACACTGGCGAGCTGACAAATCCTCTATATACATGACACAGGAGAGCTGACAGATCCTCTATATACTACACCACACAGGAGAGCTGACAGATCCTCTATATACTACACCACACAGGAGAGCTGACAGATCCTCTATATACTACATCACACAGGAGAGCTGACAGATCCTCTATATACTACACCACACTGGCGAGCTGACAAATCCTCTATATACATGACACAGGAGAGCTGACAGATCCTCTATATACTACACCACACTGGCGAGCTGACAAATCCTCTATATACATGACACAGGAGAGCTGACAGATCCTCTATATACTATACCACAAAGAAGAGCTGACAGATCCTCTATATACTACACCACACAGGAGAGCTGACAGATCCTCTATATACTACACCACACAGGAGAGCTGACACATCCTATATATACTACACCACATAGGACAGATCCTCTATATACTACACCACACAGGAGAGCTGACAGATCCTCTATATACTACACCCCACAGGAGAGCTGACAGATCCTCGATATAACTACACCACACAGGAGAGCTGACAGATACTATATATACTACACCACACAGGACAGATCCTCTATATACTGCACCACACAGGAGAGCTGACAGATCGTCTATATACTACACCACACAGGAGAGCTGACAAATCCTCAATATACATCACACAGGAGAGCTGACAGATCCTCTATATACTACACCACACAGGAGAGCTGACAGATCTATTTTATACTACATCACACAGGAGAGCTGACAGATCCTCTATATACTACACCACACAGGAGAGCTGACAGATCTACATTATACTACACCACACAGGAGAGCTGACAGATCCTCTATATACTACACCACACAGGAGAGCTGACAGATCCTCTATATACTACACCACACAGGAGAGCTGACAGATCCTCTATATACTACACCACACAGGAGAGCTGACAGATCCTCTATATACTACACCACACCGGAGAGCTGACAGATCCTCTGTATACTACACCACACAGGAGAGCTGACAGATCCTCTATATACTACACCACACAGGAGAGCTGACACATCCTCTATATACTACACCACACATGAGAGCAGACAGATCCTCTATATACATTACACAGGAGAGCTGACAGATACTCTATATACTACACCACACAGGAGACCTGACAAGTGCTCTATATACATTACACAGGAGAGCTGACAGATCCTCTATATACTACACCACACAGGAGAGCTGACAGATCCTCTATATATTACAACACACAGGAGAGCCGACAGATCCTCTATATACTACACCACACAGGAGAGTGGACAGATCCTCTATATACTACACCACACAGGAGAGCTGACAGATCCTCTATATACTAGACCACACAGGAGAGCTGACAGAGCCTCTCTATACTACACCACACAGGAGAGCTGACAGATCATTTATATACTACACCACACAGGAGAGCTGACAGATCCTCTATATACTACACCACACAGGAGAGCTGACAGATCCTCTATATACTACACCACACAGGAGATCTGACAGATCCTCTATATTCTACATTACACAGGAGAGCAGACAGATCCTCTATATACTACACCACACAGGAGAGCTGACAGATCCTCTATATACTACACCACACAGGAGAGCTGACAGATCTATTTTATACTACACCACACAGGAGAGCTGACAGATCCTCTATATACTACACCACACAGGAGAGCTGACAGATCCTCTATATACTACACCACACAGGAGAGCAGACAGATCATCTATATACTACACCACACAGGAGAGCTGACAGATCCTCTATATACTACACCACACAGGAGAGCTGACAGATCTATTTTATACTACACCACACAGGAGAGCTGACAGATCCTCTATTTACTACACCACACAGGAGAGCTGACAGATCCTCTATATACTACACCACACAGGAGAGCAGACAGATCCTCTATATACTACACCACACAGGATAGCTGACAGATCCTCTATATACTACACCACACAGGAGAGCTGACAGATCCTCTATATACTACACCACACAGGAGAGTTGACAGATCCTCTATATACTACACCACACAGGAGAGCTGACAGATCCTCTATATACTACACCACACAGGAAAGCTGACAGATCATCTATATGCTACACCACACAGGACAGCTGACACATCCTCTATATACTACACCACACAGGAGAGCAAACAGATCCTCTATATACTACACCACACAGGAGAGCTGACAGATACTATATATACTACACCACACAGGAGAGCTGACAGATCCTCTATATACTACACCACACAAGAGAGCTGACAGATCCTCTATATACTACACCACACAGGAGAGCTGACAGATCCTCTATATACTACACCACACAGGAGAGCTGACAGATCCTCTATATACTACACCACACAGGAGAGCAGACAGATCCTCTATATACTACACCACACAGGAGAGCTGACAGATCCTCTATATACTACACCACACAGGAGAGCTGACAGATCTATTTTATACTACACCACACAGGAGAGCTGACAGATCCTCTATTTACTACACCTCACAGGAGAGCTGACAGATCCTCTATATACTACACCACACAGGAGAGCAGACAGATCCTCTATATACTACACCACACAGGAGAGCTGACAGATCCTCTATATACTACACCACACAGGAGAGCTGACAGATCCTCTATATACTACACCACACAGGAGAGTTGACAGATCCTCTATATACTACACCACACAGGAGAGCTGACAGATCCTCTATATACTACACCACACAGGAAAGCTGACAGATCATCTATATGCTACACCACACAGGACAGCTGACACATCCTCTATATACTACACCACACAGGAGAGCAAACAGATCCTCTATATACTACACCACACAGGAGAGCTGACAGATACTATATATACTACACCACACAGGAGAGCTGACAGATCCTCTATATACTACACCACACAAGAGAGCTGACAGATCCTCTATATACTACACCACACAGGAGAGCTGACAGATCCTCTATATACTACACCACACAGGAGAGCTGACAGATCCTCTATATACTACACCACACAGGAGAGCTGACAGATCCTCTATATACTGCATCACACAGGAAAGCTGACAGATCCTCTATATACTACACCACACTGGCGAGCTGACAAATCCTCTATATACATGACACAGGAGAGCTGACAGATCCTCTATATACTACACCACACAGGAGAGCCGATAGATCCTCTATATACTACACCACACAGGAGAGCTGACAGATCCTCTATATACTACATCACACAGGAGAGCTGACAGATCCTCTATATACTACACCACACTGGCGAGCTGACAAATCCTCTATATACATGACACAGGAGAGCTGACAGATCCTCTATATACTACACCACACAGGAGAGCTGACAGATCCTCTATATACTACACCACACTGGCGAGCTGACAAATCCTCTATATACATGACACAGGAGAGCTGACAGATCCTCTATATACTACACCACACAGGAGAGCTGACAGATCCTCTATATACTACACCACACAGGAGAGCTGACAGATCCTCTATATACTACATCACACAGGAGAGCTGACAGATCCTCTATATACTACACCACACTGGCGAGCTGACAAATCCTCTATATACATGACACAGGAGAGCTGACAGATCCTCTATATACTACACCACACAGGAGAGCTGACAGATCCTCTATATACTACACCACACTGGCGAGCTGACAAATCCTCTATATACATTACACAGGAGAGCTGACAGATACTCTGTATACTACACCACACAGGAGACCTGACAAATGCTCTATATACATTACACAGGAGAGCTGACAGATCCTCTATATACTACAACACACAGGAGAGCTGACAAATCCTCTATATAATACACCACACAGGAGAACCGACAGATCCTCTATATACTACACCACACAGGAGAGCTGACACATCCTCTATATACTACACCACACAGGAGAGCTGACAGAGCCTCTATACACTACACCACACAGGAGAGCTGACAGATCCTCTATATACTACACCACACAGGAGAGCTGACACATCCTCTATATACTACATCACACCGGAGAGCTGACATATCCTCTATATACTACACCGTACAGGAGAACTGACAGATTCTCTATATACTACGCCACACAGGAGAGCTGACAGATACTCTATATACTACACCACATCGGAGAGCTGACATATCCTCTATATACTACATCGTACAGGAGAGCTGACAGATCCTCTATATACTATACCACACAGGACAGATCCTCTATATACTACACCACACAGGAGAGCTGACAGATCCTCTATATACTACACCACACAGGAGAGCTGACACATCCTCTGTATACTACACCACACAGAAGAGCTGACAGAGCCTCTATATACTACACCACACAGTAGAGCTGATAGATCCTCCATATACTACACCACACAGGAGAGCTGACACATCCTCTATATACTACACCACACAGGAGAGCTGACAGATCCTCTATATACTACACCACACAGGAGAGCTGACAGATCCTCTATATACTACACCACACAGGAGAGCTGACACATCCTCTGTATACTACACCACACAGAAGAGCTGACAGAGCCTCTATATACTACACCACACAGTAGAGCTGATAGATCCTCCATATACTACACCACACAGGAGAGCTGACACATCCTCTATATACTACACCACACAGAAGAGCTGACAGAGCCTCTATATACTACACCACACAGGAGAGCCGATGGATCCTCTATATACTACACCATACAGGAGAGCTGAAAGATCCTCTATATACTACACCACACAGGAGAGCTGACAGATCCTCTATATACTACATCACACAGGAGCTGACAGATCCTCTATATACTACACCACACAGGAGAGCCGATGGATCCTCTATATACTACACCACACAGGAGAGCTGACAGATCCTCTATATACTACACCACACAGTAGAGCTGACAGATCCTCTATATACTACACCAAACAGGAGAGCTGACAGATCCTCTATATACTACATCACACAGGAGCTGACAGATCCTCTATATACTACACCACACTGGCGAGCTGACAAATCCTCTATATACATGACACAGGAGAGCTGACAGATCCTCTATATACTACACCACACAGGAGAGCCGATAGATCCTCTATATACTACACCACACAGGAGAGCTGACAGATACTATATATACTACACCACACAGGACAGATCCTCTATATACTGCACCACACAGGAGAGCTGACAGATCGTCTATATACTACACCACACAGGAGAGCTGACAGATCCTCTATATACTACACCACACAGGAGAGCTGACAGATCATTTATATACTACACCACACAGGAGAGCTGACAGATCCTCTATATACTACACCACACAGGAGAGCTGACAGATCCTCTATATACTACACCACACAGGAGAGCTGACAGATCCTCTATATTCTACATTACACAGGAGAGCTGACAGATCCTCTATACACTACACCAGAGAGGAGAGCTGACAGATTCTCTGTATACTACATCGTACAGGAGCTGACAGATCCTTTATATACTACATCACACAGGAGAGCTGACAGATCGTCTATATACTAAACCACACAGGAGAGCTGACAGATCCTCTATATACTATACCACACAGGAGAGCTGACGTATCCTCTATATACTACACCACACAGGACAGCTGACAGATCCTCTATATACTACACCAAACAGGAGAGCTGACAGATCCTCTATATACTATACCACACAGGACAGCTGACAGATCCTCTATATACTACACCACACAGGAGAGCTGATGGATCCTCTATATACTACACCACACAGGAGAGCTGACGGATCCTCTATATACTACACCACACAGGAGAGCTGACGGATCCTCTATATACTACACCACACAGGAGAGCTGACACATACTCTATATACTATACCACACAGGAGAGCTGACAGATCCTCTATATACTACACCACACAGGAGAGCTGACAGATCCTCTATATACTACACCACACAGAAGAGCTGACAGATCCTCTATATACTACACCATGTAATGCACACGCCCGGGCTGAGCGGCGTGTGCGTGTGATTCCACTCGACCGTGCCGGAGAGTGAAAGCCGTATTCTCCCGATCCGACCAGGGTCGCACGACGGCATACGACGCCAGTGCACCAAGGAGGAACCGAGCAGAGGGACCAGGTGCTACTCCAGGACAGACCCCGGACACGGCTGTTGACCCACACAGGGGAATACAGGAACTGACTGGTTAGGCTGGCACACAGACTGGTGGGTATATGCAGGCACGACTGGTATGCAGGCAGGCGGGTATGCAGGCAGGGGAGTACAGGCAAGCATGGCTAGAGTGCAGACAGGGAGGCACTAGCAGGTAGGAACACAGGCGGGATAGGACCCAGTACACACTGGGACTCAGGAACTGAACCACAGATGTGGAGGACAAACACAGCAGAGTAAGGCCGCCCAGAGTGGTGAGCGAGAGCAGGGCAAGACGAGACCGCCTAGAGCGGTGCGCGAGAGTACAGCAGGACGAGGCCACCTGGAGCGGTGAGCGAGAGTAGAGCAGGACGAGGCCGCCTGGAGCGGTGAGCAAGAGTAGAGCAGGACGAGGCCGCCTGGAGCGGTGAGCAAGAGTAGAGCAGGACGAGGCCGCCTGGAGCAGTGAGCAAGAGTAGAGCAGGACTAGGCCGCCTGGAGCGGTGAGCAAGAGTAGAGCAGGACGAGGCCGCCTGGAGCGGTGAGCAAGAGTAGAGCAGGACGAGGCCGCCTGGAGCGGTGAGCAAGAGTAGAGCAGGACGAGGCCGCCTGGAGCGGTGAGCAAGAGTAGTCAGAGCAGAGCGAGACTGCCGGAGCAGTGAGCAAAGGGTCAGAGCGGAGCGAGACTGCCAGAGCAGTGAGCAAAGGGTCAGAGCGGAGCGAGACTGCCGGAGCAGTGAGCAAAGGGTCAGAGCGGAGCGAGACTGCCGGAGCAGTGAGCAAAGGGTCAGAGCGGAGTGAGACTGCCGGAGCAGTGAGCAAAGGGTCAGAGCGGAGCAAGACTGCCGGAGCAGTGAGCAAAGGCAGAGCAGGCTAGAACCGCCGGAGCGGTGAGCAAAGGCAGAGGAGGCTAGAACCGTCGGAGCGGTGAGCAAAGGCAGAGCAGGCTACAACCGCCGGAGCGGTGAGCAAAGGCAGAGCAGGCTAGAACCGCCGGAGTGGTGAGCAAAGGCAGAGCAGGCTAGAACTGCCGGAGCGGTAAGCAAAGGCAGAGCAGGCTAGAACCGCCGGAGCGGTGAGCAAAGGCAGAGCAGGCTAGAACCGCCGGAGCGGTGAGCAAAGGCAGAGCAGGCTAGAACCGCTGGAGTGGTGAGCAAAGGCAGAGCCGGCTAGAACCGCCGGAGCGGTGAGCAAAGGCAGAGCAGGCTAGAACCGCCGGAGCGGTGAGCAAAGGCAGAGCAGGGGGGACAGGGCTCTGTACACACGGAACAGACAGGAAAGGAAAGGCAGAACCAGATACCCACAGGGTACTTGCAGTGAAGTAGCGAGTGGACCACAAACTCAAAAACGGGAGTACAGTGACAACGAGCAGGAGTTAGGTACGAGTTCAGACTCTGCAGAAAAAGGAAAGGTACGGACATAGAGAAACACAGGAAACAGGCTAGAAGAGTATACAGACAAGAACAGACACAGTAGCAAGATACAGGAGCGGGTCTAGGTATGCAGCCCCTAGAAGGCGGGAGGAACAGGCTAGGAGCGTGTTCAGACAGGACAGACAAGATACAGGAGCGGGTCTAGGTATGCGGCCCCTAGAAGGCGAAACGAACAGGCAAGGAGCGTGTTCAGACAGGCCTGGAAATACAGCCTCCAGGATAGGCAGACAAGCAAACACAGAAAGGGACCTGGCACATTCAGAGTGAAAGAGCACACTGAATGAAACACAATGCTCAGGCATGGGTTAATTGGAGCAGCTGGTTTAAATACCAGGTGACAGACAGCAATAGGCTGAGGATGCACAAGGGGTGTGCCTTCAGCAGGTACAAAAAGCAGCAGAAACAGAAGCAAACAGACCATGCAAGGACGCCGCCAGGTATGTTACACACCACACAGGAAAGCTGACTGATCCTCTATATACTACACCACACAGGAGAGCTGACAGATCCTCTATATACTACACCACACAGGAAAGCAGACAGATCCTCTATATACTACACTACACAGGAGAGCTGACAGATCCTCTATATACTACACCACGCAGGAGATCTGACAGATCCTCTATATACTACACCACACAGGAGAGCTGACAGATCCTCTATATACTACAGCACACAGGAAAGCTGACAGATCCTCTATATACTACACTACACAGGAGAGCTGACAGATCCTCTATATACTACACCACACAGGAGAGCTGACAGATCCTATATATACTATACCACACAGGAGAGCTGACAGATCCTCTATATACTACACCACACAGGAGAGCTGACAGATCCTCTATATACTCCACCACACAGGAGAGCTGACAGATCCTCTATATACTACACCACACAGGAGAGCTGACACATCCTATATATACTACACCGCACAGAACATATACACCGTATACTACACCACACAGAGATGCTCACATATCATCCTATTTAAAAAAACACTCCAGGTTACTTTTTTATTTAACCACAGGAGTGGTCTCAGTAATGTAGGACCTGTGTATGAAGTGAAATACTTACCAATGGCCACAGCGGCAGAATCCGGCGACTGCTACGTATTTTATTACATACAGGGAACTTACATTGCTGATACCACTCCGGTGGTGAAATATAGCAGAAATCACAGTCACCTTTTGAAGCCCGGCCACAGACCATTACAACCCATCGGCGACCCGCAATCACGTCATGGGTGCGCCAGTGTGCAAGAGAATGATGCACACTAGTGTTGATCGAGCTGCTCGGGTGCTCGAAGCTCGGGCTGAGCTCACCGTGATACTTGGGAGCAACGAGCCCAATGTTAGTCTATGGAAGACCCGAGCATTTTTGAGGCGGCACCCCCGGCAGTCTGTAGAAAGCCCAAAAAGTGCCCAAAACGATAGTGACAGTGCTCAATTGACATGGGGACAGCATGGGGATCGCCCCAGGAAGCATTTCTGACCCCCAGGTCACTGCTGTCAACAACGTGGTCAGAGGTATTAAGCCACTTTTACAGGCTCACAATAAAATGTTCAAAAACGATACTGAAACTGCTTTCCTGTGAAATATGTTAAGGAACATCCTTTCCAGGGTAAAGACTTGTGTATAAGGTAAAATAAATAACCAAAAGCAAAAATACTCCTCCACACCTTGGGCTATGTTCACAAGTAGCATTTTTTATGCGTTTTTGCACTTTTGTATTGCTTTCAACCGTGACAAATGCATTCACCGGGAAATGTCATTTTAACATTTTACAACCTTATCTGGCCATGTGCTGTGTGACACATGCATACAGTGCTGAAAAGACATGGGAACAGCATGGGGAAGACCCCTGGAAGCTTCTCTGACACCCAGGTCACTGCTTAAAAGTGTGCCCATCAGAAGTGATCCTTGCTGCATCAGAAGATGCAGACTTGCAACTATCCCCGTGCAAGTCCTTGTCCCAGGGCAGTGTTCAATTGTACCTCCACCCATTCCTTGCAATGCAAGCACAAGTATGCAGCCTGCCACCCACCCACCCCCAGGCTGCAATATCATGTGGAGGCGGAATCTGGCCACTACGTCATGGCTGCGTCGGCGGCCTGGTATCCATACTCAGTCCCCAGCCGCCCGGCGGCCGGGTGTCCACGCTTGTTCCCCAGCCGCCAGGGGGCGGCCGGGTGTAAATACTCGGTCCCCAGCCGCACCACAGCTGCGTGCCCACACACGGTCCCCAGCTGTCTGGGGGCGTCCAGGTGTCCATAAACGCCCCTATTTGTCCCGGTGTGCCTTATACACAAGCGCGCATACCAAAACATTACCTGTGCCCTCCCCAGTGCATTTAGTGGGAAGGACAGCCTAACCACAAACACGTGGACAAGTGAATGTGGCCAGGGATGGTCCATCTCACTGACGCCTTCACACTGGGTTAATATTGTGGAAGCCGGGACACAGTTGGACACTGGGATGCAACACGTCCTCCAGACATAGAGAATTGCGGGTCCTGGGTCAATCAGGCTTCATCACAAAGTTCAGAAGGTAGAGAGTAGCAGTGGTCGGCCTCCTACACAACGAGTAAATTATTCATGATCATGAGGCCATCCATCTCCTTAGCTTTCTGTTCCTTGTAATGCAAGCGCATGTATGTAGTAGCGGCTAGGCCTGAGGTGGTCAGCGTTTTGGCGCATATCCTACCTCCTCCGAGGATTGCTGGATGTTTTCCTGCTACTATCCCAGTTCAATGACTTCCGTTAAAGCAAAGCTTCAGGTGATGAATGATGGATGAGGTGGTGGCAACGGAGAAAGAGCAGGAGGAACAGGGACCATTCACATCAATATCAGGCCAGTCAACCACACATGTCTTGTAGGATATGTTTCTGTACCAAAAGGAGCGGTTCGGCTACACAGTTATAGGGCATACAGTGAATGCAATGCCTACCAAAAATTTTGAGGCACTCCAATGCCCCTTGGAAGTGACATGGAGGTCAGAGGGCCTTAACTAAACTGTCTTTTCCATTTATACCAACTGGGTCTCCTGTATACTGTTGGCCTAAGCAGTGAATGGAAGGCTTTCCAAAAATTATGAGGAACTGCATTGCCCCTTGAAACAGATGTGGATTACAGCGCACTAAAAACCTTCTACCCATTATTGGGGAGTGGGTCTCCCTTAGTGTTCGACTATGCATTGAAAAGCAAAAGCTGACTAAAATCAGGAGGAAATGCAATGCCCGTTGGAAGACTTGTGGAGATTAAAGGTAATTAAAAACAACATTTCAATGCCCCTTGGAAGAGCTGTGGAGTTCAGAGTGGTTTAACAAGACGGTTTTAATGCCCCTTGGAAGAGACGTGGAGGTCACAGTAGCTTAACAAGATGGTTTTAATGCCCCTTGGAAGGGAAGTGGAGTTCAGAGTGGTTTAACAAGACGGTTTTAATGCCCCTTGGAAGAGATGTGGAGTTCAGAGTGGTTTAACAAGACGGTTTTAATGCCCCTTGGAAGAGACGTGGAGGTCACAGTAGCTTAACAAGATGGTTTTAATGCCCCTTGGAAGAGACATGGAGTTCAGAGTGGTTTAACAAGACAATTTTAATGCCCCTTGGAAGAGACGTGGAGGTCACAGTAGCTTAACAAGACGGTTTTAATGCCCCTTTGAAGAGACATGGAGTTCAGAGTGGTTTAACAAGACGGTTTTAATGCCCCTTGGAAGAGACGTGGAGGTCACAGTAGCTTAACAAGACGGTTTTAATACCCCTTGGAAGAGACGTGGAGTTCAGAGTGGTTTAACAAGACAGTTTTAATGCCCCTTGGAAGAGACGTGGAGGTCAGAGTGGTTTAACAAGACGGTTTTAATGTCCCTTGGAAGAGACGTGGAGGTCACAGTAGCTAAACAAGACGGTTTTAATGCCCCTTGGAAGAGATGTGGAGGTCACAGTAGCTTAACAAGACGGTTTTAATGCCCCTTGGAAGAGACGTAGAGGTCACAGTAGCTTAACAAGAAGGTTTTAATGCCCCTTGGTAGAGACGTGGAGTTCAGAGTGGTTTAACAAGATGGTTTTAATGCCCCTTGGAAGAGACGTGGAGGTCACAGTAGCTTAACAAGACGGTTTTAATGCCCCTTGGAAGAGACGTGGAGTTCAGAGTGGTTTAACAAGACGCTTTTAATGCCCCTTGTAGGAGTGGTGGAGGTCGCAGTGGAATAAAAAAACAATATCAATGCCCCTTGGAAGGGTGGTGGAGGTCGCAGTGGCATAAAAATACAATATCAATGACCCTTGGAAGAGACGTGGAGGTCACAGTAGCTTAACAAGACGATTTTAATGCCCCTTACAAGAGCCATGCAGTACAGCATATTAAAAACATTATTCCCATTATTGGGGAGTGGGTCTTTGCCTATGCCTTCCAAGCAAAAGTTGCCAAAAATTAGGACGGTGAAACTTGCAATGCTGGCAACACGGACCACGGTCACCCTGGTGGTATAGTGGTGGTGGAGGCTAAAGAGAAGAGCAAAAAACAGCTAAAATGAGGAAGCATATACCGATGTGTGGGTGTGAAGCAGTGCATAGGAATACACCTCCCGAAATAACACAGTGGATTTGACTTTATGTTACTCTGCTGTCATTTGGTGGTGATGAGAAGTCTGGCCCAATCCAGCCCTTGTTCATTTTGATAAGGGTCAGCTTGTCAGCATTGTCAGTTGACAGGCGAGTGCGCTTATCAGTTATAATTCCCCCAGCGGCACTAAAAACACGCTCCAAAAACACGCTAGCGGCAGGGCAGGCCAGGACCTCAAAGACGTAAAGAGCGAGTTCATTCCAAGTGTCCAGCTTGGATACCCAATAATTAAATGGCACAGAGGAATCACGGAGGACGCAGGTACGGTTGGCAAGGTACTCCCTCATCATCTTTTGAAACTTTCCACTCCTTGTGAGAGTACCCCGTGCCTCAGGGCCTGTAAGCTGGGCGGGTCTCAGAAAACTGCCCCAGAACGTTGACAGTGTTCCCCTGCCTCTGCTGGATTGGAGTTGCGTCTCTCTCGCCTGTACGCCTTAGGTGGGCAACGAACTGTGACCTAGTGTGTTCATATGGGAATTTTTTTAACAGATCTGCAGCAAGGGCCTTCTGGTACTGCCCCATTTTTGTAGACCTCTCCACCTCAGCAATAAGAGAGTAAAAGTTCTCCTTGTAGCGGGGGTCTACAAGTGTCACCAACCAGTAATGGCTGTCACCCAACATTTTGACAACGCGAGGGTCACGGTTAAGGCAGCATAACATAAAGTCAGCCATGCGTGCCAGACTGGTAACGGGCAAGACTTCTGTGTCCTCACAAAGATGATAACTGACCATGCTCTCCTCCTCCTTCTCCTCCCTGTCCTCACGCCACCCATGCTGAACCGACGGCATGACAGTTGTACAGGTACTACCGTCTACAGCGCATGATACCAGCTCCTGTTCTTCCTCCTCCTCCTCTCCCTCATTGTCCCCCAATGCACGTTGGGATGAGATGAGGCTGGGCTGTGTGTAATCGCCCGCTACGGCTTCTTGATCCATCTCATCATACTCTGGCTGCAATGCTTCCTCTTTAATTCTCTGCAGAGAGCATTGCAAAAGACAGACAAGTGGGATGCTGACGCTAATGATGGCGTCATCACCACTCACCATCTTGGTAGACTCCTCAAACTTAGTCAGGATGGTACATATATCAGACATCCAGGTCCACTCCTGAGGTGTTATGTGTGGAGTCTGACCTGAATATCGACAGCCTTTTTGCAGCTGGTACTCCACAACTGCTCTCTTCTGCTCACAAATCCTTTGCAACATGAGGAGGGTAGAGTTCCAACATGTGGGGACATCACACGCCAGTCGGTGTGCCGGAAGCTGCAAACGCTGCTGCAACACAGAAAGGGCGGCGGAAGCTGTAGCCGACTTCCGAAAATGAGCTGACAGGCGGCGTACTTTGACGAGCAGATCTGGCAACTTGGGGTACGATTTAAGAAACCGCCGAACCATGAGGTTAAGCACATGTGCCAGGCATGGTACGTGTGTGATCTCGCCTCGCCTCAGAGCCGCTACCAGGTTATGGCCATTGTCACACACGACCATGCCTGGATGTAGGATCAGCGGTCTCAGCTGTCCACAACTCACAAGCAGTGTGAGGTTTATCACCTAAGCTTATGAGTTTCAGCACAGCCTGTTGCTGCTTGGCTGAGGCAGTACTGCACTGCTTCCAGCTTGTAACTGATGTGATATCTGAAATGGAGGCTGAACATGAGGAGGAGGAGGATGATGCGCAGGAGCTGTACACTGTGGGGGCAACTCTGACTGACACAGGGCCCGCAATCCTCGGTGTGGGGAGGATGTGTTCTGTCCCAAGGTCCGACTGGTTTCCGGCTTGCACTTTGTTTACCCAGTGTGCAGTCAGGGAGATGTACAGTCCCTGGCCACAAGCACTTGTCCACGTGTCCATTGTCAGGTGGACTCTCCCAGTAAATGCGCTGTTGAGGGCACGTCAGATGTTTTGGGACACGTGCTTGTGTAGTGCGGGGATAACACACCAGTCAAAATAGTGTCGGCTGGGGACTGAGTACCGAGGGACGGCCACCGCCATAAGGTTGCGGAAGGATTCCGTCTCCACCAGCTTAAAAGGCAGCATTTCCAATGCAAGCAGTCATGAAATGTGTGAATTTAGGACTGTGGCCTGTGGGGCGTTGGCTGCGAATTTGCACTTTCGTTCAAAGGTCTGGGATATGGACAATTGAACGCTGAGGTGGGACGTGGACATTGATGATGTTTCTTGAGAAAATGCCATAACAAGTGAAGACTGAAAGGAGGGGGCATCTTTGCATGTGGTATGGACAAGAGATTGCCTTGCACGCACAACAGGGGGTTCTCTAACACTGGTCGTGGACCCTGGGGTTTGCCCCACAAAGTCGGGTGCTTTGCTGACATGTGCCTGATCATGCTGGTGGTGGTCAGGCTGGTAGTTTTGTCACCCCTGCTGATGCAGGCCTGGCAGGTAGTACAAATGGCCTTTTTGGGGTTATCAGCAGAGTCTTTAAAAAAATTCCAGACTCTGGAAGACCTACCGGTTGTACTGGCAACGTCCCTCGTGTTGGTGTTACGGGAAACGGTTGCCCGCCTTCTGTCTGTGGCCACCACACTGCTTCTTCCTGCCTGTTGGGGTACTCTGCCTCCCTCCCCCTGTGTGCTGCTGGCCTCGCTCTGCATGTCCTCCTGCCACGTTGGGTCAGTTACTAGATCATCCACCACCTCCTCCTCTTCCACTTCTGCACCACGGTCCTCCTCCTCACTTTGTGGCAACTGTGTCTCATCATCGTACACCTCTTGTGACTAATTGCCAGTGTCACCTTCCTGTGGCCATGGCTGTTCAAATATTTGGCCATCGCTACATGGGATCTCCTCTTCCACCACTTCAAGCGGAGCAGGCAAGGGGCCCAAATATGGAAATGGACCAGTGAACAGCTCTTCAGAGTGTCCAACTGTGGGATCACTTGCTGTCTGACGACACTCAGCATGGTGGGAGGTAGGAGCATCAGGGTGAGGAGGAGTATGCGGTCGAGACTCACGGCTACTAACACTTGACAGTGTGGAAAACAGCCCGGAGGTGGTTGTGCCCAGGTGACTGGAAGTATTATCTGCTATCCAATTAATAACCTGTTCACACTGATCAGTTTGCAATAGTGGTGTTGTTGTGTGCTTCCATAGTAATTCGGTCAAGAACTGGGAGCGAGAAGATGTGGCTGTTGGTTGTGGCACATTTTCACCTTGGCCACGGCCCATCCTCTGCATGCACCATCACCAGAACATCCAGTTCCACGTCCCTTGCTATGTGCCTTGCCCATTGTAAATGAAGTAAAATAGCTTACAGACGCACTATCAATTGCAAAAGGGTAATAAAAAGGAGATTAGAACCGTGGAAGAGGAAAACCACAGTTCTATTTCTCCAGCCTACACCAGAATCTTTTAAACAGATATATTTGTGTCTGAACAGTCAGCGAGACACTGAAACTGTTTTTTTTATGCAAAAAGCTGGATTACACCCAGATTTGAACCGTGGAAGAGGAAAACCACAGTTCTAGTTCTCTAGCCAACACCAGAATCTTTTAAACAGATATATTTGTGTCTGAACAGTCAGCGAGACACTTGAACTGTTTTTTTTATGTAAAAAAGGCAAAAAGGTGGATTACACCCAGATTTGAACCACTGCCCGCCTTCTGTCTGCGGCCACCACACTGCTTCTTCCTGCCTGTTGGGGTACTCTGCCTCCCTCCCCCTGTGTGCTGCTGGCCTTGCTCTGCATGTCCTCCTGCCACGTTGGGTCAGTTACTAGATCATCCACCACCTCCTCCTCTTCCACTTCCACACCACGGTCCTCCTCCTCACTTCGTGGCAAGTGTGTCTCGTCATCGTCCACCTCTTGTGACAAATTGCCAGTGTCACCTTCCTGTGGCCGTGGCTGTTCAAATATTTGGCCACCGCTACATGGGATCGACTCTTCCACCACTTCAAGCGGAGCAGGCAAGGGGCCCAAAAATAGAAATGGACCAGTGAACAGCTCTTCAAAATGTCCAACTGTGGGAACAGTTGCTGTCTGACGACACTCAGCCTGGTGGGAGGAAGGAGCATCAGGGTGAGGAGGAGTATGCGGTCGAGACTCACGGCTACTAACACTTGAGAGAGTGGAAAACAGACCAGAGGTGGTTGTGCCCAGGTGACTGGAAGTATTATCTGCTATCCAATTAATAACCTGTTCACACTGATCAGTTCGCAATAGTGGTGTTGTTGTGTGCTTCCATAGTAAATCGGTCAAGAACTGGGAGCGAGAAGATGTGGCTGTTGGCTGTGGCACATTATCACGTTGGCCACGGCCCCATCCTCTGCATGCACCATCAGCAGAACATCCAGTTCCACGTCCCTTGCAACGCGCCTTGCCCATTGTAAATGAAGTAAAATAGCTTACAGACGCACTATCAATTGCAAAAGGGTAATAAAAAGGAGATTAGAACCGTGGAAGAGGAAAACCACAGTTCTATTTCTCTAGCCTACACCAGAATCTTTTAAACAGATATATTTGTGTCTGAACATTCAGCGAGACACTCAAACTGTTTTTTTTTATGCAAAAATGTGGATTACACCCAAATTTGAACCGTGGAAGAGGAAAACCACAGTTCTAGTTCTCTAGCCTACACCAGAATCTTTTAAACAGATATATTTGTGTCTGAAAAGTCAGCGAGACACGTAAACTGTTTTTTTTATGCAAAAAGGTGGATTACACCCAGATTTGAACCGTTGAAGAGGAAAACCACAGTTCTATTTCTCTGGCCTACACCAGAATCTTTAAAAAAGATATATTTGTGTGTGAACAGTCAGCGAGACACTGAAACTGTTTTTTTTATGCAAAAAGGTGGATTACACCCAGATTTGAACCGTTGAAGAGGAAAACCACAGTTCTATTTCTCTGGCCTACACCAGAATCTTTAAAAAAGATATATTTGTGTCTGAACAGTCAGCGAGACACTCAAACTGTTTTTTTTATGCAAAAAGATGGATTACACCCAGATTTGAACCGTGGAAGAGGAAAACCACAGTTCTATTTCTCTGGCCTACACCAGAATCTTTTAAACAGATATATTTGTGTCTGAACAGTCAGCGGGACACTCGAACTGTTTTTTTTTTTATGTAAAAAAGGCAAAAAGGTGGATTACACCCAGATTTGAACCGTTGCCTGCCTTCTGTCTGCGGCCACCACACTGCTTCTTCCTGCCTGTTGGGGTACTCTGCCTCCCTCCCCCTGTGTGCTGCTGGCCTTGCTCTGCATGTCCTCCTGCCATGTTGGGTCAGTTACTAGATCATCCACCACCTCCTCCTCTTCCACTTCCGCACCACGGTCCTCCTCCTCACTTCGTGGCTAGTGTGTCTCGTCATCATCCACCTCTTGTGACAAATTGCCAGTGTCACCTTCCTGTGGCCGTGGCTGTTCAAATATTTGGCCATCACTACATGGGATCGACTCTTCCACCACTTCAAGCGGAGCAGGCAAGGGGCCCAAATATGGAAATGGACCAGTGAACAGCTCTTCAGAGTGTCCAACTGTGGGATCACTTGCTGTCTGACGACACTCAGCATGGTGGGAGGTAGGAGCATCAGGGTGAGGAGGAGTATGCGGTCGAGACTCACGGCTACTAACACTTGACAGTGTGGAAAACAGCCCGGAGGTGGTTGTGCCCAGGTGACTGGAAGTATTATCTGCTATCCAATTAATAACCTGTTCACACTGATCAGTTTGCAATAGTGGTGTTGTTGTGTGCTTCCATAGTAATTCGGTCAAGAACTGGGAGCGAGAAGATGTGGCTGTTGGTTGTGGCACATTTTCACCTTGGCCACGGCCCCATCCTCTGCACGCACCATCACCAGAACATCCAGTTCCACAGCCCTTGCCACGCGCTTTGCCCATTGTAAATGAAGTAAAATAGCTTACACTCGCACTATCAATTGCAAAAGGGTAATAAAAAGAAGATTAGAACCGTGGAAGAGGAAAACGACAGTTCTAGTTCTCTGGCCTACACCATAATCTTTTAAACAGATATATTTGTGTCAGAACAGTCAGCGAGACACTTGAACTGTTTTTTTTTATGTAAAAAATGCAAAAAGGTGGATTACACCCAGATTTGAACCGTGGAAGAAGAAAACCACAGTTCTATTTCTCTGGCCTACACCAGAATCTTTTAAACAAATATATTTGTGTCTGAACAGTCAGCGAGACACTGAAACTGTTTTTTTTATGCAAAAAGGTGGATTACATCCAGATTTGAACCGTGCAAGAGGAAAACCACAGTTCTAGTTCTCTGGCCTACACCAGAATCTTTTAAACAGATATATTTGTGTCTGATCAGTCAGAGAGACACTGAAACTGTTTTTTTTTATGCAAAAAGGTGAATTACACCCAGATTTGAACCGTGGAAGAGGAAAACCACAGTTCTATTTCTCTGGCCTACACCAGAATCTTTAAAACAGATATATTTGTGTGTGAACAGTCAGCGAGACACTGAAACTGTTTTTTTTATGCAAAAAGGTGGATTACACCCAGATTTGAACCGTGGAAGAGGAAATCCACAGCTCTAGTTCTCTGGCCTACACCAGAATCTTTTAAACAGATTTATTTGTGTCTGAACAGTCAGCGAGACACTCAAACTGTTTTTTTTTTTTTTATGCAAAAAGGTGGATTACACCCAGATCTGAACCGTGGAAGAGGAAAACCACAGTTCTAGTTCTCTGAGCTACACCAGAATCTTTTAAACAGATATATTTGTGTCTGATCAGTCAGCGAGACACTGAAACTGTTTTTTTTATGCAAAAAGGTGGATTACACCCAGATTTGTACCGTGGAAGAGGAAAACCACAGTTCTATTTCTGTGGCCTACACCAGAATCTTTTAAACAGATATATTTGTTTCTAAAAAGTCAGCAAAACACTCAAACTGTTTTTTAATGTAAAAAATGCAAAAAGGTGGATTACACCCAGATTTGAACCGTGGAAGAAGAAAACCAAAGTTCTATTTCTCTGGCCTACACCAGAATCTTTTAAATAAATATATTTGTGTCTGAACAGTCAGCGAGACACTCAAACTGTTTTTTTTTTATGCAAAAAGGTGGATTACATCCAGATTTGAACTGTGCAAGAGGAAAACCACAGTTCTAGTTCTCTGGCCTACACCAGAATCGTTTAAACAGATATATTTGTGTCTGATCAGTCAGCGAGACACTGAAACTGTTTTTTTTTATGCTAAAAGGTGAATTACACCCAGATTTGATGAACCGTTGAAGAGGAAAACCACAGTTCTATTTCTCTGGCCTACACCAGAATCTTTAAAACAGATATATTTGTGTGTGAACAGTCAGCGAGACACTGAAACTGTTTTTTTTATCCAAAAAGGTGGATTACATCCAGATTTGAACCGTGCAAGAGGAAAACCACAGTTCTAGTTCTCTGGCCTACACCAGAATCTTTTAAACAGATATATTTGTGTGTGAACAGTCAGCGAGACACTGAAACTGTTTTTTTTATGCAAAAAGGTGGATTACACACAGATTTGAACCGTTGAAGAGGAAAACCACAGTTCTATTTTTCTGGCCTACACCAGAATCTTTTAAACAGATATATTTGTGTCTGAAATGTCAGCGAGACACTGAAACAGTTTTTTTTTATGCAAAAAGGTGGATTACATCCAGATTTGAACCGTGGAAGAGGAAAACCACAGTTCTAGTTCTTTGGCCTACACCAGAATCTTTTAAACAGATATATTTGTGTCTGAACAGTCAGCGAGACACTCGATCTGTTTTTTTATGTCAAAAAGGTGGATTACACCCAGATTTGAACTGTTGCCCGCCTTCTGTCTGCGGCCACCACACTGCTTCTTCCTGCCTGTTGGGGTACTCTGCCTCCCTCCCCCTGTGTGCTGCTGGCCTTGCTCTGCATGTCCTCCTGCAATGTTGGGTCAGTTACTAGATCATCCACCACCTCCTCCTCTTCCACTTCCGCACCACAGTCCTCCTCTTCACTTCGTGGCAAGTGTGTCTTGTCATCATCCACCTCTTGTGACAAATTGCCAGTGTCACCTTCCTGTGGCCGTGGCTGTTCAAATATTTGGCCATCGCTACATGGGATCGACTCTTTCATTACTTCAAGCGGAGCAGGCAAGGGGCCCAAATATGGAAATGGACCAGTGAACAGCTCTTCAGAGTGTCCAACTGTAGGATCAGTTGCTGTCTGACGACACTCAGCATGGTGGGAGGAAGGAGCATCAGGGTGAGGGGGAGTATGCGGTCAAGACTCACGGCTACTAACACTTGAGAGAGTGGAAAACAGACCAGAGGTGGTTGTGCCCAGGTGACTGGAAGTATTATCTGCTATCCAATTAATAACCTGTTCACACTGATCAGTTCGCAATAATGGTGTTGTTGTGTGCTTCCATAGTAATTCGGTCAAGAACTGGGAGCGAGAAGATGTGGCTGTTGGTTGTGGCACATTTTCACCTTGGCCACGGCCCCATCCTCTGCACGCACCATCACCAGAACATCCAGTTCCACAGCCCTTGCCACGCGCTTTGCCCATTGTAAATGAAGTAGAATAGCTTACACTTGAACTATCAATTGCAAAAGGGTAATAAAAAGGAGATTAGAACCGTAGAAGAGGAAAACCACAGTTCTAGTTCTCTGGCCTACACCAGAATCTTTTAAACAGATATATTTGTGTCTGATCAGTCAGCGAGACACTGAAACTGTTTTTTTTATGCAAATAGGTGGATTACACCCAGATTTGAACCGTGGAAGAGGAAAACCACAGCACTAGTTCTCTGGCCTACACCAGAATCTTTTAAACAGATATATTTGTTTCTGAAAAGTCAGCGAGACACTCAAGCTGTTTTTTTAATGTAAAAAAGGCAAAAAGGTGGATTACACCCAGATTTGAACCATGGAAGAGGAAAACCACAGTTCTATTTCTCTGGCTCTGGCCTACACCAGAATCTTTTAAACAGATATAATTGTGTGTGAACAGTCAGCGAGACACGCAAACTTTTTTTTTTTATGCAAAAAGGTGAATTACACCCAGATTTGAACAGTGGAAGAGGAAAACCACAGTTCTAGTTCTCTGGCCTACACCAGAATCTTTTAAACAGATATATTTGTGTCTGAACAGTCAGCGAGACACTCAAACTGTTTTTTTTTTTATGCAAAAAGGTTTATTACACACAGATCTGAACCGTGGAAGAGGAAAACCACAGTTCTATTTCTCTGGCCTACACCAGAATCTTTAAAACAGATATATTTGTGTGTGAACAGTCAGCGAGACACTCAAACTGTTTTTTTTTTATCTAAAAAGGTGGATTACACCCAGATTTGAACCGTTAAAGAGGAAAACCACAGTTCTAGTTCTCTGGCCTACACCAGCATCTTTTAAACAGATATATTTGTGTCTGAACAGTCAGTGACACACTGAAACTGTTTTTTTTTATGCAAAAAGGTGGATTACACCCAGATTTGAACCATGGAAGAGGAAAACCACAGTACTATTTCTCTGGCCTACACCTGAATCTTTTAAACAGATATATTTGTGTCTGAACAGTCAGCGAGACACTCGATCTGTTTTTTTTTAAGTAAAAAAGGCAAAAAGGTGCATTACACCCAGATTTGAACCATGGAAGCGGAAAACCACAGTTCTATTTCTCTGGCCTACACCAGAATCTTTTAAACAGATATATTTGTATCTGAACAGTCAGCGAGACACTCAAACTGTTTTTTTTATGCAAAAAGGTGGATTACACCCAGATTTGAACCGTGGAAGAGGAAAACCACAGTTCTATTTCTCTGGCCTACACCAGAATCTTTTAAACAGATATTTTTGTGTCTGTACAGTCAGCGAGACACTCAAACTGTTTTTTTTTTATGTAAAAAAGGCAAAAAGGTGGATTACACCCAGATCTGAACTGTGGAAGAGGAAAACCACAGTTCTAATTCTCTGGCCTACACCAAAATCTTTTAAACTGATATATTTGTGTCTGAACAGTCAACGAGACACTCAAACTGTTTTTTTTTTATGCAAAAAGGTGGAATACACCCAGATTTGAACCGTGGAAGAGGAAAACCACAGTTCTATTTCTCTGGTCTACACCAGAATCTTTTAAACAGATATATTTGTGTCTGTACAGTCAGCGAGACACTCGATCTGTTTTTTTTTTAGTAGAAAAGGCAAAAAGGTGGATTACACCCAGATTTGAACCGTGGAAGCGGAAAACCACAGTTCTATTTCTCTGGCCTACACCAGAATCTATTAAACAGATATATTTGTGTCTGAACAGTCAGCGAGACACTTAAACTGTTTTTTTTTTATGCAAAAAGGTGGATTACACCAAGATTTGAACCGTGCAAGAGGAAAACCACAGTTCTAGTTCTCTGGCCTACACCAGAATCTTTTAAACAGATATATTTGTTTCTTAACAGTCAGCGAGACACTCAAACTGTTTTTTCTTAGTAAAAAAGGCAAAAACGTGGATTACACCCAGATTTGAACCGTGGAAGAGGAAAACCACAGTTCTATTTCTCTGGCCTACACCAAAATCTTTTAAACAGATTTATTTGTGTCTGAACAGTCAGCGAGACACTCAAACTGTTTTTTTTATGCAAAAAGGTGGATTACACCCAGATTTGAACCGTGGAAGAGGAAAACCACAGTTCTTGTTCTCTGGCCTACACCAGAATCTTTAAAACAGATATATTTGTGGTGAACAGTCAGCGAGACACTCAAACTGTTTTTTTTATGCAAAAAGGTGGATTACACCCAGATTTGAACCGTGGAAGAGGAAAACCACAGTTCTTGTTCTCTGGCCTACACCAGAATCTTTAAAGCAGATATATTTGTGGTGAACAGTCAGCGAGACACTCAAACTGTTTTTTTTATTCAAAAAGGTGGATTACACCCAGATTTGAACCGCTGAAGAGGAAAACCACAGTTCTATTTCTCTGGCCTACACCAGAATCTTTTAAACGGATATTTTTGTGTCTGTACAGTCAGCGAGACACTCAAACTGTTTTTTTTATGCAAAAAGGTGGATTACACCCAGATTTGAACCGTGGAAGAGGAAAACCACAGTTCTTGTTCTCTGGCCTACACCAGAATCTTTAAGACAGATATATTTGTGGTGAACAGTCAGCGAGACACTCAAACTGCTTTTTTTATGCAAGAAGGTGGATTACACCCAGATTTGAACCGCTGAAGAGGAAAACCACAGTTCTATTTCTCTGGCCTACACCAGAATCTTTTAAACAGATATATTTGTGTCTGAACAGTCAGCGAGACACTCAAACTGTTTTTTTATGCAAAAAGGTGCATTACACCCAGATTTGAACCGTGGAAGAGGAAAACCACAGTTCTATTTCTCTGGCCTACACCAGAATCTTTTAAACAGATATATTTGTGTCTGAACAGTCAGCGAGACACTCAAACTGTTTTTTTTATTCAAAAAGGTGGATTACACCCAGATTTGAACCGCTGAAGAGGAAAACCACAGTTCTATTTCTCTGGCCTACACCAGAATCTTTTAAACAGATATTTTTGTGTCTGTACAGTCAGCGAGACACTCAAACTGTTTTTTTATGCAAAAAGGTGGATTACACCCAGATTTGAACCGTGGAAGAGGAAAACCACAGTTCTTGTTCTCTGGCCTACACCAGAATCTTTAAGACAGATATATTTGTGGTGAACAGTCAGCGAGACACTCAAACTGCTTTTTTTATGCAAAAAGGTGGATTACACCCAGATTTGAACCGCTGAAGAGGAAAACCACAGTTCTATTTCTCTGGCCTACACCAGAATCTTTTAAACAGATATATTTGTGTCTGAACAGTCAACGAGACACTAAAACTGTTTTTTTTTATGCGAAAAGGTGGAATACACCCAGATTTGAACCGTGGAAGAGGAAAACCACAGTTCTATTTCTCTGGTCTACACCAGAATCTTTTAAACAGATATATTTGTGTCTGTACAGTCATCGAGACACTCGATCTGTTTTTTTTTTAGTAGAAAAGGCAAAAAGGTGGATTACACCCAGATTTGAACAGTGGAAGCGGAAAACCACAGTTCTATTTCTCTGGCCTACACCAGAATCTATTAAACAGATATATTTGTGTCTGAACAGTCAGCGAGACACTTAAACTGTTTTTTTTTATGCAAAAAGGTGGATTACACCAAGATTTGAACCGTGCAAGAGGAAAACCACAGTTCTAGTTCTCTGGCCTACACCAGAATCTTTTAAACAGATATATTTGTTTCTTAACAGTCAGCGAGACACTCAAACTGTTTTTTCTTAGTAAAAAAGGCAAAAACGTGGATTACACCCAGATTTGAACCGTGGAAGAGGAAAACCACAGTTCTATTTCTCTGGCCTACACCAGAATCTTTTAAACAGATTTATTTGTGTCTGAACAGTCAG
Organism: Phyllobates terribilis; assembly: GCF_046119375.1. Lineage (NCBI taxonomy): Eukaryota > Metazoa > Chordata > Amphibia > Anura > Dendrobatidae > Phyllobates > Phyllobates terribilis. The sequence goes on along the minus strand of NW_027362772.1, from coordinate 194,542,783 downwards.
CGAGACACTCAAACTGTTTTTTTTATGCAAAAAGGTGGATTACACCCAGATTTGAACCGTGGAAGAGGAAAACCACAGTTCTTGTTCTCTGGCCTACACCAGAATCTTTAAAACAGATATATTTGTGTTGAACAGTCAGCGAGACACTCAAACTGTTTTTTTTATGCAAAAAGGTGGATTACACCCAGATTTGAACCGTGGAAGAGGAAAACCACAGTTCTTGTTCTCTGGCCTACATCAGAATCTTTAAAGCAGATATATTTGTGGTGAACAGTCAGCGAGACACTCAAACTGTTTTTTTTATTCAAAAAGGTGGATTACACCCAGATTTGAACCGCTGAAGAGGAAAACCACAGTTCTATTTCTCTGGCCTACACCAGAATCTTTTAAACAGATATTTTTGTGTCTGTACAGTCAGCGAGACACTCAAACTGTTTTTTTTATGCAAAAAGGTGGATTACACCCAGATTTGAACCGTGGAAGAGGAAAACCACAGTTCTTGTTCTCTGGCCTACACCAGAATCTTTTAAACAGATATATTTGTGTCTGAACAGTCAGCGAGACACTCAAACTGTTTTTTTTATGCAAAAAGGTGGATTACACCCAGATCTGAACCGTGGAAGAGGAAAACCACAGTTCTTGTTCTCATATTTGTGGTGAACGGTCAGCGAGACACTCAAACTGTTTTTTTATGCAAAAAGGTGGATTACACTCACATCTGAACCGTGGAAGAGGAAAACCACAGTTCTATTTCTCTGGCCTACACCAGCATCTTTTAAACAGATATATTTGTGTCTGAAAAGTCAGCGAAACACTGAAACAGTTTTTTTTATGCAAAAAGGTGGATTACATCCAGATTTGAACCGTGGAAGACGAAAACCACAGTTCTAGTTCTTTGGCCTACACCAGAATCTTTTAAACAGATATATTTGTGTCTGAACAGTCAGCGAGACACTCAAACTGTTTTTTTTTATGCAAAAAGGTGGATTACACCCAGATTTGAACCGTGCAAGAGGAAAACCACAGTTCTAGTTCTCTGGCCTACACCAGAATCTTTTAAACAGATATATTTGTTTCTTAACAGTCAGCGAGACACTCAAACTGTTTTTTCTTAGTAAAAAAGGCAAAAACGTGGATTACACCCAGATTTGAACCGTGGAAGAGGAAAACCACAGTTCTATTTCTCTGGCCTACACCAGAATCTTTTAAACAGATTTATTTGTGTCTGAACAGTCAGCGAGACACTCAAACTGTTTTTTTTATGCAAAAAGGTGGATTACACCCAGATTTGAACCGTTGAAGAGGAAAACCACAGTTCTTGTTCTCTGGCCTACACCAGAATCTTGAAAACAGATATATTTGTGGTGGACAGTCAGCGAGACACTCAAACTGTTTTTTTTATGCAAAAAGGTGGATTACACCCAGATTTGAACCGTGGAAGAGGAAAACCACAGTTCTTGTTCTCTGGCCTACACCAGAATCTTTAAAGCAGATATAGTTGTGGTGAACAGTCAGCGAGACACTCAAACAGTTTTTTTTATGCAAAAAGGTGGATTACACCCAGATTTGAACCGTGTAAGAGGAAAACCACAGTTCTTGTTCTCTGGCTCTGGCCTACACCAGAATCTTTTAAACAGATATATTTGTTTCTGAAAAGTCAGCGAGACACTCAAACTGTTTTTTTAATGTAAAAAAGGCAAAAAGGTGGATTACACCCAGATTTGAACCATGGAAGAGGAAAACCACAGTTCTATTTCTCTGGCTCTGGCCTACACCAGAATCTTTTAAACAGATATAATTGTGTGTGAACAGTCAGCGAGACACGCAAACTTTTTTTTTTTATGCAAAAAGGTGGATTACACCCAGATTTGAACAGTGGAAGAGGAAAACCACAGTTCTAGTTCTCTGGCCTACACCAGAATCTTTTAAACAGATATATTTGTGTCTGAACAGTCAGCGAGACACTCAAACTGTTTTTTTTTTATGCAAAAAGGTTTATTACACCCAGATCTGAACCGTGGAAGAGGAAAACCACAGTTCTATTTCTCTGGCCTACACCAGAATCTTTAAAACAGATATATTTGTGTGTGAACAGTCAGCGAGACACTCAAACTGTTTTTTTTTATGTAAAAAAGGCAAAAAGGTGGATTACACCCAGATCTGAACTGTGGAAGAGGAAAACCACAGTTCTACTTCTCTGGCCTACACCAGAATCTTTTAAACTGATATATTTGTGTCTGAACAGTCAACGAGACACTCAAACTGTTTTTTTTTATGCAAAAGGTGGATTACACCCAGATTTGAACCGTGGAAGAGGAAAACCACAGTTCTTCTTCTCTGGCCTACACCAGAATCTTTAAGACAGATATATTTGTGGTGAACAGTCAGCGAGACACTCAAACTGCTTTTTTTTATGCAAAAAGGTGGATTACTCCCAGATTTGAACCGCTGAAGAGGAAAACCACAGTTCTATTTCTCTGGTCTACACCAGAATCTTTTAAACAGATATATTTGTGTCTGTACAGTCAGCGAGACACTCGATCTGTTTTTTTTTTAGTAGAAAAGGCAAAAAGGTGGATTACACCCAGATTTGAACCGTGGAAGCGGAAAACCACAGTTCTATTTCTCTGGCCTACACCAGAATCTATTAAACAGATATATTTGTGTCTGAACAGTCAGCGAGACACTCAAACTGTTTTTTTTTATGCAAAAAGGTGGATTACACCCAGATTTGAACCGTGCAAGAGGAAAACCACAGTTCTAGTTCTCTGGCCTACACCAGAATCTTTTAAACAGATATATTTGTATCTGAACAGTCAGCGAGACACTCAAACTGTTTTTTTTATGCAAAATGGTGGATTACACCCAAATTTGAACCGTGGAAGAGGAAAACCACAGTTCTATTTCTCTGGCCTACACCAGAATCTTTTAAACAGATATATTTGTGTCTGAACAGTCAGCGAGACACTCAAACTGTTTTTTTTATGCAAAAAGGTGGATTACACTCACATCTGAACCGTGCAAGAGGAAAACCAGAGTTCTATTTCTCTGGCCTACACCAGCATCTTTTAAACAGATATATTTGTGTCTGAAAAGTCAGCGAAACACTGAAACAGTTTTTTTTATGCAAAAAGGTGGATTACATCCAGATTTGAACTGTGGAAGACGAAAACCACAGTTATAGTTCTTTGGCCTACACCAGAATCTTTTAAACAGATATATTTGTGTCTGAACAGTCAGCGAGACACTCAAACTGTTTTTTTTATGCAAAAAGGTGGATTACACCCAGATTTGAATCGTGCAAGAGGAAAACCACAGTTCTAGTTCTCTGGCCTACACCAGAATCTTTTAAACAGATATATTTGTTTCTGAACAGTCAGCGAGACACTCAAACTGTTTTTTCTTTGTAAAAAAGGCAAAAACGTGGATTACACCCAGATTTGTACCGTGGAAGAGGAAAACCACAGTTCTATTTCTCTGGCCTACACCAGAATCTTTTAAACAGATATATTTGTTTCTGAACAGTCAGCGAGACACTCAAACTGTTTTTTCTTAGTAAAAAAGGCAAAAACGTGGATTACACCCAGATTTGAACCGTGGAAGAAGAAAACCACAGTTCTATTTCTCTGGCCTACACCAGAATCTTTTAAACAGATTTATTTGTGTCTGAACAGTCAGCGAGACACTCAAACTGTTTTTTTTTATGCAAAAAGGTGGATTACACCCAGATTTGAACCGTGGAAGAGGAAAACCACAGTTCTTGTTCTCTGGCCTACACCAGAATCTTTAAAACAGATATATTTGTGGTGAACAGTCAGCGAGACACTCAAACTGTTTTTTTTATGCAAAAAGGTGGATTACACCCAGATTTGAACCGTGGAAGAGGAAAACCACAGTTCTTGTTCTCTGGCCTACACCAGAATCTTTAAAACAGATATAGTTGTGGTGAACAGTCAGCGAGACACTCAAACTGTTTTTTTTATGCAAAAAGGTGGATTACATCCAGATTTCAACCGTGGAAGAGGAAAACCAGAGATCTAGATCTCTGGCCTACACCATAATCTTTTAAACAGATATTTTTGTGTCTGTACAGTCAGCGAGACATTCAAACTGTTTTTTTTTTATGTAAAAAAGGTGGATTACACCCAGATTTGAACTGTGGAAGAGGAAAACCACAGTTCTAGTTCTCTGGCCTACACCAGAATCTTTTAAACAGATATATTTGTGTCTGAACAGTCAACGAGACACTCAAACTGTTTTTTTCTATGCAAAAAGGTGGATTACACCCAGATTTGAACCGTGGAAGAGGAAATCCACAGTTCTAGTTCTCTGGCCTACACCAGAATCTTTTAAACAGATATATTTGTGTCTGAACAGTCAGCGAGACACTCGATCTTTTTTTTTTAGTAGAAAAGGCAAAAAGGTGGATTACACCCAGATTTGAACCGTGGAAGCGGAAAACGACAGTTCTATTTCTCTGGCCTACACCAGAATCTTTTAAACAGATATATTTGTATCTGAACAGTCAGCGAGACACTCAAACAGTTTTTTTTATGCAAAAAGGTGGATTACACCCAGATTTGAACCGTGCAAGAGGAAAACCACAGTTCTAGTTCTCTGGCCTACACCAGAATCTTTTAAACAGATATATTTGTGTCTGAACAGTCAGCGAGACACTCAAACTGTTTTTTTTTTATGCAAAAAGGTGGATTACACCCAGATTTGAACCGTGGAAGAGGAAAACCACAGTTCTATTTCTCTGGCCTACACCAGAATCTTTTAAACAGATATTTTTGTGTCTGTACAGTCAGCGAGACACTCAAACAGTTTTTTTTTTATGTAAAAAAGGCAAAAAGGTGGATTACACCCAGATCTGAACTGTGGAAGAGGAAAACCACAGTTCTAGTTCTCTGGCCTACACCAGAATCTTTTAAACTGATATATTTGTGTCTGAACAGTCAACGAGACACTCAAACTGTTTTTTTTTTATGCAAAAATGTGGATTACACCCAGATTTGAACCGTGGAAGAGGAAAACCACAGTTCTTGTTCTCTGGCCTACACCAGAATCTTTAAGACAGATATATTTGTAGTGAACAGTCAGCGAGACACTCAAACTGCTTTTTTTATGCAAAAAGGTGGATTACTCCCAGATTTGAACCGCTGAAGAGGAAAACTACAGTTCTATTTCTCTGGCCTACACCAGAAGATTTAAAACAGATATATTTGTGTGTGAACAGTCAGCGAGACACTGAAGCTGTTTTTTTTATGTAAAAAGGTTGATTACAGCCAGAATTGAACCGTGGAAGAGGAAAACCACAGCTCTAGTTCTCTGGCCTACACCAGAATCTTTTAAAAAGACTTATTTGTGTCTGAACAGTCAGCGAGACACTCAAACTGTTTTTTTTATGCAAAAAGGTGGATTACACTCATATCTGAACCGTGGAAGAGGAAAACCACAGTTTTATTTCTCTGGCCTACACCAGAATCTTTTAAACAGATATATTTGTGTCTGAACAGTCAACGAGACACTCAAACTGTTTTTTTTATGCAAAAAGGTGGATTACACCCAGATTTGAACCGTGGAAGAGGAAAACCACAGTTCTTGTTCTCTGGCCTACACCAGAATCTTTAAAGTAGATATATTTGTGGTGAACAGTCAGCGAGACACTCAAACTGTTTTTTTTATTCAAAAAGGTGGATTACACCCAGATTTGAACCGCTGAAGAGGAAAACCACAGTTCTATTTCTCTGGCCTACACCAGAATCTTTTAAACAGATATTTTTGTGTCTGTACAGTCAGCGAGACACTCAAACTGTTTTTTTATGCAAAAAGGTGGATTACACCCAGATTTGAACCGTGGAAGAGGAAAACCACAGTTCTTGTTCTCTGGCCTACACCAGAATCTTTAAGACAGATATATTTGTGGTGAACAGTCAGCGAGACACTCAAACTGCTTTTTTTATGCAAAAAGGTGGATTACACCCAGATTTGAACCGCTGAAGAGGAAAACCACAGTTCTATTTCTCTGACCTACACCAGAATCTTTTAAACAGATATATTTGTGTCTGAACAGTCAGCGAGACACTCAAACTGTTTTTTTATGCAAAAAGGTGCATTACACCCAGATTTGAACCGTGGAAGAGGAAAACCACAGTTCTTCTTCTCTGGCCTACACCAGAATCTTTAAGACAGATATATTTGTGGTGAACAGTCAGCGAGACACTCAAAGTGCTTTTTTTATGCAAAAAGGTGGATTACACCCAGATTTGAACCGCTGAAGAGGAAAACCACAGTTCTATTTCTCTGACCTACACCAGAATCTTTTAAACAGATATATTTGTGTCTGAACAGTCAGCGAGACACTCAAACTGTTTTTTTATGCAAAAAGGTGCATTACACCCAGATTTGAACCGTGGAAGAGGAAAACCACAGTTCTATTTCTCTGGCCTACACCAGAATCTTTTAAACAGATATATTTGTGTCTGAACAGTCAGCGAGACACTCAAACTGTTTTTTTTATGCAAAAAGGTGGATTACACCCAGATATGAACCGTGGAAGAGGAAAACCACAGTTCTTGTTCTCATATTTGTGGTGAACGGTCAGCGAGACACTCAAACTGTTTTTTTATGCAAAAAGGTGGATTACACTCACATCTGAACCGTGGAAGAGGAAAACCACAGTTCTATTTCTCTGGCCTACACCAGCATCTTTTAAACAGATATATTTGTGTCTGAAAAGTCAGCGAAACACTGAAACAGTTTTTTTTATGCAAAAAGGTGGATTACATCCAGATTTGAACCGTGGAAGACGAAAACCACAGTTCTAGTTCTTTGGCCTACACCAGAATCTTTTAAACAGATATATTTGTGTCTGAACAGTCAGCGAGACACTCAAACTGTTTTTTTTTATGCAAAAAGGTGGATTACACCCAGATTTGAACCGTGCAAGAGGAAAACCACAGTTCTAGTTCTCTGGCCTACACCAGAATCTTTTAAACAGATATATTTGTTTCTTAACAGTCAGCGAGACACTCAAACTGTTTTTTCTTAGTAAAAAAGGCAAAAACGTGGATTACACCCAGATTTGAACCGTGGAAGAGGAAAACCACAGTTCTATTTCTCTGGCCTACACCAGAATCTTTTAAACAGATTTATTTGTGTCTGAACAGTCAGCGAGACACTCAAACTGTTTTTTTTATGCAAAAAGGTGGATTACACCCAGATTTGAACCGTGGAAGAGGAAAACCACAGTTCTTGTTCTCTGGCCTACACCAGAATCTTTAAAACAGATATATTTGTGGTGGACAGTCAGCGAGACACTCAAACTGTTTTTTTTATGCAAAAAGGTGGATTACACCCAGATTTGAACCGTGGAAGAGGAAAACCACAGTTCTTGTTCTCTGGCCTACACCAGAATCTTTAAAGCAGATATAGTTGTGGTGAACAGTCAGCGAGACACTCAAACTGTTTTTTTTATGCAAAAAGGTGGATTACACCCAGATTTGAACCGTGGAAGAGGAAAACCACAGTTCTTGTTCTCTGGCTCTGGCCTACACCAGAATCTTTTAAACAGATATATTTGTTTCTGAAAAGTCAGCGAGACACTCAAACTGTTTTTTTAATGTAAAAAAGGCAAAAAGGTGGATTACACCCAGATTTGAACCATGGAAGAGGAAAACCACAGTTCTATTTCTCTGGCTCTGGCCTACACCAGAATCTTTTAAACAGATATAATTGTGTGTGAACAGTCAGCGAGACACGCAAACTTTTTTTTTTTATGCAAAAAGGTGGATTACACCCAGATTTGAACAGTGGAAGAGGAAAACCACAGTTCTAGTTCTCTGGCCTACACCAGAATCTTTTAAACAGATATATTTGTGTCTGAACAGTCAGCGAGACACTCAAACTGTTTTTTTTTTATGCAAAAAGGTTTATTACACCCAGATCTGAACCGTGGAAGAAGAAAACCACAGTTCTATTTCTCTGGCCTACACCAGAATCTTTAAAACAGATATATTTGTGTGTGAACAGTCAGCGAGACACTCAAACTGTTTTTTTTTATGTAAAAAAGGCAAAAAGGTGGATTACACCCAGATCTGAACTGTGGAAGAGGAAAACCACAGTTCTACTTCTCTGGCCTACACCAGAATCTTTTAAACTGATATATTTGTGTCTGAACAGTCAACGAGACACTCAAACTGTTTTTTTTTATGCAAAAGGTGGATTACACCCAGATTTGAACCGTGGAAGAGGAAAACCACAGTTCTTCTTCTCTGGCCTACACCAGAATCTTTAAGACAGATATATTTGTGGTGAACAGTCAGCGAGACACTCAAACTGCTTTTTTTTATGCAAAAAGGTGGATTACTCCCAGATTTGAACCGCTGAAGAGGAAAACCACAGTTCTATTTCTCTGGTCTACACCAGAATCTTTTAAACAGATATATTTGTGTCTGTACAGTCAGCGAGACACTCGATCTGTTTTTTTTTTAGTAGAAAAGGCAAAAAGGTGGATTACACCCAGATTTGAACCGTGGAAGCGGAAAACCACAGTTCTATTTCTCTGGCCTACACCAGAATCTATTAAACAGATATATTTGTGTCTGAACAGTCAGCGAGACACTCAAACTGTTTTTTTTTATGCAAAAAGGTGGATTACACCCAGATTTGAACCGTGCAAGAGGAAAACCACAGTTCTAGTTCTCTGGCCTACACCAGAATCTTTTAAACAGATATATTTGTATCTGAACAGTCAGCGAGACACTCAAACTGTTTTTTTTATGCAAAAAGGTGGATTACACCCAAATTTGAACCGTGGAAGAGGAAAACCACAGTTCTATTTCTCTGGCCTACACCAGAATCTTTTAAACAGATATATTTGTGTCTGAACAGTCAGCGAGACACTCAAACTGTTTTTTTTATGCAAAAAGGTGGATTACACTCACATCTGAACCGTGGAAGAGGAAAACCAGAGTTCTATTTCTCTGGCCTACACCAGCATCTTTTAAACAGATATATTTGTGTCTGAAAAGTCAGCGAAACACTGAAACAGTTTTTTTTATGCAAAAAGGTGGATTACATCCAGATTTGAACTGTGGAAGACGAAAACCACAGTTATAGTTCTTTGGCCTACACCAGAATCTTTTAAACAGATATATTTGTGTCTGAACAGTCAGCGAGACACTCAAACTGTTTTTTTTATGCAAAAAGGTGGATTACACCCAGATTTGAACCGTGCAAGAGGAAAACCACAGTTCTAGTTCTCTGGCCTACACCAGAATCTTTTAAACAGATATATTTGTTTCTGAACAGTCAGCGAGACACTCAAACTGTTTTTTCTTAGTAAAAAAGGCAAAAACGTGGATTACACCCAGATTTGAACCGTGGAAGAAGAAAACCACAGTTCTATTTCTCTGGCCTACACCAGAATCTTTTAAACAGATTTATTTGTGTCTGAACAGTCAGCGAGACACTCAAACTGTTTTTTTTTATGCAAAAAGGTGGATTACACCCAGATTTGAACCGTGGAAGAGGAAAACCACAGTTCTTGTTCTCTGGCCTACACCAGAATCTTTAAAACAGATATATTTGTGGTGAACAGTCAGCGAGACACTCAAACTGTTTTTTTTATGCAAAAAGGTGGATTACACCCAGATTTGAACCGTGGAAGAGGAAAACCACAGTTCTTGTTCTCTGGCCTACACCAGAATCTTTAAAACAGATATAGTTGTGGTGAACAGTCAGCGAGACACTCAAACTGTTTTTTTTATGCAAAAAGGTGGATTACATCCAGATTTCAACCGTGGAAGAGGAAAACCAGAGATCTAGATCTCTGGCCTACACCAGAATCTTTTAAACAGATATTTTTGTGTCTGTACAGTCAGCGAGACATTCAAACTGTTTTTTTTTTATGTAAAAAAGGTGGATTACACCCAGATTTGAACTGTGGAAGAGGAAAACCACAGTTCTAGTTCTCTGGCCTACACCAGAATCTTTTAAACAGATATATTTGTGTCTGAACAGTCAACGAGACACTCAAACTGTTTTTTTCTATGCAAAAAGGTGGATTACACCCAGATTTGAACCGTGGAAGAGGAAATCCACAGTTCTAGTTCTCTGGCCTACACCAGAATCTTTTAAACAGATATATTTGTGTCTGAACAGTCAGCGAGACACTCGATCTTTTTTTTTTCGTAGAAAAGGCAAAAAGGTGGATTACACCCAGATTTGAACCGTGGAAGCGGAAAACCACAGTTCTATTTCTCTGGCCTACACCAGAATCTTTTAAACAGATATATTTGTATCTGAACAGTCAGCGAGACACTCAAACAGTTTTTTTTATGCAAAAAGGTGGATTACACCCAGATTTGAACCGTGCAAGAGGAAAACCACAGTTCTAGTTCTCTGGCCTACACCAGAATCTTTTAAACAGATATATTTGTGTCTGAACAGTCAGCGAGACACTCAAATTGTTTTTTTTTTATGCAAAAAGGTGGATTACACCCAGATTTGAACCGTGGAAGAGGAAAACCACAGTTCTATTTCTCTGGCCTACACCAGAATCTTTTAAACAGATATTTTTGTGTCTGTACAGTCAGCGAGACACTCAAACAGTTTTTTTTTATGTAAAAAAGGCAAAAAGGTGGATTACACCCAGATCTGAACTGTGGAAGAGGAAAACCACAGTTCTAGTTCTCTGGCCTACACCAGAATCTTTTAAACTGATATATTTGTGTCTGAACAGTCAACGAGACACTCAAACTGTTTTTTTTTTATGCAAAAATGTGGATTACAGCCAGATTTGAACCGTGGAAGAGGAAAACCACAGTTCTTGTTCTCTGGCCTACACCAGAATCTTTAAGACAGATATATTTGTAGTGAACAGTCAGCGAGACACTCAAACTGCTTTTTTTATGCAAAAAGGTGGATTACACCCAGATTTGAACCGCTGAAGAGGAAAACTACAGTTCTATTTCTCTGGCCTACACCAGAAGATTTAAAACAGATATATTTGTGTGTGAACAGTCAGCGAGACACTGAAGCTGTTTTTTTTATGTAAAAAGGTTGATTACAGCCAGAATTGAACCGTGGAAGAGGAAAACCACAGCTCTAGTTCTCTGGCCTACACCAGAATCTTTTAAAAAGACTTATTTGTGTCTGAACAGTCAGCGAGACACTCAAGCTGTTTTTTTTATGCAAAAAGGTGGATTACACTCATATCTGAACCGTGGAAGAGGAAAACCACAGTTTTATTTCTCTGGCCTACACCAGAATCTTTTAAACAGATATATTTGTGTCTGAACAGTCAACGAAACACTCAAACTGTTTTTTTTATGCAAAAAGGGGGATTACACCCAGATTTGAACCGTGGAAGAGGAAAACCACAGTTCTATTTCTCTGGTCTACACCAGAATCTTTTAAACAGATATATTTGTGTCTGTATAGTCAGCAAGACACTCGATCTGTTTTTTTTTTAGTAGAAAAGGCAAAAAGGTGGATTACACCCAGATTTGAACTGTGGAAGCGGAAAACCACAGTTCTATTTCTCTGGCCTACACCAGAATCTATTAAACAGATATATTTGTGTCTGAACAGTCACCGAGACACTCAAACTGTTTTTTTTTATGCAAAAAGGTGGATTACACCCAGATTTGAACCGTGCAAGAGGAAAACCACAGTTCTAGTTCTCTGGCCTACACCACAATCTTTTAAACAGATATATTTGTATCTGAACAGTCAGCGAGACACTCAAACTGTTTTTTTTATGCAAAAAGGTGGATTACACCCAAATTTGAACCGTGGAAGAGGAAAACCACAGTTCTATTTCTCTGGCCTACACCAGAATCTTTAAAACAGATATTTTTGTGGTGAACGGTCAGCGAGACACTCAAACTGTTTTTTTTATGCAAAAAGGTAGATTACACTCACATCTAAACCGTGGAAGAGGAAAACCAGAGTTCTATTTCTCTGGCCTACACCAGCATCTTTTAAACAGATATATTTGTGTCTGAAAAGTCAGCGAAACACTGAAACAGTTTTTTTTATGCAAAAAGGTGGATTACATCCAGATTTTAACCGTGGAAGACGAAAACCACAGTTCTAGTTCTTTGGCCTACACCAGAATCTTTTAAACAGATATATTTGTTTCTGAACAGTCAGCGAGACACTCAAACTGTTTTTTTTATGCAAAAAGGTGGATTACACCCAGATTTGAACCGTGGAAGAGGAAAACCACAGTTCTTGTTCTCTGGCCTACACCAGAATCTTTAAAACAGATATATTTGTGGTGAACAGTCAGCGAGACACTCAAACTGTTTTTTTTATGCAAAAAGGTGGATTACACCCAGATTTGAACCGTGGAAGAGGAAAACCACAATTCTTCTTCTCTGGCCTACACCAGAATCTTTAAAACAGATATAGCTGTGGTGAACAGTCAGCGAGACACTCAAACTGTTTTTTTTATGCAAAAAGGTGGATTACATCCAGATTTGAACCGTGGAAGAGGAAAACCAGAGATCTAGATCTCTGGCCTACACCAGAATCTTTTAAACAGATATTTTTGTGTCTGTACAGTCAGCGAGACACTCAAACTGTTTTTTTTTATGTCAAAAAGGTGGATTACACCCAGATTTGAACTGTGGAAGAGGAAAACCACAGTTCTAGTTCTCTGGCCTACACCAGAATCTTTTAAACAGATATATTTGTGTCTGAACAGTCAACGAGACACTCAAACTGTTTTTTTTTATGCAAAAAGGTGGATTATACCCAGATTTGAACCGTGGAAGAAGAAAACCACAGTTCTAGTTCTCTGGCCTACACCAGAATCTTTTAAACAGATATATTTGTGTCTGAACAGTCAGCGAGACACTCGATCTTTTTTTTTTAGTAGAAAAGGCAAAAAGGTGGATTACACCCAGATTTGAACCGTGGAAGCGGAAAACCACAGTTCTATTTCTCTGGCCTACACCAGAATCTTTTAAACAGATATATTTGTATCTGAACAGTCAGCGAGACACAAACAGTTTTTTTTATGCAAAAAGGTGGATTACACCCAGATTTGAACCATGCAAGAGGAAAACCACAGTTCTAGTTCTCTGGCCTACACCAGAATCTTTTAAACAGATATATTTGTGTCTGAACAGTCAGCGAGACACTCAAACTGTTTTTTTTTTATGCAAAAAGGTGGATTACACCCAGATTTCAACCGTGGAAGAGGAAAACCACAGTTCTATTTCTCTGGCCTACACCAGAATCTTTTAAACAGATATATTTGTGTCTGAACAGTCAACGAGACACTCAAACTGTTTTTTTTATGTAAAAAGGTGGATTACACCCAGATTTGAACTGTGGAAGAGGAAAACCACAGTTCTATTTCTCTGGCCTACACCAGAATCTTTAAAACAGATATTTTTGTGGTGAACGGTCAGCGAGACACTCAAATTTTTTTTTTTATGCAAAAAGGTGGATTACACTCACATCTAAACCGTGGAAGAGGAAAACCAGAGTTCTATTTCTCTGGCCTACACCAGCATCTTTTAAACAGATAAATTTGTGTCTGAAAAGTCAGCGAAACACTGAAACAGTTTTTTTTATGCAAAAAGGTGGATTACATCCAGATTTGAACCGTGGAAGACGAAAACCACAGTTCTAGTTCTTTGGCCTACACCAGAATCTTTTAAACAGATATATTTGTGTCTGAACAGTCAGCGAGACACTGAAACTGTTTTTTTTTATGCAAAAATGTGGATTACACCCAGATTTGAACCGTGGAAGTGGAAAACCACAGTTCTAGTTCTCTGGCCTACACCAGAATCTTTTAAACAGATATATTTGTTTCTGAACAGTCAGCGAGACACTCAAACTGTTTTTTTTATGCAAAAAGGTGGATTACACCCAGATTTGAACCGTGGAAGAGGAAAACCACAGTTCTTGTTCTCTGGCCTACACCAGAATCTTTAAAACAGATATATTTGTGGTGAACAGTCAGCGAGACACTCAAACTGTTTTTTTTATGAAAAAGGTGGATTACACCCAGATTTGAACCGTGGAAGAGGAAAACCACAGTTCTTGTTCTCTGGCCTACACCAGAATCTTTAAAACAGATATAGCTGTGGTGAACAGTCAGCGAGACACTCAAACTGTTTTTTTTATGCAAAAAGGTGGATTACATCCAGATTTGAACCGTGGAAGAGGAAAACCAGAGATCTAGATCTCTGGCCTACACCAGAATCTTTTAAACAGATATTTTTGTGTCTGTACAGTCAGCGAGACACTCAAACTGTTTTTTTTTATGTCAAAAAGGTGGATTACACCAAGATTTGAACTGTGGAAGAGGAAAACCACAGTTCTAGTTCTCTGGCCTACACCAGAATCTTTTAAACAGATATATTTGTGTCTGAACAGTCAACGAGACACTCAAACTGTTTTTTTTTATGCAAAAAGGTGGATTATACCCAGATTTGAACCGTGGAAGAGGAAAACCACAGTTCTAGTTCTCTGGCCTACACCAGAATCTTTTAAACAGATATATTTGTGTCTGAACATTCAGCGAGACACTCGATCTTTTTTTTTTAGTAGAAAAGGCAAAAAGGTGGATTACACCCAGATTTGAACCGTGGAAGCGGAAAACCACAGTTCTATTTCTCTGGCCTACACCAGAATCTTTTAAACAGATATATTTGTATCTGAACAGTCAGCGAGACACAAACAGTTTTTTTTATGCAAAAAGGTGGATTACACCCAGATTTGAACCGTGCAAGAGGAAAACCACAGTTCTAGTTCTCTGGCCTACACCAGAATCTTTTAAACAGATATATTTGTGTCTGAACAGTCAACGAGACACTCAAACTGTTTTTTTTTATGCAAAAAGGTGGATTATACCCAGATTTGAACCGTGGAAGAGGAAAACCACAGTTCTAGTTCTCTGGCCTACACCAGAATCTTTTAAACAGATATTTTTGTGTCTGTACAGTCAGCGAGACACTCAAACTGTTTTTTTTTATGTCAAAAAGGTGGATTACACCCAGATTTGAACTGTGGAAGAGGAAAACCACAGTTCTAGTTCTCTGGCCTACACCAGAATCTTTTAAACAAATATATTTGTGTCTGAACAGTCAACGAGACACTCAAACTGTTTTTTTTTATGCAAAAATGTGGATTACACCCAGATTTGAACCGTGGAAGTGGAAAACCACAGTTCTAGTTCTCTGGCCTACACCAGAATCTTTTAAACAGATATATTTGTTTCTGAACAGTCAGCGAGACACTCAAACTGTTTTTTTTATGCAAAAAGGTGGATTACACCCAGATTTGAACCGTGGAAGAGGAAAACCACAGTTCTTGTTCTCTGGCCTACACCAGAATCTTTAAAACAGATATTTTTGTGGTGAACAGTCAGCGAGACACTCAAACTGTTTTTTTTATGCAAAAAGGTGGATTACACCCAGATTTGAACCGTGGAAGAGGAAAACCACAGTTCTTGTTCTCTGGCCTACACCAGAATCTTTAAAACAGATATAGCTGTGGTGAACTGTCAGCGAGACACTCAAACTGTTTTTTTTATGCAAAAAGGTGGATTACATCCAGATTTGAACCGTGGAAGAGGAAAACCAGAGATCTAGATCTCTGGCCTACACCAGAATCTTTTAAACAGATATTTTTGTGTCTGTACAGCCAGCGAGACACTCAAACTGTTTTTTTTTATGTCAAAAAGGTGGATTACACCAAGATTTGAACTGTGGAAGAGGAAAACCACAGTTCTAGTTCTCTGGCCTACACCAGAATCTTTTAAACAGATATATTTGTGTCTGAACAGTCAACGAGACACTCAAACTGTTTTTTTTTATGCAAAAAGGTGGATTATACCCAGATTTGAACCGTGGAAGAGGAAAACCACAGTTCTAGTTCTCTGGCCTACACCAGAATCTTTTAAACAGATATATTTGTGTCTGAACATTCAGCGAGACACTCGATCTTTTTTTTTTAGTAGAAAAGGCAAAAAGGTGGATTACACCCAGATTTGAACTGTGGAAGCGGAAAACCACAGTTCTATTTCTCTGGCCTACACCAGAATCTTTTAAACAGATATATTTGTATCTGAACAGTCAGCGAGACACAAACAGTTTTTTTTATGCAAAAAGGTGGATTACACCCAGATTTGAACCGTGCAAGAGGAAAACCACAGTTCTAGTTCTCTGGCCTACACCAGAATCTTTTAAACAGATATATTTGTGTCTGAACAGTCAACGAGACACTCAAACTGGTTTTTTTTATGCAAAAAGGTGGATTATACCCAGATTTGAACCGTGGAAGAGGAAAACCACAGTTCTAGTTCTCTGGCCTACACCAGAATCTTTTAAACAGATATATTTGTGTCTGAACAGTCAGCGAGACACTCGATCTTTTTTTTTTAGTAGAAAAGGCAAAAAGGTGGATTACACCCAGATTTGAACCGTGGAAGCGGAAAACCACAGTTCTATTTCTCTGGCCTACACCAGAATCTTTTAAACAGATATATTTGTGTCTGGAAAGTCAGCAAGACACTGAAACTGTTTTTGTTTATGCAAAAAGGTGGATTACACCCAGATTTGAACCGTGCAAGAGGAAAACCACAGTTCTATTTCTCTGGCCTACACCAGAATCTTTTAAACAGATATATTTGTGTCTGAACAGTCAACGAGACACTCAAACTGTTTTTTTTATGCAAAAAGGTGGATTACACCCAGATTTGAACTGTGGAAGAGGAAAACCACAGTTCTATTTCTCTGGCCTACACCAGAATCTTTAAAACAGATATTTTTGTGGTGAACGGTCAGCGAGACACTCAAACTGTTTTTTTTATGCAAAAAGGTGGATTACACTCACATTTAAACCGGGGAAGAGGAAAACCAGAGTTCTATTTCTCTGGCCTACACCAGCATCTTTTAAACAGATATATTTGTGTCTGAAAAGTCAGCGAAACACTGAAACAGTTTTTTTTATGCAAAAAGGTGGATTACATCCAGATTTGAACTGTGGAAGACGAAAACCACAGTTCTAGTTCTTTGGCCTACACCAGAATCTTTTAAACAGATATATCTGTGTCTGAACAGTCAGCGAGACACTGAAACTGTTTTTTTTTATGCAAAAATGTGGATTACACCCAGATTTGAACCGTGGAAGCGGAAAACCACAGTTCTAGTTCTCTGGCCTACACCGGAATCTTTTAAACAGATATATTTGTTTCTGAACAGTCAGCGAGACCCTCAAACTGTTTTTTTTATGCAAAAAGGTGGATTACACCCAGATTTGAACCGTGGAAGAGGAAAACCACAGTTCTTGTTCTCTGGCCTACACCAGAATCTTTAAAACAGATATATTTGTGGTGAACAGTCAGCGAGACACTCAAACTGTTTTTTTTATGCAAAAAGGTGGATTACACCCAGATTTGAACCGTGGAAGAGGAAAACCACAGTTCTTGTTCTCTGGCCTACACCAGAATCTTTAAAACAGATATAGCTGTGGTGAACAGTCAGCGAGACACTCAAACTGTTTTTTTTATGCAAAAAGGTGGATTACATCCAGATTTGAACCGTGGAAGAGGAAAACCAGAGATCTAGATCTCTGGCCTACACCAGAATCTTTTAAACAGATATTTTTGTGTCTGTACAGTCAGCGAGACACTCAAACTGTTTTTTTTTATGTCAAAAAGGTGGATTACACCAAGACTTGAACTGTGGAAGAGGAAAACCACAGTTCTAGTTCTCTGGCCTACACCAGAATCTTTTAAACAGATATATTTGTGTCTGAACAGTCAACGAGACACTCAAACTGTTTTTTTTTATGCAAAAAGGTGGATTATACCCAGATTTGAACCGTGGAAGAGGAAAACCACAGTTCTAGTTCTTTGGCCTACACCAGAATCTTTTAAACAGATATATTTGTGTCTGAACATTCAGCGAGACACTCGATCTTTTTTTTTTAGTAGAAAAGGCAAAAAGGTGGATTACACCCATATTTGAACCGTGGAAGCGGAAAACCACAGTTCTATTTCTCTGGCCTACACCAGAATCTTTTAAACAGATATATTTGTATCTGAACAGTCAGCGAGACACAAACAGTTTTTTTTATGCAAAAAGGTGGATTACACCCAGATTTGAACCGTGCAAGAGGAAAACCACAGTTCTAGTTCTCTGGCCTACACCAGAATCTTTTAAACAGGTATATTTGTGTCTGAACAGTCAACGAGACACTCAAACTGTTTTTTTTTATGCAAAAATGTGGATTATACCCAGATTTGAACCGTGGAAGAGGAAAACCACAGTTCTAGTTCTCTGGCCTACACCAGAATCTTTTAAACAGATATATTTGTGTCTGAACAGTCAGTGAGACACTCGATCTTTTTTTTTTAGTAGAAAAGGCAAAAAGGTGGATTACACCCAGATTTGAACCGTGGAAGCGGAAAACCACAGTTCTATTTCTCTGGCCTACACCAGAATCTTTTAAACAGATATATTTGTATCTGAACAGTCAGCAAGACACAAACAGTTTTTTTTCTGCAAAAAGGTGGATTACACCCAGATTTGAACCGTGCAAGAGGAAAACCACAGTTCTAGTTCTCTGGCCTACACCAGAATCTTTTAAACAGATATATTTGTGTTTGAACAGTCAGCGAGACACTCAAACTGTTTTTTTTTTATGCAAAAAGGTGGATTACACCCAGATTTGAACCGTGGAAGAGGAAAACCACAGTTCTATTTCTCTGGCCTACACCAGAATCTTTTAAACAGATATATTTGTGTCTGGAAAGTCAGCAAGACACTGAAACTGTTTTTGTTTATGCAAAAAGGTGGATTACACCCAGATTTGAACCGTGGAAGAGGAAAACCACAGTTCTATTTCTCTGGCCTACACCAGAATCTTTTAAACAGATATATTTGTGTCTGAACAGTCAATGAGACACTCAAACTGTTTTTTTTATGCAAAAAGGTGGATTACACCCAGATTTGAACTGTGGAAGAGGAAAACCACAGTTCTATTTCTCTGGCCTACACCAGAATCTTTAAAACAGATATTTTTGTGGTGAACGGTCAGCGAGACACTCAAACTGTTTTTTTTATGCAAAAAGGTGGATTACACTAACATCTAAACCGTGGAAGAGGAAAACCAGAGTACTATTTCTCTGGCCTACACCAGCATCTTTTAAACAGATATATTTGTGTCTGAAAAGTCAGCGAAACACTGAAACAGTTTTTTTTATGCAAAAAGGTGGATTACATCCAGATTTGAACCGTGGAAGACGAAAACCACAGTTCTAGTTCTTTGGCCTACACCAGAATCTTTTAAACAGATATATTTGTGTCTGAACAGTCAGCGAGACATTGAAACTGTTTTTTTTTATGCAAAAATGTGGATTTCACCCAGATTTTAACCGTGGAAGCGGAAAACCACCGTTCTAGTTCTCTGGCCTACACCAGAATCTTTTAAACAGATATATTTGTTTCTGAACAGTCAGCGAGACACTCAAACTGTTTTTTCTTAGTAAAAAAGGCAAAAACGTGGATTATACCCAGATTTGAACCGTGGAAGAGGAAAACCACAGTTCTATTTCTCTGGCCTACACCGGAATCTTTTAAACAGATTTATTAGTGTCTGAACAGTCAGCGAGACACTCAAACTGTTTTTTTTATGCAAAAAGGTTGATTACACCCAGATTTGAACCGTGGAAGAGGAAAACCACAGTTCTTGTTCTCTGGCCTACACCAGAATCTTTAAAACAGATATATTTGTGGTGAACAGTCAACGAGACACTCAAACTGTTTTTTTTATGCAAAAAGGTGGATTACACCCAGATTTGAACCGTGGAAGAGGAAAACCACAGTTCTTGTTCTCTGGCCTACACCAGAATCTTTAAAACAGATATAGCTGTGGTGAACAGTCAGCAAGACACTCAAACTGTTTTTTTTATGCAAAAAGGTGAATTACATCCAGATTTGAACCGTGGAAGAGGAAAACCAGAGATCTAGATCTCTGGCCTACACCAGAATCTTTTAAACAGATATTTTTGTGTCTGTACAGTCAGCGAGACACTCAAACTGTTTTTTTTATGTCAAAAAGGTGGATTACACCCATATTTGAACTGTGGAAGAGGAAAACCACAGTTCTAGTTCTCTGGCCTACACCAGAATCTTTTAAACAGATATATTTGTGTCTGAACAGTCAACGAGACACTCAAACTGTTTTTTCTATGCAAAAAGGTGGATTATACCCAGATTTGAACCGTGGAAGAAGAAAACCACAGTTCTAGTTCTCTGGCCTACACCAGAATCTTTTAAACAGATATATTTGTGTCTGAACAGTCAGCGAGACACTCGATCTTTTTTTTTTAGTAGAAAAGGCAAAAAGGTGGATTACACCCAGATTTGATCCGTGGAAGCGGAAAACCACAGTTCTATTTCTCTGGCCTACACCAGAATCTATTAAACAGATATATTTGTGTCTGAACAGTCAGCGAGACACTCAAACTGTTTTTTTTTATGCAAAAAGGTGGATTACACCCAGATTTGAACCGTGCAAGAGGAAAACCACAGTTCTAGTTCTCTGGCCTACACCAGAATCTTTTAAACAGATATATTTGTATCTGAACAGTCAGCGAGACACTCAAACTGTTTTTTTTATGCAAAAAGGTGGATTACACCCAAATTTGAACCGTGGAAGAGGAAAACCACAGTTCTTGTTCTCTGGCCTACACCAGAATCTTTTAAACAGATATATTTGTGTCTGAACAGTCAGCGAGACACTCAAACTGTTTTTTTTTATGCAAAAAGGTGGATTACACCCAGATTTGAACCGTGGAAGAGGAAAACCACAGTTCTATTTCTCTGGCCTACACCAGAATCTTTTAAACAGATATATTTGTGTCTGAACAGTCAGCGAGACACTCAAACTGTTTTTTTTATGCAAAAAGGTGGATTACACCCAGATTTGAACCGTGGAAGAGGAAAACCACAGTTCTTGTTCTCTGGCCTACACCAGAATCTTTAAAACAGATATATTTGTGGTAAACGGTCAGCGAGACACTCAAACTGTTTTTTTTATGCAAAAAGGTGGATTACACTCACATCTGAACCGTGGAAGAGGAAAACCAGAGTTCTATTTCTCTGGCCTACACCAGCATCTTTTAAACAGATATATTTGTGTCTAAAAAGTCAGCGAAACACTGAAACAGTTTTTTTTATGCAAAAAGGTGGATTACATCCAGATTTGAACCATGGAAGACGAAAACCACAGTTCTAGTTCTTTGGCCTACACCAGAATCTTTTAAACAGATATATTTGTGTCTGAACAGTCAGCGAGACACTCAAACTGTTTTTTTTATGCAAAAAGGTGGATTACATCCAGATTTGAACCGTGGAAGAGGAAAACCAGAGATCTAGATCTCTGGCCTACACCAGAATCTTTTAAACAGATATTTTTGTGTCTGTACAGTCAGCGAGACACTCAAACTGTTTTTTTTTATGTCAAAAAGGTGGATTACACCAAGATTTGAACTGTGGAAGAGGAAAACCACAGTTCTAGTTCTCTGGCCTACACCAGAATCTTTTAAACAGATATATTTCTGTCTGAACAGTCAACGAGACACTCAAACTGTTTTTTTTTATGCAAAAAGGTGGATTATACCCAGATTTGAACCGTGGAAGAGGAAAACCACAGTTCTAGTTCTTTGGCCTACACCAGAATCTTTTAAACAGATATATTTGTGTCTGAACATTCAGCGAGACACTCGATCTTTTTTTTTTAGTAGAAAAGGCAAAAAGGTGGATTACACCCATATTTGAACCGTGGAAGCAGAAAACCACAGTTCTATTTCTCTGGCCTACACCAGAATCTTTTAAACAGATATATTTGTATCTGAACAGTCAGCGAGACACAAACAGTTTTTTTTATGCAAAAAGGTGGATTACACCCAGATTTGAACCGTGCAAGAGGAAAACCACAGTTCTAGTTCTCTGGCCTACACCAGAATCTTTAAAACAGATATTTTTGTGGTGAACGGTCAGCGAGACACTCAAACTGTTTTTTTTATGCAAAAAGGTGGATTACACTCACATCTAAACCGTGGAAGAGGAAAACCAGAGTTCTATTTCTCTGGCCTACACCAGCATCTTTTAAACAGATATATTTGTGTCTGAAAAGTCAGCGAAACACTGAAACAGTTTTTTTTATGCAAAAAGGTGGATTACATCCAGATTTGAACCGTGGAAGACGAAAACCACAGTTCTAGTTCTTTGGCCTACACCAGAATCTTTTAAACAGATATATTTGTGTCTGAACAGTCAGCGTGACACTGAAACTGTTTTTTTTTATGCAAAAATGTGGATTTCACCCAGATTTGAACCGTGGAAGCGGAAAACCACCGTTCTAGTTCTCTGGCCTACACCAGAATCTTTTAAACAGATATATTTGTTTCTGAACAGTCAGCGAGACACTCAAACTGTTTTTTCTTAGTAAAAAAGGCAAAAACGTGGATTATACCCAGATTTGAACCGTGGAAGAGGAAAACCACAGTTCTATTTCTCTGGCCTACACCGGAATCTTTTAAACAGATTTATTTGTGTCTGAACAGTCAGCGAGACACTCAAACTGTTTTTTTTATGCAAAAAGGTTGATTACACCCAGATTTGAACCGTGGAAGAGGAAAACCACAGTTCTTGTTCTCTGGCCTACACCAGAATCTTTAAAACAGATATATTTGTGGTGAACAGTCAGCGAGACACTCAAACTGTTTTTTTTATGCAAAAAGGTGGATTACACCCAGATTTGAACCGTGGAAGAGGAAAACCACAGTTCTTGTTCTCTGGCCTACACCAGAATCTTTAAAACAGATATAGCTGTGGTGAACAGTCAGCGAGACACTCAAACTGTTTTTTTTATGCAAAAAGGTGGATTACATCCAGATTTGAACCGTGGAAGAGGAAAACCAGAGATCTAGATCTCTGGCCTACACCAGAATCTTTTAAACAGATATTTTTGTGTCTGTACAGTCAGCGAGACACTCAAACTGTTTTTTTTATGTCAAAAAGGTGGATTACACCCATATTTGAACTGTGGAAGAGGAAAACCACAGTTCTAGTTCTCTGGCCTACACCAGAATCTTTTAAACAGATATATTTGTGTCTGAACAGTCAACGAGACACTCAAACTGTTTTTTTTTATGCAAAAAGGTGGATTATACCCAGATTTGAACCGTGGAAGAAGAAAACCACAGTTCTAGTTCTCTGGCCTACACCAGAATCTTTTAAACAGATATATTTGTGTCTGAACAGTCAGTGAGACACTCGATCTTTTTTTTTTAGTAGAAAAGGCAAAAAGGTGGATTACACCCAGATTTGATCCGTGGAAGCGGAAAACCACAGTTCTATTTCTCTGGCCTACACCAGAATCTATTAAACAGATATATTTGTGTCTGAACAGTCAGCGAGACACTCAAACTGTTTTTTTTTATGCAAAAAGGTGGATTACACCCAGATTTGAACCGTGCAAGAGGAAAACCACAGTTCTAGTTCTCTGGCCTACACCAGAATCTTTTAAACAGATATATTTGTATCTGAACAGTCAGCGAGACACTCAAACTGTTTTTTTTATGCAAAAAGGTGGATTACACCCAAATTTGAACCGTGGAAGAGGAAAACCACAGTTCTTGTTCTCTGGCCTACACCAGAATCTTTTAAACAGATATATTTGTGTCTGAACAGTCAGCGAGACACTCAAACTGTTTTTTTTTATGCAAAAAGGTGGATTACACCCAGATTTGAACCGTGGAAGAGGAAAACCACAGTTCTATTTCTCTGGCCTACACCAGAATCTTTTAAACAGATATATTTGTGTCTGAACAGTCAGCGAGACACTCAATCTGTTTTTTTTATGCAAAAAGGTGGATTACACCCAGATTTGAACCGTGGAAGAGGAAAACCACAGTTCTTGTTCTCTGGCCTACACCAGAATCTTTAAAACAGATATATTTGTGGTAAACGGTCAGCGAGACACTCAAACTGTTTTTTTTATGCAAAAAGGTGGATTACACTCACATCTGAACCGTGGAAGAGGAAAACCAGAGTTCTATTTCTCTGGCCTACACCAGCATCTTTTAAACAGATATATTTGTGTCTAAAAAGTCAGCGAAACACTGAAACAGTTTTTTTTATGCAAAAAGGTGGATTACATCCAGATTTGAACCGTGGAAGACGAAAACCACAGTTCTAGTTCTTTGGCCTACACCAGAATCTTTTAAACAGATATATTTGTGTCTGAACAGTCAGCGAGACACTCAAACTGTTTTTTTTTATGCAAAAATGTGGATTACACCCAGATTTCAACCGTGGAAGCGGAAAACCACAGTTCTAGTTCTCTGGCCTACACCAGAATCTTTTAAACAGATATATTTGTGTCTGAACAGTCAGCGAGACACTCAAACTGTTTTTTCTTAGTAAAAAAGGCGAAAACGTGGATTACACCCAGATTTGAACCGTGGAAGAGGAAAACCACAGTTCTTGTTCTCTGGCCTACACCAGAATCTTTAAGACAGATATATTTGTAGTGAACAGTCAGCGAGACACTCAAACTGCTTTTTTTATGCAAAAAGGTGGATAACACCCAGATTTGAACCGCTGAAGAGGAAAACCACAGTTCTATTTCTCTGGCCTACACCAGAATCTTTAAAACAGATATATTTGTGTGTGAACAGTCAGCGAGACACTGAAGCTGTTTTTTTTATGCAAAAAGGTGGATTACACCCAGATTTGAACCGTGGAAGAGGAAAACCACAGCTCTAGTTCTCTGGCCTACACCAGAATCTTTTAAAAAGATTTATTTGTGTCTGAACAGTCAGCGAGACACTCAAACTGTTTTTTTTATGCAAAAAGGTGGATTAAACTCATATCTGAACCGTGGAAGAGGAAAACCACAGTTCTATTTCTCTGTTCTACACCAGAATCTTTTAAACAGATATATTTGTGTCTGTACAGTCAGCAAGACACTCGATCTGTTTTTTTTTTAGTAGAAAGGGCAAAAAGGTGGATTACACCCAGATTTGAACCGTGGAAGCGGAAAACCACAGTTCTATTTCTCTGGCCTACACCAGAATCTATTAAACAGATATATTTGTGTCTGAACAGTCAGCGAGACACTCAAACTGTTTTTTTTTATGCAAAAAGGTGGATTACACCCAGATTTGAACCGTGCAAGAGGAAAACCACAGTTCTAGTTCTCTGGCCTACACCAGAATCTTTTAAACAGATATATTTGTATCTGAACAGTCAGCGAGACACTCAAACTGTTTTTTTTATGCAAAAAGGTGGATTACACCCAAATTTGAACCGTGGAAGAGGAAAACCACAGTTCTTGTTCTCTGGTCTACACCAGAATCTTTTAAACAGATATATTTGTGTCTGAACAGTCAGCGAGACACTCAAACTGTTTTTTTTTTATGCAAAAAGGTGGATTACACCCAGATTTGAACCGTGGAAGAGGAAAACCACAGTTCTATTTCTCTGGCCTACACCAGAATCTTTTAAACAGATGTATTTGTGTCTGAACAGTCAGCGAGACACTCAAACTGTTTTTTTTATGCAAAAAGGTGGATTACACCCAGATTTGAACCGTGGAAGAGGAAAACCACAGTTCTTGTTCTCTGGCCTACACCAGAATCTTTAAAACAGATATATTTGTGGTAAACGGTCAGCGAGACACTCAAACTGTTTTTTTTATGCAAAAAGGTGGATTACACTCACATCTGAACCGTGGAAGAGGAAAACCAGAGCTCTATTTCTCTGGCCTACAGCAGCATCTTTTAAACAGATATATTTGTGTCTGAAAAGTCAGCGAAACACTGAAACAGTTTTTTTTATGCAAAAAGGTGGATTACATCCAGATTTGAACCGTGGAAGACGAAAACCACAGTTCTAGTTCTTTGGCCTACACCAGAATCTTTTAAACAGATATATTTGTGTCTGAACAGTCAGCGAGACACTGAAACTGTTTTTTTTTATGCAAAAATGTGGATTACACCCAGATTTCAACCGTGGAAGCGGAAAACCACAGTTCTAGTTCTCTGGCCTACACCAGAATCTTTTAAACAGATATATTTGTGTCTGAACAGTCAGCGAGACACTCAAACTGTTTTTCCTTAGTAAAAAAGGCGAAAACGTGGATTACACCCAGATTTGAACCGTGGAAGAGGAAAACCACAGTTCTATTTCTCTGGCCTACACCAGAATCTTTTAAACACATATATTTGTTTCTGAACAGTCAGCGAGACACTCAAACTGTTTTTTCTTAGTAAAAAAGGCAAAAACGTGGATTACACCCAGATTTGAACCGTGGAAGAGGAAAACCACAGTTCTAATTCTCTGGCCTACACCAGAATCTTTTAAACAGATTTATTTGTGTCTGAACAGTCAGCGAGACACTCAAACTGTTTTTTTTATGCAAATAGGTGGATTACACCCAGATTTGAACCGTGGAAGAGGAAAACCACAGTTCTTGTTCTCTGGCCTACACCAGAATCTTTAAAACAGATATAGCTGTGGTGAACAGTCAGCGAGACACTCAAACTGTTTTTTTTATGCAAAAAGGTGGATTACATTCAGATTTGAACCGTGGAAGAGGAAAACCAGAGATCTAGATCTCTGGCCTACACCAGAATCTTTTAAACAGATATTTTTGTGTCTGAACAGTCAGCGAGACACTCAAACTGTTTTTTTTTATGCAAAAAGGTGGATTACACTCACATCTGAACCGTGGAAGAGGAAAACCAGAGTTCTATTTCTCTGGCCTACACCACCATCTTTTAAACAGATATATTTGTGTCTGAAAAGTCAGCGAAACACTGAAACAGTTTTTTTTATGCAAAAAGGTGGATTACATCCAGATTTGAACCGTGGAAGACGAAAACCACAGTTATAGTTCTTTGGCCTACACCAGAATCTTTTAAACAGATATATTTGTGTCTGAACAGTCAGCGAGACACTCAAACTGTTTTTTTTATGCAAAAAGGTGGATTACACCCAGATATGAACCGTGCAAGAGGAAAACCACAATTCTAGTTCTCTGGCCTACACCAGAATCTTTTAAACAGATATATTTGTTTCTCAACAGTCACCGAGACACTCAAACTGTTTTTTCTTTGTAAAAAAGGCAAAAACGTGGATTACACCCAGATTTGAACCGTGGAAGAGGAAAACCACAGTTCTATTTCTCTGGCCTACACCAGAATCTTTTAAACAGATATATTTGTTTCTGAACAGTCAGCGAGACACTCAAACTGTTTTTTCTTAGTAAAAAAGGCAAAAACGTGGATTACACCCAGATTTGAACCGTGGAAGAAGAAAACCACAGTTCTATTTCTCTGGCCTACACCAGAATCTTTTAAACAGATTTATTTGTGTCTGAACAGTCAGCGAGACACTCAAACTGTTTTTTTTTATGCAAAAAGGTGGATTACACCCAGATTTGAACCGTGGAAGAGGAAAACCACAGTTCTTGTTCTCTGGCCTACACCAGAATCTTTAAAACAGATATATTTGTGGTGAACAGTCAGCGAGACACTCAAACTGTTTTTTTTATGCAAAAAGGTGGATTACACCCAGATTTGAACCGTGGAAGAGGAAAACCACAGTTCTTGTTCTCTGGCCTACACCAGAATCTTTAAAACAGATATAGTTGTGGTGAACAGTCAGCGAGACACTCAAACTGTTTTTTTTCTGCAAAAAGTTGGATTACATCCAGATTTCAACCGTGGAAGAGGAAAACCAGAGATCTAGATCTCTGGCCTACACCAGAATCTTTTAAACAGATATTTTTGTGTCTGTACAGTCAGCGAGACATTCAAACTGTTTTTTTTTTATGTAAAAAAGGTGGATTACACCCAGATTTGAACTGTGGAAGAGGAAAACCACAGTTCTAGTTCTCTGGCCTACACCAGAATCTTTTAAACAGATATATTTGTGTCTGAACAGTCAACGAGACACTCAAACTGTTTTTTTTTATGCAAAAAGGTGGATTACACCCAGATTTGAACCGTGGAAGAGTAAATCCACAGTTCTAGTTCTCTGGCCTACACCAGAATCTTTTAAACAGATATATTTGTGTCTGAACAGTCAGCGAGACACTCAAACTGTTTTTTTTTTATGCAAAAAGGTGGATTACACCCAGATTTGAACCGTGAAAGAGGAAAACCACAGTTCTATTTCTCTGGCCTACACCATAATCTTTTAAACAGATATATTTGTGTCTGAAAAGTCAGCAAGACACTGAAACTATTTTTATTTATGCAAAAGGTGGATTACACCCAGATTTGAACAGTGGAAGAGGAAAACCACAGTTCTATTTCTCTGGCCCACACCAGAATCTTTTAAACAGATATATTTGTGTCTGAACAGTCAACGAGACACTCAAACTGTTTTTTTTTATGCAAAAAGGTGGATTACACCCAGATTTGAACTGTGGAAGAGGAAAACCACAGTTCTATTTCTCTGGCCTACACCAGAATCTTTTAAACAGATATATTTGTGTCTGAACAGTCAACGAGACACTCAAACTGTTTTTTTTTATGCAAAAAGGTGGATTACACCCAGATTTGAACCGTGGAAGAGGAAAACCACAGTTCTATTTCTCTCGTCTACACCAGAATCTTTTAAACAGATATATTTGTGTCTGTACAGTCAGCGAGACACTCGATCTGTTTTTTTTTTAGTAGAAAAGGCAAAAAGGTGGATTACACCCAGAGTTGAACCGTGGAAGCGGAAAACCACAGTTCTATTTCTCTGGCCTACACCAGAATCTTTTAAACAGATATATTTGTGTCTGAACAGTCAGTGAGACACTCAAACTGTTTTTTTTTATGCAAAAAGGTGGATTACACCCAGATTTGAACCGTGCAAGAGGAGAACCACAGTTCTAGTTCTCTGACCTACACCAGAATCTTTTAAACAGATATATTTATGTCTGAACAGTCAGCGAGACACTCAAACTGTTTTTTTTATGCAAAAAGGTGGATTACTCCCAGATTTGAACCGTGGAAGAGGAAAACCACAGTTCTATTTCTCTGGCCTACACCAGAATCTTTTAAACAGATATTTTTGTGTCTGTACAGTCAGCGAGACACTCAAACAGTTTTTTTTTTATGTAAAAAAGGCAAAAAGGTGGATTACACCCAGATCTGAACTGTGGAAGAGGAAAACCACAGTTCTAGTTCTCTGGCCTACACCAGAATCTTTTAAACAGATATATTTGTGTCTGAACAGTCAACGAGACACTCAAACTGTTTTTTTTTTATGCAAAAATGTGGATTACACCCAGATTTGAACCGTGGAAGAGGAAAACCACAGTTCTTGTTCTCTGGCCTACACCAGAATCTTTAAGACAGATATATTTGTAGTGAACAGTCAGCGAGACACTCAAACTGCTTTTTTTATGCAAAAAGGTGGATTACACCCAGATTTGAACCGCTGAAGAGGAAAACTACAGTTATATTTCTCTGGCCTACACCAGAATCTTTAAAACAGATATATTTGTGTGTGAACAGTCAGCGAGACACTGAAGCTGTTTTTTTTATGCAAAAAGGTGGATTACACCCAGAATTGAACCGTGGAAGAGGAAAACCACAGCTCTAGTTCTCTGGCCTACACCAGAATCTTTTAAAAAGATTTATTTGTGTCTGAACAGTCAGCGAGACACTCAAACTGTTTTTTTTATGCAAAAAGGTGGATTACACTCATATCTGAACCGTGGAAGAGGAAAACCACAGTTTTATTTCTCTGGCCTACACCAGAATCTTTTAAACAGATATATTTGTGTCTGAACAGTCAACGAGACACTCAAACTGTCTTTTTTTATGCAAAAAGGTGGATTACACCCAGATTTGAACCGTGGAAGAGGAAAACCACAGTTCTATTTCTCTGGTCTACACCAGAATCTTTTAAACAGATATATTTGTGTCTGTACAGTCAGCGAGAAACTCGATCTGTTTTTTTTTAGTAGAAAAGGTAAAAAGGTGGATTACACCCAGATTTGAACTGTGGAAGAGGAAAACCACAGTTCTATTTCTCTGGCCTACACCAGAATCTTTTAAACAGATATATTTGTGTCTGAACAGTCAACGAAACACTCAAACTGTTTTTTTTATGCAAAAAGGGGGATTACACCCAGATTTGAACCGTGGAAGAGGAAAACCACAGTTCTATTTCTCTGGTCTACACCAGAATCTTTTAAACAGATATATTTGTGTCTGTATAGTCAGCAAGACACTCGATCTGTTTTTTTTTTAGTAGAAAAGGCAAAAAGGTGGATTACACCCAGATTTGAACCGTGGAAGCGGAAAACCACAGTTCTATTTCTCTGGCCTACACCAGAATCTATTAAACAGATATATTTGTGTCTGAACAGTCACCGAGACACTCAAACTGTTTTTTTTTATGCAAAAAGGTGGATTACACCCAGATTTGAACCGTGCAAGAGGAAAACCACAGTTCTAGTTCTCTGGCCTACACCAGAATCTTTTAAACAGATATATTTGTATCTGAACAGTCAGCGAGAAACTCAAACTGTTTTTTTTATGCAAAAAGGTGGATTACACCCAAATTTGAACCGTGGAAGAGGAAAACCACAGTTCTATTTCTCTGGCCTACACCAGAATCTTTAAAACAGATATTTTTGTGGTGAACGGTCAGCGAGACACTCAAACTGCTTTTTTTATGCAAAAAGGTGGATTACACTCACATCTGAACCGTGGAAGAGGAAAACCAGAGTTTATTTCTCTGGCCTACACCAGCATCTTTTAAACAGATATATTTGTGTCTGAAAAGTCAGCGAAACACTGAAACAGTTTTTTTTATGCAAAAAGGTGGATTACATACAGATTTGAACCGTGGAAGACGAAAACCACAGTTCTAGTTCTTTGTCCTACACCAGAATCTTTTAAACAGATATATTTGTGTCTGAACAGTCAGCGAGACACTGAAACTGTTTTTTTTTATGCAAAAATGTGGATTACACACAGATTTGAACCGTGGAAGCGGAAAACCACAGTTCTAGTTCTCTGGCCTACACCAGAATCTTTTAAACAGATACATTTGTTTCTGAACAGTCAGCGAGACACACAAACTGTTTTTTCTTAGCAAAAAAGGCAAAAACGTGGATTACACCCAGATTTGAACCGTGGAAGAGGAAAACCACAGTTCTATTTCTCTGGCCTACACCAGAATCTTTTCAACAGATATATTTGTTTCTGTACAGTCAGCGAGACACTCAAACTGTTTTTTCTTAGTAAAAAAGGCAAAAACGTGGATTATACCCAGATTTGAACCGTGGAAGAGGAAAACCACAGTTCTATTTCTCTGGCCTACACCGGAAACTTTTAAACAGATTTATTTGTGTCTGAACAGTCAGCGAGACACTCAAACTGTTTTTTTTATGCAAAAAGGTGGATTACACCTAGATTTGAACCGTGGAAGAGGAAAACCACAGTTCTTGTTCTCTGGCCTACACCAGAATCTATAAAACAGATATATTTGTGGTGAACAGTCAGCGAGACACTCAAACTGTTTTTTTTATGCAAAAAGGTGGATTACACCCAGATTTGAACCGTGGAAGAGGAAAACCACAGTTCTTGTTCTCTGGCCTACATCAGAATCTTTAAAACAGATATAGCTGTGGTGAACAGTCAGCGAGACACTCAAACTGTTTTTTTTATGCAAAAAGGTGGATTACATCCAGATTTGAACCGTGGAAGAGGAAAACCAGAGATCTAGATCTCTGGCCTACACCAGAATCTTTTAAACAGATATTTTTGTGTCTGGAAAGTCAGCAAGACACTGAAACTGTTTTTGTTTATGCAAAAAGGTGGATTACACCCAGATTTGAACCGTGGAAGAGGAAAACCACAGTTCTATTTCTCTGGCCTACACCAGAATCTTTTAAACAGATATATTTGTGTCTGAACAGTCAACGAGACACTCAAACTGTTTTTTTTTATGCAAAAAGGTGGATTACACCCAGATTTGAACCGTGGAAGAGGAAAACCACAGTTCTATTTCTCTCGTCTACACCAGAATCTTTTAAACAGATATATTTGTGTCTGTACAGTCAGCGAGACACTCGATCTGTTTTTTTTTTAGTAGAAAAGGCAAAAAGGTGGATTACACCCAGATTTGAACCGTGAAAGCGGAAAACCACAGTTCTATTTCTCTGGCCTACACCAGAATCTTTTAAACAGATATATTTGTGTCTGAAAATCAGCGAGACACTGAAACTGTTTTTGTTTATGCAAAAAGGTGGATTACACCCAGATTTGAACTGTGGAAGAAGAAAACCACAGTTCTAGTTCTCTGGCCTACACCAGAATCTTTTAAACATATAATTTTGTGTCTGTACAGTCAGCGAGACTCTCAAACTGTTTTTTTTTTTGTAAAAAAGGCAAAAAGGTGGAATACACCCAGATTTGAACTGTGGAAAAGGAAAACCACAGTTCTATTTCTCTGGTCTACACCAGAATCTTTTAAACAGATATATTTGTGTCTGAACAGTCAGCGAGACACTCAAACTGTTTTTTTCTATGGAAAAAGGTGGATTACACCCAGATTTGAACCGTGCAAGAGGAAAACCACAGTTCTAGTTCTCTGGCCTACACCAGAATCTTTTAAAGAGATATATTGGTATCTGAACAGTCAGCGAGACACTCAAACTGTTTTTTTGATGCAAAAAGATGGATTACACCCAAATTTGAACCGTGGAAGAGGAAAACCACAGTTCTATTTCTCTGGCCTACACCAGAATCTTTTAAACAGATATATTTGTGTCTGAACAGTCAGCGAGACACTCAAACTGTTTTTTTATGCCAAAAGGTGGATTACACCCAGATTTGAACCGTGGAAGAGGAAAACCACAGTTCTATTTCTCTGGCCTACACCAGAATCTTTTAAACAGATATATTTGTGTCTGAACAGTCAGCGAGACACTCAAACTGTTTTTTTTATGCAAAAAGGTGGATTACACCCAGATTTGAACCGTGGAAGAGGAAAACCACAGTTCTTGTTCTCTGGCCTACACCAGAATCTTTAAAACAGATATATTTGTGGTGAACAGTCAGCGAGACACTCAAACTGTTTTTTTCATGCAAAAAGGTGGATTACACCCAGATTTGAACCGTGGAAGAGGAAAACCACAGCTCTAGTTCTCTGGCCTACACCAGAATCTTTTAAAAAGATTTATTTGTGTCTGAACAGTCAGCGAGACACTCAAACTGTTTTTTTTATGCAAAAAGGTGGATTACACTCATATCTGAACCGTGGAAGAGGAAAACCTTAGTTTTATTTCTCTGGCCTACACCAGAATCTTTTAACAGATATATTTGTGTCTGAACAGTCAACGAGACACTCAAACTGTCTTTTTTTATGCAAAAAGGTGGATTACACCCAGATTTGAACCGTGGAAGAGGAAAACCACAGTTCTATTTCTCTGTTCTACACCAGAATCTTTTAAACAGATATATTTGTGTCTGTACAGTCAGCAAGACACTCGATCGGTTTTTTTTTAGTAGAAAAGGCAAAAAGGTGGATTACACCCAGATTTGAACTGTGGAAGCGGAAAACCACAGTTCTATTTCTCTGGCCTACACCAGAATCTATTAAACAGATATATTTGTGTCTGAACAGTCAGCGAGACACTCAAACTGTTTTTTTTTTATGCAAAAAGGTGGATTACACCCAGATTTGAACCGTGCAAGAGGAAAACCACAGTTCTAGTTCTCTGGCCTACACCAGAATCTTTTAAACAGATATATTTGTATCTGAACAGTCAGCGAGACACTCAAACTGTTTTTTTTATGCAAAAAGGTGGATTACACCCAAATTTGAACCGTGGAAGAGGAAAACCACAGTTCTATTTCTCTGGCCTACACCAGAAACTTTTAAACAGATATATTTGTGTCTGAACAGTCAGCGAGACACTCAAACTGTTTTTTTTATGCAAAAAGGTGGATTACACCCAGATTTGAACCGTGGAAGAGGAAAACCACAGTTCTTGTTCTCTGGCCTACACCAGAATCTTTAAAACAGATATATTTGTGGTGAACGGTCAGCGAGACACTCAAACTGTTTTTTTTATGCAAAAAGGTGGATTACACTCACATCTGAACCGTGGAAGAGGAAAACCAGAGTTCTATTTCTCTGGCCTACACGAGCATCTTTTAAACAGATATATTTGTGTCTGAAAAGTCAGCGAAACACTGAAACAGTTTTTTTTATGCAAAAAGGTGGATTACATCCAGATTTGAACCGTGGAAGACGAAAACCACAGTTCTAGTTCTTTGGCCTACACCAGAATCTTTTAAACAGATATATTTGTGTCTGAACAGTCAGCGAGACACTGAAACTGTTTTTTTTTATGCAAAAATGTGGATTACACCCAGATTTCAACCGTGGAAGCGGAAAACCACAGTTCTAGTTCTCTGGCCTACACCAGAATCTTTTAAACAGATATATTTGTGTCTGAACAGTCAGCGAGACACTCAAACTGTTTTTTCTTAGTAAAAAAGGCGAAAACGTGGATTACACCCAGATTTGAACCGTGGAAGAGGAAAACCACAGTTCTATTTCTCTGGCCTACACCAGAATCTTTTAAACACATATATTTGTTTCTGAACAGTCAGCGAGACACTCAAACTGTTTTTTCTTAGTAAAAAAGGCAAAAACGTGGATTACACCCAGATTTGAACCGTGGAAGAGGAAAACCACAGTTCTATTTCTCTGGCCTACACCAGAATCTTTTAAACAGATTTATTTGTGTCTGAACAGTCAGCGAGACACTCAAACTGTTTTTTTTATGCAAATAGGTGGATTACACCCAGATTTGAACCGTGGAAGAGGAAAACCACAGTTCTTGTTCTCTGGCCTACACCAGAATCTTTAAAACAGATATAGCTGTGGTGAACAGTCAGCGAGACACTCAAACTGTTTTTTTTATGCAAAAAGTTGGATTACATCCAGATTTGAACCGTGGAAGAGGAAAACCAGAGATCTAGATCTCTGGCCTACACCAGAATCTTTTAAACAGATATTTTTGTGTCTGTACAGTCAGCGAGACACTCAAACTGTTTTTTTTTTATGTAAAAAAGGTGGATTACACCCAGATTTGAACTGTGGAAGAGGAGAACCACAGTTCTGGTTCTCTGGCCTACACCAGAATCTTTTAAACAGATATATTTGTGTCTGAACAGTCAACGAGACACTCAAACTGTTTTTTTTTATGCAAAAAGGTGGATTATACCCAGTTTTGAACCGTGGAAGAGGAAAACCACAGTTCTAGTTCTCTGGCCTACACCAGAATCTTTTAAACAGATATATTTGTGTCTGAACAGTCAGCGAGACACTCGATCTTTTTTTTTTAGTAGAAAAGGCAAAAAGGTGGATTACACCCAGATTTGAACCGTGGAAGCGGAAAACCACAGTTCTATTTCTCTGGCCTACACCAGAATCTTTTAAACAGATATATTTGTATCTGAACAGTCAACGAGACACTCAAACAGTTTTTTTTATACAAAAAGGTGGATTACACCCAGATTTGAACCGTGCAAGAGGAAAACCACAGTTCTAGTTCTCTGGCCTACACCAGAATCTTTTAAACAGATATATTTGTGTCTGAACAGTCAGCGAGACACTCAAACTGTTTTTTTTTTTATGCAAAAAGGTGGATTACACCCAGATTTGAACCGTGGAAGAGGAAAACCACAGTTCTATCTCTCTGGCCTACACCAGAATCTTTTAAACAGATATATTTGTGTCTGAACAGTCAGCGAGACACTCAAACTGTTTTTTTTATGCAAAAAGGTGGATTACACCCAGATTTGAACAGTGGAAGAGGAAAACCACAGTTCTTGTTCTCTGGCCTACACCAGAATCTTTAAAACAGATATAGTTGTGGTGAACAGTCAGTGAAACACTGAAACTGTTTTTTTTATGCAAAAAGATGGATTACATCCAGATTTGAACCATGGAAGAGGAAAACCAGAGATCTAGAACTCTGGCCTACACCAGAATCTTTTAAACAGATATTTTTGTGTCTGTACAGTCAGCGAGACACTGAAACTGTTTTTTTTATGCAAAAAAAGGTGGATTACACCCAGATTTGAACTGTGGAAGAGGAAAACCACAGTTCTATTTCTCTGGCCTACACCAGAATCTTTTAAACAGATATATTTGTGTCTGAACAATCAATGAGACACTCAAACTGTTTTTTTTTTATGCAAAAACGTGGATTACACCCAGATTTGAACCGTGGAAGAGGAAAACCACAGTTCTTGTTCTCTGGCCTACACCAGAATCTTTAAGACAGATATATGTTCGTAGTGAGCAGTCAGCGAGACACTCAAACTGCTTTTTTTATGCAAAAAGGTGGATTACACCCAGATTTGAACCGCTGAAGAGGAAAACCACAGTTCTATTTCTCTGGCCTACACCAGAATCTTTAAAACAGATATATTTGTGTGTGAACAGTCAGCGAGACACTGAAGCTGTTTTTTTTATGCAAAAAGGTGGATTACACCCAGATTTGAACCGTGGAAGAGAAAACCACAGCTCTAGTTCTCTGGCCTACACCAGAATCTTTTAAAAAGATTTATTTGTGTCTGAACAGTCAGCGAGACACTCAAACTGTTTTTTTTATGCAAAAAGGTGGATTACACTCATATCTCAACCGTGGAAGAGGAAAACCACAGTTTTATTTCTCTGGCCTACACCAGAATCTTTTAAACAGATATGTTTGTGTCTGAACAGTCAGCGAGACACTCAAACTGTCTTTTTTTATGCAAAAAGGTGGATTACACCCAGATTTGAACCGTGGAAGAGGAAAACCACAGTTCTATTTCTCTGGTCTACACCAGAATCTTTTAAACAGATATATTTGTGTCTGTACAGTCAGCGAGACACTCGATCTGTTTTTTTTTAGTAGAAAAGGTAAAAAGGTGGATTACACCCAGATTTGAACTGTGGAAGAGGAAAACCACAGTTCTATTTCTCTGGCCTACACCAGAATCTTTTAAACAGATATATTTGTGTCTGAACAGTCAACGAGACACTCAAACTGTTTTTTTTATGCAAAAAGGAGGATTACACCCAGATTTGAACCGTGGAAGAGGAAAACCACAGTTCTATTTCTCTGGTCTACACCAGAATCTTTTAAACAGATATATTTGTGTCTGTACAGTCAGCAAGACACTCGATCTGTTTTTTTTTTAGTAGAAAAGGCAAAAAGGTGGATTACACCCAGATTTGAACCGTGGAAGCGGAAAACCACAGTTCTATTTCTCTGGCCTACACCAGAATCTATTAAACAGATATATTTGTGTCTGAACAGTCAGTGAGACACTCAAACTGTTTTTTTTATGCAAAAAGGTGGATTACACCCAGATTTGAACCGTGCAAGAGGAAAACCACAGTTCTAGTTCTCTGGCCTACACCAGAATCTTTTAAACAGATATATTTGTATCTGAACAGTCAGCGAGACACTCAAACTGTTTTTTTTATGCAAAAAGGTGGATTACACCCAAATTTGAACCGTGGAAGAGGAAAACCACAGTTCTATTTCTCTGGCCTACACCAGAATCTTTTAAACAGATATATTTGTGTCTGAACAGTCAGTGAGACACTCAAACTGTTTTTTTATGCAAAAAGGTGGATTACACCCAGATTTGAACCGTGGAAGAGGAAAACCACAGTTCTATTTCTCTGGCCTACACCAGAATCTTTTAAACAGATATATTTGTGACGCGCCCCTGGGCCTACTTGGTGTAGCGTTGCGCA
Organism: Phyllobates terribilis; assembly: GCF_046119375.1. NCBI lineage: Eukaryota > Metazoa > Chordata > Amphibia > Anura > Dendrobatidae > Phyllobates > Phyllobates terribilis. The sequence goes on along the minus strand of NW_027362772.1, from coordinate 194,504,951 downwards.
CGCGGGGACTACCCGGAGCCGGGCCTGTTGGGGGTAGTAGTCTCGTGGCGGTGACCCGGTCCGTGCCCAGGGAGTCAAACTGTGTGGCTGAGTATTACCAGTAGATGTTGGACGACTACGCCACCCGTTGAATGCAGCTATGGAGCTGCCGCTGCAGGGCAGACCGCTGAGGCCGGTGGTACGATTGTGCAGCGTAGATGGTATAACCCCCAACGGGAGGGGTATGGCCTCAGGGCAGCCGACGTGGATGATGGGGGTAGCAGGAACCACTCAGAGACAATGCGGTGTAGTTCAGGGTCTTTACTGGTGATAAAGATAGACCCTCCCGGAGTACTGGCTAGCGATCGGGGCCTGGTCAGTCTTTGAGCAGATGGGATTTCCCCTGGCCAGGCGGAGTTGTAGGCCTCCCCAACTAATTGTACTCTTCTGGCTACCTTGCTAGAGGCGGGTAAAAGTAGCCCATGTCCCTGAGTGTACCGTGTGGTGCTCACTCGTATGGCCGGTGACTCGGGGCCTTCTAGTGGCTTCCGCTCCACGACGGCGGTGCTGGTCCCACGCGTGTGACCGTGCCTTCGGGTTTCTTGTCCAGAGGACCTGAAATCCCCTGCCGGTCGGTTTCTGCTGCTGGGTGAGGATTAGTCTCCACAGCCTCGGACTCCGGGTCCGGTGGTAACTCTTCAATCAGGGCGAGCTCTACAGCTGCCAGCCCCTGATTCCTTTTAGCACGACTTCCCCAGAGCTCCTGATCTCTCTTTCCTAAAGCTGCTCCACTACAGACCAGACTGTGTCTCTGTCTGTGTTCTCTGCTCTTTCTCTCTAACCCACAGAGCTCCTGTTGTTTCTTCCTATATTTGCTTCTGTTCTCTGCTTCTTCTCTACTCTCTAACCCTGCCTCAGCCCCAGGTTTATATAGGGGAAGTCCTTCCCCTCCCAGGACTGGGCAGGAGGTGTGGCATGCATAGGATTCCTGACCAGGAGACCTCCCACCTGCTCTCAGACGTAATATCTCTATTACTGTGGCAACCAGACCCCTGGGGTGTCACATTCCCCCCTAGTAAAATTTAGTACTCCGGGACTAAACATATTTTTGTAACATAACAAATTACAAACAGAAACAACGCAATAAAGAAAAACATTAGGATGGTCACGGCGTGTCCGCAACCGGGTGCAGTTTTTCAAGAAACAAGGGTGTCCATTTCACCAAAAACAGGGAGACGTAACCAGGTAGGGGTCTGTCTTGCCCCGAGTCCTTAACAGTCTTTAGTCCGTTCCTGGGTTACGCTCCAACTATATGCACAAAGGATTCCCGGTAAATCCACCAAAGACTCCTACAAATAACTAGAAACACATAATTATACACAAGCAACAATAAACAGGTAAACATTAATAAAATAGCTTGAACATTTAGATCCTCCACCGTATGGGCAACTGGCCTCTAGTGACCCTAGTGGACCTACGGAGCTGGCTGACTGGTCCTGAGCTACAGGGTATAGGAGCTGTCAAGGGTAAACTGGGCAGCCGTCTACGGACTCTTTGGCTCACTAGGGGTATGGCAGGCTCACTATAAGCAGAGGGTTGATTCTCCTGGTCTGCTTGTGTGGGGTCTTCTGCCTCCTGGACCGGCTGTTCTTCCAGCTCTACCTGTGTCTCCGTAGGCACTTGGGATGCTGGTTGGAGGAACGTGAGGACGGGTACCACAACAGCACCATTGACTTGAGTCCAAGACCGAGGGAAGTCTCCGAGCACAGTACTAACCATATCTTCCCTTTCCTCTACGGGTCGAGGGTCTTCTTGTTCCTCTTCAGGGTTCCGTAGCTGTTCGGGACACTTCTTCAGGTGATCCCGGGATACAATGGCTGTGGTTTCCCCTCCGTCTTTACTGATTGTACAGATCTTTGGGTTGTCGTGGCTTGAGGGCAGTATGGTGTACGGGTCCTTCTCCCACTGGTCGTCCAACTTGTGGAGCTGTCTTTTCCTCTTCAAGACCTGCTCTCCGGGCACCAGGGGAACAGCGGGAGCATACTGGTTGTAAGTTTTCTCTTGTCTTTCCCTAGCTTGACAGAGACTTCGCTCCACGCTCTCCTGTACTTTCCGGTACTGCTGCTGCCTCTCTGTGTCCCAGTCTGCTTCTGGTGAAGTGTCCTCGGGTGTCAGGACTCCCATCTCCAGATCAACAGGAAGCTTACCAGGTCTTGCCCTCATTAAGTAAGCCGGGGTACAGTTGGTGGAGCCTACAGGGATGTGGTTGTATAGGTCCACCAGGTCGGGCAGCTTTTCAGGCCACAGGCTACGTTCTTCCAGGGGCAATGTTTTCAGAAGATCTATCACCACCTGGTTCATTTTCTCACAAAGTCCATTAGTTTGTGGGTGATAGGGTGTTGTTCTAATCTTCCGGCAGCCATACAGGGTGCAGAACTCCTGGAAGGCTTCCGCTTCAAAGGCAGGCCCCTGGTCCGTCAGCACCTGCTCCGGGTATCCATGCGGACGGCAGAAGTGCTGCTGGAAGGCTCTAGCTGCTGTTTGAGCCGTTAAGTCCTTGACGGGGACGACAACCAAGAACCGGGAGTAGTGATCCACGATGGTTAACGCGTAGACGTAGCCACTTCTGCTTGGGGTCAGTTTTACATGATCCAAGGCTACCAGTTCCAACGGCTGTCTGGTGATGATGGACTGCAGGGGAGTCTTCTGGCTGGCACGGTCCCTCCTTCTTAGGTTGCATGGGCCACAGTCTCTGCACCACCTCTCGATGGTTCCTCTCATGCCTACCCAATGGAACCGCCCGCGCAGCAGGAACTCCAGCTTCTTCCATCCGAAGTGCCCAGCTCCGTCGTGGTATGCCTCCATCACCATAGCTGCGTCTCTTCTTGGCACCACTACTTGCCAGATTAGTTCATGCGTCCGGGAGTTAACCATTCTGCGGCACAACTTCCCCTTGTAAAGGAACAGTCGACTCTTCTCAGCCCACAGTTGCTTGGCTTCCTCCGGAGCGTCTGGGTCAAGGCATGCATCTGGCCGAGTCAGCATCTCCTTCACCAGTCGGACGGCAGGGTCACTGTCTTGCGTTTCCTCCCAGTTGTAGTGAGGCAAAGGGTTAACCGTAGCGGCTTGCTTACTCCTTACCCGATGGGAATACTGGATAGTCCCATGACGGTGGAACGCGGGGAGTTCGACTTCTTCCAGTCCCTCTGGATCTTCTCCTATGTCCGGTAGGTTTGGCATCCTGGACAGGGCGTCCGCGTTGGTATTGGAGCGTCCTGCCCGGTATTTGATTGTGAACTCGTAGTTGGACAGACGGGCCATCCATCTCTGCTCTAGGGCACCGAGTCTTGCCGTGTCCAGGTGTGTCAACGGGTTGTTATCCATGTACACGGTGAACCGGGAAGAAGCGAGGTAGTGCTTAAAGCGTTCGGTGACTGCCCACACCACTGCCAGGAACTCTAGCTTAAATGAGCTGTAATTCTCAGGGTTTCTTTCGGTGGGTCGCAGTTTTCGACTGGCGTAAGCGATTACTCGTTCTTTCCCCTGCTGGATCTGGGACAGTACGGCTCCTAGCCCGATGTTACTTGCGTCGGTGTAGAGGATAAAGGGCTGGCTGTAATCAGGGTATGCCAGGATTTCATCCCCCGTGAGGGCCATCTTCAGCTGGCGGAAGGACTCTTCTTCTAACTTCTCCCATTTGAAGGGCGGCTTCTGGTTCTTGGCCTTCCGGGACTGGCCTATCAGGAGGTCCTGCATAGGAGCTGCCTTTTTGGTGAAACCGGAGATGAATCTGCGGTAATAGCCTACCAACCCGAGGAACTGCCGCACTTCCTTTACACTGGAGGGACTTGGCCATTCCTTAATTGCGGTGATCTTATCAGGGTCGGGAGCCACTCCGTCAGCGCTCACCACGTGTCCCAGGTACTGCACCTTTGGTTTTAGGAGGTGACACTTGGAGGGTTTTACCTTTAGGCCGTAGTTTGCCAGAGCTTCGAACACTTCCGCCAGGTGTTTCAGGTGGTCCTCATAAGTCTTGGAATATACGATGACATCGTCCAGGCACAACAGGACCGTCTCGAAGTTTCTGTGGCCCAGACAGCACTCCATTAATCGTTGAAAGGTTCCTGGTGCGTTACAGAGTCCGAACGGCATGCAGGTAAACTCGCTAAGTCCCATCGGGGTGGTGAATGCGGTCTTCTCCTGGTCCGCCTCTGCTACAGGAACCTGCCAGTACCCGCTAGTGAGATCCAAGGTAGAGAAGAAGTTAGCAGATCTTAAAGCAGCCAAAGACTCCTCTATCCTTGGTAAGGGGTACGCATCCTTGTGTGTGATACGGTTGATTTTCCGGTAATCTACACACATCCTCATGGTGTTGTCTTTCTTTTTGACTAAGACTAGTGGAGCTGCCCAGGGGCTACAGCTATCCCTGATCACCCCAGCCTCCTTCATGTCCCTAAGCATCCCCTTGGCGTGTTGGTAGTGTGCAGGGGGTACGGGTCGATACCTCTATTTTATGGGAAGATGGTCTCCCGTGGGAAGTGGTGTTCTACCCCCTTGACTCGCCCGAAGTCTAACGGGTGTTTACTAAACACTCTCTCGTACTCTCGAACCACCCGGTAGACTCCCTGTTTCTGGTGGGAGGGAGTGGAGTCAGTACCCAAATGTAGTTGCTGACACCAATCCTCCATTATTTTCGTAGAGCCGTTACCTTCCTCCGGGTGAGATGGAGGCAAGGGTTCCACAGACTGTATAGAATTTTGGTTGATAGTATATAATTTGGCTAGCGTAGCATACCGGGGCAGGTATACTTCCCTTTTCCCGATATTTATTATACGAACGGGCACCCTCCCATGGCATACATCAACTACCCCCCGTGCTATCAAAATGGTGGGCCTACTCTCTGAGTAGACTGGTTCTACCATGGCCTGGTAATCTCTACCTCTCAGACCAATAGCTGCCCGGCACCAAATCATCATTTCACTTTTCGGGGGCATGGCAATAGGGAAAGGGTCACACATTCTTACGCTACCAATCTCACCACCGGAGAGTTCCACCTGTTGCCGTCGCATCAGTGCCCGGATCTCTTTCTGGAGCACTCGCTGCTGGCCGGAGCTGGCGTTCTTGGCAACCTGCTGTAAAATGAAAATCACCTCTGCAAGACAATTATCAATCACATTAGTTCCTAGAGTTATCTTTGGGTGACTCTCGCGCTTGTCAATGTCTACAATGATCAGTCCCTGTGCCGCCAGTTCAACTCTACCGATTTTAATGGTCACCTCTTTAAATCCAATCTGTGGCACGGGCTGACCATTGCTGGCGATGATACTCAAATTGTCGTCAGGGTAGCGGGTGATATCCGAGTCATTCCAGTACTGCTTGAAGAGCACGTACGGGATAGTGGTAACCTGTGACCCGGTGTCCAGTAGGGCACTCATAGGGATGCCATCCAGTACCACAGGCAAGACTGGACGTCCTCCCACATATTTGTCGCGCCAGTTCGATGGGCCTGATGACCTTTTTCCTGGGGTTTGGCCCTCTACCCCAGGTTGTGCCAGTTTAAAGGACAGTACCTTGCCATATGTCCGGGTTGATTGCAGCGGCGGCAGATGGGTTGTCCGTCCTCGTTGTATCGGTCGCTGGGTCTTCCTCTGGCCGGTGGGGTCCTCCTTGGTCGACGCCACGGGATGTCCTCCGGTCCGGATGCCAGCTGGATCTTCCCTGGAGTGGAAACCTGTAAAGACTGCACAGTTCGGGTTAGCGCAGCAACGCTTTTAGCTAGCTCTTGGACCTGATGGTGCAGGTCCGGAGCCGGGTCATTGTTCAAAGCCTGCGCATCAGCCCCCACAGGCCCTGCCGACAAGGGCGCCGCCTCCTGGTGGTAAGTGATAGCTGGGCGCCTGTGGGTCACAATGCCACCCGGTGCCGGTTCTCGGAGCACCCGGATGGCTCTGTCCTTGAACTGTGCAAAGTCCAGATGAGGATCCTGTAAGGCTATGGCCCGCAACTGGGTTCGGTGGACATTGCAATATAGTCCCTCTATAAATTGCTCGGTCAACAGCCTGTCCTCGTTTCCCACGCTGTCAGGGTCGGTCTGCTTAATGGCTCTCAGGGCCTCTTGTAGGTTTAGCGCATAGTCCCTTATACTCTCATGTGCTCGCTGCTTGCACCCATAGAATCTAAGCTTAATCTCGGCTGAGGTGCGGGTATCAAAGGTGTCCCCCAGCCGGGTTAGTATCCCTGCAAAAGTCCTCCCCCCAGGTGGCCAGGACTTTACCTCCCTTTGGGCTGCCCCGGTTAATTGGGCCACCAGGATGCTCACTTTTTGCTCTTCTGTGAGGGGATACACCTGGAAGAGGCTATCCAGCTTTTCTCTAAAGTCATGCAGGGTATGTGACTCCCCTGAGTACTGGGGTAGCCAGGCCGCTCCCGGGATATAGGGCATGGTGAAAGGCATGACTGCAGCAGCGGTGGCGCTGGCGGGGGTTGAGGCAGTGAAGCTCTCCTCCGTATCCGACATCTTCCTCCCCCCTAGTGGACCGTGGCCTACCTTGCGATGATCCTCTTCCGTAGGCCGCGGCTCCGCAGTGGATCGTCAGGGTTGAGGACCTTCCGTCGCGCTCCTGTGACGTCGGCGTCTGCTGGGCTCCTTCCAGGACCTTACGCAACGTCCTGACGTGAGGCGGGGCTTCAGTTCTCGCGCGCTTTCGGAGTCCACGCCCCTCTTCTTCCCGCGCGGCGTCTTCAAGATGGCGTCCAACGGCGGGAAAACTCCACGGATGGCGGGAAGAAGGCAGAAGATGGCGCCGGATGGCGGGAAAACTTCGCGGATGGCGGGAAGAAGGTAGAAGATGGCGCCGGATGGCGGGAAAACTTCGCGGATGGCGGGAATCTTCACCACTGGTAAGTTTGAACAGTCTTTTTCAGGCACGCAGTACCCGGTGGTTGCGGGCACGAAATCCTGCCGACTACGCCAAAAGATGACGCGCCCCTGGGCCTACTTGGTGTAGCGTTGCGCACGCGGGGACTACCCGGAGCCGGGCCTGTTGGGGTTAGTAGTCTCGTGGCGGTGACCCGGTCCGTGCCCAGGGAGTCAAACTGTGTGGCTGAGTATTAGCAGTAGATGTTGGACGACTACGCCACCCGTTGAATGCAGCTATGGAGCTGCCGCTGCAGGGCAGACCGCTGAGGCCGGTGGTACGATTGTGCAGCGTAGATGGTATAACCCCCAACGGGAGGGGTATGGCCTCAGGGCAGCCGACGTGGATGATGGGGGTAGCAGGAACCACTCAGAGACGATGCGGTGTAGTTCAGGGTCTTTACTGGTGATAAAGATAGACCCTCCCGGAGTACTGGCTAGCGATCGGGGCCTGGTCAGTCTTTGAGCAGATGGGATTTCCCCTGGCCAGGCGGAGTTGTAGGCCTCCCCAACTAATTGTACTCTTCTGGCTACCTTGCTAGAGGCGGGTAAAAGTAGCCCACGTCCCTGAGTGTACCGTGTGGTGCTCACCCGTATGGCCGGTGACTCGGGGCCTTCTAGTGGCTTCCGCTCCACGACGGCGGTGCTGGTCCCACGCGTGTGACCGTGCCTTCGGGTTTCTTGGCCAGAGGACCTGAAATCCCCTGCCGGTCGGTTTCTGCTGCTGGGTAAGGATTAGTCTCCACAGCCTCGGACTCCGGGTCCGGTGGTAACTCTTCAATCAGGGCGAGCTCTACAGCTGCCAGCCCCTGATTCCTTTTAGCACGACTTCCCCAGAGCTCCTGATCTCTCTTTCCTAAAGCTGCTCCACTACAGACCAGACTGTGTCTCTGTCTGTGTTCTCTGCTCTTTCTCTCTAACCCTGCCTCAGCCCCAGTTTTATATAGGGGAAGTCCTTCCCCTCCCAGGACTGGGCAGGAGGTGTGGCATGCATAGTATTCCTGACCAGGAGACCTCCCACCTGCTCTCAGACGTAATATCTCTATTACTGTGGCAACCAGACCCCTGGGGTGTCACATTTGTGTCTGAACAGTCAGCGAGACACTCAAACTGTTTTTTTTATGCAAAAAGGTGGATTACACCCAGATTTGAACCGTGGAAGCGGAAAACCACAGTTCTAGTTCTCTGGCCTACACCAGAATCTTTTAAACAGATATATTTGTTTCTGAACAGTCAGCGAGACACTCAAACTGTTTTTTCTTAGTAAAAAAGGCAAAAATGTGGATTACACCCAGATTTGAACCGTGGAAGAGGAAAACCACAGTTCTATTTCTCTGGCCTACACCAGAATCTTTTAAACAGATATATTTGTTTCTGAACAGTCAGCGAGACACTCAAACTGTTTTTTCTTAGTGAAAAAGGCAAAAACGTGGATTACACCCAGATTTGAACCGTGGAAGAGGAAAACCACAGTTCTATTTCTCTGGCCTACACCAGAATCTTTTAAACAGATATACTTGTGTCTGAACAGTCAGCGAGACACTCAAACTGTTTTATTTATGCAAAAAGGTGGATTACACCCAGATTTGAACCGTGGAAGAGGAAAACCACAGTTCTTGTTCTCTGGCCTACACCAGAATCTTTAAAACAGATATATTTGTGGTGAACAGTCAGCGAGACACTCAAACTGTTTTTTTTATGCAAAAAGGTGGATTACACCCAGATTTGAACCGTGGAAGAGGAAAACCACAGTTCTTGTTCTCTGACCTACACCAGAATCTTTAAAACAAATATAGCTGTGGTGAACAGTCAGCGAGACACTCAAACTGTTTTTTTTATGCAAAAAGGTGGATTACATCCAGATTTGAACCGTGGAAGAGGAAAACCAGAGATCTAGATCTCTGGCCTACACCAGAATCTTTTAAACAGATATTTTTTTGTCTGTACAGTCAGCGAGACACTCAAACTGTTTTTTTTATGTAAAAAAGGTGGATTACACCCAGATTTGAACTGTGAAAGAGGAAAACCACAGTTCTAGTTCTCTGGCCTACACCAGAATCTTTTAAACAGATATATTTGTGTCTGAACAGTCGGCGAGACACTCGATCTTTTTTTTTTAGTAGAAAAGGCAAAAAGGTGGATTACACCCAGATTTGAACCGTGGAAGCGGAAAACCACAGTTCTATTTCTCTGGCCTACACCAGAATCTTTTAAACAGATATATTTGTGTCTGAACAGTCAGCGAGACACTCAAACTGTTTTTTTTATGCAAAAAGGTGGATTACACCCAGATTTGAACCGTGGAAGAGGAAAACCACAGTTCTATTTCTCTGGCCTACACCAGAATCTTTTAAACAGATATATTTGTGTCTGAAAATCAGCGAGACACTGAAACTGTTTTTGTTTATGCAAAAAGGTGGATTACACCCAGATTTGAACTGTGGAAGAAGAAAACCACAGTTCTAGTTCTCTGGCCTACACCAGAATCTTTTAAACAGATATTTTTGTGTCTGTACAGTCAGCGAGACACTCAAACTGTTTTTTTTTTTGTAAAAAAGGCAAAAAGGTGGATTACACCCAGATTTGAACTGTGGAAAAGGAAAACCACAGTTCTATTTCTCTGGCCTACACCAGAATCTTTTAAACAGATATATTTGTGTCTGAACAGTCAGCGAGACACTCAAACTGTTTTTTTTTATGCAAAAAGGTGGATTACACCCAGATTTGAACTGTGCAAGAGGAAAACCACAGTTCTAGTTCTCTGGCCTACACCAGAATCTTTTAAAGAGATATATTTGTATCTGAACAGTCAGCGAGACACTCAAACTGTTTCTTTTATGCAAAAAGATGGATTACATCCAAATTTGCACCGTGGAAGAGGAAAACCACAGTTCTATTTCTCTGGCCTACACCAGAATCTTTTAAACAGATATATTTGTGTCTGAACAGTCAGCGAGACACTCAAACTGTTTTTTTATGCTAAAAGGTGGATTACACCCAGATTTGAACCGTGGAAGAGGAAAACCACATTTCTATTTCTCTGGCCTACACCAGAATCTTTTAAACAGATATATTTGTGTCTGAACAATCAACGAGACACTCAAACTGTTTTTTTTTATGCAAAAAGGTGGATTACACCCAGATTTGAACTGTGGAAGAGGAAAACCACAGTTCTATTTCTCTGTCCTACACCAGAATCTTTTAAACAGATATATTTGTGTCTGAACAGTCAGCGAGACACTCGATCTTTTTTTTTTTAGTAGAAAAGGCAAAAAGGTGGATTACACCCAGATTAGAACCGTGGAAGCGGAAAACCACAGTTCTATTTCTCTGGCCTACACCAGAATCTTTTAAACAGATATATTTGTATCTGAACAGTCAGCGAGACACTCAAACAGTTTTTTTATGCAAAAAGGTGGATTACACCCAGATTTGAACCGTGCAAGAGGAAAACCACAGTTCTAGTTCTCTGGCCTACACCAGAATCTTTAAAACAGATATATTTGTGGTGAACAGTCAGCGAAACACTCAAACTGTTTTTTTTATGCAAAAAGGTGGATTACACCCAGATTTGAACCGTGGAAGAGGAAAACCACAGTTCTTGTTCTCTGGCCTACACCAGAATCTTTAAAACAGATAAAGTTGTGGTGAACAGTCAGCGAGACACTCAAACTGTTTTATTTATGCAAAAAGGTGGATTACATCCAGATTTGAACCGTGGAAGAGGAAAACCAGAGATCTAGATCTCTGGCCTACACCAGAATCTTTTAAACAGATATTTTTGTGTCTGTACAGTCAGCGAGACACTCAAACTGTTTTTTTTTATGTAAAAAAGGTGGATCACACCCAGATTTGAGCTGTGGAAGAGGAAAACCACAGTTCTAGTTCTCTGGCCTACACCAGAATCTTTTAAACAGATATATTTGTGTCTGAACAGTCAACGAGACACTCAAACTGTTTTTTTTATGCAAAAAGGTGGATTACACCCAGATTTGAACCGTGGAAGAGGAAAACCACAGTTCTATTTCTCTGGCCTACACCAGAATCTTTTAAACAGATATATTTGTGTCTGAAAATCAGCGAGACACTGAAACTGTTTTTGTTTATGCAAAAAGGTGGATTACACCCAGATTTGAACTGTGGAAGAAGAAAACCACAGTTCTAGTTCTCTGGCCTACACCAGAATCTTTTAAACAGATATTTTTGTGTCTGTACAGTCAGCGAGACACTCAAACTGTTTTTTTTTTTTGTAAAAAAGGCAAAAAGGTGGATTACACCCAGATTTGAACTGTGGAAAAGGAAAACCACAGTTCTATTTCTCTGGCCTACACCAGAATCTTTTAAACAGATATATTTGTGTCTGAACAGTCAGCGAGACACTCAAACTGTTTTTTTTTATGCAAAAAGGTGGATTACACCCAGATTTGAACCGTGCAAGAGGAAAACCACAGTTCTAGTTCTCTGGCCTACACCAGAATCTTTTAAAGAGATACATTTGTATCTGAACAGTCAGCGAGACACTCAAACTGTTTTTTTTATGCAAAAAGATGGATTACACCCAAATTTGAACCGTGGAAGAGGAAAACCACAGTTCTAATTCTCTGGCCTACACCAGAATCTTTTAAACAGATATATTTGTGTCTGAACAGTCAGCGAGACACTCAAACTGTTTTTTTATGCTAAAAGATGGATTACACCCAGATTTGAACCGTGGAAGAGGAAAACCACAGTTCTATTTCTCTAGCCTACACCAGAATCTTTTAAACAGATATATTTGTGTCTGAACAGTCAGCGAGACACTCAAACTGTTTTTTTTATGCAAAAAGGTGGATTATACCCAGATTTGAACCGTGGCAGAGGAAAAGCACAGTTCTTGTTCTCTGGCCTACACCAGAATCTTTAAAACAGATATATTTGTGGTGAACAGTCAGCGAGACACTCAAACTGTTTTTTTTATGCAAAAACATGGATTACATCCAGATTTGAACCGTGGAAGAGGAAAACCAGAGATCTAGATCTCTGGCCTACACCAGAATCTTTTAAACAGATATTTTTTTGTCTGTACAGTCAGCGAGACACTGAAACTGTTTTTTTTATGTAAAAAAAGGTGGATTACACCCAGATTTGAACTGTGGAAGAGGAAAACCACAGTTCTATTTCTCAGTCCTACACCAGAATCTTTTAAACAGATATATTTGTGTCTGAACAATCAACGAGACACTCAAACTGTTTTTTTTTATGCAAAAAGGTGGATTACACCCAGATTTGAACCGTGGAAGAAGAAAACCACAGTTCTAGTTCTCTGGCCTACACCAGAATCTTTTAAACAGATATATTTGTGTCTGAACAGTCAGCGAGACACTCAATCTTTTTTTTTTTAGTAGAAAAGGCAAAAAGGTGGATTACACCCAGATTAGAACTGTGGAAGCGGAAAACCACAGTTCTATTTCTCTGGCCTACACCAGAATCTTTTAAACAGATATATTTGTGTCTGAACAGTCAATGAGACACTCAAACTGTTTTTTTTTATGCAAAAAGGTGGATTACACCCAGATTTGAACCGTGGAAGAAGAAAACCACAGTTCTAGTTCTCTGGCGTACACCAGAATCTTTTAAACAGATATATTTGTGTCTGAACAGTCAGCGAGACACTCGATCTTTTTTTTTTTGTAGAAAAGGCAAAAAGGTGGATTACACCCAGATTAGAACCGTGGAAGCGGAAAACCACAGTTCTATTTCTCTGGCCTACACCAGAATCTTTTAAACAGATATATTTGTATCTGAACAGTCAGCGAGACACTCAAACAGTTTTTTTATGCAAAAAGGTGGATTACACCCAGATATGAACCGTGCAAGAGGAAAACCACAGTTCTAGTTCTCTGGCCTACACCAGAATCTTTAAAACAGATATATTTGTGGTGAACAGTCAGCGAAACACTTAAACTGTTTTTTTTATGCAAAAACTTGGATTACACCCAGATTTGAACCGTGGAAGAGGAAAACCACAGTTCTTGTTCTCTGGCCTACACCAGAATCTTTAAAACAGATAAAGTTGTGGTGAACAGTCAGCGAGACACTCAAACTGTTTTATTTATGCAAAAAGGTGGATTACATCCAGATTTGAACCGTGGAAGAGGAAAACCAGAGATCTAGATCTCTGGCCTACACCAGAATCTTTTAAACAGATATTTTTGTGTCTGTACAGTCAGCGAGACACTCAAACTGTTTTTTTTTATGTAAAAAAGGTGGATCACACCCAGATTTGAGCTGTGGAAGAGGAAAACCACAGTTCTAGTTCTCTGGCCTACACCAGAATCTTTTAAACAGATATATTTGTGTCTGAACAGTCAACGAGACACTCAAACTGTTTTTTTTTATGCAAAAAGGTGGATTACACCCAGATTTGAACCGTGGAAACGGAAAACCACAGTTCTATTTCTCTGGCCTACAACAGAATCTTTTAAACAGATATATTTGTGTCTGAACAGTCAGCGAGACACTCAAACTGTTTTTTTTATGCAAAAAGGTGGATTACACCCAGATTTGAACCGTGGAAGAGGAAAACCACAGTTCTATTTCTCTGGCCTACACCAGAATCTTTTAAACAGATATATTTGTGTCTGAAAATCAGCGAGACACTGAAACTGTTTTTGTTTATGCAAAAAGGTGGATTACACCCAGATTTGAACTGTGGAAGAAGAAAACCACAGTTCTAGTTCTCTGGCCTACACCAGAATCTTTTAAACAGATATTTTTGTGTCTGTACAGTCAGCGAGACACTCAAACTGTTTTTTTTTTTTGTAAAAAAGGCAAAAAGGTGGATTACACCCAGATTTGAACTGTGGAAAAGGAAAACCACAGTTCTATTTCTCTGGCCTACACCAGAATCTTTTAAACAGATATATTTGTGTCTGAACAGTCAGCGAGACACTCAAACTGTTTTTTTTTATGCAAAAAGGTGGATTACACCCAGATTTGAACCGTGCAAGAGGAAAACCACAGTTCTAGTTCTCTGGCCTACACCAGAATCTTTTAAAGAGATACATTTGTATCTGAACAGTCAGCGAGACACTCAAACTGTTTTTTTTATGCAAAAAGATGGATTACACCCAAATTTGAACCGTGGAAGAGGAAAACCACAGTTCTAATTCTCTGGCCTACACCAGAATCTTTTAAACAGATATATTTGTGTCTGAACAGTCAGCGAGACACTCAAACTGTTTTTTTATGCTAAAAGATGGATTACACCCAGATTTGAACCGTGGAAGAGGAAAACCACAGTTCTATTTCTCTAGCCTACACCAGAATCTTTTAAACAGATATATTTGTGTCTGAACAGTCAGCGAGACACTCAAACTGTTTTTTTTATGCAAAAAGGTGGATTATACCCAGATTTGAACCGTGGCAGAGGAAAAGCACAGTTCTTGTTCTCTGGCCTACACCAGAATCTTTAAAACAGATATATTTGTGGTGAACAGTCAGCGAGACACTCAAACTGTTTTTTTTATGCAAAAACATGGATTACATCCAGATTTGAACCGTGGAAGAGGAAAACCAGAGATCTAGATCTCTGGCCTACACCAGAATCTTTTAAACAGATATTTTTGTGTCTGTACAGTCAGCGAGACACTGAAACTGTTTTTTTTATGTAAAAAAAGGTGGATTACACCCAGATTTGAACTGTGGAAGAGGAAAACCACAGTTCTATTTCTCAGTCCTACACCAGAATCTTTTAAACAGATATATTTGTGTCTGAACAATCAACGAGACACTCAAACTGTTTTTTTTTATGCAAAAAGGTGGATTACACCCAGATTTGAACCGTGGAAGAAGAAAACCACAGTTCTAGTTCTCTGGCCTACACCAGAATCTTTTAAACAGATATATTTGTGTCTGAACAGTCAGCGAGACACTCAATCTTTTTTTTTTTAGCAGAAAAGGCAAAAAGGTGGATTACACCCAGATTAGAACTGTGGAAGCGGAAAACCACAGTTCTATTTCTCTGGCCTACACCAGAATCTTTTAAACAGATATATTTGTGTCTGAACAGTCAATGAGACACTCAAACTGTTTTTTTTTATGCAAAAAGGTGGATTACACCCAGATTTGAACCGTGGAAGAAGAAAACCACAGTTCTAGTTCTCTGGCGTACACCAGAATCTTTTAAACAGATATATTTGTGTCTGAACAGTCAGCGAGACACTCGATCTTTTTTTTTTTGTAGAAAAGGCAAAAAGGTGGAGGATTACACCCAGATTAGAACCGTGGAAGCGGAAAACCACAGTTCTATTTCTCTGGCCTACACCAGAATCTTTTAAACAGATATATTTGTATCTGAACAGTCAGCGAGACACTCAAACAGTTTTTTTATGCAAAAAGGTGGATTACACCCAGATTTGAACCGTGCAAGAGGAAAACCACAGTTCTAGTTCTCTGGCCTACACCAGAATCTTTAAAACAGATATATTTGTGGTGAACAGTCAGCGAAACACTTAAACTGTTTTTTTTATGCAAAAACTTGGATTACACCCAGATTTGAACCGTGGAAGAGGAAAACCACAGTTCTTGTTCTCTGGCCTACACCAGAATCTTTAAAACAGATAAAGTTGTGGTGAACAGTCAGCGAGACACTCAAACTGTTTTATTTATGCAAAAAGGTGGATTACATCCAGATTTGAACCGTGGAAGAGGAAAACCAGAGATCTAGATCTCTGGCCTACACCAGAATCTTTTAAACAGATATTTTTGTGTCTGTACAGTCAGCGAGACACTCAAACTGTTTTTTTTTATGTAAAAAAGGTGGATCACACCCAGATTTGAGCTGTGGAAGAGGAAAACCACAGTTCTAGTTCTCTGGCCTACACCAGAATCTTTTAAACAGATATATTTGTGTCTGAACAGTCAACGAGACACTCAAACTGTTTTTTTTTATGCAAAAAGGTGGATTACACCCAGATTTGAACCGTGGAAACGGAAAACCACAGTTCTATTTCTCTGGCCTACAACAGAATCTTTTAAACAGATATATTTGTGTCTGAACAGTCAGCGAGACACTCAAACTGTTTTTTTTATGCAAAAAGGTGGATTACACCCAGATTTGAACCGTGGAAGAGGAAAACCACAGTTCTATTTCTCTGGCCTACACCAGAATCTTTTAAACAGATATATTTGTGTCTGAAAATCAGCGAGACACTGAAACTGTTTTTGTTTATGCAAAAAGGTGGATTACACCCAGATTTGAACTGTGTAAGAAGAAAACCTCAGTTCTAGTTCTCTGGCCTACACCAGAATCTTTTAAACAGATATTTTTGTGTCTGTACAGTCAGCGAGACACTCAAACTGTTTTTTTTTTTTGTAAAAAAGGCAAAAAGGTGGATTACACCCAGATTTGAACTGTGGAAAAGGAAAACCACAGTTCTATTTCTCTGGCCTACACCAGAATCTTTTAAACAGATATATTTGTGTCTGAACAGTCAGCGAGACACTCAAACTGTTTTTTTTTATGCAAAAAGGTGGATTACACCCAGATTTGAACCGTGCAAGAGGAAAACCACAGTTCTAGTTCTCTGGCCTACACCAGAATCTTTTAAAGAGATACATTTGTATCTGAACAGTCAGCGAGACACTCAAACTGTTTTTTTATGCAAAAAGATGGATTACACCCAAATTTGAACCGTGGAAGAGGAAAACCACAGTTCTATTTCTCTGGCCTACACCAGAATCTTTTAAACAGATATATTTGTGTCTGAACAGTCAGCGAGACACTCAAACTGTTTTTTTATGCTAAAAGGTGGATTACACCCAGATTTGAACCGTGGAAGAGGAAAACCACAGTTCTATTTCTCTGGCCTACACCAGAATCTTTTAAACAGATATATTTGTGTCTGAACAGTCAGCGAGACACTCAAACTGTTTTTTTTATGCAAAAAGGTGGATTACACCCAGATTTGAACCGTGGCAGAGGAAAACCACAGTTCTTGTTCTCTGGCCTACACCAGAATCTTTAAAACAGATATATTTGTGGTGAACAGTCAGCGAGACACTCAAACTGTTTTTTTTATGCAAAAACATGGATTACATCCAGATTTGAACCGTGGAAGAGGAAAACCAGAGATCTAGATCTCTGGCCTACACCAGAATCTTTTAAACAGATATTTTTGTGTCTGTACAGTCAGCGAGACACTGAAACTGTTTTTTTTATGTAAAAAAAGGTGGATTACACCCAGATTTGAACTGTGGAAGAGGAAAACCACAGTTCTATTTCTCAGTCCTACACCAGAATCTTTTAAACAGATATATTTGTGTCTGAACAATCAACGAGACACTCAAACTGTTTTTTTTTATGCAAAAAGGTGGATTACACCGAGATTTGAACCGTGGAAGAAGAAAACCACAGTTCTAGTTCTCTGGCCTACACCAGAATCTTTTAAACAGATATATTTGTGTCTGAACAGTCAGCGAGACACTCAATCTTTTTTTTTTTAGTAGAAAAGGCAAAAAGGTGGATTACACCCAGATTAGAACTGTGGAAGCGGAAAACCACAGTTCTATTTCTCTGGCCTACACCAGAATCTTTTAAACAGATATATTTGTGTCTGAACAGTCAACGAGACACTCAAACTGTTTTTTTTATGCAAAAAGGTGGATTACACCCAGATTTGAACCGTGGAAGCGGAAAACCACAGTTCTATTTCTCTGGCCTACACCAGAATCTTTTAAACAGATATATTTGTGTCTGAAAATCAGCGAGACACTGAAACTGTTTTTGTTTATGCAAAAAGGTGTATTACACCCAGATTTGAACCGTGGAAGAGGAAAACCACAGTTCTATTTCTCTGGCCTACACCAGAATCTTTTAAACAGATATATTTGTGTCTGAACAGTCAGCGAGACACTCAAACTGTTTTTTTTATGCAAAAAGGTGGATTACACCCAGATTTGAACCGTGGCAGAGGAAAACCACAGTTCTTGTTCTCTGGCCTACACCAGAATCTTTAAAACAGATATATTTGTGGTGAACAGTCAGCGAGACACTCAAACTGTTTTTTTTATGCAAAAAGATGGATTACATCCAGATTTGAACCGTGGAATAGGAAAACCAGAGATCTAGATCTCTGGCCTACACCAGAATCTTTTAAACAGATATTTTTGTGTCTGTACAGTCAGCGAGACACTGAAACTGTTTTTTTCTGTAAAAAAAGGTGGATTACACCCAGATTTGAACTGTGGAAGAGGAAAGCCACAGTTCTATTTCTCTGGCCTACACCAGAATCTTTTAAACAGATATATTTGTGTCTGAACAATCAACGAGACACTCAAACTGTTTTTTTTATGCAAAAAG
Organism: Phyllobates terribilis; assembly: GCF_046119375.1. NCBI lineage: Eukaryota > Metazoa > Chordata > Amphibia > Anura > Dendrobatidae > Phyllobates > Phyllobates terribilis. The sequence continues at coordinate 194,486,715 of NW_027362772.1, read as the reverse complement.
GTGGATTACACCCAGATTTGAACCGTGGAAGAGGAAAACCACAGTTCTAGTTCTCTGGCCTACACCAGAATCTTTTAAACAGATATATTTGTGTCTGAACAGTCAGCGAGACACTCGATCTTTTTTTTTTTAGTAGAAAAGGCAAAAAGGTGGATTACTCCCAGATTTGAACCGTGGAAGCGGAAAACCACAGTTCTTGTTCTCTGGCCTACACCAGAATCTTTTAAACAGATATATTTGTATCTGAACAGTCAGCGAGACACTCAAACAGTTTTTTTTATGCAAAAAGGTGGATTACACCCAGATTTGAACCGTGCAAGAGGAAAACCACAGTTCTAGTTCTCTGGCCTACACCAGAATCTTTAAAACAGATATATTTGTGGTGAACAGTCAGCGAAACACTCAAACTGTTTTTTTTATGCAAAAAGGTGGATTACACCCAGATTTGAACCGTGGAATAGGAAAACCACAGTTCTTGTTCTCTGGCCTACACCAGAATCTTTAAAACAGATAAAGTTGTGGTGAACAGTCAGCGAGACACTCAACCTGTTTTTTTTATGCAAAAAGGTGGATTACATCCAGATTTGAACCGTGGAAGAGGAAAACCAGAGATCTAGATCTCTGGCCTACACCAGAATCTTTTAAACAGATATTTTTGTGTCTGTACAGTCAGCGAGACACTCAAACTGTTTTTTTTTATGTAAAAAAGGTGGATTACACCCAGATTTGAACTGTGGAAGAGGAAAACCACAGTTCTAGTTCTCTGGCCTACACCAGAATCTTTTAAACAGATATATTTGTGTCTGAACAGTCAACGAGACACTCAAACTGTTTTTTTTTTATGCAAAAAGGTGGATTGCACCCAGATTTGAACCGTGGAAGCGGAAAACCACAGTTCTATTTCTCTGGCCTACAACAGAATCTTTTAAACAGATATATTTGTGTCTGAACAGTCAGCGAGACACTCAAACTGTTTTTTTTATGCAAAAAGGTGGATTACACCCAGATTTGAACCGTGGAAGAGGAAAACCACAGTTCTATTTCTCTGGCCTACACCAGAATCTTTTAAACAGATATATTTGTGTCTGAAAATCAGCGAGACACTGAAACTGTTTTTGTTTATGCAAAAAGGTGGATTACACCCAGATTTGAACTGTGGAAGAAGAAAACCACAGTTCTAGTTCTCTGGCCTACACCAGAATCTTTTAAACAGATATTTTTGTGTCTGTACAGTCAGCGAGACACTCAAACTGTTTTTTTTTTTTGTAAAAAAGGCAAAAAGGTGGATTACACCCAGATTTGAACTGTGGAAAAGGAAAACCACAGTTGTATTTCTCTGGCCTACACCAGAATCTTTTAAACAGATATATTTGTGTCTGAACAGTCAGCGAGACACTCAAACTGTTTTTTTTTATGCAAAAAGCTGGATTACACCCAGATTTGAACCGTGCAAGAGGAAAACCACAGTTCTAGTTCTCTGGCCTACACCAGAATCTTTTAAAGAGATATATTTGTATCTGAACAGTCAGCGAGACACTCAAACTGTTTTTTTTATGCAAAAAGATGGATTACACCCAAATTTGAACCGTGGAAGAGGAAAACCACATTTCTATTTCTCTGGCCTACACCAGAATCTTATAAACAGATATATTTGTGTCTGAACAGTCAGCGAGACACTCAAACTGTTTTTTTATGCTAAAAGGTGGATTACACTCAGATTTGAGCCGTGGAAGAGGAAAACCACAGTTCTATTTCTCTGGCCTACACCAGAATCTTTTAAACAGATATATTTGTGTCTGAACAGTCAGCGAGACACTCAAACTGTTTTTTTTATGCAAAAAGGTGGATTACACCCAGATTTGAACCGTGGAAGAGGAAAACCACAGTTCTTGTTCTCTGGCCTACACCAGAATCTTTAAAACAGATATATTTGTGGTGAACAGTCAGCGAGACACTCAAACTGTTTTTTTTATGCAAAAAGGTGGATTACACCCAGATTTGAACCGTGGAAGAGGAAAACCACAGTTCTTGTTCTCTGGCCTACAACAGAATCTTTAAAACACATATAGTTGTGGTGAACAGTCAGCGAGACACTCAAACTGTTTTTTTTATGCAAAAAGATGGATTACATCCAGATTTGAACCGTGGAAGAGGAAAACCAGAGATCTAGATCTCTGGCCTACACCAGAATCTTTTAAACAGATATTGTGTCTGTACAGTCAGCGAGACACTGAAACTGTTTTTTTTATGTAAAAAAAGGTGGATTACACCCAGATTTGAACTGTGGAAGAGGAAAACCACAGTTCTATTTCTCTGTCCTACACCAGAATCTTTTAAACAGATATATTTGCGTCTGAACAATCAACGAGACACTCAAACTGTTTTTTTTTATGCAAAAAGGTGGATTACACCCAGATTTGAACCGTGGAAGAAGAAAACCACAGTTCTAGTTCTCTGGCCTACACCAGAATCTTTTAAACAGATATATTTGTGTCTGAACAGTCAGCGAGACACTCAATCTTTTTTTATTTAGTAGAAAAGGCAAAAAGGTGGATTACACCCAGATTAGAACCGTGGAAGCGGAAAACCACAGTTCTCTTTCTCTGGCCTACACCAGAATCTTTTAAACAGATATATTTGTATCTGAACAGTCAGCGAGACACTCAAACAGATTTTTTTTATGCAAAAAGGTGGATTACACCCAGATTTGAACCGTGCAAGAGGAAAACCACAGTTCTAGTTCTCTGGCCTACACCAGAATCTTTAAAACAGATATATTTGTGGTGAACAGTCAGTGAGACACTCGATCTGTTTTTTTTATGCAAAAAGGTGGATTACACCCAGATTTGAACCGTGGAAGAGGAAAACCACAGTTCTTGTTCTCTGGCCTACACTAGAATCTTTAAAACAGATATAGTTGTGGTGAACAGTCAGCGAGACACTCAAACTGTTTTTTTTTTGCAAAAAGGTGGATTACATCCAGATTTGAACCGTGGAAGCAGAAAACCACAGTTCTATTTCTCTGGCCTACACCAGAATCTTTTAAACAGATATTTTTGTGTCTGTACAGTCAGCGAGACACTCAAACTGTTTTTTTATGTAAAAAAGGTGGATTACACCCAGATTTGAACTGTGGAAGAGGAAAACCACAGTTCTAGTTCTCTGGCCTACACCAGAATCTTTTAAACAGATATATTTGTGTCTGAACAGTCAGCGAGACACTCAAACTGTTTTTTTTATGCAAAAAGGTGGATTACACCCAGATTTCAACCGTGGAAGAGGAAAACCACAGTTCTATTTCTCTGACCTACACCAGAATCTTTTAAACAGATATATTTGTGTCTGAAAATCAGCGAGACACTGAAACTGTTTTTGTTTATGCAAAAAGGTGGATTACACTCAGATTTGACCTGTGGAAGAAGAAAACCACAGTTCTAGTTCTCTGGCCTACACCAGAATCTTTTAAACAGATATTTTTGTGTCTGTACAGTCAGCGAGACACTCAAACTGTTTTTTTTTTTGTAAAAAAGGCAAAAAGGTGGATTACACCCAGATTTGAACTGTGGAAAAGGAAAACCACAGTTGTATTTCTCTGGCCTACACCAGAATCTTTTAAACAGATATATTTGTGTCTGAACAGTCAGCGAGACACTCAAACTGTTTTTTTTTATGCAAAAAGGTGGATTACACCCAGATTTGAACCGTGCAAGAGGAAAACCACAGTTCTATTTCTCTGGCCTACACCAGAATCTTTTAAAGAGATATATTTGTATCTGAACAGTCAGCGAGACACTCAAACTGTTTTTTTTATGCAAAAAGGTGGATTACACCCAGATTTGAACCGTGCAAGAGGAAAACCACAGTTCTAGTTCTCTGGCCTACACCAGAATCTTTTAAAGAGTTATATTTGTATCTGAACAGTCAGCGAGACACTCAAACTGTTTTTTTTATGCAAAAAGATGGATTACACCCAAATTTGAACCGTGGAAGAGGAAAACCACATTTCTATTTCTCTGGCCTACACCAGAATATTTTAAACAGATATATTTGTGTCTGAACAGTCAGCGAGACACTCAAACTGTTTTTTTATGCTAAAAGGTGGATTACACCCAGATTTGAACCGTGGAAGAGGAAAACCACAGTTCTATTTCTCTGGCCTACACCAGAATCTTTTAAACAGATATATTTGTGTCTGAACAGTCAGCGAGACACTCAAACTGTTTTTTTTATGCAAAAAGGTGGATTACACCCAGATTTGAACCGTGGAAGAGGAAAACCACAGTTCTTGTTCTCTGGCCTACACCAGAATCTTTAAAACAGATATATTTGTGGTGAACAGTCAGCGAGACACTCAAACTGTTTATTTTATGCAAAAAGGTGGATTACACCCAGATTTGAACCGTGGAAGAGGAAAACCACAGTTCTTGTTCTCTGGCCTACACCAGAATCTTTAAAACAGATATAGTTGTGGTGAACAGTCAGCGAGACACTCAAACTGTTTTTTTTATGCAAAAAGATGGATTACATCCAGATTTGAATCGTGGAAGAGGAAAACCAGAGATCTAGATCTCTGGCCTACACCAGAATCTTTTAAACAGATATTTTTGTGTCTGTACAGTCAGCGAGACACTGAAACTGTTTTTTTCTGTAAAAAAAGGTGGATTACACCCAGATTTGAACTGTGGAAGAGGAAAACCACAGTTCTATTTCTCTGGCCTACACCAGAATCTTTTAAACAGATATATTTGTGTCTGAACAATCAACGAGACACTCAAACTGTTTTTTTTTATGCAAAAAGGTGGATTACACCCAGATTTGAACCGTGGAAGAGGAAAACCACAGTTCTAGTTCTCTGGCCTACACCAGAATCTTTTAAACAGATTATTTGTGTCTGAACAGTCAGCGAGACACTCGATCTTTTTTTTTTTAGTAGAAAAGGCAAAAAGGTGGATTACACCCAGATTTGAACCGTGGAAGCGGAAAACCACAGTTCTATTTCTCTGGCCTACACCAGAATCTTTTAAACAGATATATTTGTATCTGAACAGTAAGCGAGACACTCAAACAGTTTTTTTTATGCAAAAAGGTGGATTACACCCATATTTGAACCGTGCAAGAGGAAAACCACAGTTCTAGTTCTCTGGCCTACACCAGAATCTTTAAAACAGATATATTTGTGGTGAACAGTCAGCGAGACACTCAAACTGTTTTTTTTATGCAAAAAGGTGGATTACACCCAGATTTAAACCGTGGAAGAGGAAAACCACAGTTCTTGTTCTCTGGCCTACACCAGAATCTTTAAAACAGATATAGTTGTGGTGAACAGTCAGCGAGACACTCAAACTGTTTTTTTTATGCAAAAAGGTGGATTACATCCAGATTTGAACCGTGGAAGAGGAAAACCAGAGATCTAGATCTCTGGCCTACACCAGAATCTTTTAAACAGATATTTTTGTGTCTGTACAGTCAGCGAGACACTCAAACTGTTTTTTTTTATGCAAAAAGGTGGATTACACCCAGATTTGAACCATGGAAGCAGAAAACCACAGTTCTATTTCTTTGGCCTACAACAGAATCTTTTAAACAGATATATTTGTGTCTGAACAGTCAGCGAGACACTCAAACTGTTTTTTTTATGCAAAAAGGTGGATTACACCCAGATTTCAACCGTGGAAGAGGAAAACCACAGTTCTATTTCTCTGACCTACACCAGAATCTTTTAAACAGATATATTTGTGTCTGAAAATCAGCGAGACACTGAAACTGTTTTTGTTTATGCAAAAAGGTGGATTACACTCAGATTTGAACTGTGGAAGAAGAAAACCACAGTTCTAGTTCTCTGGTCTACACCAGAATCTTTTAAACAGATATTTTTGTGTCTGTACAGTCAGCGAGACACTCAAACTGTTTTTTTTTTTGTAAAAAAGGCAAAAAGGTGGGTTACACCCAGATTTGAACTGTGGAAAAGGAAAACCACAGTTGTATTTCTCTGGCCTACACCAGAATCTTTTAAACAGATATATTTGTGTCTGAACAGTCAGCGAGACACTCAAACTGTTTTTTTTTATGCAAAAAGGTGGATTACACCCAGATTTGAACCGTGCAAGAGGAAAACCACAGTTCTAGTTCTCTGGCCTACACCAGAATCTTTTAAAGAGATATATTTGTATCTGAACAGTCAGCGAGACACTCAAACTGTTTTTTTTATGCAAAAAGATGGATTACACCCAAATTTGAACCGTGGAAGAGGAAAACCACATTTCTATTTCTCTGGCCTACACCAGAATATTTTAAATAGATATATTTGTGTCTGAACAGTCAGCGAGACACTCAAACTGTTTTTTTATGCTAAAAGGTGGATTACACCCAGATTTGAACCGTGGAAGAGGAAAACCACAGTTCTATTTCTCTGGCCTACACCAGAATCTTTTAAACAAATATATTTGTGTCTGAACAGTCAGCGAGACACTCAAACTGTTTTTTTTATGCAAAAAGGTGGATTACACCCAGATTTGAACCGTGGAAGAGGAAAACCACAGTTCTTGTTCTCTGGCCTACACCAGAATCTTTAAAACAGATATATTTGTGGTGAACAGTCAGCGAGACACTCAAACTGTTTATTTTATGCAAAAAGGTGGATTACACCCAGATTTGAACCGTGGAAGAGGAAAACCACAGTTCTTGTTCTCTGGCCTACACCAGAATCTTCAAAACAGATATAGTTGTGGTGAACAGTCAGCGAGACACTCTAACTGTTTTTTTTTATGCAAAAAGATGGATTACACCCAAATTTGAACCGTGGAAGAGGAAAACCACATTTCTATTTCTCTGGCCTACACCAGAATATTTTAAATAGATATATTTGTGTCTGAACAGTCAGCGAGACACTCAAACTGTTTTTTTATGCTAAAAGGTGGATTACACCCAGATTTGAACCGTGGAAGAGGAAAACCACAGTTCTATTTCTCTGGCCTACACCAGAATCTTTTAAACAGATATATTTGTGTCTGAACAGTCAGCGAGACACTCAAACTGTTTTTTTTATGCAAAAAGGTGGATTACACCCAGATTTGAACCGTGGAAGAGGAAAACCACAGTTCTTGTTCTCTGGCCTACACCAGAATCTTTAAAACAGATATATTTGTGGTGAACAGTCAGCGAGACACTCAAACTGTTTATTTTATGCAAAAAGGTGGATTACACCCAGATTTGAACCGTGGAAGAGGAAAACCACAGTTCTTGTTCTCTGGCCTACACCAGAATCTTCAAAACAGATATAGTTGTGGTGAACAGTCAGCGAGACACTCAAACTGTTTTTTTTTATGCAAAAAGATGGATTACATCCAGATTTGAACCGTGGAAGAGGAAAACCAGAGATCTAGATCTCTGGCCTACACCAGAATCTTTTAAACAGATATTTTTGTGTCTGTACAGTCAGCGAGACACTGAAACTGTTTTTTTCTGTAAAAAAAAGGTGGATTACACCCAGATTTGAACTGTGGAAGAGGAAAACCACAGTTCTATTTCTCTGGCCTACACCAGAATCTTTTAAACAGATATATTTGTGTCTGAACAATCAACGAGACACTCAAACTGTTTTTTTTTATGCAAAAAGGTGGATTACACCCAGATTTGAACCGTGGAAGAGGAAAACCACAGTTCTAGTTCTCTAGCCTACACCAGAATCTTTTAAACAGATTATTTGTGTCTGAACAGTCAGCGAGACACTCGATCTTTTTTTTTTTAGTAGAAAAGGCAAAAAGGTGGATTACACCCAGATTTGAACCGTGGAAGCAGAAAACCACAGTTCTATTTCTCTGGCCTACACCAGAATCTTTTAAACAGATATATTTGTATCTGAACAGTAAGCGAGACACTCAAACAGTTTTTTTTATGCAAAAAGGTGGATTACACCCATATTTGAACCGTGCAAGAGGAAAACCACAGTTCTAGTTCTCTGGCCTACACCTGAATCTTTAAAACAGATATATTTGTGGTGAACAGTCAGCGAGACACTCAAACTGTTTTTTTTATGCAAAAAGGTGGATTACACCCAGATTTGAACCGTGGAAGAGGAAAACCACAGTTCTTGTTCTCTGGCCTACACCAGAATCTTTAAAACAGATATAGTTGTGGTGAACAGTCAGCGAGACACTCAAACTGTTTTTTTTATGCAAAAAGGTGGATTACATCCAGATTTGAACCGTGGAAGAGGAAAACCAGAGATCTAGATCTCTGGCCTACACCAGAATCTTTTAAACAGATATTTTTGTGTCTGTACAGTCAGCGAGACACTCAAACTGTTTTTTTTTATGTAAAAAAGGTGGATTACACCCAGATTTGAACTGTGGAAAAGGAAAACCACAGTTCTAGTTCTCTGGCCTACACCAGAATCTTTTAAACAGATATATTTGTGTCTGAACAGTCAACGAGACACTCAAACTGTTTTTTTTTATGCAAAAAGGTGGATTACACCCAGATTTGAACCGTGGAAGAGGAAAACCACAGTTCTAGTTCTCTGGCCTACACCAGAATCTTTTAAACAGATATATTTGTGTCTGAACGGTCAGCGAGACACTCGATCTTTTTTTTTTTAGTAGAAAAGGCAAAAAGGTGGATTACACCCAGATTTGAACCGTGGAAGCGGAAAACCACAGTTCTATTTCTCTGGCCTACACCAGAATCTTTTAAACAGATATATTTGTGTCTGAACAGTCAGCGAGACACTCAAACTGTTTTTTTTTTATGCAAAAAGGTGGATTACACCCAGATTTGAACCGTGGAAGAGGAAAACCACAATTCTATTTCTCTGGCCTACACCAGAATCTTTTAAACAGATATATTTGTGTCTGAAAAGTCAGCAAGACACTGAAACTGTTTTTGTTTATGCAAAAAGGTGGATTACACCCAGATTTGAACCGTGGAAGAGGAAAACCACAGTTCTATTTCTCTGGCCTACACCAGAATCTTTTAAACAGATATATTTGTGTCTGAACAGTCAACGAGACACTCAAACTGTTTTTTTTTATGCAAAAAGGTGGATTACACCCAGATTTGAACTGTGGAAGAGGAAAACCACAGTTCTATTTCTCTGGCCTACACCAGAATCTTTTAAACAGATATATTTGTGTCTGAACAGTCAACGAGACACTAAAACTGTTTTTTTTTATGCAAAAAGGTGGATTACACCCAGATTTGAACCGTGGAAGAGGAAAACCACAGTTCTATTTCTCTGGTCTACACCAGAATCTTTTAAACAGATATATTTGTGTCTGTACAGTCAGCGAGACACTCGATCGGTTTTTTTTTAGTAGAAAAGGCAAAAAGGTGGATTACACCCAGATTTGAACCGTGGAAGAGGAAAACCACAGTTCTATTTCTCTGGCCTACACCAGAATCTTTTAAACAGATATATTTGTGTCTGAACAGTCAGCGAGACACTCAAACTGTTTTTTTTTATGCAAAAAGGTGGATTACACCCAGATTTGAACCGTGCAAGAGGAGAACCACAGTTCTAGTTCTCTGGCCTACACCAGAATCTTTTAAACAGATATATTTGTGTCTGAACAGTCAGCGAGACACTCAAACTGTTTTTTTTATGCAAAAAGGTGGATTACACCCAGATTTGAACTGTGGAAGAGGAAAACCACAGTTCTATTTCTCTGGCCTACACCAGAATCTTTTAAACAGATATATTTGTGTCTGAAAATCAGCGAGACACTGAAACTGTTTTTGTTTATGCAAAAAGGTGGATTACACCCAGATTTGAACTGTGGAAGAAGAAAACCACAGTTCTAGTTCTCTGGCCTACACCAGAATCTTTTAAACAGATATATTTGTGTCAGAACAGTCAGCGAGACACTCGATCTTTTTTTTTTTAGTAGAAAAGGCAAAAAGGTGGATTACACCCAGATTTGAACCGTGGAAGCGGAAAACCACAGTTCTATTTCTCTGGCCTACACCAGAATCTTTTAAACAGATATATTTGTATCTGAACAGTCAGCGAGACACTCAAACAGTTTTTTTTATGCAAAAAGGTGGATTACACCCAGATTTGAACTGTGCAAGAGGAAAACCACAGTTCTAGTTCTCTGGCCTACACCAGAATCTTTAAAACAGATATATTTGTGGTGAACAGTCAGCGAGACACTCAAACTGTTTTTTTTATGCAAAAAGGTGGATTACACCCAGATTTGAACCGTGGAAGAGGAAAACCACAGTTCTTGTTCTCTGGCCTACACCAGAATCTTTAAAACAGATATAGTTGTGGTGAACAGTCAGCGAGACACTCAAACTGTTTTTTTTATGCAAAAAGGTGGATTACATCCAGATTTGAACCGTGGAAGAGGAAAACCAGAGATCTAGATCTCTGGCCTACACCAGAATCTTTTAAACAGATATATTTGTGTCTGAACAGTCAGCGAGACACTCAAACTGTTTTTTTATGCAAAAAGGTGGATTACACCCAGATTTGAACCGTGGAAGAGGAAAACCACAGTTCTATTTCTCTGGCCTACACCAGAATCTTTTAAACAGATATATTTGTGTCTGAAAACCAGCGAGACACTGAAACTGTTTTTGTTTATGCAAAAAGGTGGATTGCACCCAGATTTGAACTGTGGAAAAGGAAAACCACAGTTCTATTTCTCTGGCCTACACCAGAATCTTTTAAACAGATATATTTGTGTCTGAACAGTCAGCGAGACACTCAAACTGTTTTTTTTTATGCAAAAAGGTGGATTACACCCAGATTTGAACCGTGGAAGAGGAAAACCACAGTTCTAGTTCTCTGGCCTACACCAGAATCTTTTAAACAGATATATTTGTGTCTGAACAGTCAGCGAGACACTCAAACTGTTTTTTTTTATGCAAAAAGGTGGATTACACCCAGATTTGAACCGTGGAAGAGGAAAACCACAGTTCTAGTTCTCTGGCCTACACCAGAATCTTTTAAACAGATATATTTGTGTCTGAACAGTCAGCGAGACACTCGATCTTTTTTTTTTTAGTAGAAAAGGCAAAAAGGTGCATTACACCCAGATTTGAACCGTGGAAGAGGAAAACCACAGTTCTATTTCTCTGGCGTACACCAGAATCTTTTAAACAGATATATTTGTATCTGAACAGTCAGCGAGACACTCAAACAGTTTTTTTTATGCAAAAAGGTGGATTACACCCAGATTTGAACCGTGCAAGAGGAAAACCACAGTTCTAGTTCTCTGGCCTACACCAGAATCTTTTAAACAGATATATTTGTGTCTGAACAGTCAGCGAGACACTCAAACTGTTTTTTTTATGCAAAAAGATGGATTACACCCAGATTTGAACCGTGGAAGAGGAAAACCACAGTTCTATTTCTCTGGCCTACACCAGAATCTTTTAAACAGATATATTTATGTCTGAAAATCAGCGAGACACTGAAACTGTTTTTGTTTATGCAAAAAGGTGGATTACACCCAGATTTGAACTGTGGAAGAAGAAAACCACAGTTCTAGTTCTCTGGCCTACACCAGAATCTTTTAAACAGATATTTTTGTGTCTGTACAGTCAGCGAGACACTCGATCTTTTTTTTTTTAGTAGAAAAGGCAAAAAGGTGGATTACACCCAGATTTGAACTGTGGAAAAGGAAAACCACAGTTCTATTTCTCTGGCCTACACCAGAATCTTTTAAACAGATATATTTGTGTCTGAACAGTCAGCGAGACACTCAAACTGTTTTTTTTATGCAAAAAGGTGGATTACATCCAGATTTGAACCGTGCAAGAGGAAAACCACAGTTCTAGTTCTCTGGCCTACACCATAATCTTTTAAAGAGATATATTTGTATCTGAACAGTCAGCGAGACACTCAAACTGTTTTTTTTATGCAAAAAGGTGGATTACACCCAAATTTGAACCGTGGAAGAGGAAAACCACATTTCTATTTCTCTGGCCTACACCAGAATCTTTTAAACAGATATATTTGTGTCTGAACAGTCAGCGAGACACTCAAACTGTTTTTTTATGCTAAAAGGTGGATTACACCCAGATTTGAACCGTGGAAGAGGAAAACCACAGTTCTATTTCTCTGGCCTACACCAGAATCTTTTAAACACATATATTTGTGTCTGAACAGTCAGCGAGACACTCAAACTGTTTTTTTTATGCAAAAAGGTGGATTACATACAGATTTGAACCGTGGAAGAGGAAAACCAGAGATCTAGATCTCTGGCCTACACCAGAATCTTTTAAACAGATATTTTTGTGTCTGTACAGTCAGCGAGACACTCAAACTGTTTTTTTTTATGTAAAAAACGTGGATTACACCCAGATTTGAACTGTGGAAGAGGAAAACCACAGTTCTAGTTCTCTGGCCTACACCAGAATCTTTTAAACAGATATATTTGTGTCTGAACAGTCAACGAGACACTCAAACTGTTTTTTTTATGCAAAAAGGTGGATTACACCCAGATTTGAACCGTGGAAGCGGAAAACCACAGTTCTATTTCTCTGGCCTACAACAGAATCTTTTAAACAGATATATTTGTGTCTGAACAGTCAGCGAGACACTCAAACTGTTTTTTTATGCAAAAAGGTGGATTACACCCAGATTTGAACCGTGGAAGAGGAAAACCACAGTTCTATTTCTCTGGCCTACACCAGAATCTTTTAAACAGATATATTTGTGTCTGAAAATCAGCGAGACACTGAAACTGTTTTTGTTTATGCAAAAAGGTGGATTACACCCAGATTTGAACTGTGGAAGAAGAAAACCACAGTTCTAGTTCTCTGGCCTACACCAGAATCTTTTAAACAGATATTTTTGTGTCTGTACAGTCAGCGAGACACTCAAACTGTTTTTTTTTTTGTAAAGAAGGCAAAAAGGTGGATTACACCCAGATTTGAACTGTGGAAAAGGAAAACCACAGTTCTATTTCTCTGGCCTACACCAGAATCTTTTAAACAGATATATTTGTGTCTGAACAGTCAGCGAGACACTCAAACTGTTTTTTTTTATGCAAAAAGGTGGATTACACCCAGATTTGAACCGTGCAAGAGGAAAACCAAAGTTCTAGTTCTCTGGCCTACACCAGAATCTTTTAAAGAGATATATTTGTATCTGAACAGTCAGCGAGACACTCAAACTGTTTTTTTTATGCAAAAAGATGGATTACACCCAAATTTGAACCGTGGAATAGGAAAACCACAGTTCTATTTCTCTGGCCTACACCAGAATCTTTTAAACAGATATATTTGTGTCTGAACAGTCAGCGAGACACTCAAACTGTTTTTTTATGCTAAAAGGTGGATTACACGCAGATTTGAACCGTGGAAGAGGAAAACCACAGTTCTATTTCTCTGGCCTACACCAGAATCTTTTAAACAGATATATTTGTGTCTGAACAGTCAACGAGACACTCAAACTGTTTTTTTTATGCAAAAAGGTGGATTACACCCAGATTTGAACCGTGGAAGAGGAAAACCACAGTTCTTGTTCTCTGGCCTACACCAGAATCTTTAAAACAGATATAGTTGTGGTGAACAGTCAGCGAGACACTCAAACTGTTTTTTTTATGCAAAAAGGTGGATTACATCCAGATTTGAACCGTGGAAGAGGAAAACCAGAGATCTAGATCTCTGGCCTACACCAGAATCTTTTAAACAGATATTTTTGTGTCTGTACAGTCAGCGAGACACTCAAACTGTTTTTTTTTATGTAAAAAAGGTGGATTACACCCAGATTTGAACTGTGGAAAAGGAAAACCACAGTTCTAGTTCTCTGGCCTACACCAGAATCTTTTAAACAGATATATTTGTGTCTGAACAGTCAACGAGACACTCAAACTGTTTTTTTTTATGCAAAAAGGTGGATTACACCCAGATTTGAACCTTGGAAGAGGAAAACCACAGTTCTAGTTCTCTGGCCTACACCAGAATCTTTTAAACAGATATATTTGTGTCTGAACGGTCAACGAGACACTCGATCTTTTTTTTTTTAGTAGAAAAGGCAAAAAGGTGGATTACACCCAGATTTGAACCGTGGAAGCGGAAAACCACAGTTCTATTTCTCTGGCCTACACCAGAATCTTTTAAACAGATATATTTGTGTCTGAACAGTCAGCGAGACACTCAAACTGTTTTTTTTTTATGCAAAAAGGTGGATTACACCCAGATTTGAACCGTGGAAGAGGAAAACCACAATTCTATTTCTCTGGCCTACACCAGAATCTTTTAAACAGATATATTTGTGTCTGAAAAGTCAGCAAGACACTGAAACTGTTTTTGTTTATGCAAAAAGGTGGATTACACCCAGATTTGAACCGTGGAAGAGGAAAACCACAGTTCTATTTCTCTGGCCTACACCAGAATCTTTTAAACAGATATATTTGTGTCTGAACAGTCAACGAGACACTCAAACTGTTTTTTTTTATGCAAAAAGGTGGATTACACCCAGATTTGAACTGTGGAAGAGGAAAACCACAGTTCTATTTCTCTGGCCTACACCAGAATCTTTTAAACAGATATATTTGTGTCTGAACAGTCAACGAGACACTAAAACTGTTTTTTTTTATGCAAAAAGGTGGATTACACCCAGATTTGAACCGTGGAAGAGGAAAACCACAGTTCTATTTCTCTGGTCTACACCAGAATCTTTTAAACAGATATATTTGTGTCTGTACAGTCAGCGAGACACTCGATCGGTTTTTTTTTAGTAGAAAAGGCAAAAAGGTGGATTACACCCAGATTTGAACCGTGGAAGAGGAAAACCACAGTTCTATTTCTCTGGCCTACACCAGAATCTTTTAAACAGATATATTTGTGTCTGAACAGTCAGCGAGACACTCAAACTGTTTTTTTTTATGCAAAAAGGTGGATTACACCCAGATTTGAACCGTGCAAGAGGAGAACCACAGTTCTAGTTCTCTGGCCTACACCAGAATCTTTTAAACAGATATATTTGTGTCTGAACAGTCAGCGAGACACTCAAACTGTTTTTTTTATGCAAAAAGGTGGATTACACCCAGATTTGAACTGTGGAACAGGAAAACCACAGTTCTATTTCTCTGGCCTACACCAGAATCTTTTAAACAGATATATTTGTGTCTGAAAATCAGCGAGACACTGAAACTGTTTTTGTTTATGCAAAAAGGTGGATTACACCCAGATTTGAACTGTGGAAGAAGAAAACCACAGTTCTAGTTCTCTGGCCTACACCAGAATCTTTTAAACAGATATATTTGTGTCAGAACAGTCAGCGAGACACTCGATCTTTTTTTTTTTAGTAGAAAAGGCAAAAAGGTGGATTACACCCAGATTTGAACCGTGGAAGCGGAAAACCACAGTTCTATTTCTCTGGCCTACACCAGAATCTTTTAAACAGATATATTTGTATCTGAACAGTCAGCGAGACACTCAAACAGTTTTTTTTATGCAAAAAGGTGGATTACACCCAGATTTGAACTGTGCAAGAGGAAAACCACAGTTCTAGTTCTCTGGCCTACACCAGAATCTTTAAAACAGATATATTTGTGGTGAACAGTCAGCGAGACACTCAAACTGTTTTTTTTATGCAAAAAGGTGGATTACACCCAGATTTGAACCGTGGAAGAGGAAAACCACAGTTCTTGTTCTCTGGCCTACACCAGAATCTTTAAAACAGATATAGTTGTGGTGAACAGTCAGGGAGACACTCAAACTGTTTTTTTTATGCAAAAAGGTGGATTACATCCAGATTTGAACCGTGGAAGAGGAAAACCAGAGATCTAGATCTCTGGCCTACACCAGAATCTTTTAAACAGATATATTTGTGTCTGAACAGTCAGCGAGACACTCAAACTGTTTTTTTATGCAAAAAGGTGGATTACACCCAGATTTGAACCGTGGAAGAGGAAAACCACAGTTCTATTTCTCTGGCCTACACCAGAATCTTTTAAACAGATATATTTGTGTCTGAAAACCAGCGAGACACTGAAACTGTTTTTGTTTATGCAAAAAGGTGGATTGCACCCAGATTTGAACTGTGGAAAAGGAAAACCACAGTTCTATTTCTCTGGCCTACACCAGAATCTTTTAAACAGATATATTTGTGTCTGAACAGTCAGCGAGACACTCAAACTGTTTTTTTTTATGCAAAAAGGTGGATTACACCCAGATTTGAACCGTGGAAGAGGAAAACCACAGTTCTAGTTCTCTGGCCTACACCAGAATCTTTTAAACAGATATATTTGTGTCTGAACAGTCAGCGAGACACTCAAACTGTTTTTTTTTATGCAAAAAGGTGGATTACACCCAGATTTGAACCGTGGAAGAGGAAAACCACAGTTCTAGTTCTCTGGCCTACACCAGAATCTTTTAAACAGATATATTTGTGTCTGAACAGTCAGCGAGACACTCGATCTTTTTTTTTTTAGTAGAAAAGGCTAAAAGGTGCATTACACCCAGATTTGAACCGTGGAAGAGGAAAACCACAGTTCTATTTCTCTGGCGTACACCAGAATCTTTTAAACAGATATATTTGTATCTGAACAGTCAGCGAGACACTCAAACAGTTTTTTTTATGCAAAAAGGTGGATTACACCCAGATTTGAACCGTGCAAGAGGAAAACCACAGTTCTAGTTCTCTGGCCTACACCAGAATCTTTTAAACAGATATATTTGTGTCTGAACAGTCAGCGAGACACTCAAACTGTTTTTTTTATGCAAAAAGATGGATTACACCCAGATTTGAACCGTGGAAGAGGAAAACCACAGTTCTATTTCTCTGGCCTACACCAGAATCTTTTAAACGGATATATTTGTGTCTGAAAATCAGCGAGACACTGAAACTGTTTTTGTTTATGCAAAAAGGTGGATTACACCCAGATTTGAACTGTGGAAGAAGAAAACCACAGTTCTAGTTCTCTGGCCTACACCAGAATCTTTTAAACAGATATTTTTGTGTCTGTACAGTCAGCGAGACACTCTATCTTTTTTTTTTTAGTAGAAAAGGCAAAAAGGTGGATTACACCCAGATTTGAACTGTGGAAGAAGAAAACCACAGTTCTAGTTCTCTGGCCTACACCAGAATCTTTTAAACAGATATATTTGTGTCTGAACAGTCAGCGAGACACTCAAACTGTTTTTTTTATGCAAAAAGGTGGATTACATACAGATTTGAACCGTGGAAGAGGAAAACCAGAGATCTAGATCTCTGGCCTACACCAGAATCTTTTAAACAGATATTTTTGTGTCTGTACAGTGAGCGAGACACTCAAACTGTTTTTTTTTATGTAAAAAAGGTGGATTACACCCAGATTTGAACTGTGGAAGAGGAAAACCACAGTTCTAGTTCTCTGGCCTACACCAGAATCTTTTAAACAGATATATTTGTGTCTGAACAGTCAACGAGACACTCAAACTGTTTTTTTTATGCAAAAAGGTGGATTACACCCAGATTTGAACCGTGGAAGCGGAAAACCACAGTTCTATTTCTCTGGCCTACAACAGAATCTTTTAAACAGATATATTTGTATCTGAACAGTCAGCGAGACACTCAAACTGTTTTTTTTATGCAAAAAGGTGGATTACACCCAGATTTGAACCGTGGAAGAGGAAAACCACAGTTCTATTTCTCTGGCCTACACCAGAATCTTTTAAACAGATATATTTGTGTCTGAAAATCAGCGAGACACTGAAACTGTTTTTGTTTATGCAAAAAGGTGGATTACACCCAGATTTGAACTGTGGAAGAAGAAAACCACAGTTCTAGTTCTCTGGCCTACACCAGAATCTTTTAAACAGATATTTTTGTGTCTGTACAGTCAGCGAGACACTCAAACTGTTTTTTTTTTTTGTAAAGAAGGCAAAAAGGTGGATTACACCCAGATTTGAACTGTGGAAAAGGAAAACCACAGTTCTATTTCTCTGGCCTACACCAGAATCTTTTAAACAGATATATTTGTGTCTGAACAGTCAGCGAGACACTCAAACTGTTTTTTTTTATGCAAAAAGGTGGATTACACCCAGATTTGAACCGTGCAAGAGGAAAACCAAAGTTCTAGTTCTCTGGCCTACACCAGAATCTTTTAAACAGATATATTTGTGTCTGAACAGTCAGCGAGACACTCAAACTGTTTTTTTATGCTAAAAGGTGGATTACACGCAGATTTGAACCGTGGAAGAGGAAAACCACAGTTCTATTTCTCTGGCCTACACCAGAATCTTTTAAACAGATATATTTGTGTCTGAACAGTCAGCGAGACACTCAAACTGTTTTTTTTATGCAAAAAGGTGGATTACACCCAGATTTGAACCGTGGAAGAGGAAAACCACAGTTCTTGTTCTCTGGCCTACACCAGAATCTTTAAAACAGATATATTTGTGGTGAACAGTCAGCGAGACACTCAAACTGTTTTTTTTATGCAAAAAGGTGGATTACAAACAGATTTGAACCGTGGAAGAGGAAAACCACAGTTCTTGTTCTCTGGCCTACACCAGAATCTTTAAAACAGATATAGTTGTGGTGAACAGTCAGCGAGACACTCAAACTGTTTTTTTTTATGCAAAAAGATGGATTACATCCAGATTTGAACCGTGGAAGAGGAAAACCAGAGATCTAGATCTCTGGCCTACACCAGAATCTTTTAAACAGATATTTTTGTGTCTGTACAGTCAGCGAGACACTGAAACTGTTTTTTTATGTAAAAAAAGGTGGATTACACCCAGATTTGAACTGTGGAAGAGGAGAACCACAGTTCTATTTCTCTGGCCTACACCAGAATCTTTTAAACAGATATATTTGTGTCTGAACAGTCAACGAGACACTCAAACTGTTTTTTTTTATGCAAAAAGGTGGATTACACCCAGATTTGAACCGTGGAAGAGGAAAACCACAGTTCTAGTTCTCTGGCCTACACCAGAATCTTTTAAACAGATATATTTGTGTCTGAACGGTCAGCGAGACACTCGATCTTTTTTTTTTTAGTAGAAATGGCAAAAAGGTGGATTACACCCAGATTTGAACCGTGGAAGCGGAAAACCACAGTTCTATTTCTCTGGCCTACACCAGAATCTTTTAAACAGATATATTTGTATCTGAACAGTCAGCGAGACACTCAAACAGTTTTTTTTATGCAAAAAGGTGGATTACACCCAGATTTGAACCGTGCAAGAGGAAAACCACAGTTCTAGTTCTCTGGCCTACACCAGAATCTTTTAAACAGATATATTTGTGTCTGAACAGTCAGCGAGACACTCAAACTGTTTTTTTTTATGCAAAAAGGTGGATTACACCCAGATTTGAACCGTGGAAGAGGAAAACCACAATTCTATTTCTCTGGCCTACACCAGAATCTTTTAAACAGATATATTTGTGTCTGAAAAGTCAGCAAGACACTGAAACTGTTTTTGTTTATGCAAAAAGGTGAATTACACCCAGATTTGAACCGTGGAAGAGGGAAACCACAGTTCTATTTTTCTTGCCTACACCAGAATCTTTTAAACAGATATATTTGTGTCTGAACAGTCAACGAGACACTCAAACTGTTTTTTTTTATGCAAAAAGGTGGATTACACCCAGATTTGAACCGTGGAAGAGGAAAACCACAGTTCTATTTCTCTGGTATACACCAGAATCTTTTAAACAGATATATTTGTGTCTGTACAGTCAGCGAGACACTTGATCGGTTTTTTTTTTTTAGTAGAAAAGGCAAAAAGGTGGATTACACCCAGATTTGAACCGGGGAAGAGGAAAACCACAGTTCTATTTCTCTGGCCTACACCAGAATCTTTTAAACAGATATATTTGTATCTGAACAGTCAGCGAGACACTCAAACTGTTTTTTTTTATGCAAAAAGGTGGATTACACCCAGATTTGAACCGTGGAAGAGGAGAACCACAGTTCTAGTTCTCTGGCCTACACCAGAATCTTTTAAACAGATATATTTGTGTCTGAACAGTCAGCGAGACACTCAAACTGTTTTTTTATGCTAAAAGGTGGATTACACCCAGATTTGAACTGTGGAAGAAGAAAACCACAGTTCTAGTTCTCTGGCCTACACCAGAATCTTTTAAACAGATATTTTTGTGTCTGTACAGTCAGCGAGACACTCAAACTGTTTTTTTTTTTTGTAAAAAAGCTAAAAAGGTGTATTACACCCAGATTTGAACTGTGGAAAAGGAAAACCACAGTTCTATTTCTCTGGCCTACACCAGAATCTTTTAAACAGATATATTTGTGTCTGAACAGTCAGCGAGACACTCAAACTGTTTTTTTTTATGCAAAAAGGTGGATTACACCTAGATTTGAACCGTGCAAGAGGAAAACCACAGTTCTAATTCTCTGGCCTACACCAGAATCTTTTAAACAGATATATTTGTGTCTGAACAGTCAGCAAGACACTCAAACTGTTTTTTTATGCTAAAAGGTGGATTACACCCAGATTTGAACCGTGGAAGAGGAAAACCACAGTTCTATTTCTCTGGCCTACACCAGAATCTTTTAAACAGATATATTTGTGTCTGAACAGTCAGCGAGACACTCAAACTGTTTTTTTTATGCAAAAAGGTGGATTACACCCAGATTTGAACTGTGGAAGAGGAAAACCACAGTTCTTGTTCTCTGGCCTACACCAGAATTTTTAAAACAGATATATTTGTGGTGAACAGTCAGCGAGACATTCAAACTGTTTTTTTTATGCAAAAAGGTGGATTACACCCAGATTTGAACCGTGGAAGAGGAAAACCACAGTTCTTGTTCTCTGGCCTACACCAGAATCTTTAAAACAGATATAGTTGTGGTGAACAGTCAGCGAGACACTCAAACTGTTTTTTTTATGCAAAAAGATGGATTACATCCAGATTTGAACCGTGGAAGAGGAAAACCAGAGATCTAGATTTATGGCCTACACCAGAATCTTTTAAACAGATATTTTTGTGTCTGTACAGTCAGCGAGACACTGAAACTGTTTTTTTATGTAAAAAAAGGTGGATTACACCCAGATTTGAACTGTGGAAGAGGAAAACCACAGTTCTATTTCTCTGGCCTACACCAGAATCTTTTAAACAGATATATTTGTGTCTGAACAATCAACGAGTCACTCAAACTGTTTTTTTTTATGCAAAAAGGTGGATTACACCCAGATTTGAACCGTGGAAGAGGAAAACCACAGTTCTAGTTCTCTGGCCTACACCAGAATCTTTTAAACAGATATATTTGTGTCTGAACAGTCAGCGAGACACTCGATCTTTTTTTTTTTAGTAGAAAAGGCAAAAAGGTGGATTACACCCAGATTTGAACCGTGGAAGCGGAAAACCACAGTTCTATTTCTCTGGCCTACACCAGAATCTTTTAAACAGATATATTTGTATCTGAACAGTCAGCGAGACACTCAAACAGTTTTCTTTATGCAAAAAGGTGGATTACACCCAGATTTGAACCGTGCAAGAGGAAAACCACAGTTCTACTTCTCTGGCCTACACCAGAATCTTTAAAAAAGATATATTTGTGGTGAACAGTCAGCGAGACACTCAAACTGTTTTTTTTATGCAAAAAGGTGGATTACACCCAGATTTGAACCGTGGAAGAGGAAAACCACAGTTCTTGTTCTCTGGCCTACACCAGAATCTTTAAAACAGATATAGTTGTGGTGAACAGTCAGCGAGACACTCAAACTGTTTTTTTTATGCAAAAAGGTGGATTACATCCAGATTTGAACCGTGGAAGAGGAAAACCAGAGATCTAGATCACTGGCCTACACCAGAATCTTTTAAACAGATATTTTTGTGTCTGTACAGTCAGCGAGACACTCAAACTGTTTTTTTTTATGTAAAAAAGGTGGATTACACCCAGATTTGAACTGTGGAAGAGGAAAACCACAGTTCTAGTTCTCTGGCCTACACCAGAATCTTTTAAACAGATATATTTGTGTCTGAACAGTCAGCGAGACACTCAAACTGTTTTTTTTATGCAAAAAGGTGGATTACACCCAGATTTGAACCGTGGAAGAGGAAAACCACAGTTCTTGTTCTCTGGCCTACACCAGAATCTATAAAACAGATATATTTGTGGTGAACAGTCAGCGAGACACTCAAACTGTTTTTTTTATGCAAAAAGGTGGATTACAAACAGATTTGAACCGTGGAAGAGGAAAACCACAGTTCTTGTTCTCTGGCCTACACCAGAATCTTTAAAACAGATATAGTTGTGGTGAACAGTCAGCGAGACACTCAAACTGTTTTTTTTTATGCAAAAAGATGGATTACATCCAGATTTGAACCGTGGAAGAGGAAAACCAGAGATCTAGATCTCTGGCCTACACCAGAATCTTTTAAACAGATATTTTTGTGTCTGTACAGTCAGCGAGACACTGAAACTGTTTTTTTATGTAAAAAAAGGTGGATTACACCCAGATTTGAACTGTGGAAGAGGAAAACCACAGTTCTATTTCTCTGGCCTACACCAGAATCTTTTAAACAGATATATTTGTGTCTGAACAATCAACGAGACACTCAAACTGTTTTTTTTTATGCAAAAATGTGGATTACACCCAGATTTGAACCGTGCAAGAGGAAAACCACAGTTCTATTTCTCTGGCCTACACCAGAATCTTTTAAACAGATATATTTGTATCTGAACAGTCAGCGAGACACTCAAACAGTTTTTTTTATGCTAAAAGGTGGATTACACCCAGATTTGAACCGTGGAAGAGGAAAACCACAGTTCTATTTCTCTGGCCTACACCAGAATCTTTTAAACAGATATATTTGTGTCTGAACAGTCAGCGAGACACTCAAACTGTTTTTTTTATGCAAAAAGGTGGATTACACCCAGATTTGAACTGTGGAAGAGGAAAACCACAGTTCTTGTTCTCTGGCCTACACCAGAATTTTTAAAACAGATATATTTGTGGTGAACAGTCAGCGAGACACTCAAACTGTTTTTTTTATGCAAAAAGGTGGATTACACCCAGATTTGAACCGTGGAAGAGGAAAACCACAGTTCTTGTTCTCTGGCCTACACCAGAATCTTTAAAACAGATATAGTTGTGGTGAACAGTCAGCGAGACACTCAAACTGTTTTTTTTATGCAAAAAGGTGGATTACATCCAGATTTGAACCGTGGAAGAGGAAAACCAGAGATCTAGATCACTGGCCTACACCAGAATCTTTTAAACAGATATTTTTGTGTCTGTACAGTCAGCGAGACACTCAAACTGTTTTTTTTTATGTAAAAAAGGTGGATTACACCCAGATTTGAACTGTGGAAGAGGAAAACCACAGTTCTAGTTCTCTGGCCTACACCAGAATCTTTTAAACAGATATATTTGTGTCTGAACAGTCAGCGAGACACTCAAACTGTTTTTTTTATGCAAAAAGGTGGATTACACCCAGATTTGAACCGTGGAAGAGGAAAACCACAGTTCTTGTTCTCTGGCCTACACCAGAATCTATAAAACAGATATATTTGTGGTGAACAGTCAGCGAGACACTCAAACTGTTTTTTTTATGCAAAAAGGTGGATTACAAACAGATTTGAACCGTGGAAGAGGAAAACCACAGTTCTTGTTCTCTGGCCTACACCAGAATCTTTAAAACAGATATAGTTGTGGTGAACAGTCAGCGAGACACTCAAACTGTTTTTTTTTATGCAAAAAGATGGATTACATCCAGATTTGAACCGTGGAAGAGGAAAACCAGAGATCTAGATCTCTGGCCTACACCAGAATCTTTTAAAGAGATATTTTTGTGTCTGTACAGTCAGCGAGACACTGAAACTGTTTTTTTATGTAAAAAAAGGTGGATTACACCCAGATTTGAACTGTGGAAGAGGAAAACCACAGTTCTATTTCTCTGGCCTACACCAGAATCTTTTAAACAGATATATTTGTGTCTGAACAATCAACGAGACACTCAAACTGTTTTTTTTTATGCAAAAATGTGGATTACACCCAGATTTGAACCGTGCAAGAGGAAAACCACAGTTCTATTTCTCTGGCCTACACCAGAATCTTTTAAACAGATATATTTGTATCTGAACAGTCAGCGAGACACTCAAACAGTTTTTTTTATGCAAAAAGGTGGATTACACCCAGATTTGAACCGTGCAAGAGGAAAACCACAGTTCTAGTTCTCTGGCCTACACCAGAATCTTTAAAACAGATATATTTGTGGTGAACAGTCAGCGAGACACTCAAACTGTTTTTTTTATGCAAAAAGGTGGATTACATCCAGATTTGAACCGTGGAAGAGGAAAACCAGAGATCTAGATCTCTGGCCTACACCAGAATCTTTTAAACAGATATTTTTGTGTCTGTACAGTCAGCGAGACACTCAAACTGTTTTTTTTTATGTAAAAAAGGTGGATTACACCCAGATTTGAACTGTGGAAGAGGAAAACCACAGTTCTAGTTCTCTGGCCTACACCAGAATCTTTTAAACAGATATATTTGTGTCTGAACAGTCAAGGAGACACTCAAACTGTTTTTTTTATGCAAAAAGGTGGATTACACCCAGATTTGAACCGTGGAAGAGGAAAACCACAGTTCTAGTTCTCTGGCCTACACCAGAATCTTTTAAACAGATATATTTGTGTCTGAACGGTCAGTGAGACACTCGATCTTTTTTTTTTTAGTAGAAAAGGCAAAAAGGTGGATTACACCCAGATTTGAACCGTGGAAGCGGAAAACCACAGTTCTATTTCTCTGGCCTACACCAGAATCTTTTAAACAGATATATTTGTATCTGAACAGTCAGCGAGACACTCAAACAGTTTTTTTTATGCAAAAAGGTGGATTACACCCAGATTTGAACCGTGCAAGAGGAAAACCACAGTTCTAGTTCTCTGGCCTACACCAGAATCTTTTAAACAGATATATTTGTGTCTGAACAGTCAGCGAGACACTCAAACTGTTTTTTTTTATGCAAAAAGGTGGATTACACCCAGATTTGAACCGTGGAAGAGGAAAACCACAATTCTATTTCTCTGGCCTACACCAGAGTCTTTTAAACAGATATATTTGTGTCCGAAAAGTCAGCAAGACACTGAAACTGTTTTTGTTTATGCAAAAAGGTGGATTACACCCAGATTTGAACCGTGGAAGAGGAAAACCACAGATCTATTTTTCTGGCCTACACCAGAATCTTTTAAACAGATATATTTGTGTCTGAACAGTCAACGAGACACTCAAACTGTTTTTTTTTATGCAAAAAGGTGGATTACACCCAGATTTGAACCGTGGAAGAGGAAAACCACAGTTCTATTTCTCTGGTATACACCAGAATCTTTTAAACAGATATATTTGTGTCTGTACAGTCAGCGAGACACTTGATCGGTTTTTTTTTTAGTAGAAAAGGCAAAAAGGTGGATTACACCCAGATTTGAACCGTGGAAGAGGAAAACCACAGTTCTATTTCTCTGGCCTACACCAGAATCTTTTAAACAGATATATTTGTATCTGAACAGTCAGCGAGACACTCAAACTGTTTTTTTTCATGCAAAAAGGTGGATTACACCCAGATTTGAACCGTGCAAGAGGAGAACCACAGTTCTAGTTCTCTGGCCTACACCAGAATCTTTTAAACAGATATATTTGTGTCTGAACAGTCAGCGAGACACTCAAACTGTTTTTTTATGCTAAAAGGTGGATTACACCCAGATTTGAACTGTGGAAGAAGAAAACCACAGTTCTAGTTCTCTGGCCTACACCAGAATCTTTTAAACAGATATTTTTGTGTCTGTACAGTCAGCGAGACACTCAAACTGTTTTTTTTATGCAAAAAGGTGGATTACACCCAGATTTGAACCGTGGAAGAGGAAAACCACAGTTCTTGTTCTCTGGCCTACACCAGAATTTTTAAAACAGATATATTTGTGGTGAACAGTCAGCGAGACATTCAAACTGTTTTTTTTATGCAAAAAGGTGGATTACACCCAGATTTGAACCGTGGAAGAGGAAAACCACAGTTCTTGTTCTCTGGCCTACACCAGAATCTTTAAAACAGATATAGTTGTGGTGAACAGTCAGCGAGACACTCAAACTGTTTTTTTTATGCAAAAACATGGATTACATCCAGATTTGAACCGTGGAAGAGGAAAACCAGAGATCTAGATTTATGGCCTACACCAGAATCTTTTAAACAGATATTTTTGTGTCTGTACAGTCAGCGAGACACTGAAACTGTTTTTTTAAGTAAAAAAAGGTGGATTACACCCAGATTTGAACTGTGGAAGAGGAAAACCACAGTTCTATTTCTCTGGCCTACACCAGAATCTTTTAAACAGATATATTTGTGTCTGAACAATCAACGAGACACTCAAACTGTTTTTTTTTATGCAAAAAGGTGGATTACACCCAGATTTGAACCGTGGAAGAGGAAAACCACAGTTCTAGTTCTCTGGCCTACACCAGAATCTTTTAAACAGATATATTTGTGTCTGAACAGTCAGCGAGACACTCGATCTTTTTTTTTTTAGTAGAAAAGGCAAAAAGGTGGATTACACCCAGATTTGAACCGTGGAAGCGGAAAACCACAGTTCTATTTCTCTGGCCTACACCAGAATCTTTTAAACAGATATATTTGTATCTGAACAGTCAGCGAGACACTCAAACAGTTTTCTTTATGCAAAAAGGTGGATTACACCCAGATTTGAACCGTGCAAGAGGAAAACCACAGATCTACTTCTCTGGCCTACACCAGAATCTTTAAAACAGATATATTTGTGGTGAACAGTCAGCGAGACACTCAAACTGTTTTTTTTATGCAAAAAGGTGGATTACACCCAGATTTGAACCGTGGAAGAGGAAAACCACAGTTCTTGTTCTCTGGCCTACACCAGAATCTTTAAAACAGATATAGTTGTGGTGAACAGTCAGCGAGACACTCAAACTGTTTTTTTTATGCAAAAAGGTGGATTACATCCAGATTTGAACCGTGGAAGAGGAAAACCAGAGATCTAGATCACTGGCCTACACCAGAATCTTTTAAACAGATATTTTTGTGTCTGTACAGTCAGCGAGACACTCAAACTGTTTTTTTTTTATGTAAAAAAGGTGGATTACACCCAGATTTGAACTGTGGAAGAGGAAAACCACAGTTCGAGTTCTCTGGCCTACACCAGAATCTTTTAAACAGATATATTTGTGTCTGAACAGTCAACGAGACACTCAAACTGTTTTTTTTTTATGCAAAAAGGTGGATTACACCCAGATTTGAACCGTGGAAGAGGAAAACCACAGTTCTACTTCTCTGGCCTACACCAGAATCTTTTAAACAGATATATTTGTGTCTGAACGGTCAGCGAGACACTCGATCTTTTTTTTTTTAGTAGAAAAGGCAAAAAGGTGGATTACACCCAGATTTGAACCGTGGAAGCGGAAAATTACAGTTCTATTTCTCTGGCCTACACCAGAATCTTTTAAACAGATATATTTGTATCTGAACAGTCAGCGAGACACTCAAACAGTTTTTTTTATGCAAAAAGGTGGATTACACCCAGATTTGAACCGTGCAAGAGGAAAACCACAGTTCTAGTTCTCTGGCCTACACCAGAATCTTTTAAACAGATATATTTGTGTCTGAACAGTCAGCGAGACACTCAAACTGTTTTTTTTTATGCAAAAAGGTGGATTACACCCAGATTTGAACCGTGGAAGAGGAAAACCACAATTCTATTTCTCTGGCCTACACCAGAATCTTTTAAACAGATATATTTGTGTCTGAAAAGTCAGCAAGACACTGAAACTGTTTTTGTTTATGCAAAAAGGTGGATTACACCCAGATTTGAACCGTGGAAGAGGAAAACCACAGTTCTATTTCTCTGGCGTACACCAGAATCTTTTAAACAGATATATTTGTGTCTGAACAGTCAACGAGACACTCAAACTGTTTTTTTTTATGCAAAAAGGTGGATTACACCCAGATTTGAACTGTGGAAGATGAAAACCACAGTTCTATTTCTCTGGCCTACACCAGAATCTTTTAAACAGATATATTTGTGTCTGAACAGTCAACGAGACACTCATACTGTTTTTTTTAGGCAAAAAGGTGGATTACACCCAGATTTGAACCGTGGAAGAGGAAAACCACAGTTCTACTTCTCTGGTCTACACCAGAATCTTTTAAACAGATATATTTGTGTCTGTACAGTCAGCGAGACACTCGATCGGTTTTTTTTTTAGTAGAAAAGGCAAAAAGGTGGATTACACCCAGATTTGAACCGTGGAAGAGGAAAACCACAGTTCTATTTCTCTGGCCTACACCAGAATCTTTTAAACAGATATATTTGTGTCTGAACAGTCAGCGAGACACTCAAACTGTTTTTTTTTATGCAAAAAGGTGGATTACACCCAGATTTGAACCGTGCAAGAGGAGAACCACAGTTCTAGTTCTCTGGCCTACACCAGAATCTTTTAAACAGATATATTTGTGTCTGAACAGTCAGCGAGACACTCAAACTGTTTTTTTTATGCAAAAAGGTGGATTACACCCAGATTTGAACTGTGGAAGAGGAAAACCACAGTTCTATTTCTCTGGCCTACACCAGAATCTTTTAAACAGATATATTTGTGTCTGAAAATCAGCAAGACACTGAAACTGTTTTTGTTTATGCAAAAAGGTGGATTACACCCAGATTTGAACTGTGGAAGAAGAAAACCACAGTTCTAGTTCTCTGGCCTACACCAGAATCTTTTAAACAGATATATTTGTGTCTGAACAGTCAGCGAGACACTCGATCTTTTTTTTTTTAGTAGAAAAGGCAAAAAGGTGGATTACACCCAGATTTGAACCGTGGAAGCGGAAAACCACAGTTCTATTTCTCTGGCCCTCACCAGAATCTTTTAAACAGATATATTTGTATCTGAACAGTCAGCGAGACACTCAAACAGTTTTTTTTATGCAAAAATGTGGATTACACCCAGATTTGAACTGTGCAAGAGGAAAACCACAGTTCTAGTTCTCTGGCCTACACCAGAATCTTTAAAACAGATATAGTTGTGGTGAACAGTCAGCGAGACACTCAAACTGTTTTTTTTATGCAAAAAGGTGGATTACATCCAGATTTGAACCGTGGAAGAGGAAAACCAGAGATCTAGATCTCTGGCCTACACCAGAATCTTTTAAACAGATATTTTTGTGTCTGTACAGTCAGCGAGACACTCAAACTGTTTTTTTTTTATGTAAAAAAGGTGGATTACACCCAGATTTGAACTGTGGAAGAGGAAAACCACAGTTCTAGTTCTCTGGCCTACACCAGAATTTTTTAAACAGATATATTTGTGTCTGAACAGTCAACGAGACACTCAAACTGTTTTTTTTATGCAAAAAGGTGGATTACACCCAGATTTGAACCGTGGAAGAGGAAATTCACAGTTCTAGTTCTCTGGCCTACACCAGAATCTTTTAAACAGATATATTTGTGTCTGAACAGTCAGCGAGACACTCGATCTTTTTTTTTTTAGTAGAAAAGGCAAAAAGGTGGATTACACCCAGATTTGAACCGTGGAAGAGGAAAACCACAGTTCTATTTCTCTGGCCTACACCAGAATCTTTTAAACAGATATATTTGTATCTGAACAGTCAGCGAGACACTCAAACAGTTTTTTTTTATGCAAAAAGGTGGATTACACCCAGATTTGAACCGTGCAAGAGTAAAACCACAGTTCTTGTTCTCTGGCCTACACCAGAATCTTTTAAAGAGATATATTTGTATCTGAACAGTCAGCGAGACACTCAAACTGTTTTTTTTATGCAAAAAGATGGATTACACCCAAATTTGAACCGTGGAAGAGGAAAACCACAGTTCTATTTCTCTGGCCTACACCAGAATCTTTTAAACAGATATATTTGTGTCTGAACAGTCAGCGAGACACTCAAACTGTTTTTTTATGCTAAAAGGTGGATTACACCCAGATTTGAACCGTGGAAGAGGAAAACCACAGTTCTATTTCTCTGGCCTACACCAGAATCTTTTAAACAGATATATTTGTGTCTGAACAGTCAGCGAGACACTCAAACTGTTTTTTTTATGCAAAAAGGTGGATTACATCCAGATTTGAACGGTGGAAGAGGAAAACCAGAGATCTAGATCTCTGGCCTACACCAGAATCTTTTAAACAGATATTTTTGTGTCTGTACAGTCAGCGAGACACTCAAACTGTTTTTTTTTATGTAAAAAAGGTGGATTACACCCAGATTTGAACTGTGGAAGAGGAAAACCACAGTTCTAGTTCTATGGCCTACACCAGAATCTTTTAAACAGATATATTTGTGTCTGAACAGTCAACGAGACACTCAAACTGTTTTTTTTTATGCAAAAAGGTGGATTACACCCAGATTTGAACCGTGGAAGCGGAAAACCACAGTTCTATTTCTCTGGCCTACAACAGAATCTTTTAAACAGATATATTTGTGTCTGAACAGTCAGCGAGACACTCAAACTGTTTTTTTTACGCAAAAAGGTGGATTACACCCAGATTTGAACCGTGGAAGAGGAAAACCACAGTTCTATTTCTCTGGCCTACACCAGAATCTTTTAAACAGATATATTTGTGTCTGAAAATCAGCGAGACACTGAAACTGTTTTTGTTTATGCAAAAAGGTGGATTACACCCAGATTTGAACTGTGGAAGAAGAAAACCACAGTTCTAGTTCTCTGGCCTACACCACAATCTTTTAAACAGATATTTTTGTGTCTGTACAGTCAGCGAGACACTCAAACTGTTTTTTTTTTTTGTAAAAAAGACAAAAAGGTGGATTACACCCAGATTTGAACTGTGGAAAAGGAAAACCACAGTTCTATTTCTCTGGCCTACACCAGAATCTTTTAAACAGATATATTTGTGTCTGAACAGTCAGCGAGACACTCAAACTGTTTTTTTTTATGCAAAAAGGTGGATTACACCCAGATTTGAACCGTGTAAGAGGAAAACCACAGTTCTAGTTCTCTGGCCTACACCAGAATCTTTTAAAGAGATATATTTGTATCTGAACAGTCAGCGAGACACTCAAACTGTTTTTTTTATGCAAAAAGATGGATTACACCCAAATTTGAACCGTGGAAGAGGAAAACCACAGTTCTATTTCTCTGGCCTACACCAGAATCTTTTAAACAGATATATTTGTGTCTGAACAGTCAGCGAGACACTCAAACTGTTTTTTATGCTAAAAGGTGGATTACACCCAGATTTGAACCGTGGAAGAGGAAAACCACAGTTCTATTTCTCTGGCCTACACCAGAATCTTTTAAACAGATATATTTGTGTCTGAACAGTCAGCGAGACACTCAAACTTTTTTTTTTTATGCAAAAAGGTGGATTACACCCAGATTTGAACCGTGGAAGAGGAAAACCACAGTTCTTGTTCTCTTGCCTACACCAGAATCTTTAAAACAGATATATTTGTGGTGAACAGTCAGCGAGACACTCAAACTGTTTTTTTTATGCAAAAAGGTGGATTACACCCAGATTTGAACCGTGGAAGAGGAAAACCACAGTTCTTGTTCTCTGACCTACACTAGAATCTTTAAAACAGGTATAGTTGTGGTGAACAGTCAGCGAGACACTGAAACTGTTTTTTTTATGGAAAAAGATGGATTACATCCAGATTTGAACCGTGGAAGAGGAAAACCAGAGATCTAGATCTCTGGCCTACACCAGAATCTTTTAAACAGATATTTTTGTGTCTGTACAGTCAGCGAGACACTGAAACTGTTTTTTTATGTAAAAAAAGGTGGATTACACCCAGATTTGAACTGTGGAAGAGGAAAACCACAGTTCTATTTCTCTGGCCTACACCAGAATCTTTTAAACAGATATGTTTGTGTCTGAACAATCAACGAGACACTCAAACTGTTTTTTTTTATGCAAAAAGGTGGATTACACCCAGATTTGAACCGTGGAAGAGGAAAACCACAGTTCTAGTTCTCTGGCCTACACCAGAATCTTTTAAACAGATATATTTGTGTCTGAACAGTCAGCGAGACACTCGATCTTTTTTTTTTTAGTAGAAAAGGCAAAAAGGTGGATTACACCCAGATTTGAACCGTGGAAGCGGAAAACCACAGTTCTATTTCTCTGGCCTACACCAGAATCTTTTAAACAGATATATTTGTGTCTGAACAGTCAGCGAGACACTCGATCTTTTTTTTTTTAGTAGAAAAGGCAAAAAGGTGGATTACACCCAGATTTGAACCGTGGAAGAGGAAAACCACAGTTCTATTTCTCTGGCCTACACCAGAATCTTTTAAACAGATATATTTGTATCTGAACAGTCAGCGAGACACTCAAACAGTTTTTTTTTATGCAAAAAGGTGGATTACACCCAGATTTGAACCGTGCAAGAGTAAAACCACAGTTCTTGTTCTCTGGCCTACACCAGAATCTTTTAAAGAGATATATTTGTATCTGAACAGTCAGCGAGACACTCAAACTGTTTTTTTTATGCAAAAAGATGGATTACACCCAAATTTGAACCGTGGAAGAGGAAAACCACAGTTCTATTTCTCTGGCCTACACCAGAATCTTTTAAACAGATATATTTGTGTCTGAACAGTCAGCGAGACACTCAAACTGTTTTTTTATGCTAAAAGGTGGATTACACCCAGATTTGAACCGTGGAAGAGGAAAACCACAGTTCTATTTCTCTGGCCTACACCAGAATCTTTTAAACAGATATATTTGTGTCTGAACAGTCAGCGAGACACTCAAACTGTTTTTTTTATGCAAAAAGGTGGATTACATCCAGATTTGAACGGTGGAAGAGGAAAACCAGAGATCTAGATCTCTGGCCTACACCAGAATCTTTTAAACAGATATTTTTGTGTCTGTACAGTCAGCGAGACACTCAAACTGTTTTTTTTTATGTAAAAAAGGTGGATTACACCCAGATTTGAACTGTGGAAGAGGAAAACCACAGTTCTAGTTCTATGGCCTACACCAGAATCTTTTAAACAGATATATTTGTGTCTGAACAGTCAACGAGACACTCAAACTGTTTTTTTTATGCAAAAAGGTGGATTACACCCAGATTTGAACCGTGGAAGCGGAAAACCACAGTTCTATTTCTCTGGCCTACAACAGAATCTTTTAAACAGATATATTTGTGTCTGAACAGTCAGCGAGACACTCAAACTGTTTTTTTTATGCAAAAAGGTGGATTACACCCAGATTTGAACCGTGGAAGAGGAAAACCACAGTTCTATTTCTCTGGCCTACACCAGAATCTTTTAAACAGATATATTTGTGTCTGAAAATCAGCGAGACACTGAAACTGTTTTTGTTTATGCAAAAAGGTGGATTACACCCAGATTTGAACTGTGGAAGAAGAAAACCACAGTTCTAGTTCTCTGGCCTACACCAGAATCTTTTAAACAGATATTTTTGTGTCTGTACAGTCAGCGAGACACTCAAACTGTTTTTTTTTTTTGTAAAAAAGACAAAAAGGTGGATTACACCCAGATTTGAACTGTGGAAAAGGAAAACCACAGTTCTATTTCTCTGGCCTACACCAGAATCTTTTAAACAGATATATTTGTGTCTGAACAGTCAGCGAGACACTCAAACTGTTTTTTTTTATGCAAAAAGGTGGATTACACCCAGATTTGAACCGTGCAAGAGGAAAACCACAGTTCTAGTTCTCTGGCCTACACCAGAATCTTTTAAAGAGATATATTTGTATCTGAACAGTCAGCGAGACACTCAAACTGTTTTTTTTATGCAAAAAGATGGATTACACCCAAATTTGAACCGTGGAAGAGGAAAACCACAGTTCTATTTCTCTGGCCTACACCAGAATCTTTTAAACAGATATATTTGTGTCTGAACAGTCAGCGAGACACTCAAACTGTTTTTTATGCTAAAAGGTGGATTACACCCAGATTTGAACCGTGGAAGAGGAAAACCACAGTTCTATTTCTCTGGCCTACACCAGAATCTTTTAAACAGATATATTTGTGTCTGAACAGTCAGCGAGACACTCAAACTTTTTTTTTTTATGCAAAAAGGTGGATTACACCCAGATTTGAACCGTGGAAGAGGAAAACCACAGTTCTTGTTCTCTTGCCTACACCAGAATCTTTAAAACAGATATATTTGTGGTGAACAGTCAGCGAGACACTCAAACTGTTTTTTTTATGCAAAAAGGTGGATTACACCCAGATTTGAACCGTGGAAGAGGAAAACCACAGTTCTTGTTCTCTGACCTACACTAGAATCTTTAAAACAGGTATAGTTGTGGTGAACAGTCAGCGAGACACTGAAACTGTTTTTTTTATGGAAAAAGATGGATTACATCCAGATTTGAACCGTGGAAGAGGAAAACCAGAGATCTAGATCTCTGGCCTACACCAGAATCTTTTAAACAGATATTTTTGTGTCTGTACAGTCAGCGAGACACTGAAACTGTTTTTTTATGTAAAAAAAGGTGGATTACACCCAGATTTGAACTGTGGAAGAGGAAAACCACAGTTCTATTTCTCTGGCCTACACCAGAATCTTTTAAACAGATATGTTTGTGTCTGAACAATCAACGAGACACTCAAACTGTTTTTTTTTATGCAAAAAGGTGGATTACACCCAGATTTGAACCGTGGAAGAGGAAAACCACAGTTCTAGTTCTCTGGCCTACACCAGAATCTTTTAAACAGATATATTTGTGTCTGAACAGTCAGCGAGACACTCGATCTTTTTTTTTTTAGTAGAAAAGGCAAAAAGGTGGATTACACCCAGATTTGAACCGTGGAAGCGGAAAACCACAGTTCTATTTCTCTGGCCTACACCAGAATCTTTTAAACAGATATATTTGTGTCTGAACAGTCAGCGAGACACTCGATCTTTTTTTTTTTAGTAGAAAAGGCAAAAAGGTGGATTACACCCAGATTTGAACCGTGGAAGAGGAAAACCACAGTTCTATTTCTCTGGCCTACACCAGAATCTTTTAAACAGATATATTTGTATCTGAACAGTCAGCGAGACACTCAAACAGTTTTTTTTTATGCAAAAAGGTGGATTACACCCAGATTTGAACCGTGCAAGAGTAAAACCACAGTTCTTGTTCTCTGGCCTACACCAGAATCTTTTAAAGAGATATATTTGTATCTGAACAGTCAGCGAGACACTCAAACTGTTTTTTTTATGCAAAAAGATGGATTACACCCAAATTTGAACCGTGGAAGAGGAAAACCACAGTTCTATTTCTCTGGCCTACACCAGAATCTTTTAAACAGATATATTTGTGTCTGAACAGTCAGCGAGACACTCAAACTGTTTTTTTATGCTAAAAGGTGGATTACACCCAGATTTGAACCGTGGAAGAGGAAAACCACAGTTCTATTTCTCTGGCCTACACCAGAATCTTTTAAACAGATATATTTGTGTCTGAACAGTCAGCGAGACACTCAAACTGTTTTTTTTATGCAAAAAGGTGGATTACATCCAGATTTGAACGGTGGAAGAGGAAAACCAGAGATCTAGATCTCTGGCCTACACCAGAATCTTTTAAACAGATATTTTTGTGTCTGTACAGTCAGCGAGACACTCAAACTGTTTTTTTTTATGTAAAAAAGGTGGATTACACCCAGATTTGAACTGTGGAAGAGGAAAACCACAGTTCTAGTTCTATGGCCTACACCAGAATCTTTTAAACAGATATATTTGTGTCTGAACAGTCAACGAGACACTCAAACTGTTTTTTTTATGCAAAAAGGTGGATTACACCCAGATTTGAACCGTGGAAGCGGAAAACCACAGTTCTATTTCTCTGGCCTACAACAGAATCTTTTAAACAGATATATTTGTGTCTGAACAGTCAGCGAGACACTCAAACTGTTTTTTTTATGCAAAAAGGTGGATTACACCCAGATTTGAACCGTGGAAGAGGAAAACCACAGTTCTATTTCTCTGGCCTACACCAGAATCTTTTAAACAGATATATTTGTGTCTGAAAATCAGCGAGACACTGAAACTGTTTTTGTTTATGCAAAAAGGTGGATTACACCCAGATTTGAACTGTGGAAGAAGAAAACCACAGTTCTAGTTCTCTGGCCTACACCAGAATCTTTTAAACAGATATTTTTGTGTCTGTACAGTCAGCGAGACACTCAAACTGTTTTTTTTCTTTGTAAAAAAGACAAAAAGGTGGATTACACCCAGATTTGAACTGTGGAAAAGGAAAACCACAGTTCTATTTCTCTGGCCTACACCAGAATCTTTTAAACAGATATATTTGTGTCTGAACAGTCAGCGAGACACTCAAACTGTTTTTTTTTATGCAAAAAGGTGGATTACACCCAGATTTGAACCGTGCAAGAGGAAAACCACAGTTCTAGTTCTCTGGCCTACACCAGAATCTTTTAAAGAGATATATTTGTATCTGAACAGTCAGCGAGACACTCAAACTGTTTTTTTTATGCTAAAAGGTGGATTACACCCAGATTTGAACCGTGGAAGAGGAAAACCACAGTTCTATTTCTCTGGCCTACACCAGAATCTTTTAAACAGATATATTTGTGTCTGAACAGTCAGCGAGACACTCAAACTTTTTTTTTTTATGCAAAAAGGTGGATTACACCCAGATTTGAACCGTGGAAGAGGAAAACCACAGTTCTTGTTCTCTTGCCTACACCAGAATCTTTAAAACAGATATATTTGTGGTGAACAGTCAGCGAGACACTCAAACTGTTTTTTTTATGCAAAAAGGTGGATTACACCCAGATTTGAACCGTGGAAGAGGAAAACCACAGTTCTTGTTCTCTGACCTACACTAGAATCTTTAAAACAGGTATAGTTGTGGTGAACAGTCAGCGAGACACTGAAACTGTTTTTTTTATGGAAAAAGATGGATTACATCCAGATTTGAACCGTGGAAGAGGAAAACCAGAGATCTAGATCTCTGGCCTACACCAGAATCTTTTAAACAGATATTTTTGTGTCTGTACAGTCAGCGAGACACTGAAACTGTTTTTTTATGTAAAAAAAGGTGGATTACACCCAGATTTGAACTGTGGAAGAGGAAAACCACAGTTCTATTTCTCTGGCCTACACCAGAATCTTTTAAACAGATATGTTTGTGTCTGAACAATCAACGAGACACTCAAACTGTTTTTTTTTATGCAAAAAGGTGGATTACACCCAGATTTGAACCGTGGAAGAGGAAAACCACAGTTCTAGTTCTCTGGCCTACACCAGAATCTTTTAAACAGATATATTTGTGTCTGAACAGTCAGCGAGACACTCGATCTTTTTTTTTTTAGTAGAAAAGGCAAAAAGGTGGATTACACCCAGATTTGAACCGTGGAAGCGGAAAACCACAGTTCTATTTCTCTGGCCTACACCAGAATCTTTTAAACAGATATATTTGTGTCTGTACAGTCAGCGAGACACTCGATCTTTTTTTTTTTAGTAGAAAAGGCAAAAAGGTGGATTACACCCAGATTTGAACCGTGGAAGAGGAAAACCACAGTTCTATTTCTCTGGCCTACACCAGAATCTTTTAAACAGATATATTTGTATCTGAACAGTCAGCGAGACACTCAAACAGTTTTTTTTTATGCAAAAAGGTGGATTACACCCAGATTTGAACCGTGCAAGAGTAAAACCACAGTTCTTGTTCTCTGGCCTACACCAGAATCTTTTAAAGAGATATATTTGTATCTGAACAGTCAGCGAGACACTCAAACTGTTTTTTTTATGCAAAAAGATGGATTACACCCAAATTTGAACCGTGGAAGAGGAAAACCACAGTTCTATTTCTCTGGCCTACACCAGAATCTTTTAAACAGATATATTTGTGTCTGAACAGTCAGCGAGACACTCAAACTGTTTTTTTATGCTAAAAGGTGGATTACACCCAGATTTGAACCGTGGAAGAGGAAAACCACAGTTCTATTTCTCTGGCCTACACCAGAATCTTTTAAACAGATATATTTGTGTCTGAACAGTCAGCGAGACACTCAAACTGTTTTTTTTATGCAAAAAGGTGGATTACATCCAGATTTGAACGGTGGAAGAGGAAAACCAGAGATCTAGATCTCTGGCCTACACCAGAATCTTTTAAACAGATATTTTTGTGTCTGTACAGTCAGCGAGACACTCAAACTGTTTTTTTTTATGTAAAAAAGGTGGATTACACCCAGATTTGAACTGTGGAAGAGGAAAACCACAGTTCTAGTTCTATGGCCTACACCAGAATCTTTTAAACAGATATATTTGTGTCTGAACAGTCGAGACACTCAAACTGTTTTTTTTTATGCAAAAAGGTGGATTACACCCAGATTTGAACCGTGGAAGCGGAAAACCACAGTTCTATTTCTCTGGCCTACAACAGAATCTTTTAAACAGATATATTTGTGTCTGAACAGTCAGCGAGACACTCAAACTGTTTTTTTTATGCAAAAAGGTGGATTACACCCAGATTTGAACCGTGGAAGAGGAAAACCACAGTTCTATTTCTCTGGCCTACACCAGAATCTTTTAAACAGATATATTTGTGTCTGAAAATCAGCGAGACACTGAAACTGTTTTTGTTTATGCAAAAAGGTGGATTACACCCAGATTTGAACTGTGGAAGAAGAAAACCACAGTTCTAGTTCTCTGGCCTACACCAGAATCTTTTAAACAGATATTTTTGTGTCTGTACAGTCAGCGAGACACTCAAACTGTTTTTTTTTTTTGTAAAAAAGACAAAAAGGTGGATTACACCCAGATTTGAACTGTGGAAAAGGAAAACCACAGTTCTATTTCTCTGGCCTACACCAGAATCTTTTAAACAGATATATTTGTGTCTGAACAGTCAGCGAGACACTCAAACTGTTTTTTTTTATGCAAAAAGGTGGATTACACCCAGATTTGAACCGTGCAAGAGGAAAACCACAGTTCTAGTTCTCTGGCCTACACCAGAATCTTTTAAAGAGATATATTTGTATCTGAACAGTCAGCGAGACACTCAAACTGTTTTTTTTATGCAAAAAGATGGATTACACCCAAATTTGAACCGTGGAAGAGGAAAACCACAGTTCTATTTCTCTGGCCTACACCAGAATCTTTTAAACAGATATATTTGTGTCTGAACAGTCAGCGAGACACTCAAACTGTTTTTTTATGCTAAAAGGTGGATTACACCCAGATTTGAACCGTGGAAGAGGAAAACCACAGTTCTATTTCTCTGGCCTACACCAGAATCTTTTAAACAGATATATTTGTGTCTGAACAGTCAGCGAGACACTCAAACTTTTTTGTTTTATGCAAAAAGGTGGATTACACCCAGATTTGAACCGTGGAAGAGGAAAACCACAGTTCTTGTTCTCTGGCCTACACCAGAATCTTTAAAACAGATATATTTGTGGTGAACAGTCAGCGAGACACTCAAACTGTTTTTTTTATGCAAAAAGGTGGATTACACCCAGATTTGAACCGTGGAAGAGGAAAACCACAGTTCTTGTTCTCTGACCTACACTAGAATCTTTAAAACAGGTATAGTTGTGGTGAACAGTCAGCGAGACACTGAAACTGTTTTTTTTATGGAAAAAGATGGATTACATCCAGATTTGAACCATGGAAGAGGAAAACCAGAGATCTAGATCTCTGGCCTACACCAGAATCTTTTAAACAGATATTTTTGTGTCTGTACAGTCAGCGAGACACTGAAACTGTTTTTTTATGTAAAAAAAGGTGGATTACACCCAGATTTGAACTGTGGAAGAGGAAAACCACAGTTCTATTTCTCTGGCCTACACCAGAATCTTTTAAACAGATATGTTTGTGTCTGAACAATCAACGAGACACTCAAACTGTTTTTTTTTATGCAAAAAGGTGGATTACACCCAGATTTGAACCGTGGAAGAGGAAAACCACAGTTCTAGTTCTCTGGCCTACACCAGAATCTTTTAAACAGATATATTTGTGTCTGAACAGTCAGCGAGACACTCGATCTTTTTTTTTTTAGTAGAAAAGGCAAAAAGGTGGATTACACCCAGATTTGAACCGTGGAAGCGGAAAACCACAGTTCTATTTCTCTGGCCTACACCAGAATCTTTTAAACAGATATATTTGTATCTGAACAGTCAGCGAGACACTCAAACAGTTTTTTTTATGCAAAAAGGTGGATTACACCCAGATTTGAACCGTGCAAGAGGAAAACCACAGTTCTAGTTCTCTGGCCTACACCAGAAAATTTGAAACAGATATATTTGTGGTGAACAGTCAGCAAGACACACAAACTGTTTTTTTTATGCAAAAAGGTGGATTACACCCAGATTTGAACCGTGGAAGAGGAAAACCACAGTTCTTGTTCTCTGGCCTACACCAGAATCTTTAAAACAGATATAGTTGTGGTGAACAGTCAGCGAGACACTCAAACTGTTTTTTTTATGCAAAAAGGTGGATTACATCCAGATTTGAACCGTGGAAGAGGAAATCCAGAGATCTAGATCTCTGGCCTACACCAGAATCTTTTAAACAGATATTTTTGTGTCTGTACAGTCAGCGAGACACTCAAACTTTTTTTTTTTAGTAGAAAAGGCAAAAAGGTGGATTACACCCAGATTTGAACCGTGGAAGCGGAAAACCACAGTTTTATTTCTCTGGCCTACACCAGAATCTTTTAAACAGATATATTTGTATCTGAACAGTCAGCGAGACACTCAAACAGTTTTTTTTATGCAAAAAGGTGGATTACACCCAGATTTGAACCGTGCAAGAGGAAAACCACAGTTCTAGTTCTCTGGCCCACACCAGAATCTTTTAAACAGATATATTTGTGTCTGAACAGTCAGCGAGACACTCAAACTGTTTTTTTTTTATGCAAAAAGGTGGATTACACCCAGATTTGAACCGTGGAAGAGGAAAACCACAATTCTATTTCTCTGGCCTACACCAGAATCTTTTAAACAGATATATTTGTGTCTGAAAAGTCAGCAAGACACTGAAACTGTTTTTGTTTATGCAAAAAGGTGGATTACACCCAGATTTGAACCGTGGAAGAGGAAAACCACAGTTCTATTTCTCTGGCCTACACCAGAATCTTTTAAACAGATATATTTGTGTCTGAACAGTCAACGAGACACTCAAACTGTTTTTTTTTATGCAAAAAGGTGGATTACACCCAGATTTAAACTGTGGAAGAGGAAAACCACAGTTCTATTTCTCTGGCCTACACCAGAATCTTTTAAACAGATATATTTGTGTCTGAACAGTCAACGAGACACTCAAACTATTTTTTTTTATGCAAAAAGGTGGATTACACCCAGATTTGAACCGTGGAAGAGGAAAACCACAGTTCTATTTCTCTGGTCTACACCAGAATCTTTTAAACAGATATATTTGTGTCTGTACAGTCAGCGAGACACTCGATCGGGTTTTTTTTTAGTAGAAAAGGCAAAAAGGTGGATTACACCCAGATTTGAACCGTGGAAGAGGAAAACCACAGTTCTATTTCTCTGGCCTACACCAGAATCTTTTAAACAGATATATTTGTGTCTGAACAGTCAGCGAGACACTCAAACTGTTTTTTTATGCTAAAAGGTGGATTACACCCAGATTTGAACCGTGGAAGAGGAAAACCACAGTTCTATTTCTCTGGCCTACACCAGAATCTTTTAAACAGATATATTTGTGTGTGAACAGTCAGCGAGACACTCAAACTGTTTTTTTTATGCAAAAAGGTGGATTACACCCAGATTTGAACCGTGGAAGAGGAAAACCACAGTTCTTGTTCTCTGGCCTACACCAGAATCTTTAAAACAGATATATTTGTGGTGAACAGTCAGCGAGACACTCAAACTGTTTTTT
This sequence comes from Phyllobates terribilis, assembly GCF_046119375.1. Classification (NCBI taxonomy): domain Eukaryota; kingdom Metazoa; phylum Chordata; class Amphibia; order Anura; family Dendrobatidae; genus Phyllobates; species Phyllobates terribilis. Next base: position 194,444,976 of record NW_027362772.1, on the reverse strand, counting down.
TTATGCAAAAAGGTGGATTACACCCAGATTTGAACCGTGGAAGAGGAAAACCACAGTTCTTGTTCTCTGGCCTACACTAGAATCTTTAAAACAGATATAGTTGTGGTGAACAGTCAGCGAGACACTCAAACTGTTTTTTTTATGCAAAAAGATGGATTACATCCAGATTTGAACCGTGGAAGAGGAAAACCAGAGATCTAGATCTCTGGCCTACACCAGAATCTTTTAAACAGATATTTTTGTGTCTGTACAGTCAGCGAGACACTGAAACTGTTTTTTTATGTAAAAAAAGGTGGATTACACCCAGATTTGAACTGTGGAAGAGGAAAACCACAGTTCTCTTTCTCTGGCCTACACCAGAATCTTTTAAACAGATATGTTTGTGTCTGAACAATCAACGAGACACTCAAACTGTTTTTTTTTTATGCAAAAAGGTGGATTACACCCAGATTTGAACCGTGGAAGAGGAAAACCACAGTTCTAGTTCTCTGGCCTACACCAGAATCTTTTAAACAGATATATTTGTGTCTGAACAGTCAGCGAGACACTCGATCTTTTTTTTTTTAGTAGAAAAGGCAAAAAGGTGGATTACACCCAGATTTGAACCGTGGAAGCGGAAAACCACAGTTCTATTTCTCTGGCCTACACCAGAATCTTTTAAACAGATATATTTGTATCTGAACAGTCAGCGAGACACTCAAACAGTTTTTTTTTATGCAAAAAGGTGGATTACACCCAGATTTGAACCGTGCAAGAGGAAAACCACAGTTCTAGTTCTCTGGCCTACACCAGAATCTTTGAAACAGATATATTTGTGGTGAACAGTCAGCGAGACACTCAAACTGTTTTTTTTATGCAAAAAGGTGGATTACACCCAGATTTGAACCGTGGAAGAGGAAAACCACAGTTCTTGTTCTCTGGCCTACACCAGAATCTTTAAAACAGATACAGTTGTGGTGAACAGTCAGCGAGACACTCAAACTGTTTTTTTTATGCAAAAAGGTGGATTACATCCAGATTTGAACCGTGGAAGAGGAAAACCAGAGATCTAGATCTCTGGCCTACACCAGAATCTTTTAAACAGATATTTTTGTGTCTGTACAGTCAGCGAGACACTTAAACTGTTTTTTTTTATGTAAAAAAGGTGGATTACACCCAGATTTGAACTGTGGAAGAGGAAAACCACAGTTCTAGTTCTCTGGCCTACACCAGAATCTTTTAAACAGATATATTTGTGTCTGAACAGTCAACGAGACACTCAAACTGTTTTTTTTATGCAAAAAGGTGGATTACACCCAGATTTGAACCGTGGAAGAGGAAAACCACAGTTCTAGTTCTCTGGCCTACACCAGAATCTTTTAAACAGATATATTTGTGTCTGAACAGTCAACGAGACACTCAAACTATTTTTTTTTATGCAAAAAGGTGGATTACACCCAGATTTGAACCGTGGAAGAGGAAAACCACAGTTCTATTTCTCTGGTCTACACCAGAATCTTTTAAACAGATATATTTGTGTCTGTACAGTCAGCGAGACACTCGATCGGTTTTTTTTTTAGTAGAAAAGGCAAAAAGGTGGATTACACCCAGATTTGAACCGTGGAAGAGGAAAACCACAGTTCTATTTCTCTAGCCTACACCAGAATCTTTTAAACAGATATATTTGTGTCTGAACAGTCAGCGAGACACTCAAACTGTTTTTTTTTATGCAAAAAGGTGGATTACACCCAGATTTGAACCGTGCAAGAGGAGAACCACAGTTCTAGTTCTCTGGCCTACACCAGAATCTTTTAAACAGATATATTTGTGTCTGAACAGTCAGCGAGACACTCAAACTGTTTTTTTTATGCAAAAAGGTGGATTACACCCAGATTTGAACTGTGGAAGAGGAAAACCACAGTTCTATTTCTCTGGCCTACACCAGAATCTTTTAAACAGATATATTTGTGTCTGAAAATCAGCGAGACACTGAAACTGTTTTTGTTTATGCAAAAAGGTGGATTACACCCAGATTTGAACTATGGAAGAAGAAAACCACAGTTCTAGTTCTCTGGCCTACACCAGAATCTTTTAAACAGATATATTTGTGTCTGAACAGTCAGCGAGACACTCAATCTTTTTTTTTTTAGTAGAAAAGGCAAAAAGGTGGATTACACCCAGATTTGAACCGTGGAAGCGGAAAACCACAGTTCTATTTCTCTGGCCTACACCAGAATCTTTTAAACAGATATATTTGTATCTGAACAGTCAGCGAGACACTCAAACAGTTTTTTTTATGCAAAAAGGTAGATTACACCCAGATTTGAACTGTGCAAGAGGAAAACCACAGTTCTAGTTCTCTGGCCTACACCAGAATCTTTAAAACAGATATATTTGTGGTGAACAGTCAGCGAGACACTCAAACTGTTTTTTTTATGCAAAAAGGTGGATTACACCCAGATTTGAACCGTGGAAGAGGAAAACCACAGTTATTGTTCTCTGGCCTACACCAAAATCTTTAAAACAGATATAGTTGTGGTGAACAGTCAGCGAGACACTCAAACTGTTTTTTTTATGCAAAAAGGTGGATTACATCCAGATTTGAACCGTGGAAGAGGAAAACCAGAGATCTAGATCTCTGACCTACACCAGAATCTTTTAAACAGATATTTTTGTGTCTGTACAGTCAGCGAGACACTCAAACTGTTTTTTTTTTTATGTAAAAAAGGTGGATTACACCCAGATTTGAACTGTGGAAGAGGAAAACCACAGTTCTAGTTCTCTGGCCTACACCAGAATCTTTTAAACAGATATATTTGTGTCTGAACAGTCAGCGAGACACTCGATCTTTTTTTTTTTAGTAGAAAAGGCAAAGGTGGATTACACCCAGATTTGAACCGTGGAAGAGGAAAACCACAGTTCTATTTCTCTGGCCTACACCAGAATCTTTTAAACAGATATATTTGTATCTGAACAGTCAGCGAGACACTCAAACAGTTTTTTTTATGCAAAAAGGTGGATTACACCCAGATTTGAACCGTGCAAGTGGAAAACCACAGTTCTAGTTCTCTGGCCTACACCAGAATCTTTTAAACAGATATATTTGTGTCTGAACAGTCAGCGAGACACTCAAACTGTTTTTTTTATGCAAAAAGGTGGATTACACCCAGATTTGAACCGTGGAAGAGGAAAACCACAGTTCTATTTCTCTGGCCTACACCAGAATCTTTTAAACAGATATATTTGTGTCTGAAAATCAGCGAGACACTGAAACTGTTTTTGTTTATGCAAAAAGGTGGATTACACCCAGATTTGAACTGTGGAAGAAGAAAACCACAGTTCTAGTTCTCTGGCCTACACCAGAATCTTTTAAACAGATATTTTTGTGTCTGTACAGTCAGCGAGACACTCAAACTGTTTTTTTTTTTTGTAAAAAAGGCAAAAAGGTGGATTACACCCAGATTTGAACTGTGGAAAATGAAAACCACAGTTCTATTTCTCTGGCCTACACCAGAATCTTTTAAACAGATATATATATTTGTGTCTGAACAGTCAGCGAGACACTCAAACTGTTTTTTTTTATGCAAAAAGGTGGATTACACCCAGATTTGAACCGTGCAAGAGGAAAACCACAGTTCTAGTTCTCTGGCCTACACCAGAATCTTTTAAAGAGATATATTTGTATCTGAACAGTCAGCGAGACACTCAAACTGTTTTTTTTATGCAAAAAGATGGATTACACCCAAATTTGAACCGTGGAAGAGGAAAACCACAGTTCTATTTCTCTGGCCTACACCAGAATCTTTTAAACAGATATATTTGTGTCTGAACAGTCAGCGAGACACTCAAACTGTTTTTTTATGCTAAAAGTTGGATTACACCCAGATTTGAACCGTGGAAGAGGAAAACCACAGTTCTATTTCTCTGGCCTACACCAGAATCTTTTAAACAGATATATTTGTGTCTGAACAGTCAGCGAGACACTCAAACAGTTTTTTTTATGCAAAAAGGTGGATTACATCCAGATTTGAACCGTGGAAGAGGAAAACCAGAGATCTAGATCTCTGGCCTACACCAGAATCTTTTAAACAGATATTTTTGTGTCTGTACAGTCAGCGAGACACCCAAACTGTTTTTTTTAATGTAAAAAAGGTGGATTACACCCAGATTTGAACTGTGGAAGAGGAAAACCACAGTTCTAGTTCTCTGCCCTACACCAGAATCTTTTAAACAGATATATTTGTGTCTGAACAGTCAACGAGACACTCAAACTGTTTTTTTTTATGCAAAAAGGTGGATTACACCCAGATTTGAACCGTGGAAGCGGAAAACCACAGTTCTATTTCTCTGGCCTACAACAGAATCTTTTAAACAGATATATTTGTGTCTGAAAATCAGCGAGACACTGAAACTGTTTTTGTTTATGCAAAAAGGTGGATTACACCCAGATTTGAACTGTGGAAGAAGAAAACCACAGTTCTAGTTCTCTGGCCTACACCAGAATCTTTTAAACAGATATTTTTGTGTCTGTACAGTCAGCGAGACACTCAAACTGTTTTTTTTTTTTGTAAAAAAGGCAAAAAGGTGGATTACACCCAGATTTGAACTGTGGAAAATGAAAACCACAGTTCTATTTCTCTGGCCTACACCAGAATCTTTTAAACAGATATATATATTTGTGTCTGAACAGTCAGCGAGACACTCAAACTGTTTTTTTTTATGCAAAGAGGTGGATTACACCCAGATTTGAACCATGCAAGAGGAAAACCACAGTTCTAGTTCTCTGGCCTACACCAGAATCTTTTAAAGAGATATATTTGTATCTGAACAGTCAGCGAGACACTCAAACTGTTTTTTTTATGCAAAAAGATGGATTACACCCAAATTTGAACCGTGGAAGAGGAAAACCACATTTCTATTTCTCTGGCCTACACCAGAATCTTTTAAACAGATATATTTGTGTCTGAACAGTCAGCGAGACACTCAAACTGTTTTTTTAAGCTAAAAGTTGGATTACACCCAGATTTGAACCGTGGAAGAGGAAAACCACAGTTCTATTTCTCTGGCCTACACCAGAATCTTTTAAACAGATATATTTGTGTCTGAACAGTCAGCGAGACACTCAAACAGTTTTTTTTATGCAAAAAGGTGGATTACATCCAGATTTGAACCGTGGAAGAGGAAAACCAGAGATCTAGATCTCTGGCCTACACCAGAATCTTTTAAACAGATATTTTTGTGTCTGTACAGTCAGCGAGACACTCAAACTGTTTTTTTTAATGTAAAAAAGGTGGATTACACCCAGATTTGAACTGTGGAAGAGGAAAACCACAGTTCTAGTTCTCTGCCCTACACCAGAATCTTTTAAACAGATATATTTGTGTCTGAACAGTCAACGAGACACTCAAACTGTTTTTTTTTATGCAAAAAGGTGGATTACACCCAGATTTGAACCGTGGAAGCGGAAAACCACAGTTCTATTTCTCTGGCCTACAACAGAATCTTTTAAACAGATATATTTGTGTCTGAAAATCAGCGAGACACTGAAACTGTTTTTGTTTATGCAAAAAGGTGGATTACACCCAGATTTGAACTGTGGAAGAAGAAAACCACAGTTCTAGTTCTCTGGCCTACACCAGAATCTTTTAAACAGATATTTTTGTGTCTGTACAGTCAGCGAGACACTCAAACTGTTTTTTTTTTTTGTAAAAAAGGCAAAAAGGTGGATTACACCCAGATTTGAACTGTGGAAAATGAAAACCACAGTTCTATTTCTCTGGCCTACACCAGAATCTTTTAAACAGATATATATATTTGTGTCTGAACAGTCAGCGAGACACTCAAACTGTTTTTTTTTATGCAAAGAGGTGGATTACACCCAGATTTGAACCGTGCAAGAGTAAAACCACAGTTCTTGTTCTCTGGCCTACACCAGAATCTTTTAAAGAGATATATTTGTATCTGAACAGTCAGCGAGACACTCAAACTGTTTTTTTTATGCAAAAAGATGGATTACACCCAAATTTGAACCGTGGAAGAGGAAAACCACAGTTCTATTTCTCTGGCCTACACCAGAATCTTTTAAACAGATATATTTGTGTCTGAACAGTCAGCGAGACACTCAAACTGTTTTTTTATGCTAAAAGGTGGATTACACCCAGATTTGAACCGTGGAAGAGGAAAACCACAGTTCTATTTCTCTGGCCTACACCAGAATCTTTTAAACAGATATATTTGTGTCTGAACAGTCAGCGAGACACTCAAACTGTTTTTTTTATGCAAAAAGGTGGATTACATCCAGATTTGAACGGTGGAAGAGGAAAACCAGAGATCTAGATCTCTGGCCTACACCAGAATCTTTTAAACAGATATTTTTGTGTCTGTACAGTCAGCGAGACACTCAAACTGTTTTTTTTTATGTAAAAAAGGTGGATTACACCCAGATTTGAACTGTGGAAGAGGAAAACCACAGTTCTAGTTCTATGGCCTACACCAGAATCTTTTAAACAGATATATTTGTGTCTGAACAGTCAACGAGACACTCAAACTGTTTTTTTTTATGCAAAAAGGTGGATTACACCCAGATTTGAACCGTGGAAGCGGAAAACCACAGTTCTATTTCTCTGGCCTACAACAGAATCTTTTAAACAGATATATTTGTGTCTGAACAGTCAGCGAGACACTCAAACTGTTTTTTTTATGCAAAAAGGTGGATTACACCCAGATTTGAACCGTGGAAGAGGAAAACCACAGTTCTATTTCTCTGGCCTACACCAGAATCTTTTAAACAGATATATTTGTGTCTGAAAATCAGCGAGACACTGAAACTGTTTTTGTTTATGCAAAAAGGTGGATTACACCCAGATTTGAACTGTGGAAGAAGAAAACCACAGTTCTAGTTCTCTGGCCTACACCAGAATCTTTTAAACAGATATTTTTGTGTCTGTACAGTCAGCGAGACACTCAAACTGTTTTTTTTTTTTGTAAAAAAGACAAAAAGGTGGATTACACCCAGATTTGAACTGTGGAAAAGGAAAACCACAGTTCTATTTCTCTGGCCTACACCAGAATCTTTTAAACAGATATATTTGTGTCTGAACAGTCAGCGAGACACTCAAACTGTTTTTTTTTATGCAAAAAGGTGGATTACACCCAGATTTGAACCGTGCAAGAGGAAAACCACAGTTCTAGTTCTCTGGCCTACACCAGAATCTTTTAAAGAGATATATTTGTATCTGAACAGTCAGCGAGACACTCAAACTGTTTTTTTTATGCAAAAAGATGGATTACACCCAATTTGAACCGTGGAAGAGGAAAACCACAGTTCTATTTCTCTGGCCTACACCAGAATCTTTTAAACAGATATATTTGTGTCTGAACAGTCAGCGAGACACTCAAACTGTTTTTTTATGCTAAAAGGTGGATTACACCCAGATTTGAACCGTGGAAGAGGAAAACCACAGTTCTATTTCTCTGGCCTACACCAGAATCTTTTAAACAGATATATTTGTGTCTGAACAGTCAGCGAGACACTCAAACTTTTTTGTTTTATGCAAAAAGGTGGATTACACCCAGATTTGAACCGTGGAAGAGGAAAACCACAGTTCTTGTTCTCTGGCCTACACCAGAATCTTTAAAACAGATATATTTGTGGTGAACAGTCAGCGAGACACTCAAACTGTTTTTTTTATGCAAAAAGGTGGATTACACCCAGATTTGAACCGTGGAAGAGGAAAACCACAGTTCTTGTTCTCTGGCCTACACTAGAATCTTTAAAACAGATATAGTTGTGGTGAACAGTCAGCGAGACACTCAAACTGTTTTTTTTATGCAAAAAGATGGATTACATCCAGATTTGAACCGTGGAAGAGGAAAACCAGAGATCTAGATCTCTGGCCTACACCAGAATCTTTTAAACAGATATTTTTGTGTCTGTACAGTCAGCGAGACACTGAAACTGTTTTTTTATGTAAAAAAAGGTGGATTACACCCAGATTTGAACTGTGGAAGAGGAAAACCACAGTTCTATTTCTCTGGCCTACACCAGAATCTTTTAAACAGATATGTTTGTGTCTGAACAATCAACGAGACACTCAAACTGTTTTTTTTTTATGCAAAAAGGTGGATTACACCCAGATTTGAACTGTGGAAGAGGAAAACCACAGTTCTAGTTCTCTGCCCTACACCAGAATCTTTTAAACAGATATATTTGTGTCTGAACAGTCAACGAGACACTCAAACTGTTTTTTTTTATGCAAAAAGGTGGATTACACCCAGATTTGAACCGTGGAAGCGGAAAACCACAGTTCTATTTCTCTGGCCTACAACAGAATCTTTTAAACAGATATATTTGTGTCTGAAAATCAGCGAGACACTGAAACTGTTTTTGTTTATGCAAAAAGGTGGATTACACCCAGATTTGAACTGTGGAAGAAGAAAACCACAGTTCTAGTTCTCTGGCCTACACCAGAATCTTTTAAACAGATATTTTTGTGTCTGTACAGTCAGCGAGACACTCAAACTGTTTTTTTTTTTTGTAAAAAAGGCAAAAAGGTGGATTACACCCAGATTTGAACTGTGGAAAATGAAAACCACAGTTCTATTTCTCTGGCCTACACCAGAATCTTTTAAACAGATATATATATTTGTGTCTGAACAGTCAGCGAGACACTCAAACTGTTTTTTTTTATGCAAAGAGGTGGATTACACCCAGATTTGAACCATGCAAGAGGAAAACCACAGTTCTAGTTCTCTGGCCTACACCAGAATCTTTTAAAGAGATATATTTGTATCTGAACAGTCAGCGAGACACTCAAACTGTTTTTTTTATGCAAAAAGATGGATTACACCCAAATTTGAACCGTGGAAGAGGAAAACCACATTTCTATTTCTCTGGCCTACACCAGAATCTTTTAAACAGATATATTTGTGTCTGAACAGTCAGCGAGACACTCAAACTGTTTTTTTAAGCTAAAAGTTGGATTACACCCAGATTTGAACCGTGGAAGAGGAAAACCACAGTTCTATTTCTCTGGCCTACACCAGAATCTTTTAAACAGATATATTTGTGTCTGAACAGTCAGCGAGACACTCAAACAGTTTTTTTTATGCAAAAAGGTGGATTACATCCAGATTTGAACCGTGGAAGAGGAAAACCAGAGATCTAGATCTCTGGCCTACACCAGAATCTTTTAAACAGATATTTTTGTGTCTGTACAGTCAGCGAGACACTCAAACTGTTTTTTTTAATGTAAAAAAGGTGGATTACACCCAGATTTGAACTGTGGAAGAGGAAAACCACAGTTCTAGTTCTCTGCCCTACACCAGAATCTTTTAAACAGATATATTTGTGTCTGAACAGTCAACGAGACACTCAAACTGTTTTTTTTTATGCAAAAAGGTGGATTACACCCAGATTTGAACCGTGGAAGCGGAAAACCACAGTTCTATTTCTCTGGCCTACAACAGAATCTTTTAAACAGATATATTTGTGTCTGAAAATCAGCGAGACACTGAAACTGTTTTTGTTTATGCAAAAAGGTGGATTACACCCAGATTTGAACTGTGGAAGAAGAAAACCACAGTTCTAGTTCTCTGGCCTACACCAGAATCTTTTAAACAGATATTTTTGTGTCTGTACAGTCAGCGAGACACTCAAACTGGTTTTTTTTTTTGTAAAAAAGGCAAAAAGGTGGATTACACCCAGATTTGAACTGTGGAAAATGAAAACCACAGTTCTATTTCTCTGGCCTACACCAGAATCTTTTAAACAGATATATATATTTGTGTCTGAACAGTCAGCGAGACACTCAAACTGTTTTTTTTTATGCAAAGAGGTGGATTACACCCAGATTTGAAGCGTGCAAGAGTAAAACCACAGTTCTTGTTCTCTGGCCTACACCAGAATCTTTTAAAGAGATATATTTGTATCTGAACAGTCAGCGAGACACTCAAACTGTTTTTTTTATGCAAAAAGATGGATTACACCCAAATTTGAACCGTGGAAGAGGAAAACCACAGTTCTATTTCTCTGGCCTACACCAGAATCTTTTAAACAGATATATTTGTGTCTGAACAGTCAGCGAGACACTCAAACTGTTTTTTTATGCTAAAAGGTGGATTACACCCAGATTTGAACCGTGGAAGAGGAAAACCACAGTTCTATTTCTCTGGCCTACACCAGAATCTTTTAAACAGATATATTTGTGTCTGAACAGTCAGCGAGACACTCAAACTGTTTTTTTTATGCAAAAAGGTGGATTACATCCAGATTTGAACGGTGGAAGAGGAAAACCAGAGATCTAGATCTCTGGCCTACACCAGAATCTTTTAAACAGATATTTTTGTGTCTGTACAGTCAGCGAGACACTCAAACTGTTTTTTTTTATGTAAAAAAGGTGGATTACACCCAGATTTGAACTGTGGAAGAGGAAAACCACAGTTCTAGTTCTATGGCCTACACCAGAATCTTTTAAACAGATATATTTGTGTCTGAACAGTCAACGAGACACTCAAACTGTTTTTTTTTATGCAAAAAGGTGGATTACACCCAGATTTGAACCGTGGAAGCGGAAAACCACAGTTCTATTTCTCTGGCCTACAACAGAATCTTTTAAACAGATATATTTGTGTCTGAACAGTCAGCGAGACACTCAAACTGTTTTTTTTATGCAAAAAGGTGGATTACACCCAGATTTGAACCGTGGAAGAGGAAAACCACAGTTCTATTTCTCTGGCCTACACCAGAATCTTTTAAACAGATATATTTGTGTCTGAAAATCAGCGAGACACTGAAACTGTTTTTGTTTATGCAAAAAGGTGGATTACACCCAGATTTGAACTGTGGAAGAAGAAAACCACAGTTCTAGTTCTCTGGCCTACACCAGAATCTTTTAAACAGATATTTTTGTGTCTGTACAGTCAGCGAGACACTCAAACTGTTTTTTTTTTTTGTAAAAAAGACAAAAAGGTGGATTACACCCAGATTTGAACTGTGGAAAAGGAAAACCACAGTTCTATTTCTCTGGCCTACACCAGAATCTTTTAAACAGATATATTTGTGTCTGAACAGTCAGCGAGACACTCAAACTGTTTTTTTTTATGCAAAAAGGTGGATTACACCCAGATTTGAACCGTGCAAGAGGAAAACCACAGTTCTAGTTCTCTGGCCTACACCAGAATCTTTTAAAGAGATATATTTGTATCTGAACAGTCAGCGAGACACTCAAACTGTTTTTTTTTATGCAAAAAGATGGATTACACCCAAATTTGAACCGTGGAAGAGGAAAACCACAGTTCTATTTCTCTGGCCTACACCAGAATCTTTTAAACAGATATATTTGTGTCTGAACAGTCAGCGAGACACTCAAACTGTTTTTTTATGCTAAAAGGTGGATTACACCCAGATTTGAACCGTGGAAGAGGAAAACCACAGTTCTATTTCTCTGGCCTACACCAGAATCTTTTAAACAGATATATTTGTGTCTGAACAGTCAGCGAGACACTCAAACTTTTTTGTTTTATGCAAAAAGGTGGATTACACCCAGATTTGAACCGTGGAAGAGGAAAACCACAGTTCTTGTTCTCTGGCCTACACCAGAATCTTTAAAACAGATATATTTGTGGTGAACAGTCAGCGAGACACTCAAACTGTTTTTTTTATGCAAAAAGGTGGATTACACCCAGATTTGAACCGTGGAAGAGGAAAACCACAGTTCTTGTTCTCTGGCCTACACTAGAATCTTTAAAACAGATATAGTTGTGGTGAACAGTCAGCGAGACACTCAAACTGTTTTTTTTATGCAAAAAGATGGATTACATCCAGATTTGAACCGTGGAAGAGGAAAACCAGAGATCTAGATCTCTGGCCTACACCAGAATCTTTTAAACAGATATTTTTGTGTCTGTACAGTCAGCGAGACACTGAAACTGTTTTTTTATGTAAAAAAAGGTGGATTACACCCAGATTTGAACTGTGGAAGAGGAAAACCACAGTTCTATTTCTCTGGCCTACACCAGAATCTTTTAAACAGATATGTTTGTGTCTGAACAATCAACGAGACACTCAAACTGTTTTTTTTTTATGCAAAAAGGTGGATTACACCCAGATTTGAACCGTGGAAGAGGAAAACCACAGTTCTATTTCTCTGGCCTACACCAGAATCTTTTAAACAGATATATTTGTGTCTGAACAGTCAGCGAGACACTCAAACTTTTTTGTTTTATGCAAAAAGGTGGATTACACCCAGATTTGAACCGTGGAAGAGGAAAACCACAGTTCTTGTTCTCTGGCCTACACCAGAATCTTTAAAACAGATATATTTGTGGTGAACAGTCAGCGAGACACTCAAACTGTTTTTTTTATGCAAAAAGGTGGATTACACCCAGATTTGAACCGTGGAAGAGGAAAACCACAGTTCTTGTTCTCTGACCTACACTAGAATCTTTAAAACAGGTATAGTTGTGGTGAACAGTCAGCGAGACACTGAAACTGTTTTTTTTATGGAAAAAGATGGATTACATCCAGATTTGAACCGTGGAAGAGGAAAACCAGAGATCTAGATCTCTGGCCTACACCAGAATCTTTTAAACAGATATTTTTGTGTCTGTACAGTCAGCGAGACACTGAAACTGTTTTTTTATGTAAAAAAAGGTGGATTACACCCAGATTTGAACTGTGGAAGAGGAAAACCACAGTTCTATTTCTCTGGCCTACACCAGAATCTTTTAAACAGATATGTTTGTGTCTGAACAATCAACGAGACACTCAAACTGTTTTTTTTTATGCAAAAAGGTGGATTACACCCAGATTTGAACCGTGGAAGAGGAAAACCACAGTTCTAGTTCTCTGGCCTACACCAGAATCTTTTAAACAGATATATTTGTGTCTGAACAGTCAGCGAGACACTCGATCTTTTTTTTTTTAGTAGAAAAGGCAAAAACGTGGATTACACCCAGATTTGAACCGTGGAAGCGGAAAACCACAGTTCTATTTCTCTGGCCTACACCAGAATCTTTTAAACAGATATATTTGTATCTGAACAGTCAGCGAGACACTCAAACAGTTTTTTTTATGCAAAAAGGTGGATTACACCCAGATTTGAACCGTGCAAGAGGAAAACCACAGTTCTAGTTCTCTGGCCTACACCAGAAAATTTGAAACAGATATATTTGTGGTGAACAGTCAGCGAGACACACAAACTGTTTTTTTTATGCAAAAAGGTGGATTACACCCAGATTTGAACCGTGGAAGAGGAAAACCACAGTTCTTGTTCTCTGGCCTACACCAGAATCTTTAAAACAGATATAGTTGTGGTGAACAGTCAGCGAGACACTCAAACTGTTTTTTTTATGCAAAAAGGTGGATTACATCCAGATTTGAACCGTGGAAGAGGAAATCCAGAGATCTAGATCTCTGGCCTACACCAGAATCTTTTAAACAGATATTTTTGTGTCTGTACAGTCAGCGAGACACTCAAACTTTTTTTTTTTTAGTAGAAAAGGCAAAAAGGTGGATTACACCCAGATTTGAACCGTGGAAGCGGAAAACCACAGTTTTATTTCTCTGGCCTACACCAGAATCTTTTAAACAGATATATTTGTATCTGAACAGTCAGCGAGACACTCAAACAGTTTTTTTTATGCAAAAAGGTGGATTACACCCAGATTTGAACCGTGCAAGAGGAAAACCACAGTTCTAGTTCTCTGGCCCACACCAGAATCTTTTAAACAGATATATTTGTGTCTGAACAGTCAGCGAGACACTCAAACTGTTTTTTTTTTATGCAAAAATGTGGATTACACCCAGATTTGAACCGTGGAAGAGGAAAACCACAATTCTATTTCTCTGGCCTACACCAGAATCTTTTAAACAGATATATTTGTGTCTGAAAAGTCAGCAAGACACTGAAACTGTTTTTGTTTATGCAAAAAGGTGGATTACACCCAGATTTGAACCGTGGAAGAGGAAAACCACAGTTCTATTTCTCTGGCCTACACCAGAATCTTTTAAACAGATATATTTGTGTCTGAACAGTCAACGAGACAGTCAAACTGTTTTTTTTTATGCAAAAAGGTGGATTACACCCAGATTTAAACTGTGGAAGAGGAAAACCACAGTTCTATTTCTCTGGCCTACACCAGAATCTTTTAAACAGATATATTTGTGTCTGAACAGTCAACGAGACACTCAAACTATTTTTTTTTATGCAAAAAGGTGGATTACACCCAGATTTGAACCGTGGAAGAGGAAAACCACAGTTCTATTTCTCTGGTCTACACCAGAATCTTTTAAACAGATATATTTGTGTCTGTACAGTCAGCGAGACACTCGATCGGGTTTTTTTTTAGTAGAAAAGGCAAAAAGGTGGATTACACCCAGATTTGAACCGTGGAAGAGGAAAACCACAGTTCTATTTCTCTGGCCTACACCAGAATCTTTTAAACAGATATATTTGTGTCTGAACAGTCAGCGAGACACTCAAACTGTTTTTTTATGCTAAAAGGTGGATTACACCCAGATTTGAACCGTGGAAGAGGAAAACCACAGTTCTATTTCTCTGGCCTACACCAGAATCTTTTAAACAGATATATTTGTGTCTGAACAGTCAGCGAGACACTCAAACTGTTTTTTTTATGCAAAAAGGTGGATTACACCCAGATTTGAACCGTGGAAGAGGAAAACCACAGTTCTTGTTCTCTGGCCTACACCAGAATCTTTAAAACAGATATATTTGTGGTGAACAGTCAGCGAGACACTCAAACTGTTTTTTTTATGCAAAAAGGTGGATTACACCCAGATTTGAACCGTGGAAGAGGAAAACCACAGTTCTTGTTCTCTGGCCTACACTAGAATCTTTAAAACAGATATAGTTGTGGTGAACAGTCAGCGAGACACTCAAACTGTTTTTTTTATGCAAAAAGATGGATTACATCCAGATTTGAACCGTGGAAGAGGAAAACCAGAGATCTAGATCTCTGGCCTACACCAGAATCTTTTAAACAGATATTTTTGTGTCTGTACAGTCAGCGAGACACTGAAACTGTTTTTTTATGTAAAAAAAGGTGGATTACACCCAGATTTGAACTGTGGAAGAGGAAAACCACAGTTCTATTTCTCTGGCCTACACCAGAATCTTTTAAACAGATATGTTTGTGTCTGAACAATCAACGAGACACTCAAACTGTTTTTTTTTTATGCAAAAAGGTGGATTACACCCAGATTTGAACCGTGGAAGAGGAAAACCACAGTTCTAGTTCTCTGGCCTACACCAGAATCTTTTAAACAGATATATTTGTGTCTGAACAGTCAGCGAGACACTCGATCTTTTTTTTTTTAGTAGAAAAGGCAAAAAGGTGGATTACACCCAGATTTGAACCGTGGAAGCGGAAAACCACAGTTCTATTTCTCTGGCCTACACCAGAATCTTTTAAACAGATATATTTGTATCTGAACAGTGAGCGAGACACTCAAACAGTTTTTTTTTATGCAAAAAGGTGGATTACACCCAGATTTGAACCGTGCAAGAGGAAAACCACAGTTCTAGTTCTCTGGCCTACACCAGAATCTTTGAAACAGATATATTTGTGGTGAACAGTCAGCGAGACACTCAAACTGTTTTTTTTATGCAAAAAGGTGGATTACACCCAGATTTGAACCGTGGAAGAGGAAAACCACAGTTCTTGTTCTCTGGCCTACACCAGAATCTTTAAAACAGATATAGTTGTGGTGAACAGTCAGCGAGACACTCAAACTGTTTTTTTTATGCAAAAAGGTGGATTACATCCAGATTTGAACCGTGGAAGAGGAAATCCAGAGATCTAGATCTCTGGCCTACACCAGAATCTTTTAAACAGATATTTTTGTGTCTGTACAGTCAGCGAGACACTCAAACTTTTTTTTTTTTAGTAGAAAAGGCAAAAAGGTGGATTACACCCAGATTTGAACCGTGGAAGCGGAAAACCACAGTTTTATTTCTCTGGCCTACACCAGAATCTTTTAAACAGATATATTTGTATCTGAACAGTCAGCGAGACACTCAAACAGTTTTTTTTATGCAAAAAGGTGGATTACACCCAGATTTGAACCGTGCAAGAGGAAAACCACAGTTCTAGTTCTCTGGCCCACACCAGAATCTTTTAAACAGATATATTTGTGTCTGAACAGTCAGCGAGACACTCAAACTGTTTTTTTTTTATGCAAAAATGTGGATTACACCCAGATTTGAACCGTGGAAGAGGAAAACCACAATTCTATTTCTCTGGCCTACACCAGAATCTTTTAAACAGATATATTTGTGTCTGAAAAGTCAGCAAGACACTGAAACTGTTTTTGTTTATGCAAAAAGGTGGATTACACCCAGATTTGAACCGTGGAAGAGGAAAACCACAGTTCTATTTCTCTGGCCTACACCAGAATCTTTTAAACAGATATATTTGTGTCTGAACAGTCAACGAGACAGTCAAACTGTTTTTTTTTATGCAAAAAGGTGGATTACACCCAGATTTAAACTGTGGAAGAGGAAAACCACAGTTCTATTTCTCTGGCCTACACCAGAATCTTTTAAACAGATATATTTGTGTCTGAACAGTCAACGAGACACTCAAACTATTTTTTTTTATGCAAAAAGGTGGATTACACCCAGATTTGAACCGTGGAAGAGGAAAACCACAGTTCTATTTCTCTGGTCTACACCAGAATCTTTTAAACAGATATATTTGTGTCTGTACAGTCAGCGAGACACTCGATCGGTTTTTTTTTTAGTAGAAAAGGCAAAAAGGTGGATTACACCCAGATTTGAACCGTGGAAGAGGAAAACCACAGTTCTATTTCTCTAGCCTACACCAGAATCTTTTAAACAGATATATTTGTGTCTGAACAGTCAGCGAGACACTCAAACTGTTTTTTTTTATGCAAAAAGGTGGATTACACCCAGATTTGAACCGTGGAAGAGGAAAACCAGAGATCTAGATCTCTGGCCTACACCAGAATCTTTTAAACAGATATTTTTGTGTCTGTACAGTCAGCGAGACACTTAAACTGTTTTTTTTTATGTAAAAAAGGTGGATTACACCCAGATTTGAACTGTGGAAGAGGAAAACCACAGTTCTAGTTCTCTGGCCTACACCAGAATCTTTTAAACAGATATATTTGTGTCTGAACAGTCAACGAGACACTCAAACTGTTTTTTTTATGCAAAAAGGTGGATTACACCCAGATTTGAACCGTGGAAGAGGAAAACCACAGTTCTAGTTCTCTGGCCTACACCAGAATCTTTTAAACAGATATATTTGTGTCTGAACAGTCAACGAGACACTCAAACTATTTTTTTTTATGCAAAAAGGTGGATTACACCCAGATTTGAACCGTGGAAGAGGAAAACCACAGTTCTATTTCTCTGGTCTACACCAGAATCTTTTAAACAGATATATTTGTGTCTGTACAGTCAGCGAGACACTCGATCGGTTTTTTTTTTAGTAGAAAAGGCAAAAAGGTGGATTACACCCAGATTTGAACCGTGGAAGAGGAAAACCACAGTTCTATTTCTCTAGCCTACACCAGAATCTTTTAAACAGATATATTTGTGTCTGAACAGTCAGCGAGACACTCAAACTGTTTTTTTTTATGCAAAAAGGTGGATTACACCCAGATTTGAACCGTGCAAGAGGAGAACCACAGTTCTAGTTCTCTGGCCTACACCAGAATCTTTTAAACAGATATATTTGTGTCTGAACAGTCAGCGAGACACTCAAACTGTTTTTTTTATGCAAAAAGGTGGATTACACCCAGATTTGAACTGTGGAAGAGGAAAACCACAGTTCTATTTCTCTGGCCTACACCAGAATCTTTTAAACAGATATATTTGTGTCTGAAAATCAGCGAGACACTGAAACTGTTTTTGTTTATGCAAAAAGGTGGATTACACCCAGATTTGAACTGTGGAAGAAGAAAACCACAGTTCTAGTTCTCTGGCCTACACCAGAATCTTTTAAACAGATATATTTGTGTCTGAACAGTCAGCAAGACACTCAATCTTTTTTTTTTTAGTAGAAAAGGCAAAAAGGTGGATTACACCCAGATTTGAACCGTGGAAGCGGAAAACCACAGTTCTATTTCTCTGGCCTACACCAGAATCTTTTAAACAGATATATTTGTATCTGAACAGTCAGCGAGACACTCAAACAGTTTTTTTTATGCAAAAAGGTAGATTACACCCAGATTTGAACTGTGCAAGAGGAAAACCACAGTTCTAGTTCTCTGGCCTACACCAGAATCTTTAAAACAGATATATTTGTGGTGAACAGTCAGCGAGACACTCAAACTGTTTTTTTTATGCAAAAAGGTGGATTACACCCAGATTTGAACCGTGGAAGAGGAAAACCACAGTTATTGTTCTCTGGCCTACACCAAAATCTTTAAAACAGATATAGTTGTGGTGAACAGTCAGCGAGACACTCAAACTGTTTTTTTTATGCAAAAAGGTGGATTACATCCAGATTTGAACCGTGGAAGAGGAAAACCAGAGATCTAGATCTCTGACCTACACCAGAATCTTTTAAACAGATATTTTTGTGTCTGTACAGTCAGCGAGACACTCAAACTGTTTTTTTTTTTATGTAAAAAAGGTGGATTACACCCAGATTTGAACTGTGGAAGAGGAAAACCACAGTTCTAGTTCTCTGGCCTACACCAGAATCTTTTAAACAGATATATTTGTGTCTGAACAGTCAGCGAGACACTCGATCTTTTTTTTTTTAGTAGAAAAGGCAAAGGTGGATTACACCCAGATTTGAACCGTGGAAGAGGAAAACCACAGTTCTATTTCTCTGGCCTACACCAGAATCTTTTAAACAGATATATTTGTATCTGAACAGTCAGCGAGACACTCAAACAGTTTTTTTTATGCAAAAAGGTGGATTACACCCAGATTTGAACCGTGCAAGTGGAAAACCACAGTTCTAGTTCTCTGGCCTACACCAGAATCTTTTAAACAGATATATTTGTGTCTGAACAGTCAGCGAGACACTCAAACTGTTTTTTTTATGCAAAAAGGTGGATTACACCCAGATTTGAACCGTGGAAGAGGAAAACCACAGTTCTATTTCTCTGGCCTACACCAGAATCTTTTAAACAGATATATTTGTGTCTGAAAATCAGCGAGACACTGAAACTGTTTTTGTTTATGCAAAAAGGTGGATTACACCCAGATTTGAACTGTGGAAGAAGAAAACCACAGTTCTAGTTCTCTGGCCTACACCAGAATCTTTTAAACAGATATTTTTGTGTCTGTACAGTCAGCGAGACACTCAAACTGTTTTTTTTTTTTGTAAAAAAGGCAAAAAGGTGGATTACACCCAGATTTGAACTGTGGAAAATGAAAACCACAGTTCTATTTCTCTGGCCTACACCAGAATCTTTTAAACAGATATATATATTTGTGTCTGAACAGTCAGCGAGACACTCAAACTGTTTTTTTTTATGCAAAAAGGTGGATTACACCCAGATTTGAACCGTGCAAGAGGAAAACCACAGTTCTAGTTCTCTGGCCTACACCAGAATCTTTTAAAGAGATATATTTGTATCTGAACAGTCAGCGAGACACTCAAACTGTTTTTTTTATGCAAAAAGATGGATTACACCCAAATTTGAACCGTGGAAGAGGAAAACCACAGTTCTATTTCTCTGGCCTACACCAGAATCTTTTAAACAGATATATTTGTGTCTGAACAGTCAGCGAGACACTCAAACTGTTTTTTTATGCTAAAAGTTGGATTACACCCAGATTTGAACCGTGGAAGAGGAAAACCACAGTTCTATTTCTCTGGCCTACACCAGAATCTTTTAAACAGATATATTTGTGTCTGAACAGTCAGCGAGACACTCAAACAGTTTTTTTTATGCAAAAAGGTGGATTACATCCAGATTTGAACCGTGGAAGAGGAAAACCAGAGATCTAGATCTCTGGCCTACACCAGAATCTTTTAAACAGATATTTTTGTGTCTGTACAGTCAGCGAGACACCCAAACTGTTTTTTTTAATGTAAAAAAGGTGGATTACACCCAGATTTGAACTGTGGAAGAGGAAAACCACAGTTCTAGTTCTCTGCCCTACACCAGAATCTTTTAAACAGATATATTTGTGTCTGAACAGTCAACGAGACACTCAAACTGTTTTTTTTTATGCAAAAAGGTGGATTACACCCAGATTTGAACCGTGGAAGCGGAAAACCACAGTTCTATTTCTCTGGCCTACAACAGAATCTTTTAAACAGATATATTTGTGTCGTAAAATCAGCGAGACACTGAAACTGTTTTTGTTTATGCAAAAAGGTGGATTACACCCAGATTTGAACTGTGGAAGAAGAAAACCACAGTTCTAGTTCTCTGGCCTACACCAGAATCTTTTAAACAGATATTTTTGTGTCTGTACAGTCAGCGAGACACTCAAACTGTTTTTTTTTTTTGTAAAAAAGGCAAAAAGGTGGATTACACCCAGATTTGAACTGTGGAAAATGAAAACCACAGTTCTATTTCTCTGGCCTACACCAGAATCTTTTAAACAGATATATATATTTGTGTCTGAACAGTCAGCGAGACACTCAAACTGTTTTTTTTTATGCAAAGAGGTGGATTACACCCAGATTTGAACCATGCAAGAGGAAAACCACAGTTCTAGTTCTCTGGCCTACACCAGAATCTTTTAAAGAGATATATTTGTATCTGAACAGTCAGCGAGACACTCAAACTGTTTTTTTTATGCAAAAAGATGGATTACACCCAAATTTGAACCGTGGAAGAGGAAAACCACAGTTCTATTTCTCTGGCCTACACCAGAATCTTTTAAACAGATATATTTGTGTCTGAACAGTCAGCGAGACACTCAAACTGTTTTTTTAAGCTAAAAGTTGGATTACACCCAGATTTGAACCGTGGAAGAGGAAAACCACAGTTCTATTTCTCTAGCCTACACCAGAATCTTTTAAACAGATATATTTGTGTCTGAACAGTCAGCGAGACACTCAAACTGTTTTTTTTTATGCAAAAAGGTGGATTACACCCAGATTTGAACCGTGGAAGAGGAAAACCAGAGATCTAGATCTCTGGCCTACACCAGAATCTTTTAAACAGATATTTTTGTGTCTGTACAGTCAGCGAGACACTTAAACTGTTTTTTTTTATGTAAAAAAGGTGGATTACACCCAGATTTGAACTGTGGAAGAGGAAAACCACAGTTCTAGTTCTCTGGCCTACACCAGAATCTTTTAAACAGATATATTTGTGTCTGAACAGTCAACGAGACACTCAAACTGTTTTTTTTATGCAAAAAGGTGGATTACACCCAGATTTGAACCGTGGAAGAGGAAAACCACAGTTCTAGTTCTCTGGCCTACACCAGAATCTTTTAAACAGATATATTTGTGTCTGAACAGTCAACGAGACACTCAAACTATTTTTTTTTATGCAAAAAGGTGGATTACACCCAGATTTGAACCGTGGAAGAGGAAAACCACAGTTCTATTTCTCTGGTCTACACCAGAATCTTTTAAACAGATATATTTGTGTCTGTACAGTCAGCGAGACACTCGATCGGTTTTTTTTTTAGTAGAAAAGGCAAAAAGGTGGATTACACCCAGATTTGAACCGTGGAAGAGGAAAACCACAGTTCTATTTCTCTAGCCTACACCAGAATCTTTTAAACAGATATATTTGTGTCTGAACAGTCAGCGAGACACTCAAACTGTTTTTTTTTATGCAAAAAGGTGGATTACACCCAGATTTGAACCGTGCAAGAGGAGAACCACAGTTCTAGTTCTCTGGCCTACACCAGAATCTTTTAAACAGATATATTTGTGTCTGAACAGTCAGCGAGACACTCAAACTGTTTTTTTTATGCAAAAAGGTGGATTACACCCAGATTTGAACTGTGGAAGAGGAAAACCACAGTTCTATTTCTCTGGCCTACACCAGAATCTTTTAAACAGATATATTTGTGTCTGAAAATCAGCGAGACACTGAAACTGTTTTTGTTTATGCAAAAAGGTGGATTACACCCAGATTTGAACTGTGGAAGAAGAAAACCACAGTTCTAGTTCTCTGGCCTACACCAGAATCTTTTAAACAGATATATTTGTGTCTGAACAGTCAGCAAGACACTCAATCTTTTTTTTTTTAGTAGAAAAGGCAAAAAGGTGGATTACACCCAGATTTGAACCGTGGAAGCGGAAAACCACAGTTCTATTTCTCTGGCCTACACCAGAATCTTTTAAACAGATATATTTGTATCTGAACAGTCAGCGAGACACTCAAACAGTTTTTTTTATGCAAAAAGGTAGATTACACCCAGATTTGAACTGTGCAAGAGGAAAACCACAGTTCTAGTTCTCTGGCCTACACCAGAATCTTTAAAACAGATATATTTGTGGTGAACAGTCAGCGAGACACTCAAACTGTTTTTTTTATGCAAAAAGGTGGATTACACCCAGATTTGAACCGTGGAAGAGGAAAACCACAGTTATTGTTCTCTGGCCTACACCAAAATCTTTAAAACAGATATAGTTGTGGTGAACAGTCAGCGAGACACTCAAACTGTTTTTTTTATGCAAAAAGGTGGATTACATCCAGATTTGAACCGTGGAAGAGGAAAACCAGAGATCTAGATCTCTGACCTACACCAGAATCTTTTAAACAGATATTTTTGTGTCTGTACAGTCAGCGAGACACTCAAACTGTTTTTTTTTTTATGTAAAAAAGGTGGATTACACCCAGATTTGAACTGTGGAAGAGGAAAACCACAGTTCTAGTTCTCTGGCCTACACCAGAATCTTTTAAACAGATATATTTGTGTCTGAACAGTCAGCGAGACACTCGATCTTTTTTTTTTTAGTAGAAAAGGCAAAGGTGGATTACACCCAGATTTGAACCGTGGAAGAGGAAAACCACAGTTCTATTTCTCTGGCCTACACCAGAATCTTTTAAACAGATATATTTGTATCTGAACAGTCAGCGAGACACTCAAACAGTTTTTTTTATGCAAAAAGGTGGATTACACCCAGATTTGAACCGTGCAAGTGGAAAACCACAGTTCTAGTTCTCTGGCCTACACCAGAATCTTTTAAACAGATATATTTGTGTCTGAACAGTCAGCGAGACACTCAAACTGTTTTTTTTATGCAAAAAGGTGGATTACACCCAGATTTGAACCGTGGAAGAGGAAAACCACAGTTCTATTTCTCTGGCCTACACCAGAATCTTTTAAACAGATATATTTGTGTCTGAAAATCAGCGAGACACTGAAACTGTTTTTGTTTATGCAAAAAGGTGGATTACACCCAGATTTGAACTGTGGAAGAAGAAAACCACAGTTCTAGTTCTCTGGCCTACACCAGAATCTTTTAAACAGATATTTTTGTGTCTGTACAGTCAGCGAGACACTCAAACTGTTTTTTTTTTTTGTAAAAAAGGCAAAAAGGTGGATTACACCCAGATTTGAACTGTGGAAAATGAAAACCACAGTTCTATTTCTCTGGCCTACACCAGAATCTTTTAAACAGATATATATATTTGTGTCTGAACAGTCAGCGAGACACTCAAACTGTTTTTTTTTATGCAAAAAGGTGGATTACACCCAGATTTGAACCGTGCAAGAGGAAAACCACAGTTCTAGTTCTCTGGCCTACACCAGAATCTTTTAAAGAGATATATTTGTATCTGAACAGTCAGCGAGACACTCAAACTGTTTTTTTTATGCAAAAAGATGGATTACACCCAAATTTGAACCGTGGAAGAGGAAAACCACAGTTCTATTTCTCTGGCCTACACCAGAATCTTTTAAACAGATATATTTGTGTCTGAACAGTCAGCGAGACACTCAAACTGTTTTTTTATGCTAAAAGTTGGATTACACCCAGATTTGAACCGTGGAAGAGGAAAACCACAGTTCTATTTCTCTGGCCTACACCAGAATCTTTTAAACAGATATATTTGTGTCTGAACAGTCAGCGAGACACTCAAACAGTTTTTTTTATGCAAAAAGGTGGATTACATCCAGATTTGAACCGTGGAAGAGGAAAACCAGAGATCTAGATCTCTGGCCTACACCAGAATCTTTTAAACAGATATTTTTGTGTCTGTACAGTCAGCGAGACACCCAAACTGTTTTTTTTAATGTAAAAAAGGTGGATTACACCCAGATTTGAACTGTGGAAGAGGAAAACCACAGTTCTAGTTCTCTGCCCTACACCAGAATCTTTTAAACAGATATATTTGTGTCTGAACAGTCAACGAGACACTCAAACTGTTTTTTTTTATGCAAAAAGGTGGATTACACCCAGATTTGAACCGTGGAAGCGGAAAACCACAGTTCTATTTCTCTGGCCTACAACAGAATCTTTTAAACAGATATATTTGTGTCGTAAAATCAGCGAGACACTGAAACTGTTTTTGTTTATGCAAAAAGGTGGATTACACCCAGATTTGAACTGTGGAAGAAGAAAACCACAGTTCTAGTTCTCTGGCCTACACCAGAATCTTTTAAACAGATATTTTTGTGTCTGTACAGTCAGCGAGACACTCAAACTGTTTTTTTTTTTTGTAAAAAAGGCAAAAAGGTGGATTACACCCAGATTTGAACTGTGGAAAATGAAAACCACAGTTCTATTTCTCTGGCCTACACCAGAATCTTTTAAACAGATATATATATTTGTGTCTGAACAGTCAGCGAGACACTCAAACTGTTTTTTTTTATGCAAAGAGGTGGATTACACCCAGATTTGAACCATGCAAGAGGAAAACCACAGTTCTAGTTCTCTGGCCTACACCAGAATCTTTTAAAGAGATATATTTGTATCTGAACAGTCAGCGAGACACTCAAACTGTTTTTTTTATGCAAAAAGATGGATTACACCCAAATTTGAACCGTGGAAGAGGAAAACCACAGTTCTATTTCTCTGGCCTACACCAGAATCTTTTAAACAGATATATTTGTGTCTGAACAGTCAGCGAGACACTCAAACTGTTTTTTTAAGCTAAAAGTTGGATTACACCCAGATTTGAACCGTGGAAGAGGAAAACCACAGTTCTATTTCTCTGGCCTACACCAGAATCTTTTAAACAGATATATTTGTGTCTGAACAGTCAGCGAGACACTCAAACAGTTTTTTTTATGCAAAAAGGTGGATTACATCCAGATTTGAACCGTGGAAGAGGAAAACCAGAGATCTAGATCTCTGGCCTACACCAGAATCTTTTAAACAGATATTTTTGTGTCTGTACAGTCAGCGAGACACTCAAACTGTTTTTTTTAATGTAAAAAAGGTGGATTACACCCAGATTTGAACTGTGGAAGAGGAAAACCACAGTTCTAGTTCTCTGCCCTACACCAGAATCTTTTAAACAGATATATTTGTGTCTGAACAGTCAACGAGACACTCAAACTGTTTTTTTTTATGCAAAAAGGTGGATTACACCCAGATTTGAACCGTGGAAGCGGAAAACCACAGTTCTATTTCTCTGGCCTACAACAGAATCTTTTAAACAGATATATTTGTGTCTGAAAATCAGCGAGACACTGAAACTGTTTTTGTTTATGCAAAAAGGTGGATTACACCCAGATTTGAACTGTGGAAGAAGAAAACCACAGTTCTAGTTCTCTGGCCTACACCAGAATCTTTTAAACAGATATTTTTGTGTCTGTACAGTCAGCGAGACACTCAAACTGTTTTTTTTTTTTGTAAAAAAGGCAAAAAGGTGGATTACACCCAGATTTGAACTGTGGAAAATGAAAACCACAGTTCTATTTCTCTGGCCTACACCAGAATCTTTTAAACAGATATATATATTTGTGTCTGAACAGTCAGCGAGACACTCAAACTGTTTTTTTTTATGCAAAGAGGTGGATTACACCCAGATTTGAACCGTGCAAGAGGAAAACCACAGTTCTAGTTCTCTGGCCTACACCAGAATCTTTTAAAGAGATATATTTGTATCTGAACAGTCAGCGAGACACTCAAACTGTTTTTTTTATGCAAAAAGATGGATTACACCCAAATTTGAACCGTGGAAGAGGAAAACCACAGTTCTATTTCTCTGGCCTACACCAGAATCTTTTAAACAGATATATTTGTGTCTGAACAGTCAGCGAGACACTCAAACTGTTTTTTTAAGCTAAAAGTTGGATTACACCCAGATTTGAACCGTGGAAGAGGAAAACCACAGTTCTATTTCTCTGGCCTACACCAGAATCTTTTAAACAGATATATTTGTGTCTGAACAGTCAGCGAGACACTCAAACAGTTTTTTTTATGCAAAAAGGTGGATTACATCCAGATTTGAACCGTGGAAGAGGAAAACCAGAGATCTAGATCTCTGGCCTACACCAGAATCTTTTAAACAGATATTTTTGTGTCTGTACAGTCAGCGAGACACTCAAACTGTTTTTTTTAATGTAAAAAAGGTGGATTACACCCAGATTTGAACTGTGGAAGAGGAAAACCACAGTTCTAGTTCTCTGCCCTACACCAGAATCTTTTAAACAGATATATTTGTGTCTGAACAGTCAACGAGACACTCAAACTGTTTTTTTTTATGCAAAAAGGTGGATTACACCCAGATTTGAACCGTGGAAGCGGAAAACCACAGTTCTATTTCTCTGGCCTACAACAGAATCTTTTAAACAGATATATTTGTGTCTGAAAATCAGCGAGACACTGAAACTGTTTTTGTTTATGCAAAAAGGTGGATTACACCCAGATTTGAACTGTGGAAGAAGAAAACCACAGTTCTAGTTCTCTGGCCTACACCAGAATCTTTTAAACAGATATTTTTGTGTCTGTACAGTCAGCGAGACACTCAAACTGTTTTTTTTTTTTTTGTAAAAAAGGCAAAAAGGTGGATTACACCCAGATTTGAACTGTGGAAAAGGAAAACCACAGTTCTATTTCTCTGGCCTACACCAGAAACTTTTAAACAGATATATTTGTGTCTGAACAGTCAGCGAGACACTCAAACTGTTTTTTTTTATGCAAAAAGGTGGATTACACCCAGATTTGAACCGTGCAAGAGGAAAACCACAGTTCTAGTTCTCTGGTCTACACCAGAATCTTTTAAAGAGATATATTTGTATCTGAACAGTCAGCGAGACACTCAAACTGTTTTTTTTATGCAAAAAGATGGATTACACCCAAATTTGAACCATGGAAGAGGAAAACCACAGTTCTATTTCTCTGGCCTACACCAGAATCTTTTAAACAGATATATTTGTGTCTGAACAGTCAGCGAGACACTCAAACTGTTTTTTTATGCTAAAAGGTGGATTACACCCAGATTTGAACCGTGGAAGAGGAAAACCACAGTTCTATTTCTCTGGCCTACACCAGAATCTTTTAAACAGATATATTTGTGTATGAACAGTCAGCGAGACACTGAAACTGTTTTTGACGCGCCCCTGGGCCTGTGTCGCGCAGCGTTGCGCACGCGGGAGCTTACCCGGAGCCGGATCTGTTGAGGGTTGTAGTCTCGTGGCGGTGACCCGGTCCGTGCCCAGGGACTCAGACTAAGTGGCGCTGTATCAGCGGTAGATGATGGACGACTACGCCACCCGTTGAATGCAGCTATGGAGCTGCCGCTGCAGGGCAGACCGCTGAGGCCGGTGGAAAGATGGTGCAGCGTGGATGGTATAACCCCCAACGGGAGGGGTATGGCCTCAGGGCAGCCGACGTGGATGATGGGGGTAGCAGGAACCACTCAGAGACGATGCGGTGTAGTTCAGGGTCTTTACTGGTGACAAAGATAGACCCTCCCGGAGTACTGGCTAGCGGTTGGGGCCTGGTCAGTCCTTGAGCAGATGGGATCTCCCCTGGCCAGGCGGAGTTGTAGGCCTCCCAAACTAATGATACTCTTCTGGCTACCTTGCTAGAGGCGGGTATAAGTAGCCCACGTCCCTGAGTGTACCGTGTGGTGCTCACCCGTATGGCCGGTGACTCGGGGCCTTCGGGTTTCTGGGCCAGAGGACCTGCAATCCCCTGCCGGTCGGTTTCTGCTGCTGGATAGGAGTTAGTCCCCACAGCCTCGGACTCCGGGTCCGGTGATAACTTCTCAGTCAGGGCGAACTCTGCAGCTGCCAGCCCCTGACTCCTTGTAACACTGCTCCCACAGAGCTCCTGTTGTTTCTTCCTATATTTGCTTCTGTTCTCTGCTTCTTCTCTACTCTCTAACCCTGCCTCAGCCCCAGGTTTATATAGGGGAAGTCCTTCCCCTCCCAGGACTGGGCAGGAGGTGTGGCATGCATAGGATTCCTGACCAAGAGACCTCCCACCTGCTCTCAGACATAACATTGCATTACTGTGGAAACCAGACCCCTGGGGTGCCACATTCCCCCCTAGTGAAATTTAGTACTCCGGGACTAAACATATTTTTTTAGAAAGACATAACAGGGTATAACAATAATAATACAATAAGAAAAACACATAAAGGTGGTCACGGCATGTCCGCAACCGGGTGCAGTCTTTGAAGGAAACAAAGGTGTCCATTTCACCAAAACAGGGAGACTTAACCAGGTAGGGGTCTGTCCTGCCCCGAGTCCTTAACAGTCCTTTAGTCCATCCTGGGTTACGCTCCACTAACTGTACAAAGGATTCCCGGTAAATCCACCAAGGACTCCTATAAATTACTAGAAACACATAATTATTTACAGGATATGGCCGCTCTCAGTCCTCGGCCAGTGGGGATAAGGATTGGCTGCTCACAGTCCTCAGCCTGGTAAGGGATAGGGACACACGGGGAACAATTCACTAATCCCAACGGGGACCATATTTTAATTAGCAGCAGTCCTTGTACCCTAACGGGTAACTATGTACAGCTCTTTATTCACGCTACTTCCCTTCAGTAGCTATGTCCTCTTTGTGCTCCCTCCTGAGGGTAGTCCTCAGACCCGTCCGGGTCCTCTTGGCTTTCCTCGTATTGGTAGTACTGCAGCTCCTCCTCGGTTAGTTGGGTTAGTATCTCTGCGACAGTCCTCCTCCCAGGTGGCCAGGACTTTACCTCCCTTTGGGCTGCCCCGGTTAATTGGGCCACCAGGATGCTCACTTTTTGCTCCTCTGTGAGGGGGTACACCTGGAAGAGGCTATCCAGCTTTTCTCTAAAGTCATGCAGGGTATGTGACTCCCCTGAGTACTGGGGTAGCCAGGCTGCCCCCGGGATATAGGGCATGGTGAAAGGCATGACCGCAACAGCGGTGGCGCTGGCGGGGGTTGAAGCGGTGAAGCTCTCCTCCGTATCCGGCATCTTCCTCCCCCCTAGTGGACCGTGGCCTACCTTGCAATGATCCTCTTCCATAGGCCGCGGC
The DNA here is from genome assembly GCF_046119375.1 of Phyllobates terribilis. Lineage (NCBI taxonomy): Eukaryota > Metazoa > Chordata > Amphibia > Anura > Dendrobatidae > Phyllobates > Phyllobates terribilis. The sequence goes on along the minus strand of NW_027362772.1, from coordinate 194,415,658 downwards.
TCCGCAGTGGATCGTCAGGGTTGAGGACCTTCCGTCGCGCTCCTGTGACGTCGGCGTCTGCTGGACTCCTTCCAGGACCTTACGCAACGTCCAGACGTGAGGCGGGGTTTCGGTTCTCGCGCGCTTTCGGAGTCCACGCCCCTCTTCTTCCCACACGGCGTCTTCAAGATGGCGTCCAACGGCGGGAAAACTCCACGAATGGCGGGAAGAAGGCAGAAGATGGCGCCGGATGGCGGGAAAACTTCGCGGATGGCGGGAAGAAGGTAGAAGATGGCGCCGGATGGCGGGAAACCTCCACGGATGGCGGGAATCTTCACCACTGGTAAGTTTGAACAGTCTTTTTCAGGCACGCAGTACCCGGTGGTTGCGGGCACGAGATCCTGCCGACTACGCCAAAAGTTGACGCGCCCCTGGGCCTGTGTCGCGCAGCGTTGCGCACGCGGGAGCTTACCCGGAGCCGGATCTGTTGAGGGTTGTAGTCTCGTGGCGGTGACCCGGTCCGTGCCCAGGGAGTCAGACTAACTGGCGCTGTATCAGCGGTAGATGATGGACGACTACGCCACCCGTTGAATGCAGCTATGGAGCTGCCGCTGCAGGGCAGACCGCTGAGGCCGGTGGAAGGATGGTGCAGCGTGGATGGTATAACCCCCAACGGGAGGGGTATGGCCTCAGGGCAGCCGACGTGGATGATGGGGGTAGCAGGAACCACTCAGAGACGATGCGGTGTAGTTCAGGGTCTTTACTGGTGACAAAGATAGACCCTCCCGGAGTACTGGCTAGCGGTTGGGGCCTGGTCAGTCCTTGAGCAGATGGGATCTCCCCTGGCCAGGCGGAGTTGTAGGCCTCCCAAACTAATGATACTCTTCTGGCTACCTTGCTAGAGGCGGGTATAAGTGACGCGCCCCTGGGCCTGTGTCGCGCTGCGCTGCGCATGCGGGAGCTTACCCGGAGCCGGATCTGTGGAGGGTTGTAGTCTCGTGGCGGTGACCCGGTCCGTGCCCAGGGAGTCAAACTAGACGGCAGTCCATTAGTAGTAAATGGTTGATGACTACGCCACCCGTTGAGTGCAGCCAGGGGGCTGCTGCTGCAGGGCAGCCCGCTGAGGCCGATGGTGGGATTGTGCAGCGTGATAGTATAACCCCCAACGGGAGGGGTATGGCCTCAGGGCAGCCGACGTGGATGATGGGGGTAGCAGGAACCACTCAGAGACGGTACGGTGTAGTTCAGGGTCTTTACTGGTAACAACAAAAGACCCTCCCGGAGTACTTGCTAGCGGATGGGGCCTGGTCAGTCCTTGAGCAGATGGGATCTCCCCTGGCCAGGCGTAGTTGTAGGCCTCCCAAACTGACTGTACTCTTCTGGCTACCTTGCTAGGAGCTGATGTAAGTAGCCCACGTCCCTGAGTGTACCGTGTGGTGCTCACCCGTATGGCCGGTGACTCGGGGCCTTCTAATGGCTTCCGCTCCACGATGGCGGTGCTGGTCCCACGCGTGTGACCGTGCCTTCGGGCTTCTGGGCCAGAGGACCTGAAATCCCCTGCCTGACGGATTCTGCTGCTGGGCAGGAATTAGTTCCCACAGCCTCGGACTCCGAGTCCGGTAAAAAGTCTTCTTAGTCAGGGCGAACTCTGCAGCTGCCAGCCCCTGACTCCTTGTAACTGCTGTTTCTTCCTATGCTGTCTCTACTTCTTCTCTTCTTCTACTCACTCACCCTGCCTCAGCCCCAGGTTTATATAGGGGAAGTTCTTCCCCTCCCAAGACTGGGCAGGAGGTGTGGCATGCACAGGATCCCTGACTAAAGGACCTCCCACCTGCTCTCAGACATAACATTACGTTACTGTGGCAACCAGACCCCTGGGGTGTCACATTCCCCACTAGTAAAATTTAGTACTCCGGGACTAAACACATTTAGAAAACATAACAAGGCAAAACATTAATAATACAATAAGAAAACACATAAAGATGGTTACGGCGTGTCCGCAACCGGGTGCAGTCTCTGAAGAAAGCAAGGTGTCCATTTCACCAACACAGGGAGACGTAACCAGGTAGGGGTCTGTTCTACCCCGAGTCCTTGACAGTCTTTAGTCCATCCTGGGTTACGCTCCAACTATATACAAGGATTCCCGGTAAATCCACCAAGGATTCCTAAAAACAACTAGAAATACAAAATTACACACAAGCAACTATAGACAGGTAAACATTATAAAATAGCTTAAACATTTAGATCCTCCAACGTGCGGGTAACTGGCCTCTAGTGGCCCTAGTGGACCTACGGAGCTGACTGTCTGGCCCTGAACTACAGGGTGTAGGAGCTGTCAAGGGTAAACTGGGCAGCTGTCTACCGGCTCTTTGTCTCACTAGGGGTACGGCAGGCTCACTATAAGCAGAGGGTTGATTCTCCTGTTCTACATGTGTGGAGTCTTCTGCCTCCTGGACCGGCTGTTCTTCCAGCTCTACCCGTTGCTCCGTAGGTTCTTGGGATGATGGTTGGAGGAAGGTGAGTACGGGTACCACAACTGCACCATTGACTTGAGTCCAAGACCGAGGGAAGTCCCCGAGCACGGTACTAACCATATCTTCCCTTTCTCCCACGGGTCGATGGTCTTCTTGTTCCTCTTCAGGGTTCCTCAGTTGTTCGGGACACTTCTTCAGGTGGTCCCGGGATACAATGGCTGTGGTTTCCCCTCCGTCTTTACTGATGGTACAGACCTTCGGGTTCTCGTGGCTTGAGGGCAGTACGGTGTACGGGTCCTTCTCCCACTGGTCATCCAACTTGTGGAGCCGTCTTTTCCTCTTCAAGACCTGCTCTCCGGGTACCAGGGGAACAGCGGGAGCATACTGGTTGTAAGTCTTCTCTTGTCTTTCCCTAGCCTGACAGAGACTTCGCTCCACGCTCTCCTGTACTCTCCGGTACTGCTGCTGCCTCTCTGTGTCCCAGTCTGTTTCTGGTGAAGTGTCCTCAGGTGTCAGGACTCCCATTTCCAGGTCAACAGGTAACTTACCAGGTCTCGCCCTCATTAGATAAGCCGGGGTACAGTTGGTGGAACCTACCGGGATGTGGTTGTATAGGTCCACCAGATCGGGCAACTTCTCAGGCCACAGACTGCGTTCTTCCAGGGGCAATGTTTTTAGAAGATCCATTACCACCTGGTTCATTTTTTCACAAAGTCCATTAGTTTGCGGATGGTAGGGTGTCGTCCTTATCTTCCGGCAGCCATACAGATTGCAGAATTCCTGGAAGACCTCCGCTTCAAAGGCAGGTCCCTGGTCCGTCAGCACTTGGTCCGGGTACCCGTGTGGACGGCAGAAGTGCTGCTGGAAGGCCCTAGCTGCTGTTTGAGCCGTTAAGTCCTTGACGGGGACGACAACCAAGAACCGGGAGTAATGATCCACGATGGTTAACGCGTAGACGTAGCCACTTCTGCTTGGGGTCAGTTTTACATGATCCAAGGCTACCAGTTCCAACGGTTGCCGGGTGACGATGGACTGCAGGGGAGTCTTCTGGCTGGCCCGGTCCTTCCTTCTCAGATTGCACGGGCCACAGTCTCTGCACCACTTCTCGATGGTTCCCCTCATGCCTACCCAGTGGAACCGCTCGCGCAGCAGGAACTCCAGCTTTTTCAACCCGAAGTGTCCAGCTCCGTCGTGGTATGCCTCCATCACCATGGCTGCGTCTCTTCGGGGCACCACTACTTGCCAGAGTAGTTCATGCGTCCGGGAGTTGACCATTTTGCGGCACAACTTCCCCTTGTAAAGGAATAGTCGACTCTTCTCCGCCCATAGTTGTTTGGCTTCCTCCGGAGCGTCTGGTTCAAGGCGAGCCTCCGGCCGAGTCAGCATCTCCTTCACCAGTCGGACGGCAGGGTCGCTGTCTTGCGTTTCCGCCCAGTTGTAGTGGGGTAAGGGGTTCAACGTAGCAGCCTGCTTACCCCTTACCCGGTGGGAATACTGGATAGTCCCATGACGGTGGAACGCAGGGAGTTCAACTTCTTCCAGTCCCTCCGGATCTTCTCCTTCGTCCGGCAGGTTGGGCATCCTGGACAGGGCGTCCGCGTTAGTATTGGAGCGTCCTGCCCGGTATTTGATTGTGAACTCGTAGTTGGACAGACGGGCCATCCACCTCTGCTCCAGGGCACCGAGTCTTGCCGTGTCCAGGTGTGTCAACGGGTTGTTATCCGTGTATACGGTGAACCGGGAAGAAGCGAGGTAATGCCTAAAGCGCTCGGTGACTGCCCATACCACGGCCAGGAACTCTAGCTTAAATGAGCTGTAATTTTCGGGGTTCCTTTCGGTGGGTCGCAGTTTTCGGCTGGCATAGGAGATTACTCGTTCTCTCCCCTGCTGAATCTGGGACAGTACGGCTCCTAGCCCGATGTTACTGGCGTCGGTGTAGAGGATGAAGGGCTGGCTATAGTCCGGGTACGCCAAGATTTCATCCCCCGTGAGGGCCATCTTCAGCTGGCGGAAGGACTCTTCTTCTAGCTTTTCCCATTTGAAGGGCGGCTTCTGGTTCTTGGCCTTCCGGGACTGGCCTATCAGGAGGTCCTGCATAGGTGCTGCCTTTTTGGTGAAACCGGGAATAAACCTTCGGTAGTAGCCTACCAACCCTAGGAACTGCCGCACTTCTTTTACGCTGGAGGGGCTTGGCCATCCCTTAATTGCGGTGATCTTATCGGGGTCGGGAGCCACTCCGTCAGCGCTCACCACGTGTCCCAGGTATTGCACCTTTGGTTTCAGGAGGTGACACTTGGAGGGTTTCACCTTTAGGCCGTAACTCGCCAGAGCTTCGAACACCTCCGCCAGGTGTTTCAGGTGGTCCTCATAAGTTTTGGAGTATACGATGACATCGTCCAGGTACAACAGGACCGTCTCGAAGTTTCTGTGGCCCAGACAGCACTCCATTAATCGTTGGAAGGTTCCTGGGGCGTTGCAGAGCCCGAACGGCATGCAGGTGAACTCGCTAAGTCCCATCGGGGTGGTGAATGCGGTCTTCTCCCGGTCCGCCTCTGCTACAGGAACCTGCCAGTACCCGCTAGTGAGATCCAAGGTAGAGAAGAAGTTAGCAGATCTTAAAGCAGCCAATGACTCCTCTATCCTTGGTAAGGGGTACGCATCCTTGTGTGTGATACGGTTGATTTTCCGGTAATCTACACACATCCTCATGGTGTTGTCTTTCTTTTTGACTAAAACTAGTGGGGCTGCCCAGGGGCTACAGCTATCCCGGATTACCCCAGCCTCCTTCATGTCTCTAAGCATCCCCTTGGCGTGTTGGTAATGTGCAGGGGGTACGGGTCGATACCTCTCTTTTATGGGAGGATGATCTCCCGTGGGGATGCGGTGTTCTACCCCCTTGACTCGCCCGAAGTCTAACGGGTGTTTACTAAACACTCTCTCATACTCTTGAACCACCCGATAGACTCCTTGTTTCTGATGTGAGGGAGTGGAGTCAGTACCCAGATGTAGTTGCTGACACCAGTCCTCCATGTCTTTCTTAGAGCCGTTACCTTCCTCCGGGTGAGATGGAGGCAAGGGTTCCACAGATTGTATAGAATTTTGATTAGTGGTATATAATTTGGCTAGCGTGGCATACCGGGGCAGGTACACTTCCCTCTCCCCGATATTTATTATGCGAACGGGCACCCTCCCATGGCGTACATTGACCACCCCCCGTGCTGTCAAAATGGTGGGCCTACTGTCTGAGTAAACTGGTTCTACCATTGCCTGGTAATCTCTACCTCTCAGACCAATAGCTGCCCGGCACCAAATCATCATTTCACTTTTTGGGGGCATGGCAATAGGAAAAGGGTCACACATTCTTACGCTACCAATCTCACCGCCGGAGAGTTCCACTTGTTGCCGTTGCATCAGTGCCCGGATCTCTTTCTGGAGCACCCGCTGCTCGCCGGAGCTGGCGTTCTTGGCAACCTGCTGTAAAAGGAAAATCACCTCTGCAAGACAATTTTCAATTACGTTAGTTCCTAGAGTTATTTTTGGGTGACTCTCATGTTTATCAATATCTACAATGATCAGTCCCTGTGCGGCCAGTTCGACTCTACCGATTTTGAGGGTCACCTCTTTAAATCCGATCTGTGGCACGGGCTGGCCATTGCTGGCGATGATACTCAAGTCGTCGTCAGGGTAGCGGGTAATATCCGAGTCATTCCAGTACTGCTTGAAGAGCACGTACGGGATGGTGGTGACCTGTGACCCGGTATCCAGTAGGGCACTCATGGGAATGCCATCCAGTACCACAGGCAAGACTGGACGTCCTCCCACATATCTGTCGCGCCAGTTCGATGGGCCTGGTGATCTTTTTCCTGGGGGTTGGCCCTCTACCCCAGGTTGTGCCCGTTTAAAGAACAGTACCTTTCCATATGTCCGGGTTGATTGCAGCGGCGGCAGATGGGTCGTCCGTCCTCGCTGTATCGGTCACTGGGTCTTCCTCTGGCCGGTGGGGTCCTCCTTGGTCGACGCCACGGGATGTCCTCCGGTCCGGATGCCAGCTGGATCTTCCCTGGGGTGGAAACCTGTAAAGACTGCACAGTTCGGGTTAGCGCAGCAACGCTCTTAACTAGCTCTTGGACCTGATGGTGTAGGTCTGGAGCCGGGTCATTGTCCAAAGCCTGCGCATGAGCTCCCACAGGCCCTGTCGACAAGGGCGCCGCCTCCTGGCGGTAAGTGATAGCTGGGCGCCTGTGGGTCACAACGCCACCCGGTGCTGGTTCTCGGAGCACCCGGATAGCTCTATCTTTGAACTGTGCAAAGTCCAGATGGGGATCCTGTAAGGCCATTGCCCGCAACTGGGTTCGGTGGGCATTGCAATATAAACCCTCTATAAATTGTTCAGTCAACAGCCTGTCCTCGTTTCCCACCCCATCAGGGTCGGTCTGCTTTATGGCCCTCAGGGCCTCTTGTAGGTTTAGTGCATAGTCCCTTATACTCTCATGCGCTCGCTGCTTGCACCCGTAGAATCTAAGCTTGATCTCGGCTGAGGTGCGGGTATCGAAGGTGTCCCTCAGCCGGGTTAGTATCTCTGCGACAGTCCTCCTCCCAGGTGGCCAAGATTTTACTTCTCTTTTGGCTGCCCCGGTTAGTTGGGCCACCAGGATGCTCACTTTTTGCTCTTCTGTGAGGGGGTACACCTGGAAGAGGCTATCCAGCTTTTCTCTAAAGTCATGCAGGGTATGTGACTCCCCTGAGTACTGGGGTAGCCAAGCTGCTCCCGGGATATAGGGCATGGTGAAGGGCATAACTGCAGCAGCGGTAGCGCTGGCGGGGGTTGAGGCAGTGAAGCTCTCCTCCGTATCCGACATCTTCCTCCCCCCTAGTGGACCGTGGCCTACCTTGCGATGATCCTCTTCCGTAGGCCGCGGCTCCGCAGTGGATCGTCAGGGTTGAGGACCTTCCGTCGCGCTCCTGTGACGTCGGCGTCTGCTGGGCTCCTTCCAGGACCTTACGCAACGTCCGGACGTGAGGCGGGGCTTCAGTTCTCGCGCGCTTTCGGAGTCCACGCCCCTCTTCTTCCCGCGCGGCGTCCTCAAGATGGCGTCCAATGGCGGGAAAACTCCACGGATGGCGGGAAGAAGGTCGAAGATGGTGCCGGATGGCGGGAAAACTTCGCGGATGGCGGGAAGAAGGTAGAAGATGGCGCCGGATGGCGGGAAACCTCCACGGATAGCGGGAATCTTCACCACTGGTAAGTTTGAACAGTCTTTGCTTTTCAGGCACGCAGTACCCGGTGGTTGCGGGCACGAAATCCTGCCGACTACGCCAAAGTTGACGCGCCCCTGGGCCTGTGTCGCGCTGCGCTGCGCATGCGGGAGCTTACCCGGAGCCGGATCTATGGAGGGTTGTAGTCTCGTGGCGGTGACCCGGTCCGTGCCCAGGGAGTCAAACTAGACGGCAGTCCATTAGTAGTAAATGGTTGATGACTACGCCACCCGTTGAGTGCAGCCAGGGGGCTGCTGCTGCAGGGCAGGCCGCTGAGGCCGATGGTGGGATTGTGCAGCGTGATAGTATAACCCCCAACGGGAGGGGTATGGCCTCAGGGCAGCCGACGTGGATGATGGGGGTAGCAGGAACCACTCAGAGACGGTACGGTGTAGTTCAGGGTCTTTACTGGTAACAACAAAAGACCCTCCCGGAGTACTTGCTAGCGGATGGGGCCTGGTCAGTCCTTGAGCAGATGGGATCTCCCCTGGCCAGGCGTAGTTGTAGGCCTCCCAAACTGACTGTACTCTTCTGGCTACCTTGCTAGGAGCTGATGTAAGTAGCCCACGTCCCTGAGTGTACCGTGTGGTGCTCACCCGTATGGCCGGTGACTCGGGGCCTTCTAATGGCTTCCGCTCCACGATGGCGGTGCTGGTCCCACGCGTGTGACCGTGCCTTCGGGCTTCTGGGCCAGAGGACCTGAAATCCCCTGCCTGACGGATTCTGCTGCTGGGCAGGAATTAGTTCCCACAGCCTCGGACTCCGGGTCCGGTAAAAAGTCTTCTTAGTCAGGGCGAACTCTGCAGCTGCCAGCCCCTGACTCCTTGTAACTGCTGTTTCTTCCTATGCTGTCTCTACTTCTTCTCTTCTTCTACTCACTCACCCTGCCTCAGCCCCAGGTTTATATAGGGGAAGTTCTTCCCCTCCCAAGACTGGGCAGGAGGTGTGGCATGCACAGGATCCCTGACTAAAGGACCTCCCACCTGCTCTCAGACATAACATTACGTTACTGTGGCAACCAGACCCCTGGGGTGTCACATAAGTAGCCCACGTCCCTGAGTGTACCGTGTGGTGCTCACCCGTATGGCCGGTGACTCGGGGCCTTCGGGTTTCTGGGCCAGAGGACCTGCAATCCCCTGCCGGTCGGTTTCTGCTGCTGGATAGGAGTTAGTCCCCACAGCCTCGGACTCCGGGTCCGGTGATAACTTCTCAGTCAGGGCGAACTCTGCAGCTGCCAGCCCCTGACTCCTTGTAACACTGCTCCCACAGAGCTCCTGTTGTTTCTTCCTATATTTGCTTCTGTTCTCTGCTTCTTCTCTACTCTCTAACCCTGCCTCAGCCCCAGGTTTATATAGGGGAAGTCCTTCCCCTCCAAGGACTGGGCAGGAGGTGTGGCATGCATAGGATTCCTGACCAAGAGACCTCCCACCTGCTCTCAGACATAACATTGCATTACTGTGGAAACCAGACCCCTGGGGTGCCACATTTTTTTTATGCAAAAAGGTGGATTACACCCAGATTTGAACCGTGGAAGAGGAAAACCACAGTTCTTGTTCTCTGGCCTACACCAGAATCTTTAAAACAGATATATTTGTGGTGAACAGTCAGCGAGACACTCAAACTGTTTTTTTTATGCAAAAAGGTGGATTACACCCAGATTTGAACCGTGGAAGAGGAAAACCACAGTTCTTGTTCTCTGGCCTACACCAGAATCTTTAAAACAGATATAGTTGTGGTGAACAGTCAGCGAGACACTCAAACTGTTTTTTTTATGCAAAAAGATGGATTACATCCAGATTTGAACCGTGGAAGAGGAAAACCAGAGATCTAGATCTCTGGCCTACACCAGAATCTTTTAAACAGATATTTTTGTGTCTGTACAGTCAGCGAGACACTGAAATTGTTTTTTTTATGTAAAAAAAGGTGGATTACACCCAGATTTGAACTGTGGAAGAGGAAAACCACAGTTCTATTTCTCTGGCCTACACCAGAATCTTTTAAACAGATATATTTGTGTCTGAACAATCAACGAGACACTCAAACTGTTTTTTTTTATGCAAAAAGGTGGATTACACCCAGATTTGAACCGTGGAAGAGGAAAACCACAGTTCTAGTTCTCTGGCCTACACCAGAATCTTTTAAACAGATATATTTGTGTCTGAACAGTCAGCGAGACACTCGATATTTTGTTTTTTAGTAGAAAAGGCAAAAACGTGGATTACACCCAGATTTGAACCGTGGAAGCGGAAAACCACAGTTCTATTTCTCTGGCCTACACCAGAATCTTTTAAACAGATATATTTGTATCTGAACAGTCAGCGAGACACTCAAACAGTTTTTTTTATGCAAAAAGGTGGATTACACCCAGATTTGAACCGTGGAAGAGGAAAACCACAGTTCTAGTTCTCTGGCCTACACCAGAATCTTTAAAACAGATATATTTGTGGTGAACAGTCAGCGAGACACTCAAACTGTTTTTTTTATGCAAAAAGGTGGATTACACCCAGATTTGAACCGTGGAAGAGGAAAACCACAGTTCTTGTTCTCTGGCCTACACCAGAATCTTTAAAACAGATATAGTTGTGGTGAACAGTCAGCGAGACACTCAAACTGTTTTTTTTATGCAAAAAGGTGGATTACATCCAGATTTGAACCGTGGAAGAGGAAAACCAGAGATCTAGATCTCGGGCCTACACCAGAATCTTTTAAACAGATATTTTTGTGTCTGTACAGTCAGCGAGACACTCAAACTGTTTTTTTTTTATGTAAAAAAGGTGGATTACACCCAGATTTGAACTGTGGAAGAGGAAAACCACAGTTCTAGTTCTCTGGCCTACACCAGAATCTTTTAAACAGATATATTTGTGTCTGAACAGTCAACGAGACACTCAAACTGTTTTTTTTTATGCAAAAAGGTGGATTACACCCAGATTTGAACCGTGGAAGAGGAAAACCACAGTTCTAGTTCTCTGGCCTACACCAGAATCTTTTAAACAGATATATTTGTGTCTGAACGGTCAGCGAGACACTCGATCTTTTTTTTTTTAGTAGAAAAGGCAAAAAGGTGGATTACACCCAGATTTGAACCGTGGAAGCGGAAAACCACAGTTCTATTTCTCTGGCCTACACCAGAATCTTTTAAACAGATATATTTGTATCTGAACAGTCAGCGAGACACTCAAACAGTTTTTTTTATGCAAAAAGGTGGATTACACCCAGATTTGAACTGTGCAAGAGGAAAACCACAGTTCTAATTCTCTGGCCTACACCAGAATCTTTAAAACAGATATATTTGTGGTGAACAGTCAGCGAGACACTCAAACTGTTTTTTTTATGCAAAAAGGTGGATTACACCCAGATTTGAACCGTGGAAGAGGAAAACTACAGTTCTTGTTCTCTGGCCTACAACAGAATCTTTAAAACAGATATAGTTGTGGTGAACAGTCAACGAGACACTCAAACTGTTTTTTTTTATGCAAAAAGGTGGATTACACCCAGATTTGAACCGTGGAAGAGGAAAACCACAGTTCTAGTTCTCTGGCCTACACCAGAATCTTTTAAACAGATATATTTGTGTCTGAACAGTCAGCGAGACACTCGATCTTTTTTTTTTAAGTAGAACAGGCAAAAAGGTGGATTACACCCAGATTTGAACCGTGGAAGAGGAAAACCACAGTTCTATTTCTCTGGCCCACACCAGAATCTTTTAAACAGATATATTTGTATCTGAACAGTCAGCGAGACACTCAAACAGTTTTTTTTATGCAAAAAGGTGGATTACACCCAGATTTGAACCGTGCAAGAGGAAAACCACAGTTCTAGTTCTCTGGCCTACACCAGAATCTTTTAAACAGATATATTTGTGTCTGAACAGTCAGCGAGACACTCAAACTGTTTTTTTTTATGCAAAAAGGTGGATTACACCCAGATTTGAACCGCGGAAGAGGAAAACCACAGTTCTATTTCTCTGGCCTACACCAGAATCTTTTAAACAGATATATTTGTGTCTGAAAAGTCAGCAAGACACAGAAACTGTTTTTGTTTATGCAAAAAGGTGGATTACACCCAGATTTGAACCGTGGAAGAGGAAAACCACAGTTCTATTTCTCTGGCCTACACCAGAATCTTTTAAACAGATATATTTGTGTCTGAACAGTCAACGAGACACTCAAACAGTTTTTTTTTAAGCAAAAAGGTGGATTACACCCAGATTTGAACTGTGGAAGAGGAAAACCAGAGTTCTATTTCTCTGGCCTACACCAGAATCTTTTAAACAGATATATTTGTGTCTGAACAGTCAACGAGACACTCAAACTGTTTTTTTTTATGCAAAAAGGTGGATTACACCCAGATTTGAACCGTGGAAGAGGAAAACCACAATTCTATTTCTCTGGTCTACACCAGAATCTTTTAAACAGATATATTTGTGTCTGTACAGTCAGCGAGACACTCGATCTGTTTTTTTTTTAGTAGAAAAGGCAAAAAGGTGGATTACACCCAGATTTGAACCGTGGAAGTGGAAAACCACAGTTCTATTTCTCTGGCCTACACCAAAATCTTTTAAACAGATATATTTGTATCTGAACAGTCAGCGAGACACTCAAACAGTTTTTTTATGCAAAAAGGTGGATTACACCCAGATTTTAACCGTGCAAGAGGAAAACCACAGTTCTAGTTATCTGGCCTACACCAGAATCTTTAAAACAGATATATTTGTGTCTGAACAGTCAGCGAGACACTCAAACTGTTTTTTTTATGCAAAAAGGTGGATTACACCCAGATTTGAACCGTGGAAAAGGAAAACCACAGTTCTATTTCTCTGGCCTACACCAGAATCTTTTAAACAGATATATTTGTGTCTGAAAATCAGCGAGACACTGAAACTGTTTTTGTTTATGCAAAAAGGTGGATTACACCCAGATTTGAACTGTGGAAGAAGAAAACCACAGTTCTAGTTCTCTGGCCTACACCAGAAACTTTTAAACAGATATATTTGTGTCTGACCAGTCAGCGAGACACTCGATCTTTTTTTTTTTAGTAGAAAAGGCAAAAAGGTGGATTACACCCAGATTTGAACCATGGAAGCGGAAAACCACAGTTCTATTTCTCTGGCCTACACCAGAATCTTTTAAACAGATACATTTGTATCTGAACAGTCAGCGAGACACTCAAACTGTTTTTTTTATGCAAAAAGGTGGATTACACCCAGATTTGAACCGTGGAAGAGGAAAACCACAGTTCTTGTTCTCTGGCCTACACCAGAATCATTAAAACAGATATAGTTGTGGTGAACAGTCAGCGAGACACTCAAACTGTTTTTTTTATGCAAAAAGGTGGATTACATCCAGATTTGAACCGTGGAAGAGGAAAACCAGAGATCTAGATCTCTGGCCTACACCAGAACCTTTTAAACAGATATTTTTGTGTCTGTACAGTCAGCGAGACACTCAAACTGTTTTTTTTTATGTAAAAAAGGTGGATTACACCCAGATTTGAACTGTGGAAGAGGAAAACCACAGTTCTAGTTCTCTGGCCTACACCAGAATCTTTTAAACAGATATATTTGTGTCTGAACAGTCAACGAGACACTCAAACTGTTTTTTTTTATGCAAAAAGGTGGATTACACCCAGATTTGAACCGTGGAAGAGGAAAACCACAGTTCTAGTTCTCTGTCCTACACCAGAATCTTTTAAACAGATATATTTGTGTCTGAACAGTCAGCGAGACACTCGATCTTTTTTTTTTTAGTAGAAAAGGCAAAAAGGTGGATTACACCCAGATTTGAACCGTGGAAGCGGAAAACCACAGTTCTATTTCTCTGGCCTACACCAGAATCTTTTAAACAGATATATTTGTATCTGAACAGTCAGCGAGACACTCAAACAGTTTTTTTTATGCAAAAAGGTGGATTACACCCAGATTTGAACCGTGGAAGAGGAAAACCACAGTTCTAGTTCTCTGGCCTACACCAGAATCTTTTAAACAGATATATTTGTGTCTGAACAGTCAGCGAGACACTCAAACTGTTTTTTTTTTATGCAAAAAGGTGAATTACACCCAGATTTGAACCGTGGAAGAGGAAAACCACAGTTCTATTTCTCTGGCCTACACCAGAATCTTTTAAACAGATATATTTGTGTCTGAACAGTCAGCGAGACACTCAAACTGTTTTTTTTTATGCAAAAAGGTGGATTACACCCAGATTTGAACCGTGGAAGAGGAAAACCACAGTTCTATTTCTCTGGCCTACACCAGAATCTTTTAAACAGATATATTTGTGTCTGAAAATCAGCGAGACACTGAAACTGTTTTTGTTTATGCAAAAAGGTGGATTACACCCAGATTTGAACTGTGGAAGAAGAAAACCACAGTTCTAGTTCTCTGGCCTACACCAGAATCTTTTAAACAGATATATTTGTATCTGAACAGTCAGCGAGACACTCAAACAGTTTTTTTTATGCAAAAAGGTGGATTACACCCAGATTTGAACTGTGCAAGAGGAAATCCACAGTTCTAGTTCTCTGGCCTACACCAGAATCTTTAAAACAGATATATTTGTGGTGAACAGTCAGTGAGACACTCAAACTGTTTTATTTATGCAAAAAGGTGGATTACACCCAGATTTGAACCGTGGAAGAGGAAAACCACAGTTCTTGTTCTCTGGCCTACACCAGAATCTTTAAAACAGATATAGTTGTGGTGAACAGTCAGCGAGACACTCAAACAGTTTTTTTTTATGCAAAAAGGTGGATTACATCCAAATTTGAACCGTGGAAGAGGAAAACCAGAGATCTAGATCTCTGGCCTACACCAGAATCTTTTAAACAGATATTTTTGTGTCTGTACAGTCAGCGAGACACTCAAACTGATTTTTTTTTATGTAAAAAAGGTGGATTACACCCAGATTTGAACTGTGGAAGAGGAAAACCACAGTTCTAGTTCTCTGGCCTACACCAGAATCTTTTAAACAGATATATTTGTGTCTGAACAGTCAACGAGACACTCAAACTGTTTTTTTTTATGCAAAAAGGTGGATTACACCCAGATTTGAACCGTGGAAGAGGAAAACCACAGTTCTAGTTCTCTGGCCTACACCAGAATCTTTTAAACAGATATATTTGTGTCTGAACAGTCAGCGAGACAGTCGATCTTTTTTTTTTCAGTAGAAAAGGCAAAAAGGTGGTTTACACCCAGATTTGAACCGTGGAAGTGGAAAACCACAGTTCTATTTCTCTGGCCTACACCAGAATCTTTTAAACAGATATATTTGTATCTGAACAGTCAGCGAGACACTCAAACAGTTTTTTTTATGCAAAAAGGTGGATTACACCCAGATTTGAACCGTGCAAGAGGAAAACCACAGTTCTAGTTCTCTGGCCTACACCAGAATCTTTTAAACAGATATATTTGTGTCTGAACAGTCAGCGAGACACTCAAACTGTTTTTTTTTATGCAAAAAGGTGGATTACACGCAGATTTGAACCGTGGAAGAGGAAAACCACAGTTCTATTTCTCTGGCCTACACCAGAATCTTTTAACCAGATATATTTGTGTCTGAAAAGTCAGCAAGACACTGAAACTGTTTTTGTTTATGTAAAAAGGTGGATTACACCCAGATTTGAACCGGGGAAGAGGAAAACCACAGTTCTATTTCTCTGGCCTACACCAGAATCTTTTAAACAGATATATTTGTATCTGAACAGTCAGCGAGACACTCAAACAGTTTTTTTTATGCAAAAAGGTGGATTACACCCAGATTTGAACCGTGCAAGAGGAAAACCACATTTCTAGTTCTCTGGCCTACACCAGAATCTTTAAAACAGATATATTTGTGGTGAACAGTCAGCGAGACACTCAAACTGTTTTTTTTATGCAAAAAGGTGGATTACACCCAGATTTGAACCGTGGAAGAGGAAAACCACAGTTCTCGTTCTCTGGCCTACACCAGAATCTTTAAAACAGATATAGTTATGGTGAACAGTCAGCGAGACACTCAAACTGTTTTTTTTATGCAAAAAGGTGGATTACATCCAGATTTGAACCGTGGAAGAGGAAAACCAGAGATCTAGATCTCTGGCCTACACCAGAATCTTTTAAACAGATATTTTTGTGTCTGTACAGTCAGCGAGACACTCAAACTGTTTTTTTTTTATGTAAAAAAGGTGGATTACACCCAGATTTGAACTGTGGAAGAGGAAAACCACAGTTCTAGTTCTCTGGCCTACACCAGAATCTTTTAAACAGATATATTTGTGTCTGAACAGTCAACGAGACACTCAAACTGTTTTTTTTTATGCAAAAAGGTGGATTACACCCAGATTTGAACCGTGGAAGAGGAAAACCACAGTTCTAGTTCTCTGGCCTACACCAGAATCTTTTAAACAGATATATTTGTGTCTGAACAGTCAGCGAGACACTCAATCTTTTTTTTTTCATTAGAAAAGGCAAAAAGGTGGTTTACACCCAGATTTGAACCGTGGAAGTGGAAAACCACAGTTCTATTTCTCTGGTCTACACCAGAATCTTTTAAACAGATATATTTGTATCTGAACAGTCAGCGAGACACTCAAACAGTTTTTTTTATGCAAAAAGGTGGATTACACCCAGATTTGAACCGTGGAAGAGGAAAACCACAGTTCTAGTTCTCTGGCCTACACCAGAATCTTTTAAACAGATATATTTGTGTCTGAACAGTCAGCGAGACACTCAAACTGTTTTTTTTTATGCAAAAAGGTGAATTACACCCAGATTTGAACCGTGGAAGAGGAAAACCACAGTTCTATTTCTCTGGCCTACACCAGAATCTTTTAAACAGATATATTTGTGTCTGAACAGTCAGCGAGACACTCAAACTGTTTTTTTTATGCAAAAAGGTGGATTACACCCAGATTTGAACCGTGGAAGAGGAAAACCACAGTTCTATTTCTCTGGCCTACACCAGAATCTTTTAAACAGATATATTTGTGTCTGAAAATCAGCGAGACACTGAAACTGTTTTTGTTTATGCAAAAAGGTGGATTACACCCAGATTTGAACTGTGGAAGAAGAAAACCACAGTTCTAGTTCTCTGGCCTACACCAGAATCTTTTAAACAGATATATTTGTGTCTGAACAGTCAACGAGACACTCAAACTGCTGTTTTTTATGCAAAAAGGTGGATTACACCCAGATTTGAACCGTGGAAGAGGAAAACCACAGTTCTATTTCTCTGGTCTACACCAGAATCTTTTAAACAGATATATTTGTGTCTGTACAGTCAGCGAGACACTCGATCTGTTTTTTTTTTAGTAGAAAAGGCAAAAAGGTGGATTACACCCAGATTTGAACCGTGGAAGCGGAAAACCACAGTTCTATTTCTCTGGCCTACACCAGAATCTTTTAAACAGATATATTTGTATCTGAACAGTCAGCGAGACACTCAAACAGTTTTTTTTATGCAAAAAGGTGGATTACACCCAGATTTGAACCGTGCAAGAGGAAAACCACAGTTCTAGTTCTCTGGCCTACACCAGAATCTTTTAAACAGATATATTTGTGTCTGAACAGTCGGCGAGACACTCAAACTGTTTTTTTTTTATGCAAAAAGGTGGATTATACCCAGATTTGAACCGTGGAAGAGGAAAACCACAGTTCTATTTCTCTGGCCTACACCAGAATCTTTTAAACAGATATATTTGTGTCTGAAAAGTCAGCAAGACACTGAAACTGTTTTTGTTTATGCAAAAAGGTGGATTACACCCAGATTTGAACCGTGAAGAGGAAAACCACAGTTCTATTTCTCTGGCCTACACCAGAATCTTTTAAACAGATATATTTGTGTCTGAACAGTCAACGAGACACTCAAACTGTTTTTTTTTATGCAAAAAGGTGGATTACACCCAGATTTGAACTGTGGAAGAGGAAAACCACAGTTCTATTTCTCTGGCCTACACCAGAATCTTTAAAACAGATATATTTGTGTCTGAACAGTCAGCGAGACACTCAAACTGTTTTTTTTATGCAAAAAGGTGGATTACACCCAGATTTGAACCGTGGAAAAGGAAAACCACAGTTCTATTTCTCTGGCCTACACCAGAATCTTTTAAACAGATATATTTGTGTCTGAAAATCAGCGAGACACTGAAACTGTTTTTGTTTATGCAAAAAGGTGGATTACACCCAGATTTGAACTGTGGAAGAAGAGAACCACAGTTCTAGTTCTCTGGCCTACACCAGAAACTTTTAAACAGATATATTTGTGTCTGAACAGTCAGCGAGACACTCGATCTTTTTTTTTTTAGTAGAAAAGGCAAAAAGGTGGATTACACCCAGATTTGAACCATGAAAGCGGAAAACCACAGTTCTATTTCTCTGGCCTACACCAGAATCTTTTAAACAGATACATTTGTATCTGAACAGTCAGCGAGACACTCAAACAGTTTTTTTTATGCAAAAAGGTGGATTACACCCAGATCTGAACCGTGCAAGAGGAAAACCACAGTTCTAGTTCTCTGGCCTACACCAGAATCTTTAAAACAGATATATTTGTGGTGAACAGTCAGCGAGACACTCAAACTGTTTTTTTTATGCAAAAAGGTGGATTACACCCAGATTTGAACCGTGGAAGAGGAAAACCACTGTTCTTGTTCTCTGGCCTACACCAGAATCTTTAAAACAGATATAGTTGTGTTGAACAGTCAGCGAGACACTCAAACTGTTTTTTTTATGCAAAAAGGTGGATTACATCCAGATTTGAACTGTGGAAGAGGAAAACCAGAGATCTAGATCTCTGGCCTACACCAGAATCTTTTAAACAGATATTTTTGTGTTTGTACAGTCAGCGAGACACTCAAACTGTTTTTTTTAATGTAAAAAAGGTGGATTACACCTGTAACATACCTGGCGGCGTCCTTGCATGGTGGTCCATCTCCCACTGTGCAAGAGGGCGCACTTGATCTCCTGTCCAGAATGTCTCTCTGGCTTCCCTCCATGCTGTCTGTTTCTGCTGCTTAAGGGCGGCGCCCGATCACTTCCTGCCTTTTGTACCTGCTGTGGGTCACACCCCTTGTGCGTCCTCAGCCTATTGCTGTCTGTCACTTGGTATATAGCTCAGCAGCTCCCTTCTATCCCTGCCTGAGCATAGTGTTTCCTTCAGTGTGTGCTTGCACTCTGAAGGTGCCAGGTCCCGTTCTTTGTTTCCTTGTCTGCCTTTCCTGGAGGCTGTATTTCCAGGCCTGTCTGAACTGAGTCCTGTATGTCTTCTGCTTTGCGGTATCAGCTCCCGTGTCTGAACTGAGTCCTGTATGTCTCCTGCTTTGCGGTATCAGCTCCCGTGTCTGAACTGAGTCCTGTATGTCTTCTGCTTTGCGGTATCAGCTCCCGTGTCTGAACTGAGTCCTGTATGTCTCCTGCTTTGCGGTATCAGCTCCCGTGTCTGAACTGAGTCCTGTATGTCTTCTGCTTTGCGGTATCAGCTCCCGTGTCTGAACTGAGTCCTGTATGTCTCCTGTTTTGCGGTATCAGCTCCCGTGTCTGAACTGAGTCCTGTATGTCTTCTGCTTTGCGGTATCAGCTCCCGTGTCTGAACTGAGTCCTGTATGTCTCCTGCTTTGCGGTATCAGCTCCCGTGTCTGAACTGAGTCCTGTATGTCTCCTGCTTTGCGGTATCAGCTCCCGTGTCTGAACTGAGTCCTGTATGTCTCCTGCTTTTCGGTATTAGTTCCCGTGTCTGAACTGAGTC
Source organism: Phyllobates terribilis (assembly GCF_046119375.1). NCBI lineage: Eukaryota > Metazoa > Chordata > Amphibia > Anura > Dendrobatidae > Phyllobates > Phyllobates terribilis. Next base: position 194,396,229 of record NW_027362772.1, on the reverse strand, counting down.
CTTTCTGTGTTCTCTTGTCTGTCCTGTCTGAACTCGCTCCTAGCCTGTTCCTCCTGCCTTCTAGGGGCCGATTACCTAGACCCGCTCCTGTATCTTGTCTGTCCTGTCTGAACACGCTCCTTGCCTGTTCGTCCCGCCTCTCTGGGGGCAGTATTCCCAGACCCGCTCCTGTATCCCGCTGCAGTGTCGGTTTCCTCCGTACACTCAGTTCCAGTCTGAACTCTCTCCTATCCTTTACCTGTTTTTGCCTCTATGTCCGTTCCCTTCCTTTTTCTGCAGAGTCTGAACTCGTACCTAACTCCTGCCAGTTGTCTCTGTACTCCCGTTTGTGAGTTTGTGGTCCACTCGCTACTTCACTGCAAGTACCCTGTGGGTGTCTGGCTCTGCCTTTCCCTTCCTGTCTGTTCCGTGTGAACAGAGCCCTGTCCTCCCTGCTCAGCCTTGTCTGCACTCTAGCCGTGCTTGCCTGTACCCCTTTGCCTGTATTGTTCCTGTGTCCCGGTGTGTACTGGGTCCTATCCCGCCTGTGTTCCTACCTGCTAGTGCCTTCCTGTCTGCACTCTAGCTGTGCTTGCCTTTACCCCCCTGCCTGCATACCCGCCTGCCTGCATATCAGTTGTGCCTGCCTATACCCACCAGTCTGTGTGCCAGCCTACCAGCCTGTTCCTGTATTCCCCTGTGTGGGTCAACAGCCGTGTCCGGGGTCTGTCCTGGAGTAGCACCTGGTCCCTCTGCTCGGTTCCTCCTTGGTGCACTGGCGTCGTATGCCGTCGTGCGACCCTGGTCGGATCGGGTGAATACTTAGTCACGCCCCTCCAGGCATTCACTCTCCGGCACGGTCCAGTGGAATCACTACCAATCACACGCACACGCCGTTTAGCCCGAGCGTGTGCATAACAGCATGCTCAGGCCATGGTTCCCGTTGAGCCCCACGGCCTTCGCTCTTTGAGAAGTTTTTCCAGCGAATACATGCATTAAAATAAATAAATAAATTTTTTTCCCCCTTTAGCTGAGTTCCAGGCGAATTACGCACCCGTCCAGATGGATCTATCAGCTCTCGTTCCTGCGGATCCGCCACGTTACTATGGGGATCCAAGACAGTGTCGTGCATTTGTGGAGCAATGCATGCTACACTTTAAGGCCTACCCTCTCTATTTTCCTTCCGATTGGGCTAAAGTGGCCTTTATGATTGACTACCTAGCGGGTGATGCCTTGAAATGGGTCACCCCCCTATGGGAAGCATGGGATCCTGTCATCCTTGACCTGCAGGCCTTCCTGGTGGCCTTTCGTATGGTCTTCGAGGACCCCAACCTTGAAGTCCCTACTGAAGCTTCATCTCCCTGTATCCCGGAGAAACCCCAATGGGTAATGTGCGTGGGTAGTGCACCAGTTCTCCTGGCCGAAGAGACTTCTGCCCATCCAGACTCCACACAGGAGAACTTCCTGCACCCGGCATCAGATGCTTCTTTCTCTTTAACCGGTGTGCATGTCCAAGGATGCTCCAAAGCTGTGGTTACCTCAGAGTCTGTGCACCTCTACTACCTGGCGGAGGATCCCCTGTTGCCTCCTGAACCCTCCGGGATACCACTCGATGACAAATGGAGAGAGACTTCTCTACACCCGGTACTCAATACTTTGTCCGCTTCGTCCTGTGAGCCTGACAATGGGTACCCCAAAGTGGTAGTTACCTCCGAGTCTCTACACCCCTCCGACCAGGCGGAGGATCTCCAGTTGTCTCCTGAACCCTTCGGGGTGCTACCTGGTAGCGAAAGGACAGAGACTCTCCTATACTCTGTACCTGATACCTCGCTCGCTTCGTCCAATGAGTCCAACCTAGTGTACTCCGAAGCAGAGGTTACTCCTGAGTCTCTACACCCCTCCGACCAGGCGGAGGACCTCCAGTTGTGTTCAGAATCCTTCGGGGTGCCACCTGGTGGTGAATGGACAGAGACTTTCCTATACTCTGTACCTGATACCTCGCTCGCTTCGTCCAGTGAGTCCAACCTAGTGTACTCCGAAGCAGAGGTTACTCCTGAGTCTCTACACCCCTCCGACCAGGCGGAGGACCTCCAGTTGTGTTCAGAATCCTTCGGGGTGCCACCTGGTGGTGAATGGACAGAGACTTTCCTATATCCTGGATCTGATACCTCGCTTGCTTCGTCCAGTGAGTCCGACCTAGTGTACTCTGAAGCAGAGGTTACCCGTGAGTCTCTACACCCCTCTGACCAGGCGGAGAACCGCCAGCTGTCTCCAGAACCCTTCGGGGTGCCACCTGGTGGTGAATGGACAGAGACTTTCCTATACTCGGTACCCGATACCTCGCCTGCTTCCTCCAGTGAGTCCGACCTAGTGTACTCTGAAGCAGTTGTTTTCTCTGAGCCTCTGCACTCTTCTGACCCGGCGGAGGACCTCCAGTTGTTTCCTGAATCCTCCGGGATACCACCAGATAACAAAGAGACAGTGACTTTTCCTCATTATGTACCTGATAACCCGTCTATTTCTTCCTGTGAGCTTGACAAGATGCACCTCGAAGCAGAGATTACCCTTAAGTCTCTGTCCCCCTCCAACCTAGTGAACGACTGGTCCTCGAATTCCCTGCAGAAGATTCTGGCAGGCCTGAAGAAGAGGGGGCGTAAGGGGGGAGGTACTGTAACATACCTGGCGGCGTCCTTGCATGGTGGTCCATCTCCCACTGTGCAAGAGGGCGCACTTGATCTCCTGTCCAGAATGTCTCTCTGGCTTCCCTCCATGCTGTCTGTTTCTGCTGCTTAAGGGCGGCGCCCGATCACTTCCTGCCTTTTGTACCTGCTGTGGGTCACACCCCTTGTGCGTCCTCAGCCTATTGCTGTCTGTCACTTGGTATATAGCTCAGCAGCTCCCTTCTATCCCTGCCTGAGCATAGTGTTTCCTTCAGTGTGTGCTTGCACTCTGAAGGTGCCTGGTCCCGTTCTTTGTTTCCTTGTCTGCCTTTCCTGGAGGCTGTATTTCCAGGCCTGTCTGAACTGAGTCCTGTATGTCTTCTGCTTTGCGGTATCAGCTCCCGTGTCTGAACTGAGTCCTGTATGTCTCCTGCTTTGCGGTATCAGCTCCCGTGTCTGAACTGAGTCCTGTATGTCTTCTGCTTTGCGGTATCAGCTCCCGTGTCTGAACTGAGTCCTGTATGTCTCCTGCTTTGCGGTATCAGCTCCCGTGTCTGAACTGAGTCCTGTATGTCTTCTGCTTTGCGGTATCAGCTCCCGTGTCTGAACTGAGTCCTGTATGTCTCCTGTTTTGCGGTATCAGCTCCCGTGTCTGAACTGAGTCCTGTATGTCTTCTGCTTTGCGGTATCAGCTCCCGTGTCTGAACTGAGTCCTGTATGTCTCCTGCTTTGCGGTATCAGCTCCCGTGTCTGAACTGAGTCCTGTATGTCTCCTGCTTTGCGGTATCAGCTCCCGTGTCTGAACTGAGTCCTGTATGTCTCCTGCTTTTCGGTATTAGTTCCCGTGTCTGAACTGAGTCCTTTCTGTGTTCTCTTGTCTGTCCTGTCTGAACTCGCTCCTAGCCTGTTCCTCCTGCCTTCTAGGGGCCGATTACCTAGACCCGCTCCTGTATCTTGTCTGTCCTGTCTGAACACGCTCCTTGCCTGTTCGTCCCGCCTCTCTGGGGGCAGTATTCCCAGACCCGCTCCTGTATCCCGCTGCAGTGTCGGTTTCCTCCGTACACTCAGTTCCAGTCTGAACTCTCTCCTATCCTTTACCTGTTTTTGCCTCTATGTCCGTTCCCTTCCTTTTTCTGCAGAGTCTGAACTCGTACCTAACTCCTGCCAGTTGTCTCTGTACTCCCGTTTGTGAGTTTGTGGTCCACTCGCTACTTCACTGCAAGTACCCTGTGGGTGTCTGGCTCTGCCTTTCCCTTCCTGTCTGTTCCGTGTGAACAGAGCCCTGTCCTCCCTGCTCAGCCTTGTCTGCACTCTAGCCGTGCTTGCCTGTACCCCTTTGCCTGTATTGTTCCTGTGTCCCGGTGTGTACTGGGTCCTATCCCGCCTGTGTTCCTACCTGCTAGTGCCTTCCTGTCTGCACTCTAGCTGTGCTTGCCTTTACCCCCCTGCCTGCATACCCGCCTGCCTGCATATCAGTCGTGCCTGCCTATACCCACCAGTCTGTGTGCCAGCCTACCAGCCTGTTCCTGTATTCCCCTGTGTGGGTCAACAGCCGTGTCCGGGGTCTGTCCTGGAGTAGCACCTGGTCCCTCTGCTCGGTTCCTCCTTGGTGCACTGGCGTCGTATGCCGTCGTGCGACCCTGGTCGGATCGGGTGAATACTTAGTCACGCCCCTCCAGGCATTCACTCTCCGGCACGGTCCAGTGGAATCACTACCAATCACACGCACACGCCGTTTAGCCCGGGCGTGTGCATAACAACACCCAGATTTGAACTGTGGAAAAGGAAAACCACAGTTCTAGTTCTCTGGCCTACACCAGAATCTTTTAAACAGATACATTTGTGTCTGAACAGTCAACGAGACACTCAAACTGTTTTTTTTTATGCAAAAAGGTGGATTACACCCAGATTTGAACCGTGGAAGAGGAAAACCACAGTTCTAGTTCTCTGGCCTACACCAGAATCTTTTAAACAGATATATTTGTGTCTGAACAGTCAGCGAGACACTCGATCTTTTTTTTTTTAGTAGAAAAGGCAAAAAGGTGGATTACACCCAGATTTGAACCGTGGAAGCGGAAAACCACAGTTCTATTTCTCTGGCCTACACCAGAGTCTTTTAAACAGATATATTTGTATCTGAACAGTCAGCGAGACACTCAAACAGTTTTTTTTATGCAAAAAGGTGGATTACACCCAGATTTGAACCGTGGAAGAGGAAAACCACAGTTCTAGTTCTCTGGCCTACACCAGAATCTTTTAAACAGATATATTTGTGTCTGAACAGTCAGCGAGACACTCAAACTGTTTTTTTTTTTATGCAAAAAGGTGGATTACACCCAGATTTGAACCGTGGAAGAGGAAAACCACAGTTCTATTTCTCTGGCCTACACCAGAATCTTTTAAACAGATATATTTGTGTCTGAAAAGTCAGCAAGACACTGAAACTGTTTTTGTTTATGCAAAAAGGTGGATTACACCCAGATTTGAACCGTGGAAGAGGAAAACCACAGTTCTATTTCTCTGGCCTACACCAGAATCTTTTAAACAGATATATTTGTGTCTGAACAGTCAACAAGACACTCAAACTGTTTTTTTTTATGCAAAAAGGTGGATTACACCCAGATTTGAACTGTGGAAGAGGAAAACCACAGTTCTATTGCTCTGGCCTACACCAGAATCTTTTAAACACATATATTTGTGTCTGAACAGTCAACGAGACACTCAAACTGCTTTTTTTATGCAAAAAGGTGGATTACACCCAGATTTGAACCGTGGAAGAGGAAAACCACAGTTCTATTTCTCTGGTCTACACCAGAATCTTTTAAACAGATATATTTGTGTCTGTACAGTCAGCGAGACACTCGATCTGTTTTTTTTTTAGTAGAAAAGGCAAAAAGGTGGATAACACCCAGATTTGAACTGTGGAAGCGGAAAACCAAAATTCTATTTCTCTGGCCTACACCAGAATCTTTTAAACAGATATATTTGTATCTGAACAGTCAGCGAGACACTCAAACAGTTTTTTTTATGCAAAAAGGTGGATTACACCCAGATTTGAACCGTGCAAGAGGAAAACCACAGTTCTATTTCTCTGGCCTACACCAGAATCTTTTAAACAGATATATTTGTGTCTGAAAATCAGCGAGACACTGAAACTGTTTTTGTTTATGCAAAAAGGTGGATTACACCCAGATTTGTACTGTGGAAGAAGAAAACCACAGTTCTAGTTCTCTGGCCTACACCAGAATCTTTTAAACAGATATATTTGTGTCTGAACAGTCAGCGAGACACTCGATCTTTTTTTTTTTAGTAGAAAAGGCAAAAAGGTGGATTACACCCAGATTTGAACCATGGAAGCGGAAAACCACAGTTCTATTTCTCTGGCCTACACCAGAATCTTTTAAACAGATATATTTGTATCTGAACAGTCAGCGAGACACTCAAACAGTTTTTTTTATGCAAAAAGGTGGATTACACCCAGATTTGAACCGTGCAAGAGGAAAACCACAGTTCTAGTTCACTGGCCTACACCAGAATCTTTAAAACAGAAATATTTGTGGTGAACAGTCAGCGAGACACTCAAACTGTTTTTTTTATGCAAAAAGGTGGATTACACCCAGATTTGAACCGTGGAAGAGGAAAACCACAGTTCTTGTTCTCTGGCCTACACCAGAATCTTTAAAACAGATATAGTTGTGGTGAACAGTCAGCGAGACACTCAAACTGTTTTTTTTATACAAAAAGGTGGACTACATCCAGATTTGAACCGTGGAAGAGGAAAACCAGAGATCTAGATCTCTGGCCTACACCAGAATCTTTTAAACAGATATTTTTGTGTCTGTACAGTCAGCGAGACACTCAAACTGTTTTTTTTTTATGTAAAAAAGGTGGATTACACCCAGATTTGAACTGTGGAAGAGGAAAACCACAGTTCTAGTTCTCTGGCCTACACCAGAATCTTTTAAACAGATATATTTGTGTCTGAACAGTCAGCGAGACACTCGATCTTTTTTTTTTTAGTAGAAAAGGCAAAAAGGTGGATTACACCCAGATTTGAACCGTGGAAGCAGAAAACCACAGTTCTATTTCTCTGGCCTACACCAGAATCTTTTAAACAGATATATTTGTATCTGAACAGTCAGCGAGACACTCAAACAGTTTTTTTTATGCAAAAAGGTGGATTACACCCAGATTTGAACCGTGCAAGAGGAAAACCACAGTTCTAGTTCTCTGGCCTACACCAGAATCTTTAAAACAGATATATTTGTGGTGAACAGTCAGCGAGACACTCAAACTGTTTTTTTATGCAAAAAGGTGGATTACACCCAGATTTGAACCGTGGAAGAGGAAACCACAGTTCTTGTTCTCTGGCCTACACCAGAATCTTTAAAACAGATATAGTTGTGGTGAACAGTCAGCGAGACACTCAAACTGTTTTTTTTATGCAAAAAGGTCGATTACATCCAGATTTGAACCGTGGAAGAGGAAAACCAGAGATCTAGATCTCTGGCCTACACCAGAATCTTTTAAACAGATATTTTTGTGTCTGTACAGTCAGCGAGACACTCAAACTGTTTTTTTTTTATGTAAAAAAGGTGGATTACACCCAGATTTGAACTGTGGAAGAGGAAAACCACAGTTCTAGTTCTCTGGCCTACACCAGAATCTTTTAAACAGATATATTTGTGTCTGAACAGTCAATGAGACACTCAAACTGGTTTTTTTTATGCAAAAAGGTGGATTACACCCAGATTTGAACCGTGGAAGAGGAAAACCACAGTTCTAGTTCTCTGGCCTACACCAGAATCTTTTAAACAGATATATTTGTGTCTGAACAGTCAGCGAGACACTCGATCTTGTTTTTTTTAGTAGAAAAGGCAAAAAGGTGGATTACACCCAGATTTGAACCATGGAAGCGGAAAACCACAGTTCTATTTCTCTGGCCTACACCAGAATCTTTTAAACAGATATATTTGTATCTGAACAGTCAGCGAGACACTCAAACAGTTTTTTTTATGCAAAAAGGCGGATTACATCCAAATTTGAACCGTGGAAGAGGAAAACCAGAGATCTAGATCTCTGGCCTACACCAGAATCTTTTAAACAGATATTTTTGTGTCTGTACAGTCAGCGAGACACTCACACTGTTTTTTTTTATGCAAAAAGGTGGATTACACCCAGATTTGAACCGTGGAAGAGGAAAACCACAGTTCTAGTTCTCTGGCCTACACCAGAATCTTTTAAACAGATATATTTGTGTCTGAACAGTCAGCGAGACACTCGATCTTTTTTTTTTCAGTAGAAAAGGCAAAAAGGTGGTTTACACCCTGATTTGAACCGTGGAAGTGGAAAACCACAGTTCTATTTCTCTGGCCTACACCAGAATCTTTTAAACAGATATATCTGTATCTGAACAGTCAGCGAGACACTCAAACAGTTTTTTTTATGCAAAAAGGTGGATTACACCCAGATTTGAACTGTGCAAGAGGAAAACCACAGTTCTAGTTCTCTGGCCTACACCAGAATCTTTTAAACAGATATATTTGTGTCTGAACAGTCAGCGAGACACTCAAACTGTTTTTTTTTTATGCAAAAAGGTGGATTACACCCAGATTTGAACCGTGGAAGAGGAAAACCACAGTTCTATTTCTCTGGCCTACACCAGAATCTTTTAACCAGATATATGTGTGTCTGAAAAGTTAGCAAGACACTGAAACTGTTTTTGTTCATGCAAAAAGGTGGATTACACCCAGATTTGAACCGTGGAAGAGGAAAACCACAGTTCTCGTTCTCTGGCCTACACCAGAATCTTTAAAACAGATATAGTTGTGTTGAACAGTCAGCGAGACACTCAAACTGTTTTTTTTATGCAAAAAGGTGGATTACATCCAGATTTGAACCGTGGAAGAGGAAAACCAGAGATCTAGATCTCTGGCCTACACCAGAATCTTTTAAACAGATATTTTTGTGTCTGTACAGTCAGCGAGACACTCAAACTGTTTTTTTTTTATGTAAAAAAGGTGGATTACACCCAGATTTGAACTGTGGAAGAGGAAAACCACAGTTCTAGTTCTCTGGCCTACACCAGAATCTTTTAAACAGATATATTTGTGTCTGAACAGTCAACGAGACACTCAAACTGTTTTTTTTTATGCAAAAAGGTGGATTACACCCAAATTTGAACCGTGGAAGAGGAAAACCACAGTTCTAGTTTTCTGGCCTACACCAGAATCTTTTAAACAGATATATTTGTGTCTGAACAGTCAGCGAGACACTCGATCTTTTTTTTTTTAGTAGAAAAGGCAAAAAGGTGGATTACACCCAGATTTGAACCGTGGAAGCGGAAAACCACAGTTCTATTTCTCTGGCCTACACCAGAATCTTTTAAACAGATACATTTGTATCTGAACAGTCAGCGAGACACTCAAACAGTTTTTTTTATGCAAAAAGGTGGATTACACCCAGATTTGAACCGTGCAAGAGGAAAACCACAGTTCTAGTTCTCTGGCCTACACCAGAATCTTTAAAACAGATATATTTGTGGTGAACAGTCAGCGAGACACTCAAACTGTTTTTTTTATGCAAAAAGGTGGATTACACCCAGATTTGAACCGTGGAAGAGGAAAACCACAGTTCTTGTTCTCTGGCCTACACCAGAATCTTTAAAACAGATATAGTTGTGGTGAACAGTCAGCGAGACACTAAAACTGTTTTTTTTATGCAAAAAGGTGGATTACATCCAGATTTGAACCGTGGAAGAGGAAAACCAGAGATCTAGATCTCTGGCCTACACCAGAATCTTTTAAACAGATATTTTTGTGTCTGTACAGTCAGCGAGACCCTCAAACTGTTTTTTTTTTATGTAAAAAAGGTGGATTACACCCAGATTTGAACTGTGGAAGAGGAAAACCACAGTTCTAGTTCTCTGGCCTACACCAGAATCTTTTAAACAGATATATTTGTGTCTGAACAGTCAACGAGACACTCAAACTGGTTTTTTTTATGCAAAAAGGTGGATTAGACCCAGATTTGAACCGTGGAAGAGGAAAACCACAGTTCTAGTTCTCTGGCCTACACCAGAATCTTTTAAACAGATATATTTGTGTCTGAACAGTCAGCGAGACACTCGATCTTTTTTTTTTTAGTAGAAAAGGCAAAAAGGAGAATTACACCCAGATTTGAACCGTGGAAGCGGAAAACCACAGTTCTTTTTCTCTGGCCTACACCAGAATCTTTTAAACAGATATATTTGTATCTGAACAGTCAGCGAGACACTCAAACAGTTTTTTTTATGCAAAAAGGTGGATTACACCCAGATTTGAACCGTGCAAGAGGAAAACCACAGTTCTAGTTCTCTGGCCTACACCAGAAAATTTTAAACAGATATATTTGTGTCTGAACAGTCAGCGAGACACTCAAACTGTTTTTTTTATGCAAAAAGGTGGATTACACCCAGATTTGAACCGTGGAAGAGGAAAGCCACAGTTCTATTTCTCTGGCCTACACCAGAATCTTTTAAACAGATATATTTGTGTCTGAAAAGTCAGCAAGACACTGAAACTGTTTTTGTTTATGCAAAAAGGTGGATTACACCCAGATTTGAACCGTGGAAGAGGAAAACCACAGTTCTATTTCTCTGGCCTACACCAGAATCTTTTAAACAGATATATTTGTGTCTGAACAGTCAACGAGACACTCAAACTGTTTTTTTTTATGCAAAAAGGTGGATTACACCCAGATTTGAACTATGGAAGAGGAAAACCACAGTTCTATTTCTCTGGCATACACCAGAATCTTTTAAACAGATATATTTGTGTCTGAACAGTCAACGAGACACTCAAACTGCTTTTTTTTATGCAAAAAGGTGGATTACACCCAGATTTGAACCGTGGAAGAGGAAAACCACAGTTCTATTTCTCTGGTCTACACCAGAATCTTTTAAACAGATATATTTGTGTCTGTACAGTCAGCGAGACACTCGATCTGTTTTTTTTTTAGTAGAAAAGGCAAAAAGGTGGATTACACACAGATTTGAACCGTGGAAGTGGAAAACCACAGTTCTATTTCTCTGGCCTACTCCAGAATCTTTTAAACAGATATATTTGTGTCTGAAAAGTCAGCAAGACACTGAAACTGTTTTTGTTTATGCAAAAAGGTGGATTACACCCAGATTTGAACCGTGGAAGAGGAAAACCACAGTTCTATTTCTCTGGCCTACACCAGAATCTTTTAAACAGATATATTTGTGTCTGAACAGTCAACGAGACACTCAAACTGTTTTTTTTTATGCAAAAAGGTGGATTACACCCAGATTTGAACTATGGAAGAGGAATACCACAGTTCTATTTCTCTGGCCTACACCAGAATCTTTTAAACAGATATATTTGTATCTGAACAGTCAGCGAGACACTCAAACAGTTTTTTTTAGGCAAAAAGGTGGATTACACCCAGATTTGAACCGTGCAAGAGGAAAACCACAGTTCTAGTTCTCTGGCTGACACCAGAATCTTTTAAACAGATATATTTGTGTCTGAACAGTCGGCGAGACACTCAAACTGTTTTTTTTTTATGCAAAAAGGTGGATTATACCCAGATTTGAACCGTGGAAGAGGAAAACCACAGTTCTATTTCTCTGGCCTACACCAGAATCTTTTAAACAGATATATTTGTGTCTGAAAAGTCAGCAAGACACTGAAACTGTTTTTGTTTATGCAAAAAGGTGGATTACACCCAGATTTGAACCGTGAAGAGGAAAACCACAGTTCTATTTCTCTGGCATACACCAGAATCTTTTAAACAGATATATTTGTGTCTGAACAGTCAACGAGACACTCAAACTGTTTTTTTTTATGCAAAAAGGTGGATTACACCCAGATTTGAACTGTGGAAGAGGAAAACCACAGTTCTATTTCTCTGGCCTACACCAGAATCTTTAAAACAGATATATTTGTGTCTGAACAGTCAGCGAGACACTCAAACTGTTTTTTTTTTATGCAAAAAGGTGGATTATACCCAGATTTGAACCGTGGAAGAGGCAAACCACAGTTCTATTTCTCTGGCCTACACCAGAATCTTTTAAACAGATATATTTGTGTCTGAAAAGTCAGCAAGACACTGAAACTGTTTTTGTTTATGCAAAAAGGTGGATTACACCCAGATTTGAACCGTGAAGAGGAAAACCACAGTTCTATTTCTCTGGCCTACACCAGAATCTTTAAAACAGATATATTTGTGTCTGAACAGTCAGCGAGACACTCAAACTGTTTTTTTTATGCAAAAAGGTGGATTACACCCAGATTTGAACCGTGGAAAAGGAAAACCACAGTTCTATTTCTCTGGCCTACACCAGAATCTTTTAAACAGATATATTTGTGTCTGAAAATCAGCGAGACACTGAAACTGTTTTTTGTTTATGCAAAAAGGTGGATTACACCCAGATTTGAACTGTGGAAGAAGAAAACCACAGTTCTAGTTCTCTGGCCTACACCAGAAACTTTTAAACAGATATATTTGTGTCTGAACAGTCAGCGAGACACTCGATCTTTTTTTTTTTAGTAGAAAAGGCAAAAAGGTGGATTACACCCAGATTTGAACCATGGAAGCGGAAAACCACAGTTCTATTTCTCTGGCCTACACCAGAATCTTTTAAACAGATACATTTGTATCTGAACAGTCAGCGAGACACTCAAACAGTTTTTTTTATGCAAAAAGGTGGATTACACCCAGATTTGAACCGTGCAGGAGGAAAACCACAGTTCTAGTTCTCTGGCCTACACCAGAATCTTTAAAACAGATATATTTGTGGTGAACAGTCGGCGAGACACTCAAACTGTTTTTTTTTTATGCAAAAAGGTGGATTATACCCAGATTTGAACCGTGGAAGAGGAAAACCACAGTTCTATTTCTCTGGCCTACACCAGAATCTTTTAAACAGATATATTTGTGTCTGAAAAGTCAGCAAGACACTGAAACTGTTTTTGTTTATGCAAAAAGGTGGATTACACCCAGATTTGAACCGTGAAGAGGAAAACCACAGTTCTATTTCTCTGGCCTACACCAGAATCTTTTAAACAGATATATTTGTGTCTGAACAGTCAACGAGACACTCAAACTGTTTTTTTTTATGCAAAAAGGTGGATTACACCCAGATTTGAACTGTGGAAGAGGAAAACCACAGTTCTATTTCTCTGGCCTACACCAGAATCTTTAAAACAGATATATTTGTGTCTGAACAGTCAGCGAGACACTCAAACTGTTTTTTTTTTATGCAAAAAGGTGGATTATACCCAGATTTGAACCGTGGAAGAGGCAAACCACAGTTCTATTTCTCTGGCCTACACCAGAATCTTTTAAACAGATATATTTGTGTCTGAAAAGTCAGCAAGACACTGAAACTGTTTTTGTTTATGCAAAAAGGTGGATTACACCCAGATTTGAACCGTGAAGAGGAAAACCACAGTTCTATTTCTCTGGCCTACACCAGAATCTTTAAAACAGATATATTTGTGTCTGAACAGTCAGCGAGACACTCAAACTGTTTTTTTTATGCAAAAAGGTGGATTACACCCAGATTTGAACCGTGGAAAAGGAAAACCACAGTTCTATTTCTCTGGCCTACACCAGAATCTTTTAAACAGATATATTTGTGTCTGAAAATCAGCGAGACACTGAAACTGTTTTTTGTTTATGCAAAAAGGTGGATTACACCCAGATTTGAACTGTGGAAGAAGAAAACCACAGTTCTAGTTCTCTGGCCTACACCAGAAACTTTTAAACAGATATATTTGTGTCTGAACAGTCAGCGAGACACTCGATCTTTTTTTTTTTAGTAGAAAAGGCAAAAAGGTGGATTACACCCAGATTTGAACCATGGAAGCGGAAAACCACAGTTCTATTTCTCTGGCCTACACCAGAATCTTTTAAACAGATACATTTGTATCTGAACAGTCAGCGAGACACTCAAACAGTTTTTTTTATGCAAAAAGGTGGATTACACCCAGATTTGAACCGTGCAGGAGGAAAACCACAGTTCTAGTTCTCTGGCCTACACCAGAATCTTTAAAACAGATATATTTGTGGTGAACAGTCGGCGAGACACTCAAACTGTTTTTTTTATGCAAAAAGGTGGATTACACCCAGATTTGAACCGTGGAAGAGGAAAACCACAGTTCTTGTTCTCTGGCCTACACCAGAATCTTTAAAACAGATATAGTTGTGTTGAACAGTCAGCGAGACACTCAAACTGTTTTTTTTATGCAAAAAGGTGGATTACATCCAGATTTGAACCGTGGAAGAGGAAAACCAGAGATCTAGATCTCTGGCCTACACCAGAATCTTTTAAACAGATATTTTTGTGTCTGTACAGTCAGCGAGACACTCAAACTGTTTTTTTTTATGTAAAAAAGGTGGATTACACCCAGATTTGAACTGTGGAAGAGGAAAACCACAGTTCTAGTTCTCTGGCCTACACCAGAATCTTTTAAACAGATATATTTGTGTCTGAACAGTCAACGAGACACTCAAACTGTTTTTTTTTATGCAAAAAGGTGGATTACACCCAGATTTGAACCGTGGAAGAGGAAAACCACAGTTCTAGTTCTCTGGCCTACACCAGAATCTTTTAAACAGATATATTTGTTTCTGAACAGTCAGCGAGACACTCGATCTTTTTTTTTTTAGTAGAAAAGGCAAAAAGGTGGATTACACCCAGATTTGAACCGTGGAAGTGGAAAACCACAGTTCTATTTCTCTGGCCTACTCCAGAATCTTTTAAACAGATATATTTGTATCTGAACAGTCAGGGAGACACTCAAACAGTTTTTTTTATGTAAAAAGGTGGATTACACCCAGATTTGAACCGTGCAAGAGGAAAACCACAGTTCTAGTTCTCTGGCCTACACCAGAATCTTTAAAACAGATATATTTGTGTCTGAACAGTCAGCGAGACACTCAAACTGTTTTTTTTATGCAAAAAGGTGGATTACACCCAGATTTGAACTGTGGAAGAAGAAAACTACAGTTCTAGTTCTCTGGCCTACACCAGAATCTTTTAAACAGATATATTTGTGTCTGAACAGTCAGCGAGACACTCGATCTTGTTTTTTTTTAGTAGAAAAGGCAAAAAGGTGGATTACACCCAGATTTGAACCATGGAAGCGGAAAACCACAGTTCTATTTCTCTGGCCTACACCAGAATCTTTTAAACAGATATATTTGTATCTGAACAGTCAGCGAGACACTCAAACAGTTTTTTTTATGCAAAAAGGTGGATTACACCCAGATTTGAACTGTGCAAGAGGAAAACCACAGTTCTAGTTCTCTGGCCTACACCAGAATCTTTAAAACAGATATATTTGTGGTGAACAGTCAGCGAGACACTCAAACTGTTTTTTTTATGCAAAAAGGTGGATTACACCCAGATTTGAACCGTGGAAGAGGAAAACCACAGTTCTTGTTCTCTGGCCTATACCAGAATCTTTAAAACAGATATAGTTGTGATGAACAGTCAGCGAGACACTAAAACTGTTTTTTTTTATGCAAAAAGGTGGATTACATCCAAATTTGAACCGTGGAAGAGGAAAACCAGAGATCTAGATCTCTGGCCTACACCAGAATCTTTTAAACAGATATTTTTGTGTCTGTACAGTCAGCGAGACACTCAAACTGTTTTTTTTATGCAAAAAGGTGGATTACACCCAGATTTGAACCGTGGAAGAGGAAAACCACAGTTCTAGTTCTCTGGCCTACACCAGAATCTTTTAAACAGATATATTTGTGTCTGAACAGTCAGCGAGACACTCGATCTTTTTTTTTTCAGTAGAAAAGGCAAAAAGGTGGTTTACACCCAGATTTGAACCGTGGAAGTGGAAAACCACAGTTCTATTTCTCTGGTCTACACCAGAATCTTTTAAACAGATATATTTGTATCTGAACAGTCAGCGAGACACTCAAACAGTTTTTTTTATGCAAAAAGGTGGATTACACCCAGATTTGAACTGTGCAAGAGGAAAACCACAGTTCTAGTTCTCTGGCCTACACCAGAATCTTTTAAACAGATATATTTGTGTCTGAACAGTCAGCGAGACACTCAAACTGTTTTTTTTTTATGCAAAAAGGTGGATTACACCCAGATTTGAACCGTGGAAGAGGAAAACCACAGTTCTATTTCTCTGGCCTACACCAGAATCTTTTAACCAGATATATTTGTGTCTGAAAAGTTAGCAAGACACTGAAACTGTTTTTGTTTATGCAAAAAGGTGGATTACACCCAGATTTGAACCGTGGAAGAGGAAAACCACAGTTCTCATTCTCTGGCCTACACCAGAATCTTTAAAACAGATATAGTTGTGGTGAACAGTCAGCGAGACACTCAAACTGTTTTTTTTATGCAAAAAGGTGGATTACATCCAGATTTGAACCGTGGAAGAGGAAAACCAGAGATCTAGATCTCTGGCCTACACCAGAATCTTTTAAACAGATATTTTTGTGTCTGTACAGTCAGCGAGACACTCAAACTGTTTTTTTTTTATGTAAAAAAGGTGGATTACACCCAGATTTGAACTGTGGAAGAAGAAAACCACAGTTCTAGTTCTCTGGCCTACACCAGAATCTTTTAAACAGATATATTTGTGTCTGAACAGTCAACGAGACACTCAAACTGTTTTTTTTTATGCAAAAAGGTGGATTACACCCAGATTTGAACCGTGGAAGAGGAAAACCACAGTTCTAGTTTTCTGGCCTACACCAGAATCTTTTAAACAGATATATTTGTGTCTGAACAGTCAGCGAGACACTCGATCTTTTTTTTTTTAGTAGAAAAGGCAAAAAGGTGGATTACACCCAGATTTGAACCGTGGAAGCGGAAAACCACAGTTCTATTTCTCTGGCCTACACCAGAATCTTTTAAACAGATATATTTGTATCTGAACAGTCAGCGAGACACTCAAACAGTTTTTTTTATGCAAAAAGGTGGATTACACCCAGATTTGAACCGTGGAAGAGGAAAACCACAGTTCTTGTTCTCTGGCCTACACCAGAATCTTTAAAACAGATATAGTTGTGGTGAACAGTCAGCGAGACATTCAAACTGTTTTTTTTATGCAAAAAGGTGGATTACATCCAGATTTGAACCGTGGAAGAGGAAAACCAGAGATCTAGATCTCTGGCCTACACCAGAATCTTTTAAACAGATATTTTTGTGTCTGTACAGTCAGCGAGACACTCAAACTGTTTTTTTTTATGTAAAAAAGGTGGATTACACCCAGATTTGAACTGTGGAAGAGGAAAACCACAGTTCTAGTTCTCTGGCCTACACCAGAATCTTTTAAACAGATATATTTGTGTCTGAACAGTCAACGAGACACTCAAACTGTTTTTTTTTATGCAAAAAGGTGGATTACACCCAGATTTGAACCGTGGAAGAGGAAAACCACAGTTCTAGTTCTCTGGCCTACACCAGAATCTTTTAAACAGATATATTTGTTTCTGAACAGTCAGCGAGACACTCGATCTTTTTTTTTTAAGTAGAAAAGGCAAAAAGGTGGATTACACCCAGATTTGAACCGTGGAAGTGGAAAACCACAGTTCTATTTCTCTGGCCTACACCAGAATCTTTTAAACAGATATATTTGTATCTGAACAGTCAGGGAGACACTCAAACAGTTTTTTTTATGTAAAAAGGTGGATTACACCCAGATTTGAACCGTGCAAGAGGAAAACCACAGTTCTAGTTCTCTGGCCTACACCAGAATCTTTAAAACAGATATATTTGTGTCTGAACAGTCAGCGAGACACTCAAACTGTTTTTTTTATGCAAAAAGGTGGATTACACCCAGATTTGAACCGTGGAAGAGGAAAGCCACAATTCTATTTCTCTGGCCTACACCAGAATCTTTTAAACAGATATATTTGTGTCTGAAAATCAGCGAGACACTGAAACTGTTTTTGTTTATGCAAAAAGGTGGATTACACCCAGATTTGAACTGTGGAAGAAGAAAACTACAGTTCTAGTTCTCTGGCCTTCACCAGAATCTTTTAAACAGATATATTTGTGTCTGAACAGTCAGCGAGACACTCGATCTTGTTTTTTTTTAGTAGAAAAGGCAAAAAGGTGGATTACACCCAGATTTGAACCATGGAAGCGGAAAACCACAGTTCTATTTCTCTGGCCTACACCAGAATCTTTTAAACAGATATATTTGTATCTGAACAGTCAGCGAGACACTCAAACAGTTTTTTTTATGCAAAAAGGTGGACTACACCCAGATTTGAACTGTGCAAGAGGAAAACCACAGTTCTAGTTCTCTGGCCTACACCAGAATCTTTAAAACAGATATATTTGTGGTGAACAGTCAGCGAGACACTCAAACTGTTTTTTTTATGCAAAAAGGTGGATTACACCCAGATTTGAACCATGGAAGAGGAAAACCACAGTTCTTGTTCTCTGGCCTACACCAGAATCTTTAAAACAGATATAGTTGTGATGAACAGTCAGCGAGACACTCAAACTGTTTTTTTTTATGCAAAAAGGTGGATTACATCCAAATTTGAACCGTGGAAGAGGAAAACCAGAGATCTAGATCTCTGGCCTACACCAGAATCTTTTAAACAGATATTTTTGTGTCTGTACAGTCAGCGAGACACTCAAACTGTTTTTTTTTATGCAAAAAGGTGGATTACACCCAGATTTGAACCGTGGAAGAGGAAAACCACAGTTCTAGTTCTCTGGCCTACACCAGAATCTTTTAAACAGATATATTTGTGTCTGAACAGTCAGCGAGACACTCGATCTTTTTTTTTTCAGTAGAAAAGGCAAAAAGGTGGTTTACACCCAGATTTGAACCGTGGAAGTGGAAAACCACAGTTCTATTTCTCTGGTCTACACCAGAATCTTTTAAACAGATATATTTGTATCTGAACAGTCAGCGAGACACTCAAACAGTTTTTTTTATGCAAAAAGGTGGATTACACCCAGATTTGAACTGTGCAAGAGGAAAACCACAGTTCTAGTTCTCTAGCCTACACCAGAATCTTTTAAACAGATATATTTGTGTCTGAACAGTCAGCGAGACACTCAAACTGTTTTTTTTTTATGCAAAAAGGTGGATTACACCCAGATTTGAACCGTGGAAGAGGAAAACCACAGTTCTATTTCTCTGGCCTACACCAGAATCTTTTAACCAGATATATTTGTGTCTGAAAAGTTAGCAAGACACTGAAACTGTTTTTGTTTATGCAAAAAGGTGGATTACACCCAGATTTGAACCGTGGAAGAGGAAAACCACAGTTCTCGTTCTCTGGCCTACACCAGAATCTTTAAAACAGATATATTTGTGGTGAACAGTCAGCGAGACACTCAAACTGTTTTTTTTATGCAAAAAGGTGGATTACATCCAGATTTGAACCGTGGAAGAGGAAAACCAGAGATCTAGATCTCTGGCCTACACCAAAATCTTTTAAACAGATATTTTTGTGTCTGTACAGTCAGCGAGACACTCAAACTGTGTTTTTTTTATGTAAAAAAGGTGGATTACACCCAGATTTGAACTGTGGAAGAGGAAAACCACAGTTCTAGTTTTCTGGCCTACACCAGAATCTTTTAAACAGATATATTTGTATCTGAACAGTCAGCGAGACACTCAAACAGTTTTTTTTATGTAAAAAAGTGGATTACACCCAGATTTGAACCGTGCAAGAGGAAAACCACAGTTCTAGTTCTCTGGCCTACACCAGAATCTTTAAAACAGATATATTTGTGGTGAACAGTCAGCGAGACACTCAAACTGTTTTTTTTATGCAAAAAGGTGGATTACACCCAGATTTGAACCGTGGAAGAGGAAAACCACAGTTCTTGTTCTCTGGCCTACACCAGAATCTTTAAAACAGATATAGTTGTGGTGAACAGTCAGCGAGACACTCAAACTGTTTTTTTTATGCAAAAAGGTGGATTACATCCAGATTTGAACCGTGGAAGAGGAAAACCAGAGATCTAGATCTCTGGCCTACACCAGAATCTTTTAAACAGATATTTTTGTGTCTGTACAGTCAGCGAGACACTCAAACTGTTTTTTTTTTATGTAAAAAAGGTGGACTACACCCAGATTTGAACTGTGGAAGAGGAAAACCACAGTTCTAGTTCTCTGGCCTACACCAGAATCTTTTAAACAGATATATTTGTGTCTGAACAGTCAACGAGACACTCAAACTGTTTTTTTTTTATGCAAAAAGGTGGATTACACCCAGATTTGAACCGTGGAAGAGGAAAACCACAGTTCTAGTTCTCTGGCCTACACCAGAATCTTTTAAACAGATATATTTGTGTCTGAACAGTCAGCGAGACACTCGATCTTTTTTTTTTTAGTAGAAAAGGCAAAAAGGAGAATTACACCCAGATTTGAACCGTGGAAGTGGAAAACCACAGTTCTTTTTCTCTGGCCTACACCAGAATCATTTAAACAGATATATTTGTATCTGAACAGTCAGCGAGACACTCAAACAGTTTTTTTTATGCAAAAAGGTGGATTACACCCAGATTTGAACCGTGCAAGAGGAAAACCACAGTTCTAGTTCTCTGGCCTACACCAGAAAATTTTAAACAGATATATTTGTGTCTGAACAGTCAGCGAGACACTCAAACTGTTTTTTTTATGCAAAAAGGTGGATTACACCCAGATTTGAACCGTGGAAGAGGAAAACCACAGTTCTATTTCTCTGGCCTACACCAGAATCTTTTAACCAGATATATTTGTGTCTGAGAAGTCAGCAAGACACTGAAACTGTTTTTGTTTATGCAAAAAGGTGGATTACACCCAGATTTGAACCGTGGAAGAGGAAAACCACAGTTCTATTTCTCTGGCCTACACCAGAATCTTTTAAACAGATATATTTGTGTCTGAACAGTCAACGAGATACTCAAACTGTTTTTTTTTATGCAAAAAGGTGGATTACACCCAGATTTGAACTATGGAAGAGGAAAACCACAGTTCTATTTCTCTGGCCTACACCAGAATATTTTAAACAGATATATTTGTGTCTGAACAGTCAACGAGACACTCAAACTGCTTTTTTTTATGCAAAAAGGTGGATTACACCCAGATTTGAACCGTGGAAGAGGAAAACCACAGTTCTATTTCTCTGGTCTACACCAGAATCTTTTAAACAGATATATTTGTGTCTGTACAGTCAGCGAGACACTCGATCTGTTTTTTTTTTAGTAGAAAAGGCAAAAAGGTGGATTACACCCAGATTTGAACCGTGGAAGCGGAAAACCACAGTTCTATTTCTCTGGCCTACACCAAAATCTTTTAAACCGATATATTTGTATCTGAACAGTCAGCGAGACACTCAAACAGTTTTTTTTATGCAAAAAGGTGGATTACACCCAGATTTGAACCGTGCAAGAGGAAAACCACAGTTCTAGTTCTCTGGCCTACACCAGAATCTTTTAAACAGATATATTTGTGTCTGAACAGTCGGCGAGACACTCAAACTGTTTTTTTTTTTATGCAAAAAGGTGGATTATACCCAGATTTGAACCGTGGAAGAGGAAAACCACAGTTCTATTTCTCTGGCCTACACCAGAATCTTTTAAACAGATATATTTGCGTCTGAAAAGTCAGCAAGACACTGAAACTGTTTTTGTTTATGCAAAAAGGTGGATTACACCCAGATTTGAACCGTGAAGAGGAAAACCACAGTTCTATTTCTCTGGCCTACACCAGAATCTTTCAAACAGATATATTTGTGTCTGAACAGTCAACGAGACACTCAAACTGTTTTTTTTTATGCAAAAAGGTGGATTACACCCAGATTTGAACTGTGGAAGAGGAAAACCACAGTTCTATTTCTCTGGCCTACACCAGAATCTTTTAAACAGATATATTTGTATCTGAACAGTCAGCGAGACACTCAAACAGTTTTTTTTATGCAAAAAGGTGGATTACACCCAGATTTGAACTGTGCAAGAGGAAAACCACAGTTCTAGTTCTCTGGCCTACACCAGAATCTTTAAAACAGATATATTTGTGGTGAACAGTCAGCGAGACACTCAAACTGTTTTTTTTATGCAAAAAGGTGGATTACACCCAGATTTGAACCGTGGAAAAGGAAAACCACAGTTCTTGTTCTCTGGCCTACACCAGAATCTTTAAAACAGATATAGTTGTGATGAACAGTGAGCGAGACACTCAAACTGTTTTTTTTTATGCAAAAAGGTGGATTACACCCAGATTTGAACCGTGGAAGTGGAAAACCACAGTTCTATTTCTCTGGTCTACACCAGAATCTTTTAAACAGATATATTTGTATCTGAACAGTCAGCGAGACACTCAAACAGTTTTTTTTATGCAAAAAGGTGGATTACACCCAGATTTGAACTGTGCAAGAGGAAAACCACAGTTCTAGTTCTCTGGCCTACACCAGAATCTTTTAAACAGATATATTTGTGTCTGAACAGTCAGCGAGACACTCAAACTGTTTTTTTTTTATGCAAAAAGGTGGATTACACCCAGATTTGAACCGTGGAAGAGGAAAACCACAGTTCTATTTCTCTGGCCTACACCAGAATCTTTTAACCAGATATATTTGTGTCTGAAAAGTTAGCAAGACACTGAAACTGTTTTTGTTTATGCAAAAAGGTGGATTACACCCAGATTTGAACCGTGGAAGAGGAAAACCACAGTTCTCATTCTCTGGCCTACACCAGAATCTTTAAAACAGATATAGTTGTGGTGAACAGTCAGCGAGACACTCAAACTGTTTTTTTTATGCAAAAAGGTGGATTACATCCAGATTTGAACCGTGGAAGAGGAAAACCAGAGATCTAGATCTCTGGCCTACACCAGAATCTTTTAAACAGATATTTTTGTGTCTGTACAGTCAGCGAGACACTCAAACTGTTTTTTTTTTATGTAAAAAAGGTGGATTACACCCAGATTTGAACTGTGGAAGAGGAAAACCACAGTTCTAGTTCTCTGGCCTACACCAGAATCTTTTAAACAGATATATTTGTGTCTGAACAGTCAACGAGACACTCAAACTGTTTTTTTTTATGCAAAAAGGTGGATTACACCCAGATTTGAACCGTGGAAGAGGAAAACCACAGTTCTAGTTTTCTGGCCTACACCAGAATCTTTTAAACAGATATATTTGTGTCTGAACAGTCAGCGAGACACTCGATCTTTTTTTTTTTAGTAGAAAAGGCAAAAAGGTGGATTACACCTAGATTTGAACCGTGGAAGCGGAAAACCACAGTTCTATTTCTCTGGCCTACACCAGAATCTTTTAAACAGATATATTTGTATCTGAACAGTCAGCGAGACACTCAAACAGTTTTTTTTATGCAAAAAAGTGGATTACACCCAGATTTGAACCGTGCAAGAGGAAAACCACAGTTCTAGTTCTCTGGCCTACACCAGAATCTTTAAAACAGATATATTTGTGGTGAACAGTCAGCGAGACACTCAAACTGTTTTTTTTATGCAAAAAGGTGGATTACACCCAGATTTGAACCGTGGAAGAGGAAAACCACAGTTCTTGTTCTCTGGCCTACACCAGAATCTTTAAAACAGATATAGTTGTGGTGAACAGTCAGCGAGACACTCAAACTGTTTTTTTTATGCAAAAAGGTGGATTACATCCAGATTTGAACCGTGGAAGAGGAAAACCAGAGATCTAGATCTCTGGCCTACACCAGAATCTTTTAAACAGATATTTTTGTGTCTGTACAGTCAGCGAGACACTCAAACTGTTTTTTTTTTATGTAAAAAAGGTGGACTACACCCAGATTTGAACTGTGGAAGAGGAAAACCACAGTTCTAGTTCTCTGGCCTACACCAGAATCTTTTAAACAGATATATTTGTGTCTGAACAGTCAACGAGACACTCAAACTGTTTTTTTTTTATGCAAAAAGGTGGATTACACCCAGATTTCAACCGTGGAAGAGGAAAACCACAGTTCTAGTTCTCTGGCCTACACCAGAATCTTTTAAACAGATATATTTGTGTCTGAACAGTCAGCGAGACACTCGATCTTTTTTTTTTTAGTAGAAAAGGCAAAAAGGAGAATTACACCCAGATTTGAACCGTGGAAGTGGAAAACCACAGTTCTTTTTCTCTGGCCTACACCAGAATCATTTAAACAGATATATTTGTATCTGAACAGTCAGCGAGACACTCAAACAGTTTTTTTTATGCAAAAAGGTGGATTACACCCAGATTTGAACCGTGCAAGAGGAAAACCACAGTTCTAGTTCTCTGGCCTACACCAGAAAATTTTAAACAGATATATTTGTGTCTGAACAGTCAGCGAGACACTCAAACTGTTTTTTTTATGCAAAAAGGTGGATTACACCCAGATTTGAACCATGGAAGAGGAAAACCACAGTTCTATTTCTCTGGCCTACACCAGAATCTTTTAACCAGATATATTTGTGTCTGAGAAGTCAGCAAGACACTGAAACTGTTTTTGTTTATGCAAAAAGGTGGATTACACCCAGATTTGAACCGTGGAAGAGGAAAACCACAGTTCTATTTCTCTGGCCTACACCAGAATCTTTTAAACAGATATATTTGTGTCTGAACAGTCAACGAGACACTCAAACTGTTTTTTTTTATGCAAAAAGGTGGATTACACCCAGATTTGAACTATGGAAGAGGAAAACCACAGTTCTATTTCTCTGGCCTACACCAGAATCTTTTAAACAGATATATTTGTGTCTGAACAGTCAACGAGACACTCAAACTGCTTTTTTTTATGCAAAAAGGTGGATTACACCCAGATTTGAACCGTGGAAGAGGAAAACCACAGTTCTATTTCTCTGGTCTACACCAGAATCTTTTAAACAGATATATTTGTGTCTGTACAGTCAGCGAGACACTCGATCTGTTTTTTTTTTAGTAGAAAAGGCAAAAAGGTGGATTACACCCAGATTTGAACCGTGGAAGCGGAAAACCACAGTTCTATTTCTCTGGCCTACACCAAAATCTTTTAAACCGATATATTTGTATCTGAACAGTCAGCGAGACACTCAAACAGTTTTTTTTATTCAAAAAGGTGGATTACACCCAGATTTGAACCGTGCAAGAGGAAAACCACAGTTCTATTTCTCTGGCCTACACCAGAATCTTTTAAACAGATATATTTGCGTCTGAAAAGTCAGCAAGACACTCAAACTGTTTTTTTTTTATGTAAAAAAGGTGGATTACACCCAGATTTGAACTGTGGAAGAAGAAAACCACAGTTCTAGTTCTCTGGCCTACACCAGAATCTTTTAAACAGATATATTTGTATCTGAACAGTCAGCGAGACACTCAAACAGTTTTTTTTATGCAAAAAGGTGGATTACACCCAGATTTGAACCGTGCAAGAGGAAAACCACAGTTCTAGTTCTCTGGCCTACACCAGAATCTTTAAAACAGATATATTTGTGGTGAACAGTCAGCGAGACACTCAAACTGTTTTTTTTATGCAAAAAGGTGGATTACACCCAGATTTGAACCGTGGAAGAGGAAAACCACAGTTCTTGTTCTCTGGCCTACACCAGAATCTTTAAAACAGATATAGTTGTGGTGAACAGTCAGCGAGACACTCAAACTGTTTTTTTTATGCAAAAAGGTGGATTACATCCAGATTTGAACCGTGGAAGAGGAAAACCACAGTTCTAGTTCTCTGGCCTACACCAGAATCTTTTAAACAGATATATTTGTGTCTGAACAGTCAGCGAGACACTCGATCTTTTTTTTTTTAGTAGAAAAGGCAAAAAGGAGAATTACACCCAGATTTGAACCGTGGAAGTGGAAAACCACAGTTCTTTTCCTCTGGCCTACACCAGAATCATTTAAACAGATATATTTGTATCTGAACAGTCAGCGAGACACTCAAACAGTTTTTTTTATGCAAAAAGGTGGATTACACCCAGATTTGAACCGTGCAAGAGGAAAACCACAGTTCTAGTTCTCTGGCCTACACCAGAAAATTTTAAACAGATATATTTGTGTCTGAACAGTCAGCGAGACACTCAAACTGTTTTTTTTTATGCAAAAAGGTGGATTACACCCAGATTTGAACCGTGGAAGAGGAAAACCACAGTTCTATTTCTCTGGCCTACACCAGAATCTTTTAACCAGATATATTTGTGTCTGAGAAGTCAGCAAGACACTGAAACTGTTTTTGTTTATGCAAAAAGGTGGATTACACCCAGATTTGAACCGTGGAAGAGGAAAACCACAGTTCTATTTCTCTGGCCTACACCAGAATCTTTTAAACAGATATATTTGTGTCTGAACAGTCAACGAGACACTCAAACTGTTTTTTTTTATGCAAAAAGGTGGATTACACCCAGATTTGAACTATGGAAGAGGAAAACCACAGTTCTATTTCTCTGGCCTACACCAGAATCTTTTAAACAAATATATTTGTGTCTGAACAGTCAACGAGACACTCAAACTGCTTTTTTTTATGCAAAAAGGTGGATTACACCCAGATTTGAACCGTGGAAGAGGAAAACCACAGTTCTATTTCTCTGGTCTACACCAGAATCTTTTAAACAGATATATTTGTGTCTGAACAGTCAGCGAGACACTCGATCTTTTTTTTTTTAGTAGAAAAGGCAAAAAGGAGAATTACACCCAGATTTGAACCGTGGAAGTGGAAAACCACAGTTCTTTTTCTCTGGCCTACACCAGAATCATTTAAACAGATATATTTGTATCTGAACAGTCAGCGAGACACTCAAACAGTTTTTTTTATGCAAAAAGGTGGATTACACCCAGATTTGAACCGTGCAAGAGGAAAACCACAGTTCTAGTTCTCTGGCCTACACCAGAAAATTTTAAACAGATATATTTGTGTCTGAACAGTCAGCGAGACACTCAAACTGTTTTTTTTTATGCAAAAAGGTGGATTATACCCAGATTTGAACCGTGGAAGAGGAAAACCACAGTTCTATTTCTCTGGCCTACACCAGAATCTTTTAAACAGATATATTTGTGTCTGAAAAGTCAGCAAGACACTGAAACTGTTTTTGTTTATGCAAAAAGGTGGATTACACCCAGATTTGAACCGTGAAGAGGAAAACCACAGTTCTATTTCTCTGGCCTACACCAGAATCTTTCAAACAGATATATTTGTGTCTGAACAGTCAACGAGACACTCAAACTGTTTTTTTTTATGCAAAAAGGTGGATTACACCCAGATTTGAACTGTGGAAGAGGAAAACCACAGTTCTATTTCTCTGGCCTACACCAGAATCTTTAAAACAGATATATTTGTGTCTGAACAGTCAGCGAGACACTCAAACTGTTTTTTTTATGCAAAAAGGTGGATTACACCCAGATTTGAACCGTGGAAAAGAAAAACCACAGTTCTATTTCTCTGGCCTACACCAGAATCTTTTAAACAGATATATTTGTGTCTGAAAATCAGCGAGACACTGAAACTGTTTTTGTTTATGCAAAAAGGTGGATTACACCCAGATTTGAACTGTGGAAGAAGAAAACCACAGTTCTAGTTCTCTGGCCTACACCAGAAACTTTTAAACAGATATATTTGTGTCTGAACAGTCAGCGAGACACTCGATCTTTTTTTTTTTAGTAGAAAAGGCAAAAAGGTGGATTACACCCAGATTTGAACCATGGAAGCGGAAAACCACAGTTCTATTTCTCTGGCCTACACCAGAATCTTTTAAACAGATACATTTGTATCTGAACAGTCAGCAAGACACTCAAACAGTTTTTTTTATGCAAAAAGGTGGATTACACCCAGATTTGAACCGTGCAGGAGGAAAACCACAGTTCTAGTTCTCTGGCCTACACCAGAATCTTTAAAACAGATATATTTGTGGTGAACAGTCAGCGAGACACTCAAACTGTTTTTTTTATGCAAAAAGGTGGATTACACCCAGATTTGAACCGTGGAAGAGGAAAACCACAGTTCTTGTTCTCTGGCCTACACCAGAATCTTTAAAACAGATATAGTTGTGTTGAACAGTCAGCGAGACACTCAAACTGTTTTTTTTATGCAAAAAGGTGGATTACATCCAGATTTGAACCGTAGAAGAGGAAAACCAGAGATCTAGATCTCTGGCCTACACCAGAATCTTTGAAACAGATATTTTTCTGTCTGTACAGTCAGCGAGATACTCAAACTGTTTTTTTTTATGTAAAAAAGGTGGATTACACCCAGATTTGAACTGTGGAAGAGGAAAACCACAGTTCTAGTTCTCTGGCCTACACCAGAATCTTTTAAACAGATATATTTGTGTCTGAACAGTCAACGAGACACTCAAACTGTTTTTTTTTTATGCAAAAAGGTGGATTACACCCAGATTTGAACCGTGGAAGAGGAAAACCACAGTTCTAGTTCTCTGGCCTACACCAGAATCTTTTAAACAGATATATTTGTGTCTGAACAGTCAGCGAGACACTCGATCTTTTTTTTTTTAGTAGAAAAGGCAAAAAGGTGGATTACACCCAGATTTGAACCGTGGAAGCGGAAAACCACAGTTCTATTTCTCTGGCCTACACCAGAATCTTTAAAACAGATATATTTGTATCTGAACAGTCAGCGAGACACTCAAACTGTTTTTTTTATGCAAAAAGGTGGATTACACCCAGATTTGAACCGTGGAAAAGGAAAACCACAGTTCTATTTCTCTGGCCTACACCAGAATCTTTTAAACAGATATATTTGTGTCTGAAAATCAGCGAGACACTGAAACTGTTTTTGTTTATGCAAAAAGGTGGATTACACCCAGATTTGAACTGTGGAAGAAGAAAACCACAGTTCTAGTTCTCTGGCCTACACCAGAAACTTTTAAACAGATATATTTGTATCTGAACAGTCAGCAAGACACTCGATCTTTTTTTTTTTAGTAGAAAAGGCAAAAAGGTGGATTACACCCAGATTTGAACCATGGAAGCGGAAAACCACAGTTCTATTTCTCTGGCCTACACCAGAATCCTTTAAACAGATACATTTGTATCTGAACAGTCAGCGAGACACTCAAACAGTTTTTTTTATGCAAAAACGTGGATTACACCCAGATTTGAACCGTGCAGGAGGAAAACCACAGTTCTAGTTCTCTGGCCTACACCAGAATCTTTAAAACAGATATATTTGTGGTGAACAGTCAGCGAGACACTCAAACTGTTTTTTTTATGCAAAAAGGTGGATTACACCCAGATTTGAACCGTGGAAGAGGAAAACCACAGTTCTTGTTCTCTGGCCTACACCAGAATCTTTAAAACAGATATAGTTGTGTTGAACAGTCAGCGAGACACTCAAACTGTTTTTTTTATGCAAAAAGGTGGATTACATCCAGATTTGAACCGTGGAAGAGGAAAACCAGAGATCTAGATCTCTGGCCTACACCAGAATCTTTTAAACAGATATTTTTGTGTCTGTACAGTCAGCGAGACACTCAAACTGTTTTTTTTTATGTAAAAAAGGTGGATTACACCCAGATTTGAACTGTGGAAGAGGAAAACCACAGTTCTAGTTCTCTGGCCTACACCAGAATCTTTTAAACAGATATATTTGTGTCTGAACAGTCAACGAGACACTCAAACTGTTTTTTTTTATGCAAAAAGGTGGATTACACCCAGATTTGAACCGTGGAAGAGGAAAACCACAGTTCTAGTTCTCTGGCCTACACCAGAATCTTTTAAACAGATATATTTGTGTCTGAACAGTCAGCGAGACACTCGATCTTTTTTTTTTTAGTAGAAAAGGCAAAAAGGTGGATTACACCCAGATTTGAACCGTGGAAGCGGAAAACCACAGTTCTATTTCTCTGGCCTACACCAGAATCTTTTAAACAGATATATTTGTATCTGAACAGTCAGCGAGACACTCAAACTGTTTTTTTTATGCAAAAAGGTGGATTACACCCAGATTTGAACCGTGGAAGAGGAAAACCACAGTTCTAGTTCTCTGGCCTACACCAGAATCTTTTAAACAGATATATTTGTGTCTGAACAGTCAACGAGACACTCAAACTGTTTTTTTTTTATGCAAAAAGGTGGATTACACCCAGATTTGAACCGTGGAAGAGGAAAACCAGAGATCTAGATCTCTGGCCTACACCAGAATCTTTTAAACAGATATTTTTGTGTCTGTACAGTCAGCGAGACACTCAAACTGTTTTTTTTTATGTAAAAAAGGTGGATTACACCCAGATTTGAACTGTGGAAGAGGAAAACCACAGTTCTAGTTCTCTGGCCTACACGAGAATCTTTTAAACAGATATATTTGTGTCTGAACAGTCAACGAGACACTCAAACTGTTTTTTTTTTATGCAAAAAGGTGGATTACACCCAGATTTGAACCATGGAAGAGGAAAACCACAGTTCTAGTTCTCTGGCCTACACCAGAATCTTTTAAACAGATATATTTGTGTCTGAACAGTCAGCGAGACACTCGATCTTTTTTTTTTTAGTAGAAAAGGCAAAAAGGTGGATTACACCCAGATTTGAACCGTGGAAGCGGAAAACCACAGTTCTATTTCTCTGGCCTACACCAGAATCTTTTAAACAGATATATTTGTATCTGAACAGTCAGCGAGACACTCAAACAGTTTTTTTTATGCAAAAAGGTGGATTACACCCAGATTTGAACCGTGGAAGAGGAAAACCACAGTTCTAGTTCTCTGGCCTACACCAGAATCTTTTAAACAGATATATTTGTGTCTGAACAGTCAGCGAGACACTCAAACAGTTTTTTTTATGTAAAAAAGGTGGATTACACCCAGATTTGAACCGTGGAAGAGGAAAACCACAGTTCTATTTCTCTGGCCTACACCAGAATCTTTTAAACAGATATATTTGTGTCTGAAAAGTCAGCAAGACACTGAAACTGTTTTTGTTTATGCAAAAAGGTGGATTACACCCCGATTTGAACCGTGGAAGAGGAAAACCACAGTTCTATTTCTCTGGCCTACACCAGAATCTTTTAAACAGATATATTTGTGTCTGAACAGTCAACAAGACACTCAAACTGTTCTTTTTTATGCAAAAAGGTGGATTACACCCAGATTTGAACCATGGAAGAGGAAAACCACAGTTCTATTTCTCTGGCCTACACCAGAATCTTTTAAACAGATATATTTGTGTCTGAACAGTCAACGAGACACTCAAACTGTTTTTTTTATGCAAAAAGGTGGATTACACCCAGATTTGAACCGTGCAAGAGGAAAACCACAGTTCTATTTCTCTGGCCTACACCAGAATCTTTTAAACAGATATATTTGTGTCTGAAAATCAGCGAGACACTGAAACTGTTTTTGTTTATGCAAAAAGGTGGATTACACCCAGATTTGAACTGTGGAAGAAGAAAACCACAGTTCTAGTTCTCTGGCCTACACCAGAATCTTTTAAACAGATATATTTGTGTCTGAACAGTCAGCGAGACACTCGATCTTTTTTTTTTTAGTAGAAAAGGCAAAAAGGTGGATTACACCCAGATTTGAACCATGGAAGCGGAAAACCACAGTTCTATTTCTCTGGCCTACACCAGAATCTTTTAAACAGATATATTTGTATCTGAACAGTCAGCGAGACACTCAAACAGTTTTTTTTATGCAAAAAGGTGGATTACACCCAGATTTGAACCATGCAAGAGGAAAACCACAGTTCTAGTTCTCTGGCTTACACCAGAATCTTTAAAACAGATATATTTGTGGTGAACAGTCAGCGAGACACTCAAACTGTTTTTTTTATGCAAAAAGGTGGATTACACCCAGATTTGAACCGTGGAAGCGGAAAACCACAGTTCTTGTTCTCTGGCCTACACCAGAATCTTTAAAACAGATATAGTTGTGGTGAACAGTCAGCGAGACACTCAAACTGTTTTTTTTATACAAAAAGGTGGATTACATCCAGATTTGAACCGTGGAAGAGGAAAACCAGAGATCTAGATCTCTGGCCTACACCAGAATCTTTTAAACAGATATTTTTGTGTCTGTACAGTCAGCGAGACACTCAAACTGTTTTTTTTTTATGTAAAAAAGGTGGATTACACCCAGATTTGAACTGTGGAAGAGGAAAACCACAGTTCTAATTCTCTGGCCTACACCAGAATCTTTTAAACAGATATATTTCTGTCTGAACAGTCAACGATACACTCAAATTGGTTTTTTTTATGCAAAAAGGTGGATTACACCCAGATTTGAACCGTGGAAGAGGAAAACCACAGTTCTAGTTCTCTGGCCTACACCAGAATCTTTTAAACAGATATATTTGTGTCTGAACAGTCAGCGAGACACTCGATCTTTTTTTTTTAGTAGAAAAGGCAAAAAGGTGGATTACACCCAGATTTCAACCGTGGAAGTGGAAAACCACAGTTCTATTTCTCTGGCCTACACCAGAATCTTTTAAACAGATATATTTGTATCTGAACAGTTAGCGAGACACTCAAACAGTTTTTTTTATGCAAAAAGGTGGATTACACCCAGATTTGAACTGTGCAAGAGGAAAACCACAGTTCTAGTTCTCTGGCCTACACCAGAATCTTTTAAACAGATATATTTGTGTCTGAACAATCAGCGAGACACTCAAAGTGTTTTTTTTTTATGCAAAAAGGTGGATTACACCCAGATTTGAACCGTGGAAGAGGAAAAACCACAGTTCTATTTCTCTGGCCTACACCAGAATCTTTTAACCAGATATATTTGTGTCTGAAAAGTTAGCAAGACACTGAAACTGTTTTTGTTTATGCAAAAAGGTGGATTACACCCAGATTTGAACCGTGGAAGAGGAAAACCACAGTTCTATTTCTCTAGCCTACACCAGAATCTTTTAAACAGATATATTTGTATCTGAACAGTCAGCGAGACACTCAAACAGTTTTTTTTATGCAAAAAGGTGGATTACACCCAGATTTGAACCGTGGAAGAGGAAAACCACAGTTCTTGTTCTCTGGCCTACACCAGAATCTTTAAAACAGATATAGTTGTGGTGAACAGTCAGCGAGACACTCAAACTGTTTTTTTTATACAAAAAGGTGGATTACATCCAGATTTGAACCGTGGAAGAGGAAAACCAGAGATCTAGATCTCTGGCCTACACCAGAATCTTTTAAACAGATATTTTTGTGTCTGTACAGTCAGCGAGACACTCAAACTGTTTTTTTTTTATGTAAAAAAGGTGGATTACACCCATATTTGAACTGTGGAAGAGGAAAACCACAGTTCTAGTTCTCTGGCCTACACCAGAATCTTTTAAACAGATATATTTGTGTCTGAACAGTCAACGAGACACTCAAACTGGTTTTTTTTATGCAAAAAGGTGGATTACACCCATATTTGAACCGTGGAAGAGGAAAACCACAGTTCTAGTTCTCTGGCCTACACCAGAATCTTTTAAACAGATATATTTGTGTCTGAACAGTCAGCGAGACACTCGATCTTTTTTTTTTTAGTAGAAAAGGCAAAAAGGTGGATTACACCCAGATTTGAACCGTGGAAGTGGAAAACCACAGTTCTATTTCTCTGGCCTACACCAGAATCTTTTAAACAGATATATTTGTATCTGAACAGTCAGGGAGACACTCAAACAGTTTTTTTATGTAAAAAGGTGGATTACACCCAGATTTGAACCGTGCAAGAGGAAAACCACAGTTCTAGTTCTCTGGCCTACACCAGAATCTTTAAAACAAATATATTTGTGTCTGAACAGTCAGCGAGACACTCAAACTGTTTTTTTTTATTCAAAAAGGTGGATTACACCCAGATTTGAACCGTGGAAGAGGAAAACCACAGTTCTATTTCTCTGGCCTACACCAGAATCTTTTAAACAGATATATTTGTGTCTGAAAATCAGCGAGACACTGAAACTGTTTTTGTTTATGCAAAAAGGTGGATTACACCCAGATTTGAACTGTGGAAGAAGAAAACTACAGTTCTAGTTCTCTGGCCTACACCAGAATCTTTTAAACAGATATATTTGTGTCTGAACAGTCAGCGAGACACTCGATCTTGTTTTTTTTTAGCAGAAAAGGCAAAAAGGTGGATTACACCCAGATTTGAACCATGGAAGCGGAAAACCACAGTTCTATTTCTCTGGCCTACACCAGAATCTTTTAAACAGATATATTTGTATCTGAACAGTCAGCGAGACACTCAAACAATTTTTTTTATGCAAAAAGGTGGATTACACCCAGATTTGAACTGTGCAAGAGGAAAACCACAGTTCTAGTTCTCTGGCCTACACCAGAATCTTTAAAACAGATATATTTGTGGTGAACAGTCAGCGAGACACTCAAACTGTTTTTTTTATGCAAAAAGGTGGATTACACCCAGATTTGAACCGTGGAAGAGGAAAACCACAGTTCTTGTTCTCTGGCCTACACCAGAACCTTTAAAACAGATATAGTTGTGGTGAACAGTCAGCGAGACACTCAAACTGTTTTTTTTTATGCAAAAAGGTGGATTACATCCAAATTTGAACCGTGGAAGAGGAAAACCAGAGATCTAGATCTCTGGCCTACACCAGAATCTTTTAAACAGATATTTTTGTGTCTGTACAGTCAGCGAGACACTCAAACTGTTTTTTTTTATGCAAAAAGGTGGATTACACCCAGATTTGAACCGTGGAAGAGGAAAACCACAGTTCTAGTTCTCTGGCCTACACCAGAATCTTTTAAACAGATATATTTGTGTCTGAACAGTCAGCGAGACACTCGATCTTTTTTTTTTCAGTAGAAAAGGCAAAAAGGTGGTTTACACCCAGATTTGAACCGTGGAAGTGGAAAACCACAGTTCTATTTCTCTGGCCTACACCAGAATCTTTTAAACAGATATATTTGTATCTGAACAGTCAGCGAGACACTCAAACAGTTTTTTTTATGCAAAAAGGTGGATTACACCCAGATTTGAACTGTGCAAGAGGAAAACCACAGTTCTAGTTCTCTGGCCTACACCAGAATCTTTTAAACAGATATATTTGTGTCTGAACAGTCAGCGAGACACTCAAACTGTTTTTTTTTTATGCAAAAAGGTGGATTACACACAGATTTGAACCGTGGAAGAGGAAAACCACAGTTCTATTTCTCTGGCCTACACCAGAATCTTTTAACCAGATATATTTGTGTCTGAAAAGTTAGCAAGACACTGAAACTGTTTTTGTTTATGCAAAAAGGTGGATTACACCCAGATTTGAACCGTGGAAGAGGAAAACCACAGTTCTATTTCTCTGGCCTACACCAGAATCTTTTAAACAGATATATTTGTATCTGAACAGTCAGCGAGACACTCAAACAGTTTTTTTTATGCAAAAAGGTGGATTACACCCAGATTTGAACCGTGCAAGAGGAAAACCACAGTTCTAGTTCTCGGGCCTACACCAGAATCTTTAAAACAGATATATTTGTGGTGAACAGTCAGCGAGACACTCAATCTGTTTTTTTTATGCAAAAAGGTGGATTACACCCAGATTTGAACCGTGGAAGAGGAAAACCACAGTTCTTGTTCTCTGGCCTACACCAGAATCTTTAAAACAGATATAGTTGTGGTGAACAGTCAGCGAGACACTCAAACTGTTTTTTTTATGCAAAAAGGTGGATTACATCCAGATTTGAACCGTGGAAGAGGAAAACCAGAGATCTAGATCTCTGGCCTACACCAGAATCTTTTAAACAGATATTTTTGTGTCTGTACAGTCAGCGAGACACTCAAACTGTTTTTTTTTTATGTAAAAAAGGTGGATTACACCCAGATTTGAACTGTGGAAGAGGAAAACCACAGTTCTAGTTCTCTGGCCTACACCAGAATCTTTTAAACAGATATATTTGTGTCTGAACAGTCAACGAGACACTCAAACTGTTTTTTTTTATGCAAAGAGGTAGATTACACCCAGATTTGAACCGTGGAAGAGGAAAACCACAGTTCTAGTTCTCTGGCCTACACCAGAATCTTTTAAACAGATATATTTGTGTCTGAACAGTCAGCAAGACACTCGATCTTTTTTTTTTTTAGTAGAAAAGGCAAACAGGTGGATTACACCCAGATTTGAACCGTGCAAGAGGAAAATCACAGTTCTAGTTCTCTGGCCTACACCAGAATCTTTAAAACAGATATATTTGTGGTGAACAGTCAGCGAGACACTCAAACTGTTTTTTTTATGCAAAAAGGTGGATTACACCCAGATTTGAACCGTGGAAGAGGAAAACCACAGTTCTTGTTCTCTGGCCTACACCAGAATCTTTAAAACAGATATAGTTGTGGTGAACAGTCAGCGAGACACTCAAACTGTTTTTTTTATGCAAAAAGGTGGATTACATCCAGATTTGAACCGTGGAAGAGGAAAACCAGAGATCTAGATCTCTGGCCTACACCAGAATCTTTTAAACAGATATTTTTGTGTCTGTACAGTCAGCGAGACACTCAAACTGTTTTTTTTTTATGTAAAAAAGGTGGATTACACCCAGATTTGAACTGTGGAAGAGGAAAACCACAGTTCTAGTTCTCTGGCCTACACCAGAATCTTTTAAACAGATATATTTGTGTCTGAACAGTCAACAAGACACTCAAACTGTTTTTTTTTATGCAAAAAGGTGGATTACACCCAGATTTGAAACGTGGAAGAGGAAAACCACAGTTCTAGTTCTCTGGCCTACATCAGAATCTTTTAAACAGATATATTTGTGTCTGAACAGTCAGCGAGACACTCGATCTTTTTTTTTTTAGTAGAAAAGGCAAAAAGGTGGATTACACCCAGATTTGAACCGTGGAAGCGGGAAACCACAGTTCTTTTTCTCTGGCCTACACCAGAATCTTTTAAACAGATATATTTGTATCTGAACAGTCAGCGAGACACTCAAACTGTTTTTTTTATGCAAAAAGGTGGATTACACCCAGATTTGAACCGTGCAAGAGGAAAACCACAGTTCTAGTTCTCTGGCCTACACCAGAATCTTTTAAACAGATATATTTGTGTCTGAACAGTCAGCGAGACACTCAAACTGTTTTTTTTTATGCAAAAAGGTGGATTACACCCAGATTTGAACCGTGGAAGAGGAAAACCACAGTTCTATTTCTCTGGCCTACACCAGAATCTTTTAAACAGATATATTTGTGTCTGAAAAGTCAGCAAGACACTGAAACTGTTTGTGTTTATGCAAAAAGGTGGATTACACCCAGATTTGAAAGGTGGAAGAGGAAAACCACAGTTCTATTTCTCTGGCCTACACCAGAATCTTTTAAACAGATATATTTGTGTCTGAAAAGTCAGCAAGACACTGAAACTGTTTTTGTTTATGCAAAAAGGTGGATTACACCCATATTTGAACCGTGAAGAGGAAAACCACAGTTCTATTTCTCTGGCCTACACCAGAATCTTTTAAACAGATATATTTGTGTCTGAACAGTCAACGAGACACTCAAACTGTTTTTTTTTATGCAAAAAGGTGGATTACACCCAGATTTGAACTGTGGAAGAGGAAAACCACAGTTATATTTCTCTGGCCTACACCAGAATCTTTTAAACAGATATATTTGTGTCTGAACAGTCAACAAGACACTCAAACTGCTTTTTTTTATGCAAAAAGGTGGATTACACCCAGATTTGAACCATGGAAGAGGAAAACCACAGTTCTATTTCTCTGGTCTACACCAGAATCTTTTAAACAGATATATTTGTGTCTGTACAGTCAGCGAGACACTCGATCTGTTTTTTTTTAGTAGAAAAGGCAAAAAGGTGGATTACACCCAGATTTGAACCGTGGAAGCAGAAAACCACAGTTCTATTTCTCTGGCCTACACCAGAAACTTTTAAACAGATATATTTGTATCTGAACAGTCAGCGAGACACTCAAACAGTTTTTTTATGCAAAAAGGTGGATTACACCCAGATTTGAACCGTGCAAGAGGAAAACCACAGTTCTAGTTCTCTGGCCTACACCAGAATCTTTAAAACAGATATATTTGTGTCTGAACAGTCAGCGAGACACTCAAACTGTTTTTTTTATGCAAAAAGGTGGATTACACCCAGATTTGAACCGTGGAAGAGGAAAACCACAGTTCTATTTCTCTGGTCTACACCAGAATCTTTTAAACAGATATATTTGTGTCTGAAAATCAGCGAGACACTGAAACTGTTTTTGTTTATGCAAAAAGGTGGATTACACCCAGATTTGAACTGTGGAAGAAGAAAACCACAGTTCTATTTCTCTGGCCTACACCAGAATCTTTTAAACAGATATATTTGTATCTGAACAGTCAGCGAGACACTCAAACAGTTTTTTTTATGCAAAAAGGTGGATTACACCCAGATTTGAACCGTGCAAGAGGAAAACCACAGTTCTAGTTCTCTGGCCTACATCAGAATCTTTTAAACGGATATATTTGTGTCTGAACAGTCAACGAGACACTCAAACTGTTTTTTTTTATGCAAAAAGGTGGATTACACCCAGATTTGAACCGTGGAAGAGGAAAACCACAGTTCTAGTTCTCTGGCCTACACCAGAATCTTTTAAACAGATATATTTGTGTCTGAACAGTCAGGGAGACACTCGATCTTTTTTTTTTTAGTAGAAAAGGCAAAAAGGTGGATTACACCCAGATTTGAACCATGGAAGCGGAAAACCACAGTTCTATTTCTCTGGCCTACACCAGAATCTTTTAAACAGATATATTTGTATCTGAACAGTCAGCGAGACACTCAAACAGTTTTTTTTATGCAAAAAGGTGGATTACACCCAGATTTGAACCGTGCAAGAGGAAAACCACAGTTCTAGTTCTCTGGCCTACACCAGAATCTTTAAAACAGATATATTTGTGGTGAACAGTCAGCGAGACACTCAAACTGTTTTTTTTATGCAAAAAGTTGGATTACACCCAGATTTGAACCGTGGAAGAGGAAAACCACAGTTCTTGTTCTCTGGCCTACACCAGAATCTTTAAAACAGATATAGTTGTGGTGAACAGTCAGCGAGACACTCAAACTGTTTTTTTTATGCAAAAAGGTGGATTACATCCAGATTTGAACCGTGGAAGAGGAAAACCAGAGATCTAGATCTCTGGCCTACACCAGAATCTTTTAAACAGATATATTTGTGTCTGAACAGTCAACGAGACACTCAAACTGTTTTTTTTTATGCAAAAAGGTGGATTACACTCAGATTTGAACCGTGGAAGAGGAAAACCACAGTTCTAGCTCTCTGGCCTACACCAGAATCTTTTAAACAGATATATTTGTGTCTGTACAGTCAGCGAGACACTAGATCTGTTTTTTTTTTAGTAGAAAAGGCAAAAAGGTGGATTACACCCAGATTTGAACCGTGGAAGCGGAAAACCACAGTTCTATTTCTCTGGCCTACACCAGAATCTTTTAAACAGATATATTTGTATCTGAACAGTCAGCGAGACACTCAAACAGTTTTTTTTATGCAAAAAGGTGGATTACACCCAGATTTGAACCGTGCAAGAGGAAAACCACAGTTCTAGTTCTCTGGCCTACACCAGAATCTTTTAAACAGATATATTTGTGTCTGAACAGTCAGCAAGACACTGAAACTGTTTTTGTTTATGCAAAAAGGTGGATTACACCCAGATTTGAACCGTGGAAGAGGAAAACCACAGTTCTATTTCTCTGGCCTACACCAGAATCTTTTAAACAGATATATTTGTGTCTGAACAGTCAACGAGACACTCAAACTGCTTTTTTTTTATGCAAAAAGGTGGATTACACCCAGATTTGAACCGTGGAAGAGGAAAACCACAGTTCTATTTCTCTGGTCTACACCAGAATCTTTTAAACAGATATATTTGTGTCTGTACAGTCAGCGAGACACTCGATCTGTTTTTTTTTTAGTAGAAAAGGCAAAAAGGTGGATTACACCCAGATTTGAACCGTGGAAGAGGAA
The DNA here is from genome assembly GCF_046119375.1 of Phyllobates terribilis. Lineage (NCBI taxonomy): Eukaryota > Metazoa > Chordata > Amphibia > Anura > Dendrobatidae > Phyllobates > Phyllobates terribilis. The sequence continues at coordinate 194,356,737 of NW_027362772.1, read as the reverse complement.
AACCACAGTTCTATTTCTCTGGTCTACACCAGAATCTTTTAAACAGATATATTTGTGTCTGTACAGTCAGCGAGACACTCGATCTGTTTTTTTTTTAGTAGAAAAGGCAAAAAGGTGGATTACACCCAGATTTGAACCGTGGAAGCGGAAAACCACAGTTCTATTTCTCTGGCCTACACCAGAATCTTTTAAACAGATATATTTGTATCTCAACAGTCAGCGAGACACTCAAACAGTTTTTTTTATGCAAAAAGGTGGATTACACCCAGATTTGAACCGTGCAAGAGGAAAACCACAGTTCTAGTTCTCTGGCCTACACCAGAATCTTTAAAACAGATATATTTGTGTCTGAACAGTCAGCGAGACACTCAAACTGTTTTTTTTATGCAAAAAGGTGGATTACACCCAGATTTGAACCGTGGAAGAGGAAAACCACAGTTCTATTTCTCTGGTCTACACCAGAATCTTTTAAACAGATATATTTGTGTCTGAAAATCAGCGAGACACTGAAACTGTTTTTGTTTATGCAAAAAGGTGGATTACACCCAGGTTTGAACTGTGGAAGAAGAAAACCACACTTCTATTTCTCTGGCCTACACCAGAATCTTTTAAACAGATATATTTGTATCTGAACAGTCAGCGAGACACTCAAACAGTTTTTTTTATGCAAAAAGGTGGATTACACCCAGATTTGAACCGTGCAAGAGGAAAATCACAGTTCTAGTTCTCTGGCCTACACCAGAATCTTTAAAACAGATATATTTGTGGTGAACAGTCAGCGAGACACTCAAACTGTTTTTTTTATGCAAAAAGGTGGATTACATCCAGATTTGAACCGTGGAAGAGGAAAACCAGAGATCTAGATCTCTGGCCTACACCAGAATCTTTTAAACAGATATTTTTGTGTCTGTACAGTCAGCGAGACACTCAAACTGTTTTTTTTTTATGTAAAAAAGGTGGATTACACCCAGATTTGAACTGTGGAAGAGGAAAACCACAGTTCTAGTTCTCTGGCCTACACCAGAATCTTTTAAACAGATATATTTGTGTCTGAACAGTCAACAAGACACTCAAACTGTTTTTTTTTATGCAAAAAGGTGGATTACACCCAGATTTGAAACGTGGAAGAGGAAAACCACAGTTCTAGTTCTCTGGCCTACATCAGAATCTTTTAAACAGATATATTTGTGTCTGAACAGTCAGCGAGACACTCGATCTTTTTTTTTTTAGTAGAAAAGGCAAAAAGGTGGATTACACCCAGATTTGAACCGTGGAAGCGGGAAACCACAGTTCTTTTTCTCTGGCCTACACCAGAATCTTTTAAACAGATATATTTGTATCTGAACAGTCAGCGAGACACTCAAACTGTTTTTTTTATGCAAAAAGGTGGATTACACCCAGATTTGAACCGTGCAAGAGGAAAACCACAGTTCTAGTTCTCTGGCCTACACCAGAATCTTTTAAACAGATATATTTGGGTCTGAACAGTCAGCGAGACACTCAAACTGTTTTTTTTATGCAAAAAGGAGGATTACACCCAGATTTGAACCGTGGTAGAGGAAAACCACAGTTCTATTTCTCTGGCCTACACCAGAATCTTTTAAACAGATATATTTGTGTCTGAAAAGTCAGCAAGACACTGAAACTGTTTGTGTTTATGCAAAAAGGTGGATTACACCCAGATTTGAACCGTGGAAGAGGAAAACCACAGTTCTATTTCTCTGGCCTACACCAGAATCTTTTAAACAGATATATTTGTGTCTGAAAAGTCAGCAAGACACTGAAACTGTTTTTGTTTATGCAAAAAGGTGGATTACACCCAGATTTGAACCGTGAAGAGGAAAACCACAGTTCTATTTCTCTGGCCTACACCAGAATCTTTTAAACAGATATATTTGTGTCTGAACAGTCAACGAGACACTCAAACTGTTTTTTTTTATGCAAAAAGGTGGATTACACCCAGATTTGAACTGTGGAAGAGGAAAACCACAGTTATATTTCTCTGGCCTACACCAGAATCTTTTAAACAGATATATTTGTGTCTGAACAGTCAACAAGACACTCAAACTGCTTTTTTTTATGCAAAAAGGTGGATTACACCCAGATTTGAACCATGGAAGAGGAAAACCACAGTTCTATTTCTCTGGTCTACACCAGAATCTTTTAAACAGATATATTTGTGTCTGTACAGTCAGCGAGACACTCGATCTGTTTTTTTTTAGTAGAAAAGGCAAAAAGGTGGATTACACCCAGATTTGAACCGTGGAAGCAGAAAACCACAGTTCTATTTCTCTGGCCTACACCAGAAACTTTTAAACAGATATATTTGTATCTGAACAGTCAGCGAGACACTCAAACAGTTTTTTTTATGCAAAAAGGTGGATTACACCCAGATTTGAACCGTGCAAGAGGAAAACCACAGTTCTAGTTCTCTGGCCTACACCAGAATCTTTAAAACAGATATATTTGTGTCTGAACAGTCAGCGAGACACTCAAACTGTTTTTTTTATGCAAAAAGGTGGATTACACCCAGATTTGAACCGTGGAAGAGGAAAACCACAGTTCTATTTCTCTGGTCTACACCAGAATCTTTTAAACAGATATATTTGTGTCTGAAAATCAGCGAGACACTGAAACTGTTTTTGTTTATGCAAAAAGGTGGATTACACCCAGATTTGAACTGTGGAAGAAGAAAACCACAGTTCTATTTCTCTGGCCTACACCAGAATCTTTTAAACAGATATATTTGTATCTGAACAGTCAGCGAGACACTCAAACAGTTTTTTTTATGCAAAAAGGTGGATTACACCCAGATTTGAACCGTGCAAGAGGAAAACCACAGTTCTAGTTCTCTGGCCTACATCAGAATCTTTTAAACGGATATATTTGTGTCTGAACAGTCAACGAGACACTCAAACTGTTTTTTTTTATGCAAAAAGGTGGATTACACCCAGATTTGAACCGTGGAAGAGGAAAACCACAGTTTTAGTTCTCTGGCCTACACCAGAATCTTTTAAACAGATATATTTGTGTCTGAACAGTCAGGGAGACACTCGATCTTTTTTTTTTTAGTAGAAAAGGCAAAAAGGTGGATTACACCCAGATTTGAACCATGGAAGCGGAAAACCACAGTTCTATTTCTCTGGCCTACACCAGAATCTTTTAAACAGATATATTTGTATCTGAACAGTCAGCGAGACACTCAAACAGTTTTTTTTATGCAAAAAGGTGGATTACACCCAGATTTGAACCGTGCAAGAGGAAAACCACAGTTCTAGTTCTCTGGCCTACACCAGAATCTTTAAAACAGATATATCTGTGGTGAACAGTCAGCGAGACACTCAAACTGTTTTTTTTATGCAAAAAGTTGGATTACACCCAGATTTGAACCGTGGAAGAGGAAAACCACAGTTCTTGTTCTCTGGCCTACACCAGAATCTTTAAAACAGATATAGTTGTGGTGAACAGTCAGCGAGACACTCAAACTGTTTTTTTTTATGCAAAAAGGTGGATTACATCCAGATTTGAACCGTGGAAGAGGAAAACCAGAGATCTAGATCTCTGGCCTACACCAGAATCTTTTAAACAGATATATTTGTGTCTGAACAGTCAACGAGACACTCAAACTGTTTTTTTTTATGCAAAAAGGTGGATTACACTCAGATTTGAACCGTGGAAGAGGAAAACCACAGTTCTAGCTCTCTGGCCTACACCAGAATCTTTTAAACAGATATATTTGTGTCTGTACAGTCAGCGAGACACTCGATCTGTTTTTTTTTTAGTAGAAAAGGCAAAAAGGTGGATTACACCCAGATTTGAACCGTGGAAGCGGAAAACCACAGTTCTATTTCTCTGGCCTACACCAGAATCTTTTAAACAGATATATTTGTATCTGAACAGTCAGCGAGACACTCAAACAGTTTTTTTTATGCAAAAAGGTGGATTACACCCAGATTTGAACCGTGCAAGAGGAAAACCTCAGTTCTAGTTCTCTGGTCTACACCAGAATCTTTTAAACAGATATATTTGTGTCTGAACAGTCAGCAAGACACTGAAACTGTTTTTGTTTATGCAAAATGGTGGATTACACCCAGATTTGAACCGTGGAAGAGGAAAACCACAGTTCTATTTCTCTGGCCTACACCAGAATCTTTTAAACAGATATATTTGTGTCTGAACAGTCAACGAGACACTCAAACTGCTTTTTTTTTATGCAAAAAGGTGGATTACACTCAGATTTGAACCGTGGAAGAGGAAAACCACAGTTCTAGCTCTCTGGCCTACACCAGAATCTTTTAAACAGATATATTTGTGTCTGTACAGTCAGCGAGACACTCGATCTGTTTTTTTTTTAGTAGAAAAGGCAAAAAGGTGGATTACACCCAGATTTGAACCGTGGAAGCGGAAAACCACAGTTCTATTTCTCTGGCCTACACCAGAATCTTTTAAACAGATATATTTGTATCTCAACAGTCAGCGAGACACTCAAACAGTTTTTTTTATGCAAAAAGGTGGATTACACCCAGATTTGAACCGTGCAAGAGGAAAACCACAGTTCTAGTTCTCTGGCCTACACCAGAATGTTTAAAACAGATATATTTGTGGTGAACAGTCAGCGAGACACTCAAACTGTTTTTTTATGCAAAAAGGTGGATTACATCCAGATTTGAACCGTGGAACAGGAAAACCAGAGATCTAGATCTCTGGCCTACACCAGAATCTTTTAAACAGATATTTTTGTGTCTGTACAGTCAACGAGACACTCAAACTGTTTTTTTTTTATGTAAAAAAGGTGGATTACACCCAGATTTGAACCGTGGAAGAGGAAAACCACAGTTCTATTTCTCTGGCCTACACCAGAATCTTTTAAACAGATATATTTGTGTCTGAACAGTCAACGAGACACTCAAACTGTTTTTTTTTATGCAAAAAGGTGGATTACACCCAGATTTGAACCGTGGAAGAGGAAAGCCACAGTTCTATTTCTCTGGTCTACACCAGAATCTTTAAAACAGATATATTTGTGTCTGTACAGTCAGCGAGACACTCGATCTGTTTTTTTTTCTAGTAGAAAAGTCAAAAAGGTGGATTACACCCAGATTTGAACCGTGGAAGAGGAAAACCACAGTTCTAGTTCTCTGGCCTACACCAGAATCTTTTAAACAGATATATTTGTGTCTGAACAGTCAGCGAGACACTTGATCTTTTTTTTTTCAGTAGAAAAGGCAAAAAGGTGGATTACACCCAGATTTGAACCGTGGAAGCGGAAAACCACAGTTCTATTTCTCTGGCCTACACCAGAATCTTTTAAACAGATATATTTGTGTCTGAACAGTCAGCGAGACACTCAAACTGTTTTTTTTTATGCAAAAAGGTGGATTACACCCAGATTTGAACCGTGCAAGAGGAGAACCACAGTTCTAGTTCTCTGGCCTACACCAGAATCTTTTAAACAGATATATTTGTGTCTAAACAGTCAGCGAGACACTCAAACTGTTTTTTTTATGTAAAAAGGTGGATTACACTCTGATTTGAACCGTGGAAGAGGAAAACAACAGTTCTATTTCTCTGGTCTACACCAGAATCTTTTAAACAGATATATTTGTGTCTGAAAATCAGCGAGACACTGAAACTGTTTTTGTTTATGCAAAAAGGTGGATTACACCCAGGTTTGAACTGTGGAAGAAGAAAACCACACTTCTATTTCTCTGGCCTACACCAGAATCTTTTAAACAGATATATTTGTATCTGAACAGTCAGCGAGACACTCAAACAGTTTTTTTTATGCAAAAAGGTGGATTACACCCAGATTTGAACCGTGCAAGAGGAAAACCACAGTTCTAGTTCTCTGGCCTACACCAGAATCTTTAAAACAGATATATTTGTGGTGAACAGTCAGCGAGACACTCAAACTGTTTTTTTATGCAAAAAGGTGGATTACATCCAGATTTGAACCGTGGAACAGGAAAACCAGAGATCTAGATCTCTGGCCTACACCAGAATCTTTTAAACAGATATTTTTGTGTCTGTACAGTCAACGAGACACTCAAACTGTTTTTTTTTTATGTAAAAAAGGTGGATTACACCCAGATTTGAACCGTGGAAGAGGAAAACCACAGTTCTATTTCTCTGGCCTACACCAGAATCTTTTAAACAGATATATTTGTGTCTGAACAGTCAACGAGACACTCAAACTGTTTTTTTTTATGCAAAAAGGTGGATTACACCCAGATTTGAACCGTGGAAGAGGAAAGCCACAGTTCTATTTCTCTGGTCTACACCAGAATCTTTAAAACAGATATATTTGTGTCTGTACAGTCAGCGAGACACTCGATCTGTTTTTTTTTTTAGTAGAAAAGTCAAAAAGGTGGATTACACCCAGATTTGAACCGTGGAAGAGGAAAACCACAGTTCTAGTTCTCTGGCCTACACCAGAATCTTTTAAACAGATATATTTGTGTCTGAACAGTCAGCGAGACACTTGATCTTTTTTTTTTCAGTAGAAAAGGCAAAAAGGTGGATTACACCCAGATTTGAACCGTGGAAGCGGAAAACCACAGTTCTATTTCTCTGGCCTACACCAGAATCTTTTAAACAGATATATTTGTGTCTGAACAGTCAGCGAGACACTCAAACTGTTTTTTTTTATGCAAAAAGGTGGATTACACCCAGATTTGAACCGTGCAAGAGGAGAACCACAGTTCTAGTTCTCTGGCCTACACCAGAATCTTTTAAACAGATATATTTGTGTCTAAACAGTCAGCGAGACACTCAAACTGTTTTTTTTATGTAAAAAGGTGGATTACACTCTGATTTGAACCGTGGAAGAGGAAAACAACAGTTCTATTTCGCTGGCCTACACCAGAATCTTTTAAACAGATATATTTGTGTCTGAAAATCAGCGAGACACTGAAACTGTTTTTGTTTATGCAAAAAGGTGGATTACACCCAGATTTGAACTGTGGAAGAAGAAAACCACAGTTCTAGTTCTCTGGCCTACACCAGAATCTTTTAAACAGATATTTTTGTGTCTGTACAGTCAGCGAGACACTCAAACTGTTTTTTTTTTTTGTAAAAAAGGCAAAAAGGTGGATTACACCCAGATTTGTACTGTGGAAAAGGAAAACCACAGTTCTATTTCTGTGGCCTACACCAGAATCTTTTAAACAGATATATTTGTGTCTGAACAGTCAGCGAGACACTCAAACTGTTTTTTTTATGCAAAAAGGTGGATTACACCCAGATTTGAACCGTGCCAGAGGAAAACCACAGTTCTAGTTCTCTGGCCTACACCAGAATCTTTTAAACAGATATATTTGTATCTGAACAGTTAGCGAGACACTCAAACTGTTTTTTTTATGCAAAAAGGTGGATTACACCCAAATTTGAACCGTGGAAGAGGAAAACCACAGTTCTATTTCTCTGGCCTACACCAGAATCTTTTAAACAGATATATTTGTGGTGAACAGTCAGCGAGACACTCAAACTGTTTTTTTTATGCAAAAAGGTGGATTACACTCACATCTGAACCGTGGAAGAGGAAAACCAGAGTTCTATTTCTCTGGCCTACACCAGCATCTTTTAAACAGACATATTTGTGTCTGAAAAGTCAGCGAAACACTGAAACAGTTTTTTTTATGCAAAAAGGTGGATTACATCCAGATTTGAACCGTGGAAGAGGAAAACCACAGTTCTTGTTCTCTGGCCTACACCAGAATCTTTAAAACAGATATATTTGTGGTGAACAGTCAGCGAGACACTCAAACTGTTTTTTTTATGCAAAAAGGTGGATTACATCCAGATTTGAACTGTGGAAGAGGAAAACCAGAAATCTAGATCTCTGGCCTACAGCAGAATCTTTTAAACAGATATTTTTGTGTCTGTACAGTCAGCGAGACACTGAAACTGTTTTTTTTTTATGTAAAAAAGGTGGATTACACCCAGATTTGAACCGTGGAAGAGGAAAACCACAGTTCTATTTCTCTGGCCTACACCAGAATCTTTTAAACAGATATATTTGTGTCTGAACAGTCAACGAGACACTCAAACTGTTTTTTTTTATGCAAAAAGGTGGATTACACCCAGATTTGAACCGTGGAAGAGGAAAGCCACAGTTCTATTTCTCTGGTCTACACCAGAATCTTTAAAACAGATATATTTGTGTCTGTACAGTCAGCGAGACACTCGATCTGTTTTTTTTTTAGTAGAAAAGTCAAAAAGGTGGATTACACCCAGATTTGAACCGTGGAAGAGGAAAACCACAGTTCTAGTTCTCTGGCCTACACCAGAATCTTTTAAACAGATATATTTGTGTCTGAACAGTCAGCGAGACACTTGATCTTTTTTTTTTCAGTAGAAAAGGCAAAAAGGTGGATTACACCCAGATTTGAACCGTGAAAGTGGAAAACCACAGTTCTATTTCTCTGGCCTACACCAGAATCTTTTAAACAGATATATTTGTATCTGAACAGTCAGCGAGACACTCAAACAGTTTTTTTATGCAAAAAGGTCGATTACACCCAGATTTGAACCGTGCAAGAGGAAAACCACAGTTCTATTTCTCTGGCCTACACCAGAATCTTTTAAACAGATATATTTGTGTCTGAAAAGTCAGCAAGACACTGAAACTGTTTTTGTTTATGCAAAAAGGTGGATTACACCCAGATTTGAACCGTGGAAGAGGAAAACCACACTTCTATTTCTCTGGCCTACACCAGAATCTTTTAAACAGATATATTTGTGTCTGAACAGTCAACGAGACACTCAAACTGTTTTTTTTTATGCAAAAAGGTGGATTACACCCAGATTTGAACCGTGGAAGAGGAAAACCACAGTTCTATTTCTCTGGTCTACACCAGAATCTTTTAAACAGATATATTTGTGTCTGTACAGTCAGCGAGACACTCGATCTGTTTTTTTTTTAGTAGAAAAGTCAAAAAGGTGGATTACACCCAGATTTGAACCGAGGAAGCGGAAAACCACAGTTCTATTTCTCTGGCCTACACCAGAATCTTTTAATCAGATATATTTGTGTCTGAACAGTCAGCGAGACACTCAAACTGTTTTTTTTTATGCAAAAAGGTGGATTACACCCAGATTTGAACCGTGCAAGAGGAGAACCACAGTTCTAGTTCTCTGGCCTACACCAGAATCTTTTAAACAGATATATTTGTGTCTAAACAGTCAGCGAGACACTCAAACTGTTTTTTTTATGTAAAAAGGTGGATTACACTCTGATTTGAACCGTGGAAGAGGAAAACCACAGTTCTATTTCGCTGGCCTACACCAGAATCTTTTAAACAGATATATTTGTGTCTGAAAATCAGCGAGACACTGAAACTGTTTTTGTTTATGCAAAAAGGTGGATTACACCCAGATTTGAACTGTGGAAGAAGAAAACCACAGTTCTAGTTCTCTGGCCTACACCAGAATCTTTTAAACAGATATTTTTGTGTCTGTACAGTCAGCGAGACACTCAAACTGTTTTTTTTTTTTTGTAAAAAAGGCAAAAAGGTGGATTACACCCAGATTTGTACTGTGGAAAAGGAAAACCACAGTTCTATTTCTCTGGCCTACACCAGAATCTTTTAAACAGATATATTTGTGTCTGAACAGTCAGCGAGACACTCAAACTGTTTTTTTTATGCAAAAAGGTGGATTACACCCAGATTTGAACCGTGCCAGAGGAAAACCACAGTTCTAGTTCTCTGGCCTACACCAGAATCTTTTAAACAGATATATTTGTATCTGAACAGTTAGCGAGACACTCAAACTGTTTTTTTTATGCAAAAAGGTGGATTACACACAAATTTGAACCGTGGAAGAGGAAAACCACAGTTCTATTTCTCTGGCCTACACCAGAATCTTTTAAACAGATATATTTGTGGTGAACAGTCAGCGAGACACTCAAACTGTTTTTTTTATGCAAAAAGGTGGATTACACTCACATCTGAACCGTGGAAGAGGAAAACCAGAGTTCTATTTCTCTGGCCTACACCAGCATCTTTTAAACAGACATATTTGTGTCTGAAAAGTCAACGAAACACAGAAACAGTTTTTTTTATGCAAAAAGGTGGATTACATCCAGATTTGAACCGTGGAAGAGGAAAACCACAGTTCTTGCTCTCTGGCCTACACCAGAATCTTTAAAACAGATATATTTGTGGTGAACAGTCAGCGAGACACTCAAACTGTTTTTTTTATGCAAAAAGGTGGATTACACCCAGATTTGAACCGTGGAAGAGGAAAACCACAGTTCTTGTTCTCTGGCCTACACCACAATCTTTAAAACAGATATAGTTGTGGTGAACAGTCAGCGAGACACTCAAACTGTTTTTTTTATGCAAAAAGGTGGATTACATCCAGATTTGAACCGTGGAAGAGGAAAATCAGAAATCTAGATCTCTGGCCTACAGCAGAATCTTTTAAACAGATATTTTTGTGTCTGTACAGTCAGCGAGACACTGAAACTGTTTTTTTTTTATGTAAAAAAGGTGGATTACACCCAGATTTGAACTGTGGAAGAGGAAAACCACAGTTCTATTTCTCTGGCCTACACCAGAATCTTTTAAACAGATATATTTGTGTCTGAACAATCAACGAGACACTCAAACTTTTTTTTTTTATGCAAAAAGGTGGATTACACCCAGATTTGAACCGTGGAAGAGGAAAACCACAGTTCTAGTTCTCTGGCCTACACCAGAATCTTTTAAACAGATATATTTGTGTCTGAACAGTCAGCGAGACACACGATCTTTTTTTTTTAGTAGAAAAGGCAAAAAGGTGGATTACACCCAGATTTGAACCGTGGAAGCGGAAAACCACAGTTCTATTTCTCTGGCCTACACCAGAATCTTTTAAACAGACATATTTGTATCTGAACAGTCAGCGAGACACTCAAACAGTTTTTTTTATGCAAAAAGGTGGATTACACCCAGATTTGAACCGTGCAAGAGGAAAACCACAGTTCTAGTTCTTTGGCCTACACCAGAATCTTTAAAACAGATATATTTGTGGTGAACAGTCAGCGAGACACTCAAACTGTTTTTTTTATGCAAAAAGGTGGATTACACCCAGATTTGAACCGTGGAAGAGGAAAACCACAGTTCTTGTTCTCTGGCCTACACCACAATCTTTAAAACAGATATAGTTGTGGTGAACAGTCAGCGAGACACTCAAACTGTTTTTTTTTATGCAAAAAGGTGGATTACATCCAGATTTGAACCGTGGAAGAGGAAAACCAGAGATCTAGATCACTGGCCTACACCAGAATCTTTTAAACAGATATTTTTGTGTCTGTACAGACAGCGAGACACTCAAACTGTTTTTTTTTTTTTTTAAAAAAGGTGGATTACACCCAGATTTGAACTGTGGAAGAGGAAAACCACAGTTCTAGTTCTCTGGCCTACACCAGAATCTTTTAAACAGATATATTTGTGTCTGAACAGTCAACGAGACACTCAAACTGTTTTCTTTTATGCAAAAAGGTGGATTACACCCAGATTTGAACCGTGCAAGAGGAAAACCACAGTTCTAGTTCTCTGGCCTACACCAGAATCTTTTAAACAGATATATTTGTATCTGAACAGTTAGCGAGACACTCAAACTGTTTTTTTTATGCAAAAAGGTGGATTACACCCAAATTTGAACCGTGGAAGAGGAAAACCACAGTTCTATTTCTCTGGCCTACACCAGAATCTTTTAAACAGATATATTTGTGGTGAACAGTCAGCGAGACACTCAAACTGTTTTTTTTATGCAAAAAGGTGGATTACACTCACATCTGAACCGTGGAAGAGGAAAACCAGAGTTCTAATTCTCTGGCCTACACCAGCATCTTTTAAACAGATATATTTGTGTCTGAAAAGTCAGCGAAACACTAAAACAGTTTTTTTTATGCAAAAAGGTGGATTACATCCAGATTTGAACCGTGGAAGACGAAAACCACAGTTCTAGTTCTTTGGCCTACACCAGAATCTTTTAAACAGATATATTTGTGTCTGAACAGTCAGCGAGACACTGAAACTGTTTTTTTTATGCAAAAAGGTGGATTACACCCAGATTTGAACCGTGGAAGCGGAAAACCACAGTTCTATTTCTCTGGCCTACACCAGAATCTATTAAACAGATATATTTGTGTCTGAACAGTCAGCGAGACACTCAAACTGTTTTTTTTTATGCAAAAAGGTGGATTACAGCCAGATTTGAACCGTGCAAGAGGAAAACCACAGTTCTAGTTCTCTGGCCTACACCAGAATTTTTTAAACAGATATATTTGTTTCTGAACAGTCAGCGAGACACTCAAACTGTTTTTTCTTAGTAAAAAAGGCAAAAACGTGGATTACACCCAGAATTGAACCGTGGAAGAGGAAAAGCACAGTTCTATTTCTCTGGCCTACACCAGAATCTTTTAAACAGATATATTTGTTTCTGAACAGTCAGCGAGACACTCAAACTGTTTTTTCTTAGTAAAAATGGCAAGAACGTCGATTACACCCAGATTTGAACCGTGAAAGAGGAAAACCACAGTTCTTGTTCTCTGGCCTACACCAGAATCTTTTAAACAGATTTATTTGTGTCTGAACAGTCAGCGAGACACTCAAACTGTTTCTTTTTATGCAAAAAGGTGGATTACACCCAGATTTGAACCGTGCAAGAGGAAAAGCACAGTTCTAGTTCTCTGGCCTACACCAGAATCTTTTAAACAGATATATTTGTTTCTGAACAGTCAGCGAGACACTCAAACTGTTTTTTCTTAGTAAAAAAGGCAAAAATGTGGATTACACCCAGATTTGAACCGTGGAAGAGGAAAACCACAGTTCTTGTTCTCTGGCCTACACCAGAATCTTTTAAACAGATTTATTTGTGTCTGAACAGTCAGCGAGACACTCAAACTGTTTTTTTTATGCAAAAAGGTGGATTACACCCAGATTTGAACCGTGGAAGAGGAAAACCACAGTTCTTGTTCTCTGGCCTACACCAGATTCTTTAAAACAGATATATTTGTGCTTAACAGTCAGCGACACACTCAAACTGTTTTTTTTATGCAAAAAGGTGGATTACACCCAGATTTGAACCGTGGAAGAGGAAAACCACAGTTCTTGTTCTCTGGCCTACACCAGAATCTTTAAAGCAGATATAGTTGTGGTGAACAGTCAGCGAGACACTCAAACTGTTTTTTTTATGCAAAAAGGTGGATTACATCCAGATTTGAACCGTGGAAGAGGAAAACCAGAGATCTAGATCTCTGGCCTACACCAGAATCTTTTAAACAGATATTTTTGTGTCTGTACAGTCAGCGAGACACTGAAACTGTTTTTTTTTATGTAAAAAAGGTGGATTACACCCAGATTTGAACTGTGGAAGAGGAAAACCACAGTTCTATTTCTCTGGCCTACACCAGAATCTTTTAAACAGATATATTTGTGTCTGAACAATCAACGAGACACTCAAACTGTTTTTTTTTATGCAAAAAGGTGGATTACACCCAGATTTGAACCGTGGAAGAGGAAAACCACAGTTCTAGTTCTCTGGCCTACACCAGAATCTTTTAAACAGATATATTTGTGTCTGAACAGTCAGCGAGACACTCGATCTTTTTTTTTTTAGTAGAAAAGGCAAAAAGGTGGATTACACCCAGATTTGAACCGTGGAAGCGGAAAACCACAGTTCTATTTCTCTGGCCTACACCAGAATCTTTTAAACAGACATATTTGTATCTGAACAGTCAGCGAGACACTCAAACAGTTTTTTTTATGCAAAAAGGTGGATTACACCCAGATTTGAACCGTGCAAGAGGAAAACCACAGTTCTAGTTCTCTGGCCTACACCAGAATCTTTAAACAGATATATTTGTGGTGAACAGTCAGCGAGACACTCAAACTGTTTTTTTTATGCAAAAAGGTGGATTACACCCAGATTTGAACCGTGCAAGAGGAAAACCACAGTTCTAGTTCTCTGGCCTACACCAGAATCTTTAAACAGATATATTTGTGGTGAACAGTCAGCGAGACACTCAAACTGTTTTTTTTTAATGCAAAAAGGTGGATTACATCCAGATTTGAACCGTGGAAGAGGAAAACCAGAGATCTAGATCTCTGGCCTACACCAGAATCTTTTAAACAGATATTTTTGTGTCTGTACAGTCAGCGAGACACTCAAACTGTTTTTTTTTTTATGTAAAAAAGGTGGATTACACCCAGATTTGAACTGTGGAAGAGGAAAACCACAGTTCTAGTTCTCTGGCCTACACCAGAATCTTTTAAACAGATATATTTGTGTCTGAACAGTCAACGAGACACTCAAACTGTTTTTTTTTATGCAAAAAGGTGGATTACACCCAGATTTGAACCGTGCCAGAGGAAAACCACAGTTCTAGTTCTCTGGCCTACAACAGAATCTTTTAAACAGATATATTTGTATCTGAACAGTTAGCGAGACACTCAAACTGATTTTTTATGCAAAAAGGTGGATTACACCCAAATTTGAACCGTGGAAGAGGAAAACCACAGTTCTATTTCTCTGGCCTACACCAGAATCTTTTAAACAGATATATTTGTGGTGAACAGTCAGCGAGACACTCAAACTGTTTTTTTTATGCAAAAAGGTGGATTACACTCACATCTGAACCGTGGAAGAGGAAAACCAGAGTTCTATTTCTCTGGCCTACACCAGCATCTTTTAAACAGATATATTTGTGTCTGAAAAGTCAGCGAAACACTGAAACAATTTTTTTTTATGCAAAAAGGTGGATTACATCCAGATTTGAACCGTGGAAGACGAAAACCACAGTTCTAGTTCTTTGGCCTACACCAGAATCTTTTAAACAGATATATTTGTGTCTGAACAGTCAGCGAGACACTCAAACTGTTTTTTTTTATGCAAAAAGGTCGATTACACCCAGATTTGAACCGTGCAAGAGGAGAACCACAGTTCTAGTTCTCTGGCCTACACCAGAATCTTTTAAACAGATATATTTGTGTCTGAACAGTCAGCGAGACACTCAAACTGTTTTTTTTATGCAAAAAGGTGGATTACACCCAGATTTGAACTGTGGAAGAGGAAAACCACAGTTCTATTTCTCTGGCCTACACCAGAATCTTTTAAACAGATATATTTGTGTCTGAAAATCAGCGAGACACTGAAACTGTTTTAGTTTATGCAAAAAGGTGGATTACACCCAGATTTGAACTGTGGAAGAAGAAAACCACCATTCTAGTTCTCTGGCCTACACCAGAATCTTTTAAAGAGATATTTTTGTGTCTGTACAGTCAGCGAGACACTCAAACTGTTTTTTTTTTTTTGTAAAAAAGGCAAAAAGGTGGATTACACCCAGATTTGAACTGTGGAAAAGGAAAACCACAGTTCTATTTCTCTGGCCTACACCAGAATCTGTAAAACAGATATATTTGTGTCTGAACAGTCAACAAGACACTCAAGCTGGTTTTTTTTTTATGCAAAAAGGTGGATTACACCCATATTTTAACCGTGGAAGTGGAAAACCACAGTTCTATTTCTCTGGTCTACACCACAATCTTTTAAACAGATATATTTGCGTCTGAACAGTCAGCGAGACACTCAAACTGTTTATTTTATGCTAAAAGGTGGCTTACAACCAGATTTGAACCGTGGAAGAGGAAAACCACAGTTCTAGTTCTCTGGCCTACACCAGAATCTTTTAAACAGATATATTTGTGTCTGAACAGTCAGCGAGACACTCAAACTGTTTTTTTATGCTAAAAGGTGGATTACACCCAGATTTGAACCGTGGAAGAGGAAAACCACAGTTCTTATTCTCTGGCCTACACCAGAATCTTTAAAACAGATATATTTGTGGTGAACAGTCAGCGAGACACTCAAACTGTTTTTTTTATGCAAAAAGGTGGATTACACTCACATCTGAACCGTGGAAAAGGAAAACCAGAGTTTTATTTCTCTGGCCTACACCAGCATCTTTTAAACAGATATATTTGTGTCTGAAAAGTCAGCGAAACACTGAAACAGTTTTTGTTTATGCAAAAAGGTGGATTACACCCAGATTTGAACTGTGGAAGAAGAAAACCACAATTCTAGTTCTCTGGCCTACACCAGAATCTTTTAAAGAGATATTTTTGTGTCTGTACAGTCAGCGAGACACTCAAACTGTTTTTTTTTTTTTGTAAAAAAGGCAAAAAGGTGGATTACACCCAGATTTGAACTGTGGAAAAGGAAAACCACAGTTCTATTTCTCTGGCCTACACCAGAATCTGTAAAACAGATATATTTGTGTCTGAACAGTCAACAAGACACTCAAGCTGGTTTTTTTTTTATGCAAAAAGGTGGATTACACCCATATTTTAACCGTGGAAGTGGAAAACCACAGTTCTATTTCTCTGGTCTACACCAGAATCTTTTAAACAGATATATTTGCGTCTGAACAGTCAGCGAGACACTCAAACTGTTTATTTTATGCTAAAAGGTGGCTTACAACCAGATTTGAACCGTGGAAGAGGAAAACCACAGTTCTAGTTCTCTGGCCTACACCAGAATCTTTTAAACAGATATATTTGTGTCTGAACAGTCAGCGAGACACTCAAACTGTTTTTTTATGCTAAAAGGTGGATTACACCCAGATTTGAACCGTGGAAGAGGAAAACCACAGTTCTTATTCTCTGGCCTACACCAGAATCTTTAAAACAGATATATTTGTGGTGAACAGTCAGCGAGACACTCAAACTGTTTTTTTTATGCAAAAAGGTGGATTACACTCACATCTGAACCGTGGAAAAGGAAAACCAGAGTTTTATTTCTCTGGCCTACACCAGCATCTTTTAAACAGATATATTTGTGTCTGAAAAGTCAGCGAAACACTGAAACAGTTTTTTTTATGCAAAAAGGTGGATTACATCCAGATTTGAACCGTGGAAGACGAAAACCACAGTTCTAGTTCTTTGGCCTACACCAGAATCTTTTAAACAGATATATTTGTGTCTGAACAGTCAGCGAGACACTGAAACTGTTTTTTTTATGCAAAAAGGTGGATTACACCCAGATTTGAACCGTGGAAGCGGAAAACCACAGTTCTATTTCTCTGGCCTACACCAGAATCTAATAAACAGATATATTTGTGTCTGAACAGTCAGCGAGACACTCAAACTGTTTTTTTTTATGCAAAAAGGTGGATTACACCCAGATTTGAACCGTGCAAGAGGAAAACCACAGTTCTAGTTCTCTGGCCTACACCAGAATCTTTAAACAGATATATTTGTTTCTGAACAGTCAGCGAGACACTCAAACTGTTTTTTCTTAGTAAAAAAGGCAAAAACGTTGGTTACACCCAGATTTGAACCGTGGAAGAGGAAAACCACAGTTCTATTTCTCTGGCCTACACCAGAATCTTTTAAACAGATATATTTGTTTCTGAACAGTCAGCGAGACACTCAAACTGTTTCTTCTTAGTAAAAAAGGCAAAAACGTGGATTACACCCAGATTTGAACCGTGGAAGAGGAAAACCACAGTTCTATTTCTCTGGCCTACACCAGAATCTTTTAAACAGATTTATTTTTGTCTGAACAGTCAGCGAGGCACTCAAACTGTTTTTTTTATGCAAAAAGGTGGATTACACCCAGATTTGAACCGTGGAAGAGGAAAACCACAGTTCTTATTCTCTGGCTTACACCAGAATCTTTAAAACAGATATATTTGTGGTGAACAGTCAGCGAGACACTCAAACTGTTTTTTTTATGCAAAAAGGTGGATTACACTCACATCTGAACCGTGGAAGAGGAAAACCAGAGTTTTATTTCTCTGGCCTACACCAGCATCTTTTAAACGGATATATTTGTGTCTGAAAAGTCAGCGAGACACTGAAACTGTTTTTTTTATGCAAAAAGGTGGATTACACCCAGATTTGAACCGTGGAAGCGGAAAACCACAGTTCTATTTCTCTGGCCTACACCAGAATCTAATAAACAGATATATTTGTGTCTGAACAGTCAGCGAGACACTCAAACTGTTTTTTTTATGCAAAAAGGTGGATTACACCCAGATTTGAACCGTGCAAGAGGAAAACCACAGTTCTAGTTCTCTGGCCTACACCAGAATCTTTTAAACAGATATATTTGTTTCTGAACAGTCAGCGAGACACTCAAACTGTTTTTTCTTAGTAAAAAAGGCAAAAACGTGGATTACACCCAGATTTGAACCGTGGAAGAGGAAAACCACAGTTCTAGTTCTCTGGCCTACACCAGAATCTTTTAAACAGATATATTTGTTTCTGAACAGTCAGCGAGACACTCAAACTGTTTCTTCTTAGTAAAAAAGGCAAAAACGTGGATTACACCCAGATTTGAACCGTGGAAGAGGAAAACCACAGTTCTATTTCTCTGGCCTACACCAGAATCTTTTAAACAGATTTATTTGTGTCTGAACAGTCAGCGAGACACTCAAACTGTTTTTTTTATGCAAAAAGGTGGATTACACCCAGATTTGAACCGTGGAAGAGGAAAACCACAGTTCTTGTTCTCTGGCCTACACCAGAATCTTTAAAACAGATATATTTGTGGTGAACAGTCAGCGAGACACTCAAACTGTTTTTTTTTATGCAAAAAGGTGGATTACACCCAGATTTGAACCGTGGAAGAGGAAAACCACAGTTCTTGTTCTCTGGCCTACACCAGAATCTTTAAAACAGATATAGTTGTGGTGAACAGTCAGCGAGACACTCAAACTGTTTTTTTTATGCAAAAAGATGGATTACATCCAGATTTGAACCGTGGAAGAGGAAAACCAGAGATCTAGATCTCTGGCCTACACCAGAATCTTTTAAACAGATATTTTTGTGTCTGTACAGTCAGCGAGACACTGAAACTGTTTTTTTGTATGTAAAAAAGGTGGATTACACCCAGATTTGAACTGTGGAAGAGGAAAACCACAGTTCTATTTCTCTGGCCTACACCAGAATCTTTTAAACAGATATATTTGTGTCTGAACAATCAACGAGACACTCAAACTGTTTTTTTTTATGCAAAAAGGTGGATTACTCCCAGATTTGAACTGTGGAAGAGGAAATCACAGTTCTAGTTCTCTGGCACACCAGAATCTTTTAAACAGATATATTTGTGTCTGAACAGTCAGCGAGACACTTGATCTTTTTTTTTCTAGTAGAAAAGGCAAAAAGGTGGATTACACCCAGATTTGAACCGTGGAAGAGGAAAATCACAGTTCTAGTTCTCTGGCCTACACCAGAATCTTTTAAACAGACATATTTGTATCTGAACAGTCAGCGAGACGCTCAAACAGTTTTTTTTATGCAAAAAGGTGGATTACACCCAGATTTGAACCGTGCAAGAGGAAAACCACAGTTCTAGTTCTCTGGCCTACACCAGAATCTTTAAAACAGATATATTTGTGGTGAACAGTCAGCGAGACACTCAAACTTTTTTTTTTATGCAAAAAGGTGGATTACACCCAGATTTGAACCGTGGAAGAGGAAAACCACAGTTCTTGTTCTCTGGCCTACACCAGAATCTTTTAAACAGATATATTTGATTCTGAACAGTCAGCGAGACACTCAAACTGTTTTTTCTTAGTAAAAAAGGCAAAAATGTGGATTACACCCAGATTTGAACCGTGGAAGAGGAAAACCACAGTTCTATTTCTCTGGCCTACACCAGAATCTTTTAAACAGATTTATTTGTGTCTGAACAGTCAGCGAGACACTCAAACTGTTTTTTTTATGCAAAAAGGTGGATTACACCCAGATTTGAACCGTGGAAGAGAAAAAACACAGTTCTTGTTCTCTGGCCTACACCAGAATCTTTAAAACAGATATATTTGTGGTGAACAGTCAGTGAGACACTCAAACTGTTTTTTTTATGCAAAAAGGTGGATTACACCCAGATTTGAACTGTGGAAGAGTAAAACCACAGTTCTATTTCTCTGGCCTACACCAGAATCTTTTAAACAGATATATTTGTGTCTGAACAATCAACGAGACACTCAAACTGTTTTTTTTTTATGCAAAAAGGTGGATTACACCCAGATTTGAACCGTGGAAGAGGAAAACCACAGTTCTAGTTCTCTGGCCTACACCAGAATCTTTTAAACAGATATATCTGTGTCTGAACAGTCAGCGAGACACTCAAACTGTTTTTTCTTAGTAAAAAAGGCAAAAACGTGGATTACACCCAGATTTGAACCGTGGAAGAGGAAAACCACAGTTCTATTTCTCTGGCCTACACCAGAATCTTTTAAACAGATTTATTTGTGTCTGAACAGTCAGCGAGACACTCAAACTGTTTTTTTAATGCAAAAAGGTGGATTACACCCAGATTTGAACCGTGGAAGAGGAAAACCACAGTTCTTGTTCTCTGGCCTACACCAGAATCTTTAAAACAGATATATTTGTGGTGAACAGTCAGCGAGACACTCAAACTGTTTTTTTTTTTGCAAAAAGGTGGATTACACCCAGATTTGAACCGTGGAAGAGGAAAACCACAGTTCTTGTTCTCTGGCCTACACCAGAATCTTTAAAACAGATATAGTTGTGGTGAACAGTCAGCGAGGCACTCAAACTGTTTTTTTTATGCAAAAAGGTGGATTACACCCAAATTTCAACCGTGGAAGAGGAAAACCACAGTTCTATTTCTCTGGCCTACACCAGAATCTTTTAAACAGATATATTTGTGTCTGAACAGTCAGCGAGACACTGAAACTGTTTTTTAATGCTAGAAGGTGGATTACACCCAGATTTGAACCGTGGAAGAGGAAAACCACAGTTCTATTTCTCTGGCCTACACCAGAACATTTTAAACAGATATATTTGTGTCTGAACAGTCAGCGAGACACTCAAACTGTTTTTTTTATGCAAAAAGGTGGATTACACCCAGATTTGAACCGTGGAAGAAGAAAACCACAGTTCTTATTCTCTGGCCTACACCAGAATCTTTAAAACAGATATATTTGTGGTGAACAGTCAGCGAGACACTCAAACTGTTTTTTTTATGCAAAAAGGTGGATTACACTCACATCTGAACCGTGGAAGAGGAAAACCAGAGTTTTATTTCTCTGGCCTACACCAGCATCTTTTAAACAGATATATTTGTGTCTGAAAAGTCAGCGAAACACTGAAACAGTTTTTTTTATGCAAAAAGGTGGATTACATCCAGATTTGAACCGTGGAAGACGAAAACCACAGTTCTAGTTCTTTGGCCTACACCAGAATCTTTTAAACAGATATATTTGTGTCTGAACAGTCAGCGAGACACTGAAACTGTTTTTTTTATGCAAAAAGGTGGATTACACCCAGATTTGAACCGTGCAAGAGGAAAACCACAGTTCTAGTTCTCTGGCCTACACCAGAATCTTTTAAACAGATATATTTGTTTCTGAACAGTCAGCGAGACACTCAAACTGTTTCTTCTTAGTAAAAAAAGGCAAAAACGTGGATTACACCCAGATTTGAACCGTGGAAGAGGAAAACCACAGTTCTATTTCTCTGGCCTACACCAGAATCTTTTAAACAGATTTATTTGTGTCTGAACAGTCAGCGAGACACTCAAACTGTTTTTTTTATGCAAAAAGGTGGATTACACCCAGATTTGAACCGTGGAAGAGGAAAACCACAGTTCTTGTTCTCTGGCCTACACCAGAATCTTTAAAACAGATATATTTGTGGTGAACAGTCAGCGAGACACTCAAACTGTTTTTTTTTATGCAAAAAGGTGGATTACACCTAGATTTGAACCGTGGAAGAGGAAAACCACAGTTCTTTTTCTCTGGCCTACACCAGAATCTTTAAAACAGATATAGTTGTCGTGAACAGTCAGCGAGACACTCAAACTGTTTTTTTTATGCAAAAAGGTGGATTACATCCAGATTTGAACCGTGGAAGAGGAAAACCAGAGATCTAGATCTCTGGCCTACACCAGAATCTTTTAAACAGATATTTTTGTGTCTGTACAGTCAGCGAGACACTGAAACTGTTTTTTTTTATGTAAAAAAGGGGATTACACCCAGATTTGAACTGGGGAAGAGGAAAACCACAGTTCTATTTCTCTGGCTTACACCAGAATCTTTTAAACAGATATATTTGTGTCTGAACAATCAACGAGACACTCAAACTGTTTTTTTTTTATGCAAAAAGGTGGATTACACCCAGATTTGAACCGTGGAAGAGGAAAATCACAGTTCTAGTTCTCTGGCCTACACCAGAATCTTTTAAACAGACATATTTGTATCTGAACAGTCAGCGAGACGCTCAAACAGTTTTTTTTATGCAAAAAGGTGGATTACACCCAGATTTGAACCGTGCAAGAGGAAAACCACAGTTCTAGTTCTCTGGCCTACACCAGAATCTTTAAAACAGATATATTTGTGGTGAACAGTCAGCGAGACACTCAAACTTTTTTTTTTATGCAAAAAGGTGGATTACACCCAGATTTGAACCGTGGAAGAGGAAAACCACAGTTCTTGTTCTCTGGCCTACACCAGAATCTTTTAAACAGATATATTTGTTTCTGAACAGTCAGCGAGACACTCAAACTGTTTTTTCTTAGTAAAAAAAGGCAAAAACGTGGATTACACCCAGATTTGAACCGTGGAAGAGGAAAACCACAGTTCTATTTCTCTGGCCTACACCAGAATCTTTTAAACAGATTTATTTGTGTCTGAACAGTCAGCGAGACACTCAAACTGTTTTTTTTATGCAAAAAGGTGGATTACACCCAGATTTGAACCGTGGAAGAGGAAAACCACAGTTCTTGTTCTCTGGCCTACACCAGAATCTTTAAAACAGATATATTTGTGGTGAACAGTCAGTGAGACACTCAAACTGTTTTTTTTTATGCAAAAAGGTGGATTACACCCAGATTTGAACCGTGGAAGAGGAAAACCACAGTTCTTGTTCTCTGGCCTACACCAGAATCTTTAAAACAGATATAGTTGTGGTGAACAGTCAGCGAGACACTCAAACTGTTTTTTTTATGCAAAAAGGTGGATTACATCCAGATTTGAACCGTGGAAGAGGAAAACCAGAGATCTAGATCTCTGGCCTACACTAGAATCTTTTAAACAGATATTTTTGTGTCTGTACAGTCAGCGAGACACTGAAACTGTTTTTTTTTATGTAAAAAAGGTGGATTACACCCAGATTTGAACTGTGGAAGAGGAAAACCACAGTTCTATTTCTCTGGCCTACACCAGAATCTTTTAAACAGATATATTTGTGTCTGAACAATCAACGAGACACTCAAACTGTTTTTTTTTATGCAAAAAGGTGGATTACACCCAGATTTGAACCGTGGAAGAGGAAAACCACAGTTCTAGTTCTCTGGCATACACCAGAATCTTTTAAACAGATATATCTGTGTCTGAACAGTCAGCGAGACACTCGATCTTTTTTTTTTTAGTAGAAAAGGCAAAAAGGTGGATTACACCCAGATTTGAACCGTGCAAGAGGAAAACCACAGTTCTAGTTCTCTGGCCTACACCAGAATCTTTTAAACAGATATATTTGTGTCTGAACAGTCAGCGAGACACTCAAACTGTTTTTTTTTTATGCAAAAAGGTGGATTACACCCAGATTTGAACCGCGGAAGAGGAAAACCAAAGTTCTATTTCTCTGGCCTACACCAGAATCTTTTAAACAGATATATTTGTGTCTGAACAGTCAACGAGACACTCAAACTGTTTTTTTTTATGCAAAAAGGTGGATTACACCCAGATTTGAACCGTGGAAGAGGAAAACCACAGTTCTATTTCTCTGGCCTACACCAGAATCTTTTAAACAGATATATTTGTGTCTGAACAGTCAACGAGACACTCAAACTGTTTTTTTTTATGCAAAAAGGTGGATTACACCCAGATTTGAACCGTGGAAGAGGAAAACCACAGTTCTATTTCTCTGGTCTACACCAGAATCTTTTAAACAGATATATTTGTGTCTGTACAGTCAGCGAGACACTCGATCTGTTTTTTTTTTAGTAGAAAAGGCAAAAAGGTGGATTACACCCAGATTTGAACCGTGGAAGTGGAAAACCACAGTTCTATTTCTCTGGCCTACACCAGAATCTTTTAAACAGATATATTTGTGTCTGAACAGTCAGCGAGACACTCAAACTGTTTTTTTTATGCAAAAAGGTGGATTACACCCAGATTTGAACCGTGCAAGAGGAGAACCACAGTTCTAGTTCTCTGGCCTACACCAGAATCTTTTAAACAGATATATTTGTGTCTGAACAGTCAGTGAGACACTCAAACTGTTTTTTTTATGCAAAAAGGTGGATTACACCCAGATTTGAACCGTGCAAGAGGAGAACCACAGTTCTAGTTCTCTGGCCTACACCAGAATCTTTTAAACAGATATATTTGTGTCTGAACAGTCAGCGAGACACTCAAACTGTTTTTTTTATGCAAAAAGGTGGATTAGACACAGATTTGAACTGTGGAAGAAGAAAACCACAGTTCTAGTTCTCTGGCCTACACCAGAATCTTTTAAAGAGATATTTTTGTGTCTGTACAGTCAGCGAGACACTCAAACTGTTTTTTTTTTTTTGTAAAAAAGGCAAAAAGGTGGATTACACCCAGATTTGAACTGTGGAAAAGGAAAACCACAGTTCTATTTCTCTGGCCTACACCAGAATCTTTTAAACAGATATATTTGTGTCTGAACAGTCAACAAGACACTCAAGCTGTTTTTTTTTTATGCAAAAAGGTGGATTACACCCATATTTTAACCGTGGAAGAGGAAAACCACAGTTCTATTTCTCTGGTCTACACCAGAATCTTTTAAACAGATATATTTGCGTCTGAACAGTCAGCAAGACACTCAAACTGTTTTTTTATGCTAAAAGGTGGCTTACAACGAGATTTGAACCGTGGAAGAGGAAAACCACAGTTATAGTTCTCTGGCCTACACCAGAATCTTTTAAACAGATATATTTGTGTCTGAACAGTCAGGGAGACACTCAAACTGTTTTTTTTTATGCAAAAAGGTGTCTTACAACCAGATTTTAACCGTGGATGAGGAAAACCAGTTCTAGTTCTCTGGCCTACACCAGAATCTTTTAAACAGATATATTTGTGTCTGAACAGTCAGCGAGACACTCAAACTGTTTTTTTTATGGAAAAAAGTCAAAAAAGTGGATAATACAGAGATTTGAACCGTGGAACTGCAAAACCACAGTTCTAGTTATCTGGCGAAAACCAGACTCTTTTAAACAGATATATTTGTGTCTGAACACTCACAGACACACTCAATTTTTTTTTGGGGGGGGAAGTACCAAAAGATTAATAAGACGGGTATTTGTACAGTCTGACTGAGAAAAAAAAGAGGATTTAGATGAAAAAAAAAGGATTTTTCCTAGCCCCTGAGACCTGGGGCAAAGTCTAGCCATTTGAGCAGCGGCAGCACACAGGACTGTAATGCAGTGTTTGTTTGTATAACCACTGCGTCTCCTATACAGCCTGCCTGCCTGCCTGATATCTGGGATGGATATTATTCCTCAAAAGGACTGTTTGTTTGATTTTGCAGGATTTAGAGACCCTACACTACCTATTTCGCAGTATAAATCTCTCCCTAGTTCAGCAGCACTCTCTCTACACTGTCTGATCCGGAGCGACTGTGTGCAAGATGGCGGCACCCGGTTTTAAATACTCGAGGTGACGCTGTGCGGCCTGCCAATCACTGTAATGCCCACAACCAACATGACTGCGGCATTACAGTGACTGGCTGGCAATCCCTGCATGTTCATTGGCTCTGTAAAGAGCGCCAAACATGCAGGATGGAGACCCGAGCTCCCGCCCGAGTAACTCAAAAATGCTCGGTGCTCGCCGAACATCCCGAGTAGTGAGTAGTGCTGAGCCACCCCCGTAGTGTTCGAGTTCGGTTCGGTTCGTCGAACACCCGTGTGTTCGCCGAACTGTTCGTCGAACTGTTCGTCGAACACCTGCGAACACCGTTAAAACCAATGGCAGGCAAACAAAAACACATAGAAACACATAGAAAACACCTTCAAAGGTGTCCAAAAGCTGACAAACTGCTCAGAAGACACAACTAACACATGGAAAAGTGACAAGTACATATAGTCATGCGAAAAGAAAAGAGGTGGAGGAGTAAAAGGAGGGGGAGACACAGATATAGGCATGTCGTGCCCTTCTAAAATCCAAAAAGTGAGAAGCCGACACGTTCAGTCCGCTCCTGCCCGTGCCACCTCCATGGTGGGTCGAGCGAGCCCCCCTGTGGTGGAGGCAGCTCTAAGCTTTTTAATTTAAATTGTCTCTCTAATTTGAATGAATACACTTTAAATCCATTTACAAGGATCTATTGGAGGGAAAGTCTCATGCCAGCAGCCGCGTAATTCCAGCTCCAGTAGTGTCCACTAAAGCTGCTGCAGTTAAAAAGCTTTTATAAGGATCGAGCTCGGCTGTCCACCGCAAGGCATCCTACTGCCAGTCCCAGCCCCTATGCCTTGGGGTGCCTCCTGATGCTCTTCACTGAGTATCCCGTGGTCCCGAAGCATTTCCTTTGAAAAAATTAAGTGTCCAAACTACAGGTGGTGTAGCTTGCTTAACAGCCGGGATAATCCGCTGACTAGCAGACACTGCTACTAGGCACAAAGTATTTCCTGGGCTAGATGCAGTTAAAAATTTGTAATTAGATACTCTCGTTGGATGCTGAGAAAGCATTCCATAGAGTCTCCTGGCACGCCATATATGATTCTCTTAAAAAGCTTGGGGTAGGGGTCTAGGGGACCCTTTTATAGCCAAAATCACGGCCCTGTATCACAATACGTCACCTAGGCTGAAGATAAATGGAACTGTAGCACCCTGAGGGCTCGGTTGCTACAGAGGTATTGCACCTCACCCAGAGGTGTGATATCTCACTCTCAGGTAAGGATGGAGTGTGGATCAGGACCCGACACCTGCATGCATTACACCACATTGCCGTGGGGCAGGGCGACCAATATGCCTCTGAGATGGGCACGACAGTCCCTGTCCCTGGCTGGAGTGGGGGGAGGGAACACTGAGGAAGGGGAACCCTGTAGTGCAGGAGCAGGGAGGAAGCAGTTCCTGGGTGCATTGAGAAGGGAGTATAAAAGGTGGGCACCATCTTAGTTCAGTGCAGAGAAGTCTGAGCAGAAGTGGCAGGGAGCAGGGGCTCTGCATGAGCTCTGCTCCGGAGGCGGGCCTAGTAACAGAGGCCCAGGCCTGGAAGAGGGAGAAGGAAGGAAGAGGAGCGGAGAAGGCTCCAGGAACGAGGAATGAAGGGATCCCAGGGGTGCGGACGGGCGAGTCGCCACCGCACGCCCGAATCCACCTGCGTGGAGGGGTCAGGCCAAAGGGGGAGACCGGTCCCCGAAACTAGTGGAGGCAGGAAACGACCCTCAGCTAGAAACCGGAGGCTGTGACATTTTATGTGGCGCAGCCCCTCGCTACACCCGCTAGGAAGGCACCACATAGGGTCAGGGAAACTGGCGCCAAGTTTACCAAGAGGAGGCCTGAGGCAGCCGGACAGAAGGGTTGGTAAGAAAGGCCAGACAAAGGACACACAAAGGGGGTCCTGTGAAGCGCTCCAAAGTTATCTGGGAGTTGTCTGAGCCCCTCACCTGGTGAGCACAGTACGACGTGAGCAGCCGTTACCTGCAGACGTGGTCTGGATAATAAGAACTGTGAGTGAAGGCCCTGGACTGCATCACTGACTCCGTGTCGTTACTGCTGCTGCCCTGCACCATCACCCCCATCCTCCGCATACACTGCCCTGAGGCTATACTCCTCCCGTGGGGAGTTATGCTACGCTCTGCTGCACCCACAACACCAGCCTCAGCGGTCTGCCCTGCAGCGGCGGTTCACTCTGACCGCAATCCACGGGTGGCGTAGTCGGACATTTAAACATCAAAACCACATAAATAGTTCCGCCACTGGTTTGACCGCCCTGAGCCACGGAACCGGGTCGCCGCCACGAAGACTACAACCACCAGCATCCACCAAAAAGGGTCCGGCTCCGGGTGTCCCAAGGCCCAGGGGGTGCATCAGAACATTTTCATCACCTTTCACAATCACCAATGGGACAAGGCAGGGATGTCCTCTGTCCCCTCTCTTATACATCCTAGTGACGGAGCACCTGCTCTCATCAATTCGCCATAACCCCAATATTAGGTGGATTGAGGTGGGAGGCACCGAGTACAAGTGCTCTCTATTTGCTGATGATGTCCTAGTATATATCACTCAATCACATATATCCATCCATGCTGTTATGGCTGAAATAGATCACTTTGTTACATGGTCAAATTTTAAAATCAATGCAGCGAAGTCTGAGGCCCTCGATGTCTCCCTCCCCAAATCCATATAGGATTCCATCCAGTCCAACTTTCCCTTTGCCTGGCCCTCACATGGTATCAAATGCTTAGGAATTCCTATTCATAGAGACCTCTCCCATCTATGTTATCTTAATTTTGGGCCCTTTATTGAACAATTCCATACAGACCACGGTTGGCAAGTTAGAACTGTAAGATTCACTACGTGAACCACTGGTGTTTTGTGGAAAAGCACATGTACACCGCGTTCCAAATTATTATGCAAAAAGTGTTTAGGAGTGATAAGGGAAGAATTTGTTTGTTTGTCAGTTAAACTCATTGATGGTGATGTGTGTCAGGGCTCTTTATATCACTGTAAGCAATTGCAGACACCTGTGCTAATTAGTTTGGCAGGTGTGTCCAATGAAAGGCAAGACTACTTAAGAAGGCTCTCTCACATTATTAAGCAGCCTACATTTTCTGCCAAAATGGGAAAGAAAAAGGATGTGTCGGCTGCTGAGAAGCAACAAATTGTGGAGTGTTTAGGTCAAGGCATGACTACAATCAACATTGTGCGATGATCAGGATGAAGTGTCTTGGCAATCAAGAAGTATGTAGCTGATTCACAGTACACACGTGTACGTGCTGATAAGGGCAAATTGAGGACTCTTTCCAACAGGCAATTACGTCAGGTTAAAAGAGCAGCGGCAAAAAAGCCTTGTCATAGCAGCAGACAAATTTTTGAAGCTGCTGGTGCCTCCAACGTCCCCCGAACAACAAGATGCAGGGTCCTTCAGAGGTTTGCAGCTGTGCATACGCCATCCTGTCGACCTCCTCTATCCACTTCACACAAGCAGAAACGGCTCCAGTGGGCCAAACATTACATGAAGACTGATTTCAAAACTGTTTTGTTCATGGTTGAGTGCCGTGCACCGCTCGATGGTCCAGATGGATGGAGTGGAGGATGGCTGGTTGATGGACACCCCACGCAAACACGGCTACAGCGCCAACAAGGAGGAGGTGGAGTAATGTTTTGGGCTGGAATCATGGGGAGAGAGATTGTCGGCCCCTTTAGGATCCCTGAAGGCGCTAAAGATGAACTCCATAATGTATGTGGATTTTCTCAAACAGCACTTCCTGCCATGGTTCAAGAAGAAGAACCGTGTATTTCACAGCAAGATCATTTTTTTGCATGATAATGCACCATCTCATGCTGCACATAAAACATCTGCATCTCTGGCTGATATGGGCATAAAAGGGGACAAACTTATGGTGTGACCCCCATGCTCCCCTGACCTCTACCCCATTCAGAACCTCTGGAGCATCATCAAAAGGAGTGTCTATGATGGCGGGAGGCAGTTCACATCTAAGCAACAGCTCTGGGAGGGTATTCTGTCCTCATGCAAAACAATTGAAGCAGAAACCATCCAAAACCTGACAAATTGAATGGACGAGAGAGTTCAGAAGCTTCTTTCGAACAAGGGGTCCTATGTGAAAATGTAACATCACCTAGAATAAAGTTTTGAGTTGAAAACTGTTTGATTTCAGTTTCTAATAACCTGCTAATGCTTATAATTTCAAAAATGACCATTTTTTGGTCTTTATTAAAATGAAAAGGTTGATCGAAAAGTTTGGGGGATCTAAGAGTGTGGCAACCCAGTAGTCATGATTACTTCGAATTCTGACAATATGAGGGTCATGTTGCAGGTAGTGCAGCAAGAAGGCACTTATGTGTCTTGCGCATCTCGGAGCCCCAAAATTATTTTCCGGGCTAGATGCAGCTAAAAATTATTATTAATTTTAAATCTGGTGGAGCTTAGTATAGATGGCCTAATAGGATCAGTGCTGCACACTGCTACAAAGCCCAAATTATTTTCCAGTCAAGATACAGATAAACATGATTAGTAATTTTAAATCTGGTGGAGCTTATTATAGATGGCCTAATAGAATCAGTGCTGCACGATGCTACAAAGCCCAAATTATTTTCCAGCCAAGATACAGATAAACATGATTAGTAATTTGAAAGCTTAAAACGGTTGGTAGGGTGATTTTAACCAATCATCAAGCTTTTACTCTCCCCAGGATGACACAGGGGTAGAAAAGTCGTTTCGGATCCATGATTTGTTCATCTTTATGAACGTGAGTCTGTCTACATTATCAGTGGAGAGCCGCGTGCGCTTATCTGTCAGCACACCACCAGCAGCGCTGAACACACGCTCAGACAGAACGCTGGCTGCGGGGCATGACAAGATCTCCAAGGCGTAAGTGGCTAGCTCCGGCCATTTATCCAGATTGGAAGCCCAAAAAGAGCAAGGGTCCAGTGACACAGTCATGGTTTCAATGTTTACTTGGAGATACTCCTGTATCATCGTCTCTAGGCGTTGACTATGTGTCAGACTTCTTGTCTCCTGTGGCCTTGCAAAGGATGGGCTAAAAAAGTGGTGAAATGATTCCGCAAAATTGATGTTACCAGCAGATACTGTGGTTCTGTTATGGTTTGAGTGCTGAACACTTGACGGTCCCACGGTTGGCAAGTTGGAACTGTGAGATTCACTACGTGCACCACTGGTGTTTTGTGGAAAAGCACATGTAAGATTCTGCAACAGTCTCTGCTGATACTCCTGCATGCGTGCATCCCTTTCT
This sequence comes from Phyllobates terribilis, assembly GCF_046119375.1. Taxonomy (NCBI): domain Eukaryota; kingdom Metazoa; phylum Chordata; class Amphibia; order Anura; family Dendrobatidae; genus Phyllobates; species Phyllobates terribilis. The sequence goes on along the minus strand of NW_027362772.1, from coordinate 194,325,822 downwards.
ATGGCAGGAATAATTTCTGCAAATTTACTTTTGTACCGGGGATCTAACAGTGTGGCAACCCAGTAGTCAGGATTATTTCTAATTCTCACAATTCGAGGGTCATGTTGCAGGTAGTGCAGCAAGAAGGCACTCATGTGTGTTGCGCATCCAGGAGCACCAAGTCCCTGTTGTGTTGGTGGCGAGGTAACAATCATGCTTCCTTCCTCTGTCCTCTCCCCCCAACCTCGCACAACAGAAATGTGATCAAGGTCTCCCTCATCTGATGAGTCTTCCATCAGTTCGTCCTCCACTTCTTCCTTGGCTCCTGCACCTTCCTCACTAGTTTGGCTGCTACCATGCACCCTGGTAAAACCATCTCCCCCACCCTCACATGCCTGCCGCCTTGGTGCTGCCGACCGTCTGGACCTTGCAGATGTTAGCCCTTCCGCATACAACTCCTCCTCCTCTACTTCCTCCACCTCCTCTTGTGCCACCACCTGACTCCGAATTCTGTTTAACATGTGCTCCAGCATGTAAATCACCGGAATAGTCATGCTGATAATGGCATCGTCAGCACTAAACATCTTCGTCGCCATTTCAAAACTGTGCAGAAGGGTGCATAGGTCCCTGATCTGAGACCACTCCTCCAGCGTGATTTGCCCCACCTCTGGATCTCGTTGGCCCAGGCTATACGTCAAAACGTATTGCACCAGGGCTTGTCGGTGCTGCCACAGTCGCTGCAACATGTGCAGAGTTGAATTCCACCGGGTAGGCACATCGCATTTTAGCCGGTGAAGTGGCAGGCCCAACGACTTCTGTAGAGATGTAAGTCGCTGAGCTGCTGGATGCGAACGGCGGAAGTGAGCACACAGCGACCGTGCCCTCTGCAGAAGGCCATCTAGTCTGGGATAGTGGGCTAAAAATTGCTGGACAACCAGGTTCAACACGTGAGCCATACAAGGCACGTGTGTGACATTGCCCCGGCGAAGGGCCGCACCCAGGTTTGCAGCATTGTCGCACACGGCCTTCCCTGGTTTCAGGTCCAGTGGAGACAACCATTCATGAAATTGGTTCTCCAGAGATGACCACAACTCCTCAGCTGTGTGACTCACATTTCCCAGACATTTCAAAGTAAAAACCGCCTGATGACGTTGAGCCCTACTGCCAGTAAGAAGGTGTGCAGGATCCCTTCTGCGCAGTTAGAAAGCTTGTGGCATGACCAGACAGGCTTTGGGTGCAGGTGGAAGACCGAGAGGAGGTTGAGGAGGCAGAAGCAGTGGAGGAACTTTGACATAAAGAGGATTGACGCACAACTCGTGGGGACGGCAAGACTTGGACAGCAGCCCCTTGTCCTACTGTCACCATAGTTACCCAGTGCCCAGTCAGCGACATGTAACGCCCCTGTCCATGCCTACTCGTCCAAGTGTCTGTGGTGAAATGCACCCTGTCACACAAAGAGTTTCTCAAAGAAGCGGTGATGTTGTGTGCGACATGCTGGTGGAGCGCAGGCACACCTTTCTTTGAGAAGTAGTGCCGACTGGGCATCTGTTACTGGGGCACTGCGACGGACATAAGGTGTCGAAAATCCTCTGTGTCCACCAGGCGGAAAGGCAGCATTTCTGTAGCCAAGAGCTTGCAGATGGTGAAATTCAACCTCTTAGCTTTCTCATGGCTAGGAGGAAATGGTCTTTTACTTGTCCACATCTGAGGGACCGAGGGCTGGCTATTGTGCTTAGACGGGGTTGATAAGGGTGTCCCCGGCAAACTGCCGGTCTGTGAGGAAGATGCAGGCGGACATGTTAGGTTGCCTTGATCCAAAGGTGGTGCTATCGATGTCGGACAGCGCTCAACACCAGCTGGTGTTACCACCTCCAAAGAAAATGATGACCAGCCAATCACGCTGGCTGTTGCGGGTAAAGAGGTGGCAGGTCTGCGCCCCAAAACAGGTGTGACTGCTGTCCCCCCAGTCACAGAGGATGAATAGGCCGCGGATGCACAACATATGGCAGACGGTGGTTGGCCCGGCCGGCTAGGCCGCATTGTAGCACACTGAGCTTCCCACTGCAACTTATGCTTCATGTCCATGTGCCGGTTCATGCATGAAGTACTCAAACTATGTATTTTATGGCCTCTACTTAGCTTTTGCTGACAAATGTTACAGATAACACGAGTTGGGTCATCTTTATCGATCTAAAAAAATGCCCAGGCTCTGCAAGGCTTAGCACCCATGCGACCTGAAGAGCCACCACGACTTGTGGTGAGAGGCAGAGTTGTGTTTGAGGATGCAGTTCTTGACGTGCTTCCAGTACTACGTCTCTGTCCAGGAAGGTGCAACCTGACCTCGTCGTCACTAGCATCTTCCTCCACCTCCTCTGCTGACCTCATCTCTTGGCTGACTGTGGGCTGACAGTAAGTGGGATCTCCAACCTCATCATCATCACCCTGTGCGTTATCACACCCGTCGTCCTCAGAGCCAACCTGTTCCTGCCCTGACAAAAAACTAAAGTTGTCGCTCCAATCAGGTATTTGAGTCTCATCATCGTCTTCCTCATTGTCTCCACCAACAGGAGTTACAGTTTGGGAATGAGGGTCTACATTATGGTCAGAACCTTCTGCGTCTGGTCCTGGATCCGACTCATAAAGATTCTGGGCATCAGTGCAGATCATTTCCTCGTCTGGATTCACAGAAGCGCTGGAGTCGACCTCTGATTCCCAGGCTATAGTATGAGTAAACAGCTCTGCAGACTCAACCATCTGTTCTACCTCATACTCAGACGGGCAGCTGGAGATTTGGGAGCTGTGAGGAAGCAAGTGCGATTGGGGTGACACCTTTGAGGACTGGAGTATTTGTGATGTTGAAGTTGATGTGGAGGAGAGCCCACTTAAAGAAGCACTTGATATCCGTTGAAGCACCTGCTGTTTTTGTGCCTCATCTGGAATTTGTAGTGATTGGCGTGGCCGTAAGAAAGGGATCTTATCACATTGTCCGCTAAAAGAAGTAGACATTTTAGTTTGGCTGGAAGATGGTCTTTCTTCTGCAGATGTTACTGTTGCTTTAACACCTACCCCACGGACACAACCTTTTTTCCCATTCCAAACACGCCTATTCCCCTTTCCACCAGCAGCAGGCCTTTTTCCACTCATTTTGGTGGTTAACTAATTCACAACTCTGGAGTTGTTTGCACAAAAAAACAATGGATGGGAACCGAGCAGAGCTGAGTGGCCAAACTGTGGTATTAGGCCAAAACTATTGGCTGGGTTAGATGCAGAAAAAAATTATATTCAATTTGCAACCTGATGGAGGTCAGTATAGATGGACTAATAGAACAAGTCCCACACACAGCTAGAAGCCCAAATATTTTTTCAGAGGTAGATGCAGAAAAAAATTGTATTCAGTTTGCAACCTGATGGAGGTCAGTATAGATGGACTAATAGAACAAGTCCTACACACAGCTAGAAGCCCAAATATTTTTTCAGAGGTAGATGCAGAAAAAAAATATATTCAGTTTGCAACCTGATGGAGGTCAGTATAGATGGACTAATAGAGAAAGTCCCACACACTGCTAGAAGGCCAAATATTTTTTCAGAGCTAGATGCAGACAAAAAATTATTTTTAATTTGCAACCTGATGGAGGTCAGTATAGATGGACTAATAGAGAAAGTCCCACACACTGCTAGAAGGCCAAATATTTTTTCAGAGCTAGATGCAGATAAAAATTATTTTTAATTTGCAACCTGATGGAGGTCAGTATAGATGGACTAATAGAGAAAGTCCCACACACTGCTAGAAGGCCAAATATTTTTTCAGAGCTAGATGCAGAAAAAAATTATATTCAGTTTGCAACCTAATGGAGGTCAGTATAGATGGACTAATAGAACAAGTCCCACACACAGCTAGAAGCCCAAATATTTTTTCAGAGGTAGATGCAGATAAAAATTATTTTTAATTTGCAACCTGATGGAGGTCAGTATAGATGGACTAATAGAGAAAGTCCCACACACTGCTAGAAGGCCAAATATTTTTTCAGAGCTAGATGCAGACAAAAAATTATTTTGAATTTGCAGCGTGATGGACGTCAGTATAGATGGACTAATAGAACAAGTCCCACACACTGCTAGAAGGCCAAATATTTTTTCAGAGCTAGATGCAGAAAAAAATTATATTCAGTTTGCAACCTGATGGAGGTCAGTATAGATGGACTAATAGAACAAGTCCCACACACTGCTAGAAGCCCAAATATTTTTTCAGAGCTAGATGCAGAAAAAAATTATATTCAATTTGCAACCTGATGGAGGTCAGTATAGATGGACTAATAGAATGATGCTATGCCCAAAAGATTTTACTTCACTAGGTGCAGTAAAAAAATTGGTATTCTATACACAGGTGGTATATCTTGCAACACAGATAGGCTACTCCACTGACTAACACACTCTGCAATAGGCCAAAAAGGATTAGCTTTGCTAGATTCAGCCAAATGCTGTGAAAAAAACTTGCACAGCACTGGCACAGACCTGCCTGGCAAAAACTGATAGGAACTGATGTAACCTAGTCCTGAAAAGGACTGCAATTACAATTAGTCTTTACTCCCACAATCTATCTATTTAAGAGCACAGACCTGCCTGATAAAAGTCGTAGGAAATGCTGTAACCTAGTCCTTAAAAGGACTGCAATCACAACTATTCCCTACTCCCAAGCTATCTGTAGATTTGTGCGAAAATTGGCTTGAAATTAACAAGGTATAGCGCACACAGCAACAGCGGTGCCGTCTAACACGCAGCTGCAGCAGTGAGAAAATGGTGGCGACGGGGAAAATGGCTTGGTCTTATAGGGCAGGGTTCCCCAACTCCAGTCCTCAAGGCCCACCAACAGGTCATGTTTTCAGGATTTTTTTAGTATTGCACAGGTGATGGAATTATTGCCTGTGCAGGTGATGCAATTATCACCTGTGTAATACTAAGGAAATCCTGAAAACATGACCTGTTGGTGGGCCTTGAGGACTGGAGTTGGGGAACCCTGTTATAGGGCAAGGACATGTGACATACACTGCCAATGACACATGCCCTTGCTTGTGTGAAAAAAAGCACTTCGCTCCGTGTGTGCGCTGCTGATAGGCTGACAGATTGCACCTCCCCACTGTAAATGCGGGAAAGAGAAAAAAAAATGGAGATCTTCATTATTCCTGCAGAGATCCATCCCCTGCCCCTCCCCCCACCCCGCTGTACACTCAAACTGCGTATTAACATTAATTTTCATCATTACTGAGAAAAAATCCAGTTATGATTTTGGTGCACGAACAGTTATCGAACATAACCTTGAACAGCCGAATTTTTCTCAAATCGTTCGTGTTCGCCGAACGGCTCGAACACCACCCAAAACAGCTCGAATTTGAGATTGGCGAACAGTTCGAGTCGAACAACGCTTATCTCTAGTAGTGAGATGCTTGGGCGAGTACCGAGCAGTGTCGAGCATGCTCGCTCAACACTATTTATTACCACTCTTTGGGTCCGATCACTAAGCCAGTTATGAATCCACCTAACAATTGCCTTGTCCATTCCATAGTTGGTCATTTTTTCAATAAGGATGGTAAGAGATTCTTTGTCAAACATTTTGCTAAAATGAAGATATACTATATCTACTGTGTTTCCCTGATCCACCCAGTCAGTGATTCTGTCATAGAAGTAACTTAACTTAATCTGACATGAATTTACAACCAATGCTGGCTCTGGTTTAATCACTTTATTTTAATAAAGGTACTTGCATACATGTTGTTTAATAATTTGTTCAAAACTCTTTTCTGTTATAGAAGTATGGCTCACAGGCCTATAGCTCCCTGGGTCCACCGTCTTCCCCTTTTTAAAGATAGGGACAATATTCACTCTTCTCTAGTCTTCTGGGACTTCTCCTGTTCTCCAAGAATTTTCAAACATTATGGAGAGTGGTTCAATAATTTCCTCTGTTATCTCCTTCAGTACCTTAACATGTAATTCATCTGGACCTGTAGACTTGAAATCATTTATGTTAGCTAAGTATTTCCGCACTATCTCTCTGCTTATACATAGTGTGGATTATTCTATTCCTTCAATAGTACAGAGAAGATCAGTTGATGCTACATTTACTTTCTGAGAGAAAACACATGCAAGATATGAATTTAAAAGTTTGGTCTACTCAGCATCATTTTTACCACTTTACCATTTCCATCCTGAAAAATCCTATAGCATCTTTGACTTTTCTTTTACTTTTGACATACCCCCAAAATCCTTTCTTATTGCTTTTGACATCTCTTGCAAGCCTTAATTCAATATCAGTTTTAGCTAATCTAATGCGTGCCCTGCAGGTTCTGCAGACAGCAGTATATTCTTCTTTAGTTATGCCTCCCTATTTCCATTTGATAAACATTTCTTTCTTCCTTTATAGCATGTGTTCATCCATCCTTGTTTCTTTACATGCTTCCTATTCTTCCCTCTTTTAGGGATTGTTAACGATAGTGCTTTGAGAATCTCATTTTTCAAAATTTCCCATCCTTCCTGGACATTTCTGTCCTTAAGGACATCCAGCCATTAGATCTCTCATATCCTCTTTCTGGACCCCTTAAAATCTGCCCTTCTGAAATCCGACCTTGTAGTCTGACTCTTCATAGGTCTTTCTCCTCTAGTTATCCAAAAATCTATGATAGCATCTGCCGTCTAATTTTCCAGCCACCTTTACTTCCTCAACCATTTCCTCCCTGTTGGTAAGAATTAGATCCAAGATAGCAGATCCCCTTTGTAACGGGTCTGGGAGGCGGAACCTCTGAGCAACTTATACAAGGGGGCGGTCCTTGTAAGGAAGCGGGTGGCAACCAGGGAAGACAGGCAGGCAGTCACAGCAGGTGACCGGGACAGTCTCTGGGTAAACGGGCAGGAGGTCATGGCAAGTGACCGGGACAGTCTCTGGGTAAACGGGCAGGAGGTCACAGCAAGTGACCGGGACAGTCTCTGGGTAAACGGGCAGGAGGTCACAGCAAGTGACCGGGACAGTCTCTGGGTAAACGGGCAGGAGGTCACAGCAAGTGACCGGGACAGTCTCTGGGTTAATGGGCAGGAGGTCACAGCAAGTGATCGGGACAGTCTCTGGGTAAACGGGCAGGTACGACCTGTGACGGCTGAGCCTCCAGGTAGGCTAGCAGGCAGATGGCAGATGAGTGCTCCCAGGTGAGCAGGCGAGAGTCTCTGGATAGGCAGGTGGTCACAGCATGTGACGGCGGAGCCTCCAGGTAGGCTAACAGGCAGGTAGCAGATGAGCGCTCCCAGGTGAGCGGGCAAGAGTCTCTGGACTGGCAGGTGGTCACAGCACGTGACGGCGGAGCCTCTAGGTAGGCTAACAGGCAGGTAGCAGATGAGCGCTCCCAGGTGAGCGGGCAAGAGTCTCTGGACTGGCAGGTGGTCACAGCACGTGACGGCGGAGCCTCCAGGTAGGCTATCAGGCAGGTAGCAGGTGAGCGCTCCCAGGTGAGCGGGCAAGAGTCTCTGGACTGGCAGGTGGTCACAGCACGTGACGGCGGAGCCTCCAGGTAGGCTATCAAGCAGGTAGCAGGTGAGCGCTCCCAGGTGAGCGGGCAAGCTGGTCCATAGACAGACTGACAGGTGTCGGAAGGCAGACCGTCGGACCTCAGGCTAGCAAGCAGGAAAGCGGATGACAGGCAGGAATCAGGCAGCAAACTGGCAGGAGACTGGCAGGTAACTGGCAGGTAACTGGCAGGTAACTGGCAACGGGACCTGAGGGCTGAAGCAGAGTAGAGAACAGTGCAACAACATTGCTCGGGCACCTCCATTTTGGAGGAGGTGCCTTATATATGGAGGGATCCTCCGGCCATTGGCCGGGGACTCCTTAGGGCGACGCGCGCGGCCCCTTTAAGAGAGGGGGAGCGCGCGCGCGCCCTAAGCAAAGTGACCGGGGGAGAGCGGGCGCTGCAAGCAGAGCGGGAGGAAGCCGCTGGGCACGGAGCAGAGAGGTGAGGGGAACAGCGTCCCTGCCTAGCAGGAGGCAGGGACGCCGATGCTACAGTACCCCCCCCTTTAGGCCCCCCCTTTTTTAGGCCAGACAAAAATTTAGCAAGGATGAGAGGGGCATGGATGTTCTCCCGGGGCTCCCATGTTCTCTCCTCAGGACCAAACCCCTTCCAATCCACTAGAAAAAAGGTCTTTCCTCTTACCCTTTTGGTGGCCAGAATGTTCTCTACCTCAAACTCGTCTTCAGCAGAAACCGGAGCAGGAGGCGTACCTGTAGACTTGGAAAAGGAGTTAAGTACCACGAGTTTGAGAAGAGATACATGGAAGGAGTTAGGGATCCGTAAGTTGGCCGGGAGTTTCAATTTATAGGCCACCGGGTTGATCTGTTTGATAACCTCCAGTGGGCCGATTAACCGAGGCCCTAACTTATAGGAAGGAATCTTGAGCCGGACATATTTGGATGAGAGCCAGACTTTATCTCCGGGACAAAATTGTGGGGAATCCAGGCGTTTTTTGTCGGCGTGTCTCTTCATCCGTTCGGACGACTGAAGGAGTGTGGATCGGGTACTCTCCCAAATGGAGGAAAATTTGCTAACGAGAGATTCAGCAGCCGGGTTGTCCACAGAGGTGGAGACAGGAAAAGGGATCCGAGGATGCTGACCGAAGACTACAAAAAACGGGGATTTAGAAGAAGATTCGCTCTCGTGATTGTTGTAAGAGAACTCGGCCCATGGTAGGAGATCCACCCAGTCTGAATGGTGGGCATTAACGAAGTGCCGGAGGTAACTGGTCAAATTCTGATTGATCCGCTCCACTTGACCATTGGACTGTGGGTGCTAAGCGGAGGAGAAGTCCAGGGTGACGTCGAGCAGTTTACATGTGGCTCTCCAGAAGCGTGAGGTGAACTGAACCCCACGATCCGACACGATGTGGAGAGGCAGACCATGGAGACGGAAGATGTGGCGGATAAAGTCTTTAGCTAGCTCGGGAGCAGACGGGAGGCCTGGCAGGGGAATAAAATGAGCCATTTTGGAAAAGCGGTCAGCGACCACCCAAATGATCGTACAACCGGCAGAGATGGGGAGATCTGTTATGAAGTCCATAGCTATATATTGCCACGGGGCAGCAGGCACAGGCAGAGGAAGAAGGCGGCCGGTAGGCAGGTGTCTCGGAACTTTGTTGCGGGCGCAGGACACACAGGCAGAAACAAAGTCAATTACATCCTTGTACAGGGTAGGCCACCAGTAGTGCCGGGTAATAAGCTGGAGGGTCTTTTTCTGACCGGCGTGCCCAGCTAGCTTAGACGAGTGGCCCCAGTGTAGAATCTTCTCCTGATCGGACTCCGTTACGAACGTCTTACCGGGAGGGAGACGATTTAGACCCACAGGGGCTACCTGCATTACTCTGGCGGGATCGATGATGTGTTTAGGCTCCTCCTCAAGATCAGACACCAGAAAGGATCGGGACAGGGCGTCAGCTTTGATGTTCTTGTCAGCCGGACGAAAATGAAGAATGAAATCAAAGCGGGCAAAAAACAAAGACCACCGGGCTTGGCGCGGGTTAAGTCTCTGGGCGCTCTGGAGATATGCCAAGTTCTTGTGGTCAGTGTAAATTATTACCGGGTGGAGAGCCCCCTCGAGCAGGTAACGCCACTCCTCCAGTGCCATCTTAATGGCCAACAATTCTCGGTCTCCTATAGAATAATTGCGCTCAGAAGAGGAGAAAAGTTTGGAGAAAAAGCCGCAGGTTACCTTTCTTCCGGAAGAAGATTTTTGGGTAAGTACCGCCCCAGCTCCGGAGGAGGAAGCGTCAACTTCTAGGAAGAATTGTTTGTTGCCGTCCGGACGATGCAGCTCCGAGGCGGAGAGGAAGGCCTGTTTTAAGGAAAGAAATGCCTCCTCTGCTTCGGTCGGCCATTCTCTGGGGTTCGTACCTTTACGGGTGAGAGCAGAGATAGGGGCGGTCCGGGAAGAGAAGTGCGGTATGAACAGGCGGTAATAGTTGGTGAAGCCCAGGAACCGCTGAATAGCCTTCAACCCCTCTGGTCGGGGCCACTTCTGGATGGCAGACAGTTTCTCAGGATCCATTTGTAGACCTGTCTGAGAGATTATGTAGCCCAGAAATGTAAGAGAGGTCTGCTCAAAGATGCACTTCTCATATTTAGCGTAGAGGTGGTTCTGCCTGAGCCTGAGCAGGACCTGACGAACGTCCCTCCGGTGAGTAGGAAGATCCGGAGAGAAGACCAAGATATCGTCTAGGTACACCACCACGCAGGAGTAGAGAAGATCACGGAAAATGTCATTGACCAACTCTTGAAAGACGGCAGGAGCGTTACAGAGACCGAAGGGCATCACAAGGTACTCATAGTGGCCGTCCCGGGTATTGAATGCAGTCTTCCACTCATCCCCCTGACGGATACGGACCAGGTTATACGCCCCACGGAGATCCAGTTTGGTGAAGATTCTAGCCCCCCTCAGACGGTCAAATAATTCAGGAATAAGCGGAAGGGGGTATTTATTCTTCACAGTAATCTGGTTTAGGCCTCTATTGTCTATACATGGACGGAGTGAGCCGTCCTTCTTTTTGACAAAGAAGAAGCCTGCTCCCGCCGGGGAGGTAGATTTCCGGATAAATCCCCGGGCCAGGTTCTCCTCAATATATTCAGACATGGACCGGGTTTCAGCAGCGGACAAAGGGTAGATTCGCCCACGGGGGGGAGTAGAGCCGGGCATCAGGTCGATTGGGCAGTCGTATGGTCTATGAGGAGGTAAAGTCTCTGCCTCTTTTTTATTGAAGACATCCGCATAAGACCAATAGGGAACCGGAAGACCGGGCAGATTGGCTGGGGTAGGAGAAGGACGGGCAGGACGAACGGGAACTAGACAAGTCTTATGGCAGTCCTGTCCCCAGTGAAGGACCTCTCCGGTCTGCCAATCAAGCACGGGTGCATGTTTCTGGAGCCAAGGCAGGCCAAGCAATAGTGCGTGAGAGAGTCCAGGCAGAACATGAAAGGAGATGCTCTCAGAATGCAGCATTCCCACCTGTAGAGTCAGAGATTCGGTGATGAGTTGGATGGGATGTGGTAAGAGGCCCCCATCCACGGTGGCGACAGATAAAGGTATGGCCAGAGGTTTGGTGGGAATGTGGTATTTTTCTACCAGGGATTGAGAGATGAGATTTCCAGCAGCTCCAGAGTCAAGTTGAGCCAGTTCAAAATAGCGGTTCTCTCCGCAGAAGATAGAAACAGACAGCATCAGGGATGGAGAGGGTTTACTTTTGTCTAGGGCGACCTCTTCGAGCGATCCTAGACACAGGCGTTTCCCGACCTCTCAGGGCAGGAACGGATCCGGTGCTCCTTACTGCCACAGTAGAAACAGCTCCCCTCGGCACGACGTAAGTCTTGACGGGTCTTGACCATCTTGGTCTGGTCGACCTGTATAGGCTCAGGTGAGTGTGCCTGGAGAGTGACGGGTCTCTGAGAGGTAGGGACTAGACGTGGAATCCTCCTCTCACGGGTGACCTCCCTAGCGCGCTCCTGGAACCGGATGTCAATCCGGGTGGCAAGTGTAATCAAGTCGTCGAGAGTGGTAGGAATGTCCCGACCGGCGAGTTCATCTTTAATACGGCCGGACAGACCCTCCCAGAAGACGGACACCAGGGCGTCGTTATCCCAGGCCAGCTCCGAAGCAAGGGTACGGAACCGTATGGCATATTGGCCCACGGTGAGACTCCCTTGACGGAGGCGTAGCAGAGATGAGGCGGATGAGGTCCTCCGTCCGGGTTCGTCGAAGACCTTCCGGAAAGCCGTGAGAAAGGCTGGCAGGTCGGACACCAGAGGGTCTCCTCTCTCCCATAGAGGATTTAGCCAAGCCAGTGCCTCTCCCGTGAGATGGGACATGATGAAGGCTACTTTGGCCCGGTCGGAATTAAACTGGTGGGACTGGTGTTCAAAGTGCAGGGTGCACTGGTTAATGAAGCCCCGAGCTTGAGCGGAGTCACCTCCGAAGCGAGGAGGTGCAGAAAGCCGGATTCCAGAGCAGGATACTATGTTATTGGTGGTTGCTGGTGGGGCAGTCAAAGTGTCCAGGCGAGTATTGACATTCCGCAGGTGACCCAGTATGGACTCCTGTTGGGACCTCTGTCGGGACAGTTCATGACAAAGGTCCGAGAGCGAGGGAGCTTGGGTGCCACCGGTTTCCATGGCCCGAGCAAACTGTAACGGGTCTGGGAGGCGGAACCTCTGAGCAACTTATACAAGGGGGCGGTCCTTGTAAGGAAGCGGGTGGCAACCAGGGAAGACAGGCAGGCGGTCACAGCAGGTGACCGGGACAGTCTCTGGGTAAACGGGCAGGAGGTCACGGCAAGTGACCGGGACAGTCTCTGGGTAAACGGGCAGGAGGTCACAGCAAGTGACCGGGACAGTCTCTGGGTAAACGGGCAGGAGGTCACAGCAAGTGACCGGGACAGTCTCTGGGTAAACGGGCAGGAGGTCACAGCAAGTGACCGGGACAGTCTCTGGGTAAATGGGCAGGAGGTCACAGCAAGTGACCGGTACAGTCTCTGGGTAAACGGGCAGGTACGACCTGTGACGGCTGAGCCTCCAGGTAGGCTAGCAGGCAGATGGCAGATGAGTGCTCCCAGGTGAGCAGGCGAGAGTCTCTGGATAGGCAGGTGGTCACAGCATGTGACGGCGGAGCCTCCAGGTAGGCTAACAGGCAGGTAGCAGATGAGCGCTCCCAGGTGAGCGGGCAAGAGTCTCTGGACTGGCAGGTGGTCACAGCACGTGACGGCGGAGCCTCTAGGTAGGCTAACAGGCAGGTAGCAGATGAGCGCTCCCAGGTGAGCGGGCAAGAGTCTCTGGACTGGCAGGTGGTCACAGCACGTGACGGCGGAGCCTCCAGGTAGGCTATCAGGCAGGTAGCAGGTGAGCGCTCCCAGGTGAGCGGGCAAGAGTCTCTGGACTGGCAGGTGGTCAAAGCACGTGACGGCGGAGCCTCCAGGTAGGCTATAAGGCAGGTAGCAGGTGAGCGCTCCCAGGTGAGCGGGCAAGCTGGTCCATAGACAGACTGACAGGTGTCGGAAGGCAGACCGTCAGACCTCAGGCTAGCAAGCAGGAAAGCGGATGACAGGCAGGAATCAGGCAGCAAACTGGCAGGAGACTGGCAGGTAACTGGCAGGTAACTGGCAGGTAACTGGCAACGGGACCTGAGGGCTGAAGCAGAGTAGAGAACAGTGCAACAACATTGCTCGGGCACCTCCATTTTGGAGGAGGTGCCTTATATATGGAGGGATCCTCCGGCCATTGGCTGGGGACTCCTTAGGGCGACGCGCGCAGCCCCTTTAAGAGAGGGGGAGCGCGCGCGCGCCCTAAGCACAGTGACCGGGGGAGAGCGGGCGCTGCAAGCAGAGCGGGAGGAAGCCGCCGGGCACGGAGCAGAGAGGTGAGGGGAACAGCGTCCCTGCCTAACAGGAGGCAGGGACGCCGACGCTACACCCTTGTTCTCTCTTCTACCTTTTGGAAGTTAAAGTTGTCAGCAAGAGAGGATAAGAATTTGCTGGACTTGTTACTTTTGCCTGAGAGATTCCCAACAAATGTCGGGATAGTTGAAATCTCCCATGATCACTACGTCATATTTTTTTTGATAACTTGGCTATCTGATATATAAAGAGTTCATCCATATCTTCAGCTTAGCCAGGTGGCCTATAGTAAACGAGTACAATGGTGTGCTTTCCGTTTTTCTCTCCTTGCATTCTTACCCAAACAGTTTCCACTGAACTCACAGCTTCTGAAGCTTCAAAGCTTCAATCTCTGTGGAGATGTACACTTTTCTAACACACAATGCGACACCTCTTCCCTGTTTATTAAGTCTGTTTCTTGCAAATAAGTTGTATCCTTCTAACCTTGTATTCCAGTCATGTGTATCGTCCCACCAAGTTTCAGTGATGCCAATGACATCATATTTCTTTTCCTGCATTAGTAGCTCAAAGGCTGTGTGCCCACTATGCGTTTTTCAAGCGTTTTTGATGCGGATTTTCCGCAGTGTAAACGCTTGAAAACGCTTGGTAATCTGTGCCCCATGATCCCCAATGAAAATCTGCATGTTCTGTGCCCATGCTGCGGAATTTTCCGCAGCGGATTTTTCTTGTGGAAAAACGTGTGTAAAATCCGCAAGCGTTTTTGACTGCCAAGAACATGCAGAAACGCTGCAGAAATTTTCTGCTTCATTTCTGCATCGTGGGCACATACCCTAATTCTCCTTGTTTTTTGCCCATGCTCATGTGTGACACCCCAGGGGTCTGGTTGCCACAGTAATAGAGATATTATGTCTGAGAGCAAGTGGGAGGTTTCTCTGGCCAGGAGCCCTAAGCATGCAACACGGTCCGCCCAGACCTGGGAGGGGAGGAATCTGCCCTTATAAACTGGGTCTGGGGCGGGATTAGTGAGTGAAGCTGCAGACAGAGACAGAGCCTGCAGAACAAGCAGAGCAGTCAGAGCCTGGAGAGGGAAAGTGAGAACAGGAGCTCTGTAGGAGCAGAGGCAGAAGGCCAGGGGCTGTGAGCAGAGATATAGCTCGCCCTGGCTGAAGTTACTAAAACCGGACACAGGAGTCCGAGGCTGTGGGGACTGATATATACCCAGCAGCAGAAACCAACCGGCAGGGGATTCCAGGTCCTCTGGCCATAGAAGCCCGGAGGCTCAGTCACAAAGAAGGGACCAGCGCCGCCATCCAGGAGCGGAGGCTAACAGAAGGCCCCAAGTCACCAGCCATACGGGTGAGCACCACACGGTATACTCAGGGACGTGGGCTACTTGTAACCGCTGACAGCAAGGTAGCCAGGAAGAATGCAGATAAACGGGGAGGCCTACAACTCCACCTGGCCAGGGTAGATCCTGCTTGCTCGCAGACTGACCAGGCCCCTTATACTAGCCAGTACTCCCGGGAGGGTCTGCCTTGTACCATCAGTAAAGACCCTGAACTGCACCTCACGTCTCTGTGATTCCTTGCCGCACCAGCACCATTAGCACTGGGACCCTCACACCATCACTCCCATCATCTCTCACATTAGCTGCCCTGAGGCAATACTTCTCCCGTGGGGAGTTATCCCATACTCGGCTGCGCAAACAACATCAGCCTCAGCGGTCGGCAGCGCAGCAGCGGTCCCCACTGACCGCAATCCACGGGTGGCGTAGTCGGACAATTGCTATACATTAAGACTGCCACTGGTTTGACCACCCTGGGCACGGACCGGGTCACCGCCACACGGAGACTACAACCCCCAGCATTCTACAACAGGCCCGGTTCCGGGTTCCTCTGCACAACACAGGCCCAGGGGGTGCGTCAACTTTGGCGTAGTCGGCAGGATTTCGTGCCCGCAACCACCGGGTACTGCGTGCCTGAAAAAGAGACTTTTATACTTACCTGTGGTGAAGTTTCCCGCCGTCCGGAGTCGTTTTCCGCCATCCGGAGCCGATTCCCGCCATCAGACGCCATCTTGGACAGTTTCCCGCCGTCTTCTGCCTTCTTCCTGCCATCCGCAGCTGCTTCCCGCCTTCGGACGCCATCTTCGGGACGCCGCACGGGAAGAAGAGGGGCGTGGACGCCGAAAGCGCGCGAGATCCGAAGCTCCGCCCCACGCTCCGCCCCACGCTCTGACGCTGCGCAAGGTCCTGGAAGGGAGGAAGAGCGACGCTGACGTCATCGGAGCACGACGCCAGGTCCTCAACCCCGACGATCGACTGCGGAGCCGCGGCCTACGGAAGAAGAGCATCGCAAGGTAGGCCACGGTCCACTAGGGGGGAAGGAGGATGTCACATACCGAGGGGAGCTCCACTGCCACAGCCACCGCCAGCGCAACCGCTGCAGCAGTCATGCCATTCACCATGCCCTATATCCCGGGGGCAACCTGGCTACCCCAGTACTCAGGGGAGTCACATACTCTAAATGACTTTAGAGAAAGACTGGATAGCCTCTTCCAGGTGTACCCCCTCACAGAAGAGCAAAAAGTGAGCATCCTGGTGGCCCAATTAATCGGGGCAGCCCAAAGGGAGGTAAAGTCCTGGCCACCTGGGAGGAAGAGGACTGTCAGAGAAATACTAGCCCGGCTGAAAGACACATTTGATACCCGCACCTCAGCCGAAATAAAGCTCAGATTTTACGGGTGTAAACAGCGGGCACATGAGAGTATAAGAGACTATGCTCTAAACCTACAAGAGGCCCTGAGAGCCATTAAGCAGGCAGACCCTGACAGCGTGGGAAATGAAGATAAGCTGTTGACTGAACAATTTATTGAGGGTCTACTGTGCAATGGCCACCGAACTCAGTTGCGGGCAATGGCCTTACAGGACCCTGACCTGGACTTTGCACAGTTCAAGGACAGAGCCATCCGGGTGCTCCGAGAATCGGCACCAGGTGACGCTGTGACCCACAGGCGCCCTGCTATCACTTACCACCAGGAGACGGCGCCCTTGTCTGCAGGGCCTGTGGGAGCTGATGCGCAGGCTTTAAACAGTGACCCGGCTACAGACCTG
Organism: Phyllobates terribilis; assembly: GCF_046119375.1. Lineage (NCBI taxonomy): Eukaryota > Metazoa > Chordata > Amphibia > Anura > Dendrobatidae > Phyllobates > Phyllobates terribilis. The sequence continues at coordinate 194,309,324 of NW_027362772.1, read as the reverse complement.
CACCATCAGGTCCAAGAGCTGACTAAGAGCGTTGCTGCGCTAACCAGAACTGTGCAGTCTTTACAGGTCTCTTCTCCAGGAAAGATCCAGCTAGCATCCGGACCGGAGGACGTCCCGTGGCGCCGACTGAGGAGGACCCCACCGGCCAGAGGAAGACCCAGCGACAGATACAACGAGGACGGACGACCCATCTGCTGCCGCTGCAATCAACCCGGACATGTTGCAAGGTACTGTCATTTAAACGGGCACAACCTGGGGTAGAGGGCCAACCCCCAGGCATAAGACCATCAGGCCCATCAAACTGGCGTGATAAATACGTAGGGGGACGTCCAATCTTGCCTGTGGTACTGGATGGCATTCCTATGAGTGCCCTACTAGACACTGGGTCACAGGTGACCACCATCCCGTACGTGCTCTTTAAACAGTACTGGAATGACTCGGACATAACCCGCTACCCAGATGACGACCTGAGTATCATCGCCAGCAATGGTCAGCCCGTGCCGCAGGTGGGATTCAAAGAGGTGACCATTAAGATCGGTAAAGTCGAACTGGCGGCACAAGGACTGATTATAGTGGACATAGACCGTCATGAGAGTCACCCTAGAATAACCTTGGGAACTAATGTGATTGAAAATTGTCTTGCAGAGGTGATTCTCATTTTACAGCAGGTTGCCAAGAACGCCAGTTCCGGCCAGCAGCGTGTGCTCCAAAAAGAGATCCGGGCACTGATGAAGCGGCAACAGGTGGAACTATCTGGTGGTGAGATAGGTAGCGTGAGAATGTGTGACCCGTTCCCTATTGCCATGCCCCCAAAAAGTGAGATGATGATTTGGTGCCGGGCAGCTATTAGTCTAAGAGGTAGAGACTACCAAGCAATGGTAGAACCCGTCTACTCAGACAGTAGGCCCACCATTTTGACAGCACGGGGGGTGGTCGATGTACGCCATGAGAGGGTGCCCGTTCGCATCATAAATATCGGGGAGAGAGAAGTATACCTGCCCCGGTATGCCACGCTTTCCAAATTGTTCACCATAAACCAGAATTCTGTACAGGCCGTGGAACCCTTGCCTCCATCTCAACCAGAGGAAGGTAACGGCTCTAAGAAACCAATGGAGGACTGGTGTCAGCAACTGCATTTGGGTACTGACTCCACTCCCTCACACCAGAAACAGGGAGTCTATCGGGTGGTTCGAGAGTACGAGAGAGTGTTTAGTAAACACCCGCTAGACTTCGGGCGAGTAAAGGGGGTAGAACACCACATCCCCACGGGAGACCATCCTGCCATAAAGGAGAGATACCGACTCGTACCCCCGGCACACTACCAACACGCCAAGGGGATGCTTAGAGACATGAAGGAGGCTGGGGTAATCAGGGACAGCTGTAGCCCCTGGGCAGCTCCACTAGTCTTAGTGAAAAAGAAAGACAACACCATGAGAATGTGTGTAGACTACAGGAAGGTCAACCGTATCACACACAAAGATGCGTACCCGTTACCAAGGATAGAAGAGTCCTTAGCTGCATTAAAATCTGCTAACTTCTTCTCTACTTTGGATCTCACTAGCGGGTACTGGCAGGTTCCTGTAGCAGAGGTGGACCGGGAGAAGACCGCATTCACCACCCCGATGGGTCTCAGCGAATTTAACTGTATGCCGTTCGGGCTCTGCAACGCACCAGGAACCTTCCAACGGTTGATGGAATGCTGTCTGGGACACCGGAACTTCAAGACGGTCCTGTTATACCTGGACGATGTCATCGTCTATTCCAAGACCTACGAGGACCACCTGAAACACCTGGCAGAAGTGTTCGAAGCTCTGGCAAACTACGGCCTAAAGGTGAAACCCTCCAAGTGTCACCTCCTGAAACCAAAGGTGCAATACCTGGGACACGTGGTGAGTGCTGACGGAGTGGCTCCTGACCCTGATAAGATCACCGTGATTAAGGACTGGCCAAGACCCTCCAACATAAAGGAAGTGCGGCAGTTCCTCGGGTTGGTAGGCTACTACCGAAGATTCATTCCCGGTTTCACCAAAATGGCAGCCCCTATGCAGGACCTCCTGATAGGTCAATCTCGGAAAGCCAAAAACCAGAAGCCGCCCTTTAGGTGGGAAAAGCTGGAAGAGGAGTCCTTCTGCCAGCTGAAGATGGCCCTCACGGGGGATGAAATCCTGGCATATCCAGACTACAGCCAGCCCTTTATCCTCCACATGGACGCAAGCAACATCGGGCTAGGAGCCGTACTGTCCCAGATCCAGCAAGGGAAAGAACGGGTAATCGCTTATGCCAGCCGAAAGCTACGGCCCACGGAGAGGAACCCTGAGAATTATAGCTCATTCAAGCTGGAGTTCCTGGCAGTAGTGTGGGCAGTGACCGAACGTTTCAAGCATTACCTTGCCTCCTCCAAATTCACAGTGTACACGGATAACAACCCGTTGACACACCTGGACACTGCAAGGCTCGGTGCCCTGGAACAGAGATGGATGGCCCGCCTGTCCAACTTTTAATTCACCATCAAATACCGGGCAGGACGCTCAAATGCCAACGCGGATGCCCTGTCTAGAATGCCGAACTTACCGGACGTAGGGGAAGATCCAGAACATCTGGAAGAAGTTGAGCTCCCTGCGTTCCACCGTCATGGGATTACCCTGTATTCCCACCGTGTGAAAGACAGGTGCTCCGTGACGTTCAATCCCTTGCCCCACTACAACTGGGCGGAGACGCAAGACAGTGATCCCGCAGTCCATTTGGTGAAGGAAATGCTGACCCAGGCCAATGCCCGTCTTGCCCCAGATGCTCCGGAGGAGACCAAGCAACTGTGGAAGGAGAAAAGTAAGCTGTTCCTCTACAGGGAGAAGCTGTGCCGGAGAATGGTTAACTCTCGAACACATGAGTTGACCTGGCAGGTAGTGGTCCCAAGACGAGACGCGGCTATGGTTCTAGAGGCATACCACAACGGAGCAGGGCATTTCGGATGGAAGAAGCTGGAGTTCTTGTTGCGTGAACGGTTCTACTGGGTAGGCATGAGAGGAGCCATCGAGAGGTGGTGCAGAGACTGTGGCCCGTGCCACCTGAGAAGAAAAGACCGAGCCAGCCAGAAGATTCCCCTGCAGCCCATCATCACCAGACAGCCACTGGAACTGGTAGCCCTGGACCATGTGAAATTGGCTCCAAGCAGATCTGGGTATGTCTACGCCCTCACAATCGTAGATCATTACTCCCGGTTCCTGGTGGTGGTCCCGGTCAAGGACTTAACGGCTCAAACAGCAGCTAGAGCCTTCCAGCAGCACTTCTGCCGTCCACACGGGTACCCGGACCAAGTGTTGACAGAGGAAGGACCAGCCTTCGAAGCGGAGGTCTTCCAGGAGTTCTGCAACCTGTATGGCTGCAAGAAGATAAGAACAACGCCCTATCACCCTCAAACCAATGGACTCTGCGAGAAGATGAACCAGGTGGTGATAGATCTGCTAAAAACATTGCCCCTGGAAGAACGCAGTCTGTGGGCTGAGAAACTGCCCGATCTGGTGGACCTGTATAACCACATCCCTGTAGGTTCCACCAACTGTACCCCGGCTTACCTAATGAGAGCAAGACCTGGTAAGCTGCCTATTGACCTGGATATGGGAGTCCTAACGCCTGAGGACACGCCTGAGGACACCTCGCCAGAGGCAGACTGGGATACAGAACGGCAGCAGCAGTATCGGAAAGTACAGGAGAGCGTCGAGCGAAGTCTGTCTCAAGCTAGAGAAAGGCAAGAGAAGGCTTATAACCAGTATGCTCCCGCTGTTCCCCTGGTACCTGGAGAGCAGGTCTTGAAGAGGAAGAGGCGGCTCCACAAGTTGGACGACCAGTGGGAGAAGGACCCGTACACCGTACTGCCATCAAGCCATGAGAACCCAAAAATCTGCGTAATCAGTAAGGATGGAGGAGAAACCACAGCCATTGTCTCCAGAGACCACCTGAAGAAGTGTCCCGAGCAGCTGCAAAGCCCTGAAGAAGATCAAGGCAACCCTCAACCCGCAGAGGAAAGGGAAGAAATGATCAGTACCGTACTCGGAGACTTCCCCCGGTCTTGGACACAAGTAAACGGCGCTGTCGTGGTACCCATCCTCACCTTTCTCCAGCCAGCCCCGCAAGTGCCTACAGAGGAACCGGTAGAGCTGGAAGAGCAGCCGGCCCAAGAGGCAGAAGAGTCCACACCAGCAGTACAGGAGGATCAACCCTCTGCTAGTAGTGAGCCTGCCGTGCCCCTAGTGAGCCAAAGAGTGCGCAGACAGCTGCCCAGCTTACCCATAACACCTCCTACACCCTGTAGTGCAGAACCAGTTAGTGAGCTTCGTAGGTCCACTAGAGTCACTAGAGGTCAGATGCCCGCTCGCTGGAGAATCTAAACTAATGCACTGTGAATTTAACTGTTAACTGTTTATGTTTGTTGCCTGTTATTAATTATGTTTCTCAGTTACCCTGCAGATTTATTTGGACTAACAGGTTATGGATGCTGGATAACCGGAACAGTTTTGTAGATAGTTGCACCTTGGTGCCTCTTGCGAAGACGGCCGTGGAAGATAAAACCTGTCTGGCGTGGCCTACTTGCGGCCCAAAGTAGCTAGCTCCAGCCTTGCAGCCACGCCCAAGGACAACGCAAGGGGTTTGCTTTGGACAGGTCCCCTACTTCGCTTAAAGCTTCACCTTGGGTGATATGGACACCCGGTTGCGGACACGCCGTGACCTTTAAAGAACTAAAGCTTCTTGTAAATATGTTATCGTGTTATTGTTTATACCCTGTTATTATGTTTCTTTAAAAATGTGTTTAGTCCCGGAGTACTAAAATTTACTAGGGGGGAATGTGACACCCCAGGGGTCTGGTTGCCACAGTAATAGAGATATTATGTCTGAGAGCAAGTGAGAGGTTTCTCTGGCCAGGAGCCCTAAGCATGCAACACGGTCCGCCCAGATCTGGGAGGGGAGGAATCTGCCCTTATAAACTGGGTCTGGGGCGGGATTAGTGAGTGAAGCTGCAGACAGAGACAGAGCCTGCAGAACAAGCAGAGCAGTCAGAGCCTGGAGAGGGAAAGTGAGAACAGGAGCTCTGTAGGAGCAGAGGCAGAAGGCCAGGGGCTGTGAGCAGAGATATAGCTCGCCCTGGCTGAAGTTACTAAAACCGGACACAGGAGTCCGAGGCTGTGGGGACTGATATATACCCAGCAGCAGAAACCAACCAGCAGGGGATTCCAGGTCCTCTGGCCATAGAAGCCCGGAGGCTCAGTCACAAAGAAGGGACCAGCGCCGCCATCCAGGAGCGGAGGCTAGCAGAAGGCCCCAAGTCACCAGCCATACGGGTGAGCACCACACGGTATACTCAGGGACGTGGGCTACTTGTAACCGCTGACAGCAAGGTAGCCAGGAAGAGTGCAGATAAACGGGGAGGCCTACAACTCCACCTGGCCAGGGGAGATCCTGCTTGCTCGCAGACTGACCAGGCCCCTTATACTAGCCAGTACTCCCGGGAGGGTCTGCCTTGTACCATCAGTAAAGACCCTGAACTGCACCTCACGTCTCTGTGATTCATTGCCGCACCAGCACCATTAGCACTGGGACCCTCACACCATCACTCCCATCATCTCTCACATTAGCTGCCCTGAGGCAATACTTCTCCCGTGGGGAGTTATCCCATACTCGGCTGCGCAAACAACATCAGCCTCAGCGGTCGGCAGCGCAGCGGCGGTCCCCACTGACCGCAATCCACGGGTGGCGTAGTCGGACAATTGCTATACATTAAGACTGCCACTGGTTTGACCACCCTGGGCACGGACCGGTTCACCGCCACACGGAGACTACAACCCCCAGCATTCTACAACAGGCCCGGTTCTGGGTTCCCCTGCACAACACAGGCCCAGGGGGCGCGTCACATGCTTGTTTTTTGCCCATGTTTTTTGTATAGAAACTTCTTCATTTGTGATAGTTTTCTCTTTCTCCAACATTTTTATCATTTTGATTTTTTTTGTCTTTTTTTCCTTTCCAGTTCTAATAGCAGAGCTCTCAATAGTATTTGTTCACTGTATGGCTTTCCCTGGCCTTTTGCTTCCCTTCCCACAATGTTCTAGTTTAAAGCTCTCCTGATGAGTGTAGCAAGGCAACTTCCAAATATGTGTTTTCCAGTCTTGGTAAGGTGCAGGCCATCTCTAGCAAGTAGAAATCCAAATCCTTGCTGACCGCACCATTGACATAGCCAGTTGTTTACCTGTCGAATCTTGTTCCGCCTCCTTGTTCTATGGACATCCACTGGGAGGATGGATGAGAAGACCACCTGCGCTCACAGTTCTTTCATGTTTGGTGCCTAAGTCTTCAAAGTCACTGCAGATGGTTTTCAGGTTCTTTCTTGAGGTGTCATTTGTCCCGCAATGTATTAGCAGGAATGTGAAGTCATCTGTAGGTCTGAAGAGTCCTGATATCCTGTCAGACACATCTTTGATTTTTGCACCTGGAAGACAGCACATTTCTCTTGAGGTTATATCCGGTCTGCTTATAGCGGCCTGTTCCTCTCAACAGGGAATCCCCCATATTCTGTCCCCATAGTTGTGCTGTAAGTATATGGCTCTGTGAGACGGGGTCTCTGTACCTGTACTTACAATGGCAATGGTCGCAGATAGCTTAACTCGGCTGCAAGCAGGCACGTTGTGAAGAATTCAGAAGAGGCTTTGTTTTCTTGCATGAATCCTTGTTAAAATGCATACAGGAGCAGGTAAAAATAACTTTTCCAGAGAGAGGCTGAAAGCACATGAGCTTCTAATGGTGACAAGATGGTGACTGAGGAAAAGGCAGGGAAGAAGGGAGGGGTTAGCTACAGTCACATGAGGGGAGACAGGGAGAGAGAAGGGACAAACTTCAAGGAAAGTGAACATGACTGCTATACAAAGAACAGTGATATACAACAACTGTAAGAAGTCCATTATTGTCCATGAAATTCCCAATTATGGGACATAACACCCCATGACCACCACTCTCCGTTTCTTCTTCACAATATTTTTCTTTCTTGATCCAAGAGGACTCAGAGTGCTTACAAGATTGTTCTTTGTGGGCAAAGGATTATCTTGATGCATTTGATCATCGTCCTCCTGCGTGAGAGCCTGGTACTGGTTCCTGAGCAGTATGGGTGCTGACTGCCTCCTGATCCTCCTACTTCTCTGGGTCACATGCTTCCATTCCTCTGTTTCTTCAGGTGCACTACAACATTCTTCTCTTTCTGAATCATGAAGAGATAATTCTGCTCTGTCTAAGAATTCCTCACCTTCCTTAATCATTTTCAATGTAGCTATTCTCTCTTCTAGACTTTGCAACTTTTCCTCCAACAGGGACACAAGCTTGCATTTCTGGCAAGTGAAGTCTGGCTTTTCCACTGGTAAGTCTGTGAACATGTAGCATGCGATGCAGCTCACCAAATAGCTACTGGTCTCTTCCGTGTTGTTATTGTTATATGATGTCAAAGTGGTGAAGATTATGCCAAAATTCACACGGTTTTCCGATGTCCTCCTTTCCTCAGCAATGGCCAAAATCCTGTGTTCCTTGAGTTCGTAGGGACGCTTCACGTATCCCAGAATGCACTGGGAATATGCAAATAATCTTCACAGAACTTCTCCCCTGTTGAAAAAAACGAATTTCTGTGGAATAACCGTAAAGATTCATTTGACGATTTCCTTCAAGCAGCTCAATACGGCTACACCCAAAGATCTTCAGACTCGCGGCAGATTCGTGAACTTTAAGTAAAAAGTACCAATGAGGTTTTAGGGAATACTCTGGGAGTAACTTTTCTGCTTTATTTTTCGATAGTATACCTAGTTCTACTTGTTCCCACAAAAAAGACCGCAATTTTAGTTTATTTTTATAAGTGAGGTCATGTTGGAGTGGAATATATACATTATGATCTGCTAGTTGTCTATTAGCTTCTTTGATATAATATTCCCAAGTCAAAAGTACAACGTTTTCACCCTTGTTCACTTTAGATATAATTACATCCTCCCAACTCTTAATCCTTTTTAAAGCTGACTGTTCTCTTTCACTTAGATTGGATATAGGTATCGAGTAAATTAATGCCTCCACATCCTTAATTACTAAACGTTGGAATAACTCAATTGCACTACTTAATGATATAGGGGGCATAAATGTAGAGATAATACCCCCAGTGAAAGGTTCCACATTTCGATTAGATAGTGGAAGAGAACTATCAGTAGTTGTTTCAGATAAACTGAGTAATAGGGCAGCGTCCTCCGATACAATAGATCTCAGAGAATTTTCCTTCCTGAAACCCAAAGGACCAATAGAACAAGGATTTTCACCTTCCAGAGAAGAATCAGGTTTTGGAATATTAGATATAGACGTCTCTGACATAGAAGAAAAGGATTTAAATAAATGCATCTTTCTTACAGCTTTAAACAAATCAATTTTAAAGTCCACAATGTAAATATGTTCTGGCACGCAGTAATTCAAACCTTTAGCTAGTAAAGTGAGAACATCAGAATCTAAAGCATGGTTAGTCAAATTAATTATTTTCAGACTGTCATTATCTCAGAAGAAATCAATTCCACCATAAGACGTGCTTCCGTTTCACTCCTAAAGTGCCTCCTGCATTTATACACAGTTATATGAAAAAGTTTGGGCACCCCTATTAATCTTAAGCTTAATGTTTTATAAAAATTGGTGTTTTGCAACAGCTATTTCAGTTTGATATATGTAATAACTGTTGGACACAGTAATGTTTCTGCCTTGAAATGAGGTTTATTGTACTAACAGAAAATGTGCAATCTGCATTCAAACAAAATTTGACAGGTGCATAAGTATGGGCACCTCACCAGAAAAGTGACATTAATATTTATTAGATCCTCCTTTTGCAAAAATAACAGCCTCTAGTCGCTTCCTGTAGCTTTTAATGAGATCCTGGATCCTGGATGAAGGTATTTTTGACCATTCCTCTTTACAAAACAATTCCAGTTCAGTTAAGTTTGATGGTCGCCGAGCATGGACAGCCCTCTTCAAATGATCCCACAGATGTTCAATGATATTCAGGTCTGGGGACTGGGATGGCCATTCCAGAACATTGTAATTGTTCCTCTGCATGAATGCCTGAGTAGATTTGGAGCGGTGTTTTGGATCATTGTCTTGCTGAAAGATCCATCCCCTGCGTAACTTCAACTTTATCACTGATTCTTGAACATTATTGTCAAGAATCTGCTGATACTGAGTGGAATCCATGCGTCCCTCAACTTTAACAAGATTCCCGGTGCCGACATTGGCCACACAGCCTCAAAGCATGATGGAACCTCCACCAAATTTTACTGTGGGTAGCAAGTGTTTTTCTTGGAATGCTTTGTTTTTTTGCCGCCATGCATAACGCCTTTTTGTATGACCAAACAACTCAATCTTGGTTTCATCAGTCCACAGGACCTTGTTCCAAAAAGGAATTGGCTTCTCCAAATGTGCTTTTGCATACCTCAGCCGACTCTGTTTGTGGCGTGCTTGCAGAAACGGCTTCTTTCGCATCACTCTCCCATACAGCTTCTCCTTGTTCAAAGTGCGTTGTATAGTTGACCGATGCACAATGACACCATCTGCAGCAAGTTGATGCTGCAGCTCTCTGGAGGTGGTCTGAGGATTGTCCTTGAATGATCTCACCATTCTTCTTCTCTGCCTTTCTGATGTTTTTCTTGGCCTGCCACTTCTGGCCTTAACAAGAACGGTCCCTGTGTTCTTCCATTTCCTTACAGTGGAAACTGACAGGTTAAATCTCTGAGACAGCTTTTTGTATCCTTCCCCTGAACAACTATGTTGAATAATCTTTGTTTTCAGATCTTTTGACAGTTGTTTTTAGGAGCCCATGATGCCACTCTTCAGAGGAGATTCAAACAGGAGAACAACTTGCAAGTGGCCACTTTAAGTAGCTTTTCTCATGATTGCATACGCCTGGCTATGAAGTTCAAGGCTCAATGAGGTTAAAAAAACAAAAAAAGTGCTTTAGTAAGTCAGTAAAAAGTAGGTAGGAGTATTTAAAACAAAAAAATGATAAGGGTGCCCATACTTATGCACCTGTCAATTTTTGTTTGAATGCAGATTGCACATTTTCTGTTAGTACAATAAACCTCATTTCAAGGCAGAAACATTACTGTGTCCAACAGTTATTACATATATCAAACTGAAATAGCTGTTGCAAAAACACCAATTTTTCTAAAACATTAAGCTTAAGATTAATAGGGGTGCCCAAACTTTTTCATATAACTATATGGGGTCCATTATACTGTATGGAGCACAGTATGGGGCCCATTATATTGTATGAAGCACTATATGGGGCCCATGATACTGTTTGGAGCATTATGTGGTGCCCATAATACTGTATGGAGGACTAAGTGGTGCCCATAATACTATATGGAGGACTATGTGGTACCCATAATACTGTATGGTGGACTAAGTGGTGCCCATAATACTGTATGGAGGACTATATGGTGCCCATAATACTGTCTGGAAGACTATGTGGTGCCCATAATACTGTATGGAGGACTATGCGGTACCCATAATTCTGTATGGAGGACTGTGTGGTGCCCATAATACTGTATGGAGGACTGTGTGGTGCCCATAATACTGTGTGGAGGACTATGCGGTACCCATAATTCTGTATGGAGGACTGTGTGGTGCCCACAATACTGTATGGAGGACTAAGTGGTGCCCATAATACTGTATGGAAGACTATGTGGTGCCCATAATACTGTATGGAGGACTATGTGGTGCCCACAATACTGTATGGAGACTATGTGGTGCCCATAATACTGTACAGAGGACTCTGTGGTGCCTATAAGACTGTATGGAGGACTATTCTGTCTGGTCTCAAATGAAAAGTCTGCAGTCACTTTTTGTGACTAAAGGCTTCTGTATCCCCCCAGAGAATGCACTGTGCGCTGCGAGGATTCGCCAGTTTCTGAGCAATTGTAGAATTTACAATAGATATCAATTATGTAATGTAAGAAGTGAGTGGAATCTTTGACATTTCGCTATATATATATATATAAACAAACAAATCACCAGGACCTGATGGCATACACCCACGGGTACTAAGGGAACTAAGTAATGTGATAGACAGACCGTTATATCTTATATTTAAGGACTCTGTTGAGACTGGGTCTGTGCCACTTGATTGGCGACAGGCGAATGTAGTGCCAATATTCAAAAAGGGAGCGAAAAGTGACGCCGGAAACTATCGGCCGGTGAGTCTGACGTCCGTTGTGGGCAAAATTTTTGAAAGCTTCATTAAAGAGGCAATTACGGAGCATCTTGATGCTAATAATCTTTTAATCCCAAACCAACATGGATTCATGAGGAATCGCTCCTGCCAAACAAACCTGATTGACTTCTACGAGGAGGTTAGCTCTCGAGTAGATCAGGGGGAACCAGTGGATGTCGTGTATCTCGACTTCTCAAAAGCGTTCGATAGCGTGCCACATAATAGGTTGGTATACAAAATGAGAATGATGGGGCTGGGGGAAAATGTCTGCAAGTGGGTAGCTAACTGGCTAAAGGATAGAAGGCAGAGGGTGGTTATAAATGGAATATACTCAGATTGGGTAAGCGTCACTAGTGGGGTACCACAGGGGTCTGTACTAGGCCCAATGTTATTTAATATCTTTATTAACGACATAGTCAACGGGATAAATAGTAAAATATCATTATTTGCAGATGACACAAAGTTATGTAAAACAATTAATACAAAAGAGGATAGTGCAGACCTACAGAGGGATTTGGATAAGCTGGGTAGGTGGAGCATTAAATGGCAAATGAGGTTTAACGAGGAGAAATGTAAAGTCATACATATGGGAAGGAAAAATGGAAGTCACCAGTACTCACTGAATGGGAAATCATTGGGGAATTCAGAGATGGAGAAGGACTTGGGCATCTTGATTGATAGCAAACTAAATTGGAGTGCCCAAAGTCAGGCCGCTGCTGTAAGGGCAAACATTGTAATGGGATGTATCAGAAGAGGTATAGCTGCAATGGATGAGAACATTGTTCTTCCACTGTACAAAGCACTGGTCAGACCACACTTGGAATACTGTGCTCAGTTATGGGCCCCAATATATAGAAAGGATATAAATGAGCTTGAAAAGGTACAAAGGAGGGCAACAAAATTAATAAAGGGAATGGAGGGACTGCAATACCCAGAGAGGTTGGCAAAACTAGAACTATTCAGCCTGGAAAAGAGAAGGTTGAGGGGGGACATAATAAATGTGTACAAATATGTTAGGGGACAGTATAGAGATCTTGCCCGAGATTTGTTCAAAAGGAGGGATATTACGGTAACAAGAGGGCACTCACTAAGACTGGAAGAGAAAAGGTTTCAGCACCAGCATAGGAAGGGGTTCTTTACGGTAAGAGCAGTGAGAATATGAAATTCACTGAGTGAGGAGACGGTAATGTCGGATTCACTACACCAGTTCAAGCGGGGACTGGATGCATTTCTAGATACCAGGCAGATTTCAGCATATACTTAAAAATAAAATAAAATAGTAGGTTGATACAGGGATTTATTCTGACTGCTGGTTTCAGAGTCGGGAGGGAATTTTTCCTCAGGTGAAGATTGGCCAAATCATTTGGGGTTTTTGCCCTCCTCTGGATCAACTTTAGCAATTACAGAACTAACAGGTCGAACTTGATGGACGCAAGTCTTTATTCGGCTTTACAAACTATGTTACTATATATATATATATATATATATATTTCCTTTTTTTTTTTTATTTTATTTTATTTATTTTTTTCTCTGCCGTATCTGTGCATCATGAACTGTGGTATGTGTTAAAGGGGTGCACTGAGACTCTTTCGCCCGGGGCCACGAAAACCTGGAGCCGGCCCTGATCCAGATATCCACTCATCGTCATAGGCAACTAGGGAATCAATTCTGTTACGGATCCGGGTGGTGGAAACTCTGTTCTGCTGTGCAAGGAGGGGCCAGAGGGGCGTGACTAAGTATCAACTCGGTCCGACCAAGGTCTCACGGCGGCTCAGTCGACTCCGTGAACCAGGGAGGAACCGAGCAGAGGGACCAGGTGCCACTCTGGGACTGACCTTGTATGAGAGCAGGTGACTCCCACGGGTCAGAAGGCAGAAACTGACCGGTACAGCGGATGAGCTTCGGCTGGCAGGCTGACGGGTGGTCCGGGTAGACAAGCAGGCTGATTAGGCAGATAGTCAGGCGAGTGTTCCGGGTAGGCAAGCTGGCGACACAACAGGTAGCTGGCTGGTACTTCCAGGTAAGCGGGCAGGCAGGCACGGCAGGTAACAAGCAGGTGCTTCCAGGTAAGCGGGCTGGCAGGCACGACAGGTAACAGGCGGGTGCTTCCAGGTAAGCGGGCAGGCAGGCAGGGCAGGTAACAGGCAGGTGCTTCCAGGTAAGCGGGCTGGCAGGCACGGCAGGTAAAAGGCTGGTGCTTCCAGGCAAGCAGGCAGGCACAGCAGGTGAAGGAAGGTGCTTCCAGGTAAGCGGGCTGGCAGGCACGGCAGGTAACAGGCAGGTGCTTCCAGGTAAGCAGACGAGCAGAGCCCATAAACAGACTGGCGGACTGGACTGTAGAAAGACTGTCGGGCTGAAGAGAAGTCAGGCTAACGGACTGAGCAGAAGATCAGACTGGCGATTAGGACTGACTTGCAGAGGACCAGGGGGCTGAAGCAAAGTAAGAATCACAAAGCAACAACCTTGCACCGGCACCTCCATATTGGAGGAGGTGCCTCTTATAGGGAAAGCCCTCCGGTGATTGTCCGGAGACTTTTTAGGACGGCACGCGCGGCCCCTTCAAGAGGAAGGGAGCACGCGCTTTCCCTAAGCACAGAGCCAGGGAAGCTGCGTGCACCAGCAGCAGCTGCAAGGAGACCGGAAGACGCTGGAGCAGGACCGCGGCAGTAAGGGGGACAGCGTCTTTGCCTGGCAGGGGGCAGAGACGCCGATGCTATAGTACCCCCCCCTTTACGCCCCCTCTTTTTCAGGCCAGCAAGAAATTTTTAAGAAGAAGAGGGGCATGGATGTTCTCCCTGGGTTCCCAAGACCTCTCCTCTGGGCCAAACCCCTTCCAATCCTCCAGAAAAAAGTTTTTTCCTCTTACCCTTTTGGTGGCCAAAATGTTCTCTACCTCATAGACTTCCTCAGTGGAAACTGGAGCTGGAGTGGTACCTGGATCGTCAGAAAAAGAATTAAGAACAACTGGTTTGAGGAGAGATACGTGGAAGGAGTTGGGAATCCGTAAGGTGGCCGGGAGTTTTAGCTTGTAAGCCATGGGATTGATTTGCTTGAGAACCTCAAATGGACCGAACTTATACGATGGAATTTTGAGCCGAACATGTTTGCAGGAGAGCCAGACCGTGTCTCCCGGACGAAAAAGAGGCGGATCCAGACGTCTCTTATCGGCATGTCTCTTAATCCGTTCAGAGGACTGAAGAAGTGCAGATCTAGTGTTTTCCCAAATAGTAGAAAATTCACTGACCAGAGACTCCATGGCAGGATTGTCCACTGAAGCGGAGACGGGAAACGGGATCCGGGGGTGTTGTCTGTAGACCACAAAGAATGGGGATTTGGTAGAAGACTCACTCATGGTTGTTATAGGAGAACTCGGCCCAAGGTAGGAGCTCAACACAATCACTATGGTGAGCATTGACGAAATGCCGGAGAAAGCTGGTAAGTACCTGGTTGATATGTTCCACTTGACCATTGGACTGAGGATGATAAGCAGAGGAGAAATCCAGGGTGACATCCAGCAGCTTACACGTAGCTCTCCAGAAGCGCGAAGTGAACTGGACCCCACAATCAGACACAATGTGGAGGGGTAGGCCGTGGAGACGAAAGATGTGAAGGATGAAGTCCTTAGCCTGCACAGATGCGGACGGGAGACCAGGCAGAGGGATGAAGTGGGCCATTTTAGAAAAGCGGTCAGCGACCACCCACCACGGTACAACCGGCAGAAACAGGAAGATCCGTAATAAAGTCCATAGCAATGTGTTGCCACGGGGCGGAAGGTACGGGTAGAGGCAGGAGACGGCCGGCGGGCAGATGCCTGGGAACTATGTTGCGGGCACAGGAGGAACAAGCCGAGATGAAATCCGCAACATCCTTGCGTAGCGAAGGCCACCAGTAATGCAGGGCGATGAGCAGGAAGGTCTTCCTCTGGCCAGCATGGCCGGCTAGTTTGGATGAATGACCCCAGAGAAGAACCTTCTTACGATCCGGAACCGCTACAAAAGTCTTACCGGGTGGAAGACGAGACAGTTCAAACGGGGCCACGGTCATTACTCTGGAGGGGTCGATGATATGCAGAGGCTCCTCCTCTTAGTCGGAGGACAGGAATGAGTGGGATAGAGCGTCGGCTTTAACGTTCTTGTCAGCAGGGCGGTAATGTAGAGAAAAGCAGAATCGGGCAAAGAACAGAGACCACCGGGCCTGACGTGGATTGAGTCTCTGGGCGTTTTGTAGATAGGCCAGGTTTTTGTGATCTGTGTAGATGATCACCGGGTGCAGAGCCCCTTCCAGCAGGTAGCACCACTCCTCCAGCACCAATTTGATGGCAAGCAGCTCACGATCTCCTATGGAGTAGTTGCGCTCAGACGAGGAGAAGAGCTTGGAGAAAAAGTTGCAGGTTACCATTCTCCCGGACGGGGATTTCTGGGTGAGCACCGCTCCGGCTCCGGATGAGGAAGCATCAACCTCCAGGAAGAACTGCTTGTTGCAATCCAGACGGTGCAGCATAGGGACGGAGGAGAAAGCTTGTTTTAGGGAGACGAAGGCCTCCTCCGCTTTGGAAGTCCATTCCTTGGGATTTGTTCCCTTACGGGTGAGCACGCAGATGGGAGTGGTCCGGGAGGAGAAATGAGGAATGAAGAGGCGGTAATAATTTGCGAAGCCCAGGAATCATTGAATCGCCTTCAACCCCTGGTCGGGGCCATTTTAAGACGGCAGAAACCTTCTCGGGATCCATCCGAAGACCAGTCTCGGAGATAATATATCCCAGGAACGGAAGGGAAGTCTGCTCGAAGAGACATTTTTCAAATTTTGCGTAGAGATGATTCTGCCGGAGCCTAAGCAGAACCTGATGAACATTCCTCCGGTGTGAGGGTTGATCCGGAGAGAAGACCAAAATATCGTCCAGGTACACCACTATGCAAGAATAAAGAGGTCACGGAAAATGTTGTTAACTAGCTCCAGGAAGACGGCTGGGGCATTACAGAGACCAAAGGGCATCACGTGGTATTCATAGTGACCGTCCCGGGTGTCGAATGCCGTCTTCCACTCATCTCCCTGGTGGATCCGGACCAAATTGTACACCCCACGTAGATCGAGCTTGGTGAAGACCCTCGTACCTTTAAGGCGGTCGGACAGCTCTGAGATGAGAGGCAGGGGGTACTTATTTTTGATGGTAATTTGGTTAAGCCCCCTGTAATCAATACACGGCCGTAGCGAGCCGTCTTTCTTTTTGACGAAAAGAATCCTGCTCCAGCCAGGGAAGTAGATTTCTGAATGAATCCCCTAGCAAGATTCTCCTCGATGTACTCAGACATGGCCCGGGTTTCAGCCAGCGACAAGGGGTAGATACGCCCGCGGGGAGGTGAAGCGCCAGGTACCAGGTCGATGGGGCAATCATACGGCCTATGAGGTGGTAGTGTCTCGGCTTCCTTCTTGTTGAAGTGTGGCGCCCCTGAGGGTTCAGTCGCCACAATGGTACTGCACCTCAGATTGAGGTGTGGTATCTTCTCTTCCAGGTAAGGATGGAGCATTTCTCAGGACCCCACTTTACAACTCAACACTACACCACTCCTGTCCTGTAGGGGGCCTAAATGCACCAGGGTGCTGCCCCGTCCCGGGATAGAGGAGATGGGGGGAACCAAAGATAGGTGGAACCATGTAGTGGGTGAGGGTGGAGGACACACTTTTAGGAAACACTTATTGATTCATATTTAATCCATGGCCATCTTAAGTTCAAGGTCTTTGATTGTGGTCTTCTGCCAGGGTCCAGCAACAGTCTGCAGCTGACTGAAGATACACGGTCCTCATCCTCTGGCCTTGAGACAAGGAGCGGGTCAGAGTTAACCAATGTCTCTACCCGGTCAGGGTCCTGTCCTAAGAAGGCCTTGGAGGGGAGCAGAGGAGATAGGCTCCACAGGCAAAAGGATCCCAGGGGGATAAGGACGGAGCAGAGACGCCACCTGTATTCTTTACTCTGCCCTAGTCAGAGGGATTCCTGCTGCAAGAGGGGTGACCGGCCCCCAATATCTGACTTTGTTACTTCACGTCTCAGTCAGAAAAGCCCGGAGGCTTAGTGGATCCCAGGGGGATATGGACAGAGCGGAGTCGCCACCTGTATCTCTCACACTGCGTTTATCCAGTGGGACACGGCCTTACACCACATTCGTACCACACACAGTCAGGAGAAGACTTAGTGGGAGAACTTACCAAGGAGAGGAACACACACCAGAGGGGTCTCGACAGGTGCTCCTGATCTACCTTGGAAGTGCTGAACCCCCCCTTTCCGGTGGCCGCAGTACGCCGTGTGTAGCAGAGAGAAGCTTTGCGGCTGAAAGTTCATCTAAAGTGTGTAAAGACCCGGATGACTTCACACACCGCCTCAGCCTGTTATTTCCTGCGCGGCACTGCACCCACCATTCCTTCTCACACTGCCCTGAGGCTTTCTCCGCCTGTGAGGAGCCGTCCCATCTTAGCTGCCCATAACACCAGCCTCAGTGGACTGTTGCTGGTGTCCATCACCGGAAACCACAGGTGGCGTAGTCGAAATACCACTCATCCTTGAAAGCCCAATATTTTTATGTGACAGCCCTGGGCACGGAACGGGTCCAGGCCACGACTGGATCCTCGCGACACCTACACTGACCCGGCTCCGAGTAACCCCATTTCCCAGGGAGGGCGAGGCATCACAAAACACGTCCTCATAGGACCAGTAGTGTGCCAGCAGACCGGGTAGATTAGCCAGAGTAGACGGAGGTCGAGTCGGGCGAACCGGAACCAGGCAGGTCTCATGGCAATCCTGCCCCCAACGGAGCACCTCACCGATCGCCAATTCAGAACGGGTTCATGTTTCTGTAGCCAGGGTAGACCTAGCAAAAGGAAGTGAGAGAGTCCGGATAGCACATGGAAGGAGATCCTCTCCGAGTGCAGCATTCCCACCTGAAGGGTTACAGGCTCTGTGACGAGCAAGATGGTCGCTGGAAGGAGTCTTCCATCCACAGAAGCGACTGCCAATGGTTCGGCCAGACGTTTGGTGGGAATCTGATACTTCTCCACAAGGGACTGAGAAATGAGATTCCCAGCGTCTCGGGAAACCAGGTGGGCGGTTTCAAAGAAGCAGGTCTCTCCACAGGAAATAGAAATGGATAGAGTCAAGGACGGAGAGGATTTACTCTTGCCTAGGACGACCTCTCTGAGCGGTCCTAGACACTGGAGTTTCCCGGCTTCACCGGACAGGAACGGATCAGATGCTCCTTACTACCACAGTAGAAACAGCTCCCCTTGGCTCGGCGTGTTTCTTGGCGAGACTTGACCATCTTGGTCTGATCGATCTGCATGGGTTCGGGCGAGCATGCCCGGGGAGTTGCTGGTTGGGAGGCAGGTTTCTGGAAACAGGAGCGAGACGAGGAAATCTTCCGGGTAGTCTCCTTAGCTCGTTCCAGGAAACGGATGTCAATCCGTGTAGCTAGTGACACCAGGTCATCCAGGGTGGTAGGAATGTCTCGGCCGGTTAGCTCGTCCTTGATCTGTCCGGAAAGACCCTCCCAGAAGGTGGACACCAGGGCCTCGTTGTTCCAGGCAAGCTCAGATGCGAGGGTACGGAACTGTATGGCATACTGGCCCACGGTGAGACTCCCTTGGGGGAAACGGAGCAATGAGGAGGCAGTAGAAGTCCTTCATCCGGGCTCCCTCTCCCATAAAGGGTTTAGCCATGCCAATGCTTCCCCGGTGAAGTGAGACATGATGAACGCCACCTTGGCCCGGTCGGAGGGAAACTGATGTGCCAGGAGTTCAAAGTGCAGCGTGCACTGGTTCAGAAAACCCCGACACAAGACGGGGTCACCCCCAAAATGAGGAGGCGCAGAGAGCCAGGGTCCAGAGCTGGATGCCATGGCACCAGTAGGCTGAGGCGCCGCCGGAGCGGGTGCAACTCGGCTCGAGGCGGACACAGGTGGGATGGACAGCGTGTCCAGGCGGGAGTTGACAGACCGCAGGTAGGTCGGGATGGTTTCCTGTTGGGATCTCTGACGATAAACCTCCTGGTACAGGTCAGGGGAATTGGATATTTCACCCCCAGCAGTTCGCCCCCAGCAGTTCACCCCCTGGTACATTTTGCCCCCGCACATTTCGTCCCCAGCATTTGGCCCCCAGGATGTTTTGCCCCCGCTCATCTCACCCCCGCACATATCGCCCCCAGTTTGCCCTCGTTTGGGGGCAAAACGTGCGGGGGCGAAATATGCATGGGCGAACCTTCCTGGGGCGAAATGATAGGAGCGAAATGTGCGGGGGTGAAATGTACCTGTGGGCGAACAGATGAGGGCGAACCGCTGGGGGCAAATTGCTGGGGGCGAACTGCTGGGGGCGAAACTTCCTATAACCTCCGGGTAGGCAAGCTGGTGGCACAACAGGTAGCTAGCTGGTGCTTCCAGGTAAGTGGGCAGGCAGGTAACAGGCAGGTGCTTGCAGGTAAGTGGGCTGGCAGGCATGGCAGGTAACAGGCTGGTGCTTCCAGGTAAGCAGGCGGGCAGAGCCCATAGACAGACTGGTGGACTGGACTGTAGACAGACTGTCGGGCTGAAGAGAAGTCAGGCTAGCGGACTGAGCAGAAGATCAGACTGGCGAACAGGACTGACTTGCAGAGGACCTGGGGGCTGAAGCAAAGTAAGAATCACAAAGCAACAACCTTGCACGGGCACCTCCATATTGGAGGAGGTGCCTCTTATAAGAAAGCCCTCCAGTGATTGGCCGGGGACTTTTCAGGACGCGCCCTAAGCACAGAGCCAGGGAAGCTGCGTGCACCAGCAGCAGCTGCAGGGAGGCCGGAAGACGCTGGAGCAGGACCGCGGCGGTAAGGGGGACGGCGTCTCTGCCTGGCAGGGGCCAGAGACGCTGATGCTACAAATTCCTTCCAAATACAGGCAACAACTTTATGTAAAGGTGAAGAAAATTTGGTTACCTGAAAAACAGGGCTGTGGAGTCGGTAAGCCAAACCTGCGACTCCGACTCCTCAATTTCTCTTACACCGACTCCACGACTCCGACTCCCATATATATTGCTTATATTTAAATAAATAGATATATAGATAGATAGATAGATAGATAGATAGAGTCATAGAGGGATGGATAGATAGATAGATAAATGGAGGGATGGATAGATAGATGGAGGGATGGATGGATGGATTGATGGATGGATGGATGGATGGATGGATGGATGGATGGATAGATAGATAGATAGATAGATAGATAGATAGATAGATAGATAGATAGATAGTGGGATAGATAGATAGATAGTGGGATAGATGGAGGAATAGAGGGATGGATAGGTAAATAGAGGGATGGATAGATGGAGAGATAAATAGATAGATACAGGGATGAATGGATGGATAAATATATGGATAGATAGATGATAGATAGCCATATGGAAGGATAGATGGAGGGATATATGAAAGGATGGATAGATAGATAAGATAGATAGATAGATAAGATAGATAAAGTCATAGATAGATGGAGGGATGGATAGAGGGATGGATTGATAGATAGTGGGATAGATGGAGGAATAGATAGATTAATAGAGGGATGGATAGATGGAGAGATATAGATAGATAGATAGATAGATAGATAGATAGATAGATAGATAGATAGATAGATAGATACAGGGATGGATGGATGGATAAATATATGGATAGATAGATGATAGATAGCCATATGGATGCCTAGCTGGAGGGATAGATGAAAGGATGGATAGATAGATAGAGGGATAGATGGATAGATAGAGGGATAAATGAAAGGATAGATGAAGGGATAGATAGATGGATAGATAGAGGGAAGGATAGATAGATAGATGAATACATGAAGGGATAGATAGAGTGTGATAGACAGATGACAGCTACAGACAGCGAATAGTACATTGCACATATCGCACATATAGTTCATACATTATACATTATACAGAGAGCACATAATAATCACCTACAATATTAGCATTAGTTACCTTCCTGTGACAGAGATGAGCAGTAGTACTTTCACTTTCTCACTTTCTCCAGCTCGGGGCCCTGGAATCGCATCCTGTGCAGGGCAGGCACCCCTCCCTCTCCTCTCTCTGGTGAAGATGGCAGAAGACAGGACAGAGGAGGGGAGATTGCCCCCTGCAGTCTGGAGCCGGTGCAGGACGGGAGCACTGCAGCATACAAGTGAGCTTTGATAGGTGCGTGCCCCTGCTTCTAGGGGGGGGCAGCTGCCCCCCCCTGCCCCTCGCTGGCTACGGCCATGATTCGCACACAGCGTTTTTGCGGATCCATTTTTTGCAGTAAAATGCAGTGACTCTGGGCATCCCAGCAAAGTCAATGGGTTTCAAGATATGACATTCAGACACATCGTTTTGTGAGGATCTGTTTTTGGGCTCAAAAACAGATCCTCACAAAGAATGAGCATGTCAGTTTGTGCGGCGTTTTTCTAATCTGCTTTTGCTATTGAAAACATTATCTATTAGCTCAAAAACCTTTCAGGTGATGCGTTTTTTTAAAAAGCTGATCTGCTTTTGCAGCTGAAAAATGTATCCTCAAAAAACGCTGTGTGTGAATGTAGCCTTAGATGAGGAATAGAATAGCCATTTATAGGACATTTCATAACTTTCCCAAATTCCTATGAAAAAATATTCAGCACATTCTGCATTGAACTACTGTACCCAATTTATTATATATTTTAGGAGTCGGAGTCGGTCCATATTATACCGACTCCGACTCCACCAAAATGAGCACCGACTCAGACTCCACAGCCCTGTGAAAAACTGGCAGATAGATTCACCTTGGGTTTGGAAATGGCAAAGGAAAACTCTGCAGTAGTTTTTGCCTGGGTGGTTTCATGAGGCTGAATTCAATTGCAAGACCCTGGATCAACCGGGCTAGGTTGATCCAGGGTCTAGGCCTTATACTGGGATCTGGATAAACAATATACAAGGCTCCTTGTGTTACGCTGGCCGGTGAGCAAACTGGCCTAGAGAGAGCAAACTGGCCTAAAGAAGGGTAGTCAAATCGGGTCGTTACTAGGAGGTCAAAGTAAAGGTCAGAATCATGTAGCACTTCAGAAAACAGAAAAAAGGAGCAAAGTCTGGAGCTAAATGTGTCCTAGAGATACAGTGAGAGACAGCTCAGCCATCCAATGGATTGTAGGGGCGTGCTGCAATGTACTGTGTATATTGTATATTGCCAAGTTGTAAGATCATTGTACTTTTATTTTTAAAATGTGTATATATAATGTAGTGAGCAGCTTCGCAACCTGAGGAAGGCGCCTGAAAAATGGATCAGTCACTTCTTTTAGCCGTCTCACAGCTTTAGAAAGCTGAAGTGGTTAAAAGAAGTTGAAAAGACTGAACATATTCACAGCAAGTTTTTTGATATTGCAGTGCATATGTTCATTCTTTAGGTAAATATTGCTGGAAAAACAAATGGCACAAATAGGGTCTTATACTCTTATCGAATGACTTGCTCACCTGGTTCAGTTGTGTGACCACAACAGTAAAAGCATTTTTGTAAATCAGTTGCTGCAGATCCTCAACAAAATGCCATAGATGGACAAATAGATTTACTAATGCCATACATTGACTACTAGTAAACTGACGCGCCCCTGGGCCTGCTGTGTCGTGCGGCATCGCGCGCACGGGGGCCTACCCGGAGCCGGATCTGATAGGGGTAGTAGTCTCGTGGCGGTGACCCGGTCCGTGCCCAGGGAGTCAAACTGAGTGGCAGTATTTAGCAGTAGATGTTAGAATGTTCGACTACGCCACCCGTTGAATGCGGTTATGAAACCGCCGCTGCAGGGCGGACCGCTGAGGCCGGTGGTACGGTGGTGCAGCCTGGATGGTATAACCCCCAACGGGAGGGGTATGGCCTCAGGGCCGCGGACGTGGATGATGAAACACTCGGAGACGGTGCGGTGTAGTTCAGGGTCTTTACTGGTGGCAAAGGTAGACCCTCCCGGAGTACTGGCTAGCGATCGGTGCCTGGTCAGTCCGCGAGCAGATGGGATCTCCCCTGGCCAGGCGGAGTTGTAGGCCTCCCCAACTAATCGTACTTTTCTGGCTACCTTGCTAGAGGCTGGTAAAAGTAGCCCACGTCCCTGAGTGTACCGTGTGGTGCTCACCCGTATGGCCGGTGACTCGGGGCCTTTTGGTAGCTTCCGCTCCACGACGGCGGTGCTGGTCCCTTGCGTGTGACCGTGCCTTCGGGTTTCTGGGCCAGAGGACCTGAAATCCCCTGCCGGTCGGTTTCTGCTGCTGGGTAAGGATTAGTCCCCACAGCCTCGGACTCCGGGTCCGGTAAGAACTCTTCAATCAGGGCGAGCTCTACAGCTTCCAGCCCCTGATCTCTTTTAACACAGCTCCCACAGAGCTCCTGATCTTTCTTGTTCCTAAAGCTGCTCCACTACAGACCAGACTGTGTCTTTGTCTGTGTTCTCTGCTCTTCCTCTCTAACCCTGCCTCAGCCCTAGTTTTATATAGGGGAAGTTCTTCCCCTCCCAGGACTGGGCAGGAGGTGTGGCATGCATAGGATTCCTGACCAGGAGACCTCCCACCTGCTCTCAGACGTAATATTGCTATTACTGTGGAAACCAGACCCCTGGGGTGCCACATTCCCCCCTAGTGAAATTTAGTACTCCGGGACTAAACATATTTTTGTAAAACATAACAAGTAAAAACAGAAACAGTACAATAAAGAAAAACACATTAGGATGGTCACGGCATGTCCGCAACCGGGTGCAGTTTTTGAAGAAACAAGGGTGTCCATTTCACCAAGGAACAGGGAGCCGTAACCAGGTAGGGGTCTGTCCTACCCCGAGTCTTTAACAGTCTTAGTCCTTTCCTGGGTTACGCTCCAACATATGTACAAAGGATTCCGGATAATCCCTGAACGACACCTATAGAATAACTAAAAATACACAATTATTTACAAGTAACAGAAAACAGGTAAATTCAAATAAACAGTCTAAACACTTAGATTCTCCAACGTACGGGCAACTGGCCTCTAGTGGCTCTAGTGGACCTACGGAGCTGACTGACTGGTCCTGAGCTACGGGGTGTAGGAGCTGTCAAAGATAAACTGGGCAGCTGTCTACGGGCTCTTTGGCTCACTAGGGGTACGGCAGGCTCACTATAAGCAGCGGGTTGATCCTCCTGGTCTGCTTGTGTGGGGTCTTCTGCCTCCTGGACCGGCTGCTCTTCCAGCTCTACCTGTTTCTCCGTAGGCACTTGGGATGCTGGTTGGAGGAAGGTGAGGACGGGTACCACAACAGCGCCATTTACTTGAGTCCAAGACCGAGGGAAGTCTCCGAGTACAGTACTAACCATCTCCTCCCTTTCCTCTGCGGGTCGAGGGTCTTCTTGTTCTTCTTCAGGGTCCCGTAGCTGTTCGGGACACTTCTTCAGGTGATCTTGGGATACAATGGCTGTGGTTTCTCCTCCGTCCTTACTGATTGTGCAGACTTTCGGGTTCTCATGGCTTGAGGGCAGTACGGTGTACGGGTCCTTCTCCCACTGGTCGTCCAACTTGTGGAGGCGTCTCTTCCTCTTCAAGACCTGCTCTCCAGGTACCAGGGGAACAGCGGGAGCATACTGGTTGTAAGTCTTCTCCTGTCTTTCTCTAGCTTGACAGAGACTTCGCTCCATGCTCTCCTGTACTTTCCGGTACTGCTGCTGCCTTTCTGTGTCCCAGTCTGCTTCTGGTGAAGTGTCCTCGGGTGTCAGGACTCCCATCTCCAGGTCAACAGGCAGCTTACCAGGTCTTGCTCTCATTAGGTAAGCCGGGGTACAGTTGGTAGAACCTACAGGGATGTGGTTGTATAGGTCCACCAGATCAGGCAGTTTCTCAGGCCACAGACTGCGTTCTTCCAGGGGCAATGTTTTCAGAAGATCTATCACCACCTGGTTCATTTTCTCGCAGAGTCCATTGGTTTGCGGATGATAGGGTGTTGTTCTTATCTTCCGGCAGCCATACAGAGTGCAGAACTCCTGGAAGACTTCCGCTTCAAAGGCAGGTCCTTGGTCCGTCAGCACTTGCTCTGGGTATCCGTGTGGACGGCAGAAGTGCTGCTGGAAGGCTCTAGCTGCTGTTTGAGCCGTTAAGTCCTTGACCGGGACCACCACCAGGAACCGGGAGTAATGATCTACGATTGTGAGGGCGTAGACATACCCAAATCTGCTTGGAGCCAGTTTCACATGGTCCAGGGCTACCAGTTCCAGTGGCTGTCGGGTGATGATGGACCGCAAGGGAGTCTTTTGGCTGGCACGGTCCTTCCTTCTTAGGTTGCATGGGCCACAGTCTCTGCACCACCTCTCGATGGTTCCTCTCATGCCTACCCAGTGGAACCGCGCACGCAGCAGGAACTCCAGCTTCTTCCATCCGAAGTGCCCAGCTCCGTTGTGGTATGCCTCCAGCACCATAGCCGCGTCTCTTCTTGGCACCACTACTTGCCAGATCAGTTCATGCGTCCGGGAGTTAACCATTCTGCGGCACAACTTCCCCTTGTAAAGGAACAGTCGACTCTTCTCAATCCACAGTTGCTTGGCCTCCTCCGGAGCGTCTGGGTCAAGGCGGGCATCTGGCTGAGTCAGCATCTCCTTCACCAGTCGGACGGCGGGGTCACTGTCTTGCGTTTCCGCCCAGTTGTAATGAGGTAAGGGGTTGAACGTAGCGGATTGCTTACTCCTTACACGGTGGGAATACTGGATAGTCCCATGCCGGTGGAACGCGGGAAGTTCAACCTCTTCCAGTTCCTCTGGATCTTCCCCCACGTCCGGTAGGTTTGGCGTTCTGGACAAGGCATCCGCGTTGGTATTGGAGCGTCCTGCCCGGTATTTGATTGTGAACTCAAAGTTGGACAGGCGGGCCATCCATCTCTGCTCCAGGGCACCGAGTCTTGCTGTGTCCAGGTGTGTCAACGGGTTGTTATCCGTGTACACGGTGAACCGGGAAGAGGCGAGGTAGTGCTTAAAGCGTTCGGTGACTGCCCACACCACTGCCAGGAATTCTAGCTTGAATGAGCTGTAATTCTCAGGGTTTCTTTCGGTGGGTCGCAGTTTTCGGCTGGCGTAAGCAATTACCCGTTCTCTCCCCTGCTGGATCTGGGACAGTACGGCTCCTAGCCCGATGTTACTTGCGTCGGTGTAGAGGATAAAGGGCTGGCTGTAATCCGGGTATGCCAGGATTTCATCCCCCGTGAGGGCCATCTTCAGCTGGCGGAAGGACTCTTCTTCCAACTTCTCCCATCTGAAAGGCGGCTTCTGGTTCTTGGCCTTCCTGGACTGGCCTATCAGGAGGTCCTGCATAGGAGCTGCCTTTTTGGTGAAACCGGGAATGAACCTTCGGTAGTAGCCTACCAACCCGAGGAACTGCCGCACTTCCTTTACGCTGGAGGGGCTTGGCCATTCCTTAATTGCTGTGATCTTATCAGGGTCGGGAGCCACTCCGTCAGCACTCACCACGTGTCCCAGGTACTGCACCTTTGGTTTCAGGAGGTGACACTTGGAGGGTTTCACCTTTAGGCCGTAGTTTGCCAGGGCTTCGAACACTTCTGCCAGGTGTTTCAGGTGGTCCTCGTAGGTCTTGGAGTAGATGATGACATCGTCCAGGTATAACAGGACCGTCTCGAAGTTTCGGTGTCCCAGACAGCATTCCATCAACCGTTGGAAGGTTCCTGGTGCGTTGCAGAGTCCGAACGGCATGCAGGTAAACTCGCTAAGTCCCATCGGGGTGGTGAATGCGGTCTTCTCCCGGTCCGCCTCTGCTACAGGAACCTGCCAGTACCCGCTAGTGAGATCCAAAGTAGAGAAGAAGTTAGCAGATCTTAAAGCAGCCAAAGACTCCTCTATCCTTGGTAAGGGGTACGCATCTTTGTGTGTGATACGGTTGATTTTCCGGTAATATACACACATTCTCATGGTGTTGTCTTTCTTTTTAACCAAGACTAGTGGAGCTGCCCAGGGGCTACAGCTATCCCTGATTACCCCAGCCTCCTTCATGTCTCTAAGCATCCCCTTGGCGTGTTGGTAGTGTGCAGGGGGTACGGGTCGGTATCTCTCCTTTATGGGAGGATGGTCTCCCGTGGGGATGTGGTGTTCTACCCCTTTTACTCGCCCGAAGTCTAACGGGTGTTTACTAAACACTCTCTCGTACTCTTGAACCACCCGATAGACTCCCTGTTTCTGGTGTGAGGGAGTGGAGTCAGTACCCAAATGTAGTTGCTGACACCAGTCCTCTATTGTTTTCTTAGAGCCGTTACCTTCCTCTGGTTGAGATGGAGGCAAGGGTTCCACGGCCTGTACAGAATTCTGGTTTATGGTGAACAATTTAGCTAGCGTGGCATACCGGGGCAGGTGTACTTCTCTCTTCCCGATGTTTATTATGCGAACGGGCACCCTCCCATGGCGTACATCAACCACCCCCCGTGCTGTCAGAATGGTGGGCCTACTGTATGAGTAGACGGGTTCTACCATTGCTTGGTAGTCTCTACCTCTTAGACCAATAGCTGCCCGGCACCAAATCATCATTTCACTTTTTGGCAATAGGGAAAGGGTCACACATTCTCACGCTTCCAATCTCACCACCGGAGAGTTCCACCTGTTGCCGTCGCATCAGTGCCCGGATCTCTTTTTGGAGCACTCGCTGCTGGCCGGAGCTGGCGTTCTTGGCAACCTGCTGTAAAATGAAAATCACCTCTGCAAGACAATTTTCAATCACATTAGTTCCTAGCGTTATCTTTGGGTGACTCTCGCGCTTGTCAATGTCTACAATGATCAGTCCCTGTGCTGCCAGTTCGACTCTACCGATTTTAATGGTCATCTCTTTGAATCCGATCTGTGGCACGGGTTGACCATTGCTGGCGATGATACTCAAGTCGTCGTCAGGGTAGCGGGTTATATCCGAGTCATTCCAGTACTGCTTGAAGAGCACGTACGGGATGGTGGTGACCTGTGACCCGGTGTCAAGTAGGGCACTCATAGGAATGCCATCCAGTACCACAGGCAAGACTGGACGTCCTCCCACATATTTGTCACGCCAGTTCGATGGGCCTGGTGATCTTATTCCTAGGGGTCGGCCCTCTACCCCAGGTTGTGCCAGTTTAAAGGACAGTACTTGCCATATGTCCGGGTTGATTGCAGCGGCGGCAGATGGGTTGTCCGTCCTCGTTGTATCGGTCGCTGGGTCTTCCTCTGGCCGGTGGGGTCCTCCTTGGTCGACGCCACGGGATGTCCTCCGGTCCGGATGCCAGCTGGATCTTCCCTGGAGCAGAAACCTGTAAAGACTGCACAGTTCGGGTTAGCGCAGCAACGCTTTTAGCTAGCTCTTGGACCTGATGGTGCAGGTCAGGAGCCGGGTCATTGTTCAAAGCCTGCGCATCAGCTCCCACAGGCCCTGCCGACAAGGGCGCCGCCTCCTGGTGGTAAGCGGTAGTAGGGCGCCTGTGGGTCACAACGCCACCCGGTGCCGGTTCTCGGAGCACCCGGATGGCTCTGTCCTTGAACTGTGCAAAGTCCAGATGAGGATCCTGTAAGGCCATTGCCCGCAACTGGGTTCGGTGGGCATTGCAATATAGTCCCTCTATAAAGTGTTCGGTCAACAGCCTGTCCTCGTTTCCCACGCCGTCAGGGTCGGTCTGCTTAATGGCTCTCAGGGCCTCTTGTAGGTTTAAAGCATAGTCTCTTATACTCTCATGTGCTCGCTGTTTGCACCCGTAGAATCTAAGCTTAATCTCGGCTAAGGTGCGGGTATCAAAGGTGTCCTTCAGCCGGGTTAATATCCCTGCGACAGTCCTCCTCCCAGGTGGCCAGGACTTTACCTCCCTTTTGGCTGCCCCGGTTAGTTGGGCCACCAGGATGCTCACTTTTTGCTCTTCTGTGAGGGGGTACACCTGGAAGAGGCTATCCAGCTTTTCTCTAAAGTCATTCAGGGTATGTGACTCCCCTGAGTACTGAGGTAGCCAGGCTGCCCCCGGGATATAGGGCATAGTGAAAGGCATGACCGCAGCAGCGGTGGCGCTGGCGGTGGCTGCGGCAGTGAAGCTCTCCTCCGTATCCGACATCCTCCTCCCCCCTAGTGGACCGTGGCCTACCTTGCGATGATCCTCTTCCGTAGGCCGCGGCTCCGCAGTGGATCGTCAGGGTCGAGGACCTTCCGTCGCGCTCCTGTGACGTCGGCGTCTGCTGGGCTCCTTCCAGGACCTTACGCAACGTCCGGACGTGAGGCGGAGCTTCAGTTCTCGCGCGCTTTCGGAGTCCACGCCCCTCTTCTTCCCGCGCGGCGTCTTCAAGATGGCGTCCAACGGCGGGAAAACTCCACGGATGGCGGGAAGAAGGCAAAAGATGGCGCCGGATGGCGGGAAAACTTCACGGATGGCGGGAAGAAGGCTGAAGATGGCGCCGGATGGCGGGAATCTTCGCGGATGGCGGGAAGAAGGCTGAAGATGGCGCCGGATGGCGGGAATCTTCACCACAGGTTAGTTTAAAAGTCTCTTTTTCAGGCACGCAGTACCCGGCGGTTGCGGGCACGTAATCCTGCCGACTACGCCAAAAGTTGACGCGCCCCTGGGCCTGCTGTGTCGTGCGGCATCGCGCGCACGGGGGCCTACCCGGAGCCGGATCTGATAGGGGTAGTAGTCTCGTGGCGGTGACCCGGTCCGTGCCCAGGGAGTCAAACTGAGTGGCAGTATTTAGCAGTAGATGTTAGAATGTTCGACTACGCCACCCGTTGAATGCGGTTATGAAACCGCCGCTGCAGGGCGGACCGCTGAGGCCGGTGGTACGGTGGTGCAGCCTGGATGGTATAACCCCCAACGGGAGGGGTATGGCCTCAGGGCCGCGGACGTGGATGATGAAACATTCGGAGACGGTGCGGTGTAGTTCAGGGTCTTTACTGGTGGCAAAGGTAGACCCTCCCGGAGTACTGGCTAGCGATCGGGGCCTGGTCAGTCCGCGAGCAGATGGGATCTCCCCTGGCCAGGCGGAGTTGTAGGCCTCCCCAACTAATCGTACTCTTCTGGCTACCTTGCTAGAGGCTGGTAAAAGTAGCCCACGTCCCTGAGTGTACCGTGTGGTGCTCACCCGTATGGCCGGTGACTCGGGGCCTTTTGGTAGCTTCCGCTCCACGACGGCGGTGCTGGTCCCTTGCGTGTGACCGTGCCTTCGGGTTTCTGGGCCAGAGGACCTGAAATCCCCTGCCGGTCGGTTTCTGCTGCTGGGTAAGGATTAGTCCCCACAGCCTCGGACTCCGGGTCCGGTAAGAACTCTTCAATCAGGGCGAGCTCTACAGCTTCCAGCCCCTGATCTCTTTTAACACAGCTCCCACAGAGCTCCTGATCTTTCTTGTTCCTAAAGCTGCTCCACTACAGACCAGACTGTGTCCCTGTCTGTGTTCTCTGCTCTTCCTCTCTAACCCTGCCTCAGCCCTAGTTTTATATAGGGGAAGTTCTTCCCCTCCCAGGACTGGGCAGGAGGTGTGGCATGCATAGGATTCCTGACCAGGAGACCTCCCACCTGCTCTCAGACGTAATATTGCTATTACTGTGGAAACCAGACCCCTGGGGTGCCACAAAACCACTATTAAAACTCTTCAATCCTGGGATCCATTTCTGAACGCCTTTAATCCAAGATGTTATCGTCAACAGCGCAGATTCAAACCCTGCTACTCCTCCTTTCCATGTTCATTCTTTGTTATGTTTATTGAGCGCTTTCTCACTCTTGTTGCAGAGTGTTCCCACCTGAAAAAGATGCTGTGTGCATATACTCCTAGAGGGAATCTGTCAGCAGGTTTTTGTTATGTAATCTGAGAGCAGCAAGAGGTTGGGATAAAGACCCAAAGTGTCACTTACTGGACTACTTTATGCAATTTTTATAGAATCCCTGTTTTCTCTGCTGTAGATGTGGAAGTGGCCCGAATACTGAGCTATGTATAAACCCACCCGCACTTCTGATTAGCAGCTTCCTGTGTACATTGTACATTCTCAGCAAGCTGCCAATCAGTGGTGGGGTCGGGTTTAGCTGAGTCAATACCAGAAGATCATAAAAAGGAACAGAATTATCAGGTTGAAGGATAGTCAAAATACAGACCAAGTTCAGACAACAGGCCCTGCCCTTCACCCTTGCACAGAAATCTGTACTTATGTGGCACCCTGCTGTGCACAGGTACCACAGGACCAAGGGTGCATGGACGGACTTCTCCACAAGAGGCCCTCATTACATACAAACACCTCCACCCTTCCACCTCATACCACCAGAGGGAGCCCGTTAGGGATATATATATGGAGGGTGGAGTTAGTTCAGTCAGTCAGACAGAGTCAGAGAGTCTAAGGCTATGTGTCCACGTTGCAGAAATGAAGCAGAAAATTTCTGCTTCATATCCGCATGTCCTTTCCCGGAAAAAAGCTTGCGGAATTTGGCAAGCGTTTTTCGCGCGTTTTAGAAGCGTTTGGGACATGCGGAATTGCCTTGCATTTTTTATTGCATTGACAAGGCAATTCCGCATGCGTAAACACAAAATTAATGGACATGCTGCGGATTTTTGAGCGCATCAAAAACGCTGCGGAAAAATCCGCAGCATGGGCATTGAAATTGCGGATTCTCATTGGGGACCATGGGGGACTGATTACCAAGCGTTTCACAAGCGTTTACGCTGCAGAAATTCCGCAGCATATACGCTTGTAAAACGCTACATGGGCACATACCCTGAGAGTGTGCTGGCACTTAGACCAGTGAAGCCGCAGCACGCTGGCTGCTGTGCTTAGGCGAGCCAAGGCCTACAGCATGAGTTGAGTTCTGAGGGCCCCGTGTGTGGCCGACGGCAAAAGGAGAGAGGAGTTAATGGGGCAGAGGAGCATCATAGGCTCACCCCAGTATACAAACCGGCCACCGGGTCCGCGCCTACAGGGTCCCTTTATACCCAGCAGGGATAACCGGCATCCCAGGAGAACTACATGTCCCTGGCTGACCTGAAGCTAGACCCATACAGGACCAGGAACCACAAGGCCCCAGCGTCCAGGGAGAGTGGTTGCCAACAGAAGGTCCTACTACCGAGCGACAGGTGAAGGAACAGCACGACACATAAGCTAGGCCCAGTTGCAGGCTGGCCAGGAGCATACAGAGAGGCAGACACGGACCAGGAGGCCTTATACCCGCTCACTGGGGAGAAGTCCTGAAGTACACCCACCCTACTGAGTACCCTGGACCGTACCTGACATCCGCACCAGTAAAGGTATTGAAGCGAATCCCCTGTCTCTGTCAGTTACTCCTGCTGTGCCATCCGCCTGCACTACAAGCCCCAGCATCACCACCATCAAGCTCCACACTGCCCCGGGGGCCCGCTCCGCCTGTGGGGAGCAGAAACACCTTAGCTGCCATCCCATCACCCCCCAGAGGTCTGCAGCAGCAGCTCTGGTAAACCTTACCAGGTACCACAGGTGGCGTCACAAACTATTTATTTATTTTTATCCAAGTTACAAAACCCCCTTTCTGGTTGACCGCCCTGGGCCACGGACCGGGCCAGCCACCCTGATATCCCCCACTAGCATCCATAGGCCCGACTGCCGAGTACCCCATAGCCCTGGGGGTGCGTCACTTACACAGGGGCCATTAAGTTGGGGTGCTGCTGGTCGGTGGATGAAGCTGGCAGTGTGTAATTAAAAAGCTGTGTAATACCAGGAGGTCATAAACCAGAAATAGAATTGTCAAGCTGAAAGTTAGTTAAAATTTCTGCCGAGGTCAGACGTTAAGACAAGTGCCCATGATGCAGAAATCCTCCAGATTTTTCCTGAGCTTTTCTGCATCTTCCTGGCAGAAAAAACGCATTCGGATTGTACATGCTTTTTTTCAGCCAGGGACAAGCGTTTGTCACGCGTTTTGCACATGCGATTTCGCATGCGGGTTGTCAAGCACTTTCCCAAGCGATTTTAGCATCACTTGGAAAAGTGCTTGACAACTTGGTCACACTATATAAATCCATGCAACCGGCATGAATTTATATAGTGTGATCAAGTTAGTAGTTTAAAAAAAAAAAATGGTAAAAAATAAAAAAAAACATTATACTCACCTTCCGATGGCCCCCGGTCTCCTTCTCTGGTCTCCCCGGTGGTGTAAAAGGACCTTCCATGACGTCATTTAGTCATGTGACAGGTCACGCAACCGCCGACGTCAGCGGTTGCGTAACCTGTCACATGACTAAATGATGTCATGGAAGGTCCTTTTACACCATCGAGAGCCACTGGGGAGCCTGGACGCACTGTACAGGAGACCGGGGGCCATCAGAAGGA
Organism: Phyllobates terribilis; assembly: GCF_046119375.1. Classification (NCBI taxonomy): domain Eukaryota; kingdom Metazoa; phylum Chordata; class Amphibia; order Anura; family Dendrobatidae; genus Phyllobates; species Phyllobates terribilis. The sequence goes on along the minus strand of NW_027362772.1, from coordinate 194,275,787 downwards.
GAGTATAATGTTTTTTTTTATTTTAAATTCTTTTTTTTTTACAGGTACTATGGTACCCTGGTCTGGATGAGAGTCTCCTCTTATCCAGACCCGGGTACCATCCGCACAGTGAATCGCTTAATATCCGCATGTTCACATGTAGTCATGCGGATATTAAGCGATTCAGTGCAAGTCAATGGCGGCAATTACGCTGCGTGTCCGCAAAATTAATGGACATGCTGCGCATTTTTCCGCAATGATAATCCGCAGCAGAAATTTCCGCAGCATGTGCACAGCACATTTGGATTATCATTGGGGAACATTGCAGACCTTCTACCAAGCGTTTTTTAAGTGTTTTTGCAGCGGAATTGCCGATGGGGAAACGCTTAAAAAACGCATAGTGGACACACAGCCTAAGAATTCAAGCAAGCTAAGCAAAAGCTGAAATACAGTACTTATCCAGAGCAAGATTAATATAACTGACAGTGGAAATGACCTCTCAGGAATTTATAAAGAGAATAGCTCCGCCCAGAGCTCAAAGAGGAAGAAATAGTAAAAAACGAAGGGTGGGCGACTGCTATCCACCACCCACCCTTCTCTTCTTTTAGTGTATCATGGCTCCTGAGCAAGACCCCAAGAGGGGGCTGAAGGTGCTGCAGCGCTCCAGGACTGCTATCATTCACTGCAGAGCATCAGCGTTGTGCCTGGCATGCACAACTACCAGAAGTGAGTTGAATACCTCTTCCCCCACCACATATGTGTTGTGACATTCTTGACATGTTGCGCCATGTCTCTTTTTGTTTATTTTCACAAGAGGAAGAAATACTAACTTTCCAGGAATTAAACCCCAAGCTTCCTGGCTAGGAGGAACTACAAGCCAGGTAATTAGGGAACAGGGGTACATGGGATGCAGGCTACATGTGGGGGTATACAGTTATATGAAAAAGTTTGGACACCCCTATTAATCTTAAGCTTAATGTTTTATAAAAATTGGTGTTTTTGCAACAGCTATTTCAGTTTGATATATGTAATAACTGTTGAACACAGTAATGTTTCTGCCTTGAAATGAGGTTTATTGTACTAACAGAAAATGTGCAATCTGCATTCAAACAAAATTTGACAGGTGCATAAGTATGGGCACCTCACCAGAAAAGTGACATTAATATTTAGTAGATCCTCCTTTTGCAAAAATAACAGCCTCTAGTCACTTCCTGTAGCTTTTAATGATTTCCTGAATCCTGGATGAAGGTATTTTTGACCATTCCTCTTTACAAAACAATTCCAGTTCAGTTAAGTTTGATGGTCGCCGAGCATGGACAGCCCTCTTCAAATGATCCCACAGATGTTCAATGATATTCAGGTCTGGGGACTGGGATGGCCATTCCAGGACATTGTAATTGTTCCTCTGCATGAATGCCTGAGTAGATTTGGAGCGGTGTTTTGGATCATTGTCTTGCTGAAAGATCCATCCCCTGCGTAACTTCAACTTTATCACTGATTCTTGAACATTATTGTCAAGAATCTGCTGATACTGAGTGGAATCCATGCGTCCCTCAACTTTAACAAGATTGCCGACATTGGCCACACAGCCCCAAAGCATGATGGAACCTCCACCAAATTTTACTGTGGGTAGCAAGTGTTTTTCTTGGAATGGTGTGTTTTTTTGCCGCCATGCATAACGCCTTTTTGTATGACCAAACAACTCAATCTTGGTTTCATCAGACCACAGGACCTTGTTCCAAAAAGAAATTGGCTTCTCCAAATGTGCTTTTGCATACCTCAGCCGACTCTGTTTGTGGCGTGCTTGCAGAAACGGCTTCTTTCGCATCACTCTCCCATACAGCTTCTCCTTATGCAAAGTGCATTGTATAGTTGACCGATGCACAGTGACACCATCTGCAGCAAGTTGATGCTGCAGCTCTCTGGAGGTGGTCTGAGGATTGTCCTTGACTGATCTCACCATTCTTCTTCTCTGCCTTTCTGATATTTTTCTTGACCTGCCACTTCTGGCCTTAACAAGAACTGTCCCTGTGTTCTTCCATTTCCTTACTATGCTCCTCACAGTGGAAACTGACAGGTTAAATCTCTGAGACAGCTTTTTGTATCCTTCCCCTGAACAACTATGTTGAATAATCTTTGTTTTCAGATCATTTGACAGTTGTTTTGAGAAGCCCATGATGCCACTCTTCAGAGGAGATTCAAACAGGAGAACAACTTGCAAGTGGCCACTTTAAGTAGCTTTTCTCATGATTGCATACACCTGGCTATGAAGTTCAAAGCTCAATGAGGTTACAAAACCCAAAAAAGTGCTTTAGTAAGTCAGTAAAAAGTAGGTAGGAGTATTTAAAACAAGAAAATGATAAGGGTGCCCATACTTATGCACCTGTCAAATTTTTTTGAATGCAGATTGCACATTTTCTGTTAGTGCAATAAACCTCATTTCAAGGCAGAAACATTACTGTGTCCAACAGTTATTACATATATCAAACTGAAATAGCTGTTGCAAAAACACCAATTTTTCTAAAACATTAAGCTTAAGATTAGTAGGGGTGCCCAAACTTTTTCATATAACTGTATATGGGGGAGCAGGCTATATGTGGGGGTACATATCAGGGGGTGCAGGTGTGGCGCCCCTGAAGGTTCGGTCGCCACAGAGGTACTGCATCTCACCCAGAGGTGTGGCATCTCACTCTCAGGTAAGGAAGGAGTACCGCCCGGGACCCTAACACCTGCATCCAACACATTCCACTTCAGTGGGGGCAGGGCGAGATTGCTCCTAAGGGAGAGCACAGACCCTAGTCCCTAGCTGAAGGGTGGAACTATGTAGTGGGTGTGGGTGGAGGAAGCAGATTGGGGGAGCACAGGAAAGAAAGTGATATAAATAGAGAAGCCATCTTGAAAAGAAAAGGCAGTCAGTCAGTGGAGTTGAGGGGAGCAGGAGCTCTGCAGGAGCTCTGCAGGAGCTCTGCTCAGGAGGAGGGCCCAGTGAGAGACCCAGGACTGGAGAGAGAGAGAGAGGAGCAGGAAAGGCTCCAGGAACGAGGAAGGGACCCCAGGGGTACGGGCAGTGCTGGAGGCCACCCGTACGCCCAAATCTAGCAGGAGGTGGAGGGGTCAGGCCGCACAAAGGGGACCGGTCCCTCAACTAGCAGAGTACTTTATGACTCAACTAGAAACCGGAGGCTGCAGTATTTCAAGTCCTGCAGCCAACAGTCCATATCAGTCTCACCAAGAAAGTAGCCATAGAGGACCCAGGGGACGGAACAGACGTCGCCCGACAAGGCCCGCGGGTACTGGATTGGGACACTAGGTGTGAGGTGTAGGATGACGGCCAGAGAGAGAGAACACACAGAAGGGGGTCTCGCTAAGTACTCCAGAGATATCTGAGGGTTGGCTGAACCCCTCCCTGAGTAAGCGCACCACGACGAGGGAAGTTACACCGGTACCTGTAACTTGGATTGCAACAACCGTGAGTAAAGACCCTGAGGACTGCACCCCACTGTCTCTGTGATTATTATCTGCACCATCACCCCTGCACTACAACGTCCAGCATCACCTACAACATCTCTACGCTGCCCTGGAGCTAAGCTCTACCTGTGGAGAGCCAAACCAACTCTGCTGCATTAAACATCAGCTCCAGGGGACCTGCTCCACAGCGGCAGCTGCCTATAGCCGCATACCACAGGTGGCGTCATGAACTGTATATAAAAACTATAAAATCCCCTGTAAATTAACTCCCTTTTGATTGACTGCCCTGGGTCATGGACCGGGTCACCGCCACTGTGTAATCTCCCCTAGCAACAACCAGCCCGGCACCGAGTACCCCACGGCCCAGGGGGCGCGTCACAGGCATCTGGGGGTGCAGGCTATATGTGAGGGTACATATGGGGGTGCATCATACAAGTATTGGTGCATATGTGGGTGCAGGCTATATGTGGGGGTATATATAGGGGGGCAGGCTATATGTGGGGATATATATGGGGGTGCAGGCTATATGTGGGGTACATATGGGGGTGCTAGCTATATGTGGGGATACATATGGGAGTGCAGACTATATGTGGGGGGTACATATGGGGATGCAGGCTATATGTGTGGGTGCATATGGGAGTGCAGGCTATATGTGGGGGCACATATGGGAGTGCAGGCTATATGTGGGGGTAGATATGGGGATACAATCTATATATGGGGGTACATATGGGGGTTAAGGCTACATGTGGGGGTGCAGGCTATATGTGGAGGTACATATGGGGTGCAGCATATATGTATTGGTACATATGTGGGTGCAGGCTATATGTGGGGGTATATATGGGGTGCAGGCTATATGTGGGGGTACATATGGGGGTGCAGGCTATATGTGGGGTACATATGGGGGTGCTAGCTATATGTGGGGGTACATATGGGAGTGCAGACTATATGTGGGGTTACATATGGGGATGGAGGCTATATGTGGGGGTACATATGGGTGGGTGCAGGCTATATGTGGTGGTACATATGGGTGGGTGCAGGATATATGTGGGGTACATATGGGGGTGCTAGCTATATGTGGGGGTGCATATGGGAGTGCAGGTTATATGTGGGGGTACATATGGGGATGCAGGCTATATGTGGGGGTACATATGGGGGTGAAGGCTACATGTTGGGATGCATATGGGGGTGCAGGCTATATGTGGAGGTACATATGGGAGTGGTCTATATGTGGGGGTGCATATGGGAGTGCAGACTATATGTGGGTGTACATATGGGGTGAAGGCTACATGTGGGGGTGCAGGCCATATGTGGGGTACATATGGGGGTGTTGGCTATATGTGGGGGTACATATGGGAGTGCAGTCTATATTTGGGAGTACATATGGATAGGTGCAGGCTATATGTGGGGGTACATATGGGTGGGTGCAGGCTATGTTTTGCGGTACATATGCGGGTGCAGGCTATATGTTGGGGTGCACATCAGAGTGCAGGCTATATGTGGGGGTACATATGCGGGTACAGGCTAGATGGGCAGCATGGTGGGTCAGGGGTTAGCACTGTTGCTTTGCAGCGCTGGGGTCCTGGATTCAAATCCCACCAAGGACAATATCTGCAAGGAGTTTGTATGTTCTCCTAATGTCTGTGTGGGTTTCCTCCAGGTTCTCGGGTTTTCTCCCACACTCCAAAGACTGGTAGGTAATTTACATTGCGAGCCCCATTGGAGACAGGATGATAATGTCTGTAAAGTGCTGCGGAAAATAATGGCACTATATAAGCAATGCATAAAAAATAAATAAAATATATGGTGGGGGTGCAGGCTATTTATGGGGGTGCGTATGGGGAAGCAGGTTGCATGTGGGGGTACATATGAGGATGAACGCTGTATGTGGAGGTTACATGTGGGTGCAAGAAGTATGTAGGGGTGCAGGCTGTATGTGTGGGGAACATGGGAATGCAGGCGGTATGTAGGAGGTACATGGGGGTGAAGTCAAAGCTGTATGTGGGGGTTACATTGATGTTCAGGCTGTATACTTTGGCACATAAGGGCGCAGGCTGTATGTGCATGGTACATGGGATGCGGACTGTATGTAGAGGTGCAGGCTGTATGTGTGCAGTACATAGGATGTGGACTGCAGTGTGGCAATGTGCATTACTTATAGTTTTCCTTGAATTAATCATACCTATTGATTTCAGGTCTTTCTGTAGCTCTCCACAGGTGGTCGTTGGCTCTTGGACAACACTTCTTAAAAAAAAATTTCACTCCTCTGCCTGAAATTTTGCAGGAAGCAATTGGTCGTTGCCAGTTTATGGTTAAATGATGTTCTTTCCACTTCTGGATTATGGCCCCAAAAGTGCTCACTGGAATCTTCAGTAGTTTAGAAAGTCTTCTGTAACCAATGCTATCAGTATGTTTTAGAACAATAAGGTTTAGAAGGACTTGAGACAGTGGCAGGATTGCTTTTTAATTACTGATAGATTTCAGCTCCTGTAATGACTTTCCATGACTTTATGCACCCCTCTTTCTTCATGCGTTCAATGCTTTTTCGATGTTTCATTTCTTATTATTACACATAATAACTTAATTTATGAACATCTGTGGTTTGATTTCTTTGCCTGTGTGGATTGAATGGGTTGTTATAAACATCTGGTGAAAATTTCACCTCAATAGCACCTTTATAAATATACAATGATGAGCATTTTTTGAACTTTCAACTTTCAGGCTCCATATCTCACCATCCACTACTGCTTCGAACTTGAGACTACCAATATTTTATAGACAATCACCTTGGCTATCACATACGTACATAAATTTGACTTGCAACTATTTAGCATATGATTAGTTATGCAGATTCTTGTCATGTCACTGCATTGTTACTGTTTTACTCCTGGTGGTGAAAAAAAACTTTTTTTTCCTGTATACTATACTATTAGTTTTTCTCAAGAGTGACCTGTATACTCACTAAAGGGTTGGCCTGTAATCCTGTAATTATCGTCTGTCCAAATCTTTCCATTATCTCTATTCTCTAGATATCAATTCCAGGAAAAACTCCCCAAATGTCCCTGAGATTGGAATGTACCAAAAATGAGTGGTTAGCCAAGGTTGGCAGTTTCCCATAGATTCTATGTGTGTGAAAGGATGTATCCCACAACATTCATCACAGTGACCTGATAATGGTTTGACAAGTAATTATTTTGACCTAAATGTCTGCCAAGTACCATATGTTATTTACGCAATTTTACTTAATCTTACCCCTCACAAAATACTATAAAACCTTGGTATCTATTAATAAACAGAATATTCTTTTTTAGACAGTCCTGGGTGATTCTTGTCTTATTTGAACAATCTCACCTGAGATCTCAAGACATCTTAATCTACCTGAGAGAAGTAAGTGTGGCACCCCAAGGGTCCAGTTGCCACAGTGGCATTGCCTCCCTCACAAGGGGTAATGCCATGCCTGGAAGCAAGGAGGGGTCCCCCTAATCAGGTATACCAGCATACAACACTTTCCTGGCTCCAGACCAGAAAGGTGAGCTCCTCCTCTTAACAACTGGAATCTGGAGGCGGGGTTAGTAAGAGTGAGTTGAGAGGGGTTGGAGACAGGACAGCGACGAGGAAGGACCTGGGGAAGGGAGCTGTGTACAAGCTCACCCCAGAGAGAAGCGCAAGGGAACCGGAGTCCGTGGTTGTGGGGCACTGAAGGCCCAGCAGCAGAATCCGGAGGGCAGGAGACTGCAGGTCTCCTGGCCCCACCAGACACCCGGCGGCACAGCAGCATCATAGGGCCCAGCACCGCCACGTGGGAGCGACACTTGAGGAAGGCCCGAGCTGCCTGCCATACGGGTGAGGAAAAGGACGTTTTACTCAGGGACGAGGGCCGCAGCATAGCTTCAAGCAGAAGCGCCACAGAGAATAGCACAGAGGGAAGGCCTACAACTCCACCTGGCGAGGTGGATCCCCAACTTGCTTCCAGGCCGCCCGGACCTCCACTACCAGCTAGTTCCCGTGCCCCGGTCTGCTCTGCCAAACAGCAAGTAAAGCTAGGAGGAAACCGCCATTAATGTGTTGTCTGTTCATTATCTGCGCCCTCAACCCTGCACGACACTGTCCCAACCGACAACATCTACTCTTCAAATCATCTACACTGCCCCGGAGCTTAGCTTTGCCTGTGGAGAGCTGAACCAACTCAGCTGCATCACCATCAGCTCCAGGGGATCTGCACCGCAGCGGCGGTCCCATATAGCCGCATACCACAGGTGGCGTCACGTACATTATCTCTAAAAACTTTATTCCCCTTTTACCTTTTCCTTTAATTGACCACCCTGGGTCACGGACTGGGTCACTGCTACCGTGACACCCCCCAGCACAGACCGGCCCGGCTACCAAGTACCCCACGGCCCAGGGAACGCGTCATACTTGGCGTCACGAACAGGATTCGAACCCCGGTATAATAGGGTACTGTGTGCCATAGACTTTGCTGAACTGATTCATCACCTCATTTGCCATCAGCCGAGGGGAAGCAGGAGGCCCCAATCCGGTACCGCAGGTTAAGCGATCCCTCTCGCCTGCAGAGCAGCATACTGGTACGTCAGCAGAAACCCAGGACCTGGCTGAGGTTCACTAGGGGGGGAGGAAGATGCCCAACCTGGGAGAGGACTCAGCCGCGGGCGCAGCCTCCACTGTAATGCCGTTATCCATGCAGTATATACCAGGGGCGGCGTGGTTGCCCCAGTACTCAGTGGAGTCGCACACACTGAACAACTTTGAGGAGAGACTGCGCCGTTTGTTTCAAGTGTACCCCTTGTCTGAGGAGCAAAAAGTCAGCATCCTTATAGGCCAGCTAATTGGTGCAGCGCAGAGAGAGGCAAAGTCCTGGCCGGGCAGGGACAAAAGCACTGTTAAGGAAATACTGGCCCGGTTAAAGGATACCTTTGACACCCGCACATCAGCGGAGATTAAAATGAAGTTGTACGGGTGCAAACAAAGGGTGCAGGACAGTGTACGGGACTATGCTCTAAACCTGCAGAAGGCGCTGCGGGCCATTAAACAGGTAGACCCCGACAGTGTGCGAGACGAGGACAGATTGCTAACCCAACAGTTTATTGAGGGGTTCCTTTCTAGCGCTCACCGGACACAGCTGCGCATTATGGCTCTGCAAAACCCTGATCTGGACTTTGTGCAATTTAAAGACCGGGCCATCCGAGTGCTGCGAGAATCAACCCAAAGTGACACTGCACCCCTCTGGCGCCCATCTATCACATACCACCAGGAGGTGGCATCATTTTCCCCGGCACCTGTGGAGACTGACGCACAGACCCTAGATAATGACCCGTCTGCAGACCTACGCCTTCAGGTCTAGGAGCTGACCAAAAGTGTGGCTACACTAACCAAAACCATGCAGGCCATGCAAATGTCTTTAAAGGAAAGGATCCAACTGGCTTCCAGTCCAGATGACGTCCCGTGGCGACGGCAGAGAAGGATTCCACCGATCAATGGGAGAAACAGCGATCGCTACGACCAGAACGGACAACCCATCTGTTGCCGCTGTCAAAAGGCGGGGCACCTCGCAATATTCTGCAATTTAAACGAGCAACCTCTGGGGCAGAGGGCCAACCCGCAGGAGTAAGACGACCAGGCCCATAAAGCTGGCGAGACAAGTACGTGTGAGGACGACCGGTCCTACCTGTCGTGCTTAATGGCATCCCGATGAACGCATTGCTGGACACTGGTTCCCAGGTGACAACGATGCCATGTATCCTTTATAAAGGATACTGGACTGATTCAGACATTACCCGCAGTCCAGATGAACATATTAACATCTTTGCCAGCAATGGTCAGCCCTTGCCTCAGGTAGGGTATAAAGAGGTGACCATAACGGTTGGCCGAGTAGAATTGCTATGACAAGGGATGATTATTGTTGATATTGATCGCCGAGAAAGCCATCCTATGATAACTATAGGCACCAATGTGATAGAGAATTGTCTTGGGGAAATTATTGTTTTGCTGCAACAGGTTGCAGAGACTGCCAGTTATAGTCAGCAGCGAATTCTGCAGAAGGAGATCAAAGCCCTGATGCAGAGACAACAGGTAGAGCTGTCTGGTGGAGAAGTCGGCAGTGTCAGAGTGAGCGATCCATTCCCCATTGCAATGCCCCCTAGGAGTGAAATGTTAATATGGTGTCGGGTAGCAATAGGCCTTAAGGTTCAAGACTATCAGGTCCTGGTAGAACCCATGTACTCTGATAGTAGGCCCACCATCTTGACGGCCAGGGGGGTAGTCGATGTCCGCAAGGGAAGGGCACCTATACGTATCCTGAATTTTAGGGATAAAGAGGTCCATTTACCCCGATATTCTACCCTTGATAAGCTGTTCACTGTCAGTAACAACGCAATAAAGGCAGTGGAACCCTTGTCTCCATCCGAATAGGCGGAAGACAATGGCTCAGAGGGGCAGATGGAGGATTGGTGTCAGAAGCTACAAGTAGGCAGTTACTCCACCCCTTTGCACCAAAAGAATGGAGTGTACCGGGTGGTCCAAGAATATAAGCGAGTCTTTAGCAAACACCCACTAGATTTTGGGCAGGTAAAAGGGGTCCAACATCATATCCCCACAGGAGATCATCCGCCCATTAAAGAGAGGTACCGGCCTGAACCCCCAGCTCACTACCAATGTGCCAAGGGAATGTTACGGGAGATGAAGGAGGCTGGGGTGATCAGAGATAGTTGTAGCCCCTTGGCAGCTCCATTAGTCCTCGATAGAAAGAAAGATGGTACAAAGAGGATGTGTGTTGATTATAGGCAGATTAACCGCATTACACATAAGGACGACTACCCATTACCCAGAATTGAGGAATCATTAGCTGCACTAAGATCCGCTAACTACTTCTCCACTTTGGATCTCACCAGTGGGTATTGGCAGTTTCCCGTGGCAGAGGTAGACAGAGAGAAGACCATGTATACGACACCAATGGGCCTCTGAAAGTTCAACTGCATGCCATTCGGGTTCTGCAACGCCCCGGGAACTTTCCAGCGGTTAATGGAGTGTTGCCTAGGACACAAAAACTTTGAAACCATTCTGCTGTACCTGGACGACGTAACCATCTACTCAAAGATGTACGAAGACCACCTGGAGCACCTGGCCGAGGTGTTCGAACCCCTATCTGGTTTTGGCCTGAAAGTAAAGCCATCCAATTGCCACCTGTTGAAGCCCAAGGTGCAGTACCTAGGTCATGTGGTAAGCGCCGAAGATGTAGCACCAGACCCTGAAAAAGTCACCGTGATCAAGGACTGGCCAAGACTCTCCACTATCAAGGAAGTACGGCAGTTCCTCAGGCTGGTAGGCTACTACAGGAGATTCATCAAGGGTTTCACCAAGATAGCGGCATCCATGCAGGACCTCTTAGTGGGCCAGTTCAAGAAGGCCAAGAACCCGAATCCTCCGTTCAAATGGGGTAAAACAGAAGACGAATCCTTCACTCGACTGAAAGTGGCTCTTACGGGAGACGAAGTCCTGGCCTACCCTGACTATGGCCAACCCTTTATACTCTATACGGATGCCAGCAACGTGGGATTTGGAGCGGTGCTGTCCCAGGTAAAGCAGAGCAGAGAGAGAGTGATTGCCTACGCCAGCAGGAAGCTCCATCCCACGGAAAGGAACCCTGACAACTATAGTTCCTTCAAGTTGGAGGTTTTAGCCATAGTCTGGGCTGTAACAGAGCGCTTCAAACACTACCTCGCCTCCTCCAGATTTACAGTCTTCACGGATAACAACCCACTGACACACTTGAAGGCTGCGAAGCTTGGTGCCCTAGAACAACGATGGATGGCTCGACTGTCCAACTACGAGTTTACCATCAAGTATCGGGCGGGGCATAAAAACACTAATGCTGATGCGCTGTCCAGGATGCCCAACTTGCCAGATGGGGGAGAAGACCTGGAAGAGCTGGAGGAGATAGAGCTACAAGAGTTCCATCATCATGGGGTGACCCAGTGCTCCCACTGTGTGAGGAACAAGCACTCCACCAACAGAGAGGCCATGTTTAACCCCCTTCTCCACCATGGATGGGCAGAGACGCAGGATAGCGACCCGGCTGTCCACCTAGTAAAGGAGTTGCTGACACAAGCTGACTCGCACCTTGGTCCAGATGCTCCACAGGAGACCCAACAGTTGTGGAAGGAGAAGGGTAAGCTGTTCATCTACGAGGGAAAGCTGTGTCGGAGAAGCATTAACTCCCGTACACACAAACTGGTCTGGCAGGTGGTAGTCCCGAGGTGGGATGCGCCAATGGCCTTAGAGGTGTACCACGATGGAGCAGGACACTTCGGGTGGAAGAAGTTGGAAGTCCTGCTACGTGGGCGATTCTACTGGGCTGGCATGAGGAAAGCAATCGAGAGATGGTGTCGAGAATGTGGTCCATGCAACCTTAAACGGAAAGACCGTGACAGCCAGAGGGCTCCCCGGCAACCCATAATCACCAAACAACCACTTGAACTGGTAGCCTTGGACCACGTGAAGCTAGCTCCAAGCCAGTCAGGCTATGTCTACGCTGTCACCATAGTAGACAATACTCTCGGTTCCTGGTAGTAGTGCCAGTGAAGGACCAGACGGCGAAGACGGAACCCAAAGCATTTCAACAACACTTTTGTCGCCCGTACGGTTACCCCGAACGAGTGCTTACTGACCAAGGCTTAGTCTTTTAAGCAGAAGTGTTCCAAGAATTCTGTAACTTGTACGGCTGCAAGAAAATAAGGATGACGCCGTATCATCCCCAGACCAACGGGTTGTGCGAGAAAATGAACCAGGTGGTAATAGACCTGTTGAAGAACGTAGCCTGTGGCTAGAGAAGTTACCAGATTTGGTAGACCTATATAACCACATCCCGGTGAACTCCACCAACTGTACACCCGCCTACCTGATGAGAGCAAGACCTGGCAAGTTACCCATTGACTTAGATATGGGAGTTTTAACACCTGAGACAACATCACCATATGCATATTGGGATACGGAGCGGCAGCAACAATACCGCAAGGTGCAAGAATGTGTGGAGAGAAGTTTGTCCCAGGCGAGACAGAGGCAGGAAAGACCTTATAATCAGCATGCAACTGCAGTTCCCTTGTCAACTGGAGAACAGGTACTCAAAAGGAGAAGACGAGTTCACAAATTAGATGATCAGTGGGAGGTTGAGCCATACACCGTCTTACCTTCAAATTTCGACAACACCAAGGTATGGCTCATCAGTAAAGATGGAGGAGAAACTTCAGCGGCAGTCTCAAGAGACCACCTGAAGATATGCCCTGATCAATTGTGACACCAAGTGGAAGATCAAAACAGCCCCACAGCACACAGAAAAGGTGGAAGAGACGGTTCAAACCATCCTTGGAGAATTTCCCTGGTCTTGGACGCAGGTGAACCAAGCAATCGTGGTACCTGTCCTGACCTTTCCCCAAGTAACCTCACCGGAAGCCGCAGAGACTCTAGAACATTTGGCCCCAGAAACAGATGCTTCATCAGCAGCAGATCAGGAGAATCTACCCCCTGCTAGCAGTGAATCTGTCATACTCATGGTGAGTCAAAAAAGTCGTAGAAGACTACCAAGCCTACCGGTGTTACCTCAGACTAACCGTAGAGTAGTCCACACTGAGCCCACCGCACCAGCAGTAGACACTAGAGACCCAGGTAGGTCATTGGCAACAAATGTACTGTGTAGATCAACCCATAGTACCATAGGTCCGCTCCCTGCTCGTTATAGGGACTAAAGTGTAGTAAAATAATAGTATATGTTATATAGTTGCAACCGTTAAGTAATCCTGGATATATATACTTATTAAATTTATGGACAAATGGACCACAGGACTAGGTGTGGTCAGGACAATGTTGAATGAAGTTACTTGTTGGCCCTGAAAATAAATTGCAGGAGTGGCCTGAAGCCACGCCCAGGGACGATATACGAAGTGGGTTGAGGTGGTTCCCACTAACCAACCTTCAGGTATCCGGAAAAAGACAATTCCGGGATTGTGGCGTAATGACTAAGCGCCACAATGACCGCTCCCAATTTTAGTTTGGTTTTTGTTATTCTGCAATTTTTGCCTTTTTGAGACTTTGTAAACTATTTGTAATGTGAATTGTTATTGTTGCTAATTGTTAACTCTAAAAGGTGTCCTCAGTCCGGGAGTACTGAATTTAACTAGGGGGGGAGTGTGGCACCCTAGGGGTCCAGTTGCCACAGTGGCATTGCCTCCCTCACAAGGGGTGATGCCATGCCTGGAAGCAAGGAGGGGTCCCCTAATCAGGTATACCAGCATACAACACTTTCCTGGCTCCAGACCAGAAAGGGGAGCTCCTCCCCTTAACAACTGGAATCTGGAGGCGGGGTTAGTAAGAGTGCGTTGAGAGGGGTTGGAGACAGGACAGCGACAAGGAAGGACCTGGGGAAGGGAGCTGTGTACAAGCTCACCCCAGAGAGAAGCGCAAGGGAACCGGACACCGGAGTCCGTGGCTGTGGGGCACTGAAGGCCCAGCAGCAGAATCCGGAGGGCAGGAGACTGCAGGTCTCCTGGCCCCACCAGACACCCAGCGGCACAGCAGCATCATAGGGCCCAGCACCGCCACGTGGGAACGACACTTGAGGAAGGCCCGAGGAGCCTGCCATACGGGTGAGGAAAAAGACGTTTTACTCAGGGACGAGTGCCGCAGCATAGCTTCAAGCAGCAGGGCCAAAGAGAATAGCACAGAGGGAAGGCCTACAACTCCACCTGGCGAGGTGGATCCTAAACTTGTTTCCCGGCCGCCCGAATCTCCACTACCAGCTAGCACCCGTGCCCCAGTGTGCTCTGCCAAACAGCAAGTAAAGCTAAGAGAAAACTTTCATTAATGTGTCGTCTGTTCATTACCTGCTCCCTCAGCCCTGCACGACACTGTCCCAGCCAACAACATCTACTCTTCAAATCATCTACACTGCCCCGGAGCTTAGCTCTGCCTGTGGAGAGCTGAACCAACTCTGCTGCATCACCATCAGCTCCAGGGGATCTGCACCGCAGCGGCGGCCCCATATAGCCGCATACCACAGGTGGTGTCACGAACATTATCTCTAAAAACTTTATTCCCCTTTTACCTTTTCCTTTAATTGACCGCCCTGGGTCACGGACCGGGTCACTGCTACCGTGACATCCCCCAGAACCGACCGGGCCGGCTACCGAGTACGCCCGGCCCAGGGGACACGTCATAAGATCCCCACCGTCTTCAACATTACAACCTGTTCTCACATTCCCTAATAGCTCAGTGTGTTATTAGGTTGATTCCCAAGCAAAGGTCACTGGTTCAAATAGAGGAACAGCCAATGAGAATATTACCAAGTAAAGAGAAACAGCATAATCCAGTTCATCGATAGTGGTCTCTCAGCCAAGAAAATTGCCAAACTGCATCATGTGAGTGCCATGACAGTTGGAAGAATATGAAGAATATGAAATTAAGTCCGTCCATCCGTTCAAAAGCCAAGAGGTGGACGCCCAGGCAAAATATCGGAGTCAACAAGTCGGCTCATCACAAGGTCTATCAGTTCTGGTGCGACAAACATGGCAGTGGAGATGGCTTGTATGCTTTGTAATAGTGAGATTGTAAACATCCCTGCAAGCACCATGCAACGCACGTTACACATGTCTTGAATGGTGGCCCAAAAAAGGTTAAGAATAGATGCCTCAACTTCAATATAGTCATAAGAAGTGTCGGCTCGAGTTTGCAAAAAAGTCCGAAAAGTGGACAGTAGAAGATTGGAAACGGGTGATTTGGAGCGATGAGACCAAAGTCAGTAGACTAGGCTCTGATGGATGCAAATGGATCTGAGAAAAAGGGGCTAACAGATTGAGAAATTGAAGGAATTGTCAAGTTTGGTGGAGGTAGCCTGATGATAAGGGGTAGTTTCACAGGAAACATGACCAAGATCAATGGTGGTCTCAGTGCTGAGCTACATGTGAGTATCCTACAAGACGAGTTACTTCGTACACTTGAGTACTATGGATATGAAAAAGACTACACTGTGTTCCAGTAGGACAACAACTCAAATCATATATCGAGATTGGTGAAGAAATGGTTCAATGACAATGAAGTAGAGGTGCTGGATTTGCCCCCACAGTACCCAGACCTCAACCCAATCGAACAGTTGTGGGTAGAGTTGAAGAAAAAGCTGTATACATACCCAAGTGAGTCAACCACTATGCACCAACTTTGGGAACATGTTGAAGAGTCCTGTGATCAGTTTTCAGTCAAGACATACTTGAATCTGATCAAAAGCATGCCCAGAAGGATTCAGGCAGTGCTGAAAGCCAAAGGTAGATTTCCAAAATTCTAATAAAAATTAAAATTTTGATTTTTAGGAGCAAAATAGTAAATGCAGTGATATGACAAGAATCTGTATACCTGATCATATGCTAAATAGTTGCAAGTCAAATCTATGTATGAGATAACCAAGATGATTTTCTATAAAATGATGGTAGTCTCATGTTTGAAGCAGTAGTGGATGGTGAGATATGTAGCATGAAAATCAAAAGTTCAAAACAGTGTTACCCACTTGCTCGTCAGTGTATTTACTTAGAAAATTGTTAACGTGTTCAATACTTATTTCACCCATTGCAAAAACATGATCAAAACCAATAAAAGTAATAGAGCATCACACCACCATCTGTACATGAATAAAGCACCAGAACAAACATCAGTGCATGAATACAGCACAAAAACCAACATCAGTACACAAATACATCACTAGAAGCACCATCAGCACTCAAATAAATTGCCAGACGGACTGTTAGTACACAAATACATCACCAGAACCATCATCAGTACATGACTACATTAGCAGAACCACCATCAATACAGCACCAAAACCACTTTTAGTCTATGAATACAACATGAGAATCAGGATCAGTACATTAAATAGCCAAGCTTAATACAGTGATTAACTGCAATATCAGGTCAGCCCAATATACAATTGTAAGACAAGAACCTACAATTCCCAATATGTTTTTAATAATAGTAAGAATCTGGACCATACAGGAACCATAATATTGATAAGATGTAGTTAGTATAACGAATAATAATTTACATCCAGGTACCTGGTGACCAGGTGACATCTTCTCTGACTGAAGTCATTCACTTTCTATTCTTCTCCATTTTGACCAGTTTCCATGATAACTTTTCACATTCATAGGTCGTCACTGCAAATTTACATATTCTATGTCCTTCTGCAGGACCCCAGATACAGTGGTCTTAAAAATAACAGTGTTTTGATAATGTCGTTTAATAAAAATGTATGCCCTATGTTGTGCTCCTGAATAAATAATTGCACCTTACTGTGCCTCCTGCATAAAATATCACCCTCATATTGTGGATCTTGTGGCACATGGCCTCCATACACTCCTCTACTATAACATATTTCCTTCACACTATTCCCCCTTAAAAACTATAACCACTATAACTTATGGACATTTAGCCACCTCTGTTCTCCCTACTGAACTATAACCATCACATTGTCTGCCTTTATTAGTTATAACAGCCTCACTGTTGAACCTAATTAGCTATAATTGCCACACTGTCCACCCTAATTTGCCTGCCTTCGGTAGCTTCAGTATAGAGTACTATGCAGTATACCTTCACAGGAATTAATCCAAAGTGGAATGAAAAAAAATGTATCAAAATTTTACCTCTAAAATCTTGCTTTAACCCCAATTTTTTCACTTTTGCAAGAGGTAACACCAAAAGTGGACCCCACAGTTTGTTACACACTTTCGTTCAAGCGCGGTGATACCACACATGTAGTCAAAAAGTTCTGTTTGGACAAACGGCAGTGCTCGGAACGTAAGGAGCAATATTTGAATTTTGGAGCACAAATTGGCTGAAATAGACTGCGAGTACAATGTCGCATTTGCAGGGCCCCTAGGGTGCCCAAACTGCAGAAATCCCCCACAACTGACCCCATTTTGAAAACTAAACCCCTCAAGGATTTTATCCAGGGGTATAGTGAGCATTTTGACAGAATATGATAACATTTGGTCGTCATATTGAATATGACGTCATATTGTCATCATTGTTTTTTACAATTGAATAATGGTGATCACTTGATCAGGGACTGGAAAACATGGCCCTGATCGTGTTCTCCAGGGTCTCAGCTACCGGTGGAGATTTTCAGACTGGGGGGGGGCGCTCTACCCTTATTCCCAGTTGCTGTTTTAAAAAGGTGATGAGGGAATAAGGCCCCTTGGTGGCCGCTGTTAAATGCGTATCGGCAGTCTTAAGGGGTTAAAAGGTGAAAAGTAGTCCCATTTGGTATCATGGTGTGCACCACACTGAACATGAACCAAAGAAAGTTATGAATAGAGGTGTCTCATGAGATAAGATAGAAAATTATTGACAAACATGTTAAAGGTAAAGGCCATAAGACAATCTCCAAACTACTTGATGTTCCTATTACTACAATTGCACAAATTATTCCGAAGTTTAAGGTCTACAAAACTGTAGCCAACCTCCCTGGAGGAAAAATGATGACAAACTAAAGAAATGGATAATATGAATGGTAACCAAAGAGCCCAGTACAACTTCCAAAAGATTAGAGGTGAACTACAAGATCAAAGTACATGAGTGTCAGATCACACCATCCATCGCTGTCTTGGCTAAAGTGGACTTCATGGAAGAGGACGAGAAGGAAACAACTGTTGAAAGCAAACCATAAAAAAGCAAGACTTGAATTTGCCAAAATGCATATTGACAAGCCACAAATCTTCTGGGAGAATGTCCTTTGGACAGATTAGACAAAACTGGAGCTTTTTGGCAATTTACTGCACATCAGCTTAATCTTCACAGATGCAAAAATGAAGAATACAAAGAAAAGAACGTTTACCTACTGTTACACTTGGAGGAGGCTCGCTTATGTTTTGGTGCTACTTTACTGCAACTGGCACAGGGTGTCATGAATCAGTTCAGGGTCTAATGAAATCTCAACACTATCAAGGCATGCTGTAGCCAAATATGCTGCCTAGTGTCAGAAAGTTTGGCCTGAGTCGCAGGTCATGGGTCCACTAACAGGATAATAACAGCACTCACTTTGCTCATGAGGAGTGGGCCAAAATACCTGTGGACAGGTGGAGAATTCTCATTGAGAGTTACAGAAATTGTTTGTTTGCAGAGATTGCCTCAAAAGGTTGTGCAGCAAATTATTAAATTAAGGGTACCATAATTTTTGTCCATGTCATTTTCATTAGTTTTTTTTCCCCTTGAACCACAATTCAAAGGCAATGTCTGATTTTCATTAGCTAATATTTAGTAAATTTAAACTAATATTTACTTTTGTCAGTTTCAATTCATTTCAGTTACTATTGTCAGTTACCATGCTTTCAAAATAGAATTAATAGTTTATTTTTAACAATTAATAAAATGGAAAGCAAATGAACAAATAGACATATACATCAAATCAGTATTTAGTGTGATCTTTCTTTGCCTTCAAAACAGTATCAAATGATACTGTGTCCTTGGTACACTTGCACACAATTTTTAAAGGAATGCAGCAGAGAGATTGTTCCAAACCTCTTGGAAAACTAACCACAGATCTTTTGTGTATTTAGACTTGTGCAATCCGTATATGTCTTCATGTAATTCCAGACAAACTAATCAGTTGAGATCAGGGCTTTGTGGTGGCCATATCATCACTTCCAAGATTTTGTGATCCTCTTTAAGCAGAAGATAATTCTTAATGACATTGACTGTGTGTTTGGGGTTGTTGTGCTGCTACAGCTATGCACTCCTAAATCCCAAACTGAGCCCTTCTCAGATTTTTTCAGCAATTGGTAGTGATCTAAAGATCCATACTCCCACAGATCTGCATGGATTTATCAGGGTACATAAGTATAAAAAAGGCCCAAAAGTTTAGTTACTCTTTAAGACGTATCCTTGTGTAATACAATCTGTGGGGAAAACTATAACTCCCAGCAAGTCTTGAATGTCCTAAATTTCCTGCTGCTGCTCCTAGATGTCTCCTCAGCCAGCCTATTCCTCTTTATAATAAGAAACTCGGCAGTTTAAAATAAACTATCCAGTTTATTGTGTAGACTTACTGCACTCTGCATACTGCTTCTGTCTGTATACAGTGCATCAAATGCATTGTGCCAAGCACTGCTTGTGCTATGGGCTAGTGGCTGGGGCCTTCTCTTGACATAAAGAACTTGCCAGGGAATTCACCTGTTGGCTGTGGACTAGTCTGAGTCTAGATGTGTCTGATGTGTGTTGTAAGAGTCTAGATGGGACAGTTGTGTTCCTACCCCTGTAGACACCAATTTCATTGTGTGTATTATGTCTTGCATCTTTGTACATATTGTGTCATGTGATGTTTGCCTGTATAATGTGTAGTAATGTAAGATAAGGAATGTTGGTAATGTATAGTAAGACATAGTTTAGGACTTAGGATAGGTAGAATAAGATAGCTGACTGTAGTTAGGTAATGGCATTAGGGTAAGATAAAGTTAATGTTTGGGACTAGCCCATAGTGGGTGGGGCTTAGAGTTAGGGCAAGGGACTGCTTCTTAGTTAGATAGGGCAAGGTCAAGTAATTAGCAAGTATTATGTGAGCAGTGCTGCCCTATTGGGTCAACTACAGGAAAAAGAGACTAACAGACAAGGGAATAGCAAAATCCTGAAGTGACCGACGAGACAGACTGGCCTTCCAGAAAAGGGGTGCTTGGATAGGACGATATGTCACGAGAAACCCTGAGCTTGCAAAACACTGCAGGTTACAGACCTAAACAGGACTGAGTTTGTGGGACTAGTGGGGGACTCGATCGGTAAATCCAGGGTGCCAGTAGTGGAAGAAATAGGATGTGGAACCGTTGAGTCAGTAGAGAGACTTGCTGATCAGGATTGTTGCATAAAGCTAGGCTATAACAAAGTAAGGCTAAACAGTGTGCTTCACTACCCCTGGACAGGGCCGCCACCAGGGCATTACTGTCCTTACTGGCGTATGGGGCTCAGTGAGCAGAGGAGCCCAAACGTGGCCCGACGGGGCTCCCCCTCTGCTCACCGGGCCTCAGGGTCTTCCTGCATGGCAATAGTTATCGGCCGCTAGCCAGTCTGGCTGGCGTCCGCGCTTCAAATCAACGAAGGAGCGTCGCCGCTGGAGCGGACACAAGGTAAGGAGGAACTTTTTTTTTGAGACATGGGGCAAAGATGAGACATGACATGAGGGGAGAGCTGAGACATGACATGGGGCAGAGATAAGACATGACATGGGGGGGCACAGATGAGACCTGACATGGAGCAAAGAAGAGACATGGGGGCAGTGATGAGTCATGACATGGGGCAGAAATGAGACATGAGGGGAGAGCTGAGACATGAGGGGAGAGCTGAGACATGAGCGGAGAGTTGAGACATGGCATGAGGGCAGAGATGAGACATGACATGGGGGGCAGAGATGAGACATGACATTAGAGGAGAGCTGAGACATGAGGGGAGAGCTGAGACACAAGGGGACAGCTGAGACACATGAGGGGAGAGCTGAGACACATGAGGGGAGAGCTGAGACACATCAGGGGAGAGCTGAGAGACATGAGGGATGAGCTGAGAGACATGGGGGAAGAGCTGAGAGACATGATGGGAGAGTTAAGAGACATGAGGGGGGAGCGGAGAGACATGAGTGCAGAATGGAGAGACATGAGGGCAGAATGGAGAGACATGAGGGTAGAATGGATAGACATGGGGTCCAGAATGGTGAGACATGGGGTCCAGAATGGTGAGATATGGGGTCCAGAATGGAAAGACATGGGATCCAGAATGGTGAGACATGGGGTCCAGAATGGTGAGACATGGGGTCCAGAATGGAAAGACATGGGATCCAGCATGGTGAGACATGGGGTTCAGAATGGTGAGACATGGGGTCCAGAATGGAGAGACATGGGGTTCAGAATGGAGTACATATGGAAGCAGAATGTGGGACATTATTACTTTAGTGGCTAATTATGGATACTATTACTGCTTTGATGTATTTTACTTTTGAGGATACTGTTTTCAGTTGGGGGGGTCCTGTTACTGTGCACTTTTTTTCTTCATCTGGTGTAGTGTAGAAGTTGGGGAAAAAGTTGGGAATGTGCTCTGGAAACTGCTCTAGATAACTGTGTTATTTTCTGCAGAGATGAGTCCTAGCTGGAAGACGTGGTTGTGGTCTGTGTTGGATGAACAAGAAACGCTAAGATGAAGGACTTCATCTAGAGACGTCACTGGTGAGTCAGTGTGTTGCCTGTACACTGACACTATACACTACATATTATACACAGGACTCCTGTGTATAATGTCACTGGTGATCTCTGTATTATCTGTACACTGATACTATATACAGAGCTCCTGTGTATACTGTCACGGGTGATCACTGTATTACCTGTACACTATTTACAGAGCTCTTGTGTATAATGTCACTAGTGATCACTGTATTACCTGTACAGTTACACTATTCACTGTATATTATGTGCAGAGGTGCTGTGTATAATGGCACTTATGGTAATATTAGTATTGTTTTTTTTTATTAATGATCAGTATAGTAGTAGTCAGAGGGGAAGTTATGTCAGTGGGTAGGCACAGCTGTATGTATAAATATCACTATAGATATAAAGAGGGTGCTACGGGGGCCTTGCAAATAATTATCGTAAATTGAAGAGAGGAAAGACGCAAGGCAAAGGACAAAAGCCATGCATTCACATTAATTAGAAAATACAAAAAATCTTTATTGAACATTTTGAAATCCCATAAATGATATAAATTGGGGAAAAGGTTTCACCTGCAAGCTGGAACACCCAACCCTGCCCTTGAGCAGCGATACGCATTGGGTGTTCCAGCTTGCAGGTAAAACCTTTTCCCCAATTTATAACATTTATGGGATTTCAATAAGGACGGGGTATTTACTCAACCTCCCAGAGATAATTCCACCACTCACCTAGTGGAATTCCTTGAGTGATTTTGGGAGTTCTGTTTGGTGGTTTGTTTATTTTGTGCCCCAGGTTTAAACCTATTTTGATTAAATGAAAGAACTAACTCAAAATGTATTCCTATGGAGGGAGAGGTTCTTAATAATTTTTACTATCTGTGGTAATATTGTCCTATTTCCTGCTCAGCAAGATTAAGAGGGTTTTTGAGTTATTACACCTGAACCCCTTTATATATAATGGAACAATATGTATATTGGTTGTTTTAAATGTTTTAAATGCTTTTTGCACATGTTCTGTCTGCTAAATGTTCAATAAAGATTTTTTGTATTTTTCTAATTAATGTGAGTGTACGGCTTTTGTCCTTTGCCTTGCGTCTTTTCTCTCTTCAATTTATTGTAGTGGTCAGTCACTATGTCATGATAATATGTGGTCCGACCATGGTGTGAAGTTATTTGTTCCTTGATTGTGGTATTATTTGGTCACTATGTGGTGGTAATATGTGGTATGGTCATAATGCGACTTTATTTGTCCCTTGTATATGGTACTATTTAGTCACTATGTGGTGGTAATATGTGGTCTTGTCCTGGTGTGGCGGTATTTGTTCCTTGTATGTGACATTATTCAGTCACTGTGTGGTGGTAATATATGGTCTGGTTATGGATTGGTGGTATTCTTTGTATGTGGTATTATTCGGTCACTATATGGTGGTAATATGTGGTCTGGTAATGGTGTGGCAGTGTGTCCTTTGTACGTGGTATAATTGGTCATTTTTAAAAAATGTATGTGACACATTCCCTTAAAGAAAAATATACTTAAAAAGAGTATTGGGTATTATAAGTAGTGTTGAGCCACCCCCGTAGTGTTCGAGTTCGGTTCGGTTCGTCGAACACCCGTGTGTTCGCCGAACTGTTCGTCGAACTGTTCGTCGAACACCTTCGAACACCGTTAAAACCAATGGCAGGCAAACAAAAACACATAGAAACACATAGAAAACACCTTCAAAGGTGTCCAAAAGCTGACAAACTGCTCAGAAGACACAACTAACACATGGAAAAGTGACAAGTACATATAGTCATGCGAAAAGAAAAGAGGTGGAGGAGTAAAAGGAGGGGGAGACACAGATATAGGCATGTCATGCCCTTCTAAAATCCAAAAAGTGAGAAGCCGAGACGGCCAGTCCGCTCCTGCCCGTGCCACCTCCGTGTCGCCGGGTTTGTGCCAGAGCCGCGGTGAACCCTGACGGCCAGCCCCCCTCTCCCAATACTGGTGCCTGTCCGCTGGTGGGTCGAGAGAGCCCCCCTGTGGTGGAGGCAGCTCTAAGCTTTTTAATTTAAATTGTCCCTCTAATTTGAATGAATACACTTTAAATCCATTTACAAGGATCTATTGGAGGGCAAGTCTCATGCCAGCAGCCGCGTAATTCCAGCTCCAGTAGCGTCCACTAAAGCTGCTGCAGTTAAAAAGCTTTTATAAGGATCGAGCTCGGCTGTCCACCGCAAGGCATCCTAGTGCCAGTCCCAGCCCCTATGCCTTGGGGTGCCTCCTGATGCTCTTCACTAAGTATCCCGTGGTCCCGAAGCATTTCCTTTGAAAAAATTAAGTGTCCAAACTACAGGTGGTGTAGCTTGCTTAACAGCCGGGATAATCCGCTGACTAGCAGACACTGCTACTAGGCACAAAGTATTTCCTGGGCTAGATGCAGTTAAAAATTTGTAAGTAGATACTCTCGTTGGATGCTGAGAAAGCATTCCATAGAGTCTCCTGGCACGCCATATATGATTCTCTTAAAAAGCTTGGGGTAGGGGTCTAGGGGACCCTTTTATAGCCAAAATCACGGCCCTGTATCACAATACGTCACCTAGGCTGAAGATAAATGGAACTGTAGCACCGAGGGCTCGGTTGCTACAGACGTATTGCACCTCACCCAGAGGTGTGATATCTCACTCTCAGATAAGGATGGAGTGTGGATCAGGACCCGACACCTGCATGCATTACACCACATTGTCGTGGGGCAGGGCGACCAATATGCCCCTGAGATGGGCACGACAGTCCCTGTCTCTGGCTGGAGTGGGGGGAGGGAACACTGAGGAAGGGGAACCCTGCAGTGCAGGAGCAGGGAGGAAGCAGTTCCTGGGTGCATTGAGAAGGGAGTATAAAAGGTGGGCACCATCTTAGTTCAGTGCAGAGAAGTCTGAGCAGAAGTGGCAGGGAGCAGGGGCTCTGCATGAGCTCTGCTCCGGAGGCGGGCCTAGTAACAGAGGCCCAGGCCTGCAAGAGGGAGAAGGAAGGAAGAGGAGCGGAGAAGGCTCCAGGAACGAGGAATGAAGGGATCCCAGCGGTGCGGACGGGCGAGTCGCCACCGCACGCCCGAATCCACCTGCGTGGAGAGGTCAGGCCAAAGGGGGAGACCGGTCCCCGAACTAGTGGAGGCAGGAAACGACCCTCAGCTAGAAACCGGAGGCTCTGACATTTTATGTGGCGCAGCCCCTTGCTCCACCCGCTAGGAAGGCACCACATAGGGTCAGGGAAACTGGCGCCAAGTTTACCAAGAGGAGGCCCGAGGCAGCCGGACAGAAGTGTTGGTAAGAAAGGCCAGACAAAGGACACACAAAGGGGGTCCTGTGAAGCGCTCCAAAGTTATCTGGGAGTTGTCTGAGCCCCTCACCTGGTGAGCACAGTACGACGTGGGCAGCCGTTACCTGCAGACGTGGTCTGGATAATAAGAACTGTGAGTAAAGGCCCTGAACTGCATCACTGACTCCGTGTCGTTACTGCTGCTGCCCTGCACCATCACCCCCATCCTCCGCATACACTGCCCTGAGGCTATACTCCTCCCGTGGGGAGTTATGCTACGCTCTGCTGCACCCACAACACCAGCCTTAGCGGTCTGCCCTGTAGCGGCGGTTCACTCTGACCGCAATCCACGGGTGGCGTAGTCGGACATTTAAACATCAAAACCACATAAATAGTTCCGCCACTGGTTTGACCGCCCTGAGCCACGGAACCGGACGCCGCCACGAAGACTACAACCACCAGCATCCACCAAAAAGTGTCCGGCTCCGGGTGTCCCAAGGCCCAGGGGGTGCGTCAGAACATTTTCATCACCTTTCACAATCACCAATGGGACAAGGCAGGGATGTCCTCTGTCCCCTCTCTTATACATCCTAGTGACGGAGCACCTGCTCTCATCAATTCGCCATAACCCCAATATTAGGTGGATTGAGGTGGGAGGCACCGAGTACAAGTGCTCTCTATTTGCTGATGATGTCCTAGTATATATCACTCAATCACATATATCCATCCCTGCTGTTATGGCTGAAATAGATCACTTTGTTACATGGTAAAATTTTAAAATCAATGCAGCGAAGTCTGAGGCCCTCGATGTCTCCCTCCCTAAATCCATATAGGATTCCATCCAGTCCAACTTTCCCTTTGCCTGGCCCTCACAGGGTATCAAATACTTAGGAATTCCTATTCATAGAGACCTCTCCCATCTATGTTATCTTAATTTTGGGCCCTTTATTGAACAATTCCATACAGACCACGGTTGGCAAGTTAGAACTGTAAGATTCACTACGTGAACCACTGGTGTTTTGTGGAAAAGCACATGTACACCGCATTCCAAATTATTATGCAAAAAGTGTTTAGGAGTGATAAGGGAAGAATTTGTTTGTTTGTCAGTTAAACTCATTGATGGTGATGTGTGTCAGGGCTCTTTATATCACTGTAAGCAATTGCAGACACCTGTGCTAATTAGTTTGGCAGGTGTGTCCAATGAAAGGCAAGACTACTTAAGAAGGCTCTCTCACATTATTAAGCAGCCTACATTTTCTGCCAAAATGGGAAAGAAAAAGGATGTGTCGGCTGCTGAGAAGCAACAAATTGTGGAGTGTTTAGGTCAAGGCATGACTACAATCAACATTGTGCGATGATCAGGATGAAGTGTCTTGGCAATCAAGAAGTATGTAGCTGATTCACAGTACACACGTGTGCGTGCTGATAAGGGCAAATTGAGGACTCTTTCCTACAGGCAATTACGTCAGGTTGAAACAGCAGCGGCAAAAAAGCCTTGTCATAGCAGCAGACAAGTTTTTGAAGCTGCTTGTGCCTCCAACGTCCCCCGAACAACAAGATGCAGGGTCCTTCAGAGGTTTGCAGCTGTGCATATGCCATCCTGTCGACCTCCTCTATCCACTTCACACAAGCAGAAATGGCTCCAGTGGGCCAAACATTACATGAAGACTGATTTCAAAACTGTTTTGTTCACGGATGAGTGCCGGGCAGCGCTCGATGGTCCAGATGAATGGAGTGGAGGATGGCTGGTTGATGGACACCCCACGCAAACACGGCTACAGCGCCAACAAGGAGGAGGTGGAGTAATGTTTTGGGCTGGAATCATGGGGAGAGAGATTGTCGGCCCCTTTAGGATCCCTGAAGGCGCTAAAGATGAACTCCATAATGTATGTGGATTTTCTCAAACAGCACTTCCTGCCATGGTTCAAGAAGAAGAACCGTGTATTTCACAGCAAGATCATTTTTCTGCATGATAATGCACCATCTCATGCTGCACATAAAACATCTGCATCTCTGGCTGATATGGGCATAAAAGGGGACAAACTTATGGTGTGACCCCCATGCTCCCCTGACCTCTACCCCATTCAGAACCTTTGGAGCATCATTAAAAGGAGTGTCTATGATGGCGGGAGGCAGTTCACATCTAAGCAACAGCTCTGGGAGGGTATTCTGTCCTCATGCAAAACAATTGAATCAGAAACCATCCAAAACCTGACAAATTCAATGGACGAGAGAGTTCAGAAGCTCCTTTCGAACAAGGGGTCCTATGTGAAAATGTAACATCACCTAGAATAAAGTTTTGAGTTGAAAACTGTTTGATTTCAGTTTCTAACAACCTGCTAATGCTTATAATTTCAAAAATGACCATTTTTTTGGTCTTTATTAAAATGAAAAGGTTGATCGAAAAGTTTGGGGGATCTAAGAGTGTGGCAACCCAGTAGCCATGATTACTTCGAATTCTGACAATATGAGGGTCATGCTGCAGGTAGTGCAGCAAGAAGGCACTTATGTGTCTTGCGCATCTCGGAGCCCCAAAATTATTTTCCGGGCTAGATGCAGCTAAAAATTATTTTTAATTTTAAATCTGGTGAAGCTTATTATAGATGGCCTAATAGGATCAGTGCTGCACACTGCTACAAAGCCCAAATTATTTTCCAGTCAAGATACAGATAAACATGATTAGTAATTTGAAAGCTTAAAACGGTTGGTAGGGTGATTTTAACCAATCATCAAGCTTTTACTCTCCCCAGGATGACACAGGGGTAGAAAAGTCGTTTCGGATCCATGATTTGTTCATCTTTATGAACGTGAGTCTGTCTACATTATCAGTGGAGAGCCGCGTGCGCTTATCTGTCAGCACACCACCAGCAGCGCTGAACACACGTTCAGACAGAACGCTGGCTGCGGGGCATGACAAGATCTCCAAGGCGTAAGTGGCTAGCTCCGGCCATTTATCCAGATTGGAAGCCCAAAAAGAGCAAGGGTCCAGTGACACAGTCGTGGCTTCAATGTTTACTTGGAGATACTCCTGTACCATCGTCTCTAGGCGTTGACTATGTGTCAGACTTCTTGTCTCCTGTGGCCTTGCAAAGGATGGGCTAAAAAAGTGGTGAAATGATTCCGCAAAATTGATGTTACCAGCAGATACTGTGGTTCTGTTACGGTTTGAGTGCTGAACACTTGACGGTCCCACGGTTGGCAAGTTGGAACTGTGAGATTCACTACGTGCACCACTGGTATTTTGTGGAAAAGCACATGTAAGATTCTGCAACAGTCTCTGCTGATACTCCTGCATGCGTGCATCCCTTTCTATGGCAGGAATAATTTCTGCAAATTTACTTTTGTACCGGGGATCTAACAGTGTGGCAACCCAGTAGTCAGGATTATTTCTAATTCTCACAATTCGAGGGTCATGTTGCAGGTAGTGCAGCAAGAAGGCACTCATGTGTGTTGCGCATCCAGGAGCACCAAGTCCCTGTTGTGTTGGTGGCGAGGTAACAATCATGCTTCCTTCCTCTGTCCTCTCCCCCCAACCTCGCACAACAGAAATGTGATCAAGGTCTCCCTCATCTGATGAGTCTTCCATCAGTTCGTCCTCCACTTCTTCCTGGGCTCCTGCACCTTCCTCACTAGTTTGGCTGCTACCATGCGCCCTGGTAAAACCATCTCCCCCACCCTCACATGCCTGCCGCCTTGGTGCTGCCGACCGTCTGGACCTTGCAGATGTTAGCCCTTCCGCATACAACTCCTCCTCCTCTACTTCCTCCACCTCCTCTTGTGCCACCACCTGACTCCGAATTCTGTTTAACATGTGCTCCAGCATGTAAATCACCGGAATAGTCATGCTGATAATGGCATCGTCAGCACTAAACATCTTCGTCGCCATTTCAAAACTGTGCAGAAGGGTGCATAGGTTCCTGATCTGAGACCACTCCTCCAGCGTGATTTGCCCCACCTCTGAATCTCGTTGGCCCAGGCTATACGTCAGAACGTATTGCACCAGGGCTTGTCGGTGCTGCCACAGTCGCTGCAACATGTGCAGAGTTGAATTCCACCGGGTAGGCACATCGCATTTTAGCCGGTGAAGTGGCAGGCCCAACGACTTCTGTAGAGATGTAAGTCGCTGAGCTGCGGGATGCGAACGGCGGAAGTGAGCACACAGTGACCGTGCCCTCTGCAGAAGGCCATCTAGTCTGGGATAGTGGGCTAAAAATTGCTGGACAACCAGGTTCAACACGTGAGCCATACAAGGCACGTGTGTGACATTGCCCCGGCGAAGGGCCGCACCCAGGTTTGCAGCATTGTCGCACACGGCCTTCCCTGGTTTCAGGTCCAGTGGAGACAACCATTCATGAAATTGGTTCTCCAGAGCTGACCACAACTCCTCAGCTGTGTGACTCACATTTCCCAGACATTTCAATGTAAAAACCGCCTGATGACGTTGAGCCCTACTGCCAGCATAGTAAGGAGGTGTGCAGGATCAATTCTGCGCAGTTAGAAAGCTTGTGGCATGACCAGACAGGCTTTGGGTGCAGGTGGAAGACCGAGAGGAGGTTGAGGAGGCAGAAGCAGTGGAGGAACTTTGACATAAAGAGGATTGACGCACAACTCGTGGGGACGGCAAGACTTGGACAGCAGCCCCTTGTCCTGCTGTCACCATAGTTACCCAGTGCCCAGTCAGCGACATGTAACGCCCCTGTCCATGCCTACACGTCCAAGTGTCTGTGGTGAAATGCACCCTGTCACACACAGAGTTTCTCAAAGAAGCGGTGATGTTGTGTGCGACATGCTGGTGGAGCGCAGGCACACCTTTCTTTGAGAAGTAGTGCCGACTGGGCATCTGGTACTGGGGCACTGCGACGGACATAAGGTCTCGAAAATCCTCTGTGTCCACCAGGCGGAAAGGCAGCATTTCTGTAGCCAAGAGCTTGCAGATGGTGAAATTCAACCTCTTAGCTTTCTCATGGCTAGGAGGAAATGGTCTTTTACTTGTCCACATCTGAGGGACCGAGGGCTGGCTATTGTGCTTAGACGGGGTTGATAAGGGTGTCCCCGGCAAACTGCCGGTCTGTGAGGAAGATGCAGGCGGACATGTTAGGTTGCCTTGATCCAAAGGTGGTGCTATCGATGTCGGACAGCGCTCAACACCAGCTGGTGTTACCACCTCCAAAGAAAATGATGACCTGCCAATCACGCTGGCTGTTGCGGGTAAAGAGGTGGCAGGTCTGCGCCCCAAAACAGGTGTGACTGCTGTCCCCCCAGTCACAGAGGATGAAGAGGCCGCGGATGCACAAGATATGGCAGACGGTGATTGGCCCGGCCGGCTAGGCCGCATTGTAGCACACTGAGCTTCCCACTGCAACTTATGCTTCATGTCCATGTGCCGGTTCATGCATGAAGTACTCAAACTATGTATTTTTTGGCCTCTACTTAGCTTTTGCTGACAAATGTTACAGATAACACGAGTTGGGTCATCTTTATCGATCTGAAAAAATGCCCAGGCTATGCAAGGCTTAGCACCCATGCGACCTGAAGAGCCACCACGACTTGTGGTGAGAGGCAGAGTTGTGTTTGAGGATGCAGTTGTTGAAGTGCTTCCAGTACTACGTCTCTGTCCAGGAAGGCGCAACCTGACCTCGTCGTCACTAGCATCTTCCTCCACCTCCTCTGCTGACCTCATCTCTTGGCTGACTGTGGGTTGACAGTAAGTGGGATCTCCGACCTCATCATCATCACCCTGTGCGTTATCACACCCGTCGTCCTCAGAGCCAACCTGTTCCTGCCCTGACAAAAAACTAAAGTTGTCGCTCCAATCAGGTATTTGAGTCTTATCATCGTCTTCCTCATTGTCTCCACCAACAGGAGTTACAGTTTGGGAATGAGGGTCTACATTATGGTCAGAACCTTCTGCGTCTGGTCCTGGATCTGACTCATAAAGATTCTGGGCATCAGTGCAGATCATTTCCTCGTCTGGATTCACAGAAGCGCTGGAGTCGACCTCTGATTCCCAGGCTATAGTATGAGTAAACAGCTCTGCAGACTCAACCATCTGTTCTACCTCATACTCAGACGGGCAGCTGGAGATTTGGGAGCTGTGAGGAAGCAAGTGCGATTTGGGTGACACCTTTGAGGACTGGAGTATTTGTGATGTTGAAGTTGATGTGGAGGAGAGCCCACTTAAAGGAGCACTTGATATCCGTTGAAGCACCTGCTGTTTTTGTGCCTCATCTGGAATTTGTAGCGATTGGCGTGGCCGTAAGAAAGGGATCTTATCACATTGTCCGCTAAAAGAAGTAGACATTTTAGTTTGGCTGGAAGATGGTCTTTCTTCTGCACCTACCCCACGGACACAACCTTTTTTCCCCTTCCCAACACGCCTATTCCCCTTTCCACCAGCAGCAGGCCTTTTTCCACTCATTTTGGTGGTTAACTAATTCACAACTCTGGAGTTGTTTGCACAAAAAAACAATGGATGGTAACCGAGCAGAGCTGAGTGGCCAAACTGTGGTATTAGGCCAAAACTATTGGCTGGGCTAGATGCAGAAAAAAATTATTTTTAATTTGCAACCTGATGGAGGTCAGTATAGATGGACTAATAGAACAAGTCCCACACGCTGCTAGAAGCCCAAATATTTTTTCAGAGATAAATGAAGAAAAAAATTATTTTTAATTTGCAACCTGATGGAGGTCAGTATAGATGGACTAATAGACCAAGTCCCACACACTGCTAGAAGCCCAAATATTTTTTCAGAGCTAGATGCAGAAAAAAATTATTTTTAATTTGCAACCTGATGGAGGTCAGTATAGATGGACTAATAGACCAAGTCCCACACACTGCTAGAAGCCCAAATATTTTTTCAGAGCTAGATGCAGAAAAAAATTATTTTTAATTTGCAACCTGATGGAGGTCAGTATAGATGGACTAATGGACCAAGTCCCACACACCGCTAGAAGCCCAAATATTTTTTCAGAGCTAGATGCAGAAAAAAATTATTTTTAATTTGCAACCTGATGGAGGTCAGTATAGATGGACTAATAGACCAAGTCCCACACACTGCTAGAAGCCCAAATATTTTTTCAGAGCTAGATGCAGAAAAAAATTATTTTTAATTTGCAACCTGATGGAGGTCAGTATAGATGGACTAATAGAACAAGTCCCACACGCTGCTAGAAGCCCAAATATTTTTTCAGAGATAAATGAAGAAAAAAATTATTTTTAATTTGCAACCTGATGGAGGTCAGTATAGATGGACTAATAGACCAAGTCCCACACACTGCTAGAAGCCCAAATATTTTTTCAGAGCTAGATGCAGAAAATTTTTTTATTCAATTTGCAACCTGATGGAGGTCAGTATAGATGGACTAATAGACCAAGTCCCACACACTGCTAGAAGCCCAAATATTTTTTCAGAGCTAGATGCAGAAAAAAATTATTTTTAATTTGCAACCTGATGGAGGTCAGTATAGATGGACTAATAGACCAAGTCCCACACACTGCTAGAAGCCCAAATATTTTTTCAGAGCTAGATGCAGAAAAAAATTATTTTTAATTTGCAACCTGATGGAGGTCAGTATAGATGGACTAATAGACCAAGTCCCACACACCGCTAGAAACCCAAATATTTTTTCAGAGCTAGATGCAGAAAATTTTTTTATTCAATTTGCAACCTGATGGAGGTCAGTATAGATGGACTAATAGACCAAGTCCCACACACTGCTAGTGTAGCACCCTGAGGATTCGGCTGCTACAGGGGTATTGCACCTCAACCCAGAGGTGTGATATTCCACTCCCGGGCAAGGATGGAGTGTGGAACTGAGCTCGGTAGGCTGCATGCACTACACACATCCCATTTCCGGGGAACAGGCCGACGGTACTCCCACTTAGAAATGTGCAGGTACGACCGAGTCTGTTCCTGGCTGGAGTGGGAGGGGGGTGGTACATCCCAAGTAGTGTAGGGGCAGATAGGGGGAGCAACCTGGGTAAAGATAGGAGCTCATTGGGTGCTGGTCACCTGAGCTCACACATAGAGGGTGTATATAAGGTGGGCACCAACTAAGAACAGGGTCAGATGCAGAGGATCAGATGCAGAGAGTCAGTCAGCTGCAGAGAACAAGTCAGGAGCAGAGGAGAGAAGAAAGACAAAGACCCAGAGTGAGAGAGGAGAAAAGAGAGAGACCCAGAGCACAGAAGAGAAGGACTCTGAGATCCCAACTCAAAGCACCGGGTGAAGAGTCGGCATCAGGGTACCGGAACCCAAGCTGGTGGGGGTAAAAACATTCCCCAGCCAGAGACCGGAGACCGTGGGCAGCGTCTGCCACGGTCACCCATCACATCCACCCCGAAGGCACACCACATGAAGGGTCAGGGAACCCAGGGCCAAGGGTGTCCCAACAGAAGGCCCGAGGGAGCTGGACCTAGGTGGATCACTGGTGGGGACGGCCAGAGAACGGGACAGAAGGAGAGCTCAGGGCCACGCTCCGGACTTGTTTGGGGGTTGGCTGGATCCAGGACCTGGTGGACGCAGCACGGCTCGGGTGGTCACTAGCAGCTGGAGTGACCAGTACAACATCTGCAGTAAGTAAACACCCTTAACTGCACAACCCGACTCTGTCTTCACTGCCGTCTGCACTACACCACCACAACCCCCATCCTCTGCGCCTGTCCCCTCTGAGGCTATACCCCTCCCGTTGGGGGTTATCCCACCAAGCTGCGCACCCACCATCAGCCTCAGCGGACCCTGCTGCAGCGGCGGCCACAGTGACCGCATCACAACGGGTGGCGTAGTCGACACAAAAGAACTCTTAATAACATCTGTAGGACTGCCACATAACACTGAGCTTGACGCCCTGGGCACGGGGCCGGGTCACAGCCGCTCGGAGACTACAACCCCCCATCTGATCCGGTGCCGGGTATTCCCCTCAAAAAGGAATATGTCCCAGGGGGCGCGTCACTAGAAGCCCAAATATTTTTTCAGAGCTAGATGCAGAAAATTTTTTTATTCAATTTGCAACCTGATGGAGGTCAGTATAGATGGACTAATAGACCAAGTCCCACACACTGCTAGAAGCCCAAATATTTTTTCAGAGCTAGATGCAGAAAAAAATTATTTTTAATTTGCAACCTGATGGAGGTCAGTATAGATGGACTAATAGACCAAGTCCCACACACTGCTAGAAGCCCAAATATTTTTTCAGAGCTACATGCAGAAAAAAATTATTTTTAATTTGCAACCTGATGGAGGTCAGTATAGATGGACTAATAGAACAAGTCCCACACGCTGCTAGAAGCCCAAATATTTTTTCAGAGATAAATGAAGAAAAAAATTATTTTTAATTTGCAACCTGATGGAGGTCAGTATAGATGGACTAATAGACCAAGTCCCACACACTGCTAGAAGCCCAAATATTTTTTCAGAGCTAGATGCAGAAAAAAATTATTTTTAATTTGCAACCTGATGGAGGTCAGTATAGATGGACTAATAGACCAAGTCCCACACACTGCTAGAAGCCCAAATATTTTTTCAGAGCTAGATGCAGAAAAAAATTATTTTTAATTTGCAACCTGATGGAGGTCAGTATAGATGGACTAATAGAACAAGTCCCACACGCTGCTAGAAGCCCAAATATTTTTTCAGAGATAAATGAAGAAAAAAATTATTTTTAATTTGCAACCTGATGGAGGTCAGTATAGATGGACTAATAGACCAAGTCCCACACACTGCTAGAAGCCCAAATATTTTTTCAGAGCTAGATGCAGAAAAAAATTATTTTTAATTTGCAACCTGATGGAGGTCAGTATAGATGGACTAATAGACCAAGTCCCACACACTGCTAGAAGCCCAAATATTTTTTCAGAGCTAGATGCAGAAAAAAATTATTTTTAATTTGCAACCTGATGGAGGTCAGTATAGATGGACTAATAGACCAAGTCCCACACACCGCTAGAAGCCCAAATATTTTTTCAGAGCTAGATGCAGAAAAAAATTATATTCAGTTTGCAACCTGATGGAGGTCAGTATAGATGGATTAATAGAATGATGCTATGCCCAAAAGATTTTACTTCACTAGGTGCAGTAAAAAAATTGGTATTCTATACACAGGTGGTATATCTTGCAACACAGATAGGCTACTCCACTGACTAACACACTCTGCAATAGGCCAAAAAGGATTAGCTTTGCTAGATTCAGCCAAATGCTGTGAAAAAAACTTGCACAGCACTGGCACAGACCTGCCTGGCAAAAACTGATAGGAACTGATGTAACCTAGTCCTGAAAAGGACTCCAATTACAATTAGTCTTTACTCCCACAATCTATCTATTTAAGAGCACAGACCTGCCTGATAAAAGTCGTAGGAAATGCTGTAACCTAGTCCTTAAAAGGACTGCAATCACAACTATTCCCTACTCCCAAGCTATCTGTATATTTGTGCGAAAATTGGCTTGAAATTAACAAGGTATAGCGCACACAGCAACAGCGGTGCCGTCTAACACGCAGCTGCAGCAGTGAGAAAATGGTGGCGACGGGGAAAATGGCTTGGTCTTATAGGGCAAGGACATGTGACATACACTGCCAATCACACATGCCCTTGCTTGTGTGAAAAAAAGCACTTCGCTCCGTGTGTGCGCTGCTGATAGGCTGACAGATTGCACCTCCCCACTGCAAATGCGGGAAAGAGAAAAAAAAATGGAGATCTTCATTGTTCCTGCAGAGATCCATCCCCTGCCCCTCCCCCCGCCCCGCTGTACACTCAAACTGCGTATTAACATTAATTTTCATCATTACTGAGAAAAAATCCAGTTATGATTTTGGTGCACGAACAGTTATCGAACATAACCTCGAACAGCCGAATTTTTCTCAAATTGTTCGTGTTCGCCGACCGGCTCGAACACCGCCCAAAACAGCTCGAATTTGAGATTGGCGAACAGTTCGAGTAGAACAACGCTCATCTCTAATTATAAGTAGAGATGAGCGGTGTTCGACTAGAACTGTTCGCCAATCTCAAATTCGAGCTGTTTTGGGCGGTGTTCGAGTTGTTCCACGAACCCGAACGATTTGCAAAAAATTCGGCTGTTCGAGGTTATGTTCGATAACTGTTCGTGCACCAAAAGCGTGTCCTGCATGTCTGGCGCTATTTAGAGCACCAATCATGCAGGGATTGTCTGCCACTCACTGTAATGCCACAGCCATGGTGGTTGTGGCATTACAGTGATTGCCCAAATCGATGGGAACAGTGCCAACAGTGAAACATGAAAAGCCGGCAATTCAGCAGCGGCATACACCTGTACCCGACAATTTAGAACCGAAAGAATAGAGCTTCACACATAGATTAGCTAGATATAAACATGTCAGCCACATATATACGAAGTACAGTGAAAGTGCTGCTTACTGTACTTGTCATTTAGCGTAAAGGATTTATCAAAAAAAATAATAGTGTTTTCATGCACCGTCTCTTTAAAAAAGCCGGCCGGCAATTCAGCAGCGGTACCCGACAATTTAGAATAGAAAGAATAGAGAATCACACATAGATTAGATAGATAGAAACATGTCAGTCACATATATATGAAGTACAGTGACAGTGCTGCTTACTGTACTTGTCATTTAGCGTAAAGGATTTATCAAAAAAAATAATAGTGTTTTCATGCACCGTCTCTTTAAAAAAGCCGGCCGGCAATTCAGCAGCGGTACCCGACAATTTATAACAGACAGAATAGAGCTTCACACATAGATTAGATAGATAGAAACATGTCAGTCACATATATATGAAGTACAGTGATAGTGTTGGTTACTGTACTTGTCATTTAGTATTAAAATAAAGGATTTATTATTAAAAAAATTGGCGTGGGGTTCCCCTTAATTTTAGGCTCTAGCGGAGGTTAAGCAGACGGCTGGGGCAGATGTTTGAAGCCTGGGAAGGGGGTAATACCCACGGAGCTTCCCAGGCTACTAATATCAGCCCCCAGCTGAATACATAGCCTTTACTAGCTATTAAAATGGGGGACCCCCCAAAAAAAATGACGTGGGGTCCCCCCTAATTTAATAGCTAGCAAAGGCTAGGCAGACAGCTGGGGGCTGATATTAATAGCCCAGGAAGGGAGCCATGAATATTGGCCCCCTCCCAGGCTAGAAACACCAGCCGTCAGCCGCCCCAGAAATGGCGCATTCATAGGATGCGCCAATTCTGGCACTTAGCCTCGCTCTTCCACGCTGCCCTGGTGCGGTGGCAGGGGGTAATAGGGTTGGGGTTGATGTCAGCTTATAATGCCAGCTGACATCAAGCCCAGGTTAGTAATGGAGAGGCGTCTATAAGACACCCCCATTACTAACCCCATAGTC
Organism: Phyllobates terribilis; assembly: GCF_046119375.1. Lineage (NCBI taxonomy): Eukaryota > Metazoa > Chordata > Amphibia > Anura > Dendrobatidae > Phyllobates > Phyllobates terribilis. The sequence continues at coordinate 194,238,489 of NW_027362772.1, read as the reverse complement.
AAAGTTAAAAAAAACACAAACACCCAGAATAAAGTCCTTTAATTGAAATAAAGACACAATCCTTTATTGTTCTAAATTAAACCATACTTACCGTCACGCCCATTCCAGCTGAAGCCAACGATCTCCTGCAATAAAAGAAAAATAATAAAGCAACCTCATCCTTACCTTTCCATGGTTCCCACGACAGCTTCAGCTCTGCTACATCGAGATGACAGGCTGGACCGCAGCAGAACGCTGCCATCCAGCCTCTCATCCCGCAGACACTGAGAAGCGCAGGCTTGCTTGCGCTGCTCAGCGTCTCTCTGTGACGACATCCAGATGAGCCGAGTTCATGTCCAATGAACTCGGCTCACCTCATGCACGTCACTGACAGCGTGGGAAAATTCTCACGCTGAAGCGGTGAGTGCAGGAGAATTCTCCCACGCTGTCAGTGACGTGCATAAGGTGAGCTCATGTCCAATGAACTCAGCTCACCTCCTGCACGTCACTGACAGCGTGGGAGAATTCTCCTGCACTCAGCGCTTCAGCGTGAGAATTCTCCCACGCTGAAGCGCTGAGTGCAGGAGAATTTTCCCACGCTGTCAGTGACGTGCATAAGGTGAGCTCATGTCCAATGAACTCAGCTCACCTCCTGCACGTCACTGACAGCGTGGGAGAATTCTCCTGCACTCAGCGCTTCAGTGTGAGAATTCTCCCACGCTGAAGCGCTGAGTGCAGGAGAATTTTCCCACGCTGTCAGTGACGTGCATGAGGTGAGCCGAGTTCATTGGACAATAACTCGGCTCATCTGGATGCCCTCACAGAGAGACACTGTGGAGCGCAAGCAAGCCTGCGCTTCTCAGTGTCTGCGGGATGACAGGCTGGATGGCAGCGTTCTGCTGCGGTCCAGCCTGTCATCTCGATGTAGCAGAGCTGAAGCTGTCATGGGAACCATGGAAAGGTAAGGATGATGTTGCTTTATTATTTTTCTTTTATTTCAGGAGATCGTTGGCTTCAGCTGGAATGGGCATGATGGTAAGTATGGTTTAATTTAGAACAATAAAGAATTGTGTGTTTATTTCAATTAAAGGACTTTTTTCTGGGTGTTGTGTTTTTTTTAAATACTTTACTAGAAATTCATGGTGGTCATGTCTAATATTGGCGTGACCCCATGAATTTCGGGCTTAGGGCCAGCTGATAATGCCAAGCTGGCCCTAACCCCTTTATTACCCAGTGAGCCACCGCATCAGGGCCCTGGATGAGTTGGGTACAGCGCCAGAAGATGGCGCTTCTATGAACGCGCCATTTTCCGGGGTGGCTGCGGACTGCAATTTGCAGCGGGGGTGGCCCAGAAAGCTTGAGCCTCCCTGCGCTGCGGATTCCAGCCCCCAGCTGCCTAGTTGTACCTGGCTGGACACAAAAACAGGGCGAAGCCCCACGTCAATTTTCTTTAAATTATTTCATGAAATAATTAAGAAAAAAAGGGCTTCCCTATATTGTTGTGTCCGGCCAGGTACAAATAGGCAGCTGGTGGTTGGGGGCAGCCCGTTCCTGCCTGCTGTACCTGGCTGGACACAAATATAGTGCGAAGCCCCACGTCAATTTTTTTTAAATTATTTCATGAATTTCCTGAAATAATTTAAAAAAATTGAAGTGGGGCTTCGCACTATATTTGTGTCCAGCCAGGTACAGCAGGCAGGAACGGGCTGCCCCCAACCACCAGCTGCCTATTTGTACCTGGCCGGACACAACAATATAGGGAAGGCCTTTTTTTCTTAATTATTTCATGAATTTCATGAAATAATTAAAAAAAAAGTACGTGGGGCTTCGCCCTATTTTTGTGTCCAGCCAGGTACAACTAGGCAGCTGGGGGCTGGAATCTGCAGCGCAGGGAGGCCCAAGCTTTCTGGGGCCCCCCCCCGCTACAAATTGCAGTCCGCAGCCACCCCGGAAAATGGCGCGTTCATAGAAGCGCCATCTTCTGGCGCTGTACCCAACTCATCCAGGGCCCTGGTGCGGTGGCTCACTGGGTAATAAAGGGGTTAGGGCCAGCTTGGTATTATCAGCTGGCCCCAAGCCCAAAATTCATGGGGTCACGCCAGTATTAGACATGACCGCCATGAATTTCTAGTAAAGTATTTAAAAAAAACACAACACCTAGAATAAAGTCCTTTAATTGAAATAAAGACACAATTCTTTATTGTTCTAAATTAAACCATACTTACCATCACACCCATTCCAGCTGAAGCCAACGATCTCCTGCAATAAAAGAAAAATAATAAACCAACCTCATCCTTACCTTTCCATGGTTCCCACGACAGCTTCAGCTCTGCTACATCGAGATGACTGGCTGGACCGCAGCAGAACGCTGCCATCCAGTCTGTCATCCCGCAGACACTGAGAAGCGCAGGCATGCTTGCTCTCCTCACTGTCTCGCTGTGACGGCATCCAGATGAGCCGAGGTCATGTCCAATGAACTCGGCTCACCTCATGCACGTCACTGACAGCGTGGGAAAATTCTCACGCTGAAGTGCTGAGTGCAGGAGAATTCTCCCACGCTGTCAGTGATGTGCATGAGGTGAGCTCATGTCCAATGAACTCAGCTCACCTCCTGCACGTCACTGACAGCGTGGGAAAATTCTCCTGCAATCAGCGCTTCAGCGTGAGAATTTTCCCACGCTGTCAGTGACGTGAATGAGGTGAGCCGAGTTCATTGGACATGAACTCGGCTCATCTGGATGTCGTCACAGAGAGACGCTGAGCAGCGCAAGCAAGCCTGCGCTTCTCAGTGTCTGCGGGATGACAGGCTGGATGGCAGCGTTCTGCTGCGGTCCAGCCTGTCATCTCGATGTAGCAGAGCTGAATCTGTCGTGGGAACCATGGAAAGGTAAGGATGAGGTTGCTTTATTATTTTTCTTTTATTGCAGGAGATCGTTGGCTTCAGCTGGAATGGGCGTGACGGTAAGTATGGTTTAATTTAGAACAATAAAGGATTGTGTCTTTATTTCAATTAAAGGACTTTATTCTGGGTGTTTGTGTTTTTTTTAACTTTGACTATGGGGTTAGTAATGGGGGTGTCTTATAGACGCCTCTCCATTACTAACCTGGGCTTGATGTCAGCTGGCATTATAAGCTGACATCAACCCCAACCCTATTACCCCCTGCCACCGCACCAGGGCAGCGTGGAAGAGCGAGGCTAAGTGCCAGAATTGGCGCATCCTATGAATGCGCCATTTCTGGGGCGGCTGACGGCTGGTGTTTCTAGCCTGGGAGGGGGCCAATATTCATGGCTCCCTTCCTGGGCTATTAATATCAGCTCCCAGCTGTCTGCCTAGCCTTTGCTAGCTATTAAATTAGGGGGGACCCCACGTCATTTTTTTTGGGGGGTCCCCCATTTTAATAGCTAGTAAAGGCTATGTATTCAGCTGGGGGCTGATATTAGTAGCCTGGGAAGCTCCGTGGGTATTACCCCCTTCCCAGGCTTCAAACATCTGCCCCAGCCGTCTGCTTAACCTCCGCTAGAGCCTAAAATTAAGGGGAACCCCACGCCAATTTTTTTAATAATAAATCCTTTATTTTAATACTAAATGACAAGTACAGTAACCAACACTATCACTGTACTTCATATATATGTGACTGACATGTTTCTATCTATCTAATCTATGTGTGATGCTCTATCTTTCTGTTCTAAATTGTCGGGTACCGCTGCTGAATTGCCGGCCGGCTTTTTTAAAGAGACAGTGCATGAAAACACTATTATTTTTTTAAATAAATCCTTTACACTAAATGACAAGTACAGTAAGCAACACTATCACTGTACTTATTATATATGTGACTGACATGTTTCTATCTATCTAATCTATGTGTGAAGCTCTATTCTTTCTGTTCTAAATTGTCGGGTACAGATGCTGAATTGCCGGCCGGCTTTTTTAAAGAGACGGTGCATGAAAACACTAATATTTTTTTAAATAAATCCTTTACACTAAATGACAAGTGCAGTAACCAACACTGTCACTGTGCTTCTTATATGTGTGACTGACATGTTTCTATCTATCTAATCTATGTGTGATGCTCTATTCCTTCTTGTCTAAATTGTCGGGTACCGGTGTATGCCGCTGCTGAATTTGCCGGCCGGCTTTTTTAAAGAGAGTGTCTTCTGAGCAGTTTGTCAGCTTTTGGACACCTTTGCAGGTGTTTTCTATGTGTTTCTATGTGTTTTTGTTTGCCTGCCATTGGTTTTAACGGTGTTCGACGGTGTTCTAAGGTGTTCGACGAACAGTTCGACGAACAGTTCCTCGAACATCCCGGTGTTCGACGAACCGAACCGAACCCGAACACTACGGGGGTGGCTCAACACTAATTATAAGAAATGTTTAATAGGTTAGAGTAGAGTAGGGCCCAGCCAGAAGAGTCTACCTTGTACTGGTAGCGGCTTAAGAAATCTTTTGGCCAAAACAAAAGCCTCTGGCTATGTATGTGATATGGTTTTCAATGGGAACTGTTAATGTGTGATTGGTGGGGACCTGGTGCAGAAGTGGAGTTTTCTAAGAGTGGGTGGTGGGACTGTGGAAGGTTCGAGGGATGGAGGCGAAGCTGGGGTGGAACCTGGGGCGGAGTCTCAGGGGGGCCCGAAAATTTTGCCAGTAAGGGGTCCTGAAATTCCTAGTGGCAGCCCTGCCCCTGGAATAGACTACAGTGGAAGGATACTGTGTGCATGAAAATGCCTTATATTGCAAAGGAAACATCCATAAGACTTTGTACCCACTACCTCTTGTACATAAGCCTTATCAAGTTACCGTTCAGTAAAGGCTGTTTTAGAACGAGGGTCTCTTTTATTGAATAGTGGAACATATGGTCCTGGCCAGCCATCACCGCCAGCTTCAGGCGGCCTGCAAGGTCGTAAGGCCCTCACAGCACTAACACCTACACCGAGCCAGGAACCACACTTTCATTTAGCGCATAAAAGGAGGAGACAAGTGTCTCGCCCACGGCTACCTCACCGCGCTACATGTGCTTACGTGATATGTGCCAAGTTTGATTGCAGCATGCTATTTGCTTGTCTGCTTACCTAATGTTTGCTCTGTGCTTACCTTTATTTACAAATTGCCAGAAAGCAAATAAGCCATAACTAAAGGTTCTGTGATTATTAAAAAGGTAATCTTTGTTATCTATTTGTCACCTTATCAATTTATGCAGTTTAAAAACACAAGTTTGGGTTGGTCTTTCCTTGAAGCAATTTACAAATACTGGGTTAAAGCTTTTAGTTAATACTACTACTAACCAATCAATTGGGGAGACTCACGGCCAGAGAAGGAGATAGATATTATTGGAATGAAATACCTCCTAATGGACAAATGTCTCACAGGAATTTAGCACTTTCTAGTAATGAATCTCTCCTCCAGCATCAATCTCATTCATACTGACTTTTGATCTTATATAACCAGTACATAAGGTTAGTAATAGTAGTAATCTGATCAGATAACAACTGGCTTCCCCTATTTTGTGGCTCACCACTCAGTAATTGATGTGGCCGTGGACCAACACCTCATTGATTAGTATGGACTGTTACGGGTCCGGGGGGTGGAACCTCTGTGCCGCGGTGCAAGGAGGGACCCAGAGGGGCGTAACTAAGTATCAACTCAGACCGACCCTGGTTGTACGGCGGCTAACGACTCCGTGACCAGGGAGGGACCAAGCCGAGGGACCAGGTGCTACTCTGGGGACGACCTTGTAAGAGAGCAGGTGGCTCCCACGGGTCAGATGACTGGGACTGACCAGTATAGCGGATGGGCACAACAAGCAGGCAGAAGTCTCTGGGTTAGCTGACAGGTGGTCACGGCACGTGACGGCAGAGCAGGCTGGAGTCTCTAGGTTAGCAGACAGGTGGTCATGGCAAGTGACAGCACGAGCCTCCAGGTAGGCTATCCGGTAACAAGCAGGTAACAGGCGAATGCTCCCAGGTGAGCGGGCTAGCAGGCACGGCAGGTAGCAGGCAGGTAACTGACAGGTGCTTCCTGGTAAGCAGGCGGACTTGCCCATAGACAGACTGGCGGGTAGAACGGAAGACAGACTGTCGGGCTGGAGAGTAGTCAGGCTGGCGGACTGGAACAGTAGTCAGGCTGGCAACTGGACCTGAGGGCTGAAGTAGAGGTAAGTATACTGTGCAACAACTATTGCTTGGGCACCTCCATTTTGGAGGAGGTGCCTTATATATGGGAGGACCCTGGGCTATTCCTTATGACGGCGCGCGCGGCCCCTTTAAGAGAGAGGGAGCACGCGCGCGCGCGCCCTAAGCACGGTACCCGGAAAGCTGCGCGCGCCGGCAGCAGCAGGAAGAGGAGCGCAGGAGGATGCCACGCGGGGAGCGGGGAGGTGAGAGGAACGGTGTCTCTGCCTGGCAGGAGGCAGAGACGCCGATGCTACAGTACCCCCCCTTTATGCCCCCTCTTTTTTAGGCCAGAAAGAAATTTTTCAAGGAGAAGCGGGGCATGGATGTTCTCCTTGGGTTCCCAAGTTCTCTCTTCTGGGCCAAACCCCTTCCAATCCACCAAAAAAAAGGTTTTTACTCTTACCCTCTTGGTGGCCAGAATATTCTCTACTTCAAAAACGTCCTCAGCGGAAACCGGGGCAGGGGAAGTACCTGGATTGTTGGAAAAAGAATTAAAGACAACTGGCTTGAGGAGAGATACGTGGAAGGAGTTGGGAATCCGTAAGGTGGCTGGAAGCTTTAACTTGTAGGCCACTGGATTGATTTGTTTAAGGACTTCAAATGGACCGATGAACCGTGGACCCAACTTGTAGGAGGGTATTTTGAGCCGAACATATTTGGAGGAGAGCCAAACCTTGTCTCCCGGATGGAATTGAGGCGGATCCAGACTTTTTTTCAGCAAATCTCTTCATCCGCTCGGAGGACTGAAGAAGTGCTTACCTAGAATTCTCCCAAATGGTGGAAAATTCGCTGACCAGAGACTCCGCGGAGACAGGAAACGGAATATGGGGATGTTGACCATAGACTATAAAGAATGGGGACTTGGAAGTCGATTCGCTCTCATGGTTGTTGTAGGAGAATTCGGCCCATGGTAGGAGGTCCACCCAATCAGTATGGTGAGCATTAACAAAGTGCAGTAGCCAGTAAGGATCTGGTTGATCCGCTCCACTTGACCATTGGACTGTGGATGGTAAGCGGAGGAGAAATCTAGGGTGACATCCAGCAGCTTACACGGAGCTCTCCAGAAACGTGAGGTGAACTGAACCCCACGATCCGACACGATGTGGAGGGGTAGACCATGGAGACGGAAGATATGAAGGAAGAAGTCCTTAGCTAGCTCTGATGCAGACGGGAGACCAGGCAGAGGGATGAAGTGGGCCATTTTAGAAAAGCGGTCGGCGACCACCCAAATGACTGTACAACCGGCAGAGACAGGGAGATCTGTAATAAAGGCCAGAGCAATGTGTTGCCACGGGGCATCGGGTACGGGAAGAGGTAGGAGATGACTGGCTGGTAGATGTCTGGGAACTTTGGTGCGGGCACAAGACGAACAGGCTGAGACAAAGTCTACCACATCCTTGCGCAGGGTAGGCCACCAGTAATGTCGGATAATAAGCAGGAAGGTCTTTTTCTGGCCAGCATGGCCGGCTAATTTAGATGAATGACCCCAGCGAAGAACCTTCTTCCGATCTGGTACTGCTACAAACGTCTTACTGGGTGGAAGACGAGTCAGATCCAAGGGGGCCATATTCATAACCTTGGAGGGATCGATGATGTGCATAGGCTCCTCCTCTTGGTCGGAGGACAGGAAGGATCAGGACAAGGCGTCGGCTTTGACATTTTTGTCCGCCGGGCGGAAATGTAGGACGCAGTCGAAGCGGGCAAAGAACAAAGACCACTGGACCTGACGCGGATTGAGTCTTTGGGCATTTTGGAGATATGCCAGATTTTTGTGATCTGTATAGATGATCACCGGGTATAGAGCCCCTTCAAGCAGGTAACGCCACTCCTCCAGTGCCAACTTGATGGCTAACAATTCTCGGTCTCCAATCGAGTAGTTGCGCTCAGACGAGGAGAAGAGTTTGGAGAAGAAGCCGCAGGTTACCATTCTCCCGGATGAGGATTTTTGGGTGAGCACCGCTCCGGCTCCGGAGGAGGAAGCATCAACCTCCAGGTAGAACTGTTTGTTGCAGTCCGGACGGTGCAGTACTGGGGCAGAGGAGAAGGCTTGCTTTAAGGAAAGGAAGGCCTCCTCAGCTTTGGGCGACCATACCTTGGGATTTGCTCCCTTACAGGTGAGCACAGATATGGGAGCAGTCCGGGAAGAGAAGTGCGGAATGAAGAGACGATAGTAGTTGGCGAAGCCCAGGAATCGCTGAATCGCCTACAACCTCTCCGGACGGGGCCACTTTAGGACAGCAGAGAGCTTCTCAGGATTCATTCTTAAGCCTGTCTGGGAGATGACATAGCCCAGAAATGGAAGAGAGGTCTGCTCGAAGAGGCACTTCTCGTATTTTGCATAGAGGTGGTTCTGCCTGATCCTAAGCAGGACCTGACGAACATCCCTCCGGTGTGTGGGAAGACTAAGATATCGTCCAGGTATACCACCATGCAGGAGTAGAGAAGATCACGGAAGATGTCATTGACCAATTCTTGGAAGACGGCGGGAGCATTGCAGAGACCGAAGGGCATCACACGATATTCATAGTGACCGTCCCGGGTATTGAATGCCGTCTTCCACTCGTCTCCTTGACGGATATGGACCAGGTTATGCGCTCCACGTAGATCCAATTTGGAAAAGATCCTGGCACCCTTAATGTGATCAAACAACTCGGAGATGAGCGGCAGGGGTATTTGTTTTTTACCGTGATCTGATTGAGTCCTCTATAATCAATACAGGGGCATAGCGAGCCATCCTTCTTCTTGACAAAGAAGAATCCGGCTCCAGCCGGGGAGGTAGATTTCCAGATGAATCCCCTAGCCAGATTCTCCTCAATGTATTCGGACATGGCCCGGGTTTCAGCCGCCGACAACAGATAAATACGATCACGGGGTGGAGTGGCGCCAGGTACTAGGTCAATCGGGCAATCATATGGCCTATGAGGTGGCAGTGTCTCTGCTTCCTTTTTACCAAAGACATCCGCATAGGACCAGTAAGGAGCCGGAAAACCGGGTAAATTAGCTGGGGTAGGTGGTGGACGAGCCGGGCGAACCGGAACCAGGCAGGTCCTGTGGCAGTCCTGACCCCACCGGAGTACTTCACCGGATTGCCAGTTCAGCACGGGTTCATGTGTCTGGAGCCAGGGTAGACCTAGCAATAGGGAGTGGGAGAGTCCGGGTAGCACATGGAAGGAGATTTTCTCAGAGTGCAGCATTCCCACCTGCAGGGTTATGGGTTCAGTGCCGAGCAGGATGGTCATCGAAAGGAGTCTTCCATCCACGGAGGCGACAGACAATGGTTCAGCCAGAGGTTTGGTGGGAATACGGTATCTCTCTACCAGGGACTGGGAAATGAGGTTTCCAGCAGCTCCAGAATCCAGGTGAGCAATTTCAAAGTGACGGTTTTCACCCCAGGAGATAGAGACGGACAAAGTCAGGGTTGGAGAGGGCTTACTTTTGCCTAGGACAACCTCTCCGAGCGGTCCTAGACACTGGAGTTTCCCGGCTTCTCCGGGCAGGAACGGATGAAGTGCTCCTTACAGCCACAATAGAAACAGCTTCCCTCAGCTCGGCGTGACTCTTGGCGAGATTTGACCATCTTGGTCTGGTCGATCTGCATAGGTTCGGGCGAATACGCCCGGGGAGTGACTGGTTGAGAGGGAGGTCTCTGGAAAGTAGGAGCAAGGCGGGAAAACTTTCTGTCCCGAGTAGTCTCTTTGGTACGTTCTTGGAACCGGATGTCGATCCGGGTAGCTAGTGACACCAGGTCATCCAGGGTGGTAGGAATGTCCCGACCAGCTAACTCGTCCTTAATCCGACCGGAAAGACCCTCCCAGAAGACAGACACCAGAGCCTCGTTCTCCCAGGCAAGCTCAGAAGCGAGGGTACCGAACCATATTGCATATTGGCCCACGGTGAGACTCTCTTGGCAGAGACGTAGCAGAGAAGAGGCAGAAGAAATTCTCCGTCCTGGTTCATCGAAGACTTTCCGGAAAGCAGCGAGGAAAGACGACAGGTCGGACACCAGGGGATCCCCTCTTTCCCACAGGGGATTTAGCCATGCCAGTGCCTCCCCAGTGAGATGGGACATGATGAAGGCCACCTTGGTAAGCCAAGAGTTCAAAGTGCAGGGTGCACTGGTTTATGAAACCCCGGGCTAAAGCGGGGTCACCAGCAAAACGTGGAGGTGCCAGGAGTCGAGGTCCATAGCCGGCTGCCATAATGGGACTGGATTGCGGTGTCGCAGGAACAGGCACCACTGGACCGGAGATAGACACAGATGAGTCAAACAATGCGCCTAGGCGAGAGTTAACAGACTGTAGAAAGGACAGGACCGATTCCTGTTGAGCTCTTTGACGTAAGACTTCCTGGTGCAGGTTGAAGATTGCGGGGGTCTGGGGGCCACCGGGTTCCATGGCCCGAGCAAACTGTTACGGGTCCGGGGGGTGGAACATCTGTGCCGCGGTGCAAGGAGGGACCCAGAGGGGCGTAACTAAGTATTAACTTAGACCGACCCTGGTCGTACTGCGGTTAACGACTCCGTGACCAGGGAGGGACCAAGCAGAGGGACCAGGTGCTACTCTGGGGACAACCTTGTAAGAGAGCAGGTGGCTCCCACGGGTCAGATGACTGGGACTGACCGGTATAGCGGATGGGCACAACAAGCAGGCAGAAGTCTCTGGGTTAGCTGACAGGTGGTCACGGCACGTGACGGCAGAGCAGGCTGGAGTCTCTAGGTTAGCAGACAGGTGGTCACGGTAAGTGACAGCAGGAGCCTCCAGGTAGGTTATCCGGTAACAAGCAGGTAACAGGCGAGTGCTCCCAGGTGAGCGGGCTAGCAGGCACGGCAGGTAGCAGGCAGGTAACTGACAGGTGCTTCCTGGTAAGCAGGCGGACTTGCCCATAGACAGACTGGTGGGTAGAAAGGAAGACAGACTGTTGGGCTGGAGAGTAGTCAGGCTGGTGGACTGGAACAGTAGTCAGGCTGGCAACTGGACCTGAGGGCTGAAGCAGAGGTAAGTATACTGTGCAACAACTATTGCTCGGGCACCTCCATTTTGGAGGAGGTGACTTATATATGGGAGGACCCTCGGCTATTGGCCGGAAACTCCTTAGGACGGCGCGCGCGGCCCCTTTAAGAGAGAGGGAGCACGCGCGCGCCCTAAGCACAGTGCCCGGAAAGCTGCGCGCGCCGGCAGCAGCAGGAAGAGGAGTGCAGGAGGACGCCACGCGGGGAGCGGGGAGGTGAGAGGGACTGCGTCTCTGCCTGGCAGGAGGCAGAGATGCCGATGCTACAGTGACAAACTCTTAAACATTGCTAATAAAAATGATCAGCTGCCTCCCCAACTAGTTTTGCCTCAACCCCCTGATGAAGACAGTGATGGCAAAACTAGTTGGGGAGGCAGCTGATCATTTTTGGGACTTTGTAAAAAAACAAATTGCAACATACCTGCCTGTTGTGCAAGGCACCGTTTTTCCCCGGCACAGAGTGGTCACAAACCGCTCATGCCGAGATTCGGAAGCCTCTGCTGACTTCACATCTACAGAGCGGAGGCTTCCTTTCCGCTTTGCTCTGTCGACGGGGTGGGACTTCTGACTTCATTCTGATTGACATCCGGATCCCCTCTGCCTAACTGGGGAAGCCGGCGGTCAATCAAAATGACATCGGAAGTCACGCCGCGTCGCGGATGCAGCTGAATTCCCGGCAGGAGGGGTCTGTGACCGTGCACAACAGGCAGGTAAGTTGCAGTTACCTGCCTGTTAGTGCTTAGCCACATTTTTTTCCCTAAAGTCCTGGATATATCCTTTAAGTGTGCGCTGTGCTTTCCTGACGTGCTGTCACGGGTGTGTCAGATGTGACAGACAGTTGCCCTGCAGTTGGTTGCAGAAGATCTCTTCGTTTGGCATTACAGATCTTCTTAGATCTGTCTCACTCTAGGACCCAGCAGCTACCCCCCTCCTGCTAATTGACACCCAGCTCGGGGTGTTTAAATACTTTCTGTTTACCACAGGGAAGTGCCGTTGATATTCACATGTTCCCTTGTGAAGTCTTGGAGCTATTGCTCTGTCTGCTTACATCCTCTGTGGAGTTAGGAGGACATGTGGTGTAATCTCTCTGAAGTCGGCTCAAGCTAAGTTACTTTCCCCTGTGTTTGTCTCCCTTGTTGTCTTTAGTTGCTAGTGGGGACTGACTAGTGCTCACCCCACTTCCCTATCCAGGGCCAAGCTCTAGGGAAATACAGGGTTTAGGTTCCTGTGCGGCGATTTGTGAGGAACCAATATAGGGATGATAGGGAAGATAGAGTGATATCAGATTAACCTAGGAGGTCTCCACTCTACCTTTCCCTAGTGTCTGGGCTCCCTTCCCCTCTTCCCTTCTTGTTGCACTTAGTCTTTCCCACACCTTGTGTGACACATGCACTGAGTTTGCCCTAAGTGTGCACAATGTGATGTGTGCACAGCACAGTGTTTGCCTGACAAGTGAGATGTTGTCTTTGTTATATTAAGTGTTATTTAAGGGAAGAATGACCATACACAATCCTTGCACAGGATCCTTTGTTATCATTGTCTGCTCATGAGTCAGCTCAATCATGTTGTGCATGGTTCCCCAACTCTAGTCAAGAGCCACCAACAGACCAACAGGTCATGTTTTCAGGATTTCCTTAGTATTGCCCAGGTGACAATTCCATCACTTGGCAATGCCAAGGAGGTCCTATAAACAAGATCGGCTGGTGGGCCTTGAGGGCTGGAGTTTGGCAACACTGATGTTGCACATGCTGTGTTAGAGATGTCACAGCGCATGTGTTGGGGATTCATCTTTTTAATCCAGGTAGGGATAATTTGGTGTGCTAGATGATCCTTCCTTGAATTAGCACTAAGTCTCACACATGTGGTGTGTTTTCAAGCATGCAACTAAGTTTTTTATCCTGGACGATTTGCCCACACCTGAAATTATGTAGTTTTGTCCGATTAGTGAGCTGTGATTGTCCACTTGTGCTCTCCTCCTCCATTACATCATGTAGAAGTACATAAAAGGAAGAATAACAGTATAGACGCCACTAGAGCCAAGCAACCCCTGAGGACGCCTGCTGCAAGCAAAACATGTTGGAGCGGCATCTGTCTATATTTTAAAATACAATGATATTATCAGCTTATGACTAAAGTAGTGAGGTTGTTCTGCAGTTAAAGCTTTATTTATTTTTCAAATTTCTGACACAATTCAACAACAGAGTGTAAATTAAGGGTATTTTTTGAAGGTTGATCTGATGGAAAAAAAACACTGGATTATTTACCCACCACTTATTGCCACAAAGAAATAATGAAATAGTGCCGCAAGTGAAGCCCTTTAGTCTTTCAACGCAGTCTTATACAATTTCATGGCCGCAGGCAGTATGATTACTCCCCACGCAGTATGACACCTACATGATACCTCTCCACCTAGAACTACATATATCCCAAAGATGTTCCACACAAAGTATGTAGTCCTTACATTGCATTCCCCCAAACAGTATTATGTACCCAGTATTATGCCCCCACACCATATAATGACACAAACTGCACCCCCCACAGCATTATTCCCTTACAGTGACACCATATACCAAGTATTATGCACCGAGTATTATGCCTCAAACTGCATCCCCTCACAGTATTATGTCCCCATACAAATTGTATAATGCCTCAAGGTGCACCCCCAGACACACACAATATGTTGCCATCAGGGTCCCCCTTTATGTACATAATGATCCCTTGAGGTCCCCTCTCCACACATTATGATGCCCCTCTACCCACTTCACTCAGTACACTGGCTAATAAAAAGAAGAATAACCTATTTGTGGTTCCACGTGAATTTGAACACTTTGAGATTGAGATTCAATTTGTGAATTGCAGAAAACTTGACAAACACCAGAGATGCATCAGAAAGTGGGACAAAATAGTTTTGAGAGGCCATAATACTGAGCAGCTATGACATTACATATTAGTACATCAACCGGATAATCATACCTTTTACAGTGGTGGTCAGTACACCACTGGGTCATCAGCGATCAGCAATTCTCAGTGGAGCACAATCAGCCGCAGGACTGCTAATATGTACGACAAAGATTAATTCAATCTCCAGATTCACCGGGTAAGACAGATCATATTAAAATATGTATTATTCTTCTGGGTGATCTTTCACTCTCTCTGTCTCCCCTCCCCTTTGCAATATTGAGATCAACGCAAATTAGGTGAATTTGAATTTCAAATTATCAGATTATCTCTAATGGTAATGCATTGTAAATTGCTAAAGTTACTCAACTTCTTACAGATTATATACATAAAACCAGGTATAAATGTTAACTATACATTTAAATTGATCACATTTTCCTATATTACCTTCTTTCTGTATTTCTGAATAGTAACATAGTGACACAGGTCCTCGGAACATTTTAATTAGCTGAACACTTATGATAGGATGAAAGATTTAAAATCCCCAAAGCAGAGACTTGACTTTTAATTTAATTAGATATGACGGATGCCTGCTAGTCATTAAGGCCCTAGAAAAGTGGTCTGAGCACATGGGCAGTATGAGCAAATCACATCATCTTGTCCAGTAAATTCAGTCATCAGATGTTCAGGAAGGAGAGGGAGAGACCAAACAGGAGGAAATGATCTTGAGAATAAATCACCCAAAGCAAAATCATCTTTCATCTAATACATGTTTAAGAGCAATTATTTCTGAAATAACTATTATACTAGCATTTAGCGTGTCTTTAGATTCATATAATATATTTTGCAACATTACTCGGTAAAGTGATTTCTTTCCTTTGAGGGATAATACAATTGTGGTTATATTGTGAATTAACAGGTATAGACAACGTTAATGTGTACCGTATTCCTGTGAGACATCAATATAATTTGCATTAGTACATGGAAAATGGGATTGAAATTGACAAGTAACAAGAGTCATGATATAGAATTATTATACATGTGTTTCATGATTTTAACCGATCTGCATGTTACTTATGCAATAAAGTGCCCAATGTTGATATAATTTGTAAGGTGTAATATAGGGTACTAATTATTCATTACAAATTAATTAATAAAGTAAAGATTTTATAGAAATTACCAATCATTGTTTGTGAATAGCACAAGATATTGACTCAAACAAGTACACACGGAAGAAGTCTTGACTTTTTGGATTTGAAAACATGGAGTGATTTATTGTTCTTGGATACCATTTCCATGTGCCACAAACACTTGCCATATGTGCATAATGAGTAGAGTTTCTCTTTGTGGAAAGCACTAATTTTATGCAAGGAGATTTATAAGCCATGCAATGCTCCCATGGGAAATTAAATATGCAAATAACCACTTCACAGATAAAGAGACATGGTCTCTAGTGTCACCTATTGAAAGTTTGCAGTCTAAAATTTATTATCAACCCTTTAAAGAGCATTGTCACATGAGTGTGGCAAGGCTCCTTAGAGGGGCAATATTGACTTTTAGGATTCCTAAGTCTAAGAGATGGTACCAGAGGCCCTGCTCTCTTCCTATGTGAAGAGAATATTTGCATATATGCCTAATGAATTCTAAGGAAACAAGATTATTTTTTACATTTCTGTCAGTAACAGAACATTAGGCTGTTTTTGTTTTCATATAAAAGAATAAATATATTTTTGAAAATATATACCGTATTTTTTGGACTATAAGACGCACTTTTTTCCTCCAAAATTTTGGAGGAAAGTGGGGGGTACGTCTTATAGTCCGAATATATATGTATACTATGGCTGTGGGTGGTAGAGTGTGTGGGGGAGCGGCAGCGGGGGATGAGCGGGGCACTGGAGGCAGCAGCCGCCTGCTGCAGCCTACATTGTGCCCGCTACTAAAGAAAATTAATAATCACTGCTCTCCACGACCATGGGCATGGAGAGCAATGAATATTAATTTTCCTTAATAGCGCACACACTGTACCCGCAGCACGGCTCCTGCTGCGGCCGGAGGTCATGTGTGCCCGCTATTAAAGAGTATGAATATTCACTATAACCCACTCCCATGGGTTGTAGTGAATATTCATGCTCTTCAATTGTGGGCACATGTGACCGCCGGCCGCAGCAGGAGTCGGGTACAGTGTGCGCGCTATTAAGGAGAGTGAGAGTGACTGCTCCCCACGCACACAGTCCCAGCGTGGAGAGCAGTGACTATTCCGGCAGAGCATCTCACAGTGTGAGGGCGCATGGCAGTGACACCATGCGTGGCTCACACAGTGAGATCAGTGTCGGCAGAAGAGCGGGACGCAGCGCTGGAGCAGAGAGGAGGTGAGTATAATTGTTTGGTTTTTTTGTGTGCAGCTTGATGGGGATCAGGAGGTGCCAAGCATACCAGGATGGAGGGATGCCAAGTATACCAGGAAGAGGGATGAAGGGTGACATGCATACCAGGATGAGGGATAAGGGGTGCAATACATACCAGGATGAGGGTTAAGGGGTGCAATACATACCAGGAAGAGGGATGAAGGGTACCATACATACTAGGAGGAGGGATGAGGGGGGCCATGCATAACAGGATGAGGGGTGCCATGCATACTTGGATGAGGGGTGCCATGCATACCAGGAAGAGGGATGAGGGGGCATACATACCAGGATGTGGGATGAGGGGTGCCAAGCATACCAGGAAGAGGGATGAGTGGGGCCATACATACCAGGAAGAGCGATGAAGAATGCCATACATATCAGGATGAGGGATGAAAGGTGCCATACATACCAGGAGAAGGGATGAGGGGGGATATGCATGCCAGGATGAGGGGTGACATGCATACTTGGATGAGGGGTGCCATGCATAGCAGGAAGAGGGATGAGGGGTGTCAGGCATACCAGGATGAGGGGTGCCTTGCATACCAGGATAGAGATCAGGGGGTACAATGCATACCAGGATTGGGGATTAGGGTGCCATGCATATCAGGATGGGGATGAGGACCACCTATAACAGGATGAAGGGGCCATATATACCAGAATTGGGGGACATTACCCTTATAACAGTGTCAGCAGCAGACCCCCTCCCCCTTAACAGTGCTTCATGACCACATCATGTGTTTACATTTTTTTTTCTATTTTCCTCTTCTAAAACCTAGGTGCGTATTATGGTTCGGTGCGTCTTATAGTCCGAAAACTCCAATGTGGTATTCCAGTTTATTTATACTGTTAAAGTGCAAGCTCCTATTTTTCATATTACATAAATAGAGCAGTTTTATGCCTTGTTCACACTGAATTTATGACTTTTGTTTATAAAGAAGTCATACAGAGTGTAACACACGTGGGTCGTGGACCCACTGCACCATGCACTGAGTAGAGCATCGAGGGGTGTAACTAGGCGACCACCTGGGTTTTCACTAGAGCTCCTTGTGGTGTGGTTAGATATGAGCCACAGGTGGATGCCAGGTGCTAGTCCAGGGCAGATCCCAGTACCGCAGCAGCTGACCCCAAGGGTCTGGACATCAGGCACGGAGTCCAAGGCAGGACCAGATACAGATGTACTGACGTAGATGCTTGTTCAGATGGGACAGACTCTGGGCCCGTAAATGGCAGCGAGGATTTCAGTCACAGGTACTACCAGAGCGGATTCAGTCTGGTACCATAGATGCTGTTTCAAGTACAGGTACCTCCGGAGTGGTTTCGGGATTTAGGTACCGCAGGTGCTGTGTCAATTTCAGGTACTGTCAGAGCGGTTTTGGGTTCAGGTACCGCCAGAGCGGTTTCGGGTTCACTTCATGCACCGCCGAAGCGGTTTCTGGTTCAGGTATCACCAGAGCAGTTTCGGGTTCAGGAACCGCTGGAGCAGAGTGTCTCAGACAAGATGGATACTGGAAAGCAGAACTGGTACTGGTACAGGTTTAGCTGGACAGGTTCAGGGACCTGATAAGCTAGCAGCTTGCAGATTGACTAACTACAATTGTTGCTCATGCACCTCCCAACAGGCGGAGGTGCCTTAAGTACTAAATGTCTCCCAGCTATTGGCTGGGGACACATTAGGAGTGTATGCGCTTTCTCTTTAAGAGGCCAGGAGGCTTAAACCAGGAGACCTGTTTGGTGTGCGCAGGACCCTGGAACACGGGTTCATTGCTGAGTGGGAGGAGCGGAGGCATGTAGGGACACCAGCGTTACAGAGATTCTGGAAGGTGCGCAAGGTTTAAAGTACAGTATACCCATGGACAGACTGGCCATTGACAAATGCCATATGGGCTAGTCCGGCCCTGGGCTACATCATTTGAGACACTGCTAACAGTATCAGCGTAGTCAGGATCCTGGTACTGTTAACATTTGTGGTGGAGCATGGAGTCACTGGTTCTGTGCTCTATCACTAAGGCTACAGTACAGACCAAAAGTTTGGACACACCCAGAGATGCTTAGCACTTGTTGGCCCTTTTGCCTTCACTCTGCTGTCCAGCTCACCCCAAACCATCTTGATTGGGTTCAGGTCTGGTGACTGTGGAGGCCAGGTCATCTGGCGTAGCACCCCATCACTCTCCTTTTTGGTCAAATAGCCCTTACACAGCCTGGAGGTGTGTTTGGGGTCATTGTCCTGTTGAAAAATAAATGATGGTCCAACTAAACGCAAACCGGATGGAATAGCATGCCGCTGCAAGATGCTGTGGTAGCCATGCTGGTTCAGTATACCTTCAATTTTTAATAAATCCCTAACAGTGTCACCTGCAAAGCACCCCCACACCATCACATCTCCTCCTCCATGCTTCACGGTGGGAACCAGGCATGTAGAGTCCATCCATTCACCTTTTTTGCGTCGCACAAAGACACGGTGGTTGGAACCAAAGATCTCAAATTTGGACTCATCAGACCAAAGCACAGATTTCCACTGGTCTAATGTCCATTCCTTGTGTTCTTTAGGCCAAACAAGTCTCTTCTGCTTGTTGCCTGTCCTTAGCAGTGATTTCCTAGCAGCTATTTTACCATGAAGGCCTGCTGCACAAAGTCTCCTCTTAATAGTTGTTGTAGAGATGTGTCTGCTGCTAGAACTCTGTGTGGCATTGACCTGGTCTCTAATCTGAGCTACTGTTAACCTGCGATTTCTGAGGCTGGTGACTCGGATAAACTTATCCTCAGAAGCAGAGGTGACTCTTGGTCTTCCTTTCCTGGGGCGGTCCTCACTTGAGGCAGTTTCTTTGTAGCGCTTGAAGGTTTTTGCAACTGCACTTGGGGACACTTTCAAAGTTTGCCCAGTTTTTCGCACTGACTGACCTTCATTTCTTAAAGTAATGATGGGCATTCGTTTTTCTTTACTTAGCTGCTTTTTTCTTGCCATAATACAAATTCTAACAGTCTATTCAGTAGGACTATCAGATGTGTATCCACCAGACTTCTGCACAACACAACTGATGGTCCCAACACCATTTATAAGGCAAGAAATCCCACTTATTAAACCTGACAGGGCACACCTGTGAAGTGAAAACCATTTCCAGTGACTACCTCTTGAAGCTCATCAAGAGAATGCCAAGAGTGTGCAAAGCAGTCATCAAAGCAAACGGTGGCTACTTTGAAGAACCTAGAATATAAGACATATTTTCACTTTTTTGTTAAGTATATAATTCCACATGTGTTAATTCATAGTTTTGATGCCTTCAGTGTGAATGTACAATTTTCAAAGTCATGAAAATACAGAAAAATCTTTAAATGAGAAGGTGTGTCCAAACTTTTGGTCTGTACTGTATGTGTGGCAGTTAGGTAGTCAGAGAGTGTGCTGACACTGTAGATCAGTGAAGAAGCAGCACGTCTGCTGCTGTATTGAGGGCCCCGAGTGTGGCCGAGGCAAGGAGAGAGGAGTTAAGGGGGCAGAGGAGCATCTGAAGCTCACCCCAAGACACAAGCCGGACACCGGGTCCGCGCCTATGTGTCACCCAGGGGGATATAGGGGATTCGGTACCCGGGCCTTTTATCTTGCTTAGGATGTCATGGCAGTCGGCTCCCGGGCCCGTACTCTGGGGTCTCTCTTGAAAAAGGGATTTTTAGTGTATGGTTTGTTTCGTGACGCCACTTGTGGTTTCCGGTAAAAGATACCAGCGCTGCTTCAGACCTCTGGGGCGGTTGGTAGGGCAGCTGAGTTGGAACGGCTCCCCACAGGTGGAGAGGGCCCCAGGGCAGTGTAGTATAGATGATGGTGATGCTGGAGCTTGTGGTGCAGGAGATGGCACAGCGAAAATAACTGACGGAGGTAGTGGAGTGCAGTCATCCGAGTTTATTCACAGTTCTGTTCAAGTTCCTCAGGTACACTGTACGGGTGTCAGCCTCCCGCGTCGCACTGCGTCTACCAGATAAGGGATCCAGCACTTTCTCAAGTATATCAGGAGCGCTTGACGGGACCCCACTTTCTTTATGTTCCTTACTAGACCGACTTCTCGCGCGGGGTCTTCTGCCTCCTGCCCTGTGCTTTCCCACACACAGTCCCGATCGGGTGCTCTGAAGTCCCTCTGGGCAACCTGGAGTTCCCGGACCTACTTGATGCCCTTCACGGTGACTAGAGTGAGACTGTGGCAACTGCACCATGGAAGTGCAGAAGCCTCCGGTTTTCCAGCCGAGACCTGGAGTAACACGGCTGGTCCAGGGACCGGTTCCCTTCTTGCGGCCTGATCCCTCTGACACCTGGCAGATTTGGGCGTACGGGTGCCGTCCTGCACTCACCGTACCCCTGGGATCCCTTATGACAACGGAGCCTTCCTCCTCTGCTCCCCTCCTGGGCCTCTATTACTAGGCCCCTTATGGAGCAGAGCTCCTAAAGAGACTCTGCTCCCCTCCTCTCCTTGCTACTCACTCTGTGTCCTCTGCACTACTCTGCCACCCTAAGATGGCTTCCCTTTATATACCTCCTATTATGGTACTCCCCTACTCTACATCCTCCACCCTCAACCACTACTGGTTCCCCCTCTCTTTGGTTCCCCCCGCTCCAGCCAGGGACAGGGCTCAGCAGAAAACACAGTGCATCTTGCCCTTCCAGCGGGCCTGGAGTAGTGTAGTGTTGAATGCGGGTGTTGGGGTTCCGGGCAGCACTCCCTCCTTACCTTGAGAGAAGGAGACACCACACCTCTAAGTGAGGTGCAGTACCTCTGTGGCGACTGAACCCTCAGGGGCGTCACACCTACAGGGTCCTCCACACCCAGTAGGGACAACCGGCATACCAGGAGGCTTCCAGACCCCTGGTCATCCTGAAGCTGCCATCAATTACAGGACTAGGAACCACGAAGGCCCCAGCATCCAGGGATAGTGGTTGCCAGAGAAAAGTCCTACTACCAAGCAGTCAGGTGAGAGAGCAAAACAATATAGAAGCTAGGCCAAGTTCCAGGCTGGCCAGAAGCTTAGAGAGAGGAAGACACGGACCAGGAGGCCTACAACCCCCTCACTGGGGAGAGTTCTGAAGTGCACCCTTCCTTTTAAGTACCCTGGACCCTACCTGCCATTACACCAGTAAAGGTACTGAAGCGAATCCCCTGTGTGCGTGTCCGTCATTTCCCCTGTCCCGACCGGGCCACCTCTCACCTGCATCCCTTCCATCAACCCTGCCCCGGGGGCCCGCTCTGCCTGTGGGGAGCAGAAACATCCCAGTTGCCATCTCATCACTCCTGGAGGTCTGCAGCAGCGCCGGTATTCTTTACCGGGAACCACAGGTGGCGTCACGAGACAAACTGTTAACAAAAACCCCCTTTTAAAGAGTGACCCCAGGGTACAGGCCCGGGAGCCGACTGCCATGACATCCCACAGAAGGTCAAGGCCTGGGTACCGAGTCTCCCCTATATTCCCCCTGGGTGAGTCATATGTCTGTATGTGTACGTGTATATGTTTGTGTATGTGCGTGTCCGTGTATTGTATGTGTGCATATCTGTGTACCATCTGCATGTGTGTATGTGTGTGCATGCCTGCATGTGCGCATGTCTGCGTACTGTATGTGTATGCACGTCTGCGTACTGTGTTTGTGTGAATGTCTGCATACTGTGTGCATGTCTGCATACTGTGTGTGTGCGCATGTCTGCATACTGAGAGTGTGCATGTCTGCGTACCGTGTGTGTTTATGCGCGTGTGCATGTCTGTGTACTGTGTGTGCACGTGTGCATGTCTGCGTATCGTGTGTGCATGTCTGCGTACTGTGTGTGTGTGAATGTCTCTTTACGGTGTGTGTGCATGTCTGCCTACTGTGTGTGTGCGTGTGCA
Source organism: Phyllobates terribilis (assembly GCF_046119375.1). Taxonomy (NCBI): domain Eukaryota; kingdom Metazoa; phylum Chordata; class Amphibia; order Anura; family Dendrobatidae; genus Phyllobates; species Phyllobates terribilis. The sequence continues at coordinate 194,216,175 of NW_027362772.1, read as the reverse complement.
TGTCTGCGTACTGTGTGTGTGCATGTCTGCATACTGTGTGCATGCATGTCTGCGTAATGTGTGTGTGTGTGCATGTCTGCATACTGTGTGTGTGTGCATGTCTGCGTACTGTGTGCGTGTGCATGCCTGTGTACAGTGTGTGTGCATGTCTGCGTACTGTGTGTGCATGTCTGCGTACTGTGTGTGTGCATGTCTGCGTATTGTGAGTGTTCATATCTGCATACTGTGAGTGTGCATGTCTGCGTACCGTGTATGTGCGCATGTCTGCGTACCGTGTGCGTGCATGTCTGCGTACTGTGTGATTGCATGAATGTCTTCGTAATGTGTGCGTGTGTGCATGCATGTCTGCGTACAGTGTGAGTGTGCATGTTTGTGTACTGTGTGAGCGCGAGTGCATGCCTGCGTACCATGTGTGTGCATGTCTGCGAACTGTGTGTACGTGCATATGCAAATGTGAAGGATGAGGAGACAGCCTGGGCCTTGTGTTGTATACCTATAGTTCTCTGCCGTATCTGTGAATCATGAATGGTGGTGTTAAAGGGGCCACTAAGACTCTTTCGCCCGGGGCCCACGAAAACCTGGTGCCGGCCCTGCCTCTGTGCCTCCATATAGCAATAATGCCCCTCTGTTCCTCCATATAGTAATAATAATCTTTTTATTTATATAGCGCCAAATATTCCGCAGCGCTTTACAATTCAGACAATTTACAGATGTTAATTGACACTGTCCCCATTGTGGCTCACAATCTAATTACCTATCAGTATGTGTTTGGCGTGTGGGAGGAAACCGGAGAACCCGGAGGAAACCCACCAAACTCGGGGAGAACATAGTAATTCTGTCCCACTCTGTGCCTCCATATAATAATAATGCCTCCTCTGTGCCTCTATATAGTAATAATGCCCCCTCTGTACCTCCATATAGCAATAGAGCCCCCTCTGTGCCTCCATATAGCAATAATGCTCCCTCTTTGCCTCTATGTAGCAATAATGCCCCCCTCTGCGCCTATATATAGCAATAGTGCCCACTCTGTGCCTCCATATAGCAATAGTGCCCCCTCTGTGCCTTCATATTGCAATAATATCCCCTCTGTGCCTCCGTATAGCAATAGTGCCCCCTCTGTGCCTTCATATAACAATAATGCCCCCCAATGTGCCTCCATATAGCAATAGTGCCCACTCTGTGCCTCCATATAGCAACAGTGTCCCCTCTGTGCCTCCATATAGCAACAGTGTCACCTCTGTGCCTCCATATAGCAACAGTGTCCCCTCTGTGCCTCCATATAGCAATAATGCCCCCTCTGTGCCTCCATATAGCAATAGTGCCCCCATTGTGCCTCCACATAGTTAAGGCTGTTTTTAGACAAAGTGGGGCCCTGGGCAAAAGTTTAAAGTGGGGCCCCCAATGCTCACATATTGCACCATCACACAGAACCATTTTGGTTGCATTTACATGCGCTGAGTTCAGGCTGTTAAACGAGTGTGATCGACAACATTGAAGTCGTTCGGGGCTTGTTTCCCGGCCTTACACCGGCTGAGGAAGAATGATGGGGACAGAACAATCACTAATAGATCAATCTGTCCCCATACACATCATGTTATCAGCATATCTGCAGTTTTCACCGGGCGATGTGTTGCTGAGAACAGTGATTCTTGTTCCGGTATAAACAATCCAATCACTTGATGAATGAGCAGCATTTTGCTTGTTTAGTATAAAGCATCCTATAGTCCTCCATATAGTATAATACACTCCTCATAGTCCTCCATACAGTATAATGTGTGCTATAGTCCTCCATATAGTATAATATGCCCTATAGTCCTCCATACAGTATAATACACTCCCCATAGTCCTCCATACAGTATAATGCACTCCCCATAGTCCTCCATATAGTATAATGTCGCGTCCAGGGGATGGGGACGACTCGGTACCCGGGCCTTTGCCTGGTTTTGGGGATGTCGCGGTGGTCGGCTCCCGGGCCCGTACCATGGGGTCACTCTTGAAAAAGGGGATTGGAACTTGGATAGAAAATAAAAATAAAGTAAATATTTCGTGACGCCACCTGTGGTACCTGGTAAGGATTACCAGCGTTGCTGCAGACCTCCGGGGGGTGATGGGATGGCAGCTGAGGTGTTTCTGCTCCCCACAGGTGGAGCGGGCCCCCGGGGCAGTGTGGAGTTTGATGGTGGGTGATGCTGAGGCTTGTGGTGCAGGCGGGATGGAGCAGCTGAAATAATTGACGGAGGCAGTGCAGTGCAGTCATCCGAGTTTTTACTCACAGTTCTTATGTAAGTTCCACAGGTACACTGTACTGGTGTCAGCCTCCGACATCACGCTGCGTTCACCAGACCGGGGGTTCAGCTCTTCCTCAGATGCATCAGGAGTGCTTGACCGAACCCCGCTTCTTATGTTCCTTTCCTTGACCGACTTCACGCTGGGTCTTCTCCCTCCTGCCCTGCGCTTCCCCACTCACAGTCCCGCTCGGGTGCTCTGAAGTCCCTCTGGGCAACCTGGAGTTCCCGGACCTACTTGACACTCACGGTTACTAGGATGAGGCTGTGGCAACTGCACTATAAAAGTCAGAAGCCTGCGGTTTTTCCAGCTGAGACCTGGAGTAACACGGCTTGTCCAGCGGCCGGTCTCCTTCTTGCGGCCAGTCCCCTTCTTGCGGCCTGATCCCTCTGACACCTGGCAGATTCGGGGAGAACGGGTGCTGTCCTGCACTTGCCGTACCCCCTGGGATCCCTTCTATAGAACAGAGCCTTCCTCCTCTGCTCTCCTCCTGGGCTTCTATCACGAGGCCCCACTTGTGGAGCAGAGCTCCTAACGAGACTCTGCTCCCTGACTGACTGTCCTCACTCACTGACTGTTCTCTCTTGCCACCCTAAGATGGCTTCCCTTTATATACCTCCTACAATGGTGCTCCCCTACTCTACATCCTCCACCCACACCCACTACTGGTTCCCCTTTCCTTTGGTTCCCCCCACTCCAGACAGGGACAGGGCTCAGCAGGAGACACATTGCATCTTGCCCTTCCAGTCGGCCTGGAGCAGTGTAGTGTTGAATGTGGGTGTTGGGGTTCCGGGCAGCACTCCCTCCTTACCTGAGAGAAGGAGACACCACACCTCTGGGTGAGGTGCAGTACCTCTGTGGCGACTGAACCCTCAGGGGCGCCACAATAATACACTCCTCATAGTCCTCCATACAGTATAATGCACTCCCCATATTCCTCCATATAGTATAATACACTACCCATAGTCCTCTATACAGTATAATGCATTCCCTATAATCCTCCATACAGTATAATGCACTCCCAATAGCTCTCCATATAGCATAATGCACTCCCCACAGGCCTCCATATAGTATAATGCACTACCCATAGTCCTCCATATAGTATAATGCACTCCCCATAGTCCTCTATACAGTATAATGCACTCCCCATAATCTTCCATACAGTATAATGCATTCCCCATAGTCCTCCATACAGTGTAATGCACTCCCAATAGCTCTCCATATAGCATAATGCACTCCCCATAGGCCTCCATATAGTATAATGCACTACCCATAGTCCTCCATACAGTATAATGCAGGCCCCATATAATACACATATAATGTGCCCTATAGTCCTCCATATTGCATTATGCACCCCATAGCCTTTCATATAGTATAATGCGCCCTATAGTCCTCCATATAGTATAATATGCTCCTCATAGTCCTCCATACAGTATAATGTGTGCTATAGTCCTCCATATAGTATAATATGCCCTATAGTCCTCCATACAGTATAATACACTCCCCATAGTCCTCCATACAGTATGATGCACTCCCCAAAGTCCTCCATATAGTATAATGTCGCGTCCAGGGGATGGGGACGACTCGGTACCCGGGCCTTTGCCTGGTTTTGGGGATGTCGCGGTGGTCGGCTCCCGGGCCCGTACCCTGGGGTCACTCTTGAAAAAGGGGATTGGAACTACCCATAGTCCTCCATACTGTATATTGCAGCCCTATAGTCATTGATAGAGTATAATACCACCCCCACAGAGTACAATGTGGCCAACAGAGTATAGTGCCGCCTCCATAGAGTATAATGCAGCCTCTATAGAGTATAATGCAGCCACATATAGTATAATGCAGGCCCTCATATAGTATAATGCAACCCCCATATAATATAATGCAGCCCCCATCTAGTATAATGCATGCACATTTAATATAATATGGCCCCCATATAGTATAATGCAGGCCCCCATCTATTATGATGCATACACATATAATATAATGTATCCCCATATAGTATAATGCAGCCCCCCATCTAAGATAATGCATGCCCATATAATATAATGTAGCCCCAATATAGTATAATGAAGCCCCCATATAGTATAATGCAGCCCCCCATACAGTAAAATGCTGGCCCATATAATATAATGTAGCCCCCATATAGTATAATGCAGCCCCATATGTCCCCATATAGTATAATGCAGCCCCCCATACAGGATAATGCAGCCCCATATGCCCCCATATAGTATAATGTGTGCCAATATAATATAATGTAGCCCCATATAGTTATAATGCAGCCACCCCATCTAGTATAATGCATGCCCATATAATATAATGTAGCCCCATATAGTTATAATGCAGCCAACCCAGCTAGTATAACGCATGCTCATATAACCTAATGTAGCCCCATATAGTATAATGCAGCCCCCCATCTAGTATAATGCATGCACATATAATATAATGTAGCCCCATATAGTATAATGCAGCCCCCCATCTAGTATAATGCATGCACATATAATATAATGTAGGCCCATATAGTATAATGCAGCCCCCCATATAGTATAATGCATGCTCATATAACATAATGTAGCCCCCATATAGTATAATGCAACCCCCCATATAGTATAAAGTAGCCTCTATATAGTATAATGCAGCCCCATATGCCCCCATATAGTATAATGCAATCCCCCATACAGTATAATGCTACCCCATATAGTATAATGTAGCCCCCATAGAGTATAATGCAGCCCCACATACAGTATAATGCGGCCCCATATAGCATATATTATAATGTAGCCCCATATAGTAAAATGTAGCCTCCCATACAGTATAATGCAGCCCCATATAGTATAATGCAGCCTCCATATAGTATAATGCAACCACCCCCACATACAGTATAATGCAGGCCCACAGTCTCCCAGTATAATGGCCACCATTTACTCACTGATGTAAAAAATAAATACAATACTTACCTCTCCTCGCTCCTCCGGTCTCTGCAGCGCATCTCAGCAGCTCCACTGCCCGGCGTGTGATGAAGTGACATCATCTCGCCGCTGCGTCAGAGGCAGAGAGGGATTACGGGAGAGGGAGCGTCACATGATGCTCTCTCTTGCATCAATGCTTTCAACTGTACCGGCATCTATGATGCCATACAGTTGAATACGTGATGCGGGGGAGGGGGGCAGTGCTGGCACCGGCCCCCGCACACTCACGGGCCCCATAGCGGCTGCGCGGTGTTCCGATATTAGCGGCCCACCATTGGTTGGGGGCCCCTGGGAGAGTGGGGGCCCTAGGCAGATGCCTAGCCTGCCTGGTCCTAACGCTGGCCCTGCATATAGCAATAGTGCCCCCCTCTGTGCCTCCATATAGCACTAGTGCCCCCTTCTGTGCCTCCATAAAGCAATAGTGCCCCCCTCTGTGCCTCCATAAAGCAATAGTGCCCTCATTGTGCCTCTATATAGCAACAGTGCCCCCCTCTGTACCTTCATAAGACAATAGTGTCCCCATCATTACCTGTAAATAGTAATAGTGCCTCCCTCTGCCCCTCCGCGTAGTAACAGTGCCTTCTCAGTACCTGAGGACATGGATACAGTTATAAATTATATTCCATATTATAATTATAATAATTATAATAAATAATAAAAAAAATATAAAAAAATATAAATAATAATTATAATAAATAATGTGGAATTGAATTGAAAGATGGCCGGTCATCATCCTTTTAACCTGTGCTATCAAAGACATTGAGAATCGCTCAAGTTAGGAGAGTTGGGCTCCACTGGTGAATATTTCCCAGATACAGTTAGGTCCATATATATTTGGACAGAGACAACATTTTTCTAAATTTGGTTCTAGACATTACCACAATGAATTTTAAACCAAACAATTCAGATGCAGTTGAAGTTCAGACTTTCAGCTTTCATTTGAGGGTAGCCACATTAAAATTGGATGAAGGGTTTAGGAGTTTCAGCTCCTTAACATGTGCCACCCTGTTTTTAAAGGGACCAAAAGTAACTGGACTATTGACTCCAAGGCTATTTCATGGACAGGTGTGGGCAATCCCTTCATTATATCATTCTCATTTAAGCAGATAAAAGGCCTGGAGTTGATTTGAGGTGTGGTGCTTGCATTTGGAAGGTTTTGCTGTGAAGTAAGCATGCGGTCAAAGAAGCTCTCCATGCAGGTGAACAAGCCATCCTTAAGCTGCAAAAACAGAAAAAACCCATCCGAGAAATTGCTACAATATTAGGAGTGGCAAAATCTACAGTTTGGTACATCCTGAGAAAGAAAGAAAGCACTGGTGAACTCATCAATGCAAAAAGACCTGGGCGCCGACGGAAGACAACAGTGGTGGATGATCGCAGAATAATCTCCATGGTGAAGAGAAACCCCTTCACAACAGCCAACCAAGTGAACAACACTCTCCAGGAGGTAGGCGTATCAATATCCAAATCTACCATAAAGAGAAGACTGCATGAAAGTAAATACAGAGGGTTCACTGCACGGTGCAAGCCACTCATAAGCATCAAGAATAAAAAGGCTAGACTGGACTTTGCTAAAAAACATCTAAAAAAGCCAGCACAGTTCTGGAAGAACATTCTTTGGATAGATGAAACCAAGATCAACCTCTACCAGAATGATGGAAAGAGAAAAGTATGGCGAAGGCATGGTACAGCTCATGATCCAAAGCATACCACATTACCACATCATCTGTAAAACACGGCGGAGGCAGTGTGATAGTTTGGGCATGCATGGCTGCCAGTGGCACTGGGTCACTAGTGTTTATTGATGATGTGACACAGGACAGAAGCAGCCGAATGAATTCTGATGTATTCAGAGCCATACTGTGTGCTCAGATCCAGCCAAATGCAGCCAAACTGATTGGTCGTCGTTTCATACTACAGATGGACAATGACCTAAAACATAAAGCCAAAGCAACCCAGGAGTTTATTAAAGCAAAGAAGTGGAATATTCTTGAATGGCCAAGTCAGTCACCTGATCTCAACCCAATTGAACATGCATTTCACTTGTTAAAGACTAAACTTCAGACAGAAAGGCCCACAAACAAATAGCAACTGAAAACCACCGCAGTGAAGGCCTGGCAGAACATCAAAAAGGAGGAAACACAGCATCTGGTGATGTCCATGAGTTCAAGACTTCAGGCAGTCATTGCCAACTAAGGGTTTTCAACTAAGTACTAGAAATGAACATTTTATTTACAATTATTTAATCTGTCCAATTACTTTTGGTCCCTTTAAAAACAGGGTTGCACATGTTAAGGAGCTGAAACTCACACACTCACACAGGGGATTCGCTTCAGTACCTTTACTGGTGTGATGGCAGGTATGGCCCAGGGTACTTGCTAGGAAGGGTGCACTTCAGGACTTCTCCCCAGTGAGCGGGAATAAGGCCTCCCGATCCGTGTCTCCCTCTCTCTAAGCTTCTAGCCAGCCTGAAACTTGGCCAACTTCTGTGTTGTGTTGCTCTCTCACCTGACCGCTTGATAGTAGGACCTTTCTTTGGCAACCACTATCCCTGGATGCTGGGGCCTTCGTGGTTCCTAGACCGGTTATTGCTGGTAGCTTCAGGATGACTTGACAGCAAAATTGTGAATTCTAAAACGTAACTTTTAATACAAAAAAATATATAAAATACTACTTACAACAAATATGGAGAGAGTCACCCGGCCAACCTGATAATTTCCAGAATTATTGCACAGAGACAACCCCAATATATAAAAAAAACAGTTTTCTGATCAACCCTGCAGTATGGAGACCAAAACAACTTATTAGGATAGATTTCTATAGCAGAGGGACAGTAGAACAACAGGGCTCAGCACAGCAGCCCTGTATCAACCAGATACCTTCTAATGTATAGATTTTTTATAGACATAATAATCAAGATAATCATTCAACATGGACCCATGGACCACATATTTACTCAGTGTCCAAGAATACATGAAGTTGACATATGAATTGGATTATATATTATGTAGTCTGAGTGCAGAAAAAAACATAAAAATCACAATTCATTTATATAAAAGAAGAAAATGGAATTTTCTCACCCATTTGTCTTTGTTGTCAAGGGAGGAGACTGTTATCCAGAGGTACCTTCTGGATACAATGTGGGGACATGAGCTGACCGTGTTTAGTCCCTGTTAGCTCACAATATTACTGACCCCACGAAACTCCTGTCCTTACAAGGGCAGTCCACAGCTAGCCCTATATGGAGACCCTGCACTTTCCCTTTTTCATGTCCCAACGCGTTTCATCCAAGTAAAATCCTCAGGGGACTAACTTGTAACAAGGGAACTAAAGTGCTAAATGCATATAATCAAACATGAGTCCCTCCACTCTCTGTCCTAACCTGCAGAGAATGGGATGTGAAGCAGGGTCTGTATATATACCTATCAGTATGAAAGATAGATTGCTGGTGTCAATTGGCTCACCTGGGGACACCCCCCTTATGATTATATCGTCCCCATTCAATGTACCAACACATGTCAGCGCTTCAGCGCTGTATCCGGTATTCTGGACCGCACGCGCGAGCACTTCCTGTCTTCGTGGAAAGCATGAAACTCCTTCCAAATTGCAGAATAATTTGGAACGTTTTCAGTACCATCTCAAGGAACGGAAACATCGCCAATATACGAGAGATATACAGGATTTTAGGGACAATAGGGCATACCTAGTTTTAGGGAATAAAGGGTCAAATCAGGATCCGGAGACAGAATTGTCATCTACAGATACAGATTGATCAGATTTTGAAGGTGGGAATAAAAATCCCAGAGGAAAGAATCGAGGAAGAGGTAGGGGACGGGGTGCACGAAGTACAGGAGGAGAGAGACAGGATTTAGGACCTAATTCCCATTTTTTAGAGCAAACATATCCGCTCAGGAATCGGCTTTACCAGATGAGGAAATGAGGGGTTCTTTAAATTCTAGGGGAGAAACCAGCTGTACAATGAAGAATCACTCCATAAACCCCATAGCCTCCTCCTCTAATATACAAATTGCCAATCTTTCAAAACGGAATTTTAAGGAAACTGAATTAGCAGTCTTAAAAAAGGGTCTTTCCTTTGTTCCAACCACCGATTATGATAGCTTCGGAGAAGTTAAAGACCTTAATTTATTCCTGCGCAAAATAAGATGGAAATTTTTTTTTCTTAAACAGGATAGCCGTACATGTTCTGATCTGGGGATACCAGAAGATATGTTGGCAGATGTAAGATTGTTGAACGGCATTGCAGACACAGATAACAATTCTAAAGGCATGGGTCCGTTTACTGATTTGAGAACGAAAAGTTAAAAAATGCCACCCCCAACTGGAGATGTGTCAGCAATTGAAATATTTGAGAATTTGGTAACAAAGGATTTGATGAAACTGTCAGAAGGGAAAGTCCAATGTGAATATAACTGTGGTAAAGAGGAAATACAGCTAATTAATCAGCTTGAAAAAGATCCTGAAATAATAATTAAACCCTCCGATAAGGGGGGGGGGACATAGTTATTTTGAATATTGATGATTATCAGCAACTATGTGAAAATATTCTATCTGATCAAAATAGTTACAAAATCCTACCAGCTAACCCCACGACAATGTACGTTAAAGAATTGAAGGACATTTTATTGGAGGGACTGGCGATGGGTGTAATAAATAAAACAGAATATGAATTTATTCTCCCCTCAAATCCAGTCACAGCAACGTTCTACTGCCTTCCCAAATTGCACAAGGGATTATCTCCTCTCAAGGGGAGGCCCATTGTGTCTGGGGTGGGCAGTATTTACCAAAATGCAGGAATCTATTTGGATTCGGTGTTGAAGCCTTTTGTTTCTGCCCTACAGTCATATGTTCAGGACACACCAGATCTGTGGAGTCATTTGGATGGTCTTACAATAGATCCTCAGGCCTTATTGGGAAGTGTGGATGTTGAGGCTCTCTACTCCTCGATCCCACATAGTAAGGGCTTGGAGGCAGTCAGTTATTTTCTGGGGATGAGAGGTTGTCAGTATCAGACACACATCACCTTTATACTGAAATTGCTACAATTCTGCCTGACACATAATTCTTTCTGCTTCAACCGAAAGCTCTACCACCAAATAAGGGGTACTGCTGTGGCGCCCTCCTGTGCACTGGTGCCACAGAACCCAGAAGGGTGCATGGATGGACTTCTAGACAAGAGGCCCTCACACATTCACACACCTCCACCCTACCACCTCAGACCAGCAGAGGAAGCCCGTTAGGGACATATATAGGGAGGGTGGAGCCAGGCAGCTCAGTTTAGTGTTAGTCTGAAGTGAGTTTAGGGTCAGACAGAGAGAGTCTAAGAGCGTGCTGACGCTCAGAGAGCAGCATGCAGGCAGCTGTGCTTAGGTGAGCTGAGGCCTACAGCACGTGTGAAGGCCTAGTGAGGGCTCTGAGTGGGCCGAAGGCGAGAGGAGAAGGAAGAAGTAGCGAGGGGGCAGAGGAGCATACCAGACTCACCCCAAGATATATATACCGGACACCGGGTCCGCGCCTACAGGGACCCTTTACACCCAGTAGGAACCATGGGAACCCCTGGAGGACTACAGGTCCCAGGTTCACCAAACACTGATTACAGTACCAGGGCTAGGAGTCACGGAGGCCCCAGTGACCAGGGAGAGTGATCTCCTTTAGAAGGCCCTACCACCAGGTCAGCAAGTGCAAAGAGAGACAGTAACCAAGCTAGGCCTAGTTCCAGGCAGGCCAGAAGCTTAGCGAGTAAAGCCACGGATCAGGAGGCCCTATACCCGCTCACTGGGGAGAGTCCAAAAGTGTGCCCTTCATCCGGAGTACCCTGGACTGTGCCTGCATCACCACCAGTAAAGGTACTGAAGCTTACCCCCATGTGAGTGTCCGTCTTTCCTCCGGGACCGTCCTGCCGTTTCTCCCCAGCATCCACCATCCACCCCTACACTGCCCTGGAGCTAGCTCTACCTGTGGAGAGCCACACTATCCCTGCTGCCATAACACCAGCTCCAGAGGACTGCTACGCAGCGGCGGCACCCTTTTTCCGCATTCCACAGGTGGCGTCACGAACTTTCCAAATCCCCTATAAATTTCCCTTTTTACTGACCGCCCTGGGTCACGGACCGGGCCAGCCACCGTGATATTCCCCATACCGGCATCCATAGGCCCGGCACCGGGTACCCCACGACCCAGGGGGCGGGTCAGCTTTGGAGTCACGAACAGGATTGTGTGCCCGTTGCCACCAGGTACTGTGCACCTTAAAAGACTGTGATACTCACTGTGGTGAAGGTTTCCCGCCATTCCTGAGATTTCCCGCCATTGTCCGCCATCTTCCTGCCGCCGCGCGGGAAGAAGAGAGGCGTAGCCACCCCTGACGTCGAACCAGGAAGCGTCAGGTCCTGGAAGGAGCCCAGGGGACGCTCTGACGTCAAACGCGAGCGTCGCAAGGTCCTGGAAGAAGACCGTCGCCCCCGGAGCTGCGGCCTACCTGAAAAAGAAGTGAAGAAGGTAGGCTCCGGTTCACTAGGGGGGGCGCAACCATGGCCGACGACCAGCAAGCCGCCGGAGCACCGGTTAATGCTGCTGATTCCCAACCTGCGCCCGGCGCTGCACAGGCCGGAGCGGCCGCTCCACCAGCAGAGGTTGTGACCCCGTTGATACCCATGGCCTTGCCGTATATCCCTGGAGCGAAATGGCTTCCTCAGTATAATGGCAAACCAGACACCCTGTCCGGATTCAAGAGAAAAATATGCGGTGTGCTAGACATGTATTCTATGACTGGTAAGCAAAGAGCTGCTGTTGTGCTGGGACAATTGACTGGTGCCGCAGAACGGGAAGTTGAAACCTGGCTAGCCGTAGACCAGGAATCAGTATCCATCATCTTTAAGAGACTTCAAACTGTGTTTGAAAACCGCACTGAGACAGATCTCTGGATGAGGTTCTATCACTGTGTCCAGAAACCTGAGGACAGTATCCGAGTCTATGCCTGGCACTTACAGGAATCCCTGTGGGCCCTGAAACAGGTTAGTCCAGCCAGCATACAAGATGAAAATAAAATGCTGATGGAACAGTTCATCCGGGGGTTGAGGTCCCAGGAGGAGAGCAGAACTGTACGGTGGTGGGCCTTAGATCATCCAGATGCCACCTTTGACACCCTTAAGGACATGGCTATAAAGGGTCTGCAGCCCCTGGAAACAACAGATACTGCTGTCCAACGTTACCAGGGTGGGGCCACCCCAGTGCCCGCAGCACCCACTGCTCCTTCTGAAACAAAGATGCAAACAGTGCCGCCTAGCGAGCTGGACAACCTGCGCTCTGAAGTGCGTCAGCTAAGTAAAACCCTGGCCACTGTCCTGAGCACCCTGCAGCTACAGACGGAGCCGGAGCCGGAAGGAAGGATCCTACTCACCGACAGCCCTGAGGATGTCCCCTGGATGAGGAGAAAAAGGAGGACAACGCCACCCCGTAAGAGGACAACGCCGCCTCGGAGGAGGACACCGCCACCCCAGGAGAATTCATCTGCTACCGCTGCCATAAGGCAGGCCACACAGCGTGGAACTGTCCTTTAAACGAGCAAACCCTGGGGCCGAGGGCCGACACCCAGGAGTAAATCAAGCCGGCCCATCCAGCTGGTATCACCGGTTTTAGGAGGAAGACCTTTCCTGTCCATCGTGCTGGACGGGATAGCAACACCTGCGTTGCTGGACACCGGCTCACAGGTAACCATCATACCTGATGTACTTTACAAAAGGTACTGGTCCAGAGATGAACTCCACCCGCCAGCCCCGAACCTCTCCGTGTATGCCTCTAACGGCCTTCCTCTTAACCTAGTAGGGGTTAAGGACATGACAGTGAAGGTGGGGAGAGCGGAACTGAAGGACCAAGGACTGATTGTAGTGGAATCTAATCCTAGTGATACAGACTTGTATATGATACTTGGTACAAATATTGTCGGTAACTGTTTGGGAGAAGTGTTGTTTTTGCTCCAACAGATTGCTGACACCGCCAAACCAGGGCAGAGGAAGGTGCTCCAGAGAGAGATACGAGCCCTCCTGTACCAGCAACAGGTAAAGCTAACAGGTGGTGAGATTGGTAATGTACGGGTGACAGACCCAATACCCCTTGTGATTCCCCTGATGAGTGAAATGCTGATTTGGTGTAGGGCAGCCATAGGTCTCAAAGGACAGAACTACCAGGCGGTAGTGGAGCCCATTAGCTCAGAGCACAGACTTACACTCTTAACTGACAGGGGGGTGGTTGATGTACGCAATGGGAGGATACCCTTACGTCTCCTAAATTGTGGGGAGGATGAAGTTAAATTTCCAAGATACGCAAGGTGTATACAGGGTGGTCCAGGAATACGAAGAGGTATTCAGCAAACACCCCCTTGATTTTGGGAGAATTAAAGGGGTACAACACCATATACCCTGTAGCATCGGCGTCTCTGCCCCCTGCCAGGCAGAGACGCCGTCCCGCTCACCTCCTCGCTCACCGCGCGGCGTCCTCCAGCGCTCCTCTTCCTGCTGCTGCTGTCGGCGCGCGCTGCTTCCCGGGCACTGTGCTTAGGGCGCGTGCACGCTCCCTCTCTCTTAAAGGGGCCGCACACACCGTCCTAAGGAGTCCCGGCCAATAGTCGGAGGACCTCCCATATATAAGGCACCTCCTGCAATATGGAGGTGCCCAAGCAATAGTTGATGCACAGTATACTTACCTCTGCTTCAGCCCTCAGGTCCCGTTGCCAGCCTGACTACTGTTCCAGTCCGCCAGCCTGACTACTCTCCAGCCCGACAGTCTGGCTTCCGTTCAACCCGCCAGTCTGTCTATGGGCAAGTCCGTCTGCCTACCAGGAAGCACCTGCCAGTTACCTGCCTGCTACCTGCCGTGCCTGTTAACCCGCTCACCTGGGAGCACTCGCCTATTGCCTGCCTGTTACCTGCTAGTCTACCTGGAGGCTCTGCCGTCACTTGCCATGACCACCTGCCTGCTAACCTGGAGACTTCAGCCTGCTTGGCCGTCACTTGCCGTGACCACCTGATAGCCTACCTGGAGGCTCCTGCTGTCACTTGCCGTGACCACCTGTCAGCTAACCCAGAGACTTCTGCCTGCGTTGTGTCCATCCGCTATACCGGTCAGTCCCTGTCTTCTGAGCCGTGGGAGCCACCTGCTCTCTTACAAGGTCGTCCCCAGAGTAGCACCTGGTCCCTCTGCTCAGTCCCTCCCTGGTCACGGAGTCGTTAGCCGCCGTACGACCAGGGTCGGTCTGAGTTGATACTTAGTTACGCCCCTCTGGGTCCCTCCTTGCACCGCGGCACAGAGGTTCCACCACCCGGATCCGTAATATACCCACAGGTGACCATCCACCCATCAAAGAACGTTACAGGCCCATACCACCAGCACACTACCAGAAAGCGAAGGAAATGTTGCATGACATGAAGAAGGCAGGGGTAATAAGAGATAGCTGTAGCCCCTGGGCAGCTCCCCTGGTCCTGGTCGGGAAAAAGGATGGAAGCATGAGAATGTGTGTAGATTACAGACAGGTAAACCGTATAACACATAAAGATGCATACCCTTTGCCCCGTATAGAGGAATCCCTAGCTGCATTAAAGTCTGCAAATTACTTCTCTACCCTTGACCTCACTAGTGGGTACTGGCAAGTAGCAGTTGCTGAGGAGGACCGGGAGAAGACGGCCTTCACTACCCCGATGGGACTCTGCGAGTTCAACAGTATGCCGTTCGGACTCTGCAACGCCCCTGGAACATTCCAGAGATTGATGGAGTGCTGTTTGGGACACCGCAACTTTGAGACCGTGCTGCTATACCTGGATGACGTGATAGTGTACTCCAAGACGTATGAGGACCATTTGAAGCACCTGGCGGAGGTATTTGAGTCGTTGTCCCGGTATGGGATGAAATTGAAGCCTTCCAAGTGCCACCTACTCAAACAGAAGGTACAGTACTTGGGGCACATTGTCAGTCCAGAAGGAGTAGCACCAGACCCGGAGAAGGTCACTGCCATCCAGAAATGGCCGGAACCGAAGAATCTCAAGGAGGTACGTCAGTTCCTGGGACTGGTCGGGTATTACCGGAGATTTGTAAAGGACTACACCAAGAAGGCAGCGCCTTTGCAAGATCTCCTGGTAGAACAGTCCAACAGAGGCAACCCCCCCCCTTCCAGTGGGGTAAAGAGCAGGCTGAGTCCTTTGCAGTGATGAAAGAGATCCTGACTGGCGAAGAAATCCTGGCCTACCCTGACTACAGCCAACCATTCCTGCTGTACACTGATGCCAGCAACGAGGGACTAGGAGCTGTGTTAAGCCAGAAGCAGTATGGCAAAGAGAAGGTGATTGCCTATGCCAGCAGGAAGCTCCGTCCTACCGAGAGGAATCCAGAAAACTATAGCTCTTTCAAGTTGGAGCTCCTGGCCTTGTTCTGGGCCATCACTGAACGATTCAAGCACTACCTGGCCTCCACTAAGTTCACGGCCTATACTGACAACAACCCCTTGACACATCTAGAGACAGCCAAGTTGGGAGCCATGGAACAGCGTTGGATGGCCCGACTGTCAAACTATCAGTTCACCATCAAGTACCGGGCAGGCCACAAGAACGCCAACGCCGATGCCCTATCTAGAATGCCTCACCAGTCGGACACTGAAGAAGAAGTGGATGACCTGGAAGAGATTGAGCTACCTGCCTTCCACAGAAATGGGATGGTCCACGAGTAGCGTACCTCCAGGAGGTATCGTGTTAAGACATTAAACCCTTTACCTCATCACAGTTGGAAGGAGACCCAGGACAGCGACCCAGTTGTCAGCCATATCAAAGAACTGATAACCCAGGAAGGTTCCTCCCTGGAGAAGGATGCTCCTCCCCAAGCCAAGCAACTGTGGAATGAGAGAAGCCGGCTGTTCATCTATAGAGAGAAGCTGTGCCGAAGGTATGTCAACCCTAGGACCCATGAGATGGTATGGCAGATCATAGTGCCCAGGACAGACATCCAGATGGTATTTGAGGCCTACCACGATCAAGCAGGGCACTTCTGCTGGAAGAAGCTGGAAACCCTCCTGAAGAATCGGTTCTATTGGGTTGGAATGCGGAGTCCCATAGAGAGGTGGTGCCGGGATTGTGGACCCTGTAGCCTCAGAAGAAAAGACTACAGCAGCCAGAAAGCACCCTTGCAGTCCATCAAGACAACCCAGCCCCTGGAGATCGTCGCCCTGGATCACGTCAAGCTGTCACCCAGCAGGTCTGGCTACTCTTATGCACTGACCATGGTGGATCACTACTCCCGGTTCCTGGTGGTAGCCCCCGTCAAGGATCTGATGGCAGAAACTGCAGCAAGGACGTTTCAAGCATACTTCTGCAGGCCCCATGGATACCCGGATAAGGTGCTGACGGATCAAGGCCCTGCCTTTGAAGCCAAGCTGTTCAAAGAGTTTTGCCATCTGTACGGGTGTAAGAAGATTCGGACTACGCCGTACCACCCTCAAACTAATGGTCTATGTGAAAAGATGAACAATATCGTCATTGACCTGCTGAAGACCTTACCTCTAGAAGAAAGGAATCAGTGGCCAGACAAACTACCAGACCTGGTAGACCTCTATAATCACATACCTGTGAGCTCCACCAATTGTACTCCAGCGTACCTCATGAGAGCAAGACCAGGAAAGTTGCCCATGGATCTGGAGCTCGGAGTGGTAGAGCCAGAAGCAGACATGTCCACCGAAGACTGTGAAACGACTCGACAGGAGCAGTGCAAGAGAGTACAGGCCTGTGTCGAAGACAGTCTAAGTAGGGTGAGAGATAAGCAGGAAGCACACTACAACAAGAGTGCACCAGCCGAACCCTTGACACCTGGAGAAGTTGAGCTGAAACAAAAAAGAAGAAGCCACAAGCTTGACGACCAGTGGGAAAGGGAACTTTACACTGTGTTGAATTCCAGATTCGACAATAGAAAAACCTGTCTAATTAGCAAAGACGGAGGAAGAAATACTACCAATCCCGCGAGCCACACAGGAGCGCCAACGGGAGGTTAGGGAGGTGAATAAGTGGCTAAAGAGTTGGTGCAAGGCAGAAGGGTTTGGGTTCATGGAGAACTGGGCCGACTTCGCTGTCGGCTACAGGCTCTACCGTAGGGACGGGCTGCACCTCAATGGGGAGGGTGCAGCGGTGCTGGGGAAGAAAATGGCTAATATGTTGGAGGAGTTTTTAAACTAGAGACGGGGGGGGGGAACCAAGGAAATAGGTGGGATGTGAGGCAAGCAAGGGAGAAGGGGAGAAGTGAATATAATGAGGGTGGAGAGGGGGGTGGGGATAGTACAGTTAGATCGTTAGAGAAGAATAGGATGCTAAATAACCCCAAAGTTTTATCTTGCATGCTGACCAACGCAAGAAGCCTGACCAATAAGGCGGATGAGCTGCGGGCGCTTATATCGGAGGAGAGGTATGACATCGTAGGTATAACAGAGACTTGGCTAGACGATAGCTACGACTGGGCGGTAAATTTAACAGATTATAGTTTATTTAGAAGGGACCGGAAACAGGGGAAGGGCGGAGGAGTCTGCTTATATGTAAGGTCACGTCTAAAGCCCAGACTAAGGGAAGATATAGGAGAGGGAGAAGAGGGGGTCGAGTCCATGTGGGTAGAGATAGAGGGGGCAAAAAATAATAATAAAATATTACTGGGGGTCTGCTATAAGCCACCTAATATAACAGAGGAGAATGAGAAACTGCTATTAGGACAAATAGACAAAGTAGCAAAACATAATGAGGTGATTGTAATGGGGGACTTCAACTACCCGGATATTGACTGGGAAACAGAAACCTGTAGATCGCAGAAAGGAAAAAGGTTCTTGACAAATATCAAGGATAATTATCTCTCCCAACTAGTGCAGGAACCAATGAGAGGGAAGGCAGTGTTGGACTTAATATTGACTAATAGGCCTGATAGAATAACTGAGGTACAGATAGGGGGGCACCTAGGTAATAGCGATCATAATATTATCAATTTCAAAATGCCCTTCTGTAGGGTTATCAATAAGGGAACAACAAAAACATTAAACTTTAGGAGGGCGAAGTTTGATCAGCTGAAAGAAAACCTTCAACTTATTGACTGGGACAAAGTTCTTAATCAAGGAAATACGAATAGTAAATGGGAAACCTTCAAAAGAATTCTGAATACTCAGTGCGAGAGGTATATACCGTATGGGAATAAAAGGGCCAGAAATAAGAGGAAACCAATATGGTTGAACAAGAACGTAAAAGGGGCGTTAAATAGCAAAAAAGAGGCATTCAAGAGATTAAAACAGGAAAACAGCAAGGAGGCACTAATGTGTTACAAGGAAAAAATGAGAACCTGCAAAAAACAAATAAAAATAGCAAAGGAGGAAACAGAGAGACGTATTGCTAGGGAAAGTAGATCAAATCCCAAACTGTTCTTTACGTATATAAATAGTAAAAGGATTAAATCGAATAATATTGGACCGATAAAAAGTGATGAAGGCAAAATCATAGAGAAAGATGAGGATAAAGCTAATCTATTAAATAAATTTTTTTCGTCAACTTTCACAAAGGAAAAAGAACTAACAGGCGAAATGAGAAGTGACAAACTTAATCCTCCACTAAGTATGACAAATCTAACCCAAGCTGGGGTACAGAAACGCCTCAGTAACATTAAAATAAACAAATCACCAGGACCTGATGGCATACACCCATGGGTACTAAGGGAACTAAGTAATGTGATAGACAGACCGTTATATCTTATATTTAAGGACTCTGTTGAGACTGGGTCTGTACCACTTGATTGGCGACAGGCGAATGTAGTGCCAATATTCAAAAAGGGAGCAAAAAGTAACACCGGAAACTATCGGCCGGTGAGTCTGACGTCCGTTGTGGGCAAAATTTTTGAAGGCTTTATTAATGAGGCAATCATGGAGCATCTTGATGCTAATAATCTATTAACCCCGAACCAACATGGATTCATGAGGAATCGCTCCTGCCAAACAAACCTGATTGACTTCTACGAGGAGGTTAGCTCTCGAGTAGATCAGGGGGAACCAGTGGATGTCGTGTATCTCGACTTCTCAAAAGCGTTCGATAGCGTGCCACATAATAGGTTGGTATACAAAATGAGAATGATGGGGCTGGGGGAAAATGTCTGCAAGTGGGTAGCTAACTGGCTAAAGGATAGAAGGCAGAGGGTGGTTATAAATGGAATATACTCAGATTGGGTAAGCGTCACTAGTGGGGTACCACAGGGGTCTGTACTAGGCCCAATGTTATTTAATATCTTTATTAACGACATAGTCAACGGGATAAATAGTAAAATATCAATATTTGCAGATGACACAAAGTTATGTAAAACAATTAATACAAAAGAGGATAGTGAAGACCTACAGAGGGATTTGGATAAGCTGGGTAGGTGGAGCATTAAATGGCAAATGAGGTTTAACGAGGAGAAATGTAAGGTCATACATATGGGAAGGGAAAATGGAAGTCACCAGTACTCACTGAATGGGAAACCATTGGGGAATTCAGAGATGGAGAAGGACTTGGGCATCTTGATTGATAGCAAACTAAATTGGAGTGCCCAAAGTCAGGCCGCTGCTGTAAGGGCAAACAGGGTAATGGGATGTATCAGAAGAGGTATAGCTGCAAAGGATGAGAACATTGTTCTTCCACTGTACAAAGCACTAGTCAGACCACACTTGGAATACTGTGCTCCGTTATGGGCCCCAATATATAGAAAGGATATAAATGAGCTTGAAAAGGTACAAAGGAGGGCAACAAAATTAATAAGGGGAATGGAGGGACTGCAATACCCAGAGAGGTTGGCAAAACTAGGACTATTCAGCCTGGAAAAGAGAAGGTTGAGGGGAGACATAATAAATGTGTACAAATATGTTAGGGGACAGTATAGAGACCTTGCCCGGGATTTGTTCAAAAGGAGGGATATTACGGTAACAAGAGGGCACTCACTAAGACTGGAAGAGAAAAGGTTTCAGCACCAGCATAGGAAGGGGTTCTTTACGGTAAGAGCAGTGAGAATATGGAATTCACTGAGTGAGGAGACGGTAATGTCGGATTCACTACACCAGTTCAAGCGGGGACTGGATGCATTTCTAGATACCAGGCAGATTTCAGCATATACTTAAAAATAGAATAAAATAGTAGGTTGATACAGGGATTTATTCTGACTGCTGGTTTCAGAGTCGGGAGGGAATTTTTCCTCAGGTGAAGATTGGCTAAATCATTTGGGGTTTTTACCCTCCTCTGGATCAACTTTAGCAATTACAGAACTAACAGGTCGAACTTGATGGACGCAAGTCTTTATTCGGCTTTACTAACTATGTAACTATGTAACTATGAAGAACAACTGCAACGGTATCGAGAGACCATCTGAAGTTGTGCCCAAGTCCGCTGAAGCCCCAGGAGGAAGTGCCTCTCACTGTACCGGAGGAGCCTAAAGAAGAAATACTCCATACTGTCTTAGGAGATTTCCCAGCAGATTGGCCTCAACTGGATGGAGCGGTAATAATACCTGTGCTTCACTTCTATCAACAGCCAGAAGGCTCTTCACTGCAAGTAAGACCTGTAAGTGCCCCGGAAGAGCCTGCTCAGGAAGAATCTCCGGAAGAAGGATCACCGGTAGAAGCAGAGCCAGTAGGCCCAGTAACCAGTGTTCTTGCCAATCCCGTAGAGAGGTTAAGACAGTCTTGCAGTCCACCAACACATAGAGCTGATAGAGCGGAAAATAGTGCGAGCATCCACACTACACGCATCCCAGTACTAGGTAGGTCATCGCGTAGCACAAAAGGCCAGGCCCTTGTCAGGTATCGGGAGTGAACAGAGAAACACTGACAGTATAAATAGTTACCCCGTAGGGTATGTTCTTGCAATAATTTCATGCATTTATTTATTGATTTATTTTGCCTTGCTAAGGGACAATTTATGTGACACGGACACTTCTCATTGCATTTAGTTACCCATAAGGGTATACATAAAGGACTCGGTGGCTGAGGACTGAGAGCAGCCCAAAAACTGTCATGTACATAGTTGCACTCCCTGGAGTGCCTTTTAAGTTACCACAGATAAAAACCCGTTTGTCGTGGCGGAAGGCGTGGTCCAGCACCTGGATCACTTATGCCCTGTAACAACGCCCAGGGCCTACGTTGAGGGTTTTCAGGCTGGTCCCTCATGTTCTTTCTTCGGTGAAATGGACACCAGGTTACGAGACTTTCTGTAACTCTATTGTTATTATAATTGTTATTGCTGTTATTCATTATTTTTATTTGTTTAACTTGTTTTGAGAAAAATCCTTCAGTCCAGGAGTATTGAGTTTTACTAGGGTGGGATGTGGCGCCCTGCTGCGCATTGGTGCCACAGAACACAGAAGGGTGCATGGATGGACTTCTCCACAAGAGGCCCTCACACATTCACACACCTCCACCCTACCACCTCAGACCAGCAGAGGGAGCCCTGATAGGGATATATAAAGGGAGGGTGGAGCCAGGCAGCTCAGTTAGTGAGAAAGTTAGAGTCAGTTAGTTCAGTGAGTAGTGAGCTCGGAGTTGAGAAGAGAGCGTGCTGATTCTCAGAGAGCAGCGAAGAGGCAGCAAGCTGGCTACTGTGCTTAGGCAAGTTGAGGCCTACAGCACGCACTGAAGCCTAGTGAGGGCCCCGAGTGTGGCCGAAGGCGAGAAGAGAGAAGAGGAGAGGAAAAAGTAGCGAGGGGGCAGAGGAGCATACCAGGCTCACCCCCAGATATATTTACCGGACACCGGGTCCGCACCTACAGGGACCCTTTACACCCAGTAGGAACCACCGGAACCCCTGGAGGACTACAGGTCCCAGGTTCACCAAACGCTGATTACAGTACCAGGGCTAGGAGTCACAGAGGCCCCAGCAATCAGGGAGAGTGATCTCCATTAGAAGGCCCTACCACCAGGTCAGCAGGTGCAAAGAGAGACAGTAACCAAGCAAGGCCTAGTTCCAGGCAGGCCAGAAGCTTAGCGAGTAAAGCCACGGATCAGGAGGCCCTATACCCGCTCACTGGGGAGAGTCCAAAAGTGCGCCCTTCGTCCGGAGTACCCTGGACCGTGCCTGCATCATCACCAGTAAAGGTACTGAAGCTTACCCCCGTGTAAGTGTTCGTCTTTCCTCCGGGACCGTCCTGCCGTCTCTTCTCCGCATCCACCAGCTAGCTCTACCTGTGGAGAGCCACACTATCCCTGCTGCCGTAACACCAGCTCCAGAGGACTGCTCCGCAGCAGCGGCACCCTTTTTCCGCATTCCACAGGTGGCGTCACAAACTTTCCCAGGTTCACTAAACGCTGACTACAGTACCAGGGCTAGGAGTCACGGGGGCCCCAGCGACCAGGGAGAGTGATCTCCAGGAGAAGGCCCTAACACCAGGTCAGCAGGTGCAAGAGAGAGACAGTAACCAAGCTAGGCCTAGTTCCAGGCAGGCCAAAAGCTTAGCGAGTAAAGCCACGGATCAGGAGGCCCTATACCCACTCACTGGGGAGAGTCCAAAAGTGCGCCCTTCGTCCGGAGTACCCTGGACCGTGCCTGCATCATCACCAGTAAAGGTACTGAAGCTTACCCCCGTGTAAGTGTTCGTCTTTCCTCCGGGACCGTCCTGCCGTCTCTTCTCCGCATCCACCAGCTAGCTCTACCTGTGGAGAGCCACACTATCCCTGCTGCCGTAACACCAGCTCCAGAGGACTGCTCCGCAGCAGCGGCACCCTTTTTCCGCATTCCACAGGTGGCGTCACAAACTTTCCAAATCCCCTATAAATTTCCCTTTTTACTGACCGCCCTGGGTCACGGACCGGGCCAGCCACCGTGATATTCCCCATACCCCCGTGTGAGTGTCCGTCTTTCCTCCGGGACCGTCCTGCCGTCTCTTCTCCGCATCCACCATCTACCCCTACACTGCCCTGGAGCTAGCTCTACCTGTAGAGAACCACACTATCCCTGCTGCCGTAACACCAGCTCCAGAGGACTGCTCCGCAGCAGCGGCACCCTTTTTCCGCATTCCACAGGTGGCGTCACAAACTTTCCAAATCCCCTATAAATTTCCCTTTTTACTGACCGCCCTGGGTCACGGACCGGGCCAGCCACCGTGATATTCCCCATACCCCCGTGTGAGTGTCCGTCTTTCCTCCGGGACCGTCCTGCCGTCTCTTCTCCGCATCCACCATCTACCCCTACACTGCCCTGGAGCTAGCTCTACCTGTAGAGAACCACACTATCCCTGCTGCCGTAACACCAGCTCCAGAGGACTGCTCCGCAGTGGCGGCACCCTTTTGCCGCATTCCACAGGTGGCGTCACGGACTTTCCAAATCCCCTATAAACTATTCCCCCTTTTACTGACCGCCCTGGGTCACGGACCGGGCCAGCTACCGTGATATCCCCCAGCAACTAGAGGCCCGGCTGCCGAGTACCCCATGGCCCAGGGGGCGCGTCACTGCTATGGGGAGTCCATGTGCCCTCGTATATGCCAATCTCTATCTGGCCTGGTGGGAGGAGACTAGAGTCTTTAAAGCGGAAGCAGGAGAAATAACAAAAAAGATTGACATCTGGACACGTTACATAGATGATGTCTTCATAATATCGAGGGGTTCAAAAGAGGAATTTGACAATTTTGTAAGAAAGCTTAACCAAAATGACCTTGGCCTCTTTTTCAACTCAATTTTGGAGTCTCATACCTTACCATTTTTGGATGTAATGATAACCAGGGGTACTAATAGTGAATTGAAAACCTCAATATACAGAAAACCCACTGCCACCAATGCGTTACTCCAATGGAATAGTAGTCACCCAATACATGTTAAAAAGGATATACCTAAGAGTCAATATTTTCGGGTACGCCGTAATTGTTCGGATGAACAGCTTTTTGAGAAGCAGGCAGGTGAACTCAGAAATAGATTTACAGAAAGGGGATATCCACAAGGCATTTTGAAAAAGGCATATAAGGACGCGAAGGTGAAGGACAGATCTGAATTACTTGTTCATAGACCGAAACCAATAGAATCAGGTAAAATCAGATTTATTACGACATATGACAACAGAGCCAGTAAGGTGCGAGAAATCCTGAATAAACATTGGCCCATCCTCTTAATGGATCAGCATTTAGGTTCCCAACTTACTAGTAGCCCCCAAATAACTTACAAAAAGGGCAGGTCACTGAATGATAGATTGGTACACAGCCATTTTAAAAGAGAGACAACGAGTACTTGGCTAGCTAGTGACATCAAGGGATGTTTTAGATGTGGTCATTGTGTGGCTTGCCCATACATACAAGTTGATAAGGTTTTATCCAGTAATGTGACTGGCAAGAACTATAAAATCAAAGACGTTATCAACTGTAGTACAAGAGGTGTTATTTATAGGGCCTCTTGTGAATGTGGGATTGAATATATCGGAAAGACAATTAGAGAATTCAAAATAGGTGACCATGTTGGCGATATCATACACAAAAGGGACACACCTGTGTCTAGACATGTCAATAACCATCATGGGGGTAATGTAGGTGTTCTGAAATTTATGGGAATCGAAAAGGTACCGAGTCCAATAAGAGGAGGTGATTGGGACAGAATCATTTTGCAAAAAGAAGCAAAATGGATATTCTATATGAAAACGGTGTCACCATTAGACCTCAATGAACAAATTAATTATGGGTGTTTTATATAAGAGAATATTGATCTTTTCTCTCCTTCCTCATTTACCATAGTTGGATTCCCAACTTTTGATTTTCTGGCCAATAAGCTCTATTTAATTTAATACATGCCACTTGTGCTAATGGATAGTATATTAACTAAGGTCATGATAATTTTGGCATTTTAAGGCTTTCCAAGGGGGCACTGGTATTAATACCCCTTTTCCCCCTGTTGATTTTCTCCCCCCCCCTACAATTATCCTTCCCCTCTGCCCCCCTATTATCTCTAAGCATCAGTGGGTTCTATGAAGTAATGACTCATTAATGAGTAATCACAGTCTACTGCATGATGGACCTAGTTGTAACGGTCCCAATATAGTGTTAACTTAAAATGCAGAGTGGTTGATCCTATATTCTGCAGTGGCTGTGTATGGATATTGAGTATGGATGCTGAGCACAATATGCGCATTTCCGCTCTTTGGAGGTGACGGGGGGGCATATAGGCATTGTTATATTGTGCCCCTAGTCTCGGAGGTGATGTGGGAGGAGCGCAGCGCCTGGAGTCAGGCAGCTGGGTGACGCAGAACGGTTGCTCGCGAAACCGGAAGTGGGAGGAGTTTCATGCGTTCCACGAAGACAGGAAGTGCTCGCGCGTGCGGTCCAGAATACCGGATACAGCGCTGAAGTGCTGACATGTGTTGGTACATTGAATGGGGACGATATAATCATAAGGGGGGTGTCCCCAGGTGAGCCAATTGACACCAGCAATCTATCTTTCATACTGATAGGTATATATACAGACCCTGCTTCACATCCCATTCTCTGCAGGTTAGGACAGAGAGTGGAGGGACTCATGTTTGATTATATGCATTTAGCACTTTAGTTCCCTTGTTACAAGTTAGTCCCCTGAGGATTTTACTTGGATGAAACGCGTTGGGACATGAAAAAGGGAAAGTGCAGGGTCTCCATATAGGGCTAGCTGTGGACTGCCCTTGTAAGGGCAGGAGTTTTGTGGGGTCAGTAATATTGTGAGCTGACAGGGACTAAACAGAGTCAGCTCATGTCACCACATTGTATCCAGAAGGTACCTCTGGATAACAGTCTCCTCCCTTGACAGCAAAGACAAATGGGTGAGAAAATTCCATTTTCTTCTTTTATATAAATGAATTGTGATTTTTATGTTTTTTTCTGCACTCAGACTGCATAATATATAATCCAATTCATATGTCAACTTCATGTACTCTTGGACACTGAGTAAATATGTGGTCCATGGGTCCATGTTGAATGATTATCTTGATTATTATGTCTATAAAAAATCTATACGTTAGAAGGTATCTGGTTGATACAGGGCTGCTGTGCTGAGCCCTCTTGTTCTACTGTCCCTCTGCTATAGAAATCTATCCTAATAAGTTTTTTTGGTCTCCATACTGCAGGGTTGATCAGAAAACTGTTTTTTTATATATTAGGGTGGTCTCTGTGCCATAATTCTGGAAATTATCAGGTTGGCCGGGTGACTCTCTCCATATTTGTTGTAAGTGGTATTTTATATATCTTTTCGTATTAAAAGTTACGTTTTAGAATTCACAATTTTGCTGTCAAATCTTCTACATAGTGAAAAATTGGGTTGCGTGGCAGCTGTACACTCTCACTTAATTGCTTATTAATTAGCTTCAGGATGACCAGGGGTCTGGAAGCCTCCTTGTAAGCCGTTAGTCCCTACTGGGTATAGAGGATCCTGTAGGCATGGACCCGGTGTCCGGTTTGTGTCTTGGGGTGAGACTATGATGCTCCTCTGCCCCCTCAACTCCTCTCTCCTCTCCTTACTGCCTCCGGCCACACTCGGGGCCCTCAATTCAGCAGCAGACATGCTGTGTCTTCACTGCTCTCAGTGCCAGCACACTCTATGAACTACCTGACTGAACTGCCTGGCTCCACCCTCCATATATATCCCTATCAGAGCTCCCTCTGGTGGTATGAGGTGGAAGGGTGGAGGTGTCTGCATGTAATGAGGGCCTCTTGTGGAGAAGTCTGTCCATGCCCCCTTTTGGGTCCTGTGGTACCTGTAAACAGCAGGGTGCCACATTCCCCCCTAGTACAATTCAGTGCTCCTGGACTGAAGCATTTTGTAACAGGTTACAACAATAACAATAATTATAATAACAATAATAAAGTTACAGTAAGTCCCGTAACCCGGTGTCTATTTCACCGAAGAAAGCGTAAAATGAGTAACATGAGGGACCCACCTGAAAACCCTCAACATAGGCCCTGGGAGTGGCTATAGGGCATAAGTGATCCAGGTGTTGGACCACGTCTTCGGCCACGCCAAACGGGTTTTTGTTCAGTGGTCAAATAAGGGGGGCACTTTTGATGAGTGTAACTATTTACAAGGACAGTTTTTGGCTGCTCACAGTCCTCAGCCTACAAGTCTCTGTACCCTGACGGGTAACTACAGGTACACATTAATTTCAGTTTACACAATAAACATTAGGCAATACCCAACTGGGTAACTATTTATACTTTAGGCATTTTGTATTTTAATCCCTAAACCTGGCAGGGATTTGGCCTTGTGTGCTGCATGTGGACCTTCGTAGCACTGGGGTGATACTGGTGTCTGTGCATGCACTCTCTGCTAACCTATCAGGTGTACGTGCTGGTAGATTATAAAACTGCCTCAATCTCTCTATGGGACATAGTGCACTGATTACTGGGCCTTCAGGCTCTGCTTCAACGGGTGATTCTCCTCTGACTGGGGACTCTTCCTGTTCCTGAGCAGGTTCCTCTAGGGCGCTCACAGGTTCTTCTTGTGGTTGATAGAAGTGTATTACTGGTATAATAACTGCTCCATCAAGTTGAGGCCAGTCCGCAGGGAAATCTCCTAGAACTGTGTGAAGTACATCTTCCTTAGGTTTCTCCGGTATTACAAGAGGTGCTTCTTCCTCCGGTGTCTTCAGTAGACCTGGGCACACCTTCAAGTGGTCTCTTGAGACTGTTGCGGTTGTCTTACCTCCATCCTTACTAATCAGGCAGGTTTTACTGTTGTCAAATCTGGAGTTTAGCACAGTGTAGGGCTCTCTTTCCCACTGGTCATCGAGCTTGTGACCTCTTCTTTTCCGCTTTAGCACTATCTCTCCAGGTGCCAAGGGTTCTGCTGGTGCATGTTTGTTATACTGCTCTTCCTGTCTTTCCCTCACCTTGTTTAGACTGTCTTCGACACAGGCCTGTACCTTCCTGTACTGCTCTTGCCGACTTGTGTCCCAGTCTTCAGTGGACGTATCTGCAGCAGGTTCTACCACTCAGAGCTCCAGGTCCATGGGCAATTTTCCAGGTCTTGCTCTCATAAGGTACGCTGGGGTACAATTAGTAGAACTCACGGGTATGTGGTTATACAGGTCCACTAGGTCAGGTAGCTTTTCCGGACACTGGTTTCTTTCTTCCAAAGGTAGGGTTTTCAACAGGTCTATAACGATGTTGTTCATTTTCTCGCTCATACCGTTGGTTTGCGGATGATATGGCGTAGTCCGGATCTTCTTGCATCCATACAGGTGGCAGAATTCCTTGAATAGCTCAGCTTCGAGAGCAGGGCCTTGATCTGTGAGCACCTTTTCCGGATATCCATGGGGTCTGCAGAAGTAGGCTTGGAACGTTTTTGCTGCAGTTTCTGCTGACAGATCCTTGACAGGGGCTACCACCAGGAACCGGGAATAGTGATCCACCATGGTCAGGGCATAGGAGTAGCCTGATCTGCTGGGTGACAGTTTGACGTGATCCAGAGTGACAATCTCCAGGGGTTGGGTTGTTTTGATGGACTGCAAGGGTGATTTCTGGCTGCTGTAGTCTTTCCTTCTGAGGCTACAGGGTCCACAATTCCCGCACCACCTTTCTATGGAACTCCGCATTCCAACCCAATAGAACCGGTCCTTCAGCAGGGTTTCCAGCTTCTTCCGCCAAAGTGACCTGCTTGGTCGTGGTAGGCCTCTAACACCATCTGGATATCTGTCCTAGGTACAACAATCTGCCACACCATTTCATGGGTTTTGGGGTTGACATACCTTCTGCACAGCTTTTCTCTGTAGATGAACAGCCGGCTTCTCTCATTCCACAGGTGCTTGGCTTGTGGGGGAGCATTCTTCTCCAGGTGAGAACCTTCTTGAGTTATCAGTCTTTTGATGAGGCTGACAACCGGGTCACTGTCCTGGGTCTCCTTCCAGCTGTGATGAGCTAGAGGGTTTGGCGTCATACCATGACATCTTCTGGAGGCGTGCTGCTCTTGGACCATTCCATTTCTGTGGAAAGCAGGAAGTTCAATTTCTTCGAGATCATCCACTTCATTCTCGGTGTCCGACTGGTGGGGCATTCTTGACAAGGCATCAGCATTGGTATTCTTGTGACCTGCCCGGTACTTGATTGTGAACTGGTAATTCAACAATCGGGCCACCCAACGCTGTTCCATGGCTCCCAACCTGGCTGTCTCCAGGTGTGTCAAGGGATTGTTGTCGGTAAAGGCTGTGAATTTAGTTGAGGCTAGATAATGCTTGAATCTTTCAGTGATAGCCCAGACCAAGGCCAGGAACTCCAGCTTGAAGGAACTGTAATTCTCCGGGTTCCTCTCAGTAGGGCGAAGCTTCCTATTGGCATAGGCAATTACCTTCTCTCTGCCGTTTTGCTTCTGGGACAACACAGCTCCCAGTCCCTCGTTGCTGGTGTCGGTATACAACAGGAAAGGCTGGCTGTAGTCAGGGTAAGCCAGGATTTCTTCACCAGTTAGGATTTCCTTCATTACTGCAAAGGATTCAGCCTGTTCCTTACCCCACTGGAATGGGGGATTTTTACCTCTCTTGGACTGTCCTACCAGGAGATCTTGTAAAGGTGCTTCCTTTTTTATGAACCTCCGGTAGTACCAGACCAGTCCCAGAAACTGACGTACTTCCTTGATGTTTTTCGGTTCAGGCCACTTCTGGATGGCAGTGACCTTCTCTGGGTCTGGTGCTACTCCCTCTGAGCTGACTACGTGTCCCAGGTACTGAACCTTCTGTTTGAGCAGGTGGCACTTGGAAGGTTTTAGTTTCATCCCATACCGGGACAATGCTTCAAATACTTCCGCCAGGTGCTTCAGATGGTCTTCATATGTCCTCGAGTACACGATAACGTCATCCAGGTACAGCAGCACTGTCTCAAAGTTCCAGTGTCCTAAGCAACACTCCATCAGCCTCTGGAACATTCCGGAGGCGTTGCAGAGCCCAAACTGCATATTGTTGAACTCGCATAATCCCATCGGGGTTGTAAAGGCCGTGTTCTCCCGGTCTTCCTCAGCAACAGAGACTTGCCAGTACCCACTAGTGAGATCCAATGTAGAGAAGTAATTGGCAGATGTTAGTGCAGCCAGGGATTTCTCTATACGGGGCAAAGGGTATGCATCTTTATGTGTTATTCGATTAATTTGTCTATAATCTACACACATCCTCATGCTACCGTCCTTCTTTCTGACCAGGACCAGGGGTGCTGGCCAGGGGCTACAGCTATCCCTTACTACCCCTGCCTTTTTCATGTCATGCAACATTTCTTTGGCTTTTTGGTAATGTGCTGGTGGTACGGGTCTGTAACACTCCTTAATGGGTGGATGGTTACAGGTGGGTATGTGGTGTTGTACCCCTTTAACCCTTCCAAAATCAAGTGGGTGCTTACTAAACACTTGTTCATATTCCTGAACCACTCTGTAAACAC
Source organism: Phyllobates terribilis (assembly GCF_046119375.1). Lineage (NCBI taxonomy): Eukaryota > Metazoa > Chordata > Amphibia > Anura > Dendrobatidae > Phyllobates > Phyllobates terribilis. The sequence goes on along the minus strand of NW_027362772.1, from coordinate 194,185,536 downwards.
TGTGCTTCTGATGGACAGGGGTGGCGTCAGTCCCAACATGGAGCTGTTGACACCATTCCTCTGGCTGAGGTTCAGAGCCATTGTCCTCCACTGTATCTGGTGGGGTCAAGGATTCCACTGTGTGTATGGCATCATCATTCACAGTATACAGTCTGGCAACAGTAATGTATTGTGGCAATTTGACTTCCTCCTCCCTACAATTTAGGAGACGTACAGGTACCCTTCCATTGCGTACATCAACTACCCCTCTAGCAGTTAGGAGTGTAGGTCTGTGTTCTGAACTGATGGGCTCCACTACCGCCTGGTAGTTCTGTCCTTTGAGACCTATTGCTACCCTACACCAAATCAGCATTTCACTCATTGGGGGAATCACAATGGGTATCGGGTCTGTCATCCGTACATTACCAATCTCACCACCTGTTAGCTTTACCTGTTGCTGGTACAGGAGGGCTCGAATTTCTTTCTGGAGCACCTTCCTCTGCCCTGATTTGGCAGTGTCAGCAATCTGTTGGAGTAAAAACAACACTTCTCCCAAACAGTTACCAACAATATTTGTACCAAGTATCATATACGGATTGGTATCGCCAGGGTTAGTTTCTATGACAATTAGTCCTTGGTCTTTTAGTTCCACTCTCCCCACCTTCACTGTTACGTCCTTAACCCCTACTATGTTAAGAGGAAGGCCGTTAGAGGCATACACAGAGAGGTTCGGGACTGACGGGTGGAGTTAATCTATGGACCAGTACCTTTTGTAAAGGACATCAGGTATGATGCTTACCTGTGAGCCGATATCCAGTAATGCAGGTGTTGCTATGCCGTCCAGCACGATGGACAGGAAAGGCCTTCCTCCTACAAACCGGTCGTACCAGCTTGATGGGCCTGATTGGTCTACTCCTGGGTGTTGGCCCTTGGCCCCAGGGTATGCCCGTTTAAAGGACAGTTCCGAGCGGTGTGGCCTGCCTTGTGGCAAAGGTAGCAGATGAAGTCTCCTGGAGAGCGACGTTGGTCGTTGGTCCTCCCACGAGGTGGCATGGTCCTCCTACGGGGTGGGGTTGTCCTCCTTCTTCTCTTCATCCAGGGGACATCTTTAGGACAGTCGGCGAGTAGGATCCTTCCTTCCGGCTCGGGCTCCGTCTGTAGCTGCAGGGTGCTTAGGACAGTGGCCAGGGTTTTACTTAGCTGACGCACTTCAGAGCGCAGGCTGTCCAGCTCGCTAGGGGGCACTGTTTGCATTTTTGCTTTAGCAGTTAATGAAGGAGCAGTGGGTGCTGCGGGCACAGGGGTGGCCCCACCCTGGTAACGCTGGATAGCAGTATCTGATGGTTCCAGGGGCTGCAAACCCTTAATAGCCATGTTCTTCAGGGCGTCAAAGGTGGCATTTGGATAATCTAAGGCCCACCACCATACGGTTCTGCTCTCCTCCTGGGACCTCAACCCCCGGATGAATTGTTCTATCAGCATTTTGTCCTCATCATGTATGCTGGCTGGATTATCCTGTTTCAGGGCCCGCAGGGCCTCTTGTAGACGCCAGGCATAGTCCCGGATACTGTCCTCAGGTTTCTGAGTACAGTGGTAGAACCTCATCCGGAGATCTGTCTCAGTGCGGTATTCAAAGACTGTTTGCAGTCTCTTAAATATGATAGATACTTATTCCTGGTCTGCGGCTGGCCAAATTTCAACTTCCCGCTCTGCGGCACCAGTCAATTGTCCCAGCACAACAGCGGCTCTCTGCTTACCAGTCATTGAGTACATATCCAGTACACCGCATATTTTCCTTTTGAATCCAGACAGGGTGTCTGGTTTGCCGTCATACTGGGGAAGCCATTTTGCTCCAGGGATATACGGCAGGGCCATGGGTATTAACGGAGTCACGACCCCTGCTGGTGGGGAGGCCGCTCCGGCCTGAGCAGCGCCGGGCGCAAGTTGAGAATCAGGAGCGTTAACCGGTGGTCCGGTGTTTTGCTGGTCGTCGCCCATGGTTGCGCCCCCCTAGTGAACCTCCTTTACTTTTGATCGGGTAGGCTGCAGCTCCGCAGATGACGGTCTCCTTCCAGGACCTGACGCTTCCTGGAGCTGCGTCAGAGCGCGAGGTGGGGCTTGAGTTTTGTGCGCTTCCAACAGTCATGCCTCTCTGGTTCCCGCGGTTACGCCTCCCTTCTTCCCGCGCGGCGACGCGGTAATGGTTCACCACAGTTAAAACACAGTTCAATACGGCACACAGTACCCGGTGGCAACGGGCACGAAATCCTGTTCGTGACGCCAGGAAGAGAGATGTGTCACCCAGGTGGATATAGGGGACTCGGTACCCGGGCCTTTTACCTTGCTTAGGATGTCACGGCAATCGACTCCCGGGCCCGTACTCTGGGGTCTCTCTTGAAAAAGGGGTTTTTAGTGTATAGTTTGTTTCGTGACGCCACCTGTGGTTTCCGGTAACGGTTACCGACGCTGCTGCAGACCTCCGGGTGTGATGGGATGGCAGCTGGGATGTTTACACTCCCCACAGGCGGAGCGAGCCCCCGGGGCAGTGTAGATGGAAGGGGTGCAGGTGAGAGATGGCCAGGTCAGGGGGAATGACGGACACTCACACAGGGGATTCGCTTCAGTACCTTTACTGGTGTGACGGCAGGTATGGTCCAGGGTACTTGCTAGGAAGGGTGCACTACAGGACTTCTCCCCAGTGAGCGGGTATAAGGCCTCCTGATCCGTGTCTCCCTCTCTCTAAGCTTCTAGCCAGCCTGAAACTTGGCCTAGCTTCTGTGTTGTGTTGCTCTCTCACCTGACCGCTTGGTAGTAGGACCTTTCTTTGGCAACCACTATCCCTGGACGCCGGGGCCTTCGTGGTTCCTAGTCCGGTTATTGCTGGTAGCTTCAGGATGACCAGGTGTCTGGAAGCCTCCTGGTAAGCCGGTAGTCCCTACTGGGTATAGAGAACCCTGTAGGCGTGGACCCGGTGTCCGGTTTGTGTCTTGGGGTGAGCCTATGATGCTCCTCTGCCCCCTCAACTCCTCTCTCCTCTCCTTACTGCCTCCGGCCACACTCGGGGCCCTCAATTCAACAGCAGATGTGCTGCGTCTTCACAGCTCTCAGTGGCAGCACACTCTCTGAACTACACGACTGAACTGCCTGGCTCCACCCTCCATATATATCCCTATCAGGGCCCCTCTGGTGGTATGAGGTGGAAGGGTGGAGGTCTCTGCATGTAATGAGGGCCTCTTGTGGAGAAGTCCGTACATGCACCCTTTTGGGTCCTGTGGTACCTGTGAACAGCAGGGTGCCACAGAACAATCAGAGAAAAGGTAAAATAGAAACAAGTCACCAATTCTGCATTTATCACCCACTCCTGGTTTTGGCTCCCACTCCTGAGAAAAAATACTGACCGAATACTGACTGAATACTGATAGTAGGGCCATGGCCTAAAGGTGACAATCCACCTATATATAAGTAATCACTGACTGCAGCAGTAAATGATACAGTGTATTCAGTGCCTGTGATCGGCCATTGGTAACGGTACAACCTGTATTATATATAACACTGATGGCTTTATTATATGCTTCCGTCTTCATACATCATATATTCTATATCAGGACATATAACACCCTTCATGCTCAGTACACATGTAATAGTAGCCACTGTGACTACATAACATCACCATCCACAGCCGGCCACATGCTCATTACATGGTGCAAATGGCAAACCAGCCCCAACCAGAGTGCCTTATACCAGTGCCAGTCAGGACCTCTGTATAAGTGACTGTGCCACTGTATTCCCCACACACAGTAACCACATACACAGTACAATAGCGCTATAAGACACCATCCACACTACATATAACTGTTAGTGACACCTGTCCGGTCTGGTATTGGCTGTTATGATAAAGTATATTATCCCTCTCCATTTCTCTATTGGGCACCATGACTAGCGCTGATATAGGGACAATCTTACTGATAATGGTAAGAGGTAATAATTGGTAGAAAGTGCTGGTTATACAGAGAATATAATAGTGCAGGAAGAGTTTACAGCTCAGTGTATTCTGTACATGGGAATACAGTAGTGCCAGCTGGGTGGCATTGGGTGCGCACCACTTTGGTGGAATCGACACTTGGGATAATTAATTTGATAAAGGAAAATGGGACATGGAAGAAATATAAGAAAGATAAAAAAACTGTGCAAAGATAATAACTTTGGACAAAAATATGTATGTTATAAAATGGAATGATGATGAAACACATAGAGGGATTAATAATCACCAACAGCCACCATGAAATTCTCTGCCGTTCCTCTGGACTCTAAACTGTCACCCATGATGCCCACATCAGTGTATAGGGCAGAGCAGGCCATGAGCTGCTGCCTGGCAGGGGTCACCTGAGGTTCCATCACCTGTGACATCACCTGCACAAGACCAACTGCCGTTTACTTTCTACTGTTGGCTGAAGCGATCGGACGGAGGTCTACAGGCGGGAAGAGATTACAGAGAATGGCGTCTACGGGACATGGAGAACAGAGCAAGGAGAAGAAGAGGAAGAGAGAAGAGGACAGCGTGACCCGGATTCAAGAAGATCACGAAGAAGAGGAGAGGAGCCAACAGCGGATTGGAGGAGCCAACTAGAGATGAGCATTGTTCTACTCGAACTGTTCGCCAATCTCAAATTCGAGCTGTTTTGGGCGGTGTTCGAGCCGTTCGGCGAACACGAACAATTTGAGAAAAATTCGGCTGTTCGAGGTTATGTTCGATAACTGTTCGTGCACCAAAATCATAACTGGATTTTTTCTCAGTAATGATGAAAATTAATGTTAATACGCAGTTTGAGTGTACAGCGGGGTGGGGGGAGGGGCAGGGGATGGATCTCTGCAGGAACAATGAAGATCTCCATTTTTTTTTTCTCTTTCCGGCATTTACAGTGAGGAGGTGCAATCTGTCAGCCTATCAGCAGCGCACACACGGAGCGAAGTGCTTTTTTTCACACAAGCAAGGGCATGTGTCATTGGCAGTGTATGTCACATGTCCTTGCCCTATAAGACCAAGCCATTTTCCCCGTCGCCACCATTTTCTCACTGCTGCAGCTGCATGTTAGACGGCACCGCTGTTGCTGTGTGCGCTATACCTTGTTAATTTCAAGCCAATTTTCGCACAAATCTACAGATAGCTTTGGAGTAGGGAATAGTTGTGATTGCAGTCCTTTTAAGGACTAGGTTACAGCATTTCCTACGACTTTTATCAGGCAGGTCTGTGCTCTTAAATAGATAGATTGTGGGAGTAAAGACTAATTGTAATTGGAGTCCTTTTCAGGACTAGGCTACATCAGTTCCTATCAGTTTTTGCCAGGCAGGTCTGTGCCAGTGTAGCACCCTGAGGACTCGGCTGCTACAGGGGTATTGCACCTCGACCCAGAGGTGTGGTATTCCACTCCCGGGTAAGGATGGAGTGTGGGACTGAGCTCAGTAGGCTGCATGCACTACATACATCCCATTTCCGGGGGACAGAACTACGGTACTCCCACCAAGTATATGTGCAGGTACGACAGCGTCTGTCCCTGGCTGGAGTGGGAGGGGGGTGGAACATCCCAGTAGTGTAGGGGCAGATAGGGGGAGTACTCTGGGTAAAGCTAGGAGCTCATTGGGTGCTAGTCACCTGGGCTCACACATAGAGGGAGTATATAAGGTGGGCACCATCTTAGAAGAGGGTCGAGGGTCGAGGTCAGTCTGAGGAGGAGCAGAGCAGAGGAGCTCAGCCAGGAGGGCTGACAGGGAGCTGTGGCTCCGGCTGGGCCCAGCTCCAGAGCCAAGCCTGCAGAGGAGAGAGGAGAAAGAAAGGCCCAGAGTGGAAGACCAGAGGGAACCCTAAGAACCCAGAATCAGACCAAAAAGGGTGAAGGGTTGGCGGACACGGGTACCGGAACCCGAACTGGTGGAGGCCACTTATCCTCAGCCAGGAACCGGAGGTCGTGGTCAAGATTTGCCACGACCCTCACCAAATCCACCAGAAAGGCACACCAAGCATAGGGTCAGGGAACCCAGGGGAGGTTTGACCACTAAGAGACCCGAGGGAGCCGGCCAAAGGTGGATCCCTGGTGGGAATGGCCAGAGACAGAGAGGGAGAAGGGAGATCAGGACCATGCTCCAGAACTGCCTGGGGGTTAGCCGAGTCCAGGACCTGGTGGACGCAGCACGGCTCGGGTGGTCACTCAAGGCCAGAGTGACTGAGAGAACACTTGTGAGTAAAACCCCTAAAACTGCATCTCCTGACTCTGACTCTTCTTACTGCACCGTCACAACCCCCCTCATCTTCACCTGCTGCCCTGAGGCCATACCCCTCCCGTTGGGGGTTATACCACCACGCTGCACATCCTTATACACCTGGCCTCAGTGGACTGTTCTGCAGCGGCGGCTTCAAAGCCGCACTGAACGGGTGGCGTAGTCGATCAAGTTAACATCTACTGCCATAGACTGCCACTTAGTTTGACACCCTGGGCACGGACCGGGTCACCGCCACAAGGACTACTACCCCTACCCAGATCCGGCTCCGGGTATCCCCTGAACATGGCCCAGGGGGTGCGTCAACTTTGGCGTAGTCGGCAGGATTCCGTGCCCGCAACCACCGGGTACTGCGTGCCTGAAGAAAAGTTCACATTTACCTCAAAAAGAAGTCTCCCGCCAATTCCGGAGGGTCCCCGCCATCGGACGCCATCACGGGTCGTTTCCCGCCGGTTGCCCGCCATCTGCAGCTTTTTCCCGCCATCCACAGAGTTTCCCGCCACTGGGAGACGATTCCCGCCATCTGAGAAGATTTCCCGCCCCGGCAGAGCGGACGCCATTATGGGCGTGCCAGAGGGTGGCAAGAGGCCACCTCCCATCGTGGGCCAGGACCAAGAATGGCGCCAAAAACGAAGACCGCCCCCACCAGCAGAGACTGCAATGATTGAGATGTCCATCAGCGTGGGGGGTCGGCCCCTGGAACTGACAATCACCAAGTTGCCCCAGGACCGCCCTCAATGGGGGCGGATACAGAACAAAAGAGCGAAGATGGGTGCAGCCTGGAGGAGTCTGGAGGAGCCGTACCCGGAGATGGAGGGAGAGGCAGGCAGCACCGACCCTGTGGTCAGGAGCCTGATGCAAGCCACCACCCCACAAGACCTGGTGGAGATCCTGGCACAGCTCCCCCGAGACCGGGAGCGTGCACAGACCGCGCTGGAGGGCCTCGCACGGAGGATGGCCCAGGTGCAGCGAGAAACGCTGACGGAATGGAGCAGGGAGATGGCCCAGCAGGCTGGAACCCGCCAGCGGAGCACACCACCCGCAACGAGGAGCACGCCTGCCCCTGAAGAGGATGCAGAAGGGACGGAGGCCGGAGACGACGCCGCAGAGGGAGCTGAAGAGACGGAGGCAAGTAAAGGGGATGTCACTACCCCAAGCCCAGCCACCGTAAGCCTACCCCCGCTCCCCGTCGCAGAGCCCGAAATCCCACCGATCGTGCCCGTTGCCGCACCGCTACCGCTCCAGACTAGGCCCCAAGCAGGAGCCGCGACCACGCCCCTTGTGACGTCACGCGCCTCAACCCTGAGCGCGGCCAAGCAGGAGACGCCACCGGCCTGGTCGCAGGGCCGAGTGCCCCCGGGCGCCGCAGTACCAACAGCGCCCTCTACTGAGCCACCGGCCTGGTCGCAAAGTCAAGTACCCCCGGGCGCCGCCGTCTTCACGGTGCCCTTTACCTTCAGGGTACCCCAAGCCTGGTCGCAAGGCCTAGTGATCCCGGGTGCCGCTGCCACCACCGCGCCCTCAACATCCACAGTGCCGCACCTGGGTGAAGACTTAGTAACCCAGCATATTTGCCCGGATGGGCAGCCTTTTGAGTGGCCACCGGAGTACTACCATCCCCGACTCCGGAAGGAAAGGCCCCTGGATGAGCCCCTGATCCCGGCTCCGGCGCCCGCCAAGATCACCCCACTCTCGCTGGAGGAAGCGCAGTTTGCGTGGGACCCCACTGGAGGAGACCTCATCGGGTTCACTCAAGAGACCCGGGCGGCTGCAGCGGAGCGTGCAGAGTGCTGCCGGCAGCAGTTAGAGGTTTTCGACCGGGAACGGCGAGAGAGGCGGGTCCGCGAGGAGCGGCTGCAAGTGAAGAGTGCAGAGCAGAATAGCCGGACCCGACGGATCCCCCGTGCAGCTCACGGTCCCCGTGCCACCGGGACTGTAATCAAATCCCAACTGCAGCACGGTTGGGGCTTCATCCGGGATCACCACACGCCAGGCGACGTCTTCGTGACCCGCAGAGATGTCGAGTCCCACCTGCCGGAGGGACACAGAGGTCGTGACCTATACCTGGGTGACGAGGTCACCTTTACCCAGCACCAATGTGCCAAAGGACCCTATGCCCTTCATGTACACCGGTTGACAGAGGAAGAGCTGAGGTGTCAGGAGGAGCAAGAGGACCCGGACGGGTCTGAAGAATACAGGGAGGAAGCATCAGGAGGACGCCGTTATTAGAGTACGGTAAAAAAAAAAGAACTGTATGTAGTTACCCGTCGGGGTATGAGAACTGTTATAAGAACTGCTGCTAATTTAAATATGTTCCCCGTTGGGACAAGTGTGAACTTAAACCCGTGAGTCCCCTATCCCTTAACAGGCTGAGGACTGTGAACAGCCATTCCTTTTCCCCACTGGCCGAGGACTGAGAGCGGCCACCTCCCCTTGTATATAGTTGCGCTTTCTAAGGCGCCCCCTACTGGTTTTATAGGAAAACTGTTTTTTCTTAAACTGACTGTTGCACTTCTACCTGGTCACAAGCGCACAGTGGCCAGTAACTCAAAGAACATTATTATGAAAGAGTTTTATATGAAAGAAAAAGTTTATCTTGTTTAAGTCTGATAATGTTTAATGTTTGATATGTTCTTGTATGTTTTGAAAAAATTGTATGTTTTTGGATATTTTATTCTTTTACAGCCTGAGGACGTGTTGTGATTTACCAGGGGGGAATGTAGCACCCTGAGGACTCGGCTGCTACAGGGGTATTGCACCTCGACCCAGAGGTGTGGTATTCCACTCCCGGGTAAGGATGGAGTGTGGGACTGAGCTCAGTAGGCTGCATGCACTACATACATCCCATTTCCGGGGGACAGAACTACGGTACTCCCACCAAGTATATGTGCAGGTACGACAGCGTCTGTCCCTGGCTGGAGTGGGAGGGGGGTGGAACATCCCAGTAGTGTAGGGGCAGATAGGGGGAGTACTCTGGGTAAAGCTAGGAGCTCATTGGGTGCTAGTCACCTGGGCTCACACATAGAGGGAGTATATAAGGTGGGCACCATCTTAGAAGAGGGTCGAGGGTCGAGGTCAGTCTGAGGAGGAGCAGAGCAGAGGAGCTCAGCCAGGAGGGCTGACAGGGAGCTGTGGCTCCGGCTGGGCCCAGCTCCAGAGCCAAGCCTGCAGAGGAGAGAGGAGAAAGAAAGGCCCAGAGTGGAAGACCAGAGGGAACCCTAAGAACCCAGAATCAGACCAAAAAGGGTGAAGGGTTGGCGGACACGGGTACCGGAACCCGAACTGGTGGAGGCCACTTATCCTCAGCCAGGAACCGGAGGTCGTGGTCAAGATTTGCCACGACCCTCACCAAATCCACCAGAAAGGCACACCAAGCATAGGGTCAGGGAACCAAGGGGAGGTTTGACCACTAAGAGACCCGAGGGAGCCGGCCAAAGGTGGATCCCTGGTGGGAATGGCCAGAGACAGAGAGGGAGAAGGGAGCTCAGGACCATGCTCCAGAACTGCCTGGGGGTTAGCCGAGTCCAGGACCTGGTGGACGCAGCACGGCTCGGGTGGTCACTCAAGGCCAGAGTGACTGAGAGAACACTTGTGAGTAAAACCCCTGAAACTGCATCTCCTGACTCTGACTCTTCTTACTGCACCGTCACAACCCCCCTCATCTTCACCTGCTGCCCTGAGGCCATACCCCTCCCGTTGGGGGTTATACCACCACGCTGCACATCCTTATACACCTGGCCTCAGTGGACTGTTCTGCAGCGGCGGCTTCAAAGCCGCACTCAACGGGTGGCGTAGTCGATCAAGTTAACATCTACTGCCATAGACTGCCACTTAGTTTGACACCCTGGGCACGGACCGGGTCACCGCCACAAGGACTACTACCCCTACCCAGATCCGGCTCCGGGTATCCCCTGAACATGGCCCAGGGGGTGCGTCACCAGTGCTGTGCAAGTTTTTTTCACAGCATTTGGCTGAATCTAGCAAAGCTAATCCTTTTTGGCCTATTGCAGAGTGTGTTAGTCAGTGGAGTAGCCTATCTGTGTTGCAAGATATACCACCTGTGTATATTAATACCAATTTTTTTACTGCACCTAGTGAAGTAAAATCTTTTGGGCATAGCATCATTCTATTAGTCCATCTATACTGACCTCCATCAGGTTGCAAATTGAATATAATTTTTTTCTGCATCTAGCTCTGAAAAAATATTGGGCTTCTAGCTGTGTGTGGGACTTGTTGTATTAGTCCATCTATACTGACCTCCATCAGGTTGCAAACTGCATATATTTTTTTCTTCATCTACCTCTGAAAAAATATTGGGCTTCTAGCTGTGTGTGGGACTTGTTCTATTAATCCATCTATACAGACCTCCATCAGGTTGCAAACTGAATATATTTTTTTCTGCATCTACCTCTGAAAAAATATTGGGCTTCTAGCTGTGTGTGGGACTTGTTCTATTAATCCATCTATACAGACCTCCATCAGGTTGCAAACTGAATATATTTTTTTCTGCATCTACCTCTGAAAAAATATTGGGCTTCTAGCTGTGTGTGGGACTTGTTCTATTAATCCATCTATACAGACCTCCATCAGGTTGCAAACTGAATATATTTTTTTCTGCATCTACCTCTGAAAAAATATTGGGCTTCTAGCTGTGTGTGGGACTTGTTGTATTAGTCCATCTATACAGACCTCCATCAGGTTGCAAACTGAATATATTTTTTTCTGCATCTACCTCTGAAAAAATATTGGGCTTCTAGCTGTGTGTGGGACTTGTTCTATTAATCCATCTATACTGACCTCCATCAGGTTGCAAACTGAATATATTTTTTTCTGCATCTACCTCTGAAAAAATATTGGGCTTCTAGCTGTGTGTGGGACTTGTTCTATTAATCCATCTATACAGACCTCCATCAGGTTGCAAACTGAATATATTTTTTTCTGCATCTACCTCTGAAAAAATATTGGGCTTCTAGCTGTGTGTGGGACTTGTTCTATTAATCCATCTATACTGACCTCCATCAGGTTGCAAACTGAATATATTTTTTTCTGCATCTACCTCTGAAAAAATATTGGGCTTCTAGCTGTGTGTGGGACTTGTTCTATTAATCCATCTATACAGACCTCCATCAGGTTGCAAACTGAATATATTTTTTTCTGCATCTACCTCTGAAAAAATATTGGGCTTCTAGCTGTGTGTGGGACTTGTTGTATTAGTCCATCTATACTGACCTCCATCAGGTTGCAAACTGAATATATTTTTTCTGCATCTACCTCTGAAAAAATATTGGGCTTCTAGCTGTGTGTGGGACTTGTTCTATTAATCCATCTATACAGACCTCCATCAGGTTGCAAACTGAATATATTTTTTTCTGCATCTACCTCTGAAAAAATATTGGGCTTCTAGCTGTGTGTGGGACTTGTTGTATTAGTCCATCTATACTGACCTCCATCAGGTTGCAAACTGAATATATTTTTTTCTGCATCTACCTCTGAAAAAATATTTGGGCTTCTAGCTGTGTGTGGGACTTGTTCTATTAGTCCATCTATACTGACCTCCATCAGGTTGCAAACTGAATATAATTTTTTTCTGCATCTAGCTCTGAAAAAATATTTGGCCTTCTAGCAGTGTGTGGGACTTTCTCTATTAGTCCATCTATACTGACCTCCATCAGGTTGCAAATTGAATATCATTTTTTTCTGCATCTAACCCAGCCAATAGTTTTGGCCTAATACCACAGTTTGGCCACTCAGCTCTGCTCGGTTCCCATCCATTGTTTTTTTGTGCAAACAACTCCAGAGTTGTGAATTAGTTAACCACCAAAATGAGTGGAAAAAGGCCTGCTGCTGGTGGAAAGGGGAATAGGCGTGTTGGGAAGGGGAAAAAAGGTTGTGTCCGTGGGGTAGGTGTTAAAGTAACAGTAACATCTGCAGAAGAAAGACCATCTTCCAGCCAAACTAAAATGTCTACTTCTTTTAGCAGACAATGTGATAAGATCCCTTTCTTACGGCCACGCCAATCGCTACAAATTCCAGATGAGGCACAAAAACAGCAGGTGCTTCAACGGATATCAAGTGCTCCTTTAAGTGGGCTCTCCTCCACATCAACTTCAACATCACAAATACTCCAGTCCTCAAAGGTGTCACCCCAATCGCACTTGCTTCCTCACAGCTCCCAAATCTCCAGCTGCCCGTCTGAGTATGAGGTAGAACAGATGATTGAGTCTGCAGAGCTGTTTACTCATACTATAGCCTGGGAATCAGAGGTCGACTCCAGCGCTTCTGTGAATCCAGACGAGGAAATGATCTGCACTGATGCCCAGAATCTTTATGAGTCGGATCCAGGACCAGACGCAGAAGGTTCTGACCATAATGTAGACCCTCATTCCCAAACTGTAACTCCTGTTGGTGGAGACAATGAGGAAGACGATGATGAGACTCAAATACCTGATTGGAGCGACAACTTTAGTTTTTTGTCAGGGCAGGAACAGGTTGGCTCTGAGGACGACGGGTGTGATAACGCACAGGGTGATAATGATGAGGTTGGAGATCCCACTTACTGTCAACCCACAGTCAGCCAAGAGATGAGGTCAGCAGAGGAGGTGGAGGAAGATGCTAGTGACGACGAGGTCAGGTTGCGCCTTCCTGGACAGAGACGTAGTACTGGAAGCACGTCAACAACTGCATCCTCAAACACAACTCTGCCTCTCACCACAAGTCGTGGTGGCTCTTCAGGTCGCATGGGTGCTAAGCCTTGCATAGCCTGGGCATTTTTTCAGATCGATAAAGATGACCCAACTCGTGTTATCTGTAACATTTGTCAGCAAAAGCTAAGTAGAGGCCAAAAAATACATAGTTTGAGTACTTCATGCATGAACCGGCACATGGACATGAAGCATAAGTTGCAGTGGGAAGCTCAGTGTGCTACAATGCGGCCTAGCCGGCCGGGCCAACCACCGTCTGCCATATCTTGTGCATCCGTGGCCTCTTCATCCTCTGTGACTGGGGGGACAGCAGTCACACCTGTTTTGGGGCGCAGACCTGCCACCTCTTTACCCGCAACAGCCAGCGTGATTGGCAGGTCATCATTTTCTTTGGAGGTGGTAACACCAGCTGGTGTTGAGCGCTGTCCGACATCGATAGCACCACCTTTGGATCAAGGCAACCTAACATGTCCGCCTACATCTTCCTCACAGACTGGCAGTTTGCCGGGGACACCCTTATCAACCCCGTCTAAGCACAATAGCCAGCCCTCGGTCCCTCAGATGTGGACAAGTAAAAGACCATTTCCTCCTAGCCATGAGAAAGCTAAGAGGTTGAATTTCACCATCTGCAAGCTCTTGGCTACAGAAATGCTGCCTTTCCGCCTGGTGGACACAGAGGATTTTCGAGATCTTATGTCCGTCGCAGTGCCCCAGTACCAGATGCCCAGTCGGCACTACTTCTCAAAGAAAGGTGTGCCTGCGCTCCACCAGCATGTCGCACACAACATCACCGCTTCTTTGAGAAACTCTGTGTGTGACAGGGTGCATTTCACCACAGACACTTGGACGAGTAGGCATGGACAGGGGCGTTACATGTCGCTGACTGGGCACTGGGTAACTATGGTGACAGCAGGACAAGGGGCTGCTGTCCAAGTCTTGCCGTCCCCACGAGTTGTGCGTCAATCCTCTTTATGTCAAAGTTCCTCCACTGCTTCTGCCTCCTCAACCTCCTCTCGGTCTTCCACCTGCACCCAAAGCCTGTCTGGTCATGCCACAAGCTTTCTAACTGCGCAGAAGGGATCCTGCACACCTCCTTACTGTGCTGGCAGTAGGGCTCAACGTCATCAGGCGGTTTTTACATTGAAATTTCTGGGAAATGTGAGTCACACAGCTGAGGAGTTGTGGTCAGCTCTGGAGAACCAATTTCATGAATGGTTGTCTCCACTGGACCTGAAACCAGGGAAGGCCGTGTGCGACAATGCTGCAAACCTGGGTGCGGCCCTTCGCCGGGGCAATGTCACACACGTGCCTTGCATGGCTCACGTGTTGAACCTGGTTGTCCAGCAATTTTTAGCCCACTATCCCAGACTAGATGGCCTTCTGCAGAGGGCACGGTCGCTGTGTGCTCACTTCCGCCATTCGCATCCCGCAGCTCAGCGACTTACATCTCTACAGAAGTCGTTGGGCCTGCCACTTCACCGGCTAAAATGCGATGTGCCTACCCGGTGGAATTCAACTCTGCACATGTTGCAGCGACTGTGGCAGCACCGACAAGCCCTGGTTCAATACGTTCTGACGTATAGCCTGGGCCAACGAGATCCAGAGGTGGGGCAAATCACGCTGGAGGAGAGGTCTCAGATCAGGGACCTATGCACCCTTCTGCACAGTTTTGAAATGGCGACGAAGATGTTTAGTGCTGACGATGCCATTATCAGCATGACTATTCCGGTGATTTACATGCTGGAGCACATGTTAAACAGAATTCGGAGTCAGGTGGTGGCACAAGAGGAGGTGGAGGAAGTAGAGGAGGAGGAGTTGTATGCGGAAGGGCTAACATCTGCAAGGTTCAGACGGTCGGCAGCACCAAGGCGGCAGGCATGTGAGGGTGGGGGAGATGGTTTTACCAGGGCGCATGGTAGCAGCCAAACTAGTGAGGAAGGTGCAGGAGCCCAGAAAGAAGTGGAGGACGAACTGATGGAAGACTCATCAGATGAGGGAGACCTTGATCACATTTCTGTTGTGCGAGGTTGGGGGGAGAGGACAGAGGAAGGAAGCATGATTGTTACCGCGCCACCAACACAACAGGGACTTGGTGCTCCTGGATGCGCAACACACATGAGTGCCTTCTTGCTGCACTACCTGCAACATGACCCTCGAATTGTGAGAATTAGAAATAATCCTGACTACTGGGTTGCCACACTGTTAGATCCCCGGTACAAAAGTAAATTTGCAGAAATTATTCCTGCCATAGAAAGGGATGCACGCATGCAGGAGTATCAGCAGAGACTGTTGCAGAATCTTACATGTGCTTTTCCACAAAATACCAGTGGTGCACGTAGTGAATCTCACAGTTCCAACTTGCCAACCGTGGGACCGTCAAGTGTTCAGCACTCAAACCGTAACAGAACCACAGTATCTGCTGGTAACATCAATTTTGCGGAATCATTTCAACACTTTTTTAGCCCATCCTTTGCAAGGCCACAGGAGACAAGAAGTCTGACACATAGTCAACGCCTAGAGACGATGGTACAGGAGTATCTCCAAGTAAACATTGAAGCCATGACTGTGTCACTGGACCCTTGCTCTTTTTGGGCTTCCAATCTGGATAAATGGCCGGAGCTAGCCACTTACGCCTTGGAGATCTTGTCATGCCCCGCAGCCAGCGTTCTGTCTGAACGTGTGTTCAGCGCTGCTGGTGGTGTGCTGACAGATAAGCGCACGCGGCTCTCCACTGATAATGTAGACAGACTCACGTTCATAAAGATGAACAAATCATGGATCCGAAACGACTTTTCTACCCCTGTGTCATCCTGGGGAGAGTAAAAGCTTGATGATTGGTTAAAATCACCCTACCAATCGTTTTAAGCTTTCAAATTACTAATCATGTTTATCTGTATCTTGGCTGGAAAATAATTTGGGCTTTGTAGCAGTGTGCAGCACTGATTCTATTAGGCCATCTATAATAAGCTCCACCAGATTTAAAATTACTAATCATGTTTATCTGCATCTTGACTGGAAAATAATTTGGGCTTTGTAGCAGTGTGCAGCACTGATCCTATTAGGCCATCTATACTAAAGCTTCACCAGATTTAAAATTAATAATAATTTTTAGCTGCATCTAGCCCGGAAAATAATTTTGGGGCTCCGAGATGCGCAAGACACATAAGTGCCTTCTTGCTGCACTACCTGCAGCATGACCCTCATATTGTCAGAATTCGAAGTAATCATGACTACTGGGTTGCCACACTCTTAGATCCCCCAAACTTTTCGATCAACCTTTTCATTTTAATAAAGACCAAAAAAATGGTCATTTTTGAAATTATGAGCATTAGCAGGTTGTTAGAAACTGAAATCAAACAGTTTTCAACTCAAAACTTTATTCTAGGTGATGTTACATTTTCACATAGGACCCCTTGTTCGAAAGGAGCTTCTGAACTCTCTCGTCCATTGAATTTGTCAGGTTTTGGATGGTTTCTGCTTCAATTGTTTTGCATGAGGACAGAATACCCTCCCAGAGCTGTTGCTTAGATGTGAACTGCCTCCCGCCATCATAGACACTCCTTTTAATGATGCTCCAAAGGTTCTGAATGGGGTAGAGGTCAGGGGAGCATGGGGGTCACACCATAAGTTTGTCCCCTTTTATGCCCATATCAGCCAGAGATGCAGATGTTTTATGTGCAGCATGAGATGGTGCATTATCATGCAGAAAAATGATCTTGCTGTGAAATACACGGTTCTTCTTCTTGAACCATGGCAGGAAGTGCTGTTTGAGAAAATCCACATACATTATGGAGTTCATCTTTAGCGCCTTCAGGGATCCTAAAGGGGCCGACAATCTCTCTCCCCATGATTCCAGCCCAAAACATTACTCCACCTCCTCCTTGTTGGCGCTGTAGCCGTGTTTGCGTGGGGTGTCCATCAACCAGCCATCCTCCACTCCATCCATCTGGACCATCGAGCGCTGCACGGCACTCATCCGTGAACAAAACAGTTTTGAAATCAGTCTTCATGTAATGTTTGGCCCACTGGAGCCGTTTCTGCTTGTGTGAAGTGGATAGAGGAGGTCGACAGGATGGCGTATGCACAGCTGCAAACCTCTGAAGGACCCTGCATCTTGTTGTTCGGGGGACGTTGGAGGCACAAGCAGCTTCAAAAACTTGTCTGCTGCTATGACAAGGCTTTTTTGCCGCTGCTCTTTCAACCTGACGTAATTGCCTGTAGGAAAGAGTCCTCAATTTGCCCTTATCAGCACGCACACGTGTGTACTGTGAATCAGCTACATACTTCTTGATTGCCAAGACACTTCATCCTGATCATCGCACAATGTTGATTGTAGTCATGCCTTGACCTAAACACTCCACAATTTGTTGCTTCTCAGCAGCCGACACATCCTTTTTCTTTCCCATTTTGGCAGAAAATGTAGGCTGCTTAATAATGTGAGACAGCCTTCTTAAGTAGTCTTGCCTTTCATTGGACACACCTGCCAAACTAATTAGCACAGGTGTCTGCAATTGCTTACAGTGATATAAAGAGCCCTGACACACATCACCATCAATGAGTTTAACTGACAAACAAACAAATTCTTCCCTTATCACTCCTAAACACTTTTTGCATAATAATTTGGAACACAGTGTACATGTGCTTTTCCACAAAACACCAGTGGTTCACGTAGTGAATCTTACAGTTCTAACTTGCCAACCGTGGTCTGTATGGAGTTGTTCAATAAAGGGCCCAAAATTAAGATAACATAGATGGGAGAGGTCTCTATGAATAGGAAATCCTAAGTATTTGATACCCTGTGAGGGCCAGGCAAAGGGAAAGTTGGACTGGATGGAATCCTATATGGATTTGGGGAGGGAGACATCGAGGGCCTCAGACTTCGCTGCATTGATTTTAAAATTTGACCATGTAACAAAGTGATCTATTTCAGCCATAACAGCATGGATGGATATATGTGATTGAGTGATATATACTAGGACATCATCAGCAAATAGAGAGCACTTGTACTCGGTGCCTCCCGCCTCAATCCACCTAATATTGGGGTTATGGCGAATTGATGAGAGCAGGTGCTCCGTCACTAGGATGTATAAGAGAGGGGACAGAGAACATCCCTACTTTGTCCCATTGGTGATTGTGAAAGGTGATGAAAATGTTCTGACGCGCCCCCTGGGCCTTGGGACACCCAGAGCCGGACCCTTTTTGGTGGATGCTGGTGTTTGTAGTCTCCGTGGCGGCAACCCGGTTCCGTGGCTCAGGGCGGTCAAACCAGTGGCGGAACTATTTATGTGGTTTTGATGTTTAAATGTCCGACTACGCCACCCGTGGATTGCGGTCAGAGTGAACCGCCGCTGCAGGGCAGACTGCTGAGGCTGGTGTTGTTGGTGCAGCAGAGCGTAGCATAACTCCCCACGGGAGTAGTATAGCCTCAGGGCAGTGTATGCGGAGGATGGGGGTGATGGTGCAGGGCAGCAGCAGTAATGACACGGAGTCAGTGATGCAGTCCAGGGCCTTTACTCACAGTTCTTATTATCCAGACCACGTCTGCAGGTAACGGCTGCCCACGTCGTACTGTGCTCACCAGGTGAGGGGCTCAGACAACTCCCAGATAACTTTGGAGTGCTTCACAGGACCCCCTTTGTGTGTCCTTTGTCTGGCCTTTGTTACCAACCCTTCTGTCCGGCTGCCTCGGGCCTCCTCTTGGTAAACTTGGCGCCAGTTTCCCTGACCCTATGTGGTGCCTTCCTAGCGGGTGTAGCGAGGGGCTGCGCCACATAAAATGTCACAGCCTCCTGTTTCTAGCTGAGGGTCGTTTCCTGCCTCCACTAGTTTTGGGGACCGGTCTCCCCCTTTGGCCTGACCCCTCCACGCAGGTGGATTCGGGCGTGCGGTGGCGACTCGCCCGTCCGCACCCCTGAGATCCCTTCGTTGCTCGT
Organism: Phyllobates terribilis; assembly: GCF_046119375.1. Lineage (NCBI taxonomy): Eukaryota > Metazoa > Chordata > Amphibia > Anura > Dendrobatidae > Phyllobates > Phyllobates terribilis. The sequence continues at coordinate 194,166,650 of NW_027362772.1, read as the reverse complement.
TCCTGGAGCCTTCTCCGCTCCTCTTCCTTCCTTCTCCCTCTTCCAGGCCTGGGCCTCTGTTACTAGGCCCGCCTCCGGAGCAGAGCTCATGCAGAGCCCCTGCTCCCTGCCACTTCTGCTCAGACTTCTCTGCACTGAACTAAGATGGTGCCCACCTTTTATACTCCCTTCTCAATGCACCCAGGAACTGCTTCCTCCCTGCTCCTGCACTACAGGGTTCCCCTTCCTCAGTGTTCCCTCCCCCCACTCCAGCCAGGGACAGGGACTATCGTGCCCATCTCAGGGGCATATTGGTCGCCCTGCCCCACGGCAATGTGGTGTAATGCATGCAGGTGTCGGGTCCTGATCCACACTACATCCTTACCTGAGAGTGAGATATCACACCTCTGGGTGAGGTGCAATACCTCTGTAGCAACCGAGCCCTCAGGGTGCTACAGTTCCATTTATCTTCAGCCTAGGTGACGTATTGCGATACAGGGCCGTGATTTTGGCTATAAAAGGGTCCCCTAGACCCCTACCCCAAGCTTTTTAAGAGAATCATATATGGCGTGCCAGGAGACTCTATGGAATGCTTTCTCAGCATCCAACGAGAGTATCTAATTACAAATTTTTAACTGCATCTAGCCCAGGAAATACTTTGTGCCTAGTAGCAGTGTCTGCTAGTCAGCGGATTATCCCAGCTGTTAAGCAAGCTACACCACCTGTAGTTTGGACACTTAATTTTTTCAAAGGAAATGCTTCGGGACCACGGGATACTCAGTGAAGAGCATCAGGAGGCACCCCAAGGCATAGGGGCTGGGACTGGCAGTAGGATGCCTTGCGGTGGACAGCCGAGCTCGATCCTTATAAAAGCTTTTTAACTGCAGCAGCTTTAGTGGACGCTACTGGAGCTGGAATTACGCGGCTGCTGGCATGAGACTTGCCCTCCAATGGATCCTTGTAAATGGATTTAAAGTGTATTCATTCAAATTAGAGAGACAATTTAAATTAAAAAGCTTAGAGCTGCCTCCACCACAGGGGGGCTCGCTCGACCCACCAGCGGACAGGCACCAGTATTGGGAGAGGGGGGCTGGCCGTCAGGGTTCACCGCGGCTCTGCCACAAACCCGGCGACATGGAGGTGGCACGGGCAGGAGCGGACTGAACGTGTCGGCTTCTCACTTTTTGGATTTTAGAAGGGCATGACATGCCTATATCTGTGTCTCCCCCTCCTTTTACTCCTCCACCTCTTTTCTTTTCGCATGACTATATGTACTTGTCACTTTTCCATGTGTTAGTTGTGTCTTCTGAGCAGTTTGTCAGCTTTTGGACACCTTTGAAGGTGTTTTCTATGTGTTTCTATGTGTTTTTGTTTGCCTGCCATTGGTTTTAACGGTGTTCGAAGGTGTTCGACGAACAGTTCGACGAACAGTTCGGCGAACACACGGGTGTTCGACGAACCGAACTCGAACACTACGGGGGTGGCTCAACACTAGAGCCAACACCTGATGCAGCGGAGACCCTGGATCATCCAGCCCCTATGCCAGGCTTAACATCAGCCGCTTCCACATCCACCAGGTCTTGGGTAGGGGCACCTTTGGCAAAGTAGATCCCACATCCTTTTTAATTTATTGGAAACCTGAAGCTTTTTTAGATCCCCATGTATTGTTCTCTGTTATCAGCCATGTCATGCTTTGTGGTTGCACAGCATAGTGTTGTTCTGTGAGATGACATATAAGATATCCCCATAGTTAGGTCTAGTGCTGTGATAATGTGGTATTCTTCTATACTGGATGGTTGATCTCAGCGGTCACAGCTGTAGGGGGCAGGGGACATTTTTTTTTCCATGTCATCTTCAATATCGGCTCCTATCAGGCGGCCATATTGTACATACATTGCTCTCTCTGTTTTTATTAAACGTTAATGCACAATGATATTCGGACCACACTAATGCCAATTCAAGGCCTCCACTAATGCTTGTTCTATTAATTCCCATATGGTAACAGTGGAAAACCCTTTAAAGAGTCGCCGCCATTTTCATTTATATTATATATATGAACAGCACACATAAAAATAAGTAACTTTGTATTAAATCTTATCATAGAAACTTGGTTCTTTCTCCACCAGGAATGATTTTTCATTTTTTATATTCTCAATTTCCGGGTAAAATCTGTATTTAGTGAAGACAGATTGTTACATTACTGGGAGGAGATGACAGTTGGTGCTGATAATATTCTATGTAGAGGGGGAGAGGGAGGAGCTAAATGCAGAACTCCTCCCTCCTCCTTCCCCTTGCCTTCTACATAGAATATTCTCAGCGCGAACTGTCGCCTCCTATCTCAGTAATGTAACAATCTGTTTTCACTGACTACAGATTTAACCCAGAAACACAGAATTGTGAAAATTGAAAATCTGTTCTGGAAAAAAGCAGATTCCTCTGATAAGATTTATTACAAAGTTGCTTATTTTCATGCAGGCTATTGATTTATGAAATAAAGTATAATCCTCATTTTATTATTTTTAAGAGTCAGACCTCTTCATAGCCCATCCATGGATCAGGCAGTGCATTATGCTGATAGATAGATTTGCCCATCCGGTCCTGATCACCAGCAAACTGAGCGACCACTCAGTTTTCTCATATGCCTTGTGTACTATAAAATCCAGATCCCTTCCATCTCCTGCAGACACCTTCTAAGTATTCTCCATTTGTGATTTTCAGGTGGTCCTGGCATCAGTCCCCGGTCGTAACATCAATGTGGCCGTCAAAATGATCACCAAAAAAGAGGACAATGAGGACACCATCAGGAGAGAGCGGCAGATACTCCTGGCGGCCAGAGACTGCCCATTCCTATGCCACCTCTATGCCGCACACCAGTCTCAGCACAGGGCCTATTTTATCACGGAGTATCTGTCTGGTGGCAGCCTGGAGGACTTGATTAGGATGTGCGGCTGCCTGAACATCGGCAATGTGAGGTGAGAAAGCGGAGAATATGCCTAAAGACAACTAAAGAGATGGAAAAAAACTAAGGTCCGGGTGTAGCTAAGTGAGCGCAAGCAGGGCATATATTTAGGGTGCTGGATGCAGGAGGTGGGGTGCTATGGTATTTGGGGATTGCTAGCGTAGGATGTGATGACGTTGATACTACACTCTGTTCTCTCCACCAGATTCTACACAGCAGAGGTAGTATGTGGCCTCCAGTTCCTCCACGGACACAACATCATCCACCGGTAAGCAGAACTTTCCTCCTTCTCTCAGTCCCCTTTACATTCTGGAAATATGGCCCTCAGCATTCCAGGTGTCCTGCTACCTATTCTACCTGATCTTGTAATGACTCATTTTCCATCTCTTGTATCAATGGACAGATTTCTTATTTTGTTTTCTTCTTTCATTCCAGAGACATTAAGCCGGATAACATCATGCTGGATGCAGATGGCCACATCCGTATCATCGACCTTGGGCTTGCCCAAGATGGCGTTACCTCCTCCAAAAACATCTCTGGAGTGACGGGCACTTTCCACTACATGGCCCCTGAGGTGTTTCGTAGAAAACGATACGGCGCAGCAGTGGACTGGTGGAGCCTGGGGATCGTGGTGTCCAGGATGGCAGCAGGACAATCCCCATTTTACAACAGCCCCGTCAAGCAAATGGCTTTCAAAGCTATCATCAATGACAATCCAAAATTTCCATCTTGGCTTGATGCTGAGGTGAAACATCTCATCAAGAAGCTGCTACGCAAAGACCCTCAGACACGGCTGGGTGTGAGCGGGAAAATCCGACAGCATCCATTCTTTACCACCATCGGCTGAGAGGAACTGGAGGAAAGGAGAGCAGTGCCACCATTTACACCATTCAGGCCTGTTCTGGAGAACCACCATCTGCAGTGGCCGGAGCATACAGTCCTTCACCCCGTGGCTTGATTTATATATGTGTCACCAAGTTGGGCCCGGTAAGGATCTCTTCATCTGGGAATAACTCCCATCAGGTGTTTTCACATTGTGGTAATCATCATCCATCCTGTCTTTTTTCACGTTTTCTGACAATGACTTTGTCGCTGTTTTTCTTAGGTGGATGAAAAGATCTGGACTGTGAAAGAATCCACGACCATCTGGTGAGTGACTGCTATACAGGACACCTATTATATCAGTAAATTGTATCTGATGTTACATAGTGGAATGGTTCATTATAAAGACCATTCCCCTAATAACAGAAGATGGGTTAGATAGAAGATTTCATGTCTTCCTCTTATGTCTTGCAGGATGAGCTCGTGCCAACTGCCCAGAACTCCATGCCTCCTGACTCGTACCTCGTCTCTGCTGCTGTATGTCACCTCGGCTGCCCTTCAACATCAACTCTCTCTATAACATCTTCATGCCGGACCACTGCCATTGTTTTGCTGCCCCAGACCCTTTACTTGGCCTCCTCCAATCCTGGGCTGGCATCCGACATCCCTCCAACCTGAAGATCTTCTTCTCCAGGAGCGGCCTGTGCTAAGTTTCCATCTGGTGAGTTCAGGAGCAATATTCCTGGGGCAGCAGAATGTACGGAGCGGCCATTATCCCTGAACTCACCTCAGCACAGGCCTGGTAAGTACCGCACCCATCAAACATCACATCACCCACACTACACGATCAGTATAGGCCCCACACTATATGATCAGTATAGGCACACACACTACATGATCAGTATAGGCACACACACTACATGATCAGTATAGGCACACACACTACATGATCAGTATAGGCACACACACTACATGATCAGTATAGGCACACACACAGTAATTTAGATATAGGGCATAGTTCGGCTTTTGATCCTGGGATTTATTCTGATCGCCATATTTGGGGTCAGGAAGGAATTTCCCCCCCTGATAAGAGGATAATTGGCCCATTCCTCATAGGGGGTTTTCGCCTTCCTCTGGATCTACGCGGCCTTAAATAGGTTTAGTATCATAAATTAATAAGTAGATTCACACAATAGTAGGGTGATAAAATAAAGTTATAAAAAAAATATTATTAATTTAAAATAAAAATTAGTTTCTACAAATATAAACAATAATTAGTACAAGTAAATAAAAATATATATATATTTTTACATGACACTTACATTACACAGGTTAGGTACATTACACAGATCAGGTACATTACACAACTTAGTTACAATGCACAGGTTAGGTACATTACACAGGTCAGGTACATTACACAGGTCAGGTTTCAGCCTTTGATCTTGGGATTTGTTCTGATCGCCATATTTGGGGTCAGGAAGGAATTCCCCCCCCCCCTGATATGAGGACAATTGGCTTATTCCTCACAGGGGGTTTTCGCCTTCCTCTGGATCAATACGGCCCCTACATACATTAGTTTCAGAAGTTGATAAGTAGGTACACATTTGAGAGTGTAATGCACACGCCCGGACTGACTGGCGTGTGCGTGTTTATGTAGTGATTCCACTGTGCCATGAACCGGAGAGTGCCTGGAGGGGCGTAACTAAGTATCTGCCCGATCTGACCAAGGTCTCATGACGGCATACGACGCCAGTGCACCAGGGAGGAACCGAGCAGAGGAACCAGGGTCTACTCCAGGTCAGACTCCGGACACGGCTGTTGACCCACACCGGGGAATACAGGAACAGGCAGACTAGAGCACAGGCTGGGACCAGTACAGACTGGGAGACAAATTCGAAACCGCAGACGCGGTAGACAGAGCTGAGCAAAGCGAAAACCGCAGACGCGGTGGACAGAGCTGAGCAAAGCGAAAACCGCAGACGCGGTGGACAGAGCTGAGCAAAGCGAAAACCGCAGACGCGGTGGACAGAGCTGAGCAAAGCGAAAACCGCAGACGCGGTGGACAGAGCTGAACAAAGCGAAAACCGCAGACGCGGAGGGAACAGGGCTCTGTTCACACGGAACAGACTAGAAGGGAAAGGCAGAACCAGATACCCACAGGGTACTTGCAGAGAAGTAGCGAGTGGACCACAAACTCACAAACGGAAGTACAGTGACAACGAGCAGGAGTAGGTACGAGTTCAGACTCTGCAGAAAAAGGAAAGGAACGGACATAGAGAAAAAACAGGTAAAAGATAGGAGAAAGTTCAGACTGGAACTGAGTGTACGGAGGAGACCGACACTGCAGCGGGATACAGGAGCGGGTCTGGGAATACAGCCCCCAGAGAGGCGGGACGAACAGGCAAGGAGCGTGTTCAGACTGGCCTGGAAATACAGCCTCCAGGAAGGCAGAACGAACAGGCAAGGAACGAGTACAGACTGCAGGTTAAGGTACACAGATAGGACACAGTACAGACATGGTAACAGATACTGCAAGACAGGTAACATAGACAGGACCTGGCATGTCAGAGACAAAAGCCAACTGACAGGGCAAGATGCTCAGGCATCAGTTAATTGGGGCAGCTGGTTTAAATACCAGGTGATAGACAGCAATAGGCTGAGGACGCACAAGGGGTGTGCCTGCAGCAGGTACAAAAAGCAGGAAGTGATCAGGCGCCGCCCTTAAGCAGCAGACACAGAAGCAAACAGACAGCATGGAGGGAAGCCAGAGAGACACCCTGGACTGGAGATCAAGTGCACGCTCTTGCACAGTGGGAGATGGACCATTATGCAAGGATGCCGCCAGGTATGTTACAGTACCCCCCCCCTTACGCCCCCTCTTCTTCAGGCCTGCCAGAATGTTCCGCAGGGAATTCGAGGGCCAATCCTTTACTTCAAGGAGATCACTTCCACTGTCCACTGGAGAAACTGGTCTCATCTGGGTAGCTAGGATGCTACCTCCTATCCAGCCATCCTCAGCAACAGACGAAACAGGTGGAGTACCAGGAACAGCACACAGGGAAGTCTCTCTCCACTTATTATCAGGTAGCACCCCAGAGGGTTCAGGAGACAACTGGAAGTCCTCCGCCGGGTTGAAGGAGTGCAGAGACTCGGGGGTAACCTCTGCTTCGGGGTACATCTTGTCAAACTCACAGGATGAAATGGGCGAGGTATCAGGTACAAGGTGTAGAAAAGTCCCTGTTACCTTGTTATCTGGTGGTACCCAGGAGGATTCAGAAAACAACTGGGGGTCCTTCGCCGGGTCAGAATAGTGCAGACACTCGGGGGTAACCTCTGCTTCGGAGTACACTAGGTCGGACTCGCTGGATGAAGCGGGCGAGGTATCAGGTACCGAATATAGAAGAGTACCTGTCCATTCGTTATCAGGTAGCACCCCGAAGGGTTCAGGAGACAACTGGAGGTCCTCCGCCTGGTCGGAGGGGTGTAGAGACGCGGGGATAACCTCTGCTTCGAGGTACATCTTGTCAAATTCACAGGAAGAAATAGACAGGTTATCAGGTACAGGGAGAAAAAAAGTCACTGTCTCTTTGTTATCTGGTGGTACCTCGGAGGAGTCAGGAAACAACTGGAGGTCCTCTGCCGGGTCAGAAGAGTGCAGAGGCTCGGGGAAAACATCTGCTTCAGAGTACACTAGGTCGGACTCACTGGACGAAGCAGGTGAGGTATCGGGTACCGAGTATTGGAAAGTCTCTGTCCATTCGCTACCAGGTAGCACCCGGAAGGGTTCAGGAAACAACAGGAGATCCTCCGCCTGATCGGAGGGGTGTAGAGACTCAGGGGTAACCTCTGCTTCAGAGTACACTAGGTCGGACTCACTGGACGAAGCAAGCGAGGTATCAGATCCAGGATATAGGAAAGTCTCTATCCATTCACCACCAGGTGGCACCCCGAAGGGTTCTGGAGACAACTGGAGGTCCTCCGCCTGGTCGGAGGGGTGTAGAGACTCGGGAGTAACCTCTGCTTCGGAGTACACTAGGTTGGACTCACTGGACGAAGCGAGCGAGGTATCAGGTACAGAGTATAGGAGAGTCTCTGTCCTTTCGCTACCAGGTAGCACCCCGAAGGGTTCTGGAGACAACTGGAGGTCCTCCGCCTGGTCGGAGGGGTGTAGAGACTCGGAGGCAACTACCACTTTGGGGTACCCATTGTCAGGCTCACAGGACGAAGCGGACAAAGTATCGAGTACCGGGTGTAGAGAAGTCTCTCTCCATTTGTCATCGAGTGGTATCCCGGAGGATTCAGGAGGCAACAGGGGGTCCTCCGTCAGGTAGTAGAGGTGCACAGACTCTGAGGTAACCACAGCTTTGGAGCATCCTTGGACATGCACACCGGTTAAAGTGGGTGAAGCATCTGATGCCGGGTGCAGGAAGTTCTCCTGTGTGGAGTCTGGATGGGCAGAAGTCTCTTCGGGCAGGAGAACTGGTGCACTACCCACGCACATTACCCGTTGGGGCTTCTCCGGGATACAGGGAGATGAAGCTTCAGTAGGGACTTCAAGGTTGGGGTCAGGAGGTCTCAAGGAGGACAGACCCTGGCGTGACGGCTTACTTCTACGCCTAGCACGTCTGGACTGCCTCTTGAGGTTGGGAGAAGTATTCCGGAAAGCGTAGTCACCCTGTGAGGATTCTGGGTGGGCAGTAGTCTCATTGGGCTGGAGGACTATTGCGCTACCCACACACATTACCCATTGGGGCTGCTCCGGGATATTGGGAAGTGAAGCTTCAGCAGGAGCCTCCAGGTTAGGATCATCGAAGACCATTAGAAAGGCCACCAGGAAGGCCATTAGGTCCAGGAGGATCGGATCCTGTGTTTCATATAGGGGGTTGATCCATTCCAAGGCATCACCCGCCAGGTAAAACATAATGAATGCCACCTTAACCCGATCGGTGGGAAAACATAGAGGGTAGAACTTGAAGTGTAGCATGCATTGCTCCACAAATGCACGACTTTGTCTTGAATCCCCATAATAACGTAGCGGATCCGCAGGAACGAGAGCAGATAGATCCATCTGGACGGGTGCGTAATTCGCCTGGAACTCAGCTAAAGGGAAAAAAAAATTTATTTATTTATTTTAATGCATGTATTCGCTGGAAAACTTCTCAGAGAGCGAAGGCCGTGGGGCTCAACGGGAACCATGGCCTGAGCATGCTGTAATGCACACGCCCGGACTGACTGGCGTGTGCGTGTTTATGTAGTGATTCCACTGTGCCATGAACCGGAGAGTGCCTGGAGGGGCGTAACTAAGTATCTGCCCGATCCGACCAAGGTCGCACGACGGCATACGACGCCAGTGCACCAGGGAGGAACCGAGCAAAGGAACCAGGGTCTACTCCAGGTCAGACTCCGGACACGGTTGTTGACCCACACCGGGGAATACAGGAACAGGCAGACTAGAGCACAGGCTGGGTAGGGTCCAGTACAGACTGGGAGACAAATTCGAAACCGCAGACGCGGCGGACAGAGCTGAGCAAAGCGAAAACCGCAGATGCGGCGGACAGAGCTGAGCAAAGCGAAAACCGCAGACGCGGCAGACAGAGCTGAGCAAAGCGAAAACCGCAGACGCGGCGGACAGAGCTGAGCAAAGCGAAAACCGCAGACGCGGCGGACAGAGCTGAGCAAAGCGAAAACCGCAGACGCAGCGGACAGAGCTGAGCAAAGCGAAAACCGCAGACGCGGCGGACAGAGCTGAGCAAAGCGAAAACCGCAGACGCGGCGGACAGAGCTGAGCAAAGCGAAAACCGCAGACGCGGCGGACAGAGCTGAGCAAAGCGAAAACCGCAGACGCGGCGGACAGAGCTGAGCAAAGCGAAAACCGCAGACGCGGCGGACAGAGCTGAGCAAGGCGAAAACCGCAGACGCGGCGGACAGAGCTGAGCAAGGCGAAAACCGCAGACGCGGCGGACAGAGCTGAGCAAGGCGAAAACCGCAGACGCGGCGGACAGAGCTGAGCAAGGCGAAAACCGCAGACGCGGCGGACAGAGCTGAGCAAGGCGAAAACCGCAGACGCGGCGGACAGAGCTGAGCAAGGCGAAAACCGCAGACGCGGCGGACAGAGCTGAGCAAGGCGAAAACCGCAGACGCGGCGGACAGAGCTGAGCAAGGCGAAAACCGCAGACGCGGCGGACAGAGCTGAGCAAGGCGAAAACCGCAGACGCGGCGGACAGAGCTGAGCAAGGCGAAAACCGCAGACGCGGCGGACAGAGCTGAGCAAGGCGAAAACCGCAGACGCGGCGGACAGAGCTGAGCAAGGCGAAAACCGCAGACGCGGCGGACAGAGCTGAGCAAGGCGAAAACCGCAGACGCGGCGGACAGAGCTGAGCAAGGCGAAAACCGCAGACGCGGCGGACAGAGCTGAGCAAGGCGAAAACCGCAGATGCGGCGGACAGAGCTGAGCAAGGCGAAAACCGCAGACGCGGCGGACAGAGCTGAGCAAGGCGAAAACCGCAGACGCGGCGGACAGAGCTGAGCAAGGCGAAAACCGCAGACGCGGTGGACAGAGCTGAGCAAGGCGAAAACCGCAGACGCGGCGGACAGAGCTGAGCAAGGCGAAAACCGCAGACGCGGCGGACAGAGCTGAGCAAGGCGAAAACCGCAGACGCGGCGGACAGAGCTGAGCAAAGCGAAAACCGCAGACGCGGAGGGAACAGGGCTCTGTTCACACGGAACAGACTAGAAGGGAAAGGCAGAACCAGATACCCACAGGGTACTTGCAGAGAAGTAGCGAGTGGACCACAAACTCACAAACGGAAGTACAGTGACAACGAGCAGGAGTAGGTACGAGTTCAGACTCTGCAGAAAAAGGAAAGGAACGGACATAGAGAAAAAACAGGTAAAAGATAGGAGAAAGTTCAGACTGGAACTGAGTGTACGGAGGAGACCGACACTGCAGCGGGATACAGGAGCGGGTCTGGGAATACAGCCCCCAGAGAGGCGGGACAAACAGGCAAGGAGCGTGTTCAGACTGGCCTGGAAATACAGCCTCCAGGAAGGTGGAACGAACAGGCAAGGAACGAGTACAGACTGCAGGTTAAGGTACACAGATAGGACACAGTACAGACATGGTAACAGATACTGCAAGACAGGTAACATAGACAGGACCTGGCATGTCAGAGACAAAAGCCAACTGACAGGGCAAGATGCTCAGGCATCAGTTAATTGGGGCAGCTGGTTTAAATACCAGGTGATAGACAGCAATAGAATGAGGACGCACAAGGGGTGTGCCTGCAGCAGGTACAAAAAGCAGGAAGTGATCGGGCGCCGCCCTTAAGCAGCAGACACAGAAGCAAACAGACAGCATAGAGGGAAGCCAGAGAGACACCCTGGACTGGAGATCAAGTGCGCGCTCTTGCACAGTGGGAGATGGACCACTATGCAAGGACGCCACCAGGTATGTTACAGAGAGCATAAAATAAAATAATATTAGTTAAAAAAATGTTAGTTTGAGGCTGCGTGCCCACGTAGCGTTTTTCAAGCGTTTACGCTGCGGAATTTCCGCAGCGTAAACGCTTGTTAAACGCTAGGTAATCCGCTCCCCATGGTCCCCAAGGGGATTCCGCAAGTTCTATGCCCACGCTGCGGATTTTTCCGCAGCGTTTATGCTGCGTTCAAAAATCCGCAGCATGTTCATTAATTTTGCGTTTCCGCAAGCGGAATTGCCTTGTGCAATGCATTAAAAACGCAAGGCAATTCCGCATGTGGTAAACGCGCGATAAGCGCGCGATAAACGCGCAATAAACGCGTGCGGAATTCCGCATGCGTTTTTCCGGGAGAGGACATGTGGAAATGAAGCAGAAATTTTCTGCTTCATTTCCGCAACGTGGGCACATAGCCTAAGTCAAATATAGACATAAATTAGTGCAAACTTGCTATTAGATCAGTAGAAAAAAATAACAAAACACATTTAATGTCATTGATCCGGTATCAGCCTTTGATCCTGGGATTTAATCTGACTGCCATACTTTATTTGGGGTCAGGAAGGAATTTTCCCCCCTGATAATGAGGACAATTGGCCTATTCCTCACAGGGGGGTTTTGCCTTCCTCGGGATCAACATGGCCCATAAATAGTTTTAGTCTGAAAGATGAATAATTTAATCATATACATAATACTAAAATATAAATTAACTTAATCTATAAATAAAATCTTTTTACCCCCTATATCTTTGTGCTTGTCTTTATTCCATTGCTCGTCCATGTAGTCATTATTATACTGCCCCCTATGTGTTGTGACCGCATACAGCAGTGTTTCCCAAACTCCAGTCCTCACGGCCCCAACACATCATGGTGTCAGGATTTCCCCCCGTATTCCTCAGGGCAGAGAACCTGCGGCAGCTTCTGGTGATAATAATTCCATCCCCGGTGCAAAACGAAGGAAATCCTGACCCCATGATGTTTTGGGGAATCCCTGTCACACATGATGAACCCCCCGATATCGTCACTGTCCTATGGGGATAAATCAGCTGATTGCTCTGATTCCTGGGAGTGTCGGGTCCGGAGCAGGAGACGCTGTTTCCTTTCTCCATTCGGCTAATAAATTAGAACACTGAGCCGGCTTCTCCTCTAATTCCCCAGAATTTCCTAAAAGGACATAGAAGAATGGGTTTCCTAAACCAGAGAACAATTGTCATACAATAGAGGAGAGGATTTGTTACAGTGTATCAGGGCAGCTGGGAACTATTCAGCTCACAGACCATCGCCTGGACTGGATACACTGGATGCGGCACAGTGGGGGTAGTGGATCTGCTACAACGCTGCCCCCTGCAGTCAGGACCCCCATATAATGGACGCCCGGTCATCAGATCCTCCAGAGAACATTCATGAAGGAGAATCCCTTGTAGAGGCGTCCACAGCGAGAGACGTGATAGCCTCAGTTATTGTGTCATTTTATGTTTACTGCTTATGCAGCTGAATAATATTTTTGGATTATTTTTTTCTTTCTTTGGTAATGAGCCTCTTTATCTCAATCTTTGCTACCTGAATTTTTTTTTTAACACAATTTATCTTTTCTATATAATTATTTAATGACTCGTCACTACCCTCTTGCTTTAATTTCCTAAATGTTTTTTTTATTATTATTTATAACGCCCCTTACAGCTCTATTTAGCCATAGTGGTTTCCTCAAATTTCTAGCATGTTTGTTCCCATAGGGTATATATTGTGCACAGGTCCTATTTAGGATGCTTATAAAAGTGTCCCATTTTTTTTGTGTACTTTTATTTTCAAGGACATTGTCTGACACTGATCACTAAAGTTGTGTTTGCTGTCCACCCATACACCCAAGTCTTTTCAGTGACAGTTTGACCAAGTGTTTTACAGTTTAGTACATAATTATACATTTTATTTCCTCAGCCCCAGTGCATGACTGTACATTTATCTACATTAAACTTCAACTGCCATTTCTCAGCCCAAGCCTCCAACTTATATAAATCCTACTAAAATATTAAAGCACCACACCAGCGTTATTTTTTACTGGAGTGGTGTTACTAATCTAAGTACTAGTCCTAGACCTTGTGGCTCAGCCGGTTAAGCTCCTTCCTATCTGTAATGTAAAGGTTGTGGGTTCAGGAATGGGACACTCACAGAAAACAAAACTAGACTAATCTAAGTATTATACTTACCAGCCGCCATCTACATCTTTTATCGGCGCCACTCCAGCTGGTCTTCTACAGGTTGTGACCTGCCGGATCTCTCCAATGTTTTCTGGACGATGTGAAAGTTACAACTCAATGTAAGTCTGAAAGCCATCAAGAGGCTCTCAAAGGCAGAAGTTATGGTCAAAAGAAGGTGGTGCAAGACCACAGCGGCCTTGGGAAGAGCTGAAGACGATGGCTGGTAAGTATAGCACTGGATCAGGGAACTTAGATTAGCAGCACCACTCCAGTGCTGAAATAAAAAAACAAACACTGGCGTTATATTGTAAATTAGACTCTTCGATGTTGATTACTTGAAAATTTAGTATCATCTGCAAATATTGAACTTTTACTCTGCAAAGTGTAATGCAGCGGTTTTCACGAATAAAGAGGCAGTGAGCCAGATTAGTCCAACTTAAATGTCTTTATTTTCTACTCATAAACAAAATCCAGAACTTTATCCTCCGGTTCGCAACCGGATAGTCCATGACAGTCCATTGCCGTGGGCGACTGCACCCCTGTATCACTCGTGGGTGATACACTTCAGACTCACACACACCTGTCCTGCACAGAGCCTCCTGCTCTGCTGCTTGCAAACAAAACACTGACACATCCAAAACCTCAACTGAAAGTTTAAATGGGTTTGGTGGACATGGGCTACTCCCAAGACCCAGAGTGGAAGGAGAGATCCGGCCCATTACCAATCCTACATATCTCTCCAAAAATCAAAGCCCATGTCATGTTTTCTTAAATCTAACGTAGTCAAATAGTTTGACCAAGTCCACCCTTTTTATAGTAACCACAGCTGTGGCTGTAAGTACAATCCACTCCAGAGGGTTCAGTATGCTTCTATGCGCAGAGGTGAGGGTCGATGGCCGCCGGGTGTCAGCTGATTGTCGCAGCTGACACCCGGTGCTATGTGCAGGGAGCGGTCCCACACCGCTCCCTGCACATTAACACTGCAATGCTGTGATCGAAGTCGATCGCAGAATTGCGTGAGCAAGGGGGGAGGTGATCGCTATACTCACCTCTCCTGCCGGCGTCCAGCGATGTCTGCGGCGGCTTCCCAGAGGTTGCCATGACGACCCGATGTTGTCATGACAACATCCAGGTCACCAGGAGGCAGGACGTTACTTTGGTCATGCGTAGTGCATGACCACAGTAATGTCTCCCCTGTGTGCAGCGCTGACAGGCTGCATGGCATAGGGAGTTGCTGCTCTCTATGCTATGCAGCCGATCAGGCTGCAAAAAGTGAAAGTCCCGTAGTGGGACAATGTGTAAAAGTAAAAAAAAGTAAAGGAAAGTGAAAAAAAAAATGTAAAAATATATAAATAAATAACCCCCAAAAAATAAAAATATATTGAGCCCATAATATTTATTTATTATGAAAAAACAAAACAAAACAATAAAAGTACACATATTTGATATCACCGCATCCAGAACGACCTGACCTATAAAACTGTTAAACTAGTTAACCCCTTTAGTGAACACGGTAAAAAATAAATAAATAAAAAACTAAGCAAAAAACAATGCTTTATCATCATACTGCCAAACAAAAAATGGAATAACATACAATCAAAACGACGAATGTAAATAAAAATGGTACCGCTGAAAACATCATCTTGTCCCACAAAAAACAAGCCTCCACACAGCTCCATCATCCGAAAAATAAAAAAGTTATAGCTCTCAGAATAAAGCGATACAAAAAAATTATTTTTTCTGGAAAATAGTTTTTATTGTGTAAAAGTGCCAAAATATAAAAAAAGTATATAAATGCGGTACAGCTGTAAATGTACTGACCCGAAGAATAAAGCTGCCTTATCAATTTGACCACACGCGGAGCGGCATAAAAAAAACCTCAAAAACAATTCCAGAATTACTGGTTTTTGTTTATTCTGCCTCCCAAAAATCGGAATAGAAAGCGATCAAAAAATGCCACATGCCCGAAAATGGTAGCAATAAAAACGTCAATTTGTCCAGCAAAAAACAAGCCATCACATGACTCTGTCTGCCAAAATATGGAAAAATTATAGCTCTCAAAATATGGCGATGCAAAAACTAGTCTTTGCAAAAAAAAGCGTCCGTTATTGTGTGACCGCTGTCAATCATAAAAACCCGATATGACTCTGGTATCGCTGTAATCGCACCGACCCAAAGAATAAAGTCATCTAATCACTTATACCACACGAGGAACGGTGTTAAAAAATAAACTCTAGGGTTAGGGTTGTGCTATGGTTAGGGTTGGGGTTAGGGTTGGGCTAGGATTAGGGTTAGGCTAAGGTTAGGGTTGGGGCTAGGGTTGGGATTTTTTCAAAAGTAAAGAAAAAAAATGATACAATATGGCGACCAGTGTTGAGGGCAAGTGCTCGCTATTTGAGTTTGCATCGGGTAATCGGGTATACACTGAGTATCGTGGGTGTTCGAGTGACATGCTCGAGTCTCTGCCCCATATGCTTCGCGGCCAAAAAAAAACATTGCTGGGATCGTCTGCCATGCACGAGCGATCCCCGCATGTTTTCTTTTGGATGTCTAACAACCGTGAAACATGCCGGGCAGGGACTCGAGCATGTCACTCGAGCACCCGTGATACATGGTGCATACCTGAGTACCCGATGCAAACTCAAGTAGCGAGCACTTGCGCTCAAGACTAATGACAACTTATTCAATATGATGACCTAATGTTATCAAATTCTGTCGTACCTCTGGGTTCAAAATGTACCCCTTGATAAAATCATTGAGGGGTCTAGTTTCCAAAATGGAGTCAATTGTGGGGGGTTTCCACTATTTAGGCACATCAGGGGCTCCCAAAGTGCAACATGGCATCCACTCTTGATTCCAGACAATTTTGCGTTCAAAAAGTCACACAGTGCTCCTTCCCTTTGAACCCTGACGTGCGCGCAAACAGTGTATTTTCCCCACATATGGGGTATGGGCATACTCAGGAGAAATCGCACAACAGTTTTTAGGCACAATTTTCTCCTCTTACCGTTGTGAAAATAAAGAAATTGGTGCTAAAAGATCATTTTTGTGAATAAAATTAGATTTTTTTATTTTCACGGCTCCATGTTATAAACTTCTGTGAAGCACCTGGGGGTTAAGGGTGGTCACCACACATCTAAATAAGGTCCCTGAGGGGTCTAGTTTCCGAAATGGTGTCAATTATGGGGGTTTCCACTGTTTAGGCACATCAGGGTCTCTCCAAACACAACATGGCGTCTGCTAATTATTCAAGCAAATTTTACATTCAAAAAATCAAATGGCGCACCTTCCCTTCTGAGCCCTGCCGTGCGCCCAAACAGTGTTTTTTCCCCACGTATGGGGTATCTTCGTGCTCAGGGGAAATTGCACAACAAATTTTGGGGTCCAATTTTTCCTGTTACTCCTGCAAAAATAAAACAATTTGGGTCTAAAATAACATTTTTGTGAAAAAAGTTAAATGTTCATTTTTTTCTTTCCCATTCCAAAAATTCCTGTGAAGCACCTGAAGGGTTAATAAACTTCTTGAATGTGGTTTTGAGCATCTTGAGGGGTGCAGTTTTTAGAATGGTGTCACTTTTGCGTATTTTCAGTCCTAAAGGCCCCTCAAAGTCACTTCAAATGTGATGTGGTCCCTAAAAAAAATGGTTTTGCAAATTTTGTTGAAAAAATGAGAAATCGCTGGTCAACTTTTAACTCTTATAGCTCCCTAAAAAAAAAAAAAAATTTAGTTCCAAAATTGTGCTGATGTAAAGTAGACATGTGGGAAATATTATTTATTAACTATTTTGTGTGATATATCTCTCTGATTTAAGGGCATAAAAATTCAAATTTTGAAAATAGCGAAATATTCAAAATTATCACCAAATTTCCGTTTTTTCATAAATGTGATATCGAATGAATTTTACCACTATCATGAGGTACAATATGTCACGAAAAAACAATCTCAGAATCAGCGGGATCCATTGAAGCATTCCAAAGGTATTACCTCATAAAGTGACAGTGGTCAGATTTGTAAAAATTGTCCCAGTCATTAACGTGCAAACCACCCTCGGGGGTAAAGGGGTTAATATATAATACGCTATAATGCAAACCACCATTACCAATTTGAATTGATAGTCCACCACTATGACCTCTCGCATGGCAGCAAGTATATGATTTGCATACATGCGGTCACTTGCAGACTAGATGCAGATCACGTGCAGACTAACCTCACTCAATACAGCCCCAAGCCTGGACAAACCCTCTAATTGGATGTCCCTAAACCTCCACATATATATATATATATTCATGGAGGTTTATGCTTGGGGCTCATAGATAGAGATATACATATATATATATACAAATACGTATATATATATACACACAGTACAGACCAAAAGTTTGGACACACCTTCTCATTTAAAGATTTTTCTGTATTTTCTTGACTCTGAAAATTGTACATTCACACTGAAGGCATCAAAACTATGAATTAACACATGTGGAATTATATACTTAACAAAAAAGTGTGAAACAACTGAAAATATGTCTTATATTCTAGGTTCTTCAAAGTAGCCACCTTTAGCCTTGATGACTGCTTTGCACACTCTTGGAATTCTCTTGATGAGCTTCAAGAGGTAGTCACCGGAAATGGTCTTCCAACAATCTTGAAGGAGTTCCCAGAGATGCTTAGCACTTGTTTGCACTTTTGCCTTCACTCTGCGGTCCAGCTCACCCCAAACCATCTTGATTGGGTTCAGGTCTGGTGACTGTGGAGGCCAGGTCATCTGGCGTAGCACCCCATCACTCTCCCTCTTGGTCAAATAGCCCTTACACAGCCTGGAGGTGTGTTTGGGGTCATTGTCCTGTTGAAAAATAAATGATGGACCAAACCGGATGGAATAGCATGCCGCTGCAAGATGCTATGGTAGCCATGCTGGTTCAGTACGCCTTCAATTTTGAATAAATCCCCAACAGTGTCACCAGCAAAGCACCCCCACACCATCACACCTCCTCCTCCATGCTTCACAGTGGGAACCAGGCATGTAGAGTCCATCCGTTCACCTTTTCTGTGTCGCACAAAGACACGGTGGTTGGAATCAAAGAGCTCAAATTTGGACTCATCAGACCAAAGCACAGATTTCCACTGGTCTAATGTCCATTCCTTGTGTTCTTTAGCCCAAACAAGTCTCTTTTGCTTGTTGCCTGTCCTTAGTAGTGGTTTCCTAGCAGATATTTTACCATGAAGGCCTGCTGCACAAAGTCTCCTCTTAACAGTTGTTGAAGAGATGTGTCTGCTGCTTGAGCTATGTGTGGTATTGACCTGGTCTCTAATCTGAGCTGCTGTTAACCTGCGAAATCTGAGGCTGTTGACTCGGATAAACTTATCCTCAGAAGCAGAGGTGACTCTTGGTCTTCCTTTCCTGGGGCGGTCCTCATGTAAGCCAGTTTCTTTGTAGCGCTTGATGGTTTTTGCAACTGCACTTGGGGACACTTTCAAAGTTTTCCCAATTTTTCGCACTGACTGACCTTCATTTCTTAAAGTAATGATGGCCACTCATTTTTCTTTACTTAGCTGCTTTTTTCTTGCCATAATACAAATTCTAACAGTCTATTCAGTAGGACTATCAGCTGTGTATCCACCAGACTTCTGCACAACACAACTGATGGTCCCAACCCCATTTATAAGGCAAGAAATCCCACTTATTAAACCTGACAGGGCACACCTGTGAAGTGAAAACCATTTCCAGTGACTACCTCTTGAAGCTCATCAAGAGAATGCCAAGAGTGTGCAAAGCAGTCATCAAAGCAAAAGGTGGCTACTTTGAAGAACCTAGATTATAAGACATATTTTCAGTTGTTTCACACTTTTTTGTTAAGTATATAATTCCACATGTGTTAATTCATAGTTTTGATGCCTTCATAGTCAAGAAAATACAGAAAAATCTTTAAATGAGATGGTGTGTCTAAACTTTTGGTCTGCACTATATATATATTTATATATATATATATATATATGCGTGTGTGTTAGTGTATAAATTGTCAGTTTCTGCATACAGTTGAAACTAGTAGGTTACATACACTACTGTATATAAAAAGATGTTTTTCTTAATATGTGACATGAAATCAGAATAAACCTTTCCCGTTTTATGTCAATTAGGATTACCATCATTTTTAATATTTTAATATTTGACAAATGCCAGAATAATGAGAGAGAGAGAGAATGTTTTAAGGCATTTTTATTACTTACTGCCAAGTCGAAAGTTTACCTACATTTCATTATTATTTGGTAAAACTGCCCTTAAACTGAATGACTTGGGTCAAACATTTGGGATATCCTTCCACAAGCTTCTCACAATAGTTGGTCGGAATTTGGGCCCATTCCTGACAAAACTGGTGTAACTGATACAGGTTTGTAGGTCGACATGCTTACACTTGTCTTTTCAGCTTTGCCCATAAATTTTCAATAGGATTGAAATCAGGGCTTTGTGATGGCCACTACGAAACATTGACTTTGTTATCCTTAAGCTAATTTGTTACCATTTTGGCTGTATGCTTCGGGTCATTGTCCATTTGGAAGACCCATTTCCACCCAAGCTTTAACTTCCTGGCTGATGTCTTGAGATGTTGTTTCAGTATTGCCACATAATCTTCTTTTCTCATGATGCCACCTATTTTGTGAAGTGCACCAGCCACTTCCTGCAGCAAAACAACCACACAACATGATGCCGCCACCCCCGTGTTTCACAGTTGGGATAGTGTTCTTAGGCTTCCAAGCTTCTCCTTTTTCCTCCAAACATAACGATGGTCATTATGCCCAAAAAGTTAAATTTTAGTTCCATCAGACCACAGGACATGTCTCCAAAAACTAAGGTCTTTGTTCCTGTGTGCATTTGAAACATTAATTTGGCTTTTGTTTCTTTTAGGGTAATGGCTTCTGCATGGCAGAGTGGCCTTTCAGCCCATGTTGATACAGTACTCGTTTCACTGTGGATATTGACACAATCTTACCAGCTTCTGCCATCATCTTCACAAGGTCTTTTGCTTTTTTCCTTGGGTTGATATGCACATGTTGGACCAAATCACGTAAATCTCTGGGACACAGAACCCTTTTCCTTCCTGAGCGGTATGATACCTGGTCAGTCCCATTTTGTTTGTACTTGTGTATAATTGTTTGTATAGATGAATGAGGCACCTTCAGGTATCTTGCAATTGTACCCAAGGATGAGCCTGGCTTGTGCAAGTCCACAATTCTCTTCCTGATATTTTGGCTGATTTCTTTAGACTTTCCCATGATGCTACACAAAGAAGCAGTGTGTTTCAGGTGTGCATTAAAATACATCCACAGGTGTGTCTCTAATTAACTCAGATGTTGCCAAAAAAACTACAAGGAGCTTCCAAACACATGACATCATCATATGGGCAGTCCAGAATTGTTTAAAGGCATAGTAACCTTAGTGTATGTAAACTTTTGACGTTGTAGTAAGTAATAAAAATGTCTTAAAACATTCTCTCTCTCATTATTCTGGCATTTGGCAAATATTAAAAATTATGGTAATCCTAATTGACCTGAAACGGGAAAGGTTTATTCTGATTTCATGTCAGATATTGAGAAAAACATGCAGATGTGTCTTTTTATATAGTGTATGTAAACTTCTGGTTTCAACTGTATATATCATTGAACTTTTTGTAAGTAGTCATGAAGTCCGGCCTTCAAATCCGTCCCTTGCCTTTGCCTCCATCCCCTGTCTCAGATACACCATTGCCTTGTGCTCCCACAGATGTGAAGTGCATACTCTTCTTGCCACCATTTCTTGTTTTTACATTTTATTTGTATACACTGTATATAGTATTGCATATTGTATGTTTCTAATCCTATATGGATTCAGGCAATTATTTTGCACTTACTGACAGTAAACAGAGAACTTGGATAACATATGATAAACATATACAAATAGATAATTAACAGGAATTTACAGTGATGCCAATCAATTATCCGCACAGATACCACTTAGGTCATCTTGTGGGCAGAGTGGCCTTTGGGCCCTTACAAGCCCAGAGGAAGAGGTGTCCCCCCTACTTCTGTCCCCCTATAGCTTCTTCCCCAGGTGCAGGATCTTCAGTGAATTCAGTGGAGTGCATCATGTGTGCCAATCATATTTACCTTGTCTAATAATCCTGTCCACCACATGTATTACTTCATGACTGTAAAACACAGGGTAATTAGTGATGAAGATCCAGAGATGGGGCCCCTTGTGAAGAAGGCATTTAATTATTAAGTACTTGTCACGATAACCATAAACCCCCCAATGAGTGATAGTAATTATTTTGATAGTGTCAAGGTAAAATATATATATTATAGAAAATAAATTCGTTTTTTTTAATAGATTACCTAATCAGTGTGAAAAAATATAGCGATGATGGAATAATCTATGTGTACGTATGTATGCAAATGTGTATATGCACATGGATTATGTTAATAGTTAATGAATATATAACTAACAGTTTCTATTCTTATTGTAGACACGACCAACTAAATGATTTCCTGGGAATAACGTATGCATCTGCGTGGCTGATAACAGAGAGATTCATGTCGAGTTGGCAAAGATGGCGCTGAGAGATGAACTCACCCCCTCCCATCGGAATTCCTAAGGCGTTACTCAGACCAAGAGATACATGGATGAGCAAATTGCAGTGTGCCGAGTTATCAAAAAGAGCAAGGAATTTTACTAATCCCACCTAGAAGGAGAATACTATTTAACCCCATGTCTACGTAATAAAGTATGCCATTCACGTGGTTCAGTCTCTGAGTGAAGTTTTTCAAGCAGATTAGTAGATTTGGTTAATTAGCTTCTCTGCATGCACTCGGACTGTAACATTCCTGGCGGCGTGCTGGCATGGCTTACCATCTCCCACCATGCAAGACCGCCAACTTACCTATCAGTCCAGGCTGCACACTTTGCTCCATTACTTGCTGTGTGCATGTCTCTTGTCTGATTGCTTAGGGCAGCGGCGCTGTTGCTTCCTGTTTCTTAAAGTTACAGTGTGCGCAGTCCAAATGAGTCCCTAGCCTATTGCTGTGAGTCACTGGATACTTAAACCCCCTCCACCCAGTAGCAGGTGCCTGAGCAGCACTTTCTTTCAGTGTGTTCTGTGCAACTGAGTTGCCAGGTCCTGTCCTGTATTTTGTCTGTGCCGCCACCCTGGGGGCTGAGTACCCAGGCTCGTTCCTGTATCTTGTTCCAGGTTAAGTTCCTGTCTGAACAGTGTCCTAGCCCGTTACCCGTTTGTCTCTATGTCCTATCCTTTCCTTTTCCTGCTATGTCTGAACCTGCACCTAACTCCAACTCGTTGTCTCTGTACTTCTGTTTGTGAGCTTTGTGTCCTCTCGTTACTTCATTGCAAGTACCTTGTGTGTATCTTGTTCTGTTTGTCCCGTTTCCCTGCCTCCGTTTCTACCTCCTGTGTTCCCCAGTCTGTTCCATGTGAACAGAGCCCTGTCCTGTCTGCCTGCACCTTCTGCTCTGTGGTTTCGCTCTGCTGCACTTGCCCTCCGAACCTGCGGTTTCGCTCTGCTCGCCCTCCGCACCTGCGGTTTCGCTCTGCTCTGCTCACCCTCCGCACCTGCGGATTAGCTCTGCTCGCCCTCCGCACCTGCGGTTTTGCTCTGCTCTGCTCGTCCTCCGCACCTGTGGTTTCGCTCTGCTCTGCTTGTCCTCCGCACCTTCGGTTTTCGCTCTGCTCTGCTTTGCTTGTCCTCCGCCCCTGCGGTTCTACTCTGCTTGTCCACCGCACCTACGGTTCTGTTCCTGTATCCCAGTCTGTACTGGTCCCTATCCAGCCTGCGTTCCTACCTGCCAGTACCCACCTGTCTGCATACCAGCCGTGCCTGCCAGTACCCACCTGACTGCATACCAGCCGTGCCTGACCGCTGCTGCATTCCCCGGTGTGGGTCAACAGCTGTGACCAGGGTCTGACCTGGAGTAACACCTGGGCCACCTCCCATGTCCCTCCTCGGACCACGGAGTCGATTAAACCACCGTGTGTTCGTGGTCGGATCTGGCGAGGCCCCTAGTCATGCCCCTCCAGGTACTCCTCGGTTCGTAGCCCAGTGGGACCACTAACCATGCTCACGTCAGTCAGGCCGGACGTGAGCGTAACACCGACATCTTTAATTTGGAAGACAGCAGTTACCTGGTGTATCTTAAATTGATGAAACCTCCACAAATGGTGCCGTGACTCGGCTCACACTCGAGGGGACTCTAAGTCTCGGGGTGCCCATCACCTGACCACCTACGGACGAGTCGGGACTGCTCAAAGCGAGAGCCTGATCAACTCTCATCACTGAATACGGTAAGTCTACAGATTTAATGAATCCATAGTGCTTATTCGTATTTTGAGCGGTCTCTGGTGAGTTTGTATTGTCTAGATTGGCACTTAGGGACAGACCTGTGTGACTGGGCGGGTCCCCGCTGTGTGATTCCAAGAACTCTGGTGTGTAGTCGCTCCTGGCTAACTGCTGCTCTGTGGTATCTTTGTTGTTCCGTCCCATTAGAACGATCTTTGTACGCAGGGGCGTACAAGTATACACTTGAGAATTTAGGAAAATTTCTTTGTTTATAACGTGGGCAGTGATGTTGTTGCTGATAAGTCGTGTATTAAGACGCCATTAGGACGCGGGCGCGCGGGGCCAACCAATCCTCTATTAAGTCATGTATTAAGTCGTGGGACATGTGGGGAGGGAAGTTACTGATAAGTCGAGTATTAAAACGTTATTAGGGCGCGGTCACACGGGGTTAACTAATCCTCTATTGAGACGTGGAATACGCGGGGAGCCGACAGCATCGTTAAGCCGTATATTAAGACGTCACTAGGACGCGGGTGCGCGGGGTGTTCAGTGCTTCATTAAGTCATAAAAGAATCAATTCAGTGCTTGGTAGGGAGTGTAGGGACCTGTTACAATTCTACTTATGTATCAGCTGCCTGGTCTGATCATAAGTCTAAGGGGACGGAACGCCTGGAGCCAAAATCATGGAAAAACTAAAGACATTGTTTGTGTCGCAGGGGTCACTCGATCAGGAGCGACAGAACCCCAAAGATATAGTTGCTAGAAGAGAAGGAAGGAAATATGTAGAGAAAACAAAAAAAGTAATGTCATTGTGTGGCTTGTCCCTGGGGGGGGGGGGGGGGTAGATTACAGCATAAGATGTTGAATGCAGCCATTTGTGAAAACAGGGGAAAACTGGAAGATAATGGGTTGTTGCAAAGTGCATACATGTGGAAAAAGCTTGTGCTGAGTTTATCAAAAGAAGAGAAAAAGTATGTGCAGAAACTTAAACAGTTAACTAAAATATGCAAGCAACCAGATAAGGGCCCGTTACAGCTGCTAGAATGGCAAGAAATTATGAAGAAGAAAAAGGGCAAGCTAAAAGATAAAGGATTGTTACAAACAGCTTTGGCTTGGTATAGAACAGCAGAGAATTTGTAAAAAGAAGGGTGGGTGGAGGAAGAAAATACAGACAATAAGGGGAAGACGCCATGTTATGTGTATTACTAAGATACGGCTCTCCAGCCACTGCCCGATAATGGCGGACGGGGGGGGTGGACCTGTACAAATTGCAGTCAGCAGAATACAGATAATAGAGATACTTGTCTTGCATGTGGGGCACCACGTCCCAGACCTCACACTGTTACTCACCTCCCCACCATGCCTCTGCCACCGCACTATAATGGTGGCGCAATGAATTGTTGGGTGTGTTCTAATTGTGGACAGCAGAATCCATTGTCAGCAGATTATTGTGTTGCATGTCATGCGCTCCGTCCAGGAGGCCTACCCCTTGCTACTACACAAGCCACTCCTAGTGCCCCATCCTCATCTGTTATACCTATGTCCGCCCAAAGTTCCAAACCTTCCTGCAGCAGCCATGTTGCTAAACTCATTGCATCACCTCCGGCCTCTGACCAGATGTCCCTTTCTGTGGTGGCCATCTTGGCACACCCTTCCTGCAGTGTGCTTCCTTCCGGTGGCGGCCATCTTGGCGCACCCAGAATAAAGGCCACAGTACACACTACACCCGGAACATCAACAGCAACATTTACTCCTATATCAGTGTGTCCGGTTGTCACTCCGGATGGTGCTTACTATGTCCCAAAAGACTATGTCCCTCTCTATCCTCATTTGCCCAGTGCCGAAACTCTACTTAATAGTCCGGAGTTCCGGCAGGCCCTTAACCGAAGGAGAAATACTATTGAACCGGAGGAGCCGTGGGATGAAAAGGCGGCAGCACCACCACCACCATCAGCGTCCACACCAATAAGCGATCCAGAAGGTTAGCAGGCTCGGGTGACATTTCGTACACCAATATCAGAATTCTCTCTGGATTGGGAGGATTCCTGTGCCACCCTTTCAGATGAAGAATACCCACAGGTGTGGAAACCATGGACAGAAATAATGATTTGGAAGTCATCAACGGTACTAACAGCAGGTCTGGGGGATCTGGTAACACAGCGAGTGGATGCAATAGTTAATGCAGCAAACCCTAGATTACAACATAAAGGAGGAGTGGCTAAGACTATTGTGCAAGCCGGAGGTAATGCTATTCAGGAAGACTGTAACAGCATTGTACATTCTTCAGGACCGGTCGAGGCAACAGACCTGGTAGCCACCAGACCAGGGAGTTTACCATGCACATAGGCGGAGTATAATGAGGGCAATGTAGGCTACCGCCCGGGGCCTCGCGCCTCCAGGGGGCCCGGGGCCCCGGGGTGTCTATGGCCGGATTGCCCTAATTATATGTGCAGCGCCGCGGCACATACCGGCAGACAGTGGCGGGGGGCCCCCGGACCGCTCCCCCAGCAGCGGCGCAAGGCCGCTACTTCTTCATCGGCCGGGCCAGCACTGCAGCAGTTAACTTCCCTGTGATGGCCCGGCCGCGTCACAGCTAGGAGACACAGCCCTGTGCGCGGCCGTGTCTCCTAGCTGTGACGTCATGCAGTGCGCACCCGGCTAGCACTGCTGCATCGGAGAGGAGCAGGAGGACTGGAGCCGGGCCGGGGGATGGCGAGTGTGTGAGAGTGTGTGTGAGTGTGTGAGAGTGTGTGTGATTGAGTGAGTGTGTGTGTGTGTGTGTGTGTGTGTGCAGGCAGATATCATTGTGTGATGTCTGTTTATATGTATTTTTGTGTTTCAAATGTGTTTATGCGTGTATGTATGTATATGTCTGTATATGCTTGTGTGTGTGCGTGACTGCGTGCGGCCTCCTGCTGAGTATAGATGGCGCCGTGCGGCCTCCTGCTGTCTCTAGGGGGGAACTGTGCGGCCTCCCGCTGTGTATAGATGGCGCCGTGCGACCTTCCGCTGTGTATAGATGGCGCCGTGCGGCCTCCTGCTGTGTACAGATGGCGCCATGCGGCCTCCTGCTGTGTATAGATGGCGCCGTGCGGCCTCCTGCTGTGTATAGATGGCACCGTGCGGCCCCTTGCTGTGTATAGATGGCGCCGTGCGGCCTCCTGCTGTGTATAGATGGCTACGTGCGGCCTCCTGCTGTGTATAGATGGCTACGTGCGGCCTCCTGCTGTGTATAGATGGCGCCGTGCGGCCTCCTGCTCTGTATAGATGGCACCGTGCGGCCCCCTGCTGTGTATAGATGGCGCCGTGCGGCCTCCTGCTGTGTATAGATGGCTTCGTGCGGCCTCCTGCTGTGTATAGATGGCTACGTGCGGCCTCCTGCTGTGTATAGATGGCTATGTGCGGCCTCCTGCTGTGTATAGATGGCTACGTGGGGCCTCCTGCTGTGTATAGATGGCGCCGTGCGGCCTCCTGCTGTGTATAGATGGCGTCGTCTGGCCTCCTGCTGTGTATAGATGGCGCCGTGCGGCCTCCTGCTGTGTATAGATAGCTACGTGCGGCCCCCTGCTGTGTATAGATGGCGCCATGCGGCTGCCTGCTGTGTATAGAAGGCTACGTGCGGCCCCCTGCTGTGTATAGATGGCACCGTGCGGCCTCCTGCTGTGTATAGATAGCTACGTGCGGCCTCCCGCTATATATAGATGGCTACGTGCGGCCTCCCGCTGTGTATAGATGGCTATGTGCGGCCTCCCAGTGTGTATAGATGGCTACGTGAGGCCTCCCGCTGTGTATAGATGGCTACATGCGGCCTCCCGCTGTGTATAAATGTCGCCGTGCGGCCTCCCGCTGTGTATAGATGGCTATGTGCGGCCTCCTGCTGTGTATAGATGGCTACGTGCGGCCCCCTGCTGTGTATAGATGGCGCCGTGCGGCCTCCTGCTGTGTATAGATGCCTACGTGCGGCCTCCTGCTGTGTATAGATAGCTACGTATGGCCTCCCGCTATATATAGATGGCTACGTGCGGCCTCCCGCTGTGTATAGATGGCTATGTGCGGCCTCCCGCTGTGTATAGATGGTTACATGCGGCCTCCTGCTGTATATAGATGGCTACGTGCGGCCTCCCGGTGTGTATAGATGGCTACGTGAGGCCTTCCGCTGTGTATAGATGGCTACGTGCGGCCTCCCGCTGTGTATAAATGGCGCCGTGCGGCCTCCCGTTGTGTATAGATGGTTACGTGCGGCCTCCTGCTGTATATAGATGGCTACGTGCGGCCTCCTGCTGTGTATAGATGGCTACGTGCGGCCTCCTGCTGTGTATAGATGGCTACGTGAGGCCTCCCGCTGTGTATAGATGGCTACGTGTGGCCTCCCGCTGTGTATAGATGGCTACGCACGGCCCCCTGCTGCGTATGGATGGCACCGTGCGGCCTCCTGCTGTGTATAGATAGCTACGTGCGGCCTCCCGCTATATATAGATGGCTACGTGCGGCCTCCCGCTGTGTATAGATGGCTATGTGCGGCCTCCCAGTGTGTATAGATGGCTACGTGAGGCCTCCCGCTGTGTATAGATGGCTACGTGCGGCCTCCCGCTGTGTATAAATGTCGCCGTGCGGCCTCCCGCTGTGTATAGATGGCTATGTGCGGCCTCCTGCTGTGTATAGATGGCTACGTGCGGCCCCCTTCTGTGTATAGATGGCGCCGTGCGGCCTCCTGCTGTGTATAGATGCCTACGTGCGGCCTCCTGCTGTGTATAGATAGCTACGTATGGCCTCCCGCTATATATAGATGGCTACGTGCGGCCTCCCGCTGTGTATAGATGGCTATGTGCGGCCTCCCGCTGTGTATAGATGGTTACATGCGGCCTCCTGCTGTATATAGATGGCTACGTGGGGCCTCCCGGTGTGTATAGATGGCTACGTGAGGCCTCCCGCTGTGTATAGATGGCTACGTGCGGCCTCCCGCTGTGTATAGATGGCTATGTGCGGCCTCCCGCTGTGTATAGATGGTTACATGCGGCCTCCTGCTGTATATAGATGGCTACGTGCGGCCTCCCGGTGTGTATAGATGGCTACGTGAGGCCTTCCGCTGTGTATAGATGGCTACGTGCGGCCTCTCGCTGTGTATAAATGGCGCCGTGCGGCCTCCCGTTGTGTATAGATGGTTACGTGCGGCCTCCTGCTGTATATAGATGGCTACGTGCGGCCTCCTGCTGTGTATAGATGGCTACGTGCGGCCTCCTGCTGTGTATAGATGGCTACGTGAGGCCTCCCGCTGTGTATAGATGGCTACGTGTGGCCTCCCGCTGTGTATAGATGGCTACGCGCGGCCCCCTGCTGCGTATGGATGGCACCGTGCGGCCTCCTGCTGTGTATAGATAGCTACGTGCGGCCTCCCGCTATATATAGATGGCTACGTGCGGCCTCCCGCTGTGTATAGATGGCTATGAGCGGCCTCCCAGTGTGTATAGATGGCTACGTGAGGCCTCCCGCTGTGTATAGATGGCTACGTGCGGCCTCCCGCTGTGTATAAATGTCGCCGTGCGGCCTCCCGCTGTGTATAGATGGCTATGTGCGGCCTCCTGCTGTGTATAGATGGCTACGTGCGGCCCCCTGCTGTGTATAGATGGCGCCGTGCGGCCTCCTGCTGTATATAGATGCCTACGTGCGGCCTCCTGCTGTGTATAGATAGCTACGTATGGCCTCCCGCTATATATAGATGGCTACGTGCGGCCTCCCGCTGTGTATAGATGGCTATGTGCGGCCTCCCGCTGTGTATAGATGGTTACATGCGGCCTCCTGCTGTATATAGATGGCTACGTGCGGCCTCCCGGTGTGTATAGATGGCTACGTGAGGCCTCCCGCTGTGTATAGATGGCTACGTGCGGCCTCCCGCTGTGTATAAATGGCGCCGTGCGGCCTCCCGTTGTGTATAGATGGTTACATGCGGCCTCCTGCTGTATATAGATGGCTACGTGCGGCCTCCTGCTGTGTATAGATGGCTACGTGCGGCCTCCTGCTGTGTATAGATGGCTACGTGAGGCCTCCCGCTGTGTATAGATGGCTACGTGTGGCCTCCCGCTGTGTATAGATGGCTACGCGCGGCCCCCTGCTGCGTATGGATGGCACCGTGCGGCCTCCTGCTGTGTATAGATGGCGCCGTGCGGCCTCCTGCTGTGTATAGATGGCTACGTGCGGCCTCCTGCTGTGTATAGATGGCACCGTGTGGCCTCCTGCTGTGTATAGATGGCTACATGCGGCCTCCCGCTGTGTATAGATGGCTACTTGCGGCCTCCCACTGTGTATAGATGGCACCGTGCGGCCTCCTGCTGTTTATAGATGGCTACGTGTGCTCCATATTGAGTCATACAATTAATGTAAGGCTATATGCCCACGATTCAGAAATGCTCCGAGTTTTTCTTGAGCGTTTCTGCATCTCCCTGGCAGAAAAAACGCATGCGGATTGTACATGCGGATTGTACATGCGTTTTTCCTGCCAGGGGCATGCGAATGTGAAGTGTTCTTCACATGCATTTCCGCATGCGGGTTGTCAAGTGCTTTCCAAGCGATTTTAGCATCACTTGGAAAGTGCTTGACAACTTGGTCACACTATATAAATCCATGCAACCAGCATGGATTTATATAGTGTGACCGTAAAAGAATGGTAAAAAATATATACTTACCTTCTGATGGCCTGCCAACGTCAGCGGTCGCGTGACACGTCACATGACTAAATGACATCACGGCAGGTCCTTTTCAGACCATCGCGAGCTGCCGGCAAGCCAGGACGCATCTGATAAAGACACCGGGGGCCTTCAGAAGGTAAGTATAATATTTATTTTTTATTTTATTATTTTTTTAAAGGTTCTATGGTACCCAGGTCCGGAGGAGAGTCTCCTCTTCTCCAAACCCGGGTACCATCCGCACATTGAAACGGAAATTTCCACAGCATGCGCACAGCACATGCGGATTATCATTGGGGAACATGGCAGACCTTCTACCAAGCATTTTTTTAGTGTTTCTGCAGCAGAATTGCCACTGCGGAAATGCTTAAAAAACGCATAGTGGGCACACAGCCTAAAAAGAATTAGTATAATTAATATTGTGCCAAATTAATTTCACATGAACTATCACATGATCTATCACAGGGGATCATGTGACATGTGATACATCAGGTGTGTGGGGGGGGGGGCCCGCCTTTGAAACTGCCCGGGGCCCTTGCTACTCTTAATCCACCCCTGACCATGCAGGCTTATCATTCATGCAGTAGGTCCAGTGTATGATGAAGATCATCATGATCAGTGTGTGTCACAACTTAGAGCTACAATCAACAATATTCTGAACTATGTTGGAACAAGGAACCTTTCTTCTATTGCTCTTCCTGCTATAAATTCTGGAATGTATGGATTTCCTATGCAAGCCTGTTCCCAAGCAATAGTCCAAGCTATACGGGAGTATAGAGGATTAACTATGTTGGAGGAGATAAGACTAATCAGCAATATGACTATCATAAATCTCAAATTCTCACCTGAGCTGTGGAAAGTGCCACAGCTAGATCAGACTCACTCAACCGCCAGATGACCTCAGAAGATAACCCGAATGAACTATTTCCTGGACAAACACCTCCTGTTGCTGTGTTGCCAGTATCTCCCTCAACATCTTCTCAGTCAGAATCTCCAGTGCCAGATAACCATAATAGATACAGTACAGACCAAAAGTTTGGACACACCTTGTCATTTAAAGATTTTTCTGTATTTTCATGACTATGAAAATTGTACATTTACACTGAAGGCATCAAAACTATGAATTAACACATGTGGAATTATATACTTAACAAAAAAGTGTGAAACAACTGAAAATATGTCTTATATTCTAGGTTCTTCAAAGTAGCCACCTTTTGCTTTGATGACTGCTTTGCACACTCTTGGCATTCTCTTGATGAGCTTCAAGAGGTAGTCACCGGAAATGGTCTTCCAACAATCTTGAGGAGTTCCCAGAGATGCTTAGCACTTGTTGGCCCTTTTGCCTTCACTCTGCGGTCCACCTCACCCCAAACCATCTCGATTGGGTTCAGGTCTGGTGACTGTGGAGGCCAGGTCATCTGGCGTAGCACCCCATCACTCTTCCCTTTGGTCAAATAGCCCTTACACAGCCTGGAGGTGTGTTTGGGGTCATTGTCCTGTTGAAAAATAAATGATGGTCCAACTAAACGCAAACCGGATGGAATAGCATGCTGCTGCAAAATGCTGTGGTAGCCAAGCTGGTTCAGTATGCCTTTAATTTTGAATAAATCCCCAACAGTGTCACCAGCAAATCACCCCCACATCATCACACCACCTCCTCCATGCTTCACGGTGGGAACCAGGCATGTACAGTACAGACCAAAAGTTTGGACACATTCTCATTTAAAGATTTTTCTGTACTTTCATGACTATGAAAATTGTACATTCACACTGAAGGCATCAAAACTATGAATTAACACATGTGGAATTACAGTATATACTTAACAAAAAAGTGTGAAACAACTGAAAATACGTCTTATATTCTAGGTTCTTCAAAGTAGCCACCTTTTGCTTTGATGACTGCTTTGCACACTCTTGGCATTCTCTTAATGAGCTTCAAGAGGTAGTCACCGGAAATGGTCTTCCAACAATCTTGAAGGAGTTCCCAGAGATGCTTAGCACTTGTTGGCCCTTTTGCCTTCACTCTGCGGTCCAGCTCACCCCAAACCATCTCGATTGGGTTCAGGTCTGGTGACTGTGGAGGCCAGGTCATCTGGTGTAGCACCCCATCACTCTCCTTCTTGGTCAAATAGCCCTTACACAGCCTGGAGGTGTGTTTGGGGTCATTGTCCTGTTAAAAAATAAATGATGGTCCAACTAAACGCAAACCGGATAGAATAGCATGCCGCTGCAAGATGCTGTGGTAGCCATGCTGGTTCAGTATGCCTTCAATTTTGAATAAATTCCCCACAGTGTCACCAGCAAAGCACCCCCACACCATCACACCTCCTCCTCCATGCTTCACGGTGGGAACCAGGCATGTACAGTCCATCCGTTCACCTTTTCTGTGTCGCACAAAGACACGGTGGTTGGAACCAAAGATCTCAAATTTGGACTCATCAGACCAAAGCACAGATTTCCACTGGTCTAATGTCCATTCCTTGTGTGGTTTAGCCCAAACAAGTCTCTTCTGCTTGTTGCCTGTCCTTAGCAGTGGTTTCCTAGCAGCTATTTTACCATGAAGGCCTGCTGCACAAAGTCTCCTCTTAACAGTTGTTGTAGAGATGTGCTGCTGCTAGAACTCTGTGTGGCATTGACCTGGTCTCTAATCTGAGCTGCTGTCAACCTGCGATTTCTGAGGCTGGTGACTCGGATAAACTTATCCTCAGAAGCAGAGGTGACTCTTGGTCTTCCTTTCCTGGGGCGGTCCTCATGTGAGCCAGTTTCTTTGTAGCGCTTGATGGTTTTTGCAACTGCACTTGGGGACACTTTCAAAGTTTGCCCAATTTTTCGGACTAACTGACCTTCATTTCTTAAAGTAATGATGGCCACTCGTTTTTCTTTACTTAGAATTTGTATTATAGCAAGAAAAAAGCAGCTAAAAGTCTATTCAGTAGGACTATCAGCTGTGTATCCACCAGACTTCTGCACAACACAACTGATGGTCCCAACCCCATTTATAAGGCAAGAAATCCCACTTATTAAACCTGACAGGGCACACCTGTGAAGTGAAAACCATTTCCGGTGACTACCTCTTGAAGTTCATAAAGAGAATGTCAAGAGTGTGCAAAGCAGTCATCAAAGCAAAAGGAGGCTACTTTGAAGAACCTACTGTAGAATATAAGACATATTTTCAGTTGTTTCACACTTTTGTGTTAAGTATATAATTCCACATATGCTAATTCATAGTTTTGATGCCTTCAGTGTGAATGTACAATTTTCAAAGTCATGAAAATACAGAAAAACCTTTAAATGAGAAAGTGTGTCCAAACTTTTGGTCTGTACTGTAGAGTCAATCGGTTCACCTTTTCTGCGTCGCACAAAGACACGGTGGTTGGAACCAAAGATCTCAAATTTGGACTCATCAGACCAAAGCACAGATTTCCACTGGTCTAATGTCCATTCCTTTTGCTCTTTAGCCCAAACAAGTCTCTTCTGCTTGTTGCCTGTTGTAACGGGTCCGGGTGGTGGAACCTCTGTGCCGAGATGCAAGGAGGGACCCAGAGGGGCGTGACTAAGTATCAACTCAGACCGACCCTGGTCGTACGGCAGCAAACGACACCGTGACCAGGGAGGATCCGGGCTGAGGGACCAGGTGCTACTCTGGGGACGACCTTGTAAGAGAGCAGGTGGCTCCCACGGGTCAGATGGCTGGGACTGACCGGTATGACAGATGGACACAGCAAGCAGGCAGAAGTCTCTGGTAGCTGACAGGTGGTCACGGTACGTGACAGCAGAGCAGGTAGTAGTCTCTAGGTTTACCAGGCAGGTGGTCACAGCAAGTGACGGCAAAGCCTCCAGGCAGGCTGGCAGGAAACAGGCGGGCGCTCCCAGGTGAGCGGGCAGACCGACAAGGCACGTAACAGGCTGGTAACAGGTGGGCGCTCCCAGGTGAGCGGGCTGACGGACACAGCAGGTAACAGGTGGGTGCTCCCAGGTGAGCGGTATGACAGACACAGCAGGTAACAGGTGAGCGCTCCCAGGTGAGCGGGCTGACGGACTCTGCAGGTAACAGACGGATGCTCCCAGGTGAGCGGACAGACAGACAGGGCAGGTAACAGGCGGATGCTCCCAGGTGAGCGGACTGGCAGACAGGGCAGGTAACAGGCAGATGCTCCCAGGTGAGCGGACTGGCAGACAGGGCAGGTAACAGGCAGGTAACAGGCAGGTAACAGGTGAGCAGGCTGGCAGGCTCGGCAGGTAATGGGCAGATAACAGGCTGGCAGGCAGGACGAGGAGTCAGGCTAGCAGCTGGACCTGAGGGCTGAAGCAGAGATCAGAAACTGCAACAACTTTGCTCGGGCACCTCCATTTTGGAGGAGGTGCTTTATATATGGGAGGTCCTCCAGCCATTGGCCGGGGACTCCTTAGGACGGCGCGCATGGTCCCTTTAAGAGAGGGGAAGCTCGCGCGCCCTAAGCACAGAGCCCGGGAAGGAGCGCGCGCCGGCAGCAGCGAGGAGGGGAGCGCAGGAGGATGCCGTGCCAGGAGCGGGAAGGTGAGAGGGACGGCGTCTCTGCCTAGCAGTGGGCAGAGACACCGATGCTACAGTACCCCCCCTTTAGGCCCCCCCTTTTTTAGGCCAGAGAAATTTCTCAAGAAGAAGCGGGGCGTTGATGTTCTCCCTGGGTTCCCACGTTCTCTTCTCAGGACCAAACCCCTTCCAATCCACCAGAAAAAAAGTTCTCCCCCTTACCCTTTTGGTGGCCAGAATACTCTCTACCTCAAAGACATCCTCAGCAGAAACCGGAGCAGGAGGAGTACCTGGATTGTTGGAAAAAGTGTTAAGGATAACGGGTTTGAGGAGAGATACGTAGAAGGAGTTGGGAATGCGTAGGGTGGCCGGGAGTTTTAATTTGTAGGCTACTGGATTAATTTGCCTGAGGACTTCGAAAGGACCGATGAATCGAGGGCCCAACTTGTAGGAGGGTACTTTGAGCCGCACATGTTTGGAGGAGAGCCAGACCTTGTCTCCTGGACGAAATAGAGGCGGATCCAGACGTCTCTTATCAGCATATCTCTTCATCCGCTCAGAAGACAGAAGAAGAGCGGACCTTGTACTCTCCCAAATGGTAGAAAATTCACTGACAAGTGACTCCGCAGCAGGGTTGTCCACAGAAGCGGAGACGGGAACCGGAATCCGGGGATGTTGGCCACAAACTATAAAGAACGGTGACTTGGAAGAGGATTCGCTCTCATGGTTATTATAAGAGAACTTGGCCCAAGGTAGGAGGTCCACCCAATCGGAATGGTGGGCATTAACGAAGTGCCGGAGGTAGCTGGTAAGGATCTGATTGATAAGCTCCACTTGACCATTGGACTGTGGGTGGTAAGCGGAGGAGAAATCCAGGGTGACGTCCAACAGCTTACATGTGGCTCTCCAGAAGCGTGAGGTGAACTGAACCCCTCGATCCGACACGATGTGGAGGGGTAGGCCATGGAGACGGAAAATGTGGCGGATAAAGTCCTTAGCCAGCTCGGGTGCAGATGGGAGACCAGGCAGGGGAATGAAGTGGGCCATTTTAGAAAAGCGGTCAGCGACCACCCAAATGACTGTACACCCGGCAGAAACAGGAAGGTCGGTAATAAAGTCCATAGCAATGTGCTGCCATGGAGCAGCGGGTACGGGAAGGGGCAGAAGATGACCGACTGGTAGATTACTGGGAACTTTGTTGCGGGCACAAGACGAACAGGCCGTGACGAAGTCTACAACATCCTTAAGCAGGGTAGGCCACCAGTAATGCCGGGTAATGAGCAGGAAGGTCTTCTTTTGGCCAGCATTGCCAGCTAGTTTAGAAGAATGACCCCAGCGAAGAACCTTCTCATGATCTGGTACAGCTACAAACGTCTTACCGGGTGGAAGACGAGTCAGATCCAAGGGGGTCACATTCATCACCTTGGAGGGGTCGATGATGTGCATAGGTTCCTCCTCTTGATCGGAGGACAGGAAGGATTGGGACAAGGCATCAACTTTGACATTCTTGTCCGACGGGCGGAAATGTAAGATGAAGTCGAAGCAGGCAAAAAACAAAGACCACCGGGCCTGACGCGGATTAAGTTTCTGGGCATTTTGGAGATATGCCAGATTTTTGTGATCCGTGTAGATGATCACCGGGTATAGAGCCCCTTCAAGCAGGTAGCGCCACTCCTCCAGCGCCAATTTGACGGCTAGCAATTCTCGGTCTCCTATGGAGTAGTTGCGCTCAGACGAGGAGAAGATTTTGGAGAAGAAGCCGCAGGTTACCATTCTCCCGATAGAAGATTTTTGGGTGAGTACCGCTCCGGCTCCGGAGGAGGAGGCATCAACCTCCAGGTAGAATTGTTTATTACAGTCCGGACGGTGCAGGACTGGGGCAGAGGCGAAGGCTTTCTTTAAGGAAAGAAAGGCCTCCTCAGCTTCGGGCAACCATACCTTGGGATTAGCCTCCTTACGGGTGAGCGCAGATATGGGAGTAGTCCGGGACGAGAAGTGTGGGATGAAGAGACGTTAGTAATTGGCGAAGCCCAGGAATCGCTGTATCGCCTTCAACCCCTCTGGATGGGGCCACCTCAGGACAGCAGAGAGCTTCTCGGGATCCATTCGCAAGCCTGTCTGGAAGATAACATATCCCAAGAATGGAAGGGAGGTCTGGTCGAAGAGGCACTTCTCGTACTTGGCATAGAGGTGGTTCTGCCTGAGCCTAAGCAGGACCTGACGAACATCCCTCCGGTGTGTGGGAAGATCCGGAGGGAAGACCAAGATATCGTCCAGGTATACCACCACGCAGGAGTACAGGAGATCGCGGAAGATGTCGTTGACCAGTTCTTGAAAGACGGCGGGAGCATTGCAGAGACCGAAGGGCATCACACGGTACTCATAGTGACCGTCCCGGGTATTGAATGCTGTCTTCCACTCGTCTCCTTGATGGATACGGACCAGGTTATATGCTCCCCGAAGATCCAGCTTGGAGAAGATCCTGGCGCCTTTGAGGCGATCAAACAACTCGGAGATGAGCGGCAGGGGGTATTTGTTTTTTACCGTGATTTGATTGAGTCCTCTATAGTCAATACAGGGACGTAGCGAGCCGTCTTTCTTTTTGACAAAGAAGAATCCGGCTCCAGCCGGGGAGGTAGATTTTCGAATAAATCCCCTAGCCAGATTCTCTTCAATGTATTCAGACATGGCCCGGGTTTCGGCCGCAGACAATGGGTAGATAAGCCCACGGGGCGGAGTGGCGCCAGGTACCAGGTCGATCGAGCAATCATATGGCCTATGGGGTGGCAACGTCTCTGCTTCCTTTTTACCGAAGACATCCGCATAGGGCCAGTATGGAGCCGGGAGACCGGGTAGATTAGCTGGAGTAGGCGGAGGGCGAGCTGGGCGGACCGGAACCAGGCAGGTCTTATGGCAGTCTGGTCCCCACCGGAGTACTTCACCGGATCGCCAGTTCAATATGGGTTCATGTATCTGTAGCCAGGGTAGACCAAGCAATAGGGAGTGAGAGAGTCCAGACAGCACATGGAATGAGATTTCCTCAGAGTGCAGCATTCCCACCTGCAGGGTTATGGGTTCAGTGACAAGCAGGATGGTCACCGGGAGAAGTCTTCCATCCACGGAGGCGACTGACAATGGTTCAGCCAGGGGCTTGGTGGGAATACGGTATCTCTCTACCAAAGACTGGGAGATGAGGCTTCCAGCAGCTACAGAGTCCAGGTGGGCGATTTCAAAGTGGAGATTCTCTCCCCAGGAGATAGAGACAGACAAGGTTAGAGATGGAGAGAGCTTACTTTTGTCTAGGACGACCTCTCCAAGTGAACCTAGACACTGGAGTTTTCAGGCTTCTCCGGGCAGGAATGGATCAGGTGCTTTTTACTGCCACAAAAGAAACAGCTTCCCTCGGCTCGGCGTGACTCTTGGCGAGATATGAACATCTTGGTCTGGTCGATCTGCATGGGCTCGGGTGAGTGTGCCCGGGGAGTGACAGATAAAGAGACAGGTCTCTGGAAAGTAGGAGCAAGGCGGGGAAACCTCCTCTCACGGGTGGTCTCTTTGGTACGTTCCTGGAACCGGATGTCAATCCGGGTAGCTAGTGTCACTAAGTCATCCAGGGTGGTTGGAATGTCCCGACCGGCAAGTTCGTCTTTAATCCGACCGGAGAGGCCCTCCCAGAAGACGGACACCAGGGCCTCGTTATCCCAGGCAAGCTCAGAAGCGAGGCTACGGAACCGTATGACATATTGGCCCACGGTGAGACTCCCTTGGTGGAGACATAGCAGAGAGGAGGCTGACGAGGTCTTTCGTCCCGGTTCATCAAAGACTTTCCGGAAAGCAGTGAGGAAAGCTGACAAGTTGGATACCAGGGGATCCCCTCTCACCCACAGGGGATTTAGCCAAGCCAGTGCTTCCCCAGTGAGATGGGACATGATGAAGGCCACTTTGGCCTGGTCGGTGGTAAAGTGATGTGCAAAGAGTTCAAAGTGCAGGGTGCACTGGTTAATGAAGTCTCGAGCCAAGGCGGGGTCTCCACCAAAACGAGGCGGTGCAGAGAGCCGGGGACCCGGACCGGGTACCATGGTATTGATGGGCAGCGGCGCTGCCGGGGCGTGAGTCGTACGACTGGAGGCAGGTTCTGGTGGAGCAGTCAGTGTGTCCAGGTGGGAGTTGACATTACGCAGGTGGTTCAGGATGGATTCCTGTTGGGATCTCTGACGGGAGACTTTGTGGAACAGGTCAGAGAGCGAGGGAGCTTGAGTGCCACCGGGTTCCATGGCCCAAGCAAACTGTAACGGGTCCGGGTGGTAGAACCTCTGTGCCGAGGTGCAAGGAGGGACCCAGAGGGGCGTGACTAAGTATCAACTCAGACCGACCCTGGTCGTATGGCAGCAAACGACACCGTGACCAGGGAGGATCCGGGCTGAGGGACCAGGTGCTTCTCTGGGGACGACCTTGTAAGAGAGCATGTGGCTCCCACGGGTTAGATGGCTGGGACTGACCGGTATGACGGATGGACACGGCAAGCGGGCAGATGTCTCTGGTAGCTGACAGGAGGTCACGGTACGTGACAGCAGAGCAGGTAGTAGTCTCTAGGTTTACCAGGCAGGTGGTCACAGCAAGTGACGGCAGAGCCTCCAGGCAGGCTGGCAGGAAACAGGCTGGCGCTCCCAGGTGAGCGGGCAGACTGACAAGGCAGGTATCAGGCAGGTAACAGGTGGGCGCTCCCAGGTGAACGGGCTGACGGACACAGCAGGTAACAGGCGGGTGCTCCCAGGTGAGCGGTATGACAGACACAGCAGGTAACAGGTGAGCGCTCCCAGGTGAGCGGGCTGACGGACTCTGCAGGTAACAGACGGATGCTCTCAGGTGAGCGGACAGACAGACAGGGCAGGTAACAGCCGGATGCTCCCAGGTGAGCGGACTGGCAGACAGGGCAGGTAACAGGCGGATGCTCCCAGGTGAGCGGACTGGCAGACAGGGCAGGTAACAGGCAGGTAACAGGCAGGTAACAGGTGAGCGCTCCAGGTGAGCAGGCTGGCAGGCTCGGCAGGTAACGGGCAGATAACAGGCAGCAGCGAGGAGGGGAGCGCAGGAGGACGCCGCGCCAGGAGCGGGAAGGTGAGAAGGACGGCGTCTCTGCCTAGCAGTGGGCAGAGACGCCGATGCTACACCTGTCCTTAGCAGTGGTTTCCTAGCAGCTATTTTACCATGAAGGCCTGCTGCACAAAGTCTCCTCTTAACAGTTGTTGTAGAGATGTGTCTGCTGCTAGAACTCTGTGTGGAATTGACCTGGTCTCTAATCTGAGCTGCTGTTAACCTGCGATTTCTGAGGCTGGTGACTCGGATAAACTTATCCTCAGAAGCAGAGGTGACTCTTGGTCTTCTTTTCCTGGGGCGGTCCTCATGTGAGCCACTTTCTTTGTAGCACTTGATGTTTTTTGCAACTGCACTTGGGGATACTTTCAAAGTTTGCCCAATTTTTCGGACTGACTGACCTTCATTTCTTAAAGTAATGATGGCCACTCGTTTTTCTTTACTTAGCTGCTTTTTTCTTGCCATAATACAAATTCTAACAGTCTATTCAGTAGGACTATCAGCTGTGTATCCACCAGACTTCTACACAACACAACTGATGGTCCCAACCCCATTTATAAGGCAAGAAATCCCACTTATTAAACCTGACAGGGCACACCTGTGAAGTGAAAACCATTTCAGGTGACTACCTCTTGAAGCTCATCAAGAGAATGCTAAGAGTGTGCAAAGCAGTCATCAAAGCAAAAGGTGGCTACTTTGAAGAACCAAGACATATTTTCAGTTGTTTCACACTTTTTTGTTAAGTATATAATTCCACATGTGTTAATTCATAGTTTTGATGCCTTCAGTGTGAATGTACAATTTTCAAAGTCATGAAAATACAGAAAAATCTTTAAATGAGGTGTGTCCAAACTTTTGGTCTGTACTGTATGTGGCATTCACACCCTCGCAAGTTAATCGAGTGATTAGTCAACTACCTGACCCAGACAGACACCCTATGGCATTCCACAGAAGTATCAGACAAATTCAGAAAACTTATTCAGCCACTTGGAAAGATCTTCATGAAATCACTAGCATTAAAGGAGAGATGTCTTCTGGCCAATAATTCAAGTAGCT
The DNA here is from genome assembly GCF_046119375.1 of Phyllobates terribilis. Classification (NCBI taxonomy): domain Eukaryota; kingdom Metazoa; phylum Chordata; class Amphibia; order Anura; family Dendrobatidae; genus Phyllobates; species Phyllobates terribilis. Next base: position 194,125,557 of record NW_027362772.1, on the reverse strand, counting down.
CTGAATGACAGCCAAGTGACAGACAAGGAGACTTACCAATCAGGAAGAGCTTTTTGTCAACAACTTCAGCAATGGGCCAAGGAGCGGCTCACAGACTCATCTACCAGTGTATCGGACTATACTCAAGAATCAGGGGAGAATGTCAAAAAATTTTACACCAGAATCCATACTCTGATCAAGGATCAAGGGTTCGATGAAGGTCAGAGGATCCAACAAAATCTGCTAGTCACTTCATTTGTTAGGGGACTCAGAGAGGAAATCTCAGCGAAGCTTACAGACTCCAGACCAGAATATGTGGACATGTCTCCACGAAAGGTACTCCTCATTGCTAAAGCTATAGAGAAACAAATGTACAGAGGACCGAGTTTAAGACTAAGGTAACCAATCTGTTACCGTTGCAAACAACCAGGTCATTTCAGAAGAGGATGTCCGGAGAATAGAGGGAATCTTTTCTATGGCTCGATGCCACTCTGCTACAACTCGCAATTTAAAAGAAGACATTCTCCATGCTACCAAGGGAATCCACTGTACTCCCGCCATGAGTATAGACAGCCATCACGGCAGCCACCACAGAGAGAGTATGAGACAATGCCAAGAGGACCTGTGCAGAATTACAAAGACCAGCCACCGCAACAGATGTACCCGGTTTGTGGGGGAAGACCAGAATTACCCCGCATAGGACAGTGGCAAACCCGTGCTCACCTTGACGTCAGTTGAAAACGTCCCCACTAAATCTGGACTGATTTCTACTGTCAAAATTGATGTAGAGGACAGAACTTTACCTTTTCTAGTAGACACGGGTGCAGCCAGATCAGTAATACGGTCAAGAGATTTACCCTATGAATCGCTTATTTCTGATAATTTCCTTTCATGTGTGGGAGTGGATGGAAAACCACACTCATCACGACTAACATTTCCATTGCCTATTGGGAAAGAATAGAAGCTGCTGGCCAGATTGCTCATTTCAGACACCTGCCTGCTTAATTTGTTGGGAGCAGATCCACTCCAGAAGTTAAATGCTCAGATATCATATGATGAAAATGGAATGCATCTAGATGTCTCTACTCCGTTATCATTAGAGGAACAAACAAAGGTACATGCCCTCCTATTGTGTGTCATCCAATTTGCAATAACCGCCGTACCACAGCATTATCTTGACTGCATACCACCTGAACTCTGGTCTCAAGGTCCTGGTGATATAGGCCAGCTGCCTGACCTGCCAGTCCAAGTTTTCCTTAAACAAGGTGCACGGATTCCCAGATTCCACAGTACCCACTGAAAGCAGCCCAAGAAGCGTCATTAGATGCCCAGATCCAAGAATTACTCAAGGAAGGAGCATTAATTCCCTGTGTTTCTCCTGCTAATACTCCATTGTTTTCAGTGAAGAACAAAACTGCAAGAGGAGAATGGGATAAATTTAGGATGGTGCAAGATCTGAGAGCTGTCAATGCAGTAACAATCTTGGAGACCCCAGTGGTGTCAAATCCACATACATTACTCAGTGAAATCCCCCCTGAGGCAACGCATTTTACAGTAATCAACTTGGCAAACGCCTTCTTCAGTGTGCCTCTGCATCCAGACTGTCAGTATCTTTTTGCTTTTACACACAGAGGAGTACCGTACACCTGGACCGTTATGCCTCAAAGAGCTCAGATGTCTCCTCATCACTTCACACTGGCCTTAACTACCTGTCTCTAAACCTGGAAGAGTGAGAACCCTGAAGTCACATTGATACAATATGTTGATGATCTACTCCTCTGTTGTCCCGATGACCAAACTTTCCACAGGTTCAGCTATTCTTTGCTCCAATTTCGGTCCACCATCGGATGCAAAGTTACTTTGCGAAAGCTACAATGGTGTTGTACCAAAGTTGTGTTTTTGGGTCATTGCATATCCCAAGGTACCAAGCATCTCACTGAAGGGCGGAAAACTGCCATCCGTGACATCCTGTACCCGAGAACTGTGATACAACTCCAATCTTTCCTGGGAATGATCACATACTGCAAGCAGTGGATCCCTAACGCGTCAGCTCTCATGCAACCTCTATATGATTGGGTCCACTCTTCTGAGCTTGACCTGCATTTTCACCAAGAAGCTGAAGTTGCAATGGACCAGCTGAAAGAACTCATCATTTCAGCCCCTGCACTGGGGATTCTCAACTATGAATTTCCATTCTTTCTATTTGTCTCTGAAGCATGTGGCCATGCCTCAGGAGTTCTGGCACAAAAACATGGAGGCCACATGAGACCCGTCGGATATTATTCCAGTAAATTGGATCCAGTGGCGCAAACAGCTCCAACATGTCTCAAAGCAGTGCTGGCAGCTACAGAACTCCTCCACAGAACAGCAGATGTTGTACTTGGCCATCCTACAACTATACTGGCCCCTCATGATTTGAAAGCTATCTTTGCACAAACCCAGCACAGCCATCTATCTATGCAACTTCGTGTCAGAATCCAATGTGAGCTCCTTTTACCAGAAAATATAGCTCTTTGGAGATGTACTGTCTTGATTCCCTCCACTCTGCTTCCTCTGTCAAGGGGGGACTGCTCTGAAGACTTAGGGGGAACTTCAGAAGACCATGAATACCCTGATTCGAGTGACCATGATTGCCTTGAGGTCAGGAAGGCAGAAACCTCTCACCTACCTACTGTCTCTGATCAGCCACTGCCTGAAGCGGATCTAATACTGTATACTGACGGGTCCAGATACGCAGATGAATATGGAACGTACCACCATACTGGATATGTGGTGGTGTCCCCACCAATGGTTGTTTCTGCTGGACCACTGCCATCTTATATGTCATCTCAAGAGGCCGAACTATATGCTCTGACCGAAGCCTGCAAGTGCGCAGAGAGTCAAGTGGCCAATATCTACATGGACTCAAGGTATGGATTCGGGATTGCCCACGACCTTGGCCTGATATGGGCCCTGAGAGGTTACAAGACAGCCAGTGGAGCTCCAATCCGGAATGCAGTGGCAGTGAGAAGTCTGCTAGAAGCTCTGAAGTTACCTAGGCAAGTGGCTGTGATCAAAATTAAGGCTCATGGGAAACTGAATTCAGAGGAAGCCAAGGGGAATCATCTGGCTGACATTACAGCGAAAGCAGCAGCTATGGAACCAATATTTCCAGAGGAAGCAGAGGTGTCGGGGGGTACGGAGGTGTTTGTGCTCACCAGAAGTCAGAGACAACGAGGGGATGAGGAAAAAATGAGAATGAGAAATTTGGGGTTGGAAGAAGAAGAGGAGGAAGATGAAGAGGAGCAAAGACTGGAAGATAATCCGGCACACAAGACTTTAGTGGACCGGCAGAATGCGGTAACAGAAGAAGAAAAACAAGGATGGATCGGACGTGGAAGAACGTTTTATAATGACGGAATCTGGAGAGTAGGAAGAAGAATATGTCTACCAAGAGCACTGTATCCTGCAGTGGTTCAGTGGGCTCATGGAAAGGTACATAGAGGGAAGAATCAGATGATTTCAGCTATCAATAAACTCTATATTGCACCCGAGATCTCAGCTCTTGCTACAAACTATACTAGGAGCTGTGAGATTTGTAACACTTGTAATCCCGGAAGAACAGAACATGTGCCAAAGAAGAAACTGGCAAAGTCACAGTATCCTTTCCAGAGAATCCAAATTGATCATATGCAATTACCCAAGAGTGGAAGATATGAATATGTTCTGGTGGTGGTGGATATGTTTTCCAGCTGGACAGAAGCATACCCAGTAGCCAACATGACAGCTAGAACTACAGTGAAAAGGTTTCTGGCAGAACTTATCAACAGATTCGGGATTCCAGAAGTGATTGAAAGTGATCAAGGACCTGCCTTCACTGCAGAAGTTACTAAATCAATCTGGGAGATGATTGGGGTGGATTCGGGCCTGCATACTCCTTATCCTCAAAGTAGCTGCAGAGTTGAAAGGATGAATGGCACTTTGAAAAACAAAATTCTTAAAGCCAGTAAAGAATTGTCACTTTCATGGCCGGACGTGCTGCCTATTGCCCTATACTCAGTCCGAAATACCCTGGACAACCCACAGGGCTCACACCATATGAGATCTTGTTTGGGGGGCCACCTAGAATGGGTCGATATTACCCACAGCAGCTTAGTTCAGGGAATGATCATCATGGGGCCACGCATCCCATCGCAAGAAGACGGTCTCAGACTCACAACCCTGATGCTCCTTTTTCTGATGACGGTAGCTATGGGGGAAGCCTTTGTTACGGTAACACATGCATTCTAAGCAATTATTACTAAAGAGAATGATATTCCAGTTTTCTGGTACACTTCCTTGAACGTGGTGACTTTCCAATTTGAATACTGCAGGATAGTATCTTGTAGGGGGTATGAGAGATTGAGAAGTGACTGGTTAAGAGCTTTGTGGGTGGACGCTGACCAATATATCTGTGTCACTGACAATTACTAGGGGCAAAAATGTGATTACTGGGGTGCTGTTGGGTGGAACACAGGTGACTACGACTGGGGAATGTGCCTTAACTCAAGCAATAATGTCTGTTTATCTTATATCTGAGTCCCAGGAATTCAAAGAGGAAATAAAGGCTGCGTTTGCAGGTACATACAAGGCCAAGAGAGAAGTTAACTCCAAAGGCAGTTTTGACCCACAAATATATATATTGATGTTCTCGGAGTGCTTAGGTGGGTGCCAGATGAATTCAAGGCCCGAGACCAAGTGGAGGCGGGATTTGAGGCCATAATACCCATAATAACCGCTAACAAGAACGTAGATTGGATAAATTACATATATTACAACCAACAAAGATTTGTCAATTGCACCAAAGATGCCTTACAAGGGATAGTTGACCAACTAACACCCACATCTACCATGGCCTTCCAAAACAGAATAGCTCTGGATATGTTACTTGCAGAAAAAGGAGGGGTATGCAAAATGATAGGTGAGAATTGTTGTACTTATATCCCAGTCAATACCGGCCCGACAGGGAAAATTACTAAGGCTCTCAAAATCTATGAACAAACAGTTCCCCTTAGAACAAAAGTGTTGTACCAGAGAGATTACCGGAAGTAAGTGAGTTTGTAAAGTTAATATCGATATTTCTGTGTTAGGGGTGGCCCTCGATTACCAGTCACTAGATCTTTTGGGGCCTCCATCCCTTTCCTGTAGATCTTCGTATGAGTTAGATTTAGGAATGTCGGTGGGTCTGTCTAAAAGAGACATGTCACATGACCATCAGGTTCTCAGTGATGTCACGGCAGGTCCTGGAAGCACACTTCTGGGCGCACGCCGCCGACGGGACAGCATGGCCCAGGAGGCCACGGAGAGATGAGTATGAAGGGTTTTTTGTTTTTTTACATTTTGATTCTTCTTTTACATTGCCGCTGGCACGCGGGCTGGGAGAAACAGGTTGCTGCTTCTCCCATCCACGTTTCTCTCGCTGTTATTAGCCAGAGCAGCGGTCGGATAAGAGGAGTAGCAGCCTCCTCTCCCCACCCGGGTACCACCCGCAGCTAGTGATGAGCGAGTATGTTCTGTTAACCCTTTTGGCGAGTATGCTCGGGCCGAGCACCGAGTAGTTACAGCTGCTCGGTGTTATGTTTGAATCACTCCCGTGTACATGATTTGCGACTGTCTCCTAGCCTGTCACCTGTTTGTCTCTATGTCCGTACCTTCCCTTTTCCTGCAGTGTCTGAACCTGCACCTAACTCCAACTCGTTTTCTCTGTACTTCTGTTTTTGAGTTTTGTGTCTACTCGCTACTTCATTGTAAGTACCTTGTGTGTATCTGGTTCTGCTTGTCCCTTTTTCCCTTCCTCCGTATCTACCTCCTGTGTTCTAGCCATCTTCCTGCATTTTCCAGTCTGTTCCATGTGAACAGAGCCCTGTCCTCTCTGCCTGCACCTTCAGCCCTGTTCTGCTCTGCCTTGTCCACCGCTCCGGCGGTTCCTCTCTGCTCTGCCTTGTTCACCGCACCTGCGGTTTCACTTTGCTCTGCCTTGTCCACCGCTCCGGCGGTTCCTCTCTGCTCTGCCTTGTCCACCGCTCCGGCGGTTCCTCTCTGCTCTGCCTTGTCCACCGCACCTGCGGTTTCGCTCTGCTCTGCTTGCTTACCGCACCTGCGGTTTCGCTCCGCTCTGCCTTGTCCACCGCTCTGACGGTTCCTCTCTGCTCTGCCTTGTCCACCGCTCCGGCGGTTTCTCTCTGCTCTGCCTTGTCCACCGCTCCGGCGGTTCCGCTCTGCCCTGCCCAGTCCTCCGCTCCGGCGGTTTCACTTTACTCTGCTTGTCTACCGCATCTGCGGCTCTGTTCCTGTCTCCCAGTCTGTACTGGACCCTATCCAGTCTGCACTCCAGCCGTGCTTGCCAGTACCCACCTGTCTGCATACCAGCCGTGCTTGCCAGTACCCACCTGTCTGCATACCAGCCATGCTTGCCAGTACCCACCTGTCTGCATACCAGCCATGCTTGCCAGTACCCACCTGTCTGCATACCAGCCGTGCTTACCAGCACCCACCTGTCTGCATACCAGCCGTGCCTGCCAATACCAACCTGTCAGTATGCCAGTCTAACCGGCCTGTTCCTGCATTCCCCGGTGTGGGTCAACAGCTGTGACCGGGGTCTGACCTGGAGTAGCACCTGGTCCCTCTGCTCGGTTCCTCCTTGGTTCACGGAGTCGACTGAGCCGCCGTGCGACCTTGGTCGGATCGGGTTGATACTTAGTTACGCCCCTCCACTCACTCCTCGGTTCATGGTACAGTGGGATCACTAATCACGCTCACGCCAGTCAGTCTGGGCGCGAGCGTAACAGTTTGCTCAGGCCATGGTTCCCGTTGAGCCCCACGGCCCTTCGCTCCCAGAGACATTGGAATCCGTGTCTGGCGAATACGTGCACCAAGGAAAAAAATTTTCGCAAGCCGAGGTCCTGGCGATTTACGCACCATTCCAAATGGAGCTATCAGCACTCGTTCCTGCGGATCCACCACGGTACTATGGGGATCCAAAACGAAGCCGTGCGTTTGTGGAGCAATGCATGCTGCATTTCAAGTTCTATGCCCACTATTTTCCTACCGATCGGATTAAAGTGGCATTTATGATGTCCTACCTAGCGGGTGACACCTTGAAATGGATCCCTCCCCTATGGGAAGCATGGGATCCTATCGTCTTTGACCTGCAGGCCTTCCTGGTGGCCTTTCTAATGGTCTTCGATGACCCTAATAATGAAGCATCTGCTCAACCTTCCCTTCCCAATATTCCGGAGCAGCCCAGATGGGTAATGTGTGTAGATAGCCTACCATTTCTCCAGCCTGAAGAGACTGCCACCCACACAGAATCCACGCAGAATGACAATGCTCTACAGAATACTTCTCTTCCCAACCTCAAGAGGCAGTGCAGACGTGCAAGGCGTAGATGTAAACCGTCACACCAGGTTCTGTCCTCCCAAAGTCCTCCTGTTCCCCAGCCTGGAGGCAGCTTTCCGCACAGAATCCATGAAGGATGACTATGTTCGTCAGGCAAAGCAGAGGCCAGAACTCAGTCACAAAATCGGATTGCAGTCCCGCTGCGGTTGTTTGGGACCCCCTGACGGTCTTTGTCCAGCGAAGGTTGGAGAATCCCAAGACATTAGGCCTGTAGGAGAAGCTGCCCTTGGCGTTAGCGTTTCCTCTCCACAGATGACCATGACTGTCTCCATGGCAAGTGAAGGCCTCTGATTAACTGGAAGTTTCGGGCTTAAAGCCTTGAAGAGTCGGTGTCTGATTCCCGTCTGAAAACTCCAGAAGCCGGTTTGGGCACTGTCAGCAGAAGGACGAGCCCTACTCAGAAACAGTCAAAATATGTCTGTACAAATTAAGCTCCAGATTGGAGCATTACACACGAAGAAGTTCACATTCCAGGTGCTGACTGGCTTACTCACAGGTCGTCCAGAGCCGAGAGATCTAGTGCCCGCTCAGGTCTGGAGATCCTGCATGGTGTATCCTGGGGGACTGCTAAGGTACAAGGGGTGTCCAGTCCCCATATCTTCAGGACAGTCAGCAGTTTCTTATTCTTCTTCACCAGATCTGCTAGTCGCTGACTTCGCTGTGTGCGGAAGTCTCCGAAGGAAGAGAAGCGGAGGCGATGTCCCCACACAGTCTCGACAATTGTACCAATGATCTGGCTTCAGGTACCGTCCCGCCTTACAGACATGTCATCTCTGAAACCAGATTAAAGATGGTCCCAAAGCAAGAACCCTCCATCTCTAATAAATCTGGTCTTACGTCCATCAAGGCGGTGTTTACCCTCGAGTCTCTGCACCCCTCCAACCAGGTGGAGGACCTCCAGTTGTCTCCTGAATCCTCCAGGGTGCTACCTGATAACAAATGGAGTGAGACTTTCCTACACCCTGCACCGTGTACTTCGAAGCAGTGATTACCCCCGAGTCTCTGCACCCCTCCAACCAAGCGGAGGACCTCCAGTTGTCTCCTGAATTCCCCGGGGTGCTACCTGATAAACGGAGAGAGACTTTCCTACACCCGGTACCTGGTACGCCTCCCACTTCATCCAGTAAGCTTGGCAAAGTGTACGTCAAGGCGGTGGTTACCCCCGAGTCTCTGCACCCCTCCAACCAGGCGGAGGACCTCCAGTTGTCTCCTGAATCCACCAAGGTGCTACCTGATAACAAATGGAGAGAGACTTTCCTGTGTGCTGTTCCTGGTACTTCACCCACTTCATCTGTTGCTGAGGATGGCTTGATAGGAGGAAGCATCCTAGTCACCAAGATGGTGAGACCAGTTTTGTTTCCTCTAGTGGACAGAAGAGGTAATCCTCTTGAAGAGAAGTATTGGCCTCCAAATTCTCAGCAGAAGACCCTTGCAGGCTTGAAGAAGAGGCGGCGTAAAGAGGGGGGTACTGTAACATCCCTGGCGGCGTGCTTGCATAGTGCACCACCTCCCACCATGCAAGACCGCAATCTTACCCATCAGTCCAGCCTGCAAACCTTGCTCCAGTTCATGCAGTGTGCATGTCTCTTGTCTGATTGCTTAGTGCGGCGGCCCGGTTACTTCCTGATTCTTATAGCTGCTGTGAGCGCACTCCTAATGCGTCCCCAGCCTATTGCTATGAGTCACTGGATATTTAAACCCCCTCCACCCAGAAGGAGGTGCCTGAGCAACACTAACTATCAGTGTGCTCCTTGCCTCTGAGTTGCCAGGTCCTGTTCTGCATCTTGTTTGTTTCTGCTACCCTGGGTGCCGCATACCCAGGCCTGTTACCTGTATCTGTGACTTCTAGTCTGCTTCCGCCACTCTGGGGGCTGTATACCCAGGCTCGTTCCTGTATCTCGTTGCAGTATCAGTTCCTGTCTGAACTGTCTCCTAGCCTGTCACCTGTTTGTCTCTATGTCCATACCTTCCCTTTTCCTGCAGTGTCTGAACCTGCACCTAACTCAACTCATTGTCTCTGTACTTCTGTTTGTGAGTTTTGTGTCCACTTGCTACTTCATTGTAAGTACCTTGTGTGTATCTGGTTCTGCTTGTCCCTTTTTCCCTTCCTCCGTATCTACCTCCTATGTTCTAGCCATCTACCTGTATTTTCCAGTCTGTTCCATGTGAACAGAGCCCTGTCCTCTCTGCCTGCACCTTCAGTCCTGTTCTGCTCTGCCTTGTCCATCGCACCTGCGGTTTCGCTCTACTCTGCTTGCTCATCGCACCGGTGGTTTCGCTCTGCTCTGCCTTGTCCACCGCTCCAACGGTTCCTCTCTGCTCCGCCTTGTTCACCGCACCTGCGGTTTCGCTCTGCTCTGCCTTGTCCACCGCTCCGGCGGTTTCGCTCTGCTCTGCCTTGTCCACCGCTCTGGCGGTTCCTCTCTGCTCTGCCTTGTCCACCGCACCTGCGGTTTCGCTCCGCTCTGCTTGCTCACCGCGTCAGCGGTTTATCTCTGCTCTGCCTTGCCCACCACTCCAGTGGTTCCTTTCTGCTCTGCCTTGTCCACCGAAACTGTGGTTTCGCTCTGCTCTGCTTGCTTACCGCACCTGCGGTTTCGCTCCGCTCTGCCCTGTCTACCGCTCCGGCGGTTCCTCTCTGCTCTGCCTTGTCCACTGTTCTGGCGGCTTCTCTCTGCTCTGCCTTGTCCACCGCTCCAGCGGTTTTGCTCTGTTCTGCCTTGTCCACCGCTCCGGCGGTTCCGCTCTGCTCTGCCTAGTCCTCCGATCTGGCGGTTTCGCTTTACTCTGCTTGTCTACCGCATCTGCGGCTCTGTTCCTGTCTCCCAGTCTGTACTGAACCCTATCCAGTCTGCACTCCAGCCGTGCTTGCCAGTACCCACCTGTCTGCATAACAGCCGTGCTTGCCAGTACCCACCTGTCTGCATACCAGCCGTGCTTGCCAGTACCCACCTGTCTGCATACCCACCTGTCTGCATACCAGCTGTGCCTGCCAATACCCACCTGTCAGTATGCCAGTCTAACTGGCCTGGTTCCTGCATTCCCTGGTGTGGGTCAACAGCTGTGACCGGGGTCTGACCTGGAGTAGCACCTGGTCCCTCTGCTCGGTTCCTCCTTGGTTCACGGAGTCGACTGAGCCGCCCCTTGGTCGGATCGGGTTGATACTTAGTTACGCCCCTCCAGGCACTCCTCGGTTCATGCTACAGTGGGATCACTAATCACGCTCACGCCAGTCAGTCTGGGCGCGAGCGTAACACCAAGCGGTTTTAATGTGTTTCTGCGGCGATTTAAACGCAGCATAAATGCATTAAAACCACATCGTGTGCACTTAGCCTTAGAAGTAACACAAGCAAAGGAGACAGGAAGTGTTGTGCTCCAGAAGCATCCAGCAACTAGAGGGGTTAACACAGTCACAGGAGACAGGGAGTGTTTTAGCAGAGCCCCAGGGGGGATTGTGGGGAAGTTATTTACTGTCTGGCTGGAGCCAAAGAGAAGGTGGCTTATGATCTGTATCTCACAGAAGGCAAGGGAACAGAATTCAGGTCAGGAGGGAAGCTAAACAAAGGTCAGTTAGACTCCCTGAGCTAATAGTGTGGAGTATTGTCGGCCACGAAGATAAGGACTGGAAGGAATCCTTTCATAGGGATCATCTCCCTCATCAAACCCTCACCCCTCCATCTCCATGCAGGATAAAGAATGCTGTGTACTATTGAGTCCTTGTGAAGGAAAAGCCTGTAGTTGGGTATGCATTAAAACTATGCTGTACTGTGCTACTGGATAGACTGTGTACTACTGTGCTGCAAAGGAGATTGTACTGTTATTACTGGAGCCTGTTGCTCAAAGAGACATTTACATTGCACTGGCCATCCCTCATAAAAAGGTTACTGTTCCACCGTTTATGAGGAATGTGTCTGGTCAAATGTGTCTGGTCAGCAATTGAATCTGTCCTGTGCCTGAGAGAAGCTGCAGCCTATGGTCGCCCGGAATAACGGTTCCCCCAGGATTCCAACGAATTCATGTAACCAGTCTCGCCCCTATCTGAACTTAGGCGGCGTGCGTGTAACACAGGTCGTTCTGGATGCGGCGATACCAAATATGTGTACTTTTTAATTTTTTTTACATAAAAATGTGTATTTATTAGTGTAATTTTTTATTATTATTATTTTGTAATATTTTTTGTTACATATTTTTACAATTTTTCTTATCATTTTTCTAACTTTTTTACTTAGTCCCTTTATGGGACTTTCACTTTTTCCCTTTGAACACAGATATAATGCATTGCAATGCACTAAATTGCAGTGCATTATACCTATAGTGAAAGCTTCTGAGACCATGCTGTGAGCATTGTCTCAATAGCGTTCCGTAGCTTGGTGACCCAGGGGTTGTCATGACGACCCCTTGTCACCATGGCAACTATCGGGCCCTGCAATTACGTCGCAGGGGCACCAATCTGAAGGCAGAGAGAGCTTCCAGCCCTCTGCCTGCCTCCTGAATGCCGTGATCGCACTCAATCGCAGCATTCAGGGGGTTAACAGCCAGGGGCGGTGATGACACCGTTCCTGGATGTATAGTGCCGGAGCTCAGCAACTGGCAGCAGTGACCTCTGGCACTGATAGGGCAGGAGTTACTTATATTACAGCATCTCCTGCACGATCATGTTGAGATCGGTCAGTCAATCACAGCAATCTGGGTGTGGGGACCGCATCCATGGGACCCTGAACCTCTTCCCCTGCCGCTCAGCTGTCACAGACAGCTGTCGGCAATTAACTGTCACTGCATGTTTACACGCCACTGCATGATTACACGCAGTGACAGTTTAAAGCTATGATGGACACTGCACGGCAATGAGCAGGAACTTACACCCGCTCATGATGTGCAGTGTCTGTCATTGAACATTATGGGGTTAAAGTGGTCTCTCTCCCCCAAAAAGTTATCAGGGAGGGACACTACAGGTTTAGGGGAGACCAACTGGATGTCATAGGGGACAGACATTGCAGTCTCCGTTAGCAGTGAAGGGCTAGAGGAAGTTTTCATAAGACTAGTTATCTGTCCCTGCAGCTAATATTGTAATGACCCCAGACTCTGGAATTCCTTAGCCAGATCCTGCAACATCTGAGTCAAATTCGCCACCTGGTCACATAGCATGTGAACAAGCTCCATACTGGTGAGGAAAGACAAAAAAATATATACAGTCAGTTCATAGAATCATAGAATCATAGAATCATAGAATGGTAGAGTTGGAAGGGACCTCCTGGGTCATCTGGTCCAACCCCCTGCTCAAAGCAGGATTCACTAGATCATCTCAGACAGATGTTTGTCCAGCCTCTGTTTGAAGACGTTCATTGAAGGGGAACTCACCACCTCTCGTGGCAGCCTGTTCCACTCATTAATCACCCTAACTGTCAAAAAGTTTTTTCTAATATCTAATCTGTGTCTCCTCCCATTTAGTTTCATCCCATTGCTTCTAGTCTTTCCTTGTGCAAATGAGAATAAAGATGATCCTTCTACAATGTGACAGCCCTTGACATATTTGTAGACAGCTATTAAGTCTCCTCTCAGTCTTCTTTTTTGCAAGCTAAACATTCCCAAATCCTGCAACCGTTCCTCATAGGACATGGTTTGCAGACCAGTCACCATTCTGGTCGCTCTTCTCTGAACTTGCTCCAGTTTGTCTATGTCTTTTTTAAAATGTGGTGCCCAAAACTGTACACAGTATTCCTGATGAGGTCTGACCAAAGAGGAGTAAAGACCGATAATGACTTCACGTGATCTAGACTGTATGCTTCTGTTAATACATCCCAGAATTGTATTTGCCTTTTTTGCTGCTGCATCACACTGTTGACTCATGTTCAGTCTATGATCTATTAGTATACCTAAGTCTTTTTCACATGTACTGTTGCTTAGCTCTATTCCTCCCATTCTGTATATGCTTTTTTCATTTTTATTGCCCAGATGTAGTACTTTGCATTTTTCCCTGTTAAAAACCATTCTGTTGGTTGCTGCCCACTGCTCCAGTTTATTTAGGTCTTTTTGAATCCTCTCTCTCTCTTCTCTAGTATTAGCTATCCCTCCTAGCTTTGTGTCATCAGCAAATTTAATCAGTTTACCCTCAATTCCTTCATCTAAATCATTGATAAAGATGTTGAACAATACAGGTCCCAGGATGGAGCCCTGTGGTACCCCACTTGAGACATTCATCCAGCTGGATGTGAAGCCATTTACAACCACCCTTTGAGTCCGATCACTAAGCCAGTTATGAATCCACCTAACAGTTGCCTGGTCCATTGCATACTTGGTCATTTTTTCAATAAGGATGGTGTGAGATACTTTGTCAAATGCTTTGCTGAAGTCAAGATATACTATATCTACAGCATTTCCCTGATCCACCCAGTCAGTGATTCTGTCATAGAAGGAAATTAAGTTAGTCTGACATGACTTGTTAGTTACAAACCCATGCTGACTCTGGTTAATCACTTCATTCTTATCCATGTACTTACATACATGTTGTTTAATAATTTGTTCAAAGATCTTTCCTGGTATAGAAGTCAGACTCACCGGCCTATAGTTCCCTGGGTCCACCTTCTTCCCCTTTATGAAGATAGGAACAACATTTGCTCTTCTCCAGTCTTCTGGGACTTCTCCTGTTCTCCAGGAATTTTCAAAGATTATGGAGAGTGGTTCTAAAATTTCTTCTACGATCTCCTTCAGTACTCTGGGGTGTAATTCATCTGGACCTGGAGACTTGAACTCATTCATGTTAGCTAAATATTCCCTCACAATCTTTCTGTTTACAGATAACTTGGATTCCTGTATTCCTTTAAAAGGACAGTGAAGATCAGTTGATGCTACATTTTCTTTCTGAGAGAAAACAGATGCAAAATAGGAATTAAAAAGTTCGGCCTTCTCAACATCCTCTCTTACCATTTCTCCATTTTCATCCTGTAAAAATCCTATAGCATCTTTGACTTTTCTTTTACTTTTGACATACCCCCAAAATCCTTTTTTATTGCTTTTGACATCTCTTGCAAGCCTTAATTCATTGTCAGCTTTAGCTAACCTGATACGTGCCCTACAGGATCTGCAGACTGCATTATAATCTTCTTTAGATATGCCTCCCTCTTTCCATTTAATAAACATTTCTTTCTTTCTTTTTAGCATGTGTTTAAGTTCTGTGTTCATCCATCCTGGTTTCCTTAAATGCTTCCCATTCTTCCTACTTTTCGGGATTGTTAACGATTGTGCTTTGAGAATCTCATTTTTAAAAATTTCCCATCCTTCCTGGACATTTTTGTCCTTAAGGACATCCAGCCATTGGATCCCTCCTATTCTCTTTCTGAGTCTCTTAAAATCTGCCTTTCTAAAATCTAACCTTGAAGTTTGAGTCTTCACATGTCTTCCTCCTCTAGTTATCCAAAATTCTATAATAGCATGATCGCTGCCTCCTAGGGTCCCAGCCACCTTTACCTCCTCAACCATTTCCTCCCTGTTTATAAGGATTAGATCCAAAGTAGCAGATCCCCTTGTTTTCTCCCCTACCTTTTGGAAGATAAAGTTGTCAGCAAGAGAGGATAAGAATTTGCTTGACCTGTTAGTTTTACTTGAGAGAGATTCCCAACAAATGTCTGGATAGTTGAAATCTCCCATGACCACTACGTCATATTTTTTGGAGAACTTGGTCATTTCATACATAAAGAGTTCATCCATATCTTCAGCTTGCCCAGGTGGCCTGTAGTAAATGCCTACAATGGTGTCCTTTCCGTTGTTCTCTCCTTGTATTCTTACCCAAACAGTTTCCACAGAACTCCCAGTCTCTGAAGCTTCAATCTCTGTGCAGATATACGCTTTTCTAACATACAATGCAACACCTCCTCCTCGTTTATCAAGTCTGTTTCTTGCAAATAAGTTGTATCCTTTTAGCCTTTTATTCCAATCATGTGTATCGTCCCACCAAGTTTCAGTGATTCCAATGACATCATATTCCTTTTCCTGCATTAGTAGTTCCAATTCTCCTTGTTTGTTGCCCATGCTTTGTGCATTTGTATAAAAACATTTTAGTTTGTGATTGGTTTCTCTTCCTCCCATATTTTTATTATTTAAATTGTTTTGTCTTTGTTCTTCCTTTCCACTTCCAGTAGCAGAGATCTCAATAGTATTTGTCAGCTGTATGGCTTTTTCTGGCCTTTTGCTTCCCTTCCCACATTGTTCTAGTTTAAAGCTCTTCTGATGAGTGTAGCAAGGCGACTTCCAAATACATGTTTTCCAGTCTTCGTAAGGTGCACCCCATCTCTAGCAAGTAGTCCATCGTATAGGTAATTCATTCCGTGATCCAGAAATCCAAATCCTTGTTGACGGCACCATCGACGTAGCCAGTTGTTCACCTGTAGAATCTTATTCCACCTCATTGTTCCATGGCCATCCACTGGGAGGATGGATGAGAAGACCACCTGCGCTCCCAATTCTTTCACTTTCTTGCCCAAGTCTTCAAAGTCACTGCAGATGGTTTCCAGGTCCTTTCTTGCGGTGTCATTTGTCCCCACATGTATTAGCAGTTGTAATGTGTCGCTGACTCACTACTCACGGGCAAGTCAAGAGACAGGGTAATCAGGAGGTCCAAGGTCAGATAGCAGGAGGGCTCGTAGTACAGAGAGGTAAGTCAAAGGTGTGGTCAGGAAACAGTCCAGTGTCAAATGCCAGGAGGGTACCTCATCACAACAAATCCTAGGTTCAGCAACAGGGTCAGAGGAAAGAGACACCGAGCTAAACAAACACATCCAGCTAAGCAAAGCTGCAAATGACAGACTACTAGGACCTAGCCAGCTAAATAACTTGCAAATGATTAAGGATGGGAGACACCTGGGGAGAAACACCCACAGACTAAACCAGATAGGACAGCAGGGCTGTCAATCAAAATGCTGACAGCTCAGCACACAGCATCCCTAGGCCACAGTCAGTTATGAAACCATGACTGACAAACAAAGACCAATAACTTACTGCTCAGCACAATTAGACCCAGTAATCAGAGGGTCTCCTACTTGTGTCCATGCTGAAGGGGCTGCTGTACTACTGCTAGGAAAGGCATATGAGATCACAATGACATTTCCTTTGACAATTTACTCCCCACATGACATTTATGCCATACTCATACAAGTTTAACCAAAACACCTGTCTATGGCCAGACAGCTCAGACTTAAAGAAGTTGTCTGAGCACGAAATCCACCTTTCTTTTAAGCTAATCTGTGCTGTATTGTAATATACAACACCCCTATACATTTTGTTTTTTGTTTTTGCCTTTCATTCCTCCTGAATTTCGCTTCATTCTCTGCAGCCAATTTGTTTACCTGCGGCTCTACCAAACTTGACAGCTCAGTGTGCTGCATTATCTAACTTCAGTCAGAGCTGACACCGCCCTCTGACTCAGTGTCCAGCACCGCCCTCTGCCCACCCACTGCACACTCATTGGCTGTCAGTATCTGCCCCAGCAGCATCACTCCAGAATTGGAAATAACAGAGCAGTGTCCTAATCTAGAGAATGCAGCAGAATCCCTGCACTCCACATCACATCCACAGGGGTGATAGAGTGTAACATGTCTCCACATCACACCTGACATATGAGTACTGTGAAGTGAAAAGTCTATGTCTTTTTTTGGAAGTGCATTGAGCTGTAGGTTGGATTGCTGCTAAAGGGAAAAACAAAAACAAAAAAAAGCTCTTTAAATTTTCTTCCTTAGCGAGTGTGAACGAGCTGAGTGTGACTGGAGCGTAAGTGCACAGTGACTTTGGATTCAGGGAGTTTGGAAGGGAGGAATTTGGACTGAATTGCTGTCTGCATTTTATTAATTCTTTACATTTCTTTTTAATTAACATTTCTGTCTAATGTAATCCCCATTAGGAAATGAGCTCCATTATTGACAATGCTATCCAGTGTACATCTTGCCACATGTATGCAATCCTTGAACAGCCGGTCGTGTGTGCATACTGCTGTGCGAGATGTGTCCACGTTGTGCATTTGGAAGCCCAGGTACTGGATCTAAATGAGCAGCTGGCAACACTGAGATCCCTAGACAATATGGAAAGAAGTCTGCTGCTCACTGGGGTAGATGTGGGGGAGGGTAGTAGAATGGAGCTGCAGGACAGTGCGGCAGCTATCTGTGTGACAGTTAGAAGGGGTGTAGAGGGAAGAGTGCCAGAGAGGTTAGTGCTGATCTGGCACACCCCAATAAGTTTGCAAAGTTGGCAGATGACGGGGGTGTCAGTACAGATGTAGCACTGCTGCAGCAAGGCATGTCCTCTGAAAGCAGGAGGAGTGTCAGCTCCAGTAAGGGGGGAAATAGAAGCACAGGGCAGGCCAGGCAGGTGCTGGTAGTGGGGGACTCAATTATTAGGGGAACAGATAGGGCAATCTGTCACAAAGACAGGGATCGTCAAACAGTGTGCTGCCTACCTGGTGCTCGAGTCCGGCACATCGCTGATCGGGTTGACAGATTACTGGGAGGGGCTGGTGAGGACCCAGCGGTCATGGTGCATATTGGCACAAATTACAAAGTTAGAGGTAGGTGGAAGGTCCTTAAAGATGATTTCAGGGAATTAGGCTGCAAGCTTAAAGCAAGGACCTCCAAGGTGGTATTCTCTGAAATAATGCCTGTACCACGTGCCACGCCAGAGAGCCTATGGGAGATTAGGGGGATAAATAAGTGGCTCAGGATTTGGTGTAGGAAGGAGGGGTTTGGGTTCCTGGAGAACTGGGCTGACTTCTCAGTTGGCTACAGGTTCTACGCTAGGGACGGGCTGCACCTCAACAGGGAGGGTGCAGCTGTGCTGGAGGAGAAAATGGCTAGAAGGTTTAAACTAGAGATTGGGGGGAGGGTATTCATTTTATAGGTGGGGAAGGTAGTGTAGATAGTGACCTGGGCACAAATAAAGAAATTAGGGGTGGAGTTAGAACAGCCAATGTAGTAAGAAGGAATAGAGGTACAGAGAGATACATAAAATGCATTTACACTAATGCCAGAAGCCTCACCAACAAAATGGAGGAATTAGAATTAATTTTGTTGGAAAATAATTATGACATGGTGGGGATATCTGAGACATGGCTGGATGAGAGCCATGACTGGGTAGTTAATTTACTGGGCTATAGTCTGTTCAGAAATGATCGTACAAACAAGCGAGGGCGGGGCGGTGTTTATATGTAAAATCATCCTTAAAACCAATCTTGCATGAGAATAAATATGAATCTAATGAAAACGTAGAGTCCCTGTGGGTGGAGATAAGGGGAGGGGGAAAAAATAATAAATTACTGATAGGGGTTTGTTATAAGTCTCCAAAAATAATGGAAGCAGCGGAGAATATCCTCATAAAGCAATTAGATGAAGCAGCGACTCAAGGACAAGTCATTATTATGGGGGACTTCAACTACCCTGAAATACATTGGGGAACAGAAATCTGTAGTTCCAGCAAAGGTAATAGGTTGTTGACAACTATGAGAGACAATTACCTTTCACAAATGGTTCAGGACCCAACAAGAAGGGGGGCACTGCTAGACCTAATATTAACCAACAGGCCAGAAAGCATATCAAATATACGAGTTGGGGGTCAATTGGGTAATAATAAGCTTTCATGTATCCTTTAATAAGATGTGTAGTAGAGGGGTTACAAGGACACTAAACTTCAGGAAGACAAATTTCCAACGGTTCAGAAATGATCTTAGTGCAATAAACTGGGACGATATCCTGAGACATAAAACTACACAAAGCAAATGGAAGACATTTATTAGCATTCTGAATAGAACCTGTGCACAATATATACCCTATGGGAATAAACATGCTAGAAATAGGAGGAAACCACTATGGCTAAATAGAGCTTTAAGGGGCGCAATAAGTGACAAAAAGAAAGCATTTAGAGAACTAAAGCAAGTAGGTAGTGATGAGGCATTAAATAAATACAGAAAATTAAATAAATTCTATAAAAACCAAATCAAGGCAGCAAAGATTGAGACAGAGAGACTCATTGCCAGAGAAAGTAAAAATAATCCCAAAATATTCTTTAACTACCTAAATAGTAAGAAACTAAAACATGATAGTGTTGGCCCCTGTAAAGGGAAGTGTCCTAGGTTGTGCATGTATATACTGTATGTATCTGCATGCTAGCCATGCTTGCAGATAAGTATACATGTATATATTGGCCTCATATCTCCCTATGTGTTTCAGTCTGTTTGCTGCTGCTGGGGGAGGATCAGCAGAATGTCCAGCCATGTACTAAAACAGGTTTGGCTGGACATGAACAAAGACCTTAGCCAGTGGGCGGGGAATAATACCTCATTTCCTGTGCTGGACTTAAAACCCCAGAGCCCACATGTGCTAGGCCCCTTTGGATGCTTGGAGACCATGGACACAACATATGGCTGAGTATCTCTCTTCCCCTGTAACTCTTCACTTACTAGCCCTACATACCCTGTACTAACCCTCCTAGATATTGATATCCTTGTATCTGTATATATAGGGAAAGTTAGTATAGTTGGGTGGGCCACATGAGTGATTAGGAAACATGGGTGGAAAATAGGTAATTGGGAATTGTATATTGTTATTATTATTGTGTACTGTGTTAGTGGGATAAATAGTAGTATATTAACTGTAGACTTTTGTGTAATAAATACCTTTTATTAGCACACGGTTTTGTCTCAGTTGGTGTATAGTATAAGGCACAGATAACGTTAGTGGATATTAATTATTAATAGTCAAGTTTGATGTTAATAGTTAATATCGGACCTCAATAGAGGTGTAGGAGAGTTCCCCATTAATAACTGATATTTTTGGAGGGAATCTCGTCCTTTTACAATGGTGAGCAAGGCCCAACTGTTGATTTAGTTTCTCATGTTTCACTCTGTGAAGACCTGTGTCCGTAAGCTGATCAGGCTGGCGGGACGTGGACAGAGATAGCATTGTTACACAGGGGAAGTGTTGTGCTATTCTGTGCATTCGGTGCCCTGATAGTTCGGATGAGCGACGCAGCTCTTCAGCCTGAGTGATACACAGTACAAAATCCACAACAGAAGAACCCAATCTTTTGTTTTCTTTTGAACTCGCCCTTTTACAATGGCGAGCCAGGCCGAACTGTTGATTTCGTTTTCGTGTTTCACTCTGTGAAGACCTGTGTCCGTGAGCTGATCAGGCCGGAGGGACGTGGACAAAGATAGCATTGATACATGGTGAAGTGTTGTGCTATTCTGTGCGTTCGGTGCCCTGATAGTTCGGATGAGCCATGCAGCTCTTCAGCCTGAGTGATACACAGTACAAAATCCACAACAGAAGAACCCAATCTTTTGTTTTCTTTTAAACTCGTCCTTTTACAATGGCGAGCCAGGCCCAACTGTTGTGATTTTGTTTTTTGTGTTTTGCTCTGTGATTATTTGTGTTCATTGTTTGTGAACTGATTAGGCCAGGGGAACATGGACAGATTACATTGATACAGAGTGAACTGTTGTATAATTCTGTGTGTTCAGAGCGCTGAAAGTTCAGACGAATGACACAGCTTTTCAGCATGAGCTGTACACGGGACAAAATCTATAACAGAGAACCCAATCTTTTGTTTTCTTTTGATTTTTAACGTTTTTCTGTTTGATTTGTGATCTTTGAGTATTTGGGGTGATCTATACCAAGGCATTCTTCCAAAGAGGCATAGTCGTTCTCAAGGGACAAGGAGGATGACCGTGATGGCTCCAGGAAGAGTGAGTATGGATTTATCCACCCTGAAATGCTTGGCAAAACACAGTAAATGTAACCCAGTGCACCCTAGTACACCCAAATCTGCAGAATTGCTGTGGTCTGCTCTATTGGAGCAAGCATGTGCTCATGATAGCATGTGTATAGACAGACGGTCTGTTTTGAATAAAACAAGCAAACGGCTCCACATGCTAGCAAAACTGATTTGTGTATATGAGGACTCATTGTGTAAGGAAGATCTCCCAAAGTTTCACTGCCAGTGTTGTGTAACAAATTTGCAGAGAGTTTGTGCCTTACAGACACAACTGGCAGAGAATAGTAAATGTGATATGGATAGAGATAAGCAGATCTGCATGCTGGAATCGCAACTGCTTGAGATGAAAAATCATTGTCTTGATATTGGTGCACAGCTTACTCGGTCTGGGGCTGAGATCAAAGCTTTTAAGGACAAGGCAGCAGCTAGTGATGCCATAATCAATCAGATGAGTGTTGATCTTGATACTATATCCCAACTGATTAAAAATTTGCAAAATATCATCAATGATTTTTCAAACATGGTGCTGGCCTTCTCTTTGTCTCTGAGACCAAGGCCAGATTCTCTACCAATTGTGCCCTGTGCAGGGCAAAAAGGGGGGAGTGATGGATCAAATATTTCATCAAATTTTGATCCAATCAATAAATGTAATGACAAGTGTAAAATAATGAGAAAATGCAAACATAAGATTGTTAAAAGTGCATCACTAGTGATGGAACAGTTTAAAATATCCAGACAAAAGGAAGTATGTTCTGTTAAGGGCCCTACATCAAGCATGGCATCTATTAGATGTTATGCCTGTGATGGCTCAGGTCATATTGCCAGGTACTGAAAACTGTCAGGTACAAGGAGAGAGAGGAAATATTGCTCTGTTAAATGTTTTAAATCTGGTCACTTTGGACACATTGCAAGGAATTGTCATTGCACAATTAATTGTGAGAAGTCCAGCATGGAGAACAGACATTTACAGAGACAAAATAGTATTTTCTCTCAGTCTCATGTGCCCCACCATGTGCAGATGTGTCAAAATGGCCGACTGCAAGCAAGGGATGAAAGGGTAAATTTTGCTCCCTAGTAAGGCCTTGATTTAAACTCTATCAGCAGAGTTTCTAACAGACCTGTACTGTTCTTTATCTATACAGTTGTTTTGTCTTATTAGTTTATTTTACTGTTCTGTTGTCTACTAGGTTTGTTCTTTTACAGTTTAAATATATCGTTAGACCTGTGAGGCTCAGACAGGTGGCAGAAAGGCTTTATAGGGGTCTCACTGTGTATGCAATGTATAACAGGATTTGTTAGTATGCTGGTTGTTTTCTGTTTTCTATCAGACCCCCTGTCAAATAGATGAGGTTTATTTGCTGGTACTTTTATTTTTAGCTCCAGTTTTTCCATAGAATTCATAAGGTTAAGAGTAGCACAGATCGCAGGAATGTTTATTTTATTTCTTTTGTTTTCATTTGGTAATAGAGCCACATCCGTGGATGAGCTGGTTTTGCTGCATGGACTAAGATAGGTAGAAAGGTGTGGACAGGTATATATTGTGCACCTAGGCCTTGAAGTTCAGGCGGATACCTTGTTAATGGTTTGTTTTTTTGTTTTCTGTGCATTTTGGATTGAATAAAGGGTGTATTACGTGAGCTAAGACAGGCAGAGAAGCATGGACAGGTAACGGACGTACACGATGGAGTGTCGTGTTATACTGTGTGCTTAGACCTTGATGTTTGGACGGATAACCTGGTTTTGTTTAAATCTTGATGCAGGATACAACTTAAAACAGTGAATCTTAGTTTGACGTTTAGTTTTCCTAAGTGTATTAACATTTTCCCTTTGATAATAGAGCCATATCCACGAGTGAGCTGGTTTTTCGGCATGGACTAAGATAGGTAGAAAGGTGTGGATAGGTATATATTGTGCACCTAGGCCTTGAAGTTCCAGCTGGTTGTGGTTGCCTACATATCTTAATCGGTAGTATGTGGCAACGGGGAGTACCAAACCCAGGGATGAGCAGTTTCATGATGAGGCATGAGGCTGGCAAACTGGGATGTTACTCCAGAAATCCTGAATTAGTTCAAGCCAACTATACACGATGAGCCTTTGTCTCTGTGTAGTCTGTTTGAAGCTATGTATAGGAGAATAAGTAGCTGCGAGGGCTGTGTGTTACTCTTTTGTATGGTGAAAAACTGGAAGAGGTGTCTGTATGGGAATCAGAAGCAATTGACTAGGAGCATACTAAAGAAAAATTGGTTCAAGAGAGTCAAGGCATTGCCTATGCAATAGGAACTTGCTAGGCAGCTGAGGAAGGTTAACAGGGGGAGGTCACCCTAAAGGAACAGGAGTTTGATGGGACAGGGAAGATATCCAGTGTCAGGATGTTGAATAACTGCACCGGGAGAACTCCCAGGAGCGTATTGTTCCCTTAATCCCATTTTAGGTCAGAGCATAGTGCTGAAGAACACCTATCACTCCTGAGAGAAGTCTTGACCTTCACCCAGATACCCCTGAGAGTTGCCAGAAGACCCCTCTTGTGTTTGTCACAGAGCTGAAACATCTCCTCTCATATTTCAGCCATGAGGAGGAGACTGTAATAAAGCCCCAAAACTGCCTCTTCCGGGCATTGCCTCCTGGTCGTAATCTTATATATTGGACTGTTTCTGATTTGCAGGAGGATCAAAAGACTGTCTGCCCAACTGCACAGAAGTCAGGCTGAGCACCATGAGCTCAGCCAGAGACGGGGGTTAAGGACATAAGACAAACACAGTCCTTTATCCCGAATCCAATATATATTGTGTACATATCATTTAATGTAAATTTGAGTTTTACTGTATACTGAAATTCCATATGTGTACATATAGACACTTTAGGTGTAAGTGCAGAACTACCTGTGCATGGACATACTCAGTCCACAGTAAGTGTGTTCATGTAACGGTGTTCATGCATTTGCAGCCGGTAGTGAACTCCAATTGCACATGGGTCAATGGTCTGCATGTGCTCTATGGATCAGTTAGAATACATGCTATTTTAGCTCAAGTCTCTATATGTATTCAAACCAAAAGCTTATTTTGGAATGGAATTGTAATGTGTGTTCTGTGTGAATGGGGAAATAGAGTTAGGTTCTCTAGGGACAGGTCCCCTCACTTTATAAGGTATTTGCCACTTCAACCCTTGCTATTGTGAAGTTCGTAAGGGATGGATTGAATGTCTGTTAGAATCAGACGGTGTTTCTTCCCACAGTCTACTTAGGTATTGTGACATCACTCCCTACTCGAGAAATTCTGAACTGCCTAGTAAAGATCTGCGCATCTATTCATGGAGGAACCGCCTAAATGATCTTCTTTAATCAACACTACAGGGGCCAAGAAAGAAGCCAGGTGTTTTCTATGGATGGAGACGTTAGATTACGGTGAATGGCAGGGAAGAACTGATGGCCACGTGGGTGATGTCTAAATACCTAAGTGCAGAATTAGACTTTATTCCATCCTGAACTGTTACCAGTTATTTTGGGTTTGAGTAGGCAAATAAATCCCAGTACAACACTTCCCTCAAATTTCATTGTCGTGTTCTCGACAACAGGGGGATTGTAAAGGGAAGTGTCCTAGGTTGTACATGTATATATGTATCTGCATGCTAGCCATGCTTGCAGATAAGTATACATGTATATATTGGCCCCCATCTCCTTATGTGTTTCAGTCTGTTTGCTGCTGTTGGGGGAAGGATCAACAAAATGTCCAGCCATGTACTAAAACAGGTTTTGCGAGTATGGTTGGACATGAACAAAGACCTTAGTCAGTGGGCGGGGAATAATACATCATTTCCTGTGCTGGACTTAAAACCCCAGAGCACTCATGTGCTAGCCCTTTTGGACGCTTGGAGACCATGGACACACACATGGCTGAGTATCTCTCTTCCCCTGTAACTCTTTACTTACTCGCCCTACATACCCTGTACTAACCCTCCTAGATATTGATATTCTTGTATCTGTATATATATAGGGAAAGTTAGTATAGTTGTGTGGGCCGCATGAGTGATTAGGAAACATGGGTGGAAAATAGGTAATTGGGAATTGTATATTGTTATTATTATTGTGTACTGTGTTAGTGGGATAAATAGTAGTATATTAACTGTAGACTTTTGTGTAATAAATACCTTTTATTAGCACATGGTTTTGTCTCAGTTGGTATATAGTATAAGGCACAGATAACGTTAGTGGATATTAATTATTAATAGTCAAGTTTGATGTTAATAGTTAATATCGGACCTCAATAGAGGTGTAGGAGAGTTCCCCCTTAATAACTGATATTTTTGGAGGGAAACCTCGTCCTTTAACAGCCCCCTTAAAAATAGTCTGGATGAAATGGTGGATGAGGATGAGGAAAAAGCCAATATGCTAAATGATTTTTTTTCAACAGTATTTACACAAGAAAATCGCATGACAGAAAACATGATCAGTGATAACAAAAATTCTCCATTAAATGTCACTTGCTTAACCCAGCAGGAAGTATGGCGGCATCTAAAAATCACTAAAGTTGAGAAATCCCCGGGCCTGGATGGGATACACCTGCGAGTACTGCAGGAATTAAGCAAAGTCATAGATAGACCATTATTTTTAATCTTTAAAGATTCCATAATAACAGGGTCTGTACCAGACGACTGACATATAGCAAATGTGATGCCAATATTCAAAAAGGGGACAAAAACCGAACTAGGAAATTATAGGCCAGTAAGCTTAACCTCTACTGTGGGTAAAATCCTGTAGGGTTTTCTAAGAGATGCTATACTAGAGTATCTGAAGAAGAATAACCTTATGACCCAATATCAACATGGGTTTACGAGGGACCTTTCCTGTCAAACTAACCTGATCAGCTTTTATGAAGAGCTAAGTTCCGGACTGGATCAAGGAAATGCAGTGGATGTTGTGTATATGGACTATAAGGAACAGATAACGTTAGTGGATATTAATTATTAATACTCAAGTTTGATGTTAATAGTTAATATCGGACCTCAATAGAGGTGTAGGAGAGTTCCCCCTTAATAACTGATATTTTTGGAGGGAAACCTCGTCCTTTAACAGCCCCCTTAAAAATAGTCTGGATGAAATGGTGGATGAGGATGAGGAAAAAGCCAATATGCTAAATGATTTTTTTTCAACAGTATTTACACAAGAAAATCGCATGACAGAAAACATGATCAGTGATAACAAAAATTCTCCATTAAATGTCACTTGCTTAACCCAGCAGGAAGTATGGCGGCATCTAAAAATCACTAAAGTTGAGAAATCCCCGGGCCTGGATGGGATACACCTGCGAGTACTGCAGGAATTAAGCAAAGTCATAGATAGACCATTATTTTTAATCTTTAAAGATTCCATAATAACAGGGTCTGTACCAGACGACTGACATATAGCAAATGTGATGCCAATATTCAAAAAGGGGACAAAAACCGAACTAGGAAATTATAGGCCAGTAAGCTTAACCTCTACTGTGGGTAAAATCCTGTAGGGTTTTCTAAGAGATGCTATACTAGAGTATCTGAAGAAGAATAACCTTATGACCCAATATCAACATGGGTTTACGAGGGACCTTTCCTGTCAAACTAACCTGATCAGCTTTTATGAAGAGCTAAGTTCCGGACTGGATCAAGGAAATGCAGTGGATGTTGTGTATATGGACTTTTCAAAAACTTTTGATATGGTTCCACACAAAAGGTTGATACATAAAATGAGAACAATGGGGATAGGGGAAAATATATGTAAGTGGGTTAAGAACTGGCTCAGTTATAGGAAACAAAGGGTGGTTATTAAGGAGCAAACTCAGACTGGGTCTCAGTTAACAGTGGGGTACCACAGGGGTCAGTATTGGGCCTGCTTCTTTTTAACATATTTATTAATGACCTTGTACATGCAGAGTAGTAATTCAATATTGGCAGATGATACTAAACTCTGCAGGGTAATCAATACACAGGAGGACAATTTTATATTACAGGAGGATCTATGTAAACTAGAAGCTTGGGCTGATAAATGGCAAATGAGCTTTAAAGAGGACAAATGTAAGGTAATGCACTTGGGAAGAGGAAATAACATGTATAATTATATGCTTAATTGTAAAACACTGAGCAAAACTGTCACTGAAAAAGACCTGGGTGTATTGGTGGACGACAAGCTCACGTTTGGTGGCCAGTGTCAGGCAGCTGCTGCAAAGGCAAATAAAATAATGGGATGCATTAACCCCTTAACAACATTTGACGTACTAATACGCGTCTGTGCCCTAGGACTTAAGAGCCAGACCCGTATTAGTACGTCATGGCGATCGCGCGCGCACACAGGCTGTGCGGGCTCGATCGCCGCCGGGTGTCAGCTGATTGTCACAGCTGACACCCGGTACTATGTGCAGGGAGCGGTCACGCACCACTCCCAGCACATTAACCCCCGCGATGCTGCAATCCAAGTCGATCGCAGCATTGCGGTGGCAAGGGGAGGTGATCGCAGATACTCACCTCCTCTTCCGGCTTCCAGCGCTGTCTGCCGTGGCTTCCAGGATGTTGCCATGACGACCCGATGTCGTCATGACAACATCCGGGTCACCAGACAGCAGGAAGATTTTTTGGACATGCGCAGTGCATCTCCAAACAATCTTCTCCCTGTCCAGCGCTGACAGCCTGCATGGCACAGGGATGGTGCTGCATTCCTGTGCCATGCAGGCGATCAGAGAAAAAAAAATGAAAGTCCCATAGTGGGACAAAGTAATAAAGTATAAAAACTATCAGAAAGTGAAGGGAAAAAAAAAATAGCAAAAATATAAAAAATAAAAATAAAAAAAATAATCCACCAAAAATAAAAATATAATGTACCCATCAAAAAATATTATTATAAAAAAAAAAATAATAATAATAAAAGTACACATATTTGGTATCGCCACTTCCGGAACAACCTGACCTATAAAACTGTCCCACTAGTTAACCCCTTCAGTGAACACGGTAAAAAAAAAGGGAAAAAAAACTAAGCAAAAAACAATGCTATACCGCCAAACAAAAAATGGAATAACACGCGATCAAAAAGTCAAATATAAATAAAAATGGTACCGCTGAAAACGTCATCTCATCCCGCAAAAAACAAGCTGCCATACAGCTCCATCAGCCGAAAAATAAAAAAGTTATAGCTCTCAGAATAAAGCTATGCTAAAAAATAATTTTTTCTATAAAATTGCTTTTAGTATGTAAAAGTGCAAAACATAGAAAAACTATATAAATGTGGTACCGCTGTAAACGTACTGACCCAAAGAATAAAGCTGCCTTATCAATTTTACCACACGCGGAACAGAATAAAAAAAAACAAAAAAAACAATTCCTGAATTGTTGGTTTTTGTTTATTCTGCCTCCCAAAAATCGGAATAGAAAGCGATCAAAAAATGTCACGTGCCTGAAAATGACACCAATAACAACGTCAACTCATCCCGCAAAAAACGAGCCATCACATGACTGTCTGCCAAAATCTGGAAAAATTATAGCTCTCAAAATATGGCGATGCAAAAACTAGATTTTACAAAAAATGCGTCTTTTAGTGTGTGACAGCTGTCAGTCATAAAAACCCCATATGATTCTGGTATTGCTGTAATCACACCGACCCGAAGAATAAAGTCGTCTAATCACTTATACCGCACGAGGAACGGCGTAAAAAATAAACTCTCGGGTTAAGGTTGGGCTAGGGTTAGGGCTGGGTTTGGGGTTAGGGTTGTGATGGGGTTGGGATTTTTTTCAAAAGTAAGAAAAAAAGATGACGATATGGCGACTAGTGTTGAGCGCAAGTGCTCGCTACTTGAGTTTGCATCGGGTGCTCTGGTATGCATTGAGTATCGTGGGTATTTGAGTGACATGCTCGAGTCTCTGCCCCATATGCTTCGCGGGCAAAAAAACTTTGCGGGGATTGCCTGCCATGCACGAGCGATCCCTGCATGTTTTTTTTTGGGTGTCTAATAACCGTCAAACATGCGGAGCAGGGACTCGAGCATGTCACTCGAGCACACGCTGCACATGGTGCATACCTAAGTACCCGATGCAAACTCAAGTAGCGAGCACTTGCGCTCAAGACTAATGACAACTTATTCAGTATGATGACCGAATGTTATCAAATTCTGTGTCGTACCTCTGGGTTCAAAATGTTCACTATACACATTAATAAAATCCTTGAGGGGTATAGTTTCCAAAATGGGGTCACGTGTGGGGGAGCTCCACTGTTTAGGGACATCAGGGGCTCTCCAAACGCGACATGGTGTCCGCTAACAAATTGAATGGAAAATCGGCTCAAATTGTTAGCGGACGCCATGTTGCGTTTGGAGAGCCCCTGCGTGCCTAAACATTGGAGCTCCCCCACAAGTGACCCCATTTTGGAAACTATACCCCCCAAGGCACCTATCTAGATGCATAGTGAGCACTTGGAACCCCCAGGTGCTTCACAAATTGACTCGTAAAAATGAAAAAGTGAAAAAAAAACGTTTTCATTTTTATGAATCAATTTGTGAAGCACCTGGGGGTTCCAAGAGCTCACTATGCATCTAGATAGGTGCCTTGGGGGGTCTAGTTTCCAAAATGGGGTCACTTGAGGGGAAGCTCCAATGTTTGGGCACACAGGGGCTCTCCAAACGCAACATGGTGTCCGCTAACAATTTGAGCCGACAATTTGTTAGCAGATACCATGTTGCATTTGGAGAGTCCCTGTGTGCCCAAACATTGGAGCTCCCCCACAAATGACCCCATTTTGGAAACTAGACCCCCCAAGGCACCTATCTAGATGCATAGTGAGCACTTGGAACCCCCAGGTGCTTCACAAATTGATTCGTAAAAATGAAAAAGTGAAAAAAAAACACTTTTTCATTTTTATGAATCAATTTGTGAAGCACCTGTGGGTTCCAAGTGCTCACTATGCATCTAGATAGGTGCCTTGGGGGGTCTAGTTTCCAAAATGGGGTCACTTGTGGGTGAGCTCCAATGTTTGGGCACACAGGGGCTCTCCAAATGCAACATGGTGTCCGCTAACAATTTGAGCCGACAATTTGTTAGCGGATACCATGTTGCATTTGGAGAGTCCCTGTGTGCCCAAACATTGGAGCTCCCCCACAAGTGACCCCATTTTGGAAACTAGACCCCCCCAAGGCACCTATCTAGATGCATAGTGAGCACTTGGAACCCCCAGGTGCTTCACAAATTGATTCGTAAAAATGAAAAAGTGAAAAAAAAAACACTTTTTCATTTTTATGAATCAATTTGTGAAACACCTGGGGGTTCCAAGTGCTCACTATGCATCTAGATAGGTGCCTTGGGGGGTCTAGTTTCCAAAATGGGGTCACTTGTGGGGGAGCTCCAATGTTTGGGCACACAGGGGCTCTCCAAACGCAACATGGTGTCCGCTAACAATTTGAGCCGATTTTCCATTCAATTTGTTAGCGGACACAATGTTGCATTTGGAGAGTCCCTGTGTGCCCAAACATTGGAGCTCCCCCACAAATGACCCCATTTTGTAAACTGGACCCCCCCAAGGCACCTATCTAGATGCATAGTGAGCACTTGGAACCCCCAGGTGCTTCACAAATTCATTTGTAAAAATGAAAAAGTGAAAAAAAAAACACTTTTTCATTTTTATGAATCAATTTGTGAAGCACCTGGGGGTTCCAAGTGCTCACTATGCATCTAGATAGGTGCCTTGGGGGGTCTAGTTTCCAAAATGGGGTCACTTGTGGGGGAGCTCCAATGTTTGGGCACACAGGGGCTCTCCAAACGCAACATGGTGTCCGCTAACAATTTGAGCCGATTTTCCATTCAATTTGTTAGCGGACACAATGTTGAATTTGGAGAGTCCCTGTGTGCCCAAACATTGGAGCTCTCCCACAAATGACCCCATTTTGGAAACTAGACCCCCCAAGGCACCTATCTAGATGCATAGTGAACACTTGGAACCCCCAGGTGCTTCACAAATTGATTCGTAAAAATGAAAAAGTGAAAAAAAAAACACTTTTTCATTTTCATGAATCAATTTGTGAAGCACCTGGGGGTTCCAAGTGCTCACTATGCATCTAGATAGGTGCCTTGGGGGGTCTAGTTTCCAAAATGGGGTCACTTGTGGGGGAGCTCCAATGTTTGGGCACACAGGGGCTCTCCAAACGCAACATGGTGTCCGCTAACAATTTGAGCCGACAATTTGTTAGCGGATACCATGTTGCATTTGGAGAGTCCCTGTGTGCCCAAACATTGGAGCTCCCCCACAAGTGACCCCATTTTGGAAACTAGACCCCCCCAAGGCACCTATCTAGATGCATAGTGAGCACTTGGAACCCCCAGGTGCTTCACAAATTGATTCGTAAAAATGAAAAAGTGAAAAAAAAAACACTTTTTCATTTTTATGAATCAATTTGTGAAGCACCTGGGGGTTCCAAGTGCTCACTATGCATCTAGATAGGTGCCTTGGGGGGTCTAGTTTCCAAAATGGGGTCACTTGTGGGGGAGCTCCAATGTTTGGGCACACAGGGGCTCTCCAAACGCAACATGGTGTCCGCTAACAATTTGAGCCGACAATTTGTTAGCGGATACCATGTTGCATTTGGAGAGTCCCTGTGTGCCCAAACATTGGAGCTCCCCCACAAGTGACCCCATTTTGGAAACTAGACCCCCCCAAGGCACCTATCTAGATGCATAGTGAGCACTTGGAACCCCCAGGTGCTTCACAAATTGACTCGTAAAAATGAAAAAGTGAAAAAAAAAACACTTTTTCATTTTTATGAATCAATTTGTGAAGCACCTGGGGGTTCCAAGTGCTCACTATGCATCTAGATAGGTGCCTTGGGGGGTCAAGTTTCCAAAATGGGGTCACTTGTGGGGGAGCTCCAATGTTTGGGCACACAGGGGCTCTCCAAACGCAACATGGTGTCCGCTAACAATTTGAGCCGATTTTCCATTCAATTTGTTAGCGGACACAATGTTGCATTTGGAGAGTCCCTGTGTGCCCAAACATTGGATCTTTCCCACAAATGACCCCATTTTGGAAACTAGACCCCCCAAGGCACCTATCTAGATGCATAGTGAGCACTTGGAACCCCCAGGTGCTTCACAAATTGATTCGTAAAAATGAAAAAGTGAAAAAAAAAACACTTTTTCATTTTTATGAATCAATTTGTGAAGCACCTGGGGGTTCCAAGTGCTCACTATGCATCTAGATAGGTGCCTTGGGGGGTCTAGTTTCCAAAATGGGGTCACTTGTGGGGGAGCTCCAATGTTTGGGCACACAGGGGCTCTCCAAACGCAACATGGTGTCCGCTAACAATTTGAGCCGACAATTTGTTAGCGGATACCATGTTGCATTTGGAGAGTCCCTGTGTGCCCAAACATTGGAGCTCCCCCACAAGTGACCCCATTTTGTAAACTAGACCCCCCCAAGGCACCTATCTAGATGCATAGTGAGCACTTGGAACCCCCAGGTGCTTCACAAATTGATTAGTAAAAATGAAAAAGTGTTTTTTTTTTTCACTTTTTCATTTTTACGAATCAATTTGTGAAGCACCTTGGGGTTCCAAGTGCTCACTATGCATCTAAATAGGTGCCTTGGGGGGTCTAGTTTCCAAAATGGGGTCACTTGTGGGGAAGCTCCAATGTTTGGGCACACAGGGGCTCTCCAAACGCAACATGGTGTCCGCTAACAATTTGAGCCGATTTTCCATTTAATTTGTTAGCGGATACCATGTTGCATTTGGAGAGTCCCTGTGTGTCCAAACATTGGAGCTCCCCCACAAGTGACCCCATTTTGGAAACTAGACCCCCCAAGGCACCTATCTAGATGCATAGTGAGCACTTGGAACCCCTAGGTGCTTCACAAATTGATTAGTAAAAATGAAAAAGTGAAAAAAAAAAACACTTTTTCATTTTTACTAATCAATTTGTGAAGCACCTGGGGGTTCCAAGTGCTCACTATGCATCTAGATAGGTGCCTTGGGGGGTCTAGTTTCCAAAATGGGGTGACTTGTGTGGGAGCTCCAATGTTTGGGCACACAGGGGCACTCCAAACGCAACATGGCGTCCGCTAATTATTCAAGCAAATTTTACAATCAAAAAGTCAAATGGCTCTCCTTCCCTTCTGAGCCCTGCCGTGCGCCCAAACAGTGTTTTTTCCCCACATATGGGGTATCTGCGTGCCCAGGGCAAATTGCACAACAAATTTTGGGGTCCATTTTTTCTTGTTACCCCTGTGAAAATAAAAAAAATTGGGTCTAAAGTAACATTTTTGTGAAAAAAGTTAAATGTTCATTTTTTTCTTCCGCATTCCAAAAATTCCTGTGAAGCACCTGAAGGGTTAATAAAGTTCTTGAATGTGGTTTTGAGCACCTTGAGGGGTGCAATTTTTAGAATGGTGTCAATTTTGGGTATTTTCTGTCAAAAAGACCTCTCAAAGTGACTTCAAATGTGATGTGGTCCCTAAAAAAATGGTTTTGTAAATTTTGTTGGAAAAATGAGAAATCGCTGGTCAACTTTTAATCCTTATAGCTCCCTAACAAAAAAAAATTTTGGTTCCAAAATTGTGCTGATGTAAAGTAGACATGTGGGAAATTTTATTTATTAACTCTTTGTGTGACATATCTCTCTGATTTAAGGGCATAAAAGTTCTAATTTTGAAAATTGCAAAATTTTCAAAATTTTTGCCAAATTTCCATTTTTTTCACAAATAAACGCATGTGATATTGAAGAAATTTTACCACAATCATGAAGTACAATATGTCACGAAAAAACAATCTCAGAATCAGGGGGATCCGTTGAAGCGTTCCAGAGTAATTACCTCATAAAGTGACAGTGGTCAGAATTGTTAAAATTGGCCTGGTCATTAACGTGCAAACCACCCTCGGGGGTTAAGGGGTTAAAAGAGGCATAGATGCTCATGAGGAGAACATAATTTTACCTCTATGCAAGTCATTAGTGCGACCACACTTAGAATACTGTGAACAGTTCTGGTCTCCGGTGTATAAGAAAGACATAGCTGAACTAGAGCGGGTGCAGAGAAGAGCAACCAAGGTTATTAGAGGACTGGGGGGTCTACAATACCAAGACAGGTTATTACACTTGGGGTTATTTAATTTGGAAAAACGAAGGCTTAGGGGTGATCTTATTACTATGTACAAGTATATGAGGGGACAGTACAAAGACCTTTCTACTGATCTTTTTACTCTGAGACGGGGACAAGGGTGCATCTTCTACGTCTGGAGGAATGAAGGTTTAATCATAATCACAGACGTGGATTCTTTACTGTAAGAGCAGTGAGACTATGGAGCTCTCTGCCGCATGATGTTGTAATCAGTGATTCACTACTAAAATTTAAGAAGGACATGGATGCCTTTCTTGAAAAGTGTAATATTACAGGTTATATATACTAGATTCCTTGATAGGGCGTTGATCCAGAGAACTAGTCTGATTGTCGTATGGAGTCAGGAAGGAATTTTTTTCCCCAATGTGGAGCTTAGTGTTTGCCACATGGGTTTTTTTTTGCCTTCCTCTGGATCATGTGACTCGCCCCCTGGGCCGTGGAGTACCCGGAACTGGGCTTCTGTACGATACTGGGGATAGTAGTGGCAACCCGATCCCGTGGCTCAGGGTGGTCAGACCAAATGTGGTGGCAGTCTATTTATAGATTTGTGAATATCCGACTACGCCACCCGTGGATTGCAGTCAGGGATAACCGCCGCTGCAGGGCAGACCGCTGAGGCTGGTGTTGGTGTGCAGCACAGGGGTAGGATAACTCCCCACGGGAAGAGTGTAGCCTCAGGGCAGTGTAGGTGGATGTTGGGGGTGATAGTGCAGGCTGCAATAGTAAGTGTAAAGAGTCCGCTTCAAACAGTCTAGGGTCTTTATTGTAGGAATTATTAATGACCCAACAGTAGTACCGGTTAGGAATGGGCCTGGGTGTCTGAGAGCATTCGGGCGAGCACCGCTGGTCAGGGTGAGTGTGTAGGCCTACCGTTCTCTCTATGCTCTTTCTGACTATCCCCCTCTTCGCTGTGTAATAGCCCAAGTTCCTGAGCTTGCCGTGTAGTTCTCGCCTGTATGGCTTGCGACTCGGGCCTTAGGTACCTTTTGCTTTCTCTTTGCTGTACTGGTCCCTCTGTGTGGCGGAGCCTCCAGGCTTCTTAGGCAAAGGGACCTGAAATCCCTCGCGGGTTGATTCTCTGCTGCTGGGCTTACAGTGCCTACAAGTAGTATTCAACCCCCTGCAGATTTAGCTGGTTTGATAAGATGCAAATAAGTTAGAGCCTTCAAACTGCAAACGAGAGTAGGTTTTATGAACAGAAGCATAAATCTTACAAACCAAAAAGTTATGTTGCTCAGTTGAATTTTATTAAATTTTAAACATAAAAGTGTGGGTCAATTATTATACAACCCCTATGTTTAATATTTTGTGGAATAGCCCTTGTTTGCAATTACAGCTAATAATCGTCTTTTATAAGACCTGATCAGGCCGGCACAGGTCTGTGGAGTTATCTTGGCCCACTCCTCCATGCAGATCTTCTCCAAGTTATCTAGGTTCTTTGGGTGTCTCATGTGGACTTTATTCTTGAGCTCCTTCCACAAGTTATCAATTGGGTTAAGGTCAGGAGACTGACTAGGCCACTCCAACACCTTGACTTTTTCCCTCTTGAACCAGGCCTTGGTTTTCTTGGCTGTGTGCTTTGGGTCGTTGTCTTGTTGGAAGATGAAATTACGACCCATCTTAAGATCCTTGATGGAGGAGCGGAGGTTCTTGGCCAAAATCTCCAGGTAGGCCGTGCTATCCATCTTCCCATGGATGCGGACCAGATGGCCAGGCCCCTTGGCTGAGAAACAGCCCCACAGCAAGATGCTGCCACCACCATGCTTGACTGTAGGGATGGTATTCTTGGGGTCGTATGCAGTGCCATCCAGTCTCCAAACATCACGTGTGTGGTTGGCACCAAAGATCTTAATCTTGGTCTCATCAGACCATAGAACCTTGAACCAGTCTGTCTCAGAGTCCTCCAAGTGATCATGAGCAAACTGTAGACGAGCCTTGACATGACGTTTTGAAAGTAAAGGTACCATACAGGCTCGTCTGGAACGGAGACCATTGCGGTGGAGTACGTTACTTATGGTATTGACTGAAACCAATGTCCCCACTGCCATGAGATCTTCCCGGAGCTCCTTCCTTGTTGTCCTTGGGTTAGCCTTGACTCTTCGGACAAGCCTGGCCTCGGCACGGGAGGACACTTTCAAAGGCTGTCCAGGCCGTGGAAGGCTAACAGTAGTTCCATAAGCCTTCCACTTACGGATGATGCTCCCAACAGTGGAGACAGGTAGGCCCAACTCCTTGGAAAGGGTTTTGTACCCCTTGCCAGCCTTCTGACCCTCTACGATCTTGTCTCTGATGGCCTTGGAATGCTCCTTTGTCTTTCCCATGTTGACCATGTCTGAGTGCTGTTCACAAGTTTGGGGAGGGTCTTAAATAGTCAGAAAAGGCTGGCAAAATAGATCTTTAATCCACACATGTGAAGCTCATTATTCTTGGTGCCTGAACTACTTCTTAATACTTTAGGGGGACCAAACAGAATTCTTGGGGTTTGAGGGGTTGAATAATAAATGACACTCTGAATTAACTTTTAACGTTTTTTAAAAAAAAAAAAAAAAAATTTGCTGCAGTGCATTTCCCACTTCCAGGCTGATCTACAGTACAAATGTCACAATGCCAAGTTAATTCCGCATGTGTCAACCAGCTAAATCTGCAGGGGGTTGAATACTACTTGTAGGCACTGTATAACCCTGGCAGCCCCGGACCCCAATGTCCGGTTGTGTGATTCTCTGCCAGGACCGTCTCTCGTCGCCTCTGTCCCTGGCTTGCAGTTTCTCCTCTGCCTCACGGACTCTTCAGCTGCTGCTGACCTGTCCTTCTTCTCTGAGAACCCTTCTGGTCACTTCATAAGTGGGTTCTGGTCCCTCTAACCCTGTCCCAGTTCCAGCTTTTATAGGGCAGCCTGCTCCCCCTACTGGCCTGGGACAGGAGGTGCTGCATGCTAATTGTCCCTAACCAGGGAACCTCCCTCCTGCTCTCAGACACAGCCTTTAATATTTGTGGCATCCAGGCCTGGGGTGACACACATGCATGGAGATGGAGGGGGGAGGGTTTGATGAGGGAGTTGATCCCTGTGACACAACACTTCCTGTCTCCTGTGCTTGAGTTATTTGTAACAGTTGCTGGATGCTTTTGAAGCAACAGCACTATTTCTGCATGTCACAATTACCCTGTCGCGATGGTTGGCTGTCATGGCCAGCATCATCATCATCATTTTTTTTTGCTATCAACCTTGTATTCTGCCTGTGCCAACTCAAATTTCCTCTTCACATCCACCTGTTGCTGCTCATCCTCCAAATCCCGTTGCTTGTAACATGGACCGTAATGGTCCCCAACATACACAGAGCGGCAATGAATATGTAAGTTGTTGTTCTTCTTCCATCCTTAAATAAATTCTGGTGTTTGTTTTTTTCTAAGATAAATATGAGAGTGATGATTTTGTTGACTCCACAGTCCCTACTGACAAATTTTGTCACCTCTTCAAAGGGTTTTAGTAGGTGAAATACATCCCTTTTAATTTGCAAATGGTGGATCTCAAATTGACCTACGCTCTAGTTTGGCTGTTGCATTATATAGTCTGTCACTGCTTTTTACACTGCTCATACAGACGCTACAAGTTAAAGCTTTGAATTACAGCGAACTGTGACGTCTCAAATCAGGTGGCATTCTAGCTGACTATTCTGTTTTTGCAAATCCTAGAGGGCCTGCTTTGCCATGAAAAAACAGTTGAAATGAGCTTACACTTTCCTAGCCATAGACACTACCTTCATCAAAGGGGTATATTTCTGAAAGAAATGTTGCACAATTAAATTCAGAACATGTGCCAAACACGTAGTGCGCTACTTTGTCCAACTGTAAAGTAGCCAGAATGTTTTGGGCATTGTCACTGTTTTAGCCACTTGAGCATTGTTGATTGATGCACAGCATCACGTCTTCCGTTGTATGACTTCTGTCCCCCAATGGTTTTAAGCTGTAAAACCACTTGGCAGTAGTGTTGAGCGATACCTTCTTATATCAGGAAATATCGTATCGGATTGGATCGGACCGATACTCAAAAAGTATCGGATATCGCCGATTCCAATACCGGAAACCAATGCAAGTCAATGGGACACTAATATCGGAATGAAAATAAACCCTTTCTTTCCTTGTAGGTTAATTCTACATGAAGTAAAACAACTAAGAATAATGTAGAATGTATTATGCGAAAAGCCGGCAATTCATCAGCGGCATACACCGGTACCCGACAATTTACAACAGAAAGAATAGAGCTTCACACATAGATTAGATAGATAGAAACATGTCAGTCACATATATATGAAGAACAGTGACAGTGTTGCTTACTGTACTTGTCATTTAGTGTAAAGGATTTATTAAAAAAAATAATAGTGTTTTCATGCACCGTCTCTTTAAAAAAGCCGGCCGGCAATTCAGCAGCGGTACCCCACAATTTATAACAGAAAGATAGAGCATCACACATAGATTATATAGATAGAAACATGTCAGTCACATATATATATGAAGTACAGTGACAGTGTTGGTTACTGTACTTGTCATTTAGTGTAAAGGATTTTTTTATAAAAATAATAGTGTTTTCATGCACCGTCTCTTTAAGAAAGCCGGCCGGCAATTCAGCATCTGTACCCGACAATTTAGAATAGAAGGAATAGAGAATCATACATAGATTAGATAGATAGAAACATGTCAGTCACATATATATGAAGTACAGTGACAGTGTTGATTACTGTACTTGTCATTTAATGTTAAAATAAAGGATTTATTTAAAAAAAAATTGGCGTGGGGTTCCCCTTAATTTTAGTCTCTAGCGGAGGTTAAGCAGACGGCTGGGGCAGATGTTTGAAGCCTGGGAAGGGGGTAACACCCACGGAGCTTCCCAGGCTACTAATATCAGCCCCCAGCTGAATACATAGCCTTTACTAGCTATTAAAATGGGGGACCCCCCCAAAAAAATGACGTGGGGTCCCCCCTAATTTAATAGCTATCAAAGGCTAGGCAGACAGCTGGGGGCTGATATTAATAGCCCAGGAAGGGAGCCATGAATATTGGCCCCCTCCCAGGCTAGAAACACCAGCCGTCAGCTGCCCCAGAAATGGCGCATCCATAGGATGCGCCAATTCTGGCACTTAGCCTCGCTCTTCCCACTGCCCTGTAGCGGTGGCAGTGGGGTAATAGGGCTGGGGTTGATGTCAGCTTATAATGCCAGCTGACATCAAGCCCAGGTTAGTAATGGAGAGGCGTCTATAAGACACCCCCATTACTAACCCCATAGTCAAAGTTAAAAAAAAAAACACAAACACCCAGAATAAAGTCCTTTAATTGAAATAAACACACAATTCTTTATTGTTCTAAATTAAACCATACTTACCATCACGCCCATTCCAGCTGAAGCCAACGATCTCCTGCAATAAAAGAAAAATAATAAAGCAA
Source organism: Phyllobates terribilis (assembly GCF_046119375.1). Lineage (NCBI taxonomy): Eukaryota > Metazoa > Chordata > Amphibia > Anura > Dendrobatidae > Phyllobates > Phyllobates terribilis. Next base: position 194,085,869 of record NW_027362772.1, on the reverse strand, counting down.
CCTCATCCTTACCTTTCCATGGTTCCCACGATGGCTCCAGCTCTGCTACATCGAGATGACAGGCTGGACCGCAGCAGAACGCTGCCATCCAGCCTGTCATCCCGCGGACACTGAGAAGCGCAGGCATGCTTGCGCTCCTCAGTGTCTCTCTGTGACGGCATCCAGATGAGCCGACAATGAACTCGGCTCACCTCATGCACGTCACTGACAGCGTGGGAGAATTCTCCTGCACTCAGTGCTTCAGCGTGAGAATTTTCCCACGCTGTCAGTGACGTGCATGAGGTGAGGTCATGTCCAATGAACTCAGCTCACCTCATGCACGTCACTGACAGCGTGGGAGAATTCTCACGCTGAAGCGCTGAGTGCAGGAGAATTCTCCCACGCTGTCAGTGACGTGCATGAGGTGAGCCGAGTTCATTGGACATGACCTCACCTCATGCACGTCACTGACAGCGTGGGAAAATTCTCCTGCACTCAGCGCTTCAGCGTGAGAATTTTCCCACGCTGTCAGTGACGTGCATGAGGTGAGCCGAGTTCATTGGACATGACCTCGGCTCATCTGGATGCCGTCACAGAGAGACACTGAGGAGCGCAAGCATGCCTGCTCTTCTCAGTGTCTGCGGGATGACAGGCTGGATGGCAGCGTTCTGCTGCGGTCCAGCCTGTCATCTCGATGTAGCAGAGCTGAAGCTGTCGTGGGAACCATGGAAAGGTAAGGATGATGTTGGTTTATTATTTTTCTTTTATTGCAGGAGATCGTTGGCTTCAGCTGGAATGGGCGTGATGGTAAGTATAGTTTAATTTAGAACAATAAAGAATTGTGTCTTTATTTCAATTAAAGGACTTTATTCTGGGTGTTGTGTTTTTTTTAAATACTTTACTAGAAATTCATGGTGGTCATGTCTAATATTGGCGTGACCCCATGAATTTCGGGCTTAGGGCCAGCTGATAATGCCAAGCTGGACTTAACCCCTTTATTACCCAGTGAGCCACCGCACCAGGGCCCTGGATGAGTTGGGTACAGCGCCAGAAGATGGCGCTTCTATGAACGCGCCATTTTCCGGGGTGGCTGCGGACTGCAATTTGCAGCGGGTGGGGCCCAGAAAGCTTGGGTCTCCCTGCGCTGCAGATTCCAGCCCCCAGCTGCCTAGTTGTACCTGGCTGGACACAAAAATAGGGCGAAGCTCCACGTATTTTTTTTTTTAATTATTTCATGAAATTCATGAAATAATTAAGAAAAAAAGGGCTTCCCTATATTGTTGTGTCCGGCCAGGTATAAATAGGCAGCTGGTGGTTGGGGGCAGCCCGTTCCTGCCTGCTGTAACTGGCTGGACCCAAATATAGTGCGAAGCTCCACGTCAATTTTTTTTTAATTATTTCATGAAATAATTTTTTAAAAAAAGGGCTTCCCTATATTGTTGTGTCCGGCCAGGTACAAATAGGCAGCTGGTGGTTGGGGGCAGCCCGCTCCTGCCTGCTGTACCTGGCTGGACACAAATATAGGGCGAAGCCCCACATCAATTTTTTTTTAATTATTTCATGAATTTCCTGAAATAATTAAAAAAAAATTGACGTGGGGCTTCGCACTATATTTGGGTCCAGCCAGGTACAGCAGGCAGGAACGGGCTGCCCCCAACCACCAGCTGCCTATTTGTACCTGGCCGGACACAACAATATAGGGAAGCCCTTTTTTTCTTAATTATTTCATGAATTTCATGAAATAATTTTAAAAAAAAATATGTGGGGCTTCTCCCTATTTTTGTGTCCAGCCAGGTACAACTAGGCAGCTGGGGGATGGAATCTGCAGCTCAGGGAGAGCCAAGCTTTCTGGGCCCCCCCCCCCACTGCAAATTGCAGTCCGCAGCCACCCCGGAAAATGGCGCGTTCATAGAAGCTGGATGCTGTACCTGGCTGGCATACAAAAATATAGCAAAGCCCACGTCAGAATTTTTGGGAAAAATTAATTAAAAAATAAATAATAATTTAGGGACTGCATCTTTATTAACTCCTCAAATGTCATTTAGTGTTAAAATAAAGGATTTATTTAAAAAAAAAATTGGCGTGGGATCCCCCATAATTTTAGTCTCTAGCGGAGGTTAAGCAGACAGCTGGGGCAGATGTTTGAAGCCTGGGAAGGGGGTAATACCCACGGAGCTCCCCAGGCTACTAATATCAGCCCCCAGCTGAATACCTAGCCTTTACTAGCTATTAAAACGGGGGACCCCCCCAAAAAAATGACGTGGGGTCCCCCCTATTTTAATAGCTAGCAAAGGCTAGGCAGACAGCTGGGGGCTGATATTAATAGCCCAGGAAGGGTGCCATGAATATTGGCCCCCTCCCAGGCTAGAAACACCAGCCGTCAGCCGCCCCAGAAATGGCGCATCCATAGGATGCACCAACTCTGGCACTTAGCCTCGCTCTTCCACGCTGCCCTGGTGCGGTGGCAGGGGGTAATAGGGCTGGGGTTCATGTCAGCGCCAGCTGCCATGAAGCCCAGGTTAGTAATGATGGGCGTCTATAAGACACCCCCATTACTAACCTACAAAGTGTTAAAAAGAAAAAACACACTACACCCAGAAAAAAATAATTTATTTGAAATAAAACACACCATTTTATTTAATTCTTAGTTTACTAAAAAAAAAAAATAGTTACCTGTCCACGTTCCTGCGCTAATCTCCCATGCACAGCTGTCACATCCGGAGATGGTGACAGCTGTGCATGGCTGCTCTAAGCTCACGCTGCCGGGTACACGTCCGCTCCTGGCAGCGGGAGCCACTGACTGAGGTCACCGGAGTGCATTCAGTCAGCGCTGCTCCGGAGACCTCCTTTACGGCACTGCTGTACCGTGGGAATTTCTCACGATACAGCAGGGCCGTAAAGGAGCTGACCGGAGCAGCGCTGCCTGAACTCCGGTGAACCCGCTTATGCAATGACGGGGCTGCTTTACGGCCCCGTCATTCTAGCGGCGGCAGCGGTTCAGAGCGGTCACATTCTATGTGGCTGCTCTAAACTGGAGATCTTCGTGGGACACTCGTGGACTACTACGGAGGGGTAAGGATAAGGTTGTGGTTTATTATTTTATATTTTATTACAGGAGATCGATGGCTTCGGGGAATTAGGTGTCTAGGTGAGTATAGGTGTAGTTTTTTATTTTTTACTTTATTTTAGGTGGCGATCGGCGGGGACAGGTAATGTATGAACTAATTTATTGTAGGTAACCACTGGCCACCAATGACATGTATTTAAAATTTATTGGGGACACAGTAGGGCAATTTAAATAGCAGGATCAGGCTGATGGGAACTACTGCTCCCATCGAGCTGATCCTGCTGGCACGAGTGGACGGGGGACAGACATAGGCCGATGGGAGTAGTAGTGTCACATCGGCCTATGTCTGCCTGCACGCACACACCCGCACACATCGCACAGACACAGAGCACACCCGCACACACTCGCAGACATCGCACAGACACTGCGCACACCCGCACACACTCGCAGACATCGCACAGACACCGCGCACACCCGCACACATTGCACAGACATCGCGCACACCCGCAGACATCGCACAGACACCCACACACACCAATCATGACGGGCTGATGGTCTGGGAGGTGAGGCTGACCTGTGCGGCCATGGGAAAGTTCATGTGAGTTCATGCAATGCAGTCAAGCATGAACTCACGTGAACCCTCTGAGGGCACCACGGCTACTTCAAATGAACAGCTGATCAGCATCACCTGATACCTCAGCTGTTCATTTGAAATAACCGGCGGGAAAGCGCAGCACAGAACGGGAAAGCCGGCGGTGAAGACTTTTCACTGCCGGCTTCCCCGCCCGGGTCCTTCGCTCCCCGCTCCTTGGTGCTGTGCTCCCCGCCCGGTCCTAACTTACGATTGGGATTGGAGGTGGCGAGAGGAGCGGAGGATCGAGGTGGGAGGCTGCCGGGAAGCAGTATGGGACCGTGTGATTGTTTAAAAGCCGGCGGCTTTTTACCGCCCGCCGGCTTTTAAACAATCAGGAGAATTCTCCCACGCTGGGATGTGTTATGTTCTGCTACCAGAGCTAAGGAAAGAGAGGAGATCTGTCCCTACGATAGAACTCAGCTTAATCCCTACGATGTAACAGGGGACCTGATCCTGCGATCAGACCTGCTAAAGTCCTAAGCTAGTCTGTACGGAGACCTATAGATGTGGGGAAGGAATCCCTACAAGTACTAAGGACTGGGAGGAAAATGGGACACCTCCTAACAGAAATAGTAGCAGACAGACGAACAAACAAAATATAAAGAACACAGAGGTCCGTAGACCAAGCAAACTAACAGAGTTAGATACAGAGCACAGGCTAGCTAGAAAGTAGTTATACAATGAAGTCCAGCAAAGCCAGAAGGGCGGAGCAGGATTAAATAGGCCAACAAGGTCATGTGACCAGCAAAGGAAAAAACCTAAGAGCAAGGTTCTAACAGTACCCCCCCTTCTAAGAGGATCCTCCGGATCCCCTAGGACCAGGCTTATCAGGAAATCTCCTGTGAAACGCTCTGATAAGTCTGGACGCGGAAACATCATCTGACCTCACCCAAGAGTTATCCTCGGGTCCGAAACCTTTCCAGGCCACAAGATACTGCAAACTACCTCTATACCGTCTAGAGTTAAGGATGCGAGAAATTTCATATTCCCCGTCCTCCACCACCGGAGGAACAGAGGCAGAGGCGTCACCATCCGACACAACAGCTTTTTTTAACAGAGAGACATGAAATACCGGATTAATTCTCCAGGAGGTAGGAACCTCCAACCTAACAGCAGATTGGTTGACAACCTGAAGCACCTTAAAGGGCCCTACAAACTTGGGACCCAATTTCTTAGAAGGAATCCTCAACCGCAGATTCCTAGAGGACAACCAAACCATGTCACCAACAGCGAACAAAACCTCCTGTCGTTTCCTATCAAAGTAGTCTTTAGATTTTCTGTTGGCCTCCTGAAGATTACCACGCACATCCGTCCAAACTCTCTCCAAATCACCGGAAAAATTCTCCTCCTCAGGCACGGCAGATCCCAACTTGGAGAACAACCCAAACGACGGATGTCTCCCAGAACAACAAAAAAAAGGCGAACAACCAGCAGAAGAAGATGTATGATTGTTCAGAGCAAATTCAGCAAGTGGCAGAAACTCAGACCACCCCTCTTGATTGTCTGCCACAAAACAACGCAAGAACTGCTCAACATCCTGGTTTTTCCTTTCTGTCTGGCCATTAGATTCAGGATGATATCCGGACGAGAACGACAAATGAACTCCCAACCTGTCACAAAAGGCACGCCAAAAACGAGCCACGAACTGAGGACCCCTATCAGAAACAATGTCAGTAGGAACGCCATGAAGTCTGACAATTTCCTTGACAAAGGCCTTAGCGAGAGTTTTAGCGCAGGGCAGTTTGACGAAGGGAACCAAGTGACATATCTTGCTAAAATGGTCCACGACCACCCAGATGACAGTAAAACCCTCAGAGGGGGGAAGGTCAGTTATAAAGTCCATAGCCAAATGTGTCCAAGGAGCACTGGGAACCTCCAAAGGACAAAGCAACCCCGCAGCAGGAGTATGTGAGGACTTAGATCTAGCACATATAGTACATTGACGCACCCACTTAATGACTTCCTTCTGCCATCCAGGCCACCAAAAACTGCGACCCACCAGTCTCTTGGTCTCAGAGATTCCGGGATGACCTGCCAACCGAGATTCATGACACTCAACAAACAAATCTCTCCTAAAGGTCCCAGGCACAAACAACCTCCCATGAGGAGTGTTAGATGGGGCATTCTCCTGTGCTTTAAGAATCTCATCTTCCAAAACGGAGTCCAAAGCAGCTATCACAACACCTTCTTGTAAAATGTTCTCCTCTTTCTCAGCACCGACTATGGGAGAAAAACTGCGAGACAAGGCATCCGCCTTAACATTCTTAGTACCAGGGATGTAAGTAACGGAGAAATTAAACCGCGAGAAAAACAGTGCCCACCTAGCCTGACGGGCATTCAGGCGCTTGGCAGCATCAAGATAAATCAGATTTTTATGATCCGTAAGAACCTGAACGGGAAATTACGCACCTTCCAAGAAGTGGCGCCAGTGTTCAAATGCGAGTTTAATAGCCAATAATTCCCGATTACCAATATCGTAATTCAGTTCAGTCTCCGAAAATTTTTTTGAAAAAAAGGCACAGGGATGTAATCCATCCCCGTTATCCTGAGACAATACTGCGCCAACCCCCACAGAGGAAGCATCAACCTCAACCAAAAACGGCTTAGTCACATCAGGCTGCATAAGGATGGGAGCAGAGGTGAACCTCTCCTTGAGATACACAAAAGCTTCAATGGCCTCAGAAGACCACTGAACCGCATCAGCACCTTTCCTGGTGAGATCGGTCAGAGGTTTGACAATACTAGAAAAATTTTTTATGAATTTTCTGTAATAATTGGCGAAACCTAAAAACCTCTGTATCGATTTCAAACCAATAGGCCTAGGCCATTCCTGTACAGCTTGAACTTTAACCGGGTCCATCTCAAAACCTTCGCTGGAGATAATGTAACCCAAAAAACTAATTCTCTGTACAGCGAACTCACATTTCTCCAGCTTAGCAAAAAGCGAATTGTCCATTAACAACTGTAATACCTCACGTACGCTCCGCCAATGAGACTCCAGATCCGGCGAATAAATCAAAATGTCATCCAAATACACAACCACATTTTTGCCGATCAAAGGTCTAAGGATGTCATTAATAAGATTCTGAAAAAATGCTGGAGCATTGGTAAGACCAAAAGGCATAACCAGATTCTCAAAATGACCCACAGGAGTGTTAAAAGCAGTCTTCCATTCATCACCCTCCTTCATGCGCAACAGATTGTATGCCCCCTTAAGGTCAATTTTAGAGAACCACTTGGCCCCCATTAACTGGTTAAACAGATCAGGAATCAATGGCAGTGGGTAAGGATTGCGTACAGTAATTTTGTTAATCTCACGAAAATCCAGACAAGGACGTAAACCGCCGTCCTTTTTTTTTACAAAAAAAAAATCCAACCGCCACAGGAGACTTAGAGGGCCTAATGTGACCGGCGGCCAAACTTGTCTGTATGTATTCCTCCAAAGCTTTCCTCTCAGGAATAGTAAGGTTAAATAAACGACTTTTAGGAAGAGTCGCTCCAGGGACAAATTCAATAGAACAATCATAGTCTCTATGGGGAGGCAAAACCTGCGATTCCTTCTCAGAAAAAACTCTCCAAAAATCCTGAATAGGAACAGGCAATTCTCCCCTATCCAAAGCTGCAATACGCCCGTTACAACACTTGTCATAACATTTATGGCTCCAGGATTTAATTTCACTGGTAGACCAATCCAGTACAGGATTGTGAAATTTTAACCAGGGCAATCCCAATATTACTGGAGAAGGCAAGTTATTCAAAACTACCAAATCCAATTTCTCATGGTGAACACCATTAATAGTGAGAGGAAATTCACAGACCTTGAGAGTAATATTCTTCAAAGGGGAACCATCCACAGAAACCACAGCAATGGGGGATGATAAAGGTTCGGGTTTTAAATTGAGTCTTTCCAAGAATCCCCCATCAATTACATTCAGAGTAGACCCACAATCAACAAACACCCGAAATTCCATTAATTTTTCCTGAGCAATCGTGGAAGCAGCTAAAAATACACCCTTGGAATTTAAACAGGCAATACGGGCATGACTGACCATTTTTTTTTCTTTCTTCATACGAAGCTCACAGCCTTTAATCAAATGACCAGATTTTCCGCAATAGAAACACAAGCCTTCAGAAAATCTGCGATCTTTTTCTTGAGAGCGAGGTGCCACCGATCCAATCTCCATCGGTTCACCACTGTTAGTACACACATTCTCATAACCAGAAACTGACATAGCAGAGGATTTGCTCTCATTAACCCTTGCACGCAGTCTCCTATCCACCCGTATAGCTAATTGCATAGCCTGTTGCAAATCTTCAGGTGTAGGATAAGCAATTAGCAGGTCTTTAACCCTTTCATTGAGCCCAGCAAGAAATAGACTTTTCAGAGCAGAATCGTTCCACCCTGTTTGAGTAGACCAACGACGGAAATGAGTACAATATTTTTCCACATTACCTGATCCCTGTTTCAAACGTCTCAACTCAGTCTCAGCTGATGCGACACGGTCAGGATCATCATATAATAGCCCCAAAGCAGAAAAAAAACTATCCACTGATCTGAAGCATGTATCACTAGGTTGCAAAGAAAAGGCCCACTCCTGAGGCTCTTTGCGCAAAAGTGACATTATGAACCCTATGCGCTGGGATTCATCCCCAGAGGACTTGGGTCTCAAACGAAAATACAATAAGCAAGCATTTTTAAATGAAAAAAATTCTCGGTGTTCACCAAAAAATAAATCCGACAAACATACCTTAGGCTCCAAGAAATGTGCTCCAGGACAGTTACTCACGTGCTGACGGAGCTCGGCCACCTCCAGAGAGAGTCCCTGCAGGCGATGAGCCAAATCCTGAACCGACACCATGATGGAACAGAAAAATCTTTCCTTAGAGAATTTGCAGGCTGGACTTACTGTTATGTTCTGCTACCAGAGCTAAGGAAAGAGAGATCTGTCCCTACGATAGAACTCAGCTTAATCCCTACGATGTAACAGGGGACCTGATCCTGCGATCAGACCTGCTAAAGTCCTAAGCTAGTCTGTACGGAGACCTATAGATGTGGGGAAGGAATCCCTACAAGTACGAAGGACTGGGAGGAAAATGGGACACCTCCTAACAGAAATAGTAGCAGACAGACGAACAAACAAAATATAAAGAACACAGAGGTCCGTAGACCAAGCAAACTAACAGAGTTAGATACAGAGCACAGGCTAGCTAGAAAGTAGTTATACAATGAAGTCCAGCAAAGCCAGAAGGGCGGAGCAGGATTAAGTAGGCCAACAAGGTCATGTGACCAGCAAAGGAAAAAACCTAAGAGCAAGGTTCTAACAGGATGGCATTCTGATGACAGGCTGGATCTCAGCTGAGAGCTGCCATCCAGCTTGTCATCCTTCAGAGACACTGCAGAGCGCAGGCATTATGGGAACTTCCGATTCCGGTATTCGATATTGTAAAAGTATCGGAATTAAGTATCGGAATTCCGATACCGCGAATATCGGCTGATACCCGATATTTCAGTATCGGAATGCTCAACACTACTTGGCAGCTTTTTATCTTGCATGAGCAAAAAGAATGAGGTAGGTGAGTGGAATCAATGCTGTGCCCTGTGGCTGTTGGAAATTAGATCATGTTTGTTGAGTAAAATCTGGAGGAAGTGTAAGAAAAGGTAGATAACCATCTTTATTTTTATAATAATAATCTTTGTTTTTATATAGCGCTAATATATTCCGCACCGCTTTACATACATCATCATCGCTGTCCCCATCGGGGCTACAATCTAAATTCAATGGAAACAGAAATAGCTCCTAGTCATTGGGACTTCACAACCTGTCCCGGTTGCGGTGGTGCGTCATTGCTGCTCCAAACATTCACCAAGTGGGCGGTAAATATCCATGTATTGTCCTTGCTTATAGTTGCTGCTCCAGGTGTATATTAGCGCTCAAATACAAGTCAAAAGAGTTGCATGTTTTCCTACATGTGAGAGAATAGAGCGGGCGACCTTTTCTGTGAGAAATAATGGCAGATGAATATCTTCCGGCAAGGCAAAGTGCACACATCTTTTGAAAAGCAGTGTGATTCTGATATAGTAGCTTCCTTAGGGGTCCTTTGGGTTAGCAGAACAGAAACAGGTGTGATTAACAGAATGGAAATTCCACTCTGTAAAACATTTAATATTATGGTGGTGGAGAAGGTGAACTGAGCAGAACATTGATTCAAGCTGATGGTGTCACTATGCTATATCATTGTTCTGGGACGGGGATGAGTGATGTTGTGACATATATTCCATTGCTCCCTTTACTTTCTCCCCACTGATATGCTTGCAAGAGGCAAAGGAGGCCAAGCATGGCCAGCATTTGGTACCAGTACTGCTGGGACAGTTTCTGACAGCAGTGCCTTTGGAGATGCTGATAGTGACTCCCAAATTTTTTGCCGTGGTATGTTTTTTTCTGTTTTCTGTCAGGCTAGCATGTCCGTTGCTAATGCCATTAGTATTAGTAGTTTAATATATATTTGGGAAACAAGTATAACATTTAGCTCATTTACAAAAATATGTTACCCTACTTAGCCAAACCTGAAATATATGGAATCAAGCAGAAATGCTAAGCAATGTTCACGTGACAACCTAAAAGACAAATGCAACACCAGCCCTCCATAATATTGCTGAGGCGTATATGTGTCTCCAATTTCTGAATTCAAACATGGGCCTAAACAGAACCGCGAGGTTAAATGTCTTCATATAACCCTAATAAGAAAAAAGTCAGGACGCTGGTTATAATGTAAAGTAAACAAAAATGCAATGAACAGAATATAGAACACACAGAGAAGCTTAACGTTAGACATTTTTAATTTCACTTGAAAATCATTGACTCATTTAGAAATTGATCTCAGCAACACATCTCAAAAAAGTTGGCACATGGCCATGTCTGCCACAGACAACAGTCTGTAAGGCTGCGTGCCCACGAAGCATTTTCCAAGCGTTTATGCTGCGGAATTTACGCAGCGTAAACACTTGGGAAGCGCTTGGTAATCCGTCCCCCATGGTCCCCAATGACAAGCCGCAATGTCAATGCCCATGCTGCGGATTTTTCCGCAGCATTTACGCTACGCTCAAAAATCCGCAGCATGTCCATTAATTTTGTGGACACGCAGCGTAATCGCCGCCATTGCCTTGCATTGGACCGCGTGACATCCGTATCACTGCATCTGCACAAGCGGATATCACACGGTTCAATGTGCGGATGGTACCCAGGCCTGGAGGAGAGGAGACTCTCATCCAGAGTCGGGTACCATAGAAACTGTAAAAAAAAAGAATAAAAAATAAAAAAATAAAGATTATACTTACTTTCCGATGTCCTCCCGAAGTTTTCTCCCCTCCGTCTGGTCTGCTCTATGGGTTGCGGTGTTGTGAAGGACCTGCCATGACGTCATTCAGTCATGTGACATGTCACATGACTCAATGACGTCACCGCAGGTCCTTCACACTACCGCGAGCAGTGCAAGAGACCGGACGCAGCAGAGAAAACACCGGGAGGACATTGGAAGGTAAGTATAATCTTTATTTTTTTATTTTTTACCATTCCATTCGTTTTTTTTTTAACTAACTTGGTCAAACTACTAAAAATCCATGCCGGTTGCATGGATTTATATAGTGTGAACAAGTTGTCAAGCACTTTTCCAAGTGATGCTAAAATCGCTTGGAAAAGTGCTTGACAACCCGCATGCAGAAATGCATGCAAAAACGCTTGACAAACGCAGCTACCTGGCGGGAAAAACGCATGTAAAAACCGCATGTGTTTTTCCTGCCAGGGAGAAGCGGAAAAAATATGCAGCATTTCTGCATCGTGGGCACATAGCCTAAACATCTGGGAAGTGAGGAGACAATTGCTGGAGTTTTAGGAATGTTTATTTATTTATTTTACTCACTTATATAGCGCCATTAATCCACAGCGCTTCACAGACATTATCATGAATGTTGTCCTATTCTTGTCTGCTTTTTGATTCTCGCTGCTCCTCAGTCCTGGGTTTTTGCTGGACTTTTCATTTCATAATGCACCAAATATTTTCTGATGGTGAAAAGTCTGGACTGCAGGCGGCCAATTCAACACCTGACCTCTTCTGTGAAACCATGTTCTTATGATGGATGTGTGGCACCCCAGGGTTCTGGTTACCACAGTAATAGCAATATTACGTCTGTGAGCAGGTGGGAGGTCTCCTGGTCAGGAATCCTAAGCATGCCACACCTCCTGCCCAGTCCTGGGAGGGGAAGAACTTCCCCTATATAAACTGGGGCTGAGGTGGGGTTAGAAAAGAACACAGACAGAGACAGAGACACAGTCTGGTCTGGTGTGGAGCAGTTGCAGGGAAAGTGACAACAGGAGCTCTGTAGGAGCAGGAGTGAGTGCCAGAGGCTGGAAGCTAGATAGCTCGCCTTGGCTGAAGAGATCTCACCGGACACGGAGTCCGAGGCTGTGGGGACTGTTCCATACCCAGCAGCAGAAACCGACCGGCAGGGGATTTCAGGTCCTCTGGCCAAGAAACCCGAAGGCACGGTCACACGCAAGGGACCAGCACCGCCGTCGTGGAGCGGAGGCTACCAGAAGGCCCCGAGTCACCGGCCATACGGGTAAGCACCACACGGTACACTCAGGGACGTGGGCTACTTTTACCCGCTTCTAGCAAGGTAGCCAAGAAGAGTACAGTTAGTTGGGGAGGCCTACAACTCTGCCTGGCCAGGGGAGATCCTGTCTGCTCACGGACTGACCAGATCCCGACCGCTAGCCAGTACTCCCGGGAGGGTCTATCTTTGTCACCAGTAAAGACCCTGAACTACACCGCACCGTCTCTGAGTGGTTCCTGGTGCCTGCGTGCAATTCTACCATCCCCATCATCCACGTCCGCTGCCCTGAGGCCATACCCCTCCCGTTGGGGGTTATACTACCCACGCTGCACAACTGTACCACCGGCCTCAGCGGTCTGCCCTGCAGCGGCGGTTTCGTAACCGCATTCAACGGGTGGCGTAGTCGAACAATATCACATCTGCCACTAAAAACATCGCCACTTAGTTTGACACCCTGGGCACGGACCGGGTCACCGCCACGAGGACTACCACCCCCCAACGGATCCGGCTCCGGGTATTCCCCAAACATGGCCCAGGGGGCGTGTCAACTTTTGGCGTAGTCGGCAGGATTTCGTGCCCGCAACCACCAGGTACTGCGTGCCTGAAAAGACTGTTAAACTTACCTGTGGTGAAGATTCCCGCCATCCGACGCCATCTTTTGCCTTCTTCCCGCCATCCGTGGAGTTTTCCCGCCATCCGACGCCATCTTTTGCCTTCTTCCCGCCATCCGTGGAGTTTTCCCGCCGTTGGACGCCATCTCGAGGACGCCGCGCGGGAAGAAGAGGGGCGTGGACTCCGAAAGCGCGCGAGAACTGAAGCCCCTCCTCACGTCCGGACGTTGCGTAAGGTCCTGGAAGGAACCCAGCAGACGCCGACGTCACAGGAGCGCGACGGAAGGTCCTCAACCCTGACGATCCACTGCGGAGCCGCGGCCTACGGAAGAGGATAATCGCAAGGTAGGCCACGGTCCACTAGGGGGGAGGAGGATGTCGGATACGGAGGAGAGCTTCACTGCTACAGCCACCGCCAGCACCACCGCTGCTGCGGTCATGCCTTTCACCATGCCCTACATCCCGGGGGCAGCCTGGCTACCCCAGTACTCAGGGGAGTCCCATACCCTAAATGACTTCAGAGAAAGGCTGGATAGCCTCTTCCAGGTGTACCCCCTCACAGAAGAGCAAAAAGTGAGCATCCTGGTGGCTCAATTAACAGGGGCAGCCCAAAGGGAGGTAAAGTCCTGGCCACTTGGGAGGAGGAGGACTGTCGCAGAGATACTAGCCCGGCTGAAGGACACCTTTGATACCCGTACCTCAGCCGAGATCAAGCTTAGATTCTACGGGTGCAAGCAGCGAGCACATGAGAATATAAGGGACTATGCACTAAACCTACAAGAGGCCCTGAGAGCCATTAAGCAGGCCGACCCTGACGGCGTGGGAAACGAAGACAAGTTGTTGACTGAACAATTTATAGAGGGTCTACATTGCAATGCCCACCGAACCCAGTGGCGAGCAATGGCCTTACAGGACCCTCATCTGTACTTTGCACAGTTCAAGGACAGAGCCATCCGGGTGCTCCGAGAACCGGCACCAGGTGGCGCTGTGACCCACAAACGCCCTGCTACCATTTACCACCAGGAGACGGCGCCCTTGTCGGCAAGGCCTGTGGGAGCTGATGCGCAGGCTTTAAACAATGACCCGGCTACAGACCTGCACGGTCAGGTCCAAGAGCTAACTAAAAGCATTGCCGCGCTAACCCGAACTGTGCAGTCTTTACAGGTTTCTACTCCAGGGAAGATCCAGCTGGCATCCGGACCGGAGGATATCCCGTGGCGCCGACCAAGGAGGACCCCACCGGCCAGAGGAAGACCCAGCGACCGATACAACGAGGACGGACAACCCATCTGCCGCCGCTGCAATCAACCCGGACATATGGCAAGGTACTGTCCTTTAAACTGGCACAACCTGGGGTAGAGGGCCAACCCCTAGGAATAAGATCACCAGGCCCATCGAACTGGCGTGACAAATACGTGGGAGGACGTCCAGTCTTGCCTGTGGTACTGGATGGCATTCCTATGAGTGCCCTACTTGACACCGGGTCACAGGTCACCACCATCCCGTACGTGCTCTTCAAGCAGTACTGGAATGACTCGGATATAACCCGCTACCCAGACGACGACTTGAGTATCATCGCCAGCAATGGTCAGCCCGTGCCACAGATCGGATTTAAAGAGATGACCATTAAAATCAGTAAAGTCGAACTGGCAGCACAGGGACTGATCATTGTAGACATTGACAAGCACGAGAGTCACCCAAAGATAACTCTAGGAACTAATGTGATTGAAAATTGTCTTGCAGAGGTGATTCTCATTTTACAGCAGGTTGCCAAGAACGCCAGCTCCGGTCAGCAGCGGGTGCTCCAAAAAGAGATCCGGGCACTGATGCGACGGCAACAAGTGGAACTCTCCGGTGGTGAGATAGGTAGCGTGAGAATGTGTGACCCGTTCCCTATTGCCATGCCCCCAAAAAGTGAGATGATGATTTGGTGCCGGGCAGCTATTGGTCTCAGAGGTAGAGACTACCAAGCAATGGTAGAACCCGTCTACTCAGACAGTAGGCCCACCATTTTGACAGCACGGGGGGTGGTTGATGTACGCCATGGGAGGGTGCCCGTTCGCATAATAAATATCGGGAAGAGGGAAGTGTACCTGCCCCGGTATGCTACGCTAGCCAAATTGTATACCATCAACCAAAATTCTGTACAGTCCGTGGAACCCTTGCCTCCATCTCATCCAGAGGAAGGTAACGGCTCTAAGCAACAAATGGAGGACTGGTGTCAGCAACTGCATTTGGGTACTGACTCCACTCCCTCACACCAGAAACAGGGAGTCTATCGGGTGGTTCGAGAGTACGAGAGAGTGTTTAGTAAACACCCGCTAGACTTCGGGCGAGTAAAGGGGGTAGAACACCACATCCCCACGGGAGACCATCCTCCCATAAAGGAGAGATACCGACCCGTACCCCCTGCACACTACCAACACGCCAAGGGGATGCTTAGAGACATGAAGGAGGCTGGGGTAATCAGGGATAGCTGTAGCCCCTGGGCAGCTCCACTAGTCTTGGTTAAAAAGAAAGACAACACTATGAGAATGTGTGTAGATTACCGGAAAATCAACCGTATCACACACAAAGATGCGTACCCCTTACCAAGGATAGAGGAGTCTTTGGCTGCTTTAAAATCTGCTAACTTCTTCTCCACTTTGGATCTCACTAGCGGGTACTGGCAGGTTCCTGTAGCAGAGGCGGACCGGGAGAAGACCGCATTCACCACCCCGATGGGACTTAGCGAGTTTACCTGCATGCTGTTCGGACTCTGCAACGCACCAGGAACCTTCCAACGATTGATGGAATGCTGTCTGGGACACCGGAACTTTGAGACGGTCCTGCTGTACCTGGACGATGTTATAGTTTATTCCAAAACCTACGAGGACCACCTGAAACACCTGGCGGAGGTGTTTGAAGCCCTGGCAAACTACGGTCTGAAGGTGAAACCGTCGAAGTGTCACCTGCTAAAACCAAAAGTGCACTACCTGGGACACGTGGTGAGTGCTGACGGAGTGGCCCCCGACCCTGATAAGATCACCGCGATTAAGGAATGGCCAAGACCCTCCAGCGTAAAGGAAGTGCGGCAGTTCCTCGGGTTGGTAGGCTACTACCGAAGATTCATTCCCGGTTTCACCAAAAAGGCAGCTCCTATGCAGGACCTCCTGATAGGCCAGTCCAGGAAGGCCAAGAACCAGAAGCCGCCCTTCAGATGGGAGAAGCTGGAAGAAGAGTCCTTCCGCCAGCTGAAGATGGCCCTCACGGGGGATGAAATCCTGGCGTACCCTGATTACAGCCAGCCCTTTATCCTCTACACCGACGCAAGTAACATCGGGCTGGGAGCCGTACTGTCCCAGATCCAGCAGGGGAGAGAACGGGTAATTGCTTACGCCAGCCGAAAACTGCGACCCACCGAAAGAAACCCTGAGAATTACAGCTCATTCAAGCTAGAGTTCCTGGCAGTGGTGTGGGCAGTCACCGAACGCTTTAAGCACTACCTCGCCTCTTCCCGGTTCACCGTGCACACGGATAACAACCCATTGACACACCTGGACACTGCAAGACTCGGTGCCCTGGAGCAGAGATGGATGGCCCACCTGTCCAACTATGAGTTCACGATCAAATACCGGGCAGGACGCTCCAATACCAACGCGGATGCCTTGTCCAGAATGCCAAACCTACCGGACGTAGGGGAAGATCCAGGGGAACTGGAAGAAGTTGAACTCCCCGCGTTTCACCGTCATGGGACTACCCAGTATTCCCACCGTGTAAGGGGTAAGCAATCCGCTACGTTCAACCCCTTACCTCATTACAACTGGGCAGAAACGCAAGACAGTGACCCCGCCGTCCGACTAGTGAAGGAGATGCTGACTCAGCCAGATGCCCGCCTTGACCCAGATGCTCCGGAGGAGACCAAGCAACTGTGGGCTGAGAAGAGTCGACTGTTCCTTTACAAGGGGAAGTTGTGCCGCAGAATGGTTAACTCCCGGACGCATGAACTGATCTGGCAAGTAGTGGTGCCAAGAAGAGACGCGGCTATGGTCCTGGAGGCATACCACGACGGAGCTGGGCACTTCGGATGGAAGAAGCTGGAGTTCCTGCTGCGCGGGCGGTTCCACTGGGTAGGCATGAGAGGAACCATCGAGAGGTGGTGCAGAGACTGTGGTCCATGCAACCTAAGAAGGAAGGACCGTGCCAGCCAGAAGACCCCCCTGCAGTCCATCGTCACCAGGCAGCCGTTGGAACTGGTAGCCTTGGACCATGTAAAACTGACCCCCAGCAGAAGTGGCTACGTCTATGCGTTAACCATCGTGGATCACTACTCCCGGTTCTTGGTTGTAGTCCCCGTCAAGGACTTAACGGCTCAAACAGCAGCTAGAGCCTTCCAGAAGCACTTCTGTCGTCCACACGTATACCCAGAGCAGGTGCTGACGGACCAAGGACCTGCCTTTGAAGCGGAAGTCTTCCAGGAGTTCTGTACTCTGTATGGCTGCCGGAAGATAAGAACAACACCCTATCATCCGCAAACCAATGGACTCTGCGAGAAGATGAACCAGGTGGTGATAGACCTTCTGAAAACATTGCCCCTGGAAGAACGCAGTCTGTGGCCTGAGAAACTGCCTGATCTGGTGGACCTATACAACCACATCCCTGTAGGTTCTACCAACTGTACCCCGGCTTACCTAATGAGAGCAAGACCTGGTAAGCTGCCTGTTGATCTGGATATGGGAGTCCTGACACCCGAGGACACTTCACCAGAAGCAGACTGGGACACAGAGAGGCAGCAGCAGTACCGGAAAGTACAGGAGAGCGTTGAGCGAAGTCTCCGTCAAGCAAGAGAAAGACAGGAGAAGACTTACAACCAGTATGCTCCCGCTGTTCCCCTGGTACCTGGAGAGCAGGTCTTAAAGAGGAAAAGACGGCTCCACAAGTTGGACGACCAGTGGGAGAAGGACCCGTACACCGTACTGCCCTCAAGCCATGAAAACCCGAAAGTCTGCACAATCAGTAAGGATGGAGGAGAAACCACAGCCATTGTCTCCCGAGATCACCTGAAGAAGTGTCCCGAGCAGCTACGAAACCCTGAAGAAGATCAAGAAAACCCTCGACCCGCAGAGAAAAGGGAAGAGATGGTCAGTACTGTACTCGGAGACTTCCCTCGGTCTTGGACACAAGTAAATGGCGCTGTTGTGGTACCCGTCCTCACCTTCCTCCAGCCAGCATCCCAAGTGCCTACGGAAAAACAGGTAGAGCTGGAAGAGCAGCCGGTCCAGGAGGCAGAAGACCCCACACAAGCAGACCAGGAGAATCGACCCTCTGCTTATAGTGAGCCTGCCGTGCCCCTAGTGAGCCAAAGAGTCCGTAGACAGCTGCCCAGCTTACCTTTGACAGCTCCTACACCCTGTAGTGCAGGACCAGTTAGTGAGCTCCGTAGGTCCACTAGAGCCACTAGAGGCCAGTTGCCCATACGTTGGAGGATCTAAAGTGTTCAGACTGTTTTATTGGTATTTACCTGTTTACTGTTGCTTGTAAATAATTATGTTTTTTCTAGTTATTTTATAGGTGTCTTTTGTGGATTAACCGGAACTCTGTTGTATATATGTTTGGAGCGTAACCCAGGAACGGACTAAAGACTGTTAAAGACTCGGGGCAGAACAGACCCCTACCTGGTTACGGCTCCCTGTTCTTTGGTGAAATGGACACCCTTTTGCTTCAAAAATTGCACCCGGTTGCGGACACTCCGTAACCACCCTAACGTGTTTTTCCTTATTGTATTGTTCCTGTTTATACCCTGTTATGTTTTCAAAAATATGTTTAGTCCCGGAGTACTAAATTTTACTAGGGGGGAATGTGGCACCCCAGGGTTCTGGTTACCACAGTAATAGCAATATTACGTCTGTGAGCAGGTGGGAGGTCTCCTGGTCAGGAATCCTAAGCATGCCACACCTCCTGCCCAGTCCTGGGAGGGGAAGAACTTCCCCTATATAAACTGGGGCTGAGGTGGGGTTAGAAAAGAACACAGACAGAGACAGAGACACAGTCTGGTCTGGTGTGGAGCAGTTGCAGGGAAAGTGACAACAGGAGCTCTGTAGGAGCAGGAGTGAGTGCCAGAGGCTGGAAGCTAGATAGCTCGCCTTGGCTGAAGAGATCTCACCGGACACGGAGTCCGAGGCTGTGGGGACTGTTCCATACCCAGCAGCAGAAACCGACCGGCAGGGGATTTCAGGTCCTCTGGCCAAGAAACCCGAAGGCACGGTCACACGCAAGGGACCAGCACCGCCGTCGTGGAGCGGAGGCTACCAGAAGGCCCCGAGTCACCGGCCATACGGGTGAGCACCACACGGTACACTCAGGGACGTGGGCTACTTTTACCCGCTTCTAGCAAGGTAGCCAAGAAGAGTACAGTTAGTTGGGGAGGCCTACAACTCCGCCTGGCCAGGGGAGATCCTGTCTGCTCACGGACTGACCAGATCCCGACCGCTAGCCAGTACTCCCGGGAGGGTCTATCTTTGTCACCAGTAAAGACCCTGAACTACACCGCACCGTCTCTGAGTGGTTCCTGGTGCCTGCGTGCAATTCTACCATCCCCATCATCCACGTCCGCTGCCCTGAGGCCATACCCCTCCCGTTGGGGGTTATACTACCCACGCTGCACAACTGTACCACCGGCCTCAGCGGTCTGCCCTGCAGCGGCGGTTTCGTAACCGCATTCAACGGGTGGCGTAGTCGAACAATATCACATCTGCCACTAAAAACATCGCCACTTAGTTTGACACCCTGGGCACGGACCGGGTCACCGCCACGAGGACTACCACCCCCCAACGGATCCGGCTCCGGGTATTCCCCAAACATGGCCCAGGGGGCGCGTCAGATGCAGTATGTGGTTTAGCATTGTTTTGCTGTAATATTCAAGGCCTTCCCTGAAATACACATCTGGATGGGAGCAAATGTAAAACCTATATATAAAGCTTATCTTTTATAATGCTTTTTAAGATGTGTAAGCTACCTATGCCTTAAATACTCATGCAACCCCATACCATCAGAGAGAGATACAGGAACTGTGCACTGATAACAAACTGGATGATCCTTCTCTTGAGTCTGCAAGACATGGCGTCTGTGGTTTCCATAAAGAATTTCACATTTTGATTAATCTGATCACAGAACAGGTTTCCATTTTGCCTCAGGCAGTTTAAATGAGCTTTCGCCCTGAATAAACGGCAGCATTTCTGGAACGTCTTGATATTCTTTGCATCTTGTATATTTATTCTTCTTTGCATGATAAAGCTTTGACTTGCATATGTGGATTACACCGCAAACTGTGTTCACAGATAATGAGTTCTGGGGGTATTGTCACGCAGTTACTGCGACAGAGAGTGGTCTCATCTATTTCAGAGGTCAGAAGATCACAGTGTTTGGCTACTCACACGCCTGCACTGGTTGAATCTACAGTGTGGGCCATTTATATGGATACACCTAAATAAAATGGGAATGGTTGGTGATATCAACTTCCTGTTTGTGGCACATTAGTATATGGGAGGGAGAAAACTTTTCCAGATAGGTGGTGACCATGGTGGCCATTTTGAAGTTGGCCATTTTGGATCCAACTTTATTTTTTTCAATGGGAAGAGGGTCATGTGACACATCAAACTTATTGAGAATTTCATAAGAAAAACAATGGTGTGCTTGGTTTTAACGTAACATTATCTACAACAGTTCAATCAGAAACCCATCTTCGGATTGAGGAAGCTACAACATGCAAACACTTCCACCAACCCAACAATCCAAATGGTGAAAGATCCATGTCCTAAAACAGATTGGGGAGTATGTCGGTAGGCTCCCCACTGTATGCTGTGTCCAGTAGTAATGTCCTGCTTCAAGTGATATCCTCCTTTGGCAGAAGCAGTACAAGTTCAGTGACTGGGTGAAGAAAAACTCGTGTTGAACCACCTTTCAAGTTTTCCAATCATTGCTAGGCATAACCTTGGTGATAAGAACCATTGGCCAGTCACTGAGATGAGCTTCCTTATCTTTTGGAAGGACACGGTTTCCTTCTTGGAGGCTAGGTTTTGCAGTCTGCTATTTGTGACGGCATTGAAATGCAGTTATTCAGTAAATTAGCGCTGAAATGCTGACCTGGAATGGTGATAGAATTGTGCTCCTTATCACATAAATCAGACTTCTCTATACAACCACCCACTTTTAGCAGTTTGTGATGATCAACCCCTGGGTTCAATTCAAGCAGTATACTGTTCTTGGACAGGTTGGTACCTTTTGTGATACTGTCATTCTTGTGACAATATTCTTCTTGTTGCACACACCTGATGATGACTTGTTTGGCATGTTTGATGTCAGCAACAGTAAAGTGTCCTTACACATATGCCAGCCACGACACTGATGATTTGTTGCTGGTAAAATAATGAGTGATGTGAATAAGATGAGCTATAGCTCGCACTACAGATGACCAACTTGAAAAGTGTTAAAAGCAATGAGACTTTAGCTTCAATTTTGGTATCATAGAAGTGTAAAGTGTAGAGATGGTTGGTCTGATTTCTTTGTCAGACTCTGGTTCTACCAGCTCGTAAGTGGGGTTGGTGTCCATTGGACAAGAATCCTCCTCGAATAGGAGACTTGGAGGTGAAAGCCACATGTTGTCGTTGAGCTTAGATGCAGTTGTCAGTCTAGCCCCTCGGTTAGCTGGGTTCAGGTAAGCGGAGAGGTGGTGCCATTTCTCAGGATTAAAAATGGTTCTGATGCGCTCCACTCTATTGCTGACATAGACGTAAAATTGTTTTGTTTGGCTGTATATGTAACCAAGCACCACTCTACTATCTTTTTATAATGTAAATGAATCAATAGCAATCTTCATTTCTTCTTTTATAACTCCAGTAATCTCCACTGCCAGTACAGCAGCACAAAGTTCAAGGCTTGGTACAGAGTGAGCAGATTTTGGGCTTAGTTTGACCTTACCCAGGATCAAATCCATAATGTACCTTGTTGTTGGCTTCTGTGGTCTTCAGATAGGCTACTGCAGCTATAGCTTCTGTAGATGAATCTGAGAAAATGTGGACTTCTCTTCTGGTAGCAGCTTAAAGGGGCTTTAAAGAATTACAGCGTGGGACTTGGAGATGTTCTTGTTATGATCTGCAACAAGTACTAAGGAAAGAAAGGGGAAAGCTATCCCTACAGTATGACTAAGCTGAATCCCTACGATGTAGCGGGCTGCCTGTTCCTTGCGAACAGACCTGCCTTAGTCCTTGGCTAGTCTGAACGAAGACCTATAGAATAAAGGAAGGAGTCCCTAAAAGAACTAAGGACTGGAACAAAAATGGGACACCTCCTAAACAGAGAAGTTGTTGCAGAACACAAAAGATAAATTGACAAAAAGGTACTAGAGGTCCCAGAAGGACCAAGAGAACTGACAGAGAAAGGCGCAGAAGCACCTGGCTAGCAAAACAGTCAAACAACACTGAAGTCCAGCACAGCCAAAACGGCAGAGCTGGAATATAAAGGCAGATGGTCACGTGACCGCAAAACACAAGATGGAAAAAACAAACAGGAGGGTTCTAACAGTTCTAAGACCTCCAGAGACTTCTTCCATGAGTTCCCACCTTTGTTGTTTCTGGGATGGTAGCAGAGTATCCCAATCTGTGTTCTCAGCGGTCAACTGTCTCAACAGTATCTTGCCTTAAATGGTAATTGGTGCTATAAACTCAAGAGGATCATCAACGTTGTTTACAACAGATAAACCCTTCACCAAAGGAGTTTTATCGAAGACTGATACTTGGATTGTGAACATGTTCTGTTTAATATCCAAAAGTAGAACAAGGCTGTGTTGCATAAGAGGAACATCAGAACCCAGGTAGAGGGCCTTTAAACTCATTGCATTGTACTCAGATGAAAATGCCTTCATTACCTCCTGGCTGTTGGAGATGATTTTATGAAGCCTGAGGTTTGCTGCAGACAGCATTTATTATGTTCTTTAGAGCAGATCAATTTCCTCTTCACTTGTGGGCAAAGACTTAAGGTCATCATCTACATAAAAGTTCTTCTCCACAAATAGACATGCATCAGATTTGTACTCTCTCTCACCTTCCTGGGCTGTCCGTTTCAGCCCATAGATTGCCACACCAAGTGAGATTCTGTAGACAAAGACTTGTACCTTCATCCAGTAGTCTATGACCTCGTTGTGGATGTCATTGTCCTTGTGCCACAGGAACCTGAAGTAGTTTCTACTATCTTCCCTCTTGATAAAACAATGAAACATTTGCTGGATGTTGGCCACTTTTGCCACAGGTTCTTGTCTGAAGTGAATCATTACTCCTATAAGGCTGTTGATAAGGTTAGGCCCAGTGAGGAGCAGTCTATTGAGAAAGAAGCCTTCATACTGAGCACTGGAGTAAAACACCACTCTGATTTGGTTAGCTTTGCGAGGGTGACAGATGCCAAAGAATGGAAAGTACCAGTATTCTTTTCCTTCCTTTAGTGGTGATGCATTCTCTGCATGATATTTGTTAAAGATATTCTGCATGAAGGAGATGAAGTGTTTCTCCATCTCTGGCTTCCTCTTTCGGGTGCATTTTAAAGATGAAAACCTTGCAATTGCTTGCTGAAGATTGTTTGGCAACTTTGTTTTTGAAGAACAAAAAGATAATAGTGCTACCCAGCTGTTGGAATCATCCTGTGCAAATTCCTTTTCCATAACCTTAATTAATTCTTTGTCCTCTCTTATGGGTGGCAATTTGTTTTCTTCACTTGTTGAATTGAACACTGTTGACCTGAGAATGTCTTCCCAGGACAGGAACATGTTCATGTTGTCAGGGGTTTCTTGCTGCCACTTACTGTCACTCAGCTTCTCCTTCACCCAGTAATGATGTGGGCATGGCTGAAAGTAAGTGCTGCAACCATTTGGCAAGAAATGAGTCTTAAATGAGGGAATCTTTGTAGGGCTCTTCATCTATCTATGCAGGTATTACCTATGATAACCCAGCCTATATCAAAGTGTTGGGCAAATGGAGCATTATGTGGTCCATTGATTTGCTGACGTACCTTATGTAGCCGGAGAACTGTGTGGAATGTAAGTAACGCATCTGTCACGCCAGGTGTAGGAAAGACTTAGTGCAACACAGAGGGAAGAGGGAAAGGGAGCCCAGACACTATGGAAAGGGGGAAGTGGAGACCTCCTCAGTGTCACCCTGTCTCAACTACTGTCCCTATGTTGCCTCTTCAGCAATCGCCGCACCTGTGCCTCGCCCTGTCTTTCCCTGACATATGGCTAAGGCTAGGGATGGGAGGAGATCAGCACTAGTCGATCTCCACTAAATGCTATAGACAAAAAGGGTAGACAAACAGGGGGAGAATGCTTAGCTTTAGACGACTCCAGACAAATGCGAACTCGGCCTCAAGCTCCACAGAGGACGAAGTACTACTCTTGCTAAGCCTTCAAAAGTAGAAATAAATATAGCCGGCACCTCCCTCTCAGACACACCAGGCATATATGCACCCAGGCTAGGGAACTAATTAGCAGAGGGCGGTAGCCGCTAGGTCCTAGAGACAGCATCTCATCTAAGATGTCTGTAATGCCAAACGTAGAGATCTCCTGCAACCAACTGCAGGGCGACTGTCTGTCACCTCTGATACACCCATGACAGCATCCTCCTCTCTGCTGTGCATCTCCTCTTTCCCCATATTGTGGGTGTAGAATAAAGCATGGGTTAGAGAGACATCAATCATGGTAGCAGGGTGGCAGCGATCAGTGCAAAGAGACAGTGTAACTTTCACTTTGTAGGGGATCAGCCCTTACCAGACATTGAATGCATTGTTATTTTAAGAAGCCATGCTCCCCTTTGAGTTTTCTGGTCTTGGACTAGTCGCCTCCCCCCTGCTCAGGTTTCTTTGGTCGGTGCTGAAAGAGATAAAGAACCAGGAAGCAGGCAGACCTCATGTGTGTCTGAGGGAACAGAAAGACTCCTGATTATGGTTCCCTGATAAGGAGAGGTTATAAAAAGGAACTGTTAATCTATGAGAGATAACAGTGTGGACTCCAGCAAGATTTGTTGCCAAGACTGTGTTAGGCTGCGTGCCCACTATGCGTTTTTCATGTGTTTTTGCTGTGGAATTTCCGCAGGGAAAACACTTAAAAAACACTTGGTAATACGGGCCCCATGGTCCCCAATGATAATCCGCATGTGCTGTTTCCGCTGCGGATTATCATTGCGGAAAAATACGCAGCATGTCCATTCATTTTGCAGACATGCAGCGTAATTGCCGCCACTGACTTGCATTGAAACGCATAATATCCGTATGAGCACATGTGCACAAGCGGATATTATGGAATTCAATGTGCGGATAGTACCCGAGTCTGGAGAAGAGGAGACTCTCCTCCAGACTCGGGTACCATAGAACCTGTTAAAAAAGAATTTAAAATAAAAAAAGACTATACTTACCTTCCGATGGCCCCCGGTGTTTTCTGCGCTTCGTCCGGTCTGTTGTATGGGTCGTGGTGGTGTGAAAGGACCTGCCATGACGTCATTTAGTCATGTGACAGGTCACGCGACATGCTGCGGATGAGTTTAGGTACGTGGCCACAATCAGGAGCCGCTGCAGGTTTGACGCTGCGTGTTTATACAGTGTCAAACCTGCAGCATCCAGATGTTACAACATAGTGGATGGGATCTCTAGAAATCCCATGTCCACTATGTGTGCACCTGAGGCTGTGAATCACCCATGGACACTGACATGCGGTGCATCTTTCAGGACCGAAGCATGTCAAATTCTCTTGCGGAGTCGCTAGTCTCCGTAACAGAAATTTGACCACTAGTAAGTATTGAATGTGATAAATCTGCATGATTCAGTGAACACATACGGATTTACCGGCGTTCAATAGAATGCAACGTTTTGGACGCAGCAAAAAATATGCGTCCAAAGCGCTGCTACATCCAGATCGTGGGCACAGAGCCTAACATTTTTTAAAAAATGGCGTGGGCTCCCGCATCATTTTTATAACCAGCAGAGGGAAAGCCGACCGCTGGGGGCTGATATTAGTAGCCGGGGAAGGGGCCATTAGGCAAAAATGTTCCCTGGCTATTAATATCAGCCCACAGCTGTTTGTTTAGCCTTTACTGGCTAGATTTCGGGGGACCCCAGAAAAAAATTGACGTAGGGCTCCCCAATAGAATCTAACCATAAAAGGCTAAACAGACAGCTGCGGGTTGATATTAATAGCCAGGGAAGGGGCCATGGATACTAGCCCCCTCCACGGCTAATAATATCACCCCTCAGCAGTCGCAGAAATGGCGCATCCATAAGATGCGCTAAATCTGGCATTTAGCCTCCGCTCTTCCCACTGCCCTGTAGCGGTGGCGAGTGGGGCAATGGGGTTGGGGTTCACATCAGCCTTGTATTGGCGGCTGACTTTAAGCCCAGGTTAGTAATGGAAGGCGTCTATAAGACGCTCCCATTACTAACCGCGTAGTAAAGTGGTCGCCGCTTTTTCAATAAATACACGGTCAGAATAAAGTATTTTAATGAAATAAAACACACACGGTTTTCAAAAAATGTTATATCTGCGGATTTGTTGCGTTTCAATTAAAGTCAAAGGGCGGTCAAACGCTGCGTACAATTGACATGCTGCAGTTTTTTCCTCAATGGCAATCCTAAGCGGAAATTTACGCATCATGTGCACAGCACATGAGGATTGCCATTGCAATAGCTGGCAGACCGATTACCAAGCGTTTTTGCTGCTTTTCCGCGGCAAAAAACTGCTGCAAAAACCCATCAAAAGCTCTACGTGTGCACTTAACTTTGCAGTGGAGAAATTCATCCCTTGTTCAAGAATGGTTTCCCTGAAGACTTGTGAGCTGATGCAACAGACAGCACAGAGTGTCAGCCATTCCCCAATAGTGAAAATGAAACAAGATTTGCCTGCTTGCAGAGGAAAGAGATCCAGTACACAGGAGAAAGGACTCAAGTGAATTGATTCGGGACAGTTACAGCGGGAACAAGTGGTGGCCGCCATCTGCGCCTGATCTGCACAATTGTAGTTGATTCAATGGTGTTGAACTGTGTTAGAGTTAAGTGTAGGTTTGCTTAGTTAGGAAGCTGTAGCAGCATGGCCCGAATAGCGGAAAGCCAGATAGAGAATAGCTTATGTGACATGCAGAAGTAGTGCTGTTGCTTCAAAAGCATCCAGCAACTGTTACAAATAACACAAGCACAGGAGACAGGAAGAGTTGTGCTTCAGAAGCATCCAGCAACTAGAGGGGTTAACAGAGTCACAGGAGACAGGGAGTGTTTTAGCAGAGCCCCAGGGGGATTGTGGGGAACTTGTTATGGTAGTCTGGATGACGCCGAAGAGAAAGGTGGTGTGTTATCTGGATCTGACAGAAGGCAACTGAACAGGCTTAAGATCAGGAGAGAAACTAAACACATTTCAGAAAAACTCCCTGAACTAACAGTGCAGAGTATTATCAGGCAGGAAGATAAGGACTAGAAGGAATTGTGTCACAGGGATCAACTCCCTCATCAAACTCTCCCCCCTCCATCTCCATGCAGGATAAAGAATGCTGTGTACTATTGTGTCCTTGTGAAGGAAAAGCCTGTGGTTGTGTATGCATAGAAGTGTGCTGCAAAGAGATCTAATCTGTGCTGAATTATGCTACTGAAGAGACTGTAATACTGTGCCTTGTGAAGAAACTACTGTATCGTTACTGGAGCGGGTTGCTCAAGAAACTCAGATTGTACTGTAATGAAGATTGTTGCGGTAATATCCCTGAATTGCACTGGCCGTGCTTCAGATTAAATTCCACTGTTAAATTGTTGAAAAAGACTCTTGTCAGATGTGTCTGGTCAGCAATTGAATCTATCGTGTGCCTGAGAGAAGCTACAGCCTATGGTCGCCCAGAGTAATGGTTCCCCCAGGATTCCAAAGAATTCATGAAACCCGTCTCGCCCTATCTGAACCTAGCGGCGTGCGTGTAACACTTAGAGTAGCTTGTAAGACTTGATGTGTACTGTTGTATTGAGATTTCCTTGCCATACCTCAAGCATAGTTTTGTGACTCACTTCAGCTATTTCTTCTTATGTTCATGTTATTAATATTATCATTGTAAATACAGTTAATCTTACTTCCCGGCATATAACCCTCTTGTACATAATAAATCCGGAGCCTTGTTTCAGCCTTCTCGCCTGCTGTCCCGTACTTGAAACCTGCCTTGCGGTGTTCTTTGGACACCGCTACAATTTGACTCACTGTTGAACTCTATTGTAGTGTGGCAGCCGGTGCCCTGTGCGATTGCAAAAATCACGCATAGCTAAGGTTGTTGGCCATGACTGCGGCCTTGTCCCTTGGACAGGTATTTCTCCAGAATCTTTGAATCTTTTCATGACATGTTTTTGAGGATGGTGGGATATTCAAAGTCTTTGCAAATTTACACAGAGGAAGATTTTTCTTAAATTGTTCAGACATTTTTAGATGCAGTTCATCACAAATTGGTGAACTCTGTCCATTTTTGCTTCTGAGAGACTGTGCCTTTCTAACATACTCTTTTTTTATACACAGTCATATGAAGTAGTTGAAAATGGACCCTCCAGCTGTTTTTCATTAATATCCCTTTTACTTTTCCAGCCTTTTGTTAACCCTGCCCCAAATTTGTGTTGCTGTTATCAATTTCTAAATTAGTTATTTTTTTTCAAATGAGATGGAAAATTGTTTAATGTTCACCTTCTGATCTGTGTTCTATATTCTATTGTGAATAACATACAGTTCTGATAGGTTTCCAAATAATTGCATTCTTGTTTTCTTTACAAGTAACATTGTGTCCCGACTTTTTGGGTTGTAATTTTTGCACATTTTTGGTTAAAACAGATTAATTCCGCACATAACAACAAATGCCAGGAGGTAGGTGACACGGGTGTGTCAGGTGTAACAGACAGTCGCTCTGGATCTGGCTGCAGAAGGTCACTGCGTTTGGCATTACAGACGCCTTCTTAATCCTTCTTACTTTTGGACCCATCTGCAACCTCCCTCCTGCCCTGATTGACACACCCTGGTCTGGGTGTTTAAAAACTCTCAGTCAGCTTCAGGGACTCGCCGGTGATATTCTCATTTTCCCTTGTGCAGGCTTGGAGCAATAACAGTAGGCTAGCTTCCTCTCTTGTGCCCTTGCAGGACGTTTGCTGTTTGGTGTTATCTCTCTTGTGTCTGCTCAAGCTAAGTTTTCCCCCTTGGTTTGTCTACCTTATTGTCTTTAGTTTATATAGCTTACCCCCCCCACTCCCTATCTAGGGCTTAGCTCTAGGGATATACAGGGATTAGGTTTCCTGTTCGGCGATAGATGCGGAACCTATATAGGGACGGTAGGATAGGTAGGGTGATATTAGATCTGCCTAGGGGTCTCCACTCCCCCTTTCCCTAGCGTTTTGGCTACCTTCCCCTCATTCCCTTCGTGCTGCATTTAGTCTTTCCCACACCGTACGGGACATTATCACCGGTCGTGCATGTATCTAAAAAAAAAAACACGTGATTTTTTGTGTGTGTGGGTTTTTTTTCGGCCGTGGTCTTTTTTTTTCTTGGTTCATGGATCCCATTGCTGAGATGTCAGAGCAGCTGCGCAGGCTGTCTCTGGAGGTGACTAACCTCCATTATGAGGTTCAGCAGCAGCAACAGCGGCTGCAGGTCCCTAATGTTGGGGTCTCTGCGGGTAGGCCGGTCAGCTTGAACAGCTATGGGGGCCTCTTTTGCCCCTGCGTATGCTAACCTGTTCCTGGGGCTGTGGGAGAGGGACCTCGCCCTCCATGATCAGCTGTCACCAATGGACCGCGTCCCTTTTTGGACGCGGTACATTGATGACATCCTGTTCATATGGCAGGGATCTGAAGAACAACTACAATTTTTCATGCAATCTTTGAATCTTAATGATTCAAACATCTACATCACATTTCATTATGACAGGAATAAAATTACGTTTCTAGATGTGACCATTCACAAAGATGACTGTGGTTTCCTTCAGACGAGTTTATTCAGGAAACCCACGGCTACCAATTCCCTACTGCATGCCTCTTCGGCACATCCAAGGTACATGATACGGTCTGTACCTGTTGGCCAATGCCTCAGACTACGCAGAATTTGCTCTAATGATCAGGAATTTATCAAGCAATCTGAGGACCTTAAGACACGGTTTATTGAGAGAGGCTACAGTAGGCGCATTGTTAAAAGGGCATTCAACCGGGCACTACGTTCCAAACGTTCAGATCTACTATATAACAATAAAGTTCATACCAACAGCGATAACCATGTGAGATTCATTACAGGATATAGTTCTCTATTTTCCCGTATGCGCTCCTGCCTTACTAAGGCGTGGCCAATCCTCCAAACTGATCCGATCATCTCCAGATTTATACCCCCCTCTCCCAACATTACTGTCAGGAGGTCTAAAAATTTACGTGACCATTTGGTCCGTAGTCACTACCAATCCACTCATGTGAGGACCTTTATTGACGGGGTTGGTCCTGCGCCTGGTTGCAGGCCGTGTGGCCGCTGCATTGCCTGTCCTAATGTGGAACATGCTACCCAATTTTTTAACTCATCACATACCAGGACATTTGATATATGTAAGTCTATAAGTTGTCTTTCAAGGCATGTCATCTATTTTGCCACTTGCCCTTGTGGCCTTATTTATGTGGGACTTACTACCCGCCAACTTAAAGTCCGTGTTCGGGAGCATGTTCTTGGCATTCAGGCTGCAGCTGGCCACGCGGAGGTGTCCACGCTCAGGACCATTCCCTGTCATTTTAAACTTCACCATAATTGTGACAGTTCTTTGTTGAGAATTCGGGGTATAGATCTACTTGCCACCAATATTCGTGGTGGAAAATTGAGCCAGCGTTTGGCTCAATTGGAGGCTCGCTGGATATGGCTGTTGGATACGGTCCATCCTAAGGGCCTTAATGAGCAACTCAGCTTTGTGCCCTTTTTGTAAAAAATTCTTTCTCTCTACTTTTGTGGTCACCCCTCTGCTAACCCATGTGAATTCTGTTATTCCTGTTTTTATAAGTTGTTAATATTTTTTCTGTATTCTATTTATTCTTTTAGGCATTTTATTTCACCTTCATATGCGGCACACGCACTATGGTCCTCATCTTTGTTTCCTCATCTGGTGTACAGTCTGTAGGATTTGCTGCCATATCCATTTTCTCTACTTGAAGATCTAGTTTTATGTTTATTAAGTGTATTTGTTTCCCATATGTTTATTCATTTTTTTGTATATGGGGATTATGACTTCTTTGGGTTATCTGTTGCTATGACCTATTTATTTCTGTGGATTGTGGGTACAGTTCTATACTTGCAATATTATTCCGTTGGGGTTTACAATAAAGTCAGATACCTACAGTGTGGCTTTGTATACATATATATATGTCTATTTGTATATATATATGTATTTGTGTATGTATATATGTATACTGTTTGGAACTTCTATTTATTTTATATTCTCTTGTGTTACTTGGTTATCTATTAATCATTATCCATTTATGCTAAGCAGTGTGGGATTGTTCCTTATTTAATATAGATTTGTTTGCATTGTGGAGTATTGCATTTGTTCCACTTACATTATACTATGACTTTTTTACCTTCCAATCCATTGTGGGTAACCTTGTCTGCTTTACTGTTTTATATGTGAGTCTGGTCTCCCCCCCCCTCCATCCATTAGTTTTCTATTCTCACCCTGCTTCTGATCCGTTGCCTGGTGACCAGGAACGCTCCCGTGTCATGCTGGCTGTGCGTGCCACGGCTCTCTGCATCTTCATGTGAGGACCTGCGTGGCGGTCAGCTGACCGTCACGTGGGTGTCACATGATGCGGACGCCGCGGTCCGCCCCTTCACTATGACGCGCGAAGCGTCACAAGGTCCTGAGGAATCCCCACTCACAGGTGTACACCATCACATATATTTGGAGACGACTATATAAGAGGCACTAGTGCATTCTGCCCTCATGCCCCCTGACGAAGGCCCGCCGAAACGCGCGTAGGGGTGACACCCCCCCTCCTTTTCCCTCCCAGGGTCTTTGATTGGTGCCTGCTACTTAGGTAATTATACATGTGGCACATATCCCCTTGTTTGTTGACTATTCCTGCTTAGCTGACTATTGATTACCCTCCATCTTTGCAGGCTGTGTATAATTATACTAGTTACATAGGGGTTTTTCTAGGTGTAACTTACTTGTTTTGTTTCATCTTTTTTTCAATGTGATCTGGCATTTGGGAATTGTTCCCTTTAATATATATGTATTCTTATATGTGGCCCTGGTGGTCCTATATTGGACCTTTTACTATTAGCAATATTTTTTGGGGGGTCTTGTGGTGTCTTGTCTTTTAATCTGCACATGTGGCACTTGGTGCCCGGAAGCTCTATGTAATTTGTATAGTTTTTTGTATATGTATATTTAATAAAATTAGTCTTTTCATATTTGGGGCTTTGATGTCGCTTGTTTTTTCCTCCATACCTTCTATGTCTTACCTGCGATGCCCGGCTCATTTATATCCTTATGTCCGAATATTATTGTTGTATGATTTAATGCGGACAACTCTGTGGTACATTTCCTGTATAGCTTGAACCCAAGGTTGGCCTCCCGGACAGGTTTTCAGGAGGTAGGGACAAGTTTTTTGTGTTCAAGAAAGCTTGCAAACTGTATTTTAAACTTCGTCCTTACTCCTCCAGAGATGAGGAGCAACTAGTGAAAATTGTGATCTCACTACTGCAAGGAGATCCTCAATCCTGGGCTTTCTCTTTGCCACATGGCTCGGTTTGTCTCCAGTCTGTAGAGGAGTTTTTCTGGGCTCTAGCCCTCATTTATGATGACCCTGACCAAATCTCCTTGGCTGAGTCCAGGTTGCGTCCCCTTCATCAGGGGAATCTGTCAGTGGAGACATACAGCTCCGAATTCCGCTGATGGACAACTGATACAAAATGGAATGACACGGCTCTTAGAATCCAATTTTGTCAGGGCCTTACTGAAAGGTTGAAAGATGCTTTGGCAGTGTATAAAACCCCAGAGTCCTTGGAAGATGCCACATCGTTGGCTATACATGTTGATAGACTCCTTCGGGATAGGTGGGTGAGACCACTTTATTCGGTGCCTTCTTTTCTGGGTAATGCTTCTTTGCCGAGGGAGTGGTCTGGCGGTGAACCAGTACTAGGGGAGGTGGAAGAACCCATGCAGTTAGGGGGTACTTCTGCATCGTAAATTTCACTGGAGATCCGCAAAAAAAGGGCATGTGTTTTTTTTGTGGAAAAAAGGGACATTTTATTGGTACCTGTCCTTCAATTTCTAAGCAAAAGGAAACTCGATTAACCCTTGGTAGTCTGGAGTTGTATAAGCAAGGGGTGCAGTTATCGTCAACTTGCAGTTCCCGGTTTGTCCTGACAGCAGAGGTGGTGCTAGAGAGCAAAACTGAGAAAATGTCTATGTTTGTTGACAGTGGAGCTGGAGGCAGCATTGTTGATGCTGAGTTTGTGAGAACTCATGGTCTTGCTTGCTGTATTTTAGCTAAGCCCATTCCCATCTTCGCCATCGACTCAGCGCCACTTGCACAGAAAGCTCTGACTCAGATTGTCCATAATGTAAAACTGAGGGTGGGGTCGGTTCATTGTGAGATAATTTCTTGCTATGTCCTGGATGATCTTCCCACCCCAATTGTTTTGGGTCTACCCTGGTTGGTGAAACATAATCCGTTGGTGGATTGGCAATCCAGGGAGATCATTGAGTGAGGAGATTACTGCCATGAGAACTGTCAAGGGGTGTTAGAATTTGCCTCCTCATCCTGCTGATGACTGTCCTATTAACCTGACCCCCCAGAGCTAAACTACATGAGAGACAAGCCATGAAGGATTTCATTGCGTAAAGTCTGGAGAAGGGACATATCTGACCCTCACCTTCGCTTGTGGCGGCAGGGTTCTTCTTCGTGAAGAAAAAAGATGGTGGTCTACGTCTCTGTTTGATTTCCAGGAA
This sequence comes from Phyllobates terribilis, assembly GCF_046119375.1. Taxonomy (NCBI): domain Eukaryota; kingdom Metazoa; phylum Chordata; class Amphibia; order Anura; family Dendrobatidae; genus Phyllobates; species Phyllobates terribilis. The sequence goes on along the minus strand of NW_027362772.1, from coordinate 194,051,977 downwards.
TTAAATCAAATTACCATCCAGAATCCATACCCTCTTCCTCTGATTCCAGATTTGTTCAGTCAGGTTGTGGGAGCTAAGGTGTTCTCCAAGTTGGATTTAAGGGGAGCCTACAATCTGGTTAGAATCAGAGAGGGGGATGAATGGAAAACAGCGTTCAATACCCCTGAGGGGCTTTTCGAGAGTCTGGTTACCAATGCACCTGTGGTGTTCCAGCATTTCATTAATGATATTTTCCATTATTTGATGGGCAAGTTTGTGGTGGTCCTATCTGTATGATATTTTGGTTTAGTCACCTGATTTTGAGACACATCAGGGGCATGTTAAACAGGTACTTCAGATATTAAGGGATAACAAACTTTATGCCAAACTAGAAAAGTGTGCTTTCGCCATCCAGGAGGTGCAGTTTTTGGGGTACCTGTGGTCATCTGCGGGTTTTCGGATGGATCCAGAGAAGATCTGTGCTGTCCTTGATTGGGACCGTCCCGAGAACCTGGAGGCTCTACAACGTTTTCTGGGCTTTACTAATTTTTACTGGAAAGTCATCCAATATTATTCAGTAATTGTGAAACCCCTCATTGACATGACAAGGAAGGGGTCTGATTTTTCTAAATGGTCGGATGCCGCCCTGCAGGCTTTTTCCTCCCTAAAGAGCCGTTTTGCCACTGCACCTATACTCAGTCAACCCGATGTTTCCCAATCCTTTATTGTAGAAGTTGATGCGTCAGAGGTGGGGGTTGGGGCTGTGTTGTCTCAGGGTCTGTTCCCTGGTAAATGGCATCCATGCGCTTTCTTTTCTAAGAAATTATGTTCAGCTGAGAGAAATTATGACATGGGTAATACAGAGCTTTTGGAAATTTAATTGGCATTCGAAGGGCGACATTGGTTGGAGGGGGCTGTCCATCCTATTACTGTTATCACAGACCATAAAAACCTGTCATATCTTCAATCGGCTAAACGTCTTAACCCTAGGCAAACTAGATGGTCCCTATTTTTTTACTAGGTTCAATTTTGTTGTCACTTTCCGTCCAGGGGTCAAAAATGTCAAGGCTGATGCTTTGTTCCGGAGCTTCCCTGGTGGTGGTGACCATGAGAACCCTGCCCCAATTTTACAGAAGGGGGTAGTCATTTCGGCATTGTACCCTGAACTGGAGCGTGAGGTGTTAGAGGCTCAGGAAGGTTATTTGTACCATCTAATCTGCGCCACAAAGTAATTAGGGAACATCACAACTCTGTGCTTGTTGGTCATCCAGGTGGTAAGGCAACTGCGGACCTCCTTTCTTGTTGTTTTTAGTGGCCATGGTTGCATCGGAATGTGGTTGAACACGTATCTGCTTGTAGTATTTGCATGCATTCTAAAGTGTTGCATACCTGTCCGTCTGGTAATCTTCCACTTCTACCGCACTTCCGAATGCCAAGACTCTTGCTCAGGTGTTTATACCACTCGTAGAAGGGGGGGTACTGTCACAGGTGTGTCAGATGTAACAGAGTTGCTCTGGATCTGGCTGCAGAAGGTCACTGTGTTTGGCATTGCAGACGCCTTCTTAATCCTTCTTAGCTTTGGACTCAGTGGCAATCTCCCTCCTGCTCTGATTGACACACCCTTGTCTGGGTGTTTATAAACTCTCAGTCCGCTTCAGAGTGTTGCCGGTGATATTTTCATTTTCCCTTGTGCAGGCTTGGAGCAATAGCAGTCAGCTAGCTCCTCTCTTGTGCCCTTGGAGGACATTTTGTGTTATATCTCTTGTGTCTACTCAAGCTAAATTTTCTCCCTTTGTTTGTCTACCTTATGGTCTTTAGTTTATAGTGGGGCCTGACTAGTGCTCACACCCCTCCCTATCTAGGGCCTAGCTCTAGGGATATACAGGGATTAGGTTTCCTGTTCGGCAATAGATGCGGAACCTATATAGGGATGGTAGGATAGGTAGGGTGATATTAGATCTGCCTAGGGGTCTCCACTCTCCCTAACATTTGGACTACCTTCCCCTCATCCCTTAGTCTTTCCCACACCGTGCATGACATTAGGAAGATGGAATAAAAATGCTGCAACAGCCAACAGTATAGTTGTGTGTTGTACAGTCGCCATATTTTAATATTAAAACAGGTATGCAAAAAAATAAAATTATTTCAGTTTAAAAAAAAAAACGTAATCCAGAATGCTACGTTGGATGCATGGAAAAGAATTAGGAACAATTACAGCAGACTTTTTGTTAAATTGTACTAGTAAAACAGTTATGCAAAAATTTTTGTTTTAAATTCACCCCACCTTAACAAAAAATTATATAATCCTAAAAAACTATTGCTACTTAGGTAAACATATCGAGAGCAATTTGCAGCAACAGCAAGCAGTATAGTTGGGGTGCGTACAATTGTTAAATTTGACACGTAATTTCACGGCTGCAAACAAACAAGTGGCAGGAGCATGCAGCATGATTGTGGGGTGTACAGTTGCTAAATTGGATAATTAACACAGGCATTGAAAAATATAAATATGGCCTTTCTCTTAAAGATTTAAAATAAAAAGTAACACCCCTGGGCCTTTAGAAATAAGGACAGGACAAGAAAAGCTAGGTAGTGTTTTGTCCCAAAAGCAAGCTTCTGCAACAGGCAGTTGTATTCAGATGGCTTTTAAGGGTCTAATTTTGACAAAGAAGTGTGCAAAAATTTTTATACCACATACACATAGCGTTTAAGTTTCTGGATTGTGGGAATTTGTCTTTTGTCTTAAAAAAAATACAGCTAGTCTGTCTCACTAACCAGGAAACACTTTCTCTCACACACAGACATTGGTTTTAGGATTTTTGTTTCATGTCAAAATTTGGGGAGAAGGATATTAAACATTCCTGCTTGTTTCCTGTGTGTCAAGAATAAAAAAAATGCTGGTATTAAATTGATCAATTTCTGACAAACTGCAGTGACAGCAACCGATTCACACACTGACTATGCAGGTACAGCATCTCATTAGCAAAATCTTTGTATTTATTTAGACATTGAAAATGGGAGTGGTAGTCACAATCTGCTTCAGCACTCCAGTAGTACCCCACAATCAAATAAGACTTTTTTCTGTCCCTATGTGTAATGAGCTGTGCGCTCTGACCTCTTATTTGTAGGATGTAAAATCCTAAAAACAGCACTGCATTGCGACCCTCATTTTTTATACTGGTTGTGATAATCCCCCGATATTGTTTGTGCTAGACCATGTGATGAGATATCTGCAAGGCATTATGGAGAAGCCCGCACAGCTGGGTCTGACATCATTAGCCTGCTCTTTGTGCCATTTCACTCACTGCTCAAGATTCAGGGGTAGTTTTTTTTAGATTTTCACGAATCGAATCACAAAGTGTTTGTATTTGTGGGGACTTGCGAATTTGAGGAAAAGCGAATCAAAGTTGATAATCTATACTGATAATCTCCCAACCGGAGTGATGCCTGGGTCCCCTACGCACGTTTTGGTGCCAGAGCCTTCTTACGGGGGGCAGGAAATGCATGTGGGGCTCCCTGGTATCACTTTCTCTGCTTTGGTAAATAATTAACTTGATGTATTATGCACTTATATAGTTCCTATGCTTTAATGATTGTACACTGTATACTCCAGTTGGGAGATTATCAGTATAGAGATTATGTATGTAATTAAATATCCTATATGATTCTGTTACTACTGCTACCACATAGCTACAATTGGATATAGGATTTTTTGATCATTGTAGTGTCATATTACTTTTTATACAGGTGCATCTCACTAAATTAGAATATCATCAAAAAGCTAATTTATTTCATTTCTTCAATACAAAAAGTGAAACTCCTATATTATATAGAGTCATTACAAACAGAGTGATCTATTTCAAGTGTTTATTTCTGTTAATGTTGATGATTATGACTTACAGCCAATAAAAACACAAAAGTCATAATCTCAGTAAATTAAAATAATTAAACACCTGAAAAGGCTTCCTATTTCCTGTTTCAGTAGGCTCTACAATCATGCGGAAGATTGCTGACTTGACAGATGTCCAGAAGGAAGTCATTGACACATTCCACAAGGTCCCAAAGTTCCAATGTTCATTTGGAAATCAAGGTCCCAGAGTCTGGAGGAAGAGTGGAGAGGCCACAATCCAAGCTGCTTGAGGTCTAGTGTGAAGTTTTTACAATCAATGATGGTTTGGGGAGCCATGTCATCTGCTGGTGAAGGTCCACTGTGTTTTATCAAGACCAAAGTCAGCGCAGCCGTCTACCAGGAAATTTTAGAGCACTTCATGCTTCCCCCTGCCGACAAGCTTTTTGGAGGTGGAAATTTCATTCTCCAGCAGGACTTGGCAGCTGTCCACACTGCCAAAAGTACCAATACCTGGTTTACACACAACAGTATCACTGTGCTTGATTGGCCAGCAAACTTGCCTGACCTTAACCCCATAAAGAATCTATGGGGTATTGTCAAGAGAAAGATGAGAGACACCAGACCCAACAATACAGATGAGCTGAAGTCTGCTATCAAAGCAACCTCGGCTTCCATAACAGCTCAGCAGTGCCACAGGTTGATCGCCTCCATGCCACGCCACATTGATGCAGTAATTGATGCAAAAGGAGCCCCGACCAAGTATTGAGAGCATTTACTGAACATACATTTAAGTAGGCCAACATTTCGGAGTTTAAACACATTTTTCAAGCTGTTATAAAGTATTCTAATTTACTGAGATAATGACTTTTGTGTTTTCATTGGCTGTAAGCCATAATCATCAACATTAACAGAAATAAACACTTGAAATAGATCACTCTGTTTGTAATGACTCTATATAATATATGAGTTTCACTTTCTGAATTGAAGAACTGAAATAAATTAACTTTTTGATCATATTCTAATTTAGTGAGATGCACCTGTATATTTATTGATTACTATTTAATATGAACTCCTTGACTGATCAATTTAATATGTATTCGGATCTATATATTTGCTTATTATTTTCTTTACATTATCATCATCGCTTTTTGTTGATGCCAATCATTGGCTGACTGTGTTGTCTATTTTTAATCATTTCTAATAAAGTTTCATATTATTAATTTTTATATTTGTGTTTTTTTCCACATCTTTCTCTCTATATGATTAATGGTAATTATAGTCTAGATTTTGTCCCCTTTGTTCTAGAGATAGATAGAGGCTATATTGTATGGAGCCCAAACATCTCTAAAATATATAAGATTTTTTCCACAACTGGATGTATACTAACATCAAATGTATTTGTAGAAACTATTGGCTACTTTAAACATGCTGACATACAGCTGTCTGAAAAACCATCGTTATCGGCAGCACATTGCACTGTGAAGCAGGTAATGTGCTGCCGAGAAAAGTGATATTGTATTGATTGTCCTGTATGTATAGAGGTGCTGCCAACCACTTTAATCAGGCCATTAAATGTCTCCTGGAGAATCTAGGTAGTGAAACCTAAACCACAGATTGAGCTCAGAAAGTCAGCTCTCCAGTGAAAGGAGATAATATACACTGCTCAAAAAAATAAAGGGAACACTTAACAGAATATAACTCCAAGTAAATCAAACTTCTGTGAAATCAAACTGTCCACTTAGGAAGCAACACTGATTGACAATCAATTTCACATGCTGTTGTGCAAATGGAATAGACAATAGATGGAAATTATTGGCAATTATCAAGACACACTCAATAAAGGAGTGGTTCTGCAGGTGGGGACCACAGACCACATCTCAGTACCAATGCTTTCTGGCTGATGTTTTGGTCACTTTTGAATGTTGGTTGTGCTTTCACACTCGTGGTAGCATGAGACAGACTCTACAACCCACAGAAGTTGCTCAGGTAATGCAGCTTATCCAGGATGGCAAATCAATGTGAGATGTGGCAAGAAGGTTTGCTGTGTCTGCCAGCGTAGTGTCCAGAGGCTGGAGGCGCTACCAGGAGACAGGCCAGTACACCAGGAGACGTGGAGGGGGCCATAGAAGGGCAACAACCCAGCAGCAGGACCGCTACCTCCGCCTTTGTGCAAGGAGGAACAGGAGGAGAACTGCCAGCGCCCTGCAAAATGACCTCCAGCTGTTAGAACCTTGCTCTTAGGTTTTTTCCTTTGCTGGTCACATGACCTTGTTGGCCTATTTAATCCTGCTCCGCCCTTCTGGCTTTGCTGGACTTCATTGTATAACTACTTTCTAGCTAGCCTGTGCTCTGTATCTAACTCTGTTAGTTTGCTTGGTCTACGGACCTCTATGTTCTATATATTTTGTTTGTTCGTCTGTCTGCTACTATTTCTGTTAGGAGGTGTCCCATTTTCCTCCCAGTCCTTAGTACTTGTAGGGATTCCTTCCCCACATCTATAGGTCTCCGTACAGACTAGCTTAGGACTTTAGCAGGTCTGATCGCAGGATCAGGTTCCCTGTTACATCGTAGGGATTCAGCTGAGTTCTATCGTAGGGACAGATCTCCTCTCTTTCCTTAGCTCTGGTAGCAGAACATAACAGTAAGTCCAGCCTGCAAATTCTCTAAGGAAAGATTTTTCTGTTCCATCATGGTGTCGGTTCAGGATTTGGCTCATCGCCTGCAGGGACTCTCTCTGGAGGTGGCCGAGCTCCATCAGCACGTGAGTAACTGTCCTGGAGCACATTTCTTGGAGCCTAAGGTATGTTTGCCGGATTTATTTTTTGGTGAACACCGAGAATTTTTTTCATTTAAAAATGCTTGCTTATTGTATTTTCGTTTGAGACCCAAGTCCTCTGGGGATGAATCCCAGCGCATAGGGTTCATAATGTCACTTTTGCGCAAAGAGCCTCAGGAGTGGGCCTTTTCTTTGCAACCTAGTGATACATGCTTCAGATCAGTGGATAGTTTTTTTCTGCTTTGGGACTATTATATGATGATCCTGACCGTGTCGCATCAGCTGAGACTGAGTTGAGACGTTTGAAACAGGGATCAGGTAATGTGGAAAAATATTGTACTCATTTCCGTCGTTGGTCTACTCAAACAGGGTGGAACGATTCTGCTCTGAAAAGTCTATTTCTTGCTGGGCTCAATGAAAGGGTTAAAGACCTGCTAATTGCTTATCCTACACCTGAAGATTTGCAACAGGCTATGCAATTAGCTATACGGGTGGATAGGAGACTGCGTGCAAGGGTTAATGAGAGCAAATCCTCTGCTATGTCAGTTTCTGGTTATGAGAATGTGTGTACTAACAGTGGTGAACCGATGGAGATTGGATCGGTGGCACCTCGCTCTCAAGAAAAAGACCGTAGATTTTTTGAAGGCTTGTGTTTATATTGCGGAAAATCTGGTAATTTGATTAAAGGCTGTGAGCTTCGTATGAAGAAAGAAAAAAAAATGGTCAGTCATGCCCGTATTGCCTGTTTAAATTCCAAGGGTGTATTTTTAGCTGCTTCCACGATTGCTCAGGAAAAATTAATGGAATTTCGGGTGTTTGTTGATTGTGGGTCTACTCTGAATGTAATTGATGGGGGATTCTTGGAAAGACTCAATTTAAAACCCGAACCTTTATCATCCCCCATTGCTGTGGTTTCTGTGGATGGTTCCCCTTTGAAGAATATTACTCTCAAGGTCTGTGAATTTCCTCTCACTATTAATGGTGTTCACCATGAGAAATTGGATTTGGTAGTTTTGAATAACTTGCCTTCTCCAGTAATATTGGGATTGCCCTGGTTAAAATTTCACAATCCTGTACTGGATTGGTCTACCAGTGAAATTAAATCCTGGAGCCATAAATGTTATGACAAGTGTTGTAACGGGCGTATTGCAGCTTTGGATAGGGGAGAATTGCCTGTTCCTATTCAGGATTTTTGGAGAGTTTTTTCTGAGAAGGAATCGCAGGTTTTGCCTCCCCATAGAGACTATGATTGTTCTATTGAATTTGTCCCTGGAGCGACTCTTCCTAAAAGTCGTTTATTTAACCTTACTATTCCTGAGAGGAAGGCTTTGGGGGAATACATACAGACAAGTTTGGCCGCCGGTCACATTAGGCCCTCTAAGTCTCCTGTGGCGGTTGGATTTTTTTTTGTAAAAAAAAAGGACGGCGGTTTACGTCCTTGTCTGGATTTTCGTGAGATTAACAAAATTATTGTACGCAATCCTTACCCACTGCCATTGATTCCTGATCTGTTTAACCAGTTAATGGGGGCCAAGTGGTTCTCTAAAATTGACCTTAAGGGGGCATACAATCTGTTGCGCATGAAGGAGGGTGACGAATGGAAGACTGCTTTTAACACTCCTGTGGGTCATTTTGAGAATCTGGTTATGCCTTTTGGTCTTACTAATGCTCCTGCATTTTTTCAGAATCTTATTAATGACATCCTTAGACCTTTGATCGGCAAAAATGTGGTTGTGTATTTGGATGACATTTTGATTTATTCGCCGGATCTGGAGTCTCATTGGCGGAGCGTACGTGAGGTATTACAGTTATTAATGGACAATTCGCTTTTTGCTAAGCTGGAGAAATGTGAGTTCGCTGTACAGAGAATTAGTTTTTTGGGTTACATTATCTCCAGCGATGGTTTTGAGATGGACCCGGTGAAAGTTCAAGCTGTACAGGAATGGCCTAGGCCTATTGGTTTGAAATCGATACAGAGGTTTTTAGGTTTCGTCAATTATTACAGAAAATTCATAAAAAAAATTTCTAGTATTGTCAAACCTCTGACCGATCTCACCAGGAAAGGTGCTGATGCGGTTCAGTGGTCTTCTGAGGCCATTGAAGCTTTTGTGTATCTCAAGGAGAGGTTCACCTCTGCTCCCATCCTTATGCAGCCTGATGTGACTAAGCCGTTTTTGGTTGAGGTTGATGCTTCCTCTGTGGGGGTTGGCGCAGTATTGTCTCAGGATAACGGGGATGGATTACATCCCTGTGCCTTTTTTTCAAAAAAATTTTCGGAGACTGAACTGAATTACGATATTGGTAATCGGGAATTATTGGCTATTAAACTCGCATTTGAACACTGGCGCCACTTCTTGGAAGGTGCGGAATTTCCCGTTCAGGTTCTTACGGATCATAAAAATCTGATATATCTTGATGCTGCCAAGCGCCTGAATGCCCGTCAGGCTAGGTGGGCACTGTTTTTCTCGCGGTTTAATTTCTCCGTTACTTACATCCCTGGTACTAAGAATGTTAAGGCGGATGCCTTGTCTCGCAGTTTTTCTCCCATAGTCGGTGCTGAGAAAGAGGAGAACATTTTACAAGAAGGTGTTGTGATAGCTGCTTTGGACTCCGTTTTGGAAGATGAGATTCTTAAAGCACAGGAGAATGCCTGATCTAACACTCCTCATGGGAGGTTGTTTGTGCCTGGGACCTTTAGGAGAGATTTGTTTGTTGAGTGTCACGAGTCTAGGTTGGAGGGTCATCCCGGAATCTCTGAGACCAAGAGACTGGTGGGTCGCAGTTTTTGGTGGCCTGGATGGCAGAAGGAGGTCATTAAGTGGGTGCGTCAATGTACTATATGTGCTAGATCTAAGTCCTCACATACTCCTGCTGCGGGGTTGCTTTGTCCTTTGGAGGTTCCCAGTGCTCCTTGGACACATTTGGCTATGGACTTTATAACTGACCTTCCCCCCTCTGAGGGTTTTACTGTCATCTGGGTGGTCGTGGACCGTTTTAGCAAGATGTGTCACTTGGTTCCCTTCGTCAAACTGCCCTGCGCTAAAACTCTCACTAAGGCCTTTGTCAAGGAAATTGTCAGACTTCATGGCGTTCCTACTGACATTGTTTCTAATAGGGGTCCTCAGTTCGTGGCTCGTTTTTGGCGTGCCTTTTGTGACAGGTTGGGAGTTCATTTGTCGTTCTCGTCCGGATATCATCCTGAATCTAATGGCCAGACAGAAAGGAAAAACCAGGATGTTGAGCAGTTCTTGCGTTGTTTTGTGACAGACAATCAAGAGGGGTGGTCTGAGTTTCTGCCACTTGCTGAATTTGCTCTGAACAATCATACATCTTCTTCTGCTGGTTGTTCGCCTTTTTTTTGTTGTTCTGGGAGACATCCGTCGTTTGGGTCGTTCTCCAAGTTGGGATCTGCCGTGCCTGAGGAGGAGAATTTTTCCGGTGATTTGGAGAGAGTTTGGACGGATGTGCGTGGTAATCTTCAGGAGGCCAACAGAAAATCTAAAGACTACTTTGATAGGAAACGACAGGAGGTTTTGTTCGCTGTTGGTGACATGGTTTGGTTGTCCTCTAGGAATCTGCGGTTGAGGATTCCTTCTAAGAAGTTGGGTCCCAAGTTTGTAGGGCCCTTTAAGGTGCTTCAGGTTGTCAACCAATCTGCTGTTAGGTTGGAGGTTCCTACCTCCTGGAGAATTAATCCGGTATTTCATGTCTCTCTGTTAAAAAAAGCTGTTGTGTCGGATGGTGACGCCTCTGCCTCTGTTCCTCCGGTGGTGGAGGACGGGGAATATGAAATTTCTCGCATCCTTAACTCTAGACGGTATAGAGGTAGTTTGCAGTATCTTGTGGCCTGGAAAGGTTTCGGACCCGAGGATAACTCTTGGGTGAGGTCAGATGATGTTTCCGCGTCCAGACTTATCAGAGCGTTTCACAGGAGATTTCCTGATAAGCCTGGTCCTAGGGGATCCGGAGGATCCTCTTAGAAGGGGGGGTACTGTTAGAACCTTGCTCTTAGGTTTTTTCCTTTGCTGGTCACATGACCTTGTTGGCCTATTTAATCCTGCTCCGCCCTTCTGGCTTTGCTGGACTTCATTGTATAACTACTTTCTAGCTAGCCTGTGCTCTGTATCTAACTCTGTTAGTTTGCTTGGTCTACGGACCTCTATGTTCTATATATTTTGTTTGTTCGTCTGTCTGCTACTATTTCTGTTAGGAGGTGTCCCATTTTCCTCCCAGTCCTTAGTACTTGTAGGGATTCCTTCCCCACATCTATAGGTCTCCGTACAGACTAGCTTAGGACTTTAGCAGGTCTGATCGCAGGATCAGGTTCCCTGTTACATCGTAGGGATTCAGCTGAGTTCTATCGTAGGGACAGATCTCCTCTCTTTCCTTAGCTCTGGTAGCAGAACATAACACCAGCAGGCCACAAATGTGCATGTGTCTGAACAAATGGTTAGAAACCGACTCCATAAGGGTGGTATGAGGTCCACAGATGGGGGTTGTGCTCACAGCCCAACACCGTGCAGGACGCTTTGCATTTGCCACAGAACACCAGGATTGGCAAAGTCGCCACTGGTGCCCAGTGCTCTTCACAGATGAAAGCAGGTTCACACTGAGCACATGTGACAGACGTGACAGAGTCTGGAGACGCCGTGGAGAGTGATCTGCTGCCTGCAACATCCTTCAGCATGACCGGTTTGGCAGTGGGTCAGTAATGGTGTGGGGTGGCATTTCTTTGGAGGGCCGCACAGCCCTCCATATGCTCGCCAGAGGTAGCCTGACTGCCATTAGGTGCCGAGATGAGATCCTCAGACCCCTTGTGAGACCATATGCTGGTGCGGTTGGCCCTGTGTTCCTCCTAATGCAGGACAATGCCAGACCTCATGTGGCTGGAGTGTGTCAGCAGTTCCTGCAAGATGAAGGCATTGAAGCTATGGACTGGCCTGCCCGTTCCCCAGACCTGAATCCGATTGAGCACATCTGGGACATCATGTCTCGCTTCATCCACCAACGTCAACATTGCACCACAGACTGTCCAGGAGTAGGCAGATGCTTTAGTCCAGGTCTGGGAGGAGATCCCATAGGAGACCATCCGCAACCTCATCAGGAGCATGCCCAGGCGTTGTAGGGAGGTCATACAGGCACGTGGAGGCCACACACAATACTGAGCCTCATTTTGACTTGTTTTAAGGACATTACATCAAAGTTGGATCAGCCTGTAGTGTGTTTTTCCACTTTAATTTTGGGGGTGACTCCAAATCCAGGCCTCCATTGGTTAATAAATTTGATTTCCATTGATGGTTTTTGTGTGATTTTGTTGTCAGCACATTCAACTTTGTACAGAACACAGTATTCAATGAGAATATTTCATTCATTCAGATCTAGGATGTGCTATTTGAGTGTTCCCTTTATTTTTTTGAGCAGTGTATTATATGGAATCAGTATCAAGAAAGTGATCTATGTAAACTTCTCGAAGAGAACAGATCAAAGCCATTAGAAAATAATTTATTTTTATGCTCTACATGAAAGATAATCATTTATATATGAAAGAATATGTAGTTACAAATATATTCAAATGAATCATTTTCATTAAAACAGTATTTTATGGGATTTATAAAAAGATGATTCTTGCTTCATTTACATTGTTCTTACAACTCAATGCACAACTTTAAGTGAAAAGGGGATTCTGGTTTTGGAAAAGAGCCAAAATTCCACTATCAGGAGCAGGATCCTTAATAATCTTCTGAACCTGGAAAACAAAACGAAAAATTGATGTGGTTGACAGAAATTAAAGAAAGATCATTAATGCTCAGTAATAAATGACTACAGTTTGCCTTACTATAATAGTAAGTTATGTGCCCATGATCCAGACGTAGCAGCGCTTTGGACGCAGCATATTTTTGCTGCGTCCAAAACGCTGCGTTCTATTGAACGCAGGTAAATCTGCATGTGTTCATTGAACCATGCGGATTTGCCGCATTAAGTACATTCTAGTGGTCAAATTTCTGTGGCGGAGACTAGAGACTCCACAAGAGAAATTGACATGCTGTGGTCCTGAAAGACACGCCGCATGTCAGTGTCTGCAGACTCCAATGCACGCACAGTGGACATGGGATTTCACCCGCAGCATTTCCTGATCATGGGCACATAGTAGGAAATCTGAACTACTTATAGCAGTCAACCTCATTTTATCTGTAACTTTTCCACTCTAAAAGGCCATCAGCAGCACCAGACAAATCTTGACAGTTGCCAGGGTCCATTAGGCCAAGTGGTAATAATTGATATCTAGGAAAATATTCTGTGTCAGGGTGGGTTACGGATAAATGTGGCAATTGTTCAGGGTTTTACATTATGTAAAAATGATTTAAACAATTGATGATCGATCAATGAAGCTTATGGACTTGCCATATAATGCTGCTTAAATATTTTACATTTATTCTGTATAAACTACTAATTGCGGCCAGCCTTTCTATTAGTGGCCATTATTTCTGCTTAGGAAAGTGTGCCTTCAGCATGCTTTGGCTTTTGTATGCCTGGTAGAGTAGGTAAAGGAATGTAAATTCTATCTTTGTAAATTATAAAACTGTTATTCAAGTTCTCATACTTAAATAGTTGCGGTGAGGTGTCCCATGCAATTCTGTGGGCTCTATTAAGGAGGACCCATCACTTGAACAACAAAAAAAAAAATAAAAGTTAAATACCTTGTAAAATCCCTGAGCGGTCTGGATTCTGAGGCTCTTTTCCATTTTGTGCTGCATCACTCCACAGTACAGATATTCCTATTTGTTGCTTTCAGAGAACAGTACAGTGGGGAAAATAAGTATTTTATACAATGCAGATTTTGCAAGTTTTCCCACCTACAAAGAATGGAGAGGTCTGTAATTTTTATCATGCATACACTTCAACTGTGAGTGACAGAATCTTAAAAAAATCCAGAAAATCACATTGTATGATTTTTACATAATTAATTTACATTTTATTGCATGAAATAAGTATACAGACGTCAGACGTTTCCTGTAGTTCTTGACCAAGTTTGCACACACTGCAGCAGGGATTTTGGCCCACTCCTCCATACAGATCTTCTCCAGATATTTCAGGTTTCGAGGCTGTCACTGGGCAACATTGAGTTTCAGCTTCCTTCAAATTTTCTATTGGGTTCAGCTCTGGAGACTGGCTAGACCACTCCAGGACCTTAAAATGCTTCTTACGGAGCCACTCCTTAGTTGCCCTGGCTGTGTGTTTCAGGTCATTGTCATGCTGGGAGAACCAGCCATGACCCATCTTCAATGCTCTTAGTGAGGGAAGGAGATTGTTGGCGAAAATCTTGCAATACATGACTCAATCCATCCTTCCTTCAATATGGTGCAGTTGTCCTATCCTCTTTTCAGAAAAGCACCCCCAAAGTATGATGTTTCCCCCCACCATGCTTCATGGTTGGGACGGTGTTCTTGGGGTTGTACTCCTCATTCTTTTCCTCCAAACACGGTGAGTGGAGTTGATATAAAAAAATTCTATTTTGGTCTCATCTGACCACATGACCTTTTCCCATGCCTCCTCTGGATCATCCAGATGGTCATTGGCGAACTTCAAACGGGCCTGGACATGTGCTTGCATGAGCAGGGGGACCTTGCATGCCCTGCAGGATTTTAATCCATGACGGCATAGTGTGTTACGGTTATGTTTGAGACTGTGGTCCCAGCTCTCTTCAGGTCATTGACCAAGTCATCCTGTTTAGTTTTGGGCTGATTCCTGACCTTTCTCAGAATTATCCTTAACCCACAAGGCGAGATCTTGCATGGAGCCCCAGACCGAGGAAGATTGACAGTCCTCTTGTATTTCTTCCATTTTCTAATAATTGTGCCAACAGTTGTTGCCTTCTCACCAAGCTATTCTCACCTATTGTTCTGTAGCCCATCCTAGCCTTGTGCAGGTCTACAATTTCATCCCTGGTGTCCTTAGACAGCTCCTTTGTCTTGGTGGACAGGTTGGCATGTGATTGAGTGTGTGGACGAGTGTTTTTTATACAGATAACGAGTTCAAACAGGTTCAATTAATACAGGTAATGAGTGCAGAATAGGAGGACTTCTTAAAGAAAAACTAACAGGTCTATTAGACCCAGAATTCTGGCTGGTTGGCAGGTGATCAAATACTTATTTCATGCAATAAAATGCATTTTAATTATTTAAAAATCATGCAATGTGATTTTCTGCTTATTCTTTTTAGATTCTTACTCTCACAGTTGAATGGTACCTATGATAAAAATTATAGACCTCTCCATTTTTTGTACGTGGGGAAACTTGCAAGATCGGCAGTGTATCAAATACTTAATTTCCCCACTGCATGTGAAATCTCTGCTGTTTAGCTCAACTGGGTGATTCCTCAAAGTCCTATCTAGGGGCGTGTGCTTTCACCTCTCCCTCCCAAAGGGCTCGCTCTCACTTGTGATTAAATCGGACGAATGCAATCCAATAAAAAATCAGATTGCATTGGGTCCAATGTTAGTCTATGAGTGTGTGTTCATAAGCATTTATTTTCAGCTCCAATCGGATCGCGATCGGACTGAAAAAAAATGCAGCATGCTGCGACTGCATGCTGGATTCTGATCACACGCACCCATAAAAGTCTATGGTGCGTGTGATAACACCAGAGTGCAATGCGATTCCCTGCAACAGAGGAGATGGATAAATTAATTTCTCCGTCGCTGTGCTCCGATTAGCTCATGCGCAGTGCACTGACACTCCAGAGCAGGAGCCGAGTGTCATTAGAATCTCGCATGGGACTGACAGTTACAGTGTCTTGAAAAAAAATTCATACCCAGTGACCTTTTCCACATTTTATCACATTATACCCACAAACTTAAATATACAGTTAGGTCCATATACATTTGGACAGAGACAACATTTTTCTAATTTTGGTTCTAGACATTACCACAATGAATTGTAAACAAAACAATTCAGATGCAGTTGAAGTTCAGACTTTCAGCTTTCATTTGAGGGTATCCACATTAAAATTGGATGAAGGGTTTAGGAGTTTCAGCTCCTTAACATGTGCCACCCTGTTTTTAAAGGGACCAAAAGTAATTGGACAGATTAAATAATTGTAAATAAAATGTTCATTTCTATTACTTGGTTGAAAACCCTTTGTTGGCAATGACTGCCTGAAGTCTTGAACTCATGGACACCAGCAGACGCTGTGTTTACTCCTTTTTGATGCTCTGCCAGGCCTTCACTGCGATGGTTTTCAGTTGCTGTTTGTTTGTGGGCCTTTCTGTCTGAAGTTTAGTCTTTAACAAGTGAAATGCATGCTCAATTGGGTTGAGAACAGGTGACTGACTTGGCCATTCAAGAATATTCCACTTCTTTGCTTTAATAAACTCCTGGGTTGCTTTGGCTTTATGTTTTGGGTCATTGTCCATCTGTAGTATGAAACGACGACCAATCAGTTTGGCTGCGTTTGGCTGCATTTGGCTGGATCTGAGCACACAGTATGGCTCTGAATACATCAGAATTCATTCGGCTGCTTCTGTCCTGTGTCACATCATCAATAAACACTAGTGACCCAGTGCCACTGGCAGCCATGCATGCCCAAGCCATCACACTGCCTCTGCCGTGTTTTACAGATGATGTGGTATGCTTTGGATCATGAGCTGTACCACGCCTTCGCCATACTTTTCTCTTTCCATCATTCTGGTAGAGGTGGATCTTGGTTTCATCTGTCCAAAGAATGTTCTTCCAGAACTGTGCTGGCTTTTTTAGATGTTTTTTAGCAAAGTCCAGTCTAGCCTTTTTATTCTTGATGCTTATGAGTGGCCTGCACTGTGCAGTGAACCCCCTGTATTTACTTTCATGCAGTCTTCTCTTTATGGTAGATTTGGATATTGATACGCCTACCTCCTGGAGAGTGTTGTTCACTTGGTTGGCTGTTGTGAAGGGGTTTCTCTGCACCATGGACATTATTCTGCGATCATCCACCACTGTTGTCTTCCGTGGGCGCCCAGGTCTTTTTGCATTGATGAGTTCACCTGTGCTTTCTTTCTTTCTCAGGATGTACCAAACTGTAGATTTTGCCACTCCTAATATTGTAGCAATTTCTCGGATGGATTTTTTCTGTTTTTGCAGCTTAAGGATGGCTTGTTTCACCTGCATGGAGAGCTCCTTTGACCGCATGTTTACTTCACAGCAAAATCTTCCAAATGCAAGCACCATGCCTCAAATCAACTCCAGACCTTTTATCTGCTTAATTAAGAATTACATAATGAAGGGATTGCCCACACCTGTCCATGAAATAGCCTTGGAGTCAATTGTCCAATTAATTTTGGTCCCTTTAAAAACAGGGTGGCACATGTTAAGGAGCTAAAACTCTTAAACCCTTCATCCAATTTTAATGTGGATACCCTCAAATGAAAGCTGAAAGTCTGAACTTCAACTGCATCTGAATTGTTTTGTTTAAAAATCATTGTGGTAATGTCTAGAACCAAAATTAGAAAAATGTTGTCTGTCCAAATATATATGGACCTAACTGTATTTTACTGGGATTTGATGTGACATATCAACACAAAGTAGCAAGTATTTGTAAAGTGTAAAGGAAATGATACAAGGGTTTCTAAATATTTTAAAATCTAAATCTAAAACTTATGACTAGCATTTGTATGCAGTCCCCTGGAGTCAATACTTTGTAGGACCACCCATTAATGCAATTACTGCAGCATGTCTTTTGGGGTATGTCTCTCCCAGCTTTGCACATCTATTGGATGAAAATGTTGCCCATTCTTCTTTGCAAACTAACTCTAGCTCAAAAGAGATTGGATGGAGGCATCAGTGAACAGCAATTTTAAAGTTTTGCCACAGATTTTCAATAGAATTTAGGTCTGGACTGTGACTGGGCCATTCACACATGAATATGCTTTGATTTAAACCATTCTATTGTAGCTCTGGCAGTATGCTTAGGCTCCTTGTCCTGCTTGAAGGTGGACCTATGCGCCACTCAAGTCTTTTGCAGCCTCTAACAGGTTTTTCCTTCAAGATTGCCCTGTATTTACCTCCATCTATCTTCCCATCAATTCAGACTAGCTTCCCTGTCCCTGACGAAGAAAAGCATCCCCAAAGAATGATGCTGCCACTACCATGTTTGATAGTGAGAATGGTGTTTTCAGGTTGATGTGCAGTGTTAGTTTTTCATCACACATAGCATTTTGCATTTACCCTAAAAAGTTCTACTTTGGCCTCATCTGACCAGATTAACTTCTTCCACATGCTAGCTGTGTCCCTTACATGGTTGAAAAAAACTGCAAACGGGACTTCTTAGGAGTTGCTTTTACAAACGACTTTCTTGCCACTCTTCCATAAAGGCCAGATTTGTAGAGCATATGACTAATAGTTGTCCCGTGGACAGATTCTCCCACTTGAGCTGTGGATCTCTGCAGCTTCCGCAGAGTGACAATGGGCCTCTTGCCTGCTCCTATATCATGTTTGGATGATGGATTGAACAGTGCTCCATGAGATATTCAGGGCTTGGGCTACTTTTTTTTTTTTTTTTTTTTTATAATCTAACCCTGCATTTCTTGTCTCCACAACTTTATCCCTGACCTGCCTGGTGTGTTCCTTGGTTTTCATGATGGTGCTCTTTATCCATAATGTTCTCAAAAAAACATATGAGGCCTTCACAGAACAGCAGTAGTTATACTGAGAATAAATTACACACAGGTGGACTCAATTTACTAATTGTGGGGCTGCTGGAGACAAGAGGTCACTCAGGATTTTATTTAGTGGCATTAGACTACAGGGGGTTGAATACAAGTGCACGTCACAATTTTCAGATTTAAATTTTTTAAATAATTAAAAAACTATGCATAATTTCCTTTACACTTCACAAATATTTGCTACTTTGTGTTGGTATAGTACATATCCCAATAAAATATCATTAATTTTGTGAGTCTAACATGAAAAGTTTCTTAAAAGTTCACAGGCTATGTGTCACGCCAGGTTTGGGAAAGACTTAGTGCAACACAGAGAAAATAAACAAAACACAATGTTAGTTGTTTTTTTCCTTTTCAAAACGTGCTCGGCCGGCTATAAAGTCACACCAGGTTTGGGAAAGACTTAGTGCAACACAGAGGGAAGAGGGAAAGGGAGCCCAGACACTAGGGAAAGGGGGAAGTGGAAACCTCCTAGTCTGGTCTAGTGTCACCCTGTCTCAACTACCGTCCCTATATTGCCTCTTCAGCAATCGCCGCACGCATGCCTCGCCCTGTCTTTCCCTGGCATATGGCTAAGGATAGGGATGGGAGGAGATGGGCACTAGTCGATCTCCACTAAACTCTATAGACTACAAGGGTAGACAAACAGGGGGGAATGCTTAGCTTTAGACGACTCCAGACAAATGCAAACTCGGCCTCAAGCTCCAGAGAGGACAAAGTACTGCTCTTGCTAAGCCTTCACAAGTAGAAATGAATATAGCCGGCACCTCCCTCCCAGACACACCAGGTATTTATACAGCCAGGCCAGGGAGCTAATTACCAGAGGGAGGTAGCTGCTAGGTCCTAGAGACCGCCTCTCATCTAACAAGATGTCTGTAATGCCAAACGTAGAGATCTCCTGCAACCAACAGCAGGGCGACTGTCCGTCACCTCTGATATACCCGTGACCGTACCCTTTCCTCTATGAGTGGCCTCTGGACACTCAGGACCGGGTTTCTCAGGAAAAGAGGTGTGGAATGAGCGAACCAATCTGGAAGCGTTCACCTCTGACGCTGAAACCCACATCCTCTCCTCTGGACCATAGCCTTTCCAGTGCACCAAGTATAATAGAAAACGACATTGGGGACAAGAAGCTACAATCCTCGAAATCTGGAACTCCAGATTACCATCAACCATTACTGGGGGCAATGGTAGAGGTGAGGGCTCAAGAAGTTCCACATACTTTTTGAGTAAGGACCTGTGGAACAAATTGTGGACCTTAAGGGCCTAAGGAAGTTCAAGACTAAACGCTGCTGGGTTAATGATGACGGTTATTTTATAGGGACAATAAACCTAGGTCCCAGCTTCCAAGAAGGAACTTTCAATCTTATATTCCTGGTAGACAACCACACAAAGTCATTCACATTCAGGTCCGGACCTGGAAAGCGTTTTCTGTCAGCCATACCTGTCTCCCATGATCTTTAAATTACTCAGAACTCCTGCTATGCCAAGGAGAACGACGAAGCAAACCGTTCCTCCTCAGGAACTCCTGAAGCTCCTCCCCCATTAAAGGTACCAAACTGTGGGTGATAACTGTATGCACCGAAGAACGGTGACCTGCCAGTGGATTCTTGCCGATGATTATTTTGCCAAATTCTGCCAGTGGTAAAGTAGGATGCACAATCCTCCTGACTTTCAGAGACAAAACACCTGAGGTAGGTCACCAAGTTCTGATTGACATACTCGGTCTGACCATTCGACTGAGGGTGGAAGGCAGAGGAAAAGGACAGCGGCACCCCCAGTCGAGAACAGAATGCCTTCCAGAACTTGGAAACAAACTGGATCCCCCGATCTGACACCACATCGGAGGGAACCCCGTGAAGCTTCACAATCTCATTATGAGTGTCTTAGCATTTGGAAGTGCAGGCAATGCGACGAAGTGAACCATTTTACTGAACCTATGTACTACCACCAAAACCACTGTTTTGCCTGCAGAAACTGGTAGGTCAGTAATAAAATCCATGGACAAGTGTGTCCATGGCCTACTAGGGATAGGCAGCGGAAGAAGAGTACCAGATGGATGAGTATGCAAAACCTTAGAACGCGCGCAAATACTACAAGCAGCTGCGTGTTCAATCACATGCGAATGCAACTCCGGCCACCAAAAACGACGAGAGAGGAGGTCCTAGGTTGCCTTACCACCTGGATGCCCAGCAAACACAGAGTTATGATGTTCTTTAATTACTTTGCGGCGCAGATCAAATGGTACAAATAACTTTCCTGAAGGGCAGCAAGCAGGGGCGTCGCCTTGTGCCTCCAACACCTCACCCTCCAGTTTTGGGTAAGGTGCCGAAATGACTACCCCTTTCTGTAATATCGGGGCAGGGTCCTCATGGTCACCACCACCAGGGAAGCTCCGGGACAAAGCATCAGCCTTGACATTTTTGACCCCTGGACAAAAAGTGACAACAAATTGAACCTAGTAAAAAACAGGGACCATCTGGCTTGCCTAGGGCTGAGAAGTTTAGCTAACTGGAGATATGACAGGTTCTTATGGTCAGTAATAACAGTAATAGGATGAACAGCCCCCTCCAACCAATGTCGCCATTCCTCAAACGCCAATTTGATCACCAAAAGTTCCCTATTACCCACGTCATAATTTCTCTCAGCCGGATAATTTTTTTAGAAAAAGAAGGTGCATGGACGCCATTTACAAGGGGACGAACCCTGAGACAACACAGCCCCAACCCCGATATCTAACGCATCAACCTCCACAATAAAGGGTTGAGAGACATCAGGTTCACTGAGTATAGGTGCAGTGGTAAAATGATTCTTTAAAGAAGAAAAAGCCTTGAGGGAAGCATCTGACCATTTAGAAAAATCAGACTTGTTCTTAGTCATGTCAGTAAGGGGTTTCACAATAACAGAATAATTTTGGATGAATTTCCCATAAAAATTAGTAAAGCCCAGAAAACGTTGTAGAGCCTTCAGGTTCTCGGGACATTCCCAGTCAAAGACTGGAGGGTTCTTCTCCGGATCCATCTGAAAACTCGAAGATGACAACAAGTACCCCAAAAACTGAACCTCCTGAACAGCGAAAACACATTTTTCTATTTGACATAAAGTTTGTTATCCCTTAATATCTGGAGCATGTGCTTAACATGCCTTCGATGAATCTCAAAATCAGGTGAGTAAACCAAAATATCGTCCAGATAGACCACCACAAACCTCCCCACCAAATGATCGAAAATATAATTTATGAAATGCTGGAATACCGCAGGTGCATTGGTCAAACCAAAAGGCATAACCAGACTCTCGAAATGTCCTTCCGGGGTATTAAAAGCTCTTTTCCATTCGTCCCCTTCTCTGATTCTAACCGGGTTGTAGGCTCCCCTTAAATCCAACTTGGAGAATACCTTAGCTCCCACAACCTGGCTGCACAAATCAGGAATCAGAGGAAGAGGGTATGGATCACGGATGGTAATTTGATTTAATTCCCGGAAATCTAAACAGGGACATAGACCGCCATCTTTTTTCTTCACAAAGAAGAACCTTGACGTCATGGGCGAAGAGGAGGGTCTGATATGTCCCTTCTCCAGACTTTCCGCAATGAAATCCTTCATTGCTTGTCTCTCAGGGCCAGAAAGATTATCTAGTCTGGACTTCGGTAGTTTAGCTCTGGGCGTCAGGAAAATAGGACAGTCATAAGCACAATGAAGAGGCAAATCCTGACACCCCCTCTCAGAAAAAACGTCCTCAAAACCAGACAGAAAAGCAGGTAAAATTTCCGTAGAGACGGTAGCAAGTGAAATTTCTAAACAGTTCTCATGGCAGTAATGTCCCCATTCAATAATCTCCCCGTTTTGCCAATCCACCAGCAGATTATGTTTAACAAGCCAAGGTATACCCAAGACAATCGGTGTGGGAAGATTGTCCAGAACATAGCAAGGAATTATTTCACAATGAACTGACCCCACCTTCAGTTTTACATTATGTACAATCTGAGTAAATGCTTTCTGTGCAAGTGGCGCCGAGTCAATGGCCAAGATGCAAATAGGTTCAGCTAAAGCACAGCAAGCTAGAACGTGAGTTTTCACAAACTCAGCATCAACCATGTTGACTCAGGCTCCACTGTCAACAAACACAGACATTTTCTTGGTTTTGCTTTCTAGCACCACCTCAGCTGTCAGGACAAAGCGGGAACTGCAGTTTGGCCACAAATGCACCTCTTGTTTATCCAACTCCAGAATACCAAGAGTTAATTGAGTCTCCTTTTGTTTAGGAATTGAAAGACAGGTCCCAACAAAATATTCCTTTTTTTCCACAAAAAAAACATATGCCTTTTTCTTGCAAATCTCAGGGGAGATGTATGATGTAGAGACACCCCCTAACTGCATGGGTTCCGCCACCTCCCCCAGTGCTGGCTCAACCCCAGACCGCTCCCCCGGCAGAGGTACACAACCCCGACGAGAAGGCCCCAGAGAAGGTTGTCTCACCTGTCTGTCTCAAAGGCGTCTATCAAGAAGTATGACCAAAGACATGGCAGCCTCCAAGGACTGAGGGGTTTCATAAACTGCCAAGGCATCTTTCAACCTTTCAGTAAGCCCCTGACAAAATTGACTTCTAAGAGCTGAGTCATTCCATTTGGAATCCGTCGTCCATCTACGGAATTCCGAACTGTACGTTTCCACTGACCGATTCCCCTGCTGAAGACGGCGTAGCCTAGACTCAACCAAGGTGACTCGGTCAGGGTCATCATAGATGAGGGCCAGAGCTCCGAAAAACCCCTCCACAGACTGGAGACAAACAGAGTCCTGCGGTAACAAAAACGCCCATGACTGAGGATCTCCCTGCAATAGAGAGATCACAATAGCAACCTGTGCCCCTCATTAGCAAAATACAATTTGTATGCCTCCTACAAAAAACTTCTCCCTACCGCCTGAAAACCTGTCCGGGAGGGCAACCTTGGAAAAAAAACAAAACACAATGTCAGTTTTTTTTTCCTTTTCAAAACGTGCTCAGCCGGCTATAAAGTCACACCAGGTTTGGGAAAGACTTAGTGCAACACAGAGGGAAGAAGGAAAGGGAGCTCAGACACTAGGGAAAGGGGGAAGTGGAAACCTCCTAGTCTGGTCTAGTGTCACCCTGTCTCAACTACCGTCCCTATATTGCCTCTTCAGCAATCACCGCATGCATGCCTCGCCCTGTCTTTCCCTGGCGTATGGCTAAGGCTAGGTATCGGAGGACATGAGCACTAGTCGATCTCCACTAAACTCTGTAGACAACAAGGGTAGACAAACAGGGGGAGAATGCTTAGCTTTAGACAACTCCAGACAAATGCGAACTCGGCCTCAAGCTCCAGAGAGGACGAAGTACTGCTATTGTTAAGCCTTCACAAGTAGAAATGAATATAGCCGGCACCTCCCTCTCAGACACACCAGGTATATATACACCCAGGCCAGGGAGCTAATTACCAGAGGGAGGTAGCCGCTAGGTCCTAGAGACAGCCTCTCATCTAAAAAGATGTCTGTAATGCCAAACGTAGAGATCTCCTGCAACCAACAGCAGGGCGACTGTCCGTCACCTCTGATACACCAGTGACACTATGAATACTTTTTCAAGGCGCTGTACAGTTCAACAGCTGATCCAGCAGTCTCAGGCACAGATGAGCTGTGATTGCCAGCATCACACCCAAAGAAGACTCTGAAGAAAAGTCCAATTGTACTACAAGCAGAGATTTCACTAACTGTGCTCCAGAAGAAACAAATGTGAATATCTCTAGATTGGAGCAATGCAGCACAAAATGGAAAAAAGTGGCAGAATCAGAGGAGCTCTGGGAGTTTTACAAGGTATTTAACTCATATTTGTGAGCTATTGACAAATTCTTCTTTAATTAAATGTGTTGTCCCCTTTCAGACAATGTTTGGCATGACCCATTGAAATTTGTGAAAAAGCAACAAACCACCTGTACTCCCCTCTTTTGGATACATCGGTAAGTCTCTATCGCTGCTTCCACATATGGGATTGGCTACAGCGCCGACATCACATTGCTAGTGCCTGTCAACCTGTTAAGTGCCGCTGTCAATCTCTGACAGTAGCATTTAACAGGGGATGGTGTCATTAAACGCGCCCATCGGCATGCCTGTGACATGATTGCGGGGCATGGATGGGTTGCCATGACAGCCGGGGGTCTGCTGAAGACCTCCATGCTTGTCATTACGATCCTCCTGTGAAAGCCAGCCTATAGCTGGAGTTAATCAGACTTCTTGATTTTCACTATATCAGCCTATCGCAGATTTAAGTCCCCAAAGTAGATTATTAAACACAGTAAAAGGTTTAAAAAAAAGTTTAAAAAAAAACAACAAAAAAAAACCCACAAGTTTAAAATCACCCCCATTTGCCCCATTAAAAATAAAACAATTAAAAAATAAATAAAAAATACACATATTTGGTATCACAGTGTTCGCGAAAGTCCGATCTATCAAAATATTGAGTAAATTAACCCCTTTCTGACATAGGCAGTACTAGTACGTATCTGCGCCCAGGGCCTATTGAACTAGATAGGTATTAGTGCGGCCTAGCTTTAATGATGTGATAGCATTAAATTTTCGGCGCCATCTTACCTTAGGGTAGATGGCGTAGTCATCCCGGGGGATGTTGCCGCCGCCCCCCACCCCCCTCTCCCCGAAACCACGATCGCTCTGATTGGCTATTCTATTCTGAACAGCCAATCACAGCAATAGTGATGTGCAGCCTAGGATCGATGCTCCTAAGAGCACCGATCCTAGGCTATTGCCTAGCAACGCCAGCCCTCTCCCCAACCAGCTCTGATCAGTGCGATCGCCGATTACATCGATCGCACTGATCAGTGCGCGACCGCACAGTAACCGGGTGGTCAGGGGGGGCGGAGACCGGCTTGTGACCTGCCTGTCACCGCCCCATGACCCCCTGTGATGTATGCAGAGGCCACAGCCCGCTCTGATTGGAGCGATCGATGATGACATCGATGGCTCCAATCAGAGTGACTGACCGGGAGGTGACTGGCCTATGACCTTTCTGTCACCGCCCTATCACACCCCCCCCCCCCCCTGTGGCCACCCTGCAGCTCCTCACAGTAGGTGAGGATTTCAACAGAGCGGTCACCCACTGATCTGCATTGTGCTGGGCCTTGTGGTGCCACAGAACCACCTGTGACACCACAAGAACTTTCTCTTACCTGCGCCGGTCACTGCTTCTGCTGGGTCAGCTGCTCCGATCGCCTGGATCTCCTGCTCCGGTCTCCTGCTGCTGCTGGGCTCCTGCTGTAAGCTGCTCCAGACTGCTCCTGCTGGTGATCCTGCTCCAGAGCCTGTTCCTACTGCTGATCCTGCTGCTGAAAGAAGAACAGAGAAGACTTTGGTAAGTCCATCTCTGATCTCCCCTCATCCACCCCAATTCTTCTCTCCCACCTCCACCTCTCCCCTCCCCTCTTTTTAGTAATTACTAGTAATTTAGTAATTATGAGCTACTGATTCCTGATTTAGTAGCGGAATCAGGAATCAAGTTTGACACCACCAGCCTCACAGAAATAAACTTTTTCAAAGTCTTTTTCTCTGAGGATTTTGTAAACCTCATGGTGGGCCAAACTAATTTGTACGCTCATCAATTTTTGGAACAAAACCCCTCTTCATCATTTTCTAACCGGTTTCCTGTAGACGCAGTAGAAATTATGACGTTTTGGGGCCTGGTCCTTCATATGGGGGTCCTGAAGAAGCCATAAGTTCGGCAATACTGGAGTGTTGACATTTTGTATAACACTCCAGTGTTCCGCATGGCTATGATCTGGACACGTTTTGAGGCCATCCACAAGTTGTTGCATTACAACGATAATGCATGGTGTCCTGCACGTGATGACCCGAACTTTGATCGTCTTTTCAAAGTTCGGCCAGTCATCGAGCACTTCAACAACACGTTTGCTGAAGTATACGTGCCCCAAAGGGACATCTGCGTGGATGAGTCCCTAATTCATTTTAAGGGGAGGCTTGGATACCAGCAGTACCTGCCCAGTAAGAGGGACAGGTACGGAATTAAGTTGTATAAACTGTGTGAGAGTACCTCAGGGTACACTCACAAGTTTAGAGTTTACGAAGGGAAGGACTCCCGGATTGAACCCCCTGAATGCCCCCCTGTTCTGAGAGTGAGTGAGAAAATTGTGTGGGATTTGGTGCACCCACTGCTGGATAAAGATTATCACCTCTACGTGGATAACTTTTATATCAGTGTCCCTCTCTTCAAGTCCCTCTCTGCTCGAGGCACCGCAGCCTGCAGTACTGTCCGTAAAAATCAGAGAGGCCTCCCAAAGACGCTAATTTGGCAGCTGCTCAGAAGGGGTGAGAGCAGAGCCCAATGTAGTGACCACCTTGGTCAAGTACAAGAGGGATGTCCTTCTCTTGACCACCATACATGGTGATGGCAGCACCCTCAGCACTGTACGAGGTTCCACTACACAGGTCGTCAAACCAAACTGTGTAGTGGGGTACAGCAAGTACATGGGGGGAGTTGATCTCGCTGATCAAGTCCTCCAGCCGTAAAGAGCTTTGAGAAAGACCAAGGTGTGGTACAAGAAGTTGGCTGTGCACATCGTACAGATGGCAATGCACAACGCTTTCCGTCTATCACGATGTGCAGGCCAAACTTCTACGTCGTACCTTCACTTCCAGGAGGTAGTAATCAAGGTCCTGATATTTGGCAGTGGTGACGGAGTGGGCCCCAGTACTTCCGGAACTGAAGGACCTCGAATTGTACCAGGCCAGCATTTCCCAGTGGAGATCCCTCACAGCGGAAAAAAAGGTAAGTCACCAAAGAAGTGCCAAGTGTGTTACAAAAGGGGAATACACAAGAAAACCATTTATCAATGTGACACCTGCCCCGACAAACCTGGCCTGTGCATGAAAGAATGCTTCAGAAGGTACCATACTTCCATGCACTACTAAATTAATTACTAACGTATAACAACCTGACGAACACTACACAACTGACGTAGTGTTCGTCAGGTTGTCCTGCACAACTTACGTATGACACTACATTATATAATTCACAAATCAGGAATCAGTTCCAAAAAGGGGCACTTGTTGGGCATTTCCACTGTTTAGGCACATCAGGGGCTCTGAAAACGTGACATAACGCCCACAGACCATTCCATCAACGTCTGCATTCCAAAGCGTCACTCCTTCCCTTCCGAACCCTGACGTGAGCCCAAACAGTAGTTTTCTCCAACACATGGGGTATCAGCGTACTCAGGAGACATTGCACAACAGATTTTGAGGTCCAGTTTCTCCTGTTACCCTTGTGAATTTTTTTTTTTTTTCACAAGTCAACGTTATAGTTTTGTGTGAAGCACCTGGGGGTTCAAGGTGCTCACCACACGTGTAGATAAATTCATTGGGGGTCTAGTTTCCAAAAAGGGGGCACTTGTTGGGCATTTCCACTGTTTAGGCACATCAGAGACTCTGCAAACGCAACTGACACCCACAGACCTGGGTCTGCATTCCAAAACATCACTCCTTCCCTTTCGAGCCCTGCCATGCGCCCAAACAATGACTTTCCCTCACATATGGTGTATCAGCGTACTCAGGAGAAATTGCACAACAACTTTTGGAGTTCAATTTCTCCTGTTACCCTCGTGAAAATAAAAAAATTGCGGCTAAAAGATAGTTTTTGTGGGAAAAAAATGTTTGTTTTTTCACAGCTCTACGTCATGAACTTTTGCGAAACACTGGGAGGTTCAAAGTGCTCACCACACATCTAAATAAGTTTCTTAAGGGGTCTAGTTTCTAAAATGGGGGTCACATGTGGGGGGTTTCCACTATTTAGGCACATCAGGGACTCTCCAATTGCGACATGGGGTCCTCTGTCAATTCCAGCGAGTTTTGCATTGAAAATGTCAAAGGGTGCTCCTTCCCTTCCGAGCCCTGCTGTGCGCCCAAACAATGGCTTTCCCCCACATATGGGGTATTAGAATACTCAGGAGAAATTGCACAACAACTTTTGGGGTTCAATTTCTCCAGTTACCCTTGTGAAAATTTGGGTCACGTTCAATTAATTGATGTGAAGTACATGAAGGGTTAATAAACTTCTTGAATGTGGTTTTGAGCACCATGAGGGGTGCACTTTTTAGAATGATGTCACTTTTGGGTATTTTCTGTCATATACACCCCTCAAAGTGACTTCAAATGTGGTGTGGTCCCTAAAAAAATGGTTTTGTAAATTTTGTTGTAAAAATGAGAAATCGCTGGTTAACTTTTAACCTTATAACTCCCTAACAAAAAAAAATTTGGTTCCAAAATTGTGCTGATGTAAAGTAAACATGTGGGAAATGTTATTTATTAACTATTTTGTGTGACATATCTCTCTGATTTAAGGGCATGAAAAACGGTAATTAGTCTTACGGGTGATTGTATTTCCAGGAGTCCATCCTGACAGCACCATGGAGGACGTCCTTCTTATCCTTAGAGGGACAGGAAATACAGAGAGGTTAAAAGCCCTCCCCTCCCTCCACCCCTCAGTGTTATTTCTAAGTACCACACCAGGATGGTTGCAACAAACAAAAAAATGTAATTCTATATAACAATGTTACTTCACACTGTATATGACATGAAGGGGAGGGAACTAACTGTGCTGTCAGGATGGACTCCAGGAAATACAATTACGGTAAGACTAATTACAGTTTTCCAGGACGTCCCCCTGACCGCACCATGGAGAATACCAAAGTATTTATTTTAGGGTGGGACCACCGCATGGAGAACTTTCCTAGCAAAAGCCATTCTCTGACTGGCTACAACATCTAGCTTGTAATGTCTAGAAAATGTACTTAGGTTAGACCAAGTTGTGGCCGTACATATCTGCTCCACCGAGCCGAATAGGTTAGACTTATTGTAGACTTAATCCACCTGGCAATTGTCTTTTTTTTACGCTTTTTTACCTTTATTTCTACCCCCAAACTGGACAAACAGGTTGCTATCCTTTCTCCAACCCTGGGTGGCCTCTAAATAAGTGATGACTGCTTGCCTAACGTCCAGGGAATGGAAGAAGGCTTCCTTTTGATTTTTAGGATTTTGACAAAAGGACGGAAGTACCACTTCCTGATTTATATTATGGGTAGAAGAGACCTTGGGTAGAAAGGATGGATCGAATCTAAGAACTATCCTATCCTCATAAATCTGCAAGTATGGGTCCTTTGTGGATAAGGTGTGTATCTCCCCCACCCTTTTAGCAGTTGTAATTGCTACCAGGAAAGCTGTCTTAAAGGGGAGTCTGCCTATGGTCAAGTCTTTGGACGGCTAGTATGGATATTTACAAAGAGCATTAAGTACAAGATTGAGGTCCCAAGGACGAACAGATCTTTTAATCCATGGTCTAAATCTCTGAACAGCCTTGGAAAACCTAGCTATCCAAGGATTCGCTGCCAATTGCGTATCAAAGAATACGCTCAGGGCAGAGACCTGGACTCTTAGAGTACTTGGTTTTAAACCCTTGTTAAACTAGGCCTGTAAAAAAATCCAAAATCCTAGGGGTATTTGGGTTAGAAACATCGATAGCTGAGTCTCCACATTCTGAGCAGAATTTTTTCCAAATCTTGCTATATATGGCCGAGGTCATCGGTTTTCAACTCGCCTGTAGGGTTATTATCACCTGATCAGAAAGTCCTCTGGACATAAAGATCTGCCTCTCAGCATCCATGCAGTAAGATGCAATCTGGCTACTTCTTGGTAGAATACAGGACCCTGATGAAGAAGGTCCTTCCTCAAAGGAAGCTGGACAGGGTTTTCCAGTGCCATATTGGCCAATAGAGGAAACCAGCTCCTCCTTGGCCAAAAGGGCACTACCAGTATTATCCTCGCTTGATCTTCCTGCACTTTTCTTAGTACCCTCGGTATCAGAGCTAACGGAGGGAATGCATACAGCAGGCCCTTGTTCCATTGCTGGGATAGAGCATCTATTCCTTCCGGATTGTCTAGCTGATTTAGGGAGTAGAATCTCCTGACCATGGCATTTACTCTGCTTGCAAAGAGGTCTATTTCTGGAGTACCCCTACGACGGGTAAGATTGAGGAAGACCTGCATATTCCGTTCCCACTCTATGGGACATATCCTGCGTCTACTCAGGAAGTCTGCTTTCTGATCCTCAGCCTCTGCTAAGTGGACAGCTGTTATAGATAAGGCTGTTCTTTCTATCCAAAGAAACATCTTTGTAGAAAGGCTCTGCAGTAAAGAGTGTTTTGGGCCTCCCTGATGCCGCAGAAAGGCCACTGCCGTTGTGTTGTCCAACAGAACTTTTATATGCCTGTTCAGAAACAATGGTCGGTTGTAGAGGAGAACCTCCCACACAGCTCGTAATTTACGATAATTTGAGGACCTTACACGAATTCCTGGGGACCAGGTTCCCTGAAAGAGCTTTCCCTCTATGTGGGCGCCCCACCCTGACTGACTGGCGTCGGTGGTAATTACTATGGCTGGGGAGGGGATCCAAGCTACTCCTTCTTCTGGAAGCGTCCACCATACTAGGGACCTTTTTACCGCTCT
This sequence comes from Phyllobates terribilis, assembly GCF_046119375.1. Classification (NCBI taxonomy): domain Eukaryota; kingdom Metazoa; phylum Chordata; class Amphibia; order Anura; family Dendrobatidae; genus Phyllobates; species Phyllobates terribilis. The sequence goes on along the minus strand of NW_027362772.1, from coordinate 194,021,141 downwards.
GGAATGGGGCATTACTTTGTCCAAGGATATCTGACACCTGTCCCAGGCCGACAGAACAGCTTTTTGTAGATGTCAGGCATGAAACTGGCTCCACCTGACACATGGAATGCCGGCCGTCATCAGTCCCAGGATCCTCATTGCACTTCTGATGGAGCAATGATTCCTTGGAAACTGAACAATCTCCTTTCTCAGTGACCTCCGCTTTTCTACGGGTAGAAATTAGGTTCTTAGGCAAGAATCCAGAGTGACTCCCAGAAAGTTTTTCCTTTCCCCAGGATCTAGGTCTGATTTGTCCCAATTTAATCAACCAACCCAATTCTTGGAGGGTGGAAACGGATTACATAATCTAGAAGCTCCAGACGAAACCCCCCCACAAGAAGGAAATCATCGAGGTAAGGAACTATGATGATTCCCAAACATCTTAAATGGGCTACTACTTCTGTTATCAGCTTTGTAAACACCCGTGGAGCTGAAGTCAGACCAAAGGGGAGACACCTGAACTGAAAATGGTGGATCTGATTTCCCACTTTTATTGCAAATCTCAAATACAGTTATATGAAAAAGTTTGGGCACCCCTATTAATCTTAAGCTTAATGTTTTATAAAAATTGGTGTTTTTTCAACAGCTATTTCAGTTTGATATATGTAATAACTGTTGGACACAGTAATGTTTCTGCCTTGAAATGAGGTTTATTGTACTAACAGAAAATGTGCAATCTGCATTCAAACAAACTTTCACAGGTGCATAAGTATGGGCACCTCACCAGAAAAGTGACATTAATATTTAGTAAATCCTCCTTTTGCAAAAATAACAGCCTCTAGTCGCTTCCTGTAGCTTTTAATGATTTCCTGGATCCTGGATGAAGGTACTTTTGACCATTCCTCCTTACAAAACAATTCCAGTTCAGTTAAGTTTGATGGTCGCCGAGCATGGACAGCCCTCTTCAAATGATCCCACAGATGTTCAATGATATTCAGGTCTGGGGACTGGGATGGCCATTCCAGAACATTGTAATTGTTCCTCTGCATGAATGCCTGAGTAGATTTGGAGCGGTGTTTTGGATCATTGTCTTGCTGAAAGATCCATCCCCTGCGTAACTTCAACTTTATCACTGATTCTTGAACATTATTGTCAAGAATCTACTGAAACTGAGTGGAATCCATGCGTCCCTCAACTTTAACAAGATTCCCAGTGCCGGCATTGGCCACACAGCCCCAAAGCATGATGGAACCTCCACCAAATTTTACTGTGGGTAGCAAGTGTTTTTCTTGGAATGCTGTGTTTTTTTGCCGCCATGCATAACGCCTTTTGGTATGACCAAACAACTCAATTTTGGTTTCATCAGTCCACAGGACCTTCTTCCAAAAAGAAATTGGCTTCTCCAAATGTGCTTTTGCATACCTCAGCCGACTCTGTTTGTGGCGTGCTTGCAGAAACGGCTTCTTTCGCATCACTCTCCCATACAGCTTCTCCTTGTGCAAAGTGCGTTGTATAGTTGACCGATGCACAGTGACACCATCTGCAGCAAGTTGATGCTGCAGCTCTCTGGAGGTGGTCTGAGGATTGTCCTTGACTGATCTCACCATTCTTCTTCTCTGCCTTTCTGATGTTTTTCTTGGCCTGCCACTTCTGGCCTTAACAAGAACTGTCCCTGTGTTCTTCCATTTCCTTACTATGTTCCTCACAGTGGAAACTGACAGGTTAAATCTCTGAGACAGCTTTTTGTATCCTTCACCTGAACAACTATGTTGAATAATCTTTGTTTTCAGATCATTTGGCAGTTGTTTTTAGGAGCCCATGATGCCACTCTTCAGAGGAGATTCAAACAGGAGAACAACTTGCAAGTGGCCACTTTAAGTAGCTTTTCTCATGATTGCATACACCTGGCTATGAAGTTCAAAGCTCAATGAGGTTACAAAACCAAAAAAAGTGCTTTAGTAAGTCAGTAAAAAGTAGGTAGGAGTATTTAAAACAAGAAAATGATAAGGGTGCCCATACTTATGCACCTGTCAAATTTTGTTTGAATGCAGATTGCACATTTTCTGTTAGTACAATAAACCTCATTTCAAGGCAGAAACATTACTGTGTCCAACAGTTATTACATATATTAAACTGAAATAGCTGTTGCAAAAACACCAATTTTTATAAAACATTAAGCTTAAGATTAATAGGGGTGCCCAAACTTTTTCATATGACTGTATTTCTGATCGATGAGATGGATGGGGACATGGTAGTATGCTTTTTGGAGGGCCAAGGTACACATCACGGCCCCTCTGTCTATCAGGGGAATGGTAGACAGAACTGACTCCATCTTGAACCGCTTGTATTTTACCCAGTGGTTTAACGGTTTTAGGTTTATTATTGTTCGCGTTTCCCCTGAGGATTTCCTGATGGAAAAGAGTCTTGAATAGTGTCCCTGGAACCTCTCTACCTGGGGGACCGGACTTATGGCCCCTATTTTTAAGAGTTTCTGTACTTCCAACCACATGGGTGAAGTACCAGCCACTGGCTGGGGATTGGTGAGAATAAATCTCTCCAGTGGTAACTGGGCAAATTTGATTCTGTATCCTGAAGATACGGTTTTTAGAATCCAAGGATTCTGTGATATTTCTTGCCAGCCTCTGAAGAACGACATTAGACGCCCCCCTATGCGCATGGCGTCATTGCTTTCTCGAGCCGGATGCCGAACTAAAGGGGGGCCCTCTGCTCTTGTTCCCCTTGGGGTAACTCCATCTGCCAGACTTTCCTTTACCCTTATACTCTGGCTTACGTGAGGGGCGGGCTCTCCGAAAGGGCTGATACCTATGAGGTTTATCCTCGGGAAAAACGCTTTGTTTTTATCAGACGCTTTTTCCAAGATGTTGTCCAATACTGGCCCAAACACCCTATCCCTCGAAAAAAGGAATGGAGTATAATTTCTTTTTTGATTGGTTATCCCCAGACCAGGTTTTCAACCAGATAGCCCGTCTAGATGCATTAGATAAAGCGCTGTTTCTGGCCGCAAACCTAACGGACGCCGCCGAAGTGTCGGCCATGAAACCTGTAGACATTTTAAGGAGGGGAAGGGACCTGAGAATAGATTCCCTAGGAGCTTTTGATGTTAACTGCTCCTCCAGATCTTCTACCCACAAATACATTGATCTAGCTGCAGAGGTGGCAGCAATATTAGTCTTTATGATAGCTGTTGACATCTCCCAGGTCCTTTTCAGAAGGCCATGACCCTTCCTGTCCATAGGATCCTTCAGGCTGGACGAGTCCTCAAAAGGGATTGAGGTTTTCTTGACCACCTTTGCAATGGGAACGTCGATCCTGGGAATCTCTTCCCAGGGCTTAATGTCCTCTGGCTCAAAGGGTAGGCGTAGCCTAAAGTCTTGTGGAATTACCAGTCTTTTTTCTGCATCCTCCCATTCTTCCAGGATCATGATACGGATGTGGTTATTTACAGGGAAGACCCTTTGTCTCTGGGATCTTAAACCCTGGAACATTTCATCCTGCACTGTATGCGATGTCTGGGTGTCTTCCACCTGCATAGTGTCTCTGACCGCTTTTAGCAGCTTGTCTGTGTCCGCCGCTGAGAAGAGATATCACTTTCCCTCCTCCGGTGGATCTGAAGCTACATCTTCATTCTCCTCCTCCTCAAAAGCAAAGGGCTGTAATTCTTCCTCTGAGGATAGCTCCATCTCCCACCTCGGTCTTTTTGCCCGGGGTCCCGAATGAGGCATCTGGGGGGAAACTTGACCTGAGATGGAGGCCCGAACCTCTTCTCTGATGATGGACCTCATATCCGAAAGGATGGTCAGTTGTTCATCCTTCACAATTTTAGCAGTGCAGCCCTCAAATAACTGTTTAAACCATGCTTCATGCAACCAGCAATTACATATGGGGCATCTCTTCATCTTTCCCCCCGACTTTTTATCCTTCTTTACTGTCGTTGGTGGGTTAACGAGCTTTTATCCTAAGATAGGGGGACAGTACTGTGGTATTTAGGAGGCAAACCTTTCTGACTAATTCTGGTTGATTACCCTCTCTCCCCCTGATTGTCTTAACCCCACTCACATGTACCATTGGTGGTTCAGATGGGGTCTCTGGCTTTCCCAAATCCTCCATACTGCAGTCTCCGGCATAGCAGGGAAGCCAGACACAGGCAAGCGTTTTTATACTTACTTGTCTGATGTCTTCCCTGCCTTTTTCGTTCCATTGTGCAATGCACGGCGACTGCCGCTTTAACATTTCAAATTTCGTGCCCTGCCTCGCGCACACACATGTGACGTCACCGGAAGTGCGTGCACACGTGGCCGGAACCAGATGTGGAGGCAGGCGCCGGAGTCGAGAGCCGTCGCCGGAGGGAAGAGGCTCCTGGGTCAGGAGCAGCGCTGCACTGACCGGGCTGAGGAACCCCCGTTCGGGGGGTGTCAGCCGCAGGCTGCTTCACAGGAGGAGGGAGAGGTTTGGGCCGCCCGATCCCCTCAGCCTACACACAGGTACACTCTTCTGCGCACAACACCTCTCTGTACCTATCCTCACTGGGACAGGAAAAACACTGAGGGGTGGAGGGAGGGGAGGGCTTTTAGCCTCTCTGTTTCCTGTCCCTGTAAGGATAGGAAGGACGTCCTCCATGGTGCTGTCAGGGGGACGTCCTGGAAATTCAAATTTTAAAGATTGCGAATTTTTCAAAATCTTCGCCAAATTTCCATTTTTTTCACAAATAAACGCAAGTCATATCGAAGAAATTTTACCACAATCATGAAGTACAATATGTCACGAAAAAACAATCTCAGAATCAGGGGGATCCGTTGATGCGTTCCAGAGTAATTACCTCATAAAGTGACAGTGGTCAGAATTGTAAAAACTGGCCTGGTCATTAACGTGCAAACAACCCTCTGGGGTAAAGGGGTTAATCTGATCCGTAAAAGGCGCAGAGAGAAAAAAAATTAAAATACAAAAATTTAGTTTTTTGGGTTGCAGCAACATTGCAATGCACTGCATTAAGATACGATCAAAACATTGTATCTACCTACTGTAGAGGGTGGGTGTGTTATTTGTCTTTATACTCCAAACTGAACAGGTGAGTCTGTGTCTTAAGTAAATGAATGCTGTAATAAGTGTTGCGTTTGTAAATTTTTCCATGTTAAAACAAAAGAAATTTACCTCTTTAAATTTTGGATGCGCAGCATCTTGTAGTAATTGCAATATCACTCCTTCACTAGTGGTTAGAAATGCTCCACTCTGCTTCATTCTGGAAAGCGCCACAAAGCGATCAACCTGACTAATGAAACAATAATCCTAGTAAATTACCACCCACAATATAAACGGACATGGCATTTTATTTTATACAAAGTCAATAGAAACAATATACAAATTGCCTCTTCAGAGAGTAAGAGGACTTGAACTCTAGTGCTACCCATTAGAAGTAAAAGTGATGAAACAGTAAAAATTAAGTCTCCAATTCATTTAGGTGTTTTAGACATTTCTCTTGAGTAGAACACCTTAACAAGTCGCAACATTTCTGTGCAACTCAGGAGTGAAGTTTTCATGCCAGTCCATCGCTGGCTTAGCCAAAATGGGCGGAACATGGGCAGGATAGGGCAAATTATCATATATCAAAATATCGCTCACTATACATTCTATATCATTAGATTATGAACATCCCATAATGCCATTGGGAGAAAAGCATACAGCCCTTTTCTAAATGCTGTTGGAGCAGTAAGGCTATGTGCCCACGATGCAGAAATGCTGCAGATTTTTTCCGCATCTCCCTGGCAGGAAAAACACATGCGGATTTTACATGCTTTTTTCCTGCCAGGTAGAAGAGTTTGTCAAGCGTTTTTGCATACATTTCTGCATGATTTTAGCATCACTTGGAAAGTACTTGACAACTTGGTCACACTATATAAATAAAAGAAAAAAAATGGTAAAAAAAAAAACAAAAAAACATTATACTCACCTTCTGATGGCCCCCAGTCTTTTCTCCGCGACGTCCGGTCTCTTGTACAACGTCTCAACGTCAGCGGCCGCGTGACCGATCACATGACTAAATGACGTCATGGAAGGTCCTTTCACACCACCGCGAGCCGTACAACAGACTGGACACAGTGGAGAAAAGACTGGGGGACATCGGTAGGTGAGTATATGTTTACTTTTTATTTAAGATTCTTTTGTTAACAGGTGCCATGATACCCGGGTCTGGAGGAGAGTCTCCTCTTCTCCAGACCCGGGTACCATCAGCACATTGAATCACTTAATATCCGCATGTGCACATGTAGTGATGCGGATATTAAGCGATTCAATGTAAGTCAATGGCGGCAATAACGCTGCGTGTCCGCAAAATGAATGGACAAGCTGCGTATTTTTCCGCAATGATGATCCACAGCAGAAATTTCCGCAGCATGTGCACAGCACATGTGGATTATCATTGGGGACCATGGGGCACGTATTACCAAGCGGTTTTTAAGTGTTTTCGCTGCGGAAATTCCGCTGCAAAAACGCTTGAAAAACGCATAGTGGGCACGCAGCCTTAGACTGTAGAATACCCGACTGCAAGCGGCAGTAATGGCAGATACTATAACTGTAAAGAACCCTTTCCTGTTTAGGTGATGGTATCGCCTTTCTTCCACCCGTAATGAGTGCCCCCTGGTCCTTAGTATAGTCTTTGGAAGGAATAAGTCATGTGCCAGTCCTTTGTACTGACCACACATATATTTATACATAGAAATGAGATCTCGTCTGAGGCATCTTTTTTCTAAGCTAAACAAGCCCAACTATACCAACCTCCCATAATATGAGAGGCCTTCCATCTCTTGTAATAATCTAGTTGCCCGTCTTTGAACTGACTCCAACTTTCTTTTAAAAATGTGGATCCCAAAACTGGATCCCACATTCTAGATGTGGCCTCATCAGTGATTTTTAAAGGGGTAATAATACATTGGGATCACAGGATTTTATCTCTTTTTATAAATCCTAAAATCTTGTTTGATTTTGCAGCTGCTGCCTGACACTGAGTACTGCTGCTCAGCTTAGGCTATGCTTACATGTCCATTGATTATGCATTAGAACGGATCCTGCAGAAATACGTTAGGAAAAAAGTTGTGCTGACACAACTTTTTAGTCTGTCATTCACTAACTGATATCTGCCGAATCCATTTTCTGAAAGTTGGAGTCAAAGGGCAACAAATACATTAAAGGGGTATTCCCATCTCTAAGATCCTATCCTAGTAAGCAGTAGGTATAATAATAATAATATTAATAAATGCTTCCAATTAGAAATGTAGTATAGGTTTTCTGATTTTCTATGTCTCTTTCCTCATGTGCAGGCAATGCAGGATCTTCGGTATCCATGGTTACGACCACTGATATAGTGACAGTTAGCTAGTTACTAGTGTTCGTAACCATGGATTCCTAAGGTCCTGCAATGCCTGCACATGAGGAAAGAGGCATAGCTTATCAGAAAAACTATACTACATATCTAATTACAAGCATTTGTTAATATTATTATTATTCCTACTACATATTGGGATATGATCTTGTAGATGGGAATACTCCTTTAATGCGGCATCCATTGTAGTCTATTTCTAAAGGATCTGGCAAGAAAAAGCCTTTTCTTGCTGGATCAGTTAGAAATAGGTGACAATACTGTAGATGCTGAATTAACGGATCCGTTGCCCTTTGACTCCAATGTTAAAAAAACACAGATCCGGTAGACATCAGTTAGTGAATAACGGACTAAAAAGGTGTGTCAGCACAAATTTTTTCTTAATGGATTTCTGCTGGATTCTAACAGATCATTACTGGACATGTGAGCATAGCCTTACTTGTAACCAGAATACCCAAATCCTTCACTTGTTCTGTAATCTCTAGTTGCCCCAGCAAAACACTGAATGGTGCTTTTACAATGAAGGTGATATCTACCAGCAAAAGTGCATTGGTTTAAGTAAGAGCGTAGACCTTTACATCTAAGAGCCCCGTCACACTAAGCGACGCTACAGCGATCCCGACAACGACACGACCTGTCAGGGATCGTTGCTGCGTCGCTATGTGGTCGCTGGTGAGATGTCAAACAGTCAGATCTTCCCAACGACGCAGCAACGATGTGGCGACCCGTAACGATCTGTGTAACGATGCAAGCCTATGTGTTTCTGTGTCTGAGACGTCAACAAAGTCGTTGGTAAGGTGTCAAACACACCAATGCATGCTACTCAGCGGGGCCTCAACGATCAAAGAAATGTCCCGACCATTCCGACACAACCAGCGATCTCACAGCAGGGGCCTGGTCGCTGCTAAGTGTCAAACGTAGCAAGATCGCTACTGAGGTCGCTGTTTCGTCACAAAACTTGTGACTCAGCAGCGATCTCGCTAGCGATCTCGCTTAGTGAGACGGGGGCTTAAGGCTTGTATGAACAGCAATTACTTACAAAAATAGGGGAAAAAAGCTGCAGGTAGAAAGAGGGCTCTGAGTGTGTACTAGCCCATAAACATGATAAATCCAAACTACAAAACAAACTACTACGCTATGCAATGGGTTGATTTGTGCAATTAAGCTTGCACTATAAATTCAAAGAAGGGTTAAAAAACCGCAAATAGGATAGAAATATTATACTCCTACTTGTGGAATAAATACCCCAATAGCCAATGCATATAAAGAGCTTGATAATAAATACACACTGGGGATGTGGTGTAAATCTATGAACCCCCTTAAGGAACTCGCAATAATTCCGTTCTTTCGGAAGTGATGTCACGCTGCCCTGCCCGCACCAGCCTTGCGGTCACGTTACAGCACTTCCGGCCGGAGCGTGTCACGCTTGTACCATCTCCGCAGAGCTGTCAGGAGGCTCATCGACGGGAGGACGCCACTCCTAGTTGCCGACTTGCATGAGCACACTCTGCATTGCTTGTCAGCGTGGGACCTATTGCTCCATCAGGCAGGTATGTGTTGCCTCATCGTGACATTTGCTGCCCGTTTCTTCTAGCCTGAGTGGAGCGACGTATCGCCGTCTAAGTAAGTGCTTCTTGTTACAAGTGCACTTTCAGTTATTGCGGGCTCCTTAAAGGGGGTTCATAGATTTACACCACATCCCCAGTGTGTATTTATGATTATCAAGCTCTTTATATACATTGGCTATTGGGGTATTTATTCCACAAGTAGGAGTATAATATTTCTATCCTATTTGCGTTTTTTTAACCCTTGTTTGAATTTATAGTGCAAGCTTAATTGCACAAATCAACCCATATCGCGGTAGTATGTTTTGTAGTTTGGATTGTGAAAGCTTAATTTACTTATTTTGCTTCTAAACACACCATGTCTCCTAGGTAATTACATGTTAGTTAAATGGGTTGCCTGGCACTTTTATATTGATGACCTTGCATAGGTCAACCATGTAAGACTGTTGTGGGATCCGACACTCCCACCAATCAGCATTTATCACTTCTTCATCAGCTGTATGTAAACAGTGAGCAAAGCTAAACCCCACCGCTCCATCACACTGTTTAGTAGCTGCTTCCGGGTACTGCGGATCAGCTCCTATTCTTTCAAAAGTGGACGATCTGCAGTAACTATCAGCAGACAGAAAATGGTGTTATGGAGCTGTGCTGTTCAAAGCTGTAATCTGTTGATATCCGGCCGTCGTTGGAGGTGATAACAGTTGATTGGTGGGAGTGCCAGCTGTTGGATAGCTACCTTTCTTATACTGGTGACTAAGCTATGAGAGGGGTCATCAATATCAAAGTACTGGAAAAAAAAAAAAAAAGAGTATAATATATGTTACCAGAGATCCATAACGACCAGAAACCTTTCGCAATGAAAAAGGGTTAACAGTAATCAGGTTTATGATTTTAATCTACATAATTGCACAATTATAGGAAAAGTATAGGATACACAAACATTACCTACGAGATGAGCATGCATCAGCTACAACATGGACATCAAACCCTTTTTCTAGCAGGTCCAGTGTGGTGCTCTGTAAAGAAAACCAACATGTACATTTCAAAATCAATACAGTGGTGCAACTGGGGTTTGGAGGTCTTGGGGGTGGCAGGTGGGGCATGTGCCCTTGGTTTCATTATGATAGAGAGAGGAGGCTGGCTCAATAAACAGAGGTTTTCAGCAGCCCAATGTGTCAAACATAACAAGACACCCACCCAAAATGCAGAGCACCTCCATCAGCGGCAGCAGTCTTTCTCAGCTGTCTGTCGTGCCCTGTGTGCCATGTGGCTGTTGCAACAATGAAGAACACCACTGATGTATTAGAGGAGTGGAGCATGAATAGAGAAACAGAGGTCCTCGTGCTCAATTTTTTTGCACTTGTCCTCCCTCCATGTGGACTGTCCCTTGTTTTGTGTTTCTTGTCTTTTCCAAATTGTTTTGTTCTTTTATAGTCCCAGTGTGTGTCCTGGAGGTTTGTTTTACCCTGCATCCTTCCTCCATTTCAGTGTTTTCCCACTATTCTGTTTCTGCTTGGCAGGCAGTAGCACCACAGAGCATCCGAAGTGCTAGAAAAAGTTCCCTGGTATACTGAAGAAGGTATAGTGTCAAGTGGGTGGTAACAGGGAGGATATAAGGAAGAAGCGGATAGGCAGAAATTAGTGTGCGATGACCCACAGCTGAACAGCAGTGGTCCTCAACATTTCTGACCTTCACAGCCACATTAATTTCAGAAAAAGAGTCACGAGTCACATTCAGCTCTGAGAGAGGGTCGCGCGCCACCTCCAGCTCTCGCCCCCTTCACAGTAGTAGCAACCAAAGCCCCCATTATGGGTATAATGATAACCAAATAATTTCCACAGAAATCACCCCAAAACAGTATAACAAGATCAATATCCCCATTCAATATTCTCCCATCAAGCACTCCCACCACAGTGTTGTACCCTGTTTCACGCAACACCTCTGACAAGTAGTATCATCCTGTCTCCAGCGTACCATACTTAATTTATCTCTAAAACCTTAAGACCAGTATGTGTTTATCTAGATCTGCTTTTCTGTGCAGGGCTACTCACAAAATTCACTATTTTGAGATGTGCTTTTCTTACCTGTTTGCTAGACCTGGAGCTAATGCACTAATCTGGCAGACAGCTGTGAGTCAAAATTTATGGGATTGCAAGACACATGTGGCTCCCAAGTTACAGGTTGGGGACCCCTGCTGTAAAGAAAGACATGGCAAAAATGTACAAAACTTAGCATGAGGTTCTACTGTATGAAGCCCAATACCACTCCTCCAATTTGGCCCAGGCGTTTTTGGATTAGCAGGAGTCTGCAAGAGATTTCGCCTTGCATCATGGATGATGTAAGGCAACAGGTTGCTCCCCCTGCTAGTGTAATAAGAAGCAGTGAATTCCCTGAAGAACCCTGCAGGATGTGCCATCAATGAGAAAAGACTGCCATCTGCTGGCCAGGCTAAATCAAGCGGAACCAAATTGTGCTGGAAGAAATGCAGAGGGAGTGACTTCAAGTGCGGGATCTGATCAGGTGACCCACAGGAAGGAATTGCTTTATATAAAAGCCCTGCGCGCCAAACCGCAGGCGGATTTGGTGCCAAGCAAGAGAGCGGAACAGATGTGCTCCAGAGACGTCGCTGGATCCAGTGTGACAGGCCTCAGCGGGAAATCTGTGCCATCCAGCTGACGGTCATGGCCTGACAAGGCCCGGATTCCTCGCAGGAGAACTCAAAGTTCCGTCTATGCTGGTTAGGACCAGAACCGCACCCTGCGCTGGTTAGGCCTCCGAGACCCGGCGTCGCCTGTCAAGAGCAGAGGCCTAGTCCTCTCCACCCCTAGCTTAAGAGACTACTGCCAATGGTCAAGCCGAGAAGAGCCGTGAGAAGACAGACAGGAGAGGCACGCCTGCTGTTGTGGAGGAACAGCGCAAGTGAGAAGGGCCGTCACTTCCAGTTTTCACCTATGGTACCTGGATGCTGGGACTAGGATTTCAGGTTGGGAAGAGGCAGGCTGGTGCGTGGGAGGCTCAACGGGCTTTGATAGACTACGTCAGAGAGAGACTTGCAGTCTAGCGGGAAAACCCAGTGACCCCCGCTACAGCCAGATCAGGATAGAGGACTTACGCGGTGACTCCAACAACTGAACGCACCACCTTTGTGAAAAGAACATTACCATTACTTAGTGAAAGACTTTCTTTGGTATTCCAAGATTATTATTAGTTCTAGTGTTGATTTGCCTTGTTACTAACACTAATTGTTTAAAGTCAGTGCTATATATAAATTGAGCTGTGTCAATCTCTGACTGTTTCCGCCTCGTGATCTCTGTGTGTTGTATCCCGACACCTGTACATTAGTGAACTGTCACTTCGGTGGTGGTCAGCACCCACTGACAGGTTCGCCGTGACGTGGCAGTGGGCTTCATGCAATCTAATCAGAATGTTAAACTAAGAACCTCACATTCAGTTTTGTAAATTTTTGCTTAGACGCAATAGATCAATGTGTGATTTTTTGATGGAAGTCCATGTCTTTCTCTAGTTATAATTTAGTCTGCAGATGAGATCGCATAAGAGTAAAGGAGGACCTGCATTGAGGTTGTCAGAGTGAGGGCAGAAAATCAATTAAAATACTCTCCTCCATAGGCACAAATGTAGTGACGGCTACCATTTAAGTGACTGTGAAGTGCAGTTAACAGACAGTACAGGACCTTTTTCTCAATATTTCACCACAAAGAGCAGTTGTACCTCAAATGGATGGCAGTGAGTTTACCGATGCACTCAGCACAGGAAAATAATTTTTACTGTTTTACTCTCCCCTTCTCAGGAAAAAGTTACCAAGTATCTTTTTGTGTAGCTTGGTTTTCTGCTGATTGGTGATGCCCTGTTAAACAGCCCTAAAAAGTTATAGGACAATAGACTGCAACAAACTTCACCTGCGACATTGCATATTTCCCTGCGTTTTTTTACGCTGCGTATTTTCCTGCTTTTTTTACCTACGTTTTTTTACGCAGGTAAAAAAAGCACCTCCATTGACACACTGCGTAAAAAAGCGCAGCAAAAAATGAAATGTGACATGTGTAATGTATGTGTCTGTGTGTCCTGTGCGTCTATGTGTCATGTGTGTGAGTGTCCCCCTAGCAGTGTATGTACAGTCAGCTTCTGGCTGCAGTACATACACTGCTTTAAAACAAATAAACTATGGATACTCACCTATCCGATGGATGGGAGAGGCGTCCGCTCCGGTCCCGCGGCTTCCAGCATCTGCCGTGAAACGATCAGCTGACTGTCACGTGACCGGCTTGTAAATCAGCTGACCGGAAGCCGGTTAGCTTACAGCTGATCGCTTCACCAGCAGATGCTGAAAGCGGCAGGACCGGACTCCCATCCATCGGATAGGTGAGTATCCATAGTTTCTCCTGCGCCTCCATAAAAAAGTTCTGGAATTACACAGTGTGTGAACACCGCTGCGTAATTCCATCGCTTCTAATGGGCACAACAGGAGAAAGTGCGGGACGCAGCTGCGTAAAGAATTGACATGTAAATTATTTGCGCAGCTGTGCTTTCGCGCTGCGTAAAATCACACAGTGTCTGAACGGCAAAGTGAATTTCCCATTCACTTTGCTGGCAGACACAAGGCACATTGCGTATTTTGAAAAAGCGCGCGCAAAAAAGTGCGCAAAAATACGCAATGTGTGAAGGCAGCCTTACTCCTGGTTTTGCAAATTGGCTAGCATAGTAACAATGTCACCGTCATGGCAGTCAAGCCATGAAGGCTAAAAAAACTGGTTAAAGGGAATCTGTCAGCAGGTTTTTACTACCCCATGTGGGGGCAGAAACCCTGATTCCAGCAATGTGGTTATTTTCTGAGCTGCTTTATGTCATTTTGCTGTTTTATCAGCAGGAGATCTGCAATTATCTGGATGCTGAACCCTGTATAACCCCATCCACACCACTGATTGGCAGCTTTCTGCCTATGTACAGTGTTGAGGTAAGGGGTTTTACTTAGTTCATAAATATGGAGGACTACCTGGCAGCAAGTTTACTAGTGATAAAGAATGTACAACTGGAGGAGAAATGTTGAATTTGATGGACCTATGGCTTTTTTTTTTTTTAAATCTATGTAACGATGTAAAAGGTAATAGTGTAATGCCACAAGGATCCACATATTTACTGATCAGTCGCCCCTACAAAGTGCCTTATGCGCCCTGCAGCAACGCTGGTTAAGTGGGGTTAGCTGTGTGTTGGAGGGAAGCCTTTAGTGGCATGGTTGGTGCTGTCTGCGAAGCCTGCCGTCACTTTGGTAAAACCTGACATAATGCTATTTAGGTCCAAAGTTACTTATGGCTTTCTAATCGACTTGTCTGGGCTTTAAAGCAGAGCTTAACAAAATAGTTTAATGCCTGCCTGCTCCACCCTCTTCCAAGGGCCATAACTTTTTTTAATTTCTTTTTTAAAATAACCATGCAAGTGCTAACTAAAAATAAATAAATATATGGTTTGTGTTGCCATTTTTTTTTAGACATAAAACTTTATTTTTCTGTCAACTGAACTGTGTGAGGACTTAATTTTAGGAGTTGTAGTTTATTTTATCATTTTGTGGTTGAAACATAAAAACTGACTGTAATTCTGGCATTTTTTAAGTTGTTAACTGGGTGGGATAAATAATCTATAATATAACGCTACAAGTGTCCCTCTGTCTGAAGCCTTAATAGACTGCGCATGCTCGACGCGCAGTCTGGCTCCAGACAGAAGAACGCATGGAGCCGTTACAGATAAGAGGAGTGTGTATGGCGTCGGAGATTGCGGTATGCGTAGTCACTGAACGCATACCGCGATCTCTGGCGCCATACTTACATGCTTACCTGACCAGGAGGAGCGTTGCAGCGGCGCCTCTCTTCTCGCCGGAGACCAGGGCAGGACTGAGGTCGTCGGAATCGGCGCATGCGCATAGCGCTATCAGGCGCCATTTTTCTGAAGACACATTTGCAGTGTGTCTTCAGCAAAATGGCGCCGGACAGTGTGGTATGGGCACGCGCATACTCCGGCGCCACATTCCGCCTCCAGCAGAACAGGACACCGCAGCACTGGAGCACAGGGAAGAAAGGGGAGTATAAGTGTTTTTTTTGTATGTGTGCAGCGTGAAAGGGATGAGGGGGCCACACATACCAGGATTGGGGGATGAGGGCTACCACACATACCAGGATTGGGGGATGAGGGGTACCACACATACCAGGATTGGGGGATGAGGGGTACCACGCATACCAGGATTGGGGGGTGAGGGGTACCACGCATACCAGGATTGGGGGGTGAGGGGTACCACGCATACCAGGATTGGGGGATGAGGGATACCACACATACCAGGATTGGGGGATGAGGGGTACCACGCATACCAGGATTGGGGGGGTGAGGGGTACCACGCATACCAGGATTGGGGGGTGAGGGGTACCACGCATACCAGGATTGGGGGGGGGTGAGGGGTACCATACATACCAGGATTGGGGGGGGTGAGGGGTACCACGCATACCAGGATTGGGGGGGGTGAGGGGTACCACGCATACCAGGATTGGGAAGTGAGGGGTACCTCGCATACCAGGATTGGGGGGTGAGGGGTACCATGCATACCAGGATTGGGGGGTGAGGGGTACCATGCATACCAGGATTGGGGGTGAGGGGACCATGCATACCAGGATTGGGAGGTGAGGGGGGCCATGCATACCAGGATTGGGAGGTGAGGGGGGCCATGCATACCAGGATTGGGGGATGAGGAGTGCCATGCATACCAGGATAGGGATGAGGGGGCCATACATACCAGGATTGGGGATGAGGGAGCCATACATACCAGGATGAGGGGATGAGGAGGCCATACATACCAGAAATGGGATGAAGGGTGCCATGTATACCAGGATGAGGGGTGCCATGTATACCAGGATGAGGGGTACCATACATACCAGAATAGGGATGCGGGGTACCATGCATACCAGGATAGGAATACGGGGTGCCATACATACCAGGATGAGGGATGGGGTGCCATGCATACCAGGATGAGGGGTACCATGCATACCAAAATAGGGATGTGGGGTACCATGCATACCAGAATAGGAATGCGGGGTACCATGCATACCAGGATAGGGATGAGGGGTGCCATGCATAACAGGATAGGGATGAGGGATGGGGTACCATGCATACCAGGATTGGGTATGAGGGAGCCATGCATACCAGGATGAGGGGCCCCATGCATGCCAGGATTGGGGATGAGGGGTGCCATGCATACCAGGATTGGTGGTGAGGGGTGCCATGCATACCAGGATTGGGGTCGAGGGGTGCCATGCATACCAGGATTGGGGGTGAGAGGTGCCATGCATACCAGGATAGGGATGAGGCATGCCATGCATACCAGGATAGGGATGAGGGCAGCACATAACAGGATGGAGGAACAGGATTGGGGAGCACAAATACCAGGATGGGGGCAGCACATACCAGCATGGGAGACCATATACCAATAAAAATGCTCGCCACCCGGGCGTAGAACAGGCTCAATAGCTAGTATTATATAACATGCTTGGACTTTTACAGATGTGGTGATACCATTTTTTTGTACTTTTTGTTTAAGAATGAGAAAAGGCGGCTGAATTCTTTTATACTTTTATACATTTTTGATTATACCTTGTAAACAACTTTATCCTGTGTTTTAATTGCAGGTAACAATGCACTGATCCTGCATTACTTCTGTATTGAACACTTAGCAATATTCTATGAAGCCCTGTGGCAGGATTTTAAAGTAATATGCAGATGGCAGACATAGCATCAAAAAATCTCACTGTGACCAATGGATTTCTACTGAATTGTGCCATTATCTCTACATAATATGCATTTATTTAACCAGGAACAAATATTCATTGGACACTTTTTTGTGTCCTGGTTCCCAGGGGTGTGATTATATGTATTACACGCTTCTGGTTTCTGAGCTCAGAGACAAAAGTTGTGGGAACAAATATTTCCTGGATGTGTCTTGATTCCCAGGGGTGTGCTCACACACGTTGCACACTTCTGATCTCTGAGCTCAAGGACAAATGCTGAAGTAACAATTGCAGCAGCAGTAAGGATGCAGTGACAGCGATTGCCCATAGGGGGTGAGTTGTGTGTTGATTAACACACCATGTGATCTGAATTTTTCATTTATTATTTCATCACATATGGTATAAATACCATGACTGGTATAATGTGGGGCTCATACCCCTGAGAAAGCCTGAAAAGACATAACGCGTGGGGTTTCCCTTTTGTATCTTCAGGTTTCCACTCTTTTCTATTCACAGGTTGCTACAATGCCAGTTTATTCCATATATCTCTAGACACTCAATAGTCATGGGTGGTAGCTAGGATCTGATTATTTATCTAGAAACAGACCAAGGGGTACACTACTGTTCTAGGGGTATATTGATATATGTATAGCTCTAATATTTATGCTGTATAGTCCTGCATTAGGGTCGCACATGTAATATGTATTTTGAATGCATGACAGTTATACTTATATGCCCCTTTTAACATGTTATATGTAACTTAATATACATGTTCGTTATACTTGTATGCAGGAGGCATTTGTTGCAAAAACCTGTGTGCACAACCAACTTGTCATTTATACTTGCTATCTTGTGATTAGTGGCTTACACAGAGGTGGAAACTTCACATGTACTCACACTTCCTCATTGAGGTTGTTGTTTCTTTTTAATTGGTTTTTAATGGTGTCCATAGGTTTACCTAATAAACTTTGTATATACTTTTTTGGCTAACTCATGGTTTTATGGGCTACATTTATTTTTACTATAGAAATATTTTATGTTCCGATGCTTCATATTACACTATAGTAGGTTACAGTTCAGGAGTTTCATTTGTGGGTGCAATTGCGCGGAACATTCTTATATACCTTTTGTAGTATGCTGACCTTTCCTTTTGTCTCAAGGTTTCTAAAAATGTCTTTTTTTGAACTGTGTGGTGCACAATAAATCATAAAATACAATTCTGCCAAAAAGTAGAGCCAGGCTGTCTTTGCCACCGAGTGAGATCAAGGTGCAGGAACTTCAGGTTGCTTGTAAGTAAAAATTTTTATTCACACTAATATAAAACAAATAAAAACTATATGCACAACGCGTTTTGCCTCCAGGATGAATCACTCCTCTTCCTCTTTTGTATCCGCTCCCTCTCTCACTCTGGCAAAGGGCTATGAAAGAAGGGTCAAATTCATTTTTTCCATAAACCTGAGGAAGGCTGCAAACAGCCGAAATGCGTTGTGTATATAGTTTTTATTTGTTTTTATATTAGTGTGAATAAAACAATTTTACTTACAAGCAACCTGAAGTTCCTGCACCTTGATCTCACTCAGTGGCAAAGACAGCGCCATTACCTGGATCTCCTTTTTGGCATCCTTGCTGTGAGATACGCCTGTATCAGGGTTCAATCCCACCTCACCAGGTCGGCCGCAGTCTTTCGCAAATTCATCCATAATTCAAGCGGGAGTTGTGTCTCTGTTTGCACAAAAGCATTAGGTGAGCTATTTCCTATAGATACTCACCCTTTTAATTGATCAAATCTTACTACACTTAGATAGCGCCACGTTTTTTTCTCCTTTAGGAAATCTATTACTGTTCCTAAAATACAGTTCTAAAATGGTAGAGATGAGACCCCAGCCAGCACAGCTCACATCACTGAGTGTGCACAACATGTGGTCCCAGCAAGTGCGACATCGGTCAGGACAGAGCTGCATGACCCTCAGGAGTCCGGGATGCCACTTGCCTTTTCATAGGCTTATGGTGTAACGACATAGTGGCATTTTTAGAGAAAAAAAATGTTGCGACATCTTCAGATTTCAAAGTATAAAAATGTTTAATTTATGACCTGAAATGAGTTTTTCCACGAACAAAGTACACTTAAACAATAGATCTTAGATTAAAAACAAGTTCCACAATTGGACATGTTAAAAAATGCTCCTGTGCTGAGACAATCTTATAAATGTGCCCCTGCTGTGTACTGTGTAATGGCTGTGTCTTACCGTACAGGAACATGGTCTTATCATACCACATCACCTGGGCAGGGGAGGAGGCAAAAGACTATACAGACATTTCAGCAGGGGATAGCAGCTGATTCTTTCTTTGAAGTAAAACATTGTTTAAAAACAGGCAGGGAAATGTTTTACCCCACAGAAAGAATCAGCTGTGATCCCCTGCTGTAATGTCTGTATATTGTTTTTCTTCCCCTTCCTGCCCAGGAGCTGTGGTATGATCAAACCATGTTCCTGTACGGTCAGACACAGCCATTACACAGGAACACATTTATGATATCTCAGCACAGGAATATTTTTTTTAATACATACAATTGTGAAACAATGTTATTCTAAGATCTAATAATTAAAATGTACTTTGTTTGTGGGACAATCCCTTTAAGTTTTTTTACCTGCTTACTATGTCCAAAAGGTGACTGGGGAGGTGGGGGGCAGCCATCCTATTATCTTACAATCATTTGTCTGTTTTCTTGTAATCCTGATGTGATGGCTGAGAAGCGATCTCTGCAAAGCTGGAAGTGTCAGACCTTGGGAGGCTACTTGGCCTGTGTGTTACCATGTTCCCTATAGTCCATACATCAAAGCAGAGGTGAACAGTAGGAACTTCTCATCCAGTCCAGTGATCAGAGCCGATGAGACAGCGCAAAGTCTATAGGGCATTGACCAGACAGTGGCTTCTGTCACACAGATGTATATCTGTGTTTCTATAGTTTCCCAGTTAGTGGTAGGAGCATGCCAGCCATGTGTACTTGTCAGTGAGGATTCATCTTTGGGTCATGCATAATTTACTTTGCTGCCTTGATGTAGTATTTAACCTATTTCCAAATACAGACCTGTCATTGGTGAGTGGGGCTGGGGAGAACAATGCATCATTGCTCAAAATGGCTCTTCAGGGTACGACATGATAGTACCACAGCCTACATAAGACAATATTATCATTATACATAGACTACAAACAAGAGTGATAATTACCATGATGCATGCTTGTGTCTCAATGCCACACAAAATAACCGAGCGTCTTTCAGGGATGGTCTGAAGTTCCTCTTCCACTTCTGGAGTCAGCATGCTAAAACAGGTTTTAGTATATTTTTTAATACCACTGGTTCCAAGTTCAGGCACAGTAAGACCAAGGCCTCTGGGATACTGCTCAGTTACAACTACTGGTATTTCCAATATCTTTGCAGTCTGTAAATAAAGGAGATATAACATGATGTTAATGATGGGTTGCATTCAGATTATTGCCTCTGTGAGATCTCAATGCAACTAAGAATCCAACAACCTTACCACCTAACATGAGTCATTTAGGCCAAGTTCACATTAGAGCAGAGCGCTTTACTCTGAACTCCATCAGGAGGTTGTCTTGTACCAGAATACGTTATTCAGACGTTCCCCCTGATGTGAGCATTCACTGCAATGAGGCAACAAAGTCCAAAGGATGAAAGGAGGAAAACAGGGTCCAATTTTGTGGGCACAATAGCGCAATCGACTATGTAAAAAAGATGGCCACTGATTACAGTGAATGTAGCCTTGGGCTGCATTCAGACAAGTGTATGCAAAAGTGTCTATTTTTCATCAAGAAACAAATGATTTTTCATCCAGATGTGTAAACCATATGTCATCCGCATGTCTGTATTTTAAAACAGCATATCATAGCAACATAGTAACGTAGGTTGAATAAAGACCTAGGTCCATCAAGTTCAACCTTTCTCCCCCAATTGTACTCCCCATACCAACACTACACTAACTTACTGGAACTAGGCCTCACAAATGAATTATGATTTATATCTTTATCATTACTGCACTATTACAATTACAAATAAACCAGTTTATAATTTTTTAATTAGTTTTATTTTTGTATTACTGTTATGGTATTACTAAAATCCCTATACCTAAATCTGTTGATCCAGAAGAAGGCAAAAACCCCAGGATACATTCAGCCAATTTGCATCATGGGGAAAAATTCCTTCTTGACCCTGAGAAAAGGCGATCAGTCCTAGAACCCTGGGAGTACTACTATAGGTGTAACATTTTGTCTAATTTAACTGTAGCCCACAATGTTATGTGTATCGAGGAAATCATCCAGCCCTTTTTTGAAAGCGGTTATAGTGTCTGCCATTACTACCTCTTGTGGTAGCGCATTCCACAGCCTGACTGCTCTGACTGTAAAGAACCATTTACTGTTTAGGTGCCGGAATCGCCTTTCTTCCACCTGTAATGAGTGCCCCCTCGTCCTTAGTATAGTCTTTGGAAGGAATAAGTCATGGGCTAGACCTTTGTACTGACCACACATATATTTATACATGTAAATGAGATCTCCTCTGAGGCGTCGTTTTTCTAAGCTAAATAAGCTCAACTTTTTCAACCTCTCATCATATGATAGGCCTTCCATCCCTTGTAATAATCTAGTTGCCCGTCTTTGAACTGACTCTAACTTCTGAATATCTGATTTAAAATGTGGAGCCCAAAACTGGATCCCATATTCTAGATGTGGCCTCACCAGTGATTTATAAAGGGGTAACAATATGTTGGGATCATGAGATTTTATTTCTCTATTTATACATCCTAAAATCTTGTTTGCTTTTGCGGCAGCTGCTTGACATTGAGTACTGCAGCTCAGTTTACTAGTAACCAGAATACCCAAGTCCTTCTCCTGCTCTGTAGTCCCGAGTATAATCCCATTTAATGTATATGTAGCAGTAGAATTACTCCGTCCTAGAGCCATTACTCTACATTTATCTACATTAAACCCAGGGCCGGCTCCAGGTTTTTCTGGGCCCCGGGCGAAAGAGTCTCAGTGGGCCCCTTTAACACATACCACAATTCATGATGCGCAGATACCGCAGAGAAATATAGGTATAGTACAATGCCAAAGATTTCACTTCTTACATTACATGAGTGATATCTATTGTAAATTCCACAAAAGCTCAGAAATCGGTGAAAAGCTCCACACAGTATACTTGCCCTCATAAAATGCTCCATACGGAATACTGGCCCCCATATGACGGTCCATACAGAATACTGGGCCCCATAAAACGCTCCGTACAGGATACTGGTCCCCTTATAATGCTCCATGCAGGCTGTTGCCCCCCACATAATGCTCCATGCAGGCTGTTGCCCCCCACATAATGCCCTATGCAGGATGTCACTCCCCCCCCCTATATAATGCCCCATGCAGGATATCACCCCCCATATAATGCCCCATGCAGGATGTCCCTTTCCCCCATATAATGCCCCATGCAGGATGTCCCTTTCCCCCCCATATAATGCCCCATGCAGGATGTCCCCCCCCCCCCTATATAATGCCCCATGCAGGATGTCCGTCCCCCCCATATAATACCCCATGCAGGATGTCCCTTTCCCCCCCATATAATGCCCAATGCAGGATGTCACCCCTCTTGTTTATAATGCCCCACGCAGGATGTCACCCCCCCATATAATGCCCCATGCAGGATGTCACCCCCCCCCCCATATAATGCCCCATGCAGGATGTCACCCCCCCCCCCATATAATGCCCCATGCAGGATGTCACCCCCCCATATAATGCCCCTTGCAGGATGTCCCTCCCCCCCTCATATAATGCCCCCCATGCAGGATATCACCCACCTCTCTTTATAATGCCCCATGCAGGATGTCACCCCCCTCTTTATAATGCCCCATGCAGGATGTCACCCCCCCTCTTTATAATGCCCCATGCAGGATGTCACCCCTCTCTTTATAATGCCCCATGCAGGATGTCACCCCCCCATATAATGTCCCATGCAGGATGTCACCCCCCATATAATGCCCAATGCCTCCATACATAAAAAGCAAATCAAATACTCACATCACTCCTCACCTGCTGCCGCTGCTCAGGTCCGGACTCCAGCGTCGCCGGCATCTTCCCGATCTGTGCTGCCTGTGATGGCTCAGGGGAGGGCGCGGTGGAAAGACGTCACCGCGCCCTCTGACCTTAGACGTCACAGGGAGCACACAGCAAGAAGACAGAGGATCTGCGGAGGCACGGGGAGAGGTAAGTAACCGGCTGCCGGGGCCTTGAGCAAGTGGAGAAGGGCGGGCGCTGGCACCGCTCTCCTCCGTCCATAGCCCGGCGGGGTGCCCGACCGCGAGTGGGCCCGCGGCCTGCTCAGGGCCCCGACACTTGCCCGGGTGCTGACACCGGCCCTGATTAAACCTCATCTGCCAAGTGTTTGCCCAGTCATCTTATCCAGATCGTTCTGCAATATCGTAATGTCAAGATCAGATTTTAATATCCTACATAGTTTGGTATCGCCAGCAAAAACTAACACTTTACTTACAATCCCATCCGCCAGGTCATTAATAGGTTAAAGAGAATTGGTCCTAGCACAGATCCCTGCAGCACCCCACTGCTGACTATGTCCCATTTAGAGAATGTACCATTTATGACGACCCTTTGTTTCCTATCATTTGGCCAATTCCTTACCCATCTACATATAGTTCCCCCAAGGCCTTGTTTCTGTAGCTTCAGAATAAGGCGGCTATGTGGTACAGTATCACATGCCTTCGCAAAGTCCAGATAAATCACATCAGCCGCATTACCAACATCCAGATTTGCACTTACCTCCTCATAAAACCCCAACATGTTGGTTAAACACGACCTATTCTTCATGAATCCGTGCTGATTATCATTTATTATATTATTCTCTGCAATATAAATCTGCAGGTCATCCCTTATGATGCCCTCAAAAACTTTGCACACTACAGATGTCAGACTTACTGGACGATAGTTACCTGGATCCACCTACTTACCTTTCTTAAAAATCGGTACCACATTGGCTATCTTCCAATCCTGTGGCAGTACCCCTGTTACAAGTGAGTCTAAGAATACGAGATACAGCGGTTTATCAATTACTGAGCTCAATTCCCTCAGTATCCGTGGATGAATACCATCTGGTCCAGGTGATTTGTCAAAGTTTAATTTGTACAGATGCAGGCATACTTCTTTTGTGTTAAACTAGTTATATCAGGTAGTGAACTTTGATTTTTTCCCAGTTGAAAGATCCCTGGAACAGACTATTTGTTGGTGAACACGGATGAAAAGTGTCTGTTTAATATCTCAGCCTTTTCTTTGTCCTCTATAATTATCTTTTAAGGGGCCGATACCATCTCATTTTCTCTTTTTGGCATTGATGTACAGTACAGACCAAAAGTTTGGACACACCTTCTCATTTAAAGATTTTTCTGTATTTTCATGACTTTGAAAGTTGTACATTCACACTATCAAGAGAATGCCAAGAGTGTGCAAAGCAGTCATCAAAGCAAAAGGTGGCTACTTTGAAGAACCTAGAATATAAGACATATTTTCAGTTGTTTCACAATTTTTTGTTAAGTATATAATTCCACGTGTTAATTCATAGTTTTGATGCCTTCAGTGTGAATGTACAATTTTCATAGTCATGAAAATACAGAAAAATCTTTAAATGAGAAGGTGTGTCCAAACTTTTGGTCTGTACTGTATGTATAAAAATTTGGGGGATTTAATTTAATGTCCCTGGCGATTTGTTGCTCTGTAGATAATTTTGCCAGCTTGATTTCTTTTTTACATTTCTTATTTAGGTCTTTATACTCCTGAAATGCTATTTCTGTATTCTCAGCCTTCAAGATTTTGAATGCCCTTTGTTTTTGTCTTATTAAACTTTGTACTGTCTTATTTATCCATAATGGTTTCTTTTTATTCCTGGACATTTTATTACCAGTGGGTATAAATTTTCTATAGGATTCTAGTAGTATTTCCTTAAACATGCCCCATTTACGTTCGGTATCCCCAGTTACCATGACATGGTCCCAGTCTACATGATTAAGCTCTTCACTTAATTTGTTGAAATCAGCTTTCCTAAAGTTCCAGGTTTTTGAATTTCCTTTTTGAAATGTTTTATTAAATATTATATTGAAACTTACCATAATATGGTCGCTGTTTCCCAAATGCTCCCAGACCTGTAGATTTGAAATTGTATATGGTCTATTTGACAGCACCAGATCCAGCAGATCACCTCCCCTGGTTGGTTCATCTACCAGCTGAGAGAGGTAATTGTCCTGAAGTGTAGATCAGAACTTGCAGCTTCTAGCACAGCTGGAAGGTTTTATGTCTCACTGAATATCTGGATAGTTAAAATCCCCCATAATAAGGACCTTATTATTATTTGCTGCATTTTTAATTTGTTGCAGCATTTCGTCCTCTACCTGTTCAGCTATATTAGGAGGCTTGTAACAAACTCCAATTAGCTTTCCATTATGGCCATCCCCATGTACATTTACCCAGACTGACTCTACATTGTCGCAGCTTCCCCCAATGTTGTCATTGAGAAACAGGTTTTAAGTTGGATCTTACGAAAATACACACCCCTCCATCTTTTTTGTCTTTCCTGTCCTTTCTAAATGTAGTGTATCCCTCTATGTTTATCACTCAGTCATGGCTTTTATCCAGTCAGGTTTCCGTAAAACCCACCACATCATGTTCTATGACCGACATAAGAGTCTCCAGTTCAGCCATTTTGTTAGCGAGACTTCTTGCATTTGCCAGCAGGCATTTAATACCATTAACACATTTGTTACTCCTACTCATCTCCCTAGTTTCCTTGCGTATCCCAGCCCCCCCTAGATCCTCTATAACCCCTGCTGTCCCACTCTCTCTGTCTACTCTATCTATCCCCTTATTAGCATGAATACCCTCCCTCCCCACAGATCCTAGTTTAAAAGCTCCTCCATCCGTCCGACCATTTTTTCCCCCAGCATAGCTGCACCCTTCTCATTGAGATGCAGCCCGTCCCTACTGTAGAGCCTGTAGCCGACAGTCTGTATGTCCATTTTTTATTATGTCCGCCTGCCATTCGTAAGTTAGTTTTGTACATCCATAAGGCATCTGTTTTTGTGCATGAACCATTAAATAAATATTAAAATCCCAAATACAGTTTCCTATATTAATATTTGTAATGCATCTGTGAAAAAATGCATGATATACAGATGGTAACCCGTGTATGATTTTTTTTTTGCGCACTCCTTGACTTATAATAGGCGAGTTCGATCTGAAATATGGATCACAGTAGAGCATACTATGGTTACTTGTAGTCCATCAGTTTGTGTGTAAAAATGTCTATGTGAACTAGTACATTGATCACTTAGAGTCATGGACATCTACAGACATATCAAAACGGCAATTTGTTTTAATTACCTTCGGACCACCCATAGATGATAAACATCCAGAGAACAAGTGCTGTGCCTACAGAATAGCAAGCACTGACAGCGATTGCTTCTCCGGACACCGTGATCATGTCAGCATCCGCGGTGTCGGCACTCGCGGTCCCGGAGCTTTGGTGTGATGGAATGACGCGTGCCCAATCAGCGCCAGTGTCACTGTCCCCTCCTTCAAATTGAACATGAAGAGGCAGTCCGGGCTGCAGCTGATCTCTGACTTGCTCTTCATGTTCAATTCGACTGAAGGCAGAGACAGTGACGCCAGCGCTGATTGGGCCACAGGGCTCACGTGTCATTCCACTGCATCACATCTCCGGGAGCACGTTTGCCGACACTGCTAGAATCGCGCCAACATGGGAGGTGAGTATAATTTATTTTAATCGGGGCCAAACATTTAGTTCAAGAAGTAGTTGTCCTATTAGTGGACAACCCCTTTAAGAGGATTTCAGTACTTGTGTTATTACTGTCCTACCCATAGGATAGGTCATCAATATCAATTTGTGGGGGTCTGATACCCATGTATCATCTGATTGCCAGGTGTCAGACCCCCACCAATCTGATATTGCTAACAGTAAGACCCCCACCGATCTGATATTGCCAGGTGTCAGACCCCCACCGATCTGATAATGCCAGGTGTCAGACCCCCAGCAATCTGATATTGCCAGGTGTCAGACCTCCACCAATCTGATATTGCCAGGTGTCAGATCCCCGCCAATCTGATATTGCCAGGTGTCAGACCCCCGCCAATCTGATATTGCCAGGTGTCAGACCCCCACCAATCTGACATTGCCAGACGTCAGACCCCCACCAATCTGACATTGCCAGACGTCAGACCCCCACCAATCTGATATTGCCAGGTATCAGAACCCCCCACGATCTGATATTGCCAGGTATCAGAACCCCACCGATCTTATATTGCCAGGTATCAGAACCCCACAAATCTTATATTGCCAGGTATCAGAACCCCACCGATCTTATATTGCTGGCTGTAAGACCCCCGGCAATCTAATATTGCCACACCATGTGTTAGTATCATACGCCCAGACAACCCGTAAGACTTCTCAGAACCAGCAAAAAGTAGTAGTATAACTATGTAGAACAATAAGCTAAAAAGCCAAGTAAAGTAGAAATAGAGAAAGGTTAGATAAAATGAAATCTACTGACAGCATTCATACAATCCTAAAGTGAAAGCCACTCGCTGTTCCCCTTACATGAAGTGTTTACCCAACAAATAAACACAGTGGACCCTCCAGCAGACTCGTCTTCACTGTCCTCTCCTCTCCACAAGGAGGCGCTGACATCACACTGATCTCAGGCCCTGAGTACACAAACAAGTCTAGTGAATGCAGCTAGATGCCAAGCAGCAGCCAAAGACATTCACACTTTGCTAAAAGGGTCATTAATATTACAGGGCCATTCCAGAAATTCAGAAGGATATGCCTAAATTGTCGCATATGTTTTCATCAAGAGCACAACTGGAAAAAAGTACAGGAGCTTTTGTTCATATTAATACATCCTGTACAGAGAGATGTATACAAGACTGCTTGATGTCAAATTCAATGTACTGGTGTATAAAGAGTAAATGATGAAAACTCTATTACATTCCAATTACTATCAGACCCAGCTGAATATTATCCCTGGTTAGGGAAATGCATTCATGCAAAGGTTGTTGACACATTAGGGTTTTCAAGCAGTTTATGTGATTTTATTATTATTGGTCTCAATTTCACGGGTTTCTTTCCTTAACAATTTGTCTCCCAAAAGTCAGAAGAAAAAAAATCTTTAGGATAATATATATTATTTTTACACTTCACATTTCCTCTAACTCTTGAACTTCCATTAGTAGCCCTGGTTAAAGCAAGAACAGTCCCAATAACATGGAAGTTTCTTCATTATTGCTGTTAAGATCTGCACCATTACTACGCTACAGCAAATACATTCTGGTGACTCTGCCTCCCTGCCACACACTATTGATGCCCCATGTGAGAGCAATCCCAATAAGGCGTGTGAGCAATGGCATTATGTGATAGGCATGTACTAATACGGGGTGCAGGAAGTGATAATGTGTAATATAATTATATATATATATATATATATATATATATATATATATATATATATATATATATATATATTAGCGCACTGCCCACTAGGTTGTGAAGAGTCTCAGTCTTACGTAACAGAATTCTCTTTATTAATTAGTGATTGCGTCTTTGAAGCCAGAACAGAAGCACAAGCTCAATTAAAAAGGAAATTGTTTAATGACAAGTTATTTTTACATAATAAATCCATTCAGCGACACAATCAAACAAGTGGATTATATGCTAACTTGTGTAAGCAATTTAATTAATCTGGCCGCTGAGAGCAATATCTATATCAGATATGGAATGGTTACTAAATAACAGGTGTCCACACCACATAAATAGCCTGGCAGCTCAGCTGGCACAAGAGAAAGCACGGACTGAATGGAAAAACAGTCTGTCATTGCTGATTGAAATAAAAGACACTACACTTTAGTGACTGCCAACCAGCTTATCGGGGCACTTGTATGTCACAGCACCAAGCAAAGTGAGTCAGAAGAATTTATAGGGAACAGGAAAACACTTAAAATAAGCTAAAGTTATGCAATGTGGATTAGCTGTAGCTCATGGTGGATTTCAAACAGGTCATATTTTTCATGATTTAAGCTGGTGGGTCATGGAAATATAATTCAAATTACATTTATGTCAGCAAGATTGTCACAGCAAAAATGCTCGAGAATGGTAGGATACTGTCTCAGTCAAAGAGCACACATCTTTGCAGGCTTTTTACAACAGGAATAAAGAAAACTCTGTAAAGCTACTAAACTTCAAAAAGTTTCCAATAAACAAAAACATACTGTGAAGAGCAGAAACAGAAAAAAAATATTCACCCCGATTAGGCAAAAGTCCTATAGAACATCTTCATCCCTTCCGAACATGATACATCAGAGAAAAATGGAGATGGAGGTAGCAGGAAGAATTTTCAATGTGTAACACAACACACCATCGTGATACATTTCGGGGACAAGCTCCTACGTATGCATATAGGCAATGTCAATCCAGAGCAGCGGTGTGAGAAGCCGCCAGGGATCCACCTCTCCGGCTAGTCTACGTGTCTTGCTCTCCGGTGGCTATTAAAAGTATGTTTTCTCTGAAACCCCATAGCCTTTCAGAGTCAAACATACCTGTCTGAAATCATACAGTCAGTGTCTGATACATGCTGCCTACAGATTGGGCAGCATGTATCAGCTGACAGGTTCCCTTTAACAACCAAACATGTCTACAGGATTGTCCGGATGTGAAATTCAAAGCCGTCAGATCCAAATGTAAAGTCTCCAACAAGCCCCACAACCATCACCGGTCCTCAAAAGAATTGGCCTTCTCATATGAGCCAAAGGGACTTTTTGGCCTCTCCTGGGTTCCACAGCCTAGATGCCATAGCAGCACCTGCACCAACTCTAATTACACCACTGGGTTTAACCTTTTCACTGCCTCTTCTAGCTCTTTAGGAAAGTGATCTATGCCTGGAAGCAGTGTAAAAGTGTTAAACCTCTGGACTTGGGTAGCTACTATAATAAACACAGAAGACAGAAATGGAGATGTCCAGAGAGGTCACAGCACAGCATGAATTCTCTCTGCATGTCCTTCAGGAATTATGCTGCCCTTCCAGTCAGTCACACAGTGTATGATACATTTCTACATAATAACTAGTGTTGAGCCACCCCCGTAGTGTTCGGGTTCGGTTCGGTTCGTCGAACACCGGGATGTTCGAGGAACACCTTAGAACACCGTCGAACACCGTTAAAACCAATGGCAGGCAAACAAAAACACATAGAAACACATAGAAAACACCTTCAAAGGTGTCCAAAAGCTGACAAACTGCTCAGAAGACGCTTTCTTTAAAAAAGCCGGCCGGCAATTCAGCAGCGGCATACACCGGTACCCGACAATTTAGACAAGAAGGAATAGAGCCTCACACATAGATTAGATAGAAACATGTCAGTCACATATATATGAAGTACAGTGACAGTGTTGCTTACTGTACTTGTCATTTAGTGTAAAGGATTTATTAAAAAATATAATAGTGTTTTCATGCACGGTCTCTTTAAAAAAGCCGGCCGGCAATTCAGCATCTGTACCCGACAATTTATAACAGACAGAATAGAGCTTCACACATAGATTAGATAGATAGAAACATGTCAGTCACATATATATGAAGTACAGTGACAGTGTTGCTTACTGTACTTGTCATTTAGTGTAAAGGATTTATTAAAAAAAATAATAGTGTTTTCATACAACGTCTCTTTAAAAAAGCCGGCCGGCAATTCAGCATCTGTACCCGACAATTTATAACAGACAGAATAGAGCTTCACACATAGATTAGATAGATAGAAACATGTCAGTCACATATATATGAAGTACAGTGACAGTGTTGGTTACTGTACTTGTCATTTAGTATTAAAATAAAGGATTTATTATTAAAAAAAATTGGCGTGGGGTTCCCCTTAATTTTAGTCTCTAGCGGAGGTTAAGCAGACAGCTGGGGCAGATGTTTGAAGCCTGGGAAGGGGGTAATACCCACGGAGCTTCCCAGGCTACTAATATCAGCCCCCAGCTGAATACATAGCCTTTACTAGCTATTAAAATGGGGGACCCCCCCAAAAAAATGACGTGAGGTCCCCCCTAATTTAATAGCTAGCAAAGGCTAGGCAGACAGCTGGGGGCTGATATTAATAGCCCAGGAAGGGAGCCATGAATATTGGCCCCCTCCCAGGCTAGAAACACCAGCCGTCAGCCGCCCCAGAAATGGCGCATTCATAGGATGCGCCAATTCTGGCACTTAGCCTCGCTCTTCCACGCTGCCCTGTAGCGGTGGCAGGGGGTAATAGGGCTGGGGTTGATGTCAGCTTATAATGCCAGCTGACATCAAGCCCAGGTTAGTAATGGAGAGGCGTCTATAAGACACCCCCATTACTAACCCCATAGTCAAAGTTAAAAGAAAACACAAACGCCCAGAATAAAGTCCTTTAATTGAAATAAAGACACAATCCTTTATTGTTCTAAATTAAACCATACTTACCATCACGCCCATTCCAGCTGAAGCCAACGATCTCCTGCAATAAAAGAAAAATAATAAAGCAACATCATCCTTACCTTTCCATGGTTCCCACGACAGCTTCAGCTCTGCTACATCGAGATGACAGGCTGGACCGCAGCAGAACGCTGCCATCCAGCCTGTCATCCCGCAGACACTGAGAAGCGCAGGCATGCTTGCGCTCTGCAGTGTCTGGCTGTGACGGCATAAAGATGAGATGAGTTCATGTCTAATGAACTCGGCGCACCTCATGCACGTCACTGACAGCGTGGGAGAATTCTCCTGCACTCAGCACTTCAGCGTGAGAATTCTCCCACGCTGTCAGTGAAGTGCATGAGGTGAGCTCATTCATGTCCAATGAACTCAGCTGACCTCATGTACGTCACTGACAGCGTGGGAGAATTCTCACGCTGAAGTGCTGAGTGCAGGAGAATTCTCCCACGCTGTCAGTGACGTGCATGAGGTGCGCCGAGTTCATTGGACATGAACTCTGCTCATCTGGATGCCGTCACAGCCAGACACTGCAGAGCGCAAGCATGCCTGCGCTTCTCAGTGTCTGCGGGATGACAGGCTGGATGGCAGCGTTCTGCTGCGGTCCAGCCTGTCATCTCGATGTAGCAGAGCTGAAGCTGTCGTGGGAACCATGGAAAGGTAAGGATGAGGTTGCTTTAATTATTTTTCTTTTATTGCAGGAGATCGTTGGCTTCAGCTGGAATGGGCGTGACGGTAAGTATGGTTTAATTTAGAACAATAAAGGATTGTGTCTTTATTTCAATTAAAGGACTTTATTCTGGGTGTTTGTGTTTTTTTTAACTTTGACTATGGGGTTAGTAATGGGGGTGTCTTATAGACGCCTCTCCATTACTAACCTGGGCTTGATGTCAGCTGGCATTATAAGCTGACATCAACCCCAACCCTATTACCCCCTGCCACCGCACCAGGGCAGCGTGGAAGAGCGAGGCTAAGTGCCAGAATTGGCGCATCCTATGAATGCGCCATTTCTGGGGCGGCTGACTGCTGGTGTTTCTAGCCTGGGAGGGGGCCAATATTCATGGCTCCCTTCCTGGGCTATTAATATCAGCCCCCAGCTGTCTGCCTAGCCTTTGCTAGCTATTAAATTAGGGGGGACCCCACGTCATTTTTTTGGGGGGTCCCCCATTTTAATAGCTAGTAAAGGCTAGGTATTCAGCTGGGGGCTCATATTAGTAGCCTGGGAAGCTCCGTGGGTATTACCCCCTTCCCAGGCTTCAGACATCTGCCCCAGCTGTCTGCTTAACCTCCGCTAGAGCCTAAAATTAAGGGGAACCCCACGCCAATTTTTTTAATAATAAATCCTTTATTTTAATACTAAATGACAAGTACAGTAACCAACACTATCACTGTACTTCATATATATGTGACTGACATGTTTCTATCTAATCTATGTGTGAAGCTCTATTCTGTCTGTTATAAATTGTCGGGTACAGATGCTGAATTGCCGGCCGGCTTTCTTAAAGAGACTGTGCATGAAAACACTATTATTTTTTTTAATAAATCCTTTACACTAAATGACAAGTACAGTAAGCAACACTGTCACTGTACTTCATATATATGTGACTGACATGTTTCTATCTATCTAATCTATGTGTGATTCTCTATTCCTTCTATTCTAAATTGTCGGGTACCGCTGCTGAATTGCCGGCCGGCTTTTTTAAAGAGACGGTGCATGAAAACACTATTATTTTTTTTGATAAATCCTTTACGCTAAATGACAAGTACAGTAAGCAGCACTTTCACTGTACTTCGTATATATGTGGCTGACATGTTTATATCTATCTAATCTATGTGTGAAGCTCTATTCTTTCGGTTCTAAATTGTCGGGTACCGGTGTATGCCGCTGCTGAATTGCCGGCTTTTCATGTTTCACTGTTGGCACTGTTCCCATCGATTTGGGCAATCACTGTAATGCCACAACCACCATGGTTGTGGCATTACAGTGAGTGGCAGACAATCCCTGCATGATTGGTGCTCTAAATAGCACCAGACATGCAGGACATGCTTTTGGTGCACGAACAGTTATCGAACATAACCTCGAACAGCCGAATTTTTTGCAAATCGTTCGGGTTCGTCGAACAACTCGAACACCGCCCAAAACAGCTCGAATTTGAGATTGGCGAACAGTTCTAGTCGAACACCGCTCATCTCTAATAATAACTACACTGTCTGACAATGTAATAGAAATCCACATTCTTCCACATGTCCTATCAGCAGGAAGGTATCTGTGTCAGGTATCTAAAATGGATCCTATTGAAGGTACATTAATTCATATACATAACTCCTTGTCTGATAGGGCTCCTATACTGCGGCTGAACAGAAAATGTTCTCCCTTGACCACATATCAAATGACAGAGGATATTTATGGTAACCTCCATGCTTTACAAGTAGATGTATAGCACATTGTACATTTTACCAACAACTGATAAGACACCCATCATAAATCAATCATGGTTTAGGCATGAAAATATTTTAATCATCAGAATAATGGAGTGATCTCTTACCCTTCAGCTTTTAAAGGGGTTCTAATGTAAAAAAAACCACAACTAAAACATAACAAAACATTGCGATAATCACCTGCTGTAACTCCTGTGGATCCAGGATAGGCCACACCTGTGGTTTGTACTGGGTCCTGATATGCCAGCACCACTGAATACATTGATAGGCTGCAGTTGTAAACAGGTACATGGATGCAGAAGCACAATCGACACAGACTCACCCTCATTTCCCTGAGGTTAGTAGGGCGTCGTTCTGGATTTCTCAATGTTGTATAGTCGGTACAATTCATCCATGACTCTTCCTTGAAAACAGGTTCCTTGGTTGAAGTGAATTCCTTTTGGACACTCGTATACCCGGATGACGTCATGACAGATGGCACAGGTTGCAGACATGGCCATTTGATCCCTGGTGGGAATCATGACCGCAAACTTTGTAAAATGATCTGTTATCACTAGACAGTAGTGACAACCATTGTTAGATGGGCCAATCATGAGATAGTTCACCATCAACACTTCCAAAGGCTCACAAGTCATTATCACCTGTGTTGGCACCCTCTGGTACTCTCTTTTCAGGGGGTTTTAGTCAGTTCACACAGGCGGCCCTTTCGGCAAACTTCTTCCACCAGTCGACGTAGCTGTGGCCAATACACAAGCCATTGTAGCCACTGGAAGATTCTCTCCATTCCGAAGTGGGTACCCCTCTCATGAGCTTCCTTCGCCACACTGGGTCCCATCCCTTCGGGGATCACTACTTGCCATGTGGTCCCAAATTCTTTTGGTAATTGTATCCACCTGTACAACTGGCCATTCTTCATACAGCGTTCTCTCAATGCCCAAGTATCTGTAGGGCACCAATATACAAGATAGTCCGTTCCTCCCAATTAAGGTCACTCATCTCTGTAGTTTCGACAATTCTGGGTCTGTCAACTGAAGTTGCACCCAAAAGTCTTGTAGGCCTCCCAATACCCAGTTTAGTCTGCATTGTTGTCCTTGCTCCTGAAGGGCCACTAAAGCTGTCGCAAACCGTCTGTAGTCTGGGGTCTCATCCTCCAATTTCTTGTCCAAATCCTGGTCCGGTCACTCATAGTACATCCGTGTGAGAATTCTCAGCTTTCACCTGATAGGCTATTCGATACTGGAATTTAGACATTCTGGCCAACCATCACTGCTCCAATGCTCCCAGCTTCGTATTTTCCAGATGAGCCAATGGGTTGATATCAGTCCACACATTAACTTTGAACCACAACAGATACTTCCATTCCAGGTTTATATATAACCAACAAATAAAGTAGCACTCTGTAGCACTATAGCATGCAAACATGAAATATGACATTTGAATTGCATTACTGCTCTAGAAAATAGAAAAACATTGAGAATGTTTAGAGCATAAATTGGCCAATTCATGTGCTCTTGGCAGCAACGTTAAGGCGATTCTCGTTGCTGGGAACCTATCTAATGTGAATCCTCTCTTAGGCTGAACCCTACATTTATATGGGAAGGTACAGTACAGTTTTACATTCTTTTTAAAAGTGTGATTACTTCTGTCTGGCTGTTGTGATGCCATTTCCATGGTGATGAATTGAAAGTGCATGAATTGTCATCATGCAAGACCTTAATTTTAACCAAAATGCTTCGGAATATAGGTATGGTCATTTAATTACAGAAAACTGACTGCCAAAAGTCTTGCATATACTATTTATTGATCACAACATAGAGAGTAATTCATTGTTTACAATGCCAGAACTTAGTATTTTGCAGCATAACCTCTTGCTTTAATTACTTCACAACACCGACGGGACATTGAAGCCACTAGGGTATTCAAGACATCTTGAGAGATCTTGCTCCATTTGCATTTGCAAAT
The DNA here is from genome assembly GCF_046119375.1 of Phyllobates terribilis. Taxonomy (NCBI): domain Eukaryota; kingdom Metazoa; phylum Chordata; class Amphibia; order Anura; family Dendrobatidae; genus Phyllobates; species Phyllobates terribilis. Next base: position 193,985,454 of record NW_027362772.1, on the reverse strand, counting down.
CTGCAAACAATTCATCTTTATTGCTATGGGTTCAGGCCCCAACTAATTGCACTACCTCATCCCAATGGTGCTCGGCTTGGCCATTGCAAAAGAAGAACATTTTTTTTTGATAACCAATTTTTTACTACATTGGATGTGTGCTTAGGATCATTGTCTTGCTGGAATTTCCATCCCCTGCCTACTTTGGTTTTACCATGTCGCAGCATTACATTCTCCAGTATATCCTTGTACATGGTAGCATTCATATTTACAGCAATTCTATGCAGAGGGCCAATGGCAGATGCAGAAAAGCAGCCGCAAAACATGACATTGCCACCACCATGTTTCACTGTAGGTGTTTGGTACCTTGCATCATTACATTTTCAAATTGGGTGGTCTATATAGTGCTTGCCATCACTACCAAACAGATTGAACTTGGATTCATCCGACCACAACACCTTAGACCAATCTGTCTCTGTCCATTGGCCATGTTCTTTGGCAAACTTAAATCCGACCTTCCAGTTCTTTGCAGAGATGAAAGGCTTCTTGACTGGAACTCGTGCATTCAACCTTACTGCTCTTAGCCATCGCACCACAGTTTGGCGACATCAGATACTGACTTTTTCTTAAAAACGTGATCAACTCTGGAGGAAGTTTTCCATGGTTGTCTACTTTTAGTTTTGTCAGCTGTTCTATAACCTTTTTCTTTCTTTAATATATGTGACACTTGACGCTGAGAACAGTTGAATTCCATAGCAATCACTTTTTGGCTTTTGCCCGACTTCACTCTCAGAATAATAAGCTTCCTGACATCTGGAGATAAATTTGGCTTTGTTTTTGCCATGTCTGAACCTAAAAACACACACACATGAAAAATAAAAATAAAAATTAGGCAAAATTCGACTACCCATGACAAAATATGCAAAACATTTGGCCCAGCAAATGTTGAAAACTAACACATAAAGGGATAAAACAATGTCAAACACAATTTTCTTCCTTATAGCTGACAACCATTTGCTTCTGGTTTACTAAAATCACCAGGAAAAGGGCATTACAACAACCAGAGAGAAGTATTCACATTTTTTAAAAAATGCGAAACTTTTGGTCGCCACTGTAGGATCCTGCTGCAATTAAAACCACCTGAAGCTGAGGGGTGGCGTGCTGACTGTCACTTCCAAACAGAAAACCAGGATGCACAGGTGCTTACTAAGAGTAGCCATCTCCATATATAACCAACAAATAAAGTAGCACTCTGTAGTTATATAGCATGCAAACATGAAATATGACATTTGAATTGCTTAACTGCTGTAGAAAATAGGAATAAAATGGCCAATTTATACGCTAAGCATTCTCAATTTGTTCCTATTTTCTAAAGCAGTTGTTGACCCTTTCAAAGTCGGTCAGTCGCTTGATATATGCTCCACTTCACCACAAATCCAACACTGAATCTCACGCCTTGCTCTCAGGCCTTTAAGTCCGGACTGGAGGTCCTCGGGCTGAGGATCCTCCCTGCTCCCTTGGTCGTTCCTAGTACCTATAGTCATAGCCAAAAGTATTGGCACCCTTGAAATTGTCCCAGAAAATGAAACATTTCTCCCAGAAAATTATTGCAATTACACAAGTTTTGGTATACACATGTTTATTTCCTTTGTGTGTATTGGAACACCACAAAAAAACTGAAAAAAGGCAAAAATTGGACATAATTTCACAAACACCTCCAAAAATAGGACGGACAACATTGTTCCAGAAAATGAAGTATTTCTCCAACAAAATTATTGCAATTACACATGTTTTGTTATACACGCTTATTTCCTTTGTGTGAACTGGAACAACACATAAAAAGCAGAGATAAAAAGGCAAATTGGACATAATTTCACACAAAACCCCAAAAATTGGCAGGACAAAATTATTGCACCCTCAATTTAATATTTGGTTGCACACCCTTTGGAATAAATAAGTAACTGCAATAAATCGCTTCCTATAACCATCAACAAGCTTCTTACACTTCTCAACTGGGAAACTCTTCTTTTGTAAACTTGCTCCAGGTCTCTCATATTTGAAGGGTGCCTTCTCCCAACATCGTTTCATTTAACTCAAATGTCGACGGATAGTTTGCACTGACAATGATGCACCCTGAGCCTGCAGGACAGCTTGAATTTCTTTGGATTTTGATTGGGGCTACTAATCCACAATCCGGACTATCCTGCATTGCAACCTTTTAGCAATTTTTCTTTGCTGCCCACATCCAGGGAGATTAGCCACAGTGCCATGGGTTGTAAACTTTTTGATTATGTTGCACACCGTGGACAAAGGAACATTAACATCTCTGGAGATGGACTTCTAACCTTGAGATTGTTAACATTGTTCAACAATTTTGGTTCTCAAGTCCTCTGACAATTCTCTTCTCCTGTTTTTGTTCTCCAAACTTAATGTGGCACACTCAGAAAGACACACAATGCAAAGATTGAGTCAACATTGCCCCTTTTTATCTGGTTTCAGGTGTGATTTTCATATTGTCCACACCTGTTTCTTGCCACGAGTGAGTGTGAACAAGCATCACATGCTTGAAACAAAGTTGTTTACCACAATTTTGCAAAGGTGCCAACAATTTTATCCGGCCCACTTTTGGGGTTTTGTGTGCAATTATGTCCAATTTACCTTTTGTTTCCTTGGTTTTATTGTGTTGTTCCAATATACACAAAGGAAATAAACATGTGTATAACAAAACATGTATAATTACAATAAATTTTCTGGGAGAAATACTTAATTTTCTGGAACAATTTCAAGGGTGCCAACACTTTCAGCCATGACTGTACGTACCAGCTCTGGTTCTGGGGCAGTTATCTGGGTCCCCTTTATATTCAGGAACTCCCCACAGATCTCTCGCATCTCCAGGCATAATTCAGGGTTAACTGGTCATTCGCCTTCTCGGTGCTGGGTCGGATGGAGTTTGGGGGCCCAATATTAAAACGCCATTGAAGCCCTTTATCCCCCCCCCCCCCAGCAAGAGTTTACGCTAATGGAACCTTATCGGAAGAATTTTTAATAACAAACGCAGCAAGACAGAGATGTCCCCCGTCCCCCTGGTGTTTGTGCTCACTATTGAACTGCAGCCAAAATGGAAGGATAAGGGGGGGTGGAGATATACGGAAGCTCGTATTGCATCTTATTGTATGCAGATGATGTGATTTTAACCTTAACGGAGCCTGAAAACTTCACTTGGGGAAGTCCTAGAGACAATCAAACATTTCAGACATGTATCATACTATAAAGTAAACGAAAACAAATCCCAGATTCTGCCTTTAAACACCCCAGTCAAGGTCTTACTAAATTTAGAAAAGAAAGTTCCCCTTGATTGGCATCAAGACCAAATTACATATTTAGCAACGTAAATAAGCACATCTACATCAACCTTATATAAATGAAATTACCTTCCTTTACTATAATCTCTTGAATCGGACCTAAATAAAATAGGCCAATATGAGGTTTCATGGGTGGGTCGTGTTGCGGCCTTCCAAATGTTCTCATTACCCAAACTATTATATATGTTTCACACTGTTCCAATTTCCCTCTCAAAAGCATTTCTCCACCAGGTACACAGAATTTTAAACAAGTTTGTATGGAAAAACAAAATGCCTCGCTTGTCTAAACAACTGATGAAAAGACCTAGGAAATTTAGGGGACTCAGTCTTCCAAATATTCAAGATTACTATCCAGCTACCCAACTAGATCAAGTTAAAGCATGGTGGAATGGGAATAAAATTTGTAACTGGGTCCAAATTGAATCACAATCTGTGGCCTCTAGAAATCTAAAAGCTCTATTCAGTGCGGCCTTGATTGCTCCAACTAATAAGATAGATGCTCTCCCTCTGATGGTTTCATCCATCTAAAGCTGGAAAACATTCCACAAAAAAGGTTCTAGCGTCTCAGCCCCTATAGTGTCCATAACACCATTGGAAACTTTAGAACTTTTGATGCCAGATCTTAATATTAAGGACTGGACAAAACAAGGTATCGTACTAGTAAAAGATCTATATAGAGGCCCTAGCCTCCTCTATTTTGCTTCTTTACATTCTCATTTTAAAATTCCCAACAAAGAGTTCTACAAATATCTCCAAATTTGGTGCGCATTACAACATTTTCCAATTTCAGACAGAATGGTTAACTCAGGACTAATATCGATTCTTTCAAATGTTTCATCTAATATAGGGAGTCTAAAACCTATATATAATTTAATAGACATGAAAAATGTTTTTATAAAGTCGACTCCCTTTTTATCGTGGGAAAAAGAATTAAATTAGACATTTTCGAGCAATGAATGGATAAGCTCACTAGCTTTTGCAGTTCATACCTTCAAAAGTGCCTCTTTTCTACAATCATATATGAAAACAGTTTTAAGATGGTATTACAAGCCAATGAGGCTCTATCTTGGCGTAACTGTGGCCTAAAAGGTTCTTTAATCCATACATTTTGGAGCTGTCTAGCTGTCATCTCCATCTGGACGTTCACTTTTCACCTGATAACTTCTCTTCTTCACCAAACAATGAAACCATCTCCTTCTTTAGCATTGCTATTGGAATTCCCCAGGTATTCCCGTCAACGAAGAAATAATACAAACGATAAATAAAACCTGTGCATTTGAAAAAAATGATACCACACAAAAACAATAAGTTACAAGTTTTCAATGTCAATTGGAAGGTTTGGTTGTATCACCCAGAAAATACTATTCTAATTCAATAGTAGCCATTATTGAGTGTAAATCTTGAAATTTGTTAAATTCAGTCCTGTATGTCATGTTGATTTCGTATTATTTAAATTTAATTCCTACGTAGGCTTCAATGTTTGTCAATTTAAAGTATTGTACATACTGTTTACTGTTATTTTCCTAAAACCAAATAAAAAGACGTAAAATATATATATATATATATATATATATATATATAAAATATATATATATATATATATAAAATTAAGCACTGTAGTATTACAAATCCTAACAGTGTGCAATATACTCACTGTAAATATTTGTCCCTGCTTACAGATTCCAGTGGTTATCACATGACCTCTCATATGCATTTCTCAAACTTATGGTCCTGTGCTGACTAGCTTCTCTTCCTGCTTATCTCAATAAAGTAGGGGCAGTACTATTTCACAGAACATTGAGAGAATTCTGAAGAGCAGCTAGTCGGCACGTGACTATTAGTGTGCAAATCACATAGAGCAGTCACAACTACTCAAACCGCTTAAGCTGTGTATAGGAGGGGCGCCAAACTGAATGTCTGCCCCAGGTACAGGAAAACCTAGGTTCACCGCTGTCTTAGCTAGTTTGCAATATTTAAAGTCAAGAAAAAGCTAATAATAAATGGTGTGCAAACCTACTAAATAAAATAAAAACCCACAAATAGGTCTCTTTTCAGACACAAATATACTGTGAACTGAAGAACAGGTCTCAAAACCCCTCATGATAAAAGGGTAAGCCAACAAAGTAAAAGCATCATATAGACATATAATACATGAGATCCAACAAAAGGCAAATATGATTGAACGAGAGGTCAAACTCTGTAAGCCATCATAGATATAATGATAGAAATATATCAGAGCCTACATATATGGCCTGCATGGCGGAGAGACCATAGGAAAAATTTCCTCACGTAAATATGGCTTTTTTCAGGGGTAGAAATGCATACATAACAGAGTGTTCCTATTGAAACATGATAATCAAATGAATCAGATAACCAATGGTATACGATTAAAAATGGGAAAAACCTGTGCTGGTACCATTGGGGGCAGGCCGGTGCATCACGCGATGTGGCTGTATTTATTGGATGTGAAGTGATATGCATGTGCAGAAGAAGATATCAAGTGCTGACGTAATATATCTTTGCATAAGGTGTTCAAGCAGCAAATAATGTCACTAAAAAAAGGCATTGCGAACGGCATGGAGAAGTAAGACGAAATCTTTGAAAAGGAAAAAATAATTAAAAGAGAAATCCTTACATTTTCTATGAAGAAAAGATAAATAACTAATGAAAGGATCAAAGTATGCATCCTTTCATTAGTATGCAAGTATATTACATTGTTTATACAAAATTATACTGTATTATATTAGTGTACAATAAATACAAAGAAGAATTCGTCAAATGTGCCCATAGTCATGTGACATATATTCGCAAAAAAAGTATGCTAGTCCAAAATGTTTGAACAAAATGTCGTGCATACCAAGTATAAAAGTGTGAAAAGTCATAAGTTACTTACCGGTAACAAGATTTTTCAGAGACTGTGAAAGCACCACGAGAGAGGGGATCCACCCACCAAGGACAAGAAACCTACAGGCTTAAAAGGGGCGGCCCTCTCTCTCGCCTCAGTTTGGATTACAGAGCATTGAGAGGACCACCAGGTTAGTAGACAAAGCAAATAACCATAAAACAACATTTTTATATAGCACCAACTAAGTGTGAAATTTCTAATTAATAAACAAGAAGTGCTCCCACAATGTGAAGGGAGGGAATATAAGGGTCCTGTCATGGTCTCCGAAAAATCCCGTTACCGGTAAGTAACTTATGACTTTATCGTTCGACCATGACAGCACCACGAGAGAATTTCAGAGCTGAAGAAGTCTAGGGAGGGACCACAACCTGGAACACCCTTCTCCCAAAGGCGAGGTCAGATGAAACACCCAAATCCAGTCTATAGAAAGTAGACGGAGAAGACCAGGTAGCAGCTTTACATATGCCTTCCATCGAGACACTCCCTCTCCTCCCAATAGGTCGTCACTGCCAGAGTAGAGTGAGCCTTCAACCCCAGTGGCACTTCCTCACCACTGGAAGCATAAGCTAGAGTAATAGCCTCCCTGATCCATCTAGCTATGGTGGACTTTGCAACCTAAAACCCCTTCCTAACCCCTTGGTAGGAAATAAACAAAGAACTCTCTCTCCTGAAGGTTTGGCTGACCGAGAGGTACCTAATCACACATCTCCTTACGTTTAACGTATGAAATTCTGCCTCTTTCTGGTTACTCAGATTAGGACAGAAAGAGGGTAGGATTATTTCTTGGAGTCTATGGAAACGGGAAGCTACTTTAGGGAGATGAGCTGGATAAGGTTTAAGAATTATTCCATCATCCAGGATCTGAGTGAAAGGTGAAGCTGAAGACAGAGCCTGGATATCACCGATTCTCCTAGCTAACGTTAAAGCTATTAGAAGAACTGTTTTAAGGGAGAGGGACTTAAGGGTTGCCAATTCTATTGGCTCAAAGGGCGAGTTGGTTAGTGCCTTTAGAACTAAATTTATATCCCAGGGTACTAATTTGCTTTTGACGACGGGCCTGGATCTAAAACACGGCTTTGATAAAGCAAGAAACCCAATAATTGCCCGCTAAGTCACAGTTATATAGGGCACCTAAGGCAGAGACTTGAACTTTTAGGGTACTGTAAGGCAGCGCTTGTCATCATCCTGGGGGATACTCGCTTCGCTGCGTCAATCAATGCACACGTGGCAGGTATCTGGTAACGGGACCTGAGGGCTGAAGCAGAGTTGAAAGGCTTTGCAACAACATTGCTCGGGCAGCTCCATTTTGGAGGAGGTGCCTTATATATGGTGAGGTCCTCCGGCCATTGGCCGGGGACTCCTTAGGACGGCGCGCGCGGCCCCTTTAAGAGAGGGGGAGCGCGCGCGCGCCCTAAGCACAGAGGCCGGGAAGCAGCGCGCGCTGCCAGCAGAGCGGGAGGAAGCCGCCGGGCACGGAGCGGAGAGGTGAGGGGAACGGCGTCCCTGCCTAGCAGGAGGCAGGGACGCCGACGCTACAGTACCCCCCCCTTTAGGCCCCCCCTTTTTTAGGCCAGAGAGAAATTTATCAAGGATGAGAGGGGCATGGATGTTCTCCCGGGGCTCCCCATGTTCTCTCCTCAGGACCAAACCCCTTCCAATCCACTAGAAAAAAGGACTTTCCTCTTACCCTTTTGGTGGCCAGAATGTTCTCTACCTCAAACTCGTTTTCAGCGGAAACCGGAGCAGGAGGCGTACCTGTAGACTTGGAAAAAGAGTTAAGTACCACGGGTTTGAGTAGAGATACATGGAAGGAGTTAGGAATCCGCAAATTGGCCGGGAGTTTCAATTTATAGGCCACCGGGTTGATTTGTTTGATAACTTCCAGTGGACCGATGAACCGAGGAAGGAATCTTGAGCCGGACATATTTGGACGAGAGCCAGACCTTATCTCCAGGACGGAATTGTGGTGGATCCAGACGTCTTTTGTCAGCCTGTTTTTTCATCCGCTCGGATGACTGAAGAAGTGCGGATCTGGTACTTTCCCAAATGGAGGAAAATTCGTTAACGAGAGATTCCGCAGCCGGATTGTCCACCGAGGTGGAGACGGGAAAAAGGATCCGAGGATGCTGACCGAAAACTACAAAAAAAGGGGATTTGGAGGAAGATTCTCTCGTGATTATTGTAGGAAAATTCGGCCCACGGTAAAAGATCCACCCAGTCGGAATGGTGAGCATTAACAAAGTGCCGGAGGAAACTGGTTAAAATTTGGTTGATCCGTCCTACTTGGCCATTGGACTGTGGGTGATAAGCAGAAGATAAGTCCAAGGTGACCCCCAGCAGTTTACACATGGCTCGCCAAAAGCGAGAGGTGAACTGAACCCCTCGGTCGGATACGATGTGGAGAGGAAGACCATGAAGACGGAACACATGATGGATAAAGTCTTTAGCTAACTCTGATGCAGACGGGAGACCCGGCAGGGGAATAAAGTGAGCCATTTTGGAAAAGCGGTCAGCGACCACCCAAATGACCGTACAAAAGGCAGAGACAGGGAGGTCCGTTATAAAGTCCATAGCTATATGCTGCCATGGGGCAGCAGGTACAGGAAGAGGAAGGAGACGGCCGGCTAGCAGATGTCTCGGAACCTTGTTGCGGGCGCAGGACACACAGGCTGAAACAAAGTCTATTACGTCCTTGTGCAGGGTAGGCCACCAGTAATGCCGGGTAATAAGCTGGAGGGTCTTTTTCTGACCAGCGTGGCCAGCTAGCTTGGACGAGTGTCCCCAGTGTAGGACCTTCTCACGATCAGGTACAGTTATAAACGTCTTACCGGGTGGAAGACGATTTAGATTCAAGGGGGCCACCTGCATTACTTTGGCGGGGTCGATGATGTGTTTAGGCTCCTCCTCAAGATCAGAGACCAAAAAGGATCGGGACAAGGCATCAGCTTTGATGTTTTTGTCAGCCGGGCGAAAATGAACAATGAAATTAAAGCGGGCGAAGAACAAGGACCACCGGGCTTCGCGCGGGTTAAGTCTCTGGGCATGCTGGAGGTAAGCCAAGTTCTTGTGGTCCGTGAAAATAATTACCGGGTGAAGAGCCCCCTCGAGCAGGTAACGCCACTCCTCCAGTGCCAGCTTAATGGCCAACAATTCTCGGTCTCCTATAGAATAATTGCGCTCAGAAGAGGAGAAGAGTTTGGAGAAGAAGCCGCAGGTTACCATTCTTCCGGAAGACGACTTTTGGGTAAGTACCACTCCGGCTCCGGAGGAGGAAGCGTCGACTTCTAGGAAGAATTGTTTGTTGCCGTCCGGACGATGCAGCACAGGGGCGGAGGAAAAAGCTTGTTTTAAGGAAAGGAAGGCCTCCTCTGCTTCGGGCGGCCATTCTCTGGGATTAGCGCCCTTACGGGTGAGCGCCGAGATAGGGGCAGTCCGGGTAGAGAAGTGCGGAATGAAGAGGCGGTAGTAGTTGGCGAAGCCCAGGAACCGCTGAATAGCTTTCAACCCCTCTGGTCGGGGCCATTTCTGGATGGCAGACAGTTTCTCAGGATCCATTCGTAGGCCGGTCTGAGAGATTATGTAGCCCAGAAACGGAAGCGAGGTCTGCTCAAAGAGGCACTTCTCATATTTAGCGTAGAGGTGGTTCTGCCTGAGCCTGAGTAGGACCTGACGAACGTCCTTCCGGTGAGTGAGGAGATCCGGAGAGAAGACCAAGATGTCGTCCAGGTACACCACCACGCAGGAGTAGAGAAGGTCACGGAAGATGTCATTGACCAACTCTTGAAAGACGGCGGGAGCGTTACAGAGACCGAAGGGCATTACAAGGTATTCATAGTGGCCGTCCCGGGTGTTGAATGCCGTCTTCCATTCATCCCCCTGACGGATACGGACCAGGTTATACGCCCCACAGAGGTCCAGCTTGGTGAAGATTCTAGCCCCCCTTAGACGGTCAAATAATTCAGGAATGAGCGGAAGGGGGTATTTATTTTTCACTGTGATCTGGTTAAGGCCTCTGTAGTCTATACAGGGACAGAGTGAGCCGTCCTTCTTTTTGACGAAGAAGAAGCCTGCTCCCGCCGGGGAGGTAGATTTCCGGATAAATCCCCGGGCCAGATTCTCCTCAATATATTCAGACATGGACCGGGTCTCAGCAGCGGACAAAGGGAAAATACGCCCACGGGGAGGAGTAGCGCCGGGTATCAGGTCGATTGGGCAGTCGTATGGTCTATGAGGGGGTAATGTTTCTGCTTCTTTTTTATTAAAGATGTCCGCATAAGACCAATAGGGAACCGGTAGGCCAGGTAGATTGGCTGGGGTAGGAGAAGGACGGGCAGGATGAAAGGGAACTAAACAAGTCTTATGGCAGTCCTGTCCCCAGCGAAGGACATCTCCGGTCTGCCAATCAAGCACGGGAGCATGTTTCTGAAGCCAAGGTAGGCCTAGCAAGAGGGCGTGAGAGAGTCCAGGCAGAACATGAAAGAAGATGCTCTCAGAGAGCAGCATTCCCACCTGCAGAGTTATGGATTCGGTGATGAGTTGGATGGGATGTGGTAAGAGGCCCCCATCCACGGCAGCGACAGATAAGGGTACAGCCAGAGGTTTGGTGGGAATGCGGTATTTCTCTACCAGGGACTGAGAAATGAGATTTCCGGCAGCTCCAGAGTCAAGTTGAGCCAGTTCAAAATAACGGTTCTCCCCGCAGATGATAGAGACCGACAGCATCAGAGATGGAGAGGGTTTACTCTTGTCTAGGACGACCTCTCTGAGCGATCCTAGACACAGGCGTTTCCCGACCTCTCCGGGGAGGAACGGATCCGGTGCTCCTTACTGCCACAGTAGAAGCAGCTCCCCTCGGCACGGCGTAATTCTTGACGGGTTTTGACCATCTTGGTCTGGTTGACCTGCATAGGCTCGGGTGAGTGCGCCTGGGGAGTAACGGAGGAAGTGACGGGTTTCTGGAAGGTATGGGCAAGGCGTGGAAACCTCCTCTCACGGGTGACCTTTTTGGTGCGCTCCTGGAACCAGATGTCAATCCGGGTAGCAAGTGTTATTAAGTCGTTGAGAGTGGTAGGAATGTCCCGACCGGCGAGTTCATCTTTAATACGGCCGGACAGACCTTCTCAGAAGACGGACACCAGGGCGTCGTTATCCCAGGCAAGCTCCGAGGCAAGGGTACGGAACCGTATGGCATATTGGCCCACGGTGAGACTTCCTTGACGGAGGCGTAGCAGGGATGAGGCGGATGAGGTGTTCCGTCCTGGTTCGTCGAAGACTTTCCGGAAAGCCGTGAGAAAGACTGGCAGGTTGGACATCAGGGGGTCTCCTCTCTCCCATAGAGGATTTAGCCAAGCCAGCGCCTCCCCCGTGAGATGGGACATGATGAAGGCTACTTTGGCTCGGTCGGTGGAAAACTGGGGTGCCAACAGTTCGAAGTGCAGAGTGCACTGGTTAATGAAGCCCCGTGCCTGGCCGGGATCTCCGCCAAAACGAGGCGGGGTGGAGAGGCGGGGACCGGGAAGAGATGCCATGGTATTGATGGGCAGCGGCGGCGCCGGGGTAGTAAGTGTGCGAGTGGAGGCCACTCCCGATGAGGCAGTCAATGTGTCCAGGCAGGAGTTAACACTAAGCAGGTGACTCAGGATGGAGTCCTGTTGGGACCTCTGACGGGAAAGTTCATGACATAGGTCCGAGAGCGAGGGAGCTTGGGTGCCACCGGGTTCCATGGCCCGAGCAAACTGTAACGGGTCTGGGAGGTGGAACCTCTGAGCAACTATACAAAGGGGCAATCCTTGTAAGGAAGCGGGTGGCTCCCAGGGAAGGCGGGCAGGTAGTCACGGCAAGTGACAGGGACAGTCTCTGGGTAGAAGGGCAGGAGGTCACGGCAAGTGATGGGGACAGTCTCTTGACAGGCAGATGGTCACGGCAAGTGACAGCAGGGTAAGAGTCTCTAGACAGGCAGATGGTCACGGCAAGTGACAGCAGGGTAAGAGTCTCTGGACAGGCAGGTGGTCAGGGCAAGTGACGGCAGAGCCTCCAGATAGGCTAGCAGGCAGGTAGCAGGTGAGCGCTCCCAGGTGAGCGGGCAAGAGTCTCTGGACAGGCTGGTGGTCACGGCAAGTGACGGCAGAGCCTCCAGGTAGGCTAGCAGGCAGGTAGCAGGTGAGCGCTCCCAGGTGAGCGGGCAAGAGTCTCTGGACAGGCAGGTGGTCACGGCAAGTGACGGCAGAGCCTCCAGGTAGGCTAGCAGGCAGGTAGCAGGTGAGCGGTCCCAGGTGAGCGGGCAGGAGTCTCTGGACAGGCAGGTGGTCACGGCAAGTGACGGCAGAGCCTCCAGGTAGGCTAGCAGGCAGGTAGCAGGTGAGCGGTCCCAGGTGAGCGGGCAGGAGTCTCTGGACAGGCAGGTGGTCACGGCAAGTGACGGCAGAGCCTCCAGGTAGGCTAGCAGGCAGGTAGCAGGTAAGCGCTCCCAGGTGAGCGGGCGGGCAGATCATAGACAGACTGACAGGTGTTGGAAGGCAGACTGTCGGACCGCAGGAATGCAAGCAGATAGACAGGAATCAGGTAGGTATCAAGCAGAGATCTGGCAGGTAACTGGCAGGTATCTGGTAACGGGACCTGAGGGCTGAAGCAGAGTTGAAAGGCTTTGCAACAACATTGCTCGGGCACCTCCATTTTGGAGGAGGTGCCTTATATATGGTGAGGTCCTCCGGCCATTGGCCGGGGACTCCTTAGGACGGCGCGCGGCCCCTTTAAGAGAGGGGGAGCGCGCGCGCGCCCTAAGCACAGAGGCCGGGAAGCAGCGCGCGCTGCCAGCAGAGCGGGAGGAAGCCGCCGGGCACGGAGCGGAGAGGTGAGGGGAACGGCGTCCCTGCCTAGCAGGAGGCAGGGACGCCGACGCTACAATAATAAAGCAATGTCCATGTAAATGTCCATAACACAAAGAGTATTACCTTTGTCGGTTTTAGCTGCTTCATTCCGCCACCACTGTGGCTCTAAGGCTTGACCACACGTGGTCTCCAGCCCTCCTCCCGTCCAAGGCCACTGGCATCTCTCACACTCTCAGATCCAGGCTCTGCCCTCCAGGACGCTTGTCTGGCACTCCGAGGCTTACTGGCATCCCTTACACTCTCATACAAGGATCCAGACTTCACCTCCCAAGAGTCCACCAGGCCTCACACGAGGGGTGTTCCCCTACACACAGGGAACAGCCTCGTGCCTCTCTCACAGGAACAGGCCTCATGCCTTTCACACCTCACCCAGGAACTTAAATCACCCAGGGTTTATATATCCTGTAACACACACACACACACACACACACACACACACACACAGGACCTTGCTGATGTCACAGTCATGTGATCAGACAGACATTCTGTGCATACAGGACCTGAGCTATGTCACAGTCATGTGACCAGTCACCTGAGGGAAAGGTACATGTTCAGCAAAACACACACACTGGATCACCACAGCCATGCCGCTGCACCACAGTACTTATTGCCAACCCCAACTCAAGGCCCTTTTGTAAAAACTCTAAAATGCTACCTATTTGTGCCCCCTCACCAATTGTAGAACCAGAAAAACACAAACATTTCTCCCAAGTTCTAGCATAACTTCTAGTAGTGATAGGTTTTCTGCTACGCATTAGTGTAGCTACTAGGTCCAGAGAGAACCCTTTGCGTTCTAACAGCGACCTTTCAAAGTTCCACACCGTCAAGTGGAGGCCAGAAGCTTGAGGATGGACTATTGGACCCTGGAAGAGGAGTTCCGGAACCTCAGGCAGGACCCAAGGATCAGAGATGGACATGTTCCTCAGGCAAGAGAACCAGGACCTCCTGGGCCAAAAGGGTGCGACCAGAATAACCCTCGCCTGTCCTCTCTGATCTTTCTTAAGACCATGGGAAGAAGATTCAATGGGGGAAAGGCATAGGCCAGGCTGAAATCCCAAGGTACTTGGAGGGCGTCCACTGCCAGGGAATTTTCTCTGGGATTTAGGGAACAAAAGAGATTAGTCTTTTGATTTAGTCTCGTGGCAAAGAGGTCTACCAACAGAGGCCCCCATCTTCGGACTATTTGGGAGAAAATGTCATGTTTTAGTTCCCATTCTCCCTGCCTCAGAGGATAGCGGCTTAAGTAGTCTGCTTTTATATTTTCTTTTCCTTTGATGTGGAGGGCCGTTAAGGAAAGGAGATGACATTCCGATATCTGAAAAAGATGATCCGTCATTCTCATTAGCGATCTTGAACGTATACCCCCCTGGTGGTTCATGTAAGCTACCGTAATCCTATTATCTGAAAGGATCTTAATGTTTTTATCATGAAGGAAAAACAAGATAAGATTAATCGCTTTGTCTACTGCTAGCAGTTCTTTAGTGTTGGAGGAAAGACCCTTTTCAGCATTTGACCAGGACCCCTGGGCAACCATATCCCCCAGATGGGCTCCCCACCCACAGGGACTTGCATCGGTGGTAATTATCCTAGTGACTCTAAGCACCCAGGGAACCCCTCGATATAGGTTTGCCTCGTTCACCCACCACTGCAAGGACTCAACTGACCGAGGTGACAAGAATATTCGTCCTTCTAAGTGTCCATTCAACAAAACTTCATTATGTAGAACGTCCCACTGTAGAACCTTGGAGTGGTATTGTGCCCACAGAACCCCGGGAAAGCAAGATGTCAGGGTACCAAACAAGGACATTGCTGCTCTAAGGGACATGACCGGGTTTGATATTGCATTTTTTTTACCAGAATTTTAACCTTTTGCTTCTTGGCTTCCGGGAGGTAACATACTTGAAAATCTGAATCCAGTATAATACCTAAAAACTGCTGAATTTTCGAAGGCACTACCCTAGATTTTTACAGATTCAGAATCCAGCCCAGAATCTCTAAGATGGAGGCTACTTGCTTCAGGTGTTTATCACATTGGGAGGCTGAGTCCCCAACTATCTAGAAATCATTAGGATAAGGGATAATTAAAATATCATGTTCCCTGACATGAGCCATGACCCCCGCTATAGCCTTAGTAAATACCCGGGGTGTTATCGCCAGACCGAACGGCAAGGCCCTAAACTGGAAAAGTTTAATTTCCCCATCCATGATCAAAGCCAACCTAAGGTATTTCTGGTAATCTTTATGGATAAGTACATGGTAATAGGTGTCTTTTAAATCGAACACTGCAATGTAACACCTGAGCCGTCAAAGCTGTAGAAATGGAACAGATAATGCACTCACCAACAGTGTTGCTTGATAATAGTCCTGTTTATTCAGGATTACACATGCAGAGTGGTGGAGTTTCTGGGGTGCGGGGATGAGAGGACTCCTGAGCCTGAGTTGTCAGAATCCACCTCATAATCCGACGACAGGGAGTCATCAGGGGCTGGGGAGATCTCACAGTCTGTATTCACCTTCCTCTTAGCTTTCTTAGAGAGGATTTTACTGATTTCAGATTTAACTAGGTTTTTCAATCCTGAGGCAAAACTAGGGGTCTCATCCGCTAGAATCTGATTGATATAGGATTGGCACAATTTTTGGGGATACGAGTCTGGAAGGATGGTGTTACACAAAGCACATTCAAAATGCTCGGACTTGGAGGCACACTTCTTCCCCTATTAAAAATAGAAGAGGAGAAGGGATACTCCATTACTAAGTGAACTTTCTCGAAGATCACTTACCCAGGCGGCTCAAAGGGCTGGTTTGGAGGAAGGATCTTTCTCAGCTGGGGGATTTTCCCATTAAGCTGCAGATTCGTCCAACCTGCTGGAGCTATGATGACTGGACCTGAACGCAGATCTTCGCTTTCCTGAGGACCAGGTATTACCAGTAGCTCGAGGGTGACGTGCCTTTTGAAGCTCCCCAAACAGCCGCTGAGATGGTGAAGATGGCGGCTGCTGAACTAGCTGCTGCTGTTCATTTTCTGTCTTTATGATAGAGAAAAGTGAAGCTGGGAAGCCCGGAACAACGATGCTTGGGCAGTTAAATAGTAGCACCTGTTCCATCTCCTCCATCAATTTTAATCACGTCCCCCCTCCCCCATTTTTCTTTTTTCTTTACAGGGACACCACTGCAGTTAGTATCACAGTACTTTAGCATCCGGTTGCACGTGACCGGAACTTCCGGGACACTCCAGCCGCCGCCGCTCCAGATAGGGGTCTCATCTACAGAGGGATGACAGGCCTCTCTACCCCGAATCAGGGCGCAGCACCACTGCTGAACAGACGGGCTGCCACCCCACACAGGGTTGCAGCCCTCCAGAACATCCAGATAGCCATCCTCTACAGGTTGTCGATGGGGATTGCACCCTACGCAGCCCTGTCATCATCTGCACAGAGTGTTGGTGGGGCTGCAACCCCAGACAGGGGCACAGTCCCACTGCAGTTCGGATCAGCCCAGGGGCAGCCCACCCCAGGTAGGGGCGCAGGACACCCTGACTGTAGCAAGAGATGATAGGGCTGCCACCCCAGATAGGGGCGCAGCTTCCACTGCTATCCGGTGCAAAAAAATATGCTGGGTATTCCCCAGATAGGGGTGCCCTTGCATAGCTGACGCTGGAGCTACCGATCCCAGATAGGGGCGCTGCTCGACAGCAGTCGCCACTTCCAGAGCTGCACCTGGAGTTCTTCCACGAGAAAGCCTGCTATAGGTTCCCTCCATCAAGGACAGGAAACCAAACTGAGGCGAGAGTGAGGGCCGCCCCTTTTAAGCCTGTAGGTTTCCTGTCCTTGGTGGGCGGATCACCTCTCTCGTGGTGTTGTCATAGTCAGCCGATAAATAAATGGCGCCATCCTTGAAAAAGAGTAAATGACAAAACACACATAACATGTCAATGTCATAATCAAAGTGCAAATGCTAATCATAACATCACGTGTAAATGCCACAAAGTGCAAAGATGTTGTCACGAGGTTACAACAATAGGGTGGAGCCAGACAACCACAGCGTCTGAGGGCTCCTACTCCGGCTCCGAGAAGAAGCACTTCTTCATTTTAAGACATATTTTATTTCTTCTGGCAAGACAGAGGTTAAACGGCCATGTTGGAAATTTTGATGGTCACAGCGGAGCTCGGTCAGCCACTCCTTTTCCCTTTATAATCTGGGCTCTGATTTTAGTCCTTGTCAGAGCTAACTAAGGGAGATGAGTTATTATGAGAAGGAAAGTTGGAGGGATTATCAGAGACGGTTGTTTGGTTTGTATGCATAGTAATTCCTTATCCTTCTCCATTTTGGTTTATTCCTCTACCTTCACACCCTGGTGCTTACCTCTGTTATAAGTGAGTGAATATTTTGTGTGCCTGGAGTTTTCTGTTTACCCCCGTCTGTGTGGCCTTGTTTGTTGGGTGGGTGTTCTACGGTGCACAGTAGCGCCCACTTCTGTTGGTGGGGGAGAACAGACTGAGAGCTAATTCAGGAGTTAGGGAGAGGGCGGAGGCCCTGGCATCCTCACCTTCAGAGGTATCCCAGGGAATAGGGAGAGCTAGAGCTCCCCCTAGTGTTAGGGACAGAGTAGGAGCCCCTGTTCCCTGGTCACCAAGCAAACCGTGCGGTGACAGGTGTAGTGAAACAATATTGCCATACACAATATAGTACATATATTCATGTCATGAATGTCAATGATAACATCATAGACTAATAACACTAAAAGTGAACAAAACAGTTAAAAATGAAAAAAAATAGTGAATAATGAATAATAATCAATAATGAATATTGCATTGAAATTTATGAAGCAATTCCCCAAATAGAAATAATAACTAGTATTTTTGAATCTGAAAGCAGACCTGTGGGTTTTTAATCTTCTAGGTTTCTTTGAGAGTTATTAGAGTATTAAATGCATTGTGTGTCTTAGCTATCTGCAACAGTGCCTCCCTACAAATCAATTGGAAACCAAAATGATCCCATCAAAGATGGTTGTAACACCAGTTTTTTCAAGGTTTTTTTTGTATCTATAAGACCAAGTTCAAGACCATTTCCATTTCCAGCTTCCTACGTTAAAGAGTTGAAATGTATCCCCGAAAAATCGGATGCTACAGGTGCATCTCACTAAATTAGAATATCATCAAAAAGTTAATTTATTTCAGTACTTCAATACAAAAAGTGAAACTCTTATATTATATAGAGTCATTACAAACAGAGTGATCTATTTCAAGTATTTATTTCTGTTAATGTTGATGATTATGGCTTACAGCCAATGAAAACACAAAAGTCATTATCTCAGTAAATTAGAATACTTTATAACAACAGCTTGAAAAATGTTTTTAAAATCCGAAATGTTGGCCTACTGAAATGTATGTTCAGCAAATGCACTCAATACTTGGTCGGACTCCTTTTACTGCAACAATGAGGCGTGGCATGGAATCGATCAGCCTGTGGCACTGCTGAGGTTTTATGGAAGCCCAGGTTGCTTTGATAGCAGCCTTCAGTTCATCTGCATTTTTCGGTCTGGGGTCTCATCTTCCTCTTGACAATACCCCATAGAGTTAAGGTCGGGCGAGTTTGCTGGCCAATCAAACACAGTGATACTGTTGTTTTTAAACCAGGTATTGGTACTTTTGGCAGTGTGGACAGGTGCCAAGTTCTGCTGGAAAATGAAATTTCCATCTCCAAAAAGCTTGTTGGCAGAGGGAAGCATGAAATGCTCTAAAATTTCCTGGTAGATGGCTGCGCTGACTTTAGTCTTGATGAAACACAGTGGACCTACACCAGCAGATGACATGGCTCCCCAAACCATCACTGATTGTGGAAACTTCACACTAGACGTCAAGCAGCTTGGATTGTGGCCTCTCCACTCTTCCTCCAAACTCTGGGATCTTGATTTCCAAATGAAAATTGGAACTCTGCAACCTTGTGGAGTGTGTCAATGACTGCCTGGTGGACATCTGTCAAGTCAGCAGTCTTCCCCATGATTGTGGAGCCTACTGAAACAGATTAAGGGACCTGTTTAAACGCTTAGGAAGCCTCTGCAGGTCTTTTTTGTTAATTTAATTTACTTAATTTAATTTACTGAGATAATGACTGTTGTGTTTTCATTGGCTGTAAGCCATAATCATCAACATTAACAGAAATAAACACTTGAAATAGATCACTCTGTTTGTAATGACTCTATATAATATAGGAGTTTCACTTTTTGCATTGAAGTACTGAAATAAATAAACTTTTTGATGATATTCTAATTTAGTGAGATGCACCTGTACATGTATGTATTCAATTGTTTTTTGTTTTATTTTGTTTTCTTTAGGGAAGGGGGGGGGGTGGGAGGTTGAACCCCCCCCCCCCCCAACCTGCCATAGACTAGAATGGTGATTTTCATACAATACAACACACAGAAGAAACTGGAACTTGCTGCAATTTTTCTCAGTCGGTCTGAAAAAAAAACGGACAGTACTTTGGCCAAAAATATACTTGTATGAACCTACCCTCAGAACAGAATTCCTAACTTAAGCTGTTTTTTTTAAAGTCAACAAAGTTACAATAAATTTTATTGCAGTTTTAAGACAATTTTGACCAAAATTCTGTTAAATTTTGACAATATTTTGATGCAATTCTGGCAACATTTATCACAGTGCTGGTGAAATTGAAATTTTGTCCAAATCTCAGTGCAATTTTGGTTAAATATTAGCAAAAAAAAAAAAAATGTTAATTTGAGTAGTTGAAAAAAAAGTTAATTCTTTCACTTATTATAATTACTTTCATTATTTATAACCCACAATGCTATTTAGTGTGAGAAAAGCATCAAGATCTTATTTAAATAGTGTTATAGTGTCTGCCTCTTGTGGTCGGGCATTCCACAGTCGGACTGCTCTAACTGGGGTGTACAGCCCCAGCTTCATGTCAGATGCAAGCATACGCCGGAGCTGCTCTAAGTCAGTGGCTACATGACGTGTGAGTGCGCATATAAGAAGGAAGACTTGCCTAGGGACAGGTGCGGAGCTCCGGCGCCGGAACTGCCAGGGTCCTGCCCAGTGTTTCCAGGGGACGGGATTAAGAGTGCACGGGGGACTTCCTGGACAGTGCTGGGGGACAGAGGAGAGGGACGGAAGAGTAAGTCAGGTGTCTGGGCTTGCGCGAAAGACAGTTGGTTGTGGAGAGCAGACCGGAAGTTGGGGAGAAACAGTTTGTCCTGCAGACGAGAGAGAGACGTGCTACCCTGTCCTCAGTGAAATAGAGACGTGCTGACCTGTCTGCGGTGACGGACAAACGGGTGACACAGCTTGCCGCAAAACAATTATCGTGCGGTCTGTACCGGGCCCACAGAAAGTGCTGCATCACCACAGTTTTTCAGACATCTGACAGTGACCTACGGGTGAGGATGCACCCGGGATTAGTGATCCTAACGCAGTTTGTTGTACGCCGGAGGAGCTTGCTACGGCTCTTAAAGGAGTCGTGACCGCTGTTGTGTGATCAAAAGGACTGGGGGCCCAGTGGGTGAGACCAGAGACCGCCCACTGCCGCCAGAAGACGGACACCCTCCGGAGTGAGTGTCTGAAGACGGACGTAGTTATCGCTAAAGGACAGATAAGTGCAAGCCTCCAGTAATCTACCTTCTCTTATTCAGCCTAAACTTTTGGGACTGCGCCGTATTGTTCATCCTTTCCGTGTTATAGTTAAACCACAATTGTTTATTGTCCGATTTTACGGTTTTATTGTTGAGTTACTTAAATTTACACTCCCTGCGTGGAGAAACCAAATGTTAAATTAAACCTATGCCATACTCTCTGCGTGCTGTGTGCGGCATCCGAGCCTTTTAACACGCACGCTATGCGCGTCACTGTGTTCCCTCCCCACTCTGCGCTCCGGCGCATGTGCACAGCTGACATGAAGCTGGGGCTGTACACCAAGAGTCAGTGTGCATGCCCGGGGCAGTGCACACGGGTGGGATATACTACGTGGTTGCCGTGACGTCGGGTCAGACACGGCAATGAAATGCAATGCTGTGGGCGTGCCCAATTTCAAAAGTCTGTGACTGAAAAAATAAAGTCGCCATCCCTATGACTAAAGACAAGGTATGTGAGAGGATCCCCTGATATAAAGTGTTTTTTTAAACCTAAAAAACCAGGAGCTTTTCTTTGGCAGAAACTTGTAAGTGATGCACATTGCATCACTAACAGCACACGGTGGCCAGTTTAATAGCTAAAAATGGGGTGACACGTTCCCTTCAAGAAAAAGTCAGTATGTGATGTCCATGAAAGTGCTGTACAGATTTCAAAAGAAATGAACGAAGAACATGGGGTCAAAGTGAGTCCCCAAACTGAGGTGCGACGGCTAAGAGCAGTAGGGTTGAAAGCACATGTTCCAGTCAAGAAGCAGAGAACCAGAAGGTCTGACTTGAGTTTGCCAAAGTAAACAGCCAATGGAAAGAGACAGATTGGTCTAAGATGTTGTGGTCGGATGAATCCAAGTTCAATCTGTTTGGTAGTGATGGCAAGCAGTATATATACAGCCCAATTGGAAAACGTAATGATGTAAGGTACCAAACACCTACAGTGAAACATGGTGGTGGCAATGTCATGGTTTGGGCTGCATTTCTGCATCTGCCATCTGCCCTCTGCATAGAATTGATGGAAATGTGAATGCTACCATGTACAAGGATATACTGGAGAATGTAATGCTGCCACATGGTAAAACCAAAGTAGGCAGGGATCAAAATTCCAGCAAGACAATGATCCTAAGCACACATCCAATTTAGTAAAAAATTGGTTAGCAAAGAAAAATGTTCACCCGTTGCAATAGCCAAGTCAATCACCTGATTTAAACCCTATAGAGCACCTTTGAGAGGAGTTCGGGCGATGAGTTAGGGCCCATATCCATAGCAATAAAGATTAATTGTTTTCTGATTTGCAAATGGAATGAAGCAAGATCCCTCAAGATGTTTTGAATACTCTAATGGATGCAATGCCCCGTCGGATTAGTGCAGTAATTAAAGCAAGAGGTTATGCTACAAAATACTAAGTTATGGCATGGTAAACATTGAATTACTCTCTATGTTGTGATCAATAAATAGTATATTCAAAACTTTTGGCAGTCAGTTTTCTTTAATTAAATAACCATACCTATATTCCGAAGCATTTTGGTTAAAATGAAGGCCTTGCATAATGACAACTTAATGCACTTTCAATTCATCACCAGGAAAATGGCATCACAACAACCAGACAGAAGTAATCACACTTTAAAAAAAAAAAAGCAGAACTTTCAGTCGCCACTGTATGTGGAGAAGTAGTTTTTGCGTCACAAAGGCAAAAACTAGCTACCATGATAAGGAAAGCCTACAACCTGTATTTTGGTTGGAGAATAGGAGAGGAGGACAAGTGTTGGGCTCCACACATATGCTGCAATAGATGTGCATCACATCTTACACAGTGGTTGCATGGGAAGAGGCAATCTATGCCTTTTGCAGTCCCAATGATCTGGAGAGAGCCAACCGATCACACTACCAATTGTTATTTCTGCATGGTGTCCACACTAGGAAAGGAGTTTCAAGGAAGAAGTGGACTTTACAGTATCCAAACATTCCATCTGCAATACACCCAGTACCACATACAGAAGAACTGCCAGTTCCAAAAGCACCAGAAACATTTTCAGTCGAGTCAAGTGAGGAAAAAAAAGAGTGCACTTGGTGTCTTGAAGCATCTTCTTCTCACGACCCAGACTCTGTCAGCAACCTCAAGTAAACCACACAATATAACTGAAAGTGAACTGAATGATGTTGTTAGAGATTTGGATCTGCCCAACACTAAGGCTGAACTCTTAGGTTCCAGGCTACAGCAGTGGAATCTTCTAGCAGGCGATGTTCGGACTTCTTTGTTCTGCAACCACGATAAAGACCTTGTCCAATATTTCTTCATGGAAGGCGATCTTCTGGCATGCAACAACAAACTATTTATTGGAATCTCTGAATATAAGTTATAATCCAAGGGAATGGAGGCTCTTCATCGATTCGTCCAAAACAAGCTTAAAAACTGTCTTGCTGCATAATGTCAATGCACTACCCAGAATTCCAGTTGGGTATGCAGTCCACATGAAAGAAATCTATGACAACCTGTGACGGGCGGACCCCTGGATGTTCGGATTCAGTCGAATATCTATTAAAAGTTTGGGTACCAGAACAGTACCCAAACCGGGACCCCATTCATATGAATGGGGGGCCCCGAACATTATGGTTTCCCACGCTGCCATCTGCGTAACAGCTCGGGAAACAGGGGCTCTGATTGGCAGTAATATCGCTACTGCCGTTCAATGCCCTGCGGGATACCGATGTCAGATGTTAGTGTGAGCCCGCAGCTGTGACTGTAACCCGCAGTAAAAAAAACTACCGTTGGTCACAGGCGTTATCTGATGAGAGCACTACTACGCCCATCAGCCTACACCTGCTGTCACTGATAACAGCGAGAGCAAGGAGAGTAGTCATCAGCTGGCGCCTGTGCTCAAAGTAAAGAAAATAAATTAAAATTAATAAATATTGAAATAAAAATAAAAAACACAGTTATGCTCACCTTAACACCTAATCCCTGAAGTCCTTGTCCCTCGTAAAAGATCAAAACTAAAAAAACACCATAATACTCACCTATCCGCTGTAATCCACGTAGTCCATACTGTCCCGCAACGAACTTACACGTACAGCAGTCAGATCACCTGATGTGACTGTTCTAACCAGCCGCCAGTAACACACTGACAGGTGCGTAATCGCTCCTGCAGTGTGTAGCGCTGAGCTGCTGTGAGAGAGTTTACAGGAAGTTCATCAGCTGATGAGCTTCGGTGATCTCACTTACGGCACCACTGCTGCATGAGAAAGATCTCACCCAGCGCCGGTGCCGTAAATGAGGTTGCAAGAGTTCATCAGCTCTCAGGCCTCAGAGTAAAAAGATCAGTAGAAAGGTCTTTGTACTGTCCCCTCATATACTTGTACATAGTAATAAGATCACCCCATAAGCCTTCGTTTTTCCAAACTAAATAACCCCAAGTGTAATAACCTGTGTTGGTATGGCAGACCCCCCAGTCCTCTAATAACCTTGGTCGCTCTTCTCTGCACCTGCTCTAGTTCAGCTATGTCTTTCTTATACACCGGAGACCAGAACTGTACACAGTATTCTAAGTGTGGTCACACTAGTGACTTGCATAGAGGTAAAATTATGTTCTCCTCATGAGCATCTATGCCTCTTTTAATGCATCCCATTATTTTATTAGCCTTGACAGCTGCCTGACACTGGCCACCAAACGTGAGCTTGTCGTCCACCAATACACCCTGATCTTTTTCAGTGAGAGTTTTGCTCAACTAAGCATATAATTATACATTTTATTTCCTCTGCCCAAGTGCATTACCTTACATTTATCCCCATTAAAGCTCATTTGCCATTTATTAGCCCAAGCTTCTTGTTTACAAAAATCCTCCTGTAATATAAAATTGTCCTCCTCTGTATTGATTACCCTGCAGAGTTTAGTGTCATCTGCAAATATTGAAATATTACTCTGTATGCCCCCTACAAGGTCATTAATAAATATGTTAAAAAGAAGCGGGCCCAATAATGACCCCTTATGGTACCCCACTGTTAACTGAGACCCAGTCTGAGTGTGTTCCATTAATAACCACCCTTTGTTTCCTATCACTGAGCCAATTCTTAACCCACTTACATATATTTTCCCCTATCTCCCTTGTTCTCATTTTATGTATCAACCTTTTGTGTGGAACCGTATCAAATGCTTTTGAAAAATCAATATACAGAACATCCACTGCATTTCCTTGGTCCAGTCCGGAACTTACCTCCTTATAAAACCTGATCAGATTAGTTTGGCAGGAACGGTCCCTCGTAAATCCATGTTGATATTGGGTCATGAGGTTATTCTTCTTCAGATACTCTAGTATAGCATGTCTTAGGAAACCCTCCAGGATTTTACCCACAGTAGAGGTTAAGCTTACTGACCTATAATTCCAAGTTCGTTTTTTTTCCCCTTTTTGAATATTGGCACCACATATGTTATATGCCAGTCCTGTGGTACAGACCCTGTTATTATGGAATCTTTAAAGATTAAAAATAATGGTCTATCTATGAATTTACTTAATTCCTGCAGTACTCGCGGGTGTATCCCATCCAGGCCCGGGGGTTTGTCAACTTTAGTGATTTTTAGACGCCGACGTACTTCCTGCTGGGTTAAGCAAGTGACATTTAATGGATAATTTTTGCGATTTTCTTGTGTAAATACTGTTGAAATAAAAATCATTTAGCATATTGGCTTTTTCCTCATCCACCATTTCACCCAGACTATTTTTAAGGGGGCCAACACTATCATTTTTTAGTTTCTTACTATTTATGTAGTTAAAAAATATTTTGGGATTATTTTTACTTTCTCTGGTAATGAGTCTCTCTGTCTCAATCTTTGCTGCCTTGATTTGGTTTTTACAGAATTTATTTAATTTTCTGTATTTATTTAATGCCTCATCACTACCTACTTGCTTTAGTTCTCTAAATGCTTTCTTTTTGTCACTTATTGCGCCCCTTACAGCTCTATTTAGCCATAGTGGTTTCCTCCTATTTCTAGCATGTTTATTCCCATAGGGTATATATTGTGCACAGGTTCTACTCAGGAAGCTAATAAATGTCTCCCATTTGCTTTGTGTAGTTTTATGTCTCAGGATATCGTCCCAGGTTATTGCACTAAGATCATTTCTCAACTGTTGGAAATTTGCCTTCCTGAAGTTTAGTGTCCTTGTAACCCCTCTACTACACATCTTATTAAATTATACATGAAAGCTTATTATTACCCATGTGATCCCCAACTCGTATATTTGTTAACCGGCCGGCCTGTTGGTTAATATTAGGTCTAGCAGTGCCCCCCTTCTTGTTGGGTCCTGAACCAGTGGTGAAAGGTAATTGTCTCTCATAGTTGTCAAAAACCTATTACCTTTACTGGAACTACAGGTTTCTGTTCCCCAATGTATTTCAGGGAAGTTGAAGTCCCCTATAATAATGACTTCTCCTTGAGTCGCTGCTTCATCTATTTGCTTTATGAGGATATTCTCCGCTGCTTCCATTATTTTTGGAGACTTATAACAAACCCCTATCAGTAATTTATTATTTTTTCCCCCTCCCCTTATCTCCACCCACAGGGACTCTACATTTTCATTAGATTCATATATATTCTCACGTAAGATGGGTTTTAAGGATGATTTTACATATAAACACACACCACCACCTCGCTTGTTTGTACGGTCATTTCTGAACAGACTATAGCCCTGTAAATTAACTGCCCAGTCATGGCTCTCATCCAGCCATGTCTCAGATATCCCCACCATGTCATAATTATTTTCCAACAAAATTAATTCTAATTCCTCCATTTTGTTGGTGAGGCTTCTGGCATTAGTGTAAATGCATTTTATGTATCTCTCTGTACCTCTATTCCTTCTTACTATATTGACTGTTCTAACCCCACCCCCTATTTTTTTATTTGTGCCCAGGTCACTATCTGCACTATCTTACCCACCTATAAAATAAATACCCTCCCCCCAATCCCTAATTTAAACACTCCTCCAACGTTCTAGCCATTTTCTTCCCCAGCACAGCTGCACCCACCCCCATTGAGGTGCAGCCCGTCCCTAGCGTAGTACCTGTAGCCAACTGAGAAGTTGGCCCAGTTCTCCAGGAACCCAAACCCCTCCTTCCTACACCAATTCCTGAGCCACGTATTTATCTCTCTTATCTCCCGCTGCCTCTCTGGCATGGCAAGTGGTACAGGCAGTATTTTGGAGAATACCAACTTGGAGGTCCTTGCTTTAAGCTTGCAATCTAATTCCCTGAAATCATCTTTAAGGACCTTCCACCTACCTCTAACTTTGTCATTTGTGCCAATGTGCACCATGACAGCTGGGTCCTCACCAGCCTCTCCCAGTAATCTGTCAACCCCATCAGCGATGTGCCGGACTCGAGCGCCAGGTAGGCAGCACACTGATGATTCCTGTCCTTGTGACAGATTGCCCTATCTGTTCCCCTAATAATTGAGTCCCCCACTACCAGCACCTGCCTGGCCTGCCCTGCTCTCCTATTTCCCCCCTTACTGGAGCTGACACCCCTCCGGCTTTCAGAGGACATGCCTTGATGCAGCAGTGCTACCCCTGTACTGACAACCCCATCATCTGCCAACTTTGCAAACTTATTGGGGTGTGCCAAATCAGGACTAGCCTCCCTGGCACTCTTCCCTCTACCCCACCTTCTAACTGTCACCCAGATAGCTACCTCACTGTCCTGCAGCTCCATACTACCACCCTCCCCCACATCAACCCCAGTGAACAGCTGCTCAGTGAGCAGCAGACTCCTTTCCATATTGTCAATGGATCTCAGTGTTGCCAGCTGCTCATTTAGATCCAGTACCTGGGCTTCCAAACGCACAACGTGCTCACATCTCGCACAGCAGTATGCACCCACGACCGGCTGTTCAAGGATTGCATACAAGTGGCAACATGTACACTGGATAGCATTGTCAATAATGGAGCTCATTTCCTAATGGGGATTGTATTCCGTTTGCACTTATGCAAACGGAATACAAGGGGAGACCTCCGGAAGGACATTGTCCCCTCCCTCAAAACAAGGAAATCTAGGATGGAATCCTAGATTCCAGAAGGGAGACATCCCCAACCCTCGTGGTGTCTATTGTTTAGGATGAACTCTGCCAAGCAAAGTATGATCCCCAATCATGCTGAGTATGGGAGCAAAAACATCTTAGATAGGACTCAAGACACTGGTTGGTTCGCTCCGTTAGCCCATTAGTTTGAGGATGGTATGCAGATGAAAATGAGAGTTCCAACCCGAGGCGTTTACAGAAAGCCCTCCAGAATCTGGAGATAAACTTTGACCCACGATCGGAGACTATATTCATGGGAACCCCATGTAATCTTACCACCTGAACAAGGAACAAATCTACCAAGTCCTGCACACTGAGCAACTGTGCCAAAGGAATCAAATGGCATTGTTTAGAAAAACAGTCCACAATAACCCACACCGTAGTCATACCCTTGGAATCAGGGAGATCAGTAATGAAATCCATGGATATGTATAGGATAAGTCTAAGGACATACAGGAATGGGCAAAGGGAGAAGTTTCCCTGCCAGGGCGATGCGAGGCACTTTGTTCCTTGCACAGATCTCGCATGTCTTAACAAAAGCTTCAATATTCTTACCCAAGGACGGCCACCAATACTTTTTGCTCAACAGCTGACAGGTCCCCTTAAGGCCTGGGTGGCCCGCTGTGACCGAGGCGTGACACTCTCGGAGTAAGCCCAACCGTAACTGCACCGGAACGAATAATTTATCATGAGGTGTGCTAGACGGAGCCATCCCCTGAGTCTTAACCACCTCCCAAGCTAAACTGATAAAAGAGACTACAATGCCATTTGGAAGAATAAAATTAGGTTCCGTAATTTCCGACTCACTAGGCCCATGGGATTTGTCTCGAGTTCAGCCTCTTAGGATTCTCTAAAAAAAAACTAGAGATTATTATGGTCAGTAAGCACCGTGAATGGGTGGCTTAGCTCCCTCAAGGAGATGCCTCCACTCCTCCAGAGGAGTTAACTTTATGGCAAGAAGTTCATGACTGCCGATGTCATAATTGAGCTCTGGAGGAGAGAATTTCAAAGAAAAAAAAACACACAAAGCCTCAAATGCGCTAAGGTGCTGGAACCCTGGGAGAGCACTGCTCCCACCCCTACCTCAGAAGTATCCACCTCCACCATAAATGGCTTATTGACATCAGGCTGGACCAAAACTGGAGAGGAGGAAAAGGCTTTCTTAAGTGTATTAAACACTTAACAACCGCCGTAACGCATTTTCACAGCGGCAGTTAAGGGTACTTATGCCTCAGCGCTGCTCTTTCACGTCGCTGAGGAATAAGCCTATAGAGCCCCCAGTGTTGGAAAATCTCTGGGGGCTCAGCTACAGGTGGTAGCTGAGACCCTGGAGAATAATATCAGAGCCGGTTTTTCAGGTCCTCGATCACGTGATCGCCACTATTCAGTGAATAGCGGCGATCACAAAAAAGAAAAAAGTGCACCCGCAGTTACAATGGTTTCTCTCTTCTCTGACATGATATAATAATAATAACTAACAATAATCTTTTTATTTATATAGTGCCAACAAATTTTGCAGCGCTTTACAATTCAGAAAATTTACAGACATTACCGGAACGGTCTTCATTGGGGCTCACAATCTACAGTACATTCCCTATCAGTATGTCTTTGGAGTGTGGGAGGAAACGGGAGAACAAGGCGGAAACCCACGCAAACACGGGAAGAACATACAAATTCCTTGTAGATTTTGTCCTTGCTGGGATTTGAACCAAGGACCCCAGCGCTACAAGGCTGCAGTGCTAACCACTGAGCCACCATGCTGCCCTATTATATACGTATCAGAGGAGAGAGAAATGAAGCCACCAGAGCCCACCCGGTACCTCTGCAGTCCCCCGGATCTCCTGATCCATCCCCAGTCATCTTCCGGTAAAAAAAAAATAGAGGGCATGTGCAGTGTGCCCGCCGAGATCTGACAGCCTGTACCCGGCAACAATAGGGAATTTTACCTATTGGTTCCTTTTGATCACTGTGATAAACTCTATCCACTGTTTAAGCACATCAGGGGCTCTCCAAACGCGACATGACATCCGCTCTAGATTGCAGCCAATTTTGCATTCAAAAAGTCAAATGGTGCGCCATCACTTCCGAGCCCTGCCGTGCACCCAAACAGTGGTTTTCCCCCACATATGGGGTATCGGAGTACTCAGAAGAAATTGCACAACAAATTTTGTGGTCCATATTCTCTTGTTACCCTTGCAAAAATAAAAAAAAATTGGGGTATGAAGTAAAATTTGTGTGAAAAAAGTTAAATGATCATTTTTTCCTTCCACATTGCTTCACTTCCTGTGAAGGGGTAATAAACTTCTTGAATGTGGTTTTGAGCACCCTGAGGGGTTCAGTTTTTAGAATGGTGTCACTTTTGGGGATTTTCTATCATATAGACCCCTCAAAGTCACTTCAAATGTAATGTGGTCCCTAAAAAAATGGTTTTGTAAATTTTGTTGAAAAAATTAGAAATCGCTGATCAACTTTTAACCCTTATAACTCCCTAACAAAAAAAAAATTTTGTTCCAAATATTGTGCTGATGTAAAGTAGACATGTGGAAAATGTTATTTATTAACTATTTTGTGTGACAGAGTGGTGGCCAAAAGTATTGGCACCCCTGCAATTCTGTCAGATAATACTCAGTTTCTTCCTGAAAATGACTGCAATCACAAATTCTTTGGTATTATCTTCATTTAATTTGTCTTCAATGAAAAAACACAAAAAGAATTGTCCTAAAGCCAAATTGGATACAATTCCACACCAAACCTAAAAAAGGGGGTGGACAAAAGTATTGGCACTGTTTGAAAAATCATGTGATGCTTCTCTAATTTGTGTAATTAACAGCACCTGTAACTTACCTGTGGCACCTAACAGGTGTTGGCAATAACTAAATCACACTTGCAGCCAGTTAACATGGATTAAAGTTGACTCAACCTCTGTCCTGTGTCCTTGTGTGTACCACATTGAGCATGGAGAAAAGAAAGAAGACCAAAGAACTGTCTGAGGATTTGAGAAATCAAATTGTGAGGAAGCATGAGCAATCTCAAGGCTACTTGTCCATCTCCAAAGACCTGAATGTTCCTGTGTCTTCCCTGCGCAGTGTCATCAAGAAGTTTAAAGCCCATGGCACTGTGGCTAACCTCCCTAGATGTGGATGGAAAAGAAAAATTGACGAGAGATTTCAACGCAAGATTATGCGGTTGGTGGATAAAGAACCTCGACTAACATCCAAACAAGTTCAAGCTGCCCTGCAGTCCGAGGGTACAACAGTGTCAACCCGTACTATCCATCAGCGTCTGAATGAAAAGGGACTGTATGGTAGGATACCCAGGAAGACCCCACTTCTTACCCCGAGACATAAAAAAGCCAGGCTGGAGTTTGCCCAAACTTACCTGAGAAAGCCTAAAACGTTTTGGAAGAATGTTCTCTAGTCAGATGAGACAAAAGTAGAGCTTTTTGGGAAAAAGCATCAACAGAGTGTGCAGGAAAAAAAAAGAGGCATTCAAAGAAAAGAACACGGTCCCTACAGTCAAACATGGCAGAGGATCCCTGATGTTTTGGGGCTGCTTTGCTGCCTCTGGCACTGGACTGCTTGACCGTGTGCATGGCATTATGAAGTCTGAAGACTACCAACAAATTTTGCAGCATAATGTAGGGCCCAGTGTGAGAAAGCTGGGTCTCCCTCAGAGGTCATGGGTCTTCCAGCAGGACAATGACCCAAAACACACTTCCAAAAGCACTATAAAATGGTTTGAGAGAAAGCACTGGAGACTTCTAAGGTGGCCAGCAATGAGTCCAGACCTGAATCCCATAGAACACCTGTGGAGAGATCTCAAAATGGCAGTTTGGAGAAGGCACCCTTCAAATATCAGGGACCTGGAGCAGTTTGCCAAAGAAGAATGGTCTACAATTCCAGCAGAGCATTGTAAGAAACTCATTGATGGTTACCGGAAGCGGTTGTTCGCAGTTATTTTGGCTAAAGGTTGTGCAACCAAGTATTAGGCTGAGGGTGCCAATACTTTTGTCTGGCCCATTTTTGGAGTTTTGTGTGAAATGGTCAATGATTTGATTTTTTCTTCATTCTCTTTTGTGTTTTTTCCTTGCAAGCAAATTAAATGAAGATAATACCAAAGAATTTGTGATTGCAATCATTTTCAGGAAGAAACTGAGTATTATCTGACAGAATTGCAGGGGTGCCAATATTTTTGGCCACCACTGTAGCTCTCTGATTTAAGGGCATAAAAATTCAAACAGTCTCAATCAGTGGGATCAGTTGAAGAGTTCCAGAGTTATTACCTCATAAAGTGACCGTGGTCAGAATTGTAAAATTTGGCCTGGTCATTAAGGACATAATTGGCTCCGTCACTAAGGGTATGTGCCCACAATGCGTACCAGCCCACGGCCCAGACGCTGCGGAAGAGCCGCCGGCGGCTTCCACTTATCTATGCATAGGAGCGGCGTTTTTGTTTTTTTTACTTGCGGACTTTCCTCATAGAGGTTAGGACTATGGGGAAAGCCTGCTTGTGGATCCGCAAGAGAAATTGACCTGCTACAGTCTGGAAAGACGCACCACATGTCAGTTTCCAAGAGTGAGCAGCAGGTGCCCAGATAATAATAGTTGACATGGGATTTCTAGAAATCCCATCCACTATGCTGTAACATCTGGCCGCTGCAGGTTTGACGCTGCATAAGTCCGCAGCGGCTCCGGATCGTGGGCACACATCCTAAGAGGTTAAAGGCCATAGTGGCTTTAGGTCCCCAATAAGACACGTCTGCCCCCTCATGGGTAAGATTGGTGAGAGGTTTCAACACCTTGGAAAAACCCTTAATAAACCTCCGGTAATAAGTGGCAAAACCCAAGAAACGCTGCAATCCCTTGAGGCTAACCGGTTATGCCCACTCCAACACTGCCCTCACTTTCCAGGGATCCATCCGAAACCCCATGGGGAACAAAATGAGTCCCAGAAACCCCAACTCCTGCACTTCGAAAACACACTTTTCTTTTTGACATAAAGAAAATGATCCTCCAATCTTTTCAGGACAGTGCGCACATGGTCCCTATGTGCAGCTAGTTTCCTGGAGAGGAAATCATCAATGTAAACAAAAATACAAATACCCAAAAGATCACGGAAAATATTTACAAGCGCTTGAAACACAGCTGGAGCATTGCAGAGCATGATACAATACTCATAATGACCCTTGGAAGTATCGAAGGTTGTTTTCCACTCATCCCCCTCCTTGATGAGAACAAGGTTATAAGCCACCTGGAGATCCAGCTTGTTAAACCAACTTGCCCCCTCCAGTTGGTTAATGAGGTCAGGGATGAGTGAAAGAGGGGGCCGATTACGTAGTGTTATGCGATTGAGCTCACAATAGTCAATACATGGTCTCAAACCGCCATCCTTTTTGGCCACAAAAACGAATCCTGCTGCAACCAGGGATTTAGAAAAACGGATAAACCCATTTTTTTCAAATTTTCCTGAATATATTCCCTCATGGCTTGCCTCTTGGGTTCTGACAGGTTAAAAATTCTGCCTAAAGGTAACTTTGCCCCCTCAATGAGCTGGATGGAACAGTCATAAGTTCTATGTGGAGGTAATTTCTGGGAGGCCTCTTCGGAGAACATCAGTGGGCACTCTGCCACATACTATGGGACCTGGGAGGTAGAACCTACTACCTTAGGAGGCTTGATAATACAAAGGGATTAGCAGTTGGAGGATCACTTAACAATATCCCCCCTTTGCCTTTCAATAATAGAGTTATGAGTGCGAAGCCAAGGGAGACCTAACAGCACAGCAGTAGGAAGATCCTATAAAATAAAAAAGCATGCCTCTACCTTATGCAGATAACCTGTGGTGACAGATACTGGTTCAGCAGTGCGATACCCAATACTCTGGGCAAAGGGAGAATTATCAAGAGAAGATAATGTTATAGAAGCATCCAATGAGATAAGAGGAACCTCCAACTCCTTGCCCATGGCAGCATTTAAAAACGTATCTCAGCTCTGCAATCAACAAAAGCATAACCCTCCACACTCTTACCATTAAACGTGATAACAATGGGTAAAAGTAATATCTTTTCCAGGGGTACCTGAGCTCCTATCTGGGAATCTTGAGCCCGCCGGCTCCAGACATGGACATTCATGAACCAGATGGCGCGAGGAACAGCATAAAAGACGCCATCTTTGCTGACTTGACTACCGAGAGGTACCAACTCCACCAAGCTGCATGGGTTCTCCCTCAGCCTCAGCCGAGGGTATGCCAGAGGGACATTTTTTCCTAACATCTCTCTCGTCTTCTCCGATCAAATCGCACAGTTAAAGTCATGGCGGCCTCCAATTACCAGGGAGGAGAGTGGTACACTAGCATATCGTTAATATATTAATTAAGCCTACACAGGACAGTATTATGAAGAGCGGTATCGTTCCACCCCGTCTCTAAGGTCCCACTGACAACGCCTTAAGATGGGATTCAGCTAAAGCCACCCGGTACGGTTCATGATAAATCTGCACCATAGCCTTAAAAAAATCATCCACTAACGAGATTATGGGTGAACATGAGGGTAATGAAAATGTCCAAGACGGGGGATCCCCTCTAAGTAGGGAAATAACAAGACCCACCCAAGTACCTTTAGTCCCTGAGGAAACAGGGCAAAGTTGGAAATATAATTTGCACCCCTCCTTAAAATTATTAAACTATTTCTGATCTCCCCTCAAAAAATCAGGAAGGGGCACCTTAGGTTCTTTGGGAATGACCCCCGCGGTAGGACTGGGGTTAGAACTTGACTATGTCGGGGGACCCTCTGAGCAAGTGTCTGGCTATATTGATTCACGGTGCCCGCTAAATCCAGGAACATTCCCAAAAGACCCTGAATCAGGTCAGTAAGCAGCTTAACCAGATCCATTTTTTTTTATAGAATATACAGTGAAGGAAATAATTACAGTATTTGATCCCTTGTTGTTTTTGTAAGTTTGCCCACTGACAAAGACATGAAAAGTCTATAATTTTAAAGGTAGGTTAATTTTAACATTGAGAGATAGAATATCCAATAAAAAAATGAAGAAAAATCACATTGTATAAATTACTGCATTTTGCAAATGAGAAATAAGTATTTGATCCCCTACAAACCATTATGAGTTCTGGCTCCTACAGACCAGTTAGACGCTCCTAATCAACTCGTTACCTGCATTAAAGACAGCTGTCTTACATAGTCATCTGTATAAAAGACTCCTGTCCACAAACTCAATTAATTAGTCAGACTCTACAACATGAGCAGGACCAAAGGGCTTTCTAAGGATGTCAGGGACAAGATCATAGACCTGCACAAAGCTGGAATGGGCTACAAAACCATAAGTAAGATGCTGGGTGAGAAGGAGACAACTGTTGGTGCAATAGTAAGAAAATGGAAGAAATACAAAACGACTGTCAATCGACATCGATCTGGGGCACCATGCAAAATCTCACCTCGTGGGGTATCCTTGGATCATGAGAAAGATGAAAGATCAGCCTAAAACTACACAGGGAGAACTTGTTAATGATCCCAAGGCAGCTGGGACCACAGTCACCAAGTAAACCATTGGTAACACATGACGCCTTAAAGGTTTAAAATCCTGCAGTGCCCGCAAGGTCCCCCTGCTCCAGAAGGCACATATACAGGGCCATCTGAAGATTGTCAATGAACACCTGGATGATTCTGTGAGTTATTGGGTGAAGGTGCTGTGGTCAGATGAGACTAAAATTGAGCTCTTTGACATTAACTCAACTCGCCGTGTTTGGAATAAGAAGAAGGATGAGTACAACCCTAAGAACATCATCCCAATCATGAAGCATGGTGAGGGAAACATTATACTTTGGGGGTGCTTTTCTGCAAAGGGGACATGACGACTGCATCGTACTGAAGGGAAGATGGATGGGGTCATGTATTGGGAGATTTTGGCCAAAAACCTCCTTCCCTCAGTAAGAGCATTGAAGATGGGTCATGGCTGGGACTTCCAGCAAGACAATGACCCAAAACATACAGCCAATGCAACAAAGGAGTGGCTCAAAAAGAAGCACAGTAAGGTAATGGAATGGCCTAGCCAGTCTCAAGACCTTAATCCCATAGAAAAACTTATGGAGGGAGTTGAAGCTCTGAGTTGCCAAGCGACAGCCTCAAAATCTGAATGATTTAGAGATGATCTGCAAAGAGGAGTGGACCCAAATTCCTCCTGACATGTGTGCAAACCTCATCATCAACTACAAAAAACATCTGACTGCTGTGCTTGCCAACAAGGGTTTTGCCACCAAGTATTAAGTGTTTGCCAGAGGAATCAAATACTTATTTCTCACTGAAAAATGCAAAAAAATTTATCTAATTTATACAATATGATTTTCTTGATTTTGTTTGGGCTATTCTATCTTTCAATGTTAAAATTAACCTACCCTTAAAATTATAAACTGTTCATGTCTTCGTCAGTGGGCAAATTTACAAAAACAGCAAGGGATCAAATACTTTATTTCCTTCACTGTATATGTCTGTTTATTCTGTTATGCGCTCCGCAGAGGGACCCAGCAAGACAGCATCAAACCAGCAAAGGTGCAGCCACAAGCTGCCCAGCTGGGCGAGCTCTTGAAGAATACTCTTCACACAACTCCTAGTAAATGGAAGGAGGACTTTGGCAGAGCCCTTCTCAGGCCCAGTCTTGTGAAGCAGCTGGTCCTGTTCGAGGACTAGGTGAGTACCTCTGCAAGAACCCCAGGAAGTGTAACCAGAAGAGAAAATGAGAAAACCCCTGAAAAGATAGCAAAACCTAATGCTAGCAAGCCTAGCATCACTCACTACCAAGCACATATTGAACTGCGAACTGCAATAAACAGCAAAGGACTGAGAAGAGAGCAGGGTTAAATAGCCTGCCTAATGATCAGGTGTTGATTACCTCCCAATCATCCCCAGACAGCGACTCTCTGCTAGCTTCAGAAGCAGACTGAACATAATCTCACTAGTGCTCAGTACCAGATATAACAGCATCCTGCATCCTCACACATCCCACAACACCAGAAGGCGACGCTCCACAAGATTGAGACAGTTTCCCTGCATGCTTATTAGCTCCGCCTCCAGGGTCAGGACAATGGCCGCGCTTGTGACCGGCATAGTGTAGCACCGGACCTCCTCCATTCCCAGGTGGGAGCACAGAACCACGATTCGTAACACCATGAGAGAGTTCACAGGAGTTAATCAGCTGATGAACCCTGGTGACCTCACTTATGGCACCAGCTTCAGTGCCGTAAGTGAGATCACCGAAGCTTATCAGCTGATGAACTCCTGTGAACTCTCTCTCGGCAGCTCAGCGCTTTACACTTCAGGAACTATGACGCTGCTGTCGGTGAGTAGCCGGCGGCCGGGTAGAACAGTCACATCAGATGAAGTGACTGCTCTCCAAGTGAAATCGACGGGGGACGGTATGGATAGGTGAGTATTATGGTGGTTTATTATTTTTTCTCTTTTACCGGTAACATGGGCATCGGGAATTAGGTGTTAAGGTGAGTATTATGATGAATTTTTATTTTTTACAGGGGACAAGGGCTTCAGGGATTAGTTGTTAAGGTGAGTATAACTGTGTTTTTTATTTTTACTTCAATATTTATTTATAAATTAAGTTCTTTTTTTTTCACTTTGAGCCGGCTGATGACAACTCCCATCAGCAGAGCCTGCTCTCACTGTTATCAGTGACAGCAGGCGTAGGCTGATGGGAATAGTAGTATTCTCATCAGCCGACGTCTGACCAGCGATAAGCTTTTTACCGCGGGTCACAGTCACAGCTGCGAGCTCACGCTGACATCTGACAGCATGATCCCGCAGCACTCTGAACGGCAGTAACGATTTTACCACCGATCAGAGCTCCTGTTTCTCGCACTGTCATGCAGACCACAGCGCAGGAAACATCCAATGTTTAGGGTGCCGAACCCAAACAGTAACACGGACTTCCTGAGGAAGTCCATGTTTAGGGTCCGTGCCCGAACACTAGGTGTTCAGTAAGTATCCCGAACTTTATTGTTCAGGTTCACCCATCTCTAATGACAACATGAAGCAGCTGTGGAGGTGCCTGAACTATGACCAACATTTATGGCCCCTCTGTGGTGACTTAAATGTGGTAGCACTCTTTACTTGGTTCCTAGAGTGGATACAAAGTACTGCTGCTTTCTGTGTGAGTGGGATAGTCATGCAAAAGAATATCACTACAATAAAAAATATTGGGAACTATATTGTAATCTAGTTGCCGCCTTTGAACTGACTAACTTGCCAATAAGGTTTTTAAAATGTGGAACCCAAAACTGCATCTCATATTTTAGATGTGGCCTTACAAGTGATTTATAGAGGAGTAACAATACATTGGGATCACAGGATTCTCTCTCTATTTTTATAAACCCTAAAATTTTGTTTGCTTTTGCAGCTGCTGACTGATAGGGAGTACTGCTGCTCAACTTGTATCAAGTTCTATCGTCCCAAGTATATTTCCATGTAATGTATATGCAGCAATGCAATTACTGCGGCGCATTACTCTACATTTATCTACATTACACCTCATCTATCATGTGTTTGCCCATGACAGCATCTTATGTAATATAACATGTCTAAAATAGATGATAAATGTGATGCAAAACATACATTTTCAGAAATTAAGCTAAAATTTCGGCTGCATGTAGCTTAGTAAATCAGCCACATTGAATGCCTTAGCTAACTAGACCACACACTGAAATGATGCCTGCCTCACACATGTAACAAATGCATTGTCCACTTTCATCACTTGTTAGTCAGGGGGAGTATTAAATACAATGTATGCCCTTATTTTGAGTTTACCTAAAAGCCACCAGGACCTCCCTCAGAAATCATATCAGGTCTGTGTGATGTTTGAGAAGTGTCATCCATGAAGTTGACTCGTGCAGGTCGTCGATTTATGATTAACACACCACCGGCCTCTTTGACAAATGTAAAAGCCAGAGGTGAGAGTCAGGCATAATGTGAGTTTGTAATGTTAGCTAAATGTATACAATCGGGCTAAGTTTCTACTGTAAGCTACAAGTGCCAGAAATTTGGGTTAATTTGTGCCAATTGAAGCTTTACACTACATTAAACATAAAGCATTTTAGATATGTGCTTTTGACACGAGCAGCAAGGTAGTGTGGTCTGCTGGAAAGTGTGCTGGGAATGGGGTGTGTCCTAAATCAAGAACTTGTGCGCAAAAATTAAAATGTTAAATTTTGCTAAAATTTTGTAAAAATTGTGCCACACTTGTGAAAAAGATCAGACGTCTGTTCTGATGGAATACTGATGAATATTGGAAATTACTCCACTGCAGGAGGTGAGTACACACTTATTTATTTTAATTCAGGTCCTGAATTGATTAATCTGGAGTTAACCGGTAGTGGATAACCCCTTGTGATTTTCATAATTACATATCAGAGTTAGGTGCTAGAGTCAAGTATCAAAGTAAGGCCGGTTTCACACAACTATTGACTTCAGACAATTTTCACATTATAAGACTCTACCGCTGGGTCTCCAGACTTGAGCTAATTACCGTACTTCACATATGCCCATGAAGCAGGTATCGAGAACTGTCCATGATTTATGGATGTGTGAAACCAGCCTAAGGTGTCAGAGTCACAAATTAGTGGACAGAGCTAGGTCTCTCATTTATCATAGTGGAAAATTTGGTTTATTTATTTCTAATGCTTTCATTTGCATAGATGCTGGATGGCTGTCTGGGATAAAAGAAGCACTCCTCCCATTAAAGTTTATATCGTATTAATATATTGCAATCTTCATATTATATAGCACTGTGCACTTACAATTGCTCAGTTTGCCTTTCTATCCAGTTAATTCTTCTCTTTTCTCTTATGTAGAAACAGAAAGTCTCTTTTCCCTGCATGAGTCTTCAATTAGTGACCTAGATGCTGCCAGGGACTTTTGCAGTGATAACTCACGCAGGAAAAAAGAGACTTCCTGTTTCTACATAGAACTTAGATGGATTCAGCTAGGCAGTTTTTAATCAGGTGATGCCATATACCTAATGGAAAAGAGAAGACTTAGCTGGGTATAAAGGCAAAATGAGCAATTGTAAGTACACAGTGCTATATAATATGATGACTGCAATAAATTAAGAGGATAAAAATGTTGATGGGACGGCTTCTTTAAACACAACTAATCAATCTTTTTGTGACTTTGACGTTTTTGAAATATAATTTGTTTACCTGGAGTATTCGTGCTGATACAGAAACAATCTGATTAAAGAAGGATATATTATGCCGGAACTTCTCTTGCATGTCACATAAAAATAGGACACTTGAGTGCTGGCCCAGCTTTCCTATACGACTTAGTGACATTTTCTTTATCTAAAAAATAAAATATTACAATAGAGAGATTTATAGACCAATAAACATACAGAGTGTTTAAGATAAAATAATACCAGCTGAATACCTTGTATTTACACAATGGAAGACCTTTCCTAACATCACTGACATAAAACACTTTGCATTATTATGGAAATGATCCTCCAGAAACCAGGTACCATTATATACAAACTGAGTCTAAAAGATGTTGAACAGTGACAGAATCTTCATAATTTAGTCTCTGCTCATCAGAACAGTGGGTTTCCATAAACCTATCATGTCATTGGAGAGTAGCTTTTAGGTTTTAATTCAAAACAGTTTTAAAAAAAAAAAGTTAAAGGGGGATATTCCTTACATGTAAAAGGTTTAATCAATGGGTCGAGGGTGGCTTTTTATTTAAAAAATATGTATGCTATATTGACTGACGCCATTCCTTCACACTCGCTAGTAAGTCCCCTGCCGGTCTCAAAGCATCAAAATTTGTCAAGTAAGCTAGCCAGACACTAATAACCTGCAGCCTGCACATTCTGTCCAAGCAGAGGAAGCCATTTCAGAAGGAATAGGATGGCTCCAGCCAATCAGCGGCAACTGAAAGACTGCAGTGGTCACGTGACGCCACCTCTGGATGCTGATGCTTTGAGACCGGTCAGGAACACAGTCATAAGTGTGAAGGAGTGACAGTTCAAGAGTAGGCAATAGGATTTCTTTTTTTATTAACACATCTTGGACCCATTGAGAATAATTTTTAAAGTAGGGGGAAACATTCATTACGGTTTTAAAATTAGAGACATTTTTTACAGTAATTCCATTTTTACAGCCTCAAAAGTGATTAAATAAGCTATGATAATTATACAAATAGTTATTTTTTTTAATACATGGATCTTTCTGCTTTCAGCTTCATCCAAGAGAATCGACTCACACAAATCAACACTCTGATCAAACTGAAGGGACCAGAGTTTCATCAGAGTGTATTACCATAATCGTTCAAACTAAGTTCCACTGCTCGATGCTCCACGGCGCGGCCAACCATTTATATACACCTTCCCACCAGCTTGTTTTCTCTCTATCTCCACCCTTCCTGGCACTATGAAGCCAGAGCTGTCAATCAAAGAAGAGGGGATGGAGATCAAGGGAAAACAAGCAGGTGGGAAGGTTGGCCACGCCAAGTAGCACCGAGCGGTGGGACTTACTTTGGAAAAGTCATCCTGTGCTGGCAGAGTCCCTTTGAAGTTCACATTATTTTTTGCGACTCACAGACATGCGATATTGGTTTATATACCTCATTCAAAAAATTATAAATTCTAATATGTGTGACTTTATCTACTTTTAGGACTTGAGTGAAAATCTAATGTAGTTTTAGGCAATCAAATTTATGCAGAAACTTCTGAAAAATTCATAAGCTTTCAAGCAGCACTGCATGTGTCTAAAAAGCTGTTGAGTTCAGGACAGGAAACAAATGGCCAGTTGTAAATGAGGGTCCGTACTTGCACTAGTGAAGAGCGGCAGCACGGCTCCAGTCGCACAGCGCGAGTGAAGAGCGGCAGCACGGCTCCAGTCGCACAGCGCGAGTGAAGAGCGGCAGCACAGCTGCAGTCGCACAGCGCTAGTGAAGAGCGGCAGCACGGCTCCAGTCACACGGCTCTAGTGAAGAGCGGCAGCACGGCTCCAGTCGCACAGCGCTAGTGAAAAGCGGCAGCACGGCTCCAGTCGCACAGCGCGAGTGAAGAGCGGCAGCACGGCTCCAGTCACACAGCGCTAGTGAAGAGCGGCAGCACGGCTCCAGTCACACAGCGCTAGTGAAGAGCGGCAGCAGGGCACCAGTCACACAGCGATAGTGAAGAGCGGCAGCACGGCTCCAGTCGCACAGCGCTAGTGAAGAGCGGCAGCACGGCTCCAGTCACACAGCGCTAGTGAAGAGCGGCAGCACGGCTCCAGTCACACAGCGCTAGTGAAGAGCGGCAGCACGGCTCCAGTCACACAGCGCTAGTGAAGAGCGGCAGCACGGCTCCAGTCACACAGCGCTAGTGAAGAGCAGCAGCACGCAGTCACACAGCGCTAGTGAAGAGCAGCAGCACGCAGTCACACAGCGCTAGTGAAGAGCAGCAGCACGGCTCCAGTCACACAGCGCTAGTGAAGAGCGGCAGCACGGCTCCAGTCACAAAGGGCTAGTGAAGAGCGGCAGCACAGCTCCAGTCACACAGCATAGTGAAGAGCGGCAGCACAGCTCCAGTCACACAGCGCTAGTGAAGAGCGGCAGCACGGCTCCAGTCACAGAGCGCTAGTGAAGAGCAGCAGCACGGCTCCAGTCACACAGCGCTAGAGAAGAGCAGCAGCATGGCTCCAGGCTCCAGTCAAACAGCGATAGTGAAGAGCGGCAGCACGGCACCAGTCACACAGCGCTAGTGAAGAGCGGCAGCACAGCTCCAGTCACACAGCATAGTGAAGAGCGGCAGCACGGCTCCAGTCACACAGCGCTAGTGAAGAGCGGCAGCACGGCACCAGTCACACAGCGCTAGTGAAGAGCGGCAGCACGGCACCAGTCACACAGCGCTAGTGAAGAGCGGCAGCACGGCACCAGTCACACAGCGCTAGTGAAGAGCGGCAGCACCGCTCCAGTCACACAGCGCTAGTGAAGAGCGGCAGCACGGCTCCAGTCACACAGCGCTAGTGAAGAGCGGCAGCACGGCACCAGTCACACAGCGCTAGTGAAGAGGGGCAGCACAGCTCCAGTCACACAGCATAG
The DNA here is from genome assembly GCF_046119375.1 of Phyllobates terribilis. Taxonomy (NCBI): domain Eukaryota; kingdom Metazoa; phylum Chordata; class Amphibia; order Anura; family Dendrobatidae; genus Phyllobates; species Phyllobates terribilis. The sequence continues at coordinate 193,942,524 of NW_027362772.1, read as the reverse complement.
TGAAGAGCGGCAGCACAGCTCCAGTCACACAGCGCTAGTGAAGAGAGGCAGCACGGCTCCAGTCACACAGCGCTAGTGAAGAGCGGCAGCACGGCTCCAGTCACACAGCGCTAGTGAAGAGCAGCAGCACGCAGTCACACAGCGCTAGTGAAGAGCGGCAGCACGGCTCCAGTCACACAGCGCTAGTGAAGAGCAGCAGCACGCAGTCACACAGCGCTAGTGAAGAGCAGCAGCACGCAGTCACACAGCGCTAGTGAAGAGCAGCAGCACGCAGTCACACAGCGCTAGTGAAGAGCAGCAGCACGCAGTCACACAGCGCTAGTGAAGAGCAGCAGCACGCAGTCACACAGCGCTAGTGAAGAGCAGCAGCACGCAGTCACACAGCGCTAGTGAAGAGCAGCAGCACGCAGTCACACAGCGCTAGTGAAGAGCGGCAGCACGGCTCCAGTCACACAGCGCTAGTGAAGAGCAGCAGCACGGCTCCAGTCACACAGCGCTAGTGAAGAGCGGCAGCACGGCTCCAGTCACACAGCTCTAGTGAAGAGCAGCAGCAAGGCACAAGTCAGACAGCGCTAGTGAAGAGCAGCAGCACGCAGTCACACAGCGCTAGTGAAGAGCGGCAGCACGGCACCAGTCACACAGCGCTAGTGAAGAGCGGCAGCACGGCACCAGTCACACAGCGCTAGTGAAGAGGGGCAGCACAGCTCCAGTCACACAGCATAGTGAAGAGGGGCAGCACAGCTCCAGTCACACAGCGCTAGTGAAGAGAGGCAGCACGGCTCCAGTCACACAGCGCTAGTGAAGAGAGGCAGCACGGCTCCAGTCACACAGCGCTAGTGAAGAGAGGCAGCACGGCTCCAGTCACACAGCGCTAGTGAAGAGAGGCAGCACGGCTCCAGTCACACAGCGCTAGTGAAGAGCAGCAGCACGGCTCCAGTCACACAGCGCTAGTGAAGAGCAGCAGCACGCAGTCACACAGCGCTAGTGAAGAGCAGCAGCACGCAGTCACACAGCGCTAGTGAAGAGCAGCAGCACGGCTCCAGTCACACAGCGCTAGTGAAGAGCGGCAGCACGGCACCAGTCACACAGCGCTAGTGAAGAGCGGCAGCACCGCTCCAGTCACACAGCGCTAGTGAAGAGCGGCAGCACGGCTCCAGTCACACAGCGCTAGTGAAGAGCGGCAGCACGGCACCAGTCACACAGCGCTAGTGAAGAGGGGCAGCACAGCTCCAGTCACACAGCATAGTGAAGAGCGGCAGCACAGCTCCAGTCACACAGCGCTAGTGAAGAGAGGCAGCACGGCTCCAGTCACACAGCGCTAGTGAAGAGCGGCAGCACGGCTCCAGTCACACAGCGCTAGTGAAGAGCAGCAGCACGCAGTCACACAGCGCTAGTGAAGAGCGGCAGCACGGCTCCAGTCACACAGCGCTAGTGAAGAGCAGCAGCACGCAGTCACACAGCGCTAGTGAAGAGCAGCAGCACGCAGTCACACAGCGCTAGTGAAGAGCAGCAGCACGCAGTCACACAGCGCTAGTGAAGAGCAGCAGCACGCAGTCACACAGCGCTAGTGAAGAGCAGCAGCACGCAGTCACACAGCGCTAGTGAAGAGCAGCAGCACGCAGTCACACAGCGCTAGTGAAGAGCAGCAGCACGCAGTCACACAGCGCTAGTGAAGAGCGGCAGCACGGCTCCAGTCACACAGCGCTAGTGAAGAGCAGCAGCACGGCTCCAGTCACACAGCGCTAGTGAAGAGCAGCAGCACGGCTCCAGTCACACAGCGCTAGTGAAGAGCGGCAGCACGGCTCCAGTCACACAGCTCTAGTGAAGAGCAGCAGCAAGGCACAAGTCAGACAGCGCTAGTGAAGAGCAGCAGCACGCAGTCACACAGCGCTAGTGAAGAGCGGCAGCACGGCACCAGTCACACAGCGCTAGTGAAGAGCGGCAGCACGGCACCAGTCACACAGCGCTAGTGAAGAGGGGCAGCACAGCTCCAGTCACACAGCATAGTGAAGAGGGGCAGCACAGCTCCAGTCACACAGCGCTAGTGAAGAGAGGCAGCACGGCTCCAGTCACACAGCGCTAGTGAAGAGAGGCAGCACGGCTCCAGTCACACAGCGCTAGTGAAGAGAGGCAGCACGGCTCCAGTCTCACAGCGCTAGTGAAGAGAGGCAGCACGGCTCCAGTCACACAGCGCTAGTGAAGAGCAGCAGCACGGCTCCAGTCACACAGCGCTAGTGAAGAGCAGCAGCACGCAGTCACACAGCGCTAGTGAAGAGCAGCAGCACGCAGTCACACAGCGCTAGTGAAGAGCAGCAGCACGGCTCCAGTCACACAGCGCTAGTGAAGAGCGGCAGCACGGCTCCAGTCACACAGCGCTAGTGAAGAGCAGCAGCACAGCTCCAGTCACACAGCATAGTGAAGAGCGGCAGCACGGCTCCAGTCACACAGCGCTAGTGAAGAGCGGCAGCATGGCTCCAGTCACACAGCGCTAGTGAAGAGCGGCAGCACGGCTCCAGTCACACAGCGCTAGTGAAGAGCAGCAGCACGGCTCCAGTCACACAGCGCTAGTGAAGAGCAGCAGCACGGCTCCAGTCACACAGCGCTAGTGAAGAGCAGCAGCACGGCTCCAGGCTCCAGTCACACAGCGATAGTGGAGAGCGGTAGCACGGCTCCAGTCACACAGCGCTAGTGAAGAGAGGCAGCACGGCTCCTGTCACACAGCGCTAGTGAAGAGCGGCAGCACGGCTCCTGTCACACAGTGCTAGTGAAGAGCGGCAGCACGGCACCAGTCACACAGCACTAGTGAAGAGCAGCAGCACGGCTCCAGTCACACAGCGCTAGAGAAGAGCAGCAGCACGGCTCCAGTCACACAGCGATAGTGAAGAGCGGCAGCACGGCTCCAGTCACAAAGCGCTAGTGAAGAGCGGCAGCACGGCTCCAGTCACAAAGCGCTAGTGAAGAGCGGCAGCACGGCTCCAGTCACACAGTGCTAGTGAAGAGCGGCAGCACGGCTCCAGTCACAAAGCGCTAGTGAAGAGGGGCAGCACGGCTCCAGTCACACAGCGCTAGTGAAGAGGGGCAGCACGGCACCAGTCACACAGCGCTAGTGAAGAGCGGCAGCACGGCTCCAGTCACACAGCGCTAGAGAAGAGCAGCAGCACGGTTCCAGGCTCCAGGCTCCAGTCACACAGCGCTAGTGAAGAGCGGCAGCACGGCTCCAGTCACACAGCGCTAGTGAAGAGCGGCAGCACGGCTCCAGTCACACAGCGCTAGTGAAGAGCGGCAGCACGGCTCCAGTCACACAGCGCTAGTGAAGAGCGGCAGCACGGCTCCAGTCACACAGCGCTAGTGAAGAGCGGCAGCACGGCTCCAGTCACACAGCGCTAGTGAAGAGCGGCAGCACGGCTCCAGTCACACAGCGCTAGTGAAGAGCGGCAGCACGGCTCCAGTCACACAGCGCTAGTGAAGAGCGGCAGCACGGCTCCAGTCACACAGCGCTAGTGAAGAGCGGCAGCACGGCTCCAGTCACACAGCGCTAGTGAAGAGCGGCAGCACGGCTCCAGTCACACAGCGCTAGTGAAGAGCGGCAGCACGGCTCCAGTCACACAGCGCTAGTGAAGAGCGGCAGCACGGCTCCAGTCACACAGCGCTAGTGAAGAGCGGCAGCACGGCTCCAGTCACAAAGCGCTAGTGAAGAGCGGCAGCACGGCTCCAGTCACAAAGCGCTAGTGAAGAGCGGCAGCACGGCTCCAGTCACAAAGCGCTAGTGAAGAGCGGCAGCACGGCTCCAGTCACACAGTGCTAGTGAAGAGAGGCAGCACGGCTCCAGTTACACAGCATAGTGAAGAGCGTCAGCACGGCTCCAGTCACACCGCGCTAGTGAAGAGCGTCAGCACGGCACCAGTCACACAGCGCTAGTTTAGAGCAGCAGCACGCAGTCACACAGCGCTAGTGAAGAGCAGCAGCACGCAGTCACACAGCGCTAGTGAACAGCAGCAGCACGCAGTCACACAGCGCTAGTGAAGAGCAGCAGCACGCACACAGCGCTAGTGAAGAGCAGCAGCACGCAGTCACACAGCGCTAGTGAAGAGCAGCAGCACGCAGTCACACAGCGCTAGTGAAGAGCAGCAGCACGCAGTCACACAGCGCTAGTGAAGAGCAGCAGCACGCAGTCACACAGCGCTAGTGAAGAGCAGCAGCACGCAGTCACACAGCGCTAGTGAAGAGCAGCAGCACGCAGTCACACAGTGCTAGTGAAGAGCAGCAGCACGCAGTCACACAGTGCTAGTGAAGAGCAGCAGCACGCAGTCACACAGCGCTAGTGAAGAGCAGCAGCACGGCTCCGGTCACACAGCGCTAGTGAAGAGCAGCAGCACGGCTCCGGTCACACAGCGCTAGTGAAGAGCAGCAGCACAGCTCCAGTCACACAGCGCTAGTGAAGAGCGGCAGCACGGCTCCAGTCACACAGCTCTAGTGAAGAGCAGCAGCAAGGCACAAGTCAGACAGCGCTAGTGAAGAGCAGCAGCACGCAGTCACACAGCGGTAGTGAAGAGCAGCAGCACGGCTCCAGTCACACAGCGCTAGTGAAGAGCAGCAGCACGGCTCCAGTCACAGCGCTAGTGAAGAGCGTCAGCACGGCACCAGTCACACAGCGCTAGTGAATCGCAGCAGCACGGCACCAGTCACACAGCGCTAGTGAAGAGCGGCAGCACGGCTCCAGTCACACAGCGCTAGTGAAGAGAGGCAGCACGGCTCCTGTCACACAGCGCTAGTGAAGAGCGGCAGCACGGCACCAGTCACACAGCGCTAGTGAAGAGCGGCAGCACGGCTCCTGTCACACAGCGCTAGTGAAGAGCGGCAGCAAGGCTCCAGTCACACAGCGCTAGTGAAGAGCGGTAGCACGGCTCCAGTCACACAGCGCTAGTGAAGAGCGGTAGCACGGCTCCAGTCACACAGCGCTAGTGAAGAGCGGTAGCACGGCTCCAGTCACACAGCTCTAGAGAAGAGCAGCAGCACGCAGTCACACAGCGCTAGTTTAGAGCAGCAGCACGCAGTCACACAGCGCTAGTGAAGAGCAGCAGCACGCAGTCACACAGCGCTAGTGAAGAGCAGCAGCACGCAGTCACACAGCGCTAGTGAAGAGCAGCAGCACGCAGTCACACAGCGCTAGTGAAGAGCAGCAGCACGCAGTCACACAGCGCTAGTGCAGAGCAGCAGCACGCAGTCACACAGCGCTAGTGAAGAGCAGCAGCACGCAGTCACACAGCGCTAGTGAAGAGCAGCAGCACGCAGTCACACAGCGCTAGTGAAGAGCAGCAGCACGCAGTCACACAGCGCTAGTGAAGAGCAGCAGCACGCAGTCACACAGCGCTAGTGAAGAGCAGCAGCACGCAGTCACACAGCGCTAGTGAAGAGAAGCAGCACGGCTCCGGTCACATAGCGCTAGTGAAGAGCAGCAGCACAGCTCCAGTCACACAGCGCTAGTGAAGAGCGGCAGCACGGCTCCAGTCACACAGTGCTAGTGAAGAGAGGCAGCACGTCTCCAGTTACACAGCATAGTGAAGAGCAGCAGCAAGGCACAAGTCAGACAGCGCTAGTGAAGAGCAGCAGCACGCAGTCACACAGCGGTAGTGAAGAGCAGCAGCACGGCTCCAGTCACACAGCGCTAGTGAAGAGCGGCAGCACGGCTCCAGTCACACAGCGCTAGTGAAGAGCGGCAGCACGGCTCCAGTCACACAGCGCTAGTGAAGAGCGGCAGCACGGCTCCAGTCACACAGCCCTAGTGAAGAGCGGCAGCACGGCTCCAGTCACACAGCGCTAGTGAAGAGCGGCAGCACGGCTCCAGTCACACAGCGCTAGTGATGAGCGGCAGCACGGCTCCAGTCACACAGCGCTAGTGAAGAGAGGCAAGCACGGCTCCAGTCACACAGCATAGTGAAGAGCGGCAGCACAGCTCCAGTCACACAGCGCTAGTGAAGAGAGGCAGCACGGCTCCAGTCACACAGCGCTAGTGAAGAGCGGCAGCACGGCTCCAGTCACACAGCGCTAGTGAAGAGCGGCAGCACGGCACCAGTCACACAGCGCTAGTGAAGCGCGGCAGCACGGCACCAGTCACACAGCGCTAGTGAAGAGCGGCAGCACGGCACCAGTCACACAGCGCTAGTGAAGAGCGGCAGCACGGCTCCTGTCACACAGCGCTAGTGAAGAGCGGCAGCACGGCTCCAGTCACACAGCGCTAGTGAAGAGCGGTAGCACGGCTCCAGTCACACAGCGCTAGTGAAGAGAGGCAGCACGGCTCCAGTCACACAGCGCTAGTGAAGAGAGGCAGCACGGCTCCAGTCACACAGCGCTAGTGAAGAGAGGCAGCACGGCTCCAGTCACACAGCGCTAGTGAAAAGAGGCAGCACGGCTCCAGTCACACAGCGCTAGTGAAGAGCGGCAGCACGGCTCCAGTCACACAGCGCTAGTGAAGAGCAGCAGCACGGCTCCAGTCACACAGCGCTAGTGAAGAGCAGCAGCACGGCTCCAGGCTCCAGTCACACAGCGATAGTGAAGAGCGGCAGCACGGCTCCAGTCACACAGCGCTAGTGAAGAGCGGCAGCACGGCTCCAGTCACACAGCGCTAGTGAAGAGAGGCAGCACGGCTCCAGTCACACAGCGCTAGTGAAGAGAGGCAGCACGGCTCCTGTCACACAGCGCTAGTGAAGAGAGGCAGCACGGCTCCAGTCACACAGCATAGTGAAGAGCGGCAGCACGGCTCCAGTCACACAGCGCTAGTGAAGAGCGTCAGCACGGCACCAGTCACACAGCGCTAGTGAATCGCAGCAGCACGGCACCAGTCACACAGCGCTAGTAAAGAGCGGCAGCACGGCTCCTGTCACACAGCGCTAGTGAAGAGCGGCAGCACGGCTCCTGTCACACAGCGCTAGTGAAGAGCGGCAGCACGGCTCCTGTCACACAGCGCTAGTGAAGAGCGGCAGCACGGCACCAGTCACACAGCGCTAGTGAAGAGCGGCAGCACGGCTCCAGTCACACAGCGCTAGTGAAGAGCGGCAGCACGGCTCCTGTCACACAGCGCTAGTGAAGAGCGGCAGCACGGCACCAGTCACACAGCGCTAGTGAAGAGCGGCAGCACGGCTCCTGTCACACAGCGCTAGTGAAGAGCGGCAGCAAGGCTCCAGTCACACAGCGCTAGTGAAGAGCGGTAGCACGGCTCCAGTCACACAGCGCTAGTGAAGAGCGGTAGCACGGCTCCAGTCACACAGCTCTAGAGAAGAGCAGCAGCAAGCAGTCACACAGCGCTAGTTTAGAGCAGCAGCACGCAGTCACACAGCGCTAGTGAAGAGCAGCAGCACGCAGTCACACAGCGCTAGTGAAGAGCAGCAGCACGCAGTCACACAGCGCTAGTGAAGAGCAGCAGCACGCAGTCACACAGCGCTAGTGCAGAGCAGCAGCACGCAGTCACACAGCGCTAGTGAAGAGCAGCAGCACGCAGTCACACAGCGCTAGTGAAGAGCAGCAGCAAGCAGTCACACAGCGCTAGTGAAGAGCAGCAGCACGCAGTCACACAGCGCTAGTGAAGAGCAGCAGCACGCAGTCACACAGTGCTAGTGAAGAGCAGCAGCACGCAGTCACACAGCGCTAGTGAAGAGCAGCAGCACGCAGTCACACAGCGCTAGTGAAGAGAAGCAGCACGGCTCCGGTCACATAGCGCTAGTGAAGAGCAGCAGCACAGCTCCAGTCACACAGCGCTAGTGAAGAGCGGCAGCACGGCTCCAGTCACACAGTGCTAGTGAAGAGAGGCAGCACGTCTCCAGTTACACAGCATAGTGAAGAGCAGCAGCAAGGCACAAGTCAGACAGCGCTAGTGAAGAGCAGCAGCACGCAGTCACACAGCGGTAGTGAAGAGCAGCAGCACAGCTCCAGTCACACAGCGCTAGTGAAGAGCGGCAGCACGGCTCCAGTCACACAGCGCTAGTGAAGAGCGGCAGCACGGCTCCAGTCACACAGCGCTAGTGAAGAGCGGCAGCACGGCTCCAGTCACACAGCCCTAGTGAAGAGCGGCAGCACGGCTCCAGTCACACAGCGCTAGTGAAGAGCGGCAGCACGGCTCCAGTCACACAGCGCTAGTGATGAGCGGCAGCACGGCTCCAGTCACACAGCGCTAGTGAAGAGAGGCAAGCACGGCTCCAGTCACACAGCATAGTGAAGAGCGGCAGCACAGCTCCAGTCACACAGCGCTAGTGAAGAGAGGCAGCACGGCTCCAGTCACACAGCGCTAGTGAAGAGCGGCAGCACGGCTCCAGTCACACAGCGCTAGTGAAGAGCGGCAGCACGGCACCAGTCACACAGCGCTAGTGAAGCGCGGCAGCACGGCACCAGTCACACAGCGCTAGTGAAGAGCGGCAGCACGGCACCAGTCACACAGCGCTAGTGAAGAGCGGCAGCACGGCTCCTGTCACACAGCGCTAGTGAAGAGCGGCAGCACGGCTCCAGTCACACAGCGCTAGTGAAGAGCGGTAGCACGGCTCCAGTCACACAGCGCTAGTGAAGAGAGGCAGCACGGCTCCAGTCACACAGCGCTAGTGAAGAGAGGCAGCACGGCTCCAGTCAAACAGCGCTAGTGAAGAGAGGCAGCACGGCTCCAGTCACACAGCGCTAGTGAAAAGAGGCAGCACGGCTCCAGTCACACAGCATAGTGAAGAGCGGCAGCACGGCTCCAGTCACACAGCGCTAGTGAAGAGCGTCAGCACGGCACCAGTCACACAGCGCTAGTGAATCGCAGCAGCACGGCACCAGTCACACAGCGCTAGTAAAGAGCGGCAGCACGGCTCCTGTCACACAGCGCTAGTGAAGAGAGGCAGCACGGCTCCTGTCACACAGCGCTAGTGAAGAGCGGCAGCACGGCTCCTGTCACACAGCGCTAGTGAAGAGCGGCAGCACGGCTCCAGTCACACAGCGCTAGAGAAGAGCAGCAGCACGGCTCCAGGCTCCAGTCACACAGCGATAGTGAAGAGCGGCAGCACGGCTCCAGTCACACAGCGCTAGTGAAGAGCGGCAGCACGGCTCCAGTCACACAGCGCTAGTGAAGAGAGGCAGCACGGCTCCAGTCACACAGCGCTAGTGAAGAGAGGCAGCACGGCTCCAGTCACACAGCGCTAGTGAAGAGCAGCAGCACGCAGTCACACAGCGCTAGTGAAGAGCAGCAGCACGCAGTCACACAGCGCTAGTGAAGAGCAGCAGCACGCAGTCACACAGCGCTAGTGAAGAGCAGCAGCACGCAGTCACACAGCCTTAGTGAAGAAACAGCAGCACGCAGTCACACAGCGCTAGTTTAGAGCAGCAGCACGCAGTCACACAGCGCTAGTGAAGAGCGGCAGCACGGCTCCAGTCACACAGCGCTAGTGAAGAGCGGCAGCACGGCTCCAGTCACACAGCGCTAGTGAAGAGCGGCAGCACAGCACCAGTCACACAGCGCTAGTGAAGAGCGGCAGCACAGCTCCAGTCACACAGCATAGTGAAGAGCGGCAGCACAGCTCCAGTCACACAGCGCTAGTGAAGAGAGGCAGCACGGCTCCAGTCACACAGCGCTAGTGAAGAGAGGCAGCACGGCTCCAGTCACACAGCGCTAGTGAAGAGAGGCAGCACGGCTCCAGTCACACAGCGCTAGTGAAGAGCAGCAGCACGGCTCCAGTCACGCAGCGCTAGTGAAGAGCAGCAGCACGCAGTCACACAGCGCTAGTGAAGAGCAGCAGCACGCAGTCACACAGCGCTAGTGAAGAGCAGCAGCACGCAGTCACACAGCGCTAGTGAAGAGCAGCAGCACGCAGTCACACAGCGCTAGTGAAGAGCAGCAGCACGCAGTCACACAGCGCTAGTGAAGAGCAGCAGCACGCAGTCACACAGCCTTAGTGAAGAAACAGCAGCACGCAGTCACACAGCGCTAGTGAAGAGCAGCAGCACGCAGTCACACAGCGCTAGTGAAGAGCAGCAGCACGCAGTCACACAGCGCTAGTGAAGAGCAGCAGCACGCAGTCACACAGCGCTAGTGAAGAGCAGCAGCACGCAGTCACACAGCGCTAGTGAAGAGCAGCAGCACGGCTCCAGTCACACAGCGCTAGTGAAGAGCGGCAGCACGGCTCCAGTCACACAGCGCTAGTGAAGAGCAGCAGCACAGCTCCAGTCACACAGCGCTAGTGAAGAGCGGCAGCACGGCTCCAGTCACACAGCGCTAGTGAAGAGCAGCAGCACGGCTCCAGTCACACAGCGCTAGAGAAGAGCAGCAGCACGGCTCCAGGCTCCAGTCACACAGCGATTGTGAAGAGCGGCAGCACAGCTCCAGTCACACAGCGCTAGAGAAGAGCGGCAGCACGGCTCCAGTCACACAGCGCTAGAGAAGAGAGGCAAGCACGGCACCAGTCACACAGCGCTAGTGAAGAGCGGCAGCACAGCTCCAGTCACACAGCGCTAGTGAAGAGCAGCAGCACAGCTCCAGTTACACAGCGCTAGTGAAGAGCGGCAGCACGGCTCCAGTCACACAGCGCTAGTGAAGAGCAGCAGCACGGCTCCAGTCACACAGCGCTAGAGAAGAGCAGCAGCACGGCTCCAGGCTCCAGTCACACAGCGATCGTGAAGAGCGGCAGCACAGCTCCAGTCACACAGCGCTAGAGAAGAGCGGCAGCACGGCTCCAGTCACACAGCGCTAGAGAAGAGAGGCAAGCACGGCACCAGTCACACAGCGCTAGTGAAGAGCGGCAGCACGGCTCCAGTCACACAGCGCTAGTGAAGAGCAGCAGCACAGCTCCAGTCACACAGCGCTAGTGAAGAGCGGCAGCACGGCTCCAGTCACACAGCGCTAGTGAAGAGCAGCAGCACGGCTCCAGTCACACAGCGCTAGAGAAGAGCAGCAGCACGGCTCCAGGCTCCAGTCACACAGCGATCGTGAAGAGCGGCAGCACGGCACCAGTCACACAGCGCTAGTGAAGAGCGGCAGCACAGCTCCAGTCACACAGCATAGTGAAGACCGGCAGCACGGCTCCAGTCACACAGCGCTAGTGAAGAGAAGCAGCACGGCTCCAGTCTCACAGCGCTAGTGAAGAGCGGTAGCACGGCTCCAGTCACACAGTGCTAGTGAAGAGCGGCAGCACGGCACCAGTCACACAGCGCTAGTGAAGCGCGGCAGCACGGCACCAGTCACACAGCGCTAGTGAAGAGCGGCAGCACGGCACCAGTCACACAGCGCTAGTGAAGAGCGGCAGCACGGCTCCTGTCACACAGCGCTAGTGAAGAGCGGCAGCACGGCTCCAGTCACACAGCGCTAGTGAAGAGCGGCAGCACGGCTCCAGTCACACAGCGCTAGTGAAGAGCGGCAGCACGGCTCCTGTCACACAGCGCAAGAAAGAGCGGCAGCACGGCACCAGTCACACAGCGCAAGAAAGAGCGGCAGCACGGCACCAGTCACACAGCGCTAGTGAAGAGCGGCAGCACAGCTCCAGTCACACAGCATAGTGAAGAGAGGCAGCACGGCTCCAGTCACACAGCGCTAGTGAAGAGAGGCAGCACGGCTCCAGTCACACAGCGCTAGTGAAGAGAGGCAGCACGGCTCCAGTCACACAGCGCTAGTGAAGAGCAGCAGCACGGCTCCAGTCACACAGCGCTAGTGAAGAGCGGCAGCACGGCTCCAGTCGCACAGCTCTAGTGAAGAGCGGCAGCAAGGCACAAGTCAGACAGCGCTAGTGAAGAGCAGCAGCACGCAGTCACACAGCGCTAGTGAAGAGCGGCAGCACGGCTCCAGTCACACAGCGCTAGTGAAGAGCGGCAGCACGCCACCAGTCACACAGCGCTAGTGAAGAGCGGCAGCACAGCACCAGTCACACAGCGCTAGTGAAGAGCGGCAGCACAGCTCCAGTCACACAGCATAGTGAAGAGCGGCAGCACAGCTCCAGTCACACAGCGCTAGTGAAGAGAGGCAGCACGGCTCCAGTCACACAGCGCTAGTGAAGAGAGGCAGCACGGCTCCAGTCACGCAGCGCTAGTGAAGAGCAGCAGCACGGCTCCAGTCACGCAGCGCTAGTGAAGAGCAGCAGCACGCAGTCACACAGCGCTAGTGAAGAGCAGCAGCACGCAGTCACACAGCGCTAGTGAAGAGCAGCAGCACGCAGTCACACAGCGCTAGTGAAGAGCAGCAGCACGCAGTCACACAGCGCTAGTGAAGAGCAGCAGCACGCAGTCACACAGCGCTAGTGAAGAGCAGCAGCACGCAGTCACACAGCGCTAGTGAAGAGCAGCAGCACGCAGTCACACAGCGCTAGTGAAGAGCAGCAGCACGCAGTCACACAGCGCTAGTGAAGAGCAGCAGCACGCAGTCACACAGCGCTAGTGAAGAGCAGCAGCACGGCTCCAGTCACACAGCGCTAGTGAAGAGCAGCAGCACGGCTCCAGTCACACAGCGCTAGTGAAGAGCAGCAGCACAGCTCCAGTCACACAGCGCTAGTGAAGAGCGGCAGCACGGCTCCAGTCACACAGCGCTAGTGAAGAGCAGCAGCACGGCTCCAGTCACACAGCGCTAGTGAAGAGCAGCAGCACAGCTCCAGTCACACAGCGCTAGTGAAGAGCGGCAGCACGGCTCCAGTCACACAGCGCTAGTGAAGAGCAGCAGCACGGCTCCAGTCACACAGCGCTAGAGAAGAGCAGCAGCACGGCTCCAGGCTCCAGTCACACAGCGATTGTGAAGAGCGGCAGCACAGCTCCAGTCACACAGCGCTAGAGAAGAGCGGCAGCACGGCTCCAGTCACACAGCGCTAGAGAAGAGAGGCAAGCACGGCACCAGTCACACAGCGCTAGTGAAGAGCGGCAGCACAGCTCCAGTCACACAGCGCTAGTGAAGAGCAGCAGCACAGCTCCAGTCACACAGCGCTAGTGAAGAGCGGCAGCACGGCTCCAGTCACACAGCGCTAGTGAAGAGCAGCAGCACGGCTCCAGTCACACAGCGCTAGAGAAGAGCAGCAGCACGGCTCCAGGCTCCAGTCACACAGCGATCGTGAAGAGCGGCAGCACAGCTCCAGTCACACAGCGCTAGAGAAGAGCGGCAGCACGGCTCCAGTCACACAGCGCTAGAGAAGAGAGGCAAGCACGGCACCAGTCACACAGCGCTAGTGAAGAGCGGCAGCACGGCTCCAGTCACACAGCGCTAGTGAAGAGCAGCAGCACAGCTCCAGTCACACAGCGCTAGTGAAGAGCGGCAGCACGGCTCCAGTCACACAGCGCTAGTGAAGAGCAGCAGCACGGCTCCAGTCACACAGCGCTAGAGAAGAGCAGCAGCACGGCTCCAGGCTCCAGTCACACAGCGATCGTGAAGAGCGGCAGCACGGCACCAGTCACACAGCGCTAGTGAAGAGCGGCAGCACAGCTCCAGTCACACAGCATAGTGAAGACCGGCAGCACGGCTCCAGTCACACAGCGCTAGTGAAGAGAAGCAGCACGGCTCCAGTCTCACAGCGCTAGTGAAGAGCGGTAGCACGGCTCCAGTCACACAGTGCTAGTGAAGAGCGGCAGCACGGCACCAGTCACACAGCGCTAGTGAAGCGCGGCAGCACGGCACCAGTCACACAGCGCTAGTGAAGAGCGGCAGCACGGCACCAGTCACACAGCGCTAGTGAAGAGCGGCAGCACGGCTCCTGTCACACAGCGCTAGTGAAGAGCGGCAGCACGGCTCCAGTCACACAGCGCTAGTGAAGAGCGGCAGCACGGCTCCAGTCACACAGCGCTAGTGAAGAGCGGCAGCACGGCTCCTGTCACACAGCGCAAGAAAGAGCGGCAGCACGGCACCAGTCACACAGCGCAAGAAAGAGCGGCAGCACGGCACCAGTCACACAGCGCTAGTGAAGAGCGGCAGCACAGCTCCAGTCACACAGCATAGTGAAGAGAGGCAGCACGGCTCCAGTCACACAGCGCTAGTGAAGAGAGGCAGCACGGCTCCAGTCACACAGCGCTAGTGAAGAGAGGCAGCACGGCTCCAGTCACACAGCGCTAGTGAAGAGCAGCAGCACGGCTCCAGTCACACAGCGCTAGTGAAGAGCGGCAGCACGGCTCCAGTCGCACAGCTCTAGTGAAGAGCGGCAGCAAGGCACAAGTCAGACAGCGCTAGTGAAGAGCAGCAGCACGCAGTCACACAGCGCTAGTGAAGAGCGGCAGCACGGCTCCAGTCACACAGCGCTAGTGAAGAGCGGCAGCACGCCACCAGTCACACAGCGCTAGTGAAGAGCGGCAGCACAGCACCAGTCACACAGCGCTAGTGAAGAGCGGCAGCACAGCTCCAGTCACACAGCATAGTGAAGAGCGGCAGCACAGCTCCAGTCACACAGCGCTAGTGAAGAGAGGCAGCACGGCTCCAGTCACACAGCGCTAGTGAAGAGAGGCAGCACGGCTCCAGTCACACAGCGCTAGTGAAGAGCAGCAGCACGGCTCCAGTCACGCAGCGCTAGTGAAGAGCAGCAGCACGCAGTCACACAGCGCTAGTGAAGAGCAGCAGCACGCAGTCACACAGCGCTAGTGAAGAGCAGCAGCACGCAGTCACACAGCGCTAGTGAAGAGCAGCAGCACGCAGTCACACAGCGCTAGTGAAGAGCAGCAGCACGCAGTCACACAGCGCTAGTGAAGAGCAGCAGCACGCAGTCACACAGCGCTAGTGAAGAGCAGCAGCACGCAGTCACACAGCGCTAGTGAAGAGCAGCAGCACGCAGTCACACAGCGCTAGTGAAGAGCAGCAGCACGCAGTCACACAGCGCTAGTGAAGAGCAGCAGCACGCAGTCACACAGCGCTAGTGAAGAGCAGCAGCACGGCTCCAGTCACACAGCGCTAGTGAAGAGCAGCAGCACGGCTCCAGTCACACAGCGCTAGTGAAGAGCGGCAGCACAGCTCCAGTCACACAGCGCTAGTGAAGAGCGGCAGCACGGCTCCAGTCACACAGCGCTAGTGAAGAGCGGCAGCACGGCTCCAGTCACACAGCGCTAGAGAAGAGCAGCAGCACGGCTCCAGGCTCCAGTCACACAGCGATAGTGAAGAGCGGCAGCACAGCTCCAGTCACACAGCGCTAGAGAAGAGCGGCAGCACGGCTCCAGTCACACAGCGCTAGAGAAGAGAGGCAAGCACGGCACCAGTCACACAGCGCTAGTGAAGAGCGGCAGCACAGCTCCAGTCACACAGCATAGTGAAGAGCGGCAGCACGGCTCCAGTCACACAGCGCTAGTGAAGAGAAGCAGCACGGCTCCAGTCACACAGCGCTAGTGAAGAGAGGCAGCACGGCTCCAGTCACACAGCGCTAGTGAAGAGCGGCAGCACGGCAACAGTCACACAGCGCTAGTGAAGCGCGGCAGCACAGCACCAGTCACACAGCGCTAGTGAAGAGCGGCAGCACGGCAACAGTCACACAGCGCTAGTGAAGAGCGGCAGCACGGCTCCTGTCACACAGCGCTAGTGAAGAGAGGCAGCACGGCTCCAGTCACACAGCGCTAGTGAAGAGCGGCAGCACGGCTCCAGTCACACAGCGCTAGTGAAGAGAGGCAGCACGGCTCCAGTCACACAGCGCTAGTGAAGAGAGGCAGCACGGCTCCAGTCACACAGCGCTAGTGAAGAGCGGCAGCACGGCACCAGTCACACAACATAGTGAAGAGCGGCAGCACGGCACCAGTCACACAACATAGTGAAGAGCGGCAGCACAGGTCCAGTCACACAGCATAGTGAAGAGCGGCAGCACGGCTCCAGTCACACAGCGCTAGTGAAGAGAGGCAGCACGGCTCCAGTCACACAGCGCTAGTGAAGAGAGGCAGCACGGCTCCAGTCACACAGCGCTAGTGAAGAGAGGCAGCACGGCTCCAGTCACACAGCGCTAGTGTAGAGCAGCAGCACGCAGTCACACAGCGCTAGTGAAGAGCAGCAGCACGCAGTCACACAGCGCTAGTAAAGAGCAGCAGCACGCAGTCACACAGCGCTAGTGAAGAGCAGCAGCACGCAGTCACACAGCGCTAGTGAAGAGCAGCAGCACGCAGTCACACAGCGCTAGTGAAGAGCAGCAGCACGCAGTCACACAGCGCTAGTGAAGAGCAGCAGCACGCAGTCACACAGCGCTAGTGAAGAGCAGCAGCACGCAGTCACACAGCGCTAGTGAAGAGCAGCAGCACGCAGTCACACAGCGCTAGTGAAGAGCAGCAGCACGACTCCAGTCACACAGCGCTAGTGAAGAGCAGCAGCACGGCTCCAGTCACACAGCGCTAGTGAAGAGCAGCAGCACGGCTCCAGTCACACAGCGCTAGTGAAGAGCGGCAGCACGGCTCCAGTCACACAGCTCTAGTGAAGAGCAGCAGCAAGGCACAAGTCAGACAGCGCTAGTGAAGAGCAGCAGCACGCAGTCACACAGCGCTAGTGAAGAGCGGCAGCACGGCTCCAGTCACACAGCGCTAGTGAAGAGCGGCAGCACGGCTCCAGTCACACAGCGCTAGTGAAGAGCGGCAGCACGGCTCCAGTCACACAGCGCTAGTGAAGAGCGGCAGCACGGCTCCAGTCACACAGCGCTAGTGAAGAGCAGCAGCACGGCTCCAGTCACACAGCGCTAGTGAAGAGCAGCAGCACGGCTCCAGTCACACAGCGCTAGTGAAGAACAGCAGCACGCAGTCACACAGAGCTAGTGAAGAGCAGCAGCACGCAGTCACACAGCGCTAGTGAAGAGCAGCAGCACGCAGTCACACAGCGCTAGTGAAGAGCAGCAGCACGCAGTCACACAGCGCTAGTGAAGAGCAGCAGCACGCAGTCACACAGCGCTAGTGAAGAGCAGCAGCACGCAGTCACACAGCGCTAGTGAAGAGCAGCAGCACGCAGTCACACAGCGCTAGTGAAGAGCAGCAGCACGCAGTCACACAGCGCTAGTGAAGAGCAGCAGCACTCAGTCACACAGCGCTAGTGAAGAGCAGCAGCACGCAGTCACACAGCGCTAGTGAAGAGCAGCAGCACGGCTCCAGTCACACAGCGCTAGTGAAGAGCGGCAGCACGGCTCCAGTCACACAGCGCTAGTGAAGAGCGGCAGCACAGCTCCAGTCACACAGGATAGTGAAGACCGGCAGCACAGCTCCAGTCACACAGCGCTAGTGAAGAGCGGCAGCACGGCACCAGTCACAGAGCGCAAGTGAAGAGCAGCAGCACGGCTCCAGTCACACAGCGCTAGAGAAGAGCAGCAGCATGGCTCCAGGCTCCAGTCAAACAGCGATAGTGAAGAGCGGCAGCACGGCTCCAGTCACACAGCGCTAGTGAAGAGCGGCAGCACGGCTCCAGTCACACAGCGATAGTGAAGAGCGGCAGCACGGCTCCAGTCACACAGCGATAGTGAAGAGCGGCAGCACGGCTCCAGTCACACAGCGATAGTGAAGAGCGGCAGCACGGCTCCAGTCACAAAGCACTAGTGAAGAGCGGCAGCACGGCTCCAGTCACACAGCGCTAGTGAAGAGCGGCAGCACGGCTCCAGTCACACAGCGCTAGTGAAGAGAGGCAAGCACGGCACCAGTCACACAGCGCTAGTGAAGAGCGGCAGCACGGCTCCAGTCACACAGCGCTAGTGAAGAGCGGCAGCACGGCTCCCGTCACACAGCGCTAGTGAAGAGCGGCAGCACGGCTCCAGTCACAAAGCGCTAGTGAAGAGCGGCAGCACGGCTCCAGTCACACAGCGCTAGTGAAGAGCGGCAGCACGGCTCCAGTCACACAGCGCTAGTGAAGAGCGGCAGCACGGCTCCAGTCACACAGCATAGTGAAGAGCGGCAGCACGGCTCCAGTCACACAGCGCTAGTGAAGAGCGGCAGCACGGCACCAGTCACACAGCGCTAGTGAAGAGCGGCAGCACGGCACCAGTCACACAGCGCTAGTGAAGAGCGGCAGCACGGCTCCAGTCACACAGCGCTAGTGAAGAGCGGCAGCACGGCTCCAGTCACACAGCGCTAGTGAAGAGCGGCAGCACGGCTCCAGTCACACAGCGCTAGTGAAGAGCGGCAGCACGGCTCCAGTCACACAGCGCTAGTGAAGAGCGGCAGCACGGCTCCAGTCACACAGCGCTAGTGAAGAGAGGCAGCACGGCTCCAGTCACACAGCGCTAGTGAAGAGAGGCAGCACGGCTCCAGTCACACAGCGCTAGTGAAGAGAGGCAGCACGGCTCCAGTCACACAGCGCTAGTGCAGAGCGGCAGCACGGCTCCAGTCACACAGCGCTAGTGAAGAGCGGCAGCACGGCTCCAGTCACACAGCGCTAGTGAAGAGCGGCAGCACGGCTCCAGTCACACAGCGCTAGTGAAGAGCGGCAGCACGGCTCCAGTCACACAGCGCTAGTGAAGAGAGGCAGCACGGCTCCAGTCACACAGCGCTAGTGAAGAGAGGCAGCACGGCTCCAGTCACACAGCGCTAGTGAAGAGCGGCAGCACGGCTCCAGTCACACAGCGCTAGTGAAGAGCGGCAGCACGGCACCAGTCACACAGCGCTAGTGAAGAGCGGCAGCACGGCACCAGTCACACAGCGCTAGTGAAGAGCGGCAGCACGGCACCAGTCACACAGCGCTAGTGAAGAGCGGCAGCACGGCACCAGTCACACAGCGCTAGTGAAGAGCGGCAGCACGGCACCAGTCACACAGCGCTAGTGAAGAGCGGCAGCACGGCACCAGTCACACAGCGCTAGTGAAGAGCGGCAGCACGGCACCAGTCACACAGCGCTAGTGAAGAGCGGCAGCACGGCACCAGTCACACAGCGCTAGTGAAGAGCGGCAGCACGGCACCAGTCACACAGCGCTAGTGAAGAGCGGCAGCACGGCTCCTGTCACACAGCGCTAGTGAAGAGCGGCAGCACGGCTCCAGTCACACAGCGCTAGTGAAGAGAGGCAGCACGGCTCCTGTCACACAGCGCTAGTGAAGAGCGGCAGCACGGCTCCAGTCACACAGCGCTAGTGAAGAGCGGCAGCACGGCACCAGTCACACAACAGTGAAGAGCGGCAGCACGGCACCAGTCACACAACATAGTGAAGAGCGGCAGCACAGCTCCAGTCACACAGCATAGTGAAGAGCGGCAGCACGGCTCCAGTCACACAGCGCTAGTGAAGAGAGGCAGCACGGCTCCAGTCACACAGCGCTAGTGAAGAGAGGCAGCACGGCTCCAGTCACACAGCGCTAGTGAAGAGAGGCAGCACGGCTCCAGTCACACAGCGCTAGTGTAGAGCAGCAGCACGCAGTCACACAGCGCTAGTGAAGAGCAGCAGCACGCAGTCACACAGCGCTAGTGAAGAGCAGCAGCACGCAGTCACACAGCGCTAGTGAAGAGCAGCAGCACGCAGTCACACAGCGCTAGTGAAGAGCAGCAGCACGCAGTCACACAGCGCTAGTGAAGAGCAGCAGCACGCAGTCACACAGCGCTAGTGAAGAGCAGCAGCACGCAGTCACACAGCGCTAGTGAAGAGCTGCAGCACGGCTCCAGTCACACAGCGCTAGTGAAGAGCAGCAGCACGGCTCCAGTCACACAGCGCTAGTGAAGAGCGGCAGCACGGCTCCAGTCACACAGCTCTAGTGAAGAGCAGCAGCAAGGCACAAGTCAGACAGCGCTAGTGAAGAGCAGCAGCACGCAGTCACACAGCGCTAGTGAAGAGCGGCAGCACGGCTCCAGTCACACAGCGCTAGTGAAGAGCGGCAGCACGGCACCAGTCACACAGCGCTAGTGAAGAGCGGCAGCACGGCACCAGTCACACAGCGCTAGTGAAGAGCGGCAGCACGGCACCAGTCACACAGCGCTAGTGAAGAGCGGCAGCACGGCACCAGTCACACAGCGCTAGTGAAGAGGGGCAGCACGGCTCCAGTCACACAGCGCTAGTGAAGAGAGGCAGCACGGCTCCAGTCACACAGCGCTAGTGAAGAGAGGCAGCACGGCTCCAGTCACACAGCGCTAGTGTAGAGCAGCAGCACGCAGTCACACAGCGCTAGTGAAGAGCAGCAGCACGCAGTCACACAGCGCTAGTGAAGAGCAGCAGTACGCAGTCACACAGCGCTAGTGAAGAGCAGCAGCACGCAGTCACACAGCGCTAGTGAAGAGCAGCAGCACGGCTCCAGTCACACAGCGCTAGTGAAGAGCGGCAGCACGGCTCCAGTCACACAGCGCTAGTGAAGAGCGGCAGCACGGCTCCAGTCACACAGCTCTAGTGAAGAGCAGCAGCAAGGCACAAGTCAGACAGCGCTAGTGAAGAGCAGCAGCACGCAGTCACACAGCGCTAGTGAAGAGCGGCAGCACGGCTCCAGTCACACAGCGCTAGTGAAGAGCGGCAGCACGGCACCAGTCACACAGCGCTAGTGAAGAGCAGCAGCACGCAGTCACACAGCGCTAGTGAAGAGCAGCAGCACGCAGTCACACAGCGCTAGTGAAGAGCAGCAGCACGCAGTCACACAGCGCTAGTGAAGAGCAGCAGCACGCAGTCACACAGCGCTAGTGAAGAGCAGCAGCACGCAGTCACACAGCGCTAGTGAAGAGCAGCAGCACGGCTCCAGTCACACAGCGCTAGTGAAGAGCGGCAGCACGGCTCCAGTCACACAGCGCTAGTGAAGAGCGGCAGCACGGCTCCAGTCACACAGCATAGTGAAGAGCGGCAGCACGGCTCCAGTCACACAGCGCTAGTGAAGAGCGGCAGCACGGCTCCAGTCACACAGCGCTAGTGGAGAGCGGTAGCACGGCTCCAGTCACACAGCGCTAGTGAAGAGAGGCAGCACGGCTCCTGTCACACAGCGCTAGTGAAGAGCGGCAGCACGGCTCCAGTCACACAGCGCTAGTGAAGAGCGGCAGCATGGCACCAGTCACACAGCGCTAGTGAAGAGCAGCAGCACGGCTCCAGTCACACAGCGCTAGTGAAGAGCAGCAGCACGGCTCCAGGCTCCAGTCACACAGCGATAGTGGAGAGCGGTAGCACGGCTCCAGTCACACAGCGCTAGTGAAGAGAGGCAGCACGGCTCCTGTCACACAGCGCTAGTGAAGAGAGGCAGCACGGCTCCTGTCACACAGTGCTAGTGAAGAGCGGCAGCACGGCACCAGTCACACAGCGCTAGTGAAGAGCAGCAGCACGGCTCCAGTCACACAGCGCTAGAGAAGAGCAGCAGCACGGCTCCAGTCACACAGCGCTAGAGAAGAGCAGCAGCACGGCTCCAGGCTCCAGTCACACAGCGATAGTGAAGAGCGGCAGCACGGCTCCAGTCACACAGCGCTAGTGAAGAGCGGCAGCACGGCTCCAGTCACACAGTGCTAGTGAAGAGCGGCAGCACGGCTCCAGTCACACAGCATAGTGAAGAGCGGCAGCACGGCTCCAGTCACACAGCGCTAGTGAAGAGCAGCAGCACGCAGTCACACAGCGCTAGTGAAGAGCGGCAGCACGGCTCCAGTCACACAGCGCTAGTGAAGAGCGGCAGCACGGCACCAGTCACACAGCGCTAGTGAAGAGCGGCAGCACGGCACCAGTCACACAGCGCTAGTGAAGAGAGGCAGCACGGCTCCAGTCACACAGCGCTAGTGAAGAGCGGCAGCACGGCACCAGTCACACAGCGCTAGTGAAGAGCGGCAGCACGGCACCAGTCACACAGCGCTAGTGAAGAGCAGCAGCACGGCTCCAGTCACACAGCGCTAGTGAAGAGCAGCAGCACGCAGTCACACAGCGCTAGTGAAGAGCAGCAGCACGCAGTCACACAGCGCTAGTGAAGAGCAGCAGCACGCAGTCACACAGCGCTAGTGAAGAGCAGCAGCACGCAGTCACACAGCGCTAGTGAAGAGCAGCAGCACGCAGTCACACAGCGCTAGTGAAGAGCAGCAGCACGCAGTCACACAGCGCTAGTGAAGAGCAGCAGCACGCAGTCACACAGCGCTAGTGAAGAGCAGCAGCACGCAGTCACACAGCGCTAGTGAAGAGCAGCAGCACGCAGTCACACAGCGCTAGTGAAGAGCAGCAGCACGCAGTCACACAGCGCTAGTGAAGAGCAGCAGCACGCAGTCACACAGCGCTAGTGAAGAGCAGCAGCACGGCTCCAGTCACACAGCGCTAGTGAAGAGCGGCAGCACGGCTCCAGTCACACAGCGCTAGTGAAGAGCAGCAGCACAGCTCCAGTCACACAGCATAGTGAAGAGCGGCAGCACGGCTCCAGTCACACAGCGCTAGAGAAGAGCAGCAGCACGCCTCCAGTCACACAGCGCTAGAGAAGAGCAGCAGCACGGCTCCAGGCTAGTGAAGAGCGGCAGCACGGCTCCAGTCACACAGCGCTAGTGGAGAGAGGTAGCACGGCTCCAGTCACACAGCGCTAGTGAAGAGAGGCAGCACGGCTCCTGTCACACAGCGCTAGTGAAGAGCGGCAGCACGGCTCCAGTCACACAGCGCTAGTGAAGAGCGGCAGCACGGCACCAGTCACACAGCGCTAGTGAAGAGCGGCAGCACGGCTCCAGTCACACAGCGCTAGTGGAGAGCGGTAGCACGGCTCCAGTCACACAGCGCTAGTGAAGAGAGGCAGCACGGCTCCTGTCACACAGCGCTAGTGAAGAGTGGCAGCACGGCTCCAGTCACACAGCGCTAGTGAAGAGCGGCAGCACGGCACCAGTCACACAGCGCTAGTGAAGAGCAGCAGCACGGCTCCAGTCACACAGCGCTAGTGAAGAGCAGCAGCACGGCTCCAGGCTCCAGTCACACAGCGATAGTGGAGAGCGGTAGCACGGCTCCAGTCACACAGCGCTAGTGAAGAGAGGCAGCACGGCTCCTGTCACACAGCGCTAGTGAAGAGCGGCAGCACGGCTCCTGTCACACAGTGCTAGTGAAGAGCGGCAGCACGGCACCAGTCACACAGCGCTAGTGAAGAGCGGCAGCACGGCTCCAGTCACACAGCGCTAGAGAAGAGCAGCAGCACGGCTCCAGTCACACAGCGCTAGAGAAGAGCAGCAGCACGGCTCCAGGCTTCAGTCACACAGCGATAGTGAAGAGCGGCAGCACGGCTCCAGTCACACAGCGCTAGTGAAGAGCGGCAGCACGGCTCCAGTCACAAAGCGCTAGTGAAGAGCGGCAGCACGGCTCCAGTCACACAGCGCTAGTGAAGAGAGGCAAGCACGGCACCAGTCACACAGCGCTAGTGAAGAGCGGCAGCACAGCTCCAGTCACACAGCATAGTGAAGAGCGGCAGCACGGCTCCAGTCACACAGCGCTAGTGAAGAGCGGCAGCACGGCTCCAGTCACAAAGCGCTAGTGAAGAGCGGCAGCACGGCTCCAGTCACAAAGCGCTAGTGAAGAGCGGCAGCACGGCTCCAGTCACACAGCGCTAGTGGAGAGCGGTAGCACGGCTCCAGTCACACAGCGCTAGTGAAGAGAGGCAGCACGGCTCCTGTCACACAGCGCTAGTGAAGAGTGGCAGCACGGCTCCAGTCACACAGCGCTAGTGAAGAGCGGCAGCACGGCACCAGTCACACAGCGCTAGTGAAGAGCAGCAGCACGGCTCCAGTCACACAGTGCTAGAGAAGAGCAGCAGCACGGCTCCAGGCTCCAGTCACAAAGCGCTAGTGAAGAGCGGCAGCACGCTCCAGTCACACAGCGCTAGTGAAGAGCGGCAGCACGGCTCCAGTCACACAGCGCTAGTGAAGAGCGGCAGCACGGCTCCAGTCACACAGCGCTAGTGAAGAGCGGCAGCACGGCTCCAGTCACACAGCGCTAGTGAAGAGCGGCAGCACGGCTCCAATCACACAGCGCTAGTGAAGAGCGGCAGCACGGCTCCAGTCACACAGCGCTAGTGAAGAGCGGCAGCACGGCTCCAGTCACACAGCGCTAGTGAAGAGCGGCAGCACGGCTCCAGTCACACAGCGCTAGTGAAGAGCGGCAGCACGGCTCCAGTCACACAGCGCTAGTGAAGAGCGGCAGCACGGCTCCAGTCACACAGCGCTAGTGAAGAGCGGCAGCACGGCTCCAGTCACACAGCGCTAGTGAAGAGCGGCAGCACGGCTCCAGTCACAAAGCGCTAGTGAAGAGCGGCAGCACGGCTCCAGTCACAAAGCGCTAGTGAAGAGCGGCAGCACGGCACAAGTCAGACAGCGCTAGTGAAAAGCAGCAGCACGCAGTCACACAGCGGTAGTGAAGAGCAGCAGCACGGCTCCAGTCACACAGCGCTAGTGAAGAGCGGCAGCACGGCTCCAGTCACACAGCGCTAGTGAAGAGCGGCAGCACGGCACCAGTCACACAGCGCTAGTGAATCGCAGCAGCACGGCACCAGTCACACAGCGCTAGTGAAGAGCGGCAGCACGGCTCCAGTCACACAGCGCTAGTGAAGAGAGGCAGCACGGCTCCTGTCACACAGCGCTAGTGAAGAGCGGCAGCACGGCACCAGTCACACAGCGCTAGTGAAGAGTGGCAGCACGGCTCCTGTCACACAGCGCTAGTGAAGAGCGGCAGCAAGGCTCCAGTCACACAGCGCTAGTGAAGAGCGGTAGCACGGCTACAGTCACACAGCGCTAGTGAAGAGCGGTAGCACGGCTCCAGTCACACAGCTCTAGAGAAGAGTAGCAGCACGCAGTCACACAGCGCTAGTTTAGAGCAGCAGCACGCAGTCACACAGCGCTAGTGAAGAGCAGCAGCACGCAGTCACACAGCGCTAGTGAAGAGCAGCAGCACGCAGTCACACAGCGCTAGTGAAGAGCAGCAGCACACAGTCACACAGCGCTAGTGAAGAGCAGCAGCACGCAGTCACACAGCGCTAGTGAAGAGCAGCAGCACGCAGTCACACAGCGCTAGTGAAGAGCAGCAGCACGCAGTCACACAGCGCTAGTGAAGAGCAGCAGCACGCAGTCACACAGCGCTAGTGAAGAGCAGCAGCACGGCTCCAGTCACACAGCGCTAGTGAAGAGCAGCAGCACAGCTCCAGTCACACAGCGCTAGTGAAGAGCGGCAGCACGGCTCCAGTCACACAGCTCTAGTGAAGAGCAGCAGCAAGGCACATGTCAGACAGCGCTAGTGAAGAGCAGCAGCACGCAGTCACACAGCGGTAGTGAAGAGCAGCAGCACGGCTCCAGTCACACAGCGCTAGTGAAGAGCGGCAGCACGGCTCCAGTCACACAGCGCTAGTGAAGAGCGGCAGCACGGCTCCAGTCACACAGCGCTAGTGAAGAGCGGCAGCACGGCTCCAGTCACACAGCGCTAGTGAAGAGCGGCAGCACGGCTCCAGTCACACAGCGCTAGTGAAGAGCGGCAGCACGGCTCGTCACACAGCGCTAGTGAAGAGCGGCAAGCACGGCTCCAGTCACACAGCATAGTGAAGAGCGGCAGCACAGCTCCAGTCACACAGCGCTAGTGAAGAGAGGCAGCACGGCTCCAGTCACACAGCGCTAGTGAAGAGAGGCAGCACGGCTCCAGTCACACAGCGCTAGTGAAGAGCGGCAGCACGGCTCCAGTCACACAGCGCTAGTGAAGAGCGGCAGCACGGCACCAGTCACACAGCGCTAGTGAAGCGCGGCAGCACGGCACCAGTCACACAGCGCTAGTGAAGAGCGGCAGCACGGCACCAGTCACACAGCGCTAGGGAAGAGCGGCAGCACGGCTCCTGTCACACAGCGCTAGTGAAGAGCGGCAGCACGGCTCCAGTCACACAGCGCTAGTGAAGAGCGGTAGCACGGCTCCAGTCACACAGCGCTAGTGAAGAGCGGTAGCACGGCTCCAGTCACACAGCGCTAGTGAAGAGAGGCAGCACGGCTCCAGTCACACAGCGCTAGTGAAGAGAGGCAGCACGGCTCCAGTCACACAGCGCTAGTGAAGAGCGGCAGCACGGCACCAGTCACACAGCGCTAGTGAAGAGCAGCAGCACGGCTCCAGTCACACAGCGCTAGAGAAGAGCAGCAGCACGGCTCCAGGCTCCAGTTACACAGCGATAGTGAAGAGCGGCAGCACGGCTCCAGTCACACAGCGCTAGTGAAGAGCGGCAGCACGGCTCCAGTCACACAGCGCTAGTGAAGAGAGGCAGCACGGCTCCAGTCACACAGCGCTAGTGAAGAGAGGCAGCACGGCTCCAGTCACACAGCGCTAGTGAAGAGAGGCAGCACGGCTCCAGTCACACAGCATAGTGAAGAGCGGCAGCACGGCTCCAGTCACACAGCGCTAGTGAAGAGCGTCAGCACGGCACCAGTCACACAGCGCTAGTAAAGAGCGGCAGCACGGCTCCAGTCACACAGCGCTAGAGAAGAGCAGCAGCACGGCTCCAGGCTCCAGTCACACAGCGATAGTGAAGAGCGGCAGCACGGCTCCAGTCACACAGCATAGTGAAAAGCGGCAGCACGGCTCCAGTCACACAGCGCTAGTGAAGAGAGTCAGCACGGCTCCAGTCACACAGCGCTAGTGAAGAGAGGCAGCACGGCTCCAGTCACACAGCGCTAGTGTAGAGCAGCAGCACGCAGTCACACAGCGCTAGTGAAGAGCAGCAGCACGCAGTCACACAGCGCTAGTGAAGAGCAGCAGCACGCAGTCACACAGCGCTAGTGAAGAGCAGCAGCACGCAGTCACACAGCGCTAGTGAAGAGCAGCAGCACGCAGTCACACAGCGCTAGTGAAGAGCAGCAGCACGCAGTCACACAGCGCTAGTGAAGAGCAGCAGCACGCAGTCACACAGCGCTAGTGAAGAGCAGCAGCACGCAGTCACACAGCGCTAGTGAAGAGCAGCAGCACGCAGTCACACAGCGCTAGTGAAGAGCAGCAGCACGCAGTCACACAGCGCTAGTGAAGAGCAGCAGCACGGCTCCAGTCACACAGCGCTAGTGAAGAGCAGCAGCACGGCTCCAGTCACACAGCGCTAGTGAAGAGCGGCAGCACGGCTCCAGTCACAAAGCGCTAGTGAAGAGCGACAGCACGGCTCCAGTCACACAGTGCTAGTGAAGAGCGGCAGCACGGCACCAGTCACACAGCGCTAGTGAAGAGCAGCAGCACGGCTCCAGTCACACAGCGCTAGAGAAGAGCAGCAGCACGGCTCCAGTCACACAGCGCTAGAGAAGAGCAGCAGCACGGCTCCAGGCTCCAGTCACACAGCGATAGTGAAGAGCGGCAGCACGGCTCCAGTCACACAGCGCTAGTGAAGAGCGGCAGCACGGCTCCAGTCACAAAGCGCTAGTGAAGAGCGGCAGCACGGCTCCAGTCACACAGCGCTAGTGAAGAGCGGCAGCACGGCTCCAGTCACACAGCGCTAGTGAAGAGAGGCAAGCACGGCACCAGTCACACAGCGCTAGTTAAGAGCGGCAGCACAGCTCCAGTCACACAGCATAGTGAAGAGCGGCAGCACGGCTCCAGTCACACAGCGCTAGTGAAGAGCGGCAGCACGGCTCCAGTCACAAAGCGCTAGTGAAGAGCGGCAGCACGGCTCCAGTCACAAAGCGCTAGTGAAGAGCGACAGCACGGCTCCAGTCACACAGCGCTAGTGAAGAGCGGCAGCACGGCACCAGTCACACAGCGCTAGTGAAGAGCAGCAGCACGGCTCCAGTCACACAGCGCTAGAGAAGAGCAGCAGCACGGCTCCAGGCTCCAGTCACACAGCGCTAGTGAAGAGCAGCAGCACGCTCCAGTCACACAGCGCTAGTGAAGAGCGGCAGCACGGCTCCAGTCACACAGCGCTAGTGAAGAGCGGCAGCACGGCTCCAGTCACACAGCGCTAGTTTAGAGCGGCAGCACGGCTCCAGTCACACAGCGCTAGTGAAGAGCGGCAGCACGGCTCCAGTCACACAGCGCTAGTGAAGAGCGGCAGCACGGCTCCAGTCACACAGCGCTAGTGAAGAGCGGCAGCACGGCTCCAGTCACACAGCGCTAGTGAAGAGCGGCAGCACGGCTCCAGTCACACAGCGCTAGTGAAGAGCGGCAGCACGGCTCCAGTCACACAGCGCTAGTGAAGAGCGGCAGCACGGCTCCAGTCACAAAGCGCTAGTGAAGAGCGGCAGCACGGCTCCAGTCACAAAGCGCTAGTGAAGAGCGGCAGCACGGCTCCAGTCACACAGTGCTAGTGAAGAGAGGCAGCACGGCTCCAGTCACACAGCATAGTGAAGAGCGTCAGCACGGCTCCAGTCACACAGCGCTAGTGAAGAGCGTCAGCACGGCACCAGTCACACAGCGCTAGTGAATCGCAGCAGCACGGCACCAGTCACACAGCGCTAGTGAAGAGCGGCAGCACGGCTCCAGTCACACAGCGCTAGTGAAGAGAGGCAGCACGGCTCCTGTCACACAGCGCTAGTGAAGAGCGGCAGCACGGCACCAGTCACACAGCGCTAGTGAAGAGTGGCAGCACGGCTCCTGTCACACAACGCTAGTGAAGAGCGGCAGCAAGGCTCCAGTCACACAGCGCTAGTGAAGAGCGGTAGCACGGCTCCAGTCACACAGCGCTAGTGAAGAGCGGTAGCACGGCTCCAGTCACACAGCTCTAGAGAAGAGCAGCAGCACGCAGTCACACAGCGCTAGTTTAGAGCAGCAGCACGCAGTCACACAGCGCTAGTGAAGAGCAGCAGCACGCAGTCACACAGCGCTAGTGAAGAGCAGCAGCACGCAGTCACACAGCGCTAGTGAAGAGCAGCAGCACGCAGTCACACAGCGCTAGTGAAGAGCAGCAGCACGCAGTCACACAGTGCTAGTGAAGAGCAGCAGCACGCAGTCACACAGCGCTAGTGAAGAGCGGCAGCACGGCTCCAGTCACACAGCGCTAGAGAAGAGCAGCAGCACGGCTCCAGGCTCCAGTCACACAGCGATAGTGAAGAGCGGCAGCACGGCTCCAGTCACACAGCGCTAGTGAAGAGCGGCAGCACGGCTCCAGTCACACAGCGCTAGTGAAGAGAGGCAGCACGGCTCCAGTCACACAGCGCTAGTGAAGAGAGGCAGCACGGCTCCTGTCACACAGCGCTAGTGAAGAGCGGCAGCACGGCTCCAGTCACACAGCGCTAGTGAAGAGCGGCAGCACGGCACCAGTCACACAGCGCTAGTGAAGAGCGGCAGCACGGCTCCAGTCACACAGCGCTAGAGAAGAGCAGCAGCACGGCTCCAGGCTCCAGTCACACAGCGCTAGTGAAGAGCGGCAGCACGGCTCCAGTCACACAGCGCTAGTGAAGAGCGGCAGCACGGCTCCAGTCACACAGCGCTAGTGAAGAGCGGCAGCACGGCTCCAGTCACACAGCGCTAGTGAAGAGCGGCAGCACGCAGTCACACAGCGCTAGTTTAGAGCAGCAGCACGCAGTCACACAGCGCTAGTGAAGAGCAGCAGCACGCAGTCACACAGCGCTAGTGAAGAGCAGCAGCACGCAGTCACACAGCGCTAGTGAAGAGCAGCAGCACGCAGTCACACAGCGCTAGTGAAGAGCAGCAGCACGCAGTCACACAGTGCTAGTGAAGAGCAGCAGCACGCAGTCACACAGCGCTAGTGAAGAGCGGCAGCACGGCTCCAGTCACACAGCGCTAGAGAAGAGCAGCAGCACGGCTCCAGGCTCCAGTCACACAGCGATAGTGAAGAGCGGCAGCACGGCTCCAGTCACACAGCGCTAGTGAAGAGCGGCAGCACGGCTCCAGTCACACAGCGCTAGTGAAGAGAGGCAGCACGGCTCCAGTCACACAGCGCTAGTGAAGAGAGGCAGCACGGCTCCTGTCACACAGCGCTAGTGAAGAGCGGCAGCACGGCTCCAGTCACACAGCGCTAGTGAAGAGCGGCAGCACGGCACCAGTCACACAGCGCTAGTGAAGAGCGGCAGCACGGCTCCAGTCACACAGCGCTAGAGAAGAGCAGCAGCACGGCTCCAGGCTCCAGTCACACAGCGCTAGTGAAGAGCGGCAGCACGGCTCCAGTCACACAGCGCTAGTGAAGAGCGGCAGCACGGCTCCAGTCACACAGCGCTAGTGAAGAGCGGCAGCACGGCTCCAGTCACACAGCGCTAGTGAAGAGCGGCAGCACGGCTCCAGTCACACAGCGCTAGTGAAGAGCGGCAGCACGGCTCCAGTCACACAGCGCTAGTGAAGAGCGGCAGCACGGCTCCAGTCACACAGCGCTAGTGAAGAGCGGCAGCACGGCTCCAGTCACACAGCGCTAGTGAAGAGCGGCAGCACGGCTCCAGTCACACAGCGCTAGTGAAGAGCGGCAGCACGGCTCCAGTCACACAGCGCTAGTGAAGAGCGGCAGCACGGCTCCAGTCACACAGCGCTAGTGAAGAGCGGCAGCACGGCTCCAGTCACACAGCGCTAGTGAAGAGCGGCAGCACGGCTCCAGTCACACAGCGCTAGTGAAGAGCGGCAGCACGGCTCCAGTCACACAGCGCTAGTGAAGAGCGGGAGCACGGCTCCAGTCACACAGCGCTAGTGAAGAGCGGCAGCACGGCTCCAGTCACACAGCGCTAGTGAAGAGCGGCAGCACGGCTCCAGTCACACAGCGCTAGTGAAGAGCGGCAGCACGGCTCCAGTCACAAAGCGCTAGTGAAGAGCGGCAGCACGGCTCCATTCACACAGCGCTAGTGAAGAGCGACAGCACGGCTCCAGTCACACAGCGCTAGTGAAGAGAGGCAAGCACGGCACCAGTCACACAGCGCTAGTGAAGAGCGGCAGCACAGCTCCAGTCACACAGCATAGTGAAGAGCGGCAGCACGGCTCCAGTCACAAAGCACTAGTGAAGAGCGGCAGCACGGCTCCAGTCACAAAGCACTAGTGAAGAGCGGCAGCACGGCTCCAGTCACACATCGCTAGTGAAGAGCGGCAGCACGGCTCCAGTCACACAGCGCTAGTGAAGAGAGGCAAGCACGGCACCAGTCACACAGCGCTAGTGAAGAGCGGCAGCACGGCTCCAGTCACACAGCGCTAGTGAAGAGCAGCAGCACGGCTCCAGTCACACAGCGCTAGTGAAGAGCAGCAGCACGGCTCCAGTCACACAGCGCTAGTGAAGAGCAGCAGCACGGCTCCAGTCACACAGCGCTAGTGAAGAGCAGCAGCACGGCTCCAGTCACACAGCGCTAGTGAAGAGAGGCAGCACGGCTCCAGTCACACAGCGCTAGTGAAGAGCAGCAGCACGCAGTCACACAGCGCTAGTGAAGAGCGGCAGCACGGCTCCAGTCACACAGCGCTAGTGAAGAGCAGCAGCACGGCTCCAGTCACACAGCGCTAGTGAAGAGCGGCAGCACGGCTCCAGTCACACAGCGCTAGTGAAGAGCGGCAGCACGGCTCCAGTCACACAGCGCTAGTGAAGAGCAGCAGCACGGCTCCAGTCACACAGCGCTAGTGAAGAGCGGCAGCACGGCTCCAATCACACAGCTCTAGTGAAGAGCAGCAGCAAGGCACAAGTCAGACAGCGCTAGTGAAGAGCAGCAGCACAGCTCCAGTCACACAGCGCTAGTGAAGAGCAGCAGCACGGCTCCAGTCACACAGCGCTAGTGAAGAGCAGCAGAACGCAGTCACACAGCGCTAGTGAAGAGAGGCAGCACGGCTCCAGTCACACAGCGCTAGTGAAGAGCGGCAGCACGGCACCAGTCACACAGCGCTAGAGAAGAGCGGCAGCACGGCTCCAGTCACACAGCGCTAGTGAAGAGAAGCAGCACGGCTCCTGTCACACAGCGCTAGTGAAGAGCGGCAGCACGGCTCCAGTCACAGAGCGCTAGTGAAGAGAGGCAGCACGGCTCCTGTCACACAGCGCTAGTGAAGATAGGCAGCACGGCTCCAGTCACACAGCGCTAGTGAAGAGAGGCAGCACGGCTCCAGTCACACAGCGCTAATAAAGAGCAGCAGCACGGCTCCAGTCACACAGCGCTAGTGAAGAGCGGCAGCACGGCTCCAGTCACACAGCGCTAGTGAAGAGCGGCAGCACGGCTCCAGTCACACAGCGCTAGTGAAGATAGGCAGCACGGCTCCAGTCACACAGCGCTAATGAAGAGAGGCAGCACGGCTCCAGTCACACAGCGCTAGTGAAGAGCAGCAGCACGGCTCCAGTCACACAGCGCTAGTGAAGAGAGGCAAGCACGGCACCAGTCACACAGCGCTAGTGAAGAGCGGCAGCACAGCTCCAGTCACACAGCATAGTGAAGAGCGTCAGCACGGCTCCAGTCACACAGCGCTAGTGAAGAGCGTCAGCACGGCACCAGTCACACAGCGCTAGTGAAGCGCAGCAGCACGGCACCAGTCACACAGCGCTAGTGAAGCGCAGCAGCACGGCACCAGTCACACAGCGCTAGTGAAGAGCGGCAGCACGGCACCAGTCACACAGCGCTAGTGAAGAGCGGCAGCACGGCTCCAGTCACACAGCGCTAGTGAAGCGCGGCAGCACGGCACCAGTCACACAGCGCTAGTGAAGCGCGGCAGCACGGCACCAGTCACACAGCGTTAGTGAAGAGCGGCAGCACGGCACCAGTCACACAGCGCTAGTGAAGAGCGGCAGCACGGCACCAGTCACACAGCGCTAGTGAAGAGCGGCAGCACGGCTCCAGTCACACAGCGCTAGTGAAGAGCGGCAGCACGGCTCCAGTCACACAGCGCTAGTGAAGAGAGGCAAGCACGGCTCCAGTCACACAGCGCTAGTGAAGAGAGGCAGCACGGCTCCAGTCACACAGCGCTAGTGAAGAGCGGCAGCACGGCACCAGTCACACAGCGCTAGTGAAGAGCGGCAGCACGGCTCCTGTCACACAGCGCTAGTGAAGAGCGGCAGCACGGCTCCTGTCACACAGCGCTAGTGAAGAGCGGCAGCACGGCTCCAGTCACAAAGCGCTAGTGAAGAGCGGCAGCACGGCTCCAGTCACACAGCGCTAGTGAAGAGCGGTAGCACGGCTCCAGTCACACAGCGCTAGTGAAGAGCGGTAGCACGGCTCCAGTCACACAGCTCTAGAGAAGAGCAGAAGCACGCAGTCACACAGCGCTAGTGAAGAGCAGCAGCACGCAGTCACACAGCGCTAGTGAAGAGCAGCAGCACGCAGTCACACAGCGCTAGTGAAGAGCAGCAGCACGCAGTCACACAGCGCTAGTGAAGAGCAGCAGCACGCAGTCACACAGCGCTAGTGAAGAGCAGCAGCACGCAGTCACACAGCGCTAGTGAAGAGCAGAAGCACGCAGTCACACAGCGCTAGTGAAGAGCAGCAGCACGCAGTCACACAGCGCTAGTGAAGAGCAGCAGCACGCAGTCACACAGCGCTAGTGAAGAGCAGCAGCACGCAGTCACACAGCGATAGTGAAGAGCAGCAGCACGCAGTCACACAGCGCTAGTGAAGAGCAGCAGCACGCAGTCACACAGCGCTAGTGAAGAGCACCAGCACGCAGTCACACAGCGCTAGTGAAGAGCAGCAGCACGGCTCCGGTCACACAGCGCTAGTGAAGAGCAGCAGCACGGCTCCAGTCACACAGCGCTAGTGAAGAGCAGCAGCACGGCTCCAGTCACACAGCGCTAGTGAAGAGCGGCAGCACGGCTCCAGTCACACAGCGCTAGTGAAGAGCGGCAGCACGGTTCCAGTCACACAGCGCTAGTGAAAAGAGGCAAGCACGGCTCCAGTCACACAGCATAGTGAAGAGCGGCAGCACAGCTCCAGTCACACAGCGCTAGTGAAGAGAGGCAGCACGGCTCCAGTCACACAGCGCTAGTGAAGAGCGGCAGCACGGCACCAGTCACACAGCGCTAGTGAAGAGCGTCAGCACGGCACCAGTCACACAGCGCTAGTGAAGCGCGGCAGCACGGCACCAGTCACACAGCGCTAGTGAAGCGCGGCAGCACGGCACCAGTCACACAGCGCTAGTGAAGAGCGGCAGCACGGCTCCTGTCACACAGCGCTAGTGAAGAGCGGTAGCACGGCTCCAGTCACACAGCGCTAGTGAAGAGCGGTAGCACGGCTCCAGTCACACAGCGCTAGTGAAGAGCGGTAGCACGGCTCCAGTCACACAGCGCTAGTGAAGAGAGGCAGCACGGCTCCAGTCACACAGCGCTAGTGAAGAGAGGCAGCACGGCTCCAGTCACACAGCGCTAGTGAAGAGCGGCAGCACGGCACCAGTCACACAGCGCTAGTGAAGAGCAGCAGCACGGCTCCAGTCACACAGCGCTAGAGAAGAGCAGCAGCACGGCTCCAGGCTCCAGTCACACAGCGATAGTGAAGAGCGGCAGCACGGCTCCAGTCACACAGCGCTAGTGAAGAGCGGCAGCACGGCTCCAGTCACACAGCGCTAGTGAAGAGAGGCAGCACGGCTCCAGTCACACAGCGCTAGTGAAGAGAGGCAGCACGGCTCCTGTCACACAGCGCTAGTGAAGAGAGGCAGCACGGCTCCAGTCACACAGCATAGTGAAGAGCGGCAGCACGGCACCAGTCACACAGCGCTAGTGAATCGCAGCAGCACGGCACCAGTCACACAGCGCTAGTGAATCGCAGCAGCACGGCACCAGTCACACAGCGCTAGTGAATCGCAGCAGCACGGCACCAGTCACACAGCGCTAGTGAAGAGCGGCAGCACGGCACCAGTCACACAGCGCTAGTGAAGAGAGGCAGCACGGCTCCTGTCACACAGCGCTAGTGAAGAGCGGCAGCACGGCACCAGTCACACAGCGCTAGTGAAGAGCGGCAGCACGGCTCCTGTCACACAGCGCTAGTGAAGAGCGGCAGCACGGCTCCAGTCACACAGCGCTAGAGAAGAGCAGCAGCACGGCTCCAGGCTCCAGTCACACAGCGATAGTGAAGAGCGGCAGCACGGCTCCAGTCACACAGCGCTAGTGAAGAGCGGCAGCACGGCTCCAGTCACACAGCGCTAGTGAAGAGAGGCAGCACGGCTCCAGTCACACAGCGCTAGTGAAGAGAGGCAGCACGGCTCCTGTCACACAGCGCTAGTGAAGAGCGGCAGCACGGCTCCAGTCACACAGCGCTAGTGAAGAGCGGCAGCACGGCTCCAGTCACACAGCGCTAGTGAAGAGCAGCAGCACGGCTCCAGTCACACAGCGCTAGAGAAGAGCAGCAGCACGGCTCCAGGCTCCAGTCACACAGCGATAGTGAAGAGCGGCAGCACGGCTCCAGTCACACAGCGCTAGTGAAGAGCGGCAGCACGGCTCCAGTCACACAGCGCTAGTGAAGAGCGGCAGCACGGCTCCAGTCACACAGCGCTAGTGAAGAGCGGCAGCACGGCTCCAGTCACACAGCGCTAGTGAAGAGCGGCAGCACGGCTCCAGTCACACAGCGCTAGTGAAGAGCGGCAGCACGGCTCCAGTCACACAGCGCTAGTGAAGAGCGGCAGCACGGCTCCAGTCACACAGCGCTAGTGAAGAGCGGCAGCACGGCTCCAGTCACACAGCGCTAGTGAAGAGCGGCAGCACGGCTCCAGTCACAAAGCGCTAGTGATGAGCGGCAGCACGGCTCCATTCACACACCGCTAGTGAAGAGCGGCAGCACGGCTCCAGTCACACAGCGCTAGTGAAGAGAGGCAAGCACGGCACCAGTCACACAGCGCTAGTGAAGAGAGGCAAGCACGGCACCAGTCACACAGCGCTAGTGAAGAGCGGCAGCACAGCTCCAGTCACACAGCGCTAGTGAAGAGCGGCAGCACGGCTCCAGTCACAAAGCACTAGTGAAGAGCGGCAGCACGGCTCCAGTCACACATCGCTAGTGAAGAGCGGCAGCACGGCTCCAGTCACACAGCGCTAGTGAAGAGAGGCAAGCACGGCACCAGTCACACAGCGCTAGTGAAGAGCGGCAGCACGGCTCCAGTCACACAGCATAGTGAAGAGCGGCAGCACGGCTCCAGTCACACAGCGCTAGTGAAGAGCGTCAGCACGGCACCAGTCACACAGCGCTAGTGAAGCGCAGCAGCACGGCACCAGTCACACAGCGCTAGTGAAGAGCGGCAGCACGGCACCAGTCACACAGCGCTAGTGAAGAGCGGCAGCACGGCTCCAGTCACACAGCGCTAGTGAAGAGCGGCAGCACGGCACCAGTCACACAGCGCTAGTGAAGAGCGGCAGCACGGCACCAGTCACACAGCGCTAGTGAAGAGCGGCAGCACGGCTCCTGTCACACAGCGCTAGTGAAGAGCGGCAGCACGGCTCCAGTCACACAGCGCTAGTGAAGAGCGGCAGCACGGCTCCAGTCACACAGCGCTAGTGAAGAGCGGCAGCACGGCTCCAGTCACACAGCGCTAGTGAAGAGCGGCAGCACGGCTCCAGTCACACAGCGCTAGTGAAGAGCAGCAGCACGGCTCCAGTCACACAGCGCTAGTGAAGAGCAGCAGCACGGCTCCAGTCACACAGCGCTAGTGAAGAGCAGCAGCACGGCTCCAGTCACACAGCGCTAGTGAAGAGAGGCAGCACGGCTCCAGTCACACAGCGCTAGTGAAGAGCAGCAGCACGCAGTCACACAGCGCTAGTGAAGAGCGGCAGCACGGCTCCAGTCACACAGCGCTAGTGAAGAGCAGCAGCACGGCT
Organism: Phyllobates terribilis; assembly: GCF_046119375.1. NCBI lineage: Eukaryota > Metazoa > Chordata > Amphibia > Anura > Dendrobatidae > Phyllobates > Phyllobates terribilis. The sequence goes on along the minus strand of NW_027362772.1, from coordinate 193,906,096 downwards.
CCAGTCACACAGCTCTAGTGAAGAGCAGCAGCAAGGCACAAGTCAGACAGCGCTAGTGAAGAGCAGCAGCACAGCTCCAGTCACACAGCCATAGTGAAGAGCAGCAGCACGGCTCCAGTCACACAGCGCTAGTGAAGAGCAGCAGCACGGCTCCAGTCACACAGCGCTAGTGAAGAGCAGCAGCAAGGCACAAGTCAGACAGCGCTAGTGAAGAGCGGCAGCACGGCTCCAGTCACACAGCGCTAGTGAAGAGCAGCAGCACGGCTCCAGTCACACAGCGCTAGTGAAGAGCAGCAGCACGGCTCCAGTCACACAGCTCTAGTGAAGAGCAGCAGCAAGGCACAAGTCAGACAGCGCTAGTGAAGAGCAGCAGCACAGCTCCAGTCACACAGCGATAGTGAAGAGCAGCAGCACGGCTCCAGTCACACAGCGATAGTGAAGAGCAGCAGCACGGCTCCAGTCACACAGCGCTAGTGAAGAGCAGCAGCACGCAGTCACACAGCGCTAGTGAAGAGCAGCAGCACGCAGTAACACAGCGCTAGTGAAGAGCGGCAGCACGGCTCCAGTCACACAGCGCTAGTGAAGAGCGGCAGCACGGCACCAGTCACACAGCGCTAGTGAAGAGCGGCAGCACGGCTCCAGTCACACAGCGCTAGTGAAGAGAGGCAGCACGGCTCCTGTCACACAGCGCTAGTGAAGAGAGGCAGCACGGCTCCAGTCACAGAGCGCTAATGAAGAGCAGCAGCACGGCTCCAGTCACACAGCGCTAATGAAGAGCAGCAGCACGGCTCCAGTCACACAGCGCTAGTGAAGAGAGGCAGCACGGCTCCAGTCACACAGCGCTAGTGAAGAGAGGCAGCACGGCTCCAGTCACACAGCGCTAGTGAAGAGCAGCAGCACGGCTCCAGTCACACAGCGCTAGTGAAGAGAGGCAAGCACGGCACCAGTCACACAGCGCTAGTGAAGAGAGGCAGCACAGCTCCAGTCACACAGCATAGTGAAGAGCAGCAGCACGCAGTCACACAGCGCTAGTGAAGAGCAGCAGCACGCAGTCACACAGCGCTAGTGAAGAGCGGCAGCACGGCTCTAGTCACACAGCGCTAGTGAAGAGCAGCAGCACGCAGTCACACAGCGCTAGTGAAGAGAGGCAGCACGGCTCCAGTCACACAGCGCTAGTGAAGAGAGGCAGCACGGCTCCAGTCACACAGCGCTAGTGAAGAGCGGCAGCACGGCACCAGTCACACAGCGCTAGTGAAGCGCGGCAGCACGGCACCAGTCACACAGCGCTAGTGAAGCGCGGCAGCACGGCACCAGTCACACAGCGCTAGTGAAGAGCGGCAGCACGGCACCAGTCACACAGCGCTAGTGAAGAGCGGCAGCACGGCACCAGTCACACAGCGCTAGTGAAGAGCGGCAGCACGGCACCAGTCACACAGCGCTAGTGAAGAGCGGCAGCACGGCACCAGTCACACAGCGCTAGTGAAGAGCGGCAGCACGGCTCCGGTCACACAGCGCTAGTGAAGAGCAGCAGCACGCAGTCACACAGCGCTAGTGAAGAGCGGCAGCACGGCTCCAGTCACACAGCGCTAGTTTAGAGCAGCAGCACGCAGTCACACAGCGCTAGTGAAGAGAGGCAGCACGGCTCCAGTCACACAGCGCTAGTGAAGAGCGGCAGCACGCAGTCACACAGCGCTAGTGAAGAGCGGCAGCAAGGCACAAGTCAGACAGCGCTAGTGAAGAGCGGCAGCACGGCTCCAGTCACACAGCGCTAGTGAAGAGCAGCAGCACGGCTCCAGTCACACAGCGCTAGTGAAGAGAGGCAGCACGGCTCCAGTCACACAGCTCTAGTGAAGAGCAGCAGCACAGCTCCAGTCACACAGCGCTAGTTTAGAGCAGCAGCACGGCTCCAGTCACACAGCGCTAGTGAAGAGCAGCAGCACGCAGTCACACAGCGCTAGTGAAGAGCAGCAGCACGCAGTCACACAGCGCTAGTGAAGAGCAGCAGCACGCAGTCACACAGCGCTAGTGAAGAGCAGCAGCACGCAGTCACACAGCGCTAGTGAAGAGCAGCAGCACGCAGTCACACAGCGCTAGTGAAGAGCGGCAGCACGGCTCCAGTCACACAGCGCTAGTGAAGAGCGGCAGCACGGCTCCAGTCACACAGCGCTAGTGAAGAGCGGCAGCACGGCACCAGTCACACAGCGCTAGTGAAGAGCGGCAGCACGGCTCCAGTCACACAGCGCTAGTGAAGAGAGGCAGCACGGCTCCTGTCACACAGCGCTAGTGAAGAGCGGCAGCACGGCTCCAGTCACACAGCGCTAATGAAGAGCAGCAGCACGGCTCCAGTCACACAGCGCTAGTGAAGAGCGGCAGCACGGCTCCAGTCACACAGCGCTAGTGAAGAGAGGCAGCACGGCTCCAGTCACACAGCGCTAGTGAAGAGCAGCAGCACGGCTCCAGTCACACAGCGCTAGTGAAGAGAGGCAAGCTCGGCACCAGTCACACAGCGCTAGTGAAGAGCGGCAGCACAGCTCCAGTCACACAGCATAGTGAAGAGCGGCAGCACAGCTCCAGTCACACAGCGCTAGTGAAGAGCGTCAGCACGGCACCAGTCACACAGCGCTAGTGAAGCGCAGCAGCACGGCACCAGTCACACAGCGCTAGTGAAGAGCGGCAGCACGGCACCAGTCACACAGCGCTAGTGAAGAGCGGCAGCACGGCTCCAGTCACACAGCGCTAGTAAAGAGCGGCAGCACGGCTCCAGTCACACAGCGCTAGTGAAGAGAGGCAAGCACGGCTCCAGTCACACAGCGCTAGTGAAGAGAGGCAGCACGGCTCCAGTCACACAGCGCTAGTGAAGAGAGGCAAGCACGGCTCCAGTCACACAGCGCTAGTGAAGAGAGGCAGCACGGCTCCAGTCACACAGCGCTAGTGAAGAGAGGCAGCACGGCACCAGTCACACAGCGATAGTGAAGCGCGGCAGCACGGCACCAGTCACACAGCGATAGTGAAGAGCGGCAGCACGGCACCAGTCACACAGCGCTAGTGAAGAGCGGCAGCACGGCTCCAGTCACACAGCGCTAGTGAAGAGCGGCAGCACGGCTCCAGTCACACAGCGCTAGTGAAGAGCGGCAGCACGGCTCCTGTCACACAGCGCTAGTGAAGAGCGGCAGCACGGCTCCAGTCACACAGCGCTAGTGAAGAGCGGCAGCACGGCAACAGTCACACAGCGCTAGTGAAGAGAGGCAGCACGGCTCCAGTCACACAGCGCTAGTGAAGAGAGGCAGCACGGCTCCAGTCACACAGCGCTAGTGAAGAGCGGCAGCACGGCTCCAGTCACACAGCGCTAGTGAAGAGCGGCAGCACGGCTCCAGTCACACAGCGCTAGTGAAGAGCGGCAGCACGGCTCCAGTCACACAGCGCTAGTGAAGAGCGGCAGCACGGCTCCAGTCACACAGCGCTAGTGAAGAGCGGCAGCACGGCTCCAGTCACACAGCGCTAGTGAAGAGCGGCAACACGGCTCCAGTCACACAGCGCTAGTGAAGAGCGGCAGCACGGCTCCAGTCACACAGCGCTAGTGAAGAGCGGCAGCACGGCACCAGTCACACAGCGCTAGTGAAGAGCGGCAGCACGGCTCCAGTCACACAGCGCTAGTGAAGAGCGGCAGCACGGCAACAGTCACACAGCGCTAGTGAAGAGCGGCAGCACGGCAACAGTCACACAGCGCTAGTGAAGAGAGGCAGCACGGCTCCAGTCACACAGCGCTAGTGAAGAGCGGCAGCACGGCTCCAGTCACACAGCGCTAGTGAAGAGCGGCAGCACGGCTCCAGTCACACAGCGCTAGTGAAGAGCGGCAGCACGGCTCCAGTCACACAGCGCTAGTGAAGAGCGGCAGCACGGCTCCAGTCACACAGCGCTAGTGAAGAGCGGCAGCACGGCTCCAGTCACACAGCGCTAGTGAAGAGCGGCAGCACGGCACCAGTCACACAGCGCTAGTGAAGAGCGGCAGCACGGCACCAGTCACACAGCGCTAGTGAAGAGCAGCAGCACGGCTCCAGTCACACAGCGCTAGTGAAGAGCGGCAGCACGGCTCCAGTCACACAGCGCTAGTGAAGAGCGGCAGCACGGCAACAGTCACACAGCGCTAGTGAAGAGAGGCAGCACGGCTCCAGTCACACAGCGCTAGTGAAGAGCGGCAGCATGGCTCCAGTCACACAGCGCTAGTGAAGAGCGGCAGCATGGCTCCAGTCACACAGCGCTAGTGAAGAGCAGCAGCACGGCTCCAGTCACACAGCGCTAGTGAAGAGCGGCAGCACGGCTCCAGTCACACATGATAGTGAAGACCGGCAGCACGGCTCCAGTCACACAGCGCTAGTGAAGAGAGGTAGCACGGCACCAGTCACACAGCGCTAGTGAAGAGCGGCAGCACGGCTCCAGTCACACAGCGCTAGTGAAGAGCGGCAGCACGGCTCCAGTCACACAGCGCTAGTGAAGAGCGGCAGCACGGCTCCAGTCACACAGCGCTAGTGAAGAGAGGCAGCACGGCTCCTGTCACACAGCGCTAGTGAAGAGCGGCAGCACGGCTCCAGTCACACAGCGCTAATGAAGAGCAGCAGCACGGCTCCAGTCACACAGCGCTAGTGAAGAGCGGCAGCACGGCTCCAGTCACACAGCGCTAGTGAAGAGAGGCAGCACGGCTCCAGTCACACAGCGCTAGTGAAGAGCAGCAGCACGGCTCCAGTCACACAGCGCTAGTGAAGAGAGGCAAGCACGGCACCAGTCACACAGCGCTAGTGAAGAGCGGCAGCACAGCTCCAGTCACACAGCATAGTGAAGAGCGGCAGCACAGCTCCAGTCACACAGCGCTAGTGAAGAGCGTCAGCACGGCACCAGTCACACAGCGCTAGTGAAGCGCAGCAGCACGGCACCAGTCACACAGCGCTAGTGAAGAGCGGCAGCACGGCACCAGTCACACAGCGCTAGTGAAGAGCGGCAGCACGGCTCCAGTCACACAGCGCTAGTAAAGAGCGGCAGCACGGCTCCAGTCACACAGCGCTAGTGAAGAGAGGCAAGCACGGCTCCAGTCACACAGCGCTAGTGAAGAGAGGCAGCACGGCTCCAGTCACACAGCGCTAGTGAAGAGAGGCAAGCACGGCTCCAGTCACACAGCGCTAGTGAAGAGAGGCAGCACGGCTCCAGTCACACAGCGCTAGTGAAGAGAGGCAGCACGGCACCAGTCACACAGCGATAGTGAAGCGCGGCAGCACGGCACCAGTCACACAGCGCTAGTGAAGAGCGGCAGCACGGCTCCAGTCACACAGCGCTAGTGAAGAGCGGCAGCACGGCTCCAGTCACACAGCGCTAGTGAAGAGCGGCAGCACGGCTCCAGTCACACAGCGCTAGTGAAGAGCGGCAGCACGGCTCCTGTCACACAGCGCTAGTGAAGAGCGGCAGCACGGCTCCAGTCACACAGCGCTAGTGAAGAGCGGCAGCACGGCAACAGTCACACAGCGCTAGTGAAGAGAGGCAGCACGGCTCCAGTCACACAGCGCTAGTGAAGAGAGGCAGCACGGCTCCAGTCACACAGCGCTAGTGAAGAGCGGCAGCACGGCTCCAGTCACACAGCGCTAGTGAAGAGCGGCAGCACGGCTACAGTCACACAGCGCTAGTGAAGAGCGGCAGCACGGCTCCAGTCACACAGCGCTAGTGAAGAGCGGCAGCACGGCTCCAGTCACACAGCGCTAGTGAAGAGCGGCAGCACGGCTCCAGTCACACAGCGCTAGTGAAGAGCGGCAACACGGCTCCAGTCACACAGCGCTAGTGAAGAGCGGCAGCACGGCTCCAGTCACACAGCGCTAGTGAAGAGCGGCAGCACGGCACCAGTCACACAGCGCTAGTGAAGAGCGGCAGCACGGCTCCAGTCACACAGCGCTAGTGAAGAGCGGCAGCACGGCAACAGTCACACAGCGCTAGTGAAGAGCGGCAGCACGGCAACAGTCACACAGCGCTAGTGAAGAGAGGCAGCACGGCTCCAGTCACACAGCGCTAGTGAAGAGCGGCAGCACGGCTCCAGTCACACAGCGCTAGTGAAGAGCGGCAGCACGGCTCCAGTCACACAGCGCTAGTGAAGAGCGGCAGCACGGCTCCAGTCACACAGCGCTAGTGAAGAGCGGCAGCACGGCTCCAGTCACACAGCGCTAGTGAAGAGCGGCAGCACGGCTCCAGTCACACAGCGCTAGTGAAGAGCGGCAGCACGGCACCAGTCACACAGCGCTAGTGAAGAGCGGCAGCACGGCACCAGTCACACAGCGCTAGTGAAGAGCAGCAGCACGGCTCCAGTCACACAGCGCTAGTGAAGAGCGGCAGCACGGCTCCAGTCACACAGCGCTAGTGAAGAGCGGCAGCACGGCAACAGTCACACAGCGCTAGTGAAGAGAGGCAGCACGGCTCCAGTCACACAGCGCTAGTGAAGAGCGGCAGCATGGCTCCAGTCACACAGCGCTAGTGAAGAGCGGCAGCATGGCTCCAGTCACACAGCGCTAGTGAAGAGCAGCAGCACGGCTCCAGTCACACAGCGCTAGTGAAGAGCGGCAGCACGGCTCCAGTCACACATGATAGTGAAGACCGGCAGCACGGCTCCAGTCACACAGCGCTAGTGAAGAGAGGTAGCACGGCACCAGTCACACAGCGCTAGTGAAGAGCGGCAGCACGGCTCCAGTCACACAGCGCTAGTGAAGAGCGGCAGCACGGCTCCAGTCACACAGCGCTAGTGAAGAGCAGCAGCACGGCTCCAGTCACACAGCGCTAGTGAAGAGCAGCAGCACGGCTCCAGTCACACAGCGCTAGTGAAGAGCGGCAGCAAGGCACAAGTCAGACAGCGCTAGTGAAGAGCAGCAGCACGCAGTCACACAGCGCTAGTGAAGAGCAGCAGCACGCAGTCACACAGCGCTAGTGAAGAGCAGCAGCACGCAGTCACACAGCGCTAGTGAAGAGCAGCAGCACGCAGTCACACAGCGCTAGTGAAGAGCAGCAGCACGCAGTCACACAGCGCTAGTGAAGAGCAGCAGCACGCAGTCACACAGCGCTAGTGAAGAGAGGCAGCACGGCTCCAGTCACACAGCGCTAGTGAAGAGCGGCAGCACGCAGTCACACAGCGCTAGTGAAGAGCGGCAGCACGGCTCCAGTCACACAGCGCTAGTGAAGAGCAGCAGCACGGCTCCAGTCACACAGCGCTAGTGAAGAGCGGCAGCACGGCTCCAGTCACACAGCTCTAGTGAAGAGCAGCAGCAAGGCACAAGTCAGACAGCGCTAGTGAAGAGCAGCAGCACAGCTCCAGTCACACAGCGATAGTGAAGAGCAGCAGCACGGCTCCAGTCACACAGCGCTAGTGAAGAGCGGCAGCACGGCTCCAGTCACACAGCGCTAGTGAAGAGCAGCAGCACGGCTCCAGTCACACAGCGCTAGTGAAGAGCAGCAGCACGCAGTCACACAGCGCTAGTGAAGAGCAGCAGCACGCAGTCACACAGCGCTAGTGAAGAGCAGCAGCACGCAGTCACACAGCGCTAGTGAAGAGCGGCAGCAAGGCACAAGTCAGACAGCGCTAGTGAAGAGCAGCAGCACGGCTCCAGGCTCCAGTCACACAGCACTAGTGAAGAGCGGCAGCACGGCTCCAGTCACACAGCGCTAGTGAAGAGCGGCAGCACGGCTCCAGTCACACAGCGCTAGTGAAGAGCGGCAGCACGGCTCCAGTCACACAGCGCTAGTGAAGAGCGGCAGCACGGCTCCAGTCACACAGCGCTAGTGAAGAGCGGCAGCACGGCTCCAGTCACACAGCGCTAGTGAAGAGCGGCAGCACGGCTCCAGTCACACAGCGCTAGTGAAGAGCGGCAGCACGGCTCCAGTCACACAGCGCTAGTGAAGAGCGGCAGCACGGCTCCAGTCACACAGCGCTAGTGAAGAGCGGCAACACGGCTCCAGTCACACAGCGCTAGTGAAGAGCGGCAACACGGCTCCAGTCACACAGCGCTAGTGAAGAGCGGCAGCACGGCACCAGTCACACAGCGCTAGTGAAGAGCGGCAGCACGGCTCCAGTCACACAGCGCTAGTGAAGAGCGGCAGCACGGCTCCAGTCACACAGCGCTAGTGAAGAGCGGCAGCACGGCAACAGTCACACAGCGCTAGTGAAGAGCGGCAGCACGGCTCCAGTCACACAGCGCTAGTGAAGAGCGGCAGCACGGCTCCAGTCACACAGCGCTAGTGAAGAGCGGCAGCACGGCTCCAGTCACACAGCGCTAGTGAAGAGCGGCAGCACGGCTCCAGTCACACAGCGCTAGTGAAGAGCGGCAGCACGGCTCCAGTCACACAGCGCTAGTGAAGAGCGGCAGCACGGCTCCAGTCACACATGATAGTGAAGACCGGCAGCACGGCTCCAGTCACACAGCGCTAGTGAAGAGAGGTAGCACGGCACCAGTCACACAGCGCTAGTGAAGAGCGGCAGCACGGCTCCAGTCACACAGCGCTAGTGAAGAGCGGCAGCAAGGCTCCAGTCACACAGCGCTAGTGAAGAGCGGCAGCACGCAGTCACACAGCGCTAGTGAAGAGCGGCAGCACAGCTCCAGTCACACAGCGCTAGTGAAGAGCGGTAGCACGGCACCAGTCACACAGCGCTAGTGAAGAGAGGCAGCACGGCACAAGTCACACAGCGATAGTGAAGAGCGGCAGCACGGCTCCAGTCACACATGATAGTGAAGACCGGCAGCACGGCTCCAGTCACACAGCGCTAGTGAAGAGCGGTAGCACGGCACCAGTCACACAGCGCTAGTGAAGAGAGGCAGCACGGCTCCAGTCACACAGCGCTAGTGAAGAGCGGCAGCATGGCTCCAGTCACACAGCGCTAGTGAAGAGCGGCAGCATGGCTCCAGTCACACAGCGCTAGTGAAGAGCAGCAGCACGGCTCCAGTCACACAGCGCTAGTGAAGAGCGGCAGCACGGCTCCAGTCACACATGATAGTGAAGACCGGCAGCACGGCTCCAGTCACACAGCGCTAGTGAAGAGAGGTAGCACGGCACCAGTCACACAGCGCTAGTGAAGAGCGGCAGCACGGCTCCAGTCACACAGCGCTAGTGAAGAGCGGCAGCAAGGCTCCAGTCACACAGCGCTAGTAAAGAGCGGCAGCACGCAGTCACACAGCGCTAGTGAAGAGCGGCAGCACAGCTCCAGTCACACATCGCTAGTGAAGAGCGGTAGCACGGCACCAGTCACACAGCGCTAGTGAAGAGAGGCAGCACGGCACAAGTCACACAGCGATAGTGAAGAGCGGCAGCACGGCTCCAGTCACACATGATAGTGAAGAGCGGCAGCACGGCACCAGTCACACAGCGCTAGTGAAGAGCAGCAGCACGCAGTCACACAGCGCTAGTGAAGAGCAGCAGCACGCAGTCACACAGCGCTAGTGAAGAGCAGCAGCACGGCTCCAGTCACACAGCGCTAGTGAAGAGCGGCAGCACGGCACCAGTCACACAGCGCTAGTGAAGAGCGGCAGCACGGCTCCAGTCACACAGCGCTAGTGAAGAGAGGCAGCACGGCTCCTGTCACACAGCGCTAGTGAAGAGCGGCAGCACGGCTCCAGTCACACAGCGCTAGTGAAGATAGGCAGCAAGGCTCCAGTCACACAGCGCTAATGAAGAGCAGCAGCACGGCTCCAGTCACACAGCGCTAGTGAAGAGCAGCAGCACGGCTCCAGTCACACAGCGCTAGTGAAGAGAGGCAGCACGGCTCCAGTCACACAGCTCTAGTGAAGAGCAGCAGCACAGCTCCAGTCACACAGCGATAGTGAAGAGCAGCAGCACGGCTCCAGTCACACAGCGCTAGTGAAGAGCAGCAGCACGGCTCCAGTCACACAGCGCTAGTGAAGAGCAGCAGCACGCAGTCACACAGCGCTAGTGAAGAGCAGCAGCACGCAGTCACACAGCGCTAGTGAAGAGCAGCAGCACGCAGTCACACAGCGCTAGTGAAGAGCAGCAGCACGGCACCAGTCACACAGCGCTAGTGAAGAGAGGCAGCACGGCTCCAGTCACACAGCGCTAGTGAAGAGAGGCAGCACGGCACCAGTCACACAGCGCTAGTGAAGAGAGGCAGCACGGCACCAGTCACACAGCGATAGTGAAGCGCGGCAGCACGGCACCAGTCACACAGCGATAGTGAAGAGCGGCAGCACGGCACCAGTCACACAGCGCTAGTGAAGAGCGGCAGCACGGCTCCAGTCACACAGCGCTAGTGAAGAGCGGCAGCACGGCTCCAGTCACACAGCGCTAGTGAAGAGCGGCAGCACGGCTCCAGTCACACAGCGCTAGTGAAGAGCGGCAGCACGGCAACAGTCACACAGCGCTAGTGAAGAGAGGCAGCACGGCTCCAGTCACACAGCGCTAGTGAAGAGCGGCAGCACGGCTCCAGTCACACAGCGCTAGTGAAGAGCGGCAGCACGGCTCCAGTCACACAGCGCTAGTGAAGAGCGGCAGCACGGCTCCAGTCACACGGCGCTAGTGAAGAGCGGCAGCACGGCTCCAGTCACACAGCGCTAGTGAAGAGCGGCAGCACGGCTCCAGTCACACAGCGCTAGTGAAGAGCGGCAGCACGGCTCCAGTCACACAGCGCTAGTGAAGAGCGGCAACACGGCTCCAGTCACACAGCGCTAGTGAAGAGCGGCAGCACGGCTCCAGTCACACAGCGCTAGTGAAGAGCGGCAGCACGGCACCAGTCACACAGCGCTAGTGAAGAGCGGCAGCACGGCTCCAGTCACACAGCGCTAGTGAAGAGCGGCAGCACGGCTCCAGTCACACAGCGCTAGTGAAGAGCGGCAGCACGGCAACAGTCACACAGCGCTAGTGAAGAGAGGCAGCACGGCTCCAGTCACACAGCGCTAGTGAAGAGCGGCAGCACGGCTCCAGTCACACAGCGCTAGTGAAGAGCGGCAGCACGGCTCCAGTCACACAGCGCTAGTGAAGAGCGGCAGCACGGCTCCAGTCACACAGCGCTAGTGAAGAGCGGCAGCACGGCTCCAGTCACACAGCGCTAGTGAAGAGCGGCAGCACGGCACCAGTCACACAGCGCTAGTGAAGAGCAGCAGCACGGCTCCAGTCACACAGCGCTAGTGAAGAGCGGCAGCACGGCTCCAGTCACACAGCGCTAGTGAAGAGCGGCAGCACGGCAACAGTCACACAGCGCTAGTGAAGAGAGGCAGCACGGCTCCAGTCACACAGCGCTAGTGAAGAGCGGCAGCATGGCTCCAGTCACACAGCGCTAGTGAAGAGCGGCAGCATGGCTCCAGTCACACAGCGCTAGTGAAGAGCAGCAGCACGGCTCCAGTCACACAGCGCTAGTGAAGAGCGGCAGCACGGCTCCAGTCACACATGATAGTGAAGACCGGCAGCACGGCTCCAGTCACACAGCGCTAGTGAAGAGAGGTAGCACGGCACCAGTCACACAGCGCTAGTGAAGAGCGGCAGCACGGCTCCAGTCACACAGCGCTAGTGAAGAGCGGCAGCACGGCTCCAGTCACACAGCGCTAGTGAAGAGCAGCAGCACGGCTCCAGTCACACAGCGCTAGTGAAGAGCAGCAGCACGGCTCCAGTCACACAGCGCTAGTGAAGAGCGGCAGCAAGGCACAAGTCAGACAGCGCTAGTGAAGAGCAGCAGCACGCAGTCACACAGCGCTAGTGAAGAGCAGCAGCACGCAGTCACACAGCGCTAGTGAAGAGCAGCAGCACGCAGTCACACAGCGCTAGTGAAGAGCAGCAGCACGCAGTCACACAGCGCTAGTGAAGAGCAGCAGCACGCAGTCACACAGCGCTAGTGAAGAGAGGCAGCACGGCTCCAGTCACACAGCGCTAGTGAAGAGCGGCAGCACGCAGTCACACAGCGCTAGTGAAGAGCGGCAGCACGGCTCCAGTCACACAGCGCTAGTGAAGAGCAGCAGCACGGCTCCAGTCACACAGCGCTAGTGAAGAGCGGCAGCACGGCTCCAGTCACACAGCTCTAGTGAAGAGCAGCAGCAAGGCACAAGTCAGACAGCGCTAGTGAAGAGCAGCAGCACAGCTCCAGTCACACAGCGATAGTGAAGAGCAGCAGCACGGCTCCAGTCACACAGCGCTAGTGAAGAGCAGCACAGCTCCAGTCACACAGCGCTAGTGAAGAGCAGCACAGCTCCAGTCACACAGCGCTAGTGAAGAGCGGCAGCAAGGCACAAGTCAGACAGCGCTAGTGAAGAGCAGCAGCACGGCTCCAGGCTCAAGTCACACAGCGCTAGTGAAGAGCGGCAGCACGGCTCCAGTCACACAGCGCTAGTGAAGAGCGGCAGCACGGCTCCAGTCACACAGCGCTAGTGAAGAGCGGCAGCACGGCTCCAGTCACACAGCGCTAGTGAAGAGCGGCAGCACGGCTCCAGTCACACAGCGCTAGTGAAGAGCGGCAGCACGGCTCCAGTCACACAGCGCTAGTGAAGAGCGGCAGCACGGCTCCAGTCACACAGCGCTAGTGAAGAGCGGCAGCACGGCTCCAGTCACACAGCGCTAGTGAAGAGCGGCAGCACGGCTCCAGTCACACAGCGCTAGTGAAGAGCGGCAGCACGGCTCCAGTCACACAGCGCTAGTGAAGAGCGGCAGCACGGCTCCAGTCACACAGCGCTAGTGAAGAGCGGCAGCACGGCTCCAGTCACACAGCGCTAGTGAAGAGCGGCAACACGGCTCCAGTCACACAGCGCTAGTGAAGAGCGGCAGCACGGCTCCAGTCACACAGCGCTAGTGAAGAGCGGCAGCACGGCACCGGTCACACAGCGCTAGTGAAGAGCGGCAGCACGGCTCCAGTCACACAGCGCTAGTGAAGAGCGGCAGCACGGCTCCAGTCACACAGCGCTAGTGAAGAGCGGCAGCACGGCAACAGTCACACAGCGCTAGTGAAGAGAGGCAGCACGGCTCCAGTCACACAGCGCTAGTGAAGAGCGGCAGCACGGCTCCAGTCACACAGCGCTAGTGAAGAGCGGCAGCACGGCTCCAGTCACACAGCGCTAGTGAAGAGCGGCAGCACGGCTCCAGTCACACAGCGCTAGTGAAGAGCGGCAGCACGGCTCCAGTCAAACAGCGCTAGTGAAGAGCGGCAGCACGGCTCCAGTCACACAGCGCTAGTGAAGAGCGGCAGCACGGCTCCAGTCACACAGCGCTAGTGAAGAGCGGCAACACGGCTCCAGTCACACAGCGCTAGTGAAGAGCGGCAGCACGGCTCCAGTCACACAGCGCTAGTGAAGAGCGGCAGCACGGCACCAGTCACACAGCGCTAGTGAAGAGCGGCAGCACGGCTCCAGTCACACAGCGCTAGTGAAGAGCGGCAGCACGGCTCCAGTCACACAGCGCTAGTGAAGAGCGGCAGCACGGCTCCAGTCACACAGCGCTAGTGAAGAGCGGCAGCACGGCTCCAGTCACACAGCGCTAGTGAAGAGCGGCAGCACGGCTCCAGTCACACAGCGCTAGTGAAGAGCGGCAGCACGGCTCCAGTCACACAGCGCTAGTGAAGAGCGGCAGCACGGCTCCAGTCACACAGCGCTAGTGAAGAGCGGCAGCACGGCTCCAGTCACACAGCGCTAGTGAAGAGCGGCAGCACGGCACCAGTCACACAGCGCTAGTGAAGAGCGGCAGCACGGCACCAGTCACACAGCGCTAGTGAAGAGCGGCAGCATGGCTCCAGTCACACAGCGCTAGTGAAGAGCGGCAGCACGGCAACAGTCACACAGCGCTAGTGAAGAGAGGCAGCACGGCTCCAGTCACACAGCGCTAGTGAAGAGCGGCAGCATGGCTCCAGTCACACAGCGCTAGTGAAGAGCGGCAGCATGGCTCCAGTCACACAGCGCTAGTGAAGAGCAGCAGCACGGCTCCAGTCACACAGCGCTAGTGAAGAGCGGCAGCACGGCTCCAGTCACACATGATAGTGAAGACCGGCAGCACGGCTCCAGTCACACAGCGCTAGTGAAGAGAGGTAGCACGGCACCAGTCACACAGCGCTAGTGAAGAGCGGCAGCACGGCTCCAGTCACACAGCGCTAGTGAAGAGCGGCAGCAAGGCTCCAGTCACACAGCGCTAGTGAAGAGCGGCAGCACGCAGTCACACAGCGCTAGTGAAGAGCGGCAGCACAGCTCCAGTCACACAGCGCTAGTGAAGAGCGGTAGCACGGCACCAGTCACACAGCGCTAGTGAAGAGAGGCAGCACGGCACAAGTCACACAGCGATAGTGAAGAGCGGCAGCACGGCTCCAGTCACACATGATAGTGAAGACCGGCAGCACGGCTCCAGTCACACAGCGCTAGTGAAGAGCGGTAGCACGGCACCAGTCACACAGCGCTAGTGAAGAGAGGCAGCACGGCTCCAGTCACACAGCGCTAGTGAAGAGCGGCAGCATGGCTCCAGTCACACAGCGCTAGTGAAGAGCGGCAGCATGGCTCCAGTCACACAGCGCTAGTGAAGAGCAGCAGCACGGCTCCAGTCACACAGCGCTAGTGAAGAGCGGCAGCACGGCTCCAGTCACACATGATAGTGAAGACCGGCAGCACGGCTCCAGTCACACAGCGCTAGTGAAGAGAGGTAGCACGGCACCAGTCACACAGCGCTAGTGAAGAGCGGCAGCACGGCTCCAGTCACACAGCGCTAGTGAAGAGCGGCAGCATGGCTCCAGTCACACAGCGCTAGTGAAGAGCGGCAGCACGGCTCCAGTCACACAGCGCTAGTGAAGAGCGGCAACACGGCTCCAGTCACACAGCGCTAGTGAAGAGCGGCAGCACGGCTCCAGTCACACAGCGCTAGTGAAGAGCGGCAGCACGGCACCAGTCACACAGCGCTAGTGAAGAGCGGCAGCACGGCTCCAGTCACACAGCGCTAGTGAAGAGCGGCAGCACGGCAACAGTCACACAGCGCTAGTGAAGAGCGGCAGCACGGCAACAGTCACACAGCGCTAGTGAAGAGAGGCAGCACGGCTCCAGTCACACAGCGCTAGTGAAGAGCGGCAGCATGGCTCCAGTCACACAGCGCTAGTGAAGAGCGGCAGCACGGCTCCAGTCACACAGCGCTAGTGAAGAGCGGCAGCACGGCTCCAGTCACACAGCGCTAGTGAAGAGCGGCAGCACGGCTCCAGTCACACAGCGCTAGTGAAGGGCGGCAGCACGGCTCCAGTCACACAGCGCTAGTGAAGAGCGGCAACACGGCTCCAGTCACACAGCGCTAGTGAAGAGCGGCAGCACGGCTCCAGTCACACAGCGCTAGTGAAGAGCGGCAGCACGGCACCAGTCACACAGCGCTAGTGAAGAGCGGCAGCACGGCTCCAGTCACACAGCGCTAGTGAAGAGCGGCAGCACGGCTCCAGTCACACAGCGCTAGTGAAGAGCGGCAGCACGGCAACAGTCACACAGCGCTAGTGAAGAGAGGCAGCACGGCTCCAGTCACACAGCGCTAGTGAAGAGCGGCAGCACGGCTCCAGTCACACAGCGCTAGTGAAGAGCGGCAGCACGGCTCCAGTCACACAGCGCTAGTGAAGAGCGGCAGCAAGGCTCCAGTCACACAGCGCTAGTGAAGAGCGGCAGCACGGCTCCAGTCACACAGCGCTAGTGAAGAGCGGCAGCACGGCTCCAGTCACACAGCGCTAGTGAAGAGCGGCAGCACGGCACCAGTCACACAGCGCTAGTGAAGAGCGGCAGCACGGCTCCAGTCACACAGCGCTAGTGAAGAGCGGCAGCACGGCTCCAGTCACACAGCGCTAGTGAAGAGCGGCAGCACGGCAACAGTCACACAGCGCTAGTGAAGAGAGGCAGCACGGCTCCAGTCACACAGCGCTAGTGAAGAGCGGCAGCATGGCTCCAGTCACACAGCGCTAGTGAAGAGCGGTAGCACGGCACCAGTCACACAGCGCTAGTGAAGAGAGGCAGCACGGCTCCAGTCACACAGCGCTAGTGAAGAGCGGCAGCATGGCTCCAGTCACACAGCGCTAGTGAAGAGCGGCAGCATGGCTCCAGTCACACAGCGCTAGTGAAGAGCAGCAGCACGGCTCCAGTCACACAGCGCTAGTGAAGAGCGGCAGCACGGCTCCAGTCACACATGATAGTGAAGACCGGCAGCACGGCTCCAGTCACACAGCGCTAGTGAAGAGAGGTAGCACGGCACCAGTCACACAGCGCTAGTGAAGAGCGGCAGCACGGCTCCAGTCACACAGCGCTAGTGAAGAGCGGCAGCACGGCACCAGTCACACAGCGCTAGTGAAGAGCGGCAGCACGGCACCAGTCACACAGCGCTAGTGAAGAGCGGCAGCACGGCTCCAGTCACACAGCGCTAGTGAAGAGCGGCAGCACGGCTCCAGTCACACAGCGCTAGTGAAGAGCGGCAGCACGGCTCCAGTCACACAGCGCTAGTGAAGAGCGGCAGCACGGCTCCAGTCACACAGCGCTAGTGAAGAGCGGCAGCACGGCTCCAGTCACACAGCGCTAGTGAAGAGCGGCAGCACGGCTCCAGTCACACAGCGCTAGTGAAGAGCGGCAGCACGGCTCCAGTCACACAGCGCTAGTGAAGAGCGGCAGCACGGCTCCAGTCACACAGCGCTAGTGAAGAGCGGCAGCACGGCTCCAGTCACACAGCGCTAGTGAAGAGCGGCAGCACGGCTCCAGTCACACAGCGCTAGTGAAGAGCGGCAACACGGCTCCAGTCACACAGCGCTAGTGAAGAGCGGCAGCACGGCTCCAGTCACACAGCGCTAGTGAAGAGCGGCAGCACGGCACCAGTCACACAGCGCTAGTGAAGAGGGGCAGCACGGCTCCAGTCACACAGCGCTAGTGAAGAGCGGCAGCACGGCAACAGTCACACAGCGCTAGTGAAGAGAGGCAGCACGGCTCCAGTCACACAGCGCTAGTGAAGAGCGGCAGCACGGCTCCAGTCACACAGCGCTAGTGAAGAGCGGCAGCACGGCTCCAGTCACACAGCGCTAGTGAAGAGCGGCAGCACGGCTCCAGTCACACAGCGCTAGTGAAGAGCGGCAGCACGGCTCCAGTCACACAGCGCTAGTGAAGAGCGGCAGCACGGCTCCAGTCACACAGCGCTAGTGAAGAGCGGCAGCACGGCTCCAGTCACACAGCGCTAGTGAAGAGCGGCAGCACGGCTCCAGTCACACAGCGCTAGTGAAGAGCGGCAGCACGGCACCAGTCACACAGCGCTAGTGAAGAGCGGCAGCACGGCTCCAGTCACACAGCGCTAGTGAAGAGCGGCAGCACGGCACCAGTCACACAGCGCTAGTGAAGAGCAGCAGCACGGCTCCAGTCACACAGCGCTAGTGAAGAGCGGCAGCACGGCTCCAGTCACACAGCGCTAGTGAAGAGCGGCAGCACGGCAACAGTCACACAGCGCTAGTGAAGAGAGGCAGCACGGCTCCAGTCACACAGCGCTAGTGAAGAGCGGCAGCACGGCTCCAGTCACACAGCGCTAGTGAAGAGCGGCAGCATGGCTCCAGTCACACAGCGCTAGTGAAGAGCAGCAGCACGGCTCCAGTCACACAGCGCTAGTGAAGAGCAGCAGCACGGCTCCAGTCACACAGCGCTAGTGAAGAGCGGCAGCACGGCTCCAGTCACACATGATAGTGAAGACCGGCAGCACGGCTCCAGTCACACAGCGCTAGTGAAGAGAGGTAGCACGGCACCAGTCACACAGCGCTAGTGAAGAGCGGCAGCACGGCTCCAGTCACACAGCGCTAGTGAAGAGCGGCAGCAAGGCTCCAGTCACACAGCGCTAGTGAAGAGCGGCAGCACGCAGTCACACAGCGCTAGTGAAGAGCGGCAGCACAGCTCCAGTCACACAGCGCTAGTGAAGAGCGGTAGCACGGCACCAGTCACACAGCGCTAGTGAAGAGAGGCAGCACGGCACAAGTCACACAGCGATAGTGAAGAGCTGCAGCACGGCTCCAGTCACACATGATAGTGAAGACCGGCAGCACGGCTCCAGTCACACAGCGCTAGTGAAGAGCGGTAGCACGGCACCAGTCACACAGCGCTAGTGAAGAGAGGCAGCACGGCTCCAGTCACACAGCGCTAGTGAAGAGCGGCAGCACGGCTCCAGTCACACAGCGCTAGTGAAGAGCGGCAGCATGGCTCCAGTCACACAGCGCTAGTGAAGAGCAGCAGCACGGCTCCAGTCACACAGCGCTAGTGAAGAGCGGCAGCACGGCTCCAGTCACACATGATAGTGAAGACCGGCAGCACGGCTCCAGTCACACAGCGCTAGTGAAGAGAGGTAGCACGGCACCAGTCACACAGCGCTAGTGAAGAGCGGCAGCACGGCTCCAGTCACACAGCGCTAGTGAAGAGCGGCAGCAAGGCTCCAGTCACACAGCGCTAGTGAAGAGCGGCAGCACGCAGTCACACAGCGCTAGTGAAGAGCGGCAGCACGGCTCCAGTCACACAGCGCTAGTGAAGAGCGGCAGCACGGCTCCAGTCACACAGCGCTAGTGAAGAGCGGCAGCACGGCTCCAGTCACACAGCGCTAGTGAAGAGCGGCAGCACGGCTCCAGTCACACAGCATCACCTTTATTTGCAGAGTTTATCCTCAATGCTCAGCTCCCGCTTACTTATAAGGGCTAAAGGACCTGTGATGATGTCATGATCATGTGATTGGTCACATACAGGGCTGGTATGTTGAAACTAAGCTTTTGCCCAGAGCCCCCGTCCCCATAAGGGCCCAGCCTTTACAGGCAGAGATTGCACTGATAGTACTTATTCTTCAAAATCACTGGACTTTCCGAGGCTAACAGTGCAGAAGGACCTTTGGTTACATCATAGTCATGTGACCATCATGTGATCAAAGGTCTTTTACTGTGTAGGAATCTGAAAGAACTAGATAGGAGGAGACGGGACAGGCTGAAGTTGGTTTCTTATTCATCCAGTTTCTTATTAAGGGCTGAAGTTGGTTTCCTATTCTGCAACTTTGTATTTTTTTTTACAGGTTAATAATAAAAATAAAAAATCACTATAATATACAATGCAGTGAGGTGCCCTGATGTGAATACACCTAAAAGAAGCTGCAAAAAAATATAAAATTAGCACAAATAATCGGCCCAAAGTAATTTAACCCTTTCAATAATGCCATTCAACACCCATTTTGATGCCAATTATTTGAGCCCGTTTTACATTTTTTTACAGCTTCTTTAGGTACATGAATACATCACCAGAACCGCCATAAGTACATGAATACGTCACCAGAACCTCCATAAGTACATGAATACGTCACCAGAACCTCCATTAGTACATGAATACGTCACCAGAACCTCCCTAGTTATCTGAATTGAAGAACCAAACTCAGTACAGCAATTAATTTTAATGTCACGTCAGCCCTATATACAATTGTATCACATGAATTTACCATCCCCAGTATGTGCTTAAAGGGGTTTTCCCACGAACAAAAGTTCAATTTAAAAATTGTGTCTAAGGCTGCGTGCCCACGTTGCGTATTACAAGCGTATATGCTGCGGAATTTCCGCAGCGTAAACGCTTGTAAAACGCATGTATATCCGCACCCCATGGTCCCCAATGGCATTCCGCAATGTCAATGCCCATGCTGCGGATTTTTCTGCAGCGTATATGCTGCGGTCAAAAATCCGCAGCATGTTCATTAATTTTGCGTTTCCCCATGCGGATGGTACCCAAGTCTGGAGGAGAGGAGACTCTCATCCAGACCTGGGTACCAAAGAACCTGTAAAAAAAAGAATAAAATAAAGTTTATACTTATCTTCTGATGTCTTCCCGGTGTTTTCCTGCCGTCGCGAGGTGTGTGAAGGACCTGCCACGTCATTGAATCATGTGACCCATCACATGACTCAATGACGTCACCGAAGGTCCTGCACACAACAGCGTGAGCCGCTCAAGACTCCGGACGGGGCACAGAATGCATCGGTAGGTGAGTATAAACTTTATTTTTTTATTTTTTACCATTCTGATTCTTTTTTTTTAACGATTACTTGGTCACACTATATAAATCCATGCCGGTTGCATGGATTTATATAGTGTGAACAAGTTGTCAAGCACTTTTCCAAGTGATGCTAAAATCACTTGGAGAAGTGCTTGATAACCCGCATGTGGAAATGCATGCAAAGACGCTGCAAAGACGCCTCAGGCTGGGTGCCCACGTAGCGTTTTTCAAGCGTTTATGCTGCAGAATTCCGCAGCATAAACGCTTGTGAAACGCTAGGTAATCCGCACCCCATGGTCCCCAAGGGGATTCCGCATGTTCTATGCACATGCTGCGGATTTTTCCGCAGAGTTTATGCTGCGTACAAAAATCCGCAGCATGTCATTTAATTTTGCGGAAGCGCAGCGGAACTCCCGCCATTGACTTGCATTGAGACGCATAGAAACCGCGACTGTACATTTGTACAAGCGGCTTCTATGCGTCTCTATGTGCGGATGGTACCCAGTTCTAGAGGAGAGAAGACTCTCATCCAGACCTGGGTACCATTCTACCCGTAAAAAAAGAATAAAATAACAAATAAAGTTTATACTCACCTTTCCGAAGGCTTCTCTCTGAATGCCGGCATCGCCTGAGGACCTGCGGTGACGTCACAGTCATGTGACGGCAGGCCCTTCACCGCTCTGTCTCGCGTTATGCCGGCATCCAGGAACCAGACAGGAACGAGCACTGCAGCCACGCCGGGCATCGGGGGTGAGTATAGCTTTATTTGTTTTAATTTTTACGGTTCACACTGTATAAATTCATGCTGTTTGCATGGATTTATACAGTGTGACCTAGTTGTCAAGTACTTTCCAAGTGATGCTATCGCCTGGAAAGTGCTTGTCAATCTGCATGCGGAAACGCATGTGAATCCGCATGTATTCTGGAGGAAAAACGCATGTACAATCTGCATGTACAATCTGCATGCGTTTTTTCTGCCAGGGAGATGCAGAAATGCTGCAGAAATTTTCTGCTTCATTTCTGCATCGTGGGCACATATCCTCACATACGCTTCTACCTGGCGGGAAAACCGCATGTAAAATCCGCATGCGATTTTCCCGCCAGGGAGAAGCGTAAAAAATATGCTTCATTTCCGCAACGTGGGCACATAGCCTGACCGTGTACAGAACATACCACATCTCCTGGGCAGGGGAGGAAGGAAAAGACAGTACAGACATTACAGCAGGGGATCACAGAGGATTCATTTTCTGAGGTAAAACATTTCACTGCCTGTTTTTAAACAATGTTTTATCTCACAAAATGAATCCTCTGCGATCCCCTCTGTAATGTCTGTATTGTCTTTTCCTTCCTCCCCTGCCCAGGAGATGTGGTACGTTCCGTACACGGTCAGACACAGACAATTTTTAAAATGAACTTTTGTTCATGGGAAAAGCCCTTTAACAATGGTAAAGAGATGCTGGAAGTTGTTGTTATCAGTCATTATCAGACTGCGGACCATACAGGAACCACACTACTGATGAGACACAGTCAGTATCAACAAGTAAACATTTACATCTTATAGGTGACATCTTCTCTGATATGCGTCGTCTCTTTTCGCCTCCATATTGTCCAGATGCCATGATGACTTTAAGTTTTCACATCCACAGCTCTTCTCTCCAGATTCCCTCACCTCTGCTCTTCTGCATCACATCCCCACACGGTACCCTTAAAAATAAGAGTGTTATTAAAATGCCCTCTGCATAAAAATATCTGCCAATACTGTATCCTAAATAAGCCTCTTATGGGATATGACCTCCAAACTGTCTACCCTTATGTACCACGGCCTTTACCATGGTTGTCCTCTCTCCACCGTTTTCCCTTACACTCTCTATAACTCCACAATGTCCTCCCACCATGCTAACTTCCCTCCATATTCACATACTCACATCAGTTGTATTTGCAGGGTGCAGGCCAGGTCCCTTCAGTGGTGGCTGGGTAATACGGGGTGTCTGGTCTGTGGGTGCACATGTGGTATAGGCAGCCCTCCTGATGTAATAGTAGGGGCGTTGGTAATTGGCTGTTATATGGATAGAGGTGCATCTCACGTAATGGTGTTAATGGCACCCTATGCAAGTTTGTGTGCAATTAGAATATTGGGCAGCCACCCTGTGGATGTTTGTTGGGTTAGTAAATGGCTGTTTTCAGTATTTTGCACCTGTACTGCCCCTGCCTTTATCATGGGGGACATGCTGCATCCTGTTTGTGCATTTGTGTCTGGAGATGGAATTGCCCTTTTTGGTCATGTCATTGAGTGGTTTGACAATTGAAGAAACGTTCTGGATAAACTTTCGATAGTAATTAGCAAACCCCAGAAAACGTTGTAAGGTTTTCAGATTTTCCAGATGATCCCGTTCCAGTATCAGCATCCATCTGGATGCTCGAAGACGACACCAGATATCCTAAAAAAATTGCAGCTCCAGTACAGCGAATACAACTTTTTCAAGTTTAGCATACAGTTTATTTGGCCATAATATCTGTAGTACCTGTCTGACGTGTCTCTGATGAGTCTCAAAAGCGGAGGAGTAAATCATAATGTCATTGAGATATACCACCATAGATGATGAATAATGTCATTGACAAAATGTTGGAAAATGGCGGGAGCATTTTTCATAATGCCCTTCAGCAGTATTAAAGGCTGTTTTCTTCTCAGCCCCTTCTTTGATTCTAATCAAATTACAGGCCCCCCACTAAGGTCCAACTTGGAGAACCATTTTGCACATACAATATGATTAAATAAATCAGGAATGAGTGGAAGGGAATAAGGGTCTTGGATGGCAATCCGATTTAACTCACAAAAGGCTAAACAAAGATGTTATTAGTTATTGACATTGATACTGAGTTATGGCAAGGGTTCTATTTACCCTATGGACTAGTTAAGTCTTAAAGTAATTTCCTTAAGGAATTCATGATGGAGGAAACACTTCCTGAAACAAGCAAATGATGATCTCATTAGGTGTGTAAGGCGTGAGGCCTGTTCCTGTGTGGGACACCGTTAGCCTGGTGAGGCCTGGTGAAGCCTGAACAGCAAAGGCTGGATGTTAGCTGTGTAAACATACCAGTAGCCTTTGAAGGTACGAGGGCTGGAGACCCCATCTGGGAAGCCGTAAAGCCACAGCGGTGGCAGAACAAACCTGAAGCAGCTAAAACCCGGCAAAGGTAAAAACACTGATTGATGTGGACATTTATGCTGTTGCCTTGCTGAGGGCTGTATCTGGAGCCAAGTGGACGTGTCTGTCGCTGGAAAGGCTCTTGGACATTATTTGTGTGATATGTCGGTGAGCCACCGAGATGGACTCAGTTACAAGCAGTTATGAAGTATAATAAACTGCTGGATTGTGAACTACCGGAAAGGTGTTGCCTGGTGTGCTTTAATTGACCCGGTGCAGCGAGTGTCCCCCAGCATGATGACTAGCGCTGCCTTACATGTGGTTCGAGAATGTGGGCAACTGCAGCCCGGTTGCTAGGGGCAACTGCAGCCCGGTTGCTAGGGGCAGCTGCAGCCCGGTTGCTAGGGGCAACGGCACAGGGCGACGAGTGTGGATACAAGCATCTTGCTGTAGCTCGGCGGGGTCACGAAGATTAAAGCATCTTGCTGTAACTCGGCGGGGTTACGAAAATTGTCTTCGCACTCAAACCTGGTTTGCTGTGGCTCGGCGGGTTCACGAAAATTAAAGCATCTGGCTGTAACTCGGTGGGGTTACGAAAATTGTCCTCGCACTCAAACCTGGTTTGCTGTAACTCGGCGGGGTTACGAAAATTGTCCTCGCACTCAAACCTGGTTTGCTGTGGCTCGGCGGGGCCACGAAAATTTTTCCGGAGAAAGCAGTGAAGTGTCTAGTGTGAATAGTATACCGCGATGGCTGTGAACGGAGCAGCAAAAGAAAATGAAACTATTGAGCGATTAAAGTGCCGGTTAAAACCGCAGCAGGTATTTGAGAAACGTCTACAGGACATGGTGCAGGAACGGCAGGAGCTGTGGGCACCGTATAGAATGGCGGTAGTGGACCATTCTGTGAACTCTCCGGGGGCGCCAGTATTGTCCCAGAGTGACCAGGGAGGTGGTAAGAGATGTTGTGAACTGAGTCCTAAGACTATTGCTGATTTTTTTTGTAAAATTCCCCCTACAGGTGTGGGTGTCCAAAAGGGGGCGGAGTCTCAAAAGGGGGCGGATTTTCACAAGAGCGTGGAATATAGAAAACCAAAATTTGTTACTGGTTGTGGGTTGGTACCACCTAAAAATGACGATTTGACCGTTGATAACGGGGTAGCTCCAATAGAAGGGGTTGACGTCAAAGTGGGAGGTGACCTGTTAGTCCACAAAACCATGGGGAGTGACACAGACCCCGTAGCTGACCGTGACACTATGAAAGTAGAAAGAGAGGTCAGTCAGGAGGGGCTAGAAGAGGGGAGAGAGTCCCCCTCTCTACGTCGACGGCGCAAGGGCCACAAAAAGGTTGCTCCTGTAGTCTTTGCTGAAAGTGAAAATAAAGAAAATGTAGTACTGTGTGCCTTTGTTTCAAGTGTGGATCCTCCTTTAGAGGCAGAAGAGGAGGTGACGTTGCCAGTAGCAACCTCCGGTACAGTACTGAGACAGAAGGATCAGGATCTGACAGCCCTGAAAGAGGAGGCGGCCAGTCATGACCAAGAGCTGGAGCCTATCAGGCAGCAGTGTCAGAGTGACGTGCAGTAACTATGGGAAAACCTAGAGAACGTGTCCTCAGACCAGCGGAGCCTGGAGTCTGAACGGCAGAAAATATACCAGGTTGTGAGGAACTTACAGCGAGACCTGGAGGGAAGCAACGAGGAAATTAACCAATGGAAGGAAATGTTCCAGGAAATTAAGGAGGACCGCTGCAAAACCAAGGAGGAGGTTTTGCAGTTGAAGCTTGAGAAGGAGGCGCTGTAGAATGAAGTTTCTGGGCGTGAACAAAACCTAGAACGACTGCGCGTACGGTTCAACCGGGAGCTGTGTGAATCCAAGAAGGAATATGGTGAACGGAGTGGGGAACTGCAACAAATTAAGACAGACTATGAGGATCTCCTCAGTGTTAAAGAAAAACTAGAGGATGATAAGGCAGATGCAGAGCACATGCGCCAAGTGGTTGAGACCACTCTGCAGGACACCTGTTATGATCTGCTACAAGAACTAAGGAAAGATAGGAAAACTGTCCCTACAATAGGACTAAGCTGATTCCCTACGATGCAGCGGGCAACCTGTTCCTTGTGAACAGACCCGTCTTCGTCCTCAGCTAGTCTGAACGCAGACCTATAGATATAAGGGAGGGGTCCCTAAAAGTACTAAGGACTGGGACAAAAATTGGACACCTCCTTGCAGAAGTTGTAGCCGAGTAAAAAGACAAACAGACAAAAATACTTAGAGGTCCAAGGACCAAGCAAACTATAGAGATAGGTACAAAGCATCTGGCTAGATTAAGAGTCAAAGTAAAGGCCCCGTCACACTAAGCGATATCGCTAGCGAGATCGCTGCTGTGTCATGGTTTTGGTGACTCACCAGCGACCTCACCAGCGATGTCGCTATGTGTGACACTTTGCAACGATCAGGCCCCTGCTGTGAGGTCGCTGATCGTTGCAAAGTGTCCTGGACCATTTTTTGGTCGTTGGCCTCCCGCTGATCAGCACACATCGCTGTGTGTGACCAGCGGGACCAACGATCTGGCTGGTAACCATGGTAAATATCGGGTTACTAGGGGCACGCGCGCACTTAGTAACCCGCTGTTTACCATAGATACCACTCTGCTACGGTGAGCGGAGGCTCCAGCGCACGGTAGCAGAGTGGTATCCATGGTAAACAGCGGGTTACTAGGGGCACACGCGCACTTAGTAACCCGATATTTACCATAGTTACCAGCCTGCTCCTGCTTAAGCAGCAGGCTGGGAACGGGAGCAGGACATCGTGGAACGATTCTTTCCACGATATCGCTGCTCCCCTCATCGCTGGTGAGCCTGCCTGTTTGACAGCTCACCAGCGATGTATTAGCGATGCAGCAACGATCCCTGACAGGTCGTATCGTTGTCGGGATCGCTGCTGCATCGCTTAGTGTGACGGGGCCTTTACACTGAAGTCCAGCAAAGCCAGAAGGGCGGAGCTGGAATAAATAGGCAGCAGGTCACGTGACCACAAAATAGAAAAAAACTAACAGGAGGGTTCTAACAACACCCGTGATGAAAATTATGATCTCCGCAGAAAGACCCTAGGTCTGGAAGCTCAGGTGAAGGAGCTGCAGACGTTCTGTGATAATCTCCAGAGGGCAGAGACGTGCCTTAAGAAAAGAATCAGCAAGATGGAAGCTGAGCGGAAAAAGATGGAGGAGTCTATCGGAGAAGCCACAGACCAGGGCCAGGAGTTGGCCACTGGAGATGGGAGGTATGAAACAAATACCTACTCGAATAATGCGAGCTCGGATGATTCGGTGGATGTAGGAGCCGAGATCAAGGAGTCGCTACAAGCCCATTTGAAGCAAGAGAAGCTTGAGAGACTGGCTGTTGAGAGCCGAGTGGGCTCATTGGAGACAGAGAGGTCTGAGAGAACTCTACTGTTAAAGGAGCAGTTGAAGCAGGAAGAGCTTCAGAGATGGGCTGCTGAGAGGCGAGTAGCTTGGCTAGAGGAAGAAGTTTTCGAGCTCAAAGGTCGCCTAGCAAAGTATCATTCAGTGAACGAGGCCTCCTTGGAGAAGGAAAAGGGCAAACAAGTTGCACTCACTCCCTTATACCATGAGAAGGTGGACCTGAGGAGAGGTAAGAGTGTGTTAACAGAAGATAAATATGAAATGGAAGTGGTCAAGATGAAAATTCGTGAATTTGTAGCTGTGAGTCAGCTCAGGGGAAGCATACAGGGTGAAGAAGCTGAAAGTCAGTTGCCCCTGAAACCTGAGCCAGATGATCGTTTGGAGACCACTGGTGAGACAGAAACCTCTCGGTACAAGTGCCTCATAGATGTACCCGAGGATTTGCGAGAAGAATGCACCAGTTAGTCAGTGCATGAAGAGTTTAAGAAGGCCGTGGGAGCCTGTAAGGTGTACTCGACCTCAGAAGCTAAACAGCTGCTGGTCCTGTCCACAACCGAAGTCACAGTGAACAGGGTGGCGATCCTAAGTGACATGCACTGGAGCTTATGAGAAAAGCTCACAGTCTGCGGGAAGAGGTCATCCGGGTGCCTCAGGCTCCGGTAAGAAAGTTCATTGGGAGAAATGGCCGAGCCATGCAGATGATGGTAAAGAAGTCTGGTATGATGAAAGTAAGCAGTCCACGTGATCGTCAGGACTGGATACCAGATGAAGACGGCATGGTGTCATTCTCCACTGTAGGAACGGAAGAAAGTCTTGCATATATACGCATGCTGATGGAGTACCGAGTGACCTACCTGCGAGAGGTAGAACAGTTGAATCTCGCCAGACTGCAAATGGAAAGGCAGCATTGCCTGAGCAGCAGAAGGTGGCAGCCGTCTAGAAATTGTGAGACTAGACAGAGAAAGGGCCCCCTAAATAACAGAACAGCTACAGCTGAAGTTAGGGACCTTTCAAGGTGTCCTGAGAGTAGTGGGCGTGGGTTTTGAGGTAGTGAGACCTCCAGTAACTCAAGTTTGAGAGGCCCATACAAACGACCCAATAGAGTACGGAGTCGAAACGGACCTTAGATACCAGGTCATGTGAGTCACACTGCTGTATTGACCGCTGGGAGCGGGGGAGGTCTGACAAGGTAACGACTGACCGCTGGGAGCGGGGGAGGTCTGACAAGGTTACGACCCGGAAATGTGACTTGACAAAGTGAGTGACAATGACAGATGGTAGGTCCCTAAGGAATGGGCTAATGTCGTTGACTAATATTCCAGGGGCTGAGCAGCGCAATTGTCAAGTACATGGTCTCTGTGTGAACTGTGGGTTATAATGTGATTGTGTATATCATGTTTTCAACCCCACAAGTTTGAACAGAGGGGGGGATATGTAATGCAGCGGCTTGCAGCATTACTGTAATGGTCCAGGGTGTGTTTTGGCTGACCATGTACCTCCCCCTCAGGTGACTGGTCACATGACTGTGACATAGCACAGGTCCTGTGCACACAGAAGGTCTGATCACATGACTGTGACATCAGCACAGGTCCTATGTGCATTGGAAGATATATAAACCCTGGTAGTTTTGAAACAGGTGTGTAAGGCATGAGGCCTGTTCCCGTGTGGGACACCGTTAGCCTGGTGAGGCCCGGTGAAGCCTGAAAGGCAGAGGCTGGATGTTAGCTGTGTAAACATACCAGTAGGCTTTGAAGGTACGAGGGCTGGAGACCCCATCTGGGAAGCCGTAAAACCACAGCGGTGGCAGAACAAACCTGAAGCAGCTAAAACGCGGCAAAGGTAAAAACACTGATTGATGTGGACATTTATGTTGTTGCCTTGCTGAGGGCTGTATCTGGAGCCAAGTGGACGTGTCTGTCGCTGGAAATGCTCTTGGACATTATGTGTGTGATATGTCGGCGAGCCACTGAGATGGACTCAGTTACAAGCAGTTATGAAGTATAATAAACTGCTGGATTGTCAAATACCAGAAAGGTGTTGCCTGGTGTGCTTTAATTGACCCGGTGCAGCGAGTGTCCCCCAGCATGATGACTAGCGCTGCCTTACAGGGGTTATTGGGGGGGCTATATAAGCATTGGGTCTATCTCAATTTAGTAGACCATATCCCTGACGGTAACCTCATGTATGGTTGTTTATAGAGCACATGGTGTTGTAGTTTTTCACTCTGTTTTTCTGCTATCCTGTCTGATTATTTTTTATCTTAGTAGTGACTAATGACTAAGCAGAAAGCTATAGGCCAATTTAAATAGACAATGTTGGATGGCCTTTTTTTTGTATTTATATATCTAATATGATGGCTTCTGATTAGTGATGAGCGAGCAGTAAAATGCTCAGGTACTCGTTCGAGTCGAGCAAATTGGAATGCTCGAGTTCTCGTGTGGCGCCCCTGCGGGTCCAGTTGCCACAGAGGTACTATATCTCAGCCAGAGGTGTGGTACCCCACTCTTGGGTAAGGAGGGAGCACTACCCTGGACCCCCACACTCATATCCAACTCTACACCACTCCATTGGGGAAGGGCAAGATTGCTCCTGAGGGAGATCACAGACCTGGTCCCTGTCTGGAGGATGGAACTAAGTAGAGGAGGTGGGTGGAGGAAGTAGTTTAGGGAAGCACTGAAGGAAGGACTGAAGGTAGGGGGAACCACGTAGAGTGACAGTTGGTGACGTGGGTCACATGACAGAGTATAAAAGGAAGGGTAGAAAGATCTAGAAAGGTCCTAGGTCCTGGGTCCTAGGAGCAAGAGCGCAGTGAGGGAGGACCGTCGAAGAGTTGGTTAGTCAGTCAGAGCGGTTGGTGACAGGAGTCTGTCACAGGGAGTGAAGAGAGAAGACCGGAGTAGTGAGAAGGGCTCCAGAGAGAGGGAGAAAGGATCTTAGGGGCACGGGAAGTTCAGAGTTCACCCGTGCGCCCGAGTTCACGCCGACCATGAAGGGATCAGGTCGCAGTAGGGGACCGGCCCCAGACTAGTGGAGGACTGCAAGACTCAGCTAGCAAACCGGAGGCTGCGGTATCTCTAACTGCCATAGCCAGAACCACACACATTCGCTGAAAAGGTGGCTATATACGCCATATACGACCAAGGGGACAGAGAGGACGTTGCCCGACAAGGCCCGCAGCCACTGGCTCGGGACACAGTATGTGAAGGGCAGGAGGGCGAGAGCCAGTGCAGAGAGAGGCGACCCGGGAAAGGTACACAAGAAGGGGGTCCCGATCAAGTGCACCCAAGCTATCTGAGAGTTGCTGGATCACTTTCTGGAGGACACAGGACTCTGTGGGCTGTTAAAACATGGCTAGCAGTTGTAACCTGAAGCACCGTAAAAACTGTGAGTAAAAACTTGAAGAATGAACCCCGCTGTGTCCTTTACTTAATTACTGTGTCACCTGCCTTGCACTACTACACCAACAGCATCCAAAATCACCTATTTAACTGCCCTGGGGCCTAGCTCTACCCGTGGAGAGCTGAACCAACTCTGTTGCGTCACCAACGGCCCCAGTGGGTCTGAACAGCAGCGTCAGCCACATATAGCCGCATACCACGGGTGGCGTCACGAAACTTTACCCACAAAACTTTATTCCCCTCCTTGCTTTATTTATTGACCGCCCTGGGCCACGGACCGGATCACTGCCACCGTGACTACCCCAAAATGAACCGACCGGCCCAGCTACCGAGTACCCCACGGCCACAGGGGGCGCGTCACTCGGACCGAGTAACGAGCCCAATGTAAGTCTCTGGGAAACTGAAGCATTTTTCCGGCGGCTCCCTCTGCAGAGGGACAAAAAATTGCCTAAATCTATGGGAACAGGGCTCAAATGACATGGGAACAGCATGGGGAAGACCCCTGTAAGCATTTCTGACTCCCAGGTCACTGCTGTCAACAACGTTGTCAGAGGTATTACGCCACTTTTACTGACTACACTGTGTTCAGAATTATTAGGCAAATGAGTATTTTGATCACATGATACTTTTTATACATGTTGTCCTACTCCAAGCTTCATAGGCTTGAGAGCCAACTACCAATTAAGTAAATCTGGTGATGTGCATCTCTGTAATGAGGAGGGGTGTTGACTAATGACATCAACACCCTATATAAGGTGTGCTTAATTATTAGGCAACTTCCTTTCTTTTGGCAAAATGGGTCAGAAGAGAGTTTTGACGGGCTCTGAAAAGTCCAAAATTGTGAGATGTCTTGCAGAGTGATGCAGCAGTCTTGAAATTTCCAAACTTTTGAAGCGTGATCACCAAACAATCAAGCGTTTCATGGAAAATAGCCAACAAGGTCTCAAGAAGCGTGTTGGCCAAAAAAGGCACAAAATAACTGCCCATGTATTGAGGAAATCAAGCGTGAAGCTGCCAAGATGCCATTCGCCACCAGTTTTGCCATATTTCAGAGCTGCAATGTTACTGGAGTATCAAAAAGCACAAGGTGTGCAATACTCAGGGACATGGCCAAGGTAAGGAAGGCTGAAAAACGACCACCTTTGAACAAGAAACATAAGATAAAACTTCAAGAATGGTTCAAGAAATATCTTAAGACTGATTTTTCAATGGTTTTATGGACTGATGAAATGAGAGTGATTCGTGATGGGCCAGAGGCTGGATCAGTAAAAGGCAGAGAGCTCCACTCCGACTCAGAAGCCAGCAAGGTGGAGGTGGGGTACTGGTATGAGCTGGTATCATCAAAGATGAACTTGTGGGACCTTTTTGGGTTGAGGATGGAGTGAAGCTCAACTCCCAGACCTACTGCCAGTTTCTGGAAGACAACTTCTTCAAGCAGTGATACAGGAAGAAGTCAGTATCATTCAAGAAAAACATGATTTTCATGCAGGACAATGCGCCATCACATGCATCCAACTACTCCACAGCGTGGCTGGCCAGTAAAGATCTAAAAGAAGAAAAAATAATGACATGGGCCCCTTGTTCACCTGATCTGAACCCCATAGAGAACCTATGGTCCATCATAAAATGTGAGATCTACAGGGAGGGAAAACAGTACACCTCTCGGAAAAGTGTCTGGGAGGCTGTGGTGGCTGCTGCATGCAATGTTGATCGAAAACAGACCAAGCAACTGACAGAATCTATGGATGGAAGGCTGTTGAGTGTCATCATAAAGAAAGGTGGCAATATTGATCACTAATTATTTTGGTTTTGATTTTTGCATGTCAGAAATGTTTATTTCTAAATTTTGTGCACTGATATTGGTTTACCTAGTGAAAATAAACAAGTGAGATAGGATTATATTTGTTTTTTATTAAGTTGCCTAATAATTCGGGACAGTAATAGTTACCTGCACAAACAGATATCCTCCTAAGATAGCCAAATCTAAAAAAAAAACACTCCAACTTCCAAAAATATTAAGCTTGGATATTTATGAGTCTTTTGGGTTGATTGAGAACATAGTTGTTGATCAATAATAAAAATAATCCTCTAAAATACAACTTGCCTAATAATTCTGCACACAGAGTAATAAAACATACAAAAACGAAACCAAAATGGATTTTCCTGGGAAATATGTTAACGAACATCCGTTCCAGGGTAATGACATGTATATAAGGAAAAATAAATATACAAAAACAAAAATGCTTCTCCACACCTTGGGCTATGTTCACATGTAGCGTGTTTCATGCGTTTTTGCACTTTTGCATTGCTTTCAACCAAGACAAATGCATTCACCAGGAAATGTAATTTTAACATTTTACAACCTTATCTGGCCATGTGGTGTGTGACACATCATCAGAAACATCCTGTTTCATTTATGATGGAGGGACTGCAACGGCTGCCAAAAATTTGGAGGCACTCCAATACCCCTTGCAAGAGACGTAGCGGTCGGAGGGCCTCCTACAAAAAAATGCTTCCATTATTAGGAAGTGTGTCTATCATACTGTTTGCCTATGCAGTGAAGCAACGGCTGCCAAATATTTGGAGGAACTCCAATGCCCCTTGCAAGAGACGCAGAGGTTGGAGGGTGTCCTGAAAACAATGTTCCCATTATTAGGAAGTGTGTCTCCCATACTGTTTGCCTATGCAGTGAAGCAACGGCTGCCAAAAATTTGGAGGAACTCCAATGTCCCTTGCAAGAGACGTAGATATGTTGATATGGTACATATGGTGGTGAAATGGTGGTGGAGGATGAGGATGTGGAGAATGAGGAGGACAAGAGCAAATAGACAAAATCAGGAAGCGTATACCCATGTCTGGTTGCGAAGACAGAGGTGCATGGGAATAGAGTTAGACCTCCCAAAAAAAGACACTGTATTTGAGTTTATGTTATGCTGCTATCATTCGGTGGTTTTGAGAAGTCTGGCCCAATCCAGCCCTTGTTCATTTTTATAAGAGTCAGCCTGTCAGCAATTTCAGTTGACAGGTGGATGCGCCTATCGGTTATAATTCCACCGGCGGCACTAAAAACCCGCTCTGACAAAACGCTAGCGGCATGGCAGGCCAGGACCTCCAAGGCGTAGAGAGCCAGTTCATGCCACGTGTCCAGCTTGGATACCCAATAATTATAAGGCACAGAGGAATCACGGAGGACGTAGGTACGGTCGGAAAGGTACTCCCTCACCATCTTCATAAACTTTTCATTCCTTGAGAGAGTACCCCGCGCATCAAGGCTTGTGCGATGGGAGGGTCTGAGAAGGGCTCCAGAGAGAGAGAAAGGATTTTAGGGGCACGGGAAGTTCGGAGTCCACCCATGTGCCCGAGTTCACGCCGACCGTGAAGGTATCAGGTCGCAGTAGGGGACCGGCCCCAGACTAGTGGAGGACTGCAAGACTAAGCTAGCAAACCGGAGGTTGCAGTATCTCTAACTGCCATAGCCAGAACCACACACATTCGCTGAAAATGTGGCCATATAGGACCAAGGGGACAGAGAGGACGTCGCCCGACAAGGCCCACGGTCACTGGCTCAGGACACTGTGTGTGAGGCACAGGGCAGGAGGGCAAGAGCCAGCGTAGAGAGAGACGACCCGGGAAAGGTACACAAGAAGGGGGTCCCGATCAAGTGCACCCAAGCTATCTGAGAGTTGCTGGATCACTTTCCCGGAGGACACAGGACTCGGTGGGCTGTTATAACATGGTTAGCAGTTGTAACCTGGAGCACCATATAAACTGTGAGTAAAAACTTGAAGACTGCAACCCGCTGTGTCCTTTACTTAATTACTGCGTCACCTGCCTTGCACTACTACACCAACAACATCCAAAATCACCTATTTAACTGCCCTGGGGCCTAGCTCTACCCGTGGAGAGATGAACCAACTCTGCTGCATCACCAACGGCCCCAGTGGATCTAAGGCACAGAGGAATCACGGAGGACGTTGGTATGGTCAGCAAGGTACTCCCTCACCATCTTCAGAAACTTTTCATTCCTTGAGAGAGTACCCCGCGCTTCAAGGCTTGTGCGATGAGAGGGTCTGAGAAAACTGTCCCAGAATTTTGACAGTGTTCCTCTGCCTCTGCTCGATTGCATTTGTGTCTCTCTTGCCTGTACTCCTTGGTTGTCCAACGAACTGTGACCTCTGCCGCCAGCGTTTTCAGATGGAATTTTTTTAAATAATTCCACAAAAAGGGCTTTCTTGTACTGTACCATTTTATTAGGCCTGTCCTGCACAGGAATAAGAGACAGAAAGTTCTCCTTGTAGCGTGGGTCTAGAAGTGTCACCAACCAATAATGACTGTCAAACAAAATTTAGACAACGAGAGGGTCACAGGAAAGGCAGCGTAACATAAACTCAGCCATGTGTGCCAGACTGCAAAGAGGCAAGACTTCCGTGTCCTCACCAAAAGGACAACGGACCATGCTCTTCTCCTCATCCTCCTCCTCTTCCTCCTCCTCCCTGTCCTTAGGCTATCCATGCTGAACAGATGGTATGACAATTGTGCAGGCGGTACCGTCTATAGCGTAGGAAACTAGCTCCTGTTCTTCCTCCTCCTCTTCCTCATTGTCACCCAATCCACGTTAGGATGAGATGAGGCTGGGCTGTGTGGAATCACCCTGTATGGTGATTTGGTGGACTTACCCAGTAACTGCATTGTTGAGGGCACATCTAATGTTGTGGGACACGTGCTCATGTAATGGGGGGACGGCACACCAGGAGAAATAATGGCGGCTGGGGACCAAGTACCGAGGGACGGACGCCGCCATCAGGTTGCAGAAAGCTTCCGTCTCCATGAGCCTAAAAGGCAACATTTTGAGCGCAAGCATTCGCAAAATGTGTGAATTTAGTAGTGCGGCTGGTGGGGCGTTGGTTGCGTATTTGCACTTGCGTTCCAAGGACTGGAGTAGGGACAACTGAACGCTGCGCTGGGACAAGGATTTGGACGTGCTTGCTAATGGTGCTAGTTGAGAGTGTGCAACGACAGGTACAGAGTGGGAGGCATCTTGGCATGCGCCATGGACAGGGGATTGACATGCACGCACAACAGCGGAATAAGCAGTGGTGTCACCCGCAGACACTGTTGCTGGACCCTGGGGTTCGGCCCACTTAGTTGGGTGCTTTGCTGTCATGTGCCTGATCATGCTGGTGGTGGTCAGGCTGCTAGTTTTGCTACCCCTGCTGATGCTGGCTTGGCAGGTGGTGCAAGTGGCATTTGTTATCTGCAGAGTCTTTAAAAAATAACCAGACTCGGGAAGACCTACAGTAACAGTTGTACTGGCAACTTCCGCCGTGTTGGCATTAAGAGGAACGCTTTCCCGCCTTGTGTCTGCGGCCACCACACTGCTACTTCCTGCCTGTTGTGGTGCTACGCCTCCCTCCCCCTGTGTGCAGCTGTCCTTGCTCTGTATGTCCCCCTGCCAGGTTGGGTCAGTTACTATATTATCCACCACCTCGTCTTCCACTTCCGTGCCCTGGTCCTCCTCCTGACTTTCTGGCAATTGTGTCTCATCATAATCATCATCCACCTCTTGCGACAGTAATTGCACTTTCCCACCATCGCCTACATGTGACCGTGGCTGTTCCAATATTTGTGCACCGCTACATGCCTTCTCCTCTTGACTTGCTTGAAGCTGGCCAGGCGAGATGCCCGAATCTTCAAATGGAAAAGTGAACAGCTCTTCTGAGTGTCCAATTGTGAGATCAGTTGTTTCCGAGCACTCGACATGATGGGAGGAAGGAGGATCAGGGTGTGGAATATGCGGTCCAGACTCACGGCTTCGGAGACTTGACCGTGTGGAAGACAGGGTGGTGGTGGTGGTCGTGGCTAAGTGACTGGAAGCATTATCTGCTTTCCAACCAATAACCTTTTGACACTGCTCTGTGTTCAATAGTGGTGTTCTGCGGTCGCCTATTAATTGGGACAGGAAGGTCGAGCGTCAAGATGTGGGTGTTTGTTGTGGCACAATTTCAGCTTGTCCACAGCCACGTCCTCGGTCTCGGCCTCTGCATGCACCATCACGTCCACTTCTCCGTCCCTTGCCACGCACCTTGCCCATTTTTAATGGAGGACAATATTTTCCACGTTTTCGAGAAATGGCTGATTTTGGAACGCAGTTATATGTGATACGTCTAACAGAGAACCACAGTTTTAAATAGCAGGCCTGTAATTTGCTAATGCTATTCTTCACAGACACCTAGTGTGAATAGCTTGACCGACACACTGCAAAGAAATGAAAATGGAAGAAATGCCTTATTTTGGAACACTCTTATAGGTGATAAGTCTGACAGAGAACCATGGTTTTAAATAGTAGGCCTGTAATTTACTAATATTATTCTACACAGAGACCTAGTGTGAATAGCTTGACCGACACACTGCAATGGAATGAAAATGGAAGCGATGTATGATTTTGGAACACTCTTATAGGTGATAAGTCTGACAGAGAACCATGGTTTTAAATAGTAAGCCTATAATTTACTAATATTATTCTACAGAGACCTAGTGTGAATAGCTTGACCGACACACTGCAATGGAATGAAAA
This sequence comes from Phyllobates terribilis, assembly GCF_046119375.1. Lineage (NCBI taxonomy): Eukaryota > Metazoa > Chordata > Amphibia > Anura > Dendrobatidae > Phyllobates > Phyllobates terribilis. The sequence goes on along the minus strand of NW_027362772.1, from coordinate 193,869,584 downwards.
TGGAAGAAATATATGATTTTTGAACAGTCTTTTAGGTGATATGTCTGACAGAGAACCACGGTTTTAAGTAGTAGGCCTGTAATTTATTAACATTATTGCCTGCCTAGCACTGATTATATGCAGTTGGATTAGTCCTCAGAAGGACTGTTAGTTCATATATATATATATATATATATATATATATATATATATATATATATATATATATATATATATACAGTACAGACCAAAAGTTTGGACACATCTTCTCATTTAAAGATTTTTCTGTATTTTCATGACTATGAAAATTGTACATTCACACTGAAGACATCCAATCTATGAATTAACACATGTGGAATTTTATACTTAAAAAAAAAGTGTGAAACAACTGAAAATATGTCTTATATTCTAGGTTCTTCAAAGTAGCCACCTTTTGCTTTGATGACTGCTTTGCACACTCTTGGCATTCTCTTGATGAGCTTCAAGAGGTAGTCACCAGAAATGGTCTTCCAACAATCTTGAAGGAGGTCCCAGAGATGCTTAGCACTTGTTGGCCCTTTTGCCTTCACTCTGCGGTCCAGCTCACCCCAAACCATCTCGATTGGGTTCAGGTCTTGTGACTGTGGAGGCCAGGTCATCTGGCGTAGCACCCCATCACTCTCCTTCTTGGTCAAATAGCCCTTACACAGCCTGGAGGTGTGTTTGGGGTCATTGTCCTGTTGAAAAATAAATGATGGTCCAACTAAACGCAAACCAGATGGAATAGCATGCCCCTGAAAGATGCTGTGGTAGCCATGCTGGTTCAGTATGCCTTCAATTTTTAATAAATCTCCAACAGTGTCACCAGCAAAGCACCCCCACACAATCACACCTCCTCCTCCATGCTTCACGGTGGGAACCAGGCATGTAGAGTCCATCCGTTCACCTTTTCTGCGCTGCACAAAGACACGGTGGTTGGAACCAAAGATCTCAAATTTGGACTCATCAGACCAAAGCACAGATTTCCACTGGTCTAATGTCCATTCCTTGTGTTCTTTAGCCCAAACAAGTCTCTTCTGCTTGTTGCCTGTCCTTAGCAGTGGTTTCCTAGCTGCTATTTTACCATGTAGGCCTGCTGCACAAAGTCTCCTCTTAACAGTTGTTGTAGAGATGTGTCTGCTGCTAGAACTCTGTGTGGCATTGACCTGGTCTCTAATCTTAGCTGCTGTTAACCTGAGATTTCTGAGGCTGGTGACTCAGATAAACTTATCCTCAGAGGCAGAGGTGACTCTTGGACTTCCTTTTCTGGTGCGGTCCTCATGTAAGCCAGTTTCTTTGTAGCGCTTGATGGTTTTTGCAACTGCACTTGGGGACACTTTCAAAGTTTTCCCATTTTTTTGCACTGACTGACCTTCATTTCTTAAAGTAATGATGGCCACTTGTTTTTCTTTACTTAGCTGCTTTTTTGTTGCCATAATACAAATTCTAACAGTCTATTCAGTAGGACTATCAGCTGTGTATCCACCAGACTTCTGCACAACACAACTGATGGTCCCAACCCCATTTATAAGGCAAGAAATCCCACTTATTAAACCTGACAGGGCACACCTGTGAAGTGAAAACCATTTCTAGTGACTACTTCTTGAAGCTCATCAAGAGAATGCCAAGAGTGTGCAAAGCAGTCATCAAAGCAAAAGGTGGCTACTTTGAAGAACCTAGAATATAAGACATATTTTCAGTTGTTTCACACTTTTTTGTTAAGTATATAATTCTACATGTGTTACTTCATAGTGCTGATGCTTTCAGTGTGAATGTACAATTTTCATAGTCATGAACATACAGAAAAATCTTAAAATGAGAAGGTGTGTCCAAACTTTTGGTCTGTACTGTGTATATATATATATATATATATATATATATATATATATATATATACTGTCCCCAAACAGTAAGGCCCCTGGGGGCGTGACATTCACACTGTGCAGTAATGAGGCAGTGACCCAAGGAAAGTCCAACTTAAACGGCTTCATTTGGCAAAAACTCACAACTCAAAAGCAAAAGCTGTCCTCTGGATCGTAGCCGGGATATCCACACAGTCCGTGTAACCCTGTCGCCCTGGCAGATGGCCGCGCCGTGTAACTTAGGGTGTGTCAGATACGATGCTTTCACAGGCCTGTGTTCAGCCTCACACAAGCTTGCAGAGCTTTCCTGCAATGCTGCTAGTAATCCCAACACTGACATACCCAAACCTTTGCTGCAGGTTTTTAAAAGGAATCTGTGGCCATGAGCCACTTGTAAGACACGGGCTGGAGGGAGTGGCCGCCCCACTGCCATCCTGTAGTCCACTCCAAGAATAAAAGCCCATGCCGGGTTTTCTTAAATCCAACTTAGCCAAATAGCTTGACCAAGTCCAAACTTACTTTTATTCTGCACTGCAATCACAGCTGTGTTTGTGATGGCAATGCACTCCAGTGGGTTCAATATGTCTCTATGCACATCCTAGGAGACACATACCATTCCTCACATATGACCCATCTCACTACCTCACATATCCCCCTCCCCTGTTCAAACTTGTGGGGTTGAACACTTGTCACCATACAGGATGCCCGTGACAGGGCATCCGCATTTCCTTGCGACTTCCCAGCCCGATGTTGCACTGAAAAACTACAATTTTGTAGGGACAGGAACCATCTGGTGATCCGAACATTCCTCTCCTTTGCGTTTCTCATCCAGATAAGGGGCGAATGGTCCGTTACCAAGCGAAACTGTCGCCTAAGAAAATAATAGTGTAGGGACTCCAAGGCCCACTTAATAGCCAAACACTCCTTCTCCACTACGCAATAGTTTTTCTCTGCCGGGGTTCCTTCAAGTAGGTGACTGGATGTTCCTCTCCGTTCACCTCTTGCGACAGTACAGTTCCTAGGCCTACCTCTGAGGAGTCTGTTTGTTCAACAAAGTTTTTCTTGCAGTTGGGACTGATGAGGACTGGCTGTCCACACAATGCCGACTTCATGGACTGGAATGCTTCCTCTGCTTGAGGGTTCCACCATACCATAACCGACTTCTTACCCTTTAACAGAACAGTTAGGGGCGCCAATCTCCCAGCAAAATTAGGTATGAACCGGCGATAGTACCCAATGATGCAGAGGGATGCTCTCACTTGTTTTGTACTCAAAGGCCTGGGCCAGTTTTGAATGGCCTCAATCTTGTTTATTAGGGGTTTGATAGCCCCACGGCCAATCACATACCCTACGTACCGGGCTTCCTTGAGACCTATCGCACTTTTTTTGGGTTAGCTGTTAACCCCGCAATTCTGAGTGAATCCAGCACCACTTGTACCTGGGACAGGTGGGTATGCCAATCGGTACTAAACATGATAATATCATCTAAATATACTGGCGCGTACTTCTGATGAGGCTCTAACACTATGTCCATCAACCTCTGGAAGGTGGCCGGAGCCCAATGTAATCCAAAAGGCAAGATGACATAGTGATCGAGACCCTCTGGCGTTATAAAGGTGGTCTTATCTTTCGCCGATTCTGTCAGTGGCACCTGCTAGTAACCTTTGGTGAGATTGAGCGTGGTTGTCACGCTAGGTGTGAATGCAATACAGGGGGGAAAGGTAAAGGGAGCCCAGACACTCGGGAAAGCAGAAGTGATGACCTCCTAAACTAGACTAGCGTCACCCTGTCTTCCCCTACCGTCCCTATACAGCCTCTGCAGCTGTCGCCGATCACGTGCCTCGCCCTACTATGCCTGGCGTAGGCTACAACTGGGAGTGGAAGGAGATGAGCACTAGTCAACCTCCCCTAGCACACTAAAGGCAAAAGGGGAAGACAACACAGGGGAATCTGGCTTCAGATTCAGCACAATGAGGCTAGCCCACTCACTCCTGGATTCCTCGATGACCCCTAACTGGAGCATTTGCTTTACTTCAGCCACGATGGCTTGCCTCCGGGCTTCTGGCACACGGTATGGTTTCATTCGTACCCTTACCCGAGACTCGGTGACAATGTCATGTCGGATCACTGAGGTCCTGCCAGGCAGTTCTGAGAATACGTCATTATTCTGCTGCACCAGATTCCAAGCCTCCCGTCGCTGCTGTTTAGTGAGAGCACCACTTATCTTAACCTCACCGCCGGCCACGTGCCTGGGCGGAGACAAAGGGTTCCACGACGGTACGACCGGAGGGGCATCCGTAACCAAACATTCCCAGTCTTTCCAGGCTTTTAGCAGGTTCACATGATACAGTTGTTCTGGTTTTCTCTTTCCTGGGCTGGTACACTCTGTAATTCACCTCCCCCACCTTTTCCCATACTTCATATGGCCCTTGGCCATGAGTTTACTTTCTGCTGTGGGCACTTGTACTAACACCCGATCCCCTTCTTTAAAGGACCTGACTGTGGCTCTTTTATTATACATGCAACTCCGTGCTGTCTGGGCATCCATTAGATGCTCTTTTACTATAGGCATGACCGCTGTGATCCGATTCTGCATGCTTGCCACATGCTCAATTACACTCCTGTGCGGAGTTGGTGCGTGTTCCCACGTTTCCTTGGCTACGTCCAGCAACCCCCCTAGGATGCTGCCATACAATAGCTCAAAGGGTGAGAAGCCCATGGAAGCCTGTGGTACCTCGCGGACAGCGAACATCAAGTAGGGCAGTAACATGTCTCAATCCCTCCCGTCCTTGGAGACCACTTTTTTAGCATAGATTTAAGTGTCTTATTAAATCTCTCCACCAACCCATCGGTCTGTGGGTGGTACACCGATGTGGCAACTCTTTAATCTGGAGCAGCTTACATAGCTCCCTTGTCACCTTGGACATAAAAGGAGTCCCCTGATCTGTAAGGATCTCCTTTGGTAGCCCAAGGCGGCAGAGCATTGCAAACAGCTAGCGGGCGATAAGTTTAGCTGAAGTGTGGCAAAGTGGTATTGCCTCTGGGTAACGGGTGGCATAATCTACTACTACCAAAATATGTTGGTGGCCATGGGCGGATTTTACTATGGGCCCCACCAGATCCATCGCAATCCGCTCAAATGGTACCTCTATAATGGACAGAGGTACCAATGGACTCTGGAAATTTGCAGTGGATGTGGTAAGTTGACATTCGGGACATGACTCACAATACCTCTGCACCTCGGCATAAATCCCGGGCCTAAAGAACTGCTGGAGAATACGTTCTTGTGGGTTTTTTACACGTAAGTGTCCACCCAGCAGGCGTGTGTGGGCCATCTCTAGCACCGCCCGATGGTACGACAGGGGCACTACCAGCTGTTCCTCTACTTCATCCCGGATCTTATCAACCCTATATAATAACTCCTGGTTGACAGCCATGCAAGGAAAAAACGCCTCTGCACCCGGTTGCTGAGGCATCCCATTTATTTCTACCACCCTTTCTCGTGCTCGGGCTAGAGTAGGATCCTGGAGTAGAGCTCTCCCAAATGTACCAGGCGACACTTCCAGCTCTGGAATTGACAGGGTATCCTCGACCTCTCCTGCCAAAACCTCTAGGGGAAACCTATTGGGGTTACATTCTGTCCCTAGGTTGGCGACCCCTACAGCAGGTATTCTTGACTCGGGATCTTTGGGTTCCGCCCCCGGAATGACATTTACCCTGGGAAGGTTAATTTTGTTCTCCCACAGGGACCACAACAGGGGCAAGTCTCTTCCCAACATAGTCCCATAGGGAAGGGTCTTCACCACTCCCACTACATGTTTCACCTCCCCACACGGAGTGGAAAAGGTAACCTCCGTGGTCGGGTATTCTCAGAGGTCCCTATGTATGCAAACAACCCCATCTTTACAACCATTGGGGCTGTCCTAGGCAACCATCGATTCATGGACAAGTGTCACTAGGCTCCCTGAGTCCAAGAGGGCCTCCATCAGGTACCCGTTGACGTGTACCTGGCACAGTGGGGTTCACGGCGCGTCGTGTCTGCATTTGCAGTGCAGACTGTCTGGGCATACATGGACACCCGGCGAGTAAACCTGCAGTGCATGGGTTCAACAGTCGGGGCAGTTGGCAGCCACATGTCCTGGCCCTTGGCACTGCCAGCACCTGATAGTAGTGACACTGTTAGCCCATGAGACCGGTTTAAGGGTAACTGGTCTCCGTCCACTGTCACTCTGTGGCACCCCCTCAGTATGGGCTCAGTTCTGGCTGTCCTCAGCAGAGGGCAGTGACCCTTTCCCAGGCTCCTGGGCTTGCAGGGTCCGGCGTGACAGCCACAGTGGGGCAAAGTCCCGTATGAAGTCCTGGGTGGCCATATACCTCTCAATCAGGCTAACTGCCTGGTCCAGAGTGCCCGGGTCCCCTTGCCCCACCCAACGCTGTATAGCGGCTGGCAGAGTTCTCACAAGCCGGTCGACTTCCACCCTCTCTACCATCTGGGACGGAGTCAAGGTCTCAGGCTGGAGCCACCTTTTAACTAGCTGCAGCAAGTCATATGCCTGAGACCTGGTGGGTCGGGCCTCCACAGAGGTCCATGAAAACACCCGTTGGGCTCTCACATATGTATTAACCCCCAGTTGGGCAAGGATCTCACCTTTCAGCTTCCGATAGTCCTGGGCATACTCCCGAATGAGGTCAAAGTAGGCCTTCTGCGCGTCGCCCATCAGGAACGGGGCCACCACTTCAGCCCTCTGGGAAGTTGGCAGGTTCTCCCACTCCGCTGTGCGCTCATAGACGGTGAGGAAGGCTTCCACGTCGTCCTCCGGACTCAGCTTCCTTACTCCGGAACGGACCTTGTCCCAGGTCTCACGACGTTCAGGGGTAGGTGATGGTGGTGTCTCTCGCAGAGCCACAATCTGCTGCACAATCAGTTCATTAGTGCGCTGCTGCTGCTGGAACTGCTCCTGCTGTTGCAGTCAAGTGAGGACCAATTGTCTTAGCAGTTCCTCCATTTTGTCTGCGGGCCTGGGCTGCAATGAGGCATGCAGCTGGCATTGGGGTATGCCTCAGTTCACATTGCCCGCATTCTCCACCATAATGTAGTGTGGCGGTGTTCACACTGTGCAGTAATGAAGCAGTGACCCAAGGAAAGTCCAACTTAAACGGCTTTATTTGGCAAAAGCTCACAACTCAAAAGCAATCGTTGTCCTCCGGATCGCACTGCGCTTTTATTCTGCACTGCAATCACAGCTGTGTCGGTGACGGCAATGCACTCCAGCGGGTTATATATGCCTCTATGCACATCCTAGGAGACACATATCATCCCTCGCATATGATCCCTCTCACTGCCTCACAATGGATAGATATATGGATAGATAAATAGATTTATAGATAGATAATAGTTAGATATATGGATATATAGAAACAGGTATATTAAAAGATAGATAATAGATATATGGATAGATAGAAAAAAAAAAGAAAAAGAGCAACACAAGCAAACAACTTGTAAATGGGTGGGTGCCCGTCCTCAGGTAAATACCAAACCTTCTTACATATGAAAAAAATAGTAGAAACAGCAATCCATAAATAGATGATTTATTAGCTTAGCAAAAGCTGTGGCAACGTTTCAGCTGAATACAGCCTTTTTCAAGGCTTGAAAAAGGCTGTATTCAGCCGAAACATTGCCACAGCTCTTGCTGAGCTAATAAATCATCTATTTATGGAGTGCTGTTTCTACTATTTTTTTCATACAGTACAAACCAAAAGTTTGGACACACCTTCTCATTTAAAGATTTTTCTGTATTTTCATGACTATGAAAATTGTCCATTCACACTGAAGGCATAAAAACTATGAATTAACACATGTGGAATTATATACTTAACAAAAAAGTGTGAAACAACTGAAAATATGTCTTATATTCTAGGTTCTTCAAAGTAGCCACCTTTTGCTTTGATGACTGCTTTGCACACTCTTGCCATTCTCTTGATGAGCTTCAAGAGGTAGTCAGCGGAAATGGTCTTCCAACAATCTTGAAGGAGTTCCCAGAGATGCTTAGCACTTGTTGGCCCTTTTGCCTTCACTCTGTGGTCCAGCTCACCCCAAACCATCTCGATTGGGTTCAGGTCTGGTGACTGTGGAGGCCAGGTCACCTTTTGCTTTGATGACTGCTGGGGCTCAGTGTGACCTATTGCAGGACTCTGACCTTTGCTGCTGATCAGGTCACTCTGGGTCATCGGCTCCAGCATCACCAGATCTGCAGGAAAATTCAGAGTCCTGCAATAAATCACAGTGAGCCCTAGCAGAGACCACAGACATCGCATACAGGATCCTATATACTGTCTGATCAACCCTGAACCTACAGGACGTTATATATTATACTGCTCAATATATGATATGTGAGGCCCTTTGTGCAGGTCCAGGTGTGATCAGTACAGTGTATATCCCTGTACAAAGAATGTCACATCCAGTATACAGATTACTGCATGGTATACTGTGGTACAGACATCAGATGGGATATAACAATGTGTATAGTATATAACATCTGATGTCTGTACCACAGTATATCGTACTAGCTATTGAACTCGTTCTACACCTGGGTGGCAAGCTTTTTTCTTAGTACATTTACGGCGCCTTTTTTTTTATGACACTGTATGCGAATTTGCATACACAGTGTCTTCAATAAAATGGTGCCGGATAGCGTGTTATGCGCATGCACTGACTCCGGCACCATTTTATTGAAATATTGTGCTACAAAATTAAAGGGATCCTTTCATCAGAAATAAAGCTATTAACCTGCATATATAACAGTTAATCTGCAGGTTAACAATGTAATTATGCTGCCCAGCAGCTGAATGCTGCGGGGAGAAAATGAACTTTATTCTCCTCGCCAGCATTCTGTTTCAGTCATGGGGGCGGGACAGGGCCGGTTCGGTCACCACTGAGTATACAGAGCGTCCCCTATAACCGCGCCCCCAGCACTGACTGACACTGGCTCTACATTGAGGCCGGCTGTCAGTTAGGGCCGGGGTTACATCAGCTGCTCTGTATTCTCAAAGCAATGACTGAACCGGCGCCGTACCAGATCCCATGACTGAAACCGAATGCTCCCTCATCCCGGTGTATGCTCCCCCATCCTAGTATATGCTCCTCCATCCAGGTCTCCCATCCTGGTATATACTCACCCCATCCTGGTATATGGTCCCTTTATCCAGGTCTCCCATCCTGGTACATGCGCTCCACCATCCTGGTATATGGTCCCCTTGTCCGGGTCCCCCATCCTGGTCCATGCTCCCACATCCAGGTCCCCCATCTTGGTCCATGCTACCACATCCAGGTCTCCCATCCTGGTACATGCTCCTCCATCCTGGTATATGGTCCCCCATCCAGGTCTCCCATCCTGGTACATGCTCCTCCATCCTGGTATATGGTCCCTTTATACAGGTCTCCCTTCCTGGTACATGCTCCTCCATCCTGGTATATGCTCCCCCATCCAGGTCTCCCATCCTGGTACATGTTCCCCCATCCAGGTCTCCCATCCTGGTACATGCTCCTCCATCCTGGTATATGCTTCCCCATCCAGGTCCCCCATCCTGGTACATGCTCCCCCCCATCCTGGTATATGGTCCCCTTATCCAGGTCCCCCATCCTGGTCCATGCTCCCACATCCAGGTCTCCCATCCTGGTACATGCTCCTCCATCCTGGTATATGCTCCCCCATCCAGATCTCCCATCCTGGTATATGCTCCCCCTTCCTGCCTGTCCTGTTCTTCCATCCATAAAAAAAAAAAAAAAAAAACACTCCGACTCCCCTTTTCCCCTCCCCCTTGCAGCGCGTCCTCGATCTCCGGAGAGGCTGGAGGAGAGTGGCGCCAGAGTTCGTGCCTGGACATATTGCGATTAGTTATTTGCGTGACAGCGTGGAAAATCAGGGATCTTCATGGGCGGAGGCAATTTTTTTGGCGCGAACAAGCCGCAACCCTGAATACGAGCCCGAATTTGAAATGCCGAACAAATTCGCTCAACACTAATTGCGATCTCCGGCGCCATTTTGTTGAAGACAAATTTGCACACAGTGTCTTCAACAAAATGGAGATCGAGGTATGTGTCCTAATGGCGCCGGAGATAGCAGTATGCAGTCAGCTCTTACGCATACCGTGATCTCTGGCATCACAATCCTTTATCCTCGTCCTCCTGCCTCTCACCTGTAATGTCTGATGTGTTCTTCTGTTTCTGGCCAGACTGCGCAGGCGCATTGCGTATATAGTCTATAAAGGCTTCGAACAGACGGACACATCTCTGATTATATTATAGATACCAGTCATGTATTCTCATATAGAATGTATAGGGCCGTACCTAGGGGAAGAGGAGGGGTAGGTGACCTGGGTACAGCCGTCAGGGGGGTGGCTTCGGGCCACCTCATTTAGTGGTCAGAGGTGTCTCCCTGGCAGCTGCACTTTGCCGCCCCCAGAGTGGGATTCGATCATTCTCTGAGCTGGCTGTGGAACCGACAGTCGATCAGAGAAGGGAGCTATGTACAGGCTCATATTGTATAGAAGGAGCTATGTGCGGGCTCATACTGTATATATGAGGCTATTTTGGGGCTTATATTGTGTACTAGATGGTGGCCCGATTCTAATGCATCGGGTATTCTAGAATATGTATGCGGCCGACGGGGCGCGACTAATCAGCGAAGCAGTGTTTAAATGGGTTGTGCACTACTTTAAATTAACCCCCCAATGTATCCCCCCGGGGCCCCTCCCGACAGCAAGTGTGAAGGGAGGACCGGGGAGCGAGGCCGCTGGTCGGGGTACTTCTGCTGCAAGCTGCCAGGAGATGACCGGCTAGCACCGGTCATCTCCCGGCTGCGTCGCCGCTGATCTCTCGACGGTGGCCTGCATGTTTCAAATCCGGCGCCAGTCGCTGATTGGTCGCGGCCGGCTGGAGCTATGTGAGGGGCTCATACTGTATATGGGAGGCTATGTGGGGGGCTCATACTGTATATAGGAGGCTATGTGGGGGAATGATACTGTATATAGGAGGCTATTTGGGGGCTCAAACTGTATATAGGGAGCTAAGTGGGGCTCATACTGTATATAAGGAGCTATGTGGGGCTTATACTGTGCATAAGGAGTTACAGTTATATGAAAAAGTTTGGGCACCCCTATTAATCTTAAGCTTATTGTTTTATAAAAATTGGTGTTTTTACAACAGCTATTTCAGTTTGATATATGTAATAACTGTTGGACACAGTAATGTTTCTGCCTTGAAATGAGGTTTATTGTACTAACAGAAAATGTGCAATCTGCATTCAAACAAAATTTGACAGGTGCATAAGTATGGGCACCTCACCAGAAAAGTGAAATTAATATTTAGTAGATCCTCATTTTGCAAAAATAACAGCCTCTAGTCGCTTCCTGTAGCTTTTAATGAGTTCCTGGATCCTGGTTGAAGGTATTTTTGACCATTCCTCTTTACAAAACAATTCCAGTTCAGTTAAGTTTGATGGTCGCCGAGCATGGACAGCCCTCTTCAAATGATCCCACAGATGTTCAATGATATTCAGGTCTGGGGCCTGGGATGGCCATTCCAGAACATTGTAATTGTTCCTCTGCATGAATGCCTGAGTAGATTTGGAGCGGTGTTTTGGATCATTGTCTTGCTGAAAGATCCATCCCCTGCGTAACTTCAACTTTATCACTGATTCTTGAACATTATTGTCAAGAATCTGCTGATACAGAGTGGAATCCATGCGTCCCTCAACTTTAACAAGATTCCCGGTGCCGGTATTGGCCACACAGCCCCAAAGCATGATGGAACCGCCACCAAATTTTACTGTGGGTAGCAAGTGTTTTTCTTGGAATGCTGTGTATTTTTGCCGCCATGCATAACGCTTTTATGTATGACCAAACTACTCAATCTTGGTTTCATCAGTCCACAGGACCTTCTTCCAAAAAGAAATTGGCTTCTCCAAATGTGCTTTTGCATACCTCAGCCGACTCTGTTTGTGGCGTGCTTGCAGAAACGGCTTCTTTCGCAGCACTCTCCCATACAGCTTCTCCTTGTGCAAAGTGCGTTGTATAGTTGACCGATGCACAGTGACACCATCTGCAGCAAGTTGATGCTGCAGCTCTCTGGAGGTGGTCTGAGGATTGTCCTTGACTGATCTCACCATTCTTCTTCTCTGCCTTTCTGATGTTTTTCTTGGCCTGCCACTTCTGGCCTTAACAAGAACTGTCCCTGTGTTCTTCCATTTCCTTACTATGTTCCTCACAGTGGAAACTGACAGGTTAAATCTCTGAGACAGCTTTTTGTATCCTTCCCCTGAACAACTATGTTGAATAATCTTTGTTTTCAGATCATTTGACAGTTGTTTTGAGGAGCCCATGATGCCACTCTTCAGAGGAGATTCAAACAGGAGAACAACTTGCAAGTGGCCACTTTAAGTAGCTTTTCTCATGATTGCATACACCTGGCTCTGAAGTTCAAAGCTCAATGAGGTTACAAAACCAAAAAAAGTGCTTTAGTAAGTCAGTAAAAAGTAGGTAGGAGTATTTAAAACAAGAAAATGATAAGGGTGCCGATACTTATGCACCTGTCAAGTTTTGTTTGAATGCAGATTGCACATTTTCTGTTAGTACAATAAACCTCATTTCAAGGCAGAAACATTACTGTGTCCAACAGTTATTACATATATCAAACTGAAATAGCTGTTGCAAAAACACCAATTTTTATAAAACATTAAGCTTAAGATTAATAGTGGTGCCCAAACTTTTTCATATAACTGTATGTGGGGACTCATACTGTATCTAGGGGCTTTGTGGGGACTCATACTGTATATAGTGTGATATCAGCATACTTAATTCTGCTCAATATTAAGTCATACAATTAATATAATTTTATTATTTTGTTAATATTAATATTGAGCAGAATTAATTTCAGCCTATTGGTTTGGCCTCCACAACAGTCATGGTCTCTCATGTGGCCCCTTGGGAACATTAATCTCCCACCCCTGCTCTGCTATATATAGTTCTATGTTATGTATAGGGTTGTACATAATGGAAAAAAAATTCTGCCATTTTCCGTCTATAGATGTGATCAGAACTTCTGTGTGTTACTCACATGATCTATCAAATGAAGATCATGTGACATGTGGTACCTGGGGGGGCACTCCTTCTAAACTGCCCGGGGCCCTGGGTACTCTTAATCCACCCCTGGATATATAGATAGATAGATAGATAGATAGATAGATAGATAGATAGATAGATAGATAGATAGATAGATAGATAGATAGATAGATAGATAGATAGATAATAGATCGATAGATAGATATATGGATAGATAAATATATAGCTTGAGAAACGTCCACAATATTAGACCGAAATGTTGCCACAGCCACATGGGCTAATAAATTAGATATTTTTTCATTCTCTATCTGTGTGCTGCCTCCATTTTTTGTGGATAGATAAATAGATAGATATATGGATAGCTAGATATATAGATAATAGATAGATAGAATGATAGATACATAATAGAAATCTAGATAATAGATAGATATACAGATAGATATAAATGTTTGATATACAGTATATAATTTGTGCTTTGCGTGTGTACCGTACTGTTCATGTCATTTATTAATAAATGACGAAATTTATGGAAATAAAATGGCGTGGGGTCCCAAGTAATTTTATTAACCAGCAGAGGGAAAGCGGACAGCTGGGGCGGATGTTTTTAGGCTGGGAAGGGGTAATACCCAGGGAGCGTCCCAGGCTACTAATATCAACCCCCAGCTGTATACTTAGCTTTTACTGGCTATTAAAATGGGGGACCCCAAAAGAATGACGCGAGGTCCCCCTATTTTCACAGCTAGTAAAGGCTATGCAGAAAGCTGGGGGCTGATATTAATAGCCTAGGAAGGGGCCATAAATATTGGCCCCCTCCGAGGCTAGAAACAGGAGCCCTCAGTCGCCCCAGAAATGGCGCATCCATAGGACTGGCACTTAGCCTCGCTCTGCCCACTGCCCTGTAGCGGTGGCAGTGGGGTTATAGGGTTGGGTTGATGTCAGCTTATAATGACAGCTGACATCAAGCCCAGGTTAGTAATGGAGAGGAGTCTATAAGACACACCCATTACTAACCCCATAGTGTAAGGCAATTGTAAAATAAAAACACCCACACCCAGAATAAAATATTTTATTTGAAATAAAACAGACACCCTTTAATATTCTAAATTAAACCATACTTATCGTCACACCCATTCCAGCTGAAGCCAATGTCCGCTGTAATAAAAATAAAATAATAAACCAACCTCATCTTTACCTTTCTGCCGTAATCCAAATAGCGGGGGTCCCACAAAGATACCATGAACAGAGTGGCCACATTGTAAAATGTGACCGCTCTGTTCAGCAGCCGGCAATACACTGACTCAGTGTATAGCCAGCAAATGAGGTCACCGCATGCGCAGTGAGTATTTTCCCACGCTTGCCAATGAGTTGAACGCAGTTCAACTCATTGGCAAGCGTTTGCCAATGAGTTGAACTCTTACCGCCGATCAGAGCCTGTGACAGGACGGGAAACCAGGGATATTTGGCTCCCTCACTCACGTGAATGGGTTCTGTGTTCGGGTACTGTTTTGGTACCCGAACCCGAACTTTTAAAAAATTGTTCGCGTTCGGCTCAATTAGCTGAACCTGAACAGTCACGGGTTCGCCCATCACTACTTGCTAGTTAAAAACCCTCAGTTTCTCCAGAGACTCACCGCTGATAGTTCTATGTACCTCTGTGCAGGTCTGGAGCACTAGCAGTTGACTAGTTTCTTCTTTGGTGCCCTTGGAGAACAGTTGGCGTTATCTCTCTGGTGTCTGCTCAAGCTAAGTGTATCCCCTTTGTTTGTTTACCTTTCTTGTCTTTAGTTTGTAGTGGGGCCTGACTAGTGCTCACCCTGTCCCCTCCCTATCTAGGGCCTAGCTCTAGGGACATTCAGGGATTAGGTTCCTGCTCGGCGATAGATGTGGAACCTATATAGGGACGGTAGGGTAGGCAGGCTGATATTAGATTCCCCTTTTCATAGTGTTTGGGCTTCCTCCCCCTCTTCCCGTTGTTGTGCACTTAGTCTTTTCTTCACCTTGCATGACACCATGTTTTTGAACACAATGCTATTATTTTGAACACTACTGTATATTGATATAGGAGTATACTCCAATCATTCTGATATTGATGGGGGAACTGGTGCAATATAGTTATGTTCCCAGCAAAAAATATACAAAAATTATAAGTGGTGCTAGGTCTGTTAAGTTACGGCTAGTAACCATGACTCAGCAGTAAGTGCACCAAATCCCACCATCTACCAGGAAGGGGATACTCTGAGAATTTGGTTCTGGAGTTCTTCTATTTATACACCCTAAATCTGTGGGTGTATCCTGTGCACTCACATAAGTTATACATAAATTCCAAATATTGCCCTCTTGCTGGGCATCAAGTTTTAAAGAAATTACAAAGTCTCCAATTACAATGTACCAGGGACTTGTCTATGGAAAAGCATTTATCAGGGGTGCATGCTTGAGCAAACTTAGTTTGAAAATAAGTCACCACTCAACACTTCGCAACTTGGGCTTTAAAATTACTTGACATATTGACATCAACCAGAAGTCCCTTGTCTGGATCCAGAAAGCCAACCTGCACACACCAATATCTAAACAGCCTTGTGTGTTACAAAGAAACAAAGACTAGAAGCAATGGGATGAAACTGAATGGGAGAAGATACAGATTAGATATTAGAAAAAACGCTTTGACAGTGAGGTGATCACGTGAAGTGGTGAGTTCTCCTTCAACGGAAGTCTTCAAACAGAGGCTGGACAGACATCTGTCTGAGATGGTTTAGTGAATCCTGCATTGACTATGACCCTGGAGGTCTCTTCCAACTCTACCTTTCTATGTTTCTACCTGATCCATCTTACCAATTCCCTGAAACCACCAATAAGTACAAATACGAATTTTGTTCAAAGCCAAAAGTCGGAGAATATAAAGTCAACTATTTGTGGAAATGGAGAAAATAGTGGTACATGACAATCACAGTTCTTAGTTTCACACGCACATAATCTTGATATATTTATATTGTACCTTTGCTGTAGAAGTGAATTAACTCAATGACTATTTTATTTCTACTTTTGATGCACCTTGTTTGGTAGAGTGTTCATTAATTCCATACATCGAAGTCAGACCTTCTCCTTCACCCACATGATTTTGTCTTTTAAAGGTTTTCTTATCAGAACTGTTATTGAATTCAATAATAACACAGTACACAGAAAGGGCACATTTATAGGATTATCTCAGCACAGGAACATTTTTTTTATCACATCCAATTGTGGAACTTGTTTTATTTATATTTTATTTTTATTCCAAGATCTATTAATTAAAATGTACTTTGTTTGACAACCACTTTTAAAATGTGTAATACAAAAGGACACAATACAAAACCTTAAAATTATAGTTTTCTTCTCTTGTCATACACAATAGACATTTGTGTATTACTGGCATAATGGTTTAACTTATTTTCTATTTCTATCTCTTGTACATGATGAAGGTAACTAATGATAATAGCAGAATCTATAAATATTGCATCCATTTTGTTGCCTTTTTTGTCATATGCATTTTATTTTATAAAGTATCCTGTATCAATAGGATTGACCCCTTTATGACCAATGACGGACATAGCACATCATGAGCGGGAGTCAGTTACCGCAACAATACCGTGCTATGCCCGTCATGACTTTGAACTGTCACTGCGTGTACGCCCTGGTTGCTTGGGCCCTGCATTCAGATCACTGTGATCAGTCAGTCAATCTGACTGACCGATCACAGCATGATCGCACAGAAGGTGCTGAAATATCAGCACCTCTGGCCCGATCAAAGCAGGAGCTCGGCACTTCTAGTGGCCGAGCTCCTGCACAAACAGGCAGAGACGGTGCCAGCACTGCCCCTGGCTGTTTAACTCCCTAAATGCTGTGATCGATAGCAATTGCAACATTTAGGAGGCAAGCAGAGTGAGGGGAGCTTCCTCTACCTTCAGACGTCATTGCCCCGTGACGTCATTGCGGGGGCTCGATCGTTGCCATGGTGAACCCAGATTGTCAAGATGACCCCCGGGTCACCAAGCTACGGAAAGCTCAAAGCATGGTCTAAAAAGTTTTCAGTACGGGTATAATGCATTGCAATGAAAGTAAAAAAAAAATTTAAAAAGTGAAAGTCCCATAGAGGGGCTAATTAAAAAAGTTTAAAAAAAATTGTAAAAATGTATATATAAAAAATAAGAAAAATTACAAATTAATAATAAAAAAATATATATTACACTAATAAATAAACATTTTTATGTAAAAAAAATAAAAACAGAAAAAGTACACATATTTGGGATTGCCGAGTCCAGAACGACCCGATCTATAAACCTAGTCACACTAGTTAACCCCTTCAGTGAACACCATAAAAAAATAAATCACATGGCAAACTATACTTTTTCATCATACTGCTGGAAAAAAAAGTGGAATAAAACGCATTAAAAAAGACGAATGTAAATAAAAATTGTATAGCTAAAATGTCATCAGCGAAAAAATTAAAAAGTTATAGGTCTCAGAATATAGCAATGCAAAAATAATTATTTTTTCTATAAAAGTTTTTATTGTGTAAAAGATAAAAAGATGACAAATTTGGTATCGCTGTAATTACAGATCCGAAGAATAAAGTTATCAATTTTCCCACATACAGAACAGCATTAACAAAAAAAACTATTTCTGAATTGCTGTTTTTTATTCATTCTGCCTTCCAAAAATCATAATAGAAAGCGATCAAAAAATGTTATGTGCCCGAAAATGGTACCAATAAAAAACTTCAACTGGTCCGACAAGACGCAAGCCTTCACATGACTCTGTCGGCAGAAATATGATAAAATTATAGCTCTCAAAATATCGCAATGCAAAAACTAGTTTTTGCAACAAAAAAAGCGTCTTTTAATGTGTGACAGCAGCCGAACATAAAAACTCTATATAAATCTGGTATTGCTGTAATCGCACCGACACAAAGAATAAAGTCATCTAATCACTTATACCACACGAGGAACGGCGTAAAAAATAGATAAAACCAATTCTTCACCTGCTGTTGATTTTTTCATTCTATCTCCCAAAGATTGCAGTAAGACTTACACCGGGGTTTTCGTGGAAATCTCTGAAATACATGATTCAGACGGAACCTCGGGCGGTAGATTTCCTATAATGAGGCAGATGGAGGCACTGTGGATGCTGTCTGGCCTGTGATCCAGCGGTGTCCGTCTTTTTAGGCATGCATAAAAAAGGTGTCTGCCACAGTTTTTGCACTTCTGAAAAGGAGGACACAGCTGAACAGAAGCCAGACAGCGTCCTAAGTAACTCTGCTGCCTCATTATAGTGAATAGATCCCTGGGGGTTTCATCTGAATCACGTCAATCGGAGATAGATGGAAACTTCAATATAAGAGCGTCGGATAAATGTGATCCCAAGCGTTATGTAAAATATTCCCAATAAAAGCTTCAACTAAATCCACAAAAAAGCAAGCCCCCACTCAGGTCCGTCCTCTGTTAACAGAAATATAGGGGGCTTCTACAGCACAAAGGCTCTGGAAAAGCGCTATGGCTCCTTGCCCCCTCAAAAGAAATACAACAAATTCTGTGCTCCCAAATCCAAATGCCCCTCTCCCTTCTGAGCCCAATAGTTTATCGAAATCACATTTAGCGTCCACATATTTGACAGGTGTATAATTTTCAAAATGGGGTCACCTGAGGAGGGTATTCTGCTCTTTTAGCACTTAGGGGTTCTGTATATGGAGTCTGCAAACTATACTAGGAAAATCTGGGCACGAAGATATAAATAGCGCTCCTTGCCTCCCGGGTCTCGTCGTGTGGCTAAGCAGTACTGTACAGTCACATATGGGGTATGTCTACATTCAGCAGAAATTGTAGGACAAATTTTGGTACCATTTTTACCCATTTCCCCATGTGAAAATGTCATATCTGGGGCTAAAACAATTTTTTTGCGGTAAAAATGTATCGTAATTACTTTTTCTTCACTGCCCAATGGTATAAAATTCTGTGACACACCCGTGAAGTCAATATGATCACCCATAGATTAATTCATTGAGAGGTGTAGTTTGTAAAATGGGGTCTCTTATGGGAGGGGTTCTGTTGCTCTGCGCACCCCAAGGGCTCTTCAGCGGGTCATGGCACCCGCAAACCATATCTGTAAAATCTGCACTATAATATGGCGCTCCTTCCCTTCTGAGCCTTGCACTGTGCCTCAAAAGTAGTTCCCAATTACATGTAGGGTATTGGTGCAATCAGGAGAAATTGCACAACAAACTATGAGGTCCATTTTTTCCTATTAGCCCTTATGAAAATTAAAAATTTGGGGCTAAAACAACATTTTAGAGGTAAAAATGTAATTATTCTTTCTTCTCCGCCCAAATTTCTGTGAGGCAAATGTGGTGTCAACATGCTCACTGTACCCCTAGATGAATTCATCGAGAGGTGTAGTTTGTAAATTGACGTTACTTATGGGGGGGTTCTGCTGTTCTGGCACCTCAGGGGCTCTGCCAATGTGACATAGCACCAGCAAACCATTCCAGCAAAATCTGAACTCCAGTATGGCGCTTCTGAGCATTGCACTGTGTCTCAAAAGTAGTTTTCGACCACATATGGGGTACTGGCGCACTCAGGAGAAATTGCACAACAATTTGGGGTCCATTTTCTCCTGTTACCCTTGTCACAATAAAAAAATTGGAGCTGGGGGCATGGCCTGGCTATGGAGGAGTGAGGACGTGCAGCAGTTCAGCTCCTGCCTGGGTGATGTCTGCAGACCCAATTAAGAAGCACTATTTACCCCCAAATGTCAGCTAAGAAGCGTCCCAGTGTCGGCCAACAAATAGACGTCCTTCGGTGGTGCCTGCGACGGGTATTTCCCGATATCTGAGGAGTTCTGCGGGCCTCACACTGGAGCTAGCAAGCTCTCTGACTGGAAAGAAGATGTCAGATGGAGGATATCAGGGACTGTGAGTTGCATAAATAATACTGTCGGGACTTACATGATACAAGCCTCTAAAAATGATGTCCAGGGGCAGAAGGGGACATCTCATGCTTCTTATTAACATGCAGTGAGCAGCTCCTTGAACAGGCTGAGAGATTTATCCTGTAGCAGTCCTGATCACTCAGAGGGCCTGGCAGGCAATGTATCTATTCAGGCACAGACTGTATGGGAAGATCTTAAGGCTCATATATGTGCTATTCCCACAAAAGAAGATATGGAGAACTATATCTCTAGGCTGGAAGCATCCTATAGGGCTGAGACTGCTGCTATCAGAGGTGAACTTCAGCAGCTGTCTGAAAGGATGGCTAATGATGAAAGCCATACAGAGGCCATCTCTCAGAGATTACACACACAAAAACACAGGGCAAAAGCTCACTCTCAGCAATTGAAATACCTGTCTGATTTGGTGGACGATATAGAAAATAGAGGGAGATGCAATGATATCAGAATTAGAGGCCTCCCAGAATCTGTGGAACAAAATAAGCTGGAGGAATCTTTACGCGGTATCTTTAATTCATATAAAATCTACCACGTGACTCTGGGACTCAAGTCTACTGATGTAAACAGACCTAGAGATGTCATAAGCCGGATAAACAGATATAAAGTGAAGGAGAACATTCTTGCTAAAGCCCTCATATTGGAACCTATCATCTTCAATAAACATGTTACTCAGATTATGCATGATCTGTCCTGGTGCACACTTCAGAAGAGATGTGCCCTGAAGCCCCTGCTCGACATACTGAGACAACAAAAAATCCTTTATTTTTGGGGCTTTCCTTTTAGACTTCAAGCGAGACAATCTGGAACTGTACATGTTTTGGGAAGCCTGGGAGATTCATCAACGTTCAGTAATGGACTGGGAATTCCGTCGGTCCAAGTGCTGCCATCAGAATGGTCGGGTCTTCCTAGAGGCCTTGGAAGGAATGAAACACCTCGCCCTCAAAAATAGAAGACACACAACTTTGGCATGAGAAATGGAGGTCGCAATATGGAAGAAAGAGGAGCATCACCTTCGGATTGACTGGCTTCACTATTCTCACTCATTGTTCTCTTTGATACTAATTAATGCTTAGCAGTAGGGGAATCCTATACAAAGTTAATATAAACATACATGTATAGATATTGTTATATACGAGTTGGGCATTCAAGTTTTGGTAGTTAGTATACGTTTCTCATAATAGTACATTTATTAAGTCATTATGGGTCTGCGGACCGAGCCTGGGGGGGAGCTACCCTCCATAGAAAGCGCGTTTCCACTAAGGGTATCTACATTCCGCTGGACGGGTGTGGAATTTTCTATTTTTCCCTAGTAGTCCTCCTCTTTGGGGACTTTCTTTGTGGTTGGGGAAAGCTCACAACTGATTTCTTCTTCTCTCTTTTTGTGTCGTTTCCCTCCTTTCCTTTATATATTTTTGTCTTTCCGAGAGGAAGGAGTTATCATCATTATTCAGATAGAGAAACTGTCTTTCACTTAAGTTTTTCCCCTTTCTTTCCCCTTTCTCTCTTTCATTAAACCTCCTTCAGATCTAATTCCTGGTCCTCAAAATGAACAGTCAAATTCTGTTCTCTAAATGCTCAAGGCCTCAATGTTCTTCAGAAAAGTTCTCAGATTCTGTACTCCATGCACAAACAAAGGGTTCATATCCTCATGTTACAAGAGACACATTTTAAATCTGATCAGGTTCCTAAGATAAAAGATAGATATAACAACTGGTTTCATAGTACCAATCCTGAAGCAAAATCTAAAGGGGTTTCCATCGCAATCCATAAATCATTAGCATTCTCCCTAATGGACACACTTATTGATACACAAGGCAGATACGTATTTTTCAAGATAAAAATTGTAGATTCAATATACAAAATTGCTAATTGGTATCTGCCTAATAAGGGTCAGATTATAGCATGCTGCGCGTTCTTAACTGCATTGTCTAATTTCTCAGAAAGTACAGTGACTGCTGGAGACTTCAATTTTACCATGAACCCAGAAGTAGATACCTCCTCGGGTAGGGGAACAGTCCCGGTGAGACAGCTACGATCTTTCAAAAGGGCCCTCCACGCCCTCCGACTGACCGATGTTTGGCGGATAATGAACCCTCAGGGTAAGGATTACACGTATTTTTCGCATATACAGTACATAATTCATATAGTTGCATAGACCTCTTTCTTTTGAGCCATCACGCTTTGTCCTAGGAACCCGAGATCACAATCGAAGATATTTTGTGGTTGGACCACGCTCCGGTTTTTCTGACACTATCTCTTCCATCCCTAGCCCAATGCTCTTGCACTTGGAGATTGAATGATAACCTTATCAAAGATGTTCTGTGTGAATCAGAGTAAGGCTGTGTGCCCACAATACGTTCTTTAAGCATTTCCGCAGCGGCAATTCCGCTGCAGAAACGCTTAAAAAAATGCTTGGTAGAAGGCCTGCCATGTTCCCCAATGATAATCCGCATGTGCTGTGCACATGCTGTGGAAATTTCCGCTGCGGATTATCATTGCGGAAAAAAACGAAGCTCTACCAATTATTTTGCGGAAGCGCTGCGTTTTCACCGCCATTGACTTGCATTGGAATGCATGGAATCCGCATCACTGGATTTGTACATGCGCATTCCATGCGTTTCAATGTGCGGATGGTACCCAGGTTTGGAGAAGATGAGACTCTCCTCCGGACCCGGGTACCATAGAACCTGTAAAAAAAAGAATAAAATAAAAAATAAATATTATACTTACCTTCTGATGGCCCCCGGTGTGCTTGTCTTGGCTTGCCAGCAGATCGCAGTGGACTCAAGGACCTGTGCTAACGTCATTTAGTCATGTGACGGGTCACGCGACCGCTGACGTCGGCAGGTCCTTCAGTGTACCGCGAGCTGCCGGCAAGCCGCGACGCATCGAATAAAGACTCCGGGGGCCATCAGAAGGTAAGTATATATTTATTTTTTTATTTGTAACCATTCTTTACGGTCACACTATATAAATCCATGCAGTTTGCATGGATTTATATAGTGTGACCAAGTTGTCAAGCACTTTCCAAGTGATGCTAAAATCGCTTGAAAAGCGCTTGATAACCCGCTTGCGGAAATGCATGTGAAGAACGTTTCACATCCGCTTGTCCCTGGCAGGAAAACGCATGTACAATCCACATGCGTTTTTTCTGCCAGGGAGATGCAGAAACGCTCAGGAAAAAATCCGGAGCATTTCTGCATCGTGGGCACATAGCCTTAAAAGAGGCTATTGACTCTTTTATCCAAACACATGCTTCTGATCAAACCTCAATCCCTTTACAGTGGGAGACTTTGAAATGTGTCATGAGAGGGATCCTGATAAAGCATGGTTCAAGATTAAAGAAAGAGAGGGCTCGGAAAGTGGAAGAATTATTAAATCAAATTCACTCCCTTGAAATTTTACATTTTACATGCCTCCACCCTTGTTGAGTTACGTATTTTTCAGACCATAATACACACTTTTTTCCCCCAAAATTATGGGGTGAAATGGGGGTGCGTCTTATGGTCCGAATGTACTGTTTTGTGATGTGGGGGCAGCTGGGGCTGCGTCAGCGGAGGGGGCTGTGCCAGCTGGGGCGGCGATGGAACGGTGCTACCCAGTAACGAGCGGCGGCAGCAGCATGTTTGTGGGCGCAGCCATGAACTCACTACGTCCACGCCAGACATCAGGAGGTGGGCGGTCTCCTGTCCAGATCGTGCGCTGCAGTGACATTACTAAGAGGCAGGGCCGGGGCAACACAGAACAGCACAACGCGCAGTCATCACCGACCCTGCCTCTTTGTAACGTCACTGCAGCGCGCGATCTGGATGAGAGACCGCCCACCTCCTGATGTCTAGCGTGGCCATAGTGAATTCATGGCTGCGCCCACAAACATGCTGCTGCCGCCGCTCGTTACTGGGTAGCACCGCTCCATCGCCGCCACAGCCCTCTCCGCTGCCACAGCCCCCTCCTGCCACAGCCCCCTCCGCTCATACAGCCACAGCCCCCTCCGCTGCCACAGCCCCAGCCCCCTGCTGCCACAGCCACCTCCGCTGCCATAGTCCCAGCCCCCTCCCGGCGCCACAACCCCAGCCCCCTCCGCTGCCACAACCCCAGCCGCCTCCGCTGCCACAGCCCCCTGCTGCCACAGCCCCCTACAGCCACAGCCCCCTACAGCCACAGTCCCAGCCGCCTCCACTGCCACAGTCCCAGCCGCCTCTGCTGCCACAGCCCCAGCCACCTCCGCTGCTGCAGCCCCAGCCCCCTCCGCTGCCCCAGCCCCCTCCGCTTCCCCATCCCCCTTCACTGCCACAGCCCCAGTCGCCTCCACAGCCCCAGCCACCTCTGCTTCCACAGCCCCAGCCACATCCGCTGCCACAGCCCCAGCCGCCTCCGCTGCCACAGCCCCCTCCAACCACAGCCCCCTCTGCTGCCCCAGCCCCCTCCGCTGCCACAGTCCCAGCCACCTCCACTGCCACAGCCCCAGCCACCTCCGCTGCCACAGCCCCAGCCATCTCCGCTGCCCAAGCCCCCTCCACTGCCCCAGCCCCAGCCGCCTCTGCTGCCACAGCCCCAGCCCCCTCCAACTCCGCTGCCACAGCCCCCTCCAACTCCGCTGCCACAGCCCCCTCCACCTCCGCTGCCACAGCCCCAGCCGCCTCTGCTGCCACAGCCCCAGCCGCCTCCGCTGCCACAGCCGCCTCCACTGCCCCAGCCCCCTCCGCAGCCCTGGCTCCCTCCACTGCCGCAGCCCAGCCGCCTCCGCTGCCACAGCAGCAGCCCCAACCGCCTCCGCTGCCACTGCTCCCTCCGCAGCCCCAGCTGCCTCCGCTGCTGCAGCCCCCAGCCAGTGTGACCCCGCTCCCTGCCTATCGTGGGTCCAGAATGAGAGGCAAGCATTATAATGTAGAAGTAAAATATAAAGTAAAGTGAAAAAGCACATGTCATTAAACACTGTACCACTCCTGTGGTGAACAATAACTCCCAGCATGCCATAAGAGCTGAAGGACTTGCTGGGAGTTATAGTTCTCCTCGGAGCAACCACATGACAAATGTGTGGTGAACTATAACTCCCAGCATGGCATAAGAGCTGCAGGATATGCTGGGAGTTATAGTGCCCCTCAAAGACAACCACAATACCTGTGGGATCTTAAAGAGAACATACCATACGTGGCTGAAGTCATACAGCCAGTACATCATACAAGCCGCCAGTGGATTGGGCAGCATACTGGCTGTATGACTTCAGCCACATTTGTTTTTCGGCGTTTCTTCCTGCGTGTGTGTACAGTAAGAGACCAGTCAGTCATTGACAGCAGGAAAGGAGAAGCCAAAGTACGGTATGTTTTCCTCTGCCGCAGCATTTCAGACGGAAAACTGAAACATACCATATCAGCCTTACATCGTACATCCAGTGTCTGTTACATTCTGCCTGATCCACGGGCAGCATGCATCAGCTGTCGCAATCCATGGGCAGAATGCTTCAAAAGTTTTTTTTTCACTATTTTCCACCTCTAAAACCTGGGTACGTCTTAGGGATGAACATTATCCCAAAGAAATTGTAGATCTTTTTAGGTCTTACTATGAGAATCTATGCAACATTAAGAACTAATTTACAGACATTTCTCCCTCAGATCGCTCCAATGAGATTCAAGAATACATCCAGGAAACGCCTCTGCCCATGTTGAGTGACTCAATGGTGGAAACGCTGGAAGAGGCGTTTTCCATAGAAGAAATTGATTCTGCGATACGAGCCTCCCTGTCAGGTAAATGCCCTGGCCCAGATGGCTTTACGCCGGCATTTTACAAACAGTTTAGAGAGCAACTCTCTCCAACAATGGATAAAACCTTTAATGCAATTGATGGAAATACTGGATTTGTCCCCCAATCTCTAGAGGCACATATTAATGTTCTCCCCAAGCCAGGTAAAGACGCCTCAATAATTGCTAATTTTAGACCAATCTCTTTATTAAATATACAGTGGGTACGGAAAGTATTCAGACCCCTTTAAATTTTTCACTCTTTGTTTCATTGCAGCCATTTGGTAAATTCTAAAAAGTTCATTTTTTTTCTCATTAAAGTACACTCTGCACTCCATCTTGACTGAAAAAAAAACAGAAATGTAGAAATTTTTGCAAATTTAGTAAAAAAAAAAAACCCCACTGAAATATCACATGGTCATAAGTATTCAGACCCTTTGCTCAGTATTGAGTAGAAGCACCATTTTGAGCTAGTACAGCCATGAGTCTTCTTGGGAATGATGCAACAAGTTTTTCACACCTGGATTTGGGGATCCTCTGCCATTCTTCCTTGCAGATCCTCTCCTGGTCCGTCAGGTTGGATGGTGAACGTTGGTGGACAGCTATTTTTAGGTCTCTCCAGAGATGCTCAATTGGGTCTAGGTCAGGGCTCTGGCTGAGCCAGTCAAGAATGGTCACAGAGTTGTTCTGAAGCAACTCCTTTGTTATTTTAGCTGTGTGCTTAGGGTCATTGTCTTATTGGAAGGTGAACCTTCGGCCAAGTCTGAGGTCCAGAGCACTCTGGAAGAGGTTTTCATCCAGGATATCTCTGTACTTGACCGCATTAATGTTTGCTTCAATTGCAACCGGTCGTCCTGTCCCTGCAGCTGAAAAACACCCCCATAGCATGATGCTGCCACTACCATGTTTCACTGTTGGGATTGTATTGGGCAGGTGATGAGTAGTGCCTGTTTTTTTCCACATATACCGCTTAGAATTATCACCAAACAGTTCTATCTTCATCACATCAGACCAGAGAATCTTATTTCTTATAGTCTGGGAGTCCTTCATGTGTTTTTGAGCAAACTCTATGCAGGCTTTCATATGTCTTGCACTGAGGAGAGGCTTCCAAAGGGCCATTCTGCCATAAAGGCCCGACTGGTGGAGAGCAGCATCTCCCTACTGCATCTCTGGAGCTCATCCACAGTGATCTTGGGGTTCTCCTTTACCTCTCTCACCAAGGCTCTTCTCCCACAATTGCTCAGTTTGGCTGGACGGCCAGGTCTAGGAAGACTTCTGGTGGTCCCAAGCTTCTTCCATTTAAGGATTATGAAGGCCACTGTGCTCTTAGGAACCTTGAGTAATGCAGAAATTCTTTTATAACCTTGGCCAGATCTGTGCCTTGCCACAATTCTGTCTCTGAGCTCCTTGGGTAGTTCCTTTGAGCTCATGATTATCATTTAGTCTAACATGCACTGTGAGCTGAGAGGTCTTATATAGACAGGTGTGTGCCTTTCCAAATAAAGTCCTATCAGTTTAATTAAGCACAGCTGGACTCCAGTGAAGGAGTAGAACCATCTCAAGAAGGATCACAAGGAACTGGACAGCATGTGACTTAAATATGAGTGTCTGAGCAAAGGGTCTAAATACTTATGACCATCTGATATTTCAGTTTTTCTTTTTTAATAAATTTGCAAAAATTTCTACATTTCTGTTTTTTTTCAGTCAAGATGGGGTGCAGAGTGTACTTTAATGATAAAAAAAAAAAAGAACTTTTTAGAATTTACCAAACAAAGAGTGAAAAATGTAAAGGGGTCTGAATACTTTCCGCACCCACTGTAGATATTAAATTATTTTCAAAAATCTTGGCCAATAGGTTAGCTCCTTTACTCCCCTCTTTAGTTAATAATGATCAAGTAGGCTTTGTCAAAGGACGAGAAGCTAGGGACAATACCATTAAGACACTACTCATTATTTCTAAAGCAAAAATTGGGTCCACTCCACTAGGTCTTCTATCTATAGACGCAGAGAAGGCTTTCGATAGAGTTCACTGGAGGTTCATGGAGGAAGCTTTATCACTGGGGGTTCATGGAGGAAGCTTTAAGACAGATAGGTTTGGGCCCTTGCTACTTACAGAAAATTATGGCACTATATAAAAGCCCAACATCAAGAGTGAGAGTAAATACTGTAATTCTCTTTCTGCTCCATTTGCAATTAACAATGGAACTAGACAAGGGTGCCCCTATCTCCATTGCTATATGTAGTGGTAATGGAGCATCTGGCCAATGCTCTCAGAAATAATCCCAATATTCACGGATACAAGGTGAGAACTAAGTCTTATAAAGCAGCTCTGTACGCAGATGATTTACTTTTCTATATATCCCAACCACAAATAACATTTCCAATGATTCTAAAAGAATTAATAGGTTTGGATCAGTCAGTAATTTTAAACTCAATTACTCTAAATCAGAGGCCTTGAACATATCTCTCCCACAGACTGAAGTCTTACAAGTTATGACTAAATTTCAATTTAAATGGCAGAAAGAATCATTGAAATATTTAGGGGTCGATATTCCCTCGGATCCTAATAAATTATTTGAGTTTAACTATCAAGCTTTACTGAATAGAACATATGGAGATCTATTGAAATATGGTAAATTGAAGCTATCTTGGTTTGGAACAATGAACGCCATCAAAAGACATTTTACCTTGTTTCTTGTACATTTTTAAAACAGTCCCGATCTCTACTCCCCATAGTTTCTTTCGTAAACTAAGGTCAGCTATGATTAAATTAATTTGGGGTAAGATTAAACCTTGCATAAACATACTGGCTCTCTCTCATCATAAATCATTGAGTGGTGCAAGCCTTCCAAATTTCAAGAGATATTTTCAGGCTTCTGCTTTGCTGAGGATCCTAGATTGGCACTTTTATGCAGACACTAAACAATGGGTGGGGGTGGAAGAGGAAGACTTAGAAGTCCCATTAAGACGTCTACCATGGTGTCAAGAAGACTCAGTGACCTTGGTCAAGTGCAAATTAACTAGGGAAACACTTAGAACATGGCATTCCCTGAGAAAAAAAAATGTGTCGAGATAAAACTATTAGTCCACTCACATCAATATTTTATAACCCTTCCTTTACCCGGATATCTACGCGGGTCGTTCCTCGGTCAGAGGGTAGTGGAGGACACCTGATTGTTTCAAATACTGGAAAATGGTATGATACCTTCTTTTGTATCTTTACAAAGTCTCCAAATGTGAAAATCAAATGGTTTGAATACTTGCAAATGCAATCCTTTCTAGTAGCACATAACCCTAATGTAAATTCGCTCTCAAACTACACCTTCTTTGAGAACATGTTCCTTCAGGAAAATGGACCGACTCACACTATTTCTGTGATCTATGAGGGATTGGGTAGAGAGGAGGGAACGGAGAAGCTGGCATATCAGCGAGCATGGGAGAGGGACTTGGGGATTAGTTTGTCCCCTCTTGAATGGGCAAAAGGGTTTCTCTTCACACGTAAGCTCACTAATGCTGGGAGTGCACAAGAGAACTATAAAATACTTACACGAAGGTATCACTACCCTTCTAAATTATACAACCCCTGGCAAAAATTATGGAATCACTGGGCTCGGAGGATGTTCATTCAGTTGTTTAATGTTGTTGAAAAAAAGCAGATCACAGACATGGCACAAAACTAAAGTCATTTCAAATGGCAACTTTAGGGCTTTAAGAAACACTAAAAGAAATCAAGATTAAAAATGTGGTACTCAGTAAGGGTAATTTTTTTCAGACCAAGCAGAGGGAAAAAATTATGGAATCATTCAATTCTGAGGAAAAAATTATGGAATCAGCCTGTAAATTTTCATTTCCAAAACTAACACCTGCATCAAATTAGATCTGCTCATTAGTCTGCATCTAAAAAAAGAGTGATCACACCTTGGAGAGCTGTTGCACCAAGTGGACTGACATGAATCATGGCTCCAACATGAGAGATGTCAATTGAAACAAAGGAGAGGATTATCAAACTCTCAAAAGAAGGTAAATCATCACGCAATGTTGCAAAGATGTTGGTTGTTCACAGTCAGCTGTGTCTAAGATCTGGACCAAATACAAACAACATGGGAAGGTTGTTAAAGGCAAACATACTGGTAGACCAAGGAAGACATCAAAGAATCAAGACCGGAAACTTAAAGCAATATGTCTCCAAAACAGGAAATGCGCAACAAAACAAATGAGGAACGAATGAGAGGAAACTGGAGTCAATGTCTGTGACCGAACTGTAAGAAACCGCCTAAAGGAAATGGGATTTACATACAGAAAAGCTAAACATTAACCATCATTAACACCTAAACAGAAAAAACAAGGTTACAATGGGCTAAGGAAAAGCAATCGTGGACTGTGGATGACTGGATGAAAGTCATATTCAGTGGTGAATCGCGAATCTGCATTGGGCAAGGTGATGATGCTGGAACTTTTGTTTGGTGCCGTTCCAATGAGATTTATAAAGATGACCGCATGAAGAGAGCATGCAAATTTCCACAGTCATTGATGATATGGGGCTGCATGTCAGGCAAAGGCACTGGGGAGATGGCTGTCATTACATCTTCAATAAATGCCCAAGTTTACATTGATATTTTGGACTGTTTTCTTATACCATCAATTGAAAGGATGTTTCGGGATGATGACTGTAGCGCCGGCGTCCCTACCCTCTGCTAGGCAGGGATGCTGTTCCGCTCACCTCTCTGCTCCGTGCCCGGCATCCTCCTCCCGCTCTGCTGGCAGCGCGCGCTCCTTCCCGGCCACTGTGCTTAGGGCGCGCGCGCGCGCTCTCCCTCCCTCTTAAAGGGGCCGCGCGCGCCGTCCTAAGGAGTCCCCGGCCAATGGCCGGAGGACTTCACCATATATAAGGCACCTCCTCCAAAATGGAGGTGCCCGAGCAATGTTGTTGCACTGTTCACTACTCTGCTTCAGCCCTCAGGTCCCGTTGCCAGTTACCTGCCAGATTCCTGCCTGATTATCCGTTACCTGCCTGCTAGTCTGAGGTCCGACGGTCTGCCTTACTACTCCTGTCAGTCTGTCTAAGGACCAGCCTGTCCGCTCACCTGGGAGCGCACTTCAGCCACCTGCCTGCTTGTCTGAGGTCCGACGGTCTGCCTTCCAACCCCTGTCAGTCTGTCTATGGACCAGCTTGCCTGCTCACCTGGGAGCACACATCTGCTACCTGCCTGCTAGCCTACCTGGAGGCTCCGCCGTCACGTGCTGTGACCACCTGCCTGTCCAGTGACTCCTGCCCGCTCACCTGGGAGCGCTCATCTGCTGCCTGTCTGCTAGCCTACCTGGAGGCTCTGCCGTCACGTGCTGTGACCACCCGCCTGTCCAGAGACTTCTGCCCGCTCACCTGGGAGCGCTCATCTGCCGCCTGTCTGTTGGTCTTCCTGGAGGCTCCGCCGTCACATGCTGTGACCACCCGTTCATCCAGAGACTCTCGCCTGCTCACCTGGGAGCTCACGTCTATCATCAGCCGCCACAGGTCGTACCAACCCTTTACCCAGAGACTGCCCCGGTCACTTGCCGTGACCATCTGCCCGTTCATCCAGAGACTGCCCCGGTCACTTGCCGTGACCATCGGCCCGTTCATTCAGAGACTGCCCCGGTCACTTGCCGTGACCATCTGCCCGTTCACTCAGAGACTGTCCCGGTCACCTGCTGTGACTTCCTGCCCGTCTTCCCTGGTCGCCACCCGCTCCCTCACAAGGACCGCCCCCTTGTATAGTAGCTCAGAGGTTCCGCCTCCCAGACCCGTTACAGTTTGCTCGGGCCATGGAACCCGGTGGCACCCAAGCTCCCTCGCTCTCGGACCTGTGTCATGAACTGTCCCGTCAAAGGTCCCAACAGGAGTCCATCCTGGGTCACCTGCGGAATGTCAATACTCGCCTGGACACTCTGACTGCTCCACCAGCAACCACCGCCAGAGCCATGACTCGCAATCCGGCAGCTCCGCTGCCCACTAATACCATGGTATCCTACCCCGGACCCCGGCTTTCTGCACCTCCTCGCTTCGGAGGCGACTCCGCCAAGGCTCGGGGCTTCATAAATCAGTGCACCCTGCACTTTGAACTATTGTCCCACCAGTTTAACTCCGACCGAGCCAAAATTGCATTCATCATGTCCCATCTCACCGGGGAGGCCCTGGCCTGGCTAAATCCTCTATGGGAGAGAGGAGACCCCCTGGTGTCCAACTTGCCTGCTTTTCTCACGGCTTTCCGGAAAGTCTTCGACGAACCCGGACGGAAGACCTCATCCGCATCATCACTGCTACGCCTCCGTCAGGGAAGTCTCACCGCGGGCCAATATGCCATACGGTTCCGTACCCTTGCCTCGGAGCAGGCCTGGGATAACGACGCTCTGGTATCCGTCTTCTGGGAGGGTCTGTCCGGCCGTATTAAAGATGAACTTGCCGGTCGGGACATCCCTACCACTCTCGATGACCTAATAACTCTTGCCACCCGGACGGCAACAAGCAGTTCTTCCTGGAAGTTGACGCCTCCTCCTCTGGAGCCGGAGCGGTACTTACACAAAAATCATCTTCCGGGAGAATGGTAACTTGTGGCTTCTTCTCCAAACTCTTCTCCTCTTCTGAGCGCAACTATTCCATAGGAGACCGAGAGTTATTGGCCATCAAGCTGGCGTTGGAGGAGTGGCGTTACCTACTCGAGGGGGCTCTTCACCCGGTAATAATTTACACTGACCACAAGAACTTGGCTTACCTCCAGCATGCCCAGAGACTTAACCCGCGCCAAGCCCGGTGGTCCTTGTTTTTTGCTCGCTTTGATTTTGTTCTTCATTTTCGCCCGGCTGACAAAAACGTCAAAGCAGACGCCTTGTCCCGATCCTTTCTGGTGTCCGATCTCGAGGAAGAACCTAAACATATCATCGATCCCGCCAGAGTGATGCAGGTGGCTCCCGTGAGTCTAAATCGTCTCCCTCCCGGTAAGACGTTTGTTTCAGTACCTGATCGGAAGAAGATCCTACACTGGGGCCATTCGTCTAAACTAGCTGGCCACGCCGGTCAGAAAAAGACCCTCCAGCTTATTGCCCGGCACTACTGGTGGCCTACCCTGCACAAGGACGTAATAGACTTTGTTTCTGCCTGTGTGTCCTGCGCCCGCAACAAAGTCCCGAGACACCTGCCAGCCGGTCGCCTCCTTCCGCTTCCTGTGCCTGCTGCCCCCTGGCAGCATATTGCTATGGACTTCATAACTGATCTCCCCGTCTCCGCCGGTTGTACGGTCATTTGGGTGGTCGCTGATCGCTTTTCCAAGATGGCTCACTTTATTCCCCTGCCAGCCCTCCCGTCTGCACCCGAGCTGGCTAAAGACTTTATCCGCCACATCTTCCGTCTTCATGGCCTGCCCCTCCACATCGTGTCGGATCGTGGGGTACAGTTCACCTCACGTTTCTGGAGAGCCACTTGTAAACTGCTAGACGTCACCCTGGACTTCTCTTCCGCTTACCACCCACAGTCCAATGGTCAAGTAGAGCGGATCAATCAGAACCTGACCAGTTACCTCCGGCACTTCGTTAATGCCCATCATTCAGACTGGGTGGATCTCGTACCATGGGCCGAGTTCTCTTATAACAATCACGAGAGCGAATCCTCCTCCAAATCCCCGTTTTTTGTAGTCTTCGGTCAGCATCCTCGGATTCCTTTTCCTGTCTCCACCTCTGTGGACAACCCGGCTGCGGAATCTCTCGTTAGCAAATTTTCCTCCATTTGGGAGAGTACCCGATCCGCACTCCTTCAGTCGTCCGAACGGATGAAAAGACACGCTGACAAAAAACGCCTGGATCCTCCACAATTTCGTCCTGGAGATAAAGTCTGGCTCTCATCTAAATATGTCCGACTCAAGATACCTTCTTACAAGTTAGGGCCTCGGTTCATCGGTCCTCTGGAGGTCATCAGTCAGATCAACCCGGTGGCCTATAAATTGAAACTCCCGGCCAACTTACGGATCCCTAACTCCTTCCATGTATCTCTCCTCAAACCTGTGGTACTTAACTCTTTTTCCAAGTCTACAGGTACGCCTCCTGCTCCGGTTTCTGCTGAGGACGAGTTTGAGGTAGAGAACATTCTTGCCACCAAAAGGGTAAGAGGAAAGACCTTTTTTCTAGTAGATTGGAAGGGGTTTGGTCCTGAGGAGAGAACGTGGGAGCCCCGGGAGAACATCCATGCCCCTCTTATCCTAGCTAAATTTCTGTCTGGCCTAAAAAAGGGGGGGCCTAAAGGGGGGGTATTGTAGCGCCGGCGTCCCTGCCCTCTGCTAGGCAGGGACGCTGTTCCCCTCACCTCTCTGCTCCGTGCCCGGCATCCTCCTCCCGCTCTGCTGGCAGCGCGCGCTCCTTCCCGGCCACTGTGCTTAGGGCGCGCGCGCTCTCCCTCCCTCTTAAAGGGGCCGCGCGCGCCGTCCTAAGGAGTCCCCGGCCAATGGCCGGAGGACTTCACCATATATAAGGCACCTCCTCCAAAATGGAGGTGCCCGAGCAATGTT
The DNA here is from genome assembly GCF_046119375.1 of Phyllobates terribilis. NCBI lineage: Eukaryota > Metazoa > Chordata > Amphibia > Anura > Dendrobatidae > Phyllobates > Phyllobates terribilis. The sequence goes on along the minus strand of NW_027362772.1, from coordinate 193,835,363 downwards.
GTTGCACTGTTCACTACTCTGCTTCAGCCCTCAGGTCCCGTTGCCAGTTACCTGCCAGATTCCTGCCTGATTATCCGTTACCTGCCTGCTAGTCTGAGGTCCGACGGTCTGCCTTACTACTCCTGTCAGTCTGTCTAAGGACCAGCCTGTCCGCTCACCTGGGAGCGCACTTCAGCCACCTGCCTGCTTGCCTGAGGTCCGACGGTCTGCCTTCCAACCCCTGTCAGTCTGTCTATGGACCAGCTTGCCTGCTCACCTGGGAGCACACATCTGCTACCTGCCTGCTAGCCTACCTGGAGGCTCCGCCGTCACGTGCTGTGACCACCTGCCTGTCCAGTGACTCCTGCCCGCTCACCTGGGAGCGCTCATCTGCTGCCTGTCTGCTAGCCTACCTGGAGGCTCTGCCGTCACGTGCTGTGACCACCCGCCTGTCCAGAGACTTCTGCCCGCTCACTTGGGAGCGCTCATCTGCCGCCTGTCTGTTGGTCTTCCTGGAGGCTCCGCCGTCACATGCTGTGATCACCCGTTCATCCAGAGACTCTCGCCTGCTCACCTGGGAGCTCACGTCTATCATCAGCCGCCACAGGTCGTACCAACCCTTTACCCAGAGACTGCCCCGGTCACTTGCCGTGACCATCTGCCCGTTCATCCAGAGACTGCACCGGTCACTTGCCGTGACCATCTGCCCGTTCATTCAGAGACTGCCCCGGTCACTTGCCGTGACCATCTGCCCGTTCATTCAGAGACTGCCCCGGTCACTTGCCGTGACCATCTGCCCGTTCACTCAGAGACTGTCCCGGTCACCTGCTGTGACTTCCTGCCCGTCTTCCCTGGTCGCCACCCGCTCCCTTACAAGGACCGCCCCCTTGTATAGTAGCTCAGAGGTTCCGCCTCCCAGACCCGTTACAATGACATCATTTTTCAAGATGATAATGCATCCTGCCATAGAGCAAAAACTGTGAAAACATTCCTTGAAAGAAGACACATAAGGTCAATGTCATGGCCTGCAAATAGTCCAGATCTCAATCCAATTGAAAATCTTTGGAGAAAATGGTCCATGACAAGGCTCCAACCTGCAAAGTTGATATGGCAACAGCAATCAGAGAAAGTTAGAGCCAGATTGATGAAGAGTACTGTTTGTCACTCATTAAGTCTGTTACGGATCTGGGTGGTGGAACCTCTGTGCTGCGGTGCAAGGAGGGACCAGAGGGGCGTAACTAGGTATCAACTCGGACTGACCAAGGTCGCACGGCGGCTCAATCGACTCCATGAACCAGGGAAGGACTGAGCAGAGGGACCAGGTGCTACTCTGGGCCAGTCCTTGTATGAGAGCAGGTGACTCCCACGGGTCAGAAGGCAGGGACTGACCGGTACAGCAGATGAGCACGGCAGGCAGGCTGACGGATGATCCGGGTAGACGGACTGGCAGACACCACGGGTAACTGGCAGGAGCCTCCAGGTAGGCTGGCTGGTAGGCACAGCAAGTAACTGGTACGTTCTCCGGGTAGGCAGGCTAGCCAGGCCCATAGACAGACGGGCGGGTTTGGACCGTAGGCAGACCGTCGGGCTGGAGCGTGTACTTCGATGGCGGACTGGACTGGTAGTCAGGCTGGTGGACTGGTAGTCAGGCTGGCGGACAGGACTGGTAGTCAGGCTGGCGGACAGGACTGGTAGTCAGGCTGGCGGACTGGACTGGTAGACATCCATCAGCATACACGTAGCTCTCCAGAAGCGCGAAGTGAACTGGACCCCTCGATCAGACACAATGTGGAGGGGTAGGCCGTGGAGACGAAAGATGTGATGGATGAAGTCCTTAGCCAGCACAGATGCAGACGGAAGACCAGGCAGAGGGATGAAGTGGGCCATTTTAGAAAAGCGGTCAGCGACCACCCAAATGACAGTACAACCGGCAGAAACAGGGAGATCAGTAATAAAGTCCATAGCAATGTGTTGCCACGGGGCAGCAGGTACGGAAAGAGGTAGGAGACGACTGGCTGGAAGATGTCTGGGAACCTTGTTGCGGGCACAGGATGAACAGGCCGTGACGAAGTCTACAACATCCGTGTGCAAGGAAGGCCATCAGTAATGCCGGGTAATGAGCAGGAAGGTCTTCCTCTGGCCAGCATGGCCGGCTAGTTTAGATGAATGACCTCAGTGAAGAACCTTCTTATGATCCAGAACCGCTACAAACGTCTTACCGGGTGGGAGACGAGACAGGGCCAACCCAGCCACATTCATCACTTTGGAGGGATCAATGATATGCATAGGCTCCTCCTCTTGATCGGAGGACAGGAAGGATCGGGACAAAGCGTCGGCTTTAACGTTCTTGTCCGCAGGGCGGTAATGTAGGGTAAAGTTGAAACGGGCGAAGAACAAAGACCACCGGGCCTGACGCGGATTGAGTCTTTGGGCATTTTGTAGATATGCCAGGTTTTTGTGGTCAGTGTAGATGACAAGCGGGTGCAGAGCCCCCTCTAGCAGGTAACGCCACTCCTCCAGCGCCAATTTGATGGCAAGCAGTTCTCGGTCTCCTATGGAGTAATTGCGCTCAGATGAGTAGAAGAGCTTGGAGAAGAAACCGCAGGTTACCATTCTCCTGGACAGAGATTTCTGGGTGAGCACCGCTCCGGCTCCGGAAGAGGAAGCATCAACCTCCAGAAAGAACTGTTTGTTGCAATCCGGACGGTGCAGCACCGGGGCAAAAGAGAAGGCCTCCTCCGCTTTGGACGTCCATTCCTTAGGATTTGTTCCCTTACGGGTGAGCGCAGAGATGGGTGCAGTCCGGGAAGAGAAATGTGGAATGAAGAGGCGGTAATAGTTAGCGAAGCCAAGGAATCGCTGAATCGCCTTCAACCCCTCTGGTCGGGGCCACTTTAAGAGGGCAGAGACCTTCTCGGGGTCCATACGTAGACCAGTCTTAGAGATAATATAGCACAGGAACGGAAGAGAGGTCTGCTCGAAGAGGCATTTCTCAAATTCTGCGTATAGGCGATTCTGCCTGAGCCTAAGCAGGACCTGACGAACATCCCTCCGGTGCGTGGGTAGATCCGGAGAGAAGACCAAGATGTCGTCCAGGTACACCACCATGCATGAATATAAGAGGTCACTGAAGATGTCGTTAACTAGTTCTTGGAAGACGGCTGGAGCATTACAGAAGCCGAAGGGCATCACACGGTATTCATAGTGGCCGTCCCGGGTATTGAATGCCGTCTTCCACTCGTCTCCTTGGCGGATCCGGACCAAGTTATACGCCCCACGAAGATCGAGCTTGGTGAAGATCTTCGCGCCTTTAAGGCGGTCGAACAGCTCTGAGATGAGCGGCAGGGGGTATTTGTTTTTGATGGTAATCTGGTTGAGTCCCCTATAATCGATACAGGGGCGTAGTGAACCGTCTTTCTTTTTTACGAAGAAGAATCCTTCTCCAGCCGGGGAGGTGGATTTCTGGATGAATCCCCTAGCCAGATTTTCTTCGATATACTCAGACATGGCCCGGGTTTCGGCCAGCGACAAGGGGTAGATACGCCCACGGGGTGGAGAGGCACCGGGTACCAGGTCGATGGGGCAATCATATGGCCTATGAGGTGGTAGTGTCTCTGCTTCCTTCTTGTCGAAGACATCTGCATAGGACCAGTAAGGTGCCGGTAGACAAGGTAAATTAGTCGGAGTAGACGGAGGTCGAGCCGGGCAAACCGGGAGCAGGCAGGTCTCATGGCAATCCTGCCCCCAACGGAGCACCTCACTGGATCGCCAATTCAGAACGGGTTCATGTCTCTGTAGCCAGGGTAGACCTAGCAAAAGGGAGTGAGAAAGTCCGGATAGCACATGGAAGGAGATCCTCTCCGAGTGAAGCATTCCCACCTGAAGGGTTACAGGCTCTGTGATGAGCAAGATAGTCACCGGAAGGAGTCTTCCATCCACGGAAGCGACGGCCAATGGTTCAGCCAGACGTTTGGTGGGAATCTGATACTTCTCCACAAAGGACTGAGAAATGAGATTCCCAGCGGCTCCGGAATCCAGGTGGGTGGTTTCAAAGAAGCGGGTCTCTCCACAGGGAATAGAAACGGAAAGAGTCAAGAACGGAGAGGATTTACTCTTGCCTAGGACGACCTCTCCGAGCGGTCCTAGACACTGGAGTTTCCCGGCTTAATCGGACAGGAACGGATCAGATGCTCCTTACTACCCCAGTAGAAACAGCTCACCTCGGCTCGGCGTGTTTCTTGGCGAGACTTGACCATCTTGGTCTGGTAGATCTGCATGGGTTCGGGCGAGCGTGCCCGGGGAGTTGCTGATTGGGAGGCAGGTTTCTGGAAAATAGGAGCAAGACGAGGAAATCTTCTCTCCCGGGTAGTCTCCCTAGCTCGTTCCAGGGAATGGATGTCAATCCGGGTAGCTAGTAACACCAGGTCATCCAGGGTGGTGGGAATGTCCCGGCCGGCTAGCTCGTCCTTGATCCGTCCATAAAGACCCTCCCAGAAGGTGGACACCAGGGCCTCGTAGTTCCAGGCAACCTCAGATGCGAGGGTACGGAACTGTATGGCATACTGGCCCACGGTGAGACTCCCTTGGCGGAGACGGAGCAATGAGGAGGCAGTAGAAGTCCTTCGTCCGGGCTCATCAAAGACCTTCCGAAAGGCAGTGAGGAAAGCCAGAAGATCGGACACCAGGGGATCTCCTCTCTCCCATAAAGGGTTTAGTCATGCCAATGCTTCCCCGGTGAGGTGAGACATGATGAACGCCACCTAGGCCCGGTCGGAGGGAAACTGATGTGCCAGGAGTTCGAAGTGCAGGGTGCACTGGTTCAGAAAACCCTGACATAAGACGGGGTCACCCTCAAACGAGGAGGCGCAGAGAAGCGGGGTCCAGAGCTGGATGCCATGGCACTAGTAGGCTAAGGCGCCGCCGGAGCAGGTGCCGCTCGGCTCGAGGTGGACACAGGTGGGACGGACAGCGTGTCCAGGCGGGAGTTGACAGACCGCAGGTAGGTCAGGATGGTTTCCTGTTGGGATCTCTGACGAGAAACCTCCTGGTACAGCTCAGCAAGTGAAGGAGCCTGGGGGCCTCCGGGTTCCATGGCCCGTGCAAACTGTTACGGATCCGGGTGGTGGAACCTCTGTGCGGCAGTGCAAAGAGGGACCAGAGGGGCGTAACTAGGTATCAATTCGGACTGACCAAGGTCGCACGGCAGCTCAATCGACTCCGTGAACCAGGCAAGGACCGAGCAGAGGGACCAGGTGCTACTCTGGGCAAGTCTTTGCTTTGTATGAGAGCAGGTGACTCCCACGGGTCAGAAGGCAGGGACTGACCGGTACAGCAGATGAGCACGGCAGGCAGGCTGACGGGTGATCCGGGTAGACGGACTGGCAGACACCACGGGTAACTGGCAGGAGCCTCCAGGTAGGCAGGCTGGTAGGCACGGCAGGTAACTGGTACGTTCTCCGGGTGGGCAGGCTAGCCTGATCCATAGACAGACGGGTGGGTTTGGACTGTAGGCAGACCGTCGGGCTGGAGCGTGTACTTGGTTGGCGGACTGGACTGGTAGTCAGGCTGGTGGACTGGTAGTCAGGCTGGTGGACTAGACTGGTAGTCAGGCTGGCGGACTGGTAGTCAGGCTGCAGCGGGACCTGAGGGCTGAAGCAGAGTAAGTGCACAGAGCTACAACCTTGCACTGGCACCTCCATTTTGGAGGAGGTGCTTTTTATATGAGAAGTCTTCCGGCCATTGGCCGGGGACTCCTTAAGCACAGTGCCCGGGAAGCTGCACGCGCCGGCAGCAGCAGCAGCAGGAGAGCCGGAAGATGCCGGACCAGGAGCATGGCGGTAAGGGGGACAGCGTCTCTGCCTGTCAGGAGGCAGAGACGCCGATGCTACAAAGTCCATGCCTCAGAGACTGCAAGCTGTTATTAAAGCCAGAGATGGTGCAACAAAATACTAGTGATGTATTGGTGTGTTCTTTTGGGTGTTTGTTTTTCATGATTCCATAATTTTTTCCTCAGAATTGAGTGATTCCATAATTTTTTCCCTCTGCTTGGTCTAAAAAAAAATTACCCTTACGGAGTACCACATTTTTTATCTTGATTTCTTTTAGTGTTTCTTAAAGCTCTAAAGTTGCCATTTGAAATGACTTTAGTTTTGTGCCATGTCTGTGATCTGCTTTTTTTTAACATTAAACAACTGAATGAACATCCTCCGAGCCCGGTGATTCCATAATTTTTGCCAGGGGTTGTATGTAATCTTTCCTACAGTGTTCTAGAATTAAACCATTTTGGGAGAAGGTATTCGATAATTACCAACGTATCACAGGTAACAGAGTAATAAAGTCTCCCCAAATAGCTCTCCTGTCAATTCTCCCTTCTTCAATAGGTACTCAAAAGAAAGACCTACTTCAATTTTACTTAACAGCGGCACGGACGGTAATCCTGCAGTTTTGGAAACTTAAAAACCCACCTAGCATATTGGACTGGTACAATGAAATGGTGAATTTATGTAGAATGGAAGAACTTTCTGCAGAATGTATTGGAACCAATGATAAATTCAGAAGGGTTCGCAGTGGATGGATTGTTTCAGGAGTCACTTGATTTTCATACCGTTTTAATAATTTCAACAGATTTATGTGATTGTGCTCATAATTAGCTACATGGGCATAAGGACCTTTCCCCCCCAACCACCACATCCCTTGTCCCTGTCTTTTCTCTCTCTTTTTCTTTCCTCTCTTTATATGATTTCTTCAGACATAATATAGAAGTTACCTCAACATAAGAACCTCTTATTGGTGATTATTACATAAACAATATGATGTTCAAGGTATTACAATGCAAATTGATATTGAAAGAGGTGATCTCATTGGAACTGTGGACATTTTCTATATTGTTATGTTTTCTTCGAATTCAATATATTTTTTGATTTGCAAAATGTATAATAATCAATAATTCATGTTTAATAAAACAGATTGAATCTAAAAAAATTGGAGCTAAAAAAATGTTTGTGGGAAAAATGTGATTTTTTTATTTTCATGGCTCTACGTTATAAATTACTGTGAAACCCCTGGGGGTTCAAGGTGCTCATCACACATCTAGATAAATTTCGTGAGTGGTCTAGTTTACAAAATGGGGTCAGTTGTGGGGGGGTTTCCACTGTTTAGGCACATCATGGGCTCTCCAAACTCGAATAGCGTCCTTGATATGGCAGCGTGGCCATTGCAGGTTGTAAGTTTTCTTGAAGAGATGGGTTTTCAGGTTCCGTCTGAAGGATCCGAATGTGGCAGATAATCGGACATGTTGAGGCACAGAATTCCAGAGGATGGGGGATATTCGGGAGACGTCTTGGAGGCGATTGGGTGAGGAACAAACAAGTGTGGAAAAGAGGAGGTGGTCTTGGGAGGACCGGAGATTACATGAGGGAATATATCGGGATATTAGTTCAGAGATGTATGGAGGAGAAAGGTTATGGGTGGCTTTGTAGGTCAGTGTTAGTAGTTTGAACTGAATACGCTGGGCAATTGGGAGCCAGTGAAGAGATTTGCAAAGGGGGGTAGCAGAGGAGTAGCGAGGCGAGAGAGGACCTAGTCAGGCAGCCGAGTTAAAGACAGACTGGAAAGGTGCAACAGTGTTAGCAGGTAGGCCACAGAGGAGGATGTTGCAGTAGTTGAGGCAGGAGATGATGAGGGCATGCACAAGCAGTTTAGTAGATTGACGGATGAGGAAAGAAAGGTTTCTGGAAATATTTTTGAGCTGGAGGCGACAGGAGGTGGCGAGAGTTTGGATGTGTGGTTTGAAGGACAGAGCAGAGTCAAGGGTTACGCCGAGGCAGCAGATTTCTGGTACCGGGAAAGAGTGATGTCATTTATTGTGATAGATAGATCAGATGGGGAAGATACGCGAGATGGAGGAAAGATGATGAGTTCAGTTTTGTAATCATTGAGTTTGAGGAAGCGAGAGAAGAGGATGTGGCTGACAGACACACTGGGATTCTGGACAGCAGAGAGGTGACGACTGGGCCAGAGAGGTAGATCTGAGTGTCATCAGCGTAATGGTCGTACTGGAAACCATGGGACTTTATGAGCTGTCCCAGGCCAAGGGTATAGATGGAGAAGAGTAGCGGTCTTAGGACGGAGCCTTGAGGGACTCCAACAGAGAGAGGGGGGATTTAATCACTATTTTAATAAACTTGAGTTTTTCACCACATTGGGAGATTGTTTTCAGTCACAGATACTTATTATAATATCAATTTGGCTTTTCTTTGCACTGTCACTTTAACTATCGATACTATGACACTTTTATAGATTCATCTGTATTCACTATAACCTTTTTATTTGGTGCACTGTCACTATATTTATCCCATTCATTATTGTTCATTGATAGTATTCCCCTTCATCGACTGATGCTCTCCCTGGCCATAAGCCTCCGGTATAATGCTGGCCCTTCTTCCCTCATACTGTGATGTCTGAGCCCATGCACTGCCAACCCAGCCCCACAGGAAGTGCTTACAAGCTGACCGCTTGCGTTCCATGCTTACTGGTCAGCCAGCACTTCCTAGCAAGCCTATTATAATGTGGTGTGGCGGACGCATCAAGTTCAGCAAACGTCATCAAAATACTCATTAGCGGACTTGCCATTTATGTAGGCGGCCACCCCTCACCCCCTCGGAAGAAGCTTGCGGCAAAACGTGCATCGGGGTGTGGGGGCGCTGTAGTGATCCGTCCTCATCGCTCCTGCCCTGTGCATCTTTTCACTCCCTTCAGTACACAGTGTAAGATTGCAGCTGGACAGGTCGTGGACGGGAGGTATGTGTCTCCGAGGTACCAAGCCTCGGTGATGAAGCACCCGAAAAAGCAGGCTCCTGAACGCATAGTGCTGAGAGGTATTTAATGTGCCCAGATTATAGGGCCGGGTTTTATGAGCAGCTGAAAGAGCTGGGTGGGATCAGTTGCTCACTTACCTCCAGTCCTGGTCTTGAAATGTCCTGATTTAAGACAGCTGGGTCTATCCCAGTTTGTCTGTGTTTTGCAAGGTGAGCATGCCTTGCATATGCTGCTCAGACCCAGCTGAAAGTCAGAGAAAAGCACTTCATTTAAACGGCTAAGGCCGTGTTACATATGGACTGGTTACTTTGAGTTTTTGTTCAGTTATACCTTTTTGTGCTGGAAAAAAGGCTGTTTTGTGTCTGTCTCCTGAGTTGCTTATGAAATCAAAATAAACCAGCCTGGATTCTCTAATGAAAAAGGTCCATATGCCTACCTCAACCGCAGCAGAGTGAGTACTAAACCCTACAACAGGTATTCATTGGGCTCCTATATATGCTGATTTATGTGACCTTAATCAGCCCATATAGGGCTGGATTAACTTTTGTTTCAGAATGTGATTGATTGTATATACAGTACAGACCAAAAGTTTGGACACATCTTCTCATTTCAAGATTTTTCTGTATTTTCATAACTATGAAAATTGTACATTCACACCGAAGGCATCAAACTATGAATTAACACTTGTGGAATTATATACTTAACAAAAAAGTGTGAAATAACTGAAAATATGTCTTATATTCTAGGTTCTTCAAAGTAGCCACCTTTTGCTTTGATGACTGCTTTGCACACTCTTGGCATTCACTTGATGAGCTTCAAGTGGTAGTCACCGGAAATAGTTTTCACTTCACAGGTGTGCCCTGTCAGGTTTAATAAGTGGGATTTCTTGCCTTATAAATGGGGATGGGACTATCAGTTGTGTTGTGCAGAAGTCTGGTGGATACACAGCTGATAGTCCTACTGAATAGACTGTTAGAATTTGTATTATGGCAAAAAAAAGCAGCTAAGTAAAGAAAAATGAGTGGCCATCATTACTTTAAGAAATGAAGGTCAGTCAGTGCGAAAAATTGGGAGAACTTTGAAAGTGTCCCCAAGTGCAGTTGCAAAAACCATCAAGCGCTACAAAGAAACTGGCTCACATGAGGACCGCCCCAGGAAAGGAAGACCAAGAGTCCCCTCTGCTTCTGAGGATAAGTTTATCCGAGTCACCAGCCTCAGAAATCGCAGGTTAACAGCAGCTCAGATTAGAGACCAGGTCAATGCCACACAGAGTTCTAGCAGCAGACACATCTCTTCAACAACTGTTAAGAGAAGACTTTGTGCAGCAGGCCTTCATGGTAAAATAGCTGCTAGGAAACCACTGCTTAGGACAGGCAACAAGCAGAAGAGACTTGTTTGGGCTAAAGAACACAAGGAATGGACATTAGACCAGTGGAAATCTGTGCTTTGGTCTGATGAGTCCAAATTTGAGATCTTTGGTTCCAACCACCGTGTCTTTGTGCGACGCAGAAAAGGTGAACGGATGGACTCTACATGCCTGGTTCCCACCGTGAAGCATGGAGGAGGAGGTGTGATGGTGTGGGGGTGCTTTGCTGGTGACACTGTTGGGGATTTATTCAAAATTGAAGGCATGCTGAACCAGTATGGCTACCACAGCATCTTGCAGCGGCATGCTATTCCATCCGGTTTGCGTTTAGTTGGACCATCATTTATTTTTCAACAGGACAATGACCCCAAACACACCTCCAGGCTGTTTGACCAAGAAGGAGAGTGATGGGGTGCTACACCAGATGACCTGGCCTCCACAGTCACCAGACCTGAACCCAATCAAGATGGTTTGGGGTGAGCTGGACCGCAGAGTGAAGGCAAAAGGGCCAACAAGTGCTAAGCATCCCTGGGAACTCCTTCAAGATTGTTGGAAGACCATTTCCGGTGACTACCTCTTGAAGCTCATCAAGAGAATACCAAGAGTGTGCAAAGCAGTCATCAAAGCAAAAGGTGGCTACTTTGAAGAACTTAGAATATAAGACATATTTTCAGTTGTTTCACACTTTTTTGTTAAGTATATAATTCCACGTGTTAATTCATAGTTTTGATGCCTTCAGTCTGAATGTACAATTTTCATAGTCATGAAAATACAGAAAAATCTTTAAATGAGAAGGTGTGTCCAAACTTTTGGTCTGTACTGTATGATAAGACATTGTGAATGAACATATAAGTACCCTCATACTATTTTGCATGTTCATGTCCTATTCTATTTATCATTAACCTGCGTGTGTTATATATGTCATATGAAGTGCCATTAATATAACTGATTGGACATTTGAGGTTTTACTACATTCCTTGAGGGGTCTAGTTTCCAAAATGTGGTCACTTGTGGGGGTTTCCACTGTTTAGGCACATCAGTAGCTCTCCATACTCGACATGGTGTCCGCTCTCGATTACAGCCATTTTTGCGTTCAAAAAGTCAAACAGTGCTCCTTCCCTTCCGAGCCCTGCCATGCGCCCAAACAGTAATTTTCACTCACATATAGGTTATCTGCATACTCAGGAAAAATTTCACAACAAATTTTGAGGTTCATTTTCTCCTGTTACCATCGTGAAAATAAAACATCTAGGGCTTAAGTAAAATTTTTGTGAAAAAAAAGTTAAATGTTAATTTTTTTTCTTTCCACATTCCATCAATTGCTGTAAATCACTTGTAGGGTTAATAAATTTGTTGAATGTGGTTTTCAGGAAGGGTGCAGTTTTTAGAATGGTTTCACTTTTGGGTATTTTCTGTCATATAAGACCCCCAAAATCACTTCAAATGTGATGTGGTCCCTAAAAAAAATGGTTTTGTAAATTTAGTTGTAAAAATGAGAAATTGCTGATCAACTTTTAACCCTTATAACTTCCTAACAAAAAAAATTATGTTTCCAAAATTATGCTGATGTAAAGTAGACATGTGGGAAATGTTATTTATTAACTATTTTGTGTGACATACAGTGCAGACCAAAAAATTGGACACACCTTCTCATTTAAAGATTTTTCTGTATTTTCATGACTTTGAAAATTGTACATTCACACTGAAGGCATCAAAACTATGAATTAACACATGTGGAATTATATACTTAACAAAAAAGTGTGAAACAACTGAAAATATGTCTTATATTCTAGGTTCTTCAAAGTAGCCACCTTTTGCTTTGAAGACTGCTTTGCACACTCTTGGCAATCTCTTAATGAGCTTCAAGAGGTAGTCACCGGAAATGGTCATCCAACAATCTTGAAGGAGTTCCCAGAGATGCTTAGCACTTGTTGGTCCTTTTGCCTTCACTCTGCGGTCTAGCTCACCCCAAACCATCTCGATTGGGTTCAGGTCTGGTGACTGTGGAGGCCAGGTCATCTGGCGTAGCACCCCATCACTCTCCTTCTTGGTCAAATAGCCCTTACACAGCCTGGAGGTGTGTTTGGGGTCATTGTCCTGTTGAAAAATAAATGATGGTCCAACTAAACGCAAACCGGATGGAATAGCATGCCGCTGCAAGATGCTGTGGTAGCCATGCTGGTTCAGTATGCCTTCAATTTTGAATAAATCCCCAACAGTGTCACCAGCAAAGCACCCCCACACCATCACACCTCCTCCTCCATGCTTCACGGTGGGAACCAGGCATGTAGAGTCCATCCGTTCACCTTTTCTGCGTCGCACAAAGACACGGTGGTTGGAACCAAAGATCTCAAATTTGGACTCATCAGACTAAAGCACAGATTTCCACTGGTCTAATGTCCATTTCTTGTGTTCTTTAGCCCAAACAAGTCTCTTCTGCTTGTTGCCTGTCCTTAGCAGTGGCTTCCTAGCAGCTATTTTACCATGAAGGCCTGCTGCACAAAGTCTCCTCTTAACAGTTGTTGAAGAGATGTGTCTGCTGCTAGAACTCTGTGTGCCATTGACCTGGTCTCTAATCTGAGCTGCTGTTAACCTGCGATTTCTGAGGCTGGTGACTCGGATAAACTTATCCTCAGAAGCAGAGGTGACTCTTGGTCTTCCTTTCCTGGGGCGGTCCTCATGTGAGCTAGTTTCTTTGTAGCGCTTGATGGTTTTTGCAACTGCACTTGGGGACACATTCAAAGTTTGCCCAATTTTTCGGACTGACTGACCTTCATTTCTTAAAGTAATGATGGCCACTCGTTTTTCGTTACTTAGCTGCTTTTTTCTTGCCATAACACAAATTCTAACAGTCTATGCAGTAGGACTATCAGCTGTGTATCCACCTGACTTCTGCACAACACAACTGATGGTCCCAACCCCATTTATAAGGCAAGAAATCCCACTTATTAAACCTGACAGGGCACACCTGTGAAGTGAAAACCATTTCCGGTGACTACATCTTGAAGCTCATCAAGAGAATGCCAACAGTGTGCAAAGCAGTCATCAAAGCAAAAGGTGGCTACTTTGAAGAACCTAGAATATAAGACATACTTTCAGTTGTTTCACACTTTTTTGTTAAGTATATAATTCCACATGTGTTAATTCATAGCTTTGATGCCTTCAGTGTGAATGTACAATTTTCAAAGTCATGAAAATACAGAAAAATCTTTAAATGAGAAGGTGTGTCCAAACTTTTGGTCTGTACTGTAGCTCTCTGGTTTAAGGGCATAAGAATTAAAATTTAGAAAATTGTGAAATTTTTACTAAATTTCCGATATTTTCACAAATAAACGTAAGTCATATCGAGCAAATTTTACCACTATCATGAAGTACAATATGTCACGAAAACACAATCTCAGAATTAGTGGGACCCGTTGAAGCGTTCCAGACTCATTACCACATAAAGTGACACTGGTCAGATTTAAAATTGAGGCCCAGTCAATAACCAGCAAAGTGGCTCTGTCCTTAAGGGGTTAAATTATTTTAGAGGAGTCAACACTGAAAAAAAGATTAAAGCTCCAACTCCAGTGTTTTTTTAATTGCAGTGCTGGAGTCATGCACCTATTCTTATACTTACCCGCCACTGTCTTCATGCTTTCTATCGCCGCCACTGCAGTTGGTCTCCAGCAGTTTGTGACCTACCAGATCACTCCAGTGTTTGCTGGAGCGATCCAGAGGTCACTTTTCAAGATAAGTCTATGAGTGCCTCATTCTGGTTCTCATAGACTTGTATTGAGAGCTTGTGACTGTGACTTCTGACTTCGAGCCAGTCAGAAGCTGCGGTCACAAGATGGCATCGATAGAAGGTAAAGACGGTGGCGGGTAAGTATAAGACTATGGGCAGGGACCTTAGATTAGAAGCACCACTCCAGTGCTGAAAAAAAACCAGCACGCTGGAGAGGTGCTTTAAATATTTGGCATGATAAGAAAGACAAAACAAAATGACTTCAACAACAAATACTGTAAAGATTCATCTATATTTACATGCAGATTAAAAATATTAACTTGAGAAAAGATTTGTATAAATTTTACAGCAAATCCAAAAGTCTTCTTGGATCCAATGATGTTTCAATGCTATGATGTCTTCAAAGATGACAAAATATCCAAGCTGGAGTACATGACAAAACGAAATCAACACAGGTGGTCCACTTGCTTCTGTTAGGATACAATGAAGATGAAAATTTGTTTATGTACAAATATACAGTAACAATATGCAAGAGGAAAATGAGGAAACTTACAGTGGACGTTTTAATTATCCAATTAAAAGGTAGTTTTGAGTAACTGTTTTAAAGAAGACCTGTGAAAAGTTTTGCCCAGTTTTTGCTATTTTATTCGTGTTGCTTTCCGAGTATGCTGATTTTTTTTTTACAAAATCTGCACCAGGGTCTCAGAGGTGGGGTAGTTTTTATTTAGTGCTAATTTTTATGGTCCTTACAAAGGTGCATGGCTCACAGATTCCTTGGGGACGTGTCTTTAGGCTGCTCTGCATTATTACTCTGTGTTACGTCTATCTGTGAAAATAAGTAAGAAGACTCCTATCTCTGAGATCACATGAGGGATTTAAAAAAAGAAAAATTGCATACTCGGGAAAGCAGAAGAAATAAAATGAGAGCAAAAACTGACCCATTGTCGCCTGGTGAGAGCTGCTTTTTAAAATCAAAAAGAATAATAGTAAGTCCCACTATATTGATCCTGACATTGTGACAGCATGTTCAATTCACAGATTGCTTTACTAGTTACATATTTGTAGAAATGTTGTGGGAAAACAGAGAAAATCACAGAAATGTACCATGGAAACTAACTGTATGGTACTGCAGCCATTTAACAGGTCAGGGTTTTCTCTTAAGAATTGTTAAACAACCAAAAATTCTTTAAAGGAACCTGTCACCAGAAATAAACGATACTAAACTGCAGATATGGTGTTAATCTGCAGGTTAATAACATTCTTAACCTGCCTGGAGCCCACACTTTTAGCCAGACTTTATTCCCCCCTAGAGTTCGGGTTTCAGTCACGGAGGCGGCGCCAGTTCAGTCAACTTTTACATGCCACTGTAGATCTCCTTCCCTTCTGAGCACTGCTGTGTGTCCAGTTTCCAACCACATATACAGTATCTGCATACTCAAGAAAAACTGCACAACAAATGTTCTCTTGCTACCCTTGTGAACATGAAAAATTTGGGGCTAAAACAACACGTCAGTGGGAAAAAGTATAATTTCTCAGTTGCTTAACTGGGGGATACAGGAACCATGTTTTTTATGCTGACACTTTGAGGCTGACATTAAGAATAGATCTTAAAAAAAAAAAAAAAAAAGCTGACTCCTTCAGAATAGGCTACACTTGGGCAGCAGACACTCAGCTATTCAATTTTGCTTAGTGTCATTCTGAAGCAGACATGGGTCTCAGTAGCAGACTTTTCTCAGCCTTGGTTTGGTTAGGATCTAACCTTTTCTCTCTCTTTTTTTAAGGGTCCGGATAATCGTTAAAGATGGGTAACAGAGTAGAATGCCACTCTGTTTCGGACCACTGAGCGATGGGGAGTATAGCCTGCACTTGTCTGCCTGTATCCTCTATTGTTGGGAAATAAAACTGTGTGTGTACCTTAATGAAGCAGGCAATCAAGTACTTGGGGCAGTTGGTCCTTTTGACTTTGACTCCTGCCCGTTCGCCCACTCCTCCCTCCACAGCGTGGAGTGATTGCATGAAGCAGATTTTTCAGACTGAGTCCAGAACTCCCATTTTTGTAACAAACGCCCCAGACACCACCCATAACATTCAGATAGACCTTTCCCAAAAATCTCCTCTTCTACCCGATTTCTGGGTCATATTATTTACCGGCACAACTGTTGGTTCCGCAGTCCGTAAGGCTTTGGGCCTTTCGAATTAGGTTTATCTGACAAGGATTAAGAAAAATGGGCCTTAGACATTACATTTCTACCATTACATTTAGAAAGCCTCTTGTTCATAGGTTAACCCTAGAACGCATGACCGTAAAAATCTACACTTTCACATACCTGGGCCTTTTAGGCCCGTGTGCAAATAATAAATAAATGACCAACTGGAAATGACAAACAACTATATACCTGAGGAATACCTAGAGTTTCAAAATTCTAACTAAAGAAATCTTGCAGAAAATAGAAAACAATTAACAGGGCGGGCCTGCGAGGCCCCAGGTATGCGTTCTACGGTTCAAGAGGTTTTCTATGGCGCTCCTATGGTTAATTTTGGCATGCCTGTCTTGAGCCAGGTTGCTGCTTTGGCAATTCTGGTCCAGCAGAACTTGACTTGTAGGCCATAGGGCAGGACAGCCCACCTGGGCAGGTTGAACTCGGGGCCACCGTTTTAACCCCCTTGGATCTGGGGGAGCTCAATATGGTCTTGGTTGCCCTTCTGTCCTTTCCTTTCATGCCGATCAGAGATATCTCTCCATTTCTATTTCCAGCAGGGTGATTTTTTTCTTCTCTAGCGATCTCCTCCATCAGGCAAGGCTCTGAAGGGGCTCTAACCTGACTCTTTCCTTATCCAGAAAAGAGTGGTCTAAAGTTCAGCTCTCTCCTTTCTCCTCAGTGCATCCTCTCTCTTTTGCCTTAATGAAATTACTCTCCTTTCTTTAGGTATTTCGCCTCTTATCTCCTTGCAAGGTTATCACTAGTGATGAGCGTTACTCTAGGGCCCTCGGGTATGCACCGCGTATCGCGGGTGCTCGAGTGACATGTTTGAGTCCCCGTATGTTTCGCAGCTGTTAGACAGCCACAAAATAGGTGGGGATTGCCTCACATACACGGGCAATCCCCGCATGTTTTGTGGCTCTCTAACAGCCGCGAAACATGCAGACGAGGGGACTCGAACAAGTCACTTGAGCATCCGTGATACACGGTGCATACCTGAGCACCCTAGGCAAACTCGAGTAATGAGCACTTGCGCTCATCACTAGTTCTCCACAATCTGATATAGTCAGAGCTGTGCAGCTCTACCTGTCTCTAACAGCTCCATTAAGATGATCGAATGCCTTATGAATTGTCCCGGTATGCTCAGTTAAGAGATCATACTGCCTCTAAGGCTACCATTATTTTTAGGTTTCAATCTGCCAATGCGGAAGAACAGGCTAAGCTAGGGAGTCCCTGCCAGGACACAGTTCTCTCCCCTTGTGGGGTAGAAGCCTCCTGGGTTCTACATCTCCAGGCGTCTGTTCTTCTAACAAATAGGGCCATTACTTCTTTGTGGAGCTCTAACCATTGCATCTAGGAATGTACAGTACAGACCAAAAGTTTGGACACACCCTCTCATTTAAAGAAAGTTCTGTATTTTCATGACTATGAAAATTGTAAATTCACACTGAAGGCATCAAAACTATGAATTAACACATGTGGAATTATATACTTAACAAAAAAGTGTGAAACAACTGAAAATATGTCTTATATTCTAGGTTCTTCAAAGTAGCCACCTTTTGCTTTGATGACTACTTTGCACACTCTTGGCATTCTCTTGAGCTTCAAGAGGTAGTCACCGGAAATGGTTTTCACTTCTCAGGTGTGCCCTGTAAAGTTTAATAAGTGGGATTTCTTGTCTTATAAATGGGGTTGGGACCATCAGTTGTGTTGTGCAGAAGTCTGGTGGATACACAGCTGTAGTCCTACTGAATAGACTGTTAGAATTTGTATTATGGCAAGAAAAAAGCAGCTAAGTAAAGAAAAACGAGTGGCCATCATTACTTTAAGAAATGAAGGTCAGTCAATGCGAAAAATTGGGAAAACTTTGAAAGTGTCCCCAAGTGCAGTTGCAAAAACCATCAAGCGCTACAAAGAAACTGGCTCACATGAGGACCGCCCCAGGAAAGGAAGACCAAGAGTCACCTCTGCTTCTGAGGATAAGTTTATCCGAGTCACCAGCCTCAGAAATCGCAGGTTAACAGCAGCTCAGATTAGAGACCAGGTCAATGCCACACAGAGTTCTAGCAACAGACACATCTCTACAACAACTGTTAAGAGGAGACTTTGTGCAGCAGGCCTTCATGGTAAAATAGCTGCTAGGAAACCACTGCTAAGGACAGGCAACAAGCAGAAGAGACTTGTTTGGGCTAAAGAACACAAGAAATGGACATTAGACCAGTGGAAATCTGTGCTTTGCTCTGATGAGTCCAAATTTGAGATCTTTGGTTGCAACCACCGTGTCTTTGTGCGACGCAGAAAAGGTGAACGGATGGACTCTACATGCCTGGTTCCCACCGTGAAGCATGAAGAAGGAGGTGTGATGGTGTGGGGGTGCTTTGCTGGTGACACTGTTGGGGATTTATTCAAAATTGAAGGCATACTGAACCAGCATGGCTACCACAGCATCTTGCAGCGGCATGCTATTCCATCCGGTTTGCGTTTAGTTGGACCATCATTTATTTTTCAACAGGAAAATGACCCCAAACACACCTCCAGGCTGTGTAAGGGCTATTTGACCAAGAAGGAGAGTAATGGGGTGCTACGCCAGATGACCTGGCCTCCACAGTCACCAGACCTGAATCCAATTGAGATGGTTTGGGGTGAGCTGGACCGCAGAGTGAAGGCAAAAGGGCCAACCAGTGCTAAGCATCTCTGGGAACTCCTTCAAGATTGTTGGAAGACCATTTCCGGTGACTACCTCTTGAAGCTCAAGAGAATGCCAAGAGTGTGCAAAGCAGTCATCAAAGCAAAAGGTGGCTACTTTGAAGAACCTAGAATATAAGACATATTTTCAGTTGTTTCACACTTTTTTGTTAAGTATATAATTCCACATGTGTTAATTCATAGTTTTGATGCCTTCAGTGTGAATGTACAATTTCCAAAGTCATGAAAATACAGAAAAATCTTTAAATGAGAAGGTGTGTCCAAACTTTTGGTCTGTACTGTATGTTTTGCTATGAAATGCTGCAGCCTTTCAGAGATAACACGCTTCTAAATGTCATCCAGGGACAAAACCACTAGGATGACTAGCTCAAGAGGCAGTTACACAACAAACCCCAGCCCCAAGTGTGGAGCCAATGTGATGAAGAGATTCATAGTATAAAATCAAAATATCTTTATTGAAAATAATATTTTAAATAAACCATGAAAAAGCAGAATGCCATATAGGGGACAATGCTGCATCCTATAGCCAATAGGTACATAGTATCTCCAAAGAGAAATGAATAATTAGAAAATGAGGTACTGAATAGATCTAGTACTGTGACCCCCCTTTTTTGTGAAATTTACCTTCCATAAACACTATCATAACATCAGACTAGAGTATCACATCCGTGCAGTAAGTAACTTCTACATAATCAAGAGTGAAAAATGAAGTCAACTATTATCAACTGACAAAGAGCAAATAGTAACCATGTGAGGAGCCAAGTGGAGCCAGTGTCATATAAGGATCAAGTGATCAAATACATAGCTAAATGTGTCAGAACCAGATGACATGATCAAAATAAGGCTAAGAATAAATCAAAGTAACATATAGAGGTGTCAGGGATAGAAAACCCAGTTTGGTGGTCTCAATACCTGTATTAACCGGTGGATAGATACCAGGTCAGCGTCCCCTAACCACAAAGAGCGTTTCGCCACCAGCTTCTTCCTGGGGCGTCTATCCGTGACACCACTATATTTTACTTTGATTTATTCTTAGCCTTATTTTGATCATGTTATCTAGTTTTGACACATTACACAGTACTGTATCTATGTAGTAACCCATTTTCTAATTATACATTTCCCATTGGGGATACTATGTACCTAATGACTACAGGATTCAGCAGCGTCCCCCATGTGGCATTCTGCTTTGTTATTGTTGGTTTTAAATATTTTCAATAAAGATATTTTGATTTTATACTATGAATTTCTTCATCACTTTAGCTACATACTTGGGGCTGGGGTTTGTTGTGTATTTATCTTAGAGAAGTGACATTAAATTGATTATGTGGTCTTTGTGATTAAATAGTTCAAGAGACAGGTCTCCTGTGACCTTCCCCCAATACCCATGATGTGTGTATAAGTACAGACCTGTGAGTCAGGGGGAAGGGTATGTGGAGAAGGCTGCCTCTTGGACTGGTCATCCAAGTCACATTGTCTATAGCTGCTGTCACAAAGTAGGTTTTCTCTGACACACAACAGCATTTCAGAGCACAACATACATGACTGCAATAACATAGCCAGTCTCCATTCATGCTGTCTGTGGTTTGGGCAGCATTAATTTGATGACAGTTTTCCTTTATTGGAAATATTCAATTCACAATAATTATCATCAACAATACCTTTTGTGAACTGTTTTCTGGCAAGGCATTCAGGATTTACTCATTTCGCTCGGAAGGCTCATGAACCTTAAAAATAAAAACAAAAGATTATCTATACACACAGACATGTATTTAAGATATGTCTGTAGGTGCTGCCATTCTATACCATAAACTTACATGTGTTGAAACCAAAAAGCTCAATCATGTATGTTCAGAATCATTTAAATTGACAGGCACCTTCCACAATAATGTCTTATCTCACATCTGGTGAACAGTAAGGGTATGACCACCATCAGAACTTCTGCAGCTGGATTTTTAGGTTGATAATCCACCACATTTTACAATAGCAGCAATGTGGATGAGAATTTTAAATCCTCATTCACAAGCAACAGGTATTTTCAGTGCAGAATCTGACAGAGCAGACTTTTTCATTTGCTGCATATCAAGTTGTGGAAAATAACATCATATTGCTGCACTTCCCCATTGAGCTTAATGGGAAAGTCACAATAAGCAACACAGCCCATTTATTGTGGATTACCCGTGCTGGCTTTTAGCAGTTATAGCAGTGTTTCCATGCTGGTCTCATTACTAGTGGTCATATAGGGCACAACGTCACTACAGGAGACAGATATATATGGAGACCAGCGTGGAAACACTGCTAGGAGCAGCAGGAGCAGTGAGGGCTTCATCTTTACCATTTAAACAAACCACTGAAGCCTGTGGAGAATTTCTGGGGATGCATCATGTCAGCTGTGCTCCCAGCCGCCGACTGAGGCATGTGTGATACAGCTCTAGTCAGTTGAGACACAGATCTCAGGAGCTGTGAGCCTTCAGTCGGCAGCCCGTCCTAACACGTGACTAGGACAGGCTGGCGTTTAAAACTATATCAGGGACTCCATTTTATCATTTATCTCATTCTTGGAGAACCTCTTTAAGCAGGTAGTTCTCCGGAGTCCAGACTAAGAGGGACTTTTTACCAAGATTTTTTTCCCTAAAAAGTGCATGTTATAGTCAAAAGAACATGCAAAAAAAAACAACCCAAAAAACAAACAATTTTACCACTGCATGCGGTCATAAAATCTCCTTGTGGCGCTATTTTAATTACATCCGTTACACATGCAGTAAACCTCATTTCAGGTTTGAAATATCTAAGTCTCAAAAGATTAATTTACCTGTTGATTCAGAAGTGGAACTGTGGGTTTCTCATAATCACAAAAAGAAGAAATATCAGCTCTCTGGATATGGAGGTCGTTGCCGGATGCATTCACACGGTTGCCAAGTATAGAACAAAGGCATTGATGCAAAGTGGGCATAAAGCCGACAGCTTGCTTGAGTTTTACATGATTGACAGATACTAGTTCAGACAGATTTCTTTCAGATTCTTCAGTCCTATTATCCTTTTTTACCCACGTTTTTCTACGTGGATGCCAGGTCTCAAAATAATACTGAAAAACTTCTGCCGGACAAATGACCTTCAGGTCATTTAAATATCGCTCATAGACCTTGATTGAGCAAGTCTGTGAAAGAATATGGAGGAAGTTTTTAATTTGGGCTTCAACAGTAGTATCGAGGTGAGAGATTCTGCTATACATTATATTGAGAACTAAATGCATACAGTACCGCAAATTAGCATGTGGAAAATGAGCTTCCAGGGTAATTGGTTCTTGGATGTCAGGACTAAGCGTTACTAGTTTTACTTTGTTACTAATGGTGGGGAGAATCTTAAGAAGTAAGCCTGAAAGAAAAGTGAATATGCCATCAATCCCTTTTTTAGCAATGCAATAGGCACATGGTGTCCAACCTTCTCCCTTGACATCACAAAAAATAGTGTACAAATCAAAACTTTGACTAAATTCTAAAAAAACATCAATAAAGAGATATTCAGGAAAATTCTGAGCTGTATTTCTCATGGTGGAGGTCATCAGAAATATCTTCTTCACATGCAGTTTATCTTCCACAAATACCAATTTGACCTTTGCTTCAGGGTCAGTAAAGAAGAGAGACTGCAGCTCTGCTAACACTTGTGTGCGGTCCTCGAAAGCACCAGAACGAAAACGGAGGAGACGTTTTAAGTCACTTGGTTCCAAAAATTTCTTAGATATGTTGTTAGCAACTTGTGCTGGTAAACCCACCACAGGCGACGGCTTATATTTCTTCTCTGGTGGCGCCTCAGTTGTATTGGTGTCAGAATGATTATGATGCAAATTGCTTTGGGTGATGACTAGTTTGTCTTTCTGTGGACCCAATGTCACCTCGATGAATGCTGAACAGTTCGCCCTGAATAAAGAGAGAAAGGTTTCATGAAAATTCTTATTGTTGTTGTATACAATATAATTTAGCTGCAAAAGTCAGGATTTAGTCCAGATTTGTAATATTTAGTCTAAATTTAGTATTCATTACCAACTAAGGCTGTGTGGATAGATCTATATCCGCTTGGTAATGTGGACTCTGTTAGTTCCCCTCATCCTTCTGCTGAGCTGAATTAGTTTTGTGAGTAATAAACATTTTTCAAGTCCAGACACAAATGATCAGTGTGATCAAGATGTGGACTGTGACCTGGCCTCACACAGCATTAACCCTTTTACCCCCGAGGGTGGTTTGCACGTTAATGACCGGGCCAATTTTTACAATTCTGACCACTGTCACTTTATGAGGTAATTACTCTGGAACGCTTCAACGGATCCTACTGATTCTGAGATATTTTTTTCGTGACATATTGTACTCCACGGCAGTGGTAAAATTTATTTGATATGACCGGCGTTTATTTGTGAAAAAAATCTGAAATTTGGCAAAAATGTAGCAACTTTGAAAATTTGGATTTTTATGCTCTTAAAATAGAGAGATATGTCGCACAAAATAGTTAATAAATAACATTTCCCACATGACTACTTTACATCAGCACAATTTTGTAACTAAAATGTTTTTTTGTTAGGAAGTTATAAAGGTTAAAAGTTGACCAGCGATTTATCATTTTTACAACGAAATTTACAAAACCATTTTTATTAAGGACTACATCACATTTTAAAGTCACTTTGAGAGGTCTTTATGACAGAAAATATCCAAAAGTGACACCATTCTAAAACTACACCCCTCAAGGTGCTCAAAACCACATTCAAGAAGTTTATTAAAACTTTACGTGCTTCACAGCAATTAATCAAATGAGAAAGGAAAAAATGAACATTTAACTTTTTTTCACTAAAATTTTACTCTAGACCCCAATTTTTTTATTTTCACAAAGGTAACAGGAGAAATTGGACCCAAAAAGTAGTTGTACAATTTCTCCTGAGTACACTGATACCCCATATGTGGGGGGAAAGCCATTGTTTGGGCGCACGGCAGGGCTCGGAAGGGAAGGAGCACCCTTTGATGTTTTCAACGCAAAACTCGCTGGAATTGACAGGGGGCGCCATGTCGTGTTTGGAGAGCCCCTGATGTGCCTAAACAGTGGAAACGCCCCACAAGTGACCCGATTTTGGAAACTAGTCCCCCTTAAGTATCTTATTTAGATGTGTGGTGAGCACTTTGAACCCTCAAGTGTTTCACAAAAGTTTATAACGTAGAGCCGTGAAAAAAAAATCTTTTTTTTCCTACAAAAACAATCTTTTAGCCAATTTTTTTTATTTTCACGAGGGTAACAGGAAAATTGGACCCAGAACATTGTTGTACAATTTCTTGTGAGTATGCTGATACCCCATGTGTTGGAGAAACTACTTTTTGGGCGCAATTCAGAGCTCGGAAGGGAAGGAGTGATGCTTTGGAATGAAGACTTTGATGGAATGGTCTGTGAGCGTCATGTCAGGTTCTCAGAGCCCCTGATGTGCCTAAATAGTGGAAATGCCCAAACGTGCCTCCTTTTTGGAAACTATACCCCCCCCCCCCCCAATGAATTCATCTAGATGTGTGGTGAGCACCTTTGAGAACCCCCAGGTGCTTCACAGAAAATGATAACGTTGACTTGTGAAAATAAAAGAAATCATTTTTTCCACAAAAATGTTATTTTAGCCCAAAAAAATATTTTCACAAGGGTAACAGGAGAAAGTGGACCTCAAAATCTGTTGTGCAATTTCTCCTGAGTACGCTGATACCCCAATGTGTTGGAGAAAACTACTGTTTTGGCGCGTGTTAGGGCTCGGAAGGGAAGGAGTGACGCTTTGGAATGCAGACGTTGATGGAATGGTCTATGCGCGTCATGTCACGTTTTCAGAGCCCCTGATGTGCCTAAACAGTGGAAATGCCAAAGAAGCGCCCCCTTTTTGGAACGGATTCCTGATATGTGAATTTTATAATGTAGTGTCATATGTCAGTTTTGTAGGACAACCTAAAGAACACTACACAACTGACGTAGGACAACCTGACGAACAATACGTCAGTTGTGTAGTGTTCGTCAGGTTGTCATACGTCAGAAGTTAATTTAGTAATGCATGGAAGTATGGTACTTTTGAAGCATTCTTTCATGCACAGGCCAGGTTTGTCAGGGCAGGTGTAACATTGATAAATGGTGTCCTTGTGTATTCCCCTTTTGTAACACACTTGGCACCTCTTTTGTGACTTACCTTTTTTTCCTTTTTGAGGGACCTCCCCCGGGAATTGCTGGCCTGATACAATTCGAGGTCCTTCAGTTCCAGAAGTACTGGGGCCCACTCCGTCACCACTGCCTAATATCAGGGCCTTGATCACTACCTTCTGGAACTGAAGGTACGACTTAGAAGTCTGGCCTGCACATCGTGATAGAAGGAAAGCGCTGTGCATTGCCATCTGTACGATGTGCACGGCCAGCTTCTTGTACCACACCTTGGCCTTTCTCAAAGCACTGTACGGCTGGAGGACTTGATCAAAGAGATCAACTCTCCCCATGTACTTGTTGTACCCCACTACACAGTCTGGTTTGAGGACCTGTGTAGAGGAACCGCGTACAGTGCTGAAGGTACTGCCATCACCATGTATGGTGGTCAAGAGAAGGATATCCCTCTTGTCCTTGTACTTGACCACCAGCAGGTGGTCGCTACATTGGACTCTACTCTCACCCCTTCTGAGCTGCTGCCCAATTACCATCTTTGGGAGGCCTGATTTTAGAGGACAGTACCGCAGGTTGAGGTACCTCGCGCACAGAGGGACTTGAAGAGTGGGATGCTGGTATAAAATTTATCCATGTAAAAGTGATAACCTTTATCCAGCAGTGGGTGCACCAAATCCCACCAAAATTTTCCCACTCACTCCCAGAACAGGGGGGGCATTCAGGGGGTTCAATCCGGGAGTCCTTCTCTTCATAAACTCTAAACTTGTGAGTGTACCCTGAGGTACTCTCACACAGTTTATACAACTTAATTAAGTACCGGGCCCTCTTACTGGGCAGGTACTGCTGGAATCCAAGCCTCCCCTTTAAAATAAATTAGGGACTCATCCACGCAGATGTCCCTTTAGGGCACGTACACTTCAGCAAACTTGTTGTACTTGTTGTTGAAGGGCTCGATGACCAGCCGAACTTTGAAAAGACGATCATCGCGTTTAGGACACTGTGCATTATCGTTGTAATGTAAGAACTTATGGATGGCCTCAAAACGTGTCTGGATCATAGCCATGCGGAACACTGGAGTGTTATACAAAACGTTAAGACTCCAGTATTGCTGAACTTCTGGATCCCCGTATGAAAGGACAGGCTCCAAAACTTCATAATTTCTACTGCGTCTACAGGAGACAAGTTAGAAAATTATGACCGGTTTTGTTCCAAAAATTGAGCGTACAAATTTGTTTGGCCCACCATGAGGTTTACAAAATCCTCAGAGAAAAAGACTTTGAAAAAGTCTGTTTCTGTGAGGCCGGTGGTGTCAAACTTGATTCCTGATTCCGCCATGAAATCAGGAATCAGTGGCTCATAATTTTCGGGGGGGCGAGATCCATACGGGGTCAGCAGTGGGGGGGGCGCTGGTTCATCTTCTCTCCAGGGGCGACTGCATGGCGGTTCAGCAGCACCTGAGGAAGAAGAGGAGGACGACGAGGAGTCAGAAAAATAAAGAAAGGTGGGATCCTCTCCCTCACTGTCAATGTCGGAGGCAAGGAAAGCATATGCCTCCTCCACTGAATAGCGGGTTTGGGATGAGCGGGACATTTTTTTTTTTTTTTATGTATGTGGTGCGTGTATGTCAGTACTTTTATTTAGAGTGCGTGTGTCAGTGTCCATGGTGTAAACTTTTTTTTTCTGAAAGAAAAATATTAAAAAAATAAAAGGAACAACCGTAGGTGGTGCAAAGAGAAAGTGCGGATCAGTGAACTACGTTACCAATCAGCGCTCGGTGGCTGCTGGATGTGCGCACGGATGTGGTGCAAAGAAGGGGGGGGGGGGGAGTTTAAAACAGCGAGCACGAGTGCGGATCAGTGATGTGCAGTCAGTGATTTGCACTCGCCACTGCAGGACGCACGGGGGAAAAAAAAACTGCCAAAAAACCCGAGGAATCAAGTACTAATCAGCGATCAAGTACTGATCAGCTCTCGGTGGCAGAAAGGGGGGTGGGGAGGGGGTAAAAAGAGGGGGGCAGGGAGATTGGGGTGGGGAGGTGGATAAAGAGAGGGGAGGAGGATGAGGAGAAGATCAGAGATGGACTTACCAAAGTCTTCTCTGTTCTCCTTTCAGCAGCAGGAGGCCGGATCAGGAGCAGGGGACCGGGTAAGGAGCAGCAGCAGGTGCAGACCCGAGCAGCAGCAGCAGACGGGAGCAGTGACCGGAGCAGGTAGGAGAAAGGTCTTGTGTCACAGAGGCTTCTGTGGCACCACAAGGCCCAGCACACCAGCGATCAGAAGTGGGACCACCCTGTACAAATCCTCACCAACTGTGAGGAGATGCAAGGCGGTCACAGGGGGGTTATAGGGCGGAGACAGCCAGGTCACAGACCGGTCACGCACTCTGATTGGTGCAATCAATGTCATCATCAAACGTTCCAATCAGAGCCGGCTGGGGCCAGAGCTGCCATCATAGTGGGTGATAGGGCAATGACAGGCAAGTCAACGTCCTATCACGCGTTCTAATTTGGTGCGATCGATGTCATCGTCGATCGCATCAATCAGAGCGTGCTGGGGCCAGGGCTGGCGTTGCTAGGCACCAGCCTAGGATCGGTGCTCTTAGGAGCGCCAATCTTAGGCTGCACATCACTGTTTCAGGCAATCTGATTGCCTGAAACAGTGAGAAATGCTGTGATTGGCTATTCAGAATTGAACAGCCAATCACAGCGATCGTGGTTGCGGGAGGTGGCGCCATCCCCCCAGGATGATGACGCCATCTACACTAAGGTAAGATGGCGCCAGAAATTTAATGCGATCGCCGCGACTTCGGTCACGGGACAGCATTAAACATTATGAATAATAGTACATACATGATCCAATAGGCCCAGGGCACAGGGACATACTATTACTGATCACGTCAGAAAGGGGTTAATATACTTGCTTAACCCCTTTCCCTCCAAGGCTGTTTGCACGTTAATTACCAGGTCAATTTTTACAATTCTTACCAGTGTCACTTTATCAGGTGGTAACTCTGGAACACTTCAACGGATCCCACTAATTCTGAGACTGCTTTTTTGTGACATATTGTACTTCATGATAGTGGGAATCTTTCTTCTAAATGACCGGCGTTTAGTTGTGAAAAAAAATGGAAATTTGGCAAAAATTTTGAAAATTTTGCAATTTTCAAACTTTGAATGCTTATGCCCTTAAATCAGAGAAATATGTCATACAAAATAGTTAATTAATAAGTAACATTTCCCACATGTCTACTTTACATCAACACAATTTTTGAAATAACATTTTTTTTTGTTAGGAAGTTAGAAGGGTTAAAAGTTGACCAGCGATTTCTAATTTTTCCAACAAAAGTTACAAAACCACTTTTTTGGGACCACATCACATTTGAAGTGACTGAGGGGTCTATATGACTGAAAAAAAAAAAAGTGACACCATTCTAAAAAATGCACCCCTCAAGGTGCTCAAAACCACATTCAAGAAGTTTATTAACCCTTCAGGTGCTTCACAGGAATTTTTGGAATGTGGAAGAAAAAAATGAACATTTAACTTTTCTTTCACAAAAATGTTACTTTAGACCTACATTTTTTATTTGTGCAAGGGTACCAGGAAAAAATGGAACCCAAAATTTGTTGTGCAATTTCTCCTGAGTACGCCGATATACAATTTGTGGAGGAAAACTGTTTGGGCACACAGAAGGGTTTGGAAGGGGGAAGCGCCATATGACTTTTTGAATGCAAAATTTTCTGGAATCATTAGCGGATGCCATGTTACATTCGGAGAGCCTCTGATGTGCCTACACAGCGGAACCCCCCCCCCACCACAAGTGACACCATTTTGGAAACTAAACCCCTGAGGGAACTTATCTAGATGTGTGGTGAACACCTTGAAACCACAGGTGCTTGACAAAAGTTTATAACATTGTAACATTGAGCCGTGAAAATAAAAAATTCATATTTTTTTCCCCAAAAATGTTCTTTTAGCACCAATTTTTTATTTTCATAAGGGTAACAGGGCAAAATGTAACTCAAAATTTGTTGTAAAATGTCTCCTGAGTACACATATAGCCCATATGTGGGGGTAAACTACTGTTTGGGTGCACGGCAGAGCTCAGAGAAGGAGTGGCGGTTTGGAACTTAGACTTTGATGGAATGGTCTGCGGATGTCATATCGCGTTTGGAGAGCCACTGATGTGTCTAAACAGTGGAAAACCCCTACAAGTGACCCCTTTTAGACCCCTCAAGGAATCTATCTAGATGTGTGGTGAGCACCTTAAACCCACAGGTGCTTCACAGAATTTTACAACGTTGATCTGTGAAAATGAAGAAATTTTTTTTCTTTAAACAAAAATGTTGTTTTAGCCCCCAATTTTTTCATTTTCACAAGGATAGCAGGAGAAAATGGACCCAAAATGGATTTTGTTGTACAATTTTTCCTGAGTATGCCAATACCCCATATGTTGTCAAAAACTACTATTGAGGCACAGGGGAAAGTTCAGAAGGGAAAGAGCGCCAAACTGGAGTTCATATTTTGCTGGACTGGTTTGACAGTGCCACATTGGAATGTCACACTGGCAGAGCCCCTAAGGTACCAGAACAGCAGAACCCCCATAAGAAACCCCATTTTACAAACTACACCTCTCAATGAATTCTTCTAGAGGTGCAGTGAGCATGTTGACACCACATGTGCCTCACAGAATTTTACACCATTGGGAGGTGAAGAAAGAATAATTACATTTTTACCACCAAAGTTTTGTTTTAGCCCCAGATTTTGCATTTTCAAACTGGGAAATGGGTAAAAATAGCACCAAAATTTGTCACAAAATTTCTGCTGAATGTAGCCCCCATATGAGGCTGTACAGTACTGCTTAGCCACACGGCGAGACTCTGAAGGGAAGGACCGCTATTTGCATCCTGGAGAGCAGATTTTTCTAGAATAGTATGCGGACTCCATATACAGAGACACTAAGTACTAGAAGAGCAGAATCCCCCCTCAAGTGATCCCATTTTGGAAATTATACCCCTTTGGGAATTTATCTACAGGTGTGGTGAGGATTTTTACTCCATGGGTGTTTTCCATAAACAAGCAGCAGTGGATGTTGCGGAGTGAAAATTGCAAACTGTCATTGTAGTGACCAGTACGTTGTAGTGACTAGTACGTTATGCCCAGCTCATGCTTTTGGAGACATGCACCCGTAAATTAGGCGGGCTCTTATCACTACAGAAATGCCAAACATGTGGATGCTCACTGCGGTTTAGGCACACTGGGGCTCAGAAGGAAGTGGGGCATTTGGATTTCGGAGCACAGAATTTGCTGAATTTCTTTTTGGGGGCAAGGGCCATTTCGCTTTTCCAGAGCCTCTGTGCTACTAGTAACGTGGAAGCCCCTATATTAATGTTAACAGATGATGGACCTGAGTGGGGACTAGCTTTTTTGTGGATTGAGCCAAAATGTTATGTAAAATGTTCCCATTTATCCTATGCTCTACGCTGAGCACTGATATCGGGGTTTCCATCTAAGTCTCTGAGTGATGTAATTCAGATGAGACCCCCGAGTGATGCATTCACTATCATGAGGCAGCAGAGTTACTCTGGACTCCGTCTGGCTGCTGTTTAGCAGTGTCCTTTTTTTTTGCACAAAACTGTGGTGGATGGCACTGTTATGTGCACCTAAAAAAAAGACAAGCATCATCGGATCATAGGCCAGATGGTATCCACAGTGCCTCTATCTGCCTCATTAAAGGAAATCGTCCGCCGGGGTTCCGTCTGAATCACCTATGTCACAGATATGGAAACCCCGATGTAAACGCTCAGAATATAGCGCAGGATAAAAATGCGCTGAGCCTTACTGTAATCTTTGGGAGGCAGAATGAACCAATCAACAGAAGGGGAAGAATTGTTTTTATTTATTTTTTATGCCATTCCTTGTTCAGTATAAGTGATTAGACAACTTTATTCTTTGGGTTGGTGTGATTACAGCGATACCAGATTTATATCGGGTTTTTATGTTTGGCTGCTGTCACACACTAAAAAACACTTTTATGATGCAAAAACTAGTTTTTGCATTGCCGTACTTTGAGATATAATTTTCCATATGGCAGTGTCATGTGAGGACTTGTTTTTTGCTGGACGAGTTGACATTTTTATTGGTACCATTGTCGGGCACATGACATTTTTCATCACCTTTTATTCCAATTTTTGGGAGGCAAAATGAACAAAAGCCATCAATTCAAGAATCGGGTCACCATGGCGACGATCGGGACCCTGTGATGACCTTGCGGGGTCCCCGATCCAAGAGCAGAGGGGCTTCTGTCCCTCTGCCTGCTCGCTAAAAGCTGTGATCGCAGCATATAGGGGGTTAAAGTGCTGGGAGCGGTGCGGCTATCGCTCCTGGCACTGAGAGCCGGGTGTCAGCTGTCAGAATCAGCTGACACCCGGCGGCGATCGCAAAATCGCCTGGACGTACTCAGTACATCCAAGGCCAGGAAGCACTTCCAAACCAGGACGTACTGAGTACTTCCAAGGTCGGGAAGGGGTTAAATAGCTCTTCTGCTTTCAGTCTATATTGGGCCATAAGCTGATAATCCATTAAAAAAACTAACCAAAAAAACAAAACAATAAGCCTTACTTTCCTGTTGAAGCCGCTGCAATCCCAGCGCTGTCACTCTGCTGCTTCACACCGGCCTTGTGTACATGGATGCTGCTCTGACATCACTCCACATCACGCCGTCCTAGCCAATCACTGGCCTCAGAGGTTTTGTGCTGTCTACCTCAGCACCATCAAGGAGGCCAGTGATTGGCTGAAAAAGTCTTGTGTTGTAGAATCACTGCTACAGCCCTGTCAATCAATACCGGTGGTGGGCAGAAGAGTGGTGGTCCTGGTAGCAGCATGCCCATAACCAGGTAAGTAATGTTTCTTTCGTTATTTTAAAGTACCCATGGTGTAATTTTGACTTAAAATCAACAAACTATTTAAACTATTCTTTGTTTAGGTTCCCATTAAAGCCAGTAGCGATCATTAAATTCATGCTGCCCGAACTAGGGCAGCATGAATCCGAGCCTGGCTGTGCGATTTTAGCTTGGCTCGTGTTACTCTGAAATGCTGCGTATCAGAGAAGACATCATTTGAAAAGTCGGCTGAGGACTATAGGTAGAAACGTGACTAGTCTGAGGGGGCTCTGCCCCACTACAGGTGATTGACAGGTCTCTCTGTGTACACAGCATTAATCTAATGACAGGTTCCCTTTAACAATAAATGTTCAAGTTCAATTGGAATATAGTACAGGATGAGGATGATTGGGTGTGCATAAAATCTGTAATGAGTTATCATCATCTTTTGATTTATGAAGTAAAAATTTAGTACTCAAAAAAATAACCAACGTATCTTATCAGAGATCTGCTCATTTCTTTGCCAAAATTGATCAGTCATTATCAAAATTCTCAATTCTGAGGTAAAATCTGTATTCAGTGAATACAGAATTACCCATTACTGAGATAGGAGTTGGGAGCTGCAGATGCCTCAGGCACCCCACCCATAGCATCCAGGTAGACCTTTCCCAATGGTCTCCTCTTCTATGCGATTTCTGTTGGGTCTGCGGTTCGGAAGGCTTCGAGCCTTTCGGATTAGGTTTGTCTGAGAAGGATTAGGGCACATGGGCTTTAGACGTTACATTTCCACCATTACATAGGTGAACAATAGGCTTTCTATAGCGCTCCTATAGTGATACCCTCCTTTTCATTTTGGCATGCCTGTCTTGAACCAGGGTTAAATTCCAAGAGCCAAGTTGCTACCTTGGCTATTCTGTTTCATCAGAAGTTGACTTGTAGGCCATAGGTCAGGACAGCCCACCTGGGCAGCTTGAATTAGGGACCACCGTATTAACCCCGTTGGATCTGGGGGAGATCAATCTGGTTTTGGTTGCCCTTCAGTCATGTAAAGTGCTGCGGAATATGTTGGCGCTATAGAAATAAAAAATTATTATTTCCTTTCATGCCGATCAGAGATATCTCTCCATTTCTACTTTCCAGCAGGGTGATTTGTCTCTCTCCAACGATCTCTTCCATCAGGCAAGGCTCCAAAGGGGCTCTAAACTGACTCTCTGCTTATCCAGGATAAAGTGCTGACGTTCATCTCTCTCCTTTTTCTCAGCACATGCAGCCACGGCCCCACTATCAATATTTGGTCAGTATTTTTTCCTCAGGAGTGGGAGCCAAAACCAGGTGAGGAACAATCAGAGAAAAGGTATAATAGAAACTAGTCACCAATTCTGCATTTTGTCACTCACTCCTGATTTTGGCTCCCACTCCTGAAAAAAAAAACTGACCAAATACTGATAGTGGGGCCGTGGACTTTGAGGAGATTGCTCTTTCTTCTTTTAGGTACTTCACCTCTCATCTCCCTGAGAGGTTCTTACGCTAGCTGACGTAGTCAAAGCTGTGGAGATCTACCTGTCTCTCATAGCTCTGTTCAGATGATCAAAAACCTTATGAATGATCCCGGCATGCTCAGACAGAGATTATACTGCCTCTAGGGCTACCATTATTCTCAGGTTTCGATGTGTTAATGTAGCAGATAGGATGCAATAAGGAGTTCAAACTGTTTTTCACTGCGCTGCTGGTCATCCACGTGGAAAAGATGTCTCGAATCAAAAGATTCCAATAAGGAATTTTTATTTTTGTTTGTTACAAATTCAAAATCTACGCGTTTTGAAGTCTCTCCAACTTCTTCATCAGGATGGGGTATAACAAATCTAGGGCGCCCCTGCCACGACACAGCTCTCTCCACCTGTGGGGTAGAAGCCTCCTGGGTTTTACACTTAAAGGCGTCTGTCCTTCTAGCTCATATGGCCACTACTTCTTTGTGGGGCTCTTACCTTTGCATCTAGGGATGCAATTCTTAGCAGAAGGGTACTGCAAGCAGTACTGGTATTAGATTTTCCACCTCAGGGAATGCTTTAGGACAACCTTCATTGGGGGATACAGCACCCTCCCTTGTTTGAGTGGGGGGCTTGATTTTGCTCCTCCTATTGATTTTGCATTAACTGAGCAGCTGGTTGTTGGCTGCCCAGGTGTAGCTTATTGGGGAGCAGTCAGCTTTTTTTTCTAATATATATTCTTAGTGTCAGCAATATATAAACCCAATGAAGAATACGAAAAAGATTTTACTGTGATTACCAAAAATCTATATTTTTCATTCCACTTTCTGTTCACTCTTGTAAAGTAGCTGAAGAGTTAACAAACTTTCCGAATGCAGTTTTGGGGTGCACTTTTTAAAAAGGGGTGTTGAGGATTTTCTGACATATAGGCCCCTAAAAGTACCTTCAAAAGTCAACGAGAACCTGTCTATTGCTCAAAAAATGTAGTTAACCCCTTAAGGACATTGGGATTTTCCGTTTTCATTTTTTGCTCCCCTTGTTCCCAGAGCCATAGCGTTTTTATTTTTTGGTCAATATGGTAGTGTGAGGGGTTATTTTTTGCGGGATGAGTTGTACTTTTAAACGCCATTACTGGTTTTACCATATCGTGTACAGGAAAATGGGAAAAAAAATTCCAAGTGCAGTGAAATTGCAAAAAAAAAGTGCAATACCACAGTTTTTTTTGTTTTTTACCACGTTCACTGAATGCTAAAACTGACCTGCCATTCTTATTCTCCATGTCATTATGACTTTGTAGATACTGTGAAGAAGGTTCTCTACTGAAAAGTGCGTCTCGGGGTGACGCTAACCGCGGTTCATTTGGTGGCCGAACGACAATCCAGGTATATTTTTCCCTAAACAATTGGATATACATTATCTTTATTATTCATATATATATTCTGGGATTGATAATATCCAGTACATTGGGCATCCTGGATGTGATATGGGGATTGTTATATACATCATGGGGATGTTACATTTTTCATCCATGAGCTATTCAATCATGTGGCTACACTAATGGCATAAATAAGGATATTAACAATGTTGATTGAACACTGATATTTCCATTTCTTTCCCCATTGACATTCGCGTTATGTAAGTCCACTATCTGGGGCTGTTGCGTCACAATATTTTATCATTTTTTGTGATCATGGTCTTTTAATTCACATGGTTTGGTCTTAGCACTCTGTCTTGTTGGACATGTTTCGTATGTGTATTTACATGATGTAATAATTTTCAATAAAGAATTGTTTTTTACATATGAACAAGTGTAACCATCCTTTTCTCTGCTTAGCAGAGACCCCTCCTTTCCTAGATACCAAACATGTATAGGTTCTTTTTTACTTAAGGGGAGGGAAAAAAAATCCAAAGTTTGCTTTAAAAAAAAAAGAAAGCGCCATTTTTCGGGATCTGGGGCCGGGTGAGGGCTTATTTTTTGCGCGCCGAGCTGTCGTTTTTATTGATACCATTTTGGAGCAGATGTGATGTTTTGATCGCCCGTTATTGCATTTTATTGCACTGTTGTGGTGACCAAAACAACGTAATTCTGGCGTTTAGAATTTTTGTCTCGTTACGCCGTTTACCGATCGGATTAATTCTTTTTTTATATTGATAGATCGGGCGATTCTGAACGCGGTGATACCAAATTTGTGTATGTGTTTGTTTTTTATTTTATTTTGAATGGGGCGAAAGGGGGGTGATTTAAACGTTTATATTTTTTTTAATTTTTTAAATATTTTTAAAAACCTTTTTTTTTTTTTTTTTTTTTACACTTTTTGCATGCTTCAATAGTCTCCATAGGAGGCTACTACTGCATACTACTTGCTTCTACTGCATACAGGCAGTGAGCAGATCGCCTGTATGCAGTAGAAATGCTCCTGTGCTATGAGCGCCGACCACTAGGTGGTGCTCATAGCAATCTTTACATGACAGCCACAAGGGTCTGCTGCAGACCCTGGGTTGTCATGCCGACGCATCAGTGACCCGCGATCAAGTGATGGGGTCACCGATGGGCGGGGCTAATGCCGCTGTCAGAGAATGACAGCGGCATTTAACTGGTTAACAGCCACAGGTAGATCTCGATTCCACCCGCGGCTGTTGCGGGCACATGTCAGCTGTATAAATCAGCTGACATGTGCCCGGTTCAGTGCGGGATCACAGCCTGAGCCCTCACTGAACCGGGGGTGATGGCCTGGGGTGAACTAATACGCCTCAGGCTTTAAAGGAGTTAAAGGGGTTGTGCCATCATAAAGCATAGAGTTAATCAAGCAGAAAAGGTGGAAATAAATAGTTTTGTAATTTATAGTTATTAAAATTATGCTCCATTCAAAAGATAACAAGCTTTTATTTTTTGAATTATGCTCTCTAGCGCCCCCTGGAATTATTTCATTCCAACCTAACAGTCGCCGATCAGCTGGCCAAGTTTGCGCAGTTCCTGTCATCATAAGAAGTCCAATTCCCCCCAGACTTGTGTGAGTGTGGGGAAGCGTCTGCTATCGGGCTCACACAAGTCTGTGAAGCAGAACGATCTCACCTGGAGGTCAGCTGTGCGGAGGTCAGCTGTGCGGAATCGGACACGCTCTGTGCTTACTGCAGAGAGCCTGCGCTGTCAGATGTGTGAGGGAGAATACGTTGTGCACACCGGGGGTGGGGAGTTGGGGGCAGTCGGACCTCTTATGATGACCTGCGCAAACTCGACCAGGTGATCGGCCACTGTTAAATAACGCCAGATAGGCGCCAGCGAGCAAAATTCAAAAAATAAAAGCTTGGTATATTTTGAATGGAGCATAATTTTAATCACTATAAATTACAAAACTATTTATTTCCACCTTTTCTGCGTGGTTATCTGTATTCTTTATGGTGGCACAACCCCTTTAAATACCTTGTAAAAATCCTTGAGCTCCCCCGATTGTGCTGCACTTTTCTGTTTTGCGATGCATCACCCCATTGCAGATATATTCACATTAGTTTATTCTGGAGCGCACTATTAGCCGTTTCTTCACAATCTTCTCTGTGGGTATACGCTGTCACCTTTCCTCCGAGACACGGACAATCACAGCTTGGCAGCTGATGTAGGAGTTTGAGTCTCAGACGCTGCCAAGATGTAATTGGCAGCATCTGGTATGGAGGGGTCAAACCACAGGACTGTGAACTACAAGACTGGGAAGAAATGTCAGGTTGGACTACAAGCAGAAATATCACATATCGTACTCCAGAAGAAACAAATGTGAATGCAATGCAATGGAGTGAAGCAGAGCAAAACAGAAAAGAGAGGCAAAGAACCTGACAGCTCATACATGCTGGCTGATCCACAGACATGTATCAAAAGTAGGCTGCGTGATTTCTGTGGCGTTTCAAGGAAGACATAGTTTACAAGCTGCCCAAAACTATTTGGACAGGCAGGTTCCTGGCAGCTGGGAGATGGCAGCTGCTACTGATGAGATTCTATGTAGATAGGTGGGGGAGGAGCTCGGCCACTAGCTCCTCCCATTACATAGAATTGCATCCATTGCAACTGCCATCTCAATGAATACAGATTTTTAGCTCATAATTGAGAATTTTGATAATGACTAATCAGTTCTGGCAAAGAAAGAAGCAGATTTCTCTAAGATTTATTACAAAGTTGCTTCTTTTTATGTGTACTATTAATTTATGAAATAACAATTAAAACAACTGTTACTCTTTAATCTTGAAACCATGATCCAGAGAGGTGAACTACTAACAAGATGAGGCTATTGTTCCAATGTTGTAGCGCAAATCTTCTTAACCTCTGAGGCTGACCTCACCAGTTAGGGGTAGGAGGCCGCCCCTCACCAGTTAAGGGTAGGAGGCCGCCCCTCACCAGTTAAGAGTGGGAGGCCGCCCCTCACCAGTTAAGAGTGGGAGGCCGCCCCTCACCAGTTAAGGGTATTGGGCTGACCCTCCCCAGTTAAGGGTATTGGGCTGACCCTCCCCAGGTAAGGGTATTGGGCTGACATTCAGAATAAATGGTAAGGCTTAGACATTATCTTGGGCTGTCTAGTGAGGTGCATGCATTATCTTTGTCAATCTTGTGAGCCCCCAGTAGAAAGAGCTGACAAATCTCTGCTGTGAGTGGACCTGATTTCCCATTTATTACACATGCCAATTATTTGACTGCCTGCATTGAATAATGCACTTCACCACAGTTATATCTCCCGACTAAACCAAGTTCCATGAACATTCATCTTAGATTGGGGGAGAGTGAGAAGGCCCTGAAACACATTAAATCGTTCACCATTCCCACCTAAATCAGTGCGTTCATGTAACTTTAACATTTATCAGGGCCTTAATTACAAAACTCTCCATCACATAGGGAGAGTGAATATGTTAAACTGATTGTGCTACATAATCATACACATTTATTCTGTAACTTCCCCTATCACCACAGTCTCCAATATAAAGTGAGTTTCTGCATTTTGCAGAAATATATTAAAAAAATTCAATGGAACTTACTGAAAGAAAAAACAAAAAGATCAGGGGCTTTATACTGCAGAAAAAATGACATACCAAGTGCAAAAAAGCTGTGCCCAGCTGTACTTCAAAGACTCATACACCGTTGGTACTATGGGCACTTCAGCTGTATCCTCTTCAACAAGTGGTGAAAAACGGAGATTAAATTTTTCTTTGGTAAATCCTTGTAAATATGCCCAGCATTCATCCCAGCTGATAAATTCTTTGCCATTTAGTTGCATTTTAAATGGATCTTCAGAATCCTATAAGAAAAAATGTGGTCCTTTTAGTGATTTTGGAAGAAATCTACAAACCAGACATTATTTACCTCTACAGAAATTAATTCAGAGCTCTTTAACATAAAATGTAGGTCTTCCCTGTATGAAGGTTCATTTATGAAAATACGAGCATTGGGCTTTGCAGTTATGTACATAAAAACGGTGTTCAATGGAGGCTCCTTGCATTGAAGAGTAGCTCCAGTGTTTAAACGTCCCGGAGGACATTGCCTACAGATACAACAGTGCTGCAGCCTGGTCCCGTCACTACCACTACATGCTTGCTAGCTCATATTACTCCACATGAAGTCATTGAACATACAGTGATAGCCAAAAGTGTTGGCACACTTGAAATTGTTCCAGAAAATGAAGTATTTCTCCCACAAAATTATTACAATTACACATGTTTTGTTATGCACATGTTTATTTCCTTTGTGTGTATTTGAACAACACAACAAAACAGAGGGGGAAAAAAGGCAAATTGGACATCATTTCATACAAAACCCCAAAAATGGGCAGACAAATTGTTGGCACCTTTCCAAAATTGTGGGTAAAGAACTTTGTTTTAAGCATGTGATGCTCGTTCAAACTCACCTGCGGCAAGTAACAGGTGTGGCCAGAAGGAAAATCACACCTGAAATCGGATAAAAAAGGGGAGAAGTTGACTCAATCTTTGCATTCTATGCCTGTGTGTGCCACACTAAGAACGGAGAACAGAAAGAGGAGAAGAGAACTGTCTGAGGACTTGAGAACCATTTTTTTTAAATATTAACAATCTCAAGGTTACAAGTCCATCCCCAGATATCTTGATGTTCCTTTGTCCACAGTGCGCAACATATTCAAGAAGTTTACAACCCATGGTACTGTAGCTAATCTCCCTGGACGTTAACGGCACCGAAAAATTCAACTCAGTATAGTCCGGATGGTGGATAAGCAGCCCCAATCAAGTTCCAAAGAAATTCAAACTGTCCTGCAGGCTCAGGGAGCATCCATGTCAGCGCAAACTACCCGTCCACATTTGAATGAAATGAAACGCTATGGCCGGAAACCCAGGAGGACCCCACTACTGACACAGACATAAAAAACTAGACTGCAGTGTGCCAAAATGTACATGAGTAAGCCAAAATCCTTCTGGGAAAGCCTCTTGTGGATAGATGAGACCAAGATAGAGCTTTTGGGTAAAATACATCATTCTACTGTTTATCAAAAACAAAATGAGGCCTACAAAGAAAAGAACACAGTACCTACAGTCAAATATGGTGGAGGTTCACATGTTTTGGGGTTGTTTTGCTGCCTCTGGAATTGGGTGCTTTGACTGTGTGTAAGGCATCATGAAATTTGAAGATTACTAAAGGAATTTGGGTCGCAATGTAATGCCCAGTGTCAGAAAGCTGGGTTTGCATCCTAGGTCATGGGTCTTCAAGCAGGACAATGACCCCAAACATACTTCAAGAAGCAGCCAGAAATAGATGAAAACAAAGCGCTGGTGAGTTTTGACATGGCCAGCAATGATTCCAAATCTAAATGCCATTGAACACCTGTGAAGAGATCTTAAAATTGCTGTTGGGAGAAAGCACCCTTCAAATATAAGAGACCTGGAGCAGTTTGCAAAACAGTGGTCCAAAATTCCAGTTGAGAGATAGATGTAAGAAGCTTGTTGATGGTTATAGGAAGTGATTGATTGCAGTTATTTATTCCAAAGGGTGTGCATCCAAATATTAAGTTGAGAGTGCCAACAATTTTGTCCGGCCCATTTTTGGGGTTTTGTGTGAAATTATGTCCAATTTGCCTTTTTTCTCAGTTTTTTATGTTGTTCCAATACATATAAAGGAAAGAAACACGTGTATAACAAAACATGCATAATTGCAATAATTTTGTGGGAGAAATACTTCATTTTCTGGAACAATTTCAAGTGTGCCAAAACTTTTGGCCATGACTGTATCTATAAATCTGTCATCCGATTCCTACTGCATCGACCATGGGCAGCATGAATACTGCATCGACCATGGGCAGCATGAATCAGACACTGACTGTGCAATTGGAGCCAGGCATGTGTCACTATGAAATGCTGCCGCGTATCAGCAAAACACACTTTAAGCCATAGAGAGAGACCTGATTAGTCTGAGACAAGTCTCTGTCTGGCTTCTCACACATCCCCATCTCTGTGACTGACAGGTCTCGCCCTATGTATAGTCAACCAGAGCCGTTCAAAGAGAAGCAGAATGGGGACCAGCCTCGGACTAGTCGGTTCCCTCCCCAAAGTCCCCAGTATGTGCACTCTGATGTGCGGCAGCGTTTCTTTCACAGTGAAACATAGCTTGTTGCAATCACACAGCCAGTGTCAGACTCATGCTGCCTGTTGTTGCAGCAGGATGAATTTGATGCCAAGTTCCCTCTAAGATTAGTTTAACTCAGTGACTCTTTCAGCCACCTGGACTCTTAACATCTTTGCTGGTGAAAACGGTCTTTAACAACATTTGCGGGAACACACTCATACAATTCAGTATATTTTACATCTCTATTTGTTCTGTTTTTAGTTCGAGCTATAGAACAACATGGAAAAAGCATTGGTGTCAAACAGCGGTTTCTCCATATGCTGACCGCATTTTCAGATCACAGCATGTTCTATCACACGACAGATTACAGAAGGTTTTTAGTTCATGGAGCGGTGTCCACAACACAAATATGTAGCAATTTACAGTACAATAAAAGTGAAAGTGGACCAGAATAAAAATCTGCAGGAAAACCTTCAGCGGATTTTCCCATTTAATGCTTTGTAATGATGCATTGGGACACCATTTCTTTTAAAGCTGACGTATCAATTTACATTGCAATTTGCACTTTTCGAACTTAATAGGTATCCATGCCACACAAAATAGTTAATAATTGAAATTCAACACATGCCTGCTATATGGTTTTTTTTAACCTTCATTTATTTTTTAGGGGACATTAGATGGCTCTTAAGTTTAAGACCAATTTTTCACATTTTCAAGAAACTTTTAGAAACCTATTTTCTTTTAGGGGCTGATTCAGTTCTCAAGTGCCTTTTATATTTGTGACCCCCAATAAAGCACACCATTTTAAAAAGTGCAACAATTAAGCTATGTTCACATGTGGCATTTTTGGTCCCAGCAAGGAAAATGAGATTTCTGAACTCTCATGCACATATTGCTCATTTTTTCCTTGCAGATGTGAAGCAGTTTCATATTTGCTGCATGTCACTTCTTGCAGCGTTTTTCATCCATTCAAATATGTGGGAAAAAAACACATTTTAAAAGCTCATCAAATATGTGCGTTTTTAATGCCAAGAGACCCATTTTTAATGTAGAAATGTCTG
Organism: Phyllobates terribilis; assembly: GCF_046119375.1. Classification (NCBI taxonomy): domain Eukaryota; kingdom Metazoa; phylum Chordata; class Amphibia; order Anura; family Dendrobatidae; genus Phyllobates; species Phyllobates terribilis. The sequence continues at coordinate 193,793,428 of NW_027362772.1, read as the reverse complement.
CAACAAATACTTGGCATGTGCATATACTCTAAGGCTCTGTTCACACTAGGCGTTTTTTCAGCGTTTTTTTAATGCAAGTTTTCAGCTGCGTTTTACAGTACCAGCAAAGTCTATGAAATTTCAGAAATCTCATGCACACAGCTTGTTTTTCTTTGTCCTCAGTATTTTGTGCTTTGCATAGTTTTTTGGCACAATAGAGCATGTTACTTCTTTCAGCGTTTTTTACCCATTGAAAGCAGCAAAAACGCTGCAAAAAATGCAGGTATCAGGTTTTGCTGCGTTTTTAGTGAAAAAAGCAAGTACAGCAGTATGTGAAAGCCATATATTTTTGTTATTTTCCCAAGTTTAAACCATCTGGTCTTGGTCACCTGAGATGGCAGTTAGGATTAATGCAATTTAATTAAATTAGTGATGCATACAAAGTAAACATTAGCTGAGCGAGGTGTGAAATTCAACAATGCCTGAGCAACTCAATGGCAGAACAAAGTATGAAAGTAAACAGTGTCCTACAAACTTAATGCTCTGCCAATGTCTTAGGTAAACTATTTCCGAACAATTCACCTCCCCCCACTGTTACATTTGTAAGTCTGGTTAATATGGTTTCACATATGTCTTGCATTGTTGACCTACGTTCATGCTTCTGCTAAACGTTGGGATCCAGAAAAACGTACCAAAAACGTAGCAAAAAACGTACCAAGTTTCTTTTCTGCCAAAAGAGCAGGTTTTGCTGCAGAAAAAAAAACCTTGGGTGAACATAGACGTAAAATACTGTAATTAAGTTAAACCTTCAGGTGCTTTGCAGGAATTGTGGAATGAAAAAATGAAATTCCATTTCTCCAATAAAACATTGCTTTAGACTCAATTTGATACGCCATTTCTCCCAGTACGGCACTGGCACTACCCTATATGTGGTCATACATCACTGTTTTGGCACACAGCAGTGCTCAGAAGAAAATGAGAACAATTTAGCTTTTAGAGCGGCTTACTGGAAAAGATTACATACATAATATTGTATTTGCAGAGCCCAGGAGGTGCCAGAACAGCAGAACCCCCACCCTCCCAAAAGTTACCCCATTTTGGAAAATACACCCCTTAAAAGGAATTCATCTCCGGGTGTAGTACGCATTTTGACCCCAAATGTGTTTCATAGATTTTTACAGCAAAATTAAAAATTATGTTCTGTAAAAAAAAATGTCATTTTATTTTTTCCTAAAATTTTCCGATAGGTCAAATGAGAAAAAGTAGAATGCAGTTTATTAGGCAATTTGTTTCTGAGTAAGGCAATACCCTATAAGTGGACTGTCGTAGGCTGTGTTTTGGCTCACCAAGATATGACAGCCATTAGGCATTTGGACCCCAAATTTTGCTGGAAGAGTTTACAGTCGCCATAGAACATTTGCAGACCCCTGACGTGTTACAACAATGGAAACCACACAGAAGTGATCCCATTTTGGAACCTATAGCCCTCAAAGTAATTCATAAAAGGTATAGCCAATATTTTTAAATGACATGTTAGTTTTGTAGCTCTATTTTTTTTACACTAATAAAACTTTAAAAACGTTATGTAAAAAAGAGGCGTAATGCATTGCCTATTTCCCTGTTTATTTTTCTAAACCTTACCTTTATACTTAGTCCTACTATGGGACTTAAACACTGCACTGTTTGATCACTGGTATACTACACTGGAATACTTATGTATTGCCATGCATTATATATTATACTTGTAGACACACAGACTATTAGGTCCTGTAGCTGGCAGAGCCTAACAGGCATCAGTGCGTAGCAAGCCAAATAGCCGCCCCAACACCCAGTGATCCCGTCAGGACGTGAAAAAAGGGGTGTAGCAATGGGGCAGCAGAGGGAGCCTTCTCCCTCTGTAAACCATCTAGATGCAGCTGTTGCGATTGACAGCAGTGCCAAGCTAGCACTGATGGTGGCTGTTGCAGCCCGGTTTCAGCTGTATGTTATAACTGACATTCCTACACATAAATCACAAGCTCCAGCTACCGATACACAGATGGCTAGCAGCCAGCTACTAGCATCCCTAACAGTCATTGCACTATGCATCGCCAAAAAATACAAGTGATACTGGAGCAAAAGTGTTTTTAAGAAGAAATATTGTTACTGGCACTAACAAAATAAGAATTCCAATGAATACCTGACTATATTCACATTCTGCAGTTTGCTCCACAACCGCGTTGCTTTCCTCCTTGATTGGTATGGATAGTGCTTCTACCTCACACACAGGTAAGCTTTCCTCAGAGAGTGAAGCATTTTTGGATTCAGTCTGTTCTTGAATATGACCTTCATCTTCAACAAGTAATGCATGTAGACATTGACTTAAAGTGGGCAATGATCCAAGCTGTGCTTTTAAATCTTCATGCTTATTTTTAACATAATTAAAAATTGAGTTTTCCAAATCATTTGTCCTATTGTCTTTTCCTGACCAGACGTTCCATAATGGATGCCAGCTTTTAAAATAGTACTGGAAAACCTCATCAGGACAAGCCGCCCTCAAGTCATTAAGGTGCAGCGTATACATGTCAGTGGATGTGGCTCGAGAAAGACTGACCAGCAGTTCTTTTATTTGAGACTGTTCCATTTGACTCAAAAATGTAATCTTTTGATGCATAAATTCAAAGACAAATGGTAAGCAAAGCTTCACTGTGGCATTCGGTAACAGTGGCTTTGCATCCGAGTGATTCAGAATATCCGGGTTTAGGGTTAGAAACTTTACTTGTTTGCTCAAATCTGAGTGTATCTGAAGAACAGAGAGTAAAAGAAACCTTAATGTTTCATGGGATTGCTTCCTTGCAAAACAATAGGCACATACTTTCCACTGAAAATCTTCATCTTGGCATAAAACGGAATACAAATCAAACTCTTGATTGAGACCTGGAAGGAAAGCAACATAGAGGTGCTCGGAAAACTGCTGAATCAAATTCTGCATGCCAGTTGTCATAAAAAATATATTTTTCACTGTGAACTTATCATCTAAATAAACAAGTTTTATTTTTACACCGGGGTCTGTGTTAAATAGAGATTCAAGTTCATCTAAAAATCGTGACTCTCTGCCAAATGGGAAGTGTAAATGAAGAAGCTTTGTCAAATCTGTTCTATCCATAAATTTATCAGAGACATCAGAAGGCTTTTTCTCTGAAAATTCCTCGAAGGACGCAGGTTTTCTTGTAAAACGAGATGGTAGGTCAATTTCTGAATCATGGCTGTGATTGAGGTCAGCTTTTGTGATGATCAGTTTGTCCATTTCTGGGCCCAATCGCAGTTGAATTGTTGCAGGACAACGTTTCCTGTGAAATAAAGAATTTAAAGTAATTCAGGAAATCTTTGAAAACAATCACTTTTGCACAATAAATAGAGATAAAACAGTGGGTCTTTATGAGTCATGAGTGATCCATCTCTGTATAGTAAAAAAATGTTTTAATCCACTGCCCCCCCCCCATTTCAGAGGCTAGACTAACACATGCAGTTGTTGACACCATATTCTTCACACTGTTTTGACCTAAAAAAGTAACAGCCATTTTATTTCAGAAAATCGATAGTATATATGAAAATAAGTAACTTTGTAATATATCTCAGAGAAATCTGCTTCTTTTTCCTCCTGGACTGATGTTTCAATCTCAATTCAAAGGTAAAACTCATATAATTTCTCCTTGTTTCAGGGGAGCTTGCAGCAGGATGTCAGTGTCTGCCTCTAGCTCCTCCCTCCTCCTTTCAGGAGAACTTGCAGCAGAATGTCAGTGTCTGCCTCTAGCTCCTCCCTCCTCCTTTCAGGGGAGCTTGCAGCAGGATGTCAGTGTCTGCCTCTAGCTCCTCCCTCCTCCTTTCAGGAGAGCTTGCAGCAGAATGTCAGTGTCTGCCTCTAGCTCCTCCCTCCTCCTTTCAGGAGAACTTGCAGCAGAATGTCAGTGTCTGCCTCTAGCTCCTCCTTTCAGGAAAACTTGCAGCAGCATGTTAGTGTATGCCTCTAGCTCCTTCTTTCAGGAAAACTTGCAGCAGAATGTCAGTGTCTGCCTCTAGCTCCTCCCTCCTCCTTTCAGGAAAACTTGCAGCAGAATGTTAGTGTATGCCTCTAGCTCCTCCTTTCAGGAGAACTTGCAGCAGAATGTCAGTGTCTGCCTCTAGCTCCTCTCTCTTCATTTCAGGAGAACGTTCAGCAGAATGTCAGTGTCTGCCTCTAGCTCCTCCCTCCTCCTTTCAGGGGACCTTGCAGCAGAATATCAGTGTCTGCCTCTAGCTCCTCCCTCCTCCTTTCAGGAGAGCTTGCAGCAGAATGTCTGTGTTTGCCTCCAGCACCTCCCTCTTCATTTTAGGAGACCTTGCAGCAGAATGTCAGTGTCTGCCTCTAGCTCCTCCCTCCTCCTTTACAGGAAAACTTGCAGCAGAATGTCAGTGTCTGCCTCTAGCTCCTCCCTCCTCCTTTCAGGAGAACTTGCAGCAGAATGTCAGTGTCTGCCTCTAGCTCCTCCTTTCAGGAAAACTTGCAGCAGCATGTTAGTGTATGCCTCTAGCTCCTCCCTCCTCCTTTACAGGAAAACTTGCAGCAAAATGTTAGTGTATGCCTCTAGCTCCTCCTTTCAGGAAAACTTGCAGCAGAATGTCAGTGTCTGCCTCTAGCTCCTCCCTCCTCCTTTCAGGAAAACTTGCAGCAGAATGTTAGTGTATGCCTCTAGCTCCTCCTTTCAGGAGAACTTGCAGCAGAATGTCAGTGTCTGCCTCTAGCTCCTCTCTCTTCATTTCAGGAGAACGTTCAGCAGAATGTCAGTGTCTGCCTCTAGCTCCTCCCTCCTCCTTTCAGGGGACCTTGCAGCAGAATATCAGTGTCTGCCTCTAGCTCCTCCCTCCTCCTTTCAGGAGAGCTTGCAGCAGAATGTCTGTGTTTGCCTCCAGCACCTCCCTCTTCATTTTAGGAGACCTTGCAGCAGAATGTCAGTGTCTGCCTCTAGCTCCTCCCTCCTCCTTTCAGGGGAGCTTGCAGCAGAATGCCAGTGTCTGCCTCTAGCTCCTCCCTCTTCATTTCAAAGGAGCTTGCAGCAAAATGTCAGTGTCTGCCTCTAGCTCCTCCCTCCTCCTTTCAGGAGAGCTTGCACCAGAATGTCTGTGTCTGCATCTAGCTCCTCCCCTCTCAATAGAAACTCATGAGCAGCAACTAACTGCCATTTTCTATCTCAGTAATGTGAAAGTCGGTCTTCACTGAATACAGATTTTACAGAGTCAACGATCAGACAAGGAGAAAAGCAGATTTCTTTGATTACATACTGTATATTACAAAGTTTATTTTTTGTGAGTGTTCCATTGATTATGAAAAAAATAAAAATTAAAATGAAGGCTACAATTTAAGCAAGAAAAAAAAAACAGACAGAAACATAATAAGCAAATACCCTGCAATAAATAAATAAACCACAATAGTTCATGAAAATAATAAAATAATATAGGGTACTTAGCTAACATCATTTTGATCAAAATAATGCAAAAGCCATCCCACCACGTCATGGTGACCCTATTATGCACTTACATGCTGCATGCATGCCGATTTATACCCCAGTTCAGATTTCTAGGTTTTTGCATCTCGTGCATATAAAGGCATGGCCTGCCTGCCTTTTCCTTGAGCTGGAAACTCCATTCATCTAGTTCCCCATGGCTGTGTGTCTACTATCAGGGCTTAGTCTTTCTCAGCCCTTATCCACATACGTGTCGCTTGACAAATGGTAAGGTGTTAAATATTAGTTAGGACTGTCCCTAATAGGGTCACCGTGATGTGGTGGGATGGCTTTTGCATTATTTTAATCAAAATTACGTTACCTAAGTACCCTATATTATTTTCATGCACTATTGCTGTTTATTTATTGCAGGGTATTTGCTTATTATGTTTCTGTCTTTGCTTTTTTTTCTGTTTAGTGGACAGGTGTAAACATGCACTTACATGCTGAATGCACTCCAACTTATATCCCAGTTCGATTTCTAAGTTAATTTAAGCAAGAATTAGTTCCAAAATGAAGAAAAAAGTACATAAGAAAGACATACCGTATTTTTCGGACTATAAGACGCACTTTTTTCCTCCAAAATTTTGGAGGAAAATGGGGGGTGCGTCTTATAGTCCGAATGTTGGGGGGGGGGTGTATATTTATGTGTGGTGTGGGGGGAGCGGTATCGGTGGAGAAGCGGGGCACAGGAGGCAGCAACCGCCTACTGCAGCCTACACTGTCCCCGCTGCTAAAGAAAATGAATATTCACTGCTTCCCACGCCCATTCATGCCCTTTAATGAGCGGGCACAGGAGATAGCCGGCAGCAGCAGCAGCAGCCGCAGCGCGGCTCCGCTGTGTGAAGGCTATGAAGGAGAGTGAAGTCACTGCTCCCCGCGCACACAGACCCGGCGTGGGGAGCAGTGACTTCCGGCAGGGATGAGGGGTGCCATGCATACCAGGACAGGGATGAGGGGTGCCATGCATACCAGGATAGGGATTAGGGGTGCCATGCATACCAGGACAGGGATGAGGGGTACCATGCATACTAGGCCAGGTATGAGGGGTGCCATGCATACCAGGATAGGTATGAGGGGTGCCATGCATACCAGGATAGGTATGAGGGGTGCCATGCATACCAGGATAGGTATGAGGGGTACCATGCATACCAGGATAAGGATGAGGGGTGCCATGCATACCAGGATGGAGGGATGCCAGGCACACCAGGATGGGGATGGGGATCACGTATAAAAGGAAGGGGGGGGCATATATACCAGGATGGGGGATATTGTCAGAATTAGGGGACCTTACCCCTATACCAGTGTCAGCAGAAGACCCCCTCCCCCTTGAAAGTGCATCATGACCACATTTTTTGCTTACATTTTTATTTTTTTTATTTTCCTCCTCTAAAACCTAGGTGCGTCTTATAGTCCAAAAAATACGGTACTTCACTTTTCCATCATCTGGTTCAACAAAACTGACTAATTTTGGCCTAAAGCTTTATATAATTGTGCATTAAATGTAGGTGCTACTAGGGGCACATTTTAACATTAGCATCTTGCTCATCGTTGTGCATATTCTCTCTGTGGGTTTCACTATGTGTAATGCTTTGTACCAAAGTACACAGTACACAGAGCTCATGAATATGGAGCACTACATGGCAGCAGGATAACTAGTCCTCTAATACTAATCTCGTTGATAAAACAGTGATTTTATCAAAGCTACAGCAAGCAGCCCAGTAAGTGACACATCGTAGGAATCAGGGTCTCTGTCTCTACATTATGCTGCTCTCAGATTAGGTGACAAAAAAACAGTGACGGATTCCCTTTCATGGGGGAAAAGGGGTGTGACTTGAACTTATATAATTTTTTTAAAATTTTCTAGATATTTTTTTTTTTCACTTTTTACTGTATTTTGTAGTCCCCTTAAGGGACTTGTATGCAGTGCTGTGGAGTCTGAGTCGTGGTCAGTGTGCATTTTTGTGGAGTCGGAGTTGGAGTCGGTATAAAAGGGACCGACTCCTAAAATATATAATAAATTGGGTACAGTAGTTCAATTTAGTTTGTGGGGAATATTTTTTTCATAAGAATTTGAGAAAGTTCTGAAATGTCCTATAAATGTCTGTCCTATTCCTGATCTAAGGGTCTAGACTTTTAGCTGAGATGAATCTGTGCTACAGTAAATTTATCACTTAAACATGAGCCATGTATGAGGGAGTCGGAGTGGTGGAGTCGGAGTTGGTGTAATGGAAATTGAAGAGTCGGAGTTGGAGGTTTGGCTTACCGACTCCACAGCCTTTCTTGTATCTACGATCGTCTGATCACTTGTACTATACACAGCAATACTACAACCAAGACAGGCAAAGGGGGGTATTTAGCAGACCCCTGGCTGTCATCACAACCCATCGGATCCCTGCGATGGCATTGATGATCAGTTCCTGAACCTGCAACAAAGTCAGGGAGCCGATATATGTATGGAATGGGTCATAATAGTTTCCTTTCAAGATGAAGATCTTCAGATACTTTTCCAAATGACAATATCGAAGATTAAATATATTTTTATTTTCTACCTTGGCCAAATATTTTTGCTTTAATATGGCTTTAATGCGCTACTCACAGAAACAGCAATTTTTCTGCATGTAATGAGCAAAACTGGAAATTTCTTTTCTTTTTTAATCTGATGCAATTACTTTACTAAGTATTTGACACAACATAACCCTTATATATTCCCCCAGTAACCGCACAGGAGAAAAGCTGAATGCTAATGAGGCTAAGGGCTCATCCACATGTTGGATTTCATGTACGTGTACTATCCTTATATTTCGAGGCTAAAACTCGTTTCTACAGGGTTGTACACATGTCCGTATCTTAAAGTCAATATCATCTGATACAACAGCAACATGTTAGATCTACACATATATTCAACAACGATAGTGGAGTCTAATATAAACCTGTGGTATGTATAAGCACATGCACAGCAGGTCGCATAATCGAATTGAATGGAATAGTCATAATAAGGATAGCACCTTACCCATAATGAACCCTATGTACCATTAGATGAAGCAGCCCCAACGCGCGTTTCGCGTGGGCTTCCTCGGGGGGCTGCCCCTCCTGAGGTTTATATTAGACTCCATTATCTGATTTGGAGCACTTTCAGATTTATTTTTATGCACAAACACTTTATATTTCTTTGATTTACCAACTGTGTATACTTGTCTAGTGGATCAGGTTACAATATGAGATAAGCTAATATGGCGGCATGATATGAATCAATTATTGCATAGATACATATTTTTTTCTTAGATTATTACCGATATTGGTGGTCTGTTACCACATGTACAGTTGGTCACAGCCTTTATAATTACTGTTGGTGATACTTAGAGGATATACTCCACCCATGCCGTTACAATATATGTGACTCAGCAGTTCTAAACACCTGTGTCTCTTATTCTTTTGACTTTTTTTTTGATTACTTTGTGAACTATCAGTAATTAACACATTTTGATATATTTTTTACTCGTTTGGACTCTGGACTCCATGTCTCTCATCAGACATGTCCGTATCTTGGGGACAGAGCAGCCCACATCAACACACGGAGACATGTCCGATTTTTATCCGAGTCACATGACAAACTTGCCAATGCAAGTCCATAGGTCCGTTAAAAAAAAAAAAATCAGACAGCACTCGATTGCCATCTGTGAGCTGTCAGATGTAAGTTCAAGCTTCTATCAAACATCCAGAGAATAACAGTTTTCTTCTTTTTCATGAAGAAAAAACCTGATGAAACTCACACAATGACCAAACACTGATTAAAATCTGATCAAAAACACTAATGAAAATTGGTCAGTCTTTTGAGTATGAGAAGAATCACTGATGTCTGAATGATGCCTAATGGAATGCAAAACAGGAATTTCTGAGGAGGATTTGGGTAGTTCCCGCTCAGCTCCTATTCTCAGTGTATACATATCCTACGGCCGGGGTCCCACTAGAATATGGCATCCAAGGCGAGAGAATCCGATGCGATATGCTAATGACATTCGGTTCTTGCTCTGCTGCGAGCGGGAGCCGAATGTCAGTGCTCTGATCCACTCACACAGAAAGGATCACAGCCCAGCTGCGGAGGGGACGGAGAAAGTAATTTCTCCCATCGTTGCTGGCATCAAGGGGAATCACACTGCACTCGGATATCACCCTAGGCTTATATGGGTGCGTGCAATAATAATGCAGCATGCTGCGATTTTTTACCAGCCTGACTGCAATCCGATCAGAGCTGGGGAAATAAACGCCACTGAGCACACTATCATAGGATTAAATTGGTACAGATGCAATCCGATTTTTTATTGTATTGCATTCGTCCGATTTAATCGCAAACGGGAGTGAGATCTATGTGAGAAGATGAAGGAGAACAAAGCAGCCACAAAAAGTTAAAAGATTAATATCTTGCTTAAAAGGAACGTGACAGGTCCCCCATGCCCTCCAACCCACCAGCACTTGTATATTGCTTGCTAAATACCCTGCCTAACCAGCCCTTTATAGGGTTTGACAGATAAACAGATGTTTAAAACAATCTTTTTACAGTCCGTTTTTCATATGCAAATTTCCTTTTGACTAGTCCATGGAGCATTAGTTTCCCCAGACTAGTTGTCCCCCTAAGCCTGTAATCACGCCCCTGTGTCTTCCAACTGCTCTCTGCAAATTTCGCATATGCACGCAAGTTTCTTGCAAACACGTGCTAAAGCCAGGTGTACGCTTCCCGGCTGAAGAGATGTACTGCGCATGTTCGGGAGAAAGGAAGATCTGTTCCAGCAGCTGACCTCTGGGTCCTCCATGGACATCAGCCATCTTCTACACTCCCGGACATGCGCAATGCGCCTCTGAACCAGGGAGCGTACACCGGCTTCAGAGGCGCAATGATATGTAGGCAAGAAAGTCAAGCGTATGCATGAGATTTGAAGAGAGTAGGCGATGGCGCCGGCCCTTGCAAATTAAGTTATAATGCCCACAGGGGCACAATAACATGGTGAGAGGGATGACTAGTCTGAGGAAATTGACGCCCCATCGACTAGGCAAAAGGAAATTTACATATTAAAAACGGACTGTAGAAAGATTCTTTTTAAACATATGTTTATGTGACAAACAGTATAAAGGGTGGGATAGGAAGGGTATTTAGCAAGGAATATACCAATGCTGGTGGGTAGGGGTGCATAGGGGACCTGTCAGGCTCCCTTTAAACCTGTATCATCTCTAGACCATATTTTATCAACTGTAGTCCTCAGTCATATCTGAAAGTCAGAATAAAACAATACAAACTGTGGTGGAAATTGCACCTCTAATATTTACATCGGGAATAAAGAAATGCTGACAAAATGACATGTTGAGGTAGATGAAGACCAGAGTGGATGTGCATGGTGACAGTGCAGACATCTTCCGGTTTTTCATGCCTACCCCCTTAATAAATAACAAACCCAGAGTTACCTGGTATAACTGCTGCAACCCAGGTTCACCATACTGTACTTCAGAGACTGCAGCAGGTCATTACTCACGTCCTCATTACTCAGAGGTACAGAATTACGTATAACAAATATAATTTTTTGTTCTTCACACCAAATATTCAGAAAGGACTGAAAATCTTCCCAGCTGTAAAACTCCATCTGCTCCAACTCATTCTTTTTATCTTCAGAAGCCTTAGAATAGAAAAAAAAGTGTTATCCAGTTTTCCTTATTTATCTCTTATGTAAAAATATTGCTACTAGTAATTGCTTTATAGAACCCCGTGCACATTACACACATGGTGAAACTATCAAGAGCTTACATTTCTTTACAAGTATTTACTGTACATGTTTCTGTCTATGACCTGGACATCCCTTTTTTTAAATAAAGTAGTTTGCCTTGTAAAATGAAAATAATAGATACTCCCCTCCGGCACTGGGCCTGCTGTGACATTATTACGTCATGTGAGCCCTGCAACCAATCAGAGGCATTATTGTGCTGCTTCAAATGTCTTCATCATGTCCCAGAGAAGGGTGTATCAGCCTTAAGGCCCCGTCACACTTAGCGACGCTGCAACGATCCTGACAACGATACGACCTGTCAGGGATCGTTGCTGCGTCGCTATGTGGTCGCTGGTGAGCTGTCAAAGAGGCAGGCTCACCAACAATCAGGGGAGCAGCGACATCGTGGAAAGAATCTTTCCACGATGTCCTGCTCCTGGTTACCAGCCAGCTGAAGCAGGAGCAGGCTGGTAACCATGATAAACATCGGGTTACTAGGGGCACAAGCGCACCTAGTAACCCGTTGTTTATCATGGTTACCACTCTGCTACGGTGAGCGGGAGGTTACCGCTCACTTTAGCAGGCTCGTAACCATGATAAACAGCGGGTTACTAAGTGCGCGTGTGCCCCTAGTAACCCGATGTTTATCAAGGTTACCAGCCTGATCGCTGCTCCCGCTGGTCACACACAGCGATGTGTGCTGACCAGCGGGAGGGCAACGACCAAAAAATGGTCCAGGACACTTTGCAGCGATCAGCGACCTCACAGCAGGGGCCTGATCGCTGCAAAGTGTCACACATAGCGACATCGCTGGTGAGGTCGCTGTTTCGTCACCAAAACAGTGACACAGCAGCGATCTCGCTAGCGATCTCGCTATGTGAGACGGGGGCTTTCGAGCTGCCGCGGATAGGCTGCAGGGCTCACGTGGCATAAGAATGTCAGGAGGGGAGTAGCTGTTATTTTTATTTTAAAAGGTGGAGTACTTATTTTAAAAAAGTGTTGTCAGAGTAGTGGACCACTCCTTTAAGTTTGGTAACAATTTATAATTCAATGAGCAAACTGCCTCTTCAGAGAAAAAGAGGACTTGTACTCTATAGCGCCACCTATTGGAAGCAGCAATCCTACAAGTCACAATCAACCCTTTAACGAGTCGTGCAATATGACTTAGGATAAAAGCCAAATCAGAATCTCAATTTGCAGACACGGTGTTTCGGGCTGTTGGCCCTCGTCAGTGCAAAGTATGAGAACTGATTTGGCTAGGTGAGAGGCTCTACGTGCCAGAGCTGGTGTGTCACTCTCCATAAGGAGAAATGTTACCTCTTAGACCTCAGTCCAGAGCCTCTCACCTAGTCAAATCAGTTCTCATACTTTGCACTGACGAGGGCCAACAGCCCGAAACACAGTGTCTGCAAATTGAGATTCTGATTTGGCTTTTATCCTAAGCCATATTGCACGACTCGTTAAAGGGTTGATTGTGACTTGTAGAATTGCTGCTTCCAATAGGTGGCGCTATAGAGTACAAGTCCTCTTTTTCTCTGAAGAGACAATTTGCATATTAAATTTCCCAGAATAAGCCTCCTCACCTTGACATGCCAGAGCTGGTGTGTCACTCTCCATAAGGAGAAACGTTACCCCTTAGACCATAATTCAATGACAAATCTTTATATTTATGCAGCAATATAGAAAAGGAAAAATTCCCATTGCATTTAAGAAATATTCCCATCTGATCTGAGCTTATTACAGATCAGCAGAATAGGTGATAACTAGCTGATGGCTGGCAGCCCCACTTCATCCATTGTCCGTAAATGAAGCGATACAGCACTCCGCCATCTATAGGGGCAGATCAGAAAGCTGTTCTGGGGATCAGTGGGGGGCTCCAGCAATCTGCCACTTATTGCCTGAACTGTAGTTAGGTAATACTTTGCTAAGGTAATATTCCTTTAAGGACTAACAATTACTGCTTTGATTTATATGATTCAAAGTACTCAAAATGATTACTGTTATAGTCTTTTAAAGTTGTTGAATTGAGTCACATGATAGGTTTTTTATACTAACCACATAGGGCGTAATAAGAAGAGTCAGGGTCCTGTAGGGGATTCGCCCGCTTATCAGCGCTGGCCTTCCAGCAGCACTGCCTGTCAGCACAAGGTGACAGCACTGCAGGGGGCCGTAGTCACCTGAGCTCATCTCTTCTAGCCTGCCTGACAGCCGGACCACCCCTGCAATTGTGGGCCTGGTAACACCCGCTACAGATATTTCATACACTTTCTGATGTAGAGAGCATCCAAGGGAGTACTAGAAACTTACAAAAAATACTGTCAATTATTAAAGAAAATGCAACAATTATAACTCCATTCATATCTTATGCCACAGCTCCCAGAGTGCCGGACACATCAGGGGCTGTTGAAATTCATGGTATGACAGACAGCAGTGATTTTGCTGTGTGCTGTGCTATTATTGCCATCAAATATGGTGGAACTGCAGGGAGAGGCTCTGACCAAAGCCTTAAAAGGCTTATTCCTTTTAATTACATTTCAACCCTGACTGCAGTTTGCTGTTAATAAAAACAACCTGCACTGTTCTCACCTTCCCTGGGTCACTGGCGAGTCTCCTTCGCTGTTCCCATTGTCTGGTCTGCGGATCTGATGTCACCTGACCATCTAGCAGCCAATCAGTGAGCTCAGCGACTCTGAACGATACAAGGGAATGCACAGATAGAGTGGCTTAGCTGACCGATTGGCTGCTGTGAGGTCAAGGTAACATCAGATCCGCAGCCAATGCCAGATAATAGGAACAGCGGCAGAGACTCGCCACTGGACCCTGGGAGGGTGAGCACAGCACAGTTTGTTTTTTATCTACTAAACTGCAGCCAGGGTAAAGATTTCATTGACAGAGAACAACCTCTTCAAATGGCAACATGAACATAACCTAAAAGGTGAATGGAGCTGTGTATGGAGTGCTGTTGCTTACAAAACTGAAAAATAAAATAGAATTTAACACATAATCAATCATAGTATCAATGTAGGCTATCTGCCTTAAAGGTTCAATTAGGCAGCTTTAAAAGCTGTCCAGCTCTAGAAAACCCCTGCTCAATTCCCTCAGGGCCCTGTCGGCTCTGCTATGCCCAGAGGGTCTGCTGACATTGTTGTGTCACATGGCTGATGATCAGTTGCAGCCTGTACTATTTTGTCAGCGGAAGTCTTGTGTGATAGAGGCATAATAACATGCTCATTGGGACGACTAGTCTGGGAAACAAACGCTCCATCCACCGGTCTGGGAAACAAAAGCTCCATCCACCACTCTGGGAAACAAACGTTCCATCCACCGGTCTAGGAAACAAACACTCCACCCACCGGTCTGGGAAACAGACGCTCCATCCACCAGTCTGGGAAACAGACGCTCCATCCACCAGTCTGGGAAACAGACGCTCCATCCACCAGTCTGGGAAACAGACGCTCCATCCACCAGTCTGGGAAACAGACGCTCCATCCACCAGTCTGGGAAACAGACGCTCCATCCACCAGTCTGGGAAACAGACGCTCCATCCACCAGTCTGGGAAACAGACGCTCCATCCACCAGTCTGGGAAACAGACGCTCCATCCACCAGTCTGGGAAACAGACGCTCCATCCACCAGTCTGGGAAACAGACCCTCAATCCACCAGTCTGGGAAACAGACCCTCAATCCACTAGTCTGGGAAACAAATGCTCCATCCACAAGTCTGGGAAACAGACGCTCCATCCACCAGTCTGGGAAACAGACCCTCAATCCACCAGTCTGGGAAACAGACCCTCAATCCACTAGTCTGGGAAACAAATGCTCCATCCACTAGTCTGGGAAACAAATGCTCCATCCACTAGTCTGGGAAACAGACGCTCCATCCACTAGTCTGGGAAACAGACGCTCCATCCACTAGTCTGGGAAACAAACGCTCCATCCACCGGTCTGGGAAACAAACGCTCCATCCACCGGTCTGGGAAACAAAAGCTCCATCCACCACTCTGGGAAACAAACGTTCCATCCACCGGTCTAGGAAACAAACACTCCATCCACCGGTCTGGGAAACAGATGCTCCACCCACCGGTCTGGGAAACAGACGCTCCATCCACCAGTCTGGGAAACAGACGCTCCATCCACCAGTCTGGGAAACAGACGCTCCATCCACCAGTCTGGGAAACAGACGCTCCATCCACCAGTCTGGGAAACAGACGCTCCATCCACCAGTCTGGGAAACAGACGCTCCATCCACCAGTCTGGGAAACAGACGCTCCATCCACCAGTCTGGGAAACAGACGCTCCATCCACCAGTCTGGGAAACAGACGCTCCATCCACCAGTCTGGGAAACAGACGCTCCATCCACCAGTCTGGGAAACAGACGCTCCATCCACCAGTCTGGGAAACAGACGCTCCATCCACCAGTCTGGGAAACAGACGCTCCATCCACCAGTCTGGGAAACAGACGCTCCATCCACCAGTCTGGGAAACAGACGCTCCATCCACCAGTCTGGGAAACAGACGCTCCATCCACCAGTCTGGGAAACAGACCCTCAATCCACCAGTCTGGGAAACAGACCCTCAATCCACTAGTCTGGGAAACAAATGCTCCATCCACTAGTCTGGGAAACAAATGCTCCATCCACTAGTCTGGGAAACAGACGCTCCATCCACTAGTCTGGGAAACAGACGCTCCATCCACTAGTCTGGGAAACAAACGCTCCATCCACCAGTCAAAAGGAAATTTGCATACGAAAAACAGACTGTAAAAAGACTTGCTAGGCAGGGTATTTAGCAAGAAGTATACAAATGCTGATGGGTTGGGGGCATGGGGGACCTGTCAGGTTCCCTCTAATAATGGGAGATTAAACTTACATTCTCTCTGCAGTTTCACTATTTTGACAACTGTGTGAGGCTTCCTGTACTGAGCTGCGAAATGCCCCATAAGTAGGAAAGGCCTGGGAGAGCGCAGCCTTGATACCGGACATCTGTGCTGTTATTTTACTTTATGCTGAATCTAGCTGTATAACAAGCAATGGAAGTTGGATCGCCGGTATTTTATTAAGCAACATGAAAAGAAAGAAGAGGCAAAACATTGTAACAACAAAACTAAATCCTATCACAACCTTCTCCTCAATTTTATCTACTGCCCTTTTTTAATTTATTTTTTTTTTAAAAGGGAATCTGTGAATGAGATCAACCCCCCCCCCCCACCACCACCTTCCCAAATTTAATATAAGGTCAAGCAGGTCTCTGAAATCTAAACTCATTGACACCTTTATATCTTCTATCTGTTGCTGCACTTCCCAGTAATTAGCATTTTCATTCATAAGCAAATATGTTAAGTGCTCTGGGCGTGACCCAGCACTTAACAAGCCACTGCCTCCACAAGTTGTTTCTCTGCTCAGCACCAACCTCTTTAGCTTGATTAACAGCTCAATGTGATTTCCTTGGCTGTTGCCTGAGGTCAGACAGACAGCGAGCTTTCAATGAAGCTAAAGATGCTGGTGCTGAGCGAGGAAACTACTAGTCAGGCAGTGACCCCTTAAGTGCTCTGCCACACCCAGACAACTTAAAGCCTCATTTGCATATAAATAAAACACAGCACTACTTTACAGGGACTGAGATAATCAGCATCATAAACAAGTCAAAATAGCAAAGTACTGATGTAACACTATAAGACATGCATATTGTGAGCATAATTTGTGTATAATGTTCATTTTATTATACCTGTTCCTCTAGATTTAAGGGTGCATCAGACACGGGCTCAGAAACCACCTCAAGTACAGCATCTGGAACACTTTCTAACTCGTGGGTTTGGCGAAGAATGACCCGCAAGCACTGATAAAGGGATGGTAAAATGCCCATTTTTGATGACAGTGTATAATGAAGGGATGCAACATGAGCATGTATTGATTTTTCGGTTCTAATCCTTTTGCTGTCTTTTGTGCACCATAATTTCCTGCTTGGATGCCATGTATCAATGTAATATTGGTAAAATTCTGCAGGGCTTGACGCCTTCAAGTCATGAAGTTGGCGATTGTAGACTTTCAGCGATCGTGCATGAAACATGGCTTGTATGATGGAGTTTATTTGACCTTGGGTTTCCACTTGCAAATGAGCAGCTTTCTGCTCTAAGACCTTAACAATTAACAGCATACAGTGTCTTACTGTTGTGTTTGGCAATAGCATCCCGAGGTCTAAAGAATCAGAAATCTCTGGGTGTATTATAATGGATTTGATCTGAGCTTTCATTCTTGGAATACTTTGTAAAACAGAAACTATAATGAACCTTAATGTGTCTTGGTTGTTAGTTTTAGACAAGCAGCAAGCACACAACTTCCATCCAGAGTTATCCTCACAGGAAACGCTGTACAAGTTCAGTCCAGGGCCAATATTACTAAAGAAATCAATATACAGATTCTCAGGGTTTTTCTGCGCCAGCTCTTGCATTGATGAAGACATGATGAAAATGTTCTTCACTAAAACACTATCTTCCACAAAGACAAGTTTTATTTTAGCATTTGGATCAAAAATGAAAAAACTATCTAGTTCCACAAGCACTTGAGTGTGATCTTTAAGAAAATTTGAAGCAATCCTTAAAAGTCTGGACAAATCACTTCGATCCAAAAATTTTCTAGAGATGTCATTGGAGACTTGGGCAATTCCTGCAAGACTCAGTGCCCTCACTTTTTTCGTCTCAGGTTTGCATGCCATACTTGATAATTTAGTCAATTCTAAATAATATGTATGTTATTGTAATTTTTATAAATCACAGCAATACTTAAGAGGCGACCTAAAAGAGAGGAAAAAGAAAAAGTACGAAGTCAGAAATAATGTTTAAATGCATCAATGTCTGAATAAACAACCTATACAAATGTACTGCTACGTGAGGGAATATGAAGAAATCATCAGCTCTTGGCTTCTTCTTCCCTGTTAAAGGGAACCTGTCCGGTCCCCCATGCCCTCCAAGCCAGCAGCAGTCAGATATGTGCGATTAAACTCCCTGCCTAACAATCCCTGTATAGCATAATTCATGTAAGTAAATGCTTTAAAAAAGCATTTAGAATGTCCCCTTTTCCTATGCTAATTAGGGCTTTGACTAGTCGTTGGGGCGTTAGTTCTCCAGACTAGTCTGCCCTGTTTCCATGTTATCACGCCCCTTTTGGCGCTGACGGAATAAGCGGCACGCGTGCGCAGATTTGCAGGAGCAGGTGATGACGCCGAGAGAAATGTGCTGTCTTCCAGGAGCAAAAATTAAAGATGTGTCTGACAGGATATCAAGACTCTTCAGACCTACAGATCACTACCCATTCCTGCTAATACATGTGGGGACAAATGACACCGCAAGAAAGGACCTGGAAACCATCTGCAGTGACTTTGAAGACTTGGGCAAGAAAGTGAAAGAATTGGGAGCGCAGGTGGTCTTCTCATCCATCCTCCCAGTGGATGGCCATGGAACAATGAGGTGGAATAAGATTCTACAGGTGAACAACTGGCTACGTCGATGGTGCCGTCAACAAGGATTTGGATTTCTGGATCACGGAATGAATTACCTATACGATGGACTACTTGCTAGAGATGGGGTGCACCTTACGAAGACTGGAAAACATGTATTTGGAAGTCGCCTTGCTACACTCATCAGGAGAGCTTTAAACTAGAACAATGTGGGAAGGGAAGCAAAAGGCCAGAAAAAGCCATACAACTGACAAATACTATTGAGATCTCTGCTACTGGAAGTGGAAAGGAAGAACAAAGACAAAACAATTTAAATAATAAAAATATGGGAGGAAGAGAAACCAATCACAAACTAAAATGTTTTTATACAAATGCACAAAGCATGGGCAACAAACAAGGAGAATTGGAACTACTAATGCAGGAAAAGGAATATGATGTCATTGGAATCACTGAAACTTGGTGGGACGATACACATGATTGGAATACAAGGCTAAAAGGATACAACTTATTTGCAAGAAACAGACTTGATAAACGAGGAGGAGGTGTTGCATTGTATGTTAGAAAAGCGTATATCTGCACAGAGATTGAAGCTTCAGAGACTGGGAGTTCTGTGGAAACTGTTTGGGTAAGAATACAAGGAGAGAACAACGGAAAGGACACCATTGTAGGCATTTACTACAGGCCACCTGGGCAAGCTGAAGATATGGATGAACTCTTTATGTATCAAATGACCAAGTTCTCCAAAAAATATGACGTAGTGGTCATGGGAGATTTCAACTATCCTGACATTTGTTGGGAATCTCTCTCAAGTAAAACTAACAGGTCAAGCAAATTCTTATCCTCTCTTGCTGACAACTTTATCTTCCAAAAGGTAGGGGAGAAAACAAGGGGATCTGCTACTTTGGATCTAATCCTTATAAACAAGGAGGAAATGGTTGAGGAGGTAAAGGTGGCTGGGACCCTAGGAGGCAGCGATCATGCTATTATAGAATTTTGGATAACTAGAGGAGGAAGACATGTGAAGACTCAAACTTCAAGGTTAGATTTTAGAAAGGCAGATTTTAAGAGACTCAGAAAGAGAATAGGAGGGATCCAATGGCTGGATGTCCTTAAGGACAAAAATGTCCAGGAAGGATGGGAAATTTTTAAAAATGAGATTCTCAAAGCACAATCGTTAACAATCCCGAAAAGTAGGAAGAATGGGAAGCATTTAAGGAAACCAGGATGGATGAACACAGAACTTAAACACATGCTAAAAAGAAAGAAAGAAATGTTTATTAAATGGAAAGAGGGAGGCATATCTAAAGAAGATTATAATGCAGTCTGCAGATCCTGCAGGGCACGTATCAGGTTAGCTAAAGCTGACAATGAATTAAGGCTTGCAAGAGATGTCAAAAGCAATAAAAAAGGATTTTGGGGGTATGTCAAAAGTAAAAGAAAAGTCAAAGATGCTATAGGATTTTTACAGGATGAAAATGGAGAAATGGTAAGAGAGGATGTTGAGAAGGCCGAACTTTTTAATTCCTATTTTGCATCTGTTTTCTCTCAGAAAGAAAATGTAACATCAACTGATCTTCACTGTCCTTTTAAAGGAATAGAGGAATCCAAGTTATCTGTAAACAGAAAGATTGTGAGGGAATATTTAGCTAACATAAATGAGTTCAAGTCTCCAGGTCCAGATGAATTACACCCCAGAGTACTGAAGGAGATCGTAGAAGAAATTTTAGAACCACTCTCCATAATCTTTGAAAATTCTTGGAGAACAGGAGAAGTCCCAGAAGACTGGAGAAGAGCAAATGTTGTTCCTATCTTCAAAAAGGGGAAGAAGGTGGACCCAGGGAACTATAGGCCGGTGAGTCTGACTTCTATACCAGGAAAGATCTTTGAACAAATTATTAAACAACATATATGTAAGTACATGGATAAGAATGAAGTGATTAACCAGAGTCAGCATGGGTTTGTAACTAACAAGTCATGTCAGACTAACTTAATTTCCTTCTATGACAGAATCACTGACTGGGTGGATCAGGGAAATGCTGTAGATATAGTATATCTTGACTTCAGCAAAGCATTTGACAAAGTATCTCACAACATCCTTATTGAATAAATGACCAAGTATGCAATGGACCAGGCAACTGTTAGGTGGATTCATAACTGGCTTAGTGATCGGACTCAAAGGGTGGTTGTAAATGGCTTCACATCCAGCTGGATGAATGTCTCAAGTGGGGTACCACAGGGCTCCGTCCTGGGACCTGTATTGTTCAACATCTTTATCAATGATTTAGATGAAGGAATTGAGGGTAAACTGATTAAATTTGCTGATGACACAAAGCTAGGAGGGATAGCTAATACTAGAGAAGAGAGAGAGAGGATTCAAAAAGACCTAAATAAACTGGAGCAGTGGGCAGCAACCAACAGAATGGTTTTTAACAGGGAAAAATGCAAAGTACTACATCTGGGCAATAAAAATAAAAAAAGCATATACAGAATGGGAGGAATAGAGCTAAGCAACAGTACATGTGAAAAAGACTTAGGTATACTAATAGATCATAGACTGAACATGAGTCAACAGTGTGATGCAGCAGCAAAAAAGGCAAATACAATTCTGGGATGTATTAACAGAAGCATACAGTCTAGATCACGTGAAGTCATTATCGGTCTTTACTCCTCTTTGGTCAGACCTCATCTGGAATACTGTGTTTTGGGCACCACATTTTAAAAAAAGACATAGACAAACTGGAGCAAGTTCAGAGAAGAGCGACCAGAATGGTGACTGGTCTGCAAACCATGTCCTATGAGGAACGGTTGCAGGATTTGGGAATGTTTAGCTTGCAAAAAAGAAGGCTGAGAGGAGACTTAATAGCTGTCTACAAATATGTCAAGGGCTGTCACATTGTAGAAGGATCATCTTTATTCTCATTTGCACAAGGAAAGACTAGAAGCAATGGGATGAAACTAAATGGGAGGAGACACAGATTAGATATTAGAAAAAACTTTTTGACAGTTAGGGTGATTAATGAGTGGAACAGGCTGCCACGAGAGGTGGTTAGTTCCCCTTCAATGGACGTCTTCAAACAGAGGCTGGACAGACATCTGTCTGAGATGATCTAGTGAATCCTGCTTTGAGCAGGGGGTTGGACCAGATGACCCAGGAGGTCCCTTCCAACTCTACCATTCTATGAAATTATATTATCAAGCCCACAGGGGCGTGATAACATGGAAAGAGAGCCGACTGGTCTTTTTTAAAGCATTTAGATACCTGAATTATGTTATACAGGGATTGTTAGGCATGGAGTTTAATCACACATCGCTGACTGCTGCTGGATTGGAGGGCACGGGGGACCTGACAGGTTCCCTTTAAGTTGCTATAACCTCTGCAGATTTTGCCTAAATCACTAGGGTGTGCAGTGGCAGCACGTTTGGTAACCCCTTCCCCCAAAGCATGTTGAAAAAATGCCTTATTTGCAGGGGAAGGGTATGTGGAGTGGCTCCATAGACAGCGGGTGCTGGGTGCATCAAACACTTCACGCCTGCTTGGAAGTGCCAGTTTGCAGACAGTTTAACATCTTGTTGTGGTCAATAGGAACCAAAGCAACTAAGCAGTTAGACAAACTGTGTAGGATTTGTTTTTATTTTGTTGCACTTGTATAACCCTGATCTTCAGTATTGCAGTGTATTATTCCTGTCAGCTGAAGGCCCCAAACACACTCCAGTTTCATGTATGTGATCTTTATATTTTTCTATTATGTATAAAGGACTCGTTAAAGGGAACCTGTCATGCTGAAAGTGGTATCAGACCTGCAGACGGGATGATATAGAGCCGTAGACACTGACCAGATTGATGTGCATTTTTGTAGGAAAAGTTTGAAGTAAGTGTTGATGAGTAAGAGTCCAGTGGGCGGTGCTATTCAGCGGTTGTTCCATGTATGAGTGCATGCAGATAGTTATCACTCACGGAGAAGAACCACCCACTTGACTCATGCATACAAACACCAGGGATTACCATTAATAAAATACAAGTTATACTGAGTCTATTTCAACAAATCCTTCTTCTCAGCTTCTCCTCCTCTATAACATGCTTCCACAGATCGGATGCGTGCACAATGGGAAAGACTCCCTTTAACACCATGGGCATTTACCGTATATGCCAGTTCTTTTTTTTCTGACTTTTAGTCTGTCAAAAAAAAGGAGGTGTGACCGAATTTGTTCTGATTTGTGGACCAAACTCACCCACTCATGTGAATAGGTTGAAAAGAAAAAGCAGAGAACGTGGATGCCATTGGGATTGGGATTCATTGCCATTGAAAATACCCGTGTCAAGCCTGTAAAATACCATGGTCACTAGAGACAGAGGTACTAAAGGGGTTAAAATCTCTGACCCTGGCCATTGTAACAGGCTCTCATTATGATCCCATAGCAAAGTTTCTGTGTAGTCACATAAATGTACATGTACGTAATTCTGCGAAAACTACAGGATGGGCCATTTATATGGATACACCTAAATTAAATGGGAATGGTTAGTGATATCAACTTCCTGTTTGTGGCACATTAGTACATGGGAGGGGGAAAACTTTTCCAGATGGATGGTGACCATGGTGGCCATTCTGAAGTCAACCATTTTGGATCCAACTTTATTTTTTTCAATGGGAAGAGGGTCATGTGACACATCAAAAGTATTGAGAATTTCATAAGAAAAACAATGGTGTGCTTGGTTTTAACATAACTTTATTCTTTCATGAGTTTTTTACAAGTTTATGACAACTTATAAAATGTGTTCAAAGTGCTGCCCACTGTGTTGGATTGTCAATGCAACCCTCTTCTCCCACTCTTGACACACTGATAGCAACACCGCAGAAGAAATGCTAGCACAGGCTTCCAGTATCCGTTGTTTCAGATGCTGCACATCTCGTATCTTGATGGTATGGTGTGGTATATGGTGTACAATGATAGTGGGGCCATTCTTCATCAATGGAAACCTCAATGCCACTGGATATCTGAAATTGCTACATGATGATGTGTTGCCCTCTTTATGCACAGAAG
The DNA here is from genome assembly GCF_046119375.1 of Phyllobates terribilis. Taxonomy (NCBI): domain Eukaryota; kingdom Metazoa; phylum Chordata; class Amphibia; order Anura; family Dendrobatidae; genus Phyllobates; species Phyllobates terribilis. The sequence continues at coordinate 193,769,684 of NW_027362772.1, read as the reverse complement.
ATGGCATGTTCCCTAAGTTTTTCCAACAAGATGATGCACCACCACATTATGGGTGTCAGGTCCGAGCATTCCTACATGAACAGCTTCCTGGAAAGTGGATTGGTCGTCGTGGGCCAGCTGAATGGCCACCAAGGTCTCCCGATCTGACCCCGTTAGACTTTTATCTTTGGGGTCATCTGAAGGCAATTGTCTATGCTGTGAAGATACGAGATGTGCAGCATCTGAAACAACGGATACTGGAAGCCTGTGCTAGCATTTCTTCTGCGGTGTTGCTATCAGTGTGTCAAGAGTGGGAGAAGAGGGTTGCATTGACAATCCAACACAGTGGGCAGCACTTTGAACACATTTTATAAGTGGTCATAAACTTGTAAAAAACTCATGAAACAATACAGTTACGTTAAAACCAAGCACACCATTGTTTTTCTTATGAAATTCTCAATAAGTTTGATGTGTCACATGACCCTCTTCACACCGAAAAAAAAAAAGTTGGATCCAAAATGGCCGACTTCAAAATGGCCACCATGGTCACCACCCATCTGGAAAAGTTTTCCCCCTCCCATATACTAATGTGCCACAAACAGGAAGTAGATATCACCAACCATTTCCATTTAAATTAGGTGTATCCATGTAAATGGCCCACCCTGTATACATTGCACATCAGGTATTTGCATAAAAGAGTTAAAATAAAACTGACTTTCATTTATACCCACCCAGGATAAAGAGTTGAGATGTTCCAATGGGCAGGTCACTTGGCATGCAGGTCACTTGGCATCACCTACATCTTCATCTTATAGGATATATTCCATTTGTGGACAATGCAAAGCCTGAAAGACAAAATAACAGAAGCCGAATTAGGTCCTGTGAAATTGTAGGGAATCAAGATTTCGTTGTTACTGCATAAAACTGCACGAGATTTTTTTTCCGCTTAGGATAGATGAACAATATCAGATGAGTGAGAGTCTACACCAGATCAGCTCATGCAGCGATGGATGGAAGAAGTGAGCAGAACATGGCAGCTCCTCACACTGTACATCCGATCATACAGAAAAAGAATCTATCCACTAGAAAGCCCATAGAGGTCAGATCTTAAGACTAAGGTGTTCATATTAACACTTTTACATTAAATATTTGGGGCAGCGCTTGTTTGAAGTCAGATAAAACGCTTCAGGCCATGTTCACACATCCAGCCTTCAGAACAACTGAGAAGGACTTTTCAAAGCATCCAAGGCAGAAATTATAGAATTATAGAGGCTGAACCTACGGGAAATGTGCCAATACAATGCATGTGGATTAGCCTCACTGTCATTTAGTGGTTTTATATCAGGAATGATGAAAGCACCATTATGAGCATTGTCTCCTGCTGCACATGAATGGGGCACACCTCATTCACTTTCTATAGCTGCAGAATGTCAGTGGATTCGGTCTACACTTAGGATTGGACGGAGTACCCAAATCTTGAAAGAATCATGAACATGGCATTAGAACTTGGCTCTGGCATTTTTACCCTAAAATGTTGTGACTAAAGGAAGTGATTAAATTTTCCATGTTATCTATAAGAAGATTCCTGATCATATAGACTGCATATTATCCATCCAGATTTGCAGGTGGAAAATCCACAGCATAACTGAGCAGCAACAAATAAACCTGCAGCAGAAATTCACCCGACCTCCAGCTTTTAAAGAGGACCTTTCACCATATGTTTCATGTTGAACAGGACACACAATGTTTCAGAGGCGGCAGAGCAGAATAAAACGTTTTGGGGTTTTTCGCATCTCTGTTGCAGAGATCAGAGCAATCACATTATTTGTGACCTGATGACTTAACTTTTGTTAAGACAAGTGGGTGTTTTCAGATACTTTTCATTGGGGGCGTGTTCTTCTTCTCCCTGTATGAGTTGCCCAATCATAAGGAGGCAACAACCCAGCAGAAAAAGAACATGCCCCACACAACAGCTTAGGTGTCTCAGTGTATGAGATGTAATTATCAGGGCTGTGGAGTCGGTTAGCCAAACCTCCGACTCCTCTATTTCCATTACACCGACTCCGACTCCACGACTCCCTCATACATGGCTCATGTTTAAGCGATAAATTTACTGTAGCACAGATTCATCTCAGCGAAAAGTCTACACCCTTAGATGAGGAATAGGACAGACATTTATAGGACATTTCATAACTTCCCCACAAACCGCATTGAACTACTGCACCCAATTTATTATAAATTTTAAAAGTTTTGGTGGACAGTTTTGGTCCATTTTATACCGACTCCACAACCCTGGTAATTATACAGAAAAAGAAATGGAAAAACTGTATTCAAGCGGCAGTAGGAAGTCATTGTGTGAGGCTGTTCTCCTGAATACTTGTGCTGGCCTGTGCATGTTCTCAAAAGCCACCTCCAGCTGCATTTTGCACATGCTCGGTGCAGATGAAGCACCAGTGTTGTGGGTGAGATTTTATGAAATCTCATCCACATGCTGCAAAGAAAACCTCCAATTTCAATTGACCGGCGTTGTAGATTTTATACCTGCCATTGCATTTCTTTCTTGGAAATTGCAGCAATAGCCACATAATTCAGGGTGGATATTGCCACACTGGATTTGCTGCAAAATTTCCACACTGAAAATTCTGTAACAGATGCATCATGTGTGCATCATGTGTGAACAAGTCCTTACTGAGCATATATGACTGCTGCTGGATGAGGCTTGTAATCAGACCATAGACGGGATGACCCTTTAGGAGCCTAGGACAGCCCACATGACTCTTCAGGTAATGTCAGGGTGGGCACATATAGGCTATGTGCCCACGATGCAGAAATGCTCAGGATATTTTCCTGAGCGTTTCTGCATCTCCCTGGCAGAAAAAAAGCATGCGGATTGTACATGCGTTTTTCCTGCCAGGGACAAGCGGATGTGAAGCGTTCTTCACTTGCATTTCCGCATGCGGGTTATCAAGCGCTTTCCAAGCGATTTTAGCATCACTTGGAAAGTGCTTGACAATTTGGTCACACTATATAAATCCATGCAACCGGCATGGATTTATATAGTGTGACCGTAAGAATGGTAAAAAATAAAACTATACTTACCTTCTGATGGCCCCCGCAGTCTTGCTTTGCTCCGTCCTGGCTGCCGGCAGATCGCGGTACACAGAAGGACGTGCCGTCAGATGACTATGACGTCAGCGCAGGTCCTTCAGTCCACCGCGATCTGCCGGCATGGGAGGACGAGCGCAGCAGGGGCCATCAGAAGGTAAGTATAATATTTATTTTTTATTGTATTCTTTTTTAACAGGTTCTATGGTACCCGGGTCCGGAGGAGAGTCTCCTGTCCTCTAGACCCGGGTACAATCCGCACATTGAAACGCTTGGATTCCGCATGTACAGATGTAGTGAGGTGGATTCCATGTGTTCCAATGCAAGTCAATGGGGGCGAAAACGCAGCACTTCCGCAAAATAATTGGTAGTGCTGCATTTTTTTCCGCAATGATAATCCGAAGCGGAAATTTCCGCAGCAAGTGCACAGCACATGGGGATTATCATTGGGGAACATGGCAGGCCTTCTATCATGTGTTTTTTAAGCGTTTCTGCAGCGTTTTGCCATTGCGGAAACGGTTAAAAAACACATCGTGGGCACACAGCCTTATAGTGTCAGAGCGACACACACTAACGTCTGGCTCCTGTCTGTCTGTGGCAGCTGCTCGTTACACTTCTAGGTGTAGCAAGTGTCAGCCACATGCAGACAGGAGCCAGACTTCAGAGCTGTCCCCGAGCCATTGTGTGCACACTCAGACACTATGAACTTTCCACCAGGATCATCCACTGTCAGTGCGCAGGCAGGAGACCTAGTGTTCCCAAGTCAATCATGTGAGGTGCCGGCTTTATTATGCAAACAGGAGGGCAAGACTGTGCACAAAAGCACAGGCCATGATAAGGGCACACCAAGGCACCCTCAGTTGCATATCAAAAATGTTTATTTTTACCTCCCTAGCCTGTTTTCACCTCCATGACCAGGCCACATTTTTTTAATCTGACCACTGTCACTTTATGAGGTAATTACTCTGGAACGCTTCAACGGATCCCCCTGATTCTGAGACTGTTTTTTCGTGACACATTGTACTTCATGACTGCGATCTTTGGGAGGCAGAATGGAAAAATCAATAGCGGGTGAAGAATTGGTTTTATTTTTTACGCTGTTCCTCGTGTGGTATAAGTGATTAGACGACTTTATTCTTCGGGTCAGTGCAATAACAGCAATACCAGATTTATATCTGTTTTTTTTATGTTTGGCTGCAGTCAAACACTAAATTGCTTCTTTTTTTTTGCAACAAAATTGTTTTTGCATCTCTAGATTTTGAGAGCTATAATTTTTCCACATTTCTGCGACCTGTACAGCAAAGGTAAACTAGACAATACTTAACTTTTAATAGACTTAGAAAAAATGTTTTAAGAGTTAAAAGAGAGATAAACACGGTATATACCCAAACAGAAACAAACCATGTCAGGTCAGGGACCTAGATCTCTCAAGGCAAGCCGTGGTCGGTCGGGGATAATCTGTCCCTAACAGGACAAGGCCAGCTACAGTGTCCAGCCAACATAGGATGGACAGGAGAAAAATAGCAATCAAAAGGAGTAAACCAGTATCAAATAAAGATTCCCAATGTTGTCAGTGGACACACAAAGCCAGAATACTCACAGATTTATATAGATACAAACAGTGCTAGATAGCTATTAAAAAAGGAACGACCTCACCCAAGAGTTTGTAGAGCATCTACAGTACCGGGAGTTCTCCAAAGAGGGGAGGCAGATCCATTTGCAGGGATGAGGCATATAAATCTGCCCCTATTATTTCCCTAGAGGGTCTATACTGCCACTAGCAAAATTGTAGCAGGCCTTGTCCTGGTGGGGACAGATTATCCCCGACTGACCACGGCTTGCCTTAAGAGATCTAGGTCCCTGACCTGACATGGTTTGTTTCTGTTTGGGTATATACCGTGTTTATCTCTCTTTTAACTCTTAAAACATTTTATCTAGGTCTATTAAAAGTTAAGTATTAATTGTCTAGTTTACCCCTGCTGTACAGATCCTTTTGACTGGGTATGTATTGTGTCTGATCATAAACAGTCACTTGTGCTATATTTTTACATATTTCTGCGACACAGTCATGTTTATTGGTGCCATTTTCAGGCACATGACATTTTTGATCGCTTTCTATTCTGATTTTTGAAAGGCAGAATAAACACAAACTAGTAATTCAGGAATTGGGGTTTTTTTTGCGGGGGATGGAGGGGGGCAGGGGTTTCTGCATGTGGTAAAATTGATAAAGCAGATTTATTCTTCAGGTCAGTAAGATTACAGCGACACCACATTTACCGTATATAGTTTTTTATGTTTTGGCGCTTTTACACAATAAAAACTATTTTATAGAAAAAATAATTATTTTTACATTGCTTTATTCGGAGAGTTATAACTATTTTATTTCTCCACTGATAACTGCCATACAGCTCTGCTTTTTGTGGGACAAGATGGTGTTTTCAGCAGTACCATTTTTATTTACATTCATCTTTTTGATCGTGTTTTATTGCACTTTTTGTTTGGCGGTAAGATGAAAAGCATCGTTTTTTGCCTTTTTTTATTTTAACGGTGTTCACTGAAAGGGTTAAGTAGTGGGACAGTTTTATAGGTGGGGTCGGGTTGTTCCGGAAGCAGCGATACCAAATATGTGTACTTTTATTGTTTATTTTATCATAAAAATATTTATTTATGGGTACATTATATAAAATTGTGATTTTTTTTTTACAAAATATTTCTACATTTTTTTTTTACTTAGTCCCACTATGGGACTTTCACTTTCTGCAGTCTGATCACAGTTAATGCATTGCAATGCATTAGAACTGTCAGTCTGCTCTCACACAAACTTGTAAGATAAAGCACTGAGCATGATCTAACAAGTTTGCTAGAGCCTGGTGACCCAGATGTCGTCATGACGACATCGGGTAATCATGGCAACGATCGGAACCCAGCAATGACATTGCGGTGGTGGTGATCGGAGGGCAGAGGGGACTCCACAGAGGGCATCGCTCCTGGCACTGAGTGCCGGATGTCAGCTGTCAGAATCAGTTGACACCAGGCAGCGATCGAGCGCGTACAGCGCCTAATATATACATTTTTCATGTGTGTAAAAGTGCTTTGGATAAACATAGCTGTATCAGGGTATGTTGAAAAAAAAAAAGCTATGGCTCTTAGGCTGTGTGCCCACGTTGCGGATTACAAGCGTATTTGATGCGGAATTTCCGCAGCGGAAACGCTTGTAAAACGCTTGTCAATCCGCACCCCATGGTCACCAATGAGAATCCGCAAGTTCTATGCCCATGCTGCGGATTTTTCCGCAGTGTTTTTGATGCGCACAAAAATCCGCAGCATGTCCATTAATTTTGCCTTTCCGCAAGCGGAATTGCCTTTTCAATGTAATAAAAAACGCAAGGCAATTCCGCATGCGTTTTTCTGGGCAAGGAGATGCGGAAATGAAGCGCAAATTTTCCGCTTCAATTCCGCAACGTGGGCAGATAGCCTTAGGCTATGTGCCCACGATGTAGGAATGCTGCATATTTTTTCCGCATCTCCCTGGCAGGAAAAACGCATGCATGATAATGCCCCATCTCATGCTGCACATAACACATCTGCATCTCTGGCTGCTATGGGCATAAAAGGGGACAAACTTATGGTGTGGCCCCCATGCTCCCCTGACCTCAACCCCATTGAGAACCTCTGGAGCATCATCAAAAGGAGTGTCTATGATGGCGGGAGGCAGTTCACATCTAAGCAACAGCTCTGGGAAGGTATTCTGTCCTCATGCAAAACAATTAAAGCAGAAACCATCCAAAACCTGACAAATTCAATGGACGAGAGAGTTCAGAAGCTCTTTTCGAACAAGGGGTCCTATGTGCAAATGTAACATCACCTAGAATAAAGTTTTGAGTTGAAAACTGTTTGATTTCAGTTTGTAACAACCTGCTAATGCTTATAATTTCAAAAATGACCATTTTTTTGTTCTTTATTAAAATGAAAAGGTTGAAAACTCTGCTGTGCATAATAATTTGGAACATGCATTTTGAGTGCAGTTTGAGTTTTTTATTTTTTTAAAAATATACTGTTATCATAGGCAGTTTGTACAAAAACCTTTCAATTGTACTCTAAGGCTGTGTGCCCACGTTGCATTTATGAAGCAGAAAATTTCTGCTTCATTTCTGCAAGTCCTCTCCCGGAAAAACGCATGCGGAATTCCGCACGCGTTTATCGCGCATTTTTTGCGCGTTCATCACGCGTTTTCCACATGCGGAATTGCCTTGCGTTTTTTATGCATTGGACAAAGGCAATTCCGCTTGCGGAAACGCAAAATTAAATGACATGCTGCGGATTTTTGAACGCAGCATAAACGCTGCGGAAAAATCCGCAGCATGTGAATAGAACTTGCGGAATCCCATTGGGGACCGTGGGGTGCGGGTTACCAAGCGTTTTACAAGCGTTTCCGCTGCGGAAATTCCGCATCAAAAACGCTTGAAAAACGCTACGTGGGCACACAGCCCAATAGTTATTTGACTGGAAAATTACAATGACTGCAATTCATATAGGTAATTTGGGAAAATCTGAGAAAATATTATTTGCATAATAATTTGGAACACAGTGTATAGTGTGACCAAGTTACTAGTTAAAAAAAAAGAATAAAAATGGGAAAAAATAAAAACATTATACTCACCTTCTGATGGCCCACGGTCTTCTCTCCGGTGCATCCGGTCTCTTGTACCGCTTACGGTAGTGTAAAAGGACCTTCCATAACGTCATTTAGTCATGTGACAGGTCACTTGACCACTGACGTCAGCGGTCGCGTGACCTGTCACATGACTAAATGACGTCACCACAGGTCCTTTTACACCACCGTGAGCCGTACAAGAGACCGGACGCATCGTACAGGAGACTGGGGGTCATCAGATGGTAAGTATAATGTACATTTTTTATTTTAAATTCTTTTTTTTTTTTTAAGAGGTACTATTGTACCCGGGTCCGGATGAGAGTCTCCTCTTCTCCAGACCCGGGTACCATCCGCACATTGAATCGCTTAATATCCGCATGTGCACATGTAGTCATGCGGATATTAAGCGATTCAATGTAAGTCAATGGAGGCAATTACTCTGCGTGTCTGCAAAATTAATGGACATGCTACGGATTATTCCGCAATGAAAATCCGCAGCGGAAATTTCCGCAGCATGTGCACAGCACATGCGGATTATCATTGGGGACTATGGGGCACATATTACCAAGCGTTTTTTTAAGCGTTTTCGCTGCGGAAATTCCGCAGCAAAAAAGCTTGACAAACGCATAGGGGGCACACAGCCTTAGAAGGGAAGGAAAAAAAAAGAAACACACAAAAATTAAAAAAAATCCTGTTCATTAAAAGTTTAATATCAGGGGTTATATAAGAAGGTATTGATATATAGTGGCCTTGAATCTTTATAGTGGGCAAAAATAAATCCTGTTGCTATGAAAACAAGTAAAGTTTTAGCAGAAAAGGTTATGTCATTTGGAAATTGTGATTAAGAAGCTATCCATGTCAGGTGAAGATTGGAACTGCACCAGAATCGACTATTCAGCATTAACCTCTTCAATGCCGAGCCTGTTGGCATGTTAATGACCACGCCAAATTTTACAATTCTGACAACTGTCACTTTATGAGGTAATTACTCTGGAAGGCTTCAACGGATCCCCCTGATTCTGAGACTGTTTTTTTCGTTTGCTTTTTTTTTTTTTAGGGACCACATCACATTTGAAGTGACTTTCAGGGGTCTTTATGACAGAAAATACCCAAAAGTGACACCATTCTAAAAACTGCATCCCTCAAGGTGCTCAAAACCACATTCAAGAAGTTTATTAACCCTTCAGGTGCTTCACAGGAATTTTTGGAAAGTGGAAGAAAACAATGAACATGTAACTTTTTTTCATAAAAATTTTACTTTGGACCCAAATTTTTTTATTTTCACAAGGGTAACAGGAAAAAATAGACCCCAAAATTTATTGTGCAGTTTCTCCTGAGCACACCGATACCCCATAAGTGAAGGAAAACTACTGTTTGGGCGCACAGCAGGGCTCGGAAAGGAAGGAGCGCCATTTGACTTTTTTAATGCAAAATTTGCTAGAATAATTAGCGGACGCCATGTTGCATTTGGAGGGCCCCTGATGTGCCAAAACAGTGGAAACCTCCCACAAGTGACCATTTTGGAAACTAGACCCCTCAGGGAACTTATCTAGATGTGTGGTGAGCACCTTGCACCCCCAGGTGCTTCACAGAAGTTTATAATATTGAGCCGTAAAAATAAAAGTTTCACATTGTTGCAACAAAACTGTTTTTTCAGCCCAAAATTTTGCATTTTCATAAGGGTAACAGGAGAAATTATACTGTACAGTTTGTTATGCAATTTCTCTTGAGTACACAAATACCCCACATGTGGGGGAAAACCACTGTTTGGGCGCACAGCAGGGCTCGGAAGGGAAGGAGTACCATTTCACTTTTAGAATGTAAAATTCGCTGGAATAATTAGCGGACGCCATGTCGCTTTTGGAGAGACCCTGATGTACCTAGAAAGTGGAAACCCCCACAAGTGACACAATTTTGGAAACTAGACCCCACTTATTTATCGCAAAGTGCCAACACAGCAATTTAACCTGAATACTGAATCTATTGCAAAGAGCTTGTAAGCACTGCACTCCAAGCCTAAGATACTAGCGACCGATTGAAGTGGAGGTCTGTTTTTGAGAATGGAGAGGATTTTTAATCAAAAGTAAAATTGCAAAGTTGTTTGTTTTTACAACCTCTTTGCAATTGTAACCCTTTATCGTGATGAGAATAACCCTTTAAGCCAGGGATGTCAAACTCAAAAACACAGAGGGCCAAGGTTAAAAGCTTGATATTTGTTAGAAAAATGTCTACAATTGAGGAAGTTCTTCCGTATCAAACAAAACGATTAACTTTTGGAATTCTAGTGGAATAATATAATATGTTATGTAAAAGCAGTAAAAAGCATATGGCCCAATGGTCTAATGTAAATATGTAATAACAAAGGATAAAAAACCTTGAATAAAACAGATAAAGTATGATGCCAACAAAACTGCCTCAAACACAGTATGATACCCCCACGGTGAATTCCACCACACGCACAGTATGATGACCCTACTTTGCCACCCCCTCAATCCCACTGACAAAGAATGGTGACCCCATCACAGTACGATTCTCCAACTGCAAACTCCACACAGCCCTCCATACAGTGTAATTGGCCCCACACAGTGCTCCATACAGTGTATTGGGCCCTCACATAGTGCTCCATACAGTGTAATGGGCCCTCACATAGTGCTCCATACAGTGTAATGGGCCCTCACATAGTGCTCCATACAGTGTAATGGGCCCTCACATAGTGCTCCATACAGTGTAATGGGCCCTCACATAGTGCTCCATACAGTGTAATGGGCCCTCACATAGTGCTCCATACAGTGTAATGGGCCCTCACATAGTGCTCCATACAGTGTAATGGGCCCTCACATAGTGCTCCATACAGTGTAATGGGCCCTCACATAGTGCTCCATACAGTGTAATGGGCCCTCACATAGTGCTCCATACAGTATAATGGGCCCCACATAGTGCTCCATACAGTGTAATGGGCCCCACATAGTGCTCCATACAGTGTAATGGGCCCTCACATAGTGCTCCATTCAGTATAATGGGCCCCACATAGTGCTCCATACAGTATAATGGGCCCCACATTGTCCTCCATACAGTGTAATGGGCCCCACATAGTCCTCCATACAGTGTAATGGGCTCCACATAGTGCTCCATACAGTGTAATGGGCCCCACATAGTCCTCCATACAGTGTAATGGGCCCCACATAGTCCTCCATACAGTGTAATGGCCCCACATAGTCCTCCATACAGTATAATGGCCCCACATAGTGCTCCATATAGTATAATAGGCCCCACATAGTGCTCCACACAGTGTAATGGGCTCCACATAGTGCTCCATACAGTGTAATCGGCCCCACAGTGCTCCATAATGGCCCCACATGATGCTCCATACTGTATAATGGCCCCACATGATGCTCCATACTGATTGAGAGGACAGACTGAGGAGAGGGCGCGCATGCAGAGTGGCTGCGGCATTAATGATGAAAGGGGTGGCGCACGGGCTGAGGAGAGTTGTGGCGGTGCTGAGGAGATGGATCATATCCACCGGGAGGGCTCTACGTGGCCCCTCTGGGACGCGTGCCATAGGTTCGCCACAAATGGTTTATAACATTGAGCCGTAAAAACAAAAATTTTACTTTTTTCCCAGAAAAATGTATTTTAGCCCCAAATTTTGCATTTTCCCAAGAGTAACAGGAGAAAATGGACCCCAAAATTGGTTATGCAATTTCTGCTGAGTACGCCATATGTAGGGGAAAACTACTGTTTGGGTGTACAGCGGGGCTCAGAAAGGAAGGAGTGACAGTTTGGAACCAGACTTTGATGGAATGGTCTGTGGGTGTCATGTCGCGTTTGGGGTGCCCCTGATGTGCCTAAACAATGGAAAACCCACACAAGTGACCACATTTTGGAAACTAAACCCCTCAAGGAATTTATTTAGATGTGTGGAAAGCACCTTGAACCCACAGGTGATTCACAGAATTTTACAACACTGATCTGTGAAAATGAAAAATATATATTTTCCCACAAAAATGTTGTTTTTGCCCCAATTTTTTTTTCCATTTTCACAAGGATAACAGGAGAAAATGGACAGAATAATTTGTTGTGCAATTTCTCCTGAGTACAGCAATACATCCGCAGTGCCTCCATCTGCGTCATTACAGAGAATCTTCCGCCGGGAGTGCTGTCAATCACGTTATTTCAGAGATTTACACAGAAACCCCGATGCAAGCGCTCAAGAGTAGAGCGCGATCTTTGGGAGGTAGAATGAACAAATAAAACAGCAGGTGAAGAAATGGTTTTATTTTTTTGCGCCAGTCCTCATGAGGTGTGATTAGATGACTTTATCCTTTGGGTCGGTGCGATTACAGCGATACAAGATTTATATCGGATTTTTATGGTTGGCTGCTGTCACACACTAAAAGACACTTTTTTGTGAATCGCCTCATTTTGAGAGCTATAATTTTCCTATATTTCGGCCGACAGCATCATGTGATGGCTTGTTCTTTGCAGGACGAGTTGATGTTTTTATTGGTGCCATTTGCGGGCATGTGTCATTTTTGATCGCTTTCTAGTCTGATTTTTGGGAGGCAGAATGAACAAAAACCAGCAACTTAGCAATTGTGGTTTTTGGGGGTGGGAGGATATATGTCGTTCTGTATGTTGTAAATTTTTTAAGTCAGCTTTTTTTCCCTTGGGTCAGTACAATTACAGGGATCCCACATTTATAGTTTTTTATGTTTTGGTGCTTTTACACAAAAACTATTTTACAGAAGAAGTAATTATTTTGCATTGCTTTAGTCTAAGAGCTATAACTTATTTTGTATTTCGGCTGATGGAGCTGTATGGCAGCTTGTTTTTTGCGGGACAAGATGACGTTTTCAGCAGTACCATTTTTAGTTTCATTCGTTTTACTGATCGTGTTTTATTCTGATGAAAAAGCATAGCTTATTTTTTATAGTGTTCACCGAAGGGGTTAACTAGTGGAACATTTTTATAGGATGGGTCATACCGGACGTGGCGATACCAAACGTGTCCTTTTTCTTCCCATACAAATATTTATTTATGGGTACAATATATTGTTTTTATTATTGATTTTTTTTTCTTTTTACTTAATTCCACTATGGGACTTATAACTGAACAGAGTGCTGAAAGTGTAAGACATAGCAATGCAGGAGGAGCACTGCAGATCCAGCTGACAGCCAGCAGTGATCGTCCACGCACAGCCCCCTTCATCCTTCATGAAATACACTTCCTGACCATGAGATATATACTGCAACTGTTGGGGAGGGGTTAAGCACCTGTTTTTGAAAGGACAGTCTGATAAAGTAGTTTATGATGAAGCGTCAACATTAAGAAATCAACGTCCATCTTATTCAACCATTAAAAACTAGGTTGCCTATTTTAAACGTTGAAGAAAAGATGTTATGGAGTGAAGGGGAAACTAGTTTCATATGAGGAAGTCAACTGAAAAAGATATTGCTTCCATTGCTGTGGACAAAGATGACAATTTTTGTGATAACTTGAAAAATGGAGAGTCAGTCACAGCAGAATATTTTGTATCTCTACTAACCACACAATGGGCCTAAATAGTGGAAACATGATGAAGGAAAACTTTCCAGTGGCGTCTAGTTTTAGCAGATAATGCGCCTGCCCACAAGTCTCGCATGGTCCTGCAAAAATACAATGAAACCGGATTTGAAATTGGTGATCATCACTTAATAACTGAAACAATAAATTATGACAAACAAGATGGTAATTGATGCTGTGGCTGGCAGAACAGGAAACAGTTTTCCTTTCTAATGGATAAAAATTATTTTTTGATTGATGTATTAGAGTTGACAGCCGATCATTACATAAAATAGTGTCATTTCAAAAACAGCGCGTTTTTTCTAGGCTTTACCATCTATGTATCCATATCCCCTCAAACAATGGCAGATCAATCAGATGAAGGAAGATCCCGTACTTCGGATAGAGGACATGTAAAACAGGGGCGAAAGTTGAGACTGACATTTGATACTCAAAGCTTGCTGCTTCAGAATTTTTAAATCTTTTAGTCAGCTGTTTCTGTGGTTACTGACATATGAAATGCTGATAATTTGAAGTGTTTAGGCTTTTGCCAAATCCATTAAGAGTCATTAGCGAAAAAAGCATTGCACGAAGCACAGGAAAGTCTGCAGAGGACTGGAGCAATGTTATATTCTCCGATGAAGCCCCTCCTGATTGTTTGGGACTTAAAGAAGAAAAAATCTCCGGAGAAGAAAAAGGTGAGCGCTGCCATGAGTGATGCCAACAGTAAAGCATCCTGAGACTATTCATGTGTGGGGGCTTTTCATCTGAGGATGTATGGTCACTCACAATTATTCTTAATAACACTGCCATGAATAAAGTATGATCTCTAATCATCCTGGAAATATGGACACAAAGACTTCTTACTGAAGAAGCCAGAATCAAGAAGCAGAAGAAACCCCAACAGCCATGGTTAAGAGAAGAGGCCCTAACGATCATGGAAGAAAGACAAATGGCAAGAGAAAAGGTAACATGCAGAATGCATACAATATCAGTAAAAGACTAAAGTGCCATTTCAAGCAACGAATTTTATAACAAAAGATACAGGGATAGAAAGCGAACATCTGAGGAGCAACACAAGGAATGATGAAAGTTTCAACCCACATTGAATGACATCAAGAGAAACTGAGCCAGAACAGATCAAGGAAAGCTGGAAAGAATACACAGAGCACCCCTACAAGAACGGCTCAGTGATATGGGAAGAAACTGACTAGAAATTATAGAAATTCCAAAAAAAGTGATAACCCAAGTGGCTCAGCGTGAACAAAACATTTAAATTGTGGCTCTATGGCAAGGAATCTCCCCAGATCTCAATCCCATTGAAAACCTGTGAACAACACTCAAATGTGGAGGACAAAAACACAGAAATTGTGAAGAACCACAAGCACGAATTAGACAAGCATGGGTGGTGAGTCAGTCGTAAAAATAAGGGACAACACTGTAAATATTTAGACTTTACATAAACTTTATATATTTGTCAAGCAAAGTTTAAAACTGATATTTGTACTACAGTAACCATAGAAACATCTAAAAACACTAAAGCAGCAACATATGAAAACAAAGATAGGAGTCAGGCTCAAAAGTTATGGCCACGACTGTAGGACTGGCAGCAGATTTGGCCTAGAGCGCAGTGACAGCACTCATGCTTCTCACCCCCCCCCCATCCCCGTCTGCAGCCACCCGGCTCACGTCCACCCCTGCACCGGCTGCAGCCACCCGGCTCACGTTCCCCCCTGCACCGGCTGCAGCCACCCGGCTCACGTCCCCCCCTGCACCTGCTGCAGCCACCCCCCGCTCACGTCCTCCCCTGCACCTGCTGCAGCCACCCTGCTCACGTCCCCCCCCCTGCACCGGCTGCAGCCACCCGGCTCACGTTCCCCCCTGCACCGGCTGCAGCCACCCCGCTCACGTTCCCCCCTGCACCGGCTGCAGCCACCCCGCTCACGTTCCCCCCTGCACCGGCTGCAGCCACCCCGCTCACGTCCCCCCCTGCACCGGCTGCAGCCACCCCGCTCACGTTCCCCCCTGCACCGGCTGCAGCCACCCCGCTCACGTTCCCCCCTGCACCGGCTGCAGCCACCCCGCTCACGTCCCCCCCCTGCACCGGCTGCAGCCACCCCGCTCACGTCCCCCCCTGCACCGGCTGCAGCCACCCGGCTCACGTCCCCCCTCTACCGGCTGCAGCCACCCCGCTCACGTTCCCCCCTGCACCTGCTGCAGCCACCCGGCTCACGCCCCCCCCCCCTGCACCGGCTGCAGCCACCCGGCTCACGTTCCCCCCTGCACCGGCTGCAGCCACCCGGCTCACGTTCCCCCCTGCACCGGCTGCAGCCACCCGGCTCACGCCCCCCCCTGCACCGGCTGCAGCCACCCGGCTCACGTTCCCCCCTGCACCGGCTGCAGCCACCCCGCTCACGTTCCCCCCTGCACCGGCTGCAGCCACCCCGCTCACGTTCCCCCCTGCACCGGCTGCAGCCACCCCGCTCACGTCCCCCCCTGCACCGGCTGCAGCCACCCCGCTCACGTTCCCCCCTGCACCGGCTGCAGCCACCCCGCTCACGTCCCCCCCCCTGCACCGGCTGCAGCCACCCCGCTCACGTCCCCCCCTGCACCGGCTGCAGCCACCCGGCTCACGTCCCCCCTCTACCGGCTGCAGCCACCCCGCTCACGTTCCCCCCTGCACCGGCTGCAGCCACCCCGCTCACGTCCCCCCCTGCACCGGCTGCAGCCACCCCGCTCACGTCCCCCCCTGCACCGGCTGCAGCCACCCCGCTCACGTCCCCCCCTGCACCGGCTGCAGCCACCCCGCTCACGTCCCCCCCTGCACCGGCTGCAGCCACCCCGCTCACGTCCCCCCCTGCACCGGCTGCAGCCACCCCGCTCACGTCCCCCCTCTACCGGCTGAGATCAGGTCTCCATAGCAGAGCGCTCACAAGCCGCCACTTAATGCCTTCACCCCGGCTTATCACACTAGCCTCCTCTCCACGGCGGGAAGTGCGCGCTCCGCGGTTGGAGAGGCTGCGCCCTCGCAGGGGCCGGTAATACACGGACACGCGCACTAACAAGCTGCCGCGACCACAGCGGGACTTCCGTCCCAGGCAAGACCACGCGGTGACTTACTGCAGGCGCTTCCCGGTGCCCTCGCAACTTCCTTATATCCCATGAGTTACTTCCGGTAAATGACGCAAAGAAAAGAAAGCGTTTCCTGTAACAACCGATACAAAGGAGGAGCCTCAGCGCAAGAGTGCGCGACCAATAAGCGGCCGGGCGACGCATACGTCATCACGTGCTGAGCGGGCGCTGCCGTGACTCGGGGTCATACTGTGTGTGTACTAAGAGCGCGAAAGCGTCCTGACACCTGTGCGGGCGGGACTACCCCGGCCACCATCTCTATGGCGCTCACATCTGGTGTCTGTGCCCCAGAGGCGGAGCTACACTGCTGGGTGAGCTGTTCACGCGGTGGGCACAGCCAGTGTACGTGCACAGATGTGAGTGCACGCTGAACACACCGCAGCTCCCAGGCGTCAGCGCCCCCTGCTGGTCGGGGATTAGTCCTCAGCGCTGCTTAGTTGCGGCACTGTCCTCTATAGACTGTAGTTCAGCAGCGTCAGGGGCTCATTTTGTACTTATGTTAACCCCCTAGTGACCAGGCCTTAAAGGGGTACTTTCATGCTTTGAAATGATTCGCTCTCCATGGGATAGGGAACAGCTCCCTTCTTGCTGGAGGTCTGCCCTCTGGGATAGGACGGGACTCTGCTTGTGAATGGAGCTGTGGTCGATCATGTGCACTGCTACTCCATTCATTCTTTTGGGAAAGCCAAAGACCAGGAGGCCGCGCTCAGCCATCTGGGGCTCCAAGTAAGGGTAACTGGGGCAGCGGGGCGCATGATCAGGCTCTTCAGGGCCCCGGGTCTCTGGATCAGAGGGGTCACAGCAGGGCCGTATTTGGCATTCATGCTGCCCTAGGCACTTTAAGTGGTCACGCCCCCTACTGGTAAGTCAGGCTAAGGCCACGTTCACACGATCAGTATTTTACCACAGTATTTGTAAGTCACAACCAGGAGTGGGTGATAAATACAGAAGTGGTGCCCGTGTCTCTATTAGACTTTTCCTCTGATTGTTCCACTCCTGGTTTTGGCTACAGGTAAAATACTGAACGTGTGCACGTGACCTAACAGTGCACATACCCTTTAGATAGTAGTTGAAGGGGTTTTCCAGGACTATATTTTATTTTTTACTATGAGCCAAAAAGCTACCAGGCAGGTAATTGCTAACTACCTGTGCTATCCGACAGCGGCTCAGAGCAGTCACTGACCGCTCCTGCCGGTGATTCTGCTGCTCCACGCGAACAGAGCCGCTCTTCCTCTTCCGGGCTGCTCTGTAGATGGGGCGTGCCTGCCGACGCCATGATGATTGATAGCGTCCCTCAGTTATGCAGCGGGGAGCCAGCTGTCAATCACTATGACATTGGCAGGTCACACACTGTCAGCAGAAGAGCTGCTGCTGCTCTCAGAATCGCGGCAGGAGCGGTCAGTGACCTCTGTCCCAGCAGAGATCGGTGGGCAGGTCAGCAACTACCTGCCTGTTAGTTTTTACTATGAGCCTAAGAACTGATATAGCCTTTAAGGTCCCCTATACTCACTAGACTAACGTAGGCTGCACTCGCCGATATCAACGGGTTCGGCTCACAGTCTAATGCTACGTTCACACATCTGTGTGAGTGGTACAATTTTGAGAGAAATGGACCAATTTTCTCAGGTGTCATCTTAGTTGTACCTATTTGCTTCTGTGTAGAGGTGTCCTTGCTTCCAAGCCAATAAAAAAATCTTTGGAAGATCACTTTGTCATTCAAGTCTGGGATGCAAAATGGAAGCAAGTGGTAAGCCTTCCGATCTGCACTTGGGTCTCACGGATCCTCATGGTAAATGACTGAGTCTCATCCACAAATCGGATCAGAATAGGACCTGCTCAGAGTGTCAGACATCTCACTATCAAATCCATGGTTTCAACAGATGTGTGAAAACATCCATTCTACTCTATGGGACAAAGTGCTGTCCGAGGATAAAAATTGAGCAGTTCTCGGACGTGTCACACAGGTGTGATGTAGCCTAAGTTCCCATGATGAGTATTTGGTGAGTTTTTAAAGCTACAGATTCGCTAAAGCATTTCTTCACCAATTAGCTAAATTAAGTTACTTTTGAGTGCGTTTTTTTGCATGCATTTTATGTCGTTTTTTCTGCTGCAGTTTTTGTCTCTTTGATGTGTCATGCTTTAAATAAAAGTACTTTGTTTTGGAAGCTTCCTGTTACTTAGCTTTGATAAAAACTTCATTGATAAAGTCACGTGCAGGTTACATGTGCTTGTATTGCGCTTCCTCTGAGGAAAAGTACTAAAAAAACACAGAAAAATTGTTTTTTTATCTGTGGATTTTCTTCATCTCATACAAGTCTATGGGTAAAATCCGCAAATAAAATATTTACCATAAAAGAAATTGACGTTGCATATTTCAAAATCACACTACAGGTCAGTGTACACAGCATAAAAAAGCAGTGAGATTTGAATAAATCCCATACAAACCCAATGACCACGGTGGGAATTTAGCCTAAAGCCTGTTTCACACATCCTGATATTTTCAGTACTGGTAAAAACAGTACCGGTGTCACCCGTGTGGACCATCAGTGTGACACATACAGGAATAGAATACAGAATAAAAATGACTGATGTTTAGGTGTTAGATTGAAACATGTCCGTGAGATACATTAGTGTCGTGCCTATCTAGTTTAATGTACATGTATTTATCAAAAAAATAAATCAATGAAAAAAAGGCATGGGATCCCCCCTATTTTTAATAACTAGCTAAGGGAAAGCAGACAGCTGTGAGCTGGTCATCTTATGCTGGGTAGGGCCCAATAACCATGGACCTTCCTAGCCTGTTGTTATCAGCTCATAGCTGTCTACTTTGCCTTTGGTGGTTATTAAAAACGGGGGGGGGGGACCCTAAACAAATGACTTGGGGACCTCCTTATTTTTAATAACCAGCAAAGGCAAAGCAGAGAGCTGCGGGTTGTTATTAATAGGATGGAAAGGTCCATGGATATCGACTCCTTCCCAGCCTAACAACATAAGCCCTCAGCTGCCCCAGAAGTGACGCATCCATTAGATGCGCCAATTCTGGCGCTTAGCCTCAGCTATTCCCGATTGCCCTGGTGTGTTGGCAATTGGGCTAATGGGTTTGTGGGGATAATGGCAGCAGCTGAGGCTGGCATCAAGTCCTGGGGTTTGTAACAGAGAGGCGTCTATCAGACACCCCCATTACTAACTCCATAGTCAAAAGAAATAAACAGAAAAGTCCATTATTTGTAAAAATCACTCCCCGTCAATGTCCCTCTTTCACCCATTTACTAAAAATCCACGCGAGTTTGTTGTATTCCTCATGGAGGTCCCAAGTCGATCCCCATCCAGAGAACGAAGCTCCATTGATTGGTGCAGCAGTCACTGCCGGTTCTCACGCTGCACTCTAACTGCTGTGATGAGTGGTGACGTCAGTAAGGTTACCGCATTTCACAGCTGACGGGTCTCACGCTGCACAGCGCGAGAGCCGGAACGATGAGCGGTGATGTCACCTCACTGACGTCACCACTCATCACAGCAGCCGGTTTCTCGCTGAGTGCAGCGTGAGAACCAGCAGTGACTGCTGCTCCTGTCTCTGTCATTTTGCATTTTCAGATGTGCACCAGAGCACCTGTGTCTGAATCACGTCACCTATCACATGATCTATCAAAGGGGTTCCAAAATTCAAACGTGACATGTCACATGATACATCAGGTGCTGGGGGACCCCACGTCCTCTAAACTGCCCAGGGCCCAGGCGTCTCTTAATCCAGCCCTGGTAGCACTATTAAAAATCTAAAGAGTAACTTACGGTAAATTTTGGTAGATTTTTTTCATATGTTTTAGGCTTTTTTATTCTGAGGAAATCAGTGGGGTCTGGGTCCTGAGACCCTCCACCAATTGCTCAAAAGACCTCTTAGAAGTATGAAGCTTAGAAGACAGAAGCCTATGACTTTCTACTACATCTGTACTCCGCTGTGTAATTGTGCTCTTGTCTACTGAACTGCGCACTTTTTATACGCATTTTGAGTGATTGGTGGGGGCCTCAGGGCTGGGTTCTCCACCAGTCTGCTCAGAATTAAAGTTGCAAAAACATTAAAAAAAAATTAGCAAAAGTTTACTTACTCTTTAAGGTGCACTTATGTAGGTCGATAAGCAGCTACAATTTATCGGCATATGTAGACAGGCTGGCAATCAACCGATGTATGAGCGAAACATTAGTTCATCGGGTGAAATCATTTTTTAGCTTCTTTAATGCCTGCTCACCTGAAGCGGTCCCAGGGATAGGAGCACAGAGAAGCATCCTGACCAGACATGAGTTGCATATGAAGTAAAGGTATTTCCATCTCCAGTTAAAAACGAATGATGTTTATTAAATCTCAAAAAAGTAAAAAGATGATAAAGAACACTCATCCATAAGTAGAAAACACTCAGTGTAAGGGATTGCGTAGCGAATACATGTCAAGGTATTTAGGACATCTAGGCTACGTGTTTCGAATGCAACCTGGGTGTTCATTGTCAAAGCTGCTATGAGAATGGTATGCTATCATTAACACTAGGACTACTGGACTCGTGACCCCGCCTAGAACTACTGAAAGGAGTCATTTTGACTCCTTGCTTGTTTTCGTTTATTTTTAGAGTTTCATTTGTGGTTATTTATTAATAATTATATTTTTTGTAATGTATTATTATTGTGAGATCCAACAGTAATGCTTTTGATTGTTTTTTTTCTGCTTTTCTTATTTTTCTACAGAAAATAACAATAATTATAATAGACGTTTTTCAAACATTTTTTTTTATTCAAGTGCACACATATAAACAACAACTGAAGAACAAAAAGCAGAGAAAATGTAGGTGGAGGAGCATAAAAATGAAAATATGGCGCAGAATTCACCTTCTAAACATTTGGTGTTTCGCATTTTAGGCATTGCGTTTGATTTATGGCAGTACATTGCCCACACAAAGACTTACCACAAGTCTTACAATTTCCGACAGATCTATTTTTCTTGCACTTTTCTTTGATCTGGCAAAATTTTGTTTGAACCATCACTTCTGAGCATGTAGAAACTTGGGACGTGGAACCCTTTTCCCTATCTGTGACATAAGGACCACTCAACTCTCTCACAAGCGTTTGCAAAAATGCCTTGCGTGACATTTTTTGGTGGGTAATCTCCTTGAATATTATCCATGCATTTATACCCGCAAAGTCTAAGGCATTTTCAAATGCATGAACAGGCCATCTCCTTGTGCATGTTCGTGTGGTATATTTTCGTGCCATCTGATCCACTACATCTACTCCATATTTTGTTTCATTGTAAAACTTTACCGTTTCTGGAGTTTTTTTAGCGGAATCAGACGCAACAACAACATCTGGATGGACGGAACTCAAAATGACAACATTTTTGTTGGGCTTTCCTTGATATACTGTAAGTGTAAAATTGTCTTCATTTCTAAACACTTTAGTGTTGTACAATTCCTCTTTCATGGATTTTATTTCTTTAGGCACTTCTCGCCTTATCTTGTTCAGTGTTCCCACGATGGTTGTTCCTTTGCTTTTTAGCTGTTTAGCTAATTTTACTGAAGTAAAATAATTATCGGTTGTAACATTGCGACCTTTTTTCAAAAACGGGTCCAATAACTTCATTACCACATGGTCAGCTAAACGGTCCTCAGCACGGCGTGTGTCATCTTTGCCTAGATAAGGGAAGCCATTTGCCAGATATTTGCTCCTCTTATCAACAGCTAGCCAATATTTGTGGCCATATTTATCTGGTTTGGAAGGCATGTACTGCGTGAATGGACACCTAGTTTTGCTTGGGAAAAGTTGCTCATCCACCATTATGTATGGGCCAGGTTTGTAACACGCAATACAATTTTCAATAAACCTGTCCCACACAGTAGAAAATAGAGCAAACTTGTCCGTTTGCAGTCTCTCCGATCGAGTAGATTTCTCATCAAATCTGAGAAACCTCATAATTTCAACAAAGCGGTCCCTAGACATTGTTGCTTTGCAAAACGGTATTCCCCAGTCATTACACCAAATACTGCTAATCGAGTGACGGTTCGTGCCAGATATTCCACGAGCATAGAATATCGCAATGAATGCATCTAGCTCCTCATCAGATAGAGTTTGTTCAGCATTACACAGTAATACAAGCAGGTAAAACACAAGGAAAATGTGAAAAGTTGACATGTAAATTGAACTACATCTATATGAACATCAGGGTAAATAAGACAGAGTGAAAAAATTATGCACAAAACTTTATAGCAACATTTAGTGACAAAAGGACCTCAAAATATAGTAGGGAGTCAAAATGACTCCCTTCAGTAGTTCTTGGTAAATTTTGAAAAAAACGCGCAAATTTTTCACCAAAATTATTTATTCTCACAAAATCTTTTTTCACATCATATTTGAGGAAAAGTCACCGAGTTTCAAGCCGGAATTCTGAAAAATGTAGTCACAGAAGAGAAATAAAAAACGAAAGGATTCAAAATGACTCCATCAGTAGTTCTAGTGTTAAATACCTTCCTGATAAGCAGGTA
Source organism: Phyllobates terribilis (assembly GCF_046119375.1). Taxonomy (NCBI): domain Eukaryota; kingdom Metazoa; phylum Chordata; class Amphibia; order Anura; family Dendrobatidae; genus Phyllobates; species Phyllobates terribilis. Next base: position 193,746,749 of record NW_027362772.1, on the reverse strand, counting down.
GAAAGAGCTCTACATGTGGCCACGGGTAAGATCACATGTTACTGACAGATATACATATTCATAAAGACGGGGAGAAAATACACCCCCATAATTGTGATTTAAAACCAGATACAAAAATAATAAAATCAACAACATTAGGCTGTGTGCACACGATCCGGAGCTGCTGCGAGTTTGACGCTGCGTGTTATGCAGCGTCAAACCTGCAGCGTCCAGATGTTACAGTATAGTGGATGGGATTTCTCGAAATCTCATGTCCACTATGCGTCTCCATGCACCTGCGGATCACCCGCGGACACTGACATGCGGCGCGTCTTTCCAGACTGCAGGATGTCAATTTCTCTTGCGAGTCCGAATGCAGGCTTTCACCATAGACCTAACCTCTACGAGGAAAGTCCGCAGGTGAATAAAAAAAAATGGCGCAACTCATTTGTATAGATGAGTGGAAGCCGCTGGCGGCTCTTCCGCAGCTTCTGGGCCGCGGGCTGGTATGCATCTTGGGCACATACCCTCAGTATCCTAACAAACTACTAATAAAATAAAAATGTAAAGATAAGGGTGTTATAGTAGTGGTGATGGACACAATGTCATAAAGAACACAAATCATGGATCAGTTAAACTTAGTTAAAGGATGAGTCCACCTATACCAAATTGCTACACAACCCCACAACTGCAATCATGTTGAAAACTAATAAGCTTATAGCGGAGGGTTTTGCATTGGGGGTTTTAAGTGAAAAAAAGAGGGATTTCCTTATGGTAGAATACCCAGTACTCCCCCACATGCATGCTCTCCCTAAAACACTTAAAAACATAAATCCCGTCATTTGTTTTTAATTGGAGCTGAAAATCCTTTTACTTTGAACACCAAAATGTGTTATCCACTTTCTTACGAGCGCGGCGATACCCCACATGTAGCCAAAAAGTTCAGTTTGGACAAACTGCAGAGCTCGGAGCGGAAGGAGCAATATTTGAATTTTGGAACACAAATTTGTTTGAAAGACAGCGGGCACCATGTTGCATTTGCAGGGCCCCTATGGTGCCTAATCAGCAGAAACCCCCCACAGCTGACCCCATTTTGAAAACTACACCTCTCAAGGATTTTATATTGAGGATTTTGGACCTAAAGGTACTACACATATGATAATATTAGGTCGTCATATTGAATACGTCGTCATTAGTGTTGAGCGCAAGTGTTCGCTGCTCGTATTTGCATCGGCGCTCAGGTAAGCACTGAGTATCGCGGGTGCTCAAGTGACATGCTCGAGTCTCCGCCCCACATGTTTTGCAGCTGTTAGATAGCCAAAAAAAACATGGGGATTGCCTGGCATACACAGCAATCCCTGCATGTTTTTTTTTTGTGTTTTGTGTCTAACAGGCGCAAAACATGTGGGGCGGGGACTCAAGCATGTAGAGCACCCGCAATACTCGGTGCATACCCGAGCCCCCGATGCAAACTCAAGTAGCAAGTAACACTAGATGTCATATCGTCATCATTGTTTTTTTTTGCTTTTGAGAAAAACCCAATCCTATCCCCAACTCCAACCCTAAGCCTAACACAATCCTAATCCCAACCCTAAATCCAACCGTAAACCTAACACGACCTTAACCCCAACCGTAATCCTAACATAACCCTAACACAACGATAACCCCAACCCTAACACAACCCAAACCCCAACCTTAGCTGCAAAGAATGAAAACAATTATTTTTTATTTTATAATTTTTATTTGACTAAGTGGATGACAAAGGGGGATTTGATTAACTAATTATTGGTTTTTGATCACTGTGATATCACAGATCACTCTAATATCACAGAAACAGAAAAGACAGACGGCACTTCCAATACAAGAAATAGGTGTGTACAAGTGCTTACTAGGAGAAGCTACCTCCATATACAATTAATAGTGTTGAGCGAGCATGCTCGACACTGCTCGGTATTCGCCCGAGCATCTCACTACTCAGGATGTTCGGCGAGCACCGAGCATTTCCGGGTTACTCAGGGCCGTGGCAAAGGTGAAAATGTGCCACAACCAACAGCCACATCTTCACGCTCCCAGTTCTTGACCAAATTACTAGGGAAGCACACAACAACAAGACCACTATTGCGAACTGATCAGTGTGAACAGGTCATTAATTGTATAGCAGATAATACTTCCAGTCACCTGGGCATCACCACCTCCGGTCTGTCTTTCACATGGTCAAGTGTTAGCAGCCGTGAGTCTCGACCGCATACTCCTCACCCTGATGCTCCTTCCTCCCACCATGCCGAGTGTCGTCAGACAGCAACTGATTCCACAGTTGGACACTCTGAAGAGCTGTTCACTGTTCCATTTCCATATTTGGGCCCCTCGCCTGCTCCGCTTGAAGTAGTGGAAGAGGAGATCCCATGTAGCGATGGCCAAATATTTGAACAGCCACGGCCACAGGAAGGCGACGCTGGCAATTTGTCACAAGAGGTGGACGATGACGAGACACAATTGCCACAAAGTGAGGAGGAGGACCGTGGTGCGGAAGTGGAAGAGGAGGAGGTGGTGGATGATCTAGTAACTGACCCAACGTGGCAGGAGGACACGCAGAGCGAGGCCAGCAGCACACAGGGGGAGGGAGGCAAAGTACCCCAACAGCCAGGAAGAAGCAGTGTGGTGGCCGCAGACAGAAGGCGGGCAACCGTTCCCCGTAACACCAACACGAGGGACGTTGCCAGTACAACCAGTAGGTCTTCCAGAGTCTGGAATTTTTTTAAAGACTCTGCTGATAACCCCTAAAAGGCCATTTGTACCACCTCCCAGGCCAGCATCAGCAGGGGTGACAAAACTGCCAGCCTGACCACCACCAGCATGATCAGGCACATGTCAACAAAGCACCCGACTTTGTGGGGCGAACCCCAGGGTCCACAACCAGCATCAGCGGGTGTCACCACTGCTTCTTCCGCTGTTGTGCGTGTAAGAGTACCCCCTGTTGTGCTTGCAAGGCAATCCCCTGTCCATACTGCATGCAAAGATGCCCCCCTCCTCTCAGTCTTCACATGTTATGGCAGTTTCTCAAGAAACAGCATCAACGTCCACGTCCCACCAGCGTTCAATTGTCCATATACCAGACCTTTGAACGAAAGCGCAAATTCGCAGCCAACGCCCCACAGGCCACAGTCCTAAATTCGCACATTTCACGACTGCTTGCATTGGAAATGCTGCCTTTTAGGCTGGTGGAGACGGAATCCTTCCGCAACCTTATGGCGGTGGCCGTCCCTCGGTACTCGGTCCCCAGCCGACACTATTTTGCCCGGTGTGTCATCCCCGCACTACACAAGCACGTGTCCCAAAACATCTGCCGTGCCCCCAACAACGCAATTACTGGGAGAGTTCACCTGACAACGGACACGTGGACAAGTGCTTGTGGCCAGGGACGGTACATCTACTTGATGGCACACTGGGTAAACATAGTGGAAGCCGGGACCCAGTCGGACCTTGGGACGGAGCACATCCTCCCCACACCGAGGATTGCGGGCCCTATGTCAGTCAGAGTTGCCCCCACAGTGTACAGCTCCTGCGCATCATCCTCCTCCTCCTCATGTTCAGCCTCCAGATATCACCACATCAGTTACAAGCTGGAAGCACGGCAGTACTGCCTCAGCCAAGTGGCAACAGGCTGTGCTGAAACTCATAAGCTTAGGTGATAAACCTCACACTGCTTGTGAGTTGTGGACAGCTGTGAAAGAGCAGGCAGATCTGTGGCTGAGACCGCTGAACCTACATCCAGGCATGGTCGTGTGTGACAATGGCTGTAACCTGGTGGTGGCTCTGAGGCGAGGCGAGATCACACACGTACCATGCCTGGCTCATGTGCTTAACCTCGTGGTTCAGCGGTTTCTTAAATCGTATCTGGAGTTGCCAGATCTGCTCGTCAAAGTACGCCGCCTGTCAGCTCATTTTCGCAAGTCGGCTACAGCTTCCGCCGCCCTTGCTGTGTTGCAGCAGCGTTTGCAGCTTCCGGCACACCGACTGGTGTGTGATGTCCCCACACGTTGGAACTCTACCCTCCACATGTTGCAAAGGATTTATGAGCAGAAGAGAGCAGTTGTGGAGTACCAGCTGCAACAAGGCCGCCGATATTCAGGTCAGACTCCACACATAAGACCTCAGGAGTGGACCTGGATGTCTGACATATGTACCATCCTGATAAACTTTGAGAAGTCCACCAAGATGGTGAGTGGCGATGACGCTGTCATTAGCGTCCGCATCCCACTTGTCTGTCTTTTGCAATGCTCTCTGCAGAGAATTAAAGAGGAGGCATTGCAGCCAGAGTATGATGAGAAGGATCAAGAAACCGTAGCGGGCGATTACACACAGCCCAGCCTCATCTCATCCCAACGTGCATTGGGGGACAATGAGGGAGAGGAGGAGCAGGAGGAGGAGGAAGAACAGGAGCTGGTATCATGCGCTGTAGACGGTAGTACCTGTACAACTGTCATACCGTTGGTTCAGCGTGGGTGGCCTGAGGACGGGGGGAGGAGGAGGAGGAGGAGAGCATGGTCAGTCGTCATCTTGGTGAGGACATAGAAGTCTTGCCCGTTACCAGTCTGGCACGCATGGCTGACTTTATGTTACGCTGCCTTAACCGTGACCCTCGCATTGTCAAAATGTTGGGTGACAGTCATTACTGGTTGGTGACACTTTTAGACCCCCACTACAAGGAGAACTTTCACTTTCTTATTCCTGAGGTGGAGAGGTCTACAAAAATGGGGCAGTACCAGAAGGCCCTTGCTGCAGAACTGTTAAAAAAATTCCCATCTGAACACGTTAGCGGCAGAGGTCACAGTTCGTTGACCAACTAAGGCGTACAGGCGAGAGAGACGCAACTCCAATCCAGCAGAGGCAGGGTAACACTGTCAATGTTCTGGGACAGTTTTCTGAGACCCGACCAGCTTACAGGCTCTGAGGCGTGGGGTACTCTCACAAGGAGTGGAAAGGATCAAGAGATGGTGACGGAGTACCTTGCCGACCGTACCAGCGTCCTCTGTGATTCCTCTGTGCCTTTTAATTATTTGGTATCCAAGCTAGACACTTGGAATGAGCTCGCTCTGTACGCCTTGGAGGTCCCGGCCTGCCCTGACGCTAGCGTGTTATCGGAGCATGTTTTTAGTGCCGCTGGGGGAATTATAACTGATAAGCGCACTCCCCTGTCAACTGACAATGCTGACAAGCTGACCCTTATCAAAATGAACAAGGGCTGGATTGGGCCAGACTTCTCATCACCACCAAATGACAGCAGAGTAACATAAAGTCAAATCCACTGTGTTGTTTCGGGAGGTGTATTCCCATGCACCGCTTCACACCCACACATGGGTATACGCGTCCTCATTTCGGCTATTTTTTGCTCTTCTCCTTATCCTCAGCCTCCACCACCACTATACCACCAGGGTGACTGTGGTCCGTGTTGCCAGCATTGCAAGTTCCTCCGTACTAATTTTTGGCAGCTTTTGCTTGGAAGGCATAGGCAAAGACTATGGGAGACCCACTCCCCCATAATGGGAATAATGTTTTTAATATGCTGTACTGCATGGCTCTTGTAAGGGGCATTGCAAGTTTCTCTGTCCTAATTTTTGGCAGCTTTTGCTTGGAAGGCATGGGCAAAGACTATGGGAGACCCACTCCCCCATAATGGGAATAATGTTTTTAATATGCGGTACTGCATGGCTCTTGTAAGGGGCAATAAAATCGGCTTGTTAAGCTACTGTGACCTCCACGTCTCTTCCACGGGGCATTGATATTGTCTTTTTAGTCCACTGCGACCTCCACCACTCTTCCAAGGGGCATTGATATTGTCTTTTTATTCCACTGCGACCTCCACCACTCTTACAAGGGGCATTAAACCAGTCTTGTTAAGCTACTGTGACCTCCACGTCTATTCCACGGGGCATTGATATTGTCTTTTTATTCCACTGCGACCTCCACCACTCTCCCAGGGGGCATTAAAACCGTCTTGTTAAGCTACTGTGACCTCCACGTCTCTTCCAAGGGGCATTAAAACCGTTTTGTTAAGCGACTGTGACTTCCTCGTCTCTTCCACGGGGCATTGATGTTGTCTTTTTATTCCACTGCGACCTCCACCACTCTTCCGAGGGGCATTGATATTGTATTTTTATTCCACTGCGACCTCCACCACTCTTCCACGTGGCATTGATATTGTCTTTTTATTCCACTGCGACCTCCACCACTCTTCCAAGGGGCATTAAACCGTCTTGTTAAGCTACTGTGACCTCCACGTCTCTTCCACGGGGCATTGATATTGTCTTTTTATTCCACTGCGACCTCCACCACTCTTCCAAGGGGCATGGATATTGTCTTTTTATACCACTGCGACCTCCACCACTCTTCCAAGGGGCATTGATAGTCTTTTTATTCCACTGCGACCTCCACCACTCTTCCAAGGGGCATTAAAACCGTCTTGTTAGGCTACTGTGACCTCCACGTCTCTTCCACGGGGCATTGATATTGTCTTTTTATTCCACTGCGACCTCCACCACTCTTCCAAGGGGCATTGATATTGTCTTTTTATTCCACTGCGACCTCCACCACTCTTCCAAGGGGCATTGATATTGTATTTTTATTCCACTGCGACCTCCACCACTCTTCCAAGGGGCATTAAAACCGTCTTGTTAAGCTACTGTGACCTCCACGTCTTTTCGAAAGGGCATTAAAACCGTCTTGTTAAGATACTGTGACCTCCACGTCTCTTCCACGGGGCATTGATATTGTCTTTTTAGTCCACTGCGACCTCCACCACTCTTCCAAGGGGCATTGATATTGTCTTTTTATTCCACTGCGACCTCCACCACTCTTCCAAGGGGCATTGATATTGTCTTTTTATTCCACTGCGACCTCCACCACTCTTCCAAGAGGCATTGATATTGTCTTTTTATTCCACTGCGACCTCCACCACTCTTCCAAGGGGCATTAAAACGGTCTTGTTAAGCTACTGTGACCTCCACGTCTCTTCCAAGGGGCATTAAAACCGTCTTGTTAAACCACTCAGAACTCCACAGCTCTTCCAAGGGGTATTGAAATGTTCTTTTTAATTACCTCTAACCTCCACGACTCTTCCAACGGGCATTGCATTTCCTCCTAATTTTAGTCAGCTTTTCCTTTTCAATGCATAGGCGAATACTAAGGGAGACCCACTCCCCAATAATGGGAAGAAGGTTTTTAGTACGCTGTAATTCACGTCTGTTTCAAGGGGCGTTGCAGTTCCTCATAATTTTTGGAAAGCCTTCCATTCACTGCTTAGGCCAACAGTGTACAGTAGACCCAGTTGCTTTAAATGGAAAAAAAAACAGTTTAGTTAAGGCCCTCTGACCTCCATGTCACTTCCAAGGGGCATTGGAGTGCTTCAAAATTTTTGGTAGGCATTGCACTCACTGTATGCCCTATAACTGTGTAGCTGAACCGCTCCTTTTGGTACAGAAACATATCCTACAAGACATGTGTGGTTGACTGGCCTGATATTGATGTGAATGATCCCTGTTCCTCCTGCTCTTTCTCCATTGCCACCACCTCATCCATCATTCATCACCTGAAGCTTTGTTTTAACGGGAGTCATAGAACTGGGAAAGTAGCAGGAAAACATCCAGCAATCCTTGGAGGAGGTAGGATATGCGCCAAAACGCTGACCACCTCAGGCCTAGCCGCTACTACATACATGCACTTGCATTCCAAGGAACAGAAAGCTAAGGAGATGGATGGCCTCATGATCATGAATAATTTACTCCTTGTGTAGGAGGCTGACCACTGCTGCTGTCTATCTTCTGAACTTTGTGTTGAAGCATGATTGACCCAGGACCCGCAATCCTCTATGTCTGGAGGACGTGTTGCATCCCAGTGTCCAACTGTGTCCCGGCTTCCACAATATTAACCCAGTGTGAAGGCGTCAGTGAGATGGACCATCCCTGGCCACATTCACTTGTCCACGTGTTTGTGGTTAGGCTGTCCTTCCCACTAAATGCACTGGGGAGGGCACAGGTAATGTTTTGGCATGCGATCTTGTGTATAAGATGCACCGGGACAAATAGGGGCGGCTGGGGACTGTTTATGGACACCTGGCCGCCCCCAGGCGGCTGGGGACCGTGTGTGGGCACCCGGCCGCGGGGCGGCTGGGGACTGAGTATGGACACTCGGCCGCCCCATGGCGGTTGGGGACCAAGTGTGGACACCCGGCCGCCGGGCGGCTGGGGACTGAGTATGGATACCAGGCCGCCGACGCAGCCATGACATGGTGGCCGGAGTCTGCCTCCACAAGCCTAAAAGGCCTCATTTCAAGTGCAAGCAAGCTAGCAGTATGGTATTGCAGCCTGGGGGTGGGTGGGTGGCAGGCTGCACACTTACGCTTGCATTGCAGGAAAAAAAAACAGATGCTAACTTCTATCATCATCATGCTCCTCATCTTGGCACTCTCAACTCCCCTGATGGAGAAGCCAGGGCCCACCGGAGGAGTCTGGTTGTCTGGTGGGCTCGGCCAATGCTGCCCTAAAGCAGGCCAGGCTAAGAAAAGTGTGGGGAAGGTTACCGGGACAAATAGGGGCGGCTGGGGACTGAGTATGAACACCGGGCCGCCCCCTGGCGGCTGGGGACTGAGTGTGGACACCCGGCCGCCGGGCGGCTGGGGACTGAGTATGGATACCAGGCCGCCGACGCAGCCATGATATGGTGGCCGGCGTCTGCCTCCACAAGCCTAAAAGGCCTCATTTCAAGTGCAAGCAAGCTAGCAGTATGGTATTGCAGCCTGGAGGTAGGCTGCACACTTACGCTTGCATTCCATGAAAACAAAGCAGATGCTAACTTCTCTCATAATTATTATGCTCCTCACCTTGGCACTCTCAACTCCGATGATGGAGAAGCCAGGGCCCACCGGATGAGTCTGGTGGGCTCGGCCAATACTGCCCTAAAGCAGGCCAGGCTAAGAAAAGTGTGGGGAAGGTTACCGGGGCAAATAGGGGTGGCTGGGGACCGAGTATGGACACCCGGCCGCCCCCTGGCGGCTGGGGACCAAGCGTGGACACCCGGCCACCGGGCGGCTGGGGACTGAGTATGGATACCAGGCCGCCGACGCAGCCATGATGTGGTGGCCAGATTCCACTTGCACATGCCTAAAAGGCCCAATTTCAAGTGCAAGCAAGCAAGCAGTATGGTATTGCAACCTGGGGATGGGTGGGTGGCAGGCTGCATACTTGTGCTTGCATTGCAAGGAATGGGGGAGGTACAATTGAACACTGCCCTGGGACAAGGACTTGCACGGGGATAGTTGCAAGTCTGCATCTTCTGATGCGGAAAGGATCACTTCTGATGGGCACACTTTTAGGCAGTGACCTTGGTGTCAGAGATGCTTCCAGGGGTCTTCCCCATGCTGTTCCCATGTCTTTTCAGCACTGTATACATGTGTCACACAGAACATGGCCAGATAAGGTTGTAAAATGTTAAAATGACATTTCCCGGTGAATGCATTTGTCACGGTTGCAAGCAATACAAAAGTGCAAAAACGCATAAAAAATGCTACTTGTGAACATAGCCCAAGGTGTGGAGGAGTATTTTTGTTTTTGGTTATTTATTTTACCTTATACACAAGTCTTTAATCTGGAAAGGATGTTCCTTAACATATTTCACAGGAAAGCAGTTTCAGTTTCGTTTTTGAACGTTTTATTGTGAGCCCGTAAAAGTGGCTTAATACCTCTGACCACGTTGTTGACAGCAGTGACCTGGGGGTCAGAAATGCTTCCTGGGGCGATCCCCATGCTATCTCCATGTCATTTGAGCACTGTCACTATCGTTTTGGGCACTTTTTAGGCTTTCTACAGACTGCTGGGGGTTCCGCCGCAAAAATGCTCGGGTCTCCCATAGACTAACATTGGGCTCATTGCTCGAGTTGAGCACCCGAGTATCACGGTGAGCTCGGCCCGAGCTTCGAGCACCCGAGCATTTTAGTGCTCGCTCAACACTAGTTATAGCACAGTGTCAGAATAAGTTATTAATGGACAGATGTGATGGCTATCAGCATGTTGCAAAAATGTCTGCTGTACGTGTAGCGCAGTATAAATACAAAAGGAGGCGAGAGAAGGTGAATAAAAAGATGGAGACTCAAGGAGTGCAGGTGGATGCTGTGGATGGCCCACAATTTGTCCAACTCAGTCATGAACCTGTAGTGAAGGAGGCATTTCATACCTTGACAATTCAGTAGCCACATGTGGTGTGTAGTATGCTTGATGTTGTAGCTATGGCATTGCAGCATAAATACCCATCTGAGGCAGACTGGCCGCCCAATGAAAAATCATGGTTTATGTTGAAAGATTGTACTCAGAGGTTGAAGGAGGAGGTAATGAAAAATGCTATTTCAGCAAGCACCTATGATGATTATATGCAAGTTGCTGTAACTGTATCTGTTAGAAATTGTATCATTAGAAATGCCCCTCCAGCCTATAAGCATATCATGATGACACTAATGATAAATCAGACTGGGAAAACTATCACCAATACATTGGAGGCAATCCCAGGGGATCTGGGAGATTGGGGTCAAAAACAAAAGGTTATTTTCCCTCTGAAGAGCAACGTGACAATGTCAAAAGTAATTACAATCCTATATCCCATATTACCTGGAAACATATGTTTATGGCCTTGATAAAGGATGGAGTCCACAGGGATAAAATAGATGGGATTTATACAGACAAGATGTGGAAATTGTATCAAAAGAGAGGACTTAATAAAAAGTCAGGGGTTTCACATAATAAAAAGGTTACAGTAAAAGATTCTGAATCCCCACAGCAGCGGCCGGGCAGGACACGGGGAGAGAGAGGGCCCACTCCCTCCTCGTCGCCAGCAATGCCCACAGCATCTGGGTTTGAGGATCTTTATGCTGAAGTCAGATCCTTGCTACAGGAATTCAAAACCCAACAGAAGGGGCCATCAGTCTCTCCTACCAAGATGTCTTCATCTGAAATGTAGGATCGATGGGGGGAAGATAAGAGTGATTGACCTGCTGGTCACGCCCCACAAATGTTGGTAGATACGGGGGCGGAGGCCAGTTTGATTAATGGAAATCCAAAACAATTCAGTGAGCGCAAGGTTATAACTACAGGATTAGGAGGAAAGCAAATTGAGGCAATTCAGGACAGAGCAAAAACGGGAGTTAGTGAAATCTCCACATTGCATAAGAAGGCAAGCAAAGTCCCTACGGGACTTCAGCTGCAGGAGATACAGAAGTCAATTCAAGAATCCCCCATAAAATGGGGAGGTACCCTTTAAACTATTGACTGAGCAGAGGAAACATGCGTGGTTTATAGATGGGTCAGCTAGTTACCAAGGTAACAACCGTGTGTGGAACGCAATGGGCTATCAGCCTACAAGTATACATAGCAAAGAAGTATGGGAAAAGAGTTGTGGCAAGATATCTGGGCAATTGTACAAATAATTAAAGTGACTGTGTTTCATATTGATGCTATTTGTGCTTCAGATACCCTGGAAAGACTCTTCACCTCAGTAGCAGACGAACAGTCCAAAATATCAGTCACTGAATCCAGTAAAGACAGACACCACTGAGGAGCTGCTCGGATTGACTCAATGGGCACAGACCAGAGGGTGCCCATCAGGCTAGATTTGATAAAGGAAATCATCATGAAGTGTCAACATTCACAACAGAGACCAATCCCTCATGTGGTGAGAGTCCAGATAGCTCAAGGAAAACTTCCTGGGAAAATTTGGCAAATGGACTACATTGGCCCTCCTCTACATGATGGAGAATATGTATGCGTGTGCACGGCTGTGGACACATATACACATGTATGCGTGTGCACGGCTGTGGACACATATTCTGGGTATACGTTGATTTGTGCTTGTAAAATGGCCAATGCTAACAGTACTATTAAGACTTTGGAGACAATAGTATTGTGCTATGGTATTCCAATAAAGATTCAAAGGAGTTGTAAAGACAATCAGGACTGCTCAGAGAGAAATTAAAGTACTTTTAATGAATAATGAAGAAAGTGACATGCTAATACAGAAGGGAGATAGGATAGCTCTGGTACTGTCTATTTCTAAAATGAAAGTGGTCAGATGAAAGGCCCCTACAGTTGTGACAGTCAGAGAATGTAAAGGATTTGGATCCTCACATCCTATCAATGATGGTGCAAAAAATCTGAGTGAAACAACTGGATGACAAAGGTCATCCAGAACCTGCTGAAGTAATTTCTCAAGGAGCAAACAACGTGTGGATAGTTATAAAACCCGGGCAAGAGAAGGGGGAACACGTCCCAACTGACAGGGATTTTGCTGAGAGAATAATATGTGTTTTCCCTTTAGATCAAAATCTGGAAATGACGACCCAAGCGATCTTCAGACCAAAAATTAAGAGACCAACAATGGAAAATGTGGCATCATGGAAAACCAAACCAAATCTACAGATTTACTTGGCTCAGTTGATGAACACTTGCCATTTTTGCATGACAAAGACTACCACTGCTGCCAATATTCTAGAAACCTGCATGGTGGCAGTACCTACCCCTTTACAGTTATGGACAAAGCTAATAGGGATATCTTCTCAAGATGAAGGCATAGAAGGAGGAGATATGACCCAGTACTTCACATACAATTATGCGTGTATGAACTGTATTGGGGAAGAGATGATTACCATAAAGACTCAAAGTATTACGCCAGCTGATTTATTTCTTGCTATAATTTGTGCATGCGTTGCATGTGTTGTTGTACACAGTGTACACTTCCATTATTATCTTTATGTCAATCATCCGCTAAAACCATCCTCTTAGGCTATGGTACCTTGTATAAATAATATATGGCTCAAAATAGCCAAGGGTGGATTGTAGTGTGAATATAAAAATATCTATTTTGAGTCCATATTGAAATATACAGAATGTATTCTAACCAGCACTATTCTGCTCTGATTTTTTTTATATATTTCCAGATAGATTAGGTTCATTCTGTTTTACTTTACTTTGTATTTACTTGATGTTTAGATACAAGACTATATTAATAGTAAAAACATCTTGAGAACCACTTATTCACATTGTCTGAAACATTTACCACAAATAGTCTTCATTATTGTAAAACAGGGAACCTTTGTGTTTAGTTTACTTACTTTATTCATAAGAGCTTTTAAATTGTGTCCGTTTATTGCTCACCATTGTCTGATGAGAGCCTGCATCTGATTTACCTTTTCTCTACAGCTGGCCACTATGGGGGAAAGGTGAATTAAACTTACTAGTGTACATTCACTATATAAGGCCAGAGAAATAGTACTGAAACAGAAGCTTTTGGATCTGTACTGATGTGTACAGTGTTGTATGTAATACCTGCATAAGTGAGACGTCCATGCAGTGTTGTGAGACTTCCAGGGGCTCTTTGTCTTGGTGAATTGCTTCTCTGATATTACAGACTTATGATGTTTAAAAGCTCCTTGGTGATAATGTGAGTATATGTACTTAACCTTTGTATGTTAACATATACAAAAGTGTACGCAATATCATCATATTATACTATTCCTTTAATTATGTATTTTATCTTTTAAATCAACTAGTATAAATAAAATTGCGTTAGATCGCAAGTGGTTGTCTTTTTTTAAAGCCGAACCTTAGTGTCAAAAACTTGGCAAAACAGCTTGCGATCGATTTCTTTAGAAAATTGATAGGCCTGTGATATGATCTTTCGAGGATATCCCCTGGACACAAATATTCGTGTGAGATCATGTGCCTGTTTTTTGAAATCCAGCTCAGTACTGCAATTTCTCCTGAGACGCAAGAATTGTCCCTTAGGGATACCTTTTCTTATATGTGCTGGGTGGAAACTGGAGAAATGCAGTAAACTGTTCATTGCCGTTGGCTTCCGAAATAGGGTCGTTTTCACTGATGATCCATCCAAAGATATTTTTAGATCCAGGAACTCTACAGAAGAATACGAGAATTTAGAGGTCAGAGTAATGTTCCATAGATTGTCATTAAGAGTGACAACAAATTGTTGACACTCATCCAACGACCCCGACCATAACATAAGGATGTCATCAATGTAACGATACCACCAGACAACATGGTCCCGAAAGCCACTGATCTGTCACTCTTTCGTCTCCTACCACCAGCCCAAAAAGAGATAAGAGTAGGCCGGGGCGCATCTGGCCCCCATTGCAGTCCCAAAAATTTGTTGGTAATGTACTTGAATGTACACGATCAAATACAAAATAGTTATTCTGCAGGACGATTTGTAAGTGATCCAAAAGGAAGGAGTCATGCTGTCTTGTGCCTGAAGTGTGTAAATCCAAGAAATAAGACACCGCTTTTTGGCCCAGGTCATGCCTAATATTTCAATACAATGACTCCACATCCATTGTAACTATTAGCTTACCTGTTGGCAAGTTGGGACCATGCAATTGCTGAAATAGACAGGGCCAGCTCCAGGTTTTTCTGGGCCCTGGGCGAAAGAGTCTCAGTGGACCCCTTTAACCCCTTAACCCCCGAGGGTGGTTTGCATGTTAATGACCAGGCCAATTTTTACAATTCTGACCACTGTCACTTTATGAGGTAATTACTCTGGAACGCTTCAACAGATCCCCCTGATTCTGAGATTGTTTTTTCGTGACATATTGTACTTCATGATTGTGGTAAAATTTCTTCGATATCACTTGCGTTTATTTGTGAAAAAATGGAAATTTGGCAAAAATTTTGAAAATTTTGCAATTTTCAAAATTTGAATTTTTATGCCCTTAAATCAGAGAGATATGTCACACAAAATAGTTAATAAATAACATTTCCCACATGTTTACTTTACATCAGCACAATTTTGGAACCAAATTTTTCTTTTCTTAGGGAGCTATAAGGGTTAAAAGTTGACCAGCGATTTCTCATTTTTCCAACAAAATTTACAAAACCATTTTTTTAGGGACCACATCACATTTGAAGTCACTTTGAGAGGTCTTTATGACAGAAAATACCCAAAAGTGACACCATTCTAAAAACTGCACCCCTCAAGGTGCTCAAAACCACATTCAAGAACTTTATTAACCCTTCAAGTGCTTTACAGAAATTTTTGGAATGTGGAAGAAAAAAATGAACATTTAACTTTTTTCACAAAAATGTTACTTTAGACCCAATTTTTTTTATTTTCGCAGGGGTAAAAAGAAAAAATGGACCCCAAAATTTGTTCTGCAATTTCCCCTGGGCACGCAGATACCCCATATGTGGGGAAAAACCACTGTTTGGGCGCACGGCAGGGCTCGGAAGGGAAGGAGCGCCATTTGACTTTGTGATTGTAAAATTTGCTTGAATAATTAGCGGACGCCATGTTGCGTTTGGAGAGCCCCTGTGTGCCTAAAGATTGGAGCTCCCCCACAAGTGACCCCATTTTGGAAACTAGACCCCTTAAGGCACCTATCTAGATGCATAGTGAGCAGTTGGAACCCCCAGGTGCTTCACAAATTGATTCGTAAAAATGAAAAAGTGGAAAAAAAAATACTTTTTCATTTTTACGGATTAATTTGTGAAGCACTTGAGGGTTCAAAATGCTCACCACCCATCTAGATAAGTTCCCTGGGGGGTCTAGTTTCCAAAATGGGGTCACTTGTGGGGGAGCTCCAATGTTTAGGCACACAGGGGCTCTCCAAACGCAACATGTGTCCGCTAACAATTTGAGCCGATTTTCCATTCAATTTGTTATCGGACACCATGTCACGTTTGGAGAGCCCCTGTGTGCCTAAACATTGGAGCTCCCCCACAAGTGACCCCATTTTGGAAACTAGACCCCCAAGGCACCTATATAGATGCATTGTGAGCAGTTGGAACCCCCAGGTGCTTCACAAATGAATCCGTAAAAATGAGGAAAAAAATTTTTTGTGGAAAAAAAAAAACTTTTTCATTTTTACGAATCAATTTGTGAAGCACCTGGGGGTTCTAAGTGCTCACTATGCATCTAGATAGGTGCCTTGGGGGGTCTAGTTTCCAAAATGGGGTCACTTGTGGGGGAGCTCCAATGTTTAGACACACAGGGGCTCTCCAAACGCAACATGGTGTCCCCTAACAAATTGGAACCATGTCGCATTTGGAGAGCCCCTGTGTGTCTAAACATTGGAGCTCCCCCACAAGTGACCAAATTTTGGAAACTAGACCCCCCAGGGAACTTAAATAGATGTGTGTTGAGCCCATTGAACCCCCAGGTGCTTCATAGAAAATCATGATGTTGACTTGCCTTGATAACTGTCTCCTGAAACTGAAGATACGACGCAGAAGTCCGGCCTGCACATTGTGACAGAAGGAAAGCGTTGTGCATTGCCATCTGTACAATGTGCACGGCCAGCTTCTTATACCACACTCTGGCCTTTCTCAAAGCACTGTACGGCTGGAGGACTTGATCAGAGAGATCAACTCCCCCCATGTACTTGTTGTACCCCACTACACAGTCTGGTTTGGCGACCTGTGTAGTGGAACCTCGTACAGTGCTGAGGGTGCTGCCATCACCATGTATGGTGGTCAAGAGAAGGACATCCCTTTTGTCCTTGTACTTGACCACCAACAGGTGGTCGCTACATTGAGCTCTGCTCTCACCCCTTCTGAGCTGCTGCCCAATTAGCGTCTTTGGGAGGCCTTTCTGATTTTTGCGGACAGTACCGCAGGCTGTGGTACGTCGCGCAGAGAGGAACTTGAAGAGCGGGATACTTGTATAAAAGTTATCCACGTAGAGGTGATAACCTTTATCAAGCAGTGGGTGCACCAAGTCCCACACAATTTTCCCACTCACTCCCAGAACAGGGGGGCATTCAGGGGGTTCAATCCGGGAGTCCTTCCCTTCATAAACTCTAAACTTGTGAGTGTATCCTGAGGTACTCTCACAAAGTTTATACAGCTTGATCCCGTACCTTGCCCTCTTACTGGGCAGGTACTGCCGGAATCCAAGCCGTCCCTTAAAAGAAATTAAGGACTCATCCACACAGATGTCCCTTTGGGGCACGTACACTTCACCAAACTTGTTGTTGAAGTGTTCGATGACCGGCCGAACTTTGAAAAGACGATCAAAGTTCGGGTCATCGCGTGCAGGACACCTTGCATTATCTTGGTAATGCAAGAACTTGTAGATGGCCTGAAAGCGTGTCCGGGGCATGACCATTCGGAACACTGGAGTGTTATACAAAACGTCAACAGTCCAGTATTGCCGAAGCTCGGGCTTCTTCAAGATCCCCATAAGAAGGACCAGGCCCCAAAACTTCATCATTTCTACTGCGTCTACAGGAGACCAGTTAGAAAATTATGAAGAGGGGTTTTGTTCTAAAAATTGATGTGCGTATAAATTAGTTTGGCCCACCATGAGGTTTATAAAATCCTCAGAGAAAAAGACTTTGAAAAAGTCTATTTCTGTTAGGCCGGTGGTGTCAAACTTGATTCCTGATTCCGCCACGAAATCAGGAATCAGCGGCTCATAATTTTCGGGGGGCGAAGTCCATATAGGCTCAGTAGTGGGGGGCGCTGGAACATCTCTCCTGCGACGATGGCGGGGCGGGTCAGCGGAACCTGAGGAAAAGGAGGAAGAAGAGAAGGAGGAAGACGACGAGGAGTCAGAAAAACAAAGAAATGTGGGATCCTCACCCTCGCTGTCAGTGTCGGAGGCAAGAATAGCGTATCCCTCCTCCGCTGAATACCGAGTTTGGGATGAGCAGGACATTGTTTGTTATGTATGTGGTGTGTGTGTGTCAATACTTTATTGAGAGTGTGTGTGTGTCAGTACTTTATTTAGAGTGTGTGGAAAAAGGAAATACTGTATGTGGTGCAAACAGCAAGCACGAGTGTGAACTATGTCACCGATCAATACTCGGCCGCTGCTGGATGTGCGCACAGATGTGTGGGGAGTGGGAAGAGGGGAATTGGGTTGGATGAGGGGAGATCAGAGATTACTTACAAAAGTCCTCTCTGTTCTTCTTTCAGGACCGGGAGCCCAGAGCAGGAGCCCGGCGCTGGTGACCGGGAGCCCGGAGCAGGAGACCGGGAGCCCAGAGCAGGAGACCAGGAGCCCAGAGCAGGAGATCGGGAGCCCAGAGCAGGAGACCTGTACTGGAGCTGGAGATCAGAACCAAAAGAATTAACAGGGACACTGGGGTGAGGCGGATTGGGGTGGGAAGGGGGGTAAAAAGACAGGGGAGTGGGAAGAAGGGCATTGGGGTGGATGAGGGGAGATCAGAGATCAGCAGGACTGGAACAGAAGACCCAGGAGACCGGAGCAGGAGACCGGGAGCCCAGAGCAGGAGACCGACGCTGGTGACCAGGAGCCCGAAGCTGGTGACCGGGAGCGGAGCTGGAGACTCGGACTAGAGCTGGAGACCGCTGCAGGACGCAGAAAAAAAAGGTAAGGGGGGGGGGGGGTAAAAAGAGGGGGTAGGGGGGTTTGGGGTGGATGAGGGGAGAACAGACTTACCAAAGTCTTCTCTGCAGGATCAGCAGCAGGATCAGCAGCAGGCTCTGGAGCAGGAACCACAGCAGGTCAGGAGCAGAAGATCCAGGATGCTGGAGCAGCAGATCCAGGAGCAGCAGCAGCAGCAGCGACTGGAATGGGTGAGAAGATGGTCTTGTGGCGTCACAGAATATTCTGTGGCACTACAAGGCCCAGCACAGACACATCAGATGTGACCGCTCTGTAGAAATCCTCATCAAGTGTGTCACAGGGTGATGATAGGGTGGTGAGAAGTGGAGGTCACCTCCCGGTCAGGTAATCTGATTGCTCCAATCAGAGTACCTGAATACAGGTGACCGGGCGGTCACAGGGAAGTGTCACCTCTCTGTGACCCCCTGTGGTGCATGCTGTGCCCTAGCCATCTGATTGGTGACATTGATTGCACCAATCAGACATGGCTGGAGCAGAGCACGCACCACAGGGGGTCACAGAGAGGTGACATTTCCCTGTGACCGCCCGGTCACCTGTATTCAGGTGCTCTGATTGGAGCGATCGATGTCATCATCGATCGCTCCAATCACAGCAGTCTGGGGGCTTGAATCACATTACAGGGGGTCATGGGGCGGTGACAGGCAGGTCACAAGCCGGTCACCGCCCCATGACCGCCCTGTCACCGCGTGGTCGCGCTACGATCGGTGCGATCTATATGATCGGCGATCGCACCGATCATAGCAGTCTGGGGCCAGGGCTGGGGTGTCCTAGCAACAGCCTAGGATTGGTGCTCCTAGGCTGCAGATCACTGTTTCCGGCAATCACATTGCCGGAAACAGTGAGAAATGCTGAGATTGGCTGTTCAGATTTGAACAGCCAATCACAGCGATCGCTGGTGTGGGGGGGCGGTGACACCCCCCCGGGATGATGACGCCATCTACCCAGAGGTAAGATGGCACCGTAACTTTAATGCTGTCACCGCATTAAAGATATGACGTACTAATACGGGTCTGACTCTTAAGTCCCAGGGCACAGACGCGTATTAGTACGTCTGATGTTGTTAAGGGGTTAATACATACAAGGATTCATGGTGCACAGATACCGCAGAGAAATATACCGTACAGACCAAAAGTTTGGACACACCTTCTCATTTAAAGATTTTTCTGTTTTTTCATGACTGTTTTTTCTGTTTTTTTCCGGTGACAACCTCTTGAAGCTCATCAAGAGAATGCCAAGAGTGTGCAAAGCAGTCATCAAAGCAAAAGGTGGCTACTTTGAAGAACCTAGAATATAAGACATATTTTCAGTTGTTTCACACTTTTTTGTTAAGTATATAATTCCACATGTGTCAATTCATAGTTTTGATGCCTTCAGTGTGAATGTACAATTTTCATAGTCATGAAAATACATAAAAATCTTTAAATGAGAAGGTGTGTCCAAACTTTTGGTCTGTACTGTATATACAATGCCTACAAGTAGTATTCAACCCCCTGCAGATTTAGCTGGTTGACACATGCGGAATTAACTTGGCATTGTGACATTTGTACTGTAGATCAGCCTGGAAGTGGGAAATGCACTGCAGCAAATTTTTTATTTATTTATTTTTTTAAACGTAAAAAGTTAATTCAGAGTGTCATTTATTATTCAACCCCTCAAACCACAAGAATTCTGTTTGGTCCCCCTAAAGTATTAAGAAGTAGTTCAGGCACCAAGAATAATGAACTTCACATGTGTGGATTAAAGATCTCTTTTGCCAGCCTTTTCTGACTATTTAAGACCCTCCCCAAACTTGTGAACAGCACTCAGACATGGTCAACATGGGAAAGACAAAGGAGCATTCCAAGGCCATCAGAGACAAGATCGTGGAGGGTCACAAGGCTGGCAAGGGGTACAAAACCCTTTCCAAGGAGTTGGGCCTACCTGTCTCCACTGTTGGGAGCATCATCCATAAGTGGAAGGCTTATGGAACTACTGTTAGCCTTCCACGGCCAGGACAGCCTTTGAAAGTGTCCTCCCGTGCCGAGGCCAGGCTTGTCCGAAGAGTCAAGGCTAACCCAAGGACAACAAGGAAGGAGCTCCGGGAAGATCTCATGGCAGTGGGGACATTGGTTTCAGTCAATACCATAAGTAACGTACTCCACCGCAATGGTCTCCGTTCCAGACGAGCCCGTAAGGTACCTTTACTTTCAAAGCGCCATGTCAAGGCTCGTCTACAGTTTGCTCATGATCACTTGGAGGACTCTGAGACAGACTGGTTCAAGGTTCTATGGTCTGATGAGACCAAGATCGAGATCTTTGGTGCCAACCACACACGTGACGTTTGGAGACTGGATGGCACTGCATACGACCCCAAGAATACCATCCCTACAGTCAAGCATGGTGGTGGCAGCATCATGCTGTGGGGCTGTTTCTCTGCCAAGGGGCCTGGCCATCTGGTCCGCATCCATGGGAAGATGGATAGCACGGCCTACCTGGAGATTTTGGCCAAGAACCTCCGCTCCTCCATCAAGGATCTTAAGATGGGTCGTAATTTCATCTTCCAACAAGACAACGACCCAAAGCACACAGCCAAGAAAACCAAGGCCTGGTTCAATAGGGAAAAAGTCAAGGTGTTGGAGTGGCCTAGTCAGTCTCCTGACCTTAACCCAATTGAAAACTTGTGGAAGGAGCTCAAGAATAAAGTCCACATGAGACACCCAAAGAACCTAGATAACTTGGAGAAGATCTGCATGGAGGAGTGGGCCAAGATAACTCCACAGACCTGTGCCGGCCTGATCAGGTCTTATAAAAGACGATTATTAGCTGTAATTGCAAACAAGGGTTATTCCACAAAATATTAAACATAGGGGTTGTATAATAATTGACCCACACTTTTATGTTTAAAATTTAATAAAATTCAACTGAGCAACATAACTTTTTGGTTTGTAAGATTTATGCTTCTGTTCATAAAACCTACTCTCATTTGCAGTTTGAAGGCTCTAACTTATTTGCATCTTATCAAACCAGCTAAATCTGCAGGGGGTTGAATACTACTTGTAGGCACTGTATAGTACAATGCAAAGATTTCACTTCTTACATTACATGAGCGATATCTATTGTAAATTGCACAATAGCTCAGAAACCGGCGAATCGCTCCACACAGAAAACTAGCCCACATATAACACTCCATATGGAATACTGGCCCCCATATAACGCTCCATACGGAATACTGGCCCCCATATAACGCTATATACCGAATACTGGCCCCCATATAACACTCTATACCGAATACTGGCCCCCATATAACACTCTATACCGAATACTGGCCCCCATATAACACTCTATACAGAATACTGGCCCCCATATAACACTCTATACAGAATACTGGCCCCCATATAACACTCTATACAGAATACTGGCCCCCATATAACGCTCCATACCGGATACTGGCCCCCATATAACGCTCCATACCGGATACTGGCCCCCATATAACGCTCCATACAGGATACTGGCCCCCACATAATGCTCCATGCAGGCTGTTCCCCCCACATAATGCGACCATACAGGCTGTCCCCCCCCCTTATAATGCTCTATACAGGCTGTTCCCCCCACATAATGCCCCATGCAGGCTGTTTCTCCCCTTATAATGCCCCATGCAGGATGTCACCCCCCCTCTTTATAATGCCCTTGCAGGATATCACCCCCCTCTCTTTATAATGCCCCATGCAAGATGTCACCCCCCCTCTTTATAATGCCCCATGCAGGATGTCCCCCCCCCTCTTTATAATGCCCCATGCAGGATGTCACCCCCCCTCTTTATAATGCCCCATGCAGGATGTCACCCCCCTCTCTTTATAATGCCCCATGCAGGATGTCACCCCCCTCTCTTTATAATGCCCCATGCAGGATGTCACCACCCTTCTTTATATTACCCCATGCAGGATGTCACCCCCTCTCTTTATAAGGCTCCATGCAGGATATCATCCCCCCCTCTTTATAAGGCCCTATGCAGGATGTCACCCCCCCACCTCTTTATAATGCCCCATGCAGGATGTCACCCCCCCTCTTTATGAGGCCCCATGCAGGATGTCACCCTCCCTCTTTATAATGCCCCATGCAGAATGTCACCCCCCCTCCCCCTTTATAATGCCCCATGCAGGATTTCATACCCCCCCCCCATATTATGCCCCATGCCTCTATACATTAATAAAAAATCAAATACTCACCTCACTCCTCCTCACCTGCTGCCGCTGCTCTGGGCTCCAGCGTCGCCGGCGTCTTCCCGCTCTGCGCTGCCTGTGACGGCTCAGCGGAGGGCGCGGTGGAAAGACGTCACCGCACCCTCTGACCTGAGACGTCACAGAGAGCGCACAGCAGGAAGACAGCGGATCTGCGGAGGCACGGGGAGGGGGTAAGTATCCGTCTGCCGGGGCCCTGAGCAAGCGGGGGAGAAGGGCGGCCGCTGACACCGCTCTCCTCCGCCCATAGCCCGGCGGGGTGCCCAACCACGAGTGGGCCCCCCTGCCTACTCAGGGCCCCGGCATTTGCCCGGGTGCGCCGGGTGCTGACGCCGGCCCTGGGAATAGATGTGAAGAGTCTCTGACAAATTATTCTAAAGACAGAAGAAGTGGCTGTAAATAATGGTCCAAATAGATGCATGGGTGCTAAGAAAAAAACCAATCCCAGACACAATTGGCCTACCTGGGGGTTCCTGAAGGGACTTGTGCACCCTTGGAAGCATGTGGAAGGTTGGAATTGTCAGATGATGGTTGGTCAAAAAACCATGTTCATTCTTGTTGATGATATTATGTTGGAATTCCGAAGCAAGCAGTCTATCCATCTTATATTTGAAAGCTGATGTCGGATCTGAGGGAAGGCTCTGATAGTAAGAGATGTTAGTTAATTAAAAAAGAAAGGGAGACGGGCACCATTGGATGTAATATACTTAGTAGAGATCAACCTGTTGCATGAAGAAACGTGCAAAAAAGAGAGAAGAAATGCAACATAACGGGATCTCAATACAAAAAATATTTTTATTTTTATCATACAAGCAAGCCACAACACAGACAATTAAAAACAAGTAAAACCCACAAACAACATGTCAAATAGTCGCAAATCAGGCTAAGACACCTCCAAACCACCCTGCTGAAAAGGACACAGGAGAATGAACAGTCACATTGGTATATGATAAATAATACATATACTGTATATATAACTACACCATTCCAAAAAGACCTCTAAAGTGCTAATGCGTGTATGTAAACATACTGGTAAGCTGTCAATGAAAAAAGGTGCCAAATCCACTAATGGGAGAGTTGCACATGAAAAGGTTATATAACAAGCACAATACTGTTGCCCACTAATTCAGAGGCCCTACAAACACTATGAAGATAAATGGCAATTGAAAGTTAATATAATATGCCTGTCAGAAAAAATGCTGAAACCATGCATGCAACTAGTATACTCATGTGCACAGCAACAGCTGCCAGAGTAACGCAAGCACAAAATGAACAGAGTTCAAACAATCATACTAAAACCTATGTCCATAGCAGAATTCATGGGGGGATAGAGGATAGTAACCCCACGCGTATCGCCATAAAAGATGGCTTCGTCAGGGGAAGAGGATGCTGTGTGCAAGGCCCACTAGATTAAATATAGAGCCAAGATCAATTAGCAGCAAACACGGACCAGCTGGGAGGGCCAGGGGTAATGATCCCAGCACATGCGCAGGTATGGCTGTGTGCCCACGTAGCGTTTTTCAAGCGTTTATGCTGCGGAATTTCCGCAGCGGAAATGCTTGTTAAACGCTAGGTAATCCGCACCCCATGGTCTCCAAGGGGATTCCGCATGTTCTATGCACATGCTGCGGATTTTTCCGCAGCGTTTATGCTGCGTACAAAAATCCGCAGCATGTCATTTAATTTTGCGGAAGCGCAGCGGAACTCCCGCCATTGACTTGCATTGAGACGCATAGAAACCGCGACTGTACATTTGTACAAGTGGCTTCTATGCGTCTCTATGTGCGGATGGTACCCAGGTCTGGAGGAGAGAAGACTCTCATCCAGACCTGGGTACCATTGTACCTGTAAAAAAAGAATAAAATAACAAATAAAGTTTATATTCACCTGGCGGCTTGTCTCTGAATGCCGGCATCGCTTGAGGACTCGCGGTGACGTCACAGTCATGTGACCGCAGGCCCTTCACCGCTCTGTCTCGCGATATGCCGGCAGCCGGGATCCAGCCAGGAAGCAGCGCTGCAGCCACGCCGGGGCCTCCGGGGTGAGTATAGCTTTATTTGTTTTAATTTTTACGGTTCACACTGTATAAATCCATGCCGTTTGCATGGATTTATACAGTGTGACCTAGTTGTCAAGCACTTTCCAAGTGATGCTATCGCCTGGAAAGCGCTTGTCAATCTGCATGCGGAAACGCATGTGAATCCGCATGTGGATCCGCATGTATTCTGCAGGAAAAACGCATGCACAATCTGCATGCGTTTTTTTCTGCCAGGGAGATGCAGAAATGCTGCAGAAATTTTCTGCTTCATTTCTGCATCGTGGGCACATAGCCTAACTGCAAGTTGTGTATTGCTGCAGCCGCCCAAAATCAGATGATAAGCAGGGAAAAAAAAACAAACACCCAAACTATATAGATATGGGGACAAGGACACAAAAGAATCTAATTATCTATGGAAGTGTACAGATGTCTACAGACTGAAGCTGTCACTGAGTAAACAGCACAAATGTACCGGAAAAATAAAAAAATTAAAAAAAATTAAAAAATATAATAATTAAAAAAAAAAAAAAGAAAAAAGAGAATACTTATATGACCCCAAATAATAAAGTAGGAGAGATATATTATTGGTAAATTGAATTTCATACCTCAAAACATATACATCACTGATATAGCAAAAGTGGGGTATACAGCAAGAGAGCAGATACAATGCAGATGGTGGAAAATAATTCCACAATCTGACTAAGATACACTTCTAGCCAGTACCCTTGTCCCGGTTTTGCCTAATCACCGCCAGTAAAGATAAGAGGAAACTGCCATTAAGTTGTGGACTGATTATTGCTGCGCCATCAAACCCTGCACTACAACGCCCAGCATCACCCATAACATCTACACTGCCCTGGAGCTAAGCTCTACCTGTGGAGAGCCACACCAACTTTGCTGCACTAACATCAGTTCCAGATGACCTGCTCCGCAGCAGCAGCTCCCTTTAGCCACATACCACAGGTGGCGTCACGAACTTTGTAAATAAAAACGATAAAATCCCCTTTTTACTGACCGCCCTGGGTCACGGACCAGGTCATCGCCACTGTGACATCTCCCCTAGCAACGACCGGCCCGGCACCAAGTACCCCACGGCCCAGGGGGCGCGTCATCTTCATATATTTTTTAAGTAATGACCTATGGAACGCGTTGTGGACTATAAGGGCCTGAGGAAGTTCAAGATGAAACGCTGCTGGGTTAATGACGACGGTTATTTTATAGGGACCAATAAACCTAGGTCCCAGCTTCCAAGAAGGAACTTTCAATCTTAGTCATTCACATTCAGGTCCGGACCTGGCAAGAGTTTTCTGTCAGCCATACGTTTATATCTGTATCCCATGATCTTTAAATTACTCAGCACACCCTGCCATACTGAGGAGAGCGACAAAGCAAACTGTTCCTCCTCAGGAACTCCTGAAGCTCTTCCCCCACTAAAGGTACCAAACTGTGGGTGATAACTGTATGCACCGAAGAACGGTGACCAATCCTCCTGATTTTCGTAAACCAAACACCTGAGGTATGTCTCCAAATTCTGATTGACACGCTCGGTCTGTCCATTCGACTGAGGGTGGAAGGCAGAGGAAAAGGAAAGCTGCACCCCAAGTTGAGAACAGAATGCCTTCCAGAACATGGAAACAAACTGGGTCCCCCAATCTGACACCACATCAGAGGGAATCCCGTGAAGCTTCACAATCTCATTTAAGAACACCTGAGCAAGTGTTTTGGCATTTGGAAGCGCAGGCAATGCGACAAAATTAACCATTTTACTGAACCTATCTACTACCGCCAAAACTGCCGTTTTGCTTGCAGAAACAGGTAGGTTAGTAATAAAATCCATGGACAAGTGTGTCCATGGCCTACTAGGGATAGGTATAGGAAGAAGAGTACCAGACGCAAACAAATACTACAAGCAGCTATGTGTTCAATTGCATTCCGATGCAACTCCAGCCACCAAAAACCGCGAGAGAGGAGGTCCGCAGTTGCCTTACCACCTGGATGTCCAGCAAGCACAGAGTTATGATGTTCCTTAATTACTTTGCGGCGCAGATTAGATGGTACAAATAACTTTCCTGAAAGGCAGGAGGCAGAGCCGTCCCCCTGTGCCTCCAACACCTCACCCTCCAGTTCAGGATAAAGTGCCAAAATGGCTATCCCTTTCTGTAATATCGGGGCAGGGTTCTCATGGTCACCACCACCAGGGAAGCTCCGGTACAAAGCATCAGCCTTGACATTTTTGACCTCTGGACAAAAAGTGACAACAAATTGAACCTAGTAAAAAAAAAAAAAACAGGGACCATCTGGCTTGCCTAGGGTTGAGACGTTTAGCTGACTGGAGATATGACAGGTTCTTATGATCAGTAATAACAGTAATAGGATAGACAAACCCCTACAACCAATGTCGCCATTCATTGAACGCCAATTTGATCGACCAAAAGTTCCCTATTACCCACGTCATAATTTCTCTCAGCCAAAGACAATTTTTTAGAAAAGAACGCGCATGGACGCCATTTACAAGGGGACGAACCCTGAGACAACACAGCCCCAACCCAGACATCCAACGCATCAGCCTTCACAATAAAGGGATGAGAAACATCGGGTTGACTGAGTATAAGTGCAGTGGCAAAATTATTCTTTAAGGAAGAAAAAGCCTGGGGGGAAGCATCCGACCATTTGGAAAAATCAGACCCCTTCTTAGTCATGTCAGTAACGGGTTTCACTATTTTGGATGATTTTCCTGTAAAAATTTGTAAAGCCCAGAAAATTTTGTAGAGCTTTCAGGTTCTTGGGACATTCTCATTCAAGGACTGCACGGATCTTCTCCGGATCCATCCGAAAACCCGAAGATGACAAGTACCCCAAAAACTGCACCTCCTGAACAGCAAAAACACATTTTTCTAGTTTGGCATAAAGTTTGTTATCCCTTAATGACTCGCCCCCTGGGCCGTGGGGCATGCGGATCCGGGCAATAGGGAAACGATGGGGGTAGTAGTGGCGGCCCGGTCCCGCGGCTCAGGGTGGTCAGACCGGTGGTAGTCCGCGATGCGCTGTTGGTATGTCTTAGGTAATGTCCGACTACGCCACCCGTGGATTTGCGGTCATTAGGAACCGCCACTGCAGGGCAGACCGCTGGGGCTGATGGTGGGTGTAGCTTAGGTGGTGTGACTCCCAACGGGAAGAGTGCAGCCCCAGGGCAGTGCGATGGATGGTGGGAGTGATGGTGGTGAGAGTCCCAGTACCGGTAGTGCTGGAGGCGCGAAGGAGCAGACAGACAACAAGTTACAGTCCAGGGTCTTTACTCACACTTCATTTGTTCCGGGTCACTTCTGTCAGCAGTGACCGCCCGAGCTGTGCTGCGTCCACCAGGTGTGGGGCTCGGTCAACTCCCAGGCAGCTCAGATGTACGGCTCAGTACCCCCTTCAATCCTTCCTCTGGCCTGCCTCACCAGTGACCCACTTTTGTCCAGCTACCGCGGATCTGCGCGGGTAAAAGTGGGCCCCGTTCCCCGCTGTCCTTTATGGTGCCTTCCTAGCAGCTTTGATGAGGTGCTGCACCAATAAATGGTCACAGCCTCCAGTCTTTGGCTGAGGGTTGTTTCTCCTCCACCAACTTGGGATCCGGTACCCTTAATCTGCCTGACCCTTCACCCGGTATTCTCGTGGGTTCTTAGGGTCCCTTCCACCTTCTTGTTCCTGAGTCCCTCTGTTCCTCTGGCTCTTCTTCTCCTCTTTTCTGTTCCTCCTTCTTCTCCTTTCTCGTGGAGCTGGGCTGAGAAGGAACCACAGCTCCCCTTCACCTCCTCTCTCTCTCCACTCTCCTCCTCGGCCTTTCACTAGGCCCACTCTGGAGTAGAGCTCCTACAGAGCCTCTACTCCCAGTCTTCTCCTCTCACTGAACAGATTGACTGTCCTAAGATGGTGCCCACCTTTTATACCTCCCTCTAGCCATGAGCCCAGGTGACCAGCAACCAATGGGCTCCTACCTATGCTCAGGAACCAACCCCTATCTGCTCCTACATCACTGGGTATTCCTGCCCCCTCCCCACTCCAGCCAGGGACATGGTCTGTCGTACCTGCATTTCTGTCTAATGGGAGTACCGTTGAGCTGTCCATCGGAAATGGGGTGAGTGTGCTGTATGCAGCTAACTGAGCCCTGGTCCATACTCCATCCTTACCTGGGAGTGGAATACCACACCTCTGGCAGAGGTGCAATACCCCTGTAGCGGCCGAACCCTCGGGGTGCTACATTCCCCCCTGGTAAACCACAGCACGTCCTCGGGCTGGAACAGAGCACAAACAATTAAATACAGGACATGCAAAAACTTTTTCAATAACCTTTTACATTTATAAACGGACGACACAGATGAATTCCCTATATGGGACACACTTTTCTTTCACTAGGCATTATAAAATATTTTCAACACTACGGGAACTCTTTTGTCACTTGTCATATAAAACGGTTTCAAGATTATGTAAAACATTTTCTAGCAGCATATTAAACTCTTCATATAAAACAATTTTAGGCAAAACACATTCTGGTATTCTTGGATCATGGCCGCGGTGCAACTTGCGACCAGGTGTTCATCCTTGTTTTAAGTGCAAAAACTTCAGTAAACTTTTAAACATGAGGGACTCTCTGTCCCGAGGTAGACATTGCAGTCTCTTTATAAAACCAGTAGGGGGGGCGCTTTAGGAAGAGCAACTATTTACAGGGGATTGGCCGTTCCCAGTCCTCGGCCGGTTGGAAAGGGGATGGCTGCTCTCAGTCCTCAGCCAGGCAGGGGATGTAGGGGGTAACGTTCACACGGAAACAGTTTTACAAAAGTCCTTTGTACCCCGATGGGTAACTATTTACACATATGCTTTTGCTACTTACTAGTAGCGGTGTCCTCCATATGCTTCTTCCTCCTCATACGGTTCTTCAGACCCGTCCGGGTCCTCTTGGCTCTCCTCACAGCCATAGTGCTGCAGTTCCTCCTCTGTAAGTCGATGGACATGGAGGGCATATGGTCCTTTTGCGCCCTTGTGTCGGGTAAAGGTGACCACATCACCAGGGTATAGGTCACGTCCACGGTGTCCTTCCGGTAGGTGGCTTTCGACGTCCCTGCGGGTTACAAAGACGTCGCCGGCCGTTTCCGGGCCCCTGATGAAGCCCCAACCGTTCTCCATATGGAATTTAATTATGGTCCCAGTGATCCTGACGGGCCTTGCGTTTTTGCTCCGTGCTTCGGGCCTGGAGCTGCTCCTCCCTGACGCGCCTCTCCCGCCGTTCCCGTTCGAAGGTCACCAGTTGTTGCTGACAAACCTCCAGACGACGGACCGCGTCCGCCCGGGTCTCCTGAGTGAACCCCATCAAGTTCTCGCCGCGGGGTCCCACTCAAATTGGGCGTCTTCTAATGGGAGCGGGGTAACCTCTACGGGGTCTGGAGCCGGTATCAGAGGCTCGCGCGGGGGCTGGGTTTTCCATGGCTGACCGCTGGTCAGTTCAGCCGGCCACTCCAGCGGCAGTCCATCCGGACCGGTATGATGGGCAAACATGTCCACGCCCAGCGGTGGTATAGCGGGGGGACCCGGTTTGGGAGCAGCACCTGGGGGCACTCGGCCTTGCGACCAGGCCGGGGTCTTCTGGTCATGTCTGGTGGCGGCCCAGCCCGGGAAGGGGGTGCCGGTGGGGTAGCGGCGCCCGGGTTAACCAGGCCTTGCGACCGGGCCGATGACGCTTCCTTCTTTACGGCGCCCGGGGTCAAGGGGCGTGGCGTCGGGCGGAGCGCGGCCGCGGCGCTCGCCGCTTGAGGCCTAGCTGGGAGCAGTGGCGGCGCGGCAACAGGCGCGGTGAGTGGGGCTTCGGGTTCTGCGACGGGAGGCTGGGGCAGGCTTGCGGTTGCTGGGCCTGGGGTGGTTATGTCCCCTGTACCTGCCTCAGTCCTCACGGCTCCCTCCGCGGCGTCGTCTCCGGCTCTCACTCCTCCTGCGCCGTCCCCAGAGGCAGGCAGACTCCGGGGTGTGGTTGAGGCCTGTCGCTGGTGGGTTTCGGCCTGCCGGGCCAGTTCCTCCCTCCACTCGATGAGCGCACCCCACTGCGCTCGGACCATCTTCCGCTCCAGGTCCTCCAGTGCAGCTTGCGCACGCTCCGGGTCTCTCGGGAGCTGCGCCAGGATCTCTGCCAGGCTGCAGGGTGGTTCGGCTTGCAGCAGGCTCCGGGCCAACAGATTGGTGCTGTGGGATGCGTCCATTCCCGGGTGCGGTCTGTCTAGACTGATCCAGACCGCGCCCTGCCCCACGGTTTTCTTCTCTTCCCACCCCCATTGGGGGTGGTCCCGGGGCAACTTGGTAACAATCACTTTCAGGGGCAGCCCCCCCACCTTGATGGACATTTCCACAGCCGCACTCATGGCTGTTGGGGGTGGGCTCCTTCTTTGGCGCCATTCTGGGACCTGGCCCACAATGGGAGGCGGCCTCCTGTGGTCTTTTGGCGCGCACATTATGGCGCTCGTTCTTCTGGAACGGGCGCCATTTTCAACACAGTCAATTTCAATAAAACAGTCTCTTTCTCTTCAGGCGCGCAGTACCCGTTGTTAGCGGGCACGTAATCCTGACGACTACGCCAAAGCTGACTCGCCCCCTGGGCCGTGGGGCACGCGGATCCGGGCAATAGGGAAACGATGGGGGTAGTAGTGGCGGCCCGGTCCCGCGGCTCAGGGTGGTCAGACCGGTGGTAGTCTGCGATGTGCTGTTGGTATGTCTTAGGTAATGTCCGACTACGCCACCCGTGGATTTGCGGTCATTAGGAACTGCCGCTGCAGGGCAGACCGCTGGGGCTGATGTTGGGTGCAGCTGAGGTGGTGTGACTGGGTCACTTCTGTCAGCAGTGACCGCCCGAGCTGTGCTGCGTCCACCAGGTGTGGGGCTCGGTCAACTCCCAGGCAGCTCAGAAGTATGGCTCAGGACCCCCTTCAGTCCTTCCTCTGGCCTGCCTCACCAGTGACCCACTTTTGTCCAGCTACCGCGGATCTGCGTGGGTAAACGTGGGCCCCATTCCCCGCTGTCCTTTATGGTGCCTTCCTAGCAGGTTTGATGAGGTGCTGCACCAATAAATGGTCACAGCCTCCAGTCTTTGGCTGAGGGTTGTTTCTCCTCCACCAACTTGGGATCCGGTACCCTTAATCTGCCTGACCCTTCACCCGGTATTCTCGTGGGTTCTTAGGGTCCCTTCCACCTTCTTGTTCCTGAGCCCCTCTGTTCCTCTGGCTCTTCTTCTCCTCTTTTCTGTTCCTCCTTCTTCTCCTTTCTCGTGGAGCTGGGCTGAGAAGGAACCACAGCTCCCCATCACCTCCTCTCTCTCTCCAGTCTCCTCCTCGGCCTTTCACTAGGCCCACTCTGGAGTAGAGCTCCTACAGAGCCTCTACTCCCTATCTTCTCCTCTCACTGAACAGACTGACTGTCCTAAGATGGTGCCCACCTTTTATACCTCCCTCTAGCCATGAGCCCAGGTGACCAGCAACCAATGGGCTCCTACCCACGCTCAGGAACCAACCCCTATCTGCTCCTACATCACTGGGTATTCCTCCCCCCTCCCCACTCCAGCCAGGGACATGGTCTGTCGTACCTGCATTTCTGTCTAATGGGAGTACCGTTGAGCTGTCCCTCGGAAATGGGGTGGGTGTGCTGTATGCAGCTAACTGAGCCCTGGTCTATACTCCATCCTTACCTGGGAGTGGAATACCACACCTCTGGCAGAGGTGCAATACCCCTGTAGCGGCCGAACCCTCGGGGCGCTACATTAATATCTGGAGCATGTGCTTAACATGCCCCCGATGAGTCTCAAAATCAGGTGAGTAAACCAAAATATCTTCCAAACAGACCACCACAAACCTCCCCACCAAATGATGGAAAATGTCATTTATGAAATGCTGGAATACCGCAGATGCATTGATCAAACCAAAAGGCATAATCAGACTCTTGAAATGTCCATCCGGGGTATTGAATTCTGTTTTCCATTCGTCCCCTTCTCTGATTCTAACCAGGTTGTAGGCTCCCCTTAACTCCAACTTGGAGAATACCTTAGCTCCCACAACTTGGCTGAACAAATAAGGAATCAGAGGAAGAGGGTATGGATCACAGATAGTAATTTGATTTAATTCCCGGAAATCTAAACAGGGACGTAAAGCGCCATCTTTTTTCTTCACAAAGAAGAACCCTGCCACCACGGGCGAAGATGAGGGTCTGATATGTCCCTTCTCCAGACTTTTCGCAATGAAATCCTTCATGGCTTGTCTCTCAGGGCCAGAAAGATTATACAGTCTGGACTTCGGTAGTTTAGCTTCGGGAGTCAGTTTAATGGGACAGTCATAAACACGATGAGGAAGCAAATCCTGACACCCCCTCTCAGAAAACACGTCCTCAAAACCAGACAGAAAAGCAGGTAATATTTCTGTAGAGACAGTAGCAAGGGAAATATCTAAACAGTTCTCATGGCAGTAATCTCCCCATTCAATAATCTCCCCGGTTTGCCAATCCACGAATTATGTTTAACAAGCCAAGGGATACCAAAGACAATCGGTGTGGGAAGATTGTCCAGAACATAGCAAGGGATTATTTCACAATGAACTGACCCCACCATCAGTTTCACATTATGTACAATCTGAGTAAATGCTTTCTGTGCAAGTGGCGCCGAGTTGATGGCGAAAATGGAAATAGGTTTATCTAAAGTACAGCAAGCTAGAACATGAGTTTTCCCAAACTCAGCATCCACCATGCTGACTCTGGCTCCATTGTCAACAAACACAGAAATTTTCTTGGTTGTGCTCTCTAGCACCACCTCTGCTGACAGGACAAAGTGGGAACTACAGTTTGGCCACAAATGCACCCCTTGTTTTTCCAACTCCAGACTACCAAGAGTTAATCGAGTCTCCTTTTGTTGAGGAATTGAAGGACAGGTCCCAACAAAATGTCCCTTTTTCCCACAAGAAAAATGTATGCCTTTTTTCTTGCGAATCTCGGGGGAGATGTATGATGCAGAGACCCCCACCCCCAACTGCATGGGTTCCTGCACCTTACCCAGTTCTGGTTCACCCCCAGATCGCTCCTCTGGCAGAGGTACAGAACCCCGACAAGAAGGCCCCGGAGAAGGTGGTCTCACCGGTCTATCCCGAAGGCGTCTATCAAGACGTATGGCCAAAGACATGGCAGCCTCCAAGGAATGAGGGGTTTCATATACTGCCAAGGCATCTTTTAACCTTTCAGTAAGCCCCTCCCAAAATTGACTTCTAAGGGCTGAGTCATTTGGAATCCGTTGCACATCTATGGAAGCCCAACAACTAGGGAAAGGGGCAGTGGTGACCCCTAGGCAGATCAAATATCACCCTGTCTTCTCTATCGTCCCTATACAGGCTCAACACCTATCGCCGAGCAGGAACCTAAGCCCTGAATGTCCCTAGAGCTTGGCCCTAGATAGGGAGTGGACAGGATGAGCACTAGTCAGGCCCCACTACAAACTAAAGACAACAAGGTAAACAAACAAAGGGGATAGATTTAGCTTGAGCAGACACCAAAGAGATAGCGCCAACTGTCCTCCAAGGGCACCAAAGAAGAAACTAGCCGGCTGTTAGTGCTCCAAGCCTACACAAAGGTACATAGAACTATCACCAGCGACTCTCTGGAGAAACAGGAAACTGTATGTCTCCACTGATCGATTCCCTGCTGAAGGCACCGTAGCCTAGACTCAGCCAAGGCGACTCAGTCAGGGTCATCATAGATAAGGGCCAGAGCCCCAAAAACCCCTCCACAGACTGGAGACAAACCGAGTCCTGCGGTAAAGAAAATGCCCAGGATTGAGGATGGCTCTGTAGTAGACAGATCACAATTTCAACCCCTTGCTCCTCATTTCCGGAGTAATAGGGACAAAGTTTAAAATACAGTTTGCAGGCCTCCTTGAATACAAAAAAACTTGTCCCTACATCCAGAAAAGCTGTCCGGGAGGGCAACCTTGGGTTCAGGCTGGGTAGGCCTACCAGCAGAGACCCCCACATTGATGACCTGCAGCCGCTGAAACTGCTGCTGCTCTTCACAGCGGAGGTCATTCACCTGCAAGCTCTGCAACTGAACCCATAGCAAGGGGGAAAGGAGAAAATAAAAAAGATCCATGCCCAAAAACACACAGAGAAAAAAACAAAACAAAATGTTAGGTCTTTTTTTTTTCCTTTTCAAAACGTGCCTCGTCCTGACTTTCCCTGGCGTATGGCTAAGGCTAGGGACGGGAGGAGATGAGCACTAGTCGATCTCCACTAAACTCTATAGAAAACAAGGGTAGACAAACAGGAGGGGATTGCTTAGCTTTAGACGATTCCAGACAAATGCACACATGGCCTCAAGCTCCAGAGAGGACGAAGTACTGCTCTTGCTAAAGCCTCACAAGTAGTAATGAATATCGCCAGTACTTCCCTCTCAAACACACCAGGTATTTATACACCCAGGCCTGGGAGCTAATTAGGCAGAGGAAGGTAGCCGCTGGGTCCTAGAGACAGCCAGCCAGTCTCTAAGAAGATGTCTGTAAAGCCAAACATAGAGATCTCCTGCAAACAACTGCAGGGTGACTGTCTGTCACTTCTGACACACCCGTTGACAGTTACCTTCGTCCTCATCCCATATTATCTTCTTTTGTTCCTGTTGAGCTTCATGTTTCTTTTGTAAGTTGGGGACCACTCACGGTATTTCCTGTTCCTTTTGAGTAAATTTGGCACACCTTCATCTCCACCTCCGGTCGCGGCGTCTGTGTCGCTGGGTTCTGACAATAAAAAATAAAAAATCGCTGGAGGATAATTTGCTGGTAGTAGGTACATATTTTGATATGCCACTGGGTCTGATGGGCCCAATTGCTCTATCACTTCCTTGATGTGACCATTTGTATGCCCTTTTTGTTTCAAAGTCATACCTATATGTCACGCATGGTGAGGAAAAGACTAAGTGCAACACGAAGGGAAGAGGGGGAGGGAAGAGCAACAACTAGGGAAAGGGGGAGTGGAGACCCCTAGGCAGATCAAACATCACCCTGTCTTCCCTATCATTCCTATATAGGCTCAACACGTATCGCCGAGCAGGAATCTAAGCCCTGAATGTCCCTAGAGCTTGGCCCTAGATAGGGAGGGGACAGGATGAGCACTAGTCAGGCCCCACTATAAACTAAAGACAACAAGTTAAACAAAGGGGACACATTTAGCTTGAGCAGACACCAGAGAGATAACGCCAACTGTCCTCCAAGGGCACCAAAGAAGAAACTAGCTGACTGTTAGTGCTCCAAGCCTACACAGAGGTACATAGAACTATCACCGGCGACTCTCTGGAGAAACAGGCTTTTTAACTACCCAGCAAGGGTGTGTCAATCAGCAGCAGAAGGTGGAGGTCGCTGCTGGGTCCTAAAAGAAGAAGGATACAACTACAGAGAAAAGGGGATCAAAAAGACGTCTGCAATGCCAAGCACAGTTACCTTCTGCAGCCGGCTCCAGAGCGACTGTCTGTCACAGCTGTGACACTATCTCGCTGAAACTTTAATTTCTTCCTCTTTCTAATTTCCGTTTCAAATTGGTCTATAATAATCTTAAGTTTTTTGAAAAAAAGGTGTAGCCTCCTTAACGGGATCAAAGGTATTCAACATGGCCTCCTTAGTCCTGATAACTGTTTTTTAATTGTTCCAATAATTGCCGATCATGTGCAATCAGCATCTCAAGGATAATAATGGAGCGATTAAGTAGACATGCCTTCCATGCTATTTTAAAGTTCTGGTCCACTTCCCATGCCAGAAAAATTTGTACTCTCAGCCCGCGAGGAATAATGCCCATCCTTTTTTTTTTTTGTTGGCCCTCATAGATATGCCGCTGCTTTGCAGGTAGAATTTTTTGTCAAACATTAAATAATTGTGCATTAGCAGAAAAGATAAATAAAATTTGATGAAGGATTGTAAGTCATCAGTATAGGAGCTGTACTTATTCAGGTGATACTTAACAGCTAGTATGGCTACATGATGTGGTATACTGGTATATAACGTGACCACGTCACAAGTTCACTAATTCCTTGAATCTGACCAATATACATTTTGTAACATGTCCAACACATCGCTGGAGTCCTTTAAGTGTCCAGGGATTCATTGTACAAATGGTTGTAAAGAAAAATCCAACCATTGTCCCAAACGTTCTCCTAATGATCCTTTTCCAGATATTATAGGGCGCATTGGAGGCGGTAGACCCGGTTTGTGAATTTTGGGCAGAGCATGCATTATGGGGGTAACAGGGTTATCGACAATTAAATACTCTGTTTCCTTTTCTGAAAAAATCCCCAATGAGAAACCCTCATTTACTATTTGTTTAAGTTTTTCAGGGAAGAACTTAGTGGGATCATTTTTTAAAAAGTTAACCGCTTTAGGGTGCACCGTAAAAAAAACCCCAAAAAGCGATGCTTTATCATTTGTAAGGTTTTACTCATTCAACTACTTTTGAGGTTTATTATACCTTCATAAACCGCACTTTAGAAGTAAACAAAACACAGCCTTGTCCGGCACAGAGTAACAAAACAAAAAATAAACAGTCCTTACAGCAGTGCGGGTTTGCCCGCTCACGGTCAGTGTCCTTTATAACAAACACGCTGGAGGTCTCCATACCTCCAGCCACAGATACTGAATGAGACACTTGGTCTCTATTTTATTTACAAAACCACGGGGGGTGGGGATATGTGAGCAGCCATTCCCTCTCATCTCTTATGACTTTCTCGAAAAACCTGGTACGCCCTATTAACCCTCTCAGCACTATGCTGGAGCATGCTTTCCTGGGTTTACATCACCGAAGCTACCAGATTCGATGATACATATCTCCCCTCAAGGACATGTCCGGCGGCCATCTTGCACATCATGCCGCCGAAAAAAAAGTAATATAAAACCGAGCAAAAAGACAAATTTAAATACAATAGTATCTCTGAAAACATCATCTTGTCAGAGTCAAGAGTAGAGATGAGCAAATGTTTTGAACGCCATAGGATTCAATGGGGGGCACAAAAAAAATGTATATGCAACACCTTAAAACCGGCCCAAAAGCTTCCAAAACACATCAAATTAGGGGTATCCAGCTAGAAAGTGTCATCAATTGACCCAGAGTACAAGTACTGTAATTATTTTTACTATTACAGCGACATTTATTCCGGGGCGCTTTACATGTCAAAAGGGGTCACCGACTGGTACAAGAAGTGGGTTTTCAGCTTCCTTTTTAAGGTTTCCACGGTAGGCGACAGTCGGATGTTTTGGGGTACAGTGTTATCACAGTAGGGGAGATGCACGGGTCAAATCTGTCAAGAGCCTAAATCACGTTAAGCTTCCAGGAGCTCACAGCTGAGCAGATTAACCCCTGCACCGATTAATATGAAGGCGTAAGGCTTCTTTTTAATGACTGCAGGAGTGGGAGCAATCAGACGCTGCAGTCTTCTGGCTCCTCTCTGTCACAATAAACCCGTGACACCTTGCAAGCTTCAACACAATATTCACAAGGTAGACAGCAGCGGTGCTTGGTCTCCTAGACAACGAGCTAACTCCTTTATGATGATAGAAGACAACATCTGCAAGTAGTTTGTATGTTCTCCCCGTGTTTGCGGGGATTTCCTTCAGGTTCTCCGGTTACCTCCTTAGTAAAAAAGCATCCATACAGGAGTGTTCACAAATCAAAAATTTAGGGCCTGACATCACCATTTCCGTGGCCAACAAATTGGAGATGGTGGATTTCCACCTCTTAGCTTTGTCATGTGTGGGAGGAAACAATTTTTTACGTGACCACAAATGCGGGACCGAGGGCTAGCTGCGGTGCCGAGAGAGGGCAGAGTACGTTGAAACGGACAAACTGCTGGACTGTGAGTGAGGTGCAGGGGGACATGTTACGGTGGATTGAGAAACGTGTGGTGTGCTCAGTGAAACAAACACAGCATGCATGTCCGCTTCCGTTACAGCTGACGGGCTCTCACTCAGCCTGACTGGAGCAGGTAGAGAAGCAGAGGTTCTGCAGTTGGAGACCTGTGTGCCAATACTTGAAATGGTAACAGAGGAGGAGGAAGAAGCAGCGGATGCGGTTGATTGGGCAGCTGATAGTTGTTGAGGTCCGCTGGTCCGCATTTATCACAGTGAGATTGCCAGAGTAACGCATGTTGATTCCACATGTGACGGTTCATGCATGTAGTAGTCAAATTATTGCACTTTTTCCCTCTACTGATTTTTTTATTGCAAACTTTTCAGATAACGTGAGTTGGTTCATCCTTTGCGGTCTCAAAAAAGGCCCAGGCTAGGCAATCCTTCTCACCTCTGCGAGCTGCAGACCAGCGACTGCTGCTGGTCACTGCCACAGTTGTGGCTAAGGATGTAGTGCTCCTCATGCTTGCATCACTCCGTGTCTGTGCCATAAGATGAAACATAATCTCCTCATCTTCCTCCTCCACCTCCTCAGATGAGCTACTCAGCTGCGTGCCTATAGGTTCACACCAAGTTGAATACACAACCCCATTATCATCCAATGTGATATCCCATTCCTCGCCCTCAGAGTCACCCTCCTCTTCGTTTTGCCCTGACAGCACAGTAAAGTCGAGGGTCAGGAATCTGCTCGGACCCAACCTTTTTTTTCCCCCTTTGTGGAGAATATCTGCCCCAAACAATTTTAAGCTGAGATGCAGTCTGCTTTGTATATCTATGTTGAGTTTATCAGGTCTATGGACTCCTGTGTGGAGATCAATATCTGCACCAAAAAATTATTTTCACTAGAGTATAACTATTGTAAAAGAGACCAAAACCTCTTCCACTGCAGCCAACCCAGCACATGGAGACTCAATCAGGAGTGTTCACATTTCCCTAAATTAGGGCCTAATACCATCAAAGTGGCATCAATTTCAGTACAGTAGAAATTGTACAATTAGGAATGACACCTCTTCCCCTACAGCCAACACAGTAGATGGAGACCCAATCAGGACTGTTCCCATTTGAAAATAATTGGGCCTAAAACCACCAAAGTGGAATCAATTTCACTAGAGTACAAGTAGTATAATGGGGACCGACACCTCTTCCACTACAGCCAACCCAATAGATGGAGACTCAATCAGGATTCCCCACGTTTCCAAAACTTACTGGCAGACACCAACAAAGTGGCATCAATTTCAGTACAGTAGAAATTGTACAATTAGGAATGACACCTCTTCCACTACAGCCAGCCCAATAGATGGAGGACCAATCAGGATTCCCCACATTTTCAAAAATAAGGGCCTAAAACATGCAGCAGCAGCAAGAGCAGGCACACAAGCCATATCACATATTGCAATTCCGCAAGATCAATGCAGCAAACTAAGAACTAAAACATCGCCTACTCTGTACAGTCTCCAATTGGGGTGCAAAAGTCCTTTGAGATCCATGACTTCTTCATCTTGATGAAAGTTAGGTCAACACTTTCATGGGACAGCTTGGTGCGCTTATCCATCAGGACACCACCAGCAGCGCTGAACACACGTTCTGAGAGAATGCTGGCTGCTGGGCATGATAAAACCTCCAATGCGTGACAGGCGAGCTCAGGCCATTCGTCCATTTTTGAAGACCAAAATGTATAAGGGTCAAAATCCTCACTGATGGTATTCGTATTAACCCTAGATAGTCCTCCATCATCCTCTGCAGTCATTCTCCACGTGTCAGACGTGTACTCTGTTGTGCTGGTGTACGAGCTGGTTTAAAAAATGTGTGAAAGGACTCACAGAAATTGCTTCTGCCACTTTCTCTGCTGCTGCTGCTAATGTTTTGGCATTGATGAACTGACGTGCTGGAGGTTGAAAGACTACAGCTGCGATGCACACTGTATGCCCCACTCCTATCTTGGGGAAAAGCTCTATTAACATAGTAACATAGTTTTTAAGGTTGAAGGAAGACTAAGTCCATCTAGTTCAACCCGTAGCCTAACATGTTGATCCAGAGGAAGGCAAAAAAAAAACATGTGGCAAACACTAAGCTCCACATTGGGGAAAAAAAATTCCTTCTCGACTCCATACAACAATCAGACTAGTTCCCTGGATCAACGCCCTATCAAGGAATCTAGTAGATATAACCTGTAATATTATACTTTTCAAGAAAGGCATCCATGCCCTTCTTAAATTTTAGTAGTGAATCACTCATTACAACATCATGCGGCAAAGAGTTCCATAGTCTCACTGCTCTTACAGTAAAGAATCTGCATCTGTGATTATGATTAAACCTTCTTTCCTCCAGACGTAGAAGATGCCCCCTTGTCCCCGTCTCAGGCCTTAGAGTAAAAAGATCAGTAGAAAGGTCTTGTACTGTCCCCTCATATACTTGTACATAGTCATAAGATCACCCCTAAGCCTTCGTTTTTCCAAAGTAAATAACCTCAAGTGTAATAACCTGTCTTGGTATTGCAGATTCCCCAGTCCTCTAATAACCTTGGTCGCTCTTCTCTGCACCCGCTCTAGTTCAGCTATGTCTTTCTTATACAACGGAGACCAGAACTGTACACAGTATTCTACGTGTGGTCGAACTAGTGACTTGTATAGAGGTAAAATTATGTGCTCCTCATGAGCATCTATGCCTCTTTTAATGCATCCCATTATTTTATTTGCCTTTGTAGCAGCTGCCTGACACTGGCCATCAAATGTGATCTTGTTGTCCACCAATACACCCAGGTCTTTTTCAGTGACAGTTTTGCCCAGTGGTTTACAATTAAGCATATAAGTATACATTTTATTTCCTCTGCCCAAGTGCATTACCTTACATTTATCCCCATTAAAGCTCATTTGCCATTTATCAGCCCAAGCTTCTAGTTTACATAGATCCTCCTGTAATATAAAATTGTCCTCCTCTGTATTGATTACCCTGCAGAGTTTAGTGTCATCTGCAAATATTGAAATATTACTCTGTATGCCCCCTACAAGGTCATTAATAAATATGTTAAAAAGAAGCGGGCCCAATACTGACCCCTGTGGTACCCCACTGTTAACTGAGACACAGTCTGAGTGTGTTCATTAATAACCACCCTTTGTTTCCTATCACTGAGCCAATTCTTAACCCACTTACATATATTTTAAGGTTGCTTAAAAGCTTGTTTCAATACTCCAACATTAGCGTGTCCCTTTCCAGGGCTAGAAGCATCTGGCAAAATTTACTCTTATAACATGGATATAACAAAGTGGCAACCCAGTAGTCAGCATTATTTTGAATCCTAACTATACGGGAGATCATGTTGCAGAAAGTGCAGCAAGAAGGCACTCATATGTTGGGCTCTTCCAGGTGGTCCAAAGCCAGACTCTATGGTTGGCTGCGTAACACTGATGTATGTTTCCTCTGTCCCTTCCTGCCAACCATGTTCAGCAGAGAGGGGATGATTATCCTCTTCGTCTTCTGACTGTTGCTTGCCCATCACCTCTTCTTCCTCCATTTGTTCCTCGGCTCTTGCACCTTCACTAACAGTATGTTTGGTATCACCATACCCCCTCGATCGCAAGAAGCCACCGTCACTTGGCATCCACCTGTGTGATGACAGTCTGGAACTTTGAGACATTCTTATCCCTTCCGCATCCTCCTCTTCTTCTGGGACAACCACCTCGTGCCGCACGCTATTCAAAGTCTTCTCCAGCATGTAGATGACTGGAATAGTGATGCCAACGACGTCATTGTCAGCGCTAACTAGTTTAGTAGCCATTTCAAAACTGTGCAGAAGTACTTAATCTGTTCCCACTCCGTAAACATGATCTGCCCCACATCCGTACTGCATTGGCTTA
This sequence comes from Phyllobates terribilis, assembly GCF_046119375.1. Classification (NCBI taxonomy): domain Eukaryota; kingdom Metazoa; phylum Chordata; class Amphibia; order Anura; family Dendrobatidae; genus Phyllobates; species Phyllobates terribilis. The sequence continues at coordinate 193,704,311 of NW_027362772.1, read as the reverse complement.
GGCTATACGACATGACATACTGCGTCAGGGCTCGTTGCTGCTGACACAGTCGCTGCAACACGTGCAGAGTGTAATTTCACTGCGTCGGAACATCACATATCAACCTGTTAACTGGCATGGAGAAAGACCTCTGTATCGATGAAAGTCGATAACATGACAGATGCGAACGGCGGAAGTGAGCACACAGCTTCCGTACTTTCTGAAGCAGCTCATCCAGGCCGGAATAGTAGCGGAGAAATCGCTGTACCATCAGGCTGAGGATGTGAGCCATGCAAGGCACGTGTGTGAGTTTGCCTCGGCGTAGGGTCGCCAACAGGTTCGCACCGTTATCGCACACGGCCTTTCCTGGCTCCAGGTTCAGTGGAGACAGCCATTGCTGAAACTGAGCCTGGAAAGCTGTCCACAGCTCTTCAGCTGTATGACTGCGATCTCCAAGGCATATTACTTTGAAGACTGCCTGATTGCGGTCAGCCCTGGCTGCGCAGTACGGAGGTGGTGTGGATTTGCTCTGAACTGTAGGAACGTGTGTCTCGTTAAGGCAGAGGTTGATTGCGCAGGTGGAAGCCTTAGAGTGTTAGAACCCTCCTGTTAGTTTTTTTCTATTTTGCTGGTCACATGACTTTTTGCCTATTTAATCCAGCTCCGCCTTCCTGGCCTTCAGTGTTACATTTACTCTTAAGCTAGCCAGGTGACTTGTACCTAACTCTGTAGTTTTCTTGGTCTTTTGACCACTAGTACTTCTGTTTGTTTGTTTGTCTTTGCTCTGTTACAATTTCTGCTAGGAGGTGTCCAACTATATCCCAGTCCATAGTTCTTGTAGGGACCCCTCCCTTATATCTATAGGTCTGCGTTCAGACTAGCTGAGGACTTAGGCGGGTCTGTTCACAAGGAACAGGTCCCCCGCTGCATCGTAGGGAATCAGCTTAGTCCTATTGTAGGGACAGTTTTCCTATCTTTCCTTATTGTTTGTAGCAGTTCATAACATAGAGGAGGTGGAGTATGCAGAAGCAGTGGAGAAAGTGTGAAAAACAGAGGTTTGTTCTGCAAGCCTTGTGGATTCCAAGATTTGTGGCGCAGCCCCTTCCCCATCTGCCCTTACAGCCACCAGAGTCACACAGTGCCCAGTCAGCGAAATGTAACGCCCTTGGTCATGCTTACTCGTCCAGGTGTCTGTGGTAAATGCACCCTGGCAGATATAGATTTAGTCAAGGAACGGGTGTTGTTGTCTGCGACATGCTGGTGTAGCGCAGGCACAGCTTTCTATGAGAAGTAATGGCGACTGGGCAACTGGTACTGGAGGACTAAATCCTACATAGAAAAAATAGGAGTATACAGCCGAATAACGGTAAAATGTAACAAACTTTATTAAACAAAAAATATTAATAAAAGGATTTTTAAAAAAAGCAAAGAAGTTGTACCAAGAATGTGAACCTAACCAAGGGAGCATATAAACTATGTCACAAATGTCTCAAAAGGTAAATATAGAGACATCTAGGAAATAACATACACTGTAAACTGTGTCAGAGATATTACAACGGGTAGGTATGAATATATCATGGAGACAGTTGGCGGATAAAACAGGGCATCCAAAAAGAATTGTAGTTACCGTATTTTTCGCACTTTTTTCCTCCAAAATTTTGAAGGAAAGTGGGGGGTGCGTCTTATAGTTCGAATACTATATTATTGTATGGCCGCATGGTGGTGGGTGTGGGGGAGCGGCAGCGGGGCACAGGAGGCAGCAGCCACCTGATGCAGCCTCTGCTGTGCCCGCTGCTAAAGAAAATGAATATTCCCTGCTCCCCACGCCCATGGGCGTGGAGAGCAATGAATATTCATTTTTCTTAATAGCCGGCACACTAGAGCCGCAGCGCGGCTCCTGCTGCACTCTGCGTGCCCGCTATTAAAGCTCATGAATATTCCATACAACCCACTCCCATGAGTTGTAGTGAATATTCATGATCTTTAATAACCGGCACACTGACCACAGGGCGGCAGCAGGAGCCGCCCTGCGGTACAGTGTGACGGATATTGAACAGACTGGTCACTGCTCCCCACGCATAGAATCCCGGCGTGGGGAGCAGTGACTATTCCAGCATAGCGTCTCACACCGTGTGAGGGTGCATGGCAGGGACGCCATGCGAGCCCTGCCATGCGCGGCTCACACAGTGAGAATGTCGGCAGCAGAACGGGACAGCACTGGAGGAGAGGAGGTATGATTGTTTCTTTTTTTTTTTGTAGGCAGCGTGATGGGGGCTCAGAAGGTGCCATACATACCAGGATGGGGGCTCAAGGGGTGACATGCATACCAGGATGGGGGCTCAGAGGGTGCCATGCATACCAGGATGGGGGCTCAGAGTGTGCCTGTATTGCCAAGTTTTTAGCAATAAGGTTCGGATACGGCTTTAAAGAAGGCAACCACTTGTAATATAACACAATTTTATTTATAATAGTTAATTTGAAAGATAAAATACAGAATCAAAGGAATAGTATGATATTATGATATTGGGTACACTTTTGTACATTATAGGTTACAAAGGTTAAATACTTATAAAGGTTACATACTTACTATTAGATAGAAGAAAAAGATTTCCCTAGTAGCATGTACATCATCTGTCCGGAAACTTCAGCTGGAGAAGAGTTCAGCGATGGGCAGAGAATGCGTACTAGGTCCCACACTGTGAAGAGCGTCCTCTTCACAGGTCCACAATGCTTCTGCCATAACTGAATTCTTCAACAGCTTTATACATTTTAGAAAAAGGCTTACCCAACCTAATATTACGTAAGCATGAAATTTCATAGTTTGTTGTCCAACATTCCAATCCTGTGACAGTGGCCAGCTATTACAGATAAGCAATGCCAGACAAGACCTGTTCACGGACCATTCTACTTCTGTCATAATGTTTACATATGATTAGAGTAAATCCTACACCGGGTTATAAATCAGAACAAGGTTTTCTTCCCAGACAGTATATTGTGTTAAGATGCTATGTATCAGTGAGATACATTCACAGATAAAGTATACCTTAACACAGAATATATAATCAGAATATTAATTAAAGTTTGGATACATCATAATGGGTTTCAGATAGCCACTTATATTTTTGGTACTACAATAAGCGTCTCCATCTTAAGCCATATGCCTGTAGTCTTATTTACAATTTTGTGCAATCGTCTGTCTCTGGTTCTAGCAAACACAGCGTATACAAAGTCTAATTCCCTTCAGTAATAAAGATTAAACCTCAGACTGTTAGCAAACTTAAACTAAAGCTATGTTTTAGTATGTCTGGACTAATGACCCCTAGTCTACTGAGGTAGGATACCTACAAATGCTGACATGTCTGGTTCCTATTTTATTTCAATATGGATTTGAAATATAAAATAGCCATTTTTCATGTTCATACTACAGTGCCATGCATACCAGGATGGGGGCTCAGAGGGTGCCATGCATACCAGGATGGGGGCTCAGAGGGTGCCATGCATACCAGGATGGGATAGGGGCTACTTATACCAGGAAGGAGGGGCCATACATACCAGGATGGAGAATATTAACAGAATTGGGGCACATTACCTCAATGCCAGTGTCAGCAACAGAACCCCTCCCCCATAACAGGGCATCATGACCACATTTTTTGCTTAAAATTTTTTTTCCTATTTTTCTTTAAAACCTAGGTGCGTCTTATGGTCCGATGCGTCTTAAAGTCCGAAAAATACGGTACATATACGTATGCAATATTGGACAGTTCCACGGTATTCAGAATGCTCAAGTGTCAATAACACACCTTCACTAGTACTGGTCACAAGTAATTATTATCTTGTCATAAGGTTTTACTCCTTATGACAAGATAGACCAGCTAAATACATGATCAAAGTATGCCAATAAGAGCAATATGTAATCTAAAAAGTGCATAGATGTCTCCTAAAACATAAAGGTGATTCATAATACCCATGGTCAGGAGGAGGTGGTCCACAGAGTGCCCCTGACGCATGTTTCGCGTTTGTAGCTTCCTCAGAGGGCTAACATTTGAGTTGTGGCTAGTTATATTTTATTTTTCGTTTATTTTTCTGATTTAGTTACTCTACATCTCTAATTTTTGGATGTGGCTGTTGTGGTGGAAAACCTGAGTTTAGTTGTTATGGAGAAACAGAGGCAGCAGCAGTCCCCTCGCAGCAGCAGCAGCTCCCTCGCAGCAGCGGCAGCTCCCTCGCAGCAGCGGCAACTCCCCCAAAGCAGCAACTCCCTCACAGCAGCAGCAGCATCACAGAAGCTCCCTCACAGCAGCAGTTCCCCCACAGCAGCAGCAGCTCCCTCACAGCAGCAGCAGCTCCTTCACAGCAGCAGCAGCTCCCTCACAACAGCAGCAGCACCCTCACTGCAGCAGCAGCTCCCTCGCAGCAGCAGCAGCTCCCTCGCAGCAGCAGCAGTTACCTCACAGCAGCAGCAGCTCCCTCACACAGGGGCAGCAGCTCCCTCACAGCAGCAGCAGCTCGCTCACACAGGGGCAGCACCTCCCTCACAGCAGCAGCACCTCCCTCACATTAGCAGCAGCACCTCCCTCACATTAGCAGCAGCTCCCTCACAGCAGCAGCAGCTCCCTCACAGCAGCAGCAGCTCCCTCACAGCAGCAGCAGCTCCCTCACAGCAGCAGCAGCTCCCTCACAGCAGCAGCAGCTCCCTCACAGCAGCAGCAACTCCCTCACAGCAGCAGCAACTCCCTCACAGCAGCAACTCCCTCAAAGCAGCAGCAGCAGCTCCCTCACAGCAGCAGCTCCCTCAAAGCAGCAGCAGCAGCTCCCTCACAGCAGCAGCAGCAGCTCCCTCAAAGCAGCAGCAGCAGCTCCCTCAAAGCAGCAGCAGCAGCTCCCTCACAGCAGCAGCAGCTCCCTCACAGCAGCAGCAGCTCCCTCACAGCAGCAGCTCCCTCACAGCAGCAGCAGCAGCTCCCTCACAGCAGCAGCTCCCTCACAGCAGCAGCAGCAGCTCCCTCACAGCAGCAGCAGCAGCTCCCTCACAGCAGCAGCAGCAGCTCCCTCACAGCAGCAGCAGCAGCTCCCTCACGGCAGCAGCAACAGCTCCCTCACGGCAGCAGCAGCAGCTCCCTCACGGCAGCAGCAGCAGCTCCCTCACGGCAGCAGCAGCAGCACCCTCACGGCAGCAGCAGCAGCACCCTCAAGGCAGCAGCAGCAGCACCATCACAGCAGCAGCAGCAGCACCCTCACAGCAGCAGCAGCTCTCTCACAGCAGAAGCTCCCTCACACAGGGGCAGCAGCAGCTCCCTCATAGAAGCAGCATCAGCAGCAGCTCCCTCACAGCAGCAGCAGCTCTCTCACAGCAGCAGCTCCCTCACGGCAGCAGCAGCAGCTCCCTCACGGCAGCAGCAGCAGCTCCCTCACGGCAGCAGCAGCAGCTCCCTCACGGCAGCAGCAGCAGCACCCTCACGGCAGCAGCAGCAGCACCCTCACGGCAGCAGCAGCAGCTCCCTCACGGCAGCAGCAGCAGCACCCTCACGGCAGCAGCAGCACCCTCACGGCAGCGGCAGCAGCAGCAGCACCCTCACGGCAGCAGCTCGCTCCCAGCAGCAGTAGCTCTCTCACAGCAGAAGCTCCCTCACACAGGGGCAGCAGCAGCTCCCTCATAGAAGCAGCATCAGAAGCAGCTCCCTCACAGCAGCAGCAGCTCCCCAACAGGAGCAGCACCCTCACAGCAGCAGCAGCTCCCTCACAGCAGCAGCAGCTCCCTCACAGCAGCAGCAGCTCCCTCACAGCAGCAGCACCTCCCTCACAGCAGCAGCACCTCCCTCACAGCAGCAGCAGCTCCCTCACAGCAGCAGCAGCTCCCTCACAGCAGCAGCAGCTCCCTCACAGCAGCAGCAGCTCCCTCACAGCAGCAGCAGCTCCCTCACAGCAGCAGCAGCTCCCTCACAGCAGCAGCACCTCCCTCACAGCAGCAGCAGCTCCCTCACAGCAGCAGCAGCTCCCTCACAGCAGCAGAAGCTCCTTCACAGCAGCAGCAGCTCCCTCACAGCAGCAGCAGCTCCCTCACAGCAGCAGCAGCTCACAGCAGCAGCTCCCTCACAGCAGCAGCAGCTCCCTCACAGCAGCAGCAGCAGCTCCCTCATAGCAGCAGCTGCAGCTCCCTCACAGCAGCAGCAGCTCTCTCACAGCAGCAGCTCCCACACACAGGGGAAGCAGCAGCAGCTCCCTCACAGAAGCAGCATTAGCAGCAGCTCCCTCACAGCAGCAGCAGCTCCCTCACAGCAGCAGCAGCTCCCTCACAGCAGCAGCAGCTCCCTCACAGCAGCAGCAGCTCCCTCACAGCAGCAACAGCTCCCTCACAGCAGCAACAGCTCCCTCACAGCAGCAACAGCTCCCTCACAGCAGCAGCACCTCCCTCACAGCAGCAGCACCTCCCTCACAGCAGCAACAGCTCCCTCACAGCAGCAGCAGCAGCTCTCTCACAGCAGCAGCAGCAGCTCTCTCACAGCATCAGCAGCAGCTCTCTCACAGCATCAGCTCTCTCACAGCATCAGCAGCAGCTCTCTCACAGCATCAGCAGCAGCTCCCTCACAGCAGCAGCAGCAGCTCCCTCACAGCAGCAGCAGCTCCCTCACAGCAGCAGCAGCTCCCTCACAGCAGCAGCAGGTCCCTCACAGCAGCAGGTCCCTCACAGCAGCAGCAGCAGCTCTCTCACAGCAGCAGCAGCTCCCTCACTGCAGCAGCAGCTCCCTCACTGCAGCAGCAGCTCCCTCACTGCAGCAGCATCAGCAGCAGCTCCCTCACAGCAGCAGGTCCCTCACAGCAGCAGCTCCGTCACAGCAGCAGCAGTTCCCTCACAGCAGCAGCAGTTCCCTCACAGCAGCAGCAGCTCCCTCACAGCAGCAGCAGCTCCCTCACAGCAGCATCAGCAGCAGCTCCCTCACAGCATCAGCAGCAGCTCCCTCACAGCAGCAGCAGCTCCCTCACAGCAGCAGCAGCTCCCTCACAGCAGCAGCATCAGCAGCTCCCTCACAGCAGCAGCAGCTCCCTCACAGCAGCAGCAGCTCCCTCACAGCAGCAGCAGCTCCCTCACAGCAACAGGTCCCTCACAGCAGCAGCAGCTCCCTCGCAGCAGCAGCAGCTCCCTCACAGCAGCAGCAGCTCCCTCACAGAAGCAGCAGCAGCTCCCTCACAGAAGCAGCAGCAGCTCCCTCACAGCAGCAGCAGCAGCTCCCTCACAGCAGCAGCAGCAGCTCCCTCACAGCAGCAGCAGCAGCTCCCTCACAGAAGCAGCAGCAGCTCCCTCACAGAAGCAGCAGCAGCTCCCTCACAGAAGCAGCAGCAGCAGCTCCCTCACAGAAGCAGCAGCAGCTCCCTCACAGCAGCAGCAGCTCCCTCACAGCAGCAGCATCAGCTCCCTCACAGCAGCAGCATCAGCTCCCTCACAGCAGCAGCATCAGCTCCCTCACAGCAGCAGCATCAGCTCCCTCACAGCAGCAGCAGCTCCCTCACAGAAGCAGCAGCAGCTCCCTCACAGCAGCAGCAGCAGCTCCCTCACAGCAGCAGCAGCAGCTCCCTCACAGCAGCAGCATCAGCTCCCTCACAGCAGCAGCAGCTCCCTCACAGCAGCAGCAGCAGCTCCCTCACAGCAGCAGCATCAGCTCCCTCACAGCAGCAGCTCCCTCACAGCAGCAGCATCAGCTCCCTCACAGCAGCAGCAGCAGCTCCCTCACAGCAGCAGCAGCAGCTCCCTCACAGCAGCAACAGCAGCAGCTCCCTCACAGCAGCAACAGCAGCAGCTCCCTCACAGCAGCAACAGCAGCAACAGCAGCAGCTACAGCGGAGGCGTCTCCCTCGCACAGCCCCATCCTCGCCTCAGCCTTCCCGGCCGACTCACACACAGCCAACAGACGCGTCAGCACGTTTCGCGCATAGTTTACTCGTTTCCTCGCAACCGCTCGGCACGTCCTACGTCTGTGTCACGTGGTCCGGATGAGAAGCGTCAGGTGGGCGGGAGACTGAGAGCCGTAGTCGACTTTTCGCGGGAAAGCTGAACGTGGAGAGGAGGCTTGCGGCGGAGCGCTCCCCGGATCGAGGTCAGAACGCGTTTTCCTGTTGTTTCTTCCCCGCCGTCACCGCTGTGTGTGGGAGCTAGTGACAGAAGTCACTGCTGGCACTTCTAGTTCTTCTCTTAGAAGTGATGGAGAGCGCTGTCCGCGGCCCAATAGCGGCACAGCCATAGAGTGCAGGAGGTGCCCCTTGTCTTGGCCTGTGCTGCCATTCAGACCTGGCGGCTGATGCCGTTTTGTTAGCTGTCAGCTTTCCCTGGTGCTCGGCCTTCTCCAGTGGCTTGTTCACACCTTACATCTCACCGCTGCGTCTTTCTTTGGCTCCACCATGTTTAACCCTTTTCATGACCCAAGCATTTGCCATTTTTTTGCTTGTTACTTATTCTCTTCTAAGAGCCATATTTTCATAGGCATGAGAGCTGGAGATTGTACAGGCGCAGGGAGATTGTGACTAACCACCCCCCCCATAGTTGGCTGTGTTTTTCGGTGTTCTTTGTGGGCACAGATCCCCTGGGGACATGATGATCCACATCAGGCGATTGCCACCCACATTTATTTTTTTTTAACCCCTTCCTGAAGTGATACTATTTTTTATTTCCTGGGCCTATTGGACCAGGTATGTACTGCTAGGCATCACGGGATCGCGCCCGCACACAAGCGGTGAAGGACGATCGGCGCCGGGTGTCAGCTGATTGTTACAAGGAGCAGTCCCGCACCGCTCCGGCACATTAACCCCTGAAATGCTGTGATCAAAGTTGATCGCAGCATTCCGGGAGCAAGGGGAGGTAAGCGCTGCTTATTTACCTCCTCCGCCTTCCCACGCTGTCTGTGCTGGGTCCCTGTAGTTGCCATGGTGACCTGATGTTGGCATCAGCAAGTTAGATCGTGCTCAGTGCACGGTCTAACGAAGAGCTCACTCTCACTTGTGATTAAATTGGACGAATGCAATCCGATAAATCAGATTGCATTCGGACCAATTTAATCCTATGATGGTGTGCTCAGCTGCTTTTTTTTTCCAGCGCCGATCGGGCTGGAAAAATTTGCAGCATGCTGCATCGGGTTACACACACCCATATAAGCCTATAAGGTGCGTGCGAAACATCGCACTGCACTCAGATGTCACCCAAGTGCAGTGTGATAGCAGCAACAGAGGAGATGGAGAAATTACTTCCTCCGTCCCCTCCGCAGCTGGGCTGTGATCCTTTCTGTGTGAGTGGATCAGAGCACTGACATTCGGCTCCCGCTCACAGAAGAGCAGGAACCGAATGTCATTAGCATATCACATTGGATTCTCTCGCCTCGGATGCCATGCGCTAGTGGGACCCCGGGCTAAATTGTGTGTGCAGGGGCTGCAGCCTGCATAGCATAGAGATGCTGCTGCAGCATTTCTATGCTAATCATGCGAGCTGGGTTAAAAAAAAAATCAAAGTCACAAAGTGTAAAAGTAAAAAAAAAATTCAGAAAGTGGGGGGAAAAAAAATATATAATGTACTCAAATATTCTTCTGAAAAGAAAAATAAACCAATAAAAGTACACATATTTGGTATCACCGCATCCCGAACAAGCTGACCTATAAAACGGTCCCGCTAGTTAACCCCTTTAGTGAACACTGTAAAAAAATAAATAAAATAACTGATACCGTTGTAAATGTAGTGACCTGAAGAATAAAGCTGCCTTATCAATTTTACCACACACGGAGCAGCATAAAAAAAACCATAAAAGCAAAAAACTTTATTCTGCCTCCCAAAAATTGGAATAAAAAGCGATCAAAAAATGTCATGTTCCCGAAAATGGTACCAATAGAAACGTCAACTTGTCCCGCAAAAAACAAGGCATCACATGTCTGTCGGCCGAAGTATGGAAAAATAGCTTTCAAAATATGGCGATGCAAAAACTAGTCTTTGCAAGAAAAGGGTTTTTTAGCTGTCAATCATAAAACCCCGATATGAATCTGGTATTGCTATAATCGCACCGATCCAAAGAATAAAGTCGTCTAATCACTTATACCACACGAGGAATGGCGCAAAAAATAAACGCTAGGGTCGGGGTTGTGTTGGGGTCGGGGCTTTTTCATAAGTAAAGGAAAAAAATGACAACAATATGTCAATTAGTGTTGAGCCCAAATGCTCGCTACTTGACTTTGCATCGGGTGCTCGAGTCTCTGCCCCATATATTTCGCATCTGTTATACAGCCCATAAAAACTTGCGGGGATTGCCTGCCATGCACGAGCGGTCCCCGCATGTTTTTTTTTGGGTGTCTAATAACCGTGAAACATGCGGGCAGGGACTCGAGGACCCGCGATTTAGTGTTGAGCGAGTATGTTCTGTGCCGAGTATGCTGGGGCCGAGCTCCGAGTATTTACAGCTGCTCGGTGATGAGGTTGAATCGCTCCCGTGTGCATGATTAGCAACTGTTTGACAGCTTTATTTCATGTGAAGAATGTGTAAGAAATAGACATTCCTCACGTAGTAAAACTGTCAAACAGTCGCAAATCATGCACACGGGAGCGATTCAACCATATCACCGAGCAGCTGTAAATACTCGGAGCTTGGCCCGAGCATACTCGTCGAAAGGGTTAACAGAACATACTCGCTCAACACTACCCGCGATACTTGGTGCATACCCATGTACCTGATGCAAACTGAAGTAACGAGTACTTGCGCTTAAGACTGACAGCTTATTCAATATGACGACCTAATGTTATCATATTCTGTGTCATACCTCTGGGTTCAAAATGTTCACTATACCCCTTGATAAAATGCTTGAGGGGTCTAGTTTCCAAAATGGGGTCATTTGTGGGGGGTTTCCACTGTTTAGGCACATCAGGGTCTCCCCAAACGTGACATGGCGTCCCCTAATTATTCAAGCAAGTTTTACATTCAAAAAGTCAAATGGCTCTCCCCCCACCCCCACTTCCCAACCCTGCTGTGCACCCAAACAGTGGTTTTCCCCAACATATGGGGTATTGGTGTGCTCAGGAGAAATTGCACAACAAATTTTGGGGTCCATTTTTTCTTGATACCCCTGTGAAATAAAAAAAAAAGTGTCTAAAGTAACAACATTTTTGTGAAAAAAAGTTAAATGTTCTGTTTTTATTCCTTCCACATTCCAAAAATTCCTGTGAAGCACCTGAAGGGTTAATAAAGTTCTTGAATGTGGTTTTGAGCACCTTGAGTTGTGCAGTTTTAGAATGGTGTCACTTTTGGGTATTTTCTGTTATATAGACCCCCAAAGTGACTTCAAATGTGATGTGGACCCTAAAAAAATGGTTTTGTAAATTTTGTTGGAAAAATGAGAAATCGCTGGTCAACTTTTAGGCTGTGTGCCCACGTAGCGTTTTTCAAGCGTATATGCTGCGGAATTTCCGCAGCGTAAACGCTTGAAAAACGCATGTATATCCGCACCCCATGGTCCCCAATGGCATTCCGCAATGTCAATGCCCATGCTGCGGATTTTTCCGCAGCGTATATGCTGCGGTCAAAAATCCGCAGCATGTTCATTAATTTTGCGGAAGCGCAGCGGAATCAATGTGCGGATGGTACCCAAGTCTGGATGAGAGGAGACTCTCATCCAGACCTGGGTACCAAAGAACCTGTAAAAAAAAGAATAAAATAAAGTTTATACTTATCTTCTGATGTTTTCCCTCCGTCGCGCTGTTGTCTGAAGGACCTGCCACGTCATTGAGTCATGTGACCCACCACATGACTCAATGACGTCACCGCAGGTCCTGCACACAACAGCGTGAGCCGCTCAAGCCTCCGGACGGGGCAGAGAATGCATCAGAAGGTGAGTATAAAGTTTATTTTTTTATTTTTTACCATTCTGAACAAGTTGTCAAGCACTTTTCCAAGTGATGCGTGGAGAAGTGCTTGATAACCCGCATGCGGAAATGCATGCAAAGACGCCTCACAAACGCTTCTACCTGGCGGGAAAACCGCATGTAATATCCGCATGCGATTTTCCCGCCAGGGAGAAGCGTAAAAAATATGCTTCAGGTCCGCAACGTGGACACATAGCCTTAACCCTTATAACTTCCTAACAAAAAAAAAATTGTTGCAAAAATTGTTATGATGTAGAGTAGACATGTGGGAAATGTTATTTATTAACTATTTTGTGTGACATCTCTCTGATTTAAGGGCATGAAAATTCAAATTTTGAAAATTGCAATATTTTCAAAAGTTTCACCAAATTTCTGATTTTTCACAAATAAACGCAAGTGATATCGAAGAAATTTTACCATTTTACAATATGTCACTGAAAAACATTCTCAGAATCAGGGGATCCATTGAAGCTTTTCAGAGTAATTACCTCATAAAGTGACAGTGGTCAGAATTGTAAAAATTGGCCTGGTCATTAACGTGCAAACCACCCTCGGGGGGTAAAGGTGGAAAAAAAATTCCACAATTTGAAAAAAAATTCCATTTGTTTCCTGGTTTTCTGCCTCGTAACTTTTATCTGTCCGCTGATGGCGCTGTTGCGGCCGGGGTTGTTTTTTTGCCCTGAGCTCACATCTGCATGTTTTTGATTGCTTTTTTTGGGGAGTGCAGAGATAATGGCGATTCTGGAGTCACACATTCAACTTTAAATTTTATATTTTGATCTGATTTTTCTTGGCCACGGTGAATCGGTGATGACAATTTTTCAGTTCATTTTTCAATTTTTTTTTTTTTTTTTAATTGAGGTAAACTTTGGTATAATTTTTTTCTTTCAACTTTTTTTTATTATTATTATTAGACTTGAAGGGAATCTGTCCCCAGGTTTTTGCTACGTCATGTAAGAGCAGCCTGAGGAAGAGATAAAGATACTGAATGCAGCAATGTGTCACTTACTGGGCTCCTGGTTGATTCAATCAAGCAGTTCTTTCAATACTGAGCTCTTTATAAACCCCCACCCCACAGATTTGGCAACTTTCTGCTTTTCTCCCTAATGGTACACAGCGGTGGCCTAGCGGAGGGGGGGAGGGGGGGGGGGGCGCACCGGATAGCGAGGTGCCAGGCAGAAGGGGGGGGGTGGACCCCTATAGAGTTTAAATGACCAGGGAAGCACAGGGGATTCTCTGGCACTCTACAGCTATGAGCGAGCAGGAGCCCAAGGAGGTGCAGTCCCTGCACCCCCACTCACCATCGCCTCAGAGGAAGCGTATAAAAGGATCCTCCAGCGGCCCTTCACGGCAAGGTGACGGAGGAAGTGGGCGTTCTGGCAGGTCTTCACAACGTGGCAAGGACTCCAGCGTGGCGTCAGCCTCGAGGAAGGACCCAGCTACTGGATCGGGTTCCTCTACAAATCCGGTATTCCCTCTTACTACGGGCGGGAAGTGATCTTCATGAAAGCTCACTTGTAACTTGAGACCCCCTCTCTTTTCTTCTCAGGGAAGGAAGAGCACGGGCAAGTCTAAGCACAGGGCCTGCGCCCTTTGCGCGGCGGGTCTGCCCACTGCATGGCAAAAGAGACTGTGTAACTCATGCATCGAGCAAACTATCTGTGAGGAGACCCCTAAGTTTGCCACTGAACTCAGAACCCTGATTAAATCTCAGGTGGAGGACACCTTTAAGTCCCTGCAGAAGGGGGCGGGAAAACAAGGAAAAACTAGACACCTATCCCCAGTGCCAGAGTCCAGTGGTTCAGACGAGGAGGGAGTAGTCTCCGATTCATCCGATTTATCGTCTTCATCATCTTCAGGGGACGGGGGTCGTAGTTGTTTCCCTATAGATGGAACCGATACCTTAATTAAGGCAGTTAGGTCTACTATGGGGTTCGTGGATCCCCACCCTAAAAAGTCTATCCAGGACATAATGTTTAGTGGCCTAAGACAGAAAAAAAGAGATCCTTCCCTCTTAATGATCAAGTACATTCGCTGATTAAGAGGGAATGGAGTAAACCAGAGAGGAAAGGGTTGTTGGCACCCAAAAGAAAGTACCCCTTTGAGGACCCGGTGTGCTCCTTCTGGGGGAAGGCGCCTAAAATTGACGTCGCGATAGCTAAGGCCTCTAGGAAATTTTCCCTGCCATTTGAGGACATGGGGGTGCTCAAAGACCCTATGGATAAGAAAGCTGACTCCTTTTTGAAAGGAGCTTGTGAGGTGGCAGAGGGTGGGTTAAAACCCCCGGTGGCAGCCACATGCACGGCCAGATCTTTGATGGTCTGGCTAGACCAACTAGAAGCGCAGTTGAAAGATAAAGCCTCAAGGGATGATATAATAGACTCCATCCCAGTGATGAAGGGCGCAGCGGCTTTTCTGGCTGACTCCTCAGCCGACTCTGTCAGGCTGGCAGCTAGGGCTGGGAGTTTTTCAAACGCAGCTAGGCGGGCCCTCTGGCTCAAATGTTGGCCAGGTGACCTCCAAACGAAGTCTAGGCTGTGCTCCATCCCGTGTGAGGGGGAACTTTTGTTCGGGTCTACTCTGGATGATATCCTGGACAAGGCCGGGGATAACAAAAAGCGCTTCCCGGTCCTCTCCGGTGCTTCCTTTAGGAGATCTTTTCGGAGTAAGAAATTCATGCGAAGGAGACCCCCCAGAGACCAGGACAGGTGGGAGGACAAGAGGCAGAGAAAAACCAAGGGGTTTATGTTTTACAGGCCCCCCGGCGACAATAGGAAACCCGCCCAATGAAAGGCAGCCCCAGGTGGGGGGGGGGGCTTCTCCATTTCCTCCCGGCCTGGGAAAAAATATCAAACGTGCGCTGGATTCTAGACCTGATAAAATCGGGGCTAAGATTCCAGTTCCTTTCCACTCCCGGTTCAAATTTCATAATAACCCCCTTGAGGTCTTCAGCGGTAGAGCAGTTGGCTCTAGAACAAGAGGTACTAGGCCTAGTGAATAAAGCAGTCCTTCGGGAAGTCCCAGCTCAGGAGGTAGGCGTTGGGTTCTACTCCCCTCTATTCCTCAGGAAGAAACCAGATGGAACATTCAGGACTATTGTAAATTTAAAGAAATTGAACAGAGTTCAGAAAGTTCATTCGTTCAAGATGGAGTCAATAAAAACATCTGTGAAATTGTTGTTCCCAGGCTGTTTTATGGCTGTCCTGGATCTGAAGGACGCATATTATCATGTCCCCATACACAGAGACTACCAAAAATTCCTGAGGGTAGCGATACCAATAAGGGGCACAATAAGGCACTACCAATATACGGCTCTCGCCTTCGGGTTAGCAATAGCCCCAAGAGTCTTCACAAAGGTGGTGGCAGAGGTTATGGCCCATCTGAGGGAGAGGGACATCCTAATAGTCCCGTACCTGGACGATCTACTTATTATAGGCAACTCGTTCAGCCATTGCAAGGACCATCTAGCAAAAGTCATGGGTTCCTTGACTAGTTTAGGCTGGCTACTGAATCTGAAAAAATCCAGGCTGGAACCAGCTCAAGTGCAAGAGTACTTGGGTATCCTGTTAGACTCAAGGAGTCAGGAATGCCGTCTCCCGGCAGAGAAAATACAAAGCATGATGGCCCGAGTGTCCTACGTGAAGAATCATCCCGATATGACACTGAGGGGAGCAATGTCCCTCCTAGGCTCCATGACTGCCTGCATCCCGGGGGTCCGCTGGGCTCAGTTACACACCAGGGGCTTACAATGGGAGATCTTGGGGGCGGAAAGGTCACTATGAGGGCACTTAGAAGGTCTGTTGACCTTATCATCAAAAACTTTGCTTTCTCTAACATGGTGGACAGAAAGGGGCAATCTAGGCAGAGGTGTCCCATGGACAATACCAGTATCTCAGAGACTAACGACGGATGCAAGCCCCAGGGGGTGGGGGGCTCATCTAAACGACCAAGTGGCTCAGGGGGTCTGGTCGAAGGGTTTGGAGGGGGTATCCTCCAACATGAAGGAACTCCTGGCGGTGAAGTATGGCCTCTTAGAATTTCTAGGCATGCTAAGAGGACACCACGTGAGAGTGTTTTAGGACAACAGGGTAGTGGTAGCATACCTAAACCACCAGGGGGGTACCCGGTCCCATTCTCTCCTACGGGTGTCAAGTTCCATCCTCCGGGTAGCAGAGAACAATTTAGAATCTCTATCGGCACTCCACATAAAAGGGGCAGAGAATGTCACGGCGGACTTCCTGAGCAGGACCCAGCTGAGACAGGGCGAGTGGGAGCTGAACCAGCTAGTGTTAGACAAAATCACCAGGGTTTGGGGGCTCCCCTCCATAGACCTATTTGCCAACCGGCAAAACAAGAAAGTGGACACGTTCTGCTCGATCGACCCCAGGGGGAACCCAGCGGCGCTAGATGCCTTCTCGATTCCATGGAACCACCACCTAGCGTATGCCTTTCCTCCGATTGCTCTCATTCCGGCAATTCTGAGGAAGATCAGGGAAGACGAGGCAAACATGATCCTGATCGCCCCCTTCTGGCCAAGGAGGCCTTGGTTTTCCTGGCTAAGGATAATGTCCACCTCCGACCCCTGGGTCCTTCCGGAAGTTCCGGATCTGCTGTCCCAGGGACCAGTCCTTCACCCACAGGTAGCAAACCTACACCTGACAGCTTGGAGTTTGAAAGGGCGCTCTTGAGGGATAGAGGGTTCTCCCCCAACTTAATCTCCACCTTTAATGCAGAGTAGGAAACCCGTAACTACCAAACTCTACGGTAAAACCTGGAGAAGATTTCTTTCTTTCACTGGGTCGGAAATAGTGGGGGAGGCCCCCATGACTGCTATCTTGGAGTTTCTTCAAAAGGGGTTGGAGCAGGGGTTGGCCAGAAGCACTCTGAAGATTCAGGTGGCGGCGCTGGGAGCTCTATAGAACTGTGACCTAGCGGGGGATAGATGGGTCTCCAGGTTCATCAGAGCATCCCATAGGTCTAGGCCCATCCCCTCCCGGAATGCTCCTCCTTGGGACTTAAATCTTGTGCTTTCGGCCCTGACCAGGTGTCCCTTTGAACCTCTAGCGGACGCGTTCCTTCTAGTAGCCCTCTCATCGGCGCGTCAAATTAGTGACATACAAGCCTTATCAGCAGGGCCCCCCTTCACGCAAATCCTAGAAGATAGGGTGACACTTAGGACTGATCCAGCGTACCTTCCTAAGGTGGGTTCCCTCTTCCACAGGTCACAGGAGGTCACCCTCCCTTCCTTTTGTTCAGACCCAAAAAACAAGGGGGAAGAGGCCCTTCACACCTTAGACGTCAGGAGGTGTATTATACAATACTTAGAGGCCACACGAGAGTGTAGGAAGGATAGGTTTCTCTTCCAGGGATCTCGGAAAGGACGGAAGGCTTCCAAAAGCACCTTGGCAAGGTGGATAAGGGATGCCATCTCCCTGGCTTACTCCTTAAGCGGGGAAACCGCGCCTGCTGGCCTAAAGGCTCACTCAACTAGGGCAGTGGCAGCCTCCTGGGCGGAGAAGGCTGGGGCTTCTATCGAACAGATATGTAGAGCGGCGACCTGGTCTTCTCCTTCCACATTCTTTAAACACGACCAGCTAGATCTAACCTCGTCTTCACACCTTACCTTTGGCAGAAGGGTTCTGGAAGCGGTGGTCCCTCCCTAATCTTCACTTCTCTGCAATTCTCTCCGTGGTGCCGTCATGGGGAAAGAGAAAGACGTAGTTACTTACCGGTAACGGGATTTCTCGGAACCCATGACGGCAACCGTACATTCCCTCCCTTCACGCATGGGTGCGCACTTTTGTTTGTTGCCTTTGTTTAGTCACAGGGTGTGTCTGGCAAGCTCCTTTTTAAAAAAAAAAAAATAAATAAATAAAATAAATAAATATATGTATATATATAGATGGATAGAAATGTAAAAATTTGTGTGCCGCCCTTTTTATCTGTAGGTTTCCTGTCTTTGAAGGGCTTATCCCCTCTCCGTGGTGCCATCATGGGTTCCGAGAAATCCCGTTACCGGTAAGTAACTACTTCTTTTTCCATCCTGTGAGTCTGTGTATATCGGATTGTACTCTGACGACTTCCGAGTGCAGTCCGATGTTTTGCACGCACCCATTGACTTGTATGGGTGCACACAGTCCAACACACGCTGCCAATCGCAGCATGCAGCCTTTTTTTTTTCTCATTCCATCTCTACATGAGAAATTAAACGCTAGTCGGCACTGCTCTATAGTATAACATTGGAGCTAGTGCTATCAGATGAAACAGATAGCATTTGTTCGATTTAGACGCTGTCTACTCGCCAGTGTGAGCGAGCCCTAAAAATTATTCTTGCAATTGGGTTTCAAATGTTCGAGCAGTCCATTACCCCTGTGATAACCTATATGGCTATGATCTCTGCATTTAAGTGGTAGTAATAGAGAAGTGGTTAGTAGATGATATAATAAAGGGGATGTCCATGACTTATGTGTTGATATGAGGTCAAACGAAGTTAGAGAGTCATCTCCTGAGTCGGGAGAGATGTATTGTATGCAGGGCAGAACAGGCAGATAGTTGGCAACTACCTATCTGCAAGTTCTTGGCCCCATTCGAAAGAAATAAGCAAAGTCCCACATGTCCCCTTTTTAGTTTTAGCGATATTAAGTTTTCTTTACAGCTCATTGCCTTGGAGACCGGCCACCACTGCTAGACAGCAGTATGTGTGCAATTCTTACAAATTTTTTTTCCTATCACCCATGACAGCACCACATCGAGAGAGGGGATCCGCCCTTCCAGGACAGGAAACCTACAGAATAAAAGGGCGGCGCCTTTCCACCTCCTCAGTTGGTTTCCTGTCCTTGAGGGGGAACCTTGTTAAAACGGCGGCAGAAGAAATAAGAGAAGATTATTCAAAGACCTGGGCCGGTCAGTTTCCAACAGGGTACAGTCTCTGCTGCGTCCGGTGCCAGGAACCTGGAAGCGCCATGGTGGGTCCAAGGGGGCCTGTTCCGTCGGATGAGCGCGAGCAGCAGCTGCCCCATTACCTTATGGTGGCCTGGCAGCCACTCTTCCCGGTTGCACAGGACGCTATTCCGGAAATCGCACCCTAAGACGCACGCCGGTGAAGAAAGAAGTAGCGGAGACCCATGTCTTCTAACATGTTTCTGGCTACTGTTTTGTACCAACCTGCGGCCCTGATGACGGGCGTACCGGAGGGTCCTTGATGGGAGAACCTTAGACAGGCTTACCTGTTGAATATCCGGACACGACTGAGCGACGCCCCTGCCTGGGGTTGGCAGCTCCTGTTCCGTGGATCAGTGGAGAAGCTGCTGTGGAACTGCGCCCCTGTCTGGGGTCTGCAGCTCCAGCTCTGCACGTCAGTGAGAGAGCAGCTGTGGAACTCCACCCCTGTCTGGGGTTGGCAGCTCCAGCTATGTGGAGCAGCTGCTGTGGAACTGCGCCCTGTCTGGGGTCAGCAGCTCCTCCTCTGCACGTCAGTGAGAGAGCAGCTGAGGAACTGCGCCCCTGCCTGGGATCAGCAGCTCCAGCTTTGATCGGTGCACTATTGGAGGCGCCCCTGCCTGGGGTTAGCCACCCCAGTACTGCTCAGGCACGGCCGGATGGAGAGGAACAGGCCTGTGACTTGGTCCAGCCTACGAATCCGTATAGCTGGTTGTGATTGATCTTCGTGAATGTTTACCTTCTTTATGGGGCCCTTTCCTTGTTTATAGTTACTAGGAAAGGCTGAAGGAAGTTAGCGCAAAACTCAAAAATGTGTGTGTGTGCTCTGTAAGACCCCATCTGGGCCAAGGGCCTCGTGCTTTAAATTTGGCTTCAGGCCGAAACCTGGACCTTAGACCTCTAGGCTAAAGTTAGCCACATTTCTGGGCCGCACGGAGCCTCATGATTGGGCTTCAGAATTTACCTCTAAAATGAGCCTCAATCTGCTCAGTAAATGTTAAACTAACACTAAGAGTTTTTTACTGTTGTCCTCCAGTCTGTTTACTCCATTCATAGGACGGCACATGGTGTTAATACAGCACATAGTCTCTGTGAAGGTCTGCTCTTCACAAAGCACATCATAGTGCCTCATGGCACGGCACAGTGCCGGATGGCACAGCGCGGCACGGCACGGTGCCGCATGGCATGGCGCGGCACGGTCTGGCACGGCGCTGCATGGCACATCATGGCACACTGCCTCATAGCACAGCGCCTCATAACGCCTCACAGTTCCTGTTAGTACCTCATGAGGCCTCATAGTGTCTATCGGTGCTTCAGGGTGCCCCTGTACCTTTTTAGTGCTTTATAGTGTGTCAGTGCCTTGTAGCGCCCCTGTGCCTCATAGTCCCTCTTTGTAAAGGTACTGGTTGCACAACTAAGTTTGTCTGACAAAACCAAGTTCAGCGACTGTAAACTGTGCATGGCAAGCTTACCGAATTCAGGGGGAAAAATATCCTAGTCTCTATTTTGAGACAGAGGGTGGCAGTATTCCTGTCTGGTGCTCAGCTTTCTCGGTGGAATGCTGATTGGAGGCAGGTGACGAGCTCTTCCATAGTTTTGCATGTTAATAATAAACCTTGTAGGGTTTCACTCTTTTAAAGGTAGGAGGCATCATGTAGTGCTCATATAGCCATTATGGGTTTGGTCCAATCAAGCGTAGTTTTATTGCTTTTCATAGGTTGCATAGAAGTCCTAAACATTAATATTTCTGGTCTTGTCCAAGCGCTGACTAAATAGGACAGACCCTGACTACTCATATACTGCTCAGCTAACCCAGCTTGATCAAACAAAGCAATATTTATCCATGGCAACCACTGATACTTGCAGACTCAGCTCAGGTGGAGTCTGGCCTATGTCTCTGATTCGCTCCAAGACACGTACGGTCTGCTCTGCTTTCCAGCAGTCTAACTAAGGTGAATGCCTAGGTGCTCTGGTGATTAGCTCTCCAGGTGCCCGAATCAAGACCTGTAAAGTTATTATTTAACCCAGTCCTACCTGGGTTTGCTACAACCCGAAGGGGCTGTACAGATTCCTGAGAGTTAGATCATTGGTAATGGACTCTATAAGATCTGCTATTAAATCTGCAGTTCCATATTGCTGTATAGTAGTATAGGCATTTAAGGAGGTATACAATCAGGTTCCAATTCACATGAAACATCAAATTTCCTGAGAATAGTTCTTGGCATAAAATGAGGATTTAGGCTTTCAGTTTGTGTCCTTCCATTCAGATGTTAATGAGCCTTAAGGCTTTTTGGAGAATTATAGTAGTTAGGACAACTCTCATATCGAAGGAAGAGGCATTGACTATAGTTTACCTCAACTATTTCGGGATTATGGGCAGATCCATTGAGCGCTGCAGAACTCACTGGGCAGTGAATAAGAGTTGTGGTCTCCCAAGGTAGAATAAGGAGTCCTGCCATATGTCAAAATGAATAAGCAGTCTGGCCACAACTCTGAACAAGTCAATATTGCTGTTAATAACTCTAATCTCCTACATTCCAGTAGTAGCATGGTCACGGGTACGGACCCGTGGGCTGCCTCTAAAAACCCGGTTCCTCTAACCTAAAAGAAGCTTTAGGCAGTATATAAGAAAGCTCCATTCATCTATACAGGGTCACCATGTAAAGGTCTTGTCATACAACAGAGTAGCTTTAGCTTATGTAAACCATTTTGGAGGAACTCTGCCAAGATCCCTAATGACACTTAAGTCTAATCAGTTCAGATGGCGAAGTCTCACATTTTATCTTTAACAGCACCTCATATAAAGAGGAAGAGAATTGCAAGTGGACCTTTTTAGCCATAAACTACTAGAACAGTGTCCAACCTGCATTGAATAAGCAAGGAATGTGAAAATGAGCTTTGGATCTAGGCCCATTTCCAGTCCAAAGGTGGCACCCTGGGATCTGAATCCAATGCTCTAACCAGCCTTCGCTTAAACCCATGGATTCAGGGTCTTCACATTAAAGACTATTATCCCGGTGGCCCGGACTTCAGCATAAGTTAGTGACATTCAAGCTTTGTCGGTTAATCCTTTGTTTATACAGATCCTAGAAGATGGGTCGGTTCCGGAGCTAGCCTATCTTCCGAAGATGGCTTCCAATTTCCATAGAAATCAGGAAATTGTGCACCCTACTTTCTGTGCTAATCCGGGGAATCCATGGCAGAACAATAAGAAAGCGGATGTCCCCATCAAGCATTTTGTAAGGTTGTGATTCAGTCTTCATCTTGCACCTTCTATAGACACTATAGGCTTTATCTGGGATCTTCTGCTGTCCTTTCCTTTAGGAAAACTGCTCTACAGGCTGTGGTCCCACCCTAACTTTAAAGTTTTTTTTCCTCTGTAAATCTCTCGTTGTGGTGCTGTCATGTGATAGGAAAACACTAAATTACTTACCGTTAATGTGATTTTCCTGAGCCCATGCAGCACCCTTATATTCTGTCCCATCACTGGTAGAAGTTGATCACTTAATTTCCTTTGTGGTGTTTTGATTCACGCGGTGTGTAGAAGGAGAAATCATGGGATATATAACTATTAAGTAGTGTCCTCTCATGCTCTGTAAACAACTGAGGTGGTGGAGAGGCCCCGCCCTTTTATTCTGTAGGTTTCCTGTCCTGGAAGGGCGGATCCCCTCTCTCGTTGTGGTGCTGTCATGGGCTCAGGAAAATCACACTACCGGTAAGTAATTTAGTGTTTTCTTATGAGCACTGTTTTGACGCTGAAGTGTTCTGTCACTCCCTAATACGAATCAGCTTTAGCGCGATGCCTACAAACTATACAGCAGCAATGGTCTGTCTCCTAGGCAACAAATTGAAAACAAAATTGGTAATATCACAAGAAAAGATGCAAAGTTTACTAAATAATACATTAAGAAAAGTGCTTGTTTTTGCAAGAACTATCCAACAGTGTCCTGCTATGAAGATGGGAATGACTCTTTCATGACCTACCCTAGAGAGAGGTTATCAATTTGAGTCCTGAACAATCCCTTTAAAGATTTGGTCTGTACAGTATTGGGACAGTGTAACATGTGTAAGCATTATTGATGGATCTTTGTGTAGTAACCTGGGTGGACATGTTCTTCTTCTCCCTGTAGCCGCTGCTCCAGTAAGCCAACCTAACATGATTCTAATGCTTATATCACACGTCACCCACTACACATATAGGTAGAGGGAAAATAGAGTATAGACAATTTATATTTTAAAAAAAGTTCTTTATTTAATCCATTAAAAAGACAAATATATTTAAAATTAAGCAGGAGGAAAATTATTCAGCACCAGGGTTTACGTATAGGTCTCAATCCTATAGGATCAATTAACACCAATAGATTTATGTTATTACTGAATTTAAAGAATATATTCAATCAATCATAGGATCTAGGTTCTTTACTCATAAAGTGCAACTATTAATAAAGTGTCCAGTGCCATCAGCTGAAATAGGCTTTACAAAATTCAGAATTATTGTTAGACCTTCAGATCTCAAGTCATATTCATAGAGTACAACAGGCAAAAAGAGTGTCTAGTGCTAGCAACTATAATGATATTTCCTTGTGTGAGCTATAACAAATCTGTAAAGTACAACTCGTAGGTAACAATTAATAAACAAAGCCATATAAAAGCTGATGATATCCCACTATCTATTGTAACACAAACTAGAAGGTTCACATATCTCAAAGTATAGTACCCGAATGTGTGGTTCTAGCCATGGCAGAAATTGCTATCAAGTAAAAAGTTGCAATTCAAGTCCTTTCTAAATCGTGTCATTAACTTACAGGAGAGAGTAGTGTCCCCGTGGTCCTGGCGCTGTACCTTGATATATGTAATGTCTTGATATATGTAATGTCAAGAGTGACATATCCCCTGTGGTTAATTTGAGAAAATGATTTTAATGCTATTGACCTGCAGATTAAACCTGTATCAGAAGGTAAATGGTTTCTGGATATGAGCGATTCCCTAGTGTATACGGTAATTAGATTAGTCTATCAAGTGCGTACAAAAGAAATCTAAAAAATGCCTCTTAAAGGGAGCCGGTCAGGTAGGGTTCTCTAAGTAAACATAGTCAGACAGGTTTTATAATTATCATCCGCATCTTTTTGGACTGAGGAGGGTGTCGATCAGCTGAACAGTGGGCATAATGGTCATAACTACTCACTCTCCTCATCCAAAACCAGCTGCTCCACCATCACTGAACATCAACTTTCCTTCTTACTCTCCAAGTCACATCTCACCAACTGTGAACTTGACCCAATGCTGCCTCAACTCATCCCAGCCCTAACTCACCTCTTCAACCTGTCACTAACAACTGGTGTCTTCCCCTCATTCTTCAAACATGCCTCGATCACACCCATCCTCAAAAAGCCCTCACTTGACCCATCCGCTCTGTCTAGCTATCGCCCCATATCACTTCTCCTCTATGCCTCAAAACTACTGGAACGACACGTCTATCTTGAACTGTCCTCCCACCTCTCCTCCTGCTCCCTCTTTGACTGCTTACAATCTGGCTTCCGTTCGCACCATTCCACTGAAACTGCCCTGACTAAAGTCATCAACAACCTACTAACTGCCAAATCCAAGCGACACTACTGTCCTCCTCCTCCTCCTGGACTTATCTGCCTTCGACACAGTGGACCATTCCCTCTGTCTGCAGACTCTCATCTCTTGGCATCGCAGACTTGGCCCTATCTTTGATCTCCTCGTACCTAACAGACCGGACATTAAGCGTCTCCCACTCACACATCACCTCCTCATCTCGCCCCCTGTCGGTGTCCCCCAAGACTCAGTACTAGGACCCTGCTCTTCTCCATCTACACCTTTGGCCTCGGACAGCTCATAGTCTCACGGCTTTCAGTATCACCTCTATGCTGATGATACAGATCTCCCTCTCTGGACCTAATATCACCTCCTTACTAACCAGAATCCCACATTGTCCGCTATTTCATCTTTCTTCCCTGCTAGATTTCTAAAATTTAACATGGATAAAACTGAATTCATCATATCTCCATCTCATTCAATCCCCCCACCCACAATCTGATCTATCCATCAAAGTCAATGACTGTCCACTCTCCCCAGTCCCGCAAGCTCGCTGCTTCAGGGTAACCCTTGACTCTAATCTCTCCTTCAAGCCTCATGTCCAAGCCCTTTCCACTTCCTGCCGACTCCAACTCAAAAATATTTCCCGGGTCCGCACATTGCTCAACCATGAATCTGCAAAAACGCTAGTGCATGCCCTCATCATCTCCCGTCTCGACTACTGCAACCTCCTGCTCTGTGGCCTACCTTCTAACACTCTTGCACCCCTGCAATCTATCCTAAACTCTGCTGTCTGACTAATCCACCGCTCACCCCGCTATTCCTAGGCCTGTCCCCTCTGTCAATCCCTGCACTGACCCCCTGCTGCCCAGAGACTTAAGTTAAAGACCCTAACCTTTGCATACAAAGCCATCCACAACCTGTTTCCCCCATACACCTGTGACCTAGTCTCCCGATACTTACCTGAACGCAGCCTCCGACCCTCACAAGATCTACTTCCCTCTTATCGCCTCTTTCCACAATCGCATACAAGATTTGTTCCATGCATTCCCTCTACTCTGGAACTCTACCCCAACACATTAGACTCTCGGGAAAACCTTCAAAAAGAACCTGAAGACCCACCTCTTCAGACAAGCGTACAACCTGCAGTAACTCTCGCTCCACCATACTGCCGTACGACCAGCTCTACGACCAGCTCTACCCTCACCTACTGTATCCTCCCCCATCCCTTGTAGATTGTGAGCCCTCGCGGGCAGGGTCATCTTTCCTCCTGTACCAGTCAGTTACTCGATTTTGTTCAAATTGTTGTACTTGTTTGTGAAGTATACCCCTTTTTCACATGGAACAAATGGCACAATAATAATAATAATATTATTATTATTATTATGACGACAGCAGTGGCTACTCAGTGTCCTGATGACTGGAGCCGGGTGTAGTGTGACTAAGATGTTGTTTCATCACTGAAGACTACCTATGGCATGGTATTGATCCGGATTATAAACCCCTAGCCTGCTCTGCCTTTACTTCGATAGGGAATCCTGACCTGAGAAGTCCCTTTAACAATTTAAGCGCATATGAAGCCAGGCATTTTATCTTAACCCCTTTTCGACCTTGTCAGTAATAGTACGTAGCTGCGCCCTGGGCCTATGGGGCCAGCTACGTACTATTACGCGCGCTGCGATAGCGCCTGCACACAAGTGGTGCAGGGCGATTGCCGCCGGGTGTCATCTGTGACAATCAGTTGACACCCTGTGCTATGTGCAGGGAGCGGTCCCTCACAGCACCCAGCACATTAACCCTTGCAATGCTGCGATCGAAGTCGATCACAGCATTGCGGTAGCAAGGAGGGAGGTGATCGCTATACTCACCTCTCCTGCCGGCGTCCAGCGATGTCTGCGGCGGCTTCCGCCAAACAAAACAATGGAACAATACACGATCAAAGAGACGAATGTAAATAAACATGGAACCACTGAAAACGTCATCTTGTCCTGCAACAGTCTGCCACACTGCTCCATCATCCGAAAAATAAAAAAGTTATAGCTCTCAGAATAAAGCGATACAAAAAAATAATTTTTCCTAGAAAATAGTTTTGTGTAAAAGCGCCAAAACATAAAAAATACTATATAAATGCTGTACCGCTGTAAACATACTGACCCAAAGAATAACGCTGCATTATCAATTTTACAATACGCGGAACTGCATGAGGGTGCGTGCCCACTATGCGTTTTTCATGCGTTTTTGCCGCCGAATTTCCGCAGTGAAAACTTTTAAAAAACGCTTTGTAATACGTGCTTCATGGTCTCCAGTGATTTCCGCTGCGGATTATCATTGCGGAAAAAAACGCAGCATGTCTTAATTTTGCGGACAGGCAGCATAATTTCCTTCCATTGACTTGCATTGAATCGCATAATATTCGCATGAGCACATGTGCACATGCTGATATTAAGCGATTCAATGTGCGGATGGTACCCGGGTCTGGAGAAGAGGAGACTCTTCTCCAGACTCGGGTACCATAGAACCTGTTAAAAAAGAAGTTAAAATAAAAAATAAAGATTATACTTGCCTTCTGATGGCCCCCGGTCTTTTCTCCGCTGTGACCGGTCTGTTGTACGGCTCGCGATTGTCTAAAAGGACCTTCCATGACGTCATTTAGTCATGTGACAGGTCACACGACCACTGACGTCACATGACTACATGTCATGAAAGGTCCTTTCACACCACCGCGAACTGTACAACAGACCGGGGGCCATCAGAAGGTAAGTATAATCTTTATTTTTTACCATTTTTACTATCTTTAACTATTAATTGATCACACTATATAAATCCATGCCGGTTGCATGGATTTATATAGTGTGACCAAGTTGTCAAGCAGTTTTCCAAGTGATGCTAAAATCACTTGGAAAAGCTCTTGATAACCCGCATGCAGAAATGCATGCAAAAACGCTTGACAAATGCTTCTACCTGGCAGGAAAAACTAATGTAAAATCCGCATGCGGATTTTACATGCTTTTTTCCTGCCAGGGAGATGCGGAAAAAATCTGCAGCATTTCTGCATCGTGGCCACTTAGCCTAAGGCAGGGGTCGACAAAGTTGTTCAGAATCTAGGAGCCAGCCAAAAAATTTAGGAGCCAGAATTTTTTTTTGTTGACAAACTGTACATATAGACCCCCTCACACACGGCGTCTCCCCGGGGAGCACGGCCTTTGTATGTACTTACACAGGTAGCGGGAGATGAGAACGGGCCCCCGGCCACAGCGATCCTTCCCCCCAGGGCCGGCTCCAGGTTTTTCTGGGCCCCGGGCGAAAGAGTCTCAGTGGGCCCTTTTAACACATACACGATTCATGATGCACAGATACGGCGGAGAAATATATATATATATATATATATATATATATATATATATATATATATATATATATATATATATATATATATATATATATATATATATATATATATATATATATATATATATATATATATATATATATATATATATATATATATATTTATTACACATGGCCCAGCCTGCCCCCTCATCCTTCACATACGCAGACATATGCGCGCGCGCGCACACGGTACGCAGACATATGCGCGCGCACACACGGTACGCAGACATATGCGCGCGCGCGCACACACGGTACGCAGACATATGCGCGCGCACACACGGTACGCAGACATATGCGCGCGCACACACGGTACGCAGACATATGCGCGCGCACACACGGTACGCAGACATATGCGCGCGCGCGCGCACACACGGTACGCAGACATATGCGCGCGCGCGCGCACACGGTACGCAGACATATGCGCGCGCGCGCACACGGTACGCAGACATATGCGCGCGCGCGCACACACGGTACGCAGACATATGCGCGCGCGCGCACACACGGTACGCAGACATATGCGCGCGCACACACGGTACGCAGACATATGCGCGCGCGCGCACACGGTACGCAGACATATGCGCGCGCGCGCACACGGTACGCAGACATATGCGCGCGCGCGCACACGGTACGCAGACATATGCGCGCGCGCGCACACGGTACGCAGACATATGCGCGCGCACACACGGTACGCAGACATATGCGCGCGCACACACGGTACGCAGACATATGCGCGCGCACACACGGTACGCAGACATATGCGCGCGCACACACGGTACGCAGACATATGCGCGCGCACACACGGTACGCAGACATATGCGCGCGCACACACGGTACGCAGACATATGCGCGCGCACACACGGTACGCAGACATATGCGCGCGCACACACGGTACGCAGACATATGCGCGCGCACACACGGTACGCAGACATATGCGCGCGCACACACGGTACGCAGACATATGCGCGCGCACACACGGTACGCAGACATATGCGCGCGCACACACGGTACGCAGACATATGCGCGCGCGCGCGCACACACGGTACGCAGACATATGCGCGCGCGCGCACACACGGTACGCAGACATATGCGCGCGCGCACACACGGTACGCAGACATATGCGCGCGCACACACGGTACGCAGACATATGCGCGCGCGCGCACACGGTACGCAGACATATGCGCGCGCGCGCACACGGTACGCAGACATATGCGCGCGCACACACGGTACGCAGACATATGCGCGCGCACACACGGTACGCAGACATATGCGCGCGCGCGCGCACACACGGTACGCAGACATATGCGCGCGCGCGCACACACGGTACGCAGACATATGCGCGCGCGCGCACACACGGTACGCAGACATATGCGCGCGCGCGCACACACGGTACGCAGACATATGCGCGCGCGCGCACACACGGTACGCAGACATATGCGCGCGCGCGCACACACGGTACGCAGACATATGCGCGCGCGCGCACACACGGTACGCAGACATATGCGCGCGCGCGCACACACGGTACGCAGACATATGCGCGCGCGCGCACACACGGTACGCAGACATATGCGCGCGCGCGCACACACGGTACGCAGACATATGCGCGCGCGCGCACACACGGTACGCAGACATATGCGCGCGCGCACACGGTACGCAGACATATGCGCGCGCGCACACGGTACGCAGACATATGCGCGCGCGCACACGGTACGCAGACATATGCGCGCGCGCACACGGTACGCAGACATATGCGCGCGCGCACACGGTACGCAGACATATGCGCGCGCGCACACGGTACGCAGACATATGCGCGCGCACACGGTACGCAGACATATGCGCGCGCACACGGTACGCAGACATATGCGCGCGCACACGGTACGCAGACATATGCGCGCGCACACGGTACGCAGACATATGCGCGCGCGCGCACACGGTACGCAGACATATGCGCGCGCACACGGTACGCAGACATATGCGCGCGCGCGCACACGGTACGCAGACATATGCATGCGCGCGCACACGGCACGCAGACATATGCGCGCGCACACGGCACGCAGACATATGCGCGCGCGCGCACACGGCACGCAGACATATGCGCGCACACGGCACGCAGACATATGCGCGCACACGGCACGCAGACATATGCGCGCACACGGCACGCAGACATATGCGCGCACACGGCACGCAGACATATGCGCGCACACGGCACGCAGACATATGCGCGCACACGGCACGCAGACATATGCGCGCACACGGCACGCAGACATATGTACACATACAGACATACACATAGATAAAACAGACAAATATATATACACAGTCATATACACTGACATTCACATACATGCACTCACACAGACCCATTACTAATATTTTTAATATGGGGATTGGGGAAGCCTCACTCACCTGTCCCCGGTCCAGTGTCCTGTCCAGCAGCTCCTCGGGTATGGGGCAGTGCAGGGCCCCCGGCGTGTCACAGACTTCATGGCCCTGGAACATCAGAGGGGCCCACTTGCGGTCGGGTCCGGGCCCCTCCCGCCCATCTGTGCAGGACCTCCGCTCCGACGGTGTTTGATTGCCGGCACTCCTCCAGACATGGCCGCGCACTGTGCGGCTGTGTCTGCTAGTAATGACGCGGCAGGAGCGACACACAAGCACAATTAAAGGTGCAGTGCCGTCGACCCTGCCGTGTCATTACTAGCAGACACAGCCGGACAGCGCGCGGCCATGTCTGGGGGAAGTGCCGGCAATCAAGCAGCGCCTGCATCCCTGAACAGGTGCCGAGGAAGCGGCCAGGGCCCCGACAGTGAGTGGGCGGGTGGGTGTGTGGGCCCGGCCCCGACAGTGAGTGGGCGGGTGGGTGTGTGGGCCCGGGCCCCGACAGTGAGTGGGCGGCTGGGCCCCTCTGATTTCCCAGGGCCCCGGCACTTGCCCGGGTACGCCGGGTGCTGACGCCGGCCCTGCTTCCCCCGTAACCTAACTCTCCCTGTCCAGTCCCGGAGCATAAGGGGGGCGGAGCAAAGTGGAGAAGGCGGCCTGAGCGATACTGTCCCTGCTTCCTCCGATTGGATGACTCCGTGCAGGAGGTGGGATTGGATTGAGAGTATTTTTTTTTCTTCTCAACTCCTCAAGCACCAGGCAACATTTTCTAGGCGCCAGACAACATTTTCTAGGCGCCACTGGCGACCAGGCGCCTGGGTTTGTCGAGCCCTGGCCTAAGGCTAAGTCAGCGGTCGCGTGACCTGTCACATGAGTAAATTACGTCACTGCAGGTCCTTTTTAGACCATCGTGAGCTGTACAGGAGACCGGGGGACATCGCAAGGTAAGTATAATGTTTATTTTTTATTTTCAATTATTTTTTTAACAGGTACTATGGTACCAGAGTCTGGAGGAGAGTCTCCTCTTCTCCAGACCCAGGTACCATCCGCACATTGAATTGCTTAATATCCGCATGTGCACCTGTAGCCATGCGGATATTAAGCCGTTCAATGCAAGTCAATAGCGGCAATTACGCTGCGTGTCCGCAAAATTAATGGACATGCTGCGTATTTTTCCGCAATGATATTCTGCAGCATGCGGATTATCATTGGGGACCTTGGGGCACGTATTACCAAGCGTTTTCGCTGCAAAAACGCATAGTGGGCACGCAGCCTAAAAAAAAACCCCAAAAACTATTCCTGAATTGCTTGTTTTTGTTCTGCCTCCCAAAAATCGGAATAGAAAGCGATCAAAAAATGTCACATGCCCAAAAATGGTACCAATAAAAACGTCAACTTGTCCTGCAAAAAACAAGCTGTCACATGACTGTCGACCAAAATATGGAAAAATTATAGCTCTCAAAATATGGCGATGCAATAACTAATCTTTGCAAAAAAAAGCGTCTCAGTGTGTGACAGCTGTCAATCATAAAAACCCGATATGATTCTGGTATTGCTGTAATCGCACCGACCCGAAGAATAAAGTCGTCTAATCACTTATACCACACAAGGAACGGTGTAAAAAAGTAAACTCTAGGGTTAGTGTTGTGCTAGGGTTAGTGTTGTGCTAGGGTTAGTGTTGTGCTAGGGTTAGTGTTGTGCTAGGGTTAGTGTTGTGCTAGGGTTAGTGTTGTGCTAGGGTTAGTGTTGTGCTAGGGTTAGGGTCGGTGCTAGGGTTAGGGTCGGTGCTAGGGTTGGGATTTTTTCAAAAGTAAAGAAAAAAAAAAAAAGATAATATGGCGACCAGTGTTGAGCGCAAGTGCTCGCTACTTGAGTTTGCATCGGGTGCTCGGGTATGCACGGAGTATCGCGGGTGTTTTAGTGACATGCTCGAGTCTCTGCCCCATATGCTTCGTGACCAAAAAAAACTTTGCTGGGATCGCCTGCCATGCACGAGCGATACCCGAATGTTTTTTTTGGGGTGAAACATGCCGGTCAGGGACTAGAGCATGTCACTCTAGCACCCGTGATACATGGTGCATACCTGAGTACCCGATGCAAACTCAAGTAGCGAGCACTTGTTCTCAAGACTAATGACAACTTATTCAATGTGATGACCTAATGTTATCAAATTCTGTCTTGCCTCTGGGTTCAAAATGTACACTATACCCCTTGATAAAATCCTTGAGGGGTCTAATTTCCAAAATGGAGTCAATTGTGTGTGTGTGTGTGGGGGGGGGGGGTTCCACTATTTAGCACATCAGGGGCTCCCGAAATGTGACATGGCGTCCGCTCTTGATTCCAGCCAATTTTGCGTTCAAAAAGTCAGTGCTCCTTCCTTTCTGAACCCTGACGTGCGCCCAAGCAGTGTATTTTCCCCACTTATGGGGGTATTGGCGTACTCAGGAGAAATTGCACAACAGTTTTTAGGTTCCATTTTCTCCTCTTACCCTTGTGAAACTAAAAAATTTGGGGCTAAAAGATCATTTTTGTGGAAAAAGTTAGATTTTTTATTTTCACAGCTTCATGTTCTAAACTTCTGTGAAGCACCTGGGGGTTAAGGGTGCTCACCACACATCTATATAAGTTCCCTCAGGGGTCTAGTTTCCAAAATGGTGTCACTTGTGGGGGGTTTCCACTGTTTAGGCACATCAGGGGCACATCCGCTAATTATTCAAGCAAATTTTACATTCAAAAAGTCAAATGGCGCTCCTTCTCTTCTGAACCCTGCCATATGCCCAAGCAGTGGTTTTCCTCCACATATGGGGTATCTGCTTACCCAGGAGAGAGAGCACAACAAGTTGCATGGTGCAATTTCTTCTGTTACCCTTATGAAAATGCAAAACTGGGGGCTGAAAAACATTTTTGTGGGAAAAATGTGAAAATTTTATTTTTATGGCTCCATGTTATAAACTTCTGTGAAGCACCTGGGGGTTCAAGATGCTCACCATACATATAGATAAGTTACTTGAGGGGTCTAGTTTCCAAAATGGTGTCACTTGTGGGTGGTTTCCACTGTTTAGGCACATCAGGGAGTCTCCAAACGCAACATGGCGTCCAATAATTATTCAAGCAAATTTTACATTCAAAAAATCAAATGGCGCTCCTTCCCTTCTGAGCCTTGCCATGCACCCAAACAGTGTTTTTTACCCTCACCCATGACAGCACACCTTGAGAGAGGGATCCACCCCACCACCAAAGACAGGAAACCGTCTGAAATAAAAGGGCAGTACCTCTCCCTCGCTTCAGTTGGTTTCCTGCACTTGATGGGAACCTGTCTGTGGAAAAAGAATACTGTACCTGGGTCTGTTCCGGTGTGGAAGAGCGGGCGCCGGCCTGTGCACCGGGTTCCAGGCTCCAGAAGCGCCGTACACGGTTCCCTGGGGCCGTGTCCGAGAGTGCGCAGGTGATGAGGAGGGCTCCGACTTTTGGAATCTTGGCCGGCGGGCGTCAGGAGGGGGGAGGGCACCTGAACCGGAGGAAGTTCCGGACATGCCCTATTTTAGGTGGAGGGGTTGTCCTGACAAACGCTGCTATGCTTGTGCTTATGGTATAGCAGCTAATGCAGACCAGGACAGCCAGGAGCAGCAGCAACTGACCCCTCCACCTCAGCAATGCCAGCGCAAGAAACAGTCGGACGCCTCTCACAGACAGCCGCTCGAGGAACCGTAGCGGCAGCCGGAGGAGTAAGGTGTCGGACGCTTCAGGGCCATCCAGAAGGGATTCATCTTATGTTCCGTCACAGCCTCCAAATGCGGTACCCTTTTGTGGTTTCAGGGGTGATTGATCTTCGTGAATGTCACTTGATAGTAATGGAAAGTTATTATGTGCTTCATTCCTTAGGAGCCTAAGAAGAGTATCGCCAAACAGAAGCACAGGGTTTTCGCCTTATGCCAAATTCCCCTTTCCATAGATTTGTGCAAGCTGTATTAACAAAACCATAGCGGAGTGCACGCCGGATTTTGCATCTAATTTGAGGTCCATAATCCGTACAGAGGTTCAAGATTCCCTAAAGGGTTTACTTAAGGGGAAAAAGAGATCCCATAAGGATATCTCCTCCGACTATGATTCATCCTCCCAGTCGGAGGATCCATGCCTCAGTGAATCATCATCCTCCTCTTCATCAGACAGTGGTAGGCCCGGTTTCCCTATTGAGGGTACGGACAAGTTGGTCAGAGCTGTCAGATCAACCATGGGGTTGAGGCAGGAGAAGGCAGCCAGGTCCCTGGAAGACATTATGTTTGCGGGCCTGGAGGAAAAAAATTTTCTCCTTTCCAGTGAACCCTAAAATTCAGACCCTTATAGACCGGCAATGGAGGAAGCCTGAGAAATCGGGAATGTTGCCCTCATCCTCTAAAAGGAGGTACCCCTTCGAGGATAGTGTCTCTGGGTCTGGGGATAAAATTCCTAAAGTTGACGGGTCTGTGGCCCGATCATCCAAAAAATCATCCCTACCCCTGGACAATTCGGGCATTCTAAAGGATGCTCTAGATAAAAAGGGAGACTCCTTCCCTACTTAACACCTGGGAAGCTGCGGCAGGGGGCCTGAAACCAGCGGTAGCAGGCACTTGTGTTGCTAGGTCACTCATGGTGTGGCTACAACAATTAGAAGACCAGCTCAAGGATAAAAAGGTACCTAGAGATAAAATCCTCTCCAACCTACCTTTACTGCAGGCAGCGTCAGCTTTCCTTGCTGACTTAGCGGATTCGGTTAAACTCTCTGCCAGGTCTGCAAACTTATCTAATGCTGCCAGACGAGCCCTGTGGCTCAAGGGTTGCCCAGGAGACCTGCAGTCCAAACATAAATTATGTTCCCTTCCTTGTGATGGCAAACTCTTGTTTGGCCAAAAGCTGGATGAGCTTTTGGAGAAGGCTGGCGACAAGAAGAGAGGTTTCCCAGAGTTCACGGTGGACACGAAAAGGTCCTACTTTCGGAGGAAAAGATTTAACCGGGGTCGTCTTCCTGGAGAAAGAAAAAGATGGGAGCCCAGATCTAAAAAAGAGTCTGGTTATACAGTACAGACCAAAAGTTTGGACGCACCTTCTCATTTAAAGATTTTTCTGTATTTTCATGACTTTGAAAATTGTACATTCACACTGAAGGCATCAAAACTATGAATTGACACATGTGGAATTATATACTTAACAAAAAAGTGTGAAACAACTGAAAATATGTCTTATATTCTAGGTTCTTCAAAGTAGCCACCTTTTGCTTTGATGACTGCTTTGCACACTCTTGCCATTCTCTTTATGAGCTTCAAGAGGTAGTCACCAGAAATGGTTTTCACTTCACAGGTGTGCCCTGTCAGGTTTAATAAGTGGGATTTCTTGCCTTATAAATGGGGTTGGGACCATCAGTTGTGTTGTGCCGAAGTCTGGTCGATACGCAGCTGATAGTCCTACTGAATAGACTGTTAGCTGCTTTTTTCTTGCCATAATACAAATTCTAAGTAAAGAAAAATGAGTGGCCATCATTACTTTAAGAAATGAAGGTCAGTCAGTCTGAAAAATTGGGCAAACTTTGAATGTGTCCCCAAGTGCAGTTGCAAAAACCATCAAGCGCTACAAAGAAACTGGCTCACATGAGGACCGCCCCAGGAAAGGAAGACCAAGAGTCACCTCTGCTTCTGAGGATACGTTTATCCGAGTCACCAGCCTCAGAAATTGCAGGTTAACAGCAGCTCAGATTAGAGACCAGGTCAATGCCACACAGAGTTCTAGCAGCAGACACATCTCTTCAACAACTGTTAAGAGGAGACTTTGTGCAGCAGGCCTTCATGGTAAAATAGCTGCTAGGAAACCACTGCTAAGGACAGGCAACAAGCAGAAGAGACTTGTTTGGGCTAAAGAACACAAGGAATGGACATTAGACCAGTGGAAATCTGTGCTTTGGTCTGAGGAGTCCAAATTTGAGATCTTTGGTTCCAACCACCGTATCTTTGTGCGATGCAGAAAAGGTGAACGTATGGACTCTACATGCCTGGTTCCTACCGTGAAGCATGGAGGAGGAGGTGTGATGGTGTGTGGGTGCTTTGATGGTGACACTGTTGGGGATTTATTCAAAATTGAAGGCATACTGAACCAGCATGACTACCACAGCATCGTGCAGCGGCATGCTATTCCATCCGGTTTGCGTTTAGTTGGACCATCATTTATTTTTCAACAGGACAATGACCCCAAACACACCTCCAGGCTGTGTAAGGCTTATTTGACCAAGAGGGAGAGTGATGGGGTTCTACGCCAGATGACCTGGCCTCCCCAGTCATCAGACCTGAACCAAATCGAGATGGTTTGGGGTGAGCTGGACCGCAGAGTGAAGGCAAAAGGGCCAACAAATGCTAAGCATCTCTGGGAACTCCTTCAAGATTGTTGGAAGACAATTTCCGGTGACTACCTCTTGAAGTTCATCAAGAGAATGCCAAGAGTGTGCAAAGCAGTCACCAAAGCAGTCACCAAAGCAAAAGGTGGCTAATTTGAAGAATATAATATATATTTTCAGTTGTTTCACACTTTTTTGTTAAGTATATAATTCCAGGTGTTAATTCATAGTTTTTATGCCTTCAGTGTGAATGTACAGTTTTCAAAGTCATGAAAATACAGAAAAATCTTTCAATGAGAAGGTGTGTCCAAACTTTTGGTTTGTCCTGTATGTTTGGAAGGCCATCCTCCAGTACTAAAAAATCTTCCCAATGAAGCCAGGCTAGAGGTCGGTGGAAGGCTTTCCCATTTTATCCCAGCTTGGGAAGCCATTACTTCAAATCCCTAGGTGTTGAGTATCATAAGGAATGGCCTAAAGATACGCTTAAGTCAAATCCCTCACCGAACTTTCATGATCACCCCCAGGAGGAAGTCCAGGGAGGAGCTGATAGCCCTAGAGTCGGAGGTGCTAGATTTAGTTAACAAACAGGTCCTTCACAAAGTTCCGGATTCACAAAGGGGAAGGGGATTTTACTCCCCCCCCTATTTGTGATAAAAAAACAAAAACAAATGGGTCCTTAAGGACCATTATCAACTTCAAGAGTCTAAATCAGCTGATAGAGAATCAGACTTTCAAGATGGAATCATTGAACTCGACAGTAAAATTCCTACACCACAATTGTTTCATGGCAGTTATCGACCTAAAGGATGCCTATTATCACATCCCAATCCATCCAGACTACCAGAAGTACCTAAGGGTAGCCCTATTCATTCAGGGGGAATGAGGCATTTCCAATTTACTGCCCTACCTTTTGGACTCGATACCGCCGAGAGTGTTTACAAAGGTGATAGTGGAGGTGGCAGCTTTTCTCCGAATCAAAAGCGTGGTGATGGTTCCCTACTTGGACGACTTTTTGGTAATGGGGAAATCGGAAGACCACTGTTCCTCTCAATTCTTAGAGGTCAGGATAGCCTTACATCAGCTAGGATGGTTGATAAATGCTCAAAAATCAAAACTATCCCCCTGAAGGACTCAAATCTTTCTGGGCTTGACCCTAAATTCTCAACTCCAAGCATGCTTCTTCCCGTAGGACAAGGTTTGCAAAATAATCAACTTGGTCTCAGGGACCATAGTCTCCAGTGATGTCCCTGAGAGGAGCAATGTCCCTACTGGGCTCCATAACGTCCTGTCTCCCAGCAGTCATATGGGCCCAAGGTCATATGAGGCTTCTTCAGTGGGAGGTCCTGTCAGCGCAAAGATCCTTCAACGGACATTTAGAAAGAAGACTATCTCTTTCCTTAGAGACCATAGACACCCTCTCATGGTGGACAAACAGGGAAAATCTGACCTCAGACTTGCAGTGGTCCCGACCAGTCGACCATATAATTACAACAGAAGCAACTGGCTCCGGCTGGGGGGGTCATCTGGCAGATCTCTCAGTTCAGGGGCTCTGGTTACGTCACAAAATAGGGACATCATCGAACCTAAAATAACTTTTGGCAGTGGAGAAATCCCTGATAGGCTTCCTTCCCCACGTACAGTGTCGCCATGTCCTGATCAGGTCCGACAATCGGACAACAGTGACTTATATAAATCACCAGGGAGGAACAAGATCACGCTCCCTTATGGTAGTGGCAAACAGAATCCCGCAACTAGCTGAACAGCGTCTCCCATCCCTCAGTGCTCTTTACATCCGGGGGGTAGAAAATTCAAGAGCAGATTTCCTCAGTCGCCACACTTTAAGACAAGGAGAGTGGGCTCTAAACCCGATAATCTTCCAACAGATTATCCAACTATGGGGGGTCACTGGACATAGATTTGTTCGCCACCAGGGCAAACAGGAAGGTGGAGAGATTCTGTTCACTAGATCCGACAGAGAATCCCTATGCTGTAGACGCTCTCCAGATACCCTGGAAGTTCAGGAGGACCTATGCTTTTCCACCGATAGTAATGATCCCGGCAGTTGTGAGGAAAATTTGGGAGGAGGGGGCAAGGATAATTCTGATAGCCCCTTTTTGGCCAAAAATACCCTGGTTCTCCCTGCTTCGTCTAATGTCTGTCTCGGATCCCTGAGTCCTGCCGGACAGACCGGACCTTCTCATCCAGGGGCCGATATTCCATGCACAAGCCAAAGGTTTCCATCTGGCGGCTTGGAATTTGAGAGGATGTTACTGAGTAATTGGGGGTTTTCACCGGGCCTAATTTTCACCCTATTGGGTAGTAGAAAGCCCATAACAACTAACATTTATAGCAGAATCTGGGGGAAATTCCTGGATTTCATAGATTCCCCGTTGTCAGATAAATCTCCAATTAAACATGTCCTAGAGTTTTTACAGAAGGGACGTGACCTGTGGTTAGCTACGGGAAAGCTTAAAGTTCAGGTGTCTGCTCTAGGGGCTCTATAATTGCAACCTGGCTGGGAACGAATGGGTCTCTAGATTCATTAAATCCTGTTCCAGATCTAAACCAGTTTGGGCTCTCAGAGTTCCTCCCTGGGACCTGAATTTGGTCTTAAATGCGCTCTCTGGCGATCCATTTGAACCCCTGCAGGTTATCTCTAAGTTCCTCACCCTTAAAACCATTCTCCTAGTGGCCCTAACATCGGCCCATAGGGTGAGTGACCTGCCGGCCCTTTCTGTTGATCCCCCGTACACCCAAATTCATGATGACCAGGTCGTCCTACGTACAGATCCAGCATACCTTCCGAAAGTAGTATCCAAATTCCACTGTAATCAAGAGATTGTGCTTCCCTCATTCTGCAGTAACCCGAAAAACCCCGGGGAGGTTAGATTCCACAATCTGGATGTTAGAAGGGCTTTGCTACAGTTCATAGACATGACTAGTCAGTGGAGGAAGGACCACTCCTTGTTTCTGGCTTTTCAGGGGAGTAGGAAAAGTCACGGGGTGTCAAATGGAACTATTTCTAGGTGGCTTAGGGAGGCCCTTTGTCTAGCTTGCATATCTACTGGAGTTCCGGCGCCAGATGGTATTAAAGCTCATTCCACCAGAGCTGTAGCAGCCTCCTGGGTGGAGAGAGCGGACTTCTCAATTGACCAGATATGTAAAGCTGCTACTTGGTCTGCACCATCCACCTTCTACAAGCACTATAGGTTGGATCTATCCTCCTCTGACCTCACCTTTGGGAGAAGGGTACTTCAGGCGGAGGTCCCTCCCTAGGGTGCTCATATTCTCCAAAATTCTATCAAGGTGTGCTGTCATGGGTGAGGGGTAAACACCAAGATTACTTACCGGTAGCCGGATTTTCCTGAACCCATGACTGCACCTGTAGCTTTCCCCGCCTGTCTTTTTTTCTCACACCCGGGTGTGCATTTTATATTTGGGGTGATTATATATATTGTAGGTGTTGGTTATGTGTCTAACCTTTTCTGGAGGTCCTCTCAATGCTCTGTAATCAACTGAAGCGAGGGAGAGGTACCGCCCTTTTATTTCAGACGGTTTCCTGTCCTTGGTGGGGCGGATCCCTCTCTCAAGGTGTGCTGTCATGGGTTCAGGAACAACTGGCTACCGGTAAGTAACCTTGGTGTTTTCCCCATGTGTGGGGTATCTGATTGCTCAAGGGAAATTGCACAACAAATTTTGGGGTCCATTTTTTCCTGTTACCCCTGCAAAAATAAAAAGATTGGGGTCTAAAGTAACATTTTTGTGAAAAAACTTAAATGTTCATTTTGTTCTTCCCCATTCCAAAAATTCCTGTGAAGCACCTGAAGGGTTAATAAAGTTCTTGAATGTGGTTTTGAGCACCTTGAGGGGTGCAGTTTTTAGAATGGTGTCACTTTTCGGTATTTTCTGTCATACAAACCCCTCAAAGTCACTTCAAATGTGATGTGGTCCCTAAAAAAAAAATGGTTTTGTAAATTTTGTTGGAAAAATGAGTAATCGCTGGTAAACTTTTAAACCTTCTAGCGCACTAATAATAAAAAAAAAAAATTTTGATGGCAAAATTGTGCTGTTGTAAAGTAGACATGTGGGAAATGTTATTTATTAACTATTTTGTGTGACATATCTCTCTGATTTAACGGAAAAAAAATAAAAATTTTGAAAATTGTGACATTTTCAAAATTTTCGCCAAATTTCCAATTTTTTCACAAACGCAAGTAATATCGAAGAAATTTTACCACAATCATTAAGTACAATATGTCACGAAAAAACAATCTCAGAATCGGTGGGATCAGTTTCAGAGTAATTACCGCATAAAGTGGCAGTGGTCAGAATTGTAAAAATTGGCCTGGTCAGTAACGTGCAAACCACCGTGGGGGGTAAAGGGGTTAAAGGGAGCCTGTCATCCAGGAAAAATGCTTTTTACCTGCTGATATAGGGTTAATCTGCTGGTAAATGTCTCTACAATGCTGCCCATCTGCTTTACTCAAACGCCTGAATATTAACCCCTACACGACATAGCCAATTTCCATTTTTTTTCCCCTCTCCTTCTTCCAAGAGCCATAACTATTTTAGTTTTCTGTCCACATTGGTATGTCAGGGCTTGTTTTTTTGTAGGCCGAGTTGTATTTTTGAGTGACACCGTTCATTTACCACATAGTGTTCTGCAAAACTGTATAAAAAAAAATTTCAAGTGCACTGAAATTGCTATACCCCCCCGCCTTTCCCCGCAATTCTGACATTGTTGGTTTTGTAGTTTTTATGACGTACATTGTGTAGTAAAAATGACCTGGAAATATGCTTCTTCTCATCAGTAGAATTACAGCGATACTAAGCTTGTCCAGTTTTCTTATTATTTTAGTGGTGAAAAAAAATCAGAAATTTGAAGAAAATGTTTTCATTGTGCCGCCTTTTTCCAAGACCTTTAAAGCTTTCATCTTTTGGTTGATGGAGTTGTGTGATGGCTTATTTTTTGACGGGTGACACATCGTTTTTAATAATAACATTGTGAGAAAGGTAGGACTTTTGGAAGTGGACATGGTACTGCAGCGATAAAGAAATTACTTTTTCTTTCTATATTTTGCTAGATTGGACTTTTCTGGCTGTGGCGATATCACTTGTATTTTTTTTTTACATTTTTTTAATGGGGGAGAAATGGCTTGATCTAAACTTTTTTTTTTTTTTTACATTTTATTTACTGTACTTATTAGTCCCTTTCTGATTGCTTGTTCTATACACAGCAATGCCACAATATTGCTGCATATAGTAAAAATCACGCTCTCCTTTTGAAGCCCGAGCACAAAAGGAGCTCTATAATGAGAAGCACAGAAGTCTTAAACTAGCAACCATTCACACCGATGGGCACATGGAATGACTCCCCCCTCCCAATGCAGTTTTATGCTGCTGTCAAGAGTTCGACAGCGGCATTTTGTTTGTTATGCTCTAGGTGGTGCAAGTGTTTTGTGGACCCACTGTGCCACAGACCAGACGTACCCTGGAGGGGCGTGGGCGTGGGGAGCAGTGATTAGTCATTCACTTTAGCAGCGGGGACAGTGTAGGCTGCAGCGGGTGGCTGCTGCCTCCTGTGCCCTGCTCCTCCACCGCTACCGCTCCCCCCACATATATATACACCCCCGCCCCAACATTCAGACTATAAGATGCACCCCCCATTTTCCTCAAATTTTGGAGGAAAAAAGTGCGTCTTATAGTCTGAAAAATACGGTACTTAACAAAGTGTGAAACAACTGAAAATATGTCTTATATTCTAGGTTCTTCAAAGTAGCCACCTTTTGCTTTGATGAATGCTTTGTACACTCTTGGCATTCTCTTGATGAGCTTCAAGAGGTAGTCACCGGAAATGGTCTTCCAACAATCTTGAAGGAGTTCCCAGAGATGCTTAGCACTTGTTGACCCTTTTGCCTTCACTCTGCGGTCCAGCTCACCCCAAACCATCTCGATTGGGTTCAGGTCTGGTGACTGTGGAGGCCAGGTCATCTGACGTAGAACCCCATCACTCTCCTTCTTGGTCAGATAGCCCTTACACAGCCTGGAGGTGTGTTTGGTGTCATTGTCCTGTTGAAAAATAAATGATGGTCCAACTAAACGCAAACCGGATGGAATAGCATGCCGCTGCAAGATGCTGTGGTAGCCATGCTTGTTCAGTATGCCTTCAATTTTGAATAAATCCCCAACAGTGTCACCAGCAAAGCACCATCACACCTCCTCCTCCATGCTTCACGGTGGGAACCAGGCATGTAGAGTCCATCTGTTCACCTTTTCTGCGTCGCACAAAGACACTGTGGTTGGAAGCAAAGATCTCAAATTTGGACTCATCAGACCAAAGCACAGATTTCCACAGGTCTAATGTCCATTCCTTGTGTTCTTTAGCCCAAACAAGTCTCTTCTGCTTGTTGCCTGTCCTTAGCAGTGGTTTCCTAGGAGCTATTTTACCATGAAGGCCTGCTGCACAAAGTCTCCTCTTAACAGTTGTTGTAGAGATGTGTCTGCTGCTAGAACTCTGTGTGGCATTGACCTGGTCTCTAATCTGAGCTGCTGTTAACCTGCAATTTCTGAGGCTGGTGACTCGGATAAACTCCTCCTCAGAAGCAGAGGTGACTCTTGGTCTTCCTTTCCTGGGGCGGTCCTCATGTGAGACAGTTTCTTTGTAGCGCTTGATGGTTTTTGCAACTGCACTTGGGGACACTTTCAAAGTTTGCCCAATTTTTCGGACTGACTGACCTTCATTTCTTAAAGTAATGATGGCCACTCGTTTTTCTTTACTTAGCTGCTTTTTTCTTGCCATAATACAAATTCTAACAGTCTATTCAGTAGGACTATCAGCTGTGTATCCACCAGACTTCTGCACAACACAACTGATAGTCGACACCCCATTTATAAGGCAAGAAATCCCACTTATTAAACCTGACAGGGCACACCTGTGAAGTGAAAACCATTTCCGGTGACTACCTCTGGAAGCTCATCAAGAGAATGCCAAGAGTGTGCAAAGCAGTCATCAAAGCAAAAGGTGGCTACTTTGAAGAACCTAGAATATAAGACATATTTTCAGTTGTTTCACACTTTTTTGTTAAGTATATAATTCTACATGTGTTAATTCATAGTTTTGATGCCTTCAGTGTGAATGTACAATTTTCATAGTCATGAAAATACAGAAAAATCTTTAAATGAGAAGGTGTGTCCAAACTTTTGGTCTGTACTGTACACAATGAAACGAGTACTGTTTCAACATGGGCTGAAAGGCCACTCTACAAGGAAGAAGCCATTACTCCAAAAGAAACATAGAAAAGACAGATTAATGTTTGCAAATGACACAGGAACAAAGACCTTAATTTTTAGAGACATGTCTTGTGGTCTGATGAAACTAAGGTTGAACTTTTTGAGCATAATGACCATCATTAAGTTTGAAGGAAAAAGGGAGAAGCTTGGAAGCCTAAGAACACCATCCCAACTGTGAAACACGGGGGTGGCAGTATCATGTTGTGGGGTTGTTTTGCTGCAGGAGGGACTGGTGTACTTCACAAAATAGATGGCATCATGAGAAATGAAGATTATGTGGCAATACTGAAGCAACATCTCAAGACATCAGCCAAGAAGTTAAAGCTTGGGCGGAAGTGGGTCTTCCAAATGGACAATGACCTGAAGCATACTGTCAAAATGGTAAAGTGGCTTAAGGATAAC
The DNA here is from genome assembly GCF_046119375.1 of Phyllobates terribilis. Lineage (NCBI taxonomy): Eukaryota > Metazoa > Chordata > Amphibia > Anura > Dendrobatidae > Phyllobates > Phyllobates terribilis. The sequence continues at coordinate 193,660,131 of NW_027362772.1, read as the reverse complement.
AAAGTCAAAGTTTTGGAGTGGCCATCAGAAAGCCCTGATCTCAGTCCTATTGAAAATGTATTGGCAAAGCTGAAAAGGCAGGTGCGAGCAAGGCGACCTACAAACCTGGATCAGTTACACCAGTTTTGTCAGGAGAAATGGGTCCAACTTCCGAGCAACTATTGTGAGAAGCTTGTGGAAGGATATCCCAAATGTTTGACCCAAGTCATTCAGTTTAAGGACAATGGGACCAAATACTAATGAAATGTATTTAAACTTTTGACTTTGCAGTAAGTAACAAAAATGTCTGAAAACATTTTCTCTCATTATTTTGGCATTTGGCAAATATGAAAAATTATGGTAATCCTAATTGACCTAAAACGGGAAAGGTTTATTCTGATTTCATGTCAGATATTGAGAAAAATATGCAGATGTGTCTTTTTATATAGTGTATGTAAACTTCTGGTTTCAGCTCTATATAATGACACCGCTCTGCTCTCCTCTGCATTTGTAGTCACAAGTTGGTGCCAGCAGTGAGATCCGACTAGACATGTTAGTCTTTGCTTCTCCGTAGGGGTAGTTTATTAATTTTTTTTAAAAGTTTTTTTTTTTTAATTTATATATTTTAGCCCTGACTTTCCCTCTTTCCTGGCAGATGTTGGCTGATTTAATCAGCCATCATTTGCCTCTAACACCTGAGGAAGGATCGGAGCTTCGCCTGTTGCTCTTTAACCTGATAAATGCTGCTGTCAATCTCTGACAGCGGCGTATAACACGCGCCGGCAGGGGGTCATGTCAATCCACGTTCCCATCAACACGTGTGATCGTGGATTGCCAATGGGTTAACGTGACAGCTGCAGGCTGCTGTTCATAGGAGATCATAACTTTAACTATACGCAGTGCTATGTATAGTACAAGTGATCAGATGATCAAAGGTTCACGTCCCCTAAGGAAACTATTAAACAGAGTAAAAAGGTTACATATAGAGAGATCTCTCTCTCTCTCTGTCTCTGTCTCTGTCTCTCTCTCTGTCTGTCTCTCTCTCTCTCTCTCTCTCTCTCTCTCTCTCTCTCTTAAAAAACCTCACAAAAAAACAACTGTGAAATTTCACTTTTTTGCAATTTCACCGCACTTGTAATTATTTTTCTGTTTTCCAGTGCAGGATATGGTAAAACCAGTGATGTCGTTCAAAAGTGCAACTCGTCCCGCAAAAAAAAACCCCTCTCACGGCCATATTGACTGAAAAATAAAAAAAAGCTATGGCTCTGGGAAGAAGGGGAGCAAAACGCAAAAACAGAAAATGGTCTGGTCATTAAGGAATTAAATCGGCCCATTTTTGACCCATTTCATATAAAACAATTAAATAAAATACACATTTACCATTGCTTGTTCGTAAAAGTCAAATATAACATAAATTAATCCGCTCGGTAAATGGTGTAATGAGAAAAAAATAATCAACACTAGAATTATTTATTTTTCTGTAGCAGAATTGCAATAAAAGGAGATCAAAACGTCATATTTACCCCAAAATGGTATAATTGAAAATGTTTGCTCATGGCGAAAAAAATAAGCCCTTACACTGTGCCATATCCCGAAAATTGAAGAAGTTATGGGTCTCGGAAAATGACACAAGTTACTTTTTTTTTTTTCTTCACAAATGTCCGAATTTTTTTCCACCATTTTTAATAAAAAAAAAAAAAACCTATACATGTTTTGTATCTGCGTAGTTGTACTGACTGGAGAATCATATTGCCAAGTCAGCTTTACCATTTAGCGAGCATGGTAAATAAGAAATAAAAAACCCCAAAAAACAATTGTGGAATTGCACTGGAGTCTCCTCGCTTGCATATTGAGGCCCTGTCCCCGCTTCTGATTGAGTGGTCACTTCCCAGAACAAGCACCGTCTCAATGCCGCAGGCCATGTGCAGCCACTCACACCTGCAGTGACCGAACGTATTCTCCCTCTCTCCTTTTTTCTGATTCCACTCACCGCACTAATACACCTGGAAGTGCAGTGAGCAGCACCAGAAGAAAGGAGACAGGGAAGAGACCACCGGCAGTAGTCACTGTGCTCCCACTCTGAAGCGAGCACTGTCAATCAAAAGCGGTGGAATGGCCCCAGTGTTCAAATGAGGAGGTGTAGCAGTGACCAAACTCTTGGCCATGCCAAGGATGCACAGATACCTCCTTATTTGAATTGAAAGTTATTTTCTCAGGCCATGAATCCTGTACCAGGGCTAGTATGGCTGTTATAGGGGCCAAGTCAATTTTAAAATGCATTTTGGTGGTGGCGAAATCCCTTTAAGGGCTCATACTCATCTGCATGAAAAACGGACGAGTGCAATATATATTTATATTTAGCCTTTACTGGTTATTGAAATGCGCCCCCCCCCAACCCCCCCCCAAAAAAACAACAACTTGTGTTTACTTCACATAAAGGTGTCAGTGTCTTTATTGCTATTAAAGGACCTTATTGTTGCGGTATATTATTTACAATTTGTTGATGTTCTTAGTCTGGGTGGGGGCCAATATCCTTGGCCCCTTACTCGCCTATTAATGTCAGCCCGCAGCTGTCTAGCTACCTAGCCTTTGTTGGTTAATAATTATAGGGGAACCCCACACCATTTTTTTTCATTAATTTATTATTATTTAAATACATGTACAGTAAGATACATATGCAAAGAACTGATTATGTATCTCAATCCCATATTTTTGTTTATCTATATATGTATTGAAGAAAGTTTTTTAAGTAAATAATTTTTAAATAACACAGAAATTTACTCTATGTAAAAGCTAATGTTAAAATTGTATTGCATTTGGATTGCATACGCATGTCATTCAGATGTCATGCGGATGGTATGTGAGAAAAATCGCATTGGACTCGCATGACACTTGCATGACATTGATCCAACTTTTCAGGAACAACATCTGACCGATATTATTAATGCTGATGGGTATGACTACTAAATAGCAGAATTTACACTGCACGTCCTGGGGGCACACTGTTCCATGCGCCCATCACTTCCCCCATCCCACGTGATGTGCTTGTGGGATGCTGTGGCAATCAGTGATCTGCTTAGTAACCTTGTATTTTCACTGATAATACTCCTATGAAGACTAGCTCATGGCTGTGATTCATAGGAGACTGATATTTACTATATACTGCAATACAGTGGTATCACAGTACGGTATAAGCCGGGGTGGGGATCCTTTGTTCTGACAAGGGCCAATTGGATTATATAGTATAATTTTATATATCTATATATCTCTCGTACAAGGACCTCACAAAATTATCAACTTGAAAATTATCTGCTTTTCCAGGATTGTGGCCCGCCGCACGTGTTTGGCGCCGGGCCTCTGGAGGGCCCGCCGCACGTGGGAGGCGCCGGGCCTGTGGCGGACACGCCGGGCCTCTGGCAAAAGTCCAGTTTGTCAAAATATGAGTTAGCCCAAAAGAATGCAATAAGAAGATATTGAAATATTCTATCTGTGGAGACACGGGGGTCAGTGGGTGCTCTTGTCCGCTGGCCTGAGACTGCATGAACCAGGGCTCATCCCACTGAACGCCGCTCTCCTTTCCTGTCGGCATACTGCTACTCAGTATACAACACGGGGTGAGGGTAAAACAGTGTGGCAATACTTTATTGAACCACCAAACAGACAATAACAAATAGAACAGTGCCAGCAAATGCCCACGATGGTGCAAATTTAGAGTCGCGCCATGGTCCCTTAGGCTGGCATCCTGTAGAATGTCAAATCCGTGTCCCTCTTGATGGAGTCATGGTGTCTGGCTGCTGTTCCATAGATATCCTTGCAGAAGGATAGAGATCCATTTTTATACCCATATTTGTGGTTCAGACCATCATTCACAGGTCAGGGGGAATGTGGGATGAGATTAACGCTCACTGTTTTATTTAATCAATCTGCATAGTTTTGGCCTTCACTGTTTTTCAGGTCAACAAGTTACATGGACTTATGCAAAGTGTAATCAACATATTGGCAAACATCGATTGTTCAGTGACCCTGCGTCCTTGTCCTCCAAAGATAGCAACACAATCCCCTGTAGGAGCTGATATAATGGGTATACAGCAGCCATTCAACAATTCACCAACATCAATTCCAGAGTCAAAATTCAGACTCATATGAACAATAGTCTGTCTCCTGGACTACTGAAAATATACGTGTGGCATAATTTAGATTAAATGCTGTGTTGACACAATTATCTATAAAATCCATCAGATTCTGGGAGCAAGAAAACAACAAGCCCTCACATAGCTTTGTCGTCAAAAATTACAATGTTATGAGTCTTAGAAAATGGTGACACAAGACAAGTTATTTTTCTGCAAAGTATAGCATCATCGTAGTTGTACATACCTGGAGAATCATATTGGCAGGTCATTTTTAGTGGACAATTAATGCTGTAAAAGCAAAATCCAAAAAATAGAATTGCATTTTGATTTGCAATTTCAGGGAAAGTGTAATATATACAGTTGCATTTATGTCCTCTAGAGTGTAACTTGGGCGCATTCAGATGGTCATATTACTTGCGCATCGCATTCCTTGGACGGGCCATCGGCTCTCCAGACCTGAATGTGACAGTATGTATTTCTATGCAGCTGTCACACTTGGGTCAGGAGAGCTGACGGCCAGCCCGAGGATTGGGATGCGATCCTCCTGCGAGTAATATGGCTGTCTGACTACGCCCTTAGTTACACTCCAGGAGAGGTGTCAACTCTTTCCAGCCCATTGATTTATTTACACCAGTCAGCTGCTGACCTCTCTCATCCTCCTTCTTATCTTCTGAAGACATGCAGTTATAAATCACCAGTCTGCAGCTCTGTCTGGGGCTGTTTTTTTTTTTTGTTTTCAAATGCACTATTATCTCTGTGTAAATACAGTGATAACGATGTAGACTGCAGAGCTAACCACCAAAAGCTGAATGTAATAGCAGAACTTTAGCTTTATAGTTCTGCTAATACTGCAGTTCTACTACTCACCAGAGCTGTCACTCAAGGAGGATAGCACACCCTGCCAGAAACAAGGAAGTGGGGAAGCTAAAAAATATACATTGCTCTAAGCTGCTCAAGAGACAACTTGAGAATACCCCTTTTAATAAAAATAATAAGGTATCATGCATTTTTTTTCTTTCAGGATTTTGGTATCCTGGAGTGTTCATCTTTGGCTTAAGGATGCAGCGCAGTATAAAGTAAGTTTAAAAAAAATAAAGTGATACAAGCTTAATAAACAGTAGTTCCTTAATGGGTAAAATAATTGAAATGAATTATTACCTAGGAAAGGTTGTTTCCCGACAATTGGCCTTTCTAAAGAGACTGGCACTTGTCAGACGAACGAAGAAAATGAGATTTCTCAATAATCCTCATTCTCGGTAGTACTTAGTCCTGTGTATACAGAACTTATGCTGCCAAGAACGATGATATTCTCAGCACACACAATAATTGTGTTAGGATCATTTGGACTGTCGGCCTAACACTTGGAATTAACTTTTATAATTCATTAAGTGCTGAATACTTTGCTAATATCTCTGCACTGGAGAGGCAAAATAAAAAAACAACAAAAAAACAAACCTTTAATTCCGCTTTGCATCCACTATTACATCCTGTGTTCAGTTCAACATTAAAAATTTGTTCAAAGATGCTCTGTAAAGGCTATCTTGGTCAAGTTCCTTCCTTGTATGACTATCTGAGACATCCAAGTGATCATTACAGAGATTGTGTCAATATGATAAATGGGTAACATGTAAAAACAAGTAACTTTTCAGTTTACTTATTAAAAATCCTCTGTCTATGAGAACGGGAGTATTTTTAATTCCATAGTTTGCTGTTTGTTGAGCAGGTTACTGGCCACCGCTGCGGCAGTCTGTCAGAGATGGCCGGTTTCTTAGGCAAGGGGTGCATTTCTCTTTGTTTTAGGACTCTTTCAGACATCAGTGTTAGTTCATGTATCCAAAATATGGTCCCAGTGTCATCAGTTTCATCGGTATTTGGTCCGTGTATCATTTTTTACCAGTGGTGTTTCAGAAGTGATTTTCTCGTTTAGATGAATTATAAAGCTTCCCTATTCATTACAATGTTATTCACGGACAGCGCATGGACTCTAAGCGAGTGTCTGTGGTATTTTTCTTCCGTGATACTGGTAAAAATTGGACATGTCTCCTTGATTTTTACACGGACACGCGGTCCACAAAAAAGCACAGATGGGTGAATAGCCACGTAGACTGAGTGTGTGTTCTGTCTCTGTTAATCACAGATGGGACATGTACTTGAAACACGGACATCTGAATGAGGCTTAAGGCTATGTGCCCACGATGCAGAAATGCTCCGGATTTCTCCCTGACAGAAAAAACACATGCTGATTTTACATGAGTTTTTTCAGCCAGGGACAAGCGTTTATCATGCGTTTTGCACATGCGATTTCGCATGCTGGTTGTCAAGCACTTTCCAAGCGATTTTAGCATCACTTGGAAAAGTGCTTGACAACTTGGTCACACTATATAAATCCATGCAACTGGCATGGATTTTATATAGTGTGACCAAGTTAGTTAAAAAAAAAAAAAAAAAGAAAGAATAAAAATGGTAAAAAAATAAAAAAAATACATTATACTCACCTTCAGATGGCTCCCGGTCTCCTTATCCGATGCGTCCGGTCTCCCCGATGGTCTAAAAGGACCTTCCATGACGTCATTTAGTCATGTGACAGGTCACGTGACCGCCGTCACATGACTAAATGATGTCATGGAAGGTCCTTTCAGACCATCGCGAGCCGCCGGGAAGCCAGGACGCATCACTAAGGAGACCAAGGGCCATCAGAAGGTAAGTAGAACTTTTTTTATTTTTTATTTTAAATTATTTTTTTTTACAGGTACTATGACTCTCATCCAGACCCGGGTACCATCCGCACATTGAATCGCTTAATATGCGCATGTGCACATGTAGTCATGCGGATATTATGCGGTTCAATGCAAGTCAATGGCTGCAAAAACGCAGCGCTTCCGCAAAATAATTGGTAGTGCTGCGGATTTTTCCGCAATGATGATCCGTAGCGGATATTTCCGCAGCATGTGCACAGCAAATGCGGATTATCGTTGGGGAACATTGTAGACCTTCTACCTGCGTTTTTTAAGCGTTTCTGCGGCTGGAATTGCCGCTGTTGAAACGCTTAAAAAGCGCATAGTGGGCACACAGCCTTATAGTTTGCAAGTTGTGCATCATGCGCAGTGCGCGATCAAAGTAACTTCTCCCTGTGCGGCGCTGACAGGCTACATAGCGTAGGGAGCTGCTGCATCAGACTACAAAAAGTGAAAGTTTCAATGTGGGACAAAGTGTAAAAGTTAAAGTATCGAAGTGGAAAAAAAAAAAAAATTTAAATTATTAAAAAAAAAAAAAAAAAAAAAAAATCCCCAAAAAATAAAAATATATTGTACCCATGAATAAATATTATTCTGAAAAATAAAAAATAAATAAAAGTACACATATTTGGTTTTGCTGCCTCCGGAACGACCTGACCTATAAAACAGTCTCGCTAGTTAATCCCTTTAGTGAACTCGGTAAAAAAAAAATAAAAGTAAAAAACGATGCTTTACCATCATACCGCCAAACAAAAAATTGAAAACAAAAGATGAATGTAAATAAAAATGGTACCCCTGAAAACGTCATCTTGTCCCGCAAAAAACAAGCTGCCATACAGCTCCATCAGCCAAAAAATAAGTTATAGCTCTCAGAATAAAGCGATGCAAAAAAAAAAATTTTTTCTTTAAAATAGCTTTTGTGTAAAAGCGACAAAACGTAAAAAATAAATGTGGTACCACTGTAAACATACTAACCTGAAGAATAAAGCTGTCATCAATTTTACAACACGCGAAACGGCATAAAAAAAAAAAAAAAAAAAAAAGAAATTCCTGAATTGTTGGTTTTTGTTCATTCTGTCTCCCAAAAATCGGAATAGATCAAAAAAATGTCACGTGCCTGAAAAATGGCACCAATAAAAACGTCAGCTCGTCCTGCAAAAAACAAGCCATCACATGACTGTCGACTAGTGTTGAGCGATACCTTCCGATATCCGGAAATATCGTATCGGATCGGGCGGATACCCAAAAAGTATCGGATATCGCCGATTCCGATACCGGAAACCAATGCAAGTCAATGGGACACAAATATCGGAATGAAAATAAACCCTTTCTTTCCTTGTAGGTTAAATCTACATGAAGTAAAACAACTAAGAATAATGTAGAATGTATTACGCGAAAAGCCGGCAATTCATCAGCGCATACACCGGTACCCGACAATTTACAACAGAAAGAATAGAGCATCACACATAGATTAGATAGATAGAAACATGTCAGTCACATATATATGAAGTACAGTGACAGTGTTGCTTACTGTACTTGTCATTTAGTGTAAAGGATTTATTTAAAAAAATATTAGTGTTTTCGTGCACCGTCTCTTTAAGAAAGCCGGCCGGCAATTCAGCATTTGTACCCGACAATTTAGAATAGAAAGAATAGAGAATCACACATAGATTAGATAGATAGAAACATGTCAGTCACATATATATGAAGTACAGTGACAGTGTTGCTTACTGTACTTGTCATTTAGTGTTAAAATAAAGGATTTATTTAAAAAAAAATTGGCGTGGGGTTCCCCTTAATTTTAGGCTCTAGCGGAGGTTAAGCAGACAGCTGGGGCAGATGTTTGAAGCCTGGGAAGGGGGTAAAACCCACGGAGCTTCCCAGGCTACTAATATCAGCCCCCAGCTGAATACCTAGCCTTTACTAGCTATTAAAATGGGGGACCCCCCCAAAAAAAATGACGTGGGGTCCCCCCTATTTTAATAGCTAGCAAAGGCTAGGCAGACAGCTGGGGGCTGATATTAATAGCCCAGGAAGGGTGCCATGAATATTGGCCCCCTCCCAGGCTAGAAACACCAGTCGTCAGCCGCCCCAGAAATGGCGCATCCATAGGATGCGCCAACTCTGGCACTTAGCCTCGCTCTTCCACGCTGCCCTGGTGCGGTGGCAGGGGGTAATAGTGGTGGGGTTCATGTCAGCGCCAGCTGCCATGAAGCCCAGGTTAGTAATGATGGGCGTCTATAAGACACCCCCATTCCTAACCTACAAAGTGTTAAAAAGAAAAAACACACTACACCCAGAAAAAAATAATTTATTTGAAATAAAACACACAATTTTATTTAATTCTTAGTTTACTAAAAATAATAGTTACCTGTCCACGTTCCTGCGCTGATCTCCCATGCACAGCTGTCACATCTGGAGATGGTGACAGCTGTGCATGGCTGCTGTAAGCTCACGCTGCCGGGAACACGTCCGCTCCCGGCAGCGGGAGCCCCTGACTGAGGTCACCGGAGTGCATTCAGTCAGCGCAGCTCCGGAGACCTCGTTTACGGCAGTGCTGTACCGTGGGAATTTCTCACGATACAGCAGGGCCGTAAAGCAGCTAACCGGAGCACCGCTGCCTTAACTCTGGTGAACCCTTACGGCCCCGTCATTCTAGCGGCGGCAGCGGTTCAGAGCGGTCACATTCTATGTGGCTGCTCTGAACTGGAGATCTTCGTGGGACACTCGTGGACTGCTACGGAGGGGTAAGGATAAGGTTGTGGTTTATTATTTTATATTTTATTACAGGAGATCGATGGCTTCGGGGAATTAGGTGTCTTGGTGAGTATAGGTGTAGTTTTTTATTTTTTACTTTATTTTAGGTGGCGATCGGCGGGGACAGGTAATGTATGAACTAATTTCTTTTAGGTAACCACTGGCCACCAATGACATGTATTTAACATTTATTGGGGACACAGTAGGGCAATTTAAATAGCAGGATCAGTCTGATGGGAACTACTGCTCCCATCGAGCTGATCCTGCTGGCAGGAGTGGGCGGGGGACAGACATAGGCCGATGGGAGTAGTAGTGTCACATCGGCCTATGTCTGCCTGCACGCACACACACCGCACACACCCCGCACACACCCGCACACACCCCGCACACACCCGCACACATCGCACAGACACCGCGCACACCCGCACAAACATCGCGCACACACCCCGCACACACACTAATCATGACGGGTCTGGGAGGTGAGGCTGACCTGTGCGGCCGTGGGAAAGTTCATGTGAGTTCATGCAGTCAAGCATGAACTCACATGAACCCTCTGAGGGCACCGCGGCTAATTCAAATGAACAGCTGATCGGCATCAGCTGATACCTCAGCTGTTCATTTGAAATAACCGGCGGGAAAGCGCAGCACAGAACGGGAAAGCCGGCGGTGAAGTCTTTTCACTGCCGGCTTCCCCGCCCGGGTCCTTCGCTCCCCGCTCCTTGGAGCTGCGCTCCCCGCCCGGTCCTAACTTACTATCGGGATGGGAGGTGGCGAGGGGAGCGGAGGATCGGGGTGGGAGGCTGCGGGGAAGCAGTATGGGGCTGTGTGATTGTTTAAAAGCCGGCGGCTTTATACCGCGCGCCGGCTTTTAAACAATCAGGAGAATTCTCCCCCGCTGGGATCGCATTCTGATGACAGGCTGGATCGCGCTGCCATCCAACTTGTCATCCTTCACAGACACTGCAGAGCGCAGGCATTATGGGAACTTCCGATTCCAGTATCCGATATTGTAAAAGTATCGGAATTAAGTATCGGAATTCCGATACCGCGAATATCGGCCGATACCCGATATTACAGTATCGGAATGCTCAACACTACTGTCGACCGAAATATGGAAAAATTATAGCTCTCAAAATATGGCGATGCTAAAACTAGTCTTTGCAAAAAAAAAGTGTCTAAGTGTATGACAGCTGTCATTCTTAAAAACCCGATATAAATCTGGCATCGCTGTAATCGCCAGGTCTGTGGAGTCGAAGTCAGTATAAAATGGACCGACTCCGACTCCTAAAATTTATAATTAATTGGGTACAATAATTCAATGCAGTTTGTGGGGAATATTTTTTCATAAGAATTTGGGAAAGTTATGAAATGTCCTATAAATGTCTGTCCTATTCCTGATCTAAGGGTCTAGACCAGTGTTTTCCAGACTCCAGTCCTCACGGCCCCCACAGGTCACGTTTTCAGGATTTCCATAGTGTTGCACAGATGAGAGAATTCATGTTGCTTTGATGATACTTCCATCACCTGTGTAACACTAAGGAAATCCTGAAAACGTGACCTGTGGGGGCCGTGAGGACTAGAGTTTGGGAAACACTGGTCTAGACTTTTAGCCTAGATGAATCTGTGTTACAGTAAATTTATCACTATAAACATGAGACATGTATGAGGGAGTCTGAGTCGTTGTCATGGAGATTGAGGAGTCTGAGGTTTGGCTTCCTGACTCCACAACCCTGGTAATCGCACCGAACTGAAGAATAAAGTCGTCTAATCACTTATACCACACGAGAAACTGTGAAAAAAAACGCTAGGCTTGGGGGTTGTGCTATTGTTGGGATTGGGATTTTTTCAAAAGTAAAGGAAAAAAATGACGATATGACGACTAGTGTTGAGCGCAAGTGCTCGCTACTTGAGTTTGCTTTGGGTGCTTGGGTATGCACAGAGTATCGTGGGTGCTTGAGTGACATGTTCGAGTTTCAGCCCCATATGATGCGGGGCCAAAAAGAAACTCGCGGGGATTGCCTGCCATGCACGAGCGATCCTCGCATGCTTTATTTTTTTGGGTGTCTAACAACCGTGAAACATGCAGGGCGGGGACTTGAACATGTCACTCGAGCACAAACGATACTTGGTGCATACCCGAGTACCCAATGCAAACTCAAGTAGCGAGCACTTGCGCTCAAGACTAATGACAACTTATTCAATATGATGACCTAATGTTATCAAATTCTGAGTCATACCTCTGGGTTCAATATATTCACTATACCCCTTGATAAAATCCTTGAGGGGTGTAGTTTCCAAAATGGGGTCACTTGTGGGGGTTTTCGCTGTTTAGGCACATCAGGGGCTCTCCAAATGCAACATGGCGTCCGCTTTCAATTACAGCCAATTTTGTGTTCAAAAAGTCAGTGTGCACCTTCCCTTCTGAACTCTGCCGTGCGCCCAAACACTGTATTTTCCCCACATATGGGGTATTGGCGTACTCAGGAGAAATTGCACAACCATTTTTGGGGTCCATTTTCTCCTCTTACCCTTGTGAAAATAAAAAAAATTGGGGCTAAAACATTTTTGTAGAAAAAGTTAATTATTTTTTTTTATTTTTACAACTCCATGTTATAAACTTTTGTGAAGCACCTTGGGTTCAAGGTGCTCACCACACATCTAGATAAGTTCCTATAGGTGTCTAGTTTCCAAAATGGTGTCACTTGTGGAGGGTTTCCACTGTTTAGGCACATCAGGGGCTCTCCAAACGCAACATGGTGTCTGCTAATTATTCAAGCAAATTTTACATTCAAAAAGTCAAATGGCGCGCTCCTTTCCTTCCGAGCCCTGCTGTGTGCCCAAACATATGGGGTATTGGCGTGCTCAGGAGAAATTGCACAACAAATCTTGGAGTACATTTTTTTTCCTGTTACTTTTGTGAAAATAAAAAAATTGGGGTCTAAAGTAACATTTTTGTGAAAAAACTTAAATGTTAATTTTGTTCTTCCATATTCCAAAAATTCCTGTGAAGCATCTGAAGGGTTAATAAACTTCTTGAATGTGGTTTTGAGCACCTCGAGGGGTGCAGTTTTTAGAATGGTGTCACTTTTCGGTATTTTCTGTCATAAAGACCCCTTAAAGTGACTTCAAATGTGATGTGGACCCTAAAAAAAAATAAGCTTTTGTAAATTTTGTTGTAAAAATGAGAAATCGCTTGTCAACTTTTAACCCTTATAGCTCCCTAACAAAAAAAAATTTGTTTCCATAATTGTGCTGATGTAAAGTAAACATGTGGGAAATGTTATTTATTAACTATTTTGTGTGACCTATCTCTCTGATTTAAGGTCATGAAAATTCAAAGTTTGGAAATTGTGACATTTTCAAAATTTGCGCCAATTTTCGTTTTTTTTTTCACAAATAAACGCAAGTGATATTGAAATTTTTTTACCACTATCATGAAGTACAATATGTGACGAAAAAACAGTCTCCGAATTGGGGGGATCCGTTGAAGCGTTCCAGAGTAATTACGTCATAAAGTGACTGTGGTCAGAATTGTAAAAACTGGCCAGGTCATTAACGTGCAAACCACCCTGGGTGTTAAAGGGGTTAAAACTGGTAAGTTATTTATTCCGTATGGCAAGTGCTGTAAAAAAAATAAAATAACGCCAAAAAATGGTTTTTACATCATATTGACAAAGTGAATAAAAAGCGACCAAGTCATATGTGAAAAAAATCAATTGCTTACATGAAAACGTCAAACTCTCTCGCAAAAAAACGAGCCCTAATATGGCTCATTCGGCAAAAAATAAGTTACAGCTCTCAAAATATGTCAATGCAAAAACAAATTAATTTTTATAAAATAATGTTTAGTGTGTAAAAAAAAAAAAAAAAAAATAGCGAAGCATAAAAAACCATATAAATCTGGTATCGCTGTAATCTTACCGACCCGATGGACAAATCTGTCTGATCACTTTTACTGCGTGGTGAATGACGCAAAAATAAAAAGAATAACCGAATTGCTGTTTTTTTGTTCATTCTGTGTTTGAAAAATGTTAACAAAAAGCGATCAAAAAATATTATGTTCCCCAAAGTGGTGCCAAAAACATCTGCAACTCGTCCTGCAAAAAGTTAGCCGTCCTTACAGCTCTGTTCGCCAAAAAATAAAAGTTACAGCTCTCAGAATATGGTGGTGAAATTTTTTTTTTATAAACAAACATTTTTATTGTATGATAGCAGCAAAACCTAAAAAAACCTGATATAAATCTGGTATCGCTGTAATCGCACCGACCCAAAGAATAAATCCGCCTTATCGCTTATACCGCACGGTGAACTGCGCAAAAATAAAATATTCTTGTACTGCTGTCTATTTGTTCATTCGGTCTCCAAAAATCTGAATAAGGCTTGGCTCACATTTATCCTGCGCTCTCCGCTGAGAGCTTACGTCGGGGTTTCCGTGTAAATTCCCCAAAAACGAGATTCAGGCGAAACCACTCACTTATGAGGCAGAAGGAGTAACTTTTGACTGGTCTGTGTTCCAGTGGTGTCCAATCATTTTTTTTTAGCAGCGCACAAGTGTGGGTGACCACAGATCTGTGCATGCCTAAAAAGATGGAGCCCACCGGAACAGACGCCAAACAGAATGCGAAGTGTCTCCATCTGCCTCATTATGGTGGGTGGTTCCGTTGGGGGTTTCGTCTGAATCGCATTTTTGTGGGATTTACATGGAAGCCCTGACGTATGTGCTCAGCGTAGAACACAAGATGGCAATCCCAGCCTTGTTCTGGAAGCGATCAAAAAATGTTATGTACCCCAAAATGTTACTAATAAAACCCCTAACTTATCCCGAACAAAAGCAGCCCCCACTCAGGTCTGTCATTTGACACTGGAACTATAGGGGTTTCCCACGTTACTGGTAGAACAAAGACTCTGGAAAAGTGACATGGCTCACGCCTCTCAAATAAAATCCAGTGAATTCTGCGCTGCCAAATCCAAATGCCCCACTTTGCCTAAACCGCATTAAGCAGCCACATGTTTGGCATTATTGTAGCGGGGAGAGAGCACTTAACAATTTACTGGGTGCGTGTCGCCAGAAGCAAAAGCTGGACACGATATATGGGGGCTGTACAATGTATGGGCACTAAACTGGCTTATGTGCAATTCTCCAGAAAACCATGCCTGGCGTGGATGTTACAGAATAGTCACTGCAGCCGTAGATGAATTCATTGAGAGGTGTGATTTGTACATTGGAGTCACTTTTGGGGTGTTTCTCCTGTTTTGGCACCTTTTGGGGCTCCACAAATGTCGCCTGTAAACTATTGTAGCAAAATCTGTGCTTCAAAAGGCAAATAGCGCTCCTGCCTTCTTAGCCCTGACATGTGGCCTAACAGTAATTTGGAGAAATTGCTTAATAAATTATGGGGTCCGGTTTAACCCTTGTGTACCGGACGACAAATTTGTAGCAAATACAAAATTACATTTTTACCACTAAAATGTCATATTTCCATGTCTCAATGTTATAAAAATCTGTGAGGCACCTATAGGTTCAAAATACTCCCTACACCCCTAGATGAATTCCTTAAGCAGTGAAGTTTCCACTATTTGGTCACTAGGAGGGTTTCTGCTGTTCTGGCACCTCAGGGGCTCAGCTGATTGCACCACAATCTATTCAAACAAAATCTGCGTTCTAAAAGCCAAGTAGCGCTCCTTCCCATCCGACCACTGCTGTGTTCTCAAACAGTAGTGTACAACCACATATGGGGTACTGCCATATTCTGGAGAAATTGCATAACAAATCGTGGGGTCCAATTTCTCAAATTACCCCTCATGTAAATTATAAACTTGGTGCCAATACAGTATTTTAGTGGAAAACAATTATTTTTTTTGTTCTCACAGCTAAATGTTATGAAGTTTTGTGAATCACCTGTAGGTTAAAAATGTTCAGTACATCCGTAGTTTTTTTTCTTTGTTTTCGTATGTCAGGGCTCTCCAAATGCACCATGGCATTTACAATCTGTTCCAGACAAATAACGCTCTTATCTTTTCTAGCCCTGCCATGTGCCGAAACAGAAGTTTTTGACCACATATTGGGTATCATCTCATTGGGGAAAAATTGCATAACAAATTATGGGGTCAGTATTCTCCTATTATCCATTGTGAAAATTACAAATTTGGGGCTAAAACAACATTTTTGTGCAAAAAAATTTAAATTTTCAATATGACCTAATGTTATCAAATTCTGTGTAGTACCTGTTGGTTCAAGATGCTCGCTATGCCCCTTGATAAAATCCTTGAGGGTTGTAGTTTCCAAAATGGGGTAACTTGTGTGGGGTTTTCACTGTTTGGGCACATCAGGGGCTCTCCAAATGCGACAGGACATCCGCAGACCATTCCATCAAACTCTGCGT
Organism: Phyllobates terribilis; assembly: GCF_046119375.1. NCBI lineage: Eukaryota > Metazoa > Chordata > Amphibia > Anura > Dendrobatidae > Phyllobates > Phyllobates terribilis. The sequence goes on along the minus strand of NW_027362772.1, from coordinate 193,644,147 downwards.
TCCAAAACGTCACTCCTTCCTTTCCAAGCCCTGCTGTGCGCCCAAACAATAGTTTTCCTCCACATATGGGGTATTAGCATACTTAGGAGAAATTGCACAATAAATTTTGGATCCATTTTCTCCTGTTACCCTTGTGAAAATAATAAATTTGGGGCTAAAGTAAAATTTTTGTGAAAAAAAAGTTAAATGTTCATTTTTTCCTTCAACATTGCTTTAGTTCCTGGGAAGCACCTGAAGAGTTAATAAACTTCTTGAAATGTGTTTTTTGGAACGTTGTCACTGTTGGTATTTTCTGACATACAGTACAGGCCCCGCAAAGTGACTTCAAATGTGATGTGGTCCCTAAAAAAATGGTTTTATAAATTTTGTTGGAAAAATGTAAAATCGCTGGTCAACTTTTAATCCTTCTAACTTCTTAACACACACACACAAAAAAGTTTAACCCCTTAACGACCTTGGGTTTTTCAGTTTTTGCGGTTTAATTTTTTTGCTCCCCTTCTTCCCAAAGCCATAGCCTTTTTATTTTTCAGTCAATATGGCCATGTGAGGGCTTATTTTTTGCGGGATGGATAAGTTGTACTTTTAAGCGCCATCACTGGTTTTACCATATCGTGTACTGGAAAAAGGGGAAAAAATTGCAAGTGCGGTGAAATTGCAAAAAAAATTGCAATTCCACGGTGGTTGTTTTTTTTTTTCACGTTCACTGAATGCGAAAACTGACCTGCCATCATTACACGGACACCAAACAATATATATATACACATACACACACACAAAGTTCTTTTTCGGGATCTGGGGCCGGGTGAGGGCTTATTTTTTGCGCGTCGACCTGACGTTTTTAGTGATACTATTTTGGGGCAGATGTGATGTTTTGATCGCCCGTCATTGCATTTTATTTCAATGTTTCGACGACCAAAAAAAACGTAATTGTGGCATTTACAATTTTTTTTTCTCATTACGCAGTTTACCGATCGGATTAATTCTTTTTTATATTGATAGATCTGGCGATTCTGAACACTGCGATACTAAATATGTGTATGTGGGTTTTTTTAATTTTATTTTGAATGGGGCATAAGGGGGGTGACTAAGGCTGTGGGCCCACAATGCGTTTTTGGTGCGGATATGCAGCGCGGAAACGCATTGCATACCCTATCTCATGACTTCCTATGACATTCTGCAAGTTCTGTGCACATGTTCAGCATTTTTTGTGCGCGGATTTTAGTTGCAGAAAAAATCTGGACATGACCATTTCTTGTGCGTTTCTGCATGCGGATTTGCCTATACAATGCATTGGAAAAATGCATGGCAAATCCACATGCAAAAAAGCGTCAAAAACTCGTCAAAAATGCATGTAAAATCTGCATGCGTTTTCCGACAAAGGCGATGCATAAATGCTCAGGAAAATTTTTGCTTCATTTCGGCATCGTGGGCACTAAGCCTTAAGCTTTTATATATTTTTTATTTTTTCAAAAACATTTTTTTTCCCACTTTCTGCATGCTTGAATAGTCTCCATAGGAGACTAGAAGCTGCAGTTATCTGATCATTTGTTACACAGAGGCGATAAGCAGATTGCCTCTGTGTAGCAGAAATGCTCACTTGCTATGAGCGCCGACCACTGGGTGGTGCTCATATAGAGCGAGACATGACAACCATAGGGGTCTGCTGCAGACCCCGGGTTGTCATGCCCACGCATCGGTGATCTGCGATCACATGACGGGGTCATCGAAGGGCGAGGCTAATGCCGCGCTTCCGGTGTGGCGCTGTTAGATGCCTCTGTGAGAGATGGACAGCGGCATTTAACTGGTTAACAGCCGCGGGTGGATCGCTGTTGGAATATGTTTAGTGCAACAAGTCAACAACTCCAGTCCTGTGTATGTAAATGTTTTGTTGCTTGGTTTGTGTCTATAAAGTAAAAAAAAAAAAAAAAAAAAAACTCCCGGAGGCTCACACACAGAAAAGACCATGTGACTGTGTCCGGTTTCCTGTGTCTGTGCATTAGGAGAAGCAGCCTGCTGATGCTGCAGAGAGTCACTTAGGCTTTGTGGAAACAGGAATATCCATATCTTATCATATCTGTACCTGTTGATAGCTAGTTAAAGCTTTGTTCTGTTGTCAAGACGCTTTGAGAGTATCCTGAATGATGCGCTGCCAACAGGTTATGTGCCCAGCGTGACACAGAACCTCAGGAGTGACACAGATGAGTAATACAGCGACAGAAGCCCAAAGCAAAAGCAGCACAGAGCAACAGAGAAGATGTCCACAAGCAGGGATCACTGCAAGTTCTCAGTGCAAAGTCTCACCAATCAGAATTATCAATCTTGGAAATTTAAGATGAAAATGCTGCTCATAAGAGCAGGTACGTGGAAATATACGCAGGAACAAGTGCCTCATCCATTACCAGATGATTGGCTAGAGAAGGATCAGAAAGCACAAAGCACTATCTCCGTCAGTGTAGATGATGATCAGATTGTGCATATATGCAAATGTGCAACTGCAAAAGAGATGTCGGATGAATTGCAGAAAGTGCGTGAAAGATCAAATCTCAGCAATAAGCTTTATCTCATGAGAAAACTGTATCAGTCTAAGCTAAGTGATGGCCAGAATATGCAGGACTATATAAGAAACACCCTAGAGATTGTGGAGCATCTCACGGACATTGGAGAAGAAATTAAAGACTTTCATGTTGCTGCACTACTATTAAGTGGTCTTCCAGAAAGTTATGACACACTTGTCACTGCACTAGATGCACGGCCAGATCATGAGCCCACACTAGAATATGTCAAAGGCAAGCTTGTAGATGAATTCAAGCGAAAAACACACAATGTAAGCAGCAGTAATGAATGCAGAGAAGAAACCGCATTAAAGACACAGGACTTTCCTAAAAATAAGAGCAATCAAAGGGAAACTTGTGAATGTTTTGCCTGTAAAAAGCCCGGCCACCTTAAAGCAGACTGCAGAATTAGGAAAGCAAGGAGTCAGCTTAACCCCTTCCCGACCCGTGTCACAGCGTCTGTGACATGGAAACCGGTGCGTTCCCGACCCATGTCACAGCGTCTGTGTCATGGAGGGATCGCGCCCCTGCAAGCGTGGTCGCTCAGGTGTCACAGTTGCAAGTGCAACTGGACAACCTGTAGTTGACCCCACGGGGGGTGGATTAACCCCCCATGTGCCTAGGACCCCTCCGATTGGCAGTTTCACTTTCACTTTAGTGAAACTGTCAATCGGAATGAATTAAATATTTCACCAATTGGTGAAATATTTATGATCTGGGCATGGCCTGATGCACATAGCATCAGCCATTGGCTGTGGGGAGTGTCAGCTCTGTCACAACCCCCCCCCAGATCTGATTGGGGCTAGTGTCCATGTGACGCTAGCCCTCCAATCAGGTGTGGAGGGTGTCGTTTTTACAATGGCTGACCAAGCTCCACAGCTTGGTCACCCACTGATCTGCTGCTGCCGCCGCCACCTATCTCCCGCCGTCACTGATCCGATGCCGCCGATCCACCGCCGGTAATAGTACCCCCCCTTGTCCGATTCCAGCCCCCACTCCCCCCCCTGACCCCCTCTCCAACCACCTCCACCCCCCCCCCCTCCACCCCAGTCCGATCCCTCTCCCACTTCTTCATCCACCTGCTGGTGCTCTCCTTCTGCCAGCCGGTGTATGGTGATCACAGGCAGCAGCAGGCTCACTGTGAATCCCCTGCACCTGTGATAACCCACCATCCCTCCCAGTGATCATCTCCCCCCCCCCCCCCCAGTGATTACCTCTCCCAGTATTCATCCCCCCCCCCGCTAACCCAGTAATCACCCCCCTGCTACTGCCGGCTCCTCCCCTTTCTGCCCCAGTGATCACCCCCCCTGATGCTGCCGGCCTCCTACCCCCCTTGCTGCTGCAGGCTCCTGCCCCCCTTTCTGCCCCAGGGTTCACCCCCTTGCTGCTGCTGCTGGCTCCTCCATCTCGTCAGCCCCCTCCTACGCCTGACCGCCCCCACACGTGACTGCAGAAGGTTACACCAAGCACTCACACACACACACGTACACTCACACTATAATAAATAGTATTTTTTTTTTTTTTTACACAACACACAAAAATTTCCTATTTAAATTTTTGCGGATTAATTTGTGAAGCACCTGGGGGTTCAAAATGCTCACCACCCATCTAGATAAGTTCCCTGGGGGGCTCTAGTTTCCAAATTGGGGTCACTTGTTGGGGAGCTCCAATGTTTAGGCACACAGGGGCTCTCTAAACGCAACATGGTGTCCGCTAACAATTTGAGCCGATTTTCCATTCAATTTGTTAGCGGACAAAATGTCGCGTTTGGATAGCCCCTGTGTGCCTAAACATTGGAGCTCCCCCACAAGTGACCCCATTTTGGAAACTAGACCCCCCCCCAGGGAACTTATCTAGATGCATAGTCAGCACTTTAAACCCCCATGTGCTTCACAAATTGATCTGTGAAAACGAAAAAGTACTTTTTTTTTTACAAAAATTTTCTTTTAGCCTAAGTTTTTTAATTTTCACATGGGTAACAGGATAAAATGCATCCTAAAATTTGTTGGGCAATTTCTCCTGAGTACACAGATACCTCATATGTGGTCATAAACCACTGTTTGGGCGCATGGCAGGACTCTGAAGGGAAGGAGCGCAATTTGACTTTTGGAGCTAATTTTCCATTCAAAAAGTGAAATGGCGCTCCTTTCCTTCTGAGCCCTGCCGTGCGCCCAAACAGTGGTTTATGACCACATATGAGGTATCGGTGTACTCAGGAGAAATTGCCCAACAAATTTTAGGATGCATTTTATCCTGTTACCCATGTGAAAATTAAAAAACTTAGGCTAAAAGAAAATTTTTGTTAGAAAAATTAAAATGTTCATTTTTTTCTTCCATGTTGCTTTAGTTCCTGTGATGCACCTGAAGGGTTAATAATCTTCTTGTATGTAGTTTTGAGTAGCTTGAGGGGTGCAGTTTTTGGAATGGTGTCACTTTTGGGTGTTTTCTGTCATGCACACCCCTCAAAGGGACTTCAAATGTGATGTGGTCACTAAAAAAAAATAGTTTTGTAAATTTTGCTGGAAAAAAAAGATAAATTGCTGATGAACTTTGAACCCTTCAAACTTCCTACCAAAAATTGTTTTTTTCCCAAAATTGTGCTGATATAAAGCAGACATGTGGGAAATGTTATTTCTTAACTATTTTGTCACATCACTCTCTGGTTTAGCAGAATAAAAATTCAAATTTTTTCACAAATAAACACAAATATTATCGACCTAAATTTAATACTAACATGAAGCCCAATATGTCACGAAAAAACAGTCTCAGAATCGCTAGGATCCGTTGAAGTGTTCCAGAGTTTTTACTTCGTAAAGGGACACTGGTCAGAATTGACAAAAATGCCAAGGTCTTTAGGGTCAAAATAGGCTGGGTCCTGAAGGGTTAAAAAGCCGAACAGTGATCAAAAGGTGAAAACAGCTGTAGAGGAAAAGTCTGCATGTGTTGAAACTGCATTTAATACCAGTACAAGCTCATCTGCAAAGCATATGTGGTGTATAGACTCTGGTGCTAGCAGCCATATGACGAATAACAAGGATTTCTTCACTGACCTTGATGAAAGCAAATCAGAAAAGGTCATCTTAGCTAATGGTCAATATATGACTTCAGGAGGAGTAGGAGACTGCTACCTCTACTGTCCAGTTTCCTCAGCACAAAGCAGAAAGATCACCGTAAAGGATGTTCTCTATGTTCCCAGTCTTGAAAGCAATCTTCTGTCAGTAAAGAAGCTTAAGCAAAAAGGGAATGTAGTTACTTTTAAAGATAACAGCTGCATTATATCAAAGAAGGGTCACACTCTTGCAGAAGGAAAAATCCAAAATTAACTTTATCAGCTAAAATGCAAAGAGAGAGTGTACAGTGCTAGACAAGATCTGCATAAGAACTGTATCCATATATGGCACAGACGTCTTGGACACAGAGACCCAGAAGCAATAAGGAAGCTAGGTCAACTTGCAAATGGTGTGGAAATCAAGCAATGTAGTCAAATGATGAAGTGCACTAGCTGTCTTAAAGGGAAAATGTCCAGAAAATCCTTTCCTAAAGTAAACACCACTAGATCTGCACAGCCACTGGATTTGATAGACACAGATGTTTGTGGTCCAATGAGTGTTCAAACTCCAAGCAAGCGGAGATATTTTCTCACATTTATGGATGACTACTCCAGATATACAGTCGCCTACCTGCTTCACAGTAAGGATGAATTTCCACAGAAACTTGAAGAATATCTTGCCGTAGTATTTAACAAATTTGGAAGAATGTCAAAAGCCCTGCGTGTAGATAATGGGACTGAATATACAAGTGGTAAGGTGCAAACCATATTGAAAAAGAATGGAATCGTGTTCCAGACTACCATCCCATACAACCCAGAACTGAATGGCATTGCAGAGAGAAAGAACCGCACTCTCTGTGAAAGTGGAAGAAGTATGTTGTTTGATGCGAATCTACCTACAACGTACTGGGGAGAAGCCATCACGACAGCTTGCTATCTTCAAAACAGACTGCCAGGTAAAGCCACGAATAAAACTCCATATGAGCTATGGAACTGTGAGAAGCCTAATCTGAAGCACCTAAGGATATTTGGAAGAAAAACGTTTGTGTATGTTCCCAAAGAAAAACGTTCCAAGTGGGAATGACATGTAAAGCAAGGAGTCCTGGTGGGCTATAGCGAAACTCAAAATGGATACAGAATCTTGCACCCAGAGACCAACACAGTAACAATCAGCAAAGACGTAGTGATTGATGAGAACTCAGTTTCGCTCAAATTCCATGAAGTTACACCAGTCATTCAAGCCATTGCCAAGAGCCAAGTTTGATGACTTCAGAACCACAATGGAATTAACAGGATAAGTAGTTGTTGAGTGGGGGTGTTGGAATATGTTTAGTGCAACAACTCCATTCCTGTGTATGTAAGTGTTCTATTGCTAGGTTTGTGTATGGTCTATAAAGTTTAAAAAAAACAAAAAAAAAACAAAAAACAAAGACCATGTGACTGTGTCCAGTTTCCTGTGTCTGTGCTTGAGAGGAGAAGCAGCCGGCTGATGCTGCACAGAGACACTTAGGCTTTGTGGAATCAGGAATATACATATCATATCTGTACCTGTTTATAGCTAATTAAAGCTTTGTTCTGTTGTCAACACGCTTTGAGAGTATCCTGAATGATCCGCTATCAACAATCGCGGTTGTTGTGGGCACAGGTCAGCTGTAAAAATCAGCTGACGTGCCCGGTTCAGTTTTGGGCTCAGCGCCAGAGCCCCCGCTGAACCGGCGGTGATGGCCTGGGGCGTACTAATACGCTCTAGGCCATTAAGGGGTTAAAAAATTATGCAGCTGTAAAGTAGACATATGGGAAATGTAATTTATTAACTATTTTGTGTGACATATCTCTGGTTTAAGGGCAAAAGAATTTAAGATTGAAAATTGCAAAATCGTCAACATTTTCGCCAAATTTTCTATATTTTCAAACGTACAATGTCACGAAAAAACAATCTCAGAATTCGTGGAATCTGTTGAAGCGTTCCAGAGTTATTACCTCATAAAGTGACACTGGTCAGATTTTAAAAAATGTGACTGTCACTAAGGTGTTAAAATAATCACGTGGCAGCAAGTTTCACAAATGTTTTGTGGCATGACCCTTCTGGCTGTGTAGCCGCAGCCTTATGGTGCTAGATTTATACCTGTGCCAGGAAAGCTTACTCCACTGGGGCTATGTATACATCTTGTGCAGAAGAAGCTTAGGCTTCAGTAGACGTTACTCGAAGGACTGCTCTTTGGCTTTCTACTTTTTTCAGCCACAATTTTTTATTTTTTTTGTATAGCTAAAGTGATAGCATATCTTGGCAATGTATCATCACTGCTGATGAGGGGAATACCCATTTGCCGCCAGGACAATTGTCGCATTTTGACTAGCACAAGTAAAATCTGAATTATAAAGTACCGTATTTTTCGGACCATAAGACGCACTTTTTTCCTCCAAAATTTTGGAGGAAAATGAGGGGTGCGTCTTATAGTCTGAATGTTGGGGGGGTGTATATTTGTGTGGTGTGGGGGGAGCGGTATCGGTGGAGGAGCGGGGACAGGAGGCAGTAGCCGCCCGCTGCAGCCTACACTGTCCCCGGGGCGTGGGGAGCACTGAATATTCATGCTCCTTAATAGCGGTATACAGTGTAGCCGTGCTGCGGCTGCTGCTGCCGGCTTTCTCCTGTGCCCGCTGTTAAGGACATGAATATTCAACCTCTCTCCATACCCATGGGGAGGGGGTGAATATTCATGCCCTTTAATGAGCGGGCACAGGAGATAGCCGGCAGCAGCAGCAGCCGCAGCGCGGCTCCACTGTGTACCGGCTATGAAGGAGAGTGAAGTCACTGCTCCCCGCGCACACAGACCCGGCGTGGGGAGCAGTGACTTCCGGCAGCTGATCTCTCCTTGTGAGCCGCGCATGGCAGTGATGTCATGCGCAGCTCACATGGAGAGATCAGTGCAGGCAGACAGGACGCAGCGCTGGAGGAGAGAAGAAAGGTGAGTATGAGTGTTTTTTTTTTTTTTGTTAATGTGCAGCCTGATGGGGATGAAGGGTGCCATGCGTACCAGGACAGGGATGAGGGGTGCCATGCGTACCAGGACAGGGATGAGGGGTGCCATGCGTATCAGGACAGGTATGAGGGGTGCCATGCGTATCAGGACAGGTATGAGGGGTGCCATGCGTATCAGGACAGGTATGAGGGGTGCCATGCGTAACAGGACAGGTATGAGGGGTGCCATGCATACCAGGATGGAGGGATGCCAGGCATACCAGGATGGGGAACACATATAAAAGAAAGGGGGCTGCATATATACCAGGATGGGGGATATTGTCAGAATTGGGGGACATTACCTTATACCAGTGTCAGCAGAAGACCCCCTCCCACTTAAAAGTGCATCATGACCACATTTTTTGCTTAAATTTTTATTTTCCTCCTCTAAAATCTAGGTGCGTCTTATGGTCCGGTGCGTCTTGTAGTCCGAAAAATACGGTATGTACTGCTGACAATTACAGGCTGCAACATTGACAAGCCAAGATTAGTACATCGCTTGATGGTTCCCATGACAAGCGCCTATGAACAGGCAGTGTCCCTCCTCTCCTGAAAAGTAGTGAAAATCCTGGCTGCTGCCTATGGGCAGCTCTTGATGGATGAGGTCGAGCAGTGTGTTTGTGTTCACATAAATTATGATTTTCATTCCATTTGTGTTCCTCTTGTAACAGTAGATGGGGCTGTAACTAAAGTTTTGAGTTTAAAATATCCCTTGTTTTCACATTATGTGAAAGCCTCATGTTATGTCTCTAAATCCATGCCAGTTGTGAATACCAAGCTTTCAGCAACAAGTTGTAGTACGTGTAAGAGGAAGCCTGCTATTTGTCCTCTGTCCTTATGGAACAGGTGGAATAGCACTGCTGACAGAACAGATAATCAGTGGTACTGGACAGATGGAAAACTATAAATTCTGTTTCCCAAGCTCTTTCTGTGTGGGGAAGTGGACAAGGATCAGACAGTGCTTCTGATCTTTACATTGTCCTTTGTCAAGGACTGAAGACATTACTGTATTCACATTTTAAAATAGCCTGCACCATTTTATCAACGATTTGGATTAGTCCCCCTGATGAATCTTCTGTGTCCTCTGAAATTTGTATTATTGATTTGCTAATATATACGGTACTTGCTTATGAGTACTTTATGGACGCTGCGGTGTTTGGCCTTGGCATTAGTATTACTATTTTTTTTTCGAGGAGTAAAACTTTGCTTTTTGTACAAAGGCAATAATGTTGTAGGATCAGATTGTGTCAGATTAAAAGCGCACCATGCAAAGCATCTTAATACCTTTTTTTTAAATTTTACTCGCTTATATAGCGCCATTATTTCCACAGCGCTTTACAGACCATTGGGGCTCACAACCTAGATTCCCTATCATTATGTCTTTTTAAACTACATAGGCACAGAGTTAAAAAAAAAAAAAAAAAAAAAAAAAATCTGGCCAAATTTGAGCTTTAAAGATGCATTTACTTTGAAAGATTATTGTGAATGAGCGTTCCTAGGGACAATCATTTCACAATACTGTTTCAGTAATGTATTCAGTACCCCTGATAGGCTGCCAATCTCGCAATAAGGCTATGGCCCCACTATCAGTATTTGGTCACTATTCTGTTAGTATTTTTTCTCAGGAGTGGGAGCCAAAACCAGGAGTGGGTGATAAATTCAGAATTGGTGACTTGTTTCTATTTTACCTTTTCTCTGATTGTTCCTCACCAGATTTTGACTCCCACTCCTGAGAAAAAATACTCACCAAATACTGATAGTGTGGCTGTGGCCTCAATGAACAAAATGCTTGTTTGTTGGATTTTTTTTTTTTAAAGACTAAAAAATCATTATTCTCGGCAGGTTATTATCTTCCCGTGTAAATAGGACTTGTGCTGCCGAGAACAGTGGCAGCCTATGCGCATAGAAAAGACTGTTGCAGATCGCTCACTGTCTGCAGGTGTCAATCGGATTTTAACCAACAAATGATCAGTAATTCTTTACTAAATGGCGGTGCCACTGGTCAGTACATGTAAACTGACCATAACCCCTTTACCCCCGAGAATGGTTTGTACGTTAATGACCAGGAAAATTTTTACAATGCTGACCAGTGTCAATTTATGAGGTAATAACTCTGCAACACTTTAACTGATCCCACTGATTCTGAGATTGTTTTTTTTCGTGACATATTGTACTTCATATTAAATTTTCTAAGATATTACTGGAGTTTATTTGTGAAAAAATTGAAAATTTGGCGAAAACATTGAAAATTTCGCAATTTTTTTTTAAAATTCTTATTTTTATGCTCTTAAATCAGAGAGATATGTCACACAAAATAGTTAATAAATAACATTTCCTACATGTTTATTTTACATCAGCACAATTTTAGAAGCAAATTTTTTTTTTCCTTTTAAGGGTTAAAAGTTGACCAGCAATTTCTCATTTTCCCAACAAAATTTACAAAATCTTTTTTTTTTGTGTGACCACATCACATTTTAAGTGACTTTGTGGGGACTTTGACAGAAAATACCCAAAAGTGACACCATTCTAAAAACTGCACCCCTGAAGGTGCTCAAAACCACATTCAAGAAGTTTATTAACTCTTCAGGTGCTTCACAGGAATTTTTGGAATGTGGAAGAAAAAGAATGAACGTTTAACTTTTTTAAACAAAAGTGTTACTTTAGACCCCAATTTTTTTTTATTTTCGCAAGGATATCGGGGAAAAAATGGACCCAAAATTAGTTGTGCAATTTCTCCTGAGCACACCGATACCCCATATGTGGGGAAAGCCACTGTTTGGGCACACAGCAGGGCTTAGAAGGGAAGGAGCGCAATTTGACTTTTTGAATGTAAAATTTGATTAACCCCCCACAAGTGACACCATTTTGGAAACTAGACCCCTCAGGGAACTTGTCTAAATGTGTGGCGAGCACCTTGAACCCCCAGGTGCTTCACATTAGTTTATAACATTGAGCCGTAAAAATACATTTTTCACATTTTTCCAACAAAAATGTTTTTCAACCTCTAATTTTGCATTTTCATAAGGGTAACAGGAGAAATTGCACCATGCAGTTTGTTGTGCAATTTCCCCTGAGTAAGCCGAAACACCATATGTGGGGGAAAACCACTGTTTGGGCGCACGGCAGGGTTCGGAAGGGAAGGAGCGCCATTGGACTTTTTGAATGTAAAATTTTGCTTGAATAACACTGGTCAACACAAGAAAATCATCAGCAAAGGTAGTATGTCTGTTTTATGGAGTTTGATGTGCTGATTCCAAAAATATGCTTAATTTTTCTCTATCACATGAAGTTTCTAATATAGAAGCATTTTTGTTATTATGTTATTTCTACATTTTCAATGTATGTGTTTTTTTTATGTTCCCATTTCTTTGCTTGTCGTACTTGTGAATTTTCTTACAGGGTCAACATCAGTAAAGTTTTTAGTGAGTTTTATGGGAAGGAGTATTAACAGTGCAGTCAGCCAATGACTGCTTCTCGGAAAGTCACATGTTATGGGGAGGAGCTAACTGTTATGAGGTGGTAAGATTTGAGTCAGTCAGAAAAGGATGGTGATGGCAGCAAGAACTGGTATGTGAGACTGTGACAGGAGACAGGCCTCTACAGTCCTCTTACACTGAGGTGTAACTGAGTGAGGGTCTCCACAGAGAGAGAACCTGAAAGCAGCCAATATCACAATGAGAAACTGCCTGTCTGCAAGTGTTCATCTGTAAGGAATAGGCTGACCCATTTACCTTACACCTGTATATAGTTATCTACCAGATTACCTCCAATGAAATCAGTTCTAAATGCAAACTGCCTCTGTCATCTCTGGGGAAATATCTACATACCGGCTCATCGCATTTTTTTTTTGAGTTTGTCACCATCATTGAACTGAACTTACTATATTGTTTGATCTGATTTAAAGGATAAAAATGCCCCGACAGTGTATCAATCATCCGGACAGATTCTGCTATGTCAGTGGTTCTTTTACACCAGAAGCCAAGTACGTTCAATCACTTATGATATTAAAATGATGTACCAGATGTACTTTAACTGTCCACTTAGTGATCAAGACAAAAGCTGGGCCCTCTTGTGATATGCTCAAGTTGTTCAAAAGGTCTTTGTGACTGGTTGAATATGAGGAAAGTGGCTATGCCATTTGCTGTTCCCATGATTTGGAGAGAACCCAAAAATCATAGTGATAACTTCTACTTTTGCATTGTCAAACTGAAGGGCTTTTCTACAAAAAACAAACATAAGGTTAATTACCCTGTACTTGAATTTGCAATTAGGCCAGTTCCACACGTTGATACCTTGCCAGTTCCTGTACCACCGTTGTCTGGATTGGATGAAATTGAAGTAGCTTCAGCTCCATATTCTACTAGCGAAGGCATGGAGACCTCAAGCCAAGATGACTATGTACCTGATGGAGCATCCAGAACGCTTTACTCAACATGAATTAAATGATCTCATCAGAGACCTGTCATTGTCAAAAGATAAAGCCGAACTTCTTACATCTTGGTTGAAATAGAAGAATCATCTTCATGATGATGTCAGAGTGTTACCGAAGCAGAAATAACAGTGTAACACAATTTTTCACAGTTGATGGACCAATGGTGTACTGTAACAATGGCCTCTTTGAAGAACTGAGTCAAGAGTATTTTGTTTGATTGACGATTGTTTATTGACTCATCCCAGAGAAGTTTGAAAGCAGTGTTGCTTCACAATGGAAATATGAAACCATCACTCTCTATTGCTCACTCATGTCATCTAAAGGAAAGTTATGAAAATCTGTCAGTTGTTTTGGATGCTATACAATATAAGCATCATCAATGGAATATCAGTGGAGATTTGAAAGTGATTGGTCTGCTAATGGAAGTGCAAGGAGGTTTCACAAAATGTTGTTGCCTCTTGTGCTTTTGGGACAGTAGAAATACAGTAGAGTATTATGTTTGATGTGATTGGGGACAGAGAAACCTCTATGCTCCAGGTAGACACAATGTACAGCATAATCCTTTAGTTGCTCCAACAAAAACCTTTCTTCCTCCACTACACACAGTACAGACCAAAAGTTTGGACACACCTTCTCATTTAAAGATTTTTCTGTATTTTCATGACTATGAAAATTGTACATTCACACTGAAGGCATCAAAACTATGAATTAACACATGTGGAATTATATACTTAACAAAAAAGTGTGAAACAACTGAAAATATGTCTTATATTGTAGGTTCTTCAAAGTAGCCACCTTTTGCTTTGATGACTGCTTTGCACATTCTTGGCGTTCTCTTTATGAGCTTCAAGAGGTAGTCACCCGAAATGGTCTTCCAACAATCTTGAAGGAGTTCCCAGAGATTCTTAGCACGGGGGGGGAGACCAAGGGGGAGAGTGATGGGGTGCTAAGCCAGATGACCTGGCCTCCACAGTCACCAGACCTGAACCCAATCGAGATGGTTTGGGGTGAGCTGGACCGCAGAGTGAAGGCAAAGGGGCCAACAAGTGCTAAGAATCTCTGGGAACTCCTTCAAGATTGTTGGAAGACCATTTCGGGTGACTACCTCTTGAAGCTCATCAAGAGAATGCCAAGAGTGTGCAAAGCAGTCATCAAAGCAAAAGGTGGCTACTTTGAAGAACCTAGCATATAAGACATATTTTCAGTTGTTTCACACTTTTTTGTTAAGTATATAATTCCACATGTGTTCATTCATAGTTTTGTTGCCTTCAGTGTGAATGTACAATTTTCATAGTAATGAAAATACAGAAAAATCTTTAAATGAGAAGGTGTGTCCAAACTTTGTCTGTACTGTACATTGATTAAACACTTTGTGAAAGCCATGGAAAAGACAAATTCACAAGGGTACCAGTACATTTCACAGAAATTCTCCAGCATTTCACCAGCAAAACTGAAGAAAGGGGTATTTGTTGGTCCTCACATCGGAGAGCGTATGAGAGATGATGTGTGAAGGAACTTTAAATGATAAGGAATTGAACGCTTGGAAAAGCTTCAAGTGGATCTGTGAAAACTTCTTAGGAAAAATAAATCTCCAGAATAAGTTGAAGGTGTTGAACTGCTACATGCATACCAGTGTCTTTGATGTCACATGTCTCTGAAAATGCACTTTTTGCATTCACATTTAGATTTCTTCCCTCCAAATCTTGGGGATGTAAGCGATGAACAAGGCGAGCGGTTTCACCAGGACATTAAAGTAATGGAATACTGCTACCAGGGTTTTTGGAATGACTCAATGATGGCAGATTACTTTTGGATGTTATCTAGGGACTGCCCTGAAAAATCGTGTCAACGACAGTCTAATGTCAAGCACTTTTAATTTTTGCTCATATTTTGATTTCTATTTTGCATGTGAAATTATTTTGGTTCAATAAAAACTGTTTTGTAAGGTAAAGCATTTTTTCTGATATGTAGATTACTGTTTTGTTAATGTCGCCAGTATATTTCCTATACCTTATAATAACGATGCTGCTCCGTGGAAACTATTCCTGCTACAGAAAAACTATATACATTTTTGAAACCATAACAAAAAATGATTCAGAAAAGTACAAGGTCAACTGCGATGATTACAAAAATATATATTTTTTGTAGATCTGTGTATTTAGATGATGCCATATTGCATTTGGAGAGCCCTTGATGTGCCTAAACAGTGAAAAACCCCCACAAGTGACACCATTTTGGTAACTACACCCCTCAAGGATTTTATAAAGGGATATAGTGAACATTTTGAACCCAGAGGTATGACACAGTATTTGATAACATTAGGTCATCATATTAAATAAGTTGTCATTACTCGAGTGCAAGTGCTCGCTACTTGAGTTTGCATGGGGTACTCAGGTATGCAGCAGGTATTGTGGGTGCTCAAGTTACATGCCTGAGTCCTTGCCCGCATGTTTCACAGTTGTTAGACACCCCCCCCCCCCAAAAAAAAATGCGGGAATCACTCGTGCATGGAAGGCAATTCCCGCGAGTATTTTTTGTCTGAATAACAGCTGCAAAACATATGGGGCGGAGACTCGAGCATGTCACTCGAGCACCCGCGTTACTCTGTGCATACCCGAGCACCCGATGTAAACTCAAGTAGCGAGCACTTGCTCAACACTAGTCGCCATATCGTCATTTTTTTTTCTTCACTTTTGAAAAAATCCCTGCCTAGCTCTAGCACAACCCTAACGCTAGCCCGGGTCACCATGACAACCACCGGGACACGGCAGAGACACCGCGGGACGCGGCGCTTACCTCCCCCCTGCTCCTGGAATGCTGCGATCGACTTCGATCTCAGCATTTCGGGGGCTAATGTGCAGGGAGCGATGCGGGACCGCTCCTTCCACATTGTCGCAGCTGACAGCCGGTACTATCAGCTGACCCCCAGCGCCGATCGCCTCGCACAGCTTGTGTGCGGGTTCGATCGCATTATGTGTAATAGTTCGTCCCTGGCCCAATAGGCCCAGGGCACAAGGATGTACTATTACCACATACGTCAGAAAAGGGTTAAAGCGCACCTGTTAGCAGGATTGTGCTCTGTAAACCACATACACTGTCAGATGGGTGCTGTTAAACTGATTAATGATACCTTGGTTGATGAAATCCGTCCTGTGGTTCTTGTGTAGGAAGAAGGCACAGTGAACTGTCATAAGCGTATACAGATGAATTTGTAAGCAGAGTACCAGATAGAGCGCCCCCCAAAAGCCGCCCGGAAGCATGAGCATATCATTTTCTCCAAACTGAAAGTAAAGATTACACAACCACAGGATGGATTTAATCAACCAACGTCACATATTAATCAGTTTAATGTCGCTCACCTGACTGTATGTGGTTTACTGAGTACAATCCTGCTGACAGGTGCGCTTTAAGACATTTTTAGTAAGAAAATATGAAACATGCATGTTGAGACAGTAATTGGTGTTGCCAAAAGTTTACTGAAGAAATCGTAAACCTGATACAAAGGGGGCTTGAACAGGGTTACTTACATATGTGACTTTGAGCTACCAATGTAATAAAATAAAAGCCAACCCATCTTGATATATAGAGAGAGATATATATATATATATATATATATATATATATATATATATATATATATATATATATACACACATACACACATACACATATACACACACACATACACTGCTAAAAAAAATAGGGAGAACACTCAACCCATCCTAGATCTGAATGAATGAAATATTCTCATTGAATACTTTGTTCTGTACAAAGTTGAAGGTGATGTACACATGCGTGTATGACCTCCCTACAACGCCTGGGCATGCTCCTGATGAGGTTGCGGATGGTCTCCTGTGGGATCTCCTCCCAGACCTGGACTAAAGCATCCACCAACTCCTAGACAGTCTGTGGTGCAACATGACGTTGGTGGATGGAGCGACACATTTTGTCCCAGATGTGCTCAACCGGATTCAGGTCTGGGGAACAGGCGGGCCAGTCCATAGCTTCAATTCCTTCATCTTGCAGGAACTGCTGACACACTCCAGCCACATGAGGTCTGGCATTGTCCTGCATTAGGAGGAACCCTGGCCAACCGCACCAGCATATGGTCTCACAAGGGGTCTGAGGATCTCATCTCGGTACCTAATGGCTGTCAGGCTACCTCTGGCGAGCACATGGAGGGCTGTGCGGCCCTCCAAAGAAATGCCACCCCACACCATTACTGACCACTGCCAAACCGGTCATGCTGAAGGATGTTGCAGGCAGCAGATCGCTCTCCACGGTGTCTCTAGACTCTGTCACGTCTGTTACATGTGCTCAGTGTGAACCTGCTTTCATCTGTGAAGAGCACAGGGCGCCAGTGGCGACTTAGCCAATCCTGGTGTTCTGTGGCAAATGCCAAGCGTCCTGCACGGTGTTGGGCTGTGAGCACAACCCCCATCTGTGGACGTCGGGCCCTCATACCACCCTCATTCTGTCTGTTTCTAACCGTTTGTGCAGACACATGCACATTTGTGGCCTGCTGGAGGTCATTTTGCAGGGCTCTGGCAGTGCTCCTCCTGTTCCTCCTTGCACAAAGGCGGAGGTAGCGGTCCTGCTGCTGGGTTGTTGCCCTCCTACAGCCCCCTCCACGTCTCCTGGTGTACTGGCCTGTCTCCTGGTAGAGCCTCCAGTCTCTGGACACTACACTGACAGACATATATTCCAATTATTCAACACATTTGACACCCCCCACCCCAGTTGACCCACGTGCTAATTTCAAATTAGTAAATACTGAAAAAAATGGCAGGAAAGACACGTTACATGTAGCCATGCTATCTGACACAACTTTGTATCGGACACACATTTGACATAGATTTCCACCATCTGCCATAACTGTAACCATCTTTTAAAACACAGAAAAGTCACAAAAAGCCACAAAATCGCATTTATAACAGCTGAAATCTTTTTTAATTGTTGTTAAATAGTAAAAATGACAAAATAATGTAGGCGCCAGGAGGGCCAAAGTCTTCCCAGGATTTTCTAGAAATCTCTGCCCCTAGACAGAATGAAGATCCTCTGACCTCTATCCTTCCTGCTGCGGTTGCTGTGGGGGGAGACGTGGCTGCGTATGTGGTACGATCTCCATTTGTTTTTATGGGAGTTTTGTATATAGTGTGTGTGTGAGGCTGTCTTCTGAACGCCCATAGATGTGGCTCTGGGGCGGAAATAGTACCGTAAAAAGTACCAATGCGACTCGTTCAGCACAACGCTTTTTATTTCCGCATGGCCACCGTTCTTTATTCTGTGGGTCAGGTTTATAAAAAGCTCAGTGCATGTGGGCACATAGGGATATCATTTCATGTCACTCAGAAGGACCGGAGAGAGCATCTGACAGCTGCAGAGATTTGAGACTTCACAAATCTAAAGGCTAGTTAACACCCTTTGAAAGAAGATCATGGTAGTGGGTGCAAATCACATGTTATAAACCTAATAGATTAAAAAATCCATCGTTTATGTTAAAGAGCTTAAGCTTCTTATGTTCAGTGAACCAACAGCTCTGTGGTCACCTTTAGGGCAAAATGCCGCTTCTATACAGTAATGGGCTTTTCATATGTCACCCTATTTTTCAATAAAACTGTATTGTTTGTGGGCTTTTTTCTTTTAGCTGTTATGTCTGGAAGTAGACTGCTTTGAGGGTTTGGATGCTGCTGTGATAATGGACATGATGTATGCTGTGCTGGTGAGAGAAATAAAGTGGTTGCCTCGTGACAACAGCTCCTGTGCAGATGTCCTACTAAGATATATGGACATGTGAGCCTAAATGGCAGCCAATTCTGTTCAAGTGTATCCTGCTGTAGCTGACTTGAGATCTACTTACGTTATATGGGTGGTCAGCATGCGATAATATATTTCGCACTGAAGTGACGGCTGCTGGTGACATACCTGGCGTCATGACTTCCCCCAGCAAATTCCCAGTCTGACAGTTGATTGTCCATGGGACTGAATTTTTAAAAGTGCAGTCGTTATTTTACCATACATTGCATTTGTGAAAGTGTGTGTATTTCTACTTAAAATATATGCAGTAAACTATAATAAATAAAAAAAAGAAAAAAAATTTTTTTTTTTTTGTTTGTAACTTTGTGATGTTTTTATTGGTTACCAAATGCTTTTAAGACCACATTTGCCTTTCATCCTCCAGCTAGATTTTTATTTTTTAGCTTAAGGTTTTAATCACTTTACCATAACTTTTACTCTCAAGGTTGTTTTTTCAACCCAAAGAAAAAGCCGTTCTAAAGAAAGAAAGCAAATTAGCTGAAGCCAAGCTTGGTTCTAAAGAAAAGAAGTCTTGCATCAAAGAGAAAAGGTGAGTGATTGTGCAGTGGGATAGCCTTGCTAGCCTTGGGCTGCCATGGGTTGCTGCTGTTTTGTGTAGTGGAAGAAGTTGGTAGTGTTGATGTGGTGGAGCACCGGCAACAATGCTGCTTCATTCTTAGGATCAGGTGTCAATGTTATGTCACTTGTATGCTTAGGGAAACCCCTTGAAAAAAGTTTTTTTTTGGTGGGATTTGTTTTTACTACAGGTCTGTTCCTTTAGGAAGCATTACATTTGTATTAAACCTTTAAATATGTGGCACACTCTTGTTCAGAGTGACCTGCTTTGTTTTCCTTATTAATGTTCTTTTTTTCTTTTATAAGTACCAAACATCTACTGAAAGAAAAAAATGGTAAATTATCAAAAAAAGATGCAGATTCTCTCACAAAATGTGTTTCAAAGAAATCGGCGCGAGCTCTGATAAGTGAAAGTGAGGATGAAGAATTGATGGATGTTGAAGTGTCAACTGCAGGAAAAGATATTAAACCTGATGCAAAGGTAAATTGGAGATCCCAAAAAGGAATTTGTCTCTCGCTTTGTGCTGTCCTGCCTGAGGGCAGTGTAATGTATTGGCAGACCATGATTGTCTTGAAATCAGCCATTTGTGAGATGAGTGCGGTAGTAATCTCCGTGAGATGCCGTTACTCAAGGAGTCCTCAATATTCATGTAGCAGTAAGTTAAAAACACACGTCCTGAAAACGAGATGATGTATAACAGATTGTAGTAATAAAATACTACAGCTGTTATCTGCAAAACAACCAGCAGGGGGCGCATTCGGGTTATCTACATCTTCAGCATGGGAAACGTCATTTTGCACACTGCGTGCATCAGATGTATGAGCTGTGGCAGATTTCGTACCTCTAACGGCTCCTTCAGACGAGCAAGTAACGAGGATGAGTGCTGCCCAAGTAAAAATCAGGCAGCACACTGCCCAATGTAAATCAATAGGGCTGTTCCCCCACATGGCCCGAGTGTACGTGTGGATAATATTGCAGCATGCACTATTCTCTTGCGAGTATTAGATTGGACTCGCCTATGCAGGTTGTAATACGAGGTTTCGCACAGGTCCTGCATTTTCCCAGCTGCTGTGAAGGTTTCCATGGTCGGGCTTTTGCATCATTTTGTGAGATGAAATTGTGATTTAAAAATAGTAATTTATAAAGCAGTAATCTGGCCCTCTGGTTACCCCACAGGATACTGATATCTGTAGACATAGCGTCACCGGCCCCGGTCACCACCTGATGCAGGAGTGAGTGGGGACAAATTAACCCTTTAACATTCAGAAGTCTTTGTCCTCAATACTCCTGCAGTTTCTCACTCATTGTTTTAGTGAAATGGCGTGGGACTACAAACAGGTCCCGCTGTAAATTGGCTTAGCTCCTACCCTCAGTCTACATGAATGGTCTTCTGTGCAGTTAGACACATGTTGTGTTTTTGAGAGAAGCTGTTTTATTCTATAACAATTCTGTCTGTTATGTTCCTATATAGGATTATTTTCTCATGGACACTACTTTGTTAAATTTCTTTGTTCTGTAAAGGTTCACTAACCCTTTCTTCCATATTATCTGCTGCTGTTCCTTTAAATGCTGCCCTCCTTTTTATGCTGGAGCTTTCCTGCCTTGTTTTGTTTTCCAATCCGTATCACAGGGAGCTACAATCCGTCTCACTGTACACAAGCATTAACACATTTGAAAATACCTCGAGTATGTCATTTACACTCCTCTTTTAGTGCTTAATGAAATGATCATTGGCTGTTGTTTATCTGCAGCCACTTGTTACGACAGGTGCAGTTAGAGATCTGACATTGCGAGTCCTGTGGCTGTAGAGATTGCCATGACACTTTAGAGCTGTAGTCTGGACTTCAGCCAGGAGATTCTTGCTCAGTATCGCCCGGCCCGAAGCTTTTAGGATCAAGGCCAAAAAGGTCTAAGTATATTAAAGTGTCAAAAAAGAAAAGTGTTGAAGTTTATGTTCCACCTAACCAGATACTTCATTTCTTGGTTAAATAGGCGACATTGATATTCAAGTTTAGTCTTACTCTCTACTCACTTAAAGCACCACTCCAGAATTTTTTTATTGCATTGTGGAGTGGTGCTTTAAATGTAAGTCCCCTTGCCCCCTATCTGATACTTACCTGCCGCCGCCTTCATTGTTTGTTTTACAGCGTCGCTCCCGTCAGTCTCTGACGAAAAGTGACCTGCCAGAACCTCCAGTGTTTCATGGAGTGGTGCAGAGGTCACTTTTCAATACAAGTCTATGAGCTCCTCTTTCTTTCCTCGATCTGGCGCTCATAGACTTTCAATGAGAGCGTGTGACATAGCTTCTCACTTCTGGCCAGTTAGAAGCTGCGCTCACAAGATGGTGTCACCAGACCAGGGTGATGTCTGAGGTCGAGTATGACTGGGGGCAAGGGACTTGCGTTTAAAGCCCCACTCCAACACTGGAAAAAAAGCAAAAAAAAAAAACGCTGGTGGTGTTTTTAAAGGGGTTGTATCAATTCAGGATCCCAATTAAAGGAACAGCAGTGTATTCGCACCTCCAGCACAGGAGCCGCAGTTACGGGAGAGTAACGTGACATTGTCGCGTTCCACCTGTGGCCAATGAGCGGCTGCTGTTTAGCTGTTCCTCACTACCTGCCTCAACACTAAACCAATGGGATAAATTCCCTGCATTAATTGTGAATACAGTATATTGTTTGAGTGTGCAATATGGCGTTTAATGCCCCAATTCATCAATACCAATGTGAGCAACCACCAGTCTTGATTAGGGGTCTGTTGGACATTTCTTATTTATTAAAAGTTGCATGTCTGTTATTGAATCTGGCACATCTGATAATCTGCTGATTGCTATGTGTATGTTTGCCTCACTCAGGGCCGGCTCCAGGTTTTTGTGGGCCCTGGGCGAAAGAGTCTCAGTGGGTCCCTTTAACACATACCACGATTCATGATGCACAGATACGGCAGAGAAATATTTATATAGTACAAAGATTTGACTTACTACTTAGATTACATGAGTGATATCTATTGTATATTCTACAATAGCTCAGAAACCGGCGAATCCTCACAGCGCTCAGTGCAGACCGGACAATATAGTCCTCCATACAGTGTTCTGGGCATAATGAAGTCCTCCATACAGTATTATGGGTCCCATATATTACTGCATAAAGAATAATGGACTCCATTATCCTGTATGGAGCATTATATGGACCCCTTATAATCCTCCATGCGGAATACTGGCCCCTCGCGTGATGCCCCATGCGGAATACTGGCCCCTCGCGTGATGCCCCATGCGGAATACTGGCCCCTCGCGTGATGCCCCATGCGGAATACTGGCCCCTCGCGTGATGCCCCATGCGGAATACTGGCCCCTCGCGTGATGCCCCATGCGGAATACTGGCCCCTCGCGTAATGCCCCATGCGGAATACTGGCCCCTCGCGTAATGCCCCATGCGGAATACTGGCCCCTCGCGTAATGCCCCATGCGGAATACTGGCCCCTCGCGTAATGCCCCATGCGGAATACTGGCCCCTCGCGTAATGCCCCATGCGGAATACTGGCCCCTCGCGTAATGCCCCATGCGGAATACTGGCCCCTCGCGTAATGCCCCACGCGGAATACTGGCCCCTCGCGTAATGCCCCACGCGGAATACTGGCCCCTCGCGTAATGCCCCACGCGGAATACTGGCCCCTCGCGTAATGCCCCACGCGGAGTACTGGCCCCTCGCGCAATGCCCCATGCCTCCATACATAAAGAATAAAAAAATAAAATCAAATCCTTACCTCATCTGCTTCCGCTTCTCTCATCGCTGCTGCTGCTCCGGACTCCTCAGCCACGCCGTCTTCTCACTCTACTCTGTGACTGCTCAATAGAGGGCATGGTGGAATGACGTCATCGCACCCTCTGACCTGAGACGTCACAGTGCAGCAGCCGCGGAAGATACAGGACCTGCAGCGGACGCACGGGGAGAGGTAAGTATTGTGCTGGGGCCCTGAGCAAGCGGAGGTGGGGTGGGAGCTGGCACCGCTATCCTCCATTCACAGGTCCCATAGCATACCGGGGTGCCCGACAGCGCGTGCCCCCCGCCTGCTCTGGGCCCCGGCACTTGCCCGGATGCTGACGCCGGGCCTGACCTCACTACTAATCGTCTTTCTACAGTCGGGGGACTAAAGTAAGGTTTCTGGTGTAAGGAACGCCACAGATTTTCATGAATTCGATGACTATGGCATCACGCACTCGTCCTGCCTCAACTCTTCCAGTTAGGTAGAGCTGAACGAAGCTGTCGTGAAAACACCAAGAGTTGCACAAGTCAGTGTTATGCAAACATTTTGCACTGTTAGCAAAAGAATAAAGTTATAGCTATCAAAATGTGTCGATGCAGAAATAATTATTTTTTTTACAAAATGGCTTTTAGTGTGAAAAAGTAGGAACATAAAGACCCTATATAAATGCGTTGACGCTGCAATCTTATTGACGCGAAGAACAAAGTTGTCTCATTACTTTTAGCACATGGTGAATGGCGTAAAAAAAATTTAAATGGTGATTTAAAAATGTTATATAAATAATAACTTAAACTAATTCCACAAACAAGCCTCTACTCAGATCTGTGATCTGTTGTCTATCAATGAAAAATGTTTTCCATGTTACTAGTAGCTTAGACGTGCTGGAAAAAGACATAACTCCCAAGAACCAATTTAGTAGAATTCACACTTCCAAAGCAAAATGGGTTCACCCTTTTGAACCCTGAAGCGTGCCCAACCACAGGTTCACATTAACATGTGTGGCATTGCTGCAAAGAATAGAGCCAGCTTAAAGAAGCACTCCTTCTCCCATCAAAGTTTTTAACCTCTTAATATATTGCAATCATCATATTTGATAGCCGTGTGTACTTGCAATTGCTCATTTTGCCTTTCTACCCAGCTAATTCTTCTTTCCCTGCTCTGTGTAGAAGCAGGAAGTCTCTTGTTCCTGCATTTATCATTCCTCTCTTCAAATACTAACCCAGCTGCTCCGCTCTCTCCCTGCCAGGGACTTCTGCAGTGATGATTCCTGCAGAGAAAAGAGACTTCCTGTTTCTACATAGAGCTTAGAAGGATTCAGCTAGTCCTTTTTTAATCACGTGATGTCGTTCGCCTAATGGAAAAAAGAATTACATGGGGAGAAAGGCAAAATAGGGGGGGGGCGCCTTCCGGGGTCCTCTCCCGCGTGTGCTGCGTCCTGCGGCTGAGTCTTGTATCACCCTTGGGTATTTGTTAATATATTAACCACCTCATAGTCAAAACTGAATAGGTCTGTAAAAAAATAAATGTTGAAAAAAAAAAGTAAATTGCTCTTAGTGACATATGACGTACAGTTATGTCATATGCCGACTTCCTAACTGTGAATCTGTGACAGTGGCATTTACTGCGTGCCAGCAGTGTGGCTCGTTATTCCATGTGCCCATTGGCACACCCTGACGCGATCGTGGTACACCAGTGGGTTGCTATGACTGCCGGGCGTCTGCTGAAAATCCATGCGCCTGTTATGACTGTACTGGCACTCATAGGAGACAATGATTTTTGCTATATATAGCAGTACAGTGGTATATAGCACACGCGATCGGATGATCGCAGGTTCAAGTCCATTAAAGGATTAACAAATACAGTGAAAAGTGAAAAAAAATGTTTTTAAAGAACAAATAAATATAAAAGTTGAAATCATTCCCTTTTACTGCATTAAAAATAAAAATACATATTTGGTATTGTTACATCCGTAAACGTCGGATCTATCACAATTTAAAATTAATTAACCCTATCGATAAACGGCATAATGAGAGAAAATAATCTAAATGGCAGAATTAGTTTTTTGGCCACAACAATGCAATAAGAGGGTATCAAAACATTGGATCTACACCAAAATAGTATTAATAAAAACAGCTCAGGGCTCAAAAAAAAAAAAAAAAAAGCCCTTACACTGCCCCATCAATCAAAGATTGAAAACATTACGGGTCTTGGAAGATGGTGACACAAAGCAAAAAATTTTTTTAAAATCAAAAGTTTGCACTTTCCCCACGGTAAAAAAATCAATCCTGCATGTTTAGTATCCGTGTAACCATACTGACCTGGTAAATTATATTGCCAGGTAATCTTTACTATATGGCAAATGTGGTAAATGACAAACGCACACAATTGTGGCATTGCACTTTTTTCACAATTACGCCACATGTGGAATTTTTTTCTTGCTTTTCTAATTCATCACATGATAAAGGGAATGGAGTCATTCAAAAGTACAACTCATCCCGCAAAAAGAACAAGCCCTCAAGTGGCTTTGTAGATGGAAAAAGAACCAAGAAAATGAGAAAAAAATTAAAACACACAAAAAAAAGAAAAATAACCATGTCGGGAAGAGGTTAATACAGTGGGGGGAATAAGTATTGATCCCTTGCTGTTTTTCTAGTTTGCCCACTGACGAAGACATGAACAGTTTATAATTTTAAGTGTAGGTTAATTTTAACATTGAGAGATATAATTTCCCAAAAAATCAAGAAAATCACATTGTGTAAATTAGTTAAATTTATTTGCATTTTGTAGTGAGAAATAAATATATGATCCCCTACAAACCATTGAGTTCTGGCCCCTACAGAACAGTTAGATGCTCCTAATCAACTTGTTACCTGCATTAAAGACAGCTGTCTTACATAGTAACGTGTATAAAAGACTCCTGTCCACAGACTCAATTAATCAGTCAGACTCTAACCTCTACAACATGGGCAAGACCAAAGAGCTTTCTAAGGATGTCAGGGACAAGATCATAGACCTGCACAAAGCTGGAATGAGCTACAAAACCATAAGTAATAGAGAAAGGGGCGCAGATGGTGCCGTTACCAAATGACAAATAATTATATATGCGGATAAGTTGCTCACCTCGTAAAGTTGTGTTAATGCACAACACATGTAGGTGCTTGTGTAGAGAGCTGCTGACAACACCAGCCCAAATCAGGGTTCCAAGGTACATCAACAGGTGGATATGGCAGAAGAAAGGTGTATAGATATCCACGCTCCGCCGTATGAAAAGATGATCCGGTGATCAAAGGGTTAATGGAAATATTTTTTATCAATAAACTACATTCATACGCGTTTCACGGACGTCCTGTCCGCTTCCTCCGTGAGCAGCTGATACACAGATATTCCTAGTCTCCCTTATATACAGGCAATCAAGAGAAAAAAAAATCGTGCCAAGGCACCAATTCGTTGCATTTGGTATAAAAGCAAATTGATATACATATGTTCAAAAACATGTTAACAAGTCTTATTATGTTGTAATCCAATATAAATTAATTAAAATGAATAAAAAATCTGAAAGTTGTTAAATTGTGTCTTCATGCTCGGAGTATTATGTAAAAAAAAAAAATGGTTTAAACACTTCTCATGGAATAGAAGCCATGCTTCCAGGTCAGTATTGCACTACTGCACCCTGAAGGATACTGGTAAGAGCCGCTGCTCCAAAGAGTCTGACCCGCACACAGAGAAAGGAGGGATCTGTTTTTCTGTATATGTGAATTAGTAAAGAGTACCTGCTCCATATGCACTTCCACGAGAAGTGTTTAAATCTATTTTTTTTTTTTTTTTTTTACATAATACTCCGAGCATGAAGACACAATTTAACAACTTTTCAGATTTTTTATTCATTTTAATTAATTTATATTGGATTACAACATAGTAAGACTTGTTAGCATGTTTTTGAACATATGTATATCGATTTGCTTTTATACCAAATGCAACGAATTGGTGCCTTGGCACAAATCTTTTTTCTCTTGATTGCCTGTATATAAGGGAGACTAGGAATATCTGTGTATCAGCTACTCACTGAGGAAGTGGACAGGACGTCCGTGAAACGCGTATAAATGTAGTTTATTAATAAAAAATATTTCCATTAACCCTTTGATCACCAGATCATCTTTTCATACGGAGGAGCGCGGATATCTATACACCTTTCTTCTGCCATATCCATCTGTTGATAAAACCATAAGTGAGACGCTGGATGAGAAGGAGACAACTGTTGGTGCAATAGTAAGAAAATGTAAGAAATACAAAATGACTTCTAATCGACATCGATCTGGTGCACCATGCGAAATCTCACCTCTTGGGGTATCCTTGATCATGAGGTAGGTGAGAGATCAGCCTAAAACTACACGGGGGGAACTTGTTAATGATCTCCAGGCAGCTGGGACCACAGTCACCAAGAAAACCATTGGTAACCCATTAAGCCTTAAAGGTTTAAAATCCTGCAGTGCCCGCAAGGTCTCCCTGCTCAAGAAGGCACATGTGCAGACCCGTCTGAAGTATGCCAATGAACACCTGGATGATTCTGTGAGTTATTGAGAGAAGGTGCTGTGGTCAGATGAGACAAAAATTGAGCTCTTTGGCATTAACTCAACTCTTTGTTTGGAGGAAGAAGGAGGAGTACAACCCTAAGAACCTACTCCCAACCTTGACGCATGGTGGGGGAAACGTTATACTTTGGGGGTGCTTTTCTGCAAAGGGAACATAGCGACTGCACCGTACTGAAGGGAAGATGGATGGGGTCATGTATCGCTAGATTTTGGCTAACAACCTCCTTCCCTCAGTAAGAGTATTGAAGATGGGTCGTGGCTGGGTCTTCCAGCAAGACAATAACCCAAAACATACAGCCAAGGCAACAAATGAGTGGCTCAGAGAAGCACAGTAAGGTAATGGAGTGGCCTAGCCAGTCTCCAGACCTTAATCCCATAGAAAACTTATGGAGGGAGGTGAAGCTCCGAGTTGCCAAGCGATAGCCTCAAAATCTTAATGATTTAGAGATGATCTGCAAAGAGGAGTGGACCAAAATTCCTCCTGACGTGTGCAAACCTCATGATCAACTGCTAAAAACATCTGACTGCTGTGCTTGCCAACAAGGGTTTTGC
This sequence comes from Phyllobates terribilis, assembly GCF_046119375.1. Lineage (NCBI taxonomy): Eukaryota > Metazoa > Chordata > Amphibia > Anura > Dendrobatidae > Phyllobates > Phyllobates terribilis. Next base: position 193,615,819 of record NW_027362772.1, on the reverse strand, counting down.
CACCAAGTATTAAGTGTTGTTTACCAGAGGGATCAAATACTTACTTCTTATTGCAAAATGCAAAAAAATGTATCTAATTTATACAATGTGATTTTCTTGATTTTGTTTGGGATATTCTATCTCTCAATGTTAAAATTAACCTACCCTTAAAATTATAGACTGTTCATGTCTTTGTCAGTGGGCAAACTTACAAAAACAGCAAGGGATCAAATACTTATTTCCCCCACTGTAAGTGTTCTTTGTTATAGAGGCATCAGAATTCAGTTTGAAAATTACTATTTCAAGTTTGTAAATTTCTGGTGTTTTCATACATGAATCAAATCTTGGTAAGCTAAATTTACCACTAATCCTCTGAAATACAAGTTGTCCCTGAGAAAGTCATTGAATCTCTAGGATTGGATGCAGCATTTCAGTCATTACTACATAAAGTGACACTGTCTGGGTCTATCTGGTGCAGATGGTAAGGGGTTAATAATAATGCATCCATGGACAAACCAGAAGAGACTATTTGTGGCATCCATTTTTGTGCCACCATACTTGTCCTGTGATCCCGGACACTGCAAGCCTTAGCCACCTGACGAATGCTCCCGTCCGGAGCTGAAAGCTGGGTCGTGCCATTTACATTTTTATTCTCAATAAGGCATTACATTGACACTCGCCAGCCACTTGGGTTTAATCTTCCACCTATTTAGACGGCGCTCTGCAATATTCCTTTTCAAGCCAGTTTTTCCACTGACACTGTAAGCGACAGGGTTGTGTGGCATAAATGGGCTGGATGGGCACATAGGACACACCCATGTGATTATATTTCTCAGGATTCTTGGTTGTATTTTTTTCTGAATTCTCTGCACCAACGCTGCCCCTTATGGTCCTAGCTTAAAACACAAATTTTATATAAATAAAATTACTTTTAGCCTTTTTCTGGCAGTCATTAACGGGCATTATTCCTTCTTTATGGTGCTGAGAAATACAGTGGTTGTCAGCTGTATAGTACGTGGTTGTGTGCAACACCCTAAGTGCTGCTGTGAGTAGCACCAGCGCTAGCTAGATGGCGATCAGGAAGGGGACAGGGCGTCTCAGGCTTTTTGTCAGTGTAACACTGACAGGTTTATTGCACTGCAAAGTGGGAAATATTCAACTCCCAGAGTAGGATTTGTGTGTTTAGAAAAAAAAAAAAAAAAAAACCTAAAAAAATTGCATGAACATGTTTTGCCATTAAAACGGCACTTTATATGTAAAAACTACCGTAAACAAAAAGAGGCATAAATGCACGTGTACGCTGTAGGGCAGGCTGTCTATCATTGTGCTGGGAGGGATTACAACACTTTCCGATTTATATTTTTTAAATATTTAGAAAACCATTTATAGTTTCCTTTACACTTCTCAAATACTTGCTACTTTTGTGTTGGTATTTCACATAAAATTCAAATAAAATACATTTAAGTTTGTGGGTGTAACGTGAAAAATATGAATGTTTACAGGGTATGAATACTTTTTCAAAGCACAGCATATCTATCCATGACGAGCATATTACAGATATACTGTATATACACTGACATGCTGATCCTAAGGCACTGGTTCTGTAGATTGTAAGCTTGCGAGCAGGGCCTCTCTCCTATAGGTGTAGAGTTGATATTCTGTAATGTCTTTGTACAAATCCCCTCTGGATTGTGAAGTGCTTTGCAACATCCTGGCGCTATAGAAATAAATTATGTTCTGCTGCGATCAAAAGCCAATATAGCCAATAATATCCCTCATAGACCCAATCCCACGTCATAAAATGAAATAAAGGGAACAAAATGGTACCGATTAAAACCACAGCTAGTTTTGCCAGAAACAAGACCCCATAGAGCTGTGTAAATTAAAGTGTAATTTATGACTTTGAGAGTATGATGGAAAATTTTTCATTAGGAAGTGATATTCCTTTTCCAGAAGTAAAAAAAAAAAAAATATACAAATTGGGTAATCATATTGATTCATAATTTAAAGGGGTATTCCCATCTCCAAGATCCTATCCCAATATATAGTAGATGTAATAATATTAGCAAATACCTCCAATTAGAAATGTAGTATAGTTTTTCTGATTCGCTATGTCTCTTTCCTCATGTGCTGGCATTGCAGGACCTTAGGTATCCATGGTTACGTCCACTTATAAAGTGACAGGTAGCTAGTTGCTAGTGGTCGTAACCGTGGATACCTAAGGTCCTGTATTACCTGCTCATGAGGTAAGTGGCATAGCGAATGAAAAATACCCACAATTAGAAATGTAGTATAGTATTTGTTGTTGTTGTTATTATTATTATTATTATTATTATTATTATTATTATTATTATTTATTTTTTTTATTATTATTACACCTATTACATATTGGGATAGGATCTTGGAGATGGGAACACCCCTTTAAAACAAATCATTTTTTTATCCTGCGCAATGTACACTGTAAAAGAAGTAAGGTAAAATAATTGCTTTTTTTGTCCATTCTGTCCCATAAACAAAATGAGAAAAAAAAAATATCTAAAAGCCCCCCCCAAAAATAGCACTAATGAAAATTACAGCCTGTCCTGCCAAAAAATTAGCCTTCCTGTTCTGTCTACAGAAAACGAAAAAGTTATTGGTTTCTAAGTATAACGACCCGTGTGTAAAACATGTAGTAAAACATGACACTAAATGTATTCACAAAACTGTCACCATTGTATGGACTTGTAGAGGACCGTTAATGTCAATTGAATAGTGAACAGTTAAAAAAACAAAAACAAACAACCCATGAATCAATGTTTGATACGTCCTCCCAAAAAATGTGATTAAAAAGTGATCAAAAAATTATATGTGCAAGAAAATGGCACCACTGAAACCTCAAGCAAAATATAAGCCCTCCTGAAGCTCTGCTGGCGGAAAAATGTGGCAATCATGGTGACAACGACAGTTCGACACAAACAAATGCATTTTATTACTTTTACAATACATCATAAAAGGACATGAATTTGGTATGTCCATAATTGTACTGCCCCACAGAATAAAATGAGGACTTTGTGCAGCACATAAATAGGTTAAAATGTAAAACATCTAAAAAAAATAAATAAAAATAAATAAATAAATATTTTTTTTTTCTTCTCCCCTATTTCACCCCATAAAGAGTCAATGGAATGATCTCCGTATGGGTGCCACTGGCACATACAACTCAAAAAATTCCTTCATATACATTACAATGATTAAAGAAAAACACAATCACTCCTAGAGTGTGATGGGGAAAAAAAAGCTAACACAAAAATGCTTTGTCCGAAGTGCCCAAAATGGGCTAGTCCTGAATGGGTTAATATTGATTAATTTGTTACCCGATTGGAGGCGGAGCGCGTGCACTGGCAATGATGTCATTAAGTGTTGTTCTTATTGCTCAGGTGGACCCCATTGAAATAGGTTGTACTTCTGGCAGCAGTCCTTCTCCAGACACCTCCGATCCCACTGGGTCACCCGACGTGCCGTCCTTTAGCATCCCTAAGCGGAAAACAGGTATTGTGCATTTAAAACCTCTCTACCTCAGGGCAAACGTCACCTGATGACACAGAAATAGGCTGGCAGTGCTGAATTGTAAGGTCTCACTCAGATGTCCGGTTTTCACTCACACATTCTCAGTGATTTTCAAGGATAGCCATTGTACCCATTCTAGTCTGTGGAGCAATGCACGTGCTCATGCTTCTTCATTGACAGAGCGTCTGTGAAAAAATTCAGACGTCCTATTTTGATCCAAGTCTGAAAATGGCAGACAGCACATGGGTGCCATCAGTATGCAGCCATGTGCTATCCACTAACATTGTAGTGGCAATGATGAGCTTTGCAATGTATGAGTGTGTTTTTTTTTTTTTTTTTTTGCGGAAGTGAAATTCACTGCGGAAGCACTGATTCTAAAAACTGACACACTGATGAAAATCGACCTGTCTGAATGAGGCCTAACTGTCTGTATTGTTGTAAACTTGTCAAATACTGTCAGTTTCAATGACCTCTATTTAGCTGGAGCAGTGACTACAGGGAGAAAATGAAATTACATTCTCCCTGCAGCCACTTGCTGTAAATCATCGGGGCGATTCCCGTCACCACTTTCTATATAACTAGCTCATTATAATCAGTCTCCGGCATAGTGAGTGCGCTGAGGTGTGGTTACAGCCCACCCACTGGATAGTACATGGTGACTGTAATCACCCCTGCATGGCCCCGATGACTTAAAGCAAGCGGCAACAGGGAGAGTGTAACTCCGTGAGCTGCACTTCTCACAAGTCACACAGGAATTTAAAGATTACTTGTCATCAGATGAAGTGTCCAGTTTCTGCTCTTTTTTATTATCACTGCTCACCTGTGTATTCTGCGTTGTGCAAAAATTGGTGACAAGTCCTTAATTCTGTTTATCTGCAGTTTACCCGATATCTGCCAGTAAATGCCATCTGTGCAGGGGATCCGTTCCCTTAAAATTTCTGTTTGAAAATAAAGCAAATGCACAAGTTATTGCCCAAATTAAATGATGAAAATTCTTTTGTTTTTAAGCGCGTAAACAGATACCAAAGAGAAAACTAGAAAGTGCTGTTGAAAAGCCCAGCCCAAAGAAGGACGAACTTAACGTGCAAGAAACCAGTGCAAAACGTCAGCTGCAAGAAACCGGTAAATGTATAATCTGAGAATAGTATTGTTTATTTAGGTTGCCTAGCTAGATATTCACAGCACCACGAAATTATAATTGCCTTCTAAAACGGTCACAAACTAGTTCTCCGATCATGTGCCACTAAAACTGTCATAGGGGATGTTTTAGAATTGAAGCACCTTAATAGGATACTGTCAGGTTTATCCAGCAGGCACACTACACTGCAATACACAGGTATTGGGGTGTATTGTATTATGTAAGGGATCAACACTTTGCCTGGTCCTGTAGATGGACAAAGAAAATAGTTAAATATAGGTCAATGAAAGTCTCAGCTTTTTTTTGTTCTATTTTCTTTCAGCATTTGCTAGCTATCAGTAGTGTGTGCATTATATGAATAGCGCAATAGGGTCTTACCCGGAATAAAACAGAATAATTAATCAAAAGTTTATGCTAACCTGATGGCATTATGATCATACAACCATGTAAAGGTATAAAAACTGCAGCTGCTGCTGCAGATCCACAGGTCATCCGACCGATACAGTAGACTTGGCAGAGAATACATGGATATTTCTACGCTACTGATGAGTAGATTAAAGATCCAAAACCAGGAGTTTGTATAATTGTGGTTTTTAATCTATGCGTTTCAAAGTACACACCCTTCTTCCTCAGGATAGAACCACATAAGCGTACATGATCAGACAGATCTATAGGGGTTGAATTGAAATAAAGGTGCCCAGAAGACATATCACATGTCAAAGTTCAATGATTGTTTTCTGTGCTCTATAAATATTTCTAGACTTGATGTGAAACAAAAAGTACACAGTTATACATATTTGACATTTTGTATATTATGTACAAAAAAATAAATAAAAACCATGAATAAATTATTTAATAAAACTTTTTGTATCCAAAAAAGGGGAAATTAATATTAATAAAATTAGTTGTGTGGAGTTCGGGATTGAACTCGTGTTGCCTGAATTATTTGTGCCAATGTTGTGTTTATTTACGTGAGCCACATGAGTAGATATGAAGAAAATATACATTGTGTATATCTATCTATCTATATCTTTCATTAGTGATCAAATGCATGATTCAAAATATATTTTATATGTGGTATATTGAAAAATTGTTAGTTATAATTGACATGTGATATGTCTTCTTGGCGCATTTATTTGAGTTGAACCCCTATAAATCTGTCGGATCATCACATGTACGCTTATGTGGCTCTATCATGAGGAAGACGTGTGTACTTCGAAAGCGTCAAAAGCAACAATTATACAAACTCCTGGTTTTGGATTTTTAATCTACTCATCAGCAGCTTAGAAATTTCCATGTTTTCTCTCTCAAGTGTGCATTAAAATACTTACTGGTCGCTGTCTTTGCCGTTTCCAGCGATGTTCGATCCCTCTCCTGCCAACATGTAACTGCAGCTCTTTCTTGCCAACTCTCACCGCAAATCGTTGTTTCCCCTCTCTGAACCACTTATCACTGATGATGGTCATGAGCACGTCAATTTGTACTCTGACGTATGTACAGCCTCTTACATGTGTGCTCAGCTGCATTATCACGGATACACACATCCGGACTCCTGCTGTAACTGGTCCTAGTATTGCCAGTCTTAGCAGTGTAAACCCTCATATGCCGCTGTAAATAGTGACACTTGCACATCAAGTTTGACAGAGGGACAGTGTGATCGCAGGGCGCCCTTGGGTTGATATACTATAAGGATAAGTGCCCACGATGCAGAAATGCTGCAGATTTTTTCTGCATCTCCCTGGCAGGAAAAAACGCATGTGGATTGTACATGCATTTTTCCTGCCAGGGACATGTGGATGTGAAGCGTTCTTCACATGCATTTCTGCATGCGGGTTATCAAGCGCGTTTCTTAGAGATTTTAGCATCACTTGGAAAGTGCTTGACAACTTGGTCACACTATATAAATCCATGCAACCGGCATGGATTTATACAGTGTGACCAAGTTAATAGTTAAAAAAAATAATAAAAATGGTAAAAAATAATAAAAAAAAATCATTATACTCACCTTCTGATGGCCCACGGTCTTCTCTCCGGTGCGTCCGGTCTCTTGTACAGCTCGCGGCAGTGTAAAAAGGACCTTCCATGACATAATTTAGTCATGTGACTGATCACACGCCCACCGACGTCAGCGGTCGTGTGACCGGTCACATGACTAAATGACGCCATGGAAGGTCCTTTTACACCATTGGGAGACTGGGGGACATAGGAAGGTGAGTATAATGTTTATTTTTTATTTTAATTTTTTTTTTCTTAACAGGTACTATGGTACCCAGGTCTGGAGGAGAGTCTCCTCTTCTCCAGACCCGGACAGTGAATTGCTTAATATCCGCATATCCTCATGTAGTCATGCGGATATTAACCCCTTTACCCCCAAGGGGTGGTTTGCACGTTAATGACCGGGTCAATTTTTACAATAATGACCACTGTGACTTTGAGGTAATTACTCTGGAACGCTTCAATGGATTCTGAGAATGTTTTTTCGTGACATATTGTACTTCATGATTGTGGTAAAATTTATTCGATATCACTTTTGTTTATTTGTGAAAAAAATGGAAATTTGGCGAAAATTTAGAAAAATTTTGCAATTTTCAAAATTTAAATTTTTATATCCTTAAATCAGAGAGATATGTCACACAAAATAGTTAATAAATAACATTTCTCACATATCTACTTTACATCAGCTCAATTTTGGAACTAAAATTTTTTTTTTATTAGGGAGCTATAAGGGTTAAAAGATGACCAGCGATTTCTAATTTTTCCAACAAAATTTACAAAACCATTTTTTTAGGGACCACATCACATTTGAAGTCACTTTGAGGGGTCTTTATGACAGAAAATATCCAAAAGTGACACCATTCTAAAAACTGCACCCCTCAAGGTGCTCCAAACCACATTCGAGAACTTTATTAACCCTTCAGGTGCTTCACAGGAATTTTTGGAATGTGGAAGAAAAAGAATGAACGTTTAACTTTTTACACAAAAATGTTACTTTAGACCCAATTTTTTTATTTTCGCAGGGGCAACAGGAAAAAATGAACCCCAAAATTTGTTGTGCAATTTCCCCTGAGCACGCAGATACCCCATATGTGGGGAAAAAACACTGTTTGGGCGCATGGCAGGGCTCAGAAGGGAAGGAGCGCCATTTGACTTTTTGATTGTAAAATTTGCTTGAATAATTAGCGGACGCCATGTTGCGTTTGGAGAGCCCCTGATGTGCCTAAACAGTGGAACCCCCCCACAAGTGACACCATTTTGGAAACTACACCCCTCAGGGAACTTATCTAGATGTGTGGTGAGCACCTTGAACCCCCAGGTGCTTCACAGAAGTTTTGAACATTGAGCCGTAAAAATAAAATTTTCACATTTTTGCAACAAAAATGTTTTTCAGCCTCCAATTTTGCATTTTCATAAGGGTAACAGAAGAAATTGCACCATGCAGTTTGTTGTGCAATTTCTCCTGAGTAAGCAGATACCCCATATGTGGGGGAAAACCACTGTTTGGGCGCACGGCAGGGTTCGAAAGGGAAGGAGCGCCGTTTGACTTTTTGAATGTAAAATTTGCTTGAATACTTAGCGGATGTGCCCCTGATGTGCCTAAACAGTGGGAAAACCCCACAAGTGACATCATTTTGGAAACTAGACCCCTCAGGGAACTTATCTAGATGTGTGGTGAGCACACTGAACCCCCAAGTGCTTTACAGAAGTTTATAACATGGAGCAGTGAAAATAAAAAAAATAATAAAACTTTTTCCACAAAAATGATGTTTTAGCCCCAATTTTTTTATTTTCACAAGGGTAAGAGGAGAAAATGGACCTCAAAAACTGTTGTGCAATTTCTCCTGAGTACGCCGATACCCCATATGTGAGGAAAATAGTGTTTGGGCGCACGGCAGAGTTCAGAAGGGAAGGAGCACTCTGTGACTTTTTGAACGCAAAATTGGCTGGAATCGAGAGCGGACGCCATGTCGCGTTTGGAGAGCCCCTGATGTGCCTAAATAGTGGAAACCCCCCAAAAATGACCCCATTTTGGAAACTACACCCCTCATGGATTTTATCAAGGGGTATAGTGAACATTTTGAACCCAGAGGTACGACACAGAATTTGATAACATTAGGTCATCATATTGAACAAGTTGTCATTAGTCTTGAGCGCAAGTACGGGTATACACCAAGTATCGTGGGTGCTCGGGTGACATGCTCGAGTCTCCACCCACATGTTTCACGGTTATTAGACACCCAAAAAAAAAACCATGCGGGGATCGCTCGTGCATGGCAGGCAATCCACGCGAGGTTTTTTTTGGCCACAAAGCATATGGGGCGGAGACTCGAGCATGTCACTCGAGCACCCACGATACTCAGTGCATATCCGAGCACTTGATACAAACTCAAGTAGCCCACACTTGCGCTCAACACTGGTCACCATATCGTCATCCTTTTTTTTTTTTTTTTGTTTTTGAATTTTGGAAAAAATTCCTAGTCCAACCGTAACCCTAGCCCTAGAGTTTATTTTTTACGCCGTTCCTAGTGCTGTATAAGTGATTAGACGACTTTATTCTTCGGGTCGGTGCGATTACAGTGATACCAGAATCATATCAGGTTTTTATGATTGACAGCTGTCGCTCACTAAAAGACGCTTTTTTTTTTGCAAAATCTAGTTTTTGCATCGCCATATTTTGAGAGCTATAATTTTTCCATATTTTGGCCGACAGAGTCATGTGATGGCTTGTTTTTTTTGCGGGATGAGTTGATGTTTTTATTGGTACCATTTTCAGCCACTTGACATTTTTGATCGCTTTCTATTCCGATTTTTGGGAGGCAGAATAAACAAAAACCAGCAATTCCAGAATTGTTTTTATGTTTTTTTTTTTTTTTATGCCGTTCCGCGTGTGGTAAAATTGATAAGGCAGCTTTATTCTTCTGGTCAGTACGTTTACCGCGGTACCACATTTATATAGTTTTTCTATGTTTTTGCGCTTTTACACAATAATAGCTATTTTATAGAAAAAAATATTTTTTTGCATCGCTTTATTCTGAGAGCTATAACTTTTTTATTTTTCGACTGAGGTCGCAGTATGGCGGCTTTTTTTTTGCGGGACAAGATGACGTTTTTACTGGTACCATTTTTATTTATGTTTGTCTTTTTGATTGCGTTATACCTTTTTTTGCTTGGTATATGATGATAAAGCATTGTTTTTTGCTTTTTTTTTTGTTTTTTTACTGTGTTCACTAAAGGGGTTAACTAGTTTTTTTTTTTTTTCATAGTATTTATTGATGGGTACATTTTATTTTTATTTTTGGTGGATTATTTTTTCTTTAATATTTTTACATAATTTTTTTTTCACTTTCTGACACTTTTTTTTACTTCTATTCTTTGTCCCACTATGGGACTTTCACTTTTTTTTATTCTGATCTCCTGTATAGCACAGGAATGCAGCACCATTCCTGTGCTATACAGGCTGTCAGTGCTGCAGCTGCCGAAGATACTTTGGTCATGCACTGTGCATGACCAAAATGTCTTCCTGCTGTCTGGTGACCCGGATGTTGTTATGACGACATCGGGTCGTCATGGCAACATCTGGGAAGCCGCGGCAGACAACGCTGGAGGCCGGGAGAGGAGGTGAGTATTGCGATCACCTCCCCTTGCCCCCGCAATGCTGCGATCGACTTCGATCGCAGCATTGAGGGGGTTAATGTGCCGGGAGTGGTGCGGGACCGCTCCCTGCACGTAGCACCGGGTGTCAGCTGTGACTATCAGCTGACATCCGGTGGCGATCGCCCTGCACCGCTTGTGTGCGCGCGCGATCGCCTTATGACCTAATATGTCATTGGTCTAATCGGCCCAGGTCACCATGTGTTACTATTAGGTCACACGTCAGAATGGGGTTAAGCGATTCAATGCAAGTCAATGGCGGCAATTACGCTGCGTGTCCGCAAAATTAATGGAGGAACACCACAGTTTCCCTCTCTTCCCATTCCCTCACACCATAGAGGGGTTGTTATATTTTTTGTATATATTTATGTGGTTTGTTATTGCAGATACTCAAGTGTCATAGTTTTTGTGGCTCTTTTTAATATTGAGATTAAAAGTTATATTTTAATGTCTGGTAACCTCGCACTGATATAATGATAATATCATTAATTTACTTGATGAGATTTGCTAATAGTCTCTGGTTGTTGAAGGCAACCTCTTTTTCTGCTATTATACCTGTATGAAGCATGCCGTAAGAGTGCCTGAATTGCTAGATTTTTTTTTTTCATCCAAAACTTAAATAACTAATCAGAGAGTTGTTTGTACCAAAAATTCACAACTAAAAACTGTAGCTTGTCCCACGAATAAGACCTCACACAACAGTCTACAGAAGAATAAAAAATGTATGGGTCTTAAAATATGGTGAACTCATAAAATGATTTTTTTAATCATTTATTTTGTGCTGTTACCCAATTTATATAGTTAGTTTATTGTCATTATCATATAGGCCTGCATAAAAAAGTTAAAGCAGTTGTGCCTTGAGCAAAAGCATATTTTAATCAAAAAATCTTGGAATAAAAATAAACTTCACAATTGGATGTGTTTTTTAAAAGAAAATGTTCCTGTGCTGAGATAATCTTATTAATGCGCCCCTATGTAATGGCTGTGTCTGACCGTACAGGAACATGGTCTGATCATACCACAGCTCCTGGGCAGGGGAGGAAAGAAGAGAGTATACAGACAGGACAGCAGGGGATTACAGCTGATTCTTTCTGTGAGGTAAAACATTGTTTAAAAACAGGCAGTGAAATGTTTTACCCCACAGAAAGCACACCATGGGGTCACAGCTGATTCTATCTGTATACTTTTTTGCTTCCTCCCCTGCCCAGGAGCTGTGGTATGATCAGACCATGTTCCTGTACGGTTCCATTTTTGAAACTTATTATACCAAGATCTGTTGATTAAAATAAACATTTATTCAAGGTTAAGCAGAACAGTGATATTAAGAAAAAAAAAATCCAGAATTGTTTCTTTTGCACGTTCCATCTACCAAAAAGTGGAAAAAAAAGTGAGCAAAGGTCGTCTGTACCTGAAAATGGTAACACTGAAAACGACATCTTATCCCTCAAAAAATAAGCCCATGTGCAGCTCCATTGATGGAAAATTGTAAACTTCTAGCTCTCAGAATGTTGCGACACAGCAAATGATTTTTCCTCAATTGTGTATTTATTGCACAAAAGTAGTAAAGCATAAAACTATTTAAAGTTGGTATCGCCATAATCAGGCTGCCGTGCAGAGGAACAGTTGTTCAGCATGCAAACACTTGGAAATTCAACACCTAAAAGAGAATTGCTGTTTTATTTTGATATTTTCCCTATAGAGTTAACCCCTTAATGACATGACTATTTTCCGTTTTTCTCTTTCTGTTTTTTTTCCTCCCCTTCTTCCAAGATCCAATATGTTTTTATTTTTCCCTCAATATAGCCATATGAGGGCTTCTTTTTTGCTGGAAGAGTTGTACTTTTGAATTACACCACTCATTCTACTACATATTATACTGGAAAATGGGGGAAAAATACAAGTGCGTTGAAATTGCAAAAAAGTGCAATTCCACGATTGTTTTTTGGGTTTTTATTTACCATGTTCACTATATAAAAACTGACCTGGCAATATGACGAGTATACAGATACAGAACATGCACAGTTATCTTTTTCTCCACTTAGAAAAAAGAAAAGAAAAATTGCTTTTGTTGCCATTTTCTAAGACCCGTAACGATTTAATTTTTTGGGATATGGGGCTGTGTGAGGGCTTATTTTTTGCACACTGATCTGATGTTTTTATTGCAGTGTTGCAGCTGCCAAAAAAAATAAAACTTAATTTGGATGTTTTGATTGTTGTTTCTTGTTACACAGTTTACCGATCGGATTCGTTTACTTTATATTTCAATAGATCGGACTTTTAAAAACTCCGCAATACCAAATATGTGTTGCTCTCATTGTTTGTTTTTATATTTAATGGTGCAAAAGGGGTGATTTGAACTTTTTTTTTATAACTTAAATATTTTTATAAACATTTTGTTTTCACTTTACAGCAGGATTTAAGCTGCTGTTAAAGGCACATGATGGCTGATTAAATCAGCCATCATATGTTGGGAAAGATGGAGGCTCGAAGTGCGAACCTGCATCAAAGGCAGGGATAACATATGACCTAAATGTACGTCATATGTCATGAAAGGGTTGATAAAAGTTTGGTTAGTTAATTGCTGCCACTGATGAATATAACTCATCCTGAAAAAAAATCCCTCATACAGCTACGATGAAGCAAAAATAAAAATACTGTGGCCTAGATCCTTCGTTGTTGTTTTCCGGAGTAATTTGCTCCTTGTTTTTGTGGCTTCAGTATTTGCATCTTATTCTCTATAGGTTTTAATCAACTTTTTGTAGTTGTCCTTTTAATTCCCTTAATTTATGTTTTTCTCAATTTGGCGTGTTCAGATGTTTTAGACAGATTCAGGAAATGCGACTTTTATCAAACATCTCACTGTAGTCGCTGCCAGGAGTACGGCTATGCGCCCACGATGCAGAAATGCTGCATATTTTTTACGCTTCTCCCTGGCAGGAAAAACGCATGCGCATTTTACATGCTTTTTTCCCGCCAGGTAGCAGCGTTTGTCAAGCGGAAAATCCGCTGCAAAAACGCTTGAAAAACGCATAGTGGGCACGCAGCCTGTAAATCCATGCCGTTTGCATGGATTTATATAGTGTGAACAAGCTGTCAAGCACTTTTCCAAGTGATGCTAAAATCGCTTGGAAAAGCACTTGATAACCCGCATGCAGAAATGCATGCAAAAATTCTTCTACCTGGTGGGAAAAACACATGTAAAAACCGCATGCGTTTTTCCTGCCAGGGAGAAGCGGGAAAAATATGCAGCATTTCTACATCGTGGGCACATAGCCTTATAGTGTGGCCAAGTAATAGTTAAAAAAAAAAAAAAAAAAGAATATTTTTTATTTTTCACCATTCTTAAAGATTATACTTACCGTCCGATGGCCTCCGGTCTCCTTCTCCAATGCATCCGGTCTCCCCGGTGTCTCGCAGTGATGTGAGGACCTGCGATGACGTCATTGAGTCATGTAGCAGGTCACGCGACTGCCAACATCAGCGGTCGCGTGACCTGTCACATGACTCAATGACGTCATGTCAGGTCCTCAAACCACCGCGAGCCGCCCAACACACCGCACGCATCGCTGAGGAGACATCGAAAGGTGAGTATAATCTTCATTTTTTATTCTAAATTCTTTTTTTTACAGGTACCCAAGTCTGGATGAGAGTCTCTTCTTCTCCGGACACGGGTACCATCCGCACATTGAACCGTGTGATATCCGCATGTGCAGATGCAGTGATGCGGATGTCACGCTGTCCAATGCAAGTCAATGGCGGCACAGCACATGCGGATTATCATTGGGGACCATGTGGCACGTATTACCTAGGGTTTTTTAATTGTTTACGCTGCAGAAATTCCACGGCAGAAACGCTTGAAAACCGCATAGTGGGCACGCAGCCTAAGGCTACTGGTTCGAGTTAATTTTACCGCATTTTAGACATGTGACTTTTTAAAGAATTTGCGAATTTGTGCTGAAAAGTTAATGTTAGGGCGCAGACAGAGGACCTTACTTCTTGTGTGAGGATTGCATCGCAATCCTTGGACTGGCCCGGCACCTCTCCTGACCTGAGCTTGACAGATTGATGTATTTCCATGCAGCTGTTACTCTCAGGACAGCAGAGATGATGAGCCAGGCACAGGATTGGGATGCGATCCTCGCATAAGAAGTACGGCCGTCTGTCTGCACACTAAGCTTGAAAGCCTTGTTCTGAGTCTCATAGATTTACATTTCAAAAGTGATCACTGATCTACAGAGAAGACAGTGTAGTCAGCCGGCTAGTCACAACTGCGGTCATGTGGTCATGTGATCCAGGAGAGGTCTGGAGCAGCGCTGGAAATGGCAGAATAGAGACTGATAAGTATTTTAATGAACATACATTACTGATGACTAACTGATGGTAACAAAAAAACAGCTGGAGTGCTACTTAATTATTTTTGAAAAAAAAAATCCTTTTAAAACAAAAACCTATTTGTATCCAAAATATATATATATAAAAAATGAGGCAAATTTAGTACTGTGGCATCAGATAATGTAAAATTTCCAGCGTATACAATGATCACAGTATTTATTCTTTATATTAAAACTGGAAAAATGGAAATCTTGTGCCTTAGAATACGATGACATATTGACACATTTTTTTTAAAGAAAAATACTACATATGAATAGTGGTAATTGTACTGACCCACAGAATGAATGTAACATGCTACAAATGCCATAAATCAAAGCCCCCAAAATATATACAGTACAGACCAAAAGTTTGGACACCCCTTCTCATTTAAAGATTTTTCTGTATTTTCATGACTATGAAAATTGTACATTCACACTGAAGGCATCAAAACTATGAATTAACACATGTGGAATTATATACTTAACAAAAAAAGTGTGAAACAACTGAAAATATGTCTTATATTCTAGGTTCTTCAAAGTAGCCACCTTTTGCTTTGATGACTGCTTTGCACAGTCTTGGCATTCTTTTGATGAGCTTCAAGAGGTAGTCACCGGAAATGGTTTTCACTTCACAGGTGTGCCCTGTCAGGTTTAATAAGTGGGATTTCTTGCCTTATAAATGGGGTTGGGACCATCAGTTGTGTTGTGCAGAAGTCTGGTGGACACACACCTGATAGTCCTACTGAATAGACTGTTAGCTGCTTTTTTCTTGCCATAATACAAATTCTAAGTAAAGAAAAACGAGTGGCCATCATTACTTTAAGAAATGAAGGTCAGTCAGTCCGAAAAATTGGGAAAACTTTGAAAGTGTCCCCAAGTGCAGTTGCAAAGCCCATGAAGCGCTACAAAGAAACTGTCTCACATGAGGACCGCCCCAGGAAAGGAAGACCAAGAGTCACCTCTGCTTCTGAGGATGAGTTTATCAGAGTCACCAGCCTCAGAAATCGCAGGTTAACAGCAGCTCAGATTAGAGACCAGGTCAATGCCACACAGAGTTCTAGCAGCAGACACATCTCTACAACAACTGTTAAGAGGAGACTTTGTGCAGCAGGCCTTCATGGTAAAATAGCTGCTAGGAAACCACTGCTAAGGACAGGCAACAAGCAGAAGAGACTTATTTGGGCTAAAGAACACAAGGAATGGACATTAGACCAGTGGAAATCTGTGCTTTTGGTCTGATGAGTCCAAATTTGAGATCTTTGGTTCCAACCACCGTGTCTTTGTGCGACGCAGAAAAGGTGAACGGATGGACTCTACATGCCTGGTTCCCACCGAGAAGCAAGGAGGAGGAGGTGTGATGGTGTGGGGGTGCTTTGCTGGTGACACTGTGGGGAATTTATTCAAAATTGAAGCATACTGAACCAGCATGGCTACCACAGCATCTTGCAGTGGCATGCTATTCCATCCGGTTTACGTTTAGTTGGACCATCATTTATTTTTCAACAGGACAATGACCCCAAACACACATCCAGGCTGTGTAAGGGCTATTTGACCAAGAAGGAGAGTGATGGGGTGCTGCGCCAGATGACCTGGCCTCCAGTCACCAGACCTGAACCCAATCGAGATGGTTTGGGATGAGCTGGACCGCAGAGTGAAGGCTAAAGGGCCAACAAGTGCTAAGCATCTCTGGGAACTCCTTCAAGATTGTTGGAAGACCATTTCCGGTGACTACATCTTGAATTCTAACAGTCTATTCAGTAGGACTATCAGCTGCGTATCGACCAGACTTCGGCACAACACAACTGATGGTCCCAACCCCATTTATAAGGCAAGAAATCCCACTTATTAAACCTGACAGGGCACACCTGTGAAGTGAAAACCATTTCTGGTGACTACCTCTTGAAGCTCATCAAGAGAATGGCAAGAGTGTGCAAAGCAGTCATCAAAATAAATATTTATTGTGACTTCTGGAATGTGACAGTGAAAAAACTCAACTTTGGTTACATATCAGCTCGTTCAATAGAGGAGGGATTCAGCCAGCTCTGCAGACCCAAGCCATAAGCCAGGCTCGGTGATGGATTTCACTGTTTCTGTAGCCAAATTTTTTTTTTATGAAACTTTTTGCAAAAAATACTTTACAGCCAGAAATGTGCATTTCAACAGTTTAGGCACAACTGTTTTTTTTGGTTATAGCTATAGATGTATATCTATATCAAAATCCCAGCGCAGAGCCACAATGTGTTTCTCAAGAAAGCGAACGTGAAACGCTTGTCATGGCTCTCCCCTGGGATTCTGCACAGGCACTTTATAATGGATAAGCACTTTATTTGACATGTTCATGCATTTTGTCTTTAGCAAAACTAATATGCTGCTAGGTATAGGTAATGAGTAAATCGGCTATTAGTAGTGATGAATGCAAGTGCTCGTTACTCGAATTTGCCTAGGGTGCTTCGGGTATGCACCGAGTAGCGAGGCTGCTCAAGTGACCCGTTCGAATCCCCGCAGCCACATGTTTCGCGGCTGTTGGACAGCCAGGACACATGCAGGGATTGCCCATGTTTGTCATGCAATCCCCTTTTGTTTTGTGGCTGTCACACTGTGGATGTCACTTGAGCACCCTCGATACTCTGCATACCTGAGCACCTTAGGCAAACAAGAGTAATTCGCACTTGCACTTATCAGTAGCTATTAGGCATTACTATTAGTCTCATTCAGTTGCTAACTGTTCATGACTACTGCCTGCTAATCCTCGGGATTTAGTATCTTCTTTTGTCCACCTCTTTTTATTGTATGTAATTTTTTTATTTTTATATTTTATCATTTTTTTTCACCAATAAGTGATCATTTTTTTATATATACTCTGAAGTCAATACTCTCATTTTGTGTATCAAATAGGCTATAGTCCCTTTATTACATTGGACACATAAACAGACACAATATTTCTCAATTCCATTTATCACATGCAAATGACCCTTGTGACAATTTGTTGGGGCGCCAGGTTTCCCAGACATTGTCCCCCTCGGCATGTTTTCACACTCCTGTGGGCGTGATGACATAAATGATTTCCATGAGCCGGCATAATCGTCCGCTCTCTGCGAATCTTTCACATGCGCGTGGCTTTCTTCACTCAGGCCATTGTGCAGCTGTTCCGGCTCCTCTGTGCACGTCAGCACAGTCCTTCGGCTCCTCTGTGCACGTCAGCACAGTCCTTCGGCTCCTCTGTGCACGTCAGCACAGTCCTTCGGCTCCTCTGTGCACGTCCGCCATCTTCTGCACTTCCTGACGTGCGCAGTGCTGCGCCTCTGGAGCCGGGAAGCATGTGCATGAAGAAAGATTTGCATTGGCTGGTGTTGACGTTGGCTCTTGGAAATTATGTTGTCACGCACACAGGGGTGTGATAACATGGTGAGAGGGACGACTAGTTTCGGGAAACAATAGTGCCATCGACTAGGCAAAGCGTTCATTTGCATTTAATACATGTACTTTGGAAATACTTTTTATAAAAATCTGTTTGTCCAAGGTAATAAAGGGACTGTTATGAAGGGTATTATCCTGTTTAAAATACCCAACTGCTGGTGGTTTGGGGGAAATGGGGGTCTAATGAAGGAAAGTGTGAACAAGTGCAATGTATACAAACAGGTTACTCGGTGGGGTTCACTGGCCTGTTTAGATGGGCTTTTAGTGGGGAAGGAGAGTTCCTATAATCACTCATTTCAGGATGCTTTTCAATCTAAATGGGGACCTAGGATTTGGACTAGGCTTGAAAGTAGTTAACTCAGTCAGAAGACTAAAGCATGCGATGAGAACGGGGAGTGCGTCCTGTGGTATAGAAAGCCAGCCGTCTTATAGAGCCCTGAGTGCGTCCTGTGGTATAGGAAGCCTGCCGCCGTATAGACCCCTGAGTGCGTCCTGTGGTATAGGAAGCCAGCCGCCTTATAGACCCCTGAGTGCGTCCTGTGGTATAGGAAGCCAGCCATCTTATAGAGCCCTGAGTGCGTCCTGTGGTATAGGAAGCCAGCCGCCTTATAGAGCCCTGAGTGCGTCCTGTGGTATAGGAAGCCAGCCGTCTTATAGAGCCCTGAGTGTGTCCTGTGGTATAGGAAGCCAGCCGCCTTATAGAGCCCTGAGTGTGTCCTGTGGTATAGGAAGCCTGCCGCCGTATAGACCCCTGAGTGCGTCCTGTGGTATAGGAAGCCAGCCGCCTTATAGAGCCCTGAGTGCGTCCTGTGGTATAGGAAGCCAGCCATCTTATAGAGCCCTGAGTGCGTCCTGTGGTATAGGAAGCCAGCCGCCTTATAGAGCCCTGAGTGCGTCCTGTGGTATAGGAAGCCAGCCGCCTTATAGAGCCCTGAGTGCGTCCTGTGGTATAGGAAGCCAGCCGCATTATAGAGCCCTGAGTGCGTCCTGTGGTATAGGAAGCCAGACGCATTATAGAGCCCTGAGTGCGTCCTGTGGTATAGGAAGCCAACCGCCTTATAGAGCCCCGAGTGTGTCCTGTGGTATAGGAAGCCAGCCGTCTTATAGAGCCCTGAGTGCGTCCTGTGGTATAGGAAGCCAGCCGCCTTATAGAGCCCTGAGTGCGTCCTGTGGTATAGGAAGACAGCCGCCTTATAGAGCCCTGAGTGCGTCCTGTGCTATAGAAAGACAGCCGCCTTATAGAGCCCTGAGTGCGTCCTGTGCTATAGAAAGACAGCCGCCTTATAGAGCCCTGAGTGCGTCCTGTGGTATAGGAAGCCATCCGCCTTATAGAGCCCTGAGTGCGTCCTGTGGTATAGGAAGCCATCCGCCTTATAGAGCCCTGAGTGCGTCCTGTGGTATAGGAAGCCAGCCGCCTTATAGAGCCCTGAGTGCGTCCAGTGGTATAGGAAGCCAGCCGCCTTATAGAGCCCTGAGTGCGTCCTGTGGTATAGGAAGCCAGCCGCCTTATAGAGCCCTGAGTGCGTCCTGTGGTATAGGAAGCCAGCCGCCTTATAGACCCCTGAGTGCGTCCTGTGGTATAGGAAGCCAGCCGCCTTGTAGAGCCCTGAGTGTGTCCTGTGGTATAGGAAGCCAGCCGCATTATAGAGCCCTGAGTGCGTCCTGTGGTATAGGAAGCCAGCCGCCTTATAGAGCCCTGAGTGCGTCCTGTGGTATAGGAAGCCAGCCGCCTTATAGAGCCCTGAGTGATTCCTGTGGTATAGGAAGCCAGCCGTCTTATAGAGCCATGAGTGTGTCCTGTGGTATAGGAAGCCAGCCGCCTTATAGAGCCCCGAGTGCATCCTGTAGTATAGAAAGCCAGCCGCCTTATAGAGCTCCGAGTGCGTCCTGTGGTATAGGAAGCCAGCCGTCTTATAGACCCCTGAGTGCGTCCTGTGGTATAGGAAGCCAGCCGCCTTATAGAGCTCCGAGTGCGTCCTGTGGTATAGGAAGCCAGCCGTCTTATAGACCCCTGAGTGCGTCCTGTGGTATAGGAAGACAGCCGCCTTATAGAGCCCTGAGTGCGTCCTGTGCTATAGAAAGACAGCCGCCTTATAGAGCCCTGAGTGCATCCTGTGCTATAGAAAGACAGCCGCCTTATAGAGCCCTGAGTGCGTCCTGTGGTATAGGAAGCCATCCGCCTTATAGAGCCCTGAGTGCGTCCTGTGGTATAGGAAGCCATCCGCCTTATAGAGCCCTGAGTGCGTCCTGTGGTATAGGAAGCCATCCGCCTTATAGAGCCCTGAGTGCGTCCTGTGGTATAGGAAGCCATCCGCCTTATAGAGCCCTGAGTGCGTCCTGTGGTATAGGAAGCCAGCCGCCTTATAGAGCCCTGAGTGCGTCCTGTGGTATAGGAAGCCAGCCGCCTTATAGAGCCCTGAGTGCGTCCTGTGGTATAGGAAGCCAGCCGCCTTATAGAGCCCTGAGTGCGTCCTGTGGTATAGGAAGCCAGCCGTCTTATAGAGCCCTGAGTGCGTCCTGTGGTATAGGAAGCCAGCCGCCTTATAGACCCCTGAGTGCGTCCTGTGGTATAGGAAGCCAGCCGCCTTGTAGAGCCCTGAGTGTGTCCTGTGGTATAGGAAGCCAGCCGCATTATAGAGCCCTGAGTGCGTCCTGTGGTATAGGAAGCCAGCCGCCTTATAGAGCCCTGAGTGATTCCTGTGGTATAGGAAGCCAGCCGTCTTATAGAGCCATGAGTGTGTCCTGTGGTATAGGAAGCCAGCCGCCTTATAGAGCCCCGAGTGCGTCCTGAGGTATAGGAAGCCAGCCGCCTTATAGAGCCCCGAGTGCGTCCTGTAGTATAGAAAGCCAGCCGCCTTATAGAGCTCCGAGTGCGTCCTGTGGTATAGGAAGCCAGCCGTCTTATAGACCCCTGAGTGCGTCCTGTGGTATAGGAAGCCAGCCGTCTTATAGAGCCCTGAGTGCGTCCTGTGGTATAGGAAGCCAGCCGTCTTATAGACCCCTGAGTGCGTCCTGTGGCATAGGAAGCCAGCCGCCTTATAGAGCCCCGAGTGTGTCCTGTGGTATAGGAAACCAGCCGCCTTTTAGAGCCCCGAGTGTGTCCTGTGGTATAGGAAGCCAGCCGCCTTATAGAGCCCCGAGTGCGTCCTGTGGTATAGGAAGCCATCCGCCTTATAGAGCCCTGAGTGCGTCCTGTGGTATAGGAAGCCATCCGCCTTATAGAGCCCTGAGTGCGTCCTGTGGTATAGGAAGCCAGCCGCCTTATAGAGCCCTGAGTGATTCCTGTGGTATAGGAAGCCAGCCGTCTTATAGAGCCATGAGTGTGTCCTGTGGTATAGGAAGCCAGCCGCCTTATAGAGCCCCGAGTGCGTCCTGTGGTATAGGAAGCCAGCCGCCTTATAGAGCCCCGAGTGCGTCCTGTGGTATAGGAAGCCAGCCGCCTTATAGTGCCCCGAGTGCGTCCTGTGGTATAGGAAGCCAGCCGCCTTATAGAGCCCCGAGTGCATCCTGTGGTATAGGAAGCCAGCCGTCTTATAGAGCCCCGAGTGCGTCCTGTGGTATAGGAAGCCAGCCGTCTTATAGACCCCTGAGTGCGTCCTGTGGTATTGGAAGCCATCCGCCTTATAGAGCCCTGAGTGCGTCCTGTGGTATAGGAAGCCAGCCGCCTTAGAGAGCCCTGAGTGCGTCCTGTGGTATAGGAAGCCAGCCGCCTTATAGACCCCTGAGTGCGTCCTGTGGTATAGGAAGCCATCCTATAGAGCCCCGAGTGCGTCCTGTGGTATAGGAAGCCAGCCGCCTTAGAGAGCCCTGAGTGCGTCCTGTGGTATAGGAAGCCAGCCGCCTTATAGACCCCTGAGTGCGTCCTGTGGTATAGGAAGCCAGCCGCCTTATAGAGCCCTAAGTGCGTCCTGTGCTATAGAAAGACAGCCGCCTTATAGAGCCCTGAGTGCGTCCTGTGCTATAGAAAGACAGCTGCCTTATAGAGCCCTGAGTGCGTCCTGTGGTATAGGAAGCCATCCGCCTTATAGAGCCCTGAGTGCGTCCTGTGGTATAGGAAGCCATCCGCCTTATAGAGCCCTGAGTG
This sequence comes from Phyllobates terribilis, assembly GCF_046119375.1. Classification (NCBI taxonomy): domain Eukaryota; kingdom Metazoa; phylum Chordata; class Amphibia; order Anura; family Dendrobatidae; genus Phyllobates; species Phyllobates terribilis. The sequence goes on along the minus strand of NW_027362772.1, from coordinate 193,593,636 downwards.
CGTCCTGTGGTATAGGAAGCCATCCGCCTTATAGAGCCCTGAGTGCGTCCTGTGGTATAGGAAGCCAGCCGCCTTATAGAGCCCTGAGTGCGTCCTGTGGTATAGGAAGCCAGCCGCCTTATAGAGCCCTGAGTGCGTCCTGTGGTATAGGAAGCCAGCCGCCTTATAGAGCCCTGAGTGCGTCCTGTGGTATAGGAAGCCAGCCGCCTTATAGAGCCCTGAGTGCGTCCTGTTGTATAGGAAGCCAGCCGTCTTATAGAGCCCTGAGTGCGTCCTGTTGTATAGGAAGCCAGCCGTCTTATAGAGCCCTGAGTGCGTCCTGTGGTATAGGAAGCCAGCCGCATTATAGAGCCCTGAGTGCGTCCTGTGGTATAGGAAGCCAGCCGCCTTATAGAGCCCTGAGTGCGTCCTGTGGTATAGGAAGCCAGCCGCCTTATAGAGCCCTGAGTGATTCCTGTGGTATAGGAAGCCAGCCGTCTTATAGAGCCATGAGTGTGTCCTGTGGTATAGGAAGCCAGCCGCCTTATAGAGCCCCGAGTGCATCCTGTAGTATAGAAAGCCAGCCGCCTTATAGAGCTCCGAGTGCGTCCTGTGGTATAGGAAGCCAGCCGTCTTATAGACCCCTGAGTGCGTCCTGTGGTATAGGAAGCCAGCCGCCTTATAGAGCTCCGAGTGCGTCCTGTGGTATAGGAAGCCAGCCGTCTTATAGACCCCTGAGTGCGTCCTGTGGTATAGGAAGACAGCCGCCTTATAGAGCCCTGAGTGCGTCCTGTGCTATAGAAAGACAGCCGCCTTATAGAGCCCTGAGTGCATCCTGTGCTATAGAAAGACAGCCGCCTTATAGAGCCCTGAGTGCGTCCTGTGGTATAGGAAGCCATCCGCCTTATAGAGCCCTGAGTGCGTCCTGTGGTATAGGAAGCCATCCGCCTTATAGAGCCCTGAGTGCGTCCTGTGGTATAGGAAGCCATCCGCCTTATAGAGCCCTGAGTGCGTCCTGTGGTATAGGAAGCCATCCGCCTTATAGAGCCCTGAGTGCGTCCTGTGGTATAGGAAGCCAGCCGCCTTATAGAGCCCTGAGTGCGTCCTGTGGTATAGGAAGCCAGCCGCCTTATAGAGCCCTGAGTGCGTCCTGTGGTATAGGAAGCCAGCCGCCTTATAGAGCCCTGAGTGCGTCCTGTGGTATAGGAAGCCAGCCGTCTTATAGAGCCCTGAGTGCGTCCTGTGGTATAGGAAGCCAGCCGCCTTATAGACCCCTGAGTGCGTCCTGTGGTATAGGAAGCCAGCCGCCTTGTAGAGCCCTGAGTGTGTCCTGTGGTATAGGAAGCCAGCCGCATTATAGAGCCCTGAGTGCGTCCTGTGGTATAGGAAGCCAGCCGCCTTATAGAGCCCTGAGTGATTCCTGTGGTATAGGAAGCCAGCCGTCTTATAGAGCCATGAGTGTGTCCTGTGGTATAGGAAGCCAGCCGCCTTATAGAGCCCCGAGTGCGTCCTGAGGTATAGGAAGCCAGCCGCCTTATAGAGCCCCGAGTGCGTCCTGTAGTATAGAAAGCCAGCCGCCTTATAGAGCTCCGAGTGCGTCCTGTGGTATAGGAAGCCAGCCGTCTTATAGACCCCTGAGTGCGTCCTGTGGTATAGGAAGCCAGCCGTCTTATAGAGCCCTGAGTGCGTCCTGTGGTATAGGAAGCCAGCCGTCTTATAGACCCCTGAGTGCGTCCTGTGGCATAGGAAGCCAGCCGCCTTATAGAGCCCCGAGTGTGTCCTGTGGTATAGGAAACCAGCCGCCTTTTAGAGCCCCGAGTGTGTCCTGTGGTATAGGAAGCCAGCCGCCTTATAGAGCCCCGAGTGTGTCCTGTGGTATAGGAAGCCATCCGCCTTATAGAGCCCTGAGTGCGTCCTGTGGTATAGGAAGCCATCCGCCTTATAGAGCCCTGAGTGCGTCCTGTGGTATAGGAAGCCAGCCGCCTTATAGAGCCCTGAGTGATTCCTGTGGTATAGGAAGCCAGCCGTCTTATAGAGCCATGAGTGTGTCCTGTGGTATAGGAAGCCAGCCGCCTTATAGAGCCCCGAGTGCGTCCTGTGGTATAGGAAGCCAGCCGCCTTATAGAGCCCCGAGTGCGTCCTGTGGTATAGGAAGCCAGCCGCCTTATAGTGCCCCGAGTGCGTCCTGTGGTATAGGAAGCCAGCCGCCTTATAGAGCCCCGAGTGCATCCTGTGGTATAGGAAGCCAGCCGTCTTATAGAGCCCCGAGTGCGTCCTGTGGTATAGGAAGCCAGCCGTCTTATAGACCCCTGAGTGCGTCCTGTGGTATTGGAAGCCATCCGCCTTATAGAGCCCTGAGTGCGTCCTGTGGTATAGGAAGCCATCCTATAGAGCCCCGAGTGCGTCCTGTGGTATAGGAAGCCAGCCGCCTTAGAGAGCCCTGAGTGCGTCCTGTGGTATAGGAAGCCAGCCGCCTTATAGACCCCTGAGTGCGTCCTGTGGTATAGGAAGCCAGCCGCCTTATAGAGCCCTAAGTGCGTCCTGTGCTATAGAAAGACAGCCGCCTTATAGAGCCCTGAGTGCGTCCTGTGCTATAGAAAGACAGCTGCCTTATAGAGCCCTGAGTGCGTCCTGTGGTATAGGAAGCCATCCGCCTTATAGAGCCCTGAGTGCGTCCTGTGGTATAGGAAGCCATCCGCCTTATAGAGCCCTGAGTGCGTCCTGTGGTATAGGAAGCCATCCGCCTTATAGAGCCCTGAGTGCGTCCTGTGGTATAGGAAGCCAGCCGCCTTGTAGAGCCCCGAGTGTGTCCTGTGGTATAGGAAGCCAGCCGCCTTATAGAGCCCCGAGTGTGTCCTGTGGTATAGGAAGCCAGCCGCCTTATAGAGCCCCGAGTGCGTCCTGTGGTATAGAAAGCCATCCGCCTTATAGAGCCCTGAGTGCGTCCTGTGGTATAGGAAGCCATCCGCCTTATAGAGCCCTGAGTGCGTCCTGTGGTATAGGAAGCCATCCGCCTTATAGAGCCCTGAGTGCGTCCTGTGGTATAGGAAGCCAGCCGTCTTATAGAGCCATGAGTGTGTCCTGTGGTATAGGAAGCCAGCCGCCTTATAGAGCCCCGAGTTCGTCCTGTGGTATAGGAAGCCAGCCGCCTTATAGAGCCCCGAGTGCGTCCTGTGGTATAAGAAGCCAGCTGCCTTATAGAGCCCCGAGTGCGTCCTGTGGTATAGGAAGCCAGCCGCCTTATAGAGCCCTGAGTGCGTCCTGTGGTATAGGAAGCCAGCCGCCTTATAGAGCCCCGAGTGCGTCCTGTGGTATAGGAAGCCAGCCGCCTTATAGAGCCCCGAGTGCGTCCTGTGGTATAGGAAGCCAGCCGTCTTATAGACCCCTGAGTGCGTCCTGTGGTATAGGAAGCCAGCCGCCTTATAGAGCCCTGAGTGCGTCCTGTGGTATAGGAAGCCAGCCGCCTTATAGAGCCCTGAGTGCGTCCTGTGGTATAGGAAGCCAGCCGCCTTATAGAGCCCTGAGTGCGTCCTGTGGTATAGGAAGCCAGCCGCCTTATAGAGCCCCGAGTGCGTCCTGTGGTATAGGAAGCCAGCCGCCTTATAGAGCCCCGAGTGCGTCCTGTGGTATAGGAAGCCAGCCGCCTTATAGAGCCCTGAGTGCGTCCTGTGGTATAGGAAGCCAGCCGCCTTAGAGAGCCCTGAGTGCGTCCTGTGGTATAGGAAGCCAGCCGCCTTAGAGAGCCCTGAGTGCGTCCTGTGGTATAGGAAGCCAGCCGTCTTATAGAGCCCTGAGTGCGTCCTGTGGTATAGGAAGCCAGCCGCCTTATAGAGCCCTGAGTGCGTCCTGTGGTATAGGAAGCCAGCCGCCTTATAGAGCCCTGAGTGCGTCCTGTGGTATAGGAAGCCAGCCGCCTTAGAGAGCCCTGAGTGCGTCCTGTGGTATAGGAAGCCAGCCGTCTTATAGAGCCCTGAGTGCGTCCTGTGGTATAGGAAGCCAGCCGCCTTATAGAGCCCCGAGTGCGTCCTGTGGTATAGGAAGCCAGCCGCCTTAGAGAGCCCCGAGTGCGTCCTGTGGTATAGGAAGCCAGCCGCCTTATAGAGCCCCGAGTGCGTCCTGTGGTATAGGAAGCCAGCCGCCTTATAGACCCCTGAGTGCGTCCTGTGGTATAGGAAGCCAGCCGCCTTTTAGAGCCCTGAGTGCGTCCTGTGGTATAGGAAGCCATCCGCCTTATAGACCCCTGAGTGCGTCCTGTGGTATAGGAAGCCAGCCGCCTTATAGACCCCTGAGTGCGTCCTGTGGTATAGGAAGCCAGCCGCCTTATAGAGCTCTGAGTGCGTCCTGTGGTATAGGAAGCCAGCCGTTTTATAGAGCCCTGATTGTGCTGTAAATTAAACAGCCACGTTGCCGATAAGTCGCATGTCATTTTTGACTTGCATTAAAATCTATGATAAGTGTATTTCATGCTACTTGCAGACACTGACATGAAATCCAACACATTTGGAAACATTTGCGACTCTTGTCACAGGTGCAGCGTGACACCATATGAAATCATTACATTCAGCGTTGCATGACACATGTCGCTGTGTGCTCTAATACTGTGAAGTCTTCAAGTCCCATAAATTGTAAAAGAAACAAATCAAAGAGCAAAAAGTTACGCAAAAATGTTGTTTTGGTATTCACACCTGTATATCGACCGGAACTTAAAAAAAGTTATAGAAAATTATAATAATCCTAACCTATGAATGGTTATTAATACTGGAAATATATATATATGTATATTTTTTTTTGCCAAATGGCAAACTAAAACACAATTTTAATACACCACTATTAATTGCTAGCATATGTATGATACTTAACTGTTACTTGATAGTAACTGATAGGTCAAAAATCATTTAATGATATCCGGGACAGAAGAGTGACAATAAACTGTAACCACTGACGAGATGAAATGATTTTTAGTTGTATAATAATTTCTAGTGTGTGTACCTGCAGGCTGCCTCACTCGAAGAAAGCTGGTAATGTTAGAAAAGTCTAATGCCCTGTATATTAAAACCGTTGGACCTGCCCTACCCTCCTTTCCATTTCCCTCTGATATTTTTCACTGGATAAACCAGCTTCTTCAGGGGAACATGCAGTGAAATGGAGATCTCGGTCGTATGCGTGTTGAACTGAGTGAATTGAACTCACAATTGATCCATTTATCTTTTTTTAATCTTAGTGTTAAAAATTCAGACCTTCAGATAATAAAAGAAGGCTGTAAAATTAAGATCCTTCTCTTTTGTCAGTTTAATGCTGGGATAAATAATGTCTAGTTTGATACTGAGCGGAAACTCTGAAAAATCCCAAGAGTAACCTTGTGGCCACTTTATTGTGTATTTGTGTACACTGTAGAAATTGACAACAAATTGTGGTTTATTTTTTTTACCAACGCTTGTGAAAATGTAAAAATGTGGGGCTAAAGAAAACATTTTAGTAAATAGTCATTTTTCACTTTTTTTTCTTTCACTTTGCATTTATTCCTGTGAATCACATGAAGGGTTAACAAACTTCAGAAATGTAGTTGAATTCTTAGAGGGGTGCAGTTTTTTTTTAAAGTTAGACCTTTAGGCTTCTCACAGACAAAAGTGAAGCGATTCCTTAAAAAAAAATAAATAAAGTTTAGTAAATGTCCTTGAAAAAATGAGGAATTGCTGCTAAGTTTTTAACGTTTCTAACATTCTAACAAAAAAGACTTTTCAGTTGATTTCTTCACACCAAGTTGCTTGCCTATTGCATATTCAGTCTTCCCAGCCTGGTGCAGGGCTACAATTTTGTTTCTGGTGTCCTTTGACAGCTCTTTGATCTTCACCATAGTGGAGATTGGAGTGTGACTGTCTGAGGTTGCGGACAGGTGTCTTTTATACTGATAACAAGTTCAAACAGGTGCCAGTACTACAGGTAATGAGTGGAGGACAGAGGAGTCTCTTAAAGAAGAAGTTACAGGTCTGTGAGAGCCAGAAATCTTGCTGGTTTGTAATTGAGCAAATACTTATTTTCCATAAAATTTTAAAAAATTTCTTCCCAAATCAGACAATGTGATTTTTAGGATTTGTTTTCTCAGTTTGTCTCTCATAGTTGAGGCCTACCTATGATGTCAATTACAGGCCTCTCTCATCTTTTTAAGTGGGAGAGCTTGCACAATTGGTGGCTGAATAAATACTTTTTTTTCCCACTGTATGTGTTATTCTGTACTGTCTTTATTGTCTGTCTGTACAAGTCCTCTCTGCAATATTAAGTGCTGCGGAATATGTTGGCGCTTTAAAAATTTTCTTTTTCTTCTAACAGATCTAAAGTCTGTTATTAAGTCAGAGCAGAAAGAAGATGCTAAAAGTCTTGTCAGTAAATCTCCCGAGCAGGTACAAGAAAAAAGTAAGTAGACGAAATCTGAGTATAGCTCACAGGTGCAGTTACTGCAGTGTACATGATTATGCCACTTTCAGGGCATGCAAGAGGTTTCCTAAAGACAACCTTTCAGGTCCTCTCTGTGGGAGAAGAATAGTGTGGTGACACGCTGGTTTTAGTGGTCTGTTACTTGGAAATTAAAGGAGTATTCCGATCACCAAGATTCTATCCCAATATGTAGTAGGTGTAATAATTAGAATATTGGCAAATACCTCCAATGAGAAATGTAGTTTAGTTTTTCTGATTCACTGTGTCTCTTTCCACATGTGCAGGCATTGCAGGACCTAAGATATCCAAGGTTATGACCAATAGCAACTAGCTAACTATATCATTGGTCCTAACCATGGATACCTAAGGTTCTGCAATGCCTGCACATGAGGAAAAAGACATAGCGAATCAGAAAAACTATACTACATTTCTAAATGGAGGTACTTGCTAATATTCTTTTTACACCTACTACATATTGGGACAGGATTTGGAGATGTGAATTGGCTTTATAAACCTTACTTGTTAAACTGTGCAGAGCTTAAAAAGCTTCCCAGTAACACTTGTTACAAATAAAATGGGGTCCATGGTTATATTGGCTTTATAGCTATACATTGTAAACAACCAAATTTTCAAACATAATCGGACAGCTGGAACATCACAGCTACTCCCACAAGTGACATCACTGGTCTCTGCACGCTCTGTATTTTGGCGTGCTCTGTTGCTGGCTCGATACTGCTGATTTGAGCCGGCAGCAGAGAGTGCGCTGTCATTGTGCACATCACACAGTGCAGGGACTAGCCAAGCTCCTGAGACGAGCGTCACCTATGACTTGGTTTCAGGGAAGCTGCGGCAGCAGGCACTGGGATTCCCAAGCGGATAGCCATCAAAAAGGAAGTAGAAAAAAAGAGAAGTGTAGTTTGGGTACAATAGGGAATTTTTAATTCAAGTATATTAGAAAATAGTTTACATTATGGCATCAAATAGATGAAGGAGGAAAATTCATTTGGGTTTCAGACCACCCCTGTAAGACCCTGTGTTTGCTAAGATTTACCCAGAGATTCTGCACTATGGAGCGTCCTGTATGTTTTTCTTTCTCTATCGCTTCATTGGTGGGACACAGGACCATGGGTGTATGCTGCTGTCGTTAGGAGGTTGACACTATGCAAAAAAAGGAAAATGGCTCCTCCTCCACAGTATGCACCCGCCTACAGGCACCAAGCTCACCAGTTTAAGCTTAGTGTCTGTAGGAGGTAGACCTGGATCCTTCTGATCCAACTCTGTTGTGTTTTATTAATGTTTGTTTTTTCTCTTTCAGATACAGCTCTTCAGGCTAACAGGGCACATTGCGTCCCCTGTTAACTCACTAGCTACCGAGAGAGCAATGTGGCTACCCCCACATCGCCCACTCTCGGACCCGCTGGGCAGGACTTATTCCCTGTCACCTTAGGGTGTCTCAGGGTGATCTCGGTGGCCAGTCCTAGCCTGTTCCCCACCCCAGCCCCCGCCTTGGAGCTGCCTGGGAGGGAGACAGTGGTCCCTGCGGGTGACCTTCCCCCACTTGTCTGGGGTTGACACCGTCTCCTGCACTGTCCAGGACCGGACCGTGCGGGAAGGAGGATATGCCAGGATACCCTCCTATCCAGGAAGGCATCCTGAGACCATCCTCAGGAGGTGAAAGGAACGGACGATTACCGGACTCGCTATTGCCTTTCAGCTGCAGGTACCAGCCCCCCGGTCCCCCCCCCTCCAAACATGGCGCTTAACCGCTTCCCTGGACCACTTCCTCCTCCTTCTCCCTTACGCGCGGCATGTCTGCCACGCTTTTTTTCCGACGGGGGGGAGGGGGCGTGTCCTGTGGGTGCTCCCGCTCCGACGCCCATACGCCCCCTCCTATTTGACCAATCAGGACCGAGGGGCATAGTGACGCTTCCGTCACGCCCTCGTGACTTTCCGCTGACCTATCATCGGGGGGCCTCTCAAGCCCGCCCTCCTTCCCATCTGCCTATCAAAGCCTCGCTCGCTCCGTCATCAATGAGCGTCTTCTGCACCGACGCCATCGCTCTGCCGCACGCAGCTCCCTACTCCGTCGCCACCTACTGCGACCAGCTCCAACCTCGCCTTCGAAGCCTTCAGGGGGACACGGGACCGCTTCTCTGCAGGATCGGGTAGGCTCTGTCCTGACACAAGCCCCCCATCCCTCCCTGCTCACAGCGCTCCCCTCTGCAGTATCCCTGGTCAGGCACATATGCCCAAACCCAGGGAGCCCTCAGTCCATCCCTCTCACATTGTCACATTCTACGCCTGTGCTCTTTGCGGTACTAAGTGGCCCACGGGTCTCACTACGGCCTTCTGCTCGACCTGCAAACCTCCCGTCATGCTGGCACCCCAAGATCCCCCCGTCGCTCAGAACGTGGTAACCCCCTCCCCTCCGGAGTGGGCTGTTGCAATGTCACAGTCTGTCTCTGACCTCACCAAGGTTTCTCAATCTCTGGTGCAGGTCTTAGAACGCTTGCCAGAACGTTTGCCTATGTTATCCACGGGCACCAGCGCTCCGAACGTCCCCACAGACTATTCGCAGGCACCCCTGCCCCCTCCTCACAGGGGCAGACTGACTGCACGTTTTCAGAAACGGATTCACGCAACCTCATCCTCCAGCTCTCCAGACTTCAAGATGCTCCCTGCGTCTCTCACCTCCCCCCGGAGGTCGCCCCAGGATCTAACTCTGCTTCAGATTCAGACTCTGGTTCTGACTCTGACCAGCATTCCAAGGTCCAGGACATGATAGACAGCCTTATAACGGCTGTCAATCAGACTCTGCATGTTACAGAAGACGAGAGCTCAGTTTCCTTCAAAAAGATTAAGCGTCCCGCACACACTTTTTCTAACCATGCAGAATTTGACAGCGTTTTTCAAAAGCAGTGGGAGCATCCAGAAAAGCCCTTTACAGGAAAGAAACAGTTAAACGTCCTATACCCATTTAACAACAACCTTGTCAGCAAATGGATGGAGTCACCATCTGTGGATCCTCCCGTCTCTCGCTTTTCCGCCAAGACGGTACTGTCTCTTCCGGATGGTTCCTCCCTTAAGGATACCACGGATAGACAAGTTGAGGCCCTCTCTAAGTCAGCCTTTGAGGCTGCGGGCACCTCTCTTTGCCCTTCCTTCGCCTCAACTTGGGTATCAAAAGCGGTGTCTGCATGGGCCAAACAGCTCAGACAGGGCATCCTAGCAGAGGCCTCCCCGGACGATCTGGCCGACTTAGCTGATCAAATCGGCTACGCCGGGAAATATCTGCTTACGGCGTCCCTAGACTCTGCTGCATGCTCAGCGCGGGTTTCCAGTTATCTCGTTGCCTTACGTAGAATTCTTTGGCTTAAAGCCTGGAACGCCGACCCGGCTTCCAAAAGATCTCTAACTAATCTTCCTTTTCAAGGTTCCAGGCTGTTTGGCTCCAAGCTAGATCAGATCATCTCTGATGCTACGGGGGATAAGAGCACCTCCCTCCCCCAGCCCAGACCTAAACGCCCTTTTCCTAGGAGACGTCCCCTTCAGTTCCGGTCCTTTCGTCAGTTCGCTCAACCGAACCCCTCCTCTCAACAGGACCGTACTCCAGCACAGCGGGACAGTCGTAAACCCTCCTTTAGGCCTACGCCTAACTGGCGCCCAAGGAGTCGCTCCTCCAAGTCCTCTGGATCACGATCTCGATCCAACAGGTTTTCCTCAACATGACGGGTCACTCCCACCTGGGACTTCTCCCAGGGTGGGCAGCCGTCTCCTTCTATTCACAGATTCTTGGCTCCCGGCAATAGAGGATGCCTGTGTCAAAGAAATTGTGACTTCTGGCTACAAAATAGAGTTCGATTCCAGCCCACGATCATGTTTTCTCAGGTCCCGCCCCCCACAACCATCTCTGTTTCCCGGTTTCCTCCAAGCCATCACTTCTCTTCTACGCTCAGGAGTCATTGTCCCGGTTCCCGTTCAGGAAAGGTTTTCCGTTTTTTACTCAAATCTCTTCGTCGTCCCAAAAATGGACGGCTCACTACGTCCGATTCTGGACCTCAAACAGCTAAACCGACATGTACGCATCTGACAGTTCAGGATGGAGTCCCTCAGGTCGGTAATCGCCTCAATGGAGGCCGGGGAATATCTATGTTCAGTGGACATTCAGGATGCATACCTTCACATCCCAATCTGCGCGTCACATCAGAAGTTACAACGCTTTTCCTTCAAGAGCGCGCATTACCAGTTCACTGCCCTCCCCTTCGGTCTCGCCACAGCCCCGAGGGTTTTCACGAAGGTGATGGCGACAGTTATGGCCATTCTTCGAACAAGGGGAATTGTAATCATACCCTACCTCGACGACCTGTTAATCAAAGGCCCCACGTTCAGGGGCTGTCTCCACGGTCTCCAGATCACCTTGAACACTCTCTCCCGGTTAGGCTGGCTGATCAACACGGACAAATCCTCCCTGGTCCCATCCCAACGCTTAACTTTCCTAGGGATGCAGTTCGACACGACCCGTGCCCGGGTCCTCCTTCCAAGGGAAAAGATGAACTCCCTACGACAAGGAATCCACATCCTCTCCGACCCAGGTCCACACTCCCTTCGCCTATGCATGAGTGTCCTGGGAAAGATGGTAGCAGCCATGGAGGCAGTTCCTTTTGCCCAGTTCCATACCCGGTCCCTTCAGCTAGCCCTTCTCTCAGCTTGGGACAAGAATCCGTCATCTCTAGATCGACGCATCAAGTTGCCTCGTCAAGTAAGACGGTCGCTAACCTGGTGTTCCCGCCCTTCTTCCTTCAGACCCGGGAGATCATTCCTTCCGCTTCGCTGGCAGGTGGTCACGACCGATGCCAGTCTCATCGCTTGGGGGGGCAGTCTTTCTACAACACACGGTCCAAGGCCGGTGGAGCCCCCACGAAGTCTCTCTCCCCATTAACATTCTGGAGATAAGGGCGATTTACCTGGCGTTGCGTCACTGGCAGAAGATCCTGGCAGGGTTCCCAGTCCGTGTACAATCGGACAATGCCACGGCTGTGGCATACAGAAACCATCAGGGAGGAACGCGCAGCAAGCCCGTCTGAAAAGAGGTGGCAAGAGTGCTACTTTGGGCCGAGAAGATGGTCCCGGCAATCTCAGCAGTCCACATTCCAGGGGTCGACAACTGGGCGGCCGACTTTCTCAGTCGGCAGGGCCTCGCCTCAGGAGAATGGTCTCTCCATCCTGAGGTGTTTCACCAAATCTGCTTACAGTGGGGCACGCCAGACCTCGACCTCATGGCGTCCCGGTTAAACCACAAGGTTCCGGCCTTTGTAGCTCGGTCCCGCGATCCGCTAGCAATCACCCAGGACGCGCTAGTCGTATCATGGTCACAGTTCCAACTGCCCTATCTCTTTCCACCTCTACCTCTGATCGCTCGAGTCATCAAGAAGGTCAAGACAGAGGGAGTACCAGTTCCTCTAGTGGCCCCAGATTGGCCCAGACGAGTCTGGTACGCAGATCTGGTAAATCTGCTTGTCGACTCCCCCTGGAGACTACCAGACCGTCCGGACCTCCTCTCTCAGGGTCCTATTCTTCATCAGAGTTCTCGTTCTCTGAATTTAATGGTATGGCCGTTGAGGCCGCGGTGTTGAAGACGGCGGGCTTTACTGACAATGTCATTCAGACCCTAATTAACGCCAGAAAACTCGCTACCTCACGCATATACCACAGAACTTGGAGAGCCTTTTTTCGTCACTGCGAACAGGATCAGCTAACTCCTATGTCCTTTTCTTTGCCAGTCATTTTGGCCTTTCTTCAGTCCGGCTTAGAGGCGGGACTATATCTCAGCACTCTCAAGGGCCAAGTTTCGGCCTTGTCCATTCTATTCCAACGTAACTTAGCTAGCCGTCCTCAGGTCAGGACCTTTCTACAAGGGGTGGCCCACCTGGCGCCCCCCTATCGCCCTCCAGTGGAACCATGGCACCTTAATATGGTCCTAAGCGTCCTACAACATCCTCCGTTTGAACCCATTCAGGATATGCCAGCCTCTCTTCTTTCCTGGAAGGTGGCTTTTCTGGTGGCTGTTACCTCTATTAGAAGGGTTTGCTGAACTTGCAGCCCTCTCTTGTCGGTCGCCTTTTCTGGTATTCCATCAAGACAAAGTAGTGCTCAGGCCTGTGCCTTCTTTTTTGCCAAATGTGGTATCCGCTTTTCACATTAATGAGGACATCGTTTTGCCTTCCTTTTGCCCTGCTCCAGTGCACCCACGGGAGAAGTCCCTGCACAAACTGGACCTGGTCAGAGCTCTACGTGTGTACCTTTCCAGAACGGCCTCCCTTCGGCGCTTGGATGCCCTTTTTGTCATCCCTGATGGGCATCGCAAGGGTCTCCCTGCTTCCAAGTCAACCATCGCCTGTTGGATACGTTCGACCATCTTGGAGGCACATCGCATCTCGGGCAAACTTCCCCCTCCCGGAGTAAAGGCTCACTCCACCAGGGCGGTGGGGGCCTCTTGGGCGGTCCGCCATCAGGCTTCGGCCTCTCAAATCTGCAAGGCCGCAACGTGATCTTCTCTTCACACCTTTTCAAGGTTTTACAAGGTCCACACTTATTCTTCGGCTGACGCCAGTCTTGGATGGAAGGTCCTGCAGGCGGCAGTTGTCGAAGTCTGACCTAGTCTGTGACTATCTTCTGTTCTCCCACCCAAGGGACTGCTTTGGGACGTCCCATGGTTCTGTGTCCCCCAATGAAGCGATAGAGAGAGAGGCATTTTTGGTATTCACCGTAAAATCTCTTTCTTGGAGCCTTCATTGGGGGACACAGCACCCTCCCTGTGTTTGGACATATGTCCTGTTGGCCCTGTTGGGCACCTCATTTAGTTTTTCACGGTTGTGCCCCGTTGGGCATTACATAGTTGGTTATTTTGTGCTTCTCCTACTGCTCTAGCCACTAACTGGTGAGCTTGGTGCCTGTAGGCGGGTGCATACTGCGGAGGAGGAGCCATTTTCATTTTTTTGCATAGTTTCAACCTCCTAGAGACAGCAGCATACACCCATGGTCCTGTGTCACCCAATGAAGGCTCCAAGAAAGAGATTTTACAGTGAGTACCAAAAATCCCTCTCTTCCTCCTCCTCTTCTCTAGATATTGCAGTTGGGGCCCTGACTGGTTGCCCTCAAATTTGTCTCCATGAAGTGGAGTATAACCCCCACCAGGAGACCAGGGTAGATTATGGAGAGCCTTATCTGTGTGCAGTGATAAGGGCCTTTCACACATGGAAATCACTGCCCAAATCATCCTCCCCTTACCACTCCATATTCTGTGATGTGGAGTGATTGCACATACAGAAAATGCAAATATAAATCTTATTGACATGTCACTTTCCTGTATGTTCTCTTTGGTAAATCAACCATTGTGTGGGTTTCTCACAGTTTTTCTTATTTATTCAGTAATAGCACCACATTTGCAGTATGTAACTGCTATAAATTTCATTCTTTATTCTTAAAACAGCTCTAAGCAGTACGTCTGTAAAGTCTGATCAAGATGTAGATAAGTCTGAAAAATGTACTGCAGAAAAGTTTCCTGCTCCAACAAAGGGGCCGAAAACCACTGGCAGGTAAGAACCAAGTAGTCATTAAGTAATGTGTGTGTATATGGCAGAAGTTTTGAGATTTGGTGCCGCCTATAAAGCAGAGGCAGAACAGCTCGCTGAGTGCTTCTTAGTTTCTGCTCGGCCCTTTGCTGAGAGCGGAGTTGGTGCTGCCGCCTTGTTTCCTGTGAGGCTATGTGCCCACGATGCAGAAATTCTGCAGATTTTTTCCGCATGGGGATTTTACATGCGTTTTTCCTGCCAGGTAGAAGCGTTTGTCAAGCCTTTTTGCATGCATTTTCGCATGCGGGTTATCAAGCGCTTTTCCAAGCGATTTTTAGCATCACTTGGAAAAGTGCTTGACAACTTGGTCACACTATAAAAATCCATGCAACTAAAAATGGTTAAATAAAAAACATTATACTCGCCCTCTGTTGGCTGCTGTCTTCTCTCCGGTGCGTTCTGGCTCCCCGGCGGCTCGCGATGGTGTAAAAGGACCTTCCATGACGTCATTTAGTCATGTGACAGGTCACGCGACCGCCGACGTCAGCGGTTGCGTGACCTGTCACATGACTAAATGACGTCATGAAAGGTCCTTTTACACCATCACGAGCCGCCGGGGAGCCTAGACGCACCGTACAGGAGTCCGGGGGCCATCAGAAGGTGAGCATGATGTTTATTTTTTATTTTTATTTTTTTATTTTTTTACAGGTACTATGGTACTCGGGTCTGGAAGAGAGTCTCCTCTTCTCCAGACCTGGGTACCATCCGCACATTGAATCGCTTAATATCCGCATATGTAGTCATGTGGATATTATGCGATTCAATGTAAGTCAATGGCGGTAATTAAGCCACGTTTCCGCAAAAATAATGGATATGCCGTGGATTTTTCCGCTATGATAATCCGTAGCGGAAATTTCCACAACATATGCACAGCACATACTTATTATCATTGGGGACCATGGGGCACGTATTACCAAGCGTTTTTTTAAGCTTTTTCGCTGCGGAAATTCTGTGTCAAAAATGCTTGAAAAATGCATAGTGGGCACGCAGCCTGGCAGTGGCTGTGGGGTATTTGTACCTGGTGAGTGATTTATGCTGCATGTTAGGTTGTGTAGATGCCTTTTACACTGTATACAAGGTGTGTGTGACTTAATGACTGTTGAATTAACCCAGTGATGGGAGTAAATCTTAAATGGTTATTCCCTTGTTCTTATATGGGTAATATTATAAAGTGCATCTATTGACAAGCAACTTTGTTCTTGAGAACATAAAGGATTTTTACTACCAAATAAATTACACAGTGGCTTTTTTTTTACTTATGGCTTGTTGCCCAGGTTTGCTGCCATCCCTGAAGTCTTGTAGTTGTGGCCAAGCAAGCACAGTGCTTACGAGATCTTTCCCATAACGCTGCTAGCCCGGATCGCCGGAGTGCACTATTAGCTCCCCATCCCAGCCAGGCTTCAGTACCCCTGCACTCCTCCGATGTAGCAGAGGCAAAGCTGCCCTATATAGCAACATCTGGATCACACAGTTCAGACCATCGGCAAATCAATGCAATTTGTTATTGTCGTCATCATGACGGCCTATAGAATAATGATAACTTATCAGTCATACCTAGTGGTGAAAGGGGTTTTAAGAAAATAATAAAATACAGACTTGCTGTTTTTATTTTCATTTTGCCATTCAAAGAGTTAATAAAAAGTTGCTATAAAATAATCCCGTACATCTCTGCTGACAAGAATATGGCGACTCAAAAACAAAGGATTCTGCCTTCAGCCTATCATGAGTAACAATGTATGTTACAATGTATATGCTGTCACTTATTTATGTGTGGGTGGGTGTGTTTAGTTAATGTGGATGGATGGATAATGTGGATATATAGGGTGGTCCAAAAGTAGGTGGACAGAAAGTGTAATAAGGTTATGAAGGGGGAGATTTATCAAACATGGTGTCAAGTGAAACTGGCTCAGTTGCCCCTTAGTAACCAGTAAATCAGATTCCGCTTTTCATTCCTCACAGACTTTTTGGAAAATGAAAGGTGGAATCAATGTTGGTGTCAATGTTTGGGGTGGTATTTCAAGTTTTGGTGTTTTAGGACCAATATTTTTTGATGGAACAGTCACAGGAGATAAGCATCTCGAAATTCTAATGAATCAAGTTGTTCCCCAGTTCCAGCAACAGCCTAATTCACATGACCTTTATTTCCAACTAGATGGGGCCCCTCCACATTATTCAAGAGTAGTCCGCGAGTATCTTGATGAAACATTTCCTAATAAATGGATTGGCCGAAGAGGCCCACTTGATTGGCCGGCACGTTCACCAGACTTGACCCCAATGGATTTTTTCTTTTGGGGAGTACTCCAGGACAAAGTCTATAGTCGAAAACCAAAAAGTGTCAGTGATTTGAGAAATTACATAAGAGATGCATTTCAAGAAATTAATACCCAAAGAGATCCAAAAAAGTTTGTCGAAGCGTAAGAGGCGACTTCAAAGCTGTGAAAATTGTAATGGAAAACAGTTGGAGCACCTGCGCTGATAAAATGCTAGGGCTTTTGTATTATTGTTCAGAATAAAATGTAATTGTCAATGTTATGCTTGTGTTAGTACATATAATTTTATATATAAATCAAAATAAATGTTATTATTTTCTGGCCACCTACTTTTGGACCACCCTGTATATATTCTAATTGAGTATAAGCTGTATGCTCAAAGCAAGAATATCTGTAACGTCAAAAACTCACCAACAGCTAATCGTCAGCCTTAAAGACTGACTATAATGTGCTGAACATAGATCTTTACTGATTATTTGACCTATACTGTGACTTTCTTATTTAATATGAACCATTCAATTTTAGCTTCTTTGGTACCTCGAAGCAAGATGTTTCACAGAAAGAGACTGACTATTATCCATCCAAAAGTGGTTACCATCCCATAAAGGATGCCTGCTGGAATATTGGCCAAATGTAAGTGTTTCCATTTAGTGTTCAGATTATACTGTGTTCATAATTGAATTTTTTATTTAAAATTTATGATCAAGACATGAAATTTACATCTAGGATAATTCCCCTCCCCCCGTAACTGATATGTACAAAGAGACCAACTTGTATAACTCATTGTATGGGAGAGAGAACTCCTGTTATGGCATCTAATAATATTTGACAAGTTTATACACTTATCTGTATTAAAAATAGTTTGTTTTTATATAGCGTCAACATATTCCTCAGCATTTAACAATTAGGCTGGGACCTGTACAGGGGGCAGCACGTTGGCTCAGTGTTTAGCACTGCAGACTTGCAGCGCTGAGGTCCTGGATTCTAATCACATCAAGGACATCATCTGCCAGGAGTTTGTATGTTCTCCCCGTGTTTGCATGGGTTTCCTCCCACACTCCAAAGACATACTGATAGAGAATGTAGATTGTGAGCGATGCTAATGTATGTAAAGCGCTGCAGAATATGTTGGCGCTATATAAAAATAAATATTATTTAATAGATTACAGAGTAACACATAGTTCAACAGTTACAGGAGGGGTCAGGGCCTTGCTTGCAAGCTACAATCTATAAGGAAATGGGGAAGGGGCACAATAGGTAGGACTTGCTTGTTATGTATGGTCCAGCCATCATTATAATAAAAGGGGTTATGAAGTAAAGCTGCATGATTCGGTCATCAGCCAGGATCTAAGTACAGTTACCAAGTGCTATTGGGTGCATGGAGGGTGTGGAGACATGAATAGGAGGGAGCAGATTATGAGGAAAAATTTTAGGAAGAACCAGGGAAGAGTTAGATTAGTGAAGTGAGGTTATCTGTCTGTAAAAAGAGATTTTTTTTTTTTTTTTTAAAGCTTGCTTAAAAATGTATGAGCTAAGTATGAGCCGGCTTTCGCATGACCTGTCACATGACTAAATGACGTCATGGCTGGTCCTTTCACACCACCGCGAGCCGTACAACAGACCGTACGCAGCGGAGAAAAGACCGCGGGCCATCAGAAGGTAAGTATCTTTATTTTTTACCGTTTTTATTCTTTTTTTTAAATTATTAACTTGATCACACTATATAAATCCATGCCGGTCACATGGATTTATATAGTGTGACCAAGTTGTCAAGCACTTTTCCAAGTGATGCTAAAATCGCTTGGAAAAGCGCTTGATAACCCGCATGCAGAAATGCATGCAAAAACGCTTGACAAACGCTTCTACCTGGCAGGAAAAACGCATGTAAAATCTCCATGCATTTTTCCTGCCTGGGAAATGCGGAAAAAATCTGCAGCATTTCTGCATCGTGGGCACTTAGCCTTAGAACAGTTGTGGAGTGGAAAGCACGGGTGGGATGATGGAAATGAGGGAGGACATGTAGAGTGGTTCAGATCTGTGGAGCACTTTGTGAGTGTGTGAGAGAGAAGTTTATATTGTGCTCTGAAATGTTTAGGCAACCAGTGCAATGACTGGCACAGGGTGAAAGCATTAGTGTAGGAACTGTTCAAAAACATGAACCTAGCTGTAACATTCAGGATGGATTGCAGATCCTTATGTGAATGTATACATTTCATTAAAGTGCACCTATCAGCAGGATTGTGCTCAGTAAACTACATACACTTGTCAGGTGGGCAACATTACACAGATTAAAATGATACCTTGGTTGATGAAATCCATCCAGTATTTCTTGTGTAATCTTTACTTTCAGTTTGGAGATAATGATGTGCTCGTGCTCTGTGGCAGCCTGTGGGGGGGGGGGGGGGCTCTTTATCTGGTGCTCGGCTTACATATTCATCTCTATGCTCTTATGACGGCTCATTGTGCCCTCACTGACCTACCTCCTGTGTTACCTAGCCCCGCACTACTAGATGCATTATGTAAAACAGGAGGCAGATCAGTGAAAGCATAGTGAGCTGTAGAAAGTAGAAACACTGGAAAAACAACTGAGCGCAAAATAGGGCTTTAACTGATTAAAATAAATGCAAAATAAAAGCGATTTTACGCTCACCTTAATAAGTTGCAACCTGCAACTATAATGAAAGCATATACCAGCTGCTGCACAACCGTGGATCAATAGACCAAACCTGGATGCAATAAGGAGTTCAAACGGTTTTTCACTGCGCTGCTGGTCATCCATGTGGAAAAGGCGTCTCAAAACAAAAGATTCCAATAAGAATTTTTTTTTTGTTACAAATTAAAAATCTACGCGTTTTGAAGTCTCTCCAACTTCTTAATCCGGATGGGGTATAACAAATCTGGACATTCATCAATATTTTTATGCTCTTCAGGCAGAGCAAAAAAAAAAGAATTATAAAAAATAAAAATGATTATTAATGATAGACTGGTGCAGAGGGGAGAGCAGGGCTGTGGAGTTGGAGCCCATTTTGGTGGAGTCGGTATAAAATGAATCGACGCCGACTCCTAAAATATATAATAAATTGGGTACAGTAGTTCAGTGCAGTTTGTGGGGAATATTTTTTCATAAGAATTTGGGAAAGTTATGAAATGTCCTATAAATGTCTGTCCTGTTCCTGATATAAGGGTCTAGACTTTTAGCGGAGATTAATCGATGCTACAATAAATTTATCACTTAAACATGAGCCATGTATGAGGGAGTTGGTGTTATGGAAATTGAGGAGTCGGAGGTTTGGCTTACCGACTCCACAGCCCTGGGGGAGAGAACCCTGCCCTTGCAGGCTTGCAGTCTACCGGATAATGGAGAAGGAGACAGTAGGTTTAAGGTGTTGCGGCTGCTCCTAGGAGTTTAGGATTAAAGGGGTTGTGCCACCATAAAGAATACATTCTACTAAGCAGAAACTATGGAAATAAATGGTTTTGTAATTTACAGTTCTTAAAAGTGATGCTCCATTCAAAAAAATAACAAGCTTTCGTCTGCTGAAGTATGCCCCCTGGCATTATTCCATTCTGTCCTCCCAGTGGCCGTGCACGCGCAGTTCCTGTCATCAGAACAGTCCCCCCACCTCAGTACCGTCTGTCTAACCCACAGGATTTTTTTAATTTTATTCTTTATTTTTATTTACACCAGGACACAACGGAAGCAGAATACTACTCTCATCATTGTTCCTTGCTAGCGCTGATTGCAGCACAAGCAGGGGACAATGATGAGGGCAGCATTCAGCACCCGGTGCTTGGGAACAGCGCTAACTGTACCGCTGATTCCCAAGCGCCAGTACGTGTGATACTGATGCGTCACACGGTTGCCACATGTGTGCCACATGTATCACACATTCGGACGCGGATATCTCCGGTACTGTTTTTTCCGGCACCAGAAATATCCGGACGTGTGAAGTGGGCCTCATGGGTAGCGTTTGGCTTCAGGGGTGAGGTTTGCAGAGCAAGAGGAATACAGCTATTAAATTTATATAATTACCATATATACTCTAGTATAAGCGGAGTTTTTCAGCACATTTTTTGTGCTGAAAAAGCCCCCCTCGGCTTATACTCGGGTATGTACTCGAGTATATAGAGATTCTGTTTGTGGGTAGTGGGGGGGTTTGCAGTGGCGGAGGAGTGGGGCACACTCAGTAGCCATCTGCTGCAGCTACCACGTGTGTCCGCTGCTAAAGGGAAATGAATATTCCCTCTTATCCACTCCCATGGGCGTGGAGAAGAATGA
Source organism: Phyllobates terribilis (assembly GCF_046119375.1). Classification (NCBI taxonomy): domain Eukaryota; kingdom Metazoa; phylum Chordata; class Amphibia; order Anura; family Dendrobatidae; genus Phyllobates; species Phyllobates terribilis. The sequence continues at coordinate 193,573,045 of NW_027362772.1, read as the reverse complement.
ATATTCATTCTCTTCAGTAGCGGGAACAGAGGAGCGCTGAGCCGCAGCTCCTGCTGACAGTCTGTACCCATTACTAAAGAGAATGCATATTCACTCTTCTCCATTCCCATAGTCCTGGCGTGAAGAGGAGTGAATATGCCTGCAGCTCAAATCAGCGTCTGAGAGCTCATGGCAGTTATACCATGCGCTGCTCAGATGCTGGCATGAGCTGCTGCAGCAGAACAGGATGCAGCGCTGGAGCAGAGGTAAGGAAGGTGAGTATAAGTGTTTTATTTTTTTGTGTGTGCAGTGATGGGGCCATACATACAAGGATTGGGGGATGAGGGATGCCATGCATACCAGGATTGGGGGATGAGGGGTGCCATGCATACCAGGATTGGGGGATGAGGGGTGCCATGCATACCAGGATTGGGGGATGAGGGGTGCCATGCATACCAGGATTGGGGGATGAGGGGTGCCATGCATACCAGGATTGGGGATGAGGGGTGCCATACATACCAGGATTGGGGATGAGGGGTGCCATACATACCAGGATTGGGGATGAGGGGTGCCATACATACCAGGATTGGGGATGAGGGGTGCCATACATACCAGGATTGGGGATGAGGGGGGGGGGGCACGCATACCAGGATTGGGGATGGGGCACGCATACCAGGATTGGGGATGAGAGGGGGGGGGGTCACGCATACCAGGATTGGGGATGAGAGGGGGGCCACGCATACCAGGATTGGGGATGAGAGGGGGGAGGGGCACGCATACCAGGATTGGGGATTGGGGATTGGGGGGGGCACGCATACCAGGTTTGGGGGATGAGGGGGGGGGGGGCCCACCCACGCACGCCAGGATTGGGGGATGAGGGGGGGCCACGCACGCCAGCCAGGATTGGGGGATGAGGGGGGGGGATGAGGGGGGGGGGGATGAGGGGGGGGGGGGCCCACGCACGCACGCACGCACGCATGCCAGGATTGGGTCTGAGGGTGCCACGCACGCCAGGATTGGGGATGAGGGGGGCGCCACGCATACCAGGCTTGGGGATGAGGGGGGAGGGGGCACGCATACCAGGTTTGGGGATTGGGGGGGGCACGCATACCAGGATTGGGGGATGAGGGGGGGCCACGCACGCCAGGATTGGGGGATGAGGGGGGGAGGGGGGCACGCACGCACGCCAGGATTGGGTCTGAGGGTGCCACGCACGCCAGGATTGGGGATGAGGGGGGCTCCACGCATACCAGGCTTGGGGATGAGGGGGGGCGCCACGCATACCAGGCTTGGGGATGAGGGGGGCGCCACGCATACCAGGCTTGGGGATGAGGGGGCGCCACGCATACCAGGTTTGGGGATGAGGGGGGAGGGGGCACGCATACCAGGTTTGGGGATTGGGGGGGGCACGCATACCAGGATTGGGGGATGAGGGGGGGCCACGCACGCACGCACGCCAGGATTGGGGGATGAGGGGGGGCCACGCACGCACGCCAGGATTGGGGGATGAGGGGGGGGGCCCACGCACGCCAGGATTGGGTCTGAGGGTGCCACGCACGCCAGGATTGGGTCTGAGGGTGCCACGCACGCCAGGATTGGGTCTGAGGGTGCCCACGCACGCCAGGATTGGGTCTGAGGGTGCCACGCACGCCAGGATTGGGTCTGAGGGTGCCACGCACGCCAGGATTGGGTCTGAGGGTGCCACGCACGCTAGGATTGGGGCTGAGGGGACCACGCACGCCAGGATTGGGGGTGAGGGAGCAATGCGTACCTGAATGGGGAAATTTACCAGTACCTGCTGCATTTCCCACCCTAGGCTTATGCTCGAGTCAATAAGTTTTCCCAGTTTTTTTGTGGTAAAATTAGGTACCTCAGTTTATACTCGGGTCGGCTTATATTCGAGTATATACTGTAATCCAGAAATATAGGCAGGGTTTATAAAAAAATAAAAATAAATAAAAGATGATGCAAAATGGGAACAAAACAATTGAATACATGAATTCATACAATTACATGGGGCAGCTCGGTGGCTCAGTGGTTAGCACTGCAGCCTTGCAGCACTGGAGTCCTGTGTTCAAAGGACAACATCTGCAAGGAGTTTGTATGTTCTCCCCGTGTTTGCTTAGGTTTCCTCCAGTTTCCTCCCACATTCCAAAGACATACTGATAGGGAATTTAGATTGTGAGCCCCAGTGGGTCAGTGCCCATAATGTCTGTAAAGCGCTGTGGAAATAATGGCGCTATATAGGTGAATAAAATAAATAAATAAATTACTTGAAATAAGAAATAACAAAAGAGGATTACTAAACCTGATCACGGAAATGGCTCAGAGCTTAGCAGAAGGAAGCTGTCACCGCACGGTTGGTTGGTGACCAGGGAACAGGGGCTCCTACCCTGTCCCTAACACTAGGTGGAGCCCTAGCTCGCCCCATACCCCATGATACCTCTGAAGGTGAGGATGTCGGGGCCCTCGCCCTAACTCCTGAGTTAGCCCATACATTCCCTCCTCGCCCAGGGAAGGGGGCGCTACTGTGCACCGTAGAACACCCACCCGACAAACAAGGCAACACGGACAGGGATAAACAGAAAACTCCAGGCACATGAAATATTCACTAGCATATAACAGAGGAAAGCACCAGGGTATGAAGGTAGGGGAATTAACAAAAATGGAGAAGGATAAGGAATTACTATGCTTACAAACCAAACAGTCCCTGATAATTCCTCCAACTCTCCTTCTCATAATAACTCATCTCCCTCCTTTAGCCATGCAGCAAAAGCTAGCTCTGACAAGGACTAATATCAGAGCCCAGATTATCAAGGGAAAAGAAGTGGCTAACCGAGCTCAGCTGTGAGCACCAAGATTTCCAACATGGCCGTTTAACCCCTGTTCTGCCAGAAGAAATAAAACGTCTTAAAATGAAGTGCTGCTTCTTGGAGCCGGAGTAAGAGCCCTCAGACGCTGCAGTCTTCTGGCTCCACCCCTCTGTGGTAACCCCGTGACAGAAGCGCTCAGATTGGGAAAATGGACAGAACCACAGCGAACTGTGTCGTCCAAGGACTGACAAAAGACCCAGACTCAAATACTGCTTTTTATTAGTTCAAAGTTACGCCCACCCCCCTCCCCTTGATGCGCTCATATGGCGGTGGATTGTGGGGATGTTCTGGGTCTATTAGAATTTTATGAGATCCCCAACTTGCAGGATATCTTTGCCCCTGAAGGTTCCAGGGGGTAGATATTGATGTCATATTTCTTATCATGATTTTACCATTACCTAGACATGAACCATGGCCTGGTTTGTATCATCTATTGGACCGTTAATAAGTTGGAGGAGTTTTAGTTGCCCCACGGTGATGTAAGTGAATGCATCACATCAGTTCTTTCGCTGTAATGCCGAAAATCTATATCCCATAAATATTGGATAGATACAAAACTCCAATATTCATATTTGACCACTGGCAGCGGCCGGGCTGTGAGAGAACCTGAGACCTGTGAAAGCATATTTCTCCTTCTGCGTAAACAAATTTCAGCCTCGTCAGTTTCCCCAGCAGATATCCTGTTTTAATCACTTGTCCATGGCAGTTTCTCTCCAGTTATAGGTAGTTTTCACTCTTCCCCATATGTTCAATTTGAGGGGGGCATGTCCCCTCCCTAAAGATATCTTAATGGATTTTAATTTTCCTCAATGACAAAGGGTTAACAAAAAACCCCTCCCTTACATATTCACCTACCATCAGCGATCCAGAAGCGTGGAAAAGAGATGTCATGTTTTGGGCAGCATTTATCATCTGTCAGGTTCACTTTAAAGGAGTATTATCATGTTAAGAAATTGGTATATTGCACAACATAAAAACAAATTTGCAGTTGACAGGCTTTGTCTATCTGCCTGTCATTCTTTTGCTTAAGAGCTTTTATTTTATATAGTTTACAGCTTGTTGCCAAGGAGCGTGATCACCAGAGCTAAGGAGTTATCTCCTGAGATGCCAGCCTTCTCTCTTCAGCCCATTATTGGCTTCTGTACAGCAGTCAGTTACATACTCCAACCTCCCTTGCAAAATAAATATCTCCCAGTCCCCACCATTTTCCAGATCAGTTCTCCTAATCACTTTTGCAAGCTATGTGCTTGTTCAAAGGCCTCGTTATTTCTTTATACGAATATAGTGATACCTGTATAAACTTCAACACAATTGATGACAAATTGTTAATGGGTCACAGTAGCAGCAGGAGAAGCTACTGACCCAGAACTCACGGAGGAACGCCTGCCCCCAAACATCATGAAAGTGAAGAGACTGGAAAGCGGTGTGCTGGTCAAGACATTAGTTGCAAATATATGAAGGACATTTATTATGGCAATATTGAGTTTTACAAGTCTGACTAAGAATCCATTCATACTTGAATATCATTAATTTTCAAATTATTTAGGATGTAATTTTTGTAAACCCTTTACAGATTGTTGTACCTCTGATGCTGTCACTTGTCTGATGCCTAGAGAACCTATCTGTAACACAGGAGGTGCTTATAGTTGTCACTGCAAAGGAAAGTACTAGAGCGACATCTTCCTTATAATGTGTGATAATGGTCTTGTTGAAGTAACTTTTTATGTTTTAGGGTTCCATATTTGGCTCTTTCACGTACTTTTGAGATGATAGAAAATGAGTCGGCTCGGTAAGTTTTATCATTTTATCTCTTTTAAAATGAAAAAAATTGACCCTTTGTTTTGGATGCTGCTATTTTCAATAACCGTTCTTACAATGTCAGAAAATTGTATAGTTTCGGAATAGTTAGCTCTTGCCCCTTTATTAGTAGATGTTAGGAAGCACTATTTTGGCTAATTTGTCACAGCTTGTGATTTATGTAGCCCCTGTGGCACTTCAGTCCATTGGGTTCCCCTTAAAGGGGTTGTGCCACCATAAAGAAAACTTTTAACCAAGCAGAAAAGGTGGAAATAAAAAGTTTTTTTTAATTTACATTTATTAACAATTATGCTCCATTCAATAACTACCAAGATTTTCTTTTCTGAAGTATGCTCCCTAGCGCCCCCTGGCATTATTCCATTCAGTCCTTGTAGTGGGTGATCAGCTGGTCAAGTTTGCGCAGTTCCTGTCATCATCAGAGGTCCGATTCCCCCCAACTCCCCACCCCCATTGTGCGCAACGTATTTTTCTCATGAGTCTGACAGCGCAGGGAGCAGATTGCTATGGAAGCGTGTCAGTGAGTCTCTCCCCTCTGGGTGAGATCATCTGCTCCACAGAGCTGTGAGCGTGATTGGAGAGACGCTTCCCCTCACACACAGATCTGTGAAGCGGAATGATCCCACCCAGAGGAGGGTTGGGAGACTCACTGACACACTTGTGAGGAGAATACGTTAAGCACACTGGGGGTGGGGAGTGTCGGACCTCTTTTGATGACAGGAACTGCGCAAATTCGACCAGCTGATCACCCACTACAAGGACAGAATGGAATAATGCCAGGGGGCGCTAGGGAGCATACTTCAGAAAAGAAAATCTTAGTAGTTATTGAATGGAGCATAATTTTTAATGTTAATTATAAAAGCATTTATTTCCACCTTTTCTGTTTGGTTAAAAGTATTCATTATGGTGGCACAATCCCTTTTAAAGGGATTTTCCCACAAACATAGGTTCATTTTAATCAATGGCATTCAATCAATGCAGGAGCATGGTCTGATCATACCACAGGCAGTGAAATATTTTACCCCAAAGAAAGAATCCGCTGTGATCCCCTGCTGTAATGTCTGTATATTGTTTTTCTTCCCCTTCCTGCCCAGGAGCTGTGGTATGATCAGACTGTGTCCCTGTACGGGCAGACACAGCCATTACACAGTACACAGCAGGGGAACATTTATAAGATTATCTCAGCACAGGAATATTTTATTTAAACACATCCAATTGTGGAGATTATTATTATTCCAAGATCTATTGATTAAAATCAACTTTCGTTTGTGGGAAAACCTCTTTGAGTCAAGCACTCTGTCTGCGGCACACCCTATCTAAGTAAGGACAGAGCAGGCTAGGTGTCAGAATTACTGTCCTGATCATGTCCATGTAATGGGTATTACTAAGCAGTGAAACAAAAAAATAGCCTTATAATTTCACTGCATCTTTTGATTTTTTTCAGTTGTGTGGTGAATGTGCATGTCCAGGTACGGGATTGCTCACACCAGAGTAGATTTTTTCATCCTATAGAATCAGGTTGATTATGCTAATGACACACTGATGAAACTCTGATCAGAGTCTGATCCGATTCTAATAGATGAGGGCACCATAGCACGCCATCGGGAGAAGATGGAGAACAAAATTTCTCCATCTTCTCCCTTCTGTGAGTCCACATATGTCAGCCAAGTGCAGTCCGATATTTTCCGTGCACCCATAGACTTGAATGGGTCAGTTGTCTCCGATTTCAAAGTGCAATTCCAGCATGCTGCAATTTATTTTCAGACAGATTTTGTAAGTGAAAAAAATCTGGCATCAGAATTGCCCCATTGAATAACAATGATCCGAGCCCTATCCAATAAAACATTAGCTAGCACTCGCCCAATGTATGTACCTGTGTGGGCGAGCCCTTACACATACTAATGCATTGTTTAAAGGTTTATTGTGAAGGCATAGAGGACCAAAGTATAAAACGGTGGTCAAAAGAGAGAAAAGCTCTGGCACTTCATTGTGAAATCTGGTGACAGATTTTAATTAAAAAACACATGAATTACTAACCCCATATTCCACTCTATCACACCATAACATAACTGTATATCATATAGGAATGCAGTGGGCACAAATGCTGTCCCGTGCCATCCACAGTGGTAGTTGGCTGTTAAATATTGCTTCACCACAAAATGTAATAACCTTTTCTAAAAATGTAAAAAAAAAAAACAATTAATCAAGTAAGGCATTTTTAAATTTATTTTTAGTTTTTTTTTTTCATCCCATCTCACAAGATATGAAAAGAAAAGTGATAAAACAGCAGCTCATTCCACAAAAAGCAAAGACTTACAGCTCTGTAAGCAGGGAATTGATAACATTATGCCCCCAATCCCTCCCCCCAAAAAAGTTTAGAAGTGATATTTTTGTACAATAAAAGTAAAACATACCCAATTAACTTTTCTTTTATATCGCCATATATATACTGGCACCCCAAAACTCAGCAGATTCTACAATGTCTTCCTTGGTCTACTAGTATGTTTGCCTTTAACAACCTTCCCATGTTCTTTGTATTTGGTCCAGATTTTAGACACAGCTGACTGTGAACAACCAACATCTTTTGCAACACTGCGTGATGATTTACCTTCTTTTAAGCGTTTGATAATCCTCTCCTTTGTTTCAATTGACATCTCTCGTGTTGGAGCCATGATTCATGTCAGTCCACTTGGTGAAACAACTCTCCAAGGTGTGATCACTCTTTTTTTAGATGCAGACTAATGAGCAGATCTAATTTGATGCTGGTGTTAGTTTTGGAAATGAAAATTTACAGGGTGATTCCATAATTTTTTATTCCTCAGAATTGAGTGATTCCATTTTTCCCTCTGCTTGGTCTGCAAAAAATTACCCTTACTGAGTACCACATTTTTATTCTTGATTTCTTTTAGTGTTTCTTAAAGCCATAAAGTTACAATTTGAATTGACTTTAGTTTTGTGCCATGTCTGTGATCTGCTTTTTTTCAACAACATTAAACAACTGAATGAACATCCTCCGAGCCCGATGATTCCATAATTTTTGCCAGGGGTTGTAGTTGCCTTGCTTTTGGCATGTTCTTAGTTGACCACACCTAGGGAGGGTAAAGATGGTTTTGGATTCTCTCTCTCTTTGTGCACCGTCTGACTATGGATTGGTGGAGTCGGAGTGAGCAGCTGATGGCTACACTGCGCATGGTAATTGGCAGCAGGGAGTTCCATGTCAATCAGTATGGCATCAGCAGTCATGCCTCTCTTTAACTTTATCTCCTATCACTTTGAGAGTTTTTTTTACTTGTTAGCGGCACCCCTACATATTTGTAACTTTGTTATTTTAAATATACTTGTTTTTTCTTTCTATTTTAGCTTAAAAAACATAGAAACATTGAGTAATTTTCTGCGCTCTGTCATCTGTTTGACTCCGGGGGATCTCCTACCGTGTATTTATCTCTGTCTGAACCGCCTGGGTCCTGCCTATGAGGGTCTGGAGCTTGGCATTGGAGAGACCATATTAATGAAAGCTGTAGCACAAGCAACAGGTAATTGAAATCTTAAACGTACATCGTAAACTGGAGAGAGTGAGCAATTTCATAGCACTCAGTTGGCATTGTATACCAAGAAATTCCCAGAATCACTTTATTTTTCACAAAGCACAGTAAATGAATACTTCTTTTTAATATACAGACTGAGCCCAACATACTTCTTATTTTTTAGTGTACTTTTTTTTTTCTGTCTTTCGGTGCATTCAACTTCACATGGCTGAATTTGCGTTCCTATGGTTATCTAGTCAAACTACATTTCCCATGAGCATTTGCTTCTTCTCAGTGCTGCCGTCTCCTGGCCGTGTCATCTTTTGAGAAGAATGCTCATTCCCTTTGATCGCTCCAGTCTGATGACGTCAGTGCTGCAGTCTTTGAAGTCCAGCTCATACACTTGAGATCGCCTCTGTCCTGCTCAGTGAGCTTGGTGAGGCGGAGGTGTATACATTTCAGCTCACTGCGGCTGATGGAGGCGTTCTGAACCCTTATCCTGCAAGTGTCAGTTCTGACGTCACCAGGCTGGAGCACTCGATCAAAGAGAGTGGGCGTTTTTCAAAAGATGACTTGGAGTCTTGGCCGGGACACTGCGCTGCCCTGATGACTCGGGGTAACTGTTTTACACACACGGAGGCAAGTTCTTAATTTATAATTCTAGCAAATCCATAAAACTTTGCCTCTTACATTTTATTGCAATATTTCTGCAGCCGAAAAAGCATAATTCTGGTGTTTAATCTTCATTTTCTAGTTGCACTGTTTACCGATCAGATTCGTTTTTTATATTTTGATAGGGCGTTTCTGAATGCAGCGATACCAATGTGTGTTTTTTTTTTATTTAAATTGTTTTACTTTTAGTGGGGCAAAAGGGGGGTGATTTGAACTTTATTTTGTTTAATATTTTTTAAAACGTGCTTGTTTGTTTTTTTTAAACACTGTATTTCAGCAGCAGAAGGGAAGGAAGGGAGACACAGATCCATTACTAGTGGGTAGGCGGAGCCCCACAGGATAGTTCACCTCAGATTTATAAAAAGTGACGACCGGCCCCTCCAGTATAAAGGCTCCTCCTACTCCCATGTCCTTCAGTCTAAAATTTGAGGTCGCAGAGGATAGTCGCTGCCTTTGCAGCTCCTCAGAAGATTTATTTTTGTCCCAGAGACCTGGACCCCAGTGGTCTAGAGGTCTCAGGGCGTCTCAGCGCTGCTGGTACCCCCACCCCTCCCCTGGCGGATCTGCGTACCCGCTAAGGCGGTCCCCGCAGAACCCTGCCGGCCCCGGGGGATACAGGGCGCTTCCTGGCGGAGACGCAAACCGCGCCTGTGGGGTCCCTGCGCGCTCCGCCGTGGGGGAAGCTAAGGGCCATGGCGCCACACATCCCTGAGGGTCCCTGTGGTTCTCAGCTGGGTAAGTGCTCAGTATGTACGAGTCCTTCAGCGGCTGCTGCGGCAGCCGCTGTTACTTTAATCAATGCGGTGACTGCTGTTTTTTTATCCGCAGGTGGAATCCCTGCAGTGAGGTGTCAGACGAGCAGGAGCGGAGGATGGAGAAGCCGCACGCTTTTTTGAACGGCGGCGGGGGGCGTGGCCTCGCGTCCCCTCGGCTGCCTGTCTATCACGGGCAGGAAGCGCTCTAAGCGCGCGCCGGAGCGGTTCCCGCCCCTTCCTCTTCCGGCTTCTTCATGCGCGGTGGCCATACCGCGCGGCGTCCTCCTGCTCCTAGCTCATCTCTCGTCTCTCTCTCTCTCCCTCATTCCGGACGGTCCACTTCAAAAAAAGACTGGGAAGAGCAGTCACCGCGGCCAGCTGGGTGAGTCGCTTCTGTCTTTAAGGCAGAAGGTTCCTCTCTCACCTCCGTAGCGCGGGGCACCTCTCTGCAACCTTGTTAAGGTAGTCAGACTGTGCTGTACCTGCCTCTGTTACGTCTCAGCTGAGGTATTTCTGGGGCTCGCACACCTCTTTTAAAAAGCAGAGGTTGTCCGCAGTCTGCAGCTTTAACCCCTCGAAGGCAGTTAACCCTTAAATCTTGCTCTGTCGGGCAGCTGGGGTAGCTTTCTTTCCTAGAGGAGCTGTAACCCTTCAGCGCTTGGTTTCCCCTGGGAAGAACAGGCTGTGGTACGGGATCACTCTGTCCTAGTTACTGACCACACCTTTAAGGGGTTATTCGGCCTTTCAAAATTCTGTATGAGGGCATGTCGGATCAGGGTCCAGAAGGCGCGGACCGCCTCCCAGGTCCGCTTCAGGATCTGTCTCGCGTATCTGACACGCAGGAGTCCTCGACGGCGTCAAGTTTAACGCTGGTCGGGGGGCTCAGTGATGTTAAAGTGGAGGCGCTCACTCGCTCCATTGAAAGCCTGTCTGGCCTTCTAGGTCATTGGGTATCGGATAAATCCCAACAGACTTCTCGTGGCAAGAAGCGCCACAGGCCGGTACTGTCCCCTCCGCACAGCGAGACGGAGGCCTCAGAAACTCCGACAAGCTCTGCTGGGGAGATCTCCGATTCTGACGAAGAGGATCGGCAGGGGCGCTCTGCTTCGCTTTTGGGCCGCGTGGATGCCTTCATTGTGGCTATGAGAGAGGCGTTACAGTTGCCTGATGAGGTATCGAGACGCCCTGGTAAGTCGGCCCGGCTGTTTCAGGAGTCGCGTCGGACTCGGTCGACTCTGCCATCACTCGATGAGCTTAGCGAGGCGGTGGAGAAAGAACGCCTGTGTCCGGATAAGCGTTTTCAGGGGACACGGATTTTTGATGCTCTGTACCCCTGTTCCACGGAGACTGTCTCTAATTGGGTTCCCTCTCCTGAGGTGGACGTTCCTTTATCTCAGCTGAGCAAATCTTCTCTGCTTCCTGTTAAAGGGAAGGCGAGTCTGCAGGATCCGCTAGACAGAAAGACAGAGTTAGCGGCGAAATCCATCTACGAGGCCGCGGGTCATGGATTCCGAGCGTCTTTAGGAGCCATGTGTGCTGGTGAGGCGTCTCTGCGGTGGTTGGATCAGCTACGGACGGCGTGGCAAGATGGGACCCCGTTATCGGAGGTAGAAAGGCTCATCCAGTTGTTGGAAGAGGCGGCCCGATATGTCAGAGGCGCGGTTCTGGATACTACTTCGGTTCTGTCCAGAGCGCAATCCTCGGCCGTCAGTCAGAAGAGCGCTGTGGCTTAAGCAGTGGACTGGAGACACGGTATCCAAGCAAGGTTTGCTGAGTCTGGCGTACAAGGGCGGTCAGCTTTTTGGTTCTGACCTCACGGAGCTGATTGCTAAGGCCAAAGCAAAGGACACGGCTTTGCCGCAGATGAGAGCAGCGGCGTCTACGTCTGGCAAGTCTAGTGTCGGTGGTGGTCGTCTGTCCTTTCGGCCCAGGGGACGGTTCGGTCAGCCCTCTTGGGGATCGGGTCGTCCCTCGTCTTCCGGAAAGAAGAGCTCTCAAAAATCCCGTACTCCCTGGAAACAGAATTTCTGTCAAGACAAACGGGAAACTGACGACAAGCCCGCTAAGGCGGACTGACGCCAGGTGCTCACCCGAGGGTTCCCGGGTGGGGGGTTGTCTGCTCCAATTCGAGTCGACTTGGGCATTCCACGTATAGGACGCCTGGGTGACGCGGGTTATGTCGGCAGGCTATTTCATAGAGTTTCATTCTCGACTCCCAGACAGGTTTTGCCAGTCTCGCATCCCGTCTGAGCCCAAGCTGGCAGCTGTACTGTTGCGGGAGGTCGATTCTCTTCTGCAGAACGGCGTAGTGGTTACGGTTCCACCGGAGGACCGGGGAAGGGGGTTTTACTCCAACCTCTTTGTGGTTCCCAAAAAGGAGGACAAGTTTCGCCCCATTCTGGATCTCAAAGAGTTGAATCTTCATGTCCGGACCCGGAAGTTCCGCATGGAATCTCTTTGCTCTGTTGTGGCGGCCCTGTCACAGTACATTTTTTTTGGTGTCAATCGACATCCGCGACGCCTATTTGCATGTTCCCATCGGAAGGGCCCACCAACGCTTCCTGCGTTTTGCCATAGGTCAGGCTCATTATCCGTTTGTGGCCCTGCCGTTCGGGTTGGCCTCGGCGCCCAGGGTTTTTACAAAAATTCTGGCGCCACTTATGGCGATTCTCCAAAGACAAGGGGTTACGATTCTTCCCTACCTGGACGACCTGTTGATAGTGTCATCCACAGCGGAGGAGGCGGTGACAGCTCGCGATCTATCCCTTCAGCACTTGGAAGACTTCGGGTGGCTGGTCAATTGGAAGAAGTCTTCTCTGGAGCCGTCACAGTCGATCCTGTTCCTGGGAATGCATTTCGACACGGTACGGGCAGTGGTGTCCCTGCCTCCGGACAAATAAGCGAACCTTCGTCACCAGGTTCAAGCCATGAGGTAGACGACGGCAATGTCCCTTCGAAGGTGTATGCGCCTTCTGGGTCTGATGGTGGCGACAATGGAGGCGGTACCGTTTGCTCAATTTCATTCCAGGGGTCTCCAAGATCTCATTCTGACCCGTTGGGATCGATCGCCGGCTTCGCTGGATCGCAGTGTCATTATCTCCCGCAGGGTGCGAGAGTCTCTCGGATGGTGGTTACGTCCGGAGGTGTTATCCCTGGGGAAATCTTTCCTCCTTCCACGGTGGTCGGTCATAACCACCGATGCCAGCCTGACGGGCTGGGGGGGAGTTTGGAACGATCTTTACTTTTTACTTAATTAATCCACCTGACCTACTTATCGGATTCCCCCGTCCATACTTGATACTTAATTGATCCCCCGTCCATACTTTACTGATCCCCCGCCGATATCTAATTGATACACTTGCACATCCCTAATTGATCCCCGTCCATACACCTATATATAAATAATTGTGTTTTGTACTTGTATATATATACTGACTGTATCCCCATATTTAGAATGACGTCCATTTTGGCCGGAGCCGTGCAGTGTACATCTTGCGCAATGTATGCATTCCGTGAGCAACCGCTCGAGGATCCATACTGCTGCGAGAGATGTGAGCATATCGTGCACTTGGAAGCCCAAATTCTGGATCTAAGTGCTCAGATAGCGGTACTGAGGAGCATCGACAACATGGAACGGAGTTTGCTGCTTACCGAGCAGACACTCAATGGGTCAATACTGGGGGTGGAGCATAGAGGGGAAGTGCAGGCTGAACAGGCAGGGAGCTGGATAACAGTTAGGAGGGATAGAGGGAAGAAGTATAGGAAGGCTGGTTCAGAACCGGCATTATTGGAGCACGACAGATCCTCTGACCGCCGGGGGAGTGTATGCTCCAGTAATGAGGGGGAGGGGGGAAGTGTAGGGCAGGCAAGACAGGTTCTGGTAGTGGGTGACTCTATTATTAGGGGGACAGACAGGGCAATCTGTCACAAAGACCGGGATCGCCGAACGGTGTGCTGCCTCCCTGGCGCTCGAGTCCGGCACATCGCGGATCGGGTTGACAGGTTACTGGGTGGGGCTGGCGAAGACCCAGCGGTCATGGTCCACATCGGCACCAATGACAAAGTGAGTGGTAGATGGAGGGTCCTTAAAAATGATTTCAGGGACCTAGGTAGGAAGCTTAGGGCAAGGACCTCCAAGGTAGTTTTCTCAGAAATACTACCAATCCCGCGAGCCACACAGGAGCGCCAACGGGAAGTTAGGGAGGTGAAAAAGTGGCTAAAGAGTTGGTGCAAGGCAGAAGGGTTTGGGTTCATGGAGAACTGGGCCGACTTCGCGGTCGGCTACAGGCTCTACCGTAGGGATGGGCTGCACCTCAATGGGGAGGGTGCAGCGGTGCTGGGGAAGAAGATGGCTAATAGGTTGGAGGAGTTTTTAAACTAGAGACGGGGGGGGGGAAACCAAGGAAATAGGTGGGATGTGAGGCAAGCAAGGGGGAAGGGGAGAAGTGAATATAATGAGGGTGGAGAGGGGGGTGGGGATAGTACAGTTAGATCGTTAGAGAAGAATAGGATGCTAAATAACCCCAAAGTTTTATCTTGCATGCTGACCAACGCAAGAAGCCTGACCAATAAGGCGGATGAGCTGCAGGCGCTTATATCGGAGGAGAGGTATGACATCGTAGGTATAACAGAGACTTGGCTAGACGATAGCTACGACTGGGCGGTAAATTTATTAGATTATAGTTTATTTAGAAGGGACCGGAAACAGGGGAAAGGCGGAGGAGTCTGCTTATATGTAAAGTCATGTCTAAAACCCAGACTGAGGGAAGATATAGGAGAGGGAGAAGAGGGGGTCGAGTCCATGTGGGTAGAGATAGAGGGAACTAAAAATAATAATAAAATATTACTGGGGGTCTGCTATAAGCCACCCAATATAACAGAGGAGAATGAGAATCTGCTATTAGGACAAATAGACAAAGTAGCAAAACATAATGAAGTGATTGTAATGGGGGATTTCAACTACCCGGATATTGACTGGGAAACAGAAACCTGTAGATCTCAGAAAGGAAAAAGGTGCTTGACAAATATTAAGGATAATTATCTCTCCCAACTAGTGCAGGAACCAACGAGAGGGAAGGCCGTGTTGGACTTAATATTGACTAATAGGCCTGATAGAATAACGGAGGTACAGATAGGGGGGCACCTAGGTAATAGCGACCATAATATTATCGACTTCAAAATGCCCTTCAGTAGGGTTATCAATAAGGGAACAACAAAAACATTAAACTTTAGGAGGGCGAAGTTTGATCAGCTGATATAAAACCTTCAACTTATTGACTGGGACAAAGTACTTAATCAATGGAATACGAATAGTAAATGGGAAACCTTCAAAAGAATTCTGAATACTCAGTGCGAGAGGTATATACCGTATGGGAATAAAAGGGCCAGAAATAAGAGGAAACCAATATGGTTGAACAAGAACGTAAAAGGGGCGTTAAATAGCAAAAAAGAGGCATTCAAGAGATTAAAACAGGAAAACAGTAAGGAGGCACTAATGTGTTACAAGGAAAAAACGAGAACCTGTAAAAAAACAAATAAAAATAGCGAAGGAGGAAACAGAGAAACGTATTGCTAGGGAAAGTAGATCAAATCCCAAACTGTTCTTTACGTATATAAATAGTAAAAGGATTAAATCGGATAATATTGGACCGATAAAAAGTGAGGAAGGCAAAATCATAGAGAAAGATGAGGATAAAGCTAATCTATTAAATAATTTTTTTTCGACAACTTTCACAAAGGAAATAGAACTAACAGGAGAAATGAGAAGTGACAAGCTTAATCCTCCACTAAGTATGACTAATCTAACCCAAGTTGAGGTACAGAAACGCCTCAGTAACATTAAAATAAACAAATCACCAGGACCTGATGGCATACACCCACGGGTACTAAGGGAACTAAGTAATGTGATAGACAGACCGTTATATCTTATATTTAAGGACTCTGTTGAGACTGGGTCTGTGCCACTTGATTGGCGACAGGCGAATGTAGTGCCAATATTCAAAAAGGGAGCGAAAAGTGACGCCGGAAACTATCGGCCGGTGAGTCTGACGTCCGTTGTGGGCAAAATTTTTGAAAGCTTCATTAAAGAGGCAATTACGGAGCATCTTGATGCTAATAATCTTTTAATCCCGAACCAACATGGATTCATGAGGAATCGCTCCTGCCAAACAAACCTGATTGACTTCTACGAGGAGGTTAGCTCTCGAGTAGATCAGGGGGAACCAGTGGATGTCGTGTATCTCGACTTCTCAAAAGCGTTCGATAGCGTGCCACATAATAGGTTGGTATACAAAATGAGAATGATGGGGCTGGGGGAAAATGTCTGCAAGTGGGTAGCTAACTGGCTAAAGGATAGAAGGCAGAGGGTGGTTATAAATGGAATATACTCAGATTGGGTAAGCGTCACTAGTGGGGTACCACAGGGGGTCTGTACTAGGCCCAATGTTATTTAATATCTTTATTAACGACATAGTCAACGGGATAAATAGTAAAATATCAATATTTGCAGATGACACAAAGTTATGTAAAACAATTAATACAAAAGAGGACAGTGCAGACCTACAGAGGGATTTGGATAAGCTGGGTAGGTGGAGCATTAAATGGCAAATGAGGTTTAATGAGGAGAAATGTAAGGTCATACATATGGGAAGGAAAAATGGAAGTCACCAGTACTCACTGAATGGGAAATCATTGGGGAATTCAGAGATGGAGAAGGACTTGGGCATCTTGATTGATAGCAAACTAAATTGGAGTGCCCAGAGTCAGGCCGCTGCTGTAAGGGCAAACAGGGTAATGGGATGTATCAGAAGAGGTATAGCTGCAAAGGATGAGAACATTGTTCTTCCACTGTACAAAGCACTGGTCAGACCACACTTGGAATACTGTGCTCAGTTATGGGCCCCAATATATAGAAAGGATATAAATGAGCTTGAAAAGGTACAAAGGAGGGCAACAAAATTAATAAAGGGAATGGAGGGACTGCAATACCCAGAGAGGTTGGCAAAACTAGGACTATTCAGCCTGGAAAAGAGAAGGTTGAGGGGGGACATAATAAATGTGTACAAATATGTTAGGGGACAGTATAGAGATCTTGCCCGGGATTTGTTCAAAAGGAGGGATATTACGGTAACAAGAGGGCATTCACTAAGACTGGAAGAGCAAAAGGTTTCAGCACCAGCATAGGAAGGGTTCTTTACGGTAAGAGCAGTGAGAATATGGAATTCACTGAGTGAGGAGACGGTAATGTCGGATTCACTACACCAGTTCAAGCGGGGACTGGATGCATTTCTAGATACCAGGCAGATTTCAGCATATACTTAAAAATAAAATAAAATAGTAGGTTGATACAGGGATTTATTCTGACTGCTGGTTTCAGAGTCGGGAGGGAATTTTTCCTCAGGTGAAGATTGGCCAAATCATTTGGGGTTTTTGCCCTCCTCTGGATCAACTTTAGCAATTACAGAACTAACAGGTCGAACTTGATGGACGCAAGTCTTTATTCGGCTTTACAAACTATGTTACTATGTTACTATGATCTCTGGATTCAGGGAGTCTAGTCGTCAGAAGAGTCTTCTCTGCCGATCAATATCCTGGAGTTGAGGGCGATTTTTCTCTGCCTCCGCCATTGGACGGTCCCTTTGAGCGGTCTGCCAGTCCGAGTTCAGACGGACAATGCGACAGCGGTCGCATATATCAACCATCAAGGCGGGACGAGGAGTTCCAGACTCATGATGGAGGTCTCTCGGATCATGTTATGGGCCGAGTCCAGGGTTCCAGTCATCTCCGCGATTCATATTCCAGGAGTGCGGAATATCACAGCGGATTTTCTCAGTCGCGAGCATGTGGATCCGGGAGAATGGAGTCTTCATCCGGAAGTGTTTGCACTGCTGTGCTCCCGTTGGGGAACTCCCGAAGTGGATTTGATGGCATCCAGGCTGAACGCCAGGATTCTGACGTTCATGTCCAGGTACAAGGACCCAGAGGCCGTGGCGGTGGATGCTCTAGTAGCCCCGTGGGACCAGTTCGAGCTGATCTACGTATTTCCACCGGTATCTTTACTACCTCTGGTGATCAGACGGATCAAACTCGAGCGAATCTCTGCAATTTTGGTGGCGCCAGATTGGCCGAGGAGGGCGTGGTTTTCAACGCTGGTGTCGCTTCTGGCAGCACCTCCGTTTCCACTACCTCTTCGCCCGGACTTGTTAACCCAAGGACCCATTCGTCATCCGGACCTGAAGTCTCTTCGTTTGACGGCGTGGCTCTTGAGACCGAAATCTTGACCCGTCAAGTGTTTTCAGCCGAGGTCATTGCCACTCTGCGAGTGGCCAGAGGGCCTGCTACGACTAGGGTTTATCACAAAACTTGGGAGGCCTTCTTTTCGTGGTGTTCTGGATCTTCAAGAAACCCAAGGGTTTTTTCCATTCCCAACTTATTGGCCTTCCTGCAATATGGATTGGACAAGGGTCAGGTATCTGCTCTATCCTTGCTTTTTCGGAAGGCTATTGCCTCGCACAGGGATGTGCTTTCCTTTTTTCGCGGGGTAACACGTCAGTTTCCGCCTCGGAAGAAGTTTGTAGCTCCTTGGCGGCTTAATCTAGTCTTGGAGACTCTTCAACACAGACCTTTTGAGCCTATGGATTCTGCTACGCTTTTTTTGCTTTCTTGGAAGGTGGCCTTTCTGGTGGCGGTCACCTCTTTGAGAAGGGTTTCTGAATTGTCTTGCTCGCCCTCTTTTCTGGAATTCCACTCGGATCGTGTGGTGCTTCGCACCCGTTGTGACTTTCTGCCTAAAGTGGTGTCACATTTCCATGTTAATCAGGACATCGTGTGGCCCTCACTCTGTCCAGAACCGAGGAATTCAAAGGAGCGGGCCTTGCACTCGTTGGATTTAGTGCGGGCTTTGAAGTTTTATCTTTCAATCACGCAAGGTTTTCGGAAGTCGGACTCCCTTTTTGTGATTCCTGCTGGTCGTCGGCGTGGTCAGCGGGCTTCCAAAGACACTATAGCTTGGTGGATACGGTCGGCTATCCTAGAGGCGTATCGGCTCAGAGGCAAGCCTTGCCCTATTAAGGTTCGAGCTCACTCCACTAGAGCTGTGGGGTCGTCGTGGGCCTTTCACCAAGGGGGCTCGGCAGCTCAACTCTGCCGGGCAGCTACCTGGCGTTCCGTTCACACTTTTACAAAATTTTATAAGGTGGACGTCAGTGCTTCCGCTGATGCTGCCCTAGGACGTAGGGTCCTGCAGGCTGCGGTGGTTTAGGTTATCTCTTTAACTTGAGTTTAGCGCTGGTTGCTCGTTTATCTAAGTTGTTGGGGTGTTGGCGATTCTGCCATTGTTTCCCACCCTTGAGTTCTGGACTGCTTTGGGACGTCCCACTAGTAATGATCCTGTGTCTCCCTTCCTTCCCTTCTGCTGCTGAAAGACGGATTTTGGTAAGACCTTACCTGTAAAATCCTTTTCAGCGAAGGAAGGAAGGGAGACACAGCACCCTCCCATGGCAGAAGTTTATTATAGTTTTTCAGATGCGGCACGACTCCTCTCTGATGGCGGTTATCTGGGTTGGGGTTGGCGCGCAAAGACTCTGTTCCAGCATTGCCAGCTCATGGCAGTTGTCAGGTCCAGTGAGTAGTACCTGGGGCTGTGTGGTTTCTTCTACTATATGCATAACCTGTTCTCTCTTTTTTTCTGAGTTTTCAGAAGAGGTTGTGTTGCTCCTCTGGTGTTGTCTGCTCTTCCTTAGCTTGTGTACGGACTGGAGAATCATGGGAGTAGGAGGAGCCTAGGCTGGAGGGGCCGGTCGTCACTTTTATAAATCTGAGGTGCACTATCCTGTGGGGCTCCGCCTACCCACTAGTAATGATCCTGTGTCTTCCTTCCTTCCTTCGCTGAAAAGGATTTTACAGGTAAGGTCTTACCAAAATCCGTCTTTAAAGGGGTATTCCCATCTCTAAGATCCTATCCCAATATATAGTAGATGTAATAATAATAATATTAGCAAATACCTCCAATTAGAAATATAGTATAGTATTCTTGATTCGCTATGTCTCTTTCCTCATGTGCAGGCATTGCAGGACCTTAGGTATCCATGTTTATGTCCACTGATACAGTGACAGTTAGCTAGCTGCTAGTGGTCGTAACCGTGGATACCTAAGGTCCTGTATTGCCTGCACATGAGGTAAGTGACATAGCGAATGAAAAATACCTACAATTAGAAATGTAGTATAGTATTTGCTATTATTAGTATTCCACCTACTACATATTGGGATAAGATCTTGGAGATGGGAGTACCCCTTTAATTGTCCCTTTAGGAATCTTGCAGCTGCAATCATTTGATTGCCTGTGCTATACATAACAGTGATTTAGCACTGCTATGTATAGCAGAAATCACAATCTCCTATGAACCCCGGCTATGGACCTGTTTTCACAGGACAATCGTGATGGCAAGCTTGGGGGTCTTCAGCAGATCCGCGGCTGTCATGACAACCCATCGAGCCCCATGATCACAGGACATGGGTGCTGATGGGAGGGATCAATGATATACTTCCTGTCTGCGTATGTTAAATGCCACTGTCAGTGATTGAATGTACCATTTAACTTCTTAACAGCCGCTGGTGGATCTCCAATCCACACACGTCTGTTAGTGCGACTTGATGGCTGATTAAATTGGCCATCAAGTGCAGGGAAAGATGCGGGTTCAGCATCATAGCCAGAATCAAAGAAAAAAAAAAAGATGAGACAATCTCTTTATGGAGAGTTCTGAAGATTGCCATCTGTTGTGAATGGGTTACAGGTTATAGACAGCTGAAAAAAGTCCTCCCTGTATGCCTCATATCAGAGGCCTTGTTATTGAGAAATCATCATTTATCACTTTATAAAGATGAGCTCTTCCAGGCTGTGGGGAGGACGCTGCCTGGAGGATAACTCTGCCTCCAGAGATTATTGTACATGGAGGAGGAGTTACCAGTGTGATGTGTAATGCCCGCTCTCTGCTCTCCTGATCTCACTGCAGAGCTGTGTGTGATTATACCTGACACATCTGCAGGTTCCTCTCAGCTTCCATCTAACAGGCAGACAGGGGGTGGTATTGTTACAATACAGCAGAGCTGTGACAAGCAAAACGTGTTTGCAAGAAGACAAAGTTCATTAATCCTGTTCTGTGTTAGTTACTTGTCTCACACTGGTAACTCCCCCTCCATGTACAATAATCTCTGGAGGCTGAGTTATCTTCCAGGCAGCATCCTCCCCAGAGCCCTGAACAGCTCATTTACACATAAGAAAAATGTGCATTCCTCTGAAATAAGACATCAGATCACAGATATCAGGGTATCACTTTATTCAGCTTCCTATGACCTACATGCCCATATAGATGACTTAGGAGGGTTCTTCCTTCTAACAGATTCTCTTTAAGTCATTTTTGCAAATAAAGTGGCTGGCAGGTATTAGAATGCTAACAAACATGTTAATATTGCATGGACTTCAGTCCCAATGTTTTTTTATTATACTGTTTATAAATGTTTATTTTTTGTATATGCGCATACTTAAAGGGAATCACCAAGTTTTTGCTACCTAATCTGAAAGCAGCATGATGTAGGGGCAGATCCCTGGATTCCAGCAATGCATCACTTACTGGGTTGCTTGCTGCAGTTTTGGTAAAATCACTGCTTTCTCTGCTGCAGATCTACCAGTTCTCAGAGTTCTGAGCTCTGTGTAACCCCACCCCCACCAGTGATTGGCCGCTTTCTGCCTATGCAGTGTGTATACAGAAAGCTGCCAATCACTGGTGGGGAAGGTTTATACAGAACTCATAAATATGAAGGACTACCTGGCAGCAGGTTTACTAGTTCTCTACTGATTTTCTGCTGATAAAACTGAGATTTTACCGAAACTACAGCAAGCAGCCAAGTAAGTGACACAGCGCTGCAATGAGTGTTTATGCACCTACTGCTGCTCTCAGATTAGATAGCGAATACTATTCGACAGATTCTTTGTAATAGTTCATGTTTATTTAAATGTTCTGTTTTCTCAGGTCGACAGTTAGACAAAATTAAGGCTGAAGCTCAGGAGAAGGGAGACCTAGGGCTTGTTGCTGAAAGCAGCCGTGGTAATCAGCGAACCATGTTCACACCTCCCAAGCTCATGGTCTCAGGTGTTTTCAGCAAACTAAAAGATATCGCCAGGATGACTGGTAACACTGTAAGTACCTTCAATTGCATACAGAGAAATACTGTGCAAGATTGCTTCATCTTTCAGAGGCCAAACCCTTTTGCGCTAATTGTAGCACACCCTCCAATGCTGGACATACACGTGAGATATGACTGGTACATAATTTGTGTGAGGGGAGACCACAAAGGCGAGATTGATTGATTGTTGCAATTCAGGTAACAGCAGCTTATTATTCCTGTCGGTGGACAGCAGAATTACACTAAGATGAACATAAACACATTTACACATACATGTATTTTAAAATGACTAATTTAAGGACATTTTCACAAATGCTTCATTATTCACTCATGGACACTAAGCCACCTATTTCTTAAATCAGGGCTGCGGAGTCAGTAAGGCAAACCTCCAACTCCTCAATTCCCCTGACTTCTGACTCCACAGCGCTGCCTCACTACTGAGCGTGTACATAAAGTGCAGCACAGATTCATCTCACTGCCTCACTACTGAGCGTGTACATAAAGTGCAGCACAGATTCATCTCATTACTGAGCGTGTACATAAAGTGCAGCACAGATTCACCTCACTACTGAGCGTGTACCTAAAGTGCAGCACAGATTCATCTCACTACTGAGCGTGTACATAAAGTGCAGCACAGATTCATCTCACTACTGAGCGTGTACCTAAAGTGCAGCACAGATTCATCTCACTACTGAGCGTGTACCTAAAGTGCAGCACAGATTCATCTCACTACTGAGCGTGTACCTAAAGTGCAGCACAGATTCATCTCACTACTGAGCGTGTACCTAAAGTGCAGCACAGATTCACCTCACTACTGAGCGTGTACATAAAGTGCAGCACAGATTCACCTCACTACTGAGCGTGTACCTAAAGTGCAGCACAGATTCATCTCACTACTGAGCGTGTACCTAAAGTGCAGCACAGATTCACCTCACTACTGAGCGTGTACATAAAGTGCAGCACAGATTCACCTCACTACTGAGCGTGTACCTAAAGTGCAGCACAGATTCATCTCACTACTGAGCGTGTACCTAAAGTGCAGCACAGATTCATCTCACTACTGAGCGTGTACCTAAAGTGCAGCACAGATTCATCTCACTACTGAGCGTGTACATAAAGTGCAGCACAGATTCATCTCACTGCCTCACTACTGAGCGTGTACCTAAAGTGCAGCACAGATTCATCTCATTACTGAGCGTGTACCTAAAGTGCAGCACAGATTCATCTCATTACTGAGCGTGTACCTAAAGTGCAGCACAGATTCACCTCACTACTGAGCGTGTACATAAAGTGCAGCACAGATTCATCTCACTACTGAGCGTGTACCTAAAGTGCAGCACAGACTCATCTCACTGCCTCACTACTGAGCGTGTACCTAAAGTGCAGCACAGATTCACCTCACTACTGAGCGTGTACCTAAAGTGCAGCACAGATTCACCTCACTACTGAGCGTGTACCTAAAGTGCAGCACAGATTCACCTCACTACTGAGCGTGTACATAAAGTGCAGCAGATTCACCTCACTACTGAGTGTGTACATAAAGTGCAGCACAGATTCATCTCACTGCCTCACTACTGAGCGTGTACATAAAGTGCAGCACAGATTCATCTCACTACTGAGCGTGTACCTAAAGTGCAGCACAGATTCATCTCACTACTGAGCGTGTACATAAAGTGCAGCACAGATTCATCTCACTACTGAGCGTGTACATAAAGTGCAGCACAGATTCACCTCACTACTGAGCGTGTACATAAAGTGCAGCACAGACTCGTCTCACTGCCTCACTACTGAGCGTGTACCTAAAGTGCAGCACAGATTCACCTCACTACTGACCGTGTACCTAAAGTGCAGCACAGATTCATCTCACTACTGAGCGTGTACCTAAAGTGCAGCACAGATTCATCTCACTACTGAGCGTGTACATAAAGTGCAGCACAGATTCATCTCACTGCCTCACTACTGAGCGTGTACCTAAAGTGCAGCACAGATTCACCTCACTACTGAGCGTGTACCTAAAGTGCAGCACAGATTCATCTCACTACTGAGCGTGTACCTAAAGTGCAGCACAGATTCATCTCACTACTGAGCGTGTACATAAAGTGCAGCACAGATTCATCTCACTACTGAGCGTGTACCTAAAGTGCAGCACAGACTCATCTCACTGCCTCACTACTGAGCGTGTACCTAAAGTGCAGCACAGATTCACCTCACTACTGAGCGTGTACCTAAAGTGCAGCACAGATTCATCTCACTACTGAGCGTGTACATAAAGTGCAGCACAGATTCATCTCACTACTGAGCGTGTACCTAAAGTGCAGCACAGACTCATCTCACTGCCTCACTACTGAGCGTGTACCTAAAGTGCAGCACAGATTCACCTCACTACTGAGCGTGTACCTAAAGTGCAGCACAGATTCACCTCACTACTGAGCGTGTACCTAAAGTGCAGCACAGATTCACCTCACTACTGAGCGTGTACATAAAGTGCAGCACAGATTCACCTCACTACTGAGCGTGTACATAAAGTGCAGCACAGATTCATCTCACTGCCTCACTACTGAGCGTGTACCTAAAGTGCAGCACAGATTCACCTCACTACTGAGCGTGTACCTAAAGTGCAGCACAGATTCACCTCACTACTGAGCGTGTACATAAAGTGCAGCACAGATTCATCTCACTACTGAGCGTGTACCTAAAGTGCAGCACAGATTCATCTCACTACTGAGCGTGTACATAAAGTGCAGCACAGATTCATCTCACTACTGAGCGTGTACATAAAGTGCAGCACAGATTCATCTCGCTACTGAGCGTGTACATAAAGTGCAGCACAGATTCATCTCACTACTGAGCGTGTACATAAAGTGCAGCACAGATTCATCTCACTACTGAGCGTGTACCTAAAGTGCAGCACAGATTCACCTCACTACTGAGCGTGTACATAAAGTGCAGCACAGATTCACCTCACTACTGAGCGTGTACATAAAGTGCAGCACAGATTCACCTCACTACTGAGCGTGTACATAAAGTGCAGCACAGATTCACCTCACTACTGAGCGTGTACATAAAGTGCAGCACAGATTCACCTCACTACTGAGCGTGTACCTAAAGTGCAGCACAGATTCATCTCACTACTGAGCGTGTACCTAAAGTGCAGCACAGATTCACCTCACTACTGAGCGTGTACCTAAAGTGCAGCACAGATTCATCTCACTACTGAGCGTGTACCTAAAGTGCAGCACAGATTCATCTCACTACTGAGCGTGTACATAAAGTGCAGCACAGATTCATCTCACTACTGAGCGTGTACATAAAGTGCAGCACAGATTCATCTCACTACTGAGCGTGTACATAAAGTGCAGCACAGATTCATCTCACTACTGAGCGTGTACATAAAGTGCAACACAGATTCATCTCACTACTGACCGTGTACCTAAAGTGCAGCACAGATTCATCTCACTACTGAGCGTGTACATAAAGTGCAGCACAGATTCATCTCACTACTGACCGTGTACCTAAAGTGCAACACAGATTCATCTCACTACTGACCGTGTACCTAAAGTGCAACACAGATTCATCTCACTACTGACCGTGTACCTAAAGTGCAGCACAGATTCATCTCACTACTGAGCGTGTACATAAAGTGCAGCACAGATTCATCTCACTACTGAGCGTGTACATAAAGTGCAGTACAGATTCATCTCGCTATTGAGCGTGTACATAAAGTGCAGCACAGATTCATCTCACTACTGAGCGTGTACATAAAGTGCAGTACAGATTCATCTCACTACTGAGCGTGTACATAAAGTGCAGCACAGATTCATCTCGCTATTGAGCGTGTACATAAAGTGCAGCACAGATTCATCTCACTACTGAGCGTGTACCTAAAGTGCAGCACAGATTCATCTCGCTATTGAGCGTGTACATAAAGTGCAGCACAGATTCATCTCCACTAAAAGCCGAGATCCTTAGATCAGGAATAGAACAGATATTTATAGAACATTTCATAACTTTCCCAAATTCTTATGTAAATAATTTACAGCATATCCTGCACTGAACTACTGTACCCAATTCAACATCTATTCATTCATTCATTCATTCATTAACTCAGAGCCAAAATAATCCAGTTTTTTAAGAAGATTAGTGCATAAAGACCAAGCCTATTTTGGCTGTCAGTAAGTTGTTTTTTTTTTAATTTATTTTGTCCATTCTTTTTATCAGCGCACTTTGGGGTACATAAAATACCAAGGGGTTATCCAGTTTATCAAAATTATTTTACACCGTCTCAATGTGAGACGTACAAGCACATCACATGCCACGTGCGGTTCTATGCAACAGAATCAAAAGCTCTATACCCAGTGAATGACAGCTGTGTTTTATAGCTGCCATCTGCGTGTAACAGCAGCGTTTGGAGCTAAACCATGCTTACTGATAACTTCTTAAATGCCCTGACAATACTGGATAGTGGCATCCAAAGGGGTTGCCCCACAAACTAAGTGCATTTTAATTAATAGATTTTGTTTTAATAGGTTCCACAATTAGATGTGTTAAACAACAAAAAAAATAAATTCCTGTGCTGAGATAATCTTATAAATGTGCCCCTGCTGTGTACTGTGTAATGGCTGTGTCTGACCGTACAGGAACATAGTCTGACCATACCACAGCTCCTGGACAGGGGGGAAGCAAAAGATTATACAGGCAGCACAGCATAAGATCGCAACTGCTGCTTTCTGAGAGGTAGAACATGTGTAACCCCTTCACGGCCGATGACGTGTATGTATACAAGTGCTTCATTGGCTGTAAGCTATAATCAACATTAACAGAAATAAACACTTGAAATAGATCACTCTGTTTGTAATGACTCTATATAATATGAGGTTCACTTTTTGTATTGAAGAACTGAAATAAATAAACTTTTTGATGATATTCTAACTTAGTGAGAAGCACTTGTGTATATGTATATGTGTCATCGGTCGTGTCCCTGCTTTGATGAGGACTTTGGCGCCGAGCGCTCTTCTTTCCCTGCACTTCAATCACTGACAGTGGCATTTAACAGCCTGGAAGCTCGTCACAAGTCCCGTCCATCAGCAGTACCTGTCACGTGACAGCTGGGTGTCTGCAGAAGACCCCCGTGCCTGTCATTGTGAATCCCGTGGCCTGCATTCATAGATCGTGATTTCTGCTATACATAGCAGTGCTTTATTTAATAGTTTCCTAATGGGACTATTAAATAAATTAAAAAGGGAAAAAAACAAAAGTTTTTAAAAAATATTCAAAAAGCACAAGTTCAAATCACCCCCCTTTTGCCCCATTAAAAATAAAATAATTACAAAATGTGTATATATATTTTTTTTTTAATCACTGCTTTCTGAAATGTCTTTATATATCAAAAGATAAAGTAAATTATTCCGATTAGTAAATGGTGTAATGAGAGAAAAAAAACAACGCCAGAATTACAGTTTTTAGACACCAAAACAATTCAATAAGATGCGATCAGAACATTGTATCTACCCCAAAATGGTATCAATGAAAACCGTTGGCTCAAGCTGCAAAAAAAAATCAGCCATCACCTGGCCCCAGATCACGAAAAATAATAACGTTACAGCAGGGCTGTGGAGTCGGAGCCCATTTTGGTGGAGTCGGTATAAAATGGACCGACTCCAACTCCTAAAATATATAATAATTTGTGGGCACAGTAGTTCAATGCAGTTTGTGGGGAATATTTTTTCATAAGAATTTGGGAAAGTTATGAAATGTCCTTTAAATATCTGTCCTATTCCTGATCTAAGGGTCTAGACTTTTAGCTGAGATGAATCTGTGCTACAGTAAATTTATCACTTAAACATGAGCCATGTATGAGGGAGTCGGTGTAATGGAAATGTCGGAGTTGGAGGTTTGGCTTACCGACTCCACATCCCTGCATTACAGGTCTTGGAAAATGGCGACAAACGAACTTTTTTTCATACAAATTTTGGAATTTTTTTTCCATCACTTAAAGAATAAACTATACATGTTTGGCATCTGCTTATTCATACTGACCTGGGGAATCCTATTGCCAGGTCAGTTTCACCATATAGTGAACATGGTGAATAAAAAAGACAAAACAAATTGTGGAGTTGCACTTTTTTTTGCAACTTCACCGCACTTGGAATTTTTTTCCTTTTTCCAGTACAGTATATGGTAAAATCAATGGTGGCATTCAAAAGTACAACTCGTTCCACAAAAAACAAGCCCTCACATGGCCATATTGACTGGAAAAAAAAGTTATGGCTCTTGGAAGAAGGTGAGGAAAAATGGAAAATCACCCAAGGGGGTGAAGGGGTTAAAAACAAGAAGCAAATGTTTTACCACATAGAATCCGCTGCAATCACCTGCTGTAATGTCTGTATACTCTTTTGCTCCCCACCCTGTCAAGGAGCTGTGGTATGATCAGACTATGTTCCTGTACGGTCAGACACGGCCATTACACAGTACACAGCAGGGGCACATTTATAAGATTATCTCAGCACAGGAACATTTTATTTAATCACATCCAATTGTGGAAGTTATTATTATTCCAAGGTCTATTGATTGAAATATACTTTTTTCGTGGGATAATCCCTTTAACCCCTTAATAACATCTGACGTACTAATACGCGTCTGTGCCCTGGGACTTAAGAGCCAGACCCGTATTAGTACGTCATCGCGATCGCGCGCGCACACAGGCTGTGCGGGCGCGATCGCCGCCGGGTGTCAGCTGATTGTCACAGCTGACACCCGGTACTATGTGCAGGGAGCGGTCTTGCACCGCTCCCAGCACATTAACCCCCGCGATGCTGCGATCGAAGTCGATCGAAGTCGATCGCGGCATTGCGGGGGCAAGGGGAGGTGATCGGCGATACTCAACTCCTCTTCCGGCTTCCAGCGCAGTCTGCAAAGGCTTCCCGGGTGTTGCCATGACGACCCGATATCGTCATGACAATATCCGGGTCACCAGAGAGCAGGAAGATTGCTTGGACATGCGCAGTGCATCTCCAAGCAATCTTCACACTGAGCACTTCTGACAGCCTTCATGGCATAGGGATGGTGCTCCATTCCTGTGCCATGCAGGCGATCAGAAAAAAAAAAGTGAAAGTCCCAGAGTGGGACAAAGTAATAAAGCGTATAAACTGTGTGAAAGTGGAAAAAAAAAAAAAAAAAAATGTGCAAAAATATTATAAAAAAATAAAAAAAAATAATACACCAAAAATAAAAATATAATGTACCCATCAATAAATATTATTATAAAAAAAATAAAAAAAAAACAATAAAAGTACACATATTTGGTATCGCCGCGTCCGGAACACCCTGACCTATAAAACTGTCCCACTAGTTAACCCCTTCAGTGAACACGGTAAAAAAAAAAAAAAAACGAAGCAAAAAACAATGCTTTATCACCATACCGCCAAACAAAAAGTGGAATAACACGCGATCAAAAAGATGCATATAAATAAAAATGATACCACTGAAAACATCATCTCGTCCCGCAAAAAACAAGCCACCATACAGCTCCATCAGCCGAAAAATAAAAAAGTTATAGCTCTCAGAATAAAGCGATACTAAAAAATATTTTTTTCTATAAAATAGCTTTTATTGTGTATAAGCGCCAAAACATAGAAAAATGTTACAAATGTGGTACCGCTGTAAACGTACTGACCCGCAGAATAAAGCTACCTCATCAATTTTACCGCACGCGGAACAGAATAAAAAAATAAAAAAAAAACAATTCCTGAATTGTTGGTTTTTGTTTATTCTGCCTCCCAAAAATCGGAATAGAAAGCGATCAAAAAATGTCACGTGCCTGAAAATGGCACCAATAACAACGTCAAGTCATCCCGCAAAAAACGAGCCGTCACATGACTGTCTGCCAAAATCTGGAAAAATTATAGCTCTCAAAATATGGCGATGCAAAAACTAGATTTTACAAAAAATGCGTCTTTTAGTGTGTGACAGCTGTCAGTCATAAAAACCCCATATGATTCTGGCATTGCTGTAATCACACCGACCCGAAGAATAAAGTCGTCTAATCACTTATACCGCACAAGGAACGGCGTCAAAAATAAACTCTTGGGTTAGGATTGGGCTAGGGTTAGGGCTGGGTTTGGGGCTAGGGCTGGGTTTGGGGCTAGGGTTGTGCTGGGGCTAGGGTTGTGCTGGGGCTAGGGTTGTGCTGGGGCTAGGGTTGTGCTGGGGCTAGGGTTGTGCTGGGGCTAGGGTTGTGCTGGGGCTAGGGCTGGGGTTGGGATTTTTTTCAAAAGTAAGAAAAAAAGATGACTATATGGCGACTAGTGTTGAGAGCAAGTGCTCGCTACTTGAGTTTGCATCGGGTGCTCTGGTATGCATTGAGTATCGTGGGTATTTGAGTGACATGCTCGAGTCTCTGCCCCATATGCTTCGCGGCCAAAAACTTTACGGGGATTGCCTGCCATGCACGAGCGATCCCCGTATGTTTTTTTTTGGGTGTCTAATAACCGTGAAACATGCGGAGCAGGGACTCGAGCATGTCACTCGAGCACACGCTGTACATGGTGCATACCTGAGTACCCGATGCAAACTCAAGTAGCGAGCACTTGCGCTCAAGAATAATGACAACTTATTCAATATGATGACCTAATGTAAACAAATAATGTGCCGTACCTCTGGGTTCAAAATGTTCACTATACACCTTAATAAAATCCTTGAGGGGTATAGTTTCCAAAATGGGGACACTTGTGGGGGAGCTCCACTGTTTAGGCACATCACGGGCTCTCCAAACGCGACATGGTGTCCGCTAACAAATTGAATGGAAAATCGGCTCAAATTGTTAGCGGACGCCATGTTGCGTTTGGAGAGCCCCTGTGTGCCCAAACATTGGAGCTCCCCCACAAGTGACCCCATTTTGGAAACTAGATCCCCCAAGGCACCTTTCTAGATGCATAGTGAGCACTTGGAACCCCCAGGTGCTTCACAAATTGATTCGTAAAAATGAAAAAGTGAAAAAAAAAACACTTTTTCATTTTTATGAATCAATTTGTGAAGCACCTGGGGTTCCAAGTGCTCACTATGAATCTAGATAGGTGCCTTGGGGGGTCTAGTTTCCAAAATGGGGTCACTTGTGGGGGAGCTCCAATGTTTGGGCACACAGGGACTCTCCAAATGCAACATGATATCCGCTAACAAATTGTCGGCTCAAATTGTTAGCGGATATCATGTTGCATTTGGAGAGTCCCTGTGTGCCCAAACATTGGAGCTCCCCCACAAGTGACCCCATTTTGGAAACTAGACCCCCCAAGGCACCTATCTAGATGCATAGTGAGCACTTGGAACCCCTAGGTGCTTCACAAATTGATTCGTAAAAATGAAAAAGTGTTTTTTTTTTCACTTTTTCATTATTACGAATCAATTTGTGAAGCACCTGGGGGTTCCAAGTGCTCACTATGCATCTAGAAAGGTGCCTTGGGGGGTCTAGTTTCCAAAATGGGGTCACTTGTGGGGGAGCTCCAAAGTTTGGGCACAGAGGGGCTCTCCAAACGCAATGTGGTGTCCGCTAACAATTTGAGCCGATTTTCCATTCAATTTGTTAGCGGATGCCATGTTGCATTTAGAGAGTCCCTGTGTGCCCAAACATTGGAGCTCCCCCACAAGTGACCCCATTTTGGAAACTAGACCCCCCAAGGCACCTATCTAGATGCATAGTGAGCAGTTGGAACCCCCAGGTGCTTCACAAATTGATTCATAAAAATGAAAAAGTGTTTTTTTTTTCACTTTTTCATTGTTACGAATCAATTTGTGAAGCACCTGGGGGTTCCAAGTGCTCACTATGCATCTAGATAGGTGCCTTGGGGGGTCTAGTTTCCAAAATGGGGTCACTTGTGGGGGAGCTCCAATGTTTGGGCACACAGGGGCTCTCCAAACGCAACATGGTGTCGCTAACAATTTGAGCCAATTTTGCGTTAAATTTGTTAACGGACACCATGTTGCATTTAGAGAGCGGCTGTGTGCCCAAATATTGGAGCTCCCCCACAAGTGACCCCATTTTGGAAACTAGACCACCCAAGGCACCTATCTAGATGCATAGTGAGCACTTGGAACCCTCAGGTGCTTCACAAATTGATTCATAAAAATGAAAAAGTGTTTTTTTTTTTCACTTTTTCATTTTTACGAATCAATTTGTGAAGCACCTGGGGGTTCCAAGTGCTCACTATGCATCTAGATAGGTGCCTTGGGGGGTCTAGTTTCCAAAATGGGGTCACTTGTGGGGGAGCTCCAATGTTTGGGCACACAGGGACTCTCTAAATGCAACATGGTGTCCTCTAACAAATTTAACGGAAAATCGGCTCAAATTGTTAGCGACACAATGTTGCGTTTGGAGAGCCGCTGTGTGCCCAAACATTGGAGCTCCCCCACAAGTGACCCCATTTTGGAAACTAGACCCCCCAAGGCACCTATCTAGATGCATTGTGAGCACTTGGAACCCTCAGGTGCTTCACAAATTGATTCATAAAAATGAAAAAGTGTTTTTTTTTTTCACTTTTTCATTGTTACGAATCAATTTGTGAAGCACCTGGGGGTTCCAAGTGCTCACTATTCATCTAGAAAGGTGCCTTGGGGGGTCTAGTTTCCAAAATGGGGTCACTTGTGGGGGAGCTCCAAAGTTTGGGCACACATGGGCTCTCCAAACACAACATGGCGTCCGCTAATTATTCAAGCAAATTTTACAATCAAAAAGTCAAATGGCGCTCCTTCCCTTCCGAGCCCTGCCGTGCGCCCAAACAGTGTTTTTTCCCCAAATATTGGGTAACTGCGTGCCCAGGGGAAATTGCACAACAAATTTTGGGGTCCATTTTTTCTTGTTACCCCTGTGAAAATAAAAAAAATTGGGTCTAAAGTAACATTTTTGTGTAAAAAGTTAAATGTTCATTTTTTTCTTCCACATTCAAAAAATTCCTGTGAAGCACCTGAAGGGTTAATAAAGTTCTTGAATGTGGTTTTGAGCACCTTGAGGGGTGCAGTTTTTAGAATGGTGTCAATTTTGGGTATTTTCTGTCATAAAGACCTCTCAAAGTGACTTCAAATGTGATGTGGTCCCTAAAAAAATGGTTTTGTAAATTTTGTTGGAAAAATGAGAAATCGCTGGTCAAGTTTTAACCCTTATAGCTCCCTAACAAAAAAAAATTTTGGTTCCAAAATTGTGCTGATGTAAAGTAGACATGTGGGAAATGTTATTTATTAACTCTTTTGTGTGACATATCTCTCTGATTTCAGGGCTTAAAAATTCAAATTTTGAAAATTGCAAAATTTTCAAAATTTTCGCCAAATTTCCGTTTTTTTCACAAATAAACGCAAGTGATATCGAAGAAATTTTTCCACAATCATGAAGTACAATATGTCACGAAAAAACATTCTCAGAATCAGGGGGATCCGTTGAAGCGTTCCAGAGTAATTACCTCATAAAGTGACAGTGGTCAGAATTGTAAAAATTGGCCCGGTCATTAACGTGCAAACCACCCGCGGGGCTTAAGGGGTTAATGCATACTGTCCCTGGTTTGCCCTGTTCTGGGCGCTCCTTAACCTCCCATCAACACAATCACTAGATGCTGATGGGTTGCAATGCTGCCGAAGACCCCCTTGGCTGCCACTCTTTTGCGGTCATGCCTAGGGAGATTAAAAAGGGGAACAAAGTTTATACAGTATTAAAAATAAATAAAAATAAATGAATAAATAATTCAAACCACCTCTTCTTTTATCTGTTAACAATATGCACCATAAAAAATAAGTATTTTGTATCATTGCATCCATAAAGCCTGATCGCGTTAAATTCTTTTAGATTTTGACAGAACAGTAAACGCTGCAAAAAAAAAAAAAGATTTTTAGCCAGAAGTGCCATTTTTTTGGTTGCCACATTTCCCCCCCTAAATGCAATACAAAGTTCAACTAACTGCCCAAAAAAACAGCCCCACGATCAGTGGTTTGCAGCTCTGGCAGTTGCTGTTTTTTTAAAGCTATTCAGAGCCAGAAAAGCACGGCTCCATACACACTGCAGTGGTGTTCTTTTGTACTGCAGCTCAGCTCCTATTCACTTCAATAAGACCTCTGCTGGTCTGATAATGATCTCTACTAAGGCTGGTTCATCAGTACCACCCTGCTGATATGTACAAGTTACCCTAATAATGTAGCAAGATGTACAGTTGGGCCTTTCTGAAATGGCCCCAGAACTTATGTCTACACCTTAGTCTATGTGCAGATAATAGTGTTTGATGTTGGATGGATCGTGTCCACAAATTGAGAATTCATCTCTGTCCTTGTACATCTCCAACACGCCAACCTGTCTGCATTGTGGACTGGTACACGAGCTCTGTGCCACTACTACTAGCACGGCCTCACACAAAAACAAATGAGACTACTGCATACTGGGATATTTTTTTCCACTTTCTATGCAGAAAAGCAAAACTAAATTATCAAAACACTAGAACCCCCTGAGTTTGGGTACCCAGGTTGTGGGCAGCTGAGGGTTAAATGGTAATCTGCCATAACATATATCAAATAACCGTGGAAAGACACCTTGGTGTGAACCTGCCACTCCATTCATGCTGCCCAAAACACGGGCCACATGTATCAGAGCCTCACCGCATGATCTCAGCCAATATGTTTTTCTCTGAAATGCTCCAGTGTTTACAGTGTTTAAGAAAAAACATAATTTAAATATCTGGCTGGGACTATAGGGAGACACGGGATAAGTCCTCTCAAACGGCTTCTTTCAGCACCGCTGCAGGTGATTGGCCCGTCTCTACCTATTTACTTACATGTGAGAGATCTGTCAGTCACCTAGAACGGTGCGGAGAGAAGCCACCTCTGCTCTAGTCGATTGACAGGTCTTGTGTGTGTGTGTGTGTGTGTGTAAGCAGCCTTAGTCTGTGGAGAACTTCCCTTGCTCTCCTTTACTTGCTGATTCTGTTTTATTGCAGGCTATGAACAAGAAGATTGATATCATTAAAGGATTGTTTGTGGCTTGCAGACAATCTGAAGCACGTTACATTGCTAGGTATGAGCTTTCTAAAAGATCCTCTTATACTTTGCTTTATTCCTTTCTTTTGTCCCTGTTTATATTTTTTGTTTCTGTTTTTCTGTCTAGAGCTTTAGGAGGAAAACTCAGAATTGGACTGGCAGAGCTGTCAGTTCTTTCAGCTATTGCCCAAGCAGTTTCCCTAACGCCTCCTGGACAATGTGAGTATTGGCATGAATATACACTACCGTTCAAAAGTTTGGGGTCACCCTGACAATTTTGTGTTTTCCATGAAAACTCATACTTTTATTTATCAAATGAGTTGCAAAATGAATAGAAAATATAGTCCAGACATTGACGAGGTTAGAAATAATGATTTTTATTATTAAGAATAATTTTCTCCTTCAAACTTTGCTTTCGTTAAAGAATGCTCCCTTTGCAGCAATTCCAGCATTGCAGACCTTTGGCATTCTAGCTGTTAATTTGCTGAGGTAATCTTGAGAAATTTCACCCCACGCTACCTGAAGCCCCTCCCACAAGTTGGATTTGCTTGATGGGCTCTTTTTGCGTATCATACGGTCAAGCTGCTCCCACAACAGCTCAATGGGGTTGAGATCTGGTGACTGCGCTGGCCACTCCATTACAGATAGAATACCAGCTGCCTGCTTCTTCCCTAAATAGTTCATGCATAATTTGGAGGTGTGCTATAATCAAGCACTGTCCACAGGGTATGGCATGGCGTTGCAAAATGGAATGATAGCCTTCCTTATTCAAAATCCCATTTACTTTGTACAAATCTCCCACTTTACCAGCACCAAAGCAACCCCAGACCATCACATTACCTCCACCATGCTTGACAGATGGCGTCAGGCACTGTTCCAGCATCTTTTCAGTTGTTCTGCATCTCACAAATGTTCTGTGTGATCCAAACACCTCAAACTTTGATTCGTCTGTCCATAAAACTTTTTTTTCCAATCTTCCTCTGTCCAATGTCTGTGTTCTTTTGCCCATATTAATCTTTTTCTTTTACTAGCCAGTCTCAGATATAGCTTTTTCTTTGCCACTTTGCCCTGAAGGCCAGCATCCCGCAGTTGCCTCTTCACTGTAGACGTTGACACTGGCGTTCTGCGTGTACTATTTAATGAAGCTGCCAGTTGAGGAGCTGTGAGGCGTCAATTTCTCAAACTAGAGACTCTAATGTACTTGTCTTGTTGCTCAGTTGTGCGGCGGGGCCTCCTATTTCTCTTTCTACTCTGGTTAGAGCCTGTTTGTGCTCTCCTCAGAATGGATTAGTACACACCGTTGTAGGAAATCTTCAGTTTCTTGGCAATTTCTCGCATGGAATAGCCTTCATTTCTAAGAACAAGAATAGACTGTCGAGTTTCACATGAAAGTTCTCTTTTTCTGGCCATTTTGAGAGTTTCATAGAACAAACAAATGTAATGCTTCAGATTCTCAACTAGCTCAAAGAAAGGTCAATTTTATAGCTTCTCAAATCAGCCAAACCGTTTTTAGCTGGGCTAACATACTTGTGCAAGGGATTTCTAGGGTTTTCTAAACATCCATTAGCCTTCTTACACAGTTAGCAAACACAATGTACCATTAAGACACTGGAGTGGTGGTTGTTGGAAATGGGCCTCTATATACCTATGTAGATATTGAAATAAAAACAAGATGTTTGCAGCTAGAATAGTCATTTACCACATTAACAATGTATAGAGTGTATGTCTGATTCATTTAATGCTAGCTTCATTGAAAAAAAATTTGCTATTCTTTCAAAAATAATGAAATTTCTAAATGACCCCAAACTTTTGAACGGCAGTGTATCCTAATCTATAAATGTTACTGCAATCCTGCAAGGTGGAAGCGCAAGTGGTAATGTCGTCCAATGAAGGGCCGTGTCTGTTCCTGCTCATAGACGTGCACTACAATTCAGCTCA
Organism: Phyllobates terribilis; assembly: GCF_046119375.1. Classification (NCBI taxonomy): domain Eukaryota; kingdom Metazoa; phylum Chordata; class Amphibia; order Anura; family Dendrobatidae; genus Phyllobates; species Phyllobates terribilis. The sequence goes on along the minus strand of NW_027362772.1, from coordinate 193,536,310 downwards.
GACCAACCACTTTAGATGTTTTTAGTCAAAACTAAAGTGACAAGGAGAAATTACTTGTAATTGCCAAGGTGGAGGTGTATCCATCCCAGCGACTGAGAAGTTGCAGCCATTTTAAAGTAACAGTGCGACTCTGCATGCTTAACCCCTTTACCCTCCAAGCCTCTTTTCACCTTCCTGACCAGGCCAAATTTTACATTTCTGACCGGTGTCACTTTGAGGTAATAACTCTGGAACGTATTAAGTGATCCCACTGATTCTGAGAGTTTTTTCGTGACATATTGTATTTCATGATGGTGGTAACATTTCTTAGATATGACTTGCGTTTGTTTGTGAAAAAAAAAAGTGGAAATTTGGCGAAAATGTTGTAATTTTCAACCTTTAATTTTTATGCCCTTAAATCAGAGAGTTATGTCACACAGAATAGTTAATAAATAACATTTCCCACATGTCTACTTTATATCACCACAATGTTTGAAACATAATTTTTTTTTTTGCTAGGAAGTTATAAGGGTTAAAAGTTGACCAGCGATTTCTCATTTTTCCAATGAAATTTACAAAACTATTTTTTTTTAGGGACCACATCACTTTTGAACGGACTTTGAGGGCTCTGTATGACAGAAAATACCCAAAAGTGACACCATTATAAAAACTGCACCCCTCAAGGTGCTCAAAACCACATTCAAGAAGTTTATTATCCCATCCAGTGGTACACAGGAATTAATAGAATGTGGATGGAAAAAATAAACATTTAACTTGTTTACATAAAAATGTTACTTTAGACCCATTTTTTTTTTTTTTACTTTCACAAGGGTAACAGGAAAAAATGAACCCCAAAATTTGTTGTGTAATTTCTCCTGAGTACGCAGACACCCCATATGTAGAAAACTGCTGTGCGCAGGGCTCAAAAAAGGAGTGACTTTTTGGAACGCAGACTTTGATGGAATGGTCTGTGGGTGTCATGTCGTGTTTGGAGAACCCCTGTTGTGCCTAAACAGTGAAAAACCCCCACAAGTGACCCGATTTTGGAAACTAGACCCCTCAAGGAATTTAACTAGACGTGTGGAGAGCACCTTGAACCCACAGGTGCATAACAGAATTTTACAACGTTGAACTGTGTAAATAAAAAAATATACATTTTTCCCACAAAAATGTTGTTTAAGCCCCAAATTTTTTCAATTTCATGAGGATAGGTGGAGAAAATGGACCCTATTTCTCCTTAGTACCCCATATGTGGTCGAAAATTACTTTTGAGGCACAGCGCAACGCTTAGAAGAGAAGGAGCGCCATATTGGAATTTAGATTTTGCTGGACTGGTTTATGGGTGCCATGTCACATTGGCAGAGTGCCTGAGGTGCCAGAACAGCAGAACCCCCATAAGAAACCCCATTTTACATACTTTGATTTGGGAGCGCTGAATTTGCTGAATTTCTTTTGGAGGGCGAGGAGCCGTAGCACGTTTCTGGAGACTTTGTACAACTAGTAACATGGAAGCCCCTATATTTCCGTTGACTGATCACTTACCTGAGTGGGGACATTTTTTGTGCATTGAGTTGAAGCTAGGAACATTTTATATAATGTTTGGGATCACATTTATCCGGCACTCCAAACTGAGCCCTTAAATCAGGGTTTCCATCTAAATCTCCCAAGTGCTGTGATTCAGATGAAACACCCGAGGGATCCATTCATTATAATGAGGCAATAGTGTTACTCTGGATTCCGGCTGGCCTCTGTTCGGCAGTGTCCTTTTTTTTCAGATGTGCACATAACTGGCCGACTGCACTTTTATACACGCCTAAAAAGATGGGCACCGCCGGATCACAGGCAGACGGCGTCCACAATTCCTCCATCTGCCTCAATATAGAGAAATTTCCTTTGTGGGTTCCTTCTGAATCACATTTCAGAGATTTACACAGAAACCCCAATGTAAGCACTCAGTGTAGAGCACATGATAAATATGAGCCCAGCAATACTGCGATCTTTGGGAGGCAGAATGAAGAAATAAACAGCAGGTGAAGAATTGGTTTTATTTATTTTTTACGTCGTTAATCGTACAGTATAAGTAATTAGACTACTCTATTTTTCAGGTTGGTGCGATTACAGCGATACCACATTTGTATTGTTTGTTAGTTTTTGTGTAAAACTGCTAAAACAAAAAAATTTTTTATAGAAAAAATAATTATATTTGCATCTCTTTATTCTGAGAGCTTTAACTTTTTTTTATTTTTCCGCTGATGGAGCTATATTGTGGTTTGTATGACGTTTTCAGCGGTACAATTTTTGTTTACATTGGTCTTTATCGCGTGTTTTTCCTCCACCCTTCTCTAACATTTTTTTCCCCCCTTCCATCCCCTTTTTTATACTTTGTCCCACTATCTTATTTTTGCAGGCTGATCTCTTAAAAAGAATAGCAATGGTATGCTTTACAAGCTGTCAGCACTGCACTGACATACAAACTTGCTACATCATGCACTGCATATGATCTAGCAAGTTTGCTTGCTCTGGTGACCCAGATGTTGTCATGACGACATTGTGTCACCATGGCAACGATTGGCCCCTGCGATGACGCTGATCCAAGGGCAGAGGTGACTTCCTCCCTCTGCCTGCTTTCTAAATTCTGCAATCTGTTTCAATCGCAGCATTTAGGGGGTTAAAGTGCCGTGAGCAGTGTGGCACCACTCCTGTCACTGAGTGCCGGGTGTCAGCGGTTAGAATATTATTAATAATAATAATAATAATATTTTATATAGCGCCATTGATTCCATGGCGCTGTACATAAGGGGTTACATACCAAATATAGATATCACTTACAGTACACAAACTAACAATGATAGAACGGTACGGAGGGAAGAGGGCCCTGCCCTTACGGGCTTACATTTACAGGAATGGGGGAGAAGACAGTATGTTGATTGGTTGTAGTATCTCCGGTGTTGGGGATTGCAGCAAGCACGGTCATGGCAGGCTGTAAGCTTGTTTGAAGAGATGGGTTTTCAGGTTCCGTCTGAAGGATCCAGGTGTGGTGGATAATCGGACTTGTTGAGGCACAGAATTCCATAGGATGGGGGATATTCGGGAGAAATCTTGGAGGCGATTGCGTGAGGAACGAATAAGCGTGGAGAAGAGAAGGAGGTCTTGGGAGGACTGGAGGTTACGTGAGGGAATATATACAGAGATTAGTTCAAAGATGAACGGAGGAGAGAGGTTATGAATGGCTTTGTAGGTCAGTGTTAGTCGTTTGAACTGGATACGCTGGGGAAATGGGAGCCAGTGAAGTGATTTGCAAAGGGGGGTAGTAGTGGAGTAGCGAGGCGAGAGATAAACAATTCGTGCAGCAGAGTTGAGGATGGACTGGAGGGGTGCGAGAGTGTTAGCAGGTAGGCCACAGAGGAGGATGTTGCAGTAGTCAAGGTGGGAGATGATGAGGGCATGCACAAGCAGTTTAGTAGGTTGAGGAAAGGACTGATTCTGGAAATATTTTTGAGCTGGAGGAGACGGGGGGTGGCGAGAGCTTGGATGTGGGGTTTGAAGGACAGGACAGAGTCAAGGGTTACTCCGAGGCAGCGGATTGTCAGTACAGCGGAAAGAGTGATGTCATTTATTATGATAGAAAGATCAGGTGGGAAAAATATGCGAGATGGGGGAAAGACAATGAATTCCGTTTTGTCCACATTGAGCTTGAGGTAGCGGGAGGAGAAGGAGGAGGATATGGCTGCTAGACATGCTGGGATTCTGGACAGCAGAGAGGTGACGTCTGGGCCAGAGAGGTAGATTTGAGTGTCATCTGCGTACAGATGGTACTGGAAGCCATGGGATTTTATGAGCTGTCCCAGGCCAAAGGTTTCAGCAGCAGAAGGGAAGGAAGGGAGACACAGATCCATTACTAGTGGGTAGGCGGAGCCCCACAGGATAGTTAACCTCAGATTAGAAAAAGTGACGACTGGCCCCTCCAGCTTAGGCTCCTCCTACTCCCATGTCCTTCAGTCTAAAATTTGAGGTCGCAGAGGATAGTCGCTGCCTTTGCAGCTCCTCAGAAGAATTTTTTATTTTACTCCGGAGACCTGGACCCCCCGTGGTCTAGAGGTCTCAGGGGGTCTCAGCGCTGCTGGGACCCCTGACCCTCCCCTGGCGGATCTGCGTACCCCCTAAGGAGGTTCCCGCAGAAGCCTGCCGGCCCCGAGGGATACAGGGCGCTCCCTGGCGGAGACGCACACCGCTTCTGTGGGGTCCCTGCGCGCTCCACCGTGGGGGGAGCAAAGGGCCACGGCGCCACACATCCCTGGGGGTCCCTGTGGCGCTCAGCTGGGTAAGTGCTCTCTGTGGTCTGAGTGCTTCAGCGACTGCTTGTTTTGTCCCTGCAGGAGGATATCTCCGCTGCAGGCGTTTGTGTTATCAGCAGGGGAGCAGGGACGGAGGAGCGCGGGCTCCGTTAGTAGCGGCGGGGGGCGTGGCTTAGCGCCTCTCTGCTGCCTGTCATCATAGCCTCAGACAGGAAGTACCAGGAAAGCGCGTGCTGGAGCTGACCCAGCCCCCTCTTCTCCCGGCCATTTCCTCGTGCTACCTCCTGCTCTCTGCTCCCCGCTCTCTACACCAGACACCGAGCACTGTGGCTTAAGGAAGAGCAGTCACCCCTGCCAGCTGGTGAGTCACTTCTGTCTTTTAAGGCAGATGATTCCTTTTTTTCACACTATTGCAGCGCAGAGCACCTTACTGCTGGCCTGTTAAGGCAGACAGGGTGTGCTATATACAGTTCTGCTACTTCCCCACTGAGGAGGCTATGGGACTCGCACACCGCTATCCTTTTAAGGCAAAGGTGTATTGCGTGGTCAGCAGCATTAACCCCTTCTGAGGGGTCTGGCCTCATCAGAGCAGTTAACCTACCAGACTAGGGTCCAGAAAGGGTTAACTTTTGCTCTGCAGGCAGCTGGGGTAGCCCTTCTCCCTCTAAGGTGGAGCTTTAACCCTTCAGTGCCTGGGTTTTTTTGTGTGTAGGAACAGGCTGTGGTAGCAGAATCACACATCCTCGGTTCCTGTACCCATTGTAAGGGGTTATTACCGCCTTATCCGCGACGCTCGCAACTGGGTGGGGGCATGTCGGATCAGGGACCAGGGGGCGCGGACCTCTCTCCCGGTCCACTTTAGGATCGGTCACGGGTATCTGATACGCCGGGGTCTTCGGCGTCAGGTTCGATACTGGTCGGGGGTCTCAGTGATGTTAAAGTGGAGGCGCTCACTCGCTCCATTGACAGTCTGTCTGATCTCCTGGGTCATTGGGTCTCCGCTAAGTCCCAACCGACGTCACGAGGCAAGAAGCGCCACAGGCCTGTGGTGGCGCTGTCTCCTCCACGCAGTGTGTCGGAGGCTTCGGAATCACCGACAGACTCTGCTGGTGAGATCTCCGATTCTGATGAAGAGGATCGGCAGGGTCGCTCTGCTTCGCTTTCGGGCCGCGTGGACGCTTTTATTAGAGCTATGCGGGAAGCGTTACAGCTGTCTGAAGAGGTGACAAGGCGCCCTGGCAAATCGGCCCGGCTGTATCAGGAGTCGCGTCGGGTTCGTTCGACGCTGCCGGCGCACGATGAACTTAACGAGGCGGTGGAGAAGGAACGCCTGTGTCCGGATAAACGCTTCCAGGGGATGCGGTTTTTTGATGCCCTGTATCCCTGCTCCACGGAGACGATCGCTAATTGGGTCCCCTCTCCGGAAGTGGACATGCCATTGTCTCAGCTGAGCAAATCCTCTTTGCTTCCTGTTAAATGCGAGTCTACAGGAACCGCTGGACAGAAGGACGGAGTTAGCGGCGAAGTGCATCTACGAGGCCATGTGGGCTAGTGAGGCTTCTCTGCGGTGGTTGGATCAGCTGCGGACGGCGTGGCAAGATGGGACTCCGCTGTCTCAGGTGGAAAGGCTTTTCCAGCTGTTGGAAGAGGCGGCCCGATATGGCAGGGACGCAGTGCTGGATACTACTTTGGTTCTGTCCAGGGCTCAATCCTCGGCTGTCTCAGTCAGGAGAGCACTGTGGCTTAAACAGTGGATTGGAGACGCAGTATCCAAACAAGGTCTGCGGAGTCTGGCGTACAAGGGCGGTCAGCTTTTTGGTTCGGACCTCACGGAGCTGATTGCCAAGGCCAAGGATTCGGCTTTGCTGCAGCGGTTTCTACATCTGGCAAGTCAAGTGCCGGTAGTGGTCGTCGGTCCTTTCGGCCCAGGGGACGGTTCGGTCAGCCCTCTTGGAGATCGGGTCGTCCCTCGTCTTCCGGGAAAAAGACCACCCAGAAATCCCGTACTCCCTGGAAGCAACATTTCCTTCAGGACAAACGGGAGGTTGACAAAAAGCCCGCTAAGGCGGACTGACGCCAGGAACCCTCTCGAGGGCTCTTGGGTGGGAGATCGTCTGCTACAATTCGGGTCGATTTGGGCATCCCACGTATCGGACGCCTGGGTGACGCGGGTTATGTCGGCAGGCTATTTCATAGTTTCATTCTCGACCCCCGGACAGGTTTCGTCAGACACGCATCCCGTCCGAGCCCAAGCTGGCTGCCGCACTGCTGCGGGAGGTCGACTCTCTTCTGCAGCAGGTTGTGGTGATTCCGGTTCTGCCGGAGGACCGGGGAAGGGGTTTTTACTCCAACCTTTTTGTGGTCCCCAAAAAGGAGGACAAGTTTCACCCTATTCTGGACCTCAAAGAATTGAATGTTTATGTCTGGACCCGGAAATTCCGTGTGGAGTCTCTTCGCTCTGTCTTGGCGGCCCTGTCACAGTACGATTTCTTGGTGTCGATCGACATTCGCGACGCCTATTTGCATGTCCCTATCGGCAGGGCTCACCAGCGCTTCCTGCGTTTCGCCATAGGTCAGGCCCATTACCAGTTTGTGGCCCTACCATTCGGGTTGGCCTCGGCGCCCAGGGTTTTTACAAAGATTCTGGCGCCCCTCATGGCGCTCCTTCTAAGGCAAGGAGTTACGATTCTCCCCTACCTGAACGACCTGTTAATTGTGTCGCCCACAGTGGAGGAGGCGGTGACAGCTCGCGATCTCTCCCTTCAGCACCTGGAGGACTTCGGGTGGCTGGTCAATTGGAAGAAGTGGTCATTGGAGCCGTCGCAGTCAATCCTGTTCTTGGGGATGCATTTCGACACGGTATGAGCAGTGGTGTCCTTGCCTCCGGACAAATAAGCAAACCTTCGTCACCATGTCCAGGCTATGAGGTCGGCGATGGCGATACCCCTTTGGAAGTGTATGCGCCTTCTGGGTCTGATGGTGGCGGCAATGGAAGCGGTACCGTTTGCCCAATTTCATTCCAGGGGTCTCCAAGATCTTATTCTGACCCGTTGGGATCGATCGCCGGCTTCGCTGGATCGGTATCTCCCGCAGGGTGCGAGAGTCTCTTGGATGGTGGTTACGTCCGGAGGCTTTATCCCTGGGGAAATCCTTCCTCCTCCCACGGTGTTCGGTCATTACCACCGATGCCAGCCTAACTGGCTGGAGGGGGGGGTTTTGGAACGATCTCTGGGTTCAGGGGGTCTGGTCGTCAGAGGAGTCTTCTCTGCCGATCAACATCCTGGAGTTGAGAGCGATATGTCTCTGCCTCCGACATTGGACTGTCCCTTTGAGCGGTCTGCCGGTCCGGATTCAGACGTACAATGCGACAGCTGTCGCGTATATCAACCATCAGGGCGGGACGAGGAGTTCCAGACTCATGATGGAGGTCTCTCGGATCCTGGTATGAGCCGAGTCCAGGGTTCCAGCCATATCCGCGATTCACATCCCAGGAGTGCTGAATACCACGGCGGACTTCCTCAGTCGTGAGCAGGTGGATCCGGGAGAATGGAGTCTTCATCCGGAAGTTTTTGCACTGCTGTGCTCCCGTTGGGGGACTCCCCAGGTGGACTTCATGGCATCCAGGCTGAACGCCAGGATTCCGACGTTCATGTCCAGGTACAGGGACCCGGAGGCTGTGGCGGTAGATGCTCTAGTAGCCCCGTGGGACCAGTTCGAGCTGATCTACGTGTTTCCGCCGGTATCCTTACTTCCTCTGGTGATCCGGCGGATCAAACTCGAAGAATTCCGGCGATTTTGGTGGCGCCGGATTGGCCGCGGAGGGCGTGGTATTCAACGCTGGTGTCTCTTCTGGTAGCACCTCCGTTTCCACTGCCTCTTCGCCCGGACCTGTTAACCCAAGGGCCCATTCGTCATCCGGACCTGAAGTCTCTTCGTTTGACGGCGTGGCACTTGAGACCAAGATCTTGACCCGTCGTGGGTTTTCGGCCGAGATCATTGCCACCTTGCGGGCAGCCAGAGGTCCAACTACGACTAGGATTTATCACAGAACTTGGGAGGCCTTCTATTCATGGTGTTCTGGATCGTCAAAGAACCCGAGGGTTTTTTCCATTCCTAACTTCTTGGCTTTTCTGCAATGTGGTTTGGCCAAGGGTCTGGCGGTTGGTACCTTGCGGGGTCAGGTATCTGCACTATCCGTGCTTTTTCGGAAGGCTATTGCCTCGCACAGGGATGTGTGTTCGTGTTTTCGCGGGGTTGCACGTCAGTTTCCGCCTCGGAGGGCGTTTGTGGCTCCTTGGCGGCTCAATCTGGTCTTGGAGGCTCTTCAGCATGGACCGTTTGAGCCTATGGATTCAGCTACGCTTTACTTGCTTTCTTGGAAGGTGGCCTTCCTGGTAGTGGTCACCTCTTTGAGAAGGGTTTCTGAGTTGGCGGCACTGTCTTGCTCGCCCCCTTTTCTGGAGTTCCACTCGGATCGCGTGGTGCTTCGTACCCGTGGCGATTTTCTGCCTAAAGTGGTGTCGCGTTTCCACGTCAATCAGGACATCGTGTTGCCCTCCCTCTGTCCGAATCCAAAAAGTCCAAAGGAGCGAGCCTTGCACTCGTTGGATTTGGTGCGGGCTTTGAAGTTCTATCTTACAATCACGCAAGGGTTTCGGAAGTCGGACTCTCTTTTTGTGATTCCTCCTGGTCTTCGGCGTGGTCAGCGGGCTTCCAAGGACACTATAGCTCGGTGGATACGTTTGGCTATCCTGGAGGCGTACCGGCTCAAGGGCGAGCCTTGTCCGGTTATGGTTCGAGCTCATTCCACGAGAGCTGTTGGTTCGTCGTGGGCTTTTCGTCAGGAGGCCTCGGCAGTGCAGCTCTGCCGGGCGGCTACCTGGCGCTCCGTTCACACTTTTACTAAATTTTATAAAGTGGACATAAGTGCTTCCGCCGATGCGGCCTTGGGACGCAGGGTCCTGCAGGCGGCGGTGGTTTAGGTTATCTCCTTATCTAGTTTTGGCGCTTGTTGTGCGCTTGACTATGTTGTTGGGGTGTTGGCGATTCTGCCATTGTTTCCCACCCTTGAGTTCTGGACTGCTTTGGGACGTCCCACTAGTAATGGATCTGTGTCTCCCTTCCTTCCCTTCTGCTGCTGAAAGACGGATTTTGTTAAGACCTTACCTGTAAAATCCTTTTCAGCGAAGGAAGGAAGGGAGACACAGCACCCTCCCATGGCAGAAGTGCATTATTGTTTTCCAGATGCGGCGCGACTCCTCTCTGGCGGTCATCTGGGCGGGGGTCGGCGCTCTAGGGCTCTGTTCCAGCATTGCCAGCTCATCGCAGTTGTCAGGTCCAGTGAGTAGTGCCTGGGACTGTGTGTTTTTTTTGTTATATGCATAACCTGTTCTCTCGCATTTCTGAATTTTCGGAAGGGGTTGTGTTGTTCCACTGGTGTTGTCTGCTCTTCCTTAGCTTGTGTACGGACTGAAGGACATGGGAGTAGGAGGAGCCTAAGCTGGAGGGGCCAGTCGTCACTTTTTCTAATCTGAGGTGAACTATCCTGTGGGGCTCCGCCTACCCACTAGTAATGGATCTGTCTCCCTTCCTTCCTTCGCTGAAAAGGATTTTACAGGTAAGGTCTTACCAAAATCCGTCTTATAGATTGAAAAGAGTAGGGGTCCTAGGACAGCCTTCAGGGACCCCAACAGAGAGGGGGCGGGGTGAGGAGGTAGTGTGGGAGACTCTACATGTGCGGTTAGAAAGGTATGAGGAGATCCAAGATAGGGCAAGGTCTTTGATGCCAAAGGAAGAGAGGTTCTGTAGTAGGAGGCAGTGGTCAACTGTATTGAAAGCAGCGGACAGGTCAAGAAGGAGTGCAGAGAATTGTCTGTTAGCTTTGGATGTAAGTAAGTCATTGGTGATTTTGGTGGGGGCGGAAGCCGGATTGTCGGTTGTCGAAGAGTGAGTTAGATGAAAAGTGGGAGGAAAGTTCAGCGTGAATGTGTTGCTCAAAGAGTTTGGAGGCAGATGGGATCAGTGATATGGGGCGATAGCTGGACAAGGCGGTTGGGTCGAGGGATGGCTTTTTGAGGATGGGCGTGATTGTGGCATGTTTAAAGGCAGCGGAGAAAGTACCAGAAGATGGTGATAGATTGAAGAGATGGGTTAGGGATGGGATGAGTGTGGGGGTGAGGTTGGGGAGGAGGTGGAATGGGATGCGGTCGAGTGCACATGTGGTGAGGTGTGATTTGGAGAGGAGACGAGTAAGATCTCTTTCCGTGATGTTGTTAAGGGAGGTTATGGGGGTAGGGAAATGGTGTGGAAAACAAAGGTGTTGTGGTAGTCGGACAGTAAAGACTTGCCGTGTTTGGTCAATCTTGTTTTTGAAGTGAGTGGCAAACTCCTCAGCAGAATAGCTGATACCTGGCAGCGATCGCGCGCTTACAGCCTCTGTGTGCGCAAAATCGCCTGGTTGTATCCATACGTCCAAGGTCCGTAAGTACCAACCTAGATGTATGGATTCGTCCAATGTCGCGGAGGGGTTAATATGATCAGAAACAGATTGCAGGAGGAGCGTTTGCCCCATATTTGTGTTCTCAGGTTTTATTCATACAATAGTTTGAGCATTGGACTCCTACTCCATACAAGGAAGTCAAAGATACTGACTAGTGCCCGGTATGACTGGGAAACATTTGAGATGTATGGCGACGTACTGGAAGTTGTAAATGACTTCAACCTACTCGGATCAATGATCGCTCATGATACAACGACTACACCAGAAGTCAATAGGAGAATAGCTATAGGGAAATTAACAATGAAGTGACTGGACAAGATCATCAAATTGAGGAACATTTCATTGGTGATGAAGACACAGCTCGTACATAGTCTGGTCTTTTCTGTAGTAACGTATGAATGCGAAACCTGGACTATAAAGAAGCAAGACAGAAGAAGAATCAACGCCTTTGAAATGTGGCGCTGGAGAAGGATGCCATCAATACCATGGACGGCAAGAAGAACAAGTAAATCAAGCCACACATGTCACTCGAAGCAAGGATCTCCAAGCTACGACTTGCCTGCTTTGGACTCCTCAAAGAAGAGATCACACATTCTTGATTGAAAAGTAAAAGGGCAAATAGTCTAACAACTAATGCAAAATAACCCTTTTCCATAAAAGATAAACTTTAATAATCATAACACGACACATACAATATGAAAAAGGTGCCCATAAAAAAGTGACTTAGTGCAGGTAGTTATATGGATAATGACCCTAAGCGGTCCCTACCCCCACACCTCCACCAGAGGCGATAAATAAGATTTTTTGCCACTGGATGTCCAATATCTTAGTGTGAGGTCTAAACATAAAGAAAAACCTTGAATGCATAAATCACTTATTTAAAAAACAGCAGGAAAAAAATACAATTGGGGGATACATATCCGATGCTAATAAGTCCTACTAATCTTATCCCCCAGACCAAAGATACAAAACAACATATCAGGGGTGTAGCCCACAAGATGAGTTCAGGCACTATTCACACATCCTACTTCAGATGCATTGACCCTGTGGTTCCCTATGCTGGTGGAGCCACAGTTTATTTAGAGTGGCAGGCAGATGTCACTGCCACATCTGCCATAACATAATAGCAGCATAATATGTAGGGAATTTAGAAAATGCACTTATCTTTGCAAAGGTATTGGGTTACCCCCGGTACTTCTCGACGCGTTTCCCCATTAGTGGTGGTTCATCAGGAGAAGATCCAATCATCCTGCAGAAAGTTATCTTGTGGGCTACACCCCTGATATGTTGTTTTGTATCTTTGGTCTGGGGGATAAGATTAGTAGGACTTATTAGCATCGGATATGTATCCCCCAATTGTATTTTTTTCCTGCTGTTTTTTAAATAAGTGATTTATGCATTCAAGGTTTTTATTTATGTTTAGACCTCACACTAAGATATTGGACATCCAGTGGCAAAAAAATCTTATTTATCGCCTCTGGTGGAGGTGTGGGGGTAGGGACAGCTTAGGGTCATTATCCATATAACTACCTGCACGAAGTCACTTTTTTATGGGCACCTTTTTCATGTTGTATGTGTCATGTTATGATTATTAAAGTTCATCTTTTATGGAAAAGGGTTATTTTGCGTTAGTTGTTCCTCAAAGAAGAGAGCAATCACTGGAGAAGGATGTCCTGGTCGGAAGAATAGAAGGAACAAGGTGAAGAGGAAGACCAGCAACCCGATGGCTTGGTGCAATCAAGATAAAGGCAGAGAAGACCCTGGTGGACCTGTCTAGGCTTGTATAAGATCGAGTTTCCTAGAGAGCATTCCTCCACCAAGTCACCATGGTTGGAGATCGAGCTGAAGGCTGTTACTAATTCTGAAGAATTTTTATTAAGCCAAAAATCAGAGTGGTTCGACAGCACAGGACACGTGAATTTTTCCAATTATAGTGTGTTGTTTTTTTCTCCCTGTGTTGGTTCCACTCAAGATATTGGTTGCGAAAGCCTGACCAAATACTGATATGTAATGTAGGGTGAGGCCACAGTCAGGTTTTGTTCTGGTTTTGATGCAGGAAAGAGGAAGAGCAGCACCCTGTACTTTATACTTACTTTCTTTCTCCCTAACATCCACATTCCAAGTGTTGTGTTAAAGAAAAACTGACATTTCACCATGGTTGTGATTTAAGAGCTTCATTCTACAGTAAAAATGATCCTTTCATCACTTTGGCTCAGTGGTTAGCACTGCAGCCTTGTAGCACTGGGATCCTGGATTCAAATCCCACCAAGGACAACATCTGCAAGTAGTTTGTATTTTCTCACTGTGTTTGTTCTCCAGTTTCCCCCCACACTCCAAAGACATACTGATGGGGCTCACAATCTAGATTCCCTAATGGGGACAGTGCCAATATTGTCTTTGAATTGTAAAGTGCTGCGGAATATGTTAGCGCTATATAAATAAAAGATTATTATTTATTAACTGGTAACTGTGTTCTACGGATCAGTATGTTCTCGGAAATAAAACATTTATATAGCCTTTTGTTTAATTTTTATTTTGCCCACTTAAAAAAAACAAAACATCGTTCTCAGAATATGGCTACTGAAGCCAAATTTGCTTTTACCTTTTTTAATTTTTGGTCAATTACCATTGTATGAGGGCTTGTTTTTGGCAAGTTGAGCTGTCGTTTTTTTTTTCTGATCTCCTCATTCAATTTCTTTTTCGGATGCAAAATAACTAAAAATTATGATTTTGTCATTTTGGGTTCTTTTTCCATTTGGACATTTACCACATGGGATATTTGATGTTTGAACCTCCGATCTCTTGACCACATGAACAATACACAAAACTACATATGGGACCATGTATGATAACTTTAGGATCATCAAATCAGCTATTATCACACAAAGTAAAATTTATTTTGTACATTGGGAGGTGTGGGGCATTTTTTATTTTATTTGTCAAAGCTGTGTGATGGTGGACAAGGTTTTTAAAGCTTTCAGGAAATATGGAGTTTTCAGTTACATTGTCTTTTTTGGGGTTCTTAATTCTACAATACTTCCAAGTTGAACATTAACTTTAGGGCCGTCATATAAACTACTATCACACAGGGGAAAATGTCCTATTAAAATGCAACTTTTAATCAGTAGATCTGAACATGGTAACGAGACAATAAGATAAGTCACCGTACTCTGCAATCAAATGACTCTTTTCCTGCCAGGATTTCTCCTCATTTTTCGCCTGTAGTTGCCATTACAATTTTTGTTGACATACAAATAAACCTTAGCATACTAAATAATTGATATTAAAGGGATTGTGTCAGCACTGGAAGACTGTTCAAACTACCATAAGTCCCGCCATTCGGTGCTCCATAGCAGGGCCAGTCATTTATATACACCTTCACACCTCCTTGTTTCCCATCCATCTCCGCCCCTCTGCCTGTATGAAACCAGAGCTGTCAATCAAAGAAGAGGGGGTGGAGATAGAGGGAAAACAAGGAAGTGGGAAGATGTATATAAATGTTTGGCCCCGCCATGAAGCACCGAGCGGTAGGACTTAGTTTGAATAATCATTCTGTGCTGACAGTCGCTTTAACCCCCAATACCTATATACACTACTCAAAAAATAAAGGGAACACTCAAATAACACATCCTAGATCTGAATGAATGAAATATTCTCATTGAATACTTTGTTCTGTACAAAGTTGAATGTGTTGACAACAAAATCACACAAAAATCAATGGAAATCAAATTTATTAACCCCTGGTGGCCTGGATTTGGAGTCACCCCCAAAATTAAAGTGGAAAAACACACTACAGGCTGATCCAACTTTGATTTAATGTCCTTAAAACAAGTCAAAATGAGGCTCAGTATTGTGTGTGGCCTCCACGTGCCTATATGACCTCCCTACAATGCCTGGGCATGCTCCTGATGAGGTGGCGGATGGTCTCCTGTGGAATCTCCTCCCAGACCTGGACTAAAGCATCCGCCAACTCTTGGACAGTCTGTGGTGCATGGTGGATGGAGTGAGACATGATGTCCCAGATGTGCTCAATCGGATTCAGGTCTGGGGAATGGGCGGGCCAGTCCATAGCTTCAATGCCTTCATCTTGCAGGAACTGCTGACACACTCCAGCCACATGAGGTCTGGCATTGTCCTGCATTAGGAGGAACCCAGGGCCAACCGACCCTCACAAAGGGTCTGAGGATCTCATCTCGGTACCTAATGGCAGTCAGGCTACCTCTGGCGAGCACATGGAGGGCTGTGCAGCCCTCCAAAGAAATGCCACCCCACACCATTACTGACCCACTGCCAAACCGGTCCCGCTGAAGGATGTTGCAGGCAGCAGATCGCTCTCCACGGCGTCTCCTGACTCTGTTACGTCTGTCACATGTGCTCAGTGTGAACCTGCTTTCATCTGTGAAGAGCACAGGGCGCCAGTGACGACTTTGCCAATCATGGTGTTCTGTGGCATTTTCAATTAAAACGTCCGCTTAGGGCACAGAAAATGTGTGGCCCCATCGACTAGAAAATGTAACTGTAAATGGTCTTGGAAAATGGAACACAAGCAAAAAATCTTTTTTTTCACCACTTACAAAGGTTCTCCGAGAAATGTAATTTAAATAACACACATTTAAGTATTAAACGTTTTTCCATATACCTTTATTGTGCTGCGCTCTGACAAGATTTTAAACATTGCAACTGTCAGGACATCCTGTTGGACAGACACTTTGGCAGCACAGATGCACTAATACTGTCAGGCTGATTGAGAATGGATGTTCACTCTGTCAGCTAAAGAAACACGTTTATCTTCTCCTGTAATCCAGCTCCACTCCATGTACTGTCAGGATGACTGAAAAGAGGAATGTGCGTTCAGGATGCCTGATAGGGTGCTGCTCTGATATGACCACTGTCTCCTGCTTCACGCAGCTTGCCCTATTCCTGCTGCGTGTCCTCTGAAATCTAGGACGGGTTGTGATTGATGGTAACTGCCATCTTTGAATCCTGACAGAGGGCAGTATCTAGGCCACCCTTCACACGTCCTTATAATACTGTTACTGGAAAAACAGTACCGGTGTCATCAGTGTTTTGGATCCATATGTTATCAGAGACGCATACTTTTTTTTTTTTTTTTCAGTATCGCGTAAGAAAAATTTATTCCAAAGCTTCTCCTATACTTACCAATGTTAAACACGTACAGCACATGGACTGCACAAGGATGCTATCCGTGTGCTGTGCATGTTTTACATGGACCCATAGACTTGTATTGGCCCTGGCCATCTGTGCTTCTGATGAAAAACGGACATGTCACCGTGTTAGTTTGCAAGAACACACAGTTCATGCAGACACACGGACATGTGCATAACACAGTGGTGGGTAATTAATTTTCCCAATTGGCCACATGAGAGACTGTGACTGTTGTGGAGGGCCGAACCAATTTGAAATTAATTGTATTCAATATTAAAAACATTAATTAAAATTATTTATATTAATTTTGAGCAGAATTAAGTATGCTGTCTGCCCCCTATGTACCATATGAGCCCGCACACAGCCCCCTGTATACCTTATGAGCCCACACACAGCCCCCTGTATACCTTATGAGCCTGCACACAGCCCCCTAGATACCTTTATGAGCTTGCACACAGCCCCCTATATACCAGGAGCCTGCACACAGCCCCCTATATAGCATATGAGCCCCCACATAGCCTCCTAAATACTGCATGAGCCCCAACATAGCCTCCTATATACAGCTTGAGCCCCCACATAGCCTCCTATATACAGCATGAGGCCGGACACAGACCACAGCCCTTTGACTGTCTGTCTGCAGGCCGGACTGGAACAGCCAGGGGGCCGTAGTTTGCCCTCCCCTGGCATAGCAACGTAGGTTGTTAATTTTTCTTATCTCTGTAATTATACTGACCTGGAGAATCCTATTTCCAGGTCATTTTGACCATGTAATGAACACTGTAAAAACACCCCAAAAATAGCGGAACTGAACTTTTTTCACAACTTCGCCACACTTGGAATTTTTCCCCTACTTTTTAACCCCTTAAAAGCCCAAGACGTATTAATGCGTACCTGCGCCCTGGGACTTAAGAGCCAGTTACGCATTAGTACGTCATGGCGATCGCCCCCGGGTGTCAGCTGATTGTCATAGTTGACACCCGGTGCTATGTGCAGGGAGCTGTCCCGCACCGCTCCCGGAACATCGAACGCAGCATTGCGAGGGCAAGGGGAGGTGATCGCGATACTCACCTCTCCTGCCGGCGTCCAACGCTGTCTGCTGCGGCTTCCCGGATTTTGTCATGACGACCCGATGTCGCCATGACAACATCCGGGTCACCAGACAGCAGGAAGATACTTTGGTCATGCGGAGTGCATGACCAAAGTATCTTGTGCATCTGCAGCGCTGACAGCCTGTATAGCACAGGGATGGTGCTCCATCCCTATGCTATATAGGCGATCAGAGTAAAAAAAGTGAAAGTCCCGTAGTGGGTCAAAAGAATAAAAGTGAAAAATGAAAAAAAATAAATAAATTTTTAATTAAAAATAATCCACCAAAAATAAAAATATAATGTACCCATCAATAAGTATTATTATGAAAAAAACAGAACAATAAAAGTACACACATTTGGTATCGCCGCGTCCGGAACGACCTGACCTATAAAACTGTCCCGCTAGTTAACCCCTTTAGTGAACACTAAAAAAAAAAAATAATATAAAAAATAAAAAAACGAAGCAAAAAACAATGCTTTATCATACCGCCAAGCAAAAAATGGTATAACACGCGATCAAAAAGAATATAAATAAAAATCGTACAGCTGAAAACGTCATCTTGTCCCGCAAAAAACAAGCTGCCATACAGCTCCAACGGCCGAAAAATAAGTTATAGCTCTCAGAATAAAGCGATGCAAAAAATTTTTTTCTATAAAATAGCTTTTATTGTGTGAAAGCGCCGAAACATAGAAAAACTATATAAATGTGGTACCGCTGTAAACGTACTGACCCGAAGAATAAAGCTGCCTTATCAATTTTACCACACGCGGAACGACATAAAAATTAAAAAAAAACCCAGCAATTCCTGAGTTGTGGTTTTTGTTTATTCTGCCTTCCAAAAATCGGTATAGAAAGCGATCAAAAAATGTCACATGCCTGAAAATGGCACCAATAAAAACATCAACTCATCCCGCAAAAAACAAGCCGTCAAATGACTGTCGACGAAAATATGGAAAAATTATAGCTCTCAAAATATGGCGATGCAAAAACTAGATTTTACAGAAAAATGCTTCTTTTAGTGTGTGACAGCTGTCAATCATAAAAACCCGATATTAATCTGGTATCTCTGTAATCGCACCGACCCGAAGAATAAAGTTGTCTAATCACTTATACCGCACGAGAAACGGCGTAAAAAATAAACTCTAGGGTTAGGGTTGGCGTTTTTTTCAAAAGTAAAAAAAAGCTGACAATATGGTGACTAGTGTTGAGCGCAAGTGCTCGCTACTTGAGTTTGCATCGGGTGCTCGGGTATGCACTTAGTATCGCGGGTGCTCAAGTGACATGCTCGAGTCTCCGCCCCATATGCTTCACGGCCAAAAAACCTTGCCATGCACGAGCGATCCCCGCATGGTTTTTTTTGGGGTGTCTAATAACCATGCGGGCGGGGACTCGAGCATGTCACTCGAGCTCGCACGATACATGGTGCATACCCGAGTACCCGATGCAAACTCAAGTAGCGAGCACTTGCGCTCAAGACTAATGACAACTTATTCAGTATGTTGACCTAATGTTATCAAATTCTGTCGTACCACTGGGTTCAAAATGTTCACTATACCCCTTGATAAAATCCTTGAGGGGTGTAATTTCCAAAATGGGGTCACTTGTGAGGGGTTTCCACTATTTAGGCACATCAGGGGTTCTCCAAACGCGACCTAGCTTCCGCTCTCGATTCCAGACAATTTTGCGTTCAAAAAGTCACACAGTATTCCTTCCCTTCTGAACTCTGCCGTGTGCCCAAACACTGTATTTTCCCCACATATGGGGTATTGGCGTACTCAGGAGAAATTGCACAAAAGTTTTTGGGGTCCATTTTCTCCTCTTACCCTTGTGAAAATAAAATAATTGGGGCTAAAACATCATTTTTGTGGAAAAAGTTTGATTGTTTTTATTTTCATGGCTCCATGTTATAAACTTCTGTAAAGCATTTGGGGGTTCAGGGTGCTCACCACACATCTAGATAAGTTCCCTGAGGGGAAATTCCACACTTGGAATTTTATTTCCTGATTTCGAGTGCATTGTATGTTAAAATGGTTGGTTGTACTCAGAGATGCAACTTGTCCTGCAAAAAATAATCCCTCATATGTCTGTGTGTGGGAAAATAAAAAAGTTTTGGCCTTTGGAAGATGGTGAGGATAAAACACCTCCCCATCTTCATTTAGTTTTTGGGGATATTGCACGAGTTATAAGTTGAGCTACAATTTTTCTATTTTTCAAGAAACTTTCACAAGCCTATTTTTTATAGACTGTGGCAGGGTCACTGGCAATGTAAGTAAGGGGAGATGTATATCACAAAGCTTGCTATCGTCCGTGATGTGAAAACCCAGAAGTTTCTCTCCAGCATGTTATGTGCTGAGAGGGGTTAATCGGCCATGACAGGATTGGGCTTTTTTGCATACAACTTATCTCCACCCCAAGAGTGTGGTTTGACAGGTTAAATGTCCGGCCACTGAGTTTTTTTTTTCTGTCTGTGTCTGGAGGCAAGAGAGCTACAGAGAAGTGTTTGTGCAACTGTGCTGGACCCGCAGGCATATGGACTGTGCTATACGTGATCTTTTGTTTCCTACTTTTGCCCGAAAGGCCATTTTTGTGTTGTTGAATCCTGCATTGGTTTATTCCGTGTTTGAATAAACCAGCAGAAGAAGCGTTCCTGTATTCTACCTCTGTGAGCAGCCGAGTGAGTCGTATTACCACGGGGACAATTCACGTCTCAAGCTACTTTTCCCCTCTCCCCACAACTTACACCATTTTAAAGAAGCACTTCCATTCATTATTCTTTATCAGCTAAACTTGTGCAAATGTATATGTTAATTTACTTGCCAATTGCAGTCTTCTCTGATTTCCAACGCTGCTCTGGTCCTCTTCTCATCTGTGTAACTACACTTGTGACTCAAATCTGCTTCTCTCTCCTCCAGGGATGATCATTTATTCTCAAAATTCTCAGTTCACAGGTAAAATCTGTATTTGTTTAAGACAGATTTACGTTACTGAGATTTTATGACTGGAGGAGGGAAGAGCTTTGCTTCCATCTCTTCCCCTCCCATCTAGATAGAATCTGATCAGTAGCAGCTCTCATCTCCTATCTCAGTAATGTAACATTCTATCTTCAGTTCATAATGATTTTACCTAAGAATTTTGAAAATGAACGATCTGTTCTGGAGGAGAAAGAAGCAGTGTCTTATTTTCACAAGTACCACTGATTTTTTTTAAATTAAAATGACGGTTATGCTTTAAAGCTAAGGGTTAGGACCCAGCCTGCAATATCATGGGTTAAAGTGGCAGTCAGGAGTGCGAGCTGTCACACATCTGCAATTCTAATCTTTTAGGTTACGTTCAAATTAATTTATTTTTGGTCCGAGTGCTGTATGTGAAAAAAAAAAAATAACTGACAGTAGTCAGACGGACATTGTTATTCAATTGAGCTGTTCAGGTGACTGTATTTTCACACGGACCAAATATAAACGTGAACAAAATCGCAACGTTTACTTGTTTCATCTGAAATCCAAAAGAGACTTGCTTTTACAACAAATAGATACAAGTGACAAACGGCAAACAAATAGGATTAATAAAGGGTTTATCTGTGGGTCAAAAGCTGGATAAGGTGCATTGGTTTTAAAGTGTTGTCCACTATTCGTACAATCCATTTCTTTATTCCCAGTAAAATTACACCTATACTCTTCTCCAGTGCTGGCGCTGTCAAAGCGGTGATGTCACTGGTTCTCCCGGGGATCGCGTGACATGGTCACGCAATCTTGGCTAACGGTCAGCAGCCGCTTCGCCTCCCCCCCCCCCCTTCCCCTTTGGACGAATAGCATACATCGGAGGAAGTCAGACCTGCTACTCTCTTTTCCTTTGGATGTATGTGATATGTCTGAGGTGAGTTATTTTATTGGGGGGAACATCGGGATTGAGAAGGCATTGCCCGAGTAGTGGACAACCCCTTTAAAATTCTGTGTTCACAATTCACATTTTGGATAGTCATTGTATAGCTGATTTAGAATTTTGCCAGAAGAATCCCAGTCGGAGCCAGTGCATTAGATCGGCATGCTGTGTGGAGAGCTGTCTCTCTGATCACACTGCCTCGGTATATTATGGGATCGTGTTCCCTCCTCAGCATGCATAGTGTTTCCCAAACTCCAGTCCTCAGGACGCCCAACATTTCATGTTTTCAGGATTTCCATAGTGTTATACAGGTGAGAGAACCTGTGTCAATTTCTGATGCCTTGATGATAATGCCATCACCTGTACAATACTAAGGAAATCCTGAAAACATGATCTGTTGAGGGCCGTGAGGAAAGGAGTCTAGGAAACACAAATCTAAAGCATTGATTGACTGATTCTTATTGCACAACATCTGAGTATTCTGGTGCTGACTTCTAGTTTGTTAAAGGGGATTAAAAGGTGTGCATACAGTGCCTACAAGTAGTATTCAACCCCCTGCAGATTTAGCTGGTTTGATAAGATGCAAATAAGTTAGAGCCTTCAAACTGCAAACGAGAGTAGGTTTTATGAACAGAAGCATAAATCTCACAAACCAAAAAGTTATGTTGCTCAGTTGAATTTTATTAAATTTTAAACATAAAAGTGTGGGTCAATTATTATACAACCCCTATGTTTAATATTTTGTGGAATAACCCTTGTTTGCAAATACAGCTAATAATCGTCTTTTATAAGACCTGATCAGGCCGGCACAGGTCTGTGGAGTTATCTTGGCCCACTCCTCCATGCAGATCTTCTCCAAGTTATCTAGGTTCTTTGGGTGTCTCATGTGGACTTTATTCTTGAGCTCCTTCCACAAGTTTTCAATTGGGTTAAGGTCAGGAGACTGACTAGGCCACTCCAACACCTTGACTTTTTCCCTATTGAACCAGGCCTTGGTTTTCTTGGCTGTGTGCTTTGGGTCGTTGTCTTGTTGGAAGATGAAATTACGACCCATCTTAAGATCCTTGATGGAGGAGCGGAGGTTTTTGGCCAAAATCTCCAGGTAGGCCGTGCTATCCATCTTCCCATGGATGCGGACCAGATGGCCAGGCCCCTTGGCAGAGAAACAGCCCCACAGCATGATGCTGCCACCACCATGCTTGACTGTAGGGATGGTATTCTTGGGGTCGTATGCAGTGCCATCCAGTCTCCAAACGTCGCGTGTGTGGTTTGCACCAAAGATCTCGATCTTGGTCTCATCAGACCATAGAACCTTGAACCAGTCTGTCTCAGAGTCGTCCAAGTGATCATGAGCAAACTGTAGACGAGCCTTGACATGACGCTTTGAAAGTAAAGGTACCATACAGGCTCGTCTGGAACGGAGACCATTGCGGTGGAGTACGTTACTTATGGTATTGACTGAAACCAATGTCCCCACTGCCATGAGATCTTCCCGGAGCTCCTTCCTTGTTGTCCTTGGGTTAGCCTTGACTCTTCGGACAAGCCTGGCCTCGGAACGGGAGGACACTTTCAAAGGCTGTCCAGGCCGTGGAAGGCTAACAGTAGTTCCATAAGCCTTCCACTTACGGATGATGCTCCCAACAGTGGAGACAGGTGGGCCCAACTCCTTGGAAAGGGTTTTGTACCCCTTGCCAGCCTTGTGACCCTCCACGATCTTGTCTCTGATGGCCTTGGAATGCTCCTTTGTCTTTCCCATGTTGACCATGTCTGAGTGCTGTTCACAAGTTTGGGGAGGGTCTTAAATAGTCAGAAAAGGCTGGCAAAAGAGATCTTTAATCCACACATGTGAAGTTCATTATTCTTGGTGCCTGAACTACTTCTTAATACTTTAGGGGGACCAAACAGAATTCTTGTGGTTTGAGGGGTTGAATAATAAATGACACTCTGAATTAACTTTTTACGTTTAAAAAAAAAAAAAAAAAAAAAATTTGCTGCAGTGCATTTCCCACTTCCAGGCTGATCTACAGTACAAATGTCACAATGCCAAGTTAATTCCGCATGTGTCAACCAGCTAAATCTGCAGGGGGTTGAATACTACTTGTAGACACTGTAAGTGTGTGCTTATGTTATACAATCATAGGGGAAAGTGCGCTCTACTTCAGTTTTATCAGGGCCGAAACAACCATTTTACGGTCATCCTCAACCAATTCACAGATGACGTGGGGGCAACAGCAAATATCCATATATAGGGTTTTTTCCCCAAAATGCACAGCTATCATTTGTAAACAGAGATGGGCAGAAAATAAACGCAACCAAATTTTATATATAGACTCTCTTCTTCAGCATTTCCAGATGGAGTATTAGATGCTTCAAAAGGAATGAGTACAGATGCCAAAAAAGCTTGGATTGAAGAGAACGCCATGATTTTGAAGCAGACATACTGGTGAGGTTCTTCTGTGCATTCTTTTTAAATTGTAAAGCAAATAAAAATGTAAAATCAAACAAATATTCTGATCTTATAATTTTATATCATAATATCTAAGTTGTCTTAAAGAATTGTATTAGATATTCCGGGGTGGCAATACTCACTGAGCCAAACGGTCTGTAGACTGCAGACGGATGTTTAATGAGATTTGTGCAGCTGACGCTTCTGTGATGAGCTCACAAGTCATACCTAAGTCCAGGAATACCCAACCATTTCTGGTTTGAAGTCCACATTATCAAATTCATCCAGCCCTAACATCCTCAATAATACATAAAGGGATATTGGCACCTATCACGTCTATAGCGTATTAAAAGTATTACGTTAATGTTTGATAGGTGTCAGGTTGGATTCCTGGAAGAGGACCTATCGTGAGAATGGAGTACCCTTTTCTGCACTCCAGAATGACAGAGACCATGCATGAGGCTATGGGCAGTCAGAATCCATTTTGTCTTCTCAGTTCCCATTTTATGCTCTAAAGTCTATCACGCAGCACTTTTACACAGAAACCTCCCTCTACACATTCTAAGTCCCTGAGATTCTGGCTCAAACCAGACACTTAGACACAACTATCTCTGAATCCCACAAAACAGTTTCTTTCTTGTTGGCATGAAGCCCTTTCTATCAGGGGTGTATATAAACCCCATTTAGATAAAGTGGAATCTTATGCTGGACACTACGTGTGTGCATATACTGCATTAATTCTCCGAGCTCGTTCTTTACAATTCTAATCCGGCTTCACACATTAACTCTGGTGGACCCGTTGAGCCCACATGGCCATCTCTGTTGTCGTATAAGTTGCAAAACTGGCCCTGTACAAGTATAATGAATATAGCTGCACGCATACACTGTAGTCAGGCTCTACCTTCTGTATGGGGAATTCCAAACATGGCCACAATTAGTACTTGCCACTGAATTCGATTGAATACACTTCTAAGTCTTAATGCATTAAGAAACAGTATGTAAGAATGTTACATAACTTTTCATTAATGTTTATTGTTCTGAAAACCTCTACACCTCTTTTTTTTTGCCAGTGAGTTGCCAAACTATGATCTTGTTATTCCTGCCCTGTTGAAGCATGGCGTCAAGGAGCTTCCTCAACACTGTAAACTTACTCCAGGTAATAATCATTCTTATTTTTGAGAATATTCTCTTGCAATTCACTTTATTAAATCACCTCTATCCTCTTTGTTTAAGGGGTGCCTTTAAAGCCCATGTTGGCACACCCTACTAAGGGTGTTGGTGAAGTTTTAAAAAGGTTTGATGAAGCTGCTTTTACCTGTGAATACAAGTACGATGGAGAGCGTGCCCAGGTATTCCTAGCAGTTAAAAAGAAATCTAGCAACATGTAAAGTTACGTTCACACAAATGTTTTTTCTCATCAATGTGCTGTAAAATGAACAGCTCGCTGATCCAAAGAGTCTAATGGAACACATCCACTTTTTTCAACTGTTCCATGTGTCCGTTCTGTTAAAATCAGTACATGCCCCATTATCGTTTTTTTTTTGCGGTTCGGAATTTATCAAACATGTCTATGTCTATGGTGATCCTTAAATCTGAAACACTCTTATTCTATCAATGTTTCATCAGTTGTTAATTCATGCATTGCTAAGTTGCGACAGGTTACTGTACCTCCTTCACTTTTTAAAAACTGAGAAAAAAAAAAACATGAAAAGTGGATGACTCATGCGAGAATATCTGTCCATTTTTGATCCAATGACTGAAACAGATGTGTAAATGTAGCCTTTGGCAAATAAACATAATCTGAATTTATATATATATATATTAATAGTTAATGTACAAATCTCCCCTTTATAGATTCATATACTAGAGAATGGTGAGGTTCATGTCTACAGCAGAAATCAAGAAAATAACACAACAAAATATCCGGATATAGTTGGCAGGATTCCACAGGTAAACTGTTTCATCCAATTGCTCCTCTCCATCTCTTTGTAATAGCTTTCATTTTCCATGTCCTCCTGTACTGTTTATAGTAGTCCACAGCCATGAAGTTAATCCTGGTTCAATCTGCCAGGAATTCTATGTAAAATAAAATCTGAGTCCATAATGGTGTATACCTTTAAAAAAAAAAAAAAAGTGTAGTAGGGCACAGTGGAGGATTCCATGTCTTTATTCTCCTTTGTGATGTTATGTCTACATTAGGAGTGAGCCATTTAATTTTTCCACATGAGACTGACTGCTGTGGAGAGCTGAACCAATAGGCTGAAATTAATTCTGCTCAATATTAATAATGTATTAATAAACATTTTATTAATGATAATAAAAATATATTAATATTAATTTTATTGCTTAAACCCTTCATGACATCCGCCGTACATGTGTAAGGGTGGTGGACTGTGCTGTTGTGTTCCTGCATCTGAAGACACCAATCGTGTTGTATGTGTATATTATGTCATGCGTCTTGTATATATTGTGTAGTGTAAATTGTAATGTCTTGCTATATGGTTATGCATAGTATCTAGTATAAGATGTATAGCCGATAGTATAATGTAATGCATAGTGTACGCTATAGCATTGTAGTATAGGTAGTGTAGGATGTAGGTAGTTAACTGTGTAGCATTGGTAGTGACGATAGGGTAAAATAGTTAATGTTTGGGACTAGCCCATAGTGGGAGGGGTTAGTTTTAGGGTAAATGTCTGCTTCCTGTTGGTTAGTAGTTCAAGTTTGGAGTGAGAAGTGATCAGAGCTGCTTAAAGGGTGATCCATATAGAGTAGAGACTGAAAGCGAGGGATAGTGAGATCCTGAAGAAAAGTGACCGACTAGATAGAGTATCCTTCCGGAGACAGGTCCTATGAGAGAACCCAGAGACATGAGACCTAGAGCTTGCAATGCAGAAAGAAACGGGCCTTAGCAGGACTGAGGGGCATGGACTAGTGAAGGGTCCCGAGCGTTAGTTCCAGGGCTCCAGTGGTGGAAGAAAAAGGACGTGGAAACTTTGAGCAAGTAAGGAGACTTGTTAATCAGGACTGTAGTGTTAGAGCTGGGTTGTAGCGAAATAGAGAGAAACTGTATCTTCAAAGCCCTGGAGTATACTACAGAGGAAGAATACTGTGTGGAAAATGCCTCATATTGTAAAGGGAACGTCCATAAGGCTTTGTACCCACTATCCCTTGTATGTAACACTTACCAAGTTACCATTCAGTAAAGGCTTTCTTTTTGAATAGCGGTCTCCCTCATTGAACTGTGGAACATCTGGTCCTGGCGAGCTCACACCACCGGCTATATGCGGCCTGCACGGGCTTAAGACCCCCACACACCCAGCCAGGACCCACACTTTCATGTAATGCACCAGGGGCCACTGAAGACAAGTACCTCTCGCCCCTGTTTACCACCACACGTTACACATGCACAGCGTGCCGATTGCGCGGGCTCACTCTGTGCACTGGTGCAATCAAAAGTGGGTGACATCGCTATAGGACAGCTGACACCCTGCGGCAATGCGCACGATCAGTGCTAGCACCAATCGTGGGTGTTTAACCCCTCTGATGCCGCTGTCAATAGTGACATCGATCGGGTTGCAGAAGAAGGGAGCTCCCTCTCTGCTCCGATCGGCACAGCGCAATTGTGATCTCGTTGTGCTGATAGTGTCCATGGTGACGCCGGACCGAAAGATGTCCACAGGGTCACCCAGGTACAGTGGCCTGTAGGGTCCTGCTCAGAGCAGGAGGTGACACCGATCCTCCTTCTGTGCGATGCAGTAGTCTAATGCCCTGCAATGCAAAAGTATTGCAGAGTATTAGATAAGCGATCAGGGCAGGGAAAGTTGATGTCCCATAGTGGCAAAAAATAAAAAATATATTTTTTTTATTAATGTTTAAAAAATAAATAAATCACAAAATAAAGAACAAAAGAAAAATTAATCCAATAAATACACATATTACTGTAAAACAAAAATAAGCAAAGTACACATTTGTAAACCGAAAGATGAACTGGTGTCAAGTTGGTATGCATGCAAAATAGAAGCATGTTCAGACTGGCTGAAACACAGACAGAAAACGAAACAGAAAATAAAATACCCTGCTGTAAATAAGTAAGTAAAATCAATAGTGTATATAAATAACATTGGGTACTTTGTAAGTACCGTTTTTGATCAAAAAAAGCGTAGAAGCCATCCCATCATTGTCAAGGTGCACCGAAGTTCAGGATTGTCCTAATTTTGAAACCTTACCCTGCGTATCACTGTGTCCAGAACGACCCGCCCCATAAAACTGTCATACCAGTTAACCCCTTCAGTGACCACCGTAAAGAAAATAAAAAACGTTGCAAAAAACTGCTTTTTCATCATACCGCTGAACAAAAATGGAATAAAACGTGATCAAAATGTCTAATGTAAATAACAATGGTATAGCTGAAAACGTCATCTTGTCCCGCTGAAAAATATAAGCTATAGCTCTCAAAATATAGCGATGCAATAACGATTCTTTTTTATTTTATAAAATTGTTTTTGTGTAAAAGGAGCACAACATAAAAAATATGATATAAATGTGTTATCGCTGTAATCATACTGACCCGAAGAATAAAGCTGCCTTATCACTTTTACCACACTGTGAACGGCATAAACACCCTGCCCCCACCTCCCAAAAAATAATTTTTGAATTTTTGGTTTTTGTTCATTGTATCTCCAAAAAATCAGAATAGAAAGCAGTCAAAAAATCTTGTGACCAAAAATGGTACGAATAAGTGTCAGCTTGTCCTGCAAAAAACAAGCCGTTACATGAGTTTCAGCAGAGATATAGAGAAATTATAGCTCTCAAAATATGGCTATGCAAAAATTGTTTTTGAAAAAAAAAGCAAAAAAACACTTTTTAGTGTGTGATGGCACCCAAACATAAAAAAGATATGAATCTGTTATCTCTGCAATCGCACTGACCCAAAGAATAAAGGTGTCTAATCACTTACACAGTGTGAGGAACAGCGTAAAAATTAAATAAAACCAATTCTTGACCTACTATTGATTTGTTCATTCTGCCTCCCAAAGATTATTATTATTATTTATTATTATAGCGCCATTTATTCCATGGCGTTTTACATGTGAAAAAGGGGTATGATACAAGAACAATTACAATAATCTTGAATAAAATGTGACAGCGACTGGTACAGGAGGAGCGAGGACCCTGTCCCCGAGGGCTCACAATCTACAAGGGATGGGTGAGGATACAGTAGGTGAGGGTAGAGCTGGTCGTGCAGCGGTATGGTGGAGCCGTGGTTACTGCAGGTTGTAGGCTTGTCGGAAGAGGTGGGTCTTCAGGCTCTTTTTGAAGGTTTCCACGGTCGACGAGAGTCTGATGTGTTGGGGTAGAGAGTTCCAGAGTAGGGGGGAAGCACGGGAGAAATCATGTATGCGATTGTGGGAGGAGGAGATAAGAGGAGTGGAGAGAAGGAGATCTTTTGAGGATCGGAGGTTGCGTGCGGGTATGTAACGGGAGACTAGGTCAGAGATATATGGAGGAGACAGGTTGTGAATAGCTTTGTATGTCATGGTTAGGGTTTTGAACTGGAGTCTCTGAGCAATGGGGAGCCAGTGAAGAGATTGACAGAGGAGAGGCTGGGGAATAGCGGGGGGACAGGTTGATTAATCGAGAAGCAGAGTTTAGGATAGATTGGAGGGGTGCGAGAGTGTTAAAGGGGGGGCCACAGAGCAGGAGGTTGTAGTAGTCATGGCGGGAGATGATGAGGGCGTCCACTAGTGTTTTTGCAGATTCATGGTTGAGGAATGTGCGGATCCGGGAGATATTCTTGAGTTGGAGTCGGCAGGAAGTGGAAAGGGCTTGGATATGTGGTTTGAAGGAAAGTTGAGAGTCCAGGGTTACCCCAAGGCAGCGAGCTTGAGGGACTGGGGAGAGTGGGCAGCCATTGACGTTGATAGATAGGTCAGTTGGGGGGGTTGAATGAGATGGCGGAAAGATGATGAATTCTGTTTTGTCCATGTTAAGTTTTAGAAATCTGGCAGAGATGGAGGATGAAATAGCAGACAGACATTGTGGGATTTTTGTTAGTAAGGAGGTGATATCGGGTCCAGAGAGGTAGATCTGTGTGTCATCAGCATAGAGGTGATGATGAAAGCTGTGAGACTCTATGAGCTGTCCCAGGGCGAAGGTGTAGATGGAGAAGAGCAGCGGTCCTAGAACTGAACCTTGGGGGACACCGACAGATAGGGGGCAAAATGAGGAGGTGGTGTGTGAGTGGGAGACACTGAATGTCCGGTCTGTTAGGTATGAGGAGATTCAGGATAGGGCCAAGTCTGTGATGCCGATAGATGAGAGAGTCTGTAGTAAGAGGGAATGGTCCACTGGGTCAAAGGCAGATGACAGATCTAGGAGGAGGAGGACAGAACAGTGTCGCTTAGATTTGGCGGTTAGTAGGTCGTTGGTAACTTTGGTCAGTGCAGTTTCAGTAGAATGGTGCGGTCGGAAACCAGATTGTAGGCGGTCAGAGAGGGAGCAGGAGGAGAGGTGGGAGGACAGTTCAGAATGGGCATGTTGTTCCAGTAGTTTTGAGGCATAGGGGAGAAGTGATATGGGGCGATAGCTAGACATAGAGGATGGGTCAAGGGAGGGCTTTTTGAGGATGGGTGTGGTTGAGGAATGTTTGAAGCATGAGGGGAAGACACCAGTTAGTGACAGGTTGAAGAGGTGGGCTGGGATGAAGATAGTGGTAAGGTTTGAGATGAGGTGGGACGGGATTGGGTCAAGTTTACAAGTGGTGAGGTGTGATTTGGAGAGTAAGGAGGAAAGATGATCTTCAGAAATGGTGGAGAAGGTGGTTTTGGAGGAAGAGGGTTGAGTAGGTGTGGGGAGGGGCTGTGGGGGCTTTAGGCAAAAGCTTTGTCTGATGGTGTTAATCTTCTGCTTGAAGAATAAGGCAAAGTTTTCGGCTGAAATAAGAGGAGAGGGAGGAGGCACTGGGGGACGGAGGAGAGAATTGAAGGTGTTGAATAGTTGTTTGGGGTTGTGAGACAGGGAGGATATGAGAGATGTGAAGTATGTTTGTTTTGCTGCAGTGAGTGTGGAATTGAAGGTAGTGAGGGACTGTTTGAATGCGATGAAGTGCTCATGGGAGTGGGACTTTTTCCGTCTACGCTCAGCAACCCTGGAGGCCCGTCGCAGTTCTTTAGTTAGGCTAGTGTGCCAGGGTTGTCTGTTGATTGTGCGAGCCTTGGTATGTGTGAGGGGGGCGACCGAATCGAGAGCTGCAGTGGTTGTGGTGTTGTATAAAGTGGCAGCAACATCTGCATCATGTAAGGAACTAATGTCTGTAAGAGGGAGGAGGGATTCAGAGAGTGAGTGTAGGTCAAGGTGTTTGAGATTTCTGCGAGGGTATGCAAGTTTGTGGAGTGGAGATTGTTGCCTCGGGGAGTTGAGAGAAGAGAATGTGAGTAGGTTGTGGTCATAAAGAGGGAGAGGTGAGTTAGAGAGGTTAGATAGGGAACAGAGACAGGTGAAGATGAGGTCCAGTGTGTAGCCGTCTTTGTGGGTGGGTGTGGAAGACCACTGAGTAAGACCGACGGAGGAAGTGAGGGATAGAAGCTTAGAGGCAGCTGAGAGGGAAGTGTCAATGGGGATGTTAAAGTCGCCCATGAGGATAGTGGGGATGTCAACGGAGAGGAAATGAAGTAGCCAAGTGGTGAAGTGGTCAAAGAAAGTGGTGGTTGATCCTGGGGGCGGTAGTTGGAGGTTGGATGGGGAGTAGATGCGCACGCAGTGCACTTCAAAAGAGGGGAGAGTAATTGAGGGCGGCAGTGGGATATGGGTGAAGGAGCAGTTTTCTGAGAGGAGGAAACCTATTCCTCCACCGTGCTTGCCGGTGGGGCGGGGGTTATGGGAGAGGTGGAATCCGCCATACTAAAGTGCAGAAGGAGCGGCTGTGTTGGAGGGGGTGAGCCAGATTTCAGTGATGCCGAGGAAGGAAAGCTTGTTAGTGATGAAGAGATCGTGAATGTAGGAAAGTTTGTTGCAGACGGAGCGAGCGTTCCATAGAGCTCCTATTAGTGGGACTGGGGAAGCGGGGGCTGGGTGAAAGATCACAGAAAGGCTCGGCTCACATTTATCCTGCGCTCTACTCTGAGCTCTTACCCCGCGGTTTCCGTGTAAGGCTATGTGCCCACGATGCAGAAATGAAGCAGAAAATTTCTGCAGCATTTCTGCATCTCCCTGGCAGAAAAAACGCATGCAGATTGTGCATGCGTTTTTCCTGCAGAATACATGCGGATTCACATGCGTTTCCGCATGCAGATTGACAAGCGCTTTCCAGGCGATAGCATCACTTGGAAAGTGCTTGACAACTAGGTCACACTGTATAAATCCATGCAAACAGCATGGATTTATATAGTGTGAACCGTAAAAATGAAAACAAATAAAGCTATACTCACCCCCGATGCCCGGCGTGGCTGCAGCGCTCGTTCCTGTCTGGTTCCCGGCTGCCGGCATATCGCGAGACAGAGCGGTGAAGGGCCTGCGGTCACATGACTGTGACGTCACTGCAGGTCCTCAAGCGATGCCGGCATTCAGAGAGAAGCCCCCGGACAGGTGAATATAAACTTTATTTGTTATTTTATTCTTTTTTTACAGGTAGAATGGTACCCAGGTCTGGATGAGAGTCTCCTCTCCTCCAGAACTGGGTACCATTCGCACATAGAGACGCATAGAAGCCGCTTGTAAAAATGAACAGTCGCGGTTTCTATGCGTCTCAATGCAAGTCAATGGCGGGAGTTCCGCTGCGCTTCCGCAAAATTAAATGACATGCTGCGGATTTTTGTACGCAGCATAAACGCTGCGGAAAAATCCGCAGCATGTGCATAGAACATGCGGAATCCCCTTGGGGACCATGGGGTGCGGATTACCTAGTGTTTCACAAGCGTTTCCACTGCGGAAATTCCGCAGCATAAACGCTTGAAAAACGCTACGTGGGCACTCAGCCTTAGTCTCTGAAATATGTGATTCAAACAAACCCCCCTGACAGAACATTCCATATAATGAGGAAGATGGAGGCACTGTGGACTCTGTCTGGCCTATAATCCGGCGATGTCCGTCCTTTTAGGTGACTCGCTCGGCCGCTTCCGGAAGTGGACTCAGGAACCCGGGTTTTCTCTGCAGGCTTTATTATATGGCATAAAGCCCTGCAACGCCAGCAAAATAAATACGGCCTTACTGGCAAAAACGACAAAACAAAAGATAAACGATAGCACAGTCCATATCCACACAGGTTGTAGTCCCAGCCTTCAGCTTCTTCCTGAGCTGAAGCTTTCCCAGTCTGGAGAACTTGCCTCTCCAAACCACAACAGAAAAAAAAATAGTGACTGAGCATTTAAGCTTGCTCAGGAACACCCTGATGTGAGGTAGTGTGAATGGCCTCCCACCCTCTTTGCCATTCACATAAAATCACACACCCTTCAGGAATTAACCCCCAACACATAACATGCTGGAGGAAAGTTTATAGGTTTCAGTTCACACAGGCTAGCAGCCGGTGTGACACATACCTCCCCTCGCATATAACACCAGTGAACCTGTCACATATTCCCCACCTCTGCCTAAAGCCTGGGGTTTGGGCATCTTCCGATACCAGACAGGGAATCCTAGAGAGGGCATCAGTGTTGCCGTGTAACATCCCGGGCCTATGCTCCACGTGAAAATTAAAGTCCTAAAGACCTAGGAACCATCTAGTTACCCTGGCATTTTTACCCCTCTTTTCCCTCGACCATCTCAAAGGGGAATGGTCTGACACCAATCTAAATTTCCGGCCTAGTAGGTAGTATTTTAGTGCATCTGCTGCCCACTTTATGGCTAAACACTCTTTTTCTACTATTGCGTAGTTCTTCTCGCAGGACTAAAGCTTCCGGCTCAGATAGAGAATGGATTGTTCTTCCCCATTTATCTCTTGAGAAAGAACAGCTACTAGGCCCACCTCTGAAGTGTCTGTCTGGACCACAAATTCTTTCTTAAACTCTGGTGCGACCAGGACCGGCTGCTTATGTTAGGGTGAACACTTTGATATGTTCACTAGTTGCCTTGTCCTGGCCTAATGGGTATGATCAAGTGCATGCAAGAAAGAATAACATCAGACACATAGTCGGATGTAAGCTCTCGTTGATCAGTTATGGCACAGCTCCAAGTGTCTTTATTCAACCCGAGCATAGACTTATATAAACTCTGTAAAGGGGCTCAGTTAGCCCTAGAATGGGAGTAACCAGATGTATTCATTGGTTAATGGTTTGGGCAATGGGCAAGTCCATGGGCGGATCCATGAGGTCATCAGGGTTGGTCCATGAGGTCATCAGGGGGCGTGGTCTCGATCGGGTGTCTCCAAGCAACGTGTCGCTCTGTGATTGGTTAGTCCTTCTATAGAATTCAGCTGCCTCCCGGAACTTCCTTGTACGACAGGGTGTAGTCATAAATAAAGTCTCCACCTTTGCCACATATACAACAGGATGTAGTCATGGGTTCAGTCGCCATCTTGCATACCAGAGCATGGTGTGATGACGCTGGAAATGGCAGCCATTTTTTGATCTAAACAAGCTTATGTAATGTAAA
The DNA here is from genome assembly GCF_046119375.1 of Phyllobates terribilis. Lineage (NCBI taxonomy): Eukaryota > Metazoa > Chordata > Amphibia > Anura > Dendrobatidae > Phyllobates > Phyllobates terribilis. The sequence continues at coordinate 193,502,372 of NW_027362772.1, read as the reverse complement.
ATAATACACTTTATTATCCCACCATTCCCAGGAAAGCTCTTACTTGCTTCTTGGAGAGCGGTTGCGGCCATGTCTGGATTGCCTCCACTTTATTGACTTGTGGCTTTATTTCGCCTCTCCCGACGACATAGCCAAAGTACTTGGCCTCTTTTCCAACGGCACATTTTCTCGGATTTATAGTAAATCCCACCTTCCTCAGAGCATCCAGAATGGCCTGTAGTTTAGGTAGATGACTAGCCCAGTCTGGGCTAAAGACTACAATGTCGTCAAGGTAGGCTGCGGCATACTTCTTATGTGGGGCTAGGGTCCGAGCCATAGCCCTCTGGAAGGTGTCTGGGGCCCCCTGTAGTCCGAACGGCAACGAGTGTATTGAAAGCACCAATCAGGAGTCGAGAAAGCTGTCTTCTCCTTGGCCTTCTGGGACAAATAATACACTTTTCTCTAAATCTCCTTTGTCTTGAGGTTAATTAAGTATTTGATGTAACATACCTGGCGGCATCCTTGCATAGTGGTCCATCTCCCACTGTGCAAGAGCGCGCACTTGATCTCCAGTCCAGTCTGCTAGCCTGGCTTCCCTCCATGCTGTCTGCTTGCCTCTGTTTCTGCTGCTTAAGGGCGGCGCCCGATCACTTCCTGCTTCTTGTAGTTGCTGCTGACACACCCCTAATGCGTCATCAGCCTATTGCTGTCTGTCACCTGTATTTAACCCAGCTCCTCCCTGGAATCCATGCCTGAGCATTGTGTTCTGTCAGTTAGCTTCCTGTCACTGATGTGCCAGGTCCTGTCTTTGCTTCCTGCCTTGCTTTATCAGTTCCCGTGTCTGAACTGTGTCCTGTCTGAACTATCTTCTAGCCTGTTGTCTTCTGCCTAGCCTGGAGGCTGTATTTCCTGGCCAGTGTGTACACGCTCCTAGCCTGTTCTTTCCGCCTTCTAGGGGCCTCATACCTAGACCCGCTCCTGTATCTTGCTGCTTTCTGTTCTTGTCTGAATACTCTCCTAGCCTGTTACCTGTTTTTCTTTATGTCCGTACCTTCCCTTTTCCTGCAGAATCTGATCCCGTACCTAACTCCTACTCGTTGTCCCTGTACTCTCGTTTGTGAGTTTAGAGTCCACTCGCTACTTCATTGCAAGTATCCTGTGTGTACCTGGTTCTGCCTTTCCCTTCCAGTCTGTTCCGTGTGAACAGAGCCATGTCCCCTTGCTCGCTGCTCCGGCAGTCTCACTCTGCTCTGACCCTTTGCTCGCTGCTCTGCAGTCTCGCTCTGCTCTGACCCTTTGCTCGCTGCTCTGGCAGTCTCGCTCTGCTCTGACCCTTTGCTCGCTGCTCTGGCAGTCTCGCTCTGCTCTGACCCTTTGCTCGCTGCTCCGGCAGTCTCGCTCTGCTCTGACCCTTTGCTCGCTGCTCCGGCAGTCTCGCTCTGCTCTGACCCTTTGCTCGCTGCTCCGGCAGTCTCGCTCTGCTCTGACCCTTTGCTCGCTGCTCCGGCAGTCTCGCTCTGCTCTGACCCTTTGCTCGCTGCTCCGGCAGTCTCGCTCTGCTCTGACCCTTTGCTCGCTGCTCCGGCAGTCTCGCTCTGCTCTGACCCTTTGCTCGCTGCTCCGGCAGTCTCGCTCTGCTCTGACCCTTTGCTCGCTGCTCCGGCAGTCTCGCTCTGCTCTGACCCTTTGCTCGCTGCTCCGGCAGTCTCGCTCTGCTCTGACCCTTTGCTCGCTGCTCCGGCAGTCTCGCTCTGCTCTGACCCTTTGCTCGCTGCTCCGGCAGTCTCGCTCTGCTCTGACCCTTTGCTCGCTGCTCCGGCAGTCTCGCTCTGCTCTGACCCTTTGCTCGCTGCTCCGGCAGTCTCGCTCTGCTCTGACCCTTTGCTCGCTGCTCCGGCAGTCTCGCTCTGCTCTGACCCTTTGCTCGCTGCTCCGGCAGTCTCGCTCTGCTCTGACCCTTTGCTCGCTGCTCCGGCAGTCTCGCTCTGCTCTGACCCTTTGCTCGCTGCTCCGGCAGTCTCGCTCTGCTCTGACCCTTTGCTCGCTGCTCCGGCAGTCTCGCTCTGCTCTGACCCTTTGCTCGCTGCTCTGGCAGTCTCGCTCTGCTCTGACCCTTTGCTCGCTGCTCCGGCAGTCTCGCTCTGCTCTGACCCTTTGCTCGCCGCTTCGCCAGTCTCGTCTTGTTCTGCTCTTGCTCTCCGCTCTGGGCGGCCTCACTCTGCTGTTTGTCCACTGCATCTGCGGTTCTGTTCCTGAGTCCCAGTCTGTACTGGGTCCTATCCACTCGGTGCTCCAACCTGTCGTACCTGCCAGTACCTCCCTGCCTGCATACCAGTCGTGCTTACCAGCATCCGCCAGTCTGCATACCAGCCGTGTCTGCCTATACCCAGCAGTCTGTGTGCCAGCCTAACCTGCCTGTTCCTGTATTCCCCTTTGTGGGTCAACAGCCGTGTCCGGGGTCTGTTCTGGAGTAGCACCTGGTCCCTCTGCTCGGTTCCTCCTTGGTGCACTGGCGTCGTATGCCGTCGTGCCACCCTGGTCGGATCGGGTGGATACTTAGTTACGCCCCTCCAGGCATTCACTCTCCGGCACGGTCCAGTGGAATCACTACATATACACGCACACGCCACTCAGCCCGGGCGTGTGCATTACATTTGATCCTATAGCTCTCCTCAACAGCCCCCCCTAAATACTTAATTAACCATCTGTCCCTACTGTGGTTCCCTCTCCCATCAGTGTTAAGTGTCACTATGACATCAGAGGCTACATGGCAATATGGATGCTATGGACATCAGAGAATGTGTGACCAATTATGGGTATAGAATGGCACAACACACAAAGTAAAGGATATGCAACCTTATGTAGAAGGTTCTGATGGAGGCACAAACTTCTTGCAGTGGGAGGCGTGTATCCACGTCGGTCTTCATTCAAGTTTGACTGAATTAGGAGTGGTCAGGAGCACTTGGTAGGGAACCTCTAATCTCAACTCTGGGGATGTCTTGCTGGTGAACTTCTTTACCAGCACGTAGTCACCAGGTTGGAAAGTGTGATTACCTTCACTGAAATCTGGATCTGGAATGGATGACAAAACTCGTGCATGTGTTACTGACAATTCTTTAGTAAGGGCAATGACATAATTTACAAGAGTATCACTTCCTAAGGCTAGCTGTTGTGGAAAATATTGACCCAACCTTGGAGGCCCCCCCAAAAGAATCTCATATGGTGTGAGTTTAGTGGGACCACTCGGAGTGTTTCTGACTGAATATAAAGCAATGGGCAAAATGTCTGTCTATGGAAGTTTGACCTCCTGACTGGCTTTCATTAGTTTGTTTTTCAAGGTGCCATTTAGTCTTTCTACTTTACCACTGCTCTGGGGGTGATACGGAGTATGTAAACCCATATTGACCCCTACCAATGTCCATAGTTCCTTTGTCAGTGCTGCAATGAATGCGGGTCCTTGGACACTCTCAATTACCACTGGGATTCCATATGTGCACACTACCTCAGTCATCAATCTCTTAACAGTCCCTCTGGCAGACATATTGGTTACTGGATAGACTTCAGGCCATCCCGAGAACATGTCAGTCACTACCAGTACATAAGTCGTACTTCCCTACTTTTGGCATTTGAATATGATCGATTTGAATTCTTTGAAAGGGATAGAGTGGTTTAGCCAAATGTTTTTGAATAACTTTCTGAGGCGGTACTGGATTGCATGTTGCACACACAAAGCAGGACTTGCAATATTTTTGGGTGACAGTAGAAATCCCTGGTGCCATATAAGTTTTCCAAATCAAGTCATTCATCTGATTCTTGCCTCTATGGATGATACTATGTGCCCATTCTGTCACCGAGGGGTACAGATTGCGAGGTAGACAAATCTTTTTGTTCTTCCTCCAGGCTTCATCTTCATCCTTTTTAGCTCCTGCTTCTTGCCACGACTTCTTTTCATCTTGTCTTGATGTAAATGGATAAACTTCATAAGAGGGCTTTGAGGCCCTCCTTCAGTGTCTTGAGACACGTACACCGTTGCTTTCTCTTTCCTAAATGAATCCACAGCATAAGTGTTTGCTGTTTTGTGAGCAAAGAAGTTCCCCCTTGCCTCTAGAGATTCCAATTTCCCGTGAGCTTTGAACTTGATCACGGCAACCTCCGAATGTAGATCTAGAGCGACCACAAGTTCTTGTATGGCAGCAGCATGCTTTACAGGAGTTCCACTGGACGTTAGATAACCTCTGGCTGCCCAGATAGTGCTGAAGTCATGAGCCACTCCAAAAGCATATCTTGAATCTGTGTAGATGTTGACCACCTTCTCCGCCGCTTCCTGACAAGCCAGTGTCAAAGTCTTAAGTTCCGCTTCTTGTGCAGACATGTGTGGTGGTAGGGATCCGGCTGAGACGACCTGGTCTTGTGTAACCACGGTATATCCCGTATGGAATCTTCCTGTTTCATCTACAAATCTGGAACCATTGGTGAAGAACGTCAGGTCAGCATTAGGGAGTGGGTCTTCAGACACGTTTCTCTTGGAGGCCGCTTCTTCCTGCATCTGTTTGAGACAATCATGATCCTTCGAGGGTAAAAGCGTCTTAACCTAGAGCATCAGTATCATCATCCATATCACCCCTGGGAAGAGGAGGTATCGTGGACGGGTTGAGGATGGTGCAGCGCACAAGAGTGATATTATCTGGAATCAAGAGAGAACATTGGAGTCTCATATGACGCTGCAGCGACAGGTGTTTAGGTTGAGTTTGGTCAAGAATAGCTTTTATGTTGTGTGAAGCTATTAAGAGAACCAGATGTCCTAAGATGGTATCAGAAGTTTTGTGAAGAAGCATATGTGCAGCATGTACGGCTCTGAGGCAGGTCGGGGAAGCTTGAGACACAGAGTCCAGGTGGGCAGAGTAATAGCCGATTGGTCTTGTTCTTCCCCCATGTTTCTGTGCTAGAAGGCTTGCACGGATTTAGGACGTAGTGGAAAAGCTGACGTCTTGAGGTCATCGTACAACGGTTTCATCAGCTTTGAGGCATCTGGAATACATTGGCGACAATATGTAATAAGTCCTAAGAAAGCTTGTAATTGCTTAGGTCCTTTTGGTAGAGGAACGGGCTCAATAGCAAGTTCCCTTTCACCCGTTAGGCGTTTCAGGTTTGGAGAGAGACATTGGCCTAAAACACAACTTTGGGCTGCACCACTGGATTTTGTTGAGGGACACCTTGCAGCTTTGTTGTGCAAGATGAAGGAGAAGACTGAGTAGGGGATCATCCACATACTGAAGAAAGACAACTTGATGGTTAGTCTCTCTCTATGGCCGTAAACAAGAGGGAAGGGCCTGAGAGAAATGACTTGGTGAGTTCTGTGCTCCTTGTGGTAAGACCGTCCAGGTGTATTGTGATCCTCTGTAAGTTAAGGCAAACAGATACCAATCTTCTGGATGTAGTGGTACGCTGAAGAAAGCATTGGCCAGATCGATGACAGTGAAACGTTTTGCATCTGATGGTATTTCTGACAACAATGTATGTGGATTGGGCACAATAGGAATTTCTAGTACAGTTGCCGCGTTAACAGCTCGAAGATCTTGAACCATACGGTACTTCGGGCTTCTCCTTTTAATGTCCTCTTCTTTACTGGGAACAATGGCGTGTTACAGAGAGTTACATTTGACTAGTGCCCCATTTTCCAGGAGAGCCTTGATTTTAGTGCCTAAAAACTCTTCCTGGGCACACCAGGGATTTGAGCTCCAGGTTTAAGAATGACCCATACAGGAGCTACAGCAAGACGTCCAATATCTTCAGGGCCAGTAGACCATAGAGTAGATGAGACGTGTGACATCACTTCTGGCGGAACAATTGAGGTGGTGTTAGAAGCTTAATCCATCATCATGAGCAGAGGTGCGGCTTGAAGTTGGCACTCTAAACTCGAGCGGGTCAGTGATGGTGATGGTGAGACCATCTGAAGAATAGGCTATGGTCGCTCTTAACTTTTGAAGGTGGTCTGCTCCCAGGAGGTTAGTAGGACAAGTGGGGGACACCACAAGACGCATAAACACATCTTCGTATGGTCCAACCTGTATTTTGCTGGTGAGCTTGTTAGAAGTAGGCTTGCCATCTACTCCCACGCATGTCACGGCTTCAGAGGATATCAGATCGGGAAAAGGCGGGTCCTGTAATCTGATAACTCTTCTGGTTGTCCACAAGGAATGGTAAGGGTTTGCCTTGAACGTTGATAGTTACTTTGGCTATTGGACCCGACATAGAAGCCAAAGTTGTGGACACGGGCTTGCCCTTGTACTATCGGATATTGAGATCCATCAGAGCATAGGTGTGATTGGTATCTGGATGGATCCGAGCTTGTGGTGGTCATTTGTAGAATATGGGTCTTTTTGTTCGAGGTTGTCATAGATTTCTCAGGTAGTTTTTTCTAATCCCTTCGCTATCGTTAAGACATCCTTAGGAACCAATGTAGCATATTCAGGTCTAATTGCTTGAAATTGCTTCCTCAGAGCTTCCCGAAGGCCCTCAACAAAAGAGGAAATGAGCAGTGTCCCTTGAACTTTTATTTGGTTACTGAAGCCAATGTTAAACATTTGAGTTAGACGAGCATGATATCTCTCCACTGATTCCCCTGGTTCTTGCGTGACTTCCTTGAAAGATGTTGACTGATCAGCCAACTTATCCGAGGCCCATGTCTTAAGTGGTTGGCAGATCTGAACACCAGAGTCCCATGTGGTGTCACTGACAAGTGAGGCATCATTAAATGCAGTGTCCATAACAGGCCAATATGCAAAGCCTGCTTTAAGATTTGCCAGGGAAATGAGATCTTGCCATGTGGCTGAGTAGCTCCTTTGGATTTGAAGCATGCTTCTATTGAAAGGCATCGGCTGTTTTTCTGGATCTGGGAGTTGGTTCAACAGAGTAGCAGCTTGCTGGGTTGTAAACTTGACATAAGTGGTGGGCTCCTCGGATGTGAGCTTTGGCACTGTTGGTGGTGGCACCTGAGGCGAGAGTAGAGATGGAACCGGAAGTAAAGGTGTAAACACTTGTGTAGCAGTAGCAGGAGGAGGTAACAGTCCTGGAATGAGGGGCTCTATTTGGGCAGCTCCAATATCATGGGGTGGAGTCCAGGTGACGCAGACAGTCTTAAAAGCTTTAACAGTCCTGTCCTCATTACTAATTAACCTGATTTCGGAGAGGCAGCAAATGCTTGGGGGGCTACACTTGTTCATTATAATTCCAACAATCTCCCTTGCACACGCATGAACAGGGAACCCGAGGATGCCAACACCAATGGCAGCAATTGTCAAGGTCTCAATCTGCTCACTAATATTCGCATACTCTAAGATACGAGGTATTACAGCGCAAAGTTGTCGAACACTGACATCTGGATGAATAGGGTCAAAAGTAGGGATCACTGCGTGTATGATCATTCTACAAGGACCATTGCCAGATTTAGTCACCGCTATGTCCCCAACAGCTATCTGACCACGCGACTCAACAATGATTCGACTGTCAGTTTGAATAGTCGCCCCTCCTGCTTCCACTATAGCAATAGCCACACTTCCGTTGTGCTTTAACCGAGGGTTGGCATCATTAACAATAGCGTCCGTTTCCATTGTCGTTACGTCACCCTTACCCACCCACTAACAAGGGTACCCCAGGAAGTTCTTTTTCAAGAATGGGTTGCCAACATTCCCTCCCCTTTGTGTTTCCTGTGACGTTGGTGTACCAAACCCCCCACCCCCCCAGATTGAGCCCCTCCTTGATTCAGTGGCCACCGTTCCATACAGGTGTGCGCTCGGCTGCGAGAGAAGCTGTGAGGTACTGGGAGTAGAGTCAAGTAGACTGCGTGAGAGTGCTGTTGCAGCTGAAGTGTTGGGAGGAGAGGTCGCTGCTTGAAGTAACTCGTGTGAACGTGCGACTGAGTTGCCAGTGGAAATGACAGTGCAGTGGAAAAGGGTTGGTGCTGGGGTTGATCCAGGTGGGAGAATAGCTGGGCTCATAATGGGAGTGTTAGGTGAAAGGGTCGGTGGCCCACTGGACACCGTGTTGTGACGGGGAACATGGGCAAAACTTGTTAATTTCCCCAAGGAGTATAGTACTGGCCATTAGTGGTCATTACTGAGTAAAAAGGATCTAGTCCTGTGGTGTGTAGCATTGGCCTAGTATGTTCACCACCAAAAGTCATGTGTATACTCCTGGATTATGCCTCACTCAATTTAGCCAGATCTAAGTCAGTTACATGGTGATATGGCTCCGTTTGTATGATCTGGGGCAACGTTCCAAGATGGCCATCACCGGAGGCAGCACATGTGCCATCCACAAAGTGGCCACTGCCAGAAGGAGCACATTGCAATGTTTCACCATCACCACCACTATACGGCGGTGGCCGCTCACAGGATACATTTGTAATACACATAACTCAAAACTCTGTTCTTCTTTTTCCTTTCCACTTCTACCCAATTTTCTCTATACAAACTTTCAGAGACTTTCCCATGCCCTAGCAGTAGACAGCAATCCATTATCTTCTAGAGTACCTTTTCTCTCTTTTAAGACAATTTTCCACTTCAGGGGCTGTAACCTCCCCCCTTCTGGCATTCCACACAACTTCATAAGCTTTTTACAATGTTTAACATGACTTTTCTCTTCACGAGTCGCGACTAATGTAAACGGGTCTAACTTGCCATCTGAATTTGGCTTAGTGCCAATAAGACACAACTGCATTTATTTCTCCATCTTTCTCTATATAGACCAAGATAACAAACTAAAAAAAAAAAAGACGGGGGAGAATGACTCAAACCTGAGAGTCTAAAGGAAAACTAAGTCTGCATCATACGCTTTCTATTCGTCTCCGTCCTGCCACGTGGTCCCTGTCTGATTTCTGTGTGTATATGTGTGTGTGTGTGTACAGTACAGACCAAAAGTTTGGACACCCTTTCTCATTTAAAGATTTTTCTGTATTTTCATGACTATGAAAATTGTACATTCACACTGAAGGCATCAAAACTATGAATTAACACATGTGGAATTATATACTTAACAAAAAAGTATGAAGATCATCAAGAGAATGCCAAGAGTGTGTAAAGCAGTCATCAAAGCAAAAGGTGGCTACTATGAAGAACCTAGAATATAATACATATTTTCAGTTATTTCACACTTTTTTGTTAAGTATATAATTCCACATGTGTTAATTCATAGTTTTGATGCCTTCAGTGTGAATGTACAATTTTCAAAGTCATGAAAATACAGAGGTCTAAGGGGTAGCGTTTCTCCTTATGGAGAGTGACACACCAGCTCTGGCACGTCAAGGTAAGGAGGCTTATTCGCACTGATGAGGGCCAACACCCTGAAGCACCGTGTCTGCAAATTGAGATTCTGATTTGTCTTTTATCCTAAGCCATATTGCATGACTCGTTAAAGGGTTGATTGTGACTTGTAGGATTGCTACTGTACTTCCAATAGGTGGCGCTATAGAGTTCAAGACCTCTTTTTCACTGAAGAGGCAATTTGCATATGAAAATACAGAAGAATCTTTAAATGAGGTGTGTCCAAACTTTTGGTCTGTACTGTGTGTGTGTGTGTGTGTGTGTGTGTGTATGTATATATATATATATATATATATATATATATATATATATATATATATATTTGCTCCAAATAATAAAGGGAACACTCAAATAATACATCCTAGATCTTAATGAAATATTCTCATTGAATACTTTGTTCTGTACGAAGTTGAATGTGCTGACAACAAAATCATACAAAAATCATCAATGGAAATCAAATTTATTAACCAATGGAGGCCTGGATTTGGAGTCACCCCCAAAATTAAAGTGGAAAAACACACTACAGGCTGATCCAACTTTGATGTAATGTCCTTAAAACAAGTCAAAATGAGGCTCAGTATTGTGTGTGGCCTCCACGTGCCTGTATGACCTCCCTACAACGCCTGGGCATGCTGCTGATGATGTTGCGAATGTGGGATCTCCTCCCAGACCTGGACTATAGCATCCGCCAACTCCTGGACAGTCTGTGGTGCAACGTAACGTTGGTGGATGGAGCGAGACATGATGTTCCAAATGTGCTCAATCGGATTCAGGTCTGGGGAACGGGCGGGCCAATCCATAGCTTCAATGCCTTCATCTTGCAGGAACTGCTGACACACTCCCGCCACATAAGGTCTGGCATTGTCATGCATTAGGAGGAACAACCGCACCAGCATATGGTCTCACAAGGGGTTTGAGGATCTCATCTCGGTACCTAATGGCCGTCAGGCTACCTATGGTGAGCACATGGAGGGCTGTGCAGCCCTCCAAAGAAATGCAAACCCGCACCATTACTGACCCACTGCCAAACCGGTCATGCTGAAGGATGTTGCAGGCAGCAGATCGCTCTCCACGGCGGCTCCAGACTCTGTCACGTCTGTCACATGTGCTCAGTGTGAACCTGCTTTCATCTGTGAAGAGCACAGGGTGCCAGTGGCGACTTTGCCAATCCTGGTGTTCTGTGGCAAATGCCAAGAGTCCTGCACGGTGTTGGGCTGTGAGCACAATCCCCATCTGTGGACGTCGGGCCCTCATACCACCCTCATGGAGTCTGTTTCTAACCATTTGTGTAGACACATGCACATTTGTGGCCTGCTGGAGGTCATTTGCAGGGCTCTGGCAGTGCTCCTCCTGTTCCTCCTTGCACAAAGGCGGAGTTAGCGGTCCTGCTGCTGGGTTGTTGCCCTCCTACGGCCCCCTCCACGTCTCCTGGTGTACTAGCCTGTCTCCTGGTAGCGCCTCCAGCCTCTGGACACTACGCTGACAGACACAGCAAACCTTCTTGCCACTGCTCGCATTGATGTGCCATCCTGGATGAGCTGCACTACCTGAGCAACTTCTGTGGGTTGTTGAGTCCGTCTCATGCTACCGTGAATTTGAATTACTTGGAGTTTAAGTGTTCCCTTTATATTTTTGAGCTGTGTGTGTATATGTATGTATGTATGTATGTATGTATATGTATGTGTGTGTGTGTGTATATATATATATATATATTAGCTATTGAACCCGTTCTACGCCCGGGTGGCGAGCTTTTTTATTGGTATTTGGTCTCCCATGCTGGTATGTGCAGCCCCCCTGCTTGTATTTGTGCTGCCCCCATCCTGTCCCCACCATCCAATCGTGGTATGCGTGGAACCCCTCACCCCCAATCGTGGTATGCGTGGCACCCCTCACCCCCAATCGTGGTATGCGTGGAACCCCTCATCCCCAATCCCAGTATGCGTGGCAGCCCTCACCCCCAATCCCGGTATGCGTGGCAGCCCTCACCCCCAATCCCAGTCTGCGTGGCACCCCTCACCCCCAATCCCAGTTTGCGTGTCACCCCTCACCCCCAATCGTGGTATGCGTGGCACCCCTCACCCCCAATCGTGGTATGCGTGGCACCCCTCACCCCCAATCGTGGTTTGCGTGGCACCCCTCATCCCCAGTCCCGGTATGCGTGGCACCCCTCACCCCCAATCCCGGTATGTGTGGCACCCCTCACCCCCAATCCCGGTATGTGTGGCACCCCTCACCCCCAATCCCAGTAAGCGTGGCACCCCTCACCCCCAATCCCAGTAAGCGTGGCACCCCTCACCCCCCAATCCCAGTTTGCGTGTCACCCCTCACCCCCAATCCCAGTATGCGTGGCACCCCTCACCCCAATCCCGTTATGCTTGGCACCCCTCACCCCTCATCCCTATCCTGGTATGTATGGCACTCCTCATCACTATCCTGGTGTGTACGGTATCCCTCTTCCTGGTTTGCATGGTACCCCCATTCCTCATCCCGGTATGCATGGCACTCCATCCTTCATCCCCAATCCCGGTATGCGTGGCACCCCTCATCCCCAATCCCGGTATGCGTGGCACCCCTCATCCCCAATCCTGGCATGCGTGGCACCCCTCATCCCCAATCCTTGTATGTGTGGCACCCCTCATCCCCAATCCTTGTATGTGTGGCACCCCTCAGCCCCAATCCCGGTATGCGTGGCACCCTTCATCCACAATCCCGGTATGCGTGGCACCCCTCATCCCCAATCCCGGTATGTGTGGCACCCCTCACCCTCAATCCCGGTATGCATGGTTCCCTCACCCCCCAATCCTGGTATGCGTGTTACCCCTCACCCCCCAATCCTGGTATGCGTGTTACCCCTCACCCCCCAATCCTGGTATGCGTGGCACCCCTCACCCCCCAATCCTGGTATGCGTGGCACCCCTCACCCCCCAATCCTGGTATGCGTGGCACCCCTCACCCCCCAATCCTGGTATGCGTGGCACCCCTCACCCCCCAATCCTGGTATGCGTGGCACCCCTCACCCCCCAATCCTGGTATGCGTGGCACCCCTCACCCCCCAATCCTGGTATGCGTGGCACCCCTCACCCCCCAATCCTGGTATGCGTGGCACCCCTCACCCCCCAATCCTGGTATGCGTGGCACCCCTCACCCCCCAATCCTGGTATGCGTGGCACCCCTCACCCCCCAATCCTGGTATGCGTGGCACCCCTCACCCCCCAATCCTGGTATGCGTGGCACCCCTCACCCCCCAATCCTGGTATGCGTGGCACCCCTCACCCCCCAATCCTGGTATGCGTGGCACCCCTCACCCCCCAATCCTGGTATGCGTGGCACCCCTCACCCCCCAATCCTGGTATGCGTGGCACCCCTCACCCCCCAATCCTGGTATGCGTGGCACCCCTCACCGCCCAATCCTGGTATGCGTGATACCCCTCACCGCCCAATCCTGGTATGCGTGATACCCCTCACCCCCCAATCCTGGTATGCGTGATACCCCTCACCCCCCAATCCTGGTATGCGTGATACCCCTCACCCCCCAATCCTGGTATGTGTTGTACCCCTCACCCCCCAATCCTGGTATGTGTTGTACCCCTCACCCCCCAATCCTGGTATGTGTTGTACCCCTCACCCCCAATCCTGGTATGCGTGGTACCCCTCACCCCCAATCATGGTATGCGTGATACCCCTCACCCCCCAATCCTGATATATGCATGGTCCCCTCACCCCACAATCCTGTTGTGTGGCCCCCTCATCCCTTTCACACATACAAAAAAAATAAACAGTTATACTCACATTTCTTCTCTGTACTCCAGCGCTGCTGCAGCACCGCGCTGTCCGGCGCCATTTTGCTGAAGACACACTGTAAATGTGTCTTCAGTAAAATGGCGCCGGATAGCGCAATGCGCACGCGCCGGTCAGACGCCTTCACTCCGCCCCTGGTCTCCAGCGAAGAGAGGCGCCGCGGCAACGCTCCTACCGATCAGGTAAGTATGTAAGTATGGCACCGGAGATCGCGTTATGTGTTCAGTGTCTACGCATACTGCGATCTCCGGCACCATATACTCCTCTTACCTGTAACGGCTCGATGCGTGCTTCTCTCTGGAGCCAGACTGCGCCTCACGCATGCGCAGTTTATCGAGGCTTCAGACAGAGACACGCATCCCTGCCTTATATTATAGATATATATATATAGATAGATTAGAAAAAAATTTAAAACGCCTCGTATTAATCCAATTACCAGGCCCCGTACCGAGTCACTCACTCTAGGCTAAGTACCCCTACTTTCTCCACCAGAACTGAAAATCGTATCACATGCGACAAACGTGAACTGTACCACAGACCATATCCTTTACTGCGCCAAACACCGCTCAAAAACCCCACTTGCTCCCAACATGACACATAGCAGGCAGCAGGTTCTTCCGCAGTTGGCCAGCAGCGGAGAGACCCTTCTGCTGTCTTACAGATACCTCGAAAACCGGATACAGTCAGGCAATCTGCCCAGGATACCCTGAGGAACGCAGGAAAAGACTACAGATTATAAAAATCAGCAGACTTACCGTGTTTAATGAGGTGATCAGTCTCCTGGCTAAGGGTATTCAGTACTTCCTGCCGTTTCACTCGCCAGTCCTCAGGGTTTAGGGCTTCTTCCTCTGCCAGCCCCACGTTCGGCGCCAAAAAAGTTAGGATGAACACTTTGATATGTTCACTAGTTGCCTGCTCTTGGCCTAATGGGTATGATCAAGTGCATGCAAGAAAGAATAACATCAGACACACAGTCGGATGTAAGCTCTCCTTGATCAGCTATGACACAGCTCCAAGTGTCTTTATTCAACCCCAACATAGACTTTATAAAGGGGCTCAGTTAGCTCTAGAATGGGAGTAACCAGATGTATTCATTGGTTAATGGATTGGGCAATGGCCAAGTCCATCGGCGGATCCATGAGGTAATCAGGGGGCATAGTCTCGATCGGGTGTCTCCAAGCGACGTGTCACTCTGTGATTGGTTAGTCCTTCTATAGAATTCAGCTTCCTCCCGGAACTTCCTTGTACGACAGGGTGTAGTCATAATTAAAGTCTCCACCTTTGCCACATGTACAACAGGATGTAGTCATAGGTCCAGACGCCATCTTGCATACCAGAGCATGGTGTGATGATGCGGGAAATGGCCGCCATCTTTTGATCTAAACAAGCTTATGTAAGGTAAAATAATACACTTTAATATCCCACCATTCCCAGTAACGCTCTTACTTGCTTCTTGGAGAGCGGTTGCTGCTAGGTCTGGATTGCCTCCACTTTATTGACTTGTGGCTTCATTTCGCCTCTCCAGACGACATGGCCAAGGTCCTTGGCCTCCTCTTTTCCAACGGCACATTTTCTCGGATTTATGGTAAATCCCACCTTCCTCAGAGCATCCAGAATGGCCTGTAGTTTAGGTAGATGACTAGCCCAGTCTGGGCTAAAGACTACAGTGTCGTCAAGGTAGGCTGCGGCATACTTATGTGCGGCTCGGATCCGATCCAAAGCCCTCTGGAAGGTGGCTGGGGCCCCCTGTAGTCTGAACGGCATCAGAGTGTATTGAAAGCACCCATCAGGAGTCGAGAAAGCCGTCTTCTCCTTGGCCTTCTGGGACATGGGGATCTGCCAATAGCCCTTCGTCAGGCCGAGGGTGGTAATATACCTCGCCGGTCCCAGCCTCTTGTTGAGCTCGTCGACGCGGGGCATCGGGTATGCGTCACACTTGGTCACCTCATTCAGCCGGCAGTAGTAGTTACAAAACCTCCACACTCCATTGGGTTTTGGCACGAGGACGATTGGGCTCGACCAACCACTCTTTGACTCTTCCATCTCACCGAGGTTTAACATCCTCTTCACCTCGGCCGAAATCACCTCCCGGCGGAATTCTGTATGGCTTCAGGTTCACCCTTACATTCGGCTCTGTTAGTACTTCATGTACTACTACCTGGGTATGCCCCGGCAACTCTGAGAACAGGTCTCGATTCTGCTGGAGCAGTTCCCAACACTGTTGCTTCTGGGCTGGCAAAGGGTCTCCGTTATCCTGATATCTTCCACCTGGCCTTCGGTAGTGGCTCCCAGACAAGGAGTTCCAACAGGTTTTGATCTCGCCAAGGCTTGAGCAGGTTTACATGGTACACCTGGTGTGGCTTTCTTCGGCCAGGCTGATGGACTCTGTAGTTCACTTCACTGAGTTTCTCCACCACCTTATATGGATTTTGCCACTTGGCCAGGAACTTACTTTCCACGGTGGGAATGAGAACCAGAACGCGAGCCCCAGGCTGGAACGGTCTTAGTCTTGCCGACAAGTTATACATCCTCTCCTAGGCTTCCTGCGCCTGGAGGAGATGTTCCATCATGATGGGCATCACCATTGACATTCTCTCCTGTAACTGGGCGACGTTTTCGATGATTAGGTAGGGCGTGACCTCAGCCTCCCAGGTTTCCTTGGTGATGTCTAGGAGACCGCTTTGATGCCGTCCATATAGGAGCACAAACGGAGAGAAGCCAGTGGGGCTTGAGGAACTTCTCTGATGGAGAAAAGTAGAAATGGGAGCAGGTAGTCCCAGTCTTGCCCATCCCTTTCAACGACCTTCTTGAAAATCGCCTTTAAGGTCCTATTGAAGCATTCCACTAGGCTGTCCGTCTGCGGATGGGAAACAGTGGTCCGAATCTGGGCATTTTGAAGGATACTGCAAAACTCCATCAGCTTGCTCATGAAGGGGGTTCCTTGGTCTGTCAAAATCTCTTTTGGCACACCTGTCCGAGCTAAGATATGGACCAGTTCTCGGGCTATACTTTTACTGGACGAGTTCTTTGGGGTACCACTTCAGGGTACTGGGTTGCATAGTCCATGACTACCGAGATATATTGGTGGCCCCGAGCTGATTTAACTAAGGGACCCACGAGGTCCATGGCAATCCTCTCAAAGAGAACCTCTATCACAGATAATGGAACTAAGAGACTACGGAAATGGGACGTGGGCGCGATCATCTGGCAGGTGGGGCAGGACCTACAATAGTTTGATTTCCCAGTAACATCCTGGCCAATAGAATCTCCTCATTATTCTCTTCTGGGTTTTCTCATACCCTAGGTATCCCCCCCCCCCCAGAATATTTGAGTGGGCCATGTCTAATACCCTCTGACGATATGGCCCTGGACTAACAGCTGTTCCACTACCTCTTCACCTTTCAGTCTAGTCACCCAGTATAACAGCTCCCCCTGAACTACAAAGTGTGGGTACCTGGTGTCCGTCCGTCCCCGGCTCTTGAGCAACACCATTACAAACCGTAACATGGTCCCACGCCCCTTTCAAGGTGAAGTCCCAAAGTTAAGCTGGCCCAAAATTCTCTCCGGGCACCTCTAATTCAGGGAGGTGGGCCACCTCGGTCACAGTCTCGTCCTTGTCGCCGGCAAGGACACACATTGGGAACTCAGGAACTCCTCCACTTCCAATGTGGACCGGGATATTTCTCTTGGGTCCTGGCTTTTGTCCACGTGACTTAGTCTGGATCCCCTCCCCCACAAGTCCCAGAACAAGGGAAAATCGTGCACCAAAATGGCAGAATGTATCAGGTCCTTGACCACCCCGACCTTGTGGGATTGGGCGCCACAGTCTATTCCGACTGTCACTCTGGCCACTGGGTAGTTCTTGGTGTCCCCATATATGCAGCGGACCCCCACAGATTTGTCAGGCATCAGCTGGTGGAGAAGAGTGCACTAAAAAAGGTTACTTGACTCCCAGAGTCCAACAGCGCCAAGACCCTCACTCCATTAACAGATGCTGCACACGCCTGCAGCCCTTCGCTGTATTGACAGTCCACACTGCACACTGGGTAAGCATAATACGAATATCTGCCTAGGCTGCAGTCCATTGGCTCAGCAGACGTGCGACACTGGACGGCAACGTGACCTGGATTGTGACACCGCCAACAGATCATCTCCTTAACAGCCGCTTCTAGACCAAATGCAACAAGTTGAACATCTGTGAGCGTGGAGGTTTGTCGCCAGCATACGCCCAGTGGTGGACTCTTTCCGCCCTGACAGACATAGTCACTCCTGAGCGTGCCAATATCTCATTTTTTAATTTTGCATATTTCTGTGCGTCCTGTAAAGTCAGATCGTAATAGGCCTTCTGCATCTCCCCCGTCAAATATCACGCCAGATCCTCCGCCCACTTCTCCCGCGGCAATCTCCCGTTCCGCCACCTTCTCAAACGCTTCAACATCATCCCCTGGGGTCATCTTTTGCATAGCTCGCCTTACCGCCTTCTGGACGTATGAGGCATCACCTGGAGTTGGCGACCTCTCTGCTGCGAACTTCCCCCGCTAGAAGTTCCATCTGCCTTTGTTGCTGCTGAATCTGCTGCATCAGGAGTTTCTCTTGCTGCATCTGTTTCAGGCTCTGCTGGGTCTGCAAGTGCTGCTGTTGTTGGCTATGCTGCATGTGTTTGAGGAGATCCTCCATACTGCCAGACATCGCTGGCTGGCAGCCTTTACCTAGGACATCCACTATTCTCTATGGCAGGTACACATGTTCCTGGAATCTTGCTCGCACTCACACCAGCTGTGGCAAGACAACTTGCTCGGCCACATCCGGAAGTACACTCAGGAACCCGGGTTTTCTCTGCAGGTTTTACGATATGGCGTAAAGCCCTGCAATTCCAGCAGAATAAACATGGCCTTACTGGCAAAAAACGACAAAAACAAAAGATAAAAGATAGCACAGTCTATATTAGTGTGGAATTCTCCCACACAGGTTGTAGTCCCAGCATTCAGCTCCGTCCTGAGCTGAAGCTTTCCCAGTTTGGAGACCTTGCCTCTCCAAACAGAAAAAAAAATAGTTACTGATCTTTTAAGCTTGCCACCATTCACATAAAACCACACCCCCTTCAAGAATTAACCCCCAACACATAAAATGCTGGAGGAAAGTTTATAGGTTTCAGTTCATACAGGCTAGTAGCCGGTGTGACACATACCTCCCCTTGCATATAACACCAGTGACTCTGTCACAGCGTGCACATAAGTGTGGTCGGCCACAGTTTTTGCACCTCTGAAAAGCTGGACACGGTTAAGAGACCAGACGCAGTGTGTAGCAATTCCACCTGCCTCATTAGTGAATGGATATGTCGTGTTTTCATCTGAATCACATATTTAAGATATTTTGATGGAAACACTTAAGTGGCCAGCGTTCAGCACAGGATACATGTGAACTGATCCAAATTGTTCTCAACTTCAAAATGCCACCAATGACGTTTTAACTCAACCCACAAGAAAACAAGTCCCCAATTGTGACTGTCATCTGTTCAGAAAAATAAAAGGGGTGTCCAAGTTACTGGTAGCACAAAAGCTCTGGAAAAGCGACATGGCTCCCACCAAAAGAAATCCAGCGAAATCTATACTCCCAAATCCAAATCTCTCCCCACCCACCCCCACCTTCTGAGCCCCACAGTGTGCCTAAAACACAGTTGGCACACACAGGTTTGACATTAACGTAGTGAGGAGAGCCCACTTAATTTACGGGTGCATGACTCCAGAAGCACAAGCTGGACACAGTGTTTTGGCCACTACAATGGCATATTTGCAATTTTCAATCTGCAACTTCCACTGCATGTTTGTTTCTGGAAAAACGCCCATAGCGTAAAAATCTTCACTACACCCATCGATAACTTCCCAGAAGGGTGTAAATTCCATGAATGGGTCACTTGAGACAGGTTTCCACTGTTTATGCACATCAGGGGCTCTGAAAATGCGTTTCGCAAACTATTCTAGAAAAATCTGCACCGCAAAAGTCAAATAGTGCTCCATCCCTCCAGAGCCCTGTACCCAAAGACAACTGTACAGCCTTATATTGGGTTAGTATCACGTTCATGAGAAATTATGTAAGAAATTATGGAATCTTTTTTACCCATTTCGCCTTGTGAAATTAAAAAATCTGGGGCTAAAACAGTTTTTTAGTGATTTAAAAATGTAGTTACTCACCACAGAATAGTATAAAATTATGTGACACACCTATGGGGTCAATATCCTCACTCCATAACTAGATGTATTTGCTGTTCTGACAACTCGGGGGCTTTGCCAATGTGATATGATGCCCGCAAAACCATTCCAGCAAAATCTGCATTTCAATATGGCACTCTTTCCCTTCTGAGCTTTGCATTGTGCCTGAAAATTAGTTTTTGACCACATATGGGGTATTGGCGAACTCTGGAAAAATTGCATAACAAATTGTGTGGTCCATTTCCTCCTAATAGCCCTTTGTTTGAACATTTAAAACCTGGGGCTAAAGCAGCATTTTAATGGAAATTTTTTTTTTTCCCGCAGCCCAGTGTTTCCCAATTCTGTGACTCATCTGTGAGCTTAAAATGCTCACTACACCCCTAGACGAATTCCTCTAGAGGTGTACTTTCCAAAATGGGGTCACATATAGGTGTTTTCTGCTGTTTTGGCACCTAAAGTGGCTCTTCAAATGTGACATGACGACTGCAGTCTATTTCTGCCAAATCTGCGCTCGAAAAATCAAATGGGGCCCCTTCCCTTCCAATTTATAGTTAAATCATCATTTTTGTGGGAATTTTGTTTTTAATTTTCACAGCTCAACTTAATAAAATTCTGTGAAGCACCTACGAGTTCTAGATGCTCACCACACCTCTAGATAAAGTCCTTAAGGGGGGTAGTTTCCAAAATGGGGTTACTTGTGTGCGGTTTCCACTGTTTAGGTAAATCAGGGGCTTTGCAAACATGACATGGCGTCCACTACCATTTCCAGATATGATGTGGTCCCTAAGAAAAAATGGATTTGTAAATTTTGTTGGAAAAATTAGAAATTGCTGATCAACTTTTAACCCTTCTAACTTTGTAACAAAAAAAATTGTTTAAAAAATGATGCCGATGTAAAGTAGACGTGGTAAATGTTAGTTATCACACAAAATAGTTAATAAATATCTGGTTTAATGGCATAAAAATGCAAAATTTGAATATTGCAAAATTTTCACAAATACGAAAAAAATATTGACTTAAATTTACCATTACAGTAAAGTAAAATGTTTCTCTAAAAAACAGTCTTAGAATCACTGGAATCTGTTAAAGTGTTTCAGAGTTATTACTTCAAGTGACACTCGTCAGAATTGTAAAATTTGGCCTGGTCACGAAGGTGAAAACAGATTGGTGGTGAAGGGGTTAACCCCCGAGCCTGTTTTCACCTTCATGACCGGGCCAAATTTTACAATTCTGACCACTGTCAATTTATAAGTAATAACTCTGGAACTCTTTAACGGATCCCACTGATTCTGAGACTTTTTTTTTTTTTTTGGGGACATATTGTACTTCATGATAGTGGTAAAATTTCTTCGATATGACTTGCGTTTATTTATGGGGGGAAAAAAAAAAAAGAAAATTTGGAAAATTTTTGCAATTTTCAAACTTTAAAATTTTATGCCCTTTAAATCAGAACGTTATATCACATAAAATAGTTCAGAAATAACATTTCCCACATGTCTACTTTACATCAGCACAATTTTGGAAACATAATTTTTTTTTGTTAGGAAGTTAAAAGGGTTAAAAGTAGACTAGCGATTTCACATTTTTCCAACAAAAATTGCCAAACCATTTTTTTAGGGACCACATCACATTTGAAGTGACTTTGATGTGTCTATATGACAGAAAAGACCCAAAAGTGACACCATTCTAAAAACTGCACCCCTCAAGGTGCTTAAAACCACATTCAAGAAGCTTATTAACCCTTCAGGTTCTTCACAGGAATTAATGAAATGTGGAAGGAAAAAATAAACATTCAACTTTCTTAAACAGAAACGTTACTTTAGACCCATTTTTTTTTTTTTTTTTTTTACTTTTACAATGGTAACGGGAGTAAATAAACCCCAAAAATTTTTGGGCAATTTCTCCTGACTACACCAATACCCCATATGTGGGGAAAACCACTGTTATCGTGCACGGCAAGGCTCTGAAGGGAAGGAGCGCCATTTGACTTCTTGAATGTAAAATTTACTGGAATAATTAGCGGACGCCATGTCACATTTGAAGAGCCCCTGATGTGCCTAAAGAGTGGAAATTCACAACAAGTGACACCATTCAGGAAACTAGACCACTCAGGGAAATTATCTAGATGTGTGGTGAGCACCTTGATCTCCTACATGTTTCACAGAAGTTTATAAAGTTGAGCTGTGAAAATAAAAAATTACTTTTCTCTCCAAAATATTTTTTAGCCCCAAATTTTGCATTTTCACAAGGGTAACTGGAGAAAATGGACCCCAAAATTTGTTGTGCAAATTATCCTGAGCATGCAGACACCCCATATGTGGGGGAAAACTATTGTTTGGGCGCACAGCAGGGCTCAAAAAGGAAGGAGTGACGTTCTGGAATGCAGACTTTGATGGAGTGGTCTGCGGGTGTCATGTTGTGTTTGGAGAGCCCCTGTTGTGCCTCAACAGTGGAAAACCCTCACAAATGACCCCAACTTAGAAACTAGACCCCTCAAGGAATTTATCTAGATGTCAGGTGAGCACCTTGAACCCACAGGTGCTTCAACAGAAATTTACAACGTGGATTTGTGAAAATAAAAAAATATATATATTTTTTTCCCACAAAAATGTTTTTAGCCCCAATTTTTTAAATTTTCACAAGGATAGCCGGAGAAAATGGACCCCAAAGTTTGTTGTGCAATTTTGCCTGTGTACACAGATACCCCATATGTGGTCGAAAATTACTTTTGAGGCACAGTGCAAAGCTCAGAAGGAAGGAAGCACCATATTGGAGTTAAGATTTTGCTGGACTGGTTTGAGGGTGCTATGTCACATTGGCAGGTGCCAGAACAGCAGGCTCCCCATAAGAAACCCCAGTGTAAGCTCTCAGTGTAAAGCACTGAATAAATGTGCCCCTAGCCTTACTGCGATCTTTGGAAGGCAGAATGAACAAATCAACAGCAGGTGAAGAATTGTTTTTTTTATTATTTTTTTCGTCCTTATGTGTTATAAGTGATTAGACTGCTTTATTCTAAGGGTCGATGCGATACCAGATTTATATCGGTTTTTTATGTTTAGCAGCTGTCACACACAAAAAGACTTTTCTTTCATTGCAAAAGCGTCACCATATTTTGAGACCTATAATTTTTCAATTTTTCAGCCAACAGAGTCATGTGATGGCTTGTTTTTTGCGGGACGAGTTGATGTTTTTATTGGTACCATTTTCGGGCACATTCAATTTTTTGATTGCGCTCTATTCTGACAAAAGCCAGCAATTCAGGATTTTTTTTTGTCATTCCGCGTGTGGTAAAATTGATAAGGCAGCTTTATTCTTCGGGTCAGTACGATTACAGCGATACCAAATTCATTTTTTTTTTAAATGTTTTTTAGCGCTTTTACACAAACTATTTTATAGAAAAAAATAATTATTTTTGCATTGCTTTATTCTGAGAGCTATAAAAAAATATATATATTTTTCCGCTGAAGGAGCTATATGGAGGCTTGGTTTTTGTGGGACAAGATGTTTTCAGTGATACCATTTATATTTACGTTTGTCTTTTTTATCACGTTTTATTCCACTTTTTGATCGGCAGTATGATAAAGCATAGTTTTTTGCCTCATTTTTTATTATTTTTTTACGGTGTTGACTGAAGGGGTTAACTAGTGGAACAGTTTAATAGGTCGGGTCTACCGGACTCTGTGATTCCAAATGTGTATTTTTTTTTTTTTTTTTTTACATAAAAATATTTATTTATAGGTACTACTGTTTATAAACTGCTCAAAAAAATAAAGGGAACACTTAAACCACAGAATATAACTCCAAGTAAATCAAACTTCTGTGAAATCAAACTGTCCACTTAGGAAGCAACACTGATTTGCACAACAGCATGTGAAATTGATTGTCAATGGAATAGACAATAGATGGAAATTATTGGCAATTATCAAGACCCACTCAATAAAGGAGTGGTTCTGCAGGTGGGGACCACAGACCACATCTCAGTACCAATGCTTTTTGGTTGATGTTTTGGTCACTTTTGAATGTTGGTTGTGCTTTCACACTCATGGTAGCATGAGACGGACTCTACAACCCACAGAAGTTGCTCAGGTAGTGCAGCTTATCCAGGATGGCACATCAATGCGAGCTGTGGCAAGAAGGTTTGCTGTGTCTGTCAGCGTAGTGTCCAGAGGCTGCAGGCGCTACCAGGAGACAGGCCAGTACACCAGGAGACATGGAGGAGGCCATAGGAGGGCAACAACCCAGCAGCAGGACCGCTACCTCCGCCTTTGTGCAAGGAGGAACAGGAGGAGAACTGCCAGAGCCCTGCAAAATGACCTCCAGCAGGCCACAAATGTGCATGTGTCTGCGCTAACGGTTAGAAACCGACTCCATGAGGGTGGTATGAGGACTCTTGGATGTAATCCTCACCATGGAGTGAATGAGCACGAAGTAGAGGTTGGAGCAAACCCAATCAATGTGAAGATTTACAAGACATTTCTCCAGCTATTCCTCCAATGGTGATTAAAAGAAATGACTTTTATTCAAATTCCATTAAAACATTTTCCACAGTCCACAAAACAGAGCAGTATAGACGCAGGGACCCCCCCCCCCCTCCCCTGGACTACGCGTTTCGACACGTACAGTGTCTTCTTCAAGGTCGTGTCTCTCTCTCTCTCTTTGAAAAAATGGAAAATTGCTGCTAAATAATTTTTGCATTCTAACACCATAGCAAAATATAGGGATGTTTAAAAATTCTGCTGATGTAAACTAGACTTCTGGTGTTGTCTAGTCTTGGGGACAAAGTGGAATGCTGTCAGGATTCTCCAGTGTTGCCGATGAGACTGGCTGGTCACTTGACCACATACGGTCGCGTGCTGACTAGATGTGCTCAGCTCCCTCAATACAAGTGAATTGAGCAAGGCTGCGCAAATCTAGTCAGAATGTGGCCGAAAGTATGCAAACTACATGCTTGTGGTCATTGACCGCTTGCTCTCAACGGCAACACTGGAGAATCCAGGTCAGTGTGCGGTGTACTCGCTGTAAAGATTCACTCATAGTGACTGCAGACTTTCACCACAAGACTTATGTGACTGCCCGCAACACATTTACTGCTGATTTAACCCCTTCCCGACATTGCAATAACAGTATAACTTTATTTTTCCATCAATATAACTGAATGAAGGCTTTATTTTTTTATTTATTTTTTTTCTGGGGTGAGTTGTACTTTTGAATGACATTTTTAGAATTAATTTCACGTGCTGCAAAATAACGAAGAGGTTATGCAGAGGTTTGCGGTGCAATATCCACTCCATAAGGTGTGGCAAAATCGCACTTAGGCATGGAAATTGTACCAAACAATTGACATTGATGTTCTTACAGTGGTATGAAAGTGTTTGCCCCTTTCCTGATTTCTTATTCTTTTGCAAGTTTGTCACACTTAAATGTTTCAGATCACAAAAGTAATTTAAATACTATACAAAGATAACACAAGTAAATCAAAAATACAGTTTTTAAATTAAGGTCTTTATTATTAAGGGAAAAATAAATCACAGGGTCCTGTGTGAAAATGTGATTGCCCACCCCTTAAAACATAAATTTACTGTGGTTTATCACATCTTTTGGATGCGAAGTTAAATTTCCCCAGCCACATACAGGCCTGATTACTGCCATACTGCCACACCTGTTCTCAACCAAGAAATCACTTAAATAGGACCTGCCTGACAAAGTTAAATAGACCAAAAGATCCTCAAAAGCTAGACGACATGCTGCGATCCAAAGAAATTCAGAATAAATGACAAACAAAGTAATTGAGATCTATCACTCTGGAAAATGTTATAAAGCCATTTCTATAGCTTTGGAGCTCCAGCGAACCACAGTGAGAGCAATTATCCATAAGTGGCGAAAACATGGAACAATGGTAAACTTTCCCAGGAGTGGTCAGCCGACCAAAATTACCCCAAGAGCGCAGTGACTACTCATCCAAGAGGTCACACAAGACCCCACAACAAAATCCAAAGAATTGCAGGCCTCGCTTGCCTCAGTTAAGGTTTCAGTTAAGGTTAGTGTTCATGACTCCACCATAAGGAAAAGACTGGGCGAAAATGATGTGCATGTCAGAGGTCCAAGATCAAAACCACTGCTGAACAAAAAGAACATAAAGGCTCGTCTCAGTTTTGCCAGAAAACATCTTGAGCACCAACACTTTTGGGAGAATACTCTGTGGACCGACGAGACAAAAGTTTAACTTTTTGGAAGGTGTTTGTCCCATTACATCTGGCGTAGAAGTATCACAGCATTTCAGAAAAGGAACATCATACCAACAGTAAAATAAATTTATTTGGCGCAAATTTTGATGCCCTTTCCAAGGGGGCATGACTTACAATATTCAATGAGGTGTGTCTTTAAGCTGCTCTGCATTATCACCTGGTGATATTAACTCCAAAACCAATGTCTTTACACAGAAGGCCAAATTTAGATTAAAAGGTAAATTTTATTAATACAAAATGAATAAAAACACATAAAAAGTGAGACAACCAAATACACAGAAACATCGTGAGTACACCCGGAAAAGGTGTAAATACACCTATGAAAACAGTCAACATAGTATTCACATTTGTTGCTGTATGCAAGCAATCCAGCTTAGCAATGGTTTAATTGCAATATAGTTAAATCAGTCATATTTATGCACATACAGGCTATAATTATCCATCAAGTACAAAGTGTTTAATTGTGTGATAGCATAAAAACTATTTATGCTGCAATAGCCTTAACATAGAGCTGAATATTCATACCAACGTATGTAGCAACTGTATACATGGGAAAAGAAAGGCCATGTGTTACCTTAGTAGTAACACCGGGGACCCACCACACCCAACGCGCGTTTCGCAATGAAATTCTTCATCCAGGGGTGGTGGGATGCTGGCCAGATAGGTATTTAAAGTAAGACTATCCAATAGAAATGAAGTACAACATGTGTGACCCAGTGTCCAATGATTATCGACAAATCAGCCATCTATATGCAAATGGCGCATAGTCGCCGGTCATCTCGTCATGTCCTTATCCCGCCCTAATAAACGTTACCGTTATATCCCCATCATGTCCGATAGTCTGTCACGTAGTCTCAATCACTTCCCGCTGCTAGTCAGGATGTTAACGCCGTCGTCATGGTAATGATGTCACATGACATCGCTTTGCCACATCACTTCCTACCTGGCATATCAATCCCTATGCCGGTGCAGCACGTGATAGTTGTCACGTGACTCAGGGTATGACTTAACTTCCTGTTTAATCTGAGAGAGGCTCACGCAGATGAACTAGCGCCCGTTGTTATGGTAACACATCATGTGACTCAACAACACAGATCAACATGTTGTTAATGCATCTGATGTACCTCTCTCCAAGTCCATTTTTCTAACTATTTAAAGAGGTTGTTGACTACTCTTTCATTGATGACCTATCATTAAGATAGGTCATCAATATCTGATCGTTCGAGGTTTGACCTCCGGCACCCGCTCTGATCAGTTGTTCTCGGTGTCAGCTGCAGCGGTCGCCGGCCGGAACTGCTCGAGTGTGGAGCTGCTCCGTCTTCTGATAGTGGCCGCAGCAGGGTACTACACATCTGCCGCCTATTGATTTTAATAGGAGATGGATGTACAGTACTCGGACGCAGCCACTATCAGAAATCAGAGCAGCTCCGCCATTGAGTTCCGTCCGCCGCCGTCACTGAAAGCAGCTGGTCGGTGGGGATACTCCTGGGTGTCGGACCTCGACCATCTGACAGTGATGTCCTATCTTAAGGATAGGTCATCAATGAAAAGTAGTGGACAACCTCATTAAACTTTATTCCCATGCTCCAATGTACTCTGAAGCTTTGAAGATAGTCTGGCTTATCAGATCTCATATATCCCTGCGTTTTGCCCTATCTGTTTTTTATATATTTTTGTGTTAGGCTTTTGTATAGACTATCTAATATAGATGTTGGGAAGTTATGGTGAAATTAGTATACGGATTTAGAATTTTATACAGGGGTGTGATATCAATCTCTTGGCACGTGCACTATTTCTGAATATTCCTTAAAGCATTTTTGCATATTTGCACTTTTACACGTTAATTATCTTTCACACTCATTCACTTTATTTCCTATGATCACATGTAATAGAAAAAAAAAAAAAAAAAAAATAAATATATATATATATATATATATATCATAGTATCTCTTTACGCATTAGCACTTTATTGTTGATTATTGGTCACTTATTTTTCACTTGCCTTATCTGGCACTTTTTCCATGTATGTCTAAATTTCTATGATAAGATAAATAACACAAGTGAAGATTTATTGTCACTTTTTCTTTTATTGTCCAGGCATGGTATTTTATTAACAAACGTATCTCACTTTTTCATACTATGTCCATATCACTGTTGTACTACATTCTTTTTTATTAATTTTTTGCACCTCTCTCCTTATATACCTCAGTTTTATGCATCCATGTCATGTCTCTTAAATATGCATTTTTATTAGTAAACGGATCTCACTTTCATATAATATATATATATAGGTGTGTGTGTGTGTGTATATATATATATATATATATATATGTATATGTATATATGTATGTATATATATATATGTATGTATATTTTATATAAATTTATGTATATACACTGAAATGTTTGTTCAGTAAATGCACTCAATACTTGGTCGGGGCTCCTTTTGCATCAATTACTGCATCAATATGGCGTGGCATGGAGGTGATCAGCCTGTGGCACTGCTGAGGTGTTATGGAAGCCCAGGTTGTTTTGATAGCAGCCTTCAGCTCGTCTACATCGTTGGGTCTGGTGTCTCACATCTTCCTCTTGACAATACCCCATAGATTCTCTATGGGGTTAAGGTCAGGCGAATTTGCTGGCCAATCAAGCACAGTGGTGCGGTTGTTTTTAAACCAGGTATTGGTACTTTTGGCAGTGTGGACAGGTGACAAGTCCTGCTGGAGAATTAAATTTCCTTCTCCAAAAAGCTTGTCGGCAGAGGGAAGCATGAAGTGCTCTAAAATTTCCTGGTAGACGGCTGCGCTGACTTTGGTCTTGGTAAAACCCAGTGGACCTACACCAGCAGATGACATGGCTTCCCAAACCATCACTGATTGTGGAAACTTCACACTTGACCTCAAGCAGATTGTGGATTGTGGCCTCTCCACTCTTCCTCCAGATTCTGGGACCTTGATTTCCAAATGAAAATTGGAGCTCTGGGACCTTGTGGAGTGTGTCAATGACTGCCTGGTGGACATCTGTCAAGTCAGCAGTCTTCCCCATGATTGTGGAGCCTACTGAAACTGACTAAGGGACCTTTTTAAACGCTTAGGATGCCTTTGTAGGTGTTTTTTGTTAATTATTTTAACTTACAGAGATAATGACATATGTGTTTTCATTGGCTGTACATAATCATTAACACTTGAAATAGATCACTTTGTTTGTAATGACTCTATATAATGAGTTTCACTTTTTGGTTTGAAGAACTGAAATAAATAAACTTTTTGATTATATTCTAATTTTGTGAGATGCACCTGTGTGTGTGTGTGTGTGTGTGTGTGTGTGTGTGTGTATATATATACACACTGCTCCAAAAAATAAAGGGAACACTTAAACAACAGAATATAACTCCAAGTAAATCAAACTTCTGTGAAATCAAACTGTCCACTTAGGAAGCAACACTGATTGACAATCAATTTCACATGTTGCTGTGCAAATGGAACAGACAATAGATGGAAATTATTGGCAATTATCAAGGCACCCTCAATAAAGGAGTGTTTCTGCAGGTGGGGACCACAGACCACATCTCAGTACCAATGCTTTCTGGCTGATGTTTTGGTCACTTTTGAATGTTGGTTGTGTTTTCACACTCATGGTAGCATGAGACCGACTCTACAACCCACAGAAGCTGCTCAGGTAGTGCTGCTCATCCAGGATAGCACACCAATGCGAGCTGTGGCAAGAAGGTTTGCTGTGTCTGTCAGCGTAGTGTCCAGAGGCTGGAGGCGCTACCAGCAGACAGACCAGTACACCAGGAGACGTGGAGGGGGCCATAGGAGGGCAACAACCCAGCAGCAGGAGCGCTACCTCCGCCTTTGTGCAAGGAGGAACAGGAGGAGCACTGCCAGAGCCCTGCAAAATGACCTCCAGCAGGCCACAAATGTGCATGTGTCTGCACAAACGGTTAGAAACCGACTCCATGAGGGTGGTATGAGGGCCCGACATCCACAGATGGGGGTTGTGCTCACAGCCCAACACCGTGCAGGATGCTTGGCATTTGCCACAGAACACCAGGATTGGCAAAGTCGCCACTGGCGCCCTGTGCTCTTTACAGATGAAAGCAGGTTCACACTGAGCACATGTTACAGACGTGACAGAGTCTGGAGACGCCGTGGAGACATCCTTCAGCATGACCGGCTTGGCAGTGGGTCTGTAATGGTGTGGGGTGACATTTCTTTGGAGGGCCGCATAGCCCTCTATGTGCTCACCAGAGAGAGCCTGACTACCATTAGGTACCGAGATGAGATCCTCAGACCCCTTGCGAGACCATATGCTGGTGCGGTTGGCCCTGGGTTCCTCCTAATGCAGGACAATGCCAGACCTCATGTGGCTGGAGTGTGTCCTGCAAGATGAAATCATTGAAGCTATGGACATGTGTCTAGATAGAGAGATAGATATATATATATAGATAGATAGATAGAGAGATGGATACAGTATATATATATAGATATATATAGATATAGATAGATAGATAGATATAATTTTTAAAATGTTAAATTTTTTTATATATATATTTAAAAAAATTATATCTCTCTCTCTCTCTCTATCTCTATCTATCTATATCTATATCTATATCTATATATATATATATATATATATATATATATATATATATATATATATATATATACATATATATATATATATATATATATATATATATACATGCATACATACACTACCGTTCAAAAGTTAGGGGTCACCCAGACAATTTTGTGTTTTCCATGAAAACTCATACTTTTATTTATCAAATGAGTTGCAAAATGATTAGAAAATATAGTCCAGACATTGACAAGGTTATAAATAATGATTTTTATTAGAATAATTTTCTCCTTCAAACTTTGCTTTTGTCAAAGAATGCTCCCTTTGCAGCAATTACAGTATTGCAGACCTGGCATTCTAGCTGTTAATTTGCTGAGGTAATCTTGAGAAATTTCCCCCCACGCTACCTGAAGCCCCTCCCAGAAGTTGGATTGGCTTGATGGGCCCTTTTTGCGTACCGTACGGGCAAGCTGCTCCCACAACAGGTCAGTGGGGTTGAGATATGGTGACTGCGCTGGCCACTCCATTACTGATAGAATACCAGCTGCCTGCTTCTTCCCTAAATAGTTCATGTATAATTTGGAGGTGTGCTTTGGGTCATTGTCCTGTTGTAGGATGAAATTGGCTCCAATCAAGCGCTGTCCACAGGGTATGGCATGGCGTTGCAAAAATGAGTGATAGCCTTCCTTATTCAAAATCCCATTTACCTTGTACAAATCTCCTATTTTACCAGCACCAAAGCAACCCCAGACAATCACATTAACTCCACTATGTGTGACAGATGGCGTCAGGCACTGTAGGAAATCTTCAGTTTCTTGGCAATTTCTCGCATGGAATAGCCTTCATTTCTAAGAACAAGAATAGACTGTCGAGTTTCACATGAAAGTTCTCTTTTTCTGGCCATTTTGAGAGTTTCATAGAACAAACAAATGTAATGCTCCAGATTCTCAACTAGCTCAAAGGAAGGTCAATTTTATAGCTTCTCAAATCAGCCAAACCATTTTCAGCTGGGCTAACATACTTGTGCAAGGGATTTCTAAGGTTTTCTAAACATCCATTAGCCTTCTTACACAGTTAGCAAACACAATGTACCATTAAAACACTGGAGTGGTGGTTGTTGGAAATGGGCCTCTATACACCTATGTAGATATTGCAGCTAGAATAGTCATTTACCACATTAACAATGTATAGAGTGTATTTCTGATTCATGTGTTAGCTTCATTGAAAAAAATGTGCTTTTCTTTAAAAAATGACATTTCTAAATGACCCCAAACTTATGAACGGTAGTGTGTGTATATGTGTATATACTGTATATATATTCATATGTTTATATTTATAGTTCATCTGTGTGCTCCTATCTCAGATTAAACAGGAAGCTACGTCATACCCTGAGTCACGTGACAACTATCACGTGCTGCACCGGCATAGGGATTCCTATGTAGGGTAGGAAGTGATCCGGCAAAGCGATGTCATGTGACATCATTACCATGACGACGGCGTTAACATTCTGACTAGCGGCGGGAAGTGATTCTGACTACGTGACAGACTATCGGACATGATGGGGATATAACGGTAACGTTTATTAGGGCGGGATAAGGACAGGACTGGAGATGACCGGCGACTATGCGCCATTTGCATATATATGGCTGATTTGTCGATAATCATTGGACACTGGATCACACATGTTGTACTTCATTTCTATTGGATAGTCTTACTTTAAATACCTATCTGGCATGCATCCCACCACCCCTGGATGAAGCATTTCATTGCGAAACGCGCATCGGGTGTGGTGGGTCACCGGAGTTACTACTAAGGTAACACATGGCCTTTCTTTTCCATGTATACAGTTTCTACATACGTTGGTATGAATATTCAGCTCTATGTTAAGGCTATTGCTGCATAAATAGTTTTTATTCTATCACACAAATAAACACTTTGTACTTGATGGATAATTATAGCCTGTATGTGCATAAATATGTCTGATTTAACTATACTGCAATTAAATCATTGCTAAGCTGGATTGCTTGCATACAGCAACAAATGTGAATACTATGTTGACTGTTATGTTTTCATAGGTGTATTTACACCTTTTCTGGGTTTACCCACCGTGTTTCTGTGTATTTAGTATTCTCACTTATGTGTTTTTATTCATTTTGTATTAATAAAATTTACCTTTTAATCTAAATTGGGCCTTCTGTGTAAAGACATTGTTTTGGAGTTAATGTAACATTATTGCTTTATGGCCATTTAAGATACTATAGGTGTGTATACTTTATCACCTGGTGAGCCATGCCACCTTGGTAAAGTCCACCGTATGGTGGATCTTAAAATAAAGAAAATTAGTACTCTGGAAAGCTGCAGGGATAACATAAGTGCTAATGCTGGCCACTTTTTAAAGTGTTTGTCTCAAGATTTCTTTTTAGGAGTGCACCTCTCCCCTATCTCACAGCTTCTTTGTTTTCCAGAGGGCAGTGTGCTCCTGAATAACTCCACTTTTCATTCAGTAGTCTGAACTGTCAATCTCTTCAGCATTGGAGGAACGCCAGGGCATTAATGCTGGCCAGATCTAGTGCTCTGTTCAGTTTTAGAGCAGCGCATACAAACTCCCTAGAAAAGAGCTTGTAAACACTGCTCTCCTTGCCCAGGAGACTGACCACCACTGGTAGACTGCAGCCGTGACTGGTAACCTAGGCCACTAGGGGTAAACTATACAACTGACAATTTCTCCTTTTCTTGAGAACGGAGTTGATTTTTGTTAGGTAAAATTGAAAAGTGCTTTTAAAAACCAGCTACTCTGCAATTTAATTATTGAAGAAGTTCAGCATGACCCTATGAAATGACAATGCCTCGCGTATTAGGCTCCACATAAAAATATAAACCTAAAAGCAGACACTGGACTCTAGCTCCTAAATGTGTTCTCTGTGCTGTACATAAGGGATGGTAACTATGAAGGCTTGTATGCAGGTATGAAAAACTAACCGGGAGACTTGTTACATGTGTGAAAATAAAAATCACAGCAGTAATTTCTTAATGATCTTTTGACAAATGCAAGCTGCTCTGCAATGGCTTACTACGTGCTCACTCTGTTATTTGGTTTTCATTTTTCAAGTGTTATAAGCAAAACCGTTTCCTGATTGGTGATTATGAGCTACATATAGAAATAATCTGTTCTAACTCTTCTTTTCCATGTCTCCTAATAGAGCGCCTTTTTATTACTTTATGTACATTGGTTTGATTGTTCTTATTCTGTTTTTGCTAGGTGAGGAAGAACACAGTGAAGTCCTGTATCTTTGACTCCGAAGCCGTTGCATGGGACCCTCAAAAGAAACAAATCCAGCCGTTCCAAGTTCTGACTACACGAAAACGAAAGGTTTGTGTATCTTTTGAAGAACATTATTTTAATTATTCGTTTTGCTGTTCTGCATCACCCATTGCCTGCTGCCTGTGTAGAAAATAGGATGACCTCAAGATCCATTCGTTTTCTTTTAATATTTTATATAAATCCCTATTGGTTGGAAGAGCTGATGTTTTGAATCATACACACTATAATGTAAGGTATTGGAATGAAAGGGAAAAAAATTAGCATGAAATAAAATAATGACAAAAGTGCATTTTTGGTTTTTTCTTCGTGTTTTTTTTCTGGTGTTCAAAGTGCAACAAAAATGACCAGGTATTATTTATTATTTTACAGGTGGTAATTACGGCAATACCAAACATAGGGTTGGATTTTTTTTATTTGTTTTCAACGTTATAAAAAATATATTTTATTAAATATTATAATATTAAATAATAATATACTTTGATAGATCAGACTTACAGATTTTGCATGCAGTTGCTATTTATGCATCAGTGATAATTTACTACTGCAGCTCTGAAGTCACGTCACCCATACTGCAGCCGATTATTGGGCTAGCGACTCTACCCATATAGACTGCACAAAGCGCTGAGCCCGGTAATTGACTGCTGCTCTGTCTACGTGACATCTGCATTGTGTAAACTGTCACCACAGCAGCAATGTACTTTCTTTTTTTTTTTACTACTTTTTTTTAGTGTTCCCTAATAAGACTTGAACTATTAACAGTCTGTTCCAGTCTGAGGAGGCAACAACACTCCAAGGAGGAAATGGAGCTGGAGTGACAGAGGCTTCAGATCTTCAGCCCCATTTCCATATTCATATTGCTGATTTCTCAGTAATGGAGGAACATACTGGCCATGCACAGGTGTTGCTGTACTTGTTTGTGAAAGAGCTACATATGCATATAAATATATAACCTATGCAGAATATAACAGAGGCCTCAAAATAATATAGAAAATTGCAGTTTTATATTTTAAATATAAATACCCATGCTGACATGACTCCTCATGCGCATGCAGATATTTAAAGGGATACTCACCCCTGGTCCCTTTTTTTTTTCCCTTAAGTGGTAGGACATGTATACTGTCTGTTCCTATTTACTGTGGTGTGTTTTGTATTTTTTGCTTTTAATAAAATTGTAAATTTTCTGTATTATTTTGTTGCCTCTGTTATATTCTAAATAGCTTATATGTTCCCTCTTCTGATGGGGCCTTATGTTTTCCTATTCTTATGAGGATTTATTGGTTGTATGTGTGCATATAAATAGTTCAGGATGTAAAGGTCTGCTGACAGATTCCCTTTAAAGATTGTTTGAACTGAACATTGGCTTTGCAGGTTGTTACATGCGCTTATGTGTTTGTGCAGCTGATTTATATTGTGCCCTAACAGTTTCCTTTGACCTATTTATTCTACTTCTTTTTCTCATTGACTCTTGTAGGATGTTGAAGCTTCTGACATAAAAGTCCAGGTCTGTGTGTATGCTTTCGACATGCTGTACCTCAATGGAGAGGTAAGTAATTCACATGGTTTTATCACAAACAGAAAAATATAAAAAGATGTTTATTGGACCATGGACCATTTTGATTGAAAAGCCCTCTTCTCATATCTCACAGATGTCATGTCTTGTCTGCAGGCAATCACTGGCCTCCGTGGTAGTGCCAAGATACAGTACAGACCAAAAGTTAGGACACACCTTCTCATTTAAAGATTTTTCTGTATTTTCTTGACTATGAAAATTGTACATTCACACTGAAGGCATCAAAATTATGAATTAACACATGTGGAATTATATACTTAACAAAAAAGTGTGAAACAACTGAAAATATGTCTTATATTCTAGGTTCTTCAAAGTAGCCACCTTTTGCTTTGATGACTGCTTTGCACACTCTTGGCATTCTCTTGATGAGCTTCAAGAGGTAGTCACCGGAAATGGTTTTCACTTCACAGGTGTGCCCTGTCAGGTTTAATAAGTGGGATTTCTTGCCTTATAAATGGGGTTGGGACCATCAGTTGTGTTGTGCAGAAGTCTGGTGGATACACAGTTGATAGTCCTACTAAATAGACTGTTAGCTGCTTTTTTCTTGCCATAATACAAATTCTAAGTAAAGAAAAACGAGTGACCTTAATTACTTTAAGAAATGAAGGTCAGTCAATTGGGCAAACTTTGAAAGTGTCCCCAAGTGCAGTTGCAAAAACCATCAAGCGCTACAAAGAAACTGGCTCACATGAGGACCGCCCCAGGAAAGGAAGACCAAGAGTCACCTCTGCTTCTGAGGATAAGTTTATCCGAGTCATCAGCCTCAGAAATCGCAGGTTAACAGCAGCTCAGATTAGAGACCAGGTCAATGCCACACAGAGTTCTAGCAGCAGACACATCTCTTCAACAACTGTTAAGAGGAGACTTTGTGCAGCTGGCCTTCATGGTAAAATAGCTGCTAGGAAACCACTGCTAAGGACAGGAAACAAGCAGAAAAGACTTGTTTGGGCTAAAGAACACAAGGAATGGACATTAGACCAGTGGAAATCTGTGCTTTGGTCTGATGAGTCCAAATTTGAGATCTTTGGTTCCACCCACCATGTCTTTGTGCGACGCAGAAAAGGTGAACGGATGGACTCTACATGCCTGGTTCCCACCGTGAAGCATGGAGGAGGAGGTGTGATGGTGTGGGGGTGCTTTGCTGGTGACACTGTTGGGAATTTATTCAAAATTGAAGGCATACTGAACCAGCATGGCTACCACAGCATCTTGCAGCGGCATGCTATTCCATCCGGTTTGCGTTTAGTTGGACCATCATTTATTTTTCAACAGGACAATGACCCCAAACACACCTCCAGGCTGTGTAAGGGCTATTTGACCAAGAAGGAGAGTGATGGGGTGAATCTGAAGAGAACTGAAGGTAACTGGTCACATACTAAGTCACAGTAAACAATGTTTGTCTTTGTTTTCACTCTCACCCCCTTAATCCTTCACTTCTTACAACCGCCCCTAATCCCTACACCTAGTAAGGAACTCTTCATCTCTCCCTCCATTCTCCCCACCCATCTCACCGCCTCCTCAGAGCTATTCCTCAACATACAATCCTTTGCCTCCAAACACAGACAGCCACCTCATGCCCTCTCCTGCTCCCACCTACTAACGCTTTCTCTGCTCCTCCTTACTGCCGGTGACAACTCTCCAAATCCTGGCCCTCCTCACCACATCCCCACAGTCACTTCCACCTCCTACCCACGATCTATCCCAAACTCTCGTAACCCTTCTAACCTTATACCCATCTGCCCAGCCCCCGCTTCCCCAATCCCCCTAACAGGAGCTCTATGGAACGCTTTCTCCGTCTGCAACAAACTTTCCTACATTCACGACCTCTTCATCACCAACAAGCTTTCCTTCCTTGGCATCACTGAAACCTGGCTCACCCCCTCTGACACGGCCTCTCCTGCTGCACTTTCGTACGGCTTATTCCACCTCTCCCATACCCCCCGCCCCACCGGCAAGCACGGTGGAGGAATAGGTTTCCTCCTCTCAGAAAACTGCTCCTTCACCCATATCCCACTGCCGCCCTCCAACTGGCTGTCATCTACCGCCCCCCAGGATCAGCCACCACTTTCTTTGACCACTTCACCACTTGGCTACTTCATTTCCTCTCCATCGACATCCCCACTATCCTCTTGGGCGACTTCAACGTCCCCATTGACACTTCCCTCTCAGCTGCCTCTAAGCTTCTTTTCCTCACTTCCTCCTTTGGTCTTACACACCCACCCACAAAGACGGCCACACTCTGGACCTCATCTTCACCCGCCTCTGTTCCCTATCTAACCTCTCTAACTCACCTCTCCCTCTCTCTGACCACAGCCTGCTTAAATTCTCTTCTCTCTCCTCCCCGGGGCAACAATCCCCACTCCACAAACTTGCATACCCTCGCAGAAATCTCTAACACCTTGACCAACACTCACTCTCCGAATCCCTTCTCCCTCTTACAGACATTAGTTCCTTACATGATGCAGATGCTGCTGCCACTTTATACAACAGCTGCAGCTCTCGATTCGGTCGCCCCCCTGACACATACCAAAGCTCGCACAATCAACAGACAACCCTGGCACACTAGCCTAACTAAAGAACTGCGACGGGCCTCCAGGGTTGCTGAGCGTAGATGGAAAAGGTCCCACTCCAATGAGCACTTCATCGCATTCAAACAGACCCTCACTACCTTCAAGTCCACACTCACTGCAGCAAAACAAACATCCTTCTCATCTCTCATTTCCTCCCTGTCTCACAACCCCAAACAACTATTCAACACCTTCATTTCTCTCCTCCGTCCCCCAGTGCCTCCTTCCTCTCCTCTTATTTCAGCCAAAGACTTTGCCTCATTCTTCAAACAGAAGATTGACACCATCAGGCAAAGCTTTTGCCTAAAGTCCGCACAGCCCCTCCTCACACCTACTCAACCCTCTTCCTCCAAAACCACCTCCTCCACCATTTCTGAAGATCAACTTTCCTCTTTACTCTCCAAATCACACCTCACCACCTGCAAACTTGACCTAATCCCGTCCCACCTCATCCCAAACCTTACCACTATCTTCATCCCAGCCCTAGCCCACCTCTTCAATCTGTCACTAACTACTGGTGTCTTCCCCTCATGCTTCAAACATGCGTCAATCACACCCATCCTCAAAAAGCCCTCCCTTGACCCATCCTCTGTGTCTAGCTATCGCCCCATATCACTTCTCCCCTATGCCTCCAAACTACTGGAACAACATGTCCATTCTGAGATGTCCTCCCACCTCTCCTCCTGCTCCCTCTTCGACCGCCTACAATCTGGTTTCCGACCGCACCATTCTACTGAAACTGCACTGACCAAAGTTACCAACGACCTACTAACCGCCAAATCTAAGCGACACTGTTCTGTCCTCCTCCTCCTAGACCTGTCATCTGCCTTCGACACAGTGGACCATTCCCTCTTACTACACACTCTCTCATCTCTCGGCATCACAGACTTGACCCTATCCTGGATCTCCTCATATCTAACAGACAGGACATTCAGTGTCTCTCACTCACAGACCACCTCCTCATCTCACCCCCTATCTGTCGGTGTCCCCCAAGGTTCAGTTCTAGGACGCCTGCTCTTCTCCATCTACACCTTAGGCCTGGTACAGCTCATAGAGTCCCATGGCTTTCATTATCCCCTCTATGCTGACGACTCACAGATCTACCTCTCTGGACCTGATATCACCTCCTTACTAACCAAAATCCCACAATGTCTGTCTGCTATTTCATCCTTCTTCTCTGCTAGATTTCTAAAACTTAACATTGACAAAACAGAATTCATCATCTTTCCGCCGTCTCATTCAACCCCCCCAACTGACCTATCCATCATAGTCAATGGCTGCCCACTCTCCCCAGTCCATCAATCTCTCTGCCTTGGGGTAACCCTGGACTCTGAACTCTCCTTCAAACCACACATCCAAGCCCTTTCCACTTCCTGCCGACTCCAGCTCAAAAATATCTCCCGGATCCGCACATTCCTCAACCATGAATCTGCAAAAACACTAGTGCACGCCCTCATCATCTCCCGCCTTGACTACTGCAACCTCCTGCTCTGTGGCCTCCCTTCCAACACTCTTGCACCCCTCCAATCTATCATAAACTCTGCTGCCCGACTAATCCACCTGTCCCCCCGCTATTCCCCGGCCTCTCCTCTCTGTCAATCTCTTCACTGGCTCCCCATTGCCCAGAGACTCCAGTTCAAAACCCTAACCATGGCATACAAAGCCATCCACAACCTGTCTCCCCCATACATCTGTGACCTAGTCTCCCGATACTTACCTACATGCAACCTACGATCCTCACAAGATCTTCTTCTCTACTCCCCTCTAATCTCCTCCTCCCACAATTGCATACAAGATTTCTCCCGTGCTTCCCCTCTTCTCTGGAACTCTCTACCCCAACACATCAGACTCTCGTCGACCGTGGAAACCTTCAAAAAGAGCCTGAAGACCCACCTCTTCCGACAAGCCTACAACCTGCAGTAACCACCGCTGCACGACCAGCTCTACCCTCACCTACTGTATCCTCACCCATCCCTTGTTGATTGTGAGCCCTCGCGGGCAGGGTCCTCGCTCCTCCTGTACCAGTCGCTGTCACATTGTGTTCAAGATTATTGTAATTGTTCTTGTATGTATACCCCTTTTTCACATGTAAAGTGCCATGGAATAAATGGCGCTATAATAATAAATAATAATAAATGGGGTGCTGCGCCAGATAACCTGGCCTCCACAGTCACCAGACCTGAACCCAATCGAGATGGTTTGGGGTGAGCTGGACCGCAGAGTGAAAGAAAAAAAAAGGGCCAACAAGTGCTAAGCATCTCTGGGAACTCCTTCAAGATTGTTGGAAGACCATTTCCGGTGACTACATCTTGAAGCTCATCAAGAGAATGCCAAGAGTGTGCAAAGCAGTCATCAAAGCAAAGGTGGTTACTTTGAAGAACCTAGAATATAAGACATATTTTCAGTTGTTTCACACTTTTTTTTGTTAAGTATATAATTCCACATGTGTTAATTCATAGTTTTGATGCCTTCAGTGTGAATGTACAATTTTCATAGTCAAGAAAATACAGAAAAATCTTTAAATGAGAAGGTGTGTCCAAACTTTTGGTCTGTACTGTAAATGACATGAGAACAGAGAATTTGTGATGGTTGTACATCCAAGGGATTCTGACTTTGTTTTTTCCGTCACGTTTTACTTTATTTTTGTGGTAACTTTCAATTAAAACAGTTTGTGTTTTACTTAATGAAGATCAAAAAAATGTGTACATATTTTTTTAAACCAATTTTGGACTTCAGAAAAAAGTAATATTTTTCAAATCTGACATGTGCTCTGGCAAAGCTGTGCAGTAAGTGTGATTCCTCTTTGCCCCAGTGCAGCTTCTGAGATAATCAGTAGGAAATAATAAAGCATGCTACCAAATGGCTTCTTGTGGGCTAATTAACCCATTCTTGCACTTTGACACACTACTATGTATGGATGGGTGCACCAAAGCACACTATGCTGTGCTTGTATGGTGTTCTTACAGCTCTGGCATTAATCCTGACCATTTAACCTCCTGCATGCTACGGTCAATGATGATTGTCATCTAGGTGACAGGTGAAGGCAGGGGTCCCTTTCTCTCATCACCTCCACCACACTCCCAGTGACATGATACTGATGATTGCTATTACTACCCGGAGGTCTAATAATGTTCTCCAGATTTGATAGCACTCAGCCCAATGTTATACTATGATGCAGTGCTGATCTGCAATTTTTTTTTTTTTAAATCAGATCATGCGCACCCATACAAGTCTATGGGTGTGTGTGAAACATCGGACTGCACTCTGTCATCCGAGTGCAGTCCGACTAATGCGGTCAGAGACACTGACTGGAGAAGATGGAGACATTTTGTTCTGTCTTCCTCTCTGATGCGAGAGAATCGGATCACACTCGGATGACACTCGGATCAAACTCTGAGAGTGTTTGAGCCAAGAGTCATTAGCATAATCGGTCCGATTATGCTAATGACTCTCGGCTCAAACTCTTAGTTCTCCGTTTGAGAGAATGTATGGCAGTGTGACCCTGGCCTACCTGAAACTTACTGAAGCCTAAAAAACCTGTTGGCATTAATGCAAAGCATTATACCAGTGCTCTGAGAATTAAAGAGAGCTTGTCATATTGTACATGGACTCCAATCTGTGGACAGCATGGTATAGAGAAGTAGCTGAGCAGAATATTTAGATTTATTGGAAATAACTTGTATTTTATTCTACTTCGGTTGTCTATATATGAATCCATTGGGCATTCCTATTCAGTGACTGACCACGATCTTTACATGTACAGTCATGCTGGGAACACTGTGTCCTATTGAAATACCAGGGAGTTCAGTGAATAAAATGCAAGTTTTACTGAAACTTTTTCTACAAAAATGTGTATCAATCTGATCTGTTCCTCCTGCTCTATAACATCCTGCCCGCAGGTCAAGTACTATTTTCAACAAGACAGGTTCTCTTTAACCCCTTTCTGACATTATACGTAATAATAAATATCTGCGCCCTGGGCCTATTGGACCAGATACTTATTATGACTTCGGTCGCTGTGATTGCATTAAATTTCCGGCATCATCTTACCTTAGAGTAGATGGCGTCGTCATCCTGGGGGGTGTCGCCGTAAACACGATCGCAGTGATTGGCTGTTCAATTGTGAACAGCCAATCACAGCATTTCTCACTGTTTCAGGCAATCGGATTGCGTGAAACAGTGATGTGCAGCCTAGGATCGGTGCTGCTAAGAGCACCGATCCTAAACTGGTGCCTGGCAACGCCAACCCTGGCCACAAACCACTCTGATTGGTGCGATCGCCGATGACATTGGTCACACCAATCAGAGCGCGCCCGCACAGTGACCGGGCGGTGACCTGCCTGTCACCGCCCTGTGACCCCCTGTGCTGTCTGTCCAGGCCCCAGCCAGCTCTGATTGTAGCGATCGATGATGACATCGATCGCACCAATCAGAGTGCCTGACCGTAGGTGACCAGGCGGTTCTATGACCCCATGTAGTGTAGTACCCCAGCCGGCTCCAATTGGTGCGATCGACGATGACATCAATCGCACCAATCAGAGTGCCTGACCGAGAGGTGACCGGCCTGTGACCTGGCTGTCACCATCCTATCACCCCCTGTGACTGACTTGCATCTCCTCACTGTTGGTGAAGATTTGTACAGAGTCGTCACATGTCTGATCTGCACTGTGCTGGGCCTTGTGGTGCCACCGAAGCCTCTGTGACACCACAAGACTTGCTCCGGTCTCTTGCTTCGGTCTACTGCTGCTGCTCGGGTCTGCTCCTGCTCCGGTCTGCTCCTGCTCCGGACTGCTCGTGCGGTAAGCTGCTCCTGATCCTGCTGCTGAAAGAAGAACAGAGAAGACTTTGGTAAGTCCATCTCTGATCTCCCCTCATCCACCCCAATGCCACCCTTCCCATCCCCATCCCCATCCCCCCCCCCTCTTTTTACCCCCCCTTTCTGCCTCAGAGCGCTAATCAGTACTTGATGGCTCGTTTTTTTTGGCTTTTTTTTTTTTTCCATGCTTCCTATAGCAGCCGAGCGCTGACTACATCACTGATAAACGTCTGTGCTCACTGTTTTCCAGGACTTTTTTTTTTTTTTTTGTCCCTGTCCATTCCCCTCCTCCCCACTTTGCACCACCTCCGTGCTTGCATCCAGCCGCCGAGCGTTGATCGGTGATGCAAATCACCGATCATCACTCGTGCTCACTGTTTTATGCTTTTTTTTTTTCCACTGACTCTTTTTTTTTTTTTGTACAAAGCGGTCACACTATCAGGTCGTGC
Source organism: Phyllobates terribilis (assembly GCF_046119375.1). Classification (NCBI taxonomy): domain Eukaryota; kingdom Metazoa; phylum Chordata; class Amphibia; order Anura; family Dendrobatidae; genus Phyllobates; species Phyllobates terribilis. Next base: position 193,459,513 of record NW_027362772.1, on the reverse strand, counting down.
GCCGTGCTGGGCCTTGTGGTCCCACAGATACCTGTGACACCACAATCTCTGCTCCTGCTGTGACAGAAGACATCAGGCAGAAAAAGGCAAGACAACACAACTGAAAGTAGGTTTTTTGATCCCTCCACATCCACCCCAATCCCCTCTCTCCCTCCCCCCGCCCCTCTTTTTACCCCCCTCCTCATCCCCCTTTGTGCCACCAAGTTCTGATCCCTCAAATTTTTGGCAGTTTATTTTTCGTGCTTCCTGCAGCCGCCGAGCACTGATCCATACTCGTGCTCTGTTTGCACCACCTCCGACTGTTCCTTCTTCTTTTTTTTTTTTTTTACCATTCAGAAAAAAAAAGTTTACACCAAGCACACTGACACACACAGACACACTCTAAATAAAGTACTGACACACACGCACCACATAGATAAAAAAAAAAAAAAAAAAAAAAAAAAAATTCCCCGCTAATCCCAAACTCGCTATTAAGCGGAGGAGGCATACGCTTTCCTTGCCTCAGACACTGACCGCGAGGTAGAGGATCCTACCTTTCTTTATTTTTCTGACTCCTCGTTGTCTTCCTCCTCCTCTTCTTCCTCCGGTGCTGCTACGCCACACAGTCGCTCCTGGATAGAAGATGAACCAGCCCCCCCCCCCCCACACTACTGACCCTGTATCGTATGGACCTCGACCCCTGAAAATTATGAGCCACTGATTCCTGATTTTGTAGCAGAATCAAGAATCAAGTTTGACACCACCGGCCTCACAGAAACAGACTTTTTCAAAGTCTTTTTCTCTGAGGATTTTGTAAATCTCATGGTGGGCCAAACTAAGTTGTACGCTCATCAATTTTTGGCAGAAAACAGCACTTTTAAATAATAATAATCTTTATTTTTATTTAGCGTCCACATATTCTGCAGCGCTTTACATACATTATCGGCACTGTCCCCATTGTGGCTCACAATCTAGATTCCCTATCAGTATGTCTTTGGAGTGTGGGAGGAAACCAGAGAACCTGGAGGAAACCCACACAGACACTGGGAGAACATACAAACTCCTAGCAGATGTTGTCCTTGGTGAGATTTCATAATTTTCTAACTGGTCTCCTGTAGACGCAGTAGAAATGATGATGTTTTATGGCCTGGTCTTTCACATGGGGATCCTGAAGAAGTCAGAAGTTCGGCAACACTGGAGTGTTGACATTTTGTATAACACTCCAGTGTTCCACATAGTTATGATCCGGATACGTTTTGAGGCCATCCACAAGTTCTTGCATTACAACGATAATGCAAGGTGTCCTGCACGCGATGACCCGAACTTTGATCGTCTTTTCAAAGTTCGGCCGGTCATTGGGCACTTCAACAACAAGTTTGCTGAAGTATACGTGCCCCAAAGGGACATCTGCGTGGGTGAGTCCCTAATTCATTTTAAGGGAAGGCTTGGATTCCCGGCAGTACCTGCCCAGTAACAGGGCCAGGTACGGAATCAATCTGTATAAACTGTGTGAGAGTACCTCAGGGTACACTCACAAGTTTAGAGTTTACAAAGGGAAGGACTCCTGGATTGAACCCCCTGAATGCCCCCCTGTTCTGGGAGTGAGTGGGAAAATTGTGTGGGATTTGGTGCACCCAATGCTGGATAAAGGTTATCACCTTTACGTGGATAACTTTTATATCAGCATCCCACTCTTCAAGTCCTCTCTGCGCGAGGTACCGCAGCCTGTGGTATTGTCCGCAAAAATCAGAGAGGCCTCCCAAAGACGCTAATTGGCAGATGGTCAGAAGGGGTCAGATCAGAGCCCAATGTAGCGACCACCTGCTGGTGGTCAAGTACAAGGCAAGAGGGATGTCCTTTTCTTGACCACCATACATGGTGATTACTGCACCCTCAGCATTGTACAAGGTTCCACTACACAGGTCGTCCAACCAGACTGTGTAGTGGGGTATAACAAGTACATGGGGGGAGTTGATCTCTTTGATCAAGTCCTCCAGCCGTACAGTGCTTTGAGGAAGGCCAATGTGTGGTACAAGAACCTGGCCGTGCACATCGTACAGATAGCAATGCACAACGCTTTCCTTCTGTCACGATGTGCAGGCCAAACTTCTACGTCGTACCTCCAGTTCCAGGAGGTAGTGATCAAGGCCCTGATATTTGGCAGCGGTGACAGAGCGGGCCCCAGTACTTCCGGAACTGAAGGACCTTGAATCGTACCAGGCCAGCACTTCCCAGGAGAGGTCCCTCACAGCGGAAAACAAAATAAGTCACAAAAGAAGTGCCAAGTTTGTTACCGAAGGAATACTCAAGGACACCATTTATCAGTGCGACAGCTGCCCCGACAAACCTGGCCTATGCATGAAAGAATACTTAAGAAGGTAACATACTTCCAGGCACTACTAAATTAATTTCTGACGTATGACAACCTGACGAACACTACACAACTGACGTAGTGTTCGTCAGGTTGTTCTACACAACTGACGTAAGGCATTGCATTATAAAGTTCAACGATCAGGAATCTGTTCCAAAAAGTGGGCACTTGGTGGGCATTTCCACTGTTTAGGCACATCATGGGCTCTGTAAACGTGACATGACGCCCACAGACCATGCCATCAACGTCTGCATTCCAAAGCGTCACTCCTTCCCTTCCAAGCCCTGACATGCGCCCGAATAGTAGTTTTCTCCAACACATGGGGTATAAGCGTACTCAGGAGAAATTGCACAACAACTTTTGGGTTCCAATTTCTCGTGTTACCCTTGTGAAAATAAAAAAATTGCGGCTAAAAGATATTTTTTTGTGGAAAAAACTTATGCGAAACACTTGGGGGTTCAAAGTGCTCACCACACATCTAAATAAGTTCCTTAAGGGGTCTAGTTTCCAAAATGGGATCACTTGTTGGGGGTTTCAACTGTTTAGGCACATGGCGTCCGCTCTCAATTCCAGCGAGTTTTGTGTTGAAAACGTCAAACGGTGCTCCTTCCCTTCCGAGTCCTGCCGTGCGCCCAAACAATGGCTTTCCCCCACATAAGGGGTATCAGCGTACTCCGGAGAAATTGTACAACAACTTTTGGTGTCCCAATTTCTCCTTTTACCTTTGTGAAAATAAAGAAATTGGGGTCTAAAGTAAAATTTTAGTGAAAAAAAGTTAAATGTTCATTTTTTTCCTTTCACATTCGATTAATTGCTGTGAAGCACGTGAAGGGTTAAACTTCTGGAATGTGGTTTTGAGCACCTTGATGGGGACAGTTTTTAGAATGGTGCCATTTTGGGGTATTTTCTGTCATATAGACCCCTCAAAGTGATTTGAAATGTGATGTGGTCCCCAAAAAAAAAAGTGATTTTGTAAATTTTGTTGTAAAAATGAGAAATTGCTTGTCAACTTTTAACCCTTATAACTCCTTAATAAAAAAAAAAATTGGCTCCAGAGTTGTGCTGATCTAAAGTGTCAGTTATTAACTATTTTGTGACATTTCTCTCTGATTTAACCCCTAGGGTGGTTTGCATGTTAATGACCGCGCCAATTTTTACAAATCTGACTATAGTCACTTTATGAGGTAATACATCTAGAACGCTTAAATGGATCCCGCTCATTCTGAGATTTTTTCGGGACATATTGTACTTCATGATAGTGGTAAAATTTCTTTATCACTTGCTTTTTTTGTGAAAAAATCAGAAATTTGGCGAAAATTTTCAAAAATTCTCAATTTTCAAAATTTTAATTTTTATGCCCTTAAATCAGAGAGCTATGTCACACAAAATAGTTAATAAATAACATTTCTCACATGTCTACTTTACATCAGCACAATTTTGGAACCAATTTTTTTTTTGTTAGGGAGCTATAAGGGTTAAAAGTTGACCAGCAATTTTTCATTTTTAAAATAAAATTTACAAAACCATTTTTTTAGGGACCACATCACATTTGAAGTGACTTTGAGGGGCCTTTATGACAGAAAATACCCAAAAGTGACACCATTCTAAAAACTGCACCCCTCAAGGTGCTCAAAACCCCATTCAAGAAGTTTATTAACCCTTCAGGTGCTTCACAGGCATTTTAGGAATGGGGAACAAAAAAATGAACACTTAACTTTTTTTCACAAAAATGTTACTTTAGACTCGATTTGTTTTATTTTTGCAGGGGTAACAGGAAAAAATGGACCCCAGATTTGTTTTGCAAGTTCCCCTGAGCAAGCAGATACCCCATATGTGGGGAAAAACCACTGTTTAAGCGCATGGCAGGGCTCAGAAGGGAAGGAGCACCATTTGACTTTTTGAATGTATTATTTGCTTGAATAATTAGCGGATGCCATATTGCGTTTAGAGAGCCCCTGATGTGCCTAAACAGTGGAAACCCCCCACAAGTGACCCCATTTTGGAAACTAGACCCCTTAGGGAACTTATCTAGATGTGTGGTGAGCACCTTTAACCCCCAGGTGTTTCACAGAAGTTTATAACATGGAGCTATGAAAATAAAAAATCTAACTTTTTCCACAAAAATTATCTTTTAGCCCCAAATTTTTTATTTTCACAAGAATAAGAGGAGAAAATGGAACCTAAAAACTGTTGTGCAATATCTCCTGAGTACGCCAATACCCCATATGTGGGGAAAATACACTGTTTGGGCGCACGTCAGAGTTTCGAAGGAAAGGAGCACTATGTGACTTTTTGAACGCAAAATTGGCTGGAATCAAGAGCAGATGCCATGTCTTATTTCGGGAGCCCCTGATGTGCCCAAATAGTGGAAACCCCCCACAATTGACTCCATTTTGGAAACTAGACCCCTCAAGGATTTTATCAAGGGGTATAGTGTAGATTTTGAACCCAGAAGTACAACAGAATTTGATAACATTAGGTCATCATATTGAATAAGTTGTCATTAGTCTTAAGCACAAGTGCTCTCTACTTCAGTTTGCATCGGGTACTCGGGTATGCACCATGTATCACGGGTGCTCGAGTCCCCTCCCCGCATGTTTCACGGTTGTTAGACACCCAAAAATAAACATGCGCGGATCGCTGGTGCATAGCAGGTGATCCCAGCAACGTTTTTTTTTTGGCCGCGAAGCATATATGGGGCAGAGACTCGAGCATGTCACTCGAACACCCGCGATACTCAGTGCATACCCGAGCACCCAATGCAAACTCAAGTAGCGAGCACTTGTGCTCAACACTGGTCGCCATATCATCGTCCTTTTTTTTTTTTTTTTCTTTTGAATAAAATCTCAACCCTAGCCTTAGCCCAGCCCTAGCCTTAGCCCAGCCCTAGCCCTAGAGTTTATTTTTTTACGCCGTTCCTCGTGTGGTATAAGTGATTAGACTCAGTGATTCATTTCGGGTTTTTATGATAGACAGCTGCCACACACTAAAAGACGCTTTTTTTTTGCAAAGACTAGTTTTTGCATCTCCATATTTTGAGAGCTATAATTTTTCCATATTTTGGCCGACAGTGTCATGTGACGGCTTGTTTTTTGCTGGACAAGTTGAAGTTTTTATTGGTACCATTTTCGGGCATGTGACATTTTTTGATTGCTTTCTATTACGATTTTTGGAAGCAGACTAAACAAAAGCCAGCAGTTCCGGAATTGTTTTTTATTTATGCCGTTCCGTGTGTGGTAAAATTGATAAGGCATCTTTATTCTTCGGGCCAGTACGTTTACAGCGATACCGCATTCATATAGTTTTTTTATGTTTTGGCGCTTTTACACAATAAAAACTATTTTCTAGAAAAATAATTTTTTTGTATCGCTTTATTCTGAGAGCTATAACTTTTTTTATTTTTTGGCTGATGGAGCTTTATGGCAGCTTGTTTTTTGCGGGACAAGATGACGTTTTCAGCAGTACCATTTTTGTGTACATTCGTCTTTTTGATCTCGTGTTTTTCCATTTTTTGTTTGGCGGTATGATGATAAAGCATTGGTTTTTGCTTCGTTTTTCTTTTTTTTAATACAGTGTTCACTAATGGGGTTAACTAGTGGGACAGTTTTATAGGTCCGGTCGTTCCGGACGCGGCGATACCAAATGTGTACTTTTTATTGTTTTATAATAAATATTATGGTTACAATATATTTTTATTTTTGGGGTATTTTTTTTTTATATTTTTTAAATTATTATTTTATATTTTTTTCACTTTCCTACTCTTTTTTTGTTTTTACTTTTACACATTGTCCCGCTGTGGGACTTTCACTTTTTGCAGCCTGATCAGCTGTATAGCATAGAGAGCAGCAGCTCCCTTTGTCATGCAGCCTGTCAGCGCTGCACACAGGAGAGACATTACTTTGGTCATGCACTGCGAATGACCAAAGTAACTTTCTGCCTCCTGGTGACCCGGATGTTGTCATGATGACATTGGGTCGTCATGACAGCATCTGGGAGCTGCCGCAGACATCGCTGGAGGCCGGAGAGGAGGCAAGTATCGGCGCTTACCTCCCACCTTGCCCCCACAATGCTGCGATCGACTTCAATCGCAGCATTGCAGGGGTTAATGTGCCGGGAGCGGTGCGGGACCGCTTGCTGCACATAGCACCGGGTGTCAGCTGTGACAATCACGCGGCACTGCTGACACGCGGCACCGCTTGTGTGCGGGAGCGATCGCATTATGCGTAATAGTATGTAGCTGGTCCATAAGTCCCAGGGCACAGCTAGCGTATGTACTATTACTGACGTCGTCTGAAAGGGGTTAAGGGCATAAAAATTTAAATTTTGAAAATGTTCAAAATTTTCACTAATTTCCGAATTTTTCACAAATAAACGCTGGTCATATCAAATACATGTTACCATTATCATGAAGTACAATATGTCACGAAAAAACAGTCTCCGAATCAGGGGGATCCATTGAAGCGTTCCAGAGTTATTACTTGATAAAGTGAAACTGGTCAGAATTGGAAAAATTGGCCTGGTCATTAACGTGCGAACAGCCTTGGGGGGGTAAAGGGGTTAAATGTTCAATGATAAGTCTTGTTACTGGGAAAAAAAAAATGTTTGTCATCTTCATGTCCATAATTACATGAACTATCAAGCTGGCATGTCGTGCAACTTTTTCTAAATCCACAAATTGGGTCTCTAATGGGCATGACTAAAGATTAGGGCCACATGCAGGGTGCTAATAGAACAAGGAACAGAGTAACATTAGACAGCTGTCCTTTCACAATGGCAAAAACTAAGCACATGCTGGAACAATAGCATTTTTCACTTTGCAAAATCCATTGCATACTAATTTCTGGGGATCTGTCAAATTGCTCACTTCACCCTTTGATAAATGCTTTCAGGGCATAGTCGCCACAATGGGTTCACTTCAGGGTTTCTTTCATTTTTCCATCCTGAAATCTAGGTGGAGTTTAGCTGTTTTGGCATCTCAGAAGCTCAGCAAGTGCAACATCCAGCACCTGCAACCTATTCCAGACAAATTTACTCTCAAAGTCAAATATCGCACTTTCCCTTTTGAGGCCTGCTGTGTGCCCAGTATTGAACACCCCTGGTCAAAATTACTATTGTTACAGTTAAGCTAGTTGAAGATGAAATTATATCTAAAAGGCCTAAAGTTAAAGATGACACATTTCCTTTGTATTTTAGGCAAAAAAAATTGTCTTTTTTTTTAATTATTTTAAAAATTACAAAAAGGTAAATAGGCCAATGCAATAGTTTGGACACACGTGGAGATTTCTGTGCTCAGATAACTTTGACCAAGGTTTCAGACCTTAATTAGCCTGTTAGGGTTATGGCTTCTTTACTATCAAAGTTAGGAAAGACCAGGTGATGCAAATTTTCCAGGTTTATAAAAGCCCTGCATCCTCTAACCTTGTGTGAAAAACCAGCAGCCATGGGTTCTTCTAAGCAGCTCCCTATCAATCTGAAGATGAAAATGGTGGAGGCCCACAAAGCAGGATAAGGCTATAAGAAGATAGCAAAGCGTTTTCAAGTTGCCCTTTCCTCGGTTCGAAATGCAATTAAGAAATGGCAGCTAACAGGAACAGTGGAGGTCAAGATGAGGTCTGGATGACCAAGCAAAATTTCATTGAGAGCTGCTCGTAGGATTGCTAGAGAGGCAAATCAGAACCCCCTCTTGACTGTAAATGACCTTCAGAAAGATTTAGCCTCTGGGTTGGTGGTACATTGTTCTACTATTTAGAGACGCCTTCACATATATATGGCCTTCATGGTAGAGTCGTCAGACGAAAACCTCTCCTGAATCCTCACTATGAAATTCAACTTCAGAAGTATGCAAACGAACATCTACACAAGCCTGATTCCGTTTGGAAACAAGTCCTGTGGACCGATGAGGTTAAAATAGAACTCTTTCGCCACAATGATCAAATTTATGTGTGGAGGAAAAAAGGCACAGAATTTCAGGAAAAGAACATGTTGCCAACCATTAAGCAATGGGGGTGGATCAATCATGCTTTGGGGTTGTGTTGCAGGGAATGGCACGGGGAACATTTCATGGGTAGAGGGAAGAATGGATTCAATCAGATTTCAATAAATTCTTGATGCAAACATAACACCTTCTGTAAAAAAGCTTAAGTTGAAAAGAGGATAGCTTCTACAAATGGATAATGATCCTAAACACACGTCAAAATCCCCAATAGATGACATCAAAAGGTGCAAGCTGAAGGTTTTACAATGACCCTCACAGTCCCCTGGTCTGAACATCATTGAACATCTGTGGCTAGATCTCAAAATAGCAGTGCATGCAAGACGATCCAGGAATCTCACAGAACTGGAAGAATTTTCCAAGAAAGAATGTATCCCTCAAACATCATCCGATTTTTCTTTTTGTACTTTTTAAAATGTAAAAGATGAAGAATATATAACACACACACACACACACACACACACACACACACACACACACACACACACACACACACACACACACACACACACACACACACACACACACACACACACACATATAATGTATTTATTTTTTTGCCTTAAATACAAGACAGGAAATGTCTTCTTTTCATTTTAGGCCTTTTAGAGATCATTTCATCTCCAACTTGCTTAACTGTTCACAATAAATAGTAATTTTGCCCAGGGGTGCCCAAACTTTTACATGCCACTGTATTGCTGTACTCCTGGGGAGGGGGGAATTGTCCGGAATTGCGGGGTACTTATTAAGTCTTTGAGGGGAAAAATAAGAATATGATTTCCGTTTTTCATGATCCAATTCTATCAGTATGTATTGAACACTTGTGGGGTCAAAAAGTTTTATACCCTCAGATAAATTTTTAGAAGTGATGGGCAGCATGTGGACTCGACACAAAGAGCAACAGCTGCAAGGAGTTTGTATTCTCTTCCCGTGTTTTCTTCTCGTGTTTTTGTGGATTTCCTCTTGGTTCTCCGGTCTCATCACACACCAAAGACATACTGATAGGAAATTTAGATTGTGAGCCTCAATGGGGACAGTGATGTAGTCTGTAAAGTGCTGTGGAATTAATGGCGCTATATAAGCGAGTAAAGTAAATGGACGCTGTTATGCACACGCCCGGGCTAAGCGGCGTGTGCGTGTGATTGGTAGTGACTCCACTGGACCGTGCCGGAGAGTGAATGCCTGGAGGGGCGTGACTAAGTATTCACCCGATCCGACCAGGGTCGCACGACGGCATACGACGCCAGTGCACCAAGGAGGAACCGAGCAGAGGGACCAGGTGCTACTCCAGGACAGACCCCGGACACGGCTGTTGACCCACACAGGGGAATACAGGAACAGGCTGGTAGGCTGGCACACAGACTGGAGGGTATAGGCAGGCACGACTGGTATGCAGGCAGGCGGGTATGCAGGCAGGGGGGTAAAGGCAAGCACAGCTAGAGTGCAGACAAGGCTGAGCAGGGAGGACAGGGCTCTGTTCACACGGAACAGACAGGAAGGGAAAGACAGAGCCAGATACTCACACAGTACTTGCAGAGACAACAAGCAGGAGTTAGGTACGAGTTCAGACTCTGCAGAAAAAGGAAGGGAACGGACATAGAGGCAAAACAGGTAAAGGACAGGAGAGAGTTCAGACTGGAACTGAGTGTACGGAGGAGACCGACACTGCAGAGGGATACAGGAGCGGGTCTGGAAATACGGCCCCCAGAGAGGCGGAACGAACAGGCAAGGAGCGTGTTCAGACAGGACAGACCAGACGCAGGAGCGGGTCTAGGAAATCGGCCACTAGAAGGCGGAACGAACAGGCAAGGAGCGTGTTCAGACAGGACAGACCAGACACAGGAGCGGGTCTAGGAAATCGGCCACTAGAAGGCGAGAGGAACAGGCTAGGAGCGTGTTCAGACAGGACAGACAAGAGAACACAGAAAGGAGTCAGTTCAGACACGGGAGCTGATACCGCAAAGCAGGAGACATACAGGACTCAGTTCAGACACGGGAGCTGATACCGCAAAGCAGGAGACATACAGGACACAGTTCAGACATGGGAGCTGATACCGCAAAGCAGGAGACATACAGGACTCAGTTCAGACACGGGAACTGATACAAAAAGCAGGAGACATACAGGACACAGTTCAGACACGGGAACTGATACAAAAAGCAGGAGACAAGAGACGGGACCTGGCACCTTCAGAGTGCAAGCACACACTGAAGGAAACACTATGCTCAGGCAGGGATAGAAGGGAGCTGCTGAGCTATATACCAAGTGACAGACAGCAATAGGCTGAGGACGCACAAGGGGTGTGACCCACAGCAGGTACAAAAGGCAGGAAGTGATCGGGCGCCGCCCTTAAGCAGCAGAAACAGACACAAACAGACAGCATGGAGGGAAGCCAGAGAGACATTCTGGACAGGAGATCAAGTGCGCCCTCTTGCACAGTGGGAGATGGACCACCATGCAAGGACGCCGCCAGGTATGTTACAGACGCATTTTCCAAAATAATATCACCTCAGTGTTCTTTACAAACTGAAATGATGCCAGAAAATTAAGTTGGCTCCAAAATCCACAAGGTGCTTCTAAATTTCTAACACCTCTTGTTTGTCAAGTAGCACAACTAAGATCTCATATGGGATACTTAGAAGAATTGCAAAGGAAGTTCCCTGGTTTTATTTCACGATAATACGGCTTTGGACTGTTGTGAAATCCTTCTCTGCATACCAGGATCCCATAACCCAGAAGTTCGGACACAACTTTTCTAGAAAGTAGGGCCCTTTAGCCTGCCATTTAAAGACACTTGATGACTTTACTAAATAACACTAATGCACAAGTCAGTGGCTGCACATTGTTACAATAATAATGGCAGCCACAGACTGGCGATGAGCACTCTATAAGGATTTGACCTGGAGATGTAGTGAGCATTTTTAACCCATTTGTGCTTTATCACCTACAAATATGACACATAATCAAAATATACTAAAATACATAGTTTATTAATTACATATTAAAATAACAATAGTATAAAATAACAAGGGAAAGAATGCCTCAAGGTGCATATCAACAATATAAATATCCAAATACATTAAATTTGTGTGTCAAACATGATTCAATTAGAAAGCAAATGGCACAAATTCATGAGATGGCTTCATCTAAATACACCTGTGCACATAAACAATCAATATAGTAATGTATTAGAATGGATACACATATAAGGTAAATGGATAGGTAATAAAGTGCTTAGTGCTAGCTCCAGAGAAATCAGTCAGATGAGATTCAGAGACATTGAGTAAGACACAACATATAAGCGAGATGTATATACATAGAAATAAGAGGATACTGACCCCACAATGCCTGCATGTACCCGACGAATATTTCGCCATATGCTTTGACGAGGGTGGCATCCCCTCCCCCAGGAGATCAAAGAATGACCTCTGGGCCTGCTTAGTGTGATAGCCTGTTCTAACATGCCTCGTCTCAGTGTAACGCTGCCAGGTCTAATACCCAGCAATCAGAATATACTCCACGTTCCAAATTATAAGTATAATGTTAAAATTATCAGCCATGGGGAGTACAAATCAAATTCTATTGGACAAACCTCCCAATAACAGGATTTTTTTCAAAACTAAAAAAAAAATCATCAAAGTACAGTTTTCCAAATTATGACGCACAACAGAGTTTCCACATATTTTAAAGGCTGTAAGGAGCTGAAAATGGTCATTTGTTGAATTTGAAGCATTAATAGGTCACATTTACTTAAATCGAAAGCATTTTCAATTCAAAACATCTTAACAGGCCAAGTTACATGTAACATAGGACCCCTTTTTTGATAACACCTTCACAATTCTTGTATCATGTGAGTTTTTGGATAGTTTATGCTTGAATTTTTTGCGGGATGTCAGAATCTCCCAGAGCTGCTGCTTTGCTGTGAGCTGCCTCCTACCCTCATAGAGCTTTTGCTTTAGGATACTCCAAAGGTTCTTAATAGGGTTGTGGTCAGGGGAGGATGGTGGCCACACCATGAGTTTCTCCTTTTATGCCCAGCAGCCCGTACCTCGGAGGTATTCTTTTCAGCATGAGATGGTGCATTGTCATGCATGAAGATTATTTTGCTACATATGGCCCAGTTATTTTTGTACCATGGAAAGCGATCAGTCAGAAATTCTATATACATTGCTGAGGTCATTTTTGCTCATTCAGGGACCCTGTAGGGGGCCTCCCAGCTCTCTCCTGATTATTCCGGCCAAAAACATGACTGCCACCTCCTTGCTGACATTGCAGCCTTGTTGGGATGTGGTGGCCATCAACCAACCACCCAAGGTTGCATGGCAAAACTAGTCTTCATGTATGTCTGGGCCCACTGCAGCAATTTCTGCTTATGAGTACTGTTTAGGAGTGGCCATTTAGTAGGTTCATGCATAACTGCAAATCTCTGAAAGATCCTACACCTTGAGGTTCACGGGACTCCAGAGGCACCAGCAGCTTCAGATACCTGTTTGCTGGATTGCAATAGTATTTTAGCAGCTGCCTTTATCTGCACGAACCTGTCTGTGCTCTGTATTAGCCACAAATCTCTTAAAAGTACGATGATCACCCCTACGTTTTCCTGAAATACCTAATGTTTTCATACCTTGTCGAAGGCATTGCACTATTTGATGCTTTTTGGCAGCAGAGAGAGAATTTTTTTTTCCCATATTGCTTGAAACCTGTGGCTGTTTAATTATGTGGAACGTCCTTGTTAAGCCATTCTCCTTTAATTGAACTCACCTGGCAAACTGAATCACTGAAAACGATCTCAAACAGGTTGTGAATAATGTTGAGCGATACCTTCCGATATCAGGAAATATCGTATCGGATTGGATCGGGCCGATACCCAAAAAGTATCGGATATCGCCGATTCCGATACCGGAAACCAATGCAAGTCAATGGGACACAAATATCGGAATGAAAATAAACCCTTTCTTTCCTTGTAGGTTAATTCTACATGAAGTAAAACAACTAAGAATAATGTAGAATGACATGAAAAGCCGGCAATTCATCAGCGGCATACACCGGTACCTGACAATTTACAACAGAAAGAATAGAGCTTCACACATAGATTAGATAGAAACATGTCAGTCACATATATATGAAGTACAGTGACAGTGTTGCTTACAGAACTTGTCATTTAGTGTAAAGGATTTATTAAAAAAAATAATAGTGTTTTCATGCACCGTCTCTTTAAGAAAGCCGGCCGGCAATTCAGCATCTGTACCCGACAATTTAGAATAGAAGGAATAGAGAATCACACATAGATTAGATAGATAGAAACATGTCAGTCACATATATATGAAGTACAGTGACAGTGTTGATTACTGTACTTGTCATTTAGTGTTAAAATAAAGGATTTATTTAAAAAAAAATTGGCGTGGGGTTCCCCTTAATTTTAGGCTCTAGCGGAGGTTAAGCAGACAGCTGGGGCAAATGTTTGAAGCCTTGTAAGGGGGTAATACCCACGGAGCTTCACAGGCTACTAATATCAGCCCCCAGCTGAATACCTAGCCTTTACTAGCTATTAAAATGGGGGAACCCCCCCAAAAAAATAACGTGGGGTCCCCCCTAATTTAATAGCTAGCACAGGCTAGGCAGACAGCTGGGGGCTGATATTAATAGCCCAGGAAGGGTGCCATGAATATTGGCCCCCTCCCAGGCTAGAAACACCAGCCGTCAGCCGCCCCAGAAATGGCGCATCCATAGGATGCGCCAATTCTGGCACTTAGCCTCGCTCTTCCACGCTGCCCTGGTGCGGTGGCAGGGGGTAATAGGGTTGGGGTTGATGTCAGCTTATAATGCCAGCTGACATCAAGCCCAGGTTAGTAATGGAGAGGCGTCTATAAGACACCCCCATTACTAACCCCATAGTCAAAGTTAAAAGAAAACACAAACACCCAGAGTAAAGTCCTTTAATTGAAATAAAGACACAATTCTTTATTGTTATAAATTAAACCATACTTACCATCACGCCCATTCCAGCTGAAGCCAACGATCTCCTGCAATAAAAGAAAAATAATAAAGCAACCTCATCCTTACCTTTCGATGGTTCCCAGGACAGCTCCAGCTCTGCTACATCGAGATGACAGGCTGGACCGCAGCAGAAAGCTGCCATCCAGCCTGTCATCCCGCAGACACTGAGAAGCGCAGGCATGCTTGCGCTCCTCAGTGTCTCTCTGTGACGTCATCCAGATGAGCCGAGTTCATGTCCAATGAACTCAGCTCACCTCATGCACGTCACTGACAGCGTGGGAAAATTCTCCTGCACTCAGCGCTTCAGCGTGAGAATTCTCCCACGCTGTCAGTGACATACATGAGGTGAGGTCATGTCCAATGAACTCAGCTCACCTCATGCACGTCACTGACAGCGTGGGAAAATTCTCACGCTGAAGTGCTGAGTGCAGGAGAATTTTCCCACGCTGTCAGTGACATACATGAGGTGAGCTGAGTTCATTGGACATGACCTCGGCTCATCTGGATGCCGTCACAGCCAGACACTGAGGAGTGGAAGTATGCCTGCGCTTCTCAGTGTCTGCGGGATGACAGGATGGATGGCAGCGTTCTGCTGCGGTCCAGCCTGTCATCTCGATGTAGCAGAGCTGAAGCTGTCGTGGGAGCCATGGAAAGGTAAGGATGATGTTGCTTTATTATTTTACTTTTATTGCAGGAGATCGTTGGCTTCAGCTGGAATGGGCGTGGTGGTAAGTATGGTTTAATTTAGAACAATAAAGAATTGTGTGTTTATTTCAATTAAAGGACTTTTTTCTGGGTGTTTGTGTTTTTTTTAAATACTTTACTAGAAATTCATGGCAGTCATGTCTAATATTGGCGTGACCCCATGAATTTCGGGCTTAGGGCCAGCTGATAATGCCAAGCTGGCCTTAACCCCTTTATTACCCAGTGAGCCACCGCACCAGGGCCCTGGATGAGTTGGGTACAGCGCCAGAAGATGGCGCTTCTATGAACGCGCCATTTTCCGGGGCGGCTGCGGACTGCAATTTGCAGCGGGTGGGGCCCAGAAAGCTTGGGTCTCCCTGCGCTGCAGATTCCAGCCCCCAGCTGCCTAGTTGTACCTGGCTGGACACAAAAATAGGGCGAAGCGCCACACATTTTTTTTTTTAATTATTTCATGAAATTCATGGAATAATTAAGAAAAAAAGGGCTTCCCTATATTGTTGTGTCCGGCTAGGTACAAATAGGCAGCTGGTGGTTGGGGGCAGCCCGTTCCTGCCTGCTGTACCTGGCTGGACACAAATATAGGGCGAAGCCCCACATAATTTTTTTTTAATTATTTCATGAATTTCCTGAAATAATTAAAAAAAAATTGACGTGGGGCTTCACACTATATTTGTGTCCAGCCAGGTACAGCAGGCAGGAACGGGCTGCCCCCAACCACCAGCTGCCTATTTGTACCTAGCCGGACACAGCAATATAGGGAAGCCCTTTTTTTCTTAATTATTCCATGAATTTCGTGAAATAATTAAAAAAAAAAAAACGTGGAGCTTCTCCCTATTTTTGTGTCCAGCCAGGTACAACTAGGCAGCTGGGGGATGGAATCTGCAGCGCAGGGAGGCCCAAGCTTTCTGCCCCCCCCCGCTGAAAATTGCAGTCCGCGGCCGCCCCGGAAAATGGCGCGTTCATAGAAGCTGGATGCTGTACCTGGCTGGCATACAAAAATATGGCGAAGCCCACGTCAAAAGTTTTGGGAAAAATTTATTAAAAAATAAATAATAATTTAGGGACTGCATCTTTATTAAGTCCTCAAATGTCATTTAGTGTTAAAATAAAGGATTTATTTAAAAAAAAAATGGCGTGGGATCCCCCATAATTTTAGTCTCTAGCGGAGGTTAAGCAGACGGCTGGGGCAGATGTTTGAAGCCTTGGAAGGGGGTAAAACCCACGGAGCTTCCCAGGCTACTAATATCAGCCCCCAGCTGAATACCTAGCCTTTACTAGCTATTAAAATGGGGGACCCCCCCAAAAAAAATGACGTGGGGTCCCCCCTATTTTAATAGCTAGCAAAGGCTAGGCAGACAGCTGGGGGCTGATATTAATAGCTCAGGAAGGGTGCCATGAATATTGGCCCCCTCCCAGGCTAGAAACACCAGCCGTCAGCCGCCCCAGAAATGGCGCATCCATAGGATGCGCCAATTCTGGCACTTAGCCTCGCTCTTCCACGCTGCCCTGGTGCGGTGGCAGGGGGTAATAGTGGTGGGGTTCATGTCAGCGCCAGCTGCCATGAAGCCCAGGTTAGTAATGATGGCCGTCTATATGACACCCCCATTACTAACCTACAAAGTGTTAAAAAGAAAAAACACACTACACCCAGAAAAAAATAATTTATTTGAAATAAAACACCATTTTATTTAATTCTTAGTTTACTAAAAATAATAGTTACCTGTCCACGTTCCTGCGCTGATCTCCCATGCACAGCTGTCACATCTGGAGATGGTGACAGCTGTGCATGGCTGCTGTAAGCTCACGCTGCCGGGAACACGTCCGCTCTCGGCATCGGGAGCCACTGACTGAGGTCACCGGAGTGCATTCAGGCAGCGCAGCTCCGGAGACCTCCTTTACGGCAGTGCTGTACCGTGGGAATTTCTCACGATACAGCAGTGCCGTAAAGGAGCTAACCGGAGCAGCGCTGCCTGAACTCCGGTGAACCCTTACGGCCCCGTCATTCTAGCGGCGGCAGCGGTTCAGAGCGGTCACATTCTATGTGGCTGCTCTGAACTGGAGATCATCGTGGGACACTCGTGGACTGCTACGGAGGGGTAAGGATAAGGTTGTGGTTTATTATTTTATATTTTATTACAGGAGATCGATGGCTTCGGGGAATTAGGTGTCTAGGTGAGTATAGGTGTAGTTTTTTATTTTTTACTTTATTTTAGGTGGCGATCGGCGGGGACAGGTAATGTATGAACTAATTTCTTTTAGGTAACCACTGGCCACCAATGACATGTATTTAAAATTTATTGGGGACACAGTAGGGCAATTTAAATAGCAGGATCAGGCTGATGGGAACTACTGCTCCCATCGAGCTGATCCTGCTGGCACGAGTGGACGGGGGACAGACATAGGCCGATGGGAGTAGTAGTGTCACATCGGCCTATGTCTGCCTGCACGCACACACACCCCGCACACACACCCCGCACACACACACACACACCCCGCACACACACACACCACGCACACACACCCCGCACACACTAATCATGACGGGTCTGGGAGGAGTGGCTGACCTGTGCGGCCGTTGGAAAGTTCATGTGAGTTCATGCAGTCAAGCATGAACTCACATGAACCCTCTGAGGGCACCGCGGCTACTTCAAATGAACAGCTGATCGGCATCACCTGATACCTCAGCTGTTCATTTGAAATAACCGGCGGGAAAGCGCAGCACAGAACTGGAAAGCCGGCGGTGAAGTCTTTTCACTGCCGGCTTCCCCGCCCGGGTCCTTCGCTCCTTGGTGCTGCGCTCCCCGCCCGGTCCTAATTTACGATTGGGATTGGAGGTGGCGAGGGGAGCGGAGGATCGGGGTGGGAGGCTGCGGGGAAGCAGTATGGGGCTGCGTGATTGTTTAAAAGCCGGCGGCTTTTTACCGCGCGCCGGCTTTTAAACAATCAGGAGAATTCTCCCACGCTGGGATGGCATTCTGATGACAAGCTGGATCGCAGCTGAGCGCTGCCATCCAGCTTGTCATCCTTCACAGACACTGCAGAGCGCAGGCATTATGGGAACTTCCGATTCCGGTATTCGATATTATAAAAGTATCGGAATTCCGATACAGTGAATATCGGCCGATACCCGATATTTCAGTATCGGAATGCTCAACACTAGTTGTGAACAAAACAAAAATTACATCTTTTTAACTCTTAAATCCAATTTACATAATAATGTGGAATGCAGTGTAGAGTGTTCAAGTCCCATAGAGGTACGAAGTAAAAAAAAAAAATATGTAGAAACCCCAAACCCCCTACAAAATAAAGAACATCAAAATCACAAAATGTTTTGCCAGTTATGACGACACAGCATTTATTCTAAATTATGCCAGATGCATATTTAGTAGGCCTAGGGACATAGGCCATGGTTATATGAGCCTGAACGTTGACTCTTGAGTTGGTTTGTTGCAGCATATTGTGTTACTGTCCTTGAATGACAGGGACGCAGGGTCATTCAACAATCGACGTTTGCTAATATGTGGATTACCCATTTTATAAGTCCTTGCAAGTTGTTGACCTGAAAGCAGGGAAGGACAAACTGTGCAGATTGATTTAATAATCGAACAATGCAATAAGAGTTGACCTCATCCCACCTTTCCCAGACCTGTGGATGATGTCCTGGAGGACAGACGTGAGTATAAAAAGGGACCTTTATCCTTCTGCAAAGAGATTTTATAGAATAGCAGCAAGGCACCTTGACTCCAACCAGAGTAATACAGATTTGATCCATTGCCCATCACTGAGCCCATGGAGACCTGTGGAGCAGCCAGGTTGGGACAATCGGTTCACCTGGCTACCTACCTCAATGAACTGTCAGCTTCCTAAGCTTGCCGCTACCTCTGCTGTGAGTGCCTGCCAAAAGCAGGGTGTCACTGGTTTGGGTAGTTGACCCTGGAAGCCCTTTAGTCGCAGCTGAGCTAATCCCAGTGAGCCAGCGGAAGGGTGAGACTCTAATTTGCACCATCTTGTATATTTACTGGCACTGTACTATGTATTATTGTCTGTTGGTGGTTCAATAAAGTGTTGCCACACTGTTTTACCCCCATCCTGTGTTGTCTGAATAGTATTCTGCCCACGGGAAAGGAGAGCAGCGTTCAGTGGGATGAGCCCTGGTCCATGCAGACTTTCTAATGACAGCTGGACCAGCGGATGAGAGCACCCACTGACCCTCATGTCTCCACATTAATAAATACAATTTTGATGTAAAAACAAAAGTAAATAAACTACACATTTTGTATAGTTGGAACAACCAGATCTTTAATACAGTCACACTATTTAACAACTATAGTGAACACTGTAAAAATTATAATAATCACGACAAAAAGCATTTTTTTTCTTTACGTTCCACTGCCCAAATTGTTGAATAAAACTCGATCAATAACTTTTATGTAAATAAAGAGTAGTGCTGGAAATTTCATCTTGTCCTGCAAAAACAAGCCCTCACTTATCTCTATCAGCAGAAAAAGTTATATTTGTCAGACTATGGCAATGTATAAACGTGTTTTTTTTTCCTATAAGGCTGTGTGCCCACGATCCAGAGCTTCTGGGTTTGACGCTGCGGACTTATGCAGCGTCAAACCCACAGCTGCCAGATGTTACAGCATAGTGGATGAGATTTCTTGAAATCCCATGTCCACTATGCGTTTTGCAGCACACCTGCGGAAACTGACATGCGGTGCATCTTTGCAGAGCGCAGCATGTCAATTTCTCCAGCAGGTCTGCATGCGGGCTCTCCTCATAGACCTAACCTCTATGAGGAAAGTCTGCATGTGGGAAATAAAAAATGTCCGCCGCTCACTTGCATAGATAAGCGGAAGTCGCTGACTGCTCTTCCGCAGCTTGTGGGCCGCAGGCCCGGACGCTTCGTTGGCACATATCCTAAGAGTGCGTTCCCATGTCCAGGATTTGCTGCGGTTTTGACACTGCGTATTTATGCAGCATCAAAAATGCAGCGGGCAGATATTGCAGCATAGTGGATTGGTTTCTTGAAAATCCATGTCCACTGTGCATCTATGTGCACCTTCGGAAACTGATATGCAGTGCGGCTTTCAGATCTGCTGCATTTAAATTTCTCTTGTCAGTACGCATGTGGATTTTCCCCAAAGACTTGCATTAATGAGGAAAATCCGCAAGTGTAAAAAAAAATAAAAATGCGTGTCCGCTAATTTGCAGAATAGGTGCGAAAATGGTGCAGATATTCTACAGCGTCAAAACCGCAGCAAATCCTGAACGTGGGAACTTACCCTGAAATTGTTCTTGTTGTTCAAAAGCAGTAAAACCATAAGAAAACCAAAATAAATCTGGCATCATAACAAGGAAGTCACTGGACAATCTCATCAATTCGAGGAACAATTCACAGGGACAAAGACATGGCTCGTACGTAGTCTGGTCTTTTCTGTCGTAAAATGGATGTGAAACCTGGACAGTAAAGAAACAAGACAAGAAGAATCGAAGCCTTCAAAATGTGGTGTTGGAGCAGTATGTTATCAATACCATGGATACCAAGAAGAACAAACAAATCTATTTTAGAACAAATCAAGTCAGACATGTCACTCGAAGCAAGGATCACCAAGCTACGACTTGCCTACTTTGGACACCTTATACGAAGAAAGCAATCACTGGAGAAGGACATCATGGTCAAAAGAATAGACGAATAAGGCGAAGAGGAAGACCAGCAACCCGATGGCTTGATACAATCAAGATAAAGGTGGAGAAGACCCTGGTGAACCTATCTAGGATTGCACAAGGTCGGTCCTCTTACAAAGCGTTCATTTATCAGGTCGCCATGGCTCGAGATTGAGCCGAAGGTTCTTTAATAATAATAATAATAATAATAATTCATAATCATCATCATACTGACCCAAAAAAGAAAGCCGTTATTTTACCGCACAGTGAATGGTGTAAAAAATATTCCTGAATCGTTATTTCTGTGTTCATTCTGCCTCCCAAATATTGTAACAGAAGGATATTAAAAAATACTATATACCCCCAAAATGGTACCAACAAAAACTTCAAATCATTCGGAAAAAAAGAAGCCCTCATACAGCTCTGTCGGCAGAGTAATAGAAAAATTATAACTCTGAAAATAAGGAAATGCAAAAAAATTTAAAACGAAAAAATTGTGTAAAAGTAGCAAAGCATAAAAACCTATATAAATCTAGCATTACCGTAACCATACTGACCTCTCTATCACTTATAACACTTATCACTTATGACTGGCATAAAAAATTCTGCTATTGATTTGTTCATTCTGCCTCACAAAAATTGATAAGTCTCTGCTCACATTTATTCTGTGCTCTCTCTGTGCATTATAGCGAGATTTATGCCTAAGGAAATGAGCATACAATGTCCTTTTTTTTTTTTTTTTTTTTTAAATGGCTTCGTACCCATCTCCCACACCCCCGACTTTAGCCAGGTGAAGACACTGGAGTATCTTCTCCTGAAGCGTCTTTTCGATCATTTGTTTTATGCAATTTTTGCCGGCGTTCATTTTTTTGACACTTGGGTATAAACTATTGAACAGCTTCTACCTGAAAGCCTCCTGAAAATAGGTCTATTCACTTCTAATTGTTTCATGTCTATGGAAACCTGAAGTGGTTAAAAGAGGCTAAAAGGATTGAATGTATGCATAGCAAGTGGTATTTATTTTGCAGTGCCAATGTTCATTCTTTTGACTTAAGCGCTTTTTTGGGCAGGTTCCTGATTTGACCCACCTAAAAGATGATGTGCGCAAACCATTAATCGCCAGAAAAAACAGAATTCAGAACAACCCCCCCTAACAGAACCATTCAGTATAATGAGGCAGATGAAGTCCCTTTTTATACGCTATCTGGCCTGTTTACCAGCAATGTCCCATCTTTTTAGGCATGCGGAAGAATTCAGTCGACCAGTTTTATGCACCTCTAAAAAGACAAACCGCCATTTAGTCCAGAGTCAGTGTCTTTGCCTGTCTCATTACAGTAATTTTTTCCGTTGTGGATTCTCTCTCAATCACATATTTCTCAGATTTAGGCAGAACCCCAACTTAAGTGCTCACCACAGAGCACAGGATACGGGTATGAACCTAGCTCTTAAAATTGACCAAATCTTATGTACACAAAATTGTATCAATAAAATCTTCAACTCCTTCCACAAAAACAAGTACCCACTCAGATCTGTCTACGGATGAGAGCTATATTTATGAATGTGACATACTGAAGCGCAGGTTTAAACATAGAGGTTATTCAAATGCACATATTTGCAGAGCCCGTAATATAGCCTTTCACAAAACACAGACATCTTTACTGGAGAATAACACGGTATGTAAGAGAAATAAACAACAAGTTACTTTCTCCACAGCTTATAGTACAGACTATCAGGCTATCACAGATCTAATTCGGAAATATGCTTGTATATTACATCAGGACAAAGCACTTCAGAGCATCCTTAAGGAAGGAATTAATTTTGTTGCTAAAAAATCCCCCAATATAGGAAATTTATTATCTCCAAGTTTTCTGTCCGCCAAAAGCCCAAGGTCAGACGCATGGCTTCATATTAATGGATCCTATAAATGTGGAGGCACAAAGTGTAATATTTGCAAATTTATGTTTAAGACCCAGACATTTACTGACAGTGCAGGCAAAATATATAATATTAAGCACTTTATTAATTGCTCTAGTACATATGTCATTTATCAAGCACTGTGCACATCTTGCAAAAAAATTTATGTGGGTTGCACCAGCCGCATGCTCAAAAGACGCATCGCAGAGCATGTTACTGGAGCGACTCCGAATCCTCTGATTTTCGCTGTGATCTTTCCACGCTTAAGGTTATTGGTATAGACAAGGTGCAAAGACAAATACCTGGAGGAGATAGAGGTAAGCTTCTCCTAGCCAGAGAAGCCTCATGGATTCTTAAACTTAACTCTCGCATTCCCAATGGTCTCAATTTTCGCAATGGTTTAATGTACATTTTTTGATACTTTTTTTCTAATGATATACTTAATTTGCCAGCATACCATGCACATAAGTTTAATTTATGTATATTACTGAGCAATTATCCTCAGGAGGATTTTCATTCACTAATGAACTTCCTGTTCTTTGTTGTCTCCACCCTATTTTCTCTTTTGTTTTCAGTCCATATGTATATATATGTCTTTTATCTATAGTAATGTAACCTATGATTAAGAACCCTTGTTTGGTTCGAAACGCGTAAGGTCTGCCTTACATATGGCGCTTTTTTAATGGAACTAATAAAATGGACGTTTTAACTTTACATTTCTTGTGATGGATACGGAGAAGGTGCTGGAGTTTTTCTAAACTACTTCCTACTTTAAATCCTAATGTTATAAAATGTCACACAAAAGATTGGTACATCAAATGAGAGTAATTGGATTGGAAGAAAATATGTGTAACTGGGTTAACTGGATCCGTAATGGGAAACAAATGGTGGTTATTAACAGAACACACTTGGATTGGGTCACAGTTAACAGTGTGGTACCACAGGGATAAGTATCGGGCCCTCTTTTTTTTTTAACATCATTAGTGACCTTGTAAAGGCATACTGGATAGAGTTAATTTTTGCAGATGATACTAAACTGTAGCGTAATCGGCACAGAGGAGGATAATTTATAATTGCTGAGGGATTTATGTGGAAACTTGGGCTGAGAAAAGGAAACTCAAGTTTATTGTAGATAAATATAAAATCAGCACTTGGGCAGAGGAAATAAAATGTATAATTATGTGCTAAATTGTAAAACACTGGGTAAAATTCACTGAAAAAGACTTGGGCTTATGGTGGATGGTAAACTAAATTTCAGTGATCAATGCCAAGCAGCTGCTGCCAAGGCAAAAAAAAATGGGATGCATTAAAAGAGGCATAGATGCTCATTACGAGAACATAGATTTGCCTCTGTACAAGTCACTAGTGCGGCCACACTTAGAAAACTGTACAATTTTGGACTCCAGTGTATAAGAAGGACATAACTGAACTGAGCATGTGCAGAGAAGAGCAACCAAGATTAAGGGAATGAGTGGACTGTTATACTAGGACAGGTTTTTTAAACTTGGGTTTATTCAGTTTGGAAAAATAAAGGCTTAGTGGCGATCTTATTATAATGTACAAATATATGAAGAAGACAGTACAGAGATCTTTCCAATTATCTTTTTACACTTATGCCTGCGATAGAGACGAGTGGGGCATCCACTGTCTAGAGCAGGAGTGAGGAACCTTTTTTCTGCCAAGGGCCATTTGCGTATTTCCACCATCCTTCAGGGGCTGCACAAAATTATCAACTTGAAAATTAACCGGCTACATTTGTTCAATTAACTCACCCCTAATGTGATGGTTGGAGCTGCTTCTCTTTGGTGCGTCGTGTGATGTTAGGTGATCATGTTGCTCTTCACAGTTGCTTTTCCAGATTTGCATTGGTCTGGAGCACAGTCAACTTTGTGATTTTAAGTTTTGTAAAGAACTCGCAGCAGTAAGTTGTACCAAACACAGATGTATATTACACTGCAGTTCTTCTCACGTGGGAAATTGATCATTGCTCACATTAAATATATAGAACTCAAGCAGTGGGAGGTCTGCAGCATACATCACATAAGAGATACCGAGACTGCTGGGGCTGCAGCGTATACATCACATAGACGCTGGAGCATAAAAATTGTATAGAAGTTGTGGCTGAAGCATATATATCACATAGGCTACACGGGGGCTGAAGCATATACATCACATAGGCTACACGGGGGCTGAAGCATATACATCACAAAGTCGACACGGGGGCTGGAGCATATACATCACAATGGAGACTCTGGGGCAGAAGTACATACTTCACATAGGAAACACTCGGGCTGAAACATGTACATCACATAGGAGACACTGGGGCTAGAGCATGTACAGACCAAAAGTTTGGACACACCTTCTCATTTAGAGATTTTTCTGTATTTTCATGACTATGAAAATTGTACATTCACATTGAAGGCATCAAAACTATGAATTAACACATCTGGAATTATATACTTAACAAAAAAGTGTGAAACAACTGAAAATATGTCTTATATTCTAGGTTCTTCAAAGTAGCCACCTTTTGCTTTGATGACTGCTTTGCACACTCTTGGCATTCTCTTGATGTGTGACTTTGTGTGACTGCAGATATATGAATACCGCAGCGCACAGACTGTGTGTTGCGGGGATTCCCCAGTTTCTGAGCTGGGACTGGAGGGGTATGTACGCGTCATACATACTCCCATTGAGAGCCCACTTGTATAGAGCAAGGCCGCGCCCTGACTAATGACATGGCCGTCCAGCGGGCGTGGTCGACTAGAGGGCACGGCCTCACTCCATACAACTGTATGAAGCGAGGCCGGCCCCACTAGTAGAGCTCTGGCTGGGAGTATGTATAGCGCATACATACGGCTCAGAAACCAGCGAATCCCCACAATGTGTGCGCTGGGGGGATTCATGAGTCTACAGTCACACAGAGTGTCTGCAGACTTATTGATTTAGACTAGACAAACCCTTTAATATAGTTCTGCTGTCTGAACTCCGATTTATTGAGCTGCATCTTTGAGATTTCATTGAGGTTCCACGGATCTAGGCTACATTTCAAACAACAGTGGGTGGGGGAGAAGGGGAATTGATAAATGAGAATGCCAGAAAGTCCCAGTATATTTTTAAAGGGGTATTCTCAAATTGTCTCTTGAGCAGCTCACAACCCTGAAGTTTCCTTACTTGGTTTCTGGTTTCTTGTATGTTAGGAGTTGACCTCTTTCCTGGAATGTAAGTACTGTGCATTCTCGGCCAGTGTCTGGGCAGGGTATGGTGTCCAAGCTCTATGGAAACCAGCTGTACATTATGAATTATGAAACCTCTCATTGCTGGAGAATAACAGCAAATAGAAGAAGGAAGTCAATTTGAAACTTGCTTATTTTCATGCTATTATTAATGCAATTTAATAACTTAATGTATCACTTAAAGGGGTATTGTCATTTTTTTTCTTTTCAGTCTTTAGTTAGAGAGCCATTTTCTAAGCGAAGGAAACTACTGAGAGAATCCTTTACTGAACTAGAAGGACAATTCATGTTTGCTACATATATGGATACGTCAAACACAGATGAAATTTCTGAGTTTCTTGATCAGTCTATAAAAGGTATTTAAGTAGTATAAATGTTTCCTCTGCTACATGTAAATACTTTTATATAGCTAATTGGTAGTTCTTTTTGTTTCATGTAGATTCTTGTGAAGGCTTGATGGTAAAAACGCTGGAACAAAATGCCACATATGAAATTGCCAAACGCTCTCATAATTGGTTAAAGGTGGGTTTTACAACATGTTTGGACTTTGTTTTATTTTTAGGTTGAGACTGACATAGAAACATAGTAGCGTAGGTTGAATAAAGACCTAGGTCCATCCAATTCAACCTTTCTCCCCCAATTGTGCTCCCTACACTAACACTACACTAACTTCCTGGGCCTAGGCCTCACAAATGTATTAATACCCTTTTTATTATTGCTGCACTATTACAATTAAAAATGAACCTGTTTATGATTTTTTTTTTAGTTAGTTTTATCTTTTGTATTACTCTTGTGATTCTAATAATGGTATTACTAAAATCCCTATGCCTAAATCTATTGATCCAGTAGAAGGCAAAAACCCCAGGACACATTCAGCAAATTTGCATCACGGGGAAAAATTCCTTCTTGACCCCGAGAAAAGGTGATCAGTAAGCGAGACTAGTAATGAGCGGATCGATCCACAAAGGAACAACTTCAAGTGGAATTTCCTCAAATACGCACTTCTACACGAATTAGAACACTTCGGTTCAATACGCGAAGAGCACAAAAAAAAGCCTGCCGTCATTTCACACACTGCTGAAAACTGAGGCCGTGCAGGCTTCCCCATAATGCTTTGCAGTAATTACATCACATGGTCTAGCCTGGCCAATCAGGGAGGCTGTCACAGCCAATATAAAAGATGAGGGTCAGCCAAGTGGTTGCCTTTTGAGGATTTTACAGTCTAAGACTAGGTGGGACAATGTATACCTTTTACATAGGCAAATAGCGTCACGCGAATAGAGCAACTTTTCTAAGGTTCAGTATACATTGCATCTGTGCATACTGTCAGGGTGGATACTGAGACATTGGTCCACCACCAAATGGTATATGCTTCTTTGCAGTGTCCCGCTGTTTAGGAATGTATAGTCTTCTGCGTTTTTCTTTACTGTTATAGAACGGTTTGCAGGCTAGATGGAGTGTGACAAAACACACTTTTAGCCTCCGTCTGGTAAATGGTCACCTATGACTATATTACATTATACACCTGGAAAAGCTTTGACGTATACTGTGGCTAGGAGCTCAGCTGTAGTGTGCACCATTAAAGAGGACACTTATCAGCTATTAGACTTATTTTTCTGTTTTAGGCGGTAATAGATGGTAATTAGTGCTCATATTTTATTTCAACATTTATTTTTTAGTTGAAGAAAGATTATTTAGAAGGTTTAGGGGACACTCTGGATCTAGTGGTAATTGGTGGTTATCTGGGAAAAGGAAAGCGAACTGGCATATATGGAGGATTTCTACTTGCATCATATGATGAAGAAAGTGAGGAATATCAGACCATCTGCAAGGTTTGTCTGAAATATTATAGACTGATGTGGTCAAATTGAAACCAACAAATAAAATGTTTTCTATGGCTGTGTTCACAATTGTGTTATGATTCCCCTTTTTACAGAATAATAATGGATACATCCAATAGTACCTATCCACTTGTGTGTGGCTGCACTTTTATTTAAAGGGGACCTGTCACCAGGTCAATTGTCTAGTTTTTGCTGTTATTTTATTCCGTTGCTCCCCGCTGCTCAGGGTTTTTTTTCTTTTAAATCTATATGATGTGATTCCAGGGATATGGGCCCTTATATTTAGTGCTTATCTTTATGGTTGAATTTGTTGGACGGGCGTATTTTTTTTTCATCCATAAAACTATGTAACTTTAAAATGGAGCATTGCTCTCAGGATTATCTGTTGCTGTGTATTTATGCGGCTCTGCATTAATAATCTGTGCGCACCTTATCCTTGATAAAGACTATAAGAATCCGCAATAAATAAAAAGGCCCATATCTCTGGAACTGTATAGCGGATTTATAAAAGTAAAACCTGGAATATTCAGGGGAGCAACCAAACTAAAAGTGAAAACTGTCCACTTTTGACTTGGTAACAGATTCCCTTTAAGAAAACCATGGGAAGCCATACACTATTTATTTTCCTAAATGTAAATGATTACAAAAAATGTCTGTGACTTTCCATAATGCCAGCCTAAATGATACAACTCTCTAGCATATGTCAGATCTGGACTTCCAGGTGTAGGATCCCGGCATGCTGTGCAGGATCCCACAACCGACCACCGCAAACTGCTGACAGAGCACAACATCTCACATGTTATTGACATCGATAAGCGATCATTAGTTTAACCATACTTTACAATATGCTCATTTAAGTCCCTTTTAAAGACAAGAAAAGTGTAAAAAAAAATGGTTTACGTTTAAGAAGCGAATTAGTTAAGAGTCTCAGAAAATGGTAACACGCAGCCTTTTTTTAAACAAAAGTCTGAATATTCTAGAACCAGTAAAAATATATGAAAAAGCATCATACTGTCCTGCAGAATCATGTCGCTAGGTCATATTTACCGCACTTTGAGAGGCATAAAAAACAAATTAAAAAAATACAATGGAGGAGTTGGGCTTTTTTCACCATTTCACTCCACTTTAGTTCTGTTTTCCAGTACTTTATATGGTAAAGTGAATAGTATAATTCAAAATTACAACTCACTCTGCAAGAAAACGTCCTCATACGACTGTTTAATCGAAAAATACAGGAGTTATGGCTCTTGGAAAAGGGGAGAAGAGATAATCGAAAGTGCAAAAATGAGTCCTATGGGAAGGGGTTAAACACATCATGCAGACAGACACCAGTGGTCAGAAAATGGGGGGGGGGTATCTATTACACACAGCTCATATTGACCAGCTCGTCCTCAGCTCTTGAATAGCTGCATGTAAACAGATGTATTTTTTCTCTATTATTTTGTTACTTTTTTAAAACTTTTGTTTTTTCCAGATTGGAACAGGCTTTACAGATGAAGACTTAGAAAAGCATCACAGTTTTCTAAAGGTAACGGTTTCTGTGTAGTCTGATAATATACTATTTTTACTATTTTGCATGCATAATCATCCTATATGCAAATTGTCTCTTCAGAGAAAGAAAGAGGAGTTGAACTCTAGTGCCACCTATTAGATGTAGCAATCCTAAGAGTCAATATCGGCTCTTTAACAAGCCTTGCAACATGACTTGGGATAAAAGCCAAACCAGAATCTCAATTTGCAGACATGGTATTTCAGGGTATTGTCAGATATTATATATGTATGTCTGTATGTATACGTATATATACACACCACACACACACTATAATTAATATTTCCCAGAGGAGCATGCATGGCGTACAAGTCTCCTCACTCTGACATGCCAGGCTTAATTTGTCACTTTCCACAAGGAGAAACGTTACCCCTTAGCACTCTATAGCACACAACTTTTAAGGGTACACAAAGTATGAAAAATTGAGGAACATAAATACCTGAACCAATGAAGTAAGGGAGCATTTGTATGTTGTGGAGTCTATATAAAAGCAGATGATGCGACCAAGCATATGTGTATGGGGACAGAAGAGATGGCTTTTGTCCGAACACTCTGTCTACAGGTATCCAATCTATAGGACTACCTTCAAGAGGTTGGCCACTCTGTCCAGTTAGGGCCGCTTTCCTCACACACTGTCCGGCACTTCTGTCCATATGATGGCTGCTGGAGGAGGAGCAGTGACCAGACCTGTCCATCAGTCTCCTCCAATAGAAAAGCAGCTTTCCCATGTGAGGTGTTTTTATATTGGATGGGGCTGATGGACAGGTCTGGTCACTGCTCCTCCACCAGCAGCCATTGTATGGACAGGTCTGGTCACTGCTCCTCCACCAGCAGCCATTGTATGGACAGGTCTGGTCACTGCTCCTCCACCAGCAGCCATTGTATAGACAGGTCTGGTCACTGCTCCTCCACCAGCAGCCATTGTATGGACAGGTCTGGTCACTGCTCCTCCACCAGCAGCCATTGTATGGACAGGTCTGGTCACTGCTCCTCCACCAGCAGCCATTGTATGGACAGGTCTGGTCACTGCTCCTCCACCAGCTGCCATTGTATGGACAGGTCTAGTCACTGCTCCTCCACCAGCAGCCATTGTATAGACAGGTCTGGTCACTGCTCCTCCACCAGCAGCCATTGTATGGACAGGTCTGGTCACTCCTCCTCCACCAGCAGCCATTGTATGGACAGGTCTGGTCACTGCTCCTCCACCAGCAGCCATTGTATGGACAGGTCTGGTCACTGCTCCTCCACCAGCAGCCATTGTATGGACAGGTCTGGTCACTTCTCCTCCACCAGCAGCCATTGTATGGACAGGTCTGGTCACTGCTCCTCCACCAGCAGCCATTGTATGGACAGGTCTGGTCACTGCTCCTGCACCAGAAGCCATTGTATGGACAGGTCTGGTCACTTCTCCTCCACCAGCAGCCATTGTATGGACAGGTCTGGTCACTGCTCCTCCACCAGCAGCCATTGTATGGACAGGTCTGGTCACTGCTCCCCCACCAGCAGCCATTGTATGGACAGGTCTGGTCACTGCTCCTCCACCAGCAGCCATTGTATGGACAGGTCTGGTCACTGCTCCTCCACCGGCAGCCATTGTATGGACAGGTCTGGTCACTGCTCCTCCACCGGCAGCCATTGTATGGACAGGTCTGGTCACTGCTCCTCCACCGGCAGCCATTGTATGGACAGGTCTGGTCACTGCTCCTCCACCGGCAGCCATTGTATGGACAGGTCTGGTCACTGCTCCTCCACCGGCAGCCATTGTATGGACAGGTCTGGTCACTGCTCCTCCACCGGCAGCCATTGTATGGACAGGTCTGGTCACTGCTCCTCCACCAGCAGCCATTGTATGGACAGGTCTGGTCACTGCTCCTCCACCAGCAGCCATTGTATGGACAGGTCTGGTCACTGCTCCTCCACCAGCAGCCATTGTATGGACAGGTCTGGTCACTTCTCCTCCACCAGCAGCCATTGTATGGACAGGTCTGGTCACTGCTCCTCCACCAGCAGCCATTGTATGGACAGGTCTGGTCACTGCTCCTGCACCAGAAGCCATTGTATGGACAGGTCTGGTCACTTCTCCTCCACCAGCAGCCATTGTATGGACAGGTCTGGTCACTGCTCCTGCACCAGCAGCCATTGTATGGACAGAATGACCACATGAATTACACTATGAATTTCCACATGTAAAAGCTGAGTGACGCTGATGATGTCTCATTTACACATATCTTCTGGTATGTTTAGACGTGTCATCATAGGCACCACTTGTCATCCAAGGTGGAAATCAGCAGCGCCAGACAAACCCGTAAAGCTTATATAGTTAACATTTGACAGACTTTTAAACAGCATCTGGCAAATCTGAGTACCAGGGAGCCTTATTGTCAGATTTCTGGTTGCCATACATGCACTTTCTACAACTAATGGTACTGTCTGGTGGTACATCCCAAGAAACTTCTACAAGGACACTTGACGTGTAGAGAGCACTAAGAATGGCCATGCGGCGAACAAGCCAAGTTAATTCTGTGACTACAGAAATGTCTTCACACTTGTAATTATTTAAGCATGATGATAAGGTAACTAAGTGTTATATCAAGTCTACGCTTTACCAAAACCCATTCCTGAATTGTTTTATACTTTCTATTATTCTTTCTAGGATCATGTTATTGACAGTCCAAGAAGTTACTACCGCTGGGACACTGCTGCAGTGCCAGACCATTGGTTTGAAACTGTTCAAGTCTGGGAAGTAAAATGTGCAGATCTTTCTGTTTCTCCTGTTCATAAGGCTGCAATTGGACTGGTAAGTGTTTAGGCATCACTAATAACACTGCATATGTAAGGGACATTGCCACCTCAACGATAAGGCATTCTTAGGCTGTGTGCCCTCGATGCAGAAATACTCCGGATTTTTCCTGAGCGTTTCTGCATCTCCCTGGCAGAAAAAACGCATGCGGATTGTACATGCGGATTGTACATGCGGATTGTACATGCGGATTGTACATGCGTTTTTCCTGCCAGGGACAAGCGGAAGTGAAGCGTTCTTCACATGCATTTCTGCATGCAGGTTGACAAGAACTTTCCAAGAGATTTTAGCATCACTTGGAAAGTGCTTGACAACTTGGTCACACTATATAAATCCATGCAACCGGCATGGATTTATATAGTGTGACCGAAAGAATGGTAAAAAATAAATATACTTACCTTCTGATGGCCCCCAGTGTCCTTGTCTCTGCTTGCCGGCTGCTCGCGGTAGATTTAAGTACCTGCCGACGTCAGCGGTCACGTGACCCCTCACATGACTAAATGACGTCACCGCAGGTCCTTTAGTCTACCGTGAGCTGCCGGCAAGCCAAGACGAGCACACCAGGGGCCATCAGATGGTAAGTATAATATTTATTTTTTATTTTATTATTTTTTTTTTTTACAGGTTCTATGGTACCCGGGTCCGGAGGAGAGTCTCCTCTTCTCCAAACCTGGGTACCATCCGCACATTAAAACGCATGGAATCCGCATGTACAGATCCAGTGATGCGTAATCCATGCGATCTAATGCAAGTCAATGGCGGCGAAAATGCCGCGCTTCCGCAAAATAATTGGTAGTGCTGCGGATTTTTCCCCAATGATAATCCACAGCGAAATTTCCGCAGCAAGTGCACAGCACATGCGGATTATCATTGGGGAACATGGCAGACCTTCTACCAAGCGTTTTTTAAACGTTTCTGCAGCTGAATTGCTTAAAAAACTCAGTGGGCACAGAGCCTTAGAAGAAATCAGAACAGAGCAGGTAGGCAGATGAGTAGAAAAAAAATAAGGAGTTAAGAACATGATTGAGGGCGGCAGCTCTGTAGCTAACGCCGTTAGAGATGTGTCCTGACTACTAATGACCGTATGTCAGCCTGGATCACCGCTTCAGAGATTCTTATCTGCAAAACGAGGATGGAATTGCAACTTAAAACAATGGCGAAACAGATTTTTTTTTTTACCATTTTATCACAGTTGGATTTTTTTGCCGTGTCTCAATACATTTTTATGGTAAAATGAATATTGACATCAAAACTACTAACTAAATAACAAGAAAAAAACAAGCCCAAGAAGGCGCCGGGAAAGGCGCCTCCGCATTAGATCCCTGCTTTTCACTTGAACACAGATGGCAGGGAAATAACAGGTGAAGCGCGCAGGCACAGGATCCGGACATGGGAACAGCACGTCACAGGACACTGTGATGTGCAGGGGAGGGGAGAAATATTTTAATTAAGCAAGTAGGAGGCATTTCTTCCCGTCCCCTGGAAAGGAACACCGCGTAACCCACAAGTAATAAAAGCAATGACTGCTAACATGGGACATACAGGTAAGTATAGATTCACATTTCTATCATCTGTAATACCATACCATATCACCATATTAGCGGTGTGATAAATACCAGGGGGTGACAGATTCCCTTGAAATACATTGGGGGCATTTTATATAGTAGTGGACAACCTCTTTAAGAGTGTCCTTAACTGTGTAAGGGCATCCTGACTGCATTGTGATAATTTGTGATTGTTATTTTTTTTGTTATATCTGTGGACCTTATGGGAAACTTTGTGGCCTTGTCTGGTGTTTCCTTTAGGCTGAGTTCACACGATGCGTTTTTAATGTGTTTCCGCTTAGTTTTTGCAGTTGCGTAAACGCCGCGGAAACGCATTAAAAACGCATGGTAGAAGGGCAGCAATGTTCCCCAATTGAAATCCGCATGTGCTGTGCCCATGATGCGGATTTTTCCGCAGCGTAAACGCTGCGCTCAAAAATCCGCAGCATGTCAATTAATTATGCGTAAAGGTGGCGTTTTCGCCGCCATTGACTTGCATTAGAACGCGCCAATTCCGCAAGACTGCATTTGTACTTGCGCTATTGGCGCGTTCTAATGTGCGGATGGTACCCGGGTATGGAGGAGAGGAGAGTCTCATCCACACCCAGGTACCATTAAAAAAAGCTGTAAAAAAAGAATAAAATAAAAATTAAATACAGTGCCTACAAGTAGTATTGAACCCCCTGCAGATTTAGCTGGTTTGATAAGATGCAAATAAGTTAGAGCCTTCAAACTGCAAACGAGAGTAGGTTTTATGAACAGAAGCATAAATCTTACAAACCAAAAAGTTATGTTGCTCAGTTGAATTTTATTAAATTTTAAACATAAAAGTGTGCGTTAATTATTATACAACCCCTATGTTTAATATTTTGTGGAATAACCCTTGTTTGCAATTACAGCTATTAATCGTCTTTTATAAGACCTGATCAGGCCGGCACAGGTCTGTGGAGTTATCTTGGCCCACTCCTCCATGCAGATCTTCTCCAAGTTATCTAGGTTCTTTGGGTGTCTCATGTGGACTTTATTTTTGAGCTCCTTCCACAAGTTTTCAATTCGGTTAAGGTCAGGAGACTGACTAGGCCACTCCAACACCTTGACTTTTTCCCTCTTGAACCAGGCCTTGGTTTTCTTGGCTGTGTGCTTTGGATCGTTGTCTTGTTGGAAGATGAAATTACGACCCATCTTGAGATCCTTGATGGAGGAGCGGAGGTTCTTGGCCAAAATCTCCAGGTAGGCCATGCTATCCATCTTCCCATGGATGCGGACCAGATGGCCAGGCCCCTTGGCTGAGAAACAGCCCCACAGCATGATGCTGCCACCACCATGCTTGACTGTAGGGATGGTATTCTTGGGGTCGTATGCAGTGCCATCCAGTCTCCAAACGTCACGTGTGTGGTTGGCACCAAGGATCTCGATCTTGGTCTCATCAGACCATAGAACCTTGAACCAGTCTGTCTGAGTCCTCCAAGTGATCATGAACAAACTGTAGACGAGCCTTGACATGACGCTTTGAAAGTAAAGGTACCTTACGGGCTCGTCTGGAACGGAGACCATTGCGGTGGAGTACGTTACTTATGGTATTGACTGAAACCAATGTCCCCACTGCCATGAGATCTTCCCGGAGCTCCTTCCTTGTTGTCCTTGGGTTAGCCTTGATTCTTCGGACAAGCCTGGCCTCGGCACGGGAGGACACTTTCAAAGGCTGTCCTGGCCGTGGAAGGCTAACAGTAGTTCCATAAGCCTTCCACTTACGGATGATGCTCCCAACAGTGGAGACAGGTAGGCCCAACTCCTTGGAAAGGGTTTTGTACCCCTTGCCAGCCTTGTGACCCTCCATGATCTTGTCTCTGATGGCCTTGGAATGCTCCTTTGTCTTTCCCATGTTGACCATGTCTGAGTGCTGTTCACAAGTTTGGGGAGGGTCTTAAATAGTCAGAAAAGGCTGGCAAAAGAGATCTTTAATCCACACATGTGAAGCTCATTATTCTTGGTGCCTGAACTACTTCTTAATACTTTTGGGGGACCAAACAGAATTCTTGTGGTTTGAGGGGTTGAATAATAAATGACACTCTGAATTAACTTTTAACGTTTTAAAAAAAACAACAAAAAAAAACAAAAACAAAATTTGCTGCAGTGCATTTCCCACTTCCAGGCTGATCTACAGTACAAATGTCACAATGCCAAGTTAATTCCGCATGTGTCAACCAACTAAATCTGCAGGGGGTTGAATACTACTTGTAGGCACGGTATATACTTACCTTCTGGCGGCCCGCGCAGCGCTCCTGCTTGGTTCCCGGCACTTTGCAGTGAGTTGAAGGACCTGCGCTGACGTCAGAGTCATGTGACGGGTCACGTGACGCTGACGTCGGCAGGTCTTTCAATTCAAAGTTGCCGACGAGGGAGAACGGATTGAGCAGGACAGCGCGGGCCATGGGAGGGTAAAGTATACATTTATTTTTTATTTTTACCACTCTCTCGGGTCACACTATGCCGGTTGCATGGATTTATATAGTGTGACCTAGTTGTCAAGCACTTTCCAAGTGTTGCTAAAATCGCCTGGAAAGCGCTTGTCAATCCACATGCGGAAACGCATGTGGAAACGCATGTGAATCCGCATGTATTCTGCAGGAAAACGCATGCACAATCTGCATGCGTTTTTTCTGCCAGGGAGATGCAGAAATGATGCAGAAATTTTCTGCTTCATTTCTGCATCGTGTGCACATACCCTTAACTTGATACGATTTATGCTGCATTATATGATCTTATAAGTTCTACAATATTTTGTTTGATATCTGTGGTGGAATTTGGTTGTTTTAGAGGTTTTACAGACTTCATAAATATGGAAGACTACATAGAAACAAGCTAACTAATCTTTTAGAGATAATCTACTTCTGATAAAACTGTGGTTTTATCAAAACTACAGCAAGTAGTCCAGTAAGTGACACATTGCTGGAATCGGGGTTTCTGTCTCCATATTATGCTTCTCACAGACTAAGTGGCAAAAAGCTGGTGACAGATTCTATTTAAATTAGAGTCCTATGTACTGAGGCCTCTATTGTGATTAAATACCGGGACAAAAGATGTGTCCTCATGTTGACCTTCATTCATAGGAATAGATGCCTCCTTTTTCTGTACTTGGGATAGATTCTGCAATTACCAAACTAATCTGTGTGAGACTGTGACAAGCTTATCATTTTGTGATAAGCAAAAGCATATTTTACCTAGCCCCGCACTACTAGATGCATTATGTAAAATAGGAGGCCGATCAGTGAAGGCACAGTGAGCTGCCATAAGAGCATACAGGTGAATATGTAAGTAGAGCACCAGATAGAGAGCCCCCCAAAAGCCGCCCGGAAGCACGAGCATATCATTATCTCCAAACTGAAAGTAAAGATTACACAAGAACCACAGGACGGATTTCATCAACCAAGGTATCATATTATTCAGTGTAATGTCACCCACCTGACAGTGTATGTAGTTACTGAGCACAATCCTGCTGACAGGTGCGCTTTAATGCCAGACAACGGTTTAACGTGAAGCAAATACATTGGCTCTTTCTAATTTACATTTAAAATTATTAAATTGACTATTTAATCATTTGGTTTTAGGTGGAAGATGAAAAGGGAATCTCTCTGCGTTTCCCTCGCTTCCTTCGCATTCGAGATGACAAAAAGCCTGAAGAAGCAACAAACAGTTTTCAGGTAACCTGATTGTGTAGATGTTTTCTCCCTGTACTGCGTTCTCTTTACTGACATACATTAGCAGGTATGGACGGCTGACGGGCTGTTAGTTTGCATTGTCTAGAATGTGTGGTTTCCATGTTGCTCACTTTGTAGTTTTCAGTCTCTTTCAATATAATCTGTAATATGTGCTTTTAACACGTCTGTTCTTTACGTATGTACTTTGTATCTATCGATTTGGCTGTTTTGAATGTAAATAATCTGAGATGTTCTCACACTTCATGGCACGCTGCACGTTTAGCTTCAGTTCAAAGTCTTAGATTTGAGATCACTAACGAAAATGTGCCCGTCACAGTATACAGATAGACTTTTATCACTGCATAACCTAAAACCTCAATCATGGAGAAAGCTAGAGGTGGGAAGAGACATATACAGAGCGTTACATATTCCACTAACTCTTTCCACTGTAGAGTTAACTTTAGTCTTTTTGAGAAAGGAAAACATGGGTTTTATCGCCCTGATTGCTGGAGCACTGACAGTCCGGGTGGATGAACCTCCAGCGATTTAACAAGTTATTTTGGTAATAACACTTAAAAAAAAATCCAGTATATTATTTCAGAAATGCTTATTATCTGGATATTGCAAAATCATATTTAAAAAGTCATTTGGCTTTTTTTTTTCTTTTGAGAATTATGTATTCAACATTGTAGCCGTATATTTTATATAAAAACAACTTTCTATTGGAAGGCCACAGTGAAGACACATTTCACTCCTGTATCTATAATATAACCGGGATGCATGTCTCTGTCTGAAGCCTCTATAGACTGCGCATGCGTGACACGCAGTCTGGCTCCAGACAGAAGAACTAATGGAGCCGTTACAGGTAAGAGGAGCTGTATGGCGGCGGAGATCGCGGTATGCGTAGACACTGAACGCATACCGCAATCTCCGGCGCCATACTTTCCTGACCGGGAGGAGCGTTGCCGCGGCGCCTCTCTTCGCCGGAGACCGGGGCAGGAGTGAGGCGTTGGATCGGCGCATGGGCATAGCTCTATCCGGCGCCATTTTACTGAAGACACATTTGCAGTGTGTCTTCAGCAAAATGACGCCGGACAGGCAAGTGCTCTGACGCCGCACTCCTCCCCCGGCCACCGGCAGAACGGGACGCAGCAGTTCTGGAGCACAGGGAAGAAAGGCGAGTATAAGTGTTTATTTTTTTGTATGTGTATACAGCGTGAAAGGGATGAGGGGGCCACACATACCAGGATTGGGGGGTGAGGGGACCATGCATACCAGGATGGGGGTGAGGTGTGCCACGCATACCAAGATGGGGGTGAGGGGTGCCACGCATACCGGGATTGGGGATGAGGGGTGCCACGCATACCGGGATTGGGGGGTGAGGGGTACCACGCATACCGGGATTGGGGGGTGAGGGGTACCACGCATACCGGGATTGGGGGGTGAGGGGTACCACGCATACCGGGATTGGGGGGTGAGGGGCACCACGCATACCGGGATTGGGGGGTGAGGGGCACCACGCATACCGGGATTGGGGGGTGAGGGGCACCACGCATACCGGGATTGGGGGGTGAGGGGCACCACGCATACCGGGATTGGGGGGTGAGGGGCACCACGCATACCGGGATTGGGGGGTGAGGGGCACCACGCATACCGGGATTGGGGGGTGAGGGGCACCACGCATACCGGGATTGGGGGGTGAGGGGCACCACGCATACCGGGATTGGGGGGTGAGGGGCACCACGCATACCGGGATTGGGGGGTGAGGGGCACCACGCATACCGGGATTGGGGGGTGAGGGGCACCACGCATACCGGGATTGGGGGGTGAGGGGCACCACGCATACCAGGATAGGATGGTGGGGACAGGAGGGGGGCAGCACATACCAGCATGGGAGACCAATAAAAATGCTCGCCACCCTGGCGTAGAACGGGTTCAATAGCTATTATCATTATAAACCTGTGTGCTTTATTGCAGCTGAAATAAAACATTTCTTTAACCCCTTAACCCCCGTGGGTGGTTTGCACGTTAATGACCAGGCCAATTTTTATAATTCTGACCACTGTCCCTTTATGAGGTAATTACTCTGGAATGCTTCAACGGATCCCCCTGATTCTGAGATTGTTTTTTCGTGACATATTGTACTACATGATAGTGGTAAAATTTCTTCGATATCACTTGCGTTTATTTGTGAAAAAAATGGAAATTTGGCGAAAATTTTGCAATTTTCAAAATTTGAATTTTTATGCCCTTAAATCAGAGAGATATGTCACACAAAAGAGTTAATAAATGACATTTCCCACATGTCTACTTTACATCAGCACAATTTTGGAACCAAAATTTTTTTTTGTTAGGGAGCTATAAGGGTTTAAAGTTGACCAGCGATTTCTCATTTTTCCAACAAAATTTACAAAACCATTTTTTTAGGGACCACATCACATTTGAAGTCACTTTGAGAGGTCTTTATGACAGAAAATACCCAAAAGTGACACCATTCTAAAAACTGCACCCCTCAAGGTGCTCAAAACCACATTCAAGAACTTTATTAACCCTTCAGGTGCTTCACAGGAATTTTGGGAATGTGGAAGAAAAAAATGAACATTTAACTTTTTTCACAAAAATGTTACTTTAGACCCAATTTTGTTTATTTTCACAGGGGTAACAAGAAAAAATGGACCCCATAATTTGTTGTGCAATTTCCCCTGGGCACGCAGATACCCCATATGTGGGGAAAAAACACTGTTTGGGCGCACGGCAGGGCTCGGAAGGGAAGGAGCGCCATTTGACTTTTTGATTTGTAAAATTTGCTTGAATAATTAGCGGACGCCATGTTGCTTTTGGAGAGCCCCTGCGTGCCTAAACATTGGAGCACCCCCACAAGTGACCCCATTTTGGAAACTAGACCCCCCAAGGCACCTATCTAGATGCATAGTGAGCACTTGGAACCCCCAGGTGCTTCACAAATTGATTCGTAAAAATGAAAAAGTGAAAAAAAAAACACTTTTTCATTTTTATGAATCAATTTGTGAAGCACCTGGGGGTTCTAAGTGCTCACTATGCATCTAGATAGGTGCCTTGGGGGGTCTAGTTTCCAAAATTGGGTCACTCGTGGGGGAGCTCCAATGTTTAGGCATGCAGGGGCTCTCCAAACGCAACATGGCGTCCGCTAACAATTTGAGCCGATTTTCCATTCAATTTGTTAGTGGACACCATGTCGCGTTTGGAGAGCCCCTGATGTGCCTAAACAGTGGAGCTCCCCCACAAGTGACCCCATTTTGGAAACTATACCCCTCAAGGATTTTATTAAGGTGTATAGTGAACATTTTGAACCCAGAGGTACGACACAGAATTTGATAACATTAGGTCATCATATTGAATAAGTTGTCATTAGTCTTGAGCGCAAGTGCTCGCTACTTGAGTTTGCATCGGGTACTCAGGTATGCACCATGTACAGCGTGTGCTCGAGTGACATGCTCGAGTCCCTGCTCTGCATGTTTCATGGTTATTAGACACCCAAAAAAAAACATGCGGGGATCGCTTGTGCATGGCAGGCAATCCCCGCAAAGTTTTTTTGGCCGCGAAGCATATGGGGCGGAGACTCGAGCATGTCACTCAAATACCCACGATACTCAGTGCATACCAGAGCACCCGATGCAAACTCAAGTAGCGAGCACTTGCGCTCAACACTAGTCGCCATATCGTCATCTTTTTTTCTTACTTTTGAAAAAAATCCCAACCCCATCACAACCCTAACCCCAAACCCAGCCCTAACCCTAGCCCAACCCTAACCTGAGAGTTTATTTTTTATGCCGTTCCTCATGCGGTATAAGTGATTAGACGACTTTATTCTTCGGGTCGGTGCGATTACAGTGATACCAGAATCATATGGGGTTTTTATGATTGACAGCTGTCACACACTAAAAGACACATTTTTTGTAAAATCTAGTTTTTGCATCGCCATATTTTGAGAGCTATAATTTCTCCAGATTTTGGCAGACAGTCATGTGACAGCTCGTTTTTTGCGGGATGAGTTGACGTGGTTATTGGTGCCATTTTCAGGTATGTGACATTTTTTGATCGCTTTCTATTCCGATTTTTGGGAGGCAGAATAACCAAAAACCAACAATTCAGGAATTGTTTTTTTTGTTTTTTTTATTCTGTTCCGCGTGTGGTAAAATTGATAAGGCAGCTTTATTCTTCGGGTCAGTACGTTTACAGCGGTACCACATTTATATAGTTTTTGTATGTTTTGCACTTTTACATAATAAAAGCAATTTTATAGAAAAAAATATTTTTTAGCATAGCTTTATTCTGAGAGCTATAACTTTTTTATTTTTCGGCTGATGGCGGCTTGTTTTTTGCGGGACGAGATGACGTTTTCAGCGGTACCATTTTTATTTATATTTGTCTTTTTGATCGCGTGTTATTCCATTTTTTGTTTGGCGGTATGGTGATAAAGCATTGTTTTTTGCTTCGTTTTTTTTTTTTTTTTTTTTTTTATACAGTGTTTACTGAAGGGGTTAACTAGTGGGACAATTTTATAGGTCAGGTTGTTTCGGACGCGGCGATACCAAATATGTGTACTTTCAGCAGCAGAAAGGAAGGAAGGGAGACACAGATTCTCTACTTCGTGGGTAGGCGGAGCCCCATAGGATAGTCACCTCAGATTGGAAAAAGACGACCGGCCCCTCCAGTATATAGGCTCCTCCTACTCTCATGTTCATCAGTCTTTTTATCTGAGGTCTCAGAGGATAGTCGCTGCTTCGGCAGCTCCTCAGAAGAGTTGTTATTTTATATCCAGCGAGTCCTGGACCCCCCGTGGTCTAGAGGTTTCTGGGGGTCTCGGCGCTGCTGAGACCCCTGACCCTCCCCTGGCAGCTCTGTGTACCCCTTGAGGAGGTTTCCACTTATGCCTGCCGGCCCCGGGGTATACAGGGCGCTCCCTGGCGGAGGCGCACACCACACGTCTGAGAGGGTCCCTGCATGCTCCGCCATAGGGGGGAGCAAAGGGCCATGGCGCCACACATCCCTGAGGATCCCTGTGGCGTTCAGCCGTGTAAGTGCTCTTTGGTCTAAAGAGTATCTTTGACGGCTACGGCAAGTGTACTGCCTGTGTGTTTCTTGTCTATTTCAGACGCTGCCTTGACTGGGGAGCAGAGACGGAGGCCAGTAATTTTTATTTTTATTTTTTATTTGCGCATGCTTTTTCGTTTTTGCTTCCTGCCTTAATTGAGGCAGGAAGCTCCCTGTATTGGCACGCGTTTTCTTGCTTTTATTGTCTTGCTTCCTGCCTTCATAGAGGTAGGAAGTTTTCTGCCCTCATTTTTGTTGTTTGAATAAGCGCGGGCTTTGGCGGGGGGCGTGGCCTAGCGGGGCGTGTCTTAGCGTCTCCTGGCTTCCTGCCGTCATTACTATAGGCAGGAAGCGCTTGTTTGAGCGTGCGCTAGCGGTCCCTGCTTCTCCCTCCGGCGTCCAGCGGCGCCTCCTGCTCTCTGCTCCCCGTCCGTCCACACGCTTGGGAGGAGCGGGCGCTGCAGTACCGGTGAGTCCCCTCTGCCTCTGGCAGGGGTTCTTTGTCAGTGCTG
The DNA here is from genome assembly GCF_046119375.1 of Phyllobates terribilis. Classification (NCBI taxonomy): domain Eukaryota; kingdom Metazoa; phylum Chordata; class Amphibia; order Anura; family Dendrobatidae; genus Phyllobates; species Phyllobates terribilis. The sequence goes on along the minus strand of NW_027362772.1, from coordinate 193,416,640 downwards.
TCTCTCCAGGCTACCTATTAGGAGTCCTCGTGAGCACTGCCGCTTTCTCTCCTAAAGCTATTTACTTCACTGACCTTTTAGGCTGTGTAGTATTATAGTTGCTGTGATGTTAACCCCTTCTGAAAAAGTGGAGCTTTAGGGGAAACACATGGTGTTTAAGGGAGTTTCCCCCTATTAATTTTTTGCTCGGCATTTCTGGGGTAGCTCTTTTCTAAGGGTGAGCTTTAACCCTTCAGAGCCTGTCGCATATATATAAAAAAAAAAAAGTGAGTTTTGAAAACAGGCTGTGCAGCTTTCACACTTTTTTGCCATCCTTGTTGTACATCCTGGCATCTGGTGTGGGTGGCATGTCGGATCAGGGGCCTGGGAGCGCGGATCGGTCTCCAGATCCGTTTCAGGTTCAGTCGCATGCCTCTGATGCACTCAGGCCTTCTACTATATCAAGTTCAACGCTCAGTGATGTTAAAGTGGAGGCGCTCACTCGCTCCATTGATAGTCTCTCTAGTCTCCTGGGACAGTGGGTGTCAGCTAGATCACACCCGATGCCACGAGGTAAAAAGCGCCACAAGACTATGATGGCGTTGTCTCCCTCGCACAGCGCATCAGAGGCTTCGGATTCACCAACAGATTCGGTTGATGAAATTTCTGAGTCCGAAGAGGAGGATCAACAGGATCGCTCTGTTTCTCTTTCTGGTCGCGTAGATGGGCTTATTAAGGACATGCGGGAAGTATTAGAGCTGTCTGAAGAGCCGACAAGACCGTCTAGGTCGGGCCGTCTGTATTAGAAGACGCGCCGTGTTCGTTCTACATTACCTGCGCATGAGGAACTTAACGAAGCGGTGGAGAAGGAGCGTCAGTGTCCGGATAAACGCTTCCGAGGAATGCTTTTTTTTGATGCCCTATATCCCTGTGCCAAGGAGATGGTTACTAATTGGGTTCCCTCTCCTGAGGTGGATATATCTCTGTCTCAGCTGACCAAGTCTTCCCTGCTTCCTGTTAAAGGGAGAGCCAATCTTCAGGATCCTTTGGACAGAAGATCGGAGTCAGCGGCGAAATCCATCTATGAAGCCGCGGGTCATGGTTTCCGAGCGGCCTTGGGGGCCATGTGGGCCGGTGAGGCTTCTCTGCGGTGGTTGGATCAGCTGCGTGCGGCGTGGCAGGATGGGACTTCGCGTTGAGAAGTGGAAAAGCTTTTTCAGCGAATGGAAGAAGCTATGTGTTATGGCAGAGATGCAGTACTGGACACTGCTTCAATTCTGTCCAGGGCTCAGGCTTCGGCAGTCACGATTAGAAGAGCTCTGTGGCTTAAACAGTGGACCGGGGATGCAGTATCCAAACAGGGATTGCTTAGTCTGGCATATAAGGGCGGTCAGCTCTTTGGTTCAGATCTTTTGGAACTAATTGCCAAAGCTAAAGCTAAGGATGTTACTCTGCCTGGGAAAAAGGCAGTGGCATCCACAGCCAGCAGGACAGGGCCCGGCAGAGGTCTTCAGTCCTTTCGGGCCAGGGGACGATTCAGTCAGCCTTCTTGGAGATTGGGTCGTCCCTCATCCTCCGGCAGATCCACCCAGAAATCTTGTACTCCTTGGAAGCAACGGTACCGTCAGGACAGACGGGAGGTTGATAAAAAGTCCGCTAAGGCTGACTGATGCCAGGGATCCCCCCGAGGGCTCTCGGGTGGGAGGTCGTCTGCTACAATTCGGGTCAATCTGGGCATCCCACATAGCAGACGCCTAGGTGACACGGGTTATGTCGGCAGGCTATTTCATAGAGTTTCATTCGCTGCCTCCAGACAGGTTTCATCTGACTGGCATTCCGTCCGTGCCAAGACTGGCTGCCGCACTGTTTCAGGAGGTCGACTCTCTCCTACAGCAGGGTGTGGTGGTTCAGGTTCCTCTGGAAGACCAGGGAAAGGGTTTTTATTCCAACCTTTTTGTGGTCCCCAAAAAGGAGGACAAGTTTCGTCCGGTGCTGGATCTCAGGGATTTGAATATTTACGTCCGGACACGGAAGTTCCGCATGGAGTCTCTCCGATCGGTGATAGCGACACTATCGCAGTACGATTTCTTGGTGTCCATAGACATCCGCGACGCCTATTTGCATATCCCTATCGGCAGGGCTCACCAGCGTTTCTTGCGTTTCGCTATAGGTCAAACCCATTACCAGTTTGTGGCCCTGCCTTTCGGGTTGGCCTCAGCTCCCAGGGTTTTTACAAAAATTCTGGCTCCTCTCATGGCGCTTCTTCGAAGACAGGGGGTTACGATCCTCCCCTACCTGGACGACCTGTTCATAGTGTCACCCACAGCGGAGGAGGCAATAGCGGCTCGCGATCTCTCCATTCAGTACCTGATGGACTTCGGGTGGCTGATCAATTGGAAGAAATCGTCATTGGAGCCAGCACAGTCCATTCTTTTCCTGGGGATGCAGTTCGATACTGTTCGGGCAGTTGTGTCCCTGCCTCCTGTCAAACAGACGAACCTTCGTCTTCTGGTCCAGGCTATGAGGTCGACACTGTCAATGTCCCTTCGGGAATGCATGCGCCTTCTGGGTCAAATGGTGGCAACTATGGAAGCAGTACTATTTGCACAATTTCATTCCCGGAATCTCCAGAGCCTTATTCTGACCCATTGGGATCGATCGCTAACTTCTCTGGATCGCTCGGTCATTATCTCCCGCAGGGTGCGAGAATCTCTTGGATGGTGGCTACGTCCGGAGACTCTATCCGTGGGGAAATCCTTCCTTCCTCCGAGATGGTCGGTGGTGACAACCGATGCCAGCCGGACAGGCTGGGGGTGAGTTTGTTACGACCTCTGGATTCAGGGGGTCTGGTCGCCAAAGGAGTCGTCTCTCCCGATCAACATTTTGGAGTTGAGAGCAATATTTCTCTGCCTCCAACATTGGACGGTCTTATTGAGCGGTCTACCGGTCCGGATCCAGTCGGACAACGCTACGGCTGTCGCGTACATCAACCACCAAGGCGGGACGAGGAGTTCCAGTCTCATGTCGGAGGTCTCTCGGATCCTGGTCTGGGCCAAGTCCAAAGTTCCAGCAATCTCTGCAATTCACATTCCAGGGGTGTTGAATATCTCGGCGGACTTCCTCAGTCGCGAGCAAGTGGACCCTGGGGAATGGAGTCTCCATCCAGAAGTGTTTTCTCTGCTGTGTTCCCGTTGGGGGACTCCTCAGGTGGACTTGATGGCATCCAGGCTGAACGCCAGGGTTCCGACGTTCATGTCCAGGTACAGGGACCCGGAGGCGGTGGCGGTGGATGCTCTAGTGGCCCCGTGGGGTCAGTTCAAGCTGATCTATGCGTTTCCGCCGATATCCTTACTACCTCTGGTGATCCGACGGATCAAACTCGAAAGGGTATCAATAATTCTGATAGCACCAGACTGGCCGCGGAGGACATGGTATTCGACGCTGGTGTCTCTTCAGGCGGCACCTCCGTTTCCGCTGCCCCTTCGCCCGGACTTGCTCACTCAGGGGCCCATTCGTCATCCGGACCTGAGGTCCCTTCGTTTGACGGCGTGGCTCTTGAGACCGAGATCTTGACCCGTCGCGGTTTTTCGCCCGAGGTTATTGCTACCTTGCGGGCGGCCCGGAGTCCAGCTACGTCCAGGATTTATCACAGAACTTGGGAGTCTTTCTATTCATGGTGTTCTGGATCCTCAAGAAACCCGAGGGTTTTTTCCATCCTCAACTTCTTGGCCTTTCTGCAATCTAGTCTGGCCAGGGGTTTGGCAGTTAGTACGGTGCGGGGACAGGTATCTGCTCTTTCCGCACTTTTTAGGAAGGCTATTGCCTCTCGCAGGGATGTGCTCTCTTTTTTTTCGCGGAGTCGCACGTCAGTTTCCGCCACGGAGGGCAGTTGTGGCTCCATGGCGGCTTAATCTAGTCCTGGAAGCCCTTCAGCATAGGCCTTTTGAGCCTATGGATTCTGCTAAACTTTCACTACTTTCTTGGAAGGTGGCCGTCTTGGTGGCAGTCACCTCTTTGAGAAGGGTATCGGAATTGGCAGCACTTTCTTGCTTACCTCCTTTTCTGGAATTTTTTCCGGATCGCGTGGTGCTTCGTACTCGTGAAGATTTTTTGCCTAAGGTAGTGTCACAATTCCACATTAATCAGGACATTGTGTTGCCTTCTCTTTGTCCAGGACCTAAGAATCCAAGGGAGCGGGCCTTGCACTCGTTGGACTTAGTGCGGGCATTGAAGCTCTATCTTACGATCACCCAAGGTTTTCGGAAGTCGGACTCTCTTTTTATAATTCCGGCAGGTCGTCGGCGTGGTCAACGTGCTTCCAAAGACACGATAGCTCGGTGGATCCGTTCAGCTATCCTGGAAGCATATCGGCTCAAGGGCGAGCCTTGTCCGGTTAAAGTTAAAGCTCATTCCACTAGAGCCATTGGCTCATTGTGGGCTTTTCGTCAGGGGGCCTCGGCAGCGCGCTCCGTTCACACCTTTACTAAGTTTTATAAGGTGGACGTAAGTGCTTCAGCCGATGCGGCCCTGGGACGCAGGGTCCTGCAGGCGGCGGTAATTTAAGTTATCCCTTTACTTGGTTTTCCATTATTTAGCGCGGTTTGCGCTCTTGCCTAAGTTTTGGGGTATGGAAGCTTCTGCCTCTATTTCCCACCCTTAAGTAGGTACTGCTTTAGGACGTCCCACAAAGTAGAGAATCTGTGTCTCCCTTCCTTCCCTTCTGCTGCTGAAAGCCAGATTTTGGTAAGAACTTACCTGTAAAATCCTTTTCAGCGAAGGAAGGAAGGGAGACACAGCACCCTCCCAGGGCAGAAGTGGTTTTTTGTGTTTCTAGATGCAGCGCGTCTCCTTCCTGATGTCGATCTTCTGGACTGGGTTTAGCGCTCTACGGCTCTCCTTCCAGTTTCGCCAGCTCTACACAGTTGTCAGGTCCAATGGGGTATGCCTAAGACTGTGTGTTTCTATTACATAACCTGTTTTCTCTCATTTCTGAAATTTCAGAAGGGGTTATGTTGTTCTGCTGGTTGGTCTGCTCTTCCTTAGCTTGTGTACGGACTGATGAACATGGGAGTAGGAGGAGCCTATATACTGGAGGGGCCGGTCGTCTTTTTCCAATCTGAGGTGACTATCCTATGGGGCTCCGCCTACCCACGAAGTAGAGAATCTGTGTCTCCCTTCCTTCCTTCGCTGAAAAGGATTTTACAGGTAAGTTCTTACCAAAATCCGGCTTTTATTGTTTTTTTTTTTTTTTTTTTATAATAATATTTATTGATGGGTACATTATATTTTTATTTTTGGTGGATTATTTTTTTTATTTATTTTTTTATATTTTTTTATTTTTTTTTTTCACTTTCAGATAGTTTTTATACTTTATTACTTTGTCCCACTATGGGACTTTCACTTTTTTTTCTCTGATCGCCTGCATGGCACAGGAATGCAGCACCATCCCTGTGCCATGCAGGCTGTCAGTGCTGGACAGGGAGAAGATTGTTTGGAGATGCACTGCGCATGTCCAAAAAAATCTTCCTGCTGTCTGGTGACCCGGATGTTGTCATGATGACATCGGGTCGTCATGGCAACATCCTGGAAGCCACGGCAGACAGCGCTGGAAGCCGGAAGAGGAGGTGAGTATCTGCGATCACCTCCCCTTGCCACCGCAATGCTGCGATCGACTTCGATCGCAGCATCGCGGGGGTTAATGTGCTGGGAGCGGTGCGTGACCGCTCCCTGCACATAGTACCGGGTGTCAGCTGTGACAGTCAGCTGACACCCGGCGGCGATCGCGCTCGCACAGCCTGTGTGCGCGCGTGATCGCCATGACGTACTAATACGGGTCTGGCTCTTAAGTCCCAGGGCACAGACGCGTATTAGTACGTCAAATGTTGTTAAGGGGTTAAGGAACTTCCATATGAGTAAAAGGGGAAGCTACATAGTCTTTTTTTTGTGTCTTTTGGGTAAACTGTTATCCTAATTTATTTAGTGTAGGTATCACTTCCAAGTAGCCTTTTTATTGTCTTCACAAGCAGGATTACAATGGGTTTTTGCCATTAAATCTGAGAGCAGCATAATGTAGGGGCAGAGAGCCTGATTCCAGCGATTTCACTTGCTCAGCAGCTTTCTTTTGTTTCAATACAATCAGTGTTTTATCAGCAGGAGAATATTACTGCAGACTAGGTGTCTGTTGCCACAGTCCAGCTAATCTGTGTAACTCCGCCCCCACCACTGATTGGCAGCTCGCTGACAATCCACATTGTACACAGTAAGATAACAATCAGGGATGTGGGCGGGGTTATGCACAGCTCAGCATTCAGAGAACTGCTAAATCTACAGCGAAGAAAACAATAATTCTATCAAAACTGCACCAAGCAGTCCAGTGATACATCGCTTCAATCAGGGTCACTGCCTCTTCTTCATGCTCATAGATTACATGGTAAAAACCTGCTGACAGATTTCCTTTAAATAGAAAATACTCCCTTAATTGTCAATGAATGCTAACAGCAGTAAATAAAATTAAATATTTACCAACAGAAGTAGGATAATATTTATTTGTTTTGCCTGCTTTTAAATTAGTATAACAAACATGGGTGTTACTTTCCCTTTAACGCAGGGGTCTCAAACTCGGCTGGGTATATGGGCCGCACATGGAAAAAATTTGAATTTGGGGGGCCGCATTCTTTGTTCAATGTGACATTTTTAGTGATACCAATTTTTTTGTATGCACCTTTTGAACATTTTTGCCGTGTTTATTTTTTTATGGCTTGGGTCGTTATGGATGTGGCGATAATAAACGTGCACTTTTTTGTGTTTACTTTAGTTTACATATAAAACAGCATTTTTAGTGCCCAATATTTTTTCATGCTTTATTTTATTTTTTATTTTTTTTACAATTTTATTTCCCCCAATTGGCCACATGCAGTAATATTGTCTTACAATTAGCATCATATAGTAATAATGGAAAACATCTTGTAGTAATGTTCCCCATCCAAGTCCCCATCTTTTACTAATGTGCCCCATCCAGGTCCCCATCCTGTGGCTATGTGACCCATCCAGGTCCCCATCCTGTAGCAACGTTCCCCATCCTGGCGCCCATCTTGTACTAATGTGCCTCATCCAGGTCCCCATCTTGGGGCTATGTGCCCCATCCAGGTCCCCATCCTGTGGCAATGTTCCCCATCCAGGTCCCCATCTTGTGGCTCTGGTCCCCATCTTGTGGCTCTGTGCCCCATCTAGGTCCCCATCTTGTGGCTCTGTGCCCCACCCAGGTCCCCATCTTGTGGCTCTGTGCCCCATCCAGGTCCCCATCTTGTGGCTATGTGCCCCATCCAGGTCCCCATCTTGTGGCTATGTGCCCCATCCAGGTCCCCTCTTGTGGCTATGTGCCCCATCCAGGTCCCCTCTTGTGGCTATGTGCCCCATCCAGGTCCCCTCTTGTGGCTATGTGCCCCATCCAGGTCCCCATCTTGTGGCTATGTGCCCCATCCAGGTCCCCTCTTGTGGCTATGTGCCCCATCCAGGTCCCCTCTTGTGGCTATGTGCCCCATCCAGGTCCCCATCCTGTGGCTATGTGCCCCATCCAGGTCCCCTCTTGTGGCTATGTGCCCCCTGTGTTGTTCTTCACACACATAAAATAGAAAAAAAAAAGATGATTCTCACCTGTCCTCCGTTCCCTCGGCGGCCTTCCTGCAGATGTGGCCCACAGGCACCACAGAGTCCGACCCCTTGACGATCCCGACCTGGTCCAGGAGGAGCCGCCGACAGCAGCGCTGCATTGCCGCACAGAGACTGTCTCCCAGCACTGCATTTCCAATGCCAGCCGCTGGCCAATCAGAGGCCAGCAGCTGACATCTGCATATGGCAATGACGTCATACTCGCTGCGCCGACACGCAGATATCAGCTGCTGGTCTCTGATTGGCCAGCGGCTGGCATTGGAAATGCAGTGCTGGGAAACAGTCTCTGTGTGGCAATTCAGCGCTGCTGTCGGCGGCTCCTCCTGGACCAGGTCGGGATCGTCAAGGGGTCTGTGCCTGCGGGCCGCATAAAGCAGCCTCAGGGGCCGCATGCGGCCCGCGGGCCGCGTGTTTGAGACCCCTGCTTTAACGTGTCCACCCCTTAATGATAACAAATAGTGTCTGGTGATTGTGTTATCTTTCTCCTGAATCTGTTCCATTTAACATTGTGGTTTGGAACTGTTAAATTTATCATTAATGTTGGCTGAACATGCCGATATCGACTGGCTCGGCCAACAATTTAATCATCAGTTGACTGGCGCCCCTATTATTGTCATGGGAGATGTCAAGTCAGGAATGTCTGATTTTGGAATGCTGATCGCATTGTTCTCCCTGAGATAAGCCTCAGGTCGACATGTCAGCTGGCTAATTTATCACGGAGAACACAGGAGCGCTTTGCCGAACAAGTGCTCCTGTGTATGGGAGAGTCGACTGAGATGGATGTTGGCCAAACAGTCGGCCAAACTAACATTCGGCCAAGATCTATCTAATCTATACAGAGGGCTTTTGTCATGTCTAGTAAATATTCAATCTTCATTTCACCTCTGTTTGCTGAGAAACAGGACCCTGGACAACCGGTTATTGTGGACCCCTAGTATGTATTTACCACCTATTGTATGAATAGATGGTCAACATACAATTCTTTGTATTGAAATTGTAATGCCATGAAGGAAAGGTTGTGAAATTATAGAAATCACAGGATGGATACACATGGTAAAGGGACTGTTGGCACAGAATGACTGACTGTTCAAACCAAGTACAAATGCTCGGTGCTTCACTGCGGGGCCAGCCATACACCTTCCCACGTGCTTGTTTTTTTTTTTTTATCTATCTCCCCCTTTTCGGGCCCATTGAAGCCAGAGCTATCAATCAAAGAAGAGGGGGTGGAGATTAAGGGAAAACAAGCAGGTGTGAAGGTGTATATAAATGATTGTCCAATAGAGAGAAGATGATGAAAAGCTGCACTCACCGATTCTGTAAAAATAAGAGTCCTTTATTTCATATTCGGATAAAATGAATGGAAAGCAGGGAGTGCGGGGAGGAGGTGGACGACAGCTGTTTCACGCTCTAACTAGCGCTTCTGTGGATCCATGTGATCAAGAAACAACATCCTGGCCTTTCTTAAACAAGTGGATAATTAAATATGCAATGACATTTACATAGAGTGTGCAAACAAGCAAAATAATTTATAAAAACATAGAAAAATCAGATCTATCTTTTAAACCTATAGGGCCAGTAGCATTTGTAACAGAAATCCATTTGGCTTCTTTTTGCAATAATAACCTATTGTGATTACCTCCTCTGTCAGGGAGGTTCACTTGTTCTAATCCGGCGAACCTTAGTACCTGGGATCAGCATTATGAACATTGGTAACAAGTGATATAAATCTTTGTGAACCTTTTTTTGTAGTAATAGAGTGGAGATGCTCTCTGATGCGAATAAAGAGGGGGCGTATGGTTTTACCAATATAATAACCGCGCTAGTTAGAGCGTGAAACAGCTGTCGTCCACCTCCTCCCCGCACTCCCTGCTTTCCATTCATTTTATCCGAATATGAAATAAAGGACTCTTATTTTTACATAATCGGTGAGTGCAGCTTTTCATCATCTTCTCTCTATTGGACTATTATTTCTGCATTTTAAAGCTGGCACCGCACGTTTATACGATGTGTATTTGCCATTAAGATTTAGGTGCGGGCATTATGCATTTAGAAGGTGGTGCAGGCTCATTCTCCATTTAGGTATATAAATGATTTGCTGCGCCGTGAAGCACCGAGCACTTGTACTTGGTTTGAACAGTCATTCTGTGCTGACAGTCCCTTTAATGATATGCAAATAATAGAAACAATGGAAACATAATATTATATTACAAAAAGATATTTTGTAAATTTAGTTTCCATTTTTTTCTATCATTTGCATATCATTAAAGGGACTGTCAGCGCAAAATGACTGTTCAAACCAAGTCCCTCTGCTTGGTGGTTCATGGCGCAGCCAATCATTTATATACACCTTCACACCTGCTTGTTTTCCCTTAATCTCCACCCCCTCTTCTTTGATTGATAGCTCTGGCTTCAATGGGCCGGAAAAGGGGGAGATAGATGAAAAAAACAAGCAGGTGTGAAGGTGTGTTTAAATGGTTGTCCACACAGTGAAGCACAGAGCACTTGTACTTGGTTTGAACAGTCATTCTGTGCCACAGTCCCTTTAATGATATGCAAATGATAGAAAAAAATGGAAACAAATTTACAAAATATCTTTTTGTAATATAATATTTATGTAACATAATTAAAATATAATTTTAATCATATGTAATATAATATATTATAAAATATATATGTTATAAAAATATAATTTTTCATGGCCCAAGGTGTCAAGCATCTGTGGGTTTAGGATGCTCTCCACACCTATAATTCCTTGATGGGTCTAATTTCCAAAATCGGGTTACTTTTGGGGGTTACTGCTGATTTGCACTTCAGGAGCTCCATGAAAGCTTTGACACCTTTAATCTATTCCAGCCAACTTTGCCCTCCAAAAGTCAAAGTGTTATTTCTCCACCTAGTTTTCAACACATGGGGTATTGGCAAATTGTGTGGTCCTTTTTCTCTTGTTACACTTGTGAAAATGACAAATTCAGGACTAAGGCAACATATTGAAAAAAAAAAAAATGTAATGAAACTTTTTATCCATCTTTGTGTTAATTTCTTTGCAGCACCTGAAGACAGTTTGTATAACTTGACTGGTGCAGTTTTTAAAAATGGGGTCTTATTTGGGGGTTTTCTGACATTAGTGAAGTGGTCCCTATAAAACAGGTTTTGTAAATTTCATTGAAAAAAAAAATACTAAACTTTTAAGTCAGCTAATATTCTAACAAAAACGTTATAAATCCTGCTGATGTAGACATATGGTAAATGTTGTTAATTAACAATCTGTGTGGGATGTCTGTTTTAAGCACGTCAAAGTTAGAAAAGTTATGAAAATTAAATTTTTCTAAATTTTAGAAAGGCTTCAGAGCTTTTCTTAAATGCAAATAACAAAAGACTGACCGTCACTTCCCAACAGAAAACTGGTGCGTAAAGGTGCATACTAAGAGTAGCCATCTCTATACATATAAAAGTGTGATTACTTCTGTCTGGTTGTTGTGATGCCACTTTCCTGGTGATTTTAGTAAACCAGAAGCAAATGTGTTAGTTTTCAACACTAGCTGGGCCAAACGTTTTGCATATTTTGTCATGGGTAGTCGAATTTTGCCTGAATTTATTTATTTTTCCCCATGTGTGGGTTTTTAGGTTAAAACATGGCAAAGACCAAGCCAAATAATTTATTACCATATGTCAGGAAGCTTATTATTCTGAGAGTGAAGTCAAAGCCAAAAAGAGGAAGATATGGAATTCAAGAGTAAAGTGTCACGTATATTAACCCCTTAACTACCGGTGACGTATTAGTACGCATATTTGCGTACTGCCCGTTCAGTGAGGGCTGCTGCTCTGAGCCCTCACTGAACGGAGCACATGTCAGCTGATTCTTACAGCTGACATGTGCCCGCAACAGCCCCGGGTGGAATCACGATCCAACCGCGGCTGTTAACATGTTAAATGCCGCTGTCAATCTCCCACAGCGGCATTTAACGCGCGCTTCCGGGTAGCGCGTCATAAGACCCGCCCACCGGCGACCCCGTCACGTGATCGCGGGTCACCGATGGGTGGGCATGACAACCCAGGGTCTGCAGCAGACGCCTGTGGTTGTCATGATCTTGTCGCTATGAGCGCCACCTAGTGGTCGGCGCTTATAGCACAGGACCATTTCTGCTGCATGCAGGGGACCTGCTCGTCCCCTGTATGTAGCAGAGGCGATCGGACAGTTGCTGCTTCTAGTCTCCTATGGAGACTATAGAAGCATGCAAAAAGTAAAAAAAAAAAGTTTTAAAAATATAAAAAAAAATAAAAGTTTAAATCACCCCGCTTTCACCCCATTCAAAATAAAATATATATATAAAAAAAAACCTACATACACATATTTGGTATCGCCGCGTTCAGAATCGCCCGATCTATCAATATAAAAAAAGAATTAATCCGATCGGTAAACGGCGTAACGAGAAAAAAATTCTAAACGCCCGAATTAAGTTTTTTGGTCGCCTCAAAATTGCAATAAAATGCAATAACGGGCGATCAAAACATCGGATATACACCAAAATGTTATCAATAAAAACGTCAGCCCGGCGCGCAAAAAATAAGCCCTCACCCAGCCCCAGATCACGAAAAATGGAGACGCTACGGGTCTTAGAAAATGGGGCTATTTTTTTTAACCAAATTTTGGATTTTTTTTTCACCACTTAAATATAAAAGAACCTATACATGTTTGGTGTCTATGAACTCGTAATGACCTGTAGAATAAGAATGGCAGGTCAGTTTTAGCATTCAGTGAACGTGGTAAAAAAATAAATAAAAAACAACTGTGGTATTGCACACTTTTTTGCAATTTTACCGCACTTGGAATTTTTTTCCCGTTTTCCCGTACAGGATATGGTAAAACTAGTAATGGCGTTGAAAAGTACAACTCGTCCTGCAAAAAATAAGCCCTCACATGGCCATATTGACCAAAAAATAAAAACGCTATGGCTCTGGGAACAAGGGGAGCAAAAACGAAAATGCAAAAACGGAAAATTCTCCGGGGCTTAAGGGGTTAAAGAAAGAATAAGAAGGTTATGGAACAGCTGACAAACCTAGAAGTGGACGACCACGGAAAACTTCCTTCAAAGTTGATCACATTATTAAGAAAAAGTCAGTATCTGATGTCCATAAAAGTGCTGTACAGATTTTGCACGATGTGAACGAAGAATAATGGGGTAAAAGTGAGTTGCCAACTGTGGTGCGACGGCTAAGAGCAGTAGGGTTGAATGCACGAGGTCCAGTCAAGAAGCCTTTCATCTCTGCAAAGAACCGTAAGGTCCGACTTAACCCCTTCCCGACCCGTGTCACACCGTTTGTGACATGGAAAACAGTTCGTTCCCGACCCATGTCACAGCGTGTGTGACATGGAGGGATCGCGCCCCTGCAGCGCTTGCGAGCGGGGTCACTCAGGTGTCACAGTTGCTGATGCAACTAGACAACCTGAAGTTGACCCCGGGGGGGTGGATTAACCCCCCCCGTGCCTGGGACCCCTCCGATTGGTAGTTTCACTTTCACTTTTAGTGAAACTGCCAATCGGAATGAATGAAACATTTCACCAATGAAAATTGGTGAAATATTTCAATCTGGGCATGGCCTGATGCTTATAGCATCAGCCATTGGCTGGGGGAGGGGGGGGGGAGTGTCACCTCTGCCCCCCCCCAGATCTGATTGGGCTAGTGTCCATGTGACGCTAGCCCTCCAATCAGATGTGGAGGAGGAAATTTAAATGGCTAACCAAATTCCTCAGCTTTTATCCTGTCCGTGGATGCTGAGGGGATTGGTTAGCCGACGTCGACCCCAGACCCGCCAGCGACCCGCCAGAGACCCGCCAGCAACCCCCGCCGCCTGCGATCCACCGCTGCCTGCGATCCGCTGCCGCCCCACATTGCTGCCGCCGGTAATTGTTTCTCCCCTTGTCTCACTCCAGCCCCCACTTAGCCCCCGACCCCCCCCTCCATCCCCTACCACCCCCCCTCCATCCCCTACCACCCCCCCTCATCCCCTACCACCCCCCCCCCCTACCCACCCCAGCCCAATTTCCTACCGCTCCCTCTGCTCTCTCTCCCGCATCTTCATCCACCGGCTGCTGCTCTCCTTCTGACAGCCGGTGGACTGTGATCACAGGCAGCAGCAGGCTCAGTGTAAATCTCCTGCGCCTGTGATCACACCACCATCCCCCAGTCCCAGGGATCACACCACCATCCCCCAGTCCTTGTGATCTCACCCACCATCCCCCTGTCCGAGTGATCACCCCCCCCTGCTGCTGCCAGCTACTGCCTGCCGGCTCCTACCCCCCTTGCTGCTGCCGGCTCCTGCCCCACTTTCTGCCCCCTTCTGCCCCAGTGATCACCCCCCCTGCTGCTGCTTGCTCTTCCATCTCCTCAACCCCCTCCTGCACCCCGTGCGCCTGACCGTGCCCCCTCCTGCGCCCCGTACGCCTGACCGTGCCCCCTCCTGCGCCCCGTACGCCTGACCGTGCCCCCTCCTGCGCCCCGTACGCCTGACCGTGCCCCCTCCTGCGCCCCGTACGCCTGACCGTGCCCCCTCCTGCGCCCCGTACGCCTGACCGTGCCCCCTCCTGCGCCCCGTACGCCTGACCGTGCCCCCTCCTGCGCCCCGTACGCCTGACTGCGCCCCCTCCTGCGCCCTGTACGCCTGACCGCCCCCACACGTGATTTACACCAAGCACTCACACATACACACGTACACTCACACTAATAATAAAGTTTAGATTTTTTTTTTTTTTACCCACAGCACACAAAATGTCCCGCCCGTCCCGCCCTAGGGCGTACTCAGCTGAGGAGGCATATTCATTTATTGCCTCCGAAGCTGATAGTGAGGGAGAGGACCCCACGTTCCTCTATTCCTCTCATTCTTCCTCCTCCAGTGACACCGAGCCGGCACCAAGACGACGTCAGAGGTCAAGGCATCGTCCGGAGGCCGTGGAAGAAGACCCACAGCCATCTGTAAGTAACCCTCAACCTGGTGCTAGTCACCCCCAACCTAGCACCAGTTCCCCCGTGTGGACCCCCGTCCCTGAAAATTACGCTCCACGGATTCCTGATTTCCTTCCCCAATCAGGAATCCAGTTTGAGACCGCAAACCTCAGGGAAATAGACTTTTTCAAAGTCTATTTCTCTGAGGCCATTGTCAGTCTCATGGTGGAGCAGACTAACATTTACGCCCAACAATTTTTGTCTGCAAACCCAAATTCAATGTTTTCTACTTGGAGTCCCGTTGACTTAGTAGAAATGTTGAAATATTGGGGACTGGTACTTCACATGGGGATTGTGAAGAAACCAGAAATCCGTCAATACTGGAGTACCGATATTTTATATCAAACTGCAGTGTTTGGAATGGTGATGACCCGCAAAAGATTTGAGGTCATTCACAAATTTTTACATTTCAGGGATAACGTGGACAGCCTTCCCCGCGATGACCCGAATTGTGACAGATTGTTCAAATTTCGTCCGGTCATAGAACACTTCAGTAACAAGTTTGCTGAAGTGTACGTTCCCCAAAGGGAAATTTCTGTGGATGAATCCCTCATCCACTTCAAAGGGAGGCTTCAATTCCGACAATACCTGCCCAGTAAGAGGGCCAGGTACGGAATAAAGCTCTACAAGCTGTGCGAGAGTTCCTCAGGGTACACTCACAGCTTTAGAGTTTATGAAGGAAAGGATTCGAGGATTCAGCCGCC
This sequence comes from Phyllobates terribilis, assembly GCF_046119375.1. NCBI lineage: Eukaryota > Metazoa > Chordata > Amphibia > Anura > Dendrobatidae > Phyllobates > Phyllobates terribilis. The sequence goes on along the minus strand of NW_027362772.1, from coordinate 193,401,288 downwards.
AGAATGTCCACCTGCTCTGAAGGTAAGTGGGAAAATAGTGTGGGATTTGATCCGCCCACTGCTTGATAAAGGTTACCATCTATACGTTGATAACTTTTATACAAGCATTCCCCTATTTCAGTCCCTCTCTGCCAGAGCTACCGCCGCTTGCGGTACTGTGCGCAGAACCCAGAGAGGTCTCCCTTTGACGCTAATTGAGCAGGTTTTCCCAAAGGGTGAGAGCCGAGCTCAATGTAGCGGCAACATGGTTGTGGTGAAGTACAAAGACAAAAGGGACGTCTTTTTCTTGACCACAATCCATGGTCCCGGCACCACGGCCACCAACGTTAGAGGTACCCCAGCACCGGTCCGCAAACCAGACTGTGCCCTGGGGTACAACAAGCACATGGGGGGAGTTGATCTTTCTGATCAAGTCCTCCAGCCCTACAGTGCGATGAGGAAGGCGAAAGTCTGGTATAAAAAACTGCCCGTGCACATCGTTCAAATGGCACTGTATAACGCATACGTGCTGTCACGATGTGCAGGCCAGACCACCAACACCTTCCTCAACTTCCAGGAGGCGGTGATAAAGGCCCTGATTTTTAGAAGCGAAGAAGAAGCGGGCCCCAGCACCCCTGGAACTCGAGTCTCCCGTGTGGTACCAGGGCAACATTTTCCTGGTGAGGTCACGGTAAGAAAAAGGTGCCGGGTCTGCCATAAAAGGGGGATAAGAAAGGTCACCCGTTTCCAATGTGAAACGTGTCCTGATAAACCGGGACTGTGTTTGAATGAATGCTTCAAAATTCATCACATGTCCCCGGACTAAACACATCCTGACCTTCCCTACAGAACTCACCCACACTAGCATGACATACAAAACATCACACACACACACACACACACACACACACACACAACAACCTCACGTACACTACAACACACACACCAACCTATGTCAGGTTGGTGTGTGTGTTGTAGTGTATGTGAGGTTGTTTGTATGTGTGTGTGTGTGGTGTATACACCACACCGCACACCAAACTCACATACACTACATCTAGATAAGTTCCCTGGGGGGTCTAGTTTCCAAAATGGGGTCACTTATGGGGGAGCTCCAATGTTTGGACACACAGGGGCTCTCCAAACGCAACATGGTTCCAATTTGAGCCGACACCATGTCGTGTTTGGAGAGCCCCTGTGTGCCGAAACATTAGAGCTCCCCCACAAGTGACCCCATTTTGGAAACTAGACCCCCCCAAGGCACCTATCTAGATGCATAGTGAGCACTTGGAACCCCCAAGTGCTTCACAAATTGATTCGTAAAAATGAAAAAGTATTTTTTTTACACTTTTTCATTTTTACGAATCAATTTGTGAAGCACCTGGGGGTTCCAACTGCTCACTATGCATCTAGATAGGTACCTTGGGGGGTCTAGTTTCCAAAATGGGGTCACTTATGGGGGAGCTCCAATGTTTGGACACACAGGGGCTCTCCAAACGCCAAGGTGCTTCACAAATTAATCCGTAAAAATGAAAAAGTATTTTTTTTTTTACAAAAATTTTCTTTTAGCCTAAATTTTTTAATTTTCACATAGGTAACAGGATAAAATGCATCCTAAAATTTGTTGGGCAATTTCTCCTGAGTACACAGATACCTCATATGTGGTCATAAACCACTGTTTGGGCGCATGGCAGGGCTCTGAAAGGAAGGAGCGCAATTTGACTTTTGGAGCTAATTTTCCAATCAAAAAGTGAAATGGCGCTCCTTCCCTTCTGAGCCCTGTCGTGCGCCCAAACAGTGGTTTATGACCACATATGAGGTATTGTTGTACTCAGGAGAAATTGCCCAACAAATTTTAGGATGCGTTTTACCCTGTTACCCATGTGAAAATTAAAAAATTTAGGCTAGAAAAAAAATTTTGTTGGAAGAAAAAAATGAACATTTTAATTTTTCTATGTTGCTTTAGTTCCTGTGATGCACCTGAAGGGTTAATAATCTTCATGAATGTAGTTTTGAGGGGTGCAGTTTTTGGAATGGTGTCACTTTTGGGTGTTTTCTGTCATATACACCCCTCAAAGGGACTTCAAATGTGATGTGGTCACTAAAAAAAATGGTTTTGCAAATTTTGCTGGAAAAAAGAAAATTTGCTGATGAACTTTGAACCCTTCTAACTTCCTACCAAAATGTTTTTTTTCCAAAATTGTGCTGATGTAAAGTAGACATGTGGGAAATGTTATTTATTAACTATTTTGTGTCACATCAATCTCTGGTTTTGCAGAATAAAAATTCAAAATTTGAAAATTGTGAAATTTTCAAAATTTTTCCCATATTTTTGATTTTTTCACAAATAAACGCAAATATTATCGACCTAACTTTAATACTAACATGAAGCCCAATATGTCACGAAAAAACAATCTCAGAATCGCTAGGATCCGTTGAAGTGTTCCAGAGTTTTTACTTCGTAAAGGGACACTGGTCAGAATTGACATTAATGCCAAGGTCTTTAGGGTCAAAATAGGCTGGGTCCTGAAGGGGTTAAAGGGAACCTGTCACGTCCTAGTTCCTATCTACACTGCCCCCATCGCTTTGTTAGTGATGCAATGTGCATCACTAACTAGCTTTTTTCATTAAAATCAGTGGTAGTATAATGATTTTAGAACGTTGTACACTGCTCAAAAAAAGAACACTCAAATAAAACATCCTAGATCTGAATAAATGAAATATTCTCATTGAATACTTTGTTCTGTACAAAATTGAATGTGCTGACAACAAAATCACACAAAAATACAAAAATCATCAATGGAAATCAAATCTATTAACCAATGGAGGCCTGGATTTGGAGTCACCCCCAAAATTAAAGTGGAAAAACACACTACAGGCTGATCCAGCTTTGATGTAATGTCCTTACAACAAGTCAAAATGAGGCTCCGTATTGTGTGTGGCCTCCAAGTGCCTGTATGACCTCCCTACAATGTCTGGGCATGCTCCTGATGAGGTTGCGGATGGTTTCCTGTGGGATCTCCTCCCAGACCTGGACTAAAGCATTCGCCAACTCCTGCAAAGTCTGTGGTGCAACGTGACGTTGGTGGATGGAGCGAGACATGATGTCCCAGATGTGCTCAATCGGATTCAGGTGTGGGGAACGGGCGGGCCAGTCCATAGCTTCAATGCCTTCATCTTGCAGGAACTGCTGACACACTCCAGCCACATGAAGTCAGTCATTGTCCTGCATCAGGAGGAACCCAGGGCCAACTGTACCAGCATATGGTCTCACAAGGGGTCTGATGGCAGTCAGGCTACCTCTGGCGAGCACATGGAGGGCTGTGCGGCCCTCCAAAGAAATGTCACCCCACACCATTACTGACCCACTACCAAACCGGTCATGCTGAAGGATGTTGCAGGCAGCAGATCGCTCTCCACGGCGTCTCCAGACTCTTTCACGTCTGTCACATGTGTGAACCTGCTTTCATCTGTGAAGAGCACAGGGAGCCAGTGGCGACTTTGCCAATCCTGCTGTTCTGTGGCAAATGCCAAGCGTCCTGCACGGTGTTGGGCTGTGAGCACAACCCCCATCTGTGGACGTCGGGCCCTCATACCACCCTATGGAGTCTGTTTCTATGTGTAGACACATGCACATTTGTGGCCTGCTGGAGGTCATTTTGCAGGGCTCTGGCAGTTCTCTTCCTGTTCCTCCTTGCACAAAGGCGGAGGTAGCGGTCCTGCTGCTGGGTTGTTGCCCTCCTACGGTCCACTCCACGTCTCCTGGTAGCGCCTCCAGCCTCTGGACACTACGCTGACAGACACAGCAAACCTTCTTGCCACAGCTCGCATTGATGTGCCATCCTGGATGAGCTGCACTACCTGAGCAACTTCTGTGGGTTGCAGAATCCGTCTCATGCTACCATGAGTGTGAAAGCACAACCAACATTCAAAAGTGACCAAAACATCAGCCAGAAAGCATTGGTACTGAGATGTGGTCTGTGGTCCCCACCTGCAGAACCACTCCTTTATTGAGGGCGTCTTGATAATTGCCAATAATTTCCATCTATTGTTTATTCCATTTGCACAACAGCATGTGAAATTGATTATCAATCAGTGTTGCTTCCTAAGTGGACAGTTTGATTTACTTGGAGTTATATTCTGTTGTTTAAGTGTTCCCTTTATTTTTTGAGCAGTGTATATACTTTGTCCTACCTGCTGTATTCAGTCATGGGCAGCACCGCATCCAGTCACTGCGCCTCCCATGTATTTGAATACTGCTCCCAGCAAGGTTGCGTCTAGATTGGAGTTGATTTTTTTGAGGCCTTCACTCCAGCAACTACGATCTAGTCTCCTCCGCATTGAAGTGTCTAGATAGAAGTTGATTTTTTGTGCTCCTCACGTTAGCCACTCCAATCTAGACGCTTCACTGCTGAGGAGACTAGATCGGAGTTGCTGGAGTGAGGGCCTCAAAAAATCAACTCAGATTTAGACGCAACCTTGCTGTGAGCAGTATTCAAATACATGGGCGGCGCCAGCAGTGACAGGATGCTACACCTGCCCATGACTGAATGAGAGAAACACACCCCTATAACTGAATACAGCAGGTAGGACAAAGTATATATAATGTTATAAAATCATTATATTACAACTGATTTTAATGAAAAAAGCTTTAGTGATGCATATTGCATCACTAACAACGCTATGGGGCAGTGTACATAGCAACGAGGACGTGACAGGTTCCAAGTTTGCCAAAGAACACAGCCAATGGAAAGAGACAGATTGAACTTGGATTCATCCGACCACACCTTAGACCAATCTGTTTGGTAGTGATGGCAAGCACTATATATACAGCCCAATTGGAAAACGTAATGATGTAAGGTACCAAACACCTACAGTGAAGCATGGCGGAGGCAATGCCATGGTACGGGACTGCTTTTCTACATCTGCATAGAATTGATGGAAATATGAATGTTACCATGTTCAAGGATATACTGGAGAATGTAATGCTGCTACATGGTAAAACCAAAGTAGGCAGGGGATGGAAATTCCAGCAAGACAATGATCCCAAGCACACATCCAATCTAGTCAAAAATTGGTTAGCAAAGAAAAAGGTTGCCTGTTGCGATGGCCAAGCCAGTCACCTAATTTAAACCCTATAGAGCACCTTTGGGATGAGTTAGGGCGATGAATTGAGGCCCGTACTCATAGCAATAAAGATGAATTGTTTGCAAATGGAATGAAGCAAGATCCCTCAAGATGTCTTGAATGCCCTACTGGCTTCAATGCCCCATTGGTGTAGTGCAGTGATTAATGCAAGAGGCTATGCTACAAAATACTAAGTTATGGCATTGTAAAGAATGAATTACTCTCTATGTTGGGATCAATAAATAGTAGATGCAAAACTTTTGGCAGTCGGTTTTCTGTAATTAAATAACCATACCTATATTCAAAAGCATTTTGGTTAAAATTAAGGTCTTGCATGATGACAACTTCATGCACTTTCAATTCATCACCAGGGAAATGGCATCACAACAACCAGACAGAAGTTTTATTATTTATTATTATAGTATCATTTATTCTATGGCGCTTTACAGAAAAAGGGGTTTATATAGCAAACAAGTACAGGGTGGGCCATTTATATGGATACACCTAAATTAAATGGGAATGGTTGGTGATATTAACTTCCTGTTGGGGGCACATTAGTATATGGGAGGGGGAAACTTTTCCAGATGGGTGGTGACCCTGGCGGCCATTTTGAAGTCAGCCATTTTGGATCCAACTTTATTTTTTTCAATTGGAAGAGGGTTATGTGACACATCAAGCTTATTGAGAATTTCATAAAAACAATGGTGTGCTTGGTTTAACGTAACTGTATTGTTTCATGAGTTTTTTACAAGTTTATGACAACTAATAAAATGTGTTCAAAGTGCTGCCCATTGTGTTGGATTGTCAATGCAACCCTTTTCTCCCATTCCTGACACACTGATAGCAACACTGCAGAAGAAATGCTAGCACAGGCTTCCAGTATCCGCTGTTTCAGATGCTGCACATCTCGTATCTTCACAGCGTAGACAATTGCCTTCAGATGACCCCAAAGATAAAAGTCTAAGGGGGTCAGATCAGGAGACTTTGGTGGCCATTCAACTGGCCCACCATGACCAATCCACTTTCCAGGAAACTGTTCATGTAGGAATGCTCGGACCTGACACCCATAATGTGGTGGTGCACTATCTTGTTGGAAAAACTCGGGGAATGTGCCATCTTCAGTGCATAAAGAGGGTAACACATCATCATGTAACAATTTCAGTTATCCAGTGGCATTGAGGTTTCCATTGATGAAGAATGGCCCCACTATCTTTGTACCCCATACACCACACCATACCATCAAGATACAAGATTTGCAGGATCTGAAACAACAGATACTGGAAGCCTGTGCTAGCATTTCTTCTGCGGTGTTGCAATCAGTGTGTCAGGAGTGGGAGAAAAGGGTTGCATTGACAATCTTACACAATGGGCAGCACTTTGAACACATTTTATAAGTGGTCATAAAATTGTAAATCTCATGAAAGAATACAGTTAAGTTAAAACCAAGCACACCATTGTTTTTCTTATGATATTCTCAATAAGCTTGATGTGTCACATGACCCTCTTCCGATTGAAAAAAATAAAGTTGGATCCAAAATGGCTGACTACAAAATGGCCGCCATGGTCACCACCCATCTGGAAAAGTTTCCCCCTCCCATATACTAATGTGCCCCCAACAGGAAGTTAATATCACCAACCATTCCCATTTAATTTAGGTGTATCCATATAAATGGCCCACCCTGTACAATAATCTTGAGCAAAAACGAGTCATCAACTGATACAGTAGGAGAGAGGACCCTGCCCTGGAGGGCTCACAATTTACAAGGGATCGGTGAAGTATACAGTAGGTGAGGGTACAGCTTGTCGTGGTATGGTGGAGCGATGATGGTTACTGCAGGTTGTAGGCTTGAGGTGGGTCCTCAGGTTCCTTTTTGAAGGTTTCCACGGTAGGCGAGAGTCTGATATGTTGAGATAGAGAGTTTCAGAGTAGAGGTGATGCACGGGAGAAATCTTGTATGCGATTGTGGGAAGAGGAGATAAGAGGGGAGTAGAGAAGGAGATCTTGTGAGGATCGGAGGCTGTGTACAGGTAAGTACTGGGAGACTAGGTCACAGATGTATGGAGGAGACAGGTTGTGGATGGCTTTGAACCCTTCTAACTTCCTAACAAAAAAAAATTGTCTACTTTACATCATCATAATTTGTGAAACGTGTGGGAAATGTTATTTATTAACTATTTTGTGTGATAACTATCTGGTTTAAGGGCATAAAAATAAAAAGTTTGAAAATTGCGAAATTTTGTAATTTTTTGTAAAACTTTTGATATTTTCATAAATAAACGCAAATCATATAAACCAAATTTTATCACGAACATGAAGTATAATATGTCACGAAAAAACATTCTCAGAATCTTTGGGATCCGTTGAAGCGTTCCAGAGTTATTACCTCTTAAAGTGACAGTGGTCAGAATTTTAAAAAAAAACAACCTTGTCCTGGTCATTAAGGTCAAAATTAGCATCGCAACTAAGGGGTTAATACATCTTGAGCGATCCAGTGTCTCGTGAAATTGGAGATAGTGAAGTTTGATAAGTAGTTGTTAGCTAGTACAGTAGCTGTGGGGACGGAGTATAAGGCCATGATGCTTTTTAATATTTGTCTAGTAAATCAAAATTTTTCTAAAGTTGACCACATATATCCCCAGTGTACTGTCTAAATCCTTCTCTACATTCAAAGACTGGTGCAGAGAAGGCGTTCGCACTTTTAAAAAAAATGCAAAACTTTTGGTTACTACTGTGAATCCTCTCCTAGGCTAAAGCCTGCATTTACATGGGTAGGTAGGATGCTGCTGTCACTAAAACCGCCACAGGCTAATGGGTGGAGTGTTCAGTCAGAGAGCCTATATATAAGTAACAAGACTGTCACTTCCAAACAGAAAACTGGTGTGTTCAAGTGCATACTAAGAGTAGCCATCTCTATACATAACAAACAAAACCTACAAAAGACAAAAAATAGATCACATACCCTACCATCATTATATAAAAATGTAAAGCAAAGTTGCATATGAAATATAGGGTACTTAGTGAACTATTTTTGATCAGAAAAAGTATACAAGCCGTCCCACCAGCGACAAGGTGACCCTAATTGGGACGGTCCTACACTGTCTAAATTAAAAACCTTACTGTATATCAAAGTTGAAGTAATGCATATAAAAGGGTAGACAAATAGAACCGGGTCCCAAAATCAGACCACCTAAGCCCGTGGTGAGCTACATATATACTGACCAGCTCAACAAGGGGGGTGCCACACCCCTAATTTGCACAGAATGCAAACAAGTCAAAAAAAACAAACAATGTGTAACATTTTTATATAATGATGGTAGGGTATGTGATATATTTTTTGTCTTTTGTAAGTTTTGTATTTTTTTGCTAGTGTGAACATGCTCTTATTTCTTGCATGTGTACCATCTTAGACCTCAGTTCACATTGCTTGGTTTTTTTACATAACAAAGTTGCACTATTTAGATATAGGCTATCTTACTGAGCACTCCACCCATCAGCCTCTAGCTGTTTTAATTACAGCAGGATCCTATCTACCCATAAACATGTAGGCTTCAGCCTCGGAGAGGATTCACATTAGGATAGAAAAAAAGTGGTTCTCCAGCGATGATGGAAAAACAGGTAAGTATAAAACTTCACATTTATTTAAGCTTATTAAAAGTCCAACCTGTCGGCATGACACAGTGCAGCACAACCGAAAAAAACACAGCGTTTAAGCAAGCGTGCCTTAGTCATTGTGTCATGGGGAAACCGCGACAGAGCGGGGCCAGAAGGCTGCAGTATCTGATTTCACGCACTCCTGCACTGGTTAGAAGTACATCACCATCGAATGAAACAGTACAGGTTTTTTCCTTTCTAACAGTGCAAGGCTTAAGCTCCTGGAGCTTTCCTACTTGGATTGTCTCAGCTGTTCAGCGTTGGCCACTCTCCTCTGTGATACATGCTCACCTCTGGCACTTGGGGATTGCCAATGTTAGTTCTTATTGCCTGGTTCTGGAGTTGGAGGTGTGGTTGGTGTTAGCGTTTGGAAATTGTTGCTTGCAGTTTATGTGCACATCCTTTCCTATTTGGTTTCTCCTTCCTTTAACTCTTCTGTGTCCCACTCTGTTGTTTTGTGTGTGTATTTTGTCTGGTTGGTATTTTCATTTATCCCTGTCCATCTTCCCTTGTTTGTCTGGTTAGTTTGTTCCTATACACTTCAGCTTCCCACTACCCTGGTTGGGGGAGGGGACAGATCACGGTAGATATAGGAGCAAGGCAAGCAGGGTTGTGGAGTCTGAGTCGGTGTCCATTTTGTTGGAGTCCTATGAAATTGATTGACTCACACTTCTAAAATATATAATAAATGGATACAGTAGTACAATGCAGGATGTGCTGTAAATGTTTCATAAGATTTTGGGAAAGTTATGAAATATCCTTTAAATGTCTGTTCTATTCCTGATCTAAGGATTTAAACTTTCAGTTGAGAGAAATCTGTGCTGCACTTTATGTACATGCTCAGTAGTGAGGCAGTGCTGTGGAGTTGGAGTCGGAAGTCAGGGAAATTGAGGAGTCTTGAGTCTGTGGTTTGGGTTACCAACTCCACAGCCCAGATAGCAGGGAACGAGAACCTGTCATCTCCACCTTTAGGAGTAATCTGGGGGACAGGGATAGACTAGGGCGCCCCTAGTTCTAGGGACCTGATTAGTGCCTAAAGTCCCGACCCCCACCGTGACACATGGTCTGTGACAGACCATGACTAAGGCCCGCTAGTCGCAATGCGCTGTTTTTTTCTGTAGTGCTGCACTCTCATGCCGGCATATTGGACTTTTTATTATGCGTAAATAAATGTGCAACTTTGTTTTGGGGCACATCATACTTTGTTAGTGGTAAATTTAGTTTGATAGTTTACCTAAATGCAAATCATATCACTGGGATTCATAGAAACATTCCAGTTCTACCAAATAAAGTGACACATGTCAGATTTGAAAAATTTGGTCTTGTCAGGAATGTGAAAACTGGCTTCAGCTGGAATGGATTAAATGGTTTGTCCACTACTGGACAACCCCTGCTTCATCATTCCAGGGCCGTTGCACTAATATAGGCACTGCTATTTCTCCAGCCCCCCCCCCTCCCATGACCCATGGAGAGAGGGGATCCGCCCTTCAAGGACAGGAAACCTACAGATAAGGGCGGTACTTCTCTCCCGCATCAGTTGGTTTCCTGTCCTTGACTGGATCCTACAATTCCTAAAGGAGGCATACCTGCGGGTTGCCAGAAGATGAGCGTCGTTGGATGCCAGGCCTGGCCAGTCCGATCCAGGCAGCGGGGGTTCCCTACCTCGACTGGTGTGGTGCCCTGAAGCGCCACCCCTGTTGTCAGAGGCCTTTAGGGTGTGTGTGTGTGGGGGTCCAGACAAAGAGAAGCGGTGCCTGTCGGGACCCGCCGAGGCTTGCTGCGCTGGACCCCCTGGTTGCGGCAGGTGTGATTGCGGCGCTGCCCGACGGCGATCTGAGAACTTCTGGGTGGTACTACGCATGCGCCTCCTGATGACGCGGCGGCGCAAAGCATGACACAGCAGTCTGCGCAGGCGCGAGCATCCCCCCGCAGATGCAGGGGAGGAGGGGCGCACCGGAACACCGCAGACGCTATGGGAGGGACTCCCAAAGCCTTAAAAGACAGCTGGGAGCATCTGTAAATGCTTCTCTAAAGCTCTGGCACGCTGTCATGAAGGATGAGTGACGAGGAGCAGGAGCTACTTGAGGTGCAAGTGCTGCATCCTCAGTCGCTACCGCCGCTGCCAGCTCAGCGCAAAAAGAAACCGGAAGAGACAGGTCACCAGAATCTCCGAGAACGGGATAACAGTGGAAGCGGGCGCTCTGGCAGATCTTCGCAGCGCAGAAAAGACTCCACTTCCGCATCTTCTACAAAGATGACTCCACCTCCTGAACCGGTACACTCTCTTCCGTCAGATCTATCCAGGACGTGATGTTAAGCGGATTAGAACAAAAAAGGAGATATTTTCCACTTAACGAGCAAGTTCACTCTTTAATTAAAAAAGAGTGGTTGAAAACGGAGAGGAAGGGCCTCCTTTCCCCAAAAAAGAAAGTACCCGTTCGATGACCCTGCGTGTTCCTTTTGGGAGAATGCACCAAAACTGGACGTCTCGATTGCTAAGGCCTCAAAGAAGTTCTCCCTCCCATTTAAAGACATGGGTGTCTTAAAAGACCCCATGGATAAAAAAAGCTGACACCTTCTTAAAGGGTTCCTGGGAAGCCGCTTGGGGGGCTGCGGTAGCTGCCACATGTACGGCCAGGCCATTAATGGTCTGGCTAGACCAGCTTGAAATGCGACTGCGACAGAAAACTTCTAGAGACACAATACTAGGATCCATCCCGGTAATGAAAGGGGCAGCGGCCTTCCTAGCTGACGCCTCGGCGGACTCTGTCAGATTAGGAGCTAGGGCGACAGGGCTCGCTAACGCGGCCTGGCGAGCCCTCTGGCTTAAATGTTGGCCCAGGGACCTACAAACAAAATAGAGATTGTGTTCCATTCCCTGTGAGGGCGAATTTCTATTTGGGCCTACCTTTGATGACATCTTGGAGAAAGCTGGGGACGAAAAAAAGCGGTTCCCTATCCTGTCTAACACTGCTTACAGGAGGCCCTTTCGGAGCAAAAGGTTTATCTGCAGAAAGCCCCCTAAAGATCAGGATAAGTGGGAAGACAGGAGAAGGAAAACCAAAGGGTTCCTATTCAACAAATCCCCCAATGATAGCCTTCCCCCCCACCCGGGGAAAACCCTCATTGGGATGGCTTTCTGCTATCACAATTTCTCCTGGCCTGGGAAACAATATCCAACAGCTCATGGATTCTGAACCTAATAAAATCAGGTCTGAAATTCCAGTTCCTCTCATTTCCACAGCCAAACTTTGTATTAACCCCAAAAACGTCCTCAAACGAGGAGCAGCTGGCCTTTGAGCAAGAAATCCGAGGACTGATGGGGAAAGTGGTCCTTCAGGAGGTCCCGACGGGTTAAAAAGGCGAAGGCCTCTACTCTCCGCTATTCCTGAGGAAAAAAACAGATGGGACTTACAGGACAATTATAAATTTAAAACAGCTGAACAGGCTTTTGAAGATGGAAGCTTTCAAGATCGAGACAATAAAATAATCAGTGAAAATGCTGTTTCCCGATTGTTTCATGGACATTCTGGATTTAAAGGACGCCTATTATCACGTCCCCATGCATAAAGATTACCAGAAATTCCTCAGAGTAGCAGTTCCCATAGGTTAAACACTATCAATACACAGCCCTCCCATTCGGCATCACCATAGCCTCCAGGGTATTCACCAAAGTTTTATTGTGGAGGTGATGGCACATCTAAGGGAACAGAACATCCTAGTCGTTCCATACCTGAACGACTTTCTGATAATAGGCAGTTCCTTCCTACACTGCAGAACTCCTCTAGAAAAGGTCATGGATTCCTTGACACACTTAGGATGGCTTTTGAATCTGAAAAAATCCAAAACAGAGCCATGCCAGATACAGGAGTATCTGGGCATCGTGTTGGATTCAAAAAGACAAGTGTCGTCTCCCCACAGGGAAAATTCACAAGATCATAGACCAAATATCGCGGGCAAGGACCCACCCGTCTATGACCCTATGGAAAGCCATGTCCCTTCTAGGCTCCCTGACTGTGTGTTTTCCGGCTGCCTAATGGGCCCAAATACACACCAGGGCCCTGTAGTGGGAAAACTTAAAGGTAGAAAAATCTCTAAAAGGGCATTTAGAAGGGCAGCTAACGCTATCAGCATAAACCACACTTTCTCTAGAGTGGTGGGGGAAGATAGACAATCTAACCCTGAGTATTCCATGGGCAATCCCCACACCTCAAATCCTGACCACAGGCGCAAGCCCCGGGGGCTGGGGGGCTCACCTCAACAATCTTGTAGCTCAGGGGGTCTGGACAGAACATCTGAAGCCAGTTTCCTCAAACCTGAAGGAGCTTCTAGCCGTAGAGTTTGCACTCCGGGAATTCATACACACACTCCAAGGCCACCACGTAAGGGTGTTCTCGGACAACCGAGTAGAAGTAGCGTACCTGAACCACCAGGGGGGTACCCGGTCCCATTCTCTGATGCAAGCGACTGAGGTCATCTTTCAATTAGCCGAGGAAAACTTACAATCTCTATCAGCCCTACACAGGGATAGTAAATCGCACGGCACACTTCCTGAGTCGGACACCGCTAAGACAGGGCAAGTGGGAATTAAATCAGTCAGTTTTCCGTCAGATTGTACAAACGTCCTTCCATAGACCTGTTCGACAACAGTCGGAACCAGAAAACGGACTCATTCTGCTCTCTAGACCCCAAAGGGAACCCCATAGCTTTAGATGCCTTTATGATCCCTTGGAGTCACCCTCTGGCTTACGTTTTACCTCCGACTGCCCTGATTCCAGCTGTTCTGAGGAAAATCAGGGAAGAGAAAGCAAGAATAATCTTGATAGCCCCCTTGTGGCCAAAGAGGGCGTGGATTTCTTGGCTGAGGATGATGTCAATCTCCGACCCATGGGTTCTTCCGGACCTTCTTTCGCAGTGTCCGGTACTTCATCCTCAGGTATCAAACTTACACTTGACAGCCTGGAATTTGAGAGGGCTCTTCTGAAGGACAAAGGATTTTCCCCAAATCTCATCACCACACTACTTCAAAATAGGAAACCCGTGACCACCAAACTTTACGTGAAAACTTGGAGGAAGTTTCTTTCAGTCTCAAGTTTCAGGCTAGGCGGGGAGGTTCCATTAACTTAACAGCTATCCTAGAATTCTTAGAGGGGTTTGGAACAGGGCCTGGCCACAAGTACCTTGAAAGTCCAAGTTGCTGCCCTGGGAGCCCTATACAACTTTGATCTGGCCAGGGATAGATGGGTATCTAGGTTCATTAAGGCATCATACAGATCCCGACCCATCCCCTCTCGAAATACTGCCCCTTGGGATTTAAACTTGGTCCTTTCAGCTTTAAACAAAGGCTCCTTTTGAGACTCTGTCAGGAGCGTCCCTAAAAGTCCTATCCATCAAGACAGCGCTTTTAGTAGCTCTCACATCCGCACGTCGGATCAGTGATATTCAGGCCCTATCTGCAGGCCCTCCCTTCACACAAATCTTAGAGGATAGGGTTACTCTGAGAACTGACCCTGCCTACCTGCCAAAAGTTGCGTCAAGATTCCACAGGTCTCAGGAAATCACCCTCCCTTCTTTTTGCCCCAATCCTAGGAATAAGAAAGAGAGAGACTTGCATACGCTAGATGTCAAGAGGTGCCTAATCCGTTACCTAGAGGCAACACGAGTGTAGGGAGGATATTTCTCTCTTTGTTTGCTTTCAGGGTCCTCGTAAGGGGAAAAAAGCTTCTAAGGGCACGCTGGCCAGATGGATAAAGGAAGCCATCACACTATCGTACTCCTCACGTGGGGAAGCTGCCCCGGAGAAACTGATGGCCCACTCAACAAGAGGGGTGGCAGCCTCCTGGGCGGAGAATGCTGGTGCCACAATAGAGCAGATATGTAGAGCGGAGACCTAGTCTTCCCCCTCTACTTTCTTCAGTCACTACCGGCTAGACTTAACCTCTTCTTCAGACCTTACTTTCGGGAGAAGGGTTCTGGAAGCTGTGCCCCCCCCCTAATGACTCACTTCTCTGTAATTCTCTCCGTGGTGCCGTCATGGGGGAAGGAGAAAGACGTAGTTACTTACCGGTAACGAGATTTCTCAAAGCCCATGACTGCACCCGTACATTCCCTCCCTTCACGTGTGGGTGCACACACTTATTAGTTGCCTATTTGTAGGCACATGGTGTTTCTGATAAGTTCTTGAAATGATACATTTTGTGTTACTAATCTGGTGGTCCTCTCATGCTCTGTAAAGAACTGATGCGGGAGAGAGGTACCGCCCTTTTTATCTGTAGGTTTCCTGTCCTTGAAGGGCGGATCCCCTCTCTCCGTGGTGCCGTCATGGGCTCTGAGAAATCCCGTTACTGGTAAGTAACTACGTCTTTTTGACAGTTAAAATGACATTGGCTGCACCGGTCACGTGACACCAGTCAGTGGCAGGGAATAGCAGTGTCTATATCACTAGAAAGGTGTAGATTATTTTTCATTTCTATAGGGCTCTTCCGTGATTAACAAGGGTTTCTCTTTCTTGCTTTAAAGGAAAACCCTTTAACCAATTCAAAAACTTTTAACTTAAATGTATATTATGATTGGGAAGGTGTTGCCATATCATGATGTATAATTACGTCATGGCGGTTATGTGGGCACAGGAGCTATGCCCACACAATCACTGCTGGGAGCTTGGTTTAACTGATAGCCGGGCTCCTGCAGTAACACCAAGGGCCAGTGCCAGCACTGCTTCTGGCCTTCTTAAGCTAAGTTATTATTCCCCTGTGTTGTTTTCCCCTTTTGTCTTTAGAGTGCTAGCGGTTGACTAGTGCTCATCTCCTTCCACCCCCAGCTATAGCCTTACGCCAGAGATAGTAGGGCGAGGCACGTGATCGGCGACAGCTGTGGAGGCTGTATAGGGACGTTAGGGGGGGGACGACAGGGTGACGCTAGTCCAGATTAGGAGGTCACTTCTTCCCCTTCTTCCTAGTGTCTGGGCTCTGTTTCCCTTTCCCCTCTGTGTTGCACTCACACCTGGCATGACACTGCATCCGTAGATAATTTCCAAGAAGGGTGTAATGTCCAAAATATTGTCACTTGTGAGAGGAACCTGCAATTCTGGCACTCTTGGTGCTCCACAAATGGTACCCGCAAACTATTCCAGGAAAATCTGCACTCAAGTCAAATGGCACTCCTTCACTTCCAAGCCCTGCTGTGTGCCCAAACAGTGGTATACTACCATATAGTATATATGGTACCGTGGTATTGGGTGTTACTGTGTTCGGAAGAAATTGGGTAACAAATTGTACAGTCTATTTTCACTTTTTACACTGGGTGAAAATTAAACCTCTGGGGTTAAAACAACAATTTAGTGGTGAGAATGTCACTTTGTTCTTCTTTTTTCTTTGTTTGTTTTTTGCCCAGTGGTATAAAATTCTGTGAAACACATGTGGAGTCAACATGCTCTAGAGCTCAACGATTTTAGATGAAATCTTTCATTGAGGGGTATAGTTTGTTAAATGTGGCATCTGGAAACCATTCCAGAAAAATTTGCACTATCAAATTGGCGCTTCTTCCGTTCTAAGCGTTAGTGTGCCCAAACCATTGTTTCCCACCACATAATGGGAATTTACATAGTAGAAAATGGATGCTGGAATTTGCAAAACAGTGTCTCATATTACCTATTGTGAAAATACTAAATTTTAGTGGGAAAAATTTATGTTTTTTACCTCCAAGAATTATAACATTCAGTGAATCACTTCTGGGTTCAAGATGTTCTGTACATCCAAATATGAGTACCTATTGGGGTCTAGTTTCCAAAATTGGGTTACTCGGTGGGATTTCTGCTGTTTGGCACCTTGGGCTCTGCAAATGCAACATGGCATCTGAAATCTATTTCAGCCAAAAGTTAAATTGTGCTCCTTCCCTTCCAACCCCTGCCTAATGCCCAAACAGTAGTTTCCAACCATCTATCAGGTATCTGCTTACTCGGAAGAAATTGCACAACAAATTGGACAGTTCATTTTTTCTTGTTACCCTTGTGTACTTGAAAAATTTGGGACTAATACAACATCTTAGTAGATAAAACTTATTAACATATTTTTTCATTTTGGGTTGTGCACCTGTATCTAAATTCCTTTGATCTGTGGAAGGTTTCTGCTGTTTTGAGACCTCAGGAGCTGTTCATATGAGACATGGCGTCCCCAGTCGTCTTATAGCCAAAATTGCATATCACTTATGGGGTACCAGTGTACTTAAGAGAAATTGTACAACCAATTGTGGGATCCATTCTTTCCTGCTACCTTATGAAAATGAGAATTTTTACACTAAAGGAAATTTCATAGAAAAAAAATAACTTTTTGCATTGTTATAAACTTCTGTGAAGCCCCTGTCAGTGCAAAAGGGTCACTACACCCATAGATGAATTTCTTTAGTGCCCAAGCTGTAGATTCTGACCACATATGGGTATCACATACTCAGCAGCAAGTGCACAACTAATCATGGGGTTCAGTTTCTTCTGTTACCCTTGTGGAAATGAAAAAATGGGGCTAAATAAATATTTTCGTGGAAAAAAATATATTTTTAATTTTTTTTATTCCTTGTTATGTTAATTCCTGTGAAGCATTTGAAGAGTTAACTTACTAAATGCGGCTTAGAATACCATGAGATGTACAGTTTTAAAATGTAAGTCTTTTTTGTAAGTTTTCTGACATAAGGCCCCTAAAAGTCACTTCAAAAGGGAAGAGGTCCATAAAAACATGGTTTATTAATTAAGATGCAAATATGCTGCTAAACATTTAACACTTTTAACCTAACATAAAATGCAAATGAGCACTACAGAGAGAGAGAGAGGACTTGAACTTTATAGCGCCACCCATTGGAAGCAGCAATCCTACAAGTCATCTACTCTTTAACGAGTCTTGCAATATGACTTGGGATAATAGCCAAATCAGAATCTCCATTTGCAGACCCCGTGTTTCGGGCTGTTGGCCCTCGTCATAGGTGGCTCTATAGAGTTAAAGACCTCTTTCTCTCTGAAGAGGTAATTTGCATATTAAATTTCCCAGAGGAGCATTGCACGGCGAAAAAGCCTCCTTACCTTGACATGCCAGAGCCGGTATGTCACTCTCCACAAGGAGAACTGCTACCCCTTAAACCTACCATAAAAAAAGTTTGAAAAATAATGCTGCCATAAAGTAGATAAAGTATTTTATGAAATATGACTATCAGCATACAAATTCAAAGTAAAAAAATTGAGATTTTCCAAATTTGTCAAATTTTTAGATATTTTCAAAAATAAAAGTAAATTCTATAACTTATCACCTCAAACCGCTATTTACCTGCAGCTATGGGGTCAAACTCTAGATAAATAGCATTACAATGCTGCCTCTCTGCCATATTGAAAGTTCGACTACTAGGTGAAAATTAACTTTTCTTCCCAGAATCTGCCGGCTTTCAGTCATGTGAGTGTGCACGGAGCAGCCGCAGTCACCGCTCACAGCACAGCTCACTATACTGAGGGAGGTGGCTGTAAGCATCACTGTGCTGATCAGAGATGCTCTGCAGTCGTCTGGCAATAAAGTGCTGGAGTATAGTTACAGCCGCCTCCCAGAGTATAGTGAGCGGTGACTATAGCCAGTCCATGGATTCCTCTAAGATTAAAATGATAGTTCAATTTCTTCAGGTAGCTGCACTTTAAGGCAGTTGGATATCACTGAAACGCTATAATTAACATAGGGTTAATTTTCAGGCAAATGGTGTTTTCCGAGGTGACTGGTTCCCTTTAAGGCACAAAAACACATGCTCCTTCATTTCAACCTCATTGGGCATGATTATCCAGAAGGGAATAAGTGAGCTGAAGTGTTGTTAGTTTTCCTTAAGAACGTGGGAATTTTAACAAAATTAAAGTTGTAGTTTGCTTTATTTTTAAACTGAAGTTTCTATTTTGGCATTTAATTATATTTTTATCTTTACTAGGTTGCTGAACTGTACAAAAAGCAACAGCAAATACAAAATGTATCTGCAACAGAGAAAGAAGATGACGACTTCTATTAGAAAAGTGCATGTAATTTGTACTCTTGTAATGGAGTAAACAGTAACCGTGTAACTATTTTAATAAAGATTACTCTACAATTTCATTCACATTTTCGTATTTTCAAACCATTCAAAATATATGCATCTATCTTGGGAAATGCTATATTATTATAGCGCCATTTATTCCATGGCGCTTTACATGTGATAGGGATTTACATAGCAAAAATATTTACATAATCTTAAGAAAACGAGTCAGCGACTGGTACAGGAGGAGAGAGGACCCTGCCCGCGAGGGCTCACAGTCTTCAAGGGATGGGTAAGTATACAGTAGGTGAAGGTAGAGGAGGTCATGCAGTAATGTGGTGGGGCGGTGGTTACTGCAGGTTGTAGGCTTGTCGGAAGAGGTAGGTCTTCAGGTTTCTTTTGAAGGCTTCAACGGTAGGCGCGAGTCTGATGTGTTGGGGTAGAGAGTTCCAGAGTAGGGGGGATGTGCGGGAGAAATCTTGTATGCGATTGTTGGAAGAGGAGATAAGAGGGGAGTAGAGAATGATATCTTGTGAGGATCGGAGGTTGCGTGCAGGTAAGTATCGGGAGACTAGATCACAGATGTATGGAGGAGACATGTTGTGGATGGCTTTGTATGCCATGGTTAGGGTTTTGAACTTGAGTCTCTGGGCAATGGGGAGCCAGTGAAGGGATTGACAGAGAGGGGAGAGGCCGGGGAATAGCGGGGGGACGGGTGGATTATTCGAGCAGCAGAATTTAGGATAGATTGGAGGGGCGCAAGAGTGTTGGAAGGGAGGCCACAGAGCAGGAGGTTGCAGTAGTCAAGGTGGGAGATGATGAGGGCATGCACTAGTGTTTTTGCAGAGTCTTTGCTGAGGAATGCACGGATCCGGGAGATATTGAGTTGGAGTCGGCAGGAAGTGGAAAGGGCTTGGATATGTGGTTTGAAGGAGAGATCAGAGTCCAGGGTTACCCCAAGGCAGCGAGCTTGTTTGACTGGGGAGAGTGAACAGCCATTGACGTTGATGGATAGGTCAGATGGGGGATATGAATGAGAGGGTGGAAAGATAATGAACTGTTTTATCCATGTTGAGTTTTAGAAATCTGGCAGAGAAGAAGGATGAGATGGCGGACAGACATTGTGGAATTTTGGTTAGTAGGGAGGAGATATCGGGTCCAGAGAGGTAGATCTGTGTCTCATCAGCATAGAGGCGATACTGAAATCCGTGAGCCTCTATGAGCTCTCCCAGGCCAAAGGTGTAGATGGAGAAGAGCAGAGGTCCTAGAACTGAATCTTGGGGGGACACCAACAGATAGGGGGCGAGATGAGAAGGTGGTGCGTGAGTGGGAGACGCTGAATGTCCTGTCTGTTATGTATGAGGAGATCCAAGATAGGGCCAAGTCCATGATGCCAAGTGATGAGAGAATCTGTAGTAAGAGGGAATGGTCGACTGTGTCGAAGGCAGATGACGGGTCCAGAAGGAGGAGGATGGAGTAGTGTCGCTTGGGTTTGGCGGTTAGTAGGTCGTTTTTTGACTTTGGTCAGGGCAGTTTCAGTCGAGTGATGCGGTCGGAAGCCAGATTGTAGGCGGTCGAAGAGGGAACAGGAGGAGAGGTGGGAGGACAGTTCAAGGTGCACATGTTGTTCTAACAGTTTTGAGGCAAAGGGAAGAAGTGATATGGGGCGGTAGCTAGTCAGAGAGGATGGGTCAAGGGAGGGCTTTTTGAGGATGGGTGTGATTGCAGCATGTTTGAAACATGAGGGGAAGACACCGGTGGTTAGTGATAGGTTGAAGAGGTGGGTTAGGGTTGGGATGAAGACTATGGTAAGGTTAGGGATGAGGTGGGATGGGATTGGGGTCAAGTTCGTAGGTGGTGAGGTGTGATTTGGAGAGTAAAGAGGAGACTTGACCTGTAATGGTGGAGAAGTGGGGTATGGAGGAGGAAGGTTGAGTAGATATGAGGAGGGGTTGTGCGGACTTTAGGCAAAAGCTTTGTCTGATGGTGTCAATCTTTTGCTTGAAGAATGAGGCTAAGTCTTTGGCTGAGATGAGAGAAGAGGGAGGAGGTGCTGGGGGACGAAGGAGAGAATTGAAGGTGTTGAATAGTTGTTTGGGGTTGTGTGACAGGGAGGATATGAGAGATGAGAAGTAGGTTTGTTTTGCTGTAGTGAGTGTGGACTTGAAAATAGTGAGGGATTGTTTGAATGTAATGAAGTGAGACCTTTTCCATCTCTGCTCCGCAACCCTGGAGGCCCGTCGCAGTTCTTTAGTAAGTTTGGTGTGCCAGGGTTGCCTGTTGATTGTGCGAGCTTTGGTATGTGTGTGAGGGGCGATCGAGTCGAGAGCTGCAGCTATTGTGGTGTTATATAAAGCGGCAGCAACATCTGCATTGTGTAAGGAATTTATGTCTGTAAGAGGGAGGAGTGATTCAGAGAGTGAGTGTAGGTCAAGGTGTTTGAGGTTTCTGCAAGCGTGTGTAAGTTTGTGGAGTGGGGATTGTGCATCTGGAGAGGAGAGGGTACAGAATGTGAGGAGGTTATGGTCAGAGAGAGGGAGAGGTTAGATAGGGAACAGAGGCGGGTGAAGATGAGGTCCAGTGTGTGGCCATCTTTATGAGTAGCTGCAGAAGACCATTGAGCAAGGCCGAAGGAGGAAGTGAGGGATAGGAACTTAGAGACAGACGAGTGGGAAGTGTCAATGGGGATGTTGAAGTCACCCATTATGATGGTGGGGATGTCGGTGGAAAGGAAGTGAAGCAGCCAGGTGGTGAAGTGGTCTAAGAAAGTGGTCGCTAGCCCTGGGGGTCGGTAAATGACGGCCAGTTGGAGGTCAGAGGGGGAATAGATGCGCACACAGTGCACCTCAAAAGAGGGGAGTGTAACGGAGGGTGGCAGTGGGATTTGGATGAAAGCGCAGGTATCTGACAGGAGAAAACCTACGCCTCCGCCATGTTTGCCATTAGGGCGGTGGGTGTGGGAAAGGTGGAATCCGCCATACGAAAGTGCAGCTGGGGAGGCTGTGTCAGAGGGGGTGAGCCAGGTTTCGGTGATGGCGAGGAAGGAAAGTTTGTTTGTAATGAAAAGGTCGTGGATGTAGAAAAGTTTGTTGCAGATGGAGCGAGTGTTACATAGAGCTCCTGTTAGTGCAACTGAGGAAGTGGGGATTAGTTGGATGGGTATGAGGTTAGAAGGGTTGCGACAGTTTGTGGAAGGTCGTGGATAGGAGGTAGAAGTAACTGTGGGGATATGGCGAGGAGGACCATGATTTGGAGAGAGATCTCCAGCAGTGAGGAGGAGCAGAGAAAGTGTTAGCAGGTGGGAGCAAGAGAGCATGAGGTGTCTGTCTGTGTTTGGAGATCCAGGATTGAATGTTGAGGAATAATTCTGAGGAGGAGGTGAGATGAATGGGGAGGATGGAGGGAGAGATGAAGAGTTCCTTACTAGGTGTAGGGATTTGAGGGGTTACTAGAAAGTGGAGGACTATAGAGGAAAAAGTGAGAGCTAACAGAAACATAGTTAAAAGAGAGTAAGTGGTCAAAGTATTGGTTACCTGACTCCTGCCCTGACTAACTGCCTCTGAAATAATTGCCACTTATCTCCGAAGCCACTTTGCACAAGAAATATATAGGGCACACTAAACCATCAGGTGAGGGGCATAGTGGGAGCTGCTTGTGGCTAAATTAGCAGCTGCTCACCTCACCAGGAGATGACTGGGTGATCATTTGACAGTTGTTTTGAGGAGCCTATGATGCCACTCTTCAGAGGAGATTCAACAGGAGAACAACTTGCAAGTGGCCACTTTAAGTAGCTTTTCTCATGATTGCATACACCTGGCTATGAAGTTCAAAGCTCAATGAGGTTACAAAACCAAAAAAAGTGCTTTAGTAAGTCAGTAAAAAGTAGGTAGGAGTATT
This sequence comes from Phyllobates terribilis, assembly GCF_046119375.1. Taxonomy (NCBI): domain Eukaryota; kingdom Metazoa; phylum Chordata; class Amphibia; order Anura; family Dendrobatidae; genus Phyllobates; species Phyllobates terribilis. Next base: position 193,378,610 of record NW_027362772.1, on the reverse strand, counting down.
TAAAACAAGAAAATGATTAGGGTGCCCATACTTATGCACCTGTCAAATTTTGTTTGAATGCAGATTGCACATTTTCTGTTAGTACAATAAACCTCATTTCAAGGCAGAAACATTACTGTGTCCAACAGTTATTACATATATCAAACTGAAATAGCTGTTGCAAAAACACCAATTTTTAAAAAACATTAAGCTTAAGATTAATAGGGGTGCCCAAACTTTTTCATATAACTGTATATTACCATTAAGGCCTGCTGCACAAAGTCTCCTCTTAAAAGTTGTTGTAGAGATGTGTCTGCTGCTAGAACTCTGTGTGGCATTGACCTGGTCTCTAATCTGAGCTGCTGTTAACCTGCGATTTCTGAGGCTGTTGACTCGGATAAACTTATCCTCAGAAGCAGAGGTGACTCTTGGTCTTCCTTTCCTGGCGCGGTCCTCATGTGAGCCAGTTTCTTTGTAGCGCTTGATGGTTTTTGCAACTGCACTTGGGGACGCTTTCAAAGATTGCCCAATTTTTCGCACTGACTGACCTTCATTTCTTAAAGTAATGATGGGCACTCGTTTTTCTTTACTTAGCTGCTTTTTTCTTGCCATAATACAAATTCTAACAGTCTATTCAGTAGGACTATCAGCTGTGTATCCACCAGACTTCTGCACAACACAACTGATGGTCCCAACCCCATTTATAAGGCAAGAAATCCCACTTATTAAACCTGACTGGGCACACCTGTGAAGTGAAAACCATTTCCGGTGACTACCTCTTGAAGCTCATCAAGAGAATGCCAAGAGTGTGCAAAGCAGTCATCAAAGCAAAAGGTGGCTACTTTGAAGAACCTAGAATATAAGACCTATTTTCAGTTGTTTCACACTTTTTTGCTAAGTATATAATTCCACATGTGTTAATTCATAGTTTTGATGCCTTCAGTGTGAATGTACAATTTTCATAGTCATGACAATACAGAAAAATCTTTAAATGAGGTGTGTCCAAACTTTTGGTCTGTACTGTATATATAATAAATATACACAGACACACACATACGGGAAAATGAAGTATTTGATACACTGACAATTTTGTACCTTTTTCCACCTACAAAGAATGGAGAGGTCTGTAATTTTTTATAGTATGTACACTTGTCACACCAGGTGTGATTGCAAAACAGAGGGGAAAGGGGGAAGAGGTGACCTCCTAATCTGGACTAGCGTCACCCTGTCTCCCCTTAACGTCCCTATACAGCCTTTGCAGCTGTCGCCGATCACGTGCCTCGTCCTACTATCCCTGGCGTAAGGCCGCAGCAGGGGGTGGAAGGAGACAAACACTAGTCAACCTCCGCTTTCACTCTAAAGACAAAAGGGGAAGACAACACAGGGGAATAACAACTTCGCTTTAGAAGAACTCCAACAGGGCACATGGCCTCAAGACTCCAGAGAGGATGTGATGCTGCTTCAGCTAAGTTCCAAGTAGAAATGAGTATAACTGGCGACGCCCACCTAGACACACCAGGTATATATACAGACTAAAGGGAGGTAGTCGCTGGGTCTTAATTATAGCCTCCTATCTAGGCAGCTGTCTGCATTGCCAAACGTGGAGATCTCCTGCAAACCACTGCAGGGCGACTGTCTGTCACCTCTGACACACCCGTGACAGTACCTCCCCCCCCCTGTACAAGTGGCCTCCGGACACTCAGGACTGGATTTCTCAGGAAAAGAGGTGAAAAGAGCGAACCAATCTGGAAGCGTTCACCTCTGACGCTGAAACCCACTTCCTCTCCTCCGGACCATAGCCTTTCCAGTGCACCAAGTATTGCAGAGAACGACGTTGGAGACGAGAATCTACTATCCTCGAAATCTCGAACTCCAAATTACCATCAACCATTACTGGGGGTGGTGGTAAAGGTGGAGGACTCAAGAGGTTCTACGTACCTTTTGAGTAAGGACTTGAGGAACACATTGTGAACCTTAAGGGCCCGAGGAAGTTCAAGACGAAATGCTGCTGGGTTAATGACGGTGGTAATTTTGTTGGGACCAATAAACCTAGGTCCCAGCTTCCAAGAAGGAACTTTCAGCCTTATGTTCTTGGTAAACAACCACACAGTCATCCACATTCAGGTCCGGACCTGGCAAGCGTTTAGTCAGCCATACGTTTATACCTGTCACCCATGGTCTTCAAATTACACAGAACACCCTGCCACAATGAGGAGAGCGATGAAGCAAACCGTTCCTCTTCAGGAACTCCTGAAGCTCCTCCCCCACTGAAAGTACCGAACTGTGGATGATAACCGTATGCACCGAAAAACGGTGACCTTCCAGTGGATTCTTCACGATGATTATTGATGGCAAATTCTGCCAGCGGTAAGTAGGATACCCAATCCTCCTGATTTTCGGAGACTAAACACCTGAGGTATGTCTCCAAGTTCTGATTGAGCCTCTCGGCCTGACCGTTCGACTGAGGGTGGAAGGCAGAGGAAAAGGACAGCTGCACCCCCAGTCAGAGAACAGAATGCCTTCCAGAACTTGGAAACAAACTGGGTCCCCCGATCAGACACCACATCAGAGGGAACCCCGTGAATCTTCACAATCTCATTTATGAACACCTGAGCAAGTGTCTTAGCATTGGGAAGTGCAGGTAAAGCGACGAAGTGAACCATTTTACTGAACCTATCTACTACTACCAAAACCACCGTTTTGCCTGCAGAAACCGGTAGGTCAGTAATAAAATCCATGGACAAGTGTGTCCATGGCCTGCTAGGGATAGGTAGCGGAAGAAAAGTACCAGACTGACGGGTGTGCGAAACCTTAGAACGCTCACAAATACTACAAGCAGCTACGTGTTCAATTACATCCCGATGCAACCCCGGCCACCAAAAATGATGAGAGAGGAGGTCCGCGATTGCCTTACCACCTGGATGCCCAGCAAGCACAGTTATGATGGTCCTTGATTACTTTACGGCACAGATCAGGTGGTACATATAATTTTATTGAAGGGCAGGAGGCAGAGGTGTCCCCATGAGCCTCCAGCACCTCACCCTCCAGTTCAGGAAAAAGAGCTGAAAGGACTACCCCTTTCTGTAATATCGGGGCAGGGTTCTCATAGTCACCACCACCAGGGAAGCTCCGGTACAAAGCATCAGCCTTGACATTTTTGACCCATGGACGAAAAGTGACAACAAAATTGAACCTAGTAAAAAAACAAGGACTATCTGGCTTGACTAGGGTTGAGACGTTTAGCTGACTGGAGATATGACAGGTTCTTATGGTCAGTAATAGGATGGACAGCCCCCTCCAACTAGTGTCTCCATTCCTCGAACTCCAATTTGATCCCAAAAGTTTCCTATCACCCACGTCATAATTTCAGCTGAAGACCATTTTTTAGAAAAGAAGGCGTATGGACGCTATTTACCAGGGGACGAACACGGAGACAACACAGCCTCAACCCCGACATCCAAAGCATCAACCTCCACAATAAAGGGTTGAGAAACATTGCATTGACTGAGAATAGGTGCAGTGGCAAAATGATTCTTTAAGGAAGAAAAACATGGAGGGAAGCCTCCGACCAGTTGGAAAACTCAGACCCCTTCTTAGTCATGTCAGTAAGGGGTTTTACTACCACCCAGTAATTTTGGATGAATTTCCTGTAAAAATTAGTAAAGCCCAGAAAACGTTGTAGGGCCTTCAGGTTCTTGGGACATTCCCAGTCGAGGACTGCACGGATCTTCTCCGGATCCATCTGAAAACTTGAAGATGACAACAAGTACCCCAAAAACTGCACCTCCTGAACAGCAAAAACACATTTTTCTAGTTTGGCATAGAGTTTGTTATCCCTTAATATTTGGAACACCTGCTTAACATGTCCCCGATGGGTCTCAAAATCAGGTGAATAAACCAAAATATCGTCAAGATAGACCACCACAAACCCCCACCAAATGATGAAAAATATAATTTATGAAATGCTGGAATACCACAGTTGCATTGGTCAAACCAAGAGGCATAACCAGACTCTCGAAATGACCTTCCGGGGTATTGAACGCTGTCTTCCATTCATCCCCTTCTCTGATTCAAACCAGATTGTAGGCTCCCCTTAAATCCAATTTGGAGAATACCTTAGCTCCCACAACCTGGCTGAACAAATCAGGAATCAGAGGAAGAGGGTATGGATCACGGATGGTAATTTGATTTAATTCCCGGAAATCTGAACAGGGACATAGACCGCCATCTTTTTTTCTTCACAAAGAAGAACCCTGCCACCACGGGCGAAGATGAGGGTCTGATATGTCCTTTCTCCAGACTTTCCGCAATGAAATCCTTCATGGCTTGTCTCTCAGGGCCAGAAAGATTAAATAGTCTGGACTTTGGTAGTTTAGTTTTGGGGGTGGAGGCAAATCCTGAAACCCCTTTTCAGAAAAAACGTCCTCAAAACCAGACAGAAAAGCAGGCAGTATCCCCTTAGAGACAGCAACAATAGAAGCATTCAGACAGTTCTCATGGCAGTAATCTCCCCATTCAGTAATTTCCCCAATTTGCCAATCCACCAACGGATTATGTTTAACAAGCCAGGGGATACCTAAATCAATCGGAGTAGGGAGATTTTCCAAAACATAGCAAGGGATGATTTTACAATGAACTGACCCCACCCTCAGTTTTACATTATGTACAATCTGAGTAAATGCTTTTTGTGCAAGAGACGCCAAGTCAATGGCAAAGATGGGAATAGGTTCAGCTAAAGCCCAGCAAGCAAGGCCATGAGTTTTCACAAACGCAGCATCAACCATACTGACCCCGACTCCACTGTCAACAAAAACAGAAATGTTTTCGGTTTTGCTCTCTAGCACCACCTCTGCTGTCAGGACAAGGCAGGAACTGCAGTTTGGCCACAAATACACCCCTTGTTTATCTTACTCCAGACTACCACGAGTAAAACGAGTTTCCTTTTGTTTAGAAATTGAAGGTCAGGTCCCAACAAAGTGTCCCTTTTTCCCACAAAAAAACATACGCCTCTTTTCTTGTGAATCTCCGGGGAGACGTATGATGTAGAGACACCCCTTAACTGCATGGGTTCCTCCACCTCCCCCAGTACTGGTTCACCCCCAGACCGCTCCCTTGGCAAAGGTACACAACCCTGACAAGTCCCAGCGGAGAAGGTTGCACCCGTTTATCCCGAAGGTGCCTGTCCAGAGGTATGGTCAAAGACATGGCAGCCTCCAAGGACTGAGAGGTATCCTATACAGCCAAGGCATATTTCAACCTTTCAGTAAACCCCTCACAAAATTGACTTTTAAGGGCTGGGTTATTCCATTTGGAATCTGTTGCCCATCTACGGAATTCCGAACTGTACGTTTCCACTGACCGAATCCCATGCTGAAGGCGACGTAGCTTAGACTCTGCCAAGGCGACTCAGTCAGGGTCATCATAGATGAGGGCAAGAGCTTCAAAAAATCCCTCCACAGACTGGAGACAAACTGACTCCTGTGGTAACGAAAAAGCCCATGACTGAGGATCGCCCTGCAGTAGAGAGATCACAATACCAACCTGTTGCTCCTCATTACCGGAGGAGTAGGGATGAAGTTTGAAGTACAATTTGCATGCCTACTTAAACACAAAAAACTTGCCCTTACCTCCTGACAACCTGTCCGGGAGGTCAACCTTGGGTTCAGACTGGACAGGTCTACCAGCAGAAACCCCTACATTGGCGGCCTGTAACCGGTTATGATGCTGCTGAGCCTCACAGCAGAGGTCATTTAGCTCCAGAGACAGCGGAACTGCTCTGCAAGTTCTGCAACTGGTCCCATACTAAAGGGAGTAAGGGAAAAAAAGGTGCATGCCCAAAAACACACAAAGAAAAAAAACAACAAAATGTCAATCTTGTGTTTTTTCTCTTTTTTTTTCCCAAAACGTGCTTGGCCGGTTTTAATTTCCCGCCAGGTGTGAGTGCCACACAGAGGGGAAAGGGAACGGGAGCCCAGACACTAGGGAAATGGGGAAGAGGTGACCGCCTAATCTGGACTAGCGTCTCCCCCTAACTTCCCTATACAGCCTCTGCAGCTGTCACCGATCACGTGCCTCGCCCTACTATCCCTGGCGTAAGGCTATAGCTGGGGGTGGAAGGAGATGAGCACTAGTCAACCTCCCCTAGCTCTCTAAAGACAAAAGGGGAAGACAACACGGGAATAACAACTTAGCTTTAGAAGAACTCCAACAGGGCACATGGCCTCAAGACTCCAGAGAGGACGTGATGCTGCTTCAGCCAAGTTCCAAGTAGAAATTAGTGTAACCAGCGACGCCCACCTAGACACACCAGGTATATATACATCCAGACTAAAGGGAAGTAGTCGCTGGGTCCTAAACACAGCCTCCTATCTAGGCAGCTCTCTACAATGCCAAACGTGGAGATCTCTCTCAAACCACTGCAGGGCGACTGTCTGTCACCTCTGACACACCCGTGACAACACTTCAACTGTGAGAGACAGAATCTAAAAAAATCCAGAAAATCACATTGTCTGATTTTTACATAATTTATTTGCATTTTTTTGCATGAGTATTTGATACCATAGAAAAACAGAACTTAATATTTGGTACAGAAACATTTGTTTTTAATTACAGAGGTCAGACTTTTCCTGTAGTTCTTGACCAAGTTTGCACACACTGCAGCAGGGATTTTGGCCCACTCCTCCATACAGATAGTCTCCAGATCTTTCAGGTTTCGGAGCTATCGCTGGGCAACATTGAGTTTCAGCTGATGTGAGCAGTGGGACCTTACAAGACCTGCAGGATTTCAATCCATGATGGCGTAGTGTGTTACTAATGTTAATGTTTGAGGTTTTTATCCCAGCTCTCTTCAGGTTATTGAGAGGTCCTCCCGTGTGATTCTGAGAAAGGTCAAGAATCAGCCCAGAACTATCCTTACCCCACGAGACGATATTTTACATGGACCCCGAGACTGAAGAAGATTGACAGTCATCTTGTGTTTCTTCCTTTTTTCTAATAATTGTGCCAACAGTTGTTGCCTTCTCACCAAGTTGCTTGCCTATTGTCCTGTAGCCCATCCCAGCTCTTTGGTCTTGGCCATGGTGGAGAGGCTGGAATGTGATTGAACCCGTTATCTGTATAAAAGACACCTGTCCACACACTCCACAGGTGCAATTAATACAGGCAATGAGTGCAGAGTAGGAAGGATTCTTAAGAAAAACTAACAGGTCTGTGAGAGTCAGAATTCTTGTTGGTTGGTAGGTGATAAAATACTTATTTCATGCAATAAAATGGAAATAATTATGTAAAAATCATACAATGTATTTTCTGGATGTTTTTGTTTTTTTTCTAAGCTTCTGTCTCACAGTTGAAGTGTGTCCACAATAAAAATTACAGACCTCTCCATTCTTTGTAAGTGGGAGAACTTGAAAAATCGGCAGTGTATCAAATACTTATTTTCCCTACAGTACATAGTCATGGCATGTAACCCTTGTTCCAGAAAATTAAGTATTTCTCCCAGAAAATTATTGAACTGACACATGTTTTGTTATGCACATTTATTTCCTTTTGTATGTATTGGAATATCAAAAAAAAAAAAAAGAAAATTGGACATTATTTCACACGCAACCCCCAAAATAGGCTGGACAAAATTGTTACCACCCTCAACTTAATATTTGGATGCACATCCTTTGGAATAAATAACTGCAATCAGTCGCTTCCGATACCCACCAACAAGCTTCTTGCACCTCTCGGATTTTGGACCATTGTTTTGCTAATTGCTCCAGGTCTCTCATATTTGAAGGGTGCCTTCTCCCTACAGAAATTATAAGATCTCTTTACAGGTGTTTAATGGGATTTAGATCCGGACTCATTGCTGGCCACTTCAGAACTCTCCAGCGCTTTGCTTCCATCTATTTCTGGCTGCTTCTTGAAGTATGTTTGGGGTCATTGTCCTACTGGAAGACCGGTGACCTAGGAAGCAAACCCAGCTTTCTGACTGTCACTGGGCACTACTTTGCGACCCAAAATCCTTTGGTAATCTTCAAGTTTCATTATGCCTTGCACACAGTTAAGGCACCCAGTTCCAGAGGTAGCAATACAAACCCAAAACATCTTTGAAACACCATATTTGACTGTAGGTACGGTGTTTTTTCTTTATAGGCCTCATTGATTTAAACAGAATGTTGTGCTTTTCCAAAAAACTCTATCTTGGTCTCTTATGTCCACGAGATGCTTTCCCAGAACGATTTTGGCTTACTCATATACATTTTGTCAACCTGCAGTCCAGCTTTTTTATGTCTGTGTCAGCAGTGGGGTCCTCCTGGGTCTTCTGACATGGTGTGTCTTTTCATTCAGATGTTGACGGATAGTTTGCGCTGACACTAATTCACCCTGAGCCTGCAGGACAGCTTGAATTTCTCTGGAACTTGATTGGGGCTGTTTATCCACTATCCAGACTATCCTGTGTTGAAAACTTTCATCAATTTTTCTTTGCTGTCCACTTACAGGGGGATTGGCTACAGAGCCATAGGTTGTAAACGTCTTGCTTATACTGCACACCATGGACAAAGGAACATAAAGATCTCTGGAGATGGACCTGTAAACTTCAGATTGTTGATATTGTTCAACAATTTTGATTCTCAAGTCCTCAGTTTTCTTCTCTTTCTCTTCTCCATGCTTAGCGTGGCACACACACTGCAAAGATTGAGATTGTGTCAACTTATCCCCTTTTTTATCAGGTTTCAGGTGTGATTTTCATATTGCCCACACCTCTTGCCGCAGGTCAGTTTGAACGAGAATCACATGCTTGAAACAAAGTTGTTTACGCACAATTTTGGAAAGTTGACGACAATTTTGTCCAGCCTATTTTTTGGAGTTTTGTGTCAAATTCTATCCAATTTCCCCCCCTTTTTTCCCTCTATTTCCTGTGTGTTTATTGGAATAACACAAAAAATTGTATCTCAAAATGTGTAATTGCAATAATGTGTGTGTATATGTGTATATATATCTGAAAATTGTGACTTACATTTATATTCACCCCCCCTGTAGTCTGATACCCCTGATTGAGTGGCCTATTACCTCTCTACAAGTCACATAAGTAAATTGATCCCACCTGTGTGTAATAATCAGAATAACTGCAGGTGTGTGAAAAACCTCAGAGGTTTGTTTGAGAACATTAGAGATCAGACAGCATCATGGAAACCAAGGAACACACCAGACAGGTCAGTGAGAAAGTTGTGGAGAAAAGTAAAGCAAGGTTTGGTAATGAAAAAAAAAATTTGCCCAAACTTTGAACATCTCAAGGAGCACTGTTCAATCAATCATCCAAAAATGGACGGAGTATGGCAAAACTGCAAATCTACCAAGGACATGGCCGTCTATCTAAACAGACATACCAAGCACTAATTAGAGAAGCAGCCAAAGAGTCTAATGGTTAGCTGCTGAAGAGATCTACTGCTCAGGTGAGAGAATCAGTCCACAGGACAACTATTGTATCCTTCACAAATCTGGTCTTTATGTAAGCATGAATGTAGCGTCGGCGTCCCTGCCTCCTGCTAGGCAGGGACGCTGTTCCCCTCACCTCTCTGCTCCGTGCCCGGCGGCTTCCTCCCGCTCTGCCTGCAGCGCCCGCTCTCCCCCGGTCACTGTGCTTAGAGCGTGCGCGCGCTCCCCCTCTCTTAAAGGGACCGCGCGCGTCGCCCTAAGGAGTCCCCGGCCAATGGCCGGAGGATCCCTCCATATATAAGGCACCTCCTCCAAAATGGAGGTGCCCGAGCAATGTTGTTGCACTGTTCACTACTCTGCTTCAGCCCTCAGGTCCCGTTGCCAGTTACCTGCCAGTTACCTGCCAGTTACCTGCCAGTCTCCTGCCAGTTTGCTGCCTGATTCCTGCCTGTCATCCGCTTTCCTGCTTGCTAGCCTGAGGTCCGACGGTCTGCCTTCCGACACCTGTCAGTCTGTCTATGGACCAGCTTGCCCGCTCACCTGGGAGCGCTCACCTGCTACCTGCCTGATAGCCTACCTGGAGGCTCCGCCGTCACGTGCTGTGACCACCTGCCAGTCCAGAGACTCTTGCCCGCTCACCTGGGAGCGCTCATCTGCTACCTGCCTGTTAGCCTACCTGGAGGCTCCGCCGTCACATGCTGTGACCACCTGCTTATCCTGAGACTCTCGCCTGCTCACCTGGGAGCACTCATCTGCCATCTGCCTGCTAGCCTACCTGGAGGCTCAGCCGTCACAGGTCGTACCTGCCCGTTTACCCAGAGACTGCCCCGGTCACTTGCCGTGACCTCCTGCCCGTTTACCCAGAGACTGCCCCGGTCACTTGCCGTGACCTCCTACCCGTTTACCCAGAGACTGCCCCGGTCACTTGCCGTGACCTCCTGCCCGTTTACCCAGAGACTGTCCCGGTCACCTGCTGTGACCGCCTGCCTGTCTTCCCTGGTCGCCACCCGCTTCCTTACAAGGACTGCCCCCTTGTATAAGTTGCTCAGAGGTTCCGCCTCCCAGACCCGTTACAGTTTGCTCGGGCCATGGAACCTGGTGGCACCCAAGCTCCCTCGCTCTCGGACCTTTGTCATGAACTGTCCCAACAGGAGTCCATCCTGGGTCACCTGCGGAATGTCAATACTCGTCTGGACACTTTGACTGCCCCACCAGCAACCACCGCTAGTGTCATGACTCGCAGCCCGGCTGCTCCGCTGCCCACCAATACCGTAGTATCCTGCTCTGGAATCCGGCTTTCTGCACCTCCTCGCTTCGGAGGCGACTCCGCTCAAGCTCGGGGCTTCATTAACCAGTGCACCCTGCACTTTGAACACCAGTCCCACCAGTTTAATTCCGACCGGGCCAAAGTAGCCTTCATCATGTCCCATCTCACGGGAGAGGCACTGGCTTGGCTAAATCCTCTATGGGAGAGAGGAGACCCTCTGGTGTCCGACCTGCCAGCCTTTCTCACGGCTTTCCGGAAGGTCTTCGATGAACCCGGACGGAAGACCTCATCCGCCTCATCTCTGCTACGCCTCCGTCAAGGGAGTCTCACCGTGGGCCAATATGCCATACGGTTCCGTACCCTTGCTTCGGAGCTGGCCTGGGATAACGACGCCCTGGTGTCCGTCTTCTGGGAGGGTCTGTCCGGCCGTATTAAAGATGAACTCGCCGGTCGGGACATTCCTACCACTCTCGACGACTTGATTACACTTGCCACCCGGATTGACATCCGGTTCCAGGAGCGCGCTAGGGAGGTCACCCGTGAGAGGAGGATTCCATGTCTAGTCCCTACCTTCCAGAGACCCGTCACTCCCTCCGTTTCTCCCCAGGCACACTCACCTGAGCCTATGCAGGTCGACCAGACCAAGATGATCAAGACCCGTCAAGACTTACGTCGTGCCGAGGGGAGCTGTTTCTACTGTGGCAGTAAGGAGCACCGGATCCGTTCCTGCCCTGAGAGGTCGGGAAACGCCTGTGTCTAGGATCGCTCAGAGAGGTCGCCCTAGACAAAAGTAAACCCTCTCCATCCCTGATGCTGTCTGTTTCTATCCTCTGCTGAGAGAACCGCTATTTTGAACTGGCTCAACTTGACTCTGGAGCTGCTGGAAATCTCATCTCTCAATCCCTGGTAGAAAAATACCACATTCCCACCAAACCTCTGGCCGTACCTATATCTGTCGCCGCCGTGGATGGGGGCCTCTTACCACATCCCATCCAACTCATCACCGAATCTCTGACTCTACAGGTGGGAATGCTGCATTCCAAGAGCATCTCCTTTCATGTTCTGCCTGGACTCTCTCACGCACTATTGCTTGGCCTGCCTTGGCTCCAGAGACATGCACCCGTGCTTGACTGGCAGACCGGAGAGGTCCTTCGCTGGGGACAGGACTGCCATAAGACTTGTCTAGTTCCCGTTCATCCTGCCCGTCCTTCTCCTACCCCAGCCAATCTGCCCGGTCTTCCGGTTCCCTATTGGTCTTATGCGGATGTCTTCAATAAAAAAGAGGCAGAGACTTTACCTCCTCATAGACCATACGACTGCCCAATCGACCTGATGCCCGGCTCTACTCCTCCCCGTGGGCGAATCTACCCTTTGTCCGCTGCTGAAACCCGGTCCATGTCTGAATATATTGAGGAGAACCTGGCCCGGGGATTTATCCGGAAATCTACCTCCCCGGCGGGAGCAGGCTTCTTCTTTGTCAAAAAGAAGGACGGCTCACTCCGTCCATGTATAGACTATAGAGGCCTAAACCAGATTACTGTGAAGAATAAATACCCCCTTCCGCTTATTCCTGAATTATTTGACCGTCTGAGGGGGGCTAGAATCTTCACCAAACTGGATCTCCGTGGGGCATATAACCTGGTCCGTATCCATCAGGGGGATGAGTGGAAGACGGCATTCAATACCCGGGACGGCCACTATGAGTACCTTGTGATGCCCTTCGGTCTCTGTAACGCTCCTGCCGTCTTTCAAGAGTTGGTCAATGACATCTTCCGTGATCTTCTCTACTCCTGCGTGGTGGTGTACCTGGACGATATCTTGGTCTTCTCTCCGGATCTTCCTACTCACCGGAGGGACGTTCGTCAGGTCCTGCTCAGGCTCAGGCAGAACCACCTCTACGCTAAATATGAGAAGTGCATCTTTGAGCAGACCTCTCTTCCATTTCTGGGCTACATAATCTCTCAGACTGGTCTACAAATGGATCCTGAGAAACTGTCTGCCATCCAGAAGTGGCCCCGACCAGAGGGGTTGAAGGCTATTCAGCGGTTCCTGGGCTTCGCCAACTATTACCGCCTGTTCATACCGCACTTCTCTTCCCGGACCGCCCCTATCTCTGCTCTCACCCGTAAAGGTACGAACCCCAGAGAATGGCCGCCCGAAGCAGAGGAGGCATTTCTTTCCTTAAAACAGGCCTTCCTCTCCGCCTCGGTGCTGCATCGTCCGGACGGCAACAAGCAATTCTTCCTAGAAGTTGACGCATCCTCCTCCGGAGCTGGGGCGGTACTTACCCAAAAATCTTCTTCCGGAAGAAAGGTAACCTGCGGCTTTTTCTCCAAACTTTTCTCCTCTTCTGAGCGCAATTATTCTATAGGAGACCGAGAATTGTTGGCCATTAAGATGGCACTGGAGGAGTGGCGTTACCTGCTCGAGGGGGCTCTCCACCCGGTAATAATTTACACTGACCACAAGAACTTGGCATATCTCCAGAGTGCCCAGAGACTTAACCCGCGCCAAGCCCGGTGGTCTTTGTTTTTTGCCCGCTTTGATTTCATTCTTCATTTTCGTCCGGCTGACAAAAACATCAAAGCTGACGCCCTGTCCCGATCCTTTCTGATGTCTGATCTTGAGGAGGAGCCTAAACACATCATCGATCCCGCCAGAGTAATGCAGGTAGCCCCCGTGGGCCTAAATCGTCTCCCTCCCGGTAAGACGTTCATAACGGAGTCCGATCGGGAGAAGATTCTACACTGGGGTCACTCGTCTAAGCTAGCTGGGCACGCCGGTCAGAAAAAGACCCTCCAGCTTATTACCCGGCACTACTGGTGGCCTACCCTGCACAAGGATGTAATTGACTTTGTTTCTGCCTGTGTGTCCTGCGCCCACAACAAAGTTCCGAGACACCTGCCTGCCGGCCGCCTTCTCCCTCTGCCTGTGCCTGCTGCCCCGTGGCAACATATAGCTATGGACTTCATAACAGATCTCCCCGTCTCTGCCGGTTGTACGGTCATTTGGGTGGTCGCTGATCGCTTTTCCAAAATGGCTCATTTTATTCCCCTGCCAGGCCTCCCGTCTGCTCCCGAGCTAGCTAAAGACTTTATCCGCCACATCTTCCGTCTCCATGGTCTGCCTCTCCACATCGTGTCGGATCGTGGGGTTCAGTTCACCTCACGCTTCTGGAGAGCCACATGTAAACTGCTCGACGTCACCCTGGACTTCTCCTCCGCTTACCACCCACAGTCCAATGGTCAAGTGGAGCGGATCAATCAGAATTTGACCAGTTACCTCCGGCACTTCGTTAATGCCCACCATTCAGACTGGGTGGATCTCCTACCATGGGCCGAGTTCTCTTACAACAATCACGAGAGCGAATCTTCTTCTAAATCCCCGTTTTTTGTAGTCTTCGGTCAGCATCCTCGGATCCCTTTTCCTGTCTCCACCTCTGTGGACAACCCGGCCGCGGAATCTCTCGTTAGCAAATTTTCTTCCATTTGGTGGGAGAGCACCCGATCCGCACTCCTTCAGTCATCCGAGCCGATGAAGAGACACGCCGACAAAAAACGCCTGGATTCCCCACAATTTCATCCCGGAGATAAAGTCTGGCTCTCATCCAAATATGTCCGGCTCAAGATTCCTTCCTATAAGTTAGGGCCTCGGTTCATCGGCCCACTGGAGGTTATCAAACAGATCAACCCGGTGGCCTATAAATTGAAACTCCCGGCCAACTTACGGATCCCTAACTCCTTCCATGTATCTCTTCTCAAACCTGTGGTACTTAACTCCTTTTCCAAGTCTACAGGTACGCCTCCTGCTCCGGTTTCTGCTGAAGACGAGTTTGAGGTAGAGAATATTCTGGCCACCAAAAGGGTAAGAGGAAAGACCTTTTTTCTAGTGGATTGGAAGGGGTTTGGTCCTGAGGAGAGAACGTGGGAGCCCCGGGAGAACATCCATGCCCCTCTCATCCTTGCTAAATTTCTGTCTGGCCTAAAAAAGGGGGGGCCTAAAGGGGGGGGTACTGTAGCGTCGGCGTCCCTGCCTCCTGCTAGGCAGGGACGCTGTTCCCCTCACCTCTCTGCTCCATGCCCGGCGGCTTCCTCCCGCTCTGCCTGCAGCGCCCGCTCTCCCCCGGTCACTGTGCTTAGGGCGCGCGCTCCCCCTCTCTTAAAGGGGCCGCGCGCGTCGCCCTAAGGAGTCCCCGGCCAATGGCCGGAGGATCCCTCCATATATAAGGCACCTCCTCCAAAATGGAGGTGCCCGAGCAATGTTGTTGCACTGTTCACTACTCTGCTTCAGCCCTCAGGTCCCGTTGCCAGTTACCTGCCAGTTACCTGCCAGTCTCCTGCCAGTTTGCTGCCTGATTCCTGCCTGTCATCCGCTTTCCTGCTTGCTAGCCTGAGGTCCGACGGTCTGCCTTCCGACACCTGTCAGTCTGTCTATGGACCAGCTTGCCCGCTCACCTGGGAGCGCTCACCTGCTACCTGCCTGATAGCCTACCTGGAGGCTCCGCCGTCACATGCTGTGACCACCTGCCAGTCCAGAGACTCTTGCCCGCTCACCTGGGAGCGCTCGCCTGCTACCTGCCTGATAGCCTACCTGGAGGCTCCGCCGTCACATGCTGTGACCACCTGCTTATCCTGAGACTCTCGCCTGCTCACCTGGGAGCACTCATCTGCCATCTGCCTGCTAGCCTACCTGGAGGCTCAGCCGTCACAGGTCGTACCTGCCCGTTTACCCAGAGACTGCCCCGGTCACTTGCCGTGACCTCCTGCCCGTTTACCCAGAGACTGCCCCGGTCACTTGCCGTGACCTCCTACCCGTTTACCCAGAGACTGCCCCGGTCACTTGCCGTGGCCTCCTGCCCGTTTACCCAGAGACTGTCCCGGTCACCTGCTGTGACCGCCTGCCTGTCTTCCCTGGTCGCCACCCGCTTCCTTACAAGGACTGCCCCCTTGTATAAGTTGCTCAGAGGTTCCGCCTCCCAGACCCGTTACAATGAAAATTAATAACCTACAAAATACTGAGATTATTGTATGTGTTTAGTGGATAGCATGAGCAACGAAACCTAGAAAAATAATGTATAGCCACTACTAATTAATTCAAAATTTTATTTGAGTGAAAATATATATCCAAAAATATAGAAAGTCATAAAACGAATGGTGAAGCTACAGTGGGTACGGAAAGTATTCAGACCCCTTTAAATTTTTCACTGCTTGTTTCATTGCAGCCATTTGGTAAATTCTATAAAGTTAATTATTTTTTCTCATTAAAGTACACTCTGCACCCCATCTTGACTGAACAAAACATAAATGTAGAATTTTTTGCAAGTTTATTAAAAAATAATAACCTGAAATATCACATGGTCATAAGTATTCAGACCCTTTGCTCAGACACTCATATTTATGTCACATGCTGTCCATTTCCTTGTGATCCTCCTTGAGATGGTTCTACTCCTTCATTGGAGTCCAGCTGTGGAAAGGCACACACCTGTCTATATAAGACCTCACAGCTCACAGTGCATGTCAGACCAAATGAGAATCGTGAGCTCAAAGGAACTGCCCAAGGAGCTCAGAGACAGAATTGTGGCAAGGCACAGATCTGGCCAAGGTTATAAAAGAATTTCTGCATTACTCAAAGTTCCTAAGAGCACAGTGGCCTCCATCATCCTTAAATGGAAGAAGTTTGGGACCACCAGAAGTCTTCCTAGACCTGGCCGTCCAGCCAAACTGAGCAATCGTGGGAGAAGAGCCTTGGTGAGAGAGGTAAAGAAGAACCCCAAGATCAATGTGGCTGAGCTCCAGAGATGCAGTAGGGAGATGGGAGAAAGTTCCACAAAGTCAACTATCACTGCAGCCCTCAACCAGTCGGGCCTTTATGGCAGAGTGGCCCAACGGAAGCCTCTCCTCAGTGCAAGACATATGAAAGCCTGCATAGAGTTTGCTCAAAAACACATGAAGGACTCCCAGACTATGAGAAATAAGATTCTCTGGTCTGAAGAGACAAAGATAGAACTTTTTGGTGATAATTCTAAGCAGTATGTGTGGAGAAAACCAGGCACTGCTAATCACCTGAACAATACAGTGCCAACAGTAAAACATGCTAGTGGCAGCATCATGCTAGTGTTTTTCAGCTCCAGGGATAGGACGACTGGTTGCAATTGAAGGAAACATGAATGCAGCCAAGTACAGAGATATCCTGGATGAAAACCTCTTTCCAGAGTGCTCTGGACTGCAGACTTGGCCGAAGGTTCACCTTCCAACAAGACAATGACCTTATGCACGCAGCTAAAATAACAAAGGAGTGGTTTCAGAACAACACTGACCATTCTTGACTGGCCCAGCCAGAGCCCTGACCTAAACCCAATTGAGCATCTCTGGAGAGACCTGAAAATGTCTGTTCACCATCCAACCTGACGGAACTGGTGAGGATCTGCAAGGAAGAATGGCAGAGGATCCCCAAATCCAGGTGTGAAAAACTTGTTGCATCATTCCTAAGAAGACTCATGGCTGTACTAGCTCAAAAGGGTGCTTCTACTCAATACTAAGCAAAGGGTCTGAATATTTATGACTGTGATATTTCAGTTTTTCTTTTTTAATAAATTTGCAAAAATTTCTACATTTCTGTTTTTTTTCAGTCAAGATGGGGTGCAGAGTGTACTTTAATGAGAAAAAAAATGAACTTTTTAGAATTTACCAAATGGTTGCAATGAAACAAAGAGTGAAAAATTTAAAGGGGTCTGAAAACTTTCCGTAACCACTGTACAAAAGAGTATATGAAAGTTTCATTAGATATGGGGGCCACATCTAGAAGCAGGTCAGCAGCCTATGATATTGTGATTAACGCGATATATAAAATACTATATGTCTAAAGGAGTATGACCAAGGTATGTAGTGTAAACTATATATTAATACATCTCAGACATACTAGAGAACAAATATATCACAAATATAGCAGGACCTACCAAAAACAGGAGCCCCTACTCCCAACATACGTTTCGCCTGAGCTTACTCGAGGATTTATAATTAGAAGAGAAGTGGTCACCATTTAAACAACTTTTGATCAATGAGCACTATCCCGGTAGAAGTGCTCATCATATTCAGGTGTAGGATAATTAGATTAGTATATCCACACGTTAATGGGAGAACGGCAAAATTAAAAAGGTGTAAAAGCCAATGGGCATGTTAAATGCGTTCCACAGTGACACTCTTACCCGTCAATGGCGCATGGAAAGATGCACCAGCCGTCAGGAAGTGACGTGTTGACGCAAACAGAAGTGACTGATGCTCTCCATGGTGGTCACCTCAAGATGCGTCCACATAATGATGGGTCATTGACGCCCCCAGAAAATGAACATGCATTTCAGGATGGAACACACAGGAGGAGGGAATTGCACACAAACTCATTTATAAAGACCATGCAGGGGGAGGAAAAATGTACACCAGAATATCTGATCCACAATAATAAAAGAAAGAATGAAACTATAGTGAGATTATCAAACTCCAATATGGATGAATGAATAAAGAGTGTATAATAGGGTAAAAATTGTGTGGTGTGGATGTGTAGTATACCAACAATACTAAATGAGATGTAATAAATGCGTAATAAGGGACATACATCTATGCATACATATGTAGTAATAATAATAATCTACTTTTATTTAGCGCCAACATATTCTGCAGCGCTTTACATACAATATCATGGCTGTCCCCACTGGGGCTCACAATCTAAATTCCCTATCAGTATGTCTTTGGAGTGTGGGAGGAAATCGGAGAACCCGGAGGAAACCCACGCAAACACTGGGAGAACATGTGTATAAGTCAGAGTAATATGGTGGGCGCATGATGGTTTAGAATAATTTTCGTGCTACATGGTAGGAAAGCAGAATATATTATATAGATACTACGGAACAAAGAACAAAGATATTTGCAGGTGAAACAAGCGAGATTTATTAATACAGCGGAAAAAAAATTCTGTACATGAAACAGGCCGACGTTTTGGTCAGAATGATCTTCATCACTGCCTACGAAAATATACATGCAAAAGAAAAGAACAAGTAGAAATTGGAAGTAAATATAAAAGCCAAGAAAAAAATAATTGGGTAGAATGTGGTGAAGCGACATAAGCCATATCAAAAATGGAAAGGGATTATGTAAAATAATATGGTATGAAATGGAAACTAAAGTAAAATAAAAGAAACAAGGAAATAAAATAAACATTACATAGAGGTGGAAGCTGGGAAACCAATAAAATCAAATCAAATGAATAATGTGGGGTATCATAAGATACATATGAGAGTACATTGAAACTGACTATAGAGTAAATTAAATGCAAAATGCAAGAAAGGGAGGAGAGGGAAGGTGTAAGTGAGGAAAGCAGGAAGAAAAAGAATGACATACTTTAACAGGCAGAGCAAGATTAAAAAGGGATTGTATAGTATCCGTTGGATAAGATGGAACACAACAGGCCAGACCGCATATCCAATATACGAGTTGGGGGTCAGTTGGGTAATAGTGATCACAAAAAATAAGCTTTCATGTATCCTTTAATAAAATGTGTAGCAGAGGGGTTACAAGGACACTAAACTTCAGGAAGGCAAATTTCCAACGGTTGAGAGATGATCTTGGTGCAATAAACTGGGACGATATCCTGAGACATAAAACGACACAGAGCAAATGGGAGACATTTATTAGCATCCTGAATAGGACCTGTGCACAATATATACCCTATGGGAATAAACATGGTAGAAATAGGAGGAAACCATTATGGCTAAATAGAGCTGTAAAGGGCGCAATAAGTGACAAAAAGAAAGCATTTAGAGAACTAAAGCAAGTAGGTAGTGATGAGGCATTAAATAAATACAGAAAATTAAATAAATTCTGTAAAAACCAAATCAAGGCAGCAAAGATTGAGACAGAGACTCATTGCCAGAGAAAGTAAAAATAATCCCAAAATATTCTTTAACTACATAAATAGTAAGAAACTAAAAAATGATAGTGTTGGCCCCCTTAAAAATAGTCTGGGTGAAATGGTGGATGAGGATGAGGAAAAAAGCCAATATGCGAAATGATTTTTTTTTCAACAGTATTTACACAAAATCGCATGACAGAAAACATGATCAGTGATAACAAAAATTCTCCATTAAATGTCACTTGCTTAACCCAGCAGGAAGTATGGCGGCTTCTAAAAATCACTAAAGTTGACAAATCCCCGGGCCTGGATGGGATACACCCGCGAGTACTGCAGGAATTAAGTAAAGTCATAGATAGACCATTATTTTTAATCTTTAAAGATTCCATAATAACAGGGTCTGACCTGGGTTTACGAAGGACCGTTCCTGTCAAACTAATCTGATCAGCTTTTATGAAGAGGTAAGTTCTGGACTGGACCAAGGAAATCCAGTGAATGTTATGTATATGTATGGGGATAGGGGAAAATATATGTAAGTGGGTTAAGAACTGGCTCAGTGATAGGAAACAAAGGGTAGTTATTAATGGAACACACTCAGACTGGGTCTCAGTTAACAGTGGGGTACCACAGGGGTCAATATTGGGCCCGCTTCTTAACATATTTATTAATGACTTTGTAGGGGGCATACAGAGTAGTATTTCAATATTTGCAGATGACACTAAACTCTACAGGGTAATCAATACAGAGGAGGACAATTTTATATTACAGGAGGATCTATGTAAACTAGAAGCTTTGGCTGATAAATGGCAAATGAGCTTTAATGGGGATAAATGTAAAGTAATGCACTTGGGCAGAGGAAATAAAATGTATACTTATATGCTTAATAGTAAAACACTGGGCAAAACTGTCACTGAAAAAGACCTGGGTGTATTGGTGGATGACACTCTCATTTGGTGGCCAGTGTCAGGCAGCTGCTGCAAAGGCAAATACAATAATGGGAAGCATTAAAAGAGGCATAGATGCTCATGAAGAGAACATAATTTTACCTCTATACAAGTCACTAGTGCGACCACACTTAGAATACTGTGTACAGTTCTGGTCTCCGGTGTATAAGAAAGACATAGCTGAACGAGAGTGGGTGCAGAGAAGAGTGACCAAGGTTATTAGAGGACTGGGGGGTCTGCAATATCAAGACAGGTTATTACACTTGGGGTTATTTAGTTTGGAAAAACGAAGGCTTAGGGGGGGATCTTATTACTATGTACAAGTATATGAGGGGACAGTACAAAGACCTTTCTACTGATCTTTTTACTCTGAGGCCTGAGACGGGGACAAGGGGGCATCTTCTACGTCTGGGGGAAAGAAGGTTTAATCATAATCATAGACGCGGATTCCTTACTGTAAGAGCAGTGAGACTATGGAACTCTCTGCCGCATGATGTTGTAATGAGTGATTCACTATTAAAATTTAAGAAGGGCCTGGATGCCTTTCTTGAAAAGTATAATAATACAGGTTATATATACTAGATTCCTTGTTAGGGCGTTGATCCAGGGAACTAGTCTGATTGCCGTATGGAGTCAGGAAGGATTTTTTTTCCCCAATGTGGAGCTTAGTGTTTGCCACATGTTTTTTTTTTATTGCCTTCCTCTGGATCAACATGTTAGGCTATGGGTTGAGCTAGATGGACTTAGTCTTCCTTCAACCATAAAAACTATATTACAAATACAAACCGCATAGTAAGCCATATAAAAGATCAAACGTGCTTACCAATATAAAGAGACAGATAAGGAACTGTTGCATGGAGTGTGGTGTCTAACCGCATGTGACATTTCCAATAGCCAGTGCCATACGGAAATGACGTCGTGCTCAATACTCATAGGACCGGATGTGTGGCAAGAAGAACGCTCAACACTGGACGGAAGTGGGGCAAGAGAAGCTGAGGTGATGTCATAATAGAAAACAAACTGGATGTGTGACAGAAGGAACATGCAATGCTAGACTGAAACAGGGCAGAGTGGGAGGACAGAAGTGGGGCACTAGGAAACACCAAGGTAGAATTATAAAAATAGGGGCAGAGTAAAGGATAATAAGGAAACCAAGGGAAGTAAGCACTTGGGGAAAAGAAGTACAACTTAAATATAACCTAAAGTAACGACAGAACTAAGTAAAAAAGAATCAAGCAACTTGTGTGATGAACGTGAGCAATGAAAACATGCTTGTGAAAAAACGGTATCTTTTTAATAGAGCCTGTCACGTCATAAACACATAGTGACATATAAACATGAAAATACATATAAAATGAACATAAAATTATATACATATTGCGGCTCACTCGGCTGCCCATAGAGGTAGACACAGGTTAACTGTCTCTTTAAATCTTCCGCTGGGTTTATTAAGAATACTGCATAAACCGTGGCAATGTTAGCAAAACAAACACGGCCTTCCCAGCCTAACTGGAAAAACAAAGCATAATGTATGGCACAGTCCTTGTTGCTACGAGAAACCGCCCGCTTCAGGAACAAACAACACAATACAGCTCCAGAGCTTTCACCTCCAGGCCCACCCCACACATACTGCTCTAGAAAGCTGAGTATTTATCCTCTGCACTCCTCCCACTCTACAACTGTTCAATCATCCTCGCACTAAACATGGCTGATTAACCCCTCTCAGCAATTTGTGTGCAGGATCATTTTTCCTAGGTTTATATTACTGAAGCTAACAACCTCAGTGCTACACATCTCCCCCCTACTACTTTGCTGTTGATTTTGTCACATATCCCACACACCTCTTCCCAAAGGGGATTTAGGCACCTTCATTCACCAAACAGGGAAGTCTAGACAGGGCTACAGGACTTCAACTTTCATGTGAAACACAGGCATTGGAAGCTGCACAGTAACGCAGATGTCCTGAGTTTCAACTCTTGGAGCGCCATCTCTGCTTCAAGAGACCATTTGGCCATTGACGTCTTTGTGCCCGTAAGAAGATCGGTCAGGGGTGCGGCTGTCATGGCGAAATTCAGGATACACCACTGATAGTATCCCACCATTCCTAGAAATGCCCAAACCTGTTTCTTGGAGACTGGTTTCGGCCAAATTTGGATTGCCTATTCACTTGTAACTTTACTTTGCCTCTTCCGACGATATAGCCCAAGTATTTTCCCTTCTTTTTCCCCATGGCACACTTCTTTTTGTTTATGGTAAATGCCCACTTCATCAGCTCATCCAGCATGGCCTGGACCTTCAGCAGATGACTTCCCTAATCCGAGCTGAATATTACAATGTCGTTGAGGTGAGCTGCTGCGTACTTTTTGTGAGGGGCTAAGATCCGATCCATGGTTCTGGAAGGTAGCTGGGGCTCCTTGCAGCTTAAACAGAATTCTGGTATACTGGAAGCAACCATCAGGTGTAGAGGAGGCCGTCTTCTCCTTTGCACCTTGAGAGGATTTGCCAGTAATCTTTTGTTAGGTTCAAGGTGGTGATGTATCTGCCTGTCCTTACCTTCTCTATGAGATCATTGATGTGGGGCATCGGATATACACCACATTTCGACACCACATTTAGTTTCCTGTGGTTGTTGCAGAAACGCGACTCTTCCCCAGGCTTCCGCACAAGGACAGTGGGGCTGGACCTGCTGCTCTTTGACTCCTCGATGACGCCTAGGTTCAACTGTTTCCTCACCTCCTTCAAAATCACCTTGTGGCGGGCTTCAGGATTTCTATATGGCTGTTGGTTCTTCTGCTCATGTGGTTTCGTCAGGATTTTATGTTCAACCACCTGCGTACACCCTGGCAACTCTGAAAACAGGTTCCGCCAGTGACAGTGTCTCTGCCACTGTGACATCCTCAGTGTCCCTTTGTGGTTTGTCCAGCCCACATGGAGGTTCAACGGGATCCCTCTGTTGCCCTGCCTAGATGGATATCGGCATGAAAGGATTTTGGAAGTGAAAGGCGGTAGCGGTTAACTGGCAGTTGGGACAGGACTTGCAATATCTTAGGATTTCCCAGTGACATCTGGGCAAATAGAACCTCCGCATGACCCGTTCATGAGTTTTGCCTACCCCCAAATGGTCTCCTAAGACATGTCAGTGGGCCATGTCCAACACCGTTTGTCTATAGGGTCCTGGTACCAACAATTGCTGCACTATCTCTTCCCTCACCTTGGTAACCCGGTACAATAAGTCCCCACTGAACATGAAATAGTGAAACCTGGTGTCAGCCCCCGACTCCTGTACTATGCCGTTTATGACAGTTTCCTTATTGAACACTTCTATTAGAGGTACAGTTGAAACCAGAAATGTACATACACTATATAAAAAGACATATGCATGTTTTTCTCAATATCTGACATGAAATCAGAATAAACCTTTCCCGTTTTAGGTCAATTAGGATTACCATAATTTTTCATATTTGCCAAATGCCAGAATAATGAGAGAGAGAGAGAGAGAGAAAGAGAATGTTTTAAGGCATTTTTATTACTTACTGAAAAAACAAAAGTTTACATACATTTAATTAGTATTTGGTACCATTGCCCTTAAACTGAATGACTTGGGTCAAACGTTTGGGATATACTTCCCAAAGCTTCTCACAATAGTTGGTCAGAATTTGGGCCCGTTCCTCCTGTCAAAACTGGTGTAGCTGATCCAGGTTTGTAGGTCACCTTGCTCGCACCTGCCTTTTCAGCTTTGCCCATACATTTTCAATAGGATTAAAATCAGGGCTTTGTGATGGCCACGTCAAAACATTGACTTCCTTAAGCCACTTTCTTACGATTTTGTCAGTATGCTTCGGGTCTTTGTCCATTTGGAAGACCTATTTCCGCCCAAGCTTTAACTTCCTGGCTGATGTCTTGAGATGTTGCTTCAGTATTGCCACATAATCTTCTTTTCTCATGATGACGTCTCTTTTGTAAATTGCTCCAGTCCCTCCTACAGCAAAACAGCCCCACAACATGATGCTGCCACCCCGTGTTTCACAGTTGGTATGGTGTTTTTAGGTTTCCAAGCTTCTCCCTTTTTTTCTCCAAATGTAACAATAGTCATTATGCCCAAAAACTTCAATTTTAGTTTCATCAGACCACAGGACAAGTCTCCAAAAATAAAGGTCTTTGTTCCTGTGTGCATTTGCAAACATTAATCTGGCTTTTTATATGTTTCTTTTGGGATAATGGCTTCTTCCTGGCAGAGTGGCCTTTCAGCCCATGTTGATACAGTACTCTTTTCACTGTGGATATTGACACAATCTTACCAGCTTCTGCCATCATCTTCACAAGGTCTTTTGCTTTTGTCCTTGTGTTGATATGCACATGTTAGACCAAAGCACGTTCATCTCTGTGACACCGAACCTGTCTCCTTTCTGAGCGGTATGATGGCTGGACATTTCCATCTTGTTTGTACTTGCAAATAATTGTTTGTACAGATGAATGAGGCACCTTCAGGTAGCTTGAAATTGTACCCAAGTATGAGCCAGACTTGTGCAAGTCCACAATTGTCTTCCTGATATCTTGGCTGATTTCTTTAGACTTTCCCATGATGCTACACAAAGAAGCAGTGTGTTTCAGGTGTACGTTAAAACACATTCACAGGCGTGTCTCTAATTAACTCAGATGTTGGCAAAAACCCTATCAGAAGCTTCCAAACACATGACAACATCATATGGGCAGTCTAGAATTATTTAAAAGCATAGTAATCTTAGTGTATGTAAACTTTTGACTTTGCAGTAAGTATCAAAATGCCTTAAAACATTCTCTTTATTCTGGCATTTGGCAAATATTAAAAATTATGGTAATCCTAATTGACCTAAAGCGGGAAAGGTTTATTCTGACTTCATGTCAGATATTGAGAAAAACACTATATAAAAAGACACATATGCATGTATGTAAACTTTTTGTTTCAAATGTAGGTCCCTATGTTGGGTGAACCCCAAATTTTCTCTGGTCACCCTTATCTCAGGAATGCCTGCCTCAGAGGATACTACTTTCTCCTCTTCTCCCATTACACAAAAGGGAAACCTGTCAGACTCTGTGGTTAGTGAGACTTTTTTACGACCAACCAGTTTCTTACCAGAGCAATTGAGGTCTCTGCTCCTCCCCCACAAATTCCAAATCAAAACAAAGTCCGAACCTATGATAATTGGGTGCAACAAATCTGGGGTCACGCCGACCTCATGGGACTCAGTACCTCGAGCCATCTCAATGAGCACTCTGGCCACCAGATGGTCTTTAGCATCCCCATGAATGCAGCGGACGCTAACTTTCTAACCAGAGATCAATTGGAGAGGGAGGCTAGTAGTCCAGTCATTTGCAGGCCATTCACTTACAGTACAAGCTTGGGGCCCCTTGCCAGTTGCGAGCTGGATATGCATAAAATTATTACTGGCATCCCCTGCAACTGTCCATTTGCTCGGTGGTCATGGGACAATGGCCAGCCAACATTGGGGGTTTCCTCCTTATTCATTTGTTTTGTTATATTTTTCTGAATCATAACAGCGACTTCATTTCAAATTGGGGCTTTTTAACCTATGGATCAGTTTTCACGTTTACTAACTCTCAAATTTGTTCTATGGAGGATACCCATGACAATCGATTAAATATGTCTCTTAATTTGTTCTGGGATCTGTAATAACTATTATTACAAAGATTACACACATGGTGGGATGCCACCACACTTCAGAAATATGTGGACCTTAACATCATCCCTAGAGGGAGGATTGAGGATAAAAAAGAACTGTACTACAACATTTAATGGTGATTTTAAAAAAGAATGGTTTGAAATTCTAAACACTTGCTCCTCGCAGCTTATTATTAAATATGAACAAATGAAACTGAAAGACTTAGAAATCACCATTTCCAAGCAACAGGAATGTGTCAATAAATTTGCTTTGCACTGTGACTTTTCTAAACTTAAGGCTAAACTGCAAAAAAGTTTAATTGAACATTAAGAGAATCACGACAATGAAAAAACAAAAATTCAACAGGGATTTACAAGAGTACAAAAATGACTCTGTTTATACTTTATACTTGGCAACAGGAACGCAAATCAAACACACCCAAATCTATCATCAAAACCCACTGTTGCCATAGGAGACAACACCCTTCCCATGTCAGCTTGAGTTGGCCTGAATTGGATCCTTCAGATGGAGCCTTTGACAAAACAGACACCAGCGGGTCTGAATTGGATCAATCTTCCAGCATGATTAAAAATAACAAAGTGTTTAATCCTGCTCTGCCCCATTACCTTCAACAATTACAGTCAAAAAACGACCAGGGCATAGAGCAGGTAAGAAACACAAAAAGACCCCATTCATACCACACAAAGAGAAAGAAATACTAAAATTTGAACACACCCTCTCTTGATGTGGATTACTTTCTGAGTTTGTCTGTTACCATCATTTCTGATTAACAGCTCAGTGTTCTGGCAAAAGGTCTAAGTTTTGTTCCAACGAAGGAAGCTGACTTATTTAATATGCTGCTGGACATAAACAAATTTATGAGACTACCTACAGTCAAGAGACATTTTTTTGATTCTCGCAATGTGTGTACATCTGATGTCTTGGTTCCTATGAATGAAACTGTCAATATCTCCACCATGTCTACTTCTACTTTTATTTTCAGCCAACAATGTGCTGTTTCTGCTTTGACTGATCTTTTGTCGGATAATATTTCGGATACTTCAAGACCCAAATCCTCGATTTTACCCTATGCAATCTAGGGTCCCTGATATGGAAAGAGACCTAACGAGATTATTGACTACAAAAAGGGCCCATCAACATAATATCACCTTCGAACAAAAATGGGCCATCACACAATTGAATGATAATTGTAATATAATCATCCGACAGTCGGATTAAGGTGGGTCTATAGTCCTTGGATAGGATGTTACACCACAAGCTGGTCATGGAAATCCTTTCTGATGAATCGACATACAAGAAAGTCAGGGGTGATCCCACTGGCCGAGTTATGGCTGAGATGTCATGTTTACTACAGGATGGTTTATCGGAAGGTTTTATATCTATTAAAGAAAAGGACTATCCCTTGGTTGACAATTCAGTAGTTTCTGTCTTACATTCCCTGCCTAAAACACACAAACGACAGTTTCCACCTCCTCTACGACCAATTGTGGCAGGAATACAATCCTTTACATGAAATCTTTCTTTGTGGCTGGACAATTTTCTCCAACCCCTGGTACTAACTACGTTGAGCGACATTGAGGACACAAAACACCATCATGGACCATCTCCATGGGAGACCTATTTATAACTGAGTAATGAGTGATATTGTAGCTCTGTACCCTAGTATTCCTCACAAGATGGCATTAGAGGCCATTTCTTATAATTTACAGCGTTAATCCTGGTTTGTTTAATGATTTTATTTTAAAGGTGGTTTCTTTTTTGTTCAAAAATATCTATTTTTCTTTTGATAACAAATTTTATTTCCAAACACTAGGTTACCCAATGGGTGCCAGCTTCTCTCCATTGCTTGCTAACCATTATATGACATGGTGGCAGGAAATGGTCCTATATCTACCTACCAACCCATTTATATCTAACATCATTTGGTATGGCAGATATATTGATGACCTGTTTATTTGGTCTAACAATGGAAATACACTTAATCAGTCAGATTTTCTTTCCTTCCTCAATAACAACACTTTAAATGTATGTTTTACTGTAGTCTTTTCTGGTTTGCACACGCAATTCCTCGACGTTTTCCTTACTGGTAACCCTGCCAATAATTCCATCCGCACAAAACTTTACATGAAACCGACAGGTGAGAATTCAGTCCTACACGCTACCAGTTACCATCCTCCGTCATGTAACAAAGAAAACCCTTGTGGGGTGAGTACGCCAGAGCCCGTCGTGCTTGTTCCGATGATTGTTCTTTCAGGGTGGAATGTGCAATCATAAGCAGAAGATTATCCGCGAGGGTCTATGGTAAGCCAATTCTAGCTAGGGCTAAGGGTATAGCCACATCAAAACCACGTAATGATTTGTTAAACCATTCACATTCCATCCACATAGTGAGACCTCTGAGACAGTCACCCTTGTAACTGCATATAGTACAGATTACCAGGCCATAACATTTATTTTTAATAAAAATCTGCCAATACTTTTTCAGGACAACAAATTGGCCACTATACTATCATCTGGGGTCAGAGATTTTGCACGTAGAGCTAAATCCCTGGGAGATATGCTGTACCCCAGCCTTTTTTGTCATCGTTCCTCTATTCAAAATACTTGGCTGTCTTTTAAACGCAATTTTAGATGTTGTGTGTCTAAACATGGAATATGTAAATATATGCTAAAAATATCATCCTTTTCATCTTATAACACTCTGGGTCATTATCGCATAAATTCCTTCATTAATTGCAATACAACACACGTTGTTTATTTGTCTGAATGTAAAATATGCACCAAACAATATGTGGGGTCAGACTGACAGAGCACATTTATGATGCCACACCCACCTCCCTCAAAATTAAACGATCATTGTCAGACATCTCCAGACATTTTTTAGATGTACATCAGGGCAATATGACGTCTTTGTCAGTGACAGGTATCGAGAGGGTTAGCCATCCATCAAAAAGGGGCGACGGGAAGAACGAGCTCCTAAAATGCAAAGCTCATTGAATTTTAAAACTCCATATAAGATACCCCAAGTGTTTAAACTATAAAACAAATCTTTTGTATTTACACTAAATGCTTCCTATTTGTCATTAGGATGCTGTTATTCTATCCTATGCTAATATGAACACAATCCTTGAATTTAATTTGCTTATGTGTGTTTGCTAGAAACCCATGAGTGTTTGTTTTTTTTCCATGCCTACTCTGTGCACATGCTCATTATTATGCAATTAATTCAAGGTCTGTGTCTAAACACATGACGTGTTTCATTTGTGTTTCTTTTTTCTCTTCCTGTTCCCTATATATTCTCCTGAATTGGACGCACACATTGTCACGATTAAGAACGTTCAGCTCGAAACGCGTAGACCTATGTCTACATAGACCTGTGTCCCCCCTCCTTTTTTCCCCCACTTCTCCCCCTCTTTTTGTCTCCCCGATTTTATTTAAATGTTTTGTTCTTACATATTTTAAATAATGCAATTAAAAGTCATCTTTTAACATTTCATACCATTGCGGATGCTGGAATTTTTCTTCTCTACGTTGCTCTCTGCCCAGAAGCCAGTCTGGAGTCCATGCACTGCAGTTTTTGAATGAGGCTTTCCTTCCACACTTGGTGAGCTGAACCACCTCTCCCCTTCTCCCAAATTTTCTTTGGATTCAGTGGAGCAATGTCCGCTTTCACCAGGGAATCCCTACGATTTTTGCTACGTTTGTAGCAGATTAAAGGGAATTTTTTTTTATTCAGAAACCTGTGGATATGACAGAGATAGGATAGGCCAATGTCCACGTAAAATGGCATTAATTCTGGGCATAAGAGGATGATAAGTGTTGACAAATTGTACTCTGGAAGAAGGAGAAAGTTGCTGGTGGTTTGGATTAGATGACCTATCTAGTAAATGATGTAATGTGGATAAACGGTAAGCATAATTCTGAAACAGAGTACTCATCTCATTAAGACATATTTTCTTAGTGGAGCAATCACTCACAATACGATCTACTCTAGAAAATTGGGACCTTGGTAATGAAAGTTTAGTTGCTTAAGGATGACTTGTTAAATATAAGTAGACTATTGTGATCAGTAGGTTTTCTGTAAAGCTCAGTTATCCAGGAGCCAGCCAACTTTTTAATCACTAGGACATCTAGAAAGTTAATCTATGTGGTGTCAATATTCTGAGTGAATTGTATATCGGGATCACACAAATTAATGAAGTTAAAAAATTAATTAAATAATTGTATATCACTGTCCCAGATGCTAAATACATCATCTATATAGCGGAGCCATACAATGGCATGATGAAACAAAGGATGGGTGTGGAGAGACGAGGGTCAGTGGGTGCTCTCGTCTGCTGGCTTGGCTGTGTTTAGAAAGACCACAAGGACCAGGGCTCATCTCACTGAATGCCCGCACTCCTTTCTCGTGGGCAGAATACTAGTCAGACAAAAGAGGGTGGGGGTAACACAATGCGGTGATACTTTATTGGATCACCAACAGTCATTAATATATAGTACAGTCCTAGCACGTACATAAGATGGTGCAAATGACAGAATCTCACCTGTCCGCTGGCTCACTGGGAATTAAAACATCTGCGACTTCGAGGCTTCCAGGGCCAACTACCCCAACCAGTGGCACCCCAATTTTGGCAGGCACCCACAGAGAGGAGGTAGCAGCAAGCTTAGGAACCTAACAGTTCATTGAGGTATGTGGCCAGGTGACCTGATTGTCCCTACCTGGGTTCTCTAAACGTCTCTGTGGGTTCAGTGATGGTCAGTGGATCAAATCTGTATTCCTCCAGTTTAAGACATGGTTCCTTGGCTGCTGTCCTCTAGAGTCTTTATGTAGAAGGATAGAGGTCCCTTTTTATACCCACAGCTGTCCTTGGGGCCATTATCCACAGGTTTGGGGGAGGTGGGAGGAGGTCATCTCTCATTGTTCAAGTGTTGAATTAACCTGCATATTTTGTCCTTCAATGTTTGCAGAACAACAAGCTGCATGGACTGATGCAATAGGTAGTCAGCAGGTATTCACCAAATTAACAAACATCAATTGTTCAATTAACTTGCACCTTTGTCCCTCAATGATAGTAGAATAATAAGCTGCAAGGACTGATACATTAGGTAGTTAACAACCATTCAACAAACATCAATTCAACCAATAACAAGAGTCAACGTTCAAACTCTTATGAACAATAGCTCATGTCCCTGGGCCTACTGAACAATATGTCTGGCGTAATTGAGAATAAAAGCTGTGTCATCACAATGGGTATAGACAAACTCATTTTCAAAATTAACCATAAAACAATTTGGATAGGACTTTAGATCTCATAGCTGTTCCCTTTTTTTGAAAATAGAATGCACATGTGGGTGAAGTGGTGCCAAGAAAAAAAATGAAAATTCAAAGAAAAGACAAAAATTCAAATTTTAAATACTGGAGTTTCAATCAATAATCATGAACTATTATTTTGATGGTACAACATATTTAGCCACGTTCACACGTTCAGTATTTAGTCAGTATTTTACGTCAGTTTTTGTAAGCCAAAATCAGAAGTGAGTGAAAAATGCAGAAGTGGTGCATGTGTTTCTATTATGCTTTTTCTCTGATAGTTCTACTCCTCATTTTGGCTTACAAATACCCATGTAAAATACATAAGTACTGAACGCATGAATGTGGCTTCATGGTGATACCTACAGACCTACAGATTGATGCCATGCTATTCCATGTGTTATGTTACTATTTTTTATTTTTGTTTGAGAAATGAGAATATTAATGCATTCATCTAAAATATAGATTTCTTTAATCTCTAAGAACAAAATGAAGCCTTTCTAATTTTAGTACATTTCTATGCAAAATAAGGAAAATATAGCTAAATCTTCTTAATACACCGAGAGGAGTATCATATAGCAATATTGTATTTGGTGGTCAGCAATGGTGCAGATTAAGCAAACTTCTCAAAAGGGTACATGTTATAATAAATTTAGTGCAACTTGGTTTATCAACCAAATGAGAGATAACCATCTGTAATAGGAATAACAAATTACAAGGAAAATAGCTTATTTTCATAGAAAATATAGTATATGCAAAAAATATATTAGTTAATCAAAATTAAGAACTTACCTATAGAACAAAGAACAGTACATCTTTTACTTTTGCCACTCAATTTTACCTTATGGGGAATACTTTGTGTCTTTAAAGGGGTTGTCCACTATTTTCGCATTGTTGCCCTATCC
Organism: Phyllobates terribilis; assembly: GCF_046119375.1. Taxonomy (NCBI): domain Eukaryota; kingdom Metazoa; phylum Chordata; class Amphibia; order Anura; family Dendrobatidae; genus Phyllobates; species Phyllobates terribilis. The sequence goes on along the minus strand of NW_027362772.1, from coordinate 193,346,199 downwards.
TAAGGATAGGGCATCAGTGTGAAAGTAGTGGACAACATCTTTAAACATCAAATAAGTCCCCTATTAACTGTTCTTCTGAAGTTTCATTACCTCATTGTTGCATGGCACTGCTGAGTGCTGTGAATATTGAGAAGGATGCCATTGCTACATTATTACCTTACATTAGGCCTGCACCACATATGACTCTTGGGCCGCAGGTGGCCCGCCAAAGGGTTTGTTGCGGCCCACAGAGCTGTCACAGAGACATTGGCTTCGCTCTCCCTCTGTTTACATGTATTTGCGTCTTTCAGGTGCCGGCACTAGGGCAGAGGAGCGCCAGTCAGTCCCTGATGTGCAGCAGCGTGATGAGGTCAGCACGATGCTGACCTCATCACACTGCTGTCGGTGCGGCAGAGGCAACGGACACTGCAGGGACTGGCAAGGAGGAGTTGAAGATTAAATGTGCTTTCATTTTTTTTTTTTTTTTTTAATATATAATTTTTATTAACTTTTTCAAAAAGAAACAAAACATACCAAATTAAGGTAATAATCAGATACCTGTTTGCAGACTGGGTATAAAGAGATAGTACTTACATATTTGATTGCTAAAGCAAAACAATATAATATAAGAACTTAATAACATTGTAACTTACATCAGTTTAATTAATATGCAATCCAGTTGACACTCTGATTTATTGAAGCCGTCTTGTTAGATTAGACTACCTATGTTAGTATTATAGACCATCACCAAATGATCCCTCCATTCCACTCTCTCACCCCCCTCCCCCCTCAATCCAGGTGTAATGGACCTAAGCTATCCCCAAGATCTTCCAGAATGTACCACACTGTGGAAGTGAAGGGTTCCACCATTTTCTTTTTTTCATTTAATGAGCAGCAATTTACAATAAACTGTTTCCATTTCGGAAGAAATTTGCCAGCTTTTGTTTCCTTATTGCTAAGGGCACCTTGTTGCTCTATTCCCATAAAATGTTTCATTTGAGCTGTTAACTCTTCAATGGAGGGGGGGGGTGTTGGCTTCTAGCCAATATTTAAGTAATTGTTTTTTGCCGGGATAAGTAGGGTGTGGAGCAATTTCGGAGGGTTTCCCCTCTTCCCCTCAGAGTTTTCTGTGTTGTTCCAAAAATGTAACAAGGCTAGATAAGGGGAAAGATAATAACTCAGACCCCTAATGGTGTAGATCATAGCTGATACTTGTCCCCAATATGAAACTGAAGCCGGGCATGACCATAGGCCGTGCATGAGTTCAGAGAGTGAAAGGTGGCATTTAGGGCAAGCTGTTAGCCTGTTTGAAAGCGGGTCTTTTTTAGGTATGTTAAATGCATAGATGGCGCCATGCATGATTTTATATTGTGTTTCTCTTCAAGCTTCATTTATAATGTGTTTTCTTAGTAAATTCCAGCCTGACCTGATCTTTTCAGAGATTTCCACATCTTCCATCTGTTGTCTCCAATATTTGAAGAAAGTATCTGGGTGAACTCCAAGTAGATTGGATCTCATTGCAGAATAAAGGACAGAAATTGAAGGGGTACCCATTGGAGACAACAGAATGACATCCAAGACATTTTGGGAGACCTCAAAGGTCACATGTTTTAAATTGGCCATAATGGATAGTTTGATTAGTTCATATTGGAAATAATGTTGGGGAGGTAGATTGTATCTGTCTAAACACTCAGTACATGTCATCCATCTTTGCTCACTTGAGTAGAGAAGATGGGATGCGTTGTCTACACCTGCCTGCCGCCATTTCAGAAATAGTTTATTTTCATTACCCTGGGGGAATTCTGGGTTTTGCCATATCGGGAGATGCTTTGAAATCCTGAAAGAAAGTCCGTATTTTGTTCTGACTGCCGTCCAAGTGGAAATAGTGTCCCTAAGGATTGTTGACTTTTTAACTGCCAAGGGAAGGGAGGTAAATCGAGAATGAAGGAGGGCAACCAGGTCAAGGGGGTATGCATAATCTGCTTCCAACGTTTAGTCAGAATATGTGCGTCTCTTATGGAACCAGTCTATTATATACCGGAAAAGGCAAGCAAGATTGTAATTTCTGATGCTTGGGAAATTAATGCCTCCGTCGTCTTTGTAAGCCATAAGTTTGCTCATACTAATCCTGGGACGTTTTCCATTCCAAATAAAGTGACTGAAGGCTCTACTGAGTGTAGTTACGTCCGTGTGTTTCAGGAGTAATGGTAAGGTTTGTAGTTGGTACATAATCCTGGCTGTACTGATCATTTTTACCAAATGTGCCCTACCCATAAAAGCCAGAGGCAAATCTTGCCATGACTTTAATTGGTTGATGATTTTTTTTTATAAGAGGAGGGTAGTTTAAGGTGTTTATAGATGAAGGCAAATGGCCTATTTTAATTCCCAGGTAGGTGATATGTGAGAGTGCTAGGGATATACCATTTAAAGACCCATCTGGGCAGAGTTTTGTTCCCTTTTCGGTTAATGGGAGTATTTCACATTTTTTAACATTGATTTTAAACCCTGAGTAAGAGCCAAAATTTTGAAGTAAGTCTAATACTATAGGTCGATGTTGGGTGGGGTCAGACATAAATAAAATGACATAGTCAGCAAAGAAAGCCGCCTGAATTGATTTCCTAGTAAACTGAATACCTGTGAAAGTGCTTGCACCAGACAAAATGCGGACTAAGGGCTCCATAGCTAAGTTGTAGAGGAGGGGGGACAACGAACAACCCTGCCTTGTTCCTTTTTCAAGGGGGAATGAAGTGGACAAGAAACCCGGAGTGTAAACCTGAGCCCTTGGAGATGAATATAGATTACGAATGTAGTTAAAGAAGGGGCCTGTTAGTGACATTTTTGTTAAGACCATATACAACCACTCCCAATTTATATTATCAAAGGCTTTTTCCGCGTCCAAGGAAACAATCACTGGGGGACCCTTTACATCTGGTAAGAAGTGAATTTCATCTAGTAACAGTAGTACTTTTCTGATACTTAGAGTGGCCGAGCGACCTTTTACAAAGCCCGCCTGGGCAGGAGAAATGAGATGGGGTAAGATGGAGGCCAGTCTGTCAGCCATAATTTTAGATATGATCTTAATATCAGTATTAATGAGAAAGATTGGTCTATATGAGCTAGGGAAAAGTGGGTCTTTTCTGGTTTTAGTAGTAATTTAATATACGCTGTGTTTGCAGAAGGAAAAATGGGGTCTCCTTGAGATAGTTTATTAAAAATGTATTCCAATAAAGGGGAAATTTCCTCTCTCAGAGATTTGAAAAATTCATTTGTGTAACCATCTGGGCCGGGTGCTTTGTTCGGTTTTAGGTTCTTAATTGTATTCGTGACCTCTTCCAAAGAGATAGGTTTGTTTAAAATAGCTTTTTGTTCCTCTGAGAAGATTGGTAGCTTAACTTTATCTAAAAGTGTAATTGAGGAGGAAGGGGTTTGCCTTGAATTTTTGTAGAGGTCTTTATAAAAAGAACCTAATATCTCGTTATTGTTTTAGGGTTGGTATGGATTTCCCCATTGGTACTTTTTAATTGAAAAATCCCCTGTGGTTTTCTCATCCCCTTAGCTAAATTAGCCAACATCCGCCCCAATTTATTTCCGAATCTATAAAAATAAGCTTCAGATTAGGATAAGTGAAATTTTTCCCTCAAGTCTGCATATTGATTGAATTCCACTTGTTTTTGCGATCAGTGTTTTTTATTTATGGTGGAGGGGTCAAGCAAGAATTTGGTGTAGGCTTGTTTTAAGTCAGTAGAGAGTTCCCCATATCTCTTTAGAACTTTTTTTTGTGGGAAAATGTATACGCCAAAATTTTCCCCCTGAGCACCGCTTTGGCCGACTCCCACAGTAATATTGGGTCGTTTTGGTGTTCCGCGTTGTCTGAAATAAATTCTTGCCACCATAATTTGAGGGAGAAGGTAAAATAGTCATCTTTATAGACGTAATTGGGAAATCTCCATAGAAAATCTGTGCCTCTGGAAAAAGACTGTGATAGTTCCAGAATTACTGGAGCATGGTCCGAAATAGCGATATTGTCTATGTGTACAGAGATCAATTTGGCCAACAGGGAAGGGGAGACAAACATTTATTGCTAGGATTAAGGAACCTCCACGAGTGACATGTGGACATGAGAGGTGATAGCATCTTATCATGTGTAGTTGTTGACTGTATGATGCCTGTAGTATTTTTCCTGTCTTCATGTACCGACACTACTGAATTGATGCCCCCCCCTACTATTTTATTGGAGTTGGGGTCTTGCAAAAGTCTAGTTTCCAACTGTTTGAAAAAGGATTTATTTCCTACATTAGGTGCATATACATTACAAATGAATAAAACCCCACAGGGCGTAGATATTGTTAAGTGAACCAATCTACCCTCACTATCTATTTGTTGGCTGAAGTGTTTGTTGATAAGAATTAGGACCCCAGCCTTTCTATTCACTGAAGAGGAACCATAAACGGCGCCCACCCATAACTTCTTCATCCGAGAGAAATCTTTCTCTGGAAGATGTGTTTCCTGAAGGAGGGCTATGTCGGGTTTTAGGCGTTTTAGATGTCTGAGGATTTTCATACATTTTTGGGGAGATCTCAAACCCTTAACGTTCCATGACACAATATACATAAATAGAAGTAATATGGTTAAATCAAATTGGTGGGGTGTTTGTAAAATAATGATGGCAGTGATGGCATTCAACTGGAATAAAGAAACGGAAATCATTCTCAACATTATATACCAAAATTGAACAATAAACATTCAAAACAGTAGAACATATTAGTCCTAGTATGAGCAGAGGCATTTCGTCCCAGCTCGCTAGGAGAACCTTTCCCCTGGGCTTCACTTCTGCCCGACCATGTGTATAAGATTTTCAAATAAAATCTCCCCTGTTTTGTTATTTTCATTTTTTTTGCTTTTTCCCCTCATTTGCTCCCAGTTCTATCCCTCCTCCCCCAATTAGTAAAACATGTCATTTACTGTATTAGGAGTCCAAAGAGAGAGAAGGAAGGGCGGGAGCTGCAATTTCCAATTGGCCACTCAAATCGAGGCGTCCCATGTGTAGAGAAGATAATTTACTGAATAATTAACTTTTTTTTGTTACGTTTTTGTTAGGTCTCCGTTCGCCTTTACCTGTTCGGCTTCCGAATCTCTCTGAGGTTCTTGGACATGAAGTCTCGTTGTCATCTTGAGGGGTCCGATCCGGGCTGACCCCTTGGGCACAGCAGGTTGTTGACAAAAGTTTTGGCTTTGTCCGGAGATATGAATTCACGAAAAGAGCCATTTGAGTCTTTCAATCGTAGAGTAGCTGGGTAGCGGAGTTGAAAGTGGACCTTTTCTTTATGGAGTCTAGTGCAGCTGGAGCTAAATGCTTTGCGTTTTCTGGTCACCTCAATGGAGTAATCCTCAAAGAGCAAAATTTTATGACCCTGAATGACCAGCGGATGATTGAGTTGTTTATAAGCTTTTATAATGTCTGCTTTATAGTTAAAATCCAGGAATTTCATGATAACCTGTCTAGGTCTGGATGTGTCGCGGTTCGAGGATGTTGAGGGTGGGGGGCCAATCCTGTGTACTCTTTCCACATTTCTGCCCTCAGGTAATTTTAGAGCCTTTAGGATATCGTTTTCACATAGTGGTTTCAGAACACTTTGGGGATATGATTCCAGTAGTCCCACCAGATGCAAGTTGCTCCGCCGGCAGCGACTCTCCAGGTCATCAATACGGTCTCTCAGGATCATGTTTTCACGAGCAATAGCTGTCACTTTTGCTTGGTCCTCTTTTGAGTCATCCTCAATGGTCGATACCCGCGATTCTAAATCAGTCAGCTGTTCAGCTTGTTCATCTTGCCTAACCTGTAAGTCCATCAGTGCAGAATTAAATGTAGATTGAATGATAGATTTAATTTCCGGTAGCAATTTAGCTGTAACCTCAGCTGCCAGTTCCGATGGGTCCATTTGTGTGTCCCCTTTCTTTACCGAAGAGGTGCGGGATGGTCTAAGGGAGTGGCATGCCTCCTCGTCACCATCTATTTGAGAGAGTTGTTTCTCTTGATCAAGAATTGAGGCCATCTTGGTATGATTAGAAATGTCAATATGATGAGAAGAGGTGGGCTGGTTTTGCCCACTACGAAGGAGGTAGCGGTCCATAAACCCAAAAGTTGGTATTTAAAGATAGCCTTCAGCTAGGTGACGATAACAAAGACCTTGAGGGTTCTGAATGTGGGGATCAGATGGTTAAATGGGAAACCATAGGGGAGAACATAAGCAGTTAATTAGAATTCACATGGTCGGCGCCTGAACCGGAAGACTTACAGATTCATATTTTACAGGTTGTTCTTATTTCATGGTCATCAGAGCAAACTGCCTATTGTCCATTTATAGATTTTATTCCACACCGTGGCTGGGTATTAGAAGGTAGCAGTAATAAATCTTGGATGCAGTACCAGGTTAAGACTGGTTATGGTGTTATTTTGCATATATCCACAAGATGCTGCCAGAGACTCTGCGATGGTGATATTAGAGAGCTTCTGTATATTAGGAAATGGAGAAAAGGAGCCCACTGCAGGATTTTCATGTGCACATGCTTTTTTTTCACCTATAGAGCAGTATCTATGTATCTATAGAGGTTTTATAGTGGAAAGGTGATGCCACATATAGTTCTATTGGATTGCCAAGTGTGGATTTATTGTGGCCCCAGTCAGAGTCTGTGCTGCTAATAACCAGCTTCTCCTCGGGTCTCACTCTCCCCAAGATGGCAGGCGCTTCTGTTGCGAGAAACCCCCTCAGGCAGCAGATGCGGCTCAGGGTCTTCCCCTACCTCCGCTTTGGATCTTACCGGACAGCGACTCTCTCCAAATCCTCCTCAAATGCTCAAAACTTGGTTCTGGTAATGTATTAATATACTGATGGTGTTTCTGGTAGTGTATTTATGTAAGTACCCCTTTATATTTTTTTGCTGCCCTTGAAATTGGCTCAGTATGGCAATGTGGCCCTTGGACCAAAAAAATGTTGTGCACCATTGCCTTACATGCTATGGTCAATAGCGACTGCAATATTGAAGTGGTTGACAGAGGCAGGAGGGTCTGTTTGACAACCTTTGGATGCCCAGCAATGGGGTATTGATTGTTGGCATGCCAGACGGGACTTTAGCAAAAGATCTTAGGCCTGCCATAGCTATTGTGCTATGCACAGTCTAATATACTGCCTGTCAGTTTTACACTGGCGAGCAATAAGGCTTTGACATACTGAAACACAGAATTCACTCAGCTCACCACACTCTGTTTACTACCAGATAAAATTCACCCAATTATAACAAAAGGTCAGCACATCCATATGGATAAAATAACTTTTTTATCTCCATGTAATTTTAAAAGACCAGTCCATATACTGATGCATTTCCAAAGCTCTCCGCGTTCTTAATCTTGACGTGACATTATAGCCGGCCGAGCACGTTTTGAAAAGGATAAAAAAAAAAAAAAAAAAAAAAAAAAAAAAAAGGGAACTGCCATTTTGTTTTGTTTTTTCTTTGTGTGTTTTTGGGCATGCACCTGTTTTTCTTTTCCTTTCTCCCTTGGGTATGGGTTCAGTTGCAGAGCTTGCAGAGAAGAACAAGGACAGGGTTATCTGATTGGTGCTCATATTCGTCCGGACCTTCAGTCGCTTGAAGGGTCTTGGTTTCCAGGTGACACTGTATAGGTGAATGGATGAACCCTATGGGTAGGGCAACATGGATGTGGAACAGCGGATTCATTTAGTGGGACCATATATGGGATCCTCAGCGTTTGGCAGGCGGTACCATCTATTGGACCACAAGAACACTAACTGACATTCACTTTTCCGACTTTTTTAAAACTTCTGATATATCTGTTGTTTGAATATTAATATTTTGTTTATTATGTTAAAGCACATGTCACTTTTTATGTATGGTAATATGTTTCACTTGCCTTACTTGCTATTGTACATTTGTTCGTAAATGCTATTTTGTTTAATCACAGGGATCACCATGTTTACCCTTATAGTTCCGCATCTCAGTGGGGACATATATATAGGGTTAATTGTATTTGAGCTATATAGCATAATCTTGAGCTGTATGTTCCTTTTCCATTTCTTACGCACATTCACTTTCCTACCTGGCGGTACGGTATCTTAGAGTAGATATACACACTCTTCCAGCATTTACCCTGCCCTGGACAGAGCGCATGCGTCACCTTCCAGCCTCCGGGGACTCCCTATGATGCACTGTTCCTCACACGCTTGCGTCCCACACTTGAGTGTCAGAGAGCGTCCCCAGGAAGTCCCGCGTACCGAAAAGGCGGGCGGAGATGACATGCACCAGTTACGTCATGGGTGGGCGTACCTTATGATTCACTGATGGCACCTATTAGACTCTCTATAAATTGGTCACTGCCCCTCACCTTGACACCCCCCCAGAAGAAGCTGGCGGCGAAACGTGCATCGGGTTGAGGGGCCATTGGAGAACACTCAGGACCGCGGCATCCCCTATCATTTGGCATCTCTTGTTGTTTGGTAAGCATTTATCTCCCATACATTTATGTTAGGGTGTATTCGTCCTGGGTATTTTGCCAGTTATAATATTATGTTGGGGTTACTTACCTTGAGCAGTCAGACACTGGTCTATTGGATTGAGGGGACTGTGTATTTCAGGTGCCTTACATTGGGGCTTATTATACATATTATTTAACACGTCTCCTATCTAATCGTTAGTGAGGTGTATAATTAATGATTGCACAGGTCACTTTATTTGGATCGCTGCTATATATTGTTATTATTCACTCTTAGCATGTTAGTATATTGTCCTGATAAATTATAATATATATATATATATATATATATATATATATATATATATATATATATATATATATATATATATGTTAAGGGAGGTCACAGCACCAATATTACCTTACTTGGTTTATTTCCCTAATTGATTATTTAAATATTTTGTTCCTATGTCCCCATTATGGTACTTTGCTTGTTTTATAATGATTTTAATAATTTTCAATAAGCATTGGTTATTTTAATGATGGATCTCTCCATGGCTCTTGCTTTAATATATTGAGTTTGAGCATTCTGTTGTTGGAATTTATGTTGGAGTGCCATTTTTCTTTACATACAGACAATGGAGTTTATTTACAGTCTAATATATTGCCTGTCAGTTTTACACTGACGAGCAATAAGGCTTTGACATACTGATACATAGAATTCACTCAGCTCACCACACTCCTCATTCTTTCATTGTCCATGAACGACATTTGCCAATCTTCTGTTTACTACCAGATACAATTCACCCAATTATAACAATAGGTCAGCACATCCATATGGATAAAATAACTTTTTTATCTCCATGTAATTTTAAAAGGCCAGTCCATATACGGATGCGTTTCCAAAGCTCTCCGCGTTCTTAATCACAGTCATCAATGGGAGTGTCAGAAAAACTTTTCAAAACCACATAAACCAATCACGTGTGAAAACATCATTGCAAACATGTTTAAGGATTATATATTGCATTGTTATGAAAAAAACTTTACAACCATCATTTCAATATACACAAAAGATTGTGCGTAAAATTAATTCTATTATCTATAGTGTGTAAGCCCAATATCCATTTAGCTTCTCTCAGATGCACATTCCTTTTCCAATCTCCACCACTTAATGGATGCTTAACTCTTTCTACAGGTAAGAAATGAAAACTGCCCACACTATTTCTGTGCACCTCCACAAAATGTTTCAATGCCCCTGGATATGGTTTATTACCACTGGCTATGTTGGACAAATGTTCTGCAATATTTTTTATGTCTCTAGTTGTAAAACCCACGTATTTTATACCACATATTTCACAATTATTTATTTTTTTATACCACATATTTCACAAAATTTATTTATAAATATATATAAATATATACAGTATACGTCTGAATAAAAGTAATATTTATTTTATGGTGCATAATAAAAGGTGATAATTTAAAGCACAGATAAACAATGACAAAATGCAGTCGTCGTCCCCCCAAGAAAAAGTAAGTAAAAGTCAAGAAATTACATGTATCCCAAAATAATGCCATTAAAGAGAACATATATTCTTTAAGAAAATAAAACATTTTTTTTATAGACCTAAGTTATCGCCCTAAGAATGTGGAGGCACAAAACATTCTGCCAAAGTGGGGTTGGTAAAGGGGGTGGGTAAAAACTCCAATATTGTAGTGGTTAAATGTGATGTCCACTGCTGGACGACCCCTGGTTAATCAATTCAGGACCCCAATTAAGATGAAAACAATGTATACTCACCTACTGCAGTGGCGCCTTTCTAGTAATGTCAGTGCCGCTGTTCTCTACGGCTGATATGAATTATGTAATGTGCCCGCTGCACTCAATGAGTGGCCACTGTTTGACTGCAGCCTTTGCTATTTTGTCCAAGCGGACGTCTGCGTTGATGGAATATTAATGAGCTGCAGCCAATCAGCGGCTGCTCTTTGGCTGTAGCGTGCGACTTCGCTGTAATGGTGCTGCTGTGGTAGGTGAGAATGCACTGCTTTTACTTTTATTTTGTCCCTCCGTTGATAAAGCAATGGTTGTGGACCACTCAGTTAAGGAAAAATGCTGAAGAGGTGGCTTTCAAGGTGTAACAGGGACAGTTCAAGTATTACAATATTTAAAAAAAAGTGCATTATTTGTGACTTCTGTTTCTTATGGCAAAGTATGAATTTTGCTGATGTACTCTATAGCATTGATAATGTTTTTTTTTTCTTCAGATTTTCATTACTTTTTAGACATAAACTTGCTTTTAAATAAGCAGTAAGGCTGTGTGCCCACGATGAGTTTTCTAAGCGTTTCCGCAGCGGAAAAAACGCTGCAGAAACGCTTAAAAAACGCTTGGTAGAAGGTCTGCCATGTTCCCCAATGATAACCCGCATGTGCTGTGCACATGCTGCGGAAATTTGCGCTGTGGGTTATCATTGTGGAAAAAATTCAGCATTACCAATTATTTTGCGGAAGCGCTGCGTTTTCGCCGCCATTGACTTGCATTGGAACGCATGGATTCCACATCACTGGATCTGTACATGCGGAATCCATGCATTTCAATGTGCGGATGGTACTCAGGTCTGGATGAGAGGAGACTCTCCTCCGGACCCGGGTACCATAGTACCTGTAAAAAAAAGAATAAAATAAAAAAGAATAAAATAAAAAATAAATATTATACTTACCTTCTGATGGCCCCCGGTCTACTTGTCTTCACTTGCCGGCAGATCACGGTAGACTGAAGGATCTGTGCTGACGTCATAGTCATGTGATGGCAGGTCCTTCAGTGTACCGCGAGCTGCCGGCAAGACAGGACGGATCGAATCAAGACTCCGGGGGCCATCAAAAGGTAAATATAGATTTATTTTTTTATTTTTTACCATTCTTTCGGTCACACTATATAAATCCATGCCGTTTGCATGGATTTATATAGTGTGACCAAGTTGTCAAGCACTTTCCAAGTGATGCTAAAATCTCTTGGAAAGCGCTTGTCAACCCGCATGCAGAAATGCAAGTGAAGAACGCTTCACTTCCGCATGTCCCTGGCAGGAAAACGCATGTACAATCTGCATGCATTTTTTCTACCAGGGAGATGCAGAAACGCTCAGGAAAAAATCCAGAGCATTTCTGTATCGTGGGCACATAGCCTAAGAGTTTTAGGGAGTAATCAAGTTTTACAGTTCTACAATCTTTTCTACTGCAGCTTTTATGCTATTCTATAAGAATATAATAGAGATTAACTACAGTTCATTTGGCAGAATTGATGCATGTAAAAAACATACACAAGGTCTCATTCAGGCATGTCCATATTCCAGATGCAATTCTCTACAGTTCTCTCGTATTAAATGTGCCACTCTATTGGAGAGTCTGAATGAGGTCTTACAATCATGAATTTCATTTCTCTAATATGACATTTTATATTTGTTGGATTTATTACACATAATTTTCCAAGGTGATTTGATATATTTTATTACTTCACTTGAGGCACATCTCTTGTTTGGGTCTGGTACGAGCAAATTTTTCAGCATTTCTAGAGCCTCTGTGCTAAAGGTATTCCACTGGTTTGGAAGCCGAAATATCTTGCTGCTTTTATGCCACTTGGTATATTGAACAAAATTTTTATCAGCTGAGACTGCTGAGGTCCATGGAAAATATCCTGTCAAAATGCAAAAGAGAAGTACCCCAAATCCCCAAGTATCCAAGCTTCCTTGCACATTAAGCTTGTCTGTTAATCCTAAACGGCACATCTCGGGAGCTGTATATGGCAAATTTTCAGACATTGATTCAACATATGTTCCTGCTGTGCATGAAAGACCAAAATCTGTCAGTTTAACCTTGCGACATTCTTGATCAAAGATTAGAACATTTTCAGGCTTTATGTCACGATGAACAAGGCCTTTCGTGTGCATATACTCTAGAGCACTGGAAAGTTGGATAGCACACCGTTTAACTGTATTTTCTGGCAATCCAATCTATGAATGACCAAAAAAGTAGAATATGTTACACAGTAAACAAAATGCAAATGAAAAAACATAGCATTTTTATGGCTATACTAAGCACTTCCTGAACATAAAATATTGCAGTTGGAGCCTTGCATAAGAAATCCATAATTTTAGCCTTGCATAAGAGATCCATAGTTCTAGTCTTATATAAGAGATCCATAGTTCTAGTCCTGCATAAGAGAGCCATAATTCTAGTCTTATATAAGAGATCCATAGTTCTAGTCCAGCATAAGAAATCCATAATTCTAGCCTTATATAAGAGATCCATAATTCTAGCCCTGCATAAGAGATCCATAGTTCTAGACTTATATAAGAGATCCATAGTTCTAGTCCTGCATAAGAGATCCATAATTCTAGCCTTATATAAGAGATCCATAGTTCTAGCCCTGCATAAGAGATCCATAATTCTAGCCTTATATAAGAGATCCATAATTCTAGCCCTGCATAAGAGATCCATAATTTTAGCCTTGCATAAGAGATCCATAGTTCTAGCCTTATATAAGAGATCCATAGTTCTAGTCCTGCATAAGAGATCCATAATTCTAGTCTTATATAAGAGATCCATAGTTTTAGTCCTGCATAAGAGATCCATAATTCTAGTCTTATATAAGAGATCTATAGTTCTAGTCCAGCATAAGAAATCCATAATTCTAGCGTTATATAAGAGATCCATAATTCTAGCCCTGCATAAGAGATCCATAGTTCTAGCCTTATATAAGAGATCCATAGTTCTAGTCCTGCATAAGAGATCCATAATTCTAGCCTTATATAAGAGATCCATAATTCTAGCCCTGCATAAGAGATCCATAGTTCTAGCCCTATATAAGAGATCCATAATTCTAGCCTTATATAAGAGATCTATATTTCTAGTCCTGCATAAGAGATCCATAGTTCTAGCCCTATGTAAGAGCCCATAATTCTAGCCTTGCATAAGAGATCCATAGTTCTAGCCTTATTTAAGAGAGCAACACAACACAGAAGCTAGGCCAAGTTCCAGGCTGGCTAGAAGCTTAGAGAGAGGGAGACACGAATCATGAGGCCTTAGGCTATGTGCCCACGTAGCCGATTTGATGCAGAGCTTTTTTGTCTTTCTCTGGCAGAAAAAAACGCATGCAGATTTACATGCGTTTTTTCTGCCAGAGAGAAGCGTTTTTTCAGCGTTTTTACATGCGTTTTCGCATGCGTTTTGTCAAGCAGTTTTCCAAGCGATTTTGAGCATCACTTGGAAAAGTGCTTGACAAGTTGGTCACACTATATAAATCCATGCAACTGGCATGGATTTATATAGTGTGACCAAGTAATAGTTAAAAAAAAGAATAAGAATGGTAAAAAATAAAAAAAAAAGATTATACTCACCTTCCGATGTCCTCCCGGTGTTTTGTCCACACCTTTCGGTCTCTTGCAATGCTCGCGGTGGTGTGAAGGACCTGCGGTGGCGTCATTGAGTCATGTGATGGGTCACATGACTCAGTGACGTCATGGCAGGTCCTTCACAACAGCGCGAGCATTGCAAGAGACCGGACGGCGTGGACAAAACACCGGGAGGACATCGGAAGGTGAGTATAAACTTTATTTTTTATTTTAAATTCTTTTTTTACAGATTCTATGGTACCCAGGTCTGGATGAGAGTCTCCTCTCCTCCAGACTTGGGTACCATCTGCAGATTAGAACGCGCCAATTACGCAAGTACAGATGCAGTCTTGCAGAATTGGCACGTTCTAATGCAACTCAATGGCGGCGATTACGCTGCGTGTCTGCAAAATTAATGGACATGCTGCATATTTTTGAGCGCAGCATAAACGCTGCGGAAAAATCCGCAGCATGGGCATTGAATGTGCGGAATTGCATTGGAGACCATGGGGGAAGGTTTACCAAGCGTTTCCCAAACGTTTACGCTGCGGAAATTCCGCAGCATAAATGCTTGGAAAATGCATCGTGAGCACACAGCCTTATACCCGCTCACTGAGGAGAAGTCCTGAAGTGCACCCTTCCTAGCAAGTACCCTGGACCATACCTGCCGTTACACCAGTAAAGGTACTGAAGTGAATCCCCTGTGTGCGTGTTCGTCATTCCCCCTGACCTGGCCATCTCTCACCTGCATCCCTTCCATCAACCCTGCCCCGGGGGCTCGCTCTGCCTGTGGGGAGCGGAAACATCCCAGCTGCCATCTCATCACCTACGGAGGTCTGCAGCAGCGCCGGTAACCATTACCGGAAACCACAGGTGGCATCACGAAGCAAACTGTTATTAACCAAAAACCTCTTTTTCAAGAGAGACCCCAGAGTACGGGCTCGGGAGCTGACTGCCGTGACATCCTAAGCAAGGTAAAAGGCCCGGGTACCGAGTCCCCTATATCCCCCTGGGTGAGACATCTCTCTTCCTGGCGTCACGAACAGGATTTCGTGCCCGTTGCCACCGGGTACTGTGTGCCGTATTTGAACTGTGTTTAAACTGTGGTCAACATTGCCGCCATTACCTTATACCATTCTTCGCCGCGCGGGAAGAAGAGGGGCGTAACCGCGGGAATCAGAGAGGCGTGACTGCTGGAAGCGTGCGAAGCTCAAGCCCCGCCTCGCGCTCTGACGCAGCACCAGGAAGCGTCAGGTCCTGGAAGGAGACCGTCGTCTGCGGAGCTGCGGCCTACCCGATTGAAGAAACAGGAGGTAGGCTACGGTTTACTAGGGGGGGCGCAACCATGGCCGACGACCAGCAAGACGCCAGAGCACCGGATAACGCTCTCGATGCTCAACTTGCGCCCAGCGCTGCTCAGGCCAGAGCGGCCGTCCCACCAGCAGTGGTCGTGACTCCATTGATACCCATGGCCCTGCCGTATATCCCTGGAGCGAAATGGCTTCCCCAGTATGACGGCAAACCAGACACCCTGTCTGGATTCAAAACGAAAATATGCGGTGTACTGGATATGTACTCAATGACTGGTAAGCAGAGAGCCGCTGTTGTGCTGGGACAATTGACTGGTGCCGCAGAGCGGGAAGTTGAAACCTGGCCAGCCGCAGACCAGGAATCAGTATCCATTATCTTTAAGAGACTGCAAACTGTCTTTGAAAACCGCACTGAGACAGATCTTCGGATGAGGTCCTATCACTGTACCCAGAAGCCTGAGGACAGTATCCGGGACTACGCCTGGCGCTTACAGGAAGCCTTGCGGGCACTGAAACAGGTTAGTCCAGCAAGCATACATGATGAGAACAAAATTCTGACAGAACAATTCATCCGGGGGTTAAGGTCCCAGGAGGAGAGCAGAACTGTACGGTAGTGGGCCTTAGATCATCCAGATGCCACCTTTGACGCCCTGAAGGACATGGCTATTAAGGGTCTGCAGCCCCTGGAACCATCAGATACTGCTATCCAGCATTACCAGGGTGGGGCCACCCCAGTGCCCGCAGCACCCAATGCTCCTTCATTAGCGGCTGAGACAAAAGTGCAAACAGCGCCCCCTAGCGAGCTGGACAGCCTGCGCTCTGAAGTGCGTCAGCTAAGTAAAACCCTGACCACTGTTTTGAGCGCCCTGCAGCTACGGATGGAGCCCGAGCCGGAAGGAAGGATCTTACTCGCCGACATTCCTGAGGATGTCCCCTGGATGAGGAGAAGGAGGACAACGCCACCCCGTAGGAGGACAACGCCACCCCGTGGGAGGACCAACGACCAACGTCACCCTCCAGGAGAATTCATCTGCTACCGTTGCCACAAGGCAGGCCACACCGCGCGGAACTGTCCTTTAAACGGGCAAACCTGGGGCAAAGGGCCGACACCCAGGAGTAGATCAACCAGGCCCATCAAGCTGGTACGACTGGTTTGTAGGAGGAAGGCCTTTCCTGTCCATCGTGCTGGACGGCATAGCAACACCTGCATTACTGGACACCGGCTCACAGGTAACTATCATACCTGATGTCCTCTACAAAAGGTACTGGTCCATAGATGAACTCCACCCGCCAACCCGAACCTCTCTGTGTATGCCTCTAACGGCCTTCCTCTTAACCTAGTAGGGGTTAAGGATGTGACAGTGAAGGTGGCGAGAGTGGAACTAAAGGACCAAGGATTAATTGTCATAGAATCTAACCCTGGTGATACCAATCCGTATATGATACTTGGTACAAATATTGTTGGTAACTGTTTGGGAGAAGTGTTGTTTTTACTCCAACAGATTGCTGACACTGCCAAACCAGGGCAGAGGAAGGTGCTCCAGAAAGAAATTCGAGCCCTACTGTACCAGCAACAGGTAAAGCTAACAGGTGGTGAGATTGGTAATGTACGGGTGACCCGATACCCATTGTTATTCCGCCAATGAGTGAGATGCTGATTTGGCGTAGGGCAGCAATAGGTCTCAAGGGACAGAACTACCAGGCGGTAATGAAGCCCATTAGCTCAGAGCACAGACCTACACTTCTAACTGCTAGAGGGGTAGTTGATGTACGCAATGGGAGGGTACCTGTACGTCTCCTAAATTGTGGGGAGGAGGAAGTTAAATTGCCACGATACGTCACTGTTGCCAGATTGTATACTGTGAATAATGATGCCATACACACAGTGGAATCCTTGACCCCACCAGATACAGTGGAGGACAATGGCTCTGAACCTCAGCCAGAGGAATGGTGTCAACAGCTCCATGTTGGGACTAACGCCACCCCTGTCCATCAGAAACACGGAGTTTACAGAGTGGTTCAGGAATATGAACAGGTGTTTAGTAAACACCCACTTGGTTTTGGAAGGGTTAAAGGGGTACAACACCACATACCCACCGGTAACCATCCACCCATTAAGGAGCATTACAGACCCATACCACCAGCACATTACCAAAAAGCCAAAGAAATGTTGCATAACATGAAAAAGGCGGGGGTAGTAAGGGATAGCTGTAGCCCCTGGGCAGCTCGCCTAGTCCTAGTCAGAAAGAAGGACGGTAGCATGAGGATGTGTGTAGATTATAGACAAATGAATCGAATAACACATAAAGATGCATACCCTTTGCCCCGTATAGAGGAATCCCTGGCTGCACTAAAATCTGCCAATTACTTCTCTACATTGGATCTCACTAGCGGGTACTGGCAAGTCTCTGTTGCTCAGGAAGACCGGGAGAAGACAGCCTTCACCACCCCGATGGGACTGTGCGAATTCAACAGCATGCCGTTTGGACTCTGCAACGCACCCGGAACCTTTCAGAGGTTGATGGAGTGTTGCTTGGGACACCGGAACTTTGAGACAGTGCTACTATACCTGGATGACGTTATCGTGTACTCGAGGACGTATAAAGACCATCTAAAGCACCTGGCGGAGGTATTTGAGGCATTGTCCCTGTATGGGATGAAACTAAAACCTTCTAAGTGCCACCTGCTCAAACAGAAGGTTCAGTACCTGGGACACGTAGTCAGCTCAGAGGGAGTAGCACCAGACCCGGAGAAGGTCACTGCCATCCAGAAGTGGCCTGAACCAAGAAACATCAAAGAAGTATGGCAATTCCTGGGACTGGTCGAGTACTACAGGAGGTTCATAAAGGACTATACCAAAAAGGTAGCACCTCTACAAGATCTCCTGGTAGGACAGTCCAAAAGAGGAAAAAGTCCCCCATTCCAGTGGGGCAAAGAGCAGACAGAGTCCTTTGCATCAATGAAGGAAGTCCTAACCGGTGACGAAACCCTGGCTTACCCTGACTACAGCCAGCCTTTCCTGTTGTACACCGACGCCAGCAACGAGGGACTGGGAGCTGTGTTGTCCCAGAAGCAAAATGGCAGAGAAAAGGTAATTGCGTATGCCAGTAGGAAGCTTCGCCCTACTGAGAGGAACCCGGAGAATTACAGTTCCTTCAAGCTGGAGTTTCTGGCCTTGGTCTGGGCTATCACTGAAAGATTCAAGCATTACCTTGCCTCAACTAAATTCACAGCCTTTACTGACAATAATCCCTTGACACACCTGGAGACAGCCAGGTTGGGAGCCATGGAACAGTGTTGGGTGGCCAGGTTGTCGAATTATCAGTTCACAATCAAGTACTGGGCAGGTCACAAGAACACCAATGTCGATGCCCTGTCAAGAATGCCCCACCAGTCAGACACCGAGGATGAAGTGGATGACCTAGAAGAAGTTGAATTACCTGCTTTCAACAGAAGTGGAGTGGTCCACGAGCAACACGCCTCTAGAAGACGTCATGGTAGGACACAGAATCCTTTACCTCATCACAGTTGGAAGGAGACCCAGGACAGTGACCCGGTTGTCAGCCTCATCAAAGGACTGATAACCCAAGAAAGTTCTCACCTGGAGAAGGATGCTCCTCCGCAAGCCAAACACCTGTGGAATGAGTGAAGCTGGCTGTTCATCTACAGAGAGAAGCTGTGCAGAAGGTATGTCAACCCCAAGACCCATGAAATGGTGTGGCAGATTGTTGTACCCAGGACGGATATCCAGATGGTGTTGGAGGCCTACCACGATCAAGCAGGTCATTTTGGCTGGAAGAAGCTGGAAACCTTGTTGAAGGACCGATTCTATTTGGTTGGAATGCGGAGTTCCATAGAAAGGTGGTGCCGGAATTGTGGGCCCTGTAGCCTCCGAAGGAAAGACTACGGCAGCCAGAAAGCACCCTTGCAGTCCATCAAAACAACCCAACCCCTGGAGATTGTCGCTCTGGATCACGTCAAACTGTCGCCCAGCAGATCAGGTTATTCCTATGCCTTGAACATGGTGGATCACTATTACCAGTTCCTGGTGGTAGCCCCTGTCAAGGACCTGACACCAGGAACTGCAGAAAGAACGTTCCAAGCCTACTTCTGCAGACCCCATGGATATCTGGAAAAGGTGCTCACAGATCAAGGCCTTGCTTTCGAAGCTGAGCTATTCAAGGAATTCTGCCACCTGTATGGGTGCAAGAAGATCCGGACTACGCCATATCATCCGCAAACCAACGGTATGTGCGAGAAAATGAATAACATCGTTATAGACTTGCTAAAAACCCTACCTTTGGAAGAGAGGAACCAGTGGCCAGAAAAGCTACCTGACCTAGTGGACCTGTATAAACACATACCTGTGAGTTCTACTAATTGTGCCCCAGCGTACCTCATGAGAGCAAGACCTGGAAAATTGCCAATGGACTTGGAGCTCGGAGTGGTAGAACCTGCTGCAGATACGTCCACTGAAGATTGGGACACAAGTCTGCAAGAGCAGTACAGGAAGGTACAGGCCTGTGTCGAAGACAGTCTAAACAAGGTGAGGGAAAGACAGGAAGAGCAGTATAACAAATATGCACCAGCAGAACCCTTGGCACCTGGAGAGATAGTGCTAAAGCGGAAAAGAAGAGGTCACAAGCTCAATGACCAGTGGGAAAGAGAGCCGTACACCGTGTTAAACTCCAGATTTGACAACAGTAAAACCTGCCTGATCAGTAAGGATGGAGGTAAGACAACCGCAACAGTCTCAAGAGACCACTTGAAAGTGTGCCCAGGTCTACTGAAGACAACGGAAGAAGAAGTACCTCTTATAGCACCGGAAGAACCCAAGGAAGATGTGCTTCACACAGTTCTAGGAGATTTCCCTGCGGATTGGCCTCAACTTGATGGAGCAGTTATTATACCAGTAATACACTTCTATCAACCACAAGAAGAACCTATGAGCGCTCCTAGAAGAACCTGCTCAGGAACAGGAAGAGTCCCTAGTCAGAGGAGGATCACCCGTTGAGGCAGAGCCTGAAGGCCCAGTAACCAGTGCACTTGCCAGTCCCATAGAGAGATTGAGGCAGTTTTATAATCTACCAGCACGTACACCTGATAGGTTAACAGAGAGTGCATGCACAGACACCAGTATCACCACAGTGCTACGAAGGTCCACACGCAGCACACAAGATCAAATCCCTGCCAGGTATAGGGAATAAGTACAAAGGGCCTACATTGTAAATAGTTACCCAGTTGGGAATTGCCTACTGCTATTTATTATGTGAACTGAAAATAATATGTGCCTTTAGTTACCCGTAAGGGTATAAAGACTTGTAGGCTGAGGACTGTGAGCAGCCAAAAACTGTCCTTGTAAATAGTTGCACTCATCAAAAGTGCCCCCTTATTTGACCATTGAACAAAAACCCGTTTGGCGTGGCCGAAGACGTGGTCCAACACCTGGATCACTTATGCCCTGTAGCCACGCCCAAGGCCTACATTGAGGGTTTTCAGGCGGGTCCCTCATGTTACTCCTTTTGCACTTTCATCGGTGAAATGAACACTGGGTTATGGGACTTACTGTAACTTTATTATTGTTATTGTTATTATAATTATTGTTACTTGTTGTTATTTTAATTAATTATTATTGTTACTTGTTGTTACCTGTTTAAATGCTTCAGTCCAGGAGTACTAAATTGTACTAGGGAGGAATGTGGCACCCTGCTACCACAGGTACTACAGGACCCAAAAGGGTGCATGGACGGACTTCTCCACAAGAGGCCCTCACTACAAACAGACACCTCCACCCTTCCACCTCATACCACCAGAGGGAGCCCGTTAGGGATATATATATATGGAGGGTGGAGCCAGGTAGTCAGTTAGTTGTTCAGAGAGTGTGCTGCCACTGAGAGCAGTGAAGACGCAGCACGTCTGCTGCTGAGTTGAGGGCCCCGAGTGTGGCCGGAGGCAAAGAGGAGAGAGGAGTTGAGGGGGCAGAGGAGCATCTGAGGCTCAACCCAAGATACAAACCGGACACCGGGTCCGCGCCTACAGGGTCCTCTAAACCCAGTAGGGACTACCGGCTTACCAGGAGGCTTCCAGACCCCGGGTCATCCTGAAGCTACCAGCAATAACAGGACTAGGAACCACGAAGGCCCTGGCATCCAGGGATAGTGGTTGCCAAAGAAAGGTCCTACTACCAAGCGGTCAGGTGAGACAGCAACACAACACAGAAGCTAGGCCAAGTTCCAGGCTGGCTAGTATCTTAGAGAGAGGGAAACACGGATCAGGAGGCCTTATACCCGCTCACTGGGGAGAAGTCCTGAAGTGCACCCTTCCTAACAAGTACCCTGGACCATACCTGCCGTTACACCAGTAAAGGTACTGAAGTGAATCCCCTGTGTGCGTGTCCGTCATTCCCCCTGACCTGGCCATCTCTCACCTGTATCCCTTCCATCAACCCTGCCCCGGGGGCTCACTCCACCTGTGGGGAGTAGAAACATCCCAGCTGCCATCTCATCACCCCCGGAGGTCTGCAGCAGCGCCGGTAACCATTACCGGAAACCACAGGTGGCGTCACGAAACAAACTGTTATTAACTAAAAACCCCTTTTTCAAGAGAGACCCCAGAGTACGGGCCCGGGAGCCAACTGCCATGACATCCTAAGCAAGGTAAAAGGCCCGGGTACCGAGTCCCCTATATCCCCCTGGGTGAGACAGTATGTCTACTGATGCTAGCTGATGTTTTAAATGTGTCTTGGTACCACGGATGTTGTAGCAAGCAAGCTTTTCAACCATCGGCAAATGTGAGTTTTTTGTTCAACTAATATTGGATCTCCGATTCTCCACTCTATTCAACATCAGTGGGTGCACCACACAGCAGCATCCAACCATAAGGGAAACACTACAGCCAAGTATCTCCCCTACACATTTATTGTGTCTACCTGTCACTACTCTTTTAGGATATCCCAGGGCCAGGGGCTCCTCCCCTGTCCCTGACGCTAGGGGCACCCTAGCTATTCCTGCTCCCCGGATTACTTTGGCGAAGATATCGGGGCCACAAACCTTGCTGGGCTTCTGAATCGACCCTTAGTCTGTTCCCTCCCCCACCCAGGGCAGATGGGAGTAGTAGTGTATGGCAATACAACAACCAGACTTACAAGTTAATACGTACGAAACACCGTGTCTGCAAATTGAGATTCTGATTTGGCTTTTATCCTAAGTCATATTGCACGACTCGTTAAAGGGTTGATTGTGACTTGTAGGATTGATACTTCACAATAGGTGGCGCTATAGAGTACAAGTCCTCTTTTTCTCTGAAGAGGCAATTTGCATATTAAATTTCCCAGAGGAGCATTGCATGGCGAATAAGCCTACTTACCTTGACATGCGAGAGCTGATGTGTCACTCTCCATGAGGAGAAACGCTACCCCTTAGACCTCAGTCCAGAGCCTCTCACCTAGCCAAATCAGTTCTCATACTTTGCACTGACGAGGGCCAACAGCCTGAAACACCGTATCTGCAAATTGAGATTCTGATTTGGCTTTTATCCTAACTCATATTGCACGACTCGTTAAAGGGTTGATTGTGACTTGTAGGATTGCTACTTCCAATAGGTGGCGCTATAGAGTACAAGTCCTCTTTTTCTCTGAAGAGGCAATTTGCATACGTACAGAGATAAAGGAAAATACCAATCGTACAAATATTCTCTCACAAACAGAGGGGAACACCGAGGAGTGAATGAAGGGAAAAATCAAAGTAGGAGAACATGAGGCTTTGCACACAACCAAAACCAAGCAACAGTCTTTAGATAAATCCACCAAATGCCTCCTCAAATAACAAAACTCGACCTACTCCTGAACCATGCAGCATGATGCTAGCTCTGGCAATGCCTGCTTGCCAGAGGCGAGTATATATAGGAGAGGGGAGTGGCCAACACTGAACAGCTGAGAGCATCAAGCAGGTATGCTTCCAGGAGCTCTCAACTGAACAGATTAACCCCTGCATTGCTAGAAGAAACCTACAATGTTTAGTATGAAGGTGAAGTGCTTCTAATTAGTGCAGGAGTAGGAGAAATCAGACAGTGCGGTCTTCAGGCTCCTCTCTGTTGCCGTAAACCTGTGACAGTACCACTGCCTCAGTTAGCTAGGTATTGGTAGAGGTGAGTTATGTGGGCAGCCAGACCCACCCATCTCTTACAGCTGCTCGTAACCCGGCCCCAGGTGCACCAAACAGTCCCCTTAGTGCTTAGGCGCACTAGAATAATTTTCCGGGTTACATCACAGAGGTCAGCCATCTCTGTGATGCATACATCCTATCAACTATGTGTCCGTTAGCCACTTTACATACCTTCCTCTCTGTCTAGTGGTAGGGCTTCGCACCTACTACTAGACAGGGGATTCTCAAGAGGGCATCGGCATTACCATGTAGCTTCCCTGCTCTATGTTCTACATGGAAGTTGAAATCCTGTAGGGCTAAAAACCAGCGGGTGACCCTAGAATTTCTTCCCTTTTTCCCTCATCCATCTGAGTGGGGCATGGTCTGATACCAATTTAAACTTTCATCCCAATAGATAGTACCTTAGTGTGTCCACCGCCCACTTTACGGCCAAGCATTTCTTTTCTATGACAGCATAATTCTTTTCACACGAAGACCGGCTCTTACTCAGGTAGAGAACAGGGTGCTCCTCCCTGTGTATCTCCTGGGAAAGGACTGCTCCTAAACCAACATCTGAGGCATCTATCTGGAGTATAAACTCTTTGTTGAAGTCGGGGGCAACCAGAATCGGTTGCTTACACAGAGCCCCTTTCATTTCTTGAAAGGTCGTCACCCCCTCTTCAGACCATTTGGCCATTGCTAATTTTGTCCCCTTAAGGAGGTCAGTCAGGGGTGCGGCCATCATGGTGAGGTTTGGGATGAACCTCCTGTAGTATCCCACGATCCTTAGAAAGGCTCTAACTTGCTTCATCGAACGTGGTCTACTTTACTGATTTGGGGTTTGATCTCACCTCTACCCTCTACATATCACAGGTATTTGGCTTCTTAACCCATGGCACATTTTTTTGGGTTTATAGAAAACCCCGCCTTTCTTAGGGCATCAAACACTGCATGGACCTTTTCCAAATGACTTCCCCAGTCTGGGCTGAAGATTACAATATCGTCCAGGTATGCTGCGGCATATTCCTTATGGAGTGCAAGGATCGGCCCATGGCCCTGTGGAAGGTGGCCAGGGGCCTTGCAATCCAAATGGCATCTGGACATATTGGAAGCATCCGTCCGGCATAGAAAACGCAGTCTTCTCCTTGGCTACCGGTGACAAGGGGATCTGCCAATATCCCTTTGTTAAATCCAAGGTGGTTATGTAACTTGCTGGCCCAAGTCTCTGAATCAGCTCATAGACATGCGGCATCGGATATGGGTCGAATTTGGAGATCTCATTCAACTTCCAATAGTCATTGCAGAATCTCCATTCGCCATGAGGGTTTGGGACCAGGACAATCGGGCTCGACCAACCGCTCTTGGATTCTTCAATAACCCCGAGTTTAAACGTATGCTCCACCTCCTTGGAGTTCAATTCTCGTCGGGCCTCCGGAATTTGATAAGCCTTCAAGTGTACGCGCACATGTGGCTCCGTCAGAACTTTGTGTTCTATGACTTTTGTGCACCCCGGCAATTCCGAGAACAGGTCCCTGTTCTTCTGCAGCAACTCCTGACACTGCTGTTTTTGGACCTTCGACAGTGTCTCCGCTTTGGTGACATCTCCAACCTCGCCTTCTGGTTTGCCCAGCAAGCACGGAGTTTCAGCCGGCTCTCTGTCTTGTCATGGCTTGATGAGGTTGATGTAGTAGATCTGGTAAGGTTTCTGTCTTCCTGGTTGATGAAACTTATAGTTCACATCACCAAGCTTCTCCACCACCTCATACGGCCCTCGCCATTTGGCCAAGAATTTCCTCTCCACAGTAGGAGTTAGCACAAGGGCTTGGTCTCCCAGATTGAACTGCCTCACTATGGCTGACCGGTTGTAGACCCTGGCCTGAGCTTCTTGTGCCTGCAGGAGATGTCCTTTTACAATGGGCATCATCTACGCAATCCTCTGCTGCATCAGTGCAACGTGCTCGATGACACTTCTGTGGGGCGTGACTTCAGCTTCCTGCTATATCAAGGAGACCCTTGTTGGCCATACAGGAGTTCAAACAGCAAAAACCCCATAGTGGCCTGTGGAACCTCTTGGATAGAGAACAACAGATACTATAGGAGACAGTCCCAGTCTCTACCGTCCTTTTTTATGGCTTTCCTAGCATACTTTTCAGCGTTTTATTAAAACCTTTCTACAAGGCCATCTGTCTGAGGATGCATAACTCCCTCATCACCTTACTCATAAAAGGTGTTCCCTGGTCGGTCAGGATCTCCTTTGGTAAACCTGTCCGGGAAAAAACGTGGACCAATTCACAGGTTATACTCTTTGCGGAGAAGTTTCTTAAGGGGGGGATTGCTTCAGGATAGCGAGTGGCATAGTTCAGGATGACCAATATATAATATATGCCCACGAGCAGATTTAACCAGGGGACCGACCAAGTCCATAGCAATTCTCTCGAACGGCACTTCACTAATGGGCAATGGCATGAGGGGACTTAGAAAGTGAGAGGTGGGGGCGGTTAACTGGCACGTAGGCAAGGACCTGCAATACTTTAATATTTCCTGGTGACATCCAAGCCAATAGAACCTCTGCATGATCCATTCCTATGTTTTTTCACGTGAATGGGCCATGTCCAACACCCTCCGTCTAAAGGGACCCGGCACTATTAACTGTTCCACAAGCTCCTCCCTCACTTTCGTAACCTGGTACAACCACTCCCCACTCAACATAAAATAGGGAACTCTGGTGTCAGCTCCCGGTTCCTGTGCAATCCCATTTATGAAGGTGACATTGTTATAGGCTTCCCTCAGAGTTAGGTCCCTATGTTGGGCGGTCCTAAAATTCTCGCTGGTCACCCCTAACTCCGGAATGTCAGACTCAGGGGACACTACCTCCTCATCACCCACCAGAACACAAAAGGGAATCCCTTCCAACTCTGGGTGTGGTGATACCTCTTCAGTGTTAACTGGTTTCTTAACCGAGCCAGCAAACCTTGAACTCTTCCCCCACATATCCAAAAACAACCAAAAGTCCCGGCCTATAATAATGGGGTGCAACAAGTCCTGGATGACGCCGACCTCATGGGACTCAGAACCGTGGGCCATTTCAATGTCAACTCTGGCCATGGGGTAGTCCTTAGCATCACCATGAATGCACCGTACGAAAACCTTTTTCCCTGGGATCAGTTGGAGAGGGAGTGTGGCCCTCCCAGAGTCTAGCAGTCCCATTACCTGCCAACCGTTCACCTTCACGGGACATGCTTGTGGCCCCTTGCTAGGTGGACAGTTCTCACTGCAGGCCGGATACACAAAGTATGAACAGCGGCGTCCCATGCTGCAGTCCATCTGCTCAGGAGTCAGGGGATAATGGGCGGCTATATGGCCTGGGCCGTGGCACTTCCAACAAATGACATCACCTTAGGGACCTTGGGCATTACCTCTCCCGCCCCTTTGGACCTTGGACGTCCCACCAGCTTTTGGTCCCACCATTGTTAGGACCCCCAGTATGGCGGTCAATCACCACCCGCTCTACCATCTGTGCAGGCATAGAGGGCTCCGGCTGCAGCCATTTTTGGATCAGGTGCAAAAGGTCAAACATTTGGGAGCGAGGGGGTTTGTCCCGGTGATACGCCCAATGGTGGACCCGCTGTGCCCTGACAGACATCGTCATCCCCAAGTGCACCAGAAATTTGGTTTTGAGTTTGCAATACTCCTCAGCATCCTGCAAAGCTAAGTCATAGTAAGCTTTCTGGGGCTCCCCCGTCAGGTATGGCGCCAGCACCTGTGCCCACTGCTCTGGCGGAAGTTTCTCCCTCTCAGCAATCCTTTCAAATACAGTCAAAAATGCTTCCACATCATCCCCAGGGGTCATCTTCTTCAAGGCCCGTCTTACCGCCTTCTGGACGGGGGAGTCATCAGCCGGACTCTGGGTTGGGGCGCTCGTCCTGTCCTGGATGGCGGTTGCCAGAAGCTGCATCTGCTGCTGCTCCTGCTGGTTCTTCTGGATCTGCTGTAACAACAGCCTGTTGGTCTCCTGCTGGTGCTGCTGCCACTGGACCAGGTGTTTCAGTAGGTCCTCCATTTTGTCTGGCGTCGCTTGCTGGGTGAAGTCTGCTTGCTAGTCTGGCAGACTTTACCCAGGACATGCAGTCCTTCCTGTAGCAGTCACACGTATCTGCTGGGAACGCTGCCCACACCGCTAATACCAATTGTGGGGGTTCTACTCACTCAGGTGCGTCAAGAGGCAAACAGGAGGCATGTTCCTTTAAATGTCCATGTCGGTTTATTACTTCATAAACCCAGGAAAAAACAAAAGGAAAACAAACAGCCTTCTGTTCAGGCAAACAAAGTAAAGAGTCCTTTAGGCAAAGTGTCTGGTTAGCCAGTCCTGTGGACACACAGGCTAGGTAGCATCCAGTACACTGGCTCAGTCTGGAGACAACAACACAAAGGATGCCTTCTCCCTCCAAACACAGACCATGTGCCAAACATTGGCCTCCATTTTATATTTTAACCACACCCAGAGGTGAGGTATGTGGGCTGCCAGACCCGCCCATCTCTCACAGCTGCCCGTAACCCAGCCCCAGGTGCACCAGTCCTCTTCGTATATAGGTGCACTAGAGCAACATCACAGAGGTCAGCCTTCTCTGATACATATCTCCCATCGACTGTGTCCGTTAGCCACCTTACAGAGCATTGAAGATGGGTCATGGCTGGGTCTTCTAGCATGACAATGACCAAAACACACAGCCAGGGCAACTAAGGAGTGGCTCCTTAAGAAGCATTTCAAGGTCCTGGAGTGGCCTAGCCAGTCTCCAGACCTGAACCCAATAGAAAATCTTTGGAGGGAGCTGAAACTAAATTAAAATCCTGTATGGCTTGCAACGTCCCCTTGCTCATGCCAGCTGAAACTCAATGTTGCCCAGCGACAGCCCCAAAACCTGAAAGATCTGGAGAAGATCTGTATGAAGGAGTGGGCCAAAATCCCTGCTGCAGTGTGTGCAAACTTGGTCAAGAACTACAGGAAACATCTGACCTCTGTAATTGCAAACAAAGCTTTCTGTACCAAATATTAAGTTCAGTTTTTTCTGTTGTATCAAATACTTATTTCATGCAATGAAATGTAAATTAATTATGTAAAAATCATACAATGTGATTTTCTGTAAGAGTCCTACTTCATATTTCAGGTTTTGTTTAGGTTTTTTTAGTTCTCATCTTTTAAGCCAAAACAAGCCATGGATTCAAAAAGACAAGAAAATATACATGTATTTGCCTTTTATGATTCATACCTGGTTTTAACCTAGTTAAAACCTGATCAAAACTTAAAATTTGTATTAGAGCCCTTAGAGTATATTCACACTGAGTCTTTTTGCAGTTTTTTGTAGTGGAAATTTAGCCCATACTCCCAGTTTAGTAATGAATTTTTCAGGAGGATTTTGAAGAGTTTCCGCTCAGTTTCTGGTCTAAAAAGTCTTAAAAAAACCTTAGTGTGAACATACCCTTATTGAGTCAACAAAATAACAGCAAATTGTACATTTGCTGTTGCTGGCGCTGTTGATGCATACAGTTTGCCACTGGTTGGCAGCTTGCACTTGGCATTCCCATTGTTTCAAATTGCAAGTACTGTACAGGTGCAGCTCAACAATCAAGATTAAACTGTGTGGATGCTACATATAATAGAACTATAAGGGTATGTTCACAGTGTCGTTTTTTTTTTTGACATTTTTTTTCTGCATTAAAAATGCTGCATTTTACCAGCAAAGTGAATAAGATTTCAAAATCTCAATCACATTCTGCATTTATTTTCTTTGCGTTTTTTGAGCTGCTGGGCATTTTTTTCAAATCTGAAGCATGTCGATCCAATTTATTTCACCCAATCAAATAACTGGAGAAAATACGCAAGTTAAAACACTGAAAAATGCACATAAAAAAG
Source organism: Phyllobates terribilis (assembly GCF_046119375.1). NCBI lineage: Eukaryota > Metazoa > Chordata > Amphibia > Anura > Dendrobatidae > Phyllobates > Phyllobates terribilis. The sequence goes on along the minus strand of NW_027362772.1, from coordinate 193,316,988 downwards.
CGGCAAAAATGCAGCGCAAACACACATATTGTACTCAATGTATTTCCTGTTTACCACTCTGGAATTGGTGCAGAAAAAAATACTGGAAAAAAAAATAAACCCTATCTAAATTACAATGATGAATTTTTGGTGAGATTTTGCCCCCGCATATTTTTGCTATGCAAAAAATGCAGCGACTTACAGCTCCAGCACCGCAGATGGGATTTATAGAAATTTCATTTCTACTGTGGCTTTTTATGCTACATAAACTGACCTGCGGTGCGTGTGCTAAATCTGCATCTTGTCAATTTCTCTTGCAGGTACGCTGAGTTGTATGTGCAAATTTTCTTCATAAAATTGCATCAAATGTGGAAAATCCACAGGGAAAAACGCATAAGAATTTAAGTGTGTTTCCGCTGTGGAAAAAATGCATTTAATGTGTACATAACGATCAATAAAGTTTTATCAAAGCCAAATTCCAGGAGGTATCAAAAACAAAACCGCTTTATTTAAAAGATGATACATCAAAAAGAGAAAAAACGCAGCATCAAAAACATGTAAAAAAAACGCACTAAAAAAAGCAAATAATCTTAGCTAATAGGTGCAGAAATGCTGCCGAAACTCTGCAACAATGGAAACGCACCAAATACTAATGATGGAAACATGACCTAAAACATCTTAAAACTTTTGCAACCACTTTTTTTTAATACATACCTGAGGTTTCAAAATAGAGAAAAGATTATCATGTGCTATTTCTTGTGCAAATATGTAATGTCTCTCTGTCTGAAAGGCAATTCCAAAAGTATTGATAATGCATGGATGAATTGATAAGCATAGTGAAACACAATACTCAATGAGGAACATGTGAAGATCTGTCTTGTTCTTTTGCATGAACTTCAGAGCCATTAAATTCCCTAAAAGTGTAAAAAAAAATTCATTATTTCTTTCTTAGGCTATGTACGGTATGTAAAATAATATTCAATGTTATTAATACTATTAAGCACAAAACATTACAGAGAAGACAATTAAATGTATATCGCCATCTTTTTCATGCCCATATTTTCTTTTTTCATGCACTTTAAGCCTTATTCACACGTCCACATTTAAACAAGCAGGTAAAAAAATGGTACCATTGTTAACAGCGTGTGGTCAATGTGTCAGTTTTTACTATGAGTGCGTCAGTGATTTTCACTGATGGATAAATAAATTACCAAGCTTCTTCTATCCTTTGCTGTGTTAAAGGGGTTGGCCACTACTTGGACAACCCCATCTTGAACTTAAAGTTTGGCCGCAATAAAATAAAAAACCTATACTGACCTCCTGTTCCAGCGGTGTTGGCACTCGTGGTCCAGGGTCTGTGATGCGGTGGACTGACATGTGATGCAAGGAGCCCAATCAGCGCTGGCGCCACTGTCCCCGCCTCCTGTCGAAATAAATATGAAGAGGAAGTCAGCTGCAGCCCTGGCTGCTTCTTCACGTTCGATTTGTCCAAAGATGGGGACAGGGACGCCGGCGCTGATTGGGCTCTGGGCATCACGTGTCATTCCACCACATCACAGCCCCAGGACCGACAGTGCTGACACTGCTGGAATGGAGTCGGCACGGGAGAGGAGTATAGTTTGTTTTATTTTATGATGGCCGAACATTAAGTTCAAGAAGGGGTTGGCCTAGATTGTGAGAAGCTTGTGGAAGGATATCCCAAACGTTTGACCCAAGTCATTCAGTTTAAGAGCAATGGTACCAAATATTAATGAAATGTATATAAACTTTTGACTTTGCAGTAAGTAATAAAAATGCCTTACAACATTCTCTCTCTCTCATTATTCTGGCATTTGGCAAATATTACAAATTATGGTAATCCTAATTGACCTAAAAAGGGAAAGGTTTATTCTGATTTCATGTCAGATATTGAGAAAAACATGGATATGTGTCTTTTTATATAGTGTAGTAAACTTCTGGTTTCAACTGTATGTATCAGAATATGATGACTGAAAAATAATTTTTCTTTTTAAAGTCATTTCCTGTGCAAAAGTAGCAAAATATGATTGAAAACCTAAATAAATTTGGTATTACTGTGATCAAATAAACCCAAAGTATAAAGCTAATGTGAGAAATATGGTGAATGGTATTTACAAAAGATGAACAAACATAGAATTGCTGTTTTTTGTTCTTTTTACCTCCCAAAGAGTAAATAAAAAGTTATCAAAAAAGTGACCTGTATGACAAAATGGCACTAATGAAAACTACAGGCAATCATACAAAAAATAAGCCCACATTCAGCTCCACTGGCAGAAAATAGTGACCCTTATGGCTTTCATATAACAAAATTGTTGTTTTGTTTATATTCCTTTCCATACAGAGTTAATAAAAGTATAGTTATATGTACCTCAACATGGTTATGCCTTTGATAAATACTTCTCATTACGGAAAAAGCAACATCTGATATATCTGCCTCCAAAAACATAAAAAGTTATTGATCCTAGAACGTGAAAATAGAAAAGTGAAAAAAAAATGGTCTGGAATAAAGGTAAAAAACTGGCTCTGACGCCAAGGGGTTATAATAAGAACAGAGTCCAAAAACAAATAAATATTTCTAAAATATTGCTTACAGTGTGTAAAAATAGCAAAGCATACAAAAACAATATAAATCTGGTATCGCTGTTTTCTACTGAGTGGATGAACAAATTGGTCTTATCACTTTTACCGCACGGTGAACCCTGCAAAAAAAAAACTGAAAACAATAATTGAATTGCTGGGTTTTGTTCATTCTGCGTCTAAAAATTCTGAAAAAGTGATCAAAAAACATTATGTTCCCCACAATGGTATCAAAAAAGTCTCCAACTCGTCGCGCAAAAAATAAGCCCTCATACAGTTCTGTTCCCCAAAAAATAAAAAAGTTGCTGCTCTCAGAATATGGGGACAATAAATCCATTTTTCTTTAAAAAAAGCATTTTTACTGTGTGACAGCAACAAAACCGAAAAAAAAACTATATAAATCTGGTATCGTTGTAATCGCACTGACCCGGAGAATAAATCTGCCTTATCACTTATACCGTATGGTGAACCGCGCAAAAATAAAAATAAGAACTATTCGTGTACTGTTTTCTATTTGTTTATTCTACCTCCCAAAAATTGGAACAAGGGTCAGGTCACATTAACCCTGCGCTCTCCGTTGAGTGCTTACATTTGAGTTTCCATGTAGATCATAAAAAACACAACTCAGACAAAACCCTGGATGGAACCTCTCACTTGTGAGACAGATGGAGCTACTTTGGACTGGTCTGTGTTCCGGCGGTGTCCCATCATTTTAGGTGTCTTTTTAGCGCACAAGTGTGGACCACCACAATTCTGTGAACACCTTAAAAGATGGATACCATCAGAACCGGACGGCAAACAGGAGTCCAAAGCATCTCTATTTGTCTCATAATAATGAGTGGTTCCCACGGGGTTTTCGTCTTAATCACATTTTTGTGGGATTTACGCGGAAACCCCCTCATAAGTGCTCAGCACAGAACACAAGAATCTGATCCCAGCCTTATACTGGAAGCGATCAAAAAATGTTATGTTACCAATAAAATCTTAATTTATCCCACACAAAACCAGCTCCCACTCAGGTGCGTCATCTGTCACTGAAAATATTGGGGATTCCACGTTACTGGTAGAACAAAGACTCTGGAAAAGCGATACAGCTCCCATTCCCCCCCCCCCCAATAAAATCCAGTGCAATTTGTGCTCCCAAATCCCCCTCCTCCTGAGCCCCACTGTGCCTAAACTGCAGTAAGAGGCCACGTGTTTGGCATTATTGTAGCTGGGAAAGCACACTTAAAGGGAACCTGTCACCAGTTTTTTAGTATCCCAACAAATACCACGATCTTTTTCTGCTGTTGTTATGCATTCCACAAATGATTACATAGCCTCTTGACTCCCCCTGTACACCTCAAAAGTACTACTGCAGGCACATGCATTGATGTGCTTTGCGCTGCCTGCAGTAGGTAAGAGCAAAGTGCGCCTGCGCGGCCGGCGAAGCTACTGCGCAGGTGCAAGACTTCGTTCAGCTATGTGGATGATGCAGGACATGTCATCCACATCAATCAGTGCCGGAGGATGGCTTTTACTAGCAGAAAGGAGGAACAGGCGCCGCAAGAAGGATGCCCATCTGACTGGACCAGCCTCATTTAAATACAAAGCGGGACAAAATCAAATTGCATTTTTGAAGTGTACAGGGGGAGTCAGGAGACAATGTAATCATTTGTGAAACACATATGACTCGCCCCCTGGGCCGTGGGGCACTCGGAACCGGGCTTCAGTGCAATGATGGGGGTAGTAGTGGCAACCCGATCCCGTGGCTCAGGGTGGTCAGACCAATTGCTGTGGCAGTCTATTTGTAGGGTTCTGAATGTCTGACTATGCCACCCGTGGATTGCGGTCAGGGAGGACCGCCGCTGCAAGGCAGACCGCTGATGTATATATGCAGCACAGGGATAGGATAACTCCCCACGGGAAGAGTGTAGCCTCAGGGCAGTGTAATAGGATGCTGGGGGTGATGGTGCAGGCGCAACAGAAATCACACAGAGTCCAATAATGCAGTCCAGGGTCTTTTACTGCAGATGTTATCACTGACCCACCAGGAGTACAGTGTAGGAATGGGCCTGGGTGTCTGAGGGCATTCGGGTGAGCCCCACTGGTCAGGGTGAGTGGGTAGGCCTACCGTTCCCTCTCTGCCCTTGCTGACTATCCCCCTTTTCATGGTGTGATAGCCCACGTCCCTGAGCTGGCCGTGTACTACGCCTGTATAGCTTGCGACTCGGGCCTTAGGTACCTGTGGATTCTCCGTGCTGTACCGGTCCCTCTGTGTGGCGGAGCCTCCAGGCTACTCAGGCCAAGGGACCTGAAATCCCTCGCGGGTTGGTGATCTTTTGCCGGGCTTGCAACCCTGTCAGCCTCGGACCCCAGTGTCTGGTTGTGTAGTTCTCTCTCTCAGCCAGGACCGGCTCTCGTTGCCTCAGTCCCTGGCTTGCTGTTCCTCCTATGCCTCCCGGACTCCTCAGCTGCGGCTGACCTGTCCCTCTCCTCTGGGAACCCTTCTGGATGCTTCAGAAGTGGGTCCTGGTCTCCCTAAGCCTGCCCTCAGTTCCAGCTTTTATAGGGGAAGCCTGCTCCCCCTACTCACCTGGGACAGGAGGTGCTGCATGCTAATGGTCCCTGACCAGGGAACCTCCCTCCTGCTCTCAGACACAGCCTTTAATGTTTGTGGCATCCAGACCTGGGGTGACACACATAACAACAGCAGAAAAAGGTGGTGGTATTTGTTGGGATACTAAAAAACTGGTGACAGATTTCCTTTAACAATTCACGGGGTGCGTGTCTCCAGAAGCACAAGCTGGGCATAATGTACGGGGGCGCTACAATAGATGGGGTACACTACACTGTATGGGCACACAATGTATGGGCACTAAACTGGCATATTTGCAATTCTCTAGAAAAAAAGTGTGGATATTACAAAATAGTTGCTGCAGCCATAGATGAATTCAAGGGACACCTTTTGTGGTTTTTCTGCTGTTCTGACACATTAAGGGCCCCGCAAACGTCGCCTACAAACTATTCTAGGGCTCTAAAAGCCAAATAGTGCTCCTGCCTTCTCAGCCCTGATGTGTGGCCTAACTGTAGTTTCTGATGACATATGGGGCATCGCAGCACTTGGGAGTAATTGTGCAATAAATTGTGGGGTCCATTTTTGCCTATTAACCCTTCTGTAAGTGACAAATTTGCAGCAAGTAAAAAAAAATACTTTTTACCACTAAAATGTTATATTTCCACTTCTCAATGCTATAAAACTATGTGAGGCACATGTGCGTTCAAAATATTCACTATTCCCCTAGATGAATTCCTTGAACGGTGAAGTTTCCAATATGGAGCCACTTGTGGTGGTTTTTGCTGTTCTGGCACCTCAGGGGTTCAGCTATTGGCGCCCACAATCTATTCAAACAGTATCTGTGTTCTATAAGCCAAGTAGCGCTCTTTCCCATCCGATCCCTGCCGCCGTGTGCTCAAACAGTAGTGTACAACCACACATGGGGTAATGCTACGTTCAGTAAAAATTATCTAAGAAATTTTGGGTTCATTTTCTCCTATTACTCATGGAAATTATAAATTTGGTGCTAAAACAGTATTTTAGTGGAAAAAATAAGATTTTTTTTTCACATTTAAATGTTATAAAGTTCTGTGAATCACCTGTAGGTTAAAAATGCTGAGTACACCCTAGAAGAATTCCTTGATGGGTCTAGTTTCCAAAATGGTGTCGCTCATGGGGAGTTTCAGCTGTTTTGGCATGTCAGTGGCTCTGCAAATGCGACATGGCATTCACAATCTATTCCAGACAAATTTATGCTCCAAAAATCTAATAGCGCCCTTTCCTTTCCAATCCCTGTCATGCGCCCAAACAGCAGTTTTTGTCCACACATAGGGTATTATTGCAGTTGGGAGAAATTGTGTAACAAATTTGGGGGCTAAAACAACATTTTAGCAGAAAAAAATACATTTTCATTTCCACATCCACATTTTAAAATGTTCTGTGAAGCACCTCCGGGTTCAACTAGTTCAGCACATCCCTACATCAATTCCTTGATGGGTCTAGTTTACAAAATAGCTTCATTTGTAGGGTTTTTGCTGTTTTGACACCTCAGGGCCTCTGCAAAATGAGACATGGTGTTTGCAATCTATTCTAGCCAAATTAACATTCCAAATACCAAATGTCGCTTCTTCCCTCCCAAGCCCTACTATTTGTCTAAACAGTACTTTTTGACTGCAAGTGAGGTATCGAAACGCTTAGAAGAAAGTGGGTAACAAACTGTGGGGTCCACTTTTTCATGTTACCTCTTGCACAAGTGAAAAATTTAGGACTAAAGCAACATTTAAAAAAAATGAAATAAAAGTTTTCAATATGATGACCTACAATTTCTGTGTAGTACCTGTGAGTTCAAATTGCTCACTTTACCCCCGGATCAAATCCTGGAGGGGTGTTGTTTCCAAAATGGGGTCACTGCTATTTGTGTGCCTTATGGGGCCGTGCAAACGCGACATGGTGCCTGCAATCTATTTCAACCAAATTTGTGTTACAAAATTCAAATGGTGCTCCTTTCCTTCCGAGCCCTGACGTGTGTTCAAACGGAGGTTTATGACCACATGTAGGGTATCAACACGCTCAGAAGAAACTAGGTAATAGTGTTGAGCCACCCCCGTAGTGTTCGAGTTCGGTTCGTCGAACACCTTCGAACACCGTTAAAACCAATGGCAGGCAAACAAAAACACATAGAAACACATAGAAAACACCTTCAAAGGTGTCCAAAAGCTGACAAACTGCTCAGAAGACACAACTAACACATGGAAAAGTGACAAGTACATATAGTCATGCGAAAAGAAAAGAGGTGGAGGAGTAAAAGGAGGGGGAGACACAGATATAGGCATGTCATGCCCTTCTAAAATCCAAAAAGTGAGAAGCCGACACGTTCAGTCCGCTCCTGCCCGTGCCACCTCCGCGTCGCCGGGTTTGTGCCAGAGCCGCGGTGAACCCTGACGGCCAGCCCCCCTCTCCCAATACTGGTGCCTGTCCGCTGGTGGGTCGAGCGAGCCCCCCTGTGGTGGAGGCAGCTCTAAGCTTTTTAATTTAAATTGTCTCTCTAATTTGAATGAATACACTTTAAATCCATTTACAAGGATCTATTGGAGGGCAAGTCTCATGCCAGCAGCCGCGTAATTCCAGCTCCAGTAGCGTCCACTAAAGCTGCTGCAGTTAAAAAGCTTTTATAAGGATCGAGCTCGGCTGTCCACCGCAAGGCATCCTACTGCCAGTCCCAGCCCCTATGCCTTGGGGTGCCTCCTGATGCTCTTCACTGAGTATCCCGTGGTCCCGAAGCATTTCCTTTGAAAAAATTAAGTGTCCAAACTACAGGTGGTGTAGCTTGGTTAACAGCCGGGATAATCCGCTGACTAGCAGACACTGCTACTAGGCACAAAGTATTTCCTGGGCTAGATGCAGTTAAAAATTTGTAATTAGATACTCTCGTTGGATGCTGAGAAAGCATTCCATAGAGTCTCCTGGCACGCCATATATGATTCTCTTAAAAAGCTTGGGGTAGGGGTCTAGGGGACCCTTTTATAGCCAAAATCACGGCCCTGTATCGCAATACGTCACCTAGGCTGAAGATAAATGGAACTGTAGCACCCTGAGGGCTCGGTTGCTACAGAGGTATTGCACCTCACCCAGAGGTGTGATATCTCACTCTCAGGTAAGGATGTAGTGTGGATCAGGACCCGACACCTGCATGCATTACACCACATTGCCGTGGGGCAGGGCGACCAATATGCCCCTGAGATGGGCACGACAGTCCCTGTCCCTGGCTGGAGTGGGGGGAGGGAACACTGAGGAAGGGGAACCCTGTAGTGCAGGAGCAGGGAGGAAGCAGTTCCTGGGTGCATTGAGAAGGGAGTATAAAAGGTGGGCACCATCTTAGTTCAGTGCAGAGAAGTCTGAGCAGAAGTGGCAGGGAGCAGGGGCTCTGCATGAGCTCTGCTCCGGAGGCGGGCCTAGTAACAGAGACCCAGGCCTGGAAGAGGGAGAAGGAAGGAAGAGGAGCGGAGAAGGCTCCAGGAACGAGGAACGAAGGGATCTCAGGGGTGCGGACGGGCGAGTCGCCACCGCACGCCCGAATCCACCTGCGTGGAGGGGTCAGGCCAAAGGGGGAGACCGGTCCCCGAAACTAGTGGAGGCAGGAAACGACCCTCAGCTAGAAACAGGAGGCTGTGACATTTTATGTGGCGCAGCCCCTCGCTACACCCGCTAGGAAGGCACCACATAGGGTCAGGGAAACTGGCGCCAAGTTTACCAAGAGGAGGCCCGAGGCAGCCGGACAGAAGGGTTGGTAAGAAAGGCCAGACAAAGGACACACAAAGGGGGTCCTGTGAAGCACTCCAAAGTTATCTGGGAGTTGTCTGAGCCCCTCACCTGGTGAGCACAGTACGACGTGGGCAGCCGTTACCTGCAGACGTGGTCTGGATAATAAGAACTGTGAGTAAAGGCCCTGGACTGCATCACTGACTCCGTGTCATTACTGCTGCTGCCCTGCACCATCACCCCCATCCTCCGCATACACTGCCCTGAGGCTATACTCCTCCCGTGGGGAGTTATGCTACGCTCTGCTGCACCCACAACACCAGCCTCAGCGGTCTGCCCTGGAGCGGCGGTTCACTCTGACCGCAATCCACGGGTGGCGTAGTCGGACATTTAAACATCAAAACCACATAAATAGTTCCGCCACTGGTTTGACTGCCCTGAGCCACGGAACCGGGTTGCCGCCACGAAGACTACAACCACCAGCATCCACCAAAAAGGGTCCGGCTCCGGGTGTCCCAAGGCCCAGGGGGCGCGTCAGAACATTTTCATCACCTTTCACAATCACCAATGGGACAAGGCAGGGATGTTCTCTGTCCCCTCTCTTATACATCCTAGTGACGGAGCACCTGCTCTCATCAATTCGCCATAACCCCAATATTAGGTGGATTGAGGTGGGAGGCACCGAGTACAAGTGCTCTCTATTTGCTGATGATGTCCTAGTATATATCACTCAATCACATATATCCATCCATGCTGTTATGGCTGAAATAGATCACTTTGTTACATGGTCAAATTTTAAAATCAATGCAGCGAAGTCTGAGGCCCTCGATGTCTCCCTCCCCAAATCCATATAGGATTCCATCCAGTCCAACTTTCCCTTTGCCTGGCCCTCACAGGGTATCAAATACTTAGGAATTCCTATTCATAGAGACCTCTCCCATCTATGTTATCTTAATTTTGGGCCCTTTATTGAACAACTCCATACAGACCACGGTTGGCAAGTTAGAACTGTAAGATTCACTACGTGAACCACTGGTGTTTTGTGGAAAAGCACATGTACACTGTGTTCCAAATTATTATGCAAAAAGTGTTTAGGAGTGATAAGGGAAGAATTTGTTTGTTTGTCAGTTAAACTCATTGATGGTGATGTGTGTCAGGGCTCTTTATATCACTGTAAGCAATTGCAGACACCTGTGCTAATTAGTTTGGCAGGTGTGTCCAATGAAAGGCAAGACTACTTAAGAAGGCTGTCTCACATTATTAAGCAGCCTACATTTTCTGCCAAAATGGGAAAGAAAAAGGATGTGTCGGCTGCTGAGAAGCAACAAATTGTGGAGTGTTTAGGTCAAGGCATGACTACAATCAACATTGTGCGATGATCAGGATGAAGTGTCTTGGCAATCAAGAAGTATGTAGCTGATTCACAGTACACACGTGTGCGTGCTGATAAGGGCAAATTGAGGACTCTTTCCTACAGGCAATTACGTCATGTTGAAAGAGCAGCGGCAAAAAAGCCTTGTCATAGCAGCAGACAAGTTTTTGAAGCTGCTTGTGCCTCCAACGTCCCCCGAACAACAAGATGCAGGGTCCTTCAGAGGTTTGCAGCTGTGCATACGCCATCCTGTCGACCTCCTCTATCCACTTCACACAAGCAGAAACGTCTCCAGTGGGCCAAACATTACATGAAGACTGATTTCAAAACTGTTTTGTTCACGGATGAGTGCCGTGCAGCGCTCGATGGTCCAGATGGATGGAGTGGAGGATGGCTGGTTGATGGACATCCCACGCAAACACGGCTACAGCGCCAACAAGGAGGAGGTGGAGTAATGTTTTGGGCTGGAATCATGGGGAGAGAGATTGTCGGCCCCTTTAGGATCCCTGAAGGCGCTAAAGATGAACTCCATAATGTATGTGGATTTTCTCAAACAGCACTTCCTGCCATGGTTCAAGAAGAAGAACCGTGTATTTCACAGCAAGATCATTTTTCTGCATGATAATGCACCATCTCATGCTGCACATAAAACATCTGCATCTCTGGCTGATATGGGCATAAAAGGGGACAAACTTATGGTGTGACCCCCATGCTCCCCTGACCTCTACCCCATTCAGAACCTTTGGAGCATCATTAAAAGGAGTGTCTATGATGGCGGGAGGCAGTTCACATCTAAGAAACAGCTCTGGGAGGGTATTCTGTCCTCATGCAAAACAATTGAAGCAGAAACCATCCAAAACCTGACAAATTCAATGGACGAGAGAGTTCAGAAGCTCCTTTCGAACAAGGGGTCCTATGTGAAAATGTAACATCACCTAGAATAAAGTTTTGAGTTGAAAACTGATTGATTTCAGTTTCTAACAACCTGCTAATGCTTATAATTTCAAAAATGACCATTTTTTTGGTCTTTATTAAAATGAAAAGGTTGATCGAAAAGTTTGGGGGATCTAAGAGTGTGGCAACCCAGTAGTCATGATTACTTCGAATTCTGACAATATGAGGGTCATGCTGCAGGTAGTGCAGCAAGAAGGCACTTATGTGTCTTGCGCATCTCGGAGCCCCAAAATTATTTTCCGGGCTAGATGCAGCTAAAAATTATTATTAATTTTAAATCTGGTGAAGCTTTAGTATAGATGGCCTAATAGGATCAGTGCTGCACACTGCTACAAAGCCCAAATTATTTTCCAGTCAAGATACAGATAAACATGATTAGTAATTTTAAATCTGGTGGAGCTTATTATAGATGGCCTAATAGAATCAGTGCTGCACACTGCTAGAAAGCCCAAATTATTTTCCAGCCAAGATACAGATAAACATGATTAGTAATTTGAAAGCTTAAAACGGTTGGTAGGGTGATTTTAACCAATCATCAAGCTTTTACTCTCCCCAGGATGACACAGGGGTAGAAAAGTCGTTTCGGATCCATGATTTGTTCATCTTTATGAACGTGAGTCTGTCTACATTATCAGTGGAGAGCCGCGTGCGCTTATCTGTCAGCACACCACCAGCAGCGCTGAACACACGTTCAGACAGAACGCTGGCTGCGGGGCATGACAAGATCTCCAAGGCGTAAGTGGCTAGCTCCGGCCATTTATCCAGATTGGAAGCCCAAAAAGAGCAAGGGTCCAGTGACACAGTCGTGGCTTCAATGTTTACTTGGAGATACTCCTGTACCATCGTCTCTAGGCGTTGACTATGTGTCAGACTTCTTGTCTCCTGTGGCCTTGCAAAGGATGGGCTAAAAAAGTGGTGAAATGATTCCGCAAAATTGATGTTACCAGCAGATACTGTGGTTCTGTTACGGTTTGAGTGCTGAACACTTGACGGTCCCACGGTTGGCAAGTTGGAACTGTGAGATTCACTACGTGCACCACTGGTATTTTGTGGAAAAGCACATGTAAGATTCTGCAACAGTCTCTGCTGATACTCCTGCATGCGTGCATCCCTTTCTATGGCAGGAATAATTTCTGCAAATTTACTTTTGTACCAGGGATCTAACAGTGTGGCAACCCAGTAGTCAGGATTATTTCTAATTCTCACAATTCGAGGGTCATGTTGCAGGTAGTGCAGCAAGAAGGCACTCATGTGTGTTGCGCATCCAGGAGCACCAAGTCCCTGTTGTGTTGGTGGCGAGGTAACAATCATGCTTCCTTCCTCTGTCCTCTCCCCCCAACCTCGCACAACAGAAATGTGATCAAGGTCTCCCTCATCTGATGAGAAGGGTGCATAGGTCCCTGATCTGAGACCACTCCTCCAGCGTGATTTGCCCCACCTCTGGATCTCGTTGGCCCAGGCTATACGTCAGAACGTATTGCACCAGGGCTTGTCGGTGCTGCCACAGTCGCTGCAACATGTGCAGAGTTGAATTCCACCGGGTAGGCACATCGCATTTTAGCCGGTGAAGTGGCAGGCCCAACGACTTCTGTAGAGATGTAAGTCGCTGAGCTGCGGGATGCGAACGGCGAAAGTGAGCACACAGCGACCGTGCCCTCTGCAGAAGGCCATCTAGTCTGGGATAGTGGGCTAAAAATTACTGGACAACCAGGTTCAACACGTGAGCCATACAAGGCACGTGTGTGACATTGCCCCGGCGAAGGGCCGCACCCAGGTTTGCAGCATTGTCGCACACGGCCTTCCCTGGTTTCAGGTCCAGTGGAGACAACCATTCATGAAATTGGTTCTCCAGAGCTGACCACAACTCCTCAGCTGTGTGACTCACATTTCCCAGACATTTCAATGTAAAAACCGCCTGATGACGTTGAGCCCTACTGCCAGCATAGTAAGGAGGTGTGCAGGATCCCTTCTGCGCAGTTAGAAAGCTTGTGGCATGACCAGACAGGCTTTGGGTGCAGGTGGAAGACCGAGAGGAGGTTGAGGAGGCAGAAGCAGTGGAGGAACTTTGACATAAAGAGGATTGACGCACAACTCGTGGGGACGGCAAGACTTGGACAGCAGCCCCTTGTCCTGCTGTCACCATAGTTACCCAGTGCCCAGTCAGCGACATGTAACGCCCCTGTCCATGCCTACTCGTCCAAGTGTCTGTGGTGAAATGCACCCTGTCACACACAGAGTTTCTCAAAGAAGCGGTGATGTTGTGTGCGACATGCTGGTGGAGCGCAGGCACACCTTTCTTTGAGAAGTAGTGCCGACTGGGCATCTGGTACTGGGGCACTGCGACGGACATAAGGTCTCGAAAATCCTCTGTGTCCACTAGGCGGAAAGGCAGCATTTCTGTAGCCAAGAACTTGCAGATGGTGAAATTCAACCTCTTAGCTTTCTCATGGCTAGGAGGAAATGGTCTTTTACTTGTCCACATCTGAGGGACCGAGGGCTGGCTATTGTGCTTAGACGGGGTTGATAAGGGAGTCCCCGGCAAACTGCCGGTCTGTGAGGAAGATGCAGGCGGACATGTTAGGTTGCCTTGATCCAAAGGTGGTGCTATCGATGTCGGACAGCGCTCAACACCAGCTGGTGTTACCACCTCCAAAGAAAACGATGACCTGCCAATCACGCTGGCTGTTGCGGGTAAAGAGGTGGCAGGTCTGCGCCCCAAAACAGGTGTGACTGCTGTCCCCCCAGTCACAGAGGATGAAGAGGCCGCGGATGCACAAGATATGGCAGACGGTGGTTGGCCCGGCCGGCTAGGCCGCATTGTAGCACACTGAGCTTCCCACTGCAACTTATGCTTCATGTCCATGTGCCGGTTCATGCATGAAGTACTCAAACTATGTATTTTTTGGCCTCTACTTAGCTTTTGCTGACAAATGTTACAGATAACACGAGTTGGGTCATCTTTATCGATCTGAAAAAATGCCCAGGCTATGCAAGGCTTAGATGCAGAAAAAAATATATTCAGTTTGCAACCTGATGGAGGTCAGTATAGATGGACTAATACAACAAGTCCCACACACAGCTAGAAGCCCAATATTTTTTCAGAGGTAGATGCAGAAAAAAATATATTCAGTTTGCAACCTGATGGAGGTCTGTATAGATGGATTAATAGAACAAGTCCCACACACAGCTAGAAGCCCAATATTTTTTCAGAGGTAGATGCAGAAAAAAATATATTCAGTTTGCAACCTGATGGAGGTCAGTATAGATGGACTAATACAACAAGTCCCACACACAGCTAGAAGCCCAATATTTTTTCAGAGGTAGATGCAGAAAAAAATATATTCAGTTTGCAACCTGATGGAGGTCAGTATAGATGGACTAATACAACAAGTCCCACACACAGCTAGAAGCCCAATATTTTTTCAGAGGTAGATGCAGAAAAAAATATATTCAGTTTGCAACCTGATGGAGGTCTGTATAGATGGATTAATAGAACAAGTCCCACACACAGCTAGAAGCCCAATATTTTTTCAGAGGTAGATGCAGAAAAAAATATATTCAGTTTGCAACCTGATGGAGGTCAGTATAGATGGACTAATACAACAAGTCCCACACACAGCTAGAAGCCCAATATTTTTTCAGAGGTAGATGCAGAAAAAAATATATTCAGTTTGCAACCTGATGGAGGTCTGTATAGATGGACTAATAGAACAAGTCCCACACACAGCTAGAAGCCCAATATTTTTTCAGAGGTAGATGCAGAAAAAAATATATTCAGTTTGCAACCTGATGGAGGTCAGTATAGATGGACTAATACAACAAGTCCCACACACAGCTAGAAGCCCAATATTTTTTCAGAGGTAGATGCAGAAAAAAATATATTCAGTTTGCAACCTGATGGAGGTCAGTATAGATGGACTAATACAACAAGTCCCACACACAGCTAGAAGCCCAATATTTTTTCAGAGGTAGATGCAGAAAAAAATATATTCAGTTTGCAACCTGATGGAGGTCTGTATAGATGGATTAATAGAACAAGTCCCACACACAGCTAGAAGCCCAATATTTTTTCAGAGGTAGATGAAGAAAAAAATATATGCAGTTTGCAACCTGATGGAGGTCAGTATAGATGGACTAATACAATAAGTCCCACACACAGCTAGAAGCCCAATATTTTTTCAGAGCTAGATGCAGAAAAAAATTATATTCAATTTGCAACCTGATGGAGGTCAGTATAGATGGACTAATAGAATGATGCTATGCCCAAAAGATTTTACTTCACTAGGTGCAGTAAAAAAATTGGTATTCTATATACAAGTGGTATATGTTGCAACACAGATAGGCTACTCCACTGACTAACACACTCTGCAATAGGCCAAAAAGGATTAGCTTTGCTAGATTCAGCCAAATGCTGTGAAAAAAACTTGCACAGCACTGGCACAGACCTGCCTGGCAAAAACTGATAGGAACTGATGTAACCTAGTCCTGAAAAGGACTCCAATTACAATTAGTCTTTACTCCCACAATCTATCTATTTAAGAGCACAGACCTGCCTGATAAAAGTCGTAGGAAATGCTGTAACCTAGTCCTTAAAAGGACTGCAATCACAACTATTCCCTACTCCCAAGCTATCTGTAGATTTGTGCGAAAAATTGGCTTGAAATTAACAAGGTATAGCGCACACAGCAACAGCGGTGCCGTCTAACACGCAGCTGCAGCAGTGAGAAAATGGTGGCGATGGGGAAAATGGCTTGGTCTTATAGGGCAAGGACATGTGACATACACTGCCAATGACACATGCCCTTGCTTGTGTGAAAAAAAGCACTTCGCTCCGTGTGTGCGCTGCTGATAGGCTGACAGATTGCACCTCCCCACTGTAAATGCGGGAAAGAGAAAAAAAAAATGGAGATCTTCATTGTTCCTGCAGAGATCCATCCCCTGCCCCTCCCCCCCACCCCGCTGTACACTCAAACTGCGTATTAACATTAATTTTCATCATTACTGAGAAAAAATCCAGTTATGATTTTGGTGCACGAACAGTTATCGAACATAACCTCGAACAGCCGAATTTTTCTCAAATTGTTCGTGTTCGCCGAACGGCTCGAACATCGCCCAAAACAGCTCGAATTTGAGATTGGCGAACAGTTCGAGTAGAACAACGCTCATCTCTACTAGGTAACAAATAGTAGGATACATTTTCTTGTGCTATGCCTTGTAAAAGTGAAAAAAATATTGGGCTACAGAAACATTTTTAGAGTAAAAATTCGATTTTTTTTTTCATTTGACATTTTAGTAATTCCTGTGTAGCATCTGAAGGGTTAAAAAGATTCCCGACAGCAGTTTTGAAGTATTTGAGGGGTGTGTTTTTAAAATGGTATCCCTTTTTAGGAAGTTTCCAATATATAGGCCTCTCAAAGTTCATTTAAATCTGAATAGATCATTAAAGAAACAGGTTGGTACATTTCTTGAAAAAATGAGAAATTGTTGCTAAACTTTTAACCCTTCTAGCATCATAACAAAATAAAATTATGTTTTGAAAAGGATGCAGATTAAAGTAGACATATGGGAAATGTTATTTATTAATTATTTCGTACAACATGACAAACTGGTTTAAGGATATAAAGATTGAAAGTTTGAACATTGCAAATTTTTCATTATTTTCACCAAAATTCTAATATTTTCACAAATAAATGTAAAACACATCAACCTCAATTTACCATGAATATAAGTACAATATGTAATGAAACAACATTCTCAGAATCACGGGGATACGTTGAAGCATTCCAGAGTTATTACCACATGAAGTGACACTTGTCAGATTTTAAAGATTTGGCCAGGTTGTTAAAGTTAAAAAATTGGCTTGGTCACTAAGGGTTTAATTCCCGCCGGCCAAAGGGGACCATGTAAATCAAATGGAGATAGGAACACTGCCTAAAATTGCTGTAACAGACCGACCATATTATAGTTAGTTGTGTGATGTACCCATTGCCAAACTGGAATATTAAAATAGGAATGCAAAAAGTAAACTATTAGTATCTGTTTATAATTTTTTGCATTTTTTTTATATATTTTTATTTAAAATTCTCTGCACTTAACCAAAATTACTTAACCCTAAAAAGCTAGGTTGCTACATAGGTCCATACACAGAAAGTAATTTACGGAAAAAGCTAGCATTATTGTTGTGGTTCCTAGCAATTTTAAATGCGACTAACAAGACAGTTGAAAAACCTTAATCCTTGTATTTTTTATATATACACCCCCCTTTAATAAAAATGCAATGTAACTTATGTAACCCTAAAATGCTACAATACAATGCAACTATACTTAGGTTCACAACATTCAAAAGCATGCAGTGTGTCGTGTGGTGTACAGTTGATACATTGGACAATTAAATCAGGTGTTCAAAAGCTAAATTGTGATCTTTCTTTAAAGCATTTCTAAAAAAAAAAAAAAAAAAACAACCCTTGCCCACATTCCTTAACAAAATAGGATGCAACAAGAAAAACTAGGTAGATTAATGTCCTAAAAGCAAGCACCTGCAATAGGCCGATGAATTTAGGTAGCGCGTGTATGGGTCTAATACCGTACTATTAAAACAATGAAGTGTAAAAAACACACACTTTGTGAGGTAGACAGTGGTTTAGATTATGGAGAGTTTTCCTTAGGATGTAAAAAAAATAATAAAGGATTGTCTGTCTTACAATTTCAGAAAAAAACACTTTCTGTGATACCCATGCCTTGGATTCAGGATTTTGTTATAGTAGCAAAATAGCAATAAGGGGATTAATACTTTCTCCTTGTCTGCAGTAGAGATGAGTGAACATGTTCGAAAACGTTTGTTTTTTTCAAATTCGGCACGAACATTGCACATTCAGATTCATGATCGGACACCCAAGCGTTTTTACTGAAAATCGGTCCAATTCGGCAAAAGACAGATGACTGACAGGTCTGGGTATAAGAGTGTGAAGACCCGGGGTCTTCCTTAGGCGTAACGCTACTCAGACAACACAGGGTGAGGGTAAAACAGCGTGGCAATACTTTATTGAACCACAAAGTGGATAATAAACACATAGAACACTGCCGACGAAAATACCCAAGATGGTACAAAATTACACAGTCTCGCCCTTCCTTCTCCACCCAACTTGGGATAGAACAGCTGCGACTTTGCAGACTTCCAGAGCCGACTACCTCAACCAGTGGCCCCTCACTTCTGGCGGGCCCCCACGAGAGAAGGTAGCAGCAAGTTTAGGAAGCTAACAGTCCATCGAGGTACAAGGCCAGAAGACCTGAGGGTCCCAACGTGGCCTCTCCGAGAGTTTTCGTGGGGCCAGATGACCGGTGGGTCCCACGAGTTCCAGGCAACCGGTGGGTTTCTCCTGGCAACTCCAAATAACATATCCATGGGGCTAGGTGACTTCCTCATCCCACCCTAGTATCCCCAAAGTGTAACCATGGTCTCTCTGATGGTTAATGGAGCAAATCCATATCTTTCCAGTCAGGGCTATATACCCTTAGGCTAGAATCATATAGAATCTAAATGTGTGTATCTCTAGATGGAGCTGCCTTGCAATCCATCTACTTTCCTAAAGGCTGTCTCTCATTCTCATTGTAAAGTCTTTCTGATGCTCTTTGATTCTCCTTGCAGCACTACTGACATCCTTATTTATATTTATATCTGTGTAAGGTCATCAGTCACAGGTAAGAGGTAAAGGTGCAGGGCTCAGCTATCATTGTTTGAGCTAATCTATTTATATAGTTGGTATCACAGAGGGTGTTGTAAATAAACATCTAGCTGACTCTTAGTACAATTTTTCATTAGCATAGTAAACATGATTGTTTCCAAAGTAATAGAATTCAACATTCAGGGTTATACAAATACTGGTCTGTTTTTATTGACCAGACACAAATGCACAAAGATAATAGGGTATTTCTCTTGGATTAACAAATCTAAACATCTGGCTTATTAAGATTTTAGGCTGTATCGTCACAAATAGGTTTGCTAAACAGCTGGTTTAATGAGGGGAAGGGTACATCCAATATGAGTGGGAAAAAGCAATGTCATGTGGAAGGGGGAATAGGCTTGGTGCTCAAGGTGTACGTGTGGTAGGTGGTAATGTTATTGAAAGCTCTACCGAACCACCATCGTCACGTCCTATCCAAAGACAACTGACAACTTCTCTTACTGGACGGGCTTCTCCACTCCCTTTCTTTGGCAGCCGCACAGCGGTATGCCTTGTAGATTAGGGCCAGAAAGAGCAAGTGCTCCAGTGGATGGCAAGCACTGCATCAAGTGACTTCTTCTTCTCTTCCTCCACATCAACATCACACACAGTACAGTCCTAAGAGGTGGCACCCCAATTATCCTTGTTTCTTCCCCACATCACAACTCTCCAACCACCAAACTGACTGTAAGGAACCACAGTTGGGCGAGTCTGCAGAGCTGTTCACACATTCTATGCAATGGGCATCAGAGGTCTGCTCCAAGATTCACAGACTCAAGGGGAGTAAAGCATCTGTACTGATGCCCAAATTGTTTTTCTGTTGGATCTGAGGCAGGACGAAGTAGGGTCCGAACAGAATCCTGACCCTGGTCACCAGATGTTAACCCACTGGGGGAAAGTGATCTTGATGAGACTCAGATACCTGAGGTGCACGCGGACTGTACTGTGCTGTTAGGGCAGGAAGAAGAGGGTGACTCTCAGGGTGAGGAATGGGAGAACAGAGAGGATCATGATGAGGTTTTAGATCCCACTTGGTGTGAACTCAGAGGCAGTCAGCTGAGTAGCTCAGCAAAGGAAATAGAGGAGGAGGAAGACAAGGAGGTTACGTTGCGCCCTACGGCACAGACACGGAGTGATGCGACCACGCCGAGAACTGCATCCTCAGCCATAATTGTGGCTGTGGCGAGCAGCGGTTTCGGGTCTGCAGCTCACAGGGGTGGTAAGGGTTGCCGAGCCTGGGCCTTTTTTAAGACCGCAAAGGATGAGCCAACTCACGTTATCTGCTAACTTTGCAAAAAACGACTCAGTAGAGGGAAAAATTGCAATAATTTGATTGCTACATGCATGAACCATCACATGCGTGATCAACATGCGTTAGTCTGGGAACCTCACTGCGATAAAATGTGGATCAGTGGGCCCCACCAGCCATTGACTGCCCCATCCACCGCATCTGCTGCTTCTTCCTCCTCCTTCACCGTGCCAAGTGTTGTCACACAGGTCTCCAGCCGCAGAACCTCCACTTGTTTACCCACTCCAGTCAGACCGAGTGAGAGCCCCTCAGCTGTAATGGAAGTGGACATTCCTGCTGTTTTTGCTTCACCGACCACACTACATCTTTCTCAATCCACCGTAACATCTCTGCCTGCACCTCACTCACGGTCCAACAGTTTGTCGTGTTCACCCTACTCCACCCTCTCTCAGAACAGCAACCAGCCTTCGGCCCTGCAGTTGTGGTCACGTGAAAAGATTGTTTAATCCTACACATGCCAAAGCTAAGAGCTTGAACTCCACCATCTCCAATCTGTAGGCCACGGAAATGCTGCCTTTCAGCCAGGTGGATACAGACAATTTCCGAAAGCTGATGGCCGTCGCAGTCCCCCAGTACCAGTTGCCCAGTCGCAATTACTTCTCAAAAAAAAGCTGTCTGTTCTACACCAGCATGTCACAGACAACATCACCTGTTCCATTACTAAATCTATGTCTGCCAGGGAGCATTTCACCACAGACACCTGGATGAGTAAGTGTGACACCCCAGGGGTCTGGTTGCCACAGTGATAGAGATATTACGTCTGAGAGCAGGTGGGAGGTCTCTTGGTCAGGGATCCTATGCATGCCACACCTCCTGCCCAGTCCTGGGAGGGGAAGAACTTCCCCTATATAAACCTAGGGCTGAGGCAGGGTTAGTGTGTAGAGAAGAAGTAGAGACAGAGAAGAGCAGCAGATATAGGAGAAGAACATCAGGAGCTCTGTGGGAGCAGTGCTATAAGGAGTCAGGGGCTGGCAGCTGCAGAGCTCGCCCTGACTGAGAAGCTATCACCGGACCCGGAGTCCGAGGCTGTGGGGACTAATCTTTACCCAGCAGCAGAAACCGCCCGGCAGGGGATTTCAGGTCCTCTGGCCAAGAAACCCGAAGGCACGGTCACATGCGTGGGACCAGCACCGACGTCGTGGAGCGGACGCCACTAGAAGGCCCCGAGTCACCGGCCATACGGGTGAGCACCACACGGTACACTCAGGGACGTGGGATACTTATACCCGCCTCTAGCAAGGTAGCCAGAAGAGTACAGTCAGTTTGGGAGGCCTACAACTCCGCCTGGCCAGGGGAGATCCCATCTGCTCAAGGACTGACCAGGCCCCGATCGCTAGCCAGTACTCCGGGAGGGTCTATCTTTATCACCAGTAAAGACCCCGAACTACACCGCATCGTCTCTGAGTGATTCCTGCTACCCCCATCATCCACGTCGGCTGCCCTGAGGCCATACCCCTCCCATTGGGGGTGATACTACCACGCTGCACAATCCTACCACCGGCCTCAGCGGTCTGCCCTGCAGCGGCAGCTCCTTTAGCTGCATTCAACGGGTGGCGTAGTCGTCCAACATCTACCGCTAATACAACGCCACTTAGTCTGACTACCTGGGCACGGACCGGGTCACCGCCACGAGACTACAACCCTCAACAGATCCGGCTCCGGGTAAGCTCCTGCATGCGCAACGCTGTGCGACACAGGCCCAGGGGTGCGTCAACTTTTGGCGTAGTCGGCAGGATTTCGTGCCCGCAACCACCGGGTACTGCGTGCCTGAGAAAGACTGTTCAAACTTACCAGTGGTGAAGATTCCCACCATCCGTGGAGGTTTCCCGCCATCCGGCGCCATCTTCTACCTTCTTCCCGCCATCCGCGAAGTTTTCCCGCCATCCGGCGCCATCTTCTGCCTTCCTCCCGCCATCCGTGGGGTTTTCCCGCCGTTGGACGCCATCTTGAAGACGCCGCGCGGGAAGAAGAGGGGCGTGGACTCCGAAAGCGCGCGAGAACTGAATCCCCGCCTCACGTCCGGTCGTTGCGTAAGGTCCTGGAAGGAGCCCAGCAGACGCCGACGTCACAGGAGCGCGACGGAAGGTCCTCAACCCTGACGATCCACTGCGGAGCCGCGGCCTACGGAAGAGGATCATCGCAAGGTAGGCCACGGTCCACTAGGGGGGAGGAAGATGTCGGATACGGAGGAGAGCTTCACTGCCTCAACCCCCGCCAGCGCCACCGCTGCTGCAGTCATGCCTTTCACCATGCCCTATATCCCGGGAGCGGCCTGGCTACCCCAGTACTCAGGGGAGTCACATACCCTGCATGACTTTATAGAAAAGCTGGATAGCCTCTTCCAGGTGTATCCCCTCACAGAAGAGCAAAAAGTGAGCATCTTGGTGGCCCAATTAACCGGGGCAGCCCAAAGGGAGGTAAAGTCCTGGCCACCTGGGGGGAGGACTGTTGCAGGGATACTAACCCGGCTGAGGGACACCTTTGATACCCGCACCTCAGCCGAGATCAAGCTTAGATTCTACGGGTGCAAGCAGCGAGCACACGAGAGTATAAGGGACTATGCCCTGAACCTACAAGAGGCCCTGAGAGCCATTAAGCAGACCGACCCTGACGGCGTGGGAGACGAGGACAGGCTGTTGACTGAACAATTTATAGAGGGTTTATATTGCAATGCCCACTGAACCCAGTTGCGGGCAATGGCCTTACAGGACCCTCATCTGGGATTTGCACAGTTCAAGGACAGAGCCATCCGGGTGCTCCGAGAACCGGCACCAGGTGGCGTTGTGACCCACAGACGCCCCACTACCACTTACCACCAGGAGGCGGCGCCCTTGTCGGCAGGGCCTGTGGGAGCTGATGCGCAGGCTTTGAACAATGACCCGGCTCCAGACCTGCACCATCAGGTCCAAGAGCTAGCTAAAAGCGTTGCCGCGCTAACCCGAACTGTGCAGTCTTTACAGGTTTCCACTCCAGGGAAGATCCAGCTGGCATCCGGACCGGAGGACATCCCGTGGCGTCGACCAAGGAGGACCCCACCGGCCAGAGGAAGACCCAGCGACCGATACAACGAGAACGGACAACCCATCTGCCGCCGCTGCAATCAACCCGGACATATGGCAAGGTACTGTCCTTTAAACTGGCACAACCTGGGGTAGAGGGCCAAACCCCAGGAAAAAGATCATCAGGCCCATCGAACTGGCGCGACAAATATGTGGGAGGACGTCCAGTCTTGCCTGTGGTACTGGATGGCATCCCTATGAGTGCCCTACTGGACACCGGGTCACAGGTTACCACTATCCCGTACGTGCTCTTCAAGCAGTACTGGAATGACTCGGATATCACCCGCTACCCTGACGACGATTTGAGTATCATCGCCAGCAATGGTCAGCCCGTGCCACAGATTGGATTTAAAGAGGTGACCATTAAAATCGGTAGAGTTGAACTGGCGGCACAGGGACTGATCATTGTAGACATTGACAAGCACGAGAGTCACCCAAAGATAACTCTAGGAACTAATGTAATTGAAAATTGTCTTGCAGAGGTGATTTTCCTTTTACAGCAGGTTGCCAAGAACGCCAGCTCCGGCCAGCAGCGAGTGCTCCAGAAAGAGATCCGGGCACTGATGCGACGGCAACAGATAGAACTCTCCGGTGGTGAGATTGGTAGCGTAAGAATGTGTGACCCTTTCCCTATTGCCATGCCCCCAAAAAGTGAAATGATGATTTGGTGCCGGGCAGCTATTGGTCTGAGAGGTAGAGATTACCAGGCAATGGTAGAACCAGTTTACTCAGACAGTAGGCCCACCATTTTGACAGCACGGGGGGTGGTCAATGTACGCCATGGGAGGGTGCCCGTTCGCATAATAAATATCGGGAAGAGGGACGTGTACCTGCCCCGGTATGCCACGCTAGCCAAATTGTATACCATCAATCAAAATTCCATACAGTCCGTAGAACCCTTGCCTCCATCTTCCCCGGAGGAAAGTAACGGCTCTAAGGAAACAATGGAGGACTGGTGTCAGCAACTACATTTGGGTACTGACTCCACTCCCTCACACCAGAGACAGGGAGTCTATCGGGTGGTTCAAGAGTACGAGAGAGTGTTTAGTAAACATCCGTTAGACTTCGGGCGAGTCAAGGGGGTAGAACACCACATCCCCACGGGAGACCATCTTCCCATAAAAGAGAGGTATCGACCCGTACCCCCTGCACACTACCAACACGCCAAGGGGATGCTTAGGGACATGAAGGAGGCTGGGGTGATCAGGGATAGCTGTAGCCCCTGGGCAGCTCCACTAGTCTTAGTCAAAAAGAAAGACAACACCATGAGGATGTGTGTAGATTACCGGAAAATCAACCGTATCACACACAAGGATGCGTACCCCTTACCAAGGATAGAGGAGTCTTTGGCTGCTTTAAGATCTGCTAACTTCTTCTCTACCTTGGATCTCACTAGCGGGTACTGGCAGGTTCCTGTAGCAGAGGCGGACCGGGAGAAGACCGCATTCACCACCCCGATGGGACTTAGCGAGTTTACCTGCATGCCGTTCGGACTCTGTAACGCACCAGGAACCTTTCAACGATTAATGGAGTGCTGTCTGGGCCACAGAAACTTCGAGACGGTCCTGTTGTACCTGGACGATGTCATCGTATATTCCAAGACTTATGAGGACCACCTGAAACACCTGGCGGAAGTGTTCGAAGCTCTGGCAAACTACGGCCTAAAGGTAAAACCCTCCAAGTGTCACCTCCTAAAACCAAAGGTGCAGTACCTGGGACACGTGGTGAGCGCTGACGGAGTGGCTCCCGACCCTGATAAGATCACCGCAATTAAGGAATGGCCAAGTCCCTCCAGTGTAAAGGAAGTGCGGCAGTTCCTCGGGTTGGTAGGCTATTACCGCAGATTCATCCCCGGTTTCACCAAAAAGGCAGCTCCTATGCAGGACCTCCTGATAGGCCAGTCCCGGAAGGCCAAGAACCAGAAGCCGCCCTTCAAATGGGAGAAGTTAGAAGAAGAGTCCTTCCGCCAGCTGAAGATGGCCCTCACGGGGGATGAAATCCTGGCGTACCCTGATTACAGCCAGCCCTTTATCCTCTACACCGACGCAAGTAACATCGGGCTAGGAGCCGTACTGTCCCAGATCCAGCAGGGGAAAGAACGAGTAATCGCTTACGCCAGTCGAAAACTGCGACCCACCGAAAGAAACCCTGAGAATTACAGCTCATTTAAGCTAGAGTTCCTGGCAGTGGTGTGGGCAGTCACCGAACGCTTTAAGCACTACCTCGCTTCTTCCCGGTTCACCGTGTACACGGATAACAACCCGTTGACACACCTGGACACGGCAAGACTCGGTGCCCTAGAGCAGAGATGGATGGCCCGTCTGTCCAACTACGAGTTCACAATCAAATACCGGGCAGGACGCTCCAATACCAACGCGGACGCCCTGTCCAGGATGCCAAACCTACCGGACGTAGGAGAAGATCCAGAGGGACTGGAAGAAGTCGAACTCCCCGCGTTCCACCGTCATGGGACTATCCAGTATTCCCATCGGGTAAGGAGTAAGCAAGCCGCTACGTTTAACCCCTTGACTCACTACAACTGGGAGGAAACGCAAGACAGTGACCCTGCCGTTCGACTGGTGAAGGAGATGCTGACTCGGCCAGAGGCTCGCCTTGACCCAGACGCTCCGGAGGAAGCCAAACAACTGTGGGCTGAGAAGAGTCGACTGTTCCTTTACAAGGGGAAGTTGTGCCGCAGAATGGTTAACTCCCGGACGCATGAACTAATCTGGCAAGTAGTGGTGCCACGAAGAGACGCAGCCATGGTGATGGAGGCATACCACGACGGGGCTGGACACTTCGGATGGAAGAAGCTGGAGTTCCTGCTGCGCGGGCGGTTCCACTGGGTAGGCATGAGGGGAACCATCGAGAGGTGGTGCAGAGACTGTGGCCCGTGCAACCTGAGAAGGAAGGACCGTGCCAGCCAGAAGACCCCCCTTCAGTCCATCGTCACCAAGCAGCCGTTGGAACTGGTAGCCTTGGATCATGTAAAACTGACCCCAAGCAGAAGTGGCTACGTCTACGCGTTAACCATTGTGGATCATTACTCCCGGTTCTTGGTTGTCGTCCCCGTTAAGGACTTAACAGCTCAAACAGCAGCTAGAGCCTTCCAGCAGCACTTCTGCCGTCCACACGGGTACCCGGACCAAGTGCTGACGGACCAGGGACCTGCCTTTGAAGCGGAGGTCTTCCAGGAATTCTGTAATCTGTATGGCTGCCGGAAGATAAGGACGACACCCTATCATCCGCAAACTAATGGACTTTGTGAGAAAATGAACCAGGTGGTAATGGATCTTCTGAAAACGTTGCCCCTGGAAGAACGCAGTCTGTGGCCTGAGAAGCTGCCCGACCTGGTGGACCTATACAACTACATCCCTGTAGGTTCCACCAACTGTACCCCGGCTTACCTAATGAGGGCAAGGCCTGGTAAGCTACCTGTTGACCTGGAGATGGGAGTCCTGACACCTGAGGACACTTCACCGGAAGCAGACTGGGACACAGAGAGGCAGCAGCAGTACCGGAAAGTACAGGAGAGCGTGGAGCGAAGTCTCTGTCAAGCTAGGGAAAGACAAGAGAAAACTTACAACCAGTATGCTCCCGCTGTTCCCCTGGTACCCGGAGAGCAGGTCTTGAAGAGGAAGAGACGGCTCCACAAGTTGGACGACCAGTGGGAGAAGGACCCGTACACCGTATTGCCCTCAAGCCACGACAACCCAAAGGTCTGTACCATCAGTAAAGACGGAGGGGAAACCACAGCCATTGTATCCCGGGATCACCTAAAGAAGTGTCCCGAGCAGCTACGGAACCCAGAAGGAGAGCAAGAAGACCCTCGAACCGTAGAGGAAAGGGAAGATATGGTTAGTACTGTGCTCGGAGACTTCCCTCGGTCCTGGACTCAAGTCAATGGTGCAGTTGTGGTACCCGTCCTCACGTTCCTCCAACCAGCATCCCAAGTGCCTACGGAGCAACAGGTGGAGCTGGAAGAGCAGCCGGTCCAGGAGGCAGAAGACCCCACACAAGCAGACCAGGAGAATCAACCCTCTGCTTATAGTGAGCCTGCCGTACCCCTAGTGAGCCAAAGAGCCTGTAGACAGCTGCCCAGTTTACCCTTGACAGCTCCTACACCCTGTAGTTCAGGGCCAGACAGTCAGCTCCGTAGGTCCACTAGGGCCACTAGAGGCCAGTTACCCGCACGTTAGAGGATTTGAAGTGTTTAAATTGTTTTATTTGTGGTCACCTGTCTGTTACTTGTAAATAATTATGTGTTTCTAGTTATTTTTAGGAGTCCTTGGTGGATTTACCGGGAATCCTTGTACAATTAGTTGGAGCGTAACCCAGGATGGACTAAAAGACTGTTAAGGACTCGGGGCAGGACAGACCCCTACCTGGTTACGTCTCCCTGTTTTGGTGAAATGGACACCTTTGTTTTCTTCAAAAACTGCACCCGGTTGCGGACATGCCGTGACCATCCTAATGTCTTCCTTTATTGTACTGTTTTTGTTTATACCTCGTTATGTTTTTCTAAAAATATGTTTAGTCCCGGAGTACTAAATTTCACTAGGGGGGAATGTGACACCCCAGGGGTCTGGTTGCCACAGTGATAGAGATATTACGTCTGAGAGCAGGTGGGAGGTCTCTTGGTCAGGGATCCTATGCATGCCACACCTCCTGCCCAGTCCTGGGAGGGGAAGAACTTCCCCTATATAAACCTAGGGCTGAGGCAGGGTTAGTGTGTAGAGAAGAAGTAGAGACAGAGAAGAGCAGCAGATATAGGAGAAGAACATCAGGAGCTCTGTGGGAGCAGTGCTATAAGGAGTCAGGGGCTGGCAGCTGCAGAGCTCGCCCTGACTGAGAAGCTATCACCGGACCCGGAGTCCGAGGCTGTGGGGACTAATCTTTACCCAGCAGCAGAAACCGCCCGGCAGGGGATTTCAGGTCCTCTGGCCAAGAAACCCGAAGGCACGGTCACATGCGTGGGACCAGCACCGCCGTCGTGGAGCGGACGCCACTAGAAGGCCCCGAGTCACCGGCCATACGGGTGAGCACCACACGGTACACTCAGGGACGTGGGCTACTTATACCCGCCTCTAGCAAGGTAGCCAGAAGAGTACAGTCAGTTTGGGAGGCCTACAACTCCGCCTGGCCAGGGGAGATCCCATCTGCTCAAGGACTGACCAGGCCCCGATCGCTAGCCAGTACTCCGGGAGGGTCTATCTTTATCACCAGTAAAGACCCCGAACTACACCGCATCGTCTCTGAGTGATTCCTGCTACCCCCATCATCCACGTCGGCTGCCCTGAGGCCATACCCCTCCCGTTGGGGGTGATACTACCACGCTGCACAATCCTACCACCGGCCTCAGCGGTCTGCCCTGCAGCGGCAGCTCCTTCGCTGCATTCAACGGGTGGCGTAGTCGTCCAACATCTACCGCTAATACAACGCCACTTAGTCTGACTCCCTGGGCACGGACCGGGTCACCGCCACGAGACTACAACCCTCAACAGATCTGGCTCCGGGTAAGCTCCTGCATGCGCAACGCTGTGCGACACAGGCCCAGGGGTGCGTCATAAGCATGGCCAGGGGCATTACATCTCGCTGACTGGGCACTGGGTGACTCTAGTGGCTGTGAGGGAAGGCGGGAAAGGGATTGCTCCCCAAGTCTTGGAATCCCCAAGGCTTGTGGGACAAACCTCTGTATCTAACACTTCCTTCACTGCTTCTGCCTCCTCCACCTGCTCCCTCAATCTCTGCCTTAATGAGACACACGCTCCAACAGTGCAGAGCGAGTCCCCACCACCTCTGTACTGTGAGGAAGGGATAACAATGTCTCTAAGCTTCACACTGTTGTCACACAGGCACGGTGTGTGACAGCGATTAAGGGGGCTCGTGGTAGCAGACAAACTGTTAGTGAATGTTCAGGATGCAAGGAACAAATGGAGGAGGACGAGGAGGAAGAGGTGGTGGGCGAGCAACAGTCAGGACATGAAAAGGATAATGATCTCCTCTCTGTTGTCTGTGGTTGCCGGGAGGGGATGGAGGAAGCAAACATCAGTGTTAACTAACCACCAACAGACCATGGGCTTGGACCTCATGGAAGAGCCTGACACGAGTGCCTTCTTGCTGCATTATCTGCAACATGATCTCCGTATTGTTAGGATTCGAAATAGTGCTGACTACTGGGTTGCCACTCTGTTAGATCCATGGTACAAGAGTACATTTTGCCAGATATTTCCCCCTCAGAAAGGGACACGCAAATGCTGGAGTATCGAAACACGCGTTTTGACAACCTAAAAAGAGGTTTTCGTTTTCCCCAAGACAGCAGTGAGGCACACAGTGTGCATCACAGCTCTAGACTTCCAACCCCAGGAACGTCAATTTGTCAATGCAAAAACATTAGCAGCAGCAGTGTGTCAGAAGCAATTTCTGTGAGTTGTTTCACACATTTTTTTAGACCAGCATGAGTACAAGTCTGACACGTGGGGTGAACGACTGGAGAGGATGGTGCTGGAGTATCTTGAGCTCAATATCAATACCATCAGGGAGGGATGGACCCTTTTAGATTTTGGTGTTCAAAAATGGAAGAGTGGCCTGAACTCGCCTGTCATGCCTTGGTGGTTTTATCATGCTCAGCAGCCAGCGTTCTCTCAGAATGTGTCTTCATCGCTGCTGGTGGTGTCCTGATGGATAAGAACATCCGGCTGTCCCATGAAAGTGTAGACCGCCTAACTTAAGATAAACAAGTCTCCAAGGACTTTTGCACCCTAATTGCAGACTGTGCAGACTAGGCGATGGTGTAGTTTTTAGGGTGATGCATTGATTAAGTGTTATTGCAGTTTGTGATTTCTTTGTCATGGCTTCTGTGCCTGTTGTTGCTGCTGCTGATGCTATTAACAATAATTTTTTGAAATGTGGAGACTCCTGATTGGGTCTCCATCTGCTGGGTTGGCTGTAGTGGAAGGGGTGTCAGTTCCCCATTATACCAGTTCTACTCTGGTCACTTTGGTGGTGTCTGCCCCTAATTTTTGGAAATGTGGAGACTCGTGGTTGGGTCTCCTTCATGTGTGTTGCCTATAGCAGTAGGGCTCACAGACCGGCAGGTCTGCACTTACTTTCAGTCAACTACCTGTATTAATATCCTTACATTTTTCTACCAATAATTGTGTATGAAACTGATATTTGTGCCACCTGAGTGTGGCTGAGCAGAAAAGCATCTTTAGCTGTTGCACATGGTATCAGGGCTCCCAGCACAGCTGGCCTACACCGATCCCTCACCCACCTGGTTTTAATTTAAACTTAAATGCAAAGCTGTAAATGGTGGCCCAGATCCTGATATCTCATGCATGGCCCATGCCTGACTGCTGCTGCGCCATTATAAAATGTGCACTGTGGATCAATTGATGACACTTTTCCTGGTGTCTGACCCTAATCTGAGCTGTTTTGTTAGCTTTTGGGCCCCTTTGAAGGAGTTGTGTATGCGTTTGGTTTTGCCTCCCATTGAATGCAATGGGATTCGGATATAAGCAAATTGTTCGGAAGTTCGCAAATCTGAAATTAATCAAACCTTTAAAAGGTTCGCTCATCTCTAGTCTGCAGTGTATGACGAATAATAACATGCTGTTAAAGTGCTGTTACTGCAGTATAACACAGATCAATCAATTCACAGTCACCCTGACTGACTCTTTACATACAAAGTAGCACTCTGTAACACTCAGTATATAATCAGAAAAAACTGACAGCACTTCTAATACAAGAAATAGGTGTGAACAGGTGCTTACTAGGGGGAGCTACCTCCATATACAATTTACAAACAAAGTAGCACTCTATAATGCTCAGTATATGAGTGGCTGTACAGCAACAGCGCTTCCCTATTTATCACTTAATCATTGAATTTGTATTCACAGAGTGACATTAGCACTCCCATTTTTAATCTGTTTCAACACTGAAATAGCACACCACAATCACATTAGGCCTATTTCTATCTCTAGGTGGAATTACGTGTTTTCTCTGACCTTATTTTACTACACTGTGCAAGCACAAAATGTTGCTTAATCTCTTGTGATAACCATTCTGATTGGCTGCACTATAATATGTGATCTAAGGCCACAGCCCCACTATCAGTATTTGGTCAGTATTAGGTCAGTATTTTTTCACATTAGTGGGAGCCAAAACCAAGAGTGTGTGATAAATGCAGATTTGAGCACTTGTTTTTATTATACCTTTTCTCTGATTGTTCCTCACCTGGTTTTGGCTCCCACTCCTGAGACAAAATACTGACTGAATACTGGCCAAATACTGATAGTGGGGCTGTGGCCTTATAGTTGCAGAGCAACATGGAAAAGGCCATACCTGACCTCATTAGCCCGCTGAGTCTTCAGCAGTGTGTGAAATGGCATTGGGCATTTTTTGGGTCTGATCTTCGCCTTTTTTTGGCCAACCGGATTGCAAAGTGTTCTAATTCACAGGGACCGGCGAATTTCAGGAAATTCTACTTGAAGTCAATCTGCTCATTTATAGTCTCAAATGTGAAGCAAACGTGAAAATAAGACAAAAGTGATCTCTAATTTTGAGTTATTTCAAATCATTGTTTCAGTGGTTGGAGTCCCGCACCTGGCAACCCCACAGATCAGCTGTTATCAGTGCCAGCCTCTGCCGGCAAGAAGTACTTACTTGCGGTGCTTGGCCGTCTTGCTGTAGTGGCCGCCGCGTGGTACGCGTGGTACTACACATCCGCCTCCCATTGAATTAAATACGAGGCGGATGTGCAGTACCCTGCAGCGGCCACTACAGCTAGACGGCCAAGCACCACAAGTACGTATTTCCGTCCGGCGGCTGCTGCCGATAATAGCTGATTGACGTGGGTGCCGGGTGCGAGACCCCGGCCGATCAAACATCCTACGGATAGGACATCAAGGAAAAGTAGTGAAGAACTTCTTTAAGTATTACATCTTATCACAAATACCTTGCCATATATCTTGTACCTTTTGTTTGGTTTAAAGCAAGCAGAACATGTCCATAAGATCCACTGCCCAACTCTTTGACAATAACATAGTTATCTTCTACCTTGATCATGGGAAGATTTTGGGAAGTAAGAATAAGCATTTCTTCTAGATAGTTCCCATTCCACATTTTCTCATTGAGGTTCATTTTTCTCAGGTAGTACACTTCTTTCTGTATTCAGTTAAAATTATATAATGAGATAATTATTCCTGATTATCTTGTACTCATCACATTTAGTATTATTATACATTCTTATATCATTGTTATTACAATATCTATAATACGTTTTAATATGATCTCTTAAAGGAAATCTGTCATCAAGTTTTTGCCACCTAACCTGTGAGAAGCATAATGTAGAGATAGAGTCCCTGATTCCAGCAATGTGTCACTTACTGGGCTGCTTTAGTTTTTATAAAATCACTGTTCATTCAGCAGGAAATTGTCACTAGACATCAAGTAAACCTGTTTCCAAGTAGTCCTCCATATTCATGAGCTCTAAATAACCCTGATCTGACCACTGACTAGCATCTTACTGCCAATGCGCAGACAGCTGTCAATCAGTAGTGTCGGCTGAGTTATATAGAGCTCAACAATCAAAGAACTGATTGATCTCTGTTAGATAAAACAGTGATTTTTAGCCAAACTGCAACAAGCAGCCCACTAAGTGATACATAGCTAGAATCAGGGTTTCTGCCCCTACTTCATGCTCTTCTCCGATGGGGTAGCAAAAACATGGTGACAGATTACCTTCAAAAACAGACATTGTATATAGTTTTGTACATACTGTAGCATGGTTCAGGAAGGCAGCTATATGCCAACAATATAGTTATTATGTAACAAATCATGAGGTTAAAGCCCTGCCCAAATCACCTCTCCATCTAAATTTGGGATTGAGAAATACAATGAATGCTGTTATAGTAATAGTTTTTGCTAGTTTCTTATGTATTCGTAACTTCTAGAATATATTATACATTGCTGTATAGTTGAAAGCAGGAGTGAAGCTATTTGGGGTACAGAGGTAGAAGTCACACCTCCATCATGGTGCCTAAAACGAGGAGCGGGATTTTAGAAACCTTTCTGCCACAGTATTATACTATAAATGGCACATTGCAGTAGAATGATCCTCTTCATGTAACCCTTCTGATAGATAAGTGATAGTTATGAAGAGGAGTGTTTTAGTAACAGTTCAAAAGTGAGGTATTTCTAACTGGACACGGGAGAGAACTTTCACAATATGCGGTCTGAATTCAGGCTTGGACTGGCCCACAGGACAACAGGAGAATCCTCCGGTGGGCCACCACCCTCTTATATGAGCAGTACTTGGCACAATGTACTTGAATCACTATGAACAGACAGAGGCAGCATCTTATTCATGTAACAATCTACTCAGTTCATTGTTACATACATTTGTGATTTAGGATAATGTCACATTTGCATGCAGTTGAAAAGTGGGGCCCTGGAGTTGGTTACTGGTGGGCCCTTGGCACCCCAGTCTAACACTAGGTCTGATTGTGTGAAATCCTATGGCAATGCATGGGAAAAAGTAGTGAAAGAAGATGAATCAAACTGCGTGGTACTTTACAAGCAAGACAAAAAGCCTCTTACATACAGTGCTGGCCAAAAGTATTGGCACCCCTGCAATTCTGTCAGATAATACTCAGTTTCTTCCTGAAAATGATTTCAATTACAAATTCTTTGGTATTATTCTCTTAATTTAATTGGCTTGCAAGGAAAAAACACAAAAGAGAATGAAGCAAAAATCAAATCATTGATCATTTCACACAAAACTCCAAAAAAGGGCCGGACAAAAGTATTGGCACCCTCAGCCTAATACTTGGTTGCACAACCTTTAGCCAAAATAACTGCGAACAACCGCTTCCGGTAACCATCAATGAGTTTCTTACAATGCTCTGCTGGAATTGTAGACCATTCTTCTTTGGCAAACTGCTCCAGGTCCCTGATATTTGAAGGGTGCCTTCTCCAAACTGCCATTTTGAGATCTCTCCACAGGTGTTCTATGTGATTCAGGTCTGGACTCATTGCTGGCCACCTTAGAAGTCTCCAGTGCTTTCTCTAAAACCATTTTATAGTGTTTTGGGTCATTGTCCTGCTGGAAGACCCATGACCTCTGAGGGAGACCCAGCTTTCTCACACTGGGCCCTACATTATACTGCAAAATTTGTTGGTAGTCTTCAGACTTCATAATGCCATGCACACGGTCAAGCAGTCCAGTGCCAGAGGCAGCAAAGCAACCCCAAAACATCAGGGAACCTCCACCATGTTTGACTGTAGGGACCGTGTTCTTTTCTTTGAATGCCTCTTTTTTTTTTCCTGTACACTCTATGTTGATGCTTTTTCCCAAAAAGCTCTACTTTTGTCTCATCTGACCAGAGAACATTCTTCCAAAACGTTTTAGGCTTTCTCAGGTAAGTTTTGGCAAACTTCAGCCTGGCTCTTTTATGTCTCGGGGTAAGAAGTGGGGTCTTCCTGGGTATCCTACCATACAGTCCCTTTTCATTCAGACGCCGACGGATAGTACGGGTTGACACTGTTGTACCCTCGGACTGCAGGGCAGCTTGAACTTGTTTGGATGTTAGTCGATGTTCTTTATCCACCATCCGCACAATCTTGCGTTGAAATCTCTCGTCAATTTTTCTTTTCCGTCCACATCTAGGGAGGTTAGCCACAGTGCCATGGGCTTTAAACTTCTTGATGACACTGTGCACGGAAGACACAGGAACATTCAGGTCTTTGGAGATGGACTTGTAGCCTTGAGATTGCTCATGCTTCCTCACAATTTGGTTTCTCAAGTCCTCAGACAGTTCTTTGGTCTTCTTTCTTTTC
Source organism: Phyllobates terribilis (assembly GCF_046119375.1). Lineage (NCBI taxonomy): Eukaryota > Metazoa > Chordata > Amphibia > Anura > Dendrobatidae > Phyllobates > Phyllobates terribilis. The sequence goes on along the minus strand of NW_027362772.1, from coordinate 193,281,863 downwards.
TCCATGCTCAATGTGGTACACACAAGGACACAGGAAAGAGGTTGAGTCAACTTTAATCCATGTTAACTGGCTGCAAGTGTGATTTAGTTATTGCCAACGCCTGTTAGGTGCCACAGGTAAGTTACAGGTGCTGTTAATTACACGAATTAGAGAAGCATCACATGATTTTTCAAACAGTGCCAATACTTTTGTCCACCCCCTTTTTTAGGTTTGGTGTGGAATTGTATCCAATTTGGCTTTAGGACAATTCTTTTTGTGTTTTTTTCATTGATGACAAATTAAATGAAGATAATAATACCAAAGAATTTGTGATTGCAATCATTTTCAGGAAGAAACTGAGTATTACAGAATTGCAGGGGTGCCAATACTTTTGGACAGCACTGTAAGTGTATTTGTCATCCATACTTATTCCGTTTCTTTCACCTAAACCCATAGGACTATTCATATGGCTGTTTTTATCCATGTCTATCTTTGAGCATGTGCTATTTTGTTTTGTTTTACAGATGGAATACACCCATTAAAGTATATGGAGATAAAATATTGATTCATTATTCCATTAGTATTTCATTAGATTTTGCACCTGTATTTGCATTCATTGATATTATTTTGAATTGGACAAACACAGATCTGTTTTTGCTCAGTAGAAAAAAATAGCAATGATTGCAAATACGGAATCAAAAACTGATCAAATATTGATAAAATACCGCTGGAATAATGATACATCCACTTATACGTCCATACTGTGGACCTGTTTTCAAGGAAGGCAGTCAGCTGCTCATTCTTGCTGCCCAAACACAGAGCATTTCAGGGAAAATATACCTGGCTGCAGTCATGCAGCCGAGATTCATGGTGCCCATGGTTTGGGTAGTATGAATCAGGTTACAGGTTTCCTTTAAGGGTACATAAAAAGCAATATAATTAGAATGGTTGAGATGCAGAGGGACAACTGATAGACATAAAGGACTTTGATAGTTGAGGAATATTCCATATCAGACAAAAGAAATATTATAATTTGGAGACAAAAAGTTAATTTAAAAGTAACTACATTTTCTTTTTTACAGGACCAGCAAACCTACCGTATTAAAATGTGTTGGATTTCAAAACAAAAAATGATTGTGTTTGACTTTATATTGACAAAAGGCCTGTATACATCTATATAATCTTTTGTTCTTTTTTGGTAACATTTTGGTATTGAGACTTGCCAGGATGCGCAATTCCAGTCGTAGTGAATAACAATCGCTGCATTTAAAATTTGACAGAGGAAGGGAGCTCCCTCTGTCACTCCATTACCCACCTAGAAAAAGAATCATGAAATACAGATACGTTTCCATGGCAATCAAAAGACTAAAAATGGCCTCCAGGTCTGCCAAGTAGTGGTGTGATGAGGTTCTGCCACAGGTAGGGTCTAATGGGACATCTGTTCGTGTGACAATGACAGGCAGTGATATTGCTCTGCTCTATAAATGTAATAAATGTAGTGTAGTTTGTTATGTAAGTGATCAAATGGTCACATGTTCAAATGCCCCTTGTGAGACTAATAAAAAATAAAATTAAGAAAAACACAAAAAAATATTTATTTTTAAAATTAACAATGTTTTAATATAAAATAAAAATCAACCAAAAACAAATAACACATATTTAAAATTCCTCTATGTGATTAATCAAAGCTTTCAAGCCTAATTTCTGGCATACAGTATATAGCTTTGAAAAGTTTAGAATTTTTATTTTGTTTGCTCAACACCAGGCTGCACAAATGTTTAACAACTTTTAGCATTTTCACGTCACATTTGCCTAGCGCAAGTAGGCGGCGCTGGGGAGGGATTGGAGAGCTATCGGGTATGGCAAACACCTTTCGTCAAATTCATAATGAGCGGCGGAGTTCCTAATGTCACAATTGTTACTCTAGTCACTGATTCTCCGCACGACTATGATTACAAAGATACCAAACTTGTCCAGTTTTTTTTTGTTTCTTTAGTGGTGAAAAAAAAAATTCTGAAATTTGTAGAAAAAAAACATTTTGGATTATGTCGCTATATTCCAAACAGAATAACGTTTTCATTTTTCAGTCGATGGAGCTGTGTAAGGGCTTTTTTTTGCAGGGTTATCAAAAGGATGTTATTGCCTGTGGATAAATGTCATGGAAAGAGCAAGCTGTGATAAGCTATGGTTTCCCGGAAACCAGGAGGAGGAAACCATAGCTCATCACAGCTTACTCCTTCCATGAAAATTATCCACAAGCAATGACATCCTTTTAATTATCTTTAACAATCATTTGTAGCCTCCCGATGAACCAAACAAAAGAATGGGGAAACGCGTTGAGGCGATCTCCGAAATACAATAAGTGTTTCATTTCTTTTATATTAGTTATGTGATGTTGAAAATAACCTAACTCTGTACTGCTTATTCATTTAATTATTTGTCTGTATACATCTGATAGGCTGTGTTCAGCTTAATAAAGCGAATCAGATCTGATAAATATATATATATTTACCCTCGTGTCATAAATATTGTATCTAATTGAGATTTATCATATACTTTTCCTCCCTGTTGTTTCCATACTACCAGAAATTAAGGGGAAGAGGGTGCAGATAAGAAAGACACAGTGTCTATGATTTTCATGCAACTGCTATAATTATCAGGAGGGGAATGGAGCAGATACTGATGAATATATTCAGAACTATAACTAGAATATAAACCTTCTATTTATCTGTATACCCTTTCTATCAAAATACTAGATCAGAAGTGGAAGTGGACCCTACTAGGGATAAAAGGGTGAGCCGCGGTGGAGCGGGGGCACCATTCTCGTGATCTAGGGTGCCAACCTCCGCTGGTAGACAGGACAAGCAATAAGTACAGATTAAGGATATATTGAGGTCCTCTCTGGTTTTCCTTTTCCTTGTGACATTGGAGATATCATATCTATTTTTTAAAACTTTTTCCACATATGGGGTTTTATGTTGGTGAGATTTTAATCATATTTAATGAATAACCTAGTTTTAAAAAAATATATGTTCACTTGTTTTTGACTCCTTTTTGAACAATACTTTTTGGTGACGTGCTTAAGGATACACGTTGTCAAGCTAATTGTAATTAGTTTTTCTGAAAAGGTGAGCAGAAACTTGTACATAGGGGAAGCAATGGATTTGGTGTTTTTCGAGTTTGCAAAGGCATTTGACTCTGTCCTATAAAGACGTCTAATGGGTTATAGGCTTGAAAAGTAAGGTTTATAATTGGATTGAAAACTGGATCAAAGACCACACTCAAAAGAGTTGATCGATCCTATACCTTGGTTGCTCTTCTCTGTACCTGCTCATGTTTAGCTACAGTGGTGTGAAAAAGTGTTTGCCCCTTCCTGATTTCTTATTCTTTTGCATGTTTGTTACACTTAAATGTTTCAGATCACAAAACAAATTTAAATATTAGACAAAGATAACACAAGTAAACACAAAATACAATTTTTAAATAAAGGTCTTTATTATTAAGGGAAAAAAAAGAAATCCAAACCTACAGGGCCCGGTGTGGAAAAGTGATTGCCCCCTAAACCTAATAACTGGTTGAGCCACCCTTAGCAGCAACAACTGCAATCAAGCATTTGATAACCGGCAATGAGTCTTTTACAACGCTCTGTAGGAATTTTGTCCCACTCATCTTTGCAAAATTGTCGCAATTCAGCCACATTGAAGGGTTTCCGAGCATGAAGTGCCTTTTAAGGTCATGCCACAGCATCTCAATCGGATTAAGGTCAGGACTATGACTAGGACACTCCAAAGTCTTAATTTTGTTTTTCTTAAGCCTTCAAAGGTGGACTTGCTGGTATGTTTTGGATCATTATCCTGCTGCATAACCCAAGTGCGCTTCTGCTGGAGGTCACGAACAGATGACATTCTCCTTCAGGATTTTTTGGTAGACAGCAGAATTCATGGTTGCATTTACCGCAGCAAGTCTGCCAGGACCTGAAGCAGCAAAACAGCCCCAGACCATCACACTACCACCACCATATTTTACTGTTGGTATGATGTTCCTTTTCTGAAATGCGGTGTTAATTCTAGATGTAATGGGGCATACACCTTCCAAAAAGTTCTCCCAAAGTCTTGGCGATCATCAAGATGTTTTTCTGGCAAAACTGAGACGAGCCTTTATTTTTTTTTTGCTCACCACTGGTTTTCATCTTGGCCCTCTGACATGGATGCCATTTTTACCCAGTCTCTTTCTTATGATGGAATCACGAACACTAACCTTAACTGAGGCAAGTGAGGCCTGCAGTTTTTTGGATGCTGTTGTGAGGTCTTTTGTGACCTTTTGGATGAGTCGTCGCTGCGCTCTTTGGGTAATTTTGGTCGGCCGGCCGCTCCTGGGAAGGTTCAACACTATTCCATGTTTTCGCCATTTGTGGATAATGGCTCTCACTGTGGTTCTCTGGAGTCCCAAAGCTTTGGAAATGGCTTTATAACCTTTTCCAGACTGATAGATTTCAATTACTATGTTTATCATTTGTTCCTGACCTTCTTTGGATCGCTTCATGAAGTCTAGCTTTTGAGGATCTTTTGGTCTACTTCAGTTTGTCAGGCAGGCCTATTTAAGTGATTTCTTGATTGAGAACAGGTGAGGCAGTAATCAGGCCTGTGTGTAGCTAGGGAAATTGAACTCAGCTTCCCAAAGATGTGATAAACCACAGTTAATTTATGTTTTAAGGGGCAAGGGGGCAATCCATTTTCACCCAGGGCCCTGTAGGATTGGATTTCTTTTTCCCTCAATAATAAAGACCTTCATTTAAAAACTACATTTTGTGTTTATATTTGTCTAATATTTAAATTAGCTTTATGATCTGAAAGATTTAAGTGTGACAAACATGCAAAAGAATAAGAAATCAGACAGGGGGCAAACACTTTTTCACACCACTGTATATCCTGCTTATAAACCAGAGACCAAAATTGTACACAGTTTTCTAAGAGTGGCCACACTAGTGACTTGTATACAGGCAAAACTATGTTATTGTGGTGAGCATCTATGCCTCTTAATGCATCCCATCATTTTATTTCCCTTGGTAGCAGCTGCCTGGCAGTAGTCACTAAAATTGAGTTTGCCATCCACCCATAATCCTAAGTCTTTTTCAGTGACAGTTTTACCAAGTGTTTTACAATTTAGCAAATAACTGTGTATTTAGTTTCCTCGGCCCAAATGCATAATCCTACATATATCTAAATTAAACTTCAATTGCCATTTGTCAGCCCAAGCCTTCAGGTAACATACAGTAAATCCCTCTGTAACATTAAATTATCCTTCTTTGTGTTGATTACTATGCAGAGTTTAGTATCATCTGCAAATATTACAATTCTTCTCTTTATGTCATCTACAAAGTATATAATACATTTGTTAAAAAGAAGAGGGCCCAATAATAACCACCATTTGTTTATTTTCACTGATCCAGTTGTTAACCCATTTATACATATTTTCCCCTAGTCCCATTTTTCTCATTTTATGTACCAACCTTTTTGTGTGGCACCGTATCAAATACCTTTGAAAAGTCCATATAGATAACATCCACTGAGTTTCCCTGGTTCAGTATATAACTTACCGCCTCCTAGAAGCTGATCGGATTAGTGTGACAGGACCAATCCCTCATGTTGATGCCTGGTCAATGCCTTTTTGGACAATTTTACAATTTTACATTTAGGTGAACCCCCCCCCCCCCTCGCTTATTTGTACAGCCATTCCTGAACCGACTATAACCCTGTAAACTAACAACCCAGTCATAGCTCTCATCCAGTCATGTCTCCGCTATCCTCACAATATATCCTCATAATTTTCTTTCAGCAATATTCTACTTCCTCCATATTGTTGGTGAGACTTCTGGCATTAGTGTACATGCACTTTATGTATTTTTCTGTACCTCTATTCCTGTTTAGTGTATGGACTGTCCTAACCCCTCCCCCCATGCAACCCCACTTTCATTATTTAGGCGCAGGTCACTATGTACACTATCTTCCCCTCCTGTACAGTAATTGCCCCTCTTCCCCTCCAGTCCTTGGTTTAAACCAGGGGTCTCAAACACGCGGCCCGCGGGCCGCATGCGGCCCCTGAGGCTGCTTTATGCGGCCCGCAGGCACAGACCCCTTGATGATCCCGACCAGGTCCAGGAGGAGCCGCCGACAGCAGCGCTGCATTGCCGCACAGAGACTGTTTCCCAGCACGGCATTTCCAATGCCAGCCGCCGGCCAATCAGAGGCCAGCAGCTGATATCTGCGTGTCGGCGCAGCGAGTATGACGTCATTGCCATATGCAGATGTCAGCTGCTGGCCTCTGATTGGCCGGCGGCTGACATTGAAAATGCTGTGCTGGGAGACAGTCTCTGTGCGGCAATGCAGCGCTGCTGTCGGCGGCTCCTCCTGGACCAGGTCGGGATCGTCAAGGGGTCGGACTCTGTGGTGCCTGCGGGCCACATCGCCAGGAAGGCCGCCGAGGGAACGGAGGACAGGTGAGAATCATCTTTTTTTTTTTTTTATGTGTGTGAAGAACAGCACAGGGGGCACATAGCCACAAGAGGGGACCTGGATGGGGCACATAGCCACAGGATGGGGACCTGGATGGGGCACATAGCCACAGGATGGGGACCTGGATGGGGCACATAGCCACAAGAGGGGACCTGGATGGGGCACAGAGCCACAGGATGGGGACCTGGATGGGGCACATAGCCACAAGAGGGGACCTAGATGGGGTACATAGCCACAAGAGGGGACCTGGATGGGACACATAGCCACAAGATGGGGACCTGGATGGGGCACATAGCCACAAGAGGGGACCTGGATGGGGCACATAGCCACAAGAGGGGACCTGGATGGGGCACATAGCCACAAGAGGGGACCTGGATGGGACACATAGCCACAAGAGGGGACCTGGATGGGGCACATAGCCTCAAGATGGGGACCTGGATGGGGCACATAGCCACAAGAGGGGACCTGGATGGGGCACATAGCCACAGGATGGGGACCTGGATGGGGCACATAGCCACAAGAGGGGACCTGGATGGGGCACAGAGCCACAGGATGGGGACCTGGATGGGGCACATAGCCACAAAAGGGGACCTGGATGGGGTACATAGCCACAAGAGGGGACCTGGATGGGACACATAGCCACAAGAGGGGACCTGGATGGGGCACATAGCCTCAAGATGGGGACCTGGATGGGGCACATAGCCACAAGAGGGGACCTGGATGGGGCACATAGCCACAGGATGGGGACCTGGATGGGGCACATAGCCACAAGAGGGGACCTGGATGGGGCACATAGCCACAAGAGGGGACCTGGATGGGGCACATAGCCACAAGAGGGGACCTGGATGGGGCACATAGCCTCAAGATGGGGACCTGGATGGGGCACATAGCCACAGGATGGGGACCTGGATGGGGCACATAGCCACAAGAGGGGACCTGGATGGGGCACATAGCCACAAGAGGGGACCTGGATGGGACACATAGCCACAAGAGGGGACCTGGATGGGGCACATAGCCTCAAGATGGGGACCTGGATGGGGCACATAGCTACAAGAGGGGACCTGGATGGGGCACATAGCCACAGGATGGGGACCTGGATGGGGCACATAGCCACAAGAGGGGACCTGGATGGGGCACATAGCCACAAGAGGGGACCTGGATGGGGCACATAGCCACAAGAGGGGACCTGGATGGGGCACATAGCCACAAGAGGGGACCTGGATGGGGCACATAGCCTCAAGATGGGGACCTGGATGGGGCACATAGCCACAAGATGGGGACCTGGATGGGGAACATAGCCACAGGATGGGGTCCTGGATGGGGCACATAGCCACAAGATGGGGACCTGGATGGGGCACATAGCCACAAGATGGGGACCTGGATGGGGCACATAGCCACAAGATGGGGATCTGGATGGGGCACATAGCCACAAGATGGAGACCTGGATGGGGCACATAGCCACAAGATGGGGACCTGGATGGGGCACATAGCCACAAGATGGGGACCTGGATGGGGCACATAGCCACAAGATGGGGATCTGGATGGGGCACATAGCCACAAGATGGAGACCTGGATGGGGCACATAGCCACAAGATGGGGACCTGGATGAGGCACATAGCCACAGGATGGGGACCTGGATGGGGCACATTAGTACAAGATGGGGACTTGGATGGGGAACATTACTACAAGATGTTTGCCATTATTACTATATGATGCTAATTGTAAGACAATATTACTGAATGTGGCCAATTGGGGGAAACAAAATTGTAAAAATCAAAAAAATAAAAATAAAGCATGAAAAAATATTGGGCACTAAAAATGCTGTTTTATATGTAAACTAAAGTAAACACAAAAAAGTGCACGTTTATTATCGCCACATCCATAACGACCCAAGCCATAAAAAAATAAACACGGAAAAAATGTTCAAAAGGTGCATACAAAAAAAAATGGTATCACTAAAAATGTCACATTGAACAAAGAATGCGGCCCCCCAAATTCAAATTTTTTCCATGTGCGGCCCATATACCCAGCCGAGTTTGAGACCCCTGGTTTAAACACTCCTCCAACCTTCTAGCCATTTTCCCCCAGCAAAGCTGCAACCTCCCCATTCAGGTGCAGCTTATTGCTAGCATAGAGCCTATGGCCAACAGAGAAGTCAGCCCAGTTGTCCAGAAACCCAAAACCCTCCTTCCTGCACCAATTCCTGAGCCACTTATTCACCTCCCTAATCTCCTGCTGCCTTTCTAGTGTGTCATGTAGTACCGGCAGTATTTCAGAAAACACTACTTTCAAGGTCTTTGCTTTAAATTTACAGCCTAATTCCCTGAAATTATCTTTAAGGACCTTCCACATACTTTTAGCTTTTTCAGTGGTGCTGATGTGCACCAGGATCGCCGGGTCCTCCCCAGCCCCTCCCAATACTCTATTAACCTGATCAGCGATGTGCTGAACTTGAGCACCAGGAAGACAACAAACTGATTGGTGATCTGTGTCTTTGTGACAGATTTCCCTATCTGCTCCCCTAATAGTTGAATTCCCCCACTTCCAGCACCTGTCAGGCCTGCCCTGTGCTCCTAATCCCCTCATAACTGGAGCAGACACTCCCCCGACTTTTAGACAAAGTCTTTCTGCAGTAGTGCTACTCCTGTACTGACATTCCCCTCATATGCCAATTCAGAAATCTTGTTGGGGTATGTCAGATCAGGACTAGCCTCCCTGGCACTCTTCCTTCTACTCAGCCTTCTAACTGTCACCCAGCTAGCTCCCTCACTGTCCTGAAGCTCCATACTATGATCCTCCCCCAGCACCAACGCCAGCAAGCACCTGCTCAATGAGCAGCAAACTCCTTTCCATATTGTCTATGGATCTCAGTGTGGCCAGCTGTTCATTTAGATCCAATACCTTTCAAGTGCACACTGTGCTCACATCTTGCAGAGCAGTATCCACCCTCAAACGGCTGGTCAAGGATTGCATACAATGACAAGATGTACACTGGATGGCATTGTCAATAGTAGAGTACATTTTATTAATGGAAATTGCACAAACAGCGGAATATAAACAAGTAAATATAAACAGTGAATTAGTTCAAGTTCCTCCCTTCTAAACTCCCAGAATCCAAAGTCACTGGATCATAAATCACACACTTAAAGGGGTTGTCCAGTCCAAATTGATAAGTCTGTAGTCAAGAGGATATGTATGAGTTATACATACTCCCGGCCAGTGGGTATGGCCTCACGCCATACACTTGTATAGAGCGAGGCCATGCTCAGTCTAGTGACACGGCTGCCCAGTGGGCGTGGGCCGGGAGTATGTATAACTCATACATATCCTCCGGTCGTGGCTCAGAAACCAAAGAATTCCTGCAGCACACACTGCATGTGCTAGGGGAATTCAGAAGTCTGACTTATAAGTCAGACTTATCGATTTGGACCAGACAACCCATTTAAGCAAAATCATTCACAAGCTGTTTCACTCACTATAACAGATGCTTTAACCCCTTTCTGACGTGGGGCGTATTAATACGTATCTGCGCCCTGGGCCTATTGGACCAGATATTTTTTAATACGCCCTGGCGATCGCACCCGTACAGAGGCTGTGCTGGCGCAATCGCCGCTGGGTGTCAGCTGATTGTCGTAGTCGATCGCAGCATTTCCGGTGCAGGCAGCGGTAAGAGTGCGCCACTTACCTTCTATCCGGCATCCCGCGCTATGTATGCCGGGTCCAGATAGTTGCTGTGGTGACCCGATGTCGTCATGACAACATCCAGGTCACCAGGCATCAGCATGTTAGATAGATTGTGCTTAGTGCACAATCTACCTAACTTGTGTGGTGTGTGCAGGGGCTGCAGTCTGCACAGCATAGAGGATGATGCTTCATCTTTATGCTGTGCAAGCGATCAACCTGCGAAAAATGAAAGTCCCATAGTGGGATAAAGTGTAAAAGTTAAAAAAAAGTGTCAGAAAGTGAAAAAAATAGAAAAAAAAATTGTAAAAATATTTAAAAAAAATGAAAAAATAATCCAAAAAAATAAAAATATACTGTACCCATAAATAAATATTCTAATGGAAAAAAACAATAAAAGTACACGTTTTTTGTATCGCCGCACCCGTAACGACCTGACCTATAAAACTGTCCCACTAATTAACCCTTTTAGTGAACACCGTAAAAAAAAAAAAAACGAAGCTAAAAACAATGCTTTATCATCATACCACCAAACAAAAAATGGAATAAAACGTGATAAAAAAGATGAATGTAAATAAAAATGGTACCCCTGAAAACGTCATCTTGTCCCGCATAAACACGAAGCCATGCAGCTCCAACAGCTGAAAAATAAAAAAAGCGATGCCAAAAAAATTATTTTATTTTATTGTGTAAAAGCGCCAAAACATAAAACAACTATATGAATGTGGTACCACTGTAAACGTGCTGACTCAAAGAATAACGCTGCCTTATCAATTTCACCACACGCGGAATGGCAAAAAAACAAACAAAAAACAATTCCTGAATTGTTGGTTTTTGATTCTTCTGCCTCCCAAAAATCAGAATAGAAAGCAATCTAAAAATGTCACATGCTCGAAAATGGTACCAAGAAAAATGGCAACTTGTCCTGCAAAAAACAAGCCCTTACATGACTTTGTTGGCTGAAATATGGAAAAATTATAGCTCTTAAAAAATGACGACAATACGGCGACTAGTGTTGAAAGTCCTTGCTACTTGAATTTGCATCAGGGTATTGCGGGTGCTCGAGTGACATGCTCGAGTCTCCACCCCATATGTTTCGTGGCTGTTATACAGCCAAAAATACCACACGGGGATTGCCTGCCATGCGCGGGCAATCCCCGCATGTTTTTTTTGGGTGTCACATGCCCGAAAATGGTACCAAGAAAAACGGCAACTTGTCCCACGAAAAACAAGCCCTTACATGACTCTGTCGGCCGAAATATGAAAAAATTATAGCTCTCAAAATATGGGGATGCAAAACCTAGTCTTTGCAAAAAAAAAGTTTTTTTAGTGTGTGACAGCTGTCAATCATAAAAACCCAATATAAACCTGGTATCGCTGTAATCGCACCGACCCGAAGAATAAAGTTGTCTAATCACTTATACCGCATGAGGAACGGCGTAAAAAATAAATGCTAGGGTTAGGGTTGTGCTAGGGTTAGGGTTGTGCTAGGGTTAGGGTTGAGCTAGGGTTAGGGTTGTGCTAGGGTTAGGGTTTTGCTAAGGATAGGGTTGTGCTAAGGTTAGGGTTGTGTTAGGGTTACGGTTAGGGTTGTATTAGGGTTGTGTTGGAGGTTGGGATTTTTTCAAAAGTAATGAAAAAAAATGACGACAATATGGCGACTAGTGTTGAGCACAAGTCCTCGCTTGAGTTTGTATCGGGTGCTCGAGTGACATACTCGAGTCTCTGCCCGATATATTTCGTGCCTGCCATGCATGAGCAATCCCCACATGTTTTTTTTTTGGGTGTCTAACAACCGTAAAACATGCAGGGCGGAGACTCGAGCATGTCACTCGAGCACCTGCGATACTTGGTGCATACCCGAGTACCCGATGCAAACTCAAGCAGCAAGGACTTGCACTCAAGACTAATGACAACTTATTCAATGTGATGACCTAATGTTATCAAATTCTGTGTCGTGCATCTGGTTTCAAAATGTTCACTATACCCCTTGATAAAATCCTTGAGGGGTCTAGTTTCCAAAATGGGGTCACTTGTGGGGGGTTTCCACTGTTTAGGCACATCAGGGGCTCCCCAAACGCGACATGGCATCCGCTAATTATTCAAGCTCCTTCCCTTCTGAACCCTACCGTGCACCCAAACAGTGGTTTTCCCCCACATATGGGGTATCGGCTTACTCAGGAGAAATTGCACAATAAATTTTGGGGTCCATTTTTTTCATTTACCGTTGCAAAAATAAATAAATTTGGGTCTAAAGTAACATTTTTGTGAAAAAAGTTAAATGTTCATTTTTCTCTTCCATATTCCAAAAATTCCTGTGAAGCACCTGAAGGGTTAATAAAGTTCTTGAATGTGGTTTTGAGCATCTTGAGGGGTGCGGTTTTTAGAATGGTATCACTTTGGGGTATTTTCTGGCCTAAAGGCCCCTCAAAGTCACTTCAAATATGATGTGGTCCCTAAAAAAATGGTTTTGTAAATTTTGCTGGAAAAATGAGAAATTGCTGGTCAACTTTTAACCCTTATAACTTCCTAACCCCAAAAAATTTTGCTTCCAAAATTGTGCTGATGTAAAGTAGACATGTTGGAAATGTTATTTTATTAAATGTTTTGTGTCACATATCAATCCCTGACGAAGGAGGCCGTGACCTCGGAAATGCGTCGGATAAGCGCTTGACTTTTTTCCCTCAGTGGAATCCCTCAGCTGTTGTGACGTCACACAGATACTAAGCGCTCACATCCTTGATCATCAGCTGTCCTGCAGGTGTGACCGGCCAGCACACCTATCAGATGGTCTGCAGTTCTTCTCACCCATGATCTTCATCCCTGTATCCACCTAGTGCAACGGCTGCATATACAGTGCCTTGTGAAAGTATTTGGCCCCCTTGAACTTTTCTACCTTTTGCCACATTTCTGGCTTCAAACATAAAGATATAAAAACCTAATTATTTTGGGAAGAATTAGCAACAAGTGGGACACAATCGTCAAGTGGAAAGAAATTTATTGGATATTTTAAACTTTTTAAAAAAATTAAAAACTGAAAAGTGGGGCGTGCAATATTATTCGGCCCCTTTACTTTCATTGCAGCAAACTCACTCAAGAAGTTCAGTGAGGATCTCTGAATGATCCAATGTTGTCCCAAATGACTGGTAATGATAAATAGAATCCACCTGTGTGTAATCAAATCTCCATATAAATGCACCTGCTCTGTGATAGTCTCAGGGTTCTGTTTCAAGTGCATAGAGCCACATGAAGACCAAGGAACACACCAGGCAGGTCCGAGATACTGTTGTGGCGAAGTTTAAAGCCGGATTTGGATACAAAAAGATTTCCCAAGTTTTAAACATCTCAAGGAGCGCTGTGCAAGCGATCATATTGAAATGGAAGGAGTATCAGACCACTGCAAATCTACCAAAACCCGGCCGTCCCTCTAAACTTTCATCTTGAACAAGGAGAAGACTGATCAGAGATGCAGCCAAAAGGCCCATGATCACTCTGGATGAACTGCAGAGATCTACAGCTGAGGTGGGAGAGTCTGTCCATAGGACAATAATCAGTCGTACACTGCACAAATCTGGCCTTTATGGAAGAGTGGCAATAAGAAAACCATTTCTCAAAGTTATCCATAAAAAGTCTCGTTTGAAGCTTGCCACAAGCCACCTAGGAGACACACCAAACATGTGGAATAAGGTGATCTGGTCAGATGAAACCAAAATCGAACTTTTTGGCCACAATGCAAAACGATATGTTTGGCGTAAAAGCAACACAGCTCATCACCCTCAAAACACCATCCCCGCTGTCAAACATAGTGGTGGCAGCATCATGGTTTTGGCCTGCTTTTCTTCAGCAGGGACAGTGAAGATGGTTAAAATTGATGGGAAGATGGACGGAGCCAAATACAGGACCATTCTGGAAGAAAACCTGTTGGAGTCTGCAAAAGACCTGAGACTGGGACGGAGATTTATCTTCCAACAAGACAATGATCCCAAACAAAGCAAAATCTACAATGGAATGGTTCAAAAATAAATGTATCCAGGTGTTAGAATGGCCAAGTCAAAGTCCAGACCTGAATCCAATCGAGAATCTGTGGAAAGAGCTGAAAACTGCTGTTCACAAACGCTCTCCATCCAACCTCACTGAGCTCGAGCTGTTTTGCAAAGAAGAATGGGCAAGAATTTCAGCCTCTCGATGTGCAAAACTAATAGAGACATAACCCAAGCGACTTGCAGTTGTAATCCCAGCAAAAGGTGGAGCTACAACGTATTAACTCAAGGGGGCCGAATAATATTGCACACCCCACTTTTCAGTTTTTAATTTTTTAAAAAGGTTTAAAATATCCAATAAATTTCGTGGGTCCCACTTGTTGATTCTTCTCAAAAAAAATTATAATTTTATATCTTTATGTTTGAAGCCAGAAATGTGGCAAAGGGTAGAAAAGTTCAAGGGGGCCAAATACTTTCACAAGGCACTGTACCTGAAAGCCCGAGTCTCTGAGAGTCTCTGCAGCCCTCTGTATCCGGCGTTAATACGCCATTTGTACCCATTTTCTGAAACACTCACGGCTTGTTCTGCAGACTCCGGCACTTGTCCATCACCTCTAGTTGCAGTTTTGACTTCTTCAAAGGACCCCTGGAAGCTGCACGCGTATATCTTCATTTGGACTATCATTTTCTCTAAGACAGGTAGGAATCACTCTTTTGGTATTTTATGAGTGGTTTGCAGCGCATCTCTTTTCTTTTTATCATTTCATTATTATTTGCACCAGGTCATACGCTGCTTTGTGATTGCGGCTCTTTGCCTATCTGATCTTACTATAGCAGCAGCGCTACTGCGCTTTTTTACATTTTACTATATCTCTGATTTAAGACCATGAAAATTCAAATTTTGAAAATTGCAAAATTTTAGAAATTTTTCACCAACTCTCCGATTTTTTCACAAATAAACGCAAGTCATATCGAAGAAATTTTACCACTATCATGAAGTACAATATTTCACGAAAAAGTAATCTCAGAATCAGTGGGATCCGTTGAAGCGTTCCAGAGTTATTACCTCAATGTGACAGTTGTCAAAATTGTAAAAAATTGGCCTGGTCGTTAACTTGCAAACCACCTTCGGGGGTAAAGGGGTTAAATACAGTTGCTGAAATACAACCTGTAACTCATTGCAAGGTCTTCAAAAGACCATTCAAAGTGGAGGAATGTAAATTTATGCACATGGGCACTAATAATATGCGGGAAGCTTATGTTCTAGGAGAAGTAAAACTAGGAGAGTCAGTTGGTGAGAAGGATCTGGGTGTACTTGTAGATGACAGACCAGATAACAACATGCAATGTCAATCATTGGCTTCAAAGGCCAGCAGCATATTGTCATGAATTAAAAGAGGTATGAACTCAAGAGACAGGGATATAATACTACCACTTTACAAAGTGTGGTAGGACGACTCGCTCGGCCACTTCCAGAAGTAGTCTCAGGAACCCGGGTTTTCTTCACAGGCTTTACTAAGCAGCATAAAGCTCTGCACTGCAGCAAAATAAACACAGCTTTACTTGGCAAAACAACAAAACAAAAGATAAACCGTAGCACAGTCCATATATGTGTGTGTGCGGGTCGCTCACACAGGTTATGTCCAGTCTTGAGCTCCCTCCTTAGCTATGGCTGTCCAGTCTGGAGACCTTGCCTCTCCAAACACAACACAGGGAGAAAAAAAACAGGGCTGACATTTAAACGTTGCTCAGACACACCCTGAGGTAGAGGTATGGGGAATGACGTACCTCCCATCTCTATGTCATTCCCCTAAAACCACGCCCTTTAAGTGAGTTAACCCTCCAGCATATAACATGCTGGCAGAAAGTTTATTGGCTTCAGTTCACACAGGCTAGCAACCTGTGTGACACATACCTCCCCTCATAAATCATACCAGTGAAAGTGAAATACTACTCTTTATTGTGACTACATCTGAAATATACAGCTCAGTTCTGGGCACCAGTTCAGAAAAGGATGCTGTGGAACTAGAAAAGGTACAAAGAAGAGCCACCAAACTGTTAACAGGTATAGAATATATTATGTGTAAGGAAAAATTAAAAGGATTCCGTTTGTTTAGTCTTGAGAAGGCTGTGCATTTGCACAAATGGCCGATACAAAAAGAATGATCAAAAGCCATTTAATGTAAAAACCCCTAAAGACAAGGGAGTACGCCCTCTGTATGGGGAAAGACCGGTTAATTCTCCAAAAGAGACAGTGCTTCTTTACCATGAGAACTGTTAATCTGTGGAATAGTCCACATCAGGAGTTGGTCACAGTGGGAACCATTGATGCTTTTCACGGCCGGACTGGGTCAAAAAAAGCAGCTCTGCCACACAAACCCCACTAGCCCACATTCTATAAGGGTATGTGCACACGGTCGGTATTGGCAGCACTTTGAACGCAGTATACTTTATGCTGCATCCAAAGCTCTGCACGCAGGTGAATCCGTATGTGTTCATTGAGCCATGTGGATTTACCGCATCCTATACTTTGCACTGATATAATTTCTCTTGCGGAGACTAGTGTTTCCACAAGAGAAGTTGACATGCTGCGGTCTGGAAAGACGCGCCACATATCCGTGTCCACAGGTGATCCTCAGGAGCACGGAGATGCATAGTGGACATGGGATTTCTACAAAAACTATCCTCTATGCTGTAACATCTGGCCACTGTGGATTGCACCTAGTGCAAGTGCGCTGCATGCAATCCGCAGCAATTCCTGATCGTGTGCAAGTAACCTAACACTCATTAACCCCGATCAGTGAATTTTGCTTTACGTTGTTGTGCCCCTCACTCTCCTAAAAGGAGTTATTTGAAGAGCCGAATGTGAATGGCGCCACAGTGCTTATGATCGGCCACAGCTCCATTTACATGGTGCTCTACAGAGCTCCGATTCTCGGGATCATGGGGGTCCCAACAGTCGGATCTCCAGCATTTGGACAGTTATCCCCTTTCCAGAGGAGAGGGGATTACTTGGGATAATCAATTTAAACAGGTTTTCCAATATTTATTTGTATTTGGCCATAGTAATATTGAAAATACTAAACCAATATTGACACCAGGAGAAGTGGTACTGCGCAGTGTATATATACAGGACAGGAGAAGTGGTACTGTGCAGTGTATATATACAGGATAGGAGAAGTGGTACTGTGCAGTGTATATATACAGGACAGGAGGAGTGGTACTGTGCAGTGTATATGTACAGGACAGGAGAAGCGGTACTGTGCAGAGTATATGTACAGGAGAGGAGAAGTTGTACTGTTCAGTGTATATATACAGGACAGGAGAAGTGGTACTGTGCAGTGCATATATACAGGACAGTAGAAGTGGTACTGTGCAGTGACAAACTCTTCAGGGCAAACTCTGCAGTTTTTGGCATTAGAAGCTATTAATTAGTGCACAATATACAAGACCAGCTTTTCAAAGTCAAATCTGTGTCTGGATTGCCCATGCTAAACTCTTAGAACTCTGAGTTGTCCAGTCATTTGTTTATTTACCTACCATAAAGATAAGTAGATAAGCAGATAACCTCAGATGCCACACAGAATGCATGACTCACTGATACACAATGGTACACTGACAACAGTAGCCACACAGCCCATTTTATGACCTAACAGACCAGCCCACCAGGCATCTGCCCGATAAGGCAGATTAGCAGTCCAGGCCTGATGCTTTTAGATGTTTTTTTCAAAGAAAATTACGCACATAATTATGTCAATGTGCAAAGTTGTTGTCTAAAACTTTGGCCCAGTGGATCAACAATTGGGAACAGGAAGGAAAAATTGTCTCTTAGGCTCAAACTAGATGATGCATTATGGTTGTACATATACCCCATTCCTTTTATAATTTCCCATCCAGTGGTAGAACTTGATGATCGTGTCTTTTTTCACCATATTAATTGTGTAAATATAAGAAACAGAAGAAATAATGTTACATTCTGTCACTATCTCAGGACTCATCCATTTTTTCCATATAAAGGAGTCCATTATGTAACAATTACCTGAACCACATGATGAAGTACACCTCCATATGGATTTCTCTCAAGGGTCGATTCAAGCAAGAAAAAAAAATTTGCCCAGGTCAGAGCTATCTTCATCCAAGATAACTTACCAATGGGGCATCCTCACAAAACTTTTGATTCACAAAGATGGCAACTACTAGATGAGCTATTGGAGTGAAAAGTGTCCATGTATTGCTTTTGCACTGGGGCCCTCTTCTGTCTGTGTCCAAGCCTGTGTACATTACCGTATATCCAAAATTATTATCCATTTTATATTTATATATTCATGTGAAAAATATATAAATACAGTAGTTGCAGATGCTAAACAGATCATGAACATGATGACACAAATCTTTTCCACTATATGTTTAAAGTATTGCACTATTGCACACTTTCTATAATAGAAAATAGGAATTTTCCATAATATGCGTTAAAAAACTGCATCCTTCCATCAAGTGCTATCATATTCAAGATCTATATCTATGTGCCTCCCATCAGTTCATAAACGACCTTTTGGCGACATTTTAACATATTAATACATTGTTATTATTATTATTATTTTTAAGGCACCATTAATTCCAGGGTGCCATACTTGTAAAAAAGTTACATACAAGTAACATATATAAAACAATATAAAATATAGTAAATGAACTGACGAGGAGCAGAGGACTTTACTTTCATGGGCTTACAGTCTACATAGTGAGGCCACGTGCGCACGTTGCGTATTTTACCTCACTATTTGAAAGCCAAAACCAGGAGTGGAACAATCAGAGGAAAAGTATAATAGAAACACGTCACCACTTCTGTATTTATCACCCACTCCTGGTTTTGGCTTACAAATACTGAAATAAGAAACTCACCGAATACTCAATGTGTGAACGTGGCCTAATGGGGGGATGATAAGGTAGGTGTGGGTTTGGAACAACTCAGATGGTAGACTTTTTTTTTTGCTGATTTTCTCTGTAACTGGGGCTGGTTTATAAGCCCCAGTTACAGGGAAAATTCAGCCTCCTGGATGCATAGCAGAGCTGAATGGATGACGTAGGACGCAGTTTATGCTCTTGCACTACACCTGGTGATCACATGATCACTGCTTCCTAATCTGCATACACAATGCTGGTTCAACATTGTTTATAGAATGATCAAGAAGGCAGAGATGGTAATAAACCAAGTTTGCCTTCTCTGTGGGGAGTCTTGCTGTGTCTGACAGCCAGTTCCTTGCCGCAGCAGCTGCACAATTTCCTGCAAGCTACTTACTTTGCATTGATATTTTAAAATGTCAGTGCAAAGTAAAATGTTGAATGCCCCAACATATAAAGTCTATGGGCATTCCAGAAATAGTTAATTATTGAATATAACATTTAACCTTTGGTATTCAAGTAGCGCATCTAAATGCGGAATGGAGACTAATACTCACATGCAACTAGAACCTGATGAAGACCCTAGCCCAGGATCGATATCATGTTTGGTCTTTATAAACCTTATGTATTGTTTTAGCTTATTTATTTAATTTTCACAATAACCTAAGTGCAGATCTGTTTTGCAATTAGATAGCGCCAAACAACACTCCTGATTTTACATTGTTTACTGGAATGACATTGAGACAGTATGCACCCAGTATGTCCCCTTAAAACACATGCTGACTGAAAAGCAGATTGGCTGGATTATTTGTTCCATGCACGATTAGACAATATGTCACATGTTACTGTGTATGCTCCTAATTTTATTGCTCACCTCTACTGAATGAAAAATTTCTCAACATTTGCCTATTGCTGACACCGAAAAGAGCTGCAGCAAAATAATATCGGCCATAATAAATTACAGGACAACGCTGGACATGGCCAAAAAGCTTGGAACCGTCCTGCTTATATCCACTTGGAGGGAAGGTAGGTGGCGTACATATAAGTAGGATGGTTTCACGCGTTTGCACAATCTCAGAGCCGTCATCTCATTCACTTTTATATGCAACTAATGCATGTTTCCATGAATAGAGGCCAGAGGATCCAAAACAGTGAATGCATGCACAACCACCAGATAGAGTACTACCAATGGGGCAGCTTATGAGAAAATAATAATAATAATAGAAGATATAGTGGGTGGTGTACATAGAAGCTATCTTATTAACTTTTATATATCTCTGTATAATGGACAAACAAGAAGCTACTGCCAATGAGCACATATTGGTTATAAATTCAGGTCAGATGCAGCAGGGAAGTATGGAGCATAGATGCACAGTCGCTGGACAGAACACTGCTAGTGGACATGTCTAATGGATATCAGAAACACTAATAGCCTACCACTAGATCTTGCTAAAAATTGATCCAGATATAAAGGAGTTTTGAAAATGTGATTCTTAGTGATGGAAATGCAGTATGCAGAATTGCACTAAACTATAATATCACGATCAATCTTTTTTTCCCCTTGTATTAGACATTTGTTGTAAAGTATTAATGCATTTGATAGAGACTCCTGCATAGTGGATGTGGAAGCACATTTCAAATGTGAAATATGATAAACTGCTAAAATCTTTAGAAAGATGGGCAAAGTGCTATTTACATGCACAATATTTTCCATGTTTAAAATGAAACACATAAAAAAACGACTCATATAACAAATATTTCTCATTGCATACCTTAGTGTGGAGAAGTTTGATGCTATCCTCCTAACTTCAAAATGTCTCCTTGCCCACAATGTAACAGTAGCGATAGCCCACTGTGAAAAAACTTTTTTTCCTTTTCTTCCTTTTCTACAATTTATTTTGGATGGACTCAAACCTTATAACTGTGAAGCTGTAGTAACTGCCACTGTTTATTCATGCCGTTACAACAAAATAGAGCTAGAGGTGAATCTGGATGTGTGTCATTTATAAAGCACTTTCCAGAATGTGCTTCTAAATTTAGTAGACACCCTCCTCATACTTGAACTTGTTATTAACATCATTGAACTAGTCTGAACCAGCACCTTTCTAGCATACATGTTACCCACTGTTTTCTGTTATCAGTAGTTCTATTAATAATTCCTGTTTCCATATCAATATTGTGGGACTCTGCACAAAAAAACAGAAGCATAGCATTTATAATACCCATTTTCATTCAATGAAGCTGAAGCCATTTTTCGATTGCGCACAATAACGTTAACAACATAACATTGAGCCTATATAAGCATAAAAAAACGACTGTCGTGGCCACAAGTTTTGAGACTGATAGAAATTGTGTTTTTTTTTACAATGTTTGCTGCATTAGTGTTTTTAGATCTTTTTAATTGCAGAGTTGACCCTTATTTTTAATGAGTTCTGCAATTTGCCCATGCAGCTGGATATCAGCTTCTGGGCCAAATCCTAACTGATGGCAATCCTTTGTCTATTTAGTGCTCCGCACTTATCACAATTTCTGTGTTTTTGTTTGTCCACCCGCTTTGAGGATATAGGTTCTGAAAGGGATTGAGATCTGAGGAGTTACCTGGTCATGGACCCAAAATTTCAATACATTCTTCACCAAGCCACTTGGTTATCACTTTTGACTTGTGACATGGTGCTCCATGATGCTTGAAAAAGCATTGCTCATCACCAAATTGCTCCTAGATTGTTGGGAGAAGTTGCTCTTGGACAATGTTTAGATGCCATTCTTTATTCATAGCAGTGTTCTAGGAAAAATTGTGAGTGAGCTCATTACCTTGAATGAAAAGCAACCGCATACATAAATGATCTCAGAATCCTTTACTGTTGGATTGAGACAGGAATCATGGTAGCGCTCATATTTTATTCTCTAGACAATCATTCTTCCAGATGTCCCAAATAGTGTTGCACGAACGTGCTCAGATAAGATGTTATCCAAGCACGCTTGAGTCCTAAGCGAGTATCTTCGATGTGTAATGCAGGTGCCGGAATGCAACGCACAGAGACACAAGGCGAGAACAGTCAGAGATGTTTGTAAACAGTTTTATACAACAAGTATACTGAAACAAGGGATTAGCAACAAGGGTAATGAACAGTGGTTTGAAATATCAGAAAAATACGAAATTTCTCAAAATAAGGCACAGTCTCTTAAAATAAGGCGCAGTCTCTTAAAGTAAGGTGATGCCCTCAGGCATGAGAGACACCACACAAGTTCTTTAACCGTGAATTTGGCCCTAGCGGGGGTCACCGGTTATTCCCGCTAGGCCGTGAGTCTCTTTCCGGATAAATTCAATTAAATCACGTTGTGCTACTTTAGCCCCAACCGTTCCCCTCCCAACCTGAGTACTTAAACCCAATTGTCACCGGTACCGTGGGTGAGCAGTGGAAGTGACGGCCCTGCTCACGTATGCAGCTCCTCTCTGCTTGGCCGTTGGAGGCAGTCTCTCGAGCCTTGGATAGGGGGGTCCAGGCCTCGTCTGTCGGCGAGCGACGTCGGGTTCCGCAAACTCACTCAGCACCGCGATCAGGTTCCTAGTATCCTAAGCAGGCACAGCATTCGGGTCACAACTGTGAGGGATCCGGAGCTCTTTTATCGGTGCTCGGCTGGATCACCTCTCAGGCCTCTGGATTTGGCCTGCCATGGGGGGTTTCTCAGGACGCAGGGAGCACATCTGCTCCTCTCTGCTGCTTGGTGCCAAAGACCCCTCAGGTTTGGCGCGCTGGCCTCTTATCTCTCTGAACTCCTTCCTGGAAGCCACCTGACCGGGTCCAGCGTCTGAACCTGCTCCCCCTGCAACTTCCTTTGTATATTTTGGTTCCGCTTGACTGTATCTGGCCAGTAGATGGCAGTCTCGCTCCATCCTTGAAACGTCATGTTGAAGTTCTTTTACAAGCTTTCTTGCCCGTTCTACAGATGTGCTAGCAAAATATGTTTGTGTGGCACCCCGAGGGCTCGGTTGCTACAGAGGTATCGCATCTCAGTTAGAGGTGTGGTATCTCACTTCCAGGTAAGGATAGAGTGTGGATCAGGACCCTGACAGCTGCATGCATTACACCACATTTCCGGGGGACAGCTCGATGGTGCTCCCAGCAGCGAGCACGACAGACCATGTCCCTGGCTGGAGTGGGAGGGAGGGAACACCCAGAACAGGGGGAACCCAGTAGTGCAGGAGCAGAGAGGAAGCAGTTCCTCGATGCACAGAGAGAGGAGTATAAAAAGGTGGGGGCCATCTTAGGAGGGAGTTCTGTGAGAGGAGAAGTCAGGGAGCAGAGCTGCTGCATGGCTCTGCTCCCCAGGCAGGCCCTGTCAGGAGGCCTAAGCCTGGAGAAAGAGAAAGAGAGGAAGGAGAGGGGAGCGGAGGAGGCTCCAGGAACAGAGGAACGAAGGGATCCCAGGGGTGCAGACCGGCCAGTCGCCACTGCACGCCCGTATCTACCTGCGTAGAGGGGTCAGGCCAAGAGAGGGTACCGGATCCCTTACTAGTGGAGGCGCGAAACTACCCTCAGCTAGGAACCGGAGGCTGCGACATTTCAAGTGGCGCAGCCCCTCGCTACACCCACTAAGAAGGCACGACATAGGGTCCAGGGAAACGGAATGCACGTTTGCCTGCCAAGGCCTGAGGCAGCTGGACAGAAGGGTGGTCACTGGTGGGGTATGACAGGCCAGAGGAAGGACACACAAAGGGGGTCCTGTGACGCACTTCAGAGATACCTGGGAGTCGGCCGAGCCCCTCACCTGGTGAGCACAGTGCGACGTCGGCAGCTGGTACCTGTAGAAGTGGTCTGGAGTATAAGAACTGTGAGTAAAGGCCCTGGACTGCATCACTGACTCTGTGTCGTCACTGCTACTCCTGCACCATCACCCCCATCCTCCCTACACACTGCCCTGAGGCTATACTCCTCCCGTGGGGAGTTATACCACACTCTGCTGCACCCACAACACCAGCCTCAGTGGTCTGCCCTGCAGTGGCGGTTCGCCCTGACCGCAATCCATGGGTGGCATATTCGGACAATACCAGTAAATCCGCCACTGGTCTGACCACCCTGAGCCACGGGACTGGGTCATCGCCACGCAAGGACTACAACCCCCAGCATTCATCCTAAAAGGCCCAGTTCCGGGTTCCCCATGGCCCAGGGGGCGAGTCATTTGCATCGCCGCGGTTGCATGATTCGCGGCTGTTTGACAATCAGGCAAGCCCTGCATGTGTTGCGGCTGTCTAACAGCCTAGAGACATGCAGCTGCGGCGACACAAACATATTTTGCAAGCACGCTGAAGAAACTCGGTTTGGACTTGAGCGTGATTGGATAACGCCTTATCCAAGCACGTTCGCGCAACACTAGTCCCAAACAGTCTGGAGAAGAAAATAAGAGAAAATAACTGTACTTCAGTCCTCTGCAGTCCAATCTCTGTACTTCCTGCAGAATGTCACTCTGTCCTTGATTTTTTTCTTGTGGCCTTTTTTGCTGTTCCTCTGCTTAACAGGCCAGCCTCCAAAAGTGTTCAACTCACTGTGCATGCAGATGCATTGACACCTGTCTGCTGCCATTCCTGAGAAAGCTCTGCACTGGTGTTGATCAGTTCCTGTAACTGAATCTTCTTTAAGAGTTGGTTCCATCACTCGCTGGGTTTTCTTTGGCACCCTAATGCTTCTTAATAGAAATTGAACCTCTGTCTATGAAGTTTTTGATTATTCGATAAATGGTTGATTTAGGGGCAATCCTTCAAGCAGTACTGTCCTCACATATAAAGCCCCTTTGAAGCAAAGCAATGATAACTGCTTGTTTTTCCTTGGAAGTAAGCATGGTTAACTGAAGAAGACAATGATTTCAAGCACCAGTCCCCTTTTAAAGCAACATGCCTGCATTTTTAATTCAATTAGCATGACAAAGGGAAATCAGCAGCCTTATACTTGTTATCCTTGTCTTGAGCTAACGAGAACATCAGTTAAATGATGTAACCAGGTTATATTGTGACAGATATGAAATTCAATGCAAATATAGTTTTTGTAATTTAAGATGTTTGGGACTTTCTATTAGCCTAAGCACTTATCAGCAGGTAGTTGCTAACTTGCCTGCCTCTTTAGCCATACAACGATCTCTCCCGGCTCAGAGCAGTCACGGGCCGCTCATGGTGGTGATTTTCCTGCTTTCTGTGATGTCACTTCGACAGTATTATTACTTATTATTATAGCGCCATTTACACTCCCTGGCAGAAGTTATGTCGCTTATCCATGTTATGTAAATAAAAGCTTATAACCTGACGTTAAATTCATCCATTGGTTTTGTAAATTACTCTCTTGTAAGCTGAAACCCTCCCAAATTTGGTATAGGTTAAGAAAATAAATTGGCATCAATGCTGAAATATTGATCATTTAATGAAAACAGAATGGTCAGATTTTGGCAAGATAAAAGATTTGTCGCCTGGTCATATAATGCACCCAATCCTAGTTTACATCCTCACCAGTGCTCAGTAAATGATTGGTTAATTAGTGGGTGTGTATGAAAAGAAACCCAGCACCCCAGACCTTCACTTGAACTGCAACTTGAGCTCTGACAACAAGCCAAACATCCACCCTGCGACCAAAGCCTTGATTATCAAGAGGCTGAAGACCAGATCCACTGCAGAGGTGGCTGGCACCTTTAATGTGTCTCAGCATCAAGTACAAAGAATTAAAAAAAGATTTGAAGAGACTGGAGATGTGTTTGACAAGCCCAGGTCCGGCAGACCCCGCAAGACAACTGCTCAGGAGGAACGTTTGTTGGTTAGAAAATCCAAAGCAAGCCCCTCTTCCACTGCAGCAGAGCTCCAACAGGCCTGGTCACCTCAAGTCCCTGTGTCAACTAGAACAGTTTGTAGGATTCTGTCTCGAAATGGCCTCCATGGTGGAATCAGTGCCCAGAAGCCAACACTAAACAAAAGGCAAATAAAAAAACGTGTGGCATTTGCAAAGTCCCACAGCCTGCTAAACAGATGGACGCTGGAAAAGTGGCAGAAGGTGGACTTCTCTGATGAATCTTCAGTAGAATTACACCACAGTCGCTGGAAATACTGCAGGAGACCTACTGGACCCCGTATGGTTCCAAAATACACCCAGAAAAGAATTAAATTTGGTGGTGGAAATTTCATGGTCTGGGGTTACATTCAGTAAGGGAGTGTGCGAAACATTTGCAATGTGGAATGCAATATCAATAGCCTAAAATATCAAGAAGTATTAGCTACCTCTTACATTGCAAATCATAAAAGGGGTCAAATTCTGCAGCAGGATGGTGCTCCATCTCATACATCCATCTCTACAACAAAGTTCCTCCAGGCAAAAAAGATCAAGGAGCTCAAGGACTGGCTAGCCCAGTCACCAGACATGAAATTCATTGAGCATGTTTGGGGTAGGATGAAAGAGGAAGCTTGGAAGACAAAACCAAAGAATCTAGATGAACTCTGGGAGGCATGTAAGACTGCATTCTTTGCTATTCTGAAGACTTCATTAATAAATTGTATGAATGATTGTTGAACCGCATGGATGCAGTCCTTCAAGCTCAGGGAAGTCACACAAAATATTAAATATGACTCTAATAGCACCACAACTTCATTCACCAATGTTATGCAACATATATTTGTATTTTAAGATAATTATTTGTTTGAATATCACATTACTTTCTGTGGGCGACAAAACTTTTGTCTTGCCAAAATCTGACCATTCTGTGTTCATTAAATGTTCAATATTTCAACATTGATGCCAATTTATTTTCTTACCCTAAACCAAATTTGGGAGGGTTTCAGCTTTTGAAAGAGTAATTTATAAAACCAATGGATGAATTTAACGTCAGGTTATAAGCTTTTATTTACATAACATGGATAAGCAACATAACTTCTGTCAGGGAGTGTATTCCATGGTGCTTTACATGTGAAAAGGGGTATACATAGCAAAAACACAATAATTTTGAACAAAACGAGTCAGAGACTGGTACAGGAGGAGAGAGGACCCTGCCCACGAGGGCTCACAATCTACAAGGGATGGGTGAGGATACAGTAGGTGGGGATAGAGCTGGTCATGCAGCGGTATGGTGGAGCGGTGGTTACTGCAGGTTGTACGCTTGTCGGAAGAGGTGGGTCTTCAGGTTCCTTTTGTAGGTTTCCACGGTACGCGAGAGTCTGATATGTTGGAGTAGAGAGTTCCAGATTAGGGGGGATGCACGGGAGAAATCTTGTATGCGATTGTGGGAAGAGGAGATAAGAGGGGAGTAGACAAGGAGATCTTGTGAGGATCGGAGGTTGCGTGCAGGTAAGTACCGGGAGACTAGATCACAGATGTATGGAGGAGACAGGTTGTGTATTTCTTTGTATGCCAAGGTTAGGGTCTTGAACTTGAGTCTCTGAGTAATGGGGAGCCAGTGAAGGGATTGACAGAGAGGAGAGGCCGGGGAATAGCGAGGGGACAGGTCGATTAGTCGGACAGCATAGTTTAGGATAGATTGGAGGGGTGTGAGAATGTTAGAAGGGAGGCCACAGAGCAGGAGGTTGCAGTAGTCGAGGCGGGAGATGATGAGGGCATGCACTAATGTTTTTGCAGAGTCTTGCTGAGGAATGTGCGGATCCGGGAGATATTCCTGAGTTGGAGTCGGCAGGAAGTGGAGAGGGCTTGGATATGTGGTTTGAAGAAGAGATCAGAGTCCAGCGTTACACCGAGGCAGCGCCCTTGTGTTACTGGGGAGAGTGGGCAGTCATTAACTTTGATGGATAGGTCAGATGGGGGGGGTTGAGTGAGGTGGGAGAAAGATGATGAATTTAGGTTTGTCCATGTTAAGCTTTAAAAATGTGGTGGAGAAGAAAGATGAAATAGTGGACAGACATTGTAGGATTCTAGTTAGTAAGGAGGAGATATCGGGTCCAGAGAGGTAGATCTGTGTATCATCAGCATAGAGGTGATACTGAAAGCCGTGAGACTGTATGAGCTGGCCCAGGCAAAAGGTGTAGATAGAGAAGAGCAGGGGCCCCCAGGACTGAACCTTGGGGGACACTGACAGATAGGGGGCGAGATGAGGAGGTGGTGTGTGAGGTGGAGACGCTGAATGCCCAGTCTAATAGGTATGAAGAGATGCAAGATAGGGCCAAGTCTGTGATGCCAAGAGAATACAGAGTCTGTAGTAAGAAGGAATGGTCTGTGACGCCTACTTCGCTGCTCGCTAGCCCACCCTGAGAGATGGAGGTACTCGGAACCGGGCCTCTAGGTGGAAGGTGGATGCAGTCGTGGCCTAGGCCCGGCCCGTGCCCAGGGTCCTCACATCAAAATAAGGTCTAGGAGTGACGGTGGTAATCGAGTGGATTAAATGACTACGCCACCTGTGGAGTCTGGTGATTCGCCACCAGCGCTGCGGCATTCCTCTGAGGCGGGATGTAGTGGCAGCAGAAGATGGTACTACTCCCCACAGGCGGAGCAGGGCCTCAGGGCAGAGAAGACGGATGAGGTGGGTCATAGTGGGTGGTGCGGTGTGGTGTCGCGCTGAAATAAGGGACCGGAGGCAATGGATGCAGTCTTCCAAGCTTTACTCACGTTGTTAGGTGTCAGCTGCAAGACCTCTCCTTGCTCCTCTCGGTGTGCTGCGGCCACCAGGAAGGGGTTCAGCACACTCCGGGTGGTTCGGGTGCATCAATCAGGATCCCCTGCACCAGAGTGTTCCTAGACTTTCCCACTAGGTCCTCTCCTGTCCGTATGTGGTGCGTGTTACAATGCTGGGTCTCCCTCTGGCTATACACAGAACAAGGGTACGGGTGGCGACTCCACTCCGTCTGTTACCCGGTGGGATCCACTGAGCCTCTGGGCTTCTCTGACTAGGACGTGAAGTAGCAGAGTCAGATATCGGGGGCCGGTACCGCTCTTACGGAGCTTTTCTCTTCTGCTCCCTGCCTACGGAGCTTCCTCCTCTGCTCCCCGCCTATGGAGCTTCCTCCTCCGCTCCCCGCCTACGGAGCTTCCTCCTCTGCTACCCGCCTTGACCTTCTTGCTTCTGGGACCCTGGCCGGGGTGGAGGCGCCAATACTCCACCGCCAATCACTCCACCCCGCTACTCGTCTCGAGGCCTGAGACCGAGGACCGTAAGCCTCCAGCCAGTTGAGGCCCTGCGCTGCCTTCCAGCCGAAGACCCACAACCAAAGACCCTGAACTTAAGATGGCCGCTGGTTAAATATGAATTGGATGAGTGTAACCTAAAGTGCGTCCTCCACCCTCACCCACTACATGGTTCCCCCTATCTTTTGGTTCCCCCCATCTCCCCTATCCCGGCTGGGGCAGCACTATGGTGCCTTAAAGCCCCCCTCAGGACAGGAGTGGTGTAGTGTTGAATGGATGGCTGAGTCCTGAGAGGTGCTCCTTCCTTACCTCGGAGAGGAGATACCACACCTCGGTCTGAGGTGCAGTATCCCTGTGGCGACTGAACCCTCAGGGGCGCCACAGGTCCACTGTGTCGAAGGCAGATGACAGGTCCAGAAAGAGGAGGACAGAGTAGTGACGCTTGGATTTGGCGGTTAGTAGGTTGTTGGTGACTTAAGTCAGGGCAGTTTCAGTGGAGTGGTGCGGTCGGAAGCCTGATTGTAAATTGTCAAAGAGGGAACAAGAGGAGAGGTGGGAGGACAGTTCAAGGTGGACGTGTTGTTCCAGTAGTTTTGAGGCCTAGGGGAGGAGTGATATGGGGCGATAGCGAGGGGTCGAGGGAGGGCTTTTTGAGGATGGGTGTGATTGAGGCATGTTTGAAACATGAGGGGAAGACACCAGTTGTTAGTGTCAGGTGGAAGAGGAGGGTTAGGGTTGGGATAAAGACTGTGGAAAGGTTAGGGATTAGGTGAGATGGGATTGGGTCGAGTTCACAGGTGGTGAGGTGTGATTTGGAGAGTAAAGAGGAAACTTGATCTTCTGTAATGGTGGAGAAGTTGGTTTTGGAGGAGAAATGTTGGGTAGAGGGGCTGTGGGGACTTAAGGCACACGCTTTGTCTGATGGTGTCAATCTTCTGCTTGAAGAATGAGGCAAAGTCTTCGGCTGAGATGAGAGGAGAGGGAGGAGGCTCTGGGGGATGGAGGAGAGAATTGAAAGTGTTGAATAGCTGTTTAGGGTTGTGAGACAGGGAGGATATGAGAGATAAGAAGTAAGTTTGTTTTGCTGCAGTGAGTGTGGACTTGAAAATGATGAGGATTGTTTGAATGCGATGAAGTGCTCGTTGGAGCGAGATCTTTTCCATCTCTGCTCAGCTACCCTGGAGGCCCATCGCTGTTCTTTAGTCTGGTTGGTGTGCCAGGGTTGCCTATTGATTGTCTGAGCTTTGGTGTGTGTGAGAGGCAACTGAATCGAGAGCTGCAGCTGCTGGGGTGTTATATAAAGCAGCAGCAACGTCTGCATCATGTAAGGAACTTATTTCTGTAAGAGGGAGGAGAGATTCAGAGAGTGAGTGTAGGTCAAGGTGTTTTGAGATTTCTGCGAGGATGTGTAAGTTTGTGGAGTGGGGTTTGTGGACCTGGAGAAGAGAGGGAAGAGAATGTTAGTAGGTTGTGGTCAGATAGAGGGAGAGGTGCGTTAGAGAGGTTAAATAGGGAACAGAGGCAGTTGAAGATGAGGTCCAGTGTGTGGCTATCTAGGTGAGTGGCTGTGGAAGACCACTAAGCAAGGCCGAGGGAGGAAGTGAGGGATAGAAGCTCAGAGACAGATGAGTGGGAAGTGTCAATGGGGATGTTGAAGTCACCCATGATGATAGTGGGGATGTCAGTGGAAAGGAAGTGTAGTAGCCAGTTGGTGAAATGGTCAAGAAAGGTGGTGGCTGACCCTGGGGGATGGTAAATGACAGCCAGTTGGAGGTTAGAGTCAGAGTAGATGCTCACACAGTGAACCTCAAAAAAGAGGAGAGTAATGGAGGGCGGTAGTGGCATTTGGGTGAAGACACAGGAATCAGACAGGAGAAAGCCTACTCCTCCACCATGTTTGCTGCTGGGGCGGGGTGTGTGGGAAAGGTGGAATCCACCATATGAGAGTGCAGCTGAAGAAGCTGTGTCAGAAGGGGTGAGCCAGGTTTCATGATGGCGAGGAAGGAAAGTTTGTTGATAATGAAAAGATCATGAATGTAGGAAAGTTTGTTACAGACTGAGCGAGCGTTCCATAGAGCTCCTGTTAGTGCAACTGGGGAAGTGGGGGCTGGGCGAATGTTAATGAGGTTAGAGAGTTTGTGACAGATCGTGGATAGGAGGTGGAAGTCACTGTGGGAATGTGGTGAGGAGGACCAGGATTTGGAGAGCTATCACCAGCAGTGAGGAGGAGCAGAGAAAGTGTTAGCAAGTGGGAGCAGGAGAGAGCGTGAGGTGGCTGTCTGTGCTTAGAGACACAAGACTGAATGTTGAGGAATAGATCTGAGGAGGAGGTTAAGTGGATGGGGAGGATGGAGGGAGAGATGAAGAGTTCATTACTAGGTGTAGGGATTAGGGGGGTTTGTAGAAAGTGAATGATTATGGGGGTGAGAGTGAAAACAAACAAAAACTTGGTTAAAAGAGAGTAAGCAAAGAGTGAGTTACCTGACTCCTGCCCTGACTAACTGCCTCTCATGTAACTGCCCACATTTGGCGACGAAGACACACTTTGCGGAAGAAGACGTGTGCAACTACCCCGCATGCGTGCACCCCTTAAGGAGTTTTTAAACATATACGGCACACTAAACCATCAGGTGAGGGGCATTGTGGGAGCTGCTTGTGGCTAAATTAGCAGCTGCTCACCTCACCAGGAGATGGCTGGGTGATCAAAGACAGAGCTAGGACTCTGTAGGCTCTGCAGTTTAGCACCTCTAAATAACAGATAAAGTCTGCAGTGGGGAAAGGGCAGACATATGCGAGTATTGGAATGTGACAGATAACGCAGAAATATCAGACAGAGATATTATACCATTAGATTGTTTCAAGGGGGGAATAGCAGCACGTGACAGACAGCAAGAAGAGATATTGTACCATTAGATTGTTTCAAGGGGGGAATAGCAGCACATGACAGACAGCAAGCAGAGATATTGTACCTGTGTGAAAAGAGCAGACAGATCAATTCCTCCTCTACTGCTGTGCTCTCTTGACAGTATGTCAATGCCGACATAATGTTTATTGGACAGCCGACTCCCCTCAGTTATTAATTAGGCAGTGGGAGCCACATGTCAATCAACATGATGTTGGCAATGACGCTCCATAGACAAAACAGAGTGCAAGAGAAGGAACTGCTCTGTTGGCGTGACGTTACTGGAAGCAGGAGAATCGCTGCCAGGGAGCCGTCTGTGGCCACTCTAAGCCAAATGAGATTGTTGCATGGCATAGCACGCAGTTAGTTAGCAACTACCTACTGATAAGTGCTAATTTGGTGCCCTGCTGCGCATTGGTGCCACAGATCCTAGAGGGGTGCATTGACGGATTCCTCCACAAGAGGCCCTCATAGCATTCACACACCTCCACCTTCCACCTCAGACCAGGACAGGGAGCCTGCTAGGGATATAAAAAGGGAAGGTGGAGCTAGGCAGTCAGTCTGGAGTAAGTCTAAGTCTGGAATCTACAGCCTGGAGACACAGTCTAAAGTCAGTCTGCTGCAGCCAGAGAGGTTGTGAGTCAAGCCCAGACTCAAGGAGCTCAGGTTAGTGAGCCTAAGGCGTGCCGATGCCATAAGAGCGGTGAAGAGTAGCGAGGCCTACTGCCAGTGTAATGCCTAGCGAGGGCCCCGAGCACGGCCGAAGGCAAGTGGAGTAAGCGAGCTACATAGGAGGCAGAGGAACTTAGCCAGCTCACCCCAAGACCATTTACCGGACACAGGGTCCGTGTCTGCAAGGATCTCTAGGACCAGCAGAAACAACCGGAACTATATGTCCCAGGAACACCAGAAGCTGACCGTTATCCCAGGGTCAGGAATCACAGAGGCCCAAGAGACCAGGGAGTGTGATCTCCAACAGAAGGCCCTACCACCAGGTCAGCAGGTGCAAGACAGAGACCAAGTTAGGCCTAGCTCCAGGCAGGTCATAAACTTATCAGGAAAAGGCAAGAAACAGGAGGCCCCACACCCGCTCACTGGGGAGAGTCCTGAAATGCACCCTTCACCCTACAGTGCCCTGGATCGTGCCTGAAACACCACCAGTAAAGGTACAGATGTGAACTGTTGTGAGTGTGCCTATTCTTCTCCTGACCCGGTTGGGTCCCCTCTGTCCTGCTGCATCCCTTCTCCTACGCTGCCCTGGGGCCCCGCTCCACCTGTGGGGAGCCGCACCAACTAAGCTGCCGGACCACCGGCCTCAGAGGACTGTAGCAGCATTGGTGATCCTCACCAGATACCACGGGTGGCGTCATGAACTTTCCCTATCCTATACACCTTTCTCCCAATTCCTTGCTTTTAAGAGTGACCCCAGGGTACGGGCCCGGGAGCCGGCCACCGCGACATCCCGTTCCCCAAAACTAACAGCAAGGCCCGGGCGCCGAGTAGTCATCCCCATCCCCTTGGCGCGTCACTAAGCCCCAAAGAAAAAAAAGTTCCTGATAACCCCTTTAATTTAATTTTCATGGCAAGGATTAACTTTGCAATGTTGTGCAATTCATATGATCACTCTTCATAATAATCTCCAGTTAATGCAAATTGCCAATATAAAAACTAAAGCAGCAAACTTTGTGAAAAGCTAAACTTTTGTCAGTCTCAAAACTTTTGGCCATGACTGTATGCTAATAATACATGTCAATAAAATGCTGAAAAAAATAGGTCCATAATGTAAAGCGCTATGGCCTTGATTCATTTAAGAGTTTTCGCCAGTTTGTTGGGGGTAAAACACCTTCAAATGCCTCAAAATGTTTATGTTACTCAAAGTTGCTCAAAAATTGTGTGACTTTTTGGCATTTTAAAGCCAGTCCTGGCCAGTTTTTCCAAAATGGGTGAAGCATAGGCAGGCTAGGACGTGGCGAAGCCTGACTGGCAATTTAATCATAATTTATGCCAGAAATGTACTCCAGTCCAGTACTGGAATAAGATTTCTGGCTAGCCGTACACCATTTGTAAGATGGGGCTAATTCATTAAATGTTGTGTACCCCTTACAGTATGGGGCTCATCTTACTACAGGAATCCCTTGATTAAGACTGGCATACACAACACCAGTCTTGATGAATTGGGCCTAAAAGTCTAAAGAGTAAGAACAATAAAAGCAAACAAAAATCTGACTGATATATTACATGATCATATTTGTTTTATTTAAATTTGAAGAGAACCTGTCACTAGGTTTTCCCATTATAAACTACGCCCATCGCTTTAATGCCCCTTTTACAGGAGTCTAGCAGGCTGTATATAAGTCCCGCACCCCCTCTGCAAAGCCCAAAAATACCTTTATTGTCACCCATACAGCAATAAATAGCAAATATAGCGATTGTGTTACTTTTAATATTGAAACTCCATATATACAGTTTATATTGGAACTTGTGGATCATTTTTGTATATTTTCAGTAGCTTCCCTAACAATCATACTTTTTGCAGTAGTCTGAAATCGCTTTCCTAATTCTACAGGCAATAGAAATGCACTCAGCATCAAATGTCTGAAAATTCCAGTTAATTAATAGGTTGAACACAACATGTCAAAATGTACCCAACTGTAAGGTACACCTAATATTAGCACTGCTACTAGCAATAGTAAGTCTAGAAGTGTCTGTTAAGGGATTACTGTAAGTGGGGTTAGCTATTCTGTTCTGTCATTCCGTTCCTCACACTTTCTTACAAACTATCAGCAGCGATACAAATTTAAACTTTCCTGTAGCTGAATTCATGTCTAATTTGGCATGTCTAAGAAAATAATTGAAATGAATAAGAAATTGCTTGGCTTGCTGAGTCCAAAGCTGCTATCAAACAGCATATTGGGAATTATGTAAACTGTGCCTAAAATTAGTACTGCTACTGGCAATGGTCAATCTAGAGGAGCCTATTGGAGGTTTACAGTAAGTGAGGTTAGCTATTTTGTTATGTCTTTCCATTCCTTACAAAGCACCAGCCGTACACAATTCAGTTTGCTTGTTGTTGAATTCCTTTTTAATTTCACAAATCTAAGAAAATTATAATTATGAGAAAGAGTGCATTTGCGCGTTCAGATTACCTGATTTACTGTCTTTCTATCCTATCAGACCAAAATTGTTGTGTCAAAGGCCATTTGATCTCAAAATCAGTCTCATTTTCCCGAAAGATGATCTCTTTTGCTTAAAATTTTGTCTACCAAACATATGACTTTTTAAGCGTTTAAACCAGAAAAGTGGAGTAAAAGCTTTCAAAAGTCTAAAAATGTTTGAGCAATGGGCAGTTGCTCAACATTTTTACATTTTTGGCATTTTTACCCCAGTTTCAATTAGCTCTGTCAAAATGGATAGTTTTGGGAGGTGGGGAAGGAAGGGGGGGGGGGGGGGGCCGGGACGAGACGAGACATGGAGGCTTCCACCCTTTCAATTCATCAAATGTACCAGTGTTTTGTATGCCAGATGTGTTTTGTATGCTACTTTAGTCCCTGACTGGAGTAGCATTTCTGGTGTGGAACACAGACTCACACTACTCAGGAGACAAGCCAAATTCATTAAATGGCATGCATCTCCCATGAATTTATTGCCTTCAACTGCAGCAAGACTGGCGTAGTGTGAGCATGCACTATGCCAGTCTTGATGAATCAGCCCTGCCAAAGGATTTTTTTGCGGCCCGCAGGAATCGGGAGACGTGAATACGTTTGAACACTTGGGCGCTGGGACTAGGGCAGGGGAGTGCTTCTCATCTCTGGCCCTAATGTGCAGTATTGTGATGAGGTCAGCATGCTGGTGACCTCATTACACTGCTGCCGGTGTTGCAGAAGCAGCTGACATGGTGGGCCCTGGTAAGCCCTCCATGGAGGAGCTGAAGATTAAATGTGCTATTGTTTTAGATGAGGGGCCAGGGTGAAAGGAGGGTTGGTGTAACTGCGGGGGTACATTATGGGGCAATAGGGGACATTATAGAGCAATTGGGCAACTGTGAAAGGGGGCATAATATAGCAAGAGGCAGTGGGGTGGGGGGGCTTTATCCCGAGAGACAGTGTTGGGGAGATATGGAAAGGGACAGTTTGGGGTGAAAATTTGGAGAGGGACCGTGCGAGAAGAATATTATGGAGAAAGGCAGTGTGGGGTGCTATTTTGGAGAGGGGCAGTGTATGGGGGGAATATTATGGAGAGGGGCTATGTGGGGTGACAATTTAGAACGGGGCAGTGTGGTGAGATATTATGGAGAGGGGCTGTATGGGTGATATTACAGAAAAGGGCAATATGGGGGGATATTATAGAGAGGGGCAGTGTGGGGGGATATTTTGTGCAGGAAGCATAGTGAGGGGCAATTATTTATTATGGGGCACAGCATGGGAAATATTTATATTCATGGGGCACTATATTGATACTTTTATTTTTAAGGGCATCATGTCAGGAAGTGCTGCTAAAGACAGAGAAAAGGGAAGTCTGGAGAGACGAGTTTTAGGCATGAAATCTCATCATGGTATCTGTACTACATGAAGACAAAAGGAATGGGAACAACTTCAATGAGAGAAAATGTCAACTATAAGGTACCTGGATGACAAATGTTTATTTGTAATATTGACTAGGTTTCATCAGTATTGTGGTTCCTGTATAGTCCACAGTCTGATAATGACTGGTAACAGCAACTCCCAGCATCTTCTTACCATTGTTAAGGAAACATTGTGAGCTGTAGGCTATTGTGATACAATTGTATATGGGGCTGACCTGACATTGCAATTGATAATTGTACTAAGCTTGGTGCTGTATACATGTACTGAAGGTGGTTATGAGCTGTATTCCTGTACTCATGGTGGTTCTGAAGCTGCATTCATGTACAGATGGTGGTTCTGGTGCTACATTCATGCAATGGTTGATCTGGCGCTGCACTCATGTGCTGACGTTGGTTCTGATCATGTACTCATGTAGCAATCCATAATATTCTTATTGCAAATATTAAAACTTAAAAATCCTCGAAACTTAAATTTCTGAGATTATGAGGAGAATTTGGCGAGTGTCGGCTCCAAAAACTTGGTTTAAATTAGCGTGTGATTTTTTTTGGAGCTGAAACTGAGCAGAAACTCTCCAAATCCTCCTCAATTACTCAAAACTTGGTTCTGGTGATATATTAGTGTACTGATGGTGGTACTGTTGATGTATTCACGTAAGTACCCCTTTACATTACAAAAAATGTTGTGCACCCCTGTTGTAGAGTGTAGACAGATATCCGAGAGACATCTCCTCCATTATAAGGAAAAAGAAGACTAAATTATAGGATGAGAATATTAGTTGGTGTAAATAGCTAACTCCGATCAATTTCATCATCAGCAAGTTTGGTTTAAGTGATCAGAAATCTGCATGTTTAAACACAGCTTAAGAAGTTGCCTGGTTTGCTGTACTCAAAACTCTTATCTGGTGGCCTATTACAGTTCTTTAATCTGGGATGTTGCCAGCACAACTTGTCCACATGTCAGTTGTTAAGTGGATAGCAGGAGCAATGGAATGTGGAATAGATAAAAGCTTTTTTTCTCATGATGTCCTTGTATATCTAGGGTAAGAGCAAACAGGGCACAAAGGAAATGCGTGAAGGAATATGATAGTATGGACGTATGACTGTTTCAGAGTTAGTTGTTTGTGTCGTCTTAGTGACAATGGTGCGATCCTCCTTGAAAGAATTTCACTTTCAGCGTCTCTTTTCTCCTAGCTGCCAAAGGATTCCTGGAAATGTAAATAGCAAAGAAGGACGGTTTACATTTTTGTCTAAAATTTGATTCAGATTTGAGGATGGTTTTGACAGATGCCACTATGTGTCAATGCTCCTGCCAGAAACATTTCCACATATAAAAAGCAAACCAAAGAACTAACTTGGAATTCTTAGTACCTAAAAATATAACATAGATTCTTTAATAAACATATTATTAGGTAAAATTTGCATGAAATACAGCAGTTATCAGCACACAGTACTATGTAATAGCAACAGGCACGAGTTCCATTTATTTCCACATGAAATAAACAATAATAGCAAATGTTGACCTGACTAGCTAAATGAAACTATGTACATCTAATATACGGTTACGATTATATGGTTAAATGTATAAATGGTCCAATCAGAATTAAATAAAATCAATAAGAATAATTTCCCTAGTCCAGATTTGCTGCATCCAAGAGTTCTTAAGGAACTCAGTTCAGTTATTGCTGTGCCTCTATACATAATTTTTAGAAACTCTATAGTGATTAGTTCTGTACTAAGAGACTGGTGCAAAGCTAATGTGGTGCCCATTTTCAAAGCGGCTACAGGTGTTTCCTAAGTATTTATAAACCAGTAAGTTTTACATTTATTGTGGAAAAATGAGACTTACATTATGTTTATCATGCTGGCACAAGAGCAGTACCTACACGATCGCTGCTGGGAGCTCGGTGAAAGTAATAGCCGAGCTCCGCTAATCAATAGCGATCATACCGTTTAGGAGGCTGGGAGAGTTCCCTTCAAATCGGCACCCCTACGACGTCATCGCAAGGACATCGTCAGACCTCCGGGTCAGCAGGCATGGTAGCCTGTTTAGACCATGCCAGGCTCTTGGTTTAAGAGGCTTCTGTTAGTGTAGCACTGACAGGTATAATGCATTACAATGCTGGTGCATTGCAATGCATTATACCAACGATCAGAGTAATAAAAGTTAAAAGTCCCAAAAAGGGACTAAGTAAAAAAAGTGAAAAAAAAAAAGTAAAAATATTTTTTAAAAAATATCACAAGATAAAATGGAAAAAATTTTAAAAAATTGGAAATGGTGAGCGGACAGCAAGCTATGTCTTACGAGGAATGGTTAAAGGATTTGAGAATGTTTAGCTTGCAAAAAGGAAGACTATGAGGAGACCTGTCACCAGGTTTGTCCCAAATGAGATACCGCACCACCTTTTTATTTTTTACTCACTTATATAGCACCATTAATTCCACAGCGCTTTACAGACATTATGGGCACTGTCCCCATTGGGGCTCACAATCTAAATTCCCTATCAGTATGTCTTTGGAGTGTGGGAGGAAACCGGAGAACCCGGAGGAAACCCACGCAAACACGGAGAGAACATGCAAAACTCCTTGCAGATGTTGTCCTTGGTAAGATTTGAATGGGCCCCACACTGCAAGGCTGCAGTGCTAACCACTGAGCCACCGTGCTGCCACCTTTCAGCCCTCATATACAGCATTTTGATATGCTGTGTATATGCCCTCAATCCGGCCTCCAAGACAAGAAAAAAACCTTTTATTATACTTACCTAGGGGCGGTCTGGTTCGATGGGCGTCGCTGTCTTGATCCAGCGCCTCCTCTCTTCTTGCGATGCCGTCCTTCTGTGCTTTGTGTGGATGATGCTTTCTATGTCATCCACACAGTGTCCCCGACATCGCGCTCCTCCTGCGCAGGCATACTTCTCTCTGTCCTGACCTGGTGTCATGTCATGCCAGGTGTGAATGTAATACAGGGGGGAAAGGTAAAGGGAGCCCAGATACTAGGGAAAGGGGAAATGGTGACCTCCTAAACTGGACTAGCGTCACCCTATCTTCCCCTACCGTCCCTATACAGCCTCCGCAGCTGTCGCCGATCACGTGCCTCGCCCTACTATCCCTTGCTTAAGGCTACAACTGGGGGTAGAAGGAGATGAGCACTAGTCAACCTCCACTACCACTCTAAAGACAAAAGGGGAAGACAATACAGGGGAATTACAACTTAGCTTTAGAAGAAACTCCAACAGGGCACACTGCCTCAAGACTCCAACGAGGACGTGATGCTACTTCAGCCAAGCTCCAAGTAGGATTGAGTATAACCGGAAACGCCCACCTAGAGAGACCAGGTATATATACACCCAGGCCTGAGGGAGTTAGTCGCTGGGTCCTAAAGACAACCTCCTATCTAGGAATCTGTCTGCAATGCCAAACGTGGAGATCTCCTACAGGCCACTGCAGGGCGACTGTCGGTCACCTCCGACACACCCGTGACACCTAGGCAGAGTAAAGTGCTGCAGTGAGCATGCGCCAGGTCTCTTTCTCCTTTTCCTGTGTGTGCACTGCAGTACTTTTCTCTGCCCTCAACAGGGTAGAGAGAATTATGACTGCCCAGGAGTGCGATGCTGGGGACACTGAAGAAAGGAGGTGCTGGATTAAGGCAGTGATGCCTATCGGACCGGACCACCTCGTAGGGGAGTATTATAAAAGGTCTTTTTCTTGTCTTGCAGGCCAGATTGGGGGCATATATACAGCATATTAAAATTCTGTATATCAGGGCTGAAAGGTGGCGGGCTTGCCTCATTTGAGACAAACCTGGTGACAGGTTCCCTTTAATAGTTACAACACTATTCCCAAATGGAAAACATCACTGTAAAGGATACCCCACAAACTGAATATACTATAAGTTCCACCAACCATTAAGTTTTGAGGAAGACAGAGTATTTTGCCCAAAAATGTAATCTTTATTGAATAAAATTAAAATAATAAACACACACAAGAGAAGTGCATACCATAAAAGCGAGACAAATACAGCCATAGATCAAAAAATTTCAGTCACATAATTTAGGTCCCAACTAAATGATGTCACATGGGATCATCCAAATACAATGATAAGATCATCCAAAGTGCAGTGCAGTGCAGTAAAAAGTGCTCTTGTGCAAAAAAGTCTCTCAAGATAGCCACTACTTCCACTTCGTTGCAGAAAAAACCTTCCTCACAATATAGTACAGCTCCTAAGGTGTGCTCAGTGAACAAGTAGTTGGATCCAGTTATTAGATTAAAGCATTAAAGCATTACCTGCTGTTGGATGAAATCTCTAGTAAACGCTGTATAGTCTCGCTGCCCTAACGCGCGTTTCGCCCATATCGTCACCTCCCTGATGAATATATGGGCGAAACGCGCGTTGGGGCTGCGAGACTCTGTCTTCCTCTAAACTTAATGATTGGTGGAACTTGATAGTATATTCCCTTTAATAGTTGTCTGCAAATCTCTGAAGGGATGTCACAGTGTAGAGGGATCATCCTTATTTTCATTTCCACATGGAAACACGAGAAGCAATGGAATGAAACTGAAAGGGAGAAGATACAGATTAGATATTAGAAAAAACTTTTTGACAGTGATGGTGATCAACGAGTGGAACAAGCTGCCACGAGGGGTGGTGGTGACTGAGTTCTCCTTGAATGGAAGTCTTCAAACAGAGGCTGGACAGACATCTGTCTGAGATGGTTTAGTGAGTCCTGCAGGGGTTTGACACGATGACCCTGGAGGTCCCTTCCAACTCTAACATTCTATGATTCTATGAATATACCAATAAATAAGTATATATATGAAAAGCAAAAATAAACAAAAAAAGTACACATATTTGGTATTGCCTAGTCCAGAATGACCTGATCTATAAAACAGTAACACTAGTTAACCCCTTCAGTGAACACTGTAAAAAAAATAATTCTGTGAAGCCCCTTTGGGTTCAAGTTGTTCACCACACCTCTAGATAAGTTACTTGAGGGGTGTAGTTTCCAAAATGGGGTCACTTGTGGGCGGGTTTCCCATTGTTTAGGCACATCAGAGGCTCTGCAAACTCAACATATGGTCCGCTATCTATTCCAGCCAATATTTCTGTGATAAAAAGTAAAACTATCATTGTTTCCTTCCACATTGCTTTAATTCCTATGAAGCCCCGACAGGGTTAGTAAACTTCTTGAATGTGGTTTTGAGCACTTTGAGGTGTGTCATTTTTAAAATGATGTCACTTTTGAGTATTTCTACCACATAGGCCCATCAAAGTCACTTCAAATATGATGGGGTCCCAAAAACAAAATTGGTTTTGTAAATTTTGTTGAAAAATGATAAAATTGCTGATAACATTTAACCCTTCTAACTTACTAGAAAAAAAAATGTTTAAAAAATGATTATGACTAGTGATTAGTGTTGAGCCACCCCCGTAGTGTTCGAGTTCGGTTTGTTTCGTCGAACACCCGTAGGTTCGCCGAACTGTTCGTCGAACACCTTCAAACACCGTTAAAACCAATGGCAGGCAAACAAAAACACATAGAAACACATAGAAAACACATAGAAAACACTTCAAAGGTGTCCAAAAGCTGAAAAACTGCTCAGAAGACACAACTAACATATGGAAAAGTGACAAGTACATATAGTCATGCGAAAAGAAAAGAGGTGGAGGAGTAAAAGGAGGGGGAGACACAGATATAGGCATGTCATGCCCTTCTAAAATCAAGAAAGGCTGGAGTAAAAATCTAAAATCAGCCGACCAACACCCAGACGTCGTGACAAGAAAATTAAAAAAAGAAATATCTTTAGGTAGAATGGCGGTTCCATTCAGAGCACTTTCCTTACAAGACGTAGTGGTATCCCTGTTGTGAGTTGTGCCAAAAACGGAACCCAATACATTCGGACTAATCCACCATTTGTCATATCCAAGGGGCAGGTCCGTAAACGACAACATCGACGCGGAACCAAGTACAGTAGTATATACTGTACATCCTTTGACAAGGCAATCAGGCAGATCAAGAAGTTGGGAAGGGTCACCCTAATGGCCAAAACAGACATTGATGCGGCGTTCCGGTTACTTACTACCTGTGCCTCCGAATAGTGTCCACCTATTGGGCTGCTTCTGGGAAGGAGCATTCTATATAGATCGCTGTTTGCCCATGGGGTGGTCCAGATCCTGGTCACTATTTGAGGCGTTTAGATGCTTCCTCGAATGGGTTGTAATGGACGTTTCTAAGGGGGCACATATTATCCATTACCTCGACAACTTCTTATGCCTGGGCCCAAAAGATTCGCCACAGTGTGAATACATGCGGTAGTCCACCTGTGAGAAGGAGAGAGCTGGAGGGAGAGCGGACACCACAGAGCCGAGGGGTTAGATGGAGAACGAAAGAAGGAAAGAGGGCGAGGGAGGTAAGGGAGTACAGTGGAAGGTCGACCTGAGCTCCCCCACGTTCCTGCTGGTCGGAGAACAGCCCTGGGAAGAAAAGCCGCTTGCACATCACTTTGAGGTTACGGGTGCGAGCGGGCAGAGGG
Organism: Phyllobates terribilis; assembly: GCF_046119375.1. Classification (NCBI taxonomy): domain Eukaryota; kingdom Metazoa; phylum Chordata; class Amphibia; order Anura; family Dendrobatidae; genus Phyllobates; species Phyllobates terribilis. The sequence goes on along the minus strand of NW_027362772.1, from coordinate 193,238,700 downwards.
ACTATGCTGGAGTGTGAAGCCAACACGGCCAGTCCGTTTCTGCCCATGCGACCTCCGTGTCGTCGAGTTTGTGCCAGAGCAGCTGTGGACTCTGACGGCCAACCCTCCTCTCCCAATACTGGTGCCTGTCCGCTGGTGGGTCGAGCCCCCCCGCAGTGGGGGGGAGTAACATCTGCAGAAGAAAGACCATCTTCCATCCAAACTAAGATGTCTACTTCTTTTCGTGGACAATGTGATACGATCCCTTTCTTATGGACACGCCCATCGCTACAAATTCCAGATGAGGCACAAAAACAGCAGGTGCTTCAACGGATATCAAGTGCTCCTTCAAGTGGGCTCTCCTCCACCTCAACTTCAACATCACAAATACTCCAGTCCTCAGAGGTGTCACCCCAATCACACTTGCTTCCTCACAGCTCCCAAGTCTCCAGCTGCCCGTCTGAGTATGGGGTAACACAGATGGTTGAGTCTGCACAGCTGTTTACTCATACTATAGCCTGGGAGGTCTGCTCCAGAGCTTCTGTTAATCCAGATGAGGAAATGATCTGCACTGATGCCCAGAATCTTTATAAGTCGGATCCAGGACCAGATGAAGAAGGTTCTGAGCATAATGTAGACCCTCGTTCCCAAACTGTAACTCCTGTTGGTGCAGACAATGATGAAGACGATGATGAGACTCAAATACCTGATTGGAGCGACAACTTGACTTTTCGGTCAGGGCAGGAAGAGGTTGGCTTTGAGGACGACGGGTGTGAGACACACAGGGTGATGATGACAAGGTTGGAGATCCCACTTACTGTCAACCCACAGTCAGCCAGTCGATGAGGTCAGCAGAGGAGGTGGAGGAGGATGTGACTAGCCCAGGGGATGGGGATGACTCGGTACCCGGGCCTTTGCCTGGCCTTGGGGATGTCGCAGTGGTCGGCTCCCGGGCCCGTACCTTGGGGTCACTCTTTAAAATGGTGGATAATTGATAATTTTATAAGAGTTCGTGACGCCACCTGTGGTATCTGGTGAGAAACACCAGCGCTGCAGCAGTCCACTGAGGCCGGTGATAAGGCAGCTCGATGGTATAGCCCCCCACAGGTGGAGCTAGGCCTCAGAAAAGCGTATGCAGGGGGAATGCAGGACAGGCGAGACCCAGCTGGGTCAGAGCAAGAACAGGAACGGACACGGTAGTCACTTCAGTACCTTTTACTGGTGGAAATTCAGGCACATCCCGGAGCACTGTAGGGTGAATGGTGCATATCAGGATCCTCCCCAATGAGCGGGTGTAAGGCCTCCTTTTTCTTGCCTCTGCGTAGTAAGTTTCTGACCTGCCTGGAGCTAGGCCTAACTTTGCCTCTGTCCTGCGCTGGCTGACCTTGTGGTAGGGCCTTGTCTTGGAGTTCACGCTCCCAGTATGTGGGGCCTAAGCGTCTCCTGGCTCTGTTACGTATCAGCACCTTAGCGATCCTGGGACTTGTAGTTCTCCAGGGATTCCGGTTATGCCTTACTGGGTCATAGAGATCCCGGTAAGCTCGGATCCGGTGTCCGGTAAATGCTTCGGGGTGAGCTGGTTAATCTCCTCTGCCCCCTATGTAATAACTCTCCACTCGCCTTCGGCCTACTCGGGCCCTCACTAGGCTATACACACTAACGGCAGCTTGCCGCGCTTCACCGATCTTATGGCGCCGGCACACCTTAAGCTCTAACTGGGCTCCCTGAATCTAGCTAGCAGGAGCCTCGTGCTCCACTGCTGAACTATTAACTGAGTTCTGTAGACTAGACTGAGCTCCACTGCAGACTGACCTCCCTTAGGCTTCTCTACTGCAGGAACTCTTCAGAAGAACTGAACTGCCTAGCTCCACCTTCCCTATTTATATCCCTAACGGGTTCCCTATGCTGGTCTGAGGTGGAAGGTGGAGATGTGTGAATGTTTATGGGGGCCTCTTGTGGAGGATTCCATCAATGCACTCTTCTAGGATATGTGATACCAAGCGCAGCTGGGCGTCACAGATGCTGTCAGGCAAAAGGTATTTTTTCCCTAATTTTAAAAATGAGAGATGTTTTAAAAAAGAAAACCCCCCACCCCCTATCAGTTTGTAAGAAGACATAGAACTGCAGTGCTGGCCCCCACCCTAAGAATTTTTATTATCGTCGTAAAGCCTCAGTGCAGAGCAGCTTCTAGTTCAAAATAGTTATTCCCTCCAAAATTCTATTGTTTAGCTGGACAAACAGTTAATGTAGAATTTAAAAACGCACATGACGGTCACTAACCCAGGGACCAGAGTTTTGGAATGTTCACATTTTCCTGGTTACAATGATATATTTTTCATAACTGGGATACCCACAGAAATCGAGGAATTGGTTTCTTAGCTTCTGAGCATCATAGAGAGGTCCTGTTTAATATCCATCTGCATGAAAATTAGTGACGGCCAACATGATGTCTCCATCTTGGATGTGGGACCCCCCCACACCAAGATATGAAATCTGAAGGTTTCTATGTTCTATGCAGCTGGGTGGTTTCACAAAACCGAGCCCCCGTGTGAGGTAGACAAAATGGGCGGTTCCTAATAATTTGGCCCTGTTACTAAAAAGCAAATCGGCCATTTTCAGGTCATTCTTCTCAGGGACGCCAGACGCACGCACATCACGTTGCGCGGAAGAATCACGTCTAATTTCCGGGGAGCCGTCCCCCCCACAGAATCTGAGACCATCACCTAGTGGCGCAGGTTTTGCTATTACTTATCCCTTTTATTTTAAATAACTGTTTTATGCATACATGTAAATTGTCTCCTTTATAATATCTTGTATATATTTTGTAAACACTGCCCCCCTTTGGGAGTAAATCATAATTATTTACCAGTTTCGTCTTCTTGTCCTATGTCGAGCAAACACGTTCCTAACCCGCTATTTCACGTTACCTACCAGGTACCCGATCCACCTGTTAAGCGATCGGTGGTGGCAGTATACCAGTATTTATGTGATATTGTGGTATGAGGGTGGCTGGTCGGAGGTATATATACGTTCCTGGAAGGAACTGGTGGTATATATACGTCCTGTCACATCACGTGCCGCAATAGTCGACATAAACTAGAGCAGCTGCACCCGTGCTTATCCTCGGTCAATACCGTGTTTGACCAGCAGGATAAGGGGGCGCCAGAGAGCTGCAAGGTCTGACCCAAGAGTGGGTGGCGTTTTCCTGACAAATTGGTGGCAAGCGGTGGGATCATAGGACATTAGTGATCGGGTTTGAGCAATCATTCCTCTCACTAAAAACTTGCACAAAAGTTTTGGAAGATCGAACTCAGTGTTTATTAGTTCTGAGACAATACTGTATGTGTAGCAGTTGCCCCTACCCTTCTTCATTTTTTTCTTTTCTATTTTTATTTTGGTGATCATGGTCGTAGTTGGGGAGTCCTGGTACAGCCAGCAGAAAAAGGACACTCTTATTGGAATATGTATAACCAAAGGCATTGACCCCCATGGCAAAAGCAGAGAACAAATGATTGCTGAACTGTTACAAGATGCTGCAGAGCCCGTCCGACAGCAGAGCCCTGATGATGGGGCGGCCAGCCAAGGCCCGGATGGCGCTGCTGCAGGGGTCCAACCTGTGATTGCCAGCCATACCCGCAACCAGGGTAGTGTGGACCCCCACCTGCAGATGGCCTTGGAGGAGCTCTCCGCAGACGATTGTGATGGACGACTGCAGCTGATCCTGAAATTCCAGGAGCGAGCAGAGCAACAGGCCCAAGCTGACCGAGAGGCTGCTGAGCGACAAGCTGACCGAGAGGCTGCTGAGCGACAAGCCCAAGCTGACCGAGAGGCTGCTGAGCGACAAGCTGACCGACGACACCAGCTGGAGCTAGCCCGGATTCAGAAGGAGTCGCCCTCTACGCAGACCCGTGAGTCCAACGGTGCCAGCTGCTTTAAACCCCGTCCTGAGCACTTCCCTGTGATGGAAAAGGATGGGGACTTGGACACATTTCTGCGAGGCTTTGTAAAGGCCTGCAGGCAGTATCAGCTGCCCACCGACCAATGGGCCAGATATTTAACTCCAGGGCTCCGAGGAAAAGCCTTGGAGGTGTTCGCTTCCCTCCCTCGAGAACAAGATGGAGACTATGAGGCCGTCAAGCAGGCCCTGATAAAAAAGTACCAGCTGACACCGGAGGTTTACCGGAAAAAGTTCAGAGCCCTCCAACGTGGACCACATGACACCTACAGCGATGTGGTAGACGGGCTCAGAACCAACTTTGAGCAGTGGATCCAAGGACTGTCAGCGACCACCTTTGAGCAGCTAAAGGATCTGATGGTGAAAGACCAGTTCCTGCATCTGTGTCCGACTGAGGTACAGCAGTTCGTGATGGATCGGGAGCCACCAGATGCCAATAAAGCAGCGCAGATCGCAGACACCTTCGAGGCCAACCGGAGACCAGAGGTGCGGAAGCCAGTCGTCACCAGCTGGAAAGGGGGTAAGCCATCAACCACCATCCCTGCCCCTGCCAGCCGACCTTCCGGAGGCCTTTTTCCCGTTACCAATGCCCGGCCTGCATCTGATGCCCGCAGGTGTTATTCCTGCAACCAGACTGGTCATCTCAGCGCCACTTGCCCAGAGAAGCAGAGGAAGAACCCCCCATCCAAGGCCCCAGGGCCTAATGCCTCAGTTCTTTTGGTGGGTGGGCCGGTTGGGAGGGCCTGTGAAAACTTTCAGTCTGTCAGGGTGGGGGACACTCTCACTGTAGGCCTCAAGGACACTGGGGCCGAACGAACCCTCATCCGACCTGAACTGGTGTCCACTGAAGAGCTTATTCCGGGAAAGACCCTGACTGTCACCGGGATTGGGTGCGTCCGATGCCCCTTGCCCATGGCCCGGGTTTTTATTGATTGGGGTGCGGGGAGTGGGGTGAAGGAAGTGGGAGTATCCAAAAACCTACCTGCAAATGTTTTGTTGGGAACTGATTTGGGGAGGATGCTTGCTTATTATGTCCCTAACACCCCTCCCAGATCTGATACGGTTGGTAAGGTTAATGCTGAGACTGTGAATGTCAATGCTTTACATGATGATGATGATGATGATGATGATGATGATGATTTGGAAGGTGCAGGAGAACTCAGCCATGTCACTCTGCGGGGTGATGTTGCTGAGGATCTCCTAGCAGGAGCAAAGGTCAGTGCCAAGGGTAACGGGGAGAGGCACGAGGACCATGAAGCAGGTGGTGCTGTGCCAGAGACCAGTGTCACAACAGAAGGTGACCTGGCTGATAGTCGCTGCCCCATACATAGCCCTGTGCCTGAGGTAATGGAGGATGATGGAGAAGTAGTTCTCATGGCCTCGCAGGCTAATGAGACGGTGTTATTGCCCGGGGAGACGGCCTATATAGCCGCTGTTACCCGCAGTCAGACTGCCCAGAACGCAAGTAACGCCCTGCCTTCTGGACCCTCCTCGGACAGAGGAATAACAGGATCAGGTATGGACCCAGAGCCGGTCCCAGAGGGTCCCAGTGAGGACGTGGCCTTAACCTCACTTCTGGCTTCCTCCAGCCAGGAGTTTCAGGCAGCTCTGCACTCAGATGCTAGCCTGGAGACGTTAAGGAGCCTCGCTGAGAAACCCACCTCCGAGTCGGATAAGGAGAGGGTATTCTGGGACCAAGGGAGGTTGTACCGGGAGACAGTTCCCTGTACACCCCAACAGGAGTGGCTGAGGGAAAGACAGCTGGTCGTCCCCTACCAATTCAGGGATGAGTTGTTGCGGATCGCCCACGAAATTCCACTCGCTGGACACTTGGGGGTCAGCAAAACCAAGGCCCGGCTGTCTCATCACTTTTATTGGCCCAAAATGAGGACAGATGTGGTGAACTACTGTCGCTCCTGTACCACGTGTCAAAGAGTGGGAAAGTCAGGGCCGGCCCCCAAAGCCCCCCTGATCTCTTTGCCAGTGATAGAGGAGCCTTTCCAGAGGATTGCTGTGGACCTTGTGGGACCACTGGCCATGCCCAGCAGCTCTGGAAAACGTTTCATCCTTGCTGTGGTAGACTATGCTACCCGGTATCCGGAGGCAGTAGCCCTGTCCTCAATTAGGGCGGATAAGGTGGCGGACGCCCTCTTGGCCATCTTTTCGCGAGTAGGATTTCCCAGGGAGATGCTTACCGACCAGGGGACTCAGTTCATGTCACGCTTAATGGAGGCTCTATGTAAGAAAATGCAGGTGCAGCATTTGGTATCGAGCGCGTATCACCCACAGACCAATGGTTTGTGTGAGCGATTCAGCGGTACCCTCAAACAGATGTTAAAAATGCTGGTTGAAACCCAGGGTCGCGACTGGGAGCGTTACCTCCCACACCTGCTATTTGCTTACAGAGAGGTTCCACAGGCCTCGACGGGGTTCTCCCCCTTTGAGCTCCTGTATGGCAGGCGTGTCCGAGGACCCCTTGGGTTGATAAGGGAATTCTGGGAAGAAGAGCCGAGCTCCCCAGGAGTGTCCATCGTGGAGTATGTCATGCGCTTCCGTGACAAGATGCAGACCTTGACGCAGTTGGTGCATGACAACATGGCGCAAGCCCAGGCTGACCAGAAGCATTGGTACGACCAGAACGCCCGAGAACGGACCTACCAGGTGGGTCAGAAGGTGTGGGTGCTGGTCCCCGTGCCAAAGGACAAGCTTCAGGCGGCCTGGGAAGGCCCGTACGTCATTCACCAACAGCTCAACCCGGTCACCTACTTGATCACACTTGACCACGAGCGGGGTAGGCGGAAGGCGTTTCACGTTAATATGATGAAGGCTCATCAAGAACGTGGAACCTGCGTCCTACCGGTCTGCAACCTGCCCGAGGATGGGGAGGATGACCCCCTCTTGGACATGCTCGCCCAAGCGAAGGCCAGCGGGTCCCTAGAGGATGTAGAGCTAAGCGACTTGCTATCCGCAGACCAGAGGTCTCAGATGCAAGCAGTGCTGAAACCCTTCCAAGCAGTGTTCACCAACCTGCCTGGCAGGACTGAAGTGGCGGTCCATGAAGTGGACACCGGGAATCATGCCCCACTCCGGCGGACAGCCTATCGAATCTCCGACGAGGTGCAGCATGTCATGCGCCAGGAGGTCGAGGAGATGCTGCAGTTGGGGGTGATTAAACGGTCCAAGAGCGCGTGGGCCTCACCTGTAGTCCTGGTGCCAAAGAAGGACCGAACCACCCGGTTCTGTGTGGACTACAGGGGGCTCAACGCTATCACAGCCTCTGATGCACAACCAATGCCACGCATAGAGGAGGTGCTGGAGCGGTTAGCCAGTGCGAGCTATCTCTCCATTATGGATTTGAGTCGGGGATATTGGCAGATTCCCTTGAGCCCCGGGGCCCAGGAGAAGTCCGCCTTTATCACCCCCTTCGGATTGTATGAATCCACGGTCATGCCCTTCGGCATGAAAAATGCCCCTGCCACGTTCCAGCGAATGGTCAACCACCTGCTCCAGGGACTGGAGAGGTACGCAGTGGCGTACCTGGATGACATTGCCATCTTCAGTCCCACCTGGGAGGATCACCTCGAGCATCTGCAGCAGGTGCTCGGGCGCATTCACCAGGCGGGCTTGACCATCAAGCCGGGAAAGTGCCAGATGGGCATGAACGAGGTCCACTACCTGGGGCACCGGGTAGGTGGGGGTACTCTGAAGCCAGAGCCTGGAAAGGTGGACGCTATCGTGTCCTGGCCCACCCCCAGGACCAAGAAGCAGGTGCAGTCCTTCTTGGGCACCGCAGGGTACTATAGACGCTTTGTACAGGACTATAGTAGCCTTGCGAAGCCCTTGACAGACCTCACCAGGAAGAGCCTACCCCATTCCGTCAAATGGACAGATGAATGTGAGGTGGCCTTTAGGGCGTTGAAGACTGCCTTGAGCAGATCCCCTGTGCTAAAGGCGGTTGACGGCACACGGCCACTCTTAGTACAGACCGACGCCAGTGAGTTTGGCCTCGGTGCTGTACTCAGCCAGGTCGACGCGGGGAACCAAGAACACCCCGTGTTGTACCTAAGCCGGAAACTGCTGCCGAGGGAAGTGGCCTATTCCACCATAGAGAAGGAGTGCCTGGCCATTGTATGGGCCCTCAACCGCTTACAGCCTTACTTGTACGGGCGCCCCTTCACTGTCGTGACTGACCACAACCCCCTGAGTTGGCTGCACACCATGTCAGGTGCCAAAGGAAGGTTGTTACGCTGGAGCCTCACCCTCCAGCAGTACGACTTTACCGTTCAACACCGCAAGGGCAGCGAGCATGGCAATGCCGATGGGTTGTCCCGGCGAGGGGAGCCTCCAGACTTACGCTTGGAGGAGTACCAGAAGGTCCTACCTCCATGGCGCAGTCTAAAAGGGGGAGGTGTCAGGCAAAAGGTATTTTTTCCCTAATTTTAAAAATGAGAGATGTTTTAAAAAAGAAAACCCCCCACCCCCTATCCGTTTGTAAGAAGACATAGAACTGCAGTGCTGGCCCCCACCCTAAGAATTTTTATTATCGTCGTAAAGCCTCAGTGCAGAGCAGCTTCTAGTTCAAAATAGTTATTCCCTCCAAAATTCTATTGTTTAGCTGGACAAACAGTTAATGTAGAATTTAAAAACGCACATGACGGTCACTAACCCAGGGACCAGAGTTTTGGAATGTTCACATTTTCCTGGTTACAAAGATATATTTTTCATAACTGGGATACCCCCAGAAATCGAGGAATTGGTTTCTTAGCTTCTGAGCATCATAGAGAGGTCCTGTTTAATATCCATCTGCATGAAAATTAGTGACAGCCAACATGATGTCTCCATCTTGGATGAGGAACCCCCCACACCAAGATATGAAATCTGAAGGTTTCTATGTTCTATGCAGCTGGGTGGTTTCACAAAACCGAGCCCCCGTGTGAGGTATACAAAATGGGCGGTTCCTAATAATTTGGCCCTGTTACTAAAAAGCAAATCGGCCATTTTCAGGTCATTCTTCTCAGGGACGCCAGACGCACGCACATCAAGCTGCGTGGAAGAATCACGTCTAATTTCCGGGGAGCCGTCCCCCCCACAGAATCTGAGACCATCACCTCGTGGCGCAGGTTTTGCTATTACTTATCCCTTTTATTTTAAATAACTGTTTTATGCATACATGTAAATTGTCTCCTTTATAATATCTTGTATATATTTTGTAAACACTGCCCCCCTTTGGGAGTAAATCATAATTATTTACCAGTTTCGTCTTCTTGTCCTATGTCGAGCAAACACGTTCCTCACCCGCTATTTCACGTTACCTACCAGGTACCCGATCCACCTGTTAAGCGATCGGTGGTGGCAGTATACCAGTATTTATGTGATATTGTGGTTTGAGGGTGGCTGGTCGGAGGTATATATACGTTCCTGGAAGGAACTGGTGGTATATATACGTCCTGTCACATCACGTGCCGCAATAGTCGACATAAACTAGAGCAGCTGCACCCGTGCTTATCCTCGGTCAATACCGTGTTTGACCAGCAGGATAAGGGGGCGCCAGAGAGCTGCAAGGTCTGACCCAAGAGTGGGTGTCGTTTTCCTGACAGATGCTATTGACTACGAGGTTAGGTTGCGCCTTTCTGCACAGAGACGGAGTACTGGAAGCACGTCAACAACTGCATCCTCAACCACAACTCTGCCTCTGACCACAAGTCATAGTGGCTCTTCAGGTCGCATAGGCTCTAAGCCTTGCATAGCCTGGGCATTTTTTCAGATCGATAAGGATGACCCAACTCGTGTTATCTGTAATATTTGTCACCAAAAGCTAAGTAGAGGCCAAAAAATCCATAGTTTGAGTACTTCATGCATGAACCGTCATGTGGATATGAAGCATAAGTTGAAGTGGGAAGCTCACTGTGCTACAATGCGGCCGGGCCAACCACCATCTGCCCCATCTTGTGCATCTGCGGCCTCTTCATCCTCTGTGACTGGGGGGACAGCAGTCACATATGTTTTTGGACGCAGACCTGCCACCTCTTTACCCGCAACAGCCAGTGTGATTGGCAGGTCATCATTTCATTTGGAAGTGGAAACACCAGCTGGTGTTGAGCGCTCTCCGACATCGAGAGCACCACCTTTGGATCAAGGCAACCTAACTTTTCCGCCTGCATCTTCCTCCTAGACTGGCAGTTTGCTGGGGACACCCTACTCAACCCCATCTAAGCACAACAGCCAGCCCTCGGTCCCTTAGATGTGGACAAGTAAAAGACCATTTCCTCCTAGCCATGACAAAGCTAAGAGGTTGAATTTCACCATCTGCAAGCTGTTGGCTACAGAAATGCTGCCTTTCCGCGGGTGGACACAGGATTTTCGAGACCTTATGTCCGTCGCAGTGCCCCAGTACCAGATGCCCAGTCGGCACTACTTCTCAAAGAAAGGTGTGCCTGCGCTACACCAGCATGTCGCACACAACATCACCGCTTCTTTGAGAAACTCTGTGTGTGACAGGGTGCATTTCACCACAGACACTTGGACGAGTAGGCATGGACAGGGGCGTTACAAGGGGCTGCTGTCCAAGTCTTGCCGTCCCCACGAGTTGTATGTCAATGATCTTTATCTAGAAGTTCCTCCACTGCTTCTGCCTCCTCAACCTCCTCTCGGTCCTCCACCTGCACCCAAAGCCTGTCTGGTAATGCCACCCGCTTTCTAACTGCGCAGAAGGAATCCTGCACACCTCCTTACTATGCTGGCAGCAGGGCTCAACGGCATCAGGTGGTGTTTACTTTGAAATGTCTGGGAAATGTGAGTCACACAGCTGAGGAGTTGTGGTCAGCTCTGTAGACCCAGTTTCATGAATGGTTGTCTCCACTGGACCTGCAACCAGGGAAGGCCGTGTGCGACAATGCTGCAAACCTGGGTGCGGCCCTTCGCCGAGGCAATGTCACACACGTGCCTTGTATGGCTCACGTGTTGAACATGGTTGTTCAGCAATTTTTAGGCCACTATCCCGGACTAGATGGCCTTCTGCAGAGGGCACGGTTGCTGTGTGCTCACTTTCGCCGTTCGCATCCCGCAGCTCAACGACTTACATCTCTACAGAAGTCGTTGGGCCTGCCAGTTCACCGGCTGAAATGCGATGTGCCGACACGGTGGAATTCAACTCCGCACATGTTGCAGCGACTGTGGCAGCACCGACAAGCCCTGGTGCAATACGTTCTGACGTATAGCCTGGGCCAAGAAATCCAGAGGTGGGGCAAATCACGCTGCAGGAGTGGTCTCAGATCAGGGACCTATGAAGTTGACGCGCCCCCTGGGCCGTGGGGTACCCGGAGCCGGGCCTGTAGAAGCTGGGGGTTGTAGTCACTGTGGTGGTGACCCGGTCCGTGACCCAGGGCGGTCAATGCAAGGGTAATTTGTATATATGGGTTTTATAATGTCCGACGACGCCACCTGTGGAGTGCGGCCAAAGGGGCCGCCGCTGCGGAACAGTCCTCTAAAGCTGGTGGTTTTGCAGCAATGGTATTATTACTCCCCACAGGAAGAGTGTAGCTTCAGGGCAGTGTGGGTGAATGATGGTGGTTGTAGTGCAGGGAGTCAGTAACGAACACAGAGTCCGTGTGATGCAGACCCAAGATCTTTACTCACAGTTGTTGCAGTCCAGATTACAGGTACCAGAGCAATCTCCCTCTTCGTGCTGTGCATACTCAGTGAGGGGCTCAGTCCACCCTCAGATAGCTCCGGAGTACTTAGCAGGACCCCCTTTGGTGTGTCCTTTCTCTGGCCTTCTCCCTGCACCTCACACCCAGTGACACTTCTATCCGGTATCCTCGGGCCTTGGCGGGCGACGTGTGTTCCGTCCCCTGGGTCCTATGTGGCTACCTTCTTAGTGAGACTGGTGTGGACTTTGGCCTGCAGTACATGAAATGCTGCAGCCTCCGGTTTCTAGTTGAGCCTTGCTGTTTCTCCGCTAGTTGAGGGACCGGTTCCCCTTATCTGGCCTGACCCCTCTACCTCCTGGTAGCAGCGGGCATACGGGTGGCCTTCTGCACGGCCCATACCCCTAGAGTCCCTTCGGTTCTTGGAGCCTTCCTGCTCCCACTCCTTTCTTCTCTCCTTCAGTCCTGGGCCTCCCAGGCTAGGCCCGCCTCCGGAGCAGAGCTCATGCAGAGCCTCTGCTCCTGTCACTTCTCCTCCTCTGACTGGCTTGCTCTTTCTACGATGGTTTCCTATTTATACTCTCCCTGTCATGTGCTCCCCTAAGCTGCTTTCTCCACCCACACCCACTACATAGGACCCTCCCGCCAGCTAGGGACCTGGGACTGTGCTCTCCCTTATGAGCAATCTCGCCCTACCCCCACTGCGGGTATGTGTTGGATGCAGGTGTTAGGGTCCCGAGCCATACTCCTTCCTTACCTGAGGGTGAGATACCACACCTCTGGGTGAGATGCAGTACCTCTGTGGCGACTGAACCCTCAGGGGCGCCACACACCCTTCTGCACAGTTTTGAAATGGCGACGAAGATGTTTAGTGCTGACGATGCCATTATCAGCATGACTATTCCGGTGATTTACATGCTGGAGCACACGTTAAACAGAATTCAGAGTCAGGTGGTGGGACAAGAGGAGGTGGAGGAAGTAGAGGAGGAGTCGTATGCGGAAGGGATAACATCTCCAAGGTCCAGACGGTCGGCAGCACCAAGGCGGCAGGCATGGGAGGGTGGGGGAGAGGGATTAACCAGGGCACATGGTAGCAGCCAAACTGTTGAGGAAGGTGCAGGAGCCGAGTAAGAAGTAGAGGACGAACTGGCGAGCATGTAAGACTCATCAGATGAGGGAGACCTTGATCACATTTCTGTTGTGTGAGGTTGGGGGGAGAGGGCAGAGGAAGGAAGCATGATTCTTACCTCGCTACCAACACAACAAGGACTTGGTCCTCCTGGATGCGCAAGACACATGAGTGCCTTCTTGCTGCACTACCTGCAACATGACCCTTGGATTGTCAGAATTCGAAGTAATACCGACTACTGGGTTGCCACACTCTTAGATCCCCGGTACAAAAGTAAATTTGCCGAAATAATTCCTGCCATAGAAAGGGATTCACGCATACAGGAGTATCAGCAGAGGCTGTTGCAGAATCTTACAAGTGCTTTTCCACAAAACACCAGTGGTGCACGTAGTGAATCTCACAGTTCTAACTTGCAAACCGTGGGACTGTCGAGTCTTCATCACTCAAACCGTAACAGTAACACAGTATCTGCTGGTAACAGCAATTTTGTGGAATCGTTTCACCACTTTTTTAGATCATCCTTTGCAAGGCCACAGGAGACAAGAAGTCTGACACATAGTCAACGCCTAGAGAGGATGGTACAGGAGTATCTCCAAGTAAACATTGAAACCATGACTGTGTCACTGGACCCTTGCTCATTTTGGGATTCCAATCTGGAAAAATGTCCGGAGCTCGCCACTCACGCCTTGGAGATCTTGTCATGCCCTGCAGCCAGCGTTGTCTCTGAATGTGTGTTCGGCGCTGCTGGTGGTGTGCTGATAGATAAGCGCACGCGGCTGTCCACTGAGAATGTAGACAGACTCACGTTCATAAAGATGAACAAATCATGGATCCGCAAGGACTTTTCTACCCCTGTGTCATCCTGGGGAGACTAAAAGCTTGAGGATTTGGTAAAATCACCTCACCAACCGTTTTAAGCAACTCTGGGGCAATTGATGCCACTTAAGTGGTGTCCGTGCCACAATTTTTGGAAAAAATGGAGACTCTTTTTGGAGTCCCCTTGCTGTGCTTTACGTGATGTTGGCATCGTCATTTCCAGGTGGGTTGGGTCGCCCCCCCCCCCCCTTTTAAGTGTAAGAAACTACATACACTATGGCTTGGGGTAACACAGATGGTTGAGTCTGAAGAGCTGTTTACTCAGAGGTCTGCTCCAAAGCTTCAGTGTCTGCTAGTTAGCGTAGAATTTTTATCTGCATCTAGCCTAGGCAATACTTTGGGTGTAGTAGCCCAGCTGCAAAGCAAGCTGCACCGCCTGTGTATCTAATAAGAATTTTTAAATGCATCTAGCCTAGGCAGACTGTGGGGACCCCCAACCAAACCCAGACATTCAGCCCCCCTACCGCCCCCCTTTCCTTGACAATATAATAATGTAACTCTTACAACTGGATGGGTGAGGATCGGTCACAGCTTTATTAACTCTTTATACTCATTCCATTAGAAAGGCATTTTATTTGTAAAATAATTCAGCTTGGTGCAGCATGCCCTGGGTCTCCACACCGGCAAGTTGGCCAACAAGTGTCACTCTCCAACATGTCCTTTCTATTTCCAGGCCACGGAGGATCCTGAGTACTCGTATGCAGGACTCTGACCCCCATCCATCACTCTTAACACTTGTTCCACTCTGTCCTGGAGTCCTGACAGTAATATGTCCAGTCCAATATCCATTAAGTGAACACCGTCGGGCCGTATGAGGCCTACTTTATCTCCTTCCAGTTGTTGGTATTGTATCACTACACCACCTCTGTCTCTTCTAAATGTTGCCATCCGAATATTTATTAGAATCATAGAATCATAGAATGGTAGAGTTGGAAGGGACCTCCTGGGTCATCTGGTCCAACCCCCTGCTCAAAGCAGGATTCACTAGATCATCTCAGACAGATGTCTGTCCAGCCTCTGTTTGAAGACGTCCATTGAAGGGGAACTCACCACCTCTCGTGGCAGCCTGTTCCACTCATTAATCACCCTAACTGTCAAAAAGTTTTTTCTAATATCTAATCTGTGACTCCTCCCATTTAGTTTCATCCCATTGCTTCTAGTCTTTCCTTGTGCAAATGAGAATAAAGATGATCCTTCTACAATGTGACAGCCCTTGACATATTTGTAGACAGCTATTAAGTCTCCTCTCAGTCTTCTTTTTTGCAAGCTAAACATTCCCAAATCCTGCAACCGTTCCTCATAGGACATGGTTTGCAGACCAGTCACCATTCTGGTCGCTCTTCTCTGAACTTGCTCCAGTTTGTCTATGTCTTTTTTAAAATGTGGTGCCCAAAACTGTACACAGTATTCCAGATGAGGTCTGACCAAAGAGGAGTAAAGACTGATAATGACTTCACGTGATCTAGACTGTATGCTTCTGTTAATACATCCCAGAATTGTATTTGCCTTTTTTGCTGCTGCATCACACTGTTGACTCATGTTCAGTCTATGATCTATTAGTATACCTGAGTCTTTTTCACATGTACTGTTGCTTAGCTCTATTCCTCCAATTCTGTATATGCTTTTTTCATTTTTATTGCCCAGATGTAGTACTTTGCATTTTTCCCTGTTAAAAACCATTCTGTTGGTTGCTGCCCACTGCTCCAGTTTATTTAGGTCTTTTTGAATCCTCTCTCTCTCTTCTCTAGTATTAGCTATCCCTCCTAGCTTTGTGTCATCAGCAAATTTAATCAGTTTACCCTCAATTCCTTCATCTAAATCATTGATAAAGATGTTGAACAATACAGGTCCCAGGACGGAGCCCTGTGGTACCCCACTTGAGACATTCATCCAGCTGGATGTGAAGCCATTTACAACCACCCTTTGAGTCCGATCACTAAGCCAGTTATGAATCCACCTAACAGTTGCCTGGTCCATTGCATACTTGGTCATTTTTCCAATAAGGATGGTGTGAGATACTTTGTCAAATGCTTTGCTGAAGTCAAGATATACTATATCTACAGCATTTCCCTGATCCACCCAGTCAGTGATTCTGTCATAGAAGGAAATTAAGTTAGTCTGACATGACTTGTTAGTTACAAACCCATGCTGACTCTGGTTAATCACTTCATTCTTATCCATGTACTTACATACATGTTGTTTAATAATTTGTTCAAAGATCTTTCCTGGTATAGAAGTCAGACTCACCGGCCTATAGTTCCCTGGGTCCACCTTCTTCCCCTTTTTGAAGATAGGAACAACATTTGCACTTCTCCAGTCTTCTGGGACTTCTCCTGTTCTCCAAGAATTTTCAAAGATTATGGAGAGTGGTTCTAAAATTTCTTCTACGATCTCCTTCAGTACTCTGGGGTGTAATTCATCTGGACCTGGAGACTTGAACTCATTTATGTTAGCTAAATATTCCCTCACAATCTTTCTGTTTACAGATAACTTGGATTCCTCTATTCCTTTAAAAGGACAGTGAAGATCAGTTGATGTTACATTTTCTTTCTGAGAGAAAACAGATGCAAAATAGGAATTAAAAAGT
This sequence comes from Phyllobates terribilis, assembly GCF_046119375.1. Taxonomy (NCBI): domain Eukaryota; kingdom Metazoa; phylum Chordata; class Amphibia; order Anura; family Dendrobatidae; genus Phyllobates; species Phyllobates terribilis. The sequence continues at coordinate 193,222,528 of NW_027362772.1, read as the reverse complement.
TCGGCCTTTTCAACATCCTCTCTTACCATTTCTCCATTTTCATCCTGTAAAAATCCTATAGCATCTTTGACTTTTCTTTTACTTTTGACATACCCCCAAAATCCTTTTTTATTGCTTTTGACATCTCTTGCAAGCCTTAATTCATTGTCAGCTTTAGCTAACCTGATACGTGCCCTGCAGGATCTGCAGACTGCATTATAATCTTCTTTAGATATGCCTCCCTCTTTCCATTTAATAAACATTTCTTTCTTTCTTTTTAGCATGTGTTTAAGTTCTATGTTCATCCATCCTGGTTTCCTTAAATGCTTCCCATTCTTCCTACTTTTCGGGATTGTTAACGATTGTGCTTTGAGAATCTCATTTTTAAAAATTTCCCATCCTTCCTGGACATTTTTGTCCTTAAGGACATCCAGCCATTGGATCCCTCCTATTCTCTTTCCGAGTCTCTTAAAATCTGCCTTTCTAAAATCTAACCTTGAAGTTTGAGTCTTCATATGTCTTCCTCCTCTAGTTATCCAAAATTCTATAATAGCATGATCGCTGCCTCCTAGGGTCCCAGCCACCTTTACCTCCTCAACCATTTCCTCCCTGTTTATAAGGATTAGATCCAAAGTAGCAGATCCCCTTGTTTTCTCCCCTACCTTTTGGAAGATAAAGTTGTCAGCAAGAGAGGATAAGAATTTGCTTGACCTGTTAGTTTTACTTGAGAGAGATTCCCAACAAATGTCTGGATAGTTGAAATCTCCCATGACCACTACGTCATATTTTTTGGAGAACTTGGTCATTTGATACATAAAGAGTTCATCCATATCTTCAGCTTGCCCAGGTGGCCTGTAGTAAATGCCTACAATGGTGTCCTTTCCGTTGTTCTCTCCTTGTATTCTTACCCAGTTTCCACAGAACTCCCAGTCTCTGAAGCTTCAATCTCTGTGCAGATATACGCTTTTCTAACATACAATGCAACACCTCCTCCTCGTTTATCAAGTCTGTTTCTTGCAAATAAGTTGTATCCTTTTAGCCTTTTATTCCAGTCATGTGTATCGTCCCACCAAGTTTCAGTGATTCCAATGACATCATATTCCTTTTCCTGCATTAGTAGTTCCAATTCTCCTTGTTTGTTGCCCATGCTTTGTGCATTTGTATAAAAACATTTTAGTTTGTGATTGGCTTCTCTTCCTCCCATATTTTTATTATTTAAATTGTTTTGTCTTTGTTCTTCCTTTCCACTTCCAGTAGCAGAGATCTCAATAGTATTTGTCAGCTGTATGGCTTTTTCTGGCCTTTTGCTTCCCTTCCCACATTGTTCTAGTTTAAAACTCTTCTGATGAGTGTAGCAAGGCGACTTCCAAATACATGTTTTCCAGTCTTCGTAAGGTGCACCCCATCTCTAGCAAGTAGTCCATCATATAGGTAATTCATTCCGTGATCCAGAAATCCAAATCCTTGTTGACGGCACTATCGACGTAGCCAGTTGTTCACCTGTAGAATCTTATTCCACATCATTGTTCCATGGCCATCCACTGGGAGGATGGATGAGAAGACCACCTGCGCTCCCAATTCTTTCACTTTCTTGCCTAAGTCTTCAAAGTCACTGCAGATGGTTTCCAGGTCCTTTCTTGCGGTGTCATTTGTCCCCACATGTATTAGCAGGAATGGGTAGTGATCTGTAGGTCTGAAGAGTTTTGATATCCTGTCAGACACATCTTTAATTTTTGCTCCTGGAAGACAGCACATTTCTCTTGAGGTTATGTCTGGTCTGCAGATAGCGGCCTCTGTTCCTCTTAACAGGGAATCCCCCATGATCACCACTCTCCGTTTTTTCTTCACAACATTCTTCTTTCTCAATCCAGGAGGATTCTGAGGGCTTACAAGGTTATTCATTGCTGGCAAAGTCTTATTTTGCTGTATTTCTTCATGGTTCTCCTGCGTGAGAGCCTGGTACTGGTTCCTGAGCAGTATGGGTGCTGACTGCCTCTCGATCCTCCTGCTTCTGTGGGTCACATGCTTCCATTCCTCTGTTTCGTCAGGTGCAGTTCGAATTTCTTCTCTTTCTGAATCATGAAGAGATAATTCTGCTCTGTCTAAGAACTCTTCACCTTCCTTAATGATTTTCAAGGTAGTTAACCTCTCTTCTAGATTTCGCAACTTTTCCTCCAACAGGGACACAAGCTTGCATTTCTGGCATGTGAAGTTTGGCTTTTCCACTGGCAAGTCTGTGAACATGTAGCAGGATATGCAGCTCACCAAATGGCTCCTGGACTCTTCCATGTTCTTATTGTTAATGTTCTGAAAACAGTGAAAAAAGCTTAAAAAAAAGCTTCAAAATGCGCGCGCCGGCAGGCACGCGGTTTACCGATGTCCTCTTTTCAGCTCCAACAGCCAAAATCCAGTGTTCTTTGAGCTCGCGGAGACTCTTCACTTACCCCAAAATGCAGTGGGAATATGCAAATTATCTCCTCAGGACTCCTCCCCTGGTTTACCGATGTCCTCTTTTCAGCTCCAACAGCCAAAATCCAGTGTTCTTTGAGCTCGCGGAGACTCTTCACTTACCCCAAAATGCAGTGGGAATATGCAAATTATCTCCTCAGGACTCCTCCCCTGGTTTACCGATGTCCTCTTTTCAGCTCCAACAGCCAAAATCCAGTGTTCTTTGAGCTCGCGGAGACTCTTCACTTACCCCAAAATGCAGTGGGAATATGCAAATTATCTCCTCAGGACTCCTCCCCTGGTTTACCGATGTCCTCTTTTCAGCTCCAACAGCCAAAATCCAGTGTTCTTTGAGCTCGCGGAGACTCTTCACTTACCCCAAAATGCAGTGGGAATATGCAAATTATCTCCTCAGGACTCCTCCCCCCGCCTTGTCCATTCGATGGCCGTGATGTCTCGCGCACCTTGCCATACCGCTATCGGCACAATCTCTGACCATACTATAGTTAGTTTTGTGAAAAATTCTCTGAAGCGCTCAGTGTCTAGTTTCATTATTGCCATTAGTTATGCGCTCTTGTGATGACCTAGGTCGTTTCCCCAGACCTGTATAACTAAGATGACCGGACCTCTTGCCTGTCTGCCTACCTTGATTACCTCCATTAGTACCTGTGGCCATAGCAGGCCTCTAATACCTCTCCAGTTGAAATATGTGTTATGAAACTCTAATTTCCTCCCGCCTGGGCGGACTTTCGCCCTTTTTTCTGCCCAATATATATATGAGTGGCCTATCACCCACACTGTTGGCTTAGCGTCACCTGTAAAAGAAACAAACCATGTTAGGATAACAAGTCCGGTCTTATGTATCTCGCCAAACACGTGGATCGCCATCTCCCTATCCTCTGAACTTCCGTTTCTGACAGTCCTGCTCTTACTGCTTCCGTGGCCACGCCTATGCGGAATGAGTGTGTCCCATAATCTTTGGGGTGGTTCCCTGCCGATGTTATGCATTTATTAAATATAGCTTGGAACTGGTATCTTGATAATGGCATTCCATCAATCTGTAATATGAAGAAATTACTTTGTGATCTGATGGTTATATATGTTTTTACTATTGTTACCCGACTCAGTGTACCGTTTGTGGGTTGTAGAAGTACCCAAGTGCCCCTGCCCGCTGGAACCGTTTTCGATTGGCGTATGCGTAGACGTATTGCATTATTGGCTATGACTACGTCCTGGTGTAATAAGCCTCCACTGGTGGTAATTTTTGATTGAGGGACTAATTCGCTTATGCATAGCGCCCCGAAGAAGGTGATCGCAAATGCAGTAGACAGTAGTGTTGCTTCAAATTGTGAGTGTCATGTTAATGGTGTTAGGGATATTATGTGAGAAATCAGTTTTAGTGACACGGGACGGGACGTCTACACTCCTGACTTGGCTGACCCCTTTTCCACCCTTTTATGGATTGTCTGATGATGAATCTCTTTGTCACATCTCCCCAATTCAGTAGTTGGAAGTGAAATGCTACTCCGGTCAGACACCGCTGCGCTGACGCCCCTGATATGCCCCTCATCCTTAACTGGTGGAGAAATTCTACGGTGACTTGTAATCTGGCTTGTTCACATTGGTCAACCCATCTGCCTGCTACTAGTCTTGTCAACTCTTCCCATGCCTTACCGTATGCTTGCCACGTCGACGGGGCAACTGACGCTCTGATTAATGGCATCAACTATTCGCCACTAGATCCCATAGGGAGGGTGGGCAACTGTTGCCCGATGGGTTGACATTGGGGAGGAGGTCTGTGAAAATCTGCCAATTGAATTGTGATAAAGCGTTAGCAGCAGCTTTAGACCCCTCAGCATCGTGGCTAGCGCGGACCCATACATTGTGTTTTAGGCACAGGAATGCTAGCCGGCGTAGTAGGCCTAGCACTGGGACAGACGATGATGCCATCTTATTAATGCAGTGCGCTAGGCTGGTGTTTTTTGTTATGAAGCGTATATTTTTGTTAGCCAGGCGCGCGCCCCATATTTCTATTGCTACCACTATTGGGAAGAAAAAATATTTTCCGGGCTAGATGCAGCTAAAAATTATTATTAATTTCAAAGCTGGTGGAGCTTGGTATAGATGGCCTAATACAATGAGTACCACACACTGCTAATATGCCCAAAATTATTTTCCAGGCAAGATGCAGCTAAAAATTATTAGTAATGTGAAAGCTGGTGGAGCTTAGTATAGATGGCCTAATAGAATGAGTACCACACACTGCTAATATGCCCAAAATTATTTTACAGGCAAGATGCAGCTACAAATTATTATTAATTTCAAAGCTGGTGGAGCTTGGTATAGATGGCCTAATACAATGAGTACCACACACTACTACTATGCCCAAAATTATTTTCCAGGCAAGATGCAGCTAAAAATTATTAGTAATTTGAAAGCTGATGGAGCTTAGTATAGATGGCCTAATAGAATGAGTACCACACACTGCTAATATGCCCAAAATTATTTTACAGGCAAGATGCAGCTAAAAATTATTATTAATTTCAAAGGTGGTGGAGCTTGGTATAGATGGCCTAATACAATGAGTACCACACACTGCTACTATGCCCAAAATTATTTTCCAGGCAAGATGCAGCTAAAAATTATTAGTAATTTGAAAGCTGGTGGAGCTTAGTATAGATGGCCTAATAGAATGAGTACCACACACTGCTAATATGCCCAAAATTATTTTACAGGCAAGATGCAGCTAAAAATTATTATTAATTTCAAAGCTGGTGGAGCTTGGTATAGATGGCCTTATACAATGAGTACCACACACTGCTACTATGCCCAAAATTATTTTCCAGGCAAGATGCAGCTAAAAATTATTAGTAATTTGAAAGCTGGTGGAGCTTAGTATAGATGGCCTAATAGAATGAGTACCACACACTGTTAATATGTCCAAAATTATTTTCCAGGCAAGATGCAGCTAAAAATTATTAGTAATGTGAAAGCTGGTGGAGCTTAGTATGGATGGCCTAATAGAATGAGTACCACACACTGCTAATATGCCCAAAATTATTTTACAGGCAAGATGCAGCTAAAAATTATTATTAATTTCAAAGCTGGTGGAGCTTGGTATAGATGGCCTAATACAATGAGTACCACACACTGCTACTATGCCCAAAATTATTTTACAGGCAAGATGCAGCTAAAAATTATTAGTAATTTGAAAGCTGGTGGAGCTTAGTATAGATGGCCTAATAGAATGAGTACCACACACTGCTAATATGCCCAAAATTATTTTACAGGCAAGATGCAGCTAAAAAGTATTAATTTCAAAGCTGGGGGAGCTTAGTATAGATGGCCTAATAGAATGAGTACCACACACTGCTACTATGCCCAAAATTATTTTCCGAGCTAGATGCAGATAAAAATTATTTGTAATTTGCAAGCTGGTGGAGCTTAGTATAGATGGACTAATAGAATAAGTCCCACACACTGCTACAAGCCCAAAATTATTTTCCGAGCTAGATGCAGATAAAAATTATTTATAATTTGCAAGCTGGTGGAGCTTAGTATAGATGGACTAATAGAATAAGTCCCACACACTGCTACAAGCCCAAAATTATTTTCCGAGCTAGATGCAGCTAAAAATTATTAGTAATTTGAAAGCTGGTGGAGCTTAGTATAGATGGCCTAATAGAATAAGTACCACACACTGCTAATATGCCCAAAATTATTTTACAGGCAAGATGCAGCTACAAATTATTATTAATTTCAAAGCTGGTGGAGCTTGGTATAGATGGCCTAATACAATGAGTACCACACACTACTACTATGCCCAAAATTATTTTCCAGTCAAGATACAGCTAAAAATCTTTATTAATTTCTAAACTGGTGGAGCTTGGTATAGATGGCTTAATACAATGAGTACCACACACTGCTACTATGCCCAAAATTATTTTCCAGGCAAGATGCAGCTAAAAATTATTAGTAATTTGGAAGCTGGTGGAGCTTAGTATAGATGGCCTAATAGAATGAGTACCACACACTGCTAATATGCCCAAAATTATTTTACAGGCAAGATGCAGCTAAAAAGTATTAATTTCAAAGCTGGGGGAGCTTAGTATAGATGGCCTAATAGAATGAGTACCACACACTGCTACTATGCCCAAAACTATTTTCCGAGCTAGATGCAGATAAAAATTATTTGTAATTTGCAAGCTGGTGGAGCTTAGTATAGATGGACTAATAGAATAAGTCCCACACACTGCTACAAGCCCAAAATTATTTTCCGAGCTAGATGCAGATAAAAATTATTTATAATTTGCAAGCTGGTAGAGCTTAGTATAGATGGACTAATAGAATAAGTCCCACACACTGCTACAAGCCCAAAATTATTTTCCGAGCTAGATGCAGCTAAAAATTATTAGTAATTTGAAAGCTGGTGGAGCTTAGTATAGATGGCCTAATAGAATGAGTACCACACACTGCTAATATGCCCAAAATTATTTTACAGGCAAGATGCAGCTACAAATTATTATTAATTTCAAAGCTGGTGGAGCTTGGTAAAGATGGCCTAATACAATGAGTACCACACACTGCTACTATGCCCAAAATTATTTTACAGGCAAGATGCAGCTAAAAATTATTAGTAATTTGAAAGCTGGTGTAGCTTAGTATAGATGGCCTAATAGAATGAGTACCACACACTGCTAATATGCCCAAAATTATTTTACAGGCAAGATGCAGCTAAAAATGATTATTAATTTCAAAGCTGGTGGAGCTTGGTATAGATGGCCTAATACAATGAGTACCACACACTACTACTATGCCCAAAATTATTTTCCAGTCAAGATACAGCTAAAAATCTTTATTAATTTCTAAACTGGTGGAGCTTGGTATAGATGGCTTAGTACAATGAGTACCACACACTGCTACTATGCCCAAAATTATTTTCCAGGCAAGATGCAGCTAAAAATTATTAGTAATTTGGAAGCTGGTGGAGCTTAGTATAGATGGCCTAATAGAATGAGTACCACACACTGCTAATATGCCCAAAATTATTTTACAGGCAAGATGCAGCTAAAAAGTATTAATTTCAAAGCTGGGGGAGCTTAGTATAGATGGCCTAATAGAATGAGTACCACACACTGCTACTATGCCCAAAATTATTTTCCGAGCTAGATGCAGATAAAAATTATTTGTAATTTGCAAGCTGGTGTAGCTTAGTATAGATGGACTAATAGAATAAGTCCCACACACTGCTACAAGCCCAAAATTATTTTCCGAGCTAGATGCAGATAAAAATTATTTATAATTTGCAAGCTGGTGGAGCTTAGTATAGATGGACTAATAGAATAAGTCCCACACACTGCTACAAGCCCAAAATTATTTTCCGAGCTAGATGCAGATAAAAATTATTAGTAATTTGCAAGCTGGTGGAGCTTAGTATAGATGGCCTAATAGAATGATGCTATGCCCAAAAGGTTTTACTTGGCTAAGTGTAGTAAAAAAAATTGTATTCTATACACATGTGGTGTAGCTTGCAACACAGATACGCTACTCCACTGACTAACACACACTGCAAGAGGCCAAAAAGGATTTGCTTAGCCAGATTTAGCCAAATGCTGTGAAAAACACTTGCACAGCACTGGCACAGACTAGCCTGGTAAAAAGTCCTAGGAAATACTGTAACCTTGTCCTCAAAAGGACTGCAATTACAACTAGTCCCTAGTCCCAAGCTATCTGTATATTTCTGAGAAAATTGACTTGAAGTTAACACTGAAATTATAGCGCACACAGCAACAGCGGTGCCGTCTAACACACAGCTGCAGCAGTGAGAAAATGGTGGCGACGGGGAAAATGGCTGGGTCTTATAGGGCAAGGACATGTGACATACACAGCCAATGACACATGCCCTTGCTTGTGTGAAAAAAAGCAGTTCGCTCCGTGTTTGCGCTGCTGATAGGCTGACAGATTGTAGTTCCCCACTGTAAATGCGGGAAAGAGAAAAAAAAATGGAGATCTTCATTATTTATGCAGAGATCCATCCCCTGCCCCTCGCCCCGCTGTACTCTCAAACTGCGTATTAATATTGATTATCAGCATTACTGTGAAAAAATCCAGTTATGATTTTGGTGCACGAACAGTTATCGAACATAACCTCGAACAGCCGGATTTTTTTCAAATCGTTCGTCTTCGCCGAACGGCTCGAACACCGCTCAAAACAGCTCGAATTTGAGATTGGAGAGCAGTTCGAGTCAAACACCGCTCATCTCTACTAGTGATGAGCGAACGTGCTCGCCACTGCTCGGTACTTACCTGAGCATCTCACTGCTCGAGATGCTTAGCGCTTTGCGAGTATTTCCGGTTTGCTCGGGCGGGAGCTCGGGTCCCCTCCCTGCATGTTTGGCGCTCTCTAGAGAGCCAATAAAGATGCAGGGATTGCCTGCCACACACTGTAATGCTGTAGCCATGTTGGTTGTCACATTACAGTGATTGGCTGGCTGCACAGCATCATCAGGTGTATACAAGACCGGGCGCGGCCATGCTCGTCACTGTCTACCCCGGAATCAGGGAGAGTAGGGAGAGGTGCCGCTGCGTCAGGGAGAGCTTTGCTTGTTTAGAGTTAGTATAGGTATTCCACAACATATATCTATAATATCCATCTGAACCAACAGTCCTGAGGATTAATCCAGCTGCATATAATCAGTGGTGATAGCAGGAATTAGGCAGGCAGGCAGTGTATGTGGCAGACTGCATAGTATAATACATCACAAAAGGCTCCATTCCAGTTCTGTCTGCTGCTTCTGTTACAGATATTTCTACAAAGAGCCCCAGTTATCAGGGGCCAGGAATAATTATTTTTTTTATCTTAATCCTGATTTGGTTAAAAAGCAATCCAGAGAACACATTTTTTCTGCTCCATTTGCTTGTTGCCACAGCAGAATGCAGCCAGATTCTTTCCATATTAATGCGATAAAAATCCAGAAATTTGTAGTGAATGTGGAAAATATTGGCCTCCATTTAAATTTTGTTGCAATGTATCAGTGAAGTTATTGACACGAGGTCGCTGTGAAAAATAGTAACCTACAAGCCAGCTATATAAAACTGTGGATTTCCGTCACACGTATCACATATCACTGCGGTTCAAATCCAGCCATTTGTAGTTAAAGTGGAAAATATTGTCCTCCATTTAAAATGGGCAAGGCGCATGGCAAGGGACGGGGAAGTGGACGTGATGGTGATGATGGTGCATGCAGAGGACTGGGCCGAGGCCGTGGGCAAGCTGAAATTGTGCCACAACAAACACCCACAACTTCTCGCTTGACCTTCCTGTCCCAGTTAATAGGGGACCAGAATACACCACTATTGAACACAGAGCAGTGTGAAAAGGTTATTGGTTGGATAACAGATAATGCTTCCAGTCACTTAGCCACCACCACCACCACCCTGTCTTCCACACGGTTAATGCATGTTCTTTACCCTGATCCTCCTTCCTCCCACCATACCGAGTGCCTAGAGACAACTGATCCCACACTTGGACACTCCGAAGAGCTGTTCACTTTTCCATTTATATATTCAGGACTCTCGCCAGGTTCACTTGAAGCGGGGCAAGAAGAGATTGCATGTAGTGATGCCAAATATTTGAGCAGCCACGGTCACACGAAGGCAACGGTGGGAATCTGTCACAAGAGGTGGATGATGAGGAGACACAATTGCCAGAAAGTGAGGAGGAGGACCAGGGTGCGTAAGTGGAAGATGAGGTGGTGGACGATGAAGTCACTGACCCAACCTGGCAAGGTGAAATGCAGAGCAAGGACAACAGCACACAGGGGAAGGGATGCATAGCACCACAACATGCAATAACAAGCATTGTGGTGGCTGCGGACACAAGGCGGGCAACCGTTCCCCATAACACCAACACGACGGAAGTTGCCAGTACAACTGTTAGGTCTTCCCGAGTCTGGTTACTTTTAAAATAATCTGTCGATAACCCCAAAAAGGCCATTTGCACCACCTGCCAGGCCAGCATCAGCAGGGGTAGCAAAACTAGCAGCCTGACCACCACCAGCATGATCAGGCACATGGCAGCAAAGCACCCGACTAAGTGGGCCAAACTCCAGGGTCCAGCAACAGTGTCTGTGGGTGGCAACACTGCTTCTTCCACTGTTGTGCTTGCACGCCAATCCCCTGTCTACGGCGCAAGCAAAGATGCCTTCCCCCCTGCACCAGTCATTGAACACTCTCAACTAGCACCATCAGCAAGCACGTCCACTTCCTTGTCCCAGCGCAGCATTCAGTTGTCCCTACCCCAGTCCTTGGAGTGCAAACACAAATACGCAGTCAACGCCCCACAGACCACACTACTAAATTCACACATTTCACGACTGCTTGCGCTTGAAATGTTGCCTTTTAGGCTCATGGAGACGGAAGCTTTCCGCAACCTGATGGCGGCGGCAGTCCCTCAGTACTCGGTGCCCAGACTATTTCTCCCGGTGTGTCGTCCCCCGCATTACATGAGCACGTGTCCCACAACATTAGCCGTGCCCTCAACAATGCAGTTACTGGGAAAGTCCACCTAACCACGAACACGTGGATAAGTGCTTGTGGGCAGGGACGGTTCATCTAGCTGACGGCATACTGGGTTAATATAGTGGAAGCCGGGAACCAGTTGGACCTTGGGACGGAACACGTCCTCCTGATGCCGAGGATTGCGGGCCCTGGGTCAATCAGGGTTGCCCCACATTCTACAGCTCCTGCACCTCCTCCTCCTTCTCTTCAGCCTCCATCTCCGAAATAAGCACATCAGTCAGAAGCTGGAAGCACTGCAGCACTGCCTCGGCCAAGCGGCAACAGGCTGTGCTGAAGCTAATATGCTTAGGTGACAAACCGCACACCGCTAAAGAGTTGTGGACAACTCTGAAAGAGCAGGTAGATCTGTGGGTGACACCGCTGAACCTACAGCCAGGCATGATCATGTGTGACAATGGCCAGAACCTGGTGGCGGCTGTAATGCACACGCCCGAACTGACTGGCGTGTGCATGTTTATGTAGTGATTCCACTGTGCCATGAACCGGAGAGTGCCTGGAGGGGCGTAACTAAGTATCTGCCCGATCCGACCAAGGTCGCATGACGGCATACGACGCCAGTGCACCAGGGAGGAACCGAGCAGGGGAACCAGGGTCTACTCCAGGTCAGACTCCGGACACGGCTGTTGACCCACACCGGGGAATACTGGAACAGGCAGACTAGAGCGCAGGCTGGGTAGGATCCAGTACAGACTGGGAGACAAATTCGATACCGCAGACGCGGTGGACAGGGCCGAGCAAAGCGAAAACCGCAGACGCGGCGGACAGAGCCGAGCAAAGCGAAAACCGCAGACGCGGCGGACAGAGCTGAGCAAAGCGAAAACCGCAGACGCGGCGGACAGAGCTGAGCAAAGCGAAAACCGCAGACGCGGCGGACAGAGCTGAGCAAAGCGAAAACCGCAGACGCGGCGGACAGAGCTGAGCAAAGCGAAAACCGCAGACGCGACGGACAGAGCTGAGCAAAGCGAAAACCGCAGACGCGACGGACAGAGCTGAGCAAAGCGAAAACCGCAGACGCGGCGGACAGAGCTGAGCAAAGCGAAAACCGCAGACGCGTCAGACAGAGCTGAGGAAAGCGAAAACCGCAGACGCGGCGGACAGAGCTGAGCAAAGCGAAAACCGCAGACGCGGCGGACAGAGCTGAGCAAAGCGAAAACCGCAGACGCGGCAGACAGAGCTGAGCAAAGCGAAAACCGCAGACGCGGCGGACAGAGCTGAGCAAAGCGAAAACCGCAGACGCGGTGGGAACAGGGCTCTGTTCACACAGAACAGACTAGAAGGGAAAGGCAGAACCAGATACCCACAGGGTACTTGCAGAGAAGTAGCGAGTGGACCACAAACTCACAAACGGAAGTACAGTGACAACGAGCAGGAGTTAGGTACGAGTTCAGACTCTGCAGAAAAAGGAAGGGAACGGACATAGAGGCAAAACAGGTAAAGGATAGGAGAGAGTTCAGACTGGAACTGAGTGTACGGAGGAGACCGACACTGCAGCGGAATACAGGAGCGGGTCTGGGAATACGGCCCCCAGAAGGCGGGAGGAACAGGCTAGGAGCGTGTTCAGACAGGACAGACAAGATACAGGAACGGATCTAGGTAATCGGCCCCTAGAAGGCGGGAGGAACAGGCTAGGAGCGTGTTCAGACAGGCCTAGAAATACAGCCTCGAGGATAGGCAGACAAGAGAACACAGACAGGACTCAGTTCAGACACGGGAACTGATACCGCAAGGCAGGAGACAAAGACAGGACTCAGTTCAGACACGGGAACTGATACCGCAAGGCAGGAGACGTAGACAAGACTCAGTTCAGACACGGGAACTGATACCGCAAGGCAGGTAACATAGACAGGACCTGGCATGTCAGAGACAAAAGCCAACTGACAGGGCAAGATGCTCAGGCATCAGTTAATTGGGGCAGCTGATTTAAATACCAGGTGATAGACAGCAATAGGCTGAGGACGCACAAGGGGTGTGCCTGCAGCAGGTACAAAAAGCAGGAAGTGATCGGGCGCCGCCCTTAAGCAGCAGACACAGAAGCAAACAGACAGCATGGAGGGAAGCCAGAGAGACACCCTGGACTGGAGATCAAGTACGCGCTCTTGCACAGTGGGAGATGGACCACTATGCAAGGACGCCGCCAGGTATGTTACAGTACCCCCCCCCTTACGCCCCCTCTTCTTCAAGCCTGCCAGAATGTTCCGCAGGGAATTCGAGGGCCAATCCTTTACTTCAAGGAGATCACTTCCACTGTCCACTGGAGAAACTGGTCTTATCTGGATAGCTAGGATGCTACCTCCTATCCAGCCATCCTCAGCAACAGACGAAACGGGTGGAGTACCAGGAACAGCACACAAGGAAGTCTCTCTCCACTTATTATCAGGTAGCACCCCAGAGGGTTCAGGAGACAACTGGAAGTCCTCCGCCGGGTTGGAGGAGTGCAGAGACTCGGAGGTAACCTCTGCTTCGGGGTACATCTTGTCAAACTCACAGGATGAAATGGGCGAGGTATCAGGTACAAGGTGTAGAAAAGTCCCTGTTACCTTGCTATCTGGTGGTACCCAGGAGAATTCAGAAAACAACTGGGGGTCCTCCGCCGGGTCGGAATAGTGCAGAGACTCGGGGGTAACCTCTGCTTCGGAGTACACTAGGTCGGACTCGCTGGATGAAGCGGGCGAGGTATCAGGTACCGAATATAGAAGAGTACCTGTCCATTCGTTATCAGGTAGCACCCCGAAGGGTTCAAGAGACAACTGGAGGTCCTCCGCCTGGTCGGAGGGGTGTAGAGACTCGGGGGTAACTTCTGCTTCAGAGTACACTAGGTCGGACTTGCTGGATGAAGCGGGCGAGGTATCAGGTACTGAGTATAAGAGAGTACCTGTCCATTCGTTATCAGGTAGCACCCCGAAGGGTTCAGGAGACAACTGGAGCTCCTCCGCCTGGTCGGAGGGGTATAGAGACTCGGGGATAACCTCTGCTTCGGAGTACACTAGGTCGGACTCACTGGAAGAAGAGGCCGAGGTATCAGGTACCGAGTATAGGAGAGTCTCTGTCCATTCGCTATCAGGTAGCACCCCGAAGGGTTAAGGAAACAACTGGAGATCCTCCGCCTGGTCGGAGGGGTGTAGAGACTCGGGGGTAACTTCTGCTTCGGAGTACACTAGGTCGGACTCACTGGAAGAAGCGGGCGAGGTATCAGGTACCGAGTATAAGAGAGTCTCTGTCCATTCGCTATCAGGTAGCACCCCGAAGGGTTCTGGAGACAACTGGCGGTCCTCCGCCTGGTCAGAGGGGTGTAGAGACTCACGGGTAACCTCTGCTTCAGAGTACACTAGGTCGGACTCACTGGACGAAGCAAGCGAGGTATCAGATCCAGGATATAGGAAAGTCTCTGTCCATTCACCACCAGGTGGCACCCCGAAGGGTTCTGGAGACAACTGGAGGTCCTCCGCCTGGTCAGAGGGGTGTAGAGACTCGGGAGTAACCACTGCTTCGGAGTACACTAGGTTGGACACAGTGGACGAAGCGAGCGAGGTATAAGGTACAGAGTATAGGAGAGTCTCTGTCCTTTCGCTACCAGGTAGCACCCCGAAGGGTTCTGGAGACAACTGGAGGTCCTCCGCCTGGTCGGAGGGGTGTAGAGACTCGGGAGTAACCTCTGCTTCGGAGTACACTAGGTTGGACTCACTGGACGAAGCGAGCGAGGTATCAGGTACAGAGTATAGGAGAGTCTCTGTCCTTTCGCTACCAGGTAGCACCCCGAAGGGTTCAGGAGACAACTGGAGGTCCTCCGCCTGGTCGGAGGGGTGTAGAGACTCGGGGGTAACTACCACTTTGGGGTACCCATTGTCAGGCTCACAGGACGAAGCGGACAAAGTATCGAGTACCGGGTGTAGAGAAGTCTCTCTCCATTTGTCATCGAGTGGTATCCCGGAGGATTCAGGAGGCAACTGGGGGTCCTCCGCCAGGTAGTAGAGGTGCACAGACTCTGAGGTAACCACAGCTTTGGAGCATCCTTGGACATGCACACCGGTTAAAGTGGGTGAAGCATCTGATGCCGGGTGCAGGAAGTTCTCCTGTGTGGAGTCTGGATGGGCAGAAGTCTCTTCGGGCAGGAGAACTGGTGCACTACCCACGCACATTACCCGTTGGGGCTTCTCCGGGATACAGGGAGATGAAGCTTCAGTAGGGACTTCAAGGTTGGGGTCAGGAGGTCTCAGGGAGGACAGACCCTGGCGTGACGGCTTGCCTCTACGTCTAGCACGTCTGGACTGCCTCTTGAGGTTGGGAGAAGTATTCCGGAAAGCGTAGTCACCCTGTGAGGATTCTGGGTGGGCAGTAGTCTCATTTGGCTGGAGGACTATTGCGCTACCCACACACATTACCCATTGGGGCTGCTCCGGGATATTGGGAAGTGAAGCTTCAGCAGGAGCCTCCGGGTTAGGATCATCGAAGACCATTAGAAAGGCCACCAGGAAGGCCATTAGGTCCAGGAGGATCGGATACTGTGTTTCATATAGGGGGTTGATCCATTCCAAGGCATCACCCGCCAGGTAAGACATAATGAATGCCACCTTAACCCGATCGGTGGGAAAACATAGAGGGTAGAACTTGAAGTGTAGCATGCATTGCTCCACAAATGCACGACTTTGTCTTGGATCCCCATAATAACGTAGCGGATCCGCAGGAACGAGAGCTGATAGATCCATCTGAACGGGTGCGGAATTCGCCTGGAACTCAGCTAAAGGGAAAAAAAAATTATTTATTTATTTTAATGCATGTATTCGCTGGAAAACTTCTCAGAGAGCGAAGGCCGTGGGGCTCAACGGGAACCATGGCCTGAGCATGCTGTAATGCACACGCCCGAACTGACTGGCGTGTGCATGTTTATGTAGTGATTCCACTGTGCCATGAACCGGAGAGTGCCTGGAGGGGCGTAACTAAGTATCTGCCCGATCCGACCAAGGTCGCACGACGGCATACGACGCCAGTGCACCAGGGAGGAACCGAGCAGAGGAACCAGGGTCTACTCCAGGTCAGACTCCAGACACGGCTGTTGACCCACACCGGGGAATACTGGAACAGGCAGACTAGAGCGCAGGCTGGGTAGGGTCCAGTACAGACTGGGAGACAAATTCGAAACCGCAGACGCGGTGGACAGGGCCGAGCAAAGCGAAAACCGCAGACGCGGCGGACAGAGCCGAGCAAAGCGAAAACCGCAGACGCGGTGGACAGGGCCGAGCAAAGCGAAAACCGCAGACGCGGCGGACAGAGCTGAGCAAAGCGAAAACCGCAGACGCGGCGGACAGAGCTGAGCAAAGCGAAAACCGCAGACGCGGCGGACAGAGCTGAGCAAAGCGAAAACCGCAGACGCGGCGGACAGAGCTTAGCAAAGCGAAAACCGCAGACGCGGCGGACAGAGCTGAGCAAAGCGAAAACCGCAGACGCGACGGACAGAGCTGAGCAAAGCGAAAACCGCAGACGCGACGGACAGAGCTGAGCAAAGCGAAAACCGCAGACGCTGCGGACAGAGCTGAGCAAAGCGAAAACCGCAGACGCGGCGGACAGAGCTGAGCAAAGCGAAAACCGCAGACGCGGCGGACAGAGCTGAGGAAAGCGAAAACCGCAGACGCGGCGGACAGAGCTGAGCAAAGCGAAAACCGCAGACGCGGCGGACAGAGCTGAGCAAAGCGAAAACCGCAGACGCGGTGGGAACAGGGCTCTGTTCACACGGAACAGACTAGAAGGGAAAGGCAGAACCAGATACCCACAGGGTACTTGCAGAGAAGTAGCGAGTGGACCACAAACTCACAAACGGAAGTACAGTGACAACGAGCAGGAGTTAGGTACGAGTTCAGACTCTGCAGAAAAAAGAAGGGAACGGACATAGAGGCAAAACAGGTAAAGGATAGGAGAGAGTTCAGACTGGAACTGAGTGTACGGAGGAGACCGACACTGCAGCGGAATACAGGAGCGGGTCTGGGAATACGGCCCCCAGAAGGCGGGAGGAACAGGCTAGGAGCGTGTTCAGACAGGCCTAGAAATACAGCCTCGAGGATAGGCAGACAAGAGAACACAGACAGGACTCAGTTCAGACACGGGAACTGATACCGCAAGGCAGGAGACAAAGACAGGACTCAGTTCAGACACGGGAACTGATACCGCAAGGCAGGAGACGTAGACAAGACTCAGTTCAGACACGGGAACTGATACCGCAAGGCAGGTAACATAGACAGGACCTGGCATGTCAGAGACAAAAGCCAACTGACAGGGCAAGATGCTCAGGCATCAGTTAATTGGGGCAGCTGATTTAAATACCAGGTGATAGACAGCAATAGGCTGAGGACGCACAAGGGGTGTGCCTGCAGCAGGTACAAAAAGCAGGAAGTGATCGGGCGCCGCCCTTAAGCAGCAGACACAGAAGCAAACAGACAGCATGGAGGGAAGCCAGAGAGACACCCTGGACTGGAGATCAAGTACGCGCTCTTGCACAGTGGGAGATGGACCACTATGCAAGGACGCCGCCAGGTATGTTACAGCGGCTCTGAAACAAAACGAGCTCGCACACAAACCATGCCTGGTTCAGCGGTTTCTCAAAACCTACCAAGATATGTCGCATCTGCTTGTCAAAATACGCCACGTGTGCCCATTTTAGAATTCCAGCTACAGCTTCTGCCGCCCTTGCCATTCTTTAGCAGCATTTGCAGCTTCCAGCTCACTGGTGTGCAATGTCCCCACACGTTGGAACTCTACATTGCAGATGTTGGGAAGGATTTGTGAGCAGAAGAGGGCAGTTGTTGAGTACCAGCATCAACAAGGCCGTCGGTATTCAGGTCAGACTCCACACATAAAACCTCATGAGTGGACGTGGCTGTCAGATATCTGTAACATCCTCCAAAACTTTGAGGAGTCCACCAAGAAGGTGAACGGCGATGACGCCATAATTAGCGTCACCATCCCACTTCTCTGTCTTCTGAAACGCTCTCTGCTCACAATTAAAGAGGATGCATTGCAGGTGGAGCACGATGAGATGGAGCAAGGAACCATACAGGGTGATTACACACAGCTCAGCCTCATCTCATCCCAATGTGGATTGGGTGACAATGAGGAAGAAGAGGAGGAGGAAGAACAGGAGATAGGTTCCTGTGCTATAGATGGTACTACCTGCACAACTGTCATACTGTCTGTTCAGCGTGGATGGCTTCAGGACAGGGAGGAGGATGAGGAGGACAGCATTGTCAGTCATCCTCTTCATGAGGACACGGAAGTCTTGCTTCTTAGCAATCTGGCACACATGGCTGAATTATGTTACGCTGCCTTTCCCATGACCCTGCTTTGTTCAAATTTTGGATGACAGTCATTACTGGTTGGTGACACTTCCAGACCAATATTACAGGGAGAACTTTCTGCCTCTTATTCCCAGCCGGACAGGTCTAATAAAATGGGGCAGTATGCCTTGGTTGCGGAATTATTTTATAAAATTCCCATATGAAAATGCTGGCGGCAGAGGTCACAGTTCGTTGGACAACCAAGGAGTACAGGCGAGGGAGACACAAATGTAATCCAGCAGAGGCAGGGGAACACTGTCAAAGTTGTGGGACAGTTTTCTCAGACCCTCCCATCTCACAGGCGCTGAGGCACGGGGTACTCTCCCAAGGAGGGAAAAGTTTCGGAAAATGCTGAGGGAGTACCTTGCCGACTGTACCAACGTCCTCCGTGATTCCCTATAATTATTGGGTATCCAAGCTGGACACGTGTCATGAACTGGCTCTCTACGCCTTGGAGGCCCTGGCTTGCCCTGCCGCTAGCGTTTTGTCAGCGGGTTTTTAGTGACGCCGGTGGAATTATAATCGATCCATCTGCACATCCACCTGTCAACTCAAAATGCTGACAGGCTGACTCTTATGAAAATGAACAAGGGCTGGATTGGGCCCGACTTCTCAACACCACCGAATGATAGACTCAAATACAGTGTCTTTTTTGGGAAGTCTAACTCTATTCCCATTCATCTCTGTCTTCACACCCAGACATGGGTATAAGCTTCCTGATTTTGTCTATTTGCTCTTGTCCTCCTTCTCCTCATCCTCATCCTCCACTACCCTATCACCACAATATCTACCCTATCACCATATCTAGGTCTCTTGCAAGGGACATTGGAGTTCCTCCAAATTTTTGGCAGCCGTTGCATTCACTGCATAAGCAAACAGTATGGGAGACCCACTCCTCTCTAATGGGAACATGGCGTTACTGTGGCCCAGCTCTATGTGTCTTTAAATTGGTATTGGGGTTTTTCCCCAAATTTTGTCTTCCCTTGCAGTCACTGCATGGGCATTACCATTATAGGACACCCACTCCTTTATAAAGGGAACATTTTTTTAGTGAAACCCTCCTCTATGTCTCTTCAAAGGGGTATTGGGGTGCGTCCAAATTTTTGGCAGCCCTTGCAGTCACTGCATACGCAATAACAGTATAAGAGACCCGCTCTTTAATGATGGGAACAAGAGAGCGTAGCCAACTGCTGGCCCTTTTACAATAGTAAGGGCCGCCTGATGGCCTGATGGCCCTATAAAAATAGTATTTGTGACTTTCAGAGTCCCTCCTTCATAAATTAAACAGGATGTGTCTTGATGATGTCTCACACACCACATGGCCAGATAAGGTAGTAAAATGTTAAAATTACATTTCCCGGTGAATGCATTTTTCACAGTTGAAAGAAATGCAAAAGTGCAAAAACGCATCAAAAACATTACGTGTGAACATAGCCCAAGGTGTGGAGGAGCATGCTTCCAGGGGTCTTCCCCATTCTGTTCTGATGTCATTTGAGCACTGTTCTCATCGATTTTAGGCCCTTTGCAGACCGCCGGGGGGCCGCCGGAAAAATGCTAGAGTTTCCCATACTTACATTGGGCTCATTACTTGGACCGAGCACTTGAGCATTCCAATTTGCCCGAGCAACGAGTACCCGAGCATTTTAGTGCTCGCTCATCACCAGTCATCAGTTGTGAACAAATATTACTGCGGTAATAACCTTGACATTTTTTGCATGCAGGACAGAAATGGCTAAATTTGGACCGCAGTTATATGTGATACCACGTTTTTAAATAGCGGGCTTGTAGTTTGCTATTCTTCACAGCGACCACGTGTGAATAGCTTCACTGACACACTGAAACAAACTGTAAATGGAGGAAAATATTTTCCACATTCACTACAAATTTCTGGATTTTTATCGCTGTAATATGGAAAAGATTTGGTGTATTCTGCAGTGCTAACAAGCAAATGGAGCAGAAAAATGGTGTACTCTGGATTTCTTTTAATCCAACAATCTACAAATCTTAAAAATTTGTCTACAAATATCTGTAACAGCAGAATCAGACAGAACGTGCAATGGACCCTCTTATGCTGTATGCACTGCCACAAACCCTGCCTGCCTTGCTTTTTAAGCAAATAATCAGGATTAAGATAAAAAAATTGCCCTGGCCCCTCATATCTGGGGCTATGTCTACGGATATCTGTAACAGTAGGAGCAGACAGAACGTGCAATGGACACTATTGTGCTGTATAGTGTTCACAAATTTCCCTGCCTGCTTAACTCCTGCTATCACCACTGAATATATGCAGCTGGATTAGTTCTCAGAAGGACTGTTATAGGTATTTCACTATATATATATATATATATATATATATATATATATATATATATATAGATACATATACCTATATATATATACAGTGCATTGTGAAAGTATTTGGCCCCCTTGTACTTTTCTACCTTTTGCCACATTTCTGGCTTCAAACATAAAGATTAGTGTTGAGCGAGCATGCTCGACACTGCTCGGTACTCGCCTGAGCATCTCACTACTCGGGATGTTCGGCGAGCACCGAGCATTTCCGGGTTACTCAGGCGGGAGCTCGGGTCTCCGCCCTGCACGTTTGGCGCTCTTTACAGAGCCAATGAACATGCAGGGATTGCCTGCCAGTCACTGTAATGCCGCAGCCATGTTGTTTGTGGGCATTACAGTGATTGGCTGGTCGCACAGCGTCACCTCGAGTATTTAAAACCAGGCGCTGCCATCTTGGACACAGTCGCTCCGGATCAGCCAGTGTAGGGTCAGTGCTGCTGAGCTAGGGAGAGATTTATACTCCGAAATAGTTAGTGTAGGGTCTCTAAAGCCTGCCAAATCAAACAAACAGTCCTTCTCAGGACTAATATTGTTCTCAGATATCAGGCAGGCAGGCTGTATAGGAGACGCAGTGGTTATACCAACAAACACTGCATTACAGTCCTGTGTGCTCCTGCTGGTCAAATTGCTAGACTTATTCCCCGGTCTCAGGGGCCAGGAAAAATCCTTTTTTTTTCATCTAAATCCTGTATTTTTTATTTCTTCAGTCAGACTGTACAAATATGCGTCTTATTAACCTTTTGGTATTTCCCTCCCCCCCCAAAAAAATTGAGTGTGTCTGTGACTGTTCAGACACCAATATATCTGTTTAAAAGAGTCTGGTGTAGGCCAGATAACTAGTACTGTGGTTTTGCAGTTTCACGGTTCAAATCTCTGTATTATCCTGCTTTTGGCATTTTTTCCGTAAAAAAAATCAGTAATAGTGTCTCCCTGCCTGTTCAGACACAAATATATCTGTTTAAAAGAGTCTGATGTAGGCCAGATAACTAGAACTGTGGTTTTGCAATTCCACGGTTCAAATCTCTGTATTATCTTGCCTTTGGCATTTTTTCCGTAAAAAAAAACAGTAATAGTGTCTCCCTGACTGTTCAGACTCAAATATATCTGTTTAAAAGAGTCTGGTGTAGGCCAGAGAAATAGAACTGTGGTTTTCCTCTTCCACGGTTCTAATCTCCTTTTTATTACCCTTTTTCCATTGATAGTGCGAGTGTATTTTACTTCATTTATAATGGGCAAGGCGCGTGGCAAGGGACATGGAACTGGACGTTCTGGTGATGGTGCGTGTAGAGGACGGGGCCGTGGCCAAGGTGAAAATGTGCCACAGCCAACAGCCACATCTTCTCACTCCCACTTCTTGACCGAATTACTAGGGAAGCACACTACAACACCAGTATTGCAAACTGATCAGTGTGAACAGGTTATTAATTGGATAGCAGATAATACTTCCAGTTACCTGGGCACCATCACCTCCGGTCTGTCTTCCACACGGTCAAGTTTTAGTAGCCGTGAGTCTCGACCACATACTTCTCCTCACCCTGATGCTCCTTCCTCCCTCCATGCCGAGTGTCGTCAGACAGCAACTGATCCCACACTTGGACACTCTGAAGAGCTGTTCACTGGTCCATTTCCATATTTGTGCCCCTCGCCTGCTCCGCTTGAAGTGGTGGAAGAGGAGATCCCATGTAGCGATGCCCAAATATTTGAACATCCACGGCCACAGGAAGTTGACGCTGGCAATTTGTCACAAGAGGTGGACGATGACGAGACACAATTTCCACGAAGTGAGGAGGAGGATTGTGGTGCGCAAGTGGAAGAGGAGAAGGTGGTGGATGATCTAGTAACTGACCCATCGTGGCAGGAGGACACACAGAGCGAGGCCAGCAGCACACAGGGTGAGGGGGGCAGAGTACCCCAACAGGCAGGAAGAAGCAGTGTGGTGGCCGCACACAGAAGGCGGGCAACAGTTCCTCGTAACACCAACATGAGGGACGTTGCCAGTACAACTGGTAGGTCTTCCAGAGTCTGGAATTTTTTTAAAGGCTTTGCTGATAACCCCAAAAAGGCCATTTGTACCACCTGCCATGCCAGCGTCAGCAGGGGTGACAAAACTACCAGCCTGACCACCACCAGCATTATCAGGCACATGACAGCAAAGCACCCGACTTTGTGGGGCGAACCCCAGGGTCCACGACCAGTGTCAGCGAGTGTCACCACTGCTTCTTCCGCTGTTGTGCGTGTAATAGAACCCCCTGTTGTGCGTGCAAGGCAATCCCCTGTCCATACTGCATGAAAAGATGCCCCCTCCTCTCAGTCTTCACTTGTTATGGCAGTTTCTCAAGAAACAGCATCAACGTCCACGTCCACGTCCCACCGCAGCATTCAATTGTCCAGATCCCAGAGCTTTCAACGAAAGCGCAAATTCGCAGCCAACGCCCCACAGGCCACAGTCCTAAATTTGCACATTTCACAACTGCTTGCGTTGGAAATGCTGCCTTTTAGGCTGGTGGAGACGGAATCCTTCCGCAACCTTATGGCGGTGGCCGTCCCTCGGTACTCGGTCCCCAGCCGACACTATTTTGCCCGGTGTGCCATCCCCGCACTACACAAGCACGTGTCCCAAAACATCTGCCGTGCCCTCAACAACGCAGTTACTGGGAGAGTCCACCTGACAATGGACATATGGACAAGTGCTTGAGGCCAGGGACGGTACATCTCCCTGACGGCACACTGGGTAAACATATTGGAAGCCGGGACCCAGTCGGACCTTGGGATGGAACACATCCTCCCCACACCGAGGATTGTGGGCCCTATGTCAGAGTTGCCCCCACAGTGTACAGCTCCTGCGCATCATCCTCCTCCTCCTCCTCATGTTCAGCCTCCATCTCAGATATCACCACATCAGTTACAAGCTGGAAGCACTGCAGTACTGCCTCAGCCAAGCGGCAACAGGCTCATAAGCTTAGGTGATAAACCTCACACTGCTGAGTTGTGGACAGCTGTGAAAGAGCAGGCAGATCTGTGGCTGAGACCGCTGAACCTACATCCAGGCATGGTCGTGTGTGACAATGGCCGTAACCTGGTGGCGGCTCTGAGGCGAGGCGAGATCACACACGTACCATGCCTGGCTCATGTGCTTAACCTCGTGGTTCAGTGGTTTCTTAAATCATACCCCGAGTTTCCAGATCTGCTCGTCAAAGTACGCCGCCTGTCAGCTCATTTTCGGAAGTCGGCTACAGCTTCCGCCGCCCTTGCTGTGTTTCAGCAGCGTTTGCAGCTTCCGGCACACCGACTGGTGTGTGATGTCCCCACACATTGGAACTCTATCCTCCACATGTTGCAAATGATTTGTGAGCAGAAGAGAGCAGTTGTGGAGTACCAGCTGCAACAAGGCCATCGATATTCAGGTCAGACTCCACACATAAGACCTCAGGAGTGGACCTGGATGTCTGACATATGTACCATCCTGACAAACTTTGAGGAGTCCACCAAGATGGTGAGTGGCGATGACGCCATCATTAGCGTCAGCATCCCACTTGTCTGTCTTTTGCAATGCTCTCTGCAGAGAATTAAAGAGGAGGCATTGCAGCCAGAGTATGATGAGATGGATCAAGAAGCCGTAATAGGCGATTACACACAGCGCAGCCTCATCTCATCCCAACGTGCATTGGGGGACAATGAGGGAGAGGAGGAGGAGGAAGAACATGGTATCATGCGCTGTAGACGGTAGTACCTGTACAACTGTCATACCATTGGTTCAGCGTGGGTGGCCTGATGACAGGGGGGAGGAGCAGAGCATGATCAGTCGTCATCTTGGTGAGGACACGGAAGTCTTGCCCGTTACCAGTCTGGCAAGCATGGCTGACTTTATGTTACGCTGCCTTAACCGTGACCCTCGCGTTGTCAAAATGTTGGGTGACAGTCATTACTGGTTGGTGACACTTTTAGACCCCTGCTACAAGGAGAACTTTCACTCTCTTATTCCTGAGGTGGAGAGGTGAGGTCTACAAAAATGTAGCAGTACCAGAAGGCCCTTGCTGCAGAACTGTTAAAAAAATTCCCATCTGAACACGCTAGCAGCAGAGGTCACAGTTCATTAACCAACCAAGGCGTACAGGCGAGAGAGACGCAACTCCAATCCAGCAGAGGCAGGGGAACACTGTCAACATTCTGGGACAGTTTTCTGAGACCCGCCCAGCTTACAGGCCCTGAGGCGCGGGATACTCTCACAAGGAGTGGAAAGTTTCAAAAGATGGTGAGGGAGTACCTTGCCAACCGTACCAGCGTCCTCCGTGATTCCTCTGTGCCTTTTAATTATTGGGTATCCAAGCTGGACACTTGGAATGAACTCGCTCTGTACGCCTTGGAGGTCCTGGCCTGCCCTGCCGCTAGCATGTTATCGGAGCGTGTTTTTAATGCCGCTGGGGGGAATTATAA
This sequence comes from Phyllobates terribilis, assembly GCF_046119375.1. Taxonomy (NCBI): domain Eukaryota; kingdom Metazoa; phylum Chordata; class Amphibia; order Anura; family Dendrobatidae; genus Phyllobates; species Phyllobates terribilis. The sequence continues at coordinate 193,197,413 of NW_027362772.1, read as the reverse complement.
CTGATAAGCGCACTCGCCTGTCAACTGACAATGCTGACAAGCTTACCCTTATCAAAATGAACAAGAGCTGGATTGGACAAGACTTCTCATCACCACCAAATTACAGCAGAGTAACATAAAGTCAAATCCACTGTGTTATTTCGGGAGGTGTATTCCCATGCACCGCTTCACACCCACACATGGGTATGCGCTTCCTCATTTCGGCTGTTTTTTGCTCTTCTCCTTATCCTCAGGTTCCACCACCACTATACCACCGGGGTGACCATGGTCCATGTTGCCAGCATTGCAAGTTCCTCCTTCCTAATTTTTGGCAGCTTTTGCTTGGAAGGCATAGGCAAAGACTATGGGAGACCAACTCCCCAAAAATGGGAATAAAGTTTTTAATATGCTGTACTGCATGGCTCTTGAAAGGTGCATTAAAACCATCTTGTTAAGCTACTGTGACCTCCACCACTCTTCCAAAGGGCAATAAAACCATCTTGTTAAACCACTCTGACCTCCATGTCTCTTCCAAGGGGCATTAAAACCGTCTTGTTAAGCTACTGTGACCTCCACGTCTCTTCCAAGGGTCATTAAAACTGTCCTGTTAAACCACTCTGACCTCCAAGTCTCTTCCAAGGGGCATTAAAACCGTCTTGATAAGCTACTGTGACCTCCACCACTCTTCCAAGGAGCATTAAAACTGTCTTGTTAAGCTATTGTGACGTCCACCACTCTTCCAAGGGGCATTAAAGCCATCTTGTTAAGCTACTGTGACCTCCACCACTCTTCCAAGGGGCATTAAAACCGTCTTGTTAAGCTACTGTGACCTCCACCACTCTTCCAAGGAGTATTAAAACCGTCTTGTTAAGCTACTGTGACCTCCACGTCTCTTCCAAGGGGCATTAAAACTGTCTTGCTAAGCTAGTGTGACCTCCACCACTCTTCCAAGGGGCATTAAAACTGTCTTGTTAAGCTACTGTGACCTCCACCACTCTTCCAAGGGGCATTAAAACCGTCTTGTTAAGCTACTGTGACCTCCACCACTCTTCCAAGGAGCATTAAAACCATCTTGTTAAGCTACTGTGACCTCCACGTCTCTTCCAAGGGGTATTAAAACCGTCTTGTTAAACCACTCTGACCTCCAGGTCTCTTCCAAGGGGCATTAAGACCGTCTTGTTAAGCTACTGTGACCTCCACGTCTCTTCCAAGGGGCATTAAAACCGTCTTGTTAAACCACTTTGACCTCCACGTCTCTTCCAAGGGTCATTAAAACTGTCTTGTTAAACCACTCTGACCTCCACGTCTCTTCCAAGGGGCATTAAAACCGTCTTGTTAAGCTACTGTGACCTCCACCACTCTTCCAAGGAGCATTAAAACCATCTTGTTAAACTACTGTGACCTCCACGTCTCTTCCAAGGGGTATTAAAACCGTTTTGTTAAACCACTCTGACCTCCAGGTCTCTTCCAAGGGGCATTAAAACCGTCTTGTTAAGCTACTGTGACCTCCACGTCTCTTCCAAGGGGCATTAAAACCGTCTTGTTAAACCACTCTGACCTCCACGTCTCTTCCAAGGGTCATTAAAACTGTCTTATTAAACCACTCTGACCTCCACGTCTCTTCCAAGGGGCATTAAAACCGTCTTGATAAGCTACTGTGACCTCCACCACTCTTCCAAGGAGCATTAAAACTGTCTTGCTAAGCTATTGTGACCCCCACCACTCTTCCAAGGGGCATTAAAGCCATCTTGTTAAGCTACTGTGACCTCCACCACTCTTCCAAGGGGCATTAAAACCGTCTTGCTAAGCTACTGTGACCTCCACCACTCTTCCAAGGAGTATTAAAACCGTCTTGTTAAGCTACTGTGACCTCCACGTCTCTTCCAAGGGGCATTAAAACTGTCTTGCTAAGCTACTGTGACCTGGACCACTCTTCCAAGGGGCATTAAAACCATCTTGTTAAGCTACTGTGACCTCCACCACTCTTCCAAGGAGCATTAAAACCATCTTGTTAAGCTACTGTGACCTCCAAGTCTCTTCCAAGGGGTATTAAAACCGTCTTGTTAAACCACTCTGACCTCCAGGTCTCTTCCAAGGGGCATTAAAACCGTCTTGTTAAGCTACTGTGACCTCCACGTCTCTTCCAAGGGGCATTAAAACCGTCTTGATAAACCACTCTGACCTCTACGTCTCTTCCAAGGGGCACTAAAACTGTCTTGATAAGCTAGTGTGACCTCCACCACTCTTTCAAGGAGCATTAAAACTGTCTTGTTAAGCTATTGTGACCTCCACCACTCTTCCAAGGGGCATTAAAACCATCTTGTTAAGCTACTGTGACCTCCACCACTCTTCCAAGGGGCATTAAAACCGTCTTGTTAAGCTACTGTGACCTCCACGTCTCTTCTAAGGGGCATTAAAACCTTCTTGTTAAACCACTCTGACCTCCACGTCTCTTCCAAGCGGCATTAAAACCATCTTGTTAAGCTACTGTGACCTCCATTTCTTTTCCATGGGGCATTAAAACTGTCTTGTTAAGCTACTGTGACCTCCACGTCTTTTCCAAGGGGCATTAAAGCCGTCTTGTTAAGCTATTGTGACCTCCACCTCTCTTCCAAGGGGCATTAAAACCATCTTGTTAAGCTACTGTGTAGCATCGGCATCCCTGCCTCCAGCTAGGCAGGGACGCTGTTCCCCTCACCTCTCCGCTCTGTGCCCGGCGTCTTCCTCCCGCTCTGCTGGCAGCGCGCTCTGCTTCCCGGCCATGGTGCTTAGGGCGCGCGCTCCCCCTCTCTTAAAAGGGCCGCGCGCGCCGTCCTAAGGAGTCCTCGGCCAATGGCCGGAGGACTTCACCATATATAAGGCACCTCCTCCAAAATGGAGGTGCCCGAGCAATGTTGTTGCAAAGCCTTCACTCTGCTTCAGCCCTCAGGTCCTGTTTCCAGTTACCTGCCAGTCACCTGCCAGATTCCTGCTTGATACCTGCCAGATATCCGTTTACCTGCTTGCAAGCCTGCGGTCTGACGGTCTGCCTTCCAACACCTGTCAGTCTGTCTATGGACCAGCCTGCCCGCTCACCTGGGAGCGCTCGTCTGCTACCTGCCTGCTAGCCTACCTGGAGGCTCCGCCGTCACTTGCCGTGACCACCTGCCTGTCCAGAGACTCTTGTCTGCTCACCTGGGAGCGCTCACCTGCTACCTGCCTGCTAGCCTACCTGGAGGCTCCGCCGTCACTTGCCGTGACCACCTGCCTGTCCAGAGACTCCTGTCTGCTCACCTGGGAGCGCTCATCTGCTACCTGCCTGCTAGCCTACCTGGAGGCTCCGCCGTCACTTGCCGTGACCACCTGCCTGTCCAGAGACTCTCGCCTGCTCACCTAGGAGCGCTCACCTGCTACCTGCCTGCTAGCCTACCTGGAGGCTCTGCCATCACTAGCCGTGACAACCTGCCTGTCCAGAGACTGTCCCTGTCACTTGCCGTGAGTACCCGTCCTTCTACCCAGAGACTGTCCCTGTCACTTGCCGTGACCACCTGCCCTTCTACCCAGAGACTGTCCCTGTCACTTGCCGTGACTACCTGCCCTTCTACCCAGAGACTGTCCCTGTCACTTGCCGTGATTACCTGCCCGTCTTCCCTGGGAGCCACCCGCTTCCTTACAAGGACCGCCCCCTTGTATAGTTGCTCAGAGGTTCCGCCTTCCAGACCCGTTACAGTTTGCTCGGGCCATGGAATCCGGTGGCACCCAAGCTCCCTCGCTCTCGGACCTATGTCATGAACTGTCCCGTCAGAGGTCCCAACAGGAGTCCATCCTGAGTCACCTGCGGAGTGTCAACTCTCGCCTGGACACTCTGTCTGCTCCACCTGCAACCACCGCTAGTGTCATGACTCGCAACCCGGCAGCACCACTGCCCACCAATACCATGGTATCCTGTCCCGGACCCCGGTTTTCTGCACCTCCTCGTTTCGGAGGTGACTCCGCTCAAGCTCGGGGCTTCATAAACCAGTGCACCCTGCACTTTGAACTCTTGTCCTACCAGTTTATCTCCGACCGGTCCAAAGTAGTCTTTATCATGTCCCACCTCACGGGGGAGGCTCTGGCTTGGCTAAATCCTCTGTGGGAGAAAGGAGATCCTCTGGTGTCCGACCTGCCAGCCTTTCTCACGGCTTTCCGGAAAGTCTTCGACGAACCTGGACGGAATACCTCATCCGCATCGTCTCTGCTACGCCTCCGTCAAGGAGATCTCACCGTGGGCCAATATGCCATACGGTTCCATACCCTTGCTTCGGAGCTGGCCTGGGATAACGACGCTCTGGTGTCTGTCTTCTGGGAGGGTCTGTCCGGCCGTATTAAAGATGAATTCGCCGGTCGGGACATTCCTACCACTCTCGACGACTTAATAACACTTGCCACCCGGATTGACATCCGATTCCAGGAGCGCGCCAAAGAGGTTACCCGTGAGAGGAGGTTTCAACGTCTAGCCCCCACCTTCCAGAAACCCGTCACTCCCTCCGTTACTCCCCAGGCACACTCTCCTGAGCCTATGCAGGTCGACCAGACCAAGATGGTCAAAACCCATCAAGACTTACGCCGTGCCGAGGGGAGCTGCTTCTACTGTGGCAGTAAGGAGCACCGGATCCGTTCCTGCCCAGAGAGGTCGGGAAACGCCTGTGTCTAGGATCGCTCAGAGAGGTCGCCCTAGACAAAAGTAAACCCTCTCCATCTCTGATGCTGTCAGTCTCTATCTCCTGCGGAGAGAACCGCTATTTTGAACTGGCTCAACTTGACTCAGGAGCTGCTGGAAATCTCATTTCTCAGTCTCTGGTAGAGAAATACCGCATTCCCACCAAACCTCTGGCCGCACCTTTATCTGTCGCCGCCGTGGATGGGGGCCTCTTACCACATCCCATCCAACTCATCACCGAATCCATAACTCTGCAGGTGGGAATGCTGCATTCTGAGAGCATCTCCTTTCATGTTCTGCCTGGACTCTCTCACGCACTCTTGTTAGGCCTACCTTGGCTCCAGAAACATGCACCCGTGATTGACTGGCAGACCGGAGAAGTCCTTCGCTGGGGACAGGACTGCCATAGGACTTGTCTAGTTCCCGTTCATCCTGCTCGTCCTTCTCCTACACCAGTCAGTCTACCCGGTCTACCGGTTCCCTATTGGTCTTATGCGGATGTCTTCAATAAAAAAGAAGCAGAGACATTACCCCCTCATAGACCATACGATTGTCCAATCGACCTGATTCCCGGCTCTACTCCTCCCCGTGGGCATATCTACCCTTTGTCCGCAGCGGAGACCCGGTCCATGTCAGAATATGTTGAGGAGAATCTGGCCCGGGGATGTATCCGGAAATCTACCTCCCCGGCGGGAGCAGGCTTCTTCTTCGTCAAAAAGAAGGACGGCTCACTCCGTCCATGTATAGATTATAGAGGCCTTAACCAGATTACTGTGAAGAATAAAAACCCCCTCCCGCTCATTCCTGAATTATTTGACCGCCTGAGGGGGGCTAGAATCTTCACCAAACTGGATCTCCGTGGGGCGTATAACCTGGTCCGTATCCGTCAGGGGGATGAGTGGAAGACGGCATTCAACACCCGGGACGGCCACTATGAGTACCTTGTAATGCCCTTCGGTCTCTGTAACGCTCCTGCCATCTTTCAAGAGTTGGTCAATGACATCTTCCGTGACCTTCTCTACTCCTGCGTGGTGGTGTACCTGGACGACATCTTGGTCTTCTCTCCGGACCTTCCTACTCACCGGAGGGATGTTCGTCAGGTCCTGCTCAGGCTCAGGCAGAACCACCTCTACGCTAAATATGAGAAGTGCATCTTTGAGCAGACCTCTCTTCCATTTCTGAGTAGAGATGAGCGTTGTTCGACTCGAACTGTTCGCCAATCTCAAATTCGAGCTGTTTTGGGCGGTGTTCGAGCCGTTCGGCGAACACGAACGATTTGAGAAAAATTCGGCTGTTCGAGATTATGTTCGATAACTGTTCGTGCACCAAAATCATAACTGGATTTTTTCTCAGTAATGATGAAAATTAATGTTAATACGCAGTTTGAGTGTACAGCGGGGTGGGGGGAGGGGCAGGGGATGGATCTCTGCAGGAATAATGAAGATCTCCATTTTTTTTTCTCTTTCCCGCATTTACAGTGGGAGGTGCAATCTGTCAGCCTATCAGCAGCGCACACACGGAGCGAAGTGCTTTTTTTCACACAAGCAAGGGCATGTGTCATTGGCAGTGTATGTCACATGTCCTTGCCCTATAAGACCAAGCCATTTTCCCCGTCGCCACAATTTTCTCACTGCTGTAGCTGCGTGTTAGACGGCACCGCTGTTGCTGTGTGCGCTATACCTTGTTAATTTCAAGCCAATTTTTGCACAAATCTACAGATAGCTTGGGAGTAGGGAATAGTTGTGATTGCAGTCCTTTTAAGGACTAGGTTACAGCATTTCCTACGACTTTTATCAGGCAGGTCTGTGCTCTTAAAAAGATAGATTGTGGGAGTAAAGACTAATTGTAATTGCAGTCCTTTTCAGGACTAGGTTACATCAGTTCCTATCAGTTTTTGCCAGGCAGGTCTGTGCCAGTGCTGTGCAAGTTTTTTTCACAGCATTTGGCTGAATCTAGCAAAGCTAATCCTTTTTGGCCTATTGCAGAGTGTGTTAGTCAGTGGAGTAGCCTATCTGTGTTGCAAGATATACCACCTGTGTATAGAATACCAATTTTTTTACTGCACCTAGTGAAGTAAAATCTTTTGGGCATAGCATCATTCTATTAGTCCATCTATACTGACCTCCATCAGGTTGCAAATTGAATATAATTTTTTTCTGCATCTAGCTCTGAAAAAATATTTGGGCTTCTAGCAGTGTGTGGGACTTGTTCTATTAGTCCATCTATACTGACCTCCATCAGGTTGCAAACTGAATATAATTTTTTTCTGCATCTACCTCTGAAAAAATATTTGGCCTTCTAGCAGTGTTTAGGACTTGTTCTATTAGTCCATCTATACTGACCTCCATCACGCTGCAAATTCAAAATAATTTTTTGTCTGCATCTAGCTCGGAAAAAATATTTGGCCTTCTAGCAGTGTGTGGGACTTTCTCTATTAGTCCATCTATACTGACCTCCATCAGGTTGCAAATTAAAAATAATTTTTATCTGCATCTACCTCTGAAAAAATATTTGGGCTTCTAGCTGTGTGTGGGACTTGTTCTATTAGTCCATCTATACTGACCTCCATCAGGTTGCAAACTGAATATAATTTTTTTCTGCATCTAGCTCTGAAAAAATATTTGGCCTTCTAGCAGTGTGTGGGACTTTCTCTATTAGTCCATCTATACTGACCTCCATCAGGTTGCAAACTGAATATAATTTTTTGTCTGCATCTAGCTCTGAAAAAATATTTGGCCTTCTAGCAGTGTGTGGGACTTTCTCTATTAGTCCATCTATACTGACCTCCATCAGGTTGCAAATTAAAAATAATTTTTTGTCTGCATCTATCTCTGAAAAAATATTTGGCCTTCTAGCAGTGTGTGGGACTTTCTCTATTAGTCCATCTATACTGACCTCCATCAGGTTGCAAATTCAAAATAATTTTTTGTCTGCATCTAGCTCTGAAAAAATATTTGGCCTTCAAGCAGTGTGTGTGACTTTCTCTATTAGTCCATCTATACTGACCTCCATCAGGCTGCAAATTAAAAATAATTTTTATCTGCATCTACCTCTGAAAAAATATTTGGCCTTCTAGCTGTGTGTGGGACTTGTTCTATTAGTCCATCTATACTGACCTCCATCAGGTTGCAAACTGAATATAATTTTTTTCTGCATCTACCTCTGAAAAAATATTTGGGCTTCTAGCTGTGTGTGGGACTTGTTCTATTAATCCATCTATACTGACCTCCATCAGGTTGCAAACTGAATATAATTTTTTTCTGCATCTACCTCTGAAAAAATATTTGGGCTTCTAGCTGTGTGTGGGACTTGTTCTATTAGTCCATCTATACTGACCTCCATCAGGTTGCAAACTGAATATAATTTTTTTCTGCATCTAGCTCTGAAAAAATATTTGGCCTTCTAGCAGTGTGTGGGACTTTCTCTATTAGTCCATCTATACTGACCTCCATCAGGTTGCAAATTAAAAATAAGTTTTATCTGCATCTAGCTCTGAAAAAATATTTGGCCTTCTAGCAGTGTGTGGGACTTTCTCTATTAGTCCATCTATACTGACCTCCATCAGGTTGCAAATTAAAAATAATTTTTTGTCTGCATCTAGCTCTGAAAAAATATTTGGCCTTCTAGCAGTGTGTGGGACTTTCTCTATTAGTCCATCTATACTGACCTCCATCAGGTTGCAAATTCAAAATAATTTTTTGTCTGCATCTAGCTCTGAAAAAATATTTGGCCTTCTAGCAGTGTGTGTGACTTTCTCTATTAGTCCATCTATACTGACCTCCATCAGGCTGCAAATTAAAAATAATTTTTATCTGCATCTACCTCTGAAAAAATATTTGGCCTTCTAGCTGTGTGTGGGACTTGTTCTATTAGTCCATCTATACTGACCTCCATCAGGTTGCAAACTGAATATAATTTTTTTCTGCATCTACCTCTGAAAAAATATTTGGGCTTCTAGCTGTGTGTGGGACTTGTTCTATTAATCCATCTATACTGACCTCCATCAGGTTGCAAACTGAATATAATTTTTTTCTGCATCTACCTCTGAAAAAATATTTGGGCTTCTAGCTGTGTGTGGGACTTGTTCTATTAGTCCATCTATACTGACCTCCATCAGGTTGCAAACTGAATATAATTTTTTTCTGCATCTAGCTCTGAAAAAATATTTGGCCTTCTAGCAGTGTGTGGGACTTTCTCTATTAGTCCATCTATACTGACCTCCATCAGGTTGCAAATTAAAAATAATTTTTATCTGCATCTAGCTCTGAAAAAATATTTGGCCTTCTAGCTGTGTGTGGGACTTGTTCTATTAGTCCATCTATACTGACCTCCATCAGGTTGCAAACTGAATATAATTTTTTTCTGCATCTAGCTCTGAAAAAATACTTGGCCTTCTAGTAGTGTGTGGGACTTTCTCTATTAGTCCATCTATACTGACCTCCATCAGGTTGCAAATTAAAAATATTTTTTTGTCTTTTTTTGTCTGCATCTAGCTCTGAAAAAATATTTGGCCTTCTAGCAGTGTGTGGGACTTTCTCTATTAGTCCATCTATACTGACCTCCATCAGGTTGCAAACTGAATATATTTTTTTTCTGCATCTACCTCTGAAAAAATATTTGGGCTTCTAGCTGTATGTATGACTTGTTCTATTAGTCCATCTATACTGACCTCCATCAGGTTGCAAACTGAATACAATTTTTTTCTGCATCTACCTCTGAAAAAATATTTGGGCTTCTAGCTGTGTGTGGGACTTGTTCTATTAGTCCATCTATACTGACCTCCATCAGGTTGCAAATTGAATATAATTTTTTTCTGCATCTAACCCAGCCAATAGTTTTGGCCTAATACCACAGTTTGGCCACTCAGCTCTGCTCGGTTCCCATCCATTGTTTTTTTGTGCAAACAACTGCAGAGTTGTGAATTAGTTAACCACCAAAATGAGTGGAAAAAGGCCTGCTGCTGGTGGAAAGGGGAATAGGCGTGTTGGGAAGGGGAAAAAAGGTTGTGTCCGTGGGGTAGGTGTTAAAGCAACAGTAACATCTGCAGAAGAAAGACCATCTTCCAGCCAAACTAAAATATCTACTTCTTTTAGCGGACAATGTGATAAGATCCCTTTCTTACGGCCACGCCAATCGCTATAAATTCCAGATGAGGCACAAAAACAGCAGGTGCTTCAACGGATATAAAGTGCTCCTTTAAGTGGGCTCTCCTCCACATCAACTTCAACATCACAAATACTCCAGTCCTCAAAGGTGTCACCCCAATCGCACTTGCTTCCTCACAGCTCCCAAATCTCCAGCTGCCCGTCTGAGTATGAGGTAGAACAGATGGTTGAGTCTGCAGAGCTGTTTACTCATACTATAGCCTGGGAATCATAGATCGACTCCAGCGCTTCTGTGAATCCAGACGAGGAAATGATCTGCACTGATGCCCAGAATCTTTATGAGTCGGATCCAGGACCAGACGCAGAAGGTTCTGACCATAATGTAGACCCTCATTCCCAAACTGTAACACCTGTTGGTGGAGACAATGAGGAAGATGATGATGAGACTCAAATACCTGATTGGAGCGACAACTTTAGTTTTTTGTCAGGGCAGGAACAGGTTGGCTCTGAGGACGACGGGTGTGATAACGCACAGGGTGATGATGATGAGGTTGGAGATCCCACTTACTGTCAACCCACAGTCAGCCAAGAGATGAGGTCAGCAGAGGAGGTGGAGGAAGATGCTAGTGACGATGAGGTCAGGTTGCGCCTTCCTGGACAGAGACGTAGTACTGGAAGCACGTCAACAACTGCATCCTCAAACACAACTCTGCCTCTCACCACAAGTCGTGGTGGCTCTTCAGGTCGCATGGGTGCTAAGCCTTGCATAGCCTGGGCATTTTTTCAGATCGATAAAGATGACCCAACTCGTGTTATCTGTAACATTTGTCAGCAAAAGCTAAGTAGAGGCCAAAAAATACATAGTTTGAGTACTTCATGCATGAACCGGCACATGGACATGAAGCATAAGTTGCAGTGGGAGGCTCAGTGTGCTACAATGCGGCCTAGCCGGCCGGGCCAACCACCGTCTGCCATATCTTGTGCATCCGCGGCCTCTTCATCCTCTGTGACTGGGGGGACAGCAGTCACACCTGTTTTGGGGCACAGACCTGCCACCTCTTTACCCGCAACAGCCAGCGTGATTGGCAGGTCATCATTTTCTTTGGAGGTGGTAACACCAGCTGGTGTTGAGCGCTGTCCGACATCGATAGCACCACCTTTGGATCAAGGCAACCTAACATGTCTGCCTGCATCTTCCTCACAGACCGGCAGTTTGCCGGGGACACCCTTATCAACCCCGTCTAAGCACAATAGCCAGCCCTCGGTCCCTCAGATGTGGACAAGTAAAAGACCATTTCCTCCTAGCCATGAGAAAGCTAAGAGGTTGAATTTCACCATCTGCAAGCTCTTGGCTACAGAAATGCTGCCTTTCCGCCTGGTGGACACAGAGGATTTTCGAGACCTTATGTCCGTCGCAGTGCCCCAGTACCAGATGCCCAGTCGGCACTACTTCTCAAAGAAAGGTGTGCCTGCGCTCCACCAGCATGTCGCACACAACATCACCGCTTCTTTGAGAAACTCTGTGTGTGACAGGGTGCATTTCACCACAGACACTTGGACGAGTAGGCATTGGCAGGGGCGTTACATGTCGCTGACTGGGCACTGGGTAACTATGGTGACAGCAGGACAAGGGGCTGCTGTCCAAGTCTTGCCGTCCCCACGAGTTGTGCGTCAATCCTCTTTATGTCAAAGTTCCTCCACTGCTTCTGCCTCCTCAACCTCCTCTCGGTCTTCCACCTGCACCCAAAGCCTGTCTGGTCATGCCACAAGCTTTCTAACTGCGCAGAAGGGATCCTGCACACCTCCTTACTATGCTGGCAGTAGGGCTCAACGTCATCAGGCGGTTTTTACTTTGAAATGTCTGGGAAATGTGAGTCACACAGCTGAGGAGTTGTGGTCAGCTCTGGAGAACCAATTTCATGAATGGTTGTCTCCACTGGACCTGAAACCAGGGAAGGCCGTGTGCGATAATGCTGCAAACCTGGGTGCGGCCCTTCGCCGGGGCAATGTCACACACGTGCCTTGTATGGCTCACGTGTTGAACCTGGTTGTCCAGCAATTTTTAGCCCACTATCCCAGACTAGATGGCCTTCTGCAGAGGGCACGGTCGCTGTGTGCTCACTTCCGCCGTTCGCATCCCGCAGCTCAGCGACTTACATCTCTACAGAAGTCGTTGGGCCTGCCACTTCACCGGCTAAAATGCGATGTGCCTACCCGGTGGAATTCAACTCTGCACATGTTGCAGCGACTGTGGCAGCACTGACAAGCCCTGGTGCAATACGTTCTGACGTATAGCCTGGGCCAACGAGATCCAGAGGTGGGGCAAATCACGCTGGAGGAGTGGTCTCAGATCAGGGACCTATGCACCCTTCTGCACAGTTTTGAAATGGCGACGAAGATGTTTAGTGCTGACGATGCCATTATCAGCATGACTATTCCGGTGATTTACATGCTGGAGCACATGTTAAACAGAATTCGGAGTCAGGTGGTGGCACAAGAGGAGGTGGAGGAAGTAGAGGAGGAGGAGTTGTATGCGGAAGGGCTAACATCTGCAAGGTCCAGACGGTCGGCAGCACCAAGGCGGCAGGCATGTGAGGGTGGGGGAGATGGTTTTACCAGGGCGCATGGTAGCAGCCAAACTAGTGAGGAAGGTGCAGGAGCCCAGGAAGAAGTGGAGGACGAACTGATGGAAGACTCATCAGATGAGGGAGACCTTGATCACATTTCTGTTGTGCGAGGTTGGGGGGAGAGGACAGAGGAAGGAAGCATGATTGTTACCTCGCCACCAACACAACAGGGACTTGGTGCTCCTGGATGCGCAACACACATGAGTGCCTTCTTGCTGCACTACCTGCAACATGACCCTCGAATTGTGAGAATTAGAAATAATCCTGACTACTGGGTTGCCACACTGTTAGATCCCCGGTACAAAAGTAAATTTGCAGAAATTATTCCTGCCATAGAAAGGGATGCACGCATGCAGGAGTATCAGCAGAGACTGTTGCAGAATCTTACATGTGCTTTTCCACAAAACACCAGTGGTGCACGTAGTGAATCTCACAGTTCCAACTTGCCAACCGTGGGACCGTCAAGTGTTCAGCACTCAAACCGTAACAGAACCACAGTATCTGCTGGTAACATCAATTTTGCGGAATCATTTCACCACTTTTTTAGCCCATCCTTTGCAAGGCCACAGGAGACAAGAAGTCTGACACATAGTCAACGCCTAGAGACGATGGTACAGGAGTATCTCCAAGTAAACATTGAAGCCATGACTGTGTCACTGGACCCTTGCTCTTTTTGGGCTTCTAATCTGGATAAATGGCAGGAGCTAGCCACTTACGCCTTGGAGATCTTGTCATGCCCCGCAGCCAGCATTCTGTCTGAACGTGTGTCCAGCGCTGCTGGTGGTGTGCTGACAGATAAGCGCACGCGGCTCTCCACTGATAATGTAGACAGACTCACGTTCATAAAGATGAACAAATCATGGATCCGAAACGACTTTTCTACCCCTGTGTCATCCTGGGGAGAGTAAAAGCTTGATGATTGGTTAAAATCACCCTACCAACCGTTTTAAGCTTTCAAATTACTAATCATGTTTATCTGTATCTTGGCTGGAAAATAATTTGGGCTTTGTAGCAGTGTGCAGCACTGATTCTATTAGGCCATCTATAATAAGCTCCACCAGATTTAAAATTACTAATCATGTTTATCTGTATCTTGACTGGAAAATAATTTGGGCTTTGTAGCAGTGTGCAGCACTGATCCTATTAGGCCATCTATACTAAGCTCCACCAGATTTAAAATTAATAATAATTTTTAACTGGATCTAGCCCGGAAAATAATTTTGGGGCTCCGAGATGCGCAAGACACATAAGTGCCTTCTTGCTGCACTACCTGCAACATGACCCTCATATTGTCAGAATTCGAAGTAATCATGACTACTGGGTTGCCACACTCTTAGATCCCCCAAACTTTTCGATCAACCTTTTCATTTTAATAAAGACCAAAAAAATGGTCATTTTTGAAATTATAAGCATTAGCAGGTTATTAGAAACTGAAATCAAACAGTTTTCAACTCAAAACTTTATTCTAGGTGATGTTACATTTTCACATAGGACCCTTTGTTCGAAAGGAGCTTCTGAACTCTCTAATCCATTGAATTTGTCAGGTTTTGGATGGTTTCTGCTTCAATTGTTTTGCATGAGGACAGAATACCCTCCCAGAGCTGTTGCTTAGATGTGAACTGCCTCCCGCCATCATAGACACTCCTTTTGATGATGCTCCAGAGGTTCTGAATGGGGTAGAGGTCAGGGGAGCATGGGGGTCACACCATAAGTTTGTCCCCTTTTATGCCCATATCAGCCAGAGATGCAGATGTTTTATGTGCAGCATGAGATGGTGCATTATCATGCAAAAAAATGATCTTGCTGTGAAATACACGGTTCTTCTTCTTGAACCATGGCAGGAAGTGCTGTTTGAGAAAATCCACATACATTATGGAGTTCATCTTTAGCACCTTCAGGGATCCTAAAGGGGCCGACAATCTCTCTCCCCATGATTCCAGCCCAAAACATTACTCCACCTCCTCCTTGTTGGCGCTGTAGCCGTGTTTGCGTGGGGTGTCCATCAACCAGCCATCCTCCACTCCATCCATCTGGACCATCGAGCGCTGCACGGCACTCATCCGTGAACAAAACAGTTTTGAAATCAGTCTTCATGTAATGTTTGGCCCACTGGAGCCGTTTCTGCTTGTGTGAAGTGGATAGAGGAGGTCGACAGGATGGCGTATGCACAGCTGCAAACCTCTGAAGGACCCTGCATCTTGTTGTTCGGGGGACGTTGGAGGCACCAGCAGCTTCAAAAACTTGTCTGCTGCTATGACAAGGCTTTTTTGCCGCTGCTCTTTTAACCTGACGTAATTGCCTGTAGGAAAGAGTCCTCAATTTGCCCTTATCAGCACGCACACGTGTGTACTGTGAATCAGCTACATACTTCTTGATTGCCAAGACACTTCATCCTGATCATCGCACAATGTTGATTGTAGTCATGCCTTGACCTAAACACTCCACAATTTGTTGCTTCTCAGCAGCCGACACATCCTTTTTCTTTCCCATTTTGGCAGAAAATGTAGGCTGCTTAATAATGTGAGACAGCCTTCTTAAGTAGTCTTGCCTTTCATTGGACACACCTGCCAAACTAATTAGCACAGGTGTCTGCAATTGCTTACAGTGATATAAAGAGCCCTGACACACATCACCATCAATGAGTTTAACTGACAAACAAACAAATTCTTCCCTTATCACTCCTAAACACTTTTTGCATAATAATTTGGAACACAGTGTACATGTGCTTTTCCACAAAACACCAGTGGTTCACGTAGTGAATCTTACAGTTCTAACTTGCCAACCGTGGTCTGTATGGAGTTGTTCAATAAAGGGCCCAAAATTAAGATAACATAGATGGGAGAGGTCTCTATGAATAGGAATTCCTAAGTATTTGATACCCTGTGAGGGCCAGGCAAAGGGAAAGTTGGACTGGATGGAATCCTATATGGATTTGGGGAGGGAGACATCGAGGGCCTCAGACTTCGCTGCATTGATTTTAAAATTTGACCATGTAACAAAGTGACCTATTTCAGCCATAACAGCATGGATGGATATATGTGATTGAGTGATATATACTAGGACATCATCAGCAAATAGAGAGCACTTGTACTCGGTGCCTCCCACCTCAATCCACCTAATATTGGGGTTATGGCGAATTGATGAGAGCAGGTGCTCCGTCACTAGGATGTATAAGAGAGGGAACAGAGGACATCCCTGCCTTGTCCCATTGGTGATTGTGAAAGGTGATGAAAATGTTCTGATGCACCCCCTGGGCCTTGGGACACCCGGAGCCGGACCCTTTTTGGTGGATGCTGGTGGTTGTAGTCTTCGTGGCGGCGACCCGGTTCCGTGGCTCAGGGTGGTCAAACCAGTGGCGGAACTATTTATGTGGTTTTGATGTTTAAATGTCCGACTACGCCACCCGTGGATTGCGGTCAGAGTGAACCGCCGCTGCAGGGCAGACCGCTGAGGCTGGTGTTGTGGGTGCAGCAGAGCGTAGCATAACTCCCCACGGGAGGAGTATAGCCTCAGGGCAGTGTATGCGGAGGATGGGGGTGATGGTGCAGGGCAGCAGCAGTAACGACACGGAGTCAGTGATGCAGTCCAGGGCCTTTACTCACAGTTCTTATTATCCAGACCACGTCTGCAGGTAACGGCTGCTCATGTCGTACTGTGCTCACCAGGTGAGGGGCTCAGACAACTCCCAGATAACTTTGGAGCGCTTCACAGGACCCCCTTTGTGTGTCCTTTGTCTGGCCTTTCTTACCAACCCTTCTGTCCGGCTGCCTCGGGCCTCCTCTTGGTAAACTTGGCGCCAGTTTCCCTGACCCTATGTGGTGCCTTCCTAGCGGGTGTAGCGAGGGGCTGCGCCACATAAAATGTCACAGCCTCCGGTTTCTAGCTGAGGGTCGTTTCCTGCCTCCACTAGTTTCGGGGACCGGTCTCCCCCTTTGGCCTGACCCCTCCACGCAGGTGGATTCGGGCATGCGGTGGCGACTCGCCCGTCCGCACCCCTGGGATCCCTTCATTCCTCGTTCCTGGAGCCTTCTCCGCTCCTCTTCCTTCCTTCTCCCTCTTCCAGGCCTGGGCCTCTGTTACTAGGCCCGCCTCCGGAGCAGAGCTCATGCAGAGCCCCTGCTCCCTGCCACTTCTGCTCAGACTTCTCTGCACTGAACTAAGATGGTGCCCACCTTTTATACTCCCTTCTCAATGCACCCAGGAACTGCTTCCTCCCTGCTCCTGCACTACAGGGTTCCCCTTCCTCAGTGTTCCCTCCCCCCACTCCAGCCAGGGACAGGGACTGTCGTGCCCATCTCAGAGGCATATTGGTCGCCCTGCCCCACGGCAATGTGGTGTAATGCATGCAGGTGTCGGGTCCTGATCCACACTCCATCCTTACCTGAGAGTGAGATATCACACCTCTGGGTGAGGTGCAATACCTCTGTAGCAACCGAGCCCTCAGGGTGCTACAGTTCCATTTATCTTCAGCCTAGGTGACGTATTGTGATACAGGGCCATGATTTTGGCTATAAAAGGGTCCCCTAGACCCCTACCCCAAGCTTTTTAAGAGAATCATATATGGCGTGCCAGGAGACTCTATGGAATGCTTTCTCAGCATCCAACGAGAGTATCTAATTACAAATTTTTAACTGCATCTAGCCCAGGAAATACTTTGTGCCTAGTAGCAGTGTTTGCTAGTCAGCGGATTATCCCGGCTGTTAAGCAAGCTACTCCACCTGTAGTTTGGACACTTAATTTTTTCAAAGGAAATGCTTCGGGATCACGGGATACTCAGTGAAGAGCATCAGGAGGCACCCCAAGGCATAGGGGCTGGGACTGGCAGTAGGATGCCTTGCGGTGGACAGCCGAGCTCGATCCTTATAAAAGCTTTTTAACTGCAGCAGCTTTAGTGGACGCTACTGGAGCTGGAATTACGCGGCTGCTGGCATGAGACTTGCCCTCCAATAGATCCTTGTAAATGGATTTAAAGTGTATTCATTCAAATTAGAGAGACAATTTAAATTAAAAAGCTTAGAGCTGCCTCCACCACAGGGGGGCTCGCTCGACCCACCAGCGGACAGGCACCAGTATTGGGAGAGGGGGGCTGGCCGTCAGTGTTCACCGTGGCTCTGGTACAAACCCGGCGACACGGAGGTGGCATGGGCAGGAGCGGACTGAACGTGTCGGCTTCTCACTTTTTGGATTTTAGAAGGGCATGACATGCCTATATCTGTGTCTCCCCCTCCTTTTACTCCTCCACCTCTTTTCTTTTCGCATGACTATATGTACTTGTCACTTTTCCATGTGTTAGTTGTGTCTTCTGAGCAGTTTGTCAGCTTTTGGACACCTTTGAAGGTGTTTTCTATGTGTTTCTATGTGTTTTTGTTTGCCTGCCATTGGTTTTAACGGTGTTCGAAGGTGCTCGACGAACAGTTCGACGAACAGTTCGGCGAACACACGGGTGTTCGACGAACCGAACCGAACTCGAACACTACGGGGGTGGCTCAACACTACTCAGCAACCATATACAGCACTGGTAACCGATTTTACCAGTTACCATAGGAGGCGTCAGGACACAATACTCCCATCATCCTCACCCCCATCCCTTTACTGACGGTCCAGGGCACGGAATCGGGAACCGACCAACCGTGATCCCCACAGAAGTAACCCATCCATCCCGGTATCCGCGTACCCCTACCCCTGTCGACTGACTCACATGCCTGCTGTGTTTGTTTCAACGATCACACCACACGTTTCTCAATCCACCGTAACATCCGCACCTGCACTTCACTCACAGTCCAGTTTGTCTGTTTCATCATACTCCGCCCTCTTTCAGCACCGCACCCAACCCTCGGTCCCGCAGTTGTGGTCACGTAAAAGATTGTTTCTTTCCACACATGACAAAACTAAGAGGTGGAAATCCACCATCTCCAACCTGTTGGCCCCGGAAATGGTGGTGTAAGGCCCTAATTTTTTGAACTGTGAACACTCTTGTATGGCTGCTTTTTTACTGAGGAGGTAACCGGAGAACCTGGAGGAAACCCCCGCAAACACGGGGAGAACATACAAACTACTTGCAGATGTTGTCCTCTATCATCATAAAGAAGTTAGCTCATTGTCTAGGAGATTGACCACCGCTGCTGTCTACCTTGTGAACATTGTGTTGAAGCTTGCAATGTGTCACGGGTTTACCGTGACAGACAGGATCCAGAAGACCGCAGAGTGATTCCTCCCACTCCTGCAGTCATTAAAAAGAAACCTTTCGCCTTCATATTAATAGGTGAAGGGGTTAATCTGCTCAGTTGTGAGCTCCTGGAAGCTTAATTTGATTTAGGCTCTCGACAGATTTGTCCCATGCATCTCCCCTACTGTGATAACGCTGTACCCAAACATATCAGACTGTCTCCTACCGTGGAAACCTTGAAAAGGAAGCTGAAGTGTCATGTGATGGTCACGCCATCGCTAACGTCAGCTTACTTCAGCGCAGGTCCTTTCAGAACACCGCGGGACGCCGAGGACAGAGGACGCCACTGGAGAAGGAGACCAGGGGCCACCGGAGAGGTAAGTATATGTTTTTTTTTATTTTTTATGTTTTAATTCTTTTTTTTACTATTGATGCATTTAAAGCAGCATAAGTTGGTCACACAATATAAATCCATGCCAGTTGCATGGAATGATATTGTGTGACCAACTTGTCAAGCGCTTTTTCAAGTAACATAGTAACATAGTTTTTAAGGTTGAAGGAAGTCTAAGTCCATCTAGTTCAACCCATAGCCTAACATGTTGATCCAGAGGAAGGCAAAAAAAAAAACATGTGGCAAACACTAAGCTCCACTTTGGCGAAAAAAATTCCTTCCCAAAGTGATGCTCAAAATCGGTGGGAACGGCACTTGAAAAAGCGCATTCGGAAATGCATGCAAAAACGCTTAAAAAACGCTTATCCCTGGCAGAAAAAACGCATGTAAAATCTGCTTGTGTTTTTTGTGCCAAGGAGATGCAGAAATGCTTAGGAAAATTTCTGCTTCATTTCTGCATGGTGGGCACATAGCCTAAAGCTGAAAAGGCAGGTGCGAGCAAGACGACCTACAAACCTGGATCAGTTACACCAGTTTTGTCAGGAGGAATGGGCCCAAATTCTGACCAACTATTGTGAGAAGCTTGTGGAAGGATATCCCAAACGTTTGACCCAAGTCATTCAGTTTAAGGGCAATGGTTCCAAATACTAATGAAATGTATGTAAACTTTTGACTTTGCAGTAAGTAATAAAAATTCTTTAAAACATTCTCTTTCTATTATTCTGGCATTTGGCAAATATTAAAAATTATGCTTATCCTAATTGACCTAAAACAGGAATTTTTTTTCTGATTTCTTGTCAGATATTGAGAAAAACATGCAGATGTGTCTTTTTATATAGTGTATGTAAACTTCTGGTTTCAACTGTATATACAGTGAATGAAATAATTATTTGATTAATATCCAAAAATGAACTCCTTCGGTTTCCTCCCTCTATTAACCTACAGTAAGGGAAATAAGTATTTGATCCCTTGCTGTTTTTGTAAGTTTGCCCACTGACAAAGACATGAACAGTCCATAAGTTTAAGGGTAGGTTAATTTTAACATTGAGAGATAGAACAGACAAAAAAAAAAAATCAAGAAAATCACATTGTATAAATTAGATATATTTATTTGCATTTTGCAATGAGAAATAGGTATTTGATTCCTCTGGTAAGCAACACTTAATACTTGGTTGCAAAACCCTTGTCGGTAAGCACAGAAGTCAGATGTTTTTTTGTAGTTGATGATGAGATTTGCGCACATGTCAGGAGGAATTTTGGCCCACTCCTCTTTGCAGATCATCATTAAGATTTTGAGGCTGTCGCTTGGCAACTCGGAGCTTCAACTCCCTCTATAAGTTTTCTATGGGATTAAGGTCTAGAGACTGGCTAGGCCACTTCATGACCTTAATGTACTTTTTAAGCCACTCCTTTGTTGCCTTGGCTGTATGTTTTGGGTCATTGTCTTGCTGGAAGACCCAGCCACGACCCATTTTTGATGTCCTGGCGGAGGGAAGGAGGTTGTCACTCAGGATTTTACGGTACATGGCTCCATCCATTCTCACATTGATGTGGTGAAGTAGTCCTGTCCCCTTAGCAGAGAAACACTCCCAAAACATAATGTTTCCACCACCATGCTTGACAGTGGGGACGGTGTTCTTTGGGTCATAGGCAGCACTTCTCTTCCTCCAAATACGGCGAGTTGAGTTAATGCCAAAGAGCTTAATTTTTGTCTCATATGATCACAGCACCTTCTCCCAATAACTCACAGAATCATCCAGGTGTTCATTGGCAATCTTCAGATGGGTCTGCACATGTGCCTTCTTGAGCAGGGGGACCTTGTGGGCACTGCGTGATTTTAAACATTTAATGCGTAATGTGTTACCAATGGTTTTCTTGGTGACTGTGATCCCAGCTGCCTTGTTAATGATCTCAAGTTCCCCCCATGTAGTATTAGGCTGATTTCTAACCTTCCTCATGATCAAGAATACCCCACGAGGTGAGATTTTGCATGGTGCCCCAGATGGATGTCGATTGACAGTCATTTTGTATTACTTCCATTTTCTTACTATTGTACCAACAGTTGTCTCCTTCTCACCCAGCATCTTACTTATAGTTTTGTAGCCCATTCCAGCTTTGTGCAGGTCTATAATCTTGTCCCTGACATCCTTAGAAAGCTCTTTGGTCTTGCCCATGTTGTAGAGGTTAGAATCTGACTGATTAATTGAGTCTGTGGACAGGAGTCTTATACTGGTGACTATGTAAGACAGTTGCCTTTAATGCAGGTAATGAGTTGATTAGGAGCATCTAACTGGTCTGTAGGAGACAGAACTCATAATGGTTTGTAGGGGATCAAATATTTATTTCTCACTACAAAATGCAAAAAAATTTATATAATGTGATTTTCTTGATTTTTTTTTTGGATATTCTATCTCTCAATGTTAAAATTAACCTACCCTTAAAATTATAGACTGCTCATGTCTTTGTCAGTGGGCATACTTACAAAAACAGCAAGGGATCAAATAATTATTTCCTTCACTGAACAAACGCTGAAAGAAGGGACATGCTCTATTCTGCAAAAAACATGCAAAACACAAAATACTGATCAGACAAAAACCAAATTGTGTGCATGAGATTTCTGGAATTGCATAGACTTTGCTGGTACTGTAATCGCTGCTGAAAATTTGCATTAAAAAAAGCTGAAAAATCGCAATGTGTGAACATAGCCTTACTGTTACCTTATTGAATGCCTCTTTTAGAGCTAGGTCCCTATGTTGAGTGAACCCAAAATTTTCTCTGGTCACCCCTTGTGACGATACAGCTTAAAATCTTAATTAACCAGGTGACTAGATTTGTTAAGTCAAGAAAAATTCACTATTATCTTTGTGTTTCCATTGACTTGAATTGTATGTGTATTTCTGTGGCTGATCCAGAATGTCATACTATTTGTATAAAACTGAATGTTGACTTATCTTCATTTGGAAAGAATGGTGTTGATTTAAAGAGCCCCTACTATACGAACTATGTAAATTGATTAGCTCAAACAATGAGACATGAGGCTGCCCTCCCTAACCTCTTACCTGTGAATGTGTACTTGAAGAACAACTGTAACTATTTTTGAGGGACATGTGCTTCTGTAGCAGTGAGACTTGGGACAGAGAATCAAGGAGCATCAGAAAGACTTTTCAAGGAGAATGAGAGAGATCCTTCAGGACAGTAGATGGATTGCATTGCATTACCCAAAGAGACACAGATTTGGATTTTACATGATTTTAGCCTAAGGGTATCGGCCCTGACCGGAAAGATACGAATCTGCTCCATTGACCATCAGTTAGATCATGGATACGTTTGGGGTCACCAGGTTGGGACAATGAAGTCACCTGGCCCCATGGATATGTTGCTTGAGGTTGCCAGGAGGGACCCACCGGTCGCCTGGAACTCATGGAGACATTAGGAGAAGCCAGATTGGGAGCCGCCAGTCATCAGGCCCATGGAAAACTCTAAGAGGCCACGGTGGGACTCTAAGGTCTAATGGCCTTGTACCTTGATGGACTGCTAGCTTCCTAAGCTTGCCGCTACCTTCTCTCTGTGGGGGCTCGCCAGAAGCGGGTGGCCATGGGTTGAGGTAGTTGACCCTGGAAGTCCCAGCTGTTCTATCCCAGGTGGGCGGAGCAGAAGGTTGAGACTGAGTAATGTTGTACCATCTCGTGTATTTGCTGGGGCTGTTCTACAGTGGTGGCCAAAAGTATTGGCACCCCTGCAATTCTGTC
Source organism: Phyllobates terribilis (assembly GCF_046119375.1). Lineage (NCBI taxonomy): Eukaryota > Metazoa > Chordata > Amphibia > Anura > Dendrobatidae > Phyllobates > Phyllobates terribilis. The sequence continues at coordinate 193,174,718 of NW_027362772.1, read as the reverse complement.
AGATAATACTCAGTTTCTTCCTGAAAATGATTGCAATCACAAATTTTTTGGTATTATTATCTTCATTTAAATTGTCTTCAATGAAAAAACACAAAAAGAATTGTCCTAAAGCCAAATTGGATATAATTCCACACCAAACCTAAAAAAGGGGGTGGACAAAAGTATTGGCACTGTTTGAAAAATCATGTGATGCTTCTCTAATTCGTGTAATTAACAGCACCTGTAACTTACCTGTAGCACCTAACAGGTGTTGGCAATAACTAAATCACACTTGCAGCCAGTTAACATGGATTAAAGTTGACTCAACCTCTGTCCTGTGTCCTTTTGTGTACCACATTGAGCATGGAGAAAAGAAAGAAGACCAAAGAACTGTCTGAGGACTTGAGAAACCAAATTGTGAGGAAGCATGAGAAATCTCAAGGCTACAAGTCCATCTCCAAAGACCTGAATGTTCCTGTGCTTCCGTGCGCAGTGTCATCAAGAAGTTTAAAGCCCATGGCACTGTGGCTATCCTCCCTAGATGTGGACGGAAAAGAAAAATTGACGAGAGATTTCAACGCAAGATTGTGCGGATGGTGGATAAAGATCCTCGACTAACATCCAAACAAGTTCAAGTTGCCCTGCAGTCCGAGGGTGCAACAGTGTCAACCCGTACTATCCGTCGGCGTCTGAATGAAAAGGGACTGTATGGTAGGATACCCAGGAAGACCCCACTTCTTACCCCGAGACATAAAAAAGCCAGGCTGGAGTTTGCCAAAACTTACCTGAGAAAGCCTAAAATGTTTTGGAAGAATGTTCTCTGGTCAGATGAGACAAAAGTAGAGTTTTTTGGGAAAAAGCATCAACATAGAGTGTACAGGAAAAAAAAAGAGGCATTCAAAGAAAAGAACACGGTCCCTACAGTCAAACATGGCGGAGGTTCCCTGATGTTTTGGGGTTGCTTTGCTGCCTCTGGAACTGGACTGCTTGACCGTGTGCATGGCATTATGAAGTCTGAAGACTACCAACAAATTTTGCAGCATAATGTAGGGCCCAGTGTGAGAAAGCTGGGTCTCCCTCAGAGGTTATGGAGACTTCTAAGGTGGCCAGCAATGAGTCCAGACCTGAATCCCATAGAGCACCCATGGAGAGATCTCAAAATGGCAGTTTGGAGAAGGCACCCTTCAAATATCAGGGACCTGGAGCAGTTTGCCAAAGAATGGTCTACAATTCCAGCAGAGCATTGTAAGAAACTCATTGATGGTTACCGGAAGCGGTTGTTCTCAGTTGCTTTGGCTAAAGGTTGTACAACCAAGTATTAGGCTGAGGGTGACATTACTTTTGTCTGGCCCATTTTTGGAGTTTTGCGTGAAATGATCAATGATTTTATTTTTGCTTCATTCTCTTTTGTGTTTTTTCCTTGCAAGCAAATTAAATGAAGATAATAATACCAAAGAATTTGTGATTGCAATAATTTTCAGGAAGAAACTGAGTATTATCTGACAGAATTGCAGGGGTGCCAATACTTTTGGCCACCACTGTATATATACTGTCAGGTCCATATATATTCTTGAATTCTTGAATGGCCAAGTCAGTCACCTGATCTCAACCCAATTGAGCTTGCATTTCACTTGTTAAAGACTAAACTTCAGACAGAAAGGTCCACAAACAAACAGCAACTGAAAACCACCGCAGTGAAGGCCTGGCAGAGCATCAAAAAGGAGGAAACACAGCGTCTGGTGATGTCCATGAGTTCAAGACTGCAGGCAGCCATTGCTAACAAAGGGTTTTCAACCAAGTACTAGAAATGAACATTTTATTTACAATTATTTAATCTGTCCAATTACTTTTGGTCCCTTTTATAAACAGGGTGGCACATGTTAAGGAGCTGAAACTCCTAAACCCTTCATCCAATTTTAATGTGGATACCCTCAAATGAAAACTGAAAGTCTGAACTTCAACTGCATCTGAATTGTTTTGTTTAAAATTCATTGTGGTAATGTCTAGAACCAAAATTAGAAAAATGTTGTCTCTGTCCAAATATATATGGACCTAACTGTATATACAGTTGAAACCAGAAGTTTACATACACTATATAAAAAGACACATATGCATGTTTTTCTCAATATCTGAAATGAAATCAGAATAAACCTTTCCCATTTTAGGTCAATTACGATTACCATAATTTTTAATATTTGCCAAATGCCAGAATAATGAGAGAGAGAATGTTTTAAGGCATTTTTATTACTTACTGCAAAGTCAAAAGTTTACATATATTTCATTAGTATTTGGTACCATTGCCCTTAAACTGAATGACTTGGGTCAAATGTTTGGGATATCCTTCCACAAGCTTCTGGCAATAGTTGGTCGGAATTTGGGCCCATTCCTCCTGACAAAACTGGTGTAACTGATCCAGGTTTGTAGGTCGCCTTGCTGCCACCTGCCTTTTCAGCTTTTCACATAAATTTTCAATAGGATTGAGATCAGGGCTTTGTGATGGCCACTCCAAAACATTGACTTTGTTATCCTTAAGCCACTTTGTTACCATTTTGTCAGTATGCTTCGGGACATTGTCCATTTGGAAGACCCATTTCCACCCAAGCTTTAACTACCTGGCTGATGTCTTTAGTATTCTTTGCTTTAGTATTGCCATATAATTTTCTTTTCTCATGATGCCATCTATTTTGTGAAGTGCACCAGTTCCCCCTGCAGCAAAACAACCCCACAACTGGATGCCGCCACCCCCATGTTTCACAGTTGGGATGATGTTTTTAGGCTTCCAAGCTTCTCCCTTTTTCCTACAAACGTAACGATGGTCATTATGACCAAAAAGTTAAATTTTTGGTTCATCAGACCACAGCACATGTCTCCAAAATTAAGGTCTTGTTCCTGTGTGCATTTGCAAACATTAATCTGGCTTTTTAATGTTTCTTTTGGAGTATTGGCTTCTTCCTGGCAGTGTGGCCTTTCATCCAATGTTGATACTGTACTTGTTTCACTGTGGATATTGACACAATCTTACCAGCTTCTGTCATCATCTTCACAAGGTCTTTTGCTTTTGTCCTTGGCTTGATATGCACATGTTGGACCAAAGCACGTTCATCTCTGGGACACAGAACCCGTCTCCTTCCTAAGCAGTATGATGTCTGGACAATTTCACCTTGTTTGTACTTGCGTATAATTGTTTGTACAGATGAGTGAGGCACCTTCAGGTATCTTGAAATTGTTCCCAAGGATAAGCCAGACTTGTGCAAGTCCACAATTCTCTTCCTGATATCTTGGCTGATTTTTTTTAGACTTTCCCATGATGCTACACAAAGAAGCAGTGTGTCTCTAATTAACTCAGATGTTGCCAAAAAACTATCAGAAGCTTCCAAACACATGACAACATCATATGGGCAGTCCAGAATTGTTTAAAGGCATAGTAATCTTAGTGAATGTAAACTTTAGACTTTGCAGCAAGTAGTTAAATGCCTAAAGCATTCTCTCTCTCAGTATTCTGGCATTTGGCAAATATTAAAATTATGGTAATCCTAATTGACCTAAAACGTGAAAAAATTATAGCGATATGTTATATATAGTACTGTATATAAGGGAAAAATGTGTGTGCCGCGCTACGCGTACTGCTATTTCTGTCGGCAGAGAGGGAGGCCCACGCCTTCTAAACTGCCCGGTGCCCTGGCTACTCTTAATCCACCCCTGTTTCCTTTATAAAAATAAAAAAAAATTGGCAAGGATAGAAGATTGCATGAGTAAAATATTTGGTTTTACATGTAATGAAATGTTTTATCTGATGGTACCAATTCAGATAGGGTTATTGGACAAATGGTGATTGCAGAAGGAACAGTGATTGCATTTGAAATTACCCAAAAGGATGGATTGTTTTAACCAATTTTTATTTCTAGTTTCTAACTCATTATGGGCTTACATATCTTTCAGGATTTTACTGCGATTAGGCTATGTGCCCACGATGCAGAAATGCTGCATATTTTTTACGCTTCTCCCTGGCAGGAAAAACACATGCGGTTTTTACATGCGTTTTTCCCGCCAGGTAGAAGCGTTTGTGAAGCGTCTTTGCATGTGACGCGCCCCCTGGGACATATTCCTTTTTGAGGGGAATACCCGGCACCGGATCAGATGGGGGGTTGTAGTCTCCGAGCGGCTGTGACCCGGCCCGTGCCCAGGGCGTCAAGCTCAGTGTTATGTGGCAGTCCTACAGGTGTTATTAAGAGTTCTTTTGTGTCGACTACGCCACCCGTTGTGATGCGGTCACTGTGGCCGCCGCTGCAGCAGGGTCCGCTGAGGCTGATGGTGGGTGCGCAGCTTGGTGGGATAACCCCCAACGGGAGGGGTATAGCCTCAGAGGGGACAGGCGCAGAGGATGGGGGTTGTGGTGGTGTAGTGCAGACGGCAGTGAAGACAGAGTCGGGTTGTGCAGTTAAGGGTGTTTACTTACTGCAGATGTTGTGCTGGTCACTCCAGCTTCGAGTGACCACCCGAGCCGTGCTGCGTCCACCAGGTCCTGGATCCAGCCAACCCCCAAACAAGTCCGGAGCGTGGCCCTGAGCTCTCTTTCTGTCCCGTTCTTTGGCCGTCCCCACCAGTAATCCACCTAGGTCCAGCTCCCTCGGGCCTTCTGTTGGGACACCCTTGGCCCTGGGTTCCCTGACCCTTCATGTGGTGTGCCTTCGGGGTGGATGTGATGGGTGACCGTGGCAAACGCTGCCCACGGTCTCCGGTCTCTGGCTGGGGAATGTTTTTACCCCCACCAGCTTGGGTTCCGGTACCCTGATGCCGACTCTTCACCCGGTGCTTTTAGTTGGGATCTCAGAGTCCTTCTCTTCTGTGCTCTGGGTCTCTCTCTTTTCTCCTCTCTCACTCTGGGTCTTTCTTCTCTCCTCTGCTCCTGACTTGTTCTCTGCAACTGACTGACTCTCTGCATCTGACCCTGATCTTAGTTGGTGCCCACCTTATATACACCCTCTATGTGTGAGCTCAGGTGACCAGCACCCAATGAGCTCCTATCTTTACCCAGGCTGCTCCCCCTATCTGCCCCTACACTACTTGGGATGTACCACCCCCCTCCCACTCCAGCCAGGAACAGACTCGGTCGTACCTGCACATTTCTAAGTGGGAGTACCGTCGGTCTGCTCCTCGGAAATGGGATGTGTGTAGTGCATGCAGCCTTCTGAGCTCAGATCCACACTCCTTCCTTACCCGGGAGTGGAATATCACACCTCTGGGTTGAGGTGCAATACCCCTGTAGCAGCCGAATCCTCAGGGTGCTACATTCCCCCCTGGTAAATCACAGCACGTCCTCGGGCTGTAAGACATAAATAACACCAAAAACATACATTTTTTTTTTTTTCATAAACATATAAAACATATAAAACATTATATATATAAAACTTTTCATATCAACATTCTCGTCGTCTCTTGTTTCAGGTTCCTCCTCCGGACACTGTGCAACGTGTGTCCGGGAAAAGTGCGACAGTCTCTTAGAAAAACTGGTTTTCCTATAAAACCGGTAGGGGGCGCTTTAGGAAGCGCAACTATATACAGGGGAAGTTGGCCGCTCTCAGTCCTCGGCCAGGTAGAGGGAAGGGAATGGCTGCTCACAGTCCTCAGCCTGTGGGATGAAGGGGTTAACGGGTAAACAGTTCACTCAGCTGGTCCCAACGGGGACTATATATATGCAGCAACAGTTTCTTTATACCCCGATCGGGTAACTATTTACATCACTGCTCTGCCGCACTCAACGGCGTCTTCCTCCTGCTCTTTGCTTATAACTGGTTGTAACTTCAGACCCGTCCGGGTCCTCTTGCTCCTCCTCCTCGCACTGCAACTCCTCCTCCGTCAGGCGGTGTACGTGGAGGGCGTAAGGTCCTTTGGCACACTTGTGCCGGGTAAAGGTGACCTCGTCTCCGATGTAGAGGTCACGACCTCTGTGCCCCTCCGGCAGATGGGACTCCACGTCTCTGCGCGTGACAAAGACGTCGCCGGGGGTGTTGTTGTCTCGAATGAAGCCCCACCCATGCTGCAGGTTAAACTTTATTACAGTCCCGGTGGTACGGGGACTGTGCGCTGCACGGGGGTCCCTCCTGGTCCGGCTCTTTTGCTCGGCGCTCCTTATTTGGGCCTGTTGTTCCCGGACCCGCCTCTCTCTCCGCTCCCTCGCAAACTCCTCGAGCTGTTGGCGGCAGCACTCAGCACGCTCCGCTGCAGCTGCCCTGGTTTCTTGAGTGAACCCCATTAGATCTTCTCCGGTGGGGTCCCACTCAAACTGCGCTTCCGCTAGCGGGGGCGAGATCCTTATTACGGGCTTCGGAGCCGGAATCAGGGGTGCACACATGGCCCCAACCCTCCTCTGGTGCTCCAGTTCGTAATACTTCTGGGGCCAGATGAAAGGCTGCCCGTCCGGCCACGTGTGCTGGGCAAACAAGTCCTCTCCCAGACGCGGCACCCTTGGTTTTACGGGTGCGGGCGCGGTGGTGGTGGCGCCCGGGTTGCCCAGGCCTTGCGGCCAGGCCTGGGGCACCTGGAAGGTGAAGGGCACCGTTAATACGGCGGCGCCCTGGGCTACCTGGCCTTGCGACCAGGCCGGAGGCTCCGCGGAGGTAGGGGGCGCTGTTGGTGATGCGACGCCCGGGAATTCTAGGCCCTGCGACCAGGCTGGTGGTACTTCCTGCTTGGTCACGCTCGGGGTCGAGGCGTGTGACGTCACAGGGGTCGCGGCGGCGGCTTCCGGTTGGGGCCTAGTCTGCGTCGGTGACATGGCGTTTTCGGGCACAGCAGGGGGACTTTCGGGCTCTGCGACGGGGAGCTGGGGCAGGTAAGCGGTTTCCCGGTTTGGGGTATAGACGTCCCCTTTACCTGCCTCCATGCGTTCGGCTCCCTTCTCGGCGCCGTCTCCGGCCTTGGGTCCTCCCGCGCCATCCTCAGAGGCGGTCTGTCTCCTCATCTTGGCTGGCGTGCTCCGGGTCTTGGTTTGCTGGGCCATCTCTCGGCTCCACTCCGCCAATGTCTCTCGCTGTACCCGGGCCATCCTCCGTGCGAGGCCCTCCAGGGCGGTCTGTGCACACTCCCGGTCTCGGGGGAGCTGTGCTAGGACCTCCACTAGGCCTAGTGGGGTCGTGGTGTCTAGCAGGCTCCTGACCAACGGGTCGGTGCTGCTCTGCTCTTCTTCCAGCAGGCTCCTGGCCAGCGGGCCGGTGCTGCTCTGCTCTCCTTCCTCGGTCTCTAGCAGACTCCTGGCCAGGGGGCCGGTGCTGTTCTGCTTTCTCTCCATATCCGGGTAAGCTCCTCCGCTACTCCTCGTTAGACTTCTTGCCTCCGGGTGCGCTCGCTCCAGACTGCTCCAGGCGGCACCCATCTTCGTTCTTTTCTTTCGTCTCCTCCCACTTAGAGGGCGGTCCCGGGGCAACTCGGTGACTGTCAGCTCCAGGGGTAGTTCTTTCACGCTGACAGACACCTCCAGCATCACAGTCTCTGTTGGTGGGGGCGGTTTCCACTTTTGGCGCCATTTTATGTCCTGGCCCACGATGGGAGGCGGCCTCCTGCCCTCCTTTGGCACGCCCATAATGGCGTCCGCTGCTCTTCCAAGGCGGGAAATCTGCGGTTTTGGCGGGAAGCGTCGCCCAGTGGCGGGAAACTCTGCAGATGGCGGGAACAAGCTGGAAATGGCGGACAATCGGCGGGAAACGACTGGTGATGGAGTCCGATGGCGTGGACCCTCCGGAACCGGCGGGAGACTCCTTTCTGAGGTAAACTTGCACTTTTCTTCAGGCACGCAGTACCCGGTTGTTGTGGGCACGTAATCCTGCCGACTACGCCAAAGTTGATGCGCCCCCTGGGACATATTCCTTTTTGAGGGGAATACCCGGCACCGGATCAGATGGGGGGTTGTAGTCTCCGAGCGGCTGTGACCCGGCCCGTGCCCAGGGCGTCAAGCTCAGTGTTATGTGGCAGTCCTACAGGTGTTATTAAGAGTTCTTTTGTGTCGACTACGCCACCCGTTGTGATGCGGTCACTGTGGCCGCCGCTGCAGCAGGGTCCGCTGAGGCTGATGGTGGGTGCGCAGCTTGGTGGGATAACCCCCAACGGGAGGGGTATAGCCTCAGAGGGGACAGGCGCAGAGGATGGGGGTTGTGGTGGTGTAGTGCAGACGGCAGTGAAGACAGAGTCGGGTTGTGCAGTTAAGGGTGTTTACTTACTGCAGATGTTGTGCTGGTCACTCCAGCTTCGAGTGACCACCCGAGCCGTGCTGCGTCCACCAGGTCCTGGATCCAGCCAACCCCCAAACAAGTCCGGAGCGTGGCCCTGAGCTCTCTTTCTGTCCCGTTCTTTGGCCGTCCCCACCAGTAATCCACCTAGGTCCAGCTCCCTCGGGCCTTCTGTTGGGACACCCTTGGCCCTGGGTTCCCTGACCCTTCATGTGGTGTGCCTTCGGGGTGGATGTGATGGGTGACCGTGGCAAACGCTGCCCACGGTCTCCGGTCTCTGGCTGGGGAATGTTTTTACCCCCACCAGCTTGGGTTCCGGTACCCTGATGCCGACTCTTCACCCGGTGCTTTTAGTTGGGATCTCAGAGTCCTTCTCTTCTGTGCTCTGGGTCTCTCTCTTTTCTCCTCTCTCACTCTGGGTCTTTCTTCTCTCCTCTGCTCCTGACTTGTTCTCTGCAACTGACTGACTCTCTGCATCTGACCCTGATCTTAGTTGGTGCCCACCTTATATACACCCTCTATGTGTGAGCTCAGGTGACCAGCACCCAATGAGCTCCTATCTTTACCCAGGCTGCTCCCCCTATCTGCCCCTACACTACTTGGGATGTACCACCCCCCTCCCACTCCAGCCAGGAACAGACTCGGTCGTACCTGCACATTTCTAAGTGGGAGTACCGTCGGTCTGCTCCTCGGAAATGGGATGTGTGTAGTGCATGCAGCCTTCTGAGCTCAGATCCACACTCCTTCCTTACCCGGGAGTGGAATATCACACCTCTGGGTTGAGGTGCAATACCCCTGTAGCAGCCGAATCCTCAGGGTGCTACACATGCATTTCTGCATGCGGGTTATCAAGCGCTTTTCCAAGCGATTTTAGCATCACTTGGAAAAGTGCTTGACAACTTGGTCACACTGTATAAATCCATGCAACCGGCATGGATTTATAGTAGTGTGACCAAGTTAGTTAAAAAAAAGAATAAGAATGGTAAAAAATAAAAAAAATAAAGCTTATACTCACCTTCCGATGTCTTCCCGGTGTTTTGTCTGCTCCGTCCAGTGTCTTGCACTGCTCGCGGTGGTTTGAAGGACCTGCGGTGACGTCATTGAGCCATGTGATGGGTCACATGACTCAGTGATGTCATGGCAGGTCCTTCACAACAACGCGAACATTGCAAGACACTGGACGGAGCAGACAAAACACCGGGACGACACTGGAAGGTGAGTATAAACTTTATTTTTTATTTTAAATTCTTTTTTTTACAGTTTCTATGGTACCCAGGTCTGGATGAGAGTCTCCTCTCCTCCAGACTTGGGTACCATCCGCACATAGAAACACATAATATCCGTGTGTACAAATGTACTGACATGGATATTATGCGTTTCAATGCAAGTCAATGGCGGCGATTACGCTGCATGTCCGCAAAATTAATGGACATGCTGCAGATTTTTGAGCGCAGCATAAACGCTGCGGAAAAATCCGCAACATGGGCATTGAAAGTGCGGCTTGTTATTGGGAACCATGGGGGGCGGATTACGAAGCGTTTCCCAAGCGTTTATGCTGCGGAAATTCCGCAGCATAAATGCTTGTAAAACGCTACGTGGGCACACAGCCTTATGGGTAGTTAAAGGGCTCTATGATACCATTTCTGTCAAACCTGTGTCCTTCTCCAATAAATGCCAGTTTCTTTTTACAGTGGAGCTTTTAATTTTTTCCATGGGACCATGCTCAAAATTAAAAATGAATTTTTTCTAGCATGATTTTCTTCACTGTCATTTTTATTTCTTTTATCCAAAATATCTGTTTAGCTATGATCAGCTGCCTTTTTCAACGCTTCATTTAGGAAATGATTAGGATAACCTCTCTATTGGAATCTACCTTTTAATTTGGCCACTTGGATATTAAAATCATTATTGTTGTTGTTAATATTACGAAGACACAAACATTGACTGTAAGGCAAGAGGGGGACTCCTCTCACTGCCACATTTTATGAAAACCGAGAGCATGCAGACTCGCACCAATGGGACACCCCCTCCTCCCAGCATGGGGCTGCAGTATCGCCCCACTCCTGCCGCCGCTGCCACCGCTGTCAGCCTCCTTCAGCAGCAATACGGCCTCCTGTGACCCCGCTCCACCGCAGGTGCCCCCCCCAGGTAAGCTACCGTAAAATCAGACACACCACCATTTTATTTAAAAAAATGTTTTTCCTATTTTCCTCTCCAAAATTTTGGGTGCGTCTTATTGTCCAGTGCGCAAAATATGGCAAATAGGACATGAATGCGATAAATTCGTCCTTTGAACAAGACTAAATGAAAAAATTGCAGGAAAAAATAGAATAAAAATTGCACTCGCTGTCCTTTAAAACGTTTCTTCTTAATTAGAAAATGAAAACAGGGTTTTCAGGGGTGAATGGTTTGCTTATAGGACAATAGCCAACTGGTGCTTCAACAGTTCATTGTGTATCTAGCAGATAGGTCCTACTTGCCTTAAATACCTACACCCACCATGACATCATTGTAATATGTGCAAGGATAATTGTAGACACATAACTCAAAGAAATACCATAGCAAAGTAATCACCAGTAAAAATGCCGACATAAAAACACACATTGTTATAAAAATACCGACATATCTAGCTTGTCATTTAAACCAGGATCACCCTGTGCTCGGAACGAGATTCCACCTTGCTTCCTTCCTAAGCAGAAGTTTATGCTGATCTCCTCCACAGACAGAAGGTTTAACTCTCTCAAGGCCAGCAAAGCACAAGCAACTGGGATCTGAATTGTGTTTTTCTCTCATATGATCTATTAATTGTCAAGAACTTTTACCAGTGTGAATAAACTTGTGGTGCTCCCTAAAGTGGACAAATAAAGCTCTAATGTATTTCACTATGTATATCAGTATTATGTTATGATTTCCACCTCCTTTTGGGTAATTTACTTTTTTGATACCTGCGACCCGCAGGAGATTAGGGTTACCACCATGAAATTCTTTCATATGTTTAATTAGTCTGGGGGCTCCTTTCCCCCCGAAGTGATAGAATGATAATGTTCCCTAAATCTGATAAATTAAGGGCGTATTTGCAGGGGCAAAAGATTACATAGACTATATACAGATGAAGCCAGAAGTTTACATACACTATATAAAAAGACACATATGCATGTTTTTCTCTAAAACATCCTGGCTGATGTCTTGAGATATTGCTTCAGTATTGCCACATAATCTTCTTTTCTCATGATGCCATCTATTTTGTGAAGTGTACCAGTCCCTCCTACAGCAAAACAACCCCACAACATGATGCTGTTACCCCCTGGTGTTTTTAGGTTTCCAAGCTTCTCCCTTTTCCTTTATGCCCAAAAAATTTAATTTTAGTTTCAACAGACAACAGGACATGTCTCCAGAAATGAAGGTCTTTGTTCCTGTGTGCAGTTGCAAACATTAATCTGGCTTTTTTATGTTTCTTTTGGAGTAATGGCTTCTTCATGGCAGAGTGGCCTTTCAGCCCATGTTGATACCGTACTCATTTCACTGTGGATATTGACACAATCTTACCAGCTTCTGCAATCATCTTCAGAAGGTATTTTGCTTTTGTCCTTGGGTTGATATGCACATGTCGAACCAAAGCACATTCGTCTCTGGGACACAGAACCCATCTCCTTCCTGAGTGGTATGATGGCTGGACATTCCCATCTTGTTTGTACTTGCAAATAATTGTTTGTACAGATGAATGAGGCATCTTCAGGTATGCCAGACTTAGCCAGACTTATGCAAGTCCATAATTCTCTCCCTGATATCTTGGCTGATTTCTTTAGACTTTCCCATGATGCTACACAAAGAAGCAGTGTGTTTCAAGTGTGCATTAAAATACATCCACAGGTGTGTCTCTAATTAACTCAGATGTTACCAAAAAAACTATTAGAAGCTTCCAAACACATGACATCATCATATGGGCAGTCCAGAATTGTTTAAAGGCATAGTAATCTTAGTGTATGCAAACTTTTGACTTTGCAGCAAGCAATAAAAATGCCTTAAAACATTTTCTCTCTCTCATTATTCTGGTATTTGGCAAATGTTAAAAATTATGGTAATCTTAATTGACCTAAAATGGGAAAGGTTTATTCTCATTTAATTTCAGATATTGAGAAAACTATACATATGTGTATCTTTATATACTATATGTAAACTTCTGGTTTCAACTGTATTTGGTTTTACAGGATATAAAGTAATTGACTCATTAAATTACATCTCCCAACTGAAACGAATTGTCAAGGATAGATAAAACTTCGGCACTCCAATGAGAATGAATTTGAATGCTTGATTGAAACAAATTCTACCCCTCGGGCGGAACAGAATATAGGCCCATAAGCCAACGTTTTGACCGGTCTTATCAAGACAATTCACCTCTAAACAGAAAAAGATAGTCAATTGACAGAGAACATTACTGAAGATACAAATCATGAATAAACAAAAAATGAGAAATAAATATAATCACCTCGGGATTATTTAACTATGATCATTTTTAGTGCATAATATATAAAGGGAATATTGTCATGTGCAAATCTGAGAAACTGGCAAGGGGTTAAAGTTAATAGTCCATATAATCAGTATTATCAAGGGATTTGAAGCCTCTTGTTTGCTTGCGTTCCACCAGACCGGATTTTCTAATTCACAAAACTGGCACTGAAAAAGACCTGTGTGTATTGGTGGACGACAAGCTCACGTTTGGTGGCCAGTGTCAGGCAGCTGCTGCAAAGGCAAATAGAATAATGGGATGCATTAAAAGAGGCATAGATGCTCATGAGGAGAACATAATTTTACCTCTATACAAGTCACTAGTGCGACCACACTTAGAATACTGTGTACAATTCTGGTCTCCGGGGTATAAGAAAGACATAGCTGAACTAGAGCTAAGAAAGACATAGCTGAACTAGAGCAGGTACAGAGAAGAGCGACCAAGGTTATTAGAGGACTGGGGGGTCTGCAATACCAAGACAGGTTATTACACTTGGGGTTATTTATTTTGGAAAAACGAAGGCTTACGGGTGATCTAATTACTATGCACAAGTATATGAGGGGACAGTACAAAGACCTGTCTACTGATCTTTTTACTCTGAGGCCAGAGACAGGGACAAGGGGGCATCTTCTTCGTCTGGAGGAAAGAAGGTTTAATCATAATCACAGACGGGGATTCTTTACTGTAAGAGCAGTGAGACTATGGAACTCTCTGCCGCATGATGTTGTAATGAGTGATTCACTAATAAAATTTAAGAAGGGCATGGATGGCTTTCTTGAAAAGTATAATATTACAGGTATACTAGATTCCTTGAAAGGGCGTTGATCCAGAGAACTAATCTGATTGCCGTATGGAGTCAGGAAGGATTTTTTTTTCCCCAATGTGGAGCTTAGTGTTTGCCACATGGTTTTTTTTGCCTTCCTCTGGATCAACATGTTAGGCTATGGGTTGAACTAGATGGACTTAGTCTTCCTTCAACCTTAAAAACTATGTTACTATGTTACATAGCACTTGTCCTCACTAGCGGTATCTCCTGGACCCCATGCGTTCCACCGACCGGATATATTAAGTCACGTGACCGGAAGGACCTGCACATGTGACCCGCAGGTCCTGTGCACCAGCGAGCAGATGCACTCGCACGTACCCACCGGAATTACCAATGAGTCTTCACCTGGCACAGTATTTAAAGAAGATTCTTCTTCCGCCCAGCACCAGGCACCACCACCTCTATGGTTCTTCCACGATCACCCCATATACAGGCAAATAGTTCACTGGAAGTCCTTACTCGGCCTCAGATAGGCTTATGGACCTCTCACTTTGCATGCTGTGCTATCATGGACCTCACGGTACTTTACTAATATACTACCACCACCTGAAATATTGGCTTATAACATTTCATTGTGTCTATCTGGTTGATTTATAAATCTGAATTTGGATATAACTTTGGATGTATCTTATATTAGGACAACATAAGACCTTCCTCTTGACCTCTTGGATTCCTATACTGAGTACCTCAGGATTCACTTTTGAAATACTAGGTAACACTACAAATCCCTTGATAATACTGATTATACGGACTATTAACTTTCCTATATAGTTATGATATATCATATATACCTAGATACCCCTTGCCGGTTTCTCGCATTTGCATATTAGAATATTGCCTTTATATATTATGCACTAAAAATTATCATAGTGCTATAATCCCGAGGTGATTATATTTATTTCTTATTTTTTGTTTATTCATGATTTGTATCTTCAATTATGTTCTCTGAATTAACTATGTTTTTCTGTTTACAGGTGAATTGTCCTGATAAAGACTGATAAATGGTCAAAACATTGGCTTATGGGCCTATGTTCTGTTCCACCAGAGTCGCAGAATTTGTTTCAATAAAGCATTCAAAATCATTCTCATTGGAGTGCCGAAGTTTTATCTATCCTTGAAGTTATAATTTTCAAAAAGAACAATGGGCACATTTAAAATTACCTTTGGGGATATTTCTGTGTAGCCAATTTTTATTGCTTGCCTCTAGTCTATTAATAAATAGCAAATCCCTCATATTTCTGCTTCTTTTATAAGATAGTACAGGTTTTTAATTGCTTTGTCACGGAGGTCTCTTTCATTTAATGGTCATATGCTTTGCATTTTTTGCATACATAGGATCTATTTGGTCGGAATTGATCTCAGTCTGATAAGTGTATATGTTACATATATTTGGGAGGCGCCAAATGTCTAGTACAATGGCTATATTGTAAGAATATATATTTTCCTTGGAGGCAGTGCATGTGTTTAGCATATCTGCACAAGCAAGATCTCTTTGTTATACAATTGTAAATGTTTTTAAATGTTTTCTGTATATATTCCCAATAAAGATTTTCTATATTAATTTTACAATTAGTGGGTGTGCACATCTTTTGATGTGGTTCTTTTCTCTTGTTGTGGTGATATTGATCCTGCCACATGATGTAGCACTCTACCTTTATATATTATCTACAGTCATGGCCAAAAGTATTGAGAATGAGACAAATAGTAATTTTTCCAAAGTTTACTGCTTCATTTTTTGTAATGGCAATTTGCATATACTCCTGAATGTCAAAGAGTGATCAGCTTAACAGCAATTACTGTACTTGCAAAGTCAATATTTGCCCAGAAAATGAACTTTAACCCCCAAAACACATTTCAACATCATTGCAGTCCTGCCTTAAAAGGAGCAGCTAACATCGTTTTAGTGATTGATCCATTAACACAGGTGTGGGTGTTGATGAGGACAGGGCTGGCGATCAATCAGTCATGATTAAGTAAGAATGACATCACTGGACACTTTAAAAGGAGGCTGGTTCTTGGTATCATTGTTTCTCTTCAGTTAACCATGGTTATCTCTAAAGAAACACGTGCAGCCATCATTGCACTGCACAAAAATGGCCTAACAGGGAAGAGTATCGCAGCTACAAAGATTGCACCTCAGTCAACAATCTATCGCATCATCAAGAACTTCAAGGAGAGAGCTTCCATTGTTGTCAAAAAGGCTCCAGGGCGCCCAAGAAAGACCAGCAAGCGCCAGGACCGTATCTTAAAACTGTTTCAGCTGCGGGATCGGACTACCAGCAGTGCTGAGCTTGCTCAGGAATGGCAGCAGGCTGGTGTGAGTGCTTCTGCACGCACTGTGAGGCGGAGACTCTTTGAGCAAGGGCTGGTTTCAAGGAGGGCAGCAAAGAAGCCACTTCTCTCCAGAAAAAACATCAGGGACCGACTGATATTCTGCAAAAGGTACAGGGAGTGGACTGCTGAGGACTAGGGCAAAGTCATTTTCTCTGATGAATCCCCTTTTCGATTGTTTGGGACATCTGGAAAACAGCTTATTCGGAGAAGAAGAGGTGAGCGCTACCACCAGTCTTGTCTCATGCCAACTGTAAAGCATCCTGAAACCATTCATGTGTGGGGTTGCTTCTCAGCCAAGGGAATCGGCTCACTCACAGTCTTGCCTAAAAACACAGCCATGAATAAAGAATGGTACCAGAATGTCCTCCAAGAGCAACTTCTCCCAACCGTCCAAGAGCAGTTTGGCGCCCAACAATGCCTTTTCCAGCATGATGGAGCACCTTGCCATAAAGCAAAGGTGATAACTAAATGGCTCATGGAACAAAACATAGAGATTTTGGGTCCATGGCCTGGAAACTCCCCAGATCTTAATCCCATTGAGAACTTGTGGTCAATCATCAAGAGACGGGTGGACAAACAAAAACCAACAAATTCTGGCAAAATGCAAGCATTGATTATGCAAGAATGGACTGCTATCAGTCAGGATTTGGTCCAAAAGTTGATTGAGAGCATGCCAGGGAGAATTACAGAAGTCTTGAAGAAGAAGGGGCAACACTGCAAATATTGACTTGCTGCATTAACTCATTCTGTTAATATAACCTATTGGTACTCATAATATGATTGCAATTATATTTCTGTATGTGATATAAACATCAGACAAACACTAATAAAAACCAGAGGCCAGCAGATCATGTGAAAATATAATTTTGGTGTCATTCTCAAAACGTTTGGCCATGACTGTACAGTATTGGTGGTGCCTCTTTACTATATACAATTAGACTGCCATGGAGGTCTCTGTCACTCTCCAATAAATGCCAATTTCTATGTACTGCCGAATGAATAGTTTTATCCATATTTGGATGTTTAAAACTAAATACAAATTTTCCAATTTTATACGCATTTTCTCCTTTCTTAGTTTTTAATAGCATTCGTTGTGAATCTTCTGACGCTTTCTTCAATGCTCCTAATAATGGGAGGGAGGATGGAGGGGTAGTCTCTCTTTAGGAAATTTGTTTTTAACTCACTCGCTTGTTTTTGAAAAACCTCTTTGTTGTTAGTTCATGCGAATATGTAAAATTACTAACTATAGGGGAGACTCTTTTTCATGTGGAATGGATGAGCACTGTTGTAGTGCAGGAGTGAATTAGTCGCAGTCGGTTTTTTGTAAGTTTCTGTGTGTATCCTGCCTTCTTTTATGAGTACTTTTACATCTAGAAACTCTAACGAATTATCTCCCCAATTAGCAGTAAACTTCATATTCTCAGTGTTAGTCTCATTGAGATATTTGTCAAAGCCTGTAAAGTTATCCTGTCTCCCTGCCCATACAATAAACACTTCATCCACATATCGAAAATATGCACGGATGTGCTTAATGTATGGGGTATTTTTTGTGGCAATATATCTCTCCTTGAAAACTGCCTGGAATAAGTCCCCATTGGTATTCTGAGCTGTTGACAATACCATTTATTACCAAATTTAAAAGCATTATGGGACAAAACAAAATCGAGTGCTTCAGTCACAGAATCAATAAAGTCTTTTTTTTTTGTTAAGTATTTCCAATATCATTATCATATGGCCTGAATTTCCATCTTTTGTGGAATCCTTGTATAAAGACTTTCAACATCTATTGACGTTAGTATGAAGTCTTCCTGCCAATCGACTGCATATGATGTTTTTAAAAAATCTCCAGTGTCTTTCAGGTATGATGCGACACTTTTTAAAATAGGTTGCAGTAACCAATCTAAATATTTCGAGAAAGGTTCTGTAGTAGATCCATTCCTCGAAACTATCGGGCAGCCAGAAGGGGAGGATAAAGATTTATGGAGTTTAGGGATGTAATGCCAGTATGGTTTGCATGGAAACTGAGATAGTACTTTAATTTATGTTTTGTTAGACATAATCCCCTTCTCTACTTGTTGTCATAAAAATGTGCGTACCTGATTTTTATGTCTCCAAGTCGGGTCATTGGCTAGTACGTCATACGTGGTTTCATCTGATACAGTGGTGGCCAAAAGTATTGGCACCCCTGCAATTCTGTCAGATAATACTCAGTTTCTTCCTGAAAATGATTGCAGTCACAAATTCTTTGGTATTATTATCTTCATTTAATTTGCTTGCAAGGAAAAAACACAAAAGAGAATGAAGCAAAAATCAAATCATTGATCATTTCACACAAAACTCCAAAAATGGGCTAGACAAAAGTATTGGCACCCTCAGCCTAATACTTGGTTGCACAACCTTTAGCCAAAATAACTGCGAACAACCGCTTCCGGTAACCATTAATGAGTTTCTTACAATGCTCTGCTGGAATTGTAGACCATTCTTCTTTGGCAAACTGCTCTAGGTCCCTGATATTTGAAGGGTGTCTTCTCCAAACTGCCATTTTGAGATCTCTCCACAGGTGTTCTATGGGATTCAGGTCTGGACTCATTGCTGGCCACCTTAGAAGTCTCCAGTGCTTTCTCTCAAACCATTTTATAGTGCTTTTGGAAGTGTGTTTTGGGTCATTGTCCTGCTGGAAGACCCATGACCTCTGAGGGAGACCCAGCTTTCTCACACTGGGCCCTACATTATGCTGCAAAATTTGTTGGTAGTCTTCAGACTTCATAATGCCATGCACACGGTCAAGCAGTCCAGTGCCAGAGGCAGCAAAGAAACCCCAAAACATCAGGGAACCTCCGCCATGTTTGACTGTAGGGACTGTGTTCTTTTCTTTGAATGCCTCTTTTTTATCTCTGTACACTCTATGTTGATGCTTTTTCCCAAAAAGCTCTACTTTTGTCTCATCTGACCAGAGAACATTCTTCCAAAACGTTTTAGGCTTTCTCAGGTAAGTTTTGGCAAACTCCAGCCTGGCTTTTTTATGTCTTGGGGTAAGAAGTGGGGTCTTCCTGGGTATCCTACCATACAGTCCCTTTTCATTCAGACGCCGACGGATAGTATGGGTTGACACTGTTGTACCCTCGGACTGCAGGACAGCTTGAACTTGTTTGGATGTTAGTCGAGGTTCTTTATCCACCATCCGCACAATCTTGCATTGAAATCTCTCGTCAATTTTTCTTTTCCGCCCACATCTAGGGAGGTTAGCCACAGTGCCATGGGCTTTAAACTTCTTGATGACACTGCGAACGGAAGACACAGGAACATTCAGGTCTTTGGAGATGGACTTGTAGCCTTGAGATTGCTCATGCTTCCTCACAATTTGGTTTCACAAGTCCACAGACAGTTCTTTGGTCTTCTTTCTTTTCTCCATGCTCAATGTGGTACACACAAGGACACAGGACAGAGGTTGAGTCAACTTTAATCCATGTTAACTGGCTGCAAGTGTGATTTAGTTATTGCCAACACCTGTTAGGTGCCACAGGTAAGTTACAGGTGCTGTTAATTACACAAATTAGAGAAGCATCACATGATTTTTCACACAGTGCCAATACTTTTGTCCACCCCCATTTTTAGGTTTGGTGTGGAATTATATCCAATTTGGCTTTAGGACAATTCTTTTTGTGATTTTTCATTGAAGACAAATTAAATGAAGATAATACCAAAGAATTTGTGATTGCATTCATTTTCAGGAAGAAACTGAGTATTATCTGACAGAATTGCAGGGGTGCCAATACTTTTGGCCACCACTGTAGCTGTCTATTTGCTTCAAGTAAGTAATCCTCTTTCCTTAATAGCACAATGTTCCCTCCTTTTTCCGCTTTTCTTACCAATGTGTCAGACCCTGATTTGATTAGATTCAGGGCTGTTTGTTCTCCTTCCGTTAGATTACTGATAGGATTTTTGTATAGCAAGGCTTCCACATCTTTAATAACTCTATCTTGAAACAAGTCGATGATATTACCTGGACTGATTGGAGGCTTGTAGGAGGATTGAACTCCTCCAGTGAAGGGTTGGGTTGCAGAAATTTCATTAACTACCTCATGATCCGCATGATTAATCTCATCTAAGTTCATCAATAGATCCACCTAATGTTGGAACTTCGGATCCGCATCTGTAAGAATGCTGAAACCTAAAGGGTTTGGAATCACAGGTTTCACACATCAGGGATTTTTGAATTTTATCATTTCCTCATTGTTTAAAGGCTTTAAATAGATGTAATTTTCTAGTGGCCGTGAATAAGTCTATTTTAAATTCAGTAATATCAAATGGGTCTGGTAGACAAAAGTACAATCTTTTGGACAGTAGTGAAATGTGACTTCTATTAAGCTGGTGGTCTGTGAGATTTACTACCTCATTATCTAATCTCTCCATGAGACCTGTTTCCTTTTTGTTCCACAACTTTCAGAGTCTTCTTATCCTTCCCTCTCCTGGTCCGTTTCCTAAAGGAATCGAAGAATTAGTTGTTGTGGTATCCATTTCAGAGAAATCCATATTCCGATCTACTGACATTTCCTCATTGGCACTTGAGTTAGAATCGGTAGTCCATCCGTCTGTGTCAGACCACTGTCTTTTAAAAAACTTCTGTGATCTGCTCTTATTTACAAATGTATTTTTATTTTTATTATTGTACACAAGGTCCCAGTCTTAAGCTGAAACTTTCAGTATTGCAGCATGCTGCTTCTTCTAAAGCCTGTACTTCAGCTTCTGCTACTGCCGCTTCTGTGTCCACGGCGAGTTTTGCAAGGTCGGCTTCTAGCGAAGGTAGCTCTCACTTTGGCAGCTTCCGCCTTCGCCCTTGGGGTGGCAATTGCTGTGCTGCTCACAGACTTCCTTGAAGCTGATGAGCTTACATGGGAGCGTGTTGCATAATCTTCAGATCCTCTATCTGACATCGTGTCTGTATGCGGCTTGATTGCTCTCTGATAGAAGCCAGTGTCTGTGCTTTAACCCTGTTTGATAGTAGTCGTTTTACTGTTCTGGCACCCTCACTCTGTGTTTAAGAAGAACAAGTTGACAGACAGCTAAACTCTTTCCTATCAATGCATTGAGGTAGATACAAGGGGTCATTTACAACTTTTATTGATAGGATCAGTGTAAAACTATAAGAAAAATGAAAGTACTCAGTACAAGGCATACAGCATATCTGAGTTACATAACATTACATTTGGTACAGGATTACACAGCATGGCAAATAGTGCAAATAACTATAATGGCAGAAAAAACTACTCAATAGGAAAACATGTGGAACAGAGTAGCTGCATCATACGATATGGTGAGCTCTAACAAGGGGAACATAATAACTCACCGACTGTGCTATGTGGAGGTAAACAACCAGATGGGCTGAAAATCAGAGACAGATGATCAGCATGTCAGCATCCGTGAGGCTATTATGGCTTCTGAAGAAGAAGGGGGCAAGGCTAGTGCAGAGGCTGATGGGAAAAAACTACGGAAGCCTTGATGAGTAAATACTAGATTGCACAATAACCAATGA
The DNA here is from genome assembly GCF_046119375.1 of Phyllobates terribilis. Taxonomy (NCBI): domain Eukaryota; kingdom Metazoa; phylum Chordata; class Amphibia; order Anura; family Dendrobatidae; genus Phyllobates; species Phyllobates terribilis. Next base: position 193,153,317 of record NW_027362772.1, on the reverse strand, counting down.
AACAGGAAGTAAACAAGCTATAGTAAGAGAACATTGTCAACAGATGGCGATGTTGCATAAATTATCACTAGACAGTAACTCAATGTTATCAAATACACTACAATTCAACCTTATTATAAAGCATAGTAAAACTGGTTATATAAATTTCTAAAAAGGCATGACATCCTCAACCATGAATCTGCAAAACACTAGTGCACGCCCTCATCCTCTCCCGCTTCAACTACTGCAACATCCTGCTCTGTGGCCTCCCTTCTAACACTCTCAAATCCCTCCAATCTATCCTAAACTCTGGTGGCTGACTAATCCACCTGTCACCCGCTATTAGACAGCTTCTCCCCTCTGTCAATCCCTGCACTGGCTCCCCGTTGCCCAGAGACTTCAGTTCAAAACCCCTTACTTTGGCATACAAAGCCATCCAAAACCTGTCTCCTCCATACATCTGTGACCTAGCCTCCCAGTACTTACTTGCACGCAACCTCCGATGCTCACAATATCTCCTTCTCTACTTCCCTCTTATCTCCTCTTCACACAATCGCATACAAGATTTTTCCCGTGCATCTCCCTACTCTGGAACTCTCTACCCCAACATATCAGACTATCACCTACCATGGAATACTTCTAAAGGAACCTGAAGACATACCTCTTCCTACAAGTGTATAACCTGCAGTAACCCTCACTGTGCCATACCACTGCACGCCCAGCTCTACCCTTACCTACTGTATCCTCACCCATCCCTTGTAGATTGTGAGCCAAACCCATAGTGAAGAAACTACCTTATAGTTTGCAAGAGAAATGGATCAACTGGGGTTCAGATTACAAACAGCGACATAACGTGCTGTTCCCTCCATTCTGATTCTTTGTAGACCTTGTGCGCCAGCAGGCTAAGATCAGGAATGATCCCAGCTTCGACCTTTCCACCATAGATCCTGTCAACCCAAGAACAGGTAAGCTTGCTCCAGTCCATAACTCTAGAGGCTCACCTATCACCGTGCACAAAACGAATGTGTCTTATACAGATTCAAAACACAAGACCCACAGTACAGCAGAAACCGAAGGGTCACTAACAAAAGACGCAAACAGGGAGTTCCCCCTACTTAAAAGGCCTCACCCACTACAAAAGTGCAGGAGTTTTAGAGAAAAATCCCTTAAAGACCATAGAATCTTCCTCAAAGAGAGCAACATATGCTACAGATGTTGTGCATCTACGTCTCACTTAGCTAGAGAATCCCAGGCCGAAGATATAGATGGAGAAGCGCAGGGGTCCTAGAACTGAACCTTCGGGAACACCGACAGATAGGGGGTGAGATGAGGAGGTGATGTGTGATTGGGAGGCACTGAATGTCCTGTCTTTTAGGTATGAGGAGATCCAAGATAGGGCCAATTCTGTGATGCCAAGAGATAAGAGAGTCTGTAGTAAATGGTCCACTGTGTCGAAGGCAAATGCCAGGTCCAGGAGGAGGAGGACAAGCTAGTGTCACTTGGATTTGACAGTTAGTTTTTCATTGGTGACTTTAGTCAGGACAGTTTCAGTGGAATGGTGCAGTCGGAAGCCAGATTGTAAGTGTTCAAAGAGGGAGCAGGAGAAGAGGCGGGAGGAGAGTTCAAAATGGATGTGTTGTTCCAGTAGTTTTGAGGCATAAGGCATAAGTGAAATGAGGTGATAGCTAGACACAGAGGATGGGTCATAGTAGGGCTTTTTGAGGATGGGTGTGATAGAGGTATGTTTGAAGCATGAGGGGAAGACACCAGATGTTAATGACAGGTTGAAGAGTTGGGTTATGGTTAGGATGAAGACTTTGGTAAGGTTTGGAATGAGGTGGGATGGGATTGGGTGAAATTCACATGTGGTGAGATGCGATTTGGAGAGTAAAAAGGAAAGTTGATCTTCCGTGATGTTGGAGAAGCTGGTTTTGGAGCAGGATGGTTGAGTAGATATGAGGAGGGGCTGTGGGTACTTTAGGCAAAAGCTTTGCCTTACGTTGTCAATCTTCTGCTTGATGAATGAGGCAAAGTCTTCAGCTGACATTAGAGGAGAGGGAGCTGGAACTGGTGGATGGAGGAAAAAATTGAAAGTACTGAATAGCTGTTTAGGGTTGTGAGACAGGGATGATATGAGAGATGAGAAGTAGGTCTGCTTGGCTGCAGTGAATAATTGTGCAGCATTTTGACAACTTCTGCTACTGGGCTAGCTGCTCGACTCCCTTTTTTTGACAGCCGCACAGCAGTACACTTGGTAGATGAGTGCCATAAAGAGCATGTGCTCTAGTGAATGGCAAGTGCTGCATCAAGTGGCCTCTCCTCCTCTTCCTCCACCTCAACATCACACACAGTACAGTCCTCAGAGGTGGTACCCCAATTACCCCTGTTTCCCCATGCGTCACAACTCTCCACCCGCCCAACTGACTGTGGGGAACGACAGATGGGTGAGTCTGCAGAGCTGTTCACATATTCTATTTCATGGGCATCAGAGGTCTGCACCAAAGATTCACAGACTCAAAAGAAGGAAAGCATCTGCAGCGATAGCCAAAGTAGTATCTGAGCAGAATCCAGGCCCTCCTCACCAGAAGTTAACCCCCAGGGATGGAGATAATCCTGATGAGACACAAATACCTGAGGCACAAGTGGACTGTTCTGTGCTGTCAGGGCAGGAAGAGGAAGAGGATGACTGTCAGGGCAAAGAGTGGGAGAACAGAGATGAGGCTGTAGTTCCCACTTGGTGTGAACATAAAGGCACACAGCTGAGTAGCTCAGCAGAGGAGGTGGAGAAGGAGGAAGATGAGGAGGTTACGTTGCGGCTTCCCATTCTGACACGGAGTGATGCAACCATGACAAGCACTGCATCATCAGCCACAACTGTGGCCAGCAGCAGATGTGGGTCTGCAGTTTGCAGGGGCAGTAAGGGTTGCCTAGCTTGAGTCATCTTTTTGGAGAACGCAAAGGGTGACACAACTCACGTTATCTGCCAATTTTGTTTAAAATGACGGAGTAGTGGCAGAAATTGCAATAATTTGACATGAACTGGTACAAGCGCGATCAAGATGCGTTAGTCTGGGAATCTCATTGTGCTAAAATGCAGACTAGCAGACCTCGCCAACCACCGGCCACCCCATCAACCCCATCTGCTGCTTCTTCTTCCTCCGTAACCGTGGCAAGTGTTCTCACACAGGTCTCCGGCTGCAAAACCTCCACTTGTTTACCCGCTACAATCTGGGTGAGTGAGAGCCGATCAGCTGTTATGAAAGTGGACATGCCTACTGTTTTTGACTGCTCTCAAACACTGAGCACACCACATCTTTCTCAATCCACCTCTCTCACAGTCCAGCAGTTTTTTGTGTTCACCCTACTCCACCCTCTCTCAGCACAGCAGCCAGCCCTCAGTCTCGCAGTTGTGGTCAAGTAAAAAATAGTTACTTCCTACACATGCCAAAGCAAAGAGCTTGAACTTCACCATCTCCAATCTGTTGGCAATGGAAATGCTGCCTTTTCGCCTGGTGGATACAGATGGTTTCCAAAAGCTGATGTGTAGACAGATGGACAAGAAAGACTAAGTAACTGTAAGCGAACACAACCCTCTGCTGGAACAAACTGGAAGTGAAAGTAAAACAAAGAATTGTGTTAGCAGAAACCAAATAGTGCTAGGAGATTTGCAAGGGGAGTGACTTTGTGTGCTGGTCCTGATCAGGTGACCCAGAGGATTTTCTGGGCATAAAAGCCCTGTGTGCCGATTGCAGGGGGCTTTTTGCGCCAAGAAAGTGCAAGGTGCGGATGTGCACTGGAGGAGATGCTGCAGCCAAAGATTTGGCACTAAGCTGAAGAGCAGAGCAGACGTGCTCTAGAGGTGCCACAGAGCCCAGCGTGACAGGCCTCAGCCAGAGGCTTGCATCCCCAAAGTGACGGACACTGCCTGATAAGATCCGGACCCTTCACAGAACTGCCCCGAGTTTTGCACATGTTGGTCAGAGCCAGGACTCGCGCTTTGCACTCGTTAAGTTCCCGGGATCCAACGTCGCCTGTCAAGAGCCGAGGGCTGGACCCCCTTGCCCCAAGCCTGAGAGACTAAGCCGATAAGACGTGAGAGAAGACTACGACAGGAGAGGCGTGCCTACAGTAGCAGAGGAACAGCGCAAATGAGCAGGGCCGTCACTTCCAACTTTCACCTACTATACCGGGGACAGTTGGGATTAGGACTTCAGGTTGGGAGGGGGCCAGTTGGTGCTTGGAAGGATCAACGGGACTCGATTGATTATATCCGGAAGAGAGTTGCGGTGGTTATATCAACCTCAGACTGTTCCTTTGGTTTGTGTGCGTTTCATTCTGGCATGTGAGGTACAGATGGGCGTCGCAGTCCCCCAGTACCAGTTGCCCAGTTGCCATTGCTTCTTTAAGAAATATGTACCGGCATTACACCAGCATGTCACAGACAACATCACCCGTTCCTTGAAAAAATCTATGTCTGCTAGGGTGCATTTCACCACAGAAACCTGGATGAGCAAGCATGGCCAGGGGCATTACATGTCGTTGACTGGCCACTGGGTGACTCTGGTAGCTGTGAGGATGGGCGGGGAATGGGCTGCTTCACAAGTCTTAGAATCCCCAAGGCTTGGAGGGTGCTTGGGGATGGAGAACTAAACCACTGCACACTAGAAGAAGGAGAACTAAACTACTAGATAACAGGAGTTGGAGAACTAAACTACTGAACACCTAGGGTTGGAGAACTAAAGCACTACACACCAAAAGATGGAGAACTAAACTACTAGACAACAGGGGTTGGAGAACTAAACTACTAAACACCTTGGGTTGGAGAACTAAAGCTCTACACACCAAAAGATGGAGAAGTAAACTAATAGACAACAGGGGTTGAAGAACTAAACTACTAAACACCTAGGATTAGAGAACTAAACCACTACACACCAGGGGATGGAAAACTAAACCACTAGACACCAAGTCTTGGAATCCCCAAGGCTTGTGGAACAAATCTCTGTATCTAACACTTCCTCCACTGCTTCTGCCTCCTCCGCCTCCTCTAGGGCCGCCACATGCACCCTCAACCTCTCCCTTAATAAGACACGTGTTCCAACAGTGCAGAGAGAGTCCCTGCCACCTCCCTACTGCACAGCCAGGGCTCACTGCAATCAGGCAGTGTTTAAATTAATATGCCTTGGAGATCTCAGTGATACAGATAAAGAATTGTGGACAGCTATCCAGGCAGAGTTTGAGCAATGGCTGTCTCCACTGAACCTGGAGCCAGGGAAGGCCGTGTACGATAACGGTGCGAACCTGGTGGCAGCCCTATGCCGGGGCAACCTCACACACTTGCCTTGCATGGCTCACGTCCTCAACCTGGTGGTACAGCAATTTATCCGCCACCATCCCTACCTGGATCCTTCTGCAGAAACCATGATCCCTGTGTACTCACTTCCACCATTCGCAACCAGCGGGTCATCAACTTGCGTTGTTACAGAGATTTTTCGGCCTACCGGTTAAACAGTTGATATGCGATGTGCTGAAATGGTGTAATTTAACTCTGCACATGATGCAGCAACAGTGGCAGCAGTGATGAGCCCTGGTGCAGTATGTCATTTTGCAATGCCTGGGCCAACGAAGCAGGAACGTGGTGCAAATCACACTTGCAGAGTGGACACAGATGAAGGACCTCTGCACCATTCTGCACAGTTTCGAAATGGCTACTAAGATGGTTAGCACTCTTGATGCCATCATCAGCATCACTATTCCGGTCATCTGCATGCTGCAGCACACTTTGGATAGTCTGCGGGAGGAGGTGGTGGTCCCAGGGGAATAGGAGGAAGAAGAGGAGGATGGGGAAGGATAGCAATATCTCTAGGTTCCAGCCTGTCATTGCACAGGCAGATGCCATGGGAGGGTGGACTACAGTGATCAAGGGGGGCTCATTGTACCAGACAAACTGTTAGTGAAGGTGCAAGAGCCGAGGAACAAATGGAGGAGGATGAGGAGGAAGAGGTGATGGGCGTGCAACAGGAGATGAAGAGGATAATGATCCCCTCTCTGTGTCCGTGGTTGGTGGGAGGGGATGGAGGAAGCAAGCTTGAATGTTACCCCTCCACAAACACACCATGGACTTGGACCTCATAGAAGACCCCGACACATAGTGCAACAAGATGGCTCTCATCTGCAATATGATTGTTGCCCGCATAGTTAGGATTCAAAATAGTGCTGACCACTGGATTGCTACTCAGATCCAGGGTACAAGAATACATTTTGCCAGATGCTTACCCCCTAGAAAGGGATGCATGCATGTTGGAGTATCAAAACACGCTTGAAGACAATCTGAAGGATGTTTTTCCCCAAGACAGCAGTGAAGCACAGTGTACATCGCAATTCTAGACTTCCAACCCTGGGAATGTTGAGTCGTCAACGCGAAAAACATTAGCAGCGTTGCAGCGCTAGGGTCCTGGGTTTCAACCCCACCAAGGACAACATCTGCAAGGAGTTTGTATGTTCTCCTCGCGTTTGTGAGGGTTTCCCCTGGGTACTCATATTTCTTCCCACACTCTAAAGACATACTGATAGGAAATTTAGATTGTGAGCCCCAATGGGGACAGTGCTAATAATGTCTGTAATTGTCTGTAAAGCGCTGTGGAATTATTGGTGCTATATGAGTAAAATAAATAAAAAAATAAAAATTCTGTGAGTTGTTTCACTCATTTTTTTGACCAGCCCGTGCACCAGCAGAACAGAATACAAGTCTGACACATAACGAACATCTGGAGAAGATGGTGCAGGAGTATCTCGAGCTCAATATCAATGCCATCGGGGGGGTTTGGACCCTTTTAAATTTTGGTCTAGAAAAATGGAAGAGTGGCTTGAGCTCGCCTGTCACGCCTTAGGTTTTGTCATGCCCGGCAGCAACTGTTCTCTCAGAACATGTCTTCAGCACTGCTGGTGGTGTCCTGATGGATAAGCACACCCGGCTGTCCCCTGAAAGTGTAGACCGCCTAACTGTCATCAAGATGAACAAGTCATGGATCTCCAATAACTTTTGCACCCCAGTCTCAGACTGGGCAGACTAGGCGATGGTGTAGTTTTTAGTGTGCTGCATTGATCTTACGTTATTGCAGTCTGTGACATCTTTGTCGTGGCTTCTGTGCTTGCTGTTGCTACTGGTGCTGATGTTACTAACAATTTTTTGAAATGACTTGCCTGTAGTGGAATGGGTGTAAGAGCCCCATTAGGCTATTTATACTCTGGTGAAATTGATGCTCTTTAGTGGTGTGTGGCAATAATTTTTTGAAATGTGGAGACTCCAAGTAGGGTCTCCATCTGGTGGGTTGACTGTAGTGAAAGAGGTGTCAAAGCTCCATTATACTATTTCTATTATGGGGAAATTGATCATGTCTGTAAAGCGCTGTGGAATTAATGGCATTATATAAATTGCCTCTTCAGAGAGGAAGAGAACTAGAACTCTAGTGCCACCAATAGAAAGTAGCAATCCTAAAAGACAATATTGACCCTTTAACAAGCCTTGTCACATGACTTAGGATAAAAGCCAGAACTAGAAACTCAATTTGCAGACACTGTGTTTTGGGGGTACTGCCCCTTGTCAGTGCAAAGTGTGAGTTCTGGATTGGCTGGATGAGAGGCGTCAGACCGGTATCTAAGGGGTAACGTTTCTCCTTGTGGAGAGTGACATGTTAAGCATGTCAAGGTTAGGACACTTTTTAAGCCTCAATGCTCCTCTGGGAAAAATGATAATTGTCTCCTCAGAGAGGAAGAGAACTAGAACTCTGGTGCCACCTATAGGAAGTAGCAATCCTAAAAGGCAATATTGACCCTTTAAAGAGCCTTGTCACATGACTTAGGATAAATTGAGCTTCTGGTTCTGGCTTTTATCCCAGATAGCGGTCTTTGCACTAATGAGGGGCAGTACCCCGAAACACAGTGTCTGCAAATTGAGTTTCTGGTTCTGGCTTCGTGTTGTGGAGAAAAGACTTGGACAAGATCTCGGATTCTGTCTGTACTGTGGCCTCACTGGACATTTTCTCAAGAATTGTCCAACTTGTCCTAAGGCTAGTGTAACGCTCACAGCCCTAACCCTGGGAAGATGAGGGATTACTCGAAGCCGGGTCCTACGTTTTGGTGGGGTGCAGCCGTGGCCTGGACCCACTCCGTGCCCAGGGCCGTCACATTAAAAAGGATGTAAAGGTACCTGGTGGGTCTGCCTCTGGACTTCGCTCAGAAAAAGGGTACGGGTGGCAGCTCTGCTCCTTCCGTTACCCGGTGGGATCCTCTGGGCCTACCGGGCTTCCCTGACCAGGACGTAGAGTAGCAAAGTCAGGTGTCGGGGGCCGGTACCCCTCTTGCAGCCGAAATCCCTCTGACTAGGCCAGAATAACGAGGACAGGTGGCGTATACCGCTCCGTCTGCATCCCCCTGGGATCCTTTTGCGGTGGAGCTACACTCCTAAGCTCTGGGCCTTCTTGGTCATGGTCCTTGACCGGGTTGAGACATACGTTAACTCCCACCTGCCCCTCGACCCAAGGCCAGGGTACGAGGGCCGTGCCTCCATCCACTGCAGGTTCACCCAGAAGCCACGTTCAGGGATGGAGATCACAATCAAAGAACCATGAGCCAAGATGGCTGTTTATTAAATATGAAATATTAAGTGTAACTAGATGTGCGTCCTCCACCCTCACCCACTACATGGTTCCCCCCTATTTTGTGGTTCCCCAGTCTCCCAGTTTCCAGTAGGGGCAACACCCTAGTGCCTACTAGCCCCCTCTGGCGGGAGAAGTGTGGTGTTGGATGTGGAGATGGGGTCCTGACCATTGCACCGTTCTTACCTCAAAGGAGGAACACCACACCCCATTGAATAGGTGCAGCATCCCTGTGGCGGTTGAACCCTCAGGGGTGCCACATTCCCCCCTGGTGAAACACAGCACGTCCGCGGGCTGCAAAGAGAGTAAATCACGGTACAGTCTTTTTTATATTTTCATAACAGTAAACAATCTTCCCATTATGGGAGGCACTTCTCCTTTAACGTTACAAACTGCACATAATATAAAAGTACAAAAGTATAAAAGTATAAAACCATCCAGAGACATTTATGCATAGACAGAGGGGTTAAAGTGCTAGGACGAAGAGTCAGTTCAGAAGCACGAGGGACCTGTCCCAAACCCCCAACGTAGGCCCTGGGGTGGCTGCAGGGCATGAAGATCCCGAGTTGGACCTCCAGGAGAGCCACTCCAGACAGGTTTTTCTTCTGAGGTCTGAGGTAGAAATAGCCGCGGTTTTACATAAAACCAATAAGGAGCACCTAAAGAGATGCAAACTATATACAATTAAAGAGTCTGCCTACTGCAAGTCCGCAGGGACAAATGTCTCTAGAAACCGGGGAAAAACATGGTCAACATAAACATAACATTGTAACTGTACACAGGTTACAGCCGCCGGGGCTGCTTAATTCTCGGGTTCCCACCGGGGAAAAGGCTCATTCCTCCCTACGGAGGCTGACCAGTCCCCCATGGCTGAGCGCGAGGGGGCATCGCTCCCGGACACCTTGTGAACATCCAGGGCGTACCACCCCCACACCCCGTGGTGGCGGGTGTACGTGACTATGTCACCCGGGAAGAGGTTCCAGCCAGGGTGTCCCTTTTTCATCCGTGGCTCGACGTCCCGCCGGCTTACGAAGACGTCGTGCTCATGCTGGGAACTGCGGATGAATCCCCATCCCATCTCATGGTGGAAGCGGACAACTTGCCCCTCCACGCGGGGACTCGGATGGGTTGCCTCTTCCTGGCGAGCCCGGGACTTGGCAGCCTTAGCACGCACTTCGAGGCGCTCTCAGCGAACTTCCCTCTGACGTTGCTCCCGGCCGAGCTGGATGATCTGCTGACGGCACAGCTCGTTCCTCCTGCGCGCTTCAGCCCGGGTCTCCCGGGGGAAGCCCATCAGGTCCCCCCCTGGTTGTCCCAGGCCCACTCTTCAGCCGCCAGCCAGGTGACTGTAGGTGCGGGCAGCGGTGACAGTAGCGGCTGCTGCAGGTCCTCTAGAAGTGTGGACCAGTCCGTGTTGGGGTCGGTGGATACCCCAGCAGACTCAGGTTCTTCCGAGTCGGGAGCTGGGAGGCAACGCAGGTCCCCGCCGGTAGCAGAGGCTTCAAGCTCCGGGGCAAAGACCTGCTCCCAGGTGACCGCGCCAGGCAGCAGGTACTCAGTCATGAGGTCCAGGAGGGGCACGGTGGGCTCAGCAGCCGGAACAGGGGTATCACACTCACCCTCTCCTGGGCTACACGCAACCTCTGTTGCGGCCTCCTCCTGAGCTGCTGCTCCTTGGCGGCGGGTCCGGATGCGCAGCAGCATTTCTTCTCGCCACGCAGCAGATGCCGCTCGCTGGGCCTCAGCCACTCTCCAAGCGAGGTCCGGGGTTTCCTGGCGGAGAAACTCCATATCTCCCGCTGTTAGGGTAATGCCTCTTTGCTCTCTGACGGTAGAAGAACCGGGGCCGGGTTCAGAAGGCTCCGATTGACTCGCCCCAGCAGCGTCCATGTCCGCTCCTGAGGATTGCAAGTCTCCAACTGCTATGGCCGCACCTTGTTGTTTTTCCATTCCCTCCTCTTTTTGGGGCGGCTCCAGGGCGAACGGCTGACAGGCACGCCTTTGTACATCTCATCCTTTTTGACGAGCATTACCCCGCGGATAGTCTCTGATGGAAGGGGCGGTCTGCTCTTTTGGCGTCATGGGGAGCCTGGCCCACGATAGGAGGTGCTAGGCGACTGTCTTTTTGATGCACTATGGCGTCTGTTCTTCTTGGGCGGGTGCCATTTTAAGTGGAAACGACAGTCTAAGGTGTAAGGCGCACAGTACCCGGTAGCAATGGGCAAATTCCTTCAGTTGCTTCTGGCACGCGATCCTGCCGACTATGCCAAGTATGTGACGCTCACAGCCCTAACCCTGGGAAGATGGGGGATTACTCGGAGCCGGGTCCTATGTTTTGGTGGGGTGCAGCCGTGGCCTGGACCCACTCCGTGCCCTGGGCCGTCACATTAAAAAGGATGTAATGGGTTATCAGGGTTGAGTGGTTGCTATCGACTACGCCACCTGTGGTACCTGGTGAAGGCCACCAGCGCTGCTGCAGTCCTCTGAGGTGGGATGTTGTGGCAGCCGACGTTGATACTACTCCCCACAGGCGGAGCAGGGCCTCAGGGCAGAGACAAGGATGGAGGGGGTTGTAGTATAGGAAGCCTAGTGCTACGTGGTGCGGTGCAGTGCAGAAATAAAGAGTCCGGAAGCCATAAGGGTTGACTTCCAGGTTTTTTTTACTCACGGTGGAGAGTACAGCTGCAAGGCTTCTCCCTGCTCCTCGCGGAGTTCTGAGGTCACCAGGAACGGGGGTCCGACAACCTCCGAGTAATTCAAGTGCTCAATCAGGACCCCGCACCAGAGTGTTCCTAGACTTCAGACCGGGTCCTTTCCTGTCTGTGTGTGTGTAGATAGGCCGGGTCTCCCTCTGGACTTTGCTCAGAAAAAGGGTACGGGTGGCAGCTCCGCTCCTTCCGTTACCCAGTGGGATCCTCTGGGCCTACCGGGCTTCCCTGACCAGGACGTAGAGTATCAAAGTCAGGTGTCGGGGGCCGGTACCCCTCTTGCAGCCGAAATCCCTCTGACTAGGCCAGAATAGCGAGGACAGGTGGCGTATACTGCTCCGTCTGCATCCCCCTGGGATCCTTTTGCGGTGGAGCTACACTCCTAAGCTCTGGGCCTTCTTGGTCATGGTCCTTGACCGGGTTGAGACATACGTTAACTCCAACCTGCCCCTCGACCCAAGGCCAGGGTACGAGGGCCGTGCCTCCATCCACTGCAGGTTCACCCAGAAGCCACGTTCAGGGATGGAGATCACAATCAAAGAACCATGAGCCAAGATGGCTGTTTATTAAATATGAAATATTAAGTGTAACTAGATGTGCGTCCTCCACCCTCACCCACTACATGGTTCCCCCCTATTTTGTGGTTCCCCAGTCTCCCAGTTTCCAGTAGGGGCAACACCCTAGTGCCTACTAGCCCCCTCTGGCGGGAGAAGTGTGGTGTTGGATGTGGAGATGGGGTCCTGACCATTGCACCGTTCTTACCTCAAAGGAGGAACACCACACCCCATTGAATAGGTGCAGCATCCCTGTGGCGGTTGAACCCTCAGGGGTGCCACATTCCCCCCTGGTGAAACACAGCACGTCCGCGGGCTGCAAAGAGAGTAAATCACGGTACAGTCTTTTTTATATTTTCATAACAGTAAACAATCTTCCCATTATGGGAGGCACTTCTCCTTTAACGTTACAAACTGCACATAATATAAAAGTACAAAAGTATAAAAGTATAAAACCATCCAGAGACATTTATGCATAGACAGAGGGGTTAAAGTGCAAGGACGAAGAGTCAGTTCAGAAGCACGAGGGACCTGTCCCAAACCCCCAACGTAGGCCCTGGGGTGGCTGCAGGGCATGAAGATCCCGAGTTGGACCTCCAGGAGAGCCACTCCAGACAGGTTTTTCTTCTGAGGTCTGAGGTAGAAATAGCCGCGGTTTTACATAAAACCAATAAGGAGCACCTAAAGAGATGCAAACTATATACAATTAAAGAGTCTGCCTACTGCAAGTCCGCAGGGACAAATGTCTCTAGAAACCGGGGAAAAACATGGTCAACATAAACATAACATTGTAACTGTACACAGGTTACAGCCGCCGGGGCTGCTTAATTCTCGGGTTCCCACCGGGGAAAAGGCTCATTCCTCCCTACGGAGGCTGACCAGTCCCCCATGGCTGAGCGCGAGGGGGCATCGCTCCCGGACACCTTGTGAACATCCAGGGCGTACCACCCCCACACCCCGTGGTGGCGGGTGTACGTGACTATGTCACCCGGGAAGAGGTTCCAGCCAGGGTGTCCCTTTTTCATCCGTGGCTCGACGTCCCGCCGGCTTACGAAGACGTCGTGCTCATGCTGGGAACTGCGGATGAATCCCCATCCCATCTCATGGTGGAAGCGGACAACTTGCCCCTCCACGCGGGGACTCGGATGGGTTGCCTCTTCCTGGCGAGCCCGGGACTTGGCAGCCTTAGCACGCACTTCGAGGCGCTCTCAGCGAACTTCCCTCTGACGTTGCTCCCGGCCGAGCTGGATGATCTGCTGACGGCACAGCTCGTTCCTCCTGCGCGCTTCAGCCCGGGTCTCCCGGGGGAAGCCCATCAGGTCCCCCCCTGGTTGTCCCAGGCCCACTCTTCAGCCGCCAGCCAGGTGACTGTAGGTGCGGGCAGCGGTGACAGTAGCGGCTGCTGCAGGTCCTCTAGAAGTGTGGACCAGTCCGTGTTGGGGTCGGTGGATACCCCAGCAGACTCAGGTTCTTCCGAGTCGGGAGTTGGGAGGCAACGCAGGTCCCCGCCGGTAGCAGAGGCTTCAAGCTCCGAGGCAAAGACCTGCTCCCAGGTGACCGCGCCAGGCAGCAGGTACTCAGTCATGAGGTCCAGGAGGGGCACGGTGGGCTCAGCAGCCGGAACAGGGGTATCACACTCACCCTCTCCTGGGCTACACGCAACCTCTGTTGCGGCCTCCTCCTGAGCTGCTGCTCCTTGGCGGCGGGTCCGGATGCGCAGCAGCATTTCTTCTCGCCACGCAGCAGATGCCGCTCGCTGGGCCTCAGCCACTCTCCAAGCGAGGTCCGGGGTTTCCTGGCGGAGAAACTCCATATCTCCCGCTGTTAGGGTAATGCCTCTTTGCTCTCTGACGGTAGAAGAACCGGGGCCGGGTTCAGAAGGCTCCGATTGACTCGCCCCAGCAGCGTCCATGTCCGCTCCTGAGGATTGCAAGTCTCCAACTGCTATGGCCGCACCTTGTTGTTTTTCCATTCCCTCCTCTTTTTGGGGCGGCTCCAGGGCGAACGGCTGACAGGCACGCCTTTGTACATCTCATCCTTTTTGACGAGCATTACCCCGCGGATAGTCTCTGATGGAAGGGGCGGTCTGCTCTTTTGGCGTCATGGGGAGCCTGGCCCACGATAGGAGGTGCTAGGCGACTGTCTTTTTGATGCACTATGGCGTCTGTTCTTCTTGGGCGGGCGCCATTTTAAGTGGAAACGACAGTCTAAGGTGTAAGGCGCACAGTACCCGGTAGCAATGGGCAAATTCCTTCAGTTGCTTCTGGCACGCGATCCTGCCGACTATGCCAAGTATGTGACGCTCACAGCCCTAACCCTGGGAAGATGGGGGATTACTCGGAGCCGGGTCCTATGTTTTGGTGGGGTGCAGCCGTGGCCTGGACCCACTCCGTGCCCTGGGCCGTCACATTAAAAAGGATGTAATGGGTTATCAGGGTTGAGTGGTTGCTATCGACTACGCCACCTGTGGTACCTGGTGAAGGCCACCAGCGCTGCTGCAGTCCTCTGAGGTGGGATGTTGTGGCAGCCGACGTTGATACTACTCCCCACAGGCGGAGCAGGGCCTCAGGGCAGAGACAAGGATGGAGGGGGTTGTAGTATAGGAAGCCTAGTGCTACGTGGTGCGGTGCAGTGCAGAAATAAAGAGTCCGGAAGCCATAAGGGTTGACTTCCAGGTTTTTTTTACTCACGGTGGAGAGTACAGCTGCAAGGCTTCTCCCTGCTCCTCGCGGAGTTCTGAGGTCACCAGGAACGGGGGTCCGACAACCTCCGAGTAATTCAAGTGCTCAATCAGGACCCCGCACCAGAGTGTTCCTAGACTTCAGACCGGGTCCTTTCCTGTCTGTGTGTGTGTAGATAGGCCGGGTCTCCCTCTGGACTTTGCTCAGAAAAAGGGTACGGGTGGCAGCTCCGCTCCTTCCGTTACCCAGTGGGATCCTCTGGGCCTACCGGGCTTCCCTGACCAGGACGTAGAGTATCAAAGTCAGGTGTCGGGGGCCGGTACCCCTCTTGCAGCCGAAATCCCTCTGACTAGGCCAGAATAGCGAGGACAGGTGGCGTATACTGCTCCGTCTGCATCCCCCTGGGATCCTTTTGCGGTGGAGCTACACTCCTAAGCTCTGGGCCTTCTTGGTCATGGTCCTTGACCGGGTTGAGACATACGTTAACTCCAACCTGCCCCTCGACCCAAGGCCAGGGTACGAGGGCCGTGCCTCCATCCACTGCAGGTTCACCCAGAAGCCACGTTCAGGGATGGAGATCACAATCAAAGAACCATGAGCCAAGATGGCTGTTTATTAAATATGAAATATTAAGTGTAACTAGATGTGCGTCCTCCACCCTCACCCACTACATGGTTCCCCCCTATTTTGTGGTTCCCCAGTCTCCCAGTTTCCAGTAGGGGCAACACCCTAGTGCCTACTAGCCCCCTCTGGCGGGAGAAGTGTGGTGTTGGATGTGGAGATGGGGTCCTGACCATTGCACCGTTCTTACCTCAAAGGAGGAACACCACACCCCATTGAATAGGTGCAGCATCCCTGTGGCGGTTGAACCCTCAGGGGTGCCACATTCCCCCCTGGTGAAACACAGCACGTCCGCGGGCTGCAAAGAGAGTAAATCACGGTACAGTCTTTTTTATATTTTCATAACAGTAAACAATCTTCCCATTATGGGAGGCACTTCTCCTTTAACGTTACAAACTGCACATAATATAAAAGTACAAAAGTATAAAAGTATAAAACCATCCAGAGACATTTATGCATAGACAGAGGGGTTAAAGTGCAAGGACGAAGAGTCAGTTCAGAAGCACGAGGGACCTGTCCCAAACCCCCAACGTAGGCCCTGGGGTGGCTGCAGGGCATGAAGATCCCGAGTTGGACCTCCAGGAGAGCCACTCCAGACAGGTTTTTCTTCTGAGGTCTGAGGTAGAAATAGCCGCGGTTTTACATAAAACCAATAAGGAGCACCTAAAGAGATGCAAACTATATACAATTAAAGAGTCTGCCTACTGCAAGTCCGCAGGGACAAATGTCTCTAGAAACCGGGGAAAAACATGGTCAACATAAACATAACATTGTAACTGTACACAGGTTACAGCCGCCGGGGCTGCTTAATTCTCGGGTTCCCACCGGGGAAAAGGCTCATTCCTCCCTACGGAGGCTGACCAGTCCCCCATGGCTGAGCGCGAGGGGGCATCGCTCCCGGACACCTTGTGAACATCCAGGGCGTACCACCCCCACACCCCGTGGTGGCGGGTGTACGTGACTATGTCACCCGGGAAGAGGTTCCAGCCAGGGTGTCCCTTTTTCATCCGTGGCTCGACGTCCCGCCGGCTTACGAAGACGTCGTGCTCATGCTGGGAACTGCGGATGAATCCCCATCCCATCTCATGGTGGAAGCGGACAACTTGCCCCTCCACGCGGGGACTCGGATGGGTTGCCTCTTCCTGGCGAGCCCGGGACTTGGCAGCCTTAGCACGCACTTCGAGGCGCTCTCAGCGAACTTCCCTCTGACGTTGCTCCCGGCCGAGCTGGATGATCTGCTGACGGCACAGCTCGTTCCTCCTGCGCGCTTCAGCCCGGGTCTCCCGGGGGAAGCCCATCAGGTCCCCCCCTGGTTGTCCCAGGCCCACTCTTCAGCCGCCAGCCAGGTGACTGTAGGTGCGGGCAGCGGTGACAGTAGCGGCTGCTGCAGGTCCTCTAGAAGTGTGGACCAGTCCGTGTTGGGGTCGGTGGATACCCCAGCAGACTCAGGTTCTTCCGAGTCGGGAGTTGGGAGGCAACGCAGGTCCCCGCCGGTAGCAGAGGCTTCAAGCTCCGAGGCAAAGACCTGCTCCCAGGTGACCGCGCCAGGCAGCAGGTACTCAGTCATGAGGTCCAGGAGGGGCACGGTGGGCTCAGCAGCCGGAACAGGGGTATCACACTCACCCTCTCCTGGGCTACACGCAACCTCTGTTGCGGCCTCCTCCTGAGCTGCTGCTCCTTGGCGGCGGGTCCGGATGCGCAGCAGCATTTCTTCTCGCCACGCAGCAGATGCCGCTCGCTGGGCCTCAGCCACTCTCCAAGCGAGGTCCGGGGTTTCCTGGCGGAGAAACTCCATATCTCCCGCTGTTAGGGTAATGCCTCTTTGCTCTCTGACGGTAGAAGAACCGGGGCCGGGTTCAGAAGGCTCCGATTGACTCGCCCCAGCAGCGTCCATGTCCGCTCCTGAGGATTGCAAGTCTCCAACTGCTATGGCCGCACCTTGTTGTTTTTCCATTCCCTCCTCTTTTTGGGGCGGCTCCAGGGCGAACGGCTGACAGGCACGCCTTTGTACATCTCATCCTTTTTGACGAGCATTACCCCGCGGATAGTCTCTGATGGAAGGGGCGGTCTGCTCTTTTGGCGTCATGGGGAGCCTGGCCCACGATAGGAGGTGCTAGGCGACTGTCTTTTTGATGCACTATGGCGTCTGTTCTTCTTGGGCGGGCGCCATTTTAAGTGGAAACGACAGTCTAAGGTGTAAGGCGCACAGTACCCGGTAGCAATGGGCAAATTCCTTCAGTTGCTTCTGGCACGCGATCCTGCCGACTATGCCAAGTATGTGACGCTCACAGCCCTAACCCTGGGAAGATGGGGGATTACTCGGAGCCGGGTCCTATGTTTTGGTGGGGTGCAGCCGTGGCCTGGACCCACTCCGTGCCCTGGGCCGTCACATTAAAAAGGATGTAATGGGTTATCAGGGTTGAGTGGTTGCTATCGACTACGCCACCTGTGGTACCTGGTGAAGGCCACCAGCGCTGCTGCAGTCCTCTGAGGTGGGATGTTGTGGCAGCCGACGTTGATACTACTCCCCACAGGCGGAGCAGGGCCTCAGGGCAGAGACAAGGATGGAGGGGGTTGTAGTATAGGAAGCCTAGTGCTACGTGGTGCGGTGCAGTGCAGAAATAAAGAGTCCGGAAGCCATAAGGGTTGACTTCCAGGTTTTTTTTACTCACGGTGGAGAGTACAGCTGCAAGGCTTCTCCCTGCTCCTCGCGGAGTTCTGAGGTCACCAGGAACGGGGGTCCGACAACCTCCGAGTAATTCAAGTGCTCAATCAGGACCCCGCACCAGAGTGTTCCTAGACTTCAGACCGGGTCCTTTCCTGTCTGTGTGTGTGTAGATAGGCCGGGTCTCCCTCTGGACTTTGCTCAGAAAAAGGGTACGGGTGGCAGCTCCGCTCCTTCCGTTACCCAGTGGGATCCTCTGGGCCTACCGGGCTTCCCTGACCAGGACGTAGAGTATCAAAGTCAGGTGTCGGGGGCCGGTACCCCTCTTGCAGCCGAAATCCCTCTGACTAGGCCAGAATAGCGAGGACAGGTGGCGTATACTGCTCCGTCTGCATCCCCCTGGGATCCTTTTGCGGTGGAGCTACACTCCTAAGCTCTGGGCCTTCTTGGTCATGGTCCTTGACCGGGTTGAGACATACGTTAACTCCAACCTGCCCCTCGACCCAAGGCCAGGGTACGAGGGCCGTGCCTCCATCCACTGCAGGTTCACCCAGAAGCCACGTTCAAGGATGGAGATCACAATCAAAGAACCATGAGCCAAGATGGCTGTTTATTAAATATGAAATATTAAGTGTAAATGTTAAGGGAGGGCAATAACCCTTCACGTTTGATCAAGTGAGTGTCAAATTATTAAATTATTATGTTGATTGCAATCCACAGAAAACCAAACGGAAACAATGTTCTGTATTGGGAGGATTCAAAGAATCTCTGATCCCGTTTATTTTGCTTAGCATTTTATATTGTTTTGAGTATATCAAATAGCCAATCAACTCTACAGCCATACTACAATACTATTGGCTGACTGATGTTGGGAATGGTAGCAGGTAGATGGCCATCTTCCTTTCTTCTGTGAGATGTCTGGCACCCTGAGAAAGGCAATGGCCTGAGAAGACCACTTGACCAAGGCAAAACTGAAGCTTCGAGGCTGAGACTCGACAATTCAGTTTTGCTAGATGCTTGAGGAGGCTAACACTGGCCCTGATGGACATTCGCTCCGTGTAAATGTAATATGTAATGTAATATGTAAATGTAAACAGAAACTGACAGTCTTTGTGTAGTGGAATGCTAATAAAAAAAAACAAAATAACAAAAATGTTTGCTTAATCAATTATTGTAAACCAGATAACGTGTATGTGCATCTATTAGAAGCTTAAGGATATATGACCATCTAGAAAATTAATTTATATAAACACATATAATGCTCTGTTACACACTGATCATGATGATCTTCCTCATACACATTCTGGGATTCTGGGTGTAGTGTGTATTGCTGCCTGTATTTTGGGTGTGCCAAGATGGCTACCATCAGAAGGAAGCATACTATAGGAAGGGTGCACCAAGATGGCCACCACCAAAGGGACATGTGGTCAGAGGCTGGAGGTGATGCAATGGGTGTAGCAACATGGCCGCTACAGGAAGGGTTGGAACTTTGGGCGGACAAAGGTATAACAGATGAGGATAGGCGTGGCTTGGGTAGTGGCAAGGGGTGGGTGGTCTCCTGGACGGGGCACGTGACATACAACACAATAATCTGCTGACAATGGATTCTGCTGGCCACAATTAGAACATTTCCAACAATTCATTACTCCGCCATTATCGGAGAGCAGTATCTTTGTAATACACATAACATAGCGTCTTTCCCTTATTGTCTGTATTTTCTTCCTCCATTCACCTTTTATCCCTCTCTACTCAGTATCAAGCCAAGGCCGTTCTGCTATGCTAGCAGCTGTAACTGGGCGCTTATCTGGCAGCGCGCATATTTCAGTTAACCATTTAAGTTCCTCTACATATCTACATACTTTTTCCTTCGGTCAACAAACTCAGCGCAACCTTCAGCGCAACTTTTCCCTCACATGTATTCACCTTTCAACATTTTAACATTCCATTAGTATCTGATATGTTAATCATAACCGTGGATAGTGCCCGTAAGATGCAGACCTCCTCTATGTGTGCATCAGAGTTTGGATCCTTTAAAGTAAGGATCATCTGACCATTGTCCTGGAATTGGATTCTGGATTGGAATTTAGACAAGAGGTCCGCTCCTAAAAGATTTACCTGGCAGGTCGGGGATATGACAAATTGTGCCATCACTACTTCTGTAAAAGGGCCAATTGGAATAGGTTTGGTGAAAGTGTGTTTGTTAGGTCTGCCATCTACACAAATCAATATTAGATTGTCGTTAGAAAATTGGACTCGGTCAGTTCAGTGGATTGATTTTAAAATGGAGTTGGCCGCCCCAGTGTCTACCATGAACTTTACTGGATGGATTCCCTCATTCCCTCCCACTGGGAGAACTACAGATGAACAGAGCCCGGGGGTGATTATGGGCATCACGATGGCAAACTCTGGTTGACCTTCCTTTCAGAACGGGCGGTCCTGAGGAACATTTTCTCGTGAAAAGTCCCGTGGGCCCGGTGTCCTATTTCTGAATACGGGGACTTGTGTGGTGCACTGACCAGCAGGGGTGTGACAGTCCCTTTGGAAGTGTCCTGCTCGGCCACACCTCCAACACTGAAGACGGGAATTCACTACTGGTCTTCTCTCGGGATACATTACTTGCTGATCAGGTACCACCATGGGGTAATAGTGGGGCTGTAAGGGAGGAGGAGGATACCGGGGGAGCAAGGGGGGATACTGTGCTATGGGTACTGCGGGTGCAGCAACTACCATTGTACTGATTGTGGGGAGATCTTGAAGGTAGGGGAATACTGGAGGAGACCAGATATCGGGTTTGATTGTGGGTTTGATTAATTGAGCAGCATAATCAACAAGATCCCTGTCGATGGCCAAGAGTCTTATCTCTCTCAATTTAGTTGGATGCATGGCAATACACTACTTTATAGCCCCGACTATTATTTTGGCCGCAACCTCTTTTGGGTATCCAAAGATACCAGTGGAAATGAATGGCAGGGCTAGGGTTGGGGCCGCATGAAGCTGTGATGCGTATGCCAGGGTGTTTTGGATTGTTTCTTTCAGCAGATGTTGTGACCTGGGTAAATCCAGGGGATCATATTTTGGTCCAACTGCATGTATAACAAACTGACATGATAGCTGTCCGGCTCTTGGAGCCATCACCTCTCCTTCTCTTAATGGACCATGGTCACGGATGTAATCATTAGATGCAGCTTGTATTGTAGGTCCCCCAATACGACATATCTCTGCAGCTAGCCCCCACCCATGCTGCAGTTTCTCATTTGCTGCATTTACAATGATCCCAACCTGCTGTTGCGGTATACTCCCCATGCCTATTCTCAGTATAGTGGAGAAATTTGAAGGACTATTCAGTAAAACAGATGCCACTTTCTGATATCCGTGTCCATGTTCTATTTCCCCAGTTTGGGAGAGGGTGAATAGGGAAGAGTTCAGAGGACCCTGGGTCTGTCTGAATGGAGTATGGACCATGGCAAGGGCAGGTGGGGGTGGTGGTTTATAATACCCCCCATCTACGTTAAGTATTGTGCAAGTTGGTGCTACAACACCGGGTTTACGTGCTCCACAATTATAGCATGTCTTGCGCCATCCTGAATTAGTGACCCAACACACATTACAGAGCCAACCGTCTGGGTTATATGATGGTGGCTGACTCTCAGTGGGAAGTGCAGGGTATTTAATCTCATAAGGTATAAATTGCTCAGTTTCTGGATTCAGGGGCTGGGGTACTGCTACATTTGTGGGAGATGCTTCTTTAGGGGCTTTAGATTTGGATTGTGGACACATAATTTGGGAAGGGGGGGGACCTACTTCCTCCTGTACTTTTTCAACATACCCTTCATTACAAATCTCATGTGCCAGTTTTCTAAAGTTTTCAGCATCTTCCAACAATCCACAATCAACTAATTTTCCTCTATTGTGGCGAGTTCCTTCGTCCCACAACACAGGCTGAAGCCTTCTCCCCTACTCAGGAAAATTTAACACTTTAAACACTTTTGGCGCGTGCTTAAATGATCTTTTCCCTTCTCGACTGATCATGATATTCTTCACATTCTCCCTCTCCTGCGGGGGAGACAAATTCTTTCTGCTCCACGGAAACATTGATTATTCACTACAACTGACAAAAAGATCCTTAATTTGTGCACAGCGAAGTCTGGCCAGAGCTCCCAGCTGTTCCACTATTAACAACTCACCCCTCCCATCAGGGGAATTCTTTCACAGCACAATGAAAGGAGGAGCGCCTTTTGCATAAGCTTTGCAGCTATGCAACTTAGCAGCGCTCCGGAAACTCGATATACGTGTCTACTTACGTGTCCTACCCAATCTTTGATCACCTGCCGCAACTGAAACTAACAATGTTCAGTCTCCTAAGGATTTTTGTCAGAAGCTGAGAAAGATTCACACAATATTTACTTGTCAATCCGAGGTGATACTGATTTGAAGTTAAATAATATCAGACCCCTAATGGGACTACACCCCTTATAGTCTCACCTTTGACTATATCCAACCAGGACGTCTGGAGATACTGCAAGCAACCACACACCACGTGGAAACCACGCCAAATGGTCAGTGTCACTAGTAAAGAACTTGTGCACTTACCGTGGCTTTTTGTGGGGGATGATCAGTCCCAATTCCAGTGGGGGAGGCTGAAGGCAGGTCTCTCTTTGTGGACGTCCAGAGGTGGAGGGGCGTCCCTGGTTAGGGATCCGAGTCACGGCACCAACTGTTAAGGGAGGGCAATAACCCTTCACAGTTGACCAAGTGAGTGTCAAATTATTAAATTACAATGTTCTGTATTGGGAGGATTCAAAGAATCTCTGATCCCGTTTATTTTGCTTAGCATTTTATATTGTTTTGAGTATATCAAATAGCCAATCAACTCTACAGCCATACTACAATACTATTGGCTGACTGATGCTAGTATAATTATTACGGAAAACACATATATGGTTATATTAACATTGTTAGTTTGAAGCACTATGGAAATTTTACAAGGTCAAACCTGGCCTAAACAAGTTGGATAACAGTGTCTGGCAAAATGTTCTCTTGAGAAAAAGTTAGTGTGGGATAAGTTCTATGGGAAGAGAAAGAAAGAATGTATGTTATGCAAGGAGTGATAATAACATGATTTTAAAGCGAGTAGACAAAATGGAGTTGCTCTAGCAGGAGTATCAATATGTCCTTTACATAAATAGATGTGCGTCCTCCACCCTCACCCACTACATGGTTCCCCCCTATTTTGTGGTTCCCCAGTCTCCCAGTTTCCAGTAGGGAAGCACCCTAGTGCCTACTAGCCCCCTCTGGTGGGAGAAGTGTGGAGGTGGGGTCCTGACCATTGCACCGTTCTTACCTCAAAGGAGTAACACCACACCCCATTGAAGAGGTGCAGCATCCCTGTTGCGGTCGAATCTTCAGGGGCGGTACACTAGTAAACCATTGGGAGAACGTCTGAGTCTGGGTGGCAGCCAAGGAGGTCACCCAGGCTCCCAGGTACCTTTTTTCTTCTTCTGATAAAGTACTGATAAATATGGTATTATCCTTAGAGAACTAGGTGTTATCAACATTGGCGTTCATTGACTGTGGATCTGCTGCTAACTTTATTGAATCGGGACAGGTTCTGAAGTTAGGGTTAGGGACAGTTAGTTTAGAAAGACCCATTTAAATCCCAGAATTTGGTCAAGAAGGTAATGGTGAATTTCACTCTTCAAGTGGGAGCACTCTACTCTGAATCCATCTCATATTTTGTGTTGGATAATTTACATGCTGGGTTGGTACTGGGGCTTCCATGGTTGCAAATAGTGATGACTTGAGCGAATATGTTCGAAATCCGATCTCAAATGTTAAGTTCGACACGAATGTAGCACATTCGGAATTGTGATCGAAAAGGCGAGCAAAATCTGTTAAATTTGGGAAAATTGGTAACATTCGGAGAATTTGCGTGTTTACTTGATTGTGGGGTAACTACTACGTTTTTTACAGTTTCGCTACCGTAGTGCTTGCGTATGATGAGCGGGGAGATGTGGCAGATGAGTAGGGGGGCTGGTGATAGCTCAGAACAGGTTAGACCAATGTCGCGTTGTTGTTTTTTTACTTCCGTAGGCGGTAACTTTAAGTCAGGAAAGCGCGGCTAGCCAATCAGAGTGCAGGAAGCATCCACAGTGTCCCTGACACAAGGGCTTTTGCAATTGGCTGCTGAAATCACATGTCCTCTCCATATAAAAACCGGCCATGTTCCCTCATTGCCATTTTATGCATGTCACTGAAGGAGATAGACGCTGCTCAGTGTGCTCTGTCCTGTGTAATGAGAGATATTAGCTAGATAGATGGGCGCCTCTGTGGAAGTCAGATAGTATAGATAAGTTCTGTGCTGTGTACCTGTTCAATCGACTTTGCAGTCTTTTTTTTTTTTTTTTGTGCAATTACTGAGATTCTCACAGAAAGAGCAGGGTCCATGGCTCAGAACAGTGCTGTGCATCGGTTGTACTGTGCTCCATGCTGACCTTCAATCTATTTTTGCACTTGTTCATGTGATAACGCAAGCAAGCAAGCCCTTGTAGGCCACTTTTTGCTTTTGTGTTGTTGAAATTCATCTATCTGCAGATAAAGTTAGTGCAGAGCTTCTGAGAGCAGAGCACTAAAAACTTTTTTTTTCATTTGCTAATATGATAGTGCAAGCTGTGTTAGCCCAGTTTGTAATTTTTTTGGTGGATGAACTTCAGCTTTATGCACAGTAAAAAAAATATTTTTTTGCTCTTGCTAGCCACAGTCCACCAAAGATTTTTTTGTGTTGCAGACGTGTTATACTCTGCTATAAGCCACCTAGTGCTTTTTGTGGCGGTAAAATTCAGCTGTTCTCAGAGTAAAAAAATTTATTTTTTCTGTTGCTAGTCACAGTCCACCAAAGATTTTTTGTGTCGCAGATGTGTTACACTCTGATTAGTGTTGAGCCACCCCCGTAGTGTTCGAGTTCGGTTCGGTTCGTCGAACACCCGTATGTTCGCCGAACTGTTCGTCGAACTGTTCGTCGAACACCGTTAAAACCAATGGCAGGCAAACAAAAACACATAGAAACACATAGAAAACACATAGAAAACACTTCAAAGGTGTCCAAAAGCTGACAAACTGCTCAGAAGACACAACTAACACATGGAAAAGTGACAAGTACATATAGTCATGCGAAAAGAAAAGAGGTGGAGGAGTAAAAGGAGGGGGAGACACAGATATAGGCATGTCATGCACTTCTAAAATCAAGAAAGGCTGGAGTAAAAATCTAAAATCAGCCTACCAACACCCAGACGTCGTGACAAGAAAATTAAAAAAAGAAATATCTTTAGGTAGAATGGCGGTTCCATTCAGAACACTTTCCTTACAAGAAGTAGTGGTATCCCCGTTGTGAGTTGTGTCGAAAACGGAACCCAATACATTCGGACTAATCCACCATTTGTCATATCAAAGGGGCAGGTCAGTGAACGACATCATTGACGCGGAACCAAGTACAGTAGTATATACTGTACATCCTTTGACAAGGCAATCAGGCGGATCAAGAAGTTGGGAAGGGTCACCCTAATGGCCAAAACAGACATTGATATGATGATATGATGTTCCGGTTACTTACTACCTGTGCCTCCGAATAGTGTCCACCTATTGGGCTGCTTCTGGGAAGGAGCATACTATATAGATCGCTGTTTGCCCATGGGGTGATCCAGATCCTGCTCACTATTTGAGGTGTTTAGTTGCTTCCTCGAATGGGTTGTAATGGACGTTTCTAAGGGGGCACATATTATCCATTACCTCGACAACTTCTTATGCCTGGGCCCAAAAGATTCGCCACAGTGTGAATACATGCAGTAGTCCACCTGTGAGAAGGAGAGAGCTGGAGGGAGAGCAGACACCATAGAGCTGAGGGGATAGATGGAGAACGGAAGAAGGAAAGAGGGCGAGGGAGGTAAGGGAGTACAGTGGAAGGCCGACCTGAGCTCCCCCACGTTCCTGCTGGGCGGGGAACAGCCCTGGGAAGAAAAGCCGCTTGCGCATCCCTTTGAGGTTACGGGCACGAGCGGGCCGAGGGACTACGCTGGAGTGCGAAGCCGACACGGCCAGTCTGTTCCTGCCCGTGCGACCTCCGTGTCGCCGGGTTTGTGCCAGAGCCACGGTGGACCCTGACGGCCAGCCCCCTTCTCCCAATACTGGTGCCTGTCCGCTGGTGGGTCGAGCCCCCCCCCGCGGTGGGGGGGGGTAACATCTGCAGAAGAAAGACCATCTTCCAGCCAAACTAAGATGTCTACTTCTTTTCGTGGACAATGTGATACGATCCCTTTGTCACGGACACGCCCATCACTACAAATTCAAGATGAGGCACAAAAACAGCAGGTGCTTCAACAGATATCAAATTCTCCTTCAAGTGGGCTCTCCTCCACCTCAACTTCAACATCACAAATACTCCAGTCCTCAGAGATGTCACCCCAATCGCACTTGCTTCCTCACAGCTCTCAAGTCTCCAGCTGCCCGTCTGAGTATGGGGTAACACAGATGGTTGAATCTGCACAGCTGTTTACTCATACTATAGCCTAGGAAATGGAGGTCTGCTCTAGAGGTTCTGTTAATCCAGACGAGGAAATGATCTGCACTGATGTACAGAATCTTTATGAGTCGGATCCAGGACCAGATGAAGAAGGTTCTGAGCATAATGTAGACCCTCGTTCCCAAACTGTAACTCCTGTTGGTGGAGACAATGATGAAGACGATGATGAGACTCAAATACCTAATGAGGTTGGAGATCCCACTTACTGTCAACCCACAGTCAGCCAGTCGATGAGGTCAGCAGAGGAAGTGGAGGAGGATATAACCAACCCAGGGGATGGGGATGACTCGGTACCCGGGCCTTTGCCTGGCCTTTGGGATGTCGCGGTGGTCGGCTCCCAGGCCCGTACCCTGGGGTCACTCTTTAAAAGGGTGGATAATTGTTAATTTTATAAGAGTTCGTGACGCCACCTGTGGTATCTGGTGAGAAGCACCAGCGCTGCAGCAGTCCACTGAGGCCGGTGATAAGGCAGCTCGATGGTATAGCTCCCACAGGTGGAGCTAGGCCTCAGAAAAGCGTATGCAGGGGGAATGCAGTACAGGCGAGACCCAGCTGGGTCAGAGCAAGAACGGGAATGGACACGGTAGTCACTTCAGTACCGTTTACTGGTGGAAATTCTGGCACATCCCAGAGCACTGTAGGGTGAAGGGTGCATATCAGGATCCTCCCCAATGAGCGGGTGTAGGGCCTCCTGTTTCTTGCCTCTGCGTAGTAAGTTTCTGACCTGCCTGGAGCTAGGCCTAACTTTGGCTCTGTCCTGCGCTGGCTGACCTTGTGGAAGGGCCTTGTCTTGGAGTTTATGCTCCCAGTATGCGGGGCCTAAGCGTCTCCTGGCTCTGTTACGTATCAGTAGTGTTGAGCCACCCCCGTAGTGTTCGAGTTCGGTTCGGTTCGTCGAACACCCGTGTGTTCGCCGAACTGTTCGTCGAACTGTTCGTCGAACACCTTCGAACACCGTTAAAACCAATGGCAGGCAAACAAAAACACATAGAAACACATAGAAAACACCTTCAAAGGTGTCCAAAAGCTGACAAACTGCTCAGAAGACATAACTAACACATGGAAAAGTGACAAGTACATATAGTCATGCGAAAAGAAAAGAGGTGGAGGAGTAAAAGGAGGGGGAGACACAGATATAGGCATGTCATGCCCTTCTAAAATCCAAAAAGTGAGAAGCCGACACGGCCAGTCCGCTCCTGCCCGTGCCACCTCCGTGTCGCCGGGTTTGTGCCAGAGCCGCGGTGAACCCTGATGGCCAGCCCCCCTCTCCCAATACTGGTGCCTGTCCGCTGGTGGGTCGAGCGAGCCCCCCTGTGGTGGAGGCAGCTCTAAGCTTTTTAATTTAAATTGTCTCTCTAATTTGAATGAATACACTTTAAATCCATTTACAAGGATCTATTGGAGGGCAAGTCTCATGCCAGCAGCCGCGTAATTCCAGCTCCAGTAGCGTCCACTAAAGCTGCTGCAGTTAAAAAGCTTTTATAAGGATCGAGCTCGGCTGTCCACCGCAAGGCATCCTACTGCCAGTCCCAGCCCCTATGCCTTGGGGTGCCTCCTGATGCTCTTCACTGAGTATCCCATGGTCCCGAAGCATTTCCTTTGAAAAAATTAAGTGTCTAAACTACAGGTGGTGTAGCTTGCTTAACAGCCGGGATAATCCGCTGACTAGCAGACACTGCTACTAGGCACAAAGTATTTCCTGGGCTAGATGCAGTTAAAAATTTGTAAGTAGATACTCTCGTTGGATGCTGAGAAAGCATTCCATAGAGTCTCCTGGCACGCCATATATGATTCTCTTAAAAAGCTTGGGGTAGGGGTCTAGGGGACCCTTTTATAGCCAAAATCACGGCCCTGTATCACAATACGTCACCTAGGCTGAAGATAAATGGAACTGTAGCACCCTGAGGGCTCGGTTGCTACAGAGGTATTGCACCTCACCCAGAGGTGTGATATCTCACTCTCAGGTAAGGATGGAGTGTGGATCAGGACCCGACACCTGCATGCATTACACCACATTGCCGTGGGGCAGGGCGACCAATATGCCTCTGAGATGGGCACGACAGTCCCTGTCCCTGGCTGGAGTGGGGGGAGGGAACACTGAGGAAGGGGAACCCTGTAGTGCAGGAGCAGGGAGGAAGCAGTTCCTGGGTGCATTGAGAAGGGAGTATAAAAGGTGGGCACCATCTTAGTTCAGTGCAGAGAAGTCTGAGCAGAAGTGGCAGGGAGCAGGGGCTCTGCATGAGCTCTGCTCCGGAGGCGGGCCTAGTAACAGAGGCCCAGGCCTGGAAGAGGGAGAAGGAAGGAAGAGGAGCGGAGAAGGCTCCAGGAACGAGGAATGAAGGGATCCCAGGGGTGCGGACGGGCGAGTCGCCACCGCACGCCCGAATCCACCTGCGTGGAGGGGTCAGGCCAAAGGGGGAGACCGGTCCCCGAAACTAGTGGAGGCAGGAAACGACCCTCAGCTAGAAACCGGAGGCTGTGACATTTTATGTGGCGCAGCCCCTCGCTACACCCGCTAGGAAGGCACCACATAGGGTCAGGGAAACTGGCACCAAGTTTACCAAGAGGAGGCCCGAGGCAGCCGGCCAGAAGGGTTGGTAAGAAAGGCCAGACAAAGGACACACAAAGGGGGTCCTATGAAGCGCTTCAAAGTTATCT
This sequence comes from Phyllobates terribilis, assembly GCF_046119375.1. NCBI lineage: Eukaryota > Metazoa > Chordata > Amphibia > Anura > Dendrobatidae > Phyllobates > Phyllobates terribilis. The sequence goes on along the minus strand of NW_027362772.1, from coordinate 193,124,225 downwards.
GGGAGTTGTCTGAGCCCCTCACCTGGTGAGCACAGTACGACGTGGGCAGCCGTTACCTGCAGACGTGGTCTGGATAATAAGAACTGTGAGTAAAGGCCCTGGACTGCATCACTGACTCCGTGTCGTTACTGCTGCTGCCCTGCACCATCACCCCCATCCTCCGCATACACTGCCCTGAGGCTATACTCCTCCCGTGGGGAGTTATGCTACGCTCTGCTGCACCCACAACACCAGCCTCAGCGGTCTGCCCTGCAGCGGCGGTTCACTCTGACCGCAATCCACGGGTGGCGTAGTCGGACATTTAAACATCAAAACCACATAAATAGTTCCGCCACTGGTTTGACCACCCTGAGCCACGGAACCGGGTCGCCGCCACGAAGACTACAACCACCAGCATCCACCAAAAAGGGTCCGGCTCCGGGTGTCCCAAGGCCCAGGGGGTGCATCAGAACATTTTCATCACCTTTCACAATCACCAATGGGACAAGGCAGGGATGTCCTCTGTCCCCTCTCTTATACATCCTAGTGACGGAGCACCTGCTCTCATCAATTCGCCATAACCCCAATATTAGGTGGATTGAGGTGGGAGGCACCGAGTACAAGTGCTCTCTATTTGCTGATGATGTCCTAGTATATATCACTCAATCACATATATCCATCCATGCTGTTATGGCTGAAATAGATCACTTTGTTACATGGTCAAATTTTAAAATCAATGCAGCGAAGTCTGAGGCCCTCGATGTCTCCCTCCCCAAATCCATATAGGATTCCATCCAGTCCAACTTTCCCTTTGCCTGGCCCTCACAGGGTATCAAATACTTAGGAATTCCTATTCATAGAGACCTCTCCCATCTATGTTATCTTAATTTTGGGCCCTTTATTGAACAACTCCATACAGACCACGGTTGGCAAGTTAGAACTGTAAGATTCACTACGTGAACCACTGGTGTTTTGTGGAAAAGCACATGTACACTGCGTTCCAAATTATTATGCAAAAAGTGTTTAGGAGTGATAAGGGAAGAATTTGTTTGTTTGTCAGTTAAACTCATTGATGGTGATGTGTGTCAGGGCTCTTTATATCACTGTAAGCAATTGCAGACACCTGTGCTAATTAGTTTGGCAGGTGTGTCCAATGAAAGGCAAGACTACTTAAGAAGGCTGTCTCACATTATTAAGCAGCCTACATTTTCTGCCAAAATGGGAAAGAAAAAGGATGTGTCGGCTGCTGAGAAGCAACAAATTGTGGAGTGTTTAGGTCAAGGCATGACTACAATCAACATTGTGCGATGATCAGGATGAAGTGTCTTGGCAATCAAGAAGTATGTAGCTGATTCACAGTACACACGTGTGCGTGCTGATAAGGGCAAATTGAGGACTCTTTCCTACAGGCAATTACGTCAGGTTGAAAGAGCAGCGGCAAAAAAGCCTTGTCATAGCAGCAGACAAGTTTTTGAAGCTGCTTGTGCCTCCAACGTCCCCCGAACAACAAGATGCAGGGTCCTTCAGAGGTTTGCAGCTGTGCATACGCCATCCTGTCGACCGCCTCTATCCACTTCACACAAGCAGAAACGGCTCCAGTGGGCCAAACATTACATGAAGACTGATTTCAAAACTGTTTTGTTCACGGATGAGTGCCGTGCAGCGCTCGATGGTCCAGATGGATGGAGTGGAGGATGGCTGGTTGATGGACACCCCACGCAAACACGGCTACAGCGCCAACAAGGAGGAGGTGGAGTAATGTTTTGGGCTGGAATCATGGGGAGAGAGATTGTCGGCCCCTTTAGGATCCCTGAAGGCGCTAAAGATGAACTCCATAATGTATGTGGATTTTCTCAAACAGCACTTCCTGCCATGGTTCAAGAAGAAGAACCGTGTATTTCACAGCAAGATCATTTTTCTGCATGATAATGCACCATCTCATGCTGCACATAAAACATCTGCATCTCTGGCTGATATGGGCATAAAAGGGGACAAACTTATGGTGTGACCCCCATGCTCCCCTGACCTGTACCCCATTCAGAACCTTTGGAGCATCATTAAAAGGAGTGTCTATGATGGCGGGAGGCAGTTCACATCTAAGCAACAGCTCTGGGAGGGTATTCTGTCCTCATGCAAAACAATTGAAGCAGAAACCATCCAAAACCTGACAAATTCAATGGATGAGAGAGTTCAGAAGCTCCTTTCGAACAAGGGGTCCTATGTGAAAATGTAACATCACCTAGAATAAAGTTTTGAGTTGAAAACTGTTTGATTTCAGTTTCTAACAACCTGCTAATGCTTATAATTTCAAAAATGACCATTTTTTTGGTCTTTATTAAAATGAAAAGGTTGATCGAAAAGTTTGGGGGATCTAAGAGTGTGGCAACCCAGTAGTCATGATTACTTCGAATTCTGACAATATGAGGGTCATGCTGCAGGTAGTGCAGCAAGAAGGCACTTATGTGAGTTGCGCATCTCGGAGCCCCAAAATTATTTTCCGGGCTAGATGCAGCTAAAAATTATTATTCATTTTAAATCTGGTGAAGCTTTAGTATAGATGGCCTAATAGGATCAGTGCTGCACACTGCTACAAAGCCCAAATTATTTTCCAGTCAAGATACAGATAAACATGATTAGTAATTTTAAATCTGGTGGAGCTTATTATAGATGGCCTAATAGAATCAGTGCTGCACACTGCTACAAAGCCCAAATTATTTTCCAGCCAAGATACAGATAAACATGATTAGTAATTTGAAAGCTTAAAACGGTTGGTAGGGTGATTTTAACCAATCATCAAGCTTTTACTCTCCCCAGGATGACACAGGGGTAGAAAAGTCGTTTCGGATCCATGATTTGTTCATCTTTATGAACGTGAGTCTGTCTACATTATCAGTGGAGAGCCGCGTGCGCTTATCTGTCGGCACACCACCAGCAGCGCTGAACACACGTTCAGACAGAACGCTGGCTGCGGGGCATGACAAGATCTCCAAGGCGTAAGTGGCTAGCTCCGGCCATTTATCCAGATTGGAAGCCCAAAAAGAGCAAGGGTCCAGTGACACAGTCGTGGCTTCAATGTTTACTTGGAGATACTCCTGTACCATCGTCTCTAGGCGTTGACTATGTGTCAGACTTCTTGTCTCCTGTGGCCTTGCAAAGGATGGGCTAAAAAAGTGGTGAAATGATTCCGCAAAATTGATGTTACCAGCAGATACTGTGGTTCTGTTACGGTTTGAGTGCTGAACACTTGACGGTCCCACGGTTGGCAAGTTGGAACTGTGAGATTCACTACGTGCACCACTGGTATTTTGTGGAAAAGCACATGTAAGATTCTGCAACAGTCTTTGCTGATACTCCTGCATGCGTGCATCCCTTTCTATGGCAGGAATAATTTCTGCAAATTTACTTTTGTACCGGGGATCTAACAGTGTGGCAACCCAGTAGTCAGGATTATTTCTAATTCTCACAATTCGAGGGTCATGTTGCAGGTAGTGCAGCAAGAAGGCACTCATGTGTGTTGCGCATCCAGGAGCACCAAGTCCCTGTTGTGTTTGTGGCGAGGTAACAATCATGCTTCCTTCCTCTGTCCTCTCCCCCCAACCTCGCACAACAGAAATGTGATCAAGGTCTCCCTCATCTGATGAGTCTTCCATCATTTCGTCCTCCACTTCTTCCTGGGCTCCTGCACCTTCCTCACTAGTTTGGCTGCTACCATGCGCCCTGGTAAAACCATCTCCCCCACCCTCACATGCCTGCCGCCTTGGTGCTGCCGACCGTCTGGACCTTGCAGATGTTAGCCCTTCCGCATACAACTCCTCCTCCTCTACTTCCTCCACCTCCTCTTGTGCCACCACGTGACTCCGAATTCTGTTTAACATGTGCTCCAGCATGTAAATCTCCGGAATAGTCATGCTGATAATGGCATCGTCAGCACTAAACATCTTCGTCGCCATTTCAAAACTGTGCAGAAGGGTGCATAGGTCCCTGATCTGAGACCACTCCTCCAGCGTGATTTGCCCCACCTCTGAATCTCGTTGGCCCAGGCTATACGTCAGAACGTATTGCACCAGGGCTTGTCGGTGCTGCCACAGTCGCTGCAACATGTGCAGAGTTGAATTCCACCGGGTAGGCACATCGCATTTTAGCCGGTGAAGTGGCAGGCCCAACGACTTCTGTAGAGATGTAAGTCGCTGAGCTGCGGGATGCGAACGGCGGAAGTGAGCACACAGTGACCGTGCCCTCTGCAGAAGGCCATCTAGTCTGGGATAGTGGGCTAAAAATTGCTGGACAACCAGGTTCAACACGTGAGCCATACAAGGCACGTGTGTGACATTGCCCCGGCGAAGGGCCGCACCCAGGTTTTCAGCATTGTTGCACACGGCCTTCCCTGGTTTCAGGTCCAGTGGAGACAACCATTCATGAAATTGGTTCTCCAGAGCTGACCACAACTCCTCAGCTGTGTGACTCACATTTCCCAGACATTTCAATGTAAAAACCGCCTGAAGACATTGAGCCCTACTGCCAGCATAGTATGGAGGTGTGCAGGATCCCTTCTGCGCAGTTAGAAAGCTTGTGGCATGACCAGACAGGCTTTGGGTGCAGGTGGAAGACCGAGAGGAGGTTGAGGAGGCAGAAGCAGTGGAGGAACTTTGACATAAAGAGGATTGACGCACAACTCGTGGGGACGGCAAGACTTGGACAGCAGCCCCTTGTCCTGCTGTCACCATAGTTACCCAGTGCCCAGTCAGCGACATGTAACGCCCCTGTCCATGCCTACTCGTCCAAGTGTCTGTGGTGAAATGCACCCTGTCACACACAGAGTTTCTCAAAGAAGCGGTGATGTTGTGTGCGACATGCTGGTGGAGCGCAGGCACACCTTTCTTTGAGAAGTAGTGCCGACTGGGCATCTGGTACTGGGGCACTGCGACGGACATAAGGTCTCGAAAATCCTCTGTGTCCACCAGGCGGAAAGGCAGCATTTCTGTAGCCAAGAGCTTGCAGATGGTGAAATTCAACCTCTTAGCTTTCTCATGGCTAGGAGGAAATGGTCTTTTACTTGTCCACATCTGAGGGACCGAGGGCTGGCTATTGTGCTTAGACGGGGTTGATAAGGGTGTCCCCGGCAAACTGCCGGTCTGTGAGGAAGATGCAGGCGGACATGTTAGGTTGCCTTGATCCAAAGGTGGTGCTATCGATGTCAGACAGCGCTCAACACCAGCTGGTGTTACCACCTCCAAAGAAAATGATGACCTGCCAATCACGCTGGCTGTTGCGGGTAAAGAGGTGGCAGGTCTGCGCCCCAAAACAGGTGTGACTGCTGTCCCCCCAGTCACAGAGGATGAAGAGGCCGCGGATGCACAAGATATGGCAGACGGTGGTTGGCCCGGCCGGCTAGGCCGCATTGTAGCACACTGAGCTTCCCACTGCAACTTATGCTTCATGTCCATGTGCCGGTTCATGCATGAAGTACTCAAACTATGTATTTTTTGGCCTCTACTTAGCTTTTGCTGACAAATGTTACAGATAACACGAGTTGGGTCATCTTTATCGATCTGAAAAAATGCCCAGGCTATGCAAGGCTTAGCACCCATGCGACCTGAAGAGCCACCACGACTTGTGGTGAGAGGCAGAGTTGTGTTTGAGGATGCAGTTGTTGACGTGCTTCCAGTACTACGTCTCTGTCCAGGAAGGCGCAACCTGACCTCGTCGTCACTAGCATCTTCCTCCACCTCCTCTGCTGACCTCATCTCTTGGCTGACTGTGGGTTGACAGTAAGTGGGATCTCCAACCTCATCATCATCACCCTGTGCGTTATCACACCCGTCGTCCTCAGAGTCAACCTGTTCCTGCCCTGACAAAAAACTAAAGTTGTCGCTCCAATCAGGTATTTGAGTCTTATCATCGTCTTCCTCATTGTCTCCACCAACAGGAGTTACAGTTTGGGAATGAGGGTCTACATTATGGTCAGAACCTTCTGCGTCTGGTGCTGGATCCGACTCATAAAGATTCTGGGCATCAGTGCAGATCATTTCCTCGTCTGGATTCACAGAAGCGCTGGAGTCGACCTCTGATTCCCAGGCTATAGTATGAGTAAATGTAGCACCCTGAGGATTCGGCTGCTACAGGGGTATTGCACCTCAACCCAGAGGTGTGATATTCCACTCCCGGGTAAGGATGGAGTGTGGAACTGAGCTCGGTAGGCTGCATGCACTACACACATCCCATTTCCGAGGAGCAGACCGACGGTACTCCCACTTAGAAATGTGCAGGTACGACCGAGTCTGTTCCTGGCTGGAGTGGGAGGGGGGTGGTACATCCCAAGTAGTGTAGGGGCAGATAGGTGGGGCAGCCTGGGTAAAGATAGGAGCTCATTGGGTGCTGGTCACGTGAGCTCACACATAGAGGGTGTATATAAGGTGGGCACCAACTAAGAACAGGGTCAGTTGCAGAGAGAAAGTCAGCGAGCGGAGGAGAAGAGAGACCCAGAGTGAGAGAGGAGAAGAGAGAGAGACCCAGAGGGGGAAACAGAAGAAAAGGACTCCAAGAACCCAACTTAAATCCCCGGGTGAAGAGTCGGCACTGGGTACCGGAACCCAAGCTGGTGGGGGCAAAAACACTCCCCAGCCAGAGACCGGAGGCCGTGGGCAGCGTTTGCCACGGTCACCCACCACATCCACCACGAAGGCATACCACGTGGAGGGTCAGGGAACCCGAGGCCAAGGGTCTCCCAACAGAAGGCCCGAGGGAGCTGGACCTGGGTGGATCAATAGTGGGGACGGCCAGAGAAAGGACAGAAGGAGAGCTCAGGGTCACGCTCCGGACTTATTTGGGGGTTGGCTGGATCCAGAACCTGGTGGACGCAGCACAGCTCGGGAGGTCACTCGAAGCTGGAGTGACCAGAACATCAGCAGTGAGTAAACATCCTAAACTGCATAACCCGACTCTGTCTCTGATTGCCGTCTACACTGCATCACCACAACTCCCATCCTCTGCACCTGATCCCCCTGAGGCTATACCCCACCCGTTGGGGGTTATATCACCAAAGCTGCACCTACACCACCAGCCTCAGCGGACCCTGCTGCAGCGGCGGCCACAGTGACCGCAATACAACGGGTGGCGTAGTCGACATTAAGAACTTAGTAACATCTGTAGGACTGCCACATACAACTGAGTTTGACACCCTGGGCACGGACCGGGTCACAGCCACTCGGAAGACTACAACTCCCATCTGATCCGGCTCCGGATATTCCCCCTAAAGAATATGGCCCAGGGGGCGCGTCATAAACAGCTCTGCAGACTCAACCATCTGTTCTACCTTATACTCAGACGGGCAGCTGGAGATTTGGGAGCTGTGAGGAAGCAAGTGCGATTGGGGTGACACCTTTGAGGACTGGAGTATTTGTGATGTTGAAGTTGATGTGGAGGAGAGCCCACTTAAAGGAGCACTTGATATCCGTTGAAGCACCTGCTGTTTTTGTGCCTCATCTGGAATTTGTAGCGATTGGCGTGGCCATAAGAAAGGGATCTTATCACATTGTCCGCTAAAAGAAGTAGACATTTTAGTTTGGCTGGAAGATGGTCTTTCTTCTGCAGATGTTACTGTTGTTTTAACACCTACCCCACGGACACAACCTTTTTTCCCCTTCCCAACACGCCTATTCCCCTTTCCACCAGCAGCAGGCCTTTTTCCACTCATTTTGGTGGTTAACTAATTAACAACTCTGGAGTTGTTTGCACAAAAAAACAATGGATGGGAACCGAGCAGAGCTGAGTGGCCAAACTGTGGTATTAGGCCAAAACTATTGGCTGGGATAGATGCAGAAAAAAATTATATTCAATTTGCAACCTGATGGAGGTCAGTATAGATGGACTAATACAACAAGTCCCACACACAGCTAGAAGCCCAATATTTTTTCAGAGGTAGATGCAGAAAAAAATATATTCAGTTTGCAACCTGATGGAGGTCTGTATAGATGGATTAATAGAACAAGTCCCACACACAGCTAGAAGCCCAATATTTTTTCAGAGGTAGATGCAGAAAAAAATATATTCAGTTTGCAACCTGATGGAGGTCAGTATAGATGGACTAATACAACAAGTCCCACACACAGCTAGAAGCCCAATATTTTTTCAGAGGTAGATGCAGAAAAAAATATATTCAATTTGCAACCTGATGGAGGTCAGTATAGATGGATTAATAGAACAAGTCCCACACACAGCTAGAAGCCAAATATTTTTTCAGAGGTAGATGCAGAAAAAAATATATTCAGTTTGCAACCTGATGGAGGTCTGTATAGATGGATTAATAGAACAAGTCCCACACACAACTAGAAGCCCAATATTTTTTCAGAGGTAGATGCAGAAAAAAATATATTCAGTTTGCAACCTGATGGAGGTCAGTATAGATGGACTAATACAGCAAGTCCCACACACAGCTAGAAGCCCAATATTTTTTCAGGGGTAGATGCAGAAAAAAATATATTCAGTTTGCAACCTGATGGAGGTCTGTATAGATGGATTAATAGAACAAGTCCCACACACAGCTAGAAGCCCAATATTTTTTCAGAGGTAGATGCAGAAAAAAATATATTCAGTTTGCAGCCTGATGGAGGTCTGTATAGATGGATTAATAGAACAAGTCCCACACACAGCTAGAAGCCCAATATTTTTTCAGAGGTAGATGCAGAAAAAAATATATTCAGTTTGCAACCTGATGGAGGTCTGTATAGATGGATTAATAGAACAAGTCCCACACACAGCTAGAAGCCCAATATTTTTTCAGAGGTAGATGCAGAAAAAAATATATTCAGTTTGCAACCTGATGGAGGTCTGTATAGATGGATTAATAGAACAAGTCCCACACACAGCTAGAAGCCCAATATTTTTTCAGAGGTAGATGCAGAAAAAAATATATTCAGTTTGCAACCTGATGGAGGTCAGTATAGATGGACTAATACAACAAGTCCCACACACAGCTAGAAGCCCAATATTTTTTCAGAGGTAGATGCAGAAAAAAATATATTCAGTTTGCAACCTGATGGAGGTCTGTATAGATGGATTAATAGAACAAGTCCCACACACAGCTAGAAGCCCAATATTTTTTCAGAGGTAGATGCAGAAAAAAATATATTCAGTTTGCAACCTGATGGAGGTCTGTATAGATGGATTAATAGAACAAGTCCCACACACAGCTAGAAGCCCAATATTTTTTCAGAGGTAGATGCAGAAAAAAATATATTCAGTTTGCAACCTGATGGAGGTCTGTATAGATGGATTAATAGAACAAGTCCCACACACAGCTAGAAGCCCAATATTTTTTCAGAGGTAGATGCAGAAAAAAATATATTCAGTTTGCAACCTGATGGAGGTCTGTATAGATGGATTAATAGAACAAGTCCCACACACAGCTAGAAGCCCAATATTTTTTCAGAGGTAGATGCAGAAAAAAATATATTCAGTTTGCAACCTGATGGAGGTCAGTATAGATGGACTAATACAACAAGTCCCACACACAGCTAGAAGCCCAATATTTTTTCAGAGGTAGATGCAGAAAAAAATATATTCAGTTTGCAACCTGATGGAGGTCTGTATAGATGGATTAATAGAACAAGTCCCACACACAGCTAGAAGCCCAATATTTTTCAGAGGTAGATGCAGAAAAAAATATATTCAGTTTGCAACCTGATGGAGGTCTGTATAGATGGATTAATAGAACAAGTCCCACACACAGCTAGAAGCCCAATGTTTTTTCAGAGGTAGATGCAGAAAAAAATATATTCAGTTTGCAACCTGATGGAGGTCTGTATAGATGGATTAATAGAACAAGTCCCACACACAGCTAGAAGCCCAATATTTTTTCAGAGGTAGATGCAGAAAAAAATATATTCAGTTTGCAACCTGATGGAGGTCTGTATAGATGGATTAATAGAACAAGTCCCACACACAGCTAGAAGCCCAATATTTTTTCAGAGGTAGATGCAGAAAAAAATATATTCAGTTTGCAACCTGATGGAGGTCAGTATAGATGGACTAATACAACAAGTCCCACACACAGCTAGAAGCCCAATATTTTTTCAGAGGTAGATGCAGAAAAAAATATATTCAGTTTGCAACCTGATGGAGGTCTGTATAGATGGATTAATAGAACAAGTCCCACACACAGCTAGAAGCCCAATATTTTTTCAGAGGTAGATGCAGAAAAAAATATATTCAGTTTGCAACCTGATTCAGGTCTGTATAGATGGATTAATAGAACAAGTCCCACACACAGCTAGAAGCCCAATATTTTTTCAGAGGTAGATGCAGAAAAAAATATATTCAGTTTGCAATCTGATGGAGGTCTGTATAGATGGATTAATAGAACAAGTCCCACACACAGCTAGAAGCCCAATATTTTTTCAGAGGTAGATGCAGAAAAAAATATATTCAGTTTGCAACCTGATGGAGGTCTGTATAGATGGATTAATAGAACAAGTCCCACACACAGCTAGAAGCCCAATATTTTTTCAGAGGTAGATGCAGAAAAAAATATATTCAGTTTGCAACCTGATGGAGGTCTGTATAGATGGATTAATAGAACAAGTCCCACACACAGCTAGAAGCCCAATATTTTTTCAGAGCTAGATGCAGAAAAAAATTATATTCAATTTGCAACCTGATGGAGGTCAGTATAGATGGACTAATAGAATGATGCTATGCCCAAAAGATTTTACTTCACTAGGTGGAGTAAAAAAATTGGTATTCTATACACAGGTGGTATATCTTGCAACACAGATAGGCTACTCCACTGACTAACACACTCTGCAATAGGCCAAAAAGGATTAGCTTTGCTAGATTCAGCCAAATGCTGTGAAAAAAACTTGCACAGCACTGGCACAGACCTGCCTGGCAAAAACTGATAGGAACTGATGTAACCTAGTCCTGAAAAGGACTCCAATTACAATTAGTCTTTACTCCCACAATCTATCTATTTAAGAGCACAGACCTGCCTGATAAAAGTCGTAGGAAATGCTGTAACCTAGTCCTTAAAAAGACTGCAATCACAACTATTCCCTACTCCCAAGCTATCTGTAGATTTGTGCCAAAATTGGCTTGAAATTAACAAGGTATAGCGCACACAGCAACAGCGGTGCCGTCTAACACGCAGCTGCAGCAGTGAGAAAATGGTGGCGACGGGGAAAATGGCTTGGTCTTATAGGGCAAGGACATGTGACATACACTGCCAATGACACATGCCCTTGCTTGTGTGAAAAAAAGCACTTCGCTCCGTGTGTGCGCTGCTGATAGGCTGACAGATTGCACCTCCCCACTGCAAATGCGGGAAAGAGAAAAAAAAATGGAGATCTTCATTGTTCCTGCAGAGATCCATCCCCTGCCCCTCCCCCCACCCCGCTGTACACTCAAACTGCGTATTAACATTAATTTTCATCATTACTGAGAAAAAATCCAGTTATGATTTTGGTGCACGAACAGTTATCGAACATAACCTCGAACAGCCGAATTTTTCTCAAATTGTTCGTGTTCGCCGAACGGCTCGAACACCGCCCAAAACAGCTCGAATTTGAGATTGGCGAACAGTTCGAGTAGAACAACGCTCATCTCTACGTATCAGCACCTTAGGGATCCTGGGACTTGTAGTTCTCCAAGGATTCCGGGTACGCCTTACTGTGTCATAGAGATCTCGGTAAGCTCGGATCCGGTGTCCGGTAAATGCTTCGGGGTGAGCTGGTTAAGCTCCTCTGCCCCCTATTTACTCTTGTCTAGGACGACCTCTCTGAGCGATCCTAGACATAGGCGTTTCCCGACCTCTCCGGGCAGGAACGGATCCGGTGCTCCTTACTGCCACAGTAGAAGCAGCTCCCCTCGGCACGGCGTAACTCTTGACGGGTTTTGACCATCTTGGTCAGGTCGACCTGCATAGGCTCGGGTGAGTGCGCCTGGGGAGTAGCGGGAGAAGTGACAGGTTTCTGAAATGTAGGGGCTAGACTTGGAAACCTCCTCTCACGGGTGACCTCTTTGGCGCGTTCCTGGAACCGGATGTCAATCCGGGTGGCAAGAGTTATTAAGTCGTCGAGAGTGGTAGGTATGTCCCAACCGTTGAGTTCATCTTTAATACGGCCGGACAGACCCTCCCAAAAGACAGACACCAGGGCGTCGTTATCCCAGGCCAGCTCCGAAGCAAGGGTACGGAACCGTATGGCATATTGGCCCACGCTGAGATTTCCTTGATGGAGGCGTAGTAGAGATGATGCGGATGAGGTCTTCCGTCCGGGTTCGTCGAAGACTTTCCGGAAAGCCATGAGAAAGGCTGGCAGGTTGGACACCAGGGGGTCTCCTCTCTCCCATAGAGGATTTAGCCAAGCCAGTGCCTCCCCCGTGAGATGGGACATGATGAAGGCTACTTTGGCCCTGTCGGAGATAAACTGGTGGGACAGGAGTTCAAAGTGCAGGGTGCACTTGTTTATGAAGCCCTGAGCTTGAGCGGGGTCGCCTCCTAAGCGAGGAGGTGCAGAAAGCCGGGGTCCGGGGCAGGATGCCATGGTATTGGTGGGCAGCGGCGCTGCCGGGCTGCGAGTCATGACACTAGCGGTGGTTGCTGGTGGAGCAGTCAGCGTGTCCAGGCGAGAGTTGACATTCCGCAGGTGACTCAGGATGGACTCCTGTTGGGACCTCTGACCGGACAGTTCATGACATAGGTCCGAGAGCGAGGGAGCTTGGGTGCCACCGGGTTCCATGGCCCGAGCAAACTGTAACAGGTCTGGGAGGCGGAACCTCTGAGCATCTATACAAGGGGGCGGTCCTTGTAAGGAAGCTGGTGGCTCCCAGGGAAGACGGGCAGGTAGTCACGGCAAGTGACAGGGACAGTCTCTGGGTAGAAGGGCAGGTAGTCACAGCAAGTGACAGGGACAGTCTCTGGGTAGACTAGCAGACAGGTAGCAGGTGGACGCTCCCAGGTGAGCGGGCAAGAGTCTCTGGACGGGCAGGTGGTCACAGCAAGTGACAGCAGAGCCTCCAGGTAGGCTAGCAGGCAGGTAGCAGGTGAGCGCTCCCAGGTGAGCGGGCAAGAGTCTCTGGACTGGCAGGTGGTCACGGCAAGTGACGGCAGAGCCTCCAGGTAGGCTAGCAGGCAGGTAGCAGGTGAGCGCTCCCAGGTGAGCGGGCAGGCTGGTCCATAGACAAACTGACAAGTGTCGGAAGGCAGACCGTCGGACCACAGGCTTGCAAGCAGGTAAGCGGATATCAGGCAGGTATCAAGCAGGAATCTGGCAGGTGACTGGCAGGTAACAGGCAGGAATCTGGCAGGTGACTGGCAGGTAACAAGCAGGAATCTGGCAGGTGACTGGCAGGTAACTGATAACGGGACCTGAGGGCTGAAGCAGAGTGAAGGCTTTGCAACAACATTGCTCGGGCACCTCCATTTTGGAGGAGGTGCCTTATATATGGTGAGGTCCTCCGGCCATTGGCCGGGGACTCCTTAGGACGGCGCGCGCGGCCCCTTTAAGAGAGGGGGAGCGTGCGCGTGCCCTAAGCACAGTGGCCGGGAAGCAGCGCGTGCTGCCAGCAGAGCGGGAGGAGGACGCCGGGCACAGAGCGGAGAGGTGAGGGGAACAGCGTACCTGCCTAGCAGGAGGCAGGGACGCCGACGCTACATGCGTCAATCCTCTTTATCTACAAGTTCCTCCACTGCTTCTGCCTCCTCAACCTCCTCTCGGTCCTCCTCCTAAACCCAAAGCCTGTCTGGTAATGCCACCCGCTTTCTAACTGCGCTGAAGGAATCCTGCACACCTCCTTACTATGCTGGCAGCAGGGCTCAACGGCATCAGGCGGTGTTTACTTTGAAATGTCTGGGAAATGTGAGTCACACAGCTGAGGAGTTGTGGTCTCTCTCCAACATGTCCTTTCTATTTCCAGGCCACGGAGGATCCTGCGTACTCGTATGCAGGACTCTGACCCCCATCCATCACTCTTAACGCTTATTCCACTCTGCCCTGGAGTCCTGACAGCAATATGTCCAGTCCAATATCCATTAAGTGAACACCGTCGGGCCGTATGAGGCCTGCTTTATCTCCTTCCAGTTGTCGGTGTTGTATCACTACACCGCCTCTGTCTCTTCTAAATTTTGCCATCCGAATATTTATTACCCGCCTTGTCCGTTCCATGGCCGTGATGTCTCGCGCACCTTGGCATACCGCTATCGGCACAATCTCTGACCATACTATAGTTAGTTTTGTGAAAAATTCTCTGAAGCGCTCAGTGTCTAGTTTCATTATTGCCATTAGTTATGCGCTCTTGTGATGACCTAGGTCGTATAACTAAGATGACCGGACCTCTTGCCTCTCTCCCTACCTTGATTACCTCCATTAGTACCTGTGGCCATAGCAGGCCTCTAATACCTCTCCAGTTGAAATATGTGTTATGAAACTCTAATTTCCTCCTGCCTGGGCGGACTTTCGCCCTTTTATCTGCCCAATATATATACGAGTGGTCTATCACCCACACTGTTAGCTTAGCATCACCTGTAAAAGAAACAAACCACGTTAGGATGACAAGTCCGGACTTATGTATCTCGCCAAACACGTGGATCGCCATCTCCCTATCCTCTGAACTTCCGTTTCTGACAGTCCTGCTCTTGCTGCTTCCATGGCCGCGCCTATGCGGAATGAGTGTGTCCCGTAATCTTTAGGGTGGTTCCCTGCCGATGTTATGCATTTATTAAATATGGCTTGGAACTGGTATCTTATTATTATTATTATTATTATTATTATTATTATTAATGGCATTCCATCAATGTGTGATAGGAAGAAATTACTTTGTGATCTGATGGTTATATATGTTTTTACTATTGTTACCCGACTCAGTGTACCGTTTGTGGGTTGTAGAAGTACCCTAGTGCCCCTGCCTGCTGGAACCGTTTTCGATTGGCGTATGCGTAGACGTATTGCATTATTAGCTATGACTATGTCCTGGTGTAATAAGCCTCCACTGGTGGTAATTTTGGACTGAGGGACTAATTCGCTTATGCATAGCGCCCGGAAGAAGGCGATCGCAAATGCAGTAGACAGTAGTGTTGCTTCAAATTGTGAGTGTCATGTTAATGGTGTTAGGGATATGATGTGAGAAATCAGTTTTAGTGACACGGGACGGGACGTCTGCACTTCTGACTTGGCTGACCCCTTTTCCACCCTTTTATGGATTGTCTGATGATGAATCTCTTTGTCACATCTCCCCAATTCAGTAGTTGGAAGTGAAATGCTTCTCCGGTCAGACACCACTGCGCTGACGCCCCTGATATGCCCCTCATCATTAGCTGGTGGAGAAATTCTATGGTGACTTGTAATCTGGCTCGTTCACATTGGTCAACCCGTCTGCCTGCTACTAGTCGTGTCCACTCTTCCCATGCCTTACCGTATGCTTGCCACGTCGACGGGGCAACTGTCGCTCTGATTAATGGCATCAAATATTCGCCACTAGATCCCATAGGGAGGGTGGGCAACTGTTGTCCGATGGGTGGGCGTTGGGGAGGAGCTCTGTGAAAATCTGCCAATTGAATTGTGATAAAGCGTTAGCAGCAGCTTTAGACCCCTCAGCATCGTGGCTAGCGCGGGCCCATACATTGTGTTTTAGGCACAGGAATGCTAGCCGCGTAGTAGGCCTAGCACTGGGAGAGACAATGATGCCATCTTATTAATGCAGTGCGCTAGGCTGGTGTTTTTTGTTATGAAGCGTATATTTTTGTTAGCCAGGCACGCACCCCATATTTCTATTTCTACCACTATTGGGAAGAAAAATTATTTTCCGGGCTAGATGCAGCTAAAAATTATTATTAATTTCAAAGCTGGTGGAGCTTGGTATAGATGGCCTAATACAATGAGTACCACACACTGCTACTAAGCCCAAAATTATTTTCTGGGCTAGATGCAGCTAGAAATTATTATTCATTTCAAAGCTGGTGGAGCTTGGTATAGATGGCCTAATACAATGAGTACCACACACTACTACTATGCCCAAAATTATTTTCCAGGCAAGATGCAGCTAAAAATTATTATTAATTTCAAAGCTGGTGGAGCTTGGTATAGATGGCCTAATACAATGAGTACCACACACTGCTACTAAGCCCAAAATTATTTTCCGGGCTAGATGCAGCTAAAAATTATTAATTTCAAAGCTGGTGGAGCTTGGTATAGATGGCCTAATAGATTGAGTACCACACACTGCTACATGCCCAAAAGGTTTTACTTGGCTAGGTGCAGTAAAAAATTTGTATTACATACACAGGTGGTGTAGCTTGCAGCACAGATAGGCTACTCCACTGACTAACACACACTGCAAGACGCCCAAAAGGATTTGCTTAGCTAGATTTAGCCAAATGCTGTGAAAAACACTTGCACAGCACTAAAACAGACCTGCCTGGCAAAAAGTGATAAGAACTGATGTAGCCCTCAAAAGGGCTGGAATTACAACTAGTCACTACTCCCAACCTATCTGTCGATTTAAGAGCACTGACCAGCCTGCTAAAAGTGCTAGGAACTTCTGTAACCTAGCCCTCAAAAGGGCTGCAATTACAAACTAGTCCCTACTCCCTAAACCTTTGTCTATTTAAGAGAAAATTCGCTTGCAATTCAGTTACACAATATAGCGCTAACAGCAGCAGCAATGCCGTCTAACACTCAGCTGCAGCAGTGAGAAAATGGTGGCGACGGGGAAAATGGCTGGGTCTTATAGGGCAAGGACCTGTGACATACACAGCCAATGACACATGCCCTGGCTTGTGTGAAAAAAAGCACTTCGCTCCGTGTGTGCGCTGCTGATAGGCTGACAGATTGCACCTCCCCACTGTAAATGCGGGAAAGAGAAAAAAAAATGGAGATCTTCATTGTTCCTGCAGAGATCCATCCCCTGCCCCTCCCCCCACCCCGCTGTACACTCAAACTGTGTATTAACATTGATTATCAGCATTACTGTGAAAAAATCCAGTTACGATTTGGGTGCACGAACAGTTATCGAACATAACCTCGAACAGCCCAATTTTTTTCAAATCGTTCGGGTTCGTCGATCGGCTCGAACACCGCCCAAAACAGCTCGAATTTGAGATTGGCGAACAGTTCGATTCGAACACTGCTCATCTCTAACTCTGATATAAGCCACCTAGTGCTTTTAGTGGCGGTGAAATTCAACTGTTTTCAGAGTAAAAAAATGTATTTTTTCTGTTGCTAGTCAAAGTCCACCAAAGATTTTTTGGTGTCACAAACGTGATACACTTTGCTAAAAGCCACATACTATTGGGGTGCAATTCAGCTGTATGCAGAACTTATGCAGAGTAAATAAATCTATTTTTTTACTGTGACTAATGTGATACAGCAGGCTAGATCTGCGTTTGAAATATCTTGGAGCATGTATTCTATGTTATACAGGCCTCATCCACAGTCAAAAAATACTTTCTTTGATTCCTAACGTTATACAGTTGGGAATATCTCAGTTTGAATTAGTTTTGAGAATATCTCGTAAGTTATACAGGCCTCATCCACAGTAAAAAAATACTTTCTTCTGTTACGAATGTGATACAGTATTACTATTGTGATACAGTAGGGGACATCTCAGTTTGAAATTGCTCGTAGCATATCTCCTATGTTATACAGGCCTCATTCACACTAAAAAAATACTTTCTTTTGTTACTAATGTCATACAATAGGGAACATCTCAGGGTGCCAAGGGAGGGTGGTTCACTGCGATCAAGGGGGGTTGGCAATACCTGAAAAACTATAAGTGAAGGTGTTAGCGAAGGCGAGGAACAAATAGAAGAGGAAGAGGTGATGGACGAGCAACAGTCAGAACATGAAAAGGATAATCATTCCCTCTCTGTTCGTGTTTGGCGGGTGGTGACGGAGGAAACAGGCATCAGAATTACCCAGCCACAAAAACAGCATGCACTTGAACCTCAGGAAAGAGGCTGACATATGAGTGCGTTCTTGCTGCACTATCTTCAATATGATCCCCGTATAGTTATGATTAAAAATAGTGCTGATGACTGGGTTGCCACTCTGTTAGATCCACGTTATAAGAGTAAATTTTGCCAGATCCTTCCCGCCCTGGGAAGGGACCTGCAAATGCTGGAGCATCGAAACATGCTTTTAAACAACCTTAACATAGGTTTTCCCCAAGCCAGCAGTGAGGTACACAGAGTTCATCACAGCTCTACACTTCCAACCTCCGGCACGTCAATTCATCAATGCCAACATATTAGCAGCAGCAGTAGTGTAAGTGGCAGAAGCAATTTCTGTGAGTCCTTTCACACATTTTTTAGACCAGCTTGTGCACCTGCACAACAGAGTACAAGTCTGACACGTGGTGAACAACTGGAGAGGATGGTGCACTCCTGATTGGATTGGCTGTAGTGGAAGCGGTGTGGGTCCCCATTATACTGCTTAAACTCTAGTGAAATTCATGCCTCTTTAGTGGCTTTAGGCCCTCATTTTTTCAAATGTGAAAACTCCTGATTGTGTCTTCATGTATTGGGTTTGGCGGTAGTGGAAGAGGTTTCTATCTTCATTAAACTACTTCTACTCTTGTGAAATTGATGCCACTTTGCTGGTGTCTGCCACTAATTTTTGGAAATGTGGGGAATCCTGATTGGGTCTCCATCTATTGGGTTGGCTGTAGTGGAAGAGGTTTTTGTCTCCATTAAACTACTTCTACTCTGGTGAAATTGATGCCACTTTGATGGTGCTAGGCCCTAATTTAGGGAAATGTAAACACTTCTGATTGGGTCTCCATCTACTGGGTTGACTTTAGGGGAAGACGCGTCGTTCCTAATTCTACTATTTCTACTGTACTGAAATTGATGCCACTTTGCTGGTGTCTGCCACTAATTTTTGGAAATGTGAGGAATCCTGATTGGGTCTCCATCTATTGGGTTGGCTTTAGCGGAAGAGGTTTCTGTCTCCATTAAATTACTTCTACTGTAGTGAAATTAATTCTTTGGTGCAGATATTTTTGTCACAGGGGTACACAAGATATAATCAGAATTGGTTTTATTTGTACCGTGGTATATAAAGCAGGCTATATTTCATCTTTTAATCTTTTGGTGCTGATACGGGGGTAAACATTAGTAATGAGAGAGCACTAGATGTGCTCAACTTAGTGGTTCAGTTTCTCAAAACTTACCCAGATCTGCCAGAGCTGCTTGTGAAAGTAAAATGTGTGTGTGTGCCCATTTCAGAAAGTCAGCTATAGCTTCTGCCACCCTGACAGTGCTTCAGCAGCATATGCAGCTTCCAGCTCACCGACTGTTGTGCGATGTCACCGCACATTGGAAATCAACGTTGCAGGTGTTGGGAAGGATTTGTAAGCAGCAGAAGGCAGTTGTTGAGTACCAGCTTCAACATGACCATAGGCATTCAGGTCAGCCTCCGCACATAAGAACTGATGAGTGGGCATGGATGTCTGACATCTGTGCCATACTCAAAAACCTTGAGGACTCCACCAAGATGATGAGTGGTGATGACGCCATAATTAGCGTCACCATCCTGCTTCTCTTTCTACTAAAACGCTTGGTGCTCACAGTTAAAGAGGAGGCATTGCAGGCGGAGCAAGGAACTATGCAACCTAGCCTTTTCTCATCTCAATGCGGATTGAGCGATAATGAGGAGGAGGAAGAGGATGAGGAGGAGAACATGGACAGTTGTCCTCTTGGGGAGGACAGGGAATTCTTGGCTGTCTTGGAAGTCTTGATACCTCTCTTTCAGTCTGTGGGGAAGCTGTATGAATTTCGCTTAATGACCTTCAGTGGCCAAAACCGTGGCTTTGCTTATGCACATTATTTCTGTAAACGCATTGCAGATCAGGCCGTTGTCCAACTCTGTAGTCATAAAATTTAAGGCGTAAAGATCTTTGTGTGTCGAAGCACCATCGAGAAGTGTGAGCTGATGTTGGACGGGCTGCCATTGCTTATGGAACAAGCTGCATTAGAGGACTTGCTGGGAGAAATGACAGCCAGAGTAGATACGGTTTCCCTCTATGCCAGTCCTTTCACCGAGCTAAATAATATGGCCTCATCATCATCGCAACCTGCAAGGTTTGTGCTATGAACTCTCCTGAAGGAGAAGCCAGGACCCACCGGAGGATTCTCCGGTTCTCTGGACGGCCCGTCCAACCCTGCCGAGAATCAGCCCTGGCTAAGAAAAGTGTTTGGGAAGGTTCCTGGACACTCTACGGCTGCTTTTTTGCTGTGATCTGGCTCATGTGAGACGTACCATCCCTGGACTCATTCACTTGTCCACGTGCTTGTGGTTAGGCAGTCCTTACCATTAAGTGCACTGGGGAGGGCACGGGTAATGTTTTGGGACCCATGCTTGTGGGAGGCGGGGACGACACCGGGAGAAATAGTGGTGGCTGGGGACCGAGTATTGAGACCCGGTCGCCACCGCCATGAGGTTGTGAAAAGCTTCCACCTCCACGAGCCTAAAAGACAACATTTCAAGTGCAAGCAGCTGTCCAGAAATGTGGCAGTTTAGTATTGTCACCTGTGGGTGGGTGGCTGGCTGCATACTTGCGCTTGCATTCCAAGTAATAGAAAACTAAGGAGATTGATGGCCTCATCATCATCACAACCTGCAAGGTTTGCGCTATGAACTCTCCTGATGGAGAAGCCAGGGCCCACCAGAGGAGTCTCTGGTTCTCTGGTGGGCCAGTCCAACCTTGCTGAGATGCATCCCTGGCTAAGAAAAGTGTGTGGGAAGGTTCCCGGACACTCTATAGCTGCTTTTTTTTTACTATGAACTGGCTCCAGCAATCCATAAGATTGCAATCTATAAGATCCCTTCACTGGCTCCCAATTGCCCAGCGTATCCAGTTCAAACTACTAACACTGACTTACAAAGCCATCCCTAACCTTTCTTATCCATACATCTCTGAACTAATCTCCCGATATATTCCCTTCCGTAATCTCCGGTCCTCCTAAGACCTCCTTCTTTCCCCACTTATTTGTTCCTCACCCAATCACCTCCAATACTTCTACCAAATATCCCCCATCCTCTGGAATTCTGTTCCTCAACACGTTTGATTAGCCACCACATTTGGATCCTTCAGACACAGCCTGAAAACCCATCTCTTCAAGACAGCTTAAAGCCTGTCATTGTCTCGCTGCCCCCTCACCTCAACACCACCGGAGCTAATGCAACTCCACGACATACTGTCTCCTTCCCCACCATCCTGTAGAATGTAAGGCCGAAGTGCAGGGTCTATAAGACTTAAGATGCAATATGGCACTTTGGCAAAGCCCAGTTATGTTCTCCCTCTGATATCTAACAATAACAAACAGGTCATGCTGGAAAAACTTGCACCTACTGCCACTCAGTGTCTTGAGCTCCTTTGTGAGAAAATAATGTTTGCTCAGCCAGTTTACCAAATAAAATTCCTGAGGTACGGAAATTCTGGATGGTTTTGCTTCTGGTACTGGGTGCTAATACCAAACCTTGGCGTGCCATTCACTGGATATTCCTGGCTGGTTGGAGACAAGCTCATTCCCACAAAAAAGTACCAGCAAACTAAGGAGATGGTGGCCTCTATCACCATGAGGGCATTTACTCGTTGTCTAGTAGTCTGGTTTTTATACTAAAGATCCTGCTAATTTTTATAGTTTTAAGTGAGCACGCAGAGTGGTTTCTGCAGCAGTGCACCCAGGCCGGGATAGTGGCGGAGAAATTTCTGTACCATCAGGTTGAGGATGCGAGCCATGCAAGGCATGTGTCTGAGGTTGCCCCGACGTAGGGCCGCCACCGGGTTTGCACCATTACCGCATACCGCCTTCCCTTGCTCCAGGTTCAGTAGAGACAGCCATTGCTCAAACTCGGCCGGGAGAGCTGTCCACAACTCTTCAGCTGTATGACTGCGATCTCTAAGGCATATTCTTTTTAACACTGCCTGATTGCGGTGAGGCCAGGATGCGCAGTACGGAGGTGGGGGGGATTCTCTCTGCAATGTTGGAATGGGTGTGTCAGTAAGACAGAGATTGAGGGTGCAGGTGGAGGCCCTAGATGAGGTGGGCAATGCAGAAGCACTGGAAGAAGTGTTAGATACAGACTTTTGTCCCGCAAGCCTTGGGGATTCCAACAATTGCTGTGTAGTGACACCTTGGTGTCTAGTGGTTTAGTTCTCCATCCCCTGGTGTATAGTGGTTTAGTTCTCCAACTCTAACTGTTTAGTAGGCTAGTTTTCCAACCCCCTGTTGTCTTATTAGTTTAGTTCTTCAACCCCTGTTTTAGTTCTCCATGTTCTGGTGTGTATTTGTTAGTTTAGTTCTCCAACTCCTGTTGTCCTATTAGTTTAGTTCTCCAACCCCTGTTTTCTATTAGTTTAGTTCCCCATGTTCTGGTGTGTATTTATTTCTTTCTCCAACCTATCCATGCCCAACCCCAGGGGTAAACGTCTTGTGACGAGGGTTTGGATTCTTCTACTTCGTCCAGGCCCGGATCAAGTGAAAACATTTTTGGGTATCGCAACACATGCTTTCTCCCTCTTGAGTCTGTGAAGCTTTGGATCAGACCTCTGATGCCCCAGAATAGAATGTGTGAACAGCTCTGAAGACTCGCCCATCTGTGCTTCTCCACAGTCAGTTGGCCGGTTGGAGAGTTGTGACGTGGGTGAAAACAAGGGTAACTGGGGTGCCACCTCTGAGGACTGTACTGTGTGTGATGTTAATGTGGAGGAAGAGGAGCAGAGGGTACTTGATGCTGGGCTTGTCATCTATTGGAGCACATGTTCTTCCTGTC
Organism: Phyllobates terribilis; assembly: GCF_046119375.1. Classification (NCBI taxonomy): domain Eukaryota; kingdom Metazoa; phylum Chordata; class Amphibia; order Anura; family Dendrobatidae; genus Phyllobates; species Phyllobates terribilis. Next base: position 193,101,483 of record NW_027362772.1, on the reverse strand, counting down.
CCTCATCTACAAGGTGTAGCCCTGTGCGACTGCCAAAGAAAAGGAGTGTAGTCCAGTAACAGAAGTTTTCAAAATGCTGCACAATTGCTCACTGCAGCAAAATAAACCTACTTCTCATCTCACATATCATACATGTCTCACAACCCTAAACAGCTATTTAGTACTTCCAAGTCCCTCCCCTGTCCACCAGCTACCCCTCCCTCCCTCTCCTTTCATCTCATCTCAGCTGAAGACTTAGCCTCATTCTTCAAGCAGATGATTGACAACATAGGGCAAAGCTTTTGCTTAAAGTCCCAACAACCCGTTCTCATACCGACCCACCTCTCCTCCTCCTCCAAAACCAGCTTCTCTGCCATCACAGAATACCATCTTTACTCTCCAAATCACATTTCACCGCCTGTGAACTTAACCTAATACCATCCCACCTCATTCCAAACTATACCACAGTCTTCGTCCCAAGTCTAACCCTCCTCTTCTACCTGTCACTAACAACTGGCGTCTTCCCCTCGTGATTCAAACATACTCTACGTCAATCACACCCATCCTCCAAAACCCCATCCTTGACCCATCCTATGTTTAGCTATTGCCCCATCTCACTTCTCCCCTATGCCTCCAAACTACTGGATCAACACGTCTATTTTGAACTGTCATCAAACCTCTCCTTCCACTCCCTCTTTGACCGCTTACATTCAGGCTTCTGATCTCACCATTCCACTGAAACTGCCCTGACTAAAGTCACCAATGACCTACTAACTGCATAATCCAAGCTAGACTACTCTGTCTTCCTCCTCCTAGACCTGTCATCTACCTTTGACACAGTAGATCATACCATTTTACTACAGACTCTCATCTCTTGGTATCACAGACTTGGCCCTGTCTTGGATCTTTTCATAGCTAACTGACAGGACATTCGTTGTCTCCCACTTACACACCACCTCCTCATCTCACCCCCTATGTGTCGGTGTCCCCTAAGGGTTCAGTTGCAGGACTCAGGCTCTTCTCGATCTACACCTTCGGCCTGGTACAGCTCATGGTCTCACGGCTTTCAGTATCACCTCTATGCTGATGACACACAGATCTACCTTTCTGGACCTGATATCACCTCCTTACTAACCAGAATCCCACAATGTGTGTCCTATATTTCATCTTTCTTCTCTGCTAGATTTGTAAAAATTAACATGAATAAAACAGAATGCATCATCTTTCCATCATCTCATTCACCCCCTAACTGACCTATCTATCAAAGTGAATGGCTGCCCAATCTCCCTAGTACCGCAAGCTTAACTCTGATCTGTCTTTCAAACGTCAGATCCAAGCCTTTTCCACTTGCTGCTGACTCCAACTCCAAAGTATCTTGGGGGTTCGCACATTCCTCAACCATAAATGTAGAAAAACTCCAGTGCATGCCCTCATCATCTCCCGCCTTGACTACTACAAGCTCCTGCTCTGTGGCATCCCTTATACCACTCTCGCACTCCTGCAATCTATCCTAAATTGTGCTGGTCGATTAATCCACCTGTCACCCCGCTATTCCTAGGCTTCTCCCCTCTGTCAATCCCTGCGCTGGCTCCCTGTTATCCAGAGACACCAGTTGAAAAGCCTAACTTTGTCATACCAAGCCATCGAAAACCTGTCTCCTCCATACATGTGTGACCTAGTCTCCCTGTTCTAGTTACCTGCATGCAACTTCCCATCCTTCCAGGATCTCCTTCTCTACTTCCCTCTTATCTCTTCTTGTCACAATCGCATACAAGATTTGTCCCGTGCATCTCCGCTACTGTGTATTGTTGTACCCCAACACATCAGACTCTCGCCTACCATGCAAACCTTGAAAAGAAAGCTGAAGACCCACTTCTTGTGACAAGCGTACAATTTGTGGTAAGCCTTGCTCCAGCATACTGCTGCACGACTAGCTGTACCCTGACCTACTGTATCCTCACCCATCCCTTGTAAACTGTTTGTGCTCCCTGGCGGACAGGGTCCTCTCTCCACTTGTACTAGTTGGTGACTCCTTTTGACATGTAACGCGCCACGGAATAAATATCGCTGTAATAGTAATAATAATTATAGTACTTGTACTCGAGGTCAATTGATAGCACTTTCCAGGTATCTACCTCTAATTTGATGTGTTTTGGCAGCTTTTGGGCCGATTTTAAGGTGTTGCGTATGCGTTTTTTCATTCCCCCATTGAATCCTATGGCGTTCGGTAACGTTCGACGAACATTCGACGAATAAATCACCAAATATCGCAAATTCGGTGATCGTAATCCGAATCGAATATTGAAACATTCGCTCATCTCTAGTTACAAATTCACAATCCTGTTAATGATTGGTGTCAGAGGGAGATTGTTAAAAGGAGCCCCAATTGTTGCAAGAAAATTTACGGAAGGATCATATCCGTCCTTCTTCCTCTACAGTAGCTGCTGGATTTTTCTTCTTAAAAAATGAAGATGGAGGTCTTCGTCCTTGCCTCGATTTCCGAGAACTAAACATAATCACGGTTAAAAATACTTACCCACTTCCACTCATCCCTGACCTATTTAATCAGCTTCTAGGGACCAGGGTGTTCTCTAAACTTGATCTTAGAGGAGCTTACAATTTGATACGCATCCGGGATGGTGATGAGTGGAAAACGGCGTTTTTAACGTCTGAGGTTTTGTTTGAAAACCTTGTCATGCCATTTGGATTATCCAATGCACCTGCTGTGTTTCAAAATTTTATGAATGATATTTTCTCTGATTTCATTGGAAGATATGTTGTGATATACCTGGATGATATATCTAATTTTAATATCTAATTCTAATATTCTAATTTTCTCGCCAGATTTGGACTCTCACCAGGAATATGTCTGTGTTGTGTGATTAAGGGAGAACTATTTGTTTACTAAATTAGAGAAATGTTTTTTTTCTGTTCATGGAATTTCATTCTTGGGGTTTGTCTTGTCAGCAGAAGAGTTTAAGATGGACCCTGGGAAGGTGCAGGCCATAATTGATTGGGTTCAGCCTCATCACCTTAAGGCTTTGCAGCATTTTCGCCAACTATTATAGGAAATTTATCAAGGGTTTTTCTCAGATTGCTAAACCTCTTACTGACCTTACACTTCAGGGGGGCAAATCTCAAGGTGTGGTCGCCGGGTGCTGTTAGGACTTTTGAAAAATTACAAGAGTGTTTCATGTCTGCTCCCATTCTGATCCAACCTGATCTGCAAGAACCATTCATTGTGGAGGTAGATGCTTCAGAGGTCGGAGTGGAGGCAATTTTATCGCAGGGGCCCAGAATTCTGATTAACTTGTGTCCATGTGCCTTTTTGTCTTAAAAATTTTCACTGGCAGAAAGAAATTATGATGTTGGGAATCGTAAGTTACTTGCTGTCAAATTTGCTTTTGAGGAATGCAGGCATTTTTTGGAGGGGGCAGTTCATCCAGTTACTGTGGTTACTGATCGCAAGAATCTAGCTTACATTGAATCCGCTAAAAAGTTAACTCCTAGACAGGCCAAATAGTCCTTGTTTTTCTCAAGGTTGAATTTTTCGATTACATTCAGGCCGGGGTCTAAGAATGTGAAAGCTAATGCATTATCTCTTCAGTTTCTCCTCCAGAAACGCAATCCTCCTTTATTCCTCAGGGTATTGTGGTTTCTATGGTAACCTCAGAATTGGAGGAGGAGATCTGTAAAGCCCAGTCATTGGCTCCTTCCGCTACTCCAAGATCTAAATTATTTGTGCCTGTGTATCTAAGATTGCATGTGTTACAGGAATTTAATGATTCCGTCTTGAGTGGTCATCCTGGGGTTACTGCTACATAGAAAGCCATTGCTAGACTTTTTTGGTGACCATCCATGCATAATGATGTCAAAGATTTTGTATCTGTTTGTGAAGTCTGCGCACACTCTAAAGTCAGTCATAGCCGTCCGGCCGAGGAATTAGCTCCATTGCCAATTCCAGAAAGATCATGGACTCATCTGTCCATGGATTTCATCATGGATTTGCCTCTGTCTGGTGGGAAAACTGCTATCTGGGTTGTAATTGACTGATTCAGCAAACAAGCTCATTTTACTCCTTTGTCAGGATTACCTAATGCAGAGACATTCTCCAGGTTGTTTATTTCTTATATTGTAAGGTTACATGGAATCCCTCTTAACATTATGTCTGATAGGGGAGTACAATTCGTCTCTAAATTCTGGAGAGTTTTTTGTAGTAAACTCGGGATTGACTTGTCATTTTCATCTGCTTACTACCCTGAAACCAATGGTCACACTGAGAGGACAAATCAACCTTTGGAACAAATTTTAAGGTGCTTTGTGGTGGCTCAGCATGAGGACTGCACTTCATTTTTACCTCTCCCTGAGTTTGCATTTAACAGTCAAGTGAATCCATCTACTGGAACCTCTCCGTTTTTCTGTAATTATGGTTTTCATCCCCATTTTGGTGAATTTTTGGATATCGATAAGGGGAAAAAGTTAAAGTTTTTACCTTTTACATTTTACCATCCACCATGCATTAATTTATTGAAGATGCTTTTGGGGTCAAAATCATTGCAAAATGTTTTGATAAATACTGTGAAGGCTATAATTTTAAAAATAAGGTAACTTCTAGGAGCTCACAGTCTATTAATTTTGGAGGAATTCTGCAAATGTGATAATGCAACGGAAAGTCTTTCCAGCAAAATTTGAGCTTCAAAAGAAAAATGGCGCTCCTTACTATTTGAACCCTTTAATGTACCCAAACAGTAGTGTACAACTAAGTATAGGCTATTGTACATTAGAAAAATTGCATAACAAATTGTGGAGTGCTTTTCCTCCTCCTCCTTGTAATACTCCTTGAGAAAATGAGAAATTTAGGTCTAAAACAATATTTTTATGCAAAAAAAATAGGATTGTTAATTTTTTCCATTCTACTTTGCACTATTTCCTATGAAGCAGCTGAAGGATATACAAACTTCATGAATGTGGTTTTGAAAGGTGGTCCACCTTTTAAAATTGTTGAGTATTGGGGTTTTTTAACACATGGGCTAATCAAAAGCATTTGAGAACTGAATTGACCCCTAAAAAAATAGTCTTTTTGAAATTTTGAAAAAAAATGAATGCTTAACTTTTAAGACATCTACTATCTATGGTCTTCTAGAATAAGTGAACATATAAAAGTAATAACAATATATAGTAGATATATGAGTATGGTATGGTATGAGTATCTGAAGGGCAAAAACATTAAATGTTTGAAAAATGCAAATATTTCCCAATTTCATTTTTTTAAGAAATTCAAAACATAAATTTACTATGTACAAGAAATGCAATGTGTAACAAAAAAACATTCTCAAATTCACGTTGATACATGAAAGTATTCCAAAATGATTACTGCCTAAAGTGGAATATAGCAGATTTGAAAAATAGGGCTGCATCCTAATGTCCCAATTAGGCTGTCTCATTAATTTCCTCTCAGTTCTTGACATTTTCTTCTGTTGGTGCAGAGGTATTAGTATAATTTTGCTTACCAGACCAACTCTATTACTTCTTAGATGTTTAATATTCTCATATCTCTGGGGTACATAGTGAGAAACTAAATACTGCAGTGCTCACAATTCTACTAGGATCATATTTTGAGATAAGTATTTCAAACTGACCTCCTTAACCTCTCTACTGATGACTATGAACCTTACCTTCTGAATTCGAGAAAAATGACATTACATAACAGGTGGCTCTCCTTCCAAGCTTATTCTAACAGGGCATTTTTTAAATGTGTCAAAAAATTATCTAACATATATAATTGTACTGACTTAAAGGGGTATTCTCAAGTTTAAAAGTATTCCCTATGAAAATCACTGTGGGCCAGACAACCACGGCCCCCAGCAATTCTGAGAACTGGGGCTCTGAAGAGTCCTGGCTGAATGCAGCAGAAGTCGCTCATGCACATTGTTGCTAAATTCATTTTAATAAGAGTACCTAAGACCAGATGAGCGCGGCATTCAGCCATCTCTGGCTCTCCCATTGAGAATGAATTGTGCTGTAGTGTGCATGATTGACCTCCATTTAATTCAAGAGTCCCAGATCTTGGGATCACTTGGGGACACTGCGTTCATACCCCCAGTGATTAGAAAGTAATCCCTTATTCTATGGATAGGGGATAACTTTCAAACTTGAGCACAGCCCTTTAAGGTCACTAAAGATTCTCCAAACATTTTTTTTATTCCTTAACATTTGATTTATCGAATATTTATACCTATAATTCCATCATTTTGTCATTCCTACTGCAAATCCTGTGCAATCTTCTTTCCAGTACTGTATTGTACTCCTGCTATTCTATTTGTGACAATCACTTTAAATAACTGCAGGCAATGTTTGATCATTGTCTCACACAGGATTTTCAGAGATGGCTTAAAAATGCATAAAAAGCTAAACCTAAGGAAAATATGCTTATTTTTAAAAGAACCCGTACATTCATTTATATGACTGTGTAGCCCTTTAAAAGATAAGTTTAATCACTTTGTGACTCCAAAGCACTGCTCCAGCAGTGAAAAAATACATTTTAAAGTTGTGTCTGGATATGCATTGGGGCGTAACAATGCACTTCTAGCTTCCCAACTTAGCACCACCCTCCCATGACTGATTGACAGGTCAGTGGCCATGTACCAGAGCAAACTATCTGTCAATCAATCATAGGAGGGAGCTGCTAGGTAGGAAATACAGCATGATTTTGGGATGGGGGTTAAAGTTTCTGACAAATTCTCTTTAAAGGCTATAATTTACTTACAATTCACAATATAGGTTTGTGCATTATTGTATGTAATTTAATTTTTTAACTTGAACTTTGATAACTCTTTAAAACATACTGAAGTAATGAAATAGCATTTAAATAAAAGAGGCCTAATTAGCTATGAAGAAATATTTATCCTGTTCTATTCAAAAGACAGCTGACCTTCTTTAAAAGAGCCTAGTGTGAAATTATTTATAGAATTGGATGAACAGAGAATAGAGTGTGTGGAAAAAAACAGCTGTTGTAAGTGCGTGGGAGGAGGACCGGGATCATTTCTCTACAGCTCAGGTGGAAAAAAAACTTGTCAAAATGCAATATGAGATTGCAGGCTGATATCTAGTAAATGTGGTAGTGTCTTGTGACAAATTGACAGTTAACAGGAAACCTTGCTCCTGGAACAATATATCATGTTACCATTTATTTAATGGAAATACATTTATTTAGTCCTTCACGATTTTACAGTTTTGAATTCCAACACACCTTAAGTAAAGTAGCTAGTGTGACCTTGCAGGATTGTCTCAAGTTTTTATCATTAGTTTGGAAATATTCTACAGATTTTTAAGTAAAAATATAACGTTAATGATGATCCATGCAAGTTTATGTCCTCTAATGAGATCTAGAGAGGAACTAAACTTTCATTTGTTTTTTATTTTTATATTTTGCAGGCACGTTAATTAATTAACTAGGGGTCCAGATCCTGATTTCTCAAAAGTCCCCCCGAAAAGTATGTAACTCAGGAGACAGGAGCGCACAGCTCCTGCCTCTGTTTGTACAAAGAGTGGAGTATGAATTCAATAAAAAGCATAGGCTAAAAAGCTTTAAAAAGAAATAGTGAACATTTTGCAATAAAATGAGTAAAAATAATAAGCATAAATGAAAAAACACAGAAATGCATTTTCCCCAAATTTTTTATTCCGTTGAAAAATAAAAGTACACATGATTAGAATCAATAATGACGAGAACTATCACATTATTTAATAAAATTATCATCAGAAATATTATTATTATTATTATTATTTATTATTATAGCGCCATTTATTCCATGACGCTTTACATGTGATAGGGATATACATAACAAAAGCATTTACATAATCTTAACAAAACGAGTCAGCGACTGGTACAGGAGGAGCGAGGACCCTGCCCGCGAGGGCTCACAGTCTACGAGGGATGGGTGAGGATACAGTAGGTGAGGGTAGAGCTGGTCGTGCAGTGGTGTTTACTGCAGGTTGTAGGCTTGTCGGAAGAGGTGGGTCTTCAGGTTCCTTTTGAAGGTTTCCACGGTCGGCGAGAGTCTGATATGTTGGGGTAGAGAGTTCCAGAGTAGGGGGGAAGCACGGGAGAAATCTTGTATACGAGTGTGGGAGGAGGAGATAAGAGGGGAGTAGAGCAGGAGATCTTGTGAGGATCGGAGGTTGCGTGCAGGTAAGTACCGGGAGACTAGGTCACAGATGTATGGGGGAGACAGGTTGTGGATGGCTTTGTATGCCATGGTTAGAGTTTTGAACTGAATTCTCTGGGCAATAGGGAGCCAGTGAAGGGATTGACAGAGAGGAGAGGCCGGGGAATAGCGGGGGGACAGGTGGATTAGTCGAGCAGCAGAGTTTAGGATAGATTGGAGAGGTGCAAGAGTGTTGGAAGGGATGCCACGGAGCAGGAGGTTGCAGTAGTCGAGGCGGGATATGATGAGGGCATGCACTAGTGTTTTTGCAGAGTCTTTGCTGAGGAATGCACGGATCCGGGAGATGTTTTTGAGTTGGAGTCGGCAGGAGGTGGAAAGGGCTTGAATATGTGGCTTGAAGGAGAGATCAGAGTCCAGGGTTACCCCAAGGCAGCGAGCTTGTGGGACTGGGGAGAGTGAACAGCCATTGACGTTGATGGATAGGTCGGATGGGGGATGTGAATGAGAGGGTGGAAAGATGATGAACTCTGTTTTATCCATGTTGAGTTTTAGAAACCTGTCGGAGAAGATATCAGTGATGATCATAAAAAGGATAGAAACCATTGCCAAAGTTATTTTTTTGGTCATACCACTTAAAAAATGAAAGGTGATCAGATAGATGGCGTATTTAGCCCCAAATAGTACCAATGGAAATGTCAATTCACCCCTCCTCAAAAAAAAACCCTTAGGCTATGTGCCCACGATGCAGAAATGCAGGACATTTCTGTATCTCCCTGGCAGAAAAACGCATGCGGATTGTACATGCGGATTGTACATGCGGATTGTACATGCGGATTGTACATGCGGATTGTACCTGCGGATTGTACATGCGGATTGTACATGCGTTTTTCCTGCCAGGGACAAGCGGATGTGAAGCGTTCTTCACATGCATTTCCGCATGCGGGTTGTCAAGAACTTTCCAAGCGATTTTAGCATCACTTGGAAAGTGCTTGTCAACTTGGTCACACTATATAAATCCATGCAAACGGCATGGATTTATATACTGTGACTGAAAGAATGGTAAAAAATAAAAAAATAAATATTTACTTACCTTCTGATGGCCCCTGCAGTCTTTATTCGATGCGTCCTGGCTTGCCAGCAGATCGCGGTACACTGAAGGACCTGCCGTCACATGACTATATGATGTCAGCGCAGGTCCTTCAGTCCACCGCAATCTGCCGGCATGGGAGGACAAGCGCACCGCGGGTCATCAGAAGGTAAGTATAATATTTATTTTTTATTTTATTCTTTTTTTACAGTTTTCTATGGTACCCGGGTCCGGAGGAGAGTCTCCTCTCCTCCAGATCCGGGTACCATCTGCACATTGAAACGCTTGGATTCCGCATGTACAGATCCAGTGATGCGGAATCCAAGCGTTCCAATGAAAGTCAATGGCGGCGAAAACACAGCGCTTCCGCAAAATAATTGGTAGTGCTGCTTTTTTTTTCACAATGATAACCCGCAGCGGAAATTTGCGCAGCATGTGCACAGCACATGCGGATTATCATTGGGGAACATGGCAGGCCTTCTACCAAGCATTTTTTAAGCGTTTCTGCAGCGTTTTTGCCGCTGCCGAAACGCTTAAAAAACGCATCGTGGGGACACAGCCTTTAACTGCACCTTTGACAGTAAAATGATAACTTTAAAGATAGTTTTCAACATATAGCAACACAAAAGCAAATTGTTTAATAAAACATAAAATCATATGAAGTTGGTATCCCTTTCATTGCACTAACCAGTATAAATAGGTAACCTTCCATTTTGAACTGGACAGTGTGCAGAATTGTGGAGTTGCTGTTTTTTCTATTGAATCCCAAAACCACATCGGCAGTAAGCAATTCGCTTTCAGGGCTTGATAAAAAAGGTCATGCATCTACTTTAAAGTAAATGGATGTTTAAAATAATAAAAATAAATGAAACAGCTTATTTTTTTCCTTTTTCTGTGCATTTTAAACTAGGCTAAAAACCTAATTTCTTAAAATACCCCAAGTTTTCCAATCACAAGTGTAGCCAAACCTTACAACACTGCCACTTTTTCTCTCTTCAGTTGACTTGACCCCTTTGAGGAGACTGTGCCATGTTGTGCTCATTTGCTTTTATTCTTTCCTCCCTATTGTCCAAGAGCCTTATCTTTAATTATTTTGAACCAATTTGTTGTAGATTTGAATGATACCATTCATTTTACCATCTAATGTACTGAAAAACAGGAAAAAAAATTAAAAAGTTGCTGCAATGGTGAAAAAAAAAAGCCTTGCAATTCTGCAATTGTTTTTTTGTGGTAAAAGTGACCCAGCAACATGATTCTCCAGATGAGTCCAATTACAGGGATACCAAATTGATATAGTTTTTATAATTATAGTTAAAACAATTCAGAAACAGAAAAAATGTTGTTTATGTTCCCATATTCTAAGACCTGTTTTTGGAGTGCATTGTTTTTATTTCTTTTTATTGAATATTTGAGGAAGTGCTATGGCTGAAAAACAGCAATTTTGGCTTTACAATTCTTTTTTCTTCTTGCAGACTTTTAGGATGCAACTTTTCCACAAATGTTTATTTTTTAGTTTCATAATTTCATTTGAATTGTTATGTTTTATTTTTTCAATAATTTTAAAGACATTTTTTATTACATTTCATTTATTTTTTAAGTTCCCCCTTGAGTCCTTGAATGTTGACTGGTATACTCTAATACTAACATATTGGAATATGTAGTAAAAATCATGATCTTTGGTGTAAAAATTGCCAGCGACAGTACCTTCAGAAGATCCAATGCTGTCATGGTAATGCATTAGCACCATGCAATCACGTTTCAGTGGGCTAGTGCAGTGTGGAACTATTTAAATACCACTGGCTGTGATTGACATCTGCATTAAATGGTTAAACACCAGTATTTGTGCCCTAGGCTCAGCGATCTGACGTTTTACTGGGAGTCTCCTGTGCATTTCAAGAGAGCTGCAAGTATAGTATTAATTTAGAGGGGTTGTCCACTACTTAGGCAACCCCTTCTAATACCTAATATTTTCTACGGGTGAAACATATTGATTGAAAAGGGATTGTCCGAGTAGTGGGTTGAATCTACAACTGAACTGACACCTGAAAATGAATATATCAACTTGAATTTCATGGAACAGCTTACTCTGACCAATTTAAGAACTCTATCAGATTCCACTACAGAGTATTCTAAATTACATGATTATATTTTTTCCAACAGGGTACCTAATCCAGAGTTTTACCCCCTACAGTCACGCAGTCCAGTCGTGGACAATTTGCCATACCTGTTAGGAGAAGAATTTAAAAATCTACATCAAAATAAAAGAACATTTTCAAAAATATCTTACCAGAGGTGAAAATGTCTGCGTTTGATGTCAGCGAGTTACATGTTTGGAAGCCCAGGTACTGGATCTAAATGTGCAGCTAGGAGCATTGCAAACCTTGAGAGGAGTTTATAGCTCACTGAGCTTGCGCAGAACACTCTAGAAAAATTTTAGCCTATATATATATATATATATATATATATATATATATATATATATATATACACGTATATCTCAGTATATCTCTATATATTGTAAGGTGGCTAATGGTTTCATAGTCGATGGGAGGTATGTATCACAGAGATGGCTGTCCTCTGAGATGTAACCCGGAGTGCTTCTTTAATGCATGTAAGCACTAAGGAGACTGTTTGGTGCACCTGGGACCAGATTACAGGTAGCTTGGAGAGCTGGGCGGGTCCAGCTACCCACATACCTCACCTCTGGGTGTGGTTAACAACCTATAAAATGGAGGCCGTTTGTTTGGCACGTGGTCTATGTGTTTGGAGAGAGAAGGTCTCCTTTGTGTTGTATTCTCCAGACCGAGACAGAATACTGGAAGCTACCCAGTCTGTGTGCCCACAGGACTGGCTAAGCAGAGACTTGCTTAAAGGACACTTTACTTTGCTTGCCTGAGCTAAAGGCTGTTTGTATTCCTTTTTGCTCCTGTTTACCCCCCGTCGCACCCAAGTGAGTAAAAACCTTTATATATATATATATATACATATATATATATATATATATATATATAGGCATAAGGTGGCTAATGGTCGCGTAGTCGATTGGGAGGAATGTATAACAGAGATGGCTGGTCTCTGTGATGTAACCTGGTGTATTTTCTCTAGTGCACGCCCACACTAAGAGGACTTACTGGTGCACCTGGGACCGGGTTACGAGTAGTTGTGAAGAGTTGGGTGGGTCTAGCTACCCACATACCTCACCTCTGGGTGTGGTTAGCAGCCTATATAATGAAGGCTTTTGTTTGTCACATGGTCTGTGTTTGGAGGGAGAAGGCCTCCTGTGGGTTGTCTCCAAACTGAGCAGTGTACTGGATATGTACCAATCTATGTAACCACAGGTCCGGTTTACCAGAGTCTTTGCTAAATGGATGGTTTTCTTTGTTTTTGCCTGCCCTGAATGCTGTTTGTTTGCCTTTTACTTTCTGACTGGTTCATGAAGCAAATAAACTTTCTTCTCTGGACATTTAAAGGAACATGCTTCCTGTTTGCCTCACATTGCACCAGAGTGAGTACAATCCTTAATATATATATATATATATATATATATATATATATATATATATATATATATATAGTACAGACCAAAAGTGTGAACACACCTTCTCATTTAAAGATTTTTCTGTATTTTCATGACTATGAAAATTGTACATTCACACTGAAGGCATCAAAACTATAAATTAACACATGTGGAATTATATACTTAACAAAAAAAGTGTAAAAAAACTGAAAATATGTCTTATATTCTAGGTTCTTCAAAGTAGCCACCTTTTGCTTTGATAACTGCTTTGCATACTCTTGGCATTCTCTTGATGAGCTTCAAGAGGTAGTCACCGGAAATGGTATTCACTTCACAGGTGTGCCCTGTCAGGTTTAATAAGTGGGATTTCTTGCCTTATAAATGGGGTTGGGACCATCAGTTGTGTTGTGCAGAAGTCTGGTGGATACATAGCTGATAGTCCTACTGAATAGACTTTTAGAATTTGTATTATGGCGAGAAAAAAGCAGCTAAGTAAAGAAAAACGAGTGGCCATCATTACTTTAAGAAATGAAGGTCAGTAAGTCCAAAAATTGGGAAAACTTTGAAAGTGTCCCCAAATGCAGTTGCAAAAAACATCAAGCGCTACAAAGAAACAGGCTCACATGAGGACCGCCTCAGGAAAGGAAGACCAAGAGTCACCTCTGCTTCTGAGGATAAGTTTATCCGAGTCACCAGCCTCAGAAATCGCAGGTTAACAGCAGCTCAGATTAGAGACCAGGTCAATGCCACACAGAGTTCTAGCAGCAGACACATCTCTACAACAACTGTTAAGAGGAAACTTTGTGCAGCAGGCCTTCATGGTAAAATAGCTGCTAGGAAACCACTGCTAAGGACAGGCAACAAGCAGAAGAGACTTGTTTGGGCTAAAGAACACAAGGAATGGACATTAGACCAGTGGAAATCTGTGCTTTGGTCTGATGAGTCAAAATTTGAGATCTTTGGTTCCAACCACCTTGTCTTTGTGCGACGCAGAAAAGGTGAACGGATGGACTCTACATGCCTGGTTCCCACCATGAAGCATGGAGGAGGAGGTGTGATGGTGTGGGGGTGCTTTGCTGTTGACACTGGGGGATTTATTCAAAATTGAAGGCATACTGAACCAGCATGGCTACCACAGCATCTTGCAGCGGCATGCTATTCCATGCGGTTTGCGTTTAGTTGGACCATCATTTATTTTTCAACAGGACAATGACCTCAAACACACCTCCAGGCTGTGTAAGGGCTATTTGACCAAGAAGGAGAGTGATGGGGTGCTATGCCAGATGACCTAGCCTCCACGGTCACCAGACCTGAACCCAATTGAGATGGTTTGGGGTGAGCTGGACCGCAGAGTGAAGGCAAAGGGGCCAACAAGTGCTAAGCATCTCTGGGAACTCTTTCAAGATTGTTGGAAGACCATTTCCGGTGACTACCTCTTGAAGCTCATCAAGAGAATGCCAAGAGTGTGCAAATCAGTCATCAAAGCAAAAGGTGGCTACTTTGAGGAACCTATCCGCGATATCAAAAACTCAAGTACATGCCCCGATCCACAATTTTTAAAAACAATCCCAAGACATTATTTAGAGGCACACAAGGGTGACCCTAAAGGTACAACAACCTGCGGCATTGACCACGTCTACCTGGGGATTAGAGGGGGCAATGTTAAACAAAAACTATTGCAAAAAGAAACTCGATGGATAACGGTCCTAAACACTGTAGCTCCTCTTGGACTCAACGAGTATGTGAGTTTCAAGTCCTTTTTGGTGTAAAGAACTGGCGGTTGTGTAGTTCATTTTATTTATTTTAGTATCTTCTGTATATGATTTTAACTGCTTTGTTTGTCTTATCTTAGATATTTTTCTGTACCTCAATGCCAACAGCGTCTGTTATATGGGAGTGACGAGTGAGTGTGGATATTAGTGTTGAGCCACCCCCGTAGTGTTCGAGTTCGGTTCGGTTCGTCGAACACCCGTGTGTTCGCCGAACTGTTCGTCGAACTGTTCGTCGAACACCTTCGAACACCGTTAAAACCAATGGCAGGCAAACAAAAACACATAGAAACACATAGAAAACACCTTCAAAGGTGTCCAAAAGCTGACAAACTGCTCAGAAGACACAACTAACACATGGAAAAGTGACAAGTACATATAGTCATGCGAAAAGAAAAGAGGTGGAGGAGTAAAAGGAGGGGGAGACACAGATATAGGCATGTCATGCCCTTCTAAAATCCAAAAAGTGAGAAGCCGAGACGGCCAGTCCGCTCCTGCCCGTGCCACCTCCGTGTCGCCGGGTTTGTGCCAGAGCCGCGGTGAACCCTGACGGCCAGCCCCCCTCTCCCAATACTGGTGCCTGTCCGCTGGTGGGTCGAGAGAGCCCCCCTGTGGTGGAGGCAGCTCTAAGCTTTTTAATTTAAATTGTCCCTCTAATTTGAATGAATACACTTTAAATCCATTTACAAGGATCTATTGGAGGGCAAGTCTCATGCCAGCAGCCGCGTAATTCCAGCTCCAGTAGCGTCCACTAAAGCTGCTGCAGTTAAAAAGCTTTTATAAGGATCGAGCTCGGCTGTCCACCGCAAGGCATCCTAGTGCCAGTCCCAGCCCCTATGCCTTGGGGTGCCTCCTGATGCTCTTCACTAAGTATCCCGTGGTCCCGAAGCATTTCCTTTGAAAAAATTAAGTGTCCAAACTACAGGTGGTGTAGCTTGCTTAACAGCCGGGATAATCCGCTGACTAGCAGACACTGCTACAAGGCACAAAGTATTTCCTGGGCTAGATGCAGTTAAAAATTTGTAAGTAGATACTCTCGTTGGATGCTGAGAAAGCATTCCATAGAGTCTCCTGGCACGCCATATATGATTCTCTTAAAAAGCTTGGGGTAGGGGTCTAGGGGACCCTTTTATAGCCAAAATCACGGCCCTGTATCACAATACGTCACCTAGGCTGAAGATAAATGGAACTGTAGCACCGAGGGCTCGGTTGCTACAGACGTATTGCACCTCACCCAGAGGTGTGATATCTCACTCTCAGATAAGGATGGAGTGTGGATCAGGACCCGACAACTGCATGCATTACACCACATTGCCGTGGGGCAGGGCGACCAATATGCCCCTGAGATGGGCACGACAGTCCCTGTCCCTGGCTGGAGTGGGGGGAGGGAACACTGAGGAAGGGGAACCCTGCAGTGCAGGAGCAGGGAGGAAGCAGTTCCTGGGTGCATTGAGAAGGGAGTATAAAAGGTGGGCACCATCTTAGTTCAGTGCAGAGAAGTCTGAGCAGAAGTGGCAGGGAGCAGGGGCTCTGCATGAGCTCTGCTCCGGAGGCGGGCCTAGTAACAGAGGCCCAGGCCTGCAAGAGGGAGAAGGAAGGAAGAGGAGCGGAGAAGGCTCCAGGAACGAGGAATGAAGGGATCCCAGGGGTGCGGACGGGCGAGTCGCCACCGCACGCCCGAATCCACCTGCGTGGAGGGGTCAGGCCAAAGGGGGAGACCGGTCCCCGAACTAGTGGAGGCAGGAAACGACCCTCAGCTAGAAACCGGAGGCTCTGACATTTTATGTGGCGCAGCCCCTTGCTCCACCCGCTAGGAAGGCACCACATAGGGTCAGGGAAACTGGCGCCAAGTTTACCAAGAGGAGGCCCGAGGCAGCCGGACAGAAGTGTTGGTAAGAAAGGCCAGACAAAGGACACACAAAGGGGGTCCTGTGAAGCGCTCCAAAGTTATCTGGGAGTTGTCTGAGCCCCTCACCTGGTGAGCACAGTACGACGTGGGCAGCCGTTACCTGCAGACGTGGTCTGGATAATAAGAACTGTGAGTAAAGGCCCTGAACTGCATCACTGACTCCGTGTCGTTACTGCTGCTGCCCTGCACCATCACCCCCATCCTCCGCATACACTGCCCTGAGGCTATACTCCTCCCGTGGGGAGTTATGCTACGCTCTGCTGCACCCACAACACCAGCCTTAGCGGTCTGCCCTGTAGCGGCGGTTCACTCTGACCGCAATCCACGGGTGGCGTAGTCGGACATTTAAACATCAAAACCACATAAATAGTTCCGCCACTGGTTTGACCGCCCTGAGCCACGGAACCGGATCGCCGCCACGAAGACTACAACCACCAGCATCCACCAAAAAGGGTCCGGCTCCGGGTGTCCCAAGGCCCAGGGGGTGCGTCAGAACATTTTCATCACCTTTCACAATCACCAATGGGACAAGGCAGGGATGTCCTCTGTCCCCTCTCTTATACATCCTAGTGACGGAGCACCTGCTCTCATCAATTCGCCATAACCCCAATATTAGGTGGATTGAGGTGGGAGGCACCGAGTACAAGTGCTCTCTATTTGCTGATGATGTCCTAGTATATATCACTCAATCACATATATCCATCCCTGCTGTTATGGCTGAAATAGATCACTTTGTTACATGGTAAAATTTTAAAATCAATGCAGCGAAGTCTGAGGCCCTCGATGTCTCCCTCCCTAAATCCATATAGGATTCCATCCAGTCCAACTTTCCCTTTGCCTGGCCCTCACAGGGTATCAAATACTTAGGAATTCCTATTCATAGAGACCTCTCCCATCTATGTTATCTTAATTTTGGGCCCTTTATTGAACAATTCCATACAGACCACGGTTGGCAAGTTAGAACTGTAAGATTCACTACGTGAACCACTGGTGTTTTGTGGAAAAGCACATGTACACCGCGTTCCAAATTATTATGCAAAAAGTGTTTAGGAGTGATAAGGGAAGAATTTGTTTGTTTGTCAGTTAAACTCATTGATGGTGATGTGTGTCAGGGCTCTTTATATCACTGTAAGCAATTGCAGACACCTGTGCTAATTAGTTTGGCAGGTGTGTCCAATGAAAGGCAAGACTACTTAAGAAGGCTCTCTCACATTATTAAGCAGCCTACATTTTCTGCCAAAATGGGAAAGAAAAAGGATGTGTCGGCTGCTGAGAAGCAACAAATTGTGGAGTGTTTAGGTCAAGGCATGACTACAATCAACATTGTGCGATGATCAGGATGAAGTGTCTTGGCAATCAAGAAGTATGTAGCTGATTCACAGTACACACGTGTGCGTGCTGATAAGGGCAAATTGAGGACTCTTTCCTACAGGCAATTACGTCAGGTTGAAACAGCAGCGGCAAAAAAGCCTTGTCATAGCAGCAGACAAGTTTTTGAAGCTGCTTGTGCCTCCAACGTCCCCCGAACAACAAGATGCAGGGTCCTTCAGAGGTTTGCAGCTGTGCATATGCCATCCTGTCGACCTCCTCTATCCACTTCACACAAGCAGAAACGGCTCCAGTGGGCCAAACATTACATGAAGACTGATTTCAAAACTGTTTTGTTCACGGATGAGTGCCGTGCAGCGCTCGATGGTCCAGATGAATGGAGTGGAGGATGGCTGGTTGATGGACACCCCACGCAAACACGGCTACAGCGCCAACAAGGAGGAGGTGGAGTAATGTTTTGGGCTGGAATCATGGGGAGAGAGATTGTCGGCCCCTTTAGGATCCCTGAAGGCGCTAAAGATGAACTCCATAATGTATGTGGATTTTCTCAAACAGCACTTCCTGCCATGGTTCAAGAAGAAGAAGAACCGTGTATTTCACAGCAAGATCATTTTTCTGCATGATAATGCACCATCTCATGCTGCACATAAAACATCTGCATCTCTGGCTGATATGGGCATAAAAGGGGACAAACTTATGGTGTGACCCCCATGCTCCCCTGACCTCTACCCCATTCAGAACCTTTGGAGCATCATTAAAAGGAGTGTCTATGATGGCGGGAGGCAGTTCACATCTAAGCAACAGCTCTGGGAGGGTATTCTGTCCTCATGCAAAACAATTGAAGCAGAAACCATCCAAAACCTGACAAATTCAATGGACGAGAGAGTTCAGAAGCTCCTTTCGAACAAGGGGTCCTATGTGAAAATGTAACATCACCTAGAATAAAGTTTTGAGTTGAAAACTGTTTGATTTCAGTTTCTAACAACCTGCTAATGCTTATAATTTCAAAAATGACCATTTTTTTGGTCTTTATTAAAATGAAAAGGTTGATCGAAAAGTTTGGGGGATCTAAGAGTGTGGCAACCCAGTAGTCATGATTACTTCGAATTCTGACAATATGAGGGTCATGCTGCAGGTAGTGCAGCAAGAAGGCACTTATGTGTCTTGCGCATCTCGGAGCCCCAAAATTATTTTCCGGGCTAGATGCAGCTAAAAATTATTTTTAATTTTAAATCTGGTGAAGCTTATTATAGATGGCCTAATAGGATCAGTGCTGCACACTGCTACAAAGCCCAAATTATTTTCCAGTCAAGATACAGATAAACATGATTAGTAATTTGAAAGCTTAAAACGGTTGGTAGGGTGATTTTAACCAATCATCAAGCTTTTACTCTCCCCAGGATGACACAGGGGTAGAAAAGTCGTTTCGGATCCATGATTTGTTCATCTTTATGAACGTGAGTCTGTCTACATTATCAGTGGAGAGCCGCGTGCGCTTATCTGTCAGCACACCACCAGCAGCGCTGAACACACGTTCAGACAGAACGCTGGCTGCGGGGCATGACAAGATCTCCAAGGCGTAAGTGGCTAGCTCCGGCCATTTATCCAGATTGGAAGCCCAAAAAGAGCAAGGGTCCAGTGACACAGTCGTGGCTTCAATGTTTACTTGGAGATACTCCTGTACCATCGTCTCTAGGCGTTGACTATGTGTCAGACTTCTTGTCTCCTGTGGCCTTGCAAAGGATGGGCTAAAAAAGTGGTGAAATGATTCCGCAAAATTGATGTTACCAGCAGATACTGTGGTTCTGTTACGGTTTGAGTGCTGAACACTTGACGGTCCCACGGTTGGCAAGTTGGAACTGTGAGATTCACTACGTGCACCACTGGTATTTTGTGGAAAAGCACATGTAAGATTCTGCAACAGTCTCTGCTGATACTCCTGCATGCGTGCATCCCTTTCTATGGCAGGAATAATTTCTGCAAATTTACTTTTGTACCGGGGATCTAACAGTGTGGCAACCCAGTAGTCAGGATTATTTCTAATTCTCACAATTCGAGGGTCATGTTGCAGGTAGTGCAGCAAGAAGGCACTCATGTGTGTTGCGCATCCAGGAGCACCAAGTCCCTGTTGTGTTGGTGGCGAGGTAACAATCATGCTTCCTTCCTCTGTCCTCTCCCCCCAACCTCGCACAACAGAAATGTGATCAAGGTCTCCCTCATCTGATGAGTCTTCCATCAGTTCGTCCTCCACTTCTTCCTGGGCTCCTGCACCTTCCTCACTAGTTTGGTTGCTACCATGCGCCCTGGTAAAACCATCTCCCCCACCCTCACATGCCTGCCGCCTTGGTGCTGCCGACCGTCTGGACCTTGCAGATGTTAGCCCTTCCGCATACAACTCCTCCTCCTCTACTTCCTCCACCTCCTCTTGTGCCACCACCTGACTCCGAATTCTGTTTAACATGTGCTCCAGCATGTAAATCACCGGAATAGTCATGCTGATAATGGCATCGTCAGCACTAAACATCTTCGTCGCCATTTCAAAATTGTGCAGAAGGGTGCATAGGTTCCTGATCTGAGACCACTCCTCCAGCGTGATTTGCCCCACCTCTGAATCTCGTTGGCCCAGGCTATACGTCAGAACGTATTGCACCAGGGCTTGTCGGTGCTGCCACAGTCGCTGCAACATGTGCAGAGTTGAATTCCACCGGGTAGGCACATCGCATTTTAGCCGGTGAAGTGGCAGGCCCAACGACTTCTGTAGAGATGTAAGTCGCTGAGCTGCGGGATGCGAACGGCGGAAGTGAGCACACAGCGACCGTGCCCTCTGCAGAAGGCCATCTAGTCTGGGATAGTGGGCTAAAAATTGCTGGACAACCAGGTTCAACACGTGAGCCATACAAGGCACGTGTGTGACATTGTCCCGGCGAAGGGCCGCACCCAGGTTTGCAGCATTGTCGCACACGGCCTTCCCTGGTTTCAGGTCCAGTGGAGACAACCATTCATGAAATTGGTTCTCCAGAGCTGACCACAACTCCTCAGCTGTGTGACTCACATTTCCCAGACATTTCAATGTAAAAACCGCCTGATGACGTTGAGCCCTACTGCCAGCATAGTAAGGAGGTGTGCAGGATCCCTTCTGCGCAGTTAGAAAGCTTGTGGCATGACCAGACAGGCTTTGGGTGCAGGTGGAAGACCGAGAGGAGGTTGAGGAGGAAGAAGCAGTGGAGGAACTTTGACATAAAGAGGATTGACGCACAACTCGTGGGGACGGCAAGACTTGGACAGCAGCCCCTTGTCCTGCTGTCACCATAGTTACCCAGTGCCCAGTCAGCGACATGTAACGCCCCTGTCCATGCCTACTCGTCCAAGTGTCTGTGGTGAAATGCACCCTGTCACACACAGAGTTTCTCAAAGAAGCGGTGATGTTGTGTGCGACATGCTGGTGGAGCGCAGGCACACCTTTCTTTGAGAAGTAGTGCCGACTGGGCATCTGGTACTGGGGCACTGAGACGGACATAAGGTCTCGAAAATCCTCTGTGTCCACCAGGCGGAAAGGCAGCATTTCTGTAGCCAAGAGCTTGCAGATGGTGAAATTCAACCTCTTAGCTTTCTCATGGCTAGGAGGAAATGGTCTTTTACTTGTCCACATTTGAGGGACCGAGGGCTGGCTATTGTGCTTAGACGGGGTTGATAAGGGTGTCCCCGGCAAACTGCCGGTCTGTGAGGAAGATGCAGGCGGACATGTTAGGTTGCCTTGATCCAAAGGTGGTGCTATCGATGTCGGACAGCGCTCAACACCAGCTGGTGTTACCACCTCCAAAGAAAATGATGACCTGCCAATCACGCTGGCTGTTGCGGGTAAAGAGGTGGCAGGTCTGCGCCCCAAAACAGGTGTGACTGCTGTCCCCCCAGTCACAGAGGATGAAGAGGCCGCGGATGCACAAGATATGGCAGACGGTGATTGGCCCGGCCGGCTAGGCCGCATTGTAGCACACTGAGCTTCCCACTGCAACTTATGCTTCATGTCCATGTGCCGGTTCATGCATGAAGTACTCAAACTATGTATTTTTTGGCCTCTACTTAGCTTTTGCTGACAAATGTTACAGATAACACGAGTTGGGTCATCTTTATCGATCTGAAAAAATGCCCAGGCTATGCAAGGCTTAGCACCCATGCGACCTGAAGAGCCACCACGACTTGTGGTGAGAGGCAGAGTTGTGTTTGAGGATGCAGTTGTTGACGTGCTTCCAGTACTACGTCTCTGTCCAGGAAGGCGCAACCTGACCTCGTCGTCACTAGCATCTTCCTCCACCTCCTCTGCTGACCTCATCTCTTGGCTGACTGTGGGTTGACAGTAAGTGGGATCTCCGACCTCATCATCATCACCCTGTGCGTTATCACACCCGTCGTCCTCAGAGCCAACCTGTTCCTGCCCTGACAAAAAACTAAAGTTGTCGCTCCAATCAGGTATTTGAGTCTTATCATCGTCTTCCTCATTGTCTCCACCAACAGGAGTTACAGTTTGGGAATGAGGGTCTACATTATGGTCAGAACCTTCTGCGTCTGGTCCTGGATCCGACTCATAAAGATTCTGGGCATCAGTGCAGATCATTTCCTCGTCTGGATTCACAGAAGCGCTGGAGTCGACCTCTGATTCCCAGGCTATAGTATGAGTAAACAGCTCTGCAGACTCAACCATCTGTTCTACCTCATACTCAGACGGGCAGCTGGAGATTTGGGAGCTGTGAGGAAGCAAGTGCGATTTGGGTGACACCTTTGAGGACTGGAGTATTTGTGATGTTGAAGTTGATGTGGAGGAGAGCCCACTTAAAGGAGCACTTGATATCCGTTGAAGCACCTGCTGTTTTTGTGCCTCATCTGGAATTTGTAGCGATTGGCGTGGCCGTAAGAAAGGGATCTTATCACATTGTCCGCTAAAAGAAGTAGACATTTTAGTTTGGCTGGAAGATGGTCTTTCTTCTGCACCTACCCCACGGACACAACCTTTTTTCCCCTTCCCAACACGCCTATTCCCCTTTCCACCAGCAGCAGGCCTTTTTCCACTCATTTTGGTGGTTAACTAATTCACAACTCTGGAGTTGTTTGCACAAAAAAACAATGGATGGTAACCGAGCAGAGCTGAGTGGCCAAACTGTGGTATTAGGCCAAAACTATTGGCTGGGCTAGATGCAGAAAAAAATTATTTTTAATTTGCAACCTGATGGAGGTCAGTATAGATGGACTAATAGAACAAGTCCCACACGCTGCTAGAAGCCCAAATATTTTTTCAGAGATAAATGAAGAAAAAAATTATTTTTAATTTGCAACCTGATGGAGGTCAGTATAGATTGACTAATAGACCAAGTCCCACACACTGCTAGAAGCCCAAATATTTTTTCAGAGCTAGATGCAGAAAAAAATTATTTTTAATTTGCAACCTGATGGAGGTCAGTATAGATGGACTAATAGACCAAGTCCCACACACTGCTAGAAGCCCAAATATTTTTTCAGAGCTAGATGCAGAAAAAAATTATTTTTAATTTGCAACCTGATGGAGGTCAGTATAGATGGACTAATAGAACAAGTCCCACACGCTGCTAGAAGCCCAAATATTTTTTCAGAGATAAATGAAGAAAAAAATTATTTTTAATTTGCAACCTGATGGAGGTCAGTATAGATGGACTAATAGACCAAGTCCCACACACTGCTAGAAGCCCAAATATTTTTTCAGAGCTAGATGCAGACAAAAAATTATTTTTAATTTGCAACCTGATGGAGGTCAGTATAGATGGACTAATAGACCAAGTCCCACACACTGCTAGAAGCCCAAATATTTTTTCAGAGCTAGATGCAGAAAAAAATTATTTTTAATTTGCAACCTGATGGAGGTCAGTATAGATGGACTAATAGACCAAGTCCCACACACCGCTAGAAGCCCAAATATTTTTTCAGAGCTAGATGCAGAAAAAAATTATATTCAGTTTGCAACCTGATGGAGGTCAGTATAGATGGACTAATAGAATGATGCTATGCCCAAAAGATTTTACTTCACTAGGTGCAGTAAAAAAATTGGTATTCTATACACAGGTGGTATATCTTGCAACACAGATAGGCTACTCCACTGACTAACACACTCTGCATTAGGCCAAAAATGATTAGCTTTGCTAGATTCAGCCAAATGCTGTGAAAAAAACTTGCACAGCACTGGCACAGACCTGCCTGGCAAAAACTGATAGGAACTGATGTAACCTAGTCCTGAAAAGGACTCCAATTACAATTAGTCTTTACTCCCACAATCTATCTAAGAGCACAGACCTGCCTGATAAAAGTCGTAGGAAATGCTGTAACCTAGTACTTAAAAGGACTGCAATCACAACTATTCCCTACTCCCAAGCTATCTGTATATTTGTGCGAAAATTGGCTTGAAATTAACAAGGTATAGCGCACACAGCAACAGCGGTGCCGTCTAACACGCAGCTGCAGCTGCAGCAGTGAGAAAATGGTGGCGACGGGGAAAATGGCTTGGTCTTATAGGGCAAGGACATGTGACATACACTGCCAATCACACATGCCCTTGCTTGTGTGAAAAAAAGCACTTCGCTCCGTGTGTGCGCTGCTGATAGGCTGACAGATTGCACCTCCCCACTGCAAATGCGGGAAAGAGAAAAAAAAATGGAGATCTTCCCCTGCCCCTCCCCCCGCCCCGCTGTACACTCAAACTGCGTATTAACATTAATTTTCATCATTACTGAGAAAAAATCCAGTTATGATTTTGGTGCACGAACAGTTATCGAACATAACCTCGAACAGCCGAATTTTTCTCAAATTGTTCGTGTTCGCCGAACGGCTCGAACACCGCCCAAAACAGCTCGAATTTGAGATTGGCGAACAGTTCGAGTAGAACAACGCTCATCTCTAGTGGATATACATCACCTCTAAGATTCATGAACTCAACCACATGCGAAGATTATATCTGATGAATGGACATATTCACCAGTTCTGCAAGCCTTGAGCCTTTCTGTTATAGTTTACTGTTACCATAATATATATTTTGATATTATGTCATTTCAATTTTTCAGTTGTTTATCTTTCAAATATCTACTCAGATTAATATGATAGATATTAGATATTATTGTTCGCATATGCCTCCTAGTGTCCCGTATATGGGACTCTATTTGTTCAAATACGGCCAGTATATTTAAAAAAAAATTGCGATCATGTAATATGATCGCTCTGGGGATGGAGAAATATGCTTTTCATTATACTGGAGCACTATTCTATAATGTGAAATATTTGCACACAATATATCCATCTACCTGCATATATAGATTTAAATTATATATTTATTAACCCTAGAACGCATACCTGGGGCCTCGCAGGCCTGCTAGGTTACTTGTTTTCTATTTTCTGCAAGATTACTTTAGTTAGAATTTTGAAACTCTAGGTATTCCTCAGGTATATAGTTGTTAGTAATTTCCAGTTGTTCATATATTTTTATGTTATAGGCATTTCGGTAAAACAACTCTTTTTTGGGACTACCCCATATTCACATACCTGGGGCCTTTTAGACCTGTACTTGGTTTACATGTGATCTTCAGTCTTTTTGTCTGCACTGTTACTTAGAAGGAAAACAAATCGCTTCAGGAAGAAAAAAAACATGGAAAAATATAATAAAAGAGGAACTATATGGTAATATTGCCCTTACTCTTCTGGCAGGGTGTACAAAATCGTATGATGTTCCAATCAGAGAATTATTTCTGAACCCTTTTTCAGATCCACACTACAAAGCTACAATGTCAGTCAATAGATTTGAGAATATTCGGAGAAGCCTTCATTTTGATGAGAAGAGAACTCGTCATGTGAGGTTGGAAACAGAGTGTCTTTGGTTTCTGCAATCAAGAGACAATGGTATCTTATAAAGCAAAGAAAGAAAGAAAAATCTGTGATATTACTGAGTACAATGCATCATGATGGAAGTATTGACACCGATGACAGGAAACAGAAACCTGAAATCATACTGCATTATAATAAAACAAAAGGAGGTGTGGACAAGATGGATGAAATGATTGGAGAGTATTCGTGCAAGAGGCAGACAAAACGTTGGCCTGTAGTCATTTTTTATAATATCCTTGATGTGTCAGCCCTCAATAGCTATATTGTTTATAGTGAAACTCATCCAGATTTCCATGCCAACAGGAAGGACAAGAGACGTCTATTCTTGACGGAACTTTGCTATGAACTTTTGATGCCTACCATGATGGAGCAAAGCAACACGAAATGCTTGCCAAGGCAAATTACGGAAGTTAGGATCTGATGTGGTATACATTTTCAGGAACATCTAGGGCCAAGAGAAAAAAAAAGAAAGCGCTGTTATATTTGTCCAGCAAAGAAGGAAAGGAAATCTGAGCGTTTCTGTACTACTTGTGGACAAAATGTCTGCAAGGAACATTCTTCCGAAAAAATATGTGAAAATTGTTGGGGTAATCAGTAAAGTCGAAAAGGAAAGTTTTTGAAAAAGAAATATTCCTGCACCATGTTTACTACAACTTTTATATAAAAAACTTTTAGACAAAAAAAATCGTATATATATATATATATATATATATATATATAAAGAATTATATAGAATGCATATATTGGGCGTTTTAAGCCGGTGTAATTACTTTTTTTTGTTTTATGCACATAATTATAATGTTTTGAAATATTCACATCTCAAATAAACTTTGAAAAGTATTTCTATTTGAGTTACTCCATGTTATTTGCACACAGGCCTAAAAGGCCTCAGGTATGTGAAAGTGTAGATTTCTATGGTTGCGCGTTCTAGGGTTAATGGCGTGAAATACCTGCACACCATACATCTTTTTATCTTTTATATGGATTTTATCTATATATATCTACATCCCTTATCCCATATACCCCCATGCTTTTTCATATTCTGTTTGACATATTCATCTTTTTATTGAGTTCAACAGTTTGTGGATCTGAGCGACTCCCTGTTGATTCGTGGACTGGCCACCCATTTACTGACAGATGATACGTTCATGACCACAATCATCACACTCACGCTTCCTAATCCACTTCCGGTCTCTGTGATCCTCCACTCGCGTGCCGGTCTGCGGCCCAGGCGTCGTGGGCGTGTCCATGGTTGCCTGGACAGCGGGGAGGATGACGTGTTCCTCCTTCCTGCTGTGCCTGGCGTTGTTGGACTCGCTCGGGCGCCTGAGGGGGTGGGACGCTGCGACTGGATGTGTGTTCATTGGATGGACGCTGCTGCCACTCCACATAAATACACCCACCGACCTAATCCAAGCTACGCCTCCTGACGAAGCCACGCAGGTGAAACGCGCGTTGAGGCGCGCTGCTTATTCCCCTACTGCAGACCCTCCATACCTGGCCACCACTATGTCCCAAGATAATGTCTGGCAACTTAAGATGTATATACACTGATGTCATCTAATTAGATTACTAAAGAAAACGCTAACTTGCCTTCTTTGCCTTATGTTTAGCCCTAGGCTTATAGCTCAGGTGTCTCTCTAACAAGTTAGACACAGGCTATGACGCATGACTGTATATAAACCTGGGCACATATCATGTGGATACTTCTGCAGTTGGGTTAAGGTTTCCTTTTCCTCTTTTGGGGTATTTTCGATCTTACCCTCTATTTGGCCTCTCATCTTAGTCACTCATTTATTGTCTTTTATTGTTGTATATCACATGGAATATTATGTACAATAAAACATATTGAACTATAAACATATAACTATAATAACTATATCTCTGGCTGTTTATGATTGAAAGTGGTGTCCTCCACATATATCCAAGTGGATCTTAGTTACATCTCTCTATCTCTTCTTTCTTTGGGTGTCTTGATTATGATTGTGAGTTCTTCTTATAGGTTTATACTGTTGGGGATTCATTCAAAATTGAAGGCATACTGAACCAGCATGGCTTATGCATCTTGCAGCAGCATGCTATTCCATCCGGTTTGCGTTTAGTTGGTCCATCATTTATTTTTCAATAGGAAAATGACCCCAAACACACCTCCAGGCTGTTTAAGGGCTTTTGACCAAGAAGGAGAGTTATGGGGTGCTACGCCAGATGACCTGGCCTCCACAGTCACCAGACCTGAACCCAATCGAGATGGTTTGGGGTGAGCTGGACCGCAGAGTGAAGGCAAAAGGGCCAACAAGTGCTAAGCATCTCTGGGAACTCCTTCAAGATTGTTGGAAGACCATTTCCGGTGACTAACTCTTGAAGCTCATCAAGAGAATGCCAAGAGTGTGCAAAGCAGTCATCAAAGCAAAAGGTGGCTACTTTGAAGAACCTAGAATATAAGACATATTTTCAGTTGTTTCACACTTTTTTGTTAAGTATATAATTCCACATGTGTTAATTCATAGTTTTGATGCCTTCAGTGTGAATGTACAATTTTCATAGTCATGAAAATACAGAAAAATCTTTAAATGAGAAGGTGTGTCAAAACTTTTGGTCTGTACTGTATATACAAAAATCATCAATGGAAATCAAATTTATTAACCAATGGAGGCCTGGATTTGGAGTCAACCCCAAAATTAAAGTGGAAAAACACACTACAGGCTGATCCAACTTTGATGCAATGTCCTTAAAACAAGTCAAAATGAAGCTTAGTATTGTGTGTGGCCTCCACGTGTCTGTATGACCTCCCTACTATGCCTGGGCATGCTCCTGATGAGGTTGCAGATGGCCTCTTGTGGGATCAAATCCCAGACCTGGACTAAAGCATCCGCCAACTCCTGGACAGTCTGTGGTGCAATGTGATGTTGGTGGATGGAGTGAGACATGATGTCCCAGATGTGCTCAATCGGATTCAGGTCTGTGGAATGGGCGGGCCAGTCCATAGCTTCAATGCCTTCATCTTGCAGGAACTGCTGACACCCTCCAGCCACATGAGATCTGGCATTGTCCTGCATTAGGAGGAACCCAGGGCCAACCGCACCAGCATATGATCTTACAAGGGGTCTGAGGATCTCATCTTGATACCTAATGGCAGTCAGGCTACCTCTGGCAAGCACATGGAGGGCTGTGCGGCCATCCAAACAAATGCCACCCCACACCATTACTGACCCACTGCCAAACCGGTCATGCTGAAGGATGTTGCAGGCAGCAGATCGTCTCCAAACTCTGTCACGTCTGTCACATGTGCTCAGTGTGAACCTGCTTTCATCTGTGATATGCACATTTGTGGCCTGCTGGAGGTCATTTTGCAGGGCTCTGGCAGTGCTCCTCCTGTTCCTCCTTGCACAAAGGCGGAGGTAGCGGTCCTGCTGCTGGGTTGTTGCCCTCCTATGGCCCCCTCCACATCTCCTGGTGTACTGGCCTGTCTTCTGGTAGTGCCTCCAGCCTCTGGACAC
This sequence comes from Phyllobates terribilis, assembly GCF_046119375.1. Lineage (NCBI taxonomy): Eukaryota > Metazoa > Chordata > Amphibia > Anura > Dendrobatidae > Phyllobates > Phyllobates terribilis. Next base: position 193,072,335 of record NW_027362772.1, on the reverse strand, counting down.
TAGGCTGACAGACACAGCAAACCTTCTTGCCACAGCTCGCATTGATGTGCCATCCTAGATGAGCTGCACTACCTGAGCAACTTCTATGAGTTGTAGAGTTTGTCTCATGCTACCACGAGTGTGAAATCACAGCCAACATTCAAAAGTGACCAAAACATCAGACAGAAAGCATTGGTACTGATATGTGGTCTGTGGTCCCCACCTGCAGAACCACTCCTTTATTAAGTGTGTCTTGATAATTGCCAATAATTTCCATCTATTGTCTATTCCATTTGCACAACAGCATGTGAAATTGATTGTCAATCAGTGTTGCTTCCTAAGTGGACAGTTTGATTTCACAGAAGTTTGACTTACTTACTACTGTTGTTTAAGTGTTTTCTTTATTTTATTGAGCAGTATATATATATATACAGTATATATATATATATATATATATATCAGCAGAGCAATCCAGCGACTTTTTTGGCAATAAATATATAAAAAAACGTTAGCAGAGCATTCCAGCGACTTTTTCGTCATTTTATATCTATATATAAAATTACTCAGCCGAGCTATCCAGAGACTTTTTTGTCAATATATATACAGTTGAAACCAGAAGTTTACATACACTATATATATATTTTTCTCAACATCTGACATGAAAAAAGAATAAAACTTTCCCATTTTAGGTCAATTATGATTACCATAATTTTTAATATTTGCCAAATGCCAGAATAGTGAGAGAGAGAATGTTTTAAGGCATTTTTTTTGCTTACTGCAAAGTCAAAAGTTTACATATATTTCATTAGTATTTGGTACCATTGCCCTTAAACTGAATGACTTGGGTCAAACGTTTGGGATATCCTTCCACAAGCTTCTGGCAATAGTTGGTCGGAATTTGGGTCCATTCCTCCTGACAAAACTGGTGTAACTGATCCAGGTTTGTAGGTCGCCTTGCTCGCACCTGCCTTTTCAGCTTTTCCCATACATTTTCAATAGGATTGAGATCAGGGCTTTGTGATGGCCACTCCAAAACATTGACTTTGTTATCCTTAAGCCACTTTGTTACCATTTTGGCAGTATGCTTCGGGACATTGTCCATTTGGAAGACCCATTTCCGCCCAAGCTTTAAGTACCTGGCTGATGTCTTTAGTATTCTTTGATTTAGTATTACCACATAATTTTCTTTTCTCATGATGCTATCTATTTTGTGAACTGCACCAGTTCCCCCTGCAGCAAAACAACCCCACAACTGGATGCTGAAACCCCCATGTTTCACAGTTGGGATGGTGTTTTTAGGCTTCCAAGCTTCTCCCTACGTAACGATGGTCATTATGGCCAAAAAGTTCAATTTTGGTTTCATCAGACCACAGCACATGTCTCCAAAATTAAGGTCTTTGTTCCTGTGTGCATTTGCAAACATTAATCTGCCTTTTTAATGTTTTTTTTTGAGTATTGGCTTCTTCCTGGCAGAGTGGCCTTTCATCCCATGTTGATACTGTACTCGTTTCACTGTGGATATTGACACAATCTTACCAGCTTCTGCCATCATCTTCACAAGGTCTTTTGCTTTTGTCCTTGGCTTGATATGCACATGTTGGACCAAAGCACGTTCATCTCTGGGACACAGAACCCGTCTCCTTCCTTAGTGGTATGAAGGCTGGACATTCTCACCTTGTTTGTACTTGCGTATAATTGTTTGTACCGATGAGTGAGGCACCTTCAGGTATCTTGAAATTGTTCCCAAGGATAAGCCAGACTTGTGCAAGTCCACAATTCTCTTCCTGATATCTTGGCAGATTTTTTTAGACTTTCACATGATGCTACACAAAGAAGCAGTGTGTTTCAGGTGTGCATTAAAATACATCCACAGGTGTGTCTCCAATTAACTCAGATGTTGCCAAAAAAACTATCATAAGCTTCCAAACACATGACATCATCATATGGACAGTCCAGAATTGTTTAAAGGCATAGTAATCTTAGTGTATGTAAACTTTTGATTTTGCAGTAAGTAATACTAATCCCTTAAAACATTCTTTCTCTCATTATTCTGGCATTTAGAAAATATTAAAAATTATGGTAATCCTAATTGACCTAAAATGGGAAAGGGTTACTCTGATTTCATGTCAGATATTGAGAAAAACATGCATATGTGTCTTTTTATATAGTGTATGTAAACTTCTGGTTTCAATTATATTTAAAATACGTCAGCAGAGCAATCCAGTGACATTTTAGTAGTGTTGAGCCACCCCCGTAGTGTTCGAGTTCGGTTCGGTTCGTCGAACACCCTTGTGTTCGCCGAACTGGTCGTCGAATTGTTCGTCGAACACCTTCGAACACCGTTAAAACCAATGGCAGGCAAACAAAAACACATAGAAACACATAGAAAACACCTTCAAAGGTGTCCAAAAGCTGACAAACTGCTCAGAAGACATAACTAACACATGGAAAAGTGACAAGTACATATAGTCATGCGAAAAGAAAAGAGGTGGAAGAGTAAAAGGAGGGGAGACACAGATATAGGCATGTCATGCCCTTCTAAAATCCAAAAAGTGAGAAGCCGACACGGCCAGTCCGTTCCTGCCCGTGCCACCTCTGTGTCGCCGGGTTTGTGCCAGAGCCGCGGTGGACCCTGACGGCCAGCCCCCCTCTCTCAATACTGGTGCCTGTCCGCTGGTGGGTCGAGCGGGCCCCCCTGTGGTGGAGGCAGCTCTAAGCTTTTTAATTTAAATTGTCTCTCTAATTTGAATGAATACACTTTAAATCCTTTTACAAGGATCTATTGAAGGGCAAGTCTCATGCCAGCAGCCGCGTAATTCCAGCTCCAGTAGCGTCCACTAAAGCTGCTGCAGTTAAAAAGCTTTTATAAGGATCAAGCTTGGATGTCCACCGCAAGGCGTCCTACCGCCAGTCCCAGCCCCTATGCATTGGGGTGCCTCCTGATGCTCTTCACTGAGTATCCCATGGTCCCGAAGCATTTCCTTTGAAAAAATTAAGTGTCCAAACTACAGGTGGTGTAGCTTGCTTAACAGCCGGGATAATCCGCTGACTAGCAGACACTGCTACTAGGCACAAAGTATTTCCTGGGCTAAATGCAGTTAAAAATTTGTAATTAGATACTCTCGTTGGATGCTGAGAAAGCATTCCATAGAGTCTCCTGGCACGCCATATATGATTCTCTTAAAAAGCTTGGGGTAGGGGTCTAGGGGACTCTTTTATAGGCAAAATCACGGCCCTGTATCGCAATACGTCACCTAGGCTGAAGATAAATGGAACTGTAGCACCCTGAGGGCTCGGCTGCTACAGAGGTATTGCACCTCACCCAGAGGTGTGATATCTCACTCTCAGGTAAGGATGGAGTGTGGATCAGGACCCGACACCTGCATGCATTACACCACATTGCCGTGGGGAAAGGCGACCAATATGCCCCTGAGATGGGCACGACAGTCCTTTTCCCTGGCTGGAGTGGGGGGAGGGAACACTGAGGAAGGGGAACCCTGTAGTGCAGGAGCAGGGAGGAAGCAGTTCCTGGGTGCATTGAGAAGGGAGTATAAAAGGTGGGCACCATCTTAGTTCAGTGCAGAGAAGTCTGAGCAGAAGTGACAGGGAGCAGGGGCTCTGCATGAGCTCTGCTCCGGAGGCGGGCCTAGTAACAGAGGCCCAGGACTGGAAGAGGGAGAAGGAAGGAAGAGGAGCAGAGAAGGCTCCAGGAACGAGGAACGAAGGGATCCCAGGGGTGTGGACGGGCGAGTCGCCACCGCACGCCCGAATTCACCTGGGTGGAGGGGTCAGGCCAAAGGGGGAGACCGGTCCCCGAAACTAGTGGAGGCGGGAAACGACCCTCAGCTAGAAACCGGAGGCTGTAACATTTTATGTGGCGCAGCCCCTCGCTACACCCGCTAGGAGGGCAGCACATAGGGTCAGGGAAACTGGCGCCAAGTTTACCAAGAGGAGGCCCGAGGCAGCCGGACAGAAGGGTTGGTAAGAAAGGCCAGACAAAGGACACACAAAGGGGGTCCTGTGAAGCGCTCCAAAGTTATCTGGGAGTTGTCTGAGCCCCTCACCTGGTTAGCACAGTACGACGTGTGCAGCCGTTACCTGCAGAAGTGGTCTGGATAATAAGAACTGTGAGTAAAGGCCCTGGACTGCATCACTGACTCCGTGTCGTTACTGCTGCTGCCCTGCACCATCACCCCCATCCTCCGCATACACTGCCCTGAGGCTATACTCCTCCCGTGGGGAGTTATGCTACACTCTGCTGCACCCACAACATCAGCCTCAGCGGCCTGCCCTGCAGCGGCGGTTCACTCTGACCGCAATCCAGGGGTGGCGTAGTCGGACATTTAAACATCAAAACCACATAAATAGTTCCGCCACTGGTTTGACCGCCCTGAGCCACGGAACCGGGTGGCCGCCACGGAGACTACAACCACCAGCATCCACCAAAAAGGGTCCGGCTCCGGATGTCCCAAGGCCCAGGGGGCGCGTCAGAACATTTTTATCACCTTTCATAATCACCAATGGGACAAGGCAGGGATGTCCTCTGTCCCCTCTCTTATACATCCTAGTGATGGAGCACCTGCTCTCATCAATTCGCCATAACCCCAATATTAGGTGGATTGAGGTGGGAGGCACCGACTACAAGTGCTCTCTATTTGCTGATGATATCCTAGTATATATACCTCAATCACATATATCCATCCCTGCTGTTATGGCTGAAATAGATCACTTTGTTACATGGTCAAATTTTAAAATCAATACAGCGAAGCCTGAGGCCCTCGATGTCTCCCTCCCCAAATCCATACAGGATTCCATCCAGTCCAACTTTCCCTTTGCCTGGCCCTCACAGGGTATCAAATTCTTAGGAATTCCTATTCATAGAGACCTCTCCCGTCTATGTTACCTTAATTTTGGGCCCTTTATTGAACAACTTCATACAGACCACGGTTGGCAAGTTAGAACTGTAAGATTCACTACGTGAACCAGTGGTGTTTTGTGGAAAAGCACATGTACACTGTGTTCCAAATTATTATGCAAAAAGTGTTTAGGAGTGATAAGGGAAGAATTTGTTTGTTTGTCAGTTAAACTCATTGATGGTGATGTGTGTCAGGGCTCTTTATATCACTGTAAGCAATTGCAGACACCTGTGCTAATTAGTTTGGCAGGTGTGTCCAATGAACGGCAAGACTACTTAAGAAGGCTGTCCCACATTATTAAGCAGCCTACATTTTTTGCCAAAATGGGAAAGAAAAAGGATGTGTCGGCTGCTGAGAAGCAACAAATTGTGGAGTGTTTAGGTCAAGGCATGACTACAATCAACATTGTGCGATGATCAGGATGAAGTGTCTTGGCAATCAAGAAGTATGTAGCTGATTCACAGTACACACGTGTGCGTGCTGATAAGGGCAAATTGAGGACTCTTTCCTACAGGCAATTACGTCAGGTTAAAAGAGCAGCGGCAAAAAAGCCTTGTCATAGCAGCAGACAAGTTTTTGAAGCTGCTGGTGCCTCCAACGTCCCCCGAACAACAAGATGCAGGGTCCTTCAGAGGTTTGCAGCTGTGCGTACGCCATCCTGTCGACCTCCTCTATCCACTGCACACAAGCAGAAACGGCTCCAGTGTGCCAAACAATTCATGAAGACTGACTTCAAAACTGTTTTGTTCACGGATGAGTGCCGTGCAATGCTCGATGGTCCAGATGGATGGAGTGGAGGATGGCTGGTTGATGGACACCCCACGCAAACACGGCTACAGCGCCAACAAGGAGGAGGTGGAGGAATGTTTTGGGCTGGAATCATGGGGAGAGAGATTGTCGGCCCCTTTAGGATCCCTGAAGGGGTAAAGATGAACTCCATAATGTATGTGGAGTTTCTCAAACAGCACTTCCTGCCATGGTTCAAGAAGAAGAACCGTGTATTCCACAGCAACATCATTTTCATGCATGATAATGCACCGACTCATGTTGCACATAACACATCTGCATCTCTGGCTGATATGGGCATAAAAGGGGACAAACTTATGGTGTGACCCCCATGCTCCCCTGACCTCTACCCCATTCAGAACCTCTGGAGCATCATCAAAAGGAGTGTCTATGATGGCGGGAGGCAGTTCACATCTAAGCAACAGCTCTGGGAGGGTATTCTGTCCTCATGGAAAACAATTGAAGCAGAAACAATCCAAAACCTGACAAATTCAATGGATGAGAGAGCTCAGAAGCTCCTTTCGAACAAGGGGTCCTATGTGCAAATGTAACATAACCTAGAATAAAGTTTTGAGTTGAAAACTGTTTGATTTCAGTTTCTAATAATCTGCTAATGCTTATAATTTCAAAAATGACCATTTTTTTGGTCTTTATTAAAATGAAAAGGTTGATCGAAGAGTGTGGGGGATCTAAGAGTGTGGCAACCCACTAGTCAGGATTACTTCGAATTCTGACAATCTGAGGGCCATGTTGCAGGTAGTGCAGCAAGAAGGCACTTATGTGTCTTGCGCATCTCTGAGCCCCAAAATTATTTTCCAGGCTAGATGCAGCTAAAAATTATTATTAATTTTAAATCTGGTGGAGCTTAGTATAGATGGCCTAATAGAATCAGTACTGCACACTGCTACAAAGACCAAATTATTTTCCAGCCAAGATACAGATAAACATGATTAGTAATTTTAAATCTGGAGGAGCTTAGTATAGATGGCCTAATAGAATCAGTACTGCACACTGCTACAAAGCCCAAATTATTTTCCAGCCAAGATACAGATAAACATGATAAACATGATTAGTAATTTGAAAGCTTAAAACGGTTGGTGAGGTGATTTTAACCAATCATCAAGCTTTTACTCTCCCCAGGATGACACAGGGGTAGTCGTTTCGGATCCATGATTTGTTCATCTTTATGAACGTGAGTCTGTCTACATTATCAGTGGAGAGCCTCGTGCGCTTATCTGTCAGCACACCACAAGCAGCGCTGAACACACGTTCAGACAGAACGCTGGCTGCGGGGCATGACAAGATCTCCAAGGCGTAAGTGGCGAGCTCCGGCCATTTATCCAGATTGGAAGCCCAAAAAGAGCAAGGGTCCAGTGACACAGTCATGGCTTCAATGTTTACTTGGAGATACTCCTGTACCATCGTCTCTAGGCGTTGACTATGTGTCAGACTTCTTGTCACCTGTGGCCTTGCAAAGGATGGGCTAAAAAAGTGGTGAAATGATTCCGCAAAATTGATGTTACCAGCAGATACTGTGTTTCTGTTATGGTTTGAGTGCTGAACACTCGACGGTCCCACGGTTGGCAAGTTGGAACTGTGAGATTCACTACGTACACCACTGGTGTTTTGTGGAAAAGCACATGTAAGATTCTGCAACAGTCTCTGCTGATACTCCTGCATGCGTGCATACCTTTCTATGGCATGAATAATTTCTGCAAATTTACTTTTGTACCGGGGATCTAACAGTGTGGCAACCCAGTAGTCAGGATTATTTCTAATTCTCACAATTCGAGGGTCATGTTGCAGGTAGTGCAGCAAGAAGGCACTCATGTGTCTTGCGCATCCAGGAGCACCAAGTCCCTGTTGTGTTGGTGGCGAGGTAACAATCATGCTTCCTTTCTCTGTCCTCTCCCCCCAACCTCGCACAACAGAAATGTGATCAAGGTCTCCCTCATCTGATGAGTCTTCCACCAGTTCGTCCTCCACTTCTTCCTGGGCTCCTGCACCTTCCTCACTAGTATGGCTGCTACCATGCACCCTGGTAAAACCATCTCCCCCACCCTCACATGCCTGCCGCCTTGGTGCTGCCGACCGTCTCGACCTTGCAGATGTTAGCCCTTCCGCATACAACTCCTCCTCCTCTACTTCCTCCACCTCCTCTTGTGCCACCACCTGACTCCGAATTCTGTTTAACATGTGCTCCAGCATGTAAATCACTGGAATAGTCATGCTGATAATGGCATCGTCAGCACTAAACATCTTCATCGCCATTTCAAAACTGTGCAGAAGGGTGCATAGGTCCCTGATCTGAGACCACTCCTCCAGCGTCATTTGCCCCACCTCTGGATCTCGTTGGCCCAGGCTATACATCAGAACGTATTGCACCAGAGCTTGTCGGTGCTGCCACAGTCGCTGCAACATGTGCAGAGCTGAATTCCACCGGTAGGCACATCGCATTTTAGCCAGTGAAGTGGCAGGCCCAACGACTTCTATAGAGATGTAAGTCGCTGAGCTGCGGGATGCGAACGGCGGAAGTGAGCACACAGCGACCGTGCCCTCTGCAGAAGGACATCTAGTCCGGGATAGTGGGCTAAAAATTGATGGACAACCAGGTTCAACACGTGAGCCATACAAGGCACGTGTGTGACATTGCCCCGGCGAAGGGCCGCACCCAGGTTTGCAGCATTGTCGCACACGGCCTTCCCTGGTTTCAGGTCCAGTGGAGACAACCATTCATGAAACTGGTTCTCCAGAGATGACCACAACTCCTCAGCTGTGTGACTCACATTTCCCAGACATTTCAAAGTAAAAACCGCCTGATGACATTGAGCCCTACTGCCAGCATAGTAAGGAGGTGTGCAGGATCCCTTCTGCGCAGTTAGAAAGCTTGTGGCATGACCAGACAGGCTTTGGGTGCAGGTGGAGGACCGAGAGGAGGTTGAGGAGGCAGAAGCAGTGGAGGAACTTTGACATAAAGAGGATTGACGCACAACTCGTGGGGACGGCAAGACTTGGACAGCAGCCCCTTGTCCTGCTGTCACCATAGTTACCCAGTGCCCAGTCAGCGACATGTAACGCCCCTGTCCATGCCTACTCCAAATGTCTGTGGTGAAATGCACCCTGTCACACACAGAGTTTCTCAAAGAAGCTGTGATGTTGTGTGCGGCATGCTGGTGGAGCACAGGCACACCTTTCTTTGAGAAGTAGTGCCGACTGGGCATCTGGTACTGGGGCACTGCAACAGACATAAGGTCTCGAAAATCCTCTGTGTCCACCAGGCGGAAAGGCAGCATTTCTGTAGCCAAGAGCTTGCAGATGGTGAAATTCAACCTCTTAGCTTTCTCATGGCTAGGAGGAAATGGTCTTTTACTTGTCCACATCTGAGGGACCGAGGGCTGGCTGTTGTGCTTAGACGGGGTTGATAAGGGTGTCCCCGGCAAACTGCCGGTCTGTGAGGAAGATGCAGGCGGACATGTTAGGTTGCCTTGATCCAAAGGTGGTGCTATCGATGTCGGACAGCGCTCAACACTAGCTGGTGTTACCACCTCCAAAGAAAATGATGACCTGCCAATCACGCTGGCTGTTGCGGGTAAAGAGGTGGCAGGTCTGCGTCCCAAAACAGGTGTGACTGCGGTCCCCCCAGTCACAGAGGATGAAGAGGCCGCAGATGCACAAGATGGGGCAGACGGTGGTTGACCCGGCCGGCTAGGCCGCATTGTAGCACAGTGAGCTTCCCACTGCAACTTATGCTTCATGTCCATGTGCATGCATGAAGTACTCAAACTATGTATTTTTTGGCCTCTACTTAGCTTTTGTTGACAAATGTTACAGATAACACGAGTTGGGTCATCTTTATCGATCTGAAAAAATGCCCAGGCTATGCAAGGCTTAGAACCCATGCGACCTGAAGAGCCACCACGACTTGTGGTCAGAGGCAGAGTTGTGTTTGAGGATGCAGTTGTTGACGTGCTTCCAGTACTACGTCTCTGTCCAGGAAGGCGCAACCTGACCTCGTCGTCACTAGCATCCTCCTCCACCTCCTCTGCTGACCTCATCTCTTGGCTGACTGTGGGTTGACAGTAAGTGGGATCTCTAACCTCATCATCATCACCCTGTGTGTTATCACACCCGTCGTCCTCAGAGTCAACCTGTTCCTGCCCTGACAAAAAACTAAAGTTGTCGCTCCAATCAGGTATTTGAGTCTCATCATCGTCTTCCTCATTGTCTCCACCAACAGGACTTACAGTTTGGGAATGAGGGTCTACATTATGGTCAGAACCTTCTGCATCTGGTCCTGGATCCGACTCATAAAGATTCTTGGCATCAGTGCAGATCATTTCCTCGTATGGATTCACAGAAGCGCTGGAGCCGACCTCTGATTCCCAGGCTATAGTATGAGTAAACAGCTCTGCAGACTCAACCATCTGTTTTACCTCATACTCAGACAGGCAACTGGAGATTTGGGAGCTGTGATGAAGCAAGTGCGATTGGGGTGACACCTCTGAGGACTGGAGTATTTGTGATGTTGAAGTTGATGTGGAGGAGAGCCCACTTAAAGGAGCACTTGATATCCGTTGAAGCACCTGCTGTTTTTGTGCCTCATCTGGAATTTGTAGCGATTGGCGTGGCCGTAAGAAAGGGATCTTATCACATTGTCCACTAAAAGAAGTAGACATTTTAGTTTGGATGGAAGATGGTCTTTCTTCTGCAGATGTTACTGTTGCTTCAACACCTACCCCACGGACACAACCTTTTTTCCCCTTCCCAACACGCCTATTCCCCTTTCCACCAGCAGCAGGCCTTTTTCCACTCATTTTGGTGGTTAACTAATTCACAACTCTGGAGTTGTTTGCACAAAAAAACAATGGATAGGAACCGAGCAGAGCTGAGTGGCCAAACTGTGGTATTAGGCCAAAACTATTGTCTAGGTTAGATGCAGAAAAAAATTATATTCAATTTGCAACCTGATGGAGGTCAGAATAGATGGACTAATAGAACAAGTCCCACACACTGCTAGAAGGCAAAATATTTTTTCAGAGCTAGATGCAGAAAAAAATTATATTCAATTTGCAACCTGATGGAGGTCAGTATAGATGGACTAATAGAACAAGTCCCACACACTGCTAGAAGGCCAAATATTTTTTCAGAGCTAGATGCAGAAAAAAATTATATTCAATTTGCAACCTGATGGAGGTCAGTATAGATGGACTAATAGAACAAGTCCCACACACTGCTAGAAGCCCAAATATTTTTTCAGAGCTAGATGCAGAAAAAAATTATATTCAATTTGCAACCTGATGGAGGTCAGTATAGATGGACTAATAGAATGATGCTATGCCCAAAAGGTTTTACTTCACTAGGTGCAGTAAAAAAATTGGTATTCTATACACAGGTGGTGTAGCTTGCAACACAGATAGGCTACTCCACTGACTAACACACTCTGCAATAGGCCAAAAAGGATTAGCTTTGCTAGATTTAGCCAAATGCTGTGAAAAAAACTTGCACAGCACTGGCACTGACCTGCCTGGCAAAAACTGATAGGAACTGATGTAACCTAGTCCTGAAAAGGACTGCAATTACAATTATTCTTTACTCCCAACCTATCTATTTAAGAGCACAGACCTGCCTGATAAAAGTCGTAGGAAATGCTGTAACCTAGTCCTTAAAAGGACTGCAATCACAACTATTCCCTACTCCCAAGCTATCTGTAGTTTTGTGCCAAAATTGGCTTTAAATTAACAAGGTATAGCGCACACAGCAACAGCGGTGCCGTCTAACACGCAGCTGCAGCAGTGAGAAAATGGTGGCGACGGGGAAAATGGCTGGGTCTTTTAGGGCAAGGACATGTGACATACACTGCCAATGACACATGCCCTTGCTTGTGTGAAAAAAGCAGTTCGCTCCGTGTGTGCTCTGCTGATAGGCTGACAGATTGCACCTCCCCACTGTAAATGCGGGAAAGAGAAAAAAAAATGGAGATCTTCATTATTCCTGCAGAGATCCATCCCCTCCCCTCCCCCCGCCCCACTGTACACTCAAACTGCGTATTAACATTAATTTTCAGCATTACTGAGAAAAAATCCAGTTATGATTTTGGTGCACGAACAGTTATCGAACATAACCTCGAACAGCCGAATTTTTTTCAAATCGTTCGTGTTCGCCGAACGGCTCGAACACCGCCCAAAACAGCTCGAATGTGAGATTGGCGAACAGTTCGAGTCGAACAACGCTCATCTCTAAACAGGAGGCCCTACACCCGCTCATTGGGGAGGATCCTGATATGCACCCTTCACCCTACAGTGCTCCGGGATGTGCCTGAATTTCCACCAGTAAAGGTACTGAAGTGACTATCGTGTCTGTCCCTGTTCTTGCTTTGACCTGGCTGGGTCTCGCCTGTCCTGCATTCCCCTTTTCATACGCTGCCCTGAGGCCTAGCTCCACCTGTGGGGAGCTATACCATCGAGCTGCCTTATCATCGGCCTCAGTGGACTGTGCAGCACTGGTGCTTCTCACCAGAAGCCACAGGTGGCGTCATGAACTCTTTAATAAAATAAACAACCCATCAATGCCTTTTTAAAGAGGGACCCAAGGGTACGGGCCCAGGAGCCGACCACCGCGACATCCCCAATGCCAGGCTAAAGGCCCGGGTACCGAGTCATCCCCATTCCCCTGGGCTAGTCATCTCTCCTGGCGTCACGAACAGGATCGCGTGCCCGCTGCCACGACGAAGTGTTATGCCCGTTGCCACCGGGTACTGTGCGCCTTTATTCTGAACTGTGTACGCAAAGTTGTGGTGAAGGTTGCCGCCATTGTTGGGCCTTTGAGCGAGAAGAAGGGCGTAACCGCGGGAAAATAAGGGGCGTACCTGCAAAAGAGCGCGAAGCTTCGGACACGCCCCACGCCTTGACGTCAAACCAACAAGCGCCAGGTCCTGTAAGGAGCATCGCTGAACGCCCTGACGTAGGATGCGAGCGACGCAAGGTCCTGAAGACGACCGTCACCTGTGGAGCTGCGGCCTACCGGAAGAAAAACTAGAAGGTAGGCCGCGGTTAACTAGGGGGGCGCTAAGATGTCCGACGAGCAGCAGAACGCCGACATGCCGGCCAACGTCCCTGAGGTTCAACCCGCGCCCGATGATGAGCAGGCCGAAGCCGCCGCTCCACCAGCAGTGCCCGTAACACCTGTCATTCCTATGACTTTACCGTACATTCCTGGAGCAAAGTGGCTCCCCCAATACAACGGCAAACCAGATACCCTGTCTGGATTCAAACAGAAGATATGTGGTATCTTAGATATGTACTCTATAACCGGCAAACAAAGAGCTGCCGTCATATTAGAACAACTGACCGGTGTTGCAGAACAGGAACTGGAAACATGGTCGGCCGCAGATCAGGAGTCAGTGTCCACAATATTCCAAAAACTACAGACTGTCTTTGAGGACCTTACTGAGGCGGACCTCAAGATGAAGTTCTACAGCTGTCCCCAACAACCGGAGGACAATGTTCGGGACTACGCCTGGCGTCTTCAAGGGGCCCTGCGGGCTCTGAACCAGGTTAGTCCAACCAGCGTTGAGAATGAGAACAAAATGCTGAAGGAACAGTTTGTCTGGGGACTGAGGTCTCCAGAGGAGAGCAGGACAGTGCGTTGGTGGTCCCTGGATCATCCAGATGCCACCTTTGACAATCTTAAGGACATGGCTATAAAAGGATTGCAGCCCCTGGAAACAAATGCCATCCAACATTACCAGGGTGGAGCTACCCCAGTGCCTGCTACACCTACCTTGTCCCCAGTGGCTGCTGAAGCTAAGGTTCCAGCAACGTCCCCTAAAGAACTGGACAGTCTGCTCACTGAGGTGTGTCAGTTGAGCAAAACCCTGACCACTGTGCTGAGTGCTCTGCAGCTGCGGACGGAGCCCACGGAAGGAGGGAAAATCCTGCTAGCCGATAGCCCTGAGGATGCCCCCTGGATGCGCAGGAGGAGGAGGCCAATACCACCCTCTACGAGGACCAGTGACCAGCGCCGTCCACAGAAGGACCCTACCTGCTACCGATGCCGCAAGACCAGACACATCGCCCAGAATTGTCCTTTAAACGAGAAAACCCTGGGTCCGAGGGCCGACACCCAGGAGTAAACTCACCAGGCCCATCAGACTGGTACAACAGGTTCGTCGGAGGAGGACCTTTCCTGTCCATTGTACTGGATGGGATCCCGACGCATGCCCTGCTGGACACAGGATCTCAGGTAACCATCATGCCTGACGTCCTCTACAAGAGGTTCTGGTCAATGGACGACCTACGTCCGCCAGATCCAAATTTGACTGTATATGCCTCAAATGGACTCCCCCTTAACCTACTCGGGGTTAAGAATGTGACTGTAAAGGTGGGGAGAGTGGAGCTGAAGGACCAGGGGCTAATTGTAGTAGAGACTAATCCTGATGACACCAATCCGTATATGGTACTTGGCACTAACATTGTTGGTAACTGTTTGGGAGAAGTTGTGTTCTTGCTCCAACAGATAGCCGACACTGCCAGACCAATACAGAGGATGGCACTGCAAAGGGAGATCCGAGTCCTGATGTATCAACAGCAAGTAAGGTTAACAGACGGTGAAATTGGTAACATGCGGGTAACAGACCCCATACCCATTGTCGTCCCTCCGATGAGTGAAATGCTCATCTGGTGTAGAGCTGCTATAGGTCTTAGAGGACAGAGCTACCAGGTGGTAGTAGAACCCCTTTGCTCCGAGCACAGACCCACGCTCTTAACCGCCAGAGGAGTGGTAGATGTACGTAATGGGAGGGTGCCTGTCCGTCTTCTCAATTTAGGGGAAGATGAGGTCAGATTGCCCCGCTATGCCACTGTTGCCAAACTACATGCTGTAAATAACAACTGCATTCACGGGGCGGAGTCCTTAACTTCACCAGAGGAAGTGGAGGATACCCAGGTGGAGGATTCGTGTCAATAGCTCCATGTTGGGACAGACACCACTCCTACCCATCAAAAACAGGGTGTACAAGGGTGGTTCAAGAATACTCGCAGGTGTTCAGTAAACATCCATTTGACTTCAGGAGGGTTAAGGGGGTTCAACATTATATCCCCACAGGCAACCATTCCCCAATCAAAGAACATTATAGGCCTATACCCCCAGCTCACTACCAGAAGGCAAAAGAAATGCTGCATGACATGAGGAAGACGGGAGTGATAAGGGATAGTTGTAGTCCCTGGGCAGCTCCCCTAGTGCTAGTTAGGAAAAAGGACGGGAGTATGAGAATGTGTGTAGATTACCGTCAAGTAAATCACATTACACATAAAGATGCATACTCTTTACCACGCATAGAGGAGTCCCTAGCTGCCTTAAAGTCTGCAAATTACTTTTCCACCCTTGACCTCACTAGTGGGTACTGGCAAGTAGCTGTGTCTGAGGAGGATCGGGAGAAAACGGCCTTCACCACCCCGATGGGACTCTGCGAGTTCAACAGTATGCCGTTTGGACTCTGCAATGCCCCCGGAACGTTACAGAGATTGATGGAGTGCTGCCTGGGACACCACAACTTCGAGACTGTGTTACTTTACCTGGATGACGTAATAGTGTATTCCAGAACGTACGAGGACCACTTGAAGCACCTGGCAGAGGTATTTGAGTCACTGTCCCGGTACGGGATGAAGTTGAAGCCCTCAAAGTGCCACCTGCTCAAGAGAAAGGTACAGTACCTGGGGCACATTGTCAGTCCGGAAGGGGTAGCACCAGACCCGGAGAAGGTCACAGCCATCCAGAAGTGGCCGGAGCCGAAGAACCTCAAGGAGGTGCGTCAGTTCTTGGGACTAGTGGGATACTACCGGAGGTTCGTAAAGGACTACACTAAGAAAGCAGCTCCTCTGCAAGACCTCCTGGTAGGGCCATCCCGCAAAGGCAGAAATCCCCCATTCCACTGGGGTAAGGATCAAGCCGAGTAGTTTCAGGAGATGAAGGAGATCCTGACAGGCGATGAGATCCTAGCCTACCCTGACTACAGCCAACCATTTCTGCTGTACACAGATGCCAGCAATGAAGGGCTGGGCGCTGTCCTAAGTCAGAAGCAGAATGGCCAAGAGAAGGTGATCGCATACGCCAGCAGGAAGCTCCGCCCGACTGAGAGGAACCCAGAGAACTATAGCAGCTTTAAGTTGGAGTTCCTGGCCCTAGTCTGGGCCATCACTGAAAGGTTCAAGCACTATCTGGCCTCCAGCAAGTTCACTGCCTTTACTGATAACAACCCCTTGACCCATCTTGAAACAGCTAAGTTGGGGGCACTGGAATAACGATGGATGGCTCGGCTGTCAAACTACCAATTTACAATTAAATACCGGGCGGGCAGCAAGAACACCAATGCCGATGCCCTGTCTAGGATGCCTCACCAGTCAGACACAGAAGAAGAAGTGGATGACCTGGAAGAGATAGAGCTACCTGTCTTTCATCGGAGTGGGATGATCCATGAGCAACGAGCCTCCAAGAAGCCGCGTGGAAAGACATTAAACCCCCTTCCTCACCACAGCTGGAAAGAGACCCAGGACAGTGACCCGGTTGTCAGCCGCATCAAACAGCTGATAACCCAAGAAGGTGCCGCCCTGGAGAAGGAAGTGTCTCTCCAAGCAAAGCAGCTGAGGAACGAGAGAAGCCAGCTGTTTATCTACCGTGAGAAGCTGTGTCGGAGGTACGTCAATCCAAAAACTCATGAGATGGTATGGCAGATAGTGGTCCTGAAGACAGACATCCAGATGGTATTAGAAGCTTACCACGATCAGGCGGGGCACTTTGGCTGGAAAAAGCTAGAGACCCTGCTGAAGTGTCGATTCTACTGGGTAGGAATGCGCAGCTCTATTGAGAGATGGTGCCGAGACTGTGGACCCTGTGGTCTAAGAAGAAAAGACTTCAGCAGCCAGAAGGCACCTCTGCAACCCATCAAGATGACTCGGCCCCTGGAGATCGTGGCCCTGGACCATGTCAAGCTGTCCCCCAGCAGGTCGGGATACTCTTATGCTCTGACCATGGTGGATCACTACTCACGTTTCCTGGTGGTCGCCCCCGTCAAAGACCTGACGGCAGAGACAGCAGCAAAGACGTTCCAAGCGTATTTCTATAGACCCCATGGTTATCCTGAGCAGGTGCTGACAGACCAAGGCCCGGCCTTTGAGGCTGAGTTGTTCAGGGAGTTCTGCCATTTGTACGGTTGTAAAAAGATAAGAACTACACCGTACCACCCACAAACCAACGGTCTCTGCGAAAAGATGAACAACATCATGATCGACCTGCTAAAGACCATACCACTTGAGGAGAGAAATCAGTGGCCAGACCTACCACCTGACTTAGTGGATCTGTACAATCATATACCAGTAAGTTCCACCAATTGCACTCCGGCATATCTCATGCGGGCAAGGCCAGGAAAGCTGCCCATGGATCTGGAGCTTGGTGTTGTTGAGCCTGAAGCTGATATGACCACTGAGGACTGGGACACGACCAGACAAGAGCAGTACAGAAGAGTACAAGCCTGTGTTGAGGACAGTCTCACTCGGGTGAGAGAAAAGCAGGAGGCGCACTACAACAAAAACGCACCCGCAGAACCTTTCACACCTGGTGAAACAGTATTGAAGAGGAAAAGACGTAACCACAAACTTGATGACCAGTGGGAAAAAGACCCCTACACTGTGTTACCGTCAAGATTTGACAATAAGAAGACCTGCATAATCAGTCGAGACGGAGGAAAAACGTCCACAACAGTGTCCAGGGACCACTTAAAGTTGTGTCCAGACTTACTGAAACCCCAAGACAAAGTGCCTCTCACAATCCAGGAGGAACCTAAAGTAGCAGTGATCCACACTGACTTAGGAGACTTCCCAGCAGATTGGCCCCAACTAGGAGAAGCAGTAGTCATCCCTGTACTCACCTTCTACCCACAGCAAGTTGAACCTGTAAGTGCTGCAGAAGAGCCAGCTCAAGAAGTATCCCCGGATGAAGGATCCCCGGCAGGAACAGAGCAAGAAGGCCCAGCCAATGGTATGCTTGCTAGTCCAGTAGTGAGGTCAATACAGCCTTGTAGCCCCTCCACATCTAGTGCTGACACATTAGGAAGTAGTGCACCTACTAGTACTTCACGTATACCGGTACTACGCAGATCAGCACGTAGCACGAGAGGTAAAACCCCTGTCAGGTACACTGAATAGAATAGTTAAAATTTCTGAAAGCGTAGATAGTTACCCCTGGGGTATTGTGTATTAAGTTGTGATGTACTGAACTATTGTGTAACTTCATGCATAGGTGTATTATTTTGTGCTTTACCTTATTAATTTCTTTTATTGCATACCTAAGAACTTCGTGGCTGAGGACTGTGTGCAGCCCAAAAACTGCTTTTGTATATAATTGCGCTCCTAGGAGTGCCCTTTAGGTGACCTCAGAAGAAAAACCTGTCTGGAGTGGCTCTAATGGAGGTCCAACTCGGGATCTTCATGCCCTGCAGCCACCCCAGGGCCTACGTTGAGGGTTTAGGTCAGGTCTCTCAAAACTACCAAGTACTCTAGTCCCTCAAAACTACCAAGTACTCTACCCTGTGAGATGGACATCCTGTATGGGAACCTCACCATAGGAGACTTGAATTCTAAGGACACTTTGTATTAGTTATTCTTATGCAACGTTTAAGTTTGGTGCCTCCCATAAAGGGAAGATTGTTCTTGTATTGTTCATGTTTCCTAATGTTATTGTTTTGTAAAATGTACTTCAGCCCGGGAGTGCTGAGTTTAACTAGGGGGGAATGTGATGCCCAGCTGCGATTGGTATCACAGATCCTAGAAGGGTGTATTGATGGATTCCTCCACAAGTGGCCCCCATAACGATTCACACATCTCCACCTTCCACCTCAGACCACCAGAGGGAGCCCGTTAGGGATAGATAAATAGGGAAGGTGGAGCCAGGCAGCAGTTGGTCTAGACTGGAGTCGACAGAGAGCAGAACCTGTTGAGAGAGTTCCTGCAGTAGAGAAGCCTGAGAGAGGTCGGTCTGCAGTGGAGCACATTCTAGACTCAGTTGTAGCTCAGAGGAGTGAGCTTTAGGTGACCCGGCGCCATAAGATCGGTGAAGCGCGGCAAGCTGCCGTTAGTGTGTATAGCCTAGTGAGGGCCCGAGTAGGCGAAGGCGAGTGGAGAGTTAGTACATAAGGGGGCTGAGGAGCTTAACTAGCTCACCCCGAAGCATTTACCGGACACCGGGTCCGAAGCTTACCGGGATCTCCACGACCCAGTAAGATATAACCGGAATCCCTGGAGAACTATAAGTCCCAGGATCGCTAAAGTGCTGATACGTACCAGAGCCAGGAGACACATAGGCCCCGCAAGCTGAGGAGCGTGTACTCCAAGGAAAGGCCCTACCCCAAGGTCAGCCAGCGCAGGACAGAGACAAAGTTAGGCCTACCTCCAGGCACGTCAGAAACTTACTTCGCAGAGGAAAGAAACAGGAGGCCCTACACCCTCTCATTGGGGAGGATCCTGATATGCACCCTTCACCCTACAGTGCTCCGGGATGTGCCTGAATTTCCACCAGTAAAGGTACTGAAGTGACTATCGTGTCTGTCCCTGTTCTTGCTCTGACCTGGCTGGGTCTTGCCTGTCCTGCATTCCCCTTTTCATATGCTGCCCTGAGGCCTAGCTCCACCTGTGGGGAGCTATACCATCGAGCTGCCTTATCATCGGCCTCAGTGGACTGCGCAGCGCTGGTGCTTCTCACCAGAAGCCACAGGTGGCGTCACGAACTCTTTAATAAAATAAACAACCCATCAACGCCTTTTTAAAGAGGGACCCCAGAGTACGGGCCCGGGAGCCGACCACCGCGACATCCCCAAGGCCAGGCTAAAGGCCCGGGTACCGAGTCATCCCCATTCCCCTGGGCTAGTCACATAAGCAGGCCTAAAAAGGGCATGAAGAAGCCATGAAGGCTCAGTATGGGACCTGAATCCAACTGGCTCAGATGGTATATATGTGAATGAATGAACTGTTGCAGAGGTCAGTGGGCCCCTACACGAAAGCTAGTAGGTCGTATTCCCTGTTAAGTCCCTTGGGTGACAAGGATTCCAATTCATGGATCTAGTATGCCTCTCTTTGTTTTAGGAGGCGAACTCGATCCCCTCCCCGGCGTGGTGGTAGTACTTGCTCTAGGACCTGGAACTTAAGCTGGGATATGTTATGGCCCATGGTGATAAAATGATAGGGAATGGGCAGTAACATGTTTTTACAACAGATCATAGACTTGTGTTTCGATATTCTATCCTTCACCGGTTGAGTGGTTTCACCAATGTAAAGTAGACCACATGGACATTTAATGAGGTAGACGACAAAGGAACTGTTACATGTGAAATAGTTTTTGATGTTGTACCCTTTGCCGGTGTGGGGATGGTGGACAATGCTACCCTTTTGAATATTGTTGCACTGACGACATTGTAGACAAGGAAAGGTGCCTGTTTTGGGGTTTTGAAGAAAGCGTTGTCTGTATCTAGGTTTACTAGTCCCGATGTCCGCACGTATAAGTGCAAGCACCCCATACTTACTTCAGCGTGAGCTGGGAGCAGAATGCAAATGCGTGGGTGGCGCCAATCCTGACTGAATGCGAGGATCACACCTCTATGACTAAATGAGCAGGTATAAGATATAGAGTGCTATATACTCATGATATTAGCTCCAATTTTAATGAAAAAAACGTGCTAGTGATGCACATTGCATCACTAACAACGCAATTGGGGGCCGTTTATTTAGTAGACAGGACATGACAGGTTCCCTTTAAGGAATGGGTCTCCTATACTGGCAATGCCCATGCAGTGACTGCAAGGTCTGGCAAAAAATTGGACACACTTCAATACCCCTTTGAAGAGACGTAGAGGAGGTCCTCTTTAATTGTTACCATTGTTAAAGACTGATTCTCCTATACTGGTAATGCCCAGTATAAAACATTGACCCATGGGAGTATACATAAACATACTGTATAACAGTAATCTAAAAAGATTTCCTACGGGCATCATAAACACCCTTACAAAAAAATTATGTGGGTGTTGCATCACTATCACCCTGGAGATATGGTGGTGGAGAATGAGGAGGAGGAGGAGAAGGAGGAGGACAACAGAAAATAGAAAAAATAAGGAAGCGTATACCCATGTCTGGGTGTGAAGAGGTGCATGGGAATCGAACCCCCCCCAAAAGCCACTGGATTTAACTTTATGTTCCACTGCTATTATCCAGTGGTGTTGAGAAGTCTGGCCCAATCCAGGCCTTGTTCATTTTTATAAGAGTCAGCCTGCCAGCGTTTTCAGTTGACAGGCGGATGCGCCTATCAGTTATAATGCCCCCGGCGGCACTAAAACCCCGCTCTGACAAAATGCTAGCGGCAGGGAAGGCCAGGACCTCCAAGGCTTAGAGAGCCAGTTCTTGGCATGTGTGCAACTTGGATACCCAATAATTATAAGGCACAGAGAAATCACCGAGGACGTTGGTACGATCGACAAGGTACTACTTCAGCATCTTCCAAAATGTTTCCTTCCTTGTCAGAGTACCCCGCGCATCAGGGCCTGGGCACTGGGAGGGTCTGAGAAAATTGTCCCACACCTTTGACAGTGTTCCCCTGCCTCTGCTGCGTCGCATTTGTGCCTTCCTCGCCTGTACCCCTTGGTTGCCCAAGGAGCTGTGACCTCTGCCGCCAGCGTTTTCAGACTGGAATTTTTTTAATAATTCTGCAAGAAGGGCCTTCTGGTAATGCAAAATTTTAGTAGACCTCTCCTCCATGGGAAGGCGAGATAGAAAGTTCTCCTTGTAGCGTGGGTGTAGAAGTGTGACCAACCAGTTATTACTGTCAGCCATAATGCATATGACGCGAGGGTCAAGGGAAAGGCAGAGGAACATAAAGTCAGCCATGTTTGCCAGACTGCCACCAGCCAAGTCTTTCCTGTTCTGACCAAGAGGATGACTGTCCATGCTCTCCTCCTCCTCATTCTCCCTTTCCTCAGGCCATCCACGCTGAACAGAAGGTATGGGTAGTACCGTCTGTAGCGCAGGAACCAACTCCTATTCCTCCTCATCCTCTTCCTCCTCCTCCTTATTAGCACCCAATCTGCATTGGAATAAGATGAGGCTGGGCTGTGTGGTTTCACCCTGTATGATTCCTTGTTCCATCTCATCGTGCTGTGCCTGTAATGCCTCCTCTTTAATTTTGAGCAAGTGCGTTTCAGAAGGCAAAGAAACGGGATGGTGACGCTAATTATGGCGTCATCGCCGCTCACCATCTTGATGGAGTCCTCAAAGTTTTGGGGGATGACACAGATGTCTGACATCCATGCCCACTCCTTAGTTCTTATGTGCGGAGACTGACCTGAATGCCAAAGGGCATGTTGAAGCTGGTGCTCAACAACTGCAAATGCTGCTGAAGCACGGCGAGGGCACCCCAGGAAAAATAGTGGCGGCAGGGGACCAAGTACCGAGGGACAGCCGCCGCCATCAGGTTGCGGAAAGATTCCGTCTCCACAAGCCTAAAAAGCAACATTTCAAGCGCAAACATTCGAGAAATGTGTGAGTTTTAGTGTGGCCTGTGGGGCATCGGCTGCGTATTTGCTCTTTGCATTCCAAGGACTGCGGTAGGGACAACTGATCGCTGCGCTGGGACAAGGACAGTGACGGTGATGGTGACAAGTGTGCAATGACAGATGCAGGGCGGGAGGCATCTTCGTCTGCACCATGGACAGGAGATTGGCGTGCACGCACAACAGCGTAACAGGCAGTGGTGTCACCCGCAGACACTATTTCTGTATCCTGGCGTTCGGTCCAACAAGTCGGGTGTAGTGAAGAGTGAGCACTAAAATGCTCGGGTACTCGTTGCTCGGGTCGAGCACATTGGAATACTCGGGTGCTCGACCCGAGCAACGAGCCCAATGTAAGTCTATGGGAAACTCGAGCATTTTTCATGCGGCTCAACCCGGCAGTCTGCAGAGGGCCTAAAAATTGCCCAAATCAATGGGAACCGTGCTCAAATGACATGGGAACAGCATGGGGAAGACCCCTGGAAGCATCTCTGACTCCCAGGTCACTGCTGTCAACAACGTTGTCAGAGTATTATGCCACTTTTACGGACTCACAATAAAACATACAAAAACTAAACCAAAATTGATTTTCCCTGGAAATATGTTAAGGAACATCCTTTCCAGGGTAATGACTTGTATATAAGGCAAAATAAATAACCAAAAACAAAAATACTCCTCCACACCTTGGGCTATGTTCACACGTAGCGTTTTTGATGCGTTTTTGCATTTCTTTCAACCAAGACAAATGCATTCACTAGGAAATGTCATTTTAACATTTTACAACCGTATCTGGCCATGTGGTGTGTGACACATCATCAGACACATGCATACAGTGCTGAAAAGACATGGGAACAGCATGGGGAAGACCTCTGGAAGCATCTCTGACTCCCAGGTCACAGCCTAAAAGTGTGCCCATCATAAGTGATCCTTGGCGCATGCGAAGATGTCTCCCTGTCATTGCAGACTTACAACAATCACCGTCCACATCCTTGTCCCGTTGCAGCATTTAGTTCTCCCTACCCCATTCCTTGGAATGCAAGCGCAAGTATGCAGCCAGCCACCCACCAACCCACAAGCTGCAATACTATACTGCCAAATTTTTTACAGCTGCTTGCACTTGAAATGTGGCCTTTTAGGCTCGTGGAGGCAGAAGCTGTCCGCAACCTTATGGCAGCGGCGACTGGGTATCCATACTCGGTCCCCAGCCGCCACTATTTGTCCCGGTGTCGTCTCAGCCTTCCACAAGCATGGGTCCCACAACAATGCCTGTGCCCTCCCTAGTGCACTTACTGGGAAGGATCGCCTAACCACAAACATGTGGACAGGTGAACCTGGCCAGGGACAGTACGGATCCAGTCCACAGCTTTTTTTTTGCTGAGTTGTATTTCACCACAGCCATATTCTTTAGCTTGGTAAAATGACTTGGGAAACCATATCTACCCAGCTGTCATTTCTCCCAGGAAGTCCTCTAAAGCTGCTTTCACTTGAAATGTGGCCTTTTAGGCTCGTGGAGGCGGAAGCTTTTCATAACCTCATGCCGGCGGCGACAGGGTATCCATACTCTGTCCCCAGCCGCCACTATTTGTCCCGGTGTCGTCTCAGCCTTCCACAAGCACGGGTCCCACAACATTACCTGTGCCCTCCCCAGTGCACTTACTGGGAAGGACCGCCTAACCAGAAACACGTGGACAGGTGAATGTGGCCAGGGATGGTATGGAGCCAGTCCACAGCTTTTTTTGCTGAGTTGTATTTCACCACAGCCATATTCTTTAGCTCAGTGAAAGGACTGGCATAGAGGGAAACCGTATCTACTCTGGGTGTCATTTCTCCCAGGATGTCCTCTAAAGCAGCATGTTGCATAAGCAATGGCAGCCCGTCCAACATCAACTCGCACTTCTCGTGGTGCTTTGACACACAAAGATCTTTCTTTGCGCATTTAATTTCATGACTACAAAGTTGGGCAATGACCTGATCTGCAATGCGGTTTGAGAAATAACATGCATAAGCACATCCGATCCACATTAAAAAAGCAGCCATAGAGTGTCCGGGAACCTTCCTCCACAATTTTCTTAGCCAGGGCTGCTTCTCGGCAGGGTTGAACGGATCCACCAGAAAACCGGAGACTCCTCCGGTGGGCCCTGGCTTCTCCTTCAGGAGAGTTCTTAGTGCCAAGGTGAGGCCATGATGATGATAGAGGCCACCATCTGCTTAGTTTTCTGTTACTTGGAATGCAAGCGCAAGTATGCAGCCAGCCACCCACAGGCTGCAATACTAAACTGCCAGATCCAGATTTCTGGGCAGCTGCTTGCACTTGAAATGCGGTCTTTTAGGCAGAAGCTTTTCACAACCTCATGCATCGTGTCCATACTTTGTCCCCAGCCGTCACTATTTCTCCCGGTGTTGTCTCCGCCTTCTACAAACGTTGGTCCCTGAACATTACTGCTGGTACTTTTCTGTGGGAATTTGCTTGCCTCCTACCAGCCTGGAATATTTCCTTTAAACTATGGTACGACGCCATGGTATTAGCACTGCCCCCAGTAACAGTAGCGAAACCATCCCCAATTTCCTTCTCAGGAATTTTATTTGGTAGACTGAGTGACTGCCCAAATACATTAATTTCTCACAAAGGAGCTGAAGATAGAGTGGCAGTAGGTGCAAGTTTCTCCAGCCTGTTAGATATTAGAGGGTGAACGGCAGCACATTGGATCAGTGGTTAGCACTGAAGCCTTGCAGCGCTGGGATCCTGGGTTCAAATCCCAGCAAGGACAACATCTGCAAGAACTTTGTATGTTCTCCCCATGTTTGCGTGGGTTTCCACCTCAGTAAAAAGGTAACTAGAAGGAATATAGAGCACACATAGGGTCTTATCCGAGATAAAAGGAATATTCGTGAGAGATAATTCAAATTCACTCACCTATTAGGGTTGTGTGAGACACAACAACGGTACTTAGCATTGGCTGCAGCTGCAAACACCGAAGCAATTATCCTGCTCGCCTGTCAGAATAATGTACCAGAGGAATCCAAGTAGATGTAATGATGAAATAGACTTTATTTCTACGAGTTTCGTGGTGATCACACTACTTCCTCAGGACAGTCTATCAGTAGGCTGTCCTGAGGAAGTTGTGTGATCACCACGAAATAAAGTCTATTTCATCATTAGATTATTCTGGCACATTATTCTGACAGGCGAGCAGCGCAGTCTGATGCCCCATTTTCTTCACCCAACAAAGAATCACCTCAGTAAAAAAGCAGCCAAAGAGTGTACGGGAACCTTCCCACACACTTTTCTTAGCCAGGACTGCTTCTCGGCAGGGTTGAACGGTCCCACCAGAGAATTCTCTGGTGTGCCCTGGCTTCTACATCAAGAGAGTTTATGATAGCGCTAACTTTGCAGCTTCTATGGGGCTCTTTAGCGGGGGAGAAAGGTGAGCCCTCAGAATCAAATCCTCTGGTGGGCACAATATTTTTCAATCTGAAACAGCTTCTCAGTGGGAGTTGTATTTAACCACAGCCATATTCTTTAGCTCGGTGAAAGCACTGGCATAGAGGGAAACTGTATCTGCTCCGGCTGTCATTTCTCCGTCACCAGGTTCCGCCCATTGTCACACACGACCATGCCTGGCTGTATTTTCAGCGATGAGAGCCACAGATAAAGATGCTGTGTTACAGCTTTCAACAACTCTGCAGTGCAGGGCGGTTTGTCACCTAAGCATTAAGCATGTTATCTTCAGCACAGCCTGTTGCCGCTTGGCCAAGGCAGTGCTGCAGTGCTTTCAGCTTGTGACTGATGTGGTCATTTCGGAGATGGAGTAGGAGGTGCAGGAGCTGAACAATGTGATTACATTGAGGTTACATTGGCGACTAAAGAAAGATCCTACTGTTTTTTGTTTTACGTTATTTTTTAAGGCAAATGCATTCACCGGGAAATGTCATTTTAACATTTTACAACCTTATCTGGCAATGTGGTGTGTGACACATCATCCGACACATCCTATTTCATTGATGATGGAGGGACTCTGAAAGACACATAGAGCAGGGCCACAGTAACGAGTACGACATGTTCCCATTATAAAGGAGAGAGTCTGCTATACAGTTATAGGGTATGCAGTGAGTCCAACGGCTGACCAATTTTAGGAAAAACCCCACTAAGAATTTAAAGACACATAGATCAGGGCCACAGTAATGACAAATTCCCATTAGAAAGGAGAGAGTCTGCTATACAGTTATAGGGTATGCAGTGAGTCCTGTTATGATCTGCAACAAGTACTAAGGAAAGATAGGGGAAAGCTGTCCCTACAATAAGGCTAAGCTGAATCCCTACGATGTAGCGGGCTGACTGTTCCTAGTGAACATACCCGCCTTAGTCCTCGGCTAGTCTGAACGAAGACCTATAGCATAAGGGGAGGGATCCCTAAAAGAACTAAGGACTGGGACAAAAATGGGACAACTCCTAAATAGAGAAGTTGTTGCAGAACACAAAAAGACAGGCTGACAAAAAGTTACTGGAGGTCCCAGAAGGACCAAGCGAACTGACAGAGAAAGTCACCGAAGCACCTGGCTAGAGAAACAGTCAAACACTGCAGTCCAGCACAGCCAAAAGGGCTGAGCTGGAATATAAAGGCAAATGGTCACGTGACCGCAAAACACAAGATGGAAAAAACAAAAAAGGAGGGTTCTAACAAGTCCAATGGCTGACCAAATTTAGGACAAACCCCACTAAGAATTTAAAGACACATAGAGCAGGGCCACAGTAACAAGTATGACAAGTTCCCATTCGAAAGGAGAAGGTCTGCTATACAGTTATAGGGTATGCAGTGAGTCCAATGGCTGACCAAATTTACGAAAAACCCCACTAACAATTTAAAGAGACATAGAGCAGGGCTACAGTAACGAAAATTTCCCATTAGAAAGGAGAGAGTCTCCCATAGTGTTGGCCTATGCAGTGAATGCAAGGGCTGCCAAAAATTTGGAGGCACTTCAATGCCCCTTGGAAGAGACATGGAGGTCAGAGGGCCTCCGGAAAACAATGTTCCCATTATTAGGAAGTGGGTCTCCCATAGTGTTGGCCTATGCAGTGAATGCAAGGGTTGCCAAAAATTTGAAGGCACTCCAGTGCCCCTTGGAAGAGACGTGGAGGAGGGCCTCATAAAAAAATGTTCCCATTAGAAAGGAGCGGGAGTCCTCTACTTGTAATACCCATGCACTAAGTGTGTGGGCTGACAAACATTTACCCCTGGGGGGTATGCATGAACATACAGTATACATTTTTTTTTTATGGGCATCATAAACACCCTTTAAAAAACTTATGTGGGTGTTGCATCACGGACCACGGTCACCCTGGTGATATGGTGGTGGAGAATGATGAGAAGGAGGAGGACAAGAGCAAATGGCCAAAATCAGGAAGCATATACCCATATGTGGGTGTGAAAAGGTGCATGGGAATACAGCTCCCAAGAAAAGACACTGGATTTGAGTTCATGTTACGCTGCTATCATTCAGTGGTGTTGAAGAGTCTGGCCCAAATCCAGCCCTTGTTAATTTTTATAAGAGTCAGCTTGTCAGCATTTTCAGTTGACAGGCGGATGCGCTTATCAGTTATAATTCCACCATCGGCACTAAAAACCCACTCTCATAAAACACTGGCGGCAGGGCAGGCTAGGACATCCAAGGCATAGAGAGACAGTTCATTCCACGTATACAGCTTGGATACCCAATAATTATAAGGCACAGAGGAATCATGGAGGACATTGGTACGGTCGGAAAGGTACTCCGTCAGCATCTTCCAAAACTTTGCACTCCTTGTGAGAGTACCCCGCGCCTCAGGGCATGTGCGATGGGAGGGGCTGAGAAAACTCTCCCAGAACTTTGACAGTGTTCCCCTGCCTCAGCTGGATTGAAGATGTGTCTCTCTCGCCTGTACTCCTTGGTTGTCCAACGAAGTGTGCCCTCTGCCGCCAGTGTTTTCAGATGGGAATTTTTTAAATAGTTCCGCAACAAGGGCCTTCTGGTACAGCCCCATTTTTGTAGACCTGTCTGCCTCAGGAATAAGAGATATAAAGTTCTCCTTGTAGCGTGGGTCTAGAAGTTTCACCAAACAGGAATGACTGTCACCCAAAATTTTGAGAACGCGAGGGTCATGGGAAAGGCAGCATAACATAAACTCAGCCATGCATTCCAGACTACTAACAGGCAATACTTCAGTGTCCTCACCAAGAGGATGACTGACCATGCTCTCCTCCTCCTTCTCTCTGTCCTCTGGCCATCCACACTGAACAGACGGTATGACAGCTGTGCAGGTAGTACCATCTATAGTGCATGAAACTAGCTCCTGTCCTTCCTCCTCTTCCTCATTGTCACCTAATCCACGTTGGGATGAGATGAGGGTGGGCTGTGTGGTTCCTTGCTCCATCTCATCGTGCTCCGCCAGCAATGCATCCTCTTTGATTGTGAGCAGAGAGCGTTTCAGAAGACAGAGAAGCGGGATGGTGACGTTAATTATGGCTTCATCACCATTCACCATCTTGGTGGAGTCCTCAAAGTTTTGGAGGATGGTACATAAAGTACAGACCAAAAGTTTGGACACACCTTCCCATTTAAAGATTTTTCTGTATTTTCATGACTTTGAAAATTGTACATTCACACTGAAGGCATCAAAACTATGAATTAACACATGTGGAATTATATACTTAACAAAAAAGTGTGAAACAACTGAAAATATGTCTTTTATTCTAGGTTCTTCAAAGTAGCCACCTTTTGCTTTGATGACTGCTTTGCACACTCTTGGCATTCTCTTGATGAGCTTCAAGAGGTAGGTCCGGGCAGGTCACAAGAACACCAATGCTGATGCCCTGTCAAGGATGCCCCACCAGTCAGACACCGAGGATGAAGTGGATTATTTAGAGGAAGTTGAACTACCCGCTTTCCACCGAAGCAGAGTGGTCCATTAGCAACACGTCACCAGAAGACGTCAGGGAAGGACGCTGAATACTCTACGCCACCACAGTTGGAAGGAGACCCAGGATAGTGACCCGGTTGTCAGCCTTATCAAAAGACTTATCACCCAGGAAGGTTCTCACCTGGAGAAGGATGCTCCTCCACAAGCCAAGCAACTGTGAAATGAAAGAAGCTGGCTGTTCATCTACAGAGAGAAGATGTGCAGAAGATATGTCAACCCCAAGACCCATGAAATGGTGTGGCAGATTGTTGTACCCAGGACAGATATCCAGATGGTGTTGGAGGCCTACCACGATCAAGCAGGTCACTTTGGCTGGAAGAAGCTGGAAACCCTGCTGAAGGACCGGTTCTACTGGGTTGGAATGCGGAGCTCCATAGAGAGGTGGTGCCAGAATTGCGGGCCCTGTAGCCTCAGAAGAAAAGACTATGGCAGCCATAAAGCACCCTTGTAGTCCATCAAGACAACCCAGCCCCTGGAGATCGTCGCTCTGGATCACGTCAAGCTAGCACCAAGCAGGTCAGGCTACTCCTATGCCCAGACCATGGTGGATCACTATTCCCGGTTCCCGGCGGTAGCCCGTCAAGGATCTGACAGCAGAAACTGCAGCAAGAACGTTCCAAGCATACTTCTGCAGGCCCCATGGATACCCGGACAAAGTGCTGACGTATCAAGGCCCTGCCTTTGAAGCCGAGCTGTTTATAGAATTCTGTCATCTGTATGGATGCAAAAAGATCCAGACTACGCCGTACCACCCTCAGACCAATGGTTTGTGTGAGAAAATGAACAACATCGTCATAGACCTGCTGAAAACCTTACCCTTGGAAGAAAGGAACCAGTGGCCAGACAAACTACCTGACCTGGTAGATCTGTACAATCACATACCTGTGAGTTCTACTAATTGTACTCCAGCGTACCTCATGAGAGCAAGACCTGGAAAGTTGCCCATGGACCTGGAACTCGGAGTGGTAGAACCAGAAGCAGATATGTCCACTGAAGACTGGGATACAAATCGGCAAGAGCAGTACAGGACAGTACAGGCCTGTGTCGAAGACAGTCTGAACCAAACAAGGGAAAAACAAGAACAGTACAATAAACATGCACCAGCAGAACCCTTGGCACCTGGAGAGATAGTGCTGAAGCGGAAAAGGAGAGGTCACAAGCTCGATGACCAGTAGGAAAGAGAGCCCTACACAGTGCTGAACTTCAGATTTGACAACAGTAAAACCTGCCTAATTAGCAAAGATGGAGGAAAAACAACTGCAACAGTCTCAAGAGACCATCTGAAAGTGTGCCCAGGTCTACGGAAGAAGAAGTACCTCCTATAGCACCGGAAGAACCCAAGGAAGAAGTGCTTCACACAGTTCTAGGAGATTTCCCTGCGGACTAGCCTCAACTTGATGGAGCAGTTATAATACCCCTGATACACTTCTATCAACAACCAGAAGAACCTGTAAGCGCCCTGGAAGAGCCTGCTCAGGAACAGGAAGAGTCCCCAGTCAGAGGAGGAAAACCCGTTGAAGCAGAGCCTGCAGGCCCAGTGGACAGTGTACTTGCCAGTCCCATAGAGAGATTAAGGCAGTTCTATAATCTACCAGCACGTACACCTGCTAGATTAACAGAAAGAGTACACACAGACACTAGTGACACCCCAGTGCTACGAAGGTCCACACGCAGCACACAAGGACAGATCCCTATCAGGTTTAGGGAATAAGCACAAAGTGCCTACACTATAAATAGTTACCCCGTTTGGTATTGAGTATTTGTTTGTTATGTAAACTGTCAATAATATATGTGCATTTAGTTACCCGTCAGGGTACAAAGACTTGTAGGCTGAGGATTGTGAGCAGCCAAAAACTTTATTTGTAAATAGTTGCACTCGTCAAAAGTGCCCCCTTTAGTTGACCACAGAACAAAAACCCGTTTGGAGTGGCCGAAGACGTGGTCCAGCACCTGGATCACTTATGCCCTGTAGCCATGCCCAGGGCCTACGTTGAGGGTTTTCAGGCGGGTCCCTCATGTTCTTTCTTCGGTGAAATGGACACGAAGTTACGGGACTTACTGTAACTTATTTAATGTTATTACACTTGTTGTTATTATTATAATTATTGTTGTAACCTGTTTAAAAAAAAATTGCTTCAGTCCAGGAGTACTGAATTGTACTAGGGGGTAGTACTAGTATTGAAATTTCTAACAGCAGCAGAAGGCAGAATTGGAATGGAGCCTCTTGTGCTATATACACTGCAGTCTACTATATATGTGACACCCTGCTGCGCACAGGTACCACAGGACCCAGGGTGCATGGATGGACTTCTCCACAAGAGGCCCTCATTACATACAAACACCTCCACCCTTCCACCTCACACCACCAGAGGGAGCCCGTTAGGGATATATATATGGAGGGTGGAGCCAGGCAGCTCAGTTCAGTTTTAGAGTTTAGTCAGACTGAGAGAGAGTCTGAGAGCGTGCTGACGCTGAGAGCAGCGAAGATACAGCTCGTCTGCTGCTGAGTATTGAGGGCCCCGAGTGTGGCCGACGGCAAGAGGAGAAAGGAGAGAGGAGTTGAGGGGGCAGAGGAGCATCATAGGCTCACCCCAGTATACAAACCGGACAGCGGGTCCGCGCCTAGAGGGTCCCTTTATACCCAGTTGGGATCACCGACATCCCAGGAGAACTATAATTCCCTGGCTGACCTGAAGCTAGACCCATTACAGGACCAGGAACCACAAGGCCCGAGCGTCCAGGAAGAGTGGTTACCAGCAGAAGGTCCAACTACCGAGCGACAGGTGAAGGAACAGCATGACACATAAGCTAGGCCTAGTTGCAGGCTGGCCAGGAGCATACAGAGAGGCAGACACTGACCAGGAGGCCTTATACCCGCTCACTAGGAAGAAGTCCTGAAGTGCACCCATCCTACTGAGTACCCTGGACCGTTCCTGACATCAGCACCAGTAAAGGTATTGAAGCGAATCCCCGGTCTCTGTCAGTTACTCCTGCTGCGCCATCCGCCTGCACTACAAGCCCCAGCATCACCACCCACCATCAAACACCATCCCTGCACCGGGGGCCCGCTCCACCTGTGGGGAGCAGAAACACCTCAGCTGCCATCCCATCACCCCCCGGAGGTCTGCAGCAGCGCTGGTAAACCTTACCAGGTACCACAGGTGGCGTCACAAACTATTTATTTTATTTTTCCTATCCAAATTACAAATTCCCTTTTTGGTTGACCGCCCTGGGCCACGGACCGGGCCAGCCACCGTGATATCCCCCACCAGCATCCATAGGCCCAGCTGCCGAGTACCCCATTGCCCTGGGGGCGCGTCATATACACTGCCTGCCTATATACCCTGCCTGCCTGATATCTCTGCAGATGGATTAGTTAGTCCTCAAAAGGACTGTTTATTAAGATGGATATGTGTAATGTACGGTTTTTCTCCATACACTACCTAATACACAAGCAAATCTCTCCCTGACGCATCAGCACCTCTCCCTACTCTGCCTGATACCGGAGTGACTGTGACAAGCACAGCGGCGCCAGGTCTGATATAGACCTGATGACGCTGTGCGGCCATCCAGTCACTGTAATGCCACAACCACCATGGCTGCGGCATTACAATGAGTGGCAGGCAATCCCTGCATGTTGATTGACGCTCTAAAGAGCACCAAACATGCAGGGAGGGGACCCAAGCTCCCGCTGAGCAACCCCCAAAATACTCGAGCGAGCACCGAGCAGTAGCAAGTGTGCTCGCTCATCACTAGTCGGGTGCATTGCTGTCATGTGCCTGAGCATGCAGGTGGTGGTTAGGCTGGTAATTTTGCTGCCCCTGCTGATTCTGGCCTGGCAGATATTGCAAATGGCCTTTTGGGGTTATCTGGACAGTCTTTAAAAAAGAACCAGACTCTGGAAGACCTAATAGTTGGACTGGCAACTTCTGTCGTGTTGGTGTTCCGGGGAGCGGTTACCCGCCTTGTGTCTGTGGCCATCCCACTGCTTGTTCCTGCCTGTTGTGGTGCTACACCTCCCTCCCGCTGTATGCTGCTGTGCTCGCTATGCATGTCACCTTGCCAGGTTGGGTCAGTGACTTCATTGTCCACCACTTCGTCTTCCACTTCTGCATCCTGGTCCTCCTCCTGACTTTTTGGTAATTGTGTCTCATCATCATCCACCTCTTGCGACAGTAATTGCACTTTCCCACCGTTGCCTTTGTGTGACCGTGGCTGTTCAAATATTTGGGCATCGCTACATGCAATCTCCTCTTGCCCCGCTTGAAGCTGGCCTGGCGAGAGGCCCAAATCTCTAAATGGAAAAGTGAACAGCTCTTCGGAGTGTCCAAGTGAGGGATCAGTTGTCTCTGGGCACTCGGCATGATGGGGGGAAGGAGGATCAGGGTGAGGCATATGTAGCCTGTAACATCCCTGGCGGTGTGCTTGCATGGTGCACCACCTCCCACCATGCAAGACCGCAATCTTACCTGTCAGTCCATGCTACACTCTTTGCTCCAGTACCTGCTGTGTCCATGTCTCTTGTCTGATTGCTTAGGGCGTCGGCGTGGCTTTCTGCTTGTTTCTTATAGCTACTGTGTGCACAGTCCTAATGCGTCCCCAGCCTATTGCTGTGAGCCACTGGATACTTAAACCCCCTCCACCCAGTAGGAGGTGCCTGAGCAACAGTTTCACTCAGTTTGTCTTTTGCAACTGAGTTGCCAGGTCCTGTCCTGTATCTAGTCTGTTCTGCCACCCTGGGGGCTGAGTACCCAGGGACGCTACCTGTATCTCTGACTTCTAGTCTTTTTCCGCCACCCTGGGGGCTGAGTTGCCAGGCTCGTTCTTGTATCTTGTTCCCTGTTCAGCTCCTGTTTGAACAGTGTCCTAGCCCGTTACTTGTTTCTCTCTATGTCCGTGCCTCCCTTTTCATGCAGTGTCTGAACTGGCACCTAACTCCAACTCGTTGTCTCTGTACTTCTGTTTGAGTTTTGTGTCCACTCGCTACTTCATTGTAAGTACCTTGTGCGCATCTGGTTCTGCTTGTCCCCTTTCCCTGCCTCCGTATCTTCCTCCTGTGTTCTTACCATCTTCCTGTATTTTCCAGTCTGTTCCATGTGAACAAAGCCCTGTCCTGTCTGCCTTCACCTTCTGCTCTGTTCTGCTCTGCTTGTTCACCGCTCCAGCGGTTCTGCTCTGCTCCGCTTGTTTACCGCACCTGCGGTTCTGTCCTGCTCTGCTTGTTCACCGCTCCGGCGGTTCCGCTCTGCTCCGCTTGTTTACCACACCTGCAGTTCTGTCCTGCTCTGCTTGTTCACCGCTCCGGCGGTTCCACTCTGCTCCGCTTGTTTACCACACCTGCGGTTTTGCTCCGCTTGTTCACCGCACCTGCAGTTTTGCTCCACTCTGCTTGTAAACCGCACCTGCGGTTTTGCTCCACTCTGCTTGTTCACCGCACCTGTGGTTTTTCTCCGCTCTGCTTGTTCACCGCTGCTGCGTTTTTTCTCCGCTCTGCTTGTTCACCGCACCTGCGGTTTCGCTCCGCTCTGCTTGTTCACCGCTTCTGCGGTTTTGCTCCGCTCTGCTTGTTCACCGCTCCTGCGGTTTTGCTCTGCTAGTCCACCACTCCTGCGGCTCTGTTCCTGTATCCCAGTCTGTACTGGTTCCTATCCAGCCTGCGTTCATACCTGCCAGTAGCTGCATGTCTGTATTCCAGCCGTGCCTGTCAGCACCCGCCTGTCTGCATACCAGCCGTGCCTGCCAATACCCACCTGCCTTCATACCAGCCGTGCCTGCTAAGTACCCACCTGTCGTCATACCAGCCGTGCCTGCCAGTTCCCACCTGTTTGCATACCAGCTAACCTGCCTGTTCCTGCATTCCCCGGTGTGGGTCAACAGCTGTGACTGGAGTCTGACCTGGAGTAGCACCTGGTCCCTCTGTTTGGTTCCTCCCTGGTTCACGGAGTCGACTGAGCCGCAGTGCGACCTTGGTCGGACCAGTTGATACTTAGTTACGCCCCTCCAGGCACTCCTCGGTTCATGGTCCAGTGGGATCACTAATCACGCTCACGCCAGTCAGTCCGGGCGCGAGTGTAACATAGCCCAGATTCATGGCTACTGAAACTTGACCGTGTAGAAGACAGGGTTGTGGTGATGGCAAAGTGACTTGAAGCATTATCTGCTATCCAACCAACAATCTTTTCACACTGATCTGGCTTCAATACTGATGTTCCGCTGTCCCCTAGTAATTGGGACAGGAAGGTAGTTTGACATGATGTGGGTGTTTGTTGTGCTCCCTCACCAGATACAGTTTCATCTTGCCCACGGCCTCGGCCTCTGCTTGCACCATCACCATCACGTCCACTTCCCCGTCCTTTGCCACGCGCCTTTACCATTTTAAATGGAGTGTAATATTTGGCTCGCTCCACAAATGTCTGTATTAATATCTCAGTAATATGTGACCACCACTGTTTTAGGCTGTGGCCTTGTAGTGTAGTATTGGTCAGTGATCAAGTGTGAATAGGTTCAAGAAAACACAGATGGCTGACTTTAAATGGAGTATATTTGGAATGCTCCACAAAATGTCTGTATTATTACGGCAGTAATATGCAATCACATGTGATGACTGCGGTTTTAGGCTGTGGCCTTGTAGTATAGCATTGGTCAGCAACTAAGTGTGAATAGGTTCAACAAAACACAGATGGCTGACTTTAAATGGAGTATATTTGGCACACTCCACAAAATGTCTGTATTATTACTGCAGTAATATACGATCATGTGTGATGTTGGACAAGTTTCTCTGCTTACACAGTACAGCAAGTGTGACTTGCAGAAGTAGTGCTGTTGCTTTAAAAGCATTCAGCAACTGTTAGAAGTAACACAAGCACAGGAGATAGGAAGTGTTGTGCTCCAGAAGCATCCAGCAACTAGAGGGGTTAACACAGTCACATGAGAAGGGGAGTGTTTCAGCAGAGCCCCAGGGGTATTGGGGGAAGTTGTTTACTGTCTGGCTGGAGCCGAAGAGAAAGATGGTGTGTGTGTTCTGCATCTGACAGAAGCGCCCCTGCAAGTGAAAAGGATTCAAGTCAGGAGTGAAGCTAAGCACAGGTCAGGTAGAGTTCCTGAACTAGCAGTTCAGAGAATTGTCAAGCAGAAAGATAAAGACTGGAAGAAATGGTGTCACAGGGATCATCTCCCTCAGCAAACCCTCCCCACCCTTCTCCATCTCACTGTGCTGTAAAGAATGCTGTGTTCATTAATGTGCCTTTTCATTAGAACTGTTCTGTCTTGTACAACTGGGAAGACTGTGAACTGCTGTGCTGCTAAGGAAACTGTACTGTTTGTCACTGGAGCCTGTTGCTCATAAGACTTACCTTGCATCGGCTGTGGGACTTCTTATTAAATGTTACTGTTCTATCGTTTATGAGGACTCTTGTCAAGTGTGTCTGGTCAGCAAGTGAAACAACCTACTTGTCTGTGCCTGAGGGTCAATACTCCTGTGTACCAGAGAGAAGCTGCAGCACATGGTTTATAGTCGTCCTGAGTAATGGTTCCCCCAGCATTCCAAAGAATTCATAAAACCTGTCTTGTCCCTATCTGAACCTAGCGGCGTGTGTGTAACACAATGTCAATAAAATAAAAAAAAAATCTCCCTGTATTCTGCTAACAAGCAAATGGAGTACTGTATTTGTGGCACCCCAGAGGTCCGGTTGCCACAGTGGCATTTGCCTCCCTCACAGGGGGTGATGCCATGCCTGGAAGCAAGGAGGGGTCCCCTAATCAGGTATACCAGCACACAACACTGTCCTGGCTCCAGACCAGAAAGGGGAGCTCCTCCCCTTCAAATTGGAATCTGGAGGCGGGGTTAGTGACTTGTCAGTTGAGAGGAGTTGGAGACAGTAGAGCGACTGCTGCACCGGAGAGAAGCTGGACGACTGGAGCCGAGCCTGGGGATGGTTAGTGAGTGTGTGAGTGAGTGTGTGTGTGAGTGAGTGTGTGTGAGTGAGTGTGGGTGCGAGTGTGTGTGCACAGGCATATATATTGTGTGATGTCTGTTTACATGTATTTTTTTGTTTCAAATGTGTTTATGCGTGTATGTATATGTCTGTATATGTGACTGCGTGCGGCCTCCCACTGTCTCTGGGAAGATGCCGTGCGGCCTCCCGCTGTGTATAGATGACTACATGTGGCCTCCTGCTTTGTATAGATGGCACCGTGCGGCCTCCCGCTGTGTACAAATGGCGCCGTGCGGCCTCCCACTGTGTATAGATGGTGCCGTGCTGCCTCTCGCCGTGTATAGATTGCTCCGTGCGGCACGCTGCTGTGTATAGATGGCTACGTGCGGCCTCCTGCTGTGTATAGATGGCTACGTGCAGCCTCCTTCTGTGTATAGATGGCACCATGCAGCCTCCTGCTGTGTATACATGGCGCCATGCGGCCTCGCGCTGTGTATAAATGGCGCCGTGTGGCCTCCTGCTGTGTC
The DNA here is from genome assembly GCF_046119375.1 of Phyllobates terribilis. NCBI lineage: Eukaryota > Metazoa > Chordata > Amphibia > Anura > Dendrobatidae > Phyllobates > Phyllobates terribilis. The sequence goes on along the minus strand of NW_027362772.1, from coordinate 193,034,659 downwards.
CTCCTGCTGCGTATAGATGGCGCTGTGCGGCCTCCTGCTGTGTATAGATGGCTACGTGCGGCCTCCTGCTTTGTATAGATGGCTACGTGCGGCTTCCTGCTTTGTATAGATGGCTACGTGCGGCTTCCTGCTTTGTATAGATGGCTACGTGTGGCCTCCTGCTGTGTATAGATGGCTACGTGTGGCCTCCTGCTGTGTATAGGTGGCTACGTGCGGCCTCCTGCTGTGTATAGATGGCTACGTGTGGCCTCCTGCTGTGTATAGATGGCTACGTGCGACCTCCTGCTTTGTATAGATGGCTACGTGTGGCATTCCCACTGAGTATAGATGGCTACGTACGGCCTCCCACTGTGTACAGATGCTGCGTGCGGCCCCCTGCTGTGTATAGTGTAAGGCAGCACTAGTCATCATTATGGGGGATACTCGCTGCACCGGGTAAATTAAGCACATGTGCAATGTCCTTCCGGTATTTTCTCAATACAGCAGTTTATTATATTATCATAAACCGCATATCACACAGTCCTTCTTAGTTTATCACCGGCATGTTTACACACACTTAACATCCGGGAGTCTCTCAAGTAGCAGACAGGCCCAATTGGCCCAAGTTACAGCCTTCAGCAAGGTAATACTATAGCAATGTCTATATAAGTGTCCATATAACAAAGTGTATTACCTTTGCTGGGTTTAGTTGCTGCAGTCCATTTAATCCACCACCACTGTGGCTTTAAGGCTTGCCCAGGTGGGGGTCTCTCGCCGTCGTCCCGTCTAAGGCTACTGGAATGTTTCATTCACACACATCCAGTCTGCGCCTTTCCGGACTCTTCACCAAGCCGCTGCCTTCCAAGACCACTGGCATCTACACAAGATCCAGCCTCGACCTTTCAGGCTGCCAGGCTTCACAGTATCATGGTGTCCCACACACACGGGGAACAGGCCTCACACCCAACACACCGAACACACCTGTCTCCCATCAAGCAGGGTTTATATATCCATCCCGTGCACACACACACACACACACACACACAGACAGGACCTTGCTGATGTCACAGTCATGTGATCAGACAGACATTCTGTGCACGCAGGACCTGTGCTATGTCACAGTCATTTGACCAGTCACCTGAGGGGGAAGGTACATGGTCAGGTAAAACACATCCTAGACCATTACCGTAATGCCAGCAAGTTGCTGCATTACAATAGATGGTTACAGGTGGCATTCCCGCTGTGTAAAGATGGCTACGTACGGCCTCCCACTGTATATAGATGCTGCGTGTGTCCCCCTGCTGTGTATAGATGGCTACGTGCGGCCCCCTGCTGTGTATAAATGGCTACGTGCGGCCCGCTGCTGTGCATAGATGGCTACGTGCGGCCTCCTGCGGTGTATAGATGGCTACTTGCAGCCTCCTGCGGTGTATAGATGGCTATGTGCGGCCTCTCGCTGTGTATAGATGGCTATGTGCGGCCTCCCGCTGTGTATAGATGGCTACTTGCGGCCTCCTGCGGTGTATAGATGGCTAGGTGCGGCCTCCTGCTGTGTATAGATGGCTACGTGTGGCCTCCAACTGAGTATAGATGGTGCCTTGCGGCCTCCCGCTGTGTATAGATGGCGCCGTGCGGCCTCCCGCTGTGTATAGATGGCTACGTGCGGCCTCCTACTGTGTATAGATGGCTACGTGCGGCTTCCCGCTGTGTATAGATGGCGCCGTGCGGCCTCCCGCTCTGTATAAATGGCTACGTGCGGCCTCCTGCTGTGTATAGATGGCTATGTGCGGCCTCCTGCTGTATATAGATGGCTATGTGCGGCCTCCTGCTGTTTATAGATGTGTCAGCATACTTAATTGTGCTCAATATTAAGTCATGCAATTAATGTAAAAACATATTATAATTAATATTGTGCCAATTTTATGATATTTTATAGGGGATCATGTGACGTGTCACGTGATACATCAGGTGTGTGTGTGTGTGTGGGGGGGCCGCGCCTTCTAAACTGCAGGGGCCCTTGCTACTATTAATCCACCCCTGGATGGATCTGTAGCACCCTGGGGGTTCGGTTGCTACAGAGGTATTGCATCTCTTCCAGACGTGCGATATCTCACTCTCAGGTAAGGATGGAGTGTGGGTCAGGACCCCGACACCTGCATGCATTACACCACATGTCCCGGGGGCAGGGCGACCGATATGCTCCAAGTAGAGCACGACAGTCCCTGTCCCTGTCTGGAGTGGGGGGAGGGAACACCTAGTAAAGGGGGAACCCGGTAGTGCAGGAGCAGGGAGGAAGCAGTTCCTGGGTATACCTAGGAAGAGGTACAAAAGGTGGGCACCATCTTAGTTCAGAGAGAAGTCGGTTCAGTGGAGTCAGAGAGAAGATGTGACAGAGCAGGACTCTGTGGAGCTCTGCTCCGGACCTGGGTCTAACCTGTGAGACCCCGTCAGCACTGAAAGGAGGGAGAGAGAGTAGGGGAGAAGAGATGAAGAAGAGCGGAGGAGGCTCCAGGAACATAGAGGAAAGAAGGGGCCCCAGGTGTGTGGACCGGCTGATAGCCACCATATGCCCGCATCTACCTGAGTAGTGGGGTCAGGCCAAGTCGGAGACCGGTCCCTGAAACTAGTGGAGGTGGGGAACTACCCTCAACTAGAAACCGGAGGCTGTGACATTTTATATGGTGCAGCCCCTCGCTACACCCGCTAGGAAGGCACCACATAGGGTCAGGGAAACTGGCGCCCAAGTTTACCCAGAGAATGCTCGAGGCAGCCGGACAGAAGCGTGGTCACTGGTGGGGTATGACAGGCCAGAGGAAGGACACGAGAAGGGGGTCCTGCGAAGCGCTCCAAAATTATCTGAGAGTTGGCCGAGCCCCCTCACCTGGTGAACATGGTGCGACGCGGGAAGTTACAGCCGGCCGGAGTAACGTGGAGTAACGAACTGTGAGTAAAGATCCTGGACTGCATTACAGAGACTCTGAGTTGTTATTCCCGCGCACCATCACCCCCATCATTCACCTACACTGCCCTGGGGCTACACTCTTCCCGTGGGGAGTTATACCATCCCTGTGCTGCTCACCAACATCAGCCCCAGCGGTCTGCCCTGCAGCGGCGGTTCATCCTGACCGCAATCCACGGGTGGCGTAGTCGGACATTCGAAAATAATGAAAACCATATCAATAGACTGCCACTGGTTTGACCACCCTGAGCCACGGGACCGGGTCATCGCCACGGTGACTACAACCCCCAGCATCCCACCAAAGGCCCGGTTCCGGGTTCCCCACGCGGCCCAGGGGGCGAGTCAACTTTGGCGTAGTCGGCAGGATCGTGACCAACCCGCCACAAGCGGGTATTGCGTGCCTGAAAAGAGACTGTTTCACTGTATTGAAAATGGCGCCCGCCCCAGAAGAACAGACGCCATAATGTGCACGCCAAAAGATAATGAGCATTGGCCACTTCCCATCGTGGGCCAGGTCCCAGAATGGTGCCAACGGCGGAGCCCACCCCCAACAGCCATGAGTGCGGCTGCAGAGATGTCCATCAGCGTGGGGGGGCTGCCCCTGAGAGTGATTGTCAGAAGATGGCCCCAGGACCACCCCCAATGGGAGCAGAAAGAGAAGAAAACCGGGGAGCAGGGTGTGGTTTGGATCAGTCTCGGTAGACCACACCCGGAGATGGCAAGCAGCACCGACTCCAGCACCCTGGCGGGTGGCTTGCTGCAGGCCATTGCGGCCCTGTACAGCCTCAAGGAGCTGATGGTGCAGCTCCCAGGAGGAGACCCGAAGTTCCTCCGAATGGCGTTGGAGGATTTGGACCGGAGGATGGTCCAGGCGCAGCGAGGAGCTGTAGAAGAGTGGAGAGAGGAGATGGCCCGGCGGATCGCGGCCCAGCAACACGGGACGCCGCCAGCACCAGCCAGCGAGCCAGCCCCTGAGGACGAGGAGCGGAAGCCGGAAGCTGAGAGCAGCGTAGCCCTAGAGGCAGGTAAGGGGGGCACCCCCGCCACCAACCCTAATGCCACCAACCTGCCTCTGGACGTTGTCGCGGAGCCAGACGTTCCGGGCGTCGCTGCGCCTATCCCGCTCCCACCGCCGGCACGCAGGCCCCAAGCCGTGAGTCCCATCGCCGAGTCAAGCCCCAGGCCCTGCCCCCTGACCCTGGATACTGTCGGAAGCGGCTCGCTCCAGGCCCGGTCGCAAGGCCTGGCATCCCCAGGCGTCTCTGAACCACGTGCGCCCCCGGTCCCGAAGCCACCACCCCTTGGGAACGACATGTACAGCCAGCTCACCGTACCCGATGGAGAGCCGGTCCCTGTGACAGAGGGATGGGTTCACCCCAGTTGGCGGAAGGACCAGTCCGCAGAGGCCGAGGCCCCGCTTGCTCCACTCCTGCCCGTACCGCAGCCAGTCGCCGTCCCCCAGCTCCCGGAGGAAGAGGTCCAGCTAGAATGGGACCAGTCCGGGGAGGATCCAATGGGGTTTGCACAGGAGATGCTGGCGGCCGCAGTTCGCAGGCGGGAGATTTGTGAGCAGCTTGCCAAGGAGGAGTGGGCGCGGCGTCAGAAGAGGGAGCAGCTGCAGGCCCGGAGCGCAGAGGAGAAGACACAGACTCGTAGAAACCCCCAAGCAGCACGCGGTGCTAAAGTAGCTGGGACCATGGTGAAGTTCCACCAGGAGAAAGGGTGGGGGTTTATCCGGGACTCTACCACAGCAACTGACCTCTACGTTGACAGGAGGGATGTGGAGGGCCACCTGCCAAAGGGGCACCGGAGACGAGAGCTGTTCGTGGGAGATCGGGTAACGTACACCTGGCATCGAGACCTAAAAGGGTGGTATGCCCTCAATGTCCAGAGGGTGGAAGAGGAACAGTACCAAGAGCATTGCTACCCAGAGGACCCGGACGGGTCTGAAGAGTATGGCGAGGAGGAAGAGCGTGCATCAGGAGGACACAGTTATTAAAATGTGAGTGCACTGTAAATAGTTGCCCGTTAGGGCACAGAAGAGAAAGTTCACCCCGGATGGGGATTGTTGCCTGACTGTTGTTGTTTGAATAACCGGTTGAGGACTGGGAGCAGCCAACTCTTTGTTTATATCTGGCTGAGGACTGAGAGCAGCCACTTTTTAGGAACTATCCGACTGAGGACTGGGAGCGGTCAACTCTGTAAATAGTTGCACTTCCTAAAGTGTTTTTTTAAGAAACTACAACAATTGACCGCAGAACAAAAACCCTTTAGAGGTGGCCGAAGACGAGGTCCGGCAGCTAGATCAGCTACACCTTGCAGCCACCCCAGGGCCTTCGTTGAGGGTTTACAAGTGGGTCCCTCGTGTTTAAAAAGTTTTGCTAAAGTTTGCACCTAATGAATGGACACCTGGTTGCAGCAGGAGCTGTAACTCACTGAAGGACTCCGTCGTAATAATGCTGCTGAAAGAGTTTTGTGTTTCTCTACTTGAAAATCTGTTTTGAATTTGTATGCTGAAAAGTCATATTGAAAGTGAAAAATGTTATATGATAACCATAACCTCTAAAAGAAAAATTGCCTCCCATAAAGGGATGAGTTATAATGGTTTATAATCTTACATGTGGATGCATTCTAAAAATTTGCATGTTTTGAACTGTCTTTTACTCTGTTGCTGCCCGCGGACGTGCTGTGATTTACCAGGGGGGAATGTAGCACCCTGGGGGTTCGGTTGCTACAGAGGTATTGCATCTCTTCCAGACGTGCGATATCTCACTCTCAGGTAAGGATGGAGTGTGGGTCAGGACCCCGACACCTGCATGCATTACACCACATGTACGGGGGGCAGGGCGAACGATATGCTCCAAGTAGAGCACAATAGTCCCTGTCCCTGTCTGGAGTGGGGGGAGGGAACACCTAGTAAAGGGGGAACCTGGTAGTGCAGGAGCAGGGAGGAAGCAGTTCCTTGGTACACCTAGGGAAAAGGTGGGCACCATCTTAGTTCAGAGAGAAGTCGGTTCAGTGGAGTCAGAGAGAAGATGTGACAGAGCAGGACTCTGTGGAGCTCTGCTCCGGACGCGGTTCTAACCTGTGAGACCCCATCAGCACTGAAAGGAGGGAGAGAGAGTAGGGGAGAAGAGATGAAGAAGAGCGGAGGAGGCTCCAGGAACATAGAGGAAAGAAGGGGCCCCAGGGGTGTGGACCGGCTGATAGCCACCATATGCCCGCATCTACCTGAGTAGTGGGGTCAGGCCAAGGGGGAGACCGGTCCCTGAAACTAGTGGAGGTGGGGAACTACCCTCAACTAGAAACCGGAGGCTGTGACATTTTATATGGTGCAGCCCCTCGCTACACCCGCTAGGAAGGCACCACATAGGGTCAGGGAAACAGGCGCCGAAGTTTACCCAGAGAAGGCTCGAGGCAGCCGGACAGAAGCGTGGTCACTGGTGGGGTATGACAGGCCAGAGGAAGGACACGAGAAGGGGGTCCTGCGAAGCGCTCCAAAATTATCTGAGAGTTGGCCGAGCCCCTTCACCTGGTGAACATGGTGCGACGCGGGAAGTTACAGCCGGCCGGAGTAACGTGGAGTAACGAACTGTGAGTAAAGATCCTGGACTGCATTACAGAGACTCTGAGTTGTTATTCCCGCGCACCATCACCCCCATCATTCACCTACACTGCCCTGGGGCTACACTCTTCAAGTGGGGAGTTATACCATCCCTGTGCTGCTCACCAACATCAGCCCCAGCGGTCTGCGCTGCAGCGGCGGTTCATCCTGACCGCAATCCACGGGTGGCGTAGTCGGACATTCGAAAATAATGAAAACCATATCAATAGACTTCCACTGGTTTGACCACCCTGAGCCACGGGACCGGGTCATCGCCACGGTGACTACAACCCCCAGCATCCCACCAAAGGCCCGGTTCCGGGTTCCCTACGCGGCCCGGGGGGCGAGTCAGATCCCTACTCAATGTCCGTTATAAATTAATGGTTGGGTTTATGTATCCATAAACTGATTGCCATATATACAATTGATTAGCCTAGATAGTATCTAGAATTATAGTATGCTAGATCAAATTATACTGATACCCAAGTATTGAGCCAAGATATATTATGCATATAATTCACAGAACCAGTAAATGAATAGGATTGCGAATTTACATGGCCCAATTAATTATAATCCCCATATTATTCAGGACAGTATGCAGTGGTATCAAAGATCTAGTATATTTTTCACTATGGACAGATACACCACCACAACAGTATTCTGTGATATTATATGCCAAGGCACGAAGTCTGTTCGAAGTTATATGTGGCTCACATTCACTACTGGAGCTCTCCCATGCTGCACACTGCTCACACATGTGTTTGTGCTGCTGGCAGGAGAAGCCGTATGGAGATTACCACCACATCTGCTGTCCCTCATGAACGAGACACACACCATTATCTTTATCGGCATGGGTCTAAGGTTCATGGGGCTCAAATATACTGTTACCAGCGCTCTCCCACGCTGCCCACACATGTGTGTGTGCGGCCAGTGGGAAAAGCCGAATGGGGATTCCACTGCACTTGCGGCCTCTCAGATGTAAGAGACAGACAGCTTAGTAGATGTGGGTCTAGGTTTAATATCATACAATAAACCACACAGGACAGGCCAGGACCTCCAAGCCGTAGAAAGACAGTTCATGACACGTGTTCAGCTTGAACACCCAATAGTTGTAAGGCACAGAGGAATCACGGAGGACGCTGGTACGGTCGCCAAGGTACTCCTTCAGCATCTCCCAAAACTTTCCCCTCCTTGCCAAAGTGCCCAGTACATCAGGGCCTGGGCACTAGGAGGGTCTGATAAAACTGTCTCAGACCTTTGACAGTGTTCCCCTGCCTCTGTTGGATCTGGTTTGTGTCTCCCTCACCTGTACTCCTTGGTTGTCCAAGGCATTGTGACCTCTGCTGCCAGCATTGTCAGATGGGAATTTTTTAAATCTTCAAGAGCCTTCTGGTACTGCAACACTTTATTAGACCTCTCCGCCATGGGAATGAGAGATAGAAAGTTTTCCTTGTAGCGCGGGTCTAGAAGTGTGACCAACCAGTAATTACTGTTGCCCAAAATGTGTAAAATGCAATGGTCACGGGAAAGGCAGCTGAACATAAATTCGGCTATGTGTGCCAGACTGCCAACAGCCAAGACCTCCCTGTGCTCACCAAGAGGATGACTGTCTATGTTTTCCTCCTCGGGCTCCTCCTGGGCCTCCTCCTCATCCTCCCTCTCCTCCCACTCTTCAAGACATCCACACTGAACAGACGGTATGAATGTGGTGTGGGTAGTACCGTCTGTAGTGCAGGAAACCAGCTCCTGTTCCTCCTCTTCCTCATCCTCCTCCTCCTCCTCATTATCACCCAATCCACGTTGAGATGAGATGAGACTGTGCTGTATAGCATCACCCTGTATAAATCTTTGCTCAATTTCATCGTGCTCCGCCTGCCAAGCCTCCTCTTTAATTGTGAGCAGTGAGCATTTCAGTAAGCAGAGAAGTGGGATGGTGACGCTAATTATGGCGTCATCACCGCTCATCATCTTGGTAGAGTCCTCAAAGTTTTGGAGAATGGCACAGATGTCAGACATCAATGCTCACTCATCAGCTCTTAAGTGCGGAGGCTGATCGGAATACCGATGGGCGTGTTGAAGCTGGTACTTAACAACTGCCCTCTGCTGCTCACAAATCCTTCCCAACATATGCAATGTTGAGTTCCAACCCATGATGACATTGCATACCAGTCGGTGAGCTGGAAGCTGCAAACACTGCTGAAGAACTGACAGGGTGGTGGAAGCTGTAACTGACTTTCGGAAATGGACACACACGCGGCGTACTTTCACAAGCTTCTCAGGCAGATCAGCGTAGATTTTGAGAAACTGCTGAATCTCTAAGTTGAGTACATTGGCCAGGCATGGTATGTGTGTAAGGTTGCCAAGCTTCAGAGCCGCCACCAGGTTCTGGCCATTGTCACACACGACCATGTCTGGTTGTAGGTTCAGCCGTGAGAGCCACAGATCTGCCTGCTGTTACAGCTTTCAACAACTCTTCAGCAGTGTGCGGTTTGTCGCCTAAGCAGATTAGCTTCAGCAGAGCCTGTTGCCGCTTGGCCGAGGCAGTGCTGCAGTGCTTCCAGATTGCGACTGATGTGGTTGTTTCGGAGATGGAGTCTGAAGAGGAGGAGGTGCAGGAGCTGCTGTAGAATGTGGGGGCAACCTTGATTGACCCAGGGCCCGCAATCCTCAGAGTCAGGAGGATGTGTTCCATCCGTGAGTCCGACTGGGTCTCGGCTTCCACAATATTCACCCAGTGTGCCATCAGTGAAATGTAGCATCGCTGGCCACAAGCACTTGTCCATGTGTCCGTGGTTAGTTGACCTTCCCAGTAACTGTGTTGGTGAGGGCACGGGTAATGTTCTGGGACACGTGCTTGTTTAAGGCGGGGACGACACATCCAGAGAAGTAGTGATGGCTGGGAACCGAGTACTGAGGGACTGACACTGCCATGAGACTGTAGAAAGCTTCTGTGGTGCCCCTGAGAGTTCGGTCGCCACAGAGGTACTGCATCTCATCCAGAGGTGTGGTATCTCACTCTCAGGTAAGGAAGCAGTACAGCCCGGGACCCAAACACCTGCATCCAACACATTCCACTTCAGTGGGGGCAGGGCGAGATTGCTCCTAAGGGAGAGCACAGTCCCTGGTCCCTAGCTGAAGGGTGGAACTATGTAGAGGGTGTGGGTGGAGGAAATAGATTAGGGGAGCACATGAAAGGAAGTGATATAAAAGAGGGAACCATCTTGTTCAAAGGGGGCAGTTGGAGGAGGAAAGTAATGGAAGCAGGGGCTCTGCACGAGCTCTGCTCCCGAGAGGGCCTGAGGAGAGGCCCAAGACTGAAGGAGCAGGAAGGGCTCCAGGAATGAGGAAGGGACCCCAGGGGTAGGGGCAGTGCTGGAGGCCACCCGTATGCTCGAATCCACCAGGAGGTAGAGGGGTCAGGCCACACAAAGGGGACCGGTCCCTCAGCTAGCAGAGTACTCTATGTCTCAACTAGAAACCGGAGGCGGCAATATTTCAAGTCCTGCAGCCAACAGTCCATATCAGTCTCACCAAGAAGGTAGCCATAGAGGACCCAGGAGACGGAACAGACGTTGTCCGACAAGGCCCACGGGTACCGGATTGGGACACTAGATATGAGGTGCAGGGAGACGGCCAGAGAGAGAGAATACACAGAAGGGGGTCCCGCTAAGTACTCCGGAGATATCTGAGGGTTGACTGAACCCCTCGCTGAGTAAGCGCAGCACGACGAGAGAAGTTACACTGGTACCTGTAACTTGGACTGCAACAACCGTGAGTAAAGACCCTGAGGACTGCACCCCACTGACTCTGTGATCATTATCTGCGCCATCACCCCTGCACTACAACGCCCAGCATCACCTATAACATATACCACATTCCCTGCCCTGGAGCTAAGCTCTGCCTGTGGAGAGCTTAACCAACCCTGCTGCACCAACATCAGCTCCAGAGGTTCTGCACAGCAGCGGCGGCTCCATATAGCCGCATACCACAGGTGGCGCCATGAACTATATATATATAAAATCACAAAATCCCCTGTAAATAAACCTCTTTTGAATGACCGCCCTGGGTCACGGACCGGGTCACCGCCACTGTGACATCTCCCCAAACAACGACCGGCCCGGCACCGAGTACCCCACAGCCCAGGGGGCGCGTCACTTCCATCTCCACAAGTCTAAAAGGCAACATTTCCAGTGCAAGCAGTCAGGAAATGTGGCAGTTTACTATTGTGGACTGTGGGTGGCTGCATGTTTACATTTGCGTTTCTAGGACTGTGGTAGGGTTCAACTGAATGCTGCACTGGGACAAGGATGTGGATGTGGTTGCTGACGGTTGTGGTTGCAAGTGTGCAATGACAGGTGCAGGGTGGGAGGCATCTTCGCCTGCATCATGGATAGGGGATTGGCGTGCACTTTCAACAGCGGAACAGGCAGTGGTGTCATCCGCAGACACTGATTCTGGACCTGGAGTTTGGCCCAACTAGTCTGATGCTTTGCTGTCATGTGCCTGAGCATGCTGGTGGTGGTCAGGCTGGAAGTTTTGCTGCCCCTCCTGATGCTTGTATGGCAGATGTTGCAAAAGGCCTATTTTGGGTTAACTGGACAGTCTTTATAAAAGAGCCAGACTCGGGAAGACCTAACAGTTGGACTTGCAACTTCCCTCAAATTGTTGTTTTGAGGAAAAGTTGCCCACCTTGTGTCTGTGGCCATGCCACTGCTTCTTCCTGCCTGGTATGGTTCTACGGCTCCCTCCCCCCACTGCTGTCCTTGCTCTGCATATCACCTTGCCAGGTTGAGTCAGTAACTTTATCGTCCACCACCTCATCTTCCACTTCTGCATGCTCATCCTCCTCCTGACCTGCTGGCAATTTTGGCTCCTCATCATCCACCTCTTGCGACAGTAATTTCACTTTCCCACCTTCGCCTTCGTGTGACCTTGGCTGTTCAAATATTTTGGCATCGCTACGTGCAATCTCCTCATGCCGCGCTTGAAACGGACAGAGCGAGAGGCCAGAATCTATAAATAGAAATGTGAACAGCTCTTCAGAGTGTCCAATTGTGGGATCACTTGTCTCCGAGCACTTGGCATGGTGGGAGGAAGGAGACTCAGGGTGAGGAATATGTGGTCCAGACTCACATCTACTGAGACTGGACCATGTGGAAGACAGAGTGGTGGTGGTGGCAAACTGACTGGAAGCATTATCTGCTATCCTACCAACAACCTTTTCACACTGGTCTGAGTTCAATAGTGGTGTTCCAGGGACCCCTAGATAGTGGGACAGGAAGGTAGGTTAAAATGAAGTGGGTGCTTGTTGTGCTTCCTCTGCAGGCACAGTTTTATCTTGCCCACTGCCTCAGCCTCTGTGTGAACCATCAGCATCGCGTCCACTTTCCCATCGCTTACCACACACTTTGCCCATTTTGGATGTAGTATAATATTTTGCAGCTTGCAAAAAATGTCAAGATTATTACTGCAGTAATATTTGATCACGTCTGATGACCAATTTTTTTATGCAGTGGCGGAATAGAGATGCTATTGGTCAGCGACTTAATGTGGATATGTTTTCAACGCACAACTGGTAGACTTTAAATGGAGTATAAATCCCCATAAACAGCCCCTCCTCCTCATTCGCATCCCAGCTTTTATCTTTAACCCCTTTACAACCCAAGGTGGTTTGCACGTTAATGACCAGGACAATTTTTACAATTCTGACCACTGTCACTTTATGAGGCAATTTCTCTGGAACGCTTCAGCGGATCCCCCTAATTCTGAGAATGTTTTTTCGTGACATATTGTACTTCATGATTGTGGTAAAATTTCTTCGATATCACTTGCGTTTATTTGTGAAAAAAAACAGAAATTTGCCGAAAAATTTGAAAATGTAGCAATTTTCAAAATTTTAATTTTTATGCCCTTAAATCAGAGAGATATGTCACAAAAAGTTAATAAATAACATTTACCACATGTATACTTTACATCAGCACAATTTTGGAACTTTTTTCTTTTTATTAGGGAACTATAAGGGTTAAAAGTTGACCAGCGATTTCTCATTTTTCCAACAAAATGTACAAAATAATTTTTTTAGGGACCATATCACATTTGAAGTCACTTTGAGGGGTCTTTATGACAGAAAATACCCAAAAGTGACACCATTCTAAAAACTGCACCCGTCAAGGTGCTCAAAACCACATTCAAGAACTTTATTAACCCTTAAGGTGCTTCACAGGAATTTTTGGAATGTGTAAGAAAAAAATGAACATTTAACTTTTTTCACAAAAATGTTACTTTAGACCCAATTTTTTTTATTTTTGCAAGGGTAGCAGGAAAAAAATGGACCCCAAAATTTGTTGTGCAATTTCCCCTGAGCACGCAGATACCCCATATGTGGAGAAAAACACTGTTTGGGCGCATGGCAGGGCTCGGAAGGGAAGGAGCACCATTTGACTTTTTGAATGTAAAATTTGCTTGAATACTTAGCGGAGCCATGTTGTGTTTGGAGAGCTCCTGATGTGCCTAAACAGTAGAAACCCCCCACAAGTGACACCATCTTGGAAACTACACTGTGTTCCAAATTATTATGCAAATAATATTTTCTCAGATTTTCCCAAATTACCTATATGAATTGCAGTCATTGTAATTTTCCAGTCAAATAACTATTAGAGTACAATTGAAAGGTTTTTGTACAAACTGCCTATGATAACAGTATATTTTTAAAAAAATAAAAAACTCAAACTGCACTCAAAATGCATGTTCCAAATTATTATGCACAGCAGAGTTTTCAACCTTTTCATTTGAATAAACAACAAAAAAATGGTCATTTTTGAAATTATAAGCATTAGCAGGTTATTGCAAACTGAAATCAAACAGTTTTCAACTCAAAACTTTATTCTAGGTGATGTTACATTTGCACATAGGACCCCTTGTTCGAAAGGAGCTTCTGAACTCTCTTGTCCATTGAATTTGTCAGGTTTTGGATGGTTTCTGCTTTAATTGTTTTGCATGAGGACAGAATACCCTCCCAGAGCTGTTGCTTAGATGTGAACAGCCTCCCGCCATCATAGACACTCCTTTTGATGATGCTCCAGAGGTTCTCAATGGGGTTGAGGTCAGGGAAGCATGGGTGCCACACCATAAGTTTGTCCACTTTTATGCCCATAGCAGCCAAAGATGCAGATGTGTTATGTGCAGCATGAGACGGGGCATTATCATGCATGAAATGATCTCGATGGTCCAGATGGATGGAGTGGAGGATGGCTGGCCGCGAAGTATATGGGGCGGAGACTCGAGCATGTCACTCGAGCACCCGCGATACTCAGTGCATACCCGACCACCCGATGCAAGCTCAAGTAGCGAGCAATTGCGCTCAACACTAGACGCCATATTGTCATCTATTTTTTTTTTTACTTTTGAAAAAAATCCCAACCCTAACCCTAGCCTAACCCTAACCCCAACCCCAACCCTAACGCTAGCCCAACCCTAACCCTAGCCCAACCCTAACCCTAACCCGAGAGTTTATTTTTTACGCCGTTCCTTGTGCGGTATAAGTGATTAGACTTTATTCTTTGGGTCAGTGTGATTACAGTGATACCAGAATCATATCGGGTTTTTATGATTGACAGCTGTCACACACTAAAAGACGCACTTTTTTGTAAAATCTAGTTTTTGCATCGCCATTAGTGTTGAGCGATACCTTCCGATATCGAGAAATATCGGATCGGATTGTATCGGACCGATACCCAAAAAATATCGGATATCGCCGATTCCGATACCGGAAACCAATGCAAGTCAATGGGACACAAATATCGGAATGAAAATAAACCCTTTCTTTCCTTGTAGGTTAATTCTACATGAAGGAAAACAACTAAGAATAATGTAGAATGTATTGGGGGAGGTGGGGGAGACAATAAAGGCATAGAGGTTTAGCCCAATCAAATGGAATAGCAGGAATTAATATTTTTTTTAAGACGTTCTGAGTTACGGAAATATTGACTATGTTAAGTTGTCTTATATTTTGTCAGATATTTATGTTTCACTACTTCCATGCTCTTCACCTTTCTTTTTTACTTCTCCCACTCTTTCTCCTTCATCATCCTCAGCATCAGCATCTTTTTAATCAACTTCTTCTTCACCTTCTTCATCTTCTTCTTCTTCACCTTATTCGTATTATTCTTTTTTTTTACATTCTTCATATTCTTCTTATACAACTATTATTATTCTTCATATTCTACTTCTTCATCTTCTTCATATTCTTCTTCTTCATCATATTCTTATTTGTGACAGGCATTCCTGTAGTTGTTATCTATAAAAGTTTGAACATTACACCTTTCGTTCTGCCCGTCACAAAAGATTTACAACAGGATTTGTCCGCGTTCAGTTTGGCCTGCAGCAGCAGGTCTTTTCCAGGGGCACCACGAGGAGGAACGGACTCACCCACATACACTGCTTAGTCTTCTTCTGCTTATAATTTAGAAAATATCTTTTGCTCTGATTTTTAGTCTTATGCTTAATGTTCTTCCGCTTTTTGTTCTGCAGCTTCTTGTACTTCTGCTTCTTGGTTTTCTGTCTCTTGTTCTTCTGTATCTTGGTGGTTGTCTTCTTGTTCTTTGTCCTCTTGGTCATCTTCTTGGTCTTCTTCGGGGTAGTCTTCTGGGTCGTCGTCTTCAGGGTCCTCGTCTTCAGGGTCCTCGTCTTCTTCGGGGTGGTCTTCAGGGTCCTGGTCTTCATGGTCGTCGTCTTCGGGGTCCTCGTCTTCTTCGGGGTGCTCTTCATGGTCGTCGTCTCCAGGGTCATCATCTTCGGGGTCCTCGTCTTCTTTGGGGTGGTCTTCAGGGTCCTCGTCTTCAGGGTCCTCGTCTTCGGGGTCCTCGTTTTCTTCGGGGTGGTCTTCTGGGTCCTCGTCTTTAGGGTCCTCGTCAGGGAGATCAAAGTGATTACCAAGAACCATTTCAAAAAGCTTGAACTTGGAAATATAGCAGAAGGTACAAGAAGGCTGAGGAACTGCCGAGAACCAGCTGACGGTACTGGAACCCGGATGGGTAACAGAAGGTACTAGAACCAATGGAACTACCGAGGACCAGCTGACGGTACTGGAACTCAGTTACTAAGCTGGAGGTACCTGTGCCAGAAAGCACTACAAAGGACCAGCAGACGTTGGTGAAACTTGGATACCGAGAAGGAGGCACCTAAGCCAAACGCACTGCCGAGAACCAGCTGACGGTACTGGAACCCGGATGGGTAGCAGAAGGTACAAGAGCCAATGGAACTACCGAGGACCAGCTGACGGTACTGGAACCCGGTTACTAAGCAGGAGGTACCTGTGCCAGAAAGCACTACCAAGGACCAGCAGACGTTGGTGGAACTTGGATACCGAGAAGGAGGCACCTAAGCCAAAGGCACTGCCGAGAACCAGCTGATGGTACTGGAACCCGGATGGGTGGCAGAAGGTACAAGAGCCAATGGAACTAACGAGGACCAGCTGACGGTACTGGAACTCAGTTACTAAGCTGGAGGTACCTGTGCCAGAAAGCACTACCAAGGACCAGCAGACGTTGGTGAAACTTGGATACCGAGAAGGAGGCACCTAAGCCAAACGCACTGCCGAGAACCAGCTGACGGTACTGGAACCCGGATGGGTAGCAGAAGGTACAAGAGCCAATGGAACTACCGAGGACCAGCTGACGGTACTGGAACCCGGTTACTAAGCAGGAGGTACCTGTGCCAGAAAGCACTACCAAGGACCAGCAGATGTTGGTGGAACTTGGATACCGAGAAGGAGGCACCTAAGCCAAAGGCACTGCCGAGAACCAGCTGATGGTACTGGAACCCGGATGGGTGGCAGAAGGTACAAGAGCCAATGGAACTAACGAGGACCAGCTGACGGTACTGGAACTCATTTACTAAGCAGGAGGTACCTGTGCCAGAAAGCACTACCAAGGACCAGCAGACGGTGGTGGAACTTGGATACCGAGAAGGAGGCACCTAAGCCAAAGGCACTGCCGAGAACCAGCTGACGGTACTGGAACTCGGATGGGTAACAGAAGGTACCCATGAAAAAAAAAGTTGCAAGGCCGCGAGCCGGCCGCAGTTACCAAAACCCACAGTCCTACAGGGGGTGCTTGTCCTATTGGCACTATGGAACCAGCCTTCATTGCCAGATCCCGCAGCCCACATAGGAGTCACCTAAACTGCAGGCACCATATAGTCGGCTAACCAGACCCCAACACGACAGGAAAACGCATTGGAGGCAAAGTGTCGTTGACACTACCCGGAAACAGCTGGCGTGCTGGTACCAGGCTGGGCAGGAGGGAGTACCCGTGCCAAAGACACTGCCAAGAACCAGCTGACGGTACTGGAACTCGAATGGGTAGCAGAAGGTACAAGAGCCAATGGAACTACCGAGACCAGCTGACGGTACTGGAACCCGGTTACTAAGCAGGAGGTACCTGTGCCAGAAAGCACTACCAAGGACCAGCAGACGTTCATAGAATCATAGATTCATAGAATGGTAGAGTTGGAAGGGACCTCCTGGGTCATCTGGTCCAACCCCCTGCTCAAAGCAGGATTCACTAAATCATCTCAGACAGATGTCTGTCCAGCCTCTGTTTGAAGACGTCCATTGAAGGGGAACTCACCACCTCTCGTGGCAGCCTGTTCCACTCATTAATCACCCTAACTGTCAAAAAGTTTTTTCTAATATCTAATCTGTGTCTCCTCCCATTTAGTTTCATCCCATTGCTTCTAGTCTTTCCTTGTGCAAATGAGAATAAAGGTGATCCTTCTACAATGTGACAGCCCTTGACATATTTGTAGACAGCTATTAAGTCTCCTCTCAGTCTTCTTTTTTGCAAGCTAAACATTCCCAAATCCTGCAACCGTTCCTCATAGGACATGGTTTGCAGACCAGTCACCATTCTGGTCGCTCTTCTCTGAACTTGCTCCAGTTTGTCTATGTCTTTTTTAAAATGTGGTGCCCAAAACTGTACACAGTATTTCAGATGAGGTCTGACCAAAGAGGAGTAAAGACCAATAATGACTTCACGTGATCTAGACTGTATGCTTCTGTTAATACATCCCAGAATTGTATTTGCCTTTTTTGCTGCTGCATCACACTGTTGACTCATGTTCAGTCTATGATCTATTAGTATACCTAAGTCTTTTTCACATGTACTGTTGCTTAGCTCTATTCCTCCCATTCTGTATATGCTTTTTTCATTTTTATTGCCCAGATGTAGTACTTTGCATTTTTCCCTGTTAAAAACCATTCTGTTGGTTGCTGCCCACTGCTCCAGTTTATTTAGGTCTTTTTGAATCCTCTCTCTCTCTTCTCTAGTATTAGCTATCCCTCCTAGCTTTGTGTCATCAGCAAATTTAATCAGTTTACCCTCAATTCCTTCATCTAAATCATTGATAAAGATGTTGAACAATACAGGTCCCAGGACGGAGCCCTGTGGTACCCCACTTGAGACATTCATCCAGCTGGATGTGAAGCCATTTACAACCACCCTTTGAGTCCGATCACTAAGCCAGTTATGAATCCACCTAACAGTTGCCTGGTCCATTGCATACTTGGTCATTTTTTCAATAAGGATGGTGTGAGATACTTTGTCAAATGCTTTGTTGAAGTCAAGATATACTATATCTACAGCATTTCCCTGATCCACCCAGTCAGTGATTCTGTCATAGAAGGAAATTAAGTTAGTCTGACATGACTTGTTAGTTATAAACCCATGCTGACTCTGGTTAATCGCTTCATTCTTATCCAGGTACTTACATACATGTTGTTTAATAATTTGTTCAAAGATTTTTCCTGGTATAGAAGTCAGACTCACCGGCCTATAGTTCCCTGGGTCCACCTTCTTCCCCTTTTTGAAGATAGGAACAACATTTGCTCTTCTCCAGTCTTCTGGGACTTCTCCTGTTCTCCAAGAATTTTCAAAGATTATGGAGAGTGGTTCTAAAATTTCTTCTACGATCTCCTTCAGTACTCTGGGGTGTAATTCATCTGGACCAGGAGACTTGAACTCATTTATGTTAGCTAAATATTCCCTCACAATCTTTCTGTTTACAGATAACTTGGATTCTTCTATTCCTTTAAAAGGACAGTGAAGATCAGTTGATGTTACATTTTCTTTCTGAGAGAAAACAGATGCAAAATAGGAATTAAAAAGTTTGGCCTTCTCAACATCCTCTCTTACCATTTCTCCATTTTCATCCTGTAAAAATCCTATAGCATCTTTGACTTTTCTTTTACTTTTGACATACCCCCAAAATCCTTTTTTATTGCTTTTGACATCTCTTGCAAGCCTTAATTCATTGTCAGCTTTAGCTAACCTGATACAAGCCCTACAGGATCTGCAGACTGCATTATAATCTTCTTTAGATATGCCTCCCTCTTTCCATTTAATAAACATTTCTTTCTTTCTTTTTAGCATGTGTTTAAGTTCTGTGTTCATCCATCCTGGTTTCCTTAAATGCTTCCCATTCTTCCTACTTTTCGGGATTGTTAACGATTGTGCTTTGAGAATCTCATTTTTAAAAATTTCCCATCCTTCCTGGACATTTTTGTCCTTAAGGACATCCAGCCATTGGATCCCTCCTATTCTCTTTCTGAGTCTCTTAAAATCTGCCTTTCTAAAATCTAACCTTGAAGTTTGAGTCTTCACATGTCTTCCTCCTCTAGTTATCCAAAATTCTATAATAGCATGATCGCTGCCTCCTAGGGTCCCAGCCACTTTTACCTCCTCAACCATTTCCTCCTTGTTTATAAGGATTAGATCCAAAGTAGCAGATCCCCTTGTTTTCTCCCCTACCTTTTGGAAGATAAAGTTGTCAGCAAGAGAGGATAAGAATTTGCTTGACCTGTTAGTTTTACTTGAGAGAGATTTCCAACAAATGTCTGGATAGTTGAAATCTCCCATGACCACTACGTCATATTTTTTTGAGAACTTGGTCATTTGATACATAAAGAGTTCATCCATATCTTCAGCTTGCCCAGGTGGCCTGTAGTAAATGCCTACAATGGTGTCCTTTCCGTTGTTCTCTCCTTGTATTCTTACCCAAACAGTTTCCACAGAACTCCCAGTCTCTGAAGCTTCAATCTCTGTGCAGATATACGCTTTTCTAACATACAATGCGACACCTCCTCCTCGTTTATCAAGTCTGTTTCTTGCAAATAAGTTGTATCCTTTTAGCCTTTTATTCCAATCATGTGTATCGTCCCACCAAGTTTCAGTGATTCCAATGACATCATATTTCTTTTCCTGCGTTAGTAGTTCTAATTCTCCTTGTTTGTTGCCCATGCTTTGTGCATTTGTATAAAAACATTTTAGTTTGTGATTGGTTTCTCTTCCTCCCATATTTTTATTATTTAAATTGTTTTGTCTTTGTTCTTCCTTTCCACTTCCTGTAGCAGAGATCTCAATAGTATTTGTCAGCTGTATGGCTTTTTCTGGCCTTTTGCTTCCCTTCCCACATTGTTCTAGTTTAAAGCACTCCTGATGAGTGCAGCAAGGCAAATACATGTTTTCCAGTCTTCGTAAGGTGCACCCCATCTCTAGCAAGTAGTCCATCGTATAGGTAATTCATTCCGTGATCCAGAAATCCAAATCCTTGTTGACGGCACCATCGACGTAGCCAGTTGTTCACCTGTAGAATCTTATTCCACCTCATTGTTCCATGGCCATCCACTGGGAGGATGGATGAGAAGACCACCTGCGCTCCCAATTCTTTCACTTTCTTGCCCAAGTCTTCAAAGTCACTGCAGATGGTTTCCAGGTCCTTTCTTGCGGTGTCATTTGTCCCCACATGTATTAGCAGGAATGGGTAGTGATCTGTAGGTCTGAAGAGTCTTGATATCCTGTCAGGCACATCTTTAATTTTTGCTCCTGGAAGACAGCACATTTCTCTTGAGGTTATGTCTGGTCTGCAGATAGCAGCCTCTGTTCCTCTTAACAGGGAATCCCCCATGACCACCACTCTCCGTTTTTACTTCACAACATTCTTCTTTCTCCATCCAGGAGGATTCTGAGGGCTTACAAGGTTATTCATTGCTGGCAAAGTCTTATCTTGCTGTATTTCTTCATGGTTCTCCTGCGAGAGAGCCTGGTACTGGTTCCTGAGCAGTATAGGTGCTGACTGCCTCTCTATCCTCCTGCTTCTCTGGGTCACATGCTTCCATTCCTCTGTTTCCTCAGGTGCAGTTCGAATTTCTTCTCTTTCTGAATCATGAAGAGATAATTCTGCTCTGTCTAAGAACTCTTCACCTTCCTTAATGATTTTCAAGGTAGTTAACCTCTCTTCTAGATTTCACAACTTTTCCTCCAACAGGGACACAAGCTTGCATTTCTGGCATGTGAAGTTTGGCTTTTCCACTGGCAAGTCTGTGAACATGTAGCAGGATATGCAGCTCACCAAATGGCTCCTGGACTCTTCCATGTTCTTACTGTTAATGTTCTGAAAACAGTGAAAAAAGCTTAAAAAAAAAGCTTCAAAACCGGCGCGCGGTTTACCGATGTCCTCTTTTCAGCTCCAACAGCCAAAATCCAGTGCTCTTTGAGCTCACGGAGACTCTTCACTTACCCCAAAATGCAGTGGGAATATGCAAACTATCTCCTCAGGACTCCTCCCCTGGTTTACCGATGACCTCTTTTCAGCTCCAACAGCCAAAATCCAGTGTTCTTTGAGCTCACGGAGACTCTTCACTTACCCCAAAATGCAGTGGGAATATGCAAATTATCTCCTCAGGACTCCTCCCCTGGTTTACCGATGACCTCTTTTCAGCTCCAACAGCCAAAATCCAGTGTTCTTTGAGCTCACGGAGACTCTTCACTTACCCCAAAATGCAGTGGGAATATGCAAATTATCTCCTCAGGACTCCTCCCCTGGTTTTGGTGGAACTTGGATACCGAGAAGGAGACACCTAAGCCAAAGGCACTGCCGAGAACCAGCTGACGGTACTGGAACCCGGATGGGTAGCAGAAGGTACAAGAGCCAATGGAACTACCGAGGACCAGCTGACGGTACTGGAACCCGGTTACTAAGCAGGAGGTACCTGTGCCAGAAAGCACTACCAAGGACCAGCAGACGTTGGTGGAACTTGGATACCAAGAAGGAGGCACCTAAGCCAAAGGCACTGCCGAGAACCAGCTGATGGTACTGGAACCCGGATGGGTGGCAGAAGGTACAAGAGCCAATGGAACTAACGAGGACCAGCTGACGGTACTGGAACTCATTTACTAAGCAGGAGGTACCTGTGCCAGAAAGCACTACCAAGGACCAGCAGATGGTGGTGGAACTTGGATACCGAGAAGGAGGCACCTAAGCCAAAGGCACTGCCGAGAACCGGCTGACGGTACTGGAACTCGGATGGGTAACATAAGGTACCCATGAAAAAAAAAGTTGCAAGGCCGCGAGCCAGCCGAGTTACCGAAACCCACAGTCCTACAGGGGGTGCTTGTCCTATTGGCACTATGGAACCAGCCTTCATTGCCAGATCCCGCAGCCCACATAGGAGTCACCTAAACTGTAGGCACCATAGAGTCGGCTAACCAGACCGCAACGCGACAGGACAACGCATTGGAGGCAAAGTGTCGTTGACACTACCCGGAAACAGCTGGCGTGCTGGTACCAGGCTGGGCAGGAGGGAGTACCCGTGCCAAAGACACTGCCAAGAACCAGCTGACGGTACTGGAACTCGAATGGGTAGCAGAAGGTACAAGAGCCAATGGAACTACCGAGGACCAGCTGATGGTACTGGAACTCAGTTACTAAGCAGGAGGTACCTGTGCCAGAAAGCACTACCAAGGACCAGCAGACGTTCGTGGAACTTGGATACCGAGAAGGAGGCACCTAAGCCAAAGGCACTGCCGAGAACCAGCTGACGGTACTGGAACCCGGATAAGTAGCAGAAGGTACAAGAGCCAATGGAACTACCAAGGACCAGCTGACGGTACTGGAACCCGGTTACTAAGCAGGAGGTACCTGTGCCAGAAAGCACTACCAAGGACCAGCAGACGTTGGTGGAACTTGGATACCGAGAAGGAGGCACCTAAGCCAAAGGCACTGCCGAGAACCAGCTGATGGTACTGGAACCCGGATGGGTGGCAGAAGGTACAAGAGCCAATGGAACTAACGAGGACCAGCTGACGGTACTGGAACTCAGTTACTAAGCTGGAGGTACCTGTGCCAGAAAGCACTACCAAGGACCAGCAGACGTTGGTGAAACTTGGATACCGAGAAGGAGGCACCTAAGCCAAACGCACTGCCGAGAACCAGCTGACGGTACTGGAACCCGGATGGGTAGCAGAAGGTACAAGAGCCAATGGAACTACCGAGGACCAGCTGACGGTACTGGAACCCGGTTACTAAGCAGGAGGTACCTGTGCCAGAAAGCACTACCAAGGACCAGCAGATGTTGGTGGAACTTGGATACCGAGAAGGAGGCACCTAAGCCAAAGGCACTGCCGAGAACCAGCTGATGGTACTGGAACCCGGATGGGTGGCAGAAGGTACAAGAGCCAATGGAACTAACGAGGACCAGCTGACGGTACTGGAACTCATTTACTAAGCAGGAGGTACCTGTGCCAGAAAGCACTACCAAGGACCAGCAGACGGTGGTGGAACTTGGATACCGAGAAGGAGGCACCTAAGCCAAAGGCACTGCCGAGAACCAGCTGACGGTACTGGAACTCGGATGGGTAACAGAAGGTACCCATGAAAAAAAAAGTTGCAAGGCCGCGAGCCGGCCGCAGTTACCAAAACCCACAGTCCTACAGGGGGTGCTTGTCCTATTGGCACTATGGAACCAGCCTTCATTGCCAGATCCCGCAGCCCACATAGGAGTCACCTAAACTGCAGGCACCATATAGTCGGCTAACCAGACCCCAACACGACAGGAAAACGCATTGGAGGCAAAGTGTCGTTGACACTACCCGGAAACAGCTGGCGTGCTGGTACCAGGCTGGGCAGGAGGGAGTACCCGTGCCAAAGACACTGCCAAGAACCAGCTGACGGTACTGGAACTCGAATGGGTAGCAGAAGGTACAAGAGCCAATGGAACTACCGAGACCAGCTGACGGTACTGGAACCCGGTTACTAAGCAGGAGGTACCTGTGCCAGAAAGCACTACCAAGGACCAGCAGACGTTCATAGAATCATAGATTCATAGAATGGTAGAGTTGGAAGGGACCTCCTGGGTCATCTGGTCCAACCCCCTGCTCAAAGCAGGATTCACTAAATCATCTCAGACAGATGTCTGTCCAGCCTCTGTTTGAAGACGTCCATTGAAGGGGAACTCACCACCTCTCGTGGCAGCCTGTTCCACTCATTAATCACCCTAACTGTCAAAAAGTTTTTTCTAATATCTAATCTGTGTCTCCTCCCATTTAGTTTCATCCCATTGCTTCTAGTCTTTCCTTGTGCAAATGAGAATAAAGGTGATCCTTCTACAATGTGACAGCCCTTGACATATTTGTAGACAGCTATTAAGTCTCCTCTCAGTCTTCTTTTTTGCAAGCTAAACATTCCCAAATCCTGCAACCGTTCCTCATAGGACATGGTTTGCAGACCAGTCACCATTCTGGTCGCTCTTCTCTGAACTTGCTCCAGTTTGTCTATGTCTTTTTTAAAATGTGGTGCCCAAAACTGTACACAGTATTTCAGATGAGGTCTGACCAAAGAGGAGTAAAGACCAATAATGACTTCACGTGATCTAGACTGTATGCTTCTGTTAATACATCCCAGAATTGTATTTGCCTTTTTTGCTGCTGCATCACACTGTTGACTCATGTTCAGTCTATGATCTATTAGTATACCTAAGTCTTTTTCACATGTACTGTTGCTTAGCTCTATTCCTCCCATTCTGTATATGCTTTTTTCATTTTTATTGCCCAGATGTAGTACTTTGCATTTTTCCCTGTTAAAAACCATTCTGTTGGTTGCTGCCCACTGCTCCAGTTTATTTAGGTCTTTTTGAATCCTCTCTCTCTCTTCTCTAGTATTAGCTATCCCTCCTAGCTTTGTGTCATCAGCAAATTTAATCAGTTTACCCTCAATTCCTTCATCTAAATCATTGATAAAGATGTTGAACAATACAGGTCCCAGGACGGAGCCCTGTGGTACCCCACTTGAGACATTCATCCAGCTGGATGTGAAGCCATTTACAACCACCCTTTGAGTCCGATCACTAAGCCAGTTATGAATCCACCTAACAGTTGCCTGGTCCATTGCATACTTGGTCATTTTTTCAATAAGGATGGTGTGAGATACTTTGTCAAATGCTTTGTTGAAGTCAAGATATACTATATCTACAGCATTTCCCTGATCCACCCAGTCAGTGATTCTGTCATAGAAGGAAATTAAGTTAGTCTGACATGACTTGTTAGTTATAAACCCATGCTGACTCTGGTTAATCGCTTCATTCTTATCCAGGTACTTACATACATGTTGTTTAATAATTTGTTCAAAGATTTTTCCTGGTATAGAAGTCAGACTCACCGGCCTATAGTTCCCTGGGTCCACCTTCTTCCCCTTTTTGAAGATAGGAACAACATTTGCTCTTCTCCAGTCTTCTGGGACTTCTCCTGTTCTCCAAGAATTTTCAAAGATTATGGAGAGTGGTTCTAAAATTTCTTCTACGATCTCCTTCAGTACTCTGGGGTGTAATTCATCTGGACCAGGAGACTTGAACTCATTTATGTTAGCTAAATATTCCCTCACAATCTTTCTGTTTACAGATAACTTGGATTCTTCTATTCCTTTAAAAGGACAGTGAAGATCAGTTGATGTTACATTTTCTTTCTGAGAGAAAACAGATGCAAAATAGGAATTAAAAAGTTTGGCCTTCTCAACATCCTCTCTTACCATTTCTCCATTTTCATCCTGTAAAAATCCTATAGCATCTTTGACTTTTCTTTTACTTTTGACATACCCCCAAAATCCTTTTTTATTGCTTTTGACATCTCTTGCAAGCCTTAATTCATTGTCAGCTTTAGCTAACCTGATACAAGCCCTACAGGATCTGCAGACTGCATTATAATCTTCTTTAGATATGCCTCCCTCTTTCCATTTAATAAACATTTCTTTCTTTCTTTTTAGCATGTGTTTAAGTTCTGTGTTCATCCATCCTGGTTTCCTTAAATGCTTCCCATTCTTCCTACTTTTCGGGATTGTTAACGATTGTGCTTTGAGAATCTCATTTTTAAAAATTTCCCATCCTTCCTGGACATTTTTGTCCTTAAGGACATCCAGCCATTGGATCCCTCCTATTCTCTTTCTGAGTCTCTTAAAATCTGCCTTTCTAAAATCTAACCTTGAAGTTTGAGTCTTCACATGTCTTCCTCCTCTAGTTATCCAAAATTCTATAATAGCATGATCGCTGCCTCCTAGGGTCCCAGCCACTTTTACCTCCTCAACCATTTCCTCCTTGTTTATAAGGATTAGATCCAAAGTAGCAGATCCCCTTGTTTTCTCCCCTACCTTTTGGAAGATAAAGTTGTCAGCAAGAGAGGATAAGAATTTGCTTGACCTGTTAGTTTTACTTGAGAGAGATTTCCAACAAATGTCTGGATAGTTGAAATCTCCCATGACCACTACGTCATATTTTTTTGAGAACTTGGTCATTTGATACATAAAGAGTTCATCCATATCTTCAGCTTGCCCAGGTGGCCTGTAGTAAATGCCTACAATGGTGTCCTTTCCGTTGTTCTCTCCTTGTATTCTTACCCAAACAGTTTCCACAGAACTCCCAGTCTCTGAAGCTTCAATCTCTGTGCAGATATACGCTTTTCTAACATACAATGCGACACCTCCTCCTCGTTTATCAAGTCTGTTTCTTGCAAATAAGTTGTATCCTTTTAGCCTTTTATTCCAATCATGTGTATCATCCCACCAAGTTTCAGTGATTCCAATGACATCATATTTCTTTTCCTGCGTTAGTAGTTCTAATTCTCCTTGTTTGTTGCCCATGCTTTGTGCATTTGTATAAAAACATTTTAGTTTGTGATTGGTTTCTCTTCCTCCCATATTTTTATTATTTAAATTGTTTTGTCTTTGTTCTTCCTTTCCACTTCCTGTAGCAGAGATCTCAATAGTATTTGTCAGCTGTATGGCTTTTTCTGGCCTTTTGCTTCCCTTCCCACATTGTTCTAGTTTAAAGCACTCCTGATGAGTGCAGCAAGGCAATTTCCAAATACATGTTTTCCAGTCTTCGTAAGGTGCACCCCATCTCTAGCAAGTAGTCCATCGTATAGGTAATTCATTCCGTGATCCAGAAATCCAAATCCTTGTTGACGGCACCATCGACGTAGCCAGTTGTTCACCTGTAGAATCTTATTCCACCTCATTGTTCCATGGCCATCCACTGGGAGGATGGATGAGAAGACCACCTGCGCTCCCAATTCTTTCACTTTCTTGCCCAAGTCTTCAAAGTCACTGCAGATGGTTTCCAGGTCCTTTCTTGCGGTGTCATTTGTCCCCACATGTATTAGCAGGAATGGGTAGTGATCTGTAGGTCTGAATAGTCTTGATATCCTGTCAGGCACATCTTTAATTTTTGCTCCTGGAAGACAGCACATTTCTCTTGAGGTTATGTCTGGTCTGCAGATAGCAGCCTCTGTTCCTCTTAACAGGGAATCCCCCATGACCACCACTCTCCGTTTTTACTTCACAACATTCTTCTTTCTCCATCCAGGAGGATTCTGAGGGCTTACAAGGTTATTCATTGCTGGCAAAGTCTTATCTTGCTGTATTTCTTCATGGTTCTCCTGCGAGAGAGCCTGGTACTGGTTCCTGAGCAGTATAGGTGCTGACTGCCTCTCTATCCTCCTGCTTCTCTGGGTCACATGCTTCCATTCCTCTGTTTCCTCAGGTGCAGTTCGAATTTCTTCTCTTTCTGAATCATGAAGAGATAATTCTGCTCTGTCTAAGAACTCTTCACCTTCCTTAATGATTTTCAAGGTAGTTAACCTCTCTTCTAGATTTCACAACTTTTCCTCCAACAGGGACACAAGCTTGCATTTCTGGCATGTGAAGTTTGGCTTTTCCACTGGCAAGTCTGTGAACATGTAGCAGGATATGCAGCTCACCAAATGGCTCCTGGACTCTTCCATGTTCTTACTGTTAATGTTCTGAAAACAGTGAAAAAAGCTTAAAAAAAAAGCTTCAAAACCGGCACGCGGTTTACCGATGTCCTCTTTTCAGCTCCAACAGCCAAAATCCAGTGCTCTTTGAGCTCACGGAGACTCTTCACTTACCCCAAAATGCAGTGGGAATATGCAAATTATCTCCTCAGGACTCCTCCCCTGGTTTACCGATGACCTCTTTTCAGCTCCAACAGCCAAAATCCAGTGTTCTTTGAGCTCACGGAGACTCTTCACTTACCCCAAAATGCAGTGGGAATATGCAAATTATCTCCTCAGGACTCCTCCCCTGGTTTACCGATGACCTCTTTTCAGCTCCAACAGCCAAAATCCAGTGTTCTTTGAGCTCACGGAGACTCTTCACTTACCCCAAAATGCAGTGGGAATATGCAAATTATCTCCTCAGGACTCCTCCCCTGGTTTACCGATGACCTCTTTTCAGCTCCAACAGCCAAAATCCAGTGTTCTTTGAGCTCACGGAGACTCTTCACTTACCCCAAAATGCAGTGGGAATATGCAAATTATCTCCTCAGGACTCCTCCCCTGGTTTACCGATGACCTCTTTTCAGCTCCAACAGCCAAAATCCAGTGTTCTTTGAGCTCACGGAGACTCTTCACTTACCCCAAAATGCAGTGGGAATATGCAAATTATCTCCTCAGGACTCCTCCCCTGGTTTACCGATGACCTCTTTTCAGCTCCAACAGCCAAAATCCAGTGTTCTTTGAGCTCACGGAGACTCTTCACTTACCCCAAAATGCAGTGGGAATATGCAAATTATCTCCTCAGGACTCCTCCCCTGGTTTTTGTGGAACTTGGATACCGAGAAGGAGACACCTAAGCCAAAGGCACTGCCGAGAACCAGCTGACGGTACTGGAACCCGGATGGGTAGCAGAAGGTACAAGAGCCAATGGAACTACCGAGGACCAGCTGACGGTACTGGAACCCGGTTACTAAGCAGGAGGTACCTGTGCCAGAAAGCACTACCAAGGACCAGCAGACGTTGGTGGAACTTGGATACCAAGAAGGAGGCACCTAAGCCAAAGGCACTGCCGAGAACCAGCTGATGGTACTGGAACCCGGATGGGTGGCAGAAGGTACAAGAGCCAATGGAACTAACGAGGACCAGCTGACGGTACTGGAACTCATTTACTAAGCAGGAGGTACCTGTGCCAGAAAGCACTACCAAGGACCAGCAGATGATGGTGGAACTTGGATACCGAGAAGGAGGCACCTAAGCCAAAGGCACTGCCGAGAACCGGCTGACGGTACTGGAACTCGGATGGGTAACATAAGGTACCCATGAAAAAAAAAGTTGCAAGGCCGCGAGCCAGCCGAGTTACCGAAACCCACAGTCCTACAGGGGGTGCTTGTCCTATTGGCACTATGGAACCAGCCTTCATTGCCAGATCCCGCAGCCCACATAGGAGTCACCTAAACTGTAGGCACCATAGAGTCGGCTAACCAGACCGCAACGCGACAGGACAACGCATTGGAGGCAAAGTGTCGTTGACACTACCCGGAAACAGCTGGCGTGCTGGTACCAGGCTGGGCAGGAGGGAGTACCCGTGCCAAAGACACTGCCAAGAACCAGCTGACGGTACTGGAACTCGAATGGGTAGCAGAAGGTACAAGAGCCAATGGAACTACCGAGGACCAGCTGATGGTACTGGAACTCAGTTACTAAGCAGGAGGTACCTGTGCCAGAAAGCACTACCAAGGACCAGCAGACGTTCGTGGAACTTGGATACCGAGAAGGAGGCACCTAAGCCAAAGGCACTGCCGAGAACCAGCTGACGGTACTGGAACCCGGATAAGTAGCAGAAGGTACAAGAGCCAATGGAACTACCAAGGACCAGCTGACGGTACTGGAACCCGGTTACTAAGCAGGAGGTACCTGTGCCAGAAAGCACTACCAAGGACCAGCAGACGTTGGTGGAACTTGGATACCGAGAAGGAGGCACCTAAGCCAAAGGCACTGCCGAGAACCAGCTGATGGTACTGGAACCCGGATGGGTGGCAGAAGGTACAAGAGCCAATGGAACTAACGAGGACCAGCTGACGGTACTGGAACTCAGTTACTAAGCTGGAGGTACCTGTGCCAGAAAGCACTACCAAGGACCAGCAGACGTTGGTGAAACTTGGATACCGAGAAGGAGGCACCTAAGCCAAACGCACTGCCGAGAACCAGCTGACGGTACTGGAACCCGGATGGGTAGCAGAAGGTACAAGAGCCAATGGAACTACCGAGGACCAGCTGACGGTACTGGAACCCGGTTACTAAGCAGGAGGTACCTGTGCCAGAAAGCACTACCAAGGACCAGCAGATGTTGGTGGAACTTGGATACCGAGAAGGAGGCACCTAAGCCAAAGGCACTGCCGAGAACCAGCTGATGGTACTGGAACCCGGATGGGTGGCAGAAGGTACAAGAGCCAATGGAACTAACGAGGACCAGCTGACGGTACTGGAACTCATTTACTAAGCAGGAGGTACCTGTGCCAGAAAGCACTACCAAGGACCAGCAGACGGTGGTGGAACTTGGATACCGAGAAGGAGGCACCTAAGCCAAAGGCACTGCCGAGAACCAGCTGACGGTACTGGAACTCGGATGGGTAACAGAAGGTACCCATGAAAAAAAAAGTTGCAAGGCCGCGAGCCGGCCGCAGTTACCAAAACCCACAGTCCTACAGGGGGTGCTTGTCCTATTGGCACTATGGAACCAGCCTTCATTGCCAGATCCCGCAGCCCACATAGGAGTCACCTAAACTGCAGGCACCATATAGTCGGCTAACCAGACCCCAACACGACAGGAAAACGCATTGGAGGCAAAGTGTCGTTGACACTACCCGGAAACAGTTGGCGTGCTGGTACCAGGCTGGGCAGGAGGGAGTACCCGTGCCAAAGACACTGCCAAGAACCAGCTGACGGTACTGGGACTCGAATGGGTAGCAGAAGGTACAAGAGCCAATGGAACTACCGAGACCAGCTGACGGTACTGGAACCCGGTTACTAAGCAGGAGGTACCTGTGCCAGAAAGCACTACCAAGGACCAGCAGACGTTCATAGAATCATAGATTCATAGAATGGTAGAGTTGGAAGGGACCTCCTGGGTCATCTGGTCCAACCCCCTGCTCAAAGCAGGATTCACTAAATCATCTCAGACAGATGTCTGTCCAGCCTCTGTTTGAAGACGTCCATTGAAGGGGAACTCACCACCTCTCGTGGCAGCCTGTTCCACTCATTAATCACCCTAACTGTCAAAAAGTTTTTTCTAATATCTAATCTGTGTCTCCTCCCATTTAGTTTCATCCCATTGCTTCTAGTCTTTCCTTGTGCAAATGAGAATAAAGGTGATCCTTCTACAATGTGACAGCCCTTGACATATTTGTAGACAGCTATTAAGTCTCCTCTCAGTCTTCTTTTTTGCAAGCTAAACATTCCCAAATCCTGCAACCGTTCCTCATAGGACATGGTTTGCAGACCAGTCACCATTCTGGTCGCTCTTCTCTGAACTTGCTCCAGTTTGTCTATGTCTTTTTTAAAATGTGGTGCCCAAAACTGTACACAGTATTTCAGATGAGGTCTGACCAAAGAGGAGTAAAGACCAATAATGACTTCACGTGATCTAGACTGTATGCTTCTGTTAATACATCCCAGAATTGTATTTGCCTTTTTTGCTGCTGCATCACACTGTTGACTCATGTTCAGTCTATGATCTATTAGTATACCTAAGTCTTTTTCACATGTACTGTTGCTTAGCTCTATTCCTCCCATTCTGTATATGCTTTTTTCATTTTTATTGCCCAGATGTAGTACTTTGCATTTTTCCCTGTTAAAAACCATTCTGTTGGTTGCTGCCCACTGCTCCAGTTTATTTAGGTCTTTTTGAATCCTCTCTCTCTCTTCTCTAGTATTAGCTATCCCTCCTAGCTTTGTGTCATCAGCAAATTTAATCAGTTTACCCTCAATTCCTTCATCTAAATCATTGATAAAGATGTTGAACAATACAGGTCCCAGGACGGAGCCCTGTGGTACCCCACTTGAGACATTCATCCAGCTGGATGTGAAGCCATTTACAACCACCCTTTGAGTCCGATCACTAAGCCAGTTATGAATCCACCTAACAGTTGCCTGGTCCATTGCATACTTGGTCATTTTTTCAATAAGGATGGTGTGAGATACTTTGTCAAATGCTTTGTTGAAGTCAAGATATACTATATCTACAGCATTTCCCTGATCCACCCAGTCAGTGATTCTGTCATAGAAGGAAATTAAGTTAGTCTGACATGACTTGTTAGTTATAAACCCATGCTGACTCTGGTTAATCGCTTCATTCTTATCCAGGTACTTACATACATGTTGTTTAATAATTTGTTCAAAGATTTTTCCTGGTATAGAAGTCAGACTCACCGGCCTATAGTTCCCTGGGTCCACCTTCTTCCCCTTTTTGAAGATAGGAACAACATTTGCTCTTCTCCAGTCTTCTGGGACTTCTCCTGTTCTCCAAGAATTTTCAAAGATTATGGAGAGTGGTTCTAAAATTTCTTCTACGATCTCCTTCAGTACTCTGGGGTGTAATTCATCTGGACCAGGAGACTTAAACTCATTTATGTTAGCTAAATATTCCCTCACAATCTTTCTGTTTACAGATAACTTGGATTCTTCTATTCCTTTAAAAGGACAGTGAAGATCAGTTGATGTTACATTTTCTTTCTGAGAGAAAACAGATGCAAAATAGGAATTAAAAAGTTTGGCCTTCTCAACATCCTCTCTTACCATTTCTCCATTTTCATCCTGTAAAAATCCTATAGCATCTTTGACTTTTCTTTTACTTTTGACATACCCCCAAAATCCTTTTTTATTGCTTTTGACATCTCTTGCAAGCCTTAATTCATTGTCAGCTTTAGCTAACCTGATACATGCCCTGCAGGATCTGCACACTGCATTATAATCTTCTTTAGATATACCTCCCTCTTTCCATTTAATAAACATTTCTTTCTTTCTTTTTAGCATGTGTTTAAGTTCTGTGTTCATCCATCCTGGTTTCCTTAAATGCTTCCCATTCTTCCTACTTTTCGGGATTGTTAACGATTGTGCTTTGAGAATCTCATTTTTAAAAATTTCCCATCCTTCCTGGACATTTTTGTCCTTAAGGACATCCAGCCATTGGATCCCTCCTATTCTCTTTCTGAGTCTCTTAAAATCTGCCTTTCTAAAATCTAACCTTGAAGTTTGAGTCTTCACATGTCTTCCTCCTCTAGTTATCCAAAATTCTATAATAGCATGATCGCTGCCTCCTAGGGTCCCAGCCACTTTTACCTCCTCAACCATTTCCTCCTTGTTTATAAGGATTAGATCCAAAGTAGCAGATCCCCTTGTTTTCTCCCCTACCTTTTGGAAGATAAAGTTGTCAGCAAGAGAGGATAAGAATTTGCTTGACCTGTTAGTTTTACTTGAGAGAGATTCCCAACAAATGTCTGGATAGTTGAAATCTCCCATGACCACTACGTCATATTTTTTTGAGAACTTGGTCATTTGATACATAAAGAGTTCATCCATATCTTCAGCTTGCCCAGGTGGCCTGTAGTAAATGCCTACAATGGTGTCCTTTCCGTTGTTCTCTCCTTGTATTCTTACCCAAACAGTTTCCACAGAACTCCCAGTCTCTGAAGCTTCAATCTCTGTGCAGATATACGCTTTTCTAACATACAATGCGACACCTCCTCCTCGTTTATCAAGTCTGTTTCTTGCAAATAAGTTGTATCCTTTTAGCCTTTTATTCCAATCATGTGTATCGTCCCACCAAGTTTCAGTGATTCCAATGACATCATATTTCTTTTCCTGCGTTAGTAGTTCTAATTCTCCTTGTTTGTTGCCCATGCTTTGTGCATTTGTTTAAAAACATTTTAGTTTGTGATTGGTTTCTCTTCCTCCCATATTTTTATTATTTAAATTGTTTTGTCTTTGTTCTTCCTTTCCACTTCCTGTAGCAGAGATCTCAATAGTATTTGTCAGCTGTATGGCTTTTTCTGGCCTTTTGCTTCCCTTCCCACATTGTTCTAGTTTAAAGCACTCCTGATGAGTGCAGCAAGGCAATTTCCAAATACATGTTTTCCAGTCTTCGTAAGGTGCACCCCATCTCTAGCAAGTAGTCCATCGTATAGGTAATTCATTCCGTGATCCAGAAATCCAAATCCTTGTTGACGGCACCATCGACGTAGCCAGTTGTTCACCTGTAGAATCTTATTCCACCTCATTGTTCCATGGCCATCCACTGGGAGGATGGATGAGAAGACCACCTGCGCTCCCAATTCTTTCACTTTCTTGCCCAAGTCTTCAAAGTCACTGCAGATGGTTTCCAGGTCCTTTCTTGCGGTGTCATTTGTCCCCACATGTATTAGCAGGAATGGGTAGTGATCTGTAGGTCTGAAGAGTCTTGATATCCTGTCAGGCACATCTTTAATTTTTGCTCCTGGAAGACAGCACATTTCTCTTGAGGTTATGTCTGGTCTGCAGATAGCAGCCTCTGTTCCTCTTAACAGGGAATCCCCCATGACCACCACTCTCCGTTTTTACTTCACAACATTCTTCTTTCTCCATCCAGGAGGATTCTGAGGGCTTACAAGGTTATTCATTGCTGGCAAAGTCTTATCTTGCTGTATTTCTTCATGGTTCTCCTGCGAGAGAGCCTGGTACTGGTTCCTGAGCAGTATAGGTGCTGACTGTCTCTCTATCCTCCTGCTTCTCTGGGTCACATGCTTCCATTCCTCTGTTTCCTCAGGTGCAGTTCGAATTTCTTCTCTTTCTGAATCATGAAGAGATAATTCTGCTCTGTCTAAGAACTCTTCACCTTCCTTAATGATTTTCAAGGTAGTTAACCTCTCTTCTAGATTTCACAACTTTTCCTCCAACAGGGACACAAGCTTGCATTTCTGGCATGTGAAGTTTGGCTTTTCCACTGGCAAGTCTGTGAACATGTAGCAGGATATGCAGCTCACCAAATGGCTCCTGGACTCTTCCATGTTCTTACTGTTAATGTTCTGAAAACAGTGAAAAAAGCTTAAAAAAAAAGCTTCAAAACCGGCGCGCGGTTTACCGATGTCCTCTTTTCAGCTCCAACAGCCAAAATCCAGTGCTCTTTGAGCTCACGGAGACTCTTCACTTACCCCAAAATGCAGTGGGAATATGCAAATTATCTCCTCAGGACTCCTCCCCTGGTTTACCGATGACCTCTTTTCAGCTCCAACAGCCAAAATCCAGTGTTCTTTGAGCTCACGGAGACTCTTCACTTACCCCAAAATGCAGTGGGAATATGCAAATTATCTCCTCAGGACTCCTCCCCTGGTTTACCGATGACCTCTTTTCAGCTCCAACAGCCAAAATCCAGTGTTCTTTGAGCTCACGGAGACTCTTCACTTACCCCAAAATGCAGTGGGAATATGCAAATTATCTCCTCAGGACTCCTCCCCTGGTTTACCGATGACCTCTTTTCAGCTCCAACAGCCAAAATCCAGTGTTCTTTGAGCTCACGGAGACTCTTCACTTACCCCAAAATGCAGTGGGAATATGCAAATTATCTCCTCAGGACTCCTCCCCTGGTTTTGGTGGAACTTGGATACCGAGAAGGAGACACCTAAGCCAAAGGCACTGCCGAGAGCCAGCTGACGGTACTGGAACCCGGATGGGTAGCAGAAGGTACAAGAGCCAATGGAACTACCGAGGACCAGCTGACGGTACTGGAACCCGGTTACTAAGCAGGAGGTACCTGTGCCAGAAAGCACTACCAAGGACCAGCAGACGTTGGTGGAACTTGGATACCAAGAAGGAGGCACCTAAGCCAAAGGCACTGCCGAGAACCAGCTGATGGTACTGGAACCCGGATGGGTGGCAGAAGGTACAAGAGCCAATGGAACTAACGAGGACCAGCTGACGGTACTGGAACTCATTTACTAAGCAGGAGGTACCTGTGCCAGAAAGCACTACCAAGGACCAGCAGATGGTGGTGGAACTTGGATACCGAGAAGGAGGCACCTAAGCCAAAGGCACTGCCGAGAACCGGCTGACGGTACTGGAACTCGGATGGGTAACATAAGGTACCCATGAAAAAAAAAGTTGCAAGGCCGCGAGCCAGCCGAGTTACCGAAACCCACAGTCCTACAGGGGGTGCTTGTCCTATTGGCACTATGGAACCAGCCTTCATTGCCAGATCCCGCAGCCCACATAGGAGTCACCTAAACTGTAGGCACCATAGAGTCGGCTAACCAGACCGCAACGCGACAGGACAACGCATTGGAGGCAAAGTGTCGTTGACACTACCCGGAAACAGCTGGCGTGCTGGTACCAGGCTGGGCAGGAGGGAGTACCCGTGCCAAAGACACTGCCAAGAACCAGCTGACGGTACTGGAACTCGAATGGGTAGCAGAAGGTACAAGAGCCAATGGAACTACCGAGGACCAGCTGATGGTACTGGAACTCAGTTACTAAGCAGGAGGTACCTGTGCCAGAAAGCACTACCAAGGACCAGCAGACGTTCGTGGAACTTGGATACCGAGAAGGAGGCACCTAAGCCAAAGGCACTGCCGAGAACCAGCTGACGGTACTGGAACCCAGATGGGTAGCAGAAGGTACAAGAGCCAATGGAACTACCAAGGACCAGCTGACGGTACTGGAACCCGGTTACTAAGCAGGAGGTACCTGTGCCAGAAAGCACTACCAAGGACCAGCAGACGTTCGTGGAACTTGGATACCGAGAAAGAGGCACCTAAGCCAAAGGCACTGCCGAGAACCAGCTAACGGTACTGGAACCCGGATGGGTAGCAGAAGGTACAAGAGCCAATGGAACTACCGAGGACCAGCTGACAGTACTGGAACTCGGTTACTAAACAGGAGGTACCTGTGCCAGAAAGCACTACCAAGGACCAGCAGACATTGGTGGAACTTGGATACCGAGAAGGAGGCACCTAAGCCAAAGGCACTGCCGAGAACCAGCTGACGGTACTGGAACTCGGATGGGTAACAGAAGGTACCCATGAAAAAAAAAGTTGCAAGGCCGCGAGCCGGCCGCAGTTACCAAAACCCACAGTCCTACAGGGGGTGCTTGTCCTATTGGCACTATGGAACCAGCCTTCGTTGCCAGATCCCGCAGCCCACATAGGAGTCACCTAAACTGCAGGCACCATAGAGTCGGCTAACCCGACCGCAACACGACAGGACAACACATTGGAGGCAAAGTGTCGTTGACAGTACCTGGAAACAGCTGGCGTGCTGGAACCAGGCTGGGCAGGAGGGAGTACCCATGCCAAAGACACTGCTGGGAAACAGCTGGCTGTGCTGGAACCCAGGGTAAATACTAAAAACAGAGTGGAGCAGGAGGCCTAATTGGAGAAACTTTAAAATCAGTAGTAGACTAGTAGTGTGAATGTGGACAGAGCAGGAGAAATTGCCATACACACAGCAGGGGAACAGCTGACGTTACTGAACCCCAATAGTACGGAAGCAAGTGTTGACTGTGCAGACGGCACTTCTGAGCGCCAACTGGCGATGTTGGTGCTCAGGGATAATACTGAAAACAGAGGAGCCAGAGGCGTAATTGGAGCAACTTTAAAATCTGTAGTAGTGTGAATGTAGACAGAGCAGGAGAAATTGCCGTACGCACAGCAGGGGAACAGCTGACGTTACTGAACCCCAATAACACTGGAGCAAGTGTTGACTGTGCAGATAGCACTTCTGAGCGCCAACTGGCGGTGTTGGAGCTCAGGGATAATACTAAAAACAGAGGAGCCAGAGGTGTAATTGGAGCAAGTTTTAAATTAGTAGTACAGTGGATGTGGACAGAGCAAGAGAATTTGCCGGACACACAGCTGGGGAACAGCTGACGTTACTGAACCTCAATAACACTGGAGCAAGCGTTGACTGTGCAGACGGCACTTCAGAGCAGCAACTAGTGGTGTTGGAGCCCAGGGTAAATACTAAAAACAGAGGAGCCAGAGGTGTAATTGGAGCAAGTTTTAAATTAGTAGTACAGTGGATGTGGACAGAGCAGATGAATTTGCCGGACACACAGCTGGGGATCAGCTGACGTTACTGAACCCCAATAACACTGGAGCAAGGTTTGACTGTGCAGACGGCACTTCTGAGCAGCAACTAGCGGTGTTGGAGCCCAGGGTAAATACAAAAAACAGAGGAGCCAGAGGTGTAATTGGAGCAAGTTTTAAATTAGTAGTACAGTGGATGTGGACAGAGCAGATGAATTTGCCGGACACACAGCTGGGGATAAGCTGACGTTTCTGAACCCCAATAACACTGGAGCAAGCATTGACTGTGCAGATGGCACTTCTGAGCAGCAACTAGCGGTGTTGGAGCCCAGGGTAAATCCTAAAAACAAAGGAGCCAGAGGTGTAATTGGAGCAAGTTTTAAATTAGTAGTACAGTGGATGTGGACAGAGCAGATGAATTTGCCGGACACACAGCTGGGGATAAGCTGACGTTTCTGAACCCCAATAACACTGGAGCAAGCATTGACTGTGCAGATGGCACTTCTGAGCAGCAACTAGCGGTGTTGGAGCCCAGGGTAAATCCTAAAAACAAAGGAGCCAGAGGTGTAATTGGAGCAAGTTTTAAATTAGTAGTACAGTGGATGTGGACAGAGCAGATGAATTTGCCGGACACACAGCTGGGGATCAGCTGACGTTACTGAACCCCAATAACACTGGAGCAAGCATTGACTGTGCAGATGGCACTTCTGAGCAGCAACTAGCGGTGTTGGAGCCCAGGGTAAATACTAAAAACAGAGGAGCCAGAGATGTAATTGGAGCAAGTTTTAAATTAGTAGTACAGTGGATGTGGACAGAGCAGGAGAATTTGCCGGACACACAGCTGGGGATCAGCTGACGTTACTGAACCCCAATAACATGGGAGCAAGCGTTGACTGTGCAGACGGCACTTCTGAGCAGCAACTGGCGGTGTTGGAGCTCAGGGATTACAGTTCAGGTGGTAAAAACATGAACAAAACAGGAGACCTGGATACTGTTGCCAACCAATTATTTATTCTGGAAGAGGACTGGCAAATTCATGCGAGATCCAGGCCTTGTTCATTTTCAGAAAAGTAAGCCGGTCAACGTTATCGGAGGATAGGCGCATGCGACGGTCTGTTAGTACACCACCTGCGTCAATAAAGACGCGTTCCGATAATACACTAGCAGCAGGGCAAGCCAGCACCTCCAATGCATACTGGCTAAGCTCTGGCCATGTATCCAGCTTAGAGATCCAAAACTTGAAGGGGGAAGAGCCGTCTGGGAGTACACTGAGAGGGCAAGACATGTAGTCTGTCACCATCTGACGGAAATGTTGCCTCCTGTTGACTGGAGCCGTCTGTTATGGTGTAGACATTTGTGGCGGCGGGGACACAAAACTTTGCCACATTTGGGCCATACTGGTCTTGCCTTGTGCTGAGGCGCTGCTTCTGCTCCCTCTTTGTGCAGAGCTTCCTCCACTGCCTCGACGCACTGAGCTGCTTTGTAAAGCACTAGCAGCAATGCTCGCGGTTGGAATGGAGAACATGATGGAATGCACCAGTGCGTGTTGGTACTCCCGCATTTTACGCTCCCGGTTCAACGGTGTTATGAGGCTCTGTAAGTTGTCCCGGTAGCGAGGATCTAGGAGGGTGGATACCCAATAATCAGCCGTGTTGAGAATGTGGGCGATGCGGCGGTCGTTTCTCAGGCACTGCAGCATGAAATCAACCATGTGCTGCAGACTGCCAACTGGCCAAGAAATGCTGTCCCCTGCTTGAGGCGTGATCTCTGCCTGCTCTGCATCACCCCACCCTCGCTCTAGATACTGACTACTAGAGCATTGTGTACCTCCCTCCTCTGGACAGATGTCTTCCTCCTCCATTGACTCCTCCTCATCCTCCTCACAAAGTGTCCCCTGCCTAGGCCTTTGTGAGGAACCACGTTGCGCAGACTGTACAGAAGCAGATGGCATTTGTGACTCCTCATCCTCCACCTCTTCCAAAACCTCCTCCCTTAGTGCTTGCAGTGTTTTTTCAAGCAGGCAGATAAGGGGGATAGTCATGCTGACTAGTGCATCATCTGCACTCGCCATCCACGTGGAATAATCGAAGGCACGCAAAACGTGGCAAATGTCCTTCATAGAGACTTACTCAATGGTGGTGAAGTGTGAACAGCGCGCACTGCGACTTGTTTGCGCCTGCTGCAGCTGGTACTCCATTACTGCGGCCTGCTGCTCACACAACCTCTCCAACATATGTAACGTTGAATTCCACCTGGTGGGTAGGTCACATATGATGCGATGTTCCGGAAGATGTAATCGGCGCTGCAGAGCTGCAATGCGTGATCTTGCGTTGCTGGAACGCCGCAAGTGAGCGCATTCTATGCGGACCTTGTGAAGCAGTGCATCAAGATCCGGATAGTCCCTCAAAAAACTCTGCACGACCAAGTTGAGCACATGTGCCAGACATGGGATGTGAGTGAGGTTGCCTAGGCCCAGAGCTGCCACCAGATTTCGGTCATTGTCACACACTACCATGCCAGGCTGGAGATTCGCTGGCGCAAACCACATGTCGCTTTGCTGCTTGATGGCATTCCAGAGCTCCTGCGCTGTGTGGCTTCGATTCCCCAAAGAAATTAATTTTAATACGGCCTGTTGATGTTTGGCCATGGCTGTGCTCATATCGATCATCATAACAGGTAACCGTTCACGGGTCGATGTGGAGGTAGACCGTAACGGCTCCTGCAGCGCTGATTCAGAAGAACTGGAGTATGAGGAGGAGTCAATGTGTACAGACTGGATTCCTGCAATCCTTGGAGTTGGCAGAACACGTACAGCGCCACTCTCAAGATCTGTACCTGGCTCCACAATATTTACCCAATGGGCAGTGAGGGAAAGGTATCGTCCCTGTCCATGCTTACTGGTCCACGCATCGGTGGTCAGGTGGACCTTGCTACTGATGGCGTTATGTAGCGCATGTTTAATTTTTCCCTGCACATGCTGTTGCAGGACAGGGATGGCTTGCCTGCTGAAATAAAAGCGGCTGGGCACGTTGTATTGTGGGACTGCCAATGCCATAAAGTTGCGGAAGGTGTCAGTCCCCACCAGCCTGAATGATAGCATTTCAAGGGCCAGTAGTTTTGCAATGCTAGCATTCAGAGCCTGTGCTCGGGGGTGGTTTGCCGAGTATGGGCACCTTTTCTCCCATGCCTGTGCTAACGATGGCTGTAGACTGATCTGGGAGTGTGAGGATGACAGGGAAAGTGGTGCTGTGGGTGGAATTATAGTGTATCTCTGTACAACAGTGCCAGAGGTTCTTCCATGGTGATCCTGTGAGGAAGCCGAACCAGCTGTGTGTGAGCTGGAGGAAGAGGCTACAACACGAGCTGAAGAGGTGGTAGGTGGCGCTGTAGGTTGGCCTAGGTCTTCAGTGTGTTTTTGTAACTCTACCACGTGTTTGGTCCGCACATGTTTCCACATATTTGTGGCATTGAGGTTGCTGACATTTTTCCCTCTTTTCACCTTCTGATTACACAGCTTGCATTTGACAAAGCAAATGTCATCTGCAACTGTGTCAAAAAAGGACCAGGCACTGCAAGTCTTGGGAGCGCACGCTTTGGATTTTGGAAGAGCCATGCTCCTAATGGGTGCCGAAGTGGAGGCTACAGGCAACGAAGTCTGCCCCCTCCCTCTCCCTCCTTTTTGGGCCGTTCGGGGAATCTCTTCCATAGAGCTGCTCCCACCACCTTCCTGTCCCTCACGCCATGATGGGTCAAGGACCTCATCATCTACACCACCCTCTTCAAACAACTGCTTCTCCTGGGTAGTCTCGACAGCACAGTATGCACCAGAAAGTGGCACCTGAGTCTCATCATCAGATGCGTACTGAGGTGTGCTGCTGACCATAGGCACTGGCCCACCCGCCTCTTCAGATTCAGAGAGACAAAACGGTTGCGCATCACTGCATACTACCTCTTCTTCAAATTCTCGAATTCTGCTTGGCTGGCCCCCTCTTTCCAAGCCAAGAGAGTCAGAGAACAGAAGTAGAGTTGGCTCCTGTCCAGGGCTCTCTGACTTCCTGGGCAATTTGGCAGGTGGTGAAGAGACAGATGGGTGGTCTTCAGTGCTCAGGACCTGAGAGGATCTGGAACTAATTGAAGTCGATGCGTTAGCTGCCATCCATCTGACAACGGCTTCAATTTGGTCCTCCCGCAGCAGTGGGGTACTGCTAGCTCCTACAAAGCTGCGCATAAAGGACTGTTCCCTGGTAAAACTGGGGGATGCTGAGTCACTGGTGCCCGCAGCAGGCCCAGAATCCCCACGTCCTCTCCCTGCAGGCACAGAATCCTCACGTCCTCTCCCTGCAGAAACTCCACGCCCACGACCACGACCACATGCCTTACTCCCTGCCTTCTTCATCTTGGTAGACTGATAAAGATAGGCAGAAAAGTACTAAGGGCTTAGTGTGCTTATCCCTGAACAGCTGCTAACAGGTATAAGAAAAACTAATTTTATAAAGTGTGGACTAGACTTTAATATGAGCTAATGTGGCCTACACATCTGTAAAATGGAGTGTTTGGTGAACTTTATTTAGTTTTTTTTTGTCACAAAAAGACACTGGATGTGCCCAAAGATGTAATACCGATAGTATCACAAACTTTTTGTAGCTATTACAATGCAGGAAGGTAACCTACAATGCAATAGATGAGGCTACAAAAAATAGGCTAATACTAATCTGGCTGGGGCTGCAGGGCACAATGCTGCAGAAAGGCTCCTCTATCTACCACTATATAGTGTTTTTGGAACCAATGTAGCTGAATACGGATGGAACCACCACACTAATAGGAGAAATCAGGAAAAATGATCAATTAGCAAAAAAGGACAATGTATGAGGCAGTGACGCACGCTGAGCGCACTACAACCAGATGTGGCTGAAGCACACACTACAGCGTGAGCTGCACTCACACACAGAGACCTTTCAGACAGGCGTGAACAGTGCAGATGCAGAGCACTGTGCACTAGCGCTGCAAGACAAAAAAAAATTCTCTATCTACTCCAATATAGTGTGTTTGGAACAAATTTAGCAGAATACGGATGGAACCACCACACTAATAGGAGAAATCAGGAAAAAATATCAATTAGCAAAAAAGGACAATGTATGAGGCAGTGACGCACGCTGAGCGCACTACAACCAGACGTGGCTGAAGCACACACTACAGCGTGAGCTGCACTCACACACAGAGACCTTGCAGACAGGCGTGAACAGCACAGAGAACTGTGCACTAGCGCTGCAAGGCACAGCGATTTATAAAGTAGCTTGGGTAAAGCAGAATAGAGCAAATAGGTAGCTAAAACTGTCCCTCAGAACAACAGCGTCCTATCCCTAACTGAATTCACAGCAGAGTGAGCTCAAAATGGTGGCAGCGGCTTTTATAG
Organism: Phyllobates terribilis; assembly: GCF_046119375.1. Lineage (NCBI taxonomy): Eukaryota > Metazoa > Chordata > Amphibia > Anura > Dendrobatidae > Phyllobates > Phyllobates terribilis. The sequence goes on along the minus strand of NW_027362772.1, from coordinate 192,991,539 downwards.
TGCATCATGACATCATTTTAGCAGCCAATCACAGCCATGTCATTAGTTAACATGCCTACATGCCTAACAGGATGTGCCCACACTTCTTAGGATCCTCATTGGCTGAATAAAATGAAACTGGCTCATTGCATTATGGGAACTTCCGATTCCGGTATACGATATTCTAAAAGTATCGGAATTAAGTATCGGAATTCCGATACCGCGAATATCGGCCGATACCCGATATTTCAGTATCGGAATGCTCAACACTAATCGCCATATTTTGAGAGCTATAATTTTTCCATATTTTTACCGACAGAGTCATGTGACAGCTTGTTTTTTGCGGGATGAGTTGAATTTTTTATTGGTGCCATTTTCAAGCACGTGACATTTTTTGATCGCTTTCTATTCCGATTTTTGGGAGGCAGAGTAAACAAAAACCAGCAATTCAGGAATTGTTTTTTTTTTAAGAAATGTTTTTATGCTGTTCCGCGTGTGGTAAAATGTTTAAGGTAGCTTTATTCTTCGGGTTAGTATGTTTACAGCTGTACCACATTTATATCGTTTTTCTATGCTTTGGTGCTTTTGTACAATAAAAGCTATTTTATAAAAAAAAATATTTTTTTGCACCGCTTTATTCTGAGAGCTATAACTTTTTTTATTTTTCGGCTCATGGAGCTGTATGGTGGCTTGTTTTTTGAGGGGCAAGATGACATTTTCAGCGGTACCATTTTTATTTATATTCATCTTTTTGATCGCGTGTTATTCCATTTTTTGTTTGGCGGTATGATGATAAAGCATTGTTTTTTTTTTTTTTACCATGTTCACTAAAGGGGTTAGCTAGTGGGACAGTTTAATAGGTCAGGTCGTTCCAGATGCGGCGATACTAAATATGTGTACTTTTATTGTTTTGTTTTTTTTCATAATAATATTTATTGATGGGTACATTATATTTTTATTTTTGGTGGATTATTTTTTAAATTTTTTCTTAAATATTTTTACAATTTTTTTTTTCACTTTCTGACACTTTTTTTTACTTTTATTCTTTGTCCCACTATGGAACTTTCACTTTTTTTATTCTGATCGCCTGTATAGCACAGGAATGCAGCACCATCCCTGTGCTATACAGGCTGTCAGTGCTGCAGATGCAAAAGATATTTTGGTCATGCACTGCGCATGACCAAAATATCTTCCTGCTGTCTGGTGACCTGGATGTTGTCATGACAACATCGGGTCATCATGACAACATCCAGGAAGCCGCGGCAGACATCGTTGGAGGCCGGCAGGAGAGGTGAGTATCCCGATCACTTCCCTTTGCCACCGCAATGCTGAGATTGACTTCGATTGCAGCATTGCGGGGGTTAATGTGCCAGGAGCGGTGTGGGACTGCTCCCAGCACATAGTACCGGGTGTCAGCTGTGACAATCAGCTGACACCTGGCGGCGATCGCGCCCGCATATCCTGTGTGCGGGCGCGATCGCAAAGACGTATTAATACGTGTCAGGCCCTTAAAGCCCAGGGCGCAGATATGTATTAATACGTCTTGGGCTTTAAAGGGGTTAACCACTTCTCTTGGCCTCTCACAGCTTTCACCCTCTGAGACACACAAAGACGGAAACACCCTTGATCTGGTCTTTCTCCGGCTTTGTTCAATCCCCTACCTAGATAACTCACCTCTTCCCCTCTCTGACCACAACATCCTCTCCTTCACCCACCACAGCACACTCCTACCTATTACACATTCAGAAATCTACATGCCATTAACCCTCATACACTTACAGACTCTCTTCACTCATCACTGTCCCCAATCTACTCTTTTTCCTGTCCTGATCAGGCTGTAAATCACTACAGTGACACTCTCAAAAGCTCCCTGGACTAAGTAGCGCCCCTCACCCTCAGCACCTCTAAACACAGAGTAAAACAGCCCTGGCTCACACAGCAAACCCGATTTCTCCAGCGATGCTCTAGGAGTGCCGAAAGCCTATGGAGGAAAACGCGCACACTAGAAAACTTTATCCACTATAAATTTATGTTAAAAACCTTGTTGGAATCTGAGAGTCCTCAGTGGTTGATACCTTTTAATGGCTAACTCAAAAGATGGTAAATATAGCAAGCTTTCGAGACAACTCAGGTCTCTTCTTCAGGCTAATAAGAGCCTGAATTATTAGCCTGGAGATTATTAGCCTGAAGAAGAGACCTGAGTTGTCTCGAAAGCTTGCTACGTTTACCATCTTTTCAGTTAGCCATTAAAAGGTATCAACTACTGAGGACTCTCAGATTCCAACATTGATCTATCTACTGGCTAACATGGTATAAATATTCTTTACCTTGTTAAAAACCTATAACTCTGCCCTTCACTTCACCAAACAGTCCTACTTCACCACCCTGATCTCCTCACTATCCAACAACCCAAAAAAACTCTTCGACACTCTTTCACTCCCTCCTCAGTCCTAAAGCGCAGGCCCCTATCATGGACATTTGTGCTGAGAACCTGGCCTCCTACTTCACAGAGAAAATAGAGAACATCCGTCAGGATATCAGCTCCCAGCCACCAAGTGCCGTGACTCCCATCCCTCCCCACATCTCCTCTGGATCACTCTCCACATTTGACCCAGTCATAGAAGAAGAAGTCTCTAGGCTCCTCTCTTCTTCTCGTCCTACTACATGTACCACTGACCCCATTCTCTCACACCTACTCCAGTCTCTCTCTTCAGTCATCACTACTCACCTAAATAAAATCTTTAACCTCTCCTTCTCTTTTGGTATCTTCCCCTCCTACTTCAAACACTCCATCATTACTCCATTATTAAAAAAGCTCCCTCTTGACCCTTCCTGCACAAACAACTACAGACCAGTCTCTAATCTCCCTTTCATCTCTAAACTCTTAGCGCCTGGTTTACTCCCACCTTACCCGTTACCTCTCCATACATTCTCTTCTAGACTCATCACAGTCTGGCTTCCACCCCCTACATTCTACAGAAACTGCACTCATCAAAGTAACCAATGACCTTCTGAGAGCAAAACGTAATGGTGAGTACTCTCTGCTCGTTCTTCTTGAACTCTCTGCAGCTTTTGACACCATTTACCACCACCTCCTACTCTCTATGATCCACTCAATTGGCATATAGGACACTGCTCTCTCCTGGTTCTCCTCCTACCTACAGTACAGACCAAAAGTTTGGACACACCTTCTCATTTAAAGATTTTTCTGTATTTTCATAATTATGAAAATTGTGCATTCACACTGAAGGCATCAAAACTATGAATTAACACATGTGGAATTATATACTTAGCAAAAAAGTGTGAAACATCTGAAAATATGTCTTATATTCTAGGTTCTTCAAAGTAGCCACCTTTTGCTTTGATGACTGCTTTGCACACTCTTGGCATTCTCTTGATGAGCTTCAAGAGTTAGTCACCGGAAATGGTCTTCCAACAATCTTGAAGGAGTTCCCAGAGATGCTTAGCACTTGTTGGCCCTTTTGCCTTCACTCTGCGGTCCAGCTCACCCCAAACCATCTCGATTGGGTTCAGGTCTGGTGACTGTGGAGGCCAGGTCATCTGGCGTATCACCCAATCACTCTCCTTCTTGGTCAAATAGCCCTTACACAGCCTGGAGGTGTGTTTGGGGTCATTAATCTGTTGAAAAATAAATGAAGGTCCAATTAAACGCAAACTGGATGGAATAGCATGCCGCTGCAAGATGCTGTGGTAGCCATGCTGGTTCAGCATACCTTCAATTTTGAATAAATCCCCAACAGTGTCACCAGCAAAGCACCCCCACACCATCACACCTCCTCCTCCTCCATGCTTCACGGTGGGAACCAAGCATGTAGGGTCCATCCGTTCACCTTTTCTGCGTCGCACAAAGACACGGTGGTTGAAACCAAAGATCTCAAATTTGGACTCATCAGACCAAAGCACAGATTTCCACTGGTCTAATGTCCATTCCTTGTGTTCTTTAGCCCAAACAAGTCTCTTCTGCTTGTTGCCTGTCCTTAGCAGTGGTTTCCTAGCAGTTATGTTACCATGAAGGCCTGCTGCACAAAGTCTCCTCTTAACAGTTGTTGCAGAGATGTGTCTGCTGCTAGAACTCTGTGTGGCATTGACCTGGTCTCTAATCTGAGCTGCAGTTAAGCTGCGATTTCTGAGGCTGGTGACTCGGATAAACTTATCATCAGAAGCAGAGGTGACTCTTGGTCTTCCTTTCCTGGGGCGGTCCTCATGTGAGCCAGTTTCTTTGTAGCCCTTGATGGTTTTTGCAACTGCACTTGGGGACACTTTCAAAGTTTGCCCAATTTTTCGGACTGACTGACCTTCATTTCTTAAAGTAATGATGGCCACTCATTTTTCTTTACTTAGCTGCTTTTTTTCTTGCTATAAAACAAATTCTAACAGTCTATTCAGTAGGACTATCAGCTGTGTATCCACCTGGCTTCTGCACAACACAACTGATGGTCCCAACCACATTTATAAGGCAAGAAATCCCACTTATTAAACCTGACAGGGCACACCTGTGAAGAGAAAACCATTTCCGATGACTACCTCTTGAAGCTCATCAATAGAATGCCAAGAGTGTGCAAAGCAGTCATTAAAGCAAAAGGTGGCTACTTTGAAGAGCCTAGAATATAAGACATATTTTCAGTTGTTTCACACTTTTTTGTTAAGTATATAATTCCACATGTGTTGAGTCATAGTTTTGATGCCTTCAGTGTGAATATACAATTTTCAAAGTCATGACAATACAGAAAAATCTTTAAATGAGAAGGTGTGTCCAAACTTTTGGTCTGTACTGTATCTGACTGCTCTTTCAGTGTATCTTTCACTGGCTCCACTTCTTCCCCCCTTCCTCTCACTATTGGGGTTCCTCAGGGTTCAGTCCTTGGCTTTCAGTACCATCTTTATGCTGATGACACACAACTATACACTTCATCCCCTGACCTTACCCTCACTGTACTACAGGACACCAGTAACTGGCTGTAGTTTCCAACATCATGTCTGCTCTCTTTCTGAAACTCAACCTTTACAAAAATGAACTTGTTCTGCTCCCGCTGTCTACTCATCTTCCTAAGTCCAACATCTCCCTCTCCATGTGTGGCACATCAATGTCTGGGCATTGTGTTTGACACCAATCTTTCCTTCAACTTCCATATACAATCTCTTGCCCGCTCTTATCGCTTGCACCTGAAGAACATCTCTAGAATCCGCCCCTTTCTCACCTTGGAAACAACAAAAACCCTCACTGTTTCCCTGATCCACTCCCGCCTTGACTACTGTAGCTCCCTATTAATTGGCCTCCCCCTCACTCGACTTTCCCCTCTCCAGTCCATCCTTAATGCAGCAGCCAGAGTCAATTATCTGGCTAATCGTTACTCGGACGCTTCCGCTCTGTGCCAGTCATTGCACTGGCTGCCCATACATTATAGGATCCAATTTAAATTGGTTGTTCTCACCTACAAAGCTCTCAACAGTGCCTCACCCCCTACATCTCCTCCCTCATTTCTGTTTATTGGCCTTCCCATTATCTACATTCCACAAGCGACTTTCAACAAACATTCACACTAATCCGTACCTCCAACTCCCAGCTCCAAGACTTCTCCCAAGCTGCACCTATTCTTTGGAATGCTCTACCCCAAGAAATTAAGACGAACCACAACTTACACAGTTTTAGGCGCTCCCTAAAAGCACACCTGTTTAGGGTGGCCTTTCACGTTCCCTAATCAAAGTCCTTTCATATTTTTATAGCCCATTCATTATTTCTCCAAACATAAGTCTCCACCAAACTCCACCGCACCCAAAAGCACTACAAATACTGGCTGGTGACGAGCTCTTGCAGCCTTTATCTATCCCTCATCCCCTCAAGATGGCTGGACCTTCATTGTAAATATGCCCCTGTACTTTGCTTCACTCCATTTCATTGTAGATTGTAAGCTTTTACAAGCAGGGTCATTATTTTTATTTTAATTATTGTATTATCTTTAGCTATGTTACTTATGACTGTTGTATATGAACCTCTGAATTGTGAAGCGCTGCAGAATATGTTGGCGCTATATAAATAAAGATTATTACCATTATTATTATAATATTTTGCAGCTTGCAGAAAATGTCAGGATTATTACTTCAGTAATATTTGATCACGTCTGATGGCCAATTCAATTTTTTATGCAGTGGCGGTATAGAGATGCTATTGGTCAGCGTCCAAGTGTGGATATATTTTGAACGCACAACTAGCACACTTTAAAAGGAGTATAATATTTTTCAGCTTGCAAAAAATGTCAGGATTATTACCGCAGTAATATTTGATCACTTCTGATGACCACATTTTTATGCAGTGTCAGTATAGCGATGCTATTGGTCAGCGGCCAAGTCTGGATATGTTTTCAACGTACAACTGCCACACTTTAAATGGAGTATAATATTTGACAGCTTCCAAAAAAATTCAGGATTATTACGGAAGTAATATTTGACCACGTGAAATGATGGACAAGTTTATCTGCTTACATAATACAGCAATGCTTTTCAAATCAACCAAATCTGGCTGTATGTTGTTTACAAGAAAATGGAGCAGTAAAAATTGTGTATTATATTGCTTTTCACCAAAATTATCAGGATTAAGAGCAAAAAGAACATTATTAGCCCTGATATCTAGGGCTATGGATAGTCGTTCCAGCAGCAGAAAAAATGTGCAATGGACCCTATTCTGTACTATACTAGGTCTCCACAAACTCTGCCTAACTAATTCTATCAGCAGTAAAAATGACCGAATGTTTCAATATTCGGTTCGGATTACGATCGCCGAATTTGCAATATTTGCCGATTAATTTGTTGAATATTCGTCGAACATTACCGATTGCCATAGAATTCAATAGGGGTCATAAAAAAATGCTTATACAACACCTTCAAAAGGGCCCAAAAGCTTCCAAAACACATCAAATTAAGGGTAGACACCTGGAATGTGCCATCAATTGACCTAGAGTACAAGTACTATAATTATTATTATTATTATTACAGCAACATTTATTCCGTGACGCTTTACATCTAAAAAGAGATCACCGTCGGTGACTCACCGACTGGTACAAGAGGAGAGAGGACCCTGCCCGCCTGGTACTTTTCTGTGAGAATGAGCTTGTCTCCAACCAGCCGGGATTATTTCCAGTGAATTATGGCACAACACCATGGTATTAACAGTGTACCCAGTACCAGAAGCGAAGCTATCCACAATTTCCTTCTCAGGAATTTTATTTGGTAGACTGAGTGGCTGCCCAAATGTTAGTTTCTCACAAAGGAGCTGAAGACACTGAGTGGCAGTAGGTGCAAGTTTCTCCAGCATGTTAGATATCAGAGCCGGGAGAACAGAGAGAGAAGCATGGTGGCTTGGTGGTTAGCGATGCCGCCTTGCAGCACTGGAGTCCTGTGTCAAATCCCACTAAGGACAATATCTGCAAGTAGATTGTATGTTCTCTATGTGTTTGCGGGGGTTTCCCTCAGGTTCTCCGGTTTCCTCCTCAGTAAAAAAGCAGCCATACAGGAGTGTTCACAGTTCAAAAAATTAGGGCCTGACACCACCATTTCCGTGGCCAACAGATTGGAGATGGTGGAGTTCAACCTCTTAGCTTTGTCATGTGTAGGCGGAAGCAACCTTTTATGTGACCACAAATACGGGACCAAGGGCTGGCTGCTGTGCTGAGAGATGGCTTAGAACAGTGAATCGGACAAACTACTGGACCGTGAGATGCAGGCGGAAATGTTACGATGGATTGATAAATTTGTGGTGTGCTCGGTGAAATAAACGCAGCAAGTATATCCACTTCCGTTACAGCTGACAGGCTCTCACTCAACCTGACTGGAGCGGGTAGAGAACCAGAGGTTCTGCGGTGGGAGTGTGGCACCCCAGGAGGTCTGGTTGCCACAGTGGTAGTAATACCATGTCTGGGAGCAAAACAGGAGTTTCCTGGTCAGGGAACACACTACATGCAACACCTCCTGCTCCAGACCAGAAAAGAGGAGGATCCTGCCCTATATAACTGGATCTGGAGGCGGGGATAGCTCAGACAGGGCTGGAGTCGAGTTGAGGACACAGGAGCAAGGAGAAGCCAGGGACTGGAGCTGTGCAGAGCTCGTCCTGGCCAGAGTACATACAGAGAACCGGACACCGGAGTCCGAGGCTGTGGGACCCTTCAAGCCCAGCAGCAGATACCACAAGGCAGGAGATTGCAGGTCTCCTGACCCCGAGAAGCCCGGAGGCTCAGCCACACGAAAGGACCAGTACCACCACAGAGGAGTGAGGAATACACGGGATCCGAGTCGCCAGCCATACGGGTGAGCACAGCACGTCACACTCAGGGATGTGGGCTACAACACAACTATAAGCGGGATAGCCAAAAGAGTACAGTCAGAACGGCAGGCCTACAATTCCACCTGGCCAGGGGAATTCTAGGATTGCTCCCAGACTGACCAGGCCCTCATCCCTAGCAAGTACTCCCTTTGGGCCTATATAATTACCACCAGTAAAGACCCTAGAACTGCACTGCAAAGACTCCTTGTCATCATTACTGATCCAGGTGCTATCACCACCATCATTCACTCAAGCTGCCCTGAAGCTACACTCTTCCTGTGGGGAGTTACACTACCTTGCTGCACATATCACCAGGTTCAGTGGACTGCTCAGCAGCGGCGGTTACCAATGACCGCAATCCACAGGTGGCGTAGTCGGACTATTTAAACCAGATACACATAGACTACCCTGGTTTGACCGCTCTGGGTCACGGACCGGGTCGCCGCCACGGTGATTACTACCCCAAGCATCTACAAGGCCCGGCTCCGGGTATCCCCACGGCCCAGTCAACTTTGGCGTAGTCGGCAGGATTACGTGCCCGCTACCACTGGATACTGCGCGCCTTCACAGACTGCGCGCCTTCACAGACTGTGTCGCCTACTGTGGTGAAGATTTCCCTCCATCTGCTGCCATTTTCCCGCCATTGTCTGCCATTTTTGGGTCGCTGAGCGGGAAGAAGAGGGGCGTGATCGCTGAAAACGCGCGAAGTCCAAAGCCCCGCCCCACGCACTGATGCAACTGCAGGTCCTGGAAGGAGCCACAGCGAGCGCTGACGTCAGACGCGTGCGACGTCAGGTCCTCGACAGACACCATCGCCTGCGGAACTGCGGCCTATGGAAGGAAAGAGAAGGAAGGTAGGCCACGGTTCACTAGGGGGGAGGAAGACGCCCGATATGGAGGGAACTTCAGCCACCAGCGCGGCTGCTGCCGCGGTAATGCCATTCACCATGCCATATATACCGGGAGCGACGTGGTTGCCCCAGTACTCAGGAGAGTCGCACACCCTGAGTGACTTCAAGGAGAGACTCAGCAGTTTATTTAAAGTATACCCCCTGTCCGAGGAGCAGAAAATGGGCATCCTTATAGGCCAGTTGATTGGTGCAGCCCAGAGAGAAGTAAAGTCCTGGTCAACCAGGGAAAAAGGGACTGTAAAAGAGATATTGGCCCGCCTAAAGGACACTTTTGACACCCGTACTACAGCAGAGATAAAGATGAAGTTTTATGGGTGCAAACAACGGGCACAGGACAGTTAATTTCCATCGAAAAGGTCATAAACATAAACTACCTCAATAAAGATTTCCAATAACCATAAAAAACTGCGTTTATATAAAGCAGATTTTTTGAAAAGAGGATGTGAAACAAGTGATATTTTAAAAATTATTTATTTTTATTACATCAATTTAAAACCTTCAATAAAAGAACGTAAAAAAGCAGTGGCCTATCAATCCCATGCAAGAAGTCTTCCAATTAATAGATCATAGTAATAATGTATCATTTATTGTGCTATTGACCAAGAGGGAGGGGGGAAGGTGATGTAGACTTAAGACCAATAAATATAATATTTATGATGTCAATTACAGCTGTATAGATAGAAAAGTCAAATATTGATCAAAAATTATTGTAATATATTATATTGCACTATTGCACAAGAAAAAGAGGGGGAGGTGATGTAAACAAAAGACCAATAGATATAATGTTTGTAATGTCAATTATAGCCGTACAAATACAAAAGATCGACTATTAGTCATAGATTGCTCTCCCCTTGAAGAGTATTATATTCCACAATTTATGGAAATATATATAGGAGTGCAGAAATTTTTTTTTTTTTTATCCTGAAAGGAAATTATTTTTCCCCCAAACCATATTCAATCAATTGTGTAAATCTAATATTAATTGCAGGTGTAGGAGTAACCTTCCATTCAACAATGTGTTATTGATTGCATAATTCTCAGAGGATTGATAATGGTGAGACTGGTGGAAGTATAAATCCATTAATTACAAGTGTAATGATAAATTTCCATTAGTCTCCTAATGGTCTTATGTCTACATCACCTTCCCCCCTCCCTCTTGGTCAATAGCACAATAAATGATACATTATTACTATGATCAATTAATTGGAAGACTTCTTGCATGGGATTGATAGGCCACTGCTTTTTTACGTTCTTTTATTGAAGGTTTTAAATTGATGTAATAAAAATAAATAATTTTTAAAATATCACTTGTTTCACATCCTCTTTTCAAAAAATCTGCTTTATATAAACGCAGTTTTTTATGGTTATTGGGCACAGGACAGTGTACGGGACTATGCTTTAAACCTGCAGGAGGCGCTGAGTGCCATCCAACAGGTAGACCCTGACAGTGTGCGTGATGAAAACAGACTGTTCACTGAGCAATTTATTGAGGGTTTACTGTCCAGCGCCCACCGAACCCAGCTGCGCATAATGGCTCTGCAAAGCCCTGACTTGGACTTTGCTCAGTTTAAGGACAGGGCCATCCGGGTGCTACGAGAACCAGCACCAGGTGGCGCCACAGCTCACCGCTGCCCAGCTATCACCTACCACCAGGAGGTGGCACCCTTTTCCCCGGAGCCTGTAGGAGCTGATGCACAGACTCTGGACAATGCCCCATCTACAGACCTGCACCATCAGGTCCAAGAGTTAACTAAAAGTGTAGCTGCGCTAACCAAAACTGTGCAGTACTTGCAGGTGTCTCCCAAAGGAAAGATCCAGCTGGCTTCCAGTCCGGAGGACATCCCATGGCGCCGACAGAAGAGGATTCCACCATCCAGAGGGAGGAACAGCGACCGCTACGACCAGGACGGACAACCCATCTGCCGCCGCTGCAACCAGCCAGGACATTATGCAAGGTACTGTCATTTAAACAAGCAAAACCTGGGGCAGAGGGCCAACCCCCAGGCATAAGACCACCAGGCCCATCAAGCTGGCGAGACAAATATGTGGGAGGACGACCGGTCCTACCTGTCATGCTGGACGGCTTTCCAATGAGCGCGTTGCTGGACACTGGATCCCAGGTGACCACCATCCCCTACATTCTTTTCAAACGGTACTGGACTGACCTTGACATCACCCGCCATCCAGATGAACATTTGAGCATTTATGCCAGCAATGGTCAACCCGTACCTCAGGTGGGATTCAAAGAAGTGACCATAAAGGTTGGCAAAGTTGAACTGCCAGCACAAGGACTGATTATTGTCGACATTGATCACCGAGAAAGTCATCCCATGATAGCCTTAGGCACTAATGTCATTGAAAATTGTCTTGCAGAAATAATTGTCTTGTTACAGCAGGTTGCGGAGACCGCAAATTCCAGCCAGCAACGGGTTCTACAAAGAGAGATCAGAGCCCTGATGAAAAGACAACAGGTAGAACTGTCTGGTGGTGAGATTGGCAGTGTTAGGATGAGTGACCCATTCCCTATTGCCATGCCCCCAAGAAGTGAAATGCTGATATGGTGCCGGGCAGCCATCGGTCTAAGGGGTAGAGATTACCAGGCCCTGGTAGAGCCCGTCTACTCTGACAGTAGGCCCACCATTTTGACAGCCAGGGGGGTGGTTGATGTCCGCCATGGGAGAGTGCCAGTCCGCATCCTGATCATTGGGGAAAAAGAAGTTCATTTGCCCCGGTATGCCACCCTAGCCAAGCTATTCACCGTCAACCAAAATTCTATAAAGACAGTGGAACCCTTACCTCCATCCAACAGGCGGAGGATAATGGCTCCAAGGGACAGATGGGGGACTGGTGCCAGAAACTGCATGTGGCCACTGACTCCACCCCTCCACATCAAAAACAAGGAGTATACCGGGTGGTCCAGGAGTATGAGAGGGTCTTCAGTAAACACCCACTCGACTTCGGGCAGGTAAAGGGGGTTCAACACCATATCCCCACGGGAAACCATCCACCCATTAAAGAAAGGTACCGGCCTGTACCGCCAGCACACTACCAAAATACCAAAGGGATGTTACAAGAGATGAAGGAGGCTGGGGTAATAAGAGACAGTTGTAGACCCTGGGCAGCTCCATTAGTTCTTGCAAAGAAAAAGGATGGCACAATGAGAATGTGTGTAGATTACAGGCAAATTAACCGCATAACTTATAAAGATGCATACCCGCTACCTAGGATAGAGGAGTCACTAGCTGCATTAAAATCTGCTAATTATTTCTCTACTTTGGATCTTACTAGTGGGTATTGGCAGGTTCCTGTAGCAGAGGCGGATAAGGAAAAGACTGCATTCACCACCCCGATGGGCCTCAGCGAGTTCAACTGCATGCCATTCGGGCTCTGCAACGCCCCAGGAACCTTACCAGCGGTTGATGGAGTGCTATCTAGGACATAAGAATTTCGAGACAGTCCTCCTGTACCTGGACGACGTCATAGTATACTCCAAGACATACGAGGATCATCTGAAGCACCTGGCGGAAGTGTTTGAAGCCCTGGCTGGCTTTGGCCTCAAGGTGAAGCCGTCTAAGTGCCACCTGCTGAAGCGCAAAGTACAGTACTTAGGACATGTGGTAAGCGCTGACGGTGTAGCACCAGACCCCGACAAGATCACCGTAATCAAGCACTGGCCGCGACCTTTCACCATTAATGACGTGTGGCAGTTCCTCGGGTTGGTAGGCTACTACCGAAGGTTTATACCAGGCTTCACCAAGATGGCGGCACCTATGCAGGACCTCCTGATAGGCCAGTCCAGAAAGGCCAAGAACCAGAAACCACCATTCAAATGGGACAAGCTGGAAGATGAGTCCTTCACCAGGTTGAAGATGGCCCTAACGGGAGACGAGGTCCTGGCCTACCCTGATTATGGCCAACCCTTCATCCTTCATACGAACGCGAGCAACGTGGGACTAGGAGCGGTGCTGTCCCTGATCCAGCAAGGCCGAGAAAGGGTGACAGCCTATGCCAGCAGGAAGCTCCGGCCCACAGAAAGAAACCCAGAGAACTACAGCTTCTTCAAGTTGGAGTTCCTTGGCATCGTCTGGGCTGTGACTGAACGCTTCAAGCATTATCTTGCCTCCTCCAAATTCACCGTCTTCACGGATAATAACCCACTGACACAACTGGACACTGCAAAGCTTGGTGCTCTGGAACAAAGATGGATGGCCCGACTGTCTAATTACGAATTCACCATCAAGTACCGGGCTGGGCACAAGAATGCAAACGCAGATGTGCTGTCCAGAATGCCTAAGTTGCCAGACGACGGCGAAGACCCAGAGGAGCTGGAAGAGATAGAAATCCCGCATTCCACCGCCATGGGATAAAGCAGTGCTCCCATTGTGTGAAGAACAGGTGCTCCACCAACAGAGAAGCCACGTTCAATCCATTGCCCCACCATGGATGGGCAGAAACGCAAGACAGTGACCCGGCTGTTCACCTAGTCAAAGAGTTGCTGACACAAGCTGACTCATACCCTGATTCAGATGCTCCAGAAGAGACCAAACAGCTGTGGAAAGAAAAGAGCAAGCTGTTCATCTATGAAGAGAAGCTGTGACGAAGAACTGTCAACTCCCGTACACATGAGCTGATCTGGCAGGTGGTAGTCCCGAGGCGAGATGCGTCTATGGTACTGGAAGCGTACCACGATGGAGCGGGACATTTCGGATGGAAGAAACTGGAAGTCCTGCTACGTGAACGGTTCTATTGGGTTGGCATGAAGAAAGCAGTCGAGAGGTGGTGTAGAGAATGCGGACCATGCAACCTGAGAAGAAAAGACCATAACAGCCAGAGGGCTCCCCTGCAGCCCATCATCACCAAGCAGCCACTCGAACTGGTAGCCCTGGACCATGTGAAGCTATCCCCGAGCAGGTCAGGCTATGTCTACGCTCTCACCATTGTAGACCACTACTCCCGGTTCCTGGTAGTAGTGCCAGTCAAGGACCAAACGGCTCAGACAGCAGCCAAAGCTTTCCAGCAGCACTTCTGCCGCCCGCATGGTTACCCAGAACGTGTGCTAACTGACCAAGGTCCAGCTTTCAAAGCGGAGGTATTCCAGGAGTTCTGCAACCTGTACGGCTACAAGAAGATCAGGACAACGCCTTATCACCCCCAGACCAACGGGATGTGTGAAAAGATGAACCAGGTGGTGATAGACCTACTGAAGACGTTGCCCCTGGAGGAACGCAGCCTGTGGCCAGAAAAGTTGCCAGACCTGCAACCACATCCCAGTGAATTCCACCAACTGCACACCTGCTTACCTGATGAGAGCAAGACCTGGTAAGCTGCCCATCGATCTGGATATGGGAGTTCTGACACCAGAGGACGCCTCACCAGATGCAGATTGGGACACTGAGCGGCAACAGCAATACCGTAAGGTACAGGAATGTGCTGAAAGAAGTCTGTCCCAAGCAAGAGAAAGGCAGGAGAAGACTTACAATCAACATGCACCTGCTGTTCCCCTGTCACCTGGAGAGCAAGTCCTAAAGAGGAAGAGGCGACTCCACAAGTTGGATGACCAGTGGGAAAAAGAGCCGTACACCATTCTACCATCAAGTCATGATAACACCAAGGTGTGCCTCATAAGTAAGGACGGAGGTGAGACAACAGCAACAGTTTCCAGAGACCACCTGAAGAAATGTCCCGAGCAGCTACAGCATGCTGAAGAAGGCCAAGATATCCCTCAACTCGCAGAGGAAGGGGAAGAAATGGTCAGCACAGTACTCTGAGAATTTCCCCGGTCACGGACGCAAGTAAATAATGCAATAGTTGTGCCAGTCCTTACATTTCTCCAACCAGCCCATAAAGAAGCTGTAGAATTCCCAGTAGAGTTGGAAGAACCATTGGCCCAGGAGACAGAAGATTCCTCATCAGCAGACCAGGAGAATCTACTCTCTGCTAGTAGCGAGCCTGTCGTACCCACGGTAAGCCCAAGGATCCGTAGGAAGCTGCCCAACCTACCAGAGACACCTCCAAACACCTGAAGTGAGGTGAACATTGAGCCCACCACACCAGGGGTAAATACAGGGGACCAAGGTAGAACACAGATAGTGTGTTACGCAGGTCTACCAGAAGCACCAGAGGTCAAATCCCTGCTCGTTGGAGAATTTAAATGCAAATATAACTGTATTATTTCAAATGTTATATGTGTGTATTAAATATGTTTTCCCAGTTACCCGACAGGTTTCAGAGACTTTCAGGTTATGGACAATGGATAACCAAAAACTTTGCCTGAAAATAGTTGCACCTGGAAAGTGCCCCTTTTGTGCCAGACCACAGAACAATAACCCGTGGAGGTGGCTGAAGACGTGGTCCAACATCCGGATCATCAATGCCCTGTAGCCACCCCAGGGCCTCCGTGGAGGGTTTGGGACGGGTCCCTCAAACTACATCTTCAGTGGAATGGACACCTGGTTACAGATGATATCGTGACCTATAAAGACTGTAAAGTTTGTAATATTCTAATGTACATTGTATTTACTATTGTATATTGTTACCTGTTATTTTTGCAAAATATGTTCAGTCCCGGAGTACTGAAATTTACTAGGGGGGAATGTGGCACCCCAGGGGGTCTGGTTGCCACAGTGGTAGTAATACCATGTCTGGGAGCAAAACAGGAGTTTCCTGGTCAGGGAACACACTACATGCAACACCTCTTGCTACAGACAAGAAAAGGGGAGGATCCTGCCCTATATAACTGGATTTGGAGGCGGAGTTAGCTCAGACAGGGCTGGAGTCGAGTTGAGGACACAGGAGCAAGGAGAAGCCAGGGACTGGAGCTGTGCAGAGCTCGTCCTGGCCAGAGTACATACAGAGAACCGGACACTGGAGTCCGAGGCTGTGGGACCCTTCAAGCCCAGCAGCAGATACCGCAAGGCAGGAGATTGCAGGTCTCCTGGCCCCCAGAAGCCCGGAGGCTCAGCCAGACGAAAGGACCAGTACCGCCACAGAGGAGCGAGGAATACACGGGATCCGAGTCGCCAGCCATACGGGTGAGCACAGCACGTCACACTCAGGGACGTGGGCTACAACACGACTATAAGCGGGATAGCCAAAAGAGTACAGTCAGAACAGCAGGCCTACAATTCCACCTGGCCAGGGGAATTCTAGGATTGCTCCCAGACTGACCAGGCCCTCATCCCTTGCAAGTACTCCCGTTGGGCCTATATAATTACCACTAGTAAAGACCCTAGGACTGCACTGCAAAGACTCTGTGTCATCATTACTGATCCAGGTACTATCACCACCATCATCCACTCAAGCTGCCCTGAAGCTACATTCTACCTTGCTGCACATATCACCAGCTTCAGTGGACTGCTCCGCAGCAGCGGTTACCAATGACCGCAATCCACAGGTGGCGTAGTCGGACTATTTAAACCAGATACACATAGACTACTCTGGTTTGACCTTCCTGGGTCACGGACCGGGTCGCCGCCACGGTGACTACTACCCCCAGCATCTACAAGGCCCGGCTCCGGGTATCCCCACGGCCCAGGGGGCGCGTCAGGAGACCTGCGTGACAATACTTGGCACGGTAAAAGAGGAAGAGGAATAAACAGCGGATGTGGTTGATGGGGTAGCTGATGGTTGTTGAGGTCCGCTGGTCCGCATTTTAGCACAGTGAGATTCCCAGTGTAATGCATGTTGTGAGCGCATGTGAAGGTTCATGCATGTAGTAGTCAAATTATTGCACTTTTTCCCTCTGCTGAGTTTTTTAGCGCAAAGTGTGCAGCTAATGTGAGTTGGCTCATCCATTACAGTGACAAAAAAGGCCCAGGCTAAGCAACCCACGCAGCCCCTGCAACCTGGAGAACCGTAACTGCTGCTGGCCACAGCCACAGTTGTGGTTAAGGATGCAGTGCTCCTCTTGCTTCTAATCACTCTGTGTCTGCGACTAGGGTGAAAGGTAACCGCCTCGTCTTTCTCCTCCACCTCCTCAGATGATCTACTCAGCTGCTTGACTCTGGGTTCACACCAAGTAGGATCTTCAACCTCGTTATCATCCAATGTAATGGCGTCATTCCTCGCCCTCAGATTGACCCTTCTCCTCTTGTTGCCCTGACAGCACAGTACAGTCCACATGAGCCTCAGGTATCTGAGTCTCATCAGGATCACCTTCCTACCTGGTTGTTAATGTCTGGTGACGAGGGTCAGGAACCTGCTCGGACAGTACTCCATCCTGCCCCGAATCCAACCTAAAAAATTTTTGGGGATCGGTGCAGATGCTTTCTTCCTCTTTTTGACCTGTGAATGTTTGGAGTACACTTCTGATGCCCATGGTATAGAATGGGTGAACAGCTCTACAGACTCACCCATCTGCGGTTCGCTACAGTCAGTTGGGCACTTGGACAGTTATATGCGAAGGGAAGCAAGGGTAATTGGGGTGCCACCTCTGTGGACTGTACTGTATGTGATGTTGAGGTGGAGGAAGAAGAGGAGAGGCCACTTGAAGCAGTGCTTGCCATACACTGGAGTACCTGCTCTTTCTGACCCTTATCAACATGGCGTATCGCCAAAAAAAGGCTGTGGAGTAGCCAGTCCACTAACATAAGTTGTCAGTTGTCTTCGGACTGGACATGACGGTGTTTATTCACTAGTGCTTTCACTAACATTACCTCCTACCCCACGCAGGGTCGGACAGGGCAGGCGGGGTATCGGGAATTTTGCCAGTGGGCCCTGCCCCCTGCTGCAGAGGAGAGGGGGAGAAGAGAACAAAAAAAAAACCTGCGGTTTTAAGGGGCACGGGCCCTTTAGAAGCACAGGCACAGTGTATGCAGGGACTCGCGCATGCGGCATCCATTACCTGAACCTCCGCAGTGCACATCCAAGTGAAGCAGCTGAAGCTGCTCATCTCCCTTCGACGGTCGGCGTATAACATGATCGTCATGTGCCAGCTGTGAAGGAGGCGCGTAACTCAGCCGCCGGAGAAGGAGGCCCATGCACGGGAGCGCAGGAAGGTAAGAGGTATCTGTTTGTGTGTGTGTATGCGGAATGGGATGGCTGGACACACAAGGAGGGCCCTGGCTGGACACACAAGGGGGGCCTTGGCTGGACACACAAGGGAGGGCCTTGGCTGGACACACAAGGGGGGCCCTGGATGGACACACAAGGGAGTGCCCTGACTGGACACACAAGGAGGGGCCCAGCTGGACACATAAGATGGAACCCTGGCTGGACCCACGAGGGGGGAACCCTGGCTGGACACATGAGGGGGGAACCCTGGCTGGACACATGAGGGGGGAACCCTGGCTGGACACACGAGGGGGGAACCCTGGCTTGGCACACGAGGGGGGGACCCTGGCTGGACACACGAGGGGGGTCCCTGGCTGGAGACATGAGGGGGGGACCCTGGTTGGACACACAAGGCGGTGACCCTGGCTGGACACATGGGGGGGAGCCTGGTTGGATATATTAAGGGGGGGAGCCTGGCTGGACACATAAGGTGGGGGAGCCTGGCAGGACACATAAGGAGGGGGGAACCTGGTAGGACACACGAGGGGGGGACCCTGGATGGACACATGAGGGGGAACCCTGGCTTGATACATTAAGGGGGGAGCCTGGCTGGACACACAAGGGAGGGCCCTGACTTGACACACAAGGGGCGGCCCTGCTGGACACATGAGGGGGGAACCCTGGCTGGACACACGAGGGGGGAACCCTGGTTGGACACACGAGGGGGGAACCCTGGCTGGACACACGATGGGGGACCCTGGCTGGACACACGAGGGGGACACACATAAGGAGTGGGGAGCCTCACTGGACACACAAGGGAGGGCCCTGGCTGGACACACAAGGGGGAGCCCAGCTGGACACACGAGGGGGGAACCCTGGATGGACACACGAGGGGGGAACCCTGGCTGGACACACGAGGGGGGAACCCTGGCTGGACACACGAGGGGGGAACCCTGGCTGGACACACGAGGGGGGAACCCTGGCTGGACACACGAGGGGGGAACCCTGGCTGGGCACACGAGGGGGGAACCCTGGCTGGACACACGAGGGGGGGACCCTGGCTGGAGACACGAGGGGGGACCCTGGTTGGACACACAAGGCGGGGACCCTGGCTGGACACATGAGGGGGGAGCCTGGTTGGATATATTAAGGGGGGGAGCCTGGCTGGACACATAAGGAGGGGGGAGCCTGGATGGACACATAAGGAGGGGGGAGCCTGGCTGGACACATAAGGAGGGGGGACCCTGGCTGGACCCACGAGGGGGGAACCCTGGCTGGACACACGAGGGGGGAACCCTGGCTGGACACACGATGGGGGACCCTGGCTGGACACATAAGGCGGGGACCCTGGCTGGACACACGAGGGGGGGACCCTGGCTGGAGACACGAGGGGGGGACCCTGGTTGGACACACAAGGCGGGGACCCTGGCTGGAGACACGAGGGGGGGAGCCTGGTTGGATATATTAAGGAGGGAGCCTGGCTGGACACATAAGGTGGCTGAGCCTGGCTGGACACCAAAGGAGGGGGGGAGCCTGGCTGGACACATAAGGAGGGGGGAGCCTGGCAGGACACTTGAGGGGGGGACCCTGGCTGGACACACAAGGTGGAACCCTGGCTGGATACATTAAGGGGAGAGCCTGGCTGGACACAGAAGGGAGGGCCCTGGCTTGACACACAAGGGGGGGCCCAGCTGGACACATGAGGGGGGAACCCTGGCTGGACACACGAGGGGGGAACCCTGGCTGGACACATGAGGGGGGAACCCTGGTTGGACACACGATGGGACCCTGGCTGGACACACGAGGGGGGACACATAAGGAGGGGGGAGCCTCGCTGGACACACAAGGGAGGGCCCTGGCTGGACACACAAGGGGGGCCCAGCTGGACACATAAGATGGAACCCTGGCTGGACCCACGAGGGGGGAACCCTGGCTGGACCCACGAGGGGGGAACCCTGGCTGGACACATGAGGGGGGAACCCTGGATGGACACACGAGGGGGGAACCCTGGCTTGGCACATGAGAGGGGAACCCTGGCTGGACACACGAGGGGGGTCCCTGGCTGGAGACATGAGGGGGGGACCCTGGTTGGACACACAAGGCGGGGACCCTGGCTGGACACATGAGGGGGGAGCCTGGTTGGATATATTAAGGGGGGGAGCCTGGCTGGACACATAAGGAGGGGGGAACCTGGCAGGACACACGAGGGGGGGACCCTGGCTTGACACACAAGGGGGGGCCCTGCTGGACACACGAGGGGGGAACCCTGGTTGGACACACGAGGGGGGAACCCTGGCTGGACACACGATGGGGGACCCTGGCTGGACACACGAGGGGGACACACATAAGGAGTGGGGAGCCTCACTGGACACACAAGGGAGGGCCCTGGCTGGACACACAAGGGGGAGCCCAGCTGGACACACGAAGGGGGAACCCTGGATGGACACACGAGGGGGGAACCCTGGCTGGACCCACGAGGGGGGAACCCTGGCTGGACACACGAGGGGGGAACCCTGGCTGGACACACGAGGGGGGAACCCTGGCTGGACACATGAGGGGGGAACCCTGGCTGGGCATATGAGGGGGGAACCCTGGCTGGATACACGAGGGGGGGACCCTGGCTGGACACACGAGGAGGGGACCCTGGCTGGAGACACGAGGGGGGGACCCTGGTTGGACACACAAGGCGGGGACCCTGGCTGGACACATGAGGGGGGAGCCTGGTTGGATATATTAAGGGGGGGAGCCTGGCTGGTCACATAAGGAGGGGGGAGCCTGGATGGACACATAAGGAGGGGGGAGCCTGGCTGGACACATAAGGAGGGGGGACCCTGGCTGGACCCACGAGGGGGGAACCCTGGCTGGACACACGAGGGGGGAACCCTGGCTGGACACACGATGGGGGACCCTGGCTGGACACACAAGGCGGGGACCCTGGCTGGACACACGAGGGGGGGACCCTGGCTGGAGACACGAGGGGGGGACCCTGGTTGGACACACAAGGCGAGGACCCTGGCTGGACACACGAGGGGGGGAGCCTGGTTGGATATATTAAGGAGGGAGCCTGGCTGGACACATAAGGTGGGGGAGCCTGGCTGGACACCAAAGGAGGGGGGAGCCTGGCTGGACACATAAGGAGGGGGGAGCCTCGCTGGACACACAAGGGAGGGCCCTGGCTGGACACACAAGGGGGGCCCAGCTGGACACACGAGGGGGAACCCTGGCTGGACACACGAGGGGGGAACCCTGGCTGGACACACGAGGGGGGACCCTGGATGGACACACGAGGGGGGACCCCGGATGGACACACGAGGGGGGGACCCTGGCTGGACACACAAGGGGGGACCTTGGCTGGACACATGAGGGGGGGACCCTGGATGGACACATGAGGGGGGACCCTGGCTGGACACACGAGGGGGAAACCCTGGCTGGACACACGAGGGGGGAGCCTGGCTGGATACATTAAGGGGGGGAGCCTGGCTGGACACATAAGGTGGGGGAGCCTGGCTGGACACATAAGGAGGGGGGAGCCTTGCTGGACACACGAGGGGGAGAGCCTGGCTGGACACATAAGGAGGGGGGAGCCTGGCTGGACACATAAGGAGGGGGGTGCCTGGCTGGGCACATGGGAAGAGGGGTAGGATGGGTATATGGGGGCAGGTTAGACACATGGAGGCCAGGATGGATAAATGGGGGGGCAGGCTGGACACATGGGGCCAGGATGTATATATTGGGGAGCAGACTGGACACATGGAGGCCAGGATGGATATATGGGAGGGGGCAGGATGGACACATGGAGGCCAGGATGGATATATGGGAGGCAGGCTGTACACATGGAGGTCAAGAAAGATGTATGGGGGGGCAGGCTGGACACATGGAGGCCAGGATGGATATATGGGGGGATCAGGCTGAACAGATGGAGGCCAGGACGGATGTATGGGAGGGCAGGCTGGACACAGGGGGGAAGGGCTAGGATGGATATATGGGGGGCAGGCTCGATACACGTGGGCCAGGATAAATATATGGAGTTGCCACGCTGGACATATGGGGGCCAGAAGGGATATATGGGAGGGTGTCAGGATGGATATATGAGGGGGAAAGGGCAGGATGCATATATGAGGGGCCAGGCTGGACACAAGGAGGCCAGGATGGATATGTAGGGGGGCAGGCTGGATACATGGAGGCCAGGATGGATATATGGGGGGCAGGCTGGACACATGGAAGCCAGGATGGATATGTAGGGGGGGCAGGCTAGACACATGAGGGGGGAGCCCGGCTGGACACATGAGGGGGGAGCCTGGCTGGACACATGGGAAGGGGGGCAGGATCGGTATATGGGGGGCAGGTTGGACACATGGAGGCCAGGATGGATATATGTGGAGGCAGGCTGGACACATGAGGCCAGGATGGATATATGGGGGAGCAGGCTGGATACATGGAGGCCAGGATGGATATATGGGAGGGGGCAGGCTGGACACATGGAGGCCAGGATAGATACATGGGAGGCAGGCTGGACACATGGAGGCCAAGATGGTTATATTGGGGTGAGCAGGCTGAACACATGGAGGCCAGGACGGATATATGGGGGGCAGGCTGGACACATGGAGGCCAGGATTGATATATGGGGGGGCAGGCTGGACACATGGAGACCAGGATGGATATATGGGGGGGCAGACTGGACACAAGGAGGCCAGGATGGATACATGGGGGGGCATCCTGGACACATGGAGGCCAGGATGGATATATGGGGGGCAGGCTGGACACATGGAGGCCAGGATGGATATATGGGGGACAAGCTGGACACATGGAGGCCAGGATGGATATATGGAGGGCAGGCTTGACACATGGAGGCCAGGATGGATATATGGGGGGCAGGCTGGACACATGAAGGCCAGAATGGATATATGGGAGGGGGCAGGCTGGACATGTGGAGGCCAGGATGGATATGTGGGGGGGCAGGCTGGACACATGGAGGCCAGGATGGATATATGGGGGGGACAGTCTGGACATGGGGGGGCTAGGATGGATATGTGGGGGGGCAGGCTCAATTCACGTGGGCCATGATAAATATATGGAGGGCCCACGCTGGATATATGGGGCCAGAAGGGATATATGGGGGGTGTCAGGATGGATATATGCAGGGGTGAAGGGCAGGATGCATATATGAGGGGGCAGGCTGGACACATGGAGGCCAGGATGGAAATGTAGGGGGGCAGGCTGGACCCATGGAGGCCACGATGGATATATGGGGGCAGGCTGGACACACGGAGGCCAGGATGGATATGTAGGGGGCAGCCTGGACACATGGAGGCCAGGATGGATATATGGGGGGCAGGCTGGACAGATGGAGGCCAGGATGGATATGTAGGGGGGCAAGCTGCACACATGGAGGCCAGGATGGATATATGGGGGAGCAGGATGGACATATGGGGCGCTAGGACGGATATATGGGAGGGGGCAGGCTGGACACATGAAGGTCAGGACAGATATATGGGGGCAGGCTGGAAACATGAAGGTCAGGATGGATATGTGGGGGGGCAGGCTGGCCACATGGGGGGCTAGGATGGGTATATGGGAGGGGGCAGGCTCGATACACGTGGGCTAGGATAAATATATGGAGGGGTCACACTGGACATATGGGGGCCAGAAGGGATATATGGGGGGGTGTCAGGATGGATATATGCAGGGGGGGCCATGATAGATATATGGGGGGGCAGGTTGGACACATGGGGGGGCTAGGATGGATATATGGGAGGGGGCAGGCTCGATATACGTGGGCTAGGATTAATATATGGAGGTGCCACCCTGAACATATGGGGGTGCCAGGCTGGACAAGGGACTTAATTACTGTTTGGGGGCCAGATTGAGGAACATACTTTATTAGTTTATGGTGGCCAGTGGGGAACATTATTACTTTAGAGTCCAATTAGGGACATTATTACTTCTGTAATATACCGTATTTTTCGGACCATAAGACGCACTTTTTTCCTCCAAAACAAGTCCGAATGTTGGGGGGGTGTAGATTTATGTGTGGTGTCGGGGGAGCGGTTTCAGTGGAGGAGCGGGGCACAGGAGGCAGCAGCCACCTACTGCAGCCTACACTGTCCCCGCTGCTAATGAAAATGAATATTCACTACTCCCCATGCCCATGGGGCGTGGGGAGCACTGAATATTCATGCTCCTTAATAGCGGTATACAGTGTAGCCGCGCTGCGGCTGCTGCTGCTGCCGGCTATCTCCTCTGGCTGCTGTTAAAGGGCATGAATATTCAACCTCTCACCACGCCTATGGGCGTGGGGAGGGGTGAATTTTCATGCTCTTTAATGAGCGGGCACAGGAGATAGCCGGCAGCTGCAGCAGCCGCAGCGCGGATCCGCTGTGTGCCGGCTATGAAGGAGAGTGAAGTCACTGCTCCCCACGCACACAGACCGGTCGTGGGGAGCAATGACTTCCGGCAGCTGATCTCTCCTTGTGAGCCGCGCATGGCAGTGACATCATGCGCGGCTCACATGGAGAGATCAGTGCAGGCAGACCGGTCGCAGCGCTGGAGGAGAGAAGAAAGGTGAGTAAGAGTGTTTATTTTTTTTTAATGTGCAGCCTGATGGGGATTAGGGGTGCCATGCATACCAGGACAGGGATTAGGGGGACCATGCATACTAGGACAGGGATTAGGGGTGCCATGCATACCAGGACAGGGATTAGGGGTGCCATGCATACCAGGATAGGGATTAGGGGTGCCATGCTAACCAGGACAGGGATGATGGGTGCCATGCATACCAGGATAGGGATTAGGGGTGCCATGCATACCAGGACAGGGATGAGAGGTACCATGTATACTAGGACTGGGATGAGTGGTGCCATGCATATCAGGATAGGTAAGAGGGGTGCCATGCATACCAGGATGGAGGGATGCCAGGCACACCAGGATGGGGATGGGGACCACATATAAAAGGAAGGGGGGCAGCATATATACCAGTATGGAGGATATTGTCAGAATTGGGGGACATTACCCCTATACCAGTGTCAGCAGAAGACCCCCTCCCCCTTAAAAGTGCATCATGACCACATTTTTTGCTTAAATTTTTATTTTTTTATTTTCTTCCTCTAAAACCTAGGTGCATCTTATGGTCCAGTGCGTCTTATAGTCCGAAAAATATGGTAATTTACTTTTTAGGAAATTGTTTTCCATGGGAGGGACAAAAGAGGGCTCCTGTTACTGTGCAGGGAGGCACTATATCGCTTTTTTTCTTCAACTGGTGTAGTATAGAAGTCAGTGGAAAAGTGGGAATGTACTCTAGAAGAGATCAGTTATTGATAAATGTGTGTTATTTTCTGCAGAGATGATTCCTGGCTGGAAGAAGTGATGGCTGTCTGTGCCTGATGAAGAAGAAAAGTGAAGAAGGACTTCACCTAGAGATGTCACTGGTAGTGTTGAGCCACCCCCGTAGTGTCCGAGTTTGGTTCGGTTCGTCGAACACCCGTGTGTTCGCCGAACTGTTCGTCGAACTGTTCGTCGAACACCTTCGAACACCGTTAAAACCAATGGCAGGCAAACAAAAACACATAGAAACACATAGAAAACACCTTCAAAGGTGTCCAAAAGCTGACAAACTGCTCTGAAGACACAACTAACACATGGAAAAGTGACAAGTACATATAGTCATGCGAAAAGAAAAGAGGTGGAGGAGTAAAAGGAGGGGGAGACACAGATATAGGCATGTCATGCCCTTCTAAAATCCAAAAAGTGAGAAGCCGACACGTTCAGTCCGCTCCTGCCCGTGCCACCTCCGTGTCGCCGGGTTTGTGCCAGAGCCGCGGTGAACCCTGACGGCCAGCCCCCCTCTCCCAATACTGGTGCCTGTCCGCTGGTGGGTCGAGCGAGCCCCCCTGTGGTGGAGGCAGCTCTAAGCTTTTTAATTTAAATTGTCTCTCTAATTTGAATGAATACACTTTAAATCCATTTACAAGGATCTATTGGAGGGCAAGTCTCATGCCAGCAGCCGCGTAATTCCAGCTCCAGTAGCGTCCACTAAAGCTGCTGCAGTTAAAAAGCTTTTATAAGGATCGAGCTCGGCTGTCCACCGCAAGGCATCCTACTGCCAGTCCCAGCCCCTATGCCTTGGGGTGCCTCCTGATGCTCTTCACTGAGTATCCCGTGGTCCCGAAGCATTTCCTTTGAAAAAATTAAGTGTCAAAACTACAGGTGGTGTAGCTTGCTTAACAGCCGGGATAATCCGCTGACTAGCAGACACTGCTACTAGGCACAAAGTATTTCCTGGGCTAGATGCAGTTAAAAATTTGTAATTAGATACTCTCGTTGGATGCTGAGAAAGCATTCCATAGAGTCTCCTGGCACGCCATATATGATTCTCTTAAAAAGCTTGGGGTAGGGGTCTAGGGGACCCTTTTATAGCCAAAATCACGGCCCTGTATCGCAATACGTCACCTAGGCTGAAGATAAATGGAACTGTATTACCCTGAGGGCTCGGTTGCTACAGAGGTATTGCACCTCACCCAGAGGTGTGATATCTCACTCTCAGGTAAGGATGGAGTGTGGATCAGGACCCGACACCTGCATGCATTACACCACATTGCCGTGGGGCAGGGCGACCAATATGCCCCTGAGATGGGCACGACAGTCCCTGTCCCTGGCTGGAGTGGGGGGAGGGAACACTGAGGAAGGGGAACCCTGTAGTGCAGGAGCAGGGAGGAAGCAGTTCCTGGGTGCATTGAGAAGGGAGTATAAAAGGTGGGCACCATCTTAGTTCAGTGCAGAGAAGTCTGAGCAGAAGTGGCAGGGAGCAGGGGCTCTGCATGAGCTCTGCTCCGGAGGCGGGCCTAGTAACAGAGGCCCAGGCCTGGAAGAGGGAGAAGGAAGGAAGAGGAGCGGAGAAGGCTCCAGGAACGAGGAATGAAGGGATCCCAGGGGTGCGGACGGGCGAGTCGCCACCGCACGCCCGAATCCACCTGCGTGGAGGGGTCAGGCCAAAGGGGGAGACCGGTTCCCGAAACTAGTGGAGGCAGGAAACGACCCTCAGCTAGAAACCGGAGGCTGTGACATTTTATGTGGCGCAGCCCCTCGCTACACCCGCTAGGAAGGCACCACATAGGGTCAGGGAAACTGGTGCCAAGTTTACCAAGAGGAGGCCCGAGGCAGCCGGACAGAAGGGTTGGTAAGAAAGGCCAGACAAAGGACACACAAAGGGGGTCCTGTGAAGCGCTCCAAAGTTATCTGGGAGTTGTCTGAGCCCCTCACCTGGTGAGCACAGTACGACGTGGGCAGCCGTTACCTGCAGACGTGGTCTGGATAATAAGAACTGTGAGTAAAGGCCCTGGACTGCATCACTGACTCCGTGTCGTTACTGCTGCTGCCCTGCACCATCACCCCCATCCTCCGCATACACTGCCCTGAGGCTATACTCCTCCCGTGGGGAGTTATGCTACGCTCTGCTGCACCCACAACACCAGCCTCAGCGGTCTGCCCTGGAGCGGCGGTTCACTCTGACCGCAATCCACGGGTGGCGTAGTCGGACATTTAAACATCAAAACCACATAAATAGTTCAGCCACTGGTTTGACCGAACTGAGCCACGGAACCGGGTCGCCGCCACGGAGACTACAACCACCAGCATCCATCAAAAAGGTTCCGGCTCCGGGTGTCCCAAGGCCCAGGGGGTGCGTCAGAACATTTTCATCACCTTTCACAATCACCAATGGGACAAGGCAGGGATGTTCTCTGTCCCCTCTCTTATACATCCTAGTGACGGAGCACCTGCTCTCATCAATTCGCCATAACCCCAATATTAGGTGGATTGAGGTGGGAGGCACCGAGTACAAGTGCTCTCTATTTGCTGATGATGTCCTAGTATATATCACTCAATCACATATATCCATCCATGCTGTTATGGCTGAAATAGATCACTTTGTTACATGGTCAAATTTTAAAATCAATGCAGCGAAGTCTGAGGCCCTCGATGTCTCCCTCCCCAAATCCATATAGGATTCCATCCAGTCCAACTTTCCCTTTGCCTGGCCCTCACACGGTATCAAATACTTAGGAATTCCTATTCATAGAGACCTCTCCCATCTATGTTATCTTAATTTTGGGCCCTTTATTGAACAACTCCATACAGACCACGTTTGACAAGTTAGAACTGTAAGATTCACTACGTGAACCACTGGTGTTTTGTGGAAAAGCACATGTACACTGTGTTCCAAATTATTATGCAAAAAGTGTTTAGGAGTGATAAGGGAAGAATTTGTTTGTTTGTCAGTTAAACTCATTGATGGTGATGTGTGTCAGGGCTCTTTATATCACTGTAAGCAATTGCAGACACCTGTGCTAATTAGTTTGGCAGGTGTGTCCAATGAAAGGCAAGACTACTTAAGAAGGCTGTCTCACATTATTAAGCAGCCTACATTTTCTGCCAAAATGGGAAAGAAAAAGGATGTGTCGGCTGCTGAGAAGCAACAAATTGTGGAGTGTTTAGGTCAAGGCATGACTAGAATCAACATTGTGCGATGATCAGGATGAAGTGTCTTGGCAATCAAGAAGTATGTAGCTGATTCACAGTACACACGTGTGCGTGCTGATAAGGGCAAATTGAGGACTCTTTCCTACAAGCAATTACGTCAGGTTAAAAGAGCAGCGGCAAAAAAGCCTTGTCATAGCAGCAGACAAGTTTTTGAAGCTGCTGGTGCATCCAACGTCCCCCGAACAACAAGATGCAGGGTCCTTCAGAGGTTTGCAGCTGTGCATACGCCATCCTGTCGACCTCCTCTATCCACTTCACACAAGCAGAAACGGCTCCAGTGGGCCAAACATTACATGAAGACTGATTTCAAAACTGTTTTGTTCACGGATGAGTGCCGTGCAGCGCTCGATGGTCCAGATGGATGGAGTGGAGGATGGCTGGTTGATGGACACCCCACGCAAATACGGCTACAGCGCCAACAAGGAGGAGGTGTAGTAATGTTTTGGGCTGGAATCATGGGGAGAGAGATTGTCGGCCCCTTTAGGATCCCTGAAGGCACTAAAGATGAACTCCATAATGTATGTGGATTTTCTCAAACAGCACTTCCTGCCATGGTTCAAGAAGAAGAACCGTGTATTTCACAGCAAGATCATTTTTTTGCATGATAATGCACCATCTCATGCTGCACATAAAACATCTGCATCTCTGGCTGATATGGGCATAAAAGGGGACAAACTTATGGTGTGACCCCCATGCTCCCCTGACCTCTACCCCATTCAGAACCTCTGGAGCATCATCAAAAGGAGTGTCTATGATGGCGGGAGGCAGTTCACATCTAAACAACAGCTCTGGGAGGGTATTCTGTCCTCATGCAAAACAATTGAAGCAGAAACCATCCAAAACCTGACAAATTCAATGGACAAGAGAGTTCAGAAGCTCCTTTCGAACAAGGGGTCCTATGTGAAAATGTAACATCACCTAGAATAAAGTTTTGAGTTGAAAACTGTTTGATTTCAGTTTCTAATAACCTGCTAATGCTTATAATTTCAAAAATGACCATTTTTTTGGTCTTTATTAAAATGAAAAGGTTGATCGAAAAGTTTGGGGGATCTAAGAGTGTGGCAACCCAGTAGTCATGATTACTTCGAATTCTGACAATATGAGGGTCATGTTGCAGGTAGTGCAGCAAGAAGGCACTTATGTGTCTTGCGCATCTCGGAGCCCCAAAATTATTTTCCGGGCTAGATGCAGCTAAAAATTATTATTAATTTTAAATCTGGTGGAGCTTAGTATAGATGGCCTAATAGGATCAGTGCTGCACACTGCTACAAAGCCCAAATTATTTTCCAGCCAAGATACAGATAAACATGATTAGTAATTTTAAATCTGGTGGAGCTTATTATAGATGGCCTAATAGAATCAGTGCTGCACACTGCTACAAAGCCCAAATTATTTTCCAGCCAAGATACAGATAAACATGATTAGTAATTTGAAAGCTTAAAACGGTTGGTAGGGTGATTTTAACCAATCATCCATCTTTTACTCTCCCCAGGATGACACAGGGGTAGAAAAGTCGTTTCGGATCCATGATTTGTTCATCTTTATGAACGTGAGTCTGTCTACATTATCAGTGGAGAGCTGCGTGCGCTTATCTGTCAGCACACCACCAGCAGCGCTGAACACACGTTCAGACAGAACGCTGGCTGCGGGGCATGACAAGATCTCCAAGGCGTAAGTGGCTAGCTCCGGCCATTTATCCAGATTGGAAGCCCAAAAAGAGCAAGGGTCCAGTGACACAGTCATGGCTTCAATGTTTACTTGGAGATACTCCTGTACCATCGTCTCTAGGCGTTGACTATGTGTCAGACTTCTTGTCTCCTGTGGCCCTGCAAAGGATGGGCTAAAAAAGTGGTGAAATGATTGCGCAAATTTGATGTTACCAGCAGATACTGTGGTTCTGTTATGGTTTGAGTGCTGAACACTTGACGGTCCCACGGTTGGCAAGTTGGAACTGTGAGATTCACTACGTGCACCACTGGTGTTTTGTGGAAAAGCACATGTAAGATTCTGCAACAGTCTCTGCTGATACTCCTGCATGCGTGCATCCCTTTCTATGGCAGGAATAATTTCTGCAAATTTACTTTTGTACCGGGGATCTAACAGTGTGGCAACCCAGTAGTCAGGATTATTTCTAATTCTCACAATTCGAGGGTCATGTTGCAGGTAGTGCAGCAAGAAGGCACTCATGTGTGTTTCGCATCCAGGAGCACCAAGTCCCTGTTGTGTTGGTGGCGAGGTAACAATCATGCTTCCTTCCTCTGTCCTCTCCCCCCAACCTCGCACAACAGAAATGTGATCAAGGTCTCCCTCATCTGATGAGTCTTCCATCAGTTCGTCCTCCACTTCTTCCTGGGCTCCTGCACCTTCCTCACTAGTTTGGCTGCTACCATGCGCCCTGGTAAAACCATCTCCCCCACCCTCACATGCCTGCCGCCTTGGTGCTGCAGACCGTCTGGACCTTGCAGATGTTAGCCCTTCCGCATACAACTCCTCCTCCTCTACTTCCTCCACCTCCTCTTGTGCCACCACCTGACTCCGAATTCTGTTTAACATGTGCTCCAGCATGTAAATCACCGGAATAGTCATGCTGATAATGTCATCGTCAGCACTAAACATCTTCGTCGCCATTTCAAAACTGTGCAGAAGGGTGCATAGGTCCCTGATCTGAGACCACTCCTCCAACGTGATTTGCCCACGTCTGGATCTCGTTGGCCCAGGCTATACGTCAGAACGTATTGCACCAGGGCTTGTCGGTGCTGCCACAGTCGCTGCAACATGTGCAGAGTTGAATTCCACCGGGTAGGCACATCGCATTTTAGCCGGTGAAGTGGCAGGCCCAACGACTTCTGTAGAGATGTAAGTCGCTGAGCTGCGGGATGCGAACGGCGGAAGTGAGCACACAGCGACCGTGCCCTCTGCAGAAGGCCATCTAGTCTGGGATAGTGGGCTAAAAATTGCTGGACAACCAGGTTCAACACGTGAGCCATACAAGGCACGTGTGTGACATTGCCCCGGCGAAGGGCCGCACCCAGGTTTGCAGCATTGTCGCACATGGCCTTCCCTGGTTGCAGGTCCAGTGGAGACAACCATTCATGAAATTGGTTCTCCAGAGCTGACCACAACTCCTCAGCTGTGTGACTCACATTTTCCAGACATTTCAAAGTAAAAACCACCTGATGACGTTGAGCCCTACTGCCAGCATAGTAAGGAGGTGTGCAGGATCCCTTCTGCGCAGTTAGAAAGCTTGTGGCATGACCAGACAGGCTTTGGGTGCAGGTGGAAGACCGAGAGGAGGTTGAGGAGGCAGAAGCAGTGGAGGAACTTTGACATAAAGAGGATTGACGCACAACTCGTGGGGACGGCAAGACTTGGACAGCAGCCCCTTGTCCTGCTGTCACCATAGTTACCCAGTGCCCAGTCAGCGACATGTAACGCCCCTGTCCATGCCTACTCGTCCAAGTGCCTGTGGTGAAATGCACCCTGTCACACACAGAGTTTCTCAAAGAAGCGGTGATGTTGTGTGCGACATGCTGGTGGAGCGCAGGCACACCTTTCTTTGAGAAGTAGTGCCGACTGGGCATCTGGTACTGGGGCACTGCGACGGACATAAGGTCTCGAAAATCCTCTGTGTCCACCAGGCGGAAAGGCAGCATTTCTGTAGCCAAGAGCTTGCAGATGGTGAAATTCAACCTCTTAGCTTTCTCATGGCTAGGAGGAAATGGTCTTTTACTTGTCCACATCTGAGGGACCGAGGGCTGGCTATTGTGCTTAGACGGGGTTGATAAAGGTGTCCCCGGCAAACTGCCGGTCTGTGAGGAAGATGCAGGCGGACATGTTAGGTTGCCTTGATCCAAAGGTGGTGCTATCGATGTCGGACAGCGCTCAACACCAGCTGGTGTTACCACCTCCAAAGAAAATGATGACCTGCCAATCACGATGGCTGTTGCGGGTAAAGAGGTGGCAGGTCTGCGCCCCAAAACAGGTGTGACTGCTGTCCCCCCAGTCACAGAGGATGAAGAGGCCGCGGATGCACAAGATTTGGCAGACGGTGGTTGGCCCGGCCGGCTAGGCCGCATTGTAGCACACTGAGCTTCCCACTGCAACTTATGCTTCATGTCCATGTGCCGGTTCATGCATGAAGTACTCAAACTATGTATTTTTTGGCCTCTACTTAGCTTTTGCTGACAAATGTTACAGATAACACGAGTTGGGTCATCTTTATCGATCTGAAAAAATGCCCAGGCTATGCAAGGCTTAGCACCCATGCGACCTGAAGAGCCACCACGACTTGTGGTGAGAGGCAGAGTTGTGTTTGAGGATGCAGTTGTTGACGTGCTTCCAGTACTACGTCTCTGTCCAGGAAGGCGCAACCTGACCTCGTCGTCACTAGCATCTTCCTCCACCTCCTCTGCTGACCTCATCTCTTGGCTGACTGTGGGTTGACAGTAAGTGGGATCTCCAACCTCATCATCATCACCCTGTGCGTTATCACACCCGTCGTCCTCAGAGCCAACCTGTTCCTGCCCTGACAAAAAACTAAAGTTGTCGCTCCAATCAGGTATTTGAGTCTCATCATCGTCTTCCTCATTGTCTCCACCAACATGAGTTACAGTTTGGGAATGAGGGTCTACATTATGGTCAGAACCTTCTGCGTCTGGTCCTGGATCCGACTCATAAAGATTCTGGGCATCAGTGCAGATCATTTCCTCGTCTGGATTCACAGAAGCGCTGGAGTCGACCTCTGATTCCCAGGCTATAGTATGAGTAAACAGCTCTGCAGACTCAACCATCTGTTCTACCTCATACTCAGACGGGCAGCTGGAGATTTGGGAGTTGTGAGGAAGCAAGTGCGATTGGGGTGACACCTTTGAGGACTGGAGTATTTGTGATGTTGAAGTTGATGTGGAGGAGAGCCCACTTAAAGGAGCACTTGATATCCGATGAAGCACCTGCTGTTTTTGTGCCTCATCTGGAATTTGTAGCGATTGGCGTGGCCGTAAGAAAGGGATCTTATCACATTGTCCGCTAAAAGAAGTAGACATTTTAGTTTGGCTGGAAGATGGTCTTTCTTCTGCAGATGTTACTGTTGCTTTAACACCTACCCCACGGACACAACCTTTTTTCCCCTTCCCAACACGCCTATTCCCCTTTCCACCAGCAGCAGGCCTTTTTCCACTCATTTTGGTGGTTAACTAATTCACAACTCTGGAGTTGTTTGCACAAAAAAACAATGGATGGGAACCGAGCAGAGCTGAGTGGCCAAACCGTGGTATTAGGCCAAAACTATTGACTGGGTTAGATGCAGAAAAAAATTATATTCAATTTGCAACCTGATGGAGGTCAGTATAGATGGACTAATAGAACAAGTCCCACACACAGCTAGAAGCCCAAATATTTTTTCAGAGGTAGATGCAGAAAAAAAAATATTCAGTTTGCAACCTGATGGAGGTCAGTATAGATGGACTAATAGAGAAAGTCCCACACACTGCTAGAAGGCCAAATATTTTTTCAGAGCTAGATGCAGAAAAAAATTCTATTCAGTTTGCAACCTGATGGAGGTCTGTATAGATGGATTAATAGAACAAGTCCCACACACAGCTAGAAGCCCAATATTTTTTCAGAGGTAGATGCAGAAAAAAATATATTCAGTTTGCAACCTGATGGAGGTCAGTATAGATGGACTAATAGAGAAAGTCCCACACACTGCTAGAAGGCCAAATATTTTTTCAGAGCTAGATGCAGAAAAAAATTATATTCAGTTTGCAACCTGATGGAGGTCAGTATAGATGGAGTAATAGAACAAGTCCCACACACAGCTAGAAGCCCAAATATTTTTTCAGAGCTAGATGCAGATAAAAATTATTTTTAATTTGCAACCTGATGGAGGTCAGTATAGATGGACTAATAGAGAAAGTCCCACACACTGCTAGAAGGCCAAATATTTTTTCAGAGCTAGATGCAGAAAAAAATTATATTCAGTTTGCAACCTGATGGAGGTCTGTATAGATGGATTAATAGAACAAGTCCCACACACAGCTAGAAGCCCAATATTTTTTCAGAGGTAGATGCAGAAAAAAATATATTCAGTTTGCAACCTGATGGAGGTCAGTATAGATGGACTAATACAACAAGTCCCACACACAGCTAGAAGCCCAATATTTTTTCAGAGCTAGATGCAGAAAAAAATTATATTCAGTTTGCAACCTGATGGAGGTCAGTATAGATGGACTAATAGAGAAAGTCCCACACACTGCTAGAAGGCCAAATATTTTTTCAGAGCTAGATGCAGAAAAAAATTATATTCAGTTTGCAACCTGATGGAGGTCTGTATAGATGGATTAATAGAACAAGTCCCACACACAGCTAGAAGCCCAATATTTTTTCAGAGCTAGATGCAGATAAAAATTATTTTTAATTTGCAACCTGATGGAGGTCAGTATAGTTGGAGTAATAGAACAAGTCCCACACACAGCTAGAAGGCCAAATATTTTTTCAGAGCTAGATGCAGATAAAAATTATTTTTAATTTGCAACCTGATGGAGGTCAGTATAGATGGACTAATAGAGAAAGTCCCACACACTGCTAGAAGGCCAAATATTTTTTCAGAGCTAGATGCAGATAAAAATTATTTTTAATTTGCAACCTGATGGAGGTCAGTATAGATGGACTAATAGAGAAAGTCCCACACACTGCTAGAAGGCCAAATATTTTTTCAGAGCTAGATGCAGAAAAAAATTATATTCAGTTTGCAACCTGATGGAGGTCTGTATAGATGGATTAATAGAACAAGTCCCACACACAGCTAGAAGCCCAATATTTTTTCAGAGGTAGATGCAGAAAAAAATATATTCAGTTTGCAACCTGATTGAGGTCAGTATAGATGGACTAATACAACAAGTCCCACACTCAGCTAGAAGCCCAATATTTTTTCAGAGCTAGATGCAGAAAAAAATTATATTCAGTTTGCAACCTGATGGAGGTCAGTATAGGTGGACTAATAGAGAAAGTCCCACAAACTGCTAGAAAGCCAAATATTTTTTCAGAGCTAGATGCAGAAAAAAATTATATTCAGTTTGCAACCTGATGGAGGTCTGTATAGATGGATTAATAGAACAAGTCCCACACACAGCTAGAAGCCCAATATTTTTTCAGAGGTAGATGCAGAAAAAAATATATTCAGTTTGCAACCTGATGGAGGTCAGTATAGATGGACTAATACAACAAGTCCCACACACAGCTAGAAGCCCAATATTTTTTCAGAGCTAGATGCAGAAAAAATTATATTCAGTTTGCAACCTGATGGAGGTCAGTATAGATGAACTAATAGAGAAAGTCCCACACACTGCTAGAAGGCCAAATATTTTTTCAGAGCTAGATGAAGAAAAAAATTATATTCAGTTTGCAACCTGATGGAGGTCAGTATAGATGGACTAATAGAGAAAGTCCCACACACTGCTAGAAGGCCAAATATTTTTTCAGAGCTAGATGCAGAAAAAAATTATATTCAGTTTGCAACCTGATGGAGGTCTGTATAGATGGATTAATAGAACACGTCCCACACACAGCTAGAAGCCCAATATTTTTTCAGAGGTAGATGCAGAAAAAAATATATTCAGTTTGCAACCTGATGGAGGTCAGTATAGATGGACGAATACAACAAGTCCCACACACAGCTAGAAGCCCAATATTTTTTCAGAGCTAGATGCAGAAAAAATTATATTCAATTTGCAACCTGATGGAGGTCAGTATAGATGGAGTAATAGAACAAGTCCCATACACAGCTAGAAGGCCAAATATTTTTTCAGAGCTAGATGCAGATAAAAATTATTTTTAATTTGCAACCTGATGGAGGTCAGTATAGATGGACTAATAGAGAAAGTCCCACACACTGCTAGAAGGCCAAATATTTTTTCAGAGCTAGATGCAGATAAAAATTATTTTTAATTTGCAACCTGATGGAGGTCAGTATAGATGGACTAATAGAGAAAGTCCCACACACTGCTAGAAGGCCAAATATTTTTTCAGAGCTAGATGCAGAAAAAAATTATATTCAGTTTGCAACCTGATGGAGGTCTGTATAGATGGATTAATAGAACAAGTCCCACACACAGCTAGAAGCCCAATATTTTTTCAGAGGTAGATGCAGAAAAAAATATATTCAGTTTGCAACCTGATTGAGGTCAGTATAGATGGACTAATACAACAAGTCCCACACACAGCTAGAAGCCCAATATTTTTTCAGAGCTAGATGCAGAAAAAAAATATATTCAGTTTGCAACCTGATGGAGGTCAGTATAGATGGAGTAATAGAACAAGTCCCACACACAGCTAGAAGCCCAAATATTTTTTCAGAGCTAGATGCAGATAAAAATTATTTTTAATTTGCAACCTGATGGAGGTCAGTATAGATGGACTAATAGAGAAAGTCCCACACACTGCTAGAAGGCCAAATATTTTTTCAGAGCTAGATGCAGAAAAAAATTATATTCAGTTTGCAACCTGATGGAGGTCTGTATAGATGGATTAATAGAACAAGTCCCACACACAGCTAGAAGCCCAATATTTTTTCAGAGGTAGATGCAGAAAAAAATATATTCAGTTTGCAACCTGATGGAGGTCAGTATAGATGGACTAATACAACAAGTCCCACACACAGCTAGAAGCCCAATATTTTTTCAGAGCTAGATGCAGAAAAAAATTATATTCAGTTTGCAACCTGATGGAGGTCAGTATAGATGGACTAATAGAGAAAGTCCCACACACTGCTAGAAGGCCAAATATTTTTTCAGAGCTAGATGCAGAAAAAAATTATATTCAGTTTGCAACCTGATGGAGGTCTGTATAGATGGATTAATAGAACAAGTCCCACACACAGCTAGAAGCCCAATATTTTTTCAGAGCTAGATGCAGATAAAAATTATTTTTAATTTGCAACCTGATGGAGGTCAGTATAGTTGGAGTAATAGAACAAGTCCCACACACAGCTAGAAGGCCAAATATTTTTTCAGAGCTAGATGCAGATAAAAATTATTTTTAATTTGCAACCTGATGGAGGTCAGTATAGATGGACTAATAGAGAAAGTCCCACACACTGCTAGAAGGCCAAATATTTTTTCAGAGCTAGATGCAGATAAAAATTATTTTTAATTTGCAACCTGATGGAGGTCAGTATAGATGGACTAATAGAGAAAGTCCCACACACTGCTAGAAGGCCAAATATTTTTTCAGAGCTAGATGCAGAAAAAAATTATATTCAGTTTGCAACCTGATGGAGGTCTGTATAGATGGATTAATAGAACAAGTCCCACACACAGCTAGAAGCCCAATATTTTTTCAGAGGTAGATGCAGAAAAAAATATATTCAGTTTGCAACCTGATTGAGGTCAGTATAGATGGACTAATACAACAAGTCCCACACTCAGCTAGAAGCCCAATATTTTTTCAGAGCTAGATGCAGAAAAAAATTATATTCAGTTTGCAACCTGATGGAGGTCAGTATAGGTGGACTAATAGAGAAAGTCCCACAAACTGCTAGAAAGCCAAATATTTTTTCAGAGCTAGATGCAGAAAAAAATTATATTCAGTTTGCAACCTGATGGAGGTCTGTATAGATGGATTAATAGAACAAGTCCCACACACAGCTAGAAGCCCAATATTTTTTCAGAGGTAGATGCAGAAAAAAATATATTCAGTTTGCAACCTGATGGAGGTCAGTATAGATGGACTAATACAACAAGTCCCACACACAGCTAGAAGCCCAATATTTTTTCAGAGCTAGATGCAGAAAAAATTATATTCAGTTTGCAACCTGATGGAGGTCAGTATAGATGAACTAATAGAGAAAGTCCCACACACTGCTAGAAGGCCAAATATTTTTTCAGAGCTAGATGAAGAAAAAAATTATATTCAGTTTGCAACCTGATGGAGGTCAGTATAGATGGACTAATAGAGAAAGTCCCACACACTGCTAGAAGGCCAAATATTTTTTCAGAGCTAGATGCAGAAAAAAATTATATTCAGTTTGCAACCTGATGGAGGTCAGTATAGATGGACTAATAGAGAAAGTCCCACACACTGCTAGAAGGCCAAATATTTTTTCAGAGCTAGATGCAGAAAAAAATTATATTCAGTTTGCAACCTGATGGAGGTCAGTATAGATGGAATAATACAACAAGTCCCACACACAGCTAGAAGCCCAATATTTTTTCAGAGCTAGATGCAGAAAAAAATTATATTCAATTTGCAACCTGATGGAGGTCAGTATAGATGGAGTAATAGAACAAGTCCCACACACAGCTAGAAGCCCAAATATTTTTTCAGAGCTAGATGCAGATAAAAATTATTTTTAATTTGCAACCTGATGGAGGTCAGTATAGATGGACTAATAGGGAAAGTCCCACACACTGCTAGAAGGCCAAATATTTTTTCAGAGCTAGATGCAGTTAAAAATTATTTTTAATTTGCAACCTGATGGAGGTCACTATAGATGGACTAATAGAGAAAGTCCCACACACTGCTAGAAGGCCAAATATTTTTTCAGAGCTAGATGCAGAAAAAAATTATATTCAGTTTGCAACCTGATGGAGGTCTGTATAGATGGATTAATAGAACAAGTCCCACACACAGCTAGAAGCCCAATATTTTTTCAGAGGTAGATGCAGAAAAAAATATATTCAGTTTGCAACTTGATGGAGGTCAGTATAGATGGACTAATACAACAAGTCCCACACACAGCTAGAAGCCCAATATTTTTTCAGAGCTAGATGCAGAAAAAAATTATATTCAGTTTGCAACCTGATGGAGGTCAGAATAGGTGGACTAATAGAGAAAGTCCCACACACTGCTAGAAGGCCAAATATTTTTTCAGAGCTAGATGCAGAAAAAAATTATTTTCAGTTTGCAACCTGATGGAGGTCTATATAGATGGATTAATAGAACAAGTCCCACACACAGCTAGAAGCCCAATATTTTTCCCGAGGTAGATGCAGAAAAAAATATATTCAGTTTGCAGCCTGATGGAGGTCAGTATAGATGGACTAATACAACAAGTCCCACACACAGCTAGAAGCCCAATATTTTTTCAGAGCTAGATGCAGAAAAAAATTATATTCAGTTTGCAACCTGATGGAGGTCAGTATAGGTGGACTAATAGAGAAAGTCCCACAAACTGCTAGAAAGCCAAATATTTTTTCAGAGCTAGATGCAGAAAAAAATTATATTCAGTTTGCAACCTGATGGAGGTCTGTATAGATGGATTAATAGAACAAGTCCCACACACAGCTAGAAGCCCAATATTTTTTCAGAGGTAGATGCAGAAAAAAATATATTCAGTTTGCAACCTGATGGAGGTCAGTATAGATGGACTAATACAACAAGTCCCACACACAGCTAGAAGCCCAATATTTTTTCAGAGCTAGATGCAGAAAAAATTATATTCAGTTTGCAACCTGATGGAGGTCAGTATAGATGAACTAATAGAGAAAGTCCCACACACTGCTAGAAGGCCAAATATTTTTTCAGAGCTAGATGAAGAAAAAAATTATATTCAGTTTGCAACCTGATGGAGGTCAGTATAGATGGACTAATAGAGAAAGTCCCACACACTGCTAGAAGGCCAAATATTTTTTCAGAGCTAGATGCAGAAAAAAATTATATTCAGTTTGCAACCTGATGGAGGTCAGTATAGATGGACTAATAGAGAAAGTCCCACACACTGCTAGAAGGCCAAATATTTTTTCAGAGCTAGATGCAGAAAAAAATTATATTCAGTTTGCAACCTGATGGAGGTCAGTATAGATGGAATAATACAACAAGTCCCACACACAGCTAGAAGCCCAATATTTTTTCAGAGCTAGATGCAGAAAAAAATTATATTCA
The DNA here is from genome assembly GCF_046119375.1 of Phyllobates terribilis. Lineage (NCBI taxonomy): Eukaryota > Metazoa > Chordata > Amphibia > Anura > Dendrobatidae > Phyllobates > Phyllobates terribilis. The sequence continues at coordinate 192,950,913 of NW_027362772.1, read as the reverse complement.
ATTTGCAACCTGATGGAGGTCAGTATAGATGGAGTAATAGAACAAGTCCCACACACAGCTAGAAGCCCAAATATTTTTTCAGAGCTAGATGCAGATAAAAATTATTTTTAATTTGCAACCTGATGGAGGTCAGTATAGATGGACTAATAGGGAAAGTCCCACACACTGCTAGAAGGCCAAATATTTTTTCAGAGCTAGATGCAGTTAAAAATTATTTTTAATTTGCAACCTGATGGAGGTCACTATAGATGGACTAATAGAGAAAGTCCCACACACTGCTAGAAGGCCAAATATTTTTTCAGAGCTAGATGCAGAAAAAAATTATATTCAGTTTGCAACCTGATGGAGGTCTGTATAGATGGATTAATAGAACAAGTCCCACACACAGCTAGAAGCCCAATATTTTTTCAGAGGTAGATGCAGAAAAAAATATATTCAGTTTGCAACTTGATGGAGGTCAGTATAGATGGACTAATACAACAAGTCCCACACACAGCTAGAAGCCCAATATTTTTTCAGAGCTAGATGCAGAAAAAAATTATATTCAGTTTGCAACCTGATGGAGGTCAGAATAGGTGGACTAATAGAGAAAGTCCCACACACTGCTAGAAGGCCAAATATTTTTTCAGAGCTAGATGCAGAAAAAAATTATTTTCAGTTTGCAACCTGATGGAGGTCTATATAGATGGATTAATAGAACAAGTCCCACACACAGCTAGAAGCCCAATATTTTTCCCGAGGTAGATGCAGAAAAAAATATATTCAGTTTGCAGCCTGATGGAGGTCAGTATAGATGGACTAATACAACAAGTCCCACACACAGCTAGAAGCCCAATATTTTTTCAGAGCTAGATGCAGAAAAAATTATATTCAGTTTGCAACCTGATGGAGGTCAGTATAGATGGACTAATAGAGAAAGTCCCAAACACTGCTAGAAGGCCAAATATTTTTTCAGAGCTAGATGCAGAAAAAAATTATATTCAGTTTGCAACCTGATGGAGGTCAGTATAGATGGACTAATAGAGAAAGTCCCACACACTGCTAGAAGGCCAAATATTTTTTCAGAGCTAGATGCAGAAAAAAATTATATTCAGTTTGCAACCTGATGGAGGTCTGTATAGATGGATTAATAGAACAAGTCCCACACACAGCTAGAAGCCCAATATTTTTTCAGAGGTAGATGCAGAAAAAAATATATTCAGTTTGCAACCTGATGGAGGTCAGTATAGACCGACTAATATAACAAGTCCCACACACAGCTAGAAGCCCAATATTTTTTCAGAGCTAGATGCAGAAAAAAATTATATTCAATTTGCAACCTGATGGAGGTCAGTATAGATGGAGTAATAGAACAAGTCCTACACACAGCTAGAAGCCCAAATATTTTTTCAGAGCTAGATGCAGATAAAAATTATTTTTAATTTGCAACCTGATGGAGGTCAGTATAGATGAACTAATAGAGAAAGTCCCACACACTGCTAGAAGGCCAAATATTTTTTCAGAGCTAGATGCAGAAAAAAATTATATTCAGTTTGCAACCTGATGGAGGTCTGTATAGATGGATTAATAGAACAAGTCCCACACACAGCTAGAAGCCCAATATTTTTTCAGAGGTAGATGCAGAAAAAAATATATTCAGTTTGCAACCTGATGGAGGTCAGTATAGATGGACTAATACGACAAGTCCCACACACAGCTAGAAGCCCAATATTTTTTCAGAGCTAGATGCAGAAAAAAATTATATTCAATTTGCAAACTGATGGAGGTCAGTATAGATGGAGTAATAGAACAAGTCCCACACACAGCTAGAAGCCCAAATATTTTTTCAGAGGTAGATGCAGATAAAAATAATTTTTAATTTGCAACATGATGGAGGTCAGTATAGATGGACAAACAGAGAATGTCCCACAAACTGCTAGAAGGCCAAATATTTTTTCAGAGCTAAATGCAGAAAAAAATTATATTCAGTTTGCAACCTGATGGAGGTCTGTATAGATGGATTAATAGAACAAGTCCCACACACAGCTAGAAGCCCAATATTTTTTCAGAGGTAGATGCAGATAAAAATAATTTTTAATTTGCAACCTGATGGAGGTCAGTATAGATGGACAAATAGAGAAAGTCCCACACACTGCTAGAAGGCCAAATATTTTTTCAGAGCTAGATGCAGAAAAAAAATATATTCAGTTTGCAACCTGATGGAGGTCTGTATAGATGGATTAATAGAACAAGTCCCACACACAGCTAGAAGCCCAATATTTTTTCAGAGGTAGATGCAGAAAAAAATATATTCAGTTTGCAACCTGATGGAGGTCAGTATAGATGGACTAATACAACAAGTCCCACACACAGCTAGAAGCCCAATATTTTTTCAGAGCTAGATGCAGAAAAAAATTATATTCAATTTGCATCCTGATGGAGGTCAGTATAGATGGAGTAATAGAACAAGTCCCACACACAGCTAGAAGCCCAAATATTTTTTCAGAGCTAGATGCAGATAAAAATTATTTTTAATTTGCAACCTGATGGAGGTCAGTATAGATGGACTAATAGAGAAAGTCCCACACACTGCTAGAAGGCCAAATATTTTTTCAGAGCTAGATGCAGAAAAAAATTATATTCAGTTTGCAACCTGATGGAGGTCAGTATAGATGGACTAATAGAGAAAGTCCCACACACTGCTAGAAGGCCAAATATTTTTTCAGAGCTAGATGCAGAAAAAAATTATATTCAGTTTGCAACCTGATGGAGGTCAGTATAGATAGACTAATAGAGAAAGTCCCACACACTGCTAGAAGGCCAAATATTTTTTCAGAGCTAGATGCAGAAAAAAATTATATTCAGTTTGCAACCTGATGGAGGTCTGTATAGATGGATTAATAGAACAAGTCCCACACACAGCTAGAAGCCCAATATTTTTTCAGAGGTAGATGCAGAAAAAAATATATTCAGTTTGCAACCTGATGGAGGTCAGTATAAATGGACTAATACAACAAGTCCCACACACAGCTAGAAGCCCAATATTTTTTCAGAGCTAGATGCAGAAAAAAATTATATTCAATTTGCAACCTGACGGAGGTCAGTATAGATGGAGTAATAGAACAAGTCCTACACACAGCTAGAAGCCCAAATATTTTTTCAGAGCTAGATGCAGATAAAAATTATTTTTAATTTGCAACCTGATGGAGGTCAGTATAGATGGACTAATAGAGAAAGTCCCACACACTGCTAGAAGGCCAAATATTTTTTCAGAGCTAGATGCAGAAAAAAATTATATTCAGTTTGCAACCTGATGGAGGTCTGTATAGATGGATTAATAGAACAAGTCCCACACACAGCTAGAAGCCCAATATTTTTTCAGAGGTAGATGCAGATAAAAATAATTTTTAATTTGCAACCTGATGGAGGTCAGTATAGATGGACAAATAGAGAAAGTCCCACACACTGCTAGAAGCCCAAATATTTTTTCAGAGCTAGATGCAGAAAAAAATTATATTCAGTTTGCAACCTGATGGAGGTCTGTATAGATGGATTAATAGAACAAGTCCCACACACAGCTAGAAGCCCAATATTTTTTCAGAGGTAGATGCAGAAAAAAATATATTCAGTTTGCAACCTGATGGAGGTCAGTATAAATGGACTAATACAACAAGTCCCACACACAGCTAGAAGCCCAATATTTTTTCAGAGCTAGATGCAGAAAAAAATTATATTCAATTTGCAACCTGATGGAGGTCAGTATAGATGGAGTAATAGAACAAGTCCTACACACAGCTAGAAGCCCAAATATTTTTTCAGAGCTAGATGCAGATAAAAATTATTTTTAATTTGCAACCTGATGGAGGTCAGTATAGATGGACTAATAGAGAAAGTCCCACACACTGCTAGAAGGCCAAATATTTTTTCAGAGCTAGATGCAGAAAAAAATTATATTCAGTTTGCAACCTGATGGAGGTCTGTATAGATGGATTAATAGAACAAGTCCCACACACAGCTAGAAGCCCAATATTTTTTCAGAGGTAGATGCAGATAAAAATAATTTTTAATTTGCAACCTGATGGAGGTCAGTATAGATGGACAAATAGAGAAAGTCCCACACACTGCTAGAAGCCCAAATATTTTTTCAGAGCTAGATGCAGAAAAAAATTATATTCAGTTTGCAACCTGATGGAGGTCTGTATAGATGGATTAATAGAACAAGTCCCACACACAGCTAGAAGCCCAATATTTTTTCAGAGGTAGATGCAGAAAAAAATATATTCAGTTTGCAACCTGATGGAGGTCAGTATAAATGGAGTAATAGAACAAGTCCCACACACAGCTAGAAGTCCAAATATTTTTTCAGAGCTAGATGCAGATAAAAATTATTTTTAATTTGCAACCTGATGGAGGTCAGTATAGATGGACTAATAGAGAAAGTCCCACACACTGCTAGAAGGCCAAATATTTTTTCAGAGCTAGATGCAGAAAAAAATTATATTCAGTTTGCAACCTGATGGAGGTCAGTATAGATGGACTAATAGAGAAAGTCCCACACACTGCTAGAAGGCCAAATATTTTTTCAGAGCTAGATGCAGAAAAAAATTATATTCAGTTTGCAACCTGATGGAGGTCAGTATAGATGGACTAATAGAGAAAGTCCCACACACTGCTAGAAGGCCAAATATTTTTTCAGAGCTAGATGCAGAAAAAAATTATATTCAGTTTGCAACCTGATGGAGGTCAGTATAGATGGAATAATACAACAAGTCCCACACACAGCTAGAAGCCCAATATTTTTTCAGAGCTAGATGCAGAAAAAAATTATATTCAATTTGCAACCTGATGGAGGTCAGTATAGATGGAGTAATAGAACAAGTCCCACACACAGCTAGAAGCCCAAATATTTTTTCAGAGCTAGATGCAGATAAAAATTATTTTTAATTTGCAACCTGATGGAGGTCAGTATAGATGGACTAATAGGGAAAGTCCCACACACTGCTAGAAGGCCAAATATTTTTTCAGAGCTAGATGCAGTTAAAAATTATTTTTAATTTGCAACCTGATGGAGGTCACTATAGATGGACTAATAGAGAAAGTCCCACACACTGCTAGAAGGCCAAATATTTTTTCAGAGCTAGATGCAGAAAAAAATTATATTCAGTTTGCAACCTGATAGAGGTCTGTATAGATGGATTAATAGAACAAGTCCCACACACAGCTAGAAGCCCAATATTTTTTCAGAGGTAGATGCAGAAAAAAATATATTCAGTTTGCAACCTGATGGAGGTCAGTATAGATGGACTAATACAACAAGTCCCACACACTGCTAGAAGGCCAAATATTTTTTCAGAGCTAGATGCAGTTAAAAATTATTTTTAATTTGCAACCTGATGGAGGTCACTATAGATGGACTAATAGAGAAAGTCCCACACACTGCTAGAAGGCCAAATATTTTTTCAGAGCTAGATGCAGAAAAAAATTATATTCAGTTTGCAACCTGATGGAGGTCTGTATAGATGGATTAATAGAACAAGTCCCACACACAGCTAGAAGCCCAATATTTTTTCAGAGGTAGATGCAGAAAAAAATATATTCAGTTTGCAACCTGATGGAGGTCAGTATAGATGGACTAATACAACAAGTCCCACACACAGCTAGAAGCCCAATATTTTTTCAGAGCTAGATGCAGAATAAAATTATATTCAGTTTGCAACCTGATGGAGGTCAGAATAGGTGGACTAATAGAGAAAGTCCCACACACTGCTAGAAGGCCAAATATTTTTTCAGAGCTAGATGAAGAAAAAAATTATTTTCATTTTGCAACCTGATGGAGGTCTGTATAGATGGATTAATAGAACAAGTCCCACACACAGCTAGAAGCCCAATATTTTTTCAGAGGTAGATGCAGAAAAAAATTATATTCAATTTGCAACCTGATGGAGGTCAGTATAGATGGAGTAATAGAACAAGTCCCACACACAGCTAGAAGCCCAAATATTTTTTCAGAGCTAGATGCAGATAAAAATTATTTTTAATTTGCAACCTGATGGAGGTCAGTATAGATGGACTAATAGAGAAAGTCCCACACACTGCTAGAAGGCCAAATATTTTTTCAGAGCTAGATGCAGAAAAAAATTATATTCAGTTTGCAACCTGATGGAGGTCTGTATAGATGGATTAATAGAACAAGTCCCACACACAGCTAGAAGCCCAATATTTTTTCAGAGGTAGATGCAGAAAAAAATATATTCAGTTTGCAACCTGATGGAGGTCAGTATAGATGGACTAATACGACAAGTCCCACACACAGCTAGAAGCCCAATATTTTTTCAGAGCTAGATGCAGAAAAAAATTATATTCAATTTGCAAACTGATGGAGGTCAGTATAGATGGAGTAATAGAACAAGTCCCACACACAGCTAGAAGCCCAAATATTTTTTCAGAGGTAGATGCAGATAAAAATAATTTTTAATTTGCAACATGATGGAGGTCAGTATAGATGGACAAATAGAGAATGTCCCACAAACTGCTAGAAGGCCAAATATTTTTTCAGAGCTAGATGCAGAAAAAAATTATATTCAGTTTGCAACCTGATGGAGGTCTGTATAGATGGATTAATAGAACAAGTCCCACACACAGCTAGAAGCCCAATATTTTTTCAGAGGTAGATGCAGATAAAAATAATTTTTAATTTGCAACCTGATGGAGGTCAGTATAGATGGACAAATAGAGAAAGTCCCACACACTGCTAGAAGGCCAAATATTTTTTCAGAGCTAGATGCAGAAAAAAAATATATTCAGTTTGCAACCTGATGGAGGTCTGTATAGATGGATTAATAGAACAAGTCCCACACACAGCTAGAAGCCCAATATTTTTTCAGAGGTAGATGCAGAAAAAAATATATTCAGTTTGCAACCTGATGGAGGTCAGTATAGATGGACTAATACAACAAGTCCCACACACAGCTAGAAGCCCAATATTTTTTCAGAGCTAGATGGAGAAAAAAATTATATTCAATTTGCATCCTGATGGAGGTCAGTATAGATGGAGTAATAGAACAAGTCCCACACACAGCTAGAAGCCCAAATATTTTTTCAGAGCTAGATGCAGATAAAAATTATTTTTAATTTGCAACCTGATGGAGGTCAGTATAGATGGACTAATAGAGAAAGTCCCACACACTGCTAGAAGGCCAAATATTTTTTCAGAGCTAGATGCAGAAAAAAATTATATTCAGTTTGCAACCTGATGGAGGTCAGTATAGATGGACTAATAGAGAAAGTCCCACACACTGCTAGAAGGCCAAATATTTTTTCAGAGCTAGATGCAGAAAAAAATTATATTCAGTTTGCAACCTGATGGAGGTCAGTATAGATAGACTAATAGAGAAAGTCACACACACTGCTAGAAGGCCAAATATTTTTTCAGAGCTAGATGCAGAAAAAAATTATATTCAGTTTGCAACCTGATGGAGGTCTGTATAGATGGATTAATAGAACAAGTCCCACACACAGCTAGAAGCCCAATATTTTTTCAGAGGTAGATGCAGAAAAAAATATATTCAGTTTGCAACCTGATGGAGGTCAGTATAAATGGACTAATACAACAAGTCCCACACACAGCTAGAAGCCCAATATTTTTTCAGAGCTAGATGCAGAAAAAAATTATATTCAATTTGCAACCTGATGGAGGTCAGTATAGATGGAGTAATAGAACAAGTCCTACACACAGCTAGAAGCCCAAATATTTTTTCAGAGCTAGATGCAGATAAAAATTATTTTTAATTTGCAACCTGATGGAGGTCAGTATAGATGGACTAATAGAGAAAGTCCCACACACTGCTAGAAGGCCAAATATTTTTTCAGAGCTAGATGCAGAAAAAAATTATATTCAGTTTGCAACCTGATGGAGGTCTGTATAGATGGATTAATAGAACAAGTCCCACACACAGCTAGAAGCCCAATATTTTTTCAGAGGTAGATGCAGATAAAAATAATTTTTAATTTGCAACCTGATGGAGGTCAGTATAGATGGACAAATAGAGAAAGTCCCATACACTGCTAGAAGCCCAAATATTTTTTCAGAGCTAGATGCAGAAAAAAATTATATTCAGTTTGCAACCTGATGGAGGTCTGTATAGATGGATTAATAGAACAAGGCCCACACACAGCTAGAAGCCCAATATTTTTTCAGAGGTAGATGCAGAAAAAAATATATTCAGTTTGCAACCTGATGGAGGTCAGTATAAATGGACTAATACAACAAGTCCCACACACAGCTAGAAGCCCAATATTTTTTCAGAGCTAGATGCAGAAAAAAATTATATTCAATTTGCAACCTGATGGAGGTCAGTATAGATGGAGTAATAGAACTAGTCCTACACACAGCTAGAAGCCCAATATTTTTTCAGAGGTAGATGCAGAAAAAAATATATTCAGTTTGCAACCTGATGGAGGTCAGTATAAATGGAGTAATAGAACAAGTCCCACACACAGCTAGAAGTCCAAATATTTTTTCAGAGCTAGATGCAGATAAAAATTATTTTTAATTTGCAACCCGATGGAGGTCAGTATAGATGGACTAATAGAGAAAGTCCCACACACTGCTAGAAGGCCAAATATTTTTTCAGAGCTAGATGCAGAAAAAAATTATATTCAGTTTGCAACCTGATGGAGGTCAGTATAGATGGACTAATAGAGAAAGTCCCACACACTGCTAGAAGGCCAAATATTTTTTCAGAGCTAGATGCAGAAAAAAATTATATTCAGTTTGCAACCTGATGGAGGTCAGTATAGATGGACTAATAGAGAAAGTCCCACACACTGCTAGAAGGCCAAATATTTTTTCAGAGCTAGATGCAGAAAAAAATTATATTCAGTTTGCAACCTGATGGAGGTCAGTATAGATGGAATAATACAACAAGTCGCACACACAGCTAGAAGCCCAATATTTTTTCAGAGCTAGATGCAGAAAAAAATTATATTCAATTTGCAACCTGATGGAGGTCAGTATAGATGGAGAAATAGAACAAGTCCCACACACAGCTAGAAGCCCAAATATTTTTTCAGAGCTAGATGCAGATAAAAATTATTTTTAATTTGCAACCTGATGGAGGTCAGTATAGATGGACTAATAGGGAAAGTCCCACACACTGCTAGAAGGCCAAATATTTTTTCAGAGCTAGATGCAGTTAAAAATTATTTTTAATTTGCAACCTGATGGAGGTCACTATAGATGGACTAATAGAGAAAGTCCCACACACTGCTAGAAGGCCAAATATTTTTTCAGAGCTAGATGCAGAAAAAAATTATATTCAGTTTGCAACCTGATGGAGGTCTGTATAGATGGATTAATAGAACAAGTCCCACACACAGCTAGAAGCCCAATATTTTTTCAGAGGTAGATGCAGAAAAAAATATATTCAGTTTGCAACCTGATGGAGGTCAGTATAGATGGACTAATACAACAAGTCCCACACACTGCTAGAAGGCCAAATATTTTTTCAGAGCTAGATGCAGTTAAAAATTATTTTTAATTTGCAACCTGATGGAGGTCACTATAGATGGACTAATAGAGAAAGTCCCACACACTGCTAGAAGGCCAAATATTTTTTCAGAGCTAGATGCAGAAAAAAATTATATTCAGTTTGCAACCTGATGGAGGTCTGTATAGATGGATTAATAGAACAAGTCCCACACACAGCTAGAAGCCCAATATTTTTTCAGAGGTAGATGCAGAAAAAAATATATTCAGTTTGCAACCTGATGGAGGTCAGTATAGATGGACTAATACAACAAGTCCCACACACAGCTAGAAGCCCAATATTTTTTCAGAGCTAGATGCAGAATAAAATTATATTCAGTTTGCAACCTGATGGAGGTCAGAATAGGTGGACTAATAGAGAAAGTCCCACACACTGCTAGAAGGCCAAATATTTTTTCAGAGCTAGATGAAGAAAAAAATTATTTTCATTTTGCAACCTGATGGAGGTCTGTATAGATGGATTAATAGAACAAGTCCCACACACAGCTAGAAGCCCAATATTTTTTCAGAGGTAGATGCAGAAAAAAATTATATTCAATTTGCAACCTGATGGAGGTCAGTATAGATGGAGTAATAGAACAAGTCCCACACACAGCTAGAAGCCCAAATATTTTTTCAGAGCTAGATGCAGATAAAAATTATTTTTAATTTGCAACCTGATGGAGGTCAGTATAGAAGGACTAATAGAGAAAGTCCCACACACTGCTAGAAGGCCAAATATTTTTTCAGAGCTAGATGCAGATAAAAATTATTTTTAATTTGCAACCTGATGGAGGTCAGTATAGATGGACTAATAGAGAAAGTCCCACACACTGCTAGAAGGCCAAATATTTTTTCAGAGCTAGATGCAGAAAAAAATTATATTCAGTTTGCAACCTGATGGAGGTCTGTATAGATGGATTAATAGAACAAGTCCCACACACAGCTAGAAGCCCAATATTTTTTGAGAGGTAGATGCAGAAAAAAATATATTCAGTTTGCAACCTGATGGAGGTCAGTATAGATGGACTAATACAACAAGTCCCACACACAGCTAGAAGCCCAATATTTTTTCAGAGATAGATGCAGAAAAAAATTATATTCAGTTTGCAACCTGATGGAGGTCAGAATAGGTGGACTAATAGAGAAAGTCCCACACACTGCTAGAAGGCCAAATATTTTTTCAGAGCTAGATGCAGAAAAAAATTATTTTAAGTTTGCAACCTGATGGAGGTCTGTATAGATGGATTAATAGAACAAGTCCCACACACAGCTAGAAGCCCAATATTTTTCCAGAGGTAGATGCAGAAAAAAATATATTCAGTTTGCAGCCTGATGGAGGTCAGTATAGATGGACTAATACAACAAGTCCCACACACAGCTAGAAGCCCAATATTTTTTCAGAGCTAGATGCAGAAAAAAATATATTCAGTTTGCAACCTGATGGAGGTCAGTATAGATGGACTAATAGAGAAAGTCCCAAACACTGCTAGAAGGCCAAATATTTTTTCAGAGCTAGATGCAGAAAAAAATTATATTCAGTTTGCAACCTGATGGAGGTCAGTATAGATGGACTAATAGAGAAAGTCCCACACACTGCTAGAAGGCCAAATATTTTTTCAGAGCTAGATGCAGAAAAAAATTATATTCAGTATGCAACCTGATGGAGGTCTGTATAGATGGATTAATAGAACAAGTCCCACACACAGCTAGAAGCCCATAATTTTTTCAGAGGTAGATGCAGAAAAAAATATATTCAGTTTGCAACCTGATGGAGGTCAGTATAGACCGACTAATAAAACAAGTCCCACACACAGCTAGAAGCCCAATATTTTTTCAGAGCTAGATGCAGAAAAAAATTATATTCAATTTGCAACCTGATGGAGGTCAGTATAGATGGAGTAATAGAACAAGTCCTACACACAGCTAGAAGCCCAAATATTTTTTCAGAGCTAGATGCAGATAAAAATTATTTTTAATTTGCAACCTGATGGAGGTCAGTATAGATGGACTAATAGAGAAAGTCCCACACACTGCTAGAAGGCCAAATATTTTTTCAGCGCTAGATGCAGAAAAAAATTATATTCAGTTTGCAACCTGATGGAGGTCTGTATAGATGGATTAATAGAACAAGTCCCACACACAGCTAGAAGCCCAATATTTTTTCAGAGGTAGATGCAGAAAAAAATATATTCAGTTTGCAACCTGATGGAGGTCAGTATAGATGGACTAATACGACAAGTCCCACACACAGCTAAAAGCGCAATATTTTTTCAGAGCTAGATGCAGAAAAAAATTATATTCAATTTGCAAACTGATGGAGGTCAGTATAGATGGAGTAATAGAACAAGTCCCACACACAGCTAGAAGCCCAAATATTTTTTCAGAGGTAGATGCAGATAAAAATAATTTTTAATTTGCAACATGATGGAGGTCAGTATAGATGGACAAATAGAGAATGTCCCACAAACTGCTAGAAGGCCAAATATTTTTTCAGAGCTAGATGCAGAAAAAAATTATATTCAGTTTGCAACCTGATGGAGGTCTGTATAGATGGATTAATAGAACAAGTCCCACACACAGCTAGAAGCCCAATATTTTTTCAGAGGTAGATGCAGATAAAAATAATTTTTAATTTGCAACCTGATGGAGGTCAGTATAGATGGACAAATAGAGAAAGTCCCACACACTGCTAGAAGGCCAAATATTTTTTCAGAGCTAGATGCAGAAAAAAAATATATTCAGTTTGCAACCTGATGGAGGTCTGTATAGATGGATTAATAGAACAAGTCCCACACACAGCTAGAAGCCCAATATTTTTTCAGAGGTAGATGCAGAAAAAAATATATTCAGTTTGCAACCTGATGGAGGTCAGTATAGATGGACTAATACAACAAGTCCCACACACAGCTAGAATCCCACTATTTTTTCAGAGCTAGATGCAGAAAAAAATTATTTTTAATTTGCAACCTGATGGAGGTCAGTATAGATGGACTAATAGAGAAAGTCCCACACACTGCTAGAAGGCCAAATATTTTTTCAGAGCTAGATGCAGAAAAAAATTATATTCAGTTTGCAACCTGATGGAGGTCAGTATAGATGGACTAATAGAGAAAGTCCCACACACTGCTAGAAGGCCAAATATTTTTTCAGAGCTAGATGCAAAAAAAAATTATATTCAGTTTGCAACCTGATGGAGGTCAGTATAGATAGACTAATAGAGAAAGTCCCACACACTGCTAGAAGGCCAAATATTTTTTCAGAGCTAGATGCAGAAAAAAATTATATTCAGTTTGCAACCTGATGGAGGTCTGTATAGATGGATTAATAGAACACGTCCCACACACAGCTAGAAGCCCAATATTTTTTCAGAGGTAGATGCAGAAAAAAATATATTCAGTTTGCAACCTGATGGAGGTCAGTATAGATGGACGAATACAACAAGTCCCACACACAGCTAGAAGCCCAATATTTTTTCAGAGCTAGATGCAGAAAAAAATTATATTCAATTTGCAACCTGATGGAGGTCAGTATAGATGGAGTAATAGAACAAGTCCCACACACAGCTAGAAGGCCAAATATTTTTTCAGAGCTAGATGCAGATAAAAATTATTTTTAATTTGCAACCTGATGGAGGTCAGTATAGATGGACTAATAGAGAAAGTCCCACACACTGCTAGAAGGCCAAATATTTTTTCAGAGCTAGATGCAGATAAAAATTATTTTTAATTTGCAACCTGATGGAGGTCAGTATAGATGGACTAATAGAGAAAGTCCCACACACTGCTAGAAGGCCAAATATTTTTTCAGAGCTAGATGCAGAAAAAAATTATATTCAGTTTGCAACCTGATGGAGGTCTGTATAGATGGATTAATAGAACAAGTCCCACACACAGCTAGAAGCCCAATATTTTTTCAGAGCTAGATGCAGAAAAAAATATATTCAGTTTGCAACCTGATGGAGGTCAGTATAGACCGACTAATATAACAAGTCCCACACACAGCTAGAAGCCCAATATTTTTTCAGAGGTAGATGCAGAAAAAAATATATTCAGTTTGCAACCTGATGGAGGTCAGTATAGATGGACGAATACAACAAGTCCCACACACAGCTAGAAGCCCAATATTTTTTCAGAGCTAGATGCAGAAAAAAATTATATTCAATTTGCAACCTGATGGAGGTCAGTATAGATGGAGTAATAGAACAAGTCCCACACACAGCTAGAAGGCCAAATATTTTTTCAGAGCTAGATGCAGATAAAAATTATTTTTAATTTGCAACCTGATGGAGGTCAGTATAGATGGACTAATAGAGAAAGTCCCACACACTGCTAGAAGGCCAAATATTTTTTCAGAGCTAGATGCAGATAAAAATTATTTTTAATTTGCAACCTGATGGAGGTCAGTATAGATGGACTAATAGAGAAAGTCCCACACACTGCTAGAAGGCCAAATATTTTTTCAGAGCTAGATGCAGAAAAAAATTATATTCAGTTTGCAACCTGATGGAGGTCTGTATAGATGGATTAATAGAACAAGTCCCACACACAGCTAGAAGCCCAATATTTTTTCAGAGCTAGATGCAGAAAAAAATATATTCAGTTTGCAACCTGATGGAGGTCAGTATAGACCGACTAATATAACAAGTCCCACACACAGCTAGAAGCCCAATATTTTTTCAGAGCTAGATGCAGAAAAAAATTATATTCAATTTGCAACCTGATGGAGGTCAGTATAGATGGAGTAATAGAACAAGTCCTACACACAGCTAGAAGCCCAAATATTTTTTCAGAGCTAGATGCAGATAAAAATTATTTTTAATTTGCAACCTGATGGAGGTCAGTATAGATGGACTAATAGAGAAAGTCCCACACACTGCTAGAAGGCCAAATATTTTTTCAGAGCTAGATGCAGAAAAAAATTATATTCAGTTTGCAACCTGATGGAGGTCTGTATAGATGGATTAATAGAACAAGTCCCACACACAGCTAGAAGCCCAATATTTTTTCAGAGGTAGATGCAGAAAAAAATATATTCAGTTTGCAACCTGATGGAGGTCAGTATAGATGGACTAATACGACAAGTCCCACACACAGCTAGAAGCCCAATATTTTTTCAGAGCTAGATGCAGAAAAAAATTATATTCAATTTGCAAACTGATGGAGGTCAGTATAGATGGAGTAATAGAACAAGTCCCACACACAGCTAGAAGCCCAAATATTTTTTCAGAGGTAGATGCAGATAAAAATAATTTTTAATTTGCAACATGATGGAGGTCAGTATAGATGGACAAATAGAGAATGTCCCACAAACTGCTAGAAGGCCAAATATTTTTTCAGAGCTAGATGCAGAAAAAAATTATATTCAGTTTGCAACCTGATGGAGGTCTGTATAGATGGATTAATAGAACAAGTCCCACACACAGCTAGAAGCCCAATATTTTTTCAGAGGTAGATGCAGATAAAAATAATTTTTAATTTGCAACCTGATGGAGGTCAGTATAGATGGACAAATAGAGAAAGTCCCACACACTGCTAGAAGGCCAAATATTAATTCAGAGCTAGATGCAGAAAAAAAATATATTCAGTTTGCAACCTGATGGAGGTCTGTATAGATGGATTAATAGAACAAGTCCCACACACAGCTAGAAGCCCAATATTTTTTCAGAGGTAGATGCAGAAAAAAATATATTCAGTTTGCAACCTGATGGAGGTCAGTATAGATGGACTAATACAACAAGTCCCACACACAGCTAGAAGCCCAATATTTTTTCAGAGCTAGATGCAGAAAAAAATTATATTCAATTTGCATCCTGATGGAGGTCAGTATAGATGGAGTAATAGAACAAGTCCCACACACAGCTAGAAGCCCAATATTTTTTCAGAGCTAGATGCAGAAAAAAATTATATTCAGTTTGCAACCTGATGGAGGTCAGAATAGGTGGACTAATAGAGAAAGTCCCACACACTGCTAGAAGGCCAAATATTTTTTCAGAGCTAGATGCAGAAAAAAATTATTTTCAGTTTGCAACCTGATGGAGGTCTGTATAGATGGATTAATAGAACAAGTCCCACACACAGCTAGAAGCCCAATATTTTTTCAGAGGTAGATGCAGAAAAAAATTATATTCAATTTGCAACCTGATGGAGGTCAGTATAGATGGAGTAATAGAACAAGTCCCACACACAGCTAGAAGCCCAAATATTTTTTCAGAGCTAGATGCAGATAAAAATTATTTTTAATTTGCAACCTGATGGAGGTCAGTATAGATGGACTAATAGAGAAAGTCCCACACACTGCTAGAAGGCCAAATATTTTTTCAGAGCTAGATGCAGATAAAAATTATTTTTAATTTGCAACCTGATGGAGGTCAGTATAGATGGACTAATAGAGAAAGTCCCACACACTGCTAGAAGGCCAAATATTTTTTCAGAGCTAGATGCAGAAAAAAATTATATTCAGTTTGCAACCTGATGGAGGTCTGTATAGATGGATTAATAGAACAAGTCCCACACACAGCTAGAAGCCCAATATTTTTTGAGAGGTAGATGCAGAAAAAAATATATTCAGTTTGCAACCTGATGGAGGTCAGTATAGATGGACTAATACAACAAGTCCCACACACAGCTAGAAGCCCAATATTTTTTCAGAGATAGATGCAGAAAAAAATTATATTCAGTTTGCAACCTGATGGAGGTCAGAATAGGTGGACTAATAGAGAAAGTCCCACACACTGCTAGAAGGCCAAATATTTTTTCAGAGCTAGATGCAGAAAAAAATTATTTTAAGTTTGCAACCTGATGGAGGTCTGTATAGATGGATTAATAGAACAAGTCCCACACACAGCTAGAAGCCCAATATTTTTCCAGAGGTAGATGCAGAAAAAAATATATTCAGTTTGCAGCCTGATGGAGGTCAGTATAGATGGACTAATACAACAAGTCCCACACACAGCTAGAAGCCCAATATTTTTTCAGAGCTAGATGCAGAAAAAAATATATTCAGTTTGCAACCTGATGGAGGTCAGTATAGATGGACTAATAGAGAAAGTCCCAAACACTGCTAGAAGGCCAAATATTTTTTCAGAGCTAGATGCAGAAAAAAATTATATTCAGTTTGCAACCTGATGGAGGTCAGTATAGATGGACTAATAGAGAAAGTCCCACACACTGCTAGAAGGCCAAATATTTTTTCAGAGCTAGATGCAGAAAAAAATTATATTCAGTATGCAACCTGATGGAGGTCTGTATAGATGGATTAATAGAACAAGTCCCACACACAGCTAGAAGCCCATAATTTTTTCAGAGGTAGATGCAGAAAAAAATATATTCAGTTTGCAACCTGATGGAGGTCAGTATAGACCGACTAATAAAACAAGTCCCACACACAGCTAGAAGCCCAATATTTTTTCAGAGCTAGATGCAGAAAAAAATTATATTCAATTTGCAACCTGATGGAGGTCAGTATAGATGGAGTAATAGAACAAGTCCTACACACAGCTAGAAGCCCAAATATTTTTTCAGAGCTAGATGCAGATAAAAATTATTTTTAATTTGCAACCTGATGGAGGTCAGTATAGATGGACTAATAGAGAAAGTCCCACACACTGCTAGAAGGCCAAATATTTTTTCAGCGCTAGATGCAGAAAAAAATTATATTCAGTTTGCAACCTGATGGAGGTCTGTATAGATGGATTAATAGAACAAGTCCCACACACAGCTAGAAGCCCAATATTTTTTCAGAGGTAGATGCAGAAAAAAATATATTCAGTTTGCAACCTGATGGAGGTCAGTATAGATGGACTAATACGACAAGTCCCACACACAGCTAAAAGCGCAATATTTTTTCAGAGCTAGATGCAGAAAAAAATTATATTCAATTTGCAAACTGATGGAGGTCAGTATAGATGGAGTAATAGAACAAGTCCCACACACAGCTAGAAGCCCAAATATTTTTTCAGAGGTAGATGCAGATAAAAATAATTTTTAATTTGCAACATGATGGAGGTCAGTATAGATGGACAAATAGAGAATGTCCCACAAACTGCTAGAAGGCCAAATATTTTTTCAGAGCTAGATGCAGAAAAAAATTATATTCAGTTTGCAACCTGATGGAGGTCAGAATAGGTGGACTAATAGAGAAAGTCCCACACACTGCTAGAAGCCCATAATTTTTTCAGAGGTAGATGCAGAAAAAAATATATTCAGTTTGCAACCTGATGGAGGTCAGTATAGATGGACTAATAGAGAAAGTCCCACACACTGCTAGAAGGCCAAATATTTTTTCAGAGCTAGATGCAGAAAAAAATTATATTCAGTATGCAACCTGATGGAGGTCTGTATAGATGGATTAATAGAACAAGTCCCACACACAGCTAGAAGCCCATAATTTTTTCAGAGGTAGATGCAGAAAAAAATATATTCAGTTTGCAACCTGATGGAGGTCAGTATAGACCGACTAATAAAACAAGTCCCACACACAGCTAGAAGCCCAATATTTTTTCAGAGCTAGATGCAGAAAAAAATTATATTCAATTTGCAACCTGATGGAGGTCAGTATAGATGGAGTAATAGAACAAGTCCTACACACAGCTAGAAGCCCAAATATTTTTTCAGAGCTAGATGCAGATAAAAATTATTTTTAATTTGCAACCTGATGGAGGTCAGTATAGATGGACTAATAGAGAAAGTCCCACACACTGCTAGAAGGCCAAATATTTTTTCAGCGCTAGATGCAGAAAAAAATTATATTCAGTTTGCAACCTGATGGAGGTCTGTATAGATGGATTAATAGAACAAGTCCCACACACAGCTAGAAGCCCAATATTTTTTCAGAGGTAGATGCAGAAAAAAATATATTCAGTTTGCAACCTGATGGAGGTCAGTATAGATGGACTAATACGACAAGTCCCACACACAGCTAAAAGCGCAATATTTTTTCAGAGCTAGATGCAGAAAAAAATTATATTCAATTTGCAAACTGATGGAGGTCAGTATAGATGGAGTAATAGAACAAGTCCCACACACAGCTAGAAGCCCAAATATTTTTTCAGAGGTAGATGCAGATAAAAATAATTTTTAATTTGCAACATGATGGAGGTCAGTATAGATGGACAAATAGAGAATGTCCCACAAACTGCTAGAAGGCCAAATATTTTTTCAGAGCTAGATGCAGAAAAAAATTATATTCAGTTTGCAACCTGATGGAGGTCAGAATAGGTGGACTAATAGAGAAAGTCCCACACACTGCTAGAAGGCCAAATATTTTTTCAGAGCTAGATGCAGAAAAAAATTATTTTCAGTTTGCAACCTGATGGAGGTCTGTATAGATGGATTAATAGAACAAGTCCCACACACAGCTAGAAGCCCAATATTTTTTCAGAGGTAGATGCAGAAAAAAATTATATTCAATTTGCAACCTGATGGAGGTCAGTATAGATGGAGTAATAGAACAAGTCCCACACACAGCTAGAAGCCCAAATATTTTTTCAGAGCTAGATGCAGATAAAAATTATTTTTAATTTGCAACCTGATGGAGGTCAGTATAGATGGACTAATAGAGAAAGTCCCACACACTGCTAGAAGGCCAAATATTTTTTCTGAGCTAGATGCAGATAAAAATTATTTTTAATTTGCAACCTGATGGAGGTCAGTATAGATGGACTAATAGAGAAAGTCCCACACACTGCTAGAAGGCCAAATATTTTTTCAGAGCTAGATGCAGAAAAAAATTATTTTCAGTTTGCAACCTGATGGAGGTCTGTATAGATGGATTAATAGAACAAGTCCCACACACAGCTAGAAGCCCAATATTTTTTCAGAGGTAGATGCAGAAAAAAATATATTCAGTTTGCAACCTGATGGAGGTCAGTATAGATGGACTAATACAACAAGTCCCACACACAGCTAGAAGCCCAATATTTTTTCAGAGCTAGATGCAGAAAAAAATTATATTCAGTTTGCAACCTGATGGAGGTCAGAATAGGTGGACTAATAGAGAAAGTCCCACACACTGCTAGAAGGCCAAATATTTTTTCAGAGCTAGATGCAGAAAAAAATTATTTTCAGTTTGCAACCTGATGGAGGTCTGTATAGATGGATTAATAGAACAAGTCCCACACACAGCTAGAAGCCCAATATTTTTCCAGAGGTAGATGCAGAAAAAAATATATTCAGTTTGCAGCCTGATGGAGGTCAGTATAGATGGACTAATACAACAAGTCCCACACACAGCTAGAAGCCCAATATTTTTTCAGAGCTAGATGCAGAAAAAAATATATTCAGTTTGCAACCTGATGGAGGTCAGTATAGATGGACTAATAGAGAAAGTCCCACAAACTGCTAGAAGGCCAAATATTTTTTCAGAGCTAGATGCAGAAAAAAATTATATTCAGTTTGCAACCTGATGGAGGTCTGTATAGATGGATTAATAGAACAAGTCCCACACACAGCTAGAAGCCCAATATTTTTTCAGAGGTAGATGCAGATAAAAATAATTTTTAATTTGCAACCTGATGGAGGTCAGTATAGATGGACAAATAGAGAAAGTCCCACACACTGCTAGAAGGCCAAATATTTTTTCAGAGCTAGATGCAGAAAAAAAATATATTCAGTTTGCAACCTGATGGAGGTCTGTATAGATGGATTAATAGAACAAGTCCCACACACAGCTAGAAGCCCAATATTTTTTCAGAGGTAGATGCAGAAAAAAATATATTCAGTTTGCAACCTGATGGAGGTCAGTATAGATGGACTAATACAACAAGTCCCACACACAGCTAGAAGCCCAATATTTTTTCAGAGCTAGATGCAGAAAAAAATTATTTTTAATTTGCAACCTGATGGAGGTCAGTATAGATGGACTAATAGAGAAAGTCCCACACACTGCTAGAAGGCCAAATATTTTTTCAGAGCTAGATGCAGAAAAAAATTATATTCAGTTTGCAACCTGATGGAGGTCAGTATAGATGGACTAATAGAGAAAGTCCCACACACTGCTAGAAGGCCAAATATTTTTTCAGAGCTAGATGCAGAAAAAAATTATATTCAGTTTGCAACCTGATGGAGGTCAGTATAGATAGACTAATAGAGAAAGTCCCACACACTGCTAGAAGGCCAAATATTTTTTCAGAGCTAGATGCAGAAAAAAATTATATTCAGTTTGCAACCTGATGGAGGTCTGTATAGATGGATTAATAGAACAAGTCCCACACACAGCTAGAAGCCCAATATTTTTTCAGAGGTAGATGCAGAAAAAAATATATTCAGTTTGCAACCTGATGGAGGTCAGTATAGATGGACTAATACAACAAGTCCCACACACAGCTAGAAGCCCAATATTTTTTCAGAGCTAGATGCAGAAAAAAATTATATTCAATTTGCAACCTGATGGAGGTCAGTATAGATGGAGTAATAGAACAAGTCCTACACACAGCTAGAAGCCCAAATATTTTTTCAGAGCTAGATGCAGATAAAAATTATTTTTAATTTGCAACCTGATGGAGGTCAGTATAGATGGACTAATAGAGAAAGTCCCACACACTGCTAGAAGGCCAAATATTTTTTCAGAGCTAGATGCAGAAAAAAATTATATTCAGTTTGCAACCTGATGGAGGTCTGTATAGATGGATTAATAGAACAAGTCGCACACACAGCTAGAAGCCCAATATTTTTTCAGAGGTAGATGCAGATAAAAATAATTTTTAATTTGCAACCTGATGGAGGTCAGTATAGATGGACAAATAGAGAAAGTCCCATACACTGCTAGAAGGCCAAATATTTTTTCAGAGCTAGATGCAGAAAAAAATTATATTCAGTTTGCAACCTGATGGAGGTCTGTATAGATGGATTAATAGAACAAGTCCCACACACAGCTAGAAGCCCAATATTTTTTCAGAGGTAGATGCAGAAAAAAATATATTCAGTTTGCAACCTGATGGAGGTCAGTATAAATGGAGTAAAAGAACAAGTCCCACACACAGCTAGAAGTCCAAATATTTTTTCAGAGCTAGATGCAGATAAAAATTATTTTTAATTTGCAACCTGATGGAGGTCAGTATAGATGGGCTAATAGAGAAAGTCCCACACACTGCTAGAAGGCCAAATATTTTTTCAGAGCTAGATGCAGAAAAAAATTATATTCAGTTTGCAACCTGATGGAGGTCAGTATAGATGGACTAATAGAGAAAGTCCCACACACTGCTAGAAGGCCAAATATTTTTTCAGAGCTAGATGCAGAAAAAAATTATATTCAGTTTGCAACCTGATGGAGGTCAGTATAGATGGACTAATAGAGAAAGTCCCACACACTGCTAGAAGGCCAAATATTTTTTCAGAGCTAGATGCAGAAAAAAATTATATTCAGTTTGCAACCTGATGGAGGTCTGTATAGATGGATTAATAGAACAAGTCCCACACACAGCTAGAAGCCCAATATTTTTTCAGAGGTAGATGCAGAAAAAAATATATTCAGTTTGCAACCTGATGGAGGTCAGTATAGATGGACTAATACAACAAGTCCCACACACAGCTAGAAGCCCAATATTTTTTCAGAGCTAGATGCAGAAAAAAATTATATTCAATTTGCAACCTGATGGAGGTCAGTATAGATGGAGTAATAGAACAAGTCCCACACACAGCTAGAAGCCCAAATATTTTTTCAGAGCTAGATGCAGATAAAAATTATTTTTAATTTGCAACCTGATGGAGGTCAGTATAGATGGACTAATAGAGAAAGTCCCACACACTGCTAGAAGGCCAAATATTTTTTCAGAGCTAGATGCAGAAAAAAATTATATTCAGTTTGCAACCTGATGGAGGTCAGTATAGATGGACTAATAGAGAAAGTCCCACACACTGCTAGAAGGCCAAATATTTTTTCAGAGCTAGATGTAGAAAAAAATTATATTCAGTTTGCAACCTGATGGAGGTCAGTACAGATGGACTAATAGAGAAAGTCCCACACACTGCTAGAAGGCCAAATGTTTTTTCAGAGGTAGATGCAGAAAAAAATTATATTCAGTTTGCAACCTGATGGAGGTCTGTATAGATGGATTAAGAGAACAAGTCCCACACACAGCTAGAAGCCCAATATTTTTTCAGAGGTAGATGCAGAAAAAAATATATTCAGTTTGCAACCTGATGGAGGTCAGTATAGATGGACTAATACAACAAGTCCCACACACAGCTAGAAGCCCAATATTTTTTTCAGAGCTAGATGCAGAAAAAAATTATATTCAATTTGCAACCTGATGGAGGTCAGTATAGATGGAGTAATAGAACAAGTCCCACACACAGCTAGAAGCCCAAATATTTTTTCAGAGGTAGATGCAGAAAAAAATTATATTCAGTTTGCAACCTGATGGAGGTCTGTATAGATGGATTAATAGAACAAGTCCCACACACAGCTACAAGCCCAATATTTTTTCAGAGGTAGATGCAGAAAAAAATATATTCAGTTTGCAACCTGATGGAAGTCAGTATAGATGGACTAATAGAGAAAGTCCCACACACTGCTAGAAGGCCAAATATTTTTTCAGAGCTAGATGCAGAAAAAAATTATATTCAATTTGCAACCTGATGGAGGTCAGTATAGATGGACTAATAGAATGATGCTATGCCCAAAAGATTTTACTTCACTAGGTGCAGTAAAAAAATTGGTATTCTATACACAGGTGGTATATCTTGCAACACAGATAGGCTACTCCACTGACTAACACACTCTGCAATAGGCCAAAAAGGATTAGCTTTGCTAGATTCAGCCAAATGCTGTGAAAAAAACTTGCACAGCACTGGCACAGACCTGCCTGGCAAAAACTGATAGGAACTGATGTAACCTAGTCCTGAAAAGGACTCCAATTACAATTAGTCTTTTCTCCCACAACCTATTTATTTAAGAGCACAGACCTGCCTGATAAAAGTCGTAGGAAATGCTGTAACCTAGTCCTTAAAAGGACTGCAATCACAACTATTCCCTACTCCCAAGCTATCTGTAGATTTGTGCGAAAATTGGTTTGAAATTAACAAGGTATAGCGCACACAGCAACAGCGGTGCCGTCTAACACGCAGCTGCAGCAGTGAGAAAATGGTGGCGATGGGGAAAATGGCTGGGTCTTATAGGGCAAGGACATGTGACATACACTGCCAATGACACATGCCCTTGCTTGTGTGAAAAAAAGCACTTCGCTCCGTGTGTGCGCTGCTGATAGGCTGACAGATTGCACCTCCCCACTGTAAATGCGGGAAAGAGAAAAAAAATGGAGATCTTCATTATTCCTGCAGAGATCCATCCCCTGCCCCTCCCCCCACCCCGCTGTACACTCAAACTGCGTATTAACATTAATTTTCATCATTACTGAGAAAAAATCCAGTTATGATTTTGGTGCACGAACAGTTATCGAACATAACCTCGAACAGCCAAATTTTTCTCAAATCGTTCGTGTTCACCGAACGGCTCGAACACCGCCCAAAACAGCTCGAATTTGAGATTGGTGAACAGTTCGAGTAGAACAACGCTCATCTCTAGTCACTGATGAGACAGTGTATTACACTACACACGTGGTCAAAATTGTTGGTACCCCTCGTTTAATGAAAGAAAAACCCACAATGGTCACAGAATTAACTTGAATCTGACAAAAGTAATAATAAATAAAAAATCCTTGAAAATAAACAAATTAAAAGTCAGACATTGCTTTTCAACCCTGCTTCCACAGAATTTTTAAAACAATATTGCGTAGATCCTGACCTTTCCTTGAAACCACCCTGCAGCCTGCTTCCAATATATTAGACAATTTGTCATACTGATATAATATGGGTAAATTCTGGCGTAGGTCTGTAGGGTGCCAACCTCCTCGTTAGGTAGGGACAAAAAGGATGAGGTTTATACAAGAGGGCATTATAGTCCCTTCCTTGTGCCATCTTATAGGTTAATCATCCAGGTCTGTGTATTCCAAAATGATGTTTTTTTGCTCCTCTCAGACCTCTGAGCCTCTGGTTGTACGCTATCTTTTAAAAGCACTATGGTGTTATTCTTTTGTGAGGGATCTATTCATTTTTTACCACCTGAAACCATTTGCATCCATTCTTTGCCCGAGTGATTCTCTTTGCTTTAAGCTATTTCATGGGTATGGCTTAAAGGCATTATATATAATACGCCTTAGTCAATTAAACTTATACACCGTGGCCTTGCTCTGTTGTAATACAGTGGCCATTTGTCTTGATCAGCACACCTATGTCCATTTGCGGCAAGGTGTAGAGGGAATGATTCACTTCCCTCTGTCTCTAGGGTGACCGCTTTAGACAAATCCGGACGATGTGAGCGCGAGCACCGGAAGTGGTGTCATGGCTTGCGTTCTACTGGACCGGATATGCGGTTCACGCACCGGAAGTATGGGTTACAGGCCGGTCTCTTCGTCACACGCCGAGGGCGGAGCCAAGATGGCGTGGCGTTCTTAAATCACACATGTGGTGAGCCTGCAAAGCAGCGATCCCTGGCAGCAATATGCGGTCTGCAGACCATCTCTCTTTAATAAATGTTCCCCTGATGAGTCTAAATGCTGATGAAACGCATCGGAAATAATTGCGGGAATAATTGCTGAGGACAACTACCCCATCTCTATCTATGTATGCCACAAGTATAGAGTTCCCCTTGATGGTCTCTGGCAATGATATTGAAGATAAAAGGGGTGAGATTGTTCCAATCTTCTGATAATAAGTCTGCCATTTATATATCTGAAGTCTATATTTGATATGCATTTTCTCTCTGCTAATTTGTTCTGCAGTGTATACCTACCAAGGGTGTTGTATTAGGATATGTGCATGATTGAGCATGTTACAAGGGTTCTGCAGCATTTGCAGAAAATTGTTGTGGCTGCATCTAAATATAGAATAATCCATTTTGAAACTACCTCTACAAACTAATATTCAATGGGTGAATGTAGAGTTTTTCTTGGATTGTATTTCATCAGAGAATAGTAATTTTTAAGACACCTGTTTAGAGGAATGAGGATGTGTATCCTGTAGGTGATCTAATTTGGTCAGATCTGATTAAGATTGGCTGTAACACTATACCTGAAATATACAAGCAATACTGGTAATTAATGAAAAGGAATGACCATCTTGGCATATATTGTTCAAAGACGTTATTACGGTTTCTTGCTTGTCACTGTATCTGACAGGAGACTTGATCTGTCGTTGGAGACATTGGTCATCTCAACACTTGTGGTGGTGTTTGGTTCATCTGTGGCACTATTTTTGCACTTTATATTTTGGTTTTTAATGAATAATCAATAAAGGTTAAAAATTTTAACTAATTTGATACTGTACCTATAACTATGTCCACTAACATAAGTTGCCAGTTTGGATAGGACCTGTTTGTGTTGGTTCACTAGTGCTTTTACTAAAATTACCACGTACCCCATGGACACATTGAACACCAAGCTTATTCCCCCTTTCACCACGCCCTCTCTTTTTCCCCACTCTTGTTGGTCAGTAGAGATGAGCGGTGTTCGACTAGAACTGTTCGCCAATCTCAAATTCGAGCTGTTTTGGGCGGTGTTCGAGTTGTTCGACGAACCCGAACGATTTGCAAAAAATTCGGCTGTTCGAGGTTATGTTCGATAACTGTTCGTGCACCAAAAGCGTGTCCTGCATGTCTGGCGCTATTTAGAGCACCAATCATGCAGGGATTGTCTGCCACTCACTGTAATGCCACAGCCATGGTGGTTGTGGCATTACAGTGATTGCCCAAATCGATGGGAACAGTGCCAACAGTGAAACATGAAAAGCCGGCAATTCAGCAGCGGCATACACCTGTACCCGACAATTTAGAACAGAAAGAATAGAGCTTCACACATAGATTAGATAGATATAAACATGTCAGCCACATATATACGAAGTACAGTGAAAGTGCTGCTTACTGTACTTGTCATTTAGCGTAAAGGATTTATCAAAAAAAATAATAGTGTTTTCATGCACCGTCTCTTTAAAAAAGCCGGCCGGCAATTCAGCAGCGGTACCCGACAATTTATAACAGACAGAATAGAGCTTCACACATAGATTAGATAGATAGAAACATGTCAGTCACATATATATGAAGTACAGTGATAGTGTTGGTTACTGTACTTGTCATTTAGTATTAAAATAAAGGATTTATTATTAAAAAATTGGCGTGGGGTTTCCCTTAATTTTAGGCTCTAGCGGAGGTTAAGCAGACGGCTGGGGCAGATGTTTGAAGCCTGGGAAGGGGGTAATACCCACGGAGCTTCCCAGGCTACTAATATCAGCCCCCAGCTGAATACATAGCCTTTACTAGCTATTAAAATGGGGGACCCCCCAAAAAAAATGACGTGGGGTCCCCCCTAATTTAATAGCTAGCAAAGGCTAGGCAGACAGCTGGGGGCTGATATTAATAGCCCAGGAAGGGAGCCATGAATATTGGCCCCCTCCCAGGCTAGAAACACCAGCCGTCAGCCGCCCCAGAAATGGCGCATTCATAGGATGCGCCAATTCTGGCACTTAGCCTCGCTCTTCCACGCTGCCCTGGTGCGGTGGCAGTGGGGTAATAGGGTTGGGGTTGATGTCAGCTTATAATGCCAGCTGACATCAAGCCCAGGTTAGTAATGGACAGGCGTCTATAAGACACCCCCATTACTAACCCCATAGTCAAAGTTAAAAAAAACACAAACACCCAGAATAAAGTCCTTTAATTGAAATAAAGACACAATCCTTTATTGTTCTAAATTAAACCATACTTACCGTCACGCCCATTCCAGCTGAAGCCAACGATCTCCTGCAATAAAAGAAAAATAATAAAGCAACCTCATCCTTACCTTTCCATGGTTCCCACGACAGCTTCAGCTCTGCTACATCGAGATGACAGGCTGGACCGCAGCAGAACGCTGCCATCCAGCCTCTCATCCCGCAGACACTGAGAAGCGCAGGCTTGCTTGCGCTGCTCAGCGTCTCTCTGTGACGACATCCAGATGAGCCGAGTTCATGTCCAATGAACTCGGCTCACCTCATGCACGTCACTGACAGCGTGGGAAAATTCTCACGCTGAAGCGGTGAGTGCAGGAGAATTCTCCCACGCTGTCAGTGACGTGCATAAGGTGAGCTCATGTCCAATGAACTCAGCTCACCTCCTGCACGTCACTGACAGCGTGGGAGAATTCTCCTGCACTCAGCGCTTCAGCGTGAGAATTCTCCCACGCTGAAGCGCTGAGTGCAGGAGAATTCTCCCACGCTGTCAGTGACGTGCAGGAGGTGAGCTGAGTTCATTGGACATGAGCTCACCTTATGCACGTCACTGACAGCGTGGGAGAATTCTCCTGCACTCACCGCTTCAGCGTGAGAATTTTCCCACGCTGTCAGTGACGTGCATGAGGTGAGCCGAGTTCATTGGACATGAACTCGGCTCATCTGGATGTCGTCACAGAGAGACAGTGAGGAGCGCAAGCATGCCTGCGCTTCTCAGTGTCTGCGGGATGACAGGCTGGATGGCAGCGTTCTGCTGCGGTCCAGCCTGTCATCTCGATGTAGCAGAGCTGAAGCTGTCGTGGGAACCATGGAAAGGTAAGGATGAGGTTGCTTTATTATTTTTCTTTTATTGCAGGAGATCGTTGGCTTCAGCTGGAATGGGCGTGACGGTAAGTATGGTTTAATTTAGAACAATAAAGGATTGTGTCTTTATTTCAATTAAAGGACTTTATTCTGGGTGTTTGTGTTTTTTTTAACTTTGACTATGGGGTTAGTAATGGGGGTGTCTTATAGACGCCTCTCCATTACTAACCTGGGCTTGATGTCAGCTGGCATTATAAGCTGACATCAACCCCAACCCTATTACCCCCTGCCACCGCACCAGGGCAGCGTGGAAGAGCGAGGCTAAGTGCCAGAATTGGCGCATCCTATGAATGCGCCATTTCTGGGGCGGCTGACGGCTGGTGTTTCTAGCCTGGGAGGGGGCCAATATTCATGGCTCCCTTCCTGGGCTATTAATATCAGCCCCCAGCTGTCTGCCTAGCCTTTGCTAGCTATTAAATTAGGGGGACCCCACGTCATTTTTTTTGGGGGGTCCCCCATTTTAATAGCTAGTAAAGGCTATGTATTCAGCTGGGGGCTGATATTAGTAGCCTGGGAAGCTCCGTGGGTATTACCCCCTTCCCAGGCTTCAAACATCTGCCCCAGCCGTCTGCTTAACCTCCGCTAGAGCCTAAAATTAAGGGGAACCCGACGCCAATTTTTTTAATAATAAATCCTTTATTTTAATACTAAATGACAAGTACAGTAACCAACACTATCACTGTACTTCATATATATGTGACTGACATGTTTCTATCTATCTAATCTATGTGTGATGCTCTATCTTTCTGTTCTAAATTGTCGGGTACCGCTGCTGAATTGCCGGCCGGCTTTTTTAAAGAGACAGTGCATGAAAACACTATTATTTTTTTAAATAAATCCTTTACACTAAATGACAAGTACAGTAAGCAACACTATCACTGTACTTATTATATATGTGACTGACATGTTTTTATCTATCTAATCTATGTGTGAAGCTCTATTCTTTCTGTTCTAAATTGTCGGGTACAGATGCTGAATTGCCGGCCGGCTTTTTTAAAGAGACGGTGCATGAAAACACTAATATTTTTTTTAATAAATCCTTTACACTAAATGACAAGTGCAGTAACCAACACTGTCACTGTGCTTCTTATATGTGTGACTGACATGTTTCTATCTATCTAATCTATGTGTGATGCTCTATTCCTTCTTGTCTAAATTGTCGGGTACCGGTGTATGCCGCTGCTGAATTTGCCGGCCGGCTTTTTTAAAGAGAGTGTCTTCTGAGCAGTTTGTCAGCTTTTGGACACCTTTGCAGGTGTTTTCTATGTGTTTCTATGTGTTTTTGTTTGCCTGCCATTGGTTTTAACGGTGTTCGACGGTGTTCTAAGGTGTTCGACGAACAGTTCGACGAACAGTTCCTCGAACATCCCGGTGTTCGACGAACCGAACCGAACCCGAACACTACGGGGGTGGCTCAACACTATTGGTCAGATACAGTGATAGGAGCACGCAATTAACTAAAGAAAAATATTTTTTTTTCCTGTGCAATAGCTCAGCACACACCTGCATTTCAGCAACACTAAATGACAAGGTAAGATATGGCCTGCCATATAACATTACTAACAGACAAAATAAATTTGTTAGTGTACATGAGGCCGATAAAACCTACGAAATATTCTCCAATCAATTTCAAACTGAGATGTCCCCTGCTGTATTACTTTAGGAACAGAAGTAATTTGTTTTTTTTTAATGTGGATGAGGCCAGTATGACATACAATATATGCTCCAAAATATTTCAAAATCAGATCTAGCCAGCTGTATCACTTTACTCAGAGCAAAAAATATTTTTGGGTTACTCTGAATAAGCTCTGCGTCCAGCTGACTTTGACCGCTTATAGCACTATATAACTTTTGGTACAGGAAGAAAATATTTTTTGGACTGGGCCTAGTAAGAGAAGTTTTGTTTTTTTTTCACTGTGAAACCAGGACAAGTTCAACGCCACTAAAATAGGATCTGCCTTTTAGTAGACTGGATCAACTTAGCCACAGTGAAAAACCTTGGTGGACTCTGCCTGCCCAAAAAATATATATATATAGGTTTTACTGTGCGTACTAGCTGAATTTGACCACCACTGAGTAGCTGACTTATAGCACTGTATGACTTTTGGCGCAGGAAAAAAAAATTTTTGGACTGGGGATAGCAAGAGAAAAAATGTATTTTTTTACTCTGAAACCACCTGAAGTTCAACTCCACTAAAATAGTATCGGACACTAAAAAAAACTTTACTGCACACAGCTTTCAATATCACAATAGCAACAGAAAAAAAAACAGATTTTGTGCTCTGCAATAAGAAGCTCTGCAGACTGTGCAAAGCACAATTTCAACCCCACTAAATTAAAAGGTGCACTAAGCTTGCTTGATCACATTAGCAAGTGCAAAAAAAAATTCAAGGTATACTGAGACATGGAGCTCTATACCAGTGGTGCACAGCACTATTGTATGGCATGGGCCCTCTGTTTGTGTCAGAATCTCAGTACTTGCACAAGAACACCAAAAATGTGCTGCACCAGCGATTGCAAAGGTACACAGGCCAGGAATTATGTACACTATCTGACTACCCACAAGCGCCCATCTATCTAGCTAATATCTCTCATTACACAGGAGAACACTGATCTGTGTCTGTCTACAGCAGTGACATGGATATAATGGCGCTGAGGGAACATGGCCGCTTTTTATATTAGGAGGACATGTGAATTCTGCAGCCAATTGCAGAAGTCCTTTTGTCTGGACTGTGTAGATTCTTCCTGTGCTATGATTTGCTGGCCATGCTCTCCTCAGTTAAAGTTACAGCCCAATAAAAAAAATACAGTGCGAACTTTTCCGATTTTAAGAAAATTTGCTCCCCTTTGCGATCACGAATCCGAATGTGCCATATTCGTGCCAAATTTGAAACTTTTGAACCTTCACCAAACATTCGCTCAACACTAGGTGTCACCACTACTAGGCCGGTTATTGGTAAACTATCAGTTTGCGTATGGTATATACACCTCCGATTCCAACGCATGAAATATATGTATATACCTCCAGTATGGTCACTGTGAATGCCACGATAATCCAAGAAACATTATTAGCTGCCACCACCAGTCATGTTTTATACAGGCTGACTGAAGGCCTGATTTCTGGTAGCGACAGAAACAAAACATGATCTGGCTGTTGTCAGTGGTCTGTCCACTATTGATTTTATTGTTTATATGCAGGGGGTACAGTTAGGAAAAAAATATGCATCTGGTTCCATTATTAGCCCTGAGGCCAAGAAAAGGTATGTCTCATCACAATCGGATTTATACAAACTTCGATATTCAATATGTTCTTTTGGAGACATTGAGTCTGCCAAAGGTGTGTTTATGAAAGGAATGTGCATCCTGGATGGACAATAGCTATCTTTAACAGGTGTCAGATATTCGCTTCATTCCTTTCAGAACTGAAGAGGCTTTTCCTGCCTAATGTTGTTCATCCCTTTGAAAAGGCTTCCCCTGTCTCAATTACCTGTTAAAATTATAACTCTTTGTCTATGCACAATAGACATCCTCGTTAGTACTGCCGGGGTCTTTTGTTTTAAAAGGATCAGCTCAGATTGCAACCTCTTGTCCTACTGCTCAACTGTGTATGTTAGAGTAGGAAGTGGGGGGTGAATGTGGCTGCTGAGATTTTAATATTTTCTATGATACCTCCTACTTTTTGAGTTAGCGTGGGGGCTGATTTACAGATTGCCCCACAAGCCTACCTTGCGGCCCACCCATCCTGTATCCCACAATCCCCTCCCCTGAGACTTTTGGCTAGAGTTACCCAGAAGTGAAAAGGGCCCAGAAGGCAGGGTGTTACCTGCTTTCTGGGCTCTCAAGCTGCGGGTGACAGCACCTAGGTAGGCTGTCTCCCCGGGGGATAACCACATTTTCCCATTTATCTGACAGGCTGCGGACCCAATTCTCCCACCACCCTGACCAACTCTGAATACTCCGATCCTGCCACTTTGACAGGCTGTGGGACACGCTTTCCCACCACTCTGACTGACTGGGGAACCTGCTCTCTGATCACTCTGCCCAGTTGTGGGACACACCTTCCCACCATCCTGGCAGACTCTGAGAACAATTTTCCCACCCTTCTGGCAGGCTATGGGTACCTCTTTCCCATTATACTGACAGACGGTGGGACACACATTTCCTTTAGCATGCCTGGTTGTGGGACCTACCTTCCCACCCCACAGACAGGCTCGGAATAAGATCTTTCCTGTCCTTCTTGTTACCTTGGAAGTAGAGATGAGCGTTGTTCGACTCGAACTGTTCGCCAATCTCAAATTCGAGCTGTTTTGGGCGGTGTTCGAACGATTTAAAAAAAATTTGGCTGTTCAAGGTTATGTTCGATAACTGTTTGTGCACCAAAATCATAACTGGATTTTTTCTCAGTAATTCTGAAAATGAATGTTAGTACACAGTTTGAGTGTACAGGGGGGCTGGGGGAGGGGCAGGGGATGGATCTCTGCAGGAATAATGAAGATCTCCATTTTTTTTCTCTTTCCCGCATTTACAGTGGGGAGGTGCAATCTGTCAGCCTATCAGCAGCGCACACACGGAGCGAAGTGCTTTTTTTCACACAAGCAAGGGCATGTGTCATTGGCAGTGTATGTCACATGTCCTTGCCCTATAAGACCCAGCCATTTTCCCCGTCGCCACCATTTTCTCACTGCTGCAGCTGCGTGTTAGACAGCACCGCAGTTGCTGTGTGCGCTATACCTTGTTAATTTCAAGCCAATTTTCGCACAAATCTACAGATAGCTTGGGAGTAGGGAATAGTTGTGATTGCAGTCCTTTTAAGGACTAGGTTGCAGCATTTCCTACAACTTTTCTCAGGCAGGTCTGTGCTCTTAAATAGATAGGTTGGGAGTAAAGACTAATTGTAATTGCAGTCCTTTTCAGGACTAAGTTACATCAGTTCCTATCAGTTTTTGCCAGGCATGTCTGTGCCAGTGCTGTGCAAGTTTTTTTCACAGCATTTGGCTAAATCTAGCAAAGCTAATCCTTTTTGGCCCATTGCAGAGTGTGTTAGTCAGTGGAGTAGCCTATCTGTGTTGCAAGCTACACCACCTGTGTACAGAATACCAATTTTTTTACTGCACCTAGTGAAGTAAAACCTTTTGGGCACAGCATCATTCTATTAGTCCATCTATACTAATCTCCACCAGGTTGCAAATTCAATATAATTTTTTTCTGCATCTAGCTCTGAAAAAATATTTGGTCTTCTAGTAGTGTGTGGGACTTGTTCTATTAGTCCATCTATACTGACCTCCATCAGGTTGCAAATTGAATATAATTTTTTTCTGCATCTAGCTCTGAAAAAATATTTGGGCTTCTAGCAGTGTGTGGGACTTGGTCTATTAGTCCATCTATACTAACCTCCACCAGGTTGCAAATTAAAAATAATTTTTATCTGCATCTACCTCTGAAAAAATATTTGGGCTTCTAGCAGTGTGTGGGACTTGTTCTATTAGTCCATCTATACTGACCTCCATCAGGTTGCAAATTGAATATAATTTTTTTCTGCATCTAGCTCTGAAAAAATATTTGGGCTTCTAGCAGTGTGTGGGACTTGGTCTATTAGTCCATCTATACTGACCTCCATCAGGTTGCAAATTAAACATAATTTTTATATGCATCTAGCTCTGAAAAAATATTTGGGCTTCTAGCAGTGTGTGGGACTTGGTCTATTAGTCCAACTATACTAACCTCCACCAGGTTGCAAATTAAAAATAATTTTTATCTGCATCTACCTCTGAAAAAATGTTTGGGCTTCTAGCAGTATGTGGGACTTGTTCTATTAGTCCATCTATACTGACCTCCATCAGGTTGCAAATTGAATATAATTTTTTTCTACATCTAGCTCTGAAAAAAATTTGGGCTTCTAGCAGTGTGTGGGACTTGTTCTATTAGTCCATCCATACTGACCTCCATCCGGTTGCAAATTGAATAGAATTTTTTTCTACATCTAGCTCTGAAAAAAAATTGGGCTTCTAGCAGTGTGTGGGACTTGTTCTATTAGTCCATCTATACTGACCTCCATCAGATTGCAAACTGAATATAATTTTTTTCTGCATCTAGCTCTGAAAAAATATTTGGGCTTCTAGCAGTGTGTGGGACTTGGTCTATTAGTCCATCTATACTGACCTCCATCAGGTTGCAAATGAAAAATAATTTTTATCTGCATCTAGCTCTGAAAAAATATTTGGGCTTCTAGCTGTGTGTGGGACTTGGTCTATTATTCCATCTATACTGACCTCCATCAGGTTGCAAATTGAATATAATTTTTTTCTGCATCTAGCTCTGAAAAAATATTTGGGCTTCTAGCAGTGTGTGGGACTTGTTCTTTTAGTCCATCTATACTGACCTCCATCAGGTTGCAAATTGAATATAATTTTTTTCTACATCTAGCTCTGAAAAAAATTTGGGCTTCTAGCAGTGTGTGGGACTTGTTCTATTAGTCCATCTATACTGACCTCCATCAGGTTGAAAACTGAATATAATTTTTTTCTGCATCTAGCTCTGAAAAAATATTTGGCCTTCTAGCAGTGTGTGGGACTTGTTCTATTAGTCCATCTATACTGACCTCTATCAGGTTGCAAATTGAATATAATTTTTTTCTGCATCTAGCTCTGAAAAAATATTTGGGCTTCAAGCAGTGTGTGGGACTTGGTCTATTAGTCCATCTATACTGACCTCCATCAGGTTGCAAATTAAAAATAATTTTTATCTGCATCTAGCTCTGAAAAAATATTTGGGCTTCTAGCAGTGTGTGGGACTCATTATATTAGGCCATCTATACCAAACTCCACCAGCTTTGAAATTAATAATAATTTTTAGCTGCATCTAGCCCTGAAAATAGTTTTTCTTCCCAGTAGTGGTAGCAATAGAAATATGGGGCGCGTGCCTGGCTTACAAATAGATAATATTCATAACAAAAAACACCAGCCTAGTGCACTGCATTAATAAGATGGCATCATCGTCTATCCCATTGCTAGGCCTACTACGCAGGCTAGCATTCCTGTGCCTAAAACACAATGTATGGGTCTGCGCTAGCCACTATGCTTAGGGGTCTAAAGCTGCTGCTAACGCTTTATAACAATTCAATTGCCAGATTTTCACAGAGCTCTTCCACAACGCCCACCCATCGGGCAACAGTTGCCCACCTTCCCTATGGGATTTAGTGGCGAATAGTTGATGCCATTAACCAGAGCGTCAGTTGCCCCCTCGACGTGGCAAGCATACGGTAAGGCATGGGAAGAGTGTACACGACTAGTAGCAGGCAGACGGGTTGACCAATGTGAACAAGCCAGATCACAAGTCACCATAGAATTTCTCCACCAGCTAATGATGAGGGGTATATCAGGGGCGTCAGCGCAGCGGTGTCTGACCGGAGTAGCATTTCACTTCCAACTACTGAATTGGGGAGATGTGACAAAGATTCATCATCAGACAATCCATAAAAGGGTGGAAAAGGGGTCAGCCATGTCAGGAGTGTAGACGTCCCATCCCGTGTCACTAAAACTAATTTCTCACATCATATCCCTAACACCATTAACATGACACTCACAATTTGAAGCAACACTACTGTCTACTGCATTTGTGATCGCCTTCTTCGGGGCGCTATGCATAAGCGAGTTAGTCCCTCAATCCAAAATTACCACCAGTGGAGGCTTATTACACCAGGACGTAGTCATAGCCAATAATGCAATACGTCTACGCATACACCAATCGAAAATGGTTCCAGCAGGCAGGGGCACTTGGGTACTTCTACAACCCACAAACGGTACACTGAGTCGGGTAACAATAGTAAAAACATATATAACCATCAGATCACAAAGTAATTTCTTCCTATCACACATTGATGGAACGCCATTATCAAGATACTAGTTCCAAGCTATATTTAATAAATGCATAACATCGGCAGGGAACCACCCCAAAGATTACGGGACACACTCATTCCGCATAGGCGCGGCCACGGAAGCAGCAAGAGCAGGACTGTCAGAAAGGGAAGTTCAGAGGATAGGGAGATGGCGATCCACGTGTTTGGCGAGATACATAAGACCTGACTTGTCATCCTAACGTGGTTTGTTTCTTTCACACGTGACGCTAAGCCAACAGTGTGGGTGATAGGCCACTCGTATATATATTCGGCAGAAAAAAGGGCGAAAGTCCACCCAGGTGGGAGGAAATTAGAGTTTCATAACACACATTTCAACTGGAGAGGTATTAGAGGCCTGTCATGGCCACAGGTACTAATGGAGGTAATCAAGGTAGGGAGAGAGGCAAGAGATCCGGTCATCTTAGTTATACAGGCCGGGGAAAACAACCTAGGTCATCACAAGAGCGCATAACTAATGGCAATAATAAAACCAGACACTGAGAGCTTCAGAGAATTTTTCACAAAACTAGCTATAGTATGGTCAGAGATTGTGCCGATAGCGGTATGGCAAGGTACGCGAGACATCACGGCCATCGAACGGACAAGGCGGGTAATAAATTTTCGGATGGCAAAATTTAGAAGAGACAGAGGCGGTGTAGTGGTACGACACCGACAACTGGAAGGAAATAAAACAGGCCTCATACGGCCCAACGGTGTTCACTTAACGCATATTGGACTGGACATATTCCTGTCAGGACTCCAGGACGGAGTGGAACAAGCGTTAAGAGTGATGGGTGGGGGTCAGAGTCCTGCATACGAGTACACTGGATCCTCCGTGGCCTGGAAATAGAAAGGACATGTTGGAGAGTTACACTTGTTGGCCAACTTGCCGGAGTGGAGACCCAGGGCATGCTGCAACAAGCTGAATTATTTTAGAAATAAAATGCCTTTCTAATGGAATGAGTATAAAGAGTTAATAAAGCTGTGACCGATCCTCACCCATCCAGTTGTAAAAGTTACATTATTGTATTGTCAAGGAAAGGGGGGCGGTAGGGGGGCTGAGCGTCTGGGTTTGGTTGGGGGTGCCCACAGTCTGCCTAGGCTAGATGCATTTAAAAATTCTTATTAGATACACAGGCGGTTCAGCTTGCTTCGCAGCTGGGCTACTACGCCCAAAGTATTGCCTAGGCCAGATGTAGTTAAAAATTCTACGCTGACTAGCAGACACTCAAGATTTGGAGCAGACCTCTGCGTAAACAGCTCTTCAGACTCAACCATCTGTGTTACCCCAAGCCATAGTGTATGTAGTTTCTTACAGTTAAAAGGGGGGGGGTGAGCGACCCAACCCACCTGGAATTGACGATGCCAACGTCACGTAAGACACAGCAAGGAGACTCCAAAAAGAGTCTCCATTTTTTCCCAAAATTGTGGCACAGACACCTCTTAACCCTAGAACGCATACCTGGGGCCTCGCAGGCCCGCCCTGTTAATTGTTTTTAATGCAAGATTACTTTAGTTAGAATTTTGAAACTCTTGGTATTCTTCATATATATAGTTGTTTGTCATTTGAGTTTGAGTTATTCCATGTTATTTGCACACGGGCCTAAAAGGCCCCAGGTATGTGAAAGTGTAGATTTTTATGGTCATGCGTTCTAGGGTTAAGTGGCATCAATTGCCCCACAGTTGCTTAAAACGGTTGGTGAGGTGATTTTACCAAATCCTCAAGCTTTTAGTCTCCCAAGGATAACACAGGGGTAGAAAAGTCCTTGCGAATCCATGATTTGTTCATCTTTATGAACGTGAGTCTGTCTACATTCTCAGTGGACAGCCGCGTGCGCTTATCTGTCAGCACCCCACCAGCAGCGCTGAACACACGTTCAGAGAGAACTCTGGCTGCAGGGCATGACAAGATCTCCAAGGCGTGAGTGGCGAGCTCCGGCCATTTTTCCAGATTGGAATACCAAAATGAGCAAGGGTCCAGTGACACAGTCATGGCTTCGATGTTCACTTGGAGATACTCCTGCACCATCCTCTCTAGGCATTGACTATTATGTGTCAGACTTCTTGTCTCCTGTGGCCTTGCAAAGGATGGTCTAAAAAAGTGGTGAAACGATTCCACAAAATTGCTGTTACCAGCAGATACTGTGTTACTGTTACGGTTTGAGTGATGAAGACTCGACAGTCCCATGGTTGGCAAGTTAGAACTGTGAGATTCACTACGTGCACCACTGGTGTTTTGTGGAAAAGCACATGTAAGATTCTGCAACAGCGTCTGCAGATACTCCTGCATGCGTCAATCCCTTTTTATGGCAGGAATTATTTCGGCAAATTTACTTTTGTACCGGGGATCTAAGAGTGTGGCAACCCAGTAGTTGGGATTACTTCAAATTCTGACAATCCGAGGGTCATGTTGCAGGTAGTGCAGCAAGAAGGCACTCATGTGTCTTGCACATCCAGGAGGACCAAGTCCTTGTTGTGTTGGTAGCGAGGTAAGAATCATGCTTCCTTCCTCTGCCCTCTCCCCCCAACCTCGCACAACAGAAATGTGATCAAGGTCTCCCTCATCTGATGAGTCTTCCATGCCCATCGCCAGTTCGTCCTCCACTTCTTCCTCGGCTCCTGCACCTTCCTCAACAGTTTGGGTGCTACCATGCGCCCTGGTTAATCCCTCTCCCCCACCCTCCCAGCTTTTGGTGACAAATATTACAGATAACACGAGTTGGGTCATCCTTATTGATCTGAATAAATGCCCAGGCTATGCAAGGCTTAGAGCCCATGCGACCTGAAGAGCCACTACGACTTGTGGTCAGAGGCAGAGTTGTGTTTGAGGATGCCGTTGTTGACGTGCTTCCAGTACTCCGTCTCTGTCCAGGAAGGCGCAACCTAACCTCGTCGTCAATAGCATCTGTGACGCCCCACTGCGCTTGGTATCACAGATCCTAGAAGAGTGTATTGATAGAATCCTCCACAAGAGGCCCCCATAAACATTCACACATCTCCACCTTCCACCTCAGACCAGCAGAGGGAGCCCATTAGGGATATAAATAGAGAAGGTGGACCTAGGCAGTTCAGTTCCTCTGAAGAGTTCCTGCAGTAGAGAAGCCTAAGAGAGGTCAGTCTGCAGTGGAGCTCAGTCTAGTCTAGAGAACTCAATTAATAGTTCAGCAGTGGCGCACGAGGCTCCTGCTAGCTAGATTCAGGGAGCCCAGATAGAGCTTAAGGTGTGCCGGCGCCATAAGATCGGTGAAGCGCGGCAAGCTGCCGTTAGTGTGTATAGCCTAGTGAGGGCCCGAGTAGGCCGAAGACGAGTGGCGAGTTAGTACATAAGGGGCAGAGGAGCTTAACCAGCTCACCCCGAAGCATTTACCGGACACCGGATCGGAGCTTACCGGGATCTCTATGACCCAGTAAGGCATAACCGGAATCCCTGGAGAACTACAAGTCCCAGGATCGCTAAGGTGCTGATACGTAACAGAGCCAGGAGACGCTTAGGCCCCGTATACTGGGAGCATGAACTCCAAGAGAAGGCCCTACCACAAGGTCAGCCAGCGCAGGACAGAGACAAAGTTAGGCCTAGCTCCAGGCAGGTCAGAAACTTACTACGCAGAGGCAAGAAACAGGAGGCCCTACACCCGCTCATTGGGGAGGATCCTGATATGCACCCTTCACCCTACAGTGCTCCGGGATGTGCCTGAATTTCCTCCAGTAAAAGGTACTGAAGTGACTACCGTGTCCATTCCCGTTCTTGCTCTGACCCAGCTGGGTCTCGCCTGTCCTGCATTCCCCCTGCATACGCTGCCCTGAGACCTAGCTCCACCTGTGGGGAGCTATACCATCGAGCTGCCTTATCACGGGCCTCAGTGGACTGCTGCAGCGCTGGTGCTTCTCACCAGATACCACAGGTGCTGTCACGAACTCCTATAAATTTAACAATTATCCACCCTTTTATAGAGTGACCCCAGGGTACGGGCCAGGGAGCCGACCACCGCGACATCCCCAAGGCCAGGCAAAGGCCCGGGTACCGAGTCATCCCCATCCCCCGGGCTAGTCACATCCTCCTCCACCTCCTCCGCTGACCTCATCGACTGGCTGACTGTGGGTTGACAGTAAGTGGGATCTCCAACCTCATCATCATCATCCTGTGTGTTATCACACCCGTCGTCCTCAGAGCCAACCTCTTCCTGCCCTGACCGAAAAGTCAAGTTGTCGCTCCAATCAGGTATTTGAGTCTCATCATCGTCTTCATCATTGTCTCCACCAACAGGAGTTACAGTTTGGGAACGAGGGTCTACATTATGCTCAGAACCTTCTTCATCTGGTCCTGGATCCGACTTATAAAGATTCTGGGCATCAGTGCAGATCATTTCCTCGTCTGGATTAACAGAAGCTCTGGAGCAGACCTCCGTTTTCCAGGCTATAGTATGAGTAAACAGCTTTGCAGACTCAACCATCTGTGTTACCCCATACTCAGACAGGCAGCTGGAGACTTGGGAGCTGTGAGGAAGCAAGTGCGATTGGGGTGACACCTCTGAGGACTGGAGTATTTGTGATGTTGAAATTGAGGTGGAGGAGAGCCCACTTGAAGGAGCACTTGATATCCATTGAAGCACCTGCTGTTTTTGTGCCTCATCTGGAATTTGTAGCGATGGGCGTGTCCGTAAGAAAGGGATCGTATCACATTGTCCACGAAAAGAAGTCGACATCTTAGTTTGGCTGGAAGATGGTCTTTCTTCTGCAGATGTTACTCCCCCCCACCGCAGGGGGGCTCGACCCACCAGCAGACAGGCACCAGTATTGGGAGAGGGGGGCTGGCCGTCAGGGTCCACCGCGGCTCTGGCACAAACCCGGCGACACGGAGGTGGCACGGGCAGGAACGGACTGGCCATGTCGGCTTCTCACTTTTTGGATTTTAGAAGGGCATGACATGCCTATATCTGTGTCTCCCCCTCCTTTTACTCCTCCACCTCTTTTCTTTTCGCATGACTATATGTACTTGTCACTTTTCCATGTGTTAGTTATGTCTTCTGAGCAGTTTGTCAGCTTTTGGACACCTTTGAAGGTGTTTTCTATGTGTTTCTATGTGTTTTTGCTTGCCTGCCATTGGTTTTAACGGTGTTCGAAGGTGTTCGACAAACAGTTCGATGAACAGTTCGGCGAACACACGGGTGTTCGACGAACCGAACCGAACTCGAACACTACGGGGGTGGCTCAACACTACTTGGAAGCTGTGCTAATTTTGGGGCAGCTACCACTGGCTATGTCAATGTCTACTGTGACACTAGTCAGCTGCACGCAACCACCTTCCTTATGATCCCTGTGCTTCTCTCTATCTTCTCCTTTTAACTCTGGAGCTGTGCTAAGCACTGGGCAACTGCCACTGGCCATGTCACAGTCCATCGTGACATTGTTCTGCTGCACAGGACCACCTGCTTTATGGTCTCTGTGCCTGCTCCCATCGCCCTTAGCACTTATGCTGGTTCCTTTTTTGGGATCCTCAGCAACGTCACCCCACAGCGTAATGTGGCTGAGTTCTCCTTTACCGCAACACACACTTTCATTAGGTATGACATTCACATTCACATTATCAACTTTTGAAATGCATGACATATCAGATCTGGGAGGTTTGTCAGTGATGTAGTGTGCAACCAACCGTCCCAGATCAGTTCCCAATAACAGATTTGTGAGGAGATTCTCTGACACCCCCATTTCCCTAATCCCCCTCCCCGCAACCCAATCCAGGAAAACCCGGGCCATCGGTAAGGAACGATCAAAATCCCCAAACCCGGTGACAGTCAGGGTTTTCACAGGGATCAGTTCGTCTGGTAGCACAAACTCAGGGTGGATGAGGGTACATTCTGTGTCTGTGTCCTTGAGCCCAAAAGTAATGGTGTCGCCCACAGTGACCAGTTGCAAATTCTCACAGGCCCTCCCAACCTCCCTACCCACAAAAAGAATAGATGCACTAAGCCCTTGGGCCTCCGTTGGGGGGTGCATCTTCTGCCTCTCTGGGCATACAAGGCTGGTCTGACCAGTTCGGGCATAGGTATAGCACCGGCGGGAGTCAGATGCAAGCTGGGTGTAGAAAGTTGGGGCAGAACCTCCTGAATATCTGCTGCCAGGAGCACTTTGGGTGGTTGTCAGCTTAACCCCTTTCCAGCTGGCAACGGCTGACTTCCACACCTCATACGTATGGTTGGCCTCATAAGGGTCTTCAATTTGTGCTGTTTTGGCTCCCGATGCAGCACAAACTGTCACACCCACACAGGGCAAATATGAATGAACTGATCTTTCACTATCAGGTCCTTCAATTCCTTGAAGGTGGTAACTGATAGTCCCTGGATCCACTGCTTGAAGTTGGTTCTGAGCCCATCCACCACATCACTGTAGCTATCATGTGGTGCATGCTGGAGGGACCAAAACTTTTTGCAGTACACCTTTGGTGTCAGCTGTTACTTTTTTATCAGGGCCCGCTTGATGGCCTTGTAGTCTCCATCTTGGTCCCAAGGGAGAGAAGCAAGCACCTCCATAGCTTTTTGTTGGAGCTTTGGGGTCAAAATCGGGCCCATTGGTCCAAAGGCAGCATGTACTGTCTGCAGGCCTTTTCAAACCCCGGCAGAAATGTATCGAAGTCTGCCTGCCACTCACTGTAATTCCGTAGCCATGTTGGTTGTGGCATTACAGTGATTGGCTGGCCGCACAGTGTCATCAGGTCTATATCAGACCTGGAGCCGCCATGCTCTTCACAGTCACTCTGGAATCAGACAGTGTAGGGAGAGCTGCTGCTGAGCTAGGGAGAGATTTGCTTGTTTCTAGTTAGTGTTGGTGTACAAAACTATATTAGAAACACATATTCATCTCAGCAAACAGGCCTTTTGAGGACTAATTCATCTGCAGAGATATCAGGCAGGCAGTGTATAAAGGCAGGCAGTGTATATAGCAGACTGCAGTGCATATAGCACAAGAGCTCCATTCCAGTTCTGTCTCCTGCTGCTGTTAGATATTTCATGAAATAGGCCCAGGTCTCAGAGGCCAGGAATATTTTTTTTTTTGGATCTTAATGTCTCATTGCTTAAAAAGCAATCCAGAGAACACAGTTTTTCTGTGCCATTTGCTTGTTGGCACTGCAGAATACAGCCAGATCCTTTCCATATTACAGCGCTAAAAATGCAGCTATTTAAAATTGTGTTTTCTCCGTCACATGGATCACATATACGTTTACAGAAAGTACTGACATTTCTGACCTCCATTAAAAATTTGTTTCAGTGTGTCAGTGAAGTAATTGACACCAGTTTGCTGTTCAAAATAGTAACCTACAGGCCAGGCATTTAAAACTGTGTTTTCTCCATCACACGGATCACATACATTTTTAGAAAATGCTGCCATTTCTGACCTCCATTTAAAATTTGTTTGTGTGTCAGTGAAGCAACTGACACCAGTTTGCTGTTCAAAATAGTTACCTACAGGCCAGGTATTTAAAACTGTGGTTTCTCCGTCACATGGATCACATATAAGTTCGCTCCAAATTCAGTCATTTGTAGTGAGCATGGAAGATAATGTCCTCCATTTAAAATGGGCAAGGCACGTGGCAAGGGACTGGACGTGATGCTGATGATGGTGCATGCAGAGGCCGAGGCCGTAGGCAAGCTGAAATTGTGCCACAACAAACACCCACATCTACTCGTTTGACCTTTCTGTCCCAATTAATAGAGAACCGCAGAACACCACGATTGAACACAGAGCAGTGTGAATAGGTTATTGGTTGGATAGCAGATAATGGTTCCAGTCACTTAGCCACCACCCCCACCACCACCTCTTTCTTCCCACCATGCCGAGTGCCCAGAGACAACTGATCCCACACTTGGACACTACGAAGAGCTGTTCACTAGTGTTGAGCGAGCACTAAAATGCTCGGGTGCTTGAAGCTCGGGCCGAGCTCACCGTGATACTCAGGTGCTCGACCCGAGCAACGAGCCCAATGTTAGTCTATGGGAGACCCGAGCATTTTTGCGGCGGCACCCCCGGCAGTCTGTAGAAAGCCTACAAAGTGCCCAAAACGATAGTGACAGTGTTCAAATGACATGGGGACAGCATGGGGATCGCCCCAGGAAGCATTTCTGACCCCCAGGTCACTGCTGTCAACAACGTGGTCAGAGGTATTAAGCCACTTTAACGGGCTCACAATAAAACATTCAAGAACGAAACTGAAACTGCTTTCCTGTGAATAATGTTAAGGAACATCCTTTCCAGGGTAAAGACTTGTGTATAAGGTAAAATAAATAATCAAAAACAAAAATACTCCTCCACACTTTGGACTATGTTCACAAGTAGCATTTTTCATGCGTTTTTGCACTTTTGTATTGCTTTCAACCGTGACAAATGCATTCACCGGGAAATGTCATTTTAACATTTTACAACCTTATCTGGCCATGTGCCGTGTGACACATGCATACAGTGCTGAAAAGACATGGGGACAGCAAAGGGAAGACCCCTGGAAGCATCTCTGACACCCAGGTCACTGCCTAAAAGTGTGCCCATCAGAAATGATTCTTGCCGCATCAGAAGATGCAGACTTGCAACTATCCCCGTGCAAGTCCTTGTCCCAGGGCAGTGTTCAATTG
Organism: Phyllobates terribilis; assembly: GCF_046119375.1. Classification (NCBI taxonomy): domain Eukaryota; kingdom Metazoa; phylum Chordata; class Amphibia; order Anura; family Dendrobatidae; genus Phyllobates; species Phyllobates terribilis. The sequence goes on along the minus strand of NW_027362772.1, from coordinate 192,906,279 downwards.
TACCTCCCCCATTCCTTGCAATGCAAGCGCAAGTATGCAGCCTGCCACCCACTCTCCCCCAGGCTGCAATACCATACTGCTTGCTTGCTTGCACTTGAAATTGGGCCTTTTAGGCATGTGGAGGCAGAATCTGGCCACCACATCATGGCTGCGTCGGCTGCCTGGTATCCATACTCGGTCCCGAGCCGCCCCGCGGCCGGGTGCCCACACACAGTTCCCAGCTGCCTAGGGGCGTCCGGGTGTCCATAATCGGTCCCCAGCCGCCCCTATTTGTCCCGGTGTGCCTTATACACAAGTGCGCATACCAAAACATTACCTGTGCCCTCCCCAGTGCATTTAGTGGGAAGGACAGCCTAACCACAAACACGTGGACAAGTGAATGTGGCTAGGGATGGTCCATCTCACTGACACCTTCATACTGGGTTAATATTGTGGAAGTCAGGACACAGTTGGACACGGGGATGCAACACTGGGTCCAGACATAGAGGATTGCGGGTCCTGGGTCAATCAGGCTTCAACACAAAGTTCAGTAGTTCGGCCTCCTACACAACGAGTAAATTATTCATGATCATGAGGCCATCCATCTCCTTAGCTTTCTGTTCCTTGGAATGCAAGCGCATGTATGTAGTAGCGGCTAGGCCTGAGGTGGTCAGCGTTTTGGCGCATATCCTACCTCCTCCGAGGATTGCTGGATGTTTTCCTGCTACTATCCCAGTTCTATGACTCCCGTTAAAACAAAGCTTCAGGTGATGAATGATGGATGAGGTGGTGGTAAAGGAGAAAGAGCAGGACGAACAGGGACCATTCACATCAATATCAGGCCAGTCAACCACACATGTCTTGTAGGATATGTTTCTGTACTAAAAGGAGCGGTTCGGCTACACAGTTATAGGGCATACAGTGAGTGCAATGCCTACCAAAAATTTCGAGGCACTCCAATGCCCCTTGGAAGTGACATGGAGGTCAGAGGGCCTTAACTAAACCGATGTTCTATTGATAGCAACTGGGTCTCCTGTACACTGTTGGCCTAAACAGTGAATGGAAGGCTTTCCAAAAATTATGAGGAACTGCAATGCCCCTTGAAACAGACGTGGATTACATAGTACTAAAAGCCTTCTACCCATTATTGTGGAGTGGGTCTCCCTTAGTGTTCGTCTATGCATTGAAAAGCAAAAGCTGACTAAAATTAGGAGAAAATGCAATGCCCGTTGGAAGAGTCGTGGAGGTTAGAGGTAATTAAAAACAACATTTCAATGCTCCTTGGAAGAGCTGTGGAGTTCAGAGTGGTTTAACAAGGCGGTTTTAATGCCCCTTGGAAGAGACGAGGAGGTCACAGTAGCTTAACAAGATGGTTTTAATGCCCCTTGGAAGAAACGTGGAGTTCAGAGTGGATTAACAAGACAGTTTTAATGCCCCTTGGAAGAGACGTGGAGGTCCCAGTAGCTTAACAAGACGGTTTTAATGACCCTTGGAAGAGACGTGGAAGTCAGAGTGGTTTAACAAGACGGTTTTAATGCACCTTGGAAGAGACGAGGAGGTCACAGTAGCTTAAAAAGACATTTTTATTGCCCCTTGGAAGAGACGTGGAGGTCAGAGTGGTTTAAAAGATGGTTTTAATGCCCCTTGGAAGAGACGTGGAGGTCAGAGTGGTTTAACAAGATGGTTTTAATGCTCCTTGGAAGAGACGTGGAGTTCAGAGTGGTTTAACAAGATGGTTTTAATGCCCCTTGGAAGAGACGTGGAGGTCAGAGTGGTTTAACAAGATGGTTTTAATGCCTCTTGGAAGAGACGTGGAGGTAAGAGTGGTATAACAAGATGGTTTCAATGCCCCTTGGAAGAGACGTGGAGGTCACAGTAGCTTAACAAGATGGTTTTAATGCCCCTTGGAAGAGACGTGGAGGTCAGAGTGGTTTAACAAGTTGGTTTTAATGCCCCTTGGAAGAGACGTGGATGTCAGAGTGGTTTAACAAGATGGGTTTAATGCCCCTTGGAAGAGACGTGGAGTTCAGACTGGTTTAACAAGACGGTTTTAATGCCCCTTGGAAGAGATGTGGAGGTCACAGTAACTTAACAAGATGGTTTTAATGCCCCTTGGAAGAGATGTGGAGGTCACAGTAGCTTAACAAGATGTCAGAGTGGTTTAACAAGATGGGTTTAATGCCCCTTGGAAGAGATGTGGACGTCAGAGTGGTTTAACAAGATGCTTTTAATGCCCCTTGGAAGAGACGTGGAGTTCAGAGTGGTTTAACAAGACGGTTTTAGTGCCACTTGGTAGAGACGTGGAGTTCAGAGTGGTTTAACAGGAAGGTTTTAATGCTCCTTGGAAGAGACGTGGAGGTCACAGTAGCTTAACAAGATGGTTTTAATTCCCCTTGGAAGAGACGTGGACGTCAGAGTGGTTTAACAAGATGCTTTTAATGCCCCTTGGAAGAGACGTGGAGTTCAGAGTGGTTTAACAAGACGGTTTTAGTGCCCCTTGGTAGAGACGTGGAGTTCAGAGTGGTTTAACAGGAAGGTTTTAATGCCCCTTGGAAGAGACGTGGAGTTCAGAATGCTTTAACAAGACGGTTTTAATGCCCCTTGGAAGAGACGTGGAGTTCAGAGTGTTTTAACAAGATGGTTTTAATGCCCCTTCGAAGAGACGTGGAGGTCACAGTAGCTTAGCAAGAAGGTTTTAATGCCCCTTGGAAGAGATGTGGAGGTCACAGTAGCTTAACTAGACAGTTTTAATGCCCCTTGGAAGAGACGTGGAGGTCAGAGTGGTTTAACAAGATGGTTTTAATGCCCCTCGGAAGAGACGTGAAGTTCAGAGTGATTTAACAAAACGGTTTTAGTGCCCCTTGGAAGAGACGTGGAGGTCACAGTAGCTTAACAAGACAGTATTAATGCCCCTTGGAAGAGACGTGGAGGTCACAGTAGCTTAACAAGACGGTTTTAATGCCCCTTACAAGAGCCATGCAGTACAGCATATTAAAAACATTATTCCCATTATTGAAGAGTGGGTCTCCCATAGTCTTTGCCTATGCCTTCCAAGCAAAAGCAGCCAAAAAAATTAGGACGGAGGAACTTGCAATGCTGGCAACACGGACCACGGTCACCCTGGTGGTATAGTGGTGGTGGATGCTGAGGATAAGGAGAAGAGTAAAAAACAGCCGAAATGAGGAAGCGTATACTCATGTGTGGATGTGAAGCGGTGCATGGGAGTACACCTCCCGAAATAACACAGTGGATTTGACTTTATGTTACTCTGCTGTCATTTGGTGGTGATGAGAAGTCTGGCCCAAGCCAGCCCTTGATCTTTTAGATAAGGGTCAGCTTGTCAGCATTGTCAGTTGACAGGCGAGTGTGCTTATCAGTTATAATTCCCCCAGCGGCACTAAAAACACGCTCCGACAACACGCTAGCGGCAGGGCAAGCCAGGACCTCCAAGGCGTACAGAACGATTTCATTCCAAGTGTTCAGCTTGGATACCCAATAATTAAAAGACACAGAGGAATCATGGAGAATGCTGGTACGATCGGCAAGGTACTCCCTCACCATCTTTTGAAACTTTCCACTCCTTGTGAGAGTACCCCGCGCCTCACGGCCTATAAGCTGGGCGGGTCTCAGAAAACTGTCCCAGAATGTTGACAGTGTTCCCCTGCCTCTGCTGGATTGGAGTTGCGTCTCTCTCGCCTGTACGGCTTGGTTGGGCAATGAACTGTGACCTCTGCCGCAAGTGTGTTCAGATGGGAATTTTTTTAACAGTTCTGCAGCAAGGGCCTTCTGGTACTGCCCCATTTTTGTAGACCTCTCCACCTCAGGAATAAGAGAGTGAAAGTTCTCCTTGTAGCGGGGGTCTAAAGGTGTCACCGACCAGTAATGACTGTCACCCAACATTTTGACAACGCGAGGGTCACGGTTAAGACAGCGTAACATAAAGTCAGCCATGCATGCCAGACTGGTAACGGGCAAGACTTCCGTGTCCTCACCAAATGATGACTGACCAGGCTCTCCTCCTCCTCCCCCCTGTCCTCAGACCACCTACGCTGAACCGACGGTATGACGGTTGTACAGGTACTACCGTCTACAGTGCATGATACCAGCTCCTGTTCTTCCTCCTCCTCCTCTCCCTCATTGTCCCCCAATGCACGTTGGGATGAGATGAGGCTGGGCTGTGTGTAATCACCCTCTACGGCTTCTTGATCCATCTCATCATACTCTGGCTGCAATGCCTCCTCTTTAATTCTATGCAGAGAGCGTTGCAAGAGACAGACAAGTGGGATGCTGACACTAATGATGGCGTCATTGCCACTCACCATCTTGGTGGACTCTTCAAAGTTTGTCAGGATGGTACATATGTCAGACATCCAAGTCCACTCCTGAGGTCTTATGTGTGGAGTCTGACCTGAATATCGACAGCCTTGTTGCAGCTGGTACTCCACAGCTGCTCTCTTCTGCTCACAAATCCTTTGCAACATGTGGAGGGTAGAGTTCCAACGTGTGGTAACATCACACACTAAACGCTGCTGCAACACAGCAAGGGCAGCGGAAGCTGTAGGCGACTTGTGAAAATGAGCTGACAGGCGGCGTACTTTGACGAGCAGATCTGGCAACTCGGGGTACGATTTAAGAAACCGCTGAACCACGAGGTTAAGCACATGAGCCAGGCATTGTATGTGTGTGATCTCGCCTCACCTCAGAGCCGCCACCAGGTTACAGCCATTGTCACACATGACCATGCCTGGATGTAGGTTCAGCGGTCTCAGCCACAGATCTGCCTGCTCTTTCACAGCTGTCCACAACTCACAAGCAGTGTGAGGTTTATAACTTAAGCTTATGAGTTTCAGCACAGCCCGTTGCCGCTTGGCTGAGGCAGTACTGCAGTGCTTCCAGCTGGTAACTGATGTGGTGATATCTGAGCTGGAGGCTGAACATGAGGAGGAGGAGGATGATGCGCAGGAGCTGTACACTGTGGGGGCAACTCTGACTGACATAGGGCCCGCAATCCTCGGTGTGGGGAGGATGTGTTCTGTCCCAAGGTCCAACTGGGTCCCGGCTTACACTATGTTTACCCAGTGTGCCGTCAGGGAGATGTATCGTCCCTGGCCACAAGCACTTGTCCACATGTCCGTTGTCAGGTGGACTCTCCCATTAACTGCGTTGTTGAGGGCACGGCAGATGTTTTGGGACACGTGCTTGTGTAGTGCGGGGAGGGCACACCGGCAAAATAGTGTCGGCTGGGGACCGAGTACCGATGGACAGCCACCGCCATAAGGTTGCAGAAGCATTCCGTCTCCACCAGCCTAAAAGGCAGCATTTCCAACGCAAGCAGTCGTGAAATGTGCGAATTTAGGACTGTGGCCTGTGGGGCGTTGGCTGCGAATTTGCGCTTTCGTTCAAAGGTCTGGGATATGGACAATTGAACGCTGCGGTGGGACATGGATGTGGACGTTGATGCTGTTTCTTGAGAAACTGCCATAACAAGTGAAGACTGAGAGGAGGGGGCATCTTTGCATGCAGTATGGACAGGGGACTGCCTTGCACGCACAACAGCGGTTTCTCTTACAGTGGGGACACCCGCTGACACTGGTCGTGGACCCTGGGGTTCGCCCCACAAAGTCCGGTGCTTTGCTGACATGTGCCTGATAATGCTGGTGGTGGTCAGGCTGGTAGTTTTGTCACCCCTGCTGATGCTGGCCTGGGAGGTGGTACAAATGGCCTTTTTGGGGTTATCAGCAGAGTCTTTAAAAAAATCCAGACTCTGAAAGACCTACCGGTTGTACTGACAATGTCCCTCATGTTAGTGTTACGGGGAGCGGTTGCCCGCCTTCTGTCTGCGGCCACCACACTGCTTCTTCCTGCCTGTTGGGGTACTCTGCCTCCCTCCCCCTGTGTGCTGCTGGCATCGCTCTGCGTGTCCTCCTGCCACGTTGGGTCAGTTACTAGATCATCCACCACCTCCTCCTCTTCGACTTCCGCACCACGGTCCTTCTGCTCACTTCATGGCAATTGTGTCTCGTCATCGTCCACCTCTTGTGACAAATTGCCAGCGTCGCTTTCCTGTGGCTGTGGCTGTTCAAATATTTGGCCATCGCTACATGGGATCTCCTCTTCCACCACTTCAAGCGGAGCAGGTGAGGGGCCCAATTATGGAAATGGACCTGTGAACAGCTCTTCAGAGTGTCCAACTGTGGGATCAGTTGCTGTCTGACGACACTCGGCAAGGTGGGAGGAAGGAGCATCAGGGTGAGGAGGAGTATGCAGTGGAGACTCACGGCTACTAACACTTGACCGTGTGGAAGACAGACTGGAGGTGGTGGTGCCCAGGTGACTGGAAGTATTATCTGCTATCCAATTAATAACCTGTTCACACTGATCAGTTCGCAATAGTGGTGCTGTTGTGTGCTTCCCTAGTAATTCGGTCAAGAACTGGGAGCGAGAAGATGTGGCTGATGGTTGTGGCACATTTTCACCTTGGCCACGGCCCCGTCCTCTGCACGCACCATCACCAGAACGTCCAGTTCCACGTCCCTTGCCATGAGCCTTGCCCTTTGTAAGTGAAGTAAAACAGCTTACACTCGCCACTATCAATGGCAAAAGGGTAATAAAAAGGAGATTTGAACAGTGGAAGAGGAAAACCACAGTTCTAGTTATCTGGCCTACACCAGATTTTTTTAAACAGATATATTTGTGTCTGAGCAGTCAGTGAGACGCTCAAAATGTTTTTTTTTTTATTGAAAAAAGGCAAAAAAGTGGATAACACAGAGATTTGAACTGTGGCACTGCAAAACCACAGTTCTAGTTATCTGGCCTACACCAGACTCTTTTAAACAGATATATTTGTGTCTGAACAGTCAGCGAAACACTCAAAATTTTTTTTTAGGCAAAAAGGTGGATTATACCCTGATTTGAACCGTGGAAGAGGAAAACCACAGTTCTAGTCATCTGGCCTACACCAGAATCTTTAAAACAGATATACTTGTGTCTGAACAGTCAGCGAGACGCTGAAACTGTTTTTTTTTATTGAAAAAAGGCAAAAAAGTGGATAACACAGAAATTTGAACCGTGGCACTGCAAAACCACAGTTCTAGTTATCTGGCCTACACCAGACTCTTTTAAACAGATATATTTGTGTCTGAACAGTCAGCGATACACTCAAAATGTTTTTTTTAGGCAAAAAGGTGGATTATACCCTGATTTGAACCGTGGAAGAGGAAAACCACAGTTCTAGTCTTCTGGCCTACACCAGAATCTTTAAAACAGATATATTTGTGTCTGAACAGTCAGCGAGACACTGAAACTGTTTTTTTTTTTTATTGAAAAAAGGCCAAAAAGTGGATAATACAGAGATTTGATGCGTGGAACTGCAAAACCACAGTTCTAATTATCTGGCCTACACCAGACTCTTTTAAACAGATTTATTTGTGTCTGAACAGTCAGCGAGACACTCAAAATGTTTTTTTTTATTGAAAAAAGGCAAAAAAGTGGATAATACAGAGATTTGAAGCGTGGAACTGCAAAACCACAGTTCTAGTTATCTGGCCTACACCAGAATCTTTAAAACAGATATATTTGTATCTGAACAGTCAGCGAGACACTGAAACTGTTTTTTTTTTTTATTGAAAAAAGGCCAAAAAGTGGATAATACAGAGATTTGATGCGTGGAACTGCAAAACCACAGTTCTAATTATCTGGCCTACTCCAGACTCTTTTAAACAGATTTATTTGTGTCTGAACAGTCAGCGAAACACTCAAAATGTTTTAGGCAAAAAGGTGGATTATACCCTGATTTGAACCGTGGAAGAGGAAAACCACAGTTCTAGTCATCTGGCCTACACCAGAATCTTTAAAACAGATATATTTGTGTCTGAACAGTCAGCGAGACACTCAAAATGTTTTTTTTTATTGAAAAAAGGCAAAAAAGTGGATAATACAGAGATTTGAAGCGTGGAACTGCAAAACCACAATTCTAGTTATCTGGCCTACACCAGACTCTTTTAAACAGATATATTTGTGTTTGAACAGTCAGTGAGACACTGAAACTGTTTTTTTATGCAAAAGGTGGATTACACCCTGATTTGAACAGTGGAAGAGGAAAACCACAGTTCTAGTTATCTGGCCTACACCAGACTCTTTTAAACAGATATATTTGTGTCTGAACAGTCAGCGAGGCACTCAAAATGTTTTTTTTTATTGAAAAAATGCAAAAAGTGGATAATACAGAGATTTGAAGTGTGGAACTGCAAAACCACAGTTCTAGTTATCTGGCCTACACCAGACTCTTTTAAACAGATATATTTGTGTCTGAACACTCACAGACACAGTACATTTTTTTTTTGGGGGGGGGAGAAATACCAAAAGGTTAATAAGACGGGTGTTTGTACAGTCTGGCTGAGGAAAAAAAAGAGGATTTACATAAAAAAAAAAAGATTTTTCCTGGCCCCTGAGACCTGGGGCTAAGTCTAGCAATTTGAAAAGCAGCACACAGGACTGTAATGCAGTGTTTGTTGGTATAACCACTGCGTCTCCTATACAGCCTGCCTGATATCTGGGATGGATATTAGTCCTGAGAAGGACTGTTTGATTTTGCAGGCTTTAGAGACCCTACACTACCTATTTCGCAGTATAAATCTCTCCCTAACTCAGCAGCACTCTCCCTACACTGTCTGATCCGGAGCAACTGTGTCCAAGATGGCGGCGCCCGGTTTTAGATACTCGAGGTGACGCTCTGCTGCAGGCCAATCACTGTAATGACCACAGCCAACATGGCTTCGGCATTACAGTGACTGGCTGGCAATCCCTGCATGTTCATTAGCTCTGTAAAGAGCGCCAAACATGCAGGGTGGAGACCCGAGCTCCAACCCGAGTAACCCGGAAATGCCAAACATCCTGAGTAGTGAGATGCTCAGGCGAGTACCGAGCAGTGTCGAGCATGCTCGCTTAACACTACTGTTCACTTTTCCATTTTTAGATTTGGGCCTCGCGCCCTCTTGAATCAGGGCAAGAGGAGATCGCATGTAGCGATGCCCAAATATTTGAGCAGCAACTGGCACACGAAGGCGACGGTGGGAAAGTGTCACAAGAGGTGGATGATGATGAGACACAATTGTCAGAAAGTCAGGAGGAGGATCAGAGTGCGGAAGTGGAAGACAAGGTAGTGGATGATATAGTAACTGACCCAACCCAACCCAACCTGGCAGGAGGACATGCAGAGCGAGGACAGCAGCACACAGGCTGAGGAAGACAGAACACCCCAACAGCCAGGAAGAAGCGGTGTGGTGGCCACAGAAAGAAGGCAGGCAACTGTTCCCCGTAACACCAACACAAAGGAAGTTGCCAGTTACAACTGTTAGGTCTTCCCGAGTCTAGTTGTTTTTTAAAGACTTAACCCCAAAAAGGCCATTTGCACCACCTGCCAGGCCAGCATCAGCAGGGGTGGCAAAACGACCAGCCTGACCACCACCAGCATGATCAGGCACATGGCAGCAAAGCACCCTACTTTGTAGGCCGAACCCCAGGGACCAGGAACAGTTTCTGCTGGTGGAACCACTGCTTCTTCCACTGTTGTGCATGCAAGCCTATCCCCTGTTCATGGTGCATGCGAAGAGGCCTCCTGCCTTGCATCTGTCATTACACATTCTCAAGTAAATCTAGCATGGTAGAAGGTATATTAAAATATAACTTTTAATGATTATATGATAAAAATGGCCAATGGCTCAATAAAAATAGACAATAGACACGATAAACCAACAAACGACACACATAGACATTTAGTCACAAACCCACGGGGGCGAGGGTGAATTTACCCAATATTACAACCCCCCAACAATAAGGCAGTGACATATAAATAAATGAGAAAGGAAACTTTGGGAATGGGAAACTTTTTGGGACATGTGCAATAGATCCCCGGCTCACCTATTTATACATGAGATATCACCATATGGGTAATGTGTGGGTAGTCCTCTCCCCCCCATTTGTTTGTATCTCTTCGGTGGATTGTACCTCTCTGGATGAAGTAACCAGCCAAGTGGGGATCCTCTTGTGCTTTGAGTAAGGCTATACTCCAACTATTGGTGAGATTGTTCCTTACTCATTTATTTACATGTCACTGCCTTATTGCTAGGGGGTTGTAATATTGGGTAAATTCACCCTCGCCCCCGTGGGTTTGTGACTAAATGTCTATGTGTGTCGTTTGTTGGTTTTTCGTGTCTATTGTCTATTTTTATTGAGCCATTGGCCATTTTTATCATATAATCATTAAAAGTTATATTTTAATATACCTTCTACAATGCTAGATTTACACTGATATGGTTGGTAGTCCAAATCCTACATTTTTTTCACATTCTCAAGTAGCAGCATCAGAAACCATGTCCACATCCTTGTCCCAGAGCAGCATTCAGTTGTCCATACCCCAGTCCTTGGAACGCAACCACAAATACGCAACCAACGCCCCACAGGCCACACTACTAAATTCCCACATTTCGCAACTGCTTGCGCTCGAAATGTTGCCTTTTAGACTTGTGGAGATGGAAGCATTCCGCAACCTGTTGGTCCCCAGCCGCCACTATTTCTCCCGGTGTGCCATCCCGGCATTACACAAGCACGTGTCCCAAAACATTAGCTGTGCCCTCAACAACTCAGTTACCGGGTAAGTCCACCTAACTACGGACACGTGGACAAGTGCTTGTGGGCACGGATGGTACATCTCACTGACGGCACACTGGGTTAACATAGTGATAGCCGTGACCCAGTCGTACCTTGGGACAGAACACGTCCTCCCGATGACAAGGATTGCGGGCCCTAGGTCAATCAGGGTTGCCCCCACGGTCTACAGCTCCTGCACCTCAGCCTCCTCCTCCTCTTCAGCCTCCATCTTCGAAATGACCACATCAGTCACAAGCTGGAAGCACTACAGCACTGCCTCGGCCAAGCGGCAACAGGCTGTGCTGAAGCTAATATGCTTAGGTGACAAACCACACAGTGATGAAGAGCTGTGGACAGCTCTGAAAGAGCAGGCAGATCTGAACCTACAGCCAGGCATGGTCATGTGTGACAATGGCCGGAACCTGGTGGCGGCTCTCAGGCGAAGCGAACTCACACACTTACCATGCCTGGCCCATGTGCTTAACCTTGTGGTTCAGTGGTTTCTCAAATCCTACCCGGAGCTGCCGGATTGGCTTGTTAAAGTATGCAGCCTGTGTGCCCAATTTAGAAAGTCACCTACAGCTTCCGCTGCCCTTGCCTTGTTTCAGCATGGTTTGCAGCTTCCGGCTCACAGACTGGTATGTGATGTCCCCATGCGTTGGGACTCTACACTGCAGATGTTGGAAGGATTTGTGAGCATAAGAGGGCAGTTGTTGAGTACCAGCATCAACAAGGCCATTGGTATTCAGTTCAGACTCCACACATAAGACCTCAGGAGTGGACATGGATGTCAGACATATGTACCATCCTCCATAACTTTGAGGACTCCACCAAGATGGTGAGCAGCGATGACGCCATAATTAGCATCACCATCCCGCTTCTCTGTCTTCTGAAGAGCTCTCTGCTCACAATCAAAGAGGATGCTTAGCAGACGGAGCACAATGAGATCTAGCAAGGAACCATACAGGGTGATTACACACAGCCCAGCTTCATCTCATCCCAACGTGGATTGGGTGACAATGAGGAAAAGGAGGAAGAACAGGAGCTAGTTTCATGCGCTATAAATGGTACTACCTGCACAACTGTCATACCGTCTGTCCAGCGTGGATGGCCAGAGGACAGAGAGTAAGAGGAGGAGAGCATGGTCAGTCATCCTCTTGGTGAGGAAACCGAAATCTTGACTGTTAGCATTCTGGCACACATGGCTAAGTTTATGTTACGCTGCCTTTCCCATGACCCTCGCGTTCTCCAAATTTTGCGTGACAGTCATTACTTGTTGGTGACACTTCTAGACCCACGCTACAAGGAGAACTTTACATCTCTTATTCCTGAGGCGGACCGGTCTACAAAACTAGGGCTGTACCAGAAGGCTCTTGTTGCGGAACTATTAAAAAAATTCCCATCTGAAAACACTGACGGCAGATGTCACAGTTCATTGGAAAACCAAGGAGTACAGACGATACAGACACAACTTCAATCCAGCAGGGGAACACTGTCAAAGTTCTGGGAGAATTTTCTCAGCCCCTCACATCGCACAGGCCCTGAGGCGCGGGGTACTCTAACAAGGAGTGCAAAGTTTGGGAAGATGCTGAGAGAGTACCTTACCGACCGTACCAACGTCCTCCGTGATTCCTCTCTGCCTTATAATTATTGGGTAAGCTGGATATGTGGAATGAACTGGCTCTCTATGCCTTGGAGGTCCTGGCCTGCCCTGCCGCTAGCGTTTTATCAGAGCGGTGTTTTTAGTGCCGATGGTGGAATTATAACTGATAAGAGCATCCGCCTGTCAACTGAAAATGCTGACAGGCTGACTCTTATAAAAATGAACAAGGGCTGGATTGGGCCAGACTTGTCAACACCACTGAATGATAGCAGCATAACATAAACTCAAATCCAGTGGCTTTATTTGGAAGGTGTATTCTCATGCTCCTCTTCACACCCACACATGGGTATACGCTTCCTGATTTTGGCTATTTGCTCTTGTCCTCCTCATTCTCATCCTCCACCACCATATCACGAGGGTGACCGTGGTCCGTGATGCAACATCCACATAATTTTTTTAAAGGGTGTTTATGATGCCCGTAAAAAAATTTTTTTATACAGTATGTTCATGTATACCCCCCTGGGTTAAAAGTTTGTCAGCCCATGCACTTAGTGCATGGGCATTAGAAGTATAGGAAACCCGCTCCTTTATAAAGGGAACATTTTTTATGAGGCCATCTAAGTCTCTTCCAAGGGGCATTGGAGTGCCTCCCAATTTTTGACAGCCCTTGCTTTCACTGCATAGGCAGACACTATGGGAGACCCTCTCCTTTCTAATGGGAATTTGTCATAACTGTGGCACTGCTCTATGTGTCTTTAAATTCTTAGTGGGATTTTTCTTAAATTTGGTCAGCCATTGGACTCACTGCATACCCTATAACTGTATATCAGACCCTCTCCTTTCTAATGGGAACATGTCGTACTCGTTACTGTGGCCCTGCTCTGTGTGTCTTTAAATTGTTAGTGGGGTTTTTCCAAAATTTGGTCAGCCATTGGACTCACTGCATACCCTATAACTGCAGAGCACACCCGCTCCTTTGTAATGGAAACATGTTATTACTGTGGCCCTTCTCTATGTGTCTTTAACTTCTTAGTGGGTTTTTTCCCACATTTTGGTCAGCCCTTCCTGTCACAGCATGGGCATTACCACTATAGGGGACCCGCTCCTTTATAATGGGAACAATTTTTTTACTAAGAACCTCCTCTATGTCTCTTCAAAGGGGTATTGGGTTGCGTCCAAATTTTTGGCAACCCTTGCAGTCACTGCATACGCAATAACAGTAGGAGGTCCACTTGTTAATAATGGAACAACAAAGCATAGCCAGCTAAGGGCTCTCTAACAATAGCGAGGGTCGACTGCTGGCCATTTAATAATAGTAAGGGCCGCCTTATGGCCCTATAAAAATAGGCTTTGTGACTTTCAGAGTCCCTCCATCATAAATGAAACATGATGTGACTGATGATGTGTCACACACCACATGGCCAGATAAGGTTGTAAAATGTTAAAATGACATTTCCCGGTGAATACATTTGTCTTAAAAAATAACATACAAAAACGAACAAACAGTAGGATCTTTCTTTAGTATAATAAACAGAGTCGCCAATGTAACCTCAATGTAATCACATTGTTCAGCTCCTGCACCTCCTCCTCCATCTCCGAAATTCAGTTACAAGCTGAAAGCACTGCAGCACTGCCTTGTCCAACAGGATGTGCTGACGATAGCATGCTTAGGTGACAAACCGCCCAGCACTGCAGAGTTGTTTAAAGCTGTAACACAGCAGCCTGACCTGTGGCTCTCACCACTGAACATACAGCCAGGCATGGTCGTGTGTGACAATGGGCTGAACCTGGTCATGGAGACATGACAGCCGGAGTAGATACGGTTTCCCTCTATGCCAGTCCTTTCACCGAGCTAAAGAATATAGCTTTGGTGAAATACAACTCCCACCGAGAAGCTGTTTCAGATTGAAATACATTGGGCCCACCAGAGGATTTGATTCTGAGGGCTCACCTTTCTCCCTCGCTCAAGAGCCACATAGCAGCTGCAAACTTAGCACTATCATGAACTCTCCTGATGTAGAAGCCAAGGCCCACCAGAGGATTCTCTGGTGGGACCGTCCAACCCTGCCGAGAAACAGTACTGGCTAAGAAAAGTGTGTGGTAAGGCTCCTGGACACTCTATGGCTGCTTTTTTACTGAGGAGGAAACACACGCAAACACGGGGAGAATATACAAAGTCCTTGCAGATGTTGTCCTTGCTGGGATTTGAATCCAGGATCCCAGCGCTGCAAGGCTTCAGTGTTAACCACTGATCCAATGTGCTGCCGTTCAACCTCTGATATCTAACAGGCTGGAGAAACTTGCACCTACTGCCACTCTATCTTCAGCTCCTTTGTGAGAACTAATGGATTTGGTCAGCCACTCAGTCTACCAAATAAACTTCCTGAGAAGGAAATTGGGGATGGCTTCGCTACTGGTACTGGGGGCAGTGCTAATACCATGGCTTCATACCATAGTTTGCTGGAAATCTTCCAGGTTGGTAGGAGTCAAGCAGATTCTCACAGAAAAGTACCAGCAGTAATGTTCAGGGACCCGCGCTGGTAGAAGACGGAGACAACACCGGGAGAAATAGTGGCCGAGTATGGACATGAGGCATAAGGTTGTGAAAAGCTTCCGCCTCCACGAGCTTAAAAGGCTACATTTCAAGTGCAAGCAGCTGCCCAGAAATCTGGCAGTTTAGTATTGCGGCCTGTTGGTAAGTGGGTGGGTGGCTGGCTGCATACTTGCGTTTGCATTTCAAGTAACAGAAAATTTAGCAGATGGTGGCCTCTATCATCATCATGGCCTCAACTAGGCACTAAGAACTCTCCTGAAGGAGAAGCCAGGGCCCTCCGGAGAAGTCTCCGGTTTTCTGGTGGGCCCGTCCAACCCTGCCGAGAAGCATCCCTGGCTAAGAAAAGTGTGGGGGAAGGTTCCCGGACACTCTATGGCTGCTTTTTTAATGTGGATCGGATGTGCTTATGCATGTTATTTCTCAAACCACATTGCAGATCAGGCCATTGCCCAACTCTGTAGTCATGAAATTAAATGCGCAAAGAAAGATGTTTGTGTGTCAAAGCACCACCGACAAGTGCGAGTTGATGTTGGATGAGCTGCCACTGCTTCTGCAACAAGCTACATAAGAGGACTTCCTGGGAGAAATGACACCCAGAGTAGATACGGTTTCCCTCTATGCCAGTCCTTTCACCGAGCTAAAGAATATAGCTGTGATGAAATACAACTCTCAGCAAAAAAAGCTGTGGACTGGCTCCGTACTGCCCCTGGCCACATTCACTCACCACGTATTTGTTGGTAGGCGGTCCTTCCCAGTAAGTTCACTGGGGAGGGCACGGGTAATGTTGTGGGACCAGTGCTTGTGAAAGGCGGAGACGACACTGGGACAAATAGTGGTGGCTGGAGACCGAGTACGGATACTCGATCGCTGCCGCCATAAGATTGTGTACAGCTTCCGTCTCCACGAGCCTAAAAGACCACATTTCAAGTGCAAGCAGCTGTCAAAAATTTGGCAGTGTAGTATTGTAGCCTGTGGGTGGGTGGCTGGCTGCATACTTGCGCTTGCATTCCAACGAATGGGGTAGGGACAATTGCACTGGGACAAGGACGTGGACAGTGATTATTGCAAGTCTGCAACGACAGGTGCATGGCGGGAGGCATTTTTGCATGCTCCAAGGATCACTTATGATGGGCACACTTTTAGGCAGTGACCTGGGTGTCAGAGATGCTTCCAGAGGTCTTCCCCATGCTGTTCCCATGTCTTTGCAGCACTGTATGCATGTGTCTGATGATGTGTCACACACCACATGGCCAGATAAGGTTGTAAAATGTTAAAATTACATTTCCCAGTTAATGCATTTGTCTTGTTTTATAGACTTACATTGGGCTCGTTGCTCGGGTCGAGCACCCAAGTATTCCAATTTGCTCGACCCGAACATCGAGCACCCGAGCATTTTTGTGCTCGCCCATCACTATTCTTTATCCATCCACATCCAATTTCCTACTTGTATTAGTCTATTCCAAGAGTGTCAGCTCAGTTTGCAACTTCTTGTCCTACTTATAATCTGCGTGACAGAGAAGGAGGGAGGGTGACTGTGGCTGCTGAGATTTTAATATTTTCTATGACAAACACTATTCCTGGAAACAGAAACTCATGCACTATTAACTGCTTAAGAACTGTCGATACACATTAAAACGGTGGCCTCTAAGGGACCTTATTCCCTCATTGCCATTTTAAAATGGCGATCGGCAATAAGGGTATAGCGCCCCCCAGAGTCGCAAACTCCCTGTGGTCTCAGCTACCGCGGGTAGCTGAGACCCTGGAGAACATGATCAGGGCCGGATTTTCAGGTCCCTGATCGCAAAAAAAACCTGTGCCCGCTATTAAAATCATTTTTCTCTTTTCTGACCTGATATGCATTCCAGAGGAGAGAGAAATGTTGTCCTCACCTTCCCCTGTACCTCCGCCATCCCCTGGTCCCACCTGCTCTATTTTCCAGCCCTCCACATCATCTTCCTGAAAAAAAAAGGCAGGCACATGCGCAGGGCGCCCACTGAGATCTGCCAGCCGGTGCCCGGCAACAACAGAGGTATTTATCCTGTTGGTTCCTTTTGATCACTGTGATAGACGCTATCACAGTGATCAAAACTCAAAAATTTGTAATTCCTCCTTTGTTATTCCCTTAGTTAGATCAAAATTATAAAATAAAAAAAAATATTTTTTTCCATCCTTTTCCATTAGGGTTGGGGTTAGGTTTGAGGTTAGGGTTGTGTTAGGGTAAGGGTTGGGGTTAGGGATGTAGGCTGTGTTAGGGTTGGGGATGTGGTAGGGGTTTTGGTTGGAGTTAGGATTGAGTTTTTTTCAAAAGTTTAAAAAAATGACAACAATATGACTACTAGTGTTGAGCGCAAGTGCTCGCTACTCGAAAAGGGTGCATGGGTATGCACTGAGTATTGTGGGTCCCCGAGTGACATGCTCGAGCCCTGCTCCACATGTTTCGAGACTGCGAGACAGCAAAAAAAACCATGCGAGGATTACCTGCCATACATGGGCAATCTCCGCATGTGTTTTTTGGTGTCTAACAGCTGCAAAACATGCAGGGCGGGGACTCAAGCATGTCCCTCGAGGACCTGCAATACTTGGTGCATACCCGAGCACCCGATGCAAACTCAAGTAGCAAGCGCTTGCGCTCACCACTAATGATGACGTATTCAATATGACAACCAAATTTTATCAAATTCTGTGTAGCACCTTTGTATTCAAAATCCTCACTATACCCCTGGATAAAATCCTTAAGGGGTGTAGTTTCCAAAATGGGTTCATTTGTGGGGGATCTCTGCTATTTGGACAGTTTAGGGGCTCTGCAAATGTGACATGTAGCCCGCAATCTATTTCAGCCAATTTTTGCTCAAAGATTCAAATATTGATGCTTACATTCCAAGCCCGGCCGTTTGTCCAAACACAGTTTTTTTTTACTACATTTGGGTATTGCCGCGCTTATAAGAAAATGGGTAACAATCTGTGAGGTCCATTTTTTGGTGTAGTCTCTTGGAAAAGTGAAAAATTTGGGGCTAAAGCGAGATTTTTGTGAAAAAAATGAACTTTTTCAATATGACGACCTAATGCTATCAAATTCTGTGTAGTACCTGTGGGTTCAAAATGCTCACTATACCCCTGGATAAAATCCTTGAGGGCTATAGTTTCCAAAATGGGGTCAGTTGTGGAGAATTTCTGCTGTTTAGGCACCTTAAAAGCCCTACAAATGGGACATGGTGCCCCCCATCTTTTAGACAAATTTGTGTTCCAAAAATAATAAACATAGCTCCTGCTGTTTGTTCAAATAAAACTTTTTGACTACATGTGGGGTATCGCCGCATTCATAAGAAAGTGGGTAACAATCTGTGAGGTCCACTTTTGGTGTTGCCTCTTGGAAAAGTTAAAAATTTGGGGATAAAGCAAGATTTTTGTGAAAACAATGAACTTTTTCAATATGATGACCTAATGCTATCAAATTCTGTGTAGTACCTGTGGGTTCAAAATGCTCACTATACCACTGGATAAAATCCTTGAGGGATATAGTTTCCAAAATGGGGTCCGTTGTGGAGAATTTTTGCTGTTTAGGCACCTTATTAAGCCCTACAAATCGGACATGGTGAACCCCATCTCTTAGATAAATTTGTGTTCCAAAAATAATAAACATAGCTCCTGCTGTTTGTTCAAGCAGAACGTTTTGACTACATGTGGGGTATCTCTGCATTCATAAGAAAGTGAATAGCAAACTGTAAGGTCTACTCTTTAGTTTTACCTCTTGGAAAAGTGAGAAAGTTGGGGCTAAAGCAAGATTTTTGTGAAAAAAATGAACTTTTTCAATATGATGACCCAATGCTATCAAATTCTGTGTCGTACTTGTGTGTTAAAAATGCTCACTATACCCCTGCATAAAATCCTTGATTGGTGTAGTTTCCAAAATGAGGTCAGTTGTGAGGGGTTTCTGCTGTTTAGGCACCTTAGGGGCCCTGCACATGTGACATGGTGCCTGCCGTCTCTTTCAGCCAAATTTGCGTTGAAAAATTCACATATTGCTCCTTACACTCAAAGCCCTGCCATTTGTCCAAACAGAACTTCTTGACCACACGTGGGTTATCGCCGTGTTCATAAGAAAGTGGGTAACAAATTGTGGGGTCAACTTTTTGGTGCACTTCAGGGGCTCTCCATGTTAGAAGCCTGCTGTTAGTTTTTTCTATTTTGCTGGTCACATGACTTTCTGCCTATATAATCCAGCTCCACCCTTCTGGCTTTGCTGGACTTCAGTGTTACTTTTACTCTTAAGCTAGCCAGGTGCCTTGTACCTTTCTCTGTAGTTTTCTTGGTCTTTTGACCACTAGTACTTCTGTTTGTTTGTTTGTCTTTGCTCTGCTACAATTTCTGCTAGGAGGTGTCCAACTATATCCCAGTCCTTATTTCTTGTAGGGACCCCTCCCTTATATCTATAGGTCTGCGTTCAGACTAGCCGAGGACTTAGGCGGGTCTGTTCACAAGGAACAGGTCCCCCGCTGCATCGTAGGGAATCAGCTTAGTCCTATGGTAGGGACAGTTTTCCTATCTTTCCTTAGTGTTTGTAGCAGATCATAACACTCCAAACGTGACATGGCTTCTGCTCTCGATTCCAGTCAATTTTGCATTCAAAAAGTCAAGTGGTGCTTTTTCCCTTTCGAGCTCTGCTGTGCACTGAAACAGTAGTTTTCCCCCACATATGGGATATCGAAATGCTCAGGAGAAATTTCACAACAAATGGTTGGGTCCATTTTCTCTTGTTACACTTGTGAAAATAAAAGAAATTGGGTCTAAACTAAAATTTTTGTGAAAAAAAGTTAAATTTTCATTTTTTTCCTTTCACATTGCTTCAGTTTATTGCTTTACTTCATGTTGATGATTATGGCTTACAGCCAATGAAAACACAAGAGTCATTATCTCAGTAAATTAGAATACTTTATAACACCAGCTTGAAAAATTATTTTAAAATCCGAAATGTTGGTCTACTGAAATGTATGTTCAGTAAATGCACTCAATACTTGCATCAATTACTGCATCAAGGCGGCGTGGCATGGAGGCAATCAGCCTGTGGCACTGCTGAGGTGTTATGGAATCCCAGGTTGTTTTGATAGCAGCCTTCAGCTCATCTACATTGTTGGGTCTGGTGTCTCTCATCTTCCTCTTGACAATACCCCATAGATTCTCTATGGAGTTAAGGTCAGGCGAGTTTGCTGGCCAATTAAGTACAGTGATACTGTTGTTTTTAAATCAGCTATTGGTACTTTTGGCAGTGGACAGGTGCCAAGTCCTGCTGGAGAATGAAATTTCCATCTCCAAAAAGCTTGTTGGCAGAGGGAAGCTTGAAGTACTCTAAAATGTCCTGGTAGACAGCTGCACTGACTTTGGTATTGATAAAACACAGTGGACCTACACCAGCAGATGACATGGCTATCCAAACCATCATTGATTGTGGAAACTTCACACTAGACCTCAAGCAGCTTAGATTGTGTGCCTCTCCACTCTTCCTCCAGACTCTGGGACCTTCATTTCCAAATGAAATACAAAACTTACTTTCATATGAAAACAACACTTTGGACCACTGAGCAACAGTCCAGGTCTTTTTCTTCTTGGTCCAGGTAAAACGCTTCTTGCGTTGTCTATTGGTCATGAGTGGCTTGAAACAAGGAATGCAACACTTGTAGCCCATGTCCTGGATACGTCTGTGTGTGGTGGCTCTTGAAGCATTGACTCCAGCAGCAGTCCACTCCTTGTGAATCTCCCCCAAATTTTTGAATGGCCTTTTCTTAACAATCCATTCAATGCTGCGGTTATCCCGGTTGCTTGTGCACCTTTTTCTATCACACTTTTCCCTTCTACTCAGCTTTCCATTAATATGCTTGGATACAGCACTCTGTGAACAGCCAGCTCTTTAGCAATGACCTTTCGTGGCTTACCCTCCTTGTGGAGTGTGTCAATGACTGCCTTCTGGACATCTGTCAAGTCAGCAGTCTTCCACATGATTGTGGAGCCTACTAAAACAGACTAGAGGACCTTTTTAAATGCTTAGGAAGCAATTGCAGGTGTTTTTTGTTAATTATTCTAATTTACTGAGATAATGACTTTTGTGTTTTCATTCGCTATAAGCCATGATCATCAACATTAACAGAAATAAACACTTGAAACGGATCACTCTGTTTGTAATGACTCTATGAGTTTCACTTTTTGTATTGAAGAAACTGAAATAAATAACTCACTAAGTTTGGGACACTTGGAGGCAAAATACCGACTATGCTATTATGCCACAAACTTTAGGGAACGGTGAAAAAATTACAAGGAATAGAAGGTGTTTCTCAATTTACTTCATTATGGAACGCTCGATGGCTTCCAAACCTACACCAACTAGTAGGATTTGGCTCCTGGAGCTCCACGGGTTTAAACTTTATATATACAGTACAGATCAAAAGTTTGGACACACCTTCTCATTTAAAGATTTTTCTGTATTTTCATGACTATGAAAATTGTACATTCACACTGAAGGCATCAAAACTATGAATAAACACATGTGGAATTATATACTTATAAAAGTGTGAAACAACTGAAAATATGTCTTATATTCTAGGTTCTTCAAAGTAGCCACCTTTTGCTTTGATGACAGCTTTGCACACTCTTGGCATTCTCTTGATGAGCTTCAAGAGGTAGTCACCGGAAATGGTCTTCCAACAATCTTGAAGGAGTTCCCAGAGATGCTTAGCACTTATTGGCCCTTTTGCCTTCACTATGCGGTCCAGCTCACCCCAAACCATCTCAATTGGGTTCAGGTCTGGTAACTGTGGAGGCCAGGTCATCTGGCGTAGCACCCCATCACTCCCCTTCTTGGTCAAATAGCCCTTACACAGCCCGGAGGTGTGTTTGGGGTCATTGTCCTGTTGAAAAATAAATGATGGTCCAATTAAACGCAAACCGGATGGAATAGCATGCCGCTGCAAGATGCTGTGGTAGCCATGCTGGTTCAGTATGACTTCAATTTTGTATAAAACCCCAACACTACCACCAGCAAAGCACCCCCACACCATCACACCTCCTCCTCCATGCTTCACGGTGGGAACCAGGCATGTAGAGCCCATCCGTTCACCTTTTATGCGTTGCACAAAGACTCAGTGGCTGGAACCAAAGATCTCAAATTTGGACTCATCAGACCAAAGCACAGATTTCCACTGGTCTAATGTCCATTCCTTGTGTTCTTTAGCCCAATCAAGTCTCTTCTGCTTGTTGCCTGTCCTTAACAGTGGTTTCCTAGCAGTTATTTTACCATGAAGGCCGGCAGCACAAAGTCTCCTCTAAACAGATGTTGTAGAGATGTGTCTGCTGCTAGAACTCTGTGTGGCATTGACCTGGTCTCTAATCTGAGCTGCTGTTAACCTGCGATTTCTGAGGCTGGTGACTCGGATAAACTTATCCTCAGAAGCAGAGGTGACTCTTGGTCTTCCTTTCCTGGGGCGGTCCTCATGTGAGCCAGTTTCTTTGTAGCGCTTGATGGTTTTTGCAACTGCACTTGGGGACACTTTCAAAGTTTGCCCAATTTTTCGGACTGACTGACCTTCATTTCTTAAGGTAATGATGGCCACTCGTTTTTCTTTACTTAACTGCTTTTTTCTTACCATAATACAAATTCTAACAGTCTATTCAGTAGGACTATCAGCTGTGTATCCACCAGACTTCTGCACAACACAACTGGTGGTCCCAACTCCATTTATAAGGCAAGAAATCCCACTTATTAAACCTGACAGGGCACACCTGTGAAGTGAAAAACATTTCCGTTGACTACGTCTTGAAGCTCATCAAGAGAATGCCAAGAGTGTGCAAAGCAGTCATCAAAGCAAAAGGTGGCTACTTTGAAGAACCTAGAATATAAGACATATTTTCAGTTGTTTCACACTTTTTTGTTAAGTATATAATTCCACATGCGATTATTTATAGTTTTCATGCCTTCAGTGTGAATGTAAAATTTTCATAGTCATGAAAATACAGAAAAATTTTAAATGAGAAGGTGTGTCCAAACTTTTGGTCTGTACTGTATATATATATGACGCGCCCCTGGGCCTGTGTCGCGCTGCGTTGCGCACGCGGGAGCTTACCCGGAGCCGGATCTCTTGAGGGTTGTAGTCTCGTGGCGGTGACCCGGTCCGTGCCCAGGGAGTCAAACTGAGCGGCGATGTAACAGCGGTAGATGTAGGACGATTACGCCACCCGTTGAATGCAGCTATGGAGCTGCCGCTGCAGGACAGTCCGCTGAGGCCGGTGGATGGATGGTGCAGCGTAGATGGTATAACCCCCAACGGGAGGGGTATGGCCTCAGGGCAGCAGATGTGGATGATGGGGGTAGCAGGAATCACTCAGAGACGGTGCGGTGTAATTCAGGGTCTTTACTGGTAACAACGATAGACCCTCCCGGAGTACTTGCTAATGAACGGGGCCTGGTCAGTCCTTGAGCGGATGGGATCTCCCCTGGCCAGGCGGAGTTGTAGGCCTCCCAAACTGACTGTACTCTTCTGGCTACCTTGCTAGAAGCGGATATAAGTAGCCCACGTCCCTGAGTGTACCGTGTGGTGCTCACCCGTATGGCCGGTGACTCGGGGCCTTCTAATGGCTTCCGCTCCACGATGGCGGTGCTGGTCCCACGCGTGTGACCGTGCCTTCGGGTTTCTGGGCCTGAGGACCTGAAATCCCCTGCCAGTCGGCTTCTGCTGCTGGGTAAGAGTTAGTCCCCACAGCCTCGGACGCCGGGTCCGGTAAGAAAGCTTCTCAGTCAGGGCGAGCTCTGCAGCTGCCAGCCCCTGACTCGTAGTAGTATTGCTTCTGCTGTTTCTTGTCTCTACTCTCCTTGAATGCCAACCCTTATTCAGCCCCGGGTTTATATAGGGGAAGTTCTTCCCCTCCCAAGACTGGGCAGGAGGTGTGGCATGCACAGGATCCCTGACCAAAGGACCTCCCACCTGCTCTCAGACATAACATTACATTACTGTGGAAACCAGACCCCTGGGGTTCCACATATATATATATATATATATATATATATATATATATGTATATGGGACGACCCCTCCCCAAGGGTCGTCCCATCTAGAGATGAGCGGTGTTCGACAATCTCAAATTCGAGCTGTTTTGGGCGGTGTTCGAGCCGTTCGGTGAACACGAACGATTTGAAAAAAATTCGGCTGTTCGAGGTTATGTTCGATAACTGTTCGTGCCCCAAAATCATAACTGGATTTTTTCTCAGTAATGCTGAAAATTAATGTTAATACGCAGTTTGAGTGTACAGCGGGGCAGGGGGAGGGGCAGGGGATGGATCTCTGCAAGAATAATGAAGATCTCCATTTTTTTTTCTCTTTCCCGCATTTACAGTGGGGAGGTGCAATCTGTCAGCCTATCAGCAGAGCACACGGAGCGAAGTGCTTTTTTTCACACAAGCAAGGGCATGTGTCATTGGCAGTGTATGTCACATGTCCTTGCCCTGTAAGACCCAGACATTTTCCCCGTCGCCACCATTTTCTCACTGCTGCAGCTGCGTGTTAGACGGTACCACTGTTGCTGCGTGCGCTATACCTTGTTAATTTCAAGCCAATTTTCGCACAAATCTACAGATAGCTTGGGAGTAGGGAAGAGTTGTGATTGCAGTCCTTTTAAGGACTAGGTTACAGCATTTCCTACGACTTTTATCAGGCAGGTCTGTGCTCTTAAATAGATAGGTTGGGAGTAAAGACTAATTGTAATTGCAGTCCTTTTCAGGACTAAGTTAAATCAGTTCCTATCAGTTTTTGCCAGGCAGGTCTGTGCCAGTGCTGTGCAAGTTTTTTTCACAGCATTTGGCTAAATTTAGCAAAGCTAATTCTTTTTGGCCTATTGCAGAGTGTGTTAGTCAGTGGAGTAGCCTATCTGTGTTGCAAGCTACACCACCTGTGTATAGAATACCAATTTTTTTACTGCACCTAGTGAAGTAAAACCTTTTGGGCATAGCATCATTCTATTAGTCCATCTATACTGATGTCCATCAGGTTGCAAATTCAATATAATTTTTTTCTGCATCTAGCTCTGAAAAAATATTTGGGCTTCTAGCAGTGTGTGGGACTTGTTCTATTAGTCCATCTATACTGACCTCCAACAGGTTGCAAATTAAATATAATTTTTTTCTGCATCTAGCTCTGAAAAAATATTTGGGCTTCTAGCAGTGTGTGGGACTTGGTCTATTAGTCCATCTATACTGACCTCCATCAGGTTGCAAATTAAAAATATTTTTTTTCTGCATCTAGCTCTGAAAAAAAATGTGGGCTTCTAGCAGTGTGTGGGACTTGTTCTATTAGTCCATCTATACTGACCTCCATCAAGTTGCAAATTGAATATAAGTTTTTTCTGCATCTAGCTCTGAAAAAATATTTGGACTTCTAGCAGTGTGTGGGACTTGTTCTATTAGTCCATCTATACTGACCTCCATCAGGTTGCAAATTGAATATAATTTTTTTCTGCATCTAGCTCTGAAAAAAAATTTGGGCTTCTAGCAGTGTGTGGGACTTGGTCTATTAGTCCATCTATACTGACCTCCATCAGGTTGCAAATTGAATATAACTTTTTTCTGCATCTAGCTCTGAAAAAAAATTTGGGCTTCTAGCAGTGTATGGGACTTGGTCTATTAGTCCATCTATACTGACCTCCATCAGGTTGCAAATTAAAAATATTTTTTTCTGCATCTAGCTCTGAAAAAATATTTGGGCTTCTAGCAGTGTGTGGGACTTGGTCTATTAGTCCATCTATACTGACCTCCATCAGGTTGCAAATTGAATATAACTTTTTTCTGCATCTAGCTCTGAAAAAAAATTTGGGCTTCTAGCAGTGTGTGGGACTTGGTCTATTAGTCCATCTATACTGACCTCCATCAGGTTGCAAATTAAAAATATTTTTTTCTGCATCTAGCTCTGAAAAAATATTTGGGCTTCTAGCAGTGTGTGGGACTTGGTCTATTAGTCCATCTATACTGACCTCCATCAGGTTGCAAATTGAATATAATTTTTTTCTGCATCTTGCTCTGAAAAAAATGTGGGCTTCTAGCAGTGTGTGGGACTTGGTCTATTAGTCCATCTATACTGACCTCCATCAGGTTGCAAATTAAAAATATTTTTTTCTGCATCTAGCTCTGAAAAAATATTTGGGCTTCTAGCAGTGTGTGGGACTTGGTCTATTAGTCCATCTATACTGACCTCCATCAGGTTGCAAATTGAATATAATTTTTTTCTGCATCTAGCTCTGAAAAAAAATGTGGGCTTCTAGCAGTGTGTGGGACTTGGTCTATTAGTCCATATAAACTGACCTCCATCAGGTTGCAAATTAAAAATTTTTTTTTTCTGCATCTAGCTCTGAAAAAAAAATTGGGTTTCTAGCAGTGTGTGGGACTTGGTCTATTAGTCCATCTATACTGACCTCCATCAGGTTGCAAATTGAATATAATTTTTTTCTGCATTTAGCTCTGAAAAAAAATTTGGGCTTCTAGTAGTGTGTGGGACTTGGTCTATTAGTCCATCTATACTGACCTCCAATACCACAATTTGGCCACTCAGCTCTGCTCGGTTCCCATCCATTGTTTTTTTGTGCAAACAACTCCAGAGTTGTGAATTAGTTAACCACCAAAATGAGTGGAAAAGGGCCTGCTGCTGGTGGAAAGGGGAATAGGCGTGTTGGGAAGGGGAAAAAAGGTTGTGTCCGTGGGGTAGGTGTTAAAGCAACAGTAACATCTGCAGAAGAAAGACCATCTTCCAGCCCAACTAAAATGTCTACTTCTTTTAGCGGAAAATGCGATAAGATCCCTTTCTTACGGCCACGCCAATCGCTACAGATGAGGCACAAAAACAGCAGGAGCTTCAACGGATATCAAGTGCTCCTTTAAGTGGGCTCTTCTCCACCTCAACTTCAACATCACAAATACTCCAGTCCTCAGTGGTGTAACCCCAATCGCACTTGCTTCCTCACAGCTCCCAAATCTCCAGCTGCCCATCTGAGTATGGGGTAGAACAGATGGTTGAGTCTGCAGAGCTGTTTACTCATACTATAGCCTGGGAATCAGAGGTCGGCTCCAGAGCTTCTGTGAATCCAGACGAGGAAATGATCTGCACTGATGCCCAGAATCTTTATGAGTCGGATCCAGGACCAAACGCAGAAGGTTCTGACCATAATGTAGACCCTCATTCCCAAACTGTAACTCCTGTTGGTGGACACAGTGAGGAAGACGATGATGAGACTCAAATACCTGATTGGAGCGACAACTTTAGTTTTTTGTCAGGGCAGGAACAGGTTGGCTCTGAGGACGACGGGTGTGATAACACACAGGGTGATGATGATGAGGTTGGAGATCCCACTCACTGTCAACCCACAGTCAGCCAAGAGATGAGGTCAGCAGAGGAGGTGGAGGAGGATGCTAGTGACGACAAAGACGTAGTACTGGAAGCACGTCAACAACTGCATCCTCAAACACAACTCTGCCTCTGACCACAAGTCGTGGTGGCTCTTCAGGTCGCATGGGTGCTAAGCCTTGCATAGCCTGGGCATTTTTTCAGATCGATAAAGATGACCCAACTCATGTTATCTGTAACATTTGTCAGCAAAAGCTAAGTAGAGGCCAAAAAATACATAGTTTGAGTACTTCATGCATGAACCGGCACATGGACATGAAGCATAAGTTGCAGTGGGAAGCTCACTGTGCTACAATGCGGCCTAGCCGGCCGGGCCAGCCGCCTTCTGCCACATCTTGTGCATCTGCGGCCTCTTCATCCTCTGTGACTGGGGGGACAGCAGTCACACCTGTTTTGGGACACAGACCTGCCACCTCTTTACCTGCAACAGCCAGCATGATTGGCAGGTCATCATTTTCTTTGGAGGTGGTAACACCAGCTGGTGTTGAGAGCTGTCCGACATCGATAGCACCACCTTTGGATCAAGGCAACCTAACATGTCCGCCTGTATCTTCCTCACAGACCGGCAGTTTGCCGGGGACACCCTTATCAACCCCGTCTAAGCACAACAGCCAGCCCTCGGTCCCTCAGATGTGGACAAGTAAAAGACCATTTCCTCCTAGCCATGATAAAGCTAAGAGGTTGAATTTCACCATCTGCAAGCTCTTGGCTACAGAAATGCTGCCTTTCCGCCTGGTGGACACAGAGGATTTTCGAGACCTTATGTCCGTCGCAGTGCCCCAGTACCAGATGCCCAGTCGGCACTACTTCTCAAAGAAAGGTGTGCCTGCGCTCCACCAGCATGTCGCACACAACATCACCGCTTCTTTGAGAAACTCTGTGTGTGACAGGGTGCATTTCACCACAGACACTTGGACGAGTAGGCGTGGACAGGGGCGTTGCATGTCGCTGACTGGACACTGGGTAACTATGGTGACAGCAGGACAAGGGGCTGCTGTCCAAGTCTTGCCGTCCCCACGAGTTGTGCGTCAATCCTCTTTATCTCAAAGTTCCTCCACTGCTTCTGCCTCCTTAACCTCCTCTCGGTCCTCCACCTGCACCCAAAGCCTGTCTGGTCATGCCACAAGCTTTCTAACTGCGCAGAAGGGATCCTGCACACCTCCTTACTATGCTGGCAGTAGGGCTCAACATCATCAGGCGGTTTTTACTTTGAAATGTCTGGGAAATGTGAGTCACACAGCTGAGGAGTTGTGGTCAGCTCTGGAGAACCAATTTCATGAATGGTTGTCTCCACTGGACCTGAAACCAGGGAAGGCCGTGTGCGACAATGCTGCAAACCTGGGTGCGGCCCTTCGCCGGGGCAATGTCACACACGTGCCTTGTATGGCTCACGTGTTGAACCTGGTTGTCCAGCAATTTTTAGCCCACTATCCCGGACTAGATGGCCTTCTGCAGAGGGCACGGTCGCTGTGTGCTCACTTCCGCCATTCGCATCCCGCAGCTCAGCGACTTACATCTCTACAGAAGTCGTTGGGCCTGCCACTTCACCGGCTAAAATGCGATGTGCCTACCCGGTGGAATTCAACTCTGCACATGTTGCAGCGACTGTGGCAGCACCGACAAGCCCTGGTGCAATACGTTCTGACGTATAGCCTGGGCCAACGAGATCCAGAGGTGGGGCAAATCACGCTGGAGGAGTGGTCCCAGATCAGGGACCTATGCACCCTTCTGCACAGTTTTGAAATGGCGACGAAGATGTTTAGTGCTGACGATGCCATTATCAGCATGACTATTCCGGTGATTTACATGCTGGAGCACATGTTAAACAGAATTCGGAGTCAGGTGGTGGCACAAGAGGAGGTGGAGGAAGTAGAGGAGGAGGAGTTGTATGCGGAAGGGCTAACATCTGCAAGGTCCAGACGGTCGGCAGCACCAAGGCGGCAGGCATGTGAGGGTGGGGGAGATGGTTTTACCAGGGCGCATGGTAGCAGCCAAACTAGTGAGGAAGGTGCAGGAGCCCAGGAAGAAGTGGAGGACGAACTGATGGAAGACTCATCAGAAGAGGGAGACCTTGATCACATTTCTGTTGTGCGAGGTTGGGGGGAGAGGACAGAGGAAGGAAGCATGATTGTTACCTCGCCACCAACACAACAGGGACTTGGTGCTCCTGGATGCGCAAGACACATGAGTGCCTTCTTGCTGCACTACCTGCAACATGACCCTCGAATTGTGAGAATTAGAAATAATCCTGACTACTGGGTTGCCACACTGTTAGATCCCCGGTACAAAAGTAAATTTGCAGAAATTATTCCTGCCATAGAAAGGGATGCACGCATGCAGGAGTATCAGCAGAGACTGTTGCAGAATCTTACATGTGCTTTTCCACAAAACACCAGTGGTGCACGTTGTGAATCTCACAGTGCCAACTTGCCAACCGTGGGACCATAAAGTGTTCAGCACTCAAACCGTAACAGAAACACAGTATCAGAAACACAGTATCTGCTGGTAACATCAATTTTGCGGAATCATTTCACCACTTTTTTAGCCCATCCTTTGCAAGGCGACAGGAGACAAGAAGTCTGACACATTGTCAAAGCCTGGAGACGATGGTACAGGAGTATCTCCAAGTAAACATTGAAGCCATGACTGTTAGAACCTTGCTGTTAGGTTTTTTTTCCTTTGCTGGTCACATGACCTTGTTGGCCTATTTAATCCTGCTCCGCCCTTCTGGCTTTGCTGGACTTCATTGTATATCTACTTTCTAGCTAGCCTGTGCTCTGTATCTAACTCTGTTAGTTTGCTTGGTCTACGGACCTCTAGGTTCTATCTATTTTGTTTGTTCGTCTGTCTGCTGCTATTTCTGTTAGGAGGTGTCCCATATTCCTCCCAGTCCTTAGTACTTGTAGGGATTCCCTCCCCAAATCTATAGGTCTCCGTACAGACTAGATTAGGACTTTAGCAGGTCTGATCGCAAGATCAGGTTCCCTGTTACATCGTAGGGATTCAGCTGAGTCTTATAGTAGGGACAGATCTCCTCTCTTTCCTTAGCTTTGGTAGCAGAACATAACAGTAAGTCCAGCCTGTAAATTCTCTAAGGAAAGATTTTTTTTTTGTTCCATCATGGTGTCGGTTCAGGATTTGGCTAAACACCTGCAGGGACTCTCTCTGGAAGTGGCCGAGCTCCGTCAGCACGTGAGTAACTGTCCTGGAGCATATTTCTTGGAGCCTAAGGTATGTTTGCCGGATTTATTTTTTGGTGAACATCGAGAATTTTTTTCATTTAAAAATGCTTGCTTATTGTATTTTCGTTTGAGACCCAAGTCCTCTGGGGATGAATCCCAGCGCGTAGGGTTCATAATGTCACTTTTGCGCAAAGAGCCTCAGGAGTGGGCCTTTTCTTTGCAACCTAGTGATACATGCTTCAGATCAGTGGATAGTTTTTTTTCTGCTTTAGGACTATTATATGATGATCCTGACCGTGTGGCATCAGCTGAGACTGAGTTGAGACGTTTAAAACAAGGATCAGGTAATATGGAAAAATATTGTACACATTTTCGTCGTTGGTCCACTCAAACAGGGTGGAACGATTCTGCTCTGAAAAGTCTATTTCTTGCTGGGCTCAGTGAAAAGGTTAAAGACCTGCTAATTGCTTATCCTACACCTGAGGATTTGCAACAGGCTATGCAATTAGCTATACGGGTGGACAGAAGACTGCGTGCTAGGGTTAATGAGAGCAAATCCTCTGCTATGTCAGTTTCTGGTTATGATAATGTGTGTACTAACAGTGGTGAACCGATGGAGATTGGATCGGTGGCACCTCGCTCTCAAGAAAAACACCGTCGTTTTTCAGAAGGCTTGTGTTTCTATTGTGGAAAATCTGGTCATTTGATTAAAGGTTGTGAGCTTCGTATGAAGAAAGAAAAAAAAATGGTCAGTCACGCCCGTATTGCCTGTTTAAATTCCAAGGGTATATTTTTAGCTGCTTCCACGATTGCTCAGGAAAAATTAATGGAATTTCGGGTGTTTGTTGATTGCGGGTCTACACTGAATGTTATTGATGGGGGATTCGTGGAAAAACTCAATTTAAAACCTGAACCTTTATCATCCCCCATTGCTGTGGTTTCTGTGGATGGCTCCCCTTTGAAGAATATTACTCTCAAGGTCAGTGAATTTCCTCTCACTATTAATGGTGTTCACCATGAGAAATTGGATTTGGTAGTGTTGAATAACTTGCCTTCTCCAGTAATATTGGGTTTGCCCTGGTTAAAATTTCACAATCCTGTACTGGATTGGTCTACCAGTGAAATTAAATCCTGGAGCCATAAATGTTATGACAAGTGTTGTAACGGGCGTATTGCAGCTTTGGATAGGGGAGAATTGCCTGTTCCTATTCAGGATTTTTGGAGAGTTTTTTCTGAGAAAGAATCGCAGGTTTTGCCTCCCCATAGAGACTATGATTGTTCTATTGAATTTGTCCCTGGAGCGACTCTTCCTAAAAGTCGTTTATTTAACCTTACTATTCCTGAGAGGAAGGCTTTGGAGGAATACATACAGACAAGTTTGGCCGCCGGTCACATTAGGCCCTCTAAGTCTCCTGTGGCGGTTGGATTTTTTTTTGTAAAAAAAAAGGACGGCGGTTTACGTCCTTGTCTGGATTTTCGTGAGATTAACAAAATTACGGTACGCAATCCTTACCCACTGCCATTGATTCCTGATCTGTTTAACCAGTTATTGGGGGCCAAGTGGTTCTCTAAAATTGACCTTAAGGGGGCATACAATCTGTTGCGCATGAAGGAGGGTGATGAATGGAAGACTGCTTTTAACACTCCTGTGGGTCATTTTGAGAATCTGGTTATGCCTTTTGGTCTTACTAATGCTCCTGCATTTTTTCAGAATCTGATTAATGACATCCTTAGACCTTTGATCGGTAAAAATGTGGTTGTGTATTTGGATGACATTTTGATTTATTCGCCAGATCTGGAGTCTCATTGGCGGAGCGTGCGTGAGGTATTACAGTTATTAATGGACAATTCGCTTTTTGCTAAGCTGGAGAAATGTGAGTTCGCTGTACAGAGAATTAGTTTTTTGGGCTACATTATCTCCAGCAAAGGTTTTGAGATGGATCCGGTTAAGGTTCAGGCTGTGCAGGAATGGCCTAGGCCTATTGGTTTGAAATCAATACAGAGGTTTTTGGGTTTCGCCAATTACTATAGAAAATTCATAAAAAATTTTTCTAGTATTGTCAAACCTCTGACTGATCTCACCAGGAAAGGTGCTGATGCGGTTCAGTGGTCTTCTGAGGCCATTGAAGCTTTTGTGTATCTCAAGGAGAGGTTCACCTCTGCTCCCATCCTTATGCAGCCTGATGTTACTAGGCCGTTTTTGGTTGAGGTTGATGCTTCCTCTGTGGGGGTTGGCGCAGTATTGTCTCAGGATAACGGGGATGGATTACATCCCTGTGCATTTTTTTCAAAAAAATTTTCGGAGACTGAATTGAATTACGATATTGGTAATCGGGAATTATTGGCTATTAAACTCGCATTTGAACACTGGCGCCACTTCTTGGAAGGTGCGGAATTTCCCGTTCAGGTTCTTACGGATCATAAAAATCTGATATATCTTGACGCTGCCAAGCGCCTGAATGCCCGTCAGGCTAGGTGGGCACTGTTTTTCTCGTGGTTTAATTTCTCCGTTACTTACATCCCTGGTACTAAGAATGTTAAGGCGGATGCCTTGTCTCGCAGTTTTTCTCCCATAGTCGGTGCTGAGAAAGAGGAAAACATTTTACAAGAAGGTGTTGTGATAGCTGCTTTAGACTCCGTTTTGGAAGATGAGATTCTTAAAGCTCAGGAGAATGCCCCATCTAACACTCCTCATGGGAGGTTGTTTGTGCCTGGGACCTTTAGGAGAGATTTGTTTGTTGAGTGTCACGAATCTCGGTTGGCAGGTCATCCCGGAATCTCTGAGACCAAGAGACTGGTGGGTCGCAGTTTTTGGTGGCCTGGATGGCAGAAGGAAGTCATTAAGTGGGTGCGCCAATGTACTATATGTGCTAGATCTAAGTCCTCACATACTCCTGCTGCGGGGTTGCTTTGTCCTTTGGAGGTCCCCAGTGCTCCTTGGACACATTTGGCTATGGACTTTATAACTGACCTTCCCCCCTCTGAGGGTTTTACTGTCATCTGGGTGGTCGTGGACCGTTTTAGCAAGATGTGTCACTTGGTTCCCTTCGTCAAACTGCCCTGCGCTAAAACTCTCGCTAAGGCCTTTGTCAAGGAAATTGTCAGACTTCATGGCGTTCCTACTGACATTGTTTCTGATAGGGGTCCTCAGTTCGTGGCTCGTTTTTGGCGTGCCTTTTGTGACAGGTTGGGAATTCATTTGTCGTTTTCGTCCGGATATCATCCTGAATCTAATGGCCAGACAGAAAGGAAAAACCAGGATGTTGAGCAGTTCTTGCGTTGTTTTGTGGCAGACAATCAAGAGGGGTGGTCTGAGTTTCTGCCACTTGCCGAATTTGCTCTGAACAATCATACATCTTCTTCTGCTGGTTGTTCGCCTTTTTTTTGTTGTTCTGGGAGACATCCGTCGTTTGGGTCGTTCTCCAAGTTGGGATCTGCCGTGCCTGAGGAGGAGAATTTTTCCGGTGATTTGGAAAGAGTTTGGACGGATGTGCGTGGTAATCTTCAGGAGGCCAACAGAAAATCTAAAGACTACTTTGATAGGAAACGACAGGAGGTTTTGTTCGCTGTTGGTGACATGGTTTGGTTGTCCTCTAGGAATCTGCGGTTGAGGATTCCTTCTAAGAAATTGGGTCCCAAGTTTGTAGGGCCCTTTAAGGTGCTTCAGGTTGTCAACCAATCTGCTGTTAGGTTGGAGGTTCCTACCTCCTGGAGAATTAATCCGGTCTTTCATGTCTCTCTGTTAAAAAAAGCTGTTGTGTCGGATGGTGACGCCTCTGCCTCTGTTCCTCCGGTGGTGGAGGACGGGGAATATGAAATTTCTCGCATCCTTGACTCTAGACGGTATAGAGGTAGTTTGCAGTATCTTGTGGCCTGGAAAGGTTTCGGACCCGAGGATAACTCTTGGGTGAGGTCAGATGATGTTTCCGCGTCCAGACTTATCAGAGCGTTTCACAGGAGATTTCCTGATAAGCCTGGTCCTAGGGGATCCGGAGGATCCTCTTAGAAGGGGGGGTACTGTTAGAACCTTGCTGTTAGGTTTTTTTTCCTTTGCTGGTCACATGACCTTGTTGGCCTATTTAATCCTGCTCCGCCCTTCTGGCTTTGCTGGACTTCATTGTATATCTACTTTCTAGCTAGCCTGTGCTCTGTATCTAACTCTGTTAGTTTGCTTGGTCTACGGACCTCTAGGTTCTATCTATTTTGTTTGTTCGTCTGTCTGCTGCTATTTCTGTTAGGAGGTGTCCCATATTCCTCCCAGTCCTTAGTACTTGTAGGGATTCCCTCCCCAAATCTATAGGTCTCCGTACAGACTAGATTAGGACTTTAGCAGGTCTGATCGCAGGATCAGGTTCCCTGTTACATCGTAGGGATTCAGCTGAGTCTTATAGTAGGGACAGATCTCCTCTCTTTCCTTAGCTTTGGTAGCAGAACATAACAATGACTGTGTCACTGGACCCTTGCTCTTTTTGGGCTTCCAATCTGGATAAATGGCCGGAGCTCGCCACTTATGCCTTGGAGATCTTGTCATGCCCCGCAGCCAGCGTTCTGTCAGTACTGATTCTATTAGGCCATCTATACTAAGCTCCACCAGATTTAAAATTACTAATCATGTTTATCTGTATCTTGGCTGGAAAATAATTTGGGCTTTGTAGCAGTGTGCAGTAGTGATTCTATTAGGCCATCTATACTAAGCTCCACCAGATTTAAAATTACTAATCATGTTTATCTGTATCTTGGCTGGAAAATAATTTGGGCTTTGTAGCAGTGTGCAGTAATGATTCTATTAGGCCATCTATACTAAGCTCCACCAGATTTAAAATTACTAATCATGTTTATCTGTATCTTGGCTGGAAAATTATTTGGACTTTGTAGCAGTGTGCAGTACTGATTCTATTAGGCCATCTATACTAAGCTCCACCAGATTTAAAATTAATAATAATTTTTATCTGCATCTAGCCCGGAAAATAATTTTGGGGCTCCTAGATGCGCAAGACACATGAGTGCCTTCTTGCTGCACTACCTGCAACATGACCCCCAGATTGTCAGAATTCGAAGTAATCCTGACTACTGGGTTGCCACACTCTTAGATCCCCCACACTCTTCGATCAACCTTTTCATTTTAATAAAGAACAAAAAAATGGTAATTTTTGAAATTATAAGCATTAGCAGGTTATTAGAGACTGAACTCAAACAGTTTTCAACTCAAAACTTTATTCTAGGTGATGATACATTTTCACATAGGACCCCTTGTTCGAAAGGAGCTTCTGAACTCTCTCGTCCATTGAATTTGTCAGGTTTTGGATGTTTTCTGCTTCAATTGTTTTGCATGAGGACAGAATACCCTCCCAGAGCTGTTGCTTAGATGTGAACTGCCTCCCGCCATCATAGACACTCCTTTTGATGATGCTCCAGAGGTTCTCAATGGGGTTGAGGTCAGGGGAGCATGGGGGTCACACCATAAGTTTGTCCCCTTTCATGCCCATATCAGCCAGAGATGCAGATGTGTTATGTGCAGCATGAGACGGTGCATTATCATGCATGAAAATGATCTTGCTGTGGAATACACGGTTCTTCTTCTTGAACCATGGCAGGAAGTGCTGTTTGAGAAACTCCACATACATTATGGAGTTCATCTTTACCCCTTCAGGGATCCTAAAGGGGCCGACAATCTCTCTCCCCATGATTCCAGCCCAAAACATTCCCCCACCTCCTCCTTGTTGGCGCTGTAGCCGTGTTTGCGTGGGGTGTCCATCAACCAGCCATCCTCCACTCCATCCATCTGGACCATCGAGTGTTGCACGGCACTCATCCGTGAACAAAACAGTTTTGAAGTCAGTCTTCATGTATTGTTTGGCCCACTGGAGCCGTTTCTGCTTGTGTGCAGTGGATAGAGGAGGTCGACAGGATGGCTTACGCACAGCTGCAAACCTCCGAAGGACCCTGCATCTTGTTGTTCGGAGGACGTTGGAGGCACCAGCAGCTTCAAAAACTTGTCTGCTGCTATGACAAGACTTTTTTGCTGCTGCTCTTTTAACCTGACGTAATTGCCTGTAGGAAAGAGTCCTCAATTTGCCCTTATCAGCACGCACACGTGTGTACTGTGAATCAGCTACATACT
The DNA here is from genome assembly GCF_046119375.1 of Phyllobates terribilis. NCBI lineage: Eukaryota > Metazoa > Chordata > Amphibia > Anura > Dendrobatidae > Phyllobates > Phyllobates terribilis. The sequence goes on along the minus strand of NW_027362772.1, from coordinate 192,869,765 downwards.
TCTTGATTGCCAAGACATTTCATCCTGATCATCCCACAATGTTGATTGTAGTCATGCCTTGACCTAAACACTCCACAATTTGTTGCTTCTCAGCAGCCGACACATCCTTTTTCTTTCCCATTTTGGCAGAAAATGTAGGCTGCTTAATAATGTGGGACAGCCTTCTTAAGTAGTCTTGTCTTTCATTGGACACACCTGCCAAACTAATTAGCACAGGTGTCTGCAATTGCTTACAGTGATATAAAGAGCCCTGACACACATCACCATCAATGAGTTTAACTGACAAACAAACAAATTCTTCCCTTATCACTCCTAAACACTTTTTGCATAATAATTTGGAACACAGTGTACATGTGCTTTTCCAAAAAACACCAGTGGTTCACGTAGTGAATCTTACAGTTCTAACTTGCTAACCGTGGTCTGTATGGAGTTGTTCAATAAAGGGTCCAAAATTAAGATAACATAGACGGGAGAGGTCTCTATGAATAGGAATTCCTAAGTATTTGATACCCTGTGAGGGCCAGGCAAAGGGAAAGTTGGACTGGATGGAATCCTGTATGGATTTGGGGAGGGAGACATCGAGGGCCTCAGATTTCGCTGCATTGATTTTAAAATTTGACCATGTAACAAAGTGATCTATTTCAGCCATAACAGCAGGGATGGATATATGTGATTGAGTGATATATACTAGGACATCATCAGCAAATGCAGAGCACTTGTACTCGGTGCCTCCCACCTCAATCCACCTAATATTGGGGTTATGGCGAATTGATGAGAGCAGGTGCTCCGTCACTAGGATGTATAAGAGAGGGGACAGAGGACATCCCTGCCTTGTCCCATTGGTGATTATGAAAGGTGATGAAAATGTTCTGACGCACCCACTGGGCCTTGGGACACCCAGAGCCGGACCCTTCTTGGTGGATGCTGGTGGTTGTAGTCTCCGTGGCAGTGACCCGGTTCCGTGGCTCAGGGCGGTCAAACCAGAGGCAGAACTATTTATGTGGTTTTGATGTTTAAATGTCCGACTACGCCACCCGTGGATTGCGGTCAGAGTGAACCGCCACTGCAGGGCAGACCGCTGAGGCTGGTGTTGTGGGTGCAGCAGAGCGTAGCATAACTCCCCACGGGAGGAGTATAGCCTCAGGGCAGTGTATGCGGAGGATGGGGGTGATGGTGCAGGGCAGCAGCAGTAACGACACGTAGTCAGTGATGCAGTCCAGGGCCTTTACTCACAGTTCTTATTATCCAGACCACTTCTGCAGGTAACGGCTGCCCACGTCGTACTGTGCTCACCAGGTGAGGGGCTCAGACAACTCCCAGATAAGTTTGGAGCGCTTCACAAGACCCCCTTTGTGTTTCCTTTGTCTGGCCTTTCTTACCAACCCTTCTGTCCGGCTGCCTCGGGCCTCCTCTTGGTAAACTTGGCGCCAGTTTCCCTGACCCTATGTGGTGCCTTCCTAGCGGGTGTAGCGAGGGGCTGCGCCACATAAAATGTCACAGCCTCCGGTTTCTAGCTGAGGGTCATTTCCCGCCTCCACTAGTTTCGGGGACCGGTCTCCCCCTTTGGCCTGACCCCTCCACGCAGGTGGATTCGGGCGTGCGGTGGCGACTTGCCCGTCCGCACCCCTGGGATCCCTTCAATCCTCGTTCCTGGAGCCTTCTCCGCTCCTCTTCCTTCCTTCTCCCTCTTCCAGGCCTGGGCCTCTGTTACTAGGCCCGCCTCCGGAGCAGAGCACATGCAGAGCCCCTGCTCCCTGTCACTTCTGCTCAAACTTCTCTGCACTGAACTAAGATGGTGCCCACCGTTTATACTCCCTTCTCAATGCACCCAGGAACTGCTTCCTCCCTGCACTACAGGGTTCCCCTTCCTCAGTGTTCCCTCCCCCCACTCCAGCCAGGGACAGGGACTGTCGTGCCCATCTCAGGGGCATATTGGTCGCCCTGCCCCATGGCAATGTGGTCAAATGCATGCAGGTGTCGGGTCCTGATCCACACTCCATCCTTACCTGAGAGTGAGATATCACACCTCTGGGTGAGGTGCAATACCTCTGTAGCAACCGAGCCCTCAGGGTGCTACAGTTCCATTTATCTTCAGCCTAGGTGACGTATTGCGATACAGGGTCGTGATTTTGGCTATAAAAGGGTCCCCTAGACCCCTACCCCAAGCTTTAGTGAATAATATATGGCGTGCCAGGAGACTCTATGGAATGCTTTCTCAGCATCCAACGAGAGTATCTAATTACAAATTTTTAACTGCATCTAGCCCAGGAAATACTTTGTGCCTAGTAGCAGTGTCTGCTAGTCAGCGGATTATCCCGGCTGTTAAGCAAGCTACACCACCTGTAGTTTGGACACTTAATTTTTTCAAAGGAAATGCTTCGGGACCACGGGATACTCAGTGAAGAGCATCAGGAGGCACCCCAAGGCATAGGGGCTGGGACTGGTGGTAGGATGCCTTGCGGTGGACAGCCGAGCTCAATCCTTATAAAAGCTTTTTAACTGCAGCAGCTTTAGTGGACGCTACTGGAGCTGGAATTACGCGGCTGCTGGCATGAGACTTTCCCTCCAATAGATCCTTGTAAAAGGATTTAAAGTGTATTCATTCAAATTAGAGAGACAATTTAAATTAAAAAGCTTAGAGCTGCCTCCACCACAGGGGGGCTCGCTCGACCCACCAGCAGACAGGCACCAGTATTAGGAGAGGGGGGCTGGCTGTCAGGGTCCACCGCAGCTCTGGCACAAACCCCGCGACACGGAGGTGACACGGGCAGGAACGGATTGGCCGTGTCGGCTTCTCACTATTTGGATTTTAGAAGGGCATGACATGCCTATATCTGTGTCGCCCCCTCCTTTTACTCCTCCACCTCTTTTCTTTTCGCATGACTATATGTACTTTTCACTTTTCCATGTGTTAGTTATGTCTTCTGAGCAGTTTGTCAGCTTTTGGACACCTTTGAAGGTGTTTTCTATGTGTTTCTATGTGTTTTTGTTTGCCTGCCATTGGTTTTAACGGTGTTCGAAGGTGTTCGACGAACAGTTCGATGAACTGTTTGGTGAACACACAGGTGTTCGACGAAACGAACCGAACTCGAACACTACGGGGGTGGCTCAACACTACCCACGATGCGTATGTCATGCGTTTTTGGTGCGGAAATTTCCGCAGCATAAACGCATGATAAACGCATGGTAAGCCTTCTGACATGGTCCCCTATGCAATTCCGCACTTTCAATGCCCATGCTGCGGATTTTTCCACAGCGTTTATGCTGCGCTCAAAAATCCACAGCATGTCCATTAATTTTGCGGAAGCGCAGCGTTTTCGCCGCCATTGACTTGCATTAGAACACGCCAATAACGCAAGACTGTACTTGCTTAATTGGCGCGTTCTAATGTGCGGATGGTACCCGGGTGTAGAGGAGAGAAGACTCTCCTCCACACCCAGGTACCATAGAAACTGTAAAAAAAAGAATAAAGTAAAAAATAAAGATTATACTTACCTTCTGATGGCCCGCGCTGCACTCCTTCTCCTTTGCCAGCACATCGCGTTGGACTGTAGGACCTGCGGTGACGTCACAGTCATGTGACCGTAGGTCCTTCAGTACACGGCATCGCAATATCCCAGCAACGAGGAATGAGAGCAGCAGCACACCCCGGGCCATTGGAAGGTAAGTATCAGGTTTATTATTATTTTTTTAACCATTTAAAGGTCACGCTATATAAATCCATGCTGTTTGTGACTCACCCCCTGGGCCGTGGGGCACGCAGATCCGGGCAGTAGGGGAACGATGGGAGTAGTAGTGGCAACCTGGTTCCGTGGCTCAGGGTGGTCAGGCCAGTGGTAGTCCGTTATGCGCTGATGATTATGTCCGACTACGCCACCCGTGGATTGCGGTTATTAGGAACCGCCGCTGCATGCAGACCGCTGGGGCTGATGAGGTGTGCAGCTAGGGTAGTGTGACTCCCCACGGGAAGAGGGCGGCCCCAGGGCAGTATAATGGATGGTGAGAGTGATGGTAGTGAGAGTCCCAGTGCTGATAGTGCTGGAAGAGCAAGGAGCACACAGACAACAGGTTGCAGTCCAGGGTCTTTACTAGAACAGGTAAATTGACCCACAAACAGTCCCAGCTAGGAGGGGACCTGGATGTCTGAGAGCAACGGGGAAATTGGCCCTGGTCAGGGTGAGGGTGTAGGCCTACCGTGCTTTCTGTGCTCCTTCTGGCTATCTCCTCGTTATAGGGTAACAGCCCACGTTTCCGAGCTTTCCGTGTATTCTCGCCTGTATGGCCTGCGACGTGGGTTCCTTTCTGCTCCCAGCCTGGTACGGCTTTACTGGTCCCTTCTGTTGTGGCAGGGCCTCCAGGCTTCTTAGGCCAGGGAATATGCAGTCCCTTGCGGACTTGTTCTCTGCTGGGGGATGTAGAATCCTCCCAGCCTCAGACACCAAAGTCTGGTAAAGTAAGTCTTTTATCTGCCAAGACAGGCTCTCTTCGCCTCTTGTCTCTGGCTTGTGGCTCTCCTCCTGCCACACTTCCTCTTAGGTGCAGTGCAACTGCCTGTCCCTGCTCTGCTCTGGAACAAGTCTCAGTCCTGAGACAGGCCATCAAGTTCTCCCTAACCCTGCCCCCAGCACCAGCTTTTATAGGGGCAGCCAGCTCCCCCTACTGGCCTGAGACAGGAGGCATTACATGCTAATGTTCCCCTGACTAGAGAACCTCCCCCTTGCTCTCAGACACAGCTTTAATATATTTTGTGGCATCCAGGCCAGGGTGACACATTCCCCCCTAGTGAAATTTAGTACTCCGGGACTAAACAGTAAACAAAGACAATATGCATAACCATAAAACATTAATAGACAGACGACGCACAAATTGAGTTCTTAAGATCACAGTGTGGCCTGCGACCGGGTGTCCATATCACCAATGCAACGGGGAGCCTTAACCAGGTGGGGGTCTGTCCTACCCCAAGTCCTTTACAGTCTTAGTTCATTCCTGGGTTAGGCTCTAAACGGAGTTCATACAAGGTCCCGGTTATAAAAAGTCCATAACCTTTGAGTCCTTACGGTAGCTGCAAGAAACTGAAACACAGAATTACCAAACATGCATGTAACTTGGCAAACAACGGGGTTATTTACAATTTTAGTACACTCTATATTTTCCAGCGAGCGGGTATCTGCCCTTTTGTGCTCCTGGTTGACCTCCTTAACCCACTGTCTGGTGGTGGACCAACCTGGCTTTCCCCACTAGCGTTAGGGGTACAGCTACCAGCTGGGTGTACAGGTAGGGCAGGCAGCTGTCTGCGGGTCCTTTGGCTTACCGCAGGCATGGCAGGCTCACTGTCAGCAGATGGTTGACTCTCCTGGGCTGCTGGTACAGGCTCTTCTGCCTCTGGAACCGCTTGCTCCTCTTCACCTTCCGGCTCTGGTGTTGGTTGTTGCTGTGCCGGTTGCAGGAAATGCAGGACGGGTACCACTATGGCATCATTTATGCGAGTCCAGGACTGAGGGAACTCTCCGAGAAGGGTGCTGATCATTTCTTCCTTGTCCTCTGCGGGTTCAAGGTCACTCTGATCCTCTTCTGCACTATGGAGTTGCTCGGGGCATCTTTTGAGGTGGTCTCTGGAGACGACACTAGTGGTTTCTCCTCCGTCCTTGGTGATTACGCACACCTTTGGGTTGTCGTGGTCAGACTGCAGTACGGTGTAGGGTTCCCTTTCCCACTGGTCGTCCAACTTATGTAGCCTTCTTTTTCACTTTAGGACTTGCTCACCAGGTTCTAGGGGACCAGCAGGGGCGTGTTGATTGAAGAGTTTTTCTTGCCTCTCTCTCACCTGGGCCAGGCTCTTCTCCACACCCTCCTGTACCTTCTTGTACTGCAGTTGCCTTTCCGTATCCCAGTCCGCATCCGGGGAGGTGTCCTCAGGTATTAGGACTCGCATCTCCAGGTCTACGGGCAGCTTACCTGGTCTAGCTCGCATCAGGTAAGCCGGGGTGCAGTTTGTAGCATTCACCGGGATATTGTTGTATAGGTCTATCAGGTCCGACAGTTTTTCTGGCCACAGGCTGCGTTCCTCCAGGGGCAACGTCTTCAGGAGATCAATGACTATATTGTTCATCTTCTCACACATCCCGTTGGTTTGGGGGTGGTAAGGCGTTGTACGAATCTTCTTACAGCCATAGAGGTTGCAGAACTCCTGGAAGATTTCAGCCTCGAACCCTGGACCCTGGTCTGTCAGGACCCGTTCCGGATACCCGTGTGGACGGCAGAAGTATTGCTGGAAGGCTCTGGCCGCTGTTTGGGCTGTCAAGTCCTTTACCGGGACCACCACGAGAAAACGGGAATAGTGGTCCACGATTGTCAGGGCGTAGATGTACCCTGACCGGCTTGGAGCCAACTTGACGTGGTCTAGAGCTTCCAGCTCAAGAGGCTGCGTGGTGACGATGGGCCTCAAGGGTGTCTTCTGGCTGGTGCGGTCCTTTCTCCTTAGGTGACAAGGGCCACAGTCTCTGCACCACTTTTCTACAGCTCCTCTCATGCCGACCCAAAAGAACCTTCCTCTTAGCAGGAACTCCAGTTTCTTCCAACCGAAGTGTCCCGCTCTGTCATGGTAAGCTCCCAGGACCATAGCTGCATCCCGCCTTGGAACCACGACTTGCCAGGTCAGCTCGTGTGTCCGGTGGTTGACAATCCTTCTGCACAACTTGCCTTCGTAGAGGAACAGCTTGCTCTTCTCCTTCCACAGCTGCTTGGCTTCCTCTGGAGCATCCGGATCCATGCGGGCGTCTTCCTGGGTCAGCAGTTCTTTCACCAGAGGGATGGCAGGGTCACTATCTTGGGTCTCGGCCCAGCTGTGGTGAGGTAGGGGATTGATCATCACGGTTGTTAGATCCTCCTCTTTCACGCGGTGGGAGTATTGAGCGGCTCCATGCCGGTGAAACGCGGGGAGTTCTACCTCCTCCAGCTCTTCTGGGTCTTCGTCACCTTCAGGTAAGTGAGGCATCCTCGACAGGGCGTCTGCGTTGGCATTGGTTTTGCCGGCCCGGTACTTGATCACGAAGTCATAGTTGGAGAGACGGGCCATCCACCGCTGTTCTAGGGCACCCAGTCTTGCATTGTCCAGGTGTGTCAACGGGTTGTTGTCCGTATACACGGTGAACTTTGCGGAGGCCAGGTAATGCTTGAAGCGTTCCGTCACGGCCCACACCACCGCCAAGAATTCTAGCTTGAAGGAGCTGTAATTCTCCGGGTTCCTCTCGGTGGGTCTCAGCTTCCGGCTGGCGTACGCGATCACCCTTTCTCTGCCCTGTTGGTTTTGGGACAGTACGGCTCCCAGTCCCACATTACTGGCATCTGTGTGGAGAATGAAAGGCTGGCCATAATCAGGGTAGGCCAGGATCTCGTCCCCTGTGAGGGCCATCTTTAGCTGGCGGAAGGACTCCTCTTCCGGTTTATCCCACTTGAAGGGCGGCTTTTGGCTCCTGGACTTAGACTCTCCGATCAGGAGGTCCTGCATAGGAGCTGCCATCTTAGTGAACCCGGGGATGAACCTTCGGTAGTAGCCTACCAACCCGAGAAATTGTCTCACCTCTTTGATGTTCGAGGGGCTTGGCCAGCTCTTGATTGCCGTGACCTTGTCAGGGTCGGGGGCTACTCCTTCCGCGCTTACCACGTGCCCTAGGTACTGGACCTTTGGTTTCAGCAGGTGACACTTCGATGGTTTCACCTTCAGGCCGGAGCCTGCCAGGGCTTCGAACACCTCGGCCAGGTGCTTTAGATGGTCCTCGTAGGTTTTCGAATAGACGATCACGTCGTCCAGGTAAAGGAGGACCGTCTCGAAGTTTCGGTGACCTAGACAGCATTCCATCAGCCGCTGGAAGGTCCCTGGTGCGTTGCAGAGCCCGAAAGGCATACAGTTGAACTCACTCAGTCCCATCGGGGTGGTGAAGGCGGTCTTCTCCTTGTCAGCCTCTGCCACAGGAACCTGCCAGTACCCGCTAGTAAGGTCCAAAGTAGAAAAGAAGTTAGCTGATTTTAGTGCGGCTAAAGACTCCTCTATTCTAGGCAGCGGATATGCGTCTTTGTGAGTGATACGGTTGATTTGTCTATAGTAGACGCACATTCTCATGGTGCCGTCTTTCTTTTTGACCAGAACCAAGGGGGCTGCCCAGGGGCTACAGCTGTCTCTAATGACCCCAGCTTCTTTCATCTCTCTTAGCATGCCCTTTGCGTTCTGATACTGTGCAGGGGGTACAGGCCTGTGTCTCTCTTTTATTGGTGGGTGGCTCCCTGTGGGGATGTGGTGTTCTATCCCCTTTACTCTGCCGAAGTCTAGCGGGTGCTTACTAAAGACTCTCTCGTACTCCTGTACCACCCGGTAGACTCCTTGTTTTTGGTGCAGGGGAGTGGAGTCAGCACCCACATGGAGTTTCTGGCACCAGTCCTCCTTTTGTTTCTGGGAGCCATTACCCTCCGCCTGTGGAGATGGAGGCAAGGGTTCCACGGCCCTGATAGCTTTGTGTTCGACAACAAACAGTTTGGCGAGTGTAGCGTACCTGAGTAAGTGTACTTCCCTCTCCCCAATGTTGAGGATGCGGACGGGCACCCTCCCATGATGGACATCAACCACCCCCCGGGCTGTCAAAATGGTGGGCCTGCTGTCCGAGTACACGGGTTCTACCATGGCTTGGTAGTCTCTACCTCTCAACCCGATTGCAGTCCGACACCAGATCATCATTTCAGTTTTGGGAGGCATGGAAATGGGGAATGGGTCACTCAGTCTTACGCTACCGATCTCACCACCAGACAGTTCTACCTGCTGCCGTCTCATCAGGGCTTTTATCTCCTTGTTGAGGACTCTCTGTTGGGTGGAACTAGCATTCACCGCCACCTGTTATAGAATTACAATTACCTCTGAAAGACAATTTTCAATTACATTAGTACCCACAGTTATTTTAGGGTGACTTTCACGACGGTCAATGTCCACAATAATTACTCCCTGTGCCGGCAGTTCAACTTTACCAATTTTAATGGTCATCTCCTTGAACCCCATCTGCGGCACGGGTAAGCCATTACTGGCGATGATGCTCAAGTTACTGTCTGGATACCGTGTGATATCAGTATCAGCATCAGTCCAATACTGCTTAAAAAGTACATAAGGGATAGTGGTTACCTGTGACCCGGTATCCAGCAAGGCGCTCATGGGGATACCGTCCAGCACCACGGGTAAAACCGGGCGCCCCCCAACGTACTTATTACGCCAATTGTAAGGGCCTGGTGATCTTATGCCTGGGGGTTGGCCCTCTGCCCCAGGTTGGACCCGTTTAAATTACAGTACCTGGAAATGTGTCCGGGCTGGTTGCATCGACGGCAAATGGGCTGTCCATCCTCTTGTAGCGGTCTGTGGGCCTCCCTCGGAACGACGGGATCCTCCTCTGTCGACGCCACGGGACATCCTCCGGACTTGAAGCCAGCTCGATGGGTCTTGACGGGTCCACTTGCAACGCCTGGACGGTCCTGGTCAACGCCGCAACGCTCCTGGTCAGCTCCTGGACTTGGTGGTGCAGGTCTTTCGACGGGGCTTGGTTCAGGGCCTGTGCATCAGCCCCCACGGGAACCATAGAGGAGGGCGCCGCCTCCTGGTGGTTGGTGAGAGCAGGGCACCGGGGGTTTATAGCGCCACTGGTTGCAGATTCACGGAGCACCCTTATGGCCCTGTCCTTAAATTGGGCAAAGGTCAGGTCGGGGTTCTGAAAGAACATGAGGCGCAGTTGGGCCCTGTGGGCTCTAGACAGCAGACCTTCTATGAATTGTTCTGTTAGCAGCTTATCCGTTTCCTGCACACTGCCAGGGTCAGTTTGTTGAATAGCCCTCAGGGCTTCCTGCAGATTTAGGGCATAGTCTCTGATGCTGTCCTGTGCCCGCTGCTTACATCCATAGAACCTCATTTTAATCTCAGCGGAGGTACGTGTGTCAAAGGTACCCCGCAGCCGGGCCAGAATACCCTTCACAGTCCTTTTCTCCTCAGTGGGCCATAATTTTACCTCCCGCTGGGCTGCGCCAGTTAACTGCCCTGTTAATATGCTGACCTTCTGTTCCTCTGTCAGGGGGTAAACGTGGAACAAACTGTATAGCCTTTCCTTGAAGTCAGTTAGGGCATGGGGCTCCCCTGAGTATTTGGGCAGCCAGGCCGCTCCAGGGATGTAGGGCAGGGAAAAGGGCATCACCGCTGCTGCAGCTGCGTTGGTGGTAGTGGGGGCCTCTGTGTCCGACATCTTCCTCCCCCCTAGTCAAGCGTGGCCTACCTTCCGACGATCCTCTTCTGTAGGCCGTGGCTCCGCTGCTGCTGCTATGGACGAGGACCTGGCGTCGCGTCCTGATGACGTCAGCGTCGCTCTCTCTCCCTTCCAGGACCTTGCGCAGCGTCGGTGCGTGGGGAGGAGCTTCGGATCTCGCGCGGTTTTGACGTCCACGCCCCTCTTCTTCCCGCGCGGCGTCCTGAAGATGGCGTCCGATGGCGGGAAACAGCTGCGGATGGCGGGAAGACGGCAGAAGACGGCGGGAAACGGTCCAAGATGGCGTCTGATGGCGGGAATCGGCTCCGGATGGCGGGAAACGACTCCGCACGGCGGGAAACTTCGCCACAGGTAAGTTACAAAAGTCTTTTTTCAGGCACGCAGTACCCGGTGGTTGCGGTCACGAAATCCTGCCGACTACGCCAAAGCTGACTCACCCCCTGGGCCGTGGGGCACTCGGATCCGGGCAGTAGGGGAACGATGGGAGTAGTTGTGGCAACCCAGTTCCGTGGCTCAGGGTGGTCAGGCCAGTGGTAGTCCGTTATGCGCTGATGATTATGTCCGACTACGCCACCCGTGGATTGCGGTTATTAGGAACCGCCGCTGCATGCAGACCGCTGGGGCTGATGAGGTGTGCAGCTAGGGTAGTGTGACTCCCCACGGGAAGAGTGCGGCCCCAGGGCAGTATAATGGATGGTGGGAGTGATGGTAGTGAGAGTCCCAGTGCTGATAGTGCTGGAGGAGCAAGGAGCACACAGACAACAGGTTGCAGTCCAGGGTCTTTACTAGAACAGGTAAATTGACCCACAAACAGTCCCAGCTAGGAGGGGACCTGGATGTCTGAGAGCAACGGGGAAATTGGCCCTGGTCAGGGTGAGGGTGTAGGCCTACCGTGCTTTCTGTGCTCCTTCTGGCTATCTCCTCGTTATAGGGTAACAGCCCACGTTTCCAAGCTTTCCGTGTATTCTCGCCTGTATGGCCTGCGACGTGGGTTCCTTTCTGCTCCCAGCCTTGTACGGCTTTGCTGGTCCCTTCTGTTGTGGCAGGGCCTCCAGGCTTCTTAGGCCAAGGAATATGCAGTCCCTTGCGGACTGGTTCTCTGCTGGGGGATGTAGAATCCTCCCAGCCTCAGACACCAAAGTCTGGTAAAGTAAGTCTTTTATCTGCCAAGACAGGCTCTCTTCGCCTCTTGTCTCTGGCTTGTGGCTCTCCTCCTGCCACACTTCCTCTTAGGTGCAGTGCAACTGTCTGTCCCTGCTCTGCTCTGGGACAAGTCTCAGTCCTGAGATAGGCCATCAAGTTCTCCCTAACCCTGCCCCCAGCACCAGCTTTTATAGGGGCAGCCAGCTCCCCCTACTGGCCTGAGACAGGAGGTACTGCATGCTAATGTTCCCCTGACTAGAGAACCTCCCCCTTGCTCTCAGACACAGCTTTAATATATTTTGTGGCATCCAGGCTAGGGTGACACATTTGCATGGATTTATATAATGTGACCTAGTTGTCAAGCACTTTCCAAGTGATGCTAATCGCCTGGAAAGCGCTTGTCAATCTGCATGCGGAAACGCATGTGAATCCACATGTATTATGCAGGAAAAACCCATGTACAATCTGCATGCATTTTTTCTGCCAGGGAGATGCAGAAATGCTGCAGAAATTTTCTGCTTCATTTCTGCATCGTGGGCACATAGCCTTAGTCAGATTTGGCACTGTGAACTTCACAAAATTACTGCTGGTGGCCATCTTTGCTTCTTCTTCTTAGTATACTAAATTCTATCTCTCTCCTCTGGGCTGTTCTCTGGGCCTTTGCGTCTCTGGGCCCATAACCTGTTGAATATTATTTATAATATTGCACTATGCTCTTTAATTGCTTTGAAGCAGCAATACTTTAGTGTCTAATACAAAATCTTATTTGAAGGATATTGCCTACATTGATTCCTGGTCCTAGTCCTACTGTTGGCACCGGATTAATCTTTGTTCTGTCCAGCAGTTCAACAGTGAATATATTCAGAATATATTCAGAAACAAAAATAACACAGCTTACAACTAGTATGTCTTATACCTGAGGATCTTAGCATTTTGTCATGCAGCCTCTCACAAAGGACCAATTGCATGTAACCTCATCATGAACGTGTGAGCTCGCGTCATCCAGGGTGCAACAGTAATAATAGTAAGGAGACTCCAGAGAAGATAAAGCATCCTATAAGCCTATTACCACATTCATGTATGGATAAAATAGTGATTTTATTTCTCCATTTGTTATGTACAGTATCTGTATACATGTACAGTCAAGGCCAAAAGTGTTGGCATCCTTTAAATTGTTCAAGAAAAAGAAAGATTTCTGCTAGAAAATTATTGCAACTACACATATTTTTATACACATGTTTATTTCCTTTGTGTGTATTAGAGCAACACAAAAAAAGCTGAAAAAAAGGCAAATTGGACATAATTTCACACAAAACCCCAAAAATGGGCTACTCAAAATTGTTGACATCCTTTACTTAACCCCTTTCTGACGTGTTTCGTAATAATACGACACATAGTCGGCTCCCTCCCTTTGGTGTGGGCTCCTTTCCAGGCACATGCCAGCTGACCTTTCCGGACACATGCCAACTGATCTGTACAGCTGTGCCCCTAACAGCCATGGATGGAATTGCAATCAACCCGCTGCATTTAACTCGCACAAACGGGATGCGTGTCATTGGCCCCGCCCATCAACGACCCATGACAACCTGGCATGACAACCTGGGGTCTGCAGGAGATCACTGCGGTTGTTATTGCCAGATTGATATGAGTGCCTTCCAGAGGACGGCGCTCATAGCAAGTGAGCAGTTCTGATCTAATGATCCCCTGTGTGTAGTACAGGCAATCAGATAATTGCAGCTTCAAGTCTCCCATGAAGACTATTGAAGCATGCAAAAAGTAAAAAAAAAAGTTTTTAAAAATATTAAAAAAATATAAAAGTTTAAATTACTCCCCTTTCTCCCCAAAATAAATCAATAAAAAAAATTCAAACATACACACACATATTTGGTATCGCCGTGGTCAGATTCACCCGATCTATCAATTTAAAAAAAATTGGTAACAAATAACAATGCATAACAAAAAAAATTCAAAACTCCAGAATTACATTTTTCTGGTTACAAAATATTGTATCTACCCCGATATGGTATCAATATATATATTTTTTAACAAACTTGGATTTTTTTTTCACCACTTAAATAAAAGAGAACCTATACATGTTTGGTATCTACGAACTTGTAATGACCTGGAGAATCATAATGGTAGATCAGTTTTAGTTTTTAGTGACCATGCTTAAAAAAAACAACAACTGTGGAATTGCACTTTTTTTGCAATTTCACGGCACTTGGAATTTTTTTTCATTTTCCAGTACAAGATATGGTAAAATTAATGGAGTCATTCAAAAGTACAACTTGTCCCGCAAAAAATAAGCCCACATGACAATATTGAAGGACGAATGAAAAAGTTATTGCTCTGGGAAGAATGGGAGCAAAAAACGAAAACGCAGTAACGGAAAATGGCCCGATCATGAAGGGGTTAATATTTGGTAGCACACCCTTTAGAATAAATAACTGCAATTAATCGGTTTCTATAACCATCATCAAGCTTCATAAAAATCTCAACTGGAATTTTGGACCACTCTCATATTTGAAGGGTGCCTTCTCTCAACAGAAATTTTAAGATCTCTTAACAGGTGTTCCATGTCATTTAGATCTGGACCCATTGCTGGCCACTTCAGAACTCTCCAATGCTTTTTTTGATTGTTAATTTTCAGATTTCATTATGCCTTGCACACAGTAAAGGCACCCAGTGCCAGAAGCAACAAAACAAAGCCAAAACATCTTTGAATCTCCACCATATTTGACTGTAGGTACTGTCTTCTTTTCTTTGTAGGCTTCCTTCCATTTTCGGTAACCAGTAGAATCTTGGTCTCATCTGTCCACAGGACACATACCCAGAAGGATTTTGGCTTACTCATGTACCCTTTTGCAAACTGTATTCTTGTTTTTGTCTCTGTATCAGCAGTGGGGTCCTTCTGGGTCTCTTGTCATTTCATTCAAATGTTGATGCATAGTTCGAGCTGACACTGATGCATCCTGAGCCTACAGGACAGATTGAATTTCTTTGGAACTTGATTGGGTTGGGGCTGCTTATCCACCATCCGGTTTATCCTGCATTGCAATCTTTCATCAATTTTTCGCTTTCGTCCACGTCCAGGGAGATTAGGTACAGTGCCATGGATTTTAAACGTCTTGACTATTTTTAACATTGTGGACACAGGAACATCAATTTCTCTGAAGATAGACATCTAACCTTGAGATTGTTGATATTTTTCAACAAGTTTGGTTCTCAAGTCCTCAGGTAGTTCTCTTCTCTTTCTGTTCTCCCTGCTTAATGAGGCACACACAGACACATAATGCAAATATTGAGTCCACATCTGCCCTTTTTATCTGGTTTCAGGTGTGATTTTCAAATTGCCCACATGTGTTACTTGCCACAAATGAGTTGGAAGGAGAATCATATACCTTAAACAAAGTTGTTTACTCACAATTTTAGGTGCCAACTAGTGATGAGCGGATGTGCTCGTCACTGCTGGGTACTTAGTGATCATCACTGTGCTCGACGAACTCGGCGAATATTTCCGCTTTGCTCGGGCGGGAACTCGGGTACCCTCATTGAATATTTGGCGCTCTTTAGAGAGCCTATGAACATGCAGGGATTGCCTGTCATGCACTGTAATGCCGTAGCCATGATGGTTGTGGGCATTACAGTGATTGGCTGGCCGCAAAGCATCATCAGTGTATATAAAACCTGGTGCCGCCATGCTAGTCACAGTCTACTCTGGAGCCAGGCAGAGTAGGGAGAGCTGCTGCTGCATCAGGGAGAGATTTGCTTCTTCATAGTTAGTATAGGTATTCCACAACAAATATATACACTGCTCAAAAAAATAAAGGGAACACTGAAATAACACATCCTAGATCTGAATGAATGAAATATTCTCATTGAATACTTTGCTCTGTACAAAGTTGAATGTGCTGACAACAAAATCACACAAAAATCATCAATGGAAATCAAATTTATTAACCAATGGAGGCCTGGATTTGGAGTCACCCCAAAAATTAAAGTGGAAAAGCAAACTATAGGCTGATCCAACTTTGATGTAATGTCCTTAAAACAAGTCAAAATGAGGCTCAGCATTGTGTGTGGCCTCCACATGCCTGTATGACCTCCCTACAACGCCTGGGCATGCTCCTGATGAGGTTGTGGATTGTCTCCTTTGGGATCTCCTCCCATACCTGGATTAAAGCATCTGCCAACTCCTGGACAGTCTGGGGTGCAACGTGACATTGGTGGATGGAGCGAGACATGATGTACCAGATGTGCTCAATCAGATTCAGGTCTGGGGAACAGCCGGGCCAGTCCATAGCTTCAATGCCTTCATCTTGCAGGAACTGCTGACACACTCCAGCCACATGAGGTCTGGAATTTTCCTGCATTAGGAGGAACCCAGGGCTAACCGCACCAGCATATGGTCTCACAAGGGGTCTGAGGATCTCATCTCGGTACCTAATAGCAGTCAGGCTATCTCTGGCAAGCATATGGAGGGCTGTGCGGCCCTCCAAAGAAATGCCACCCCACACCATTACTGACCCACTGCCTAACTGGTCATTCTGAAGGATGCTGCAGGCAGTAGATCGCTCTCCACGGCGTCTCCAGACTCTGTCACGTCTGTCACATGTGCTCAGTGTGACCATGCTTTCATCTGTGAAGAGTACAGGGTGCCAGTGGCGACTTTGCCAATCCTGGTGTTCTGTGGCAAGTGCCAAGCCTCCTGCACAGTGTTGGGCTGTGAGCACAACCCCCATCTGTGGACGTCGGGCCCTCATACTACCCTCATGGAGTCGGTTTCTAACCGTTTGTGCAGACACATGCACATTTGTGGCCTGCTGGAGGTAATTTTGCAGGGCTCTGGCAGTGCTCCTCATGTTCCTCCTTGCACAAAGGCGGAGGTAGCGGTCCTGCTGCTGGGTTGTTGCCCTCCTATGGCCCCCTCCACGTCTCCTGGTGTACTGGCCTGTCTCCTGTTAGTGCCTCCAGCCTCTGGACACAACGCTGACAGACACAGCAAACCTTCTTGCCACAGCTCGCATTGATGTGCCATCCTGGAAGACTGCACTACCTGTGCAACTTCTGTGGGTTGTAGAGTCCGTCTCATGCTACCACGAATGTGAAAGCACAACCAACATTCAAAAGTGACCAAAACATCAGCCAGAAAGCATTGGTACTGAGATGTGGTCTGTGGTCCCCATCTGCAAAACCACTCCTTTATTAAGTGTGTCTTGATAATTGCCAATAATTTCTATCTATTGTCTATTCCATTTGCACAACAGCATGTGAAATTGATCGTCAATCAGTGTTGCTTCCTAAGTGGACAGTTTGATTTCACAGAAGTTTGATCTACTTGGAGTTATATTCTGTTGTTTAAGTGTTCCCTTTATTTTTTTGAGCAGTGTATATCCAAACTGAACTAACAGTGCTTCTGAGGACTAATCCAGCTGCATATATTCAGTGGTGATAGCAGGAGTTAGGCAGCCAGGAAGTGTATGTGGTAGACTGCAGTGCATAAAGTGCAAGAGGGTCCATTGAACGTTCCTGCTGCTGCTGTTCTTACAGATATTTGTAGACATAGCCCCAGATATCAGGGGACAGGGCTAATTTTTTTTTTATCTTAATCTTGGTTATTTGCTTAAATAGTAATCCATAGTACAACATTTTTCTGCTCCATTTGCTTGTTCTCACTACAGAATAAAGCCAGATCTGTTACATATTTGAGCCATAAAAATCCAGAAATTTATACTGATTGTGGAAAATACTGGCCTCCTTTTCCATTCTGTTGCCGTGTGTTGGTCAAGCTATTCACACTAGGTGTCTGTGAAGGATAGTATTAGCAAATTACAGGCCTGCTATTTAAAACTGTGGTTCTCTGTTAGACATGACACCTATAAGAGTGTTCCAAAACAGACATTTCTTCCATTTTCATTTAGTTGCAATGTGTCGGTCAAGCTATTCACACTAGGTGTCTGTGAAGGGTAGTATTAGCAAATTACAGGCCTGCTATTTAAAACTGTGGTTCTCTGTCACACGTATTACATGTAACTGCGTTCCAAAATCAGCCATTTATCGTGAACGTGGGAAATATTGTCCTCCATTAAAAATGGGTAAGGTGCGTGGCAAGGGACAGGGAAGTGGACGTGATGGTGATGGTGATGGTGCATGCAGAGGCCGCGGACGTGGTTGTGGGCAAGCTGAAATTGTGACACAATAAACACCCACATGTTGTCGCTCGACATTCCTGTCCCAATTACTAGGGGACCACAGAACACCACTATTATACACAGAGCAGAGTCAAAAGGTTATTTGTTGGATAGCAGATCATGCTTCCAGTCACTTAGCCAGCACCTCCACCACCTTCTCTTCCACACGGTCAAGGATCAGTAACCGAGAGTCTGGACCGCATATTCCTCACCCTGAATGTCCTTCCTCCCACCATGCCGAGTGCCCGGAGACAACTGATCCCACACTTGGACACTCAGAAGAGCTGTTCACTTTTCCATTTGTAGATTTGGGCCTCTCTCTGGCCAGCTTCAAGCGAGTCAATAGGAGAACGCGTGTAGCAATGCCCAAATATTGGAGCAGCCATGGTCACACAAAGGCAATGGTGGAAAAGTGCCATTACTGTCGGAAGAGGTGGATGATGATGATGATGAGACACAATTGCCAGAAAGTCAGGAGGAGGACCAGGGTGCGGAAGTGGAAGACGAGGTAGTATATGATATAGTAACTGACCCAACATTGCAGGGGGACATACAGAGCGAGCACAGCTGCACACAGGGGGAGGAAGGCATAGCACCACAACAGGCAGGAAGAAGCAGTGTGGTGGCCACAGACACAAGGCGGAAAAGCGCTCCTCGTAACGCCAACATGACTGAAGTCTCCAGTACAACTGTTAGGTCTTCCCGAGTATAGTTATTTTTTAAAAGACTCTGCAGATAACCCCAAAAAGGCCATTTGCACCACCTGCCAAGCCAGCATCAACAAGGGTAGCTAAACTAGCAGCCTGACCACCACCAGCATGATCAGGCACATGGCTGCAAAGCACCCGACTAAATGGTCCGGACCCCAGGGTCCAGTAACAGTGTCTGCGGGTGACACCACTGCTTGTTACACTGTTGTGCGTGCACGCCAATCCCCATGTACATGGATGCCTCACAGCGTGCACCTGTCATTGAACACTCTCAACTAGAACCATCAGCAAGCACGTCCACGTCCTTGTCCCAGCGCAGTGTTCAGTTGTCCCTACACCAGCCCTTGGAACGCAAGCGCAAATACGCAGCCAATGCCCCACAGGTCAAACTACTAAATTCAGACATTGCGTAAATGCTTACGCTCGAATTGTTGCCTTTTAGGCTCGTGAAGCTTTCCGCAACGTGATGGCGGCAGCCGTCCCTTGGTACTCGTTCCCCAGCCACCACTGTTTCTCCCGGTTTGCCGTCCACGAGCACGTGTCCCACAACATTAGACGTGCCCTCAACAACGCAGTTACTGGGAAAGTCCACCTAACCACGGACACGTGGACAAGTGCTTGCGGACAGGGACGGTACATCTCTCTGACGGCACACTGGGTTAATATAGTGGAAGCCGGGACGCAGTTGGACCTTGGGACGGAACACATCGTCCTGACGCAGAGGATTGTAAACCCTAGGTCAATCAGGGTTGCCCCACATTCTACAGCTCCTGAACCTCCTCCTCTCCAGCCTCCATCTCCGAAATGACCACATCAGTCGCAAGCTGGAAGCACTGCAGCACTGCCTCAGCCAAGTGGCAACAGGCTGTGCTCAAGCTAATATGCTTAAGTGACAAACCACACAACACTGAAGAGTTGTGGACAGCTTTGAAAGAGCAGGCAGAACTGTGGCTGACATCGTTCACTCTACAGCCAGGCATGGTCAGTGTGACAATGGCCAGAACCTGGTGGCGGCTCTGAGGTGAGGCAAGCTCACACACATACCATGCCTGGCCCATGTGCATAACCTCGTGGTTCAGCACTTTCTCAAAACCTACCCGAATCTGTCAGATCTGCTTGTCAAAGTACGCCACCTGTGTGCCCATTTTAGAAAGTCAGCTACAGCTTTCGCCGCCATTGCTATGCTTCCTCAGCGTTTGCAGCTTCCAGCTCACCGACTGATCTGCGATGTCCCCACTTGTTGGAACTCTACATTGCAGATATTGGAAAGGAGGGTGACCCAAGAGTCAAAAAAATGAACGATATTAGGTCATCGATATGTGAAAAAATGTATAAATATCTTTATTAATGTCATAATTACAAATTACAAATGGAATAAAGTGCATCAGACAAATGAATAAAAACCAACACCTAATGTGCTCGTGGTGGTATATATTGGACTAGTATATAGAATCCAAGAATATGCAGAGGGTATGCACAATATATAGTACACAATATAATAAATCACGTGCTATCTATAGGCTATGTTGTTTAGTTTGCATACATTGTATCATCCACATAATCGTAGCATTATATTACCTCAATTACTTGAAGTTTAAACCAGCCACGTAGAGCACCTCTCCAATAAAAATACCAACTAGAGTGCTCATGGTCGCGGGTACTGAATTAATGTACCTAGGTTATTAAACATAAGGACATGCAATGGGTATACATAATATAGAGTACAAAATGTGAGAAGTCACATGCTATTTATAGGTCATATGGCTATATGTCATCGATTTACATAGATTGTATTAACACACATAACTATAGCCGTGTAACCATTGCATTATATTACCTTAATATCATAGGGTCCAGACCCGCCACACAGTGCACCTCCCCCGATGCGCGTTTCGGCGTGAAGCCTTTCTCAAGGGGTGTATATCCATAGTGACAGTCTGCTATAAATAGGGTCCAAAGACATTATTGCACATGTGCCAAGGTGGGCATGCCCCCAACAAGGCACCACAGGTGCAAAGGCGCCGTGCGGGGCGTACTCACCCAAGCTCTATTCATTGCACATGTTCATGCCGGCATTGCCCGCATACTCGGAAATGCACGGCTTGATGTATATTGTGCATGTCTCCGATGACGCAAATCGCATCACCAATGCTGACTCGATATGCGTCACATGCATTGAATCCCACACCGCGCATGTCCATATGTGATGTGGCAGCGTCACCGTTACCTTGGCATCCAGGGGGCGTCTGCATCAATTAAGATGCCGAAAGCCACCGATGCAGAGGGACCGTGACACCACAGCGTTCGAGCATCGCGGTGTGTGCAGGACAATGTTCATAAAGGAGCCATGATATAATAGAGACGGAGAACACTACAAAAAAGGACATGGAACATAGGTAGAAGAACATAATGATCGATGGGAAAGTTAGTTAATTGGTCAGCAAAAGTAATACATTATGAATTCAATGCATGACAGAAACCCATAAATTTCATTGCACAAATGCATAAAATTCATCTGCATATTCAATATCAATTGATAGGGCATATCTCTGTGTGTGCTGCATATCAAAATTTTAGAGGATAACAATTGTACATATCTATTCATCATATTGTAATCAGAAGTGCAGCACCACATAAGGGAATGCCAAATCAATATGTGACAATGTAAAATTGTTACATTATATTCAGTATATGTGCCCTATACAGTACATCTGCCTAGCATAAATGAATAACAATATCAGGTTATAATATATCCATAATTACAAAACATTATATCAAGCGCCTAGATGGAATATTTAACAAATCATGATACTCTATGTCAAATAAATAGATGAAACAAAGCAGGTGTGCATTACTTGTTTCTTATCGTTCTTATTCATGCTTTCAGTTCATTGGCCTCATCACATTTTTGTTCCTACGTCCATTTTTTGTTATTTCGTTCATTCTTTTGCATGCCCTTATACAGTCATCATGGATAATAATTAGTGCAGAGCGAGCATGCTCGACACTGCTCGGTACTCGCCCGAGCATCTCACTACTCAAGATGTTCGGTGAGCACCGAGCATTTCCGGGTTACTCGGGCGGGAGCTCGGGTCTCCGCCCTGCACGTTTGGCGCTCTTTACAGAGCCAATGAACATGCAGGGATTGCAAGCCAGTCACTGTAATGCCGCAGCCATGTTGTTTGTGGGCATTACAGTGATTGGCTGGCCGCACAGCGTCACCTCAAGTATTTAAAACCAGGAGCCGCCATCTTGGATACAGTCGACCGGATCAGACAGTTTAGGGGCAGTGCTGCAGAGCTAGAGAGAGATTTATACTCCGAAATAGTTAGTGCAGGGTCTCTAAAGCCTGCCAAATCAAACAAACAATCCTTCTCAGGATTAATATCCATCCCAGATATCAGGCAGGCAGGCAGGATGTATATGAAACGCAGTGGTTATACCAACAAACGCTGCATTACAGTCCTGTGTGCTCCTGCTGGTCAAATTGCTAGACTTATTCCCCGGTCTCAGGGGCCAGGAAAAATCCTTTTTTTTCATCTAAATCCTGTATTTATTTTTTTCCTCAGTCAGACTGTACAAATAGGCGTCTTATTAACCTTTTGGTATCCCCCCCCCCAAAAAAAAAAAAAAATTGAGTGTGTCTGTGACTGTTCAGACACCAATATATCTGTTTAAAAAAGTCTGGTGTAGGCCAGATAACTAGAACTGTGGTTTTGCAGTTCCACGGTTCAAAGCTCGGTATTATCCTACTTTTGGCATTTTTTCCGTAAAAAAAAAACAGTAATAGTGTCTCCCTGAGAGTACAGACACAAATATATCTGACTGTTCAGACACAAATATATCTGTTTAAAAGAGTCTGGTGTAGGCCAGATAACTAGAACTGTGGTTTTGCAGTTCCACGGTTCAAAACTCTGTATTATCCTGCTTTTGGCATTTTTTCTGTAAAAAAAAAATAGCAATAGTGTCTCCCTGACTGTTCAGACACAAATATATGTGTTTAAAAGAGTCTGGTGTAGGCCAGATAGCTAGAACTGTGGTTTTGCAGTTCCACGGTTTAAATCTCTGTATTATCCTGCTTTTGGCATTTTTTCCGTAAAAAAACTGTAATAGTGTCTCCCTGACAGTTCAGACACCAATATATCTGTTTAAAAGAGTCTGGTGTAGGCCAGATAACTAGAACTGTGGTTTTGCAGTTCCACGGTTCAAATCTCTGTATTATCCTGCTTTTGGCATTTTTTCCGTAAAAAAAACCCAGTAATAGTGTCTCCCTGACTGTTCAGACACAAATATATCTGTTTAAATGAGTCTGGTGTAGGCCAGAGAAATAGAACTGTGGTTTTGCAGCTCCAAGGTTCAAATCTCTGTATTATCCTGCTTTTGGCATTTTTTCCATAAAAAAAGCAGTAATAGTGTCTCCCTGACTGTTCAGACACAAATATACAGTGGTGGCCAAAAGTATTGGCACCCCTGCAATTCTGTCAGATAATACTCAGTTTCTTCCTGAAAATGATTGCAATCACAAATTCTTTGGTCTTATTATCTTCATTTAATTTACTTGCAAGGAAAAAACACAAAAGAGAATGAAGCAAAAATCAAATCATTGATCATTTCACACAAAACTCCTAAAATGGGCCAGACAAATGTATTGGCACCCTTAGTCTAATACTTGGTTGCACAACCTTTAGCCAAAATAACTGCGAACAACCGCTTCCGGTAACCATCAATGAGTTTCTTACAATGCTCTGCTGGAATTGTAGACCATTCTTCTTTGGCAAACTGCTCCAGGTCCCTTATATTTGAAGGGTGCCTTCTTCAAACTGCCATTTTGAGATCTCTCCACAGGTGTTCTATGGGATTCAGGTCTGGACTCATTGCTGGCCACCTTAGAAGTCTCCAGTGCTCTCTCTAAAAACATTTTATAGTGCTTTTGGAAGTGTGTTTTGGGTCATTGTCCTGCTGGAAGACCCATGACCTCTGAGGGCGACCCAGCTTTCTCACACTGGGCCCTACATTATGCTGCAAAATTTGTTGGCAGTCTTCAGACTTCATAATGCCATGCACACGGTCAAGCAGTCCAGCGCCAGAGGCAGCAAAGCAACCCCAAAACATCAGGGAACCTCCGCCATGTTTGACTGTAGGGACCGTGTTCTTTTCTTTGAATGCCTCATTTTTTTTCCTGTACGCTCTATGTTGATGCTTTTTCCCAAAAAGCTCTTCTTTTGTCTCATCTGACCAGAGAACATTCTTCCAAAACGTTTTAGGCTTTCTCAGGTAAGTTTTGGCAAACTCCAGCCTAGCTTTTTTATGTCTCGGGGTAAGAAGCGGGGTCTTCCTGGGTATCCTACCATACAGTCCTTTTTCATTCAGACGCCGACTGATAGTACGGGTTGACACTGTTGTACCCTCGGACTGCAGGGCAGCTTGAACTTGTTGGATGTTAGTCGAGGTTCTTTATCCTCCATCCGCACAATCTTGCGTTGAAATCTCTTGTCAATTTTTCTTTTCCGTCCATATCTAGGGAGGTTAGCCACAGTGCCATGGGCTTTAAACTTCTTAATGACACTGCGCACGGAAGACGCAGGAACATTCAGGTCTTTGGAGATGGACTTGTAGCCATGAGACTGCTCATGCTTCCTCACAATTTGGTTTCTCAAGTCCTCAGACAGTTCTTTGGTCTTCTTTCTTTTCTCCATGCTCAATGTGGTACACACAAGGACACAGGACAGAGGTTGAGTCAACTTTAATCCATGTTAACTGGCTGCAAGTGTGATTTAGTTATTGCCAACACCTGTTAGGTGCCACAGGTAAGTTACAGGTGCTGTTAATTACACGAATTAGAGAAGCATCACATGATTTTTCAAACAGTGCGAATACTTTTGTCCACCCCCTTTTTTAGGTTTGGTGTGGAATTATATCCAATTTGGCTTTAGGACAATTCTTTTTGTGTTTTTTCATCGAAGACAAATTAAATGAAGATAATAATACCAAAGAATTTATGATTGCAATAATTCTCAGAAAGAAACTGAGTATTATCTGACAGAATTGCAGGGGTGCCAATACTTTTGGCCACCACTGTATCTGTTTAAAAGAGTCTGGTGTAGGCCAGATAACTAGAACTGTGGTTTTGCAGTTCCATGGTTCAAATCTCTGTATTATCCTGCTTTTGGCATTTTTTCCCAAAAAAAACAGTAATAGTGTCTCCCTGACTGTTCAGACACCAATATATCTGTTTAAAAGAGTCAAAGAGTCTGGTGTAGGCCAGATAACTAGAACTGTAGTTTTGCAGTTCCATGGTTCAAATCTCTGTATTATCCTGCTTTTGGCATTTTTTCCATGGAAAAAAACAGTAATAGTGTCTCCCTGACTGTACAGACACCAATATATCTGTTTAAAAGAGTCAAAGAGTCTGGTGTAGGCCAGATAACTAGAACTGTAGTTTTGCAGTTCCACGGTTCAAATCTCTGTATTATCCTGCTTTTGGCATTTTTTCCGTAAAAAAAAACAGTAATAGTGTCTCCCTGACTGTTCAGACACCAATATATCTGTTTAAAAGAGTCTGGTGTAGGCCAGAGAAATAGAACTGTGGTTTTCCTCTTCCACAGCTCTAATCTCCTTTTTATTACCCTTTTTCCATTGATAGTGCGAGTGTAAGCTATTTTACTTCATTTACAATGGGCAAGGTGCGTGGCAAGGGACGTGGAACTGGACATTCTGGTGATGGTGCGTGTAGATGATGGGGCCGTGGCCAAGGTGAAAATGTGCCACAACCAACAGCCACATCTTCTCGCTCCCACTTCTTGACCGAATTACTAGGGAAGCACACTACAACACCAGTATTGCGAACTGATCAGTGTGAACAGGTTATTAATTGGATAGCAGATAATACTTCCAGTTACCTGGGCACCACCACCTCCGGTCTGTCTTCCACACGGTCAAATTTTAATAGCCGTGAGTCTCGACCACATACTCCTCCTCACCCTGATGCTCCTTCCACCCACCATGCCAAGTGTCGTCAGACAGCAACTGATCAAACACTTGGACACTCTGAAGAGCTGTTCACTGGTCCATTTCCATATTTGTGCCCCTCGCCTGCTCCGCTTGAAGTGGTGGAAGAGGAGATCCCATGTAGCGATGCCCAAATATTTGAACAGCCACGGCCAGAGGAAGTCGACGCTGGCAATTTATCACAAGAGATGGACGATGACGAGACACAATTGCCACGAAGTGAGGAGGAGGATCGTGGTGCGCAAGTGGAAGAGGAGGAGGTGGTGGATGATCTAGTAACTGACCCAACATGGCAGGAGGACACGCAGAGCGAGGCCAGCAGCACACAGGGGGAGGAAGGCAGAGTACCCCAACAGGCAGGAAGAAGCAATGTGGTGGCCACAGACAGAAGGCGGGCAACAGTTCCCCGTAACACCAACACGAGGGACGTTGCTAGTACAACCAGTAGGTCTTCTAGAGTCTGGAATTTTTTTAAAGACTCTGCTGATAACCTCAAAAAAGCCATTTGTACCACCTGCCATGCCAGCATCAGCAGGGGTGACAAAACTACCAGCCTGACCACCACCAGCATGATCAGGCACATGTCAGCAAAGCACCCGACTTTGTGGGGCGAACACCAGGGTCCACGACCAGTGTCAGCAGGTGTCATCACTACTTCTTCCACTGTTGTGCGTGTAATAGAACCCCCTATTGTGCTTGCAAGGCGATCCCCTGTCCATACTGCATGTAAAGATGCCCCCTCCACTCAGTCTTTACTTGTTATGGCAGTTTCTCAAGAAACAGCATCAACGTCCACATCCACGTCCCACCGCAGCGTTCAATTGTCCCTATACCAGAGCTTTGAACGAAAGCGCAAATTCGCAGCCATTGCCCCATAGGCCACAGTCCTAAATTCGCACATTTCACGACTGCTTGCATTGGAAATGCTGTCTTTTAGGCTGGTGGAGACGGAATCCTTCCGCAACCTTATGGCGGTGGCCGTCCCTCGGTACTCGGTCCCCAGCCGACACTATTTTGCCCGGTGTGCCATCCCCGCACTACACAAGCACGTGTCCCAAAACATCGGCCGTGCCCTCAACAATGCAGTTACTGGTAGAGTCCACCTGACAACGGACACGTGGACAAGTGCTTGAGGCCAGGGATGGTACATTTCCCTGACGGCACACTGGGTAAACATAGTGGAAGCCGGGACCCAGTCGGTCCTTGGGACGGAACACATCCTCCCCACACCGAGGATTGTGGGCCCTATGTCAGTCAGAGTTGCCCCCACAGTGTACAGCTCCTGCGCATCATCCTCCTCCTCCTCCTCATGTTCAGCCTCCATCTCAGATATCACCACATCAGTTACAAGCTGGAAGCACTGCAGTACTGCCTCAGCCAAGCGGCAACAGGCTGTGCTGAAACTCATAAGCTTAGGTGATAAACCTCACACTGCTTGTGAGTTGTGGACAGCTGTGAAAGAGCAGGCAGATCTGTGGCTGAGACCACTGAACCTACATCCAGGCATGGTCGTGTGTGACAATGGCCGTAACCTGGTGGCGGCTCTGAGGCGAGGTGAGATCACACACGTACCATGCCTGGCTCATGTGCTTAACCTCGTGATTCAGCGGTCTCTTAAATCGTACCCCGAGTTGCCATATCTGCTCGTCAAAGTACGCCACCTATCAGCTCATTTTCGCAATTCGGCTACCGCTTCTGCCGCCCTTGCGGTGCTGCAGCAGCGTTTGCACCTTCCGGCAAACCGACTGGTGTGTGATGTCCCCACATGTTGGAACTCTACCCTCCACATGTTGCAAAGTATTTGTGAGCAGAAGAGAGCAGTTGTGGAGTACCAGCTGCAACAAGGCCGTACATATTCAGGTCAGACTCCACACATAAGACCTCAGGAGTGGACCTGGATGTCTGACATATGTACCATCCTGACAAACTTTGAGGAGTCCACCAAGATGGTGAGTGGCGATGACGCTATCATTAGCATCAGCATCCCACTTGTCTGTCTTTTGCAACGCTCTCTGCAGAGAATTAAAGAGGAGGCATTGCAGCCAGAGTATGATGAGATGGATCAAGAAGCCGTAATGGGCGATTACACACAGCCCAGCCTCATCTCATCCCAACGTGCATTGGGGGACAATGAGGGAGAGGAGGAGGAGGAGGAGGAAGAACAGGAGCTGGTATCATGTGCTATAGACGTTAGTACCTGTACAACTGTCATACCGTCGGTTCAGCGTGGGTGGCCTGAGGACAGGGGGGAGGAGGAGGAGGAAGAGGAGGAGAGTATGGTCAGTCGTCATCTTGGTGAGGACACGGAAGTCTTGCCCGTTACCAGTCTGGCATGCATGGCTGGCTTTATGTTACGCTGACTTAACCGTGACCCTCACATTGTCAAAATGTTGGGTGACAGTCATTACTGGTTGGTGACACTTTTAGACCCCTGCTACAAGGAGAACTTTCACTCTCTTATTGCTGAGGTGGAGAGGTCTACAAAAATGGAGCAGTACCAGAAGGTCCTTTCTGCAGAACTGCTAAAAAAATTACCATCTGAACATGCAAGCGGCAGAGGTCACAGTTCGTTGCCCAACCAAGGCATACAGACGAGAGAGATGCAACTCCAATCCAGCGGGGGCAGGGGAACACTGTCAACATTCTGGGACAGTTTTCTGAGACCCGCCCAGCTTACAGGCCTTGAGGCGCTGGGTACTCTCACAAGGAGAGGAAAGTTTCAAAAGATGGTGAGGGAGTACCTTGCCGACCGTACCAGCATCCTCCGTGATTCCTCTGTGCCTTTTAATTATTGGGTATCCAAGCTGGACACTTAGAATGAACTCGCTCTGTACGCCTTGAAGGTCCTGGCCTGCCCTGCCGCTAGCTTGTTATCGGAGCGTATTTTTAGTGCCGCTGGGGGAATTATAACTGATAACCACACTCGCCTGTCAACTGACAATGCTGACAAGCTGACCCTTATCAAAATGAACAAGGGCTGGATTGGTCCAGACTTCTCATCACTAGTGTTGAGCCACCCCCGTAGTGTTCGAGTTCGGTTCGGTTCGTCGAACACCCGTGTGTTCGCCGAACTGTTCGTCGAACTGTTGTTAGAACCTTGCTCTTAGGTTTTTTTTCCTTTGCTGGTCACATGACCTTGTTGGCCTATTTAAGCCTGCTCCGCCCTTCTGGCTTTGCTGGACTTCATTGTATATCTACTTTCTAGCTAGCCTTTGCTCTGTGTCTTGCTCTGTTAGTTTGCTTGGTCTACTGACCTCTATGTTCTATATATTTTGTTTGTTCGTCTGTCTGCTACTATTTCTGTTAGGAGGTGTCCCATATTCCTCCCAGTCCTTAGTACTTGTAGGGATTCCTTCCCCACATCTATAGGTCTCCGTACAGACTAGCTTAGGACTTTAGCAGGTCTGATCGCAGGATCAGGTTCCCTGTTACATCGTAGGGATTTAGCTGAGTTCTATCGTAGGGACAGATCTCCTCTCTTTCCTTAGCTCTGGTAGCAGAACATAACAGTAAGTCCAGCCAGCAAATTCTCTAAGGAAAGATTTTTCTGTTCCATCATGGTGTCGGTTCAGGATTTGGTTCATCGCCTGCAGGGACTCTCTCTGGAGGTGGCCGAGCTCCGTCAGCACGTGAGTAACTGTCCTGGAGCACATTTCTTGGAGCCTAAGGTATGTTTGCCGGATTTATTTTTTGGTGAACACCGAGAATTTTTTTCATTTAAAAATGCTTGCTTATTGTATTTTCGTTTGAGACCTAAGTCCTCTGGGGATGAATCCCAGCGCGTAGGGTTCATAATGTCACTTTTGCGCAAAGAGCCTGAGGAGTGGGCCTTTTCTTTGCAACCTAGTGATACATGCTTCAGATCAGTGGATAGTTTTTTTTCTGCTTTGGGACTATTATATGATGATCCTGACCGTGTCGCATCAGCTGAGACTGAGTTGAGACGTTTAAAACAGGGATCAGGTAATGTGGAAAAATATTGTACTCATTTCCGTCGTTGGTCTACTCAAACAGGGTGGAACGATTCTGCTCTGAAAAGTCTATTTCTTGCTGGGCTCAGTGAAAGGGTTAAAGACCTGCTAATTGCTTATCCTACACCTGAAGATTTGCAACAGGCTATGCAATTAGCTATACGGGTGGATAGAAGACTGCGTGCAAGGGTTAATGAGAGCAAATCCTCTGCTATGTCAGTTTCTGGTTATGAGAATGTGTGTACTAACAGTGGTGAACCGATGGAGATTGGATCGGTGGCACCTCGCTCTCAAGAAAAAGACCGTCGATTTTCTGAAGGCTTGTGTTTCTATTGCGGAAAATCTGGTCATTTGATTAAAGGTTGTGAGCTTCGTATGAAGAAAGAAAAAACAATGGTCAGTCACGCCCGTATTGCCTGTTTAAATTCCAAGGGTATATTTTTAGCTGCTTCCACGATTGCTCAGAAAAAATTAATGGAATTTCGGGTGTTTGTTGATTGCGGGTCTACTCTGAATGTAATTGATGGGGGATTCGTGGAAAGACTCAATTTAAAACCCGAACCTTTATCATCCCCCATTGCTGTGGTTTCTGTGGATGGTTCCCCTTTGAAGAATATTACTCTCAAGGTCTGTGAATTTCCTCTCACTATTAATGGTGTTCACCATGAGAAATTGGATTTGGTAGTGTTGAATAACTTGCCTTCTCCAGTAATATTGGGATTGCCCTGGTTAAAATTTCACAATCCTGTACTGGATTGGTCTACCAGTGAAATTAAATCCTGGAGCCATAAATGTTATGACAAGTGTTGTAACGGGCGTATTGCAGCTTTGGATAGGGGAGAATTGCCTGTTCCTATTCAGGATTTTTGGAGAGTTTTTTCTGAGAAGGAATCGCAGGTTTTGCCTCCCCATAGAGACTATGATTGTTCTATTGAATTTGTCCCTGGAGCGACTCTTCCTAAAAGTCGTTTATTTAACCTTACTATTCCTGAGAGGAAGGCTTTGGAGGAATACATACAGACAAGTTTGGCCGCCGGTCACATTAGGCCCTCTAAGTCTCCTGTGGCGGTTGGATTTTTTTTTGTAAAAAAAAAGGACGGCGGTTTACGTCCTTGTCTGGATTTTCGTGAGATTAACAAAATTACTGTACGCAATCCTTACCCACTGCCATTGATTCCTGATCTGTTTAACCAGTTAATGGGGGCCAAGTGGTTCTCTAAAATTGACCTTAAGGGGGCATACAATCTGTTGCGCATGAAGGAGGGTGACGAATGGAAGACTGCTTTTAACACTCCTGTGGGTCATTTTGAGAATCTGGTTATGCCTTTTGGTCTTACTAATGCTCCTGCATTTTTTCAGAATCTGATTAATGACATCCTTATACCTTTGATCGGCAAAAATGTGGTTGTGTATTTGGATGACATTTTGATTTATTCGCCGGATCTGGAGTCTCATTGGCGGAGCGTGCGTGAGGTATTACAGTTATTAATGGACAATTCGCTTTTTGCTAAGCTGGGGAAATGTGAGTTCGCTGTACAGAGAATTAGTTTTTTGGGCTACATTATCTCCAGCAAAGGTTTTGAGATGGATCCGGTTAAGGTTCAGGCTGTGCAGGAATGGCCTAGGCCTATTGGTTTGAAATCGATACAGAGGTTTTTGGGTTTCGCCAATTACTACAGAAAATTCATAAAAAATTTTTCTAGTATTGTCAAACCTCTGACTGATCTCACCAGGAAAGGTGCTGATGCGGTTCAGTGGTCTTCTGAGGCCATTGAAGCTTTTGTGTATCTCAAGGAGAGGTTCACCTCTGCTCCCATCCTTATGCAGCCTGATGTTACTAGGCCGTTTTTGGTTGAGGTTGATGCTTCCTCTGTGGGGGTTGGCGCAGTATTGTCTCAGGATAACGGGGATGGATTACATCCCTGTGCCTTTTTTTCAAAAAATTTTTCGGAGACTGAACTGAATTATGATATTGGTAATCGGGAATTATTGGCTATTAAACTCGCATTTGAACACTGGCGCCACTTCTTGGAAGGTGCGGAATTTCCCGTTCAGGTTCTTACGGATCATAAAAATCTGATATATCTTGATGCTGCCAAGCGCCTGAATGCCCGTCAGGCTAGGTGGGCACTGTTTTTCTCGCGGTTTAATTTCTCCGTTACTTACATCCCTGGTACTAAGAATGTTAAGGCGGATGCCTTGTCTCGCAGTTTTTCTCCCATAGTCGGTGCTGAGAAAGAGGAGAACATTTTACAAGAAGGTGTTGTGATAGCTGCTTTGGACTCCGTTTTGGAAAATGAGATTCTTAAAGCACAGGAGAATGCCCCTTCTAACACTCCTCATGGGAGGTTGTTTGTGCCTGGGACCTTTAGGAGAGATTTGTTTGTTGAGTGTCACGAATCTCGGTTGGCAGGTCATCCCGGAATCTCTGAGACCAAGAGACTGGTGGGTCGCAGTTTTTGGTGGCCTGGATGGCAGAAGGAAGTCATTAAGTGGGTGCGTCAATGTACTATATGTGCTAGATCTAAGTCCTCACATACTCCTGCTGCGGGGTTGCTTTGTCCTTTGGAGGTTCCCAGTGCTCCTTGGACACATTTGGCTATGGACTTTATAACTGACCTTCCCCCCTCTGAGGGTTTTACTGTCATCTGGGTGGTCGTGGACCGTTTTAGCAAGATGTGTCACTTGGTTCCCTTTGTCAAACTGCCCTGCGCTAAAACTCTCGCTAAGGCCTTTGTCAAGGAAATTGTCAGACTTCATGGCGTTCCTACTGACATTGTTTCTGATAGGGGTCCTCAGTTCGTGGCTCGTTTTTGGCGTGCCTTTTGTGACAGGTTGGGAGTTCATTTATCGTTCTCGTCCGGATATCATCCTGAATCTAATGGCCAGACAGAAAGGAAAAACCAGGATGTTGAGCAGTTCTTGCGTTGTTTTGTGGCAGACAATCAAGAGGGGTGGTCTGAGTTTCTGCCACTTGCTGAATTTGCTCTGAACAATCATACATCTTCTTCTGCTGGTTGTTCGCCTTTTTTTTGTTGTTCTGGGAGACATCCGTCGTTTGGGTCGTTCTCCAAGTTGGGATCTGCCGTGCCTGAGGAGGAGAATTTTTCCGGTGATTTGGAGAGAGTTTGGACGGATGTGCGTGGTAATCTTCAGGAGGCCAACAGAAAATCTAAGGACTACTTTGATAGGAAACGACAGGAGGTTTTGTTCGCTGTTGGTGACATGGTTTGGTTGTCCTCTAGGAATCTGCGGTTGAGGATTCCTTCTAAGAAATTGGGTCCCAAGTTTGTAGGGCCCTTTAAGGTGCTTCAGGTTGTCAACCAATCTGCTGTTAGGTTGGAGGTTCCTACCTCCTGGAGAATTAATCCGGTATTTCATGTCTCTCTGCTGAAAAAAGCTGTTGTATCGGATTGTGACGCCTCTGCCTCTGTTCCACCGGTGGTGGAGGACGGGGAATATGAAATTTCTCGCATCCTTAACTCTAGACTGTATAGAGGTAGTTTGCAGTATCTTGTGGCCTGGAAAGGTTTCGAACCCGAGGATAACTCTTGGGTGAGGTCGGATGATGTTTCCGCGTCCAGACTTATCAGAGCGTTTCACAGGAGATTTCCTGATAAGCCTGGTCCTAGGGGATCCGGAGGATCCTCTTAGAAGGGGGGGTACTGTTAGAACCTTGCTCTTAGGTTTTTCTTCCTTTGCTGGTCACATGACCTTGTTGGCCTATTTAAGCCTGCTCCGCCCTTCTGGCTTTGCTGGACTTCATTGTATATCTACTTTCTAGCTAGCCTGTGCTCTGTGTCTTGCTCTGTTAGTTTGCTTGGTCTACTGACCTCTATGTTCTATATATTTTGTTTGTTCGTCTGTCTGCTACTATTTCTGTTAGGAGGTGTCCCATATTCCTCCCAGTCCTTAGTACTTGTAGGGATTCCTTCCCCACATCTATAGGTCTCCGTACAGACTAGCTTAGGACTTTAGCAGGTCTGATCGCAGGATCAGGTCCCCTGTTACATCGTAGGGATTAAGCTGAGTTCTATCGTAGGGACAGATCTCCTCTCTTTCCTTAGCTCTGGTAGCAGAACATAACAGCTAGATGACGAAAAAAATTATATTGAATTTGCAACCTGGTGGAGGTTAGTATAGATGGACTAATAGAACAAGTCCCACACACTGCTACAAGCCAAAATATTTTTTCAGAGCTAGATGCAGAAAAAAATTATATTGAATTTGCAACCTGGTGGAGGTTAGTATAGAAGGACTAATAGAACAAGTCCCACACACTGCTACAAGCCAAAATATTTTTTCAGAGCTAGATGCAGAAAAAATTATATTGAATTTGCAACCTGGTGAAGGTTAGTATAGACGGACTAATAGAACAAGTCCCACACACTGCTACAAGCTGAAATATTTTTTCAGAGCTAGATGCAGAGAAAAAATTTATTGAATTTGCAACCTGGTGGAGGTTAGTATAGCTGGACTAATAGAACAAGTCCCACACACTGCTAGAAGCCGAAATATTTTTTCAGAGCTAGATGCAGAAAAAAATTATATTGAATTTGCAACCTGGAGGAGGATAGTATAGATGGACTAATAGAACAAGTCCCACACACTGCTAGAAGCCGAAATATTTTTTCAGAGCTAGATGCAGAAAAAAATTATATTGAATTTTCAACCTGGTGGAGGTTAGTATAGATGGACAAATAGAACAAGTCCCACACACTGCTACAAGCCAAAATATTTTTTCAGAGCTAGATGCAGAAAAAAATTATATTGAATTTGCAACCTGGTGGAGGTTAGTATAGATGGACTAATAGAACAAGTCCCACACACTGCTACAAGCCAAAATATTTTTTCAGAGCTAGATGCAGATGAAAATTATTTTTAATTTGCAACCTGGTGGAGGTTAGTTTAGATGGACTAATAGAACAAGTCCCATACACTGCTTCAAGCCGAAGCCCAAATATTTTTTCAGAGCTAGATGCTAATAAAAATTATATTTAATTTGCAACCTGGTGGAGGTTAGTACAGATGGACTAATAGAACAAGTCCCACACACTGCTACAAGCCGAAATATTTTTTCAGAGCTAGATGCAGAAAAAAATTATATTGAATTTGCAACCTGGTGGAGGTTAGTATAGATGGACTAATAGAACAAGTCCCACACACTGCTACAAGCCGAAATATTTTTTCAGAGCTAGATGCAGAAAAAAATTATATTGAATTTGCAACCTGGTGGAGGTTAGTATAGATGGACTAATAGAACAAGTCCCACACGCTGCTACAAGCCGAAATATTTTTTCAGAGCTAGATGCAGAAAAAAATTATATTGAATTTGCAACCTGGTGGAGGTTAGTATAGATGGACTAATAGAACAAGTCCCACACACTGCTACAAGCCCAAATATTTTTTCAGGGCTAGATGCAGTTAAAAATTATTTTGAATTTGCAACCTGGTGGAGGTTAGTATAGATGGACTAATAGAACAAGTGCCACACACTGCTGCAAGCCGAAGCCCAAATATTTTTCAGAGCTAGATGCAGATAAAAATTATATTGAATTTGCAACCTGGTGGAGGTTAGTATAGATGGACTAATAGAACAAGTCCCACACACTGCTACAAGCCGAAATATTTTTTCAGAGCTAGATGCAGAAAAAAATTATATTGAATTTGCAACCTGGTGGAGGTTAGTATAGATGGACTAATAGAACAAGTCCCACTCACTGCTACAAGCCGAAATGTTTTTTCAGAGCTAGATGCAGAAAAAATTATATTGAATTTGCAACCTGGTGAAGGTTAGTATAGATGGACTAATAGAACAAGTCCCACACACTGCTACAAGCTGAAATATTTTTTCAGAGCTAGATGCAGAAAAAAAATATATTGAATTTGCAACCTGGTGGAGGTTAGTATAGATGGACTAATAGAACAAGTCCCACACACTGCTAGAAGCCGAAATATTTTTTCAGAGCTAGATGCAGAAAAAAATTATATTGAATTTGCAACCTGGAGGAGGATAGTATAGATGGACTAATAGAACAAGTCCCACACACTGCTACAAGCCAAAATATTTTTTCAGAGCTAGATGCAGATGAAAATTATTTTTAATTTGCAACCTGGTGGAGGTTAGTTTAGATGGACTAATAGAACAAGTCCCATACACTGCTTCAAGCCAAAGCCCAAATATTTTTTCAGAGCTAGATGCTAATAAAAATTATATTTAATTTGCAACCTGGTGGAGGTTAGTACAGATGGACTAATAGAACAAGTCCCACACACTGCTACAAGCCGAAATATTTTTTCAGAGCTAGATGCAGAAAAAAATTATATTGAATTTGCAACCTGGTGGAGGTTAGTATAGATGGACTAATAGAACAAGTCCCACACACTGCTACAAGCTGAAATATTTTTTCAGAGCTAGATGCAGAAAAAAATTATATTGAATTTGCAACCTGGTGGAGGTTAGTATAGATGGACTAATAGAACAAGTCCCACACGCTGCTACAAGCCGAAATATTTTTTCCAGAGCTAGATGCAGAAAAAAATTATATTGAATTTGCAACCTGGTGGAGGTTAGTATAGATGGACTAATAGAACAAGTCCCACACACTGCTACAAGCCCAAATATTTTTTCAGGGCTAGATGCAGTTAAAAATTATTTTGAATTTGCAACCTGGTGGAGGTTAGTATAGATGGACTAATAGAACAAGTGCCACACACTGCTGCAAGCCGAAGCCCAAATATTTTTCAGAGCTAGATGCAGATAAAAATTATATTGAATTTGCAACCTGGTGGAGGTTAGTATAGATGGACTAATAGAACGAGTCCCACACACTGCTACAAGCCGAAATATTTTTTCAGAGCTAGATGCAGAAAAAAATTATATTGAATTTGCAACCTGGTGGAGGTTAGTATAGATGGACTAATAGAACAAGTCCCACTCACTGCTACAAGCCGAAATGTTTTTTCAGAGCTAGATGCAGAAAAAAATTATATTGAATTTGCAACCTGGTGGAGGTTAGCATAGATGGACTAATATAATGATGCTATGCCCAAAAGGTCTGACTTCACTAGGTGCAGTAAAAAAATTGGTATTCTATACACAGGTGGTGTAGCTTGCAACACAGATAGGCTACTCCACTGACTAACACACACTGCAAGAGGCCAAAAAGGATTTGCTTTGCTAGATTTAGCCAAATGCTGTGAAAAAAACTTGCACAGCACAAAAACAGACCTGCCTGGCAAAAAGTGAGAGGAACTGATGTAACCTAGTCCTCAAAAGGACTGCAATTACAATTAGTCTTTACTCCCAACCTATCTATTTAAGAGCACAGTCCTGCCTGATAAAAGTGATAGGAGCTGATGTAACCTAGCCCTGAAAGGACTGCGATTACAATTAGTCTTTACTCCCAACCTATCTATTTAAGAGCACAGACCTGCCTAATAAAAGTCATAGGAAATGATGTAACCTAGTCCTTAAAAGAACTGCAATCATAACTATTCCCTACTCCCAAGCTATCTGTAGATTTGTGCGAAAATTGGCTTGAAATGAACAAAGTATAGCGCACACAGCAAAAGCGGTGCCGTCTAACACACAGCTGCAGCAGTGAGAAAATGGTGGCGACGGGGAAAATGGCTGGGTCTTATAGGGCAAGGACATGTGACATACACTGCCAATGACACATGCCCTTGCTTGTGTGAAAAAAAGCAGTTCGCTCCGTGTGTGCGCTGCTGATAGGCTGACAGATTGCACCTCCCCACTGTAAATGCGGGATAGAGAAAAAAAAATGGAGATCTTCTTTATTTATGCAGAGATCCATCCCCTGCCCCTCCCCCCGCCCCGCTGTACACTCAAACTGCGTATTAACATTAATTTTCAGCATTACTGAGAAAAAATCCAGTTATGATTTTGGTGCACAAACGGTTATCGAACATAACCTCGAACAGCCGAATTTTTTTCAAATTGTTCGTGTTCGCCGAACGGCTCGAACACCGCCCAAAACATCTCGAATTTGAGATTGGCGAACAGTTCGAGTCGAACACCGCTCATCTCTAATTAAAACGTCTTGTTAAGCTACTGTGACTTCCACGTCTCTCCCAAGGGGCATTAAAACCGTCTTGTTAAGCTACTTTGACCTCCATGTCTCTTCCAACGGGCATTAAAACCATCTTGTTAAGCTACTGTGACCTCCACGTCTCTTCGAAGGGGCATTAAAACCATCTTGTTAAGCTACTGTGACCTCCACGTCTCTTCCAAGGGGCATTAAAACTGTCTTGTTAAGCTACTGTGACCTCCACGTCCCTTCCAAGGGGCATTAAAACCGCCTTGTTAAACCACTCTGACCTCCACGTCTCTTCCAAGGGGCATTAAAACCGTCTTGTTAAGCTACTGTGACCTCCACGTCTCTCCCAAGGGGCATTAAAACTGTTTTGTTAAGCTACTGTGACCTCCACGTCTCTTCCAAGGGGCATTAAAACCATCTTGTTAAGCTACTGTGACCTCCACGTCTCTTCCAAGGGGCATTAAAACTGTCTTGTTAAGCTACTGTGACCTCCACGTCTCTTCCAAAGGGCATTAAAACTGTCTTGTTAAGCTACTTTGACCTCCACGTCTCTTCCAAGGGGCATTGAAACCGTCTTGTTAAGCTACTGTGACCTCCACGTCTCTTCCAAAGGGCATTAAAACCGTCTTGTTAAGCTAATGTGACCTCCACGTGTCTTCCAAGGGGCTTGAAAACCATCTTGTTAAACCACTCTGACCTCCACGTCTCTTTCAAGGGGCATTAAAACCGTTGTGTTAAGCTACTGTGACCTCCACGTCTCTTCCACAGGGCATTTAAACCGTCTTGTTAAACCACTCTGAACTCCACGTCTCGTCCAAGGGGCATTAAAACCGTCTTGTTAAGCTACTGTGACCTCCACGTCTATTCCAAGGGGCATTAAAACCATCTTGTTAAACAACTCTGACCTCCACGTCTCTTCCAAGGGGCATTAAAACCGTCGTGTTAAGCTACTGTGACCTCCACGTCTCTTCCAAGGGGCATTAAAACTGTCTTGTTAAGCTACTGTGACCTCCACGTCTCTTCCAAGGGGCATTAAAACCGTCTTGTTAAGCTACTGTGACCTCCACGTCTATTCCAAGGGGCATTAAAACCATCTTGTTAAACAACTCTGACCTCCACATCTCTTCCAAGGGGCATTAAAACCGTTGTTTTAAGCTACTGTGACCTTCACGTCTCTTCCAAGGGGCATTAAAACTGTCTTGTTAAGCTACTGTGACCTCCACGTCTCTTCCAAGGGGCATTAAAACTGTCTTGTTAAGCTACTGTGACCTCCACGTCTCTTCCAAAGGGCATTAAAACCGTCTTGTTAAGCTAATGTGACCTCCACGTGTCTTCCAAGGGGCATTAAAACCATCCTGTTAAACCACTCTGACCTCCACGTCTCTTTCAAGGGGCATTAAAACCGTTGTGTTAAGCTACTGTGACCTCCACGTCTCTTCCACAGGGCATTTAAACCGTCTTTTTAAACCACTCTGAACTCCACGTCTCTTCCAAGGGGAATTAAAACCGTCTTGTTAAGCTACTGTGACCTCCACGTCTCTTCCAAAGGGCATTAAAACCGTCTTGTTAAACAACTGTGACCTCCACGTCTCTTCCAAGGGGCATTAAAACCGTCGTGTTAAGCTACTGTGACCTCCACGTCTCTTCCAAGGGGCATTAAAACCGTCTTGTTAAGCTACTATGACCTCCACGTCTCTTCCAAGGGGCATTAAAACCATCTTGTTAAACCTCTCTGACCTCCACGTCTTCCAAAGGGGCATTAAAACCGTCTTGTTAAGCTACTGCGACCTCCACGTCTCTTCCAAGGGGCATTAAAACCGTCTTGTTAAACCACTCTGAACTCCACCTCTATTCCAAGGGGCATTAAAACCGTCTTGTTAAACCACTATGAATTCCACATCTTATCCAATGGGCATCAAAACAGTCTTGTAAAACCACTCTGAACTCCACAGCTCTTCCAATGGGTATTGAAATGTTGTTTTTAATTACCTCTAACCTCCACGACTCTTCCAACGGGCATTGAATTTCCTCAAAATTTTAGTCAGATTTTGCTTTTCAATGCATAGATGAACACTAAGGGAGACCCACTCCCCAATAATGGGTACAATGTTTTTAGTATGCTGTAATCCACGTCTGTTTCAAGGGGCATTGCAGTTCTTCATGATTTTTGGAAAGCCTTTCTTTCACTGCTTAGGCCAACAGTGTACAGGAGACCCAGTTGCTATAAATGGAAAAAACGGTTTAGTTAAGGCCCTCTGACCTCCATGTCACTTCCAAGGGTCATTGGAGTGCCTCTAAATTTTTGGTAGGCATTGCACTCCCTGTATGCCCTATAACATTGTAGCCGAACCACTCCTTTTGGTACAGAAACATATCCTACAAGACATGTGTGGTTGACTGGCCTGATATTGATGTGAATGGTCCCTGTTCCTCCTGCTCTTTCTCCTTTGCCACCACCTCATCCATCATTCATCACCTGAAGCTTTGTTTTAATGGGAGTCAAAGAACTGGGATAGTAGCAGGAAAATATCCAGCAATCCTCGGAGGAGGTAGGATATGCGCCAAAACGCTGACCACCTCAGGCCTAGCCGCTACTACATACATGCGCTTGCATTCAAAGGAATAGAAAGCTAAGGAGATGGATGGCCTCATGATCATGAATAATTTACTCGTTGTGTATGAGGCCGACCACTGCTGCTGTCTACCTTCTGAACTTTGTGTTGAAGCCTGATTGACCCAGGACCCGCAATCCTCTATGTCTGGAGGACGTGTTGCATCCCAGTGTCCAACTGTGCACGGGATACAGTTGGACACTGGGATGCAACACGATGCTTCCACAATATTAACCCAATATGAAGGCGTCAGTGAGATGGACCATCCCTGGCCACATTCACTTGTCCACGTGTTTGTGGTTAGGCTGTCCTTCCCACTAAATGCACTGGGGAGGGCACAGGTATTGTTTTGGTATGCGCGCTTGTGTACAAGGCTCACCGGGACAAATACTGGCGGCTGGGGACCGTGTATGGACACCCGGCTGCCCCCAGTCGGCTGGGGACCGTGTGTGGGCACCCGGCCACGGGGCGGCTGGGGACCGAGTATGGACACCCGGCCGCCCCCTGGCGGCTGGGGACCAAGAGTGGACACCCAGCCGCCGGGCGGCTGGGGACTGAGTATGGATACCAGGCCTCTGATGCAGCCATGACGTGGTGGCCAGATTCCGCCTCCACATGCCTAAAAGGCCCAAATTCAAGTGCAAGCAAGCAGTATGGTATTGCAGCCTGGGGGTGGGTGGGTGGCAGGCTGCAATACTTGCGCTTGCATTGCAAGGAATGGGGGAGGTACAATTGAACACTGCCCTGGGACTAGAACTTGCATGGGGATAGTTGCAAGTCTGCATCTTCTGATGCATCAAGGATCACTTCTGATGGGCACACTTTTAGGCAGTGACCTGGGTGTCAGAGATGCTTCCAGGGGTCTTCCCCATGCTGTTCCCATGTCTTTTCAGCACTATATGCATGTGTCACACAGCACATGGCCAAATAAGATTGTAAAATGTTAAAATGACACACCCGAGTATCACGGTGAGCTTAGCCCGAGCTTCGAGCACCCAAGCATTTTAGTGCTCGCTCAACACTAGTTACAACCCTAATGGATTAGACAGAGAATATGAGACTAATCGTTTTTAATATAATATTGTTTTCTTGATATGTCCCATTCTCTTTCTTTTAGACAGCCTAAGTGCGGTAATGGGAGTTTGGATTTATCAACTTCTATTGAAAAAAAAGAAAAGGATACTCCACATTGATCATAAGGCATAATTTATTTGGTGATAAGTAAATAGCAAATAATAAAATAATTGACCTTTTCTAGCAGAATTTTAAATAATTAAAAATAATTAAAGATTATTATTATTATTGATTATTATTATTATTTATTTATGTAGCGCCATTGATTCCATGG
The DNA here is from genome assembly GCF_046119375.1 of Phyllobates terribilis. Taxonomy (NCBI): domain Eukaryota; kingdom Metazoa; phylum Chordata; class Amphibia; order Anura; family Dendrobatidae; genus Phyllobates; species Phyllobates terribilis. The sequence continues at coordinate 192,828,436 of NW_027362772.1, read as the reverse complement.
TTCTGTACATAAGAAGGGGCTACATACCAAGTAAAGATATCACTTACAGTAAACAATCATAGACTGGTACAGAGGGAAGAGGACCCTTTCCTTGCGGGCTTACATTCTACAGGAATGGAGAAGGAGACTGTGTGTGGGAGGCAGGGGTGGATTAAGAGTAGCAAGGGCCCCGGGCAGTTTAGACGGCGTGGCCCGCCCCCCCCACACACACCTGATGTATCACATGACTTGTCACATGATCCCCCTTTGATAGATCATGTGATAGTTCATGTGAAATTAATTCTGCACAATATTAATATATTAATTATAATTATTTTTTATATTAATTGTATGACTTAATATTGAGCACAATTAAGTATGCTGACATCCCCCTATGTATGTAGGGTCTCATACTGTATAATATGAGCTTTCACATAATCCTCCTATACACAGCAGGAGGCCGCACGGCGCCCCCCCAGACACAGCCGGAGGCCACACGGCGCCCCCCCAGATACAGCCGGAGGCCACACGGCGCCCCCCCCAGATACAGCAGGAGGCCGCACGGCACCCTCCCTCAGATGCAGCAGGGGGCCGCACGGCGCCCCCCCCAGATACAGCCGGAGGCCGCACGGTGCCCCCCCTCCCAGATACAGCCGGAGGCCGCACGGTGCCCCCCCAGATACAGCCAGAGGAAGCACGGTGTCCCCCACCCCAGATACAGCCAGAGGCCGCACGGCGCCTCCCTCAGATACAGTCAGAGGCCGCATGGCGCCCCCCTCCAGATACAGCCAGAGGCCGCACGGCGCCCCCCCAGATACAGCCAGAGGCCGCACGGCGCCCCCCCAGATACAGTCAGAGGCCGCATGGTGCCCCCCCAGATACATCCAGGGGCCGCACGGCGCCCCCCCAGATACCGCCAGAGGCCGCACGGTGCCCCCCCAAGACACCGCCAGAGGCCGGATGGCACCCCCCCAGATACCACCAGAGGCCGCACAGCGTCCCCCCAGATACAGCCAGAAGCCGCACGGCGCCCCCCTCAGATACAGCCAGAGGCCTCATGGCGCCCCCCCAGATACAGCCAGAGGCCGCACGGCACCCCCCCCAGATACAGCCAGAGGCCGCACGGTGCCCCCCCCAGATACAGCCGGAGGACGCACGGCACACCCCCCTCAGATACAGCCAGAGGCCGCCCCCCTCAGATACAGCCAAAGGCCTCACGGCGCCCCCCCCAGATACAGCCAGAGGCCACACGGCGCCCCCCCAGATACAGCCAGAGGCCGCACGGCGCCCCCCCAGATACAGCCAGAGGCCGCACGGCGCCCCCCCAGATACAGCCAGAGGCCGCACGGTGCCCTCCCCAGATACAGCCGGAGGACGCACGGCGCCCCCCCCAGATACAGCCGGAGAACGCACGGCGCCCCCCCCAGATACAGCTGGAGAACGCATGGCGTCCCCCCCCAGATACAGCCGGAGGACGCACGGCGCCCCCCCAGATACAGCCGGAGGACGCACGGTGCCCCCCCCAGATACAGCCGGAGGACGCACGGTGCCCCCCCAGACACAGCCGGAGGACGCACGGTGCCCCCCCCAGATACATCAGGAGGCCGCATACACACAAACAAACATATACAGACATATACAAAGACAAATACATACACGCATAGGCAGCGTGCCCACTGTGCGTTTTTCAAGCGTTTTTGCCACGGAATTTCCGCAGCTAAAACGCTGAAAAAACGCTTGGTAATACATGCCCCATGGTCTCCAATGATAATCCACATGTACTTTGCACATGCTGCGGAAATTTCCAATGCGGATTATCATTGCAGAAAAAAACGCAGCATGTCCATTAATTTTGCGGACACGCAGCCTAATTGCCGCCATTGATTTGCATTGAATCGCTTAATATCCGCATGACTACATGTGCAAATGCGGATATTAAGCGATTCAATGTCCGGATGGTACCCAGGTTTTGAGAAGAGGAGGCTCTCATCCAGACCCGGGTACCATAGTACCTGTAAAAAAAAGAATTTAAAATAAAAAAATAAAGATTATACTCACCTTCTGATGGCCCCCGGTCTCCTCAGCGATACGTCCGGTCTGTTGTATGCGTCGCGGTGGTGTGAAAGGACCTGCCATGACGTCATTTAGTCATGTGACAGGTCACTCGACAGCTGACCGGCTGTCGCGTAACCTGTCACATGACTAAATGATGTCATGAAAGGTCCTTTCATACCACCGTGAGCCGCCCAACACACCGGACGCATCGCTGAGGAGACCGGGGGCCATCGGAAGGTAAGTATAATCTTTATTTTTTACCATTCTTATTCTTTTTTTTAACTATTACTTGGTCACACTATATATGCTGGTTGCATGGATTTATATAGTGTGACCAAGTTGTCAAGCACTTTTCCAAGTGATGCTAAAATCGCTTGGAAAAGTGCTTGATAACCCGCATGCGGAAATGCATGCAAAAATGCTTGACAAACGCTTCTACCTGGCGGGAAAAACGCATGTAAAATCTGCATGCGTTTTTCCTGCCATGGAGAAGCGGAAAAAATATGCAGCATTTCTGCATCGTGGGCACATAGCCATAAACACATTTAAAACACAAAAATACATATAAACAGACATATCACACAATGATATCTGCACACATTGACACATCACTCACTGTCCCCCTGCTGGGCTCCAGTCGTCCAGCTCCTCTATGGTGGTAAGAAGCAGTGCAGGGCACACTGCATGACGTCACGCTAGCAGACACTGCCGCACACAGGGCCATGTCTTCTAGCTGTGATGCACGATATGCAGATATGCGCACACATGCACAAGGTACGCAGATATGCGCACAGACACATGCATACGTACATATCTTATAAACACATAAAACTGTCCTGTCCAGCAGCTCCTCAGGCATGTCTCAGTGCAGAGCCGCCGGCATGTCACAAACATGGCCCTGGACCATCAGAGGGGCCCACTCACCGTTGGGGCCTGGGCTGCTTCTACAGCATCTGTGTAGGACCTCTGGTGCTGCATGATTGCCGGCACTTCACCTGACATGGCCGTGCGCTGTGCAGTTGTGTCTGGTAGTAATGGCGCGGCAGGGGCAATACACAAGCACAATTATAGGCGCAGTGTCGCCCCTGCCGTGTCACTAATACCAGACACAGCCGCACAGCTCAAGACCATGTCAGGTGAAGTGCCAGCGGTCCTGCACAGGGGAAGCAGCCCGGGCCACGACAGCGAGTGAGCCCCTCTGATGGTCCACAAATACATAGATATAGATACATACATACACATACATACACATATTATATATATATATATATATATATATATATATATATATATAACACACACACACTGCACATGGACTTACCCTTTCTGTACATGATGCAGGTTCTTCCATCTTCTCTGTGGGGCAGCCTCCCCTCCTCTTGGGGCACGACTGCAGAGCTCTGGTGTAATTGCAGGGCAGGAGGGGGAGAGCAGAGAGGTAACATTCAGACCCGGGTAGGGGGCAGGGAGAGCAGTGGCCATGCTGTAAGCTGGCTCTGTGCTCTGCTGGAGGCCGGAGCAGGTGGGCAGAGCCTCCTCTCCTGCACTTACACAGTCAGTTGCTGGTGAGTCATCCTCGCATCCCCGCCGGACACAGCAGAGCAGATTACATCTTCCGACTCCTGGGCCCTCCTGTCACACATTATAATGAGGTCAATCCGGCCACAGGCCCTGGGCCCCATGGTAGTCTCGGGCCCCGGGCGGTAGCCTGGATTGACCTCATTATAATCCGCCTATGGTGGGAGGGTTGCAGTAGTGTTGAGAGGTGGCAGCAAGCAAGGTCATGGCAGGCTGTAAACTTGTTTGAAGAGATGGGTTTTCATGTTCCGTCTGAAGGATCCAAATGTGGAGGCTAATCGGACATGTTGATGCTCAGAATTCCAGAGGATGGGGGATATTCGGGAGAAATCTTGGAGGCGATTGGGTGAGGAACGAAAAAGTGGAGGAGAGAAGGAGGTTTTGGGAGGGCTGGAGATTAAGTAGGTAGTGTTGAGCAAGCACTAAAATGCTCGGGTGCTCGAAGCTTGGGCCGAGCTCGCCGTGATACTCGGGTGCAATGAGCCCAATGTTAGTCTATGGGAGACCCGAGCATTTTTGCGGCGGCTCCCCCGGCAGTCTGTAGAAAGCCTAAAAAGTGCCCAAAACGATAGTGACAGTGCTCAAATGACATGGGGACAGCATGGGCATCACCCCAGGAAGCATTTCTGGCCCCCAGGTCACTGCTGTCAACAACTTGGTCAGAGGTATTAAGCCACTTTTACGGGCTTACAATAAAAAGTTCAAAAACGAAACTGAAACGGTTTTCCTGTGAAATATGTTAAGGAACTTCCTTTCCAGGTTAAAGACTTGTGTATAAGGTAAAATAAATAACCAAAAACAAAAATACTCCTCCACACCTTGGGCTATGTTCACAAGTAGCATTTTTTATGCGTTTTTGCACTTTTGTATTGCTTTCAACCGTGACAAATGCATTCACCGGGAAATGTCATTTTAACATTTTACAATCTTATTTGGCCATGTGCTGTGTGACACATGCATACAGTGCTGAAAAGATATGGGAACAGCATGGGGAAGAACCCTGGAAGCATCTCTGATACCCAGGTCACTGCTTAAAAGTGTGCCCATCAGAAGTGATCCTTTCCGCATCAGAAGATGCAGACTTGCAACTATCCCCGTGCAAGTCCTTGTCCCAGGGCAGTATTCAATTGTACCTCCCCCATTCCTTGCAATGCAAGCGCAAGTATGCAGCCTGCCACCCACCCACCCCCAGGCTGCAATACCATACTGCTAGCTTGCTTGCACTTGAAATGGGGCCTTTTAGTTTGGAGGAGGCCGAAGCCGGCCACTACCTCATGTCTGTTTCGGCAGTGAGGTATCCATACTCAGTCCCCAGACTTCCGGCGGCCGGGTGTCCACGTTCGGTCCCCAGCCACTAGGGGGCGGCCGGGTGTCCATACTCGGTCCCCAGCCGGCCCGCGGCCAGGTGTCCGCACACGCTCCCCAGCTGCCTGGGGGCGGCCAGGTGTCCATAAACGGTCCCCAGCCGCCCCCATTTCTCCTTGGAACATCCCCCCACACACTTTTCTTAGCCCGGCCTGCTTTAGGGCAGCATTGGATGAGCCCACCAGAGAACCAGACTCCTCCGGTGGGCCCTGGCTTCTCCATCAGGGGAGCTGAGAGTGCCAAGGTGAGGAGCATGATGATGATGATAGAAGTTAGCATCTGCTTTGTTTTCTTGGAATGCAAGCGTAAGTGTGCAACCAAACACCCACCCACCCCCAATACTGCTAGCTTGCACTTGAAATGGGGCCTTTTAGTTTGGAGGAGGCCGAAGCTGGCCACTACCTCATGGCTGCTTCGGCAGCGAGGTATCCATAGAAGTTAGCATCTGCTTTGTTTTCTTGGAATGCAAGCGCATGTATGTAGTAGCAGCTAGGCCTGAGGTGGTCAGCGTTTTGGCGGATATCCTACCTCCTCCGAGGATTGCTGGATGTTTTCCTGCTATTATCTAAGTTCTATGACTCCCGTTAAAACAAAGCTTCAGGTGATAAATGATGGATGAGGTGGTGGCAAAGGAGAAAGAGCAGGAGGAAAAGGGACCATTCACATCAATATCAGGCCAGACAACCACACATGTCTTGTAGCATATGTTTCTGTACCAAAAGGAGCAGTTCAGCTACACAGTTAAAGGGCATGCAGTGAGTGCAATGCCTACCAAAAATTTTGAGGCACTCCAATGCCCCTTGGAAGTGACATGGAGGTCAGAGGGCCTTAACTAAACCGTTTTTTCCATTTATAGCAACTGGGTCTCCTGTGCACTGTTGGCCTAAGCTGTGAATGGAAGGCTTTCCAAAAATTATGAGGAAATGCAATGCCCCTTGAAACAGACGTGGATTACAGCATATTAAAAACCTTCTACCCATTATTGGGGAGTGAGTCTTCCTTAGTGTTCGCCTATGCATTGAAAAGCAAAAGCTGACTAAAATTAGGAGGAAATGCAATGCCCGTTGGAAGAATGGTGGAGGTCGCAGTGGAATAAAAATACAATATCAATGCCCCTTGGAAAAGTGGTGGAGGTCGCAGTAGCTTAACAAGATAGTTTTAATGCCCCTTGGAAAAGTGGTGGAGGTTGCAGTTGCTTAACAAGATGGTTTTAATGCCCCTTGGAAGAGACGTGGAGGTTGCAGTAGATTAACAAGACGGTTTAAATGCCCCTTGGAAGAGCGGTGCAGTACAACATCTTAAAAACATTATTCCCATTATTGGGGAGTGGGTCTCCCATAGTCTTTGCCTATGCCTTCCAAGCAAAAGCTGCCAAAAATTAGGACGGAGGAACTTGCAATGCTGGCAACACGGACCAAGTCACCCTCGTGGTATAGTGGTGGTGGAGGCTGAGGATAAGGAGAAGAGCAAAATACAGCTGAAATGAGGAAGCGTATAACCATGTGTGGGTGTGAAGCGGTGCATGCAAATACACCTCCCAAAGTAACACAGTGGATTTGACTTTATGTCACTCTGCTGTCATTTGGTGGTGATGAGAAGTCTGGCCCAATCCATCCCTTGTTCATTTTGATAAGAGTCAGCTTGTCAGCAATGTCAGTTGACAGGCGAGTGTGCTTATCTGTTATAATTCCCCCAGCGGCACTAAAAACACGCTCCGATAACACGCTAGTGGCAGGGTAGGCCAGGACCTCCAAAGCGTATAGAACGAGTTCATTCCAAGTGTCCAGCTTGGATACCTAAAAATTAAAAAGCACAGAGGAATCACGGAGGATGCTGGTACGGTCAGCAAGGTGCTCCCTCACCATCTTTTGAAACTTTCCATTCCTTGTGAGAGTACCCCGCGCCTCAGGGCCTGTTAGCTGGGCGGGTCTCAGAAAACTGTCCCAGAACGTTAACAGTGTTCCCCTGCCTCTGCTGGATTGGAGTTGCGTCTCTCTCGCCTGTATGGCTTGTTTGGGCAACAAACTGTGACCTCTGCCGCTAGCATGTTCAGATGGGAATTGTTTTAACAGTTCTGTTGCAATGGCCTTCTGGTACTGTGCCATTTTTGTAGACCTCTCCACCTCAGGAATAAGAGAGTGAAAGTTCTCCTTGTAGCTGGGGTCTAAAAGTGTCACCAACCAGTAATGACTGTCACCCAACATTTTGACAACGCGAGGGTCACAGTTAAGACAGCGTAACATAAAGTCAGCCATGCGTGCCAGACTGGTAACGGGCAAGAATTCCTTGTCCTCACCAAGATGATGACTGACCATGCTCTCCTCCTTCTCCTCCCCCCTCTCCTCAGGCCACCCACGCTGAGTCGACGGTATGACAGTTGTACAGGTACTACCGTCTACAGCGCATGATACCAGCTCCTGTTCTTCCTCCTCCCCCTCTCCCTCATTGTCCCTCAATGCACGTTGGGATGAGATGAGGCTGGGCTGTGTGTAATCGCCCGCTACGGCTTCTTGATCCATCTCATCATACTCTGGCTGCAATGCCTCCTCTTTAATTCTTTGCAGAGAACGTTGCAAAAGACAGGCAAGTGAGATGCTGACGCTAATGATGGCGTCATTGCCACTCACCATCTTGGTGGACTCCTCAAAGTTTGTAAGGATGGTACATATGTCAGACATCCAGGTCCACTCCTGAGGTCTTATGTGTGGAGTCTGATCTGAATATTGACGGCCTTGTTGCAGCTGGTACTCCACAACTGCTCTCTTCTGCTCACAAATCCTTTGCAACATGTGGAGGGTAGAGTTCCAACGTGTGGGGACATCACACACCAGTCGGTGTCCCGAAAGCTGCAAACGCTGCTGCAACACAGCAAGGGCGGCGGAATCTGTAGCCGACTTGAAAAAATTAGCTGACAGGCGGCGTACTTTGATGAGCAGATCTGGCAACTCGGGGTGCAATTTAAGAAACCGCTGAACCACGAGGTTAAGCACATGAGCCAGGCATGGTACGTGTGTGATCTCGCCTCGCCTGGATGCAGGTTCAGCAGTCTCAGCAACAGATCTGCCTGCTCTTTCACAGCTGTCCACAACTCACAAGCAGTGTGAGGTTTATCACCTAAGCTTATGAGTTTCAGCACAGCCTGTTGCCGCTTGGCTGAGGCAGTACTGCAGTGCTTCCAGCTTGTAACTGATGTGGTGATATCTGAGATGGAGGCTGAACATGAGGAGGAGGAGGAGGATGATGCGCAGGAGCTGTACACTGTGGGGGCAACTCTGACTGACATAGGGCCCGCAATCCTCGGTGTGGGGAGGATGTGTCCCGTCCCAAGGTCCGACTGGGTCCCGGCTTCCACTATGTTAACCCAGTATGCCGCCAGGGAGATGTACAGTCCCTGGCCACAAGCACTTGTCCACGTGTCCGTTGTCAGGTGGACTCTCCCAGCAACTGCATTGTTGAGGGCACGGCAGATGTTTTGGGACACGTGCTTGTGTAGTGCGGGGATGGCACACTGGGCAAAATAGTGTCGGCTGGGGACCGAGTACCGAGGCTGCGGAAGGATTCCGTCTCCAAAAGCCTAAAAGGCAGCATTTCCAACGCAAGCAGTCGTGAAATGTGCGAATTTAGGACTGTGGCCTGTGAGACGTTGGTTGCGAATTTACGCTTTCGTTCAAAGGTCTGGAATATGGACAATTGAACGCTGCGGTGGGACGTGGATGTGGACGTTGATACTGTTTCTTGAGAAACTGCCATAACAAGTGAAGACTGAGAGGAGGGGGCAACTTTGCATGCAGTATGGACAGGGGATTGCCTTGCACGCACAACAGGGGGTTCTATTACATGCACAACAGCGGAAGAAGCAGTGGTGACACCCGCTGACACTGGTCGTGGACCCTGGGGTTTGCCCCACAAAGTCGGGTGCTTTGCTGCCATGTGCCTGATCATGCTGGTGGTGGTCAGGCTGGTAGTTTTGTCAACCCGCTGATGCTGGCATGGCAGGTGGTGCAAATGGCCTTTTTGGAGTTATCAGCAGAGTCTTTAAAAAAATTCCAGACTCTGGAAGACCTACCGGTTGTACTGGCAACGTCCCTCGTGTTGGTGTTACGGGAAACGGTTGCCCGTCTTCTGTGTGCGGCCACCACACTGCTTCTTCCTGCCTGTTGGGATACTCTGCCTCCCTCTGCCTGTGTGCTGCTGGCCTCGCTCTGCGTGTCCTCCTGCCATGTTGGGTCAGTTACTAGATCATCCACCACCTCCTCCTCTTCCACTTGCGCACCACGATCCTCCTCCTCACTTCGTGGCAATTGTGTCTCGTCATCGACCACCTCTTGTGACAAATTGCCAGAGTCGACTTCCTGTGGCCGTGGCTGTTCAAATATTTGGGCGTCGCTACATGGGATCTCCTCTTCCACCACTTCAAGCGGAGCAGGCGAGGGGCACAAATATGAAAATGGACCAGTGAACAGCTCTTCAGAGTGTCCAAGTGTGGGATCAGTTGCTGTCTGACGACACTCGGCATGGTGGGAGGAAGGAGCATCAGGGTGAGGAGGAGTATGCGGTCGCGTCTCACTAAAATTTGACCGTGTGGAAGACAGACCGGAGGTGGTGGTGCCCAGGTAACTGGAAGTATTATCTGCTATCCAATTAATAACCTGTTCACACTGATCAGCTCGCAATGCTGGTGTTGTAGTGTGCTTCCCTAGTAATTCGGTCAAGTAGTGGGAGCGAGAAGATGTGGCTGTTGGTTGTGGCACATTTTCACCTTGGCCACGGCCCCGTCCTCTACACGCACCATCACCAGAACATCCAGTTTCATGTCCCTTGCCACGCGCCTTGCCCATTGTAAATGAAGTAAAATAGCTTACACTCGCACTATCAATGGAAAAAGGGTAATAAAAAGGAGATTATACACGTGGAAGAGGAAAACCACAGTTCTATTTCTCTGGCCTACACCAGAATCTTTTAAACAGATATATTGGTGTCTGAACACTGAGCAAGACACTCAATTTTTTTATTTTTAATGTAAAAAAGGCAAAAAGGTGGATAATACAGAGATATGACCCATGGAACTGCAAAACCACAGTTCTATTTCTCTGGCCTACACCAGACTCTTTTAAACAGATATATTGGTGTCTGAGCAGTCAGGGAGACACTATTACCGTTTTTTTACGCCAAAAAATACCAAAAACAAGATAATACAGATATTTGACCCGTGGAACTGCAAAACTACAGTTCTATTTCTCTGGCCTACACCAGACTCTTTTAAACAGATATATTTGTGTCTGAACAGTCAGGGAGACACTATTACAGTTTTTTTACGGCAAAAAATACCAAAAGCAAGATAATACAGGCATTTGACCCGTGTAACTGCAAAACCACAGTTCTATTTCTCTGGCCTACACCAGACTCTTTTAAACAGATATATTTGTGTCTGAACAGTCAGTGAGACACTATTACTGTTTATTTTTACGGAAAAAATGCCAAAAGCAGATTAATACAGAGATTTGACCCGTGGAACTGCAAAACCACAGTTCTATTTCTCTGGCCTACACCAGACTCTTTTAAATAGATATATTTGTGTCTGAACAGTCAGTGAGACACTATTACTGTTTATTTTTATGGAAAAAATGCCCAACTCAGATTAATACAGAGATTTGACCCGTGGAACTGCAAAAAAACAGTTCTATTTCTGTGGCCTACACCAGACTCTTTTAAACAGATACAATTGTGTCTGAACAGTCAGGGAGACACTATTACTGTTTTTTTTTTACGGAAAAAAATGCCAAAAGCAGGATAATACAGAGATTTGAAACGTGGAATTGCAAAACCACAGTTCTATTTCTCTGGCCTACACCAAACTCGTTTAAGCAGATATATTTGTGTCTGAACAGTCAAGGAGACACTATTACTGTTTTTTTTTACGGAAAAAATGCCAAAAGCAGGATTATACAGAGATGTGACCCGTGGAACTGCAAAACCACAGTTCTATTTCTCTGACCTAAACCAGACTCTTTTAAACAGATATATTTGTGTCTGAACAGTTAGGGAGACACTATTACAGGTTTTTTTTTCTGTAAAAAATGCCAAAAGCAGGATAATACAGAGATGTGACCCGTGGAACTGCAAAACCACAGTTCTATTTCTCAGGCCTACACCAGAGTCTTTTAAACAGATATATTGGTGTCTTATCAGTCAGGGAGACTTGATTACAGTTTTTTTTTTACTGCGAAAATGGTAAAAGCAGGATAATACAGAGATTTGACCCGTGGAACTGCAAAACCACAGTTCTATTTCTCTGGCCTACACCAGACTCTTTTAAACAGATACATTTGTGTCTGAACTGTGAGGGAGACACTATTACAGTTTTTTTACAGCAAAAAATACCAAAAGCAAGATAATACAGAGATTTGACCAGCAGAACTACAAAACCAAATTCCTATTTCTCTGGCCTACACCAGACTCTTTTAAACAGATATATTGGTGTCTGAACAGTCAGGGAGACACTATTACAGTTTTTTTACGCCAAAAAATACCAAAAACAAGATAATACAGAGATTTGACCCGTGGAACTGCAAAACTATAGTTCTATTTCTCTGGCCTACACCAGACTCTTTTAAACAGATATATTTGTGTCTGAACAGTCAGTGAGACACTATTACTGTTTATTTGTACTGAAAAATGCCAAAAGCAGATTAATACAGAGATTTGACCCGTGGAACTGCAAAACCACAGTTCTATTTCTTTGGCCTACACCAGACACTTTTAAACAGATACATTTGTGTCTGAAAAGTCAGGGAGACACTATTACTGTTTTTTTTTTACGGAAAAATGCCAAAAGCAGGATAATACAGAGATTTGAACCGTGGAACTGCAAAACCACAGTTCTATTTCTCTTGTTTACACCAGACTCTTTTAAACAGATATATTTGTGTCTGAACAGTCAGGGAGACACTATTACTGTTTTTTATGGAAAAAATGCCAAAGCAGGATAATACAGAGATTTGAACCATGGAACTGCAAATTCACAGTTCTAGTTATCTGGCCTACATCAGACTCTTTTAAACAGATATATTTGTGTCTGAACAGTCAGGGAGACACTATTACTGTTTTTTTTTACGGAAAAAATGTCAAAAGCAGGATAATGCAGAGATTTGAACCGTGGAACTGCAAAACCACAGTTCTATTTCTCTGGCCTACACCAGACACTTTTAAACAGATATATTGGTGTCTTATCAGTCAGGGAGACTTGATTACAGTTTTTTTTTACTGCAAAAATGGTAAAAGCAGGATTATGCAGAGATTTCACCCGTGGAACTGCAAAACCACAGTTCTATTTCTCTGGCCTACACCAGACTCTTTTATACAGATATATTGGTGTCTGAACAGTCAGGGAGACACTATTACAGTTTTTTTTACAGCAAAAAATACCAAAAGCAAGATAATACAGAGATTTGACCAGCAGAACTACAAAACCAAATTTCTATTTCTCTGGCCTACACCAGACTCTTTTAAACAGATATATTGGTGTCTGAACAGTCAGGGAGACACTATTACAGTTTTTTTACGCCAAAAAATACCAAAAACAAGATAATACAGAGATTTGACCCGTGGAACTGCAAAACTATAGTTCTATTTCTCTGGCCTACACCAGACTCTTTTAAACAGATATATTTGTGTCTGAACAGTCAGTGAGACACTATTACTGTTTATTTGTACTGAAAAATGCCAAAAGCAGATTAATACAGAGATTTGACCCGTGGAACTGCAAAACCACAGTTCTATTTCTTTGGCCTACACCAGACTCTTTTAAACAGATACATTTGTGTCTGAAAAGTCAGGGAGACACTATTACTGTTTTTTTTTTACGGAAAAATGCCAAAAGCAGGATAATACAGAGATTTGAACCGTGGAACTGCAAAACCACAGTTCTATTTCTCTGGCCTACACCAGACACTTTTAAACAGATATATTTGTGTCTGAACAGTCAGGGAGACACTATTACTGTTTTCTTTTATGGAAAAAATGCCAAAAGTAAGATAATACAGAGGTTTGAACCGTGAAACTGCAAAACCACAGTTCTATTTCTCTTGTTTACACCAGACTCTTTTAAACAGATATATTTGTGTCTGGACAGTCAGGGAGACACTATTACTGTTTTTTTATGGAAAAAATGCCAAAGCAGGATAATACAGAGATTTGAACCGTGGAACTGCAAATTCACAGTTCTAGTTTTCTGGCCTACATCAGACTCTTTTAAACAGATATATTTGTGTCTGAACAGTCAGGGAGACACTATTACTGTTTTTTTTTACGGAAAAAATGCCAGAAGCAGGATAATGCAGAGATTTGAACTGTGGAACTGCAAAACCACAGTTCTATTTCTCTGGCCTACACCAGACACTTTTAAACAGATATATTGGTGTCTTATCAGTCAGGGAGACTTGATTACAGTTTTTTTTTACTGCAAAAATGGTAAAAGCAGGATTATACAGAGATTTGACCCGTCGAACTGCAAAACCACAGTTCTATTTCTCTGGCCTACACCAGACTCTTTTAAACAGATATATTGGTGTCTGAACAGTCAGGGAGACACTATTACAGTTTTTTTACGGCAAAAAATACCAAAAGCAAGATAATGCAGAGATTTGACCCGTGGAACTGCAAAACCAAAGTTCTATTTCTCTGGCCTACACCAGACTCTTTTAAACAGATATATTGGCGTCTTATCAGTCAGGGAGACACGATTACAGCTTTTTTTTACTGCAAAAATGGCAAAAGCAGGATAATACAGAGATTTGACCCGTGGAACTGCAAAACCACAGTTCTATTTCTCTGGCCTACACCAGACTATTTTAAACAGATATATTGGTGTCTGAACAGTCAGGGAGACACTATTACAGTTTTTTTACGCCAAAAAATACCAAAAACAAAATAATACAGAGATTTGACCCGTGGAACTGCAAAACTACAGTTCTATTTCTCTGGCCTACACCAGACTCTTTTAAACAGATATATTTGTGTCTGGACAGTCAGTGGGACACTATTACTGTTTATTTGTACTAAAATAATGCCAAAAGCAGATTAATACAGAGATTTGAACCGTGGAATTGAAAATCCATAGTTCTAGTTATCTGGCCTACATCAGACTCTTTTAAACAGATATATTTGTGTCTGAACTGTCAGGGAGACACTATTACTGTTTTTTTTTTACGGAAAAAATGCCCAAAGCAGGATAATGCAGAGATTTGAACCGTGGAACTGCAAAACCACAGTTCTATTTCTCTGGCCTACACCAGACTCTTTTAAACAGATATATTTGTGTCTGAACAGTCAGGGAGACACTATTACTGTTTTTTTTACGGAAAAAATGCCAAAAGCAGGATAATACAGAGATGTGACCCGTGGAACTGCAAAACCACAGTTCTATTTCTCTGGCCTAATCCAGACTCTTTTAAAGAGATATATTTGTGTCTGAACAGTTAGGGAGACACTATTACAGTTTTTTTTACGGTAAAAAATGCCAAAAGCAGGATAATACAGAAATTTGACCCGTGGAACTGCAAAACCACAGTTCTATTTCTCTGGCCTACACCAGACTCTTTTAAACAGATATATTGGTGTCTGAACAGTCAGGGTGACTCTATAACAGTTTTTTTTACGGCAAAAATAATGCCAAAAGCAGGATAATACAGAGATTTGACCTGTGGAACTGCAAAACCACAGTTCTATTTCTCTGGTCTACACCATACTCTTTTAAACAGATATATTTGTGTCTAACCAGCTAGGGAGACACTATTACTGTTTTTTTTACGGAAAATATGCCAAAAGCAGGATAATGCAGAGATTTGAACCGTGGTACTGCAAAACCACAGTTCTAGGTATCTGGCCTACACCAGATTCTTTTAAACAGATATATTTGTGTCTGAACAGTCAGGGAGACACTATTACTGTTTTTTTATGGAAAAAATGCCAAAGCAGGATAATACAGAGATTTGAACCGTGGAACTGCAAATCCACTGTTCTAGTTTTCTGGCCTACATCAGACTCTTTTAAACAGATATATTTGTGTCTGAACAGTCAGGGAGACACTATTACTGTTTTTTTTTACGGAAAAAATGCCAAAAGCAGGATAATGCAGAGATTTGAACCGTGAAACTGCAAAACCACAGTTCTATTTCTCTGGCCTACACCAGACTATTTTAAACAGATATATTGGTGTCTTATCAGTCAGGGAGACTTGATTACAGTTTTTTTTTACTGAAAAAATGGTAAAAGCAGGATAATACAGAGATTTCACCCGTGGAACTGCAAAACCACAGTTCTATTTCTCTGGCCTACACCAGACTCTTTTAAACAGATATATTGGTGTCTGAACAGTCAGGGAGACACTATTACAGTTTTTTTACGCCAAAAAATACCAAAAACAAGATAATACAGAGATTTGACCCGTGGAACTACAAAACCAAATTTCTATTTCTCTGGCCTACACCAGACTCTTTTAAACAGATATATTGGTGTCTGAACAGTCAGGGAGACACTATTACAGTTTTTTTACGCCAAAAAATACCAAAAACAAGATAATACAGAGATTTGACCCGTGGAACTGCAAAACTATAGTTCTATTTCTCTGGCCTACACCAGACTCTTTTAAACAGATATATTTGTGTCTGAACAGTCAGTGAGACACTATTACTGTTTATTTGTACTGAAAAATGGCAAAAGCAGATTAATACAGAGATTTGACCCGTGGAACTGCAAAACCACAGTTCTATTTCTTGGCCTACACCAGACTCTTTTAAACAGATACATTTGTGTCTGAAAAGTCAGGGAGACACTATTACTGTTTTTTTTTACGGAAAAATGCCAAAAGCAGGATAATACAGAGATTTGAACCGTGGAACTGCAAAACCACAGTTCTATTTCTCTGGCCTACACCAGACACTTTTAAACAGATATATTTGTGTCTGAACAGTCAGGGAGACACTGTTACTGTTTTCTTTTATGGAAAAAAAAAGCCAAAAGTAAGATAATACAGAGGTTTGAACCGTGAAACTGCAAAACCACAGTTCTATTTCTCTTGTTTACACCAGACTCTTTTAAACAGATATATTTGTGTCTGGACAGTCAGGGAGACACTATTACTGTTTTTTTATGGAAAAAATGCCAAAGCAGGATAATACAGAGATTTGAACCGTGGAACTGCAAATTCACAGTTCTAGTTTTCTGGCCAACATCAGACTCTTTTAAACAGATATATTTGTGTCTGAACAGTCAGGGAGACACTATTACTGTTTTTTTTTACGGAAAAAATGCCAAAAGCAGGATAATGCAGAGATTTGAACCGTGGAACTGCAAAACCACAGTTCTATTTCTCTGGCCTACACCAGACACTTTTAAACAGATATATTGGTGTCTTATCAGTCAGGGAGACTTGATTACAGTTTTTTTTTACTGCAAAAATGGTAAAAGCAGGATTATACAGAGATTTGACCCGTGGAACTGCAAAACCACAGTTCTATTTCTCTGGCCTACACCAGACTCTTTTAAACAGATATATTGGTGTCTGAACAGTCAGGGAGACACTATTACAGTTTTTTTACGGCAAAAAATACCAAAAGCAAGATAATGCAGAGATTTGACCCGTGGAACTGCAAAACCAAAGTTCTATTTCTCTGGCCTACACCAGACTCTTTTAAACAGATATATTGGCGTCTTATCAGTCAGGGAGACACGATTACAGCTTTTTTTTACTGCAAAAATGGCAAAAGCAGGATAATACAGAGATTTGACCCGTGGAACTGCAAAACCACAGTTCTATTTCTCTGGCCTACACCAGACTATTTTAAACAGATATATTGGTGTCTGAACAGTCAGGGAGACACTATTACAGTTTTTTTACGCCAAAAAATACCAAAAACAAAATAATACAGAGATTTGACCCGTGGAACTGCAAAACTACAGTTCTATTTCTCTGGCCTACACCAGACTCTTTCAAACAGATATATTTGTGTCTGGACAGTCAGTGGGACACTATTACTGTTTATTTGTACTAAAATAATGCCAAAAGCAGATTAATACAGAGATTTGAACCGTGGAACTGAAAATCCACAGTTCTAGTTATCTGGCCTACATCAGACTCTTTTAAACAGATATATTTGTGTCTGAACAGTCAGGGAGACACTATTACTGTTTTTTTTACGGAAAAAATGCCAAAAGCAGGATAATACAGAGATGTGACCCGTGGAACTGCAAAACCACAGTTCTATTTCTCTGGCCTAATCCAGACTCTTTTAAACAGATATATTTGTGTCTGAACAGTTAGGGAGACACTATTACAGTTTTTTTTACGGTAAAAAATGCCAAAAGCAGGATAATACAGAAGTTTGACCCGTGGAACTGCAAAACCACAGTTCTATTTCTCTGGCCTACACCAGACTCTTTTAAACAGATATATTGGTGTCTGAACAGTCAGGGTGACTCTATAACAGTTTTTTTTACGGCAAAAATAATGCCAAAAGCAGGATAATACAGAGATTTGACCTGTGGAACTGCAAAACCACAGTTCTATTTCTCTGGTCTACACCATACTCTTTTAAACAGATATATTTATGTCTAACCAGCTAGGGAGACACTATTACTGTTTTTTTTACGGAAAATATGCCAAAAGCAGGATAATGCAGAGATTTGAACCGTGGTACTGCAAAACCACAGTTCTAGGTATCTGGCCTACACCAGATTCTTTTAAACAGATATATTTGTGTCTGAACAGTCAGGGAGACACTATTACTGTTTTTTTATGGAAAAAATGCCAAAGCAGGATAATACAGAGATTTGAACCGTGGAACTGCAAATCCACAGTGCTAGTTTTCTGGCCTACATCAGACTCTTTTAAACAGATATATTTGTGTCTGAACAGTCAGGGAGACACTATTACTGTTTTTTTTTACGGAAAAAATGCCAAAAGCAGGATAATGCAGAGATTTGAACCGTGAAACTGCAAAACCACAGTTCTATTTCTCTGGCCTACACCAGACTATTTTAAACAGATATATTGGTGTCTTATCAGTCAGGGAGACTTGATTACAGTTTTTTTTTACTGAAAAATGGTAAAAGCAGGATAATACAGAGATTTCACCCGTGGAACTGCAAAACCACAGTTCTATTTCTCTGGCCTACACCAGACTCTTTTAAACAGATATATTTGTGTCTGAACTGTCAGGGAGACACTATTACAGTTTTTTTACGGCAAAAAATACCAAAAGCAAGATAATACAGAGATTTGACCCGTGGAACGGCAAAACCAAAGTTCGATTTCTCTGGCCTTCAGCAGACTCTTTTAAACAGATATATTGGGGTCTTATCAGTCAGGGAGAAACGATTACAGCTTTTTTTTACTGCAAAAATGGCAAAAGCAGGATAATACAGAGATTTGACCGGTGGAACTCCAAAACCACAGTTCTATTTCTCTGGCCTACACCAGACTCTTTTAAACAGATATATTGATGTCTGAACAGTCAAGGAGACACTATTACAGTTTTTTTACGGCAAAAAATACCAAAAGCAAGATAATACAGCGATTTGACCCGTGGAACTGCAAAACCAACGTTCTATTTCTCTGGCCTACACCAGACTCTTTTAAACAGATATATTGGTGTCTTATCAGTCAGAGAGACGCGATTACAGCTTTTTTTTACTGCAAAAATGGCAAAAGCAGGATAATACAGAGATTTGACCCGTGGAACTGCAAAACCAAAGTTATATTTCTCTGGCCTACACCAGACTCTTTTAAACAGATATATTGGTGTCTGAACAGTCAGGGAGACACTATTACAGTTTTTTTACGCCAAAAAATACCAAAAACAAGATAATACAGAGATTTGACCCGAGGAACTGCAAAACTACAGTTCTATTTCTCTGGCCTACACCAGACTCTTTTAAACAGATATATTTGTGTCTGAACAGTCAGTGAGACACTATTACTGTTTATTTGTACTGAAAAAATGCCAAAAGCAGATTAATACAGAGACTTGACCCGTGGAACTGCAAAACCACAGTTCTATTTCTCTGGCCTACACCAGACTCTTTTAAGCAGATACATTTGTGTCTGAACAGTCAAGGAGACACTATTACTGTTTTTTTTTTACGGAAAAAATGCCAAAAGCAGGATAATACAGAGATTTGAACCGTGGAACTGCAAAACCACAGTTCTATTTCTCTGGCCTACACCAGACACTTTTAAACAGATATATTTGTGTCTGAACAGTCAGGGAGACACTATTACTGTTTTTTTTTACGGAAAAAATGCCAAAAGCAGGATAATGCAGAGATTTGAACCGTGGAACTGCAAAACCACAGTTCTATTTCTCTCGCCTACACCAGACTCTTTTAAACAGATATATTTGTGTCTGAACAGTCAGGGAGACACTATTACTGTTTTTTTTTACGGAAAAAATGCCAAAAGCAGGATAATACAGAGATGTGACCCGTGGAACTGCAAAACCACAGTTCTATTTCTCTTGCCTAATCCAGACTCTTTTAAACAGATATATTTGTGTCTGAACAGTTAGCAAGACACTATTACAGGTTTTTTTACGGTAAAAAATGCCAAAAGCAGGATAATACAGAAATTTGACCCGTGGAACTGCAAAACCACAGTTCTATTTCTCTGGCCTGCACCAGACTCTTTTAAACAGATATATTGGTGTCTGAACAGTCAGGGAGACTCTATAACAGTTTTTTTTTACAGAAAAAATAATGCCAAAAGCAGGATAATACAGAGATTTGACCCGTGGAACTGCAAAACCACAGTTCTATTTCTCTGGTCTACACCATACTCTTTTAAACAGATATATTTGTGTCTAACCAGCTAGGGAGACACTATTACTGTTTTTTTTACGAAAAATATGCCAAAAGTAGGATAATGCAGAGATTTGAACCGTGGTACTGCAAAACCACAGTTCTAGGTATCTGGCCTACACCAGATTCTTTTAAACAGATATATTTGTGTCTGAACAGTCAGGGAGACACTATTACTGTTTTCTTTTACGGAAAAAATGCGAAAAGCAGGATAATACAGAGATTTGAACCGTGAAACTACAAAACCACAGTTCTATTTCTCTTGTTTACACCAGCCTCTTTTAAACAGATATATTTGTGTCTGAACAGTCAGGGAGACACTATTACTGTTTTTTTATGGAAAAAATCCCAAAGCAGGATAATACAGAGATTTGAACCGTGGAACTGCAAATCAACAGTTCTAGTTATCTGGCCTACACCAGACTCTTTTAAACAGATATATTTGTGTCTGAACAGTCAGGGAGACACTATTACTGTTTTTTTTTACGGAAAAAATGTCAAAAGCAGAATAATACAGAGGTTTGAACTGTGGACCTGCAAAACCACAGTTCTCTTTCTCTGGCCTACACCAGACTCTTTTAAACAGATATATTGGTGTTGTCTTATCAGTCAGGGAGACACGATTACAGTTTTTTTTTACTGCAAAAATGGTAAAAGCAGGATAATACAAAGATTTCACACGTGGAACTGCAAAACCACAGTTCTATTTCTCTTGCCTACACCAGACTCTTTTAAACAGATATATTGGTGTCTGAACAGTCAGGGAGACACTATTACAAATTTTTTACGCCAAAAAATAACAAAAACAAGATAATACAGAGATTTGACCCGTGGAACTGCAAAACCACAGTTCTATTTCTCTGGTATACACCAGACTCTTTTAAACAGATATATTTGTGTCTGAACAGTTAGGGAGACACTATTATTGTTTTATTACGGAAAATATGCCAAAAGCAGGATAATACAGAGATTTGAACCGTGGTACTGCAAAACCACAGTTCTAGTTATCTGGCCTACACCAGACTCTTTTAAACAGATATATTTGTGTCTGAACAGTCAGGGAGACACTATTACAGTTTTTTAATGGGAAAAAATGCCAAAAGCAAGATAATACTGAGATTTGACCCGTGTAACTGCAAAAACACAGTTCTATTTCTCTGGCCTACACCAGCCTCTTTTAAACAGATATATTTGTGTCTGAACAGTCAGTGAGACACTATTACTGTTTATTTTTACGGAAAAAATGCCAAAAGCAGGTTAATACAGGGATTTGACTCGTGTAACTGCAAAACCACAGTACTATTTCTCTGGACTACACAAGACTCTTTAAACAGATATATTTGTGTCTGAACAGTCAGTGAGACACTATTACTGTTTATTTTTACGGAAAAAATGCCAAAAGCAGGTTAATACAGAGATTTGAACCGTGGAACTGCAAAACCACAGTTCTATTTCTCTGGCCTACACCAGACTCTTTTAAACAGATATATTTGTGTCTGAACACTCAGGGAGACAGTATTACTGTTTTTTTTTATGGAAAAAATGCCAAAAGCAGGATAATACAGGGATGTGACCAGTGGAACTGCAAAACCACAGTTCTATTTCTCTGGCCTAAACCAGACTCTTTTAAACAGATATATTTGTGTCTGAACAGTTAGGGAGACACTATTACAGTTTTTTTTTTACGGTAAAAAATGCCAAAAGCAGGATAATACAGAGATTTTACCCGTGGAACTGCAAAACCACAGTTCTATTTCTCTGGCCTACACCAGACTCTTTTAAACAAATATTTTTGTGTCTGAACAGTCAGGGAGACACTATAACAGTTTTTTTTTACGGCAAAAAAATGCCAAAAGCAGGATAATACAGAGATTTGACCCGTGGAGCTGCAAAACCACAGTTCTATTTCTCTGGTCTACACCAGACTCTTTTAAACAGATATATTTGTGTCTGAACAGTTAGGGAGACACTATTACTGTTTTATTACGGAAAATATGCCAAAAGCAGGATAATACAGAGATTTGAACCGTGGTACTGCAAAACCACAGTTCTAGCTATCTGGCCTACACCAGACTCTTTTAAACAGATATATTTGGGTCTGAACAATCAGGGAGACACTAATACTGTTTTTTTTTTACGGAAACAATGCCAAAAGCAGGATAACACAGTTTTTTGACCCGAGAAACTGCAAAACCACAGTTCTATTTCTCTTGTTTACACCAGACTCTTTTAAACAGATATATTTGTGTCTGAACAGTCAGGGAGACGCTATTACTGTATTTTTTTACGTAAAAAATGTCAAAAGCAGGACAATACAGGGATTTGAACCGTGGAACTGCAACACCGCAGTTCTTTTTCTCTGGTCTACACCAGACTCTTTTAAACAGGTATATTCGTGTCTTATCAGTCAGGGAGACACGATTACAGTTTTTTTATGCCAAAAAATACCAAAAACAAGATAGTACAGAGATTTGACCCGTGGAACTGCAAAACTACAGTTCTATTTCTCTGGCCTAAACCAGACTCTGTTAAACAGATATATTTGTGTCTGAACAGTTAGGGAGACACTATTACAGGTTTTTTTTACGGTAAAAAATGCCAAAAGCAGGATAATACAGAGATTTGAACTGTGAAACTGCAAAACCACAGTTCTATTTCTCTTGTTTACACCAGACTCTTTTAAACAGATATATTTGTGTCTGAACAGTCAGGGAGACACTATTACTGTTTTTTTATGGAAAAAATGCCAAAGCAGGATAATACAGAGATTTGAACCGTGGAACTGCAAATCCACAGTTCTAGTTATCTGGTCTACATCAGACTCTTTTAAACAGATATATTTGTGTCTGAACAGTCAGGGAGACACTATTACTGTTTTTTTAGGGCAAAAAATACCAAAAGCAAGATAATACAGAGATTTGACCCGTGGAATGGCAAAACCAAATTTCTATTTCTCTGGCCTACACCAGACTCTTTTAAACAGATATATTGGTGTCTTATCAGTCAGGGAGACACGATTACAGCTTTTTTTTACTGCAAAAATGGCAAAAGCAGGATAATACAGAGATTTGACCCGTGGAACTGCAAAACCACAGTTCTATTTCTCTGGCCTACACCAGACTGTTTTAAACAGATATATTGGTGTCTGAACAGTCAGGGAGACACTATTACAAATTTTTTACGCCAAAAAATAACAAAAACAAGATAATACAGAGATTTGACCCGTGGAACTGCAAAACCACAGTTCTATTTCTCTGGTATACACCAGACTCTTTTAAACAGATATATTTGTGTCTGAACAGTTAGGGAGACACTATTATTGTTTTATTACGGAAAATATGCCAAAAGCAGGATAATACAGAGATTTGAACCGTGGTACTGCAAAACCACAGTTCTAGTTATCTGGCCTACACCAGACTCTTTTAAACAGATATATTTGTGTCTGAACAGTCAGGGAGACACTATTACAGTTTTTTAATGGGAAAAAATGCCAAAAGCAAGATAATACTGAGATTTGACCCGTGTAACTGCAAAAACACAGTTCTATTTCTCTGGCCTACACCAGCCTCTTTTAAACAGATATATTTGTGTCTGAACAGTCAGTGAGACACTATTACTGTTTATTTTTACGGAAAAAATGCCAAAAGCAGGTTAATACAGGGATTTGACTCGTGTAACTGCAAAACCACAGTACTATTTCTCTGGACTACACAAGACTCTTTAAACAGATATATTTGTGTCTGAACAGTCAGTGAGACACTATTACTGTTTATTTTTACGGAAAAAATGCCAAAAGCAGGTTAATACAGAGATTTGAACCGTGGAACTGCAAAACCACAGTTCTATTTCTCTGGCCTACACCAGACTCTTTTAAACAGATATATTTGTGTCTGAACACTCAGGGAGACAGTATTACTGTTTTTTTTTATGGAAAAAATGCCAAAAGCAGGATAATACAGGGATGTGACCAGTGGAACTGCAAAACCACAGTTCTATTTCTCTGGCCTAAACCAGACTCTTTTAAACAGATATATTTGTGTCTGAACAGTTAGGGAGACACTATTACAGTTTTTTTTTTACGGTAAAAAATGCCAAAAGCAGGATAATACAGAGATTTTACCCGTGGAACTGCAAAACCACAGTTCTATTTCTCTGGCCTACACCAGACTCTTTTAAACAAATATTTTTGTGTCTGAACAGTCAGGGAGACACTATAACAGTTTTTTTTTACGGCAAAAAAATGCCAAAAGCAGGATAATACAGAGATTTGACCCGTGGAGCTGCAAAACCACAGTTCTATTTCTCTGGTCTACACCAGACTCTTTTAAACAGATATATTTGTGTCTGAACAGTTAGGGAGACACTATTACTGTTTTATTACGGAAAATATGCCAAAAGCAGGATAATACAGAGATTTGAACCGTGGTACTGCAAAACCACAGTTCTAGCTATCTGGCCTACACCAGACTCTTTTAAACAGATATATTTGGGTCTGAACAATCAGGGAGACACTAATACTGTTTTTTTTTTACGGAAACAATGCCAAAAGCAGGATAACACAGTTTTTTGACCCGAGAAACTGCAAAACCACAGTTCTATTTCTCTTGTTTACACCAGACTCTTTTAAACAGATATATTTGTGTCTGAACAGTCAGGGAGACGCTATTACTGTATTTTTTTACGTAAAAAATGTCAAAAGCAGGACAATACAGGGATTTGAACCGTGGAACTGCAACACCGCAGTTCTTTTTCTCTGGTCTACACCAGACTCTTTTAAACAGGTATATTCGTGTCTTATCAGTCAGGGAGACACGATTACAGTTTTTTTATGCCAAAAAATACCAAAAACAAGATAGTACAGAGATTTGACCCGTGGAACTGCAAAACTACAGTTCTATTTCTCTGGCCTAAACCAGACTCTGTTAAACAGATATATTTGTGTCTGAACAGTTAGGGAGACACTATTACAGGTTTTTTTTACGGTAAAAAATGCCAAAAGCAGGATAATACAGAGATTTGAACTGTGAAACTGCAAAACCACAGTTCTATTTCTCTTGTTTACACCAGACTCTTTTAAACAGATATATTTGTGTCTGAACAGTCAGGGAGACACTATTACTGTTTTTTTATGGAAAAAATGCCAAAGCAGGATAATACAGAGATTTGAACCGTGGAACTGCAAATCCACAGTTCTAGTTATCTGGTCTACATCAGACTCTTTTAAACAGATATATTTGTGTCTGAACAGTCAGGGAGACACTATTACTGTTTTTTTAGGGCAAAAAATACCAAAAGCAAGATAATACAGAGATTTGACCCGTGGAATGGCAAAACCAAATTTCTATTTCTCTGGCCTACACCAGACTCTTTTAAACAGATATATTGGTGTCTTATCAGTCAGGGAGACACGATTACAGCTTTTTTTTACTGCAAAAATGGCAAAAGCAGGATAATACAGAGATTTGACCCGTGGAACTGCAAAACCACAGTTCTATTTCTCTGGCCTACACCAGACTGTTTTAAACAGATATATTGGTGTCTGAACAGTCAAGGAGACACTATTACAGTTTTTTTTTACGGAAAAAATGCCAAAAGCAGGATAATACAGAGATTTGAACCGTGGAACTGCAAAACCACAGTTCTATTTCTCTGGCCTACACCAGACACTTTTAAACAGATATATTTGTGTCTGAACAGTCAGGGAGACACTATTACTGTTTTCTTTTATGGAAAAAATGCCAAAAGTAGGATAATACAGAGATTTGAACCGTGAAACTGCAAAACCACAGTTCTATTTCTCTTGTTTACACCAGACTCTTTTAAACAGATATATTTGTGTCTGAACAGTCAGGGAGACACTATTACTGTTTTTTTATGGAAAAAATGCCAAAGCAGGATAATATAGAGATTTGTACCGTGGAACTGCAAATCCACAGTTCTAGTTATCTGGTCTACATCAGACTCTTTTAAACAGATATATTTGTGTCTGAACAGTCAGGGAGACACTATTACTGTTTTTTTTTACGGAAAAAATGCCAAAAGCAGGATAATGCAGAGACTTGAACCGTGGAACTGCAAAACCACAGTTCTTTTTCTCTGGCCTACACCAGACTCTTTTAAACAGATGTATTGGTGTCTTATCAGTCAGGGAGACTTGATTACAGCTTTTTTTTTACTGCAAGAATGGTAAAAGCAGGATAATACAGAGATTTCACCCGTGGAACTGCAAAACCACAGTTCTATTTCTCTGGCCTACACCAGACTCTTTTAAACAGATATATTTGTGTCTGAACAGTCAGGGAGACACTATTACAGTTTTTTTAGGGCAAAAAATACCAAAAGCAAGATAATACAGAGATTTGACCCGAGGAACGGCAAAACCAAAGTTCTATTTCTCTGGCCTACACCAGACTCTTTTAAACAGATATATTGGTGTCTTGTCAGTCAGGGAGACACGATTACAGCTTTTTTTTATTGCAAAAATGGCAAAAGCAGGATAATACAGAGATTTGACCCGTGGAACTGCGAAACCACAGTTCTACTTCTCTGGCCTACACCAGACGCTTTTAAACAGATATATTGGTGTCTGAATAGTCAAGGAGACACTATTACAGTTTTTTTTACGCCAAAAAATACCAAAAACAAGATAATACAGAGATTTGACCTGTGGAACTGCAAAACTACAGTTCTATTTCTCTGGCCTACACCAGACTCTTTTAAACCGATATATTTGTGTCTGAACAGTCAGTGAGACACTATTAATGTTTATTTGTACTGAAAAAATGCCAAAAGCAGATTAATACAGAGATTTGATCCGTGGAACTACAAAACCACAGTTCTATTTTTCTGGCCTACACCAGACTCTTTTAAACAGATATATTTGTGTCTGAACAGTCAGGGAGACACTATTACTGTTTTTTTATGGAAAAAATGCCAAAGCAGGATAATACAGAGATTTGAACCGTGGAACTGCAAATCCACAGTTCTAGTTATCTGGCCTACATCAGACTCTTTTAAACAGATATATTTGTGTCTGAACAGTCAGTTAAACACTATTACTGTTTTTTTTTACGGAAAAAATGCCAAAAGCAGGATAATACAGAGATGTGACCCGTGGAACTGCAAAACCACAGTTCTATTTCTCTGGCCTAATCCAGACTCTTTTAAACAGATATATTTGTGTCTGAACAGTAAGGGAGACACTATTACAGGTTTTTTTACGGTAAAAAATGCCAAAAGCAGGATAATACAGAAATTTGACCAGTGAAACTGCAAAACCACAGTTCTATTTCTCTGGCCTACACCAGACTCTTTTAAACAGATATATTGGTGTCTGAACAGTCAGGGAGACTCTATAACAGTTTTTTTTTTACGGCAAAAATAATGCCAAAAGCAGGATAATACAGAGATTTGACCCGTGGAACTGCAAAACCACATTTCTATTTCTCTGGTCTACACCATACTCTTTTAAACAGATATATTTGTGTCTAACCAGCTAGGGAGACACTATTACTGTTTTTTTTACGGAAAATATGCCAAAAGCAGGATAATGCAGAGATTTGAACCGTGGTACTGCAAAACCACAGTTTCTGGTATCTGGCCTACACCAGATTCTTTTAAACAGATATATTTGTGTCTGAACAGTCAGGGAGGCACTATTACTGTTTTCTTTTGCGGAAAAAATGTCAAAAGCAGAATAATACAGAGATTTGAACTGTGGACCTGCAAAACCACAGTTCTGTTTCTCTGGCCTACACCAGACTCTTTTAAACAGATATATTGGTGTTGTCTTATCAGTCAGGGAGAAAAGATTACAGTTTTTTTTACTGCAAAAATGGTAAAAGCAGGATAATACAGAGATTTCACACGTGGAACTGCAAAACCACAGTTCTATTTCTCTTGCCTACACCATACTCTTTTAAACAGATATATTTGTGTCTGAACAGTCAGGGAGACACTATTACAGTTTTTTTACGCCAAAAAATAACAAAAACAAGATAATACAGAGATTTGACCCGTGGAACTGCAAAACTACAGTTCTATTTCTCTGGCCTACACGAGACTCTTTTAAACAGATATATTTGTGTCTGAAGAGTCAGGGAGACACTATTACAGTTTTTTAACGGGAAAAAATACCAAAAGCAAGATAATACTGAGATTTAACCCGTGTAACTGCAAAAACACAGTTCTATTTCTCTGGCCTACACCAGACTCTTTAAACTGATATATTTGTGTCTGAACAGTCAGTGAGACACTATTACTGTTTTTTTATGGAAAAAATGCCAAAGCAGGATAATACAGAGATTTGACCCGTGGAACTGCAAATCCACAGTTCTAGTTATCTGGCCTACATCAGACTCTTTTAAACAGATATATTGGTGTCTTATCAGTCAGGGAGACTTGATTACAGTTTTTTTTTTACTGCAAAAATGGTCAAAGCAGGATAATACAGAGATTTCACCCGTGGAACTGCAAAACCACAGTTCTATTTCTCTGGCCAACACCAGACTCTTTTAAACAGATATATTTGTGTCTGAACAGTCAGGGAGACACTATTACTGTTTTTTTAGGGCAAAAAATACCAAAAGCAAGATAATACAGAGATTTGACCCGTGGAACGGCAAAACCAAAGTTCTTTTTCTCTGGCCTACACCAGACTCTTTTAAATAGATATATTTGTGTCTGAACAGTCAGGGAGACACTATTACTGTTTTTTTATGGAAAAAATGCCAAAGCAGGATAATACAGAGATTTGAACCGTGGAACTGCAAATCCACAGTTCTAGTTATCTGGCCTACATCAGACTCTTTTAAACAGATATATTTGTGTCTTATCAGTCAGGGAGACTTGAATACAGTTTTTTTTTTACTGCAAAAATGGTCAAAGCAGGATAATACAGAGATTTCACCCGTGGAACTGCAAAACCACAGTTCTATTTCTCTGGCCTACACCAGACTCTTTTAAACAGATATATTTGTGTCTGAACAGTCAGGGAGACACTATTACAGTTTTTTTAGGGCAAAAAATACCAAAAGCAAGATAATACAGAGATTTGACCCGTGGAACGGCAAAACCAAAGTTCTATTTCTCTGGCCTACACCACACTCTTTCAAACAGATATATTTGTGTCTGAACAGTCAGTGAGACACTATTACTGTTTATTTGTACTGAAAAAATGCCAAAAGCAGATTAATACAGAGATTTGACCCGTGGAACTGCAATTCCAGAGTTGTATTTTTCTGGCCTACACCAGACTCTTTTAAACAGATATATTAGTGTCTGAACAGTCAGGGAGACAATATTACTGTTTTTTTATGGAAAAAATGCCAAAGCAGGATAATACAGAGATTTGAACCGTGGAACAGCAAATCCACAGTTCTAGTTATCTGGCCTACATCAGACTCTTTTAAACAGATATATTTGTGTCTGAACAGTTAGGGAGACACTATTACTGTTTTCTTTTACGGAAGAAATGCCAAAAGCAGGATAATGCAGAGATTTGAACCGTGGAACTGCAAAACCACAGTTCTATTTCTCTGGCCTAATCCAGACTCTTTTAAACTGATATATTTGTGTCTGAACAGTTAGGGAGACACTATTACAGGTTTTTTTACGGTAAAAAATGCCAAAAGCAGGATAATACAGAAATTTGACCCGTGGAACTGCAAAACCACAGTTCTATTTCTCTGGCCTACACCAGACTCTTTTAAAGAGATATATTGGTGTCTGAACAGTCAGGGAGACTCTATAACAGTTTTTTTTTACGGCAAAAATAATGTCAAAAGCAGGATAATACAGAGATTTGACCCGTGGAACTGCAAAACCACAGTTCTATTTCTCTGGTCTACACCGTACTCTTTTAAACAGATATATTTGTGTCTAACCAGCTAGGGAGACACTATTACTGTTTTTTTTACGGAAAATATGCCAAAAGCAGGATAATGCAGAGATTTGAACCGTGGTACTGCAAAACCACAGTTCTAGGTATCTGACCTACACCAGATTCTTTTAAACAGATATATTTGTGTCTGAACAGTCAGGGAGACACTATTACTGTTTTCTTTAACGGAAAAAATGCCAAAAGCAGGATAATACAGAGATTTGAACCGTGAAACTGCAAAACCACAGTTCTATTTCTCTTGTTTACACCAGCCTCTTTTAAACAGATATATTTGTGTCTGAACAGTCAGGGAGACACTATTACTGTTTTTTTATGGAAAAAATCCCAAAGCAGGATAATACAGAGATTTGAACCGTGGAACTGCAAATCAACAGTTCTAGTTATCTGGCCTACACCAGACTCTTTTAAACAGATATATTTGTGTCTGAACAGTCAGGGAGACACTATTACTGTTTTTTTTTACGGAAAAAATGTCAAAAGCGGAATAATACAGAGATTTGATCTGTGGACCTGAAAAACCACAGTTCTATTTCTCTGGCCTACACCAGACTCTTTTAAACAGATATATTGTTGTTGTCTTATCAGTCAGAGACACACGATTACAGTTTTTTTTACTGCAAAAATGGTAAAAGCAGGATAATACAGAGATTTCACACGTGGAACTGCAAAACTACAGTTCTATTTCTCTGGCCTACACCAGACTCTTTTAAACAGATATATTTGTGTCTGAACAGTCAGGGAGACACTATTACTATTATTTTTTACGGAAAAAATGCCAAAAGCAGGATAAAACAGAGATATCACCCATGGAACTGCAAAACCACAGTTCTGTTTCTCTGGCCTACACCAGACTCTTTTAAACAGATATATTGGTGTCTGAGCAGTCAGGGAGACACTATTACCGTTTTTTAACGCCAAAAAATACCAAAAACAAGATAATACAGAGATTTGACCCGTGGAACTGCAAAACTACAGTTCTATTTCTCTGGCCTACACCAGACTCTTTTAAACAGATATATTTGTGTCTGAACAGTCAGGGAGACACTATGACTGTTTTCTTTTATGGAAAAAATGCCAAAAGTAGGATAATACAGAGATTTGAACCGTGAAACTGCAAAACCACAGTTCTATTTCTCTTGTTTACACCAGACTCTTTTAAACAGATATATTTGTGTCTGAACAGTCAGGGAGACACTATTACTGTTTTTTTATGGAAAAAATGCCAAAGCAGGATAATACAGAGATTTGAACCGTGGAACTGCAAATCCACAGTTCTAGTTATCTGGCCTACATCAAACTCTTTTAAACAGATATATTTGTGTCTGAACAGTCAGGGAGACACTATTACTGTTTTTTTTTACGGAAAAAATGCCAAAAGCAGGATAATGCAGAGATTTGAACCGTGGAACTGAAAAACCACAGTTCTATTTCTCTGGCCTACACCAGACTCTTTTAAACAGATATATTGGTGTCTTATCAGTCAGGGAGACTTGATTACAGTTTTTTTTTACTGCAAAAATGGTAAAAGCAGGATAATACAGAGATTTGACCCGTGGAACTGCAAAACCAAAGTTCTATTTCTCTGTCCTACACCAGACTCTTTTAAACAGATATATTGGCGTCTTATCAGTCAGGGAGACACGATTACAGCTTTTTTTTACTGCAAAAATGGCAAAAGCAGGATAATACAGAGATGTGACCCGTGGAACTGCAAAACCACAGTTCTATTTCTCTGGCCTAATCCAGACTCTTTTAACCACTTCGCGCCAGAGCCTGTTTTTGCCTTCGTGATCGGGCCAATTTTTTCAATTCTGACCACTGTCACTTTATGAGGTAATTACTCTGGAACGCTTCAACGTATTCCCCTGATTCTGAGAATGTTTTTTCATGACATATTGTATTTCATGATAGTGGTAAAATTTCTTCCATATAACTTGCGTTTATTTGTGAAAAAATCGGAAATTTGGCGAAAATTTAGAAAATTTTGCAATTTTCAAACTTTGAATTTTCATGCCCTTAAATCAGAGAGATATGTCACACAAAATAGTTAATAAATAACATTTCCCTCATGTCTACTTTACATCAGCACAATTTTGGAACCAAAATTTTTTTTTGTTAGGGAGCTATAAGGGTTAAAAGTTGACCAGCGATTTCTCATTTTTCCAACAAAATTTACAAAAACATTTTTTTAGGGACCACATCATATTTGAAGTCACTTTAAGGGGTCTTTATGACAGAAAATACCCAAAAGTGACACCATTCTAAAAACTGCACCCCTCAAGGTGCTCAAAACCACATTCAAGAACTTTATTAACCCTTCAGGTGCTTCACAGGAATTTTTGGAATGTGGAAAAAAAAAATTAACATTTAACTTTTTTCACAAAAATGTTACTTTAGACCCAATTTTTTTTATTTTCACAGGGGTAACAGGAAAAAATGGACCCCAAATTTTTTTGTGCAATTTCTCTTGAGCGCGCTGATACCCCATATGTGAGGGAAAACCACTGTTTGGGCGCACTGCAGGGTTCGGAAGGGAAGGAGCGCCATTAGACTTTTTGAATGTAAAATTTGTCTCAATAATTAGCAGACGCCATGTTGCGTTTGGAGAGCTCCTGATGTGCCTAAACAGTGGAAACCCCCCACAAGTGACACCATTTTGGAAACTAGACCCCTTAGGGAACTTATCTAGATGTGTGGTGAGCACCTTGAACCCCAAGGTGCTTCACAGAAGTTTATAATATTGAGCTGTAAAAATAAAATTTTCACATTTTTCCCACAAAACCGTTTTTCATCCCTTAATTTTGCATTATCATAAGGGTAATAGGATAAATTGCACCATGAAATTTGTTGTGCAATTTCTCCTGAACACGCTGATACCCCATATGTGGAGGCAAATTACTGTTTGGGCGCATGGCAGGGTTTGAAAGGGAAGGAGCGCCATTTGACTTTTTGAATGTAAAATTTGTTTGAATAATTAGCAGACGCCATGTCGCATTTGGGGAGCCCCTAATGTGACTAAACAGTGGAAACCCCCCACAAGTGCCACCATTTTGGAAACTAGACCCCTTAGGGAACTTATCTAGATGTGTGGTGAGCACCTTGCACCCCCAGCTGCTTCACAGAAGTTTATAATATTGAGCCGTGAAAATAAAATTTTCACATTTTTCCCATAAAAAATGTTTTTCATCCCCTAATTTTGCATTATCATAAGGATAACCGGAGAAATTGCACCATGAAATTTGTTGTACAATTTCTCCTGAGTACGCCGATACCCCATATGTGGGGGAAAACCACTGCTTTGGTGTACGGCAGGGTTCGGAAGAGAAAGGAGCGCTATGTTGGCTGGGATAGGCAGCAGACACCATGTCACATTTGAAGAGTCGCTGACATGCCAAAACAGCAGAAACCTCCACAAATGACCCCATTTTGTAAACTACACCACTCAAGGAATTCATCTAGGGAAGTAGTGAGTATTTTTTCATTTTTAAATTTATACCATTGGGCAGTGAAAAAATCATAATTATATTTTTACCACAAAAAAATGTTTTACCCTCAGATTTTACATTTTCACACAGGGCAATGGGTAAAAATGGTGCCGAAATGTGTCACACAATTTCTTCTAAAAGTGTCAATACCCCATATGTGGCTGTATCGTACCGCTTAGCCATACGGTGAGATCTGGGGGGGACGGAGTGCTATTTGACAATTGGAGAACAAATTATTGTAGAATAGGCATTTGGATTTGGGAGCACAAAATTTTCTGAATTTCTTTTGGGGGGCAAGGGTCATTTTGCTTTCCAGAGCCTTTCTGCTACCAGTAACTTGGAAGTCCCTTATATTTTTAACAGATGACGGACCTGAGTGGGGACTAGCTTTTTTTGAGGACTGAGTTGAAGCTTTTATTGGGAACATTTTACGTAACATTTATCCGGCGCTCTAGGCTGAGCACTTTCATCGGGGTTTCCATCTAAATTTCCAAGTGATGTAATTCAGATGAAACCCCTGCAGGATCCATTCACTGTAATGAGGCAGCAGAGTTACTCTGGACACCGTCTGGCCTCTGTGTAGCGGTGTCCTTTTTTTCAGAAGTGCACAAAACTGTGGCCAACCGCACTTTTATGCACGCCTAAAACAAATGACACCGTGGGATCACAGGCCAGACGGCATCCACAGTGGCCTATATCTGTCTCATTACAGGGAATCTTCCGTCATGGGTTCCGGCTGAATCATGTATTTCAGAGATTTACACGGAAACTCTGGTGTAAGTGCTCAGCGCAGAGCACAGGATAAATGTGGGCAGAACCTTACTGGGATCTTTGGGGACATAATAAACAAATCAGTAGCAGGTGAAGAATTGGTTTTATTTATTTTTTACGCCGTTCCTAGTGTGACATAACTGATTAGATTCCTTTATTCTTCGGGTCGGTGCGATTACAGAGATACTAGATTGATAGCGGGTTTTTATGACTGACAGCTGTCACACACTAAAAGACGCTTTTTTTAGTTTTTGCATCACCATATTTTGAGAGCTATAATTTTTCCATATTTCGGCCGACAGAGTCATGTGACGGCTTGTTTTTTGCGGGACGATTTGACATTTTTATTGGTACCATTTTTGGGGACGTGACATTTTTTGATCGCTTTCTATTCCGTTTTTTGGGAGGTAAAATTAACAAAAACAAACAATTCAGGAATAGTTTTTTGTTTTTTTTTTATGCCGTTCTGCGTGTGGTAAAAGTGATCAGGCAGCGTTATTCTTCAGGTCAGTACGTTTACAGCGATACTACACTTACTGTATTTTTTTTATGTTTTGGCGCTTTTACACAATAAAACTATTTTATAGAAAAAAATATTTTTTTTGCATTGCTTTATTCTGAGCGCTATAACTTTTTTATTTTTCGGCTGATGGAGCTGTATGGCAGCTTTTTTTTTGCGTAACAAGATGACGTTTTCAGCGGTACCATTTTTATTTCTATTTTGTTTTTTGATCGCATTTTTTTCCACTTTTTGTTTGGCAATATGATGAAAAAGCATATTTTTTTGCTCCGTTTTTTATTTATTTTTATTACGGTGTGCACAGAAGGAGTTAATTAGTGTGACAGTTTTATAGCTCGGGTTGTTTCGGACGCGGCGATACCAAATATGTGTACTTTTTTTGGTTTTGTAAAAATATACGGATTTATTGGTTTAATATTTTATTTATTTATTTTTATTTATTTTGTGATTTTTTTATTAATAGTTTAAAAACTTTTTTTTTACTTTTTTTCACATTTTTTCTTAGTCCCTGTATGGGACATTAATTTTTATTTTTCTGATCTCTGATCTCATGTAATGTAATAGACATATATTACATTACATGAGATCTTCCCTGACTGTTTCAGTCAGAGTCTCCTGTCTGGCTACAGCTGCAGCTGAGCCAGACAGGACACCATATATGGCAGAGCTGGAGGCGGTCATGTGACCTCCAGCTGCCATAGCAACACCAGGTCCTGGAAGGACTCGGAGGTCTTCGGAGAGGTAAGTTGACGACCCCCTCTCCTCCTGCTGTCTCCTATATGCCGCGATCACTATAGATCACAGCATATAGAAGACAGCTAAGGGTTAACATCACTGGGACCTGATCTAATCAGGTCCCGATGATGTTCCCTGTCAGAGCTAACGCTCTGCACCGGAATCGCAGCGCTTGCAGGACCCTGGGGGTCCTGAGCGCTGCGAGACCACCCACCGTTTTTAAACGTCGGCACTGCACAGAGCCCGGCAAGCGCCGACGTTTATCTACAGTGGGCAGTCGGGAACCGGTTAAACAGATATATTTGTGTCTGAACAGTTAGGGAGACACTATTACAGTTTTTTTACGGTAAAAAATGCCAAAAGCAGGATAATACAGAAATTTGACCCGTGGAACTGCAAAACCACAGTTCTATTTCTCTGGCCTACACAAGACTCTTTTAAACAGATATATTGGTGTCTGAACAGTCAGGGAGACTCTATAACAGTTTTTTTTACGGCAAAAATAATGCCAAAAGCAGGATAATACAGAGATTTGACCCGTGGAACTGCAAAACCACAGTTCTATTTCTCTGGTCTACACCGTACTCTTTAAAACAGATATATTTGTGTCTGAACAGTCAGGGAGACTCTATAACAGTTTTTTTTACGGCAAAAATAATGCCAAAAGCAGGATAATACAGAGATTTGACCCGTGCAACTGCAAAACCACAGTTCTAGGTATCTGGCCTACACCAGATTCTTTTAAACAGATATATTTGTGTCTGAACAGTCAGGGAGACACTATTACTGTTTATTTATGGAAAAAATGCCAAAGTAGGATAATACAGAGATTTGAACCGTGGAACTGCAAATCCACAGTTCTATTTATCTGGCCTACATCAGACTCGTTTAAACAGATATATTTGTGTCTGAACAGTCAGGGAGACACTATTACTGTTTTTTTTTACGGAAAAAATGCCAAAAGCAGGATAATGCAGAGATTTGAACCGTGAAACTGCAAAACCACAGTTCTATTTCTCTGGCCTACACCAGACTCTTTTAAACAGATATATTGGTGTCTTATCAGTCAGGGAGACTTGATTACAGTTTCTTTTTACTGCAAAAATGGTAAAAGCAGGATAATACAGAGATTTCACCCGTGGAACTGCAAAACCACAGTTCTATTTCTCTGGCCTACACCAGACTCTTTTAAACAGATATATTTGTGTCTGAACTGTCAGGGAGACACTATTACAGTTTTTTTACGGCAAAAAATACCAAAAGCAAGATAATACAGAGATGTGACCCGTGGAACTGCAAAACTATAGTTCTATTTCTCTGGCCTACAGCAGACTCTTTTAAACAGATATATTGGTGTGTTATCAGTCAGGGAGACACGATTACAGCTTTTTTTTACTGCAAAAATGGCAAAAGCAGGATAATACAGAGATTTGACCGGTGGAACTCCAAAACCACAGCTCTATTTCTCTGGCCTACACCAGACTCTTTTAAACAGATATATTGGTGTCTGAACAGTCAGGGAGACACTATTACAGTTTTTTTACGGCAAAAAATACCAAAAGCAAGATAATACAGAGATTTGACCAGTGGAACTGTAAAACCAAAGTTCTATTTCTCTGGCCTATACCAAACTCTTTTAAACAGATATATTGGTGTCTTATCAGTCAGGGAGACACGATTACAGCTTTTTTTTACTGCAAAAATGGCAAAAGCAGGATAATACAGAGATTTGACCCGTGGAACTGCAAAACCACAGTTCTATTTCTCTGGCCTACACCAGACTCTTTTAAACAGATATATTTGTGTCTGAACAGTCAGGGAGACACTATTACAGTTTTTTTATGCCAAAAAATACCAAAAACAAGATAATACAGAGATTTGACCCGTGGAACTGCAAAACTACAGTTCTATTTCTCTGGCCTACACCAGACTCTTTTAAACAGATATATTTGTGTCTGAACAGTCAGTGATACACTATTACTGTTTATTTTTACGGAAAAAATGCGAAAAGCAGGTTAATACAGGGATTTGACTCGTGTAACTGCAAAACCACAGTTCTATTTCTCTGGCCTACACCAGACTCTTTTAAACAGATATATTTGTGTCTGAACAGTCAGTGAGACACTATTACTGTTTATTTTTACGGAAAAAATGCCAAAAGCAGGTTAATACCCATGGTACTGCAAAACCACAGTTCTATTTCTCTATTTCTAAACAGATATATTGGTGTTGTCTTATTAGTCAGGGAGACACGAGTACAGTTTTTTTTTATTGCAAAAATGGTAAAAGCAGGATAATACAGAGATTTTACCCATCGAACTGCAAAACCACAGTTCTATTTCTCTGGCCTACACCAGACTCTTTTAAACAGATATATTTGTGTATGAACAGTCAGGGAGACACTATAACAGTTTTTTTTTTACGGCAAAAAAAATGCCAAAAGCAGGATAATACAGAGATGTGACCCGTGGAACTGCAAAACCACAGTTCTATTTCTCTGGCCTAAACCAGACTCTTTTAAACAGATATATTTGTGTCTGAACAGTTAGGGAGACACTATTACAGGTTTTTTTTACAGTAAAAAATGCCAAAAGCAGGATAATACAGAGATTTGACCCGTGGAACTGCAAAACCACAGTTCTATTTCTCTGGCCTACACCAGACTCTTTTAAACAGATATATTGGTGTCTGAACAGTCAGGGAGACTCTATAACAATTTTTTTTAACGGCAAAAATAATGCCAAAAGCATGATAATACAGAGATTTGACCCGTGGAACTGCAAAACCACAGTTCTATTTCTCTGGTCTACACCATACTCTTTTAAACAGATATATTGGTGTCTTATCAGTCAGGGAGACTTGATTACAGTTTTTTTTTACTGCAAAAATGGTAAAAGCAGGATAATACAGAGATTTCACCCATGGAACTGCAAAACCACAGTTCTATTTCTCTGGCCTACACCAGACTCTTTTAAACAGATATATTTGTGTCTGAACAGTCAGTGAGACACTATTACTGTTTATTTGTACTGAAAAAATGCCAAAAGCAGATTAATATAGAGATTTGACCCGTGTAACTGCAAAACCACCGTTCTATTTCTCTGGCCTACACCAGACACTTTTAAACAGATACATTTGTGTCTGAACAGTCAGGGAGACACTATTACTGTTTTTTTTTACGGAAAAAATGCCAAACGCAGGATAACACAGAGATTTGAACCGTGGAACTGCAAAACCACAGTTCTATTTCTCTGGCCTACACCAGACTCTTTTAAACAGATATATTTGTGTCTGAACTGTCAGGGAGACACTATTACAGTTTTTTTACGGCTAAAAATACCAAAAGCAAGATAATACAGAGATGTGACCCGTGGAACTGCAAAACTATAGTTCTATTTCTCTGGCCTACAGCAGACTCTTTTAAACAGATATATTGGTGTGTTATCAGTCAGGGAGACACGATTACAGCTTTTTTTTACTGCAAAAATGGCAAAAGCAGGATAATACAGAGATTTGACCGGTGGAACTCCAAAACCACAGCTCTATTTCTCTGGCCTACACCAGACTCTTTTAAACAGATATATTGGTGTCTGAACAGTCAGGGAGACACTATTACAGTTTTTTTACGGCAAAAAATACCAAAAGCAAGATAATACAGAGATTTGACCAGTGGAACTGTAAAACCAAAGTTCTATTTCTCTGGCCTATACCAAACTCTTTTAAACAGATATATTGGTGTCTTATCAGTCAGGGAGACACGATTACAGCTTTTTTTTACTGCAAAAATGGCAAAAGCAGGATAATACAGAGATTTGACCCGTGGAACTGCAAAACCACAGTTCTATTTCTCTGGCCTACACCAGACTCTTTTAAACAGATATATTTGTGTCTGAACAGTCAGGGAGACACTATTACAGTTTTTTTATGCCAAAAAATACCAAAAACAAGATAATACAGAGATTTGACCCGTGGAACTGCAAAACTACAGTTCTATTTCTCTGGCCTACACCAGACTCTTTTAAACAGATATATTTGTGTCTGAACAGTCAGTGATACACTATTACTGTTTATTTTTACGGAAAAAATGCGAAAAGCAGGTTAATACAGGGATTTGACTCGTGTAACTGCAAAACCACAGTTCTATTTCTCTGGCCTACACCAGACTCTTTTAAACAGATATATTTGTGTCTGAACAGTCAGTGAGACACTATTACTGTTTATTTTTACGGAAAAAATGCCAAAAGCAGGTTAATACCCATGGTACTGCAAAACCACAGTTCTATTTCTCTATTTCTAAACAGATATATTGGTGTTGTCTTATTAGTCAGGGAGACACGAGTACAGTTTTTTTTTATTGCAAAAATGGTAAAAGCAGGATAATACAGAGATTTTACCCATCGAACTGCAAAACCACAGTTCTATTTCTCTGGCCTACACCAGACTCTTTTAAACAGATATATTTGTGTATGAACAGTCAGGGAGACACTATAACAGTTTTTTTTTTACGGCAAAAAAAATGCCAAAAGCAGGATAATACAGAGATTTCACCCGTGGAGCTGCAAAACCACAGTTCTATTTCTCTGGTCTACACCAGACTCTTTTAAACAGATATATTTGTGTCTGAACAGTTAGGGAGACACTAATACTGTTTTATTACGGAAAATATATCAAAAGCAGGATAATACAGAGATTTGAACCGTGGTACTGCAAAACCACAGTTCTAGTTATCTGGCCTACACCAGACTCTTTTAAACAGATATATTTGGGTCTGAACAGTCAGGGAGACACTAATACTGCTTTTTTTTACGGAAATAATGCCAAAAGCAGGATAATACAGTTTTTTGACCCGTGAAACTGCAAAACCACAGTTCTATTTCTCTTGTTTACACCAGACTCTTTTAAACAGATGTATTTGTGTCTGAACAGTCAGGGAGACGCTATTACTGTATTTTTTTACGGAAAAAATGTCAAAAGCAAGATAATACAGGGATTTGAACCGTGGAACTGCAAAACCGCAGTTCTATTTCTCTGGCCTACACCAGTCACTTTTAAACAGGTATATTCGTGTGTTATCAGTCAGGGAGACACGATTACAGTTTTTTTACGCCACAAAATACCAAAAACAAGATAATACAGAGATTTGACCCGTGGAACTGCAAAACTACAGTTCTAATTCTCTGGCCTACACCAGACTCTTTTAATCAGATATATTTGTGTCTGAACAGTTAAGGAGACAGTATTACAGGTTTTTTTTTACAGTAAAAAATGCCAAAAGCAGGATAATACAGAGATTTGAACCGTGGAACTGCAAAACCACAGTTCTATTTCTCTGGCCTACACCAGACTCTTTTAAACAGATATATTTGTGTATGAACAGTCAGGGAGACACTATAACAGTTTTTTTTTTACGGCAAAAAAAATGCCAAAAGCAGGATAATACAGAGATTTCACCCGTGGAGCTGCAAAACCACAGTTCTATTTCTCTGGTCTACACCAGACTCTTTTAAACAGATATATTTGTGTCTGAACAGTTAGGGAGACACTAATACTGTTTTATTACGGAAAATATATCAAAAGCAGGATAATACAGAGATTTGAACCGTGGTACTGCAAAACCACAGTTCTAGTTATCTGGCCTACACCAGACTCTTTTAAACAGATATATTTGGGTCTGAACAGTCAGGGAGACACTAATACTGCTTTTTTTTACGGAAATAATGCCAAAAGCAGGATAATACAGTTTTTTGACCCGTGAAACTGCAAAACCACAGTTCTATTTCTCTTGTTTACACCAGACTCTTTTAAACAGATGTATTTGTGTCTGAACAGTCAGGGAGACGC
The DNA here is from genome assembly GCF_046119375.1 of Phyllobates terribilis. Taxonomy (NCBI): domain Eukaryota; kingdom Metazoa; phylum Chordata; class Amphibia; order Anura; family Dendrobatidae; genus Phyllobates; species Phyllobates terribilis. The sequence goes on along the minus strand of NW_027362772.1, from coordinate 192,787,353 downwards.
TATTACTGTATTTTTTTACGGAAAAAATGTCAAAAGCAAGATAATACAGGGATTTGAACCGTGGAACTGCAAAACCGCAGTTCTATTTCTCTGGCCTACACCAGTCACTTTTAAACAGGTATATTCGTGTGTTATCAGTCAGGGAGACACGATTACAGTTTTTTTACGCCAAAAAATACCAAAAACAAGATAATACAGAGATTTGACCCGTGGAACTGCAAAACTACAGTTCTAATTCTCTGGCCTACACCAGACTCTTTTAATCAGATATATTTGTGTCTGAACAGTTAAGGAGACACTATTACAGGTTTTTTTTTACAGTAAAAAATGCCAAAAGCAGGATAATACAGAGATTTGAACCGTGGAACTGCAAAACCACAGTTCTATTTCTCTGGCCTACACCAGACTCTTTTAAACAGATATATTTGTGTCTGAACAGTCAGGGAGACACTATTACTGTTTTTTTTTACGGAAAAAATGCCAAAAGCAGGATAATACAGAGATGTGACCCGTGGAACTGCAAAACCACAGTTCTATTTCTCTGGCCTAAACCAGACTCTTTTAAACAGATATATTTGTGTCTGAACAGTTAGGGAGACACTATTACAGGTTTTTTTTACAGTAAAAAATGCCAAAAGCAGGATAATACAGAGATTTGACCCGTGGAACTGCAAAACCACAGTTCTATTTCTCTGGCCTACACCAGACTCTTTTAAACAGATATATTGGTGTCTGAACAGTCAGGGAGACTCTATAACAATTTTTTTTAACGGCAAAAATAATGCCAAAAGCATGATAATACAGAGATTTGACCCGTGGAACTGCAAAACCACAGTTCTATTTCTCTGGTCTACACCATACTCTTTTAAACAGATATATTGGTGTCTTATCAGTCAGGGAGACTTGATTACAGTTTTTTTTTACTGCAAAAATGGTAAAAGCAGGATAATACAGAGATTTCACCCATGGAACTGCAAAACCACAGTTCTATTTCTCTGGCCTACACCAGACTCTTTTAAACAGATATATTTGTGTCTGAACAGTCAGTGAGACACTATTACTGTTTATTTGTACTGAAAAAATGCCAAAAGCAGATTAATATAGAGATTTGACCCGTGTAACTGCAAAACCACCGTTCTATTTCTCTGGCCTACACCAGACACTTTTAAACAGATACATTTGTGTCTGAACAGTCAGGGAGACACTATTACTGTTTTTTTTTACGGAAAAAATGCCAAACGCAGGATAACACAGAGATTTGAACCGTGGAACTGCAAAACCACAGTTCTATTTCTCTGGCCTACACCAGACTCTTTTAAACAGATATATTTGTGTCTGAACTGTCAGGGAGACACTATTACAGTTTTTTTACGGCAAAAAATACCAAAAGCAAGATAATACAGAGATGTGACCCGTGGAACTGCAAAACTATAGTTCTATTTCTCTGGCCTACAGCAGACTCTTTTAAACAGATATATTGGTGTGTTATCAGTCAGGGAGACACGATTACAGCTTTTTTTTACTGCAAAAATGGCAAAAGCAGGATAATACAGAGATTTGACCGGTGGAACTCCAAAACCACAGCTCTATTTCTCTGGCCTACACCAGACTCTTTTAAACAGATATATTGGTGTCTGAACAGTCAGGGAGACACTATTACAGTTTTTTTACGGCAAAAAATACCAAAAGCAAGATAATACAGAGATTTGACCAGTGGAACTGTAAAACCAAAGTTCTATTTCTCTGGCCTATACCAAACTCTTTTAAACAGATATATTGGTGTCTTATCAGTCAGGGAGACACGATTACAGCTTTTTTTTACTGCAAAAATGGCAAAAGCAGGATAATACAGAGATTTGACCCGTGGAACTGCAAAACCACAGTTCTATTTCTCTGGCCTACACCAGACTCTTTTAAACAGATATATTTGTGTCTGAACAGTCAGGGAGACACTATTACAGTTTTTTTATGCCAAAAAATACCAAAAACAAGATAATACAGAGATTTGACCCGTGGAACTGCAAAACTACAGTTCTATTTCTCTGGCCTACACCAGACTCTTTTAAACAGATATATTTGTGTCTGAACAGTCAGTGATACACTATTACTGTTTATTTTTACGGAAAAAATGCGAAAAGCAGGTTAATACAGGGATTTGACTCGTGTAACTGCAAAACCACAGTTCTATTTCTCTGGCCTACACCAGACTCTTTTAAACAGATATATTTGTGTCTGAACAGTCAGTGAGACACTATTACTGTTTATTTTTACGGAAAAAATGCCAAAAGCAGGTTAATACCCATGGTACTGCAAAACCACAGTTCTATTTCTCTATTTCTAAACAGATATATTGGTGTTGTCTTATTAGTCAGGGAGACACGAGTACAGTTTTTTTTTATTGCAAAAATGGTAAAAGCAGGATAATACAGAGATTTTACCCATCGAACTGCAAAACCACAGTTCTATTTCTCTGGCCTACACCAGACTCTTTTAAACAGATATATTTGTGTATGAACAGTCAGGGAGACACTATAACAGTTTTTTTTTTACGGCAAAAAAAATGCCAAAAGCAGGATAATACAGAGATTTCACCCGTGGAGCTGCAAAACCACAGTTCTATTTCTCTGGTCTACACCAGACTCTTTTAAACAGATATATTTGTGTCTGAACAGTTAGGGAGACACTAATACTGTTTTATTACGGAAAATATATCAAAAGCAGGATAATACAGAGATTTGAACCGTGGTACTGCAAAACCACAGTTCTAGTTATCTGGCCTACACCAGACTCTTTTAAACAGATATATTTGGGTCTGAACAGTCAGGGAGACACTAATACTGCTTTTTTTTACGGAAATAATGCCAAAAGCAGGATAATACAGTTTTTTGACCCGTGAAACTGCAAAACCACAGTTCTATTTCTCTTGTTTACACCAGACTCTTTTAAACAGATGTATTTGTGTCTGAACAGTCAGGGAGACGCTATTACTGTATTTTTTTACGGAAAAAATGTCAAAAGCAAGATAATACAGGGATTTGAACCGTGGAACTGCAAAACCGCAGTTCTATTTCTCTGGCCTACACCAGTCACTTTTAAACAGGTATATTCGTGTGTTATCAGTCAGGGAGACACGATTACAGTTTTTTTACGCCAAAAAATACCAAAAACAAGATAATACAGAGATTTGACCCGTGGAACTGCAAAACTACAGTTCTAATTCTCTGGCCTACACCAGACTCTTTTAATCAGATATATTTGTGTCTGAACAGTTAAGGAGACACTATTACAGGTTTTTTTTTACAGTAAAAAATGCCAAAAGCAGGATAATACAGAGATTTGAACCGTGGAACTGCAAAACCACAGTTCTATTTCTCTGGCCTACACCAGACTCTTTTAAACAGATATATTTGTGTCTGAACAGTCAGGGAGACACTATTACTGTTTTTTTTTACGGAAAAAATGCCAAAAGCAGGATAATACAGAGATGTGACCCGTGGAACTGCAAAACCACAGTTCTATTTCTCTGGCCTAAACCAGACTCTTTTAAACAGATATATTTGTGTCTGAACAGTTAGGGAGACACTATTACAGGTTTTTTTTACAGTAAAAAATGCCAAAAGCAGGATAATACAGAGATTTGACCCGTGGAACTGCAAAACCACAGTTCTATTTCTCTGGCCTACACCAGACTCTTTTAAACAGATATATTGGTGTCTGAACAGTCAGGGAGACTCTATAACAATTTTTTTTAACGGCAAAAATAATGCCAAAAGCATGATAATACAGAGATTTGACCCGTGGAACTGCAAAACCACAGTTCTATTTCTCTGGTCTACACCATACTCTTTTAAACAGATATATTGGTGTCTTATCAGTCAGGGAGACTTGATTACAGTTTTTTTTTACTGCAAAAATGGTAAAAGCAGGATAATACAGAGATTTCACCCATGGAACTGCAAAACCACAGTTCTATTTCTCTGGCCTACACCAGACTCTTTTAAACAGATATATTTGTGTCTGAACAGTCAGTGAGACACTATTACTGTTTATTTGTACTGAAAAAATGCCAAAAGCAGATTAATATAGAGATTTGACCCGTGTAACTGCAAAACCACCGTTCTATTTCTCTGGCCTACACCAGACACTTTTAAACAGATACATTTGTGTCTGAACAGTCAGGGAGACACTATTACTGTTTTTTTTTACGGAAAAAATGCCAAACACAGGATAACACAGAGATTTGAACCGTGGAACTGCAAAACCACAGTTCTATTTCTCTGGCCTACACCAGACACCTTTAAACAGATATATTTGTGTCTGAACAGTCAGGGAGACACTATTACTGTTTTCTTTTATGGAAAAAATGCCAAAAGCAGATTAATATAGAGATTTGACCCGTGTAACTGCAAAACCACAGTTCTATTTCTCTTGTTTACACCAGACTCTTTTAAACAGATATATTTGTGTCTGAACAGTCAGGGAGACATTTTTACTGTTTTTTTATGGAAAAAATGCCAAAGCAGGATAATACAGATATTTGACCCGTGGAACTGCAATACCACAGTTCTATTTCTCTGGTCTACACCATACTCTTTTAAGCAGATATATTTGTGTCTAACCAGCTAGGGAGACACTATTACTGTTTTTTTTACGGAAAATATGCCAAAAGCAGGATAATGCAGAGATTTGAACCGTGAAACTGCAAAACCACAGTTCTATTTCTCTTGTTTACACCAGCCTCTTTTAAACAGATATATTTGTGTCTGAACAGTCAGGGAGACACTATTACTGTTTTTTTATGGAAAAAATCCCAAAGCAGGATAATACAGAGATTTGAACCGTGGAACTGCAAATCAACAGTTCTAGTTATCTGGCCTACACCAGACTCTTTTAAACAGATATATTTGTGTCTGAACAGTCAGGGAGACACTATAACTGTTTTTTTTTATGGAAAAAATGTCAAAAGCAGAATAATACAGAGATTTGAACTGTGGACCTGCAAAACCACAGTTCTATTTCTCTGGCCTACACCAGACTCTTTTAAACAGATATATTGGTGTTGTCTTATCAGTCAGGGAGACACGATTACAGTTTTTTTTTATTGCAAAAATGGTAAAAGCAGGATAATACAGAGATTTCACATTTGGAACTGGAAAACCACAGTTCTATTTCTCTTGCCTACACCAGACTCTTTTAAACAGATATATTTGTGTCTGAACAGTCAGGGAGACACTATTACAGTTTTTTAACGTGAAAAAATACCAAAAGCAAGATAATACTGAGATTTGACCCGTGTAACTGCAAAAACACAGTTCTATTTCTCTGGCCTACACCAGCCTCTTTTAAACAGATATATTTGTATCTGAACAGTCAGTGAGACACTATTACTGTTTATTTTTACGGAAAAAATGCCAAAAGCAGGTTAATACAGGGAATTGACTCGTGTAACTGCAAAACCACAGTTCTATTTCTCTGGCCTACACCAGACTCTTTAAACAGATATATTTGTGTCTGAACAGTCAGTGAGACACTATTACTGTTTATTTTTACGGAAAAAAATGCCAAAAGCAGGTTAATACCCATGGAACTGCAAAACCACAGTTCTATTTCTCTATTTCTAAACAGATATATTGGTGTTGTCTTATTAGTCAGGGAGACACGATTACAGTTTTTTTTTTTTGCAAAAATGGTAAAAGCAGGATAATACAGAGATTTTACCCGTGGAACTGCAAAACCACAGTTCTATTTCTCTGGCCTACACCAGACTCTTTTAAACAGATATATTTGTGTGTGAACAGTCAGGGAGACACTATAACAGTTTTTTTTTTACGGCAAAAAAAATGCCAAAAGCAGGATAATACAGAGATTTGACCCGTGGAGCTTCAAAACCACAGTTCTATTTCTCTGGTCTACACCAGACTCTTTTAAACAGATATATTTGTGTCTGAACAGTTAGGGAGACACTATTACTGTTGTATTACGGAAAATATGCCAAAAGCAGGATAATACAGAGATTTGAACCGTGGTACTGCAAAACCACAGTTCTAGTTATCTGGCCTACACCAGACTCTTTTAAACAGATATATTTGGGTCTGAACAGTCAGGGAGACACTAATACTGTTTTTTTTATGGAAATAATGGCAAAAGCAGGATAATACAGTTTTTTGACCCGTGAAACTGCAAAACCACAGTTCTATTTCTCTTGTTTACACCAGACTCTTTTAAACAGATATATTTGTGTCTGAACAGTCAGGGAGACGCTATTACTGTATTTTTTTACGGAAAAAATGTCAAAAGCAGGATAATACAGGGATTTGAACCGTGGAACTGCAAAACCACAGTTCTATTTCTCTGGCCTACACCAGACTCTTTTAAACAGGTATATTCGTGTGTTATCAGTCAGGGAGACACGATTACAGTTTTTTTACGCCAAAAAATACCAAAAACAAGATAATACAGAGATTTGACCCGTGGAACTGCAAAACTACAGTTCTAATTCTCTGGCCTACACCAGACTCTTTTAATCAGATATATTTGTGTCTGAACAGTTAAGGAGACACTATTACAGGTTTTTTTTTACAGTAAAAAATGCCAAAAGCAGGATAATACAGAGATTTGAACCGTGGAACTGCAAAACCACAGTTCTATTTCTCTGGCCTATACCAGACTCTTTTAAACAGATATATTTGTATCTGAACAGTCAGGGAGACACTATTACTGTTTTTTTTTACGAAAAAAATGCCAAAAGCAGGATAATACAGAGATGTGACCCGTGGAACTGCAAAACCACAGTTCTATTTCTCTGGCCTAAACCAGACTCTTTTAAACAGATATATTTGTGTCTGAACAGTTAGGGAGACACTATTACAGTTTTTTTTTACGGTAAAAAATGCCAAAAGCAGGATAATACAGAGATTTGACCCGTGGAACTGCAAAACCACAGTTCTATTTCTCTGGCCTACACCAGACTCTTTTAAACAGATATATTGGTGTCTGAACAGTCAGGGAGACTCTATAACAGTTTTTTTTTACAGCAAAAATAATGCCAAAAGCATGATAATACAGAAATTTGACCCGTGGAACTGCAAAACCCCAGTTCTATTTCTCTGGTCTACACCATACCCTTTTAAACAGATATATTGGTGTCTTATCAGTCAGGGAGACTTGATTACAGTTTTTTTTTACTACAAAAATGGTAAAAGCAGGATAATTCAGAGATTTCACCCATGGAACTGCAAAATCACAGTTCTATTTCTCTGGCCTACACCAGACTCTTTTAAACAGATATATTTGTGTCTGAACAGTCAGTGAGACACTATTACTGTTTATTTGTACTGAAAAAATGCCAAAAGCAGATTAATATAGAGATTTGACCCGTGTAACTGCAAAACCACCGTTCTATTTCTCTGGCCTACACCAGACACTTTTAAACAGATATATTTGTGTCTGAACAGTCAGGGAGACACTATTACTGTTTTCTTTTATGGAAAAAATGCCAAAAGTAGGATAATACAGAGATTTGAACCGTGAAACTGCAAAACCACAGTTCTATTTCTCTTGTTTACACCAGCCTCTTTTAAACAGATATATTTGTGTCTGAACAGTCAGGGAGACACTATTACTGTTTTTTTATGGAAAAAATCCCAAAGCAGGATAATACAGAGATTTGAACCGTGGAACTGCAAATCAACAGTTCTAGTTATCTGGCCTACACCAGACTCTTTTAAACAGATATATTTGTGTCTGAACAGTCAGGGAGACACTATTACTGTTTTTTTTTACGGAAAAAATGTCAAAAGCAGAATAATACAGAGATTTGAACTGTGGACCTGCAAAACCACAGTTCTATTTCTCTGGCCTACACCAGACTCTTTTAAACAGATATATTAGTGTTGTCTTATCAGTCAGGGAGACACGATTACAGTTTTTTTTTATTGCAAAAATGGTAAAAGCAGGATAATACAGAGATTTCACATTTGGAACTGGAAAACCACAGTCCTATTTCTCTTGCCTACACCAGACTCTTTTATACAGATATATTTGTGTCTGAACAGTCAGGGAAACACTATTACTGTTTTTTTTTACGGAAAAAATGCCAAAAGCAGGATAATACAGAGATGTGACCCGTGGAACTGCAAAACCACAGTTCTATTTCTCTGGCCTAATCCAGACTCTTTTAAACAGATATATTTGTGTCTGAACAGTTAGGGAGACACTATTACAGGTTTTTTTACGGTAAAAAATAATGCCAAAAGCAGGATAATACAGAGATTTGACCCGTGGAACTGCAAAACCACAGTTCTATTTCTCTGGCCTACACCAGACTCTTTTTAACAGATATATTGGTGTCTGAACAGTCAGGGAGACTCTATAACAGTTTTTTTTACGGCAAAAATAATGCCAAAAGCAGGATAATACAGAGATTTGACCCGTGGAACTGCAAAACCACAGTTCTATTTCTCTCGTCTACACCATAATCTTTTAAACAGATATATTTGTGTCTAACCAGCTAGGACGACACTATTACTGTTTTTTTTACGGAAAACATGCCAAAAGCAGGATAATGCAGAGATTTGAACCGTGGTACTGCAAAACCACAGTTCTAGGTATCTGGCCTACACCAGATTCTTTTAAACAGATATATTTGTGTCTGAACAGTCAGGGAGACACTATTACTGTTTTCTTTTACAGAAAAAATGCCAAAAGCAGGATAATACAGAGATTTGAACCGTGAAACTGCAAAACCACAGTTCTATTTCTCTTGTTTACACCAGCCTCTTTTAAACAGATATATTTGTGTCTGAACAGTCAGGGAGACACTATTACTGTTTTTTTTTACGGAAAAAATGTCAAAAGCAGAATAATACAGAGATTTGAACTGTGGACCTGCAAAACCACAGTTCTATTTCTCTGGCCTACACCAGACTCTTTTAAACAGATATATTGGTGTTGTCTTATCAGTCAGGGAGACACGATTACAGTTTTTTTTTATTGCAAAAATGGTAAAAGCAGGATAATACAGAGATTTCACATTTGGAACTTGAAAACCACAGTTCTATTTCTCTTGCCTACACCAGACTCTTTTAAACAGATATATTTGTGTCTGAACAGTCAGGGAAACACTATTACTGTTTTTTTTTACGGAAAAAATGCCAAAAGCAGGATAATACAGAGATGTGACCCGTGGAACTGCAAAACCACAGTTCTATTTCTCTGGCCTAATCCAGACTCTTTTAAACAGATATATTTGTGTCTGAACAGTTAGGGAGACACTATTACAGGTTTTTTTACGGTAAAAAATGCCAAAAGCAGGATAATACAGAAATTTGACCCGTGGAACTGCAAAACCACAGTTCTATTTCTCTGGCCTTCACCAGACTCTTTTTAACAGATATATTGGTGTCTGAACCGTCAGGGAGACTCTATAACAGTTTTTTTTACGGCAAAAATAATGCCAAAAGCAGGATAATACAGAGATTTGACCCGTGGAACTGCAAAACCACAGTTCTATTTCTCTCGTCTACACCATAATCTTTTAAACAGATATATTTGTGTCTAACCAGCTAGGAAGACACTATTACTGTTTTTTTTACGGAAAACATGCCAAAAGCAGGATAATGCAGAGATTTGAACCGTGGTACTGCAAAACCACAGTTCTAGGTATCTGGCCTACACCAGATTCTTTTAAACAGATATATTTGTGTCTGAACAGTCAGGGAGACACTATTACTGTTTTCTTTTACAGAAAAAATGCCAAAAGCAGGATAATACAGAGATTTGAACCGTGAAACTGCAAAACCACAGTTCTATTTCTCTTGTTTACACCAGCCTCTTTTAAACAGATATATTTGTGTCTGAACAGTCAGGGAGACACTATTACTGTTTTTTTTTACGGAAAAAATGTCAAAAGCAGAATAATACAGAGATTTGAACTGTGGACCTGCAAAACCACAGTTCTATTTCTCTGGCCTACACCAGACTCTTTTAAACAGATATATTGGTGTTGTCTTATCAGTCAGGGAGACACGATTACAGTTTTTTTTTATTGCAAAAATGGTAAAAGCAGGATAATACAGAGATTTCACATTTGGAACTGGAAAACCACAGTTCTATTTCTCTTGCCTACACCAGACTCTTTTAAACAGATATATTGGTGTCTGAACAGTCAGGGAGACACTATTACAGTTTTTTAACGTGAAAAAATACCAAAAGCAAGATAATACTGAGATTTGACCCGTGTAACTGCAAAAACACAGTTCTATTTCTCTGGCCTACACCAGCCTCTTTTAAACAGATATATTTGTATCTGAACAGTCAGTGAGACACTATTACTGTTTATTTTTACGGAAAAAATGCCAAAAGCAGGTTAATACAGGGAATTGACTCGTGTAACTGCAAAACAACAGTTCTATTTCTCTGGCCTACACCAGACTCTTTAAACAGATATAATTGTGTCTGAACAGTCAGTGAGACACTATTACTGTTTATTTTTACGGAAAAAATGCCAAAAGCAGGTTAATACCCATGGAACTGCAAAACCACAGTTCTATTTCTCTATTTCTAAACAGATATATTGGTGTTGTCTTATTAGTCAGGGAGACACGATTACAGTTTTTTTTTTTTGCAAAAATGATAAAAGCAGGATAATACAGAGATTTTACCCGTGGAACTGCAAAACCACAGTTCTATTTCTCTGGCCTACACCAGACTCTTTTAAACAGATATATTTGTGTGTGAACAGTCAGGGAGACACTATAACAGTTTTTTTTTTTACGGCAAAAAAAATGCCAAAAGCAGGATAATACAGAGATTTGACCCGTGGAGCTTCAAAACCACAGTTCTATTTCTCTGGTCTACACCAGACTCTTTTAAACAGATATATTTGTGTCTGAACAGTTAGGGAGACACTATTACTGTTTTATTACAGAAAATATGCCAAAAGCAGGATAATACAGAGATTTGAACCGTGGTACTGCAAAACCACAGTTCTAGTTATCTGGCCTACACCAGACTCTTTTAAACAGATATATTTGGGTCTGAACAGTCAGGGAGACACTAATACTGTTTTTTTTACGGAAATAATGCCAAAAGCAGGATAATACAGTTTTTTGACCCGTGAAACTGCAAAACCACAGTTCTATTTCTCTTGTTTACACCAGACTCTTTTAAACAGATATATTTGTGTCTGAACAGTCAGGGAGACGCTATTACTGTATTTTTTTACGGAAAAAATGTCAAAAGCAGGATAATACAGGGATTTGAACCGTGGAACTGCAAAACCACAGTTCTATTTCTCTGGCCTACACCAGACTCTTTTAAACAGGTATATTCGTGTGTTATCAGTCAGGGAGACACGATTACAGTTTTTTTACGCCAAAAAATACCAAAAACAAGATAATACAGAGATTTGACCCGTGGAACTGCAAAACTACAGTTCTAATTCTCTGGCCTACACCAGACTCTTTTAATCAGATATATTTGTGTCTGAACAGTTAAGGAGACACTATTACAGGTTTTTTTTTACAGTAAAAAATGCCAAAAGCAGGATAATACAGAGATTTGAACCGTGGAACTGCAAAACCACAGTTCTATTTCTCTGGCCTATACCAGACTCTTTTAAACAGATATATTTGTATCTGAACAGTCAGGGAGACACTATTACTGTTTTTTTTTACGGAAAAAATGCCAAAAGCAGGATAATACAGAGATGTGACCCGTGGAACTGCAAAACCACAGTTCTATTTCTCTGGCCTAAACCAGACTCTTTTAAACAGATATATTTGTGTCTGAACAGTTAGGGAGACACTATTACAGGTTTTTTTTACGGTAAAAAATGCCAAAAGCAGGATAATACAGAGATTTGACCCGTGGAACTGCAAAACCACAGTTCTATTTCTCTGGCCTACACCAGACTCTTTTAAACAGATATATTGGTGTCTGAACAGTCAGGGAGACTCTATAACAGTTTTTTTTTACAGCAAAAATAATGCCAAAAGCATGATAATACAGAGATTTGACCCGTGGAACTGCAAAACCCCAGTTCTATTTCTCTGGTCTACACCATACTCTTTTAAACAGATATATTGTTGTCTTATCAGTCAGGGAGACTTGATTACAGTTTTTTTTTACTACAAAAATGGTAAAAGCAGGATAATTCAGAGATTTCACCCATGGAACTGCAAAATCACAGTTCTATTTCTCTGGCCTACACGAGACTCTTTTAAACAGATATATTTGTGTCTGAACAGTCAGTGAGACACTATTACTGTTTATTTGTACTGAAAAAATGCCAAAAGCAGATTAATATAGAGATTTGACCCGTGTAACTGCAAAACCACCGTTCTATTTCTCTGGCCTACACCAGACACTTTTAAACAGATATATTTGTGTCTGAACAGTCAGGGAGACACTATTACTGTTTTCTTTTATGGAAAAAATGCCAAAAGTAGGATAATACAGAGATTTGAACCGTGAAACTGCAAAACCACAGTTCTATTTCTCTTGTTTACACCAGACTCTTTTAAACAGATATATTTGTGTCTGAACAGTCAGGGAGACACTATTACTGTTTTTTTATGGAAAAAATGCCAAAGCAGGATAATACAGAGATTTGAACCGTGGAACTGCAAATCCACTGTTCTAGTTATCTGGCCTACATCAGACTCTTTTAAACAGATATATTTGTGTCTGAACAGTCAGGGAGACACTATTACTGTTTTTTTTTACGAAAAAAATGTCAAAAGCAGGATAATGCAGAGATTTGAACCGTGGAACTGCAAAACCACAGTTCTATTTCTCTGGCCTACACCAGACTCTTTTAAACAGATATATTGGTGTCTTATCAGTCAGGGAGACTTGATTACAGTTTTTTTTTTACTGCAAAAATGGTAAAAGCAGGATAATACAGAGATTTCACCCGTGGAACTGCAAAACCACAGTTCTATTTCTCTGGCCTACACCAGACTCTTTTAAACAGATATATTTGTGTCTGAACAGTCAGGGAGACACTATTACAGTTTTTTTAGGGCAAAAAATACCAAAAGCAAGATAATACAGAGATTTGACCCGTGGAACGGCATAACCAAAGTTCTATTTCTCTGGCCTACACCAGACTCTTTTAAACAGATATATTGGTGTCTTATCAGTCAGGGAGACACGATTACAGCTTTTTTTTACTGCAAAAATGGCAAAAGCAGGATAATACAGAGATTTGACCCGTGGAACTGAAAAACCATAGTTCTATTTCTCTGGCCTACACCAGACTCTTTAAAACAGATATATTGGTGTCTCAACAGTCAAGGAGACACTATTACAGTTTTTTTACGCCAAAAAATACCAAAAACAAGATAATACAGAGATTTGACCCATGGAACTGCAAAACCACAGTTCACTTTTTCTGGCCTACACCAGACTCTTTTAAACAGATATATTTGTGTCTGAACAGTCAGGGAGACACTATTACTGTTTTGTTATGGAAAAAATGCCAAAGCAGGATAATACAGAGATTTGAACCGTGGAACTGCAAATCAACAGTTCTAGTTATCTGGCCTACACCAGACTCTTTTCAACAGATATATTTGTGTCTGAACAGTCAGGGAGACACTATTACTGTTTTTTTTACGGAAAAAATGTCAAAAGCAGAATAATACAGAGATTTGATCTGTGGACCTGAAAAAACACAGTTCTATTTCTCTGGCCTACACCAGACTCTTTTAAACAGATATATTGGTGTTGTCTTATCAGTCAGGGACACACGATTACAGTTTTTTTTACTGCAAAGATGGTAAAAGCAGGATAATACAGAGATTTCACACGTGGAACTGCAAAACCACATTTCTTTTTCTCTTGCCTACACCAGACTCTTTTAAACAGATACATTGGTGTCCGAACAGTCAGGGAGACACTATTACAGTTGTTTTACGCCAAAAAATACCAAAAACAAGATAATTCAGAGATTTGACCCGTGGAACTGCAAAACTATAGTTCTATTTCTCTGGCCTACACCAGACTCTTTTAAACAGATATATTTGTGTCTGAACAGTCAGTGAGACACTATTACTGTTTATTTGTACTGAAAAAAATGCCAAAAGCAGATTAATATAGAGATTTGACCTGTGTAACTGCAAAACCACCGTTCTATTTCACTGGCCTACACCAGACACTTTTAAACAGATATATTTGTGTCTGAACAGTCAGGGAGACACTATTACTGTTTTCTTTTATGGAAAAAATGCCAAAAGTAGGATAATACAGAGATTTGAACCGTGAAACTGCAAAACCACAGTTCTATTTCTCTTGTTTACACCAGACTCTTTTAAACAGATATATTGGTGTCTGAACAGTCAGGGAGACACGATTACAGCTTTTTTTTACTGCAAAAATGGCAAAAGCAGGATAATACAGAGATTTTACCCGTGGAACTGCAAAACTACAGTTCAATTTCTCTGGCCTACACCAGACTCTTTTAAACAGATATATTGGTGTCTGAACAGTCAAGGAGACACTATTACAGTTTTTTTACGCCAAAAAATACCAAAAACTAGATAATACAGAGATTTGACCCGTGGAACTGCAAAACTACAGTTCTATTTCTCCGGCCTACACCCGACTCTTTTAAACAGATATATTTGTGTCTGAACAGTCAGTGAGACACTATTACTGTTTATTTGTACTGAAAAAATGCCAAAAGCAGATTAATACAGAGATTTGACCAGTGGAAGTGCAAAACCACAGTTCTATTTTTCTGGCCTACACCAGACTCTTTTAAACAGATATATTTGTGTCTGAACAGTCAGGGAGACATTATTACTGTTTTTATATGGAAAAAATGCCAAAGCAGGATAATACAGAGATTTGAACCGTGGAACTGCAAATCCACAGTTCTAGTTATCTGGCCTACATCAGACTCTTTTAAACAGATATATTTGTGTCTGAACAGTCAGGGAGACACTATTACTGTTTTCTTTTAAGGAAAAAATGCCAAAAGCAGAATAATGCAGAGATTTGAACCGTGGAACTGCAAAACCACAGTTCTATTTCTCTGGCCTACACCAGACTCTTTTAAGCAGATATATTTGTGTCTGAACAGTCAGGGAGACACTATTACTGTTTTTTTTATGGAAAAAATGCCAAATGCAGAATAATACAGAGATGTGACCCGTGGAACTGCAAAACCACAGTTCTATTTCTTTGGCCTAAACCAGACTATTTTAAACAGATATATTTGTGTCTGAACAGTTAGGGAGACACTATTACAGGTTTTTTTTTACGGTAAAAAATGCCAAAAGCAGGATAATACAGAGATTTTACACGTGGAACTGCAAAACCACAGTTCTATTTCTCTGGCCTACACCAGAGTCTTTTAAACAGATATATTTGTGTCTGAACAGTCAGGGAAACACTATTACAGTTTTTTTACGGCAAAAAATACCAAAAGCAAGATAATACAGAGATTTGACCCGTGGAACGGCAAAACCAAAGTTCTATTTCTCTGGCCTACACCAGACTCTTTTAAACAAATATATTGGTGTCTTATCAGTCAGGGAGACATGATTACAGCTTTTTTTTACTGCAAAAATGGCAAAAGCAGGATAATACAGAGATTTGACCCGTGGAACTGCAAAACCACAGTTCTATTTCTCTGGCCTATACCAGACTCTTTTAAACAGATACATTGGTGTCTGAACAGTCAGGGAGACACTATTACAGTTTTTTTACGGCAAAAATACCCAAAGCAAGATAATACAGAGTTTTGACCCGTGGAACTGCAAAACCAAAGTTCTATTTCTCTGGCCTACACCAGACTCTTTTAAACAGATACATTTGTGTCTGAACAGTCAGGGAGACACTATTACTGTTTTTTTTTACGGAAAAAATGGCAAAAGCAGGATAATACAGAGATTTGAACTGTGGAACTGCAAAACCACAGTTCTATTTCTCTGGCCTACACCAGACACTTTTAAACAGATATATTTGTGTCTGAACAGTCAGGGAGACACTATTACTGTTTTCTTTTATGGAAAAAATGCCAAAAGTAGGATAATACAGAGATTTGAACCGTGAAACTGCAAAACCACAGTTCTATTTCACTTGTTTACACCAGATTCTTTTAAACAGATATATTTGTGTCTGAACAGTCAGGGAGACACTATTACTGTTTTTTTAAGGAAAAAATGCCAAAGCAGGATAATACAGAGATTTGAACCGTGGAACTGCAAATCCACAGTTCTAGTTATCTGACCTACATCAGACTCTTTTAAACAGATTTATTTGTGTCTGAACAGTCAGGGAGACGCTATTACTGTATTTTTTTACGGAAAAAATGTCAAAAGCAGGATAATGCAGAGATTTGAACCGTGGAACTGCTAAACCACAGTTCTATTTCTCTGGCCTACACCAGACTCTTTTAAGCAGATATATTTGTGTCTGAACAGTCAGGGAGACACTATTACTGTTTTTATTATGGAAAAAATGCCAAAAGCAGAATAATACAGAGATTTGACCCGTGGAACTGCAAAACCACAGTTCTATTTCTTTGGCCTAAACCAGACTATTTTAAACAGATATATTTGTGTCTGAACAGTTAGGGAGACACTATTACTGGTTTTTTTTTACGGTAAAAAATGCCAAAAGCAGGATAATACAGAGATTTTACCCGTAGAACTGCAAAACCACAGTTCTATTTCTCTGGCCTACACCAGACTCTTTTAAACAGATATATTTGTGTCTGAACAGTCAGGGAAACACTATTACAGTTTTTTAACAGCAAAAAATACCAAAAGCAAGATAATACAGAGATTTGACCCGTGGAACGGCAAAACCAAAGTTCTATTTCTCTGGCCTACACCAGACTCTTTTAAACAAATATATTGGTGTCTTATCAGTCAGGGAGACACGATTACAGCTTTTTTTTACTGCAAAAATGGCAAAAGCAGGATAATACAGAGATTTGACCCGTGGAACTGCAAAACCACAGTTCTATTTCTTTGGCCTACACCAGACTCTTTTAAACAGATACATTGGTGTCTGAACAGTCAGGGAGACACTATTACAGTTTTTTTACGGCAAAAATACCCAAAGCAAGATAATACAGAGTTTTGACCCGTGGAACTGCAAAACCAAAGTTCTATTTCTCTGGCCTACACCAGACACTTTTAAACAGATATATTTGTGTCTGAACAGTCAGGGAGATACTATTACTGTTTTCTTTTATGGAAAAAATGCCAAAAGTAGGATAATACAGAGATTTGAACCGTGAAACTGCAAAACCACAGTTCTATTTCACTTGTTTACACCAGATTCTTTTAAACAGATATATTTGTGTCTGAACAGTCAGGGAGACACTATTACTGTTTTTTTAAGGAAAAAATGCCAAAGCAGGATAATACAGAGATTTGAACCGTGGAACTGTAAATCCACAGTTCTAGTTATCTGACCTACATCAGACTCTTTTAAACAGATTTATTTGTGTCTGAACAGTCAGGGAGACGCTATTACTGTATTTTTTACGGAAAAAATGTCAAAAGCAGGATAATACAGGGATTTGAACCGTGGAACTGCAAAACCGCAGTTCTATTTCTCTGGCCTACACCAGACTCTTTTAAACAGGTATATTCGTGTGTTATCAGTCAGGGAGACACGATTACAGTTTTTTTACGCCAAAAAATACCAAAAACAAGATAATACAGAGATTTGACCCATGGAACTGCAAAACTACAGTTCTAATTCTCTGGCCTACACCAGACTCTTTTAATCAGATATATTTGTGTCTGAACAGTTAAGGAGACACTATTACAGGTTTTTTTTTACAGTAAAAAATGCCAAAAGCAGGATAATACAGAGATGTGACCCGTGGAACTGCAAAACCACAGTTCTATTTCTCTGGCCTAAACCAGACTCTTTTAAACAGATATATTTGTGTCTGAACAGTTAGGAAGACACTATTACAGTTTTTTTTTACGGTAAAAAATGCCAAAAGCAGGAAAATACAGAGATTTGACCCGTGGAACTGCAAAACCACAGTTCTATTTCTCTGGCCTACACCAGACTCTTTTAAACAGATATATTGGTGTCTGAACAGTCAGGGAGACTCTATAATAGTTTTTTTTTACGGCAAAAATAATGCCAAAAGCATGATAATACAGAGATTTGACCTGTGGAACTGCAAAACCACAGTTCTATTTCTCTGGTCTACACCATACTCTTTTAAACAGATATATTGGTGTCTTATCAGTCAGGGAGACTTGATTACAGTTTTTTTTTTACTGCAAAAATGGTAAAAGCAGGATAATACAGAGATTTCACCCATGGAACTGCAAAACCACAGTTCTATTTCTCTGGCCTACACCAGACTCTTTTAAACAGATATATTTGTGTCTGAACAGTCAGTGAGACACTATTACTGTTTATTTGTACTGAAAAAATGCCAAAAGCAGATTAATATAGAGATTTGACCCGTGTAACTGCAAAACCACCGTTCTATTTCTCTGGCCTACACCAGACACTTTTAAACAGATACATTTGTGTCTGAACAGTCAGTGAGACACTATTACTGTTTTTTTTTATGGCAAAAATGCCAAAAGCAGGATAACAGAGAAATTTGAACCGTGGAACTGCAAAACCACAGTTCTATTTCTCTGGCCTACACCAGACACTTTTAAACAGATATATTTGTATCTGAACAGTTAGGGAGACACTATTACTGTTTTCTTTTATGGAAAAAATGCCAAAAGTAGGATAATACAGAGATTTGAACCGTGAAATTGCAAAACCACAGTTGAATTTCTCTTGATTACACCAGACTCTTTTAAACAGATATATTTGTGTGTGAACAGTCAGGGAGACACTATTACTGTTTTTTTATGGAAAAAATGCCAAAGCAGGATAATACAGAGATTTGACCCGTGGAACTGCAAAACCACAGTTCTATTTCTCTGGTCTACACCATACTCTTTTAAACAGATATATTTGTGTCTAACCAGCTAGGGAGACACTATTACTGTTTTTTTTACGGAAAATATGCCAAAAGCAGGATAATGCAGAGATTTGAACCGTGGAACTGCAAAACCACAGTTCTAGGTATCTGGCCTACACCAGATTCTTTTAAACAGATATTTTTGTGTCTGAACAGTCAGGGAGACACTATTAATGTTTTCTTTTACGGAAAAAATGCCAAAAGCAGGATAATACAGAGATTTGAACCGTGAAACTGCAAAACCACAGTTCTATTTCTCTTGTTTACACCAGCCTCTTTTAAACAGATATATTTGTGTCTGAACAGTCAGGGAGACACTATTACTGTTTTTTTTTACGGAAAAAATGTCAAAAGCAGAATAATACAGAGATTTGAACTGTGGACCTGCAAAACCACAGTTCTATTTCTCTGGCCTACACCAGACTCTTTTAAACAGATATATTGGTGTTGTCTTATCAGTCAGGGACACACGATTACAGTTTTTTTTACTGCAAAGATGGTAAAAGCAGGATAATACAGAGATTTCACACGTGGAACTGCAAAACCACATTTCTATTTCTCTTGCCTACACCAGACTCTTTTAAACAGTTATATTGGTGTCCGAACAGTCAGGGAGACACTATTACAGTTTTTTTACGCCAAAAAATACCGAAAACAAGATAATTCAGAGATTTGACCCGTGGAACTGCAAAACTATAGTTCTATTTCTCTGGCCTACACCAGACTCTTTTAAACAGATATATTTGTGTCTGAACAGTCAGTGAGACACTATTACTGTTTATTTGGACTGAAAAAATGCCAAAAGCAGATTAATATAGAGATTTGACCTGTGTAACTGAAAAACCACCGTTCTATTTCACTGGCCTACACCAGACACTTTTAAACAGATATATTTGTGTCTGAACAGTCAGGGAGACACTATTACTGTTTTCTTTTATGGAAAAAATGCCAAAAGTAGGAAAATACAGAGATTTGAACCGTGAAACTGCAAAACCACAGTTCTATTTCTCTTGTTTACACCAGACTCTTTTAAACAGATATATTGGAGTCTGAACAGTCAGGGAGACACGATTACAGCTTTTTTTTACTGCAAAAATGGCAAAAGCAGGGTAATACAGAGATTTTACCCGTTGAACTGCAAAACCACAGTTCTATTTCTCTGGCCTACACTAGACCCTTTAAAATAGATATATTAGTGTCTGAACAGTCAAGGAGACACTATTACAGTTTTTTTATGCCAAAAAATACCAAAAACAAGATAATACAGAGATTTGACCCGTGGAACTGCAAAACTACAGTTCTATTTCTCTGGCTAACACCCGACTCTTTTAAACAGATATATTTGTGTCTGAACAGTCAGTGAGACACTATTACTGTTTATTTGTACTGAAAAAATGCCAAAAGCAGATTAATACAGAGATTTGACCAGTGGAACTGCAAAACCACAGTTCTATTTTTCTGGCCTACACCAGACTCTTTTAAACAGATATATTTGTGTCTGAACAGTCAGGGAGACACTATTACTGTTTTTATATGGAAAAAATGCCAAAGCAGGATAATACAGAGATTTGAACCGTGGAACTGCAAATCCACAGTTCTAGTTATCTGGCCTACATCAGACTCTTTTAAACAGATATATTTGTGTCTGAACAGTCAGGGAGACACTATTACTGTTTTCTTTTAAGGAAAAAATGCCAAAAGCAGGATAATACAGAGATTTGAACCGTGGAACTGCAAAACCACAGTTCTATTTCTCTGGCCTACACCAGAATCTTTTAAGCAGATATATTTGTGTCTGAACAGTCAGGGAGACACTATTACTGTTTTTTTTTACGGAAAAAATGCCAAAAGCAGGATAATACAGAGATGTGACCCGTGGAACTGCAAAACCACAGTTCTATTTCTCTGGCCTAATCCAGACTCTTTTAAACAGATATATTTGTATCTGAACAGTTAGGGAGACACTATTACACGTTTTTTTATGGTAAAAAATGCCAAAAGCAGGATAATACAGAAATTTGACCCGTGGAACTGCAAAACCACAGTTCTATTTCTCTGGCCTAATCCAGACTCTTTTAAACAGATATATTTGTGTCTGAACAGTTAGGGAGACACTATTACAGGTTTTTTTACGGTAAAAAATGCCAAAAGCAGGATAATACAGAAATTTGACCCGTGGAACTGCAAAACCACAGTTCTATTTCTCTGGCCTACACCAGACTCTTTTAAACAGATATATTGGTTTCTGAACAGTCAGGGAGACTCTATAACAGTTTTTTTTTACGGCAAAAATAATGCCAAAAGCAGGATAATACAGAGATTTGACCCGTGGAACTGCAAAACCACAGTTCTATTTCTCTGGTCTACACCATACTCTTTTAAACAGATATATTTGTGTCTAACCAGCTAGGGAGACGCTATTACTGTTTTTTTTACGGAAAATATGCCAAAAGCAGGATAATGCAGAGATTTGAACCGTGGTACTGCAAAACCACAGTTCTAGGTATCTGGCCTACACCAGATTCTTTTAAACAGATATATTTGTGTCTGAACAGTCAGGGAGACACTATTACTGTTTTCTTTTACGGAAAAAATGCCAAAAGCAGGATAATACAGAGATTTGAACTGTGAAACTGCAATACCACAGTTCTATTTCTATTGTTTACACCAGCCTCTTTTAAACAGATATATTTGTGTCTGAACAGTCAGGGAGACACTATTACTGTTTTTTTATGGAAAAAATGCCAAAGCAGGATAATACAGAGATTTGAACCGTGGAACTGCAAATCAACAGTTCTAGTTATCTGGCCTACACCAGACTCTTTTAAACAGATATATTTGTGTCTTATCAGTCAGGGACACACGATTACAGTTTTTTTTACTGCAAAAATGGTAAAAGCAGGATAATACAGAGATTTCACACGTGGAACTGCAAAACCACAGTTCTATTTCTCTTGCCTACACCAGACTCTTTTAAACAGATATATTGGTGTCTGAACAGTCAGGGAGACACTATTACAGTTTTTTTACACCAAAAAATACCAAAAACAAGATAATACAGAGATTTGACCCGTGGAACTGCAAAACTACAGTTCTATTTCTCTGGCCTACACGAGACTCTTTTAAACAGATATATTTGTGTCTGAACAGTCAGTGAGACACTATTACAGTTTTTTAACGGGAAAAAATACCAAAAGCAAGATAATACATAGATTTGACCCGTGTAACTGCAAAAACACAGTTCTATTTCTCTGGCCTACACCAGCCTCTTTTAAACAGATATATTTGTGTCTGAACAGTCAGTCAGACACTATTACTGTTTATTTTTACGGAAAAAATGCCAAAAGCAGGTTAATACAGAGATTTGACCCGTGGAACTGCCAAACCACAGTTCTATTTCTCTGGCCTACACCAGACTCTTTTAAACAGATACATTTGTGTCTGAACAGTCAGGGAGACACTATTACTGTTTTTTTTAACGGAAAAAATGCCAAAAGCAGGATAACACAAAGATTTGAACCGTGGAACTGCAAAACCACAGTTCTATTTCTCTGGCCTACACCAGACTCTTTTAAACAGATATATTTGTGTCTGAACAGTCAGGGAGACACTATTACTGTTTTTTTTATGGAAAAAATGCCAAAAACAGGAAAATACAGAGATGTGACCCGTGGAACGGCAAAACCAAAGTTCTATTTCTCTGGCCTACACCAGACACTTTTAAACAAATATATTGGTGTCTTATCAGTCAGGGAGACACGATTACAGCTTTTTTTTACTGCAAAAATGGCAAAAGCAGGATAATACAGAGATTTGACCCGTGGAACTGCAAAACCACAGTTCTATTTCTCTGGCCTACACCAGACTCTTTTAAACAGATATATTGGTGTCTGAACAGTCAGGGAGACACTATTACAGTTTTTTTACGGCAAAAATACCCAAAGCAAGATAATACAGAGATTTGACCCGTGGAACTGCAAAACCAAAGTTCTATTTCTCTGGCCTACACCAGACTCTTTTAAACAGATATATTGGTGTCTTATCAGTCATGGAGACACGGTTCCAGCTTTTTTTTACTGCAAAAATGGCAAAAGCAGGATAATACAGAGATTTGACCCAAGGAACTGCAAAACCACAGTTCTATTTCTCTGGCCTACACCAGACTCTTTTAAACAGATATATTGGTTTCTGGACAGTCAGGGAGACACTATTACAGTTTTTTTACGCGAAAAAATACCGAAAACAAGATAATACAGAGATTTGACCTGTGGAACTGCAAAACTACAGTTCTATTTCTCTGGCCTACACCAGACTCTTTTAAACAGATATATTTGTGTCTGAACAGTCAGTGAGACACTATTACTGTTTATTTGTACTGAAAAAATGCCAAAAGCAGATAAATACAGAGATTTGACGCTTGGAACTGCAAAACCACAGTTCTATTTCTCTGGCCTACACCGGACTCTTTTAAACAGATACATTTGTGTCTGAACAGTCAGGGAGACACTATTACTGTTTTTTTTTACGGAAAAAATGGCAAAAGCAGGATAATATAAAGATTTGAACCGTGGAACTGCAAAACCACAGTTCTATTTCTCTGGCCTACACCAGACACTTTTAAACAGATATATTTGTGTCTGAACAGTCAGGGAGACACTATTACTGTTTTTTTTATGGAAAAAATGCCAAAAACTGGATAATACAGAGATGTGACCCGTGGAACGGCAAAACCAAAGTTCTATTTCTCTGGCCTACACCAGACTCTTTTAAACAAATATATTGGTGTCTTATCAGTCAGGGAGACACGATTACAGCTTTTTTTTACTGCAAAAATGGCAAAAGCAGGATAATACAGAGATTTGACCCGTGGAACTGCAAAACCACAGTTCTATTTCTCTGGCCTACACCAGACTCTTTTAAACAGATATATTGGTGTCTGAACAGTCAGGGAGACACTATTACAGTTTTTTTACGGCAAAAATACCCAAAGCAAGATAATACAGAGATTTGACCCGTGGAACTGCAAAACCAAAGTTCTATTTCTCTGGCCTACACTAGACTCTTTTAAACAGATATATTGGTGTCTTATCAGTCATGGAGACACGGTTACAGCTTTTTTTTACTGCAAAAATGGCAAAAGCAGGATAATACAGAGATTTGACCCGTGGAACTGCAAAACCACAGTTCTATTTCTCTGGCCTACACCAGACTCTTTTAAACAGATATATTGGTGTCTGAACAGTCAGGGAGACACTATTACAGTTTTTTTACGCGAAAAAATACAGAAAACAAGATAATACAGAGATTTGACCCGTGGAACTGCAAAACTACAGTTCTATTTCTCTGGCCTACACCAGACTCTTTTAAACAGATATATTTGTGTCTGAACAGTCAGTGAGACACTATTACTGTTTATTTGTACTGAAAAAATGCCAAAAGCAGATTAATACAGAGATTTGACGCTTGGAACTGCAAAACCACAGTTCTATTTCTCTGGCCTACACCAGACACTTTTAAACAGATATATTTGTGTCTGAACAGTCAGGGAGACACTATTACTGTTTTTTTTATGGAAAAAATGCCAAAAACAGGATAATACAGAGATGTGACCCGTGGAACGCCAAAACCAAAGTTCTATTTCTCTGGCCTACACCAGACTCTTTTAAACAAATATATTGGTGTCTTATCAGTCAGGGAGACACGATTACAGCTTTTTTTTACTGCAAAAATGGCAAAAGCAGGATAATACAGAGATTTGACCCGTGGAACTGCAAAACCACAGTTCTATTTCTCTGGCCTACACCAGACTCTTTTAAACAGATATATTGGTGTTGTCTTATCAGTCAGGGACACAAGATTACAGTTTTTTTTACTGCAAAAATGGTAAAAGCAGGATAATACAGAGATTTCACACGTGGAACTGCAAAACCACAGTTCTATTTCTCTTGCCTACACCAGACTCTTTTAAACAGATATATTGGTGTCTGAACAGTCAGTGAGACACTATTACAGTTTTTTAACGGGAAAAAATACCAAAAGCAAGATAATACATAGATTTGACCCGTGTAACTGCAAAAACACAGTTCTATTTCTCTGGCCTACACCAGCCTCTTTTAAACAGATATATTTGTGTCTGAACAGTCAGTGAGACACTATTACTGTTTATTTTTACGGAGAAAATGCCAAAAGCAGGTTAATACAGAGATTTGACCCGTGGAACTGCCAAACCACAGTTCTATTTCTCTGGCCTACACCAGACTCTTTTAAACAGATACATTTGTGTCTGAACAGTCAGGGAGACACTATTACTGTTT
Organism: Phyllobates terribilis; assembly: GCF_046119375.1. Taxonomy (NCBI): domain Eukaryota; kingdom Metazoa; phylum Chordata; class Amphibia; order Anura; family Dendrobatidae; genus Phyllobates; species Phyllobates terribilis. The sequence continues at coordinate 192,762,066 of NW_027362772.1, read as the reverse complement.
TTTTTAACGGAAAAAATGCCAAAAGCAGGATAACACAGAGATTTGAACCGTGGAACTGCAAAACCACAGTTCTATTTCTCTGGCCTACACCAGACTCTTTTAAACAGATATATTTGTGTCTGAACAGTCAGGGAGACACTATTACTGTTTTTTTAATGGAAAAAATGCTAAAAACAGGATAATACAGAGATGTGACCCGTGGAACGGCAAAACCAAAGTTCTATTTCTCTGGCCTACACCAGACTCTTTTAAACAAATATATTGGTGTCTTATCAGTCAGGGAGACACGATTACAGCTTTTTTTTACTGCAAAAATAGCAAAAGCAGGATAATACAGAGATTTGACCCGTGGAACTGCAAAACCACAGTTCTATTTCTCTGGCCTACACCAGACTCTTTTAAACAGATATATTGGTGTCTGAACAGTCAGGGAGACACTATTACAGTTTTTTTACGGCAAAAATACCCAAAGCAAGATAATACAGAGATTTGACCCGTGGAACTGCAAAACCAAAGTTCTATTTCTCTGGCCTACACCAGACTCTTTTAAACAGATATATTGGTGTCTTATCAGTCATGGAGACACGGTTACAGCTTTTTTTTACTGCAAAAATGGCAAAAGCAGGATAATACAGAGATTTGACCCGTGGAACTGCAAAACCACAGTTCTATTTCTCTGGCCTACACCAGACTTTTTTAAACAGATATATTGGTGTCTGAACAGTCAGGGAGACACTATTACAGTTTTTTTACGCGAAAAAATACCGAAAACAAGATAATACAGAGATTTGACCCGTGGAACTGCAAAACTACAGTTCTATTTCTCTGGCCTACACCAGACTCTTTTAAACAGATATATTTGTGTCTGAACAGTCAGTGAGACACTATTACTGTTTATTTGTACTGAAAAAATGCCAAAAGCAGATTAATACAGAGATTTGACGCTTGGAACTGCAAAACCACAGTTCTATTTCTCTGGCCTACACCAGACTCTTTTAAACAGATACATTTGTGTCTGAACAGTCAGGGAGACACTATTACTGTTTTTTTTTTACGGAAAAAATGGCAAAAGCAGGATAATACAAAGATTTGAACCGTGGAACTGCAAAACCACAGTTCTATTTCTCTGGCCTACACCAGACACTTTTAAACAGATATATTTGTGTCTGAACAGTCAGGGAGACACTATTACTGTTTTTTTTATGGAAAAAATGCCAAAAACAGGATAATACAGAGATGTGACCCGTGGAACGGCAAAACCAAAGTTCTATTTCTCTGGCCTACACCAGACTCTTTTAAACAAATATATTGGTGTCTTGTCAGTTAGGGAGACACGATTACAGCTTTTTTTTACTGCAAAAATGGCAAAAGCAGGATAATACAGAGATTTGACCCGTGGAACTGCAAAACCACAGTTCTATTTCTCAGGCCTACACCAGACTCTTTTAAACAGATATATTGGTGTCTGAACAGTCAGGGAGACACTATTACAGTTTTTTTACGGCAAAAATACCCAAAGCAAGATAATACAGAGATTTGACCCGTGGAACTGCAAAACCAAAGTTCTATTTCTCTGGCCTACACCAGACTCTTTTAAACAGATATATTGGTGTCTTATCAGTCATGGAGACACGGTTACAGCTTTTTTTTACTGCAAAAATGGCAAAAGCAGGATAATACAGAGATTTGACCCGTGGAACTGCAAAACCACAGTTCTATTTCTCTGGCCTACACCAGACTCTTTTAAACAGATATATTAGTGTCTGAACAGTCAGCGAGACACTATTACAGTTTTTTTACGCGAAAAAATACCGAAAACAAGATAATACAGAGATTTGACCCGTGGAACTGCAAAACTACAGTTCTATTTCTCTGGCCTACACCAGACTCTTTTAAACAGATATATTTGTGTCTGAACAGTCAGTGAGACACTATTACTGTTTATTTGTACTGAAAAAATGCCAAAAGCAGATTAATACAGAGATTTGACGCTTGGAACTGCAAAACCACAGTTCTATTTCTCTGGCCTACACCAGACTCTTTTAAACAGATACATTTGTGTCTGAACAGTCAGGGAGACACTATTACTGTTTTTTTTTACGGAAAAAATGGCAAAAGCAGGATAATACAAAGATTTGAACCGTGGAACTGCAAAACCACAGTTCTATTTCTCTGGCCTACACCAGACACCTTTAAACAGATATATTTGTGTCTGAACAGTCAGGGAGACACTATTACTGTTTTCTTTTATGGAAAAAATGCCAAAAGTAGGATAATACAGAGATTTGAACCGTGAAGCTGCAAAACCACAGTTCTATTTCACTTGTTTACACCAGACTCTTTTAAACAGATATATTTGTGTCTGAACAGTCAGGGAGACACTATTACTGTTTTTTTAAGGAAAAAATGCCAAAGCAGGATAATACAGAGATTTGAACCGTAGAACTGCAAATCCACAGTTCTAGTTATCTGGCCTACATCAGACTCTTTTAAACAGATATATTTGTGTCTGAACAGTCAGGGAGACACTATTTCTGTTTTTTTTTACGGAAAAAATGCCAAAAGCAGGATAATACAGAGATGTGACCCGTGGAACTGCAAAACCACAGTTCTATTTCTCTGGCCTAATCCAGACTCTTTTAAAGAGATATATTTGTGTCTGGACAGTTAGGGAGACACTATTACAGGTTTTTTTACGGTAAAAAATGCCAAAAGCAGGATAATACAGAAATTTGACCCGTGGAACTGCAAAACCACAGTTATATTTCTCTCGCCTACACCAGACTCTTTTAAACAGATATATTGGTGTCTGAATAGTCAGGGAGACTCTATAACAGTTTTTTTTTACGGCAAAAATAATGCCAAAAGCAGGATAATACAGAGATTTGACCCGTGGAACTTCAAAACCACAGTTCTATTTCTCTGGTCTACACCATACTCTTTTAAACAGATATATTTGTGTCTAACCAGCTAGGGAGACACTATTACAGTTTTTTTTACGGAAAATATGCCAAAAGCAGGATAATGCAGAGATTTGAACCGTGGTACTGCAAAATCACAGTTCTAGGTATCTGGCCTACACCAGATTCTTTTAAACAGATATATTTGTGTCTGAACAGTCAGGGAGACACTATTACTGTTTTCTATTACGGAAAAAATGCCAAAAGCAGGAAAATACAGAGATTTGAACCGTGAAACTGCAAAACCACAGTTCTATTTCTCTTGTTTACACCAGCCTCTTTTAAACAGATATATTTGTGTCTGAACAGTCAGGGAGACACTATTACTGTTTTGTTATGGAAAAAATGCCAAAGCAAGATAATACAGAGATTTGAACAGTGGAACTGCAAATCAACAGTTCTAGTTATCTGGCCTACACCAGACTCTTTTAAACAGATATATTTGTGTCTGAACAGTCAGGGAGACACTATTACTGTCTTTTTTTACGGAAAAAATGTCAAAAGCAGAATAATACAGAGATTTGATCTGTGGACCTGCAAAACCACAGTTCTATTTCTCTGGCCTACACCAGACTCTTTTAAACAGATATATTGGTGTTGTCTTATCAGTCAGGGACACAAGATTACAGTTTTTTTTACTGCAAAAATGGTAAAAGCAGGATAATACAGAGATTTCACACGTGGAACTGCAAAACCACAGTTCTATTTCTCTTGCCTACACCAGACTCTTTTAAACAGATATATTGGTGTCTGAACAGTCAGGGAGACACTATTACAGTTTTTTTACGCCAAAAAATACCAAAAACAAGATAATACAGAGATTTGACCCGTGGAACTGCAAAACTACAGTTCTATTTCTCTGGCCTACACGAGACTCTTTTAAACAGATATACAGTCATATGAAAAAGTTTGGGCACCCCTATTAATCTTAAGCTTAATGTTTTATAAAAATTGGTGTTTTTGCAACAGCTATTTCAGTTTGATATATGTAATAACTGTTGGACACAGTAATGTTTATGCCTTGAAATGAGGTTTATTGTACTAACAGAAAATGTGCAATCTGCATTTAAACAAAATTTGACAGGTGCATAAGTATGGGCACCCTTATCATTTTCTTGTTTTAAATACTCCTTCCTACTTTTTACTGACTTACTAAAGCACTTTTTTTGGTTTTGTAACCTCATTGAGCTTTGAACTTCATAGCCAGGTGTATGCAATCATGAGAAAAGCTACTTAAAGTGGCCACTTGCAAGTTGTTCTCCTGTTTGAATCTCCTCTGAAGAGTGGCATCATGGGCTCCTCAAAACAACTGTCAAATGATCTGAAAATAAAGATTATTCAACATAGTTGTTCAGGGGAAGGATACAAAAAGCTGTCTCAGAGATTTAACCTGTCAGTTTCCACTGTGAGGAACATAGTAAGGAAATGGAAGAACACAGGGACAGTTCTTGTTAAGGCCAGAAGTGGCAGGCCAAGAAAAACATCAGAAAGGCAGAGAAGAAAAATGGTGAGATCAGTCAAGGATAATCCTCAGACCACCTCCAGAGAGTTGTAGCATCAACTTGCTGCAGATGGTGTCACTGTGCATCGGTCAACTATACAACGCACTTTGCACAAGGAGAAGCTGTATGGGAGAGTGATGCGAAAGAAGCCGTTTCTGCAAGCACGCCACAAACAGAGTCGGCTGAGGTATGCAAAAGCACATTTGGAGAAGCCAATTTCTTTTTGGAAGAAGGTCCTGTGGACTGATGAAACCAAGATTGAGTTATTTGGTCATACAAAAAGGCGTTATGCATGGTGGCAAAAAAACACAGCATTCCAAGAAAAACACTTGCTACCCACAGTAAAATTTGGTGGAGGTTCCATCATGCTTTGGGGCTGTGTGGTCAATGCCGGCACCGGGAATATTGTTAAAGTTGAGGGACGCATGGATTCCACTCAGTATCAGCAGATTCTTGACAATAGTGTGAAAGAATCAGTGACAAAGTTGAAGTTACGCAGGGGATGGATCTTTCAGCAAGACAATGATCCAAAACACCGCTCCAAATCTACTCAGGCATTCATGCAGAGGAACAGTAACAATGTTTTGGAATGGCCATCCCAGTCCCCTGACCTGAATATCATTGAACATCTGTGGGATCATTTGAAGAGGGCTGTCCATGCTCGGCGACCATCAAACTTAACTGAACTGGAATTGTTTTGTAAAGAGGAATGGTCAAAAATACCTTCATCCAGGATCCAGGAACTCATTAAAAGCTACAGGAAGCGACTAGAGGCTGTTATTTTTGCAAAAGGAGGATCTACTAAATATTAATGTCACTTTTCTGGTGAGGTGCCCATACTTATGCACCTGTCAAATTTTGTTTGAATGCAGATTGCACATTTTCTGTTAGTACAATAAACCTCATTTCAAGGCAGAAACATTACTGTGTCCAACAGTTATTACATATATCAAACTGAAATAGCTGTTGCAAAAACACCAATTTTTATAAAACATTAAGCTTAAGATTAATAGGGGTGCCCAAACTTTTTCATATGACTGTATTTGTGTCTGAACAGTCAGAGAGACACTATTACAGTTTTTTAACGGGAAAAAATACCAAAAGCAAGAAAATACATAGATTTGACCCGTGTAACTGCAAAAACACAGTTCTATTTCTCTGGCCTACACCAGAATCTTTTAAACAGATATATTTGTGTCTGAACAGTCAGTGAGACACTATTACTGTTTATTTTTACGGAAAAAATGCCAAAAGCAGGTTAATACAGGGATTTGACCCGTGGAACTGCAAAACCACAGTTCTATTTCTCTGGCCTACACCAGACTCTTTAAACAGATATATTTGTGTCTGAACAGTCAGTGAGACACTATTACTGTTTATTTTTACGGAAAAAATGCCAAAAGCAGGTTAATACAGAGATTTGACTCGTGGAACTGCGAAACCACAGTTCTATTTCTCTGGCCTACACCAGACTCTTTTAAACAGATACATTTGTGTCTGAACAGTCAGGGAGACACTATTACTGTTTTTTTTAACGGAAAAAATGCCAAAAGCAGGATAACACAGAGATTTGAACCGTGGAACTGCAAAACCACAGTTCTATTTCTCTGGCCTAAACCAGACTATTTTAAACAGATATATTTGTGTCTGAACAGTTAGGGAGACACTATTAAAGGTTTTTTTTTACGGTAAAAAATGCCAAAAGCAGGATAATACAGAGATTTTACCCGTGGAACTGCAAAACCACAGTTCTATTTCTCTGGCCTACACCAGACTCTTTTAAACAGATATATTTGTGTCTGAACAGTCAGGGAAACACTATTACAGTTTTTTTACGGCAAAAAATACCAAAAGCAAGATAATACAGAGATTTGACCCGTGGAACGGCAAAACCAAAGTTCTATTTCTCTGGCCTACACCAGACTCTTTTAAACAGATATATTGGTGTCTTATCAGTCAGGGAGACACGATTACAGCTTTTTTTTACTGCAAAAATGGCAAAAGCAGGATAATACAGAGATTTGACCCATGGAACTGCAAAACCACAGTTCTATTTCTCTGGCCTACACCAGACTCTTTTAATCAGATATATTGGTGTTTGAACAGTCATGGAGACACTATTACAGTTTTTTTACGGCAAAAATACCCAAAGCAAGATAATACAGAGATTTGACCCGTGGAACTGAAAAACCAAAGTTCTATTTCTCTGGCCTACACCAGACTCTTTTAAACAGATATACTGGTGTCTTATCAGTCATGGAGACACGATTACAGCTTTTTTTTACTGCAAAAATGGCAAAAGCAGGATAATACAGAGATTTGACCCATGGAACTGCAAAACCACAGTTCTATTTCTCTGGCCTCCACCAGACTCTTTTAAACAGATATATTAGTGTCTGAACAGTCAGGGAGACACTATTACAGTTTTTTACGCGAAAAAATACCAAAAACAAGATAATACAGAGATTTGACCCGTGGAACTGCAAAACTACAGTTCTATTTCTCTGGCCTACACCAGACTCTTTTAAACAGATATATTTGTGTCTGAACAGTCAGTGAGACACTATTACTGTTTATTTGTACTGAAAAAATACCAAAAGCAGGATAATACAGAGATTTGAACTGTGGAACTGCAAAACCACAGTTCTATTTCTCTGGCCTACACCAGACACTTTTAAACAGATATATTTGTGTCTGAACAGTCAGTGAGACACTATTACTGTTTATTTGTACTGAAAAAATACCAAAAGCAGGATAATACAGAGATTTGAACTGTGGAACTGCAAAACCACAGTTCTATTTCTCTGGCCTACACCAGACACTTTTAAACAGATATATTTGTGTCTGAACAGTCAGGGAGACACTATTACTGTTTTCTTTTATGGAAAAAATGCCAAAAGTAGGATAATACAGAGATTTGACCAGTGAAACTGCAAAACCACAGTTCTATTTCACTTGTTTACACCAGACTCTTTTAAACAGATATATTGGAGTCTGAACAGTCAGGGAGACTCTATAACAGTTTTTTTTTATGGCAAAAATAATGCCAAAAGCATGATAATACAGAGATTTGACCCGTGGAACTGCAAAACCACAGTTCTATTTCTCTCGTCTACACCATACTCTTTTAAACAGATATATTTGGTTCTAACCAGCTAGGTAGACACTATTACTGTTTTTTTTTACGGAAAATATGCCAAAAGCAGGATAATGCAGAGATTTGAACCGTGGTACTGCAAAACCACAGTTCTAGTTATCTGGCCTACACCAGACTCTTTTAAACAGATATATTTGTGTATGAACAGTTAGGGAGACACTATTACTGTATTATTACGGAAAATATGACAAAAGCAGGATAATACAGAGATTTGAACCGTGGTACTGCAAAACCACAGTTCTAGTTATCTGGCCTACACCAGACTCTTTTAAACAGATATATTTGTGTCTGAGCAGTCAGGGAGACACTAATACTGTTTTTTTTTACGGAAAAAATGTCAAAAGCAGGATAATACAGGGATTTGAACCGTGGAACTGCAAAACCACAGTTCTATTTCTCTGGCCTACACCAGACTCTTTTAAACCAGTATATTCATGTCTTATCAGTCAGGGAGACACGATTACAGTTTTTTTTACACCAAAAAATACCAAAAACAAGATAATACAGAGATTTGAACCGTGGAACTGCAAAACCACAGTTCTATTTCTCTGGCCTACACCAGACTCTTTTAAACAGATATATTTGTGTCTGAACAGTCAAGGAGACACTATTACTGTTTTTTTTTACGGAAAAAATGCCAAAAGCAGGATAATGCAGAGATGTGACCCGTGGAACTGCAAAACCACAGTTCTATTTCTCTGGCCTACACCAGAATCTTTTAATCAGATATATTGGAGTCTGAACAGTCAGGGAGACTCTATAACAGTTTTTTTTTACGGCAAAAATAATACCAAAAGCATGATAATACAGAGATTTGACCAGTGGAACTGCAAAACCACAGTTCTATTTCTCTCGTCTATACCATACTCTTTTAAACAGATATATTTGGTTCTAACCAGCTAGGTAGACACTATTACTGTTTTTTTTTTACGGAAAATGTGCCAAAAGCAGGATAATGCAGAGATTTGAACCGTGGTACTGCAAAACCACAGTTCTAGTTATCTGGCCTACACCAGATTCTTTTAAACAGATATATTTGTGTCTGAACAGTCAGGGAGACACTATTACTGTTTTCTTTTACGGAAAAAATGCCAAAAGCAGGATAATACAGAGATTTGAACCGTGAAACTGCAAAACCACAGTTCTATTTCTCTTGTTTACACCAGACTCTTTTAAACAGATATATTTGTGTCTGAACAGTCAGGGAGACACTATTACTGTTTTTTTATGGAAAAAATGCCAAAGCAGGATAATACAGAGGTTTGAACCGTGGAACTGCAAATCAACAGTTCTAGGAATCTGGCCTACACCAGACTCTTTTAAACAGATATATTTGTGTCTGAACAGTCAGGGAGACACTAATACTGTTTTTTTTTTACGGAAACAATGCCAAAAGCAGGATAATACAGTTTTTTGACCCGTGGAACTGCAAAACCACAATCATATTTCTCTGGTTTACACCAGACTCTTTTAAACAGATATATTTGTGTCTCAACAGTCAGGGAGACACTATTACTGTTTTTTTTACGGAAAAAATGCCAAAAGCAGGATAATACAGAGATTTGAACCGTGGAACTGCAAAACCACAGTTCTAATACTCTGGTTAGCACCAGACTCTTTTAAACAGATATATTGGTGTCTGAACAGTCAGGGAGACACGAATACAGTTTTTTTTTACTGGAAAAATGGCAAAAGGAGGATAATACAAAGATTTCACCCATGAAACTGCAAAACCACAGTTCTATTTCTATGGCTTACACCAGAATCTTTTAAACAGATATATTGGTGTCTGACCAGTCAGGTTGACACTATTACTGTTTTTTTTTTACGGCAAAAAATACCAAAAGCAGGATAATACAGAGATTTGACCCGTGGAACTGCAAAACCACAGGTGTATTTCTCTGGCCTACACCAGACTCTTTTAAACAGATATATTTGTGTCTGAACAGTCAGTGAGACACTATTACTGTTTATTTTTATGGAAAAAATGGCAAAAGCAGGATAATACAGAGATTTGAACCATGTAACTGCAAAACCACAGTTCTATTTCTCTGGCCTACACCAGACACTTTAAAAAGATATATTTGTGTCTGAACAGTCAGTGAGACACTATTACTGTTTATTTTTACGGAAAAAATGCCAAAAGCAGGTTAATACAGAGATTTGACCCGTGGAACTGCAAAACCACAGTTCTATTTCTCTGGCCTACACCAGACTCTTTTAAACAGATATATTTGTGTCTGAACAGTCAGGGAGACACTATAACAGTTTTTTTTTTACGGCAAAAAAAATGCCAAAAGCAGGATAATACAGAGATTTGACCCGTGGAGCTCCAAAACCACAGTTCTATTTCTCTGGTCTACACCAGACTCTTTTAAACAGATATATTTGTGTCTGAACAGTTAGGGAGACACTATTACTGTTTTATTACGGAAAATATGACAAAAGCAGGATAATACAGAGATTTGAACCGTGGTACTGAAAAACCACAGTTCTAGTTATCTGGCCTACACCAGCCTCTTTTAAACAGATATATTTGTGTCTGAACAGTCAGGGAGACACTAATACTGTTTTTTTTTTACGGAAACAATGCCAAAAGCAGGATAATACAGTTTTTTGACGCGTGAAACTGCAAAACCACAGTTCTATTTCTCTTGTTTACACCAGACTCTTTTAAACAGATATATTTGTGTCTGAGCAGTCAGGGAGACACTATTACTGTTTTTTTTTACGGAAAAAATGTCAAAAGCAGGATAATACAGGGATTTGAACCGTGGAACTGCAAAACCACAGTTCTATTTCTCTGGCCTACACCAGACTCTTTTAAACCGGTATATTCGTGTCTTATGAGTCAGGGAGACACGATTACAGTTTTTTTACACCAAAAAATACCAAAAACAAGATAATACAGAGATTTGAACCGTGGAACTGCAAAACCACAGTTCTATTTCTCTGGCCTACACCAGACTCTTTTAAACAGATATATTTGTGTCTGAACAGTCAGGGAGACACTATTACTGTTTTTTTTTACGGAAAAAATGCCAAAAGCAGGATAATGCAGAGATGTGACCCGTGGAACTGCAAAACCACAGTTCTATTTCTCTGGCCTACACCAGAATCTTTTAATCAGATATATTGGAGTCTGAACAGTCAGGGAGACTCTATAACAGTTTTTTTTTTATGGCAAAAATAATGCCAAAAGCATGATAATACAGAGATTTGACCAGTGGAACTGCAAAACCACAGTTCTATTTCTCTCATCTACACCATACTCTTTTAAACAGATATATTTGGTTCTAACCAGCTAGGTAGACACTATTACTGTTTTTTTTTTACGGAAAATGTGCCAAAAGCAGGATAATGCAGAGATTTGAACCGTGGTACTGCAAAACCACAGTTCTAGTTATCTGGCCTACACCAGATTCTTTTAAACAGATATATTTGTGTCTGAACAGTCAGGGAGACACTATTACTGTTTTCTTTTACGGAAAAAATGCCAAAAGCAGGATAATACAGAGATTTGAACCGTGAAACTGCAAAACCACAGTTCTATTTCTCTTGTTTACACCAGACTCTTTTAAACAGATATATTTGTGTCTGAACAGTCAGGGAGACACTATTACTGTTTTTTTATGGAAAAAATGCCAAAGCAGGATAATACAGAGGTTTGAACCGTGGAACTGCAAATCAACAGTTCTAGGAATCTGGCCTACACCAGACTCTTTTAAACAGATATATTTGTGTCTGAACAGTCAGGGAGACACTATTACTGTTTTTTTTTACGTAAAAAATGTCAAAAGCAGAATAATACAGGGATATGAACCGTGGAACTGAAAAACCACAGTTCTATTTCTCTGGCCTACACCAGACTCTTTTAAACAGGTATATTGGTGTCTTATCAGTCAGGGAGACACGATAACAGTTTTTTTTTACTGCAAAAATGGTAAAAGCAGGATAATACAGAGATTTCACCCGTGGAACTGCAAAACCACAGTTCTATTTCTCTGGCCTACACCAGACTCTTTTAAATAGATATATTGGTGTCTGAACAGTCAGGGAGACACTATTACAGTTTTTTTACGCCAAAAAATACCAAAAACAAGATAATACAGAGATTTGACCCGTGGAACTGCAAAACTACAGTTCTATTTCTCTGGCCTACACCAGACTCTTTTAAACAGATATATTTGTGTCTGAACAGTTAGGGAGACACTATTACAGTTTTTTTTACGGCAAAAAATACCAAAAGCAAGATAATACAGAGATTTGACCCATGTATCTGCCAAACCACAGTTCTATTTGTCTGGCCTACACCAGACTCTTTTAAACAGATATATTTGTGTCTGAACAGTCAGTGAGACACTATTACTGTTTATTTTTACAGAAAACATGCCAAAAGCAGATTAATAAAGAGATTTGACCTGTGGAACTGCAAAACCACAGTTCTATTTCTCTGGCCTACACCAGACTCTTTTAAACAGATACATTTGTGTCTGAACAGTCAGGGAGACACTATAACTGTTTTTTTTAACGGAAAAAATGTCAAAAGCAGGATAATACAGAGATTTTACCCGTGGAACTGCAAAACCACAGTTCTATTTCTCTGGCCTACACCAGACTCTTTTAAACAGATATATTTGTGTTTGAACAGTCAGGGAGAAACTATTACTGTTTTTTTTTATGGAAAAAATGCCAAAAGCAGGATAATGCAGAGATGTGACCCGTGGAACTGCAAAACCACAGTTCTATTTCTCTGGCCTACACCAGAATCTTTTAATCAGATATATTGGAGTCTGAACAGTCAGGGAGACTCTATAACAGTTTTTTTTTACGGCAAAAATAATGCCAAAAGCATGATAATACAGAGATTTGACCAGTGGAACTGCAAAACCACAGTTCTATTTCTCTCGTCTATACCATACTCTTTTAAACAGATATATTTGGTTCTAACCAGCTAGGTAGACACTATTACTGTTTTTTTTTACGGAAAATGTGCCAAAAGCAGGATAATGCAGAGATTTGAACCGTGGTACTGCAAAACCACAGTTCTAGTTATCTGGCCTACACCAGATTCTTTTAAACAGATATATTTGTGTCTGAACAGTCAGGGAGACACTATTACTGTTTTCTTTTACGGAAAAAATGCCAAAAGCAGGATAATACAGAGATTTGAACCGTGAAACTGCAAAACCACAGTTCTATTTCTCTTGTTTACACCAGACTCTTTTAAACAGATATATTTTTGTCTGAACAGTCAGGGAGACACTATTACTGTATTTTATGGAAAAAATGCCAAAGCAGGATAATACAGAGGTTTGAACCATGGAACTGCAAATCAACAGTTCTAGGAATCTGGCCTACACCAGACTCTTTTAAACAGATATATTTGTGTCTGAACAGTCAGGGAGACACTATTACTGTTTTTTTTTACGGAAAAAATGTCAAAAGCAGGATAATACAGAGATATGAACCGTGGTACTGAAAAACCACAGTTCTATTTCTCTGGCCTACACCAGACTCTTTTAAACAGGTATATTGGTGTCTTATCAGTCAGGGAGACACGATTACAGTTTTTTTTTACTGCAAAAATGGTAAAAGCAGGATAGTACAGAGATTTCACCCGTGGAACTGCAAAACCACAGTTCTATTTCTCTGGCCTACACCAGACTCTTTTAAATAGATATATTGGTGTCTGAACAGTCAGGGAGACACTATTACAGTTTTTTTACGCCAAAAAATACCAAAAACAATATAATACAGAGATTTGACCCGTGGAACTGCAAAACTACAGTTCTATTTCTCTGGCCTACACCAGACTCTTTTAAACAGATATATTTGTGTCTGAACAGTTAGGGAGACACTATTACAGTTTTTTTACGGCAAAAAATACCAAAAGCAAGATAATACAGAAATTTGACCCATGTATCTGCAAAACCACAGTTCTATTTGTCTGGCCTACACCAGACTCTTTTAAACAGATATATTTGTGTCTGAACAGTCAGTGAGACACTATTACTGTTTATTTTTCCGGAAAAAATGCCAAAAGCAGATTAATAAAGAGATTTGACCCATGGAACTGCAAAACCACAGTTCTATTTCTCTGGCCTACACCAGACTCTTTTAAACAGATACATTTGTGTCTGAACTGTTAGGGAGACACTATTACAGGTTTTTTTTTACGGTAAAAAATGCCAAAAGCAGGATAATACAGAGATTTGACCCGTGGAACTGCAAAACCACAGTTCTATTTCTCTGGTCTACACCATACTCTTTTAAACAGATATATTTGTGTCTAACCAGCTAGGTAGACACTATTACTGTTTTTTTTACGGAAAATATGCCAAAAGCAGGATAATGCAGAGATTTGAACCGTGGTACTGGAAAACCACAGTTCTAGTTATCTGGCCCACACCAGATTCTTTTAAACAGATATATTTGTGTCTGAACAGTCAGGGAGACACTATTACTGTTTTCTTTTACGGAAAAAATGCCAAAAGCAGGATAATACAGAGATTTGAACCGTGAAACTGCAAAACCACAGTTCTATTCCTCTTGTTTACACCAGACTCTTTTAAACAGATATATTTGTGTCTGAATAGTCAGGGAGACACTATTACTGTTTTTTTTACGGAAAAAATGCCAAAAGCAGGATAATACAGAGATTTGAACCGTGGAACTGCAAATCCACAGTTCTAGTTCTCTGGCCTACACCAGACTCTTTTAAACAGATATATTTGTGTCTGAACAGTCAGGGAGACACTATTACTGTTTTTTTTTTACGGAAAAAATGCCAAAAGCAGGATAATACAGAGATTTGAACCGTGGAACTGCAAAACCACAGTTCTATTACTCTGGTTAGCACCAGACTCCTTTAAACAGATATATTGGTGTCTGAACAGTCAGGGAGACACGATTACAGTTTTTTTTTACTGCAAAAATGGCAAAAGGAGGATAATACAAAGATTTCACCCGTGAAACTGCAAAACCACAGTTCTATTTCTCAGGCCTACACCAGAATCTTTTAAACAGACATATTGGTGTCTGACCAGTCAGGTAGACACTATTACTGTTTTTTTTTACGGCAAAAAATGCCAAAAGCAGGATAATACAGAGACTTGACCCGTGGAACTGCAAAACCACAGTTGTATTTCTCTGGCCTACACATGACTCTTTTAAACAGATATATTTGTGTCTGAACAGTCAGTGAGACACTATTATTGTTTATTTTTACTGAAAAAATGGCAAAAGCAGGATAATACAGAGATTTGAACCGTGGAACTGCAAAACTACAGTTCTATTTCTTTGACCTACACCAGACTCTTTTAAACAGATATATTTGTGTCTGAACAGTCAGGGAGATACTATTACTGTTTTTTTTTACGGAAAAAATGCCAAAAGCAGAATAATACAGAGATTTGAAACGTGGAACTGCAAAACCACAGTTCTATTTCTCTGGTCTTAACCAGACTCTTTTAAACAGATATATTTGTGTCTGAACAGTCAGGGAGACACTATTACTGTTTTTTTTAACGGAAAAAATGCCAAAAGCAGGATAATACAGAGATTTGACCCGTGGAACTGCAAAACCACAGTTCTATTTCTCTGGTCTACACCAGACTCTTTTAAACAGATATATTTGTGTCTAACCAGCTAGGCAGACACTATTACTGTTTTTTTTACGGAAAATATGCCAAAAGCAGGATAATGCAGAGATTTGAACCATGGTACTGCAAAACCACAGTTCTAGTTATCTGGCCTACACCAGATTCTTTTAAACAGATATATTTGTGTCTGAACAGTCAGGGAGACACTATCACTGTTTTCTTTTGCGGAAAAAATGCCAAAAGCAGGATAATACAGAGATTTGAACTGTGAAACTGCAAAACCACAGTTCTATTTCTCTTGTTTACACCAGACTCATTTAAACAGATATATTTGTGTCTGAACAGTCAGGGAGACACGATTACTGTTTTTTTACGGAAAAAATGCCAAAAGCAGGATAATACAGAGATTTGAACCGTGGAACTGCAAAACCACAGTTCTATTACTCTGGTTAGCACCAGACTCCTTTAAACAGATATATTGGTGTCTGAACAGTCAGGGAGACACGATTACAGTTTTTTTTTACTGCAAAAATGGCAAAAGGAGGATAATACAAAGATTTCACCCGTGAAACTGCAAAACCACAGTTCTATTTCTCAGGCCTACACCAGAATCTTTTAAACAGACATATTGGTGTCTGACCAGTCAGGTAGACACTATTACTGTTTTTTTTTACGGCAAAAAATGCCAAAAGCAGGATAATACAGAGACTTGACCCGTGGAACTGCAAAACCACAGTTGTATTTCTCTGGCCTACACATGACTCTTTTAAACAGATATATTTGTGTCTGAACAGTCAGTGAGACACTATTATTGTTTATTTTTACTGAAAAAATGGCAAAAGCAGGATAATACAGAGATTTGAACCGTGGAACTGCAAAACTACAGTTCTATTTCTTTGACCTACACCAGACTCTTTTAAACAGATATATTTGTGTCTGAACAGTCAGGGAGATACTATTACTGTTTTTTTTTACGGAAAAAATGCCAAAAGCAGAATAATACAGAGATTTGAAACGTGGAACTGCAAAACCACAGTTCTATTTCTCTGGTCTTAACCAGACTCTTTTAAACAGATATATTTGTGTCTGAACAGTCAGGGAGACACTATTACTGTTTTTTTTAACGGAAAAAATGCCAAAAGCAGGATAATACAGAGATTTGACCCGTGGAACTGCAAAACCACAGTTCTATTTCTCTGGTCTACACCAGACTCTTTTAAACAGATATATTTGTGTCTAACCAGCTAGGCAGACACTATTACTGTTTTTTTTACGGAAAATATGCCAAAAGCAGGATAATGCAGAGATTTGAACCATGGTACTGCAAAACCACAGTTCTAGTTATCTGGCCTACACCAGATTCTTTTAAACAGATATATTTGTGTCTGAACAGTCAGGGAGACACTATCACTGTTTTCTTTTGCGGAAAAAATGCCAAAAGCAGGATAATACAGAGATTTGAACTGTGAAACTGCAAAACCACAGTTCTATTTCTCTTGTTTACACCAGACTCATTTAAACAGATATATTTGTGTCTGAACAGTCAGGGAGACACGATTACTGTTTTTTTACGGAAAAAATGCCAAAAGCAGGATAATACAGAGATTTGAACCGTGGAACTGCAAAACCACAGTTCTATTACTCTGGTTAGCACCAGACTCTTTTAAACAGATATATTGGTGTCTGAACAGTCAGGGAGACACTATTACTGTTTTTTTTAACGGAAAAAATGCCAAAAGCAGGATAATACAGAGATGTGACCCGTGGAACTGCAAAACCACAGTTCTATTTCTCTGGTCTACACCATACTCTTTTAAACAGATATATTTGTGTCTAACCAGCTAGGTAGACACTATTACTGTTTTTTTTACGGTAAAATATGCCAAAAGCAGGATAATGCAGAGATTTGAACTGTGGTACTGCAAAACCACAGTTCCAGTTATCTGGCCTACACCAGATTCTTTTAAACAGATATATTTGTGTCTGAACAGTCAGGGAGACACTATCAGTGTTTTCTTTTGCGGAAAAAATGCCAAAAGCAGGATAATACAGAGATTTGAACCTTGAAACTGCAAAACCACAGTTCTATTTCTCTTGTTTACACCAGACTCTTTTAAACAGATATATTTGTGTCTGAACAGTCAGGGAGACACTATTACTGTTTTTTTATGGAAAAAATGCCAAAAGCAGGATAATACAGTGATTTGAACCGTGGAACTGCAAAACCACAGTTCTATTTCTCTGGCCTACACCAGACTCTTTTCAACAGATATTTTGGTGTCTTATCAGTCAGGGAGACACGATTACAGTTTTTTTTTACTGCAAAAATGGTAAAAGCAGGATAATACAGAGATTTCACACGTGGAACTGCAAAACCACAGTTCTATTTCTCTGGCCTACACCAGACTCTTTTAAACAGATATATTTGTGTCTGAACAGTCAGGGAGACACTATTACTGTTTTTTTTTATGGAAAAAATGCCAAAAGCAGGATAATACAGAGATGTGACCCGTGGAACTGCAAAACCACAGTTCTATTTCTCTGGCCTAAACCAGACTCTTTTAAACAGATATATTTGTGTCTGAACAGTCAGGTAGACACTATAACAGTTTTTTTTTTACGCCAAAAAAAATGCCAAAAGCAGGATAAAACAGAGATTTGACCCGTGGAACTGCAAAACCACAGTTCTATTTCTCTGGTCTACACCAGTCTCTTTTAAACAGATATATTTGTGTCTGAACAGTTAGGGAGACACTATTACTGTTTTATTATGGAAAATATGCCAAAAGCAGGATAATACAGAGATTTGAACCGTGGTACTGCAAAACCACAGTTCTAGTTATCTGGTCTACACCAGACTCTTTTAAACAGATATATTTGTGTCTGAACAGCCAGGGAGACACTAATACTGTTTTTTTTACGGAAACAATGCCAAAAGCAGGATAATACAGTTTTTTGACCCGTGGAACTGCAAAACCAGAATTCTATTTCTCTGGTTTACACCAGACTCTTTTAAACAGATACATTTGTGTCTGAACAGTTAGGGAGACACTATTACAGGTTTTTTTTACGGTAAAAAATGCCAAAAGCAGGATAATACAGAGATTTGACCCGTGGAACTGCAAAACCACAGTTCTATTTCTCTGGTCTACACCATACTCTCTTAAACAGATATATTTGTGTCTAACCAGCTAGGTAGACACTATTACTGTTTTTTTTACAGAAAATATGCCAAAAGCAGGATAATGCAGAGATTTGAACCGTGGTACTGGAAAACCACAGTTCGAGCTATCTGGCCCACACCAGATTCTATTAAACAGATATATTTGTGTCTGAACAGTCAGGGAGACACTATTACTGTTTTCTTTTACGGAAAAAATGCCAAAAGCAGGATAATACAGAGATTTGAACCGTGAAACTGCAAAACCACAGTTCTATTTCTCTTGTTTACACCAGACTCTTTTAAACAGATATATTTGTGTCTGAACAGTCAGGGAGACACTATTACTGTTTTTTTACGGAAAAAATGCCAAAAGCAGGATAATACGGAGATGTGAACCATGGAACTGCAAATCCACTGTTCTAGTTCTCTGGCCTACACCAGACTCTTTTAAACAGATATATTTGTGTCTGAACAGTCAGGGAGACACTATTACTGTTTTTTTTTTACGGAAAAAATGCCAAAAGCAGGATAATACAGAGATTTGAACCGTGGAACTGCAAAACCACAGTTCTATTACTCTGGTTAGCACCAGACTCTTTTAAACAGATATATTGGTGTCTGAATAGTCAGGGAGACACGATTACAGTTTTTATTTTACTGCAAAAATGGCAAAAGGAGGATAATACAAAGATTTCACCCGTGAAACTGCAAAACCACAGTTCTATTTCTCAGGCCTACACCAGAATCTTTTAAACAGATATATTGGTGTCTGACCAGTCAGGTAGACACTATTACTGTTTTTTTTTACGGCAAAAAATCCGAAAAGCAGGAAAATACAGAGATTTGACCCGTGGAACTGCAAAACCACAGTTGTATTTCTCTGGCCTACACATGACTCTTTTAAACAGATATATTTGTGTCTGAACAGTCAGTGAGACACTATTACTGTTTATTTTTACTGAAAAAATGTCAAAAGCAGGATAATACAGAGATTTGAACCGTGGAACTGCAAAACTACAGTTCTATTTCTTTGACCTACACCAGAGTAGAGATGAGCGTTGTTCTACTCGAACTGTTCACCAATCTCAAATTCGAGCTGTTTTGGGCGGTGTTTGAGCCGTTCGGCGAACACGAACAATTTGAGAAAAATTCGGCTGTTCGAGGTTATGTTCGATAGCTGTTCGTGCATCAAAATCATAACTGGATTTTTTCTCAGTAATGATGAAAATTAATGTTAATACGCAGTTTGAGTGTACAGCGGGGTGGGGGGAGGGGCAGGGGATGGATCTCTGCAGGAACAATGAAGATCTCCATTTTTTTTTCTCTTTCCAGCATTTACAGTGGGGAGGTGCAATCTGTCAGCCTATCAGCAGCGCACACACGGAGCGAAGTGCTTTTTTTCACACAAGCAAGGGCATGTGTCATTGGCAGTGTATGTCACATGTCCTTGCCCTATAAGACCAAGCCATTTTCCCCGTCGCCACCATTTTCTCACTGCTGCAGCTGCGTGTTAGACGGCACCGCTGTTGCTGTGTGCGCTATACCTTGTTAATTTCAAGCCAATTTTCGCACAAATCTACAGATAGCTTGGGAGTAGGGAATAGTTGTGATTGCAGTCCTTTTAAGGACTAGGTTACAGGATTTCCTACGACTTTTATCAGGCAGGTCTGTGCTCTTAAATAGATAGATTGTGGGAGTAAAGACTAATTGTAATTGGAGTCCTTTTCAGGACTAGGTTACATCAGTTCCTATCAGTTTTTGCCAGGCAGGTCTGTGCCAGTGCTGTGCAAGTTTTTTTCACAGCATTTGGCTGAATCTAGCAAAGCTAATCCTTTTTGGCCTATTGCAGAGTGTGTTAGTCAGTGGAGTAGCCTATCTGTGTTGCAAGATATACCACCTGTGTATAGAATACCAATTTTTTTACTGCTCCTAGTGAAGTAAAATCTTTTGGGCATAGCATCATTCTATTAGTCCATCTATACTGACCTCCATCAGGTTGCAAATTGAATATAATTTTTTTCTGCATCTAGCTCTGAAAAAATATTGGGCTTCTAGCTGTGTGTGGGACTTGTTGTATTAGTCCATCTATACTGACCTCCATCAGGTTGCAAACTGCATATATTTTTTTCTTCATCTACCTCTGAAAAAATATTAGGCTTCTAGCTGTGTGTGGGACTTGTTCTATTAATCCATCTATACAGACCTCCATCAGGTTGCAAACTGAATATATTTTTTTCTGCATCTACCTCTGAAAAAATATTGGGCTTCTAGCTGTGTGTGGGACTTGTTGTATTAGTCGATCTATACTGACCTCCATCAGGTTGCAAACTGAATATATTTTTTTCTGCATCTACCTCTGAAAAAGTATTGGGCTTCTAGCTGTGTGTGGGACTTGTTGTATTAGTCCATCTATACAGACCTCCATCAGGTTGCAAACTGAATATATTTTTTTCTGCATCTACCTCTGAAAAAATATTGGGCTTCTAGCTGTGTGTGGGACTTGTTGTATTAGTCCATCTATACTGACCTCCATCAGGTTGCAAACTGAATATATTTTTTTCTGCATCTACCTCTGAAAAAATATTGGGCTTCTAGCTGTGTGTGGGACTTGTTCTATTAATCCATCTATACAGACCTCCATCAGGTTGCAAACTGAATATATTTTTTTCTGCATCGACCTCTGAAAAAATATTGGGCTTCTAGCTGTGTGTGGGACTTGTTGTATTAGTCCATCTATAATGACCTCCATCAGGTTGCAAACTGAATATATTTTTTTCTGCATCTACCTCTGAAAAGATATTGGGCTTCTAGCTGTGTGTGGGACTTGTTCTATTAATCCATCTATACAGACCTCCATCAGGTTGCAAACTGAATATATTTTTTTCTGCATCTACCTCTGAAAAAATATTGGGCTTCTAGCTGTGTGTGGGACTTGTTGTATTAGTCCATCTATACTGACCTCCATCAGGTTGCAAACTGAATATATTTTTTTCTGCATCTACCTCTGAAAAAATATTGGGCTTCTAGCTGTGTGTGGGACTTGTTCTATTAATCCATCTATACAGACCTCCATCAGGTTGCAAACTGAATATATTTTTTTCTGCATCTACCTCTGAAAAAATATTGGGCTTCTAGCTGTGTGTGGGACTTGTTGTATTAGTCCATCTATACTGACCTCCATCAGGTTGCAAACTGAATATATTTTTTTCTGCATCTACCTCTGAAAAAATATTGGGCTTCTAGCTGTGTGTGGGACTTGTTCTATTAATCCATCTATACAGACCTCCATCAGGTTGCAAACTGAATATATTTTTTTCTGCATCTACCTCTGAAAAAATATTGGGCTTCTAGCTGTGTGTGGGACTTGTTGTATTAGTCCATCTATACTGACCTCCATCAGGTTGCAAACTGAATATATTTTTTTCTGCATCTACCTCTGAAAAAATATTGGGCTTCTAGCTGTGTGTGGGACTTGTTCTATTAATCCATCTATACAGACCTCCATCAGGTTGCAAACTGAATATATTTTTTTCTGCATCTACCTCTGAAAAAATATTGGGCTTCTAGCTGTGTGTGGGACTTGTTGTATTAATCCATCTATACAGACCTCCATCAGGTTGCAAACTGAATATTTTTTTTTCTGCATCTACCTCTGAAAAAATATTTGGCCTTCTAGCAGTGTGTGGGACTTTCTCTATTAGTCCATCTATACTGACCTCCATCAGGTTGCAAATTAAAAATAATTTTTATCTGCATCTAGCTCTGAAAAAATATTTGGCCTTCTAGCAGTGTGTGGGACTTTCTCTATTAGTCCATCTATACTGACCTCCATCAGGTTGCAAATTGAATATAATTTTTTTCTGCATCTAACCCAGCCAATAGTTTTGGCCTAATACCACAGTTTGGCCACTCAGCTCTGCTCGGTTCCCATCCATTGTTTTTTTGTGCAAACAACTCCAGAGTTGTTAATTAGTTAACCACCAAAATGAGTGGAAAAAGGCCTGCTGCTGGTGGAAAGGGGAATAGGCGTGTTGGGAAGGGGAAAAAAGGTTGTGTCCGTGGGGTAGGTGTTAAAGCAACAGTAACATCTGCAGAAGAAAGACCATCTTCCAGCCAAACTAAAATGTCTACTTCTTTTAGCGGACAATGTGATAAGATCCCTTTCTTACGGCCACGCCAATCGCTACAAATTCCAGATGAGGCACAAAAACAGCAGGTGCTTCAACGGATATCAAGTGCTCCTTTAAGTGGGCTCTCCTCCACATCAACTTCAACATCACAAATACTCCAGTCCTCAAAGGTGTCACCCCAATCGCACTTGCTTCCTCACAGCTCCCAAATCTCCAGCTGCCCATCTGAGTATGAGGTAGAACAGATGGTTGAGTCTGCAGAGCTGTTTACTAATACTATAGCCTGGGAATCAGAGGTCGACTCCAGCGCTTCTGTGAATCCAGACGAGGAAATGATCTGCACTGATGCCCAGAATCTTTATGAGTCGGATCCAGGACCAGACGCAGAAGGTTCTGACCATAATGTAGACCCTCATTCCCAAACTGTAACTCCTGTTGGTGGAGACAATGAGGAAGACGATGATAAGACTCAAATATCTGATTGGAGCGACAACTTTAGTTTTTTGTCAGGGCAGGAACAGGTTGGCTCTGAGGACGACGGGTGTGATAACGCACAGGGTGATGATGATGAGGTTGGAGATCCCACTTACTGTCAACCCACAGTCAGCCAAGAGATGAGGTCAGCAGAGGAGGTGGAGGAAGATGCTAGTGACGACGAGGTCAGGTTGCGCCTTCCTGGACAGAGACGTAGTACTGGAAGCACGTCAACAACTGCATCCTCAAACACAACTCTGCCTCTCACCACAAGTCGTGGTGGCTCTTCAGGTCGCATGGGTGCTAAGCCTTGCATAGCCTGGGCATTTTTTCAGATCGATAAAGATGACCCAACTCGTGTTATCTGTAACATTTGTCAGCAAAAGCTAAGTAGAGGCCAAAAAATACATAGTTTGAGTACTTCATGCATGAACCGGCACATGTACATGAAGCATAAGTTGCAGTGGGAAGCTCAGTGTGCTACAATGCGGCCTAGTCGGCCGGGCCAACCACCGTCTGCCATATCTTGTGCATCCGCGGCCTCTTCATCCTCTGTGACTGGGGGGACAGCAGTCACACCTGTTTTGGGGCGCAGACCTGCCACCTCTTTACCCGCAACAGCCATCGTGATTGGCAGGTCATCATTTTCTTTGGAGGTGGTAACACCAGCTGGTGTTGAGCGCTGTCCGACATCGATAGCACCACCTTTGGATCAAGGCAACCTAACATGTCCGCCTGCATCTTCCTCACAGACCGGCAGTTTGCCGGGGACACCCTTATCAACCCCGTCTAAGCACAATAGCCAGCCCTCGGTCCCTCAGATGTGGACAAGTAAAAGACCATTTCCTCCTAGCCATGAGAAAGCTAAGAGGTTGAATTTCACCATCTGCAAGTTCTTGGCTACAGAAATGCTGCCTTTCCGCCTGGTGGACACAGAGGATTTTCGAGACCTTATGTCCGTCGCAGTGCCCCAGTACCAGATGCCCAGTCGGCACTACTTCTCAAAGAAAGGTGTGCCTGCGCTCCACCAGCATGTCGCACACAACATCACCGCTTCTTTGAGAAACTCTGTGTGTGACAGGGTGCATTTCACCACAGACACTTGGACGAGTAGGCATGGACAGGGGCGTTACATGTCGCTGACTGGGCACTGGGTAACTATGGTGACAGCAGGACAAGGGGCTGCTGTCCAAGTCTTGCCGTCCCCACGAGTTGTGCGTCAATCCTCTTTATGTCAAAGTTCCTCCACTGCTTCTGCCTCCTCAACCTCCTCTCGGTCTTCCACCTGCACCCAAAGCCTGTCTGGTCATGCCACAAGCTTTCTAACTGTGCAGAAGGGATCCTGCACACCTCCTTACTATGCTGGCAGTAGGGCTCAACGTCATCAGGCGGTTTTTACATTGAAATGTCTGGGAAATGTGAGTCACACAGCTGAGGAGTTGTGGTCAGCTCTGGAGAACCAATTTCATGAATGGTTGTCTCCACTGGACCTGAAACCAGGGAAGGCCGTGTGCGACAATGCTGCAAACCTGGGTGCGGCCCTTCGCCGGGGCAATGTCACACACGTGCCTTGTATGGCTCACGTGTTGAACCTGGTTGTCCAGCAATTTTTAGCCCACTATCCCAGACTAGATGGCCTTCTGCAGAGGGCACGGTCGCTGTGTGCTCACTTTCGCCGTTCGCATCCCGCAGCTCAGCGACTTACATCTCTACAGAAGTCGTTGGGCCTGCCACTTCACCGGCTAAAATGCGATGTGCCTACCCAGTGGAATTCAACTCTGCACATGTTGCAGCGACTGTGGCAGCACCGACAAGCCCTGGTGCAATACGTTCTGACGTATAGCCTGGGCCAACGAGATCCAGAGGTGGGGCAAATCACGCTGGAGGAGTGGTCTCAGATCAGGGACCTATGCACCCTTCTGCACAGTTTTGAAATGGCGACGAAGATGTTTAGTGCTGACGATGCCATTATCAGCATGACTATTCCGGTGATTTACATGCTGGAGCACATGTTAAACAGAATTCGGAGTCAGGTGGTGGCACAAGAGGAGGTGGAGGAAGTAGAGGAGGAGGAGTTGTATGCGGAAGGGCTAACATCTGCAAGGTCCAGACAGTCGGCAGCACCAAGGCGGCAGGCATGTGAGGGTGGGGGAGATGGTTTTACCAGGGCACATGGTAGCAGCCAAACTAGTGAGGAAGGTGCAGGAGCCCAGGAAGAAGTGGAGGACGAACTGATGGAAGACTTATCAGATGAGGGAGACCTTGATCACATTTCTGTTGTGCGAGGTTGGGGGGAGAGGACAGAGGAAGGAAGCATGATTGTTACCTCGCCACCAACACAACAGGGACTTGGTGCTCCTGGATGCGCAACACACATGAGTGCCTTCTTGCTGCACTACCTGCAACATGACCCTCGAATTGTGAGAATTAGAAATAATCCTGACTACTGGGTTGCCACACTGTTAGATCCCCGGTACAAAAGTAAATTTGCAGAAATTATTCCTGCCATAGAAAGGGATGCACGCATGCAGGAGTATCAGCAGAGACTGTTGCAGAATCTTACATGTGCTTTTCCACAAAATACCAGTGGTGCACGTAGTGAATCTCACAGTTCCAACTTGCCAACCGTGGGACCGTCAAGTGTTCAGCACTCAAACCGTAACAGAACTACAGTATCTGCTGGTAACATCAATTTTGCGGAATCATTTCACCACTTTTTTAGCCCATCCTTTGCAAGGCCACAGGAGACAAGAAGTCTGACACATAGTCAACGCCTAGAGACGATGGTACAGGAGTATCTCCAAGTAAACATTGAAGCCACGACTGTGTCACTGGACCCTTGCTCTTTTTGGGCTTCCAATCTGGATAAATGGCCGGAGCTAGCCACTTACGCCTTGGAGATCTTGTCATGCCCCGCAGCCAGCGTTCTGTCTGAACGTGTGTTCAGCGCTGCTGGTGGTGTGCTGACAGATAAGCGCACGCGGCTCTCCACTGATAATGTAGACAGACTCACGTTCATAAAGATGAACAAATCATGGATCCGAAACGACTTTTCTACCCCTGTGTCATCATGGGGAGAGTAAAAGCTTGATGATTGGTTAAAATCACCCTACCAACCGTTTTAAGCTTTCAAATTACTAATCATGTTTATCTGTATCTTGGCTGGAAAATAATTTGGGCTTTGTAGCAGTGTGCAGCACTGATTCTATTAGGCCATCTATAATAAGCTCCACCAGATTTAAAATTACTAATCATGTTTATCTGTATCTTGACTGGAAAATAATTTGGGCTTTGTAGCAGTGTGCAGCACTGATCCTATTAGGCCATCTATACTAAAGCTTCACCAGATTTAAAATTAATAATAATTTTTAGCTGCATCTAGCCCAGAAAATAATTTTGGGGCTCCGAGATGCGCAAGACACATAAGTGCCTTCTTGCTGCACTACCTGCAGCATGACCCTCATATTGTCAGAATTCGAAGTAATCATGACTACTGGGTTGCCACACTCTTAGATCCCCCAAACTTTTCGATCAACCTTTTCATTTTAATAAAGACCAAAAAAATGGTCATTTTTGAAATTATAAGCATTAGCAGGTTGTTAGAAACTGAAATCAAACAGTTTTCAACTCAAAACTTTATTCTAGGTGATGTTACATTTTCACATAGGACCCCTTGTTCGAAAGGAGCTTCTGAACTCTCTCGTCCATTGAATTTGTCAGGTTTTGGATGGTTTCTGCTTCAATTGTTTTGCATGAGGACAGAATACCCTCCCAGAGCTGTTGCTTAGATGTGAACTGCCTCCCGCCATCATAGACACTCCTTTTAATGATGCTCCAAAGGTTCTGAATGGGGTACAGGTCAGGGGAGCATGGGGGTCACACCATAAGTTTGTCCCCTTTTATGCCCATATCAGCCAGAGATGCAGATGTTTTATGTGCAGCATGAGATGGTGCATTATCATGCAGAAAAATGATCTTGCTGTGAAATACACGGTTCTACTTCTTGAACCATGGCAGGAAGTGCTGTTTGAGAAAATCCACATACATTATGGAGTTCATCTTTAGCGCCTTCAGGGATCCTAAAGGGGCCGACAATCTCTCTCCCCATGATTCCAGCCCAAAACATTACTCCACCTCCTCCTTGTTGGCGCTGTAGCCGTGTTTGCGTGGGATGTCCATCAACCAGCCATCCTCCACTCCATCCATCTGGACCATCGAGCGCTGCACGCCACTCATCCGTGAACAAAACAGTTTTGAAATCAGTCTTCATGTAATGTTTGGCCCACTGGAGCCGTTTCTGCTTGTGTGAAGTGGATAGAGGAGGTCGACAGGATGGCGTATGCACAGCTGCAAACCTCTGAAGGACCCTGCATCTTGTTGTTTGGGGGACGTTGGAGGCACAAGCAGCTTCAAAAACTTGTCTGCTGCTATGACAAGGCTTTTTTGCCGCTGCTCTTTCAACCTGACGTAATTGCCTGTAGGAAAGAGTCCTCAATTTGCCCTTATCAGCACGCACACGTGTGTACTGTGAATCAGCTACATACTTCTTGATTGCCAAGACACTTCATCCTGATCATCGCACAATGTTGATTGTAGTCATGCCTTGACCTAAACAATCCACAATTTGTTGCTTCTCAGCAGCCGACACATCCTTTTTCTTTCCCATTTTGGCAGAAAATGTAGGCTGCTTAATAATGTGAGACAGCCTTCTTAAGTAGTCTTGCCTTTCATTGGACACACCTGCCAAACTAATTAGCACAGGTGTCTGCAATTGCTTACAGTGATATAAAGAGCCCTGACACACATCACCATCAATGAGTTTAACTGACAAACAAACAAATTCTTCCCTTATCACTCCTAAACACTTTTTGCATAATAATTTGGAACACAGTGTACATGTGCTTTTCCACAAAACACCAGTGGTTCACGTAGTGAATCTTACAGTTCTAACTTGCCAACCGTGGTCTGTATGGAGTTGTTCAATAAAGGGCCCAAAATTAAGATAACATAGATGGGAGAGGTCTCTATGAATAGGAATTCCTAAGTATTTGATACCCTGTGAGGGCCAGGCAAAGGGAAAGTTGGACTGGATGGAATCCTATATGGATTTGGGGAGGGAGACATCGAGGGCCTCAGACTTCGCTGCATTGATTTTAAAATTTGACTATGTAACAAAGTGATCTATTTCAGCCATAACAGCATGGACGGATATATGTGATTGAGTGATATATACTAGGACATCATCAGCAAATAGAGAGCACTTGTACTCGGTGCCTCCCACCTCAATCCACCTAATATTGGGGTTATGGCGAATTGATGAGAGCAGGTGCTCCGTCACTAGGATGTATAAGAGAGGGGACAGAGAACATCCCTGCCTTGTCCCATTGGTGATTGTGAAAGGTGATGAAAATGTTCTGACGCGCCCCCTGGGCCTTGGGACACCCGGAGCCGGACCCTTTTTGGTGGATGCTGGTGGTTGTAGTCTCCGTGGCGGCAACCCGGTTCCGTGGCTCAGGGCGGTCAAACCAGTGGCGGAACTATTTATGTGGTTTTGATGTTTAAATGTCCGACTACGCCACCCGTGGATTGCGGTCAGAGTGAACCGCCGCTCCAGGGCAGACCGCTGAGGCTGGTGTTGTGGGTGCAGCAGAGCGTAGCATAACTCCCCACGGGAGGAGTATAGCCTCAGGGCAGTGTATGCGGAGGATGGGGGTGATGGTGCAGGGCAGCAGCAGTAATGACACGGAGTCAGTGATGCAGTCCAGGGCCTTTACTCACAGTTCTTATTATCCAGACCACGTCTGCAGGTAACGGCTGCCCACGTCGTACTGTGCTCACCAGGTGAGGGGCTCAGACAACTCCCAGATAACTTTGGAGTGCTTCACAGGACCCCCTTTGTGTGTCCTTTGTCTGGCCTTTCTTACCAACCCTTCTGTCCGGCTGCCTCGGGCCTCCTCTTGGTAAACTTGGCGCCAGTTTCCCTGACCCTATGTGGTGCATTCCTAGCGGGTGTAGCGAGGGGCTGCGCCACATAAAATGTCACAGCCTCCTGTTTCTAGCTGAGGGTCGTTTCCTGCCTCCACTAGTTTCGGGGACCGGTCTCCCCCTTTGGCCTGACCCCTCCACGCAGGTGGATTCGGGCGTGCGGTGGCGACTCGCCCGTCCGCACCCCTGAGATCCCTTCGTTCCTCGTTCCTGGAGCCTTCTCCGCTCCTCTTCCTTCCTTCTTCCTCTTCCAGGCCTGGGCCTCTGTTACTAGGCCCGCCTCCGGAGCAGAGCTCATGCAGAGCCCCTGCTCCCTGCCACTTCTGCTCAGACTTCTCTGCACTGAACTAAGATGGTGCCCACCTTTTATACTCCCTTCTCAATGCACCCAGGAACTGCTTCCTCCTTGCTCCTGCACTACAGGGTTCCCCTTCCTCAGTGTTCCCTCCCCCCAGTCCAGCCAGGGACAGGGACTGTCGTGCCCATCTCAGGGGCATATTGGTCACCCTGCCCCACGGCAATGTGGTGTAATGCATGCAGGTGTCGGGTCCTGATCCACACTACATCCTTACCTGAGAGTGAGATATCACACCTCTGGGTGAGGTGCAATACCTCTGTAG
This sequence comes from Phyllobates terribilis, assembly GCF_046119375.1. Taxonomy (NCBI): domain Eukaryota; kingdom Metazoa; phylum Chordata; class Amphibia; order Anura; family Dendrobatidae; genus Phyllobates; species Phyllobates terribilis. The sequence goes on along the minus strand of NW_027362772.1, from coordinate 192,732,471 downwards.
CAACCGAGCCCTCAGGGTGCTACAGTTCCATTTATCTTCAGCCTAGGTGACGTATTGTGATACAGGGCCGTGATTTTGGCTATAAAAGGGTCCCCTAGACCCCTACCCCAAGCTTTTTAAGAGAATCATATATGGCGTGCCAGGAGACTCTATGGAATGCTTTCTCAGCATCCAACGAGAGTATCTAATTACAAATTTTTAACTGCATCTAGCCCTGGAAATACTTTGTGCCTAGTAGCAGGGTCTGCTAGTCAGCGGATTATCCCGGCTGTTAAGCAAGCTACACCACCTGTAGTTTGGACACTTCATTTTTTCAAAGGAAATGCTTCGGGATCACGGGATACTCAGTGAAGAGCATCAGGAGGCACCCCAAGGCATAGGGGCTCGGACTGGCAGTAGGATGCCTTGCGGTGGACAGCCGAGCTCGATCCTTATAAAAGCTTTTTAACTGCAGCAGCTTTAGTGGACGCTACTGGAGCTGGAATTACGCGGCTGCTGGCATGAGACTTGCCCTCCAATAGATCCTTGTAAATGGATTTAAAGTGTATTTATTCAAATTAGAGAGACAATTTAAATTAAAAAGCTTAGAGCTGCCTCCACCACAGGGGGGCTCGCTCGACCCACCAGCGGACAGGCACCAGTATTGGGAGAGGGGGGCTGGCCGTCAGGGTTCACCGTGGCTCTGGCACAAACCCGGCGACACGGAGGTGGCACGGGCAGGAGCGGACTGAACGTGTCGGCTTCTCACTTTTTGGATTTTAGAAGGGCATGACATGCCTATATCTGTGTCTCCCCCTCCTTTTACTCCTCCACCTCTTTTCTTTTCGCATGACTATATGTACTTGTCACTTTTCCATGTGTTAGTTGTGTCTTCTGAGCAGTTTGTCAGCTTTTGGACACCTTTGAAGGTGTTTTCTATGTGTTTCTATGTGTTTTTGTTTGCTTGCATTGGTTTTAACGGTGTTCGAAGGTGTTCGACGAACAGTTCAGCGAACACACGGGTGTTCGACGAACCGAACCGAACTCGAACACTACGGGGGTGGCTCAACACTACACCAGACTCTTTTAAACAGATATATTTGTGTCTGAACAGTCAGGGAGATACTATTACTGTTTTTTTTATGGAAAAAATGCCAAAAGCAGAATAATACAGAGATTTGAAACGTGGAAATGCAACACCACAGTTCTATTTCTCTGGTCTTAACCAGACTCTTTTAAACAGATATATTTGTGTCTGAACAGTCAGGGAGACACTATTACTGTTTTTTTACGGAAAAAATGCCAAAAGCAGGATAATACAGAGATTTGAACCGTGGAACTGCAAAACCACAGTTCTATTACACTGGTTAGCACCAGACTCTTTTAAACAGATTTATTGGTGTCTGAACGCTCAGGGAGACACTTTTACGGTTTTTTTTAACGGAAAAATTGCCAAAAGCAGGATAATACAGAGATGTGACCCGTGGAACTGCAAAACCACAGTTCTATTTCTCTGGCCTAAACCAGACTCTTTTAAACAGATATATTTGTGTCTGAACAGTTAGGGAGACACTATGACATGTTTTTTTTACGGTAAAAAATGCCAAAAGCAGGATAATACAGAGATTTGACCAGTGGAACTGCAAAACCACAGTTCTATTTCTCTGGTCTACACCATACTCTTTTAAACAGATATATTTGTGTCTAACCAGCTAGGTAGACACTATTACTGTTTTTTTCACGGTAAAATATGCCAAAAGCAGGATAATGCAGAGATTTGAACTGTGGTACTGCAAAACCACAGTTCCAGTTATCTGGCCTACACCAGATTCTTTTAAACAGATATATTTGTGTCTGAACAGTCAGGGAGACACTATCACTGTTTTCTTTTGCGGAAAAAATGCCAAAAGCAGGATAATACAGAGATTTGAACCGTGAAACTGCAAAACCACAGTTCTTTCTCTTGTTTACACCAGACTCTTTTAAACAGATATATTTGTGTCTGAACAGTCAGGGAGACACTATTACTGTTTTTTTATGGAAAAAATGCCAAAAGCAGGATAATACAGTGATTTGAATCGTGGAACTGCAAAACCACAGTTCTATTTCTCTGGCCTACACCAGACTCTTTTAAACAGATATATTGGTGTCTTATCAGTCAGGGAGACACGATTACAGTTTTTTTTTACTGCAAAAATGGTAAAAGCAGGATAATACAGAGATTTCACACGTGGAACTGCAAAACCACAGTTCTATTTCTCTGGCCTACACCTGACTCTTTTAAACAGATATATTGGTGTCTGAACAGTTAGGGAGACACTATTACAGTTTTTTTTACGCCAAAAAATACCAAAAACAAGATAATACAGAGACTTGATCCGTGGAACTGCAAAACCACAGTTCTATTTCTCTGGCCTACACCAGACTCTTTTAAACAGATATATTTGTGTCTGAACAGTCAGGGAGACACTATTACTGTTTTTTTTTATGGAAAAAATGCCAAAAGCAGGATAATACAGAGATGTGACCCGTGGAACTGCAAAACCACAGTTCTATTTCTCTGGCCTAAACCAGACTCTTTTAAACAGATATATTTGTGTCTGAACAGTTAGGGAGACAGTATTACAGGTTTTTTTTTACGGTAAAAAATGACAAAAGCAGGATAATACAGAGATTTGACCCGTGGAACTGCAAAACCACAGTTCTATTTCTCTGGCCTACACCAGACTCTTTTAAACAGATATATTTGTGTCTGAACAGTCAGGGAGACACTATAACAGTTTTCTTTTTACGCCAAAAAAAATGCCAAAAGCAGGATAATACAGAGATTTGACCCGTGGAACTGCAAAACCACAGTTCTATTTCTCTGGTCTACACCAGACTCTTTTAAACAGATATATTTGTGTCTGAACAGTTAGGGAGACACTATTACTGTTTTATTATGGAAAATATGCCAAAAGCAGGATAATACAGAGATTTGAACCGTGGTACTGCAAAACCACAGTTCTAGTTATCTGGTCTACACCAGACTCTTTTAAACAGATATATTTGTGTCTGAACAGCCAGGGAGACACTAATACTGTTTTTTTTTACGGAAACAATGCCAAAAGCAGGATAATACAGTTTTTTGACCCGTGGAACTGCAAAACCACAATTCTATTTCTCTGGTTTACACCAGACTCTTTTAAACAGATACATTTGTGTCTGAACAGTTAGGGAGACACTATTACAGGTTTTTTTTACGGTAAAAAATGCCAAAAGCAGGATAATACAGAGATTTGACCCGTGGAACTGCAAAACCACAGTTCTATTTCTCTGGTCTACACCACACTCTTTTAAACAGATATATTTGTGTCTAACCAGCTAGGTAGACACTATTACTGTTTTTTTTTACGGAAAATATGCCAAAAGCAGGATAATGCAGAGATTTGAACCGTGGAACTGCAAAACCACAGTTCTATTTCTCTGGCCTACACCAGACTCTTTTAAACAGATATATTTGTGTCTGAACAGTCAGGGAGACACTATAACAGTTTTCTTTTTACGCCAAAAAAAATGCCAAAAGCAGGATAATACAGAGATTTGACCCGTGGAACTGCAAAACCACAGTTCTATTTCTCTGGTCTACACCAGACTCTTTTAAACAGATATATTTGTGTCTGAACAGTTAGGGAGACACTATTACTGTTTTATTATGGAAAATATGCCAAAAGCAGGATAATACAGAGATTTGAACCGTGGTACTGCAAAACCACAGTTCTAGTTATCTGGTCTACACCAGACTCTTTTAAACAGATATATTTGTGTCTGAACAGCCAGGGAGACACTAATACTGTTTTTTTTTACGGAAACAATGCCAAAAGCAGGATAATACAGTTTTTTGACCCGTGGAACTGCAAAACCACAATTCTATTTCTCTGGTTTACACCAGACTCTTTTAAACAGATACATTTGTGTCTGAACAGTTAGGGAGACACTATAACAGGTTTTTTTTACGGTAAAAAATGCCAAAAGCAGGATAATACAGAGATTTGACCCGTGGAACTGCAAAACCACAGTTCTATTTCTCTGGTCTACACCACACTCTTTTAAACAGATATATTTGTGTCTAATCAGCTAGGTAGACACTATTACTGTTTTTTTTACGGAAAATATGCCAAAAGCAGGATAATGCAGAGATTTGAACCGTGGTACTGGAAAACCACAGTTCTAGTTATCTGGCCCACACCAGATTCTTTTAAACAGATATATTTGTGTCTGAACAGTCAGGGAGACACTATTACTGTTTTCTTTTACGGAAAAAATGCCAAAAGCAGGATAATACAGAGATTTGAACCGTGAAACTGCAAAACCTCAGTTCTATTTCTCTTGTTTACACCAGACTCTTTTAAACAGATATATTTGTGTCGGAACAGTCAGGGAGACACTATTACTGTTTTTTTACAGAAAAAATGCGAAAAGCAGGATAATACAGAGATTTGAACCATGGAACTGCAAATCCACAGTTCTAGTTCTCTGGCCTACACCAGACTCTTTTAAACAGATATACTTGTGTCTGAACAGACAGGTAGACACTATTACTGTTTTTTTTTTGCGGAAAAAATGCCAAAAGCAGGATAATACAGAGATTTGAACCGTGGAACTGCAAAACCACAGTTCTATTACTCTGGTTAGCACCAGACTCTTTTAAACAGATATATTGGTGTCTGAACAGTCAGGGAGACACGATTACAGTTTTTTTTTTACTGCAAAAATGGCAAAAGGAGGATAATACAAAGATTTCACCCGTGAAACTGCAAAACCACAGTTCTATTTCTCAGGCCTACACCAGAATCTTTTAAACAGATATATTGGTGTCTGACCAGTCAGGTAGACACTATTACTGTTTTTTTTTACGGCAAAAAATGCCAAAAGCAGGATAATACAGAGATTTGACCCGTGGAACTGCAAAACCACAGTTGTATTTCTCTGGCCTACACATGTCTCTTTTAAACAGATATATTTGTGTCTGAACAGTCAGTGAGACACTATTACTGTTTATTTTTACTGAAAAATGGCAAAAGCAGGATAATACAGAGATTTGAACCGTGGAACTGCAAAACTACAGTTCTATTTCTTTGACCTACACCAGACTCTTTTAAACAGATATATTTGTGTCTGAACAGTCAGGGAGATACTATTACTGTTTTTTTTTACGGAAAAAATGCCAAAAGCAGAATAATACAGAGATTTGAAACGTGGAACTGCAAAACCACAGTTCTATTTCTCTGGTCTTAACCAGACTCCTTTAAACAGATATATTTGTGTCTGAATAGTCAGGGAGACACTATCACTGTTTTCTTTTGCGGAAAAAATGCCAAAAGCAGGATAATACAGAGATTTGAACTGTGAAACTGCAAAACCACAGTTCTATTTCTCTTGTTTACACCAGACTCTTTTAAACATATATATTTGTGTCTGAACAGTCAGGGAGACACTATTACTGTTTTTTTACGGAAAAAATGCCAAAAGCAGGATAATACAGAGATTTGAACCGTGGAACTGCAAAACCACAGTTCTATTACTCTGGTTAGCACCAAACTCTTTTAAACAGATATATTGGTGTCTGAACAGTCAGGGAGACACAATTACAGTTTTTTTTTTATTGCAAAAATGGCAAAAGGAGGATAATACAAAGATTTCACCCGTGAAACTGCAAAACCACAGTTCTATTTCTCTGGCCTACACCAGAATCTTTTAAACAGATATATTGGTGTCTGACCTGTCAGGTAGACACTATTACTGTTTGTTTTTACGGCAAAAAATGCCAAAAGCAGGATAATACAGAGATTTGACCCGTGGAACTGCAAAACCACAGTTGTATTTCTCTGGCCTACACCAGACTCTTTTAAACAGATATATTTGTGTCTGAACAGTCAGTGAGACACTATTACTGTTTATTTTTATGGAAAAAATGGCAAAAGCAGGATAATACAGAGATTTGAACCGTGGAACTGCAAAACTACAGTTCTATTTCTTTGACCTACACCAGACTCTTTTAAACAGATATATTTGTGTCTGAACAGTCACTCAGATACTATTACTGTTTTTTTTTACGGAAAAAATGCCAAAAGCAGAATAATACAGAGATTTGAAACGTGGAACTGCAAAACCACAGTTCTATTTCTCTGGTCTTAACCAGACTCTTTTAAACAAATATATTTGTGTCTGAACAGTCAGGGAGACACTATTACTGTTTTTTTTAACGGAAAAAATGCCAAAAGCAGGATAATACAGAGATGTGACCCGTGGAACTGCAAAACCACAGTTGTATTTCTCTGGCCTAAACCAAACTCTTTTAAACAGATATATTTGTGTCTGAACAGTTAGGGAGACACTATTACATGTTTTTTTTACGGTAAAAAATGCCAAAAGCAGGATAATACAGAGATTTGACCCGTGGAACTGCAAAACCACAGTTCTATTTCTCTGGTCTACACCATACTCTTTTAAACAGATATATTTGTGTCTAACCAGCTAGGTAGACACTATTACAGTTTTTTTTACGGAAAATATGCCAAAAGCAGGATAATGCAGAGATTTGAAACGTGGTACTGCAAAACCACAGTTCTAGTTATCTGGCCTACACCAGATTCTTTTAAACAGATATATTTGTGTCTGAATAGTCAGGGAGACACTATCACTGTTTTCTTTTGCGGAAAAAATGCCAAAAGCAGGATAATACAGAGATTTGAACTGTGAAACTGCAAAACCACAGTTCTATTTCTCTTGTTTACACCAGACTCTTTTAAACAGATATATTTGTGTCTGAACAGTCAGGGAGACACTATTACTGTTTTTTTACGGAAAAAATGCCAAAAGCAGGATAATACAGAGATTTGAACCGTGGAACGGCAAAACCACAGTTCTATTACTCTGGTTAGCACCAAACTCTTTTAAACAGATATATTGGTGTCTGAACAGTCAGGGGGACACAATTACAGTTTTTTTTTTACTGCAAAAATTGCAAAAGGAGGATAATACAAAGATTTCACCCGTGAAACTGCAAAACCACAGTTCTATTTCTCTGGCCTACACCAGAATCTTTTAAACAGATATATTGGTGTCTGACCTGTCAGGTAGACACTATTACTGTTTGTTTTTACGGCAAAAAATGCCAAAAGCAGGATAATACAGAGATTTGACCCGTGGAACTGCAAAACCACAGTTGTATTTCTCTGGCCTACACCAGACTCTTTTAAACAGATATATTTGTGTCTGAACAGTCAGTGAGACACTATTACTGTTTATTTTTATGGAAAAAATGGCAAAAGCAGGATAATACAGAGATTTGAACCGTGGAACTGCAAAACTACAGTTCTATTTCTTTGACCTACACCAGACTCTTTTAAACAGATATATTTGTGTCTGAACAGTCAGGGAGATACTATTACTGTTTTTTTTTACGGAAAAAATGCCAAAAGCAGAATAATACAGAGATTTGAAACGTGGAACTGCAAAACCACAGTTCTATTTCTCTGGTCTTAACCAGACTCTTTTAAACAAATATATTTGTGTCTGAACAGTCAGGGAGACACTATTACTGTTTTTTTTAACGGAAAAAATGCCAAAAGCAGGATAATACAGAGATGTGACCCGTGGAACTGCAAAACCACAGTTGTATTTCTCTGGCCTAAACCAGACTCTTTTAAACAGATATATTTGTGTCTGAACAGTTAGGGAGACACTATTACATGTTTTTTTTACGGTAAAAAATACCAAAAGCAGGATAATACAGAGATTTGACCCGTGGAACTGCAAAACCACAGTTCTATTTCTCTGGTCTACACCAGACTCTTTTAAACAGATATATTTGTGTCTAACCAGCTAGGTAGACACTATTACTGTTTTTTTTACGGAAAATATGCCAAAAGCAGGATAATGCAGAAATTTGAACTGTGGTACTGCAAAACCAGAGTTCCAGTTAGCTGGCCTACACCAGATTCTTTTAAACAGATATATTTGTGTCTGAACAGTCAGGGAGACACTATCACTGTTTTCTTTTGCGGAAAAAATGCCAAAAGCAGGATAATACAGAGATTTGAACCGTGAAACTGCAAATCCACAGTTCTATTTCTCTTGTTTACTCCAGACTCTTTTAAACAGATATATTTGTGTCTGAACAGTCACTGAGACACTATTGCTGTTTTTTTATGGAAAAAATGGCAAAAGCAGGATAATACAGTGATTTGAACCGTGGAACTGCAAAACCACAGTTCTATTTCTCTGGCCTACACCAGACTCTTTTAAACAGATATATTGGTGTCTTATCAGTCAGGGAGACACAATTACAGTTTTTTTTTACTGCAAAAATGGTAAAAGCAGGATAATACAGAGATTTCACACGTGGAACTGCAAAACCACAGTTCTATTTCTCTGGCCTACACCAGACTCTTTTAAACAGATATATTGGTGTCTGAACAGTTAGGGAGACACTATTACAGTTTTTTTTACGCCAAAAAATACCAAAAACAAGATAATACAGAGACTTGATCCGTGGAACTGCAAAACCACAGTTCTATTTCTCTGGACTACACCAGACTCTTTTAAACAGATATATTTGTGTCTGAACAGTCAGGGAGACACTATAACAGTTTTCTTTTTACGCCAAAAAAAATGCCAAAAGCAGGATAATACAGAGATTTGACCCGTGGAACTGCAAAACCACAGTTCTATTTCTCTGGTCTACACCAGACTCTTTTAAACAGATATATTTGTGTCTGAACAGTTAGGGAGACACTATTACTCTTTTATTACGGAAAATATGCCAAAAGCAGGATAATACAGAAATTTGAACCGTGGTAGTGCAAAACCACAGTTGTAGTTATCTGGTCTACACCAGACTCTTTTAAACAGATATATTTGTGTCTGAACAGCCAGGGAGACACTAATACTGTTTTTTTTTACGGAAACAATGCCAAAAGCAGGATAATACAGTTTTTTGACCCGTGGAACTGCAAAACCACAATTCTATTTCTCTGGTTTACACCAGACTCTTTTAAACAGATACATATGTGTCTGAACAGTTAGGGAGACACTATTACAGTTTTTTTTTACGGTAAAAAATGCCAAAAGCAGGATAATACAGAGATTTGAACCATGGTACTGGAAAACCACAGTTGTAGTTATCTGGCCCACACCAGATTCTTTTAAACAGATATATTTGTGTCTGAACAGTCAGGGAGACACTATTACTGTTTTCTTTTACGGAAAAAATGCCAAAAGCAGGATAATACAGATATTTGAACTGTGAAACTGCAAAACCACAGTTCTATTTCTCTTGTTTACACCAGACTCTTTTAAACAGATATATTTGTGTCTGAACAGTCAGGGAGACACTATTACTGTTTTTTTACGGAAAAAATGCCAAAGCAGGATAATACAGTGATTTGAACCGTGGAACTGCAAATCAACAGTTCTAGTTATCTGGCCTACACCAGACTCTTTTAAACAGATATATTTGTGTCTGAACAGTCAGGGAGACACAATTACTGTTTTTTTCTACGGAAAAAATGTCAAAAGCAGAATAATACAGAAATTTGAACCATGGACCTGCAAAACCACAGTTCTATTTCTCTGGCCTACACCAGACTCTTTTAAACAGATATATTGGTGTCTGAACAGTCAGGGAGACACTATTACAGTTGTTTTTATGCCAAAAAATACCAAAAACAAGATAATACAGAGACTTGATTCGTGGAACTGCAAAACTACAGTTCTATTTCTCTGGCCTACACCAGACTCTTTTAAACAGATATATTTGTGTCTGAACAGTCAGGGAGACACTATTACAGTTTTTTTACGGGAAAAAATACCAAAAGCAAGATAATACAGAGATTTGACCCGTGTAACTTCAAAACCACAGTTGTATTTCTCTGGCCTACACCAGACTCTTTTACACAGATATATTTGTGTCTGAAAAGTCAGTGAGACACGATTTCAGCTTTTTTTACTGCAAAAATGGTAAAGGCAGGATAATACAGAGATTTCACACATGGAACTGCAAAACCACAGTTCTATTTCTCTGGCCTACACCAGAATCTTTTAAACAGATATATTGGTGTCTGAACAGTTAGGGAGACACTATTACAGTTTTTTTTATGCCAAAAAATACCAAAAACAAGATAATACAGAGACTTGATCCATGGAACTGCAAAACTACAGTTCTATTTGTCTGGCCTACACCAGACTCTTTTAAAAAGATATATTTGTGTCTGAACAGTCAGGGAGACACTATTACAGTTTTTTTTACGGGAAAAAATACCAAAAGCAAGATAATACAGAGATTTGACCCGTGTAACTTCAAAACCACAGTTGTATTTCTCTGGCCTACACCAGACTCTTTTAAACAGATATATTTGCGTCTGAACAGTCAGTGAGACACTATTACTGTTTATTTTTACGGAAAAAATGGCAAAAGCAGGATAATACAGAGCTTTGAACCGTGGAACTGCAAAACTACAGTTCTATTTCTTTGACCTACACCAGACTCTTTTAAACAGATATATTTGTGTCTGAACAGTCAGGGAGATACTATTACTGGTTTTTTTTTCCGGAAAAAATGCCAAAAGCAGAATAATACAGAGATTTGAAACGTGGAACTGCAAAACCACAGTTCTATTTCTCTGGTCTTAACCAGACTCTTTTAAACAGATATATTTGTGTATGAACAGTCAGGGAGACACTATTACATGTTTTTTTTACGGTAAAAAATGCCAAAAGCAGGATTATACAGAGATTTGACCCGTGGAACTGCAAAACCACAGTTCTATTTCTCTCGTCTACACCATACTCTTTTAAACAGATATATTTGTGTCTAACCAGCTAGGTAGACACTATTACTGTTTTTTTTACGGAAAATATGCCAAAAGCAGGATAATGCAGAGATTTGAACCGTGGTACTGCAAAACTACAGTTCTATTTCTCTTGTTTACACCAGACTCTTTTAAACAGATATATTTGTGTCTGAACAGTCAGGGAGACACTATTACTGTTTTTTTATGGAAAAAATGCCAAAAGCAGGATAATACAATGATTTGAACCGTGGAACTGCAAAACCACAGTTCTATTTCTCTGGCCTACACCAGACTCTTTTAAACAGATATATTGGTGTCTTATCAGTCAGGGAGACACGATTACAGTTTTTTTTTACTGCAAAAATGGTAAAAGCAGGATAATACAGAGATTTCACACGTGGAACTGCAAAACCACAGTTCTATTTCTCTGGCCTACACCAGACTCTTTTAAACAGATATATTGGTGTCTGAACAGTTAGGGAGACACTATTACAGTTTTTTTTATGCCAAAAAATACCAAAAACAAGATAATACAGAGACTTGATCCATGGAACTGCAAAACTACAGTTCTATTTCTCTGGCCTACACCAGACTCTTTTAAACAGATATATTTGTGTCTGAACAGTCAGGGAGACACTATTACTGTTTTTTTTTATGGAAAAAATGCCAAAAGCAGGATAATACAGAGATGTGACCCGTGGAACTGCAAAACCACAGTTCTATTTCTCTGGCCTAAACCAGACTCTTTTAAACAGATATATTTGTGTCTGAACAGTTAGGGAGACACTATTACAGGTTTTTTTTTACGGTAAAAAATGACAAAAGCAGGATAATACAGAGATTTGACCCGTGGAACTGCAAAACCACAGTTCTATTTCTCTGGTCTACACCAGATTCTTTTAAACAGATATATTTGTGTCTGAACAGTTAGGGAGACACTATTACTGTTTTATTATGGAAAATATGCCAAAAGCAGGATAATACAGAGATTTGAACCGTGGTACTTCAAAACCACAGTTCTATTTCTCTGGTCTACACCAGACTCTTTTAAACAGATATATTTGTGTCTGAACAGTCAGGGAGACACTAATACTGTTTTTTTTTAAGGAAACAATGCCAAAAGCAGGATAATACAGTTTTTTGACCCGTGGAACTGCAAAACCACAATTCTATTTCCCTGGTTTACACCAGAATCTTTTAAACAGATATATTTGTGTCTAAACAGTCAGGGAGACACTATTACTGTTTTTTTTATGGAAAAAATGCCAAAAGCAGGATAATACAGAGATTTGAACCGTGGAACTGCAAATCCACAGTTCTAGTTCTCTGGCCTAAACCAGACTCTTTTAAACAGATATATTTGTGTCTAAACAGTCAGGGAGACACTATTGCTGTTTTTTTTACGGAAAAAATGCCAAAAGCAGGATAATACACAGATTTGACCCGTGGAACTGCAAAACCACAGTTCTATTTCTCTGGCCTACACCAGACTCTTTTAATCAGATATATTTGTGTCTGAACAGTTAGGGAGACACTATTACAGGTTTTTTTTACGGTAAAAAATGACAAAAGCAGGATAACACAGAGATTTGAACCGTGGTACTGCAAAACCACAGTTCTATTTCTCTGGCCTACACCAGACTCTTTTAAACAGATATATTTGTGTCTGAACAGTCAGGGAGACACTATTACTGTTTTTTTTTATGGAAAAAATGCCAAAAGCAGGATAATACACAGATTTGACCCGTGGAACTGCAAAACCACAGTTCTATTTCTCTGGCCTACACCAGACTCTTTTAATCAGATATATTTGTGTCTGAACAGTTAGGGAGACACTATTACAGGTTTTTTTTACGGTAAAAAATGACAAAAGCAGGATAACACAGAGATTTGAACCGTGGTACTGCAAAACCACAGTTCTATTTCTCTGGCCTACACCAGACTCTTTAAAACAGATATATTTGTGTCTGAACAGTCAGGGAGACACTATTACTGTTTTTTTTTATGGAAAAAATGCCAAAAGCAGGATAATACAGTTTTTTGACCCGTGGAACTGCAAAACCACAATTCTATTTCTCTGGTTTACACCAAACTCTTTTAAACAGATACATTTGTGTGTGAACAGTTAGGGAGACACTATTACAGGTTTTTTTTATGGTAAAAAATGGCAAAAGCAGGATAATACAGAGATTTGACCCGTGGAACTGCAAAACCACAGTTCTATTTCTCTGGTCTACACCATACTCTTTTAAACAGATATATTTGTGTCTAACCAGCTAGGTAGACACTATTACTGTTTTTTTTACGGAAAATATGCCAAAAGCAGGATAATGCAGAGATTTGAACCGTGGTACTGGAAAACCACAGTTCTAGTTATCTGGCCCATACCAGATTCTTTTAAACAGATATATTTGTGTCTGAACAGTCAGGGAGACACTATTACTGTTTTCTTTTACGGAAAAAATGCCAAAAGCAGGATAATACAGAGATTTGAACCGTGAAACTGCAAAACCACAGTTCTATTTCTCTTGTTTACACCAGACTCTTTTAAACAGATATATTTGTGTCTGAACAGTCAGGGAGACACTATTACTGTTTTTTTATGGAAAAAATGCCAAAGCAGGATAATACAGTGATTTGAACTGTGGAACTGCAAATCAACAGTTCTAGTTATCTGGCCTACACCAGACTCTTTTAAACAGATATATTTGTGTCTGAACAGTCAGGGAGACACTATTACTGTTTTTTTCTACGGAAAAAATGTCAAAAGCAGAATAATACAGAGATATGAACCGTTGAACTGCAAAACCACAGTTCTATTTCTCTGGCCTACACCAGACTCTTTTAAACAGATATATTGGTGTCTTATCAGTCAGGGAGACACGATTACAGCTTTTTTTTACTGCAAAAATGGTAAAGGCAGGATAATACAGAGATTTCACACGTGGAACGGCAAAACCACAGTTCTATTTCTCTGGCCTACACCAGACTCTTTTAAACAGATATATTGGTGTCTGAACAGTTAGGGAGACACTATTACAGTTTTTTTTCGCAAAAAATACCAAAAACAAGATAATACAGAGACTTGATCCGTGGAACTGCAAAACTACAGTTCTATTTCTGTGGCCTACACCAGACTCTTTTAAACAGATATATTTGTGTCTGAACAGTCAGGGAGACACTATTACAGTTTTTTTACGGGAAAAAATACCAAAAGCAGGTTAATACAGAGATTTGACCCGTGGAACTGCAAAACCACAGTTCTATTTCTCTGGCCTACACCAGACTCTTTTAAACAGATACATTTGTGTCTGAACAGTCAGGGAGAACCTATTACTGTTTCTTTTTAACGGAAAAAATGCCAAAAGCAGGATAACACAGAGATTTGAACCGTGGAACTGCAAAACCACAGTTCTATTTCTCTGGCCTACACCAGACTCTTTTAAACAGATATATTTGTATCTGAACAGTCAGGGAGACACTATTACTGTTTTTTTTTATGGAAAAAATGCCAAAAGCAGGATAATACAGAGATGTGAACCGTGGAACTGCAAAACCACAGTTCTATTTCTCTGACCTAAACCAGACTCTTTTAAACAGATATATTTGTGTCTGAACAGTTAGGGAGACACTATTACAGGTTTTTTTTTACGGTAAAAAATGACAAAAGCAGGATAATACAGAGATTTGACCCGTGGAACTGCAAAACCACAGTTCTATTTCTCTGGCCTACACCAGACTCTTTTAAACAGATATATTTGTGTCTGAACAGTCAGGGAGACACTGTAACAGTTTTCTTTTTACGCCAAAAAAAATGCCAAAAGCAGGATAATACAGAGATTTGACCCGTGGAACTGCAAAACCACAGTTCTATTTCTCTGGTCTACACCAGACTCTTTTAAACAGATATATTTGTGTCTGAACGGTTAGGGAGACACTATTACTGTTTTATTACGGAAAATATGCCAAAAGCAGGATAATACAGAGATTTGAACCGTGGTACTGCAAAACCACAGTTCTATTTCTCTGGTCTACACCAGACTCTTTTAAACAGATATATTTGTGTCTGAACAGTCAGGGAGACACTAATACTGTTTTTTTTTACGGAAACAATGCCAAAAGCAGGATAATACAGTTTTTTGACCCGTGGAACTGCAAAACCACAATTCTATTTCCCTGGTTTACACCAGAATCTTTTAAACAGATATATTTGTGTCTAAACAGTCAGGGAGACACTATTACTGTTTTTTTTATGGAAAAAATGCCAAAAGCAGGATAATACAGAGATTTGAACCGTGGAACTGCAAATCCACAGTTCTAGTTCTCTGGCCTACACCAGACTCTTTTAATCAGATATATTTGTGTCTGAACAGTTAGGGAGACACTATTACAGGTTTTTTTTACGGTAAAAAATGACAAAAGCAGGATAACACAGAGATTTGAACCGTGGTACTGCAAAACCACAGTTCTATTTCTCTGGCCTACACCAGACTCTTTTAAACAGATATATTTGTGTCTGAACAGTCAGGGAGACACTATTACTGTTTTTTTTTTATGGAAAAAATGCCAAAAGCAGGATAATACAGAGATTTGACCCGTGGAACTGCAAAACCACAGTTGTATTTCTCTGGCCTACACCAGACTCTTTTAAACAGATATATTTGTGTCTGAACAGTCAGTGAGAAACTATTACTGTTTATTTTTACGGAAAAAATGGCAAAAGCAGGATAATACAGAGATTTGAACCGTGGAACTGCAAAACCACAGTTCTATTTCTTTGACCTACACCAGACTCTTTTAAACAGATATATTTGTGTCTGAACAGTTAGGGAGACACTATTACTGTTTTTTTTACGGAAAAAATGCCAAAAGCAGAATAATACAGAGATTTGAAACGTGGAACTGCAAAACCACAGTTCTATTTCTCTGGTCTTAACCAGACTCTTTTAAACAGATATATTTGTGTCTGAACAGTCAGGGAGACACTATCACTGTTTTTTTTTTTACAGAAAAAATGCCAAAAGCAGGATAACACAGAGATTTGTACTGTGGAACTGCAAAACCACAGATCTATTTCTCTGGCCTACACCAGACTATTTTAAACAGATATATTTGTGTCTGAACAGTCAGGAAGAGACTATTTCTGTTTTTTTATGGAAAAAATGCCAAAAGCAGGATAATACAGAGATGTGACTAGTGGAACTGCAAAACCACAGTTCTATTTCTCTGGCCTAAACCAGACTCTTTTAAACAGATATATTTGTGTCTGAACAGTTAGGGAGACACTATTACAGGTTTTTTTTTACGGTAAAAAATGCCAAAAGCAGGATAATACAGAGATTTGAACCGTGGAACTGCAAAACCACAGTTCTATTTCTCTGGCCTACACCAGACTCTTTTAAACAGATATATTTGTGTCTGAACAGTCAGGGAGACACTATAACATTTTTTTTTATGGCAAAAAAAATGCCAAAAGCAGGATAATACAGAGATTTGACCCGTGGAACTGCAAAACCACAGTTTTATTTCTCTGGTCTACACCAGACTCTTTTAAACAGATATATTTGTGTCTGAACAGTTAGGGAGACACTATTACTGTTTTATTACGGAAAAAATGCCAAAAGCAGGATAACACAGAGATTTGAACCGTGGAACTGCAAAACCACAGTTCTATTTCTCTGGCCTACACCAGACTCTTTTAAACAGATATATTTGTGTCTGAACAGTCAGGGAGACACTATTACTGTTTTTTTTTACAGAAAAAATGCCAAAAGCAGGATAATACAGAGATGTGACCCGTGGAACTGCAAAACCACAGTTCTATTTCTCTGGCCTAAACCAGACTCTTTTAAACAGATATATTTGTGTCTGAACAGTCAGGGAGAGACTAATACTGTTTTTTTTTACGGAAACAATGCCAAAAGCAGGATAATACAGTTTTTTGACCCGTGGAACTGCAAAACCACAATTCTATTTCTCTGGTTACACCAGACTCTTTTAAACAGATATATTTGTGTCTGAACAGTCAGGGAGACACTATTACTGTTTTTTTTACGTAAAAAATGCCAAAAGCAGGATAATACAGAGATTTGAACCGTGGAACTGCAAAACCACAGTTCTATTTCTCTGGTTTGCACCAGACTCTTTTAAACAGATATATTTGTGTCTGAGCAGTCAGGGAGACACTAATACTGTTTTTTTTTAAGGAAACAATGCCAAAAGCAGGATAATACAGTTTTTTGACCCGTGGAACTGCAAAACCACAATTCTATTTCCCTGGTTTACACCAGAATCTTTTAAACAGATATATTTGTGTCTAAACAGTCAGGGAGACACTATTACTGTTTTTTTTACGGAAAAAATGCCAAAAGCAGGATAATACAGAGATTTGAACCGTGGAACTGCAAATCCACAGTTCTAGTTCTCTGGCCTAAACCAGACTTTTTTAAACAGATATATTTGTGTCTAAACAGTCAGGGAGACACTATTACTGTTTTTTTTACGGAAAAAATGCAAAAAGCAGGATAATACACAGATTTGACCCGTGGAACTGCAAAACCACAGTTCTATTTCTCTGGCCTACACCAGACTCTTTTAATCAGATATATTTGTGTCTGAACAGTCAGGGAGACACTATAACAGTTTTCTTTTTACGCCAAAAAAAAAATGCCAAAAGCAGGATAATACAGAGATTTGACCCGTGGAATTACAAAACCACAGTTCTATTTCTCTGGTCTACACCAGACTCTTTTAAACAGATATATTTGTGTATGAACAGTTAGGGAGACACTATTACTGTTTTATTACGGAAAATATGCCAAAAGCAGGATAATACAGAGATTTGAACCGTGGTACTGCAAAACCACAGTTCTAGTTATCTGGTCTACACCAGACTCTTTTAAACAGATATATTTGTGTCTGAACAGTCAGGGAGGGACTAATACTGTTTTTTTTTACGGAAACAATGCCAAAAGCAGGATAATACAGTTTTTTGACCCGTGGAACTGCAAAACCACAATTCTATTTCTCTGGTTACACCAGACTCTTTTAAACAGATATATTTGTGTCTGAACAGTCAGGGAGACACTATTACTGTTTTTTTTACGTAAAAAATGCCAAAAGCAGGATAATACAGAGATTTGAACCGTGGAACTGCAAAACCACAGTTCTATTTCTCTGGTTTGCACCAGACTCTTTTAAACAGATATATTGGTGTCTGAACAGTCATGGAGACACGATTACAGGTTTTTTTTTACTGCAAAAATGGCAAAAGGAGGATACTACAAAGATTTCACCCGTGAAACTGCAAAACCACAGTTCTATTTCTCTGGCCTTCACCAGACTCTTTTAAACAGATATATTTGTGTCGGACCAGTCAGGGAGTCACTATTACTGTTTTTTTTACGGCAAAAAATGCCAAAAGCAGGATAATACAGAGATTTGACCCGTGGAACTGCAAAACCACAGTTGTATTTCTTTGGCCTACACCAGACTCTTTTAAACAGATACATTTGTGTCTGAACAGTCAATGAGAAACTATTACTGTTTATTTTTATGGAAAAAATGGCAAAAGCAGGATAATACAGAGATTTGAACCGTGGAACTGCAAAACCACAGTTCTATTTCTTTGACCTACACCAGACTCTTTTAAACAGATATATTTGTGTCTGAACAGTTAGGGAGACACTATTACTGTTTTTTTTTACGGAAAAAATGCCAAAAGCAGAATAATACAGAGATTTGAAACGTGGAACTGCAAAACCACAGTTCTATTTCTCTGGTCTTAACCAGACTCTTTTAAACAGATATATTTGTGTCTGAACAGTCAGGGAGACACTATCACTGTTTTTTTTTACAGAAAAAATGCCAAAAGCAGGATAACACAGAGATTTGTACTGTGGAACTGCAAAACCACAGTTCTATTTCTCTGGCCTACACCAGACTATTTTATACAGATATATTTGTGTCTGAACAGTCAGGAAGACACTATTACTGTTTTTTTTTTGGAAAAATTGCCAAAAGCAGGATAATACAGAGATGTGACTAGTGGAACTGCAAAACCACAGTTTTATTTCTCTGGCCTAAACCAGACTCTTTTAAACAGATATATTTGTGTCTGAACAGTTAGGGAGACACTATTACAGGTTTTTTTTTACGGTAAAAAATGCCAAAAGCAGGATAATACAGAGATTTGAACCGTGGAACTGCAAAACCACAGTTCTATTTCTCTGGCCTACACCAGACTCTTTTAAACAGATATATTTGTGTCTGAACAGTCAGGGAGACACTATAACATTTTTTTTTACGGCAAAAAAAATGCCAAAAGCAGGATAATACAGAGATTTGACCCGTGGAACTGCAAAACCACAGTTCTATTTCTCTGGTCTACACCAGACTCTTTTAAACAGATA
The DNA here is from genome assembly GCF_046119375.1 of Phyllobates terribilis. Taxonomy (NCBI): domain Eukaryota; kingdom Metazoa; phylum Chordata; class Amphibia; order Anura; family Dendrobatidae; genus Phyllobates; species Phyllobates terribilis. The sequence goes on along the minus strand of NW_027362772.1, from coordinate 192,713,246 downwards.
TATTTGTGTCTGAACAGTTAGGGAGACACTATTACTGTTTTATTACGGAAAATATGCCAAAAGAAGGATAATACAGAGATTTAAACCGTGGTACTGCAAAACCACAATTCTAGTTATCTGGCCTACACCAGACTCTTTTAAACAGATATATTTGTGTCTGAACAGTCAGGGAGACACTAATACTGTTTTTTTTTTACGGAACCAATGCCAAAAGCAGGATAAAACAGTTTTTTGACCCGTGGAACTGCAAAACCACAGTTCTATTTCTTTAGCTACACCAGACTCTTTTAAACAGATATATTTGTGTCTGAACAGTCAGGGAGACACTATTACTGTTTTTTTTACGGAAAAAATGTCAAAAGCAGGATAATACAGAGATTTGAACTGTGGAACTGCAAAACCACAGTTCTATTTCTCTGGTTTGCACCAGACTCTTTTAAACAGATATATTTGTGTCTGAGCAGTCAGGGAGACACTAATACTGTTTTTTTTTAAGGAAACAATGCCAAAAGCAGGATAATACAGTTTTTTGACCCGTGGAACTGCAAAACCACAATTCTATTTCCCTGGTTTACACCAGAATCTTTTAAACAGATATATTTGTGTCTAAACAGTCAGGGAGACACTATTACTGTTTTTTTTACGGAAAAAATGCCAAAAGCAGGATAATACAGAGATTTGAACCGTGGAACTGCAAATCCACAGTTCTAGTTCTCTGGCCTAAACCAGACTCTTTTAAACAGATATATTTGTGTCTAAACAGTCAGGGAGACACTATTACTGTTTTTTTTACGGAAAAAATGCAAAAAGCAGGATAATACACAGATTTGACCCGTGGAACTGCAAAACCACAGTTCTATTTCTCTGGCCTACACCAGACTCTTTTAATCAGATATATTTGTGTCTGAACAGTCAGGGAGACACTATAACAGTTTTCTTTTTACGCCAAAAAAAAAATGCCAAAAGCAGGATAATACAGAGATTTGACCCGTGGAATTACAAAACCACAGTTCTATTTCTCTGGTCTACACCAGACTCTTTTAAACAGATATATTTGTGTATGAACAGTTAGGGAGACACTATTACTGTTTTATTACGGAAAATATGCCAAAAGCAGGATAATACAGAGATTTGAACCGTGGTACTGCAAAACCACAGTTCTAGTTATCTGGTCTACACCAGACTCTTTTAAACAGATATATTTGTGTCTGAACAGTCAGGGAGAGACTAATACTGTTTTTTTTTACGGAAACAATGCCAAAAGCAGGATAATACAGTTTTTTGACCCGTGGAACTGCAAAACCACAATTCTATTTCTCTGGTTACACCAGACTCTTTTAAACAGATATATTTGTGTCTGAACAGTCAGGGAGACACTATTACTGTTTTTTTTACGTAAAAAATGCCAAAAGCAGGATAATACAGAGATTTGAACCGTGGAACTGCAAAACCACAGTTCTATTTCTCTGGTTTGCACCAGACTCTTTTAAACAGATATATTGGTGTCTGAACAGTCATGGAGACACGATTACAGTTTTTTTTTTACTGCAAAAATGGCAAAAGGAGGATAATACAAAGATTTCACCCGTGAAACTGCAAAACCACAGTTCTATTTCTCTGGCCTTCACCAGACTCTTTTAAACAGATATATTTGTGTCGGACCAGTCAGGGAGTCACTATTACTGTTTTTTTTACGGCAAAAAATGCCAAAAGCAGGATAATACAGAGATTTGACCCGTGGAACTGCAAAACCACAGTTGTATTTCTTTGGCCTACACCAGACTCTTTTAAACAGATACATTTGTGTCTGAACAGTCAATGAGAAACTATTACTGTTTATTTTTACGGAAAAAATGGCAAAAGCAGGATAATACAGAGATTTGAACCGTGGAACTGCAAAACCACAGTTCTATTTCTTTGACCTACACCAGACTCTTTTAAACAGATATATTTGTGTCTGAACAGTTAGGGAGACACTATTACTGTTTTTTTTTACGGAAAAAATGCCAAAAGCAGAATAATACAGAGATTTGAAACGTGGAACTGCAAAACCACAGTTCTATTTCTCTGGTCTTAACCAGACTCTTTTAAACAGATATATTTGTGTCTGAACAGTCAGGGAGACACTATCACTGTTTTTTTTTACAGAAAAAATGCCAAAAGCAGGATAACACAGAGATTTGTACTGTGGAACTGCAAAACCACAGTTCTATTTCTCTGGCCTACACCAGACTATTTTATACAGATATATTTGTGTCTGAACAGTCAGGAAGACACTATTACTGTTTTTTTTATGGAAAAAATGCCAAAAGCAGGATAATACAGAGATGTGACTAGTGGAACTGCAAAACCACAGTTTTATTTCTCTGGCCTAAACCAGACTCTTTTAAATAGATATATTTGTGTCTGAACAGTTAGGGAGACACTATTACAGGTTTTTTTTTACGGTAAAAAATGCCAAAAGCAGGATAATACAGAGATTTGAACCGTGGAACTGCAAAACCACAGTTCTATTTCTCTGGCCTACACCAGACTCTTTTAAACAGATATATTTGTGTCTGAACAGTCAGGGAGACACTATAACATTTTTTTTTACGGCAAAAAAAATGCCAAAAGCAGGATAATACAGAGATTTGACCCGTGGAACTGCAAAACCACAGTTCTATTTCTCTGGTCTACACCAGACTCTTTTAAACAGATATATTTGTGTCTGAACAGTTAGGGAGACACTATTACTGTTTTATTACGGAAAATATGCCTAAAGAAGGATAATACAGAGATTTAAACCGTGGTACTGCAAAACCACAATTCTAGTTATCTGGCCTACACCAGACTCTTTTAAACAGATATATTTGTGTCTGAACAGTCAGGGAGACACTAATACTGTTTTTTTTTTACGGAACCAATGCCAAAAGCAGGATAAAACAGTTTTTTGACCCGTGGAACTGCAAAGCCACAGTTCTATTTCTTTAGCTACACCAGACTCTTTTAAACAGATATATTTGTGTCTGAACAGTCAGGGAGACACTATTACTGTTTTTTTTACGGAAAAAATGTCAAAAGCAGGATAATACAGAGATTTGAACTGTGGAACTGCAAAAACACAGTTCTATTTCTCTGGCCTACACCAGACTCTTTTAAACAGATATATTGGTGTCATATCAGTCAGGGAGACACGATTACAGTTTTTTTTTACTGCAAAAATGGTAAAAGCAGGATAATACAGAGATTTCACTCGTGGAACTGCAAAACCACAGTTCTATTTCTCTGGCCTACACCAGATTCTTTTAAATAGATATATTTGTGTCTGAGCAGTCAGGGAGACACTATAACAGTTTTCTTTTTACGCAAAAAAAAATGCCAAAAGCAGGATAATACAGAGATTTGACCCGTGGAATTGCAAAACCACAGTTCTATTTCTCTGGTCTACACCAGACTCTTTTAAACAGATATATTTGTGTCTGAACAGTTAGGGAGACACTATTACTGTTTTATTACGGAAAATATGCCAAAAGCAGGATAATACAGAGATTTGAACCGTGGTACTGCAAAACCACAGTTCTAGTTATCTGGTCTACACCAGACTCTTTTAAACAGATATATTTGTGTCTGAACAGTCAGGCAGAGACTAATACTGTTTTTTTTTACGGAAAGAATGCCAAAAGCAGGATAATACAGTTTTTTGACCCGTGGAACTGCAAAACCACAATTCTTTTTCTCTGGTTTACACCAGACTCTTTTAAACAGATATAATTGTGTCTGAACAGTCAGGGAGACACTAGTACTGTTTTTTTCATGGAAAAAATGCCAAAAGCAGGATAATACAGAGATTTGAACCGTGGAACTGCAAAACCACAGTTCTATTTCTCTGGCCTACACCAGACTCTTTTAAATAGATATATTTGTGTCTGAGCAGTCAGGGAGACACTATAACAGTTTTCTTTTTACGCCAAAAAAAATGCCAAAAGCAGGATAATACAGAGATTTGACCCGTGGAATTGCAAAACCACAGTTCTATTTCTCTGGTCTACACCAGACTCTTTTAAACAGATATATTTGGGTCTGAACAGTTAGGGAGACACTATTACTGTTTTATTACGGAAAATATGCCAAAAGCAGGATAATACAGAGATTTAAACCGTGGTACTGCAAAACCACAGTTCTAGTTATCTGGCCTACACCAGACTCTTTTAAACAGATATATTTGTGTCTGAACAGTCAGGGAGACACTAATACTGTTTTTTTTTTACGGAAACAATGCCAAAAGCAGGATAAAACAGTTTTTTGACCCGTGGAACTGCAAAACCACAGTTCTATTTCTCTAGCTACACCAGACTCTTTTAAACAGATATATTTGTGTCTGAACAGTCAGGGAGACACTATTACTGTTTTTTTTACGGAAAAAATGTCAAAAGCAGGATAATACAGAGATTTGAACTGTGGAACTGCAAAAACACAGTTCTATTTCTCTGGCCTACACCAGACTCTTTTAAACAGGTATATTGGTGTCTTATCAGTCAGGGAGACACGATTACAGTTTTTTTTTACTGCAAAAATGGTAAAAGCAGGATAATACAGAGATTTCACTTGTGGAACTGCAAAACCACAGTTCTATTTCTCTGGCCTACACCAGACTCTTTTAAATAGATATATTTGTGTCTGAGCAGTCAGGGAGACACTATAACAGTTTTCTTTTTACGCCAAAAAAAATGCCAAAAGCAGGATAATACAGAGATTTGACCCGTGGAATTGCAAAACCACAGTTCTATTTCTCTGGTCTACACCAGACTCTTTTAAACAGATATATTTGTGTCTGAACAGTTAGGGAGACATTATTACTGTTTTATTACGGAAAATATGCCAAAAGCAGGATAATACAGAGATGTGACTAGTGGAACTGCAAAACCACAGTTCCATTTCTCTGGCCTAAACCAGACTCTTTTAAACAGATATATTTGTGTCTGAACAGTTAGGGAAACACTATTACAGGTTTTTTTTTACGGTAAAAAATGCCAAAAGCAGGATAATACAGAGATTTGACCCGTGGAACTGCAAAACCACAGTTTTATTTCTCTGGTCTACACCAGACTCTTTTAAACAGATATATTTGTGTCTGAACAGTTAGGGAGACACTATTACTGTTTTATTACGGAAAAAATGCCAAAAGCAGGATAACACAGAGATTTGAACCGTGGAACTGCAAAACCACAGTTCTATTTCTCTGGCCTACACCAGACTCTTTTAAACAGATATATTTGTGTCTGAACAGTCAGGGAGACACTATTACTGTTTTTTTTTATGGAAAAAATGACAAAAGCAGGATAATACAGAGATGTGACCCGTGGAACTGCAAAACCACAGTTCTATTTCTCTGGCCTAAACCAGACTCTTTTAAACAGATATATTTGTGTCTGAACAGTCAGGGAGAGACTAATACTGTTTTTTTTTACGGAAACAATGCCAAAAGCAGGATAATACAGTTTTTTGACCCGTGGAACTGCAAAACCACAATTCTATTTCTCTGGTTACACCAGACTCTTTTAAACAGATATATTTGTGTCTGAACAGTCAGGGAGACACTATTACTGTTTTTTTTACGTAAAAAATGCCAAAAGCAGGATAATACAGAGATTTGAACCGTGGAACTGCAAAACCACAGTTCTATTTCTCTGGTTTGCACCAGACTCTTTTAAACAGATATATTTGTGTCTGAGCAGTCAGGGAGACACTAATACTGTTTTTTTTTAAGGAAACAATGCCAAAAGCAGGATAATACAGTTTTTTGACCCGTGGAACTGCAAAACCACAATTCTATTTCCCTGGTTTACACCAGAATCTTTTAAACAGATATATTTGTGTCTAAACAGTCAGGGAGACACTATTACTGTTTTTTTTACGGAAAAAATGCCAAAAGCAGGATAATACAGAGATTTGAACCGTGGAACTGCAAATCCACAGTTCTAGTTCTCTGGCCTAAACCAGACTCTTTTAAACAGATATATTTGTGTCTAAACAGTCAGGGAGACACTATTACTGTTTTTTTTACGGAAAAAATGCAAAAAGCAGGATAATACACAGATTTGACCCGTGGAACTGCAAAACCACAGTTCTATTTCTCTGGCCTACACCAGACTCTTTTAATCAGATATATTTGTGTCTGAACAGTCAGGGAGACACTATAACAGTTTTCTTTTTACGCCAAAAAAAAAATGCCAAAAGCAGGATAATACAGAGATTTGACCTGTGGAATTACAAAACCACAGTTCTATTTCTCTGGTCTACACCAGACTCTTTTAAACAGATATATTTGTGTCTGAACAGTTAGGGAGACACTATTACTGTTTTATTACGGAAAATATGCCAAAAGCAGGATAATACAGAGATTTGAACCGTGGTACTGCAAAACCACAGTTCTAGTTATCTGGTCTACACCAGACTCTTTTAAACAGATATATTTGTGTCTGAACAGTCAGGGAGAGACTAATACTGTTTTTTTTTACGGAAACAATGCCAAAAGCAGGATAATACAGTTTTTTGACCCGTGGAACTGCAAAACCACAATTCTATTTCTCTGGTTACACCAGACTCTTTTAAACAGATATATTTGTGTCTGAACAGTCAGGGAGACACTATTACTGTTTTTTTTACGTAAAAAATGCCAAAAGCAGGATAATACAGAGATTTGAACCGTGGAACTGCAAAACCACAGTTCTATTTCTCTGGTTTGCACCAGACTCTTTTAAACAGATATATTGGTGTCTGAACAGTCATGGAGACACGATTACAGTTTTTTTTTTACTGCAAAAATGGCAAAAGGAGGATAATACAAAGATTTCACCCGTGAAACTGCAAAACCACAGTTCTATTTCTCTGGCCTTCACCAGACTCTTTTAAACAGATATATTTGTGTCGGACCAGTCAGGGAGTCACTATTACTGTTTTTTTTACGGCAAAAAATGAGAAAAAGCAGGATAATACAGAGATTTGACCCGTGGAACTGCAAAACCACAGTTGTATTTCTTTGGCCTACACCAGACTCTTTTAAACAGATACATTTGTGTCTGAACAGTCAATGAGACACTATTACTGTTTATTTTTACGGAAAAAATTGTCAAAAACAGGATAATACAGAGATTTGAACCGTGGAACTGCAAAACCACAGTTCTATTTCTTTGACCTACACCAGACTCTTTTAAACAGATATATTTGTGTCTGAACAGTTAGGGAGACACTATTACTGTTTTTTTTACGTAAAAAATGCCAAAAGCAGAATAATACAGAGATTTGAAACGTGGAACTGCAAAACCACAGTTCTATTTCTCTGGTCTTAACCAGACTCTTTTAAACAGATATATTTGTGTCTGAACAGTCAGGGAGACACTATCACTGTTTTTTTTTTACAAAAAAAATGCCAAAAGCAGGATAACACAGAGATTTGTACTGTGGAACTGCAAAACAACAGTTCTATTTCTCTGGCCTACACCAGACTATTTTAAACAGATATATTTGTGTCTGAACAGTCAGGAAGACACTATTACTGTTTTTTTTATGGAAAAAATGCCAAAAGCAGGATAATACAGAGATGTGACTAGTGGAACTGCAAAACCACAGTTCTATTTCTCTGGCCTAAACCAGACTCTTTTAAACAGATATATTTGTGTCTGAACAGTTAGGGAGACACTATTACAGGTTTTTTTTTACGGTAAAAAATGCCAAAAGCAGGATAATACAGAGATTTGAACCGTGGAACTGCAAAACCACAGTTCTATTTCTCTGGCCTACACCAGACTCTTTTAAACAGATATATTTGTGTCTGAACAGTCAGGGAGACACTATAACTTTTTTTTTTTATGGCAAAAAAAATGCCAAAAGCAGGATAATACAGAGATTTGACCCGTGGAACTGCAAAACCACAGTTTTATTTCTCTGGTCTACACCAGACTCTTTTAAACAGATATATTTGTGTCTGAACAGTTAGGGAGACACTATTACTGTTTTATTACGGAAAATATGCCAAAAGCAGGATAATACAGAGATTTAAACCGTGGTACTGCAAAAACACAGTTCTAGTTATCTGGCCTACACCAGACTCTTTTAAACAGATATATTTGTGTCTGAACAGTCAGGGAGACACTAATACTGTTTTTTTTTTACGGAAACAATGCCAAAAGCAGGATAAAACAGTTTTTTGACCGGTGGAACTGCAAAACCACAGTTCTATTTCTCTGGCCTACACCAGACTCTTTTAAACAGATATATTTGTGTCTGAACAGTCAGGGAGACACTATTACTGTTTTTTTTTACGGAAAAAATGTCAAAAGCAGGATAAAACAGTTTTTTGACCGGTGGAACTGCAAAACCACAGTTCTATTTCTCTGGCCTACACCAGACTCTTTTAAACAGATATATTTGTGTCTGAACAGTCAGGGAGACACTATTACTGTTTTTTTTTACGGAAAAAATGTCAAAAGCAGGATAATACAGAGATTTGAACTGTGGAACTGCAAAAACACAGTTCTATTTCTCTGGTTTACACCAGACTCTTTTAAACAGGTATATTGGTGTCTTATCAATCAGGGAGACACGATTACAGTTTTTTTTTACTGCAAAAATGGTAAAAGCAGGATAATACAGAGATGTGACTAGTGGAACTGCAAAACCACAGTTCTATTTCTCTGGCCTACACCAGACTCTTTTAAACAGATATATTTGAGTCTGAACAGTCAGGGAGACACTATTACTGTTTTTTTTTACGGAAAAAATGTCAAAAGCAGGATAATACAGAGATTTGAACTGTGGAACTGCAAAAACACAGTTCTATTTCTCTGGTTTACACCAGACTCTTTTAAACAGGTATATTGGTGTCTTATCAATCAGGGAGACACGATTACAGTTTTTTTTTACTGCAAAAATGGTAAAAGCAGGATAATACAGAGATTTCACTCGTGGCAATGCAAAACCACAGTTCTAGTTATCTGGTCTACACCAGACTCTTTTAAACAGATATATTTGTGTCTGAACAGTCAGGCAGAGACTAATACTGTTTTTTTTTACGGAAACAATGCCAAAAGCAGGATAATACAGTTTTTTGACCCGTGGAACTGCAAAACCACAATTCTATTTCTCTGGTTTACACCAGACTCTTTTAAACAGATATATTTGTGTCTGAACAGTCAGGGAGACACTAGTACTGTTTTTTTTACGGAAAAAATGCCAAAAGCAGGATAATACAGAGATTTGAACCGTGGAACTGCAAAACCACAGTTCTATTTCTCTGGTTTGCACCAGACTCTTTTAAACAGATATATTGGTGTCTGAACAGTCATGGAGACACGAATACAGTTTTTTTTTTACTGCAAAAATTGCAAAAGGAGGATAATACAAAGATTTCACCCGTGAAACTGCAAAACCACAGTTTTATTTCTCTGGCCTTCACCAGACTCTTTTAAACAGATATATTTGTGTCTGAACAGTCAGTGAGACACTATTACTGTTTATTTTTACGGAAAAAATGCCAAAAGCCGAATAATAAAGAGATTTGAAACATGGAACTGCAAAACCACAGTTCTATTTCTCTGGTCTTAACCAGACTCTTTTAAACAGATATATTTGTGTCTGAACAGTCAGGGAGACACTATTACTGTTTTTTTTTACAGAAAAAATGCCAAAAGCAGGATAACACAGAGATTTGAAACGTGGAACTGCAAAACCACAGTTCTATTTCTCTGGCCTACACCAGACTCTTTTAAACAGATATATTTGTGTCTGTAGAGTCAGGAAGACACTATTACTGTTTTTTTTATGGAAAAAATGCCAAAAGCAGGATAATACCGAGATGTGATCCGTGGAACTGCAAAACCACAGTTCTATATCTCTGGCCTAAACCAGACTCTTTTAAACAGATATATTTGTATCTGAACAGTTAGGGAGACACTATTACAGGTTTTTTTTTTTTTACGGTAAAAAATGCCAAAAGCAGGATAATACAGAGATTTGAACCGTGGAACTGCAAAACCACAGTTCTATTTCTCTGGCCTACACCAGACTCTTTTAAACAGATATATTTGTGTCTGAACAGTTAGGGAGACACTATTACTGTTTCATTACAGAAAATATGCCAAAAGCAGGATAATACAGAGATTTAAACCGTGGTACTGCAAAACCACAGTTCTAGTTATCTGGCCTACACCAGACTCTTTTAAACAGATATATTTGTGTCTGAACAGTCAGGGAGACACTAATACTGTTTTTTTTTTACGGAAACAATGCCAAAAGCAGGATAAAACAGTTTTTTGACCCGTGGAACTGCAAAACCACAATTCTATTTCTCTGGTTTACACCAGACTCTTTTAAACAGATATATTTGTGTCTGAATAGTCAGGGAGACACTATTACTGTTTTTTTATGGAAAAAATGCCAAAGCAGGATAATACAGAGATTTGAACCGTGGAACTGCAAATCAACAGTTCTAGTTATCTGGCCTACACCAGACTCTTTTAAACAGATATATTTGTGTCTGAACAGTCAGGGAGACACTCTTACTGTTTTTTGTTACGGAAAAAATGTCAAAAGCAGGATAATACAGAGATTTGAACCGTGGAACTGCAAAAACACAGTTCTATTTCTCTGGCCTACACCAGACTCTTTTAAACAGGTATATTGGTGTCTTATCAGTCAGGGAGACACGATTACAGTTTTTTTTTACTGCAAAAATGGTAAAAGCCGGATAATACAGAGATTTCACTCGTGGTACTACAAAACCACAGTTCTATTTCTCTGGCCTACACCAGACTCTTTTAAATAGATATATTGGTGTCTGAACAGTGAGGGAGACACTATTACAGTTTTTTTACGCCAAAAAATACCAAAAACAAGATAATACAGAGATTTGACCCATGCAACTGCAAAACCACAGTTCTATTTGTCTGGCCTACACCAGACTCTTTAAACACATATTTTTGTGTCTGAACAGTCAGTGAGACACTATTACTGTTTATTTTTACGGAAAAAATGCCAAAAGCAGATTAATACAGAGATTTGACCCATGGAACTGCAAAACCACAGTTCTCTTTCTCTGGCCTACACCAGACTCTTTTAAACAGATACATTTGTGTCTGAACAGTCAGGGAGACACTATTACTGTTTTTTTTAATGGAAAAAATGCCAAAAGCAGGATAATACAGAGATGTGACCCGTGGAACTGCAAAACCACAGTTCTATTTCTCTGGCCTAAACCAGACTCTTTTAAACAGATATATTTGTGTCTGAACAGTTAGGGAGACACTATTACAGGGTTTTTTTTACGGTAAAAAATGCCAAAAGCAGGATAATACAGAGATTTGACGCTTGGAACTGCAAAACCACAGTTCTATTTCTCTGGCCTACACCAGACTCTTTTAAACAGATATATTTGTGTCCGAACAGTCAGGGAGACACTATAACAGTTTTTTTTACGCCCAAAAAAATGCCAATAGCAGGATAATACAGAGATTTGACCCGTGGAACTGCAAAACCACAGTTCTATTTCTCTGGTCTACACCAGACTCTTTCAAACAGATATATTTGTGCCTGAACAGTTAGGGAGACACTATTACTGTTTTATTACAGAAAATATGCCAAAAGCAGGATAATACAGAGATTTGAACCGTGGTACTGCAAAACCACAGTTCTAGTTATCTGGTCTACACCAGACTCTTTTAAACAGATATATTTGTGTCTGAACAGTCAGGGAGACACTAATACTGTTTTTTTTTACGGAAACAATGCCAAAAGCAGGATAATACAGTTTTTTGACCTGTGGAACTGCAAAACCACAATTCTATTTCTCTGGTTTACACCAGACTCTTTTAAACAGATATATTTGTGTCTGAACAGTCAGGGAGACACTATTACTGTTTTTTTTATGGAAAAAATGCCAAAAGCAGGATAATACAGAGATGTGACCCGTGGAACTGCAAAACCACAGTTCTATTTCTCTGGCCTACACCAGACTCTTTTAAACAGATATATTTGTGTCTGAACAGTTAGGGAGACACTATTATAGTTTTTTTTTACGGTAAAAAATGCCAAAAGCAGGATAATACAGAGATTTGACCCGTGGAACTGCAAAACCACAGTTCTATTTCTCTGGCCTACACCAGACTCTTTTAAACAGATATATTTGTGTCTGAACAGTCAGTGAGACACTATTACTGTTTATTTTTGCGGAAAAAATGCCAAAAGCAGATTAATACAGAGATTTGACCCGTGGAACTGCAAAACCACAGTTCTATTTCTCTGGCCTACACCAGACTCTTTTAAACAGATACATTTGTGTCTGAACAGTCAGGGAGACACTATTACTGTGTTTTTTAACGGAAACAATGCCAAAAGCAGGATAAAACAGTTTTTTGACCCGTGGAACTGCAAAACTACAGTTCTATTTCTCTGGTTTACACCAGACTCTTTTAAACAGATATATTTGTGCCTGAACAGTCAGGGAGACACTATTACTGTTTTTTTATGGAAAAAATGCCAAAGCAGGATAATACAGAGATTTGAACCGTGGAACTGCAAATCAACAGTTCTAGTTATCTTGCCTACACCAGACTCTTTTAAACAGATATATTTGTGTCTGAACAGTCAGGGAGACACTATTACTGTATTTTTTTACGGAAAAAATGTCAAAAGCAGGATAATACAGAGATTTGAACCGTGGAACTGCAAAAACACAGTTCTATTTCTCTGGCCTAAACCAGACTCTTTTAAACAGGTATGTTGGTGTCTTATCAGTCAGGAAGACACGATTACAGGTTTTTTTTACTGCAAAAATGGTAAAAGCAGGATAATACAGATATTTCACTCGTGGAACTGCAAAACCACAGTTCTATTTCTCTGGCCTACACCAGACTCTTTTAAATAGATATATTGGTGTCTGCACAGTCAGGGAGACACTATTACAGTTCTTTTACGCCAAAAAATCCCAAAAACAAGATAACACAGAGATTTGACCCGTGGAACTGCAAAACTACAGTTCTATTTCTCTGGCCTACCCCAGACTCTTTTAAACAGATATATTTGTGTCTGAACAGTTAGGGAGACACTATTAAAGTTTTTTTACGGCAAAAAATACCAAAAGCAAGATAATACAGAGATTTGACCCATGCAACTGCAAAACCACAGTTCTATTTGTCTGGCCTACACCAGACTCTTTTAAACAGATATATTTGTGTCTGAACAGTCAGTGAGACACTATTACTGTTTATTTTTATGGAAAAAAATGCCAAAAGCAGATTAATACAGAGATTTGACCCGTGGAACTGCAAAACGACAGTTCTATTTCTCTGCCCTACACCAGACTCTTTTAAACAGATACATTTGTGTCTGAACAGTCAGGGAGACACTATTACTGTGTTTTTTAACGGAAAAAATGCCAAAAGCAGGATAATACAGAGATGTGACCCATGGAACTGCAAAACCACAGTTCTATTTCTCTGGCCTAAACCAGACTCTTTTAAACAGATATATTTGTGTCTGAACAGTTAGGGAGACACTATTACTGGTTTTTTTTTACGGTAAAAAATGCCAAAAGCAGGATAATACAGAGATTTGACGCTTGGAACTGCAAAACCACAGTTCTATTTCTCTGGTTTACACCAGACTCTTTTAAACAGATATATTTGTGTCTGAACAGTCAGGGAGACACTATTACTGTTCTTTTATGGAAAAAATGCCAAAACAGGATAATACAGAGATTTGAACCGTGGAACTGCAAATCAACAGTTCTAGTTATCTGGCCTACACCAGACTCTTTTAAACAGATATATTTGTGTCTGAACAGTCAGGGAGACACTATTACTGTTTTTTTTTACGGAAAAAATGTCAAAAGCGGGATAATACAGAGATTTGAACCGTGGAACTGCAAAAACACAGTTCTATTTCTCTGGCCTACACCAGACTCTTTTAAACAGGTATATTGGTGTCTTATCAGTCAGGGAGACACGATTACAGTTTTTTTTACTTGCAAAAATGGTAAAAGCAGGATAATACAGAGATTTCACTCGTGGAAATGCAAAACCACAGTTCTATTTCTCTGGCCTAAACCAGACTCTTTTAAACAGATATATTTGTGTCTGAACAGTTAAGGAGACACTATTACAGTTTTTTTACGGCAAAAAATACCAAAAGCAAGATAATACAGAGATTTGACCCATGCAACTGCAAAACCACAGTTCTATTTGTCTGGCCTACACCAGACTCTTTTAAACAGATATATTTGTGTCTGAACAGTCAGTGAGACACTATTACTGTTTATTTTTACGGAAACAATGCCAAAAGCAGATTAATACAGAGATTTGACCCGAGGAACTGCAAAAGCACAGTTCTATTTCTCTGGCCTACACCAGACTCTTTTAAACAGATATATTTGTGTCTGAACAGTCAGGGAGACACTATTACTGTTTTTTTTTACGGAAAAAATGTCAAAAGCAGGATAATACAGAGATTTGAACTGTGGAACTGCAAAAACACAGTTCTATTTCTCTGGTCTACACCAGACTCTTTTAAACAGGTATATTGGTGTCTTATCAATCAGGGAGACACGATTACAGTTTTTTTTTACTGCAAAAATGGTAAAAGCAGGATAATACAGAGATTTCACTCGTGGAACTGCAAAACCACAGTTCTAGTTATCTGGTCTACACCAGACTCTTTTAAACAGATATATTTGTGTCTGAACAGTCAGGCAGAGACTAATACTGTTTTTTTTTACGGAAACAATGCCAAAAGAAGGATAATACAGTTTTTTGACCCGTGGAACTGCAAAACCACAATTCTTTTTCTCTGGTTTACACCAGACTCTTTTAAACAGATATATTTGTGTCTGAACAGTCAGGGAGACACTAGTACTGTTTTTTTTACGGAAAAAATTCCAAAAGCAGGATAATACAGAGATTTGAACCGTGGAACTGCAAAACCACAGTTCTATTTCTCTGGTTTGCACCAGACTCTTTTAAACAGATATATTGGTGTCTGAACAGTCATGGAGACACGATTACAGTTTTTTTTTTACTGCAAAAATTGCAAAAGGAGGATAATACAAAGATTTCACCCGTGAAACTGCAAAACCACAGTTCAATTTCTCTGGCCTTCACCAGACTCTTTTAAACAGATATATTTGTGTCTGACCAGTCAGGGAGGCACTATTACTGTTTTTTTTACGGCAAAAAATGCCAAAAGCAGGATAATACAGAGATTTGACCCGTGGAACTGCAAAACCACAGTTGTATTTCTCTGGCCTACACCAGACTCTTTTAAACAGATATATTTGTGTCTGAACAGTCAGTGAGACACTATTACTGTTTATTTTTACGGAAAAAATGCCAAAAGCCGAATAATAAAGAGATTTGAAACGTGGAACTGCAAAACCACAGTTCTATTTCTCTGGTCTTAACCAGACTCTTTTAAACAGATATATTTGTGTCTGAACAGTCAGGGAGACACTATTACTGTTTTTTTTTACAGAAAAAATGCCAAAAGCAGGATAACACAGAGATTTGTACCGTGGAACTGCAAAACCACAGTTCTATTTCTCTGGCCTACACCAGACTCTTTTAAACAGATATATTTGTGTCTGAACAGTCAGGAAGACACTATTACTGTTTTTTTTATGGAAAAAATGCCAAAAGCAGGATAATACCGAGATGTGATCCGTGGAACTGCAAAACCACAGTTCTATTTCTCTGGCCTAAACCAGACTCTTTTAAACAGATATATTTGTGTCTGAACAGTTAGGGAGACACTATTACAGGTTTTTTTTTTTACGGTAAAAAATGCCAAAAGCAGGATAATACAGAGATTTTAACCGTGGAACTGCAAAACCACAGTTCTACTTCTCTGGCCTACACCTGACTCTTTTAAACAGATATATTTGTGTCTGAACAGTTAGGGAGACACTATTACTGTTTTATTACGGAAAATATGCCAAAAGCAGGATAATACAGACATTTAAACCGTGGTACTGCAAAACCACAGTTCTAGTTATCTGGCCTACACCAGACTCTTTCAAACAGATATATTTGTGTCTAAACAGTCAGGGAGACACTAATACTGTTTTTTTTTACGGAAACAATGCCAAAAGCAGGATAAAACAGTTTTTTGACCCGTGGAACTGCAAAACCACAATTCTATTTCTCTGGTTTACACCAGACTCTTTTAAACAGATATACTGTGTCTGAATAGTCAGGGAGACACTATTACTGTTTTTTTATGGAAAAAATGCCAAAGCAGGATAATACAGAGATTTGAACCGTGGAACTGCAATTCAACAGTTCTAGTTATCTGGCCTACACCAGACTCTCTTAAACAGATATATTTGTGTCTGAACAGTCAGGGAGACACTCTTACTGTTTTTTGTTACGGAAAAAATGTCAAAAGCAGGATAATACAGAGATTTGAACCGTGGAACTGCAAAAACACAGTTCTATTTCTCTGGCCTACACCAGACTCTTTTAAACAGGTATATTGGTGTCTTATCAGTCAGGGAGACACGATTACAGTTTTTTTTTACTGCAAAAATGGTAAAAGCCGGATAATACAGAGATTTCACTCGTGGAACTGCAAAACCACAGTTCTATTTCTCTGGCCTACACCAGACTCTTTTAAACAGATATATTTGTGTCTGAACAGTTAGGGAGACACTATTACAGTTTTTTTATGACAAAAAATACCAAAAGCAAGATAATACAGAGATTTGACCCATGCAACTGCAAAACCACAGTTCTATTTGTCTGGCCTACACCAGACTCTTTTAAACAGATATTTTTGTGTCTGAACAGTCAGTGAGACACTATTACTGTTTATTTTTACGGAAAAAATGCCAAAAGCAAATTAATACAGAGATTTGACCCATGGAACTGCAAAACCACAGTTCTCTTTCTCTGGCCTACACCAGACTCTTTTAAACAGATACATTTGTGTCTGAACAGTCAGGGAGACACTATTACTGTTTTTTTAAACGGAAAAAATGCCAAAAAGCAGGATAATACAGAGATGTGACCCGTGGAACTGCAAAACCACGGTTCTATTTCTCTGGCCTAAACCAGACTCTTTTAAACAGATATATGTGTGTCTGCACAGTTAGGGAGACACTATTACAGGTTTTTTTTTACGGTAAAAAATGCCAAAAGCAGGATAATACAGAGATTTGACGCTTGGAACTGCAAAACCACAGTTCTATTTCTCTGGCCTACACCAGACTCTTTTAAACAGATATATTTGTGTCCGAACAGTCAGGGAGACACTATAACAGTTTTTTTTTACGCCCAAAAAAATGCCAATAGCAGGATAATACAGAGATTTGACTCGTGGAACTGCAAAACCACAGTTCTATTTCTCTGGTCTACACCAGACTCTTTCAAACAGATATATTTGTGCCTGAACAGTTAGGGAGACACTATTACTGTTTTATTACAGAAAATATGCCAAAAGCAGGATAATACAGAGATTTGAACCGTGGTACTGCAAAACCACAGTTCTAGTTATCTGGTCTACACCAGACTCTTTTAAACAGATATATTTGTGTCTGAACAGTCAGGGAGACACTAATACTGTTTTTTTTTACGGAAACAATGCCAAAAGCAGGATAATACAGTTTTTTGACCCGTGGAACTGCAAAACCACAATTCTATTTCTCTGGTTTACACCAGACTCTTTTAAACAGATATATTTGTGTCTGAACAGTCAGGGAGACACTATTACTGTTTTTTTTATGGAAAAAATGCCAAAAGCAGGATAATACAGAGATGTGACCCGTGGAACTGCAAAACCACAGTTCTATTTCTCTGGCCTAAACCAGACTCTTTTAAACAGATATATTTGTGTCTGAACAGTTAGGGAGACACTACTGTAGGTTTTTTTTACGGTAAAAAATGCCAAAAGCAGGATAATACAGAGATTTGACCCGTGGAACTGCAAAATCACAGTTCTATTTCTCTGGCCTACACCAGACTCTTTTAAACAGATATATTTGTGTCTGAACAGTCATTGAGACACTATTACTGTTTATTTTTACGGAAAAAATGCCAAAAGCAGATTAATACAGAGATTTGACCCGTGGAACTGCAAAACCACAGTTCTATTTCTCTGGCCTACACCAGACTCTTTTAAACAGATACATTTGTGTCTGAACAGTCAGGGAGACACTATTACTGTGTTTTTTAACGGAAACAATGCCAAAAGCAGGATAAAACAGTTTTTTGACCCGTGGAACTGCAAAACCACAGTTCTATTTCTCTGGTTTACACCAGACTCTTTTAAACAGATATATTTGTGCCTGAACAGTCAGGGAGACACTATTACTGTTTTTTTATGGAAAAAATGCCAAAGCAGGATAATACAGAGATTTGAACCGTGGAACTGGAAATCAACAGTTCTAGTTATCTTGCCTACACCAGACTCTTTTAAACAGATATATTTGTGTCTGAACAGTCAGGGAGACACTATTACTGTTTTTTTTTACGGAAAAAATGTCAAAAGCAGGATAATACAGAGATTAAGAACCGTGGAACTGCAAAAACACAGTTCTATTTCTCTGGCCTAAACCAGACTCTTTTAAACAGGTATGTTGGTGTCTTATCAGTCAGGGAGACACGATTACAGGTTTTTTTTTAATGCAAAAATGGTAAAAGCAGGATAATACAGATATTTCACTCGTGGAACTGCAAAACCACAGTTCTATTTCTCTGGCCTACACCAGACTCTTTTAAATAGATATATTGGTGTCTGAACAGTCAGGGAGACACTATTACAGTACTTTTACGCCAAAAAATCCCAAAAACAAGATAATACAGAGATTTGACCCGTGGAACTGCAAAACTACAGTTCTATTTCTCTGGCCTACCCCAGACTCTTTTAAACAGATATATTTGTGTCTGAACAGTTAGGGAGACACTATTAAAGTTTTTTTACGGCAAAAAATACCAAAAGCAAGATAATACAGAGATTTGACCCATGCAACTGCAAAACCACAGTTCTATTTGTCTGGCCTACACCAGACTCTTTTAAACAGATATATTTGTGTCTGAACAGTCAGTGAGACACTATTACTGTTTATTTTTACGGAAAAAATGCCAAAAGCAGATTAATACAGAGATTTGACCCGTGGAACTGCAAAACCACAGTTCTATTTCTCTGGCCTACACCAGACTCTTTTAAACAGATACATTTGTGTCTGAACAGTCAGGGAGACACTATTACTGTGTTTTTTAACGGAAAAAAATGCCAAAAGCAGGATAATACAGAGATGTGACCCATGGAACTGCAAAACCACAGTTCTATTTCTCTGGCCTAAACCAGACTCTTTTAAACAGATATATTTGTGTCTGAACAGTTAGGGAGACACTATTACTGGTTTTTTTTTACGGTAAAAAATGCCAAAAGCAGGATAATACAGAGATTTGACGCTTGGAACTGCAAAACCACAGTTCTATTTCTCTGGTTTACACCAGACTCTTTTAAACAGATATATTTGTGTCTGAACAGTCAGGGAGACACTATTACTGTTTTTTTATGGAAAAAATGCCAAAGCAGGATAATACAGAGATTTGAACCGTGGAACTGCAAATCAACAGTTCTAGTTATCTGGCCTACACCAGACTCTTTTAAACAGATATATTTGTGTCTGAACAGTCAGGGAGACACTATTACTGTTTTTTTTTACGGAAAAAATGTCAAAAGCGGGATAATACAGAGATTTGAACCGTGGAACTGCAAAAACACAGTTCTATTTCTCTGGCCTACACCAGACTCTTTTAAACAGGTATATTGGTGTCTTATCAGTCAGGGAGACACGATTACAGTTTTTTTTACTTGCAAAAATGGTAAAAGCAGGATAATACAGAGATTTCACTCGTGGAAATGCAAAACCACAGTTCTATTTCTCTGGCCTAAACCAGACTCTTTTAAACAGATATATTTGTGTCTGAACAGTTAAGGAGACACTATTACAGTTTTTTTACGGCAAAAAATACCAAAAGCAAGATAATACAGAGATTTGACCCATGCAACTGCAAAACCACAGTTCTATTTGTCTGGCCTACACCAGACTCTTTTAAACAGATATATATGTGTCTGAACAGTCAGTGAGACACTATTACTGTTTATTTTTACGGAAAAAATGCCAAAAGCAGATTAATACAGAGATTTGACCCGTGGAACTGCAAAACCACAGTTCTATTTCTCTGGCCTACACCAGACTCATTTAAACAGATACATTTGTGTCTGAACAGTCAGGGAGACACTATTACTGTTTTTTTTAACGGAAAAAATGCCAAAAGCAGGATAATACAGAGATGTGACCCATGGAACTGCAAAACCACAGTTCTATTTCTCTGGCCTAAACCAGACTCTTTTAAACAGATATATTTGGGTCTGAACAGTTAGGGAGACACTATTACAGGTTATTTTTACGGTAAAAAATGCCAAAAGCAGGATAATACAGAGATTTGACGCTTGGAACTGCAAAACCACAGTTCTATTTCTCTGGCCTACACCAGACTCTTTTAAACAGATATATTTGTGTCTAAACAGTCAGGGAGACACTATAACATTTTTTTTACACCCAAAAAAATGCCAATAGCAGGATAATACAGAGATTTGACCCGTGGAACTGCAAAACCACAGTTCTATTTCTCTGGTCTACACCAGACTCTTTCAAACAGATATATTTGTGTCTGAACAGTTAGGGAGACACTATTACTGTTTTATTACAGAAAATATGCCAAAAGCAGGATAATACAGAGATTTGAACCGTGGTACTGCAAAACCACAGTTCTAGTTATCTGGTCTACACCAGACTCTTTTAAACAGATATATTTGTGCCTGAACAGTCAGGGAGACACTAATACTGTTTTTTTTTACGGAAACAATGCCAAAAGCAGGATAATACAATTTTTTGACCCGTGGAACTGCAAAACCTCAATTCTATTTCTCTGGTTTACACCAGACTCTTTTAAACAGATATATTTGTGTCTGAACAGTCAGGGAGACACTAATACTGTTCTTTTTTACGTAAACAATGCCAAAAGCAGGATAATAAAGTTTTTTGACCCGTGGAACTGCAAAACCACAATTCTATTTCTATGGTTTACACCAGACTCTTTTAAACAGATATATTTGTGTCTGAACAGTCAGGGAGACACTATTACTGTTTTTTTTATGGAAAAAATGCCAAAAGCAGGATAATACAGAGATGTGACCCGTGGAACTGCAAAACCACAGTTCTATTTCTCTGGCCTAAACCAGACTCTTTTAAACAGATATATTTGTGTCTGAACAGTTAGGGAGCCACTATTACAGTTTTTTTTTACGGTAAAAAATGCCAAAAGCAGGATAATACAGAGATTTGACCCGTGGAACTGCAAAACCACAGTTCTATTTCTCTGGCCTACACCAGACTCTTTTAAACAGATATATTTGTGTCTGAACAGTCAGGGAGACACTATAACAGTTTTTTTTTTACGCCAAAAAAAAATGCCAAAAGCAGGATAATACAGAGATTTGACCCGTGGAACTGCAAAACCACAGTTCTATTTCTCTGGCCTAAACCAGACTCTTTTAAACAGATATATTTGTGTCTGAACAGTTAGGGAGACACTATTACAGGTTTTTTTTACGGTAAAATATCCCAAAAGCAGGATAATACAGAGATTTGACCCGTGGAACTGCAAAACCACAGTTCTAGTTATCTGGCCTACACCAGACTCTTTTAAACAGATATATTTGTGTCTGAACAGTCAGGGCGACACTAATACTGTTTTCTTTTACGGAAACAATGCCAAAAGCAGGATAAAACAGTTTTTTGACCCGTGGAACTGCAAAACCACAGTTCTATTTCTCTGGTTTACACCAGACTCTTTTAAACAGATATATTTGTGCCTGAACAGTCAGGGAGACACTATTACTGTTTTTTTATGGAAAAAATGCCAAAGCAGGATAATACAGAGATTTGAACCGTGGAACTGCAAATCAACAGTTCTAGTTATCTTGCCTACACCAGACTCTTTTAAACAGATATATTTGTGTCTGAACAGTCAGGGAGACACTATTACTGTTTTTTTTTACGGAAAAAATGTCAAAAGCAGGATAATACAGAGATTTGAACCGTGGAACTGCAAAAACACAGTTCTATTTCTCTGGCCTAAACCAGACTCTTTTAAACAGGTATGTTGGTGTCTTATCAGTCAGGGAGACACGATTACAGGGTTTTTTTACTGCAAAAATGATAAAAGCAGGATAATACAGATATTTCACTCGTGGAACTGCAAAACCACAGTTCTATTTCTCTGGTTTACACCAGACTCTTTTAAATATATATATTGGTGTCTGAACAGTCAGGGAGACACTATTACAGTTCTTTTACGCCAAAAAATCCCAAAAACAAGATAATACAGAGATTTGACCCGTGGAACTGCAAAACTACAGTTCTATTTCTCTGGCCTACCCCAGTCTCTTTTAAACAGATATATTTGTGTCTGAACAGTTAGGGAGACACTATTACAGTTTTTTTACGGCAAAAAACACCAAAAGCAAGATAATACAGAGATTTGACCCATGCAACTGCAAAACCACAGTTCTATTTGTCTGGCCTACACCAGACTCTTTTAAACAGATATATTTGTGTCTGAACAGTCAGTGAGACACTATTACTGTTTATTTTTACGGAAAAAATGCCAAAAGCAGATTAATACAGAGATTTGACCCGTGGAACTGCAAAACCACAGTTCTATTTCTCTGGCCTACACCAGACTCTTTTAAACAGATACATTTGTGTCTGAACAGTCAGGGAGACACTATTACTGTGTTTTTTAACGGAAAAAATGCCAAAAGCAGGATAATACAGAGATGTGACCCATGGAACTGCAAAACCACAGTTCTATTTCTCTGGCCTAAACCAGACTCTTTTAAACAGATATATTTGTGTCTGAACAGTTAGGGAGACACTATTACTGTTTTTTTTTTACGGTAAAAAATGCCAAAAGCAGGATAATACAGAGATTTGACGCTTGGAACTGCAAAACCACAGTTCTATTTCTCTTGTTTACATCAGACTCTTTTAAACAGATATATTTGTGTCTGAACAGTCAGGGAGACACTATTACTGTTTTTTTATGGAAAAAATGCCAAAGCAGGATAATACAGAGATTTGAACCGTGGAACTGCAAATCAACAGTTATAGTTATCTGGCCTACACCAGACTCTTTTAAACAGATATATTTGTGTCTGAACAGTCAGGGAGACACTATTACTGTTTTTTTTTACGGAAAAAATGTCAAAAGCGGGATAATACAGAGATTTGAACCGTGGAACTGCAAAAACACAGTTCTATTTCTCTGGCCTACACCAGACTCTTTTAAACAGGTATATTGGTGTCTTATCAGTCAGGGAGACACGAGTACAGTTTGTTTTACTTGCAAAAATGGTAAAAGCAGGATAATACAGAGATTTCACTCGTGGAAATGCAAAACCACAGTTCTATTTCTCTGGCCTACACCAGACTCTTTTAAATAGATATATTGGTGTCTGAACAGTCAGGGAGACACTATTACAATTTTTTTACGCCAAAAAATACCAAAAACAAGATAATACAGAGATTTGACCCGTGGAACTGCAAAACTACAGTTCTATTTCTCTGGCCTACACCAGACTCTTTTAAACAGATATATTTGTGTCTGAACAGTTAGGGAGACACTATTACAGTTTTTTTATGGCAAAAAATGCCAAAAGCAAGATAATACAGAGATTTGACCCATGCAACTGCAAAACCACATTCTATTTGTCTGGCCTACACCAGACTCTTTTAAACAGATATATTTATGTCTGAACAGTCAGGGCGACACTAATACTGTTTTCTTTTACGGAAACAATGCCAAAAGCAGGATAAAACAGTTTTTTGACCCGTGGAACTGCAAAACCACAGTTCTATTTCTCTGGTTTACACCAGACTCTTTTAAACAGATATATTTGTGCCTGAACAGTCAGGGAGACACTATTACTGTTTTTTTATGGAAAAAATGCCAAAGCAGGATAATACAGAGATTTGAACCGTGGAACTGCAAATCAACAGTTCTAGTTATCTTGCCTACACCAGACTCTTTTAAACAGATATATTTGTGTCTGAACAGTCAGGGAGACACTATTACTGTTTTTTTTTACGGAAAAAATGTCAAAAGCAGGATAATACAGAGATTTGAACCGTGGAACTGCAAAAACACAGTTCTATTTCTCTGGCCTAAACCAGACTCTTTTAAACAGGTATGTTGGTGTCTTATCAGTCAGGGAGACACGATTACAGGGTTTTTTTACTGCAAAAATGATAAAAGCAGGATAATACAGATATTTCACTCGTGGAACTGCAAAACCACAGTTCTATTTCTCTGGTTTACACCAGACTCTTTTAAATATATATATTGGTGTCTGAACAGTCAGGGAGACACTATTACAGTTCTTTTACGCCAAAAAATCCCAAAAACAAGATAATACAGAGATTTGACCCGTGGAACTGCAAAACTACAGTTCTATTTCTCTGGCCTACCCCAGTCTCTTTTAAACAGATATATTTGTGTCTGAACAGTTAGGGAGACACTATTACAGTTTTTTTACGCCAAAAAACACCAAAAGCAAGATAATACAGAGATTTGACCCATGCAACTGCAAAACCACAGTTCTATTTGTCTGGCCTACACCAGACTCTTTTAAACAGATATATTTGTGTCTGAACAGTCAGTGAGACACTATTACTGTTTATTTTTACGGAAAAAATGCCAAAAGCAGATTAATACAGAGATTTGACCCGTGGAACTGCAAAACCACAGCTCTATTTCTCTGGCCTACACCAGACTCTTTTAAACAGATACATTTGTGTCTGAACAGTCAGGGAGACACTATTACTGTGTTTTTTAACGGAAAAAATGCCAAAAGCAGGATAATACAGAGATGTGACCCATGGAACTGCAAAACCACAGTTCTATTTCTCTGGCCTAAACCAGACTCTTTTAAACAGATATATTTGTGTCTGAACAGTTAGGGAGACACTATTACTGTTTTTTTTTTACGGTAAAAAATGCCAAAAGCAGGATAATACAGAGATTTGACGCTTGGAACTGCAAAACCACAGTTCTATTTCTCTTGTTTACATCAGACTCTTTTAAACAGATATATTTGTGTCTGAACAGTCAGGGAGACACTATTACTGTTTTTTTATGGAAAAAATGCCAAAGCAGGATAATACAGAGATTTGAACCGTGGAACTGCAAATCAACAGTTATAGTTATCTGGCCTACACCAGACTCTTTTAAACAGATATATTTGTGTCTGAACAGTCAGGGAGACACTATTACTGTTTTTTTTTACGGAAAAAATGTCAAAAGCGGGATAATACAGAGATTTGAACCGTGGAACTGCAAAAACACAGTTCTATTTCTCTGGCCTACACCAGACTCTTTTAAACAGGTATATTGGTGTCTTATCAGTCAGGGAGACACGAGTACAGTTTGTTTTACTTGCAAAAATGGTAAAAGCAGGATAATACAGAGATTTCACTCGTGGAAATGCAAAACCACAGTTCTATTTCTCTGGCCTACACCAGACTCTTTTAAATAGATATATTGGTGTCTGAACAGTCAGGGAGACACTATTACAGTTTTTTTACGCCAAAAAATACCAAAAACAAGATAATACAGAGATTTGACCCGTGGAACTGCAAAACTACAGTTCTATTTCTCTGGCCTACACCAGACTCTTTTAAACAGATATATTTGTGTCTGAACAGTTAGGGAGACACTATTACAGTTTTTTTATGGCAAAAAATGCCAAAAGCAAGATAATACAGAGATTTGACCCATGCAACTGCAAAACCACATTCTATTTGTCTGGCCTACACCAGACTCTTTTAAACAGATATATTTGTGTCTGAACAGTCAGTGAGACACTATTACTGTTTATTTTTACGGAAAAAATGCCAAAAGCAGATTAATACAGAGATTTGACCCGTGGAACTGCAAAACCACAGTTCTATTTCTCTGGCCTAAACAAGACTCTTTTAAACAGATATATTTGTGTCTGAACAGTTAGGGAGACACTATTACAGGTTTTTTTTTACGGTAAAAAATGCCAAAAGCAGGATAATACAGAGATTTGACGCTTGGAACTGTAAAACCACAGTTCTATTTCTCTGGCCTACACCAGACTCTTTTAAACAGATATATTTGTTTGTGAACAGTCAGGCAGACACTATAACAGTTTTTTTTTACACCCAAAAAAATGCCAATAGCAGGATAATACAGAGATTTGACCCGTGGAACTGCAAAACCACAGTTCTATTTCTCTGGTCTACACCAGACTCTTTCAAACAGATATATTTGTGTCTGAACAGTTAGGGAGACACTATTACTGTTTTATTACAGAAAATATGCCAAAAGCAGGATAATACAGAGATTTGAACCGTGGTACTGCAAAACCACAGTTCTAGTTATCTGGTCTACACCAGACTCTTTTAAACAGATATATTTGTGTCTGAACAGTCAGGGAGACACTAATACTGTTTTTTTTTACGGAAACAATGCCAAAAGCAGGATAAAACAGTTTTTTGACCCGTGGAACTGCAAAACCACAATTCTATTTCTCTGGTTTACACCAGACTCTTTTAAACAGATATACTTGTGTCTGAATAGTCAGGGAGACACTATTACTGTTTTTTTATGGAAAAAATGCCAAAGCAGGATAATACAGAGATTTGAACCGTGGAACTGCAATTCAACAGTTCTAGTTATCTGGCCTACCCCAGACTCTCTTAAACAGATATATTTGTGTCTGAACAGTCAGGGAGACACTCTTACTGTTTTTTGTTACGGAAAAAATGTCAAAAGCAGGATAATACAGAGATTTGAACCGTGGAACTGCAAAAACACAGTTCTATTTCTCTGGCCTACACCAGACTCTTTTAAACAGGTATATTGGTGTCTTATCAGTCAGGGAGAGACGATTACAGTTTTTTTTTACTGCAAAAATGGTAAAAGCCGGATAATACAGAGATTTCACTCGTGGAACTGCAAAACCACAGTTCTATTTCTCTGGCCTACACCAGACTCTTTTAAATAGATATATTGGTGTCTGAACAGTGAGGGAGACACTATTACAGTTTTTTTACGCCAAAAAATACCAAAAACAAGATAATACAGAGATTTGACCCGTGGAACTGCAAAACTACAGTTCTATTTCTGTGGCCTACACCAGACTCTTTTAAACAGATATATTTGTGTCTGAACAGTTAGGGAGACACTATTACAGTTTTTTTATGACAAAAAATACCAAAAGCAAGATAATACAGAGATTTGACCCATGCAACTGCAAAACCACAGTTCTATTTGTCTGGCCTACACCAGACTCTTTTAAACAGATATTTTTGTGTCTGAACAGTCAGTGAGACACTATTACTGTTTATTTTTACGGAAAAAATGCCAAAAGCAAATTAATACAGAGATTTGACCCATGGAACTGCAAAACCACAGTTCTCTTTCTCTGGCCTACACCAGACTCTTTTAAACAGATACATTTGTGTCTGAACAGTCAGGGAGACACTATTACTGTTTTTTCTAACGGAAAAAATGCCAAAAAGCAGGATAATACAGAGATGTGACCCGTGGAACTGCAAAACCACGGTTCTATTTCTCTGGCCTAAACCAGACTCTTTTAAACAGATATATGTGTGTCTGCACAGTTAGGGAGACACTATTACAGGTTTTTTTTTACGGTAAAAAATGCCAAAAGCAGGATAATACAGAGATTTGATGCTTGGAACTGCAAAACCACAGTTCTATTTCTCTGGCCTACACCAGACTCTTTTAAACAGATATATTTGTGTCCGAACAGTCAGGGAGACACTATAACAGTTTTTTTTTACGCCCAAAAAAATGCCAATAGCAGGATAATACAGAGATTTGACCCGTGGAACTGCAAAACCACAGTTCTATTTCTCTGGTCTACACCAGACTCTTTCAAACAGATATATTTGTGCCTGAACAGTTAGGGAGACACTATTACTGTTTTATTACAGAAAATATGCCAAAAGCAGGATAATACAGAGATTTGAACCGTTGTACTGCAAAACCACAGTTCTAGTTATCTGGTCTACACCAGACTCTTTTAAACAGATATATTTGTGTCTGAACAGTCAGGGAGACACTAATACTGTTTTTTTTTACGGAAACAATGCCAAAAGCAGGATAATACAGTTTTTTGACCCGTGGAACTGCAAAACCACAATTCTATTTCTCTGGTTTACACCAGACTCTTTTAAACAGATATATTTGTGTCTGAACAGTCAGGGAGACACTATTACTGTTTTTTTTATGGAAAAAATGCCAAAAGCAGGATAATACAGAGATGTGACCCGTGGAACTGCAAAACCACAGTTCTATTTCTCTGGCCTAAACCAGACTCTTTTAAACAGATATATTTGTGTCTGAACAGTTAGGGAGACACTACTGTAGGTTTTTTTTACGGTAAAAAATGCCAAAAGCAGGATAATACAGAGATTTGACCCGTGGAACTGCAAAACCACAGTTCTATTTCTCTGGCCTACACCAGACTCTTTTAAACAGATACATTTGTGTCTGAACAGTCAGGGAGACACTATTACTGTGTTTTTTAACGGAAACAATGCCAAAAGCAGGATAAAACAGTTTTTTGACCCGTGGAACTGCAAAACCACAGTTCTATTTCTCTGGTTTACACCAGACTCTTTTAAACAGATATATTTGTGCCTGAACAGTCAGGGAGACACTATTACTGTTTTTTTATGGAAAAAATGCCAAAGCAGGATAATACAGAGATTTGAACCGTGGAACTGGAAATCAACAGTTCTAGTTATCTTGCCTACACCAGACTCTTTTAAACAGATATATTTGTGTCTGAACAGTCAGTGAGACACTATTACTGTTTATTTTTACGGAAAAAATGCCAAAAGCAGATTAATACAGAGATTTGACCCGTGGAACTGCAAAACCACAGTTCTATTTCTCTGGCCTACACCAGACTCTTTTAAACAGATACATTTGTGTCTGAACAGTCAGGGAGACACTATTACTGTGTTTTTTAACGGAAACAATGCCAAAAGCAGGATAAAACAGTTTTTTGACCCGTGGAACTGCAAAACCACAGTTCTATTTCTCTGGTTTACACCAGACTCTTTTAAACAGATATATTTGTGCCTGAACAGTCAGGGAGACACTATTACTGTTTTTTTATGGAAAAAATGCCAAAGCAGGATAATACAGAGATTTGAACCGTGGAACTGGAAATCAACAGTTCTAGTTATCTTGCCTACACCAGACTCTTTTAAACAGATATATTTGTGTCTGAACAGTCAGGGAGACACTATTACTGGTTTTTTTTACGGAAAAAATTTCAAAAGCAGGATAATACAGAGATTTGAACCGTGGAACTGCAAAAACACAGTTCTATTTCTCTGGCCTAAACCAGACTCTTTTAAACAGGTATGTTGGTGTCTTATCAGTCAGGGAGACATGATTGCAGGTTTTTTTTTACTGCAAAAATGGTAAAAGCAGGATAATACAGATATTTCACTCGTGGAACTGCAAAACCACAGTTCTATTTCTCTGGCCTACACCAGACTCTTTTAAATAGATATATTGGTGTCTGAACAGTCAGGGAGACACTATTACAGTACTTTTACGCCAAAAAATCCCAAAAACAAGATAATACAGAGATTTGACCCGTGGAACTGCAAAACTACAGTTCTATTTCTCTGGCCTACCCCAGACTCTTTTAAACAGATATATTTGTGTCTGAACAGTTAGGGAGACACTATTAAAGTTTTTTTACGGCAAAAAATACCAAAAGCAGGATAATATAGAGATTTGACCCATGCAACTGCAAAACCACAGTTCTATTTGTCTGGCCTACACCAGACTCTTTTAAACAGATATATTTGTGTCTGAACAGTCAGTGAGACACTATTACTGTTTATTTTTACGGAAAAAATGCCAAAAGCAGATTAATACAGAGATTTGACCCGTGGAACTGCAAAACCACAGTTCTATTTCTCTGGCCTACACCAGACTCTTTTAAACAGATACATTTGTGTCTGAACAGTCAGGGAGACACTATTACTGTGTTTTTTAACGGAAAAAATGCCAAAAGCAGGATAATACAGAGATGTGACCCATGGAACTGCAAAACCACAGTTCTATTTCTCTGGCCTAAACCAGACTCTTTTAAACAGATATATTTGTGTCTGAACAGTTAGGGAGACACTATTACTGGTTTTTTTTTTACGGTAAAAAATGCCAAAAGCAGGATAATACAGAGATTTGACGCTTGGAACTGCAAAACCACAGTTCTATTTCTCTGGTTTACACCAGACTCTTTTAAACAGATATATTTGTGTCTGAACAGTCAGGGAGACACTATTACTGTTTTTTTATGGAAAAAATGCCTAAGCAGGATAATACAGAGATTTGAACCGTGGAACTGCAAATCAACAGTTCTAGTTATCTGGCCTACACCAGACTCTTTTAAACAGATATATTTGTGTCTGAACAGTCAGGGAGACACTATTACTGTTTTTTTTTACGGAAAAAATGTCAAAAGCGGGATAATACAGAGATTTGACCCGTGGAACTGCAAAAACACAGTTCTATTTCTCTGGCCTACACCAGACTCTTTTAAACAGGTATATTGGTGTCTTATCAGTCAGGGAGACACGATTACAGTTTTTTTTACTTGCAAAAATGGTAAAAGCAGGATAATACAGAGATTTCACTCGTGGAAATGCAAAACCACAGTTCTATTTCTCTGGCCTAAACCAGACTCTTTTAAACAGATATATTTGTGTCTGAACAGTTAAGGAGACACTATTACAGTTTTTTTACGGCAAAAAATACCAAAAGCAAGATAATACAGAGATTTGACCCATGCAACTGCAAAACCACAGTTCTATTTGTCTGGCCTACACCAGACTCTTTTAAACAGATATATTTGTGTCTGAACAGTCAGTGAGACACTATTACTGTTTATTTTTACGGAAAAAATGCCAAAAGCAGATTAATACAGAGATTTGACCCGTGGAACTGCAAAACCACAGTTCTATTTCTCTGGCCTACACCAGACTCTTTTAAACAGATACATTTGTGTCTGAACAGTCAGGGAGACACTATTACTGTTTTTTTTAACGGAAAAAATGCCAAAAGCAGGATAATACAGAGATGTGACCCATGGAACTGCAAAACCACAGTTCTATTTCTCTGGCCTAAACCAGACTCTTTTAAACAGATATATTTGGGTCTGAACAGTTAGGGAGACACTATTACAGGTTTTTTTTACGGTAAAAAATGCCAAAAGCAGGATAATACAGAGATTTGACGCTTGGAACTGCAAAACCACAGTTCTATTTCTCTGGCCTACACCAGACTCTTTTAAACAGATATATTTGTGTCTGAACAGTCAGGGAGACACTATAACATTTTTTTTACACCCAAAAAAATGCCAATAGCAGGATAATACAGAGATTTGACCCGTGGAACTGCAAAACCACAGTTCTATTTCTATGGTCTACACCAGACTCTTTCAAACAGATATATTTGTGCCTGAACAGTCAGGGAGACACTAATACTGTTTTTTTTTACGGAAACAATGCCAAAAGCAGGATAATACAATTTTTTGACCCGTGGAACTGCAAAACCTCAATTCTATTTCTCTGGTTTACACCAGACTCTTTTAAACAGATATATTTGTGTCTGAACAGTCAGGGAGACACTAATACTGTTTTTTTTTACGTAAACAATGCCAAAAGCAGGATAATAAAGTTTTTTGACCCGTGGAACTGCAAAACCACAATTCTATTTCTATGGTTTACACCAGACTCTTTTAAACAGATATATTTGTGTCTGAACAGTCAGGGAGACACTATTACTGTTTTTTTTATGGAAAAAATGCCAAAAGCAGGATAATACAGAGATGTGACCCGTGGAACTGCAAAACCACAGTTCTATTTCTCTGGTCTAAACCAGACTCTTTTAAACAGATATATTTGTGTCTGAACAGTTAGGGAGACACTATTACAGTTTTTTTTTACGGTAAAAAATGCCAAAAGCAGGATAATACAGAGATTTGACCCGTGGAACTGCAAAACCACAGTTCTATTTCTCTGGCCTACACCAGACTCTTTTAAACAGATATATTTGTGTCTGAACGGTCAGGGAGACACTATAACAGTTTTTTTTTTACGCCAAAAAAAAATGCCAAAAGCAGGATAATACAGAGATTTGACCCGTGGAACTGCAAAACCACAGTTCTATTTCTCTGGCCTAAACCAGACTCTTTTAAACAGATATATTTGTGTCTGAACAGTTAGGGAGACACTATTACAGGTTTTTTTTACGGTAAAATATCCCAAAAGCAGGATAATACAGAGATTTGACCCGTGGAACTGCAAAACCACAGTTCTAGTTATCTGGCCTACACCAGACTCTTTTAAACAGATATATTTGTGTCTGAACAGTCAGGGCGACACTAATACTGTTTTCTTTTATGGACACAATGCCAAAAGCAGGATAAAACAGTTTTTTGACCCGTGGAACTGCAAAACCACAGTTCTATTTCTCTGGTTTACACCAGACTCTTTTAAACAGATATATTTGTGCCTGAACAGTCAGGGAGACACTATTACTGTTTTTTTATGGAAAAAATGCCAAAGCAGGATAATACAGAGATTTGAACCGTGGAACTGCAAATCAACAGTTCTAGTTATCTTGCCTACACCAGACTCTTTTAAACAGATATATTTGTGTCTGAACAGTCAGGGAGACACTATTACTGTTTTTTTTTACGGAAAAAATGTCAAAAGCAGGATAATACAGAGATTTGAACCGTGGAACTGCAAAAACACAGTTCTATTTCTCTGGCCTAAACCAGACTCTTTTAAACAGGTATGTTGGTGTCTTATCAGTCAGGGAGACACGATTACAGGTTTTTTTACTGCAAAAATGATAAAAGCAGGATAATACAGATATTTCACTCGTGGAACTGCAAAACCACAGTTCTATTTCTCTGGTTTACACCAGACTCTTTTAAATATATATATTGGTGTCTGAACAGTCAGGGAGACACTATTACAGTTCTTTTACGCCAAAAAATCCCAAAAACAAGATAATACAGAGATTTGACCCGTGGAACTGCAAAACTACAGTTCTATTTCTCTGGCCTACCCCAGTCTCTTTTAAACAGATATATTTGTGTCTGAACAGTTAGGGAGACACTATTACAGGTTTTTACGGCAAAAAACACCAAAAGCAAGATAATACAGAGATTTGACCCATGCAACTGCAAAACCACAGTTCTATTTGTCTGGCCTACACCAGACTCTTTTAAACAGATATATTTGTGTCTGAACAGTCAGTGAGACACTATTACTGTTTATTTTTACGGAAAAAATGCCAAAAGCAGATTAATACAGAGATTTGACCCGTGGAACTGCAAAACCACAGTTCTATTTCTCTGGCCTACACCAGACTCTTTTAAACAGATACATTTGTGTCTGAACAGTCAGGGAGACACTATTACTGTGTTTTTTAACGGAAAAAATGCCAAAAGCAGGATAATACAGAGATGTGACCCATGGAACTGCAAAACCACAGTTCTATTTCTCTGGCCTAAACCAGACTCTTTTAAACAGATATATTTGTGTCTGAACAGTTAGGGAGACACTATTACTGTTTTTTTTTTACGGTAAAAAATGCCAAAAGCAGGATAATACAGAGATTTGACGCTTGGAACTGCAAAACCACAGTTCTATTTCTCTGGTTTACACCAGACTCTTTTAAACAGATATATTTGTGTCTGAACAGTCAGGGAGACACTATTACTGTTTTTTTATGGAAAAAATGCCAAAGCAGGATAATACAGAGATTTGAACCGTGGAACTGCAAATCAACAGTTCTAGTTATCTGGCCTACACCAGACTCTTTTAAACAGATATATTTGTGTCTGAACAGTCAGGGAGACACTATTACTGTTTTTTTTTACGGAAAAAATGTCAAAAGCGGGATAATACAGAGATTTGAACCGTGGAACTGCAAAAACACAGTTCTATTTCTCTGGCCTACACCAGACTCTTTTAAACAGGTATATTGGTGTCTTATCAGTCAGGGAGACACGAGTACAGTTTGTTTTACTTGCAAAAATGGTAAAAGCAGGATAATACAGAGATTTCACTCGTGGAAATGCAAAACCACAGTTCTATTTCTCTGGCCTACACCAGACTCTTTTAAATAGATATATTGGTGTCTGAACAGTCAGGGAGACACTATTACAGTTTTTTTACGCCAAAAAATACCAAAAACAAGATAATACAGAGATTTGACCCGTGGAACTGCAAAACTACAGTTCTATTTCTCTGGCCTACACCAGACTCTTTTAAACAGATATATTTGTGTCTGAACAGTTAGGGAGACACTATTACAGTTTTTTTATGGCAAAAAATACCAAAAGCAAGATAATACAGAGATTTGACCCATGCAACTGCAAAACCACATTCTATTTGTCTGGCCTACACCAGACTCTTTTAAACAGATATATTTGTGTCTGAACAGTCAGTGAGACACTATTACTGTTTATTTTTACGGAAAAAATGCCAAAAGCAGATTAATACAGAGATTTGACCCGTGGAACTGCAAAACCACAGTTCTATTTCTCTGGCCTAAACAAGACTCTTTTAAACAGATATATTTGTGTCTGAACAGTTAGGGAGACACTATTACAGGTTTTTTTTTACGGTAAAAAATGCCAAAAGCAGGATAATACAGAGATTTGACGCTTGGAACTGTAAAACCACAGTTCTATTTCTCTGGCCTACACCAGACTCTTTTAAACAGATATATTTGTTTCTGAACAGTCAGGCAGACACTATAACAGTTTTTTTTTACACCCAAAAAAATGCCAATAGCAGGATAATACAGAGATTTGACCCGTGGAACTGCAAAACCACAGTTCTATTTCTCTGGTCTACACCAGACTCTTTCAAACAGATATATTTGTGTCTGAACAGTTAGGGAGACACTATTACTGTTTTATTACAGAAAATATGCCAAAAGCAGGATAATACAGAGATTTGAACCGTGGTACTGCAAAACCACAGTTCTAGTTATCTGGTCTACACCAGACTCTTTTAAACAGATATATTTGTGTCTGAACAGTCAGGGAGACACTAATACTGTTTTTTTTTACGGAAACAATGCCAAAAGCAGGATAATACAATTTATTGACCCGTGGAACTGCAAAACCACAATTCTATTTCTCTGGTTTACACCAGACTCTTTTAAACAGATATATTTGTGTCTGAACAGTCAGGGAGACACTAATACTGTTTTTTTTTACGGAAACAATGCCAAAAGCAGGATAATAAAGTTTTTTGACCCGTGGAACTGCAAAACCACAATTCTATTTCTCTGGTTTACACCAGACTCTTTTAAACAGATATATTTGTGTCTGAACAGTCAGGGAGACACTATAACTGTTTTTTTATGGAAAAAATGCCAAAAGCAGGATAATACAGAGATGTGACCCATGGAACTGCAAAACCACAGTTCTATTTCTCTTGCCTAAACCAGACTCTTTTAAACAGATATATTTGTGTCTGAACAGTTAGGGAGACACTATAACAGTTTTTTTTTACGCAAAAAAAAATGCCAAAAGCAGGATAATACAGAGATTTGACCCGTGGAACTGAAAACCACAGTTCTATTTCTCTGGCCTAAACCAGACTCTTTTAAACAGATATATTTGTGTCTGAACAGTTAGGGAGACACTCTTACAGGTTTTTTTACGATAAAATATCCCAAAAGCAGGATAATACAGAGATTTGACCCGTGGAACTGCAAAACCACAGTTCTATTTCTCTGGCCTACACCAGACTCTTTTAAACAGATATATTTGTGTCTTAACAGTCAGGGAGACACTATAACAGGTTTTTTTTACGCCAAAAAAATGCCAAAAGCAGGATAATAC
Source organism: Phyllobates terribilis (assembly GCF_046119375.1). Taxonomy (NCBI): domain Eukaryota; kingdom Metazoa; phylum Chordata; class Amphibia; order Anura; family Dendrobatidae; genus Phyllobates; species Phyllobates terribilis. The sequence continues at coordinate 192,677,189 of NW_027362772.1, read as the reverse complement.
AGAGATTTGACCCGTGGAACTGCAAAACCACAGTTCTAGTTATCTGGCCTACACCAGACTCTTTTAAACAGATATATTTGTGTCTGAACAGTCAGGGCGACACTAATACTGTTTTTTTTTTACGGAAACAATGCCAAAAGCAGGATAAAACAGTTTTTTGACCCGTGGAACTGCAAAACCACAGTTCTATTTCTCTGGTTTACACCAGACTCTTTTAAACAGATATATTTGTGCCTGAACAGTCAGGGAGACACTATTACTGTTTTTTTATGGAAAAAATGCCAAAGCAGGATAATACCGAGATTTGAACCGTGGAACTGCAAATCAACAGTTCTAGTTATCTGGCCTACACCAGACTCTTTTAAACAGATATATTTGTGTCTGAACAGTCAGGGAGACACTATTACTGTTTTTTTTTACGGAAACAATGTCAAAAGCAGGATAATACAGAGATTTGAACCGTGGAACTGCAAAAACACAGTTCTATTTCTCTGGCCTACACCAGACTCTTTTAAACAGGTATGTTGGTGTCTTATCAGTCAGGGAGACACGATTACAGTTTTTTTTTACTGCAAAAATGGTAAAAGCAGGATAATACAGAGATTTCACTCGTGGAACTGCAAAACCACAGTTCTATTTCTCTGGCCTACACCAGACTCTTTTAAATATATATATATTGGTGTCTGAACAGTCAGGGAGACACTATTACAGTTTTTTTATGCCAAAAAATACCAAAAACAAGATAATACAGAGATTTGACCCGTGGAACTGCAAAACTACAGTTCTATTTCTCTGGCCTACCCCAGACTCTTTTAAACAGATATATTTGTGTCTGAACAGTTAGGGAGACACTATTACAGTTTTTTTACGGCAAAAAATACCAAAAGCAAGATAATACAGAGATTTGACCCATGCAACTGCAAAACCACAGTTCTATTTGTCTGGCCTACACCAGACTCTTTAAAACAGATATATTTGTGTCTGAACAGTCAGTGAGACACTATTACTGTTTATTTTTACGGAAAAAATGCCAAAAGCAGATTAATACAGAGATTTGACCCGTGGAACTGCAAAACCACAGTTCTATTTCTCTGGCCTACACCAGACTCTTTTAAACAGATACATTTGTGTCTGAACAGTCAGGGAGACACTATTACTGTGTTTTTTAACGGAAAAAGTGCCAAAAGCAGGATAATACAGAGATGTGACCCGTGGAATTGCAAAACCACAGTTCTATTTCTCTGGCCTAAACCAGACACTTTTAAACAGATATATTTGTGTCTGAACAGTCAGGGAGACACTATAACAGTTTTTTTTTACGCCCAAAAAAATGCCAATAGCAGGATAATACAGAGATTTGACCCGTGGAACTGCAAAACCACAGTTTTATTTCTCTAGTCTACACCAGACTCTATCAAACAGATATATTTGTGTCTGAACAGTTAGGGAGACACTATTACTGTTTTATTACAGAAAATATGCCATAAGCAGGATAATACAGAGATTTGAACCGTGGTACTGCAAAACCACAGTTCTATTTCTCTGGCCTAAACCAGACTCTTTTAAACAGATATATTTGTGTCTGAACAGTTAGGGAGACACTATTACAGGTTTTTTTTACGGTAAAATATGCCAAAAGCAGGATAATACAGAGATTTGACCCGTGAAACTGCAAAACCACAGTTCTATTTCTCTGGCCTAAACCAGACTCTTTTAAACAGATATATTTGTGTCTGAACAGTTAGGGAGACACTATTACAGGTTTTTTTTACGGTAAAATATGCCAAAAGCAGGATAATACAGAGATTTGACGCGTGAAACTGCAAAACCACAGTTCTATTTCTCTGGCCTACACCAGACTCTTTTAAACAGATATATTGGTGTCTGAACAGTCAGGGAGACACTATTACTGTTTATTTTTTTGGAAAAAATGCCAAAAGCAGGATAATACAGATATTTGAACTGTGGAACTGCAAATCCACAGTTCTAGTTCTCTGGCCTACACCAGACTCTTTTAAACAGATATATTTGTGTCTGAACAGTCAGGGAGACACTATTACTGTTTTTTTTACGGAAAAAATGCCAAAAGCAGGATAATACAGAGATTTGAACCGTGGAAATGCAAAACCACAGTTCTATTTCTCTGGTTTACACCAGACTCTTTTAAACAGATATATTGGTGTCTGAACAGTCATGGAGACACTATTACTGTTTTTTTTTACGGAAAATATGCCAAAAGCAGGATAATACAGAGATTTCACCTGTGAAACTGCAAAACCACAGTTCTATTTCTCTGGCCTACACCAGACTCTTTTAAACAGATATATTGGTGTCTGAACAGTCAGGGAGACACTATTGCAGTTTTTTTTTACGGCAAAAAATGCCAAAAGCAGGATAATACTGAGATTTGACCAATGGAGCTGTAAAACCACAGTTCTATTTCTCTGGCCTACACCAGACTCTTTTAAACAGATATATTTGTGTCTAAACAGTCAGGGAGACACTATTATTGTTTTTTTATGGAAAAAATGACAAAGCAGGATAATACAGGGATTTGAACCGTGGAACTACAAAACCACAGTTCTATTTCTCTGGCCTAAACCAGACTCTTTTAAACAGATATATTTGTGTCTGAACAGTTAGGGAGACACTATTACAGTTTTTTTTTACGGTAAAAAATGCCAATAGCAGGATAATACAGAGATTTGACCCATGGAACTGCAAAACCATAGTTCTATTTCTCTGGCCTACACTAGACTCTTTTAAACAGATATATTGGTGTCTTATCAGTCAGGGAGACACGATTACAGGTTTTTTTTACTGCTAAATTGGCAAAAGCAGGATAATACAGAGATTTCACCCGTGGAACTGCAAAACCACCGTTCTAGTTATATGGCTTACACCAGACTCTTTTAAACAGATATATTTGTGTCTGAACAGTCAGGGAGACACTATTACTGTTTTTTTTACGGAAAAATTGCCTAATGCAGGATAATACAGAGATTTCACCCGTGGAACTGCAAAACCATAGTTCTAGTTATCTGGCCTACACCAGACTCTTTTAAACAGATATATTGGTGTCTGATCAGACAAAGACACACTCAATTTTTTTTTGGGGGGGGGGGAAATACCAAAAGGTTAATAAGACGCGTATTTGTACAGTCTGACTGAGGGAGAAAAAAAATACAAGATTTAGATGAAATAAAAAGGATTTTTCCTGGCCCCTGAGACCCGGGAATAAGTCTAGCAATTTGACCAACAGGAGCACACGGGACTGTAATGCAGCGTTTTCTGGTATAACCACTGCGTCTCCTATACAGCCTGCCTGCCTGATATCTGGGTTGGATAATAGTCCTGAGTATGACTGTTTGTTTGATTTGGCAGGCTTTAGAGACCCTACACTACCTATTTCGCACTATATATCTCTCCCTAACTCAGCAGCACTCTCCCTACACTGTCTGATCTGGAGCGACAATGTCCAAAATGGCGGCGCCCGGTTTTAAATACTCGAGGTGACGCTGTGCGGCCAGCCAATCACTGTAATGCCCACAAACAACATGGCTGCGGCATTACAGTGACTGGCTGGCAATCCCTGCATGTTCATTGGCTCTGTAAAGATCACCAAACATGCAGGGCGGAGACCCGAGCTCGGTGCTCGCCGAACATCCCGAGCAGTGAGATGCTTGGGCGAATACCAAGCAGTATCGAGCATGCTCGCTCAACACTAATGGAGAACCAATTCAGATTCCCCACATTTCAAAAAATTACTGGCAGACACCAACAATGTGGCATCAATTTCAGTACAGTAGAAATTGTACAATTAGGAACGACACCTCTTCCCATACAGCCAACCTAATAGATGGAAGACCCAATCAGGATTCCTCACATTTCAAAAAATTTCAGGCAGACACCGACAAAGTGGCATCAATTTCACTACAATAGAAATTGTACAATTAGGAACGACGCTGCTTCCCCTACAGCCAACTCAGTAGATGGAGATCCAATCAGGACTGTTTCCATTTTAAAACATTTGAGCCTAAAACCACCAAAGTGGCATCAATTTCACTAGAGTATAAGTAGTATAATGGGGACGGACACCTCTTCCACTACAACCAGCTGAAAAGATGGAGACCCAATTCGGATTCCCCACATTTCCAAAAATTACTGGCAGACGCTAACAATGTTGCATCAATTTCAGTACAGTAGAAATTGTACAAATAGGAACAACACTTCTTCCCTACAGCTAACACAGTAGATGGAGACCCAATCAGGACTGTTCCCATTTTAAAATATTTGGGCCTAATACCTCCAAAGTGGCATCAATTTCAATAGCGTATAAGTAGTATAATGGGGACCAACACTTCTTCCACTACAGCCAGCCCAATAGATGGAGCCCAAATCAGGATTCCTCACATTTCCTAAAATTGCTGCAGACACCAACAATATTGCATCAATTTCATTACAGTAGAAATTGTCCAATTAGGAACGACACCTCCTCCACTACAGCCAACAAAATAGATGGATACCCAATCAGGATTTCCCACATTTCCAAAAATTAATGGCATCAATTTCAGTACAGTAGCAATTGTACAATTAGGAATGACAATTCTTCTCCTACAGCCATCACAGTAAATGGAGAATTAATCAGGACTGTTTCCATTTTAAAACATTTGGACCTAAAACCACCAAAGTGGCATCAATTTCTCTATAGTTTAAGTAGTATAATGGGGACCGACACCTTTTCCATCACAGCCAGCCCAATAGATGAAGACCCAATAAGGATTCCTCAGACTTCCAAAAATTACTGGCAGACACCAACAAAGTGGCATCGACTTCAGTACAGAACAAATTGTACAATTAGTAACGACATTTCATGCCCTACAGCCAAAAGAGTAGATGGAGACCCGATCAGGACTGATCCCATTTTAAAACATTTGGGCCTAAAACCACCAAAGTGGCATCAATTTCACTAGAGTATAAGTTATATAATGGGGACTGACACCTCTTGCACTACAGCCAGCCAAATACATAGAGACCAAATCAGGATTCCCCACATTTCCAAAAATTAGTGCAGACACCAACAATATTGCATCAATTTCAGTACAGTAGAAATTGTTCAATTACTAACGACACTTCTTCCCCTACAGACAACAAAGTAGATGGAGACAGGAGACCCAATCAGGACTATTCCCATTTGAAAACATTTGGGCCTAAAACCACCAAAGTGGCATCAATTTCACTAGAGTATAAGTAGTATAGTTGGGACCCTCACCACTTCTACTACAGCCACCCCAATAGATGGAGACCCAATCAGGATTCCCCACATTTCCAATAATTTCGGGCAGACACCAACAAAGTGGCATCAATTTCAATACAGTAGAAATTATATAATTAGGAACAATACTTCTTCCCCTACAGCCAACACAGTAGATGGAGACCCAATCAGGACAGTTCCCATTTGAAAACATTTGGGCCTAAAAATACCAAAGTGGCATCAATTTCACTAGAGTATAAAGAGTTTAATGGGGACCGACATCTCTTCCTCTACAGCCAGCACAATAGATGAAGACCAAATCAGGATTCCCCACATTTCCAAAAATTACTGCAGATAAAAACAATATTGCATCAATTTCATTACAGTAGAAATTGTACAATTAGGAATGACACTTCTTGCCCTACAGCCAACCCAGTAGATGGAGACCCAATCAGGACTGTTTCCATTTGAAAATAATTGGGCCTAACACCACCAAAGTGGCATCAATTTCACTAGAGTATAAGTAGTATAATGGGGACCGACACCTGTTCCACTACAGCCAGTATAATAGATGGAGACCCAGTCAGGATTCCCCATATTTCCAAAAATTTCTGGCAGACACCAACAAAGTGGCATCAATTTCAGTACAGTAGAAATTGTACAATTAGGAACGACACCTACTCCACTACAGCCAGCCCAATAGATGGAGACCCAGTCAGGATTCACCACATTTCCAAAAATTTCTGGCAGACACCAACAAAGTGGCATCAATTTCAGTACAGTAGAAATTGTACAATTAGGAACGACACTTCTTCCCCTACAGCCAACATAGTAGATGGAGACCCAATCAGGACTGTTCCCATTTGAAACATTTGGGCCTAAAACTACCAAAGTGGCATTAAGCTCACTAGAGTATAAGTAGTATAATTGGGACCGACACGTCTTCCACTACAGCCAGCCCAACAGATGGAGACCGAATCATTATTCCCCACATTTCCAAAATTTACTGCGGACACCAACAATATTGTATCAATTTCAGTTCAGTAGCAATTGTACAATTAGGAACGACACCTCTTCCCCTACAGTCAACACAGTAGATGACGACCCAATCAGGACTATTCCCATTTGAAAACATTTGGGCCTAATACCACCAAAGTGGCATCAATTTCACTAGAGTAAAAGCAGTATAATGGGGACCGACACCTGTTCCACTACAGCCATCCCAATAGATGGAGACCCAGTCAGGATTCCCCACATTTTCAAAAATTTCTGGTAGACACCAACAAAGTGGCATCAATTTCAGTTCAGTAGAAATTGTACAATTAGGAATGACAATTCTTCCCCTAGAGACAACACAGTAGATGGAGACCCAATCAGTAAGGTTCCCATTTGAAAACATTTTGGCCTAAAACCACCAAATTGACATCAATTTCACTAAAGTATAAATAGCATATATGGGGACCGACACCTCTTCCACTACAGCAAATCCAATAGATGGAGACCCAATCAGGATTCCCTACATTTCCAAAAATTACTGGCAGACACCAACAAAGTGGCATCAATTTCAGTACAGTAGAAATTGTACAATTATGAATAACACCTCTTCCACTACAGCTAACCCAATAGATGGAGACCCAATCAGGATTCCCCACGTTTCCAAAAATTACTGGCAGCCACCAACAAAGTGGCATCAATTTCAGTACAGTAGAAATTGTACAATTAGGAACGACACCTCCTCCACTACAGCCAACCCAATAGATGAAGGCCCAATCAGGATTTCCCACATTTCCAAAAATTAATATCAGACACCAACAAAGTGGCATCAGTTTCAGTTCAGTAGCAATTGTACAATTAGGAATGACACCTCTTCCCCTTCAGTCAACACAGTAGATGGATACCCAATCAGGACTCTTCCCATTTAAAAAAAATTGGGCCTAAAACCACCAAAGTGGCATCAATTTCACTAGAGTATAAATAGTATAATGGGGACCGACACCTGTTCCACTACAGCCAGTCCAATAGATGGAGACCCAGTCAGGATTCCCCACATTTCCTAAAATTTCTGGCAGACACGAACAAAGTGGCATCAATTTCAGTACAGTAGAAATTGTACAATTAGGAACGACACTTCTTCCCCTACAGCCAACATAGTAGATGGAGACCCAATCAGGACTGTTCCCATTTGAAACATTTGGGCCTAAAACTACCAAAGTGGCATTAAGTTCACTAGAGTATAAGTAGTTTAATTGGGACCGACACTTCTTCCACTACAGCCAGCCCAACAGATGGAGACCGAATCATTATTCCCCACATTTCCAAAATTTACTGCGGACACCAACAATATTGTATCAATTTCAGTTCAGTAGCAATTGTACAATTAGGAACGACACCTCTACCCCTACAGTCAACACAGTAGATGGCAACCCAATCAGGACTATTCGCATTTGAAAACATTTGGGCCTAATACCACCAAAGTGGCATCAATTTCACTAGAGTATAAGCAGTATAATTGGGACCGACACCTGTTCCACTACAGCCATCCCAATAGATGGAGACCCAGTCAGGATTCCCCACATTTTCAAAAATTTCTCGCAGACACCAACAAAGTGGCATCAATTTCGGTACAGTAGAAATTGTACAATTAGGAATGACGCTTCTTCCCCTAGAGACAACACAGTAGATGGAGACCCAATCAGTAAGGTTCCCATTTGAAAATATTTGGGCCTAAAACCACTAAAATGACATCAATTTCACTAGAGTATAAGTAGCATATATGGGGACCGACACCACTTCCACTACAGCAAATCCAATAGATGAAGACCCAATCAGGATTCCATACATTTCCAAAAATTACTGGCAGACACAAACAAAGTGGCATTAATTTCAGTACAGTAGAAATTGTACAATTATGAATAACACCTCTTCCACTACAGCCAACCCAATAGATGGAGACCCAATCGGGATTCCCCACATTTCCAAAAATTACTGGCAGCCACCAACAAAGTGGCATCAATTTCAGTACAGTAGAAATTGTACAATTAGGAACGACACCTCCTCCACTACAGCCAACCAAATAGATGAAGACCCAATCAGGATTTCCCACATTTCCAAAAATTAATATCAGACACTAACAAAGTGGCATCAATTTCAGTTCAGTAGCAATTGTACAATTACGAACGACACCTCTTCCCCTTCAGTCAACACAGTAGATGGATACCCAATCAGGACTCTTCCCATTTAAAAAAATTGGGTCTAAAACCACCAAAGTGGCATCAATTTCACTAGAGTATAAGTTGTATCATGGGGACCGATACCTTTTCCACTACAGCCAGTCCAATAGATGGACACCCAGTCAGGATTCCCCACATTTCCAAAAATTTCTGGCAGACACCAACAAAGTGGCATCAATTTCAGTACAGTAGAAATTGTACAATTAGAAATGACACTTCTTCCCCTACAACCAACATAGTAGATGGAGACCCAATCAGGACTGCTCCCATTTGAAACATTTGGGCCTAAAACTACCAAAGTGGCGTTAAGTTCACTAGAGTATAAGTAGTTTAATTGGGACCGACACTTCTTCCACTACAGCCAGCCCAACAGATGGAGACCGAATCATTATTCCCCACATTTCCAAAATTTACTGCGGACTAGAGATGAGCGGTGTTCGACTCGAACTGTTCGCCAATCTCAAATTCGAGCTGTTTTGGACGGTGTTCGAGCCGTTCGGCGAACACGAACGATTTGAAAAAAATTCGGCTGTTCGAGGTTATGTTCGATATCTGTTCGTGCACCAAAATCATAACTGGATTTTTTCTCAGTAATGCTGAAAATTAATGTTAATACGCAGTTTGAGTATACAGCGGGGCGGGGGGAGGGGCAGGGGATGGATCTCTGCAGGAATAATGAAGATCTCCATTTTTTTTCTCTTTCCTGCTTTTACAGTGGGGAGGTGCAATCTGTCAGCCTATCAGCAGCGCACACACGGAGCGAAGTGCTTTATTTCACACAAGCAAGGGCATGTGTCATTAGGCAGTGTTTGCCACATGTCCTTGCCCTATAAGACCCAGCCATTTTCCCCGTCGCCACCATTTTCTCACTGCTGCAGCTGCTTGTTAGACGGCACCACTGTTACTGTGTGCGCTATACTTTCAGTGTTAATTTCAAGCCAATTTTCGCACAAATCTACAGATAGCTTGGGAGTAGGGAATAGTTGTGATTGCAGTCCTTTTAACGACTAGGTTACATCAATTCATACAACTTTTATCAGTCAGGTCTGTGCTCTTAAATAGATAGGTTGGGAGTAAAGACTAATTGTAATTGCAGTGCTTTTCAGGACTAAGTTATATCAGTTCCTATCACTTTTATCAGGCAGGTCTGTGCTCTTAAACAGATAGGTTGGAAGTAAAGACTAATTGTAATTGCAGTCCTTTTCAGGACTAAGTTACATCATTTCCTATCACTTTTTGCCAGGCAGGTCTGTGCCAGTGCTGTGCAAGTTTTTTTCACAGCATTTGGCTAAATCTAGCAAAGCAAATCCTTTTTGGCCTATTGCAGAGTGTGTTAGTCAGTGGAGTAGCCTATCTGTTGCAAGCTACACCACCTGTGTATAGAATACAATTTTTTTTTACTGCACCTAGTGAAGTAAAACCTTTTGGGCATAGCATCATTCTATTAGTCCATCTATACTACCCTCCACCAGGTTGCAAATTCAATATAATATTTTTCTGCATCGAGCTCTGAAAAAATATTTAGGCTTCTAGCAGTGTGTGGGACTTGTTCTATTAGTCCATCTATACTAACCTCCATCAGGTTGCAAATTCAATATAATTTTTTTCTGCATCTAGCTCTGAAAAAATATTTAGGCTTCTAGCAGTGTGTGGGACTTGTTCTATTAGTCCATCTATACTGACCTCCATCAGGTTGCAAATTCAATATAATTTTTTTCTGCATCTAGCTCTGAAAAAATATTTAGGCTTGTAGTAGTGTGTGGGACTTGTTCTATTAGTCCACCTATACTGACCTCCATCAGGTTGCAAATTCAATATAATTTTTTTCTGCATCTAGCTCTGAAAAAATATTTCGGCTTCTAGCAGTGTGTGGGACTTGTTCTATTAGTCCATCTATACTAACCTCCATCAGGTTTCAAATTCAATCAAATTTTTTTCTGCATCTACAGTACAGACCAAAAGTTTGGACACACCTTCTCATTTAAAGATTTTTCTGTATTTTCATGACTATGAAAATTGTACATTCACACTGAAGGCATCAAAACTATGAACTAACACATGTGGAATTATATAGTTAACAAAAAAGTGTGAAACAACCGGAAATATGTCTTATATTCTAGGTTCTTCAAAGTAGCCACCTTTTGCTTTGATGACTGCTTTGCACACTCTTGGCATTCGCTTGATGAGCTTCAAGAGGTAGTCACCAGAAATGGTCTTCCAACAATCTTGAAGGAGCTCCCAGAGATGCTTAGCACTTGTTGGCCCTTTTGCCTTCACTCTGCGGTCCAGCTCAGCCCAAACCATCTCGATTGGGTTCAGGTCTGGTGACTGTAGAGGCCAGGTCATCTGGCGTCGCACCCCATCACTCTCCTTCTTGGTCAAATAGCTCTTACACAGCCTGGAGGTGTGTTTGGGGTCATTGTCCTGTTGAAAAATAAATGATGGTCCAACTAAACGCAAACTGGATGGAATTGCATGCCGCTGCAAGATGCTGTGGTAACCATACTGGTTCAGTATGCCTTCAATTTTGAATAAATCCCCAACAGTGTCACCAGCAAAGCACCCCCACACCATCACACCTCATCCTCCATGCTTCACGGTGGGAACCAGGCATGTAGAGTCCATCTGTTCACCTTTTCTGCGTCATACAAAGACACGGTGTTTGGAACCAAAGATCTCAAATTTGGACTCATCAGACCAAATCACAGATTTCCACTGGTCTAATGTCCATTCCTTGTGTTCTTTAGCCCAAACAAGTCTCTTCTGTACTTAGCAGTGGTTTCCTAGCAGCTATTTTACCATGAAGGCCTGCTGCACAAAGTCTCGTCTTAACAGTTGTTGAAGAGATGTGTCTGCTGCTAGAACTCAGTGTGCCATTGACCTGGTCTCTAATCTGAGCTGCTGTTAACCTGCGATTCCTGAGGCTGGTGACTTGGATAAAGTTATCCTCAGAAGAAGAGGTGACTCTTGGTCTTCCTTTCCTGGGGCGGTCCTCATGTGATACAGTTTCTTTGTAGCGCTTGATGGTTTTTGCAACTGCACATGGGGACACTTTCAAAGTTTTCCCAATTTTTCGCACTGACTGACCTTCATTTCTTAAAGTAATGACGGCCACTCGTTTTTCTTTACTTAGTGGCTTTTTTCTTGCCATAATACAAATTCTAACAGTCTATTCAGTAGGACAATCAGCTGTGTATCCACCAGACTTCTGCACAACACAACTGATGGTCCCAACCCCATTTATAAGGCAAGAAATCCCACTTATTAAACCTGACAGGGCACACCTGCTGTGAAGTGAAAACCATTTCCGGTGACTACCTCTTGAAGCTCCCACATGATTAAAAAAAGGGCTGGATGACTTCCTCGATGCACATAACATTGTGGGTTACAGTTAACTCCTTTACAACCCAAGGTGGTTTGCACGTTAATGACCAGGCCAATTTTTACAATTCTGACCACTGTCACTTTATGAGGTAATTACTCTGGAACGCTTCAACGGATCCCCCTGATTCTGAGATTGTTTTTTTCGTGACATATTGTACTTCATGATTGTGGTAAAATTTCTTCGATATCACTTGCGTTTATTTGTGAAAAAACAGAAATTTGGCAAAAATTTTAAAAATTTAGCAATTTTCAAAATTTTACTTTTTCTGCCCTTAAATCAGAGAGATATGTCACACAAAATAGTAAATAAATAACATTTCCCACATGTTTACTTTGCATCAGCACAATTTTGTAACCAAAATTTTTTTTTGTTAGGGAGCCACAAGGGTTAAAATTTGACCAGCGATTTCTCATTTTTCCAACAAAATTTACAAAACTATTTTTCTAGGGACCACATCACATTTGAAGTCACTTTGAGAGGTCTTTATGACAGAAAATACCCAAAAGTGACACCATTCTAAAAACTGCACCCCTCAAGGTGCTCAAAACCACATTCAAGAACTTTATTAACCCTTCAGGTGCTTCACAGGAATTTTTGGAATGTGGAAGAAAAAAATGAACATTTAACTTTTTTCACAAAAATGTTACTATAGACCCAATTTTTTTATTTTTGTAGGGGTAACAGGAAAAAATGGACCACAAAATTTGTTGTGCAATTTCCCCTGGGCACGCAGATACCCCATATGTGGGGAAAAACCACTGTTTGGGCGCACGGCAGGGCTCGGAAGGGAAGGAGCGCCATTTGAATTTTCGATTGTAAAATTTGCTTGAATAATTAGCGGACACCATGTTGCGTTTGGAGAGCCCCTGATGTGCCTAAACAGTGGAAATCCCCCACAAGTGACCCCATTTTGGAAACTAGACCCCCCTGGGAACTTATCTAGATGGGTGGTGAGTATTTTGAACCCCCAGGTGCTTCACAAATTAATCCGTAAAAATGAAAAACGCAACATGGTGTCCGCTAACAAATTGAATGGAAAATCGGCTCAAATTGTTAGCGGACACCATGTTGCATTTGGAGAGCCCCTGTGTGACTAAACATTGGAGCTCCCCCACAAGTGACCCCATTTTAGAAACTTGACCCCCCAAGGCACCTATCTAGATGCATAGTGAGCACTTGTAACCCCCAGGTGCTTTTTTTTCACTTTCTGGGAGTTTTTACACTTTTTTACTTTGTCCCACTCTGGGACTTTCACTTTTTTATTCTGATCGCCTGCATAGCATAGGGATGGAGCACCATCCCTGTGCCATGCAGGCAGTCAGTGCTGCACAGTGAGAACATTGTTTGGTCGTGCACTGCGCATGACCAAACAATGTTCCTGCTGCCTGGTGACCCGGATGTTGTCATGACGACATCAGGGCGTCATGGCAACACCCTCGAAGCCGCGGCAGACAGCGCTGGAGGCCGGAAGAGGAGGTGAGTTTACCGATCACCTCCCCTTGCCACCGCAATGCTGCGATCGACTTTGATCGCAGCATTGTGGGGGTTAATGTGCCGGGAGTGGTGCGGGACTGCTCCCTGCACATAGTACTGGGTGTCAGCTGTGGCAATCAGCTGACACCCGGCGGCGATCGCGCCCGCACAGCCTGTGTGCGCGCGCGATCGCGATGACGTACTAATACGGGTCAGGCTCTTAAGTCCCAGGGCACAGACGCGTATTAGTACGTCATGGGCTGTAAAGGGGTTAAATTAGACAAAATGTTAAACCTATACTAGTACAATTGATCCAGGGTTCTTGAACTGATCGCCTTTTCTCGGGGTCAAGAAGGAATTTTTCCCCGTGATGCAAATTGGCTCAATGTGTCCGGGGTTTTTTACCTTCTTCTGGATCAACAGATTTAGGTACAGGAATTTTAGTAATATCATAACAGTAATACAAAAAATAAAACTACAATTTTTTTTTAAACTGGTTCATTTGTAATTGTAATAGTGCAGTAATAATAAAAAAAGGTAATACATTTGTGAGGCCTAGCCCCAGTAAGTTAGTAAGTTAGTGTAGGGAGTACAATTGTGGGAGAAAGGTTGAACTTGATGGACCTAGGTCTTTCTTCAACCTACATTACTATGTTACTCCTGATTGTGTTTCCATCTGCAGGCTTGGCTGTAGTGGAAGAGGTGTCGGTCTCCATTATAATACTTATACTCAATTTAAATTAATTGTTTGGTGCAGATATTGTTCTCACAGGAGAACATACACTGCCATTTAAAAGTTTGGGGTCACCCAGACAATTTTGTGTTTTCCATGAAAACTCATACTTTTATTTATCAAATGAGTTGCAAAATGATTAGAAAATATAGTCCAGACATTGACAAGGTTAGAAATAATGATTTTTATTTGAAAGAATAATTTTCTCCTTCAAGCTTTGCTTTCGTCAAAGAATGCTCCCTTTGCAGCAATTACAGCATTGCAGACCTTTGGCATTCTAGCTGTTAATTTGCTGAGGTAATCTTGAGAAGTTTCACCCCATGCTTCCTGAAGCCCCTCCCACAAGTTGGATTGGCTTGATGGGCACTTTTTGCGTACCATACGGTCAAGTTGCTCCCACAACAGCTCAATGGGGTTGAGATCTGGTGACTGCGCTGGCTACTCCATTACAGATAGAATATCAGCTGCCTGCTTCTTCCCTAAATAGTTCATGCATAATTTGGAGGTGTGCTTTGGGTCATTGTCCTGTTGTGGGATGAAACTGGCTCCAATCAAGCGCTGTCCTCAGGGTATGGCATGGCATTGCAAAATGGAGTGATAGCCTTCCTTATTCAAAATCCCATTTACCTTGTACAAATCTCCCACTTTAGCAGCACCAAAGCAACCCCAGACCATCACATTACCTCCACCATGCTTGACAGATGGCGTCAGGCACTCTTCCAGCATCTTTTCAGTTCTGCGTCTCACAAATGTTTTTCTGTGTGGTCCAAACACCTCAAACTTTGATTCGTCTGTCCATAAAACTTTTTTTCCAATCTTCCTCTGTCCAATGTCTGTGTTATTTTGCCCATATTAATCTTTTCCTTTTATTAGCCAATCTCAGATATGGCTCTTTCTTTGCCACTTTGCCCTGAAGGCCAGCATCTCGGAGTCGCCTCTTCACTGTAGACGTTGATACTGGCGTTTTGCGTGTACTATTTAATGAAACAGCCAGTTGAGGAGCTGTGAGGCATCGATTTCTCAAACTAGAGACTCTAATGTACTTGTCTTGTTGCTCATTTGTGCAGCGGGGCCTCCCACTTCAATTTCTACTCTGGTTAGAGCCTGTTTGTGCTCTCCTCTGAAGGGAATAGTACACACCGTTGTAGGAAATATTCAGTTTCTTGGCAATTTCTCGCATGGAATAGCCTTCATTTCTAAGAGCAAGAATAGACTGTCGAGTTTCACATGAAAGTTCTCTTTTTCTGGCCATTCTGAGAGTTTCATAGAACAAACAAATGTAATGCTCCAGATTCTCAACTAGCTCAAAGGAAGGTCAATTTTATAGCTTCTCAAATCAGCCAAACCATTTTCAGCTGGGCTAACACACTTGTGCAAGGGTTTTCTAGGGTTTTCTAAACATCCATTAGCCTTCTTACACAGTTAGCAAACACAATGTACTATTAAAACACTGGAATGGTGGTTGTTGGAAATGGGCCTCTATACACCTATGTAGATATTGCAATAAAAGCAAGACGCTTGCAGCTAGAATAGTCATTTACCACATTAACAATGTATAGAGTGTATTTCTGATTCATTTTATGTTAGCTTCATTGAAAAAAAATGTGCTTTCCTTTCAAAAATAATGAAATTTCTAAATTACCCCAAACTTTTGAACGGTAGTGTATGATAAAATAGAAATTGGTTTTCGTTCTACAGTGGTATACAAAGCAGGCTACATCTCAGCTTAAAATTCTTTGGGGCAGATATTGTTTTCCATACACGGGTACACAGACCTGATAAACTCAAAGTTGGTATATAAAGCGGACTACATCTTAACTTAAAATTCTTTTGGGCAGATATTTTTCTCCACACAGGGGTACACAGACCTGATAAACTCAAAATTGGTATATAAAGTAGACTACATCTCAGCTTACAATTCTTTGGGACAGATATTGTTCTCCATACAGGGGTACACAGAACTGATAAACTCAAAATTAGTATATAAAGCAGACTACATCTCAGCTTAAAATTCTTTGGGGCAGATATTGTTCTCCATACAGGGGTACACAGACCTGATAAACTTAAAATTGGTATATAAAGGAGACTACATCCCAGCTTAAAATTCTTTGGAGCAGATATTGTTCTTCACAGGGGTACCCAGACCTGATGAACTTAAAGTTGTTATATAAAGCAGACTACATCTCAACTTAAAATTCTTTTGGGCAGATATTTTTCTCCACACAGGGGTACACAGACCTGATAAACTCAAAATTGGTGTATAAAGCAGACTGCATCTCTGCTTAAAATTCTTTGGGGCAGTTGTTCCCCATACAGGGAAAAAAAAAAGGTTGGGTCCGATCAGCTTCCTGACCCTCGACTGTACTGTGCTGTCAGGGCAAGAGGAGGAGAGTGACTCTCAGGGCAAGGAATGGGATAACACATTGGATGATAATGAGGTTGTAGATCCCACTTTTTGTGAACCCAGAGGCACGCAGCTGAGTAGCTCATGTGAGGAGGTGGAGGAGGAGGAAGACGAGGAGGTTACGTTGCGTCGCAGGTCGACGAGGAGGTTACTTTGCGTCGCAGGTCTGCAGCTTGCAGGGACAGCAAGGGTTGCCTAGCCTGGGCCTTTTTTGAAACCGCAAAGGTTGAGCTAACTCACGTTATCTGCAAACTTTGCGATAAAAAACTTAGTAGAGTGCAATAATTTGACTACTACATGCATGAACCTTCACATTCGCAATCAACATACATTACTCTGGCAATCTCACTGTGATAAAATGTGGACCTCAACAACCATCAGCCACCCCATCAATCACATCTGCTGCTTCTTTCTCCTCCTCTGTTACTGTGCCAAGTATTGTCATTCAGGTCTCCCACCGCAGAACTTCCGGTTCTTTACCAGCTCCAGTCAGGCTGAGTGAGAGCCCGTCAGCTGTAACGGAAGTGGATATGCCTGCTGTTTTTGACCGGTCTCAGAAAACGAGCATACGAAAACTTAATCAATCCATTGTAAAATCTCCACCTGCATCTCACTCACGGTCCAGCAGTTTGTTCGGTTCACCGTACTCTGCCCTCTCTCAGCACAGCAGCCAGCCCTCGGTCCCGTAGTTGTGGTCACGTAAAATTTATACATTTTTGCCGAGAGGCATTAGATCAACGTATGTTTTTGGAGGTGCTATCCATTCTCTTTTTCAGCTTAATACGTAAAAGATTGTTTCCTCCTACACAAGATAAAGCTAAGAGGTTGAATTCCACCATCTCCAATCTGTTGGCCATGGAAATGGTGGTGTCAGGCCCTAATGTTTTGAACTGTGAATACTCCTGGAAGGCTGCTTTGTTACTGAGGAGGAAATCGGAAACCCCCGCAAACACAGGGAGAACATACAAACTACTTGCAGATGTAGTCCTTGGTGGGATTTGAACCCAGGACTCCAGTGCTGCAAGGCTGCAGTGCTAACCATTGAACCACTGTGCTGCTCTCTCTGTTCTCCTGGCTCTGATACCTACCATGCTGGAGAAACTTGCACCTATTGCCACTCAGTGTCTTCAGCTCCTTTGTGAGAAACTAACATTTGGGCAGCCACTCAGTCTACCAAATAAAATTCCTGAGATGGAAATTGTGGATGGCTTCACTTCTGGTACTGGGTACACTGCTAATACCATGGCGTCATGCCATAATTCACTGGAAATATTCCAGGCTGGTTGGAGACAAGCTCATTCCTACAGAAAAGTACCAGCAGCAAGCTAAGGAGATGATGGCCTCTATCATCATAAAGGAGTTATCTCGTTGTCTAGGAGACTGACCACCGCTGCTGTCTACCTTGTGAACATTGTGTTGAAGCTTGCAAGGTGTCACGAGTTTACTGTGACAGAGAAGAGCCAGAAGACCACAGTGTCTGATCTCTCCCACTCATTAGAAGCCTTTCACATTCATATTAATCAGTGCAGGGGTTAATCTGCTCAGTTGTGAGCTCCTGGAAGCTTATGGTGATTTAGGCTCTCAGCAGATTTGTCCCGTGCATCTTACCGACTGTGTAACGCTGTACCCCAACACATCAGACTGTCGCCTACCATGGAAACCTTGAAAAAGAAACTGAAGCTGTCACTTATTGTGACAAGCGTATAATCTGCGGTAACCTTCGCTCCAGCATACCGCTGCATGACTAGCTGTACCCTGACCTACTGTATCCTCACCCAGCCTTTGCTGATTGTTTGTGCGCCCTCGTGGGCAGGATCCTCTCTCCTCTTGTACCAGTTGGTGAGTCACCGACGGTGACCCCTTTTCACATGTAAAGCGCCACGGAATAAATGTCGCTGTAATAATAATAATAATTATAGTACTTGTACTCTGGGTCAATTGATGGCACTTTCCAGGTGTCTACCACTAATTTGATGTATTTTGGAAGCTTTTGGGCCCATTTGAAGGTGTTGCGTATGCATTTTTTTTTGCCCCCCCATTGAATCCTATGGCGTTTGGTAATGTTCAAAGAATATTCGACGAATTAATCGGTGAATATAGCAAATTTGGCAATTGTAATCCGAACTGAATATTGAAGCATTCGCTAATCTCTAATCACTACTTTCTAGGGGAATTTATTACACTGGGGGTATTTTTTAAAACGCTTCCATAGAAGTCATGGGCTTGAGGCTCTCTCCTAGTTAACTAAATTATTTTTAACGATCTTCCATCTACCACTCATTGTATTATTAGTACCATTGTATATCATAACTGCTGGGTCTTCCCCAGCCCATTACCCAGCAATCCGTCTTTTTTATTTGAAATATGCTAACCCTGACAACCCAGAAGACCACACACTGTTCAGCATTCATTGTCTCCGTTACAGATGACCCTGTCTGTCAGCCTAATTATAAAATCCCCTACCAACAGCATCTGCCTGACCTTTGCTGAATTCCTATTCACATTTTTTCTACAGCAGTCATTTTTACAAATGTATTTTTCCCATAGGCAACAAGTGAACACAAGGTGAGTCTGAGGAGCCGGAATAACATTTTTCATAAAAACGCTATTCTGAGAAGAGAGGTCATGCTGCCTTTTTTGACAGTAATCACCTGTTAGGATGGGAAGTAGTAGGCAAAAACGTGCCAAGGAAAGTATTACTGAACTTATACACCAAGGAAGATATGTCACATATTACGAAGTTAAGTCCAGAGCTGGCATTACTACATCTGAGTTTTTAAATTATTCCAGTTGAACATATTGATCAATAATCAATAGTATTCATCTATTTGTAGCAACTTAATACGATATACAATGGAGGAGAACAAGAGTTCATGCTACTAATAAAATATTACATTTTGATATTTTACATTTAAAACCTAAAAAAGAGAAACACATACGGTATATCAATAGTGACAAAAACAAGTGGGCAAACACGGTATTTCAGTGAAAAAATTCCAGAAAAATAGGGCCACAGTTGCTTCCAGGGTGTAATAATAAATGTTTACATAAAGAGAATGATCTAATTATTAGCTCAGTACACCATAATGCAAAGGCATTTATATGTATAGCAGAAAGTAATGTATTGGAGAGTGTCTCCTTGTACTATCTGGCTGTGTTAGCAGCAAGACATCAATATTGAACTGCGCATTGCAAAAATGTAAAGACATGCATCTATATCATATTAGATCAATGTACAAAAAACACTCCATTAAAGCTTAAATTATAAAAGGTTAATACCCATTTCTATGATCCAGGCAGCACGTCGACCCAACTCCCCAACACGCGCTTCGCGTCTATTGCTTCCTCAGGGGTCGTGGCTAAGAGTGTAATTTGTCCAAGTTTTAAATCTGGCTGATTCGATCAGGTGTGGAACAGCCGGCAATAAAATCAGCATCTGAAAGTCCAAATGCGCCAACACCCCCGTAAGAACTCATCACACTCACATGGGGAGGCCAGCGCCTGGCGGCATTCCACGCAGGTGCAGAGGATCCGGAGACGAGCGAGTGTTCCTCAAAGAGCCAAGACAGTAGCACGAAGGCTCACCCACTGTAGGATATAATGATATGAGTAATAAAAAGGGGGGGGATTATAAGGGAGAATGCTGATAAAGTGCAATGTGCTCAAATGTAAACAGACGGCATCGCAAAATTAGGTGCAGAGTTATTCATCAATACAGTTGACAAGTAATGACGATAATAATGCATAGATAGAGTCGATATTGTAGGAATTGTTTTTCTCACTTGGGTAAACAGTCCTTTAGACAAAGTCTCTAGTTAGCCAGTCCTGTGGACACACAGGCTGGATAGCATCTGTGTCACCCTGGCCTGGTTGCCACAAATGTATAATAAAGCTGTGTCTGAGAGCAAGGGGGAGGTTCTCTGGTCAAGGACCATTAGCATGCAATACCTCCTGTCCCAGGCCAGTAGGGGGAGCAGGCTGCCCCTATAAAAGCTGGAACTGGGGACAGGGTTAGGAGAGAACTGGACAACCTGTCTCTGGATTGAGAGGTGTCCCAGAGCAGGGACAGACAGTTGTGTTGCAGCATAAGAGGCCGTGTGGCAGTAGGAGAGCCACGAGCCAGGGACAAGAGGCGAAGCGAGCCTGTCCTGGCAGATAGAGAAACTAATCTACCGGACTTTGGTGTCCGAGGCTGTTAGGATTCCAAGTCCTACAGCAAATAACCAGTCCGCAGGGGACTGTATGTTCCCTGGCCTAAGAAGCCCGGAGGCTCCGCCACAGCAGAAGGGACCGGTGAAGCCACACCAGGCCAAGAGTAAAAAGGGACCCAAGTCGCCAGCCATACGGGCGAGAAGACACGGTAAGCTCAGGAACGTGGGCTATTACACCACGAGGAGGGAAATAGCCAGAGAGAGTGCAGAGAGCACGGTAGGCCTACACCCTCACCCTGATCAGGGCCAGCTTCCCACTTGTTCTCAGACATCCAGGCCCCCTCCTAGCCGGGCCTGTTTTTGGGTCGTTTCACCTGTTCTAATAAAGACCCTGAACTGTTTAAGAGGCCTCCGTTTCTGGGCTATTGCTGTCGGAATCATCCCCTCCATCATCCATTATATACTGCCCTGGGTCCATACTCCTCCCGTGGGGAGTTGTACTATTCAGTGCTGCACATTTACATCTGCCTCAGCGGTCTGCACTGCAGCGGTGGTTAGCCCTGACCGCAATCCACGGGTGGCGTAATCGGACATTGCAAAACATATAGAAGACTGCCACTTGTCTGACCACCCTGAGCCACGGACCGGTTTGCCACTACTACCCCCATTACTGCCCTGTTGCCCGGATCCGAGTGCCCCACGGCCCAGGGGGCGAGTCAGCTTTGGCGTAGTCGGCAGGATTGTGACCAACCCGCCACAAACGGGTATTGCGCGCCTGAAAAAGACTGTACACGTACCTTAAAAAGAGGTTTCCCGCCATCCAGAGCCGTTTCCCGCCATTTTCAGCCGTCTCCCGCCATCTTCAGTAGCTTCCCGCCATCTTCAGCCGTTTTCCCACCATCGGACGCCATCTGCAGGACGCCGCACGGGAAGAAGAGGGGCGTGGACGTCCAAACCGCGTGAGACCTGAAGCTCCGCCCTACCCTCCGACGCTGCGCAAGGTTCTGGAAGGGAGAGAGAGCGACGCTGACGTCACCAGGACGCGACGCAAGGTCCTCGTCCAGAGCAGCACCAGCTGAGCCACGGCCGACAGAATAGGATTGTCGGAAGGTAGGCCACGCTTAACTAGGGGGGAGGAAGATGTCGGACATGGAGGTGCCCACTACCACCAGCGCAGCTGCTGCAGCGGTGATGCCATTCTCCCTGCCTTACATCCCCGGAGCGGCCTGGCTGCCCAAGTATTCAGGGGAGCCCCATGCACTAACTGACTTTAAGGAAAGGCTGTACAGTTTGTTCCAAGTTTACCCCCTGACAGAGGAACAGAAGATCAGCATACTGACAGGGCAGTTAACTGGTGCAGCCCAGCGGGAGGTAAAGTCATGGCCCGCTGAGGAGAAAAGGACCGTAAAGGACATTCTGGCCCGGCTGCGGGGTACCTTTTCAGACCCTCCGCTGAAATTAAAATGCGGTTCTACGGGTGTAAGCAGCGGGCACAGGACAGCATCAGAGACTATGCCCTAAATTTGCAGGAAGCCTTGAGAGCCATCAAACAAGCTGACCCTAGCAGCGTGCAGGATATGGATAAGCTACTAACATAACAGTTCATAGAAGGTCTGCTGTCTAGCGCCCACAGGACCCAGCTGTGCCTCATGTTCTTTCAGAACCCTGATCTGACTTTTGCCCAATTCAAGGACAGGGCCATAAGGGTGCTCCGTGAACCCGCAACAAGTGGCGCTATAAACCCCCGGCGCCCTGCTCTCACCTATTACCAGGAGGCAGCACCCTCCTCTATGGACTCTGTGGGGGCCGATGCACAGGCCCTGAACCAAGCCCCGTCGAAAGATCTGCACTACCAAGTCCAGGAGCTGACCAGGAGCGTCGCGGCATTGACCAGGACAGTCCAGGCGTTACAAGTGGACCCGTCGAGACCCATCGAGTTGGCTTCAAGTCCGGAGGATGTCCCGTGGCGTCGACAGAGGAGGACCCCGTCGTTCTGAGGGAGGCCCACAGACCGTAACGCAGAGGATGGACAGCCGAATTTGCCGTCGATGCAACCAACCCAGACACATTTCCAGGTACTGTAATTTAAACGGATTCAACCTGGGGCAGAGGGCCAACCCCCAGGCATAAGATCACCAGGCCCTTACAATTCGCATAATAAGTACGTTGGGGGGCACCCGGTTTTACCCGTGGTGCTGGATGGATCTTGCTGGATACCGGGTCGCAAGTAACTAATATCCCTTATGTACTTTTTAAGCAGTATTAGACTGATGCTGATATAACACGGTATCCAGACAGGAACTTGAGCATCATCGCCAGTAATGGCTTGACTGTGCCGCAGATGGGGTTCACGGAGATGACCATTAAGATTGGTAAAGTTGAACTGCCGGCACAGGGAGTGATTATTGTGGACATTGACCGTCGTGAAAGTCACCCTAAAATAACTGTGGGTACTAACGTGATTGAAAATTTTCTTTCAGACGTAATTGTAATTCTACAACAGGTGGCGGTGAATGCTAGTTCCAGCCAACAGAGAGTCCTCAACAAAGAGATAAAAGCCCTGATGAGACGGCAGCAGGTAGAACTGTCTGGTGGTGAGATCGATAGCGTAAGAATGAGTGACCCATTCCCCATTTCCATGCCTCCCAAAAGTGAAATGATGATCTGGTGTCAGACTGCAATCGGGTTGAGAGGCAGAGACTACCAAACCATGGTAGAACCCGTGTACTCAGACAGCAGGCCCACCATTTTGACAGCCCGGGGGGTGGTTGATGTCCGTCATGGGAGGGTGCCCGTCCACATTCTCAACATTGGGGAGAGGGAGGTACACTTACCCAGGTACGCTACACTTGCCAAACTGTTTGCTGTCGAACACAAAGCTATCAGGGCCGTGGAGCCTTTGCCTCCATCTCCACAGGTGGAGGGTAATGGCTCCCAGAAACAAAAGGAGGACTGGTGCCAGAAACTCCATGTGGGTGCTGACTCCACTCCCCTGCACCAAAAACAAGGAGTCTACCGGGTGGTTCAGGAGTACGAGAGAATCTTAAGTAAGCACCCGCTGGACTTCGGCAGAGTGAAAGGGGTAGAACACCACATCCCCACGGGGAGCCACCCACCAATAAAAGAGAGGCACAGACCTGTACCCCCTGCACATTATCAGAACGCAAAGGGCATGCTAAGAGAAATGAAAGAAGCTGAGGTCATTAGAGATAGCTGTAGCCCCTGGGCAGCCCCCTTAGTTCTGGTAAAAAAGAAAGACGGCACCATGAGAATGTGTGTGGACTATAGACAAATCAACCGTATCACCCACAAAGACACATATCCGCTGCCTAGAATAGAGGAGTCTTTAGCCGCACTAAAATCAGCTAACTTCTTTTCTACTTTGGACCTTACTAGCGGGTACTGGCAGGTTCCTGTGGCAGAGGCTGACAATGAGAAGACCGCCTTCACCACCCCGATGGGACTGAGCGAGTTCAACTGTATGCCCTTCGGGCTCTGCAATGCACCAGGGACCTTCCAGAGGCTGATGGAATGCTGTCTAGGGCACCGAAACTTCAAGACAGTCCTACTTTACCTGGAAGACGTGATCGTCTATTCGAAGACCTACGAGGACCATCTAAAACACCAGGCAGAGGTGTTCGAAGCCCTGGCAGGCTATGGCCTGAAGGTGAAACCATCAAAGTGTCACCTGTTGAAACCAAAGGTCCAGTACCTAGGGCATGTGGTAAGTGCAGAAGTAGTAGCCCCCGACCCTGACAAGGTCACAGTAATCAAGAGCGGGCCAAGCCCCTCAAACATCAAAGAAGTGATGTTGGTAGGCTACTACCGAAGGTTCATCCCCGGGTTCACTAAGATGACAGCCCCTATGCAGGACCTTCTGATAGGACAGTCTAAGTCCAGAAGCCAAAAGCCACCCTTCAAGTGGGACAAGCCGGAAGAGGAGTCCTTCCGCCAGTTGAAGATGGCCCTCACAGGGGATGAGATCCTGGCCTACCCCGATTATGGCCAGCCTTTTATTCTCCACACAGACGCCAGTAATGTGGGGCTGGGAGCCGTACTGTCACAAAACCAACAGGGCAAAGAAAGGGTGATCGCGTATGCCAGCCGGAAGCTGAGGCCCACTGAAAGGAACCCGGAGAATTACAGCTCCTTCAAGCTAGAATTCTTGGCAGTGGTGTGGGCCATCACAGAACGGTTTAAGCATTACCTGGCCTCCGCAAAGTTCACTGTGTACACGGACAACAACCCGTTGACACACCTGGACAATGCAAGACTAGGTGCCCTAGAACAGCGGTGGATGGCGCGACTCTCGAATTACGACTTCGTGATCAAGTACCGGGCAGGCAAAACCAATGCCAACGCTGACGCCCTAGCGAGAATGCCTCACTTACCTGAAGGTGACGAAGACCCAGAAGAGCTGGAGGAGGTAGAACTCCCCGCGTTTCACTGGTATGGAGCCGCTCAATACTCCCACCGCGTGAAGGAGGAAGATTTGACAATCGTTATGATCAATCCCCTACCTCACCACAGCTGGGCCGAGACCCAAGATAGTGACCCTGCAATCCGCATGGTGAAAGACCTGCTGACCCAGGAAGATGCCCGCTTAGATCCGGATGCTCCAGAGGAAGCCAAGCAGCTATGGAAAGAGAAGAGCAAGCTGTTCCTCTATGAAGGTAAGCTGTGCAGAAGGCTCATCAACCACCGGACGCACGAGCAGACCTGGCAAGTCGTGGTCCCAAGGCGAGATGCAGCTATGGTCCTGGAGGCTTACCATGACAGAGCGGGGCACTTCGGCTGGAAGAAACTGGAGTTCCTGATAAGAGGCCGGTTCTTCTGGGTCGGCATGAGAGGGACTGTAGAGAAGTGGTGCCGAGACTGTGGCCCTAGTAATCTAAGGAGGAAGGACCACACCAGCCAGAAGACACCCTTGATGCCCATCGTCACCCAGCAGCCTCTTGAACTGGTAGCTCTGGACCACGTCAAATTGGCTCCAAGCCGGTCAGGATACGTTTATGCCCTGACAATCATGGACCACTATTCCCGATTTCTAGTGGTGGTCCCTGTAAAAGACTTGACAGCTCAAACAGTGGCCAGAGCCTTCCAGCAATACTTCTGCTGCCCACACAGGTATCCGGAACAAGTCCTGACAGACCAGGGTCCAGCGTTCGAGGCTGAAATCTTCCAAGAGTTCTGCAACCTCTATGGCTGTAAGAAGATTCGGACAACGCCTTACCACCCACAAACCAACGGGATGTGTGAGAAAGTGAACAATATAGTCATTGATCTCCTGAAGACGTTGCCCCTGGAGGAACACAGCCTGTGGCCAGAAAAACTGCCGGACCTGATAGACTTATACAACCATATCCCACTGAATGCTACAAACTGCACCCCGGCTTACCTGATGCGAGCCAGACCAGGTAAGCTGCCCATAGACCTGGAGATGGGGGTCCTGACACCCGAGGACACCTCCCCAGAAGCGGACTGGGATATGGAAAGGCGACTGCAGTACAAGAAGGTACAGGAGAGTGTGGAGAAGAGCCTGGCCCAGGTGAGGGAAAGGCAAGAGAGACTCTTCAACCAACACGCCCCTGCTGGTCCTCTAGAACCTGGTGAACAGGTCCTGAAGCGAAAGAGAAGGCTACACAAGCTGGACGACCAGTGGGAAAGGGAACCCTGAACAGTACTGCAGTCTGATCACGACAACCCGAAGGTATGCGTGGTCACTAAGGATGGAGGAGAAACCACTAGTACCGTCTCCAGAGTCCACCTAAAAAGATGCCCCGAGCAACTACGGAATGCAGAAGAGGATCAAAGAGATCTTGAACCCGCAGAGGACAAGGAAGAAATGATCAGCACCGTTCTCGGAAAGTTCCCTCAGTCCTGGACTCGAATAAACGATGCCATAGTGGTACCTGTCATGCATTTCCTGCAACCAACTCAGCAGCAACCTACACCTGAGCGGGAAGGTGGCGAGGAACAAGCAGTTCCAGAGGCAGAAGAGCCTGTACCAGCAGCCCAGGAGAATCAACCCTCTGCTGACAGTGAGCCTGCCATGCCTGCTGTAAGCCAGAGGACCCGCAGACAGCTGCCTGCCCTGCCTGTAAGTCTAGCCAGTGACTGTACCCTAAATGGTAGTGAAGAAAACCAGGTTAGACCACCACCAGACAGTGGGTTACGCAGGTCAACCAGGAGCACAAAGGGGTAGATACCCGCTCGCTGGAGAATATAGGGTGCACTAAAACTGTAAATAACCCTGTTGCCAAGTGTTGAAATGTTTGCAAAGTTACATGCATGATTAGTAATTGTGTATTTCAGTTTCTTACAGTTGCCATACGGACTAAAAGGTTATGAACTTTTAATAACCGGGACTTTGTATGGACTGCGTTCGGAGCCTAACCCAGGAATGAACTAAGACTGTAAAGGACTTGGGGCTAGAACAGACCCCCACCTGGTTAAGGCTCCCATTGTGTTGGTGATATGGACACCAGGTCACAGACCACACTGTGACCTTAAGAACTCAACCTGTGCGTCGTTTGTCTACTAATGTTTTATGGTCATGCATATTATACTTGTTTCTTGTTTAGTCCCGGAGTACTAAATTTTACTAGGGGGAAATGTGTCACCCTGGCCTGGATGCCACAAATGTATAATAAAGCTGTGTCTGAGAGCAAGGGGGAGGTTCTCTGTTCAAGGACCATTAGCATGCAATACCTCCTGTCCCAGGCCAGTAGGGGGAGCAGGCTGCCCCTATAAAAGCTGGAACTGGGGGCAGGGTTAGGAGGGAACTGGACAACCTGTCTCTGATTGAGAGGTGTCCCAGAGCAGGGACAGACAGTTGTGTTGCAGCCTAAGAGGCCGTGTGGCAGTAGGAGAGCCACGAGCCAGGGACAAGAGGCGAAGCGAGCCTGTCCTGGCAGATAGAGAAACTAATCTACCGGACTTTGGTGTCCAATGCTGTTATGATTCCAAGTCCTACAGCAAATAACCAGTCCACAGGAGACTGTATGTTCCCTGGCCTAAGAAGCCCGGAGGTTCCGCCACAGCAGAAGGGACCGGTGAAGCCACACCAGGCCAAGAGTAAAAAGGGACCCAAGTCGCCAGCCATACTGGCGAGAAGACACGGTGAGCTCAGGAACGTGGGCTATTACACCATGAGGAGGGAAATAGCCAGAGAGAGCGCAGAGAGCACTGTAGGCCTACACCCACACCCTCTTATAAGGGCCAGCTTCCCACTTGTTCTCAGACATCCAGGCCCCCTCCTAGCTGGGCCTGTTTTTGGGTCGTTTCACCTGTTCTAATAAAGACCCTGAACTGTTTAAGAGGCCTAAGAGGCCATGTGGCAGTAGGAGAGCCACGAGCCAGGGACAAGAGGCGAAGCGAGCCTGTCCTGGCAGATAGAGAAACTAATCTACCGGACTTTGGTGTCCGATGCTGTTATAATTCCAAGTCCTACAGCAAATAACCAGTCCGCAGGAGACTGTATGTTCCCTGGCCTAAGAAGCCCGGAGGTTCCGCCACAGCAGAAGAGACCGGTGAAGCCACACCAGGCCAAGAGTAAAAAGGGACCCAAGTCGCCAGCCATACGGGCGAGAAGACACGGTGAGCTCACGAACGTGGGCTATTACACCATGAGGAGAGCGCAGAGAGCATGGTAGGCCCACACCCTCACCCTGATCAGGGCCAGCTTCCCACTTGTTCTCAGACATCCAGGCCCCCTCCTAGCCGGGCCTGTTTTTCGGTCGTTTCACCTGTTCTAATAAAGACCCTGAACTGTTTAAGAGGCCTCCGTTTCCTGGCTATTGCTGTCGGAATCATCCCCTCCATCATCCATTATATACTGCCCTGGGGCCATACTCCTCCCGTGGGGAGTTGTACTATTCAGTGCTTCACATTTACATCTGCCCCAGAGGTCTGCACTGCAGCGGCGGTTAGCCCTGACCGCAATCCACGGGTGGCGTAGTCGGACATTGCAAAACATATAGAAGACTGCCACTGGTCTGACCACCCTGAGCCATGGACCGGGTTGCCACTACTGCCCCCATTACTGCCCTGTTGCCTGGATCCGAGTGCCCCACGGCCCAGGTGGCGAGTCACATCCAGTAAATTGGCTCAGTCTGGATATCAGGAGGCCTTTTCCCTCCACACACACAGATCATGTGTCAAACAACAGACTCCATTTTAACCTCTTAATCACACCTAGAGGTGAGGTTTGTGGGCATCCAGACCCACCCATCTCTCAGGCTGCCTGTAAAGCCTGACCCAGATGCACCAAACAATCCTCTTAGTGCTATGTGCCCTAGAGCAACACTTCAGGATTACATCACAGATCACAACTATCTATTTGATACATACCTCCCATCAACTATATGTCCGGAAGTTGCCTTACATTCCCCCCCCTCCCTAAAGCTGTGGGACTTGGCACCTTCTACTACTAGAGAGGGGATTCTCGAGAGGGCATCGGCATTACCATGTAGCTTCCCGGCTCTATGTTACACATGGAAGCTGAAATCCTGTTGGGCTTAAAACCAGTCTGTGACCCTAGCATTTTTTCCCTCTTTCCCCCTAATCCACCTGAGTGGGGCATATTCTGATACTTATTTAAATTTTCACCCTAACAGATAGGACCGCAACGTATCCACTGCCCATTTTATGGCCAAGCATTTTTTTTCTTTGATAGAATAATTATTTTCACATGCAGATAGTTTCCTACTCAGGTAGAGAACAGGGTGCTCCTCCCCGTGTGTTTCCTGAGAAAGGTCTGCTCCTAAATCCACCTCTGAGGTTTCTGTCTGGAGTACAAATACCCTCTTGAAGTCGGGGGCAACCAGGACCAGTTGCTTACACAGAGCTACTTTCAGGTCTTGAAAGGCTGTCTCTGCCTCCGCAGTCCATTTGGCCTTAGCTGATTTTGTCCCTTCAAGGATGTCAGTCAGGAGTGCGGCCATCATGGCAAACTTTGGGATGAATCTCCTGTATTATCCCACGAATCCTAGACAGGTTCTAACCTGCTTCTCTGAGAGCGGTCTTGGCCAGGTTTGGATTGCATACACTTTACTGATTTTTGGTTTTATCTCGCCTTTACCTTTTATATATCCCAGGTATTTTGGCCTCTTCTTTCCCCACGGCACATTTTTTCGGATTTATCGGAAGCCCCACCTTCCTAAGAGCATCAAGCACCACCTGGACCTTTTGAAGATGACTTCCCCAATCTGGGCTAAAGATTACAATATCGTAAAGATATGCCACAGCGTGATTCTTATGGGGTGTGAGGATCCAGTCCATGGTCCTCTGGAAGGTGGCAGGGGCTCCCTGCAGTCCAAACAGCATCCGGAGGTACTGGAAGCATCCGTCGGGTGTAGAAAAAGCAGTATTCTCTTTGGCTTGCTGTGACATGGGAGATTTCCAATATATCTTTGTTAAATCCAAGGGGGTTATGTCCCTGGCCGGCCAAAGTCTCTCGATCAGCTCATCGACATGTATCATCGAATGTGCGTCGAACTTGGAGACATCATTCAGCTTCCTATAAACATTGAAGAATCTCCACTCGCCATCGGGTTTTGGAACAAGGACAATCAGGCTGGACTATCCGATTTTGGACTTCTCAATGACTCCAAGTTTTAACAAATGATTTACTTCCTTGGAGATCAGCTCTCGTCGGGCCTAGGGAATTCGATAGGACTTCAAGTGCACCTGCACATGGGATTTCGTCAGAACCTCGTGTTCGATGATATTTGTATACCCCAGTAATTCCGAGAACAGGTCTTTGTTCTGCTGCAACAATTCCAAACACTGTTGTTTTAGGGCCTTCGACAGCGTCTCCGCAATTGTGACTCCTTCAACCTTGTCTTCTGGCTTGACCAGTAAACACAGAGTTTTAACTGACTCTCTGTCTTGCCACGGCTTGATAAGATTAATGTGGTGAACCTGGTAGGGCTTGCGTCTTCCTGGCTGATGAATCTTGTAATTCACTTCACCAAGCTTTTCCACCACCTCATAAGACCCCTTCCACTTAGCCAGAAATTTACTTTCCACAATAGGAATTAGTACGAGGACTCAGTCCTCAGGGTTGAATTGCCTCACTCTGGCCAACCAGTTGTAGACCCTAGCTTGAGCTTCTTGTGTCTGGAGGAAATATCCTTTTACCATGGGCATCACCTTTGCAATCCTCTCCTGCATCTGAGCGACGTGCTCAATGATGCTCCGGTGGGACGTGACTTTGGCTTTCCAGGTTTGCTTCGCTATATCAAAGAGACCCCGCGAATGTCAACCATACAGAACCTCGAATTGATAGAACCAAGTAGAGGCCTGTGGAACCTCCCAGATAGAGAACAGCAGATACAATAACAGACAGTCCTAGTCTCTGGAAAAAAAAAGTGGAAAATCCAGCAACCGCAAAGTCACTAAAACATCACATTTATTTGTAGATTTAAACATGAAAAAGAAAAATTTAAAAAACATGATAGTACAACGGTCGACACGTTTCGAGCTACACTAGCTCTTAATCATGACAACTAACATGCAGGAGCTATGGAAATATATAGCATAGAAAATATGTATGGAATAGACAAGTGACAGATGTGCTTAATTACTAAGCCTATGTGTACACAGGAGAAAAGAAAAAAACGGGGGGGGAGAGTGTGGGGATGGAGGCAGGAGAAAAAAAAAAAAGTGACTCAAAAAACATATATTTCACAAAGATAAATAATATCCTGTAAAAATGTCCGTATATATATATAACACGAATAGCTCAAATACTACTCAATCTCAAACAATATATACATCATATGAGAAAAGGATTTTAACTTTCAAAATTATTATATTGATAAGTAAATATATCTACTGTTAGATCCTTATACCAGCATTCCTCATTTTTCACTCTTTGTTTCATTGCAGCCATTTGGTAAATTCTAAAAAGTTCATTTTTTTCTCATTAAAGTACACTCTGCACCCCATCTTGACTGAAAAAAAAAACAAATGTAGAAATTTTTGCAAATTTATTAAAAAAGAAAAACTGAAATATCACATGGTCATAAATATTCAGACCCTTTGCTCAGTATTGAGTAGAAGCACCCTTTTGAGCTAGTACAGCCATGAGTCTTCTTGGGAATGATGCAACAAGATTTTCACACCTGGATTTGGGGATCCTCTGCCATTCTTCCTTGCAGATCCTCTCCAGTTCCGTCAGGTTGGATGGTGAATGTTGGTGGACAGTCATTTTCAGGTCTCTCCAGAGATGCTCAATTGGGTTTAGGTCAGGGCACTGGCTGGGCCAGTCAGGAATGGTCACAGAGTTGTTCTGAAGCCACTCCTTTATTATTTTAGCTGTGTGCTTAGGGTCATTGTCGTGTTGGAAAGTGAACCTTCGGCCAAGTCTGAGGTCCAGAGCACTCTGGAAGAGGTTTTCATCCAGGATCTCTGTACTTGGCCGCCTTCATGTTTCCTTCAATTGCAACCAGTCATCCTGTCCCTGTAGCTGAAAAACACCCCCATAGCATTATGCTGCCACCACCATATTTCACTGTTGGGATTGTATTGGGCAGGTGATGAGCAGTGCCTGGTTATCTCCACACATACCACTTAGAAATATCACCAAAAAGTTCTATCTTCGCCTCATCAGACCATAGAATCTTATTTCTCATAGTCTGGGAGTCCTTCATGTATTTTTGAGAAAACTCTATGCAGGCTTTCATATGTCTTACACTGAGGAGAGGCTTCCATTGGGCCACTCTGCCATAAAGACCCGACTGGTGGAGGACTGCAGTGATAGTTGACTTTGTGGAACTTTCTCCCATCTCCCTACTGCATCTCTGGAGCTCAGCCACAGTGATCTTGGGGTTCTTCTTTACCTTTGTCACCAAGGCTCTTCTCCCACGATTGCTCAGTTTGGTTGAACGGCCAGGTCTAGGAAGACTTCTGGTGGTCCCAAACTTCCTCCATTTAAGGATTATGGAGGTCACTGTGCTCTTAGGAACATTGAGTAATGCAGAAATTTCTTTTTGTAACCTTGGCCAGATCTGTGCCTTGCCACAATTCTGTCTCTGAGCTCCTTGGGCGGTTCCTTTGAGCTCATGATTCTCATTTGGTCTGACATGCACTGTGAGCTGTGAGGTCTTATATAGACAGGTGTGTACCTTTCCAAATAAAGTCCTATCAGTTTAATTAAACACAGCTAGACTCCAATGAAGGAGTAGAACCATCTCAAGGAGGAACACAAGGAAATGGACAGCATGTGACTTAAATATGAGGGTCTGAGCAAAGGGTCTGAATACTTATGACAATGTGATATTTCAGTTTTTCTTTTTTAATAAATTTGCAAACATTTCTACATTGTCTGTTTTTTTCAGTCAAGATGGGGTGCAGAGTGTACTTTAATGAGAAAAAAAATGAACTTTTTAGAATTTACCAAATGGCTGCAATGAAACAAAGAGTGAAAAATGTAAAGGGGTCTGAATACTTTACGTACCCACTGCATGTATAAAGGTGTATCACAGCTATTTTAAAGGGAAAAAAAAGGCCACATTGTTTTCAATTCTCTTCTATGGATAAACCTGATCCAAGTTTCTCAAAGTAGCAAAAGACAATGTATCCAGCATTCATAACTGGATAACTCATCCTGTGAAATTTTATCCTTTCAAGAACAATGCTCCATTAACACTCTAACAGATTTGAGTAACCAACATAATGATGATGTGGATAATAATCTTCCGGTTTTTCTTGTTTCTAATCCTAAATTTTACCCTTATCAATACCAGGGTAGCAGCTAGGGACAATTTTCAACATATTACAGAAAGGGACTTGAAAGAATATTTTTCCACACAAAAAAAAGACAGAATCTAACATGACTTACAAACGAAGAATGGAGCTTTAACAATTAAGGGAGAACCCAAATATAACAATACAAGCAGCTGACAAAGGAGGATCAATTGTCATTATGGATAATATGTTGTATCATAAATCAGTTATGGATCTTCTTTCAGATTCATCTACCTACCAGGAACTTTCCTCTTATCCTACTGACCATATATCTGCAAAGATGTCTAAATTGTTGGAAGAAGGAGTTATTTCCAAAAAGGAACAGGAATTTATTATGAATGAAACACCCACATGCCCGATCTTCCACGCTCTCTCAAAAACACACAAAGATCGTTTTCCCCCTCCCCTCTGACCCATTTTGGCTGCCATAAATTCACTGATGGAGAACTTATCATCGTGGCTTGACAACATTCTACAGCCCTTTGTGATACAAACAAGCAGCCATATAAAAGACACCAAACAGCTATTACAAATCATGGACAAAATCACATGGCATGACCATTATAACTGTTTCACAAGTGGTGTGATATCATTATACATGTGTATTCCACATGATGCAGCACTCACTGCACTGTCATAGCACCTGCATAAGTATACCTCCTTTTCAGATGATCTAATCATGTATATTCTGTCTGTAACCTCATTTCTATTAAGTAATAATTATTTTTATTTTGATTATAGGTATTATTTACTATTATTTACAGGTTCTGGGCTGTCCAATGGGGGTGAAATTATCCCCCTCCCTTGCAAATTTCTATATGGCGTGGTGAGATTTATTTTCAGCATCCATTCCATTGCACAATAACATTACATACTATGCAAGATACAATATATTGATCATCTGATTTTCATTTTTACTTCTAATTATTCTCCTTATGTTTCTTCATTTTCCAAATATTTGAATGAGAACAACATAAATCTGAAATTTACAGTAATCTGCCATGCCAGTATAACACCTTTTTTTGGATGTAACTCTGACAGGTAATGTGTATACTGGCAGAATTGATACAAAACTTTACAGAAAACCAGTGAGTGGTAATTTCATCCTGCACGCAACTAGTTGTCATGTAGTAAAGAACTTAACAGTGGGAGAATTTATAAGAGCACGGTGTGCGTGCTCTGAGGACACTAGTTTTAAAAGACAAAGTGCAGTGCTGGAAAACAGATTTCTCTCCCGTGGGTATAATAAACCACTACTAACCAGAGCTCAGGCTATCGCCAGCTCAAGAGACAGACACAGTCTCCTGCATGGTAAAAAAGTGGGAAATAAAAAAGAGGCAAAGAGATATTCTCCTAATGGTATTACCTTTACCAACACTAGTGATGAGCGAGCACTAAAATGCTCGGGTACTCGTTGCTCGGGTCAAGCAAATTGGAATTATTGGGTGCTCGACCCGAGCAACGAGCCCAATGTAAGTCTATGGGAAACTCGAGCATTTTTCAGGTGGCTCCCACAGGCGGTCTGCAGAGGGCCTAAAAATTGCCCAAATCGATAGGAACAGTGCTCAAATGACATGGAACAGCATTGGGAAGACCCCTGGAAGCATTTCTGACTCCGAGGTTACTGCTGTCAACAACGTTGTCAGAGTATTACGCACTTTTAAGGACTCACAATGAAACATACAAAAACAAAACCAAAATGGATTTTCCTGAGAAATATATTAAGGAACATCTTTTCCAGGGTAATATAAGGCAAAATAAATAACCCAAAACAAAAATACTCCTCCACACCTTGGGCTATGTTCACACGTAGCGTTTTTGATGCATTTTTGCACTTTTGCATTGCTTTCAACAAAGACAAATGCATTCACTTGGAAATGTCATTTTAACATTTTACAACCTTATCTCGCCATGTGGTGTGTGACACATCATCAGACACATGCATACAGTGCTGAAAAGACATGGGAACAGCATGGGGTAGACCTCTGGAAGCATTTCTGACTCCCAGGTCACTGCCTAAAAGTGTGCCCATCATAAGTGATCCTTGGCGCATGCAAAGATGCCTCCCGTCATGCACCTGTCGTTGCAGACTTGCAACAATCACCATCCACGTCCTTGTCCCAGTGCAGCGTTCAGCTGTTTCTACCTCATTCCTTGGAATTCAAGCGCAAGTATGCAGCCAGCCACCCAGCCACTCACAGGCTGCAATACTATCCTGCCAAATTTTCCACAGCTGCTTGCACTTGAAATGTGGCCTTTTAGGCTCGTGGAGGCGGAAGCTTTTCATAACCTCATGCCTGTGGTGGCCGGGTGTCCATACTCGGACCCCAGCCACCACTGTTTCTCCCAGTGTTGTCTCCGCCTTACACAAGCACGGGTCCCACAACATTACCCGTGCCCTCCCCAGTGCACTTACTGGTAAGGACTGCCTAACCACAAACACGTGGACAGGTGAATGTGGCCAGGGACGGTATGGAGCCAGTCCACAGCTTTTTATGCTGAGTTGTATTTCACCACAGCCTTATTCTTTAGCTTGGTGAAAGGACTTGGGAAACCATATCTACCCAGCTGTCATTTCTCCCAGGAAGTCCTCTAAAGCTGCTTTCACTTGAAATATGGCCTTTTAGGCTCGTGGAGGCGGAAGCTTTTCATAACCTCATGCCGGCGGCGGCCGGCTGTCCATACTTGGTCCCCAGCCACCATTATTTCTCCAGGTTTCGTCTCCGCCTTCCACAAGCACGGGCCCCACAACATTACCCGTGCCCTCCCCAGTGCACTTACTGGGAAGGACCGCTTACCCACAAACACATGGTCAGGTGAATGTGAACAGGGACGCTACAGAGCCAGTCCACAGCTTTTTTTTGCTGAGAGTTGTATTTAGCTTGGTGAAAGGACTGGCATAGAGGGCAACCATATCTACTCTGGGTGTGATTTCTCCGTCACCAGGTTCCCCCAATTGTCACACACGACCATGCCTGGCTGTATGTTCAGTGGTGAGAGCCACAGATCAGGCTGCTATGTTACAGCTTTCAACAACTCTGCAGCGATGAGCGGTTTGTCAATTAAGCATTAAGCATGTTATCTTCAGCACAGCCTGTTGCCGCTTGGCCAAGGCAGTGCTGCAGCGCTGTTAGCTTGTGACTGATGTCGTCATTTCGGAGATGGAGGAGGAGGTTCAGGAGCTGAACAATGTGATTACATTGAGGTTAAATTGGTGATGCTGTTTTTTATACTAAAGAAAGATCCTATTGTTTTTTTTTTTTTACGTTATTTTTTAGGACAAATGCATTCACAGAGAAAGGTCATTTTAACATTTTACACCCTTATCTGGGAATGTGGAGTGTGACACATCATCAGACACATCCTGTTTTATTTATGATGGAGGGACTCTGAAAGTCATAAAGCCTATTTTTATAGGGCCATAAGACAGCCCTTACTATTCTTAAAAGGCCAGCAGTCGGCCCTCGCTATTGTTAGAGAGCCATCAGCCGGTTATGCTTTGTTGTTCTCATTATTAAAAAGTGGGTCCCCTATACTGTTATTGCATATCCAGTGACTGCAAGGGCTGCCAAAAATTTGGACGCAAGCCAATACCCCTTTGAATAGACATAGAGGAGGGTCTCAGTAAAAAAATGTTCCCATTATAAAGGAGTGGGTGTCCTATAGTGGTAATGCCCATGCTGTGACTGCAAGGGCTGCCAAAATTTGGGAAAAATCCCACTAAGAATTTAAAGACACATAGAGCAGGGCCACAGTAATGACAAATTCCCATTAGAAAGGAGAGAGTCTGCTATACAGTTATAGGGTTTGCAGTGAGTCCAAAGGCTGGCCAATTTTAGGAAAAACCCCACTAAGAATTTAAAGACACATAGAGCAGGGCCACAGTAACAAGTGCGACATTTTCCCATTAAAAAGGAGAGGGTCTGCAATACAGTTATAGGGTATGCAGTGAGTCCAACGGCTGACCAATTTTAGGAAAAACCCCACTAAGAATTTAAAGACACAAAGAGCAGGGCCACAGTAACAAGTACGACATGTTCCCATTAGAAAGGAGAGAGTCTGCTATACAGTTATAAGGTATGCAGTGAGTCCAACGGCTGACCAATTTTAGGAAAAACCCCACTAAGAATTTAAAGACACATAGCGCAGGGCCACAGTAACGACAAATTCCCATAAGAAAGGAGAGAGTCTGCTATACAGTTATAAGGTATGCAGTGAGTCCAACGTCTGACAATTTTAGGAAAAACCTCAATAAGAATTTAAAGACACATAGAGCAGGGCCACAGTAACAAGGTACGACATGTTCCCATTAGAAAGGAGACGGTCTGCTATACAGTTATAGAGTATGCAGCGAGTCCAACAACTGCCAAAATTTGTGAAAAGCCCAACTAGCAATTTAAAGACACATTGACCTTGGCCACTATATCGACTTGTTCCCATTAGAAAAGAAAGGGCCTCCTATAAAGTTATACAGTATGCAGTGGGTCCAACGGGTGTCAAAATTTAGGAAAAACCCTTCTAACAATTTAAAAACACATAGAGCTGGGCCACAATATCGACATGTTACCAATAGAAAGGAGAGGGTCTGCAATACAGTTATAGGGTAAGAAGTGAGTCCAACAGCTGCCAACATTTAGGAAAAACGCCACTAACAATTTAAAGACACATTGAGATGAAAACAATATCAAAATGTTCACATTAGAAAGGAGAGGGTCTGCTATACAGTTATAGGGTATGAAGTGAGTCCAACAGCTGCCAATATTTAGGCAAAACCCCACTAACAATTTAAAGACACATAAAGCTGGGCCACAGTAACAAAATATTCCCATTAGAAACCAGTGGGTCTGCTATGCAGCTATAGGGTATGCAGTGAGTCCAACGGCTGCCAAAATTTAGGAAAAGCCCCACTAACAATTTAAAGACACATAGGACTGGGCCACAGTAATGACATGTTTACATTAGAATGGAGAGGGTCTGCTATACAGTTATAGGGTATGCAGTGAATTCAATGGCTGCCAAAATTTAGGAAAAAACACACTAACAATTTAAAGACACATAGAGCTGGGCCACAATAACGACTTGCTCCTATTAGAAAGGAGAGGGTCTGCTATACAGGTATAGGGTATGCAGTGATTCCAACGAATGCCAAAATTTAGGAAAAACCCCACTAACAATTTAAAGACACATAGAGCTGGGCCACAGTAACGATATGTTCCCATTAGAAAGGAGAGGGTTTGCTATATAGTTATAGGGTATGCAGTGAATCCAATGGCTGCCAAAATTTAGGAAAAACCCCACTAGCAATTTAAAGACACATAGAGCTGGGCCACAGTAATGATATGTTCCCATTAGAAAGGAGAGAGTCTGCTATACAGTTATAGAGTATGCAGTAATTCCAACGGCTGCCAAAATTTAGGAAAAACCCCACTAACAATTTAAAGACACATAGAGCTGGGCCACAGTAACGATATGTTCCCATTAGAAAGGAGAGGGTCTGCCATACTGTTATAGGGTATGCAGTGAGTCCAATGGCTGCTAAAATTTAGAAAAAAAACACTAACAATTTACAGACACATAGAACTGGGCCACAGTAACGACATGTTTCCATTAGTAAGGAGAGGGTCTGCTTTCAGTTATAGGGTATGCAGAGTCCAACAGCTGTCAAAAATTAGGAAAAGCCCCACTTACAATTTAAAGATACATAGAGCAGGGCCACAGTAACGACATGTTCCCATTAGAAAGGAGAGGGTCTGCTATTCAGTTATAGGGTATGAAGTGAGTCCAACAGCTGCCATCATTTAGGCAAAACCCCACTAACAATTTAAAGACACATAAAGCTGGGCCACAATTACAAAATCTTCCCATTAGAAACCAGTGGGTCTGCTATACAGCTATAGGGTATGCAGTGAGTCCAACGGCTGCCAAAATTTAGGAAAAGCCCCACTAACAATTTAAAGACACATAGGACTGGGCCACAGTAATGACATGTTTACATTAGAATGGAGAGGGTCTGCTATACAGTTATAGGGTATGCAGTGAATTCAATAGCTGCCAAAATGTATGAAAAACCCCATTAACAATTTAAAGACACATAGTGCTGGGACACATTAATGACATGTTCCCATTAGAAATGAAAGGGTCTGATTTACAGTTATAGGGTATGCAGTGGGTCCAACGGCTGCCCGAATTTAGGAAAAACCCCACTAACAGTTTAAAGACACATAGAGCTCGGTGACAGTAACGACATGTTCCCATTAGAAAGGAGAGGGTCTGCAATATAGTTATAGGGTATGCAGTGAATCCAATGGCTGCCAAAATTTAGGAAAAAACACACTAACAATTTAAAGACAAATAGAGCTGGGCCACAGTAACGACATGCTCCTATTAGAAAGGAGAGGGTCTGCTATACAGTTGAAGAGTATGCAGTGATTCCAACGGCTGCCAAAGATTAGGAAAAACCCCACTAACAATTTAAAGACACATAGAGCTGAGCCACAGTAACGATATGTTCCCATTTGAAAGGAGAGGGCCTGCCATACTGTTATAGGGTATGCAGTGAGTCCAATGGCTGCTAAAATTTAGAAAAAAGAAACTAACAATTTACAGACACATAGAACTGGGCCACAGTAACGACATGTTCCCATTAGTAAGGAGAGGGTCTGCTTTCAGTTATATGGTATGCAGTGAGTCCAACAGCTGTCAAAAATTAGGAAAAGCCCCACTTACAATTTAAAGACACAGAGCAGGGCCACAGTAACGACATGCTCCTATTAGAAAGGAGAGAGTCTGCTATACATTTATAGAGTAGGCAGTGAGTCCAACAGCTGCCAAAACTTGGGAAAAGCCCCACTAACAATTTAAAGACACATTGACCTTGGCCACTATATCGACTTGCTCCCATTAGAAAGGAAAGGGTTTGCTATACAGTTATATGGTATGCAGTGGGTCCAACAGCTGCCAAAATTTAGGAATAGTCCCACTAACAATTTAAACACACATAGAGCTGGGGCACAGTAACGACATGCTCCCATTTGAAAGGAGAGGGCCTGCTAAACACTTATAGGGTATGCAGTGGGTCCAACGGCTGCCCAAATTTAGGAAAAACCCTACTAACAATTTGAAGACACATTGACCTGGGCCACAATATCAACTTGTTCCCATTAGAAAGGATAGGGTCTGCTATACAGTTAGAGGGTATGCAGTGGGTCCAATGACTGCCAAAATTTAGGAAAAACCCTACTAACAATTGAAAAAAACATAGAGCTGAGCCACAATAATGGCATGCTCCCACTAGAAAGGAGAGTGTGTGCTATACAGTTATAAGGTATGCAGTGAGTCCAACGGCTGCCAAAATTTAGAAAAAATCCCACTAACAATTTAAAGACACATAGAGCTGGGCCACAGTAACGAAATGTTCCCATTAGAAAGCAGTGGGCCTGCTATAAAGCTACAATGTATGCAGTGAGTCCAACAGCTGTGAAAATTCAGGAAAACCCCACTAACAATTTAAAGACACATAGAGCTTGGCCATAGTAATGACTTGTTCCCATTATAAAGGAGAGGGTCTGTTATACAGTAAAAGGGTATACAGTGGGTCCAATGGCTGCCAAAATTTAGGAAAAACCCTACTAACAATTTAAAGACACATTGAGCTAGGCCACAATATCAAAATGTTCCCATTAGAAATGAAAGAATTTGTTATACAGTTATAGGGTATGCAGTGAATTCAATAGCTGCCAAAATGTATGAAAAACCCCATTAACAATTTAAAGACACATAGTGCTGGGACACATTAATGACATGTTCCCATTAGAAATGAAAGGGTCTGATTTACAGTTATAGGGTATGCAGTGGGTCCAACGGCTGCCCGAATTTAGGAAAAACCCCACTAACAGTTTAAAGACACATAGAGCTCGGTGACAGTAACGACATGTTCCCATTAGAAAGGAGAGGGTCTGCAATATAGTTATAGGGTATGCAGTGAATCCAATGGCTGCCAAAATTTAGGAAAAAACACACTAACAATTTAAAGACAAATAGAGCTGGGCCACAGTAACGACATGCTCCTATTAGAAAGGAGAGGGTCTGCTATACAGTTGAAGAGTATGCAGTGATTCCAACGGCTGCCAAAGATTAGGAAAAACCCCACTAACAATTTAAAGACACATAGAGCTGAGCCACAGTAACGATATGTTCCCATTTGAAAGGAGAGGGCCTGCCATACTGTTATAGGGTATGCAGTGAGTCCAATGGCTGCTAAAATTTAGAAAAAAGAAACTAACAATTTACAGACACATAGAACTGGGCCACAGTAACGACATGTTCCCATTAGTAAGGAGAGGGTCTGCTTTCAGTTATATGGTATGCAGTGAGTCCAACAGCTGTCAAAAATTAGGAAAAGCCCCACTTACAATTTAAAGACACAGAGCAGGGCCACAGTAACGACATGCTCCTATTAGAAAGGAGAGAGTCTGCTATACATTTATAGAGTAGGCAGTGAGTCCAACAGCTGCCAAAACTTGGGAAAAGCCCCACTAACAATTTAAAGACACATTGACCTTGGCCACTATATCGACTTGCTCCCATTAGAAAGGAAAGGGTTTGCTATACAGTTATATGGTATGCAGTGGGTCCAACAGCTGCCAAAATTTAGGAATAGTCCCACTAACAATTTAAACACACATAGAGCTGGGGCACAGTAACGACATGCTCCCATTTGAAAGGAGAGGGCCTGCTAAACACTTATAGGGTATGCAGTGGGTCCAACGGCTGCCCAAATTTAGGAAAAACCCTACTAACAATTTGAAGACACATTGACCTGGGCCACAATATCAACTTGTTCCCATTAGAAAGGATAGGGTCTGCTATACAGTTAGAGGGTATGCAGTGGGTCCAATGACTGCCAAAATTTAGGAAAAACCCTACTAACAATTGAAAAAAACATAGAGCTGAGCCACAATAATGGCATGCTCCCACTAGAAAGGAGAGTGTGTGCTATACAGTTATAAGGTATGCAGTGAGTCCAACGGCTGCCAAAATTTAGAAAAAATCCCACTAACAATTTAAAGACACATAGAGCTGGGCCACAGTAACGAAATGTTCCCATTAGAAAGCAGTGGGCCTGCTATAAAGCTACAATGTATGCAGTGAGTCCAACAGCTGTGAAAATTCAGGAAAACCCCACTAACAATTTAAAGACACATAGAGCTTGGCCATAGTAATGACTTGTTCCCATTATAAAGGAGAGGGTCTGTTATACAGTAAAAGGGTATACAGTGGGTCCAATGGCTGCCAAAATTTAGGAAAAACCCTACTAACAATTTAAAGACACATTGAGCTAGGCCACAATATCAAAATGTTCCCATTAGAAATGAAAGAATTTGTTATACAGTTATAGGGTATGCCGTGAGTCCAACGGCTGCCAAAATTTATGAAAAAACCCACTAACAAATTAAACACACATAGAGCTCGGCCACAGTAACGACATGTTCACATTAGGAAGGAGAGTGTCTGCTATATAATTATAGAGTATGCAACAAATCCAATGGCTGCCAAAATTTAGGAAAAAGCACACTAACAATTTAAAGACAAAGAGAGCTGGGCAACAATAACGGCATGTTCCCATTATAAAGGAGAGGGTCTACAATACAGTTATAGGATATGCAGTGAGTCCAACGGCTGCCAAAATTTAGGAAAAACCCCACTAACAATTTAAAGACACATAGAGCTGGGCCACAGTAACGACATGCTCCAATTAGAAAGGAGAGGGTCTGCTATTCAGTTACAGAGTGTGCAGTGAGTCCAAAAGCTGCCAAAATTTAGGAAAAGCCCCACTAACAATTTAAAGGCACATAGAGCTGGGTCACAGTAATGACATGCTCCCATTAGAAAGGAAAGGGTCTGCTATACAGTTATAGAGTATGCAGTGGGTCCAATGGGTTTCAAAATTTAGGAAAAACCCTTCTAACCATTTAAAGACACATAGAGCTGGGCCACAGTAGCGACATATTTCCTAACAATTTAAATACACATAGTTCTGGGACTCAATATCGACATGTTTTTATTAGAAAGGAGAGGGTCTGCCATACAGTTATAGGGTATGAAGTGAGTCCAATGGCTGCCAAAATTTAGGCAAAACCCCACTACCAACTTAAAGACACATAGA
Source organism: Phyllobates terribilis (assembly GCF_046119375.1). Lineage (NCBI taxonomy): Eukaryota > Metazoa > Chordata > Amphibia > Anura > Dendrobatidae > Phyllobates > Phyllobates terribilis. Next base: position 192,633,641 of record NW_027362772.1, on the reverse strand, counting down.
GCTGGGCCACAGTAACAAAATGTTCCCATTAGAAAGCAGTGGGTCTGCGATACAGCTATAGGGTATGCAGTGAGTCCTATGGCTGAAAAAATTTAGGAAAACCCCCACTAACATTTTAAAGACACCTAGAGCTGGGCCACAGTAACAAAATGTTCCCATTAGAAAGACATGGGTCTGCTATACAGTTATAGGGTATGCAGTGAGTCCTATAACTGCAAACATATAGGAAAAACCCTACTAATAATTTAAAGACACATAAAGTTGGGCCACAGTAACAGCATGTTCCCATTAGAAAGAAGAGGTCTGCTATACAGTCATAGGGTATGCAGTGGGACCAATGGCTGCCAAAATTTATTAAAAACTTTACTAGCAATTTAAAGACTCAGAGAGCTGGGCCACAGTAATGACATTTTCAGATTAGAAAGGAGAGGGTCTGTTATTCAGTTATAAGGTATGCAGTGAGTTCAACAGCTGCCAAAATTTAGGAGAAACTTCAATAACAATTTAAAAACACATAGAACTGGGCCACAGTAACGACATGTTCCCATTAGAAAGGAGAGGGTCTTTTATACAATTATAGGTTATGCAGTAGGTCCAACGGCTACCAAAATTTAGGAAAAACCCTTCTAACCATTTAAATACACATAGAGCTGGGCCACAGTAGCGACATATTTCCTTTAGAAAAGAGTAGATCTGCTTTACAGATATAGAGTATGCAGTAGGTCCAACTTCAATATTTAGGAAAAACCCCACTAACAATTTAAAGACACTTAGAGCTGGGCCACAAAAATGGCATCTTCCTATTAGAAAGGTGAGGGTGTGCTATACAGTTATAGGGTATGAAGAGGGTTCAACGGCTGCCAAAATTCAGGGAAAACCCCACTAACAATTTAAAGACACATAGAGCTGGGCCACAGTAACAAAATGTTGCCATGAGAAAACAGTGGGTCTGCCATACAGCTATAGGGTATGCAGTGAGTCCAACGGCTGCCAAAATTCAGGAAAAACCCCACTAACAATTTAAAGACACTTAGAGCTGGGCCACAGTAACAACATTTTCCTAGTAGAAAGGACAGGGTCTGCTTTTCAGTTATAGTGTATGCCGTGAGTCCAACGGCTGCCAAAATTTGAGAAAAGCCCTACTAACAATTTATAGACACATAGAGCTGGGACACAATATTGATATTAGAAAGGAGAGGGTCTGCTATATGTGAGAGTGTGAACTGTGATAGCAGCAGGAGAGCATTAGGACCCTGTGGCTTTTGCCTGGCTGAGCTCAGAGCAGGGGCAGAGCTGGAGACCCTGTGTGTTCTGAGGGAGTCTGCTGTGTGAGAGGCTAGACAGGAAGTCTGTGAGAACTGAGCTGCAACAAGACGCTGTCTCTACAAGCTTCCCTGTGGAGATTGTTAACCCCTGTCCCTGGTGAAGCTGTGTCCCTGCTTAAGAACAAGTGCTGAGCTGGGGAAAGCTGTGTGGCTCTTTGGAGTTTTGTGGAAGTCCATTTGAGTGGACTAGAGACTTTGTGCTGAAGGAGCCAAGTGTCGAGTGAGAAGGGAAAGAGACTGAGGAATCCATTTCTGTGACGGAGCACGTGGTCGGTGGACTGGAACAGAGTGAGTGACTGCGAGAGGAGAGAAGGGGTCCGGTGCCATTCACATTGAGAGGATACTGACAAGCTTTGTGAAGAGAAATTCCCAGACCTTAACCTGAGGCTACAGGACTAAAGTCCCCGGCGTGTGGGCTCGGCATCGGCCGACAAGACAAGGAACCTTTGCTGATTTTGTGAACATTGCTTTTGTTTTGGCGCCAAAGTTTTCCGGGACTAGCTGCAGCCACCGCGATTCACAGGCCTGTGATAGACTACATCTGAGGTTAACGGTACCGTAACTTTACGATACCCGGGTATCCTTATAATAGGGGTATAAGAGCAATTGGTATAGTTTCATGCATTGTTATTGTTAATAGTGATAGGATTGTACTCAGTGTGCCATCTCAGGGGGTCCCTATAGACCGCCCGCACTAGACTGACATTGTGTTTAGGTAAAATTGTTCCAGATCACTAGAATAATTCACATAAGCTGGAAACCTTGAGATTGGCACATTGATTTCAGCTTTGGCTGATTGTGTGTATTTAGTAGGGACAGTGTCCCAGGTAGAACCTGAGACTGATTCATGCAATACTGAATTTTAGTCTTATCCCTGTTTTAGTAAAGAAAGTGTTGTTTATTGCTGTCTCTGTCTCAGTTTGTGACTCACTAGATCTCTCTCGGACCTCCGGTCATTACACTATGCAGTTATAGAGTATGAAGTGAGTCCAATGGCTGCCAAAATTTAGGCAAAACCCCACTCATAATTTAAAGACACATAGAACTGGGTCACAATAATGTCATCTTCCTATTAGAAAGAAGAGGGTGTGCTTTACAGTTATAAGGTATAAAGTGGGTCCAACGGCTGCGAAAATTAATGGAAAACCCCACAAACAATTTAAAGACACATAGAGCTGGGCCACAGTAACAAAATGTTCCAATCAGAAAGCAGTGGGTCCGCTATTCAGTTATAGAGTATGCAGTGGGTCCAATGGCTGCCAAAATTTAGGAAAAATCCCATTAACAATTTAAAGACACATAGAGCTGGGCCACAGTAATGACATTTTCCTAGTAGAAAGGAGTTGGTCTGCTATTCAGTTATAGCGCATACAGTGAGTCCAATGGCTGCCAAAATTTAGGAAAACCCCCACTAACAATTTAAAGTCACATAAAGCTGGGCCACAGTAGCAGCATGTTCCCATTAAAAAGGAGAGGGCCTGCTATTCAGTTATAGGGTATACAGTGAGTCCAATGTCTGCCAAAATTTAGGAAAATCCCCATAAACAATTTAAAGACACATAGAGCAGGGCCACAGTAATGACATGTTCCCATTAGAAGGGAGAGGGCCTGCTAAACAATTATAGGGTATGCAGTGGGTTCAACGGCTGCCAAAGTTTAGGAAAAACCCTATTAATAATTTAAAGACACATTGATCATGGCCTCAATATCGACTTGTTCCCGTTAGAAAGGAAACGGTCTGCTATACAGATATAGGGTATGCAGTGGGTCCAAAGGCTGCTGAAATAAGGGAAAACCCCATAAACTGTTTAAAGACACATAGAGCTGGGTCACAGTAGCAGCATGTTCCCATTAGAAAGGAGAGGGTCTGCTATACAGTTATAGGGTTTGCAGTGGGTCCAACGGCTGCCAAAATTTAGGAAAAACCCCACTAACAGTTTAAAGACACATAGAGCTATGTCACAGTAATGACATGATCCCATTAGAAAGAAGAGGGTCTGCTATACAGTTATAGGGTATGCAGTGAGTCCAATGGCTGCCAAATTTACAAAAAATCCCACTAGCAATTTAAACACACATAGTGCTTAGCCACAGTGATGACATGTTCATATTAGAAAGGAGAGGGTCTTCTATATAGTTATACAGTCTGTAGTGATTCCATAGGCTGCCAAAATTTAGGAAAAACCCCAATAACAATTTAAATACACAAATATCTGTGCCACATTTTCTAATGGGAACATGTCGCTACTGAGGCCCACCTCTATGTGTCTTTCAATTTTTTTTTAGATTTTCCCCACATTTTGGCAGCCCTTGCAGTCACTACATACGCAATAACGTATGAGACCCACTCTTTAGTAATGGGAACAACAAAGAATAGCCTACTGCTGACCCTTTAAGAATAGTAAGGGCCGCCTGATGGCCCTATAAAAATAGTGTTTGTGACTTTCAGAGTCCCTCCTTTATGAATGAAACAGTATGTGTCTGATGATGTCTCACACATCACATGGCAAGATAAGGTAGTAAAATGTTAAAATGACAATTCCCGGTGAACGTATTTTTCACTGTTGAAAGCAATGCAAAAGTGCAAAAACGCATAAAAAATGCTACGTGGCCGCCGGAAAAATGCTCGTGTTTCCCATAAACTTACACTGGGTTTGCTACTCGGTCTGAGCACTCGAGCATTCCAATTTGCTCGACCCAAGCAACGAGTACACGAGCATTTTAGTGCTCGCTCATCACTAATCCTACTGTGTTTTTATGTTTTTTTTATGTCTCTTCAAGTGTATTAGAGTGCATAATAATTTTTGTCAGCACCTGTGAATAGCTTTACTGACACACTGCTACAAACTCTAAATGGATACCAATATTTTCCACGTTCACTACAAATTTCTGGATTTTTATCGCTCTAATATGGAAAAGATCTGGCTGTATTCTGCACTGCTAACAAGCAAATGGAGCAGAAAAATGGTGTACTCTTTATTGCTTTTTAAGCAAATAATCAGGATTAAGATTAAAAAAAAATTAGCCCTGGCTCCTGATATCTGGGGCTATGTTTACAAATATCTGTAACAGCAGGATCAGACAGAACGTGCAATGGACACTCTTGTGCTGCATACACTGCCACAAACTCTGCCTGCCTGCCTTTCTTTTTAAGCAAATAATCAGGATTAAGATGAAAAAAATTAACCCTGGCTCCTGATATCTGGGGCTATGTCTACAAATATCTATAACAGCGGGATCAAACAGAATGTGCATTGGACTCTCTTGTGCTGCATATACTACCACAAACCCTGCCTGCCTGCCTTGCTTTTTAAGCAAATAATCAGGACTAAGATAAAAAAGCTGAAAAAAAGAAAAAAAAATGAAAAAACTGACTGGCACTTCCAAAACAAGAAATAGGTGTGAACAGGTGCTTACTTGGAGCAGCTACCTCCATATACAATTCAACTCAACTAACACAAACCCTACCTGCCTGCCTAACTCCTGCTATCACCACTGAAGATATGCAGCTGGATTAGTCCTCAGAAGGACTGTTAGTTCAGATGGATATATAGATATGTTGTGGAATACCTACACTAACTATTAAACAAGCGAATATCTCCCTCACCCAGCAGTAGCTCTACCTACTCTGCCTCTTTCCGGGGTAGATTGTAATGTGCCTAGCGGCACCAGGCCTTAGATAGACCAGATGACGCTATGCTGCCAGCCAATCACTGTAATGCCATAACCAACATGGCTACGGCATTACAGTGTGTGGCAAGCATGTTCATTGGAACCAAAACAAATAAAGTCCAGTGGAGGAACCCTTATTTTGGCATTTTTCTTAAAATCTTTTTATTCTTCAACAATCCTTAAAAGAACATCATTCCTTTTCGGACTAGGTATGTACATACAGTGGGCACTTTATGGCAGTATAGAGGACACAGCTGTCCAGGAACAGACTACGCATGTTCATTGGCTAAAGAGAGTTCCCGCCCGAACAACCCAGAAATACTGGCCGAGCACCGAGCATGTCGAGCAGGGTGATGCTGGGGCGAATACCAAGTAGTAGTACATTCGCTCATCATTAGTAGGAGACAGTCACTCTGCAGCTGGCTGCAGAAGGTCATTTCATCTAGCATTGCAGATGCCTTCTTAATCTGTCTGCTTTTAGGACCCAGAGGCTACCTCCCTTCTGCTTTAATTGACATACACTCGTCTGGGTGTTAAAAACCTCTCAGTTTGCTTCTGGGACTTGCCGGTGATATTTCTATGTTTCTTGGCTCTGGCTGGAGTACTAGCAGCTCCTTCTCTGGTGCCCTTGGAAGACTGTTGGCGTTTCTTCTCTGGTGACTGCTCTAGCTAAGTTATCCCCCTTTGTTTGTCTCCCTTGCTGTCTTTTGTTTGTGGTGGGGACTAACCAGTGCTCATCCCCCCTTCCCTATCCAGGGCCTAGCTCTAGGGATATACAAGACTTAGGTTTCCTGCTTGGTGGTTTGTGTGGAACCAATATAGAGACGGTAGAGTAGGCAGGGTGATATTAGGGGTCTCCACTCCCCAGTTCCCTAGTGTCTGGGCTTCCTTTCCCCAATCCATTTGTGTTGCACTTTGTCTTTCCCACACTGTGCGTGACAAATCTATTGTATTCAGAATCTGCTAAGTGTCTGACGCATAGACAAACAAGGTGGTCTCTATTCTTCACCAGATTCAACTTTTTTCGTGACGTATAGGCCAGGGGATAAGGGTGTTAAGGCGAATGCCTTATCCGGTTGTTTTTCTGGGGGTGGAGAAACTTGTGAACCGGTACCTATACTACAGAAAGGAGTAGTTATAACTGCTATAAGTTCTGACTTTGAGAAAGTGGTTATAGAGCGGAGGGGACGCCCCGGCTGCCTGTTCTTTAGGTAAACTGTTCGTACCTGTGAATCTACATCTTAGAGTTATAAGTGAACATCATGATTCTGTCTTAGCTGGACACCCTGGAAGTAAAGGTATCTCAAATCTCCTTACTAGGCATTTTTTGTGGTCTGGGGCCATCAGGATGTTTGGGAGTATGTTGCTGCCTGTAGTGTGTGTGCACATTCTAAGACCCCTCATACTCGTCCATCTGAATCTCTCCAACCATTGGCGATTCCCAGTAGACCTTGGACTCATTTATCAGTAGATTTCATTGCTGACAACCAATCAATTGGGTAAGTAAGGGCAATTTACCAGTATCTGCAGGAAATACAATTATTTTGGAAGTGTTGGTTCAGCAATATGTCTCATTTTATAGCACTGTTTGCCTTACCCAATGCCAAGACCTTGGCTCAAATTTTCATTAAAAAAATCTGAAAATTACATAGGATTCCTGCTGATATTGTTTGTAACAGGGGGGGTGAAATTTATTTCCAAGTTTTGGTAAGCGTTTTGCACTCGGTTGTGGATGCATCTGTCATTTTCCTCAGCTTTTCATTCACAGTCCAATGGGTGAACTGAACACGTTAACCAGAATCTTGAGACTAATCTTAGGTGTTTTGTGTCTGAGAATCCGGAAGATTGGGCTACTTATTTACCTGTAACTGAATTTGTGGTAAATAACCATTGTCATGAGTTTACTGGTAAGTCCCCATTCTTCGGGGTCTATGGTTTTCATCCTCAATTCAGCTCATTTAATAGGAATCATTCCTCAAGATTACCTGAAGAAGAATGATTTTCATTATCTATTACGTCTGTGTGGCAGGAGGTTCTTAAAAATTTGAAGAAGATGGGTTCCAAATATAACAGTGTGGCTGATTGGAGACATGTGGTGGGTCCAGATCTATGGGTTGGTGATTTGGTGGTGTTCTCCTAAAGGAACATTAAGTTGAAGGTTCAGTCTTGGAAACTGGATGCCAGGATCATCGGTCCTGACAAGATTGTGGCCGTCGTCAATCCTGTAGCATTTCGCCTTGCTTTGCCACCTACTTTTAGGATTTACAATGTGTTTCACCGGTCTTTGCTCAAAAAATACATCATGTCTTCTGAACCATCACCACTACCTCCATTTCCAGTCTTGTTTTATGGGAATTTGGAGTTTCATATAGCTAAGATCATGGATACACGCTTGGTTCATTGGTCTCTTCAGAATCTGGTACACTTGAAGGGTTACGGTCCTGAAGAGAGGATGTGGATACCATCATCTGATGTCCATATGGTTAGGTTGATTCGGTCCTTTCATATGATACATCCTGATAAACCCAGCCCTGAGGCTTAGTGGATCCCTCTCAGAAGGTGGGGCACTGTCAAGGCTTTAGCGTGACAGAGAGGAGCCAGAAAACCGCAGTGTCTGAGTTCATGTACTCCTGCATTGAATAGAAGCACTTCTTCCTCTTATTGAATGGTGCTGGTTTCTTTCAGCACTGCAGGAGTTAAACTGCTCAGCCTTGAGTCTCTGTAGCTTCCTTCTTGGAAGTTCTCAGCTGTGCAGTATCAGCCACTCCCCTCTCTGCTCTAGTAGTAGTCTCTGCCCTGGCAATCTGGATTGTTAAGTCTTGTACAGCATGGTGAGGAGGGGAGAATTTGGTGCTCGATAGAAGCATTTAAGGAGAGTTGTTCTGTGACTATTGCTTGGTGTTTTGGCTGTGTGTATAGTCCCTTCCTCTTCTATTTTTGTTTACCCTCCTAATCCCTTCAGTGTTTTCCTCTGTTGTCCGTGAGTGCAAATTTTGTATATTTGGTATTTTCAGTCATCCCTGTGCGTTCTTTTCTTGTGTGTCTGATTTGTATATTTACATACACTATTCCTCCCAACTTCCCTGGGTGGGACAGATAAGGGCTGATTCAGAAGTACAGCAAGGTATACATGGCCCCAGCATCTTCGCCATCAGAAGTAACCTGGGGGGCAGGGATAGCTAGGGTGCCCCAAGCGTTAGGGACAGGGTAATAGCCCCTGGTCCTGGGTTATCAGACAACAGTATCATTGCAGCGGGTTGTCTGAGTGGAGTCGTTACCCCTGTGTTGACATGATGCTGGACCAGGGGTGTTCGACCAGGCTGACTCATGCACAAGGAGCCATATGTTCTAAGCAGTTGTATTACCTGCTGCTACTGTGATGGACCCAGTCGATCCCACAATGGGACATCCGCTACCCCCATTCCTATTTTGGATTCCACCAATAAATCTGGGATCTGGTCCATATCTGGGTATTTTAAAGGGGAACAACAAACTGCTAAGTTGGTGACCTCCCTTTCCTCATAAGCTAAAGCCAGGCTAAAGCATGTTGACATGATAGGTCCGTTCACGAACACCTGCTTGATCAAAAGCCCCAGTGTAGACAATCTCCCCGCATTTCTGGTAATGGTGAAAGGACCTGTCTACATGGCTTGCAGCTTTTTTTTACATACTGGTACTAGTACTATATCCTTCTGTCCACAGGTAAATTCTCTGATTCTGGCAGCACGGTTCTAACACCGTTGTTGCCTTTCCTGAGCTATCTCTAAATTCCCATGGGCTAAGGCCTTGATGTACCTAATCTTTTCCCTAAACTTTTGGTCATGACCAGAATGGGGACCTCTTCTGTGGGGAAAAAGCCCTCCCAACTCTCTCGTATCAGCTCCAAAGGCCCTCATACTTTTTGGCTGTACAGCAATTCGAAGGGAGAGAACACGGTAGAATCCAGCGGCAGTTCCCGGTAGGCGAAAAGGAGCTGCTGCAGGTTTTTCTCCCAGTCTCCCCCCTCAGACTCCACATACCGACTAATAAGCTGCTTGAGCTTTCCACTGAAATGCTCACACAACCCGTTAGTTTTGGGGTGGTAGGGAGTGGTACACATGGGGCAGACCCCATGTTTCTCTCAGAGGGTCTGAATCAGCTTGCTTTGGAACTGGGTCCCCTGGTCGGTCAATACCTTCTGCAGGAACCCTATTCAACTAGAAATGTCCAGTAGAGCTTGAGCCACAGGCTCCGCATCTATGGATGACAGGGCAATGGTCTCTGGTTAGTGGGTGGCAAGGTCAACCAGGGTGAGGATGAACCTCTTTCCGCTGTGACTGGGGGCAGCTAAAGGGCCTACTAAATCTATGGCAACCCTCTGGAATGGTTTACCTGTCAAGGGCATGGATTGGAGCGGGTCACATGTGTAAGAAAGTCTCTTACTGAGAGCTAAGGCAGATAGAAATGAACCGCGGCAAAGGAGCGCTAGGGTAGCAATATGCTCCACAACGCGTTTCGATGGTCAGAGCCATCTTCATCAGGTGGTATAATTGACAAAAGGGAAGTGACATACTTTATAGGATGATTACACCAATGAAATGCGGCATAAAACATTACAATTAAAAACAACATTAAAAATACCATTAAAAATACCAAAAAAAAAAAACACAAAAGACAACATGAAGAAACCGACATAGAAACTGAACATGATTAAAAACCTAGATAAAAACCTATATTGACAACTAAAAAATAGGATTGCAATAATCAATGATTAAGGGTTGCTAATGACCTACCACATTTTCAATGGTTAAATTTAACCCTTCAGGGGCCAACGTACTCAATTTGAAGATCCAATAACTCTCTTTTTTTATAAGAATACCCAATCAATCAGGTACATTGTCAGCTACCTGGTCAATTATGGTAAGCCTTAAAAAATGTTTGTTTTTTTTATGAACCTCACTGAAGTGTTTAGAAACACTGTGTAGTACGGATATTATGTCTATGCTTATTAAGTCGAGCATGCATTGTTTGAATCGTGCGGCCCACATACTGCAGACTGCACGTACAATGCAATAAATTTACCACATAAGTGGATTGACAATCTACATGGCAATTAATCACAAATGTTTTGCACGTTGTTTGAGAAGTAAATGATTTAGCACCATTCTCGATGGTGCCACAGCACAGACTTTTGGGGGTTCGACATGAAAAACACCCTGCATTAGCAACACCACCTGCCCCATGCAGGGTGCAACTAAATTACAAAGGATACAAGAATAGGATCACCCTTCAGGATAAACCAAAATGTATTAAGCATATTTTGAATAATAACCCGAGACTGATTATATGTAGTTTCACAACTCCACCTACTCCATTTTAAATTCTGCTTTTTCTTATTACATTCTGCTGCTTCAATTTTATTAATGCAATAATCTTGGAAGAGAGAGCTCGTTCTCTGAAATGCATCATATAATATTTTTTTGGGGAAACCCTTTTGTCTAAACCGTTCCTTCAGGATTTTTGACTCTTTCATGAAATCAGAGTCACTGGTGCAATTTTTATGTATCCGCCAGTATTGGCCATAGGGTACATTTATAATCTACTTGGGGAGATGTCCACTGTCAAAGCAAAGATAGCTGTTAACATCCACGTCTTTGAGATGTGTAAATGTGGACAGTCTCCCCTGGTCATCAAGGTATACCACCAAATCTAAATATTAAAGAGCAGTATCAGATATAGATGCAGTAAAGAAAATCCCCCAAGAGTTTGTATTCAGATTGTCCACAAATTGCATGGCCTCATCTTTTGAACCAGTCCATAAAAAGAACAGGTCATCAATAAAACAACGATAAAAGGCTATATATCTCATATAAGCGGGCGGCTGCGCGATAAAGACACACTCAAATAGCCCCATAAACAAGTTAGCATAACTTGGGGCTAATCTCGTCCTCATCGCGCAGCCCTTTAGTTGATGTTAAATGAAGCTATCAAAAGTGAAAACATTATTACTCAATATGAATCTAACAGCTTCTTTCAAAAATTCATTCTGCTCCCCAGGTATAGCAGCATCAGCAGAAAGAAAATGATCTAGAGCCGCAAGGCCAAGATGGTGAGGAATGTTGCTATAAAGAGCGGTGACATCCATCGTGAGCAACAAACAGTTAGTCAAAGGTGGCATTCTCTTCAGTAAGCTGATTAATTGAGAAGAATCCCTTAAATAGGAATCCAAGCTCAATACATATTTCTGTAGAAAAAGTTTGATATAATGTGAAAGATTGCAAGTGATGGACCCTACACCAGATATTACAGGGCGACCTGGAGGGTTTATTGTACTTTTGTGGACCTTCGGGAGGAAGTACAAATATGGGACCTGGAAACGAGGGATGTCCAAATACATTTTCTCCTGTTTATTCAAAATACCCTTACTAATAGCATCCTTGATGAGGTCCTTGTACTTCAAAAAGATAGAGATAGAGGGATGAGAATCAAGCTTCTCATAAAATTCTGGATCGTTCAGGATTTGTCTTCTCTCCCCAAGATACCAACTCCTATTCATAATAACAATACTACCTCCTTTATCAGCACTTTTGATAATGATTTCTTTATTCGTCCTCAGGGAATCAATCGCCTGCCTTTCACCGAGACTCAAATTATCTTTTCTCTTTAAATAGGGAATGGAACGAATTTCCTTCAGAGCCAATTGCTGGAACCCTTATGATACAAGGGAGAAAAATTTGTAGAGTTACCTTTTACTGTAACATGAGAAAATGAACCTCCAGGGTCCCCCAAAGAAATTGCAGGTCTGCTCCTTTCTTGTATTAAAAAATGACGCTGAACCGTGAGTTTCCTAAAAAATTCATTGAAATCTAAATATAAAGAAAAAGCATTTAATGGGGTATTGGGGCAAAAGGAAAGACCCCAATGGAGAAGTGTGGCACCCCAGAAGTCTGGATGCCACATTGGCATTGCCTCCCTCACAGGGGGTGATGCCATGCCTAGAAGCAAGGAGGGGTCTCCTTATCAGGTGACACCAGCATCCAACACATTTCCTGGCCCCAGACCAGAAGGGGGAGCTCTAACCCGTTTGTAGGTGAGCTTCCCCTTCAAACTGGAGCCTGGAGGCGGGGTTTAGAAAAGTTAGTTGGAGTGAGGATTTAATGATTGTTCAGGAACAAGGGCCACAGCATAGCTATAAGCAGCAGGGCCAAAGAGGATAGCACAGAGGGAAGGCCTACAACTCCACCTGGCGAGGTGGATCCCCAAATTGCTTCTAGGCCACCCGGATCTCCATCACCAGCTATTACCAGTGCCCCGGTCTGCACCCATCAAACCTCAAGTAAAGGTAGAGGAAAGCGCCATTCTTGAGTTGTCTGGTCATTATTTGCACCCTCAGCCCTGCACTACACTGTCCCTGTCGACAGCATCTACCTTTTCAAATCACCATATACTGCCCTGGAGCTTAGCTCTGCCCGTGAAGAGCTGAACTATCTTTGCTGCATCACCATCAACCCCAGTGGATCTGCACCGCAGCGGAGGCCCCATATAGCCGCATACCACAAGTGGCGTCACGAACATTATTCCCAAATCCTTATTTCCCCAATTGACTGTTCTTTATTTGACTGCCCTGGGCCACGGACCGGGTCACTGCCACCGTGACTACCCCAATACAGGAGCCGCTTGGCTGCTGAGTGCCCCACAGCCCAGGGTGCACGTCAGAAGAGACTTCTCATCATTAGTCAATTCGTAATCAGAAAGATTAAAAATCCCATACTTCTCATTAAAGAGGGGTTCAGAGGATGAAGAATTTATTATTGGGCCTTTGTTCTCTTTAAAACAGGATCTGCCAGAGGAAAAGCATTTGTTACTGTTCCTCACGCTACCCCGGATGCCACGTTTTTTCTTTTTCTTTGTGGGCACCGCCCTGGTGCTACCTGAAAAAACTGAGTGATCTTGGCATCCTTTAAACCAGGGGTCTCAAACTCAACTGGGTATATGGGCCGCACACAGAAAAAAAATTAATTTGGGGGGCTGCATTCTTTGCATGACAAAGTGACATCTTTAGTTTTACCATTTTTTATATACACCTTTTGAACTGGTCCTCACCTTGTAGTAATGCCTCATCCTGGTCCTCATCTTGTAGTAATGCCCATCCTGGTCCTCATCTTGAAGTAATGCCTCATCCTGGTCCTCATCTTGTAGTAATTCCCCATCCTGGACCTCATCTTGTAGTAATGCTCCATCCTGGTCCTCATCTTGTCGTAATGGCCCCATCCCAGTCCTCATCTTGTCATAATGGCCCCATCCCTGTCCCCATCTTGTAGGAATGTCCCCATCCAGGTGCCCATATTGTAGGAATGTCCCCATCCAGGCGCCCATATTGTAGGAATGTCCCCATCTAGGTGCCCATATTGTAGGAATGTCCCCATCCAGGCTCCCATAGTGCCCATATATCCCCATCCAGGGCCCATAGTGCCCATATGTCCCCATCCAGTTGCACACAGTGCCCATATGTCCCCATCCAGGTGCCCATAGTGCCCATATGTCCCCATCCAGGTGCCCATATGTCCCCATACTGGTGCCCATAGTGCCCATATGTCCCCTCCAGGTGCCCATCCAGGTGCCCATATGTCCCCATACAGGTGCCCATATGTCCCCATCCGGGTGCCCATAGTGCCCATATGTGCTCACCCAGGTGCCCATTAGTGTTTAGCCACCCCCGTAGTGTTCGAGTTCGGTTCGGTTCGTCGAACACCCGTGTGTTCGCCGAACTGTTCGTCGAACACCTTCGAACACCGTTAAAACCAATGGCAGGCAAACAAAAACACATAGAAACACATAGAAAACACCTTCAAAGGTGTCCAAAAGCTGATAAACTGCTCTGAAGACACAACTAACACATGGAAAAGTGACAAGTACATACAGTCATGTGAAAAGAAAAGAGGTGGAGGAGTAAAAGGAGGGGGAGACACAGATATAGGCATGTCATGCCCTTCTAAAATCCAAAAAGTGAGAAGCCGACATGTTCAGTCCACTCCTGCCCGTGCCACCTCCGTGTCGCCGGGTTTGTGCCAGAGCCGCGGTGAACCCTGACGGCCAGCCCCCCTCTCCCAATACTGGTGCCTGTCCGCTGGTGGGTCGGGCGAGCCCCCCTGTGGTGGAGGCAGCTCTAAGCTTTTTAATTTAAATTGTCTCTCTAATTTGAATGAATACACTTTAAATCCATTTACAAGGATCTATTGGAGGGCAAGTCTCATGCCAGCAGCCGCGTAATTCCAGCTCCAGTAGCGTCCACTAAAGCTGCTGCAGTTAAAAAGCTTTTATAAGGATCGAGCTCGGCTGTCCACCGCAAGGCATCCTACTGCCAGTCCCAGCCCCTATGCCTTGGGGTGCCTCCTGATGCTCTTCACTGAGTATCCCGTGGTCCCGAAGCATTTCCTTTGAAAAAATTAAGTGTCAAAACTACAGGTGGTGTAGCTTGCTTAACAGCCGGGATAATCCGCTGACTAGCAGACACTGCTACTAGGCACAAAGTATTTCCTGGGCTAGATGCAGTTAAAAATTTGTAATTAGATACTCTCTTTGGATGCTGAGAAAGCATTCCATAGAGTCTCCTGGCATGCCATATATGATTCTCTTAAAAAGCTTGGGGTAGGGGTCTAGGGGACCCTTTTATAGCCAAAATCACAGCCCTGTATCGCAATACGTCACCTAGGCTGAAGATAAATGGAACTGTATTACCCTGAGGGCTCGGTTGCTACAGAGGTATTGCACCTCACCCAGAGGTGTGATATCTCACTCTCAGGTAAGGATGGAGTGTGGATCAGGACCCGACACCTGCATGCATTACACCACATTGCCATGGGGCAGGGCGACCAATATGCCCCTGAGATGGGCACGACAGTCCCTGTCCCTGGCTGGAGTGGGGGGAGGGAACACTGAGGAAGGGGAACCCTGTAGTGCAGGAGCAGGGAGGAAGCAGTTCCTGGGTGCATTGAGAAGGGAGTATAAAAGGTGGGCACCATCTTAGTTCAGTGCAGAGAAGTCTGAGCAGAAGTGGCAGGGAGCAGGGGCTCTGCATGAGCTCTGCATGAGCTCTGCTCCGGAGGTGGGCCTAGTAACAGAGGCCCAGGCCTGGAAGAGGGAGAAGGAAGGAAGAGGAGCGGAGAAGGCTCCAGGAACGAGGAATGAAGGGATCCCAGGGGTGCGGACGGGCGAGTCGCCACCGCACGCCCGAATCCACCTGCGTGGAGGGTTCAGGCCAAAGGGGGAGACCGGTCCCCGAAACTAGTGGAGGCAGGAAATGACCCTCAGCTAGAAATCGGAGGCTGTGACATTTTATGTGGCGCAGCCCCTCGCTGCACCCACTAGGAAGGCACCACATAGGGTCAGGGAAACTGGCGCCAAGTTTACCAAGAGGAGGCCCGAGGCAGCCGGACAGAAGGGTTGGTAAGAAAGGCCAGACAAAGGACACACAAAGGGGGTCCTGTGAAGCGCTCCAAAGTTATCTGGGAGTTGTCTGAGCCCCTCACCTGGTGAGCACAGTACGACGTGGGCAGCCGTTACCTGCAGACGTGGTCTGGATAATAAGAACTGTGAGTAAAGGCCCTGGACTGCATCACTGACTCCGTGTCGTTACTGCTGCTGCCCTGCACCATCACCCCCATCCTCCACATACACTGCACTGAGGCTATACTCCTCTCGTGGGGAGTTATGCTACGCTCTGCTGCACCCACAACACCAGCCTCAGCGGTCTGCCCTGGAGCGGCGGTTCACTCTGACCGCAATCCACGGGTGGCGTAGTCGGACATTTAAACATCAAAACCACATAAATAGTTCCGCCACTGGTTTGACTGCCCTGAGCCACGGAACCGGGTCGCCGCCACGGAGACTGCAACCACCAGCATCCACCAAAAAGGGTCTGGCTCCGGGTGTCCCAAGGCCCAGGGGGCGCGTCAGAACATTTTCATCACCTTTCACAATCACCAATGGGACAAGGCAGGGATGTTCTCTGTCCCCTCTCTTATACATCCTAGTGACGGAGCACCTGCTCTCATCAATTCGCCATAACCCCAATATTAGGTGGATTGAGGTGGGAGGCACCGAGTACAAGTGCTCTCTATTTGCTGATGATGTCCTAGTATATATCACTCAATCACATATATCCATCCATGCTGTTATGGCTGAAATAGATCACTTTGTTACATGGTCAAATTTTAAAATCAATGCAGCGAAGTCTGAGGCCCTCGATGTCTCCCTCCCCAAATCCATATAGGATTCCATCCAGTCCAACTTTCCCTTTGCCTGGCCCTCACAGGGTATCAAATACTTAGGAATTCCTATTCATAGAGACCTCTCCCATCTATGTTATCTTAATTTTGGGCCCTTTTTTGAACAACTCCATACAGACCACGGTTGGCAAGTTAGAACTGTAAGATTCACTACGTGAACCACTGGTGTTTTGTGGAAAAGCACATGTACACTGTGTTCCAAATTATTATGCAAAAAGTGTTTAGGAGTGATAAGGGAAGAATTTCTTTGTCAGTTAAACTCATTGATGGTGATGTGTGTCAGGGCTCTTTATATCACTGTAAGCAATTGCAGACACCTGTGCTAATTAGTTTGGCAGGTGTGTCCAATGAAAGGCAAGACTACTTAAGAAGGCTGTCTCACATTATTAAGCAGCCTACATTTTCTGCCAAAATGGGAAAGAAAAAGGATGTGTCGGCTGCTGAGAAGCAACAAATTGTGGAGTGTTTAGGTCAAGGCATGAGTACAATCAACATTGTGCGATGATCAGGATGAAGTGTCTTGGCAATCAAGAAGTATGTAGCTGATTCACAGTACACACGTGTGCGTGCTGATAAGGGCAAATTGAGGACTCTTTCCTTCAAGCAATTACGTCAGGTTAAAAGAGCAGCGGCAAAAAAGCCTTGTCATAGCTGCAGACAAGTTTTTGAAGCTGCTGGTGCCTCCAACGTCCCCCGAACAACAAGATGCAGGGTCCTTCAGAGGTTTGCAGCTGTGCATACGCCATCCTGTCGACCTCCTCTATCCACTTCACACAAGCAGAAACGGCTCCAGTGGGCCAAACATTACATGAAGACTGATTTCAAAACTGTTTTGTTCACGGATGAGTGCCGTGCAGCGCTCGATGGTCCAGATGGATGGAGTGGAGGATGGCTGGTTGATGGACACCCCACGCAAACACGGCTACAGCGCCAACAAGGAGGAGGTGGAGTAATGTTTTGGGCAGGAATCATGGGGAGAGAGATTGTCGGCCCCTTTAGGATCCCTGAAGGCGCTAAAGATGAACTCCATAATGTATGTGGATTTTCTCAAACAGCACTTCCTGCCATGGTTCAAGAAGAAGAACCGTGTATTTCACAGCAAGATCATTTTTTGCATGATAATGCACCATCTCATGCTGCACATAAAACATCTGCATCTCTGGCTGATATGGGCATAAAAGGGGACAAACTTATGGTGTGACCCCCATGCTCCCCTGACCTCTACCCCATTCAGAACCTCTGGAGCATCATAAAAAGGAGTGTCTATGATGGCGGGAGGCAGTTCACATCTAAGCAACAGCTCTGGGAGGGTATTCTGTCCTCATGCAAAACAATTGAAGCAGAAACCATCCAAAACCTGACAAATTCAATGGACGAGAGAGTTCAGAAGCTCCTTTCGAACAAGGGGTCCTATGTGAAAATGTAACATCACCTAGAATAAAGTTTTGAGTTGAAAACTGTTTGATTTCAGTTTCTAATAACCTGCTAATGCTTATAATTTCAAAAATGACCATTTTTTTGGTCTTTATTAAAATGAAAAGGTTGATCGAAAAGTTTGGCGGATCTAAGAGTGTGGCAACCCAGTAGTCATGATTACTTCGAATTCTGACAATATGAGGGTCATGTTGCAGGTAGTGCAGCAAGAAGGCACTTATGTGTCTTGCGCATCTCGGAGCCCCAAAATTATTTTCCGGGCTAGATGCAGCTAAAAATTATTATTAATTTTAAATCTGGTGGAGCTTAGTATAGATGGCCTAATAGGATCAGTGCTGCACACTGCTACAAAGCCCAAATTATTTTCCAGCCAAGATACAGATAAACATGGTTAGTAATTTTAAATCTGGTGGAGCTTATTATAGATAGCCTAATAGAATCAGTGCTGCACACTGCTACAAAGCCCAAATTATTTTCCAGCCAAGATACAGATAAACATGATTAGTAATTTGAAAGCTTAAAACGGTTGGTAGGGTGATTTTAACCAATCATCCATCTTTTACTCTCCCCAGGATGACACAGGGGTAGAAAAGTCGTTTCGGATCCATGATTTGTTCATCTTTATGAACGTGAGTCTGTCTACATTATCAGTGGAGAGCGGCGTGCGCTTATCTGTCAGCACACCACCAGCAGCGCTGAACACACGTTCAGACAGAACGCTGGCTGCGGGGCATGACAAGATCTCCAAGGCGTAAGTGGCTAGCTCCGGCCATTTATCCAGATTGGAAGCCCAAAAAGAGCAAGGGTCCAGTGACACAGTCATGGCTTCAATGTTTACTTGGAGATACTCCTGTAACATCGTCTCTAGGCGTTGACTATGTGTCAGACTTCTTGTCTCCTGTGGCCTTGCAAAGGATGGGCTAAAAAAGTGGTGAAATGATTGCGCAAAATTGATGTTACCAGCAGATACTGTGGTTCTGTTATGGTTTGAGTGCTGAACACTTGACGGTCCCACGGTTGGCAAGTTGGAACTGTGAGATTCACTACGTGCACCACTGGTGTTTTGTGGAAAAGCACATGTAAGATTCTGCAACAGTCTCTGCTGATACTCCTGCATGCGTGCATCCCTTTCTATGGCAGGAATAATTTCTGCAAATTTACTTTTGTACCGGGGATCTAACAGTGTGGCAACCCAGTAGTCAGGATTATTTCTAATTCTCCCAATTCGAGGGTCATGTTGCAGGTAGTGCAGCAAGAAGGCACTCATGTGTGTTGCGCATCCAGGAGCACCAAGTCCCTGTTGTGTTGGTGGCGAGGTAACAATCATGCTTCCTTCCTCTGTCCTCTCCCCCCAACATCGCACAACAGAAATGTGATCAAGGTCTCCCTCATCTGATGAGTCTTCCATCATTTCGTCCTCCACTTCTTCCTGGGCTCCTGCACCTTCCTCATTAGTTTGGCTTGCTACCATGCGCCCTGGTAAAACCATCTCCCCCATCCTCACATGCCTGCCGCCTTGGTGCTGCCGACCGTCTGGACCTTGCAGATGTTAGCCATTCCGCATACAACTCCTCCTCCTCTACTTCCTCCACCTCCTCTTGTGCCACCACCTGACTCCGAATTCTGTTTAACATGTGCTCCAGCATGTAAATCACCGGAATAGTCATGCTGATAATGGCATCGTCAGCACTAAACATCTTCGTCGCCATTTCAAAACTGTGCAGAAGGGTGCATAGGTCCCTGATCTGAGACCACTCCTCCAACGTGATTTGCCCCACGTCTGGATCTCGTTGGCCCAGGCTATACGTCAGAACGTATTGCACCAGGGCTTGTCGGTGCTGCCACAGTCGCTGCAACATGTGCAGAGTTGAATTCCACCGGGTAGGCACATCGCATTTTAGCCGGTGAAGTGGCAGGCCCAACGACTTCTGTAGAGATGTAAGTCGCTGAGCAGCGGGATGCGAACGGCGGAAGTGAGCACACAGCGACCGTGCCCTCTGCAGAAGGCCATCTAGTCTAGGATAGTCGGCTAAAAATTGCTGGACAACCAGGTTCAACATGTGAGCCATACAAGGCACGTGTGTGACATTGCCCCGGCGAAGGGCCGCACCCAGGTTTGCAGCATTGTCGCACACGGCCTTCCCTGTTTCAGGTCCAGTGGAGACAACCATTCATGAAATTGGTTCTCCAGAGCTGACCACAACTCCTCAGCTGTGTGACTCACATTTCCCAGACATTTCAATGTAAAAACCGCCTGATGACGTTGAGCCCTACTGCCAGCATAGTAAGGAGGTGTGCAGGATCCCTTCTGCGCAGTTAGAAAGCTTGTGGCATGACCAGACAGGCTTTGGGTGCAGGTGGAAGACCGAGAGGAGGTTGAGGAGGCAGAAGCAGTGGAGGAAATTCGAGATAAAGAGGATTGATGCACAACTCATGGGGACGGCAAGACTTGGACAGTAGCCCCTTGTCCTGCTGTCACCATAGTTACCCAGTGCCCAGTCAGCGACATGTAACGTCCCTGTCCATGCCTACTCGTCCAAGTGTCTGTGGTGAAATGCACCCTGTCACACACAGAGTTTCTCAAAGAAGCGGTGATGTTGTGTGCGACATGCTGGTGGAGCGCAGGCACACCTTTCTTTGAGAAGTAGTGTCGACTGGGCATCTGGTACTGGGGCACTGCGACGGACATAAGGTCTCGAAAATCCTCTGTGTCCACCAGGCGGAAAGGCAGCATTTCTGTAGCCAAGAGCTTGCAGATGGTGAAATTCAACCTCTTAGCTTTCTCATGGCTAGGAGGAAATGGTCTTTTACTTGTCCACATCTGAGGGACCGAGGGCTGGCTATTGTGCTTAGACGGGGTTGATAAGGGTGTCCCCGGCAAACTGCCGGTCTGTGAGGAAGATGCAGGCGGACATGTTAGGTTGCCTTGATCCAAAGGTGGTGCTATCGATGTCGGACAGCGCTCAACACCAGCTGGTGTTACCACCTCCAAAGAAAATGATGACCTGCCAATCACGCTGGCTGTTGCGGGTAAAGAGGTGGCAGGTCTGCGCCCCAAAACAGGTGTGACTGCTGTCCCCCCAGTCACAGAGGATGAAGAGGCCGCGGATGCACAAGATATGGCAGACGGTGGTTGGCCCGGCCGGCTAGGCCGCATTGTAGCACACTGAGCTTCCCACTGCAACTTATGCTTCATGTCCATGTGCCGGTTCATGCATGAAGTACTCAAACTATGTATTTTTTGGCCTCTACTTAGCTTTTGCTGACAAATGTTACAGATAACACGAGTTGGGTCATCTTTATCGATCTGAAAAAATGCCCAGGCTATGCAAGGCTTAGCACCCATGCGACCTGAAGAGCCACCACGACTTGTGGTGAGAGGCAGAGTTGTGTTTGAGGATGCAGTTGTTGACGTGCTTCCAGTACTACGTCTCTGTCCAGGAAGGCGCAACTTGACCTCATCGTCACTAGCATCTTCCTCCACCTCCTCTGCTGACCTCATCTCTTGGCTGACTGTGGGTTGACAGTAAGTGGGATCTCCAACCTCATCATCATCACCCTGTGCGTTATCACACCCGTCGTCCTCAGAGCCAACCTGTTCCTGCCCTGACAAAAAACTAAAGTTGTCGCTCCAATCAGGTATTTGAGTCTCATCATCGTCTTCCTCATTGTCTCCACCAACAGGAGTTACAGTTTGGGAATGAGGGTCTACATTATGGTCAGAACCTTCTGCGTCTGGTCCTGGATCCGACTCATAAAGATTCTGGGCATCAGTGCAGATCATTTCCTCGTCTGGATTCACAGAAGCGCTGGAGACGACCTCTGATTCCCAGGCTATAGTATGAGTAAACAGCTCTGCAGACTCAACCATCTGTTCTACCTCATACTCAGACGGGCAGCTGGAGATTTGGGAGCTGTGAGGAAGCAAGTGCGATTGGGGTGACACCTTTGAGGACTGGAGTATTTGTGATGTTGAAGTTGATGTGGAGGAGAGCCCACTTAAAGGAGCACTTGATATCCGTTGAAGCACCTGCTGTTTTTGTGCCTCATCTGGAATTTGTAGCGATTGGCGTGGCCGTAAGAAAGGGATCTTATCACATTGTCCGCTAAAAGAAGTAGACATTTTAGTTTGGCTGGAAGATGGTCTTTCTTCTGCAGATGTTACTGTTGCTTTAACACCTACCCCACGGACACAACCTTTTTTCCCCTTCCCAACACGCCTATTCCCCTTTCCACCAGCAGCAGGCCTTTTTCCACTCATTTTGGTGGTTAACTAATTCACAACTCTGGAGTTGTTTGCACAAAAAAACAATGGATGGGAACCGAGCAGAGCTGAGTGGCCAAACTGTGGTATTAGGCCAAAGCTATTGGCTGGGTTAGATGCAGAAAAAAATTATATTCAATTTGCAACCTGATGGAGGTCAGTATAGATGGACTAATAGAACAAGTCCCACACACAGATAGAAGCCCAAATATTTTTTCAGAGGTAGATGCAGAAAAAAAAATATTCAGTTTGCAACCTGATGGAGGTCAGTATAGATCAAGGGTCTCAAACTCGGCTGGGTATATGGGCCGCACATGGAAAAAATTTGAATTTGAGGGGCCGCATTCTTTGTTCAATGTGACATTTTTAGTGATACCATTTTTTTTTGTATACACCTTTTGAACATTTTTTCCGTGTTTATTTTTTTATAGCTTGGGTCGTTATGGATGTGGCGATAATAAACGTGCACTTTTTTGTGTTTACTTTAGTTTACATATAAAACAGCATTTTTAGTGCCCAATATTTTTTCATGCTTCATTTTTATTTTTTTGATTTTTACAATTTTGTTTCCCCCAATTGGCCACATTCAGTAATATTGTCTTACAATTAGCATCATATAGTAATAATGGCAAACATCTTGTAGTAATGTGCCCCATCCAGGTCCCCATCCTGTGGCTATGTGCCCCATCCAGGTCCCCATCCTGTGGCTATGTGCCCCATCCAGGTCCCCATCCTGTGGCTATGTGCCCCATCCAGGTCCCCATCCTGTGGCTATGTGCCCCATCCAGGTCCCCATCCTGTGGCTATGTGCCCCATCCAGGTCCCCATCCTGTGGCTATGTGCCCCATCCAGGTCCCCATCCTGTGGCTCTGTGCCCCATCCAGGTCCCCATCTTGTGGCTCTGTGCCCCATCCAGGTCCCCATCCTGTGGCTATGTGCTCCATCCAGGTCCCCATCCTGTGGCTATGTGCCCCATCCAGGTCCCCATCCTGTGGCTATGTGCCCCATCCAGGTCCCCATCCTGTGGCTATGTGCCCCATCCAGGTCCCCATCTTGTGGCTATGTGCCCCATCCAGGTCCCCATCCTGTGGCTATGTGCCCCATCCAGGTCCCCATCCTGTGGCTATGTGCCCCATCCAGGTCCCCATCTTGTGGCTATGTGCCCCATCCAGGTCCCCATCCTGTGGCTATGTGCCCCATCCAGGTCCCCATCTTGTGGCTATGTGCCCCATTCAGGTCCCCTCTTGTGGCTATGTGCCCCATCCAGGTCCCCATCCTGTGGCTATGTGCCCCATCCAGGTCCCCATCTTGTGGCTATGTGCCCCATCCAGGTCCCCATCTTGTGGCTATGTGCCCCATCCAGGTCCCCATCTTGTGGCGCTGTGCCCCATCCAGGTCCCCTCTTGTGGCTATGTGCCCCATGTTCTTCACACACATAAAATAGAAAAAAAAAAAGATGATTCTCACCTGTCCTCCGTTCCCTCGGCGGCCTTCCTGCAGATGTGGCCCGCAGGCACCACAGAGTCCGACCCCTTGACGATCCCGACCTGGTCCAGGAGGAGCCGCCGACAGCAGCGCTGCATTGCCGCACAGAGACTGTCTCCCAGCACTGCATTTCCAATGCCAGCCGCCGGCCAATCAGAGGCCAGCAGCTGATAGCTGCGTATGGCAATGACGTCATACTCGCTGCGCCGACACGCAGATATCAGCTGCTAGCCTCTGATTGGCCAGTGGCTGGCATTGGAAATGCAGTGCTGGGAAACAGTCTCTGTGCGGCAATGCAGCGCTGCTGTCGGCGGCTCCTCCTGGACCTGGTCGGTATCATCAAGGGGTCTGTGCCTGCGGGCCACATAAAGCAGCCTCAGGGGCCACATGCGGCCCGCGGGCCGCGGGTTTGAGACCCCTGGTATAGATGGACTAATAGAGAAAGTCCCACACACTGTTAGAAGGCCAAATATTTTTTCAGAGCTAGATGCAGAAAAAAATTATATTCAGTTTGCAACCTGATGGAGGTCTGTATAGATGGAGTAATAGAACAAGTCCCACACATAGCTAGAAGCCCAAATATTTTTTCAGAGCTAGATGCAGATAAAAATTATTTTTAATTTGCAACCTGATGGAGGTCAGTATAGATGGACTAATAGAGAAAGTCCCACACACTGCTAGAAGGCCAAATATTTTTTCAGAGCTAGATGCAGAAAAAAATTATATTCAGTTTGCAACCTGATGGAGGTCAGTATAGATGGACTAATAGAGAAAGTCCAACACACTCCTAGAAGGCCAAATATTTTTTCAGAGCTAGATGCAGAAAAAAATTATATTCAGTTTGCAACCTGGTGGAGGTCAGTATAGATGGACTAATAGAGAAAGTCCCACACACTGCTAGAAGGCCAAATATTTTTTCAGAGCTAGATGCAGAAAAAAATTATATTCAGTTTGCAACCTGATGGAGGTCAGTATAGATGGACTAATAGAGAAAGTCCCACACACTGCTAGAAGGCCAAATATTTTTTCAGAGCTAGATGCAGAAAAAAATTATATTCAGTTTGCAACCTGATGGAGGTCTGTATAGATGGATTAATAGAACAAGTCCCACACACAGCTAGAAGCCCAATATTTTTTCAGAGGTAGATGCAGAAAAAAATATATTCAGTTTGCAACCTGATGGAGGTCAGTATAGATGGACTAATACAACAAGTCCCACACACAGCTAGAAGCCCAATATTTTTTCAGAGCTAGATGCAGAAAAAAATGATATTCAATTTGCAACCTGATGGAGGTCAGTATAGATGGAGTAATAGAACAAGTCCCACACACAGCTAGAAGCCCAAATATTTTTTCAGAGCTAGATGCAGATAAAAATTATTTTTAATTTGCAACCTGATGGAGGTCAGTATAGATGGACTAATAGAGAAAGTCCCACACACTGCTAGAAGGCCAAATATTTTTTCAGAGCTAGATGCAGAAAAAAATTATATTCAGTTTGCAACCTGATGGAGGTCAGTATAGATGGACTAATAGAGAAAGTCCCACACACTGCTAGAAGGACAAATATTTTTTCAGAGCTAGATGCATAAAAAAATTATATTCAGTTTGCAACCTGATGGAGGTCAGTATAGATGGACTAATAGAGAAAGTCCCACACACTGCTAGAAGGCCAAATATTTTTTCAGAGCTAGATGCAGAAAAAAATTATATTCAGTTTGCAACCTGATGGAGGTCTGTATAGATGGATTAATAGAACAAGTCCCACACACAGTTAGAAGCCCAATATTTTTTCAGAGGTAGATGCAGAAAAAATATATTCAGTTTGCAACCTGATGGAGGTCAGTATAGATGGACTAATACAACAAGTCCTACACACAGCTGGAAGCCCAATATTTATTCAGAGCTAGATGCAGAAAAAAATTATATTCAATTTGCAACCTGATGGAGGTCAGTATAGATGGAGTAATAGAACAAGTCCCACACACAGCTAGAAGCCCAAATATTTTTTCAGAGCTAGATGCAGATAAAAATTATTTTTAATTTGCAACCTGATGGAGGTCAGTATAGATGGACTAATAGAGAAAGTCCCACACACTGCTAGAAGGCCAAATATTTTTTCAGAGCTAGATGCAGAAAAAAATTATATTCAGTTTGCAACCTGATGGAGGTCAGTATAGATGGACTAATAGAGAAAGTCCCACACACTGCTAGAAGGCCAAATATTTTTTCAGAGCTAGATGCAGAAAAAAATTATATTCAGTTTGCAACCTGATGGAGGTCAGTATAGATGGACTAATAGAGAAAGTCCCACACACTGCTAGAAGGCCAAATATTTTTTCAGAGCTAGATGCAGAAAAAAATTATATTCAGTTTGCAACCTGATGGAGGTCTGTATAGATGGATTAATAGAACAAGTCCCACACACAGTTAGAAGCCCAATATTTTTTCAGAGGTAGATGCAGAAAAAAATATATTCAGTTTGCAACCTGATGGAGGTCAGTATAGATGGACTAATACAACAAGTCCTACACACAGCTAGAAGCCCAATATTTATTCAGAGCTAGATGCAGAAAAAAATTATATTCAATTTGCAACCTGATGGAGGTCAGTATAGATGGAGTAATAGAACAAGTCCCACACACAGCTAGAAGCCCAAATATTTTTTCAGAGCTAGATGCAGATAAAAATTATTTTTAATTTGCAACCTGATGGAGGTCAGTATAGATGGACTAATAGAGAAAGTCCCACACACTGCTAGAAGGCCAAATATTTTTTCAGAGCTAGATGCAGAAAAAAATTATATTCAGTTTGCAACCTGATGGAGGTCAGTATAGATGGACTAATAGAGAAAGTCCCACACACTGCTAGAAGGCCAAATATTTTTTCAGAGCTAGATGCAGAAAAAAATTATATTCAGTTTGCAACCTGATGGAGGTCTGTATAGATGGATTAATAGAACAAGTCCCACACACAGCTAGAAGCCCAAATATTTTTTCCGAGGTAGATGCAGAAAAAAATTATATTCAGTTTGCAACCTGATGGAGGTCTGTATAGATGGATTAATAGAACAAGTCCCACACACAGCTAGAAGCCCAATATTTTTTCAGAGGTAGATGCAGAAAAAAATATATTCAGTTTGCAACCTGATGGAGGTCAGTATAGATGGACTAATACAACAAGTCCCACACACAGCTAGAAGCCCAATATTTTTTCAGAGCTAGATGCAGAAAAAAATTATATTCAATTTGCAACCTGATGGAGGTCAGTATAGATGGAGTAATAGAACAAGTCCCACACACAGCTAGAAGCCCAAATATTTTTTCAGAGCTAGATGCAGATAAAAATTATTTTTAATTTGCAACCTGATGGAGGTCAGTATAGATGGACTAATAGAGAAAGTCCCACACACTGCTAGAAGGCCAAATATTTTTTCAGAGCTAGATGCAGAAAAAAATTATATTCAGTTTGCAACCTGATGGAGGTCTGTATAGATGGAGTAATAGAACAAGTCCCACACACAGCTAGAAGCCCAAATATTTTTTCAGAGCTAGATGCAGATAAAAATTATTTTTAATTTGCAACCTGATGGAGGTCAGTATAGATGGACTAATAGAGAAAGTCCCACACACTGCTAGAAGGCCAAATATTTTTTCAGAGCTAGATGCAGAAAAAAATTATATTCAGTTTGCAACCTGATGGAGGTCAGTATAGATGGACTAATAGAGAAAGTCCAACACACTGCTAGAAGGCCAAATATTTTTTCAGAGCTAGATGCAGAAAAAAATTATATTCAGTTTGCAACCTGATGGAGGTCAGTATAGATGGACTAATAGAGAAAGTCCCACACACTGCTAGAAGGCCAAATATTTTTTCAGAGCTAGATGCAGAAAAAAATTATATTCAGTTTGCAACCTGATGGAGGTCAGTATAGATGGACTAATAGAGAAAGTCCCACACACTGCTAGAAGGCCAAATATTTTTTCAGAGCTAGATGCAGAAAAAAATTATATTCAGTTTGCAACCTGATGGAGGTCTGTATAGATGGATTAATAGAACAAGTCCCACACACAGCTAGAAGCCCAATATTTTTTCAGAGGTAGATGCAGAAAAAAATATATTCAGTTTGCAACCTGATGGAGGTCAGTATAGATGGACTAATACAACAAGTCCCACACACAGCTAGAAGCCTAATATTTTTTCAGAGCTAGATGCAGAAAAAAATGATATTCAATTTGCAACCTGATGGAGGTCAGTATAGATGGAGTAATAGAACAAGTCCCACACACAGCTAGAAGCCCAAATATTTTTTCAGAGCTAGATGCAGATAAAAATTATTTTTAATTTGCAACCTGATGGAGGTCAGTATAGATGGACTAATAGAGAAAGTCCCACACACTGCTAGAAGGCCAAATATTTTTTCAGAGCTAGATGCAGAAAAAAATTATATTCAGTTTGCAACCTGATGGAGGTCAGTATAGATGGACTAATAGAGAAAGTCCCACACACTGCTAGAAGGACAAATATTTTTTCAGAGCTAGATGCATAAAAAAATTATATTCAGTTTGCAACCTGATGGAGGTCAGTATAGATGGACTAATAGAGAAAGTCCCACACACTGCTAGAAGGCCAAATATTTTTTCAGAGCTAGATGCAGAAAAAAATTATATTCAGTTTGCAACCTGATGGAGGTCTGTATAGATGGATTAATAGAACAAGTCCCACACACAGCTAGAAGCCCAATATTTTTTCAGAGGTAGATGCAGAAAAAAATATATTCAGTTTGCAACCTGATGGAGGTCAGTATAGATGGACTAATACAACAAGTCCTACACACAGCTAGAAGCCCAATATTTATTCAGAGCTAGATGCAGAAAAAAATTATATTCAATTTGCAACCTGATGGAGGTCAGTATAGATGGAGTAATAGAACAAGTCCCACACACAGCTAGAAGCCCAAATATTTTTTCAGAGCTAGATGCAGATAAAAATTATTTTTAATTTGCAACCTGATGGAGGTCAGTGTAGATGGACTAATAGAGAAAGTCCCACACACTGCTAGAAGGCCAAATATTTTTTCAGAGCTAGATGCAGAAAAAAATTATATTCAGTTTGCAACCTGATGGAGGTCAGTATAGATGGACTAATAGAGAAAGTCCCACACACTGCTAGAAGGCCAAATATTTTTTCAGAGCTAGATGCAGAAAAAAATTATATTCAGTTTGCAACCTGATGGAGGTCAGTATAGATGGACTAATAGAGAAAGTCCCACACACTGCTAGAAGGCCAAATATTTTTTCAGAGCTAGATGCAGAAAAAAATTATATTCAGTTTGCAACCTGATGGAGGTCTGTATAGATGGATTAATAGAACAAGTCCCACACACAGCTAGAAGCCCAAATATTTTTTCCGAGGTAGATGCAGAAAAAAATTATATTCAGTTTGCAACCTGATGGAGGTCTGTATAGATGGATTAATAGAACAAGTCCCACACACAGCTAGAAGCCCAATATTTTTTCAGAGGTAGATGCAGAAAAAAATATATTCAGTTTGCAACCTGATGGAGGTCAGTATAGATGGACTAATACAACAAGTCCCACACACAGCTAGAAGCCCAATATTTTTTCAGAGCTAGATGCAGAAAAAAATTATATTCAATTTGCAACCTGATGGAGGTCAGTATAGATGGAGTAATAGAACAAGTCCCACACACAGCTAGAAGCCCAAATATTTTTTCAGAGCTAGATGCAGATAAAAATTATTTTTAATTTGCAACCTGATGGAGGTCAGTATAGATGGACTAATAGAGAAAGTCCCACACACTGCTAGAAGGCCAAATATTTTTTCAGAGCTAGATGCAGAAAAAAATTATATTCAGTTTGCAACCTGATGGAGGTCAGTATAGATGGACTAATAGAGAAAGTCCCACACACTGCTAGAAGGACAAATATTTTTTCAGAGCTAGATGCAGAAAAAAATTATATTCAGTTTGCAACCTGATGGAGGTCAGTATAGATGGACTAATAGAGAAAGTCCCACACACTGCTAGAAGGCCAAATATTTTTTCAGAGCTAGATGTAGAAAAAAATTATATTCAGTTTGCAACCTGATGGAGGTCTGTATAGATGGATTAATAGAACAAGTCCCACACACAGCTAGAAGCCCAATATTTTTTCAGAGGTAGATGCAGAAAAAAATATATTCAGTTTGCAACCTGATGGAGGTCAGTATAGATGGACTAATACAACAAGTCCTACACACAGCTAGAAGCCCAATATTTTTTCAGAGCTAGATGCAGAAAAAAATTATATTCAATTTGCAACCTGATGGAGGTCAGTATAGATGGAGTAATAGAACAAGTCCCACACACAGCTAGAAGCCCAAATATTTTTTCAGAGCTAGATGCAGATAAAAATTATTTTTAATTTGCAACCTGATGGAGGTCAGTATAGATGGACTAATAGAGAAAGTCCCACACACTGCTAGAAGGCCAAATATTTTTTCAGAGCTAGATGCAGAAAAAAATTATATTCAGTTTGCAACCTGATGGAGGTCAGTATAGATGGACTAATAGAGAAAGTCCCACACACTGCTAGAAGGCCAAATATTTTTTCAGAGCTAGATGCAGAAAAAAATTATATTCAGTTTGCAACCTGATGGAGGTCAGTATAGATGGACTAATAGAGAAAGTCCCACACACTGCTAGAAGGCCAAATATTTTTTCAGAGCTAGATGCAGAAAAAAATTATATTCAGTTTGCAACCTGATGGAGGTCTGTATAGATGGATTAATAGAACAATTCCCACACACAGCTAGAAGCCCAATATTTTTTCAGAGGTAGATGCAGAAAAAAATATATTCAGTTTGCAACCTGATGGAGGTCAGTATAGATGGACTAATACAACAAGTCCCACACACAGCTAGAAGCCCAATATTTTTTCAGAGCTAGATGCAGAAAAAAATGATATTCAATTTGCAACCTGATGGAGGTCAGTATAGATGGAGTAATAGAACAAGTCCCACACACAGCTAGAAGCCCAAATATTTTTTCAGAGCTAGATGCAGATAAAAATTATTTTTAATTTGCAACCTGATGGAGGTCAGTATAGATGGACTAATAGAGAAAGTCCCACACACTGCTAGAAGGCCAAATATTTTTTCAGAGCTAGATGCAGAAAAAAATTATATTCAGTTTGCAACCTGATGGAGGTCTGTATAGATGGATTAATAGAACAAGTCCCACACACAGCTAGAAGCCCAATATTTTTTCAGAGCTAGATGAAGAAAAAATTATTTTCAATTTGCAACCTGATGGAGGTCAGTATAGATGGAGTAATAGAACTAGTCCCACACACAGCTAGAAGCCCAAATATTTTTTCAGAGCTAGATGCAGATAAAAATTATTTTTAATTTGCAACCTGATGGAGGTCAGTATAGATGGACTAATAGAGAAAGTCCCACACACTGCTAGAAGGCCAAATATTTTTTCAGAGCTAGATGCAGAAAAAAATTATATTCAATTTGCAACCTGATGGAGGTCAGTATAGATGGACTAATAGAATGATGCTATGCCCAAAAGATTTTACTTCACTAGGTGCAGTAAAAAAAATGGTATTCTATACACAGGTGGTATATCTTGCAACACAGATAGGCTACTCCACTGACTAACACACTCTGCAATAGGCCAAAAAGGATTAGCTTTGCTAGATTCAGCCAAATGCTGTGAAAAAACTTGCACAGCACTGGCATAGACCTGCCTGGCAAAAACTGATAGGAACTGATGTAACCTAGTCCTGAAAAGGACTCCAATTACAATTAGTCTTTACTCCCACAACCTATCTATTTAAGAGCACAGACCTGCCTGATAAAAGTCATAGGAAATGCTGTAACCTAGTCCTTAAAAGGACTGCAATCACAACTATTCCCTACTCCCAAGTTATCTGTAGATTTGTGCGAAAATTGGCTTGAAATTAACAAGGTATAGCGCACACAGCAACAGCGGTGCCGTCTAACACGCAGCTGCAGCAGTGAGAAAATGGTGGCGACGGGGAAAATGGCTTGGTCTTATTGGGCAAGGACATGTGACATACACTGCCAATGACACATGCCCTTGCTTGTGTGAAAAAAAGCACTTCGCTCCGTGTGTGCGCTGCTGATAGGCTGACAGATTGCACCTCCCCACTGTAAATGCGGGAAAGAGAAAAAAAAATGGAGATCTTCATTATTCCTGCAGAGATCCATCCCCTGCCCCTCCCCCCACCCCGCTGTACACTCAAACTGCGTATTAACATTAATTTTCATCATTACTGAGAAAAAATCCAGTTATGATTTTGGTGCACGAACAGTTATCGAACATAACCTCGAACAGCCGAATTTTTCTCAAATCATTCGTGTTCGCCGAACGGCTCGAACACCGCCCAAAACAGCTCGAATTTGAGATTGGCGAACAGTTCGAGTAGAACACCGCTCATCTCTAGTGCCCATATGTTCCCATCCAGGTATCCATAGTGCATATAACAGAGAAAAAAAAAGATTATTCTCACCTGTTCTCCGTTCCCGCGGCGTCCTTTCTGCACATGCAGCCTGCAGGCATGATTCCGGCCCGGTCCAGGAGCCGCCGACAGCTGCACTATAGTGCAGTGTATAGCCGCGCAGAGACCGGCTCTCTGCACAGCAATACCAGTGCCAGCCTCCGGCCTATCAAAGGCCAGCAGCTGACATCTGCGCATAGCAGTGAAGTCATACGCCGCTGCGCTGGGATGCAGATGTCAGCTACTGGACTCTGATATTGCTGTGCAGAGAGCCGGTCTCTGCGCGGCAATACACTGAACTAAAGTGCAGCTGTCGGCGGCTCCTGGACCGGGCAGGGATCGAAGTCTATGGTGCCTGCGGGCCGCATGAAGCAGCCGGAGGGGCCGCATGCGGCCCGCGTGTTTGAGACCCCTGCTTTAAACCAAGGGTTGAGCATGTATGTGGAAGTTTACAATTTTCCTTTCCTGAACTGATATGGGAACATTCATAACTGATTCCTGTACGGAAGTTGTCAGACTCAGAGCAGATGAAATATTCCTCATGGGTGGGGTAGGGTGGATTGATTATTGGATTTAATCTTATATGACCCTCATCAAAGTGTACAGAACAAAGGATTTTAGAACCTACTGATACTGTGGTAGTACTACCTACATCCACAGATTGATCCGGCAAATCTTGATCAATCTGCATTGGTGGTTCATTATAAATTGTGCATATAGATAAATCAATAGAGTTAGTACAAATTTCATACTGTGTACAAGTAGGTAATATATTTATTCCTGAGCATTGATGGGGCAGATCGCAGCAATTTAATGCATCTTCCGATTCAGTGTTAGTACAAGTCTCCATTGGAGGACCTACTAGATGGGAAGCTGACAGTTCAGATTGTAATTGGGACAGTAGGGCTAAGTCACATGAATCCTCGATAATATGATCTTTAGTTGAAGTGGGACAAGAGGTTTTTCTCATACATGGGCCCCTTGGGGCCTTAACTAAAGTTTTCTTATGTTGTTCATAAATCACTTTTTGCTTTGTGGTTTTCAGGAGGGATTGGGAACCATGGGATTCACTTCCCCTTTGGGGTATTATTCCATCAATTTTAGAATCAGTACACATCCCCAAAGAGATCTCATGAGATATTCTTTGCGGGAGAGATTGTCCTCTTCCAGAGGACTCCTTAAGTGTTAAACTCTCCTTCCTATCCCTCAATAATTAAGCTAACTTGTTTTTTATAATCTCGTCCTCAAATTAGTTTAATCTGAGTCTGAGACTTAAGTCAGATTCATTGTAATCAAAAGAAGGAGAATACAACTGTAATTTTCCCCTCAGAATTAACAATTCCCCTAAAGCATCTTCTGCTAAAGTAATCCTTTTATTAAATAACTAGATGGTGGCCCAATTCTAACGCATTGGGTATTCTAGAATATGTATGTAGTTTATTTATGAAGATTTAAGAATAATGCAATGAATACACAGGATTTTCCGGGTAAAATATATACATTATCAATAAATTTTATTGCTCATAGAACTTAATACAACTGAATGAAATTATTAAACAGATCATCAAAATATATAAATAAACCATTACATGAATATCTAACTGTATTTAAATAAATCATCGGACGAAAGAAGTACATCGACACTACAATATATTTTTTAACAATATCAACCCAAAATATTTTTGTACCTCACATTTCTTGTGAATACGTTTTGACTATCTATAAGCAACTTTCCTTGTAAAGGGGTATGAAGAACTTGCACCTTGCCGTTGGATCTCATTTTAACTCTTGAAAATGCAATGTAGAGTTGTCCATGACCAAAAACTGGCTCCGGTAGATATATGACAACACGGTGTAGAGTTTGACCTTGTGACTTGTTTATTGTCTTGGCAAATGCTGGTTTTACTGGAAACTGTCGACACCAAAGCCTAAACGGAAGACCGGTGTCCGAAGGACATAAATCAATGCGTGGAATGAACACTTTGTCTCCTTTTGCTGATCCAGTGATCACTCTAGCTTGAATTACGTGGTAATGGAGTCCAGTAACAATAAAGCGAATTCCATTACATAGACCATTTTTTGTATTTAGATTCCGCAGCAACATTACGAATGTTCCAACTTTGAGTTGTAGTCTGTGGGATGGCATTCCTGATGGCGTAAGACTATTTAAAAATTCAACTGGATAATGCTCATTGTCTACATCCACTGAATCATCACTTTTGTACAACTTATACTCTCCAGGCATTCTATCCATCACACGGGAATTTAGCAGAGCCACGTCATCGTTCTTGGGACAGAGAATTGCATGGGAAGAGGCCCTTTCAACACTGCTTTGGTCGTTCACATCAATTTCAATGCATTGTCCAAAACATCACTTAGGATGCAGTCAGTGCACAACATGTCTTCTGGTATTTCAATAATGTCTTCTCCAAGGTTGTATTCGTTGCTAAGTTCACCGTTACCAAGTTTAAGAAGCCACTTGCTATACTCTGGGTCAGAAGATCACATGTTGTTAATTAGATGGAGGTTATTAAACTGTTTCCAAAGGTCAGCCATTTTTAAGCTGGACTCGATAACATCTGTTCTTCCATTTGGTATGACTGGAAGGTATTGCCTAAAATCTCTGCCAATGACAAAAACTTTACCTCCAAACGGAATTTCATTTTTTTAAGCAACATTTGTAGCCATTACTTCACGTAGAAGTCTGTCAATTAAGCTCAAAGCATATTTGGGTGCCATGGTGCACTCGTCAAGTATCAAAAGATTTGCATTATTTAACTGTCTTCCTGCAAATGTGTCTTGTTTTATTTTGGAAACGGAGACTTCGTTGACTGGAACTGGTATCCCAAAGAGTGAATGGATAGTGCGACCTCCTCGTAAAAGGTTTGC
Organism: Phyllobates terribilis; assembly: GCF_046119375.1. NCBI lineage: Eukaryota > Metazoa > Chordata > Amphibia > Anura > Dendrobatidae > Phyllobates > Phyllobates terribilis. The sequence continues at coordinate 192,598,774 of NW_027362772.1, read as the reverse complement.
TGCAATACATGTTGTAGCCGATGGCAATACGACTTTTCCCAACCTTCTAATGTGATGCATTAAAACTTCATAGAGGTATGTTTTACCGCTCCCTCCTGGACCGTCAATAAAGAAACATTTTGGCCTTGCATCTGCCTGGTTTTCTATAGCACTCACAATAGTGTTATATGCAATCCGTTGCTGTTCATTTAAGGAGTTTCTCTTCTCTGTTGCCAACAATAATTTGTAAGCTTCGTCATACTCTGAAACTTGTGGAACTTGAATTGCAGGCTGTGGCAAATTAAAGTCTGAAAACATTTTTCCATGCAGTAGTAAGACATTTTGGACATCTTGCATGGCATAAGATTCTCAATTTTGACAATTTCCACTTCTGTTGTGAAGACGTAAGCAGTAATTCTCGATTATATGTTCTTTGAAATTTGTCCAAAGTTGAGCCGTATTTGTAGGCGGTCAAAATATGCAGATGTAGGCAAACAATTCACGAAGTTGCTTAGGCATATGTAGGGAAACTGCATCTTCTAAAGTAAGTCTCCACACAGTATCATCCAATTGAAGTCCTAAAGCCAAGCAGCTTTAAATGTATCGTGCAATACTCCGTTAACTGTGTAATACTATTGTAGGAACTTGAGGATTCTGGTAGCGTGGAGCAATGAACAATCAGAGACGGGTTTCTTTAATGAAAATATTGTATTTGTACAACAGCAATAACACCCAAAAACAATATGCTGATAACCCGTAGTGACATGCAATAAAATAAGTCCAGCAATATTAAGTCCTTGAAACCTATATAGCAAAATCGGCAAGGTTCTTATGACGGAATCTTCACACAAATGTGACCAAAAGGTAAGTCTGACACACTGGTGACGTGGCTCAGTTCAAACACTTCTGGTGTAGTAAGAGTCAAATCCAGGTATGCAGTAACGCAGGGAAGTCCAGAAACAAGTTCACAAGTTAATCCCAGATGCGGTGTAAATGCAGGGAAGTCCAGAAACTAGTTTACATTTAAGTATTATTCCAGTAATAGTTCCAACCGCTCTCACCGGAGAGAGTGAATGAAGGATTAAACACAGTTCAGAAGCACAGTTCTTACCAGATGGAGTGAACCAAAGGTTGAATTCCAAAATCAACAGGCTAATGATAACACAGTGAGTGTAGCTTACATAAGCAGAGAATGTCCAAAGCCATGGGTAGAAGCTCACTTCAGCCGAGAACCACCTGTAGATAAACCTGGTAAAGCACCCTCCGGTAAATACACAAAAGATCTGGGAGGTAATAGAAGAGCAAGGCAGCTGAATTGAAGGGAACCGGAAGCAGAGTACTCCAGCAAGGAAGCCAGCACCTGGGCCGGGTTTTATACAAGCAAACAAGAAGTAGGGCATACAAAAACAGCAAACTCCATTTTAACAAAGGGAAAAATCATTCACAAGGTGACCTAGAAAACCCGGAATACTGACAAACTGTTTTCAAATCGTCATAACTTGTAGCTCCTTTCACATGCAGTAGTAACAGCCAGAGGCAATAACTTTCTTTATCCTTGACACTAACAGTATACATGCGTCCAATTATTCTGCTAAGTCCTCTTTGTCTTGGATTCCAAGTATTATTTCAAACGTAATGCTCTGGAATCTCTCGATACAAATACTGCCTTGCGTTTTCGTCACGTTGGTTCAGCAAAAACCGTTCCATTAATGTTGATGTTGTGCTTAAAGTTCTTGAGACATCTTTGACTTGAGCATCTTTAAAGAAATAAAGCTGCTGTTGATTTGGTAAATGAATAGCTAAACTTATAATGGCATGGGACTGTGAATGCATTGGAAACGCAAATATCCTCTAAGCAGCTTCTGGAGCACTCACATATCTTGAGTCAACAAAAGTTGATGATTTATCGTGATTGACTGTTTTCTGTTGTATTTCAATGTTAGCTTTGTCATGCCTCTTGTAGATGTACTTGAAAAGATATTTTACACTTTTTATTGAAGCACAGATTTCTACATTGATGTGACAGTTGTAGCGTTTTGATAAGTACAGGAAATATCCATGAGTTATTTATAATTTTTTTGTTGCGAACAATGTTATCAATGTGTTGTCGCCAGTAGGATGGGTAGCCATCCAAGTCTTTAACAGTGTGCTGTTTGAACTCCTTTGGAAACCCTTTTGTACACTTTCTGTTTTCCATGCATGGACTTTTTGGATATGCTACACCACATGGGCCATGAACCATATGAGAGACTACAATATTATACAGTTCAGGATACTTTTCTTGGTTAGGAATTTCAGCCCACACTATGTTGTCGATTTCTTCCTCCGTGCGAAACTTGGAATCCGCGTCTAAGATAATTAGTAAAAGCACATGTGGGAGACCTCATTTCTGAAACTCTATGATGTGTACCATTGCTACGACTGTTCCAAAATGCCCATTTTTGATGTCTTTCAAAAGGCTGCTGAGTTTCAGTGAAAATACGCTTGCGACTACGTCCGGCCTGTGTTCAACTTGTTGCCAGGGTTCTAGATTTTTGCTAATTTCCGGCCATTTAGGATTACAGGTCATTGTCACAAAAATGTCAGGTCTTCCATACTTTGTTACTATTGCCATTGCATCTTGATAACACGGGGGCTACCTTCAAACGACGATGGGAGAATTACTGTTTTTCCAATTGGAATTCCCTTTTGAATTGATTGTTTTTGCAAATGTTCTTGAAGAACGCAGTAGTCTTCAACTTTAAGTTGTTTGTGGTTCATTCGTATGAAATTTAGACAATTAGCTTCAATTTTAACGTCTGCATCAACTAAGTACTGTTGTGTCAGTTTCCCACCGTTTAAGATAGGATTGAAGTAATTTCGGACAGACAGAAGAAAACTATAGTTGTGTAATTCTTCTTGAAGTTCCTTGCTGGTGTAGGTTTTCATGCCACCCTTGATCGCCTCTTGGAAAGAATAACGGATACAGAAGAGCATCAAGGTTGCTGTGCAAAATGCTAATTCGGTGTGTTTTAGGAATCAAAGAGTTGTTTTCGTCTGGCTTAAGATGGACTAATATATCCCTTTGAAAAGGAGGCTCTCTGTCATTGTTTTGAAAAACAACTGCGACCTCACTTACACGTGGTTTGTTGAAAAGTCGGGGATCCTGTTTACGTTCTTGTTTAATGGCCATGACAGTAGAAGGCATTTCAGTCCCATTTTGTATAGCCCTCTGTTCCTCCTCAGCTTTGACGTCTTTTAGCATGCGATATGCGGCAGCAAATGGGCTGATTTTTTGTAAATGTACGGCAATTTGGTTCATCAGTTCAGCATCACACTTTTCGTTTTCTTTCAGGTTCATCCTTTGTTCTGTAGCCTCATTTGTATCAAGGATGTATAATTGTGCAAATTTTGGTGGTTGTCCTATATCTGGGTGAAGTGTTCCAGTGAGGTGGTAGATCTGGCCGTGAATTTTAAAACAATATGGTTCGAATCCAGGGGGCGGTGCAATGTTGGCACCAAATGAAGCAAACACATGAGAGCTGTTGATGCTTCTGATATTTTCCATAAAATTTCTACTGTGTTCCTTTCATCAACTGCTCAAACAGATCTAAGTAGTGAGGTCTTGGTAGCATAACTTTTCCTTTTTGGCAGCATTGAGTAAACTGATTGTCAGATGGTTTTTCATCAATAAAATTCAGAGAGTCGCATTTAGAGCAAACAGCATTTATATTCCCACAGTAGTGTTCAATAATTGTAGTTTCGTTGTCTGTTACGTAATGTGTAAGTTGTTAAATATTCTGCTGGGCTTGCCTTAGTTGGTAGAGCATTAGTTTTTTATGAATTTGGCGATCGTGTTGTTGTCTGTTTGCCCTGGATTGTGGAGATTCATTCACCTGACGTTGTCTGTGGGATTCCGCATCGTGTTCCTGCCTAGCGGCAGTGTGTTGTGGTGTCTCCTGTTCCCGATGTTGTCTCTGTGAATCAGCTACTTGTACCTGTCGTGTGGCAGTTTGTTTTAGTGTTTCCTGTTGGCGACATTGTCTGTGAGATTCCGCATCCTGGGCTTGTCTGGTGGCAGTTTGTTGAAGTGTCTCTTGTTCTCGACGTTGTCGTTGCCTTGCTGCTGCTGCTTTTCTGTCATCCTCATGGGCGTATTTTCGCTTGCGACCCATTAGACAGGAAGTGTAAATCGTGATAGCGTACAGTAAAGAAGTATCTGTTCAGCGCGCTGTGACTGACTGAACGTGTTCAGTAAACGTGACTGCACTATGTCGCACTGTGACTTGCAGAATGTGTTCAGTAAACGTGACTGAACTACGTGGCGCTGTGACTGACAGAACTTGTTCAGTAAACCTGAGTGAACTATGTGGCACTGTGACTGACAGAACTTGTCAAGTAAACGTGACTGAACTACATCACACTGTGACTGACAGAACTTGTTCAGTAAACGTGAGTGAAGTATGTGGGACTGTGACTGACAGAACTTGTCAAGTAAACATGACTGAACTACATCACACTGTGACTGACAGAACTTGTTCAGTAAACGTGAGAGAACTACGTGGCACTGTGACTGACAGAACTTGTCAAGTAAACATGACTCAACTACATCACACTGTGACTGACAGAACTTGTTCAGTAAACGTGAGTGAACTACATGGCACTGTGACTGACAGAACTTGTCCAGTAAGCATGACTGAACTACGTGGAACTGTGACTGACAGAACTTGTTCAGTAAACATGAGTGAACTATGTCGCACTGTGACTGACAGAACTTGTTCAGTAAACGTGACTGAACCACATAACACTGTGACTGACAGAACTTGTTCAGTAAACGTGAGTGAACTATGTCGCACTGTGACTGACAGAACTTGTTCAGTAAACGTGACTGAACTACATCACACTGTGACTGACAGAACTTGTTCAGTAAACGTGAGTGAACTACGTCACGCTGTGACTGGGGGTTAAATTCCGCGCCAATATATCTGATTGGTTGCAGCTGGCCGGGCGTGACCAATCCGCGAAGTGGGGTTTGAATTGCACACCAATATTGCTGATTGGTCGCGCCCGGCCGGCCGCGACCAATCAGCAAAGCGGGAATTAAAGGGGTTGTCCACTACTTTAAATTAACCCCCCAATGTATCCCCCCGGGGCCCCTAATGAATTTCGTAAATACCTCATGTTGCTAATACTGCCTGTGCGCGGTGCTATTACTGACCGCGTACAGGCAGCACGTGACCCCCGGCTGCAGCCGGCTCTTGCTTCTGCTTACGTCACGACTATTTGCGGCTGCAGCCAGGGGTTTTTTGTTCCGCGTTCCGCGGTGAGTGACTGTTTGTGGGCAGGGTTATCCCCCATCGCATCACACCCGGCATCCACCGCGCGCCAATTCATTGAGAGAGCGTGCGGTGGATGCCGGGTGTGACGCGATGGGGGATAATCCCGCCCACGACCCATCACTCACCGTGGAACACGGAACAGGAGACCCCTGGGGGGTCATGTGCTGCCCGTGCGCGGTCAGCAATAGCGCCGCCCTTGTTCTGTACCCTCGGATGAGGGTCATATAAGATTAAATCCAATAATCAATCCACCCTCCCCCACCCATGTGGAATATTTCATCTGTTCTGAGCCTGACACCTTCAGTACAGGAATCAGTTATGAATGTTCCCATATCAGTTCAGGAAAAGGAAAATTGTAAACTTCCACATACATGCTCAACCCTTGGTTTAAAGGATGCCAAGATCACTCAGTTTTTTCAGGTGGCACCACGGCGGTGCCCAAAAAGAAAAAAGAGAAAACATGGGGTTTGGGGTAACGGGAGGAACAGTAGCAAATGCTTTTCCACTGGCAGACCCTGTTTTAAAGAGAACAAAGGCCCAATAATAAATTCTTCATCCTCTGAATCCCTCTTTAATGAGAAGTATGGGCTTTTTAATCTTTCTGATTACGAATTGACTAATGATGAGAAGTCTCTTCTCCAGCGGGGTCTTTCCTTTTGCCCCAACTCCCCTTTAAATGCTTTTTCTTTATATTTAGATTTCAATTAATTTTTTAGGAAACTCACGGTTCAGCGTAATTTTTAAATACAAGAAAGGAGCAGACGTACAATTTCTTCAGGAAACCCTGGAGGTTCTTTAACCGAATCCCCTTCGGGTGATAGCGGATTTTCTCATGTTACAGTAAAAGGTAACTCTACAAATTTTTAGCCCTTGTATCATAAGGATTCCCACATAGAGACGTTCCAGCTATTGGTTCTGAAGGAAATTCGTTCCATTCCCTATTTAAAGAGAAAAGATAATTTGAGTCTTGGTGTAAGGCGGGCGATTGATTCCCTGAGGACGAATAAAGAAATCATTATCAAAAGTGCTAGATCAGCTTCTTTCTGCTGATGCTGCTATACCTGGGGAGTAGATATAATTTTTGAAAGAAGCTGTCAGATTCATATTGAGTAATAATGTTTTCACTTTTGATAGCTCCATTTACTGTCAACTAAAGGGCTGCGTAATGGGACGAGATTAGCCCCAAGTTATGCTAACTAATTATGGGGCTATTTGAGTCCGTCTTCATAGCGCAGTCGCCCTCTTATATGGGTTATATAGCCTTTTATCGTCGTTTTATTGATGACCTGTTCTTTTTATGGACTGGTTCAAAAGATGAGGCCATGCAATTTGTGGACAATCTGAATACAAACTCTTGGGGGATTTTCTTTACTGCATCTATATCTGATACTGCTCTTCAATATTTAGATTTGGTGGTATACCTTGATGACCAGGGGAGACTGTCCACATCTACACATCTCAAAGACGTGGATGTTAACAGCTATCTACGCTTTGACCGTGGACATCTCCCCAAGTGGATTATAAATGTAGCCTATGGCAATACTGGTGGATACGTAAAAATTGCACCAGTGACTCTAATTTCATCAAAGAATCAAAAATCCTGAAGGAACGGTTTAGACAAAAGGGTTTCCCCAAAAAATTATTATATGATGCATTTCAGAAAATGAGCTCTCTCTCCCAGGATTATTGCATTAATAAAATTGAAGCAGCAGAGTGTAATAGGAAAAAGCAGAATTTAAAATGGAGTGGGTGTAGTTGTGTAACTACATATAATCAGTCTCGGGTTATTATTCAAAATATGCTTAATGCATTTTGGTTTATCCTGAAGGGTGATCCTATTCTTGCTAGCCACCTCCCAGAGAAACCCAGAATCATTTATAGAAGAAATTATAACCTTCGTAATTTAATTGCACCCAGCAACTCCACCATTAGGCCCCTTCATGGGGGCTGCTAATGCGGGTGTTTTTCATGTGAAACCCCCAAATGTCTGTGCTGTGGGACCATCAAGAATGGTGCTAAATCATTTTCTTCTCAAACAACGGGCAAAACATTTGTGATTAATTGCCATTTAGATTGTCAGTCCACTTCTGTGGTATATTTATTGCATTGTACGTGTGGTCGGCAGTATGTGGGAAGCACGATTCAAACAATGCATGCTCGACTTAATAAGCATAGACATAATATCTGTACTGGATACCTATTGCACAATGTTTCTAAACACTTCAGTGAGGTTCATAAAAAAAAACACATTTTTTTTGAGGCTTACCATAATTGACCAGGTAGCTGACACTGTACCTAATCGATTGGGTATTCTTATTAAAAAAGAGAGTTACTGGATCTTCAAATTGGGTACGTTGGCTCCTGAAGGGTTAAACTTAACCATTAAAAATATGGTAGGTCATTAGCAACCCTTAATCATTGATTATTACAATCCTATTTTTTATTTGTCAATATAGGTTTTTATCTAGTTTTTAATCATATTCAGTTTCTATGTCGGTTTCTTTATGTCGTTTTTGGTGTGTTTTTTTTTGTAGTTTTAATGGTATTTTTAATGTTGTTTTTAAAATGTTTTATGCCGCCCCTTGCATTTCATTGGTGTAATCATCCTATATAGTATGTCACTTCCCTTCTGTCAATTATACCACCTGATGAAGATGGCTGGGACCATCGAAACACGTCGTGAAGCATATTGCTACTAAAATAAAAGTTCGTTCTTTAATATCACTTTCCTACCCTAGCGCTCCTTTGCCGAGGTTCATTTCTATCTGCCTTGTATCTTTCCCTCCGGATACCTGCACTTAACACAGGGATTGTGCAGGGCTGCACAACTTCATCAGGTTAGCCTTGCCATCGGCTCTTATAGCTTTATTTTCTGGCACACAGCTTTTCCTCATGGTGCGCTCCCTGTATTTTATTTTTTACATGTACTGATTCTTACTGAGAGGTGGAAGAGCAGGGAAATCAGTGTGGATGATTCTTCTTTAAAGTAGAGAATGAAGTTTATTCAGAGATATGTGCCAGAACAGTTCAGAATGCAGGCAGAGAAAATACACTGGCACTCGCAGGTGACCAAACACAGCATTAAGATATCTGGCGATGGTCTGGCCATGATGTGGTTTCGGTCTGGTGATGGTGTGACCTTGACGGTGGACTGCCTTGGCGATGGTCTGCCCCGAACAACAGTATCAGAGCCTTTTTATACATGGCTTAAACAAAGAAACTACATATTGTGGCAAAAAGCATATACATGATAACATCATACTGCAGGATGAGACGTGCATTTTAGAAGAACAAAGTGATAATGCAACATGACAATATTTATGAGTATTTTTACCAGACTCCATTACAATCCATAACTCCCGATGTCTCTCTTAAGTAATGAAAGTTTCATAATTCTCCACATATTGACAACTGTATTGTACTAATTTCCATACCATAATTACAATGACAGTATTTACTACTAGTGATGAGCGAGCACTAAAATGCTTGGGTACTCGTTGCTCGGGTCGAGCAAATTGGAAAACTCGGGTGCTCGACCCGAGCAACAAGCCCAATGTAAGTCTATGGGAAACTCGGGCATTTTTCAGGCGGCTCCCCCCGGCGGTATGCAGAGGGCCTAAAAATTGCCCAAATTGATGGGAACAGTGTTCAAATGACATGGGAACAGCATGGGGAAGACCCCTGGAAGCATTTCTGACTCCCAGGTCACTGCTGTCAACAACGTTGTCAGAGGTATTACGCCACTTTTAAGGACTCACAATAAAACATACAAAAACTAATCCAAAATGGATTTTCGTGGGAACTATGTTAAGGAACATCCTTTCCAGGATAATGACTTGTGTATAAGGCAAAATAAATAACCAAAACCAAAAATAGTCCTCCAAACCTTGGGCTATGTTTACACGTAGCGTTTTTGATGTGTATTTGCACTTTTGCATTGCTTTCAACCAAGACAAGTGCATTTACTGGGAAATGTCAGTTTAACATTTTACAACCTTATCTGGCCATGTGGTGTGTGACACATCATCAGACACATGCATACAGTGCTGAAAATAATGGGAACAGCATGGGGAAAACCCCTGGAAGCATCTCTGACTCCCAGGTCACTGCCTAAAAGTGTGCTCATCATAAATGATCCTTGGCACATGCAAAGATGCCTCCAGCCATGCACCTGTCATTGCAGACTTGCAACAATCACCGTCCACGTCCTTGTCCCAATTCAGCGTTCAGTTGTCCCTACCCCATTCCTTGGAATGCAAGCGAAAATATGCAGCCAGCCACCCATCCACCCACAGGCTGAAATACTATACTGCCACATTTTTGACAGCTGCTTGCACTGGAAATGTGGCCTTTTAGGCTCGTGGAGGCGGAAGCTGTCCACAATCTTATGGCGGCGGCGATCGGGTGTCCATACTCGGTCCCCAGCTGCCACTATTTGTCCCGGTGTCGTCTCCACCTTCCTCAAGCACGGGTCCCACAACATTACCCGTGCCCTCCCCAGTGCACTTACTGGGAAGGACCGCCTACCCACAAACACTTGGTCAAGTGAATGTGGCCAGGGATGGTACGGAGCCAGTCCACAGCTTTTTTTGCTGAGTTGTATTTCACCACAGCCATATTCTTTAGCTTGGTGAAAGGACTTGGGAAACCAAATCTACTCCAGCTGTGATTTCTCCCAGGAAGTCCTCTAAAGCTGCTTGCACTTGAAATGTGGCGTTTTAGGCTCGTGGAGATGGAGGCTTTTCATAACCTCATGAAGGTGGCGACCGGGTGTCCATACTCGCTCCCCAGCCACCACTATTTCTCCCGGTATCGTCTCAGCCTTCCATAAGCATGGGTCCCACAGCATTACCCGTGCCCTCCCCAGTGAACTTTCTGGGAAGGACCACCTGTAACATCCCTGGCGACGTGCTGTCATGGCTTACCACCTCCCACCATGCAATACCGCCATTTTACCTATCAATCCAGGCTGCACACTTTGCTCCAGTACAGTGGTGGCCAAAAGTATTGGCACCCCTGCAATTCTGTCAGATAATACTCTATTTCTTCCTGAAAATGATTGCAATCACAAATTCTTTGGTATTATTATCTTCATTTAATTTGTCTTCAATGAAAAAACACAAAAAGAATTGTCCTAAAGCCAAATTGGATACAATTCCACACCAAACCTAAAAAAGGGGGTGGACAAAAGTATTGGCACTGTTTGATAAATCATGTGATGCTTCTCTAATTCGTGTAATTAACAGCACCTGTAACTTACCTGTGGCACCTAACAGGTGTTGGCAATAACTAAATCACTCTTGCAGCCAGTTAACATGGATTAAAGTTGACTCAACCTCTGTCCTGTGTCCTTGTGTGTACCACATTGAGCATGGAGAAAAGAAAGAAGACCAAAGAACTGTCTGAGGACTTGAGAAACCAAATTGTGAGGAAGCATGAGCAATCTCAAGGCTACAAGTCCATCTCCACAGACCTGAATGTTCCTGTGTCTTCCATGCGCAGTGTCATCTAGAAGTTTAAAGCCCATGGCACTGTGGCTAACCTCCCTAGATATGGACAGAAAAGAAAAATTGACGAGAGATTTCAACGCAAGATTGTGCGGATGGTGGATAAAGAACCTCGACTAACATCCAAACAAGTTCAAGCTGCCCTGCAGTCCGAGGGTACAACGGTGTCAACCCGTACTATCCATCGGCATCTGAATAAAAAGGGACTGTATGGTAGGATACCCAGGAAGACCCCACTTCTTACCCCGAGACATAAAAAAGCCAGGCTGGAGTTTGCCAAAACTTACCTGAGAAAGCCTAAAATGTTTTGGAAGAATGTTCTCTGGTCAGATGAGACAAAAGTATAGCTTTTTGGGAAAAAGCATCAACATAGAGTGTACAGGAAAAAAAAAGAGGCATTCAAAGAAAAGAACACGGTCCCTACAGTCAAACATGGCGGAGGTTCCCTGATGTTTTGGGGTTGCTTTGCTGCCTCTGGCACTGGACTGCTTGACCGTGTGCATGGCATTATGAAGTCTGAAGACTACTAACAAATTTTGCAGCATAATGTAGGGCCCAGTGTGAGAAAGCTGGGTCTCCCTCAGAGGTCATGGGTCTTCCAGCAGGACAATGACCCAAAACACACTTCCAAAAGCACTATAAAATGGTTTGAGAGAAAGCACTGGAGACTTCTAAGGTGGCCAGCAATGAGTCCAGACCTGAATCCCATAGAACACCTGTGGAGAGATCTCAAAATGGCAGTTTGGAGAAGGCACCCTTCAAATATCAGGGACCTGGAGCAGTTTGCCAAAGAAGAATGGTCTACAATTCCTGCAGAGCATTGTAAGAAACTCATTGATGGTTACCGGAAGCGGTTGTTCGCAGGTATTTTGGCTAAAGGTTGTGCAACCAAGTATTAGGCTGAGGGTGCCAATACATTTGTCTGGCCCATTTTTGGAGTTTTGTGTGAAATGATCAATGATTTGATTTTTGCTTCATTCTCTTTTGTGTTTTTTCCTTGCAAGCAAATTAAATGAGGATAATAATACCAAAGAATTTGTGATAGCAATCATTTTCAGGAAGAAACTGAGTATTATCTGACAGAATTGCAGGGGTGCCAATACTTTTGGCCACCACTGTACCTGCTGTGTCTCTTGTCTGATTGCTTAGGGCGGCAGCGCGGCTACTGCCTGATTCTTATAGTTACTGTGTGCGCACTCCTAATGCCTCCCCAGCCTATTGCTTTGAGTCACTGGATACTTAAACCCCCTCCACCAAGTAGGGGGTGCCTGAGCAACACTTTCATTCAGTGTGTTCTGTGCAACTGACTTGCCAGGTCCTGCCCTGTATCTCGTCTGTTTCCGCCCCTGGGGGCTGTATACTCAGGCCTGTTACCTGTATCTGTGACTTCTAGTCTGTCTCCTCCACCCTGGGGGCTGAGTTCCCAGGCTCGTTCCTGTATCTTATTCCTGGTTCGGTTCCTGTCTGAACTGTGTCCTAGCCCATTACCTGTTTCTCTCTATGTCCGAACCTTCCCTTTTCCTGCAGTATCTGAACCTGCACCTAACTCCAACTCGTTGTCTCTGAACTTCTGTTTGTGAGCTTTGCGTACACTCGCTACTTCATTGTAAGTACCTTGTGTGTATCTGGTTCTGCTTGTTCACTGCACCTGCGGTTTTGCTCTGCCCTGCTTGTTCACCGCACCTGCGGTTTCGCTCTGCTCAGCTTGTTCCCCGCACCTGCGGGTTTTGCTCTGCTCTGCTTGTTTACCGCACCTGCGGGTTTTGCTCTGCTCTGCTTGTCTACCGCATCTGCGGGTTTTGCTCTGCTCCGCTTGTCTACCGCATCTGCATGTTTTGCTCTGCTTGTCTACCGCACCTGCGGGTTTTGCTCTGCTCTGCTTGTCTACCGCACCTGCGGGTTTTGCTCTGCTCTGCTGGTCTACCGCACCTGCGTGTTTTGCTCTGCTCTGCATGTCTACCGCACCTGCGGGTTTTGCTCTGCTCTGCTTGTCTACCGCATCTGCGGGTTTTGCTCTGCTCTGCTTGTCTACTGCACCTGCGGGTTTTGCTCTGCTCTGCTGGTCTACCGCACCTGCGGGTTTTGCTCTGCTCTGCTTGTCTACCCCACCTGCAGGTTTTGCTCTGTTCTGATTGTTTACTGCAACTGCGGGTTTTGTTCTGCTCTGCTTGTCTACCGAATTTGCGGGTTTTGCTTTGCTCTGCTTGTCTACTGCATCTGTGGGTTTTGCTCTGCTCTGCCTGTTCCTGCATTCCCCGGTGTGGGTCAACAGCTGTGACCGGGGTCTGACCTGGAGTAGCACCTGGACCCTCTGCTCGGTTCCTCCCTGGTTCACGGAGTCGACTGAGCCGCCGTGTGATCTAGGTCAGACCGAGTTGATACTTAGCTACGCCCCTCCAGGCACTCCTCGGTTCATGGTCCAGTGGGATCACTAATCATGCTCACGCCAGTCAGTCCAGGCGTGTGCGCAACATCACCTACCCACAAACATGTGGTCAAGTGAATGAGGCCAGGGACGGTACGAAGCCAGTCCACAGCTTTTTTTGCTGAGTTGTATTTCACCACAGCCAAATTCTTTATGCAAGGTAGTCCCTCAGCATCTTCCCAAACTTTGCACTCCTTGTGCGAGTACCCCACGCCTCAGGGCTTGTGCGATGGGACGGGCTGAGAAAATTCTCCCAGAACTTTGACAGTGTTCCCCTGCCTCTGCTGGATTGGAGTTGTGTCTCTCTTGTCTGTAGCCCTTGGTTGTCGAACGAACTATGACCTCTGTCGCCAGCGTTTTCAGATGGGAATTTTTTTAATAGTTCCGCAACAAGGGCCTTCTGGTACTGCCCCATTTTTGTAAACCTGTCCGCCTCAGGAATAAGAGATATACAGTTCTCCTTGTAGCGTGGGTCTAGAAGTGTCACCAATCAGTAATGACTGTCATACAAAGTTTTGCTAACGCAAGGGTCGTGGGAAGTGCAGCATAACATAAACTCAGCCATGTGTGCCAGACTGCTAACAGGCCAGACTTCCATGTCCTCACCAAGAGAATGAGTGACCATGCTCTCCTCCTCCTCTTCTCTGTTCTCAGGTTATCCACGTTGAACAGACGGTATGACAGTTGTGCAGGTAGTACCATCTATAGCACATGAAACTTCCTCCTCCTCCTCTTCCTCATTGTCACCCAATCCACGCTGGGATGAGATGAAGCTGGGCTGTGTGTAATCACCCTGTATGGTTCCTTGCTCCATCTCATCGTGCTCCGCCTGCAATGCATCCTCTTTGATCGTGAGCAGAGAGAGTTTCAGAAGACAGAGAAGCGGAATGGTGACGCTAATTATGGCATCATTGCCGCTCACCATCTTGGTGGAGTTCTCAAAGTTTTGGAGGATGGTAAATATGCCTGACATCCATGTCCACTCCTGAGGTCTTATGTGTGGAGTCTGAACTGAATACCGACGGCCTTGTTGATGCTGGTACTCAACAACAGCCCTCTTCTGCTCACAAATCCTTCCCAACATCTGCAGTGTAGAGTTCCAATGCGTGGCGACATCATACTCCAATCTGTGAGCCGGAAGCTGGAAACGCTGCAAACGCTGCTGAAGCACGGCAAGGGCAGCGGAAGCTGTAGCTGACTTTCTAAAATGGGCACACAGGCGGCGTACTTTGACAAGCACATCTGGCAGCAGGTAGGATTTGAGAAATCGCTGAACCATGAGGTTAAGCACATGGGCCAGGCACGGTACGTGTGTGAGCTCGCCTCGCCTCATAGCCGCCACCAGGTTCCCGTCATTGTCACACACGACCATGCCTGACTGTAGGTTCAGTGGTGTGTGTTATGATCTGCAACAAGTACTAAGGAAAGATAAGGGAAAGCTGTCCCTACAGTAAGACAAAGTTGAATCCCTACAATGTAGCGGGCTGCCTGCTCCTAGCGAACAGACCCACCTTAGTCCTCTGCTAGTCGGAACGAAGACCTATAGCATTAAGGGAGGGGTCCCTAAAAGAACTAAGGACTGGGACAAAAATGGGACACCTCCTAAACAGAGAAGTTGTTGCAGAACACAAAAAAACAAACTGACAAAAGCTACTAGAGGTCCCAGAAGGACCAAGCGAACTGACAGAGAAAGGCATCGAAGCACCAGGCCAGAGAAACAGTCAAAAACTGAAGTCCAGCACAATCAGAAGGGCGGAGCTGGAATATAAAGGCAGATGGTCACGTGACCGCAAAACACAAGATGGAAAAACAAACAGGAGGGTTCTAACAGTACCCCCTCTTTTATGAGGCTCCTCTGGATCCTCCAGGCCCAGGGCTATCCGGAAACCTCCTGTGGAAAGTTTTAACAAGCCTAGGAGCAGAGACATCATCCATCCTTACCCAGGAGTTGTCTTCGAGACAGAAACCCTTCCAGGAGACGAGATACTGTAATCTCCCTCTATGCCATCTAGAATTCAAGATACGAGAAATTTCATATTCACCGTCTTCCACCACATGAGGTACTGTGACAGTGGCGTCCCTATCAGATACATCAGCCTTTTTCAACAAGGAAACATGAAACACAGGATTAATCTTCCAGGAAGTAGGGACATCCAACCTAATAGCAGACGGGTTAACAACCTGAAGCACTTTAAATGGACCCACAAACTTAGGACCCAGCTTTTTAGAGGGAATACTCAACCGCATGTTCTTCGAGGACAACCAAACCATGTCACCCACAGTAAACAAAACCTCCTTACGTTTCTTGTCAAAATACTTCTTGGAGTTCTTGTTAGCCTCTTGAAGGTTGCAACATACATTAGTCCAAACTCTCTGCAAATCACCGGAAAAATTCTCCTCCTTTGGCACCGCCGACCCCAGTTTGGAGAACGAACCAAAAGACGGATGTCTCCCAGTACAACAAAAAAAAGGAGAACACCCAGCAGAGGAGGATGTATGATTGTTAAGAGAAAATTCTGCGAGAGGCAGAAACTCAGACCACACCTCTTGATTGTCCGCCACAAAACAACGCAAAAACTGTTCAACATCCTGATTCTTTCTTTCAGTCTGTCCATTAGACTCAGGATGATAACCAAACGAAAATGACAAATGGACTCCCAACCTGTCACAAAAAGCATGCCAAAAGCAAGCCACAAACTGAGGTCCTCTATCAGAAACAATCCGTGGGAACGCCATGGAGCTTGACAATCTCCTTAACAAATGCCTTAGCGAGTGTCTTGGCGCAGGACAACTTAATGAATGGAACCAAATTACACATCTTACTAAAACGGTCCACGACCACCCAGATGACAGTAAAACCCTCGGACACAGGAAGATCAGTAATAAAATCCATTGTGAGATGCGTCCAAGGCGCACAAGGAACCTCCAGAGAGCAAGCAACCTCGCAGAAGGAGTATGTGAAGCCTTTGACCTAGCACACACAGTACACTGACGCACCCACTTGATGACTTCCTTCTGCCATCCAGGCCACCAAAAACTGCAACTAATAAGTCTCTTAGTCTCCGAAATTCCTGGATGACCTGCCAACCGAGACTCATGACACTCCACAAACAAATCTCTCCTAAAGGTTCTAGGCGCGAACAACCTCCCATGGGGAGTGTTAGATGGGGCATCATCTTGAGCTTTCAGAATCCCATTCTCCAAAACAGAGTCCAATGCCGCCACCACAACTCCTTTCTGTAAAATGCTCTCCTCCTCCTCGGCACCGACCATAGGAGAGAAGCTGCGAGATAAAGCATTGGCTCTAACATTCTTAGTACCAGGGATATAGGTAACAGAAAAATGAAACCGAGAAAAAAAAAGTACCCACCTAGATTGACGGGCATTCAAGCACTTGGCAGCATCCAGATAGATCAAATTCTTATGATCTGTGAAAACCTGAATAGGAAATCTAGCGCCTTCCAAAAATTGACGCCAATGTTCAAACGCGAGTTTAACAGCCAGCAACTCCCGATTTTCAACATTATAATTCAGTTCGGTTTCCGAAATTTTTTTCGTAAAGAAGGCACAAGGATGTACTCCACCTTTGTTCTCCTGAGACAAAACTGCTCCGACCCCCACAGATGAAGCATCGACCTCGACCAAAAAAGGCTTGGTCTCATCAGGCTGCATAAGGATAGGGGCAGAACTGAACCTCTCTTTGAGATACTCAAATGCTTCAATGGCCTCAGTAGTCCACTGGGCCGTATTCACACCTTTCCTGGTGAGATCAGTTAGAGGTTTAACAATTACAGAAAAATTCTTAATGAATTTCCTGTAATAATTGGCAAAACCCCAAAATCTCTGTATAGCTTTCAAACCAATAGGCCTAGGCCATTCCTGCACAGCCTGAACCTTCACAGGGTCCATCTCAAAGCCCTCGCTGGAGACAATGTAGCCCAAAAAACTAATTTTCTGCACAGCGAACTCACATTTCTCCAGCTTAGCAAAGAGTGAATTATCACTCATTAACTTCAAAACTTCACGTACACTCTGCCAATGGGACTCTAGATCTGGTGAGTAAATCAAAATGTTATCCAAATACACAACCACATTCTTACAAATCAAAGGTCTCAGGATGTCATTAATAAGGTTCTGAAAAAATGCAGGTGCATTGGTAAGACCAAAAGGCATCACCAGATTCTCAAAATGACCTACCGCAGTGTTAAAGGCAGTTTTCCATTCATCACCCTCCTTCACTCGTAACAAATTGTATGCCCCCCGGAGATCAATTTTAGAGAATCACTTGGCCCCAACTAACTGGTTAAACAAGTCAGGAATTAACGGAAATGGGTAAGAATTGCGTACGGTAATCTTATTAATTTCACGAAAATCCAGACATGGACGTAAACCCCCGTCCTTTTTTTTAACAAAGAAAAATCCAACTACCACGGGCGACTTAGAAAGTTTAATGTGACCATCAGCCAGGCTAGTCTGTATGTATTCCTCCAAGGCCTTTCTTTCAGGGATAGTCAGATTAAACAAGCGACTCTTGGGAAGAGTAGCTTCCAGAACAAACTCAATGGCGCAATCATAATCCCTATGAGGAGGTAAAACTTGCGACTCCTCCCCTGAAAAAACCCTCCAAAAATCTTGAATAGGTACAGGTAATTCCCCTTTTTCCACAGCCGCAATGTGACCATTACAACATTTATCATAGCACTTCGGACTCCAAGACTTAATCACATTAGTAGACCAGTCCAGTAAAGGATTGTGCAGTTTTAACCAAGGCAATCCTAGAACAACTGGAGAGGGTAAATTATCTAAAACAGCCAAGTCCAAAATTTCTTGGTGAACTCCATTGATAGTGAGGGTAAATGCAGCAACCTTGTGAGTAATACATTTCAAGGGAGTGTTATCAATTACAATCACAGAAATAGGTGATGACAAAGGTTTGGATTTCAATTTAAGGTTTTCCAAAAACCCTTTATCAATCACATTAAGTGTTGAACCACAATCCACAAATACCTAAAATTCAATCAAATCTCCCTGCAAAGTAGTACTCCCAGAAAGAAATACTCCTGCAGAGCGTAAACAAGCTATACGGGCGTAACTGACCTTTTTCTTTTCTTTACTTAAACGATGCTCACAATACTTAATCAAATGGTCAGCTTTACCACCATAAAGACACAATCCCTCGGCGAACCTTCAGTCTCTTTCCTGAGAGAGGAGTGACATCGCCCCAACCTCCATTGGTTCTCCGCCGTCTGAGCAGATTTTCTGGGGACTAGGAATTGATATTACAGGAGTCTTTACCTCATTCAGCCTGCACCTCAGCCTTCTGTCCAGACGAACAGCTAATTGCATGGCATCCTGCAGAGTCTCAGGTGCAGGGAATGCAATTAGTAGATCCTTAACCCTTTCACTCAGACCAGCAAGAAATAAACATTTCAGCGCAGGATCATTCCATTTTACTTCTGAGGCCCATCTCCTGCAGTGTGTGCAATCATTTTCAACATCACCTGACCCCTGATTCAAACGCCTGAGTTCTGCTTCAGCAGATGAGATTCAATCAGGATCATCATATAATAGCCCTATAGAAGAAAAAAATTCTTGAACAGACCTTAAACACGGATCATTAGGTTGGAGAGAAAAGGCCCACTCCTGTGGTTCATTGCGCAAAAGTGACATAATAAAACGAATGCGCTGTGATTCATTTCCAGAGGACCTTGGTCTCAAACAAAAATATAACAAACAAGCATTTTTAAAGGAAAAAAAATCTTGCTGTTTACCATAAAAAACATCAGGCAGCCCTACCTTGGTTTCGACAAAATGTGCTCCAGAACAGCTACTCACGTGTTACTGAAGCTTGGCCACCTCTGGAGACAATCCCTGCAGGCGAAGAACAAAATCCAGGACGGAAACCGCACTGATCCCTGAATTTCTTTCCTTTTAGTTTTTTGGGCTGGGCTTACTGTTATGATCTGCAACAAGTACTAAGGAAAGATAGGGGAAAGCTGTCCCTACAGTTAGACTAAGCTGAATCCCTATGATGTAGCGGGCTGCCTGTTCCTAGCAAGCAGACCTGCCTTAGTCCTCGGCTAGTCTGAACAAAGACCTATAGCATTAAGGGAGGGGTCCCTAAAAGAACTAAGGACTGGGACATAACTGGGACACCTCCTAAGCAGAGAAGTTGTTGCAGAACACAAAAAGACAAACTGACAAAAGGTACTAGAGGTCCCAGAAGGACCAAGCGAACTGACAGAGAAAGGCACCGAAGCACCAGGCTAGAGAAACAGTAAAACACTGAAGTCCAGCACAGCCAGAAGGGCGGAGCTGGAATATAAAGGCAGATGGTCACGTGACCGCAAAACACAAGATGGAAAAAACAAACAGGAGGGTTCTAACAGTGTGAGCCACAGATTTGCCTGCTCTTTCAGAGCTGTCCACAGCTCTTCAGCATTGTGCGGTTTGTCACCTAAGCATATTAGCTTCAACACAGCCTGTTGCAGCTTGGCCGAGGCAGTGCTGCAGTTCTTCCAGGTTGTGATTGATGAGGTCATTTCCGAGATGGAGGCTGAAGAGGAGGAGGAGGCTGAGGAGGATGAGGTGCAGGAGCTGTAGACTGTGAGGGCAACCCTGATTGACCTAGGGCCTGCGATGCTGGTTTCGGAAGGATGTGTTCCATCCCAAGGTCCGACTGAGTCCCGGCTTCCACTATGTTAACCCTGTGTGCCGTCAGTGAGATGTACCGTTCCTGCCCACAAGCACTTGTCCACGTGTCTGTGGTTAGGTGGAATTTCCCAGTAACTTCGTTGTTGAGGGCATGGCTAATGTTTTGGGGCACATGGTTGTGTAATGCGGGGACGGCACACCGGGAGAAATAATGGCGGCTGGGGATCGAGTACCGAGGAATGGCCGCTGCCATCAGGTTGCGGAATGCTTCTGTCTCCACGAGCCAAAAAGGCAACATTTCTAACGCAAGCAGTCATGAAATGTGGGAATTTAGTAGTGTGGCCTGTGGGGCGTTGGCTGCGTATTTGCACTTGCGTTCCAAGGACTGGGGTATGGACAACTGAACGCTGCGATGGGACAAGGACGTGGATGTGCTGCTTACTGATGCTGATACTTGAGAGTGTGCAATGACAGGTGCAGGGCAGGAGGCATCTTCGCATGCACCATGGACAGGGGATTGGCTTGCATGCACAAAAGTGGAAGAAGCAGTGGTGCCACCCGCAGACACTGTTCCTGGACCATGGGGTTCGGCCCACAAAGTCAGGTGCTTTGCTGCCATGTGCCTGATCATGCTGGTGGTGGTCAGGCTGGTCATTTTGCCACCCCTGCTGATGCTGGTCTGGCAGGTTATGCACATGGCCTTTTTGAGGCTATCGGCAGAGTCTTTAAAAAACAACCAGACTCGGGAAGACCTAACAGTTGTACTGGCAACTTTCTTCGTGTTGGTGTTATGGGGAACGGTTGCCTGCCTTCTTTCTGTGGCCACCACACTGCTTCTTCCTGCCTGTTGGGGTGCTCTGCTTCCCTGCCCCTGTGTGCTGCTCTCCTCGCTCTGTATGTCCTCCTGCCAGGTTGGGTCACTTACTATATCATCCACCACCTCGTCTTCCACTTCCGCACCCTGGTCCTCCTCCTGACTAGTGTTGAGCCACCCCCGTAGTGTTCGAGTTCGGTTCGGTTCGTCGAACACCCGTGTGTTCGCCAAACTGTTCGTCGAACTGTTCGTCGAACACCTTCGAACACCGTTAAAACCAATGGCAGGCAAACAAAAACACATAGAAACACATAGAAAACACCTTCAAAGGTGTCCAAAAGCTGACAAACTGCTCAGAAGACACAACTAACACATGGAAAAGTGACAAGTACATTTAGTCATGCGAAAAGAAAAGAGGTGGAGGAGTAAAAGGAGGGGGAGACACAGATATAGGCATGTCATGCCCTTCTAAAATCCAAAAAGTGAGAAGCCGACACGTTCAGTCCGCTCCTGCCCGTGCCACCTCCGCGTCGCCGGGTTTGTGCCAGAGCCGCGGTGAACCCTGACGGCCAGCCCCCCTCTCCCAATACTGGTGCCTGTCCGCTGGTGGGTCGAGCGAGCCCCCCTGTGGTGGAGGCAGCTCTAAGCTTTTTAATTTAAATTGTCTCTCTAATTTGAATGAATACACTTTAAATCCATTTACAAGGATCTATTGGAGGGTAAGTCTCATGCCAGCAGCCGCGTAATTCCAGCTCCAGTAGCGTCCACTAAAGCTGCTGCAGTTAAAAAGCTTTTATAAGGATCGAGCTCAGCTGTCCACCGCAAGGCATCCTACTGCCAGTCCCAGCCCCTATGCCTTGGGGTGCCTCCTGATGCTCTTCACTGAGTATCCCGTGGTCCCGAAGCATTTCCTTTGAAAAAATTAAGTGTCCAAACTACAGGTGGTGTAGCTTGCTTAACAGCCGGGATAATCCGCTGACTAGCAGACACTGCTACTAGGCACAAAGTATTTCCTGGGCTAGATGCAGTTAAAAATTTGTAATTAGATACTCTAGTTGGATGCTGAGAAAGCATTCCATAGAGTCTCCTGGCACGCCATATATGATTCTCTTAAAAAGCTTGGGGTAGGGGTCTAGGGGACCCTTTTATAGCCAAAATCACGGCCCTGTATCGCAATACGTCACCTAGGCTGAAGATAAATGGAACTGTAGCACCCTGAGGGCTCGGTTGCTACAGAGGTATTGCACCTCACCCAGAGGTGTGATATCTCACTCTCAGGTAAGGATGTAGTGTGGATCAGGACCCGACACCTGCATGCATTACACCACATTGCCGTGGGGCAGGGCGACCAATATGCCCCTGAGATGGGCACGACAGTCCCTGTCCCTGGCTGGAGTGGGGGGAGGGAACACTGAGGAAGGGGAACCCTGTAGTGCAGGAGCAGGGAGGAAGCAGTTCCTGGGTGCATTGAGAAGGGAGTATAAAAGGTGGGCACCATCTTAGTTCAGTGCAGAGAAGTCTGAGCAGAAGTGGCAGGGAGCAGGGGCTCTGCATGAGCTCTGCTCCGGAGGCGGGCCTAGTAACAGAGGCCCAGGCCTGGAAGAGGGAGAAGGAAGGAAGAGGAGCGGAGAAGGCTCCAGGAACGAGGAACGAAGGGATCCCAGGGGTGCGGACGGGCGAGTCGCCACCGCACGCCCGAATCCACCTGCGTGGAGGGGTCAGGCCAAAGGGGGAGACCGGTCCCCGAAACTAGTGGAGGCAGGAAACGACCCTCAGCTAGAAACAGGAGGCTGTGACATTTTATGCGACGCAGCCCCTCGCTACACCCGCTAGGAAGGCACCACATAGGGTCAGGTAAACTGGCGCCAAGTTTACCAAGAGGAGGCCCGAGGCAGCCGGACAGAAGGGTTGGTAAGGAAGGGCAGACAAAGGACACACAAAGGGGATCCTGTGAAGCGCTCCAAAGTTATCTGGGAGTTGTCTGAGCCCCTCACCTGGTGAGCACAGTACGACGTGGGCAGCCGTTACCTGCAGACGTGGTCTGGATAATAAGAACTGTGAGTAAAGGCCCTGGACTGCATCACTGACTCCGTGTCGTTACTGCTGCTGCCCTGCACCATCACCCCTATCCTCCGCATACACTGCCCAGAGGCTATACTCCTCCCGTGGGGAGTTATGCTATGCTCTGCTGCACCCACAACACCAGCCTCAGTGGTCTGCCCTGGAGCGGCGGTTCACTCTGACCACAATCCACGGGTGGCGTAGTCGGACATTTAAACATCAAAACCACATAAATAGTTCCGCCACTGGTTTGACCGCCCTGAGCCACGGAACGGGGTCGCCGCCACGGAGACTACAACCACTAGCATCCACCAAAAAGGGTCCGGCTCCGGGTGTCCCAAGGCCCAGGGGGCGCGTCAGAACATTTTCATCACCTTTCACAATCACCAATGGGACAAGGCAGGGATGTTCTCTGTCCCCTCTCTTATACATCCTAGTGACGGAGCACCTGCTCTCATCAATTCGCCATAACCCCAATATTAGGTGGATTGAGGTGGGAGACACCGAGTACAAGTGCTCTCTATTTGCTGATGATGTCCTAGTATATATCACTCAATCACATATATCCATCCATGCTGTTATGGCTGAAATAGATCACTTTGTTACATGGTCAAATTTTAAAATCAATGCAGCAAAGTCTGAGGCCCTCGATGTCTCCCTCCCCAAATCCATATAGGATTCCATCCAGTCCAACTTTCCCTTTGCCTGGCCCTCACAGGGTATCAAATACTTAGGAATTCCTATTCATAGAGACCTCTCCCATCTATGTTATCTTAATTTTGGGCCCTTTATTGAACAACTCCATACAGACCACGGTTGGCAAGTTAGAACTGTAAGATTCACTACCTGAACCACTGGTGTTTTGTGGAAAAGCACATGTACACTGTGTTCCAAATTATTATGCAAAAAGTGTTTAGGAGTGATAAGGGAAGAATTTGTTTGTTTGTCAGTTAAACTCATTGATGGTGATGTGTGTCAGGGCTCTTTATATCACTGTAAGCAATTGCAGACACCTGTGCTAATTAGTTTGGCAGGTGTGTCCAATGAAAGGCAAGACTACTTAAGAAGGCTGTCTCACATTATTAAGCAGCCTACATTTTCTGCCAAAATGGGAAAGAAAAAGGATGTGTCGGCTGCTGAGAAGCAACAAATTGTGGAGTGTTTAGGTCAAGGCATGACTACAATCAGCATTGTGCGATGATCAGGATGAAGTGTCTTGGCAATCAAGAAGTATGTAGCTGATTCACAGTACACACGTGTGCGTGCTGATAAGGGCAAATTGAGGACTCTTTCCTACAGGCAATTACGTCAGGTTGAAAGAGCAGCGGCAAAAAAGCCTTGTCATAGCAGCAGACAAGTTTTTGAAGCTGCTGGTGCCTCCAACGTCCCCCGAACAACAAGATGCAGGGTCCTTCAGAGGTTTGCAGCTGTGCATACGCCATCCTGTCGACCTCCTCTATCCACTTCACACAAGCAGAAACGGCTCCAGTGGGCCAAACATTACATGAAGACTGATTTCAAAACTGTTTTGTTCACGGATGAGTGCCGTGCAGCGCTCGATGGTCCAGATGGATGGAGTGGAGGATGGCTGGTTGATGGACACCCCACGCAAACACGGCTACAGCGCCAACAAGGAGGAGGTGGAGTAATGTTTTGGGCTGGAATCATGGGGAGAGAGATTGTCGGCCCCTTTAGGATCCCTGAAGGCGCTAAAGATGAACTCCATGATGTATGTGGATTTTCTCCAACAGCACTTCCTGCCATGGTTCAAGAAGAAGAACCGTGTATTTCACAGCAAGATCATTTTTTTGCATGATAATGCACCATCTCATGCTGCACATAAAACATCTGCATCTCTGGCTGATATGGGCATAAAAGGGGACAAACTTATGGTGTGACCCCCATGCTCCCCTGACCTCTACCCCATTCAGAACCTTTGGAGCATCATTAAAAGGAGTGTCTATGATGGCGGGAGGCAGTTCACATCTAAGCAACAGCTCTGGGAGGGTATTCTGTCCTCATGCAAAACAATTGAAGCAGAAACCATCCAAAACCTGACAAATTCAATGGACGAGAGAGTTCAGAAGCTCCTTTCGAACAAGGGGTCCTATGTGAAAATGTAACATCACCTAGAATAAAGTTTTGAGTTGAAAACTGTTTGATTTCAGTTTCTAACAACCTGCTAATGCTTCTAATTTCAAAAATGACCATTTTTTTGGTCTTTATTAAAATGAAAAGGTTGATCGAAAAGTTTGGGGGATCTAAGAGTGTGGCAACCCAGTAGTCATGATTACTTCGAATTCTGACAATATGAGGGTCATGCTGCAGGTAGTGCAGCAAGAAGGCACTTATGTGTCTTGCGCATCTCGGAGCCCCAAAATTATTTTCCGGGCTAGATGCAGCTAAAAATTATTATTAATTTTAAATCTGGTGAAGCTTTAGTATAGATGGCCTAATAGGATCAGTGCTGCACACTGCTACAAAGCCCAAATTATTTTCCAGTCAAGATACAGATAAACATGATTAGTAATTTTAAATCTGGTGGAGCTTATTATAGATGGCCTAATAGAATCAGTGCTGCACACTGCTACAAAGCCCAAATTATTTTCCAGCCAAGATACAGATAAACATGATTAGTAATTTGAAAGCTTAAAACGGTTGGTGGGTGATTTTAACCAATCATCCATCTTTTACTCTCCCCAGGATGACACAGGGGTAGAAAAGTCGTTTCGGATCCATGATTTGTTCATCTTTATGAACGTGAGTTTGTCTACATTATCAGTGGAGAGCCGCGTGCGCTTATCTGTCAGCACACCACCAGCAGCGCTGAACACACGTTCAGACAGAACGCTGGCTGCGGGGCATGATAAGATCTCCAAGGCGTAAGTGGCTAGCTCGGGCCATTTATCCAGATTGGAAGCCCAAAAAGAGCAAGGGTCCAGTGACACAGTCATGGCTTCAATGTTTACTTGGAGATACTCCTGTACCATCGTCTCTAGGCGTTGACTATGTGTCAGACTTCTTGTCTCCTGTGGCCTTGCAAAGGATGGGCTAAAAAAGTGGTGAAATGATTCCGCAAAATTGATGTTACCAGCAGATACTGTGGTTCTGTTACGGTTTGAGTGCTGAACACTTGACGGTCCCACGGTTGGCAAGTTGGAACTGTGAGATTCACTACGTGCACCACTGGTATTTTGTGGAAAAGCACATGTAAGATTCTGCAACAGTCTCTGCTGATACTCCCGCATGCGTGCATCCCTTTCTATGGCAGGAATAATTTTTGCAAATTTACTTTTGTACCGGGGATCTAACAGTGTGGCAACCCAGTAGTCAGGATTATTTCTAATTCTCACAATTCGAGGGTCATGTTGCAGGTAGTGCAGCAAGAAGGCACTCATGTGTGTTGCGCATCCAGGAGCACCAAGTCCCTGTTGTGTTGGTGGCGAGGTAACAATCATGCTTCCTTCCTCTGTCCTCTCCCCCGAACCTCGCACAACAGAAATGTGATCAAGGTCTCCCTCATCTGATGAGTCTTCCATCAGTTCGTCCTCCACTTCTTCCTGGGCTCCTGCACCTTCCTCACTAGTTTGGCTGCTACCATGCGCCCTGGTAAAACCATCTCCCCCACCCTCACATGCCTGCCGCCTTGGTGCTGCCGACCGTCTGGACCTTGCAGATGTTAGCCCTTCCGCATACAACTCCTCCTCCTCTACTTCCTCCACCTCCTCTTGTGCCACCACCTGACTCCAAATTCTGTTTAACATGTGCTCCAGCATGTAAATCACCGGAATAGTCATGCTGATAATGGCATCGTCAGCACTAACATCTTCGTCGCCATTTCAAAACTGTGCAGAAGGGTGCATAGGTCCCTGATCTGAGACCACTCCTCCAGCATGATTTGCCCCACCTCTGGATCTCGTTGGCCCAGGCTATACGTCAGAACGTATTGCACCAGGGCTTGTCGGTGCTGCCACAGTCGCTGCAACATGTGCAGAGTTGAATTCCACCGGGTAGGCACATCGCATTTTAGCCGGTGAAGTGGCAGGCCCAACGACTTCTGTAGAGATGTAAGTCGCTGAGCTGCGGGATGCGAACGGCGGAAATGAGCACACAGCGACCGTGCCCTCTGCAGAAGGCCATCTAGTCTGGGATAGTGGGCTAAAAATTGCTGGACAACCAGGTTCAAAACGTGAGCCATACAAGGCACGTGTGTGACATTGCCCCGGCGAAGGGCCGCACCCAGGTTTGCAGCATTGTCGCACACGGCCTTCCCTGGTTTCAGGTCCAGTGGAGACAACCATTCATGAAATTGGTTCTCCAGAGCTGACCACAACTCCTCAGCTGTGTGACTCATATTTCCCAGACATTTCAATGTAAAAACCGCCTGATGACGTTGAGCCCTACAGCCAGCATAGTAAGGAGGTGTGCAGGATCCCTTCTGCGCAGTTAGAAAGCTTGTGGCATGACCAGACAGGCTTTGGGTGCAGGTGGAAGACCGAGAGGAGGTTGAGGAGGCAGAAGCAGTGGAGGAACTTTGACATAAAGAGGATTGATGCACAACTCGTGGGGACGGCAAGACTTGGACAGCAGCCCCTTGTCCTGCTGTCACCATAGTTACCCAGTGCCCAGTCAGCGACATGTAACGCCCCTGTCCATGCCTACTCGTCCAAGTGTCTGTGGTGAAATGCACCCTGTCACACACAGAGTTTCTCAAAGAAGCGGTGATGTTGTGTGCGACATGCTGGTGGAGCGCAGGCACACCTTTCTTTGAGAAGTAGTGCCGACTGGGCATCTGGTACTGGGGCACTGCGACGGACATAAGGTCTCGAAAATCCTCTGTGTCCACCAGGCGGAAAGGCAGCATTTCTGTAGCCAAGAGCTTGCAGATGGTGAAATTCAACCTCTTAGCTTTCTCATGGCTAGGAGGAAATGGTCTTTTACTTGTCCACATCTGAGGGACCGAGGGCTGGCTATTGTGCTTAGACGGGGTTGATAAGGGTGTCCCCGGCAAACTGCCGGTCTGTGAGGAAGATGCAGGCAGACATGTTAGGTTGCCTTGATCCAAAGGTGGTGCTATCGATGTCGGACAGCGCTCAACACCAGCTGGTGTTACCACCTCCAAAGAAAATGATGACCTGCCAATCACGCTGGCTGTTGCGGGTAAAGAGGTGGCAGGTCTGCGCCCCAAAACAGGTGTGACTGCTGTCCCCCCAGTCACAGAGGATGAAGAGGCCGCGGATGCACAAGATATGGCAGATGGTGGTTGGCCTGGCCGGCTAGGCCGCATTGTAGCACACTGAGCTTCCCACTGCAACTTATGCTTCATGTCCATGTGCCGGTTCATGCATGAAGTACTCAAACTATGTATTTTTTGGCCTCTACTTAGCTTTTGCTGACAAATGTTACAGATAACACGAGTTGGGTCATCTTTATCGATCTGAAAAAATGCCCAGGCTATGCAAGGCTTAGCACCCATGCGACCTGAAGAGCCACCACGACTTGTGGTGAGAGGCAGAGTTGTGTTTGAGGATGCAGTTGTTGACGTGCTTCCAGTACTACGTCTCTGTCCAGGAAGGCGCAACCTGACCTCGTCGTCACTAGCATCTTCCTCCACCTCCTCTGCTGACCTCATCTCTTGGCTGACTGTGGGTTGACAGTAAGTGGGATCTCCAACCTCATCATCATCACCCTGTGCGTTATCACACCCGTCGTCCTCAGAGCCAACCTGTTCCTGCCCTGACAAAAAACTAAAGTTGTCGCTCCAATCAGGTATTTGAGTCTTATCATCGTCTTCCTCATTGTCTCCACCAACAGGAGTTACAGTTTGGGAATGAGGGTCTACATTATGGTCAGAACCTTCTGCGTCTGGTCCTGGATCCGACTCATAAAGATTCTGGGCATCAGTGCAGATCATTTCCTCGTCTGGATTCACAGAAGCGCTGGAGTCGACCTCTGATTCCCAGGCTATAGTATGAGTAAACAGCTCTGCAGACTCAACCATCTGTTCTACCTCATACTCAGACGGGCAGCTGGAGATTTGGGAGCTGTGAGGAAGCAAGTGCGATTGGGGTGACACCTTTGAGGACTGGAGTATTTGTGATGTTGAAGTTGATGTGGAGGAGAGCCCACTTAAAGGAGCACTTGATATCCGTTGAAGCACCTGCTGTTTTTGTGCCTCATCTGGAATTTGTAGCGATTGGCGTGGCCGTAAGAAAGGGATCTTATCACATTGTCCGCTAAAAGAAGTAGACATTTTAGTTTGGCTGGAAGATGGTCTTTCTTCTGCAGATGTTACTGCTGCTTTAACACCTACCCCACGGACACAACCTTTTTTTCCCCTTCCCAACACGCCTATTCCCCTTTCCACCAGCAGCAGGCCTTTTTCCACTCATTTTGGTGGTTAACTAATTCACAACTCTGGAGTTGTTTGCACAAAAAAACAATGGATGGGAACCGAGCAGAGCTGAGTGGCCAAACTGTGGTATTAGGCCAAAACTATTGGCTGGGTTAGATGCAGAAAAAAATTATATTCAATTTGCAACCTGATGGAGGTCAGTATAGATGGACTAATAGAACAAGTCCCACACACAGCTAGAAGCCCAAATATTTTTTCAGAGGTAGATGCAGAAAAATTTTTTATTCAGTTTGCAACCTGATGGAGGTCTGTATAGATGGATTAATAGAACAAGTCCCACACACAGCTACAAGCCCAATATTTTTTCAGAGGTAGATGCAGAAAAAAAATATATTCAGTTTGCAACCTGATGGAGGTCAGTATAGATGGACTAATAGAGAAAGTCCCACACACTGCTAGAAGGCCAAATATTTTTTCAGAGCTAGATGCAGATAAAAATTATATTCAATTTGCAACCTGATGGAGGTCAGTATAGAAGGACTAATAGAGAAAGTCCCACAAACTGCTAGAAGGCCAAATATTTTTTCAGAGCTAGATGCAGGTAAAAATTATATTCAATTTGCAACCTGATGGAGGTCAGTAAAAATGGACTAATAGAGAAAGTCCCACACACTGCTAGAAGGCCAAATATTTTTTCAGAGCTAGATGCAGATAAAAATTATATTCAATTTGCAACCTGATGGAGGTCAGTATAGATGGACTAATAGAACAAGTCCCACACACAGCTAGAAGCCCAAATATTTTTTCAGAGGTACTGTAGATGCAGATAAAAATTATTTTTAATTTGCAACCTGATGGAGGTCAGTATAGATGGACTAATAGAGAAAGTCCCACACACTGCTAGAAGGCCAAATAATTTTTCAGAGCTAGATGCAGATAAAAATTATTTTTAATTTGCAACCTGATGGAGGTCAGTATAGATGGACTAATAGAGAAAGTCCCACACACTGCTAGAAGGCCAAATATTTTTTCAGAGCTAGATGCAGATAAAAATTATATTCAATTTGCAACCTGATGGAGGTCAGTATAGATGGACTAATAGAACAAGTCCCACACACAGCTAGAAGCCCAAATATTTTTTCAGAGGTACTGTAGATGCAGATAAAAATTATTTTTAATTTGCAACCTGATGGAGGTCAGTATAGATGGACTAATACAACAAGTCCCACACACAGCTAGAAGCCCAATATTTTTTCAGAGGTAGATGCAGAAAAAAATATATTCAGTTTGCAACCTGATGGAGGTCAGTATAGATGGAGTAATAGAACAAGTCCCACACACAGCTAGAAGCCCAAATATTTTTTCAGAGGTAGATGCAGATAAAAATTATTTTTAATTTGCAACCTGATGGAGGTCAGTATAGATGGACTAATAGAGAAAGTCCCACACACTGCTAGAAGGCCAAATATTTTTTCAGAGCTAGATGCAGATAAAAATTATATTCAATTTGCAACCTGATGGAGGTCAGTATAGATGGACTAATAGAGAAAGTCCCACACACTGCTAGAAGGCCAAATATTTTTTCAGAGCTAGATGCAGATAAAAATTATATTCAATTTGCAACCTGATGGAGGTCAGTATAGATGGACTAATAGAACAAGTCCCACACACAGCTAGAAGCCCAAATATTTTTTCAGAGGTACTGTAGATGCAGATAAAAATTATTTTTAATTTGCAACCTGATGGAGGTCAGTATAGATGGACTAATAGAGAAAGTCCCACACACTGCTAGAAGGCCAAATATTTTTTCAGAGCTAGATGCAGAAAAAAATTATATTCAGTTTGCAACCTGATGGAGGTCAGTATAGATGGACTAATAGAGAAAGTCCCACACACTGCTAGAAGGCCACATATTTTTTCAGAGGTAGATGCAGAAAAAAATATATTCAGTTTGCAACCTGATGGAGGTCTGTATAGATGGATTAATAGAAAAAGTCCCACACACAGCTAGAAGCCCAATATTTTTTCAGAGGTAGATGCAGAAAAAAATATATTCAGTTTGCAACCTGATGGAGGTCAGTATAGATGGACTAATACAACAAGTCCCACACACAGCTAGAAGCCCAATATTTTTTCAGAGGTAGATGCAGAAAAAAATATATTCAGTTTGCAACCTGATGGAGGTCTGTATAGATGGATTAATAGAACAAGTCCCACACACAGCTAGAAGCCCAATATTTTTTCAGAGGTAGATGCAGAAAAAAATATATTCAGTTTGCAACCTGATGGAGGTCAGTATAGATGGACTAATACAACAAGTCCCACACACAGCTAGAAGCCCAATATTTTTTCAGAGGTAGATGCAGAAAAAAAATTTATTCAGTTTGCAACCTGATGGAGGTCTGTATAGATGGATTAATAGAACAAGTCCCACACACAGCTAGAAGCCCAATATTTTTTCAGAGGTAGATGCAGAAAAAAATATATTCAGTTTGCAACCTGATGGAGGTCAGTATAGATGGACTAATACAACAAGTCCCACACACAGCTAGAAGCCCAATATTTTTTTAGAGCTAGATGGAGAAAAAAATTATATTCAATTTGCAACCTGATGGAGGTCAGTATAGATGGACTAATAGAATGATGCTATGCCCAAAAGATTTTACTTCACTAGGTGCAGTAAAAAAATTGGTATTCTATACACAGGTGGTATATCTTGCAACACAGATAGGCTACTCCACTGACTAACACACTCTGCAATAGGCCAAAAAGGATTAGCTTTGCTAGATTCAGCCAAATGCTGTGAAAAAAACTTGCACAGCACTGGCACAGACCTGCCTGGCAAAAACTGATAGGAACTGATGTAACCTAGTCCTGAAAAGGACTCCAATTACAATTAGTCTTTACTCCCACAATCTATCTATTTAAGAGCACAGACCTGCCTGATAAAAGTCGTAGGAAATGCTGTAACCTAGTCCTTAAAAGGACTGCAATCACAACTATTCCCTACTCCCAAGCTATCTGTAGATTTGTGCGAAAATTGGCTTGAAATTAACAAGGTATAGCGCACACAGCAACAGCGGTGCCATCTAACACGCAGCTGCAGCAGTGAGAAAATGGTGGCGATGGGGAAAATGGCTTGGTCTTATAGGGCAAAGACATGTGACATACACTGCCAATGACACATGCCCTTGCTTGTGTGAAAAAAAAGCAGTTTGCTCCGTGTGTGCGCTGCTGATAGGCTGACAGATTGCACCTCCCCACTGTAAATGCGGGAAAGAAAAAAAAAAATCAAGATCTTCATTGTTCCTGCAGAGATCCATCCCCTGCCCCTCCCCCCACCCCGCTGTACACTCAAACTGCGTATTAACATTAATTTTCATCATTACTGAGAAAAAATCCAGTTATGATTTTGGTGCACGAACAGTTATCGAACATAACCTCGAACAGCCGAATTTTTCTCAAATTGTTCGTGTTCGCCGAACGGCTCGAACACCGCCCAAAACAGCTCGAATTTGAGATTGGCGAACAGTTCGAGTAGAACAACGCTCATCTCTACTCCTGACATTCTGGCAATTGTGTCTCATCATCGTCCACCTCTTGTGACACTTTCCCACCGTCGCCTTCGTGTGAAGTCGGCTGCTCAAATATTTGGGCATTGCTACATGCGATCTCCTCTTGCCCCGCTTCAAGTGGACCGGGCGAGAGGCCCGAATCTATAAATGGAAAAGTGAACCGCTCTTCGGATTGTCCAAGTGTGGGATCAGTTGTCTCCGGGCACTCGGTATGGTGGGAGGAAGGAGGTTCAGGGTGAGGAATATGCAGTCCAGACTCACAGCTACTGAGACTTGACCGTGTGGAAGACAAGGTGGTGGTGATGGTGGCTAAGTAACTGGAAGAATTATCTGCTATCCAACCAATAACCTTTTCACACTGTTCTGTGTTCAATAGTGGTGTTCTGCCTTTAATTGGGACAAGAAGGTCGAGCAAGAAGATGTGGGTGTTTGTTGTGGCACAATTTTAGCTTGCCACGGCTTCGTCCTCTGCATGCACCACCACCATCACGTCCAGTTCCCTGTCCCTTGCCACGTGACTTGCACATTTTAAATGGAGGACAATATCTTCCACGCTCACTACAAATGACTGAATTTGGAGCGAACTTATATGTGATCCATGTGACGGACAAACCACAGTTTTTAATACCTGGTAAGTAGGTAACTATTTTGAACAGCAAACTGGTGTCAGTTGTTTCACTGACACACTGAAACAAATTTTTAATGGAGGTCAGAAATGGCAGAATTTTCTGAAAATGTAATTATGATCAGTGTGACGGACAAACCATAGTTTTTAATACCTGGCCTGTAGGTAACTATTTTGAACAGCAAACTGGTGTCAATTGCTTCACTGACACACTGAAAGAAATTTTTAATGGAGGCCAGAAATGGCAGTATTTTCTGAAAACGTATATGTGACCCATGTGACGGAGAAAACACGGTTTTAAATAGCAGGCCTGTAGGTAATTATTTTGAACAGCAAACTGATGTCAATTGTTTCACTGACACACTAAAAAAATTTTTTAATGGAGGTCAGAAATGGCAGTATTTTCTGAAAATGTATATGTGATCCGTATGACGGAGAAAACACAGTTTTAAATAGCTGGCCTGTAGGTAACGATTTTGAACAGCAAACTCATGTCAATTGCTTCACTGACACGCTGAAACAAATTTTTAATGGAGGTCAGAAATGGCAGTATTTTTTGAAAATGTATATGTGATTCGTGTGATGGACAAACCACAGTTTTAAATACCTGGCCTGTAGGTAACTATTTTGAACAGCAAATTGGTGTCAATTGCTTCACTGAAACACTAAAAATTTTTTTAATGGAGGCCAGAAATGGCAGTATTTTCTGAAAACGTATACAGGGTCAGACTAGGCTGGCGGGGTACCGGGAATTTTCCTGGTTAGCCCCGCCCCCTGCTGCAGAGGAGAGGGGGAGAAGAGAACGAAAAAAAAAAAATAACCTGCGGTTTTAAGGGGAACGGGCCTTTTACAAGTGCAGGCACAGTGTATGCAGGGACACGCGCACGCTGCATTCATTACCTGAACCGCCGCGGCTCACATCCCAGTGAAGCAGCTGAAGCTGCTCGTCTCCCTTTGCTGGCCGGCGTATGACGCCATTGTCATGCGCCTGCTGTGAAGGAGGTGCGCAACTCAGCCGCCGGAGAAGGAGGACACCGCACAGGAGCGCAGGAAGGTAAGAGGTATCTGTGTGTGTGTGTGTGTATGCAGAATTGGATGGCTGGACACACAAGGGGGGCCCTGGCTGGACACACAAGGGGGGACCCTGGCTGGACACACAATGGGGGACCCTGGATGGACACACAAGGGGGAACCCTGGTTGGACACACAAGGGGAAACCCTGGCTGGACACACAAGGGGGAACCCTGGCTAGACACTCAAGGGGGAACCCTGGCTAGACTCACAAGGGGGGTCCAGCTGGACACACAAGGGGGGAGCCTAGCTGGAAACACAAGGGGGAACCCTGGCTGGACACATAAGCGGGGAGTCTGGCTGGATACATAAGGGGGGAGTCTGGCTAGATACATTAAGGAGGGGAGCCTGGCTGGATACATTAAGGAGGGGAGCCTGGCTGGACACATAAGGGAGGGAGCCTGGCTGGACACATAAGGAGGGGAGCCTGGCTGGATACATTAAGGAGGGGAGCCTCGCTGGACACTTAAAGGGGGAAGCCTGGCTGGAAACATAAGGGGGGAAGCGTGGGTGGACACATAAGGAGGGGGAACCTGGCTGGACACATGGGAAGGGGGGGCAGGATGGGTATATGGGGGGCAGGCTGGAGACATGGAGGCCAGGATGGATATATGGGGGGCAGGCTGGACACATGGAGGCCAGGATGGATATATGGTAGGGGGCAGGCTGGACACATGGAGGCCAGGATGGATATATGGGAGGGGGCAGACTGGATACACGGAGGCCAGGATGGATATATGGGAGGCAGGCTGGACACATGGAGGTCAGGATGGATATATGGGGGGGAACTGGACACATGGAGGCCAGGATGGATATTTGGGTGGGCAGATTGGACACATGGAGGCCAGGATAGATATATGGGGGGGCAGGCTGGACACATGGAGGCCAGGATGGATATATGCGGGGCGGGGCAGGCTGAACACATGGAGGCCAGGATGGATATATGGGGGGCAGGCTGGACACATGGAGGTCAGGATGGATATATGGGGGGCAGGCTGGGCATATGGAGGTCAGGATGGATATATGTGAGGGGGCAGGCTGGACACATGGAGGTCAGGATGGATATATGGGGGGGCAGGCTGAACACGTGGAGGCCAGGATGGATATATGGGGGGGGGGCAGGCTGAACACATGGAGGCCAGGATGGATATATGGGGGGCAGGCTGGACACATGGAGGCCAGGATGGATATATGCGGGGCGGGGCAGGCTGAACACATGGAGGCCAGGATGGATATATGGGGGGCAGGCTGTACACATGGAGATCAGGATGGATATATGGGGGGGCAGGCTGGGCATATGGAGGTCAGGATGGATATATGGGAGGGGGCAGGCTGGACACATGGAGGTCAGAATGAATATATGGGGTGGGCAGGCTGGACACATGGAGGCCAGGATGGATATATGGGGGGCAGGCTGTACACATGGAGATCAGGATGGATATATGGGGGGGCAGGCTGGGCATATGGAGGTCAGGATGGATATATGTGAGGGGGCAGACTGGACACATGGAGGTCAGGATGGATATATGGGGGGGCAGGCTGAACACGTGGAGGCCAGGATGGATATATGGGGGGGGCAGGCTGAACACGTGGAGGCCAGGATGGATATATGGGGGGGCAGGCTGGACACATGGAGGCCAGGATGGATATATGCGGGGCGGGGCAGGCTGAACACATGGATGCCAGGATGGATATATGGGGGGCAGGCTGTACACATGGAGATCAGGATGGATATATGGGGGGGCAGGCTGGGCATATGGAGGTCAGGATGGATATATGGGAGGGGGCAGGCTGGACATGTAGAGGCCAGGATTGATATATGCGGGGGGGCAGTCTGAACACGTGGAGGCCAGGACGGATATATGGGGGGTGCAGGCTGAACACATGGAGGCCAGGACGGATATATGGGGGGGCAGGCTGAACACATGGAGGCCAGGATGGATGTATGGGAGGGGGCAGGCTAGACACATGGGGGTCAGAATGAATATATGGGGTGGGCAGGCTGGACACATGGAGGCCAGGATGGATATATGCGAGGGGGCAGGCTGAACACATGGAGGCCAGGATACATATGTATTGGGGCAGGCTGGACACATGGAGGCCAGGATGGATATATGGGGGGCAGGCTGGACACATGGAGGCCAGGATGGATATATGAGGGGGCAGGCTGGACACATGGAGGCCAGGAAGGATATGTAGGGGGCAGGCTGGACACATGAAGGCCAGGATGGAGATATGGGGGGGCAGGCTGGCCATATGGGGTGCTAGGACGGATATATGGGAGGGGGTAGGCTGGACACATGGAGGCCAGGACAGATATATGGGGGGCAGGCTGGAAATTATTATTTCTGTCCAGGCCTATTTCATGAGTTTATTTTTTTTTAAATTCTGTGGAAGCAGGGTTGAAAAGTAATGTCTGACTTTCATTTGTACATTTTCAAAGATTTTTAATTTATTATTACTTTTGTCAGATTTGAGTTATTTCTGTGACTATTGTGGGTTTTTCTTTCATTAAAAGAGAGGTACCAACAATTTTGACCACGTGTGTATACAGTATATACAGAGCTCCTGTGTATGTCACTGGTGATCACTGTATTACCTATACACTATACACATAGCTGCTGTGTATAATGCCACTGGTGATCACTGTATTACCTGTACATTATATACAGAGCTCCTGTTTATAATGTCACTGGTGATCACTGTGTTACCTGTACACTGACACTATGTACAGAGCTCCTGTGTATAATGTCGCTGGTAGTAATAAGAGTGTTGTTAGTATTGTGGTTTGTATTCATGATCAGTATTGTAGTATTTGGTCACTTTGGGGTGGAAATATGTGGTCTGGTCATGGTGTGGCCGTATTTATTCCTTGTATGTGGTATTATTCGGTCGCTATGTGGTGGTAATATGTGATCTTGTCATGGTGTGGCGATATTTGTCCCTTTTGTATATGGTCAGTATTTTTTCTCAGGAGTGGCTGCCAAAACAAGGAGTGGGTGATAAATGCAGAATTGGTGCACTTGTTTCTATTATACCCTTTCTCTGATTGTTCTTCACCTGGTTTTGGCTCCCACGCCTGAGAAAAAATACTAACCGGATACTGAATGAACACTGATAGTAGGTCCGTGGCCTTAGAGATTAAATACTTGGACCAGAGCTGCAGAGATGCACTTACAGGGGTTCTCCAGTGAAAACAATTAATCACCACTCCACAGGATCAGTGATAATATTGATTGGTGGGGGTCTGACTGCTGGCACACAATGGGCAGAATGTGAAGGTTTTCTCCCCATTAGACTGGCGCGGCATGTGAGATGCGACCAGTGATCCATTCATTCCCTCAGTGGCTGTGAGCGCTGCTCTTTTTTGGAAGCCCCCAAGAGAATGAATGGAGCTGCAGTCAGACATCCCACCTGTCGCTGCATTTTAAAATGGGGATAAGTGTCCTGTCAGGGATAAAACTTCCCCATTCTTCTGATAGGTGCCTTTTCCAATGTTCAGACCCAAACGATCAATAAGTGATCACCTATCCTGTGAAGCCCGTGGATCGGTGGTAACTTGTTTTAACCAAAGAACCCCTTTAATGCAAACTACAGTAATTGTACATCCCAGTTATAGTGTCGCACAGTAGATCTGCAGGAGCAGCCAGTCAATGCTCCACTATGACAGGGATAGCGCATAACAGATATCTGCAACTAGCTGTAGGTGGGTTCCTAGAGTCAATTCCCCCTGTGGGCCCCAGACACCCCTGTCTGACCCTGTCAGCACACATCTAGATAAGTTCCCTGAAGGGTCTAGTTTCCAAAATGGTGTCACTTGTGGGGTATTTCCACTGTTTAGGCACATCAGGGTCTCCCCAAACGCGACATGGCATCCGCTAATTATTCAAGCAAATTTTACATTCAAAATGTCAACTAGCGCTCCTTTCCTTCCCAGCCCTGCCGTGCACCCAAACAGTGGTTTTCCCCCACTTATGGGGTATCAGCATACTCAGGAGAAATTGCAAAACAAATTTTGTGGCCCATTTTCTCTTGTTACCCTTGAGAAAATTAAATATTGAGGTCCTGAAGTAAAATTTGTGTGAACAAAGTTAAATGTTTATTTTTTCCTTCCATGTTGCTTCAGTTCAGAGTTGCAGAGTCCAAACGGCATACTGTTGAGCTCGCAGAGTCCCATCGGGGTAGTAAAGGCCGTCTTCTCCCGATCCTACTCAGCAACAGCTACTTGCCAGTACCCACTAGTGAGGTCAAGGGAGGAGAAGTAATTTGCAGACCTTAATGCAGCCAGGGATTCCTCTATATGGGGCAAAGGGTATGCATCCTTGTGTGTTATGCGATTTACCTGTCTGTAATCTACACACATTCTCACGCTTCCGTCCTATTTCCTGACTAGGACCAGGAGAGCTGCCCAGGGACTACAGCTATCCCTTACTACCCCTGCCTTCTTCATGTCGTGCAGCATCTCCTTCACCTTCTGGTAGTGTGCTGGTGGTATGGGCCTGTAACGTTCTTTGATGGGTGGATGGTCACCTGTGGGTAAATGGTGTTGTACCCCTTTAATCCTCCCAAAGTCAAGGGGGTGTTTACTGAATACCTGCTCGTATTCCTGAACCACCCGGTGTACACCCTGTTTCTGATGGGCAGGAGTGGTGTCTGCCCCAACATGGAGCTGTTGACACCAATCCTCCACCTGGGCTCCCTGGTCATTATCCTCCACTTCGTCTGGTGAGGTTAAGGACTCCGCCGTGTGTATGGAATTGTTATCTACTGTGTACAGTTTAGCAACAGTGGCGTAGCGTGGTAATCTAACCTCGTCCTCCCCATAGTTTAGGAGGCATACGGGCACCCTCCCATTGCGTACATCCACTACCCCTTTGGCAGTCAAGAGTGTAGGTCTATGCTCCGAGCTAAGGGGCTCTACTACCGCCTGGTAGCTCCATCCTTTGAGACCTATTGCTGCTCTACACCAAATCAGCATCTCACTCATCGGGGGGATCACAATGGATATCGGGTCTGTCATCCGTACATTACCGATTTCATCACCTGTTAGCTTTACCTGTTGCTGGTACATAAGGGCTCGGATCTCTTTCTGGAGCACCCTCCTCTGCCCTGGTCTGGCGGTGTCAGCCATCTGTTGGAGCAAGAACAACACTTCTCCCAAACAGTTACTAATAATATTTGTGCAGAGTACCATATACAAGTCTGTATCATCAGGATTAGTCGTTACTACAATTAGTCCGTGGTCCTTCAGTTCCACTCTTCCCACCTTTACTGCCACATCCTTAACCCCGACTAGGTTAAGGGGGAGGCCATTAGAGGCATAAACGGAAAGGTTGGGATCTGGCGGGAGAAGTTTGTCTATGTACCAGAACATTTTGTAGAGGACATCAGGCATGATGGTTACCTGAGATCCTGTGTCCAGCAGGACAGATGTCGCGATACCGTCCAGCACAATGGACAGGAAAGGTCTTCCTCCCACGAACCGGCGGTACCAGTTTGATGGGCCTGGTTGGTCTACTCCTGGGTGTCGCCTTCGGCCCCAGGGTTTCCTCGTTTAAAGGGCAGGTCCGCGTGGTGTGGCCTGCTTTATGGCAGCGGTAGCAGATGAAGTCTTCTGGAGGGCGCCGTTGGTTATTGGTTCTCACACGGGGTGGCGTTGTCCTCCTTCTTCTTCTCATTCAGGGGACATCCTCAGGGCTATTGGCTAGCAGGATCCTTCCATCCGGCTCAGGCTCCGTCCGTAGCTGCAGGATGCTCATGACAGTGGCCAGGGTTTTACTTAGCTGGCGCACTTCAGAGCGTAGGCTGTCCAGCTCACTAGGGGGCACTGTTTGCATCCTTGTTTCGGCCGTTAGTGAAGGAGCGGTGGGTGCTGCAGGCACTGGGGTGGCCCCACCCTGGTAACGCTGAATAGCAGTGTCTGTGGTTTCCAGGGGCTGCAGGCCCTTTATAGCCATGTCCTTAAGGGTGTCAAAGGTGGCATCTGGATGGTCTAAGGCCCACCACCGTACAGTTCTGCTCTCTTCCTGGGACTTCAACCCCCGGATGAATTGTTCCGTCAGCATTTTATTTTCCTCATGGATGCTGGCTGGACTAACCTGTTTCAGGGCCCGCAGGGCCTCCTGTAAGCGCCAGGCATAGTCCCGGATACTGTCCTCAGGTTTTTGGACACACTGGTAGAACCTCATCCGGAGATCTGTCTCAGTGTGGTTTTCAAATGCTGTTTGCAATCTTTTCAAGATGATGGACACTGATTCTTGGTCTGTAGCTGGCCAGGTTTCAACTTCTCACTCAGCGGCCCCAGTCAATTGTCCTAACACTACAGCGGCTCTCTGCTTGCCAGTCATAGAATACATATCCAGTATGCCGCATATTTTCCTCTTGAATCCGGACAGTGTATCCGGTTTACCATTATACTGGGGGAACCACTTTGTTCCAGGGATATACGGCAGGGCCATAGGTATCAACGGAGTTATGACCACTGCTGGTGGAGCGACCGCTCCAGCCTGTACAGAGCCGGGCGCAGGTTGGGCATCAGGAGCTTTAACCGGTGCTCTGGCGGCTTGCTGGTCATCAGGCCATGGTTGCGCCCCCCTAGTGAACCGGAGCCTACCTTCTTCAACGGGTAGGCCTCAGCTCCGCGGGCGACGGTCTTCTTTCAGGACCTCGCGTCGCTTGCTTCTGACGTCAGAGGGTCCTCTGGCTCCTTCCAGGACCTGACGCTTCCTGGTACGACGTCAGGGGCGGGGCGTGTCCTGGGCTTCGCAGTGTGTCTTCAGCAAAATGGCGCCAGAAAGCGCGGTATGGGCATGCGCATACTCCAGCGCTGCACTCCTCCCCCGGCTTCCGGCAGAACAGGAAGAGCTGGAGCACAGGGAAGAAAACTGAGTATAAGTGTTTTTTTTTTGTATGTGTGCAGCGTAAAAGGGATGAGGGGTGCCATACATACCAGGATTGGAGGTTGAGGGGGCCACACATACTAGGATTGGGGGATGAGGTGGCCACACATTCCAGGATTGGGGGATGAGGGGTACCATGCATCCCTGGATTGAGGGGTGATAGGGACCATGCATATCAGGATTGGGGTTGAGGGGACCATGCATACCAGGATTGAGCGATGAGGGGTACCATGCATACCAGGATTGGCGGATGAGGGGTACCATGCATACCAGGATTGGTGGATGAGGGGTCCCATGCATACCAGCATTGGGGGGTAAGGGGACCATGCATAACAGGATTGGGGGTGAGGGTACCATGCATACCAGGATTGGGTATGAGGGGTGAAATACGTACCAGGATTGGGGGGTGAAGGGTGCCATGCATATCAGCATTGAGGATGAGGGGTGCCATGAATACCAGCATTGGGGATGAAGGGTACCATGCATACCAGAATAGGGATGAGGGGGTACCATGCATACCAGAATAGGAATGCGGGGTACCATGCATACCAGAATGAGGGATAGGGTGCCGTGCATACCAGGATGAGGGGTACCATGCACACCAGAATAGGGATGAGCGGTACCATGCATACTAGAATAGGGATGAGGGGTACCATGCATACCAGGATTGGGGGAAGTGGGGTACCATGCATACCATAATAGGGATGAGGGGTACCATGCATACCAGGATTGGGGGATAAGGGGATCATCCATACCAGGATTTGTGGTGAGGGGGCCATTCATACTAGGATTGGGGATGAGGGGTGCCATACATACCAGGATATGGGGGTGAGGGGTGCCATGCATACCAGCATTGGGGATGAGGGGTGCCATGCATACCAGCATTGGGGATGAGGGGTACCATGCATACCAGAATAGGGGTGAGGGGTACCATGCATACTAGAATAAGAATGAGGGGTACCATGCATACCAGGAAAAGGGATGGGGTACCATGAATACCAGGATAAGGGATGGGGTGCCATGCATACCAGAATTGGGGATGAGGGAGCCATGCATGCCAGGATGAGGGATTTGGTGCCATGCATACCTGGATTGGGGAATGAGGGGTACCATACATACCAAAATAGGGATGAGGGGTGCCATGCCTACCAGGATGGGGGATGGGGTGCCATGCATACCAGAATGAGGGGTACCACACATACCAGGATAGGGATGAGGGGTACCATACATACCAGGATGAGGGATTGGGTACCATACATACCAGAATTGGGGAATGCCATACATACAAGGATGAGAGATGGGGTGCCATGCATACCAGGAATGGAATGAGGGGTGCAATGTATACCAGATTTGGAATGAGGGGTGCCATGCATACCAGGATTGGGGATGAAGGGGGCCATGCATACCAGGATTGGGGATGAGGGGTGCCATGCATACCAGGTTTGGGGATGAGGGGTGCCATGCATACCAAGATTGGGGATGAGGGGTGCCATGCATACCAGGATTGGGGATGAGGGGTGCCATGCATACCAGGATAGGGATGAGGGGTGCCATGCATACCAGGATTGGGATTGAGGGGGGCCATGCATACCAGAATTGGGGTTGAGGGGTGCCATGCATACCAGGATTGGGGTTGAGGGGTGCCATGCATACCAGGATTGGGGATGAGGGGTGCCATGCATACAGGAAGGGGATGAGGGGTGCAATGCATACCAGGATAGGGATGTGGGGGTGCCATGCATACCAAGATTCAGAAGAGGGGCCCATATATACCAGGATAAGGTTGGGGGTGCCATGCATACCATAATAGGGATGAGGGTGCCATGCATACCAGAAT
The DNA here is from genome assembly GCF_046119375.1 of Phyllobates terribilis. NCBI lineage: Eukaryota > Metazoa > Chordata > Amphibia > Anura > Dendrobatidae > Phyllobates > Phyllobates terribilis. The sequence goes on along the minus strand of NW_027362772.1, from coordinate 192,555,654 downwards.
GAGGGATGGATGAGGGGTGCCATGCATACCAGGATAGGGATGAGGGGTGCCATGAATACCAGCATAGGGATGAGGGGTGCCATGCATACCAGGATAGGATGGGGGGACAGGATGGGGGCAGCACAAATACCAGGATGGGAGCAGCACAAATACCAAGATGGGGGGCGGCACATACCAGCATGGGAGACCATATACCTATAATAATGCTCGCCACCCAGGCGTAGAACAGGTTCAATACAGTATTTATATACGTGTATTTTTCCCAGTGTATTTATATGGTCTATATTCTTGTATGGACATATATCTCAATTTATTTATATGGGCATATATTCTCAATGTGCTCAATTATGTTGGCTAAACTAGTCAGCAAATACCATCCACATTAACTATAAACCAACTCTAAGACCAGACAAGAAGGTTGTTTTATATTATAATATTGTCCAGTTTTATATTAAACAGTATACAGTACATTACAAAAAAGCACTATAACTGAACCCTTCATTCAATCCTATAGGGATTTGTGAATTTAACATATAAATCCACCTCACTTCTTCCCTTAACGTAAGTTGGTCCAAATTGCCTTTCCTGGGGCCCAACTCCATTTTATGGATGCCCACAAACATAAGGTCAAGGGGTCTTTCTGCATGTTGGTTCCTCATGCGTCTCGCGAGGGGAGTGTCCGTGTCTGTATTAATAGAACTCAAATGTTTGGAGATCCTTCTTCTAAATTCCTGGATAGTCTTCCCTACATATAATTTAGGACACGGGCATTTTGCAAAATATATAACACACTTGGATTTACAATCTATTCGATCCTTGATATAGTATTCTCGTCCATCTACTGGATTCACAGGAGTCGTGCTTCGAACCAAATATCTGCAAAATGAAAAAAACCCACATGGGCCAGAGCCCTCCCGAGGTCCAGTTAAACACTTCTGGGGACCAGCCACCCCATTTCTCCTGAAATGGCTATGTGTAAGATGATCTCTCAAGTTTTTCCCCCTACAGAAGGTCACCTCAGGACGTCCACCAACAATCTCCCTCAGATCTGGGTCCGCTAGAAAAAGGGGCCAGTAGTTCTGCAAGATTTTATAAACCGTATTCGTCTGGTCATCATATGTGCCAATAAAGCGTACCCTGTTGTTTAGGGGTTTAGTCATCCTTGTGTTCAAGAGCTGGTCCCTATTAATCTTTTTTGCTCTGTTAAAGGCTTTGTATAGGACCTGTTTAGGGTATCCTCTCGCCATAAGTCTATTGAAAAGATTTCTACTCTCGCTTACAAAGGTGGTCTCATCAGAGCAGTTTCATCTGGCACGTAAATACTGGTCTACTGGTATCCCAGCCTTCAGGGACCTTGGATGCCAGCTATCCCAGTGAAGGAGATTGTTGGTGGGGGTCGGTTTCTGAAAAACTTTGGTATGAACACAACCAAATTCATCAATCCGAATTTTCAAGTCTAAAAAATCTGCTTCCCACTGATCTCATATGTAAAAAACATTCCAATTTAATTATTATTTAATATAGAAATTAAATTGAAGAAAATATCAGTATCAGCATTCCACAAAATCAAAACATCATCAATAAATCTTCCCCAAAATAAGAGGTGACTGGTATACAAAACTAAATCCTCATTGAAAACGTTCTGGTCCCCCAACAACCCTAAAAATAGATTTGAAAAAGTCGGTGCACATGTTGTGCCCATTGCGGTCCCTTTTGTTTGATAATAAAAAGTATCATCAAACGTAAAATAATTATGCGTCAACACAAACCTCAAAAGTTACAAGATAAACCTTTTATGTGGCATAAGTTGCCTGCTCTTTGTATTTAAAAAATGTGTTGTCACTATAATTCCCAGCTCATGGTCAGTGTTGCTGCATAGGGCCTCAACGTTCAAACTTGTCAAAATAGTGGTATTGGAAACATTAATACCCCTTAATTTTGAGACCAATTCTTTGCTGTCGCAAATGAAGAATGGTAGGGATTGTACAAACGGTGCTAGAATCTCATCAAAATACCTACTTGGCCCTTCTGTCAGATTATTATTACCAGATACGATTGGGTGACCAGGGATAGGAGTTATCTTCTTGTGCACCTTAGGGAGGGCGTAAAACGTTGCAATTGTTGGTTGAGGATTGTAAAGAATTTTAAACTCATCCTCTGTAATTAATTTATCTTCCAACGCTTTTCTTAACAACGTACGTAGTTCCCCAAGGTACACATCCGATGGGTCTCCCTTCAGCTTAAAATACGTTTTGGCATCTTCCAATAGCTTGCCTACCATTCAGACGTAGTCCTCAGTATTCATGAGTACTATGTTCCCTCCTTGAATCCAGTAGATGGACGAACATACTATATCAAGGATCGCATAAATTGTAAATCCAAGGGTGTTTTATATGTGGCGAAATGCCCGTGTCCCAAATTATATGTAGGGAAGATGATCCAGGAATTTAGAAGAAGGATCTCCAAACATTTGCATTCTATTAATACGACTCCCCTTGCGAGACACATGAGGAACCAACATGCAAAAAGACTCCTTGACCTCATGTTTGTGGGCATCTGTAAAAAGGAATTGGGCCCCATGAAAGGCAATTTGGACCAACTTACGCTAAGGGAAGAAGTGAGGTGGATTTATAAGTTAATTTCACGGAGTCCTATAGGATTGAATGAAGGGTTCAATTATAGTGCTTTTTTGTAATGTAGACTGATTAATATAAAACTGGACAATATTATAATATAAAACAACCTACTCGTCTGGACTTGAAGTTGGTTTATAGTTAATGTGGATGGTATTTGCTGACTAGTTTAAACAGCATAATTGAGCATAATGAGAATATTTGCCCATATAAATAAATTGAGATATATGTCCATACAAGAATATATACCATATAAATACACTGGGAAATATACACCTATATAAATATATTGACAGGTATAAAGCATTTTTAGAGAAATTAGATCTTCTATCAAATTGATATGATATGTATGTCTTATAATTAGAGTCTTATACTATCCTTGAGGAAGTAAACATCTGGTATAAAATAAATGATTTCCAGCAAATAGGATTCTCCCTATGTACCTACTGATAAGTGCAGCATAAATATGATAAAAATAAATGGAAGTCAGCAGATGTAATCTCCCTCATGCATCTTTTGCGATCATGGACATGCGCAGTACCTCTGACCTGAGCTTCAGAATCAGAGGCATAACGGAGGAGTAATGCGCATGCGCATAATGATAGAGTCTATAACGGATGCGCTTATGAGAGTGTAAAGACTACGTAATGTCATGGTGACACGTGGCGGCCCGCGACTGGAGGTGATGGGTTACCAATGAAGGTGCCAGCAGAAGGTCAGGTGATACAACCCTATCATGGTGTGATACACGGCGATCCGTGAGTGGTAGCTATAGGCAACCTATAACGAAGCATTTAAACACCGATACAATATACAGAAATGGTCAAGGATTAGTGAGTACTAAGCCTATCTTACATATTGATGTTAAGAGGTGAGGACGTGGCGTCTGACACAGCGATAGCTGATAGGTTGTTAGAAATGTAGGAGATGGGAGAGATATGCATTTTGATGCTCATTGGACCAAAGGATATGGGCTATGCCTATGAGTGGTTGAGAGATACTAAATGATGATTGGCTATGACCTGTCCTATGGCGGGTGAGCAGAGACTTTAAAAAGGTCAGTGGCTTTGTATATGATTCACTATAACCCAAGCCCCCTGACGAAGCCCTTATGGTGAAACTAGTTGGGGTGGCTATTGGTGTTTGTTTTAATATGCACTAAAAGGGTCAGTGAATGAGTGCACCAGTGATCAAATGAAACAGTGATCACAGACTGCAGCTATAATGACCTACGTATAGGGAAATGTTAATGTGAATCTCTGGTGATAGACTAGTATGAGCAGAAAAAGATAAAAATACTGTCATGGAAGTGTGTTTTTAGAGGCACTATTTGTTACCATTTTTAATTAAGTAATAAATAAAAGTCAAGTTTTAACACGTCCCTAAAGTTGGGTTTAGTTGTCCCTTGTGGGCAATACGGTGATCAATTTAATATATCCCTATGGGGTGTGAACACCTTTGTTAAAATTTATAGGTAATAAGTGAGGCCTTGAAGCCTCACTATTGTGGTGCTGGTAAAAACAATTATGGCAGGTTTTCTATTGACGCGCCCCCTGGGCCTGTGCTGTGCAAGGGGAATACCCGGAGCCGGATCGCTGAGATGCTGGGGGTTGTAGTCTCCGTGTGGCGGTGACCCGGTCCGTGCCCAGGGTGGTCAAACCAGTGGCAGTCTATTTGTATTGTAATTGTCCGACTACGCCACCCGTGGATTGCGGTCAGTGGGGACCGCCGCTGCGCTGCAGACCGCTGAGGCTGATGTTGTTTGCACAGCTGAGTATGGGATGACTCCCCACGGGAGAAGTATTGCCTCAGGGAAGCTAATGTGGATGATGGTGGTGATGGTGTGAGTGTCCCAGTACTGATGGTGCTGGTGCGGCGAGGAATCACAGAGACATGCAGTTGCAGTTTCCAAAGCTTTACTCACGGTTGTTATTCTGGTCACTTGTGCACATTAGGGACCGCCTGAGCCGTGCTGCGTTCACCAGGCAAGGGACTCGGTCAACTCCCAGGCAATTCCGGAGTGTGGTTCAGAGCTCCCCTCTCTTCCTTTCTACTGGCCGTCCCCACCAGGGACCCACCTTTGTCCAGCTTCCTCGGGCCTTCTGTTGGCGAAACCTCTCTCCGGTTTCCCTGACCCTATACGGTATGCCTTTCTGGTGGATGTAGTGAGGGGTCGCACCAAGATGTGGTCACAACCTCCGGTTTTGGCTGAGGATTAGTCGCCTCCACCAATTCGGGTTCCGGTACCCTGCTCTGCCAACCCTTCACCCTGTATCTCCTGGGCATATGGGGTTCCTTCTGCCTTCATGTCTCTGGGCCTTTCTCTGTGTTCCTTGCTTCCTTTCTCCTCTGTTCCAGTTCCTTTCCTACTTTCCTTTCTCTTCCTTCTTCTCTCTCTCTCAGGCTCCAGCCTCCTGACAAGGCCTGCCTGCAGAGCAGAGCCCATGCAGAGGCTCTGCTTCCTGTCTTCTCCTCTGACTCTTAACACTGACTCTAAGATGGTGCCAACCTTATATACCTCCTTCTGACACCCGAGCCCAGGTGACTAGCAACCAATGGGCTCCTGCCTATGCCCAGAGACCCACCCCTATCTGCTCCTACACCACTGGGTATTCCACCCCCTCCCCACTCCAGCCAGGAACAGATGCTGTCGTGCCTGCACTCCTGTCTAGTGGGAGCACCGTTGAGCTGTTCCTCGGAAATGGGGTGTGTGTGGTGCATGCAGCTTACTGAGTCCTGGTCCACACTCCATCCTTACCCGGGAGTAGAATATCACACCTCTGGACTGAGGTGCAATACCCCTGTAGCAGCCGAGCCCTCGGGGTGCTACACTATCACAGAAACTAAATCTGGATAGTTTAATGAAAGAAGCTAGTGAATTGTTTTGTTCTACAAATATATGTCCAGTGCAGTGTGATATCTATACGAATTTTAATAATCTGCTGAGATTGCTTAAACATCAAACAAGAGCTTGGTGGAAGATAGCAAGATTAGAAACTTACCTGCAAAGGAAAATAGTCTACAGGGGTTTGAGAATTAATTTATTCCCAAATACGCCTAGGGAAGACGTGACCTTTATTCAAGGGTGGGAACAACTACTAACAGAGAACTCTTTACACTTGCTAGAATATCTACTAAACTACGAAGGGCAAAAAAGAAGCAAGACAAAAATATATCTCATACCCTACCATAATTATATATAAATGTAAAGCAAAGTTGCATAATAAATATAGGGTACTTAGTGAACTATTTTTGATCAAAAAAAGTATACAAGCCGTCCCACCAGCGGCAAGGTGACCCCAAATTGGGACGGTACCTATACTGCCTATATTAAAAACCTTACTGTATATCAAAGTTGAAGTAATGCATATAAAAGGGTAGACAAATAGGACCGGGTCCCAACTCCAGACCACCTAGGCCCGTGGTAAGCTACACATATACCAATCAGCTCAACAAAGGGCATGCCACACCCTTAAATTGCACAGAATGCAAACAAGTCAAAAAACCAGACAATGTGAACTGAGGTCTAAGATGGCAGACATACAAGAAACAGAGGCATGTTCCCACTAGCAAAAAAGAAGCAAGACAAAAATATATCTCATACCCTACCATAATTATATATAAATGTAAAGCAAAGTTGCATAATAAATATAGGGTACTTAGTGAACTATTTTTGATCAAAAAAAGTATACAAGCCGTCCCACCAGCGGCAAGGTGACCCCAAATTGGGACGGTACCTATACTGCCTATATTAAAAACCTTACTGTATATCAAAGTTGAAGTAATGCATATAAAAGGGTAGACAAATAGGACCGGGTCCCAACTCCAGACCACCTAGGCCCGTGGTAAGCTACACATATACCAATCAGCTCAACAAAGGGCATGCCACACCCTTAAATTGCACAGAATGCAAACAAGTCAAAAAACCAGACAATGTGAACTGAGGTCTAAGATGGCAGACATACAAGAAACAGAGGCATGTTCCCACTAGCAAAAAAGAAGCAAGACAAAAATATATCTCATACCCTACCATAATTATATATAAATGTAAAGCAAAGTTGCATAATAAATATAGGGTACTTAGTGAACTATTTTTGATCAAAAAAAGTATACAAGCCGTCCCACCAGCGGCAAGGTGACCCCAAATTGGGACGGTACCTATACTGCCTATATTAAAAACCTTACTGTATTTCAAAGTTGAAGTAATGCATATAAAAGGGTAGACAAATAGGACCGGGTCCCAACTCCAGACCACCTAGGCCCGTGGTAAGCTACACATATACCAATCAGCTCAACAAAGGGCATGCCACACCCTTAAATTGCACAGAATGCAAACAAGTCAAAAAACCAGACAATGTGAACTGAGGTCTAAGATGGCAGACATACAAGAAACAGAGGCATGTTCCCACTAGCAAAAAAGAAGCAAGACAAAAATATATCTCATACCCTACCATAATTATATATAAATGTAAAGCAAAGTTGCATAATAAATATAGGGTACTTAGTGAACTATTTTTGATCAAAAAAAGTATACAAGCCGTCCCACCAGCGGCAAGGTGACCCCAAATTGGGACGGTACCTATACTGCCTATATTAAAAACCTTACTGTATATCAAAGTTGAAGTAATGCATATAAAAGGGTAGACAAATAGGACCGGGTCCCAACTCCAGACCACCTAGGCCCGTGGTAAGCTACACATATACCAATCAGATCAACAAAGGGCATGCCACACCCTTAAATTGCACAGAATGCAAACAAGTCAAAAAAACAGACAATGTGAACTGAGGTCTAAGATGGCAGACATACAAGAAACAGAGGCATGTTCCCACTAGCAAAAAAGAAGCAAGACAAAAATATATCTCATACCCTACCATAATTATATATAAATGTAAAGCAAAGTTGCATAATAAATATAGGGTACTTAGTGAACTATTTTTGATCAAAAAAAGTATACAAGCCGTCCCACCAGCGGCAAGGTGACCCCAAATTGGGACGGTACCTATACTGCCTATATTAAAAACCTTACTGTATATCAAAGTTGAAGTAATGCATATAAAAGGGTAGACAAATAGGACCGGGTCCCAACTCCAGACCACCTAGGCCCGTGGTAAGCTACACATATACCAATCAGCTCAACAAAGGGCATGCCACACCCTTAAATTGCACAGAATGCAAACAAGTCAAAAAACCAGACAATGTGAACTGAGGTCTAAGATGGCAGACATACAAGAAACAGAGGCATGTTCCCACTAGCAAAAAAGAAGCAAGACAAAAATATATCTCATACCCTACCATAATTATATATAAATGTAAAGCAAAGTTGCATAATAAATATAGGGTACTTAGTGAACTATTTTTGATCAAAAAAAGTATACAAGCCGTCCCACCAGCGGCAAGGTGACCCCAAATTGGGACGGTACCTATACTGCCTATATTAAAAACCTTACTGTATATCAAAGTTGAAGTAATGCATATAAAAGGGTAGACAAATAGGACCGGGTCCCAACTCCAGACCACCTAGGCCCGTGGTAAGCTACACATATACCAATCAGCTCAACAAAGGGCATGCCACACCCTTAAATTGCACAGAATGCAAACAAGTCAAAAAACCAGACAATGTGAACTGAGGTCTAAGATGGCAGACATACAAGAAACAGAGGCATGTTCCCACTAGCAAAAAAGAAGCAAGACAAAAATATATCTCATACCCTACCATAATTATATATAAATGTAAAGCAAAGTTGCATAATAAATATAGGGTACTTAGTGAACTATTTTTGATCAAAAAAAGTATACAAGCCGTCCCACCAGCGGCAAGGTGACCCCAAATTGGGACGGTACCTATACTGCCTATATTAAAAACCTTACTGTATATCAAAGTTGAAGTAATGCATATAAAAGGGTAGACAAATAGGACCGGGTCCCAACTCCAGACCACCTAGGCCCGTGGTAAGCTACACATATACCAATCAGCTCAACAAAGGGCATGCCACACCCTTAAATTGCACAGAATGCAAACAAGTCAAAAAACCAGACAATGTGAACTGAGGTCTAAGATGGCAGACATACAAGAAACAGAGGCATGTTCCCACTAGCAAAAAAGAAGCAAGACAAAAATATATCTCATACCCTACCATAATTATATATAAATGTATAGCAAAGTTGCATAATAAATATAGGGTACTTAGTGAACTATTTTTGATCAAAAAAAGTATACAAGCCGTCCCACCAGCGGCAAGGTGACCCCAAATTGGGACGGTACCTATACTGCCTATATTAAAAACCTTACTGTATATCAAAGTTGAAGTAATGCATATAAAAGGGTAGACAAATAGGACCGGGTCCCAACTCCAGACCACCTAGGCCCGTGGTAAGCTACACATATACCAATCAGCTCAACAAAGGGCATGCCACACCCTTAAATTGCACAGAATGCAAACAAGTCAAAAAACCAGACAATGTGAACTGAGGTCTAAGATGGCAGACATACAAGAAACAGAGGCATGTTCCCACTAGCAAAAAAGAAGCAAGACAAAAATATATCTCATACCCTACCATAATTATATATAAATGTAAAGCAAAGTTGCATAATAAATATAGGGTACTTAGTGAACTATTTTTGATCAAAAAAAGTATACAAGCCGTCCCACCAGCGGCAAGGTGACCCCAAATTGGGACGGTACCTATACTGCCTATATTAAAAACCTTACTGTATATCAAAGTTGAAGTAATGCATATAAAAGGGTAGACAAATAGGACCGGGTCTCAACTCCAGACCACCTAGGCCCGTGGTAAGCTACACATATACCAATCAGCTCAACAAAGGGCATGCCACACCCTTAAATTGCACAGAATGCAAACAAGTCAAAAAACCAGACAATGTGAACTGAGGTCTAAGATGGCAGACATACAAGAAACAGAGGCATGTTCCCACTAGCAAAAAAGAAGCAAGACAAAAATATATCTCATACCCTACCATAATTATATATAAATGTAAAGCAAAGTTGCATAATAAATATAGGGTACTTAGTGAACTATTTTTGATCAAAAAAAGTATACAAGCCGTCCCACCAGCGGCAAGGTGACCCCAAATTGGGACGGTACCTATACTGCCTATATTAAAAACCTTACTGTATATCAAAGTTGAAGTAATGCATATAAAAGGGTAGACAAATAGGACCGGGTCCCAACTCCAGACCACCTAGGCCCGTGGTAAGCTACACATATACCAATCAGCTCAACAAAGGGCATGCCACACCCTTAAATTGCACAGAATGCAAACAAGTCAAAAAACCAGACAATGTGAACTGAGGTCTAAGATGGCAGACATACAAGAAACAGAGGCATGTTCCCACTAGCAAAAAAGAAGCAAGACAAAAATATATCTCATACCCTACCATAATTATATATAAATGTAAAGCAAAGTTGCATAATAAATATAGGGTACTTAGTGAACTATTTTTGATCAAAAAAAGTATACAAGCCGTCCCACCAGCGGCAAGGTGACCCCAAATTGGGACGGTACCTATACTGCCTATATTAAAAACCTTACTGTATATCAAAGTTGAAGTAATGCATATAAAAGGGTAGACAAATAGGACCGGGTCCCAACTCCAGACCACCTAGGCCCGTGGTAAGCTACACATATACCAATCAGCTCAACAAAGGGCATGAGATTGCTTAAACATCAAACAAGAGCTTGGTGGAAGATAGCAAGATTAGAAACTTACCTGCAAAGGAAAATAGTCTACAGGGGTTTGAGAATTAATTTATTCCCAAATACGCCTAGGGAAGACGTGACCTTTATTCAAGGGTGGGAACAACTACTAACAGAGAACTCTTTACACTTGCTAGAATATCTACTAAACTACGAAGGACAGTATCTGACCAGGACTAACGAGCAACTAGAAATAGAATTGAGTGATATACAACAGTACGCAGGAACATCAGAGTTTGCTAAATTAGAACAGAATCTACATAATAGTATCGAAGGATAAAAAAAGGGAGATTAAGGATCGCAAGCACGAAAATTTATCCGTGATCTAAATGATTTTGAGACCGGTGAGGTCTAAAAACAGAGGGCAGTAAATAGAAATCAGAAAACCTATAATAATAGGTCCAGATATACAGATATCTCAGAGACTAAAAATTCAGAGTCCGATAACTCCCTTGGTGATAATAGGGCAGGCATAAAGAGGAAAAGTGGGTGTAAGAGAAATTTCAAACAAAGGAAGACCTCACCTCCTAAGTCATGGTTAAATACGAGACTGAGCAAGTTGCATCCCAAGGAAGGACAAAATTCATCAAATGGTGGGCATTCATCTCTATGTGCTGCTCCTTTGTTGGGTGGGGGGGGGAGAACTGAATACACACTCATTAATACCCATGATGAGCATGTCAGGAATTGGAACAAATTCACAAATCACATCAGCAACTGGTCCCCCCAACCCAGCATGTGACAATAGTACCCCCAAATATGAACAATGGTATGAACACAGCTAATATAGCTGGCACTACTTTTCAGTTGAATCAACGACCAATAAATCCGAATTATCCGAACAATCAATCTGTTACACCGACAGTGATGACCCCCTTCCCTATTTTTACAGGTGCAACCCAGTCAACAGTTTTTTTAGGGTCTCAACATCCGAATCAGTGATATCGGAAATAGTCACGAATAATAGGGTTGATAGTAATGCACTGGAGTCGATTTCGAGTGTAGAAAGGGATGATCACCAGATTTTCAATCTATCATCAATAACCCTAGACAAGAATCAAATTTCTTTACTTAAAAAAGGCCTCTCATTTACCCGGACACCATCCTTTGATCCATTTTTATGGACAAAGGATGTTAATTTGTTCGCTCTTAAGCTGGCCCTACACAAATATAAAAACAAGAAGAGGGACCTGACTTTATTGAGGAAAAGGGAAGAGGCGGCTATTGAAATTTTGGAACAACTGGAAGAGGGGGCCCTACAACTTCAGATGGTAGAGCGACCCTTCTCGTCGCTGAAACTTAAAAGTAAAAATACACCCCCATTCTCACAATATCATAACATCGAAACTTTTGTGAAGATGGTAGAAAATGACCTAAAAAAAAATCTCCCCTAAAAAATGTAGAGCAACAAATATCAGTAAGAATGAGCAGAAAGCCCTACAAGAATTGATGACCAGGAAGGTTTAACAATAAAGCCCTCCGACAAAGGAGGGAACATAGTACTCATGAATACTGAGGATTACGTCTGAATGGTGGGCAAGCTATTGGAAGATGGCAAAACGTATTTTAAGCTGAAGGGAGACCCATCGGATGTGTAGTTTGGGGAACTGCATACGTTGCTAAGAAAAGCGTTGTAAGATAAATTGATTACAGAGGATGAGTTTAAAATTCTTTACAATCCTCAACCAATAATTGAAACGTTTTGCGCCCTCCCTAAGGTGCACAAGAAGATAACTCCTATCCCTGGTCGCCCAATCATATCTAGTAATAATAATCTGACAGAAGGGCCAAGTAGGTATATTGATGAGATTCTAGCACCGTTTGTACAATCCCTACCATTATTTATTCGCGACACAAAAGATTTTGTCTCACAATTAAGGGGTATTAATGTTTCCGATACCACTATTTTGACAAGTTTGAACGTTGAGGCCCTATACAGCAACATTGACCATGAGCTGGGTATTATAGCGACAACACATTTTTTAAATACAAAGAGCAGACAACTTATGCCACATAATCGTTTTATCTTGTCACTTTTGAGGTTTGTGTTGACGCATAATTATTTTACGTTTGATGATACTTTTTATTATCAAACAAAAGTGACATCAATGGGTACAACATGTGCACCGACTTTCGTAAATCTATTTTTAGGGTAGTGGGAGGACCAGAATGTTTTCAATGAGGATTTAGTTTTCTATACCAGTCACATCTTATTTTGAGGCAGATTTATAGATGATGTTTTGATTTTGTGGGATGGTGATACTGATATTTTCTTGGATTTCATTTTTATATAAAATAATAATCAAATTGGAATGTTTTTTACACATGAGAGCGGTGGGAAGCAGATTGATTTTTTAGACTTGAAAATTCGGATTGATGAATCTGGTTGTGTTCATACCGAAGTTTTTTGGAAACCGACCTCCACCAACAATCTCTTTCACTGGGATAGCTGGCATCCAAGGTCCCCGAAGGCTGGGACACCAGTAGGCCAGTATTTACGTGCCAGATGGAACTGCTCTGATGAGACCACCTTTTTAAGCGAGGGTAGAAATCTTTTCAATAGATTTACCCTAAACAGGTCCTTTACAAAGCCTTTAACAGAGCAAAAAAGACTGATAGGGACCAGCTCTTGAACACAGGGATGACTAAACCCCTAAACAACTGAGTACGCTGTATTGGCACATATGATGACAATACGAATACGGTTTATAAAGTCTTGGAGAACTACTGGCCCCTTTTGCTAGCGGATCCAGATCTGAGGGAGATTGTTGGTGGACGTCCTGAGGTGACCTTCCGTAGGGAAAAAACTTGAGAGATCATCTTACACATAGCCATTTCAGGAGAAATGGGGTGGCTGGTCCCCGGAAGGGTTTAACTGGACCTCGGGAGGGCTCTGGCCCGTGTGGTGGTTGTTCCTTTTGCAGATATTTGGTTCGAAGCACAACTCCTTTGAATCCAGCAGATGGATGAGAATACTATATCAAGGATTGCACAGATTGTATATCCAAGGGTGTCATATATGTGGCGAAATGCCCGTGTCCCAAATTATATGTAGGGAAGACGAGCCAGGAATTTAGAAGAAGGATCTCCAAACATTTGAGTTTTATTAATATGGACAGGGACACTCCCCTCGCGAGACACATGAGGAACCAACATGCAGAAAGACCCCTTGACCTTATGTTTGTGGGCATCTGTAAATTGGAATTGGGCCTCAGGAAAGGCAATTTGGACCAACTTACATTAAGGAAAGAAGTGAGGTGGATTTATAAGTTAAATTCATGGAGCCCTATAGGATTGAATGAAGGGTTTAGTTATTGTGCTTTTTTGTAATGTAGACTGATTAATATAAAACCTGAGGAAGCCCTTGTGGTGAAACTAGTTGGGGTGGCTATTGGTGTTTGTTTTAATATGCACTAAAAGTGTCAGTGAATGAGTGCACCAGTGATCAAATGAAACAGTGATCATAGACTGTCGCTATGATGACCTAGGTATAGGGAAATATTAATTTGAATCTCTGGTGATAGACTAGGATGAGCAGAAAAAGATAAAAATACTGACACGGAAGTGTATTTTTAGAGGCACTATTTGTTACCATTTTTAATTAAGTAATAAAAGTCAAGTTTTAACAAGTTCCTAATGTTGGGTTTAGTTGTCCCTCGTGGGCAATACGGTGACCAATTTAATATATCCCTATGGGGGGTGTGAACACCTCTGTTAGGATTCATTAAAAAAAGTTCCCATTATAACTGAGTGGGTAACCTATACTGTTATTGCATATGCAATGACTTCAAGGGCTACCAAAAATTAGGATGCACTCCAATACCCCTTTGAAGAGCCATAGAGGAGGGCCTCATTAAAAAAATGTTCCCATTATAAAGAAGTGGGTCTCCTTTACTGTTATTACGTATGCAGTGACTGCAAGGGCTGTAAAAATGAGGAAGCACTCCAATACCCCTTTGAAGAGACTTAGAGGAAGGCCTCATTAAAAAAAAATATTCCCATTATTAAGGAGTGGGTCTCCTATACTGGTGATGCCCATGCACTAAATGCATGGGCTGAAAAACATTTACATCTGGGGGGTATACATGAACATACTGTATACATGAACATACTGTATAACATACAGAATGTTAGAGGTAGGCCTCTAAAAATATTTCCTACGGGCATAAACACCCTTAAAAAAAATTATGTGGGTGTTGAATGACGTTCACCCAGATGAAATGAGGAGAAGGAGGACGGTGACATAAAATAGACAAAATTATGAAGCGTATACTCATATCTGTGTGTGAAGAGGTGCATAGGAACAGACTCCCAATAAAACCCACTGGATTTGACTTTATGTTCTACTGCCATCATCCGGTGATGTCGAGAAGTCTGGCCCCATCCAGCCCTTGTTCATTTTGATAAGAGTCAGCCTGTCAGCATTTTCAGTTGACAGGCGGATGCGCCTATCAGTTATAATGCCCCCGGTGGCACTAAAAACCCACTCTGACAAAATGCTAGCGGCAGGGCAAACCAGGACCTCCAAGATGTAGAGAAACAGTTCATGCCACTTGTCCATCTTGGATACCCAATAGTTATAAGGCGCGGAGCAATCAAGGAGGAGGTTGGTACGGTCGGCAAGATACTCCTTCAGCATCTTCCAAAACTTTTCTCTCCTTGTCAAAGTATTCGCGCATCAGAGCCTGGGCGCTGAGAGGGTCTGAGAAACCTGTCCCAGACCTTTGACAGTGTTCCCCTGCTTCTGCTGCATCGTATTTGTGTCTCCCTCGCCTGTACTCCTTGATTGTCCAACAAACTGTGACCTCTGCCGCCATTCTTCAACAAGCCCCTTCTGGTACTGCAACATTTTATTAGACCTATCTGCCATGGGAAGGAGAGATAGAAAGTTTTTCTTGTAGTGTGGGTCTAGAAGTGTGACAAACCAGTAATTAGTGTCGGCTAGTGATGAGTGAACGTGCTTGCCACTACTCGTTACTCTCCCGAGCATCATGGTGCTTGACAAGCTCGGCGCTCGGCGAATATTTCTGGGTTGCTCGGACAGGAAATCGGGTCCCCTCCCTGCATGTTAAGGCAATCTTTTGAGAGCCAATGTGTGTCACCCCAGGCCTGGATGCCACAAACTTGTAAGGCTGTGTCTGAGAGCAGGAGGGAGATTCTCTGGTCATGGACCATTTGCATGCCGCACCTCCTGTCCCAGGCCAGTAGGGGGAGCAGGCTGCCCCTATAAAAACTGGTACTGAGGGCAGGGTTAGGGAGACCAGGACCCACTTCTGAAGGATCCAGAAGGGTTCCCAGAAGCAGAGGGACAGGTCAGCCGCAGCTGAGGAGTCCAGGAGGCAAAGTAGGAGCAGAAAGCCAGGGACAGAGGCGACGAGAGCCGGTCCTGGTAGAGAGAAACTACATACCGGACACTGGGGTCCGAGGCTGTCAGGATTGCAAGTCCTGCAGCAGATCATCAACCCGCAAGGGATTTCAGGTCCCTTGGCCAAGAAGCCTGGAGGTTCCGCCACACAGAGGGACCGGTACAGCACGGAGAAGCTGCAGGTACCTAAGGCCCGAGTCGCAAGTCATACAAGCGTAGTACATGGCAAGCTCAGGGACGTGGGCTATCATACCACTAAAGGGGGAGATAGTCAGCAAGGGCAGAAAGAGAACGGTAGGCCTACCCACTCACCCTGACCAGCGGAGCTCACCCGAATGCCCTCAGACACCCAGGTCCATTCCTACCCTGTACTCCTGTTGGGTCTATAATAAGATCTTCAGTAAAAGACCCTGGACTGCATTATTGGACTCTGTGTGGTTACTGCTGCGCCTGCACCATCACCCCCAGCATCCTATTACCTGCCCTGAGGCTACACTCCTCCCGTGGGGAGTCATACTATTCCCTGCTGCATCCCCAACACCAGCCTCAGCGGTCTACCTTGCAGCGGCGGTCCTCCCTGACTGCAATCCACGGGTGGCGTAGTCGGACATTACCTACAGCACATCATAGACTACCACTGGTCTGACCACCCTGAGCCACGGGACCGGGTCGCCACTACTACTCCCAGCATTGCCCTGAAGACCGGTCCCCAGTGCCCCACGTGCCTGAAAAAGACTGTACACGTACCTTAAAGAGAAGGTTCCCGCCATCCGGAGCCGTTTCCCGCCATTTTCAGTCGTTTCCCGCCATCTTCAGCCGTTTTCCCGCCATCGGACACCATCTTCAGGACGCCGCGCGGGAAGAAGAGGGGCGTGGACGTCCAAAACGCGCGAGACTTGAAGCCCCGCCCTACGCACCGACGCTGCGCAAGGTCCTGGAAGGGAGAGAGAGCGACGCTGACGTCACCAGGACGCGACGCAAGGTCCTCATACGGAGCAGCACCAGCGGAGCCGCGGCCTACAGAAGAGGATCGTCGGAAGGTAGGCCATGCTTAACTAGGGGGGAGGAAGATGATGGATGCGGAGGGGCCCTCCACAACCAGCGGGGCTGCAGCATCGGTGATGCCGTTCTCTATGCCCTACATCCCTGGAGCAGCCTGGCTACCCCAATACTCAGGGGACCCCCATACCTTAACTGACTTTAGGGAAAGACTGCACAGTTTATTCAAAGTTTATCCCCTGACGGAAGAACAGAAAGTGAGCATTCTAACGGGGCAGCTCACCGGTGCAGCCCAGCAGGAAGTGAAATCATGGTCAGATGAGGAGAAAAGGACAGTAAAGGACATTCTGACCCGGCTGCGGAGTACCTTTGATACCCGTACCTCAGCAGAAATAAAAATGAGGTTCTATGGCTGTAAGCAGCGGGCCCAGGATAGTATCAGAGACTATGCCTTGAACCTGCAAGAAGCCCTGAGAGCTATCAAACAAGCTGACCCTGGTAGCATGCAGGACTCTGATAGACTGTTGACTGACCAGTTCATAGAAGGTCTGCTGTCCAGCTCCCACAGAACCCAGCTGCGCCTCATGGCCCTACAGAACCCCGATTTGACTTTTGCGCAGTTCAAGGATCGGGCCATCCGAGTGCTCAGAGAACCCGCAGCAGGTGGCGCTGTAGCTTCCGAGCGCCCTGCCATCACTTACCACCAAGGGGCAGCGCCCTACCCTGCAGACCTTGTGGGGGCTGATGCACAGGCCCTAAATCCGTCCCAGCCTGCAGACCTGCACCATCAGGTCCAGGAGCTAACAAAGAGTGTGGCTGCATTAACCAGGACCGTACAGTCACTGCAGGTGGAACCGTCAAGACCAATCGAGCTGGCTTCCAGTCTGGAGGATGTCCCGTGGCGTCGACAGAGGAGGATCCCACCGTTCAGAGGGAGGCCTGCCGACCGCTACGCTGAGGATGGACAGCCGATTTGCCACCGTTGCAGTCAGCCAGGACACATAGCAAGATACTGTACTTTAAATGGGTCTGACCTGGGGCAGAGGGCCAACCCCCAGGCATAAGGTCATCAGGTCCGTCTAATTGGCGTGATAAGTATGTGGGAGGATGCCCGGTCTTACCCGTAGTGCTGGACGGTATCCCCTTGAGTGCACTGCTGGACAACGGGTCTCAAGTGACTACCATCCCCTACGTACTTTTCAAACGGTACTGGAGTGACCCTGACATAACCCGCTACCCAGACGATGACTTAAGCATCATTGCCAGCAGTGGCCAACCCGTGCCGCAGGTGGGGTTCAGAGAGATGACCATCAAGATTGGTAAGGTGGAACTGCCGGCACAGGGAGTGATCATTGTGGACATTGACAGTCGTGAAAGTCACCCTAAAATAACTGTGGGTACTAATGTAATTGAAAACTGTCTTTCAGAAGTAATTGTGATTTTACAGCAGGTGGCGATGAATGCAAGCTCCAGCCAAAAGAGGGTCTTTCAGAAAGAGATAAGAGCCCTGATGAGACGGCAGCAGGTAGAACTGTCTGGTGGTGAGATCGGTAGCGTAAGAATGAGTGACCCATTCCCCATTTCCATGCCTCCCAAAAGTGAAATGATGATCTGGTGTCGGACTGCAATCGGGTTGAGAGGTAGAGACTACCAAGCCATGGTAGAACCCGTGTACTCAGACAGCAGGCCCACCATTTTGACAGCCTGGGGGGTGGTTGATGTCCGTCATGGGAGGGTGCCCGTTCGCATTCTCAACATTGGGGAGAGGGAGGTACACCTACCCAGGTGCGCTACACTTGCCAAACTGTTTGCTGTTGAGCACAAAGCTATCAGGGCCGTGGAACCGTTGCCTCCATCTCCACAGGCGGAGGGTAATGGCTCCCAGAAACAAAAGGAGGACTGGTGCCAGAAACTCCATGTGGGTGCTGACTCCACTCCCCTGCACCAAAAACAAGGAGTCTACCGGGTGGTTCAGGAGTACGAGAGAATTTTTAGTAAGCACCCGCTAGACTTCAGCAGAGTAAAAGGGATAGAACACCATATCCCCACGGGGAGCCACCCACCAATTAAAGAGAGACACAGGCCTGTACCCCCAGCACATTATCAGAACGCCAAGGGTATGCTGAGAGAAATGAAAGAAGCTGGGGTCATTAGAGATAGCTGTAGCCCCTGGGCAGCTCCCTTAGTTTTGGTAAAAAAGAAAGACGGTACCATGAGAATGTGCGTGGACTATAGGCAAATCAATCGTATCACCCATAAAGATGCGTATCCGCTACCTAGGATAGAGGAGTTTTTAGCAGCTCTAAAATCAGCTAATTTCTTCTCTACTTTGGACCTTACTAGCGGGTATTGGTAGGTTCCTGTGGCAGAGGCTGACAAGGAGAAGACCACCTTCACCACTCCGATGGGAGTGAGCGAGTTCAACTGTATGCCCTTCAGGTTCTGCAACGCACCAGGGACCTTCCAGAGGCTGATGGAATGCTGTCTAGGGCACCGAAACTTCGAGACGGTCCTCCTTTACCTGGACGACGTGATCGTCTATTCGAAGACTTACGAGGACCATCTAAAGCACCTGGCCGAGGTGTTCGAAGCCCTGGCGGGCTACGGCCTGAAAGTGAAGCCTTCAAAGTGCCACCTGTTAAAACCGAAGGTCCAATATCTAGGACACCTGGTGAGTGCAGAGGGAGTAGCCCCCGACCCTGACAAAGTTACAGCCATCAAGAGCTGGCCAAGCCCCTCTAACATCAAGGAAGTGAGGCAATTCCTCGGGTTGGTAGGCTACTACCGAAGGTTCATCCCTGGGTTCACTAAGATGGCAGTCCCTATGCAGGACCTCCTGATAGGGCAATCTAAATCCAGAAGTCACAAGCCACCCTTCAAGTGGGACAAGCCGGAAGAGGAGTCCTTCCGCCAGTTGAAGATGGCCCTCACGGGGGATGAGATACTGGCCTACCCCGATTATGGCCAGCCTTTTATCCTCCACACAGATGCCAGTAATGTGGGGCTGGGAGCTGTACTGTCACAGAACCAACAGGGCAGAGAAAGAGTGATCGTGTATGCCAGCCGGAAGCTGAGGCCCACTGAAAGAAACCCGGAGAACTACAGCTCCTTCAAGCTAGAATTCTTGGCAGTGGTATGGGCCGTCACAGAATGGTTTAAGCATTACCTGGCCTCCGCAAAGTTCACTGTGTACACGGACAACAACCCGTTGACACATCTGGACAATGCAAGATTAGGTGCCCTAGAACAGCGGTGGATGGCCCGGCTATCCAATTATGACTTCACAATCAAATACCGGGCAGGCAGAACCAACGCCAATGCAGACACCCTATCAAGAATGCCCCACCTACCTGAAGGAGAAGACGACTCGGAAGAGCTGGAGGAAATAGAGCTCCCTGCTTTCCACTGGTATGGGGCCACTCAGCTTTCTCACCGGGTAAGAGACAAGGACTTAACCACCGTCATGTTCAATCCCTTACCCCACCACGGCTGGGCTTAAACGCAAGATAGCGACCCTGCAATACGCCTGGTGAAAGACATGTTAACCCAGGAACACGCTAGCCCTGGCCCGGACGCTCCAGAGGAAGCCAAGCAGATATGGAAGGAGAAAAGCAGGCTATTCCTCTACGAGGGTAAGCTGTGCAGAAGGCTTGTCAACCACCGGACGTACGAGCTGACCTGGCAGATAGTGGTCCCAAGGCGGGATGCAGCAATGGTCCTGGAGGCCTAGCATGACAGAGCAGGACACTTCGGGTGGAAGAAACTGGAGCTCCTACTGAGAGAGCGGTTCTACTGGGTCGGCATGAGAAGGGCCATCGAGAAGTGGAGCAGGGACTGCGGCCCATGTCACCTCAGAAGGAAGGACCGTACCAGCCAGCAGACACCCTTGAGGCCTATCGTCACCAGGCAGCCTCTTGAGCTGGTAGCTCTGGACCATGTGAAATTGGCTCCAAGCCGGTCGGGCTACGTCTATGCCCTGACAATTGTGGACCATTACTCCCGGTTCCTGGTGGTGGTTCCTGTTAAAGACCTGACAGCCCAGACAGTGGCCAGAGCCGTCCAGCAACACTTCTGCCGTCCACATGGGTATCCGGAACAGGTCTTGACAGATCAAGGTCCAGCGTTTGAGGCTGAAGTATTCCAGGAGTTCTGCAACCTCTACGGCTGTAGGAAGATTCGGACAACGCCTTACCACCCGCAAACCAACGGGCTGTGTGAGAAAATGAACAATATCATCATCGATCTCCTCAAGACGTTACCCCTGGAAGAACGCAGGCTGTGGCCGGAGAAGCTGCCAGATCTGATTGACTTGTACAACCACATCCCGGTGAATGCTACAAATTGCACCCCGGCTTACCTGATGCGAGCAAGACCAGGTAAGCTGCCGGTCGACCTGGAGATGGGAGTCCTGACACCTGAGGACACCTCCCCAGACGCGGACTGGGATACGGAACGGCGGCTCCAGTACAAGAAGGTACAGGAGAGTGTGGAGAGGAGTCTGGCTCAAGCGAGAGAAAAGCAAGAGAGGCTCTTCAACCAACACGCCCCTGCTGGTCCCCTGGAACCTGGTGAGCAGGTCCTGAAGCGGAAGAGAAGGTTACACAAGCTGGATGACCAGTGGGAGAGAGACCCGTACACAGTACTGCAGTCCGACCATGACAACCCGAAGGTATGTGTGATTACCAAAGATGGAGGAGAAACCACTAGCACCGTCTCCAGAGACCACCTAAAACAGTGCCCCGAGCAACTACAGAGTCCAAGTGAAGATCAAGATGACCTTGAACCCGCAGAGGACAAGGAAGAGATGATCAGCACAGTTCTCGGAGAGTTCCCCCGGACCTGGACTCAGATAAATGGCGCAATAGTGGTACCCGTCCTACACTTCCTTCAGCCTACCCAGCAGGAGCCTACAGGAGGACAGGAAGAACAAGAAGAGCAAGCGGCCCCAGAGGCGGAAGAACCCATGCCAGCAGCCCAGGAGAGTCAACCCTCTGCTGACAGTGAGCCTGCCATGCCTGCGGTTAGCCAAAGGACCCGCAGACAGCTACCTGCCCTACCTGTACACCCAGCTAGTAGCTGTACCCACAATGATAGTGAGGAAAGCCAGGTTAGACCACCACCAGACAGTGGGCTACGGAGGTCAGCCCGGAGCACTAGGGGTCAAATGCCAGCTCGCTGGAAGATCTAAATGTATAATGTATATATTTAATGTGTTATGTTTGTACCCTGATTATTAATACTGTTTTCCAGTTTTTCATAGTGACAAATGGACTAAAAGGTTATGAACTTTGAGTAACCGGGACTTCCTTGTAAATATGTTCGGAGCCTAACCAAAGGAAAGAATAAAGACTGTCAAGGACTCGGGGCAAGGACAGACCCCCACCTGGTTAAGGCTCCCGTTGTGTTGGTGATATGGACACCCGGTCACAGGCCATACTGTGACCTAAAGAACTCAATATGTTGTGTTGTTTGTTGTTTTCTTCTCTGCTATGTTTATGTTATAATTTCTACCCTGTATCATGTTTCTTGTTTAGTCCCGGAGTACTAAGCTTTCCTAGGGGGGAATGTGTCACCCCAGGCCTAGATGCCACAAACTTGTAAGGCTGTGTCTGAGAGCAGGAGGGAGGTTCTCTGGTCATGGACCATTTGCATGCCACACCTCCTGTCCCAGGCCAGTAGGGGGAGCAGGCTGCCCCTATAAAAACTGGTACTGAGGGCAGGGTTAGGGAGACCAGGACCCACTTCTGAAGGATCCACAAGGGTTCCCAGAAGCAGAGGGACAGGTCAGCCGCAGCTGAGGAGTCCAGGAGGCAAAGTAGGAGCAGAAAGCCAGGGACAGAGGCGACGAGAGCCGGTCCTGGTAGAGAGAAACTACATACCGGACACTGGGGTCCGAGGCTTTCAGGATTGCAAGTCATCAACCCGCAAGGGATTTCAGGTCCTTTGGCCAAGAAGCCTGGAGGTTCCGCCACACAGAGGGACCGGTACAGCACGGAGAAGCTACAGGTACCTAAGGCCCGAGTCGCAAGCCATACAGGCATAGTACACGGCAAGCTGACGGACGTGGGCTATCATACCACTAAAGGGGGAGATAGTCAGCAAGGGCAGAAAGAGAACGGTAGGCCTACCCACTCACCCTGACCAGCGGAGCTCGCCCGAATGCCCTCAGACACCCAAGTCCATTCCTACCCTGTACTCCTGTTGGGTCTATAATAAGATCTGCAGTAAAAGACCCTGGACTGCATTATTGGACTCTGTGTGGTTACTGCTGTGCCTGCACCATCACCCCCAGCATCCTATTACCTGCCCTGAGGCTACACTCCTCCCGTGGGGAGTCGCACTATTCCCTGCTGCATCCCCAACACCAGCCTCAGCGGTCTGCCTTGCAGCCGCGGTCCTCCCTGACTGCAATCCATGGGTGGCGTAGTCGGACATTACCTACAGCACATCATAGACTACCACTGGTCTGACCACCCTGAGCCATGGGACCGGGTCGCCACTACTACTCCCAGCATTGCCCTGAAGACCGGTCCCTAGTGCCCCACGGCCCAGGGGGCGAGTCAAATGAACATGCAGGGATTGCCTGTCATGCACTGTAATGCCGTAGCCATGTTGGTTGTGGGCATTACAGTGATTGGCTAGCCGCACAGCGCCATCAGGTGTATATCAGACCTGGCGCCGCCATGTTCGTCACAGTCACTCTGGATCAGATGGTGCAGGGAGAGCTGCTGCTGAGCTAGGGAGAGATTTGTTTGTGTATTAGGTAGTGTAAGGAGAAAAAACGTACATTACACATATCCATCTTAACAAACAGTCCTTTTGAGGACTAACTAATCCATCTGCAGTGAAATCAGGCAGGCAGTGTATATAGGCAGGCAGTCATTCTATATAGCAGACTGCAGTGCACATAGCACAAGAGGCTCCATTCCAGTTCTGTCGGCTGCTGCTGTTAGATATTTCTGGAAATAGGCCCAGGTCTCAGGATCCAGGAATAATTTTTTTTGCATCTTAATCCTCATTATTTGCTTAAAAAGCAATCCAGAAAACACGGTTTTTCTGCGCCATTTGCTTGTTGGCACTCCATCTATTTAAAACTGTGTTTTCCCGGTCACACGAATCACATATACATTTTCAGAAAATACTGCCATTTCTGGCCTCCATTAAATTTTTTTTTCATTGTGTCAGCAAAGTTTTTGACACTGGTTTGCTGTTAAAAACAGATACCTACAGGCCAGGTATTTAAAACTGTGTTTTCTTCGTCACACGGATCACATATACGTTTTCAGAAAATACTGCCATTTCTGGCGTCCATTAAAAAAAATTTTCAGTGTGTCAGCAAATTTTTGACACTGGTTTGCTGTTCAAAACAGTTACCTACAGGCCAGGTATTTAAAACTGTGTTTTCTCCATCACACGGATTACATATACTGTACGTTTTCAGAAAATACTGCCATTTCTGACCTCCATTAAACAAAAATTTCAGTGTGTCAGTGAAGCAATTGACACCAGATTGCTGTTCAAACTACTTACCTACAGGCCAGGTATTTAAAACCATGTTTTCTCCATCACACGGTACATATATACGTTGTCAGAAAATACTGCCATTTCTGGCCTCCATTAAAAATTTCTTTCAGTGTGTCAGTGAAGCAATTCACAGCAGTTTGCTGGTCAAACTACTTACCTACAGGCCAGGTATTTAAAACTCTGTTTTCTCTGTAACACGGATCACATATAAATTCGCTCCAAACTCAGTCATTTGTAGTGAGTGTGGAAGATACTGTCCTCCATTTAAAATGGGCAAGGTGCATGGCAAGGGACGGGGAACTGGACGTGATGGTAATGGTGCACGCAGAGGCCGAGGACAAGGCCGTGGGCAAGCCGAAATTGTGCCACAACAAACACCCACATCTTCTTGCCTGACCTTCCTGTCCCAATTTCTAGGGGACCGCAGCACACCACTATTGAACTCAGAGCAGTGTCAAAAGGTTGTTGGTTGGATAGCGGATAATGCTTCCAGTCACTTAGCCACCACCACCACCCTGTCTTCCACATGGTCAAGTCTCAGTAGCTGTGAGTCTGGACCTAATATTCCTCACCCTGATCCTCCTTCCTCCCACCATGCCGAGTACTCAGAGACAACTGATCCCACACTTGGACACTCTGAAGAGCTGTTCACTTTTCTCACTTTTCCATTTATAGATTCGGGCCTCTATACCGGTCCACTTGAAGCGGGGCAAGAGGAGATCGCCCAAATATTTGAACAGCCACGGTCACACGAAGGCGACGGTGGGAAAGTGTCACAAGAGGTGGACGATGATGAGACACAATTGCCAGAAAGTCAGGAGGAGGATCAGAGTGCGGAAGTGGAAGACGAGGTGATGGGTGACATAGTAACTAAACCAACGTGGCAGGAGGACATGCAGAGCGAGGACAGCAGCACACAGGGGGAGGGAGGCAGAGCACCCTAACAGGCAGGAAGAAGCAGTGTGGTGGCCGCAGACAGAAGGCAGGCAACCGTTCCCCGTAACACCAACAAGAAGGAAGTCTTCCCGAGTCTGGTTGTTTTTGAAAGACCCAGAAAGGCCATTTGCAACACCTGCCAGGCCAGCATCAGCAGGGGTGGCAAAACGACCAGCCTGACCACCACCAGCATGATCAGGCACATGGCAGCAAAGCACCCCACTTTGTGGGCCGAAACCCAGGGTCCAGGAACAGTGTCTGCGGGTGGCACCATTGCTTCTTCTGCTGTTGTGCATGCAAGCCAATCCACTGTCCATGGTGCATGCGTAGATGCCTCCTGCCCTGCACCTGTCGTTGCACACTCTCAAGTAGCAGCATCAGGAAGTACGTCCATGTCCTTGTCCCAGCGCAGCGTTCAGTTGTCCATACCCCAGTCCTTGGAACGCAAGCGCAAATATGTAGTCAACGCCCCACAAGCCACACTACTAAATTCTCACATTTCAAGACTGCTTGCACTCGAAATGTTACCTTTTAGGCTCATGGAGACGGAAGCATTCCGCAACCTGATGGCTGCAGCCGTCCCTCGGTACTCAGTCCCCAGCCGCCACTATTTCTCCCGGTGTGCCATCCCCGCATTACACAAGCACGTTAAACATTAGCCGTGCTCTCAACAACGCAGTTACCGGTACAGTCCTCCTAACCATGGACACGTAGACAAGTGCTGTGGGCAGGGATGGTACATCTCGCTGACGGCACACTGGGTTAACATTGTGGAAGCCAGGACCCAGTCAGACCTTGGGACGGAACACGTCCTCCCGACACCAAGGATTGCAGGCCCTAGGTCAATCAGGGTTGCCCCCACGGTCTACAGCTCCTGCACTTCATTCTCCTCAGCCTCTCCCTCCTCTTCAGCCTCCATCTCCGAAATGAACACATCAGTCACAAGTTGGAAGCACTGCAGCACTGCCTCGGCCAAGCGGCAACAGGCTGTGCTGAAGCTAATATGCTTAGGTGAAAAACTGCACAATGCTGAAGAGTTGTGGACAGCTCTGAAAGAGCAGGCAGATCTGTGGCTCACACCGCTGAACCTACAGCCAGGCATGGTCGTGTGTGACAATGACCGGAACCTGGTGGCGGCTCTGAGGCAAGGCAAGCTCACACATGTGCTATGCCTGGCCCATGTGCTTAACCTCGTGTTTCAGTGGTTTCTAAAATCCTACCCGGAGCTGCCAGATCTGCTTATTAAAATACGCCGCCTGTGTGCCCATTTTAGAAAGTCAGCTACAGCTTCCGCCACCCTTGCAGTGTTTCTGCAGCGTTTGCAGCTTCCGGTTCACAAATTGGTGTGTGATGTCCCCACGCGTTGGAACTCTACATTGCAAACGTTGGGAAGGATTTGTGAGCAGAAGAGGGCAGTTGTTGAGTATCAGCATCAACAAGGCCGTCGGTATTCAATTCAGACTCCACACATAAGACCTCAGGAGTGGACATGGATGTCAGACATACAGTAAAGACCAAAAGTTTGGACACAGCTTCTCATTTAAAAATTTTTATGTATTTCCATGACTATGAAAATTGTACATTCACATTGAAGGCATCAAAACTATGAATTAACACATGTGGAATTATATGCTTAACAAAAAAGTGTGAAACAACTGAATATATGTCTTATATTCTAGGTTCTTAAAAGTAGCCACCTTTTGCTTTGATGACTGCTTTGCACACTCTTGGCATTCTCTTGATGAGCTTCAAGAGGTAGTCACCGGAAATGCTTTTCACTTCACAGGTGTGCCCTGTCAGGTTTAGTAAGTGGGATTTCTTGCCTTATAAATGGGGTTGGGACCATCAGTTGTGTTGTGCAGAAGTCAGGTGGATACACAGCTGATAGTCCTACTGAATAGACTGTTAGCTGCTTTTTTTCTTGCCATAATACAAATTCTAAGTAAAGAAAAACGAGTGGCCATCATTACTTTAAGAAATGAAGGTAAGTCAGTCCAAAAAATTGGGAAAACTTTGAAAGTGTCCCCAAGTGCAGTTGCAAAAACCATCACGCGCTACAAAGAAACTGGCTCACATGAGAACCGCCCCAGGAAAGGAAGACCAAGAGTCACCTCTGCTTCTGAGGATAAGTTTATCCGAGTTACCAGCTCTGAAATTACAGGTTAACAGCAGCTCAGATTAGAGACCAGGTCAATGCCACACCGAGTTCTAGCAGCAGACACATCTCTTCAACAACTGTTAAGAGGAGACTTTGTGCAGCAGGCCTTCATGGTAAAATAGCTGCTAGGAAACCACTGCTAAGGACAGGCAACAAGCAGAAGAGACTTGTTTGGGCTAAAGAACACAAGGAATGGACATTAGACCAGTGGAAATCTGTGCTTTGGTCTGATGAGTCCCAATTTGAGATCTTTGGTTCCAACCACCGTGTCTTTGTGCGACGCAGAAAAGATGAACGGATGGACTCTACATGCCTGGTTCGCACCGTGAAGCATGGAGGAGAAGGTGTGATGGTGTGGGGGTGCTTTTCTGGTGACACTGCTGGGGATTTATTCAAAATTGAAGGCATACTGAAACAGCATGGCTACCACAGCATCTTGCAGTGGCATGCTATTCCATCTGGTTTACGTTTAGTTGGACCATCGTTTATTTTTCAACAGGACAATTACCCCAAACACACCTCCAGGCTGTGTAAGGGCTATTTGACCAAGAAGGAGAGTGATGGGGTGCTACGCCAGATGACCTGGCCTCCACAGTCACCAGACCTGAACCCAATCGAGATGATTTGGGTGAGCTGGGCCGCAGAGTGAAGGCAAAAGGGCCAACAAGTGCTAAGCATCTCTGGGAACTCCTTCAAGATTGTTGAAAGACCATTTCCGGTGACTACCTCTTGAAGCTCATCAAGAGAATGCCAAGAGTGTGCAAAGCAGTCATCAAAGCAAAAGGTGGCTACTTTAAAGAACCTAGAATATAAGACATATTTTCAGTTGTTTCACACTTTTTTTTTAAGTATATAATTCCACATGTGTTAATTCATAGTTTTTATGCCTTCAGTGTGAATGTACAATTTTCAAAGTCATGAAAATACAGAAAAATCTTTAAATGAGAAGGTGTGTCCAAACTTTTGGTCTGTACTGTATGTACCATCCTCCAAAACTTTGAGGACTCCACCAAGATGGTGAGCGGCGATGACGCCATAATTAGCGTCACCACACCGCTTCTCTGTCTTCTGAAACGCTCTCTGCTTACAACCAAAGAGGATGCATTGCAGGCGGAGCATGATGAGATGGAGCAAGGAACCATACAGGGTGATTACACACAGCCAAGCCTCATCTCATCCCAACGTGGATTGAGTGACAATGAGGAAGAGGAGGAAGGACAGGAGCTAGTTTCATGCACCATAGACGGTACTACCTGCACAGCTGTCATACCGTCTGTTCAGCGTGGATGGCCAGAGGACAGAGAGGAGGAGGAGGAGGAGAGCATGGTCAGTCATCCTCTTGGTGAGGACACGGAAGCCTTGCCTGTTAGTAGTCTGGCACGCATGGCCGAGTTTATGTTACGCTGCCTTTCCCATGACCCTCGCGTTCTCAAAATTTTGGGTGACAGTCATTACTGGTTGGTGACACTTCTAGACCCAGGCTACAAGGAGAACTTTATATCTCTTATTCCTGAGGCGGACAGGTCTGCAAAAATGGGGCTGTACCAGAAAGCCCTTGTTGCGGAACTATTAAAAAAATTCCCATCTGAAAAATCTGGCGGAAGAGGGCACTCTTCGTTGGACAACCAAAGAGTACAGGTGAGAGAGACACAACTTCAATCCAGCAGAGGCAGGGGAACACTGTCAAAGTTCTGGGAGAGTTTTCTCAGACCCTCCCATCGGACAGGCCCTGATGCGCGGGGTACTCTCACAAGGAGTGCAAAGTTTGCCGACCATACCAACGTCCTCCGTGATTCCGCTGTGCCTTATAATTATTGGGTATCCAAGCTGGATACGTGGAATGAACTGGCTTTCTATGCCTTGGAGGTCCTGGCCTGCCCTGCCGCCAGTGTTTTATCAGAGCGGGTTTTTAGTGCCGCTGGTGGAATTATAACTGATAAGCGCATCTGCCTGTCAACTGGACAAGCTGACTCTTATAAAAATGAACAAGGGCTGGATTGGGCTAGACTTCTCAATGCCACCAAATGATAGCAGCGTAACATAAACTCCAATCCAGTGTCTATTCTTGGGAGGTGTATTCCCATTCACCTTTTCACACTCACACATGGGTATACGCTTCCTCATTTTGGCTACTTGCTCTTGTCCTCATCCTTCTCCTCATCCTCAACCACCATATCACCAGGGTGACCATGGTCCTAGATGCAACACCCACCTAATTTTTTTAAAGGGTGTTTATGATGCCCGTAAAAAAATGTTTTTATACAGTATGTTCATGTATACCCCCCAGGTGTAAATGTTTGTCAGCCCATACACTTAGTGCATGGGCATTACAAGTATAGGAGGCCCACTCCTTTCTAATGGGAACATTTTTTATGAGGCCCCCCTCCACGTCTCTTCCAAGGGGCATTGAAGTGCCTCCAAATTTTTGGCAGCCCTTGCATTCACTGCATAGGCCAACACTATGGGAGACTCTCTCCTTTCTCATGGGAATTTGTCATTACTGTGGCCCTGCTCTGTGTGTCTTTAAATTCTTAGTGGGGTTTTTCCTAAAATAATTCAGCCGTTGGACTCACTACATAACCCAATAACTGTATAGCAGACTCTCTCCTTTCTAATGGGAACATGTCGTACCTTGTTACTGTGGCCCTGCTCTGTGTGTCTTTAAATTCTTAGTGGGGTTTTTCCTAAAATTGGTCAGCCGTTGGAATCACTGCATACACTATAACTGTATAGCAGACCCTCTCATTTCTAATGGGAACATGTCGTACCTTGTTACTGTGGCCCTGCTCCATATGTCTTTAAATTCTTAGAGGTGTTTTTGCTAAAATTGGTCAGCCGTTGGACTCATTGCATACCCTATAACTCAGGGCCGGCATCAGCACCCGGCGCACCCAGGCAAATGCCAGGGCCCTGAGCAGACAGAGGGGCCCACTGGCGGTCGCGCACCCCGCTGGGCTATGGGCGGAGAAGAGCGGTGTCAGCGCCCGCCCTTCTCCGCCGCTTGCTCAGGGCCCCGGCAGCTGGATACTTACCTCTCCCCGTGCCTCCGCAGATCAGCTGTCTTCCTGCTCTGCGCTCCCTGTGACGTCTCAGGTCAGAGGGCGCGGTGACGTCTTTACACCGCGCCCTCCCCTGCGCCGTCACAGGGAGCGCTGAGCGGGAAGACGCTGACAACGCTGGAGTTCGGACCCGAGCAGCGGGCAGCAGGTAGCAGGTGAGGAGAAGGGAGGTGAGTATTTGATTTTTTTTTTTTAATGTATGGAGGCATGGGGCAGTATAAAGAGAAGGGGGGGGTGGCATCCTCCATGGAGCATTATAAAGAGAGGGGGGGCATCCTGCATGGGGCATTATAAAGAGGGGGGGTGACATCCTGCATGGGGCATTATAAGGTGGGGAACAGCCTGCATGGGGCATTATAAGGGGGGGGGCAGCCTGCATAGTGCATTATAAAGGGGCGAGCAGCCTGTATGGGGCATTATGTGGGGGCTAACAGACTGCATGGAGCATTATAAGGGGGGACAGCCTGTATGGGGCATTATGTGGGGGGTAACAGTCTGCATGCAGCATTATATGGGGGCCAGTATCCTGTATGGAGCGTTATAAGGGGACCAGTATCCTGTATTGAGCATTATAAGGGGACCGGTATCCTGTATGGAGCGTTATATGGGGGCCAGTATCCTGTATGGAGTTTTATAAGGGGACCAGTATCCTGTATGGAGCGTTATATGGGGGCCAGTATCCTGTATGGAGCTTTATAAGGGGACCAGTATCTTGTATGAAGCGTTATATGGGGGCCAGTATTCTGTACGGAGCCTTATATGGGGGCCAGTATTCCGTATGGAGCCTTATATGGGGGCCAGTATTCCGTATGGAGCCTTATATGGGGGCCAGTATTCCGTATGGAGCCTTATATGGGGGCCAGTATTCCGCATGGAGCCTTATATGGGTGCCAGTATTCCGCATGGAGCCTTATATGGGGGCCGGTATTCCGCATGGAGCCTTATATGGGGGTCAGTATTCCGCATGGAGCCTTATATGGGGGCCAGTATTCCGTATGGAGCCTTATATGGGGGCCAGTATTCCGCATGGAGCCTTATATGGGTGCCAGTATTCCGCATGGAGCCTTATATGGGGGCCGGTATTCCGCATGGAGCCTTATATGGGGGTCAGTATTCCGCATGGAGCCTTATATGGGGGCCAGTATTCCGTATGGGGCCTTATATGGGGGCCAGTATTCCTTATGGGGCCTTATATGGGGGCCAGTATTCCGTATGGGGCCTTATATGGGGGCCAGTATTCCGTATGGGGCCTTATATGGGGGCCAGTATTCCGTATGGGGCCTTATATGGAGGCCAGTATTCTGTATGGAGCGTTATATGGGGGCCAGTATTCTGTATGGAGCGTTATATGAGGGACAGTATTCTGTGTGGAGCGATTCACCGGTTTCTGAGCTATTGTGGAATTTACAATAGATATCACTCATGTAATGTAAGAAGTGAAATCTTTGCATTGTACTATATATATATATATATATATATATATATATATATATATTTCTCCGCCGTATCTCTGCATCATGAATCATGGTATGTGTTAAAGGGGCCCACTGAGACTCTTTCGCCCGGGGCCCAGAAAAACCTGGAGCCGGCCCTGCTATAACTGTATAGCAGACTCTCTCCTTTCTAATGGGAACATATCGTACCTTGTTACTGTGGCCCTGCTCTCTGTGTCTTTAAATTCTTAGTGGGGCTTTTCCCAAATTTTGGCAGCCCTTGCAGTCACAGCATTGGCATTACCACTATAGGAGACCCGCTCCTTTATAATGGGAACATTTTTTTAACTGAGACCTGTTATGATCTGCAACACGTACTAAGGAAAGATAGGGGAAAGCTGTCCCTACAGTAAGACTAAGCTGAATCCTTACGATGTAGCGGGCTGCCTGTTCCTAGCGAACAGACCCGCCTTAGTCCTCGGCTAGTCTGAACGAAGACCTATGGCATTAAGGGAGGGGTCCCTAAAAGAACTAAGGACTGGAACAAAAATAGGACTCCTCCTAAACAGAAGTTGTTGCAGAACACAAAAAGACAAACTGACAAAAAGTAATAGAGGTCCCAGAAGGACCAAGCGAACTGACAGAAAAAGGGACCGAAGCACCAGGCTAGAGAGACAGCCAAACACTGAAGTCCAGCACAGTCAGAAGGGCGGAGCTGGAATATAAAGGCAGATGGTCACGTGACCGCAAAACACAAGATGGAAAAAACAAACAGGAGGGTTCTAGCAAGACCCTCCTCTATGTCTCTTCAAAGGGGTATTGGGTTGCGTCCAAATTTTTGGCAGCCCTTAAAGTCACTGGATACGCAATAACAGTATAGGAGACCCACTTGTTAATAATGGGAACAACAAAGCATAGCCAGCTGATGGCTCTCTAACAATAGCTAGGGCCGACTGCTGGCCTTTTAAGAATAGTAAGGGCCGTCTGATGTCCCTATAAAAATAGGCTTTATGACTTTCAGAGTCCCTCCATCATAAATAAAACAGGATGTGTCTGATGATGTGTCACACACCACATTGCCAGATAAGGTTGTAAAATTTTAAAATGACATTTCCCTGTGAATGCATTTGTCTTAAAAAAAAAACGTAAAAAAAAAAAAAACAATAGGATCTTTCTTTAGTATAAAAAACAGCGTCACCAATTTAACAACAATGTAATCACATTGTTCAGCTCATGCACCTCCTCCATCTCCGAAATGACCACATCAGTCACAAACTGACAGCACTGCAGCACTGCCTTGGCCAAGCAGCAACAGGTTGTGCTGAAGATAACATGCTTAATGCTTAATTGACAAACCGCCCAGCACTGCAGAGGTGTTGAAAGCTGTAACACAGCAGCCTGATCTGTGGCTCTCACCGCTGAATACACAGCCAGGCTGTGGCATCGGCGTCTCTTCCTCCTGCCCGGCAGGGACGCCGTCCCCTTTGCCGCCACGGTCCTGCTCCGGCATCTTCTGGCCTCCCTGCAGCTGCTGCTGGTGCATGCAGCCTCCCCGGCTCTGTGCTTACGGTGCGCGCGCTCCCTCCCTCCCAAAGGGGCCACGCGTGTCGCCCTAAAAAGTCCCCGGCCAATTGCCGGAGGACTTCCCCTATAAAAGGCACCTCCTCCAATATGGAGGTGCCCGTGCAAGGTTGTAGCTTTGTGTGTGATACTCTGCTTCAGCCCTCAGGTCCCGCTGCTAGCCTGACTACTAGTCCAGCCCGCCAGCCTGACTTCTAGTCCAGCCCGCCAGCCTGACTACAAGTCCAGTCCATCTGCTTGTCTACTCTCCAGCCCGACAGTCTGTCTACAGTCCAGTCCGCCAGTCGGTCTATGGGCTCTGTCCGCCTGCTTACCTGGAAGCACCTGCCTGTTACCTGCCATGCCTGCCAGCCCGCTTACCTGGAAGCACCTGCCTGTCACTTTCCGTGACCACCTGACAGCCTACCTAGAGGCTCCTGTCTGTCACTTGCCGTGACCACCTGACTGCCTACCTAGAGTCTCCTGCTCATCACTTGCCTTGCCTGCCTGACAGCCTACCTAGAGTCTCCTGCCCGTCACTTGCCTTGCCTGCCTGGCAGCCTACCTAGGGGCTCCTGCCCGTCACTTTCCGTGCCTGCCTGACAGCCTACCTAGAGGCTCCCGCCTGTTACCTGCCATGCCTACCTGTCAGCCTACCTGGAGGCTCCTGCTTGTTCCAGCCATGTCTGCCAGGCTGTCTGTCCAGATCACCCTTCAGCCTGCCTGCCATGCTCATCTGCTGTACCAGTCAGTCCCTGCCTTCTGACCCGTGGGAGTCACCTGCTCTCATGCAAGGTCGGTCCCCAGAGTAGCACCTGGTCCCTCTGCTTGGTCCTTCCCTAGTCACGGAGTCGATTGAGCCGCCGTACAGCCTTGGTCGGTCCGAGTTGATACCTAGTTACGCCCCTCTGGTCCCTCCTTGCACCGCAGCACAGAGGTTCCACCACCCGGATCCGTAACACAGGCATGGTCGTGTGTGACAATGGGTGGAACCTGGTGACGGAGAAATGACAGCCGGGGTAGATACGGTTTCCCTCTATGCCAGTCCTTTCACCGAGCTAAAGAATATGGCTGTGGTGAAATACAACTCCCACTGAGAAGCTGTTTCAGATTGAAAAACATTGTGCCCACCAGAGGATTTGATTCTGAGGGCTAGCCTTTCTCCCCCGCTCAAGAGCCCCATAGCAGCTGCAAAGTTAGTGCTATCATGAACTCTCCTGAGGTAGAAGCCAAGGCACACCAGAGGATTCTCTGGTGGGACCGTCCAACCCTGCCAAGAAGCAGTCCTGGCTAAGAAAAGTGTGTGGAAAGGTTCCCGGACACTCTATGGCTGCTTTTTTACTGAGGAGGAAACACACGCAAACACGGGGAGAACATACAAAGTCCTTGCAGGTGACTACTGCCACTCTATCTTCAGCTTCTTTGTGAGAAAATGTATTTGGGCAGCCACTCAGTCTACCAAATAAAATTCCTGAGAAAGAAATTGGGGATGGCTTCGCTACTGGTACTGGGGACAGTGCTAATACCATGGCGTCGTACCATAGTTGCTGGAAATATTCCAGGCTGGTAGGAGGCAAGCAAATTCCCACAGAAAATTACCAGCAGTAATGTTCAGGTACCCGCGATTGTAGAAGACGGAGACAAAACAGGGAGAAATAGTGACTGCTGGGGACCGAGTATGGACACGAGGCATGAGGCATGTGGTTGTGAAAAGCTTCCGCCTCCATGAGCCTAAAAGGCCACATTTCAAGTGAAAGCAGCTTTACAGGACTTCCTGTGAGAAATGACACGCAGGGTAGATAGGGTTTCCCTCTATGCCAGTCCTTTCCACGAGCTAAATACAACTGTCAGCAAAAAAAGTTGTGGACTGGCTCCATACTGTCCCTGGCCACATTCACCTGTCCACGTGTTTGTGGTTAGGCGGTCCTTCCCAGTGAGTGCACTGGGGAGGGCACGGGTAATGTTATGGGACCTGTGCTTGTGGAAGGCGGAGGCGATACCGGGAAATATAGTGGTGGCTGGGGAACGAGCATGGACACCCGATCGCCGCCGGCATGAGGTTGTGAAAAGCTTCCGCCTCCATGAGCTTAAAAGGCCATATTTCAAGTGCAAAAAGCTGCCCAGAAATCTGTCAGTTTAGTGTTGCTGCCTGTGGGTGGGTGGGTGGCTGGCTGCATACTTGCACTTGCACTCCAAGTAACAGAAAACTAAGCAGATGGTGGCCTCTATCATCATCATGGCCTCACCTCGGCACTATGAACTCTCCTGAATGAGAAGCCAGGGCCCGCCGGAGGAGTCTCCGGTTCTCTGGTAGGCCCATCCAACCCTGCCGAAAAGCAGCCCTGGCTAAGAAAAGTGTGTGGAAAGGTTCCCGGACACTCTATAGCTGCTTTTTTAATGTGGATCGGCCATGCTTATGCATGTTATTTCTCAAACCGCATTACAGATCAGGCCATTGTCCAACTCTGTATTCAAGAAATTAAATGCGCAAAGAAAGATATGTGTGTGTCAAAGCACCACCGACAAGGGCGAGTTTATGTTGGACGGGCTGCCATTGCTTCTGTAACAAGCTGCATTACAGGACTTCCTGTGAGAAATGACATGCAGGCTAGATATGGTTTCCCTCAATGGCAGTCCTTTCACCGAGCTAAATACAACTGTCTGCAAAAAAAGTTGTGGACTGGCTCCGTACCGTCCCTGGCCACATTCACCTGTCCACGTGCTTGTGGTTAGACGGTCCTTCCCAGTAACTGCACTGGGGAGGGCACGGGTAATGTTGTGGGACCCGTGCTTTTGGAAGGTGGAAGCGATACCGGGAAATATAGTGGCGGCTAGGGACCGAGTATGGACACCCGGCTGCCTCCGGCATGAGGTTATGAAAAGCTTCCGCCTCCACGAGCCTAAAAGGCGACATTTCAAGTGCAAGCAGCTGTCAAAAAGTTGGCAGTATAGTATTGCAGCCTGTGGGTGGGTGGGTGGCTGGCAGCCTGAATACTTGCGCTTTCATTCCAAGGAATGGGGTAGGGACAACTGAACGCTGCAGTGGGACAAGGATGTGGACGGTGATTGTTGCAAGTCTGCAATGACAGGTTCATGGCGGGAGGCATCTTCGCATGCGCCAAGGATGACTTATGATGGGCACACTTTTAGGCAGTGACCTGGGAGTCAGCAATGCTTCCAGAGGTCTTCCCCATGCTGTTCCCATGACTTTTCAGCACTGTATGCATGTGTCTGATGATGTGTCACACACCACATGGCCAGATAAGGTTGTAAAATGTTAAAATGAAATTTCCTGGTGAATGCATTTGTCTTGGTTGAAAGCAATGCAAAAGTGCAAAAACGCATCAAAAACGCTACGTGTGAACATAGCCCAAGGTGTGGAGGAGTATTTTTGTGTTTGGTTATTTATTTTGCTTTATATATGTTGTGCATGTCATGGAAACGATGTTCCTTAATATATTTCCCAGGAAAATCCATTTTGGTTTCGTTTTGTTATGTTTTATTGTGAGTCCGTAAAAGTGGCGTAATACCTCTGACAAGGTTGTTGACAGAAGTGACCTGTGAGTCAGAAATGCTTCCAGGGGTCTTCCCCATACTGTCCCCATGTCATTTGAGAACTTTTCCCATCGATTTGGGCAATTTTTAGGCCCTCTGCAGACCGCCTGAAAAATGCTCGAGTTTGCCATAGACTTACATTGGGCTCGTTGCTCGGGTCGAGCACCCAAGTATTCCAATTTGCTCAACTCAAGCAACGAGTACCCGAGCATTTTAGTGCTCGCTCATCACAAGTGTCGGCCAAAATGCGTACAACGCGAGGATCATGGAAAAGGCAGCGGAACATAAAGTCAGCCATGTGTGCCAGATTGCCAACAGCCAAGACTTACCTATACTGACCAGGAGGACGACTGTCCATGCTCTCCTCCTCATCCCCCTCCTGGTCCTCCTCCTCATCCTCCCTCTCCTCAGGCCATCCATGCTGAACAGACGGTATGAATGTTGTGTGGTTAGTACTGTCTGTAACACAGGAAACCAGCTCCTATTCCTCCTCCTCATTATCACCCAATCTGCTTTGAGATGAGATAATACTGGTCTGTGTAGCATCACCCTGTATAGTTCCTTGTTCCATCTCATCGAACTCTGTGTGCACTGCCTCCTCCTCCTCTTTAATTGTGAGCAGCGAGCGTTTCAGTAGACAGAGAAGCGGGATGGTGATGTAATGCACACGCCCGGGCTGAGCGGCGTGTGCGTGTGATTCCACTGGACCGTGCCGGAGAGTGAATGCCTGGAGGGGCGTAACTAGGTATTCACCCGATCCGACCAGGGTCGCACGACGGCATATGACGCCAGTGCACCAAGGAGGAACCGAGCAGAGGGACCAGGTGCTACTCCAGGACAGACCCCGGACACGGCTGTTGACCCACACAGGGGAATACAGGAATAGACTGGTTAGGCTGGCACACAGACTGGTGGGAATAGGCAGGCACGACTGGTATGCAGGCAGGCGGGTATGCAGGCAGGGGGGTACAGGCAAGCACGGCTAGAGTGCAGACAGGAAGGCACTAGCAGGTAGGAACACAGGCGGGATAGGACCCAGTACACACTGGGACTCTGGAACAGAACCACAGATGTGGCGGACAAACACAGCAGAGTGAGGCCGCCCAGAGAGGTGAGCGAGAGCAGGGCAGGACGAGACCGCCCGGAGCGGTGAGCAAGAGCACGGCAGGATGAGATCGCCTGGAGCGGTGAGCAAGAGCAGAGCAGGACGAGACCGCCTGGAGCGGTGAGCAAGAGCAGAGCAGGACGAGACCGCCTGGAGCGGTGAGCAAGAGCAGAGCAGGACGAGACCGCCTGGAGCGGTGAGCAAGAGCAGAGCAGGACGAGACCGCCTGGAACAGTGGGGAAGAGTAGAGCAGGACGAGACCGCCTGGAGCGGTGAGCAAGAGCAGAGCAGGACGAGACCGCCTGGAGCGGCGAGCAAGAGCAGAGCAGGATGAGACTGCCTGGAGCGGCGAGCAAGAGCAGAGCAGGACGAGACCGCCTGGAGCGGCGAGCAAGAGCAGAGCAGGACGAGACCGCCTGGAGCGGCGAGCAAGAGCAGAGCAGGACGAGACCGCCTCGAGCGGCGAGCAGAGCAGGACGAGACCGCCTGGAGCGGTGAGCAAGAGCAGAGCAGGACGAGACCGCCTGGAGCGGCGAGCAAGGGCAGAGCAGGACGAGACCGCCTGGAGCGGTGAGCAAGGGCAGAGCAGGACGAGGCCACCTGGAGCGGTGAGCAAGAGTAGAGCAGGACGAGGCCGCCTGGAGCGGTGAGCAAGAGTAGAGCAAGACTGCCGGAGCAGTGAGCAAAAGGATAAGAGCGGAGAGAGACTGCCGGAGCAGTGAGCAAAAGGGTCAGAGCGGAGCAAGGCTGCCGGAGCAGCGAGCAAAAGGGTCAGAGCGGAGCAAGGCTGCCGGAGCAGCGAGCAAAAGGGTCAGAGCGGAGCAAGGCTGCCGGAGCAGTGAGCAAGGCAGAGCAGGCTAGAACCGCCGGAGCGGTGAGCAAGGCAGAGCAGGGGGGACAGGGCTCTGTTCACACGGAACAGACAGGAAGGGAAAGGCAGAGCCAGATACCCACAGGGTACTTGCAGTGAAGTAGCGAGTGGACCACAAACTCACAAACGGGAGTACAGAGACAACAAGCAGGAGTTAGGCACGAGTTCAGACTCTGCAGAAAAAGGAAAGGAACGGACATAGAGAAAAAACAGGTAAAAGATAGGAGAGAGTTCAGACTGGAACTGAGTGTGCGGAGGAGACCAACACTGCAGAGGAATACAGGAGCTTGTCTGGGAATACGGCCCCCAGAGAGGCGGGACGAACAGGCAAGGAGCGTGTTCAGACAGGACAGACAAGATACAGGAGCGGGTCTAGGTAATCGGCCCCTAGAAGGCGGGAGGAACAGGCTAGGAGCGTGTTCAGACAGGCCTGCAAATACAGCCTCCAGGATAGGCAGACAAGAGAACACAGAACGGGACCTGGCACCTTCAGAGTGAAAGCACACACTGAATGAAACACAATGCTCAGGCATGGGTTAATTGGAGCAGCTGGTTTAAATACCAGGTGACAGACAGCAATAGGCTGAGGACGCACAAGGGGTGTGCCCACAGCAGGTACAAGAAGCAGCAAGTGATCGGGCGCCGCCCTTAAGCAGCAGCACACTGAAGCAAACAGACAGCATGGAGGGAAGCCAGAGAGACATTCTGGATTGGAGATCAAGTGCGCGCTCTTGCACAGTGGGAGATGGACCACTATGCAAGGACGCCGCCAGGTATGTTACAGTACCCCCCCCTTACGCCCCCTCTTCTTCAGGCCTGCCAGAATCTTCCGCAGGGAATTCGAGGGCCAATCCTTCACTTCAAGGAGATCACTTCCACTGTCCACAGGAAAAACTGGTCTCATCTGGTTAGCTAGGATGCTACCTCCTATCCAGCCATCCTCAGCAACAGACGAAACAGGTGGAGTACCAGGAACAGCACACAAGGAAGTCTCTCTCCACATATTTTCAGGTGGCACCCCAGAGGGTACAGGAGACAACTGGAAGTCCTCCACCGGGTTGGAGGGGAGCAGAGACTTGGGGGTAATCTCTGCTTCGAGGTACATCTTGTCAAACTCACAGGAAGAAATAGACGGGTTATCAGGTACAGGATGAGGAAAAGTCACTGTCTCTTTGTTATCTTGTGGTACCCCGGAGGATTCAGGAAACAACTGGAGGTCCTCCGCCTGGTCAGAGGGGTGTAGAGACTCATGGGTAACCTCTGGTTCAGAGTACACTAGGTCGGACTCACTGGAGGAAGCAAGCGAGGTATCAGATCCAGGATATAGGACAGTCTCTGTCCATTCACCACCAAGTGGCACCCCGAAGGGTTCTGGAGACAACTGGAGGTCCTCCGCCCCGTCGGAGAGGTGTAGAGACTCGGGAGTAACCTCTGCTTCGGAGTACACTAGGTTGGACTCACTGGACGAAGCGAACGAGGTATCAGGTACAGAGTATAGGAGAGTCTCTGTCCTTTCGCTACCAGGTAGCACCCCGAAGGGTTCTGGAGACAACTGGAGGTCCTCCGCCTGGTCGGAGGGGTGCAGAGACTCGGGAGTAACCTGTGCTTCGGAGTACACTAGGTTGGACTCACTGGACGAAGCGAGCGAGGTATCAGGTACAGAGTATAGGAGAGTCTCTGTCCTTTCGCTATCAGGTAGCACCCCGAAGGGTTCTGGAAACAACTGGAGGTCCTGCGCCTGGTCGGAGGGGTGTAGAGACTCGGGGGTAACTACCACTTTGGGGTACCCATTGTCAGGCTCACAAGACGGAGCGGACAAAGTATCGAGTACCGGGTGTAGAGAAGTCTCTCTCCATTTGTCATCGAGTGGTATCCCGGAGGATTCAGGAGGCAACAGGGGGTCCTCCGCCAAGTAGTAGAGGTGCACAGACTCGGAGGTAATCACAGCTTCGGAGCATCCTTGGACATGCACACTGGTTAAAGTGGGTGAAGCATCTGATGCCGGGTGCAGGAAGTTCTCCTGTGTGGAGTTTGGATGGGCAGTAGTCTCTTCGGGCAGGAGAACTGGTGCACTACCCACGCACATTACCCGTTGGGGCTTCTCCGGGATACAGGGAGATGAAGCTTCAGTAGGGACTTCAAGGTTGGGGTCAGGAGGTCTCAGGGAGGACAGACCCTGGCGTGACGGCTTGTCTCTACGTCTAGCACGTCTGGACTGCCTCTTGAGGTTGTGAGAAGTATTCCGGAGAGCGTAGTCATCCTGTGTGGATTCTGGGTGGGCAGTAGTTTCTTCGGGCAGGAGGACTAGTGCGCTACCCACACACATTACCCATCGGGGCTGCTCTGGGATATTGGGAAGCGAAGCTTCAGCAGGGGCTTCAGGGTTAGGGTCCTCGAAGACCATACGAAAGGCCACCAGGAAGGCCTGCAGGTCAAGGACGACAGGATCCCATGCTTCCCATAGGGGGGTGACCCATCTCAAGGCATAACCCGCTAGGTAGTCAATCATAAAGACCACTTTAGCCCAATCGGAAGGAAAATAGAAAGGGTAGGCCTTGAAGTGTAGCATGCATTGCTCCACAAATGCACGACTTTGTTTTGGATCCCCAAAGTACCGTCGCGGATCCGCAGGAACAAGTGCAGAAAGATCCATGTGGACGGGTGCGTACTTCGCCTGGAACTCAGCTAAAGAAAAAAAAAAATTATTTATTTTTAATGCACGTATTCACTGGAAAACGTCTCAGAGAGCGAAGGCCGTGGGGCTCAACGGGAACCATGGCCTGAGCATGCTGTAATGCACACGCCCGGGCTGAGCGGCGTGTGCGTGTGATTCCACTGGACCGTGCCGGAGAGTGAATGCCTGGAGGGGCGTAACTAGGTATTCACCCGATCCGACCAGGGTCGCACAACGGCATACAACGCCAGTGCACCAAGGAGGAACCGAGCAGAGGGACCAGGTGCTACTCCAGGACAGACCCCGGACACGGCTGTTGACCCACACAGGGGAATACAGGAACAGACTGGTTAGGCTGGCACACAGACTGGTGGGAATAGGCAGGCACGACTGGTATGCAGGCAGGCGGGTATGCAGGCAGGGGGGTACAGGCAAGCACGGCTAGAGTGCAGACAGGAAGGCACTAGCGGGTAGGAACACAGGCGGGATAGGACCCAGTACACACTGGGACTCTGGAACAGAGCCACAGATGTGGCGGACAAACACAGCAGAGTGAGGCCGCCCAGAGAGGTGAGCGAGAGCAGGGCAGGACGAGACCGCCCGGAGCGGTGAGCAAGAGCACGGCAGGACGAGACCGCCTGAAGCGGTGAGCAAGAGCAGAGCAGGACGAGACCGCCTGGAGCGGTGAGCAAGAGCAGAGCAGGACGAGACCGCCTGAAGCGGTGAGCAAGAGCAGAGCAGGACGAGACCACCTGGAGCGGTGAGCAAGAGCAGAGCAGGACGAGACAGCCTGGAGCGGTGAGCAGGAGCAGAGCAGGACGAGACTGCCTGGAGCGGCGAGCAAGAGCTGAGCAGGACGAGACCGCCAGGAGCGGCGAGCAAGAGCAGAGCAGGACGAGACTGCCTGGAGCGGCGAGCAAGAGCAGAGCAGGACGAGACCGCCTGGAGCGGCGAGCAAGAGCAGAGCAGGACGAGACCGCCTGGAGCGGCGAGCAAGAGCAGAGCAGGACGAGACCGCCTGGAGCGGCGAGCAAGAGCAGAGCAGGACGAGACCGCCTGGAGTGGCGAGCAAGAGCAGAGCAGGACGAGACCGCCTGGAGCGGTGAGCAAGAGCAGAGCAGGACGAGACCGCCTGGAGCGGCGAGCAAGGGCAGAGCAGGACGAGACCGCCTGGAGCGGTGAGCAAGAGTAGAGCAGGACGAGGCCACCTGGAGCGGTGAGCAGGAGTAGAGCAAGACTGCCGGAGCAGTGAGCAAAAGGATAAGAGCGGAGCGAGACTGCCGGAGCAGTGAGCAAAAGGGTCAGAGCGGAGCAAGGCTGCCGGAGCAGCGAGCAAAAGGGTCAGAGCGGAGCAAGGCTGCCGGAGCAGCGAGCAAAAGGGTCAGAGCGGACGAAGGCTGCCGGAGCAGTGAGCAAGGCAGAGCAGGCTAGAACCGCCGGAGCGGTGAGCAAGGCAGAGCAGGGGGGACAGGGCTCTGTTCACACGGAACAGACAGGAAGGGAAAGGCAGAGCCAAATACCCACAGGGTACTTGCAGTGAAGTAGCGAGTGGACCACAAACTCACAAACGGGAGTACAGAGACAACAAGCAGGAGTTAGGCACGAGTTCAGACTCTGCAGAAAAAGGAAAGGAACGGACATAGAGAAAAAACAGGTAAAAGATAGGAGAGAGTTCAGACTGGAACTGAGTGTACGGAGGAGACCGACACTGCAGCGGAATACAGGAGCGGGTCTGGGATTACGGCCCCCAGAGAGGCGGGATGAACAGGCAAGGAGCGTGTTCAGACAGGACAGACAAGATACAGAAGCGGGTCTAGGTAATCGGCCCCTAGAAGGCGGGAGGAACAGGCTAGGAGCGTGTTCTGACAGGCCTGGAAATACAGCCTCCAGGATAGGCAGACAAGAGAACACAGAATGGGACCTGGCACCTTCAGAGTGAAAGCACACACTGAATGAAACACAATGCTCAGGCATGGGTTAATTGGAGCAGCTGGTTTAAATACCAGGTGACAGACAGCAATAGGCTGAGGACGCAAAAGGGGTGTGCCCACAGCAGGTACAAGAAGCAGCAAGTGATCGGGCGCTGCCCTTAAGCAGCAGCACACAGAAGCAAACAGACAGCATGGAGGGAAGCCAGAGAGACATTCTGGATTGGAGATCAAGTGCGCGCTCTTGCACAGTGGGAGATGGACCACTATGCAAGGACGCCGCCAGGTATGTTACAGGTGACACTTATTATGGCGTTATCGCTGCTCACCATCGCCAAGGAAAGCAGGGCAAGGCACGTGTGCGGCGATTGCTGAAGAGGCAATATATGGACGTTAGTTGAGACAGGATGATGCTACACCAGACTAGGAGGTCTCCACTTCCCCCTTTCCCTAGTGTCTGGGCTCCCTCTCCCTTTTCCCTCTGTGTTGCACTAACACCTGGTGTGACAGTCAGCTACAGCTTCCGCCACCCTGGCATTGCTTCAGCAGCGGTTGCAGCTTCCAGCTCACCGCCTGCTGTGTGATGTTACCACACATTGGAAATCAATGTTGCA
This sequence comes from Phyllobates terribilis, assembly GCF_046119375.1. NCBI lineage: Eukaryota > Metazoa > Chordata > Amphibia > Anura > Dendrobatidae > Phyllobates > Phyllobates terribilis. The sequence goes on along the minus strand of NW_027362772.1, from coordinate 192,511,522 downwards.
AATATTGGGAAGGATTTTTGAGCAGCAGAGGGCAGTTGTTGAGTACCAGCTTCAACATGCCCATTGGAATTCGGTCAACCTCAGCACATAAGAGCTGATGAGCGGGCATGGATGTCTGACATATGTGTCGTCCTGCAAAACTTTGAAGACTCCAGACTAGATGATGAGCGGCGAAGACACCATAATTAGCATCACCATCCTGCTTCTATGTCTACTGAAACACTCGCTGCTCACAATTAAAGAAGAGGCATTGCAGATGGAGAGCGGAACTATACATAAAATGAGAACAGGGGGGATAGGGGAATATATATGTAAGTGGGTTAAGAACTGGCTCAGTGATAGGAAACAAAGGTTGGCTATTAATGCAACACACTCAGACTGGATCACAGTTAACAATGGGGTACCACAGGGGTCAGTATTGGGCCCGCTTCTTTTTAACATATTTATTAATGACCTTATAGGGGGCATACAGAGTAGTATTTCAATGCAAATGACACTAAACTCTGCAGGGTAATCAATACAGAGGAGGACAATTTTATATTACAGGAGGATCTATGTAAACTTGAAGCTTGGGCTGATAAATGGCAAATGAGCTTTAATGGGGATAAATGTAAGGTAATGCACTTGGGCAGTGGAAATAAAATGTGTAATAACATGCTTAATTGTAAAACAATGGGCAAAACTGTCACTGAAAAAGACCTGGGTGTATTGGTGGACGACAAGCTCACGTTTGGTGGCCAGTGTCAGGCAGCTGCTGCAAAGGCAAATGAAATAATGAAATGCATTAAAAGAGGCATAGATGCTCATGAGGATAACATAATTTTACCTCTATACAAGTCAACAGTGCGACCACACTTAGAATACTGTGTACAGTTCTGGTCTCCTGTGTATAAGAAAGACATAGCTGAAATAGAGATGGTGCAGAGAAGAGTGACCAAGGTTATTAGAGGACTGGGGGGTCTGCAATACCAAGACAGGTTATTACACTTGGGGTTATTTAGTTTGGAAAAATGAAGGCTCAGAGGTGATCTTATTCCTATGTACAAATATATGAGGGGACAGTACAAAGACCATTCTACTGATCTTTTTACTCTGAGGCCTGAGACGGGGACAAGGGGGCATCTTCTACGTCTGGAGGAAAGAAGGGTTAATCATAATCACAGACGCTGATTCTTTACTGTAAGAGCAGTGAGACTATGGAACTCTCTGCCGCATGATTTTGCAATGAGTGATTCACTACTAAAATTAAAGAAGGGCATGGATGCCTTTCTTGAAAAGTATAATATTACAGGTTATATATATTAGATTCCTTGATAGGGCGTTGATCCAGGGAATTAGTCTGATTGCCGTATATGGAGTCAGGAAGGGATTTTTTTCCCCAATGTGGAGCTTAGTGTTTTCCACATCGAGTATTTTTTTTGCCTTCCTCTGGATCAATATGTTAGGCTATGGGTTGAACTAGCTGGACTTAGTCTTCATTCAACCTTAAAAACTATGTTACTATGTTACTATACAGGCTGATGCTACACAGTCCAGCCTCATCTCATCTCAATGCTGATTGGGTGATAATGAGAAGGAGGAGGAGAACATGGACAGTCATTAGTGTTGAGCCACCCCCGTAGTGTTCGAGTTCGGTTCGGTTCGTCGAACACCCGTGTGTTCGCCGAACTGTTCATCGAACTGTTCGTCGAACACCGTTAAAACCAATGGCAGGCAAACAAAAACACACAGAAACACATAGAAAACACCTTCAAAGGTGTCCAAAAGCTGACAAACTGCTCAGAAGACACAACTAACACATGGAAAAGTGACAAGTACATATAGTCATGCGAAAAGAAAAGAGGTAGAGGAGTAAAAGGAGGGGGAGACACAGATATAGGCATGTTATGCCCTTCTAAAATCCAAAAAGTGAGAAGCCGACACGGCCAGTCCGTTCCTGCCCGTGCCACCTCCGTGTCGCCGGGTTTGTGCCAGAGCCGCGGTGGACCCTGACGGTCAGCCCCCCTCTCCCAATACTGGTGCCTGTCCGCCGGTGGATCGAGCGAGCCCCTCTGTGGTGGAGGCAGCTCTAAGCTTTTTAATTTAAATTGTCTCTCTAATTTAAATGAATACACTTTAAATCCTTTTACAAGGATCTATTGGAGGGCAAGTCTCATGCAAGCAGCCGCGTAATTCCAGCTCCTGTAGCGTCCACTAAAGCTGCTGCAGTTAAAAAGCTTTTATAAGGATCGAGCTCGGCTGTCCACCGCAAGGCATCCTACCGCCAGTCCCAGCCCCTATACCTTGGGGTGCCTCCTGATGCTCTTCACTGAGTATCCCGTGGTCCCGAAGCATTTCCTTTGAAAAAATTAAGTGTCCAAGCTACAGGTGGTGTAGCTTGCTTAACAGCGGATAATCAGCTGACTAGCAGACACTGCTACTAGGCACAAAGTATTTCCTGGGCTAGATGCAGTTAAAAATTTGTAATTAGATACTCTCGTTGGATGCTGATAAAACATTCCATAGAGTCTCCTGGAACGCCATATATTATTCTCTTAAAAAGCTTGGGGTAGGGGTCTAGGGGACCCTTTTATAGCCAAAATCACGGCCCTGTATCGCAATACGTCACCTAGGCTGAAGATAAATGGAACTGTAGCACCCTGAGGGCTCGGTTGCTACAGAGGTATTGCACCTCACCCAGAGGTGTGATATCTCACTCTCAGGTAAGGATGGAGTGTGGATCAGGACCCGACACCTGCATGCATTACACCACTTTGCCATGGGGAAGGGCGACCAATATGCCCCTGAGATTGGCACGACAGTCCCTGTCCCTGGCTGGAGTGGGGGGAGGTAACACTGAGGAAGGGGAACCCTGTAGTGCAGGAGCAGGGAGGAAGCAGTTCCTGGGTGCATTGAGAAGGGAGTATAAAAGGTGGGCACCATCTTAGTTCCGTGCAGAGAAGTCTGAGTAGAAGTGACAGGGAGCAGGGGCTCTGCATGAGCTCTGCTCCGGAGGCGGGCCTAGTAACAGAGGCCCAGGCCTGGAAGAGGGAGAAGGAAGGAAGAGGAGCGGAGAAGGCTCCAGGAACGAGGAACGAAGGGATCCAAGGAGTGCGGACGGGCGAGTCGCCACCGCACGCCCGAATCCACCTGCGTGGAGGGGTCAGGCCAAAGGAGGAGACCGGTCCCCGAAACTAGTGGAGGCAGGAAACGACCCTCAGCTAGAAACCAGAGGCTGTGACATTTTATGTGGCGCAGCCGCTCGCTACACCTGCTAGGAAGGCACCACATAGGGTCAGGGAAACTGGCGCCAAGTTTACCAAGAGGAGGCCCGAGGCAGCCGGACAGAATGGTTGGTTAGAAAGGCCAGACAAAGGACACACAAAGGGGGTCCTGTGAAGCACTCCAAAGTTATCTGGGAGTTGTCTGAGCCCCTCACCTGGTGAGCACAGTACGACGTGGGCAGCCATTACCTGCAGAAGTGGTCTGGATAATAAGAACTGTGAGTAAAGGCCCTGGACTGCATCACTGACTCCGTGTCGTTACTGCTGCTGCCCTGCACCATCACCCCCATCCTCCGCATACACTGCCCTGAGGCTATACTCCTCCCGTGGGGAGTTATGCTACGCTCTGCTGCACCCACAACACCAGCCTCAGCGGTCTGCCCTGCAGCGGCGGTTCACTCTGACCGCAATCCACGGGTGGCGTAGTCGGACATTTAAACATCAAAACCACATAAATAGTTCCGCCACTGGTTTGACCACCCTGAGCCATGGAACCGGGTCGCCGCCACGGAGACTACAACCACCAGCATCCACCAAAAAGGGTCCGGCTCCGGGTGTCCCAAGGCCCAGGGGGCGCGTCAGAACATTTTCATCACCTTTCATAATCACCAATGGGACAAGGCAGGGATGTCCTCTGTCCCCTCTCTTATACATCCTAGTGACGGAGCACCTGCTCTCATCAATTCGCCATAACCCCAATATTAGGTGGATTGAGGTGGGAGGCACCGAGTACAAGTGCTCTCTATTTGCTGATGATGTCCTAGTATATATCACTCAATCACATATATCCATCCCTGCTGTTATGGCTGAAATAGATCACTTTGTTACATGGTCAAATTTTAAAATCAATGCAGCGAAGTCTGAGGCCCTCGATGTCTCTCTCCCCAAATCCATATAGGATTCCATCCAGTCCAACTTTCCCTTTGCCTGGCCCTCACAGGGTATCAAATACTTAGGAATTCCTATTCATAGAGACCTCTCCCGTCTATGTTATCTTAATTTTTGGGCCCTTTATTGAACAACTCCATACAGACCACGGTTGGCAAGTTAGAACTGTAAGATTCACTACGTAAACCACTGGTGTTTTGTGGAAAAGCACATGTACACTGTGTTCCAAATTATTATGCAAAAAGTGTTTAGGAGTGATAAGGGAAGAATTTGTTTGTTTGTTAGTTAAACTCATTGATGGTGATGTGTGTCAGGGCTCTTTATATCACTGTAAGCAATTGCAGACACCTGTGCTAATTAGTTTGGCAGGTGTGTCCAATGAAAGGCAAGACTACTTAAGAAGGCTGTCCCACATTATTAAGCAGCCTACATTTTCTGCCAAAATGGGAAAGAAAAAGGATGTGTCGGCTGCTGAGAAGCAACAAATTGTGGAGTGTTTAGGTCAAGGCATGACTACAATCAGCATTGTGCGATGATCAGGATGAAGTGTCTTGGCAATCAAGAAGTATGTAGCTGATTCACAGTACACACGTGTGCGTGCTGATAAGGGCAAATTGAGGACTCTTTCCTACAGGCAATTACGTCAGGTTAAAAGAGCAGCGGCAAAAAAGCCTTGTCATAGCAGCAGACAAGTTTTTGAAGCTGCTGGTGCCTCCAACGTCCCCCAAGCAACAAGATACAGGGTCCTTCAGAGGTTTGCAGCTGTGCGTACGCCATCCTGTTGACCTCCTCTATCCACTTCACACAAGCAGAAACGGCTCCAGTGGGCCAAACATTACATGAAGACTGATTTCAAAACTGTTTTGTTCACGGATGAGTGCCGTGCAACGCTCGATGGTCCAGATGGATGGAGTGGAGGATGGCTGGTTGATGGACACCCCACGCAAACACGGCTACAGCGCCAACAAGGAGGAGGTGGAGTAATGTTTTGGGCTGGAATCATGGGGAGAGAGATTGTCGGCCCCTTTAGGATCCCTGAAGGGGTAAAGATGAACTCCATAATGTATGTGGAGTTTCTCAAACAGCACTTCCTGCCATGGTTCAAGAAGAAGAACCGTGTATTCCACAGCAAGATCAATTTTATGCATGATAATGCACCGTCTCATGCTGCACATAACACATCTGCATCTCTGGCTGATATGGGCATAAAAGGGGACAAACTTATGCTGTGACCCCCATGCTCCCCTGACCTCTACCCCATTCAGAACCTCTGGAGCATCATCAAAAGGAGTGTCTATGATGGCGGGAGGTAGTTCACATCTAAGCAACAGCTCTGGGAGGGTATTCTGTCCTCATGCAAAACAATTGAAGCAGAAACCATCCAAAACCTGACAAATTCAATGGACGAGAGAGTTAAGAAGCTCCTTTCGAACAAGGGGTCCTATGTGCAAATGTAACATCACCTAGAATAAAGTTTTGAGTTGAAAACTGTTTGATTTCAGTTTCTAATAACCTGCTAATGCTTATAATTTCAAAAATGACCATTTTTTTGGTCTTTATTAAAATGAAAAGGTTGATCGAAGAGTGTGGGGGATCTAAGAGTGTGGCAACCCAGTAGTCAGGATTACTTCGAATTCTGACAATCTGAGGGTCATGTTGCAGGTAGTGCAGCAAAAAGGCACTTATGTGTCCTGCGCATCTCGGAGCCCAAAAATTATTTTCCGGGCTAGATGCAGCTAAAAATGATTATTAATTTTAAATCTGGTGGAGCTTAGTATAGATGGCCTAATAGAATCAGTACTGCACACTGCTACAAAGCCCAAATTATTTTCCAGCCAAGATGCAGATAAACATGGTTAGTAATTTTAAATCTGGTGGAGCTTAGTATAGATGGCCTAATAGAATCAGTACTGCACACTGCTACAAAGCCCAAATTATTTTCCAGCCAAGATACAGATAAACATGATTAGTAATTTTAAATCTGGTGGAGCTTAGTATAGATAGCCTATTAGAATCAGTGCTGCACACTGCTACAAAGCCCAAATTATTTTCCAGCCAAGATACAGATAAACTTGACTAGTAATTTGAAAGCTTAAAACGGTTGGTGAGGTGATTTTAACCAATCATCAAGCTTTTACTCTCCCCAGGATGACACAGGGGTAGAAAAGTCGTTTCGGATCCATGATTTGTTCATCTTTATGAAGGTGAGTCTGTCTACATTATCAGTGGAGAGCCGCGTGCGCTTATCTGTCAGCACACCACCAGCAGCACTGAACACACGATCAGAGAGAACGCTGGCTGCGGGGCATGACAAGATCTCCAAGGCGTAAGTGGCTAGCTCCGGCCATTTATCCAGATTGGAAGCCCAAAAAGAGCAAGGGTCCAGTGACACAGTCATGGCTTCAATGTTTACTTGGAGATACTCCTGTACCATCGTCTCTAGGCGTTGACTATGTGTCAGACTTCTTGTCTCCTGTGGCCTTGCAAAGGATGGGCTAAAAAAGTGGTGAAATGATTCTGCAAAATTGATTTTGCCAGCAGATACTGTGTTTCTGTTACGGTTTGAGTGCTGAACACTCGACGGTCCCACGGTTGGCAAGTTGGAACTGTGAGATTCACTACATGCACCACTGGTGTTTTGTGGAAAAGCAAATATAAAATTCTGCAACAGTCTCTGCTGATACTCCTGCATGCGTGGATCCCTTTCTATGGCAGGAATAATTTCTGCAAATTTACTTTTGTACCGGGGATCTAACAGTGTGGCAACCCAGTAGTCAGGATTATTTCTAATTCTCACAATTCGAGGGTCATGTTGCAGGTAGTGCAGCAAGAAGGCACTCATGTGTCTTGCGCATCCAGGAGCACCAAGTCCCTGTTGTGTTGGTGGCGAGGTAACAATCATGCTTCCTTCCTCTGTCCTCTCCCCCCAACCTCGCACAACAGAAATGTGATCAAGGTCTCCCTCATCTGATGAGTCTTCCATCAGTTCGTCCTCCACCTCTTCCTGGGCTCCTGCACCTTCCTCACTAGTTTGGCTGCTACCATGCGCCCTGGTAAAACCATCTCCCCCACCCTCACATGCCTGCCGCCTTGGTGCTGCCGACCGTCTGGACCTTGCAGACGTTAGCCCTTCCGCATACAACTCCTCCTCCTCTACTTCCTCCACCTCCTCTTGTGCCACCACCTGACTCCGAATTCTGTTTAACATGTGCTCCAGCATGTAACTCACCGGAATAGTCATGCTGATAATGGCATCGTCAGCACTAAACATCTTAGTCGCCATTTCAAAACTGTGCAGAAGGGTGCATAGGTCCCTGATCTGAGACCACTCCTCCAGCGTGATTTGCCCCACCTCTGGATCTCGTTGGCCCAGGCTATACGTCAGAACGTATTGCACCAGGGCTTGTTGGTGCTGCCACAGTCGCTGCAACATGTGCAGAGTTGAATTCCACCGGGGAGGCACATCGCATTTTAGCCGGTGAAGTGGCAGGCCCAACGACTTCTGTAGAGATGTAAGTCGTTGGGCGATGCGAACGGCGGAAGTGAGCACACAGCGACCGTGCCCTCTGCAGAAGGCCATCTAGTCCGGGATAGTGGGCTAAAAATTGCTGGACAACCAGGTTCAACACGTGAGCCATACAAGGCACGTGTGTGACAATGCCCCGGTGAAGGGCCGCACTCAGGTTTGCAGCATTGTCGCACACGGCCTTCCCTGGTTTCAGGTCCAGTGGAGACAACCATTCATGAAATTGGTTCTCCAGAGCTGACCACAACTCCTCAGCTGTGTGACTCACATTTCCCAGACATTTCAAAGTAAAAACCGCCTGATTACGTTGAGCCCTACTGCCAGCATAGTAAGGAGGTGTGCAGGTTCCCTTCTGCGCAGTTAGAAAGCTTGTGGCATGACCAGACAGGCTTTGGGTGCAGATGGAGGACCGAGAGGAGGTTGAGGAGGCAGAAGCAGTGGTGGAACTTTGAGATAAAGAGGATTGACGCACAACTCGTGGGGACGGCAAGACTTGGACAGCAGCCCCTTGTCCTGCTGTCACCATAGTTACCCAGTGCCCAGTCAGCAACATGTAACGCCCCTGTCCATGCCTACTCGTCCAAGTGTCTGTGGTGAAATGCACCCTGTCACACACAGAGTTTCTCAAAGAAGCGGTGATGTTGTGTCCGACATGCTGGTGGAGCGCAGGCACACCTTTCTTTGATAAGTAGTGCCGACCGGGCATCTGGTACTGGGGCACTGCGACGGACATAAGGTCTCGAAAATCCTCTGTGTCCACCAGGCGGAAAGGCAGCATTTCTGTAGCCAAGAGTTTGCAGATGGTGAAATTCAACCTCTTAGCTTTCTCATGGCTAGGAGGAAATGGTCTTTTACTTGTCCACATCTGAGGGACCGAGGGCTGGCTATTGTGCTTAGACGGGGTTGATAAGGGTGTCCCCGGCAAACTCCCGGTCTGTGAGGAAGATGCAGGCGGACATGTTAGGTTGCCTTGATCCAAAGGTGGTGCTATCGATGTCGGACAGCGCTCATCACCAGCTGGTGTTACCACCTCCAAAGAAAATGATGACCTGCCAATCACGCTGGCTGTTGCGGGTAAAGAGGTGGCAGGTCTGCGTCCCAAAACAGGTGTGACTGCTGTCCCGCCAGTCACAGAGGATGAAGAGGCCGCGGATGCACAAGATATGGCAGACGGTGGTTGGCCCGGCCGGCTAGGCCGCATTGTAGCACAGTGAGCTTCCCACTGCAACTTATGCTTCATGTCCATGTGCAGGTTCATGCATGAAGTACTCAAACTATGTATTTTTTGGCCTCTACTTAGCTTTTGCTGACAAATGTTACAGATAACACGAGTTGAGTCATCTTTATCGATCTGAAAAAATGCCCAGGCTATGCAAGGCTTAGCACCCATGCGACCTGAAGAGCCACCACGACTTGTGGTCAGAGGCAGAGTTGTGTTTGAGGATGCAGTTGTTGACGTGCTTCCAGTACTACGTGTCTGTCCAGGAAGGCGCAACCTGACCTCGTCGTCACTAGCATTCTCCTCCACCTCCTCTGCTGACCTCATCTCTTGCCTGACAGTGGGTTGACAGTAAGTGGGATCTCCAACCTCATCATCATCACCCTGTGCGTTATCACACCCGTCGTTCTCAGAGCCAACCTGTTCCTGCCCTGACAAAAAACTAAAGTTGTCGCTCCAATCAGGTATTTGAGTCTCATCATCGTCTTCCTCATTGTCTCCACCAACAGGAGCTACAGTTTGGGAATGAGGGTCTACATTATGGTCAGAACCTTCAGCGTTTGGTCCTGGATCCGACTCATAAAGATTCTGGGCATCAGTGCAGATCATTTCCTCGTCTGGATTCACAGAAGAGCTGGAGCCGACCTCTGATTCCCAGGCTATAGTATGAGTAAACAGCTCTGCAGACTCAACCATCTGTTCTACCTCATACTCAGACGGGCAGCTGGAGATTTGGGAGCTGTGAGGAAGCAAGTGCGATTGGGGTGACACCTTTGAGGACTGGAGTATTTGTATTGTTGAAGTTGATGTGGAGGAGAGCCCACTTAAAGGAGCACTTGATATCCGTTGAAGCACCTGCTGTTTTTGTGCCTCATCTGGAATTTGTAGCGATTGGCGTGGCCGTAAGAAAGGGATCTTATCACATTGTCCGCTAAAAGAAGTAGACATTTTATTTTGGCTGGAAGATGGTCTTTCTTCTGCAGATGTTACTGTTGCTTTAACACCTACCCCACGGACACAACCTTTTTTCCCCTTCCCAACACGCCTATTCTCCTTTCCACCAGCAGCAGGCCTTTTTCCACTCATTTTGGTGGTTAACTAATTCACAACTCTGGAGTTGTTTGCACAAAAAACAATGGATGGGAACCGAGCAGAGCTGAGTGGCCAAACTGTGGTATTAGGCCAAAACTATTGCCTGGGTTAGATGCAGAAAAAAATTATATTCAATTTGCAACCTGATGGAGGTCAGTATAGATGGACTAATAGACCAAGTCCCACACACTGCTAGAAGCCCAAATATTTTTTCAGAGCTAGATGCAGAAAAAAAATATTTTTAATTTGCAACCTGATGGAGGTCAGTATAGATGGACTAATAGACCAAGTCCCACACACTGCTAGAAGCCCAAATATTTTTTCAGAGCTAGATGCAGAAAAAAATTATATTCAATTTGCAACCTGATGGAGGTCAGTATAGATGGACTAATAGAACAAGTCGCACACACTGCTAGATGCCCAAATATTTTTTCAGAGCTAGATGCAGAAAAAAAATATTTTTAATTTGCAACCTGATGGAGGTCAGTATAGATGGACTAATAGAACAAGTCCCACACACTGCTAGAAGCCCAAATATTTTTTCAGAGTTAGATGCAGAAAAAAATTATATTCAATTTGCAACCTGATGGAGGTCAGTATAGATGGACTAATAGACCAAGTCCCACACACTGCTAGAAGCCCAAATATTTTTTCAGAGCTAGATGCAGAAAAAAATTATATTCAATTTGCAACCTGATGGAGTTCAGTATAGATGGACTAATAGAACAAGTCCCACACACTGCTAGAAGCCCAAATATTTTTTCAGAGCTAAATGATGAAAAAAATTTATTTTAATTTGCAACCTGATGGAGGTCAGTATAGATGGACTAATAGACCAAGTCCCACACACTGCTAGAAGCCCAAATATTTTTTCAGAGCTAGATGTAGAAAAAAATTATATTCAATTTGTAACCTGATGGAGGTCAGTATAGATGGACTAATAGAACAAGTCCCACACACTGCTAGAAGCCCAAATATTTTTTCAGAGCTAGATGCAGAAAAAAATTATTTTTAATTTGCAACCTGATGGAGGTCAGTATAGATGGACTAATAGACCAAGTCCCACACACTGCTAGAAGCCCAAATATTTTTTCAGAGCTAGATGCACAAAAAAATTATATTCAATTTGCAACCTGATTGAGGTCAGTATAGATGGACTAATAGACCAAGTCCCACACACTGCTAGAAGCCCAAATATTTTTTCAGAGCTAGATGCAGAAAAAAATTATATTCAATTTGCAACCTGATGGAGGTCAGTATAGATGGACTAATAGAACAAGTCCCACACACTGCTTGCTAGAAGCCCAAATATTTTTTCAGAGCTAGATGCAGAAAAAAATTATATTCAATTTGCCACCTGATGGAGGTCAGTATAGATGGACTAATAGAATGATGCTATGCCCAAAAGGTTTTACTTCACTAGGTGCAGTAAAAAAATTGGTATTCTATACACAGGTGGTGTAGCTTGCAACACAGATAGGCTACTCCACTGACTAACACACTCTGCAATAGGCCAAAAAGGATTAGCTTTGCTAGATTTAGCCAAATGCTGTGAAAAAAACTTGCACAGCACTGGCACAGACCTGCCTGGCAAAAACTGATAGGAACTGATGTAACTTAGTCCTGAAAAGGACTGCAATTACAATTAGTCTTTACTCCCAACCTATCTATTTAAGAGCACAGACCTGCCTGATAAAAGTCGTAGGAAATGCTGTAACCTAGTCCTTAAAAGGACTGCAATCACAACTATTCCCTACTCCCAAGCTATCTGTAGATTTGTGCGAAAATTGGCTTGAAATTAACAAGGTATAGCGCACACAGCAACAGCGGTGCCGTCTAACACGCAGCTGCAGCAGTGAGAAAATGGTGGCGACGGGGAAAATGGCTGGGTCTTATAGGGCAAGGACATGTGACATACACTGCCAATGACAGATGCCCTTGCTTGTGTGAAAAAAAGCACTTCGCTCCGTGTGTGCGCTGCTGATAGGCTGACAGATTGCACCTCCCCACTGTAAATGCGGGAAAGAGAAAAAAAAATGGAGATCTTCATTATTCCTGCAGAGATCCATCCCCTGCCCCTCCCCCCGCCCCGCTGTACACTCAAACTGCGTATTAACATTAATTTTCATCATTACTGAGAAAAAATCCAGTTATGATTTTGGTGCACGAACAGTTATCGAACATAACCTCGAACAGCCAAATTTTTTTCAAATCGTTCGTGTTCGCTGAACGGCTCGAACACCGCCCGAAACAGCTCGAATTTGAGATTGGCGAACAGTTCGAGTCTAACAGTCATCCTCTTGTTGAGGACAAGGAAGTCTTGGATGTCTTTTAAGTCTTGATACCTCTTTCAGTTTGTGGAAAAGATGTATGAGTTTCGTTAATGATGACCTTCAGTGGCCTAAACCATGGCTTTGCTTTTGCACGTTATTTCTCAAAACGCATTGCAGATCAGTCTTTTGCCCAACTCTGTAGTCATGAAATTCAAGGTGTCAAGAAACATCTTTGTGTGTCGAAGCACAACCGAGAAGTGTGAGCTGATGTTGGACGGGCTGCCATTGCTTATGGAACAAGCTGCATTAGAGGACTACCTGGGAGAAATATCAACTGGAGTAGATACAGTTACCCTGTATGCCAGTCCTTTCACCAAGCTAATGAATATGGCTGTGGTGAAACACAACTCTCACCGAGAAGCAGCACTGGCTAAAAAAAGTCTGTGTGAAAGTTCCCAGACACTATGGCTGCTTTTTTTAACTACGGACTGGCTCCAGAAATCTATAAGACTTAAGATGCAATCTGGCACCTTGGCACAACCCAATTCTGTTCTCCCTCTGATCTCTAACAAACAAGTCATGCTGGAGAAACTTGCACCTACTGCCACTTAGCGTCTTCAGCTCCTTTGTGAGAAAATAATGTTTGGATAGCCAGTCTACCAAATAAAATTCCTGAGATATGGAAATTGTGGATGGCTTCGCTTCTGGTACTGGGTGCTAATACCAAATCATGTTGTTCCATTCACTGGATATTCCTGGCCTGTTGGATACAAGCTCATTCCCACAGAAACATACCAGCAAGCTAAGGAGATGGTAGCCTCTATCATCATGAAGAGTTAGCTCGTTGTCTAGGAGACCGAACAACGCTGCTGTTTATCTTGTGAACATTGTGTTAAAGCTTTCAAGGATTAAGAGGTTACAATGGCGAGTTTGGTTTTTATACTAAAGATTCCACCTGTTTTTATAGTTTTAAGTGAGCACACAGAGCCTGTGGTTTCTGTAGCAGTGCATCCAGGCCGGGAAAGTGGCAGAGAAATTGCTTTTTTATCAGGTTGAGAATGCGAGCCATGCAAGGCACATGTGTGAGGTTGCCCCGGCGTGGGGCCGCCACCAGGTTTGCACCATTATCACACATGGCCTTCTCTTGCTCCAGGTTCAGTGGAGACAACCATTTCTAAAACTTGGCATGGATAGCTGTCCCCAACTCTTGATCAGTTTGACTACGATATCCAAGGCATATTAATTGAAACACTGCCTGATTGCAGTGAGCCCTGACTGCGCAGTATGGAGGTGGGGGCATTTCTATCATGCACTGGTGGAACGTGTGTCTCATTAAGGCAGAGGTTGAGGGCGCAGGTGGAGACCCTAGAGGAGTTTGAGGAAGCAGATGCCCTGGAGGAAGTATTAGATACAGAGGTTTTTCCCACAAGCCTTGGGGATTCCAAGACTTGGTGTCTAGTGACACCTTGGTGTATAGTGGTTTAATTCTTCATCCCCTGGTAGTTTAGTTCTCCAACCTTAGATGATTAGTAGTTTAGTTTTCCAATCCCTGTTGTCTATTAGTTTGGTTCTCCATCTTCTGGTGTGTATTTGTTTCATTCTCCAACCCTAGGTGTTTAGTAGTTTCATTCTCCAACCCCTGTTGTCTAGTAGTTTAGTTCTCCATCTTCTGGTGGGTAGTAGTTTAGTTCTCCATCCCCAAGTGCCCTGCAAGCCTTATGGTTCCAAGGCTTTTTGAGCAGCCCCCACAGCCACCAGAGTCATCCAGTGCCTAGTCAGCAAGATGTAACACCCCTGGCCTTGCTTGCTTGTTTAGGTATCAGTGGTGAAATGCACCCTGTCAGACCTAGATTTTTTCAAGGAACGGGTGATGTTGTCTGCAACATGCTGGTGTAGCACAGGCACAGATTTCTCAGAGAAGTAATGCTGACTGGGCAGCAGGTACTGGGAGACTGCGAGGGCCATCTGCTTTCGAAAACCGTCTGTATCCATCAGGTTGAAAGGCAGCATTTCTGTGGCAACCAAATTGGAGATGGTCAAGTTCAAGCTCTGTGCTTTGGCATGTGTAGGAGGAAACAATCTTTTACCACTCTCTCACCCCTCCAATGTATCCTAAACTGTGCCGGACGACTAATCCACCTGTGACCCCATTATTCCCCAGCTTTTCCCTTCTGTCAATCCCTGCGCTGGCTCCCCATTGCCCAGAGACTTCAGTTGAAAAGCCTAAGTTTTGGCATGCCAAGCCATCCAAAACCTGTGTAGTCCATACATCTTATACTACTTGTACTTTGGGTCAATTGATGCCATTTTCCTTGTGTCTGCCCCTAATTTGATCTGTTTTGGCAGCTTTTGGGCCAGTTTAAACATGTTGTGTATGCATTTGGTGTTGCCTCTCATTGAATCCAATGGGGTTCGAACATCTTTGAAGAATATATCGGAGAATATTGCAAAATTGGCGATCATAATCCGAACCGAATATTGAAATTTTCGCTCATCTCTAGTGATAAATATGAATTTATCCTGAAAGAAATACCAATATGGAATAAGAATGGAAAAATTACAGCAACTCGCACCTACTCATTGCATCCAGATTTCTGTTTGGGACCCTCAAGGTCTATGTTGTATGTTGCAACATTTGGATAAGGAGGAGTAGTAGCAGCAATTTAGATATGGAGGGAGACATTGGCTTGGCATAGATAGGGGATGAGAATGAAAGTCAGTATATTTGACAGATATTTTTTATCTGCCATTGCGACAACCAGATGCACTTCAGCAAACAAAGATGCACCAGGTTCAGTCATACACCTAAACTGTGTCCTTTCTAAGGCAGATACCCTGCGCCCTAATACCATGGAATTCTGGGTCTTTAGATTGGACCAATGGCAAGAACTGGCCTAGTTTACTATAAAAATGCTGTCAGATCCAGCCTCCAGTGTAATGTTACAGAGGGTGTTCAACATGGCCAATGGCTTTTTCACATCTAATCATGGAAAACAAAAAAAATGTCAAAATTAATCAGGCATGGATCACTGCAGACTTTCGTTCACCTACGTCTGATGCCAATGATTAAATTTGGTCATACTATCTGCCTACTGTTATGATCTGCAACATAAACTAGGGAAAGAAGGGGAGAGCTGTCCCTACAGTAAGACTAAGCTGAGTCCCTACGTTGTAGCGGGCAACCTATTCCTTGTGAACAGACCCGCCTTCGTCCTCGGCTAGTCTGAATGGAGACCTATAGAGAAAGGGAGGGGTCCCTAAAAGAACTAAGGACTGGGACAAAAATGGGACACCTCCTAACAGAAGTTGTTGCAGAGCAAAAGATAAACTGACAAAAGTACTAGAGGTCCCAGAGGACCAAGCAAACTAGAGATAGATAGGCACAAAAGCACCTGGCTAGAGAGACAGTCAAAACAACACTGAAGTCCAGCAAAGCCAGAAGGGCGGAGCTGGAATATATAGGAAGATAGTCACGTGACCGTAAAACACAAGATAGAAACAAAAACAAACAGGAGGGTTCTAACACTTACCTATCTCTACAATGCCTGCCTTTTTTGCTTAATTCTGCTAACACCAGAGCTGATAGTCCATTCTTAGCCAGGCATCTACTCTATGCATCATGTCATCTATACTGCACTACTATTGCTGTAGGGGATGCCATTGCTAGCCCTAAACTACCACACATCTCCTTACCTGCCCCATCATAGTTTTCTACTGTGTTCTGTCACAGCCACTGCAGAGCCATGGCAGCTACACATCTTACTTCCCAATGTGTTTTATAGTGTTAGAGTATATTGCTGCTGCCAGGGCTTTCATTTGCTGCCAATCTGCTGCCACACATCTCCTTACCTGCCCTGTCCTAATTTTATACTATGCTGCTTCAGGGAAAACGTAATAACCAGTTTCCTATTTAAAGGTAAACTGTCAACAGGAATTTGCTTCCTAATCTGAGAGCAGCATAATGTTGGGGTAGAGACCCTGGTTCCAGTAATGTGTCACTTACTGGTCTTAGTGTAGTTTTTATAAAATTATTGTTTTATCATCAGGAGATCATTTGAGGACTATTTGGTCTACTGCCATGTAGTCCAGCCATGTGACTAACACTGATTGGCAGATTTCTACTTATGCACAGTGTATACAGAAAGCCACCAATCAGTGGTGTGGGCTTGCTCAAAGCTCATCATTCAGGCAACTGGTAGATCTGCACCAAATAAAATAGTTTTTTATTAAAAACTGAAGCACCTAGTAAAGTAAGTGACACTTTACTGGAATCATGGTCTCTGCTCTACATCATATTTCTCTCAAAAGTGGTAGCAAAAATCTGGTGACAGTTTCCCTTTAAATAGGCTACAACTGGTAAAACGACGTTTTTTCTTAGCCAGATAGGTTGACTTAACTTCGACATTAAAGCACGACTCCAGCATTTTTTTATTTCAGTGCTGCAGTGGTGCCATTATCATAAGTTCTCTGACCCCAGTAATAATACCAGCAGCTGTTTTCAGCTCTTCCCGGCGCTGCTGCGGTTCCAATCTGTCATTTTGTGACTGCAACTTGTGACTGACCAGAAATAAGAGGTAATGGTCACAGCTCTCAATTAGTGATGAGCGAATATGTTCAAAATCCGATCTCCAAACTTAAGTTTGACATGAATGTGGCACATTCGGATTTGTGATCGGAAACACAAGCATTTTTTCTTAAATTCTGGAAAATTGGCACCATTTGGGCTTGTGATAGCTCAGAACAGGTCAGATCAGCGGCGCACTTGTAATCTTTTTATTTTTTTTTCCCTGTAACTTTAAGTGAGGAAAGCGTGACTAGCCAATCAGAGTGCAGGAATCATCCACACTGTCCAGACACAAGGGCTTCTGCCATTGGCTGCTGAAATCACATGTCATCTCTATATAAAGAGCAGCCATGTTCCCTCAGCGCCATTTTATGCATGTCACACTGCCGGTGACAGACGCTGCTGAGTGTGCTCCGGTTTACAAAGAGATATTAGCTAGATAGATGGGAAGTCAGATAGCGCAAATAAGTTCTTCACTGCTTGTATTGTGCTGTATGCACGCGTATCCCTTCAATCTATTTTTGCACTTGCTAATGTGATAAAGCAAGCAAGCCCTTGTAACCCACCTTTTGATTTTTTGGAGTTGAAATTCAGCTGTATGCAGATTCTGCAGAGCTTCTCAGTGCAGAGCACAAAAACCTTTTTTTTCCTTTGGTAATGTGATAGTATAAGCTGTGGTAGCCCACTTTTTCATTTTTTGGTGGATGAAATTCAGCTGTATGCACAATATATATATATTTTTTTTTATGTTGCTAGGCAGAGTCCAAAAAATATTTTTTTCGGTGACAAATGTGATACAGTCTGCTATAAGCCATCTACTATTTTAGTGGCATTGAACTTCATCTGTTTTCAGAGTAAAAAAAAGATTTTTTGTCTTGCTAGGCAGAGTCCAAAAATTTATTTTTTGTGTCACAAACGTGATACACTCTGCTATAAGCCACCTACTATTTTAGTGGTGGTGAACTTCAGCTGTTTTCAGAGTAAAAAAATGTATTAGTCTTGCTAGGCAGAATTCACAAAAGATTTTTTTGCATTGAAACGTGATACACTCTGCTATAAGCCACCTACTATTTTATTGTCATTGAACTTTAGCTGTTTTCAGAGTAAAAAAAGATTTTTTGTCTTGCTAGGCAGAGTCCAAAAAATTATTTTTTTGGGTTGCAAATGTGATACACTCTGCTAAAAGCCACCTACTACATTAGTAGCATTGAAGTTCAGCTGTTTTTTTGTTGCTAGCCAGAATCCAAAAAAAATGTTTTTCTCTCGCAAACGTGTTACACTCTGCTATAAGCCACCTAGTCCTTTAGCAGCAGTGAAATTCTGTATTCAGAGCTTATGCAGAGAAAAAAAATCTATTTTTTGCTGCTCCTAATGTGATACAGCAGGCTAGATCTGAGTATTAAATATCTTGGATCATACAGTATATTCTATGTTATGCAGGCCTCATTCACACTAAAAAAATAGTTTGGTTCCTAACATTATACAGCAGGGGATATCTCAGTTTGAAATAGTTTGGAGAATATCTTGTATGTTATACAGGCCTCATCCACACTAAAAAAATACTTTGTTTGGTTCCTAAAGACACGCACCCGAGTAGCTCATCTGAAGAGGTGGAGGAGGAGGAAGACGAGGAGGTTACTTTGCGTCCTGTGGCACGGAGTGATGCAAGCACAAGGAGCACTGCATCCTTATCCACAACTAAGTCTGTGGCCAGCAGCAGTCATGGGTTTGCAGCTCGCAGGGGCGGCAAGGGTTGCCTAACCTGGGCCTTTTTTGTCACTGCAAAGGATGAGCCAACTCACGTTATCTGCACAGCTTGCAATAAAAAACTCAGTAGAGGGAAGAAGTGCAATAATTTGACTGTTACATGCATGAACCTTCACATGCGCACACAACATGTGTTACACTGGAAATCTCACCTCGCTGAAATGCGGACCAGCAGACCTCAACAACCATCAGCTGTATCATCAACAGCATCCGCTACTTCTTCCTCCTCCTCTGTTACCATGCCAAGTATTATTATGCAGGTCTCCCACCACAGAACTTCCGGTTCTCTACCTGCTCAAGTCAGGCTGAGTGAGAGCCCGTCAGCTGTAAAGGAAGCAGACATGCCTGCTGTGTTTGTTTCACTGAGCACACCACATGTTTCTCAATCCACCGTAGCATCTGTGCCTGCACCAGTTTGTCTGTTTCACCGTACTCCGCGCTCTCTCATCACTGCAGCCAGTCCTCGGTCCCGAAGTTGTGGTCACATAAAAGATTGTTTCATCCTACAAATGACAAAGCTAGGAGGTTGAACTCCACCGTCTCCAATTTCTTGGCCACGGAAATGGTGGTGTCTTATTTTTTGAACTGTGAACACTCCTGTATGGCTGCTTTTTAACTGAGGAGGAAATCGGAGAACCTGGGGTAAACCCCCGCAAACACGGGGAGAACATACAAACTACTTGCAGATGTTGTCCTTGGTGGGATTTGAACCCAGAACTCTAGCGCTGCAAGGCTGCAGTGCTAACTACTGAGCCTCCATGCTGCTCTCTCTTTTATTCTGGCTCTGATATCTAACATGCTGGAGAACTTTCACCTACTGCCACTCAGTGTCTTCAGCTCCTTTGTGAAAAACTAATGTTTGTGCAGTCACTCAGTGTCACGCCAGGTGTGGGAAAGACTTAGTGCAACACAGAGGGAAAAGGGAAAGGGTGCCCAGACACTAGTGAAAAGGGGAAGTGGAGACCTCCTAGTCTGGTCTAGTGTCACCCTGTCTCAACTACCATCCCTATATTGGCTCTTCACCAATCGCCCCACGCATGCCTCGCCCAGACTTTCCCTGGCATATGGCTAAGGCTAGGGAAGGAAGGAGATGAGCACTAGTCAATCTCCACTAAACTCTATAGACAACAAGGGTAGACAAACAAGGGGGAATTGCTTAGCTTTAAACGAATCCAGACAAATGCGCACACCGCCTCAAGCTCCAGATAGGACGAAGTACTGCTCTTGCTAAAGCCTCACAAGTAGTAATGAATATCGCCGGCATCTCCCTCTCAGACACACGAGGTATTTATACACCCAGGCCAGAGAGCTAATTAGCCGGAGGGAGGTAGCCGCTGGGTCCTAGAGACAGCCAGCCTCTAAGAAGATGTCTGTAATGCCAAACGTAGAGATCTCCTGCAATGAACTGCAGGGTGACTGTCTGTCACCTCTAACACACTCGTGACACTCAGTCTATCAAATAAAATTCCTGAGAAGGAAATTGTGGACAGCTTCCCTTCTGGTACTGGATGCTCTGCTAATACCATAGCGTCGTGCCATAATTCATTGGAAATATTCCAGGCTGGTTGGAGACGAGCTCATTGCCACAGAAAAGTCCCAGAAGCAAGCTAATGAGATGGTGGCCTCTATCATCATAAAGGAGTTAGCTCGTTGTCTAGGAGACCGACTACCTCTGCTGTATCCCTTGTGAACATTGTGTTGAAGCTTGCAAGGTGTCACAGGTTTATCGTGACAGAGACGAGCCAGAAGACCGCAGCATCTGATTCCTTCCACTCCTGCAGTCATTAGAAGCCTTTCGCCTTCATATTGATCGGTGCAGGGGTTAATCTGCTCAGTTGTGAGCTCCTGGAAGCTTACCGTGACTTAGGCTCTCAGCAGATTTGTCCCGTGCATCTCACCAACTGTTTAACGCTGTACCTCAACAAATCCAACTGTTGCCTACCATGGAAACCTTGAAAAGGAAGCTGAAGACCCACTTCTTGTGACAAGCATACAATCTGCATTAACCCTCGCTCCAGCATACCGCTGCACGACTAGTTGTACCCTGACCTACTGTGTTCTCACCCATCCCTTGTAGATTGTTTGTGCGTCCTTTCAGGCAGGGTCCTCTCTCCTCTTGTACCAGTTGGTGAGTCACCAACGGTGACCCCTTTTCACATGTAATGCGCCATGGAATAAATGTCGCTGTAATAATAATATTAATTATAGTACTTGTACTCTGGGTCAATTGATGGCACTTTCCAGGTGTCTACCCGTAATTTGATGTATTTTGGCAGCTTTTGGGCCCGTTTGAAGGTGTTGTAGATGCGTTCTTTTTGGCCCCCCATTGAATCCTATGGCGTTCGGTAATGTTCGGCGAATATTCGACAAATAATTCGGCGAATATTGCAAATTTGGTGAACATAATCCGAACCGAATATTGAAACATTCGCTCATCCCTGCTCTCAATGTCAATCTATTAGTGCCTCATTATGGCTCTGTTGTGGCTTTCATAGACTGACATTGAGCTGTGAATACCGGCTCACCCAGCAAACAGTGGAGTGATCTGGCAGGTCACAACCTGCAGAAGACTGACTGGATTAGCACCAATAACAGATGAAGATGGCGACATGTAAGTATGATACTAGGTGCACAGAATTTAGATTAGTGACACTACTCCATCGGGAAAATGCTGGAGTGGTGCTGTAATAAAGCTGTATTTGCTTTACAGAGCTCAGAATGTTACATACATATTTTCCATACTAGGCTTTTAACTGCTGGAATTAAAAAAAATTGTGACAGTTTGGTGAAGCCGTTAAGTTTGAATTACAAATGATCTCTACTCACAGAATATTGCAATAAAAAGCGAGTCTTCTGCATGAAAGTAAAGCAGACTGCACTCAAGACCAGTTAATTCATTGTTACCTCTTGTAGGGGTTTTACTCACTTGGGTGTGACGGGAGGAAAATAGGAGGCATGTTCTGTTAAAAGTTCATGTGGGCTTATTGCTTCATAAACCCAGAAGCCAAACAGAAAAGCAAACAGCCTTCAGATCAGGCAAACAAAGTAAAATGTCCTTAGCAATAGAGATGAGCTGTGTTCGACTCGAACTGTTCGCCAATCTCAAATTCGAGCTGTTTTGGGCGGTGTTCGAGCCGTTCGGCGAACACGAACAATTTGAAAAAAATTCGGCTGTTCGAGTTTATGTTCGATAACTGTTCGTGCACCAAAATCATAACTGGATTTTTTCTCAGTAATGCTGAAAATTAATGTTAAAATGCAGTTTGAGTGTACAGAGGGGCGGAGGGAGGGGCAGGGGATGGATCTCTGCAGGAATAATGAAGATCTCCATTTTTTTTTCTCTTTCCCGCATTTACAGTGGGGAGGTGCAGTCTGTCAGCCTAGCAGCAGCGCACACACGGAGCTAACTGCTTTTTTTCACACAAGCAAGGGCATGTGTCATTGGCAGTGTATGTCACATGTCCTTGCCCTATAAGACCCAGCCATTTTCCCCGTCACCACCATTTTCTCACTGCTGCAGCTGCATGTTAGACGGCACCGCTGTTGCTGTGTGCGCTATACTTTGTAAATTTAAAGCCAATTTTCGCACAAATCTACAGATAACTTGGGAGTAGGGAATAGTTGTGATTGCAGTCCTTTTAAGGACTAGGTTACATAATTTCCTACGACTTTTATCAGGCAGGTCTGTGCTCTTAAATAGATAGGTTGGGAGTAAAGACTAATTGTAATTGCAGTCCTTTTCAGAGCTAGGTTACATCAGTTCCTATCACTTTTATCAGGCAGGTCTGTGCTCTTAAATAGATAGGTTGGGAGTAAAGACTAATTGTAATTGCAGTCCTTTTCAGGGCTAGGTTACATCAGTTCCTATCAGTTTTTGCCAGGCAGGTCTGTGCCAGTGCTGTGCAAGTTTTTTTCACAGCATTTGGCTAAATCTAGCAAAGCTAATCCTTTTTGTCCTCTTGCTGTGTGTGTTAGTCAGTGGAGAAGCCTATCTGTGTTGCAAGCTACACCACCTGTGTATAGAATACAATTTTTTTTACTGCGACTAGTGAAGTAAAACCTTTTGGGCATAGCATCATTCTATTAGTCCATCTATACTGACCTCCATCAGGTTGCAAATTCAATATAATTTTTTTCTGCATCTAGCTCTGAAAAAATATATGGGCTTCGGCTTGTAGCAGTGTGTGGGACTTGTTCTATTAGTCCATCTATACTAACCTCCACCAGATTGCAAATTCAATCTCATTTTTTTCTGCATCTAGCTCTGAAAAAATATTTCGGCTTGTAGCAGTGTGTGGGACTTGTTCTATTAGTCCATCTAAACTAACCTCCATCAGGTTGCAAATTCAATATAATTTTTTTCTGCATCTAGCTCTGAAAGAATATTTCGGCTTGTAGCAGTGTGTGTGATTTGTTCTATTAGTCCATCTATACTAACCTCCATCAGGTTGCAAATTCAATATAATTTTTTTCTGCATCTAGCTCTGAAAAACTATTTTGGCTTCTAGCAGTGTGTGGGACTTGTTCTATTAGTCCATCTATACTAACCTCCATCAGGTTGCAAATTCAATATAATTTTTTCTGCATCTAGTTCTGAAAAAGTATTTCGGCTTCTAGCAGTGTGTGGGACTTGTTCTATTAGTCCATCTATATTAACCTCCATCAGGTTGCAAATTCAATATAATTTTTTTCTGCATCTAGCTCTGAAAAACTATTTCGGCTTCTAGCAGTGTGTGGGACTTGTTCTATTAGTCAATCTATACTAACCTCCATCAGGTTGCAAGTTCAATATAATTTTTTTCTGCATCTAGCTCTGAAAAACTATTTCGGCTTCTAGCAGTGTGTGGGACTTGTTCTATTAGTCCATCTATACTAACCTCCATCAGGTTGCAAATTCAATATATATTTTTTCTGCATCTAGCTCTGAAAAAGTATTTCGGCTTCTAGCAGTGTGTGGGACTTGTTCTATTAGTCCATCTATACTAACCTTCATCAGGTTGCAAATTCAATATAATTTTTTTCTGCATCTAGCTCTGAAAAACTATTTCGGCTTCTAACAGTGTGTGGGACTTGTTCTATTAGTCCATCTATACTAACCTCCATCAGGTTGCAAATTCAAAATAATTTTTATCTGCATCTAGCTCTGAAAAAATCTTTCGGCTTGTAGCAGTTTGTGGGACTTGTTCTATTAGTCCATCTATACTAACCTCCAGCAGGTTGCAAATTAAAAATAATTTTTATCTGCATCTAGCTCTGAAAAACTATTTCGGCTTCTAGCAGTGTGTGGGACTTGTTCTATTAGTCCATCTATACTAACCTCCATCAGGTTGCAAATTCAATATAATTTTTTTCTGCATCTAGCTCTGAAAAAATATTTCGGCTTGTAGCAGTGTGTGGTACTTGTTCTATTATTCCATCTATACTAACCTCCAGCAGGTTGCAAATTCAAAATAATTTTTATCTGCATCTAACCCAGC
Source organism: Phyllobates terribilis (assembly GCF_046119375.1). Classification (NCBI taxonomy): domain Eukaryota; kingdom Metazoa; phylum Chordata; class Amphibia; order Anura; family Dendrobatidae; genus Phyllobates; species Phyllobates terribilis. Next base: position 192,487,453 of record NW_027362772.1, on the reverse strand, counting down.
CAATACTTTTGGGCTAATACCACAGTTTGGCCACTCAGCTCTGCTCGGTTCCCATCCATTGTTTTTTGTGCAAACAACTCCAGAGTTGTGATTTAATTAACCACCAAAATGAGTGGAAAAAGGCCTGCTGCTGGTGGAAAGGGGAATAGGCGTGTTGGGAAGGGAAAAAAAGGTTGTGTTCGTGGGGTAGGTGTTAAAGCAACAGTAACATCTGCAGAAGAAAGACCATCTTCCAGCCAAACTAAGATGTCTACTTCTTTTAGCCGACAATGTGATAAGATCCCTTTCTTATGGCCACGCCAATCGCTACAAATTCCAGATGAGGCACAAAAACAGCAGGTGCTTCAACGGATATCAAGTGCTCCTTTAAGTGGGCTCTACTCCACCTCAACTTCAACATCACAAATACTCCAGTCCTCAGAGGTGTCACCCCAATCGCACTTGCTTCCTCACAGCTCCCAAGTCTCCAGCTGCCCGTCTGAGTATGGGGTAGAACAGATGGTTGAGTCTGCAGAGCTGTTTACTCATACTATAGCCTGGGAATCAGAGGTCGGCTCCAGAGCTTCTGTGAATCCAGACGAGGAAATGATCTGCACTGATGCCCAGAATCTTTATGAGTCGGATCCAAGACCAGACGCAGAAGGTTCTGACCATAATGTAGACCCTCGTTCCCAAACTGTAACTCCTGTTGGTGGAGACAATGAGGAAGATGATGATGAGACTCAAATACCTGATTGGAGCGACAACTTTAGTTTTTTGTCAGGGCAGGAAGAGATTGGCTCTGAGGATGACGGGTGTGATAACACACAGGGTGATGATGACGAGGTTGGAGATCCCACTTACTGTCAACCCACAGTCAGCCAAGAGATGAGGTCAGCAGAGGAGGTAGAGGAGGATGCTAGTGACGACGAGGTCACGTTGCGCCATCCTGGACAGAGATGTAGTACTGGAAGCACGTCAACAACTGCATCCTCAAACACAACTCTGCCTCTGACCACAAGTCGTGGTGGCTCTTCAGGTCGCATTTGTGCTAAGCCTTGCATAGCCTGGGCATTTTTTCAGATCGATAAAGATGACCCAACTCGTGTTATCTGTAACATTTGTCAGCAAAAGCTAAGTAGAGGCCAAAAAATACATAGTTTGAGTACTTCATGCATGAACCGGCACATGGATATGAAGCATAAGTTGCAGTGGGTAGCTCACTGTGCTACAATGTGGCCTAGCCGGCCGGGCCAACCACCGTCTACCACATCTTGTGCATCCGCGGCCTCTTCCTCCTCTGTGACTGGGGGGACAGCAGTCACACCTGTTTTGGGACGCAGACCTGCCACCTCTTTACCCTCAACAGCCAGCGTGATTGGCAGGTCATCATTTTCTTTGGAGGTGGAAACACCAGCTGGTGTTCAGCGCTGTCCGACATCGATAGCGCCACCTTTGGATCAAGGCAACATAACATGTCCGCCTGCAACTTCCTCACAGACCGGCAGTTTGCCTGGGACACCCTTCTCAACCCCGTCTAAGCACAATAGCCAGCCCTCGGTCCCTCAGATGTGGACAAGTAAAAGACCATTTCCTCCTAGCCATGACAAAGCTAAGAGGTTGAATTTCACCATCTGCAAGCTCTTGGCCACAGAAATGCTGCCTTTCCACCTGGTGGACACAGAGGATTTTTGAGACCTTATGTCCGTCGCAGTGCCCAAGTACTTCTCAAAGAAAGGTGTGCCTGCGCTCCACCAGCATGTCGCACACAACATCACCGCTTCTTTGAGAAACTCTGTGTGTGACAGGGTGCATTTCACCACAGACACTTGGACGAGTAGGCATGGACAGGGGCGTTACATGTCGCTGACTGGGCACTGGGTAACTATGGTGACAGCAGGACAAGGGGCTGCTGTCCAAGTCTTGCCGTCCCCACGAGTTGTGCGTCAATCCTCTTTATCTCAAAGTTCCTCCACTGCTTCTGCCTCCTCAACCTCCTCTCCGTCCTCTTCCTGCACCCAAAGCCTGTCTGGTCATGCCACAAGCTTTCTAACTGCGCAGAAGGGATCCTGCACACCTCCTTACTATGCTGGCAGCAGGGCTCAACGTCATCAGGCGGTTTTTACTTTGAAATGTCTGGGAAATGTGAGTCACACAGCTGAGGAGATGTGGTCAGCTCTGGAGAACCAGTTTCATGAATGGTTGTCTCCACTGGACCTGAAACCAGGGAAGGCCGTGTGCGACAATGCTGCAAACCTGGGTGCGGCTCTTCGCCGGGGCAATGTCACACACGTGCCTTGTATGGCTCACGTGTTGAACCTGGTTGTCCAGCAATTTTTAGCCCACTATCCCGGACTAGATGGCCTTCTGCAGAAGGCATGGTCACTGTGTGCTCACTTCCACCGTTTGCATCCCGCAGCTCAGCGACTTACATCTCTACAGAAGTCGTTGGGACTGCCACTTCACCAGCTAAAATGTGATGTGCCTACCCGGTGGAATTCAACTCTCCACATGTTGCAGCGACTGTGGCTGCACCGACAAGCCCTGGTGCAATACATTGTGACGTATAGCCTGGGCCAAAGAGATCCAGAGGTGGGGCAAGTCACGCTGGAGGCGTGGTCTCAGATCAGGGACCTATGCACCCTTCTGCACAGTTTTGAAATGGTGACGAAGATGTTTAGTGCTGACGATGCCATTATTAACATGACTATTCCGGTGATTTACATGCTGGAGCACATGTTAAACAGAATTCGGAGTCAGGTGGTGGCACAAGAGGAGGTGGAGGAAGTAGAGGAGGAGGAGTTGTATGCGGAAGGGCTAACATCTGCAAGGTCCAGACTGTCGGCAGCACCAAGGCGGCAGGCATGTGAGGGTGGGGGAGATGGTTTTACCAGGGCGCATGGTAGCATCCAAACTAGTGAGGAAGGTGCAGGAGCCGAGGAAGAAGTGGAGGACGAACTGATGGAAGACTCATCAGATGAGGGAGACCTTGATCACATTTCTGTTGTGCGAGGTTGGGGGGAAAGGGCAGAGGAAGGAAGCATGATTGTTACCTCGCCACCAACAGAACAGGAACTTGGTGCTCCTGGATGCGCAAGACACATGAGTGCCTTCTTGCTGCACTACCTGCAACATGACCCTCGAATTGTGAGAATTAGAAATAATCCTAACTACTGGGTTGCCACACTGTTAGATCCCTGGTACAAAAGTAAATTTGCAGAAATTATTCCTGCCATAGAAAGAGATGCACACATGCAGGAGTATCAGCAGAGACTGTTGCAGAATCTTACATGTGCTTTTCCCCAAAACACTAGTGGTGCACATAGTGAATCTCACAGTTCCAACTTGCCAACCGTGGGACCGTCGAGTGTTCAGCTCTCAAAACGTAACAGAAACACAGTATCTGCTGGTAACATCAATTTTGCGGAATCATTTCACCACTTTTTTAGCCCATCCTTTGCAAGGCCACAGGAGACAAGAAGTCTGACACATAGTCAACGCCTAGAGACGATGGTACAGGAGTATCTCCAAGTAAACATTGAAGCCATGACTGTGTCACTGGACCCTTGCTCTTTTTGGGCTTCCAATCTGGATAAATGGCCGGAGCTCGCCACTTACGCCTTGGAGATCTTGTCATGCCCCGCAGCCAGCGTTCTGTCTGTGTTCAGCGCTGCTGGTGTTGTGCTGACAGATAAGCGCACACGGCTCTCCACTGATAATGTAGACAGACTCACGTTCATAAAGATGAACAAATCATGGATCCGAAACGACTTTTCTACCCCTGTGTCATCCTGGGGAGAGTAAAAGCTTGATGATTTGTTAAAATCACCTCACCAACCGTTTTAAGCTTTAAAATTACTAATCATGTTTATCTGTATCTTGGCTGGAAAATAATTTGGGCCTTGTAGCAGTGTGCAGTACTGATTCTATTAGGCCATCTATACTAAACTCCACCAGATTTAAAATTACTAATCATGTTTATCTGTATCTTGGCTGGAAAATAATTTGGGCTTTGTAGGAGTTTGCAGTACTGATTCTATTAGGCCATCTATGCTAAGCCCGGAAAATAATTTTGGGGCTCCTAGATGCGCAAGACACATGAGTGCCTTCTTGCTGCACTACCTGCAACATGACCCTCAGATTGTCAGAATTTGAAGTAATCCTGACTACTGGGTTGCCACACTCTTAGATCCCCCACACTCTTCGATCAACCTTTTCATTTTAATAAAGAACAAAAAAAGGTAATTTTTGAAATTATAAGCATTAGCAGGTTATTAGAAACTGAAATTAAACAGTTTTCAACTCAAAACTTTATTCTAGGTGAAGTTACATTTGCACATAGGAACCCTTGTTCGAAAGGAGCTTCTCAACTCTCTCGTCCATTGAATTTGTTAGGTTTTGGATGGTTTCTGCTTCAATTGTTTTGCATGAGGACAGAATACCCTCCCAGAGCTGTTGCTTAGATGTGAACTGCCTCCCGCCATCATTGACACTTCTTTTGATGATGCTCCAGAGGTTCTCAATAGGGTTGAGGTCAGGGGAGCATGGGGGTCACACCATAAGTTTGTCCCCTTTTATGCCCATATCAGCCAGAGATGCAGATGTGTTATGTGCAGCATGAGACGGTGCATTATCATGCATGAAAATGATCTTGCTGCGGAATACACGGTTCTTTTTCTTGAACCATGGCAGGAAGTGCTGTTTGAGAAACTCCACATACATTATGGAGTTCATTTTTACCCCTTCAGGGATCCTAAAGGGGCCGACAATCTCTCTCCCCATGATTCCAGCCCAAAACATTACTCCACCTCCTCCTTGTTGGCGCCGTAGCCGTGTTTGCGTGGGGTGTCCATCAACCAGCCATTCTCCACTTCATCCATCTGGACCATCGAGCGTTGCACGGCACTCATCAGTGAACAAAACAGTTTTGAAGTCAGTCTTCATGTATTGTTTGGCCCACTGAAGCCGTTTCTGCTTGTGTGCAGTGGATAGAGGAGGTCGACAGGATGGCTTACGCACAGCTGCAAACCTCTGAAGGACTCTGCATCTTGTTGTTCGGGGGACGTTGGAGGCACCAGCAGCTTCAAATACTTGTCTGCTGCTATGACAAGGCTTTTTTGCCGCTGCTCTTTTAACCTGACGTAATTGCCTGTAGGAAAGAGTCCTCAATTTTCCCTTATCGGCACGCACACGTGTGTACTGTGAATCAGCTACATACTTCTTGATCGATGCGAAGATCAGGATGAAGTGTCTTGGCAATGTTGATTATAGTCATGCCTTGACCTAAACACTCCACAATTTGTTGCTTCTCAGCAGCCGACACATCCTTTTTCTTTCCCATTTTGGCAGAAAATTTAGGCTGCTTAATAATGTGGGACAGCCTTCTTAAGTAGTCTTGCCTTTCATTGGACACACCTGCCAAACTAATTAGCACAGGTGTCTGCAATTGCTTACAGTGATATAAAGAGCCCTGACACACATCACCATCAATGAGTTTAACTGACAAACAAAAAAATTCTTCCCTTATAACTCCTAAACACTTTTTGCATAATAATTTGTAACACAGTGTACATGTGCTTTTCCACAAAACACCAGTGGTTCACGTAGTGAATCTTACAGTTCTAACTTGCCAACCGTGGTCTGTATGGAGTTGTTCAATAAAGGGCCCAAAATTAAGATAACATAGACGGGAGAGGTCTCTATGAATAGGAATTCCTAAGTATTTGATACCATGTGAGGGCCAGGCAAAGGTAAAGTTGGTCTGGATGGAATCCTGGATGGATTTGGTGAGGGAGACATCGAGGGCCTCAGACTTCGCTGCATTGATTTTAAAATTTGACCATGTAACAAAGAGATCTATTTCAGCCATAACAGCAGGGATGGATATATGTGATTGAGTGATATATACTAGGACATCATCAGCAAATGCAGAGCACTTGAACTCGGTGCCTCCCACCTCAATCCACCTAATATTGGGGTTATGGCGAATTGATGAGAGCAGGTGCTCCGTCACTAGGATGTATAAGATAGGGGACAGAGGACATCCCTGCCTTGTCCCATTGGTGATTATGAAAGGTGATGAAAATGTTCCATTTATCTTCAGCCTAGGTGACGTATTGCGATACAGGGTCATGATTTTGCCTATAAAAGGGTCCCCTAGACTCCTACCCCAAGCTTTTTAAGGGAATAATATATGGCGTGCCAGGAGAATCTATGGAGTGCTTTCTCAGCATCCAACGAGAGTATCTAATTAAAAATTTTTAACTGCATCTAGCCCAGGAAATACTTTGTGCCTAGTAGCAGTGTCTGCTAGTCAGCGAATTATCCCAGCTGTTAAGCAAGCTACACCACCTGTATTTTGGACACTTAATTTTTTCAAAGGAAATGGTTCGGGCCCCCGGGACACTCAGTGAAGAGCATCGGTGAGGCACCCCAAGGCATAGGGGCTGGGACTGGCGGTAGGACGCCTTGTGGTGGACCACCGAGCTCGATCCTTATAAAAGCTTTTTAACTGCAGCAGCTTTAGTGAACGCTACTGGAGCTGGAATTACGCGGCTGCTGGCATGAGACTTGCCCTCCAAGAGATCCTTGTAAAAGGATTTAAAGTGTATTCATTCAAATTAGAGAGACAATTTAAATTAAAAAGCTTAGACCTGCCTCCACCTGGCCGTCAGGGTCCATCGCAGCTTTGGCACAAACCCGGCAACACGGAGGTCGCATGGGCATGAACGGACTGGCCGTGTCGGCTTCGCACTTTTTTGGTTTTAGAAGGGCATGACATGCCTATATCTGTGTCTCCCCCTCCTTTTACTCCTCCACCTCTTTTCTTTTCACATGACTATATGTACTTGTCACTTTTCCATGTGTTAGTTGTGTCTTCTGAGCAGTTTGTCAGTTTTTGGACACCTTTGAAGGTGTTTTCTATGTGTTTCTATGTGTTTTTGTTTGCCTGCCATTGGTTTTAACGGTGTTCGAAGGTGTTCGACGAACAGTTCGGCGAACATACGGGTGTTCGACGAACGGAACCGAACTCGAACACTACGGGGGTGGTCAACACTACTTAGCAAGTCTCTGCTCAGCCACACAGGCTGGCACACAGTCTGGGGTAGTCCAGTATTCTGGCTCGGTCTGGAGACAAACATATACAGGAGGCTTTCTCCCTCCAAACACCCAATGTGCCAAACAACAGCCTCCATTTTATAGGCTGTTAACCACACCCAGAGATGAGGTATGTGGGTAGCTGGACCCCTCCATTCTCTCCTAGCTACCCGTAACCCGGCTCCCTTGTGCACCAAACGATCCTCTTAGTGCTTATGTGCTCTAGAGAAACACTCTGGGTTACATCGCAGAGACCAGCCATCTCTGTGACACATACCTCCCATCGACTACACGACCATTAGCCACCTTACACTCTATGGAGTAGTTGTTAAATATTAAGACTGTTTTCTTATGAGGACAGGTGAGAGAAGTGAGCTACTATCATAAAATGCCTGAAGATGTGTAGATTTATCCATGTAGTAAAGTTATTTTAGAATCATGATGTTTTGAGTTTCATTTTTGAGCTTCATTTCCCACTCTATAGTTGGAATTTATGATTAGTGATGAGCGAATATGTTTGAAATCTGATCTCAAAAGTTAAATTTGACATGAATATGGCACATACAGATTCGTGATCGGAAAGGTGAGCATATTTACTTAACTTTTTTTTTTTCCTGTAACTTTAAGTGAGCAAATTGCGGCTAGCCAATCAGAGCGTAGGAAGCTTCCACACTGTCCAGACACAAGGGGTTCTGCCATTGGCTGCTGAAATCACATGTCCTCTTTATATAAAGAGCAGCCATGTTCCCTCAGCGCCATTTTATACATGTCACTGCTCACAGATGCTACTGCTGAGTGTGCTCCTTTGTAAAGAGATTTTAACTAGATAAATAGGTAGTTTTTTGGAAGTCAGATAGTTTAGATAAGTAGTCTGCTGTGTGCCTGTGAAATCAACCTTGCAGCACATTTTTTTTCTTGTGAAATTACTCAGGTTCAGACAAAAACAGAAGGGCTCATGGCATAGAACTGTGCTGCGCACTGCTTGTATTGTGCTCTATGCACCATTATCCCTTCAATCTATCTTTTCACTTGCTAATGTGATGCAGCAAGCAAGCCCTACTAGCCCACCTGTACATTTTGTGGGGTTGAAATTCAGCTGCATGTAGACTCTGCAGAGCTCCTGAGTGCAGAGCACAAAATTCTTCTTTTTTTTCATTTGCTAATGTGATAGCGTAAGCTATATTAATGCCCACTTTGTCATTTTTTGTGTGTGAAATTCAGCTGTATGTACAGTAAAAAAAAATATTTTTTTCTGTCGCAAACGTGTTACACTCTGATATAAGCCACTTAATGCTTTGGTGGTGGTGACGCGCCCCCTGGGGCCATGGGGTTACTCGGTAGCCGGGCCGGTCGGTTCTATTTGGGGTAGTCATGGTGTCAGTTACCTGGTCCGTGGCCCAGGGCGGTCAATAAAATAAAGAAAAAGAGGGGGAATAAAGTTTTGGGGATAAAGTTTCGTGACGCCACCCGTGGTATGCGGCTATAGGTGGCCGCCGCTACTGTTCAGATCCACTGGGGCTGTTGGTGACGCAGCAGAGATGGTTCAGCTCTCCACGGGTAGAACTAGGCTCCAGGGCAGTTAAAGAGATGATCTTTGATGTTAGTGTTGTGGTGCAAGGCAGGTGACGCAGCAATTAAGTCAAGGACACAGCGGGGTGCAGTCTTCAAGTGTTTACTCACAGTTTTTACGGTGTTCCAGATTACAACGGCTAGCCAGGTTATAACAGTCCACCGAGTCCTGTGTCCTCCGTGGAAGTGATGCAGCCAACTCTCAGATAACTTGGGTGCACTTGATCGGGACCCCCTTTTTGTGTACCTTCCTGGGTCGCCTCTCTGTGCTGGCTCTCGCCCTCCTGCCCTGCGCCTCACACACAGTGTCCCGAGCCAGTGGACCCGGGACTTCTAAGGCGACATCCTCTTTGTTCCCTTGGTCTTATATAACTGACGCGCCCCCTGGGCCTGTGCTGTGCAGGGGGATACCCGGAGCCGGATCGCTGGGATGCTGGGGGTTATAGTTCTCCGTGGCGGTGACCCGGTCCGTGCCCAGGGCGGTCAAACCAGTGGCAGTCTTAATGTAATAGCAAATGTCCGACTACGCCACCCGTGGATTGCGGTCAGTGGGGACCGCCGCTACGCTGCCGACCGCTGAGGCTGATGTTGTTTGCGCAGCCGAGTATGGGATAACTCCCCACGGGAGAAGTATTGCCTCAGGGCAGCTAATGTGGATGATGGGAGTAATGGTGTGAGCGTCCCAGTAGTAATGGTGCTGGTGCGGCAAGGAATCACAGAGACGTGTGGTGCAGTTCAGGGTCTTTACTGATGGTATAAAGCAGACCCTCCCGGGAGTACTGGTTAGCAGTAGGGGCCTGGTCAGTCTGTGAGCAAGCAGGATCTCCCCTGGCCAGGTGGAGTTGTAGGCCTCCCCGACTATCTGCACTCTTTCCTGGCTACCTTGCTCTATGCGGGTAGAAGTAGCCCACGTCCCTGAGTATACCGTGTGGTGCTCACCCGTATGGCCGGTGACTTGGGGCCTTCCGTCAGCCTTCGCTTCACGATGGCAGTGCTGGTCCCTTGCTTGTGACCGTGCCTTCGGGTTTCTAAGGCCAGAGGACATGGAATCCCCTGCCGGTTGGATTCTGCTGCTGGACCTGGATGTCCCCACAGCCTCGGACTCCGTGTCAGGGTTAGTGTCTTCAGCCAAGGCGAGCTTTCTAGCTTCCAGCCTCTGGCACTCGCTCCTGCTCCTACAGAGCTCCTGTTGTAACTTTCCCTGTGTCTGGAACTGAACTGAACTGAACTGTCCTAATCCCGCCCCAGACCCAGTTTATAAAGGCAGATTCCTCCCCTCCCAGGTCTGGGTGGGCCGTGTTGCATGCTTAGGGCTCCTGACCAGAGAAACCTCCCACTTGCTCTCAGACATAATATCTCTATTACTGTGGTAACCAGACCCCTGGGGTGCCACATTCCCCCCTAGTAAATTTTAGTACTCCGGGACTAAACACATTTTTTTTTTTTAAAGAAACATAAATACAGGGTATAACAATAATACAATAACATATTTATAAGAAGCTTTAGTTCTTTAAAGGTCACGGCGTGTCTGCAACCGGGTGTCCATATCACCTAAGGTGAAGTTTTAAGGGAAGTAGGGGACCTGTCCAAAGCAAACCCCTTGCGTTGCCCTTGGGCGTGGCTGCAAGGCTGGAGCCAGCTACTTTGGGCCGCAAGTAGGCCACGCCAGACAGGTTTTCTCTTCCGCGGCCGTCTTCACAAGAGGCACCAAGGTGCAACTATCTACAAGAATGTTCCGGTTTTTGACCTCTAGTGACTCTAGTGGACCTACGGAGCTCACTAACTGGTCCTGCACTACAGGGTGTAGGAGGTGTTATGGGCAAGCTGGGCAGCTGTCTGCGCACTCTTTGGCTCACTAGGGGCACGGCAGGCTCACTACTAGCAGAGGGTTGATTCTCCTGGGCTGCTGGTGTGGATTCTTCTGCCTCTTGGGCCGGCTGCTCTTCCAGCTCTACCTGGTCTTCTGTAGGCACTTGAGGGGCTGGCTGGAGAAATGTGAGGACGGGCACCACGATAGCGTTGTTTACTTGTGTCCAGGACCGGGGAAAGTCTCCGAGTACAGTGCTGATCATTTCCTCCTTTTCCTCTACGGGTTGAGGGTCTTCCTGATCTTCATCCGTGCTTTGCAACTTCTCGGGGCACTTTTTCAGGTGGTCTCTGGAGACAGTGGCTGTGGTCTCTCCTCCATCCTTGCTGATGACGTACACCTTTGGATTATTGTGGCTTGAGGGCAGTACGGTGTATGGGTCCTTTTGCCACTGGTCGTCCAACTTATGGAGCCGCCTTTTTCTTTTCAAGACCTGCTCTCCAGGTACCAGGGGAACAGCGGGAGCATGTTGGTTATAAGTCCTCTCCTGCCTTTCTCTTGATTGACAGAGACTTCGCTCGACGCTCTCCTGTACTTTCCGGTACTGCTGCTGCCATTCTGTATCCCAGTCTGTCTCTGGCGAGGTGTCCTCGGGTATCAGGACTCCCATATCCAGGTCAACAGGCAACTTACCAGGTCTTGCTCGCATTAGGTAAGCCGGGGTACAGTTGGTGGAACCTACCGGGATGTGGTTATACAGGTCCACCAGATCGGGCAGTTTCTCAGGCCACAGACTGCGTTCTTCCAGGGGCAATGTTTTTAGCAGATCTATCACCACCTGGTTCATCTTCTCGCAGAGTCCATTGGTTTGGGGGTGATAGGGCGTTGTTCTTATCTTCTTGCAGCCATACAGGTTGCAGAACTCCTGGAGACCTCCGCTTCAAAGGCTGGTCCTTGGTCCGTCAGCACTTGGTCCGGGTACCCGTGTGGGCGGCAGAAGTGCAGCTGGAAGGCTCTAGCTGCCGTTTGTGCTGTTAAGTCTTTGACGGGGACCACCACTAGGAATCGGGAGTAGTGATCCACGATGGTTAGGGCGTAGACATACCCGCTTCTGCTTGGAGCCAGTTTAACATGGTCCAGAGCGACCAGTTCCAGCGGCTGCCTGGTGATGATGGGCTGCAGGGGAGTCCTCTGGCTGGCACGGTCCCTTCTTCTTAGATTGCATGGGCCACAGTCTCTACACCACCTCTCAATGGCTCCTCTCATGCCTATCCAGTAGAACCGTTCACGCAGCAGGAACTCCAGCTTCTTCCATCCGAAGTGCCCGGCTCCATTGTGGTAGGCCTCCAGCACCATAGCCGCGTCCCGTCTCGGTACCACCACCTGCCAGATCAGCTCATGTGTCCGGGAATTGACCATTCTGCGGCACAACTTCTCCTTGTAGAGGAACAGTCTGCTCTTCTCCGTCCACAGTTGCTTGGTCTCTTCCGGAGCGTCTGGGTCTAGGCGGGCATCAGCCTGGGTCAGCATCTCCTTCACCAGACGGACTGCGGGGTCACTGTCTTGCGTCTCCGCCCAGTTGTAGTGGGGTAAGGGGTTGAACGTAGCGGATCGCTGGCCCCTCACACGGTGGGAATACTGGGTAATCCCATGACGGTGAAACGCAGGGAGTTCGATCTCTTCCAATTCTTCTGGATCCTCCCCTTCATCCGGTAGGTTTGGCATTCTGGACAGGGCGTCCACATTGGTATTGGAGCGTCCTGCCCGGTATTTGATTGTGAACTCAAAATTGGACAGGCGGGCCATCCATCTCTGCTCCAGGGCACCCAGTCTTGCAGTGTCCAGGTGTGTCAACGGGTTGTTGTCCGTGTACACGGTGAACCTGGAAGAGGCAAGGTAATGCTTGAAACGTTCGGTTACTGCCCACACCACTGCCTGGAACTCGAGCTTGAATGAGCTGTAATTCTCAGGGTTTCTTTCCGTGGGTCGCAGTTTTCGGCTGGCGTAAGCAATCACCCGTTCTCTCCCCTGCTGGATCTGGGACAGTACGGCTCCTAGCCCGATGTTGCTTGCGTCCGTGTAGAGGATAAAGGGCTGGCTGTAATCAGGGTACGCCAGGATTTCATCCCCCGTGAGGGCCATCTTCAGCTGGTCGAACGACTCCTCTTCCAGCTTTTCCCATTTGAAGGGTGGCTTCTGGTTTTTGGCCTTCCTGGACTGGCCTATCAGGAGGTCCTGCATAGGAGCTGCCTTCTTGGTAAAACCAGGAATGAATCTTCGGTAGTAGCCTACCAACCCGAGGAACTGCCGCACTTCCTTTATACTGGATGGTCTTGGCCAGTCCTTGATCACGGTGACCTTGTCAGGGTCGGGGGCTACTCCGTCAGCACTCACCACGTGTCCCAGGTACTGTACCTTTGGCTTCAGTAGATGACACTTCGAGGGTTTTACCTTTAGGCCATAGTTTGCCAGGGCTTCAAACACTTCTGCCAGGTGTTCCAGATGGTCCTCATAGGTCTTGGAATAGACGATGACATCGTCCAGGTATAATAGGACCGTCTCGAAGTTCCGGTGTCCCAGACAGCATTCCATCAACCTTTGGAAGGTTCCTGGTGCGTTGCAGAGCCCGAACGGCATACAGTTAAATTCGCTGAGTCCCATCGGGGTGGTGAATGCGGTCTTCTCCCGGTCCGCCTCTGCTACAGGAACCTGCCAGTACCCGCTAGTGAGATCCAAAGTAGAGAAGAAGTTAGCAGATTTTAATGCAGCTAAGGACTCTTCTATCCTTGGTAACGGGTACGCATCTTTGTGTGTGATACGGTTGACCTTCCTGTAGTCTACACACATTCTCATGGTGTTGTCTTTCTTTTTCACTAAGACTAGTGGAGCTGCCCAGGGGCTACAGCTGTCCCTAATTACCCCAGCCTCCTTCATGTCTTTTAGCATCCCCTTGGCGTGTTGATAGTGTGCAGGGGGTACGGGTCGATATCTCTCCTTTATGGGAGGATGGTCTCCCATTGGGATGTGATGTTCTACCCCCTTTACTCGCCCAAAGTCTAGCGGGTGTTTGCTAAACACTCTCTCGTACTCTTGAACCACCCGATAGACTCCCTGTTTTTGGTGTGAGGGAGTGGAGTCAGTACCCAAATGCAGTTGCTGACACCAGTCCTCCATTGGTTTCTTAGAGCCGTTACGTTCCTCTGGTTGAGATGGAGGCAAGGGTTCCACGGCCTGTACAGAATTCTGGTTTATGGTGAACAATTTGGCTAGCGTGGCATACCGGGGCAGGTATACTTCTCTCTCCCCGATATTGATGATGCGGATGGGCACCCTCCCATGGCGTACATCGACCACCCCCCGTGCTGTCAAAATGGTGCGCCTACTGTCTGAGTAGACGGGTTCTACCATTGCTTGGTAGTCTCTACCTCTTAGACCAATAGCTGCCCGGCACCAAATCATCATCTCACTTTTTGGGGGCATGGCAATAGAGAACGGGTCACACATTATCACGCTACCTATCTCACCACCAGATAGTTCCACCTGTTGCCGTTTCATCAGTGCCCGGATCTCTTTTTGGAGCACACGCTGCTGGCTGGAACTGGCGTTCTTGGCAACCTGCTGCAAAATAAGAATCACCTCTGCAAGACAGTTTTCAACTACGTTAGTACCTAGGGTGATTTTTGGGTGACTCTCGCGACGGTCAATGTCCACAATGATAAGTCCTTGTGCCGGCAGTTCAACTTTACCGACCTTGATGGTCATTTCCTTAAATCCTATCTGTGGCACGGGCTGACCATTGCTGGCGATAATGCTTAGGTCGTCATCTGGGTAGCGGGTTATGTCCGAGTCATTCCAGTACTGCTTGAAGAGCACGTACGGGATGGTGGTGACCTGTGACCCGGTGTCTAGTAGGGCACTCATAGGAATGCCATCCAGTACCACAGGCAAGACCGGACGTCCCCCTACATATTTGTCATGCCAGTTTGATGGGCCTGATGATCTTATGCCTGGGGGTTGGCCCTCTACCCCAGGTTGTGCCCGTTTAAATGACAGTACCTTGCCATATGTCCGGGTTGATTGCAGCGGCGGCAGATGGGTCGTCCGTCCTCGTTGTATCTGTCGCTGGGTCTTCCTCTGGCTGGTGGGGTCCTCCTCAGTCGGCGCCACGGGACGTCCTCCGGTCCAGATGCCAGCTGGATCTTTCCTAGAGAAGAGACCTGTAAAGACTGCACAGTTCTGGTTAGCGCGGCAACGCTCTTTGTCAGCTTTTGGACCTGATGGTGCAGGTCTGTAGCCGGGTTATTGTTCAAAGCCTGCGCATCAGCTCCCACAGGCCCTGCAGACAAGGGCGCCGCGTCCTGGTGATAAGTGATAGCAGGGCGCCTGTGGGTCACAACGCCACCTGGTGCTGGTTCTCGAAGCACCCGGATGGCTCTGTCCTTGAAATGTGCAAAGTCAAGGTCAGGGTCCTGTAAGGCCATTGCCCGCAACTGGGTTCGGTGGGCATTGCACAGTAGACCCTCTATAAATTGTTCGGTCAACAGCTTGTCTTCATTTCCCACGCTGTCAGGGTCTGCCTGCTTAATGGCTCTCAGGGCCTCTTGTAGGTTTAGGGCATAGTCTCTTATACTTTCATGTGCCCGTTGCTTGCACCCGTAAAATCTGAGCTTTATTTCGACTGAGGTGCGGGTGTCAAACGTGTCTTTCAGCCGGGCTAGCATTTCTCTGACAGTCCTCTTCTTCCCAGGTGACCAGGACTTTACCTCCCTTTGGGCTGCCCCGATTAACTGGGCCACCAGAATGCTCAGTTTTTGCTCTTCTGTGAGGGGGTATACCTGGAAGAGGCTATCAAGTCTTTCCCTAAAGTCACTCAGGGTATGTGACTCTCCTGAGTACTGGGGTAGCCAGGTTGCCCCCGGGATATAGGGCATGGTGAATGGCATGACTGCTGCAGCGGTTGCGCTGGCGGTGGCTGTGGCAGTGGAGCTTCCCTCGGTGTCCGACATCCTCTTTCCCCCCTAGTGGACCGTGGCCTACCTTCTTCCATAGGCCGCGGCTCCGCAGTCGATCGTCGGGGTTGAGGACCTGGCGTCGCGCTCCGATGACGTCAGCGTCGCTCTTCCTCCCTTCCAGGACCTTGCGCAGCGTCAGAGCGTGGGGCGGAGCGTGGGGCGGAGCTTCGGATCTCGCGCGCTTTCGGCGTCCACGCCCCTCTTCTTCCCGTGCGGCGTCCCGAATATGGCGTCCGAAGGCGGGAAGCAGCTGCGGATGGCGGGAAGAAGGCAGAAGACGGCGGGAAATGGTCCAAGATGGCATCTGATGGCGGGATTCGGCTCCGGATGGCGGGAAACGACTCCGGACGGCGGGAAACTTCACCACATGTAAGTTCAAAAAGTCTTTTTCAGGCACGCAGTACCCGGTGGTTGCGGGCACGAAATCCTGCCGACTACGCCAAAGTTGACGCGCCCCCTGGGCCTGTGCTGTGCAGGGGGATACCCGGAGCCGGATCGCTGGGATTCTGGGGGTTGTAGTTCTCCGTGGCGGTGACCCGGTCCGTGCCCAGGGCGGTCAAACCAGTGGCAGTCTTAATGTAATAGCAAATGTCCGACTACGCCACCCGTGGATTGCGGTCAGTGGGGACCGCTGCTGCGCTGCCGACCGCTGAGGCTGATGTTGTTTGCGCAGCCGAGTATGGGATAACTCCCCACGGGAGAAGTATTGCCTCAGGGCAGCTAATGTGGATGATGGGAGTGATGGTGTGAGCGTCCCAGTAGTAATGGTGCTGGTGCGGCAAGGAATCACAGAGACGTGTGGTGCAGTTCAGGGTCTTTACTGATGGTATAAAGCAGACCCTCCCGGGAGTACTGGTTAGCAGTAGGGGCCTGGTCAGTCTGTGAGCAAGCAGGATCTCCCCTGGCCAGGTGGAGTTGTAGGCCTCCCCGACTATCTGCACTCTTTCCTGGCTACCTTGCTCTATGCGGGTAGAAGTAGCCCACGTCCCTGAGTATACCGTGTGGTGCTCACCCGTATGGCCGGTGACTTGGGGCCTTCCGTCAGCCTTCGCTTCACGATGGCGGTGCTGGTCCCTTGCTTGTGACCGTACCTTCGGGTTTCTAAGGCCAGAGGACATGGAATCCCCTGCCGGTTGGATTCTGCTGCTGGACCTGGATGTCCCCACAGCCTCGGACTCCGTGTCCGGGTTAGTGTCTTCAGCCAAGGCGAGCTTTCTAGCTTCCAGCCTCTGGCACTCGCTCCTGCTCCTACAGAGCTCCTGTTGTAACTTTCCCTGTGTCTGGAACTGAACTGAACTGAACTGTCCTAATCCCGCCCCAGACCCAGTTTATAAGGGCAGATTCCTCCCCTCCCAGGTCTGGGTGGGCCGTGTTGCATGCTTAGGGCTCCCGACCAGAGAAACCTCCCACTTGCTCTCAGACATAATATCTCTATTACTGTGGTAACCAGACCCCTGGGGTGCCACATAACCATATTTTCAGCGAATGTGTGTGGTTTTGGCTACGGCACTTAAAGATACCACAACCTCCAGTTTGCTAGCTGAGTCTTGTAGTCCTCCACTAGTCTGAGTTATCTTGGAGCATATATTCTATGTTATACAGACCTCATCCACAGTAAAAAAAATATTTTCTTCGATTCCTAACGTTATAGAATCAGAATAAGATCACCCCTAAGCCTTTGTTTTTCTAAACTAAATAACCCCAAATGTAATAACCGGTCTTGGTATTGCAGACCCCCCAGTCCTCTAATAACCTTGGTCGCTCTTCTTTGCACCCGCTCTAGTTCAGCTATGTCTTTCTTATACACTGGAGACCAGAACTGTACACAGTATTAGTGTTGAGCCACCCCCGTAGTGTTCGAGTTCGGTTCGGTTCATCGAACACCCGTATGTTCGCCGAACTGTTCGTCGAACTGTTCGTCGAACACCTTCGAACACCATTAAAACCAATGGCAGGCAAACAAAAACACATAGAAACACATAGAAAACACATAGAAAACACTTCAAAGGTGTCCAAAAGCTGACAAACTGCTCAGAAGACACAACTAACACATGGAAAAGTGACAAGTACATATAGTCATGTGAAAAGAAAAGAGGTGGAGGAGTAAAAGGAGGGGGAGACACAAATATAGGCATGTCATGTCCTTCTAAAATCAAGAAAGGCTGGAGTAAAAATCTAAAATCAGCCTACCAACACCCAGACGTCGTGACAAGAAAATTAAGAAAAGAAATATATTTAGGTAGAATGGCGGTTCCATTCAGAACACTTTCCTTACAAGACGTAGTGGTATCCCCGTTTTGAGTTGTGTCAAAAACGGAACCCAATACATTCGGACTAATCCACCATTTGTCATATCCAAAGGGCAGGTCCGTAATGGGTTGTAATGGACGTTTCTAAGGGGGCACATATTATCCATTACCTCGACAACTTCTTATGCCTGGGCCCAAAAGATTCACCACAGTGTGAATACACGCGGTAGTCCACCTGTGAGAAGGAGAGAGTTGGAGGGAGAGCGGACACCACAGAGCCGAGGGGTTAGATGGAGAACGGAAGAAGGAAAGAGGGTGAGGGAGGTAAGGGAGTACAGTGGAAGGCCGACCTGAGCTCCCCCACGTTCCTGCTGGGCGGGGAACAGCCCTGGGAAGAAAAGCCGCTTGCGCATCCCTTTGAGGTTACGGGCGTGAGTGGGCAGAGGGACTACGCTGGAGTGCGAAGCCGACACGGCCAGTCCGTTCCTGCCCGTGCGACCTCCGTGTCGCCGGGTTTGTGCAAGAGCCGCGGTGGACCCTGACGGCCAGCCTCCCTCTCCCAATACTGGTGTCTGTCCGCTGGTGGGTCGAGCCCCCCCGCGGTGGGGGGGAGTAACATCTGCAGAAGAAAGACCATCTTCCAGCCAAACTAAGATGTCTACTTCATTTCGTGGACAATGTGATACGATCCCTTTCTTACGGACACGCCCATCGCTACAAATTCCAGATGAGGCACAAAAACAGCAGGTGCTTCAACGGATATCAAGTGCTCCTTCAAGTGGGCTCTCCTCCACCTCAACTTCAACATCACAATTACTCCAGTCCTCAGAGGTGTCACCCCAATGGCACTTGCTTCCTCACATCTCCCAAGTCTCCAGCTGCCCGTCTGAGTATGGGGTAACACAGATGGTTGAGTCTGCACAGCTGTTTACTCATAATATAGCCTGGGAAACGGAGGTCTGCTCCAGAGCTTCTGTTAATCCAGATGAGGAAATGATCTGCACTGATGCCCAGAATCTTTATGAGTAGGATCCAGGACCAGATGAAGAAGGTTCTGAGCATAATGTAGACCCTCATTCCCAAACTGTAACTCCTGTTGGTGGAGACAATGATGAAGACGATGATGAGACTCAAATACCTGATTGGAGCGACAACTTGACTTTTCGGTCAGGGCAGGAAGAGGATGGCTCTGAGGACGATGGGTGTGAGAACACACAGGGTGATGATGACGAGGTTGGAGATCCCACTTACTGTCAACCCACAGTCAGCCTGTCGATGAGGTCAGCAGTAGTGTTGAGCCACCCCCGTAGTGTTCGAGTTCGGTTCGGTTCGTCGAACACCCGTGTGTTCGCCGAACTGTTCGTCGAACACCTTCGAACACCGTTAAAACCAATGGCAGGCAAACAAAAACACATAGAAACACATAGAAAACACCTTCAAAGGTGTCCAAAAGCTGACAAACTGCTCAGAAGACATAACTAACACATGGAAAAGTGACAAGTACATATAGTCATGCGAAAATAAAAGAGGTGGAGGAGTAAAAGGAGGGGGAGACACAGATATAGGCATGTCATGCCCTTCTAAAATCCAAAAAGTGAGAAGCCGACACGGCCAGTCCGTTCCTGCCCGTGCGACCTCCGTGTCGCCGGGTTTGTGCCAGAGCCGCGGTGGACCCTGACGGCCAGCCCCCCTCTCCTAATACTGGTGACTGTCCGCTGGTGGGTCGAGCCCCCCGCGGTGGGGGGGGAGTTACATCTGCAGAAGAAAGACCATCTTCCAGCCAAACTAACATGTCGACTTCTTTTCGTGGACAATGTGATACGATCCCTTTGTTACGGACACGCCCATCGCTACAAATTCCAGATGAGGCACAAAAACAGCAGGTGCTTCAGCGGATATCAAGTGCTCCTTCAAGTGGGCTCTCCTCCACCTCAACTTCAACATCACAAATACTCCAGTCCTCAGAGGTGTCACCCCAATCGCACTTGCTTCCTCACAGCTCCCAAGTCTCCAGCTGCCCGTCTGAGTATGGGGTAACACAGATGGTTGAGTCTGCACAGCTGTTTACTCATACTATAGCCTGGGAAACGGAGGTCTGCTCCAGAGCTTCTGTTAATCCAGACGAGGAAATGATCTGCACTGATGCCCAGAATCTTTATAAGTCGGATCCAGGACCAGATGAAGAAGGTTCTGAGCATAATGTAGACCCTCGTTCCCAAACTGTAACTCCTGTTGGTGGAGACAATGATGAAGACGATGATGAGACTCAAATACCTGATTGGAGCGACAACTTGACTTTTCGGTCAGGGCAGGAAGAGGTTGGCTTTGAGGACGACGGGTGTGATAACACACAGGGTGATGATGACAAGGTTGGAGATCCCACTTACTGTCAACCCACAGTCAGCCAGTCGATGAGGTCACCCGGGCCTTTGCCTGGCCTTTGGGATGTCGCGGTGGTCGGCTCCCTGGCCCGTACCCTGGGGTCACTCTTTAAAAGGGTGGATAATTGTTAATTTTATAAGAGTTTGTGACACCACCTGTGGTATCTGGTGAGAAGCACCAGCGCTGCAGCAGTCCACTGAGGCCCGTGATAAGGGAGCTCGATGGTATAGCTCCCCACAGGTGGAGCTAGGTCTCAGGGCAGCGTATGCAGGGGGAATGCAGGACAGGCGAGACCCAGCTGGGTCAGAGCAAGAACGGAAAAAGACACGGTAGTCACTTCAGTACCTTTTACTAGAGGAAATTCAGGCACATCCTGCAGCACTGTAGGGTGAAGGGTGCATATCAGGATCCTCCCCAATGAGCGGGTGTAGGGCCTCCTGTTTCTTGCCTCTGCGCAGTAAGTTTCTGACCTGCCTGGAGCTAGGCCTAACTTTGTCTCTGTCCTGCGCTGGCTGACCTTGTGGTAGGGCCTTCTCTTGAAGTTCAAGCTCCCAGTATGCGGGGCCTAAGCGTCTCCTGGCTCTGTTACGTATCAGCACCTTAGCGATCCTGGGACTTGCAGTTCTCCAGGGATTCCGGTTATGCCTTACTGGGTCATAGAGATCCCGGTAAGCTCGGATCCGGTGTCCGGTAAATGCTTCGGGGTGAGCTGGTTAAGCTCCTCTGCCCCTTATGTACTAACTCGCCACTCGCATTCGGCCTACTCGGGCCCTCAATAGGCTATACACACTAACGGCAGCTTGCCGCGCTTCACCGATCTTATGACGCCGGCACACCTTAAGCTCTATCTGGGCTCCCTGAATCTAGCTAGCAGGAGCCTCGTGCTCCACTGCTGAACTATTAACTGAGTTCTCTAGACTAGACTGAGCTCCACTGCAGACTGACCTCTCTTAGGCTTCTCTACTGCAGGAACTCTTCAGAGGAACTGAACTGCCTAGCTCCACCTTCCCTATTTATATCCCTAACGGGCTCCCTCTGCTGGTCTGAGGTGGAAGGTGGAGATGTGTGAATGTTTATGGGGGCCTCTTGTGGAGGATTCCATCAATACACTCTTCTAGGATCTGTGATACCAAGCGCAGCGGGGCGTCACAGATGCTATTGACGACGAGGTTAGGTTGCGCCTTCCTGGACAGAGACGGAGTACTGGAAGCACGTCAACAACTGCATCCTCAACCACAACTCCGCCTCTGACCACAAGTCGTAGTGGCTCTTCAGGTCGCATGGGCTCTAAGCCTTGCATAGCCTGGGCATTTATTCAGATCGATAAGGATGACCCAACTCGTGTTATCTGTAATATTTGTCACCAAAAGCTAAGTAGAGGCCAAAAAATCCATAGTTTGAGTACTTCATGCATGTACCGTCACATGGATATGAAGCATAAGTTGCAGTGGGAAGCTCACTGTGCTACAATGCGGCCTAGCAGGCTGGGCCAACCACCATCTGCCCCATCTTGTGCATCCGCGGCCTCTTCATCCTCTGTGACTGGGGGTACAGCAGTCACACATGTTTTTGGACGCAGACCTGCCACCTCTTTACCTGCAACAGCCAGTGTGATTGGCAGGTCGTCAGTTCATTGGGAAGTGGAAACACCTGCTGGTGTTGAGAGCTCTCTGACATCGAGAGCACCACCTTTGGATCAAGGCAACCTAACATGTCCGCCTGCATCTTCCTCACAGACCGGCAGTTTGCCAGGGACACCCTACTCAACCCCGTCAAAGCACAACAGCCAGCCCTCGGTCCCTCAGATGTGGACAAGTAAAAGACCATTTCCTCCTAGCCATGAGAAAGCTAAGAGGTTGAATTTCACCATCTGCAAGCTGTTGGCTACAGAAATGCTGCCTTTCCGCCTGGAGGACACAGTGGATTTTTGAGACCTTATGTCCGTCGCAGTGCCCCAGTACCAGATGCCCAGTCGGCACTACTTCTCAAAGAAAGGTGTGCCTGCGCTCCACCAGCATGTCGCACACAACATCACCGCTTCTTTGAGAAACTCTGTGTGTGACAGGGTGCATTTCACCACAGACACTTGGACGAGTAGGCATGGACAGGGGCGTTACATGTCGCTGACAGGGCACTGGGTAACTATGGTGACAGCAGGACAAGGGGCTGCTGTCCAAGTCTTGCCGTCCCCGCGAGTTGTACGTCAATCCTCTTTATCTAGAAGTTCCTCCACTGCTTCTGCCTCCTCAACCTCCTCTCGGTCCTCCACCTGCACCCAAAGCCTGTCTGGTAATGCCACCTGCTTTCTAACTGCGCACCTCCTTACTATGCTGGCAGCAGGGCTCAACGGCATCAGTGTTTACTTTGAAATGTCTGGGAAATGTGAGTCACACAGCTGAGGACTTGTGGTCAGCTCTGGAGACCCAGTTTCATGAATGGTTGTCTCCACTGGACCTGCAACCAGGGAAGGCCGTGTGCGACAATGCTGCAAACCTGGGTGCGGCCCTTCGCCGGGGCAATGTTACACACGTGCCTTGTATGGCTCACGTGTTGAACCTGGTTGTCCATAAATTTTTAGCCCACTATCCCGGACTAGATGGCCTTCTGCAGAAGGCACGGTCGCTGTGTGCTCACTTCCGCAGTTCGCATCCCGCAGCTCAACGACTTACATCTCTACAGAAGTCGTTGGGCCTGCCAGTTCACCGGCTGAAATGCGATGTGCCGACACGGTGGAATTCAACTCTGCACATGTTGCAGCGACTGTGGCAGCACCGACAAGCCCTGGTGCAATAGTTTCTGACGTATAGCCTGGGCCAACGAGATCCAGAGGTGGGGCAAATCACACAGCAGGAGTGGTCTCAGATCAGGGACCTATGAAGTTGACGCGCCCCCTGGGCCGTGGGGTACCCGGAGCCGGGCCGGTAGACGCTGGGGGTTGTAGTCACTGTGGCGGTGACCAGGTCCGTGACCCAGGGCGGTCAATCCAACGGTAATTTGTATATATGGATTTTATAATGTCCGACTACGCCACCTGTGGAGTGCGGCCAAAGGGGCCGCCGCTGCGGAACAGTCCTCTGAAGCTGGTGGTTTTGCTGCAATGGTATTATTACTCGCCACAGGAAGAGTGTAGCTTCAGGGCAGTGTTGGTGGATGATGGTGGTTGTAGTGCAGGGAGTCAGTAATGAACACAGAGTCCGTTTGATGCAGTCCCAAGATCTTTACTCACAGTTGTTGCAGTCCAGATTACAGGTACCAGAGCTATCTCACCCGTCGTGCTGTGCGTACTCAGTGAGGGGCTCAGTCCACCCCCAGATAGCTCCGGAGTACTTAGCAGGACCCCCTTCTGTGTGTCCTTTCTCTGGCCTTCTCCCTGCACCTCACACCCAGTGACACTTCTATCCGGTATCCTCGGGCCTTGGCGGGCGACTTGTGTTCTGTCCCCTGGGTCCTATGTGGCTACCTTCTTAGTGAGACTGGTGTGGACTTTTGCCTGCAGTACATGAAATGCTGCAGCCTCCGGTTTCTAGTTGAGCCTTGCTGTTTCTCCTCTAGTTGAGGGACCGGTTCCCCTTATCTGGCCTGACCCCTCTACCTCCTGGTAGCAGCGGGAGTACAGGTGGCCTTCTGCACGGCCCGTAGCCCTAGGGTCCCTTCGGTTCCTGGAGCCTTCCTGCTCCCACTCCTCTCTTCTCTCCTTCAGTCCTGGGCCTCCCAGGCTAGGCCCGCCTCCGGAGCAGAGCTCATGCCGAGCCTCTGCTCCTGTCACTTTTCCTCCTCTGACTGGCTTGCTCTTTCTAAGATGGCTTCCTATTTATACTCTCCCTGTCATGTGCTCCCCTAAGCTGCTCCCCTAAGCACCCACTACATAGGATCCTCCCACCAGCTAGGGACCTGGGACTGTGCTCTCCCTTAGGAGCAATCTCGCCCTAACCCCACTGCGGGTATGTGTTGGATGCAGGTGTTAGGGTCCCGAGCCATACGCCTTCCTTACCTGAGGGTGAGATACCACACCTCTGGGTGAGATGCAGTAACTCTGTGGTGACTGCACCCTCAGGGGCGCCACACACCTTTCTGCACAGTTTTGAAATGGCGACGAAGATGTTTAGTGCTGACGACGATGCCATTATCAGCATAACTATTCCGGTGATTTACATGCTGGAGCACACATTAAACAGAATTCAGAGTCAGGTGGTCGGACAATAGGAGGTGGAGGAAGTAGAGGAGGAGTCGTATGCGGAAGGGATAACATCTCCAAGGTCCAGACGGTTGGCAGCACCAAGGAGGCAGGCATGGGAGGGTGGGGGAGAGGGATTAAACAGGGCGCATGGTAGCAGCCAAACTGTTGAGGAAGGTGCAGGAGCCGAGGAAGAAGTGGAGGATGAACTGGCGATGGGCATGGAAGACTCATCAGATGAGGGAGACCATGATCACATTTCTGTTGTGCGAGGTTGGGGGGAGAGGGCGGAGGATAGAAGCATGATTCTTACCTCGCTACCAACACAACAAGGACTTGGTCCTCCTGGATGCGCAAGACACATGAGTGCCTTCTTGCTGCACTACCTGCAACATGACCCTCAGATTGCAGAATTCGAAGTAATCTCGACTACTGGGTTGCCACACTCTTAGATCCCCGGTACAAAAGTAAATTTGCCGAAATAATTCCTGCCAAGAAAAGGGATTGACGCATTCAGGAGTATCTGCAGACGCTGTTGCAGAATCTTACATGTGCTTTTCCACAAAACACCAGTGGTGCACGAAGTGAATCTCACAGTTCTAACTTGCCAACCGCGGGACTGTCGAGTCTTCATCACTCAAACCATAACAGTAACACAGTATCTGCTGGTAACAGCAATTTTGTGAAATCGTTTCACCACTTTTTTAGACCATCCTTTGCAAGGCCACAGGAGGCAAGAAGTCTGACACATAGTCAATGCCTAGAGAGGATGGTGCAGGAGTATCTTCAAGTGAACATCGAAGCCATGACTGTGTCACTGGACCCTTGCTCATTTTGCTATTCCAATCTGGAAAAATGGCCGGAGCTCGCCACTCACGCCTTGGAGATCTTGTCATGCCCTGCAGCCAGTGTTCTCTCTGAACGTGTGTTCAGCGCTGCTGATGGTGTGCTGACAGATAAGCGCACGCGGCTGTCCACTGAGAATGTAGACAGACTCACGTTCATAAAGATGAACAAATCATGGATTCGCAAGGACTTTTCTAATCCTGTGTTATCCTTGGGAGGCTAAAAGCTTGAGGATTTGGTAATATCACCTCACCAACCGTTTTAAGCAACTGTGGGGCAATTGATGCCACTTAACCCTAGAACGCATGACCATAAAAATCTACACTTTCATATACCTGGGGCCTTTTAGGCCCGTGTGCAAATAACATTGAATAACTCAAACTCAAATGACAAACAACTATATACATGAAGAATACCTAGAGTTTCAAAATTCTAACTAAAGTAATCTTGCAGAAAATAGAAAACAATTAACAGGGCGGGACTGCGAGGCCCCAGGTATGCGTTCTAGGATTAAGTGGTGTCTGTGCCACAATTTTGGGAAAAAATGGAAACTCTTTTTGGAGTCCCCTTGCTGTGTCTTACGTGACGTTGGCATCGTCAATTCCAGGTGGGTTGGGTCGCTCCCCCCCCCTTTTAACTGTAAGAAACTACATACACTATGGCTTGGGGTAACACAGATGATTGAGTCTGAAGAGCTGTTTACTCAGAGGTCTGCTCCAAATCTTCAGTGTCTGCTAGTCAGCGTAGAATTTTTAACTGCATCTAGCCTAGGCAATACTTTGGGCGTAGCAGCCCAGATGCGAAGCAAGCTGCACCGCCTGTGTATCTAATAAGAATTTTTAAATGCATCTAGCCTAGGCAGACTGTGGGGACCCCCAACCAAACCCAGAAGCTCAGCCCCCCTACCGCCCCCCTTTCCTTGACAATACAATAATGTAACTCTTACAACTGGATGGGTGAGGATCGGTCACAGCTTTATTAACTCTTTATACTCATTCCATTAGAAAGACATTTTATTTCTAAAATAATTCAGCTTGTTTCAGCATGCCCTGGGTCTCCACTCCGGCAACTTGGCCAACAAGTGTAACTCTCCAACATGTCCTTTCTATTTCCAGGCCACGGAGGATCCTGCGTACTCGTATGCAGGACTCTGACCCCCACCCATCACTCTTAACGCTTGTTCCACTCCGTCCTGGAGTCCTGACAGGAATATGTCCAGTCCAATATCCATTAAGTGAACACCGTCGGGCCGTATGAGGCCTGCTTTATCTCCTTCCAGTTGTTGGTGTCGTACCACTACACAGCCTCTGTATCTTCTAAATTTTGCCATCCGAATATTTATTACCCGCCTTGTCCGTTCGATGGCCGTGATGTCTCGTGCACCTTGCCATACCGTTATCGGCACAATCTCTGACCATACTATAGCTAGTTTTGTGAAAAATTCTCTGAAGCGCTCAGTGTCTAGTTTCATTATTGCCATTAGTTATGCGCTGTTGTGATGACCTAGGTTGTTTCCCCCGGCCTGTATAACTAAGATGACCAGACATCTTGCCTCTCTCCCTACCTTGATTACCTCCATTAGTACCTGTGGCCATGGCAGGCCTCTAATACCTCTCCAGTTGAAATATGTGTTATGAAACTCTAATTTCCTCCCGCCTGGGCGGACTTTCGCCCTTTAATCTGCCCAATATATATACGAGTGGCCTATCACCCACACTGTTGGCTTAGCGTCACCTGTAAAAGAAACAAACCACGTTAGGATAACAAGTCCGGTCTTATGTATCTTGCCAAACACGTGGATCACCATCTCTCTATCCTCTGAACTTCCGTTTCTGACAGTCCTGCTCTTGCTGCTTCTGTGGCCGCGCCTATGCGGAATGAGTGTGTCCCGTAAACTTTGGGGTGGTTCCCTGCCGATGTTATGCATTTATTAAATATAGCTTGGAACTGGTATCTTGATAATGGCGTCCCATCAATGTGTGATAGGAACAAATTACTTTGTGATCTGATGGTTAGATATGGTTTTACTATTGTTACCCGACTCAGTGTACCGTTTGTGGGTTGTAGAAGTACCCAAGTGCCCCTGCCCGCTGGAACCATTTTCGATTTGTGTATGCGTAGACGTATTGCATTATTGCCTATGACTACGTCCTGGTGTAATAAGCCTCCACTGGTGCTAATTTTGGATTGAGGGACTAATTCGCTTATGCATAGCGCCCCGAAGAAGGCGATCACAAATGCAGTAGACAGTAGTGTTGCTTCAAATTGTGAGTGTCATGTTAATGGTGTTAGGGATATGATGTGAGAAATCAGTTTTAGTGACACGGAACGGGATGTCTACACTCCTGACTTGGCTGACCCCTTTTCCACCCTTTTATGGATTGTCTGATGTTGAATCTTTGTCACATCTCCCCAATTCAGTAGTTGGAAGTGAAATGCTACTCCGGTCAGACACCGCTGCGCTGACGCCCTGATATGCCCCTCATCATTAGCTGGTGGAGAAATTCTATGGTGACTTGTGATCTGGCTTGTTCACATTGGTCAACCCGTCTGCCTGCTACTAGTCGTGTCCACTCTTTCCATGCCTTACCGTATGCTTGCCACGTCGACGGGGCAACTGACGCTCTGATTAATGGCATCAACTATTCGCCACTAGATCCCATAGGGAAGGTGGGCAACTGTTGTCCCGATGGGTGGGCATTGTGGAAGAGCTCTGTGAAAATCTGCCAATTGAATTGTTATAAAGCGTTAGCAGCAGCTTTGGACCCCTCAGCATAGTGGCTAGCGCGGACCCATACATTGTGTTTTAGGCACAGGAATGCTAGCCTGGGTAGTAGGCCTAGCACTGGGAGAGACGATGATGCCATCTTATTAATGCAGTGCGCTAAGCTGGTGTTTTTTGTTATGAAGCGTATATTTTTGTAAGCCAGGAGCGCGCCCCATATTTCTATTGCTACCACTATTGGGAAGAAAAATTATTTTCAGGGCTAGATGCAGCGAAAAATTATTATTAATTGAAAAGCTGGTGGAGCTTGGTATAGATGGCCTAATACAATGAGACCCACACACTGCTAGAAGGCCAAATATTTTTTCAGAGTTAGATGCAGAAAAAAATTATATTCAGTTTGCAACCTGATGGAGGTCAGTATAGATGGACTAATAGAACAAGTCCCACACACTGCTAGAAGGCCAAATATTTTTTCAGAGGTAGATGCAGACAAAAAATTATTTTGAATTTGCAACCTGATGGAGGTCAGTATAGATGACTAATAGAACAAGTCGCACACACTGCTAGAAGGCCAAATATTTTTTCAGTGCTAGATGCAGAAAAAAATTATATTCAGTTTGCAACCTTATGGAGGTCAGTATAGATGGACTAATAGAACAAGTACAACACACAGCTAGAAGCCCAAATATTTTTTCAGAGGTAGATGCAGAAAAAAATTATATTCAGTTTGCAACCTGATGGAGGTCTGTATAGATGGATTAATAGAACAAGTCCCACACATAGCTAGAAGCCCAATATTTTTTCAGAGGTAGATGCAGAAAAAAATATATTCAGTTTGCAACCTGATGGAGGTCTGTATAGATGGATTAATAGAACAAGTCCCACACACAGCTAGAAGCCCAATATTTTTTCAGAGGTAGATGCAGAAAAAAATATATTCAGTTTGCAACCTTATGGAGGTCAGTATAGATGGACTAATAGAACAAGTCCCACACACAGCTAGAAGCCCAAATATTTTTTCAGAGGTAGATGCAGAAAAAAATATATTCAGTTTGCAACCTGATGGAGGTCAGTATAGATGGACTAATAGAACAAGTCCCACACACAGCTAGAAGGCCAACTATTTTTTCAAAGGTAGATGCAGAAAAAAATTATATTCAGTTTGCAACCTTATGGAGGTCAGTATAGATGGACTAATAGAACAAGTCCCACACACAGCTAGAAGCCCAAATATTTTTTCAGAGGTAGATACATAAAAAAATTATATTCAGTTTGCAACCTGATGGAGGTCTGTATAGATGGATTAATAGAACAAGTCCCACACACAGCTAGAAGCCCAATATTTTTTCAGAGGTAGATGCAGAAAAAAATATATTCAGTTTGCAACCTGATGGAGGTCTGTATAGATGGATTAATAGAACAAGTCCCACACACAGCTAGAAGCCCAATATTTTTTCAGAGGTAGATGCAGAAAAAAATATATTCAGTTTGCAACCTGATGGAGGTCTGTATAGATGGATTAATAGAACAAGTCCCACACACAGCTAGAAGCCCAAAATTTTTTCAGAGGTAGATGCAGAAAAAAATATATTCAGTTTGCAACCTGATGGAGGTCAGTATAGATGGAATAATAGAACAAGTCCCACACACTGCTAGAAGGCCAAACATTCTTTCAGAGCTAGATGCAGAAAAATATTATATTCAATTTGCAACCTGATGGAGGTCAGTATAGATGGACTAATAGAACAAGTCCCACACACAGCTAGAAGGCCAAATATTTTTTCAGAGGTAGATGCAGAAAAAAATTATATTCAGTTTGCAACCTTATGGAGGTCAGTATAGATGGACTAATAGAACAAGTCCCACACACAGCTAGAAGCCCAAATATTTTTTCAGAGGTAGATGCAGAAAAAAATTATATTCAGTTTGCAACCTGATGGAGGTCTGTATAGATGGATTAATAGAACAAGTCCCACACACAGCTAGAAGCCCAATATTTTTTCAGAGGTAGATGCAAAAAAAAATATATTCAGTTTGCAACCTGATGGAGGTCTGTATAGATGGATTAATAGAACAAGTCCCACACACAGCTAGAAGCCCAATATTTTTTCAGAGGTAGATGCAGAAAAAAATATATTCAGTTTGCAACCTGATGGAGGTCTGTATAGATGGATTAATAGAACAAGTCCCACACACAGCTAGAAGCCCAATATTTTTTCAGAGGTAGATGCAGAAAAAAATATATTCAGTTTGCAACCTGATGGAGGTCAGTATAGATGGACTAATAGAACAAGTCCCACACACTGCTAGAAGGCCAAACATTTTTTCAGAGCTAGATGAAGAAAAATATAATATTCAATTTGCAACCTGATGGAGGTCAGTATAGATGGACTAATCGAACAAGTCCCACACACAGCTAGAAGGCCAAATATTTTTTCAGAGGTAGATGCAGAAAAAAATTATATTCAGTTTGCAACCTTATGGAGGTCAGTATAGATGGACTAATAGAACAAGTCCCACACACAGCTAGAAGACCAAATATTTTTTCAGAGGTAGATGCAGAAAAAAATTATATTCAGTTTGCAACCTGATGGAGGTCTGTATAGATGGATTAATAGAACAAGTCCCACACACAGCTAGAAGCCCAATATTTTTTCAGAGGTAGATGCAGAAAAAAATATATTCAGTTTGCAACCTGATGGAGGTCTGTATAGATGGATTAATAGAACAAGTCCCACACACAGCTAGAATCCCAATATTTTTTCAGAGGTAGATGCAGAAAAAAATATATTCAGTTTGCAACCTGATGGAGGTCAGTATAGATGGACTAATAGAACAAGTCCCACACACTGCTAGAAGGCCAAACATTTTTTCAGAGCTAGATGCAGAAAAATATTATATTCAATTTGCAACCTGATGGAGGTCAGTATAGATGGACTAATAGAACAAGTCCCACACACAGCTAGAAGGCCAAATATTTTTTCAGAGGTAGATGCAGAAAAAAATTATATTCAGTTTGCAACCTTATGGAGGTCAGTATAGATGGACTAATAGAACAAGTCCCACACACAGCTAGAAGCCCAAATATTTTTTCAGAGGTAGATGCAGAAAAAAATTAGATTCAGTTTGCAACCTGATGGAGGTCAGTATAGATGGACTAATAGAACAAGTCCCACACACTGCTAGAAGGCCAAACATTTTTTCAGAGCTAGATGCAGAAAAATATTATATTCAATTTGCAACCTGATGGAGGTCAGTATAGATGGACTAATAGAACAAGTCCCACACACAGCTAGAAGCCCAAATATTTTTTCAGAGGTAGATGCAGAAAAAAATTATATTCAGTTTGCAACCTGATGGAGGTCTGTATAGATGGATTAATAGAACAAGTCCCACACACAGCTAGAAGCCCAATATTTTTGCAGAGGTAGATGCAGAAAAAAATATATTCAGTTTGCAACCTGATGGAGGTCTGTATAGATGGATTAATAGAACAAGTCCCACACACAGCTAGAAGCCCAATATTTTTTCAGAGGTAGATGCAGAAAAAAATATATTCAGTTTGCAACCTGATGGAGGTCAGTATAGATGGACTAATAGAACAAGTCCCACACACTGCTAGAAGGCCAAACATTTTTTCAGAGCTAGATGCAGAAAAATATTATATTCAATTTGCAACCTGATGGAGGTCAGTATAGATGGACTAATAGAACAAGTCCCACACACAGCTAGAAGGCCAAATATTTTTTAGAGGTAGATTCAGAAAAAAATTATATTCAGTTTGCAACCTTATGGAGGTCAGTATAGATGGACTAATAGAACAAGTCCCACACACAGCTAGAAGCCCAAATATTTTTTCAGAGGTAGATGCAGAAAAAAATTATATTCAGTTTGCAACCTGATGGAGGTCAGTATAGATGGACTAATAGAACAAGTCCCACACACTGCTAGAAGGCCAAACATTTTTTCAGAGCTACATGCAGAAAAATATTATATTCAATTTGCAACCTGATGGAGGTCAGTATAGATGGACTAATAGAACAAGTCCCACACACAGCTAGAAGGCCAAATATTTTTTCAGAGGTAGATGCAGAAAAAAATTATATTCAGTTTGCAACCTTATGGAGGTCAGTATAGATGGACTAATAGAACAAGTCCCACACACAGCTAGAAGCCCAATATTTTTTCAGAGGTAGATGCAGAAAAAAATATATTCAGTTTGCAACCTGATGGAGGTCAGTATAGATGGACTAATAGAACAAGTCCCACACACTGCTAGAAGGCCAAACATTTTTTCAGAGCTAGATGCAGAAAAATATTATATTCAATTTGCAACCTGATGGAGGTCAGTATAGATGGACTAATAGAACAAGTCCCACACACAGCTAGAAGGCCAAATATTTTTTCAGAGGTAGATGCAGAAAAAAATTATATTCAGTTTGCAACCTTATGGAGGTCAGTATAGATGGACTAATAGAACAAGTCCCACACACAGCTAGAAGCCCAAATATTTTTTCAGAGGTAGATGCAGAAAAAAATTATATTCAGTTTGCAACCTGATGGAGGTCAGTATAGATGGACTAATAGAACAAGTCCCACACACTGCTAGAAGGCCAAACATTTTTTCAGAGCTAGATGCAGAAAAATATTATATTCAATTTGCAACCTGATGGAGGTCAGTATAGATGGACTAATAGAACAAGTCCCACACACAGCTAGAAGGCCAAATATTTTTTCAGAGGTAGATGCAGAAAAAAATATATTCAGTTTGCAACCTGATGGAGGTCAGTATAGATGGACTAATAGAACAAGTCCCACACACAGCTAGAATACCAAATATTTTTTCAGAGGTAGATGCAGAAAAAAATTATATTCAGTTTGCAACCTTATGGAGGTCAGTATAGATGGACTAATAGAACAAGTCCCACACACAGCTAGAAGCCCAAATATTTTTTCAGAGGTAGATGCAGAAAAAAATTATATTCAGTTTGCAACCTGATGGAGGTCTGTATAGATGGATTAATAGAACAAGTCCCACACACAGCTAGAAGCCCAATATTTTTTCAGAGGTAGATGCAGAAAAATATATATTCAGTTTGCAACCTGATGGAGGTCTGTATAGATGGATTAATAGAACAAGTCCCACACACAGCTAGAAGCCCAATATTTTTTCAGAGGTAGATGCAGAAAAAAATAGATTCAGTTTGCAACCTGATGGAGATCTGTATAGATGGATTAATAGAACAAGTCCCACACACAGCTAGAAGCCCAATATTTTTTCAGAGGTAGATGAAGAAAAAAATAGATTCAGTTTGCAACCTGATGGAGGTCAGTATAGATGGACTAATAGAACAAGTCCCACATACTGCTAGAAGGCCAAACATTTTTTCAGAGCTAGATGCAGAAAAATATTATATTCAATTTGCAACCTGATGGAGGTCAGTATAGATGGACTAATAGAACAAGTCCCACACACAGCTAGAAGCCCAAATATTTTTTCAGAGGTAGATGCAGAAAAAAATTATATTCAGTTTGCAACCTTATGGAGGTCAGTATAGATGGACTAATAGAACAAGTCCCACACACAGCTAGAAGCCCAAATATTTTTTCAGAGGTAGATGCAGAAAAAAATTATATTCAGTTTGCAACCTGATGGAGGTCTGTATAGATGGATTAATAGAACAAGTCCCACACACAGCTAGAAGCCCAATATTTTTTCAGAGGTAGATGCAGAAAAAAATATATTCAGTTTGCAACCTGATGGAGGTCTGTATAGATGGATTAATAGAACAAGTCCCACACACAGCTAGAAGCCCAATATTTTTTCAGAGGTAGATGCAGAAAAAAATATATTCAGTTTGCAACTTGATGGAGGTCTGTATAGATGGATTAATAGAACAAGTCCCACACACAGCTAGAAGCCCAATATTTTTTCAGAGGTAGATGCAGAAAAAAATATATTCAGTTTGCAACCTGATGGAGGTCAGTATAGATGGACTAATAGAACAAGTCCCACACACTGCTAGAAGGCCAAACATTTTTTCAGAGCTAGATGCAGAAAAATATTATATTCTATTTGCAACCTGATGGAGGTCAGTATGAATGGACTAATAGAACAAGTCCCACACACAGCTAGAAGGCCAAATATTTTTTCAGAGGTAGATGCAGAAAAAAATTATATTCAGTTTGCAACCTTATGGAGGTCAGTATAGATGGACTAATAGAACAAGTCCCACACACAGCTAGAAGCCCAAATATTTTTTCAGAGGTAGATGCAGAAAAAAATTATATTCAGTTTGCAACCTGATGGAGGTCTGTATAGATGGATTAATAGAACAAGTCCCACACACAGCTAGAAGCCCAATATTTTTTCAGAGGTAGATGCAGAAAAAAATATATTCACTTTGCAACCTGATGGAGGTCTGTATAGATGGATTAATAGAACAAGTCCCACACACAGCTAGAAGCCCAATATTTTTTCAGAGGTAGATGCAGAAAAAAATATATTCAGTTTGCAACCTGATGGAGGTCTGTATAGATGGATTAATAGAACAAGTCCCACACACAGCTAGAAGCCCAATATTTTTTCAGAGGTAGATGCAAAAAAAAATATATTCAGTTTGCAACCTGATGGAGGTCAGTATAGATGGACTAATAGAGCAAGTCCCACACACAGCTAGAAGCCCAAATATTTTTTCAGAGGTAGATGCAGAAAAAAATTATATTCAGTTTGCAACCTGATGGAAGTCTGTATAGATGGATTAATAGAACAAGTCCCACACACAGCTAGAAGCCCAATATTTTTTCAGAAATAGATGCAGAAAAAAATATATTCAGTTTGCAACCTGATGGAGGTCAGTATAGATGGACTTATAGAACAAGTCCCACACACAGCTAGAAGCCCAATATTTTTTCAGAGGTAGATGCAAAAAAAAATATATTCAGTTTGCAACCTGATGGAGGTCAGTATAGATGGACTAATAGAACAATTCCCACACACAGCTAGAAGCCCAAATATTTTTTCAGAGGTAGATGCAGAAAAAAATTATATTCAGTTTGCAACCTGATGGAGGTCTGTATAGATGGATTAATAGAACAAGTCCCACACACAGCTAGAAGCCCAATATTTTTTCAGAGGTAGATGCAGAAAAAAATATATTCAGTTTGCAACCTGATGGAGGTCAGTATAGATGGACTTATAGAACAAGTCCCACACACAGCTAGAAGCCCAAATATTTTTTCAGAGGTAGATGCAGAAAAAAATTATATTCAGTTTGCAACCTGATGGAGGTCTGTATAGATGGATTAATAGAACAAGTCCCAGACACAGCTAGAAGCCCAATATTTTTTCAGAGGTAGATGCAGAAAAATATATATTCAGTTTGCAACCTGATGGAGGTCTGTATAGATGGATTAATAGAACAAGTCCCACACACAGCTAGAAGCCCAATATTTTTTCAGAGGTAGATGCAGAAAAAAATATATTCAGTTTGCAACCTGATGGAGGTCAGTATAGATGGACTAATAGAACAAGTCCCACACACTGCTAGAAGGCCAAACATTTTTTCAGAGCTACATGCAGAAAAATATTATATTCAATTTGCAACCTGATGGAGGTCAGTATAGATGGACTAATAGAACAAGTCCCACACACAGCTAGAAGGCCAAATATTTTTTCAGAGGTAGATGCAGAAAAAAATTATATTCAGTTTGCAACCTTATGGAGGTCAGTATAGATGGACTAATAGAACAAGTCCCACACACAGCTAGAAGCCCAATATTTTTTCAGAGGTAGATGCAGAAAAAAATATATTCAGTTTGCAACCTGATGGAGGTCAGTATAGATGGACTAATAGAACAAGTCCCACACACTGCTAGAAGGCCAAACATTTTTTCAGAGCTAGATGCAGAAAAATATTATATTCAATTTGCAACCTGATGGAGGTCAGTATAGATGGACTAATAGAACAAGTCCCACACACAGCTAGAAGGCCAAATATTTTTTCAGAGGTAGATGCAGAAAAAAATTATATTCAGTTTGCAACCTTATGGAGGTCAGTATAGATGGACTAATAGAACAAGTCCCACACACAGCTAGAAGCCCAAATATTTTTTCAGAGGTAGATGCAGAAAAAAATTATATTCAGTTTGCAACCTGATGGAGGTCAGTATAGATGGACTAATAGAACAAGTCCCACACACTGCTAGAAGGCCAAACATTTTTTCAGAGCTAGATGCAGAAAAATATTATATTCAATTTGCAACCTGATGGAGGTCAGTATAGATGGACTAATAGAACAAGTCCCACACACAGCTAGAAGGCCAAATATTTTTTCAGAGGTAGATGCAGAAAAAAATATATTCAGTTTGCAACCTGATGGAGGTCAGTATAGATGGACTAATAGAACAAGTCCCACACACAGCTAGAATACCAAATATTTTTTCAGAGGTAGATGCAGAAAAAAATTATATTCAGTTTGCAACCTTATGGAGGTCAGTATAGATGGACTAATAGAACAAGTCCCACACACAGCTAGAAGCCCAAATATTTTTTCAGAGGTAGATGCAGAAAAAAATTATATTCAGTTTGCAACCTGATGGAGGTCTGTATAGATGGATTAATAGAACAAGTCCCACACACAGCTAGAAGCCCAATATTTTTTCAGAGGTAGATGCAGAAAAATATATATTCAGTTTGCAACCTGATGGAGGTCTGTATAGATGGATTAATAGAACAAGTCCCACACACAGCTAGAAGCCCAATATTTTTTCAGAGGTAGATGCAGAAAAAAATATATTCAGTTTGCAACCTGATGGAGATCTGTATAGATGGATTAATAGAACAAGTCCCACACACAGCTAGAAGCCCAATATTTTTTCAGAGGTAGATGAAGAAAAAAATATATTCAGTTTGCAACCTGATGGAGGTCAGTATAGATGGACTAATAGAACAAGTCCCACACACTGCTAGAAGGCCAAACATTTTTTCAGAGCTAGATGCAGAAAAATATTATATTCAATTTGCAACCTGATGGAGGTCAGTATAGATGGACTAATAGAACAAGTCCCACACACAGCTAGAAGCCCAAATATTTTTTCAGAGGTAGATGCAGAAAAAAATTATATTCAGTTTGCAACCTTATGGAGGTCTGTATAGATGGATTAATAGAACAAGTCCCACACACAGCTAGAAGCCCAATATTTTTTCAGAGGTAGATGCAGAAAAAAATATATTCAGTTTGCAACCTGATGGAGGTCTGTATAGATGGATTAATAGAACAAGTCCCACACACAGCTAGAAGCCCAATATTTTTTCAGAGGTAGATGCAGAAAAAAATATATTCAGTTTGCAACTTGATGGAGGTCTGTATAGATGGATTAATAGAACAAGTCCACACACAGCTAGAAGCCCAATATTTTTTCAGAGGTAGATGCAGAAAAAAATATATTCAGTTTGCAACCTGATGGAGGTCAGTATAGATGGACTAATAGAACAAGTCCCACACACTGCTAGAAGGCCAAACATTTTTTCAGAGCTAGATGCAGAAAAATATTATATTCTATTTGCAACCTGATGGAGGTCAGTATGAATGGACTAATAGAACAAGTCCCACACACAGCTAGAAGGCCAAATATTTTTTCAGAGGTAGATGCAGAATAAAATTATATTCAGTTTGCAACCTTATGGAGGTCAGTATAGATGGACTAATAGAACAAGTCCCACACACAGCTAGAAGCCCAAATATTTTTTCAGAGGTAGATGCAGAAAAAAATTATATTCAGTTTGCAACCTGATGGAGGTCTGTATAGATGGATTAATAGAACAAGTCCCACACACAGCTAGAAGCCCAATATTTTTTCAGAGGTAGATGCAGAAAAATATATATTCAGTTTGCAACCTGATGGAGGTCTGTATAGATGGATTAATAGAACAAGTCCCACACACAGCTAGAAGCCCAATATTTTTTCAGAGGTAGATGCAGAAAAAAATATATTCAGTTTGCAACCTGATGGAGATCTGTTTAGATGGATTAATAGAACAAGTCCCACACACAGCTAGAAGCCCAATATTTTTTCAGAGGTAGATGAAGAAAAAAATATATTCAGTTTGCAACCTGATGGAGGTCAGTATAGATGGACTAATAGAACAAGTCCCACACACTGCTAGAAGGCCAAACATTTTTTCAGAGCTAGATGCAGAAAAATATTATATTCAATTTGCAACCTGATGGAGGTCAGTATAGATGGACTAATAGAACAAGTCCCACACACAGCTAGAAGCCCAAATATTTTTTCAGAGGTAGATGCAGAAAAAAATTATATTCAGTTTGCAACCTTATGGAGGTCAGTATAGATGGACTAATAGAACAAGTCCCACACACAGCTAGAAGCCCAAATATTTTTTCAGAGGTAGATGCAGAAAAAAATTATATTCAGTTTGCAACCTGATGGAGGTCTGTATAGATGGATTAATAGAACAAGTCCCACACACAGCTAGAAGCCCAATATTTTTTCAGAGGTAGATGCAGAAAAAAATATATTCAGTTTGCAACCTGATGGAGGTCTGTATAGATGGATTAATAGAACAAGTCCCACACACAGCTAGAAGCCCAATATTTTTTCAGAGGTAGATGCAGAAAAAAATATATTCAGTTTGCAACTTGATGGAGGTCTGTATAGATGGATTAATAGAACAAGTCCCACACACAGCTAGAAGCCCAATATTTTTTCAGAGGTAGATGCAGAAAAAAATATATTCAGTTTGCAACCTGATGGAGGTCAGTATAGATGGACTAATAGAACAAGTCCCACACACTGCTAGAAGGCCAAACATTTTTTCAGAGCTAGATGCAGAAAAATATTATATTCTATTTGCAACCTGATGGAGGTCAGTATGAATGGACTAATAGAACAAGTCCCACACACAGCTAGAAGGCCAAATATTTTTTCAGAGGTAGATGCAGAAAAAAATTATATTCAGTTTGCAAGCTTATGGAGGTCAGTATAGATGGACTAATAGAACAAGTCCCACACACAGCTAGAAGCCCAAATGTTTTTTCAGAGGTAGATGCAGAAAAAAATTATATTCAGTTTGCAACCTGATGGAGGTCTGTATAGATGGATTAATAGAACAAGTCCCACACACAGCTAGAAGCCCAATATTTTTTCAGAGGTAGATGCAGAAAAAAATATATTCAGTTTGCAACCTGATGGAGGTCTGTATAGATGGATTAATAGAACAAGTCCCACACACAGCTAGAAGCCCAATATTTTTTCAGAGGTAGATGCAGAAAAAAATATATTCAGTTTGCAACCTGATGGAGGTCAGTATAGATGGACTAATAGAACAAGTCCCACACACAGCTAGAAGCCCAAATATTTTTTCAGAGGTAGATGCAGAAAAAAATTATATTCAGTTTGCAACCTGATGGAGGTCTGTATAGATGGATTAATAGAACAAGTCCCACACACAGCTAGAAGCCCAATATTTTTTCAGAGGTAGATGCAGAAAAAAATATATTCAGTTTGCAACCTGATGGAGGTCAGTATAGATGGACTAATAGAACAAGTCCCACACACTGCTAGAAGGCCAAACACTTTTTCAGAGCTAGATGCAGAAAAATATTATATTCAATTTGCAACCTGATGGAGGTCAGTATAGATGGACTAATAGAACAAGTCCCACACACAGCTAGAAGGCCAAATATTTTTTCAGAGGTAGATGCAGAAAAAAATTATATTCAGTTTGCAACCTTATGGAGGTCAGTATAGATGGACTAATAGAACAAGTCCCACACACAGCTAGAAGCCCAATTATTTTTTCAGAGGTAGATGCAGAAAAAAATTATATTCAGTTTGCAACCTGATGGAGGTCTGTATAGATGGATTAATAGAACAAGTCCCACACACAGCTAGAAGCCCAATATTTTTTCAGAGGTAGATGCAGAAAAAAATATATTCAGTTTGCAACCTGATGGAGGTCAGTATAGATGGACTAATAGAACAAGTCCCACACACAGCTAGAAGCCCAAATATTTTTTCAGAGGTAGATGCAGAAAAAAATGATATTCAGTTTGCAACCTGATGGAGGTCTGTATAGATGGATTAATAGAACAAGTCCCACACACAGCTAGAAGCCCAATATTTTTTCAGAGGTAGATGCAGAAAAAAATATATTCAGTTTGCAACCTGATGGAGGTCAGTATAGATGGACTAATAGAACAAGTCCCACACACTGCTAGAAGGCCAAACACTTTTTCAGAGCTAGATGCAGAAAAATATTATATTCAATTTGCAACCTGATGGAGGTCAGTATAGATGGACTAATAGAACAAGTCCCACACACAGCTAGAAGGCCAAATATTTTTTCAGAGGTAGATGCAGAAAAAAATTATATTCAGTTTGCAACCTTATGGAGGTCAGTATAGATGGACTAATAGAACAAGTCCCACACACAGCTAGAAGCCCAATTATTTTTTCAGAGGTAGATGCAGAAAAAAATTATATTCAGTTTGCAACCTGATGGAGGTCTGTATAGATGGATTAATAGAACAAGTCCCACACACAGCTAGAAGCCCAATATTTTTTCAGAGGTAGATGCAGAAAAAATATATTCAGTTTGCAACCTGATGGAGGTCAGTATAGATGGATTAATAGAACAAGTCCCACACACAGCTAGAAGCCCAATATTTTTTCAGAGGTAGATGCAGAAAAAAATATATTTAGTTTGCAACTTGATGGAGGTCAGTATAGATGGACTAATAGAACAAGTCCCACACACTGCTAGAAGGCCAAACATTTTTTCAGAGCTAGATGCAGAAAAATATTATATTCAATTTGCAACCTGATGGAGGTCAGTATAGATGGACTAATAGAACAAGTCCCACACATAGCTAGAAGGCCAAATATTTTTTCAGCGGTAGATGCAGAAAAAATATATATTCAGTTTGCAACCTTATGGAGGTCAGTATAGATGGACTAATAGAACAAGTCCCACACACAGCTAGAAGCCCAAATATTTTTTCAGAGGTAGATGCAGAAAAAAATTATATTCAGTTTGCAACCTGATGGAGGTCTGTATAGATGGATTAATAGAACAAGTCCCACACACAGCTAGAAGCCCAATATTTTTTCAGAGGTAGATGCAGAAAAAAATATATTCAGTTTGCAACCTGATGGAGGTCTGTATAGATGGATTAATAGAACAAGTCACACACACTGCTAGAAGGCCAAACATTTTTTCAGAGCTAGATGCAGAAAAATATTATATTCAATTTGCAACCTGATGGAGGTCAGTATAGATGGACTAATAGAACAAGTCCCACACACAGCTAGAAGGCCAAATATTTTTTCAGAGGTAGATGCAGAAAAAAATTATATTCAGTTTGCAACCTTATGGAGGTCAGTATAGATGGACTAATAGAACAAGTCCCACACACAGCTAGAAGCCCAAATATTTTTTCAGAGGTAGATGCAGAAAAAAATTATACTCAGTTTGCAACCTGATGGAGGTCTGTATAGATGGATTAATAGAACAAGTCCCACACACAGCTAGAAGCCCAATATTTTTTCAGAGGTAGATGCAGAAAAAAATATATTCAGTTTGCAACCTGATGGAGGTCTGTATAGATGGATTAATAGAACAAGTCCCACACACAGCTAGAAGCCCAATATTTTTTCAGAGGTAGATGCAGAAAAAAATATATTCAGTTTGCAACCTGATGGAGGTCTGTATAGATGGATTAATAGAACAAGTCCCACACACAGCTAGAAGCCCAATATTTTTTCAGAGGTAGATGCAGAAAAAAATATATTCAGTTTGCAACCTGATGGAGGTCAGTATAGATGGACTAATAGAACAAGTCCCACACACTGCTGGAAGGCCAAACATTTTTTCAGAGCTAGATGCAGAAAAATATTATATTCAATTTGCAACCTGATGGAGGTCAGTATAGATGGACTAATAGAACAAGTCCCACACACAGCTAGATGGCCAAATATTTTTTCAGAGGTAGATGCAGAAAAAAATTATATTCAGTTTGCAACCTTACGGAGGTCAGTATAGATGGACTAATAGAACAAGTCCCACACACAGCTAGAATACCAAATATTTTTTCAGAGGTAGATGCAGAAAAAAATTATATTCAGTTTGCAACCTGATGGAGGTCTGTATAGATGGATTAATAGAACAAGTCCCACACACAGCTAGAAGCCCAATATTTTTTCAGAGGTAGATGCAGAAAAAAATATATTCAGTTTGCAACCTGATGGAGGTCTGTATGGATGGATTAATAGAACAAGTCCCACACACAGCTAGAAGCCCAATATTTTTTCAGAGGTAGATGCAGAAAAAAATATATTCAGTTTGCAACCTGATGGAGGTCTGTATAGATGGATTATTAGAACAAGTCCCACACACAGCTGGAAGCCCAATATTGTTTCAGAGGTAGATGCAGAAAAAAATATATTCAGTTTGCAACCTGATGGAGGTCAGTATAGATGGACTAATAGAACAAGTCCCACACACTGCTAGAAGGCCAAACATTTTTTCAGAGCTAGATGCAGAAAAATATTATATTCAATTTGCAACCTGATGGAGGTCAGTATAGATGGACTAATAGAACAAGTCCCACACACTGCTAGAAGGCCAAATATTTTTTCAAAGGTAGATGCAGAAAAAAATTATATTCAGTTTGCAACCTTATGGAGGTCAGTATAGATGGACTAATAGAACAAGTCCCACACACAGCTAGAAGCCCAAATATTTTTTCAGAGGTAGATGCAGAAAAAAATTATATTCAGTTTCCAACCTGATGGAGGTCCGTATAGATGGATTAATAGAACAAGTCTCACACACAGCTAGAAGCCCAATATTTTTTCAGAGGTAGATGCAGAAAAAAATATATTCAGTTTGCAACCTGATGGAGGTCTGTATAGATGGATTAATAGAACAAGTCCCACACACAGCTAGAAGACCAATATTTTTTCAGAGGTAGATGCAGAAAAAAATATATTCAGTTTGCAACCTGATGGAGGTCTGTATAGATGGATTAATAGAACAAGTCCCACACACAGCTAGAAGCCCAATATTTTTTCAGAGGTAGATGCAGAAAAAAATATATTCAGTTTGCAACTTGATGGAGGTCAGTATAGATGGACTAATAAAACAAGTCCCACACACTGCTTGAAGGCCAAACATTTTTTCAGAGCTAGATGCAGAAAAATATTATATTCAATTTGCAACCTGATGGAGGTCAGTATAGATGGACTAATAGAACAAGTCCCACACACAGCTAGAAGGCCAAATATTTTTTCAGAGGTAGATGCAGAAAAAAATTATATTCAGTTTGCAACCTTATGGAGGTCAGTATAGATGGACTAATAGAACAATCCCACACACAGCTAGAAGCCCAAATATTTTTTCAGAGGTAGATGCAGAAAAAAATTATATTCAGTTTGCAACCTGATGGAGGTCTGTATAGATGGATTAATAGAACAAGTCCCACACACAGCTAGAAGCCCAATATTTTTTCAGAGGTAGATGCAGAAAAAAATATATTCAGTTTGCAACCTGATGGAGGTCTGTATAGATGGATTAATAGAACAAGTCCCACACACAGCTAGAAGCCCAATATTTTTTCAGAGGTAGATGCAGAAAAAAATATATTCAGTTTGCAACCTGATGGAGGTCAGTATAGATGGATTAATAGAACAAGTCCCACACACAGCTAGAAGCCCAATATTTTTTCAGAGGTAGATGCAGAAAAAAATATATTCAGTTTGCAACTTGATGGAGGTCAGTATAGATGGACTAATAGAACAAGTCCCACACACTGCTAGAAGGCCAAACATTTTTTCAGAGCTAGATGCAGAAAAATATTATATTCAATTTGCAACCTGATGGAGGTCAGTATAGATGGACTAATAGAACAAGTCCCACACACAGCTAGAAGGCCAAATATTTTTTCAGAGGTAGATGCAGAAAAAAAATATATTCAGTTTGCAACCTTATGGAGGTCAGTATAGATGGACTAATAGAACAAGTCCCACACACAGCTAGAAGCCCAAATATTTTTTCAGAGGTAGATGCAGAAAAAAATTATATTCAGTTTGCAACCTGA
This sequence comes from Phyllobates terribilis, assembly GCF_046119375.1. NCBI lineage: Eukaryota > Metazoa > Chordata > Amphibia > Anura > Dendrobatidae > Phyllobates > Phyllobates terribilis. The sequence continues at coordinate 192,443,488 of NW_027362772.1, read as the reverse complement.
TGGAGGTCTGTATAGATGGATTAATAGAACAAGTCCCACACACAGCTAGAAGCCCAATATTTTTTCAGAGGTAGATGCAGAAAAAAATATATTCAGTTTGCAACCTGATGGAGGTCTGTATAGATGGATTAATAGAACAAGTCACACACACTGCTAGAAGGCCAAACATTTTTTCAGAGCTAGATGCAGAAAAATATTATATTCAATTTGCAACCTGATGGAGGTCAGTATAGATGGACTAATAGAACAAGTCCCACACACAGCTAGAAGGCCAAATATTTTTTCAGAGGTAGATGCAGAAAAAAATTATATTCAGTTTGCAACCTTATGGAGGTCAGTATAGATGGACTAATAGAACAAGTCCCACACACAGCTAGAAGCCCAAATATTTTTTCAGAGGTAGATGCAGAAAAAAATTATACTCAGTTTGCAACCTGATGGAGGTCTGTATAGATGGATTAATAGAACAAGTCCCACACACAGCTAGAAGCCCAATATTTTTTCAGAGGTAGATGCAGAAAAAAATATATTCAGTTTGCAACCTGATGGAGGTCTGTATAGATGGATTAATAGAACAAGTCCCACACACAGCTAGAAGCCCAATATTTTTTCAGAGGTAGATGCAGAAAAAAATATATTCAGTTTGCAACCTGATGGAGGTCTGTATAGATGGATTAATAGAACAAGTCCCACACACAGCTAGAAGCCCAATATTTTTTCAGAGGTAGATGCAGAAAAAAATATATTCAGTTTGCAACCTGATGGAGGTCAGTATAGATGGACTAATAGAACAAGTCCCACACACTGCTAGAAGGCCAAACATTTTTTCAGAGCTAGATGCAGAAAAATATTATATTCAATTTGCAACCTGATGGAGGTCAGTATAGATGGACTAATAGAACAAGTCCCACACACAGCTAGATGGCCAAATATTTTTTCAGAGGTAGATGCAGAAAAAAATTATATTCAGTTTGCAACCTTACGGAGGTCAGTATAGATGGACTAATAGAACAAGTCCCACACACAGCTAGAATACCAAATATTTTTTCAGAGGTAGATGCAGAAAAAAATTATATTCAGTTTGCAACCTGATGGAGGTCTGTATAGATGGATTAATAGAACAAGTCCCACACACAGCTAGAAGCCCAATATTTTTTCAGAGGTAGATGCAGAAAAAAATATATTCAGTTTGCAACCTGATGGAGGTCTGTATAGATGGATTAATAGAACAAGTCCCACACACAGCTAGAAGCCCAATATTTTTTCAGAGGTAGATGCAGAAAAAAATATATTCAGTTTGCAACCTGATGGAGGTCTGTATAGATGGATTATTAGAACAAGTCCCACACACAGCTAGAAGCCCAATATTGTTTCAGAGGTAGATGCAGAAAAAAATATATTCAGTTTGCAACCTGATGGAGGTCAGTATAGATGGACTAATAGAACAAGTCCCACACACTGCTAGAAGGCCAAACATTTTTTCAGAGCTAGATGCAGAAAAATATTATATTCAATTTGCAACCTGATGGAGGTCAGTATAGATGGACTAATAGAACAAGTCCCACACACTGCTAGAAGGCCAAATATTTTTTCAAAGGTAGATGCAGAAAAAAATTATATTCAGTTTGCAACCTTATGGAGGTCAGTATAGATGGACTAATAGAACAAGTCCCACACACAGCTAGAAGCCCAAATATTTTTTCAGAGGTAGATGCAGAAAAAAATTATATTTAATTTGCAACCTGATGGAGGTCAGTATAGATGGACGAATAGAACAAGTCCCACACACAGGTAGAAGGCCAAATATTTTTTCAGAGGTAGATGCAGAAAAAAATTATATTCAGTTTGCAACCTGATGGAGGTCAGTATAGATGGACTAATAGAACAAGTCCCACACACTGCTAGAAGGCCAAACATTCTTTCAGAGCTAGATGCAGAAAAATATTATATTTAATTTGCAACCTTATGGAGGTCAGTATAGATGGACGAATAGAACAAGTCCCACACACAGGTAGAAGGCCAAATATTTTTTCAGAGGTAGATGCAGAAAAAAATTATATTCAGTTTGCAACCTTATGGAGGTCAGTATAGATGGACTAATAGAACAAGTCCCACACACAGCTAGAAGCCCAATATTTTTTCAGAGGTAGATGCAGAAAAAAATATATTCAGTTTGCAACCTGATGGAGGTCAGTATAGATGGACTAATAGAACAAGTCCCACACACTGCTAGAAGGCCAAACATTTTTTCAGAGCTAGATGCAGAAAAATATTATATTCAATTTGCAACCTGATGGAGGTCAGTATAGATGGACTAATAGAACAAGTCCCACACACAGCTAGAAGGCCAAATATTTTTTCAGAGGTAGATGCAGAAAAAAATTATATTCAGTTTGCAACCTTATGGAGGTCAGTATAGATGGACTAATAGAACAAGTCCCACACACAGCTAGAAGCCCAAATATTTTTTCAGAGGTAGATGCAGAAAAAAATTATATTCAATTTGCAACCTGATGGAGGTCAGTATAGATGGACTAATAGAACAAGTCCCACACACAGCTAGAATACCAAATATTTTTTCAGAGGTAGATGCAGAAAAAAATTATATTCAGTTTGCAACCTTATGGAGGTCAGTATAGATGGACTAATAGAACAAGTCCCACACACAGCTAGAAGCCCAAATATTTTTTCAGAGGTAGATGCAGAAAAAAATTATATTCAGTTTCCAACCTGATGGAGGTCCGTATAGATGGATTAATAGAACAAGTCTCACACACAGCTAGAAGCCCAATATTTTTTCAGAGGTAGATGCAGAAAAAAATATATTCAGTTTGCAACCTGATGGAGGTCTGTATAGATGGATTAATAGAACAAGTCCCACACACAGCTAGAAGACCAATATTTTTTCAGAGGTAGATGCAGAAAAAAATATATTCAGTTTGCAACCTGATGGAGGTCTGTATAGATGGATTAATAGAACAAGTCCCACACACAGCTAGAAGCCCAATATTTTTTCAGAGGTAGATGCAGAAAAAAATATATTCAGTTTGCAACTTGATGGAGGTCAGTATAGATGGACTAATAAAACAAGTCCCACACACTGCTTGAAGGCCAAACATTTTTTCAGAGCTAGATGCAGAAAAATATTATATTCAATTTGCAACCTGATGGAGGTCAGTATAGATGGACTAATAGAACAAGTCCCACACACAGCTAGAAGACCAAATATTTTTTCAGAGGTAGATGCAGAAAAAAATTATATTCAGTTTGCAACCTTATGGAGGTCAGTATAGATGGACTAATAGAACAATCCCACACACAGCTAGAAGCCCAAATATTTTTTCAGAGGTAGATGCAGAAAAAAATAATAATCAGTTTGCAACCTGATGGAGGTCTGTATAGATGGATTAATAGAACAAGTCCCACACACAGCTAGAAGCCCAATATTTTTTCAGAGGTAGATGCAGAAAAAAATATATTCAGTTTGCAACCTGATGGAGGTCTGTATAGATGGATTAATAGAACAAGTCCCACACACAGCTAGAAGCCCAATATTTTTTCAGAGGTAGATGCAGAAAAAAATATATTCAGTTTGCAACCTGATGGAGGTCAGTATAGATGGATTAATAGAACAAGTCCCACACACAGCTAGAAGCCCAATATTTTTTCAGAGGTAGATGCAGAAAAAAATATATTCAGTTTGCAACTTGATGGAGGTCAGTATAGATGGACTAATAGAACAAGTCCCACACACTGCTAGAAGGCCAAACATTTTTTCAGAGCTAGATGCAGAAAAATATTATATTCAATTTGCAACCTGATGGAGGTCAGTATAGATGGACTAATAGAACAAGTCCCACACACAGCTAGAAGGCCAAATATTTTTTCAGAGGTAGATGCAGAAAAAAAATATATTCAGTTTTCAACCTTATGGAGGTCAGTATAGATGGACTAATAGAACAAGTCCCACACACAGCTAGAAGCCCAAATATTTTTTCAGAGGTAGATGCAGAAAAAAATTATATTCAGTTTGCAAAATGATGGAGGTCTGTATAGATGGATTAATAGAACAAGTCCCACACACAGCTAGAAGCCCAATATTTTTTCAGAGGTAGATGCAGAAAAAAATATATTCAGTTTGCAACCTGATGGAGGTCTGTATAGATGGATTAATAGAACAAGTCACACACACTGCTAGAAGGCCAAACATTTTTTCAGAGCTAGATGCAGAAAAATATTATATTCAATTTGCAACCTGATGGAGGTCAGTATAGATGGACTAATAGAACAAGTCCCACACACAGCTAGAAGGCCAAATATTTTTTCAGAGGTAGATGCAGAAAAAAATTATATTCAGTTTGCAACCTTATGGAGGTCAGTATAGATGGACTAATAGAACAAGTCCCACACACAGCTAGAAGCCCAAATATTTTTTCAGAGGTAGATGCAGAAAAAAATTATACTCAGTTTGCAACCTGAGGGAGGTCTGTATAGATGGATTAATAGAACAAGTCCCACACACAGCTAGAAGCCCAATATTTTTTCAGAGGTAGATGCAGAAAAAAATATATTCAGTTTGCAACCTGATGAAGGTCTGTATAGATGGATTAATAGAACAAGTCCCACACACAGCTAGAAGCCCAATATTTTTTCAGAGGTAGATGCGGAAAAAAATATATTCAGTTTGCAACCTGATGGAGGTCAGTATAGATGGACTAATAGAACAAGTCCAACACACAGCTAGAATACCAAATATTTTTTCAGAGGTAGATGCAGAAAAAAATTATATTCAGTTTGCAACCTTACGGAGGTCAGTATAGATGGACTAATAGAACAAGTCCCACACACAGCTAGAATACCAAATATTTTTTCAGAGGTAGATGCAGAAAAAAATTATATTCAGTTTGCAACCTGATGGAGGTCTGTATAGATGGATTAATAGAACAAGTCCCATACACAGCTAGAAGCCCAATATTTTTTCAGAGGTAGATGCACAAAAAAATATATTCAGTTTGCAACCTGATGGAGGTCTGTATAGATGGATTAATAGAACAAGTCCCACACACAGCTAGAAGCCCAATATTTTTTCAGAGGTAGATGCAGAAAAAAATATATTCAGTTTGCAACCTGATGGAGGTCTGTATAGATGGATTATTAGAACAAGTCCCACACACAGCTAGAAGCCCAATATTTTTTCAGAGGTAGATGCAGAAAAAAATATATTCAGTTTGCAACCTGATGGAGGTCTGTATAGATGGATTATTAGAACAAGTCCCACACACAGCTAGAAGCCCAACATTTTTTCAGAGCTAGATGCAGAAAAATATTATATTCACTTTGCAACCTTATGGAGGTCAGTATAGATGGACTAATAGAACAAGTCCCACACACAGCTAGAAGCCCAAATATTTTTTCAGAGGTAGATGCAGAAAAAAATTATATTCAGTTTGCAACCTGATGGAGGTCTGTATAGATGGATTAATAGAACAAGTCCCACACACAGCTAGAAGCCCAATATTTTTTCAGAGGTAGATGCAGAAAAAAATATATTCAGTTTGCAACCTGATGGAGGTCTGTATAGATGGATTAATAGAACAAGTCACACACACTGCTAGAAGGCCAAACATTTTTTCAGAGCTAGATGCAGAAAAATATTATATTCAATTTGCAACCTGATGGAGGTCAGTATAGATGGACTAATAGAACAAGTCCCACACACAGCTAGAAGGCCAAATATTTTTTCAGAGGTAGATGCAGAAAAAAATTATATTCAGTTTGCAACCTTATGGAGGTCAGTATAGATGGACTAATAGAACAAGTCCCACACACAGCTAGAAGCCCAAATATTTTTTCAGAGGTAGATGCAGAAAAAAATTATACTCAGTTTGCAACCTGATGGAGGTCTGTATAGATGGATTAATAGAACAAGTCCCACACACAGCTAGAAGCCCAATATTTTTTCAGAGGTAGATGCAGAAAAAAATATATTCAGTTTGCAACCTGATGAAGGTCTGTATAGATGGATTAATAGAACAAGTCCCACACACAGCTAGAAGCCCAATATTTTTTCAGAGGTAGATGCAGAAAAAAATATATTCAGTTTGCAACCTGATGGAGGTCAGTATAGATGGACTAATAGAACAAGTCCAACACACAGCTAGAATACCAAATATTTTTTCAGAGGTAGATGCAGAAAAAAATTATATTCAGTTTGCAACCTTACGGAGGTCAGTATAGATGGACTCATAGAACAAGTCCCACACACAGCTAGAATACCAAATATTTTTTCAGAGGTAGATGCAGAAAAAAATTATATTCAGTTTGCAACCTGATGGAGGTCTGTATAGATGGATTAATAGAACAAGTCCCATACACAGCTAGAAGCCCAATATTTTTTCAGAGGTAGATGCACAAAAAAATATATTCAGTTTGCAACCTGATGGAGGTCTGTATAGATGGATTAATAGAACAAGTCCCACACACAGCTAGAAGCCCAATATTTTTTCAGAGGTAGATGCAGAAAAAAATATATTCAGTTTGCAACCTGATGGAGGTCTGTATAGATGGATTATTAGAACAAGTCCCACACACAGCTAGAAGCCCAATATTTTTTCAGAGGTAGATGCAGAAAAAAATATATTCAGTTTGCAACCTGATGGAGGTCTGTATAGATGGATTATTAGAACAAGTCCCACACACAGCTAGAAGCCCAACATTTTTTCAGAGCTAGATGCAGAAAAATATTATATTCACTTTGCAACCTGATGGAGGTCAGTATAGATGGACTAATAGAACAAGTCCCACACACAGCTAGAAGGCCAAATATTTTTTCAGAGGTAGATGCAGAAAAAAATTATATTCAGTTTGCAACCTTATGGAGATCAGTATAGATGGACTAATAGAACAAGTCCCACACACAGCTAGAAGCCCAAATATTTTTTCAGAGGTAGATGGAGAAAAAAATTATATTCAGTTTGCAACCTGATGGAGGTCTGTATAGATGGATTAATAGAACAAGTCCCACACACAGCTAGAAGCCCAATATTTTTTCAGAGGTAGATGCAGAAAAAAATATATTCAGTTTGCAACCTGATGGAGGTCTGTATAGATGGATTAATAGAACAAGTCCCACACACAGCTAGAAGCCCAATATTTTTTCAGAGGTAGATGCAGAAAAAAATATATTCAGTTTGCAACCTGATGGAGGTCTGTATAGATGGATTAATAGAACAAGTCCCACACACAGCTAGAAGCCCAATATTTTTTCAGAGGTACATGCAGAAAAAAATATATTCAGTTTGCAACCTGATGGAGGTCAGTATAGATGGACTAATAGAACAAGTCCCACACACTGCTAGAAGGCCAAACATTTTTTCAGAGCTAGATGCAGAAAAATATTATATTCAATTTGCAACCTGATGGAGGTCAGTATAGATGGACTAATAGAACAAGTCCCACACACAGCTAGATGGCCAAATATTTTTTCAGAGGTAGATGCAGAAAAAAATTATATTCAGTTTGCAACCTTACGGAGGTCAGTATAGATGGACTAATAGAACAAGTCCCACACACAGCTAGAATACCAAATATTTTTTCAGAGGTAGATGCAGAAAAAAATTATATTCAGTTTGCAACCTGATGGAGGTCTGTATAGATGGATTAATAGAACAAGTCCCACACACAGCTAGAAGCCCAATATTTTTTCAGAGGTAGATGCAGAAAAAAATATATTCAGTTTGCAACCTGATGGAGGTCTGTATAGATGGATTAATAGAACAAGTCCCACACACAGCTAGAAGCCCAATATTTTTTCAGAGGTAGATGCAGAAAAAAATATATTCAGTTTGCAACCTGATGGAGGTCTGTATAGATGGATTATTAGAACAAGTCCCACACACAGCTAGAAGCCCAATATTGTTTCAGAGGTAGATGCAGAAAAAAATATATTCAGTTTGCAACCTGATGGAGGTCAGTATAGATGGACTAATAGAACAAGTCCCACACACTGCTAGAAGGCCAAACATTTTTTCAGAGCTAGATGCAGAAAAATATTATATTCAATTTGCAACCTGATGGAGGTCAGTATAGATGGACTAATAGAACAAGTCCCACACACAGCTAGAAGGCCAAATATTTTTTCAGAGGTAGATGCAGAAAAAAATTATATTCAGTTTGCAACCTGATGGAGGTCAGTATAGATGGACTAATAGAACAAGTCCCACACACTGCTAGAAGGCCAAACATTTTTTCAGAGCTAGATGCAGAAAAATATTATATTCAATTTGCAACCTGATGGAGGTCAGTATAGATGGACTAATAGAACAAGTCCCACACACAGCTAGAAGGCCAAATATTTTTTCAGAGGTAGATGCAGAAAAAAATTATATTCAGTTTGCAACCTTATGGAGGTCAGTATAGATGGACTAATAGAACAAGTCCCACACACAGCTAGAAGCCCAAATATTTTTTCAGAGGTATATGCAGAAATAAATTATATTCAGTTTGCAACCTGATGGAGGTCTGTATAGATGGATTAATAGAACAAGTCCCACACACAGCTAGAAGCCCAATATTTTTTCAGAGGTAGATGCAGAAAAAAATATATTCAGTTTGCAACCTGATGGAGGTCTGTATAGATGGATTAATAGAACAAGTCCCACACACAGCTAGAAGCCCAATATTTTTTCAGAGGTAGATGCAGAAAAAAATATATTCAGTTTGCAACCTGATGGAGGTCTGTTTAGATGGATTAATAGAACAAGTCCCACACACAGCTAGAAGCCCAATATTTTTTCAGAGGTAGATGCAGAAAAAAATATATTCAGTTTGCAACCTGATGGAGGTCTGTATAGATGGATTAATAGAACAAGTCCCACACACAGCTAGAAGCCCAATATTTTTTCAGAGCTAGATGCAGAAAAAAATTATATTCAATTTGCAACCTGATGGAGGTCAGTATAGATGGACTAATAGAATGATGCTATGCCCAAAAGATTTTACTTCACTAGGTGCAGTAAAAAAATTGGTATTCTATACACAGGTGGTATATCTTGCAACACAGATAGGCTACTCCACTGACTAACACACTCTGCAATAGTCCAAAAAGGATTAGCTTTGCTAGATTCAGCCAAATGCTGTGAAAAAAACTTGCACAGCACTGGCACAGACCTGCCTGGCAAAAACTGATAGGAACTGATGTAACCTAGTCCTGAAAAGGACTCCAATTACAATTAGTCTTTACTCCCACAATCTATCTATTTAAGAGCACAGACCTGCCTTATAAAAGTCGTAGGAAATGCTGTAACCTAGTCCTTAAAAGGACTGCAATCACAACTATTCCCTACTCCCAAGCTATCTGTAGATTTGTGCGAAAATTGGCTTGAAATTAACAAGGTATAGCACACACAGCAACAGCGGTGCCGTCTAACACGCAGCTGCAGCAGTGAGAAAATGGTGGCGACGGGGAAAATGGCTTGGTCTTATAGGGCAAGGACATGTGACATACACTGCCAATGAAACATGCCCTTGCTTGTGTGAAAAAAAGCACTTCGCTCCGTGTGTGCGCTGCTGATAGGCTGACAGATTGCACCTCCCCACTGCAAATGCGGGAAAGAGAAAAAAAAATGGAGATCTTCATTGTTCCTGCAGAGATCCATCCCCTGCCCCTCCCCCCCCACCTACTGATGGGGATGACTCAGTACCCGGGCCTTTGCCTGGCCTTTGGGATGTCGCGGTGGTTGGCTCCCGGGCCCGTACCCTGGGGTCACTCTTTAAAAGGGTGGCTAATTGTTAATTTTATAAGAGTTTGTGACGCCACCTGTGGTATCTGGTGAGAAGCACCAGCGCTGCAGCCATCCACTGAGGCCGGTGATAAGGCAGCTCGATGGTATAGCTCCCCACAGGTGGAGCTAGGCCTCAGAAAAGCGTATGCAGGGGGAATGCAGGACAGGCGAGACCCAGCTGGGTCAGAGCAAGAACGGGAACGGACACGGTAGTCACTTCAGTACCTTTTACTGGTGGAAATTCAGGCACATCCCTGAGCACTGTAGGGTGAAGGGTGCATATCAGGATCCTCCCCAATGAGCGGGTGTAGGGCCTCCTGTTTCTTGCCTCTGTGTAGTAAGTTTCTGACCTGCCTGGAGCTAGGCCTAACTTTGTCTCTGTCCTGCGCTGGCTGACCTTGTGGTAGGGCCTTGTCTTGGAGTTCATGCTTCCAGTATGCGGGGCCTAAGCGTCTCCTGGCTCTGTTACGTATCAGCACCTTAGCGACCCTGGGACTTGTAGTTCTCCGGGGAATCCGGTTATGCCTTACTGGGTCATAGAGATCCCGGTAAGCTCAGATCCGGTGTCCGTTAAATGCTTCGGAGTGAGCTGGTTAAGCTCCTCTTCCCCCTATGTACTAACTCTCCACTCGCCTTCGGCCTACTCGGGCCCTCACTAGGCTATACACACTAACGGCAGCTTGCCGCGCTTTACGGATCTTATGGCGCCGGCACACCTTAAGCTCTAACTGGGCTCCCTGAATCTAGCTAACAGGAGCCTCGTGTTCCACTGCTGAACTATTAACTGAGTTCTCTAGACTAGACTGAGCTCCACTGTAGACTGACCTCTCTTAGGCTTCTCTACTGCAGGAACTCTTCAGAGGAACTGAACTGCCTAGCTCCACCTTCCCTATTTATATCCCTAACGGGCTACCTCTGCTGGTCTGAAGTGGAAGGTGGAGATGTGTGAATGTTTATGGGGGCCTCTTGTGGAGGATTCCATCAATGCACTCTTCTAGGATCTGTGATACCAAGCGCAGCTGGGCGTCACAGATGCTATTGATGACGAGGTTAGGTTGCGCCTTCCTGGACAGAGATGGAGTACTGGAAGCACGTCAACAACTGCATCCTCAACCACAACTCTGCCTCTAACCACAAGTCGTAGTGACTCTTCAGGTCGCATGGGCTCTAAGCGTTGCATAGCCTGGGCATTTTTTCAGATCGATAAGGATGACCCAACTCGTGTTATCTGTAATATTTGTCACCAAAAGCTAAGTAGAGGCCAAAAAATCCATAGTTTGAGTACTTCATGCATGAACCGTCATATGGATATGAAGCATAAGTTGCAGTGGGAAGCTCACTGTGCTACAATGTGGCCTAGCGGGCCGGGCCAACCACTGTCTGCCCCATCTTGTGCATCCGCGGCCTCTTCATCCTCTGTGACTGGAGGGACAGCAGTCACACATGTTTTTGGACGCAGACCTGCCACCTCTTTACCCGCAACAGCCAGTGTGATTGGCAGGTCATTATTTCATTTGGAAGTGGAAACACCAGCTGGTGTTGAGCGTTCTCCGACATCGAGAGCACCACCTTTGGATCAAGGCAACCTAACTTTTCCATCTGGATCTTCCTCACAGACCGGCAAGTTTGCCGGGGACACCCTACTCAACCCCGTCTAAGCACAACAGCAAGCCCTCAGTCCCTCAGATGTGGACAAGTAAAAGACCATTTCCTCCTAGCCATGACAAAGCTAAGAGGTTGAATTTCACCATCTGCAAGCTGTTGGCCACAGAAATGCTGCCTTTCCGCCTGGTGGACACAGAGGATTTTCGAGACCTTATGTCCGTCGCAGTGCCCCAGTACCAGATTCCCAGTCGGCACTACTTCTCAAGGAAAGGTGTGCCTGCGCTCCACCAGCATGTCGCACACAACATCACCGCTTCTTTGAGAAACTGTGTGTGACAGGGTGCATTTCACCACAGACACTTGGGCGAGTAGGCATGGACAGGGGCGTTACATGTCGCTGACTGGGCACTGGCTAACTATGGTGACAGCAGGACAAGGGGCTGCTGTCCAAGTCTTGCCGTCCCCATGAGTTGTACGTCAATCCTCTTTATCTAGAAGTTCCTGCACTGCTTCTGCCTCCTCAACCTCCTCTTGGTCCTCCACCTGCACCCAAAGCCTGTCTGGTAATGCCACCGGCTTTCTAACTGCGCAGAAGGAATCCTGCACACCTCCTTACTATGCTGGCAGCAGGGCTAAATATCATCAGGCGGTGTTTACTTTGAAATGTCTGGGAAATGTGAGTCACACAGCTGAGAAGTTGTGGTCAGCTCTGGAGACCCAGTTTCATGAATGGTTGTCTCCACTGGACCTGCAACCAGGGAAGGCCGTGTGCGACAATGCTGCAAACCTGGGTGCGGCCCTTCGCCGGGGCAATGTCACACACGTGCCTTGTATGGCTCACGTGTTGAACCTGGTTGTCCAGCAATTTTTAGCCCACTATCCCGGACTAGATGGCCTTCTGCAGAGGGCACGGTCACTGTGTGCTCACTTCTGCCGTTCGCATCCCGCAGCTCAACGACTTACATCTCTACAGAAGTCGTTGGGCCTGCCAGTTCACCGGCTGAAATGCGATGTGCCGACACGGTGGAATTCAACTCTGCACATGTTGCAGCGACTGTGGCAGCACCGACAAGCCCTGGTGCAATACATTCTGACGTATAGCCTGGGCCAACGACATCCAGAGGTGGGGCAAATCACGCTGCAGGAGTGGTCTCAGTTCAGGGACCTATGAAGTTGACGCGCCCCCTGGGTCGTGGGGTACCAGGAGCCGGGCCGGTAGACGCTGGGGGTTGTAGTCACTGTGGCGGTGACCCGGTCCGTGACCCAGGGCGCTCAATCCAAGGGTAATTTGTATATATGGATTTTATAATGTCAGACAACGCCACCTGTGGAGTGCGGCCACAGGGGCCGCCGCTGCGGAACAGTCCTCTGAAGCTGGTGGTTTTGCAGCAATGGTATTATTACTCCCCACAGGAAGAGTGTAGCTTCAGGGCAGTGCGGGTGGATGATGGTGGTTGTAGTGCAGAGAGTCAGTAATGAACACAGAGTCCGTGTGACGGAGTCCCAAGATCTTTTCTCACAGTTGTTGCAGTCCAGATTACAGGTACCAGAGCAATCTCCCCCGTCGTGCTGTGCGTACTCAGTGAGGGGCTCAGTCCACCCCCAGATCGCTCCGGAGTACTTAGCAGGACCCCCTTCTGTGTGTCCTTTCTCTGGCCTTCTCCCTGCACCTCACACCCAGTGACACTTCTATCCGGTATCCTCGGGTCTTGGCGGGCGACGTGTGTTCCGTCCCCTGGGTCCTATGTGGCTACCTTCTTAGTGAGACTGGTGTGGACTTTGGCCTGCAGTACATGAAATGCTGCAGCCTCCGGTTTCTAGTTGAGCCTTGCTGTTTCTCCGCTAGTTGAGGGACCGGTCACAATTATCTTGCCTGACCCCTCTACGTCCTGGAAGCAGCTGGCGTACGGGTGGCCTTCTGCATGGCCCGTACCCCTAGGGTCCCTTCGGTTCCTTGAGCCTTCTTGCTCCCACTCCTCTCTTCTCTCCTTCAGTCCTGGGCCTCCCAGGCTAGGCCCGCCTCCGGAGCAGAGCTCATGCAGAGCCTCTGCTCCTGTCACTTCTCCTCCTCTGACTGGCTTGCTCTTTCTAAGATGGCTTCTTATTTATACTCTCCCTGTCATGTGCTCCCCTAAGCTGCTTTCTCCACCCACACCCACTACATAGGACCCTCCCGCCAGCTAGGGACCTGGGACTGTGCTCTCCCTTAGGAACAATCTCGCCCTACCCCCACTGCGGGTATGTGTTGGATGCAGGTGTTAGGGTCCCGAGCCATACTCCTTCCTTACCTGAGGGTGAGATACCACACCTCTGGGTGAGATGCAGTACCTCTGTGGCGACTGAACCCTCAGGGGTGCCACACACCCTTGCTGTTTTGAAATGGCGACAAAGATGTTTAGTGCTGACGCCGATGCCATTATCAGCATGACTATTCCGGTGATTTACATGCTGGAGCACACGTTAAACAGAATTCAGAGTCAGGTGGTGGGACAAGAGGAGGTGGAGGAAGTAGAGGAGGAGTCGTATGCCGAAGGGATAACATCTCCAAGGTCCAGACGGTCGGCAGCACCAAGGCGGCAGGCATGGGAGGGTGGGAGAGAGGGATTAACCAGGGCGCATGGTAGCAGCCAAACTGTTGAGGACAGTGCAGGAGCCGAGGAAGAAGTGGAGGACGAACTGGCGATGGGCATGTAAGACTCATCAGATGAGGGAGACCTTGATCACATTTCTGTTGTGTGAGGTTGGGGGGAGAGGGCAGAGGAAGGAAGCATGATTCTTACCTCGCTACCAACACAACAAGGACTTGGTCCTCCTGGATGCGCAAGACACATGAGTGCCTTCTTGCTGCACTACCTGCAACATGACCCTTGGATTGTCAGAATTCGAAGTAATCCCGACTACTGGGTTGCCACACTCTTAGATCCCCGGTACAAAAGTAAATTTGCCAAAATAATTCCTGCCATAGAAAGGGATTCACGCATGCTGGAGTATCAGCAGAGGCTGTTGCAGAATCTTACATGTGCTTTTCCACAAAACACCAGTGGTGCACGTAGTGAATCTCACAGTTCTAACTTGCAAACCGTGGGACAGTCGAGTCTTCGTCACTCAAACCGTAACAGTAACACAGTATCTGCTGGTAACAGCAATTTTGTGGAATCTTTTCACCACTTTTTTAGACCATCCTTTGCAAGGCCACAGGAGACAAGAAGTCTGACACATAGTCAACGCCTAGAGAGGATGCTACAGGAGTATCTCCAAGTGAACATCGAAACCATGACTGTGTCACTGGACCCTTGCTCATTTTGGGATTCCAATCTGGAAAAATGTCCGGAGCTCGCCACTCACGCCTTGAAGATCTTGTCATGCCCTGCAGCCAGCGTTCTCTCTGAATGTGTGTTCAGCGCTGCTGGTAGTGTGCTGACAGATAAGCGCACGCGGCTGTCTACTGAGAATGTAGACAGACTCACGTTCATAAAGATGAACAAATCATGGATCCGCAAGGAGTTTTCTACCCCTGTGTCATCCTGGGGAGACTAAAAGCTTGAGGATTTGGTAAAATCACCTCACCAACCGTTTTAAGCAACTCTGGGGCAATTGATGCCACTTAAGTGGTGTCTGTGCCACAATTTTTGGAAAAAATTTAGACTCTTTTTGGAGTCCCCTTGCTGTGTTTTATGTGACGTTGGCATCGCCAATTCCAGATGGGTTGGGTGCCCCCCCCCCCCTTTTAACTGTAACAAACTACATATACTATGGCTTGGGGTAACACAGATGGTTGAGTCTGAAGAGCTGTTTACTCAGAGGTCTGCTCCAAAACTTCAGTTTCTGCTAGTCAGCGTAGAATTTTTAACAGCATCTAGCTTAGGCAATACTTTGGGTGCAGTAGCCCAGCTGCATCTAGCCTAGGCAGACTGTGGGCACCCCCAACCAAACCCAGATGCTCAGCCCCCCTACCGCCCCCCTTTCCTTGACAATACAATAATGTAACTCTTACAACTGGATGGGTGAGGATCGGTCACAGCTTTATTAACTCTTTATACTCATTCCATTAGAAAGGCACTTTATTTCTAAAATAATTCAGCTTGTTGCAGCATGACCTGGGTCTCCACACCGGCAAGTTGGCCAACAAGTGTAACTCTCCAACATGTCCTTTCTATTTCCAGGCCACGGAGGATCCTGCGTACTCTTATGCAGGACTCTGACCCCCATCCATCACTCTTAACGCTTCTTCCACTCCGTCCTAGAGTCCTGACAGGAATATGTCCAGTCCAATATTCATTAAGTGAACACCGTCGGGCCATATGAGGCCTGCTTTATCTCCTTCCTGTTGTCGGTGTTGTATCACTACACCACCTCTGTCTCTTCTAAATTTTGCCATCCGAATATTTATTACCCGCCTTGTCCATTCGATGGCCGTGATGTCTCGCACACCTTGCCATACCGCTATCGGCACAATCTCTGACCATACTATAGTTAGTTTTGTGAAAAATTCTCTGAAGCGCTCAGTGTCTAGTTTCATTATTGCCATTTGTTATGCGCTCTTGTGATGACCTAGGTCGTTTCCCCTGGCCTGTATAACTAAGATGACCGGACCTCTTGCCTCTCTCCCGACTTTGATTACCTCCATTAGTACCTGTGGCCATAGCAGGCCTCTAATACCTCTCCAGTTGAAATATGTGTTATGAAACTCTAATTTCCTCCCGCCTGAGCAGACTTTCGCCCTTTTTTCTGCCCAATATATATACGAGTGGCCTATCACCCACACTGTTGGCTTAGCGTCACCTGTAAAAGAAACAAACCACGTTAGGAAAACAAGTTCGGTCTGATGTATCTCGCCAAACACGTGGATTGCCATCTCCCTATCCTCTGAACTTCCGTTTCTGACAGTCCTGCTCTTGCTGCTTCCGTGGCCGCACCGATGCGGAATCAGTGTGTCCCGTAATCTTTGGGGTGGTTCCCTGCCGATGTTATGCATTTATTAAATATAGCTTGGAGCTGGTATCTTGATAATGGCGTTCCATCAATGTGTGATAGGAAGAAATTACTTTGTGATCTGATGGTTATATATGTTTTTACTATTGTCACCCGACTCAGTGTACCGTTTGTGGGTTGTAGAAGTACCCAAAAGCCCCTGCCCGCTGGAACCGTTTTCGATTGGCGTATGCGTAGACGTATTGCATTATTGGCTATGACTACGTCCTGGTGTAATAAGCCTCCACTGGTGGTAATTTTGGATTGAGGGACTAATTCGCTTATACATAGCGACCCGAAGAAGGCAATCGCAAATGCAGTAGACAGTAGTGTTGCTTCAAATTGTGAGTGTCATGTTAATGGTGTTAGGGATATGATGTGAGAAATCAGTTTTAGTGACACGGGACGGGACGTCTACACTCCTGACTTGGCTGACCCCTTTCCCACCCTTTTATGGATTGTCTGATGATGAATCTCTTTGTCACATCTCCCCAATTCAGTAGTTGGAAGTGAAATGCTACTCCGGTCAGACACCGCTGCGCTGACGCCCCTGATATGCCGCTCATCATTAGCTGGTGGAGAAATTCTATGGTGACTTGTAATCTGGCTTGTTCACATTGGTCAACCCGTCTGCCTGCTACTAGTCATGTCCACTCTTCCCATGCCTTACCGTATGCTTGACACGTTGACGGGGCAACTGACGCTCTGATTAATGGCATCAACTATTCGCCACTAGATCCCATAGGATGGGTGGGCGTTGCCCGATGGGTGGGCGTTGGGGAGGAGCTCTGTGAAAATCTGCCAATTGAATTGTGATAAAGCATTAGCAGCAGCTTTAGACCCCTCAGCATCGTGGCTAGCGTGGACCCATACATTGTGTTTTAGGCACAGGAATGCTAGCCGGCGTAGTAGGCCTAGCACTGGGAGAGACGATGATGCTATCTTATTAATGCAGTGCGCTAGGCTGGTGTTTTTTGTTATGAAGCATATATTTTTGTTAGCCAGGAGCGCGCCCCATATTTCTATTGCTACCACTATTGGGAAGAAAAATTATTTCCCGGGCTAGATGCACCTAAAAATTATTATTAATTTCAAAGCTGGTGGAGCTTGGTATAGATGGCCTAATATAATGAGTACCACACACTGCTATTATGCCCAAAATTATTTTCCAGGCAAGATGCAGCTAAAAATTATTAGTAATTTGAAAGCTGGTGGAGCTTAGTATAGATGGCCTAATAGAATGAGTACCACACACTGCTAATATGCCCAAAATTAGTTTACAGACAAGATGCAGCTAAAAATTATTATTAATTTCAAAGCTGGTGGAGCTTGGTATAGATGGCCTAATACAATGAGTACCACACACTGCTAATATGCCCAAAATTATTTTACAGGCAAGATGCAGCTAAAAATTATTATTAATTTCAAAGCTGGTGGAGCTTGGTATAGATGGCCTAATACAATGAGTACCACATACTGCTACTATGCCCAAAATTATTTTCCAGGCAAGATGCAGCTAAAAATTATTAGTAATTTGAAAGCTGGTGGAGCTTAGTATAGATGGTGTAACGGGTCTGGGAGGTGGAACCTCAGAGCAACTATACAAAGGGGCAGTCCTTGTAAGGAAGCGGGTGGCTCCCAGGGAAGGCGGGCAGGTAGTCACGGCAAGTGACAGGGACAGTCTCTGGGTAGAAGGGCAGGTAGTCACGGCAAGTGACAGGGACAGTCTCTGGGTAGAAGGGCAGGAGGTCACGGCAAGTGACGGGGACAGTCTCTTGACAGGCGGATGGTCACGGCAAGTGACAGCAGTGTAAGAGTCTCTAGACAGGCAGGTGGTCGCGGCAAGTGACAGCAGGATAAGAGTCTCTAGACAGGCAGGTGGTCACGGCAAGTGACAGCAGGGAAAGAGTCTCTAGATAG
Source organism: Phyllobates terribilis (assembly GCF_046119375.1). Taxonomy (NCBI): domain Eukaryota; kingdom Metazoa; phylum Chordata; class Amphibia; order Anura; family Dendrobatidae; genus Phyllobates; species Phyllobates terribilis. Next base: position 192,425,210 of record NW_027362772.1, on the reverse strand, counting down.
GCTAGCAGGCAGGTAGCAGGTGAGCGCTCCCAGGTGAGCGGGCAAGAGTCTCTGGACAGGCAGGTGGTCACGGCAAGTGACGGCAGAGCCTCCAGGTAGGCTAGCAGGCAGGTAGCAGGTGAGCGCTCCCAGGTGAGCGGGCAGGAGTCTCTGGACAGGCAGGTGGTCACGGCAAGTGACGGCAGAGCCTCCAGGTAGGCTAGCAGGCAGGTAGCAGGTGAGCGCTCCCAGGTGAGCGGGCGGGCAGATCCATAGACAGGCTGACAGGTGTTGGAAGGCAGACTGTCGGACCGCAGGAGTGCAAGCAGATAGACAGGAATCAGGTAGGTATCAAGCAGAGATCTGGCAGGTAACTGGCAGGTATCTGGTAACGGGACCTGAGGGCTGAAGCAGAGTTGATAGGCTTTGCAACAACATTGCTCAGGCACCTCCATTTTGGAGGAGGTGCCTTATATATGGTGAGGTCCTCCGGCCATTGGCCGGGGACTCCTTGGGACGGCGCGTGCGGCCCCTTTAAGAGAGGGGGAGCGCGCGCATGCCCTAAGCACAGAGGCCAGGAAGCAGTGTGCGCTGCCAGCAGAGCGGGAGGAAGCCACCGGGCACGGAGCGGAGAGGTGAGGGGAACGGCGTCCCTGCCTAACAGGAGGCAGGGACGCCGACGCTACAGTACCCCCCCCTTTTAGGCCCCCCCTTTTTGAGACCAGAGAGAAATTTATCAAGGATGAGAGGGGCATGGATGTTCTCCCGGGGCTCCCATGTTCTCTCCTCAGGACCAAACCCCTTCCAATCCACTAGAAAAAAGGACTTCCTCTTACCCTTTTGGTGGCCAGAATGTTCTCTACCTCAAACTCGTTTTCAGCGGAAACAGGAGCAGGATGCGTACCTGTAGACTTGGAAAAAGAGTTAAGTACCACGGGTTTGAGTAGAGATACATGGAAGGAGTTAGGAATCCGCAAATTGGCCGGGAGTTTCAATTTATAGGCCACCGGGTTGATTTGTTTGATAACTTCCAGTGGGCCGATGAACCGAGGCCCTAACTTGTAGGAAGGAATCTTGAGCCGGACATATTTGGACGAGAGCCAGACCTTATCTCCAGGACGGAATTGTGGTGGATCCAGACGTCTTTTGTCAGCCTGTTTTTTCATCCGCTCGGATGACTGAAGAAGTGCGAATCTGGTACTTTCCCAAATGGAGGAAAATTCGTTAACGAGTGATTCCGCAGCCGGATTGTCCACCGAGGTGGAGACGGGAAACAGGATCCGAGGATGCTGGCCGAAGACTACAAAAAACGGGGATTTGGAGGAAGATTCGCTCTTGTGATTATTGTAGGAAAATTCGGCCCACGGTAAAAGATCCACCCAGTCAGAATGGTGATCATTAACAAAGTGCCGGAGGAAACTGGTTAAAATTTGGTTGATCCGTTCTACTTGGCCATTGGACTGTGGGTGATAAGCAGAAGAAAAGTCCAAGGTGACCCCCAGCAGTTTACACATGGCTCGCCAAAAACGAGAATTGAACTGAACCCCTCGGTCGGATACGATGTGGAGATGAAGACCATGAAGACGGAAGACATGATGGATAAAGTCTTTAGCTAACTCTGATGCAGACGGGAGACCCGGCAGGGGAATAAAGTGAGCCATTTTGGAAAAGCGGTCAGCGACCACCCATATGACCGTACAACCGGCAGAGACAGGGAGGTCCGTTATAAAGTCCATAGCTATATGCTGCCACGGGGCAGCAGGTACAGGAAGAGGACGGAGACGGCTGGCTGGCAGATGTCTCGGAACCTTGTTGCGGGCGCAGGACACACAGACTGAAACAAAGTCTATTACGTACTTGTGCAGGGTAGGCAACCAGTAATGCCGGGTAATAAGCTGGAGGGTCTTTTTCTGACCAGCGTGGCCAGCTAGCTTGGACGAGTGTCCCCAGTGTAGAACCTTCTCACGATCAGGTACAGTTACGAACGTCTTACCGGGTGGAAGACGATTTAGATTCACGGGGGCCACCTGCATTACTTTGGCTGGGTCAATGATGTGTTTAGGCTCCTCCTCAAGATCAGAGACCAAAAAGGATTGGGACAAGGCATCAGCTTTGATGTTTTTGTCAGCCGGGCAAAAATGAAGAATGAAATTAAAGCGGGCGAAGAACAAGGACCACCAGGCTTGGCGCGGGTTAAGTCTCTGGGCGCTCTGGAGGTAAGCCAAGTTCTTGTGGTCCGTGTAAATTATTACTGGGTGAAGAGCCCCCTCAAGCAGGTAACGCCACTCCTCCAGTGCCAGCTTAAAGGCCAACAATTCTCGGTCTCCTATAGAATAATTGCGCTCAGAAGAGGAGAAGAGTTTGGAGAAGAAGCCGCAGGTTACAATTCTTCCGGAAGACGACTTTTGGGTAAGTACCGCTCCGGCTCAGGAGGAGGAAGCGTCAACTTCTAGGAAGAATTGTTTGTTGCCGTCCGGACGATGCAGCACAGGGGCGGAGGAAAAAGCTTGTTTTAAGGAAAGGAAGGCCTCCTCTGCTTCGGGCGGCCATTCTCTAGGATTAGCGCCCTTACGGGTGAGCGCCGAGATAGGGGCAGTCCGGGAAGAGAAGTGCAGAATGAAGAGGCGGTAGTAGTTGGCGAAGCCCAGGAACCGCTGAATAGCCTTCAACCCCTCTGGTCGGGGCCACTTCTGGATGGCAGACAGTTTCTCAGGATTAGTGTTGAGCCACCCCGTAGTGTTCGAGTTCGGTTCGGTTCGTCGAACACCTTCGAACACCGTTAAAACCAATGGCAGGCAAACAAAAACACATAGAAACACATAGAAAACACCTTCAAAGGTGTCCAAAAGCTGACAAACTGCTCAGAAGACATAACTAACACATGGAAAAGTGACAAGTACATATAGTCATGCGAAAAGAAAAGAGGTGGAGGAGTAAAAGGAGGGGGAGGCACAGATATAGGCATGTCATGCCCTTCTAAAATCCAAAAAGTGAGAAGCCGACACGGCCAGTCCATTCCTGCCCGTGCCACCTCCGTGTCGCCGGGTTTGTGCCAGAGCCGCGGTGGACCCTGACGGCCAGCCCCCCTCTCCCAATACTGGTGCCTGTCCGCTGGTGGGTCGAGCGAGCCCCCCTGTGGTGGAGGCAGCTCTAAGCTTGTTAATTTAAATTGTCTCTCTAATTTGAATGAATACACTTTAAATCGTTTTACAAGGATCTATTGGAGGGCAAGTCTCATGCCAGCAGCCGCGTAATTCCAGCTCCAGTAGCGTCCACTAAAGCTGCTGCAGTTAAAAAGCTTTTATAAGGATCGAGCTCGGCGGTCCACCGCAAGGCGTCCTACCGCCAGTCCCAGCACCTATGCCTTGGGGTGCCTCCTGATGCTCTTCACTGAGTGTCCCGGGGTCCCGAAGCATTTCCTTTGAAAAAATTAAGTGTCCAAACTACAGGTGGTGTAGCTTGCTTAACAGCTGTGATAATCCGCTGACTAGCAGGCACTGCTACTAGGCACAAAGTATTTCCTGGGCTAGATGCAGTTAAAAATTTGTAATTAGATACTCTCGTTGGATGCTGAGAAAGCATTCCATAGAGTCCCCTGACACACCATATGTTATTCTCTTAAAAACCTTGGGGTAGGGGTCTAGGGGACCCTTTTATAGCCAAAATCACGGCCCTGTATCGCAATACGTCACCTAGGCTGAAGATAAATGTAACTGTAGCACCCTGAGGGCTTGGTTGCTACAGAGGTATTGCACCTCACCCAGAGGTGTGATATCTCACTCTCAGGTAAGGATGGAGTGTGGATCAGGACACCGACACCTGCATGCATTACACCATATTGCCGTGGGGCAGGGAGACCAATATGCCTCTGAGATGGGCACGACAGTCCCTGTCCCTGGCTGGAGTGGGGGGAGGGAACACTGAGGAAGGGGAACCCTGTAGTGCAGGAGCAGCGAGGAAGCAGTTCCTGGGTGCATTGAGAAGGAAGTATAAAAGGTGGGCACTATCTTAGTTCAGTGCAGAGAAGTCTGAGCAGAAGTGACAGGGAGCAGGGGCTCTGCATGAGCTCTGCTCCGGAGGCGGGCCTAGTAACAGAGGCCCAGGCCTGGAAGAGGGAGAAGGAAGGAAGAGGAGCGGAGAAGGCTCCAGGAACGAGGAACGAAGGGATCCCAGTGGTGCGGACGGGTGAGTCGCCACCGCACGCCCGAATCCACCTGCGTGGAGGGGTCAGGCCAAAGGGGGAGACCGGTCCCCGAAACTAGTGGAGGCGGGAAACGACCCTCAGCTAGAAACCGGAGGCTGTGACATTTTATGCGGCGCAGCCCCTCGCTACACCCGCTAGGAAGGCACCACATAGGGTCAGGGAAACTGGCGCCAAGTTTACCAAGAGGAGGCCCGAGGCAGCCGGACAGAAGCGTTGGTAAGAAAGGCCACACAAAGGACACACAAAGGGGGTCCTGTGAAGCGCTCCAAAGTTATCTGGGAGTTGTCTGAGCCCCTCACCTGGTAAGCACAGTACGACGTGGGCAGCCGTTACCTGCAGAAGTGGTCTGGATAATAAGAACTGTGAGTAAAGGCCCTGGACTGCATCACTGACTCCGTGTCGTTACTGCTGCTGCCCTGCACCATCACCCCCATCCTCCGCATACACTGCCCTGAGGCTATACTCTTCCCGTGGGGAGTTATGCTACGCTCTGCTGCACCCACAACACCAGCCTCAGCGGTCTGCCCTGCAGCGGCGGTTCACTCTGACCGCAATCCACGGATGGCATAGTCAGACATTTAAACATCAAAACCACATAAATAGTTCCGCCACTGGTTTAACCGCCCTGAGCCACGGAGCCGGGTCGCCGCCACGGAGACTACAACCACCAGCATCCACCAAAAAGGGTCCAGCTCCGGGTGTCCCAAGGCCCAGGGGGCGCGTCAGAACTTTTTCATCATCTTTCATAATCACCAATGGGACAAGGCAGGGATGTCCTCTGTCCCCTCTCTTATACATCCTAGTGACGGAGCACCTGCTCTCATCAATTCGCCATAACCACAATATTAGGTGGATTGAGGTGGGAGGCACCGAGTACAAGTGCTCTCTATTTGCTGATGATGTCCCAGTATATATCACTCAATCACATATATCCATCCCTGCTGTTATGGCTGAAATAGATCACTTTGTTACATGGTCAAATTTTAAAATCAATGCAGCGAAGTCTGAGGCCCTCGATGTCTCCCTCCCCAAATCCATACAGGATTCCATCCAGTCCAACTTTCCCTTTGCCTGGCCCTCACAGGGTATCAAATACTTAGGAATTCCTATTCATAGAGACCTCTCCCGTCTATGTTATCTTAATTTTGGGCCCTTTATTGAACAACTCCATACAGACCACGGTTGGCAAGTTAGAACTGTAAGATTCACTACGTGAACCACTGGTGTTTTGTGGAAAAGCACATGTAGACTGTGTTACAAATTATTATGCAAAAAGTGTTTAGGAGTTATAAGGGAAGAATTTGTTTGTTTGTCAGTTAAACTCATTGATGGTGATGTGTGTCAGGGCTCTTTATATCACTGTAAGCAATTGCAGACACCTGTGCTAATTAGTTTGGCAGGTGTGTCCAATGAAAGGCAAGACTACTTAAGAAGGCTGTCCCACATTATTAAGCAGCCTACATTTTCTGCCAAAATGGGAAAGAAAAAGGATGTGTCGGCTGCTGAGAAGCAACAAATTGTGGAGTGTTTAGGTCAAGGCATGACTACAATCAACATTGTGCGATGATCAGGATGAAGTGTCTTGGCAATCAAGAAGTATGTAGCTGATTCACAGTACACACGTGTGCGTGCTGATAAGGGAAAATTGAGGACTCTTTCCTACAGGCAATTACGTCAGGTTAAAAGAGCAGCGGCAAAAAAAGCCTTGTCATAGCAGCAGACAAGTTTTTGAAGCTGCTGGTGCCTCCAACATCCCCCGAATAACAAGATGCAGGGTCCTTCAGAGGTTAGCAGCTGTGCGTACGCCATCCTGTCGACCTCCTCTATCCACTTCACACAAGCAGAAACGGCTCCAGTGGGCCAAACATTACATGAAGACTGATTTCAAAACTGTTTTGTTCACGGAAGAGTGCCTTGCAATGCTCGATGGTCCAGATGGATGGAGTGGAGGATGGCTGGTTGATGGACACCCCACGCAGACACGGCTACAGCGCTAACAATGAGGAGGTGGAGTAATGTTTTGGGCTGGAATCATGGGGAGAGAGATTGTCGGCCCCTTTAGGATCCCTGAAAGGGTAAAGATGAACTCCATAATGTATGTGGAGTTTCTCAAACAGCACTTCCTGCCATGGTTCAAGAAGAAGAACCGTGTATTCCACAGCAAGATCATTTTTATGCATGATAATGCACCGTCTCATGCTGCACATAACACATCTGCATCTCTGGCTGATATGGGCATAAAAGGGGACAAACTTATGCTGTGACGCCCATGCTCCCCTGACCTCTACCCCATTCAGAACCTCTGGAGCATCATCAAAAGGAGTGTCTATGATGGCGGGAGGCAGTTCACATCTAAGCAACAGCTCTGGGAGGGTATTCTGTCCTCATGCAAAGCAATTGAAGCAGAAACCATCCAAAACCTGATAAATTCAATGGACGAGAGAGTTCAGAAGCTCGTTTCGAACAAGGGGTCCTATGTGCAAATGTAACATCACCTAGAATAAAGTTTTGAGTTGAAAACTGTTTGATTTCAGTTTCTAATAACCTGCTAATGCTTATAATTTCAAAAATGACCATTTTTTTGGTCTTTATTAAAATGAAAAGGTTGATCGAAGAGTGTGGGGGATCTAAGAGTGTGGCAACCCAGTAGTCAGGATTACTTCGAATTCGGACAATCTGAGGGTCATGTTGTAGGTAGTGCAGCAAGAAGGCACTTATGTGTCTTGCGCATCTCGGAGCCCCAAAATTATTTTCCGGGCTAGATGCAGCTAAAAATTATTATTAATTTTAAATCTGGTGGAGGTCAGTATAGATGGACTAAAAGACCAAGTCCCACAAACTGCTAGAAGCTCAAATATTTTTTCAGGGCTAGTTGCAGAAAAAAATTATATTGAATTTGCAACCTGATGGAGGTCAGTATAGGTGGACTAATAGAACAAGTCCCACACACTGCTAGAAGCCCAAATATTTTTTCAGAGCTAGATGCAGAAAAAAATTATTTTTAATTTGCAACCTGATGGAGGTCAGTATAGATGGACTAATAGACCAAGTCCCACACACTGCTAGAAGCCCAAATATTTTTTCAGAGCTAGATGCAGAAAAAAATTATATTCAATTTGCAACCTGATGGAGGTCAGTATAGATGGACTAATAGAACAAGTCCCACACACTGCTAGAAGCCCAAATATTTTTTCAGAGCTAGATGAAGAAAAAAATTATTTTTCATTTGCAACCTGATGGAGGTCAGTATAGATGGACTAATAGACCAAGTCCCACACACTGCTAGAAGCCCAAATATTTTTTCAGAGCTAGATGCAGAAAAAAATTATATTCAATTTGCAACCTGATGGAGGTCAGTATAGATGGACTAATAGAACAAGTCGCACACACTGCTAGAAGCCCAAATATTTTTTCAGAGCTAGATGCAGAAAAAAATTATTTTTAATTTGCAACCTGATGGAGGTCAGTATAGATGGACTAATAGACCAAGTCCCACACACTGCTAGAAGCCCAAATATTTTTTCAGGGCTAGATGCAGAAAAAAATTATATTCAATTTGCAACCTGATGGAGGTCAGTATAGATGGACTAATAGACCAAGTCCCACACACTGCTAGAAACCCAAATATTTTTTCAGAGCTAGATGCAGAAAAAAATTATATTGAATTTGCAACCTGATGGAGGTCAGTATAGATGGACTAATAGACCAAGTCCCACACACTGCTAGAAGCCCAAATATTTTTTCAGAGCTAGATGCAGAAAAAAATTATTTTCAATTTGCAACCTGATGGAGGTCAGTATAGATGGACTAATAGACCAAGTCCCACACACTGCTAGAAGCCCAAATATTTTTTCAGAGCTAGATGCAGAAAAAAATTATATTCAATTTGCAACCTGATGGAGGTCAGTATAGATGGACTAATAGAACAAGTCCCACACACTGCTATAAGCCCAAATATTTTTTCAGAGCTAGATGCAGAAAAAAATTATTTTCAATTTGCAACCTGATGGAGGTCAGTATAGATGGACTAATAGACCAAGTCCCACACACTGCTAGAAGCCCAAATATTTTTTCAGAGCTAGATGAAGAAAAAAATTATTTTTAATTTGCAACCTGATGGAGGTCAGTATAGATGGACTAATAGAATCATAGAATCATAGAATCATAGAATGGTAGAGTTGGAAGGGACCTCCTGGGTCATCTGGTCCAACCCCCTGCTCAAAGCAGGATTCACTAAATCATCTCAGACAGATGTCTGTCCAGCCTCTGTTTGAAGACGTCCATTGAAGGGGAACTCACCACCTCTCGTGGCAGCCTGTTCCACTCATTAATCACCCTAACTGTCAAAAAGTTTTTTCTAATATCTAATCTGTGTCTCCTCCCATTTAGTTTCATCCCATTGCTTCTAGTCTTTCCTTGTGCAAATGAGAATAAAGATGATCCTTCTACAATGTGACAGCCCTTGACATATTTGTAGACAGCTATTAAGTCTCCTCTCAGTCTTCTTTTTTGCAAGCTAAACATTCCCAAATCCTGCAACCGTTCCTCATAGGACATGGTTTGCAGACCAGTCACCATTCTGGTCGCTCTTCTCTGAACTTGCTCCAGTTTGTCTATGTCTTTTTTAAAATGTGGTGCCCAAAACTGTACACAGTATTCCAGATGAGGTCTGACCAAAGAGGAGTAAAGACCGATAATGACTTCACGTGATCTAGACTGTATGCTTCTGTTAATACATCCCAGAATTGTATTTGCCTTTTTTGCTGCTGCATCACACTGTTGACTCATGTTCAGTCTATGATCTATTAGTATACCTAAGTCTTTTTCACATGTACTGTTGCTTAGCTCTATTCCTCCCATTCTGTATATGCTTTTTTCATTTTTATTGCCCAGATGTAGTACTTTGCATTTTTCCCTGTTAAAAACCATTCTGTTGGTTGCTGCCCACTGCTCCAGTTTATTTAGGTCTTTTTGAATCCTCTTTCTCTCTTCTCTAGTATTAGCTATCCCTCCTAGCTTTGTGTCATCAGCAAATTTAATCAGTTTACCCTCAATTCCTTCATCTAAATCATTGATAAAGATGTTGAACAATACAGGTCCCAGGATGGAGCCCTGTGGTACCCCACTTGAGACATTCATCCAGCTGGATGTGAAGCCATTTACAATCACCCTTTGAGTCCGATCACTAAGCCAGTTATGAATCCACCTAACAGTTGCCTGGTCCATTGCATACTTGGTCATTTTTTCAATAAGGATGGTGTGAGATACTTTGTCAAATGCTTTGCTGAAGTCAAGATATACTATATCTACAGCATTTCCCTGATCCACCCAGTCAGTGATTCTGTCATAGAAGGAAATTAAGTTAGTCTGACATGACTTGTTAGTTATAAACCCATGCTGACTCTGGTTAATCACTTCATTCTTATCCAGGTACTTACATACATGTTGTTTAATAATTTTTTCAAAGATCTTTCCTGGTATAGAAGTCAGACTCACCGGCCTATAGTTCCCTGGGTCCACCTTCTTCCCCTTTTTGAAGATAGGAACAACATTTGCTCTTCTCCAGTCTTCTGGGACTTCTCCTGTTCTCCAAGAATTTTCAAAGATTATGGAGAGTGGTTCTAAAATTTCTTCTACGATCTCCTTCAGTACTCTGGGGTGTAATTCATCTGGACCTGGAGACTTGAACTCATTTATGTTAGCTAAATATTCCCTCACAATCTTTCTGTTTACAGATAACTTGGATTCTTCTATTCCTTTAAAAGGACAGTGAAGATCAGTTGATGTTACATTTTCTTTCTGAGAGAAAACAGATGCAAAATAGGAATTAAAAAGTTTGGCCTTCTCAATATCCTCTTACAATTTCTCCATTTTCAGCCTGTAAAAATCCTATAGCATCTTTGACTTTTCTTTTACTTTTGACATACCCCCAAAATCCTTTTTTATTGCTTTTGACATCTCTTGCAAGCCTTAATTCATTGTCAGCTTTAGCTAACCTGATACATGCCCTGCAGGATCTGCAGACTGCATTATAATCTTCTTTAGATATGCCTCCCTCTTTCCATTTAATAAACATTTCTTTCTTTCTTTTTAGCATGTGTTTAAGTTCTGTGTTCATCCATCCTGGTTTCCTTAAATGCTTCCCATTCTTCCTACTTTTCGGGATTGTTAACGATTGTGCTTTGAGAATCTCATTTTTAAAAATTTCCCATCCTTCCTGGACATTTTTGTCCTTAAGGACATCCAGCCATTGGATCCCTCCTATTCTCTTTCTGAGTCTCTTAAAATCTGCCTTTCTAAAATCTAACCTTGAAGTTTGAGTCTTCACATGTCTTCCTCCTCTAGTTATCCAAAATTCTATAATAGCATGATCGCTGCCTCCTAGGGTCCCAGCCACTTTTACCTCCTCAACCATTTCCTCCTTGTTTATAAGGATTAGATCCAAAGTAGCAGATCCCCTTGTTTTCTCCCCTACCTTTTGGAAGATAAAGTTGTCAGCAAGAGAGGATAAGAATTTGCTTGACCTGTTAGTTTTACTTGAGAGAGATTCCCAACAAATGTCTGGATAGTTGAAATCTCCCATGACCACTACGTCATATTTTTTTGAGAACTTGGTCATTTGATACATAAAGAGTTCATCCATATCTTCAGCTTGCCCAGGTGGCCTGTAGTAAATGCCTACAATGGTGTCCTTTCCGTTGTTCTCTCCTTGTATTCTTACCCAAACAGTTTCCACAGAACTCCCAGTCTCTGAAGCTTCAATCTCTGTGCAGATATACGCTTTTCTAACATACAATGCGACACCTCCTCCTCGTTTATCAAGTCTGTTTCTTGCAAATAAGTTGTATCCTTTTAGCCTTTTATTCCAATCATGTGTATCGTCCCACCAAGTTTCAGTGATTCCAATGACATCATATTTCTTTTCCTGCGTTAGTAGTTCTAATTCTCCTTGTTTGTTGCCCATGCTTTGTGCATTTGTATAAAAACATTTTAGTTTGTGATTGGTTTCTCTTCCTCCCATATTTTTATTATTTAAATTGTTTTGTCTTTGTTCTTCCTTTCCACTTCCAGTAGCAGAGATCTCAATAGTATTTGTCAGCTGTATGGCTTTTTCTGGCCTTTTGCTTCCCTTCCCACATTGTTCTAGTTTAAAGCTCTCCTGATGAGTGTAGCAAGGCAATTTCCAAATACATGTTTTCCAGTCTTCGTAAGGTGCACCCCATCTCTAGCAAGTAGTCCATCGTATAGGTAATTCATTCCGTGATCCAGAAATCCAAATCCTTGTTGACGGCACCATCGACGTAGCCAGTTGTTCACCTGTAGAATCTTATTCCACCTCATTGTTCCATGGCCATCCACTGGGAGGATGGATGAGAAGACCACCTGCGCTCCCAATTCTTTCACTTTCTTGCCCAAGTCTTCAAAGTCACTGCAGATGGTTTCCAGGTCCTTTCTTGCGGTGTCATTTGTCCCCACATGTATTAGCAGGAATGGGTAGTGATCTGTAGGTCTGAAGAGTCTTGATATCCTGTCAGACACATCTTTAATTTTTGCTCCTGGAAGACAGCACATTTCTCTTGAGGTTATGTCTGGTCTGCAGATAGCAGCCTCTGTTCCTCTTAACAGGGAATCCCCCATGACCACCACTCTCCGTTTTTTCTTCACAACATTCTTCCTTCTCCATCCAGGAGGATTCTGAGGGCTTACAAGGTTATTCATTGCTGGCAAAGTCTTATCTTGCTGTATTTCTTCATGGTTCTCCTGCGAGAGAGCCTGGTACTGGTTCCTGAGCAGTATAGGTGCTGACTGCCTCTCTATCCTCCTGCTTCTCTGGGTCACATGCTTCCATTCCTCTGTTTCCTCAGGTGCAGTTCGAATTTCTTCTCTTTCTGAATCATGAAGAGATAATTCTGCTCTGTCTAAGAACTCTTCACCTTCCTTAATGATTTTCAAGGTAGTTAACCTCTCTTTTAGATTTCGCAACTTTTCCTCCAACAGGGACACAAGCTTGCATTTCTGGCATGTGAAGTTTGGCTTTTCCACTGGCAAGTCTGTGAACATGTAGCAGGATATGCAGCTCACCAAATGGCTCCTGGACTCTTCCATGTTCTTACTGTTAATGTTCTGAAAACAGTGAAAAAAGCTTAAAAAAAAAGCTTCAAAATGCGCGCGCCTACCGGCGCGCGGTTTACCGATGTCCTCTTTTCAGCTCCAACAGCCAAAATCCAGTGTTCTTTGAGCTCACGGAGACTCTTCACTTACCCCAAAATGCAGTGGGAATATGCAAATTATCTCCTCAGGACTCCTCCCCTGGTTTACCGATGTCCTCTTTTCAGCTCCAACAGCCAAAATCCAGTGTTCTTTGAGCTCACGGAGACTCTTCACTTACCCCAAAATGCAGTGGGAATATGCAAATTATCTCCTCAGGACTCCTCCCCTGGTTTACCGATGTCCTCTTTTCAGCTCCAACAGCCAAAATCCAGTGTTCTTTGAGCTCACAGAGACTCTTCACTTACCCCAAAATGCAGTGGGAATATGCAAATTATCTCCTCAGGACTCCTCCCCTGGTTTACCGATGTCCTCTTTTCAGCTCCAACAGCCAAAATCCAGTGTTCTTTGAGCTCACGGAGACTCTTCACTTACCCCAAAATGCAGTGGGAATATGCAAATTATCTCCTCAGGACTCCTCCCCTGGTTTACCGATGTCCTCTTTTCAGCTCCAACAGCCAAAATCCAGTGTTCTTTGAGCTCACGGAGACTCTTCACTTACCCCAAAATGCAGTGGGAATATGCAAATTATCTCCTCAGGACTCCTCCCCTGGTTTACCGATGTCCTCTTTTCAGCTCCAACAGCCAAAATCCAGTGTTCTTTGAGCTCACGGAGACTCTTCACTTACCCCAAAATGCAGTGGGAATATGCAAATTATCTCCTCAGGACTCCTCCCCTGGTTTACCGATGTCCTCTTTTCAGCTCCAACAGCCAAAATCCAGTGTTCTTTGAGCTCACGGAGACTCTTCACTTACCCCAAAATGCAGTGGGAATATGCAAATTATCTCCTCAGGACTCCTCCCCTGGTTTACCGATGTCCTCTTTTCAGCTCCAACAGCCAAAATCCAGTGTTCTTTGAGCTCACGGAGACTCTTCACTTACCCCAAAATGCAGTGGGAATATGCAAATTATCTCCTCAGGACTCCTCCCCTGGTTTACCGATGTCCTCTTTTCAGCTCCAACAGCCAAAATCCAGTGTTCTTTGAGCTCACGGAGACTCTTCACTTACCCCAAAATGCAGTGGGAATATGCAAATTATCTCCTCAGGACTCCTCCCCTGGTTTACCGATGTCCTCTTTTCAGCTCCAACAGCCAAAATCCAGTGTTCTTTGAGCTCACGGAGACTCTTCACTTACCCCAAAATGCAGTGGGAATATGCAAATTATCTCCTCAGGACTCCTCCCCTGGTTTACCGATGTCCTCTTTTCAGCTCCAACAGCCAAAATCCAGGGTTCTTTGAGCTCACGGAGACTCTTCACTTACCCCAAAATGCAGTGGGAATATGCAGAGACCAAGTCCCACACACTGCTAGAAGCCCAAATATTTTTTCAGAGCTAGATGCAGAAAAAAATTATATTCAATTTGCAACCCGATGGAGGTCAGTATAGATGGACTAATAGAACAAGTCCCACACACTGCTAGAAGCCCAAATATTTTTTCAGAGCTAGATGCAGAAAAAAAATATTTTTAATTTGCAACCTGATGGAGGTCAGTATAGATGGACTAATAGACCAAGTCCCACACACTGCTAGAAGCCCAAATATTTTTTCAGAGCTAGATGCAGAAAAAAATTATATTCAATTTGCAACCTGATGGAGGTCAGTATAGATGGACTAATAGAACAAGTCGCACACACTGCTAGAAGCCCAAATATTTTTTCAGAGCTAGATGCAGAAAAAAATTATTTTTAATTTGCAACCTGATAGAGGTCAGTATAGATGGACTAATAGACCAAGTCCCACACACTGCTAGAAGCCCAAATATTTTTTCAGGGCTAGATGCAGAAAAAAATTATATTCAATTTGCAACCTGATGGAGGTCAGTATAGATGGACTAATAGACCAAGTTCCACACACTGCTAGAAGCCCAAATATTTTTTCAGAGCTAGATGAAGAAAAAAATTATTTTTAATTTGCAACCTGATGGAGGTCAGTATAGATGGACTAATAGACCAAGTCCCACACACTGCTAGAAGCCCAAATATTTTTTCAGAGCTAGATGCAGAAAAAAATTATATTCAATTTGCAACCTGATGGAGGTCAGTATAGATGGACTAATAGAACAAGTCCCACACACTGCTAGAAGCCCAAATATTTTTTCAGAATTAGATGAAGAAAAAAATTATTTTTAATTTGCAACCTGATGGAGGTCAGTATAGATGGACTAATAGACCAAGTCCCACACACTGCTAGAAGCCCAAATATTTTTTCAGAGCTAGATGCAGAAAAAAATTATATTCAATTTGCAACCCGATGGAGGTCAGTATAGATGGACTAATAGAACAAGTCCCACACACTGCTAGAAGCCCAAATATTTTTTCAGAGCTAGATGCAGAAAAAAAATATTTTTAATTTGCAACCTGATGGAGGTCAGTATAGATGGACTAATAGACCAAGTCCCACACACTGCTAGAAGCCCAAATATTTTTTCAGAGCTAGATGCAGAAAAAAATTATATTCAATTTGCAACCTGATGGAGGTCAGTATAGATGGACTAATAGACCAAGTCCCACACACTGCTAGAAGCCCAAATATTTTTTCAGAGCTAGATGCAGAAAAAAATTATATTCAATTTGCAACCTGATGGAGGTCAGTATAGATGGACTAATAGAACAAGTCCCACACACTGCTATAAGCCCAAATATTTTTTCAGAGCTAGATGCAGAAAAAAATTATTTTCAATTTGCAACCTGATGGAGGTCAGTATAGATGGACTAATAGACCAAGTCCCACACACTGCTAGAAGCCCAAATATTTTTTCAGAGCTAGATGAAGAAAAAAATTATTTTTAATTTGCAACCTGATGGAGGTCAGTATAGATGGACTAATAGACCAAGTCCCACACACTGCTAGAAGCCCAAATATTTTTTCAGAGCTAGATGCAGAAAAAAATTATATTCAATTTGCAACCTGATGGAGGTCAGTATAGATGGACTAATAGAACAAGTCCCACACACTGCTAGAAGCCCAAATATTTTTTCAGAATTAGATGAAGAAAAAAATTATTTTTAATTTGCAACCTGATGGAGGTCAGTATAGATGGACTAATAGACCAAGTCCCACACACTGCTAGAAGCCCAAATATTTTTTCAGAGCTAGATGCAGAAAAAAATTATATTCAATTTGCAACCCGATGGAGGTCAGTATAGATGGACTAATAGAACAAGTCCCACACACTGCTAGAAGCCCAAATATTTTTTCAGAGCTAGATGCAGAAAAAAATATTTTTAATTTGCAACCTGATGGAGGTCAGTATAGATGGACTAATAGACCAAGTCCCACACACTGCTAGAAGCCCAAATATTTTTTCAGAGCTAGATGCAGAAAAAAATTATATTCAATTTGCAACCTGATGGAGGTCAGTATAGATGGACTAATAGACCAAGTCCCACACACTGCTAGAAGCCCAAATATTTTTTCAGAGCTAGATGCAGAAAAAAATTATATTCAATTTGCAACCTGATGGAGGTCAGTATAGATGGACTAATAGAACAAGTCCCACACACTGCTATAAGCCCAAATATTTTTTCAGAGCTAGATGCAGAAAAAAATTATTTTCAATTTGCAACCTGATGGAGGTCAGTATAGATGGACTAATAGACCAAGTCCCACACACTGCTAGAAGCCCAAATATTTTTTCAGAGCTAGATGAAGAAAAAAATTATTTTTAATTTGCAACCTGATGGAGGTCAGTATTGATGGACTAATAGACCAAGTCCCACACACTGCTAGAAGCCCAAATATTTTTTCAGAGCTAGATGCAGAAAAAAATTATATTCAATTTGCAACCTGATGGAGGTCAGTATAGATGGACTAATAGAACAAGTCCCACACACTGCTAGAAGCCCAAATATTTTTTCAGAATTAGATGAAGAAAAAAATTATTTTTAATTTGCAACCTGATGGAGGTCAGTATAGATGGACTAATAGACCAAGTCCCACACACTGCTAGAAGCCCAAATATTTTTTCAGAGCTAGATGCAGAAAAAAATTATATTCAATTTGCAACCCGATGGAGGTCAGTATAGATGGACTAATAGAACAAGTCCCACACACTGCTAGAAGCCCAAATATTTTTTCAGAGCTAGATGCAGAAAAAAAATATTTTTAATTTGCAACCTGATGGAGGTCAGTATAGATGGACTAATAGACCAAGTCCCACACACTGCTAGAAGCCCAAATATTTTTTCAGAGCTAGATGCAGAAAAAAATTATATTCAATTTGCAACCTGATGGAGGTCAGTATAGATGGACTAATAGAACAAGTCGCACACACTGCTAGAAGCCCAAATATTTTTTCAGAGCTAGATGCAGAAAAAAATTATTTTTAATTTGCAACCTGATAGAGGTCAGTATAGATGGACTAATAGACCAAGTCCCACACACTGCTAGAAGCCCAAATATTTTTTCAGGGCTAGATACAGAAAAAAATTATATTCAATTTGCAACCTGATGGAGGTCAGTATAGATGGACTAATAGACCAAGTCCCACACACTGCTAGAAGCCCAAATATTTTTTCAGAGCTAGATGCAGAAAAAAATTATATTCAATTTGCAACCTGATGGAGGTCAGTATAGATGGACTAATAGAACAAGTCCCACACACTGCTAGAAGCCCAAATATTTTTTCAGAGCTAGATGCAGAAAAGAATTATATTCAATTTGCAACCTTATGGAGGTCAGTATAGATGGACTAATAGAATGATGCTATGCCCAAAATGTTTTACTTCACTAGGTGCAGTAAAAAAATTGGTATTCTATACACAGGTGGTGTAGCTTGCAACACAGATAGTCTACTCCACTGACTAACACACTCTGCAATAGGCCAAAAAGGATTAGCTTTGCTAGATTTAGCCAAATGCTGTGAAAAAAACTTGCACAGCACTGGCACAGACCTGCCTGGCAAAAACTGATAGGAACTGATGTAACTTAGTCCTGAAAAGGACTGCAATTACAATTAGTCTTTACTCCCAACCTATCTATTTAAGAGCACAGACCTGCCTGATGAAAGTCATAGGAAATGCTGTAACCTAGTCCTTAAAAGGACTGCAATCACAACTCTTCCCTACTCCCAAGCTATCTGTAGATTTGTGCGAAAATTGGCTTTAAATTAACAAGGTATAGCGCACACAGCAACAGCGGTGCCGTCTAACACGCAGCTGCAGCAGTGAGAAAATGGTGGCGACAGGAAAAATGGCTGGGTCTTATAGGGCAAGGACATGTGACATACACTGCCAATGACACATGCCCTTGCTTGTGTGAAAAAAAGCAGTTCGCTCCGTGTGTGCTCTGCTGATAGGCTGACAGATTGCACCTCCCCACTGTAAATGCGGGAAAGAGAAAAAAAATGGAGATCTTCATTATTCCTGCAGAGATCCATACCCTGCCCCTCCCCCCGCCCCGCTGAACACTCAAACTACGTATTAACATTAATTTTCAGCATTACTGAGAAAAAATCCAGTTATGATTTTGGTGCACGAACAGTTATCGAACTTAACCTCGAACAGCCAAATTTTTTTCAAATTGTTCGTTTTCGCCGAACGGCTCGAACACCACCCAAAACAGCTTGAATTTGAGATTGGCGAACAGTTCGAGTTGAACAACGCTCATCTCTACTCAGGATCCATTTGTAGGCCGGTCTGAGAGATTATGTAGCCCAGAAACGGAAGCGAGGTCTGCTCAAAGAGGCACTTCTCATATTTAGCGTAGAGGTGGTTCTGCCTGAGGCTGAGCAGGACCTGACGAACGTCCCTCCGGTGAGTGAGAAGATCCGGAGAGAAGACCAAGATGTCGTCCAGGTACACCACCACGCAGGAGTAGAGAAGGTCACGGAAGATGTCATTGACCAACTCTTGAAAGACGGCGGGAGCGTTACAGAGACCGAAGGGCATTACAAGGTATTCATAGTGGCCGTCCCGGGTGTTGAATGCCATCTTCCATTCATCCCCCTGACGGATACGGACCAGATTATACGCCCCACGGAGGTCCAGCTTGGTGAAGATTCTAGCCCCCCTCAGACGGTCAAATAATTCAGGAATGAGCGGAAGGGGGTATTTATTTTTCACTGTGATCTGGTTAAGGTCTCTATAGTCTATACAAGGACGGAGTGAGCCGTCCTTCTTTTTGACGAAGAAGAAGCCTGCTCCCGCCGGGTAGGTAGATTTCCGGATAAATCCCCAGGCCAGATTCTCCTCAATATATTCAGACATGGACGGGGTCTCAGCAGCGGACAAAGGGTAAATACGCCCACGGGGAGGAGTAGCACCGGGCATCAGGTCGATTGGGCAGTTGTATGGTCTATGAGGGGGTAATGTCTCTGCTTTTCTTTTACTAAAGACGTCCGCAAAAGACCAATAGGGAACCGTTAGGCCGGGTAGATTGGCTGGGGTAGGAGAAGGACGAGCAGGATGAACGGGAACTAAACAAGTCTTATGGCAGTCCTGTCCCCAGCGAAGAACTTCTCCGGTCTGCCAATCAAGCACGGGTGCATGTCTCTGGAGCCAAGGTAGGCCTAGCAAGAGGGCGTGAGAGAGTCCAGGCAGAACATAGAAGATGATGCTCTCAGAGTGCAGCATTCCCACCTGCAGAGTTATGGATTCGGTGATGAGTTGGATGGGATGTTGTAAGAGGTCCCCATCCACGGCGGCGACAGATAAGGGTACAGCCAGAGGTTTGGTGGGAATGCGGTATTTCTCTACCAGGGACTGAGAAATGAGATTTCCGGCAGCTCCAGAGTCAAGTTGAGCCAGTTCAAAATAACGGTTCTCCCCGCAGATGATAGAGACCGACAGCATTAGAGATGGAGAGGGTTTATTTCTGTCTAGGGCGACCTCTCTGAGCGATCCTAGACACAGGCGTTTCCTGACTTCTCCGGGCAGGAACGGATCCGGTGCTCCTTACTGCCACAGTAGAAGCAGCTCCCCTCGGCACGGAGTAATTCTTGACGGGTCTTGACCATCTTGGTCTGGTCGACCTGCATAGGCTCGGGTGAGTGTGCCGGGGGAGTAACGGAGGAAGTGACGGGTCTCTGGAAGGTAGGGGCAAGGCGTGGAAACCTCCTCTCACGGGTGGCCTCTTTGGTGCGCTCCTGGAACCGGATGTCAATCCGGGTGGCAAGTGTAATTAAGTCATCGAGAGTGGTAGGAATGTCCCGACCGGCGAGTTCATCTTTAATACGGCCGGACAGACCCTCCCAGAAGACGGACACCATGGCGTCGTTATCCCAGGCAAGCTCCGAAGCAAGGGTACGGAACCGTATGGCAAATTGGCCCACGGTGAGACTTCCTTGGCAGAGGCGTAGCAGAGATGAGGCGGATGAGGTCTTCCGTCCTGGTTCGTCGAAGACCTTCCGGAAAGCCGTGAGAAAGGCTGGCAGGTTGGACACCAGGGGGTCTCCTCTCTCCCATAGAGGATTTAGCCAAGCCAGCGCCTCCCCCGTGAGATGGGACATGATGAAGGCTACTTTGGCTCGGTCGGTGGAAAACTGGTGTGCCAACAGTTCGAAGTGCAGAGTGCACAGGTTAATGAAGCCCCGTGCCTGACCGGGATCTCCACCAAAACGAGGCGGGGAGGTGAGGCGGAGACCGGGAAGAGATGCCATGGAATTGATGGGCAGCGACGCTGCCGGGGTAGGAGTCGTGTGACTGGAAGCAGGTCCCGAAGAGGTAGTCAGTGTATCCAGGCGGGAGTTAACACTACGCAGGTGGCTCAGGATGGACTCCTGTTGGGACCTCTGACGGGAAAGTTCATGACATAGGTCCGAGAGCGAGGGAGCTTGGGTGCCACTGGGTTCCTTGGCCCGAGCAAACTGTAACGGGTCTGGGAGGTGGAACCTCAGAGCAACTATACAAAGGGGCAGTCCTTGTAAGGAAGCGGGTGGCTCCCAGGGAAGGCGGGCAGGTAGTCACGGCAAGTGACAGGGACAGTCTCTGGGTAGAAGGGCAGGAGGTCACGGCAAGTGACAGGGACAGTCTCTTGACAGGCGGATGGTCACGGCAAGTGACAGCAGGGTAAGAGTCTCTAGATAGGCAGGTGGTCACGGCAAGTGAAAGCAGGATAAGAGTCTCTAGACAGGCAGGTGGTCACGGCAAGTGACAGCAGGGAAAGAGTCTCTAGATAGGCTAGCAGGCAGGTAGCAGGTGAGGGCTCCCAGGTGAGCGGGCAAGAGTCTCTGGACAGGCAGGTGGTCATGGCAAGTGACGGCAGAGCCTCCAGGTAGGCTAGCAGGCAGGTAGCAGGTGAGCGCTCCCAGGTGAGCGGGCAGGAGTCTCTGGACAGGCAGGTGGTCACGGCAAGTGACGGCAGAGCCTCCAGGTAGGCTAGCAGGCAGGTAGCAGGTGAGCGCTCCCAGGTGAGCGGGCGGGCAGATCCATAGACAGACTGACAGGTGTTGGAAGGCAGACTGTCGGACCGCAGGAATGCAAGCAGATAGACAGGAATCAGGTAGGTATCAAGCAGAGATCTGGCAGGTAACTGGCAGATATCTGGTAACGGGACCTGAGGGCTGAAGCAGAGTTGATAGGCTTTGCAACAACATTGCTCGGGCACCTCCATTTTGGAGGAGGTGCCTTATATATGGTGAGGTCCTCCGGCCATTGGCCGGGAACTCCTTAGGACGGTGCGCGCTGCCCCTTTAAGAGAGGGGAAGCGTGCGCTCGCCCTAAGCACAGAGGCCGGGAAGCAGCGCGCGCTGCCAGCAGAGCGGGAGGAAGCCGCCGGGCATGGAGCAGAGAGGTGAGGGGAACGGCGTCCCTGCCTAGCAGGAGGCAGGGACGCCGACGCTACAGATGGCCTAATAGAATGAGTACCACACACTGCTAATATGCCCAAAATTAGTTTACAGGCAAGATGCAGCTAAAAATTATTAGTAATTTGAAAGCTGGTGGAGCTTAGTATAGATGGCCTAATAGAATGAGTACCACACACTGCTAATATGCCCAAAATTATTTTACAGACAAGATGCAGCTAAAAATTATTATTAATTTGAAAGCTGGTGGAGCATGGTATAGATAGCCTAATACAATGAGTACCACACACTGATACAAGCCCAAATATTTTTTTAGAGCTAGATGCAGATAAAAATTATTTTGAATTTGCAACCTGGTGGAGGTTAGTATAGATGGACTAATAGAATAAGTCCCACACACTGCTACAAGCCCAAATATTTTTTCAGAGCTAGATGCAGATAAAAATTATTTTGAATTTGCAACCCTCCAGGATTTTACTCACAGTAGAGGTAAAGCTTACTGGCCTATAATTTCCAAGTTCGTTTTTTGTCCCATTTTTGAATATTGGCACCACATTTGCTATACGCCAGTCCTGTGGTACAGACCTTGTTATTGTGGAGTCTTAAAAAGATTAAAAACAATGGTCTATCTATGACGTTGCTTAATTCTGGCAGTAATCACAGGTGTATCCCATCCGGGCCCGGGGATTTGTCAACTTTAGTGATTTTTTTAGACGCCTCCGTACTTCCTGCTGGGTTAAGCAAGTGACATTTAATGGAGAATTTTTGTTATCACTGATCTTGTTTTCAGTCATGCAATTTTCTTGTGTAAATACTGTTGAAAATAATCATTTAGCATATTGGCGTTTTCCTCATCCTCATCCACCATTTCATGCAGACTATTTTTAAGGGGGCCAACACCATAATTTTTTAGTTTCTTACTATTTATGTAGTTAAAGAATATTTTGGGATTATTTTTACTTTCTCTGGCAATGAGTCTCTCTGTCTCAATCTTTGCTGCCTTGATTTGGTTTTTACAGAATTTATTTCATTTTCTGAATGTATTTAAGGCCTCATCACTACCTACTTGCTTTAGTTCTCAAAATGCTTTCTTTTTGTCGCTTATTGCGCCCCTTACAGCTCTATTTAGCCATAGTGGTTTCCTCCTATTTCTAGCCTGTTTATTCCCATAGGGTATATATTGTGCACTGGTCCTATTCAGGATGCTAATAAATATCTCCCATTTGCTTAGTGTAGTTTTAAGTCTCAGGAAATCGTCCCAGTTTATTGCACTAAGATCATCTCTCAAACGTTGGAAATTTGCCTTTCTGAAGTTTAGTGTCCTTATAACCCCTCTACTACACATCCTATTAAAGGATACATGAAAGCTTATTATTTTGTGATCACTATTACCCAAGTGACCCCAAACTCGTATATTTGATATGCGGTTTGGCTTGTTGGTTAATATTAGGTCTAGCAGCGCCCCCCTTCTTGTTGGGTCCTGAACCAGTTATGAAAGGTAATTGTCTCTCATAGTTGTCAAAAACCTATTACCTTTGCTTGAACTACAGGTTTCTGTTCCCCAATGTATTTCAGGGTAGTTAAAGTCTCCTATAATAATGACTTCTCCTTGAGTCGCTGCTTCATCTATTTGCTTTATGAGGCTATTCTCAACTGCTTCCATTATTTTTGGAGACTTATATCAAACCCCTATCAGTAATTTATTATTTTTTCCACCTCCCCTTATCTCCACCCACAGGGACTCTACATTTTCATTAGATTCACATATATTCTCACGCAAGATGGGTTTTAAGGATGATTTTACATATAAACATACACTTCCCCCCTCGCTTGTTTGTGCGGTCATTTCTGAACAGACTATAGGCCTGTAAATTAACTGCCCAGTCATGGCTCTCGTCCAGCCATATCTCAGATATCCCCACCATGTCATAGTTATTTTCCAACAAAATTAATTCTAATTCCTCCATTTTTTGGTGAGGCTTCTGGCATTAGTGTGCATGCATTTTATGTATCTCTCTGTACCTCTCTCTATTCCTTCTTACTATATTGACTGTTCTAACCCCACCCCCAATTTCTTTATTTGTGCCCATGTCACTATCTTCAATATCTTCCCCACCCATAAAATGAATCCCCCCCCAATCCCAAGTTTAAACACTCCTCCAACCTTCTAGCCATTTTCTCCCCAGCACAGCTGCACCCTTCCCATTGAGGTGAAACCTGTCCCTAGCATAGAACCTGTAACCAACTGAGAAGTCGACCCAGTTCTCCTGGAACCCAAACCCCTCCTTCCTACACTAATTCCTGAGCCACTTATTTATCTCCCTAATCTCCCGTTGCCTCTCAGGCGTGGCACGTGGTACAGGCAGTATTTCAGAGAATACCGCCTTGGAGGTCCTTGCTTTAAGCTTGCAGTCTAATTCCATGAAATCATCTTTAAGGACCTTCCACCTATCTCTAACTTTGTTATTTGTGCCAATGTGCACCATGACCACTGGGTCCTCACCAGCCCCCCCTTACTGGAGCTGACACTCCTCCATCTTTCAGAGGACATGCCTTGCTGCAGCATTGCTACCCCTGTACTGAGACCCCCCTCATCTGACAACTTTGCAAACTTATTGGGGTGTGCCACATCAGGACTAGCCTCCCTGGCACTCTTCCGTCTACCCCCCCCCATCTGTCACCCAGGTAGCTGCCTCACTGTCCTGCAGCTCTCTACTACCACCCTCCCCCATATCTACCCCAGTGAGCAGCTGCTTAGTGAGCATCAGACTTCTTTCCATATTGTCAATGGATCTCAGTGTTGCCAGCTGCTCATTTAGATCCAGTACCTGGGCTTCCAAATGCACAACGTGCACACATCTCGCACAGCAGTATGCACCATGACCGGCTGTTCAAGGATTGCATACATGTGGCAAGATGTACACTGGATAGCGCTGTCAATAATGGAGCTCATTTCCTAATGGGGATTGCACTAGACTGAAATGTTAAATAAAAAGAAATGTAAAGAATTAATAAAATACAGACAGCAATACAGTCCAAATTCATCCCTTCCAAACTCCCTGAATCCAAATCCAAAGTCACTGAATCACAATTCACACACTTACTTCCGTTTGCACTTATGCTCCGGTCACACTCAGCTCGTTCACACTCGCTAAGGAAGAAGATTTAAATAAGAGGGGTTTTTTTCCGCTTTAGCAGCAATCCATCCTACAGCTCAATGCACTTCCAAAAAAAAAAGCCTTGGTTTTCAAGGTATACGTGGGGTAGTTGGTAATGTTAGTGAAAGCACTAGTGAACCAACACTGTCAATGTCCTATTTGAAGACAACTGACAGCCTCTGCTAGTGGATGGATTATTCCACTCCCTTTCTTTGGCAGCCGCACAGCGATACGCCTGGTTGATAAGGGCCAGAAAGAGCAGTTGCTCCAGTGGATGGCAAGCGCTGCTTCAAGTGGCCTCTCCTTTTCTTTCTCCACCTCAACATCACACTTAGTACAGTCCACAAAGGTGGAACCCCAATTACCCTTGCTTCCTCCCGCATCACAACTGTCCAACTGCCCAACTGACTGTAGAGAAACACAGATGGGCAAGTCTGTAGAACTGTTCACCCAGTCTATACCATGGGCATCAGAAGTGTACTCCAAACATTCACAGAGTCAAGAGGAGGAAAGCATCTGCACTGATGCCCAAATTTTTTTTAGGGTGGAATCGGGGCAGGACAAAGTAGTATCCGAGCAGGTTCCTGACCCTCATCACCAGACATTAACCACCGGAGAGGGAGGTGATCCTGATGAGACTCGGATACCTGAGGCTCATTAGGACTGTACTGTGCTGTCAGGGCAACAAGAGGAGAAGGATCACTGTGAGGGCAAGGAATAGGATAATACATTGGATGATGACGAGGATGAACATCCTACTTGGTTGGAACCCAGAGTCACGCAGCCGAGTAGCTCATCTGAGGAGGTGGAGGAGGAAGACGAGGAGGTTACATTTCGCCCTACAGTGCAGACACGGAGTGATGCAAGCACGAGGAGCACTGCATCCTTAGCCACAACTGTGGCTGTGGCCAGCGGCGGTGGCGGGTCTGCAGCTCACAGGGACGACAAGGGTGAGCCTGGCCCTTATTTGTCACCGCAAAGGATGAGCCAACTCACGTTATCTGCAAACTTTGCAATAAAAAACTCAGCAGACGGAAAACGTGCAATAATTTGGCTACTACATGCATGAACCTTCACATGCACAATCAACATGCGTTATGCTAGCAATCTTACCGCGCTGAAATATGGACCAGCGGACCTCAACAACCATCACCTGCCCCATCAACCACATCCGCTACTTCTTTTTCCTCTTCTATTGCTGTGTCAAGTATTGTCACGCAGGTCTCCCACCGCAGAACCTCCGGTTCTCTACCCGCTTCAGTCAGGCTGAGTGAGAGCCCGTTAGCTGTAACAGAAGCGGACATGCCTGCTGTGTTTGTTTCACAAAGCACAACACATGTTTCTCAATCCACCATAACATCTGCGCCTGCACCTCACTCAGCAGTTTGTCTATTTCACCATACTCCACCCTCTCTCAGCACTGCAGCCAGCCGTCGGTCCTGCAATTGTGGTCTCATAAAAGCTTGTTTCATCCTATACATGACAAAGCTAAGATGTTGAGCTCCACCATCTCCAATCTGTTGGCCACGAAAATGCTGCCTTTCCGCCTGGTACAGATACAGATGGTTTCTGAAAGCTGATGGCCGTCGCAGTCCCCCAGTACCAGTTGCCCAGTCGCCATTATTTATTTTAGAAAGGTGTACCTGTGCTACACTGGCATGTCGCAGACAACATCACCCATTCTTTGACTAAATCTATATCTGTCAGGGTGCATTTCACTACAGACACCTGGATGAGTAAACATGGCCAAGGGTGTTACATCTCACTGACTGGGCCCTGGGTGACTCTGGTGGTTGTGTTGGCAGGCGGGGAAGGGGCTTCTCCACAAATTTTGGACTCCCAAAAGCTTGCAGAACAAATCTCTGTATTTCACACTTCCTCGACTGCTTCTGCCTCCTCCATCTCCTCTAGGGCCTCCACTTGCACACTCATTCTCTGCCTTAACAAGACATGCGTTCCAACAGTGCAGAGTGAATCCACACCAACTTCATGCTGCGAAGTCAGGACTCACCGCAATAAGGCAGTTTAAAATATGCCTTGGGGATTGCAGTCATACAGCTGAAGAATTGTGGACGGCTCTCCATGCTCAGTTTGAGCAATGGCTGTTTCCGCTGATCCTGGAGCCAGGGAAGGCCATGTGTGATAACAGTGCGAACCTGTGGGCTGCCCTACGCTGACACGAGCTCACACACGTGCCTTGCATGCTCATGTACTCAACCAGGTGGTACAGCGATATCTCCGCCACTATCGGGGCCTGGATGAGTTGCTTCAGAAAGCACGGAAGCTGTGTGCCCACTTTCGCCATTCGCACCCCTGATGTCATTGACTTGCATCAATACAGAGGTCTTTGTCCATGTCAGTTAACAGGTTGATATGACGTGTGCTGACACGGTGGAATTCCACTCTGCACATGTTGCAGCAACTGTGGCAGCAGCAGCAAATCCTGATGCAGTTTGTCATGTTTTATAGCCTGGGCCAATGCAGTACAGATGTGGGGCATATCATGTTTACGGAGTGGGCACAGATTAAGGACCTCTGCACCCTTCCGCACAGTTTTGAAATGGCTACTAAAATGGTTAGCACTAACGATGCTGTTATCAGCATCACTCTTCCAGTCATCTACATGATGGAGCAGACTTTGAATAGCTTGCCGCAGGAGGTGGTTGTCCCAGGAGAAGCAGAGGACGCTGAAGGCATAAGAATGTCTCAAAGTTCCAGACTGTTGTCA
The DNA here is from genome assembly GCF_046119375.1 of Phyllobates terribilis. Taxonomy (NCBI): domain Eukaryota; kingdom Metazoa; phylum Chordata; class Amphibia; order Anura; family Dendrobatidae; genus Phyllobates; species Phyllobates terribilis. The sequence continues at coordinate 192,398,127 of NW_027362772.1, read as the reverse complement.
CACAGGCGGATGCCACGTGACGGTGGATTACTGCGATTGAGGGGGGTTAGTGATACCAGAGAAACTGTTAGTGATAGTGCAAAAGCTGAGGAAGAAATGGAGGAGGAAGAAGTGATGGGCGAGCAACAGTCAGAAGATGAAGAGGATAATCATCTCCTCTCTGTTGAGTGTGGTTGGCAGGAAGGGACAGAGGAAACAAGCATCAGTGTTACGCAGCCATACATACAACCTGTCTTTGGACCTCCTGGAAGTGCCCGATATATGAGTGCCTTCTTGATGCACTATCTTCAACATGATCCCTGTATAGTTAGGATTCAAAATAATGATGACTATTGGGTTGCCACTCTGTTAGATCCACGTTATAAGAGTAAATTTTGCCAGATGCTTCCCGCCCTGGAAAGGGACCTGGTAATGCTGGAGTATTGAGACAAGCTTTTAAGCAACCTTAAGAGAGGTTTTCTCCAAGATAGCAGTGAGGCACACAGTGTGCATTGCAGTGGTAGTCTTTCAACCTCCAGCACGTCAGTTCGTCAATGTCAAAACATTAGCAGCAGCACAGTAAGTGACAGAAACAATTTTTGTGAGTCCTTTCACACATTTTTTACAACAGCTCGTGCACCAGCACAACAGAGTACAAGTCTGACACATGGTGAACTACTGTAGAGGATGGTGCAGGAGTATCTAGAGCTCAATATGAACACCATCAAGTAGGATTTGGACCCTTTAACATTTTGGTCTTCAAAAATGGATGAATGGCCTGGGCTCAACTGTCAAGCCTTGGAGGTTTTATCATGCCCTGCTGGGTTGGCTGTATTGGAAGAGGTGGCGGTCCCCATTATACTACTTATACTCTAGTGAAATTGATGTCACTTTGGTGGTTTTCGGCCCTCATTTTTTAAAATGTGAACACTCTTGATTGTGTCTCCATCTGCTGGGTTGACTGTAGTGGAAGAGGTGTCATTCCTAATTCTACAATTCTACTGTACTGAAAATGATGCCACTTCGCTGGTATCTGCCAATAATTTTGGAAATGTGGAGAATCCTGATTGGGTCTCCATCTATTGGGTTGGCTATAGTGGAAGAGGTTTTGGTCTCCATTAAACTACTTCTACTCTAGCGAAATTGATGCCACCTTGAAGGTGTTAAGCCCTAATTTAGGGAAATGTGAACACTCCTGATTGAGTCTGCATCTACTGGGTTGGCTGTACTTGAAGAGGTGTCATTCCTAATTCTACAATTTCTACTGTACTGAAATTGATGTCACTTCGCTGGTGTCTGCCACTAATTTTTGGAAATGTGGAGAATCCTGATTGGGGCTCCATCTGAGAGGTTTTAGTCTCCATGATACTACTTCTGCTCTAGTGAAATTGATGCCACCTCGGTGATGTTAGGCCCTAATTTAGGGAAACGTGAACACTCCTGTTTAGGTCTCCATCTCCTGGGTTGGCTGTAGTGGAAGAGGTGTCGGTCCTAATTCCACAATTTCTACTGTAGTGAAATTGATTTTATGGTGCAGATATTGTTCTCCACACAGGTACACAGACATGATTAACTCAAAATTGGTTTTCAATAAACAAACATCTTCCTGATCCTTATCAGCAGACATTAACCCCAAGAGGGTGATCCTGATAAGACTCAGGTACCCGAGGGTCACGTGGACTGTACTGTACTGTCAGGGCAAGAAGAGGAGGAGGGTGACTCTCAGGTCGAGGAATAGGATAACACATTGGATGATGATGAGGTTGTAGAACCCACTTGGCGTGAACATAGAGGCACTCAGCTTAGTAGCTCATCTGAGGAGGTGGAGGAAGAGGAAGACAAGGAGGTGATGCAACCTCAACTAGCACTACATCCTTAGTCACAACACGTGGCAGTAACCAGAACCGGTCATGGGTCTAAAACTCGCAGGGGCGGCAAGAGTTGTTTAGCCTGGACATTTCTTGACACCGCAAAGGAAGAGCCAATTCACATTATCTGACAAATTTGCAAGAAAAAACTCAGTAGACGGAAAAAGTGCAATAATATAACTACTACATGCATGAACCTTCACATGCGCAATCAACACGCGTTACTTTGCCAATATCACTGCGATAAAATGTGGACCTCAACTATCATCAGCCACCCCATCAACCGCATCTGCTGCTCCTTTCTCCTCCTCTATTACCGTGTCAAGTATTGTCATGTAGGCCTCCTTGGTGCAGATATTGTTGTCACAGGGATACACATGATATAATCTATATTTGTTTTACTTACTACAGTGATATATAAAGCAGGCTACAGTTCATATTTTAATTCTTCAGTGCTGATATTGTTCTCCACATGGGATACACATTAGTGATGAGCGAGCACTAAATGTGCTCAACTTAGTGGCTCAACAGTTTCTCAAAACCTACCCAGATCTTCCAGAGCTGCTTGTGAATGTATGCCACTTGTGTGCCCATTTCAGAAAGTTGGCTACAGCTTCAACCACCCTGGCAGTGCTTTAGCAACGTTTGCAGCTTCTGGCTCACCTACTGGTGTGCGATGTGACCACACATTGGAAATCAATGTTGCAGATGTTGGGAAGGATTTGTGAGCAGCATAGGGCAGTTGTACCAGCTTCAATATGCCTTTTGAAATTCAGGTCAGCCTCCACACATAAGAGCTGGATGTCTGACATCTATGCCGTCCTCCAAAACTTTGAGGACTCCACCAAGATGGTGAGTGGCGATGACGCCATAATTACCGTCACCATACCGCTTCTCTGTCTACTGAAACGCTCGTTGTTCACAATTAAAGAGGAGGCATTGCAGGTGGAGCAAGGAACTATACAGGGTGACGCTACACCACCCAGCCTCATCTCATCTCAACACGGATTTGTTGATAATGAGGAGGAGGAGGAAATCATGGACAGTTGTCCTCTTGGTGAGGTCAGGGAAGTCTTGGCTGTCTTGGAAGTCTTGATATCCCTCTTTCAGTCTGTGGGAAAGCTGTATGAGTTTAGCTTAATGATGACCTTCAGAAGCCTAAACCATGGCTTTGCTTATGCACGTTATTTCTCAAAACGCATTGCAGATCAAGCCATTTCTCAACTCTGTAGTCATGAAATTCAAGGTGTAAAGAAAGATCTTTGTGTGTGACTAAGCACAACTGAGAAGTGTGAGATGATGTTGGATGGGCTGCCATTGCTTATGGAACAAGCTGCATTAGAGGACTTCCTGGGAGAAATGACAGCTGGAGTAGATACAGTTTCCCTCTATGCCAGTCCTTTCACCGACCTAAAGAATATGGCTGAGGTGAAATACAACTGTTACTGAGAAGAAGTGTCAGACAGAAGAACATTGGGCCCAGCAGAGGATTTGATTCCCCCCCCCACTCAAGAGCCCCATAGCAGCTGCAAGGTTTTGCGCTATGAACTCTCCTGAAGGAGAAGCCAGGGCCCACCAGATGATTCTCCGGTTCTCCGGTTCTCTGGTTGGCCCATCCAACCCTGCCGAGAAGCAACTCTGGCTAAGAAAAGTCTTTGTGAAGGTTCCCGGACACTGTATGTCTGCTTTTTACTGAGGAGGAAACCGGAGAACCTGGGGGAAACACCCGCAAACATGGGGAGAACATACAAACTATTTATAGAGTTATCTTGTTGTCTAGCAGACCGACCACCACTGCTGTCTACCTTGTGAACATTGTGATGAAGCTTGCAAGGTGTCATGGGTTTACCATGACAGAGAGGAGCTAGAAGACCGCAGTGTCTGATTCTTCCAACTCCAGCAGTCACTAGAAACCTTTCGCCTTCATATTAATGGGTGCAGGTGTTAATCTGCTCAATTGTGAGCTCCTGAAAGCTTATCGTGATTTAGGCTTTCAGCAGATTTGTCCTGTGCATCTCCCCTACTGTATAACTCTGTACCCCAACACATCACACTCTCGCCTACCATGGAAACCTTGAAAAGGAAGCTGAAGACCCACTTCTTCTGATAAGCGCACAATCTGCGGTAACCATCGCTCCAACATACCGCTGCATGACTTTCTGTACCCTGACCTACTGTATCCTCACCCATCCATTGTAGATTGTTTGTGCGCCCTCGCGGGCAGAGTCCTCTTGTACCAGTCGATGACCCTTTTTCACATGTAAAGCGCCACGGAATAAATGTCGCTTTAATAATAATAACTATATTACTTGTACTTGTGTCTATTGATGGCACTTTCCAGGTGTCTATCCCTAATTTGAAGTGCTTTGACAGTTTTTGGGCCCATTTGAAGGTGTATGCGTTTCTTTTTGCCCCTCATTGAATCCGATGGTGTTCGGTAATGTTCGGCAAATATTCGACGAATAAATCGGCGAATATTGCATATTCGATGATCCTAATCCGAGCCAAATATTGAAACATTCGCTCATCTCTATTTATGATTGCCTCGAAAGCCGAAAATACACATTGGATAAGTGCATGCCAAATCATAATTTAGCTGACGGCTATCTCCATCAACTTCTCCATACACATGAGAGCTCAGTTAGGATAATATCTCTGTGGTCTGCATGAGAGAGCAGCTGTCACACTCCTCTGGCAGCAGCTTATTTACTGAAGAACAAAAGAATCATCCATCAGAAATCAAACATGCCAGATTCTTCTCTCTCCCATTATCATCTGTGGGGAGAGTCAGAGTCAGAAGGACCCCATACAATCAGATGGTTAATGTGCATGGGGCTTTCAGACAGTTTTGGTCATGCCTTTCTTTCAATTTAAGGCTATGTGCCCACGATCATGCTATAGCAGCGTTTTGGAAGCAGCGTATTTTCACTCTAATCACACAGGTATATCCGCATGTGTTCACTGAACAATGAGGATTTACCGCATCCAATACATTCTATTGTGAAAATTTCTGTTGCGGATACCAGCGTCTCTGCAACAGAAACATGACATGCTGCGGCTCGTAAACTCGCACCGCGGGCACAAATACCCTAACTTGTTTCAAAGGTAGGGTCATTTCTCCTTTTGTCTCATTGTTTGTGTTGATTACATGTCATGTTACTTGTGTGTTTCAATTATTATATAGAAAATTCACTTGTTTTAAAAACAAGATATATACAATCTGTTCACTCACCATATGGACTACTCTTGAAAAGTGGTTTTCTGGTCTCAGAAAATTCCTTTAAATTACTTTTTAAAACTGCTGGTTTAAATTGTATCTATTGCAATCACATTCTTTCTTTTGTAGTCAGTCAACTAGTTCCTTTGTATTGCTGTGAATAGACATTAGAGATATTTAACATTTTTTCTTTGTTGTCAGCTGACATGGCACAACAGAGTTGATGTACTGTTCTGCTGTCTAATTTTAGAAATCAACTAGAATTGATGTGTGAATGACATGACCCAAGGAAAAGAGTGTGTGACTGAAACAGAAGAGAACAACCTGCCAGAATGACTTATGTATGTACTCACAGAACACAAATAGATAAAAAACACAAGCAACTCACTAACTCACTTTTCATGAAGAGATAGAAAGCAAAGAAATAAAGGAGAAATTGCTTTACTATTTTAAGCAAATAAAATGAAAACATTCTAACAAGGCAGAAAAACTTTTAATGTCCTGCTCTTGGACTATGGATTCATTCTGTTAATCTGAGCTGCTGTTAGTTCACGTTAGGAAGGCAGGTAGCTAAAACATTCACCAACAACATTTGAGTGATAGATATAGGTGCAAGCGAGAGACAGTTTTTCATACAATAGCAAAGTCAGCACCACTCATGATAATGCTTAAATCAGCAAGACACTCATACAGTACGCTGCATTTCTTCAGCTACTTTTAATAACTCTTGCCACTTGAACAGTTAAACATTTGGAATCTTGCTCCAGCTAAGACCAGGCTGTATGCAAACATACTGAAGATTTATCTGCAAAGGTAAGCAATCATTGCACATGAAATGTTAAAGGGGAATGTTTTATATCAAACTTGATTTTCTACAAGCTTATAACTGAAAATGCTTTGTCTTGTTCTTTATGCATGTTTGCTTGGGAAACATTATGCACTCAACTATTTCAAGTTATGTTATAAATACATTTTTAAATGTGTCAAAAGGCATGAAATTATATGTTGTACTGTTTTATATTATATAAATGTATGATACATTTTTGGTTTAATATAAGTATTTAATATTTTCATATAATCCTTTATATTGTGATGCTGTTAATCATATGTCCTGTTCTAGGTACCTACAAGACTTAAAGGGGTTGTTTCAAGCTGAATCTGCAAGAGTGCACCACTCCAGTCCCCTGGCTTCCTGCTTTGCTGGAAGCAGTGTGCTCCTGAAGATTGACAGCTCAGACTAAGGGCATTGTCATGCGGCCGGGTCCGAAGTGTGATCTCTCCCAGACTGATAGAAGAGGCAGCTTTGCCTTTGTAGTATGGGAGAAGTACAGAGGGACTGAAGTTAGTCTGTATTCAGTGATCCAGCCAACTTCAGAGCCGCGGTATTAGTCTGCAAAGAATTGAGCCTGCTCATTCCGTGTGGTCCTTGCTTAGATAACCGTCACACTGGGACTGCAAGGTGACTGGTAACATTGGCAATGAACTGTACACAGTAAGAATAAAAATCCCTCCAATATGGAAAATGGAGAGGATTTTTAATAAAAGGTAAATTGTTCCTTGTTATCACAACCCCTTTTATTGTTTACCTCTTCCTGACTGTATTACAATATTAAATGCAGGACAAGAAGTTGTGAATTATTTCCTTTTATTCACTGCATGCACCCAACCTAATATGTGCATACTGCGTTAGTAGGTCTATATGATGGTAGGGCTTGTGCTGTCTGGGTGACTCCCCAACCTAAGTCTAGTGGGGTCTAAAATTAAATAACTAGATCTAACTACATTTCTGTTTCTATGCAGCTGTTTATTTATTTTACTCACTACTATAGCGACATTAATTCCACAGCGCTTTACAGACATTATCGGCACTGTTGCTGGTTGTGGTGAAGTGACAGCAGGGTAATTGCAGGCTTTAAGCTTTCTTGAAAAGATGGGTTTTCAAGTTCTGTCTGCAAATTGCCTCTTCAGAGAGAAAGAGGACTTGTACTCTATAGCACCACCTATTGGAAGCAGTAATCCTACAAGTCACAATCAACCCTTTAACGAGTCGTGCAATATGACTTAGGATTAAAGCCAAATCAGAATCTCAATTTGCAGACACGGTGTTTCGGGCTGTTGGCCCTCGTCAGTGCAAAGTATGAGAACTGATTTGGCTAGGTGAGAGTCTCTGGCCTGAGGACTAAGGGGTAACGTTTCTCCTTGTGGAGAGTGACACACCAGCTCTTTTTCTCTGAAGAGGCATTTTGCATATTAAATTTCCCAGAGGAGCATTGCACGGCGAATAAGCCTCCTACCTTGACGTGCCAGAGCTGGTGTGTCACTCTCCATAAGGAGAAACGTTACCCCTTAGACCCAAGATCTTTCTGAAAGTTCTGTGGATAATTGGACGTGTTGTGGCACAAAATTCCAGAGGTTGGGGGGATACTCAGGAGGCGTTTTGTAGGAGATAGGGTAAGGAACATACAGTGTAATTTATTTGTAGTCCAACATTTTACTTATAGGGATTTGAAAGTCATAGGGTGCATTTTCATATGTGGTGTAGTATTTCTAGTCAATTTGTTTGAGTATGGTGATAGAAGCTATGGCGGCGGCACTGCTGTTACTCACCCTGCTTTTATCACCGCCATTTCTTTCCCTACATTGAGACATTATCAGAGGGTGGTGATAGAAGCAGGGCAAGTGACACTAGTTAATCCCCCTAAAACTTGACATCATCAGTGGTGGGTTGTGACAGCTATAGTAAGTGACCGCAGCACTGCTCTCTGATTATGTCCTGTTCCAGGAAGTGATAAAAGCTTCAGATAAGTTACTGCAGGGCCATCTTACTGTGACATCTTGATTGAGACTTCCATTAAATGACATATCACAGGAAGTAAAAAAAGCACATATAGGTCTTAGCTGTATAGGGAGAATGGTGGGGAATTTTTTAAATCAAATTGCAAAAGTAGTTATGGGTTAAAGTTAGATATTAATAGCATGCATTATAGGTATTGGACAACTCCTTTAAGAAGCATTGGATCAGAAATAGTAGACCAACATGATTCATTGTGTTTGGCATTTGCTCACAGGCTGGTAAAAGAAAGTCAGGTCAAATGGAGACCTGCTCACAGGCTGGTAAAAGAAGGTCAGGTCAAATGGAAAAAAAGCAAGGTCAAATAATTAGGACTTTGATGAATCAAAAATCCCCCCTCCCCAAATAAATAAATAGCAAACTTTTGAAAATCAGAAGGAATGTAATAAATGTTATTGTGAGCTGCCAAAGTTTTTCATTGTGCCAAAACATGGCAGTAGTCACAAGAACCAATTAGACAACATATCTAGGTTTCTTCAGCACTCCTCCTTCAAGTTTGTTGAAGAAACACATTCCAGCAGCAGTCAGGAAAAGCAGAAGCTACTGGACAGAGCGCAGGATGGAGGGTGACAAGGACCCAGGAGCAGGTATAGAGAGCCTGCCACCAAATGGGAAAACTCGCCTGGGGCTATTACTATCAGTCTAATCTCATGTTGTACTGCAATGAGCAGTTGTCTGGAAATATGTCATATGCTAGTTCAACATACACATATTTAAAGCTAATAGTAAATTATCTTTCACTTTTTTCCTTCCCAATGTAACAAATATGTTTTTGAAGAAACACCCTTTAAAGACAAATAGGACAACATAAAAGGATGCAACAAAAAGTTATAGAGAAACCATTCCACTTATTGATAAATGAGTGCTGCTGACCACTAAAGAATATTCTTTTGATGACAGATTTGTCTCATACTTCTATATTCTAGCAGTTTTAATTGCAACCATAACTATATGATATTACCTGTGATTTGTTTACGTCACCTGACCTACTTGAATTTTGATAAAAATATTATGAAATCATTCTAAAAATGTTCATAATTCAAAAAGACATCATATTCAGCCTTTGCTGAATGATGAATTATTGGAATTTATAGGAGAGAAAAAAACATTTTTATGTTTTGGGCATGAACACTTAGATTGCAGATCAGGTAGATGCTATGGTTAATTTTGTATCTTGACAATTTAATCTGACTGTGTAATTACCTAGTGGCACAATGGCTAGTGCTTTTCATCCAAAATCACAGTGCTTAGTCCCTGGATTCATTTGCTGATGCCTTCAGCTCTCAAAAATGTTTTCAGTTTTTAGTGACAAGTTGTTTATTTTCGTAAATTTTTGTCATGATTCATCCTTTTCTGACCAACTATAATAATAATTTGGGTACAGGGAAAACAAGACATCATTGTATATCCTACCCATTGGCTTTGAGAATCACACTGATAGTAATATCTATCAGGTCCTAGGAAATGATATTTCAACAATCGTGATGCGTAACATAGCCTCCAGTGATACTGTGTAAACTCTTTTATCTTCCTGCCCATAGTTATTAATGTTGAAGTGTAATTAAATGACTAATTTACTTTTAACAAGATGAAATGTTAGACCATGAGGTTTGCAACACAATTAGCATTATTAATGCTGTAATAAGATTTAATCTGATATATCCTAAAGTCTGTGAATGTTATAATAAAAACATTTAAATAAATCCATTGTTAAGAAAAAGACCCATGTTCCAATCAGCTTTTCATGATAATGCGCCTACTCCTTGGTTATACAGTAGCACGGTATCTTGCCTTTGGTAACCCAGCAAGACAGTGGTAACTTAACAACTTTGTCTTATCCGTAGCAAGTGTATCTAAAGGTGAAGATAGATTTATCACAACTAGCTTCTTATATGTATGCTCACTTGTGTGTCCATAATCAAAACAATATAATATTCTGTCTGTTTCTTGGAGAAAATAGATCTTAGGCAGGTAGAGTATTAATCTATACCAATGAAATCATTATGGAGCTCCTCAACGTTACAACTATCCTAATAGAAATATAAGAATAGAAGATTAGTACAAACCATTATTAAGCATTAAAGGGGTTGCATGAGACAAAAGAATTGATGACCTAGGCAATTAATTTGGGATTGGTAGGAGTCCAACAACTGGCACCCCCACAAATCAGCCGAGATTTGCTGTGTCAGTTTCTGGATATCAGCAATGTATGGTATGTAAATTGAGTAGCAGATAAGGTTCAGTACCCAGCAGCTGCAATTAATCAATGTATGGTGCTGCTACATTATACCATGTACATTGCTTATAACCAGCAACCGCTAGAGCAGATTTCAGATGACAGTAGGTGAGGGGCAGATGTTGGATTCCCAATTATTTTGTGTTGATGACATATGCTACGGCTGGATCATTAATTGTTTAGTCCAGGACAAGCCCTTTCAATGCAAATACTACACTTGGTAATCAATTGCTATAAAATATGTGACTTCTTGCTGTTGTCGGTTCATAGCGTGCCATCAAGAATTCTGTTATATTTGCTGTGCAACTAATATGCTGATTCATCAGTGGCACTTGAAGATAAAGTTAACATGTTTCTACAATATCAAATAACGCTTTATTTTATAAAAGATTTTATTTTAAATCACTATACGCATAATCACAGGGGTTATTGTGCCAAATGTTTTGAGTTATTTTTAACATTCAAAATGTTGCACAAGCAAAACACATTGACATAGCAAAGAAACTTTTAAACACAAGAAAAGGCTTCACAAATGGTAGGCCACTAAGTCCACCTAAACTAGAGAAGATCTTTGAAGAAGTTCTCTGCAAAAGGCTGGTGAACAAGAGGCAAAATAATATGGACCCAACCAAGCTTAAGTACTTTTCCCAGAGGATAAAAGCAGGAGGAATGGGGGAAAAGTGGAGAAAAATAGTCTCTATGTAATTTAGATCAGAGTTTCCATCATTTTGCAGTTTAAACATATTTACTAATTTTATTTCTTGAACCCAAAGACACTTTTCTTCTACAGTTAACTCATTTACAACAATTATATGATTTGCAATCATTGGCTGATTATCCGACTTCCAATCCATTGATTTCAAGCTAAAAAAAATCCTACCTTCTTTGCATTAAAATGTTTTATCTTTCCACATTAAATCTCAAACAGTGCATTTGTGCTCGTATGAAAACAATGTTAAATAGTAACTGCACTATTATTTTTTTCTGACTAATCAACTGTCAAATTAGTAATTACTAGTGTTGAGCGAGCCCTAAAATGCTCGGGTGCTCGAAGCTCGGGCCGAGCTCGCCGTGATACTCGGGTGCTCGACCCGAGCAACGAGCCCAATGTTAGTCTATGGGAGACTCGAGCATTTTTGCGGTGGCACCCCCGGCAGTCTTTTAAAAGCCTAACAAGTGCCCAAAACGATAGTGACAGTGCTCAAATGACATGGGGACAGCATGGGGATCGCCACAGGAAGCATTTCTGACCCCCAGGTCACTGCTGTCAACAACGTGGTCAGAGGTATTAAGCCACTTTTACAGGCTCACAATAAAACGAAAGTGAAACTTTTTTCCTGTGAAATATGTTAAGGAACATCCTTTCCAGGGAAAAGACTTGTGTATAAGTTAAAATAAATGACCAAAAACAAAAATACTCCTCCACACCTTCGGCTATGTTCACAAGTAGCATTTTTTATGCGTTTTTGCACTTTTGTATTGCTTTCAACTATGACAAATGCATTCACCGTGAAATGTCATTTTAACATTTTACAACCTTATCTGGCCATGTGCTGTGTGACACATGCATAAAGTGCTGAAAAGACATGGGAACAGCATGGGGAAGACCCCTGGAAGCATCTCTGACTCCCAGGTCACTGTCTAAAAGTGTGCCCATCATAAGTGATCCTTGCCGCATCAGAAGATGCAGACTTGCAACTATCCCCATGCAAGTTCTAGTCCCAGGGCAGTGTCCAATTGTACCTCCCCCATTCCTTGCAATACAAGCGCAAGTATGCAGCCTGCCACCCACCCCCAGGCTGCAATACCATACTGCTTGCTTGCTTGAACTTGAAATTGGGCCTTTTAGGCATGTGGAGGCGGAATCTGGCCACCACGTCATGGCTGTGTTGGCGGCCTGGAATCCATACTCAGTCCCCAGCCGCCTGGCGGCCGGGTGTCCTTACTCAGTCCACAGCCGCCCGGCGGCCGATTGTTCACACGGTCCCAGTCGCCTGGGGGCAGTCGGGTGTCCATAAACGGTCCCCAGCCGCCCCCATTTCTCCTTGGAACATCCCCCCACACACTTTTCTTAGCCCGGCCTGCTTTAGGCAGCATTGGACGAGCCCACCAGAGAACCAGACTCCTCCGGTGGGCCCTGACTTCTCCATCGGTGGAGTTGAGGGTGCCAAGGTGAGGAGCATGATGATGATGACAGAAGTTAGCATCTGCTATGTTTTCTTTTAATGCAAGTGTAAGTGTGCAGCCTGCCACCCACCCACCCCCAGACTGCAATTCATACTGCTAGCTTGCACTTGAAATGGGGCCTTTTAGTTTAGAGGAGGCCGAAGCTGGCCACTATCTCATGGCTGCTTCGGCAGCGAGGTATCCATACTCAGTCCCCAGCCGCCCCTATTTGTCCTGGTGTGATTTATACATAAGATTAAGCGCGTATACCAAAACATTACCTGTGCCCTCCCCAGTGCATTTAGTGCGAAGGAGAGCCTATTCCGCTGTAGTGTGTGCATGCCAAACCCCTGTTCATGTTACATGCGAAGATGCCTCCCACCTTGCACCTGTCGTTGCAGACTTGCAACTATCCCCATTCAAGTCCTTGTCCCAGGGCAGTGTTCAATTGTACCTCTCCCATTCCTTGCAATGCAAGCACAAGTATGCAGCCTGCCACCCACCCACCCCCAGGCTGCAATACCATACTGCTTGCTTGCTTGCACTTTAAATTGGGCCCTTTAGGCATGTGGAGGCGGAATCTGGCCACCACGCCATGGCTGTGTCGGCGGCCTGGTATCCATACTCAGTCCCCAGCCGCCTGGTGGCCGGCTGTCCCCGCTTGCTCCCCAGCCTCCAAGGGGTGGCCGGGTGTCCATACTCGGTCCCCAGCCACCCCTATTTGTACCGGTAACCTTTCCCACACTTTTCTTAGCCTGGCCTGCTTTAGGGCAGCATAGTCCGGTGGGCTCGGGCAATCAGACTCCTCCGGTGGGCCCTGGCTTCTCCATCAGGGGAGTTGAGAGTGCCAAGGTGAGGAGCATGATGAGGATGATAGAAGTTAGCATCTGCTTTGTTTTGTTGTAATGCAAGCGCATGTATGTAGTAGCGGCTAGGCCTCTGAATGTCAGCATTTTGGCGCATATCCTACCTCCTCCGAGGATTGCTGGATGTTTTCCTGCTACTATCCAAGTTCTATGACTCCCGTTAAAACAAAGCTTCAGGTGATAAATGATGGATCAGGTAGTGGCAAAGGAGAAAGAGCAGGAGGAACAGGGACCATTCACATCAATATCAGGCCAGTCAACCAGATATGTCTTGTAGGATATGTTTCTGTAACAAAAGGAGCGGTTCGGCTACACAGTTATAGGGCATACAGTGAGTGCAATGCCTACCAAAAATTTCGAGGCACTCCAATGCCCCTTGGAAATGACATGGAGGTCAGAGGGCGTTAACTAAACCTTTTTTTCCATTTATAGCAACTGGGTCTCCTGTGCACTGTTGGCCTAAGCAGTGAATGGAATGCTTTCCAAAAATTATGAGGTACTGCAATGCCCCTTACAAGAGCCATGTGTGGCACCCCAGGGGTCTGGTCACCACAGTAATAGAGATTACGTCGGAGAGCAAGTGGGAGGTTTCCTTAAACATGCAACATCCTCCTGCCCCAGTCCTGGGAGGGGAGAATTCTGCCCTTATAAACTGGATCTGGGGTGGGGTTGAGTGAGTCAGAGAACAGAGAACAGTCAGAGTCAGAGTGAGAGCAAGGGAAAGTAACAGCAAGGAGCTCTGTAGGAGCTAGGAGCTAAAGACGAGGGGCTGGAAGCTGAGCAGAGCTCGCCCTGGCAGAAGACAATAGGAACCGGACACAGGAGTCCGAAGCTGTGAGGAATTATATATCCAGCAGCAGAAACCAGCCGGCAGGGGATTTCAGGTCCTCTGGCCATAGAAGCCCGGAGGCTCAGTCACAAGCAAGGGACCAGCACCGGCGTCGTGGAGCGGAGGCTAACAGAAGGCCCCAAGTCACCAGCCATACGGGTGAGCACTACACGGTACACTCAGGGTCGTGGGCTACTTCTACCCGCTTACAGCAAGGTAGCCAGGAAGAGTGCAGACAGACGGGGAGGCCTACAACTCCACCTGGCCAGGGGAACTCCTGCTTGCTCACAGACTGACCAGGCCTCTTATGCTAGCCAGTACTCCCGGGAGGGTCTACCTTACAATCATCAGTAAAGACCCTGAACTGCACTGCAAAGACTCTGAGTCATTCCTGCTGCGCTCGTGCACCATCACCCCCATCATCCACACTCACTGCCCTGAGGCTATACTCCTCCCGAGGGGAGTTATCCCATTTTATGCTGCGCACACAACACCAGCCTCAGCGGTCTGCCTCGCAGCGGTGGTACTCCCTGACCGCAATCCACGGGTGGCGCAGTCGGACAATTAACCTCAAAACCTAAGAAAGATTGCCACTGGTTTGACCAGCCTGAGCCACGGGACCGGGTCACCGCCACGGAGACTACAGACCCCAGAGACCCGGCACCGGGTATCCCACACACGTGTACACACGGCCCAGGGGGCGCGTCACATGCAGTACAGCATATTACAAACATAAGTCCCATTATTGGGGAGTGGGTGTCCCATAGTATTTGCTTATGCCTTGCAAGCAAAAGCTGCCAAAAATTAGGACGGAGCAACTTGCAATGCCCCTTACAAGAGCCATGCAGTACAGCATATTACAAACATAAGTCCCATTATTGGGGAGTGGGTCTCCCATAGTATTTGCTTATGCTTTCCCAGCAAAAGCTGCCAAAAATTTGGACGGAGCAACTTGCAATGCCCCTTGCAAGAGCCATGCAGTACAGCATATTACAAACATAAGTCCCATTATTGGGGAGTGGGTCTCCCATAGTATTTGCTTATGCTTTCCCAGCAAAAACTGCCAAAAATTAGGACGGAGCAACTTGCAATGCCCCTTACAAGAGCCATGCAGTACAGCATATTACAAACATAAGTCCCATTATTGTGGAGTAGTTCTCCCATAGTATTTGCTTATGCTTTCCCAGCAAAAGCTGCCAAAAATTAGGACGGAGCAACTTGCAATGCCCCTTACAAGAGCCATGCAGTACAGCATATTACAAACATAAGTTACATTATTGGGGAGTGGGTGTCCCATGGTATTTGCTTATGCTTTCCCAGCAAAAGCTGCCAAAAATTAGGACGGAGGAACTGGCAATGCTGGCACCCTGGTGGTATAGTGGTGGTGGAGGCTGAGGATAAGGAGAAGAAGATTAAACAGCCGAAACGAGGAAGCGTATACCCATGTGTGGGTGTGAAGCGGTGCATGTGAATACACCTCCCGAAATAACACAGTGGATTTGACTTTATGTTACTCTGCTGTCATTTGGTGGTGATGAGAAGTCTGGCCCAGTCCAGCCCTTGTTCATTTTGATAAGGGTCAGTTTGTCAGCATTGTCAGTTGACAGGCGAGTGCACTTATCAGTTATAATTCCCCCAGCGGCACTAAAAACACGCTCCGATAACACGCTAGCGGCAGGGCAGGCCAGGACCTCCAAGGCGTACAGAGCAAGTTAAATCCAAGTGTCCAGCTTGGATACCCAATAATTAAAAGGCACAGAGGAATCACGGAGGACGCTGGTACGATCGGCAAGGTACTCCCTCACCATCTTTTGAAACTTTCCACTCCTTGTGAGAGTACCACGCGCCTCAGGGCCTGTAAGCTGGGCGGGTGTCACAAAACTGTACCAGAAAGTTGACAGTGTTCCCCTGCCTCTGCTGGATTGGAGTGGCATCTCTCTCGCCTGTACGCCTTGGTTGGGCAACGAACTGTGACCTCTGCCGCTAGCGTGTTCAGATGGGAATTTTTTTAAGAGTTCTGCAGCAAGGGCCTTCTGGTATTGCCCCATTTTTGTAGACCTCTCCACCTCAGGAATAAGAGAGTGAAAGGTCTCCTTGTAGCGGGGGTCTACAAGTGTCACCAACCAGTAATGACTGTCACCCAACATTTTGACAACGCGAGGGTCACGGTTAAGGCAGCGTAACATAAAGTCAGCCATGCGTGCCAGACTGGTAACGGGCAAGATTTCCGTGTCCTCACCAAGATGACGACTGACCATGCTCTCCTCCTCCTCCTCCTCCTCTTCCTCCTCCCCCCTGTCCTCAGGCCACCCACGCTGAACCGACGATATGACACTTGTACAGGTACTACCGTCTACAACGCATGATAGCAGCTCCTGTTCTTCCTCCTCCTCCTCCTCCTCTCCCTCATTGTCCCCCAATGCACGTTGGGATGAGATGAGGCAGGGCTGTGTGTAATCGCCCGCTACGGCTTCTTGATCCATCTCATCATACTCTGGCTGCAATGCCTCCTCTTTAATTCTCTGCAGAGAGCGTTGCAAAAGACAGACAAGTGGGATGCTGACACTAATGATGGCATCATCGCCACTCACCATCTTGGTGGCCTCCTCAAAGTTTGTCAGGATGGTACATATGTCAGACATCCAGGTCCACTCCTGAGGTCTTATGTGTGGAGTCTGACCTGAATATCGACGGCCTTGTTGCAGCTGGTACTCCACAACTGCTCTCTTCTTCTCACAAATCCTTTGCAACATGTGGAGGGTAGAGTTCCAACGTGTGGGGACATCACACACCAGTTGGTGTGCCGGAAGCTGCAAACGCTGCTCCAACACAGCAAGGGCGGCGGAAGCTGTAGCAGACTTGCGAAAATGAGCTGACAGGCGGAGTACTTTCACGAGCAGATCTGGCAACTCGGGGTACGATTTAAGAAACCGCTGAACCACGAGGTTAAGCACATGAGCCAGGCATGGTACGTGTGTGATCTCGCCTCGCCTCAGAGCCGCCACCAGGTTACGGCCATTGTCACACACGACCATGCCGGGATGTAGGTTCAGCCGTCTCAGCCACAGATCTGCCTGCTCTTTCACAGCTGTCCACAACTCACAAGCAGTGTGAGGTTTATCACCTAAGCCTATGAGTTTCAGCACAGCCTGTTGCCGCTTGGCGGAGGCAGTACTGCAAGGCTTCCAGCTTGTAATTGATGTGGTGATATCTGAGATGGAGGCTGAACATGATTTGGAGGAGGAGGAGGAGGATGCGCAGGAGCTGTACACTGTGGGGGCAACTCTGACTGACATAGGGCCCGCAATCCTCGGTGTGGGGAGGATGTGTTCCGTCCCAAGGTCCGACTGGGTCCCTGCTTCCACTATGTTTACCCAGTGTGCCGTCAGAGAGATGTACCGTCCCTGGCCACAAGCACTTGTCCACGTGTCCGTTGTCAGGTGGACTCTCCCAGTAACTGCATTGTTGAGGGCACGGCAGATGCTTTGGGACACGTGCTTGTGTAGTGCGGGGATGGCACACCGGGCAAAATAGTGTCGGCTGGGGACCGAGTACCGAGGGACGGCCACCGCCATAAGATTGCGGAAGGATTCCGTCTCCACCAGCCTAAAAGGCAGCATTTCCAATGCAAGCAGTCGTGAAATGTGCGAATTTAGGACTGTGGCCTGTGGTGCGTTAGCTGCGAATTTCCGCTTTCGTTCAAAGGTCTGGGATATGGACAATTGAATGCTGTGGTGGGACGTGGACGTGGATGTTGATGCTGTTTCTTGAGAAACTGCCATAACAAGTGAAGACTGAGAGGAGGGGCCATCTTTACATGCAGTATGGACAGGGGATTGCCTTGCACACACAACAGGGGTTTCTATTGCAAGCACAACAGTGGAAGAAGCAGTGGTGACACCCGCTGACACTGGTCGTGGACCCTGGGTTTCGCCCCACAAAGTCGGGTGCTTTGCTGCCATGTGCCTGATCATGCTGGTGGTGGTCAGGCTGGTAGTTTTGTCACCCCTGCTGATGCTGGCATGGCAGGTGGAACATATGGCCTTTTTGGGGTTATCAGCAGAGTCTTTAAAAAAATTACAGACTCTGGAAGACCTACCGCTTGTACTGGCAACGTCCCTCATGTTGGTGTTACGGGGAACGGTTGCCTGCCTTCTGTCTGCGGCCACCACACTGCTTCTTCCTGCCTGTTGGGGTACTCTGCCTCCCTCCCCCTGTGTGCTGCTGGCCTCACTCTGCATGTCCTCCTTCCACGTTGGGTCAGTTACTAGATCATCCACCACCTCCTCCTCTTCCACTCGTGCACCACGATCCTCCTCCTCACTTCCTGGCAATTGTATCTCGTCATCGTCCACCTCTTGTGACAGATTGCCAACGTCGACTTCCTGTGGCCGTGGCTGTTCAAATATTTGGGCATCGCAACATGGGATCTCCTCTTCCACCACTTCAAGCGTATCAGGCGAGGGGCCCAAATATGGAAATGGACCAGTGAACAGCTCTTCAGAGTGTCCAAGTGTGGGATCACTTGCTGTCTGACGACACTCGGCATGGTGGGAGGAAGGAGCATCAGGGTGAGGAGGAGTATGCGGTCGAGACTCACGGCTACTAAGAGTTGACCGTGTGGAAGACAGACCGGAGGTGGTGGTGCCCAGGTAACTGGAAGTATTGTCTGCTATCCAATTAATAACCTGTTCACACTGATCAGTTCTCAATACTGGTGTTGTTCTGTGCTTCCCTAGTAATTTGGTCAAGAAGTGGGAGCGGGAAGATGTGGCTGTTGGTTGTGGCACATTTTCACCTTGGCCACGGCCCCGCCCTCTGCACGAACCATCACCAGAACGTCCACTTCCACGTCCCTTGCCACGCGCCTTGCCCATTGTAAATGAAGTAAAATAGCTTACACTTGCACTATCAATGGAAAAAGGGTAATAAAGAGTAGATTGGAACCGTGGAAGAGGAAAACCACAGTTATTGTTTACTGGGGTATACCACACTTTTTTAAATAGAGATATTTGCTACTGAACAGTGAGCGACACACTCAAACTGCTTTTTTTTTAGATACCAACGGCCCAAAACTGGATAGTACAGCGATTTGACCCGTGGAACTGCGAAACCACACTGGGATGTCGGGCCTACACAAGACTATTTTCAACAGATATATTTTTGTGTCACAACAGTCAGGAGACACTACTGTTTTTCTTTACGGAAAAAACTACCAAAAGCTGAATAATAGAGATTTTTTACCGTGGAACAGCAAAACCACAGTTATAATTTACTGGTGTATACCAGGCTTTTTAAAATATATATATATTTGCGGCTGAACAGTGAGCGACACACTCAAACTGTTTTTTTTAGATACAAATGGCCCAAAAGTGGATAATACAGAGGTTTGTACCGTGGAACTGCAAAACCACACTTGTATTTCTCGGGCCTACACCAGACTATTTTCAACAGATATATTTGTGTCTGAAAAATCAGGGAGACACTATTTATTTATTTTTTTTACAGCAAAAAATGCAAAAAGCAGGATAATAGAAATTTTTTACTGTGGAACAGCAAAAGCACACTTCTGTCTCTCTGGCCTACACCAGACTATTTTCAACAGATATATTTGTGTCTGAAAAATCAGGGAGACACTTTTTTTTTTTTTTTTACAGCAAAAAATGCAAAAAGCAGGATAATAGAGATTTTTTACCGTGGAACAGCAAAAGCACACTTCTGTCTCTCTGGCCTACACCAGACTATTTTCAACAGATATATTTGTGTCTGAAAAATCAGGGAGACACTATTATTATTTTTATACAGCAAAAAATGCCAAAAACAGGATAATAGAGATGTTTTACCGTGGAACATCAAAACCACAGTAATAATTTACTGGTGTATACCAGGCTTTTTAAAATATATATATATTTGCGGCTGAACAGTGAGTGACACACTCAAACTGTTTTTTTTAGATACAAATGGCCCAAAAGTGGATAATACAGAGGTTTGTACCGTGGAACTGCAAAACCACACATGTATTTCTCGGGCCTACACCAGACTATTTTCAACAGATATATTTGTGTCTGAAAAATCAGGGAGACACAATTTATTTATTTTTTTTACAGCAAAAAATGCAAAAAGCAGGATAATAGAATTTTTTTACTGTGGAACAGCAAAAGCACACTTCTGTCTCTCTGGCCTACACCAGACTATTTTCAACAGATATATTTGTGTCTGAAAAATCAGGGAGACACTATTTTTTTTTACAGCAAAAAATGCAAAAAGCAGGATAATAGAGATTTTTTACCGTGGAACAGCAAAAGCACACTTCTGTCTCTCTGGCCTACACCAGACTATTTTCAACAGATATATTTGTGTCTAAAAAATCAAGGAGACACTATTATTATTTTTATACAGCAAAAAATGCCAAAAACAGGATAATAGAGATGTTTTACCGTGGAACATCAAAACCACAGTAATAAATTACTGGTGTATACCAGGCTTTTTAAAATATATATATATTTGCAGCTGAACAGTGAGCGACACACTCAAACTGTTTTTTTTAGATACAAATGGCCCAAAAGAGGATAATACAGAGGTTTGCACCGTGGAACTGCAAAACCACAGTTGTATTTCTCGGGCCTACACCATACTATTTTCAACAGATATATTTGTGTCTGAAAAATCAGGGAGACACTATTTTTTTTTTTTTTACAGCAAAAAATGCAAAAAGCAGGATAATAGAGATTTTTTACCGTGGAACAGCAAAAGCACACTTCTGTCTCTCTGGCCTACACCAGACTATTTTCAACAGATATATTTGTGTCTAAAAAATCAGGGAGACACTATTATTATTTTTATACAGCAAAAAATGCCAAAAACAGGATAATAGAGATGTTTTACCGTGGAACATCAAAACCACAGTAATAAATTACTGGTGTATACCAGGCTTTTTAAAATATATATATATTTGCGGCTGAACAGTGAGCGACACACTCAAACTGTTTTTTTTAGATACAAATGGCCCAAAAGTGGATAATACAGAGGTTTGTACCGTGGAACTGCAAAACCACACTTGTATTTCTCGGGCCTACACCAGACTATTTTCAACAGATATATTTGTGTCTGAAAAATCAGGGAGACACTATTTTTTTTTTTTTTACAGCAAAAAATTCAAAAAGCAGGATAATAGAGATTTTTTACCGTGGAACAGCAAAAGCACACTTCTGTCTCTCTGGCCTACACCAGACTATTTTCAACAGATATATTTGTGTCTGAAAAATCAGGGAGACACTATTATTATTTTTATACAGCAAAAAATGCCAAAAACAGGATAATAGAGATGTTTTACCGTGGAACATCAAAACCACAGTAATAATTTACTGGTGTATACCAGGCTTTTTAAAATATATATATATTTGCGGCTGAACAGTGAGCGACACACTCAAACTGGTTTTTTTAGATACAAATGGCCCAAAAGTGGATAATACAGAGGTTTGTACCGTGGAACTGCAAAACCACACATGTATTTCTCGGGCCTACACCAGACTATTTTCAACAGATATATTTGTGTCTGAAAAATCAGGGAGACACTATTTTTTTTTTTACAGCAAAAAATGCAAAAAGCAGGATAATAGAGATTTTTTACCGTGGAACAGCAAAAGCACACTTCTGTCTCTCTGGCCTACACCAGACTATTTTCAACAGATATATTTGTGTCTGAAAAATCAGGGAGACACTTATTATTTTTATACAGCAAAAAATGCCAAAAACAGGATAATAGAGATGTTTTACCGTGGAACATCAAAACCACAGTAATAATTTACTGGTGTATACCAGGCTTTTTAAAATATATATATATTTGCGGCTGAACAGTGAGCGACACACTCTAACTGGTTTTTTTTAGATACAAATGGCCCATAGAACTGCAAAACCACGCTTCTATTTCTCTGGCCTACACCAGACTATTTTCAACAGATATATTTGTGTCTGAAAAATCAGAGGCACACTTTTTTTTGGGGGGGGGTGGGGCACCAAAAGGTTAATAAGATGGGTATTTGTACATTGTGAAGGAGGAAAAAAAAAAGAGGATTTAGATAAAAAAAAGGATTTTTCCTGGCCCCCGGGACCTGGAGCTAAGTCCAGCAATTTCAGCAACAAGAGCAGCACACAGGACTGTAATGCAGCGTTTGCTGGTATAACCACTGCGTCTCCTATACAGCCTGCCTGCCTGCCTGCCTGATTTACCTGGGATGGATATTAGTCCTGAGAAGGACTGTTTGTTTGATCTGGCAGCCTTTACAGACCCTACACTAACTATTTTGCAGGATATAGCTCTCCCTAAATCAGCAGCGCTGTCCCTACACTGTCTGATCCGGAGCGACTGTGTCCAAGATGGCGGCGCCCGGTTTTTAATACTCGAGGTGACGCTGTGCGGCCAGCCAATCACTGTAATGCCCACAAACAACATGGCTGCGGCATTACAGTGACTGGCTGGCAATCCCTGCATGTTCATTGGCTCTGTAAAGAGCGCCAAACATGCAGGGCGGAGACCCGAGCTCCCGCCCGAGTAACCCGGAAATGCTCGGTGCTCGCCGAACATCCCGAGTAGCGTGATGCTCGGGCAAGTACCGAGCAGTGTCGAGCATGTTCGCTCAACACTAGTAATTACCAGATTTTGCAATATACTATTTTGCATTTTGTACACAAGCCTGACAGAGACAGCTTTTTGGCACAATAAATAATGGTGGCTGGGTATCTTCAATTGAGCCTGAGCACATGTGATTTTTCGCAAAAGGCAGTACAATCCAAGTGGTCTGGCATCAATTGTGATGAACTTGGACATATTGGAGTACAATTTCAACACAATTGAATGACTGAGTGCATGTTATATTGATATACAAAAGGAGAACTGATGCAATGGAAGTAGAAGAGCAAGTGTATCGAACAATATTTGACAGTAAAAAAAAAACCAGACAAGCTATATAAGAGGTTTTATTCTCTTGGGCAGAGCAGGACAAGATATTCTTGTTTGTGGACATCAGGCTTTTCTTTTTGTGGGATATCCTGTCTGTGAAACATGATATTGAGATCCCTGAACAATTGTAGGCCTTGCTTGGACATTAATTATTGAGGAAAATCAGGTTTAATGTTATTAGATGCATCATATATAGTCTTGTTCTACAAAGGATTGGGGGTCGAGTTAGACAACTCCTTCACATATTTCAGGCAAAAGATAACAAGAAATCTGAAGGACTTTATTGTTCTTCGAATAAAACCATTATTGCTTCATGCTTATAATGGAGTTTAAGCCTAAGCGTAAGGTTTGCATTTAGTGAGAAAACACAGTAGTTTGACTATAAATGGCTTCACCCAACCAATAACCATGAGTGGAGAAAACGTTTTTTTGTTATCATTCATATTCTCTGAAACAAGGCCAAGAAAGGAAAAATTCTGCCGGGGTATGTAAACTTTTGAGCACATCTGTAATCATACTGACCTGGAGAATCATATTGCTGGGTAATATTTACAGTATAGTGAGCATTGTAAAGAAAAAAAAAAACAATTGTGAAGTTGCACTTTTTTTCAAGTTAAAGGGAATCTGTCACCCCCTGGGACATATATAACCTATAAATAAGGGCATATAGGTGATAGAAATGTTAATTTAGTCCTACCTGTATGCATCATATTAATGATCTTGTTTTGTGAAATCTTATATTTTATCTTTATGTTAATGATCCCTTCCAAGTCCCGGACCCAGAAGGAATCCCATCTCCTCTTAATTATAATAGTACCTCCCTCCCCTGCACATTACAGTATACCGTGACATGCAGTTGTGGTGCTGTAATGCCACGACTGTGCATTGAAATACCTCCATGATCCTCCCTTCTGTGGGAGAAAGTCTCTGTGACTCACCGGCGCCTGCGCAGAAGATCACTGACTAGTACAGTACAATGTGACATGCTAGGAAGGGGGGTACTATTATAATGAAGAGAGGAGGTGGGGACTCCTTCCAGGCCCGAGGCCTGTAAGGGATCATTAACATAAAGATAAAATATAAGATTTCACAAAACAAGACACTTAATATGAGGCATACAGATGGGACATTTCTATCACCTGTATGCCCATATTAATGGGCAAATATTCCACTTCATTTAATGTCAGCCATCTATGTTTTGGTAGACCTATTCACACTTGGTCGCTGACCAATATTATACTACAAGGCCACAGCCTAAAACCGTGGTCGTCACACGTGATAGCATATTACTGCGGTAATAATACAGACATTTTGTGGAGAGTGCCAAATATTATACTCCATTTAAAATAGTAAAGGGGCGTGGCAAGGGTTGGGGACGTGGACATGATGGTGATGGTGCACACAGAGGCCTAGGCCATGGGCAAGATGAAACTGTGCCTGCTGAGGGAGCACAACAAACACCCACATCATGTCGAAATACCTTTCTGTCCCAATTACTAGGGGGCCATGGAACACCACTCTTGAAGCCAGAGCAGTGTAAAAAGGTTGTTGGTTGGATAGCAATTATTGCTTCCAGTCACCTTGCAACCACCACCAAGCTGTCTTCCACACAGTCAAGTCTCAGTAGCTGTGAGTCTTGACCACATATTCCTCACCCAGATCCTCCTTTCTCCCACCATTCCGAGTGCCTGGAGACAAGTGATCCCACACTTTGACACGCTGAAGAGCTATTCACTTTTCCATTTATAGATTCAGGCCTTTCACCCAGCGAGTTTCAAGTGGGGTAAAAGGTGATCGCATGTAGCGATGACCACATATTTGAGCAGCCAGTCACATGAAAGAGACGGTGGTAAAGTGCAAGGTGGATGATGATGATGAGACACAATTGCCAGAAAGTCAGGAGGAGGACCAGGGTGCAGAAGAGGAAGACGAGATGGTGGACGAAGAAGTCACTGACCCAACCTGGCAAGATGACATGCAGAGCGAGGACAGCCGCACACAGGGGAAAGGAGGCATAGCACCACAACAGGCAGGAACAAGCAGTGTGGTGGCCACAAACACAAGGCCGGCAACTGCTCCCTGGAACACCAAAATGGCGGAAGTTGCCATTCCAACTGTTAGGTCTTCCCGAGTCTGGTTCTTTTTTAAACACTGTCCAGATAACCCCAAAAGGGTCTTTTGCAACATCTGCCAGGCCAGCATCAGCAGGGGCAGCAAAACTACTAGCCTGACCACCACCAGCACGCTCAAGCACATGACAGCAAAGCCCCCGACTAGGTGGGCCGAACGCCAAGGTCCAGAAAAAGTGTCTGCAGTTGACACCATTGCTTGTTCCGCTGTTGTGAGTGTACGCCAATCCCCATGGCACAGGAGAAGATGCCTCTCGCCCTGCACCTGTCGTGGCACACTTGCAACCATCACCGTCACCATCCACGTCCTTGTCCCAGAGCAGCGTTCAGTTGTCCCTATGACTCGCCCCCTTGGGCCTTGGGGTACCCGGAATCGGCCTTCAGTGCGATGATGGGGGTAGTAGTGGCAACCCGATCCCGTGGCTCAGGGTGGTCTGACCAAATGCTGTGGCAGTCTATTTGTAGAGTTATGAATGTCCGACTATGGCACCCGTGGATTGCAGTCAGGGATAACCGCCGCTGCAAGGCAGACCGCTGAGGCTGGTGTTGGTGTGCAGCAGAGAGATAGTACAACTCCCCACATGAAGAGTATAGCCTCAGGGCAGTGTAAGTGGATGCTGGGGGTGATGGTGCAGGCGCAGCATAAATACTACAGAGTCCAATGATGCAGTCCAGGGTTTTTACTCACAGTTGTTATCCATGTCACTTCTGTTAGCAATGACTGCCCAAGCCATGCTGCGTCCACCAGGTGAGGGGCTAGGTCAACCCCCAGGCAATTAAGGAGTATGGCACAGGACCCCCTTCTGTCCTTTCTCTGGCCTCTCGTGCCCCACCCATGTCCAAACTTCTGTCCAGCTGCCGCGGATCTTTGCGAGCAAACGTTGGCCCCCGTTTCCCGCTATCCTATATGGTGCCTTCCTAGCAGGTTTGGCGGGGGGTCGCACCAATAGATGATCACGACCTCCGGTTCTTGGCTGAGGGATAATTTACCTCCACCAACTTGGGAATCCGGTACCCTTCCACGACCTGACCCTTCACCTGATATAACGCGGGTTTGCAACTGTTGCTGTCCGTTCTGCTCTCTCTCTTAGGGTCCCTTCTGCCTCCTTGTTTCTGGAGCCTTTCTACTCCTCCGTCTCTCCTCTTTCCTTCCTTCTCCTTCTTCTCTTCTCCTCTCTGGCTCTGGCCTTCACTCCAGGCCTGCCTCGTGGAGCTGAGCTCAGGCTGAGCCCCAGCCCCTGTCAGCTCTCTCTGGCTGACTACTTCTCTCTCTCTGAACCTCTGAACTGACCACCCACTAAAGATGGCTCCCACCTTTTATCTACCTCTCTGTGTCTGAGCCCAGGTGACCTGCACCCAATGAGCTCCTTCCTATGCTCCAGAGACCGTCTCCTTCTGCGCCTACATCACTGGGTTCTCTCCCCCCTCCCTACTCCAACCAGGGACATGGTCAGTTGTGCCTGCAATTATATGGGAGCACCGTAGAGCTGTCCCCCCGAAATGGGGTGAGTGTGTGTGCAGCTAACTGAGCCCTGGTCCACACTCCATCCTTACCTGGGAGTGGAATATCACACCTCTGGTTAATGTGCAATACCCCTGTAGCAACCGAACCCTCGGGGCGCTACACCTACTCCAGCCCATAGAACGCAAGTGCAAATATGCAGCCAACACCCCACAGGCCACACTACTAAACTCACACATTTCTCAAATGCTTGAGCTTGAAATGTGGCCTTTTAGGATTGTGTAGATGGAATCTTTCCACAAACTGATGGCAGCTGCCGTCCCTCAGTACTCGGTCACCAGCCGCCAATATTTCTCCCGGTGTACTGTCCCCGCATTACACAAGCATGTGTCCCAGAACATTAGCTGTGCCCTCAACAGTGCAGTTACTGGGAAGATCCATCTAACCATGGACACGTAGACAAGTGTTTGTGGGCAGGGACGGTACATCTCGCTGACGGCACAATGGGTTAATATGCATCTCCTCCTCCTCTTCAGCCTCAGCCTCCATCTATGAAACGACTACATCAGTCGAAAGCTGGAAGCACTGCAGCACTGCCTCTGCCAAGTGACAACAGGCACTACTGAAGCTAATATGCTTAGCAGACAAACCGCACACCTCTGAAGAGTTGTTGACAGTTGTAAAAGAGCAGGCAGATCTGTAGCAGTCACCGCTGAATCTACAGCCAGGCATGGTCATGTGTGACAATTGCCAGAACCCAATGGTGGCTCTGAAGCTAGGCAACCTCACACATGTACCATGCCTGGCCCATGGACTCAACCTAGTGATTCAGCGGTTTCTCAAAACATACTCAGATCTGCCTGAGCTGCTTGTGAGAGTACGCCGTGTGTGTGCCCATTTTCAAAAGTCAACTACAGCTTCCGTTGGCCTCGCCGTGTGTCAGCAGCATTTGCAGCATCCAGCTCACCGACTGGTGTGCAATGTCACTACGCATTGAAACCTTGCAAATGTTGGGAAAGATTTGTGAACAGCAGAGGACAGTTGTTGAATATCAGCATCAACACACCCTTCGGCATTCAGGTCAGCCTCCATATATAAGAACTGTGGAGTAGGCATTGATGTCAGACAACTGTGTCATCCTCCAAAACTTTGAGAACTCCACAAAGATGGTGAGCAGTGATGATGCCATAATTAGAGTCCCCATACCGCTTCTGTCTTCTGAAATGCTCGCTACTTACAATTAAAGATGAGGCATTGCAGCATGATAAGATGGAGCAAGGAACCATACAAAGTGATGCCACACAGCCCAGCCTCATCTCATCCCAATGCGGATTGGGTGCTAATGAGGAGGAAGAGAATGAGGAGGAACAGAAGTTGGTTTCCTACGCTACAGATGGTACTACCCACAACACATTCATACCATCTGTTTAGCATGGATGGCCTGAGAAAGGGGAGAATGAGGAGGATGAGGAGGAGAGCATGAACAGTCGTCCTCTTGGTCAGGACAGGGAAAACTTAGCTGTTGTCAGTCTGGCACACATGGCTGACTTTATGTTCCTCTGCCTTTCCCGTGACCCTCGCGTTGTACCCGTTTTGTAATTACTGGTTGGTCACACTTCTAGACCCAAGCTCTAAGGAGAACTTTCTATCTCTCATTCCAGTGGCGGAGAGGTCTAGTAAAATGTTGCAGTACCAGAATGCCCTTGTTGCGGAATTATTAAAAAAATTCCCATCTGAAAACGCTGGCGGCAGAGGTCACAGTTCGTTGGACAACCAAGGAGTGGAGGCAAGGGAGACACAAACATGGTGCAGCATAGGTAGGGGAACACTGTCAAAGGTGTGAGACAGTTTTCTCAGACTTTACCAGTGCCCAGGCCCTGATGTGTGGGGTACTCTGACAAGGAAGGAAAAGTTTTGAAAGATGCTGAAGGAGTACCTTGCCGACTGTACCAACATCCTCCTTGATTCCTTTTGACTTATAATTATTGGTTATCCAAGCTGGACAAGTGGCAAGAAGTGGCTCTTTACGCCTTGGATATCCTGGCCTGCCCTGTTGCCAACATTTTGTCAGAGCAGGTTTTTAGTGCTGCCGGGGGCATTATAACTGATAGGCGCACCCGCCTGTCAACTGAAAATGCTGACAGGCTGACTCTTAAAAAAATGAACAAGGGCTGGACTTATTTTTTCTATTTTCTGTTGTCCTCCGCTTCTCCTCATCCTCCACACCACATCACCAGGGTGACTGTGATGCAATACTCACATAATTTTTTTGTAAGGGTGTTTATGATGCCCGTAGGAATTTTTTTTAGAGGCCTACCTCTAACATTCTGTATGTTATACAGTATATTCTGTTCATGCATACCCCCAGGGGTAAATGTTTTTCAGCTCATGCACTTAGTGCATGGCATTACCAGTATAGGAGGCCCATTCCTTAACAATGGTAATTTTTTAAATGAGGACCTACTGTACATCTCTTCAAAGGGGTATTGCAGTGTGTCCAATTTTTTGCCAACCCTTGCAGCCACTGCATGGGCATTACCAGTATAGGAGACCCACTCCTTTATAATGGGAACATTTTTTTTTTACTGAGGCCCTCCTCTATGTGTCTTTAAATTGGTATTGGGGTTTTTCCAAAATTTAAGCAGCCCTTTCAGTCACTGCATACGCAATAGCTGTATAGCAGAACTGCTCCTTTATAATGAGAACATTTTTTTTTACTGAGGCCCTCCTCTGTGTGCTTTTAAAATTGGTATTGGGGTTTTTCCAAAATTTAGGCAGGCCTTTCAGTCACTGCATAAACAATAACAGAACCGCTCTTTTATAATGGGTAGAGATGAGTGAATGTTTTGATGTTCGGGTTCGGCAAATAAACCAGAACATCAAAAAAACGTGCGTGTTCTGGTACCTGATCATGAACCCAAACCCGAGCATGGCCCCGAACATCCCTTGTTTTGCGCTTTGTCATATGCATGAAAGCGCGAGAATTAGAGGCTGTGACCAGCGGTAAGATCATTACTGCCGGTGACAGTGCTGAGAGATCATGCTGACAGGTGTCAGCGTGATCCCGCAGCGGTGACAATGACCTATGGTAAAAAGTTTACCGCAGGTCACAGGCGTTGGCTGATGGGACGACTACCCCATCTTCCGGTGCCTCCTGTACACAAGCTATGCAACCACCACTGATGGGAGAAGTAATCTCTCATCAGCTGCGCTTGCGCAGTGAAAGTAAAATAAAAAAAATAATGATAATTATTTAAATAAAAATAATAAACGCATTATACTCACCTACGGCTTATTTACACCTTGACCCCGATGTTCTCGTCCCTTGTAAAAAATAAAAAAACACCATATACTCACCTTACAGCTAATCCCCAAAGCCATTGACACCTGCAATAAAGTTAAATTAATAAACCAACCTTGTCCTCACTTGTCTGCCGTAGTCCATATACGGAGTGTCCCAAGTCGATGTCAGTGTAAGCATGGCCACATCCGGAGATGTGACCGCCCTATAAGGCAGCCAGCGATACACTGACAGGAGTGCTATGGCTCTCGCAGTGTATCGCAAGAAGCTGCCGGCACTGAGGTCACTGGAGTTCAAACAGCTGAAAATCAGCTGAGCGCTCCGGTGATCTCACTTACTGTGATCTCACATATGGTGCTGTGTGGGAATTTTCCGACCCCTGCAGCACAGCACTATAAACTGACAGGAGTGATTACACTCCTGTTAGTGTATACAGTTCTGTCTTTTACAGCAGTGACATCAGCGATTGCTGATGTAGCTGCTGTAGAAGTGACCCAAATCGCCGTGTTACACTGGGGTTATGTCATGACTGTGGACAGGTGAGGGATATGGTTGTTTTTTATTTTTGGCTTCTTACAGGAGACGAGGGATTCGGGGACTGGGAGTTAGGTGAGTATACAGTGTGTGGAATTTTATTTAAGTAAAAGACTTTATTCTGGTTTAGTCTTTATTGAAAAACTATCAAAAAGCTTTACTACGGGGTTAGTAAAGGCGGCGTCTTATAGACGATTCTCCATTTCTATCCTGGGCTTCATGTCAACCGCCAATTCAAGGCTGACATGAACCCCATCCTATTACCCCACTCGCCACCACTATATGGCACTGAGAAGAGCAAGGCTGAGCACCAAATTTGGCACATCTTATAGATGCGTCGTTTCTGGGTCCACTGAGGGCTGATGTTTTTAGCCTCGGAGGGGGCCAGGATCCCTAGCTATTAATATCAGCTCACAGCTGTCTATTTAGCCTTTGCTGGTTAGATTTTATAAGAGGACCCTACGTCAATTTTTTTTCTGGGATCCCCTGTAGTTTAGTCAGTAAAGGCTAAGCAAACAGCTGTGAGCTGTTATTAATAGCCAGGGAACATCTTTGGTTAATGGCCCCTTCCCTGACTAGTAAATCAGCCCCAAGCGGTCTGCTTTCCCTCTGCTGGTTATGAAAATGATGCAGGAGCCCACGCCTTTTTTTTATTTAATTCTTCATTTTATTTAATTTATAAGAAATACCATGACCACTGTGCTTGTTTTTGATGCTGCGTAAACTCACCCGCAACATGTCAATTTCTGTAGCTGAGACGCAAGTCTCCAATGCAGATTTTAACAGATTGAAATTTCATTACATGCGGTGGATGCTCATGTACTGACAAAACAAGTGCGGCATTAGAATGCAGCATTTACTCACCCCTGGTCCGACGGTAATTCAAGATTTAGGGTATGTGCACACAATCCGGATAGGCAGTATGCTGCGTCCAAAGCGCTGCATTATATTGACCGCATGTGACCCTGCATGTGTTCTTTGAACCATGCGGATTCACAGCATTCAGTACATTGTACGAATCAGATTTCTCTTGCAGAGACTAACAACTCTGCAAGAAAAATTGACACGGTGCGGTCTTGAAAGATGTGCTGCATGGCTGTGTCCGCGGGTGATCCGCAGGCACAGATGAATGCATAGTGGACATGGGATTTCTACAAACCCCATCCACTATGCTGTAACATCTGGCCCTGTGGGTTTGACGCTGCATAAGCAAGCGTCAAACCCGCAGCTAGTGATGAGCGAATTTGTTCGAAATCCGATCTTACAACTTAAATTCAACATGAGTATGGCACATTCGGATTTGTGTTCGGAAAGCAAGTGCAAGCAAAATTTCTTAAATTCGGGAAAAATCTGCAACGTTCGACGAATAAATGAGGGAACGAGATTGCGGGGCAGTGGCAGCATTTTTAACTGTTTTGCTAGCATAGTGCTTGTGTATGATGAGCGGGGGGATGTGGTAGATGAATGGGGGGGCTGGTGATGATAGCTTAGAACAAGTCAGAACAGCGGCATGCTTGTAATTTTTTTTTTATTCCTGTAGGTGGTAACTTTAAGTCAGGAAAACGCGGCTATCCAATCAGAGCGCAGTAAGCATCGCATCCACACTGTCCAGGCACAAGGGCTTCTGCAATTGGCTGCTGAAATCACATGTCCTCTCCATATAAAAACTGGCCATGTTCCCTCAGCGCCATTTCATGCATGTCACTGCTGGAGACTGACGCTTCTGAGTGTGTGCCCATGTACTGAGAGATATTAGCTAGATAGATGGGCACTTGTTTGGAAGTCAGATAGTGTAGAGAAGTCCTGTGCTGTGTACCTGTTTAATCAACCTTGGAGCACATTTTTTTTTTGTACAATTACTGAGATTCTGACAGAAAGAGCAGGGCCCATGCCATATAACAGTGTTGTGCACGGGTTGTACTGTGCTCCATGCAGGAGTATACCTGCAATCTATTTTTGCACTTGCTAATATGATAAAGCAAGCAAGCAATCCCTTGTATGCCACTTTTTGATTTTGTGGGGTTGAAATTCAGCTATCTGCCGAGCTTGTAAGCGCATAGCTTCTGAGTGCAGAGCATAAAAACCTTTTTTTCTTTCATTTGCTAATGTGATAGTGCAAGCTTTGAGGTTGTGATAAGCTTCCGCCTCCACGAGCCTAAAAGGCAACATTTCAAGTGCAAGAGCTGTCCAGAAATGTGAAAGTTTGGTATTGCAGCATGTGGGTAGGTTGGCTAGCTGGCTGCATACTTGCACTTGCATTCCAAGTATCAGAAAATAAGGAGATGGATGGCCTCATCATCATCACAACCTGCAAAGTTTGCACTATGAACTCTCCTGATGGAGAAACCAGGGCCCACCGGAGGAGTTTCTGAAACTCTGGTGGGCCCGTCCAACCCTGCCGAGAAGCAGCCCTGGCTAAAAAAAAGTCTGTGGGAAGGTTCCTGGACACTTTGTCTTCTTTTTTAGTGTGGCCTGGCTCCAGTGAGATGTACCTACCCTGGCCACATTCACTTGTTCACGTGTTTGCGGTTAAGCGGTCCTTCCTAGTAAGTGCACTGGGGAGGGCACGGGTAATGTTCTGGGACCTATGCTTGTGGAAGGAGCGGGATGACATTGCGAGAAATAGTGGCGACTGGGGACTGAGTATGGACACCCGGCCGCCGACATGAGGTTGTGATAAGCTTCCGCCTCCACGAGCCTAAAAGGCAACATTTCAAGTGCATGCAGCTGTCCAGAAATGTGGCAGTTTAATATTGCGGCCTGTGCATTGATGGGTGGCTGGCTACATACTTGCGCTTGTATTCCAAGTAACAGAAAACTAAGGAGATGGATGGCCTCATCATCATCACAACCTGAAAGGTTTGCACTATGAACTTTCCTGATGGAGAAGCCAGGGCCCACCGAAGGATTCTCCGTTTATCTGTTGGGCCCGTCCAAAAATGTCGAGAAGCAGCCCTGGCTAAGAAAAGTCTGTGTGAATGTTGCCAGACACTCTATGGCTGCTTTTTTACTGTGGACTGGCTCCAGCAATCCATAAGATTGCAATCTATAAGATCACTTCACTGGCTCCCAGTTGCCCAGTGTATCCAGTTCAAACTACTAATACTGATGTACAAAGCCATCCATAACCTTTCTTCTCCTTACATCTCTGAACAAATCTCCTGATATATTCCCTTACTTAATCTCAGGTCCTCCCATGAACTCCTTCTTTCCACACTTATTTGCGCCTCACCCAATCACCTCCATTACTTCTACCAAATATCCCCCATCCTCTGGAATTCTGTGCCTCAACTTGTCCGATTAGCCACCACATTTGGATCCTTCAGACAGAATCTGAAAACCCATCTCTTCAAGACAGCCTACAGCCTGCCCTTGTCTCGCTGACACCTCAACAACACTGGAGCTAATGCAATTCCACAACCTACTGTCTCCTTCCCCACAATCTTGTAGAATGTAAGGCCACAAGTGCATGGTCTATAAGACTTAAGATGCAATATGGCACCTTGGCAAAGCCCAGTTATGTTCTCCCTCTGATATCTAACAATAACAAACAGGTCATTCTACTGCCACCGAGTGTCTTAAGCTCTTTTGTGAGAAGCTAATGTTTGTTCAGCTAATCTACCAAATAAAATTCCTGAGGTACGGAAATTGTGGATGGGTTTGCTTCTGGTACTGGGTGCTAATACCAAGCCATGGCGTGCCATTCATTGGATATTCCTGGCTGGTTGGAGACCAGCTCATTCCCACAGAAAAGTACCAGCAAGCTAATGAGATGGTGTCTTCTATCATCATGAAGGAGTTTGCTCTTTGTCTACTAGTCTGGCTTTTAAATTAAAGATCCTACTCATTTTTATCGTTTTAAGTGAGCATGCAAAGACCTTTGTTTCTGCAGCAGCACTTCCAGGCCAGAATAGAGGCGGAGAAATTGCTCTACCATCAGGTTGAGGATGCGAGCCATGCAAGACAGGTGTCTGAGGTTGCCCCAATGTAGGGCCACCCCCGGGTTTGCACCGTTATCGCACATGGCCTTCCCTTGCTACAGGTTTAGCAGAGACAGCCATTGCTCAAACTCGGCCTGGAGAGCTCTCCACAACTCTTCAGCTGTATGACTGCGATCTCCAAGACATATTAATTTTAACACTGCCTGATTGTGGTGAGTCCTGGCTGCGCAATACGGAGGTGGAGGGGTTTCTCTCTGCACTGTTGAAACGTGTGTCTCATTAAGGCAGAGGTTGAGGGTGCAGGTGGAGTCCCTAGAGGAGGTGGAGGATGCAGAAGCACCGGAAGAAGTGCTAGATACAGAGGTTTGTTTTGCAAGCCTTGGGGATTCCAAAACTTGCTGTCTAGTGACACCTTGGTGTCTAGTGGTTTAGTTCTCCAATCCTAGCTGTTTAGTAGGTTAGTTTTCCAACCACTGTTGTCTTATTAGTTTAGTTCTCCAACCCCTGTTTTCTATTAGTTTAGTTCTCCATGTTCTGATGTCCATTTGGTTCTTTCTCCAACCATAGCTATTTAGTAGTTTAGTTTTTCAACCCCTGTTGTATATTAGTTTAGTTCTCCATTAGTGATGGGCGAGCACTAAAATGCTCGGATAGAGCACATTGGAATACTCCGGTGCTCAACCCAAGCAACGAGCCCAATGTAAGTCTATGGGAAACTGGGAAACTCGAGAATTTTTCCAGAGGCTTCCCCCAGCAGTCTGCAGAGGGCCTGAAAATTGCTCAAATCGATGGGAACAGTGCTCAAATGGCATGGAAACAGCCTGGGGAAGACTCCTGGAAGCATTTCTGACTCCCAGGTCACTGTTGTCAATAATGTTGTCAGAGGTATTGCGCCACTTTTACGGACTCACAATAAAACATACAAAAACGAAACCAAAATGGATTTTCCTGGGAAATATGATAAGGAACATCATTTCAGGGTAATGACTTGCATATAAGGCAAAATAAATAACCATGCACTAAGTGTATGGGCTGACAAACATTTACCCCTGGGGGGTATACATGAACATACTGTATAAAAAATTTTATTTACGGGCATCATAAACACCCTTTAAAAAGTTATGTGGGTGTTGCATCACGGACCACGGTCACCCTGGTGATATGGTGATGGAGGATAAGGATGAGGAGAAGGAGGAGCACAAGAGCAAATAGCCAAAATCAGGAAGCATATACCCATGTGTGGGTGTGAAAAGGTGCATGGGAATACACCTCCCAAAAAAAGACACTGTATTTGAGTTTATGTTACGCTGCTATCTTTCGGTGGTGTTGAGAAGTCTGGCCCAATCCAGCCCTTGTTCATTTTTATAAGAGTCAGCCTGTCAGCATTTTCAGTTGACAGGCGGATGCACTTATCAGTTATAATTCTACCAGCGGCACTAAAGACCCGCTCTGATAAAGCGATAGCGGCCGGGCAGGCCAGGACCTCCAAGGCGTAGAGAGGCAGTTCATTCCACTTATCCAGCTTGGATACCCAATAATTATAAGGCACAAAGGAATCATGGAGGACGTTGGTACAGTCGGCAAGGTACTCCCTCAGCATCTTCCCACACTTTGCACTCCTCGTGAGAGTACCCCATGCCACAGGGCCTGTGCTATGGGAGGGGCTGAGAAAATTCTCCCAGAACTTTGACAGTGTTCCTCTCGCCTGTAGTCCTTGTAGGTCCAACGAACTGTGACCTCTGCCGCCAGTGTTTTCAGATGGGAAATTTTTATAATAGTTCCGCAATAAGGGCCTTCTGGTACTGCCTCATTTTTGTAGACCTGTCCGCCTCAAGAGATATAAAGTTCTCCTTGCAGCGTGGATTTAGAAGTGTCACCAACCAGTAATGAGTGTCACCCAAATTTTAAGAACGCGAGGGTCATGGGAAAGGTAGTGTGACATAAACTCAGCTATGCGTGCCAGACTGCTGACAGGCAAGACTTCCATGTCCTCACCAAGTGGACGACTGACCATGCTCTCCTCCTCTTCCTCCACCTCTCTGTCCTCAGGCCATCCACACTGAACAGACGGTATGACAGTTGTGCAGGTAGTACCGTCTATAGCGCAGAAAACTAGCTCTGTTCTTCCTCCTCCTCTTCCTCATTGTCACCCAATCCACGCTGGGATGAGATGAGGCTGGGCTGTGTGTAATCACCCTGTATGGTTCCTTGCTCCATCTCATTGTGCTCCGCCTGCAATGCATCCTCTTTTATTGTAAGCAGAGAGCGTTTCAGAAGACAGAGAAGCGGGATGGTGATGCTAATTGTGGCGTCATCGCCGCTCACCATCTTGGTGGAGTCCTCAAAGTTTTGGAGGATGGTACATATGTCTGACGTCTAAGGATGGTACATATGTCTGACGTCTGACATACATGTCCACTCCTGAGGTCTTATGTGTAGAGTCTGAACTGAATACCGACGGCCTTGTTAATGCTGGTACTCAACAACTGCCCTCTTATGCTCACAAATCCTTCCCAACATCTTTAGTGTAGAGTTTCAATGCGTTGGGACATCACACACCAGTCTGTGAGCCAGAAGCTGCAAACGCTGCTGAAACACGGCAAGAGCGGCGGAAGCTGTAGGTGACTTTCTAAAATGGGCACACAGGCGGCGTACTTTATCAAGCAGATCCGGCAGCTCCGGGTAGGATTTGAGAAACTGCTGAACCACGAGGTTAAGCACATGGGCCAGGCATGGTACGTGTGTGAGCTCGTCTCGCCTCAGAGCCGCCACCAGGTTCCGGCCATTGTCACACACGCCCATGCCTGGCTGTAGGCTCAGTGGTGTGAGCCACAGATCTGCCTGCTCTTTCAGAGCTGTCCACAACTCTTCAGCATTGTGCTGTTTGTCACCTAAGCAAATTAGCTTCAGCACAGCCTGTTGCTGCTTGTTCAAGGCAGTGCTGCAGTGCTTCCAGCTTGTGACTGATGTGATCATTTCAGAGATGGAGGCTGAAGAGGAGGAGGAGGCTGAGGAGGATGAGGTGCAGGAGCTGTAGACTGTGGGGGCAACCCTGATTGACCTAGGGCCCGCAATCCTTGGTGTCGGGAGGACGTGTTCCGTCCCAAAGTCCGACTGGGTCCCGGCTTCCACTATGTTAACCCAGTGTGTTGTCAGCGAGATGTACCGTCCCTGCCCACAAGCACTTTTCCACGTGTTCGTGGTTAGGTGGACTTTCCCGGTAACTGCATTGTTGAAGGCACGGCTAATGTTTTGGGACACGTGCTTGTGTAATATGGGGATGGCACACCGGGAGAAATAGTGGCGGCTGGAGACTGAGTAC
This sequence comes from Phyllobates terribilis, assembly GCF_046119375.1. Taxonomy (NCBI): domain Eukaryota; kingdom Metazoa; phylum Chordata; class Amphibia; order Anura; family Dendrobatidae; genus Phyllobates; species Phyllobates terribilis. Next base: position 192,360,467 of record NW_027362772.1, on the reverse strand, counting down.
CAAGGGATGGCCATTAGGTTGCAGAATGCTTCCATCTCCACGAGCCTAAAAGGCAACATTTTGAGCGCAAGCAGTCGTGAAATGTGGGAATTTAGTAGTGTGGCCTGTGGGGCGTCGGCTACATATTTGCACTTGTGTTCCAAGAACTGGGGTATGCACAAACTGAATGCTGCACTGGGACAAGGACATGGACATACTTCCTGATGCTGCTACTTGAGAGTGTGCAATGACAGGTTCAGGGCAGGAGTCATCATCGCCTGCATCATGGACAGGGGATTGCACAACAGCGGAAGAAGCAGTGGTGTCACCCACAGACACTGTTCCTGGACCCTGAGGTTCGCCCCACAAAGTCGGGTGCTTTGCTGCCATGTGCCTGATCATGCTGGTGGTGGTCAGGCTGCTAGTTTTGCCACCCCTGCTGATGCTGGCCTGGCATGTGGTGCAAATGGCCTTTTTGCGGTTATCGGCAGAGTCTTTAAAAAAAACCAGACTCGGGAAGACCTAACAGTTGTACTGGCAACTTCGTTTTTGTTGGTGTTATGGGGAGCGGTTGCTTACCTTCTGTCTGCGGCCACCACACTGCTTCTTCCTGCCTGTTGGGGTGATCTGCCTCCCTCCCCCTGTGTTCTGCTGCCCTCGCTCTACATATCACTTTGCCAGGTTGGGTCAGTGACTTCATGGGCCACCAACTCACCTTTGACTTCCACACCATGGTCCTCCTCCTGACTTTCTGGCAATTATGTCTCATCATCGTCCACCTCTTGTGACACTTTCCCACCGTCGCATTCGTGTGACCATGGCTCCTAAAATATTTGGGCATTGCTACATGCGATCTCCTTTTGCCCCTCTTCAAGTGGACTGGGCGAGAGGCCCGAATCTATAAATGGAAAAAATGGTGGAGAAAAAAACTCGAGCATCCAATATGGAAAAAATAATTTGGGGGATTAAAAACTGGTCGCGGATGCAACCGCATGCATACGTGCGACGACGGGTTTCGAACTGAAACTAGTTCTTTATCATAGTCTAAGCATGAGCACATGGTACCTCATAGTTGCATAAATAGAGAAATGAAATAATGGGAGGAGAAAAATGGGAGGGGCAAAGAAGATGGAAATAGGGTTAATTATATACCTTTGCACGATAATGTATACAAAATAATACAAACTCAGTGTATATACATTAAATCAGAGCGAATGTTCATTCCATTGAGGATTTTACTATTGAGTTTTAAAATCCATGCTGCTTCCTTAAATTTTAACAAGCGTGTTCTATCCCCACCTCTTTTCGGGGGAAGAACCCTCTCTATAGCAGTTACTGACAAGCTGCTGACATCGCCTTTATGCATATATAAAAAATGTTTAGACGCTCCTGACATGCTGCGAGTAGTATTGTTCTGCGCATCATATATGTGCTCAACTATACGTTGCTTCAGAGTACGTGTGGTGCACCCCACATACTGTTCAAGACATTTTCTACAAGTGATAACATATACAACAAACGTGCTATTACAATTCATAAAGTCATAAACACAAAATTCATTATTATCTTTAGCAGAAAGGCATTTTTTTGTATTATCCATGTAGGGACACAAACCACATGCTCTCTGTCCGCATTTATATGAGCCTTTAACGGAGAGCCAGCAGCTAGTCCTTCGTGTTGCAGCATTGGTATGATCACTGGGAGATACAATGTTAGAAATGGTGGTACCACGTTTAGCCACGAAATGGCAACCTGTCTCCAAAATTTCTTTCAATACTTTGTCAGTATGTAAAATAGGAAGATTATTTTTAATGATATTAATAACTTTGTAATAATTAGAGCTAAGGTTAGTAGAAAAAACTATACCATTCTGTTCGCAATCATTATCTGGTTTCGCTTTTCTGACAAATGTTCTTTTCTGGTTTTGGAATTAGTTAAGCAACCAGGCAACAAATATATGAAAAAGGTCCTAATTATTCAGTAAAAACCAGAGGAAAAAAGACCCCTATAAATAACTTTTATTAATTAAGTCTAAAAAGGACTGAAAAAATCCAAACATGAACAACAAAAGTCAACAAAAAATGGGACATCAGATTCAGATCTTATACAAACAGGAAAGAATACAGATTAATACAGTCCCTATTCTGTCCCTAATTCCTCTCCCTTCTTGGCAGCCGAGGTTGGCACCCTAATTTGTACTTCGTGGCGCCCCCGCTCCACGTCGGTGTCCCTTAAGTCCCTACAAGGACCCTTTTCAAAATATTAAAAAACCACAATGGTGAGAAAAGGGTGGAAAAATAAGTGAACGTATAGATTTAGGAGCCAATATATACAACCACCGGCAAAAATTGTGGAATCACTGGGCTAGGAGGATGTTCGTTCAGTTGTTTAATGTTGTTGAAAAAAAGCAGATCACAGACATGGCACAAAACTAAAGTCATTTCAAATGGCAACTTTAGGGCTTTAAGAAACACTAAAAGAAATCAAGATAAAAAATGTGGTACTCAGTAAGGGTAATTTTTTTCAGATCAAGCAAAGGGAAAAAATTCTGGAATCACTCAATTCTGAGGAAAAAATTATGGAATCACCCTGTAAATTTTCATTTCCAAAATTAACACCTGCATCAAATTAGATCTGCTAGTTAGTTTGCATCTAAAAAGGAGTGATCACACCTTGGAGAGCTGCTGCATCAAGTGGACTGACATGAATCATGGCTCCAACACGAGAGATGTCAATTGAAACAAAGCAGAGGATTATCAAATTCTTTAAAGAAGGTAAATCATCACGCAATGTTGCAAAAGATGTTGGTTGTTCACAGTCAGCTGTGTCTAAAATCTAGACCAAATACAAACAACATGGGAAGGTTGTTAAAGGCAAGCATACTGGTAGACCAAGGAAGACATCAAAGCGTCAAGACCGGAAACTTAAAGCAATATGTCTCCAAAACAGGAAATGCACAAAACAAATGAGGAACGAATGGGAGGAAACTGGAGTCAATGTCTGTGAACGAACTGTAAGAAACCGCCTAAAGGAAATGGGATTTACATACAGAAAATCTAAACATAAGCCATCATTAACACCTAAACAGAAAAAAACAAAGTTACAATGGGCTAAGGAAAACCAATCGTGGACTGTGGATGACTGGATGAAAGTCATGTTTTCAGTGATGAATCGCGAATCTGCATTGGGCAAGGTGATGATGCTGGAACTTTTGTTTGGTGACATTCCAATGAGATTTATAAAGATGACTGCATGAAGAGAACATGCAAATTTCCACAGTCATTGATGATATGGGGCTGCATGTCAGGTAAAGGCACTGGGGAGATGGCTGTCATTACATCTTCAATAAATGCCCAAGTTTACATTGATATTTTCGACAGTTTTCTTATCCCATCAATTGAAAGGATGTTTGGGGATGATGACATCATTTTTCAAGATTAATAATACATCCTGCCATAGAGCAAAAACTGTGAAAACATTCCTTGAAAGAAGACACATAAGGTCAATGTCATGGCCTGCAAATAGTCCGGATCTCAATCCAATTGAAAATCCTTGGTGGACGTTGAAGAAAATGGTCCATGTCAAGGCTCCAACCCTGCAAAGCTGATCTGGCAACAGCAATCAGAGAAAGCTGGAGCCAGATTGATGAAGAGTACTGTTTGTCACTCATTAAGTCCATGCCTCAGAGACTGCAAGCTGTTGTTAAAGCCACAGGTGGTGCAACCAAATTCTAGCGATGTATTGGAGTGTTCGTTTGTGTGTTTGTTTTTCATGATTCCATCATTTTTTCCTCAGAATTGAGTGATTACATAATTTTTTATTAGAATCCTGATCCATTATAATGATCCACTACACCACTATCTAGATCAATCTCTCTTAACCACTTCGCACCAGAGCCTGTTTTTGCCTTCGTGACCGGGCCAATTTTTACAATTCTGACCACTGTCAATTTATGAGGTAATTACTCTGGAACGCTTCAACGGATCCCCCTGATTCTGAGATAGTTTTTTCGTGACATATTGTACTTCATGATAGTGGTAAAATTTCTTCGATATCACTTGTGTTTATTTGTGAAAAAAATCTGAAATTTGGTGAAAATTTTGAAAATTTAGCAATTTTCAAACTTTGAATTTTCATGCCCTTAAATCAGAGATATGTCACACAAAATAATTAATAAATAACATTTCCCACATGTCTACTTTACATCAGCACAATTTTGGAACCAAAATTTTTTTTGTTAGGGAGCTATAAGGGTTAAAAGTTGACGAGCGATTTCTCATTTTTCCAACAAAATTTACCAAAACATTTTTTTAGGTACCATATCATATTTGAAGTCACTATGAGGGGTCTTTATGACAGAAAATACCCAAAAGTGACACCATTCTAAAAACTGCACCCCTCAAGGTGCTCAAAACCACATTCAAGAACTTTATTAACCCTTCAGGTGCTTCACAGGAATTTTTGGAATGTGGAAGAAAAAAATTAACATTTAACTTTTTTCACAAAAATGTTACTTTAGACCCAATTTTTTTATTTTCACAGGGGTAACAGGAAAAAATGGACCCCAAATTTTTTTGTGCAATTTCTCTTGAGCGCGCTGATACCCCATATGTGAGGGAAAACCACTGTTTGGGCGCACTGCAGGGTTCAGAAGGGAAGGAGCGCCATTAGACTTTTTGAATATAAAATTTGTCTGAATAATTAGCAGACGCCATGTTGCGTTTGGGGAGCCCCTGATGTGCCTAAACAGTGGAAACCCCCCACAAGTGACACCATTTTGTAAACTAGACCCCTTAGGGAACTTATCTAGATGTGTAGTGAGCACCTTGAACCCCAAGGTGCTTCACAGAAGTTTATAATAATGAGCTGTAAAAATAAAATTTTCACATTTTACCCACAAAAACGTTTTTCATCCCTTAATTTTGCATTATCATAAGGGTAATAGGATAAATTGCACCATGAAATTTGTTGTGCAATTTCTCCTGAACACGCCGATACCCCATATGTGGAGGCAAACCACTGTTTGGGCGCACGGCAGGGTTTGAAAGGGAAGGAGCGCCATTTGACTCTTTGAATGTAAAATTTGTTTGAATAATTAGCAGATGCCATGTCGCGTTTGGGGAGCCCCTAATGTGCCTAAACAGTGGAAACCCCCCACAAGTGACACCATTTTGTAAACTAGACCCCTTAGGGAACTTATCTAGATGTGTAGTGAGCACCTTGAACCCCAAGGTGCTTCACAGAAGTTTATAATAATGAGCTGTAAAAATAAAATTTTCACATTTTACCCACAAAAACGTTTTTCATCCCTTAATTTTGCATTATCATAAGGGTAATAGGATAAATTGCACCATGAAATTTGTTGTGCAATTTCTCCTGAACACGCCGATACCCCATATGTGGAGGCAAACCACTGTTTGGGCGCACGGCAGGGTTTGAAAGGGAAGGAGCACCATTTGACTCTTTGAATGTAAAATTTGTTTGAATAATTAGCAGATGCCATGTCGCGTTTGGGGAGCCCCTAATGTGCCTAAACAGTGGAAACCCCCCCACAAGTGCCACCATTTTGGAAACTAGACCCCTTAGGGAACTTATCTAGATGTGTGGTGAGCACCTTGAACCCCAAGGTGCTTCACAGAAGTTTATAATATTGAGCTTTAAAAATAAAATTTTCACATTTTTCCCACAAAAATGTTTTTCATCCCTTAATTTTGCATTATCATAAGGGTAATAGGATAAATTGCGCCATGAAATTTGTTGTGCAATATCTCCTGAACACGCCGATACCCCATATGTGGAGGCAAACCACTGTTTGGGTGCACGGCAGGGTTTGAAAGGGAAGGAGCGCCATTTGACTCTTTGAATGTAAAATTTGTTTGAATAATTAGCAGATGCCATGTCGCGTTTGGGGAGCCCCTAATGTGCCTAAACAGTGGAAACCCCCCCACAAGTGCCACCATTTTGGAAACTAGACCCCTTAGGGAACTTATCTAGATGTGTGGTGAGCACCTTGAACCCCAAGGTGCTTCACAGAAGTTTATAATATTGAGCTTTAAAAATAAAATTTTCACATTTTTCCCACAAAAATGTTTTTCATCCCTTAATTTTGCATTATCATAAGGGTAATAGGATAAATTGCGCCATGAAATTTGTTGTGCAATATCTCCTGAACACGCCGATACCCCATATGTGGAGGCAAACCACTGTTTGGGTGCACGGCAGGGTTTGAAAGGGAAGGAGCGCCATTTGACTCTTTGAATGTAAAATTTGTTTGAATAATTAGCAGATGCCATGTCGCGTTTGGGGAGCCCCTAATGTGCCTAAACAGTGGAAACCCCCCACAAGTGCCACCATTTTGGAAACTAGACCCCTTAGGGAACTTATCTAGATGTGTGGTGAGCACCTTGAACCCCAAGGTGCTTCACAGAAGTTTATAATATTGAGCTTTAAAAATAAAATTTTCACATTTTTCCCACAAAAACGTTTTTCATCCCTTAATTTTGCATTATCATAAGGGTAATAGGATAAATTGCACCTTGAAATTTGTTGTGCAATTTCTCCTGAACACGCTGATACCCCATATGTGGAGGCAAACCACTGTTTGGGCGCACGGCAGGGTTTGAAAGGGAAGGAGCGCCATTTGACTCTTTGAATGTAAAATTTGTTTGAATAATTAGCGGACGCCATGTTGCATTTGGGGAGCCCCTGATGTGCCTAAACAGTGGAAACCCCCCACAAGTGACACCATTTTGTAAACTAGACCCCTTAGGAAACTTATCGAGATGTGTGGTGAGCACCTTGCACCCCCAGCTGCTTCACAGAAGTTTATAATATTGAGCCATAAAAATAACATTTTCACATTTTTCCCACAAAAAATGTTTTTCATTCCCTAATTTTGCATTATCATAAGGGTAACAGGATAAATTGCACCATGAAATTTGTTTTGCAATTTCTCCTGAGTACGCCGATACCCCATATGTGGGGGAAAAAGACTGCTTTGGTGTACGGCAGGGTTCGGGAGAGAAAGGAGCGCTATGTTGGCTGGGATAGGTTGCAGACACCATGTCACATTTGAAGAGTCGCTGACATGCCGAAACAACAGAAACCCCCACAAGTGACCCCATTTTGTAAACTACACCTCTCAAGGAATTCATCTAGGGAAGTAGTGAGTATTTTTTATTTTTAAATTTATACCATTGGGCAGTGAAAAAAAGCATAATTATATTTTTACCACAAAAAAATGTTTTACCCTCAGATTTTACATTTTCACACAGGGCAATGGGTAAAAATGGTGCCGAAATGTGTCACACAATTTCTTCTAAAAGTGGCAATACTCCATATGTGGCTGTATCGTACCGCTCAGCCATACGGCGAGATCTGGGGGGGACGGAGCGCTATTTGACAATTGGAGAACAAATTATTGTAGAATAGGCATTTGGATTTGGGAGCACAAAATTTTCTGAATTTCTTTTGGGGGGCAAGGGCCATTTCGCTTTTCCAGAGCCTTTCTGCTACCAGTAACTTGGAAGTCCCTCATATTTTTAACAGATGATGGACCTGAGTGGGGACTAGCTTTTTTTGAGGACTAAGTTGAAGCTTTTATTGGGAACATTTTACGCAACATTTATCCAGCGCTCTAGGCTGAGCACTTACATCGGGGTTTCCATCTAAATTTCCAAGTGATGTAATTCAGATGAAACCCCTGCGGGATCCATTCACTGTAATGAGGCAGCTGAGTTACTCTGGACTCCGTCTGGCCTCTGTTTAGCGGTGTCCTTTTTTTCAGAAGTGCACAAAACTGTGGCCAACCGCACTTTTTTGCACGCCTAAAACAAATTACACTGTGGGATCACAGGCCAGACGGCATCCACAGTGGCCTATATCTGCCTCATTACCGGGAATCTTCTGTCATGGGTTCCGGCTGAATCACATATTTCAGAGATTTACACGGAAACTGTGGTGTAAGCGCTTAGCGCAGAGCGCAGGATAAATGTGAGCAGAGCCTTACTGCGATCTTTGGGAGACATAATAAATAAATCAGTAGCAGGTGAAGAATTGGTTTTATTTATTTTTTAGGCCTTTCCTCGTGCGGTATAAGTGATGAGATTACTTTATTCTTCGGGTCGGTGCGATTACAGAGATACCAGATTTATATCGGGTTTTTATGACTGACAGTTGTCACACACTAAGAGACGCTTTTTTTTGCAAAATCTAGTTTTTGCATCGCCATATTTTGAGAGCTATAATTTTTCCATATTTTGGCCGACAGAGTCATGTGATGGCTTGTTTTTTGCGGGACGAGTTGACATTTTTATTAGTACCATTTTTGGGTACGTGACATTTTTTGATCGCTTTCTATTCCGTTTTTTGAGAGGTAAAATTAACAAAAACCAACAATTCAGAAATTGTTTTTTGAGGGTTTTTTTTATGCCGTTCTGCGTGTGGTAAAAGTGATCAGGCAGCGTTATTCTTCGGGTCAGTATGTTTACAGCGATACTACACTTACTGTATATTTTTTTTTATGTTTTGGCGCTTTTACACAATAAAACAATTTTATAGAAAAAATATTTTTTTTGCATTGCTTTATTCTGAGCGCTATAACTTTTTTATTTTTCGGCTGATGGAGCTGTATGGCGGCTTTTTTTTGCGGAACAAGATGACATTTTCAGCGGTACCATTTTATTTCCATTTTGCTTTTTGATCGCATTTTTTTCCACTTTTTGTTTGGCGATATGATAAAAAAGCATATTTTTTTGCTCCGTTTTTTATTTATTTTTATTACGGTGTGCACAGAAGGAGTTAATTAGTGTGACAGTTTTATAGATCGGGTTGTTTCGGACGCGGCGATACCAAATATGTGTACTTTTTTTGTTTTTGCATAAATATACGGATTTATTGGTTTAATATTTTATTTATTTATTTTTATTTATTTTGTAATTTTTTTTAACAGTTTCAAAACATTGTTTTTACTTTTTTTACATTTTTACTTAGTCCCTGTATGGGACATTAATTTTTATTTTTCTGATCACTGATCTCATGTAATGTAATAGACATGTATTACATTACATGAGATCTTTGCTGACTGTTTCACACTGTGTCTCCTGCCAGGCTTCAGCTGCAGGCTGAGCCAGGCAGGACACCATATATGGCAGATCTGGAGGCGGTCATGTGACCTCCAATTGCCATAGCAACCCCAGGTCCTGGAAGGTATCAGGGGTCATCGGAGAGGTAAGTAAGACGGCCTCCTCTCCTCTGTCTATCTTCTATATGCCGCGATCACTATAGATAGCGGCATATAGAACATAGCAAAGGGTTAACATTATTGGGACCTGATCCAATCAGGTCCCGATGATGTCCCCTGTCAGAGCTAATGCTCTGCACCGGAATCACAGCCCTTGCAGGACCCTGGGGGTCCTGAGTGCTGCGAGACCACCCACCGTTTTTAAACGTCGGCGCTGCACAGAGCCCAGCAAGCGCCGACATTTATCTACAGTGGGCCGTCGCGAAGCGGTTAAACAATAAATAATAAATCTCCAGTGTGGGTTCAACACAGATAGGTATTACATATGTAGCATAATGTTAGATCCAAAATTAATCATTAGAGCAAAAGGTTATATGTAGAGGGCTATTTAACAAAATTGTCTCTAGGTCTTCAGCCCACAATTTGAGCAAGCAATCTGACAATTCATACAGATAAAGAATGGCACTTAGGACTTAGTAGTCCATATTGATAGTCCCAAAGGAAACAGTGTCAATAATCATTAGTAGACCCTTAGTCCCTCTAACAATTCATACAGATAAAGAATGGCACTTAAGACTTAATAGTCCCATATAGATAGTCCCAGCTAAAAAATGGCACTTATTAGAAGTCCCAATGCGTTTCCACCAGGATTTATCAGGGGACCCGAGGAGGACATCAATCTCTCTCCTCAGACAACCAGTCAGTGCTGCATATATGATGGTATATGGTTTTGGAATTAGCCTTCTGTTTGGCCTTATCTAATATTTGTGGGGAATAGCCTCTTTTAAGAAAGCGTGTATCAATTTTTCTGCACTCAGCCCCATAATCATGATCTAAAGTGCAACTTCTTTTCTCTCTAATGTACTCACCCAGTGGTAAATTATTAATAATGTGTCCCGGGTGATTTCTGGTAGCATAGAGCAGCGTATTACCAGCAGTGGGCTTTCTATACAGGCTGTAGACCACCATCTCCTTTTTATAATCTCCTCGTAAATTAATGTCAAAGAAAGAAATTTTGTCACGATCCATATTGTGGGAAAAAGAGAAGTTACAATTATTATCATTAATGTAAGTTATGAAATTACATATTTCTATTTCATCACAACACCACACTATGACATCATCATTATATCTTGCATACCAATAAATCTTAGATATAAATGGATTTGAATTATTATATATGAATTTCTCTTCCCACCAATTCATATAAATATTGGCAAAAGAAGGTGAAAATTTGGCACCCATTGCACATCCCCGGCATTGTATATAATTCTTACCAATAAATGAAAAAAAATTATGGGATAATAAAAAATTCATAACTTGCAATATATATTCAATCAGAGTGTCAGAATATTCAAAATATTTTTTAAGTTGATCAAATACCGCTGTATTTGCTAAATCATGTGGTATGCAGGTGTATAGAGCATTGACATCACAGGTCAACCAAATATAATCTCTTCTCCATTTCATCTCATCCATAATATTTAAAATATGTTTACTGTCTTTAATGTAGCTCGGTGCTATAGTCACAATAGGTTGTAGTTTTTCATCCAGCCAACTCCCCAGTCATTCCAGGAGCGATCCCACACCTGAAACTATTGGCCTGAAGGAAGCTGGAAATCTGCCTTTGTGTGTTTTAGGATGAGCATGGAACAGGGGTGTGAGTGAAAAATAAGGATTGAAATATTCAGCCTGTTTTTGATCAATTAAACCTGAATCCATCCCTTGTTGTAATAGTCTAGACAGTTTTTCTTTGATGATTCATATTGGATCACAGTTTAAGCTGCGATAAGTGTTGTCATCTTGCAGCATTTTTAAAATTTCGGTCTCATAGAGACCTCGAGCTAAGACAACAACAGATCCATCCTTGTCCGAGTTCTTTATTACTATATTGGTGTTGTTTTTCAATGATTGCAAAGTCGCACGTTCCTGTTGATTTAGATTAGATTTGCCTTTATATTGTTTGGTTGTGTGGAATAATCGTTTTAAATCCTCTTCCACAATCAATTGAAAATCATCCATGGCAGAAGAGCGCGTTTGTATGGGATAACTACTTAATCGTGAGTGAGCTGGATACAATTGTATTTTTTTCATGCTATAAATGGAAAAGTGAACAGCTGTTCGGAGTGTCCAAGTTTGGGATCAGTTGTCTCCGGGTACTCGGCATGGTGAGAGGAAGGAGGATCAGGGTGAGGAATATGCAGTCCAGACTCACGGCTACTGAGACTTGACCGTGTGGAAGACAGGGTGGTGGTGGTGGTGGCAAAGTGACTAGAAGCATTATCCACTATCCAACCAACAACCTTTTGACACTGCTCTAGGTTCAATAGTGGTGTTCTGCGGTCCCCTAGGAATTGGGACAAGAAGGTCAGGAGAGAAGATGTGGGTGTTTGTTGTGGCACAATTTCAGCTTCCCCATGGCCTCGGCCTCTGCATGGACCATCACCATCACCATCACGTGCAGTTCCCCAACGCTTGCCACTCGCCTTACCCATTTTAAATGGAGGCCAATATCATCCACGCTCACTACAAATGGCTTAATTTGGAGAAACCACAGTTTTAAATACCTGGCCTGTAGGTAACTATTTTGAACAACAAACCGGTGTCAAAAACTTCGCTGACACACTGAAACAAAATTTTAATGGAGGCCAGAAATGGCAGTCTTTTCTGAAAATGTATATGTGAACCCTGTGATGGAGAAACCACAGTTTTAAATACCTGGCCTGTAGGTGACTATTTTGAACAGCAATCTGGTGTCAAAAACTTCGCTGACACACTGAAATTTTTTTTAATGGAGGCCAGAAATGGCATTATTTTCTGAAAACGTTTATGATATCCCTGAGACGGAGAAACCACAGTTTTAAATACTTGACCTGTAGGTAACTATTTTGAACAGCAAACCGGTGTCAAAAACTTCATTGACACACTGCAAACATTTTTTAATGCAGGCCAGAAATGGCAGTATTTTCTGAAAAGATATATGTGATCCATGTGACGAACAAACCACAGTTTTAAATAGCTGGATTTTTAGCACTGTAATATGGAAAGGACCTGTCTGTATTCTGCAGTGCCAACAAGCAAATGGCGCAGAAATGGCGCGGTGTTCTCTGGATTGCTTTTTAAGCAAATAATGAGGATTAAGATCCAAAAAAAATTATTCCTGGCCCCTGAGACCTGGGACAAATGTCTAACAGCAGCAGCAGCAGACAGAACTGGAATGCAGAATCTTGTGCTATATGCACTGCAGTCTGCTATATACACTGCCTGCCTGCCATCTCTGTAGATGGATTAGTCCTCAAAAGGACTGTTTGTTGAGATGGATATGTGTAGTATGCTTCTGTTCTACCTACACTACCTAATAAACAAGTAAATCTCTCCCAAGCTCAGCAGCACCTCGCCCTACACTGTCTAATTGCGGAGTAGACTGACGAGCACAGCGGCGCCAGGTCTGATATAAACCTGATGATGCTTTGCGGCCAGCCAATCACTGTAATGCCACAACCAACATGGCTGCGGAATTACAGTGAGTGGCAGGAAATCCCTGCATGTTCATTTGCTCTCTATAGAGCGCCAAACATACAGGGAGGGGGCCAGAGCATCCGCCCGAGCATCTCGCAAGTACTCAGCGAGCTCTGAGTATCTCGAGTACTGGGATGCTCGGGCAAGTACTCCTCATTATCTCTGCTGGATGGCAGGCTGGATGGTCGCATCCAGCTACTATGCAGCCTGCCATCTAGATGTAGTAGAGCTGGACTCATTATGGGATACATGGATTATGCTCTTCACATCAGAAAGGTAAGGATGAGGTTGGTTTATTATTTTATTTTTATTACAGGTGGCAATGGATTCAGATGGAATAGACTTAATGGTAAGTAGGGTTTCATTTAGAATATTAAAGGAGTCTGTGTGTGTTTATTTCAAATAAAATATTTTATTTTGGATGTGGAGGTTTTTATTTCACATTTCACTTGCACTATGGGGTTAGTAATGGGGTGTCTTATAGACGCCTCTCCATTACTAACCTGTGCTTGATGTCAGCTGGCATTATAAAATTACATCAACCCCAACCCTATTACCCCACTCGCCACTGCTACAGGGCAGTGGGAAGAGCGAGGCTAAGTGCCAAAATAGGTACATCTTATGGATGTGCCATTTCTGGGGCAGCTGAGGGCTGGTGTTTGTAGTCTGGGAGGGGGACAATATTCATGGCCCCTTCCTATGCTATTATTATCAGCCCCCTGCTGTCTGCCTAGCCTTTACTGGCTGTTAAAATAGGGGGACCCCACGTCAATTTTTTTGGATGGGTCCCCCATTTTAATAGCCAGTAATGGCTAAGTATACAGCTGGGGGTTGATATTAATAGCCTGGAAAGCTCCATGGGTATTACCTCCTTCCCAGGCTAGAAACATCTGTCCACAGCTGTCTGCTTAACCCTCTGCTGGTGTGTAAAATTACGGGGGACCCAACACCATTTTTTTAAAATTTAGCAATAGATTACATGTACAGTAAGCAACACTGTCACTGTACTAATTATATATGTCACTGACATCTTTATATCTAACTATTCTATGTATGTATAGCTATTCTCTCTATTCTATAATGTTGGGTACCGCTGTGATTTTACAGTACGCGGATGATGAATTGTCATGTTTCAAGGAGATGGGTGCGTGAAAATCGGATGGTATGAGCATGGTCCAAGTGCTGTGCGATTTTTTTCACGCACCCATTGACTTTCATTGGCGAGTCTTGTCTGAAATACCTGGCAATACGCAGCATGCTGCAATTTTTTCGCAGTCCGATTTCAGCTGAGAAAAAAATCACAGGTGAGATTATTATAGAATAACATCGGTCAGAGTGCAATCCAAATTTTTATCCGATTTCACTTGTCCGTTTTTCTTGCATGTGAGTATGAGCAATATATTTCTTTCTTTTTTCAAATATCTTTAATTATCTCCAAAAACCATGCATTGCTTTATAAAAAACGCATCAAAAAATGCATGCAAAAATGCACCAAAAACTCAGCAGCAAAGTGAATGAGAAACGTGAAGTGTCATGCACACACTGAGTATTTTTGACTTGCAGATTTGGTTCAGAAAATAATCATTAGCATGTGAATTCTCTGTGCATTTTTGCCACACTTTTTGCCTGCGTTTTTTCAGTGCATTCAATGGGTGAAAAATGCAGGCAAAAAGCACCAAAAGTCAAAATAGAAAATAATCTTCAGCATGTCAATTCTCTGTACATTGAATGCACTGAAAAAAATCACGGCAAAAACGCGAGCAATAAAACGCATCAAAATCGTGGTAAAATAGTGGCAAAAACGCAGGGAATAAAATGCATCAAAATCGCGGTAAAATCACAGCAAAAATGCAGGCAATAAAACACATCAAAATCGCGGTAAAAACGCAGGCAATAAAATGCATGAAAATGCATCAGAACGCATCAGAATGTGTAAACATAGCCCTATCCTGCAAAAAAAAACAAAGCAAAGCACAAAATCCTGATAAAAAAAAAGATGTGTGCATGAGATTTCTGGAATCTCATAGACTTTGCTGGTACTGTAAAACACAGCAGAAAATTAGCATAAAAAAATGCTGAAAAAACACAATGTGTGAACATAGCCTTATTGCTTGTGTATTTGCCGCGATTTTACCACGATATTGATATTTTAGCCACGATTTTACTGTGATTTCACCGAGATATTGATGCGTTTTATCCTCTGCATCTTTGCCACGATTTTACCGCGATTTTGATGCTTGTTATTGCCTGCGTTTTTGCCGCGATTTTATCACGTTTTTGTGGTGATTTTTCCTGCATTTTTTAGTGCATTCAGTGCACAGAGAATTGACATGCTGAAGATTATTTTCTATATTCGGTTTTGGTGTGTTTTGTCTGCGTTTTTCACCCATTGAATGCACTGAAAAATCGTAGGCAAAAAATGCGGCAAAAACGCACAGAGAATTGACATGCTGATGATTATTTTCTGCACCAAATCTGCAAGTCAAAAAAACTCAACATTTGCATGAGACTTCACGTTTCTCATTCACTTTGCTGCAGAGTTTATGGTGCATTTTTAGATGCACTTTTTGCATGCGTTTTTGCACAGCAATGAATGACTTTTGGAGCTTAAGATATTTGAAAAAAGAAACGTGGGACATCGCTTTAAGGGTATGTGCACGTGATCAGGAGCCGCTGCGGGTTTGACGCTGCATAAGCCCGCAGCGACCAGATGTTACAGCATAGTGGATGGGATTTGTAGAAAACCCATGTCCACTATGCATTCATCTATGCCTACGGATCACCCACGGACACGGACATGCGGCGGGTCCTTCAAGACCGAACCATGTCAATTTTTCTTGCAGATTTGCTAGTCTCCACAAGAGAAATCTGATCCGTACAATGTATTGAATGCGGTAAATCCACATGGGTCAATGAACACATGCGGATTCACCTGCATTCAATAGAATGCAGCGCTTTATATAGAGATTTTACTTCAGCAGCCAATTGCGTTGCGTTTTACTGTTTTTGCCTTACTGTGTGATCAGAAGGTGATATTATGTTGCCAATAGTGATTCCTCTCCTGGATACAAAGTTTACTCCTTATTCTAGCAGTTTTTCCAAGATGTCATCAGCATGTAACACCGGAAGGTATTTTTTAATCACATCAGTTACTTGGTGAAAATTACTGCTATTTGTAGTTGAAAAGGTTAGGTTAGGCAGATTTTTCCATGCAGTTTTTTTCTGCTGTAAATATTCTGCTCTGCTTTTACTATCAGCCTTGATTTTTGCCCTTTCGAGCACATTAGTTTAATAGCCATGGTTTTTAAATCTGCGGTCAATAACAGTGCACTCCTTTAAAAAATTCTCTCCGTTAGTTCAACCTATTTTGGCTCGAATATATTCCCCGGTTGGAACATTATTCACAACATGCCTGGGATGGCAACTGTTGGCATGCAATATAGAATTCCCAGCAGTAGGTTTGCGAAATAAGGAGCAATTAATTTTGCCAGTTATAATTGATCCTTTTAGGTTGATACCCAAATATGGAATCAACTCCTTTTCATGTTGGAAGGTGAAAAAATGTTGAATGGATTATTTTTAATATATTGAACAAAATCATAAACTGACTCGTCGGAACCGGACCATATTATTAAACCATCATCTATGTATCTCATGTAACAATATAGGGAAGATTGATATGGATTCAGTTCTGAATAGATATAGTTGTCCTCTCACCAATTCATGAAAATAACAGCAATAGACGGGGAGAATTTCGCTCCCATGGAACAACCTTGCTGTTGTAGGAAAAATCTGTCTGAAAATTTGAAGTAGTTTTTTTTCAGCAAAAAAACAGTAGCATCCAATATGAAATCTTGCAAGCTTGTGCTGTATTTGGAATATCTCTCCATATAAATGCATATTGCATAGAGGGCTAAAGTGTGTGGAATCATAGAATATAGTGCGTTTACATCACATGTAAGACAAATATTGTTGGTTGTCCAATCCAAACCATTCATGATATTTAATATGTTTAGAATCCTGAACAAAACTGGGAGAGCATTGCGTCAAAGGTTGGAGTCTCTCATCAATCCATTCATATAGATGTTCAGACAAAGAGTCAATGCCCAAAACAATCAGTCGCATTGGGGGTGGAAATGTCCCTTTATGTAGTTTGGGCAATGCATGAAAAAGGGGTACTCTTGGTTTAAGGGGCTGAAAAATTCGACTTGTTTTTGATCCAAAATTCCCAGATGTTCTCCTTCTTGTAATGTAGCATTTAATTGGATCCGTACTGTATTAGTTGGATCAAATCTTAGCAACTTATAAATAGCTCAGTCGTTCAACATTTCACAAACTTGCATTTCATACAACTTAGTGTCCATGATTACCACAGACCCACTTTTTTCCGAGTTTTTTATAATGATACGATCATTTGATTGTAGAGACTTTAAAGCACTTTTTACTCTCTTATTGAGATTTTCCTTTTCAGTTTTATTTGAGGCATTCAAGTTTTTTAGTTCAGCCTCCACTAGTGCTTGAAAATCATCCATGCAGTTGCTTCTGCTTTGTACTGGATAAAAAGTGGGATTCGGTATTCTTTTCCTGAAATGAGCATCATGCAGCGATGAAATTGCAAGATCAGCATCAGACAGATTTTCCAAATATCTAGTTGAAATTTGTTCACTGAAAGTGGGCAGGAAAGAGTCAAAATTATGAGAAGATATTGCCTCAGATATTTCATGGCCTTCATTAGGATCAAAAAAATGCTTCTTTACAGTCATGTTACGAACAAACTTATTTACATCAATAAAGCTGTGTGCCCACGATGCATTTTTTAAGCGTTTCCGCAGCGGCAAAAACGCTGCAGAAACGCTTAAAAAACTCTTGGTAGAAGGCCTGCCATGTCCCCAATGATAATCCACATGTGATGTGCACATGCTGCGGAAATTTCCGCTACGGATTATCATTGCCGAAAAAAACGCAGCACTACCAGTTATTTTGCCGCCATTGACTTGCATTGGAACGCATGGATTCCGCATCACTGTATATGTAGATGCGCGTTCCATGCGTTCCAATGCAAGTCAATGGTACCCGGGTGTGGAGGAGAGGAGACTCTCATCCGGACCCAGGTACCATAGAACCTGTAAAAAAAAGAATAAAATAAAAAATATATGTTATATTTACCTTCTGACGGCCCCCCGCTGCGCTCGTCCTCCCATGCCGGAAGATCGCGGTGGACTGAAGGACCTGCGCTGACGTCATAGTCATGTAACGGGTCACGCGATGCTGACGTCGGCAGGTCCTTCGGGGGCCATCGGAAGGTAAGTATAGATTTTTTATTTTTTTATTTTTTACCATTCTTTTTCGGTCACACTATATAAATCCATGCCGGTTGCATGGATTTATATAGTGTGACCAAGTTGACAAGCACTTTCCAAGTGATGCTAAGATCGCTTGGAAAGCGCTTGTCAACCCGCATGCGGAAATGCATGTGAAGAACGCTTCACATCCGCATGTCCCTGGCAGGAAAAACACATGTACAATCCGCATGCGTTTTTTCTGCCAGGGAGATGCAGAAACGCTCAGGAAAAATCCGGAGCATTTCTGCATCGTGGGCACATAGTCTTAAAGTGGAAAATAAATCAAACTGAGAGCTAGGTACAAAAGTAAGTCCTTTACTGAGAACTTTTATTTGATCTTCATTAATTATAATAGCAGACAAGTTGACTACAGTAAAATTCTCACTCTGATAGATTAAGTTCTCTTCCGTGTAACATACTGGTGTACTTTTTCTGTGGTGTTAACGACCTGAACGCCTTGCTTTTTTATATGCTGTTTTAACTTCGTTGTAGGATTTGTTACCACATGAAAAAAATACTGGCTCGTTTAATGCAGTGGCCGTCTCTGCATCAGAAATGTCAGTAGGTGGATCACTGGAATCTATTTCTGTGGAACTAAAACCAACTCTGGGTGGAATCTTTTTTCCTGATTGTCTTTTTTGATGTCCCTTTTTCAGGATAGATTTTGGAGACTTTTCCTTGCGTCTTTGAAAGTGCCAATCATACACATAATTTGTGGAATAGTCAATTGAATCCAGTTGGAATTTATTTTGTTTAATTTTCGTTATATCATCTTCTAGTTTGGTAAGATTCTCATTGATTTTATTTTCAAAAACAGTGTACGCTGATGAATTGGCATAAAATGTTATGGAAATTTCGATTTCTTTTATGTTTTTTTCTAATTCATCAAATTTAGACTGTTCATATTTCAAAATGAGCTGAATTAATTTTAGTAAGCAGTCTGATAAAATATCATCCCATAATTTCACAAATTCATCGTCATACAGTGTGATCGGCCTTTTTGTTTTAAACGTAAACCACGGGGAATCATACGATCAACATAAGCTTAAGTTTTAAAATCCCACCATGTTTTTAATCGTGAAAACATATTTTTTTCCAAATTCTATATTTATTTTCAAGTTTACTTGCAGAGTTCCTTTCGGATTGAATAAGAGAACGGATATCATGTATTATTATTGAATTAATTATTTTACACCTATGACATTATGCATATGTACTGTATTTTTTGTGAATGCTTTGTGTTTGGTTTATTAGCATAATTGTCTCATTTACATGATTAATTGCTCACCTCAGTTTTTTTTTCTTCCCTTCCTTTTCTATTTAACTCGGCTTTTGCACTGATCACAGACTTGGTTATGATTAAGAACATTTTTGTTCGAAACGCGTAATCCCCTGAATTCACAATTTTTACAGCATGATTTTAAAGGAATTTAAATTAACCTGAAGTTTTAACACATATCAAAGATTCTGATTTGGATGTCTGTTGCCGGATCCTCTTTATTTGATTACCCCTTTGTAGTAGTAGTATAGCCCAATCTATATTTACTAATGTTTAAAGGAAATCCTAAAAAGACATGAAGACTAGTAATGAGCGAGCACTAAAATGCTCGGGTGCTCATTGCTCGGGGCAAGCAAATCGGGTGCTCGACCCGAGCAACGAGCCAAATGTAAGTCAATGTGAAACTCAAGCATTTTTCCAGAGGCCCCTCCCCAGAGGTCTACAGGGGGCCTAAAAATTGACAAAATTGATGGGAACAGTTCTCAAATGACACGGGAACAGCATGGGGAAGACCCCTGAAAGCATCTCTGACTCCCAGGTCACTGCTGTGAACAATGTTGTCTGAGTATTGCGCCACTTTTCCGGACTCACAATAAAACATACAAAAACGAAACCAAAATGAATTTTCCTGGAAAAAACATTAAGGAACATTATTTCCAGGGTAATGACTTGCATATAAGGCAAAATAAATACCCCCCCAAAAAATGCTCCCCCACACCTTGGGCTATGTTCACACATAGCGTTTTTGATGCATTTTTTCACTTTTGCATTGGTTTCAAGGGTGAAAAATACTTTCACCAGTAAATGTAATTTTAACATTTTACTACTTTATCTGGCCATGTGGTGTGTGAGACATGATCAGACACATCCTGTTTCATTTATGATGGAGGGACTCTGAAAGTAACAAAGCCTATTTTTACAGGGGCATCAGGCATCCCTTACTATTGTTAAAAGGCCAGCAGTCGGCCCTCACTATTGTTAGAGGGCCATCAGCCGGCTATGCTTTGTTGTTCCCATTATTAAGGAGCGGGTCTCCTATACAGTTATTGTGTATGCAGTGAGTGAAAAGGCTGCCCAAAATTTGGAAAAACCTCAATACACCTTTGAAGAGCCATAGAGGAGGACCTCAGTTAAAAAAAAGCTGTTCCCATTATTAAGGAGCGGATCTCATATACTGTTATTGCATATGCAGTGACTGCAGTGGCTACCAATATTTTGGAAAAACCCCAATACACCATTGAAGAGACATAGAGGAGGACCTCAGTTAAAAAAATGTTTCCCATTATTATGGAGCGGGACTCCTATACTGTTATTGCGCATACCTTGACTGCATATAAGGCAAAATAAATACCCCCCCAAAAAAATGCTCCTCCACACCTTGGGCTATGTTCACACATAGCGTTTTTGATTCATTTTTTCACTTTTGCATTGGTTTCAAGGGTGAAAAATATATTCACCAGTAAATGTCATTTTAAAATTTTACTACTTTATCTGGCCATGTGGTGTGTGAGACATGATCAGACACATCCTGTTTCATTTATGAAGGAGGGACTCTGAAAGTAGCAAAGCCTATTTTTACAGGGCCATCAGGCGGCCCTTACTATTGTCAAAGGGCCAGCAGTCGGCCCTCACTATTGTTAGAGGGCCATCAGCCCTTGTTGTTTCCATTATTAAGGAGCGGGTCTTCTATACTGTTGTTGCGTATGCAGTGACTGAAAAGGCTACCCAAAATTTGGAAAAACCTCAATACACCTTTGAAGAGCCATAGAGGAGAACCTCCATTAAAAAAAAGCTGTTCCCATTATTAAGGAGCGGGTCTCCTATACTGCTATTGCATATGCAGTGACTGCAAAGGCTGCCCAAATTTTGGAAAAACTCCAAGAGACATAGAGGAGACCTCAGTTAAAAAAATGTTCCTATTATTAAGGAGCGTGTCTCCTATACTGTTATTGAGTATGAAGTAAATGCAAGGGCTGCCAAAAATTTTGATGCACCACAATACCCCTTTGAAGAGACATAGAGGAGGGCCTCATTAAAAAAATTCTTACCATTGTGCATGGGCTGGAAAATATTTACCCCTGGGGGTATACATAAGCATAATGTATAACATACAGAATGTTAGAGGTAGGCCTCTAAAAAAAATTCCTTAACAGCCTTAAAAAAATTATGAGGGTCTTGCATCAGGGTCACCCTGGTGATATGGTGGCTGAGGATGAGGAGAAGGACGAGGACAACAGAAAATAGACAAAATCCGGAATTGTATACCCATGCCTGGGTGTGAAAAGGTGCATGGGAATAGACCCTCCCACGAAAAGCCACTGGATTTGACTTTATGTTCCGCTGCTATAATCTGATGTTGTTGAGAAGTCTGGCCCAATTCAGCCCATGTTCATTTTTATAAGAGTCAGCCTGTCAGCATTTTCAGTTGACAGGCGGGTGCGCCTTTAGGATATAATGCCCCCGGCGGCACTAAAAACCCGTTCTGACAAAACACTAATGACCGAGCAGGCCAGGACCTCCAAGGTGTAGAAAGCCAGTTCTTACCATGTATCCAGCTTGGATACCCAATAATTAAATGACATAGAGGAATCATGGAGGTCGTTGGTATGATCGGCAAGGTACTCCTTCAGCATCTTCCAAAATTTTTCCCTCCTTAGTTTGTAAAGCCGAATAAAGACTTGCGTCCATCAAGTTCGACCTGTTAGTTCTGTAATTGCTAAAGTTGATCCAGAGGAGGGCAAAAACCCCAAATGATTTAGCCAATCTTCACCTGAGGAAAAATTCCCTCCCGACTCTGAAACCAGCAGTCAGAATAAATCCCTGTATCAACCTACTATTTTATTTTATTTTTAAGTATACGCTGAAATCTGCCTGGTATCTAGAAATGCATCCAGTCCCCGCTTGAACTGGTTTGGGGAATTCGACATTACCGTCTCCTCACTCAGTGAATTCCATATTCTCACTGCTCTTACCGTAAAGAACCCCTTCCTATGCTGGTGCTGGAACCTTTTCTCTTCCAGTCTTAGTGAATGCCCTCTTGTTACCGTAATATCCCTCCTTTTGAACAAATCCCGGGCAAGATCTCTATACTGTCCCCTAACATATTTGTACACATTTATTATGTCCCCCCTCAACCTTCTCTTTTCCAGGCTGAATAGTCCTAGTTTTGCCAACCTCTCTGGGTATTGCAGTCCCTCCATTCCCTTTATTAATTTTGTTGCCCTCCTTTGTACCTTTTCAAGCTCATTTATATCCTTTCTATATATTGGGGCCCATAACTGAGCACAGTATTCCAAGTGTGGTCTGACCAGTGCTTTGTACAGTGGAAGAAAAATGTTCTCATCCTTTGCAGCTATACCTCTTCTGATACATCCCATTACCCTGTTTGCCCTTACAGCAGCGGCCTGACTTTGGGCACTCCAATTTAGTTTGCTATCAATCAAGATGCCCAAGTCCTTCTCCATCTCTGAATTCCCCAATGATTTCCCATTCAGTGAGTACTGGTGACTTCCATTTTTCCTTCCCATATGTATGACCTTACATTTCTCCTCGTTAAACCTCATTTGCCATTTAATGCTCCACCTACCCAGCTTATCCAAATCCCTCTGTAGGTCTGCACTGTCCTCTTTTGTAGTAATTGTTTTACATAACTTTGTGTCATCTGCAAATATTGATATTTTACTATTTATCCCGTTGACTATGTCATTAATAAAGATGTTAAATAACATTGGGCCTAGTATAGACCCCTGTGGTACCCCACTAGTGACGCTTACCCAATCTGAGTATATTCCATTTATAACCACCCTCTGCCTTCTATCCTTTAGCCAGTTAGCTACCCACTTGCAGACATTTTCCCCCAGCCCCATCATTCTCATTTTGTATACCAACCTATTATGTGGCACGCTATCGAACGCTTTTGAGAAGTCGAGATACACAACATCCACTGGTTCCCCCTGATCTAATCGAGAGCTAACCTCCTCGTAGAAGTCAATCAGGTTTGTTTGGCAGGAGCGATTCCTCATGAATCCATGTTGGTTCGGTATTAAAAGATTATTAGCATCAAGATGCTCCGTAATTGCCTCATTAATGAAGCTTTCAAAAATTTTGCCCACAACGGACGTCAGACTCACCGGCCGATAGTTTCCGGCGTCACTTTTCACTCCTTGTCAGAGTACCATGTACATCAGGGCCTAGGCACTGGGTGGGGCTGATAAAACTGTCCCACGCCTTTGACAGTGTTCCCCTGCCTCTGCTGCATCGTATTTGGGTCTCACTTGCCTGTACTCCTTGGTTGTCCAAGGAACTGTGACCTCTGCCGCCAGCGTTTTCAGATGTGAATTTTTTTAATAATTCCGCAACAAGGGCATTATGGTACTGCATTTTACTAGACTTCTCTGTCACTGTTATGAGAGATATAATGTTCTCCTTGAAGTGTCGGTCTAGAAGTGTGACCAATCAGTAATTACTGTCGGCCAAAATGTGTACAACGCGAGGGTCACAAGAGAGGCAGAGGAAAATAAAGTCCACCATGTGTGCTAGACTGGTAACAGCCATGTCTTCTCTGTCCTCCCCAAGAGGATGACTGTTCATGCTCTCCTCCTCATCCTCATTCTCCCTTTCCTCAGGCCATCCACGCTTAACAGACGATATGACAGTTGTGTGGGTAGTACCATCAGTAGGGCAGGAAAACAGCTCCTGTTTCTCCTCCTCTTCCTCCTCCTCCTCATAATCACCCAATCCATGTTGGGATGAGATGAGCCTGGGCTGTGTGGCATCACACTGTATGGTTCCTTGCTTCATCTCATCATGCTGCGCCTGCAATGCCTTCTCTTTAAATGTGAGCAGCGAGCATTTCAGAAGACAGAGAAGCGGGATGGTGATGCTAATTATGTCATCATCACCGCTCACCAACTTGGTGGAGTCCTCAAAGTTTTGAAGAATGGCACAGATGTCTGACATCCTTGCCCACTCATCAGATCTTATGTGTGAAGGCTGACCTGAATAACAAGGGGCGTTTTGAAGCTGGTATTCAACAACTGCCCTCTGCTGCTCACAAATCCTTCCCAACATCTGCAATATTTAGCTCCAATGTGTGGTAACATTGCACACCAGTTGGTGAGCTGGAAGCTGCAAATGCTGCTGAAGCACAGCGAGGACGATCCATCTGTAGGTGACTTTCGAAAATGGACACACACGTGGCATACTTTGACAAGCAGCTCAGGCAGATCTGGGTAGGTTTTGAGAAACTGCAGAACCACTAGGTTGAGCACATGAGCCAGGCATGGTACATGTGTGAGCTTGCCTCACTTCAGGGCTGCCACCAGGTTCCAGCCATTGTCACACATGATCATGCCTGGCTGTAGGTTCAGCGGTGGCAGCCACAGATCTGCCTACTCTGTTACAGCTGTCAGTAACTCTTCAGAGGTGTGCAGTTTGTTTCCTAAGTAAATTAGCTTCAGCAGTACCTGTTGCCACTTGGCCAAAGAAGTGCTGCAGTGCTTCCAGCTTTCAACTGATTATTTCGGAGATGGAGGCTGAGGAGGAGGAGGTACAGGAGCTGTAGAACCCTGATTGACCCAGGGCCTGCAATCCTCGGCGTCGGGAGGATGCGTTCCATCCTAGGGTCCCGGCTTCAACTATATTAACTCAGTGTGCCATCAGCGAGATGTACAAGCACTTGTCCATGTGTCTGTGGTTAGGTGGACCTTCCCAGTAACTGCGTTATTGAGGGAATAGCTAATGTTCTGGAACACATACTTGTGTAATGCGGGGTTGGCACACCGGGAGAAATAGTGGCGGCTGGTGACCGAGTACCGAGGGATGGCCGCCATCATCAGGTTGCGGAAAGCTTCCGTCTCAACGAGTTTAAAAGGCAACATTTCAAATGCAAGCATTTGAGAAATGTGTGAGTTTAGTAGTGTGGCCTGTGGGGTGTTGGCTGCTTATTTGCGCTTGCTTTCAAAGGTCTGGGGTAGGGACAACTGAACGCTACACTGGGACAAGGATGTGGCCTCTGACTGTGATGGTTGCAAGTGTGCAACAAAAGGTTCAGGGCGGGAGGCATCTTTGCATGTGCCATGGACAGAGGATTGGTGTGCACACACAACAGCAGGATAGGCAGTGGTGTCACCCTCAGACACTGTTTCTGAACCCTGGTGTTCGGCCCAACTAGTCGGGTGCTTTGCTGTCATGTGCCTGAGCATGCTGGTGGTGGTCAAGCTGGTAGTTTTGCTGCCCCTGCTGATGCTGGCATGGCCGAGGTTGCAAATGGCCTTTTTGGGGTTATCTGGACAGTCTTTAAAAATAAGCCAGACTCTGGAAGACCTAACAGTTGGACTGGCAACTTCTCTTAAGTTGGTGTTCCGGGAAACAGTTGCCCGCCTTGTATCTGCGGCCACCCTACTGCTTGTTCCTGCCTGTTGTGGTTCTATGCCTCCCTCCCTCTGTGTGCTGCTGTCCTCGCTATGCATGTCACCTTGCCAGGTTGGGTCAGTGACTTCATCGTCCACCACCTCATCTTACACGAACGCATCCTGGGCCTCCTTCTGACTTGGTGGCAATTGTGTCTCATCATCATCATCCACCTCTTGCAACAGTTTCCCACCGTCGCCTTCGTGTGGCAGTGGCTGCTTAAATATTTTGGTATCGCTACATACGATCTCCTTTTGCCCCGCTTGAAGCAGGCCAGACGAGAGGCCCAAATCTACAAATGGAAAAGTGAACAGCTCTTCGGAGTGTCCAAGTGTGGGATCACCTGTCTCTGGGCACTCGGCATCGTGAAAGGAAGGAGGATCAGGGTGAGGAATGTGTGGACAAGACTCATGGCTAGAGATGAGCGTTGTTCGACTCGAACTGTTCGCCAATCTCAAATTCGAGCTGTTTTGGGCGGTGTTCGAGCCGTTCGGCGAACACGAACGATTTGAGAAAAATTCGGCTGTTCGAGGTTTTGATCGATAACTGTTCGTGCACCAAAATCATAACTGGATTTTTTCTCAGTAATGATGAAAATTAATGTTAATACGCAGTTTGAGTGTACAGCGGGGTGGGGGGAGGGGCAGGGGATGGATCTCTGCAGGAATAATGAAGATCTCCATTTTTTTTTCTCTTTCCCGCATTTACAGTGGGGAGGTGCAATCTGTCAGCCTATCAGCAGCGCACACACGGAGCGAAGTGCTTTTTTCCACACAAGCAAGGGCATGTGTCATTGGCAGTGTATGTCACATGTCCTTGCCCTATAAGACCAAGCCATTTTCCCCGTCGCCACCATTTTCTCACTGCTGCAGCTGCGTGTTAGACGGCACCGCTGTTGCTGTGTGCGCTATACCTTGTTAATTTCAAGCCAATTTTCGCACAAATCTACAGATAGCTTGGGAGTAGGGAATAGTTGTGATTGCAGTCCTTTTAAGGACTAGGTTACAGCATTTCCTACGACTTTTATCAGGCAGGTCTGTGCTCTTAAATAGATAGATTGTGGGAGTAAAGACTAATTGTAATTGCAGTCCTTTTCAGGACTAGGTTACATCAGTTCCTATCAGTTTTTGCCAGGCAGGTCTGTGCCAGTGCTGTGCAAGTTTTTTTCACAGCATTTGGCTGAATCTAGCAAAGCTAATCCTTTTTGGTCTATTGCAGAGTGTGTTAGTCAGTGGAGTAGCCTATCTGTGTTGCAAGATATACCACCTGTGTATAGAATACCAATTTTTTTACTGCACCTAGTGAAGTAAAATCATTTGGGCATAGCATCATTCTATTAGTCCATCTATACTGACCTCCATCAGGTTGCAAATTGAATATAATTTTTTTCTGCATCTAGCTCTGAAAAAATATTTGGGCTTCTAGCAGTGTGTGGGACTTGTTCTATTAGTCCATCTATACTGACCTCCATCAGGTTGCAAACTGAATATAATTTTTTTCTGCATCTAGCTCTGAAAAAATATTTGGCCTTCTAGCAGTGTGTGGGACTTTCTCTATTAGTCCATCTATACTGACCTCCATCAGGTTGCAAATTAAAAATAATTTTTATCTGCATCTAGCTCTGAAAAAATATTTGGCCTTCTAGCAGTGTGTGGGACTTTCTCTATTAGTCCATCTATACTGACCTCCATCAGGTTGCAAATTCAAAATAATTTTTTGTCTGCATCTAGCTCTGAAAAAATATTTGCCCTTCTAGCAGTGTGTGGGACTTTCTCTATTAGTCCATCTATACTGACCTCCATCAGGCTGCAAATTAAAAATAATTTTTATCTGCATCTACCTCTGAAAAAATATTTGGGCTTCTAGCTGTGTGTGGGACTTGTTCTATTAGCCCATCTATACTGACCTCCATCAGGTTGCAAACTGAATATAATTTTTTTCTGCATCTAGCTCTGAAAAAATATTTGGCCTTCTAGCAGTGTGTGGGACTTTCTCTATTAGTCCATCTATACTGACCTCCATCAGGTTGCAAATTAAAATAATTTATATCTGCATCTAGCTCTGAAAAAATATTTGGCCTTCTAGCAGTGTGTGGGACTTTCTCTATTAGTCCATCTATACTGACCTCCATCAGGTTGCAAACTGAATATATTTTTTTTCTGCATCTACCTCTGAAAAAATATTGGGCTTCTAGCTGTGTCTGGGACTTGTTCTATTAATCCATCTATACAGACCTCCATCAGGTTGCAAACTGAATATAATTTTTTTTTGCATCTACCTCTGAAAAAATATTTGGGCTTCTAGCTGTGTGTGGGACTTGTTCTATTAGTCCATCTATACTGCCCTCCATCAGGTTGCAAACTGAATATAATTTTTTTCTGCATCTAGCTTTGAAAAAATATTTGGCCTTCTAGCTAGAGATGAGCGTTGTTCTACTCGAACTGTTCGCCAATCTCAAATTCGAGCTGTTTTGGGCGGTGTTCGAGCCGTTCGGCGAACACGAACAATTTGAGAAAAATTCGGCTGTTCGAGATTATGTTCGATAACTGTTCGTGCACCAAAATCATAACTGGATTTTTTCTCAGTAATGATGAAAATTAATGTTAATACGCAGTTTGAGTGTACAGCGGGGTGGGGTGAGGGGCAGGGGATGGATCTCTGCAGGAACAATGAAGATCTCCATTTTTTTTTTCTCTTTCCCGCATTTACAGTGTGGAGGTGCAATCTGTCAGCCTATCAGCAGCGCACACACGGAGCGAAGTGCTTTTTTTCACACAAGCAAGGGCATGTGTCATTGGCAGTGTATGTCACATGTCCTTGCCCTATAAGACCAAGCCATTTTCCCCGTCGCCACCATTTTCTCACTGCTGCAGCTGCGTGTTAGACGGCACCGCTGTTGCTGTGTGCGCTATACCTTGTTAATTTCAAGCCAATTTTCGCACTAATCTACAGATAGCTTGGGAGTAGGGAATAGTTGTGATTGCAGTCCTTTTAAGGACTAGGTTACAGCATTTCCTACGACTTTTATCAGGCAGGTCTGTGCTCTTAAATATATAGATTGTGGGAGTAAAGACTAATTGTAATTGGAGTCCTTTTCAGGACTAGGTTACATCAGTTCCTATCAGTTTTTGCCAGGCAGGTCTGTGCCAGTGCTGTGCAAGTTTTTTTCACAGCATTTGGCTGAATCTAGCAAAGCTAATCCTTTTTGGCCAATTGCAGAGTGTGTTAGTCAGTGGAGTAGCCTATCTGTGTTGCAAGATATACCACCTGTGTATAGAATACCAATTTTTTACTGCACCTAGTGAAGTAAAATTTTTTGGGCATAGCATCATTATATTAGTCCATCTATACTGACCTCCATCAGGTTGCAAATTGAATATAATTTTTTTCTGCATCTAGCTCTGAAAAAATATTGGGCTTCTAGCTGTGTGTGGGACTTGTTGTATTAGTCCATCTATACTGACCTCCATCAGGTTGCAAACTGAATATATTTTTTTCTGCATTTACCTCTGAAAAAATATTGGGCTTCTAGCTGTGTGTGGGACTTGTTCTATTAATCCATCTATACAGACCTCCATCAGGTTGCAAACTGAATATATTTTTTTCTGCATCTACCTCTGAGAAAATATTGGGCTTCTAGCTGTGTGTGGGACTTGTTGTATTAGTCCATCTATACTGACCTCCATCAGGTTGCAAACTGAATATATTTTTTTCTGCATCTACCTCTGAAAAAATATTGGGCTTCTAGCTGTGTGTGGGACTTGTTCTATTAATCCATCTATACAGACCTCCATCAGGTTGCAAACTGAATATATTTTTTTCTGCATCTACCTCTGAAAAAATATTGGGCTTCTAGCTGTGTGTGGGACTTGTTGTATTAGTCCATCTATACTGACCTCCATCAGGTTGCAAACTGAATATATTTTTTTCTGCATCTACCTCTGAAAAAATATTGGGCTTCTAGCTGTGTGTGGGACTTGTTCTATTAATACATCTATACAGACCTCCATCAGGTTGCAAACTGAATATATTTTTTTCTGCATCTACCTCTGAAAAAATATGTGGCCTTCTAGCAGTGTGTGGGACTTTCTCTATTAGTCCATCTATACTGACCTACATCAGGTTGCAAACTGAATATAATTTTTTTCTGCATCTAGCTCTGAAAAAATATTTGGCCTTCTAGCAGTGTGTGGGACTTTCTGTATTAGTCCATCTATACTGACCTCCATCAAGTTGCAAATTAAAAATAATTTTTATCTGCATCTACAGTACCTCTGAAAAAATATTTGGGCTTCTAACTGTGTGTGGGACTTGTTCTATTAGTCCATCTATACTGACCTCCATCAGGTTGCAAACTGAATTTAATTTTTATCTGCATCTAGCTCTGAAAAAATATTTGGCCTTCTAGCAGTGTGTGGGACTTTCTCTATTAGTCCATCTATACTGACCTCCATCAGGTTGCAAATTGAATATAATTTTTTTCTGCATCTAGCTCTGAAAAAATATTGGGCTTCTAGCTGTGTGTGGGACTTGTTGTATTAGTCCATCTATACAGACCTCCATCAGGTTGCAAACTGAATATATTTTTTTCAGCATTTACCTCTGAAAAAATATTGGGCTTCTAGCTGTGTGTGGGACTTGTTCTATTAATCCATTTATACAGACCTCCATCAGGTTGCAAACTGAATATATTTTTTTCTGCATCTACCTCTGAGAAAATATTGGGCTTCTAGCTGTGTGTGGGACTTGTTGTATTAGTGCATCTATACTGACCTCCATCAGGTTGCAAACTGAATATATTTTTTTCTGCATCTACCTCTGAAAAAATATTGGGCTTCTAGCTGTGTGTAGGACTTGTTGTATTAGTCCATCTATACTGACCTCCATCAGGTTGCAAACTGAATATATTTTTTTCTGCATCTACCTCTGAAAAAATATTGGGCTTCGAGCTGTGTGTGGGACTTGTTCTATTAATACATCTATACAGACCTCCATCAGGTAGCAAACTGAATATATTTTTTTCTGCATCTACCTCTGAAAAAATATGTGGCCTTCTAGCAGTGTGTGGGACTTTCTCTATTAGTCCATCTATACTGACCTACATCAGGTTGCAAACTGAATATAATTTTTTTCTGCATCTAGCTCTGAAAAAATATTTGGCCTTCTAGCAGTGTGTGGGACTTTCTCTATTAGTCCATCTATACTGACCTCCATCAGGTTGCAAATTAAAAATAATTTTTATCTGCTTCTACAGTACCTCTGAAAAAATATTTGGGCTTCTAACTGTGTGTGGGACTTGTTCTATTAGTCCATCTATACTGACCTCCATCAAGTTGCAAATTGAATTTAATTTTTATCTGCATCTAGCTCTGAAAAAATATTTGGCCTTCTAGCAGTGTGTGGGACTTTCTCTATTAGTCCATCTATACTGACCTCCATCAGGTTGCAAATTGAATATAATTTTTATCTGCATCTAGCTCTGAAAAAATATTTGGCCTTCTAGCAGTGTGTGGGACTTTCTCTATTAGTCCATCTATACTGACCTCCATCAGGTTGCAAATTAAAAATAATTTTTATCTGCATCTACCTCTGAAAAAATATTTGGGCTTCTAGCTGTGTGTGGGACTTGTTCTATTTCTCCATCTATACTGACCTCCATCAGGTTGCAAACTGAATATATTTTTTTCTGCATCTACCTTTGAAAAAATATTGGGCTTCTAGCTGTGTGTGGGACTTGTTCTATTAGTCCATCTATACTGACCTCCATCAGGTTGCAAATTGAAAATAATTTTTATCTGCATCTAGCTCTGAAAAAATATTGGGCTTCTAGCTGTGTGTGGGACTTGTTGTATTAGTCCATCTATACTGACCTCCATCAGGTTGCAAACTGAATATATTTTTTTCTGCATCTACCTCTGAAAAAATATTGGGCTTCTAGCTGTGTGTGGGACTTGTTCTATTAATCCATCTATACAGACCTCCATCAGGTTGCAAACTGAATATATTTTTTTCTGCATCTACCTCTGAAAAAATATTGGGCTTCTAGCTGTGTGTGGGACTTGTTGTATTAGTCCATCTATACTGACCTCCATCAGGTTGCAAACTGAATATATTTTTTTCTGCATCTACCTCTGAAAAAATATTGGGCTTCTAGCTGTGTGTGGGACTTGTTCTATTAATCCATCTATACAGACCTCCATCAGGTTGCAAACTGAATATATTTTTTTCTGCATCTACCTCTGAAAAAATATGTGGCCTTCTAGCAGTGTGTGGGACTTTCTCTATTAGTCCATCTATACTGACCTCCATCAGGTTGCAAACTGAATATAATTTTTTTCTGCATCTAGCTCTGAAAAAATATTTGGCCTTCTAGCAGTGTGTGGGACTTTCTCTATTAGTCCATCTGTACTGACCTCCATCAGGTTGCAAATTAAAAATAATTTTTATCTGCATCTACAGTACCTCTGAAAAAATATTTGGGCTTCTAGCTGTGTGTGGGACTTGTTCTATTAGTCCATCTATACTGACCTCCATCAGGTTGCAAATTGAATATAATTTTTATCTGCATCTAGCTCTGAAAAAATATTTGGCCTTCTAGCAGTGTGTGGGACTTTCTCTATTAGTCCATCTATACTGACTAGAGATGAGCGGTGTTCGGCTAGAACTGTTCGCCAATCTCAAATTCGAGCTGTTTTGGGCGGTTTTCCAGTTGTTCGACGAACCCGAACGATTTGCAAAAAATTCGGCTGTTCGAGGTTATGTTCGATAACTGTTCGTGCACCAAAAGCGTGTCCTGCATGTCTGGCGCTATTTAGAGCACCAATCATGCAGGGATTGTCTGCCACTCACTGTAATGCCACAGCCATGGTGGTTGTGGCATTAGAGTGATTGCCCAAATCGATGGGAACTGTGCTCACAGTGAAACATGAAAAGCCGGCAATTCAGCAGCGGTACACCGGTACCCGACAATTTAGAACCGAAAGAATAGAGCATCACACATAGATTAGATAGATAGAAACATGTCAGTCACATATATAAGAAGTACAGTGACAGTGTTGATTACTGTACTTGTCATTTAGTGTAAAGGATTTATAAAAAAAAATATTAGTGTTTTCATGCACCGTCTCTTTAAAAAAGCCGGCCGGCAATTCAGCAGCGGTACCCGACAATTTAGAATAGAAGGAATAGAGAATCACACATAGATTAGATAGATAGAAACATGTCAGTCACATATATAAGAAGTACAGTGACAGTGTTGATTACTGTACTTGCCATTTAGTGTAAAGGATTTATTAAAAAAAATAATAGTGTTTTCATGCACCGTCTCTTTAAAAAAGCCGGCCGGCATTTCAGCATCTGTACCCGACAATTTAGAATGGAAGTGTGAGGGTCGTGATGACATTCCACTCGTCCTCCAGTCACTCCAAATTCAAACTATGAGCATGGGTCAACCATTCAAAGAATGAGTCAGACAACAAGCTGGTTCAAGCTCAGAGCATGCTCAGAAGACTACTACAGTCAACGTCCTCAGCATTGTTCTGCCTTTATTTTTACATGCACAAATCTAAATACACTACATAATGGGAGGGGAAAGGGGTTGTCCGGGGCGGGGTAAACCATGAAAGTCCAGTGTCTGGCCACTCCTGATTGGTCCACATCTCCTTATCTCAGTCTCTGGGCAGATATTGCAGCCGTCAGCTTATAATCTTGTTTCGTTTCTCTGAAATGTCTTGGCAACACTGGAAATGTCTTAGTTTAAGTTTCGATTTGAGTAATTACGTAGCAAGGAAAGCTTATTGTTATATGACACAAAATGGTGGTTAGTACATTAGCAAAAAAGCGTATAAAAGTTACAAGAATATAAAAGTTACAAATATATATATTCTCTTTTACCCTGACAGAAGCAATAGAGCATCACACATAGATTAGATAGATAGAAACATGTCAGTCACATATATATGAAGTACAGTGACAGTGTTGATTACTGTACTTGTCATTTAGTGTTAAAATAAAGGATTTATTTAAAAAAAAATTGGCGTGGGATCCCCCATAATTTTAGTCTCTAGCGGAGGTTAAGCAGACGGCTGGGGCAGATGTTTGAAGCCTGGGAAGGGGTAATACCCACGGAGCTTCCCAGGCTACTAATATCAGCCCCCAGCTGAATGCCTAGCCTTTACTAGCTATTAAAATGGGGGACCCCCCAAAAAATTGACGTGGGGTCCCCCCTATTTTAATAGCTAGCAAAGGCTAGGCAGACAGCTGGGGGCTGATATTAATAGCCCAGGAAGGGTGCCATGAATATTGGCCCCCTCCCAGGCTAAAAACACCAGCCGTCAGCCGCCCCAGAAATGGCACATCCATAGGATGCGCCAATTCTGGCACTTAGCCTCGCTCTTCCCACTGCCCTGTAGCGGTGGCAGTGGGGTAATAGGGCTGGGGTTGATGTCAGCTTATAATGCCAGCTGACATCAAGCCCAGGTTAGTAATGGAGAGGCGTCTATAAGACACCCCCATTACTAACCCCATAGTCAAAGTTAAAAAAAAACACAAACACCCAGAATAAAGTCCTTTAATTGAAATAAAGACACAATTCTTTATTGTTCTAAATTAAACCATACTTACAATCACGCCCATTCCAGCTGAAGCCAACGATCCCCTGCAATAAAAGAAAAATAAGAAAGCAACATAATCCTTACCTTCCCATGGTTCCCACGACAGCTTCAGCTCTGCTACATCGAGATGACAGGCTGGACCGCAGCAGAAAGCTGCCATCCAGCCTGTCATCCCGCAGACACTGAGAAGCGCAGGCTTGCTTGCGCTGCTCAGCGTCTCTCTGTGACGGCATCCAGATGAGCCGAGTTCATGTCCAATGAACTCGGCTCACCTCATGCACGTCACTGACAGCGTGGGAAAATTCTCAGGCTGAAGCGGTGAGTGCAGGAGAATTCTCCCACGCTGTCAGTGACGTGCATAAGGTGAGCTCATGTCCAATGAACTCAGCTCACCTCCTGCACGTCACTGACAGCGTGGGAGAATTCTCCTGCACTCAGCGCTTCAGCGTGAGAATTCTCCCACGCTGAAGCGCTGAGTGCAGGAGAATTTTCCCACGCTGTCAGTGACGTGCATAAGGTGAGCTCATGTCCAATGAACTCAGCTCACCTCCTGCACGTCACTGACAGCGTGGGAGAATTCTCCTGCACTCAGCGCTTCAGTGTGAGAATTCTCCCACGCTGAAGCGCTGAGTGCAGGAGAATTTTCCCACGCTGTCAGTGACGTGCATGAGGTGAGCCGAGTTCATTGGACATTAACTCGGCTCATCTGGATGCCCTCACAGAGAGACACTGTGGAGCGCAAGCAAGCCTGCGCTTCTCAGTGTCTGCGGGATGACAGGCTGGATGGCAGCGTTCTGCTGCGGTCCAGCCTGTCATCTCGATGTAGCAGAGCTGAAGCTGTCATGGGAACCATGGAAAGGTAAGGATGATGTTGCTTTATTATTTTTCTTTTATTTCACGAGATCGTTGGCTTCAGCTGGAATGGGCATGATGGTAAGTATGGTTTAATTTAGAACAATAAAGAATTGTGTGTTTATTTCAATTAAAGGACTTTTTTCTGGGTGTTGTGTTTTTTTTAAATACTTTACTAGAAATTCATGGTGGTCATGTCTAATATTGGCGTGACCCCATGAATTTCGGGCTTAGGGCCAGCTGATAATGCCAAGCTGGCCCTAACCCCTTTATTACCCAGTGAGCCACCGCATCAGGGCCCTGGATGAGTTGGGTACAGCGCCAGAAGACGGCGCTTCTATGAACGTGCCATTTTACGGGGTGGCTGCGGACTGCAATTTGCAGCGGGGGTGGCCCAGAAAGCTTGGGCCTCCCTGCGCTGCAGATTCCAGCCCCCAGCTGCCTAGTTGTACCTGGCTGGACACAAAAACAGGGCGAAGCCCCACGTCAATTTTCTTTAAATTATTTCATGAAATAATTAAGAAAAAAAGGGCTTCCCTATATTGTTGTGTCCGGCCAGGTACAAATAGGCAGCTGGTGGTTGGGGGCAGCCCGTTCCTGCCTGCTGCACCTGACTGGACACAAATATAGTGCGAAGCCCCACGTCAATTTTTTTTTAATTATTTCATGAATTTCCTGAAATAATTTAAAAAAATTGAAGTGGGGCTTCACACTATATTTGTGTCCAGCCAGGTACAGCAGGCAGTAATGGGCTGCCCCCAACCACCAGCTGCCTATTTGTACCTGGCCGGACACAACAATATAGAGAAGGCCTTTTTTTCTTAATTATTTCATGAATTTCATGAAATAATTAAAAAAAATTGAAGTGGGGCTTCGCACTATATTTGTGTCCAGCCAGGTACAGCAGGCAGGAACGGGCTGCCCCCAACCACCAGCTGCCTATTTGTACCTGGCCGGACACAACAATATAGGGAAGGCCTTTTTTTCTTAATTATTTCATGAATTTCATGAAATAATTAAAAAAAATTGAAGTGGGGCTTCGCACTATATTTGTGTCCAGCCAGGTACAGCAGGCAGGAACGGGCTGCCCCCAACCACCAGCTGACTATTTGTACCTGGCCGGACACAACAATATAGGGAAGGCCTTTTTTTCTTAATTATTTCATGAATTTCATGAAATAATTAAAAAAAAAATACGTGGGGCTTCGCCCTATTTTTGTGTCCAGCCAGGTACAACTAGGTAGCTGGGGGCTGGAATCTGCAGCGCAGGGAGGCCCAAGCTTTCTGGGCCCCCCCCCCCCCGCTGCAAATTGCAGTCCGCAGCCGCCCCGGAAAATGGCGCGTTCATAGAAGCGCCATCTTCTGGCGCTGTACCCAACTCATCCAGGGCCCTGGTGCGGTGGCTCACTGGGTAATAAAGGGGTTAGGGCCAGCTTGGTATTATCAGCTGGCCCCAAGCCCAAAATTCATGGGGTCACGCCAGTATTAGACATGACCGCCATGAATTTCTAGTAAAGTATTTAAAAAAAACACAACACCCAGAATAAAGTCCTTTAATTGAAATAAACACACAATTCTTTATTGTTCTAAATTAAACCATACTTACCATCACACCCATTCCAGCTGAAGCCAACGATCTCCTGCAATAAAAGAAAAATAATAAACCAACCTCATCCTTACCTTTCCATGGTTCCCACGACAGCTTCAGCTCTGCTACATCGAGATGACTGGCTGGACCGCAGCAGAACGCTGCCATCCAGCCTGTCATCCCGCGGACACTGAGAATCGCAGGCATGCTTGCGCTCCTCACTGTCTCGCTGTGACGGCATCCAGATGAGCCGAGGTCATGTCCAATGAACTCGGCTCACCTCATGCACGTCACTGACAGCGTGGGAAAATTCTCACGCTGAAGTGCTGAGTGCAGGAGAATTCTCCCACGCTGTCAGTGACGTGCATGAGGTGAGCTCATGTCCAATGAACTCAGCTCACCTCATGCACCTCACTGACAGCGTGGGAAAATTCTCCTGCACTCAGCACTTCAGCGTGAGAATTTTCCCACGCTGTCAGTGACGTGCATGAGGTGAGCCGAGTTCATTGGACATGACCTCGGCTCATCTGGATGCCGTCACAGCGAGACAGTGAGGAGCGAAAGCATGCCTGCGCTTCTCAGTGTCCGCGGGATGACAGGCTGGATGCCAGCGTTCTGCTGCGGTCCAGCCTGTCATCTCGATGTAGCAGAGCTGGAGCTGTCCTGGGAACCATGGAAAGGTAAGGATGATGTTGGTTTATTATTTTATTTTTATTACAGGAGATCGTTGGCTTCAGCTGGAATGGGCGTGACGGTAAGTATGGTTTAATTTAGAACAATAAAGAATTGTGTGTTTATTTCAATTAAAGGACTTTATTCTGGGTGTTTGTGTTTTTTTTAACTTTGACTATGGGGTTAGTAATGGAGTTGTCTTATAGACGCCTCTCCATTACTAACCTGGGCTTGATGTCAGCTGGCATTATAAGCTGACATCAACCCCAACCCTATTACCCCACTGCCACCGCTACAGGGCAGTGGGAAGAGCGAGGCTAAGTGCCAGAATTGGCGCATCCTATGGATGCGCCATTTCTGGGGCGGCTGACGGCTGGTGTTTCTAGCCTGGGAGGGGGCCAATATTCATGGCACCCTTCCTGAGCTATTAATATCAGCCCCCAGCTGTTTGCCTAGCCTTTGCTAGCTATTAAAATAGGGGGGACCCCACGTCATTTTTTTGGGGGGGTCCCCCATTTTAATAGCTAGTAAAGGCTAAGTATTCAGCTGGGGGCTGATATTAGTAGCCTGATAAGCTCCGTGGGTATTACCCCCTTCCGAGGCTTCAAACATCTGCCCCAGCCGTCTGCTTAACCTCCGCTAGAGCCTAAAATTATGGGGGATCCCACGCCAATTTTTATTTTAATAAATCCTTTATTTTAACACTAAATGACAAGTACAGTAACCAACACTGTCACTGTACTTATTATAAATGTGACTGACATGTTTCTATCTATCTAATCTATGTGTGATTCTCTATTCTTTCTGTTCTAAATTGTCGGGTACCGC
This sequence comes from Phyllobates terribilis, assembly GCF_046119375.1. Lineage (NCBI taxonomy): Eukaryota > Metazoa > Chordata > Amphibia > Anura > Dendrobatidae > Phyllobates > Phyllobates terribilis. The sequence goes on along the minus strand of NW_027362772.1, from coordinate 192,322,144 downwards.
TGCTGAATTGCCGGCCGGCTTCTTTAAAGAGACGGTGCATGAAAACACAATTATTTTTTTAAATAAATCCTTTACACTAAATGACAAGTACAGTAAGCAACACTGTCACTGTGCTTCTTATATGTGTGACTGACATGTTTCTATCTATCTAATCTATGTGTGAAGCTCTATTCTTTCTGTTCTAAATTGTCGGGTACAGATGCTGAATTGCCGGCCGGCTTTTTTAAAGAGACGGTGCATGAAAACACTAATATTTTTTTTAATAAATCCTTTACACTAAATGACAAGTGCAGTAACCAACACTGTCACTGTGCTTCTTATATGTGTGACTGACATGTTTCTATCTATCTAATCTATGTGTGATGCTCTATTCCTTCTTGTCTAAATTGTCGGGTACCGGTGTATGCCGCTGCTGAATTTGCCGGCCGGCTTTTTTAAAGAGAGTGTCTTATGAGCAGTTTGTCAGCTTTTGGACACCTTTGCAGGTGTTTTCTATGTGTTTTTGTTTGCCTGCCATTGGTTTTAACGGTGTTCGACGGTGTTCTAAGGTGTTCGACGAACAGTTCGACGAACAGTTCCTCGTACATCCCGGTGTTCGACGAACCGAACCGAACCCGAACACTACGGGGGTGGCTCAACACTAATACTGACCTCCATCAGGTTGCAAATTGAATATAATTTTTATCTGCATCTAGCTCTGAAAAAATATTTGGCCTTCTAGCAGTGTGTGGGACTTTCTCTATTAGTCCATCTATACTGACCTCCATCAGGTTGCAAATTAAAAATAATTTTTATCTGCATCTACCTCTGAAAAAATATTTGGGCTTCTAGCTGTGTGTGGGACTTGTTCTATTTCTCCATCTATACTGACCTCCATCAGGTTGCAAACTGAATATATTTTTTTCTGCATCTACCTCTGAAAAAATATTGGGCTTCTAGCTGTGTGTGGGACTTGTTGTATTAGTCCATCTATACTGACCTCCATCAGGTTGCAAATTGAATATAATTTTTATCTGCATCTAGCTCTGAAAAAATATTTGGCCTTCTAGCAGTGTGTGGGACTTTCTCTATTAGTCCATCTATACTGACCTCCATCAGGTTGCAAATTAAAAATAATTTTTATCTGCATCTACCTCTGAAAAAATATTTGGGCTTCTAGCTGTGTGTGGGACTTGTTCTATTACTCCATCTATACTGACCTCCATCAGGTTGCAAACTGAATATATTTTTTTCTGCATCTACCTCTGAAAAAATATTGGGCTTCTAGCTGTCTGTGGGACTTGTTGTATTAGTCCATCTATACTGACCTCCATCAGGTTGCAAATTAAAAATAATTTTTATCTGCATCTAGCTCTGAAAAAATATTTGGCCTTCTAGCAGTGTGTGGGACTTTCTCTATTAGTCCATCTATACTGACCTCCATCAGGTTGCAAATTAAAAATAATTTTTATCTGCATCTAGCTCTGAAAAAATATTTGGCCTTCTAGCAGTGTGTGGGACTTTCTCTATTAGTCCATCTATACTGACCTCCATCAGGTTGCAAATTAAAAATAATTTTTATCTGCATCTACCTCTGAAAAAATATTTGGGCTTCTAGCTGTGTGTGGGACTTGTTCTATTAATCCATCTATACAGACCTCCATCACGTTGCAAACTGAATATAATTTTTTTCTGCATCTAGCTCTGAAAAAATATTTGGCCTTCTAGCAGTGTGTGGGACTTGTTCTATTAGTCCACCTATACTAACCTCCATCAGGTTGCAAATTCTAAATATTTTTTTGTCTGCATCTAGCTCTGAAAAAATATTTGGCCTTCTAGCAGTGTGTGGGACTTTCTCTATTAGTCCATCTATACTGACCTCCATCAGGTTGCAAACTGAATATATTTTTTTTCTGCATCTACCTCTGAAAAAATATTGGGCTTGTAGCTGTGTGTGGGACTTGTTCTATTAGTCCATCTATACTGACCTCCATCAGGTTGCAAATTGAATATAATTTTTTTCTGCATCTAACCCAGCCAATAGTTTTGGCCTAATACCACAGTTTGGCCACTCAGCTCTGCTCGGTTCCCATCCATTGTTTTTTTGTGCAAACAACTCCAGAGTTGTGAATTAGTTAACCACCAAAATGAGTGGAAAAAGGCCTGCTGCTGGTGGAAAGGGGAATAGGCGTGTTGGGAAGGGGAAAAAAGGTTGTGTCCGTGGGGTAGGTGTTAAAGCAACAGTAACATCTGCAGAAGAAAGACCATCTTCCAGCCAAACTAAAATGTCTACTTCTTTTAGCGGACAATGTGATAAGATCCCTTTCTTACGGCCACGCCAATCGCTACAAATTCCAGATGAGGCACAAAAACAGCAGGTGCTTCAACGGATATCAAGTGCTCCTTTAAGTGGGCTCTCCTCCACATCAACTTCAACATCACAAATACTCCAGTCCTCAAAGGTGTCACCCCAATCGCACTTGCTTCCTCACAGCTCCCAAATCTCCAGCTGCCCGTCTGAGTATGAGGTAGAACAGATGGTTGAGTCTGCAGAGCTGTTTACTCATACTATAGCCTGGGAATCAGAGGTCGACTCCAGCGCTTCTGTGAATCCAGACGAGGAAATGATCTGCACTGATGCCCAGAATCTTTATGAGTCGGATCCAGGACCAGACGCAGAAGGTTCTGACCATAATGTAGACCCTCATTCCCAAACTGTAACTCCTGTTGGTGGAGACAATGAGGAAGACGATGATAAGACTCAAATACCTGATTGGAGCGACAACTTTAGTTTTTTGTCAGGGCAGGAACAGGTTGGCTCTGAGGACGACGGGTGTGATAACGCACAGGGTGATGATGATGAGGTTGGAGATCCCACTTACTGTCAACCCACAGTCAGCCAAGAGATGAGGTCAGCAGAGGAGGTGGAGGAAGATGCTAGTGACGACGAGGTCAGGTTGCGCCTTCCTGGACAGAGACGTAGTACTGGAAGCACGTCAACAACTGCATCCTCAAACACAACTCTGCCTCTCACCACAAGTCGTGGTGGCTCTTCAGGTCGCATGGGTGCTAAGCCTTGCATAGCCTGGGCATTTTTTCAGATCGATAAAGATGACCCAACTCGTGTTATCTGTAACATTTGTCAGCAAAAGCTAAGTAGAGGCCAAAAAATACATAGTTTGAGTACTTCATGCATGAACCGGCACATGGACATGAAGCATAAGTTGCAGTGGGAAGCTCAGTGTGCTACAATGCGGCCTAGCCGGCCGGGCCAACCACCGTCTGCCATATCTTGTGCATCCGCGGCCTCTTCATCCTCTGTGACTGGGGGGACAGCAGTCACACCTGTTTTGGGGCGCAGACCTGCCACCTCTTTACCCGCAACAGCCAGCGTGATTGGCAGGTCATCATTTTCTTTGGAGGTGGTAACACCAGCTGGTGTTGAGCGCTGTCCGACATCGATAGCACCACCTTTGGATGAAGGCAACCTAACATGTCCGCCTGCATCTTCCTCACAGACCGGCAGTTTGCCGGGGACACCCTTATCAACCCCGTCTAAGCACAATAGCCAGCCCTCGGTCCCTCAGATGTGGACAAGTAAAAGACCATTTCCTCCTAGCCATGAGAAAGCTAAGAGGTTGAATTTCACCATCTGCAAGCTCTTGGCTACAGAAATGCTGCCTTTCCGCCTGGTGGACACAGAGGATTTTCGAGACCTTATGTCCGTCGCAGTGCCCCAGTACCAGATGCCCAGTCGGCACTACTCTCAAAGAAAGGTGTGCCTGCGCTCCACCAGCATGTCGCACACAACATCACCGCTTCTTTGAGAAACTCTGTGTGTGACAGGGTGCATTTCAGCACAGACACTTGGACGAGTAGGCATGGACAGGGGCGTTACATGTCACTGACTGGGCACTGGGTAACTATGGTGACAGCAGGACAAGGGGCTGCTGTCCAAGTCTTGCCGTCCCCACGAGTTGTGCGTCAATCCTCTTTATGTCAAAGTTCCTCCACTGCTTCTGCCTCCTCAACCTCCTCTCGGTCTTCCACCTGCACCCAAAGCCTGTCTGGTCATGCCACAAGCTTTCTAACTGCGCAGAAGGGATCCTGCACACCTCCTTACTATGCTGGCAGTAGGGCTCAACGTCATCAGGCGGTTTTTACATTGAAATGTCTGGGAAATGTGAGTCACACAGCTGAGGAGTTGTGGTCAGCTCTGGAGAACCAATTTCATGAATGGTTGTCTCCACTGGACCTGAAACCAGGGAAGGCCGTGTGCGACAATGCTGCAAACCTGGGTGCGGCCCTTCGCCGGGGCAATGTCACACACGTGCCTTGTATGGCTCACGTGTTGAACCTGGTTGTCCATAAATTTTTAGCCCACTATCCCAGACTAGATGGCCTTCTGCAGAGGGCACGGTCGCTGTGTGCTCACTTCCGCCGTTCGCATCCCGCAGCTCAGCGACTTACATCTCTACAGAAGTCGTTGGGCCTGCCACTTCACCGGCTAAAATGCGATGTGCCTACCCGGTGGAATTCAACTCTGCACATGTTGCAGCGACTGTGGAAGCACCGACAAGCCCTGGTGCAATACGTTCTGACGTATAGCCTGGGCCAACGAGATCCAGAGGTGGGGCAAATCACGCTGGAGGAGTGGTCTCAGATCAGGGACCTATGCACCCTTCTGCACAGTTTTGAAATGGCGACGAAGATGTTTAGTGCTGACGATTCCATTATCAGCATGACTATTCCGGTGATTTACATGCTGGAGCACATGTTAAACAGAATTCGGAGTCAGGTGGTGGCACAAGAGGAGGTGGAGGAAGTAGAGGAGGAGGAGTTGTATGCGGAAGGGCTAACATCTGCAAGGTCCAGACGGTCGGCAGCACCAAGGCGGCAGGCATGTGAGGGTGGGGGAGATTGTTTTACCAGGGCGCATGGTAGCAGCCAAACTAGTGAGGAAGGTGCAGGAGCCCAGGAAGAAGTGGAGGAAGAACTGATGGAAGACTCATCAGATGAGGGAGACCTTGATCACATTTCTGTTGTGCGAGGTTGGGGGGAGAGGACAGAGGAAGGAAGCATGATTGTTACCTCGCCACCAACACAACAGGGACTTGGTGCTCCTGGATGCGCAACACACATGAGTGCCTTCTTGCTGCACTACCTGCAACATGACCCTCGAATTGTGAGAATTAGAAATAATCCTGACTACTGGGTTGCCACACTGTTAGATCCCCGGTACAAAAGTAAATTTGCAGAAATTATTCCTGCCATAGAAAGGGATGCACGCATGCAGGAGTATCAGCAGAGACTGTTGCAGAATCTTACATGTGCTTTTCCACAAAATACCAGTGGTGCACGTAGTGAATCTCACAGTTCCAACTTGCCAACCGTGGGACCGTCAAGTGTTCAGCACTCAAACCGTAACAGAACCACAGTATCTGCTGGTAACATCAATTTTGCGGAATCATTTCACCACTTTTTTAGCCCATCCTTTGCAAGGCCACAGGAGACAAGAAGTCTGACACATAGTCAACGCCTAGAGACGATGGTACAGGAGTATCTACAAGTAAACATTGAAGCCATGACTGTGTCACTGGACCCTTGCTCTTTTTCGGCTTCCAATCTGGATAAATGGCCGGAGCTAGCCACTTACGCCTTGGAGATCTTGTCATGCCCCGCAGCCAGCGTTCTGTCTGAACGTGTGTTCAGCGCTGCTGGTGGTGTGCTGACAGATAAGCGCACGCGGCTCTCCACTGATAATGTAGACAGACTCACGTTCATAAAGATGAACAAATCATGGATCCGAAATGACTTTTCTACCCCTGTGTCATCCTGGGGAGAGTAAAAGCTTGATGATTGGTTAAAATCACCCTACCAACCGTTTTAAGCTTTCAAATTACTAATCATGTTTATCTGTATCTTAAATGGAAAATAATTTGGGCTTTGTAGCAGTGTGCAGCACTGATTCTATTAGGCCATCTATAATAAGCTCCACCAGATTTAAAATTACTAATCATGTTTATCTGTATCTTGACTGGAAAATAATTTGGGCTTTGTAGCAGTGTGCAGCACTGATCCTATTAGGCCATCTATACTAAAGCTTCACCAGATTTAAAATTAATAATAATTTTTAGCTGCATCTAGCCCGGAAAATAATTTTGGGGCTCCGAGATGCGCAAGACACATAAGTGCCTTCTTGCTGCACTACCTGCAGCATGACCCTCATATTGTCAGAATTCGAAGTAATCATGACTACTGGGTTGCCACACTCTTAGATCCCCCAAACTTTTCGATCAACCTTTTCATTTTAATAAAGACCAAAAAAATTGTCATTTTTGAAATTATAAGCATTAGCAGGTTGTTAGAAACTGAAATCAAACAGTTTTCAACTCAAAACTTTATTCTAGGTGATGTTACATTTTCACATAGGACCCCTTGTTCGAAAGGAGCTTCTGAACTCTCTCGTCCATTGAATTTGTCAGGTTTTGGATGGTTTCTGCTTCAATTGTTTTGCATGAGGACAGAATACCCTCCCAGAGCTGTTGCTTAGATGTGAACTGCCTCCCGCCATCATAGACACTCCTTTTAATGATGCTCCAAAGGTTCTGAATGGGGTAGAGGTCAGGGGAGCATGGGGGTCACACCATAAGTTTGTCCCCTTTTATGCCCATATCAGCCAGAGATGCAGATGTTTTATGTGCAGCATGAGATGGTGCATTATCATGCAAAAAAATGATCTTGCTGTGAAATACACGGTTCTTCTTCTTGAACCATGGCAGGAAGTGATGTTTGAGAAAATCCACATACATTATGGAGTTCATCTTTAGCGCCTTCAGGGATCCTAAAGGGGCCGACAATCTCTCTCCCCATGATTCCAGCCCAAAACATTACTCCACCTCCTCCTTGTTGGCGCTGTAGCCGTGTTTGCGTGGGGTGTCCATCAACCAGCCATCCTCCACTCCATCCATCTGGACCATCGAGCGCTGCACGGCACTCATCCGTGAACAAAACAGTTTTGAAATCAGTCTTCATGTAATGTTTGGCCCACTGGAGCCGTTTCTGCTTGTGTGAAGTGGATAGAGGAGGTCGACAGGATGGCGTATGCACAGCTGCAAACCTCTGAAGGACCCTGCATCTTGTTGTTCGGGGGACGTTGGAGGCACAAGCAGCTTCAAAAACTTGTCTGCTGCTATGACAAGGCTTTTTTGCCGCTGCTCTTTCAACCTGACGTAATTGCCTGTAGGAAAGAGTCCTGAATTTGCCCTTATCAGCACGCACACGTGTGTACTGTGAATCAGCTACATACTTCTTGATTGCCAAGACACTTCATCCTGATCATCGCACAATGTTGATTGTAGTCATGCCTTGACCTAAACACTCCACAATTTGTTGCTTCTCAGCAGCCGACACATCCTTTTTCTTTCCCATTTTGGCAGAAAATGTAGGCTGCTTAATAATGTGAGAGAGCCTTCTTAAGTAGTCTTGCCTTTCATTGGACACACCTGCCAAACTAATTAGCACAGGTGTCTGCAATTGCTTACAGTGATATAAAGAGCCCTGACACACATCACCATCAATGAGTTTAACTGACAAACAAACAAATTCTTCCCTTATCACTCCTAAACACTTTTTGCATAATAATTTGGAACGCTGTGTACATGTGCTTTTCCACAAAACACCAGCGGTTCACGTAGTGAATCTTACAGTTCTAACTTGCCAACCGTGGTCTGTATGGAATTGTTCAATAAAGGGCCCAAAATTAAGATAACATAGATGGGAGAGGTCTCTATGAATAGGAATTCCTAAGTATTTGATACCCTGTGAGGGCCAGGCAAAGGGAAAGTTGGACTGGATGGAATCCTATATGGATTTGGGGAGGGAGACATCGAGGGCCTCAGACTTCGCTGCATTGATTTTAAAATTTTACCATGTAACAAAGTGATCTATTTCAGCCATAACAGCATGGATGGATATATGTGATTGAGTGATATATACTAGGACATCATCAGCAAATAGAGAGCACTTGTACTCGGTGCCTCCCACCTCAATCCACCTAATATTGGGGTTATGGCGAATTGATGAGAGCAGGTGCTCCGTCACTAGGATGTATAAGAGAGGGGACAGAGGACATCCCTGCCTTGTCCCATTGGTGATTGTGAAAGGTGATGAAAATGTTCTGACGCACCCCCTGGGCCTTGGGACACCCGGAGCCGGACCCTTTTTGGTGGATGCTGGTGGTTGTAGTCTTCGTGGCGGCGACTCGGTTCCGTGGCTCAGGGCGGTCAAACCAGTGGCGGAACTATTTATATGGTTTTGATGTTTAAATGTCCGACTACGCCACCCGTGGATAGCGGTCACAGTGAACCGCCGCTACAGGGCAGACCGCTGAGGCTGGTGTTGTGGGTGCAGCAGAGCGTAGCATAACTCCCCACGGGAGGAGTATAGCCTCAGGGCAGTGTATGCGGAGGATGGGGGTGATGGTGCAGGGCAGCAGCAGTAACGACACGGAGTCAGTGATGCAGTCCAGGGCCTTTACTCACAGTTCTTATTATCCAGACCACGTCTGCAGGTAACGGCTGCCCACGTCGTACTGTGCTCACCAGGTGAGGGGCTCAGACAACTCCCAGATAACTTTGGAGCACTTCACAGGACCCCCTTTGTGTGTCCTTTGTCTGGCCTTTCTTACCAACACTTCTGTCCGGCTGCCTCGGGCCTCCTCTTGGTAAACTTGGCGCCAGTTTCCCTGACCCTATGTGGTGCCTTCCTAGCGGGTGTAGCGAGGGGCTGCGCCACATAAAATGTCAGAGCCTCCGGTTTCTAGCTGAGGGTCGTTTCCTGCCTCCACTAGTTCGGGGACCGGTCTCCCCCTTTGGCCTGACCCCTCCACGCAGGTGGATTCGGGCGTGCAGTGGCGACTCGCCCGTCCGCACCCCTGGGATCCCTTCATTCCTTGTTCCTGGAGCCTTCTCCGCTCCTCTTCCTTCCTTCTCCCTCTTCCAGGCCTGGGCCTCTGTTACTAGGCCCGCCTCCGGAGCAGAGCTCATGCAGAGCCCCTGCTCCCTGCCACTTCTGCTCAGACTTCTCTGCACTGAACTAAGATGGTGCCCACCTTTCATACTCCCTTCTCAATGCACCCAGGAACTGCTTCCTCCCTGCTCCTGCACTACAGGGTTCCCCTTCCTCAGTGTTCCCTCCCCCCACTCCAGCCAGGGACAGGGACTGTCGTGCCCATCTCAGGGGCATATTGGTCGCCCTGCCCCACGGCAATGTGGTGTAATGCATGCAGGTGTCGGGTCCTGATCCACACTCCACCCTTACCTGAGAGTGAGATATCACACCTCTGGGTGAGGTGCAATACGTCTGTAGCAACCGAGCCCTCAGGGTGCTACAGTTCCATTTATCTTCAGCCTAGGTGACGTATTGCGATACAGGGCCGTGATTTTGGCTATAAAAGGGTCCCCTAGACCCCTACCCCAAGCTTTTTAAGAGAATCATATATGGCGTGCCAGGAGACTCTATGGAATGCTTTCTCAGCATCCAACGAGAGTATCTAATTACAAATTTTTAACTGCATCTAGCCCAGGAAATACTTTGTGCCTAGTAGCAGTGTCTGCTAGTCAGCGGATTATCCCGGCTGTTAAGCAAGCTACACCACCTGTAGTTTAGACACTTAATTTTTTCAAAGGAAATGCTTCGGGACCATGGGATACTCAGTGAAGAGCATCAGGAGGCACCCCAAGGCATAGGGGCTGGGACTGGCAGTAGGATGCCTTGCGGTGGACAGCCGAGCTCGATCCTTATAAAAGCTTTTTAACTGCAGCAGCTTTAGTGGACGCTACTGGAGCTGGAATTACGCGGCTGCTGGCATGAGACTTGCCCTCCAATAGATCCTTGTAAATCGATTTAAAGTGTATTCATTCAAATTAGAGAGACAATTTAAATTAAAAAGCTTAGAGCTGCCTCCACCACAGGGGGGCTCGCTCGACCCACCAGCGGACAGGCACCAGTATTGGGAGAGGGGGGCTGGCCATCAGGGTTCACCGCGGCTCTGGCACAAACCCGGCGACACGGAGGTGGCACGGGCAGGAGCGGACTGGCCGTGTCGGCTTCTCACTTTTTGGATTTTAGAAGGGCATGACATGCCTATATCTGTGTCTCCCCCTCCTTTTACTCCTCCACCTCTTTTATTTTCGCATGACTATATGTACTTGTCACTTTTCCATGTGTTAGTTGTGTCTTCTGAGCAGTTTGTCAGCTTTTGGACACCTTTGAAGGTGTTTTCTATGTGTTTCTATGTGTTTTTGTTTGCCTGCCATTGGTTTTAACGGTGTTCGAAGGTGTTCGACGAACTCAAACACTACGGGGGTGGCTCAACACTAGTAATGACTGTCACCCAACATTTTGACAACGCGAGGGTCACGGTTAAGGCAGTGTAACATAAAGTCAGCCATGCGTGCCAGACTGGTAACGGGCAACACTTCCGTGTCCTCACCAAGATGACGACTGACCATGCTCTCCTCCTCCTCCTCCTCCCCCCCGTCCTCAGGCCACCCACGCTGAACCGACGGCATGACAGTTGTACAAGTACTACCGTCTACAGTGCATGATACCAGCTCCTGTTCTTCCTCCTCCTCCTCTCCATCATTGTCCCCCATTGCACGTTGGGATGAGATGAGGCTGGGCTGTGTGTAATCACCCGTTACAGCTTCTTAATCCATCTCATCATACTCTGGCTGCAATGCCTCCTCTTTAATTCTCTGCAGAGAGCGTTTCAAAAGACAGACAAGTGGGATGCTGACGCTAATGATGGCGTCATCGCCACTCACCATCTTGGTGGACTCCTCAAAGTTCGTCAGGATGGTACATATGTCAGACATCCAGGTCCACTCCTGAGGTCTTATGTGTGGAGTCTGACCTGAATATCGACGGTCTTGTTGCTGCAACACAGCAAGGGCGGCGGAAGCTGTAGCCGACTTCCGAAAATGAGCTGACAGGCGACGTACTTTGACGAGCAGATCTGGCAACTCGGGGTACGATTTAAGAAACCGCTGAACCACGAGGTTAAGCACATGAGCCAGGCATGGTACGTGTGTGATCTCGCCTCACCTCAGAGCCGCCACCAGGTTACGGCCATTGTCACACACGACCATGCCTGCATGTAGGTTCAGCGGTCTCGGCCACAGATCTGCCTGCTCTTTCACAGCTGTCCACAACTCACAAGCAGTGTGAGGTTTATCACCTAAGCTTATGAGCTTCAGCACAGCCTGATGCCGCTTGGCTGAGGCAGTACTGCAGTGCTTCCAGTTGTAACTGATGTGGTAATATCTGAGATGGAGGCTGAACATGAGGAGGAGGAGGAGGATGCGCAGGAACTGTACACTGTGGGGGCATCTCTGACTGACATAGGGCCCGCAATCCTCGGTGTGGAGAAGATGTGTTCCGTCCCAAGGTCCGACTGGTTCCCGGCTTCCACTATGTTTACCCAGTGTGCCGTCAGGGAGATGTACCGTCCCTGGCCACAAGCACTTGTCCTCATGTCTGTTGTCAGGTGGACTCTCCCAGTAACTGCGTTGTTGAGGGCACGGCAGATGTTTTGGGACACGTGCTTGTGTAGTGCGGGGATGGCACACCGGGCAAAATAGTGTCGGCTGGGGACCGAGTACCAAGGGACGGCCACCGCCACAAGGTTGCGGAAGGATTCCGTCTCCACCAGCCTAAAATGCAGCATTTCCAACGCAAGGAGTTGTGAAATGTGCGAATTTAGGACTGTGGCCTGTGGGGCGTTGACTGCGTATTTGCGCTTTCGTTCAAAGGTCTTGGATATGGACAATTGAATGCTGCGGCAGAACGTGGACGCGGATGTTGATGCTGTTTCTTGAGAAACTGCCATAAAAAGTGAAGACTGAAAGGAGGGGGCATCTTTGCATGCAGTATGGACAGGGGATTGCCTTGCACGCACAACAGGGAGTTCTCTTACACGCACAACAGCGGAAGAAGCAGTGGTAACACCCGCTGACACTGGTCGTGGACCCTGGGGTTCGCCCCACAAAGTCAGGTGCTTTGCTGACATGTGCCTGATCATGCTGGTCGTGGTCAAGCTGGTAGTTTTGTCACCCCTACTGATGCTGGCCTGGCAGTTGGTACAAATTGCCATTTTGGGGTTATCAGCAGAGTCTTTAAAAAAATTCCAGACTCTGGAAGACCTACCGGTTGTACTGGCAACGACCCTCATGTTGGTGTTACGGGGAGCGGTTGACCGCCTTCTGTCTGCGGCCACCACACAGCTTCTTCCTGTCTGTTGGGGTACTCTGCCTCCCTCCCCCTGTGTGCTGCTGGCCTCGCTTTGCGTGTCCTCCTGTCACGTTGGGTCAGTAACTAGATCATCCACCACCTCCTCCTCTTCCACTTCCGCACCACGGTCCTCCTACTCACTTTGTGGCAATTGTGTCTCGTCATCATCCACCTCTTAGGACAAATTGCCAGCGTCGCCTTCCTGTGGCCATGGCTGTTCAAATATTTGGTCATCGCTACATGGGATCTCCTCTTCCACCACTTTAAGCGGAGTAGGCGAGGGGCCCAAATATGGAATTGGACCAGTGAACAGCTCTTCAGAGTGTCCATCTGTGGGATCAGTTGCTGTCTGAGGACACTCGGCATGGTGGGAGGAAGAAGCATCAGGGTGAGGAGGAGTATGCAATCGAGAGTCACGGCTGCTAACACTTGACTGCGTGGAAAACAGACCGGAGGTGGAGGTGCCCAGGTAACTGGAAGTATTATCTGCTATCCAATTAATAACCTGTTCACACTGATCAGTTCGCAATAGTGGTGCTGTTTTGTGCTTCCCTAGTAATTCGGTCAAGAACTGGAAGCGAGAAGATGTGGCTGTTGGTTGTGGCACATTTTCACCTTGGCCACGGCCCTGTCCTTTTCATGCACCATCACCAGAACATCCAGTTCCACGTCCCTTGCCACGCACCTTGCCCATTGTAAATGAAGTAAAATAGCTTACACTCGCACTATCAATGGCAAGAGGGTAATAAAAAGGAGATTTGAACCGTGGAACTGCAAAACCACAGTTCTACTTATCTGGCCTATACCAGACTCTTTTAAACAGATATATTTGTGTCTAAACAGTCAGCGAATCACTCAAAATGTTTTTTTTATGCAAAAAGGTGGATTACACCCAGATTTGAACCGTGTAAGGGGAAAACCACAGTTCTAGTTATCTGGCCTACACCAGAATCTTTTAAACAGATATATTTGTGTCTGAACAGACAGCGAGACACTCAAAATGTTTTTTTATGGAAAAAAGGCAAAAAAGTGGATAATACAGAGATTTGAACCGTGGAACTGCAAAACCACAGTTCTACTTATCTGGCCTACACCAGACTCTTTTAAACAGATATATTTGTGTCTGAACAGTCAGGGACACACTGAAACTGCTTTTTTTTATGCAAAAAGGTGGATTACACCTTGATTTGAACCGTGGAAGAGGAAAACCACAGTTCTAGTTATCTGGCCTACACCAGACTCTTTTAAACAGATATATTTGTGTCTGAACAGTCAGCGAGTTAATCAAAATGTTTTTTTTTTATGCAAAAAGGTGGATTACACCCAGATTTGAACCGTGGAAGGGGAAAACACAATTCTAGTTATTTGGCCTACACCAGACTCTTTTAAGCAGATATAATTGTGTCTGAACAGTCAGCGAGACACTGAAACTTTTTTTTTTATGCAAAAAGATGGATTACACCCAGATTTGAACAATGGTAGAGAAAAACCGCAGTTCTAGTTATCTAGCCTACACCAGAATCTTTTAAACAGATATATTTGTGTCTGAACAGTCAGCGAGATACTCAAAATGGTTTTTTTTATGGAAAAAAGGCAAAAAAGTGGATAATACGGAGATTTGAACCGTGGAACTGCAAAACCACAGTTCTAGTTATCTGGCCTACACCAGACTCTTTTAAACAGATATATTTGTGTCTGAACAATCAGCGAGACACTCAAAATGCTTTTTGTTATGCAAAAAGGTTGATTTCACCCTGATTTGAACCGTGGAAGAGGAAAACCACAGTTCTAGTTATCTGGCCTACACCAGACTCCTTTAAACAGATCTATTTGTGTCTGAACACTCACAGACACACTCAAATTTTTTTTGGGGGGGGGGAAATACCAAAAGGTTAATAAGATGGGTATTTGTACAGTCTGACTGAGGAAAAAATAAGAGGCTTTAGATGAAAAAAAAAAGGATTTTTCCTGGCCCCTGAGACCTGGGGCTAAGTCTAGCAATTTGAAAAGCAGCAGACAGGAATGTAATGCAGTGTTTGTTGGTATAAACACTGCATCTCCTATACAGCCTGCCTGCCTGATATCTGGGATGGATATTAGTCCTGAGAAGGACTGTTTGATTGATTTTGCAGGCTTTAGAGACCCTACACTACCTATTTCGCAGTATAAATCTCTGCAGCACTCTCCCTACATCATCTGATCCGGAGCGACTGTGTCCAAGATGGCGGCGCCTAGTTTTAAATACTCGAGGTGATGCTGTGCGGCCAGCCAATGACTGTAATGCCCACAACCAACATGGCTGCAGCATTACAGTGACTGGCTGGCAATCCCTGCATGTTCATTGGCTCTGTAAAGAGCGCCAAATGTGCAGGGCGGAGACCCGAGCTCCCACCCGAGTAACCCGGAAATGCTCGGTACTCGCCGAGTAGTGAGATGCCCGGGCGAGTACCGAGCAGTGTCGAGCATGCTCGCTCAACACTAGTAACTATTAAAAAAATTCCCATCTGAAAACACTGGCGGCAGAGGTCATACTTCGTTGGACAACCAAATACTACAGGCGAGAGAGACACAACTCCAATCCAGCAGAGGCAGGGGAATGCTGTCAAAGTTCTGGGAGAATTTTCTCAGCCCCTCCCATCGCACAGGCCCTGAGGCGCAGGGTACTCTCACAAGGAGTGTAAAGTTTGGGAAGATGCTGAGGGAGTACCTTGCCGACCGTACCAACATCCTCCATGATTCCTTTGTGCCTTATAATTATTGGGCATCCAAGCTGGATAGGTGGAATGAACTGGCTCTCTACGCCTTGGAGGTCCTGGGCTGCCCTGCCGCTAGCGTATTATCAGAGCGGGTTTTTAGTGCCACTGGTGGAATTATAACTGATAAGCGCATCCGCCTGTCAACTGAAAATGCTGACAGGCTGACTCTTATAAAAATGAACAAGGGCTGGATTGGACCAGACTTCTCAACACCACTGAATGATAGCAGAGTATCATAAACTCAAATCCAGTGTCTTTTTTTGGAAGGTGTATTCCCATGCACCTTTTCACACCCACACATGGGTATACGCTTCTTGATTTTGGCTATTTGTTCTTGTGCTCCTCCTTCTCCTCATCCTCATCCTCCATCACCATATCACCAGGGTGACCGTGGTCCGTGATGCAACACCCACATAACTTTTTAAAGGGCGTTTATGATGCCTGTAAATACAAATTTTTTATACAGTATGTTCATGTATACCCCCCAGGGGTAAATGTTTGTCAGCCCATACACTTAGTGCATGGGCATTACAAGTATAGGAGACCCGCTCCTTTCTAATGGGAACACTTTTTTATGAGGCCCTCCTCCACGTCTCTTCCAAGGGGCATTGGAGTGCCTCCCAATTTTTGGCAGCCCTAGCATTTACTGTTTAAGCCAACACTATGGGAGACCCACTTCCTCATAATGGGAACATTTTTTCATGAGGCCCTCTATGTCTCTTCCAAGAGGTCATTGGAGTGCCTCACAATTTTTGGCAGCCCTTGCATTCACTGCATAGGCAAACACATTGGGTGACCCACTTCCTAATAATGGGAACATTTTTTCATGAGGCCCTCTACGTCTCTTCCAAGTGGTCATTGGAGTCCCTCCAAATTTTTGGCAACCCTTCCATTCACTGCATAGGCCAACTGTTAGAACCTTGCTCTTAGGTTTTTTCTATTGCTGGTCACATGACCTTGTTGGCCTATTTCGTCTTGCTCCGCCCTTCTGGCTTTGCTGGACTTCATTGTATTACTACTCTTTAGCTAGCCTGTGCTCAGTATCTAACTCTGTTAGTTTGCTTGGTCTTCGGACCTCTGTGTTCTATATTGTTTGTTTGTTCGTCTGTCTGCTACTATTTCTGTTAGGAGGTGTCCATTTTGCTCCCAGTCCCTAGTACTTGTAGGGATTCCTCCCCCACATCTATAGGTCTCCGTACAGACTAGCTGAGGACTTTAGCAGGTCTGATCGCAGAATCAGGTTCCCTGTTACATCGTAGGGATCAAGCTGAGTTCTATCATAGGGACAGATCTCCTCTCTTTCCTTAGCTCTGGTAGCAGAACATAACAGTAAGTCCAGCCTGCAAATTCTCTAAGGAAAGATTTTTCTGTTCCATCATGGTGTCGGTTCAGGATTTGGCTCAACGCCTGCAGGGACTCTCTCTGGAGGTGGCCGAGCTCCGTCAGCACGTGAGTAACTGTCCTGGAGCACATTTCTTGGAGCCTAAGGTACGTTTGCCTGATTTATTTTTTGGTGAACACCAAGAATTTTTTTTCATTTAAAAATGCTTGCTTATTGTATTTTCGTTTGAGACCCAGGTCCTCTGGGGATGAATCCCAGCGCGTAGGGTTCATAATGTCACTTTTGCGCAAAGAGCCTCAGGAGTGGGCCTTTTCTTTGCAACCTAGTGATACATGCTTTAGATCAGTGGATAGTTTTTTTTCTGCTTTGGGGCTATTATATGATGATCCTGACCGTGTCTCATCTGCTGAGACTGAGTTGAGACGTTTGAGACAGGGATCAGGTAATGTGGAAAAATATTGTACTCATTTCCGTCGGTGGTCTACTCAAATAGGGTGGAACGATTCTGCTCTGAAAAGTCTGTTTCTTGCTGGGCTTAGTGAAAGGGTTAAAGACCTGCTAATTGCTTATCCCACACCTGAAGATTTGCAACAGGCTATGCAATTAGCTATACGGGTGGATAGGAGACTGCGTGCAAGGGTTAATGAGAGCAAATCCTCTGCTATGTCAGTTTCTGGTCATGAGAATGTGTGTACTGACAGTGGAGAGCCGATGGAGATTGGAGCGATGGCACCTCGCTCTCAAGAAAAGGACCGCAGATTTTCTGAAGGTTTGTGTTTCTATTGCGGAAATTCTGGTCATCTCATTAAAAGCTGTGTGCTTCGTATGAAGAAAGAAAAAAAAATGGTCAGTCATGCCCGTATTGCCTGTTTAAATTCCAAGGGTGTATTTTTAGCTGCTTCCACTATTGCTCAGGAAAAATTAATGGAATTTCGGGTGTTTGTCGATTGTGGGTCTACTCTGAATGTAATTGATGGGGGATTCTTGGAAAAACTCAATTTAAAACCAGAACCTTTGTCATCCCCCATTGCTGTGGTTTCTGTGGATGGCTCCCCTTTGAAGAATGTTGCTCTCAAGGTCTGTGAATTTCCCCTCACTATTAATGGTGTTCACCATGAGAAATTGGATTTGGTAGTTTTGAATAACTTGCCTTCTCCGGTGGTGTTGGGATTGCCCTGGTTAAAATTGCACAATCCTGTACTGGATTGGTCTACCAATGAAATTAAATCCTGGAGCCATAAATGTTATGACAAGTGTTGTAACGGGCGTATTGCAGCTGTGGATAGGGGGGAATTGCCTGTTCCTATTCAGGATTTTTGGAGAGTTTTTTCTGAGAAGGAATCGCAGGTTTTGCCTCCCCATAGAGACTATGATTGTACTATTGAATTTGTCCCTGGAGCAACTCTTCCTAAAAGTCGTTTATTTAACCTTACTATTCCTGAGAGAAAGGCTTTGGAGGAATACATACAGACAAGTTTGGCTGCCGGTCACATTAGGCCCTCTAAGTCTCCTGTGGCGGTTGGATTTTTTTTTGTAAAAAAAAAGGACGGCGGTTTACGTCCTTGTCTGGATTTTCGTGAGATTAACAAAATTACTGTACGCAATCCTTACCCACTGCCATTGATTCCTGATCTGTTTAACCAGTTAGTGGGGGCCAAGTGGTTCTCTAAAATTGACCTTCGGGGGGCATACAATCTGTTGCGCATGAAGGAGGGTGACGAATGGAAGACTGCTTTTAACACTCCTGTGGGTCATTTTGAGAATTTGGTTATGCCTTTTGGTCTTACTAATGCTCCTGCATTTTTTCAGAATCATATTAATGACATCCTTAGACCTTTGATCGGCAAAAATGTGGTTGTGTATTTGGATGACATTTTGATTTATTCGCCGGATCTGGAGTCTCATTGGCGGAGCGTACGTGAAGTATTACAGTTATTAATTGACAATTCGCTTTTTGCTAAGCTGGAGAAATGTGAGTTCGCTGTACAGAGAATTAGTTTTTTGGGCTACATTATCTCCAGCGAAGGTTTTGAGATGGACCCGGTTAAAGTTCAAGCTGTGCAGGAATGGCCTAGGCCTATTGGTTTGAAATCGATACAGAGGTTTTTGGGTTTCGCCAATTATTATAGAAAATTCATTAAAAATTTTTCTATTATTGTCAAACCTCTGACCGATCTCACCAGGAAAGGTGCTGATTAGTGTTGAGCCACCCCCGTAGTGTTCGGGTTCGGTTCGGTTCGTCGAACACCGGGATGTTCGAGGAACTGTTCGTCGAACTGTTCGTCGAAAACCTTAGAACACCGTCGAACACCGTTAAAACCAATGGCAGGCAAACAAAAACACATAGAAACACATAGAAAACACCTTCAAAGGTGTCCAAAAGCTGACAAACTGCTCAGAAGACGCTCTCTTTAAAAAAGCCGGCCGGCAATTCATCAGCGGCATACACCGGTACCCGACAATTTAGACAAGAAGGAATAGAGCATCACACATAGATTAGATAGATAGAAACATGTCAGTCACACATATAAGAAGCACAGTGACAGTGTTGCTTACTGTACTTGTCATTTAGTGTAAAGCATTTATTTAAAAAAATAATAGTGTTTTCATGCACCGTCTCTTTAAGAAAGCCGGCCGGCAATTCAGCAGCGGTACCCGACAATTTAGAACAGAAAGAATAGAGCTTCACACATAGATTAGATAGATAGAAACATGTCAGTCACATATATAAGAAATACAGTGACAGTGTTGCTTACTGTACTTGTCATTTAGTGTTAAAATAAAGGATTTATTAAAAAAAAAATTGGCGTGGGGTTCCCCCTAATTTTAGTCTTTAGCGGAGGTTAAGCAGACGGCTGGGGCAGATGTTTGAAGCCTGGGAAGGGGGTAATACTCATGGAGCTTCCCATGCTACTAATATCAGCCCCCAGCTGAATACCTAGCCTTTACTAGCTATATAAATGGGGGACCCCCCCAAAAAAATTACGTGGGGTCCCCCCTTTTTTAATAGCTAGCAAAGGCTAGGCAGACAGCTGGGGGCTGATATTAATAGCCCAGGAAGGGTACCATGAATATTGGCCCCCTCCCAGGCTAGAAACACCAGCCGTCAGCCGCCCCAGAAATGGCGCATCCATAGGATGCGCCAATTCTGGCACTTAGCCTCGCTCTTCCCACTGCCCTGTAGTGGTGGCAGTAGGGTAATAGGGCTGGGGTTGATGTCAGCTTATAATGCCAGCTGATATCAAGCCCAGGTTAGTAATGGAGAGGCGTCTATAAGACACCCCCATTACTAACCCCATAGTCAAAGTTAAAAAAAAAAAACACAAACACCCAGAATAAAGTCCTTTAATTGAAATAAAGACACAATTCTTTATTGTTCTAAATTAAACTATACTTACCATCACGCCCATTCCAGCTGAAGCCAACGATCTCCTGCAATAAAAGAAAAATAATAAAGCAACCTCATCCTTACCTTCCCATGGTTCCCACGATGGCTCCAGCTCTGCTACATCGAGATGACAGGCTGGACCGCAGCAGAACGCTGCCATCCAGCCTGTCATCCCGCAGACACTGAGAAGCGCAGGCATGCTTGCGCTCCTCAGTGTCTCTCTGTGACGGCATAAAGATGAGCCGAGGTGATGTCCAATGAACTCAGCTCACCTCATGCACGTCACTGACAGCGTGGGAAAATTCTCCTGCACTCAGCGCTTCAGCGTGAGAATTCTCCCACGCTGTCAGTGACGTGCATGAGGTGAGCTCATGTCCAATGAACTCAGCTCACCTCATGTACGTCACTGACAGCGTGGGAGAATTCTCACGCTGAAGCGCTGAGTGCAGGAGAATTTTCCCACGCTGTCAGTGACGTGCATGAGGCTGATATTTAAATTTGGCGCACAAATCGGTGATTGGTCGCGGGCAGCGTCCGCGACCAATCATCACGGTAGTGTTTAACTTTGGCGGCAAGATCAGTGATTGGTTGCGCGCCAAGACCGCGACCAATCACCGATTTGGGCGCCACATTTAAATATCGGCCGTGACCAATCAGCACAGCGTTGTTTAAATGTGGATCCAAGATCGGTGATTGGTCGCGGCCTATATTTAAATTTGGCGCACAAATCTGTGATTGGTCGCGGGCAGCGTCCGCGACCAATCAGCACAGTAGTGTTTAACTTTGGCGGCAAGATCAGTGATTGGTCGCGGTCAAGACGGCGACCAATCACCGATTTGTGCGGCACATTTAAATAGCGGCCGCGACCAATTGGATGTCAGCGCCGCTCCCTGGTCCTTCCTTCACATCCTAGCCGCTGATGTCCCCACAGTATCCACATGGTGTTACAAAGGTCCGGACATTTGTGTTAAAAATGGCTGATTGGTCGCTGGCGCTGCCCGCGACCAATCACCGATTTGGGAGCCAAATTTAAATATCCTCCACGACCAATCACCCATCTTGGCTCCACATTTAAACACCGCTGTACTGATTGGTCGCGGACGCTATTTAAATGTGGCACAGCACAGCGGTGTTTAAATGTGGAGCCAAGATTGGTGATTGGTTGCGGCCGATATTTAAATTTGGCGCCCAAATCGGTGATTGGTCGCGGGCAGCGCCAGCGACCAATCAGCGATTTTTAACACAAATGTCCAGATCTTTGTAACACCATGCGGATACTGTGGGGACATCAGCGGCTAGGGTGTCAAGGGAGGACCGGGGAGCGGCGCTGCAGGTCGAGATACTTCTGCTGCGAGCAGTCGCTCATCTCCCGGCTTCTCGCAACGGAAGTATCCGACCAGGCAGCGGCGCTCCCCGGTCCTCACCAATACGATTAGCTGATTGGTCGCGCTCTCCGCACGCGACCAATCAGTGATCTTGGCGCTAAAGTTAAACACCGCTCTGCTGATTGGTCACGGACGCTGCCCGCGACCAATCACCGATTTGGGCGCCACATTTAAATAGCGGCCGCGACCAATCAGCGAGCTTGGCGCCAAATTTAAACAACGCTCTGCTGATTGGACGCGGACGCCAGCCGCGACCAATCAGCGAGATTGGCGCCAAATTTAAACACCGCTCTGCTGATTGCGCCGGGTCTGCCGCATACATATTCTAGAATACCCGATGCGTTAGAATCGGGCCACCATCTAGGTTCATGAAATAATTAAAAAAAAAATTGACGTGGGGCTTCGCACTATATTTGTGTCCAGCCAGGTACAGCAGGCAGGAACGGGCTGCCCCCAACCACCAGCTGCCTATTTGTACCTGGCCGGACACAACAATATAGGGAAGCCCTTTTTTTCTTAATTATTTCATGAATTTCATGAAATAATTTAAAAAAAAAATACGTGGGGCTTCGCCCTATTTTTGTGTCCAGCCAGGTACAGCTAGGCAGCTGGGGGCTGGAATCTGCAGCGCAGGGAGGCCCAAGCTTTCTGGGTCCCCCCAGCTGCAAATTGCAGTCCGCAGCCACCCCGGAAAATGGCGCATTCATAGAAGCGCCATCTTCTGGCGCTGTACCCAACTCATCCAGGGCCCTGGTGCGGTGGCTCACTGGGTAATAAAGGGGTTAGGGCCAGCTTGGCATTATCAGCTGGCCCTAAGCCCGAAATTCATGGGGTCACGCCAATATTAGACATGACCACTATGAATTTCTAGTAAAGTATTTAAAAAAAACACAACACCCAGAAAAAAGTCCTTTAATTGAAATAAACACACAATTCTTTATTGTTCTAAATTAAACCATACTTACCGTCACGCCCATTCCAGCTGAAGCCAACGATCTCCTGCAATAAAAGTAAAATAATAAAGCAACCTCATCCTTACCTTTCCATGGTTCCCACGACAGCTTCAGCTCTGCTACATCGAGATGACAGGCTGGACCGCAGCAGAACGCTGCCATCCAGCCTGTCATCCCGCAGACACTGAGAAGCGCAGGCATGCTTGCGCTCCTCAGTGTCTCGCTGTGACGGCATCCAGATGAGCCGAGGTCATGTCCAATGAACTCAGCTCACCTCATGTACGTCACTGACAGCGTGAAAGAATTCTCCTGCACTCAGCGCTTCAGCGTGAGAATTCTCCCACGCTGTCAGTGACGTACATGAGGTCAGCTGAGTTCAATGTATATGAATGAGCTCACCTCATGCACGTCACTGACAGCGTGGGAAAATTCTCCTGCACTCAGCGCTTCAGCGTGAGAATTTTCCCACGCTGTCAGTGACGTGCATGAGGTGAGCTCATTCATGTTCAATGAACTTGGCTCACCTCATGCACGTCACTGACAGCGTGGGAAAATTCTCACGCTGAAGCGCTGAGTGCAGGAGAATTCTCCCACGCTCTCAGTGACGTGCTTGAGGTGAGCCGAGTTCATTGTCAGCTCATCTGGATGCCATCACAGCGAGACACTGAGGAGCGCAAGCATGCCTGCGCTTCTCAGTGTCTGCGGGATGACAGGCTGGATGGCAGCGTTCTGCTGCGGTCCAGCCTGTCATCTCGATGTAGCAGAGCTGAAGCTGTCCTGGGAACCATGGAAAGGTAAGGATGAGGTTGCTTTATTATTTTACTTTTATTGCAGGAGATCGTTGGCTTCAGCTGGAATGGTCGTGGTGATAAGTATGGTTTAATTTAGAACAATAAAGGATTGTGTCTTTATTTCAATTAAAGGACTTTATTCTGGGTGTTTGTGTTTTCTTTTAACTTTGACTATGGGGTTAGTAATGGGGGTGTCTTATAGACGCCTCTCCATTACTAGCCTGGGCTTGATGTCAGGTGGCATTATAAGCTGACATCAACCCCAGCCCTATTACCCCACTGCCACCGCTACAGGGCAGTGGGAAGAGCGAGGCTAAGTGCCAGAATTCTCCTACCTCCTGGAGAATTAATCCGGTGTTTCATGTCTCTCTGTTGAAAAAAGCTGTTGTGTCGGATTGTGACTCCTCTGCCTCTGTTCCTCCGGTGGTGGAGGACGGGGAATATGAAATTTCTCGCATCCTTAATTCTAGACGGTATAGAGGTAGTTTGCAGTATCTCGTGGCCTGGAAAGGTTTCGGACCCGAGGATAACTCATGGGTGAGGTCGGATGATGTTTCTGCGTCCAGACTTATCAGAGCGTTTCACAGATTTCCTGATAAGCCTGGTCAAGGGGATCCGGAGGATCCTCTTAAAAGGGGGGGTACTGTTAGAACCTTGCTCTTAGGTTTTTTCTATTGCTGGTCACATGACCTTGTTGGCCTATTTAGTCTTGCTCCGCCCTTCTGGCTTTGCTGGACTTCATTGTATTACTACTCTTTAGCTAGCCTGTGCTCAGTATCTAACTCTGTTAGTTTGCTTGGTCTTCGGACCTCTGTGTTCTATATTGTTTGTTTGTTCGTCTGTCTGCTACTATTTCTGTTAGGAGGTGTCCATTTTGCTCCCAGTCCCTAGTACTTGTAGGGATTCCTCCCCCACATCTATAGGTCTCCGTACAGACTAGCTGAGGACTTTAGCAGGTCTGATCGCAGGATTAGGTTCCCTGTTACATCGTAGGGATCAAGCTGAGTTCTATCGTAGGGACAGATCTCCTCTCTTTCCTTAGCTCTGGTAGCAGAACATAACACCAACGCTATGGGAGACCCACTTCCTAATAATGGGAACATTTTATTTCATGAGGCCCTCTACATCTCTTCCAAGGGGCATTGGAATGCCTCCCAATTTTTGGCAGCCCTTGCATTCACTGCATAGGCCAAAACAATGGGAGACTCACTTCCTAATAATGGGAACATTTTATTTCAGGAGGCCCTCCTCTCTTCAAAGGGGCATTGGGGTGCATCCAAATTTTCAAAGGGGTATTGAGGTGCATCCAAATTTTGGGCAGCCCTGCCACTCACTGCATACGCAATAACAGTATAGGAGACCCACTCTTTAGTAAAGGGAACAACAAAGCATACTGGCTGATGGCTCTCTAGGAATAGTGAGGGACGACTGCTGGCCCTTTAAGAATAGTAAAGCCTGCTGATGGCCCTATAAAATAGGCTTTTTGACTTTCAGAGTCCCTCCTTCATATATAAAACAGGATGTGTCTGATCATGTCTCACACACCACATGGCCAGATAAGGTTGTAAAATGTTAAAATGACATTTCCTGGTGAATGCATTTGTCAAGGTTGAAACAATAAAAAAGTGCAAAAATGCATCAAAAGCACTACATGTGAACATAGCCTATGGTGTGGAGGAGTATTTTTGTTTTTGGTTATTTATTTATTTTGCCTTATATAAAAGCCATTACCCTGGAAAGGATGTTCCTTAACATATTTGCCAAGAAAATCCATTTTGGTTTCATTTTTGTATGTTTCATTGTGAGTCTGTAAAAGTGGCGTAATACCTCTTACAACATTGTTGATAGCAGTGACATGGGAGTCAGAAATGCTTCAAGGGGTCTTCCCCATGCTGTTTCCATGTCATTTGAGCACTGTTCCCATTTATTTGGGCAATTTTTAGGCCCTCTGCAGACCACCAGGGGGAGCCGCCTGTAAAATGCTTGAGTTTCCGATAGACTTACATTGGGCTTGTTGCTCGGGTCGAGCACCCGAGTATTCCAATGTGCTCGCCCATCACTAGTTAGTAGTGTTGAGCGAACATGCTTGACACTGCTCGGTACTCGCTCGAGCATCACGCTACTCGGGATGTTCGGCGAGCACCGAGCATTTCCGGGTTACTCGGGCGGGAGCTCGGGTCTCCGCCCTGCATGTTTGGTGCTCTTTACAGAGCCAATGAACATGTAGGGATTGCCAGCCAGTCACTGTAATGCCGCAGCCATGTTGTTTGTGGGCATTACAGTGATTGGCTGGCCGCACAGCGTCACCTCGAGTATTTAAAACCGGGCGCCGCCATCTTGGACACAGTCGCTCCGGATCAGACAGTGTAGGGACAGCGCTGCTGATTTAGGGAGAGATATATCCTGCAAAATAGTTAGTGTAGGGTCTGTAAAGGCTGCCAGATCAAACAAACAGTCCTTCTCAGGACTAATATCCATCCCAGGTATTTCAGGCAGGCAGGCAGGCAGGCTGTATAGGAGATGCAGTGGTTATACCAGCAAACGCTGCATTACAGTCCTGTGTGCTGCTCCTGTTGCTGAAATTGCTGGACGTAGCTCCAGGTCCCGGGGGCCAGGAAAAATCCTTTTTTTTTATCTAAATCCTCTTTTTTTTTTCCTCCTTCACAATGTATAAATACCCATCTTATTAACCTTTTGGTGCCCCCCCCTCCAAAAAAAAAAAAGTGTGCCTCTGATTTTTCAGACACAAATATATCTGTTGAAAATAGTCTGGTGTAGGCCAGAGAAATAGAAGTGTGGTTTTGCAGTTCTATGGGCCATTTGTATCTAAAAAAAACAGTTTGAGTGTGTCGCTCACTGTTCAGCCGCAAATATATATATATTTTAAAAAGCCTGGTATACACCAGTAAATTATTACTGTGGTTTTGATGTTCCACGGAAAAACATCTCTATTATCCTGTTTTTGGCATTTTTTTCTGTATAAAAATAATAAGTGTCTCCCTGATTTTTCAGACACAAATATATCTGTTGAAAATAGTCTGGTGTAGGCCAGTGAGACAGAAGTGTGCTTTTGCTGTTCCATGGTAAAAAATCTCTATTATCCTGCTTTTTGCATTTTTTGCTGTAAAAAAAAAAAGTGTCTCCCTGATTTTTCAGACACAAATATATCTGTTGAAAATAGTCTGGTGTAGGCCCGAGAAATACAAGTGTGGTTTTGCAGTTCCACGGTACAAACCTCTGTATTATCCACTTTTGGGCCATTTGTATCTAAAAAAAACAGTTTGAGTGTTTCGCTCACTGTTCAGCCGCAAATATATATATATTTTAAAAAGCCTGGTATACACCAGTAAATTATTACTGTGGTTTTGATGTTCCACGGTAAAACATCTCTATTATCCTGTTTTTGGCATTTTTTGCTGTATAAAAATAATAATAGTGTCTCCCTGATTTTTCAGACACAAATATATCTGTTGAAAATAGTCTGGTGTAGGCCAGAGAGACAGAAGTGTGCTTTTGCTGTTCCACAGTAAAAAATCTCTATTATCCTGCTTTTTGCATTTTTTGCTGTAAAAAAAAAAAAATAGTGTCTCCCTGATTTTTCAGACACAAATATATCTGTTGAAAATAGTCTGGTGTAGGCCCGAGAAATACAAGTGTGGTTTTGCAGTTCCACGGTACAAACCTCTGTATTATCCACTTTTGGGCCATTTGTATCTAAAAAAAACAGTTTGAGTGTTTCGCTCACTGTTCAGCCGCAAATATATATATATTTTAAAAAGCCTGGTATACACCAGTAAATTATTACTGTGGTTTTGATGTTCCACGGTAAAACATCTCTATTATCCTGTTTTTGGCATTTTTTGCTGTATAAAAATAATAATAGTGTCTCCCTGATTTTTCAGACACAAATATATCTGTTGAAAATAGTCTGGTGTAGGCCAGAGAGACAGAAATGTGCTTTTGCTGTTCCACGGTAAAAAATCTCTATTATCCTGCTTTTTGCATTTTTTGCTGTAAAAAAAAAAAAAAATAGTGTCTCCCTGATTTTTCAGACACAAATATATCTGTTGAAAATAGTCTGGTGTAGGCCCGAGAAATACAAGTGTGGTTTTGCAGTTCCACGGTACAAACCTCTGTATTATCCACTTTTGGGCCATTTGTATCTAAAAAAAACAGTTTGAGTGTGTCGCTCACTGTTCAGCCGCAAATATATATATATTTTAAAAAGCCTGGTATACACCAGTAAATTATAACTGTGGTTTTGCTGTTCCACGGTAAAAAATCTCTATTATTCAGGTTTTGGTAGTTTTTTCCGTAAAGAAAAACAGTATTGTCTCCTGACTGTTGTGACACAAAAATATATCTGTTGAAAATAGTCGTGTGTAGGCCCGACATCCCAGTGTGGTTTCGCAGTTCCACGGGTCAAATCGCTGTACTATCCAGTTTTGGGCCTTTGGTATCTAAAAAAAAAGCAGTTTGAGTGTGTCGCTCACTGTTCAGCCGCCAAATATCTCTATTTAAAAAAGTGTGGTATACCCCAGTAAAGAATAACTGTGGTTTTCCTCTTCCACGGTTCTAATCTACTCTTTACTACCCTTTTTCCATTGATAGTGCAAGTGTAAGCTATTTTACTTCATTTACAATGGGCAAGGCGCGTGGCAAGGGACGTGGAAGTGGACGTTCTGGTGATGGTTCGTGCAGAGGACGGGGCCGTGGCCAAGGTGAAAATGTGCCACAACCAACAGCCACATCTTCTCGCTCCCACTTCTTGACCGAATTACTAGGGAAGCACAGAACAACACCAGTATTGAGAACTGATCAGTGTGAACAGGTTATTAATTGGATAGCAGACAATACTTCCAGTTACCTGGGCACCACCACCTCCGGTCTGTCTTCCGCAGGGTCAACTCTTAGTAGCCGTGAGTCTCGACCGCATACTCCTCCTCACCCTGATGCTCCTTCCTCCCACCATGCCGAGTGTTGTCAGACAGCAAGTGATCCCACACTTGGACACTCTGAAGAGCTGTTCACTGGTCCATTTCCATATTTGGGCCCCTCGCCTGATACGCTTGAAGTGGTGGAAGAGGCGATCCCATGTTGCGATGCCCAAATATTTGAACAGCCACGGCCACAGAAAGTCGACGTTGGCAATCTGTCACAAGAGGTGGACGATGACGAGACACAATTGCCAGGAAGTGAGGAGGAGGACCGTGGTGCGCAAGTGGAAGAGGAGGAGGTGGTGGATGATCTAGTAACTGACCCAACGTGGAAGGAGGACATGCAGAGTGAGGCCAGCAGCACACAGGGGGAGGGAGGCAGAGTACCCCAACAGGCAGGAAGAAGCAGTGCGGTGGCCGCAGACAGAAGGCAGGCAACCGTTCCCCGTAACACCAACACGAGGGACGTTGCCAGTACAAGCGGTAGGTCTTCCAGAGTCTGGAATTTTTTTAAAGACTCTGCTGACAACCCCAAAAAGGCCATTTGTACCACCTGCCATGCCAGCATCAGCAGGGGTGACAAAACTACCAGCCTGACCACCACCAGCATGATCAGGCACATGGCAGCAAAGCACCCGACTTTGTGGGGCGAAACCCAGGGTCCACGACCAGTGTCAGCGGGTGTCACCACTGCTTCTTCCACTGTTGTGCGTGCAATAGAACCCCCTGTTGTGTGTGCAAGGCAATCCCCTGTCCATACTGCATGCAAAGATGCCCACTCCTCTCAGTCTTCACTTGCTATGGCAGTTTCTCAAGAAACAGCATCAACGTCCACGTCCACGTCCCACCACAGCGTTCAATTGTCCATATCCCAGACCTTTGAATGAAAGCGGAAATTCGCAGCTAACGCCCCACAGGCCACAGTCCTAAATTCGCACATTTCACGACTGCTTGCATTGGAAATGCTGCCTTTTAGGCTGGTGGAGACGGAATCCTTCCGCAATCTTAAGGCGGTGGCCGTCCCTGGGTACTCGGTCCCCAGCCGACACTATTTTGCCCGGTGTGCCATCCCCGCCGTACACAAGCACGTGTCCCAAAGCATCTGCCGTGCCCTCAACAACGCAGTTACTGGGAGAGTCCACCTGACAACGGATACGTGGACAAGTGCTTGTGGCCAGGGATGGTACATCTCTCTGACGGCACACTGGGTAAACATAGTGGAAGCCGGGACCCAGTCGGACCTTGGGACGGAACACATCCTCCCCACACCGAGGATTGCGGGCCCTATGTCAGTCAGAGTTGCCCCCACAGTGTACAGCTCCTGTGCATCCTCCTCCTCCTCCTCCTCATGTTCAGCCTCCATCTCAGATATCACCACATCAGTTACAAGCTGGAAGCATTGCAGTACTGCCTCCGCCAAGTGGCACCAGGCTGTGCTGAAACTCATAAGCTTAGGTGATAAACCTCACACTGCTTGTGAGTTGTGGATAGCTGTGAAAGAGCAGGCAGATCTGTGGCTGAGACCGCTGAACCCACATCCCGGCATGGTCGTGTGTGACAATGCTCGTAACCTGGAGGCGGCTCTGAGGCGAGATGAGATCACACACGTGCCATGCCTGGCTCATGTGCTTAACCTCGTGGTTCAGCGGTTTCTTAAATCGTACCCGGAGTTGCCAGATCTGCTCTTGAAAGTACGCCGCCTGTCAGCTCATTTTCGCATGTCGGCTACAGCTTCCGCCGCCCTTGCTGTGTTGCAGCAGCGTTTGCAGCTTCCGGCACACTGACTGGTGTGTGATGTCCCCACACGTTTTAACTCTACCCTCCACATGTTGCAAAGGATTTGTGAGCAGAAGAGAGCAGTTGTGGAGTACCAGCTGCAACAAGGCCGTCGATATTCAGGTCAGACTCCACACATAAGACCTCAGGAGTGGACCTGGATATCTGACATATGTACCATCCTGACAAACTTTGAGGAGGCCACCAAGATGGTGAGCGGCAGTGACGCCATCATTAGTGTCAGCATCCCACTTGTCTGTCTTTTGCAACGCTCTCTGCAGAGAATTAAAGAGGAGGCATTGCAGCCAGAGTATGATGAGATGGATCAAGAAGCCGTAGCGGGCGATTACACACAGCCCAGCCTCATCTCATCCCAACGTGCATTGGGGGACAATGAGTCAGTCATTACTGGTTGGTGACACTTGTAGACCAACGCTACAAGGAGAACTTTCACTCTCTTATTCCTGAGGTGGAGAGGTCTACAAAAATGGGGCAATACCAGAAGGCCCTTGCTGCAGAACTCTTAAAAAAATTCCCATCTGAACACGCTAGTGGCAGAGGTCACAGTTCGTTGCCCAACCAAGGCGTACAGGCGAGAGAGATGCAACTCCAATCCAGCAGAGGCAGGGGAACACTGTCAACGTTCTGGGACAGTTTTCTGACACCCGCCCAGCTTACAGGCCCTGAGGCGTGGGGTACTCTCACAAGGAGTGGAAAGTTTCAAAAGATGGTGAGGGAGTACCTTGCCGATCGTACCAGCGTCCTCCGTGATTCCTCTGTGCCTTTTAATTATTGGGTATCCAAGCTGGACACTTGGAATGAACTCGCTCTGTACGCTTTGGAGGTCCTGGCCTGCCCTGCCGCTAGCGTGTTATCGGAGCGTGTTCTAAGTGCCGCTGGGGGAATTATAACTGATAAGCGCACTCGCCTGTCAACTGACAATGCTGAAAAGCTGACCCTTATCAAAATAAACAAGGGCTGGATTGGGCCAGACTTCTCATCACCACCAAATGACAGCAGAGTAACATAAAGTCAAATCCACTGTGTTATTTCGGGAGGTGTATTCACATGCACCGCTTCACACCCACACATGGGTATACGCTTCCTCGTTTCGGCTGTTTAATCTTCTTCTCCTTATCCTCAGCCTCCACCACCACTATACCACCAGGGTGCCAGCATTGCAAGTTCCTCCGTCCTAATTTTTGGCAGCTTGTGCTGGGAAAGCATAAGCAAATACCATGGGACACACACTCCCCAATAATGGGACTTATGTTTGTAATATGCTGTACTGCATGGCTCTTGTAAGGGGCATTGCAAGTTGCTCCGTCCTAATTTTTGGCAGCTTTTGCTGGGAAAGCATAAGCAAATACTATGGGAGACCCACTCCCCAATAATGGGACTTATGTTTGTAATATGCTGTACTGCATGGCTCTTGTAAGGGGCATTGCAAGTTGCTCCATCCTAATTTTTGGCAGCTTTTGCTGGGAAAGCATAAGCAAATACTATGGGAGACCCACTCCCCAATAATGGGACTTATGTTTGTAATATGCTGTACTGCATGGCTCTTGTAAGGGGCATTGCAAGTTGCTCCGTCCTAATTTTTGGCAGCTTTTGCTGGGAAAGCATAAGCAAATACCATGGGACACCCACTCCCCAATAATGGGACTTATGTTTGTAATATGCTGTACTGCATGGCTCTTGTAAGGGGCATTGCAAGCTGCTCCGTCCTAATTTTTGGCAGCTTTTGCTGGGAAAGCATAAGCAAATACTATGGGAGACCCACTCCCCAATAATGGGACTTATGTTTGTAATATGCTGTACTGCATGGCTCTTGTAAGGGGCATTGCAAGTTGCTCCGTCCTAATTTTTGGCAGCTTTTCCCTGGAAAGCATAAGCAAATACTATGGGAGACCCACTCCCCAATAATGGGACTTATGTTTGTAATATGCTGTACTGCATGGCTCTTGTAAGGGGCATTGCAAGTTGCTCGGTCCTAATTTTTGGCAGCTTTTGCTTGCAAGGCATAATCAAATACTATGGGAGACCCACTGTCCAATAATGGGACTTATGTTTGTAATATGCTGTACTGCATGGCTCTTGTAAGGGCCATTGAAAGTTGCTCCATCCTAATTTTTGGCAGCTTTTGCTTGCAAGGCATAACCAAATACTATGGGACACCCACTCCCCAATAATGGGACTTATGTTTGTAATATGCTGTACTGCATGGCTCTTGTAAGGGGCATTGCAAGTTGCTCCGTCCTAATTTTTGGCAGCTTTTGCTGGGAAAGCATAAGCAAATACCATGGGACACCCACTCCCCAATAATGGGACTTATGTTTGTAATATGCTGTACTGCATGGCTCTTGTAAGGGGCATTGCAAGCTGCTCCGTCCTAATTTTTGGCAGCTTTTGCTGGGAAAGCATAAGCAAATACTATGGGAGACCCACTCCCAATAATGGGACTTATGTTTGTAATATGCTGTACTGCATGGCTCTTGTAAGGGGCATTGCAAGTTGCTCGGTCCTAATTTTTGGCAGCTTTTGCTTGCAAGGCATAAGCAAATACTATGGGAGACCCACTGTCCAATAATGGGACTTATGTTTGTAATATGCTGTACTACATGGCTCTTGTAAGGGGCATTGCAAGTTGCTCCATCCTAATTTTTGGCAGCTTTTGCTTGCAAGGCATAAGCAAATACTATGGGACACCCACTCCCCAATAATGGGACTTATGTTTGTAATATGCTGTACTGCATGGCTCTTGTAAGGGGCATTGCAAGTTGCTCCGTCCTAATTTTTGGCAGCTTTTGCTTGCAAGGCATAAGCAAATACTATGGGACACCCCCTCCCCAATAATGGGACTTATGTTTGTAATATGCTGTACTGCATGGCTCTTGTAAGGGGCATTGCAAGTTGCTCCGTCCTAATTTTTGGCAGCTTTTGCTGGGAAAGCATAAGCAAATACTATGGGAGGCCCACTCCCCAATAATGGGACTTATGTTTGTAATATGCTGTACTGCATGGCTCTTGTAAGGGGCATTGCAAGTTGCTCTGGCCTAATTTTTGGCAGCTTTTGCTGGGAAAGAATAAGCAAATACCATGGGACACCCACTCCCCAATAATGGGACTTATGTTTGTAATATGCTGTACTACATGGCTCTTGTAAGGGGCATTGCAAGTTGCTCCGTCCTAATTTTTGCCAGCTTTTGCTTGCAAGGCATAAGCAAATACTATGAGACACCCACTCCCCAATAATGGGACTTATGTTTGTAATATGCTGTACTGCATGGCTCTTGTAAGGGGCATTGCAAGTTGCTCCGTCCTAATTTTTGGCAGCTTTTGCTGGGAAAGCATAAGCAAATACTATGGGACACCCACTCCCCAATAATGGGACTTATGTAATATGCTGTACTGCATGTGACGTGCCCCCTGGGCCGTGTGTACACGTGTGTGGGATACCCGGTGCCAGTCTCTGGAGTCTGTAGTCTCCGTGGCGGTGACCCGGTCCCGTGGCTCAGGCTGGTCAAACCAGTGGCAGTCTTTCTTAGGTTTTGAGGTTAATTGTCCGACTGCGCCACCCGTGGATTGCGGTCAGGGAGTACCACCGCTGCGAGGCAGACCGCTGAGGCTGGTGTTGTGTGCGCAGCATAGAATGGGATAACTCCCCTCGGGAGGAGTATAGCCTCAGGGCAGTGAGTGTGGATGATGGGGGTGATGGTGCATGAGCGCAGCAGGAACGACTCAGAGTCTTTGCAGTGCAGTTCAGGGTCTTTACTGATGATTATAAGGTAGATCCTCCCGGGAGTACTGGCTAGCATAAGAGGCCTGGTCAGTCTGTGAGCAAGCAGGAGTTCCCCTGGCCAGGTGGAGTTGTAGGCCTCCCCGTCTGTCTGCAGTCTTCCTGGCTACCTTGCTGTAAGCGGGTAGAAGTAGCCCACGTCCCTGAGTGTACCGTGTAGTGCTCACCCGTATGGCTGGTGACTTGGGGCCTTCTGTTAGCCTCCGCTCCACGACGGCGGTGCTGGTCCCTTGCTTGTGACTGAGCCTCCGGGCTTCTATGGCCAGAGGACCTGAAATCCCCTGCCGGCTGGTTTCTGCTGCTGGATATATAAGTCCTCAGAGCTTCGGACTCCTGTGTCCGGTTCCTATTGTCTTCTGCCAGGGCGAGCTCTGCTCAGCTTCCAGCCCCTGGTCTTTAGCTCCTAGCTCCTACAGAGCTCCTTGCTGTTACTTTCCCTTGCTCTCACTCTGACTCCGACGGTTCTCTGACTCACTCAACCCCGCCCCAGATCCAGTTTATAAGGGCAGAATTCTCACCTCCCAGGACTGGGGCAGGAGGATGTTGCATGTTTAAGGGATCCTGACCAGGAAACCTCCCACTTTCTCTCCGACGTAATATCTCTATTACTGTGGTGACCAGACCCCTGGGGTGCCACACATGGCTCTTGTAAGGGGCATTGCAGTTCCTCATAATTTTTGGAAAGCCTTCCATTCACTGCTTAGGCCAACAGTGCACGGGAGACCCAGTTGCTATAAATCGAAAAAAAGGTTTAGTTAACGCCCTCTGACTTCCATGTCATTTCCAAGGGGCATTGGAGTGGTTCGAAATTTTTGGTAGGCATTGCACTCACTGTATGCCCTATAACTGTGTAGCCGAACCGCTCCATTTGTTACAGAAACATATCCTACAAGACATATCTGGTTGACTGGCCTGATATTGATGTGAATGGTCCCTGTTCCTCCTGCTCTTTCTCCTTTGCCACCACCTCATCCATCATTTATCACCTGAAGCTTTGTTTTAACGGGAGTCATAGAACTGGGATAGTAGCAGGAAAACATCCAGCAATCCTCGGAGGAGGTAGGATATGCGCCAAAACGCGGACCACCTCAGGCCTAGCCGCTACTACATACATGCGCTTGCATTCCAAGAAAACAAAGCAGATGCTAACTTCTATCATCATCATCATGCTCCTCACCTAGGCACTCTCAACTCCCCTGATGGAGAAGCCAGGGCCCACCGGAGGAGTCTGGTTCTCTGGTGGGCTTGTCCAATGCTGCCCTAAAGCAGGCCAGGCTAAGAAAAGTGTGGGGGAAGGTGACAGGAGAAATCAGGGCGGCTGGGGACCGAGTATGGACACCTGGCCGCCACCTGGCAGCTGGGGACCGAGCGTGGACACCCGGCCACCGGGCGGCTGAGGACAGAGTATGGATACTTCGCTGCCGAAGCGGCCATGAGGTAGTGGCCAGCTTCGGCCTCCTCCAAACTAAAATGCCCCATTTCAAGTGAAAGCTAGTAGTATGGTATTGCAGCCTGCGGGTGGGTGGGTGGTTGGCTGCATATTTTTGCTTGCATCGCAAGGAATGGGGGAGGTACAATTGAACACAGCCCTGGGACAAGGACTTGCACGGGGATAGTTGCAAGTCTGCATCTTCTGATGCGGCAAGGATCACTTCTGATGGGCACACTTTTAGACAGTGACCTGGGCATCAGAGATGCTTCCAGGGGTCTTCCCCATGCTGATCCCTTGTCTTTTCAGCACTGTATGCATGTGTCACACAGCACATGGCCAGATAAGGTTGTAAAATGTTAAAATGACATTTCCCGGTGAACGCATTTGTCACGGTTGAAAGCAATACAAAAGTGCAAATACGCAAGAAAAATGCTACTTGTGAACATAGCCCAAGGTGTGGAGGAGTATTTTTGTTTTTGGTTATTTATTTTACCTTATACACAAGTTTTTACCCTGGAAAGGAAATTTCTTAACATATTTCACAGGAAAACCGTTTCAGTTTCGTTTTTGAACTTTTTATTGTGAGCCCCCAAAAGTGGCTTAATACCTCTGACCACGTTGTTGACAGCAGTGACCTGGGGGTCAGAAATGCTTCCAGGGGCGATCCCCATGTCTTTTGAGCACTGTCACTATCGTTTTGGGCACTTTTTAGGCTTTCTACAGACTGCCGGGGGTGCTGCCGCAAAAATGCTCGGGTCTCTCATAGACTAACATTGGGCTCATTGCTCGGGTCGAGCACCCGAGTATCACGGTAAGCTCGGCCCGAGCTTCGAGCACCCGAGCATTTTAGTGATCGCTCAACACTATCAGTCGTCATCTTGGTGAGGACACGGAAGTCTTGCCCGTTACCAGTCTGGCACCCATGGCTGACATTATGTTACGCTGCCTTAACCGTGACTAGAGTTGAGCGTTGTTCTACTCGAACTGTTCGCCAATCTCAAATTCGATATGTTTTGGGCGGTGTTCGAGCCGTTCGGCGAACACGAACAATTTGAGAAAAATTCGGCTGTTCGAGGTTATGTTCGATAACTGTTCGTGCACCAAAATCATAACTGGATTTTTTCTCAGTAATGATGAAAATTAATGTTAATACGCAGTTTGAGTGTACAGCGGGGTGGGGGGAGGGGCAGGGGATGGATCTCTGCAGGAACAATGAAGATCTCCATTTTTTTTTTCTCTTTCCCGCATTTACAGTGGGGAGGTGCAATCTGTCAGCCTATCAGCAGCGCACACACGGAGCGAAGTGCTTTTTTTCACACAAGCAAGGGCATGTGTCATTGGCAGTGTATGTCACATGTCCTTGCCCTATAAGACCAAGCCATTTTCCCCCTCGCCACCATTTTCTCACTGCTGCAGCTGCGTGTTAGACGGCACCGCTGTTGCTGTGTGCGCTATACCTTGTTAATTTCAAGCCAATTTTTGCACAAATCTACAGATAGCTTGGGAGTAGGGAATAGTTGTGATTGCAGTCCTTTTAAGGATTAGGTTACAGCATTTCCTACGACTTTTATCAGGCAGGTCTGTGCTCTTAAATAGATAGATTGTGGGAGTAAAGACTTATTGTAATTGGAGTCCTTTTCAGGACTAGGTGACATCAGTTCCTATCAGTTTTTGCCAGGCAGGTCTGTGCCAGTGCTGTGCAAGTTTTTTTCACAGCATTTGGCTGAATCTAGCAAAGCTAATCCTTTTTGGCCTACTGCAGAGTGTGTTAGTCAGTGGAGTAGCCTATCTGTGTTGCAAGATATACCACCTGTGTATAGAATACCAATTTTTTTACTGCACCTAGTGAGGTAAAATCTTTTGGGCATAGCATCATTCTATTAGTCCATCTATACTGACCTCCATCAGGTTGCAAATTGAATATAATTTTTTTCTGCATCTAGCTCTGAAAAAATATTGGGCTTCTAGCTGTGTGTGGGACTTGTTGTATTAGTCCATCTATACTGACCTCCATCAGGTTGCAAACTGAATATATTTTTTTCTGCATCTACCTCTGAAAAAATATTGGGCTTCTAGCTGTGTGTGGGACTTGTTCTATTAATCCATCTATACAGACCTCCATCAGGTTGCAAACTGAATATATTTTTTTCTGCATCTACCTCTGAAAAAATATTGGGCTTCTAGCTGTGTGTGGGACTTGTTGTATTAGTCCATCTATACTGACCTCCATCAGGTTGCAAACTGAATATATTTTTTTCTGCATCTACCTCTGAAAAAATATTGGGCTTCTAGCTGTGTGTGGGACTTGTTCTATTAATCCATCTATACAGACCTCCATCAGGTTGCAAACTGAATATATTTTTTTCTGCATCTACCTCTGAAAAAATATGTGGCCTTCTAGCAGTGTGTGGGACTTTCTCTATTAGTCCATCTATACTGACCTCCATCAGGTTGCAAACTGAATATAATTTTTTTCTGCATCTAGCTCTGAAAAAATATTTGGCCTTCTAGCAGTGTGTGGGACTTTCTCTATTAGTCCATCTATACTGACCTCCATCAGGTTGCAAATTAAAAATAATTTTTATCTGCATCTACAGTACCTCTGAAAAAATATTTGGGCTTCTAGCTGTGTGTGGGACTTGTTCTATTAGTCCATCTATACTGACCTCCATCAGGTTGCAAATTGAATATAATTTTTATCTGCATCTAGCTCTGAAAAAATATTTGGCCTTCTAGCAGTGTGTGGGACTTTCTCTATTAGTCCATCTATACTGACCTCCATCAGGTTGCAAATTGAATATAATTTTTATCTGCATCTAGCTCTGAAAAAATATTTGGCCTTCTAGCAGTGTGTGGGACTTTCTCTATTAGTCCATCTATACTGACCTCCATCAGGTTGCAAATTAAAAATAATTTTTATCTGCATCTACCTCTGAAAAAATATTTGGGCTTCTAGCTGTGTGTGGGACATGTTCTATTACTCCATCTATACTGACCTCCATCAGGTTGCAAACTGAATATATTTTTTTCTGCATCTACCTCTGAAAAAATATTGGGCTTCTAGCTGTGTGTGGGACTTGTTGTATTAGTCCATCTATACTGACCTCCATCAGGTTGCAAATTCTAAATAATTTTTATCTGCATCTACCTCTGAAAAAATATTTGGGCTTCTAGCTGTGTGTGGGACTTGTTCTATTACTCCATCTATACTGACCTCCATCAGGTTGCAAACTGAATATATTTTTTTCTGCATCTACCTCTGAAAAAATATTGGGCTTCTAGCTGTGTGTGGGACTTGTTGTATTAGTCCATCTATACTGACCTCCATCAGGTTGCAAATTAAAAATAATTTTTATCTGCATCTACAGTACCTCTGAAAAAATATTTGGGCTTCTAGCTGTGTGTGGGACTTGTTCTCTTAGTCCATCTATACTGACCTCCATCAGGTTGCAAATTGAATATAATTTTTTTCTGCATCTAACCCAGCCAATAGTTTTGGCCTAATACCACAGTTTGGCCACTCAGCTCTGCTCGGTTCCCATCCATTGTTTTTTTGTGCAAACAACTCCAGAGTTGTGAATTAGTTAACCACCAAAATGAGTGGAAAAAGGCCTGCTGCTGGTGGAAAGGGGAATAGGCGTGTTGGGAAGGGGAAAAAAGGTTGTGTCCGTGGGGTAGGTGTTAAAGCAACAGTAACATCTGCAGAAGAAAGACCATCTTCCAGCCAAACTAAAATGTCTACTTCTTTTAGCGGACAATGTGATAAGATCCCTTTCTTACGGCCACGCCAATCGCTACAAATTCCAGATGAGGCACAAAAACAGCAGGTGCTTCAACGGATATCAAGTGCTCCTTTAAGTGGGCTCTCCTCCACATCAACTTCAACATCACAAATACTCCAGTCCTCAAAGGTGTCACCCCAATCGCACTTGCTTCCTCACAGCTCCCAAATCTCCAGCTGCCCGTCTGAGTATGAGGTAGAACAGATGGTTGAGTCTGCAGAGCGGTTTACTCATACTATAGCCTGGGAATCAGAGGTCGACTCCAGCGCTTCTGTGAATCCAGACGAGGAAATGATCTGCACTGATGCCCAGAATCTTTATGAGTCGGATCCAGGACCAGACGCAGAAGGTTCTGACCATAATGTAGACCCTCATTCCCAAACTGTAACTCCTGTTGGTGGAGACAATGAGGAAGACGATGAGAAGACTCAAATACCTCATTGGAGCGACAACTTTAGTTTTGTGTCAGGGCAGGAACAGGTTGGCTCTGAGGACGACGGGTGTGATAACGCACAGGGTGATGATGATGAGGTTGGAGATCCCACTTACTGTCAACCCACAGTCAGCCAAGAGATGAGGTCAGCAGAGGAGGTGGAGGAAGATGCTAGTGACGACGAGGTCAGGTTGCGCCTTCCTGGACTGAGACGTAGTACTGGAAGCACGTCAACAACTGCATCCTCAAACACAACTCTGCCTCTCACCACAAGTCGTGGTGGCTCTTCAGGTCGCATGGGTGCTAAGCCTTGCATAGCCTGGGCATTTTTTCAGATCGATAAAGATGACCCAACTCGTGTTATCTGTAACATTTGTCAGCAAAAGCTAAGTAGAGGCCAAAAAATACATAGTTTGAGTACTTCATGCATGAACTGGCACATGGACATGAAGCATAAGTTGCAGTGGGAAGCTCAGTGTGCTACAATGCGGCCTAGCCGGCCGGGCCAACCACCGTCTGCCATATCTTGTGCATCCGCGGCCTCTTCATCCTCTGTGACTGGGGGGACAGCAGTCACACCTGTTTTGGGGCGCAGACCTGCCACCTCTTTACCTGCAACAGCCAGCGTGATTGGCAGGTCATCATTTTCTTTGGAGGTGGTAACACCAGCTGGTGTTGAGTGCTGTCCGACATCGATAGCACCACCTTTGGATCAAGGCAACCTAACATGTCCGCCTGCATCTTCCTCACAGACCGGCAGTTTGCCGGGGACACCCTTATCCACCCCGTCTAAGCACAATAGCCAGCCCTCGGTCCCTCAGATGTGGACAAGTAAAAGACCATTTCCTCCTAGCCATGAGAAAGCTAAGAGGTTGAATTTCACCATCTGCAAGCTCTTGGCTACAGAAATGCTGCCTTTCCGCCTGGTGGACACAGAGGATTTTCGAGACCTTATGTCCGTCGCAGTGCCCCAGTACCAGATGCCCAGTCGGCACTACTTCTCAAAGAAAGGTGTGCCTGCGCTCCACCAGCATGTCGCACACAACATCACCGCTTCTTTGAGAAACTCTGTGTGTGACAGGGTGCATTTCACCACAGACACTTGGACGAGTAGGCATGGACAGGGGCGTTACATGTCGCTGACTGGGCACTGGGTAACTATGGTGACAGCAGGACAAGGGGCTGCTGTCCAAGTCTTGCCGTCCCCACGAGTTGTGCGTCAATCCTCTTTATGTCAAAGTTCCTCCACTGCTTCTGCCTCCTCAACCTCCTCTCGGTCTTCCACCTGCACCCAAAGCCTGTCTGGTCATGCCACAAGCTTTCTAACTGCGCAGAAGGGATCCTGCACACCTCCTTACTATGCTGGCAGTTGGGCTCAACGTCATCAGGCGGTTTTTACATTGAAATGTCTGGGAAATGTGAGTCACACAGCTGAGGAGTTGTGGTCAGCTCTGGAGAACCAATTTCATGAATGGTTGTCTCCACTGGACCTGAAACCAGGGAAGGCCGTGTGCGACAATGCTGCAAACCTGGGTGCGGCCCTTCGCCGGGGCAATGTCACACACGTGCCTTGTATGGCTCACGTGTTGAACCTGGTTGTCCAGCAATTTTTAGCCCACTATCCCAGACTAGATGGCCTTCTGCAGAGGGCACGGTCGCTGTGTGCTCACTTCCGCCGTTCGCATCCCGCAGCTCAGCGACTTACATCTCTACAGAAGTCGTTGGGCCTGCCACTTCACCGGCTAAAATGCGATGTGCCTACCCGGTGGAATTCAACTCTGCACATGTTGCAGCGACTGTGGCAGCACCGACAAGCCCTGGTGCAATACGTTCTGACGTATAGCCTGGGCCAACGAGATCCAGAGGTGGGGCAAATCACGCTGGAGGAGTGGTCTCAGATCAGGGACCTATGCACCCTTCTGCACAGTTTTGAAATGGCGACGAAGATGTTTAGTGCTGACGATGCCATTATCAGCATGACTATTCCGGTGATTTACATGCTGAAGCACATGTTAAACAGAATTCGGAGTCAGGTGGTGGCACAAGAGGAGGTGGAGGAAGTAGAGGAGGAGGAGTTGTATGCGGAAGGGCTAACATCTGCAAGGTCCAGACGGTCGGCAGCACCAAGGCGGCAGGCATGTGAGGGTGGGGGAGATGGTTTTACCAGGGCGCATGGTAGCAGCCAAACTAGTGAGGAAGGTGCAGGAGCCCAGGAAGAAGTGGAGGACGAACTGATGGAAGACTCATCAGATGAGGGAGACCTTGATCACATTTCTGTTGTGCGAGGTTGGGGGGAGAGGACAGAGGAAGGAAGCATGATTGTTACCTCGCCACCAACACAACAGGGACTTTGTGCTCCTGGATGCGCAACACACATGAGTGCCTTCTTGCTGCACTACCTGCAACATGACCCTCGAATTGTGAGAATTAGAAATAATCCTGACTACTGGGTTGCCACACTGTTAGATCCCCGGTACAAAAGTAAATTTGCAGAAATTATTCCTGCCATAGAAAGGGATGCACGCATGTAGGAGTATCAGCAGAGACTGTTGCAGAATCTTACATGTGCTTTTCCACAAAATACCAGTGGTGCATGTAGTGAATCTCACAGTTCCAACTTGCCAACCGTGGGACCGTCAAGTGTTCAGCACTCAAACCGTAACAGAACCACAGTATCTGCTGGTAACATCAATTTTGCGGAATCATTTCACCACTTTTTTAGCCCATCCTTTGCAAGGCCACAGGAGACAAGAAGTCTGACACATAGTCAACGCCTAGAGACGATGGTACAGGAGTATCTCCAAGTAAACATTGAAGCCATGACTGTGTCACTGGACCCTTGCTCTTTTTGGGCTTCCAATCTGGATAAATGGCCGGAGCTAGCCACTTACGCCTTGGAGATCTTGTCATGCCCCGCAGCCAGCGTTCTGTCTGAACGTGTGTTCAGCGCTGCTGGTGGTGTGCTGACAGATAAGCGCACGCGGCTCTCCACTGATAATGTAGATAGACTCACGTTCATAAAGATGAACAAATCATGGATCCGAAACAACTTTTCTACCCCTGTGTCATCCTGGGGAGAGTAAAAGCTTGATGATTGGTTAAAATCACCCTACCAACCGTTTTAAGCTTTCAAATTACTAATCATGTTTATCTGTATCTTGGCTGGAAAATAATTTGGGCTTTGTAGCAGTGTGCAGCACTGATTCTATTAGGCCATCTATAATAAGCTCCACCAGATTTAAAATTACTAATCATGTTTATCTGTATCTTGACTGGAAAATAATTTGGGCTTTGTAGCAGTGTGCAGCACTGATCCTATTAGGCCATCTATACTAAAGCTTCACCAGATTTAAAATTAATAATAATTTTTAGCTGCATCTAGCCCGGAAAATAAATTTGGGGTTCCGAGATGCGCAAGACACATAAGTGCCTTCTTGCTGCACTACCTGCAGCATGACCCTCATATTGTTAGAATTCGAAGTAATCATGACTACTGGGTTGCCACACTCTTAGATCCCCCAAACTTTTCGATCAACCTTTTCATTTTAATAAAGACCAAAAAAATGGTCATTTTTGAAATTATAAGCATTAGCAGGTTGTTAGAAACTGAAATCAAACAGTTTTCAACTCAAAACTTTATTCTAGGTGATGTTACATTTTCACATAGGAGCCCTTGTTCGAAAGGAGCTTCTGAACTCTCGTCCATTGAATTTGTCAGGTTTTTGATGGTTTCTGCTTCAATTGTTTTGCATGAGGACAGAATACCCTCCTAGAGCTGTTGCTTAGATGTGAACTGCCTCCCGCCATCATAGACACTCCTTTTAATGATGCTCCAAAGGTTCTGAATGGGGTAGAGGTCAGGGGAGCATGGGGGTCACACCATAAGTTTGTCCCCTTTTATGCCCATATCAGCCAGAGATGCAGATGTTTTATGTGCAGCATGAGATGGTGCATTATCATGCAAAAAAATGATCTTGCTGTGAAATACACGGTTCTTCTTCTTGAACCATGGCAGGAAGTGCTGTTTGAGAAAATCCACATACATTATGGAGTTCATCTTTAGCGCCTTCAGGGATCCTAAAGGGACCGACAATCTCTCTCCCCATGATTCCAGCCCAAAACATTACTCCACCTCCTCCTTGTTGGCGCTGTAGCCATGTTTGCGTGGGGTGTCCATCAACCAGCCATCCTCCACTCCATCCATCTGGACCATCGAGCGCTGCACGGCACTCATCCGTGAACAAAACAGTTTTGAAATCAGTCTTCATGTAATGTTTGGCCCACTGGAGCCGTTTCTGCTTGTGTGAAGTGGATAGAGGAGGTCGACAGGATGGCGTATGCACAGCTGCAAACCTCTGAAGGACCCTGCATCTTGTTGTTCGGGGGACGTTGGAGGCACCAGCAGCTTCAAAAACTTGTCTGCTGCTATGACAAGGCTTTTTTGCCGCTGCTCTTTCAACCTGACGTAATTGCCTGTAGGAAAGAGTCCTCAATTTGCCCTTATCAGCACGCACACGTGTGTACTGTGAATCAGCTACATACTTCTTGATTGCCAAGACACTTCATCCTGATCATCGCACAATGTTGATTGTAGTCATGCCTTGACCTAAACACTCCACAATTTGTTGCTTCTCAGCAGCCGACACATCCTTTTTCTTTCCCATTTTGGCAGAAAATGTAGGCTGCTTAATAATGTGAGAGAGCCTTCTTAAGTAGTCTTGCCTTTCATTGGACACACCTGCCAAACTAATTAGCACAGGTGTCTGCAATTGCTTACAGTGATATAAAGAGCCCTGACACACATCACCATCAATGAGTTTAACTGACAAACAAACAAATTCTTCCCTTATCACTCCTAAACACTTTTTGCATAATAATTTGGAACACAGTGTACATGTGCTTTTCCACAAAACACCAGTGGTTCACATAGTGAATCTTACAGTTCTAACTTGCCAACCGTGGTCTGTATGGAGTTGTTCAATAAAGGGCCCAAAATTAAGATAACATAGATGGGAGAGGTCTCTATGAATAGGAATTCCTAAGTATTTGATACCCTGTGAGGGCCAGGCAAAGGGAAAGTTGGACTGGATGGAATCCTATATGGATTTGGGGAGGGAGACATCGAGGGCCTCAGACTTCGCTGCATTGATTTTAAAATTTGACCATGTAACAAAGTGATCTATTTCAGCCATAACAGCATGGATGGATATATGTGATTGAGTGATATATACTAGGACATCATCAGCAAATAGAGAGCACTTGTACTCGGTGCCTCCCACCTCAATCCACCTAATATTGGGGTTATGGCGAATTGATGAGAGCAGGTGCTCCGTCACTAGGATGTATAAGAGAGGGGACAGAGAA
Source organism: Phyllobates terribilis (assembly GCF_046119375.1). Lineage (NCBI taxonomy): Eukaryota > Metazoa > Chordata > Amphibia > Anura > Dendrobatidae > Phyllobates > Phyllobates terribilis. The sequence goes on along the minus strand of NW_027362772.1, from coordinate 192,277,733 downwards.
CATCCCTGCCTTGTCCCATTGGTGATTGTGAAAGGTGATGAAAATGTTCTGACGCGCCCCCTGGGCCTTGGAACACCCGGAGCCGGACCCTTTTTGGTGGATGCTGGTGGTTGTAGTCTCCGTGGCGGCGACCCGGTTCCGTGGCTCAGGGCGGTCAAACCAGTGGCGGAACTATTTATGTGGTTTTGATGTTTAAATGTCCGACTACGCCACCCGTGGATTGCGGTCAGAGTGAACCGCCGCTCCAGGGCAGACCGCTGAGGCTGGTGTTGTGGGTGTAGCAGAGCGTAGCATAACTCCCCACGGGAGGAGTATAGCCTCAGGGCAGTGTATGCGGAGGATGGGGGTGATGGTGCAGGGCAGCAGCAGTAACGACACGGAGTCATTGATGCAGTCCAGGGCCTTTACTCACAGTTCTTATTATCCAGACCACGTCTGCAGGTAACGGCTGCCCACGTCGTACTGTGCTCACCAGGTGAGGGGCTCAGACAACTCCCAGATAACTTTGGAGCGCTTCACAGGACCCCCTTTGTGTGTCCTTTGTCTGGCCTTTCTTACCAACCCTTCTGTCCGGCTGCCTCGGGCCTCCTCTTGGTAAACTTGGCGCCAGTTTCCCTGACCCTATGTGGTGCCTTCCTAGCGCGTGTAGCGAGGGGCTGCGCCACATAAAATGTCACAGCCTCCTGTTTCTAGCTGAGGGTCGTTTCCTGCCTCCACTAGTTTCGGGGACCGGTCTCCCCCTTTGGCCTGACCCCTCCACGCAGGTGGATTCGGGCGTGCGGTGGCGACTCGCCCGTCTGCACCCCTGGGATCCCTTCGTTCCTCGTTCCTGGAGCCTTCTCCGCTCCTCTTCCTTCCTTCTCCCTCTTCCAGGCCTGGGCCTCTGTTACTAGGCCCGCCTCCGGAGCAGAGCTCATGCAGAGCCCCTGCTCCCTGCCACTTCTGCTCAGACTTCTCTGCACTGAACTAAGATGGTGCCCACCTTTTATACTCCCTTCTCAATGCACCCAGGAACTGCTTCCTCCCTGCTCCTGCACTACAGGGTTCCCCTTCCTCAGTGTTCCCTCCCCCCACTCCAGCCAGGGACAGGGACTGTCGTGCCCATCTCAGGGGCATATTGGTCGCCCTGCCCCACGGCAATGTGGTGTAATGCATGCAGGTGTCGGGTCCTGATCCACACTACATCCTTACCTGAGAGTGAGATATCACACCTCTGGGTGAGGTGCAATACCTCTGTAGCAACCGAGCCCTCAGGGTGCTACAGTTCCATTTATCTTCAGCCTAGGTGACGTATTGCGATACAGGGCCGTGATTTTGGCTATAAAAGGGTCCCCTAGACCCCTACCCCAAGCTTTTTAAGAGAATCATATATGGTGTGCCAGGAGACTCTATGGAATGCTTTCTCAGCATCCAACGAGAGTATCTAATTACAAATTTTTAACTGCATCTAGCCCAGGAAATACTTTGTGCCTAGTAGCAGTGTCTGCTAGTCAGCGGATTATCCCGGCTGTTAAGCAAGCTACACCACCTGTAGTTTGGACACTTAATTTTTTCAAAGGAAATGCTACGGGACCACGGGATACTCAGTGAAGAGCATCAGGAGGCACCCCAAGGCATAGGGGCTGGGACTGGCAGTAGGATGCCTTGCGGTGGACAGCCGAGCTCGATCCTTATAAAAGCTTTTTAACTGCAGCAGCTTTAGTGGACGCTACTGGAGATGGAATTACGCGGCTGCTGGCATGAGACTTGCCCTCCAATAGATCCTTGTAAATGGATTTAAAGTGTATTCATTCAAATTAGAGAGACAATTTAAATTAAAAAGCTTAGAGCTGCCTCCACCACGGGGGGCTCGCTTGACCCACCAGCAGACAGGCACCAGTATTGGGAGAGGGGGGCTGGCAGTCAGGGTTCACCGCGGCTCTGGCACAAACCCGGCGACGCGGAGGTGGCACGGGCAGGAGCGGACTGAACGTGTCGACTTCTCACTTTTTGGATTTTAGAAGGGCATGACATGCCTATATCTGTGTCTCCCCCTCCTTTTACTCCTCCACCTCTTTTCTTTTCGCATGACTATATGTGCTTGTCACTTTTCCATGTGTTAGTTGTGTCTTCTGAGCAGTTTGTCAGCTTTTGGACACCTTTGAAGGTGTTTTCTATGTGTTTCTATGTGTTTTTGTTTGCCTGCCATTGGTTTTAACGGTGTTCGAAGGTGTTCGACGAACAGTTCGACGAACAGTTCGGCGAACACACGGGTGTTCGACGAACCGAACTCGAACACTACGGGGGTGGCTCAACACTAACCGTGACCCTCGCATTGTCAAAATGTTGGATGACAGTCATTACTGGTTGATGACACTTTTAGACCCCCTCTACAAGGAGAACTTTCACTCTCTTATTCCTGAGTTGGAGAGGTCTACAAAAATGGGGCAGTACCAGAAGGCCCTTGCTGCAGAACTATTAAAAAAATTCCCATCTGAACACGGTAGCGGCAGAGGTCACAGTTCACTGCCCAACTAAGTCATACAGTCGAGAGAGACGCAACTCCAATCCAGCAGAGGCAGGGGAACACTGTCAATGTTCTAGGACAGTTTTCTGAGACCTGCCTAGCTTACAGGCCTGAGGCGCAGGGTACTCTCACAAGGAGTGGAAAGTTTCAAAAGATGGTGAGGGAGTACCAGCGTCCTCCGTGATTCCTCTGTGCCTTTTAATTATTGGGTATCCAAGCTGGACACTTGGAATGAACTCACTCTGTATGCCTTGGAGGTCCTGGCCTGCCCTGCCGCTAGCGTGTTATCGGAGCTTGTTTTTAGTGCCGCTGGGGGAATTATAACTGATAAGCGCACTCGCCTGTCAACTGACAATGCTGACAAGCTGACCCTTATCAAAATGAACAAGGGCTGGATTGGGCCAGACTTCTCATCACCACCAAATGACAGCAGAGTAACATAAAGTCAAATCCACTGTGTTATTTCGGGAGGTGTATTCCCATGCATCGCTTCACACCCACACATGGGTATACGCTTCCTCATTTCGGCTGTTTTTTGCTCTTCTCCTTATCCTCAGCCTCCACGACCACTATACCACCAGGGTGACCGTGGTCAATGTTGCCAGCATTGCAAGTTCCTCTGTCCTAATTTTTGGCAGCTTTTGCTTGGAAGGCATAGGCAAAGACTATGGGAGACCCACTCCCCAATAATGGGAATAATGTTTTTAATATGCTGTACTGCATGGCTCTTGTAAGCGACATTGCAAGTTCCCCCTTCCTATTTTTTGGCAGCTTTTGCTTGGAAGGCATAGGCAAAGACTATGGGAGACCCACTCCCCAATAATGGGAATAATGTTTTTAATATGCTGTACTGCATGGCTCTTGTAAGGGGCATTAAAATCGTCTTGTTAAGCTACTGTGACCTCCACGTCTCTTCCAAGGGTCGTTAATATTGTCTTTTTATTCCACTGCGACCTCCACCACTCTTCCAAGGGGCATTAAAAGCATCTTGTTAAGCTACTGTGACCTCCACGTCTCTTCCACAGGGCGTTGATATTGTCTTTTTATTCCACTGTATCCTCCACCACTCTTCCAAGGGGCATTGATATTGTCTTTTTATTCCACTGCGACCTCCACCACTCTTCCAAGGGGCATTAAAACCATCTTGTTAAGCTACTGTGACCTCCACGTCTCTTCCACGGGGCATTGATATTGTCTTTTTATTCCACTGTAACCTCCACCACTCTTCCAAGGGGCATTAAAACTGTCTTGTTAAACCACTCTGAACTCCACGTCTCTTCCAAGGGGTATTAAAACCATCTTGTTAAGCTACTGTGACCTCCACATCTCTTCCAAGGGGCATTAAAACTGTCTTGTTAAACCACTCTGAACTCCACGTCTCTTCTAAGGGGCATTAAAACCGTCTTGTTAAACCACTCTGAACTCCACAGCTCTTCCAAGGGGCATTGACATGTTGTTTTTAATTACCTCTAACCTCCACGACTCTTGCAACGGGCATTGCATTTCCTCCTAATTTTTGTCAGCTTTTGCTTTTCAATGCATAGGCGAACACTAAGGGAGACCCACTCCCCAATAATGGGTAGAAGGTTTTTAATACGCTGTAATCCACGTCTGTTTCAAGGGGCATTGCAGTGCCTAATAATTTTTGGAAAGCCTTCCATTCCCTGCTTAGGCCAACAGTGTACAGGAGACCCAGTTGCTATAAATGGAAAAAACGGTTTAGTTAAGGCCCTCTGACCTCCATGTCACTTCCAAGGGGCATTGGAGTGCCTCGAAATTTTTGGTAGGCATTACATTCACTGTATGCCTTATAACTGTGTAGCTGAACCGCTCCTTTTGGTACAGAAACATATCCTACAAGACATGTGTGGTTGGCTGGCCTGATATTGATGTGAATGGTCCCTGTTCCTCCTGCTCTTTCTCCTTTGCCACCACCTCATCCATCATTCATCACCTGAAGCTTTGTTTTAACGGGAGTCATAGAACTGGGATAGTAGCAGGAAAACATCCAGCAATCCTCGAAGGAGGTAGACTATGCGCCAAAACGCTGACCACCTCAGGCCTAGCTGCTACAACATACATGCGCTTGCATTCCAAGGAACAGAAAGCTAAGGAAGTGGATGGCCTCATGATCATGAATAATTTACTCGTTGTGTAGGAGGCCGACCACTGCTGCTGTCTACCTTCTGAACTTTGTGTTGAAGCCTGATTGACCCAGGACCCGCAATCCTCTATGTCTGGAGGACGTGTTGCATCCCAGTGTCCAACTGTGTCCCGGCTTCCACAATATTAACCCAGTGTGAAGGCATCAGTGAGATGGACCATTCCTGGCCACATTCACTTGTCCACGTGTTTGTGGTTAGGCTGTCCTTCACACTAAATGCACTGGGGAGGGCACAGGTAATGTTTTGGTATGCGCGCTTGTGTATAAGGCGCACCGGGACAAATAGGGGCGGCTGGGGACCGTTTATGGACACCCGGCCACCCCTACGCGGCTGGGGACTGAGTATGGACACCCGGCCACCCCCTGGCGGCTGGGGACCAAGCATGGACACCCGGCCGCCGGGCGGCTGGGGACTGAGTATGAATACCAGGCTACCGACACAGCCATGACGTGGTGGCCAGATTCCACCTCCACATGCCTAAAAGGCCCAATTTCAAGTGCAAGCAAGCTAGCAGTATGGTATTGCAGCCTGGGGGTGGGTGGGTGGCAGGCTGCATACTTGCGCTTGTATTGCAAGTTATGGGGGAGGTACAATTGAACACTGCCCTGGGACAAGGACTTGCAGGGGGATAGTTGCAAGTCTGCATCTTCTGATGTGGCAAGGATCACTTCTGATGGGCACACTTTTAGGCAGTGACCTGGGTGTCAGAGATGCTTCCAGGAGTGTTCCCCATGCTGTTCCCATGTCTTTTTAGCACTGTATGCATGTGTCACACAGCACATGGCCAGATAAGGTTGTAAAATGTTAAAATGACATTTCCCGGTGAATGCATTTGTCACGGTTGAAAGCAATACAAACGTGCAAAAACGCATAAAAAATGCTACTTGTGAACATAGCCCAAGGTGTGGAGGAGTATTTTTGTTTTTGGTTATTTATTTTACCTTATACACAAGTCTTTACCCTGGAAAGGATGTTCCTTAACCCCTTTCCGACCTGGTCAGTAATAGTACGCACCAGGTCGGGAAGGCCCGTTCAGCGGGGGCTCCGGCGGTGAGCCCGCACTGAAGCGAGCACATGTCAGCTGATTATTGGAATCGCAATCCACCCGCGGCTGTTAACATGTTAAATCTCTGACAGTGGCATTTAACTCACGCTTCCGGGAGTCCTAAGCCCCGCCCATCAGTGACCCCGTCACGTGATCGCGGGTCACCAATGGGTGGGCATGACAACTCAGGGTCTGCAGCAGACGCCTGTGGTTGTCATGTCTCAATTGCTATGAGCGCCACCTAGTGGTCAGCGCTCATAGCAAGTGAGCATTTCTCCTGCATACAAGCGATCTGCTCATCGCTTGTATGCAGTAGAAGCAATCAGACAACTGCTGCTTCTAGTCTCCTCTGGAGACAATAGAAGCAAGAAGAAAGTGTAAAAAAAAAGTTTTAAAAAAAATAAAAAAAATAAAAAATATATAAAAGTTTAAGTTACCCCCCTTTCGCCCCATTCAAAATAAAATATATATATATATATATATATATATAAAAAAAAAACACATACACATATTTGGTATCGCCGCGTTCAGAATCGCCCGATCTATCAATATAAAAGAAGAATTAATACATTCAGTAAACGGCGTAACGAGAAAAAAATTTTAAAGGCCAGAATTACGTTTTTTTGGTCGCTACAACTTTGCAATAAAATGCAATAACGGGCGATCAAAACATCTGATCTACCCCAAAATGGTATCAATAATAACGTCAGCCCGGCACGCAAAAAATAAGCCCTCACCTGGCCCCAGATCCCGAAAAATGGAGAAGCAAAGGGTCTCGGAAAATGGCGTCATTTTTTTTGTTTTTTTTAGCAAGCTTTGGATTTTTTTTTCACCACTTAAATAAAAAAGAACCTATACATGTTTGGTGTCTATGAACTCGTAATGACCTGGAAAATAATGATGGCAGGTCAGTTTTAGCAATCTGTGAACGTGGTAAAAAAAGGACCCAAAAAACAACTGTGGAATTGCATTTTTTTGCAGTTTCACTGCACTTGGAATTTTTTTCCCATTTTCCAGCACACGATATGGTAAAACCAGTGATGGTGTTTAAAAGTACAACTCGTCCTGCAAAAAATAAGCCCTCACATGGCCATATTGAACGAAAATTAAAAAAGTTCTGGCTCTGGGAAGAAGGGGAGCAAAAAAGGAAAACACAAAAACAGAAACATGGTCGTTAAGGGGTTAACATATTTTACAGGAAAGCACTTTCACTTTCGTTTTTGAACATTTTATTGTGAGCCTGTAAAAGTGGCTTAATACCTCTGACCACGTTGTTGACAGCAGTGACCTGGGGGTCAGAAATGCTTCCAGGGGCGATCCCCATGCTGTCCCCATGTCATTTGAGCACTGTCACTATCGTTTTGGGCACTTTTTAGGCTTTCTACAGACTGCCGGGGTAGCCGCCGCAAAAATGCTCGGGTCTCCCATAGACTAACATTGGGCTCGTTGCTCGGGTCGAGCACCCGAGTATCACGGCGAGCTCGGCCCGAGCTTCGAGCACCCGAGCATTTTAGTGCTCGCTCAACACTACTAGTTAGGATTCAAAATAATGATGGCTATGGGGTTGCCACTGTGGTAAGATCCACGGTATAGGAGTCAATTTTGCCAGATGCTTCCCGGCCAGGAAAGAGACCCGCTAATGTTGGAGTATCGAAACAAGCTTTTAAGCAACCTTAAGAGAGGTTTTCCACAAGATAGCAGTGAGGCACACAGTGTGCATCACAGCTGTAGTCTTTCAACCTCCGGCATGTCAGTTCATCAATGCCAAAACATTAGCAGCGGCAGCAGAGTGGCAGAAGTAATTTCTGTGAGTCTTTTCACACATTTTTTACAACCGCTTATGCACCAGCACAACAGAGTACAAGTTGGACATGTGGTGAACGACTGGAGAGGATGGTGCAGGAGTATCTAGAGCTTAATATTAATACCATCAGGGAGGATTTGGACCATTTTACATTTTGGTCTTCAAAAATGAATGAATGGCCTGAGCTTGCCTGTCACGCCTTGGAGGTTTTATCATGCCCGCCATCCAGCGTTCTCTCAGAACGTGTCTTCAGTGCTGCTGGTAGTGTCCTGATGGATTAGTGCAGCCAGCTGTCCCATGTAAGTGTAGACCGCCCAACTTTCATCAAGATGAACAAGTCATGGATCTCCAAGGACTTTTACACCCCAATCTCAGACTGTGCAGACTAGGCGATGTTGTAGTTTTTAGTGCGCTGCATTGATTTTGCGGAATTGCAGTCTGTGATATGGCTTGTGTGCCTGCTCTTGTTGCTGCTGCTGCAGGTTTTAGGCCCTATTTTTTTTTTAAATGTGAACACTCCTGATTGTGTCTCCATCTGCTGGGTTGGCTGTAGTGGAAGATGTGTTGGTCCCCATTTTGCTACTTATACTCTAGTGAAATTGATGCCACTTTGTTGGTTTTAGTCCCTCATTTTTTAAAATGTGAACACTCCTGATTGTGTCTCCATCTGCTGGGTTGGCTGTAGTGGAAGATGTGTCAGTCCCCATTTTACTACTAGTGAAATTGATGCCACTTTGCTGGTTTTACTCAATAATTTTTTTAAAATGTAAAGACGCCTGATTGAGTCTCCATCTATTGGGTTCCCTGTAGTAGAAGAGGTGTTGTTTGTAATTCTACTATTTGTACTGTAGTGAAATAGATGCCACTTCACTGATGTTTGCCAATAATTTTTGGAAATGTGGAGAATCCTGATTGGGTCTTCATCTATTGGCTTTGCTGTAGTGGAAGAGGTTTTGGTCTCATTAAACTACTTCTACTCTGGTGAAATTGATGCCACTTTGGTGGTTTTAGGCAATAATTTTTTAAAATGTGAACACTCCTGATCGAGTCTCCATCTATTTCGTTGGCTGTAGTGGAAGAGGTGTCGTTCCTAATTCTACTATTTATACTGTAGTGAAATTGATGCCACTTCACTGGTGTCTGCCAATAGTTTTTGGAAATGTGGAGAATCTTGATTGGGTCTCCATCTGCTGGGTTGGCTGTAGTGGAAGAGGTGTCAGTCCCCATTATAATACTTATACTCTTTTGAAATTAATTGTTTGGTGCAGATATTGTTCTCACATGGGGAACACAAGGTAAAATATAAATTGGTCTTCTTTCTACCATGGTATATAAAGCAGACTACTTCTCAGCTTAAAATTCTTTGGGGCATATATTGATCTCCACACAGGGGTACACAGACATGATGAACTCAAAATTGATATATAAAGCAGACTACATCTCAGCTTAAAATTCTTTGGGGCAAATATTTTTTCCATACAGGGAGAAAAAAAGGTTGCATCTGAGCAGCTTCCTGACCCTCAACTGTACTGTGCTGTCAAGGCAAGAAGAGGAGAGTGACTCTCAGGGCGAGCAATGGGATAATACATTGGATGATGAGGTTGTAGATCCCACTTGATGTGAACCCAAAGGCACGCAGCTGAGTATCTCATCTGAGGAGGTGGAGGAGGAGGATGAGGAGGTTACGTTGCGTCCTAAGGCGCAGACACAGAGTGATGCAACCGCGACGAGCACTGCATCCTTAGCCACAACCGTGGCAGCAACCAGCACCGGTCACGGGTCTGCAGCTCGCAGGGGCGGCAAGGGTTGTCTAGCATGGGCGTTTTTTGACACCGCAAAGGATGAGTCAACTCATTTTCTCGCAAATAAAAAACTCACAAAAAGCAAAGCCACGCTAAGAAGAATTAAAATTCCCCCAAGATTCAAGAAAAAAACACAGCAAAAAAGGGCAGCAGTCTTCACCTGCCCAGATCTTAGGATTAATGCACTACCAAGGTGTAGACTGGGGTGTCTGTTCCCACGGGGTGCACTTGGATAGTACCGGGCGTCCCGCCTAATCTAATAGTATGGGCGTAACTAATAGGCTGTAAGCCGGATACTGTGCACTACCCAAGTGTGAACAGCTCCCTATACAAGCTTTTTTGTGTGCAATTCAAATACTAGGCAGCCACCCCCTCCATGAAATGGTAGGTTGTGAGTGATTGTCTCATCAGTATTTTGAACCTGTGTAACTTCCATCTTTATGTGGGTTTGCTGCACCCTGGTAGTGCATTAGTTCGGAGTTTTGGGCAGGTAAACACTGCTGCCCTTTTTTTGCTGAAATATAACACTCAGTAGAGGGGAAAAGGGCAATAATTTGGCAACTACATGCATGAACCTTCACTTGCACAATCAACGTGCGTTACTCTGGCAATCTCACTGCAATAAAATGCGGACGTCAACATCCATCAGCCACCCCATTAACCGCAGCTGCTGCTTCTTCCTCCTCCTCTATTACCATGGCAAGTATTGTCTCCCACTGCAGAATTTCCAGTTCTTTACCAGCTCCAGTCAGGCTGAGTGAGAGTCCGTCAACTGTAATGGAAGCGGACATGCCTGCTGTTTTTTGACCGATCTCAGAAAACGAGCACACCACAACTTTCTCAGTCCATCGTAACATCTCTGCCTGCATCTCACTCACGGTCCAGCAGTTCATCCAGTTCACCGTACTGCACCCTCTCTCAGCACAGCAGCCAGAACTCAGTCTCATAGTTGTGCTCACGTAAAAGATTGTTTCCTCCTACACCTGACAAAGCTAAGAGGTTAAACTCCACCATCTCCAATCTGTTGGCCGTGGAAATGGTGGTGTCAGGCCCTACTTTTTTGAACTGTGAACACTCCTGGTTGGGTCTCCATCTACTATGGTGGCTGTAGCGGAAGAGTTGTCGGTCCCCATTATACTAGTTCAACTCTAGTGAAATTAATTCTTTGGTGCAGATATTGTTGTCACAGGGGTACACATGATATAATCGAAATTGGTTTTCTTACTACAGTGGTATATAAAGCAGGATACATTTCATCTTTTAATTCTTTGGTGCTGATATTGTTCTCCACACAGGGGTACACATTAGTGATGAGTAGTGATGAGTGAGCATGCTCGCTACTGCTCGGTGCTCGCCCATGCATCTCACTACTCGAGATGCTCGGTGTTCGCCGACTATTTCCAGGGTTGCTCGGCGGGAGCTCGGCTCCCCTCCCTGCATGTTTGACGCTCTTTAGAGCTCCAATCAACATGCAGGGATCGCCTGCCACTCACTGTAATGCCGTAGCCATGTTGGTTGTGGCATTACAATGATTGGCTGGCCGCATAGCGTCATCGGGTCTATATCAGACCTGGCGCCGCCATGTTCGTCACAGTCTCTCCGGAATTAGACAGTGTAGGGAGAGGTGTTGCTGCGTCAGGGAGAGATTTGCTTGTGTATTAGGTAGTGTAGGGAGAAAAACCGTACATTACACATATCCATCTTAACAAACAGTCCTTTTGAGGACTAACCAATCCATCTGCAGAGATATCAGGCAGGCAGTCTATATAGGCAGGCAGGGTATATAGCAGACTGCAGTGCATATAGAACAAGAGGCTCCATTCCAATTCTGCCTTCTGCTGCTTTTAGATATTTCTATACAAAGGCTCAGGTCTCAGGGGCCAGGAATACTTTTCTTTGGATCTTAATCCTCATTATTTGCTTAAAAAGCAATCCAGAGAACACAGTTTTTCTGCGCCATTTGCTTGTTGGCACTGCAGAATACAGCCAGGTCCTTTCCATATTACAGCGCTAGAAATCCAGCTATTTAAAACGGTGTTTTCTCCATCAAACGGATCACATATATACGTTGTCAGAAAGTACTTGCCATTTCTGGCCTCCATTAAAAATTTCCTTTAGTGTGTCAGTGAAGCAAATCACACCGGTTTGCTGTTCAAACTACTTACCTACAGGCCAGGTATTTAAAACTGTGTTTTCTCCGTCACACGGATCACATATATGTTGTCAGGAAATACTGACATTTCTGGCCTCCATTAAAAATTTCCTTTAGTGTGTCAGTGAAGCAATTCACAGCAGTTTGCTGTTCAAACAACTTACCTACAGGCCAGGTATTTGAAACTCTGTTTTCTCCATCACACAGATCACATATACGTTGTCAGGAAATACTGACATTTCTGGCCTCCATTAAAAATTTCTTTCAGTGTGTCATTGAAGCAATTCACCGTAGTTTGCTGTTCAAACTAATTACCGACAGGCCAGCTATTTGAAACTCTGTTTTCTCTGTCACACGTATATCACATTTAAGTTTGCTCCAAACTCAGTCATTTGTAGTGAGCGTGGAAAATACTGTTCTCCATTTAAAATGGGCAAGGCAGGTGGCAAGGGACGGGGAACTGGATGAGATGGTAATGGTGCATGCAGAGGCCGAGGACAAGGCCGTGGGAAAGCTGAAAATGTGCCACAACAAACACCCACATCTTCTCGCCTGACCATCCTGTCCCAATTCCTAGGGGACCGCAGCACACCACTACTGAACCCAGAACAGTGTCAAAAGGTTGTTGGTTGGATAGCGGATAATGCTTCCAGTCACTTAGCCACCACCACCACCGTCTTCCACACGGCCAAGTCTCAGTAGCTGTGAGTCTGGACCGCATATTCCTCACCCTGATCCTCCTTCCTCCCACCATGCCGAGTACTGATCAGTTTTAATGAGGAGGCAAGTTCCGGACTGGACCAAGGAAATGCAGTGGATGTTGTGTATATGGACTTTTCAAAAGCTTTTGATGCAGTTCCACACAAAAGGTTGATACATAAAATGAGAACAATGCGGATAGGGGAAAATATATGTAAGTGGGTTAAGAACTGGCTCAGTGATAGGAAACAAAGGGTGGTTATTAATGGAACACACTCAGACTGTGTCTCAGTTAACAGTGGGGTACCACAGGGGTCAGTATTGGACCCCCTTCTTTTTAACATATTTATTAATGACCTTGTAGGGGGCATACAGAGTAATATTTCAATATTTGCAGATGACACTAAACTCTGCAGGGTAATCAATACAGAGGAGGACAATTTTATATTACAGGAGGATCTATGTAAACTTGAAGCTTGGGCTGATAAATGGCAAATGAGCTTTAATGGGGATAAATGTAAGGTAATGCACTGGGCAAAACTGTAGCTGAAAAAGATCTGGGTGTATTGGTGACGACAAGCTCACATTTAGTGGCCAGTGTCAGGCAGCTGTTGCAAAGGCAAATAAAATAATGGGATGCATTAAAAGAGGCATAGATGCTCATGAGGAGAACATAATTTTACCTCTATACAAGTCACTAGTGCGACCACACTTAGAATACTGTGTACAGTTCTGGTCTCTGGTGTATAAGAAAGACATAGCTGAATTAGAGCGGGTGCAGAAAAGAGTGACCAAGGTTATTAGAGGACTGGGGGTTCTGCAATACCAAGACAGGTTATTACACTTGGGGTTATTTAAAGTGGAAAAACAAAGGTTTAGGGGTGATCTTATTACTATGTACAAGTATATGAGGGGACAGTACAAAGACCTGTCTATTGATCTTTTTACTCTGAGGCCTGAGAGGGGGACAAGGGGGCATCTTCAACATCTGGAGGAAAGAAGGTTTAATCATAATCACTGACGGGGATTCTTTACTGTAAGAGCAGTGAGACTATGAAACTCTCTGCCGCATGATGTTGTAATGAGTGATTCACTATTAAAATTTAAGAAGGGCATGGATGCCTTTCTTGAAAAGTATAATATTACAGGTTATATATACTAGATTCCTTGGTAGGGCGTTAATCCAGGGAACTAGTCTGATTGTCGTATGGAGTCGGGAAGGAATTTTTTCCCCCAATGTGGAGCTTAGTGTTTGCCACATGTTTTTTTTTGCCTTCCTCTGGATCAACATGTTAGGCTATGGGTTGAACTAGATGGACTTAGTCTTCCTTCAACCTTAAAAAATATGTTAGTATGTTACTATGTTACCCAGAGAAAACTGATCCCACACTTGGACACTCTGAAGAGCTGTTCACTTTTCCATCTATAGATTCAGGCCTCTCGCCCTGTTCACTTGAAGCGGGGCAAGAGGATATCGCGTGTAGCGATGCCCAAATATTTGAGCAGCCACGGTCACACAAAGGCGACGGTGGGAAAGTGTCACAAGAGGTGGACGATGATGAGACACAATTGCCAGAAAGTCAGGAGGAGGACCAGGGTGTGGAAGAGGAAGACGAGGTGGTGGATAATATAGTAACCAACCCAACCTGCAGGAGGACATGCAGAGTGAGGACAGCAGCACACAGGGGGAGGGAGGCAGAGCACCCCAACAGGCATGAAGAAGCAGTGTGGTGGCCACAGACAGAAGGCAGGCAACCGTTCCCCGTAACACCAACACGAAGGAAGTTGAGAGTACAACTGTTAGATCCCAAAAAGGACATTTGCACCACCTGCCAGGCCAGCATCAGCAGGGGTGGCAAAACGACCAGCCTGACCACCGCAAGCATGATCAGGCACATGGCAGCAAAGCACCCAACATTGTAGGCCGAACCCCAGGGTCCAGGAACAGTGTCTGCAGGTGGCACCATTGCTTCTTCCGCTGTTGTGCATGCAAGCCAATCCCCTGTCCATGGTGCATGCGAAGATGCCTCCTGCCCTGCACCTGTCATTGCACACTCTCAAGTAGCCACATCAGAAAGCACGTCCATATCCTTGTCCCAGCGCAGCGTTCAGTTATCCATACCCCAGTCCTTGGAACGTAAGCGCAAATATGCAGCCAACGCCCCACTGTCCACACTACTAAATTCTCACATTTCACGATTGCTTGCACTCGAAATGTTGCCTTTTAGGCTCGTGGAGACGGAAGCATTCCGCAACTTGATGTCGGCGGCCGTCCCACGGTACTTGGTCTCCCGGTGTGCCGTCCCCGCATTACACAAGTGAATCGCCCCCTGGGCTGTGGGGCACTCGGGACCGGGCTTCAGGGCAATGCTGGGAGTAGTAGTGGCGACCCGGTTCCGTGGCTCAGGGTGGTCAGACCAGTGGTAGTCTGCTATGTGCTGTAGGTAATGTCCGACTATGCCACCCGTGGATTGCGGTCAGGGCTAACCGCCGCTGCGGGGCAGACCGCTGGGGCTGATATAAATGTGCAGCTCTGAATAGTTCAACTCCCCACGGGAGGAGTATGGCCCCAGGGCAGTATATATAATGGGTGATGGAGGGGATGATTCCGACCGCGATAGCCAGTAAACGGAGGCCTCTTAAACAGTTCAGGGTCTTTATTAGAACAGGTAAAATGACCCAGGGACAGGCCCAGCTAGGAGGGGGCCTGGATGTCTGAGAACAAGTGGGAAGCTGGCCCTGGTCAGGGTGAGGGTGTAGGCCTACCGTGCTCTCTGTGCTCCTTCTGGCTATTTCCCTCCTTGTAGTGTAACAGCCCACGTTCCCGAGCTCACCGTGTCCTCTCGCCCGTATGGCTTGCAACTTGGGTCCCTTTCTACTCCCGGCCTGGTACGGCTTTGCTGGTCCCTTCTGCTGTGGCGGAGCCTCCGGGCTTCTTAGGCCAAGGAACATACAGTCCCCTGCGGACTGGTTATCTGCTGTAGGACATGGAATCCTCACAGCCTCAGACACCAAAGTCTGGTAGATTAGTTTCTCTATCTGCCAGGACAGGCTCACTTCGCCTTTTGTCCCTGGCTCGTGGCTCTCCTACTGCCACACGTCCTCTTAGGCTGCAACACAACTGTCTGTCCCTGCTCTGGGACACCTCTCAATCCAGAGACAGGCTGTCCAGTTCTCCCTAACCCTGCCCCCAGCTCCAGCTTTTATAGGGGCAGCCTGCTCCCCCTACTGGTCTGGGACAGGAGGTGCTGCATGCTAATGGTCCTTGACTATAGGACCTCCCCTTTGCTCTCAGACACAGCTTTATTATAATTGTGGCATCCAGGCCAGGGTGACACACAAGCACGTGTCCAAAAACATTAGCCGTGTCTTCAACAACGCAGTTACCGGGAAAGTCCACCTAACCACGGACACGTGGACAAGTGCTTGTGGGCAGGGACGGTACATCTCGCTGACGGCACACTGGGTTAACAGAGTGGAAGCCAGGACCCAGTCGGACCTTGGGAGGGAACACGTCCTCCCGATGCCAAGGATTGCAGGCCCTAGGTCAATCAAGGTTGCCCCCACGGTCTACAGCTCCTGCACCTTATCCTCCTCAGCCTCCTCCTCCTCTTCAGCCTCCATCTGCGAAATGACCACATCAGTCACAAGCTGGAAGCACTGCAGCACTGCCTCGGCCAAGCGGCAACAGGCTGTGCTGAAGCTAATATGCTTAGGTGACAAACCGCACAATGCTGAAGAGTTGTGGACAGCTCTGAAAGAGCAGGCAGATGTGTGGCTCACACCGCTGAACCTACAGCCAGGCATGGTTGTGTGTGACAATGGCTAGAACCTGGTGTCGGCTCTGAGGCGAAGCAAGCTCACACACGTACCATACCTGGCCCATGTGCTTAACCTCGTGGTTCAGGGGTTTCTCAAATCGTACCCGGAGCTGCCGGATCTGCTTGTTAAAGTACGCCGCCTGTGTGCCCATTTTAGAAAGTCAGCTACAGCTTCCTCTGCCCTTGCAGTGTTTCAGCAGCTTCTAGCTCACAGACTGGTGTGTGATGTCCCCACGCATTGAAACTCTACACTGCAGATGTTGGGAAGGATTTGTGAGCAGAAGAGGGCAGTTGTTGAGTACCAACATCAACAAGGCCGTCGGTATTCAGTTCATACTCCACACCTCAGGAGTGGACATGGATGTCA
Source organism: Phyllobates terribilis (assembly GCF_046119375.1). NCBI lineage: Eukaryota > Metazoa > Chordata > Amphibia > Anura > Dendrobatidae > Phyllobates > Phyllobates terribilis. The sequence continues at coordinate 192,261,372 of NW_027362772.1, read as the reverse complement.
GACATATGCACCATCCTTCAAAACTTTGAGGACTCCACCAAGATGGTGAGCGGCGATGACGCCATAATTAGCGTTACCATCCTGCTTCTCTGTCTTCTGAAACACTCTCTGCTCACAATCAAAGAGGATGCATTGCAGGCACAGCACGATGAGATGGAGCAAGGAACATACAGAGTGATTACACACAGCCAAGCCTCATCTCATCCCAACGTGGATTGGGTGACAATGAGGAACGAGAGGAGGAGGAGGAGGAAGGACAGGAGCTAGTTTCATGCACTATAGACGGTACTACCTGCACAGTTGTCATACCGTCTGTTCAGCGTGGATGGCCAGAGGACAAAGAGGAGGAGGAGGAGGAGTGCATGGTCTGTCATCCTCTTGGTGAGGACACGGAAGTCTTGCCTGTAAGTAGTCTGGCACACACGGCTGAGTTTATGTTACGCTGCCTTTCCCATGACCCTCGCATTCTCAAAATTTTGGGTGTCAGTCATTACTGGTTGGTGACACTTCTAGACTCACGCTACAAGGAGAACTTTATATCTCTTATTCCTGAGGCGGACAGGTCTACAAAAATGGGGCTGTACCAGAATGCCCCTGCTGCGGAACTATTAAAAAAATTCCCATCTAAAAACGCTGGCGGCAGAGGGCACACTTCGTTGGACAACCAAGGAGTACAGGCGAGAGAGAAACAACTTCAATCCAGCAGAGGCAGGGGAACACTGTCAAAGTTCTGGGAGAGTTTTCGCAGACCCTCCCATCGCACAGGCCCCGAACCGCAGGGTACTCTCACAAGGAGTGCAAAGTTTGGGAAGATGATGAAGGAGTAGCTTGCGGACCGTAACAACGTCCTCGTGATTCCGCTGTGCCTTATAATTATTGGGCATCCAAGCTGGATAGGTGGAATGAACTGGCTCTCTATGCCTTGGAGGTCCTGGCCTGCCCTGCCGCCAGCATCTTATCAGAGCAGGTTTTTAGTGCCGCTGGTGGAATTATAACTGATAAGCGCATCTGCCTGTCAACTGAAAATACTGACAGGCTGACTCTTATAAAAATGAACAAGGGCTGGATTGGGCCAGACTTCTCAACATGATAGCAGCGTAACATAAACTCAAATCCAGTGTCTTTTCTTGGCAGGTATATTCCCATGCACCTTTTCACACCCACACATGGGTATACGCTTCCTGATTTTGGCTATTTGCTCTTGTCCTCCTCCTTCTCCTCATCCTCCACCACCATATCACCAGGGTGCCCGTGGTCAGTGATGCAACACCCACATAATTTTTTTAAAGGGTGTTTATGATGCCCGTAAAAAAAATGTTTTATACAGTATGTTCATGTATACCCTTCAGGGGTAAATGCTTGTCAGTCCATACACTTAGTGCATGGGCATTACAAGTATAGGAGACCCGCTCCTTTCTAATGGGAACATTTTTTATGAGGCCCTCCGCCACGTCTCTTCCAAGGGGCATTGCAGTGCCTCCAGATTTTTGGCAGCCCTTGCATTCACTGCATAGGCAAACACTATTGGAGATTCTCTCTTTTCTAATGGGAATTTGTCGTTACTGTGGCCCTGTTCTGTATGTCTTTAAATTCTTAGTGCGGTTGTTCCTAAAATTGGTCAGCCGTTGGACTCATTGCATACCCTATAACTGTATAGCAGACTCTTTCCTTTCTAATGGGAATTTGTCCTTACTGTGGCCCTGCTCTGTATGTCTTTAAATTCTTAGTGGGGTTTTTCCTAAAATTGGTCAGCCGTTAGACTCACTGCATACCCTATAACTGTATAGCAGACCCTCTCCTTTCTAATGGGAACATGTCGTACTTGTTAATGTGGCCCTGCTCTGTGTGTCTTTAAATTCTTAGTGGGGTTTTTCCTAAAATTGTTCAGCCTTTGGACTCACTGCATACCCTATAACTGTATAGCAGACTCTTTCCTTTCTTATGGGAATTTATCGTTACTGTGGCCCTGTTCTATGTTTCTTTAAATTCTTAGTGGGGCTTTTCCTAAAATTGGTCAGCCTTTGGACTCACTGCATACCCTATAACTGTATAGCAGACCCTCTCCTTTCTTATGGGAATTTTTCGTTACTGTGGCCCTACTCTATGTGTCTTTAAATTCTTAGTGGGGTTTTTTCTAAAATTGGTCAGCCGCTGGATTTACTGCATACCCTATAACTGTATAGCAGACTATCTCCTTTCTTATGGGAATTTGTCATTACTGTGGCTCTGCTCTATGTGTCTTTAAATTCTTAGTGGGGTTTTTCCTAAAATTGGTCAGCTGTTGGACTCACTGCATACCCTATAACTGTATAGCAGACTCTCTCCTTTCTTATGGGAATTTGTCGTTACTGTGGCCCTGCTCTATGTGTCTTTAAATTCGTAGTGGGGTTTTTCCCAAATTTTGGCAGCCCTTGCAGTCACAGCATGGGAATTACCACTATAGGAGACCCGCTCCTTTATAATGGGAACATTTTTGTTACTGAGACCCTCCTCTATGTCTCTTCAAAGGGGTATTGGGTTGCGTCCAAATTTTTGGCAGCCCTTGCAATCACTGGGATATGCAATAACAGTATAAGAGACCCACTTGTTAATAATGGGGACAACAAAGCATACCGGCTGATGGCTCTCTAACAATAGCGAGGGCCGAATGCTGGCCTTTTAAGAATAGTAAGGGCCGTCTGATGGCCCTATAAAAAAAAGGCTTTAAGACTTTCAGAGTCCCTTCATCATAAATAAAACCGGATGTGTCTGATGATGTGTCACACACCACATTGCAAGATAAGGTTGTAAAATGTTAAAATGACATTTCCCGGTGAATGCATTTGTCTTAAAAAATAACGTAAAAAAAACAAAACAATAGGATCTTTCTTTAGTATAAAAAACTTTGTCACCAATTTAACCTCAATGTAATCACTTTGCTCAGCTCCTGCACCTCCTTCTCCATCTCCAAAATGACCACATCAGTCACAAGCTGACAGCACTGCAGCACTGCCTTGGCCAATCGGCAACAGGCTGTGCTGAAGATAACATGCTTAATGCTTAATTGACAAACCGCTCAGCCTGCAGAGTTGTTGAAAGCTGTAACACAGCAGCCTGATCTGTGGCTCTCTCCGCTGAACATACAACCAGGAATGGTCGTGTGTGACAATGGGCGGAACCTGGTGACGGAGAAATGACAACCAGAGTAGATACAGTTTCCCTCTATGCCAGTCCTTTCACCAAGCTAAATCATCCAAAAAAGCTGTGGACTGGCTCCGTACCGTCCCTGGCCACATTCACCTGTCCACGTGTTTGTGGTTAGGTGGTCCTTCCCAGTAAGTGCACTGGGTAGGGCACGGGTAATGTTGTGGGACCCATGCTTGTGGAAGTCGGAGACGACACTGGGAGAAACAGTGGAGGCTGGGGACCGAGTATGGACACCCGGCCGCCACCGGCATGAGGTTGTGAAAGGCTTCCGCCTCCACGAGCCTAAAAAGCCATATTTCAAGTGCAAGCAGCTGCCCAGAAATCTGGCAGTTTAGTGTTGCGGCCTGTTGGCTGGCTGCATACTTGCGCTTGCATTCCATGTAGCAGAAAACTAAGCAGATGGTGGCCTCTATCATCATCATGGCCTCACTTTGGCACTATGAACTCTACTGAAGGAGAAGCCAGGGCCCACCGGAGGAGTCTCAGGTTCTTTGGTGGGCCCGTCCAACCCTGCCGAGAAGCAGCCCTGGGTAAGAAAAGTGTGGGGGAAGGTTCCCGGACACTCTATGGCTGCTTTTTTTAATGTGGATCAGACATGCTTATGCATGTTATTTCTTAAACCGCATTGCAGATCAGGCCATTATCCAACTCTGTATTCATGAAATTAAATGTGCAAAGAAAGATGTTTGTGTGTCAAAGCACCACCGATAAGTGCGAGTTGATGTTGGACGGGCTGCCATTGCTTCTGCAACAAGCTCAATTACAGGACTTCCTGGGAGAAATGACACCCAGGGTAGATACTATTTCCCTCTATGCCAGTCCTTTCACCAAGCTAAATACAACTCTCATCAAAAAAAGCTGTGGACTGGCTCCATACCGTCCCTGGCCATTCACCTGTCCACGTGTTTGTGGTTAGGCGGTCCTTCCCAGTAAGTACACTGGGGAAGGCACGGGTAATGTTGTGGGACCCGTGCTTGTGGAACGCGGAGACGGTACCGGAAGAAATAGTGGCGGCTGGGGACCAAGTATGGACACCCGGCCGCCGCTGGCATGAGGTTATGAAAAGCTTCCACATCCACGAGCCTAAAAGGCCACATTTCAAGTGAAAGCAGCTTTAGATTACTTTCTGGGAGAAATGACAGCTGGGTAGTAGATATGGTTCCCAAGTTCTTTAACCAAGCTAAAGAATATGGCTGTGGTGAAATACAACTCAGCAGAAAAAGCTGTGGACTGGCTCCGTACCGTCCCTGGCCACATTCACCTGTCCACTTGTTTGTGGTTAGGTGGTCCTTCCCAGTAAGTGCACTGGGGAGGGCACGGGTAATGTTGTGGGACCCGTGCTTGTGGAAGGCGGAGACGACACCGGGAGAAACAGTGGTGGCTGGGGACCGAGTATGGACACCCGGCCGCCGCTGGCATGAGGTTGTGGAAAGCTTCCGTCTCCACGAGCCTAAAAACCCATATTTCAAGTGCAAGCAGCTGCCCAGAAATCTGGCAGTTTAGTGTTACGGCCTGTTGGCTGGCTGCATACTTGCGCTTACATTCCAAGTAGCAGAAAACTAAGCAGATGGTGGCCTCTATCATCATCATGGCCTCACTTCGGCACTATGAACTCTCCTGAAGGAGAAGCCAGGGCCCACCGGAGGAGTCTCCGGTTCTCTGGTGGGCCCGTCCAACCCTGCTGAGAAGCAGCCCTGGCTAAGAAAAGTGTGGGGGAAGGTTCCCGGACACTCTATGGCTGCTTTTTTAATGTGAATCGGACATGCTTATTGCATGTTATTTCTTAAACCGCATTGCAGATCAGGCCATTGTCCAACTCTGTATTCATGAAATTAAATGTGCAAAGAAAGATGTTTGTGTGTATGGACACCCGGCCGCCGCCGGCATGAGGTTATGAAAAGATTCCGCCTCTACAAGCCTAAAAGACCACATTTCAAGTGCAAGCAGCTGTCAAAAAATTGGCAGTATAGTATTGCAGCATCAAAAACGCTATGTGTGAACATAGCCCAAGGTGTTGAGCAGTATTTTTGGTTTTGGTTATTTATTTTGCCTTATATATAAGTCATTACTCTGGAAAGGATGTTCCTTAATATATTTCCCAGGAAAATCCATTTTGTTTTTGTTTTTGTATGTTTTATTGTGAGTCCGTAAAAGTGGCTTAATACTCTGTCAACGTTGTTGACAGCAGTGACCTGGGAGTCAGAAATGCTTCCAGGGGTCTTCCCCATGCTGTTCCCATGTCATTTGAGCACTGTTCCCATCGATTTGGGCAATTTTTAGGCCCTCTGCAGACCTCCAGGGGGAGCCGCCTGAAAAATACTCGAGTTTCCCATAGACTTACATTGGGTTCGTTTCTCGGGTCGAGCACCTGAGTATTCCAATTTGCTCAACCCGAGCAACAAGTACCTGATGAGCGAGCACAGGTTCCGCACCCTGGCAGTGCTTCAGCAGCGTTATCAGCTACCGTCTCACGGACTGGTTTGCGATGTGACCACACGTTGTAAATCAAAATTGCAGATGTTGGGAAGGATTTGTGAGCAGCAGAGCGCAGTTGTTGAGTACCAGCTTCAATACGCCCGTTGGAATTCAGGTCAGCCTCTACCCATAAGTGCTGATGAGTGGACATGGATGTCTGACATCTGCGCCATCCTCCAAAGCTTTGAGGACTCCACCAAGATGGTGAGCGGCGATGATGCCATAATTAGAATCACCATCCTGCTTCTCTGTCTACTGAGATGCTCGCTGCTCACAATTAAAGATGAGGCATTGCAGGCGGACCAAGGAACTATACAGGGTGATGCTACACAGCCCAGCATCATCTCAAAGCGGATTGTTTGATAATGAGGGGGAGGAGGAGAACATAGACAAGTCATCCTCTTTGCGAGGACACGGAAGTCTTGGCTGTCTCAAAAGTCTTAATACCCCTCTTTCAGTCTGTGGGAAAGCTGTATGAGTTTCGCTTAATGATGAACTTCCTTAGCCTAAACCGTGGCTTTGCTTATGCTTGCTATTTATCAAAATGCATTGCAGATCAAGCCATTTCCCAACTCTGTAGTCATGAAATTCAAGGTGTCAAGAAAAATCTTTTATGTGTGACTAAGCACCACCAAGAAGTGTGAGATGATGTTGGACGGGCTGCCATTGCTTATGGAACAGGCTGCATTACAGGACTTTCTGGGAGAAATGAGAGCCGGAGTAGATACAGTTTCCCTCTATGCTAGTCCTTTCACCGACCTAAAGAATATGGCTGAGGTGAAATACAACTGTCACCAAGAAGCAGTGTCAGACTGAAGAACATTGGGCCCACCAGAGGATTTGATTCCGAGGGCCCACCTTTCTCCCCCGCTCACGAGCCCTATAGCAGCTGCACGGTTTGCGCTATGAACTCTCCTGAATGAGAAGCCAGGGCCCGCCGGAGGATTCTCCGGTTCTCTCTGTTCTCCTTCTGAAATCTAAGTGAAACTTGCACCTAATGCAACTCAGTGTCTTCAGCTCCATTGTGAAAAACTAATGTTTGGGCAGGCACTCAGTCTACCAAATAAAATTCCTGAGAAGGAAATTGTGGATGACTTTGCTTCTGGTACTTAGTGCACTGCTAATACCATAGCGTGCCATAATTCATTGGAAATATTCCAGGCTGATTGGAGACTACAGAAAAGTACCAGCAGCAAGCTAAGGAGATGGTGGCCTGTATCATCATAAAGGAGTTAACTCGTTGTTTAGGAGACCGACCACCGCTGCTGTCTACCTTGTGAACATTGTGTTGAAGCTTGCAAGGTGTCCCAGGTTTACCGTGGCAGAGAGGAACCAGACGATCGCAGCATCTGATTCTTCCCACTCCTGCACTCATTAGATGCCTTTCACCTTCATATTAATCAGTGCAGGGGTTAATCTGCTCAGTTGTGAGCTCCTGGTAGCTTCCCTTCATTTAGGCGCTCAGCAAATTTGTCCAGTGCATCTCCCCTACTGTGTAACTCGGTACCCCAACACATCAGACTCTCACCTACCGTGGAAACCTTGAAAAGGAAACTGAGGAACCACTTCTTCTGACAAGTTTACAATCTGCTGTAACCCTCACTCCAGCATACCACTGCACGACTAGCTGTACCCTGACCTACAGTTTGCCCACCTGTCTCTTGTAGATTGTTTGTGCGCTGACGCGGGCAGGGTCCTCTCTCCTCTTGTACCCGTCGGTGACCCCTTTTCACATGTGAAGTGCCACAGAATGAATGTCATTGCAATAATAATCATAATTATAGTAGTTGCACATTGGGTCAATTGGTGGCACTTTCCTGGTGTCTACCCCTAATTTGATGTATTTTGGCAGCTTTTTTGCCCTTTTGAAGGTGTTGTACAGTACAGACCATCAAGAGAATGCCAAGAGTGTGCAAAGCAGTCATCAAAGCAAAAGGTGGCTACTTTGAAGAACCTAGAATATAACACATATTTTCAGTTGTTTCACACTTTTTTGTTAAGTATATAATTCCCCATGTGTTAATTCATAGTTTTGATGCCTTCAGTGTGAAAGTACAATTTTCAAAGTCATGAAAATACAGAAAAATCTTTAAATGAGAAGGTGTGTTCAAACTTTTGGTCTGTACTGTATATGCGTTTGTTTTTGCCCCACCATTGAATCCTATGGCGTTCGGTAAAGTTTGGCGAATATTCAACGAATAAATCGGCAACTATTGCAGATTCGACGATCGTAATCTGAACCAAATATTGAAACATTCGCTCATCTCTTCCCATGACCACTAAGCTCATGAATGGCTGCATTATTATTATTTTTGAGTATGTCAGTGACCTAAAAATTTAAAATGGAAAACCGAGGATTGTTTTTTATCCACATAGCCTTGCTCCAGATATAAAATTTTAAATTAGTGTTACTCACCGTGAGCTTCTGCAAAGCTCCCTCTCCACTGTTGTCCTTGATATTTGTTAACAGGATGTAGTGGTGATATTGTAAGGATGGTGGACTGTGATGTCGTGTTCCTACCCTTGAAGACACCAATTGCGTTATTTGTTGTATAATAGTGTGAATAATGTCCTGCGTCTTTGTATATTTCATGTCATGTGATTTGTGTTGTAATTAGAGATGAGCGAACCCAAACTGCAAAGTTTGGGGTTCGCATCTAAATACCAGTGCTGTATTCCGAACATAGACTTCTAGACATAGGACTAATAGATCACAGACTGCACATGAGTGATGTGTGATGCAGCAGCAAAAAAGGCAAACACAGTCTCTAGAGAAGTATAGAGTCTAGATCATGTGAAGTAATTATCCCCCTCTACTCCTCTTTGGTAAGAACTTATCTGTAATTCTGTGTCCAGTTCTGGGCACCACATTTCAAAAAAGACATCGAAAAACTGCAAACTATGTCCTACGAGGAACGGTTAAAGGATTTTGGGAATGTTTAGCTTGCAAAAAAGAAGACAATAGCTGTCTACAAATATCTGAAGTGATTTCACAGTGTCTAGGGATCATCCTTATTCTCATTTGTACATGGAAACATGAGAAGCAATGGAATGAAACTGAAAGGGAGAAGATGCTGATTAGATATTAGAAAAAACTTTTTAACAGTAAGGGTGATCAATGAGTGGAACAGGCTGCCACGAGAGGTGGTGAGTTCTCCTTGAATGGAAGTCTTCAAACAGAGGCTGGATAGACATCTTTCAGAGATGGTTTAGTGAATCCTGCATTGAGCAGGGGGTTGGACACTATGATCCTGGAGGTCCCTTCCAACTCTAACATTCTATGATTCTATGATTCTCCTGGATGTCTGTTTTACAGTTCGGGAGGAGAGAGTGAGAGAGCAAGAATGAGAGAGATAGATAGAGAATGAGAGATTTTCCATCTCCAAAGTTCAGGTCCCCATTCATTTCAATGGGGTTCGGGATCTAGTTTAAGTTCAGGTACAGTTTTGGTACCCAAACTGAACTTTGGACTAAAGTTCAAGCAACCTCTTTCCTGTTCATGACGCCAGGAAAGAGTCTGTGCCGCCCAGGCCAGCCACTGCTGTCATGGTACTGGCACACGGTGGTCCGAGTGCTGGTCAAGTCCAGCCGGGAGCGCGTGACAGTCTTTGTCATTTGTGGGGTTAATAATAAAATAATTAAAAGGTTTGTGACGCCAGTTGAGATGTACGGCCTGGTATGGCCAGGCACTGATGAAAGTCCCTTGGAGTTAGTTGGTGATGAACAGTGCCAGATGATGGACCCAGTAAGGGATCGGGTACAATGTGTGGATGCAGTTTTCCCAGCAGAGAAACCAACCCTCACTGTAGCTGGCAATATATATAAAAGTATATCACATTTGCAGGCATTTTGTGACGCTACAGACACAGGCGCCACAAATGCATAGACCTTGAAAACATCTTTAAGACACCCTGCACATACTTTTTAGTTTAAGCTTTATATCACTGCTGTGCAGGAAAATATTGGAGAATAATTCAGCCGGTCGGTCAGCAACAAAGTTATTAAGTGATTGCATACCCTGGCAAAATGACATAAATTTAAAAAGAAGAGCCTAATCCTATTTTAAAGTTTCTTTATTCTTTTAAGTTAGCTTAATTTTGTCACTACATCCAAAAGCATGCAGTATCTATGATTTGTAAATGTATGAAAAGTTACAAAACTGCTAGTTATTAAAATCTCAACAGTTTTTAACAGATAATATAACACTGGCAATATACAAGACTCAATCCCAAGATTATAAAATAGAAGAGATGGATGAAAATGAAAATGAGGAGATCTTGAAGAGAATGATGACTCTAACATCCAGAGGGATGCCATATATAACACTGAAAGACCAATACAGTGTAATCAAGAGACTGGGCAGTGGCACGTATGGGTGCGTTATATTAGCTGAGCATAAATTACAAGGTAAGAAAATAAACTAGCTACGGTAATTATAAATGGCACTGCAGCAAGAAGCATACATTTGATACCGACCAATAGTGTTTTTTCATATGATTAGAATATTTTTTGGGTGAAACAGACTCATGAATTAGTACTACATTATTTCTCTTTCCTTTCATGTAGAAATATGTGATTATTTACTGTGTTTAAATCATGCCAGATGAAGAGACATAAGTAGTCTCAAAAGCTTGCTAATATCCTTCAAGTTCGCCCTTTCCAGCTCCATGACCTATGCTTACATCATGGAGCAGGTATGGGTGCATGGAGCGGGCTCAGGATATCAGCCGGGTCCATACATGACAAGTACCACCTGTGTTATGTAGCAAACACATCTCCATGGGCTCATCCAGAAATCAGTTTTTCAAAAAGGAGTTCTATCCATGACTTTCATGGACAGAACATGTACCCATTATGTTTATATAATGTATACACATAATATATATTATGTACTGTATATTAAGTTTGAGAAACCTCCTTCAGTGTTTTTTTCAGATGTGAGAAAAACTGATGAAACTCTGATGGTAAAACTTGACACACTGACCAAACTCTGAAGGTAATGTGATCTAATATGCTGAAGAAATACAGTCATGATTTTTGAGTACAAGAAAAACCAATGACGTCTGAACAAGGCTTAACAGTAGCAATAGGGGTTAGTTCCCATTTCTACTGTTTAACCATTTAAATTCACCTGCCAATCTCTGACAATGGCATTTAAGTGGCACATCTTCCTCCCATGTGATAGCTGATGGTTTAATATGGCAGCACTAAAAGACACCTATGGCGCCATCTTGATGCCCCCTTGAAGCCCAACTACAGGCTGTGTTTCATAGGAGATAGTTATTTTTACAATATATTGCAGCATAAAAAAATAAAAATTATCTTAAATAGCGAGAGATTTATTCAAAGGATCGTTTAAATTAAGAGTGACTTGAAATTAAGTGACTCTGGATTCAGGGAATTTAGAAGAAATGGACTTGTATTAATTCACTATTTATATTTACTTGGTTATACTCCTGTGTTATGTCAACACCATTGGTAATATGTGCTCCATAATTGACATCCAGAGTACATCTTGTTGCATGTATGCAATACTTGATCAACCATTTATCATCCATTTGAGGGTGCCTATTGCTGTGTTAGATGTGTTGTACATTTGGAAGTTCAGATAAGGGATCTAAATGAGAAACTTTCAAAACTAAAATCCATTCACAATAAGAAAAGGAGAGTATTGCTCACTGAGCAGACATTTGCTGGGGTAGATGTGGGTGAGGTTAGTAGTATGGAGCTGCAAGACAATGAGGCTGCTAACAGGGTTACTGTTAGAAGGCAATGTAGAGGGTCAGGTAAGTTAGTCCTGATCTGGAACACCCAAATAAGTTTGTTTCTGCAGCAAGACACATGCCCTAGGAGTGCAGAGCACGCCAATATTGTGCTGGCAGTGGGGGAACAGACAGGGCAATTTGTCACAAAGACTGAGCTCATCGAATGGTGTGTTGTCTTTATGGTGATTGAGTTCTACACAATATGGATGAGATTGACAGATTAGTAGATTAGTAGGAGGGTCTGGCAAGAACCCAGCAGTCATGGTGCATATTGGCACCAATGACAAAATTAAAGAAAGATGGATGGTCCTTAAAATAGATTTCAGGGAATTAGGCCATAAGCTTAACCCCTTTATCACCGGAGCATTTTCCATTTTTGGGGTTTTGTTTTTTGCTCCCCATGTTCCTAGAGCTATAGCCTTTTTATTTTTCTGTCAATATGGCCATGTGAAAGCTTATTTTTTGTGGGACAAGTTGTACATTTGAAGGACATCACTGGTTTTACCATATTGTGTACTGGAAAACGGGGAAAAAAATCCAAGTTAGGTGAAATTGCTAAAAAAGTGCAATTCCACACTAAAAGTGACCAACCATTATTATTCTCCAGGTCATTACGAGTTCGTGGACACCAAACATGTATAGGCTCTTTTTTATTTAAGTGGTGAAAAAAAATCCAAGGTTTGCTAAAAAAAAAAATCGCCATTTTCTGAGACCCGAAGCATGGGTGAGGGCTTATTTTTTGCGTGCCGAGCTGACGTTTTTATTGATACCATTTTGGGGTAGATCCGATGTTTTAATTGCCCGTTATTGCATTTTATTGCAATGTTGTGGCAACCAAAAAAACGTAATTCTGGAGTTGCAAATTTTTTTCTCGTTACGCTGTTTACCGATCGGATTAATTCTTCATTTATATTGATAGATCGGGCGATTTTGAATACAGCGAATCCAAATATGTGAATGTGTTTTTTTTTATTGTTTTATTTCAAATGGGGCGAAAGGAGGGTGATTTAAACTTTTATATATATATATATATTTTTTAATATTTTTAAAAACTTTTTTTTTTTTACTTTTTGCATACTTCAGTAGTCTCCCATGACAACAGCAGCAATTACCTGATCGGCTCTGCTACATACAGGTGATGAGCAGATCGCCTGTATGTAGCAGATTTGCTCATTTGCTATGAGCACCGACCACTGGGCGGCGCTCATAGCAATCTGGCCATAACAACCACAGGGGTCTCCAGCAGAACCCGGGTTATCATGCCAACCCATTGGTGACCCACGACCATGTGACGGGGTCACCGATGGGCGGGGTAAGTGACGCGCATCCGTTTAAATGCCGCTGTCAGAGATTGACAGCGGCATTTAACTAGTTAACAGCCATGGATGGATCGCGATTCCACCCGCAGCTGTTGCAGGCACATGTTAGCTGTATAGATCAGCTGACATAAGCCCGGTTTAGCTCAGGCTCAGTGTCGGAGCCCGCGCTAAATAGAGGGTTATGACGTGGTGCGTACTTTTACGTACCACATCATAAAGGGGTTAAAGCAAGGACCTTGAATGTATTATTCTCTGAAATACTGCCTGTGCCATGTGCCACGCTAGAGAGTCTGCGGGAGATTCGGAAGTGAATAGGTGGCTCTGGAATTGATGTAGGAAGAAAGGTGTAAAGAAGCACTCCTGTCTAGAGGTGATCAAATGTCTCAATATTCGATTCGGATTACGATCGCCGAATCTGCAATATTCGACGATTTAATCGTCGAATGTTCGTCGAACCTTACAGAACGCCATATGATTCAATGGGGGGGCAAAAAAAAACGCATACACAACACCTTCAAATGGGCCCAAAAGCTGCCAAAACACATAAAATTAGGGGTAGACCCCTGGAAAGTGACCATCAATTGACCCAGAGTACAAGTACTGTAATTATTATTACTAATAATACAGCGATATTTATTCTGTGGTGCTTTACATGTGAAAAGGGGTCACCGACTTGTACAAGAGGAGGGAGGAACCTGCCTGTGAGAGCGCACAAACAAAACAATCTACAAGGGATGGGTGAGGGTACAGTAGGTCACGGTACAGCTGGTCGTGCAGCGGTATGCTGGAGCGAGGCTTACCGCAGATTGTACGCTTGTTACAAGAAGTTTGTCTTCAGCTTCCTTTTCAAGGTTTCAACGGTAGGCGACAGTCTGATTTCTTGGGGTACAGCGTTATCACAGTAGGGGAGATGCACAGGACAAATCTTGTATGCAATCGTGACAAGAAGAGATAAGAGGGAAGTAGAGGAGATCTTGGAAGGATGGGAGGTTGGGTGCAGGTAACTAGTACAGGGAGACTATGTCACACATGTATGGAGGAGACAGGTTTTCGATGGCTTGGTATGCCAAAGTCAGGCTTTTCAACTGGAGTCTGTTTGGAGTTGGAGTCAGCAGCAAGTGGAAAGGGCTTGGATCTGACGTTTGAAGGACAGATCAGAGTCAAGCTTGAGGGACTGGGAAGAGTGAGCAGCCATTGACTTTGATGGATAGGTCAGTTGGGGGGGTGAATGAGATGCTGGAAAGGTGATGCATTCTGTTTTATCCATGTTAATTTTTACAAATCTAGCAGAGAAGAAAAATTAAATAGAGGACACACATTGTGGGATTCTGGTTAGTAAGATGATGATGTCAGGTCAAGAGAGGTAGATCTGTGTGTCATCAGCATAGAGGTGATATTGAAAGCCATGAGACCATGAGCTGTCCCAGGCCGAAGGTGTAGATGGAGAAGAGCCTAAAGGCCCCGTCACACTAAGCGAGATCGTCAGCGAGATCGCTGCTGAGTCACAAGTTTTGTGATGCAACAGCGACCTCAGTAGCGATCTCGCTACGTTTGACACTTAGCAGCGACCAGGCCCCTGCTGTGAGATCGCTGGTCGTGTCGGAATGGTCTGGACCTTAGATTTGATCGTTGAGGTCCCACTGGGTAGCATGCATCGGTGTGTTTGACACCGTACCAACGACCTTGTTGACGACTCAGACACAGAAACACATAGGCGTGCATCGTTATACAGATCGTTACGGGTCGCCGCGTCATTGGGAAGATCTGACTGTTTGACATCTCACCAGCGACCACATAGTGATGCAGCAACGATCCCTGACAGGTCATATCGTTGTCAGGATCGCTGTAGAGTCGCTTAGTGTGACGGGGCCTTAAGTCCTACAACTGATCCTTAGGGGACACCGACATATAGGGGGTGAGATTAGGAGGCGGTGTGTGAGTGGGAGACACTGAATGTCCTGTCGGTTAGGTATGAAAAGATCCAAGACAGGGCCAAGTCTGTGATGCCGAGAGATGAGAGTCTGTAGTAAGAGGGTATGGTCTACTGTGTCGAAAGCAGATGACAGGTCTAGGAGGAGGAAAACAGAGTAGTTTGGCTTGGATTTGGCAGTTAGTAGGTCGTTGGTGACTTTAGTCAGGGCAGTTTCAGTGGAATGGTGAGGTCGGAAGCCTGATTGTAAGCTATCAAAGAGGGAGCAGGAGGAGGGGTGGGAGGACAGTTCAAAATAGACGTGTTGATCCAGTTGTTTGGAGGCATAGGGGAGAAGTGAGATGGGGCGATAGCTAAACATATGATGGGTCAAGGGAGGGCTTTTGGTGGATGGGTGTGATCGAGGTATGTTTGAATCATGAAGGGAAGACGCCAGTTGTTAGTAACAGGTAGAAGAGGAGGGTTAGGCTTGGGATGAAGACTATGGTATGGATTGGAATGAAGTGAGAGGTTATTAGGTCAAGTTCACAGGTGGTGAGATCTGATTTGGAGAGTAAAGATGATCTTCCGTGATGATGGAGTAGCTGGTTTTGGAGGAGGAGAGTTGAGTCGTAATGAGAAGGGGCTGTTGGGACTTTAAGCAAAAGCTTTGCCCTACATTGTCAATCTTCTGTTTGAAGAATGAGACTAAGTCTTCAGCTGAGATGAGAGGAGAGGAAAGGAGAGGGAGGGGGAGCTGGTGGACAGAGGAGGGACTTGAAAGTACTGAATAGCTCTTTATGGTTGTGAGACACGTATGATATGAGAGATGAGAAGTAGGTTTGTTTTGCTGCTGTGAGCAATTGTGCAGCATTTTGAAAAGTTATGTTACTGGACTCCATTCCCTTTGACATTCGCACTATGGTACGCCTTGTAGATGGGGGCAGGAAGAACATGTGCTCCAGTAGATGACAAGCGCTGCATCAAGTGGCCTCTGCTCCTCTTCCTCCACCTTAACATCACACACAGTACAGTCCTCAGAGGTGGCACCCCAATTACCCTTGTTTTCACCCACATCACAACTCTCCAACCCACCAACTGACTATGGGGGAAGCACAGATTGGCGAGTCTGCAGAGCTGTTCACACATTCTATTCCGGGGCATCAGAGGTCAGATCCAAAGCTTCACAGACTCAAGAGTGGGAAAGCATGTGTAGCGATGTCCAAAATTTTTTTCAGTTGATCCGGGCCCAGACGAAGTAGGGTCCGAGAAGAATCCAAACCCTTATTACCTGACGTTAACCCCTGGGGGTGGGCATGGATGGGGTGGAGAAACAAATAAATACACACGAGAACATGGAGAACTAAACTAATGAGACAACAGGGGTTGGAAAACTAGCCTACTGAACAGTTAGGGTTGGAGAACTAAACCACTACACACCAGTTGATGGAGAACTAAACCACTAGACACCAAGGTGTCACTAGACAGCAAGTGTTGGAATCCCCAAGGCTTGCGGGACAAACCTCTGTATATAACACTTCCTCCAGTGCTTCTGCATCCTCCGCGTCCTCTAGGGAATCCGCCTGCTCCCTCAACCTTAGCCTTACTGAGGCACACGTTCCAACAGTGCAGAGAGAATCCCCCCCATCTCCGTACTGCGCAGCCAGGTCTCACCGCAATCAGGCAGTGTTAAAATTAATATGATTGGAGATTGCAGTCATACAGCTGAAGAGTTGTGGACAGCTCTCCAGGCAGAGTTTGAGCAATGGCTGTCTTCACTGAACCTAGAGCAAGGGAAGGCCGTGTGTGATAACAGTGCAAACCTGGTGGCGGCCCTACACCGGGGCAACCTCAGACACGTGCCTTGCATGGCTCGCATCCTCAACCTGATGGTACATCAAGTTCTCTGCCACTATCCTGGCCTGGATGTGCTTCTGCAGAAAACACGGTCTCTGCGTGCTCACTTAAAACTATAAAAATGAGCAGGATCTTTAGTATAAAAGCCAGACTACTAGAAAACGAGCAAACTCCTTCATTATGATAGAGGCCACCATCTCCTTAGCTTGCTGGTACGTTTCTGTGGGAATGAGATTGCCTCCAACCAGCCAGGAATATCCAGTCAAAGGCACGTCACGGTTTGGTATTAGCACCCAGTACCAGAAGCAAAGACATCCACAATTTCCATACCTCAGGAATTTTGTTTGGTAGACTGGCTGAGCAAACATTAGTTTCTCACAAAGGAGCTGATGACACTGAGTGGCAGTAGGTGAAAGTTTCTCCAGCATGACCTGTTTGTTATTGTTAGAAATCAGAAGGAGAACATAACCGGGTTTTGCCAAGGTGCCATATTGCATCTTAAGTGTTACAGACCCTGCACTTGCGGCTTAACATTCTACAGAATTGTGGGGAAGGAGACAGTAGTTCGTGGAGTTGCATTAGCTTCCGGTGGTGTTGAGGTGAAGTGGCAGCGATGCAATGGCAGGCTGTAGGCTGTCTTGAAGAGATGGGTTTTCAGGTTGTGTCTGAAGATATAAACAAGTCGGCCCTATATAAGCACAAAGCAAAGAAACTTGCAGAAAGACTGGACACTGCCAGAACCAGCTACAATATACCAACTCCGGAAGCATAATCAAACGAAGAGGAATAGGTGAGCTAAATGGTAGAAAACAGTGAATAATTTTATTATATCAAAAAGTTTAACATCATATCATAAATAATTGGATCATAGCATAGATGAACAGAGGTGCATGATGTCAGAAAAACACAGCACCCATTGGCCCGCAAAACCATACCCACTGCATGGAGATGTAACCAGTGGGATTAGGAAACCTGACTAAGGTGAACAGAGTAAATAAATACAGGCTATGGGCAATAATAGTATGCATTTATAAGCTGCAGTCTGCAACAACGTTAGAACGTTAGAATGTGCCCATAGTAAAATAAAATATCAGGAACCTTACCAGGAACTAAATTGGAAGGGCCAAAGGGTGCTGGAAGACAGAAACCTGTGGTAGAAAAGCCTCAACGCACGTTTCACCTGAGGATTGTTGGCTTTCTCAAATGTCTGGACACCTCCGGTGGTGTTGAGGTGAAGTGGCAGCGATGCATTGGCAGGCTGTAGGCTGTCTTCAAGAGATGGGTTTTGAGGTTGTGTCTGAAGGATCCGAATGTGGTGGCTAATCGGACATGTTAAGGCACAGAATTTCAGAGGATGGGAGATATTTGGTAGAAATTTTGGAGGTGATTGGGTGAGGAACAAATAAGTGTGGAAAGAAGGAGGTCTTGGGAGGACCGGAGATTATGTAAGGGAATATATCGGGAGATTAGTTCAGAGATGTACGGAGAAGAAACACATCAGTGTTAGTAGCTTGAACTGGATATGATGGGCAATTGGGAGCCAGTGAAGGGATCTTATAGATTGCAATCTTATGGATTGCTGGAGCCAGTACACAGTAAAAAATCAGCCATAGAGTGTCCGGGAACCTTCCCACAGACTTTTCTTAGCCAGGGCAACTTCTCAGCAGGATTGGATGGGCCCACCAGAGAACCGGAGACTCCTCCTGTGGGCCCTAGCTTCTCCTTCAGGAGAGTTCATAGTGCCAAAGTCATGATGATGATAGAGGTTGTGATGATGATAGAGGTCATCTCCTTAATTTGCTTCTGGTACTTTTCTATGGGAATCAGCTTGGCTCCAACCAGCCTGGAATATTTCCATTGAACAATGGCACGATGCCATGGTATTAGCAGTGCCACCAGTACCAGTAGCGAAGCCATCCACAATTTCCTTCTCAGGAATCTTTTTTGGTAGACTGAGTGGCTACCCAAGTACATTAGTTTCTCACAAAGGAGCTGAAGATATTGAGTGGCAGTAGGTACAAGTTGCTCCAGCATGTTAGATATCAGACGGAGAACAGAAAGGGCAGCTCAGTGGATAGCACTGAAGCCTTGCAGTGCTGGGGTCCAGGATTCAAATCCCACCTAGGGCAACATCTGCAAGGATTTTGTGTGTTCTCCCCATGTTTGCGTGGGTTTCCCCCTCGGTAAAAAAAGCAGCCATAGAGTGTCGGAGAACCTTCCCACACACTTTTCTTAGCCAGGGATGCTTCTCTGCTGGGGTGGACTGGCCCACCAGAGAACTGGAGACTCCTCCAGTGGGCCCTGGCTTCTCCATCAGGAGAGTTCATAGTGCAAACCTTGCAGGTTGTGATGATGATGAGGCCATCCATCTCCTTAATTTTCTGTTACTTGTAATGCGAGCGCAAGTATGCAGCCAGCCATTCACCTACCCACAAGCCGCAATACTAAACTGCCACATTTCTGGAAAGCTGCTTGCACTTGAAATGTTGCATTTTAGCCTCGTGGAGGCGATAGTTTTTCACAACCTCATGCCGGCGGCGGCCGGGTCTCCATACTCGGGCCCCAGCCACCACTATTTCTCCCTATGTCGTCCCCACCTTCCACAAGTACGGGTCCCAGAACAGTACCCGTGCCCTCCCCAGTGCACTTAATGGGAAGGACCGCCTAACCACAAACACTTGAACAAGTGAATGTGACCAGGGACAGTACGGAGCCAGTCCACAGTAAAAAAAATATCCATAGAGTGTCCGGAAACCTTCCCACACACTTTTCTTAGCCAGGGATGCTTTTCGGCAAGGTTGGACGGGCCCACCAGAGAACCGGAGAATCCTCCGGTGGGCCTTGGCTTCTCCTTCAGGAGAGTTCATAGCGCAAACCTTCCTGCTGTTATGGGGTTCTTTAGTGGGGAAGAAAGATGGTCCCTCAGAATAAAATCCTCTGGTAGGCCCAATGTTCTACTGTCTGACACTACTTATCGGTGAGAGTTGTATTTCACTGCAGCCATATTCTTTAGCTTGGTGAAAGGACTGGTGTAAAGGGAAATTGTGGCTGTAATTTCTCCCAGGGAGACCTCTAATGCTGCTTGTTACATAAGCAATGGCAGCCCGTCCAACATCAGCTCACAATTCTTGGTGGTGCTTAGTCACAGACTAAGATGTTTCTTTACGCCTTGAATTTAATCACTACACAGTTGGACAATGGCCTGATCTGCAATGTGTTTTGAGAAATAATGTGCATAAGCAAAGCCACGGTTTAGGTCACTGAAGGTCATTAAGTGAAACTCATACAGATTTCCCACAGACTGAAAGAGGGGTATCAGGACTTCCAAGACAGCCAAGACTTCCCTGTCCTCCCTAAGAGGATGACTGTCCATATTCTCCTCCTAATCCTCCTTTCCTCATTATCACCCAATATGCATTGAGATGAGATGAGTCTGGGCTGCATAGTTCCTTGCTCCGCCTGCAATGCCTCCTCCTTAACTTAGAGCACCAAGCGTTTCAGTAGACAGAAAAGTGGGATGGTGATGCTAATTATGGCGTCATCGCCGCTCACCATCTTGGTGGAGTCCTCAAAGTTTTGGAGGATTGCACAGATGTCAGACATCCATGCCCACTCATCAGTTCTTATGTGCAGAGGCTGACCTGAATGCCGATGGGCGCGTTGAAGCTGGTACTCAACAACTGCCTTCTGCTTCTTACAATTCCTTCCCAACATCTGCAACATTGATTTCCAACATGTGGTGACATCGCACAACAGTCAGTGAACTGGAAGCTGCAAACACTGCTGAAGCACTGCCAGGGTGGTGGAAGCTAAATCTGACTTTCTGAAATGGGCACACACGCATTGTACTTTCACAAGCAGCTCTGACAGATCTGGGTAGGTTTTTAGAAAGCGCTGAACCACTAAGTTGAGCACATTTAGTGCTCTCTCATTACTAATCTGTACCCCTGTATGGAGAACAATATCAGCACCAAAAAATTAAAAGATGAAATATAGCCTGCTTTATATACCATGGTACTAAGAAAACCAATTTTGATTATATCTTGTTTACCCCTTTGACAGAAATATCTACAACAAAGAATTAATTTTACTAGAGGAGAACTAGAATAATGATGACCGACAACTCTTCCACTACATCCAAACCCAATAGATGGAAACTCAATCAGGATTCTCCACATTTTCAAAAATTAGTGGCAGACACCAGCAAAGTGGCATCAATTTCACTACAGTAGAAATAGTGTAATTAGTACCGAAATCTCTTCCAGTACAGCCAATCCACTAGAAGGAGACACAATCAGGACTGTTCACATTTAAGAAAATTAGGGCCTAAGACTTTTCCGTGGCCTACAGATTGGAGATGATGGAGTTCAATCTCTTTGCTTTGTCATGTGTATGAGTAAACAATCCTTTATGTGACCACAACTGCGGGACCAAGGGCTGGCTGCAGTGCTGAGAGAGGGCAGAGTATGGTGAATCAGACAAACTGCTCGACTGTGAGTGAGGTGCAGTCGGAGATGTTTCAGTGGATTGAGAAACATGTGGTGTGCTTAGTGAAAAAAACACAGCAGGCATGTCTGCTTCTGTTACAGCTGAAGGGCTCTCACTCAGCCTGACTGGAGGGCGTATACAACCGTAGGTTCTGTGGTCAGAGACCTGCGTGACAATACTTGGCACAGTAACATAGGAGGAGGAGAAAGCAACAGATGCGTTTGATGGGGCGGCTGATGGTTGTTTATGGAAAACCAATTTTGAGTTTATTATGCTTGTCTACCTCTTTGTGGAGAACAATATCTGCACCAAATAATTAATTTCACTACAGTATAACAATACAAATGGATGGAGACCAAAACCTCTTCCACTGCGACCAACCCAGGAGAAGGAGCCCAAACCAGGAGTGTTCACATTTCCCTAAATTAGGGCCTAAAACCACCAAAGTCGCATAAATTTCACTAGAGTAGAAGTAGTATAATGGGGACCAACACCGCTTCCACTGCAACCAATCCAATAGATGGAGATCCAATCAGGATTCCCCACATTTCCAAAAATTAGTGGTAGACACCAGCAATGTGGCATCAATTTAACTGCAGTAGAAATTGTAGAATTTGGAATGACACCGCTTCCACTACAGCCAACCCAATAGAAGGAGAGACCTAATCAAGATTCTCCACATTTCCAAAAATCAGGGCCTAAAACCACCAAAGTGGCATCAGTTTCAGTACAGTACAAATTGTAGAATTAGGTATGACACCTCTTCCCCTACAGCCAACCCAATAGATGGAGGCCCAATCAGGATTCAACACATTTCCAAAAATTTGTGGCAGACACCAGCAAAGTGACATCCATTTCACCAGAGTAGAAGTAGTTTAATGGATACAGAAGCCTCTTCCACTACAGCCAACCCAATAGATGGAGATCCAATCAGGAGTGTTCACATTTTAATAAATTAGGGCCTAAAACCACCAAAGTGGCATCAATTTCACTAGAGTTTAAGTAATATAATGGTGACCGACACCTCTTCCACTCCAGCCAACCCAGCAGATGGAGACACTATAAGAACTGTTCACATTTTAAAAAAATTAGGGCCTAAGACCACCATTTCCATGCCCAACAGATTGGAGATGGTAGAGTTCAATCTCTTTGCTCTGTCATATGTAGGAGGAAACAATCTTTTACGTGACCACAACTGCGGGACTGAGGGTTGGCTGCAGTGCTGAGAGAGGGTGAAGTACGGTAAACCGGACAAACCGGTGGACCGTAAGTGAGGTGCAGGCGGAGATGTTGCGGTGGATTAAGAAACGTGTGGTGTGCTCTGTGAAACGAACACACTAGGCATGTCTGGCTCTCACTCAGCCTGACTGGAGCAAGTAGAGAACCAAAAGTTTTGCGGTGGGAGACCTGCATGCCAATACTTGGCACGATAACAGAGGAGGAGGAAACAGCAGCGGATGCGGTTGATGGGGCAGCTGATGGTTGTTGAGGTCCGCTGGTCTGCATTTTAGCTCAGTAACATTCCCAGCGTAACACATGTTGTGTGCGCATGTGAAGGTTCCTGCATGTAGTAGTCAAATTATTGCACTTTTTTTCCCTCTACTGAGTTCTTTCTTGCAAAGTGTGCACATAACGTGAGTTGGCTCATCCTTTGCGGTCTCAAAAAAGGCCCAGGCTACGCAACCCTTGCCACCCCTGTGAACTGCAGACCAGCGACCGCTGTTGGCCACAGCCACAGTTGTGGCTAAGGATGCAGTGCTCGTTGTGCTTGCATCACTCCGTGTCTGTGCCATAGGGCGGAAGTTAACCTCCTCGTCTTCCTCCTCCACCTCCTCAAATGAGCTACTCGGCTGCGTGACCATTCCTCGCCCTAAGAGTGACCCTTCTCCTCTTGCTGCCCTGACAGCACAGTACAGTCCGCATGAGCCTCAGGTATCTGAGTCTCATCAGGATCACCTCCCTCCCCAGTGGTTTACGTCTGCTTGGTTACTACTCCTTCCTGCCCCGAATCCAACCTAAAAAAATTTTGGGCATCGATGCAGATGCTTTCCTCCTCTTCTTCACTCTGTGAATGTTTGGAGTAGACTTCTGATGCCCATGGTATAGAATGGGTTAACAGTCCTACACACTCGCCCATCTGTGGTTTGCTACAGTCAGTTGGGCAGTTGTGACATGGGGAGAAGCAAGGGTAATTGGGGTGCCACCTCTGTGGACTGTACTGTGTGTGATGTTGAGTTGTAGGGAGAAGAGGAGAGGCCACTTGAAGCTGCGCTTGCCTTCCACTGGAGCCCCTGCTCTTTCTGGTCCTTATCAACAAGGCGTATCGCTGAGCGGATGCCAAAGAAAAAGAGTGGAGTTGCCCGTCCAGTAACAGAAGTTGTCAGTTGTCTTTACATATTACATGACAGTGTTGGTTCACTAGTGCTTTCACTAACATTACCACCTACCCCACGTATATCTTGAACACCAAGCCTATTCCCCCTTCAACCACGGCCTCTTTTTTTCCCACTCATGTTGCTCAGATACTGTGGAAGGAGCACGCTATTAGCAAAAAGAAAATTTTATTTTTTCCCCTGCAACAGCTGTGCACACACCTGCACTAAATGACAAGGTAAGATATGGCTTGCTGTATAAAGTTACTAACCGAACAATGTATTTTTTCTACAGTCGATGATGCCTGAATAACATAGGAGATATTCTCCAAACTATTTCATACTGAGATGTCCCTGCTGTATAACGTTAGGAATAGCAAAAAATAGATTTTTTGACTCTGCATAAGATCTGCATACAGCTGAATTTCACCGCCACTAAAAGGACTAGGTGGCTTATAGCAGAGTGTAACATGTTTGCGACAGAAAAAAATATTTATTGGACTCTGCCTAGCAACAGAAAAAAAATTTTTTTTTACTCTGAAAACAGCTGAAGTTCACCGCCACTAACGTAGTAGCTGACATATAGTAGAGTGTATGACGTTTGCCACACAAAAAAATCTTTTGTGGTCTCTGCCTAGGAAGACAAAAAAATCAATTTTTTGTTACTCTGAAAACAGCTGAGGTTCACCGCCACTAAGATAGTAGATAGCTTTTAGCAGACTGTATCACGTCTGCCACACAAATAAATCTTTGGTGGACTGTGGCCAGCAGCAGGAAAAATCTTTTTTTTTACTCTGAAAACAGCTGAAGTTCACCGCCACTAATGTAGTAGCTGACATATAGCAGAGTGTGTGACGTTTGCTACACAAAACAATGTTTGGTGGACTCTGCCTGCCAACAGAAAAAAAATATTTGTTTTACTGTGCATACAGCTGAAGTTCACCCACCAAGAAAAATACAAATTGGGCTAACACAGCTTACACTATTACATTAGCAAATGAAAAAAAAAAGTTTTTTGTACTCTGCACTGACAAGCTCTGCACTGACAAGCTCTGTTGATAGCTGAATTTCAACCCCACAAAATCAAAAAGTGGCCTACAAGAGCTAGCTTGCTTTATCACATTAGTACAAAAATAGATTGAAGGTATACCCCTGCATGGAGCACAGACAGTACAACCGATGCAAAACACTGTTCTATGCCATAGGCCCTGCTCTTTCTGTCAGAATTTCAGTAATTGCACAAAAACAAAAAAAAGTGCTGCACGGTCGATTGAACAGGTACACAGCACAGGACTTATCTACACTATCTGACTTCCACAAAAGAGCCCATCTATCTAGCGAATATCTCTCATTACACAGGAGCTTGGTGCAGGAGCAGCATCTAATACGAGTGACATGTATAAAATGGCGCTGGGGGAACATGGCCGGTTTTTATATGGAGAGGACATGTGATTTCAGCAGCCAATTGCAGAAGCCCTTGTGTCTAGGACACTGTGGATGCTTCCTGAGCTCTGATTGGCTAGCCGCACTTTCCTGACTCAAAGCTACCGCCTACAGGAAAAAAAAAAAAAACAGCGCGTCATTAATCTGACCTGTTCTGTGCTATCACCAGCCCCCCCACTCATTTACCACGTCTCCCAGCTCATCATACACAAGCACTAAGCTAGCAAAACTGTTGAAAATGCTGTAGTTGCCCCGCAATCGCGTAACCATGGAAATTCGCCAAACGTTACTGATTTTTCAGAATTTAACAAATTTTGCTTGCCTTTCTGATCACGAATCCCAATGTACCACATTCGTGTCGAACTTAAGTTTGGAGATCGGATTTCGAACATATTCGCTCATCACTACTCCTGTCATCAAAAGTTTTATCCTATTAATATATTGCAGTCATCATATTATAAAGCACTGTGTACTTACAGTTGCTCACTTTAGTCTTCTACCCAGCTAATTCTTCTGTCTGTGACTGTGTCATCACGTGATTAAAAACTGACTAGCTGAATCGTTCTAAGCTCTATGTAGAAACAGCAGGTCAATTTTGCCTGCACAAGTCATAAGTCACTGCAATAGTCTATGACAGGTGGGAGGAGGGAGCATCTATGTCAGGAGTTGAAGAGGGGGATGATCAATGCAGGAACAAGAGATTCTTTTTCTACATACAGCAGAGAAAAGAAAATAATTAATTGAGTAGAAAAGAAACAATTGCAAGTACACAGTGCTATATAATATTATAATACCTACAGGCCTAAGATATCTACAGGCCAGGTATTTAAAACTGTGTTTTCTGCGTCACACGGATCACATATACGTTTTCAGAAAATACTGCCATTTCTGGCCTCCATTAAAAATTTGCTTCAGTGTCTCAGTGAATCAATTTACACCAGATTGCTGTTCAAAATAGTTACCTACAGGCCAGGTATCTAAAACTGTGGTTTGTCAGTCACACGGATCACATATAAGTTCGCTCCAAATTCAGTCATTTGTTGTGAGAGTGGAAGATATTGCCCTCCATTTAAAATGGACAAGGTACGTGGCAAGGGACGGGACAATGGACGTGATGGTGATGATGATGCGTGCAGAGTCCTAGGCCGTGGGCAAGCTGAAATTGTGCCACAACAAGCACCCACATCTTCTCGCTCGACCTTCCTGTCCCAATTAATAGGGGACCGCAGAACACCACTATTGAACACAGAGCAGTGTGAAAAGGTTATTGGTTGGATAGCAGAAAATGCTTCCAGTCACTTAGCCACCACCACCACCTTGTCTTCCACATGGTCAAGTCTCAGTAGCTGTGAGTCTGGACCGCATATTCCTCATCCTGAACCTCCTTCCTCCCACCACGCTGAGTGCCCAAAGACAAC
Organism: Phyllobates terribilis; assembly: GCF_046119375.1. Classification (NCBI taxonomy): domain Eukaryota; kingdom Metazoa; phylum Chordata; class Amphibia; order Anura; family Dendrobatidae; genus Phyllobates; species Phyllobates terribilis. The sequence continues at coordinate 192,235,140 of NW_027362772.1, read as the reverse complement.
TGATCCCACACTTGGACACTCCGAAGAGCTGTTCACTTTCCCATTTATAGATTCTGGCCTCTCGCCCGGTCCACTTGAAGCGGGGCAAGAGGAGATTGCATGTAGCAATGTCCAAATATTTGAACGGCCGTCCCTCAGTACTCGGTCCCCAGCTGACACTATTTCTCCCGGTGTGCCGTCCCCGCATTACACAAGCACTTGTCCCAAAACATTAGCTGTGCCTTCAACAACGCAGAAACTCCACCTAACCATAAACACGGTGACAAGTGCTTGTGGGCAGGGACGGTACATCTCGCTGACGGCACACTGGGTTAACATAGTGGAAGCCGGAACCCAGTTGGACCTTGGGACGGAACACGTCTTCCCAACGCCAAGGATTGTGGCCCTAGGTCAATCAGGGCTGCCCACACAGTCTACAGCTCCTGCACCTCATCCTCCTCAGCCTCCTCCTCCTCTTCAGCCTCCATCTCCGAAATGACCACATCAGTCACAACCTGGAAGCACTGCAGCACTGCCTTGGCCAAGCAGCAACAGGCTCTGCTGAAGCTAATATGCTTAGGTGACAAACCGCACAATGCTAAAGAGTTGTGGACAGCTCTGAAAGAGCTGGCAGATCTGTGGCTCACACAGCTGAACCTACAGCCAGGCACGGTCGTGTGTGATAATGGCCGGAACCTGGTGTCGGCTCTGAGGCGAGGAGAGCTCACACACGTACCATGCCTGGCCCATGTGCTTAACCTCGTGGTTCAGCGGTTTCTCAAATCCTACCCAGAGCTGCCGGATCTGCTTGATAAAGTACGCCACCTGTGTGCCCATTATAGAAAGTCACCTACAGCTTCCGCCGCCCTTGCCGTGTTTCAGCGTTTGCAGCTTCCGGCTCACAGACTGGTATGTGATGTCCCCACGCGTTGGAACTCTACACTGCAGATGTTGGGAAGGATTTGTGAGCAGAAGAGGGCAGTTGTTGAGTACCAACATCAACAAGGCCGTCGGTATTCAGTTCAGACTCCACACATAAGACCTCAGGAGTGGACATGGATGTCAGACATATGTACCATCCTCCAAAACTTTGAGGATTCCACCAAGATGGTGAGCGGCGATGATGCCATAATTAGCGTCACCATCACGCTTCTCTGTCTTCTGAAACGCTCTTGTGGCACCCCAGGGGTCTGGTTACCACAGTAATAGAGATATTATGTCTGAGAGCAAGTGGGAGGTTTCTCTGGTCAGGAGCCCAAAGCATGCAATATGGCCCACCCAGACCTGGGACGGGAGGAATCTGCCCTTATAAACTGGGTCTGGGGCGGGATTAGGTGAGACAGAGCCTGCAGAACAAGCAGAGCAGTCAGAGCCTGGAGTGAAGTTCCAGACACAGGGAGAGTTACAACAGGAGCTCTGTAGGAGCAGGAGTGAGTGCCAGAGGCTGGAAGCTAGATAGCTCGCCTTGGCTGAGCCACCCCCGTAGTGTTCGAGTTCGGTTCGGTTCGTCGAACACCCGTGTGTTCGCCGAACTGTTCGTCGAACACCTTCGAACACCGTTAAAACCAATGGCAGGCAAACAAAAACACATAGAAACACATAGAAAACACCTTCAAAGGTGTCCAAAAGCTGACAAACTGCTCAGAAGACACAACTAACACATGGAAAAGTGACAAGTACATATAGTCATGAGAAAAGAAAAGAGGTGGAGGAGTAAAAGGAGGGGGAGACACAGATATAGGCATGTCATGCCCTTCTAAAATCCAAAAAGTGAGAAGCCGACACGTTCAGTCCGCTCCTGCCCGTGCCACCTCCGTGTCGACGGGTTTGTGCCAGAGCCGCGGTGAACCCTGACGGCCAGCCCCCCTCTCCCAATACTGGTGCCTGTCCGCTGGTGGGTCGAGCGAGCCCCCCTGTGGTGGAGGCAGCTCTAAGTTTTTTAATTTAAATTGTCTCTCTAATTTGAATGAATACACTTTAAATCCATTTACAAGGATCTATTGGAGGGCAAGTCTCATGCCAGCAGCCGCGTAATTCCAGCTCCAGTAGCGTCCACTAAAGCTGCTGCAGTTAAAAAGCTTTTATAAGGATCGAGCTCGGCTGTCCACCGCAAGGCATCCTACTGCCAGTCCCAGCCCCTATGCCTTGGGGTGCCTCCTGATGCTCTTCACTGAGTATCCCGTGGTCCCGAAGCATTTCCTTTGAAAAAATTAAGTGTCCAAACTACAGGTGGTGTAGCTTGCTTAACAGCCGGGATAATCCGCTGACTAGCAGACACTGCTACTAGGCACAAAGTATTTCCTGGGCTAGATGCAGTTAAAAATTTGTAAGTAGATACTCTCGTTGGATGCTGAGAAAGCATTCCATAGAGTCTCCTGGCACGCCATATATGATTCTCTTAAAAAGCTTGGGGTAGGGGTCTAGGGGACCCTTTTATAGCCAAAATCACGGCCCTGTATCACAATACGTCACCTAGGCTGAAGATAAATGGAACTGTAGCACCCTGAGGGCTCGGTTGCTACAGACGTATTGCACCTCACCCAGAGGTGTGATATCTCACTCTCAGGTAAGGATGGAGTGTGGATCAGGACCCGACACCTGCATGCATTACACCACATTGCCGTGGGGCAGGGCGACCAATATGCCCCTGAGATGGGCACGACAGTCCCTGTCCCTGGCTGGAGTGGGGGGAGGGAACACTGAGGAAGGGGAACCCTGTAGTGCAGGAGCAGGGAGGAAGCAGTTCCTGGGTGCATTGAGAAGGGAGTATAAAAGGTGGGCACCATCTTAGTTCAGTGCAGAGAAGTCTGAGCAGAAGTGGCAGGGAGCAGGGGCTCTGCATGAGCTCTGCTCCGGAGGCGGGCCTAGTAACAGAGGCCCAGGCCTGCAAGAGGGAGAAGGAAGGAAGAGGAGCGGAGAAGGCTCCAGGAATGAGGAATGAAGGGATCCCAGGGGTGCGGACGGGCGAGTCGCCACCGCACGCCCGAATCCACCTGCGTGGAGGGGTCAGGCCAAAGGGGGAGACCGGTCCCCGAACTAGTGGAGGCAGGAAACGACCCTCAGCTAGAAACAGGAGGCTCTGACATTTTATGTGGCGCAGCCCCTCGCTACACCCGCTAGGAAGGCACCACATAAGGTCAGGGAAACTGGCGCCAAGTTTACCAAGAGGAGGCCCGAGGCAGCCGGACAGAAGTGTTGGTAAGAAAGGCCAGACAAAGGACACACAAAGGGGGTCCTGTGAAGCGCTCCAAAGTTATCTGGGAGTTGTCTGAGCCCCTCACCTGGTGAGCACAGTACGACGTGGGCAGCCGTTACCTGCAGACGTGGTCTGGATAATAAGAACTGTGAGTAAAGGCCCTGAACTGCATCACTGACTCCGTGTCGTTACTGCTGCTGCCCTGCACCATCACCCCCATCCTCCGCATACACTGCCCTGAGGCTATACTCCTCCCGTGGGGAGTTATGCTACGCTCTGCTGCACCCACAACACCAGCCTCAGCGGTCTGCCCTGTAGCGGCGGTTCACTCTGACCGCAATCCACGGGTGGCGTAGTCGGACATTTAAACATCAAAACCACATAAATAGTTCCGCCACTGGTTTGACCACCCTGAGCCACGGAACCGGGTCGCCGCCACGAAGACTACAACCACCAGCATCCACCAAAAAGGGTCCGGCTCCGGGTGTCCCAAGGCCCAGGGGGTGCGTCAGAACATTTTCATCACCTTTCACAATCACCAATGGGACAAGGCAGGGATGTCCTCTGTCCCCTCTCTTATACATCCTAGTGACGGAGCACCTGCTCTCATCAATTCGCCATAACCCCAATATTAGGTGGATTGAGGTGGGAGGCACCGAGTACAAGTGCTCTCTATTTGCTGATGATGTCCTAGTATATATCACTCAATCACATATATCCATCCATGCTGTTATGGCTGAAATAGATCACTTTGTTACATGGTCAAATTTTAAAATCAATGCAGCGAAGTCTGAGGCCCTCGATGTCTCCCTCCCCAAATCCATATAGGATTCCATCCAGTCCAACTTTCCCTTTGCCTGGCCCTCACAGGGTATGAAATACTTAGGAATTCCTATTCATAGAGACCTCTCCCATCTATGTTATCTTAATTTTGGGCCCTTTATTGAACAACTCCATACAGACCACGGTTGGCAAGTTAGAACTGTAAGATTCACTACGTGAACCACTGGTGTTTTGTGGAAAAGCACATGTACACTGCGTTCCAAATTATTATGCAAAAAGTGTTTAGGAGTGATAAGGGAAGAATTTGTTTGTCAGTTAAACTCATTGATGGTGATGTGTGTCAGGGCTCTTTATATCACTGTAAGCAATTGCAGACACCTGTGCTAATTAGTTTGGCAGCTGTGTCCAATGAAAGGCAAGACTACTTAAGAAGGCTGTCTCACATTATTAAGCAGCCTACATTTTCTGCCAAAATGGGAAAGAAAAAGGATGTGTCGGCTGCTGAGAAGCAACAAATTGTGGAGTGTTTAGGTCAAGGCATGACTACAATCAACATTGTGCGATGATCAGGATGAAGTGTCTTGGCAATCAAGAAGTATGTAGCTGATTCACAGTACACACGTGTGCGTGCTGATAAGGGCAAATTGAGGACTCTTTCCTACAGGCAATTACGTCAGGTTGAAAGAGCAGCGGCAAAAAAGCCTTGTCATAGCAGCAGACAAGTTTTTGAAGCTGCTTGTGCCTCCAACGTCCCCCGAACAACAAGATGCAGGGTCCTTCAGAGGTTTGCAGCTGTGCATACTCCATCCTGTCGACCTCCTCTATCCACTTCACACAAGCAGAAACGGCTCCAGTGGGCCAAACATTACATGAAGACTGATTTCAAAACTGTTTTGTTCACGTATGAGTGCCGTGCAGCGCTCGATCGTACAGATGGATGGAGTGGAGGATGGCTGGTTGATGGACACCCCACGCAAACACGGCTACAGCGCCAACAAGGAGGAGGTGGAGTAATGTTTTGGGCTGGAATCATGGGGAGAGAGATTGTCGGCCCCTTTAGGATCCCTGAAGGCGCTAAAGATGAACTCCATAATGTATGTGGATTTTCTCAAACAGCACTTCCTGCCATGGTTCAAGAAGAAGAACCGTGTATTTCACAGCAAGATCATTTTTCTGCATGATAATGCACCATCTCATGCTGCACATAAAACATCTGCATCTCTGGCTGATATGGGCATAAAAGGGGACAAACTTATGGTGTGACCCCCATGCTCCCCTGACCTCTACCCCATTCAGAACCTTTGGAGCATCATTAAAAGGAGTGTCTATGATGGCGGGAGGCAGTTCACATCTAAGCAACAGCTCTGGGAGGGTATTCTGTCCTCATGCAAAACAATTGAAGCAGAAACCATCCAAAACCTGACAAATTCAATGGACGAGAGAGTTCAGAAGCTCCTTTCGAACAAGGGGTCCTATGTGAAAATGTAACATCACCTAGAATAAAGTTTTGAGTTGAAAACTGTTTGATTTCAGTTTCTAACAACCTGCTAATGCTTATAATTTCAAAAATGACCATTTTTTTGGTCTTTATTAAAATGAAAAGGTTGATCGAAAAGTTTGGGGGATCTAAGAGTGTGGCAACCCAGTAGTCATGATTACTTCGAATTCTGACAATATGAGGGTCATGCTGCAGGTAGTGCAGCAAGAAGGCACTTATGTGTCTTGCGCATCTCGGAGCCCCAAAATTATTTTCCGGGCTAGATGCAGCTAAAAATTATTATTAATTTTAAATCTGGTGAAGCTTTAGTATAGATGGCCTAATAGGATCAGTGCTGCACACTGCTACAAAGCCCAAATTATTTTCCAGTCAAGATACAGATAAACATGATTAGTAATTTTAAATCTGGTGGAGCTTATTATAGATGGCCTAATAGAATCAGTGCTGCACACTGCTACAAAGCCCAAATTATTTTCCAGCCAAGATACAGATAAACATGATTAGTAATTTGAAAGCTTAAAATGGTTGGTAGGGTGATTTTAACCAATCATCAAGCTTTTACTCTCCCCAAGATGACACAGGGGTAGAAAAGTCGTTTCGGATCCATGATTTGTTCATCTTTATGAACGTGAGTCTGTCTACATTATCAGTGGAGAGCCGCGTGCGCTTATCTGTCAGCACACCACCAGCAGCGCTGAACACACGTTCAGACAGAACGCTGGCTGCGGGGCATGACAAGATCTCCAAGGCGTAAGTGGCTAGCTCCGGCCATTTATCCAGATTGGAAGCCCAAAAAGAGCAAGGGTCCAGTGACACAGTCGTGAATTCAATGTTTACTTGGAGATACTCCTGTACCATCGTCTCTAGGCGTTGACTATGTGTCAGACTTCTTGTCTCCTTTGGCCTTGCAAAGGATGGGCTAAAAAAGTGGTGAAATGATTCCGCAAAATTGATGTTACCAGCAGATACTGTGGTTCTGTTACGGTTTGAGTGCTGAACACTTGACGGTCCCACGGTTGGCAAGTTGGAACTGTGAGATTCACTACGTGCACCACTGGTATTTTGTGGAAAAGCACATGTAAGATTCTGCAACAGTCTCTGCTGATACTCCTGCATGCGTGCATCCCTTTCTATGGCAGGAATAATTTCTGCAAATTTACTTTTGTACCGGGGATCTAACAGTGTGGCAACCCAGTAGTCAGGATTATTTCTAATTCTCACAATTCGAGGGTCATGTTGCAGGTAGTGCAGCAAGAAGGCACTCATGTGTGTTGCGCATCCAGGAGCACCAAGTCCCTGTTGTGTTGGTGGCGAGGTAACAATCATGCTTCCTTCCTCTGTCCTCTCCCCCCAACCTCGCACAACAGAAATGTGATCAAGGTCTCCCTCATCTGATGAGTCTTCCATCAGTTCGTCCTCCACTTCTTCCTGGGCTCCTGCACCTTCCTCACTAGTTTGGCTGCTACCATGCGCCCTGGTAAAACCATCTCCCCCACCCTCACATGCCTGCCGCCTTGGTGCTGCCGACCGTCTGGACCTTGCAGATGTTAGCCCTTCCGCATACAACTCCTCCTCCTCTACTTCCTCCACCTCCTCTTGTGCCACCACCTGACTCCGAATTCTGTTTAACATGTGCTCCAGCATGTAAATCACCGGAATAGTCATGCTGATAATGGCATCGTCAGCACTAAACATCTTCGTCGCCATTTCAAAACTGTGCAGAAGGGTGCATAGGTCCCTGATCTGAGACCACTCCTCCAGCGTGATTTGCCCCACCTCTGAATCTCGTTGGCCCAGGCTATACGTCAGAACGTATTGCACCAGGGCTTGTCGGTGCTGCCACAGTCGCGGCAACATGTGCAGAATTGAATTCCACCGGGTAGGCACATCGCATTTTAGCCGGTGAAGTGGCAGGACCAACGACTTCTGTAGAGATCTAAGTCGCTGAGCTGCAGGATGCGAACGGCGGAAGTGAGCACACAGCGACCGTGCCCTCTGCAGAAGGCCATCTAGTCTGGGATAGTGGGCTAAAAATTTCTGGATAACCAGGTTCAACACGTGAGCCATACAAGGCACGTGTGTGACATTGCCCCGGCGAAGGGCCGCACCCAGGTTTGCAGCATTGTCGCACACGGCCTTCCCTGGTTTCAGGTCCAGTGGAGACAACCATTCATGAAATTGGTTCTCCAGAGCTGACCACAACTCCTCAGCTGTGTGACTCACATTTCCCAGACATTTCAATGTAAAAACCGCCTGATGACGTTGAGCCCTACTGCCAGCATAGTAAGGAGGTGTGCAGGATCCCTTCTGCGCAGTTAGAAAGCTTGTGGCATGACCAGACAGGCTTTGGGTGCAGGTGGAAGACCGAGAGGAGGTTGAGGAGGCAGAAGCAGTGGAGGAACTTTGACATAAAGAGGATTGACGCACAACTCGTGGGGACGGCAAGACTTGGACAGCAGCCCCTTGTCCTGCTGTCACCATAGTTACCCAGTGCCCAGTCAGCGACATGTAACGCCCCTGTCCATGCCTACTCGTCCAAGTGTCTGTGGTGAAATGCACCCTGTCACACACAGAGTTTCTCAAAGAAGCGGTGATGTTGTGTGCGACATGCTGGTGGAGCGCAGGCACACCTTTCTTTGAGAAGTAGTGCCGACTGGGCATCTGGTACTGGGGCACTGCGACGGACATAAGGTCTCGAAAATCCTCTGTGTCCACCAGGCGGAAAGGCAGCATTTCTGTAGCCAAGAGCTTGCAGATGGTGAAATTCAACCTCTTAGCTTTCTCATGGCTAGGAGGAAATGGTCTTTTACTTGTCCACATCTGAGGGACTGAGGGCTGGCTATTGTGCTTAGACGGGGTTGATAAGGGTGTCCCCGGCAAACTGCCGGTCTGTGAGGAAGATGCAGGCGGACATGTTAGGTTGCCTTGATCCAAAGGTGGTGCTATCGATGTCGGACAGCGCTCAACACCAGCTGGTGTTACCACCTCCAAAGAAAATGATGACCTGCCAATCACGCTGGCTGTTGCGGGTAAAGAGGTGGCAGGTCTGCGCCCCAAAACAGGTGTGACTGCTGTCCCCCCAGTCACAGAGGATGAAGAGGCCTCGGATGCACAAGATATGGCAGACGGTGGTCGGCCCGGCCGGCTAGGCTGCATTGTAGCACACTGAGCTTCCCACTGCAACTTATGCTTCATGTCCATGTGCCGGTTCATGCATGAAGTACTCAAACTATGTATTTTTTGGCCTCTACTTAGCTTTTGCTGACAAATGTTACAGATAACACGAGTTGGGTCATCTTTATCGATCTGAAAAAATGCCCAGGCTATGCAAGGCTTAGCACCCATGCGACCTGAAGAGCCACCACGACTTGTGGTGAGAGGCAGAGTTGTGTTTGAGGATGCAGTTGTTGACGTGCTTCCAGTACTACGTCTCTGTCCAGGAAGGCGCAACCTGACCTCGTCGTCACTAGCATCTTCCTCCACCTCCTCTGCTGACCTCATCTCTTGGCTGACTGTGGGTTGACAGTAAGTGGGATCTCCAACCTCATCATCATCACCCTGTGCGTTATCACACCCGTCGTCCTCAGAGCCAACCTGTTCCTGCCCTGACAAAAAACTAAAGTTGTCGCTCCAATCAGCTATTTGAGTCTTATCATCGTCTTCCTCATTGTCTCCACCAACAGGAGTTAAAGTTTGGGAATGAGGGTCTACATTATGGTCAGAACCTTCTGCGTCTGGTCCTGGATCCGACTCATAAAGATTCTGGGCATCAGTGCAGATCATTTCCTCGTCTGGATTCACAGAAGCGCTGGAGTCGACCTCTGATTCCCAGGCTATAGTATGAGTAAACAGCTCTGCAGACTCAACCATCTGTTCTACCTCATACTCAGACGGGCAGCTGGAGATTTGGGAGCTGTGAGGAAGCAAGTGCGATTGGGGTGACACCTTTGAGGACTGGAGTATTTGTGATGTTGAAGTTGATGTGGAGGAGAGCCCACTTAAAGGAGCACTTGATATCCGTTGAAGCACCTGCTGTTTTTGTGCCTCATCTGGAATTTGTAGCGATTGGCGTGGCCGTAAGAAAGGGATCTTATCACATTGTCCGCTAAAAGAAGTAGACATTTTAGTTTGGCTGGAAGATGGTCTTTCTTCTGCAGATGTTACTGTTGCTTTAACACCTACCCCACGGACACAACCTTTTTTCCCCTTCCCAACACGCCTATTCCCCTTTCCACCAGCAGCAGGCCTTTTTCCACTCATTTTGGTGGTTAACTAATTCACAACTCTGGAGTTGTTTGCACAAAAAAACAATGGATGGGAACCGAGCAGAGCTGAGTGGCCAAACTGTGGTATTAGGCCAAAACTATTGGCTGGGTTAGATGCAGAAAAAAATTATATTCAATTTGCAACCTGATGGAGGTCTGTATAGATGGACTAATACAACAAGTCCCACACACAGCTAGAAGCCCAATATTTTTTCAGAGGTAGATGCAGAAAAAAATATATTCAGTTTGCAACCTGATGGAGGTCTGTATAGATGGATTAATAGAACAAGTCCCACACACAGCTAGAAGCCCAATATTTTTTCAGAGGTAGATGCAGAAAAAAATTATATTCAGTTTGCAACCTTATGGAGGTCAGTATAGATGGACTAATAGAACAAGTCCCACACACAGCTAGAAGGCCAAATATTTTTTCAGAGGTAGATGCAGAAAAAAATTATATTCAGTTTGCAACCTTATGGAGGTCAGTATAGATGGACTAATAGAACAAGTCCCACACACAGCTAGAAGGCCAAATATTTTTTCAGAGGTAGATGCAGAAAAAAATTATATTCAGTTTGCAACCTTATGGAGGTCAGTATAGATGGACTAATAGAACAAGTCCCACACACAGCTAGAAGGCCATATATTTTGTCAGAGGTAGATGCAGAAAAAAATTATATTCAGTTTGCAACCTTATGGAGGTCAGTATAGATGGACTAATACAACAAGTCCCACACACAGCTAGAAGCCCAATATTTTTTCAGAGGTAGATGCAGAAAAAAATATATTCAGTTTGCAACCTGATGGAGGTCTATATAGATGGATTAATAGAACAAGTCCCACACACAGCAAGAAGCCCAATATTTTTTCAGAGGTAGATGCAGAAAAAAATATATTCAGTTTGCAACCTGATGGAGGTCTGTATAGATGGATTAATAGAACAAGTCCCACACACAGCTAGAAGCCCAATATTTTTTCAGAGGTAGATGAAGAAAAAAATATATGCAGTTTGCAACCTGATGGAGGTCAGTATAGATGGACTAGTACAACAAGTCCCACACACAGCTAGAAGCCCAATATTTTTTCAGAGCTAGATGCAGAAAAAAATTATATTCAATTTGCAACCTGATGGAGGTCAGTATAGATGGACTAATAGAACAAGTCCCACACAAAGCTAGAAGGCCAAATATTTTTTCAGAGGTAGATGCAGAAAAAAATTATATTCAGTTTGCAACCTTATGGAGGTCAGTATAGATGGACTAATAGAACAAGTCCCACACACAGCTAGAAGGCCAAATATTTTTTCAGAGGTAGATGCAGAAAAAAATTATATTCAGTTTGCAACCTTATGGAGGTCAGTAAAGATGGACTAATAGAACAAGTCCCACACACAGCTAGAAGGCCAAATATTTTGTCAGAGGTAGATGCAGAAAAAAATTATATTCAGTTTGCAACCTTATGGAGGTCAGTATAGATGGACTAATACAAGTCCCACACACAGCTAGAAGCCCAATATTTTTTCAGAGGTAGATGCAGAAAAAAATATATTCAGTTTGCAACCTGATGGAGGTCTGTATAGATGGATTAATAGAACAAGTCCCACACACAGCTAGAAGACCAATATTTTTTCAGAGGTAGATGCAGAAAAAAATATATTCAGTTTGCAACCTGATGGAGGTCTGTATAGATGGATTAATAGAACAAGTCCCACACACAGCTAGAAGCCCAATATTTTTTCAGAGGTAGATGAAGAAAAAAATATATGCAGTTTGCAACCTGATGGAGGTCAGTATAGATGGACTAGTACAACAAGTCCCACACACAGCTAGAAGCCCAAAATTTTTTCAGAGCTAGATGCAGAAAAAAATTATATTCAATTTGCAACCTGATGGAGGTCAGTATAGATGGACTAATAGAACAAGTCCCACACACAGCTAGAAGGCCAAATATTTTTTCAGAGGTAGATGCAGAAAAAAATTATATTCAGTTTGCAACCTTATGGAGGTCAGTATAGATGGACTAATAGAACAAGTCTCACACACTGCTAGAAGGCAAAATATTTTTTCAGAGGTAGATGCAGAAAAAAATTATATTCAGTTTGCAACCTTATGGAGGTCAGTATAGATGGCCTAATAGAACAAGTCCCACACACAGCTAGAAGGCCAAATATTTTTTCAGAGGTAGATGCAGAAAAAAATTATATTCAGTTTGCAACCTTATGGAGGTCAGTATAGATGGACTAATAGAACAAGTCCCACACACAGCTAGAAGGCCAAATATTTTTTCAGAGGTAGATGCAGAAAAAAATTATATTCAGTTTGCAACCTTATGGAGGTCAGTATAGATGGACTAATAGAACAAGTCCCACACACAGCTAGAAGGCCAAATATTTTTTCAGAGGTAGATGCAGAAAAAAATTATATTCAGTTTGCAACCTTATGGAGGTCAGTATAGATGGACTAATAGAACAAGTCCCACACACAGCTAGAAGGCCAAATATTTTTTCAGAGGTAGATGCAGAAAAAAATTATATTCAGTTTGCAACCTTATGGAGGTCAGTATAGATGGACTAATAGAACAAGTCCCACACACAGCTAGAAGGCCAAATATTTTTTCAGAGGTAGATGCAGAAAAAAATTATATTCAGTTTGCAACCTTATGGAGGTCAGTATAGATGGACTAATAGAACAAGTCCCACACACAGCTAGAAGGCCAAATATTTTTTCAGAGGTAGATGCAGAAAAAAATTATATTCAGTTTGCAACCTTATGGAGGTCAGTATAGATGGACTAATAGAACAAGTCCCACACACAGCTAGAAGGCCAAATATTTTTTCAGAGGTAGATGCAGAAAAAAATTATATTCAGTTTGCAACCTTATGGAGGTCAGTATAGATGGACTTATACAACAAGTCCCACACACAGCTAGAAGCCCAATATTTTTTCAGAGGTAGATGCAGAAAAAAATATATTCAGTTTGCAACCTGATGGAGGTCTGTATAGATGGATTAATAGAACAAGTCCCACACACAGCTAGAAGCCCAATATTTTTTCAGAGGTAGATGCAGAAAAAAATATATTCAGTTTGCAACCTGATGGAGGTCTGTATAGATGGATTAATAGAACAAGTCCCACACACAGATAGAAGCCCAATATTTTTTCAGAGGTAGATGAAGAAAAAAATATATGCAGTTTGCAACCTGATGGAGGTCAGTATGGATGGACTAGTACAACAAGTCCCACACACAGCTAGAAGCCCAATATTTTTTCAGAGCTAGATGCAGAAAAAAATTATATTCAATTTGCAACCTGATGGAGGTCAGTATAAATGGACTAATAGAACAAGTCCCACACACAGCTAGAAGGCCAAATATTTTTTCAGAGGTAGATGCAGAAAAAAATTATATTCAGTTTGCAACCTTATGGAGGTCAGTATAGATGGACTAATAGAACAAGTCCCACACACAGCTAGAAGGCCAAATATTTTTTCAGAGGTAGATGCAGAAAAAAATTATATTCAGTTTGCAACCTTATGGAGGTCAGTATAGATGGACTAATAGAACAAGTCCCACACACAGCTAGAAGGCCAAATATTTTTTCAGAGGTAGATGCAGAAAAAAATTATATTCTGTTTGCAACCTTATGGAGGTCAGTATAGATGGACTAATAGAACAAGTCCCACACACAGCTAGAAGGCCAAATATTTTTTCAGAGGTAGATGCAGAAAAAAATTATATTCAGTTTGCAACCTTATGGAGGTCAGTATAGATGGACTAATAGAACAAGTCCCACACACAGCTAGAAGGCCAAATATTTTTTCAGACGTAGATGCAGAAAAAAATTATATTCAGTTTGCAACCTTATGGAGGTCAGTATAGATGGACTAATAGAACAAGTCCCACACACAGCTAGAAGGCCAAATATTTTTTCAGAAGTAGATGCAGAAAAAAATTATATTCAGTTTGCAAACTTATGGAGGTCAGTATAGATGGACTAATAGAACAAGTCCCACACACAGCTAGAAGGCCAAATATTTTTTCAGAGGTAGATGCAGAAAAAAATTATATTCAGTTTGCAACCTTATGGAGGTCAGTATAGATGGACTAATAAAACAAGTCACACACACAGCTAGAAGGCCAAATATTTTGTCAGAGGTAGATGCAGAAAAAAATTATATTCAGTTTGCAACCTTATGGAGGTCAGTATAGATGGACTAATACAACAAGTCCCACACACAGCTAGAAGCCAAATATTTTTTCAGAGGTAGATGCAGAAAAAAATATATTCAGTTTGCAACCTGATGGAGTTCTGTATAGATGGATTAATAGAACAAGTCCCACACACAGCTAGAAGCCCAATATTTTTTCAGAGGTAGATGCAGAAAAAAATATATTCAGTTTGCAACCTGATGGAGGTCTGTATAGATGGATTAATAGAACAAGTCCCACACACAGATAGAAGCCCAATATTTTTTCAGAGGTAGATGAAGAAAAAAATATATGCAGTTTGCAACCCGATGGAGGTCAGTATAGATGGACTAGTACAACAAGTCCCACACACAGCTAGAAGCCCAATATTTTTTCAGAGCTAGATGCAGAAAAAAATTATATTCCATTTGCAACCTGATGGAGGTCAGTATAGATGGACTAATAGAACAAGTCCCACACACAGCTAGAAGGCCAAATATTTTTTCAGAGGTAGATGCAGAAAAAAATTATATTCAGTTTGCAACCTTATGGAGGTCAGTATAGATGGACTAATAGAACAAGTCCCACACACAGCTAGAAGGCCAAATATTTTTTCAGAGGTAGATGCAGAAAAAAATTATATTCAGTTTGCAACCTTATGGAGGTCAGTATAGATGGACTAATAGAACAAGTCCCACACACAGCTAGAAGGCCAAATATTTTGTCAGAGGTAGATGCAGAAAAAAATTATATTCAGTTTGCAACCTTATGGAGGTCAGTATAGATGGACTAATACAACAAGTCCCACACACAGCTAGAAGCCCAATATTTTTTCAGAGGTAGATGCAGAAAAAAATATATTCAGTTTGCAACCTGATGGAGGTCTGTATAGATGGATTAATAGAACAAGTCCCACACACAGCTAGAAGCCCAATATTTTTTCAGAGGTAGATGCAGAAAAAAATTATATTCAGTTTGCAACCTTATGGAGGTCAGTATAGATGGACTAATACAACAAGTCCCACACACAGCTAGAAGCCCAATATTTTTTCAGAGGTAGATGCAGAAAAAAATTATATTCAGTTTGCAACCTTATGGAGGTCAGTATAGATGGACTAATAGAACTAGTCCCACACACAGCTAGAAGGCCAAATATTTTTTCAGAGGTAGATGCAGAAAAAAATTATATTCAGTTTGCAACCTTAAGGAGGTCAGTTTAGATGGACTAATAGAACAAGTCCCACACACAGCTAGAAGGCCAAATATTTTTTCAGAGGTAGATGCAGAAAAAAATTATATTCAGTTTGCAACCTTATGGAGGTCAGTATAGATGGACTAATAGAACAAGTCCCACACACAGCTAGAAGGTTAAATATTTTTTCAGAGGTAGATGCAGAAAAAATTATATTCAGTTTGCAACCTTATGGAGGTCAGTATAGATGGACTAATAGAACAAGTCCCACACACAGCTAGAAGGCCAAATATTTTTTCAGAGGTAGATGCAGAAAAAAATTATATTCAGTTTGCAACCTTATGGAGGTCAGTATAGATGGACTAATAGAACAAGTCCCACACACAGCTAGAAGGCCAAATATTTTTTCAGAGGTAGATGCAGAAAAAAATTATATTCAGTTTGCAACCTTATGGAGGTCAGTATAGATGGACTAATAGAACAAGTCCCACACACAGCTAGAAGGCCAAATATTTTGTCAGAGGTAGATGCAGAAAAAAATTATATTCAGTTTGCAACCTTATGGAGGTCAGTATAGATGGACTAATACAACAAGTCCCACACACAGCTAGAAGCCCAATATTTTTTCAGAGGTAGATGCAGAAAAAAATATATTCAGTTTGCAACCTGATGGAGGTCTGTATAGATGGATTAATAGAACAAGTCCCACACACAGCTAGAAGCCCAATATTTTTTCAGAGGTAGATGCAGAAAAAAATATATTCAGTTTGCAACCTGATGGAGGTCTGTATAGATGGATTAATAGAACAAGTCCCACACACAGCTAGAAGCCCAATATTTTTTCAGAGGTAGATGAAGAAAAAAATATATGCAGTTTGCAACCTGATGGAGGTCAGTATAGATGGACTAGTACAACAAGTCCCACACACAGCTAGAAGCCCAATATTTTTTCAGAGCTAGATGCAGAAAAAAATTATATTCAATTTGCAACCTGATGGAGGTCAGTATAGATGGACTAATAGAACAAGTCCCACACACAGCTAGAAGGCCAAATATTTTTTCAGAGGTAGATGCAGAAAAAAATTATATTCAGTTTGCAACCTTATGGAGGTCAGTATAGATGGACTAATAGAACAAGTCCCACACACAGCTAGAAAGCCAAATATTTTTTTCAGAGGTAGATGCAGAAAAAAATTATTTTCAGTTTGCAACCTTATGGAGGTCAGTATAGATGGACTAATAGAACAAGTCCCACACACAGCTAGAAGGCCAAATATTTTTTCAGAGGTAGATGCAGAAAAAAATTATATTCAGTTTGCAACCTTATGGAGGTCAGTATAGATGGACTAATAGAACAAGTCCCACACACAGCTAGAAGGCCAAATATTTTTTCAGAGGTAGATGCAGAAAAAAATTATATTCAGTTTGCAACCTTATGGAGGTCAGTATAGATGGACTAATAGAACAAGTCCCACACACAGCTAGAAGCCCAATATTTTTTCAGAGGTAGATGCAGAAAAAAATATATTCAGTTTGCAACCTGATGGAGGTCTGTATAGATGGACTAATAGAACAAGTCCCACACACAGCTAGAAGCCCAATATTTTTTCAGAGGTAGATGAAGAAAAAAATATATGCAGTTTGCAACCTGATGGAGGTCAGTATAGATGGACTAGTACAACAAGTCCCACACACAGCTAGAAGCCCAATATTTTTTCAGAGCTAGATGCAGAAAAAAAATATATTCAATTTGCAACCTGATGGAGGTCAGTATAGATGGACTAATAGAACAAGTCCCACACACAGCTAGAAGGCCAAATATTTTTTCAGAGGTAGATGCAGAAAAAAATTATATTCAGTTTGCAACCTTATGGAGGTCAGTATAGATGGACTAATAGAACAAGTCCCACACACAGCTAGAAGGCCAAATATTTTTTCAGAGGTAGATGCAGAAAAAAATTATATTCAGTTTGCAACCTTATGGAGGTCAGTATAGATGGACTATAGAACAAGTCCCACACACAGCTAGAAGGCCAAATATTTTTTCAGAAGTAGATGCAGAAAAAAATTATATTCAGTTTGCAACCTTATGGAGGTCAGTATAGATGGACTAATAGAACAAGTCCCACACACAGCTAGAAGGCCAAATATTTTTTCAGAGGTAGATGCAGAAAAAAATTATATTCAGTTTGCAACCTTATGGAGGTTAGTATAGATGGACTAATAGAACAAGTCCCACACACAGCTAGAAGGCCAAATATTTTTTCAGAGGTAGATGCAGAAAAAAATTATATTCAGTTTGCAACCTTATGGAGGTCAGTATAGATGGACTAATAAAACAAGTCACACACACAGCTAGAAGGCCAAATATTTTGTCAGAGGTAGATGCAGAAAAAAATTATATTCAGTTTGCAACCTTATGGAGGTCAGTATAGATGGACTAATACAACAAGTCCCACACACAGCTAGAAGCCAAATATTTTTTCAGAGGTAGATGCAGAAAAAAATATATTCAGTTTGCAACCTGATGGAGGTCTGTATAGATGGATTAATAGAACAAGTCCCACACACAGCTAGAAGCCCAATATTTTTTCAGAGGTAGATGCAGAAAAAAATATATTCAGTTTGCAACCTGATGGAGGTCTGTATAGATGGATTAATAGAACAAGTCCCACACACAGCTAGAAGCCCAATATTTTTTCAGAGGTAGATGAAGAAAAAAATATATGCAGTTTGCAACCTGATGGAGGTCAGTATAGATGGACTAGTACAACAAGTCCCACACACAGCTAGAAGCCCAATATTTTTTCAGAGCTAGATGCAGAAAAAAATTATATTCAATTTGCAACCTGATGGAGGTCAGTATAGATGGACTAATAGAACAAGTCCCACACACAGCTAGAAGGCCAAATATTTTTTCAGAGGTAGATGCAGAAAAAAATTATATTCAGTTTGCAACCTTATGGAGGTCAGTATAGATGGACTAATAGAACAAGTCCCACACACAGCTAGAAGGCCAAATATTTTTTTAGAGGTAGATGCAGAAAAAAATTATATTCAGTTTGCAACCTTATGGAGGTCAGTATAGATGGACTAATAGAACAAGTCCCTCACACAGCTAGAAGGCCAAATATTTTGTCAGAGGTAGATGCAGAAAAAAATTATATTCAGTTTGCAACCTTATGGAGGTCAGTATAGATGGACTAATACAACAAGTCCCACACACAGCTAGAAGCCCAATATTTTTTCAGAGGTAGATGCAGAAAAAAATATATTCAGTTTGCAACCTGATGGAGGTCTGTATAGATGGATTAATAGAACAAGTCCCACACACAGCTAGAATCCCAATATTTTTTCAGAGATAGATGCAGAAAAAATTATATTCAGTTTGCAACCTTATGGAGGTCAGTATAGATGGACTAATACAACAAGTCCCACACACAGCTAGAAGCCCAATATTTTTTCAGAGGTAGATGTAGAAAAAAATTATATTCAGTTTGCAACCTTATGGAGGTCAGTATAGATGGACTAATAGAACTAGTCCCACACACAGCTAGAAGGCCAAATATTTTTTCAGAGGTAGATGCAGAAAAAAATTATATTCAGTTTGCAACCTTAAGGAGGTCAGTATAGATGGACTAATAGAACAAGTCCCACACACAGCTAGAAGGCCAAATATTTTTTCAGAGGTAGATGCAGAAAAAAATTATATTCAGTTTGCAACCTTATGGAGGTCAGTATAGATGGACTAATAGAACAAGTCCCACACACAGCTAGAAGGTTAAATATTTTTTCAGAGGTAGATGCAGAAAAAATTATATTCAGTTTGCAACCTTATGGAGGTCAGTATAGATGGACTAATAGAACAAGTCCCACACACAGCTAGAAGGCCAAATATTTTTTCAGAGGTAGATGCAGAAAAAAATTATATTCAGTTTGCAACCTTATGGAGGTCAGTATAGATGGACTAATAGAACAAGTCCCACACACAGCTACAAGGCCAAATATTTTTTCAGAGGTAGATGCAGAAAAAAATTATATTCAGTTTGCAACCTTATGGAGGTCAGTATAGATGGACTAATAGAACAAGTCCCACACACAGCTAGAAGGCCAAATATTTTGTCAGAGGTAGATGCAGAAAAAAATGATATTCAGTTTGCAACCTTATGGAGGTCAGTATAGATGGACTAATACAACAAGTCCCACACACAGCTAGAAGCCCAATATTTTTTCAGAGGTAGATGCAGAAAAAAATATATTCAGTTTGCAACCTGATGGAGGTCTGTATAGATGGATTAATAGAACAAGTCCCACACACAGCTAGAAGCCCAATATTTTTTCAGAGGTAGATGCAGAAAAAAATATATTCAGTTTGCAACCTGATTGAGGTCTGTATAGATGGATTAATAGAACAAGTCCCACACACAGCTAGAAGCCCAATATTTTTTCAGAGGTAGATGAAGAAAAAAATATATGCAGTTTGCAACCTGATGGAGGTCAGTATAGATGGACTAGTACAACAAGTCCCACACACAGCTAGAAGCCCAATATTTTTTCAGAGCTAGATGCAGAAAAAAATTATATTCAATTTGCAATCTGATGGAGGTCAGTATAGATGGACTAATAGAACAAGTCCCACACACAGCTAGAAGGCCAAATATTTTTTCAGAGGTAGATGCAGAAAAAAATTATATTCAGTTTTTAACCTTATGGAGGTCAGTATAGATGGACTAATAGAACAAGGCCCACACACAGCTAGAAGGCCAAATATTTTTTCAGAGGTAGATGCAGAAAAAAATTATTTTCAGTTTGCAACCTTATGGAGGTCAGTATAGATGGACTAATAGAACAAGTCCCACACACAGCTAGAAGGCCAAATATTTTTTCAGAGGTAGATGCAGAAAAAAATTATATTCAGTTTGCAACCTTATGGAGGTCAGTATAGATGGACTAATAGAACAAGTCCCACACACATCTAGAAGGCCAAATATTTTTTCAGAGGTAGATGCAGAAAAAAATTATATTCAGTTTGCAACCTTATGGAGGTCAGTATAGATGGACTAATAGAACAAGTCCCACACACAGCTAGAAGCCCAATATTTTTTCAGAGGTAGATGCAGAAAAAAATATTTTCAGTTTGCAACCTGATGGAGGTCTGTATAGATGGATTAATAGAACAAGTCCCACACACAGCTAGAAGCCCAATATTTTTTCAGAGGTAGATGAAGAAAAAAATATATGCAGTTTGCAACCTGATGGAGGTCAGTATAGATGGACTAGTACAACAAGTCCCACACACAGCTAGAAGCCCAATATTTTTTCAGAGCTAGATGCAGAAAAAAATTATATTCAATTTGCAACCTGATGGAGGTCAGTATAGATGGACTAATAGAACAAGTCCCACACACAGCTAGAAGGCCAAATATTTTTTCAGAGGTAGATGCAGAAAAAAATTATATTCAGTTTGCAACCTTATGGAGGTCAGTATAGATGGACTAAAAGAACAAGTCCCACACACAGCTAGAAGGCCAAATATTTTTTCAGAGGTAGATGCAGAAAAAAATTATATTCAGTTTGCAACCTTATGGAGGTCAGTATAGATGGACTAATAGAACAAGTCCCACACACAGCTAGAAGGCTAAATATTTTTTCAGAGGTAGATGCAGAAAAAAATTATATTCAGTTTGCAACCTTATGGAGGTCAGTATAGATGGACTAATAGAACAAGTCCCACACACAGCTAGAAGGCCAAATATTTTTTCAGAGGTAGATGCAGAAAAAAATTATATTCAGTTTGCAACCTTATGGAGGTCAGTATAGATGGACTAATAGAACAAGTCCCACACACAGCTAGAAGGCCAAATATTTTTTCAGAGGTAGATGCAGAAAAAAATTATATTCAGTTTGCAACCTTATGGAGGTTAGTATAGATGGACTAATAGAACAAGTCCCACACACATCTAGAAGGCCAAATATTTTTTCAGAAGTAGATGCAGAAAAAAATTATATTCAGTTTGCAACCTTATGGAGGTCAGTATAGATGGACTAATAGAACAAGTCCCACACACAGCTAGAAGGCCAAATATTTTTTCAGAGGTAGATGCAGAAAAAAATTATATTCAGTTTGCAACCTTATGGAGGTTAGTATAGATGGACTAATAGAACAAGTCCCACACACAGCTAGAAGGCCAAATATTTTTTCAGAGGTAGATGCAGAAAAAAATTATATTCAGTTTGCAACCTTATGGAGGTCAGTATAGATGGACTAATAGAACAAGTCCCACACACAGCTAGAAGGCCAAATATTTTGTCAGAGGTAGATGCAGAAAAAAATTATATTCAGTTTGCAACCTTATGGAGGTCAGTATAGATGGACTAATACAACAAGTCCCACACACAGCTAGAAGCCCAATATTTTTTCAGAGGTAGATGCAGAAAAAAATATATTCAGTTTTCAACCTGATGGAGGTCTGTATAGATGGATTAATAGAACAAGTCCCACACACAGCTAGAAGCCCAATATTTTTTCAGAGGTAGATGCAGAAAAAAATATATTCAGTTTGCAACCTGATGGAGGTCTGTATAGATGGATTAATAGAACAAGTCCCACACACAGCTAGAAGCCCAATATTTTTTCAGAGGTAGATGAAGAAAAATATATATGCAGTTTGCAACCTGATGGAGGTCAGTATAGATGGACTAGTACAACAAGTCCCACACACAGCTAGAAGCCCAATATTTTTTCAGAGCTAGATGCAGAAAAAAATTATATTCAATTTGCAACCTGATGGAGGTCAGTATAGATGGACTAATAGAACAAGTCCCACACACAGCTAGAAGGCCAAATATTTTTTCAGAAGTAGATGCAGAAAAAAATTATATTCAGTTTGCAACCTTATGGAGGTCAGTATAGATGCACTAATAGAACAAGTCCCACACACAGCTAGAAGGCCAAATATTTTTTCAGAGGTAGATGCAGAAAAAAATTATATTCAGTTTGCAACCTTATGGAGGTCAGTATAGATGGACTAATAGAACAAGTCCCACACACAGCTAGAAGGCCAAATATTTTTTCAGAAGTAGATGCAGAAAAAAATTATATTCAGTTTGCAACCTTATGGAGGTCAGTATAGATGGACTAATAGAACAAGTCCCACACACAGCTAGAAGGCCAAATATTTTTTCAGAGGTAGGTGCATAAAAAAATATATTCAGTTTGCAACCTGATGGAGGTCTGTATAGATGGATTAATAGAACAAGTCCCACACACAGCTAGAAGCCCAATATTTTTTCAGAAGTAGATGAAGAAAAAAATATATGCAGTTTGCAACCTGATGGAGGTCAGTATAGATGGACTAGTACAACAAGTCCCACACACAGCTAGAAGCCCAATATTTTTTCAGAGCTAGATGCAGAAAAAAATTATATTCAATTTGCAACCTGATGGAGGTCAGTATAGATGGACTAATAGAATGATGCTATGCCCAAAAGATTTTACTTCACTAGGTGCAGTAAAAAAATTGGTATTCTATACACAGGTGGTATATCTTGCAACACAGATAGGCTACTCCACTGACTAACACACTCTGCAATAGGCCAAAAAGGATTAGCTTTGCTAGATTCAGCCAAATGCTGTGAAAAAAACTTGCACAGCACTGGCACAGACCTGCCTGGCAAAAACTGATAGGAACTGATGTAACCTAGTCCTGAAAAGGACTCCAATTACAATTAGTCTTTACTCCCACAATCTATCTATTTAAGAGCACAGACCTGCCTGATAAAAGTCGTAGGAAATGCTGTAACCTAGTCCTTAAAAGGACTGCAATCACAACTATTCCCTACTCCCAAGCTATCTGTAGATTTGTGCGAAAATTGGCTTGAAATTAATAAGGTATAGCGCACACAGCAACAGCGGTGCCGTCTAACACGCAGCTGCAGCAGTGAGAAAATGGTGGCGACGGGGAAAATGGCTTGGTCTTATAGGGCAAGGACATGTGACATACACTGCCAATGACACATGCCCTTGCTTGTGTGAAAAAAAGCACTTCGCTCCGTGTGTGCGCTGCTGATAGGCTGACAGATTGCACCTCCCCACTGCAAATGCGGGAAAGAGAAAAAAAAATGGAGATCTTCATTGTTCCTGCAGAGATCCATCCCCTGCCCCTCCCCCCACCCCGCTGTACACTCAAACTGCGTATTAACATTAATTTTCATCATTACTGAGAAAAAATCCAGTTATGATTTTGGTGCACGAACAGTTATCGAACATAACCTCGAACAGCCGAATTTTTCTCAAATTGTTCGTGTTCGCCGAACGGCTCGAACACCGCCCAAAACAGCTCGAATTTGAGATTGGCGAACAGTTCGAGTAGAACAACGCTCATCTCTACTGAAGACACTAACCCGGACACGGAGTCCGAGGCTGTGGGGACATCCAGGTCCAGCAGCAGAATCCAACCGGCAGGGGATTCCATGTCCTCTGGCCTTAGAAACCCGAAGGCACGGTCACAAGCAAGGGACCAGCGCCGCCATCGTGAAGCGGAGGCTAACGGAAGGCCCCAAGTCACCGGCCATACGGGTGAGCACCACACGGTATACTCAGGGACGTGGGCTACTTCTACCCGCATAGAGCAAGGTAGCCAGGAAAGAGTGCAGATAGTCGGGGAGGCCTACAACTCCACCTGGCCAGGGGAGATCCTGCTTGCTCACAGACTGACCAGGCCCCTACGGCTAAACAGTACTCCCGGGAGGGTCTGCTTTATACCATCAGTAAAGACCCTGAACTGCACCACACGTCTCTGTGTTTGATCGCCGCACCAGCACCATTACTACTGGGACGCTCACACCATCACTCCCATCTTCCACACTAGCTGCCCTGAGGCAATACTTTTCCCATGGGGAGTGTTTCCATACTCGGCTGCGCAAATTACATCAGCCTCAGCGGTCTGAAGCGCAGCGGCGGTCCCCACTGAACGCAATCCACGGGTGACGTAGTCGGACATTGTTATTACTTAAGACTGCCACTGATTTGACCGCCCTGGGCACGGACCGGGTCACCGCCACACTGAGACTACAACCCCCAGAGATCCGGCTCCGGGTATCCCCCTGCACAGCACAGGCCCAGGGGGCGCGTCACTCTCTGCTCACAATCAAAGAGGATGCATTGCAGGCAGAGCACAATGAGATGGAGCAAGGAACCATACAGGGTGATTACACACAGCCCAGGCTCATCTCATCACAACGTGGATTGGGTGACAATGAGGAAGAGGAGGAGGAGGAGGAAGAACAGGAGCTAGTGACGCACCCCTGGGCCTTCGTCGCGCGGCATCGCGCGCACGGGAGATTACCCGGAGCCGGATCTGTTGAGGGTTGTAGTATCGTGGCGGTGACCCGGTCCATGCCCAGGGAGTCAAACTGAGCGGCGCTGTATTAGCGGTAGATGTTGGACGACTACGCCACCCGTTGAGTACAGCTAAGGAGCTGCTGCTGCAGGGCAGACCGCTGAGGCCGGTGGTAGGATTGTGCAGCGTGATAGTATAACCCCCAACGGGAGGGGTATGGCCTCAGGGCAGCCGACGTGGATGATGGGGGTAGCAGGAACCACTCGGAGATGGTACGGTGTAGTTCAGGGTCTTTACTGGTGACAAAGATAGACCCTCCCGGAGTACTGGCTAGCGATTGGGGCCTGGTCAGTCCTTGAGCAGATGGGATCTCCCCTGGCCAGGCGGAGTTGTAGGCCTCCCAAACTAACTGTACTCTTCTGGCTACCTTGCTAGAGGCGGGTATAAGTAGCCCACGTCCCTGAGTGTACCGTGTGGTGCTCACCCGTATGGCCGGTGACTCGGGGCCTTCTAGTAGCTTCCGCTCCACGACGGCGGTGCTGGTCCCATGCGTGTGACTGTGCCTTCAGGTTTCTTGGCCAGAGGACCTGGAATCCCCTGCCTGACGGATTCTGCTGCTGGGTAGGAGTTAGTCCCCACAGCCTCGGACTCCGGGTCCGGTAAGAAATCTTCTCAGTCAGGGCGAGCTCTGCAGCTGCCAGCCCCTGACTCCTTGTAACACTGCTCCCACCGAGCTCCTGATGTTCTGTTCC
This sequence comes from Phyllobates terribilis, assembly GCF_046119375.1. Lineage (NCBI taxonomy): Eukaryota > Metazoa > Chordata > Amphibia > Anura > Dendrobatidae > Phyllobates > Phyllobates terribilis. The sequence goes on along the minus strand of NW_027362772.1, from coordinate 192,209,948 downwards.
TATATTTGCTTCTTTTCTCTGTCTCTACTTCTTCTCTACTCACTAACCCTGCCTCAGCCCTAGGTTTATCTAGGGGAAGTTCTTCCCCTCCCAGGACTGGGCAGGAGGTGTGGCATGCATAGGATCCCTGACCAAGAGACCTCCCACCTGCTCTCAGACATAACATTGCTGTTACTGTGGAAACCAGACCCCTGGGGTGCCACATTCCCCCCTAGTGAAATTTAGTACTCCGGGACTAAACATATTTTAGAAAAACATAACAAGATATAACAATAACAATACAATAAAGAAACACATAAAGGTGGTCACGGCATGTCCGTAACCGGGTGCAGTCTTTGAAGAAAGCAAGGTGTCCATTTCACCAAAACAGGGAGACGTAACCAGGTAGGGGTCTGTCCTGCCCCGAGTCCTTAACAGTCTTTAGTCCGTCCTGGGTTACGCTCCAACTATGTACACAGGATTCCCGGTAAATCCACCAAAGACTCCTATAAACAACTAGAAACACATAATTATACACAAGCAACAAGAAAAACAGGTAACCACAAATAAAACAATTTATACACTTCAAATCCTCCAACGTGCGGGTAACTGGCCTCTAGTGGCCCTAGTGGACCTACGGAGCTGACTGTCTGGCCCTGAACTACAGGGTGTAGGAGCTGTTAAGGGTAAACTGGGCAGCGGTCTACGGGCCCTTTGGCTCACTAGGGATATGGCAGGCTCACTGCAAGCAGAGGGTTGATCCTCCTGGTCTGCTGGTGTGGGGTCTTCTGCCTCCTGGACCGGCTGTTCTTCCAGCTCTACCTGTTGCTCCGTAGGTGCTTGGGATGCTGGTTGGAGGAAGGTGAGTACGGGTACCACAACTGCACCATTGACTTGAGTCCAAGACCGAGGGAAGTCTCCGAGCACAGTACTAACCATATCTTCCCTTTCCTCTACGGGTCGATGGTCTTCCTGTTCCTCTTCAGGGTTCCGTAGCTGTTCGGGACACTTCTTCAGGTGATCCCGGGATACAATGGCTATGGTCTCCCCTCCGTCTTTACTGATGGTACAGACTTTCGGGTTCTCGTGGCTTGAGGGCAGTACGGTGTACGGGTCCTTCTCCCACTGGTCGTCCAACTTGTGGAGCCGTCTTTTCCTCTTCAAGACCTGCTCTCCGGGTACCAGGGGAACAGCGGGAGCATACTGGTTGTAAGTTTTCTCTTGTCTTTCCCTAGCCTGACAGAGACTTCGCTCCACGCTCTCCTGTACTTTCCGGTACTGCTGCTGCCTCTCTGTGTCCCAGTCTGCTTCTGGTGAAGTGTCCTCGGGTGTCAGGACTCCCATTTCCAGGTCAACAGGTAACTTACCAGGTCTCGCCCTCATTAGGTAAGCCGGGGTACAGTTGGTGGAACCTACCGGGATGTGGTTGTATAGGTCCACTAGATCGGGCAGCTTCTCAGGCCACAGACTGCGTTCTTCCAGGGGCAACGTTTTCAGGAGATCCATTACCACCTGGTTCATTTTCTCACAAAGTCCATTAGTTTGCGGATGATAGGGTGTCGTCCTTATCTTCCGGCAGCCATACAGATTGCAGAATTCCTGGAAGACCTCCGCTTCAAAGGCAGGTCCCTGGTCCGTCAGCACTTGGTCCGGGTACCCGTGTGGACGGCAGAAGTGCTGCTGGAAGGCTCTAGCTGCTGTTTGAGCCGTTAAGTCCTTAACGGGGACGACAACCAAGAACCGGGAGTAATGATCCACAATGGTTAACGCGTAGACGTAGCCACTTCTGCTTGGGGTCAGTTTTACATGATCCAAGGCTACCAGTTCCAACGGCTGCCGGGTGACGATGGACTGCAGGGGAGTCTTCTGGCTGGCACGGTCCTTCCTTCTTAGGTTGCACGGGCCACAGTCTCTGCACCACCTCTCGATGGTTCCCCTCATGCCTACCCAGTGGAACCGCCCACGCAGCAGGAACTCCAGCTTCTTCCATCCGAAGTGTCCAGCCCCGTCGTGGTATGCTTCCATCACCATGGCTGCGTCTCTCCGTGGCACCACTACTTGCCAGATTAGTTCATGCGTCCGGGAGTTAACCATTCTGCGGCACAACTTCCCCTTGTAAAGGAACAGTCGACTCTTCTCAGCCCACAGTTGCTTGGCTTCCTCCGGAGCGTCTGGGTCAAGGCGAGCCTCTGGCCGAGTCAGCATCTCCTTCACCAGCCGGACGGCAGGGTCACTGTCTTGCGTTTCCTCCCAGTTGTAGTGAGGCAAGGGGTTAAACGTAGCGGCTTGCTTACTCCTTACCCGATGGGAATACTGGATAGTCCCATGACGGTGGAACGCGGGGAGTTCGACTTCTTCCAGTCCCTCTGGATCTTCTCCTACGTCCGGTAGGTTTGGCATCCTGGACAGGGCGTCCGCGTTGGTATTGGAGCGTCCTGCCCGGTATTTGATGGTGAACTCGTAGTTGGACAGGCGGGCCATCCATCTCTGCTCTAGGGCACCGAGTCTTGCCGTGTTCAGGTGTCTCAACGGGTTGTTATCCGTGTACACGACGAACCGGGAAGAAGCGAGGTAGTGCTTAAAGCGTTCGGTGACTGCCCACACCACTGCCAGGAACTCTAGCTTAAATGAGCTGTAATTCTCAGGGTTTCTTTCGGTGGGTCGCAGTTTTCGGCTGGCGTAAGCGATTACTCGCTCTTTCCCCTGCTGGATCTGGGACAGCACGGCTCCTAGCCCGATGTTACTTGCGTCGGTGTAGAGGATAAAGGGCTGGCTGTAATCCGGGTACGCCAGGATTTCATCCCCCGTGAGGGCCATCTTCAGCTGGCGGAAGGACTCTTCTTCCAACTTCTCCCATCTGAAGGGCGGCTTCTGGTTCTTGGCCTTCCGGGACTGGCCTATCAGGAGGTCCTGCATAGGAGCTGCCTTTTTGGTGAAACCGGGGATGAACCTGCGGTAGTAGCCTACCAACCCGAGGAACTGCCGCACTTCCTTTACACTGGAGGGACTTGGCCATTCCTTAATTGCGGTGATCTTATCAGGGTCGGGAGCCACTCTGTCAGCGCTCACCACGTGTCCCAGGTACTGCACCTTTGGTTTCAGGAGGTGACACTTGGAGGGTTTCACCTTTAGGCCGTAGCTTGCCAGAGCTTCGAACACTTCCGCCAGGTGTTTCAGGTGGTCCTCATAAGTCTTAGAATATACGATGACATCGTCCAGGTACAACAGGACCGTCTCGAAGTTTCTGTGGCCCAGACAGCACTCCATTAATCGTTGGAAGGTTCCTGGTGCGTTGCAGAGTCCGAACGGCATGCAGGTAAACTCGCTAAGTCCCATCGGGGTGGTGAATGCGGTCTTCTCCCGGTCCGCCTTTGCTACAGGAACCTGCCAGTACCCACTAGTGAGATCCAAGGTAGAGAAGAAGTTAGCAGATCTTAAAGCAGCCAAAGACTCCTCTATCCTTGGTAAGGGGTATGTATCCTTGTGTGTGATACGGTTGATTTTCCGGTAATCTGCACACATCCTCATGGTGTTGTCTTTCTTTTTGACTAAGACTAGTGGAGCTGCCCAGGGGCTACAGCTATCCCTGATCACCCCAGCCTCCTTCATGTCTCTAAGCATCCCCTTGGCGTGTTGGGAGTGTGCAGGGGGTACGGGTCGATACCACTCTTTTATGGGAGGATGGTCTCCCGTGGGGATGTGGTGTTCTACCCCCTTGACTCGCCCGAAGTCTAACGGGTGTTTACTAAACACTCTCTCGTACTCTTGAACCACCCGATAGACTCCCTGTTTCTGGTGTGAGGGAGTGGAGTCAGTACCCAAATGTAGTTGCTGACACCAGTCCTCCATTGTTTTCTTAGAGCCGTTACCTTCCTCCGGGTGACATGGAGGCAAGGGTTCCACAGATTGTATAGCATTTTGGTTAATGGTATATAATTTGGCTAGCGTGGCATACCGGGGCAGGTACACTTCCCTCTTCCCGATATTGATTATGCGAACGGGCACCCTCCCATGGCGTACATTAACCACCCCCCGTGCTGTCAAGATGGTGGGCCTACTGTCTGAGTAAACTGGTTCTACCATTGCCTGGTAATCTCTACCTCTCAGACCAATAGCTGCCCGGCACCAAATCATCATTTCACTTTTTGGGGGCATGGCAATAGGGAAAGGGACACACATTCTCACGCTACCAATCTCACCGCCGGAGAGTTCCACCTGTTGCCGTCGCATCAGTGCCCGGATCTCTTTTTGGAGCACTCGCTGCTCGCCGGAGCTGGCGTTCTTGGCAACCTGCTGTAAAAGGAAAATCACCTCTGCAAGACAATTTTCAATTACATTAGTTCCTAGATTTATCTTTTGGTGACTCTCGTGTTTGTCAATGTCTACAATGATCAGTCCCTGTGCTGCCAGTTCAACTCTACCAATTTTAATGGTCACCTCTTTAAATCCGATCTGTGGCACGGGCTGACCATTGCTGGCGATGATACTCAAGTCGTCGTCAGGGTAGCGGGTAATATCCGAGTCATTCCAGTACTGCTTGAAGAGCACGTACGGGATGGTGGTGACCTGTGACCCGGTGTCCAGTAGGGCACTCATAGGAATGCCATCCAGTACCACAGGCAAGACTGGACGTCCTCCCACATATTTGTCGCGCCAGTTCGATGGGCCTGATGATCTTTTTCCTAGGGGTTGGCCCTCTACCCTAGGTTGTGCCAGTTTAAAGGACAGTACCTTGCCATATGTCCGGGTTGATTACAGCGGCGGCAGATGGGTCGTCCGTCCTCGTGGTATCGGTCGCTGGGTCTTCCTCTGGCCGGTGGGGTCCTCCTTGGTCGACGCCACGGGATGTCCTCCGGTCCGGATGCCAGCTGGATCTTCCCTGGAGTAGAAACCTGTAAAGACTGCACAGTTCGGGTTAGCGTAGCAACGCTTTTAGCTAGCTCTTGGACCTGATGGTGCAGGTCTGGAGCCGGGTCATTGCTCAAAGCCTGCGCATCAGCTCCCACAGGCCCTGCCGACAAGGGCGCCGCCTCCTGGTGGTAAGTGGTAGCGGGGCGTCTGGGGGTCACAACGCCACCTGGTGCCGGTTCTCGGAGCACCCGGATGGCTCTGTCCTTGAACTGTGCAAATCCCAGATGAGGGTCCTGTAAGGCCATTGCCCGCAACTCGGTTCGGTGGGCATTGCAATATAAACCCTCTATAAATTGTTCAGTCAACAGCCTGTCCTCGTCTCCCACGCCATCAGGGTCGGTCTGCTTAATGGCTCTCAGGGCTTCTTGTAGGTTTAATGCATAGTCCCTTATACTCTCATGTGCCCGCTGTTTGCACCCGTAGAATCTGAGCTTGATCTCGGCTGAGGTGCGGGTATCAAAGGTGTCCCTCAGCCGGGCCAGTATCCCTGCGACAGTCCTCCCCCCAGGTGGCCAGGACTTTACCTCCCTTTGGGCTGCCCCAGTTAATTGGGCCACCAGGATGCTCACTTTTTGCTCTTCTGTAAGGGGGTACACCTGGAAGAGGCTATCCAGCTTTTCTCTAAAGTCATGCAGGGTATGCGATTCCCCTGAGTACTGGGGTAGCCAGGCTGCCCCCGGGATATAGGGCATGGTGAAAGGCATGACCGCAACAGCGGTGGCGCTGGCGGGGGTTGAAGCGGTGAAGCTCTCCTCCGTATCCGACATCCTTCTCCCCCCTAGTGGACCGTGGCCTACCTTGTGATGATCCTCTTCCGTAGGCCGCGGCTCCGCAGTGGATCGTCAGGGTTGAGGACCTTCCGTCGCGCTCCTGTGACGTCGGCGTCTGCTGGGCTCCTTCCAGGACCTTACGCAACGTCCGGACGTGAGGCGGGACTTCAGTTCTCGCGCGCTTTCGGAGTCCACGCCCCTCTTCTTCCCGCGCGGCGTCCTCAAGATGGCGTCCAATGGCGGGAAACCTCCACGGATGGCGGGAAGAAGGCCGAAGATGGCGCCGGATGGCGGGAAAACTTCGCGGATGGCGGGAAGAATGTAGAAGATGGCGCCGGATGGCGGGAATCTTCACCACTGGTAAGTTTGAACAGTCTTTTTTCAGGCACGCAGTACCCGGTGGTTGCGGGCACGAAATCCTGCCGACTACGCCAAAAGTTGACGCACCCCTGGGCCTTCGTCGCGCGGCATCGCGCGCACGGGATCTTACCCGGAGCCGGATCTGTTGAGGGTTGTAGTCTCGTGGCGGTGACCCGGTCCGTGCCCAGGGAGTCAAACTGAGCGGTGCTGTATTAGCGGTAGATGTTGGACGACTACGCCACCCGTTGAGTACAGCTAAGGAGCTGCTGCTGCAGGGCAGACCGCTGAGGCCGGTGGTAGGATTGTGCAGCGTGATAGTATAACCCCCAACGGGAGGGGTATGGCCTCAGGGCAGCCGACATGGATGATGGGGGTAGCAGGAACCACTCGGAGACGGTACGGTGTAGTTCAGGGTCTTTACTGGTGACAAAGATAGACCCTCCCGGAGTACTGGCTAGCGATTGGGGCCTGGTCAGTCCTTGAGCAGATGGGATCTCCCCTGGCCAGGCGGAGTTGTAGGCCTCCCAAACTAACTGTACTCTTCTGGCTACCTTGCTAGAGGCGGGTATAAGTAGCCCACGTCCCTGAGTGTACCGTGTGGTGCTCACCCGTATGGCCGGTGACTCGGGGCCTTCTAGTAGCTTCCGCTCCACGACGGCGGTGCTGGTCCCATGCGTGTGACCGTGCCTTCGGGTTTCTTGGCCAGAGGACCTGGAATCCCCTGCCTGACGGATTCTGCTGCTGGGTAGGAGTTAGTCCCCACAGCCTCGGACTCCGGGTCCGGTAAGAAATCTTCTCAGTCAGGGCGAGCTCTGCAGCTACCAGCCCCTGACTCCTTGTAACACTGCTCCCACCGAGCTCCTGATGTTCTGTTCCTATATTTGCTTCTTTTCTCTGTCTCTACTTCTTCTCTACTCACTAACCCTGCCTCAGCCCTAGGTTTATCTAGGGGAAGTTCTTCCCCTCCCAGGACTGGGCAGGAGGTGTGGCATGCATAGGATCCCTGACCAAGAGACCTCCCACCTGCTCTCAGACATAACATTGCTGTTACTGTGGAAACCAGATCCCTGGGGTGCCACACTAGTTTTATGCGCTATAGACGGTACTACCTGCACAACTGTCACACCGTCTGTTCAGCGTGGATGGCCAGAGGACAGAGAGGAGGAGGAGCGCATGGTCAGTTGTCCTCTTGGTGAGGACACGGAAGTCTTGGCTGTCAGCAGTCTGGCACGCATAGCTTAGTTTATGTTACGCTGCCTTTCCCATGACCCTCGCGGTCTCAAAATTTTGGGTGACAGTCATTACTGATTGGTGACACTTCTTGACCCACACTACACTGTGTTCCAAATTATTATGCAAATAATATTTTCTCAGATTTTCCCAAATTACCTATATGAATTGCAGTCATTGTAATTTTCCAGTCAAATAACTATTAGAGTACAATTGAAAGGTTTTTGTACAAACTGCCTATGATAACAGTATATTTTAAAAAAAATAAAAAACTCAAACTGCACTCAAAATGCATGTTCCAAATTATTATGCACAGCAGAGTTTTCAACCTTTTCATTTTAATAAAGAACCAAAAAATGGTCATTTTTGAAATTATAAGCATTAGCAGGTTATTACAAACTGAAATCAAAGTTTTCAACTCAAAACATTATTCTAGGTGATGTTACATTTGCACATAGGACCGCTTGTTCGAAAGGAGCTTCTGAACTCTCTCGTCCATTGAATTTGTCAGGTTTTGGATGGTTTCTGCTTTAATTGTTTAGCATGAGGACAGAATACCCTCCCAGAGCTGTTGCTTAGATGTGAACTGCCTCCCACCATTATAGACACTCCTTTTGATGATGCTCCAGAGGTTCTCATGGGGTTGAGGTCAGGGGAGCATGTGTGCCACACCATAAGTTTGTCCCCTTTTATGCCCATAGCAGCCAGAGATGCAGATGTGTTATGTGCAGCATGAGACGGGGCATTATCATGCATGAAAATGATCTTGCTGCGGAATACACGGTTCTTCTTGAAACATGGAAGGAAGTGCTGTTTGAAAAACTGAACATACATTATGGAGTTCATCTTTACCCCTTCAGGGATCCTAAAAGGGCCGACAATCTCTCTCCCCATGATTCCAGCCCAAAACATTACTCCACCTCCTCCTTGTTAGCGCCGTAGCCATGTTTGCATGGGGTGTCCATCAACCAGTCATCCTCCACTCCATCCATCTGGACCATCGAGATCATTTCATGCATAAATTTTGGCAGCCATTGGACTCACTGCACACCCTATAACTGTTTGGCAGACTCGCTCCTTTCTAATGGGAACATGTCGTTACTGTGGCTCAGCTCTTTGTGTCTTTAAATTGTTAGTTGGGTTTTTCCTAAATTTTGGCAGCCGTTGGACTCACTGCATATAGTTGGTTCAGCTCTCCACAGGTAGAGCTAAGCTCCAGGACGGAGCTGTGATGATTATAGATGAGGTAGATGTTGCTGTGCAGTGTGGTGCAGGGGATGGTGCAGATAATAATGCTAGGACACAGTGGAGCGCAGTCTTCAAGGCTTACTCACAGTTGATGAACTCCAGTTTACCAGTACTAGAGTAACCTCCTATGTTATCCTGCGTTCACCAAGGAAGGGGTTCAGCAATCTCTGAAGTAACTCAGGAGTACTTAAATGAGACCCCGTTGTATGTGCCTTCCTCAGTCGTCTTCCTGCGCTGGCTCACACCCTCCTGCCCTTCGCCTCACAATCAGTGTCCCAAGCCGGTAGCCTCGGATCTTGTCGGGCGACCTGCAGTCCCCTTGACCCTCTGTGGCCACCTTTTCGGCAATGTAATTGTGGTGGTTGGCAGCTGCACCCTGAAAGGACAGCAGCTTCCTGTTTCTAGCTGAGCCTTGTAGTTCTCCACTAGTTTAGGGGCCGGTCCCCTCTGCAGCCTGATCCCTCTACTTTCCTGCAGATTCAGGCGCACAGGTGGAATCCGCACTTCTCATGCCCCTAGGATCACTTCTGTTCCTCTTGGAGCCTTCCTCTGCTCCCGTCCTCTCTCTCTCTTTCCTGGGCCTCTCAGGATAGGCCCCACTCCTCTCAACTCCTGCTCCAAGCACTGGAGCCAGGAGTCTGGACCTCCTCCACTGCTCTCCTGAGCAGGACTGGCTGCTTCTAGATGGTACCATTCCTTCTTATACTCCTTTGAAGTGCACCCCTAAACTACTTCCTCCACCCACACCCAATACATGGTTCCACCCTCCAGATAGGGACCAGGGACTGTGCTCTCCCTTAGGAGCAATCTCGCCCTTCCCTTTGAAGTGGAGTGTAATGAATGCAAGTGTGTGGGTCCCGGGCAGTACTCCATCCTTACCTGAGAGTGGGGTACCACACCTCTGGATGAGATGCAGTACCTCTGTGGCGACTGAACCCGCAGGAGGGCCACAGGTGTGTTTTAAATTGTTAGTGGGGGTTTTCCTAAATTTTGGCAACCGTTGGACTCACTGCATACCCTATTACTGTTTAAAGAACTATCTTCTTTCTAATGGGAACATGTCGTTACTGTGGCCCAGCTCTATGTGTCCTTAAATTGTTAGTAGGGTTTTTCCTAAATTTTGGCAGCCGTTGGACTCACTGCATACAATATAACTGTGTAGCAGACCCTCTCCTTTCTAATGGGAACATGTCGTTACTGTGGCCCAGCTCTATGTGTCTTTAAATTCTTAATAGGATTTTTCAAACCTTTTGGCAGCCGTTGGACTCACTGCATACCCTTTAACTACAAACCCTGGCAAAAATTATGGAATCACCAGGCTCGGAGGATGTTCATTCAGTTGTTTAGTTTCGTGCCATGTCTGTGATCTGCTTTTTTTCAACAACATTAAAGTCATTTCAAATGGCCACTTTAGGGCTTTAAGAAACAGTAAAAGAAATCAAGATAAAAAATGTGGTACTCAGTAAGGGTAATTTTTTTCAGACCAAGTAGAGGGAAAAAATTACGGAATCACTAAATTTTGAGGAAAAAATTATGTAATCATGAAAAACAATCACACAAAAGAACACTCCAATACATCACTAGTATTTTGTTGCACCACCTCTGGCTTTAATAACAGCTTGCAGTCTTTGAGGCATGGACTTAATGAGTGACAAACAGTACTCTTCATCAATCTGGCTCCAACTTTCTCTGATTGCTGTTGCCAGATCAGCTTTGCAGGTTGGAGCCTTGTCATGGACCATTTTCTTCAACTTCCACCAAAGGTTTTCAATTGGATTGCGATCCAGACTATTTTCAGGCCATGACATTGACCTTATGTGTCTTTTTAAAGGAATGTCTTCACAGTTTTTGCTCTATGGCAGGATGCACTATCATCTTGAAAAATGATGTCATCATCCCCAAACATCCTTTCAATTGATGGGATAAGAAAACTGTCCAAAATATCAATGTAAACTTGGGAATTTATTGAAGATGTAATGACAGACATCTCCCCAGTGCCTTTACCTGACATGCAGCCCCATATCATCAATGACTATGGAAATTTGCATGTTCTCTTCATGCAGTCATCTTTATAAACCTCATTGGAACCGCACCGAACAAAAGTTCCAGCATCACCACCTTGCCCAATGCAGATTCGCGATTCATCACTGAATACATGACTTTCATCCAGTTATCCACAGTCCACGATTGGTTTTCCTTAGCCCATTGTAACCTTGTTTTTTTCTGTTTAGGTGTTAATAATGGCTTATGTTTAGCTTTTCTGTATGTAAATCCCTTTTCCTTTAGGCGGTTTCTTACAGTTCAGTCACAGACATTGACTCCAGTTTCCTCCCATTCGTTCCTCATTTGTTTTGTTGTGCATTTCCTGTTTTGGAGACATATTGCTTTAAGTTTCCAGTCTTGACGCTTTGATGTCTTCCATGGTCTACCAGTATGTTTGCCTTTAACAACCTTCCCATGTTGTTTGTATTTGGTCCAGATTTTAGACACAGCTGACTGTGAACAACCAACATCTTTTGCAACATTGTGTGATGATTTACATTCTTTGAAGAGATTGATAATCCTCTCCTTTGTTTCAATTGACATCACTCATGTTGGGGCCATGATTCATGTCAGTCCACTTGGTGCAACAGCTCTCCAAGGTGTGATCACTCCTTTTTAGATGCAGTCTAACAAGCAGAGCTAATTTGATGCAGGTGTTAGTTTTGGAAATTAAAATTTACAGGATGATTCCATATTTTTTTCCTCAGAATTGAGTGATTCCATAATTTTTTTCCTCTGCTTGTTCTGAAAAAAATTACCCTTACTGAGTACCACATTTTTTATCTTGATTTCTTTTAGTGTTTCTTAAAGCCCTAAAGTGGCCATTTGAAATGACTTTAGTTTTGTGCCATGTCTGTGATCTGCTTTTTTTCAACAACATTGAACAACTGAATGAACATCCTCCGAGCCCGGTGATTCCATAATTTTTGCCATGGGTTGTATATAGTAGACCCGCTAACATGTCATTACTGTGGCCCTGCTCTATGTGTCTTTCAATTGTTAGTAGAGTTTTTCCTAAATTTTGGCAGCTGTTGGATTCCATGCATACCCTATAACTGTATAATAGACCATCTCCTTTCTAGTGGGAACATGTCATTACTGTGGCCCAGTTCTATGTGTCTTCAAATTGTTATTGTTTTTTTTTTCTAAATTTTGACAGCCGTTGGACTGCATACCCTTTAACTGTATAGCAGACGCTCTCCTTTCTAATGGGAACATGTCGTACTTGTTACTATGGCCCTGCTCTATGTGTCTTTAAATTCTTAGTGGGGTTTTTCCTAAAACTGGTTAGCCGTTGGACTCACTGCATACCCTATAACTGTATAGCAGACTCTCTCCTTTCTAATGGGAATTTGTCGTTACTGTGGCCCTGCTCTATGTGTCTTTAAATTCTTAGTGGGGTTTTTCCTAATATTGGAAAGCCATTGGACTCACTGCATACCCTATAACTGTATAGCAGACCCTCTACTTTCTACTGGGAACATGTCGGACTTGTTACTGTGGCCCTGCTCTATGTGTCTTTAAATTCTTAGTGACGTTTTCCCTAAAATTGGTCAGCCGTTGGACTCACTGCATACAATATAACTGTATAGCTGACTCTCTCCTTTCTAATGGGAATTTGTCGTTACTGTGGCCCTGCTCTATGTGTCTTTAAATTCTTAGTGGGGTTTTCCCCAATTTTGGCAGCCCTTGCAGTCACAGCACGGGCGTTACCACTATAGGAGACCCGCTCCTTTATAATGGGAACATTTTTTTTACTGAGACCCTCCTCTATGTCTCTTCAAAGGGGTATTGGGTTGCGTCCAAATTTTTGGCAGCCCTTGCAGTCACTGCATACGAAATAACAGTATAGGTGACCCACTTGTTAATAATGGGAACAACAAAGCATAGCCGGCTGATGGCTCTCTAACAATAGCGAGGGCCAACTGCTGGCCTTTTAAGAATAGTAAGGGCGGCCTGATGGCCCTATAAAAATAGGTTTCATGACTTTCAGAGTCCCTCCATCATAAATGACACAGGATGTGTCTGATGATGTGTCACACACCACATTGCCAGATAAGGTTGTAAAATGTTAAAATGACAATTCCCAGAGAATGCATTTGTCTTAAAAAATAACATAAAAAAAAAATTAGGATCTTTCTTTAGTATAAAAAACAGTGTCGCCAATTTAACCTCAATGTAATCACTTTGTTCAGCTCCTGCACCTCCTCCTCCATCTCCGAAATGACCACATCATTCACAAGCTGACAGCACTGTAGCACTGCCTTGGCCAAGCGGCAACAGGCTGTGCTGAAGATAACATGCTTAATGCTTAGGTGACAAACCATCCAGCGCTGCAGAGTTGTTGAAAGCTGTAACACAGCAGCCTGATCTGTGGCTCTCACCGCTGAACATACAGCCAGGCATGGTCATATGTGACAATGGGCGGAACCTGGTGATGGCAGCCAGAGTAGATACAGTTTCCCTCTATGCCAGTCCTTTCACTGAGCTAAAGAATATGGCTGTGGTGAAATACAACTCCCACTGAGAAGCTGTTTCAGATTGAAAAACATTGTGCCAACCAGAGGATTTGATTCTGAGGGCTCACCTTTTTCCCCTGCTCAAGAGCCCTAAAGCAGCTGCAAAGTTAGCGCTATCATGAACTCTCCTGAGGTAGAGGTCACGGCACACCAGAGGATTCTCTGGTGGGACCGTCCAATCCTGCTGCGATGCAGTCGTGGCTAAGAAAAGTGTGTGGGAAAGTTGCCGGACACTCCATGGCTCCTTTTTTACTGAGGAGGAAACCCACGCAAACACGGGGAGAACATAAAGAAAAGGAAATTGGGGATGGCTTCGCTACTGGTACTTGGGGCAGTGCTAATACCATGGCGTCATACCATAGTTTGCTGGAAATATTCCAGGCTGGTTGGAGGCAAGCAAATTACCACAGAAAAATACCAGCAGTAATGTTCAAGGACCCGCGCTTGTAGAAGGCAGAGACAACACCGGGAGAAATAGTGACGGCTGTGGACCCAGCATGGACACAAGGCATGAGGCATGAGGTTGTGAAAAGCTCCCGCCTCCACGAGCCTAAAAGGCCACATTTCAAGTGAAAGCAGCTTCCTGGGAGAAATGACAACCAGAGTAGATACAGTTTCCCTCTATGCCAGTCCTTTCACCGAGCTAAATACAACTCTCAGCAAAAAAAGATCCAAACAATAACAATTTTATAAATAACCATGATTTTATTAAACATTAATCATACAAACATAATAAAAGGACTGTGTTCATTTGAGCAATAGAACAAGGGGAAAGTTCCTCATAGAGTTAAAACGAGGTCCAGATATGGGTTCACAAACAGTGCAATGCAAACCAAATGTGAACAGGGAGGAAAGGAGACCATTTAAAATCACAGATCAACAAGTGTCTGTTTTGGCACTGAATCAAGCGGTGCAAACACACAGGGCAGGTAATTATTATATTGAACATGTTTATACTATGATGGCTATTATAACTACAAAACTATGTATATGTATTTTGGTCTGACCTGGGACCTGGGTACATACTTTATGAATCACGGGGTTAATTATTCCTTCATGATAGTTTTTGTCTTACATACATAGGCTAATCAGAGTAAAACACATACATGAGTATACCTGTGATTCATGATTTGTGACCGACACATGTTGATCTGTGATTTTCCCTGGTCTCCTTTCCTCCCTGTTCACATTTGGTTTGCATTGCACTGTTTGTGAACCCATATCTGGACCTCTTTTTAACTCTATGAGAAACTTTCCCCTTGTTCTGTTGTTCAAATGAACACAGTCCTTTTATTATGTTTGAATGATTAATGTTTAATAAAATCATTGTTATTTCTAAAATTGTTATTGTTTGGATCTTTCTATGACTCCAATTTGGTGCTTTATAGGTAGTATACTGCATGAGTCTTGATCTATAATGAAAATTGCTGGCCTAATCTTGTTTTGTCTCAGCAAAAAAAGCTGTGGACTGGCTCCGTACCGTTCCTGGCCACATTCACCTGTCCACGTGTTTGTGGTTAGGCGGTCCTACCCAGTAAGTGCACTGGGGAGGGCACAGGTAATGTTGTGGGACCCCTGCTTGTGGAAGGCGGAGACGATGCCGGGAGAAATAGTGGCGGCTGGGGACCGAGTATGGACACCCGGCGGCCGCCGGCATGACGTTATGAAAAGCTTCCGCCTCCACTAGCCTAAAAGGCCACATTTCAAGTGAAAGTAGCTTTAGAGGACTTCCTGGGAGAAATGACACCCAGAGTAGATACGGTTTCCCTCTATGCCAGTCCTTTCACCGAGCTAAATACAACTCTCAGCAAAAAAAGCTGTGGACTGACTTCATACCATCCCTGGCCACATTCACCTGTCCACGTGTTTGTGGTTAGGCAGTCGTTCCCAGTAAGTGCGGAGGGCATGGGTAATGTTCTGGGACCCGTGCTTGTGGAAGGCAGAGACGATGCCGGGAAAAATAGTGACGGCTGGGGACCGAGTATGGATACCCAGTCGCCGCCCCCATAAGATTGTGGACAGCTTCCGCCTCCACGAGCCTAAAAGGCCACATTTCAAGTGCAAGCAGCTGTCAAAAATTTGGCAGTATAGTATTGCAGCCTGTATGTGGGTGGGTGGCTGGCTGCATACTTGCGCTTGCATTCCAAGGAATGTGGTAGGGACAACTGAACGCTGCACTGGGACAAGGACGTGGACGGGGATTGTTGCAAGTCTGCAATGACAGGTGCATAGTGGGAGGCATCTTCGCATGCGCCAAGGATCACTTATGATGGGCACACTTTTAGGCAGTGACCTGGGAGTCAGAAATGCTTCCAGAGGTCTTCCTCATGCTGTTCCCATGTCTTTTCAGCACTGTATGCATGTGTCTGATGATATCTCACACACCACATGGCCAGATAAGGTTGTACAATGTTAAAATGAGATTTCTCAGTGAATGCATTTGTCTTGGTTTAAAGCAATGCAAAAGTGCAAAAACGCATCAAAAATGCTACGTGTGAACATAGCCCAAGGTGTGGAGGAGTATTTTTGGTTTTGGTTATTTATTTTGCCTTATATACAAGTCATTACCTTGGAAAGGATGTTCCTTAACATATTTCCCAGGAAAAAACATTTTGGTTTAGTTTTTGTATGTTTTATTGTGAGTTCGTAAAAGTGGCGTAATACGTAAGTGGCGTAATACTCTGACAACGTTGTTGACAGCAGTGACCTGGGAGTCAGAAATGCTTCCAGGGGTCTTCCCCATGCTGTTCCCATGTCATTTGAGCACTGTTCCCGTCGATTTGGTCAATTTTTAGGCCCTCTGCAGACCGCCGGGGGAACCGCCTGAAAAATACTCGAGTTTCCCATAGACTTACATTGGGCTCGTTGCTCGGGTCGAGCACCCGAGTATTCCAATTTGCTCGACCCGAGCAATGAGTACCCGAGCATTTTAGTACTCGCTCATCACTAGTGCTCATCTCTAGGCAAGAGCGAACATTCAATGTTCAGTTCGGGAAAAAACGCTGAACAAATTGATAATCACCGAATTTATTCACCGAATGTTCGTCGAACATTTCCGATTCCTATAGGAGTGCAGCAGGGTCTGTATCAGAAGTGCAGCATGCAGGGTCTGTATCAGGACTGCAGCAGGCAGAGTCTGTATCAGGAGTGCAGCAGGCAGAGTCTGTATCAGGAGTGCAGCAGGCAGAGTCTGTATCAGGAGTGCAGCAGGCAGAGTCTGTATCAGGAGTGCAGCAGGCAGAGGCTGTATCAGAGTGCAGCAGGCAGAGTTTGTATCAGAAATGCAGCAGGCAAAGTCTGTATCAGAAGTGCAGCAGGCAGAGTCTGTATCAGAGTGCAGCAGGCAGAGTCTGTATCAGGAGTGCAGCAGGGACTGGTACGCAACCTTGCACAACTTAGACTGCAGAACAAAAAGGTTCCACTACAGCTCACCCATCACTAATGGAGACCCAATCATGATTCTCCATATTTCAAAAAATTAGTGGCAGACATTAGCAATGTCTAATCAATTTCACTACAGTAGAAATAGTGTAAATAAGACCCACACCTCTTTTAGTACAGCCAATCCAGGAGATGCAGACCTACCCAGGTGTGTTCACATTGCCCTAAATGAGGGCCTAACACCACCAAAGTGGCATCAATGTCATCAGACTACAAGTACTTTAATGCAGACTCAAACCTGTCCCACTACAACCAACCCAGGTGATGCAGACTCAATTGGAAGTGTTTACATTAAAAAAAATAGGTCCTAAGGCCACCATTTCGGGGGCCAACAGATTGGAGATGGTGGAGTTCAACCTCTTAGCTTTGTTATGTGCAGCATGAAACAATCTTTTACGTGACCACAACAGCGGGATTGAGGGCTGGCTGCAATGCTGAGAGAGGGCAGAGTACGGTGAAATGGACAAACCGATAGACCGTGAGTGAGGTGCAGGCGGAGATGTTACGGTGGATTGAGAAACGTGTGGTGTGCTCAGAGAAACAAACACAGCAGGCATGTCTGCTTCACTTACAGCTGATTGGGCTGTCACTCAGCCTAACTGCAACGGGTATACAGATGCTTCTGTCGGACACCTCCGTGACACAACTTGGCACGGTAACAGAGGAGGAGGAAGAAGCAGTCGAGGTGCTTGATAGAGCGGCTGATGGTTGTTTATTGAAAATCAATTTAGAGTTTATCATGTTGGGTACCCGTTTGGGGAGAATAATATCTGCACCAAATGCTTAATTTCACTACAATATAACTATAGAAATGCATGGAGACCAAAAGCTCTTCCATTACAGTCAACCCAATGGATGGAGACTCATTCAGGATTTCCCACATTTCCAAAAATTTGCGGCAGACGCCAGCAAAGTGTAATCAATTTCACTACAGTAGAAATAGTGTAAATGAGACCCACATCTCTTCCAGTGCAGACAACCCAAGAGATGAAGACTGAACCAGGAGTGTTCACATGGCCCTAAATGAGGGCCTAGCAAACACCACCGAAGTGGAATCAATTTAACTAGAGTATAAGTATTGAAAAGGAGGCCAAAACCAGTTCCTCTACAGCCAACCCAATAGATGGAGACTAGTGATGAGCGAGCATGCTCGCTACTGCTCGGTGCTCGCTCGAGCATCTTTCTGCTCGAGATGCTCACTCTCACCGAGTATTTCTGGCGTTGCTCGGTGGGAGCACGGGTCCCCTCCCTGCATGTTTGGTGCTCTTTAGAATGCCATTTAGAATGCCAATGAACATGCAGGGATTGTCTACCACACACACTGTAATGCTGCAGCCATGTTGATTGTGGCATTACAGTGATTGGCTGGCCACAGAGTCATCAGGTCTATATCAGACCTGGCGCCGCCATGCTCGTCACAGTCACTCCAGAATCAGATAGTGAAGAGAGAGCTTCTGCTGAGCTAGGGAGAGATTTGCTTGTTTTTAGTTAGTGTAGGTATACAAGACTATATTAGAGACACATATCCATCTCAACTAACAGTTCTTCTGAGGACTAATCCAGTTGCAGAGATATCAGTTCTAGGCAGGCAGGCAGGGTATATAACAGACTGAAATAGGCCCAGGTATGAGGGGCCAGGAATATTTTTTTTATCTTAATCCTGATTATTTGCTTAAAAAGCAATCCAGAGAACATCATTTATCTGTGCCATTTGCTTGTTGGCACTGCAAAAGGGACTGGAAACTGGACGTGATGGTGATGGTGATGGTGATGGTGCATGAAGAGGCCGTGAGCAAGCTGAAATTGTGCCACAACAAGCACCCACATCTTCTCGCTTGACGTTCCTGTCCAAATTAATAGGGGACCGCAGAACACCAGTATTGAACACAGAGCAGTGTGAAAAGGTTATTGGCTGAATAGCAGATAATGCTTCCAGTCACTTAGCCACCACCACCACCACCCTGTCTTCCACATGGTCAAGTCTCAGTAGCCGTGAGTCTGGACCGCATATTCCTCACCCTGATCCTCCTTTCTCCCACCATGCCAAGTACCCATAGGCAACTGATCCCACACTTGGACACTCCGAAGAGCGGTTCATTTTTCAATTTATAGATTCGGGCCTCTCACCTGGTCCACTTGAAGCGGGGCAAGAGGAGATCGCATGTAGTGATGCCCAAATATTTGAGCAGCCACGGCCAAACAAAAGCGATGGTGGAAAAGTGTCACAAGAGGTGGACGATGATGAGACACAATTACCGGAAAGTCAGAAGGAGATTCAGGGTGCGGAAGTGGAAGACGAGGTGGTGGATGATATAGTAACTGACCCAACCTGGCAGGAGGACAAGCAGAGCCAGGACAGCAGCACACAGAGGGAGGGAGGGAAAGCACCCCAAGAGGCAGGAAGAAGCAGTGTGGTGTCCGCAGAGAGAAGGCGGACAACTGTTCCCCCTAACACCAACATAACGGACGTTGCCAGTACAACTGTTAGGTCTTCCCGACTCTGGTTGTTTTTTACAGTTTCTGCCGATAACCACAAAAAGGCCAATTGCACCACCTGCCAGGCCAGCATCAGCAGGGGTAGAAAAACGACCAGCCTGACCACCACCAGCATGATCAGGCACATGGCAGCAAAGCACAAGGCTTTGTGGGCCGAACCCCAGGGTCCAGGAACAGTGTCTGCGGGTGACAGCAATGCTTCTTCTGCTATTGTGCGTACAAGCCAATCACCTGCCCATAGTGCATGTGAAGATGCCTCCTGCCCTGCACCTGTCGTTGCACACTCTCAACTAGCACCATCAGCAAGCACATTCTTGTTTCCATACCTCAGTCCTTGGAAAGCAAACGCAAATACACAGCCAATGCCCCACAGGCCACACGACTAAATTCCCACATTTTGTGGCTGCTTGCGCTCGAAATGTTACCTTTTAGGCTCGTGGAGACGGAAGCTTTACACAACCTGATGGAGGCGGCCATCCCACAGTACTCGATCCCTAGCCGCCACTATTTCTCCTGGTGTGCTGTCCCCGCATTACACAAGCACGTGTCCCAAAACATTAGCCGTGCCCTTAACAATGCAGTTACAGGGAAAGTCTACCTAACCACGGACACGTGGACAAGTGCTTGTGGGCAGGAATGGTACAACTCGCTGACAGCACACTGGGTTAACATAGTGGAAGCCGGGACCCAGTCGGACTTTGGGACGGAACACATCCTCTCGATGGTGAGGATTGCGGGCCCTAGGTCAATCAGAGTTGCCCCCACAGTCTACAGCTCCTGCACCTCATCCTCCTCAGTCTCCTCCTCCTCTTCAGCATCCATCTCCAAAATGACCACATCAGTCACAAGCTGGAAGCGCTGCAGCAGTGGCTCGGCCAAGCGGCAACGGGCTGTGCTGAAGCTAATATGCTTAGGTGACAAACCGCACAATGCTTAAGAGCTGTGGACAGCTCTGAAAGAGCAGGCAGATCTGTGGCTAACACCGCTGAACTTACAACCAGGCATGGTCATGTGTGACAATGGCCGGAACCGGGTGGCGGCTCTGAGGCGAGGCGAGCTCACACATGTACCATGCCTGGCCCATGTGCTTAGCCTCGTGATTCAGCGGTTTCTCAAAAGCTACCCTGAGCTACCGGATCAGCTTGTCAAAGTGCCCATTTTAGAAAGTCAGCGACAGCTTCCTCCGCCCTTGCCGTGCTTCAGCAGTGTTTGCAGTTTCCAGCTCACCGACTGGTGTGTGATGTCCCCACGCGTTGGATCTCTACACTGCAGATGTTGGGAAGGATTTGTGAGCAGAAGAGGGCAGTTTTTGATTACCAGCATCAACAAGGCCGTCGGTATTCAGTTCAGACTCCACACATAAGACCTCAGGAGTGGCCATGGATGTCAGACATCTGTACCATTCTCCAAAACTTTGAGGACTCCACCAAGATGGTGATCGGCGATGACGTCATAATTAACATCACCATCCCGCTTCTCTGTCTTCTGAAACGCTGCTTGCTCACAAACAAAGAGGATGCATTGCAGGTGGAGCATGATGAGATGGAGCAAGGAACCATACAAGGTGATTACACACAGCCCAACCTCATCTCATCCCAACATGGATTGGGTGACAATGAGGAAGAGGAAAAGGAGGAGGAGGATGAAGAAAAGAGGCTAGTTTCATGTGCTACAGACAGTACTACCTGCACAACTGTCATACTGTCCTCCGTGGATGGCCTGAGGACAGGGAGGAAGAGGAGAGCATGGTCAGTCATCCTCTTGGTGAGGACAAGGAAGACTTGCCTGTTAGCAGTCTGGCACACATGGCTGAGTTTATGTTATGCTGCCTTTCCCGGGACCCTCGCGCTCTCAAAATTTTGAGTGACAGTCATTACTGGTTGGTGACACTTCTAGACCCACGCTACAAGGAGAACTTTATATCTCTTATTCCTGAGGCAGACAGGTCTACAAAAATGGGGCAGTACCAGAAGGCCCTTGTTGCGGAACTATTAAAAAAATTCCCATCTGAAAATGCTGGTGGCAGAGGTTACAGTTCGTTGGACAACCAAGGAGTACACCCGAGAGAGAGACAAAACTTCAATCCAGCAGAGGCAGGGGAACACTGTCAAAGTTTTGGAAGAGTGTTCTCAGCCCCTCCCATCGTACAGGCCCTGGGGCGTGGGGTATTCTCAAAAGGAGTGCAAAGTTTGGGAAGATGCTGATGGAGTACCTTGCTGACTGTACCAACTTCCTCCGTGATTCCTCTGTGCCTTATAATTATTGGGTATCCAAGCTGGGCATGTGGAATGAACTGGCTGTCTACACCTTGGAGGTCCTGGCCTGCCCTGCCGCTAGCGTTTTATCAGAGCGGGTTTTTAGTGCCGCTGGTGGAATTATAACTGATAAGCGCATCCGTCTGTCAACTGAAAATGCTGACTTGCTGACTCTTATAAAAATGAACAAGGGCTGGATTGGGCCAAACTTCTCAACACCACCGAATGATAGCAGCGTAACATAAACTCAAATCCAGTGTCTTTTTTGAGAGGTATAGTCCCATGCACCTTTTCACACCCACACATGGGTATACGCTTCCTGATTTTGGCTATTTGCTCTTGTCCTCCACCTTCTCCTCATCCTCATCCTCCACCACCATATCACCAGGGTGACCGTGGTCCATGATGCAACACCCACATACTTTTTTTAAAGGGTGTTTATGATGCCTATAAAAAAAAATGTTATACAGTATGTTCATGTATACCTCTCAGGGGTAAATGTTTGTCAGCCCATACACTTAGTACATGGGAATTACAAGTATAGGAGACCCACTCCTTTCTAATGGGAACATTTTTTTATGAGGCCCTCCTCCACGTCTTTTCCAAGGTGCATTGGAGTGCCTCCTAATTTTTGGCAGCCCTTGCATTCACTGCATAGGCCAAAACTATGGGAGACCCACTTCCTATTAATGGGAACTTTTTTTTTTCAGGAGGCCCTCCTCTATGTCTCTTCCAAGAGGTAGATCCAAATTTTTGGCAGCCCTTGCATTTACTGCATAGGCAAACAGTATGGGAGACCCAATCTTTAGTAATGAGAACAGCAAAGGATAGACGGCTGATGGCTCTCTAACAATAGCGAGGGCCGACAGCCGGCCCTTTAGGAATAGTAAAGGCCGCCTGATGGCGTTATAAAAATAGGCTTTGTGGCTTTCAGAGTCCCTCCTTCATAAAATGAAACAGGATGTGTGTGATCATGTCTCACACACTACATGGCCAGATCAGGTTGTAAAATGTTAAAATGACATTTCCCGGTGAATGCATTTGTCACATTTGAAAGCAATGCAAAAGTGCAAAAACGCTTCAAAAAGGCTACGTGTGAGCATAGCCCAAGGTGTGGAGGAGTATTTTTGTTTTTGTTTATTTATTTTGCCTTCTATACAAGTCATTACCCTGGAAAAGATGTTCCTTAACATATTTACCAGGAAAATCCATTTTGGTTTTGTTTTTGTATGTTTTATTGTGAGTCCGTAAAAGTGGCGTAATACCTCTGACAACGTTGTTGACAGCAGTGACCTGGGAGTCAGAAATGCTTCCAGGGGTCTTCCCCATGCTGTTCACATGTCATTTGATCATTGTTCCCATTGATTTGGGCAATTTTAGGCCCTCTGCAGACCACCGGGGAGGAGCCGCCTGAAAAACGCTCAAGTTTCCCATAGACATTGGGCTTGTTGCACGGGTCGAGCACCCGAGCATCCCAATTTGCTTGACCCGAGCATTGAGCACACAAGCATTTTAGTGCTCGCCCATCACTAATGGAGACCCAATCATGATTCTCCACATTTCAAAAAAATTAGTGGCAGACACTAGCAATGTTTAATCAATTTCACTACAGTAGGAATAATGTAAATGAGACCCACACATGTTCCAGTACAGCCCACCCAGGAGATTGTCATCAGATTTCAAGTAGTTTAATGCAGTCCCAAACCTGTCCCACTACAGCCAACCCAATGGATGGAGACACAATCAGAATTCTCCACATTTCCCAAAATTAAGGCCTAAAACCTGCAGCAGCAGCAAGAGCAGGCGCAGAAGCAATATCACAGACTGCAATTTCAAGAGATCAATGCAGAACACTCAAAACGACAACATCGCCTACTCTGTACAGTCTGCAATTGGGGTGCAAAAGTCCTTGGAGATCCATGACTTGTTCATCTTGATGAAAGTTAGGCGATCTACACTTTAAGGGGACAGCCGTGTGCGCTTATCTGTCAGGACACTAACAGCAGCGCTGAAGACACGATCAGAGAGAACGCTGGCTGCCGGGCATGATAAAACCTTCAAGGCGAGAGCGGCTAGCTCTGGCCATTCATCCATTTTTGAAGACCAAAACGTAAAAGGGTCCAAATCCTCCCTGATGTTATTGATATTGAACTCTAGATACTCCTGCGCCAACATCTCCAGTCGTTCACCACGTGTCAGACTTGTACTCTGTTGTGCTGGTGAACGAGCTGGTGCAAAAAAATGTGTGAAAGGTCTCCCAGAAATTGCTTCTGCCACTTACTCTGCTGCTGCTAATGTTTTGGCGTTGACGATCTGACGTGCTGGAGGTTGAAAGACTACAGCTGCGATGCACACTGTGTGCCTCACTGTTATCTTGGGGAAAACCTCTACTAAGGTTGCTTAAAAGCTTGTTTTGATGCTCCAACATAAGCGGGTCCCTTTCCAGGGTGGAAAGCATCTGGCAAAATTGATTGTTATAACGTAGATCTAACAGAGTGGCAACCCAGTAGTCAGCATTATTTCAAATCCTAAATATATGGGGATCATGTTTCAGATAGTGCATTAAGAAGGCACTCATATGTTGGGCTCTTCCAGGAGGTCCAAAGCCAGGCTGTATTGTAGGCTGCGTAACACTGATGTTTGTTTCTTCCGTCCCTTCCTGCCAACCACGTTCAAACGAGAGGGGATGATTATCCTCTTCATCCTCTGACAGCTGCTCGCCCATCACCTCTTCCTCCTCCATTAGTTCCTCGGCTCTTGCACCTTCACTAACAGTTTGCTTGGTATCACCAAATCCCCTCGATCGCTGTAATCCACCATCACTTGGCATCCGCCTGTGTGATGACAGTCTGGAAATTTGAGACATTGGTAAACATTCCGCATCTTCCTCTTCTTCTGGGGACACCACCTCCTGCCACAGGTTATTCAAAGTTTGCTCCATCATGTATATGACCGGAATAGTGATGCTAGCACTAACCAGTTTACTAGCCATTTCAAAACCATGCAGAAGGGTGCAGAGGTCCTTAATCTGTTCCCACTCCGTAAATGTGATATGCCCCAAGTCCGTACTGTGTTGCCCCAAGCTATATGTCATGACATACTGCGTCAGAGCTCGTTGCTGCTGGCACAGTCGCTGCAACATGTGCAAAGTGGAATTCCACCGCGTCGGCACATCACAGATCAACCTGTTAACTGGCAAAGACAAAGATGTCTTTATCGATGCAAGTCGATGACATGAGGGGCGCGAACGGCGGAAGTGAGCACACAGCTTCCGTACATTGTGAAGCAACTCATCCAGGCCAGGATAGTGGCGGAGAAATCGCTGTACCACCAGGTTGAGGATGTGAGCCATGCAAGGCACGTGTGCGAGCTTGCCTCGGCCTAAGGCCGCTAACAGGTTCACACTCTTATCGCACACTGCCTTCCCTGGCTATATGTTCAGAGGGGACAGCCATTGCTCAAACTGAGCCTGGAGAGCTGCCCACAACCCTTCACCTGTTTGACTGCGATGTACAAGGAATATTCATTTGAAGACTGCCTGATTACGGTGAGCCCTGACTGCATAGTACAGAGGTGGTGTGTATTCGCTCCGCACGCTTGAAATGCGTGTCTCATTAAGTCAGAGGTTGAGCGCGCAGGTGGAGGCCCTAGAAGAGGTGGAGGACGCAGAAGCAGCGGAGGAAGAGGGAAATACAGAGGTTTATTCTGCAAGCCTTTTGGATTCCAAGATTTGTGGAGCAGCCCCTTTCTCGCCTGCCCCCACAGCCACCAGAGTCACCCAGAGCCCAGTCAGCGAGATGTAACGCCCTTGGCCATGCGTAATCGTCCAGGTGTCTTCAGTGAAATGCATCCTGGCACACATAGATTTAGACAAGGAATGGGTGATGTTATCTGTGACATGCTGGTGTAGCGCAGGCACAGCTTTTTTAGAGAAGTAATGGCGACAGGGCAACTGGTACTGGGGGACTGCGACAGCCATCAGTTTTCAGAATCCATCTGTATCTACCAGGCAAAAAGGCAGCATTTCCGTGACCAACAGATTGGAGATGGTGGAGTTCAACCGCTTAACTTTGTCTTGCGTAGGATGAAACAATCTTTTACATGACCACAACTGCGGAACCGAGGGCTGGCTAAGGTGCTGAGAGAGGGTGCAGTATGGTGAACCGGAAAAACTGGTATGCGTTTGATGAGACAGCTGATGGTTGTTGAGGTACGCTTGTCCGCATTTCAGCGCGGTAAGATTCCCAGCATAAAGAATGTTGTTTGAGCATGTGAACGTTCATGCATGTAGTAGTCAAAATTTTGCAGATTTTCCCTCTACTGAGTTATTTTATTGCAAAGTTTGCAGATAAAATGAGTTGGCTCATCCTTTGCAGTGACAAAAAAGGCCCATGCTAGGCAACCCTTGCTGCCCCTGCAAGCTGCAGGCCCGTGACCGCTGCTGGCCACAGTCACGTTTGTGACTAAGGATGCAATGCTCCTCGTGCTTGCATCACTCCGTGTCTGCGCCATACGGCGAATTACAACCTCCTCGTCTTCCTCCTCCACCTCCTCAGTTGAGCTACTCGGCTGCGTGACTCTGGGTTCACACTAAGTAGGATCTTCAACCTAGTCATCATCCAATGTGTTATCCTCACCCTCAGAGTGATACCTCTCCTCTTGTTGCCCTGACAGTACAGTACAGTCCGCATGAGCCTCAAGTATCTGAGTCTCATCGGGATCACCTCCCTCCCCTGCGGTTAACGTACGGTGACGAGGGTCAGGAACCTGCTCGGACCCTACTTCATCCTGCCCCAAATCCAAGCTAAAAAAATTTTGGTCATCGGTGCAGATGCTTCCTCCCCTTGACTCTGTGACTGTTTGGAATACATTTCTGATGCCCATGGTGTAGTATGGGTGAAGAGTTCTACAGACTCGCCCATCTGTGGTTCGCTACAGTCAGTTGGACAGTTGGCCAGTTGTGACGTGGGGGGAAACATGGGTAATTGGGGTGCCACCTCTTTAGACTGTACTGCGTGTCATGTTGAGGTGGCGGAAGAAGAGGAGAGGCCATTGGAAGTAGAGTTTGCCATCCACTGGAGCACCTGCTCTTTCTGGGCCTCATCAACAAGGCATATCGCTATGCGGCTGCCAAAGGAAGGGAGTGCAGTAGGCCGTCCACTAACATAAGTTGTCAGTTGTCTTTGGATAGGCCCTGTTTGTGTTGGTTCACTAGTGCTTTGATTAACATTACCACGTACCCCACGTACAACTTGAACACCAAGCTTATTCCCCCTTCCACCATGCCCTCTCTTTTTCCCACTCATGTTGGTCAGATACCGTGGTAGGAGCACACAATTAACTAAAGAAAAATATGTTTTTTTCATGTGCAACAGCTCAGCACACATCTGAATTTCAGCGACACTAAATGGCAAGGTAAGATGTGGCCTGCCATATAACGTTACTAACAGTCAAAAGAAATTTGTTAGTGTGCATGAGGCCGATAAAACCTACGAGATATTCTCCAAACAATTTCAAACTGAGATGTCCCCTGCTGTATTACTTTAGGAACAGAAGAAATTTTTTTTTGAATGTGGATGAGGCCAGTATGACATAGAATATATGCTACAAAATATTTCAAACTCAGATCTAGCCAGCTGTATCACTTTACTCAGAGCAAAAAATATTTTTGGGTTACTCTACATAAACTCTGCTTCCAGCTGACTTTGACTGCCACTGAAGTAGTAGCTGGCTTATAGCACTGTATGACTTTTGGCACAGGAAAATATATTTTTTTGGACTGGGCCTAGTAAGAGAAGTTTTGTTTTTTTTACTGTGAAACCAGGACAAGTTCAACGCCACTAAAAAAGGATCTGCCTTTTAGCAGCCTGGATCAACTTTGCCACAGTAAAAAACCTTTGGTGGACTCTGCCTGCCAACCAAAAATATATATAGGTTTGACTGTGCGTACAACCTGAATTTGATCGCCACTGACATAGTAGCTGGCTTATAGC
The DNA here is from genome assembly GCF_046119375.1 of Phyllobates terribilis. NCBI lineage: Eukaryota > Metazoa > Chordata > Amphibia > Anura > Dendrobatidae > Phyllobates > Phyllobates terribilis. The sequence continues at coordinate 192,182,703 of NW_027362772.1, read as the reverse complement.
ACTGTATGACTTTTGGCACAGGAAAAAATATTTTTGAACTGGGCGCAGCAAGAGGAAAAATGTATTTTTTTACTCTGAAACCACCTGAAGTTCAACTCCACTAAAATAGTATCTGACACTAAAAAAACTTTAGTGCACACAGCTTTCAATATCACAATAGCAATAGAAAAAAAAACAATAAGAAGCTCTGCAGACTGTGAAGAGCACAATTTCAACCCCACTAAATGAAAAGGTGCACTGTGCTTGGTTGATCACTTTAGCAAGTGCAAAAAAAGATTCAAGGTATACTGAGACATGGAGCTCTATACCAGCGGTGCACAGCACTATTGCAGTGTTTATATCAGAATCTCAGTACTTGCACAAGAACACCAAAAATGTGCTGCACCAGCGGTTGCAGAGGTACACAGGCCAGGAATTATCTACACTATCTTACTACCACACAAGCGCCCATCTATCCAGCTGATATCTCTCAATACACAGGAGAACAGTGAGCTGCATCTGTCTCCAGCAGTGAAATGGATATAATGGCGCTGAGGGAACAAGGCCACTTTTTAAATTGAGAGAACATGTGATTTCTACAGCCAATTGCAGAAGCCCTTATGTCTGGACAGTGTAGATGCTTCCTGTGCTATGATTGGCTGGCCGTGCTTTCCTCAGTTAAAATTACAGCCCACAGGTAAAAAAAAATAAAAACTGTGCTCCACTGATCTGATCTGTTCTAAGCTCTCCACAACCCCCACACTTACCTGGCACATGTCACCGCTCATCATACACTTGCACCATGCTAACAAAACTGTACAAAATGCCGTGGTTGCCCTGTATTCGCGGTCCTACGCAAATTCATCAAACTTTCCCAACTTTAAGAAAATTTGCTCGCCTTTGCGATCACGAATCCAAATGTGGCATAGTCGTGCCGAATTTGAAACTTTCGAACATTCGTCGAACAAATTCGCTGAACCCTACTCATCTCCTTCTATCCCTAGCCGTATCCATACGCCAGGGAGAATAGGGCAAGGCACGTGTGAGGCGATTGCTGAAGAGGCAATATAGGGACGCTAGTTGAGGCAGGGTGATGCCAGATCAGAGTAGGAGGTCTCCACTTCCCCCTTTCCCTAGTGTCTGGGCTCCCTTTCCCTTTTCCCTCTGTGTTGCACTAGTCTTTTCCACACATTGCGTGACAACCCAGCAGATGTAGACCCAACCAGGAGTGTCCACATTTCCCTAAATGAGGGTATAACACCACCAAAGTGGCATCACTTTCAGTAGAATAGAAATAGTATAATTAACATCAACACCTCTTCCACTACAGACAAACCAGCAGATGGAGACCCAACCAGTATGTTATGTGATGGAATCTCTGTGCTGCAGTGCAAGGAGGGACCAGAGGGGCGTGACTAAGCACCTACTTGGCCTGAACAAGGTCGCATGGCGGCTCAATCGACTCCGTGAACCAGGGAGGGACCAAGCAGGGGGACCAGGTGCCACTCTGGGACCGACCTTGTATGAGAGCAGGTGACTCCCATGGGTCAGATGGCAGGAACTGACCGGTACAGTGAATGAGCACGGCAGGAAGGCTGACGGGTGGTCCTGGGTAGACAACCTAGCGGGCACGACAGGTAACAGGAAGGTGCTCCAGGTAGGCAGGCAGGAGTGGCACAACAGGTAAAAGACAGGTGCTTCCAGGTAAGCAGGCCGGTGGGCACAACAGGTAACTTGCAGGTGCTCCCAGGTAGACAGGCAGGCGGGAACAACAGGTAACAGGCAGGTGCTTCCAGGTAAGCAGGCTGGTGAGCACAACAGGTAACAGGCAGGTGCTCCCAGGTAAGCAGGCTGGTGAGCATGGCAGGTAACTAGCGGGCAGACTGGCGAGCAGGACTAACAGGCTGACAGGCAGGCAGACTGGCAGGCAATACTGACAGGCAGCTGGACCTGAGGGCTGAAGCAAGTGTTAGCACACGGAACAACAACCATTGCACAGGAACCTTCATTTTGGAGGAGGTGCCTTATATATGGGAAGTCCTCCGGCCATTGGCCGGGGACTCTTTAGGACGGCGCGCGCGGCCCCTTTAAGAGGGAGGGAGCATGCGCCCTAAGCACTGTGCCCGAGAAGCTGCGTGCACCAGCAGCAGCAGAAGCAGGGAGTCCAGAAGACGCCGGACCAGGACCGCGGCGGTAAGGGGGACGGCATCTCTGTCTGGCAGGGGGCAGAGACGCCCATGCTACACAGTAGTCTCCACATTTCCAAAAACTAGGGGCTGACATCACCAAAGTGGCATCAATTTCAGTAGAGTAGAAATAGTAAAATTGGGACCGATACATCTTCCACTACAGCCAACTCAGCAGATGTTGACTCAACCAGGAGAGTTCACATTTCCCTAAATCAGAGGCTGACACCACTAAAGTGGCATCAATTTCAGTAGAGTAGATATAGTATAATTAGGATCAACACCTATTTCACTACAGCCAATCCAACAGATGGAGACTCAACCAGGAATCTCCACATTTCCAAAAATCAGGGGTGGACACCACCAAAGTGGCTTTAATTTCACCAGAGTAGAAATAGTATAATTAGGACTGACACTTCTTCCACTACAGCCAACCCAGCAGATGGTGATCCAACCTGGAGTCTCCACATTTTCAAAAAAAAGGGGCTGACACCACCAAAGTGGCATCAATTTCACCAGAGTAGAACTAGTTTAATAAAGATCGACACCTCTTTAACTACATCCAACCCAGCAAATGGAGACTCAACCAGGAATCTCCACATTTCCAAAAATCAGGGGCGGACACCACCAACGTGGCTTTAATTTCACTAGAGTAGAAATAGTATTATTAGGACCGACACCTCTTCCACTACAGCTAACCCAACAGCTGGCGACCCAACCAGGTGTCTCCACATTTCCATAAATTAGGGGCTGACACCACCAAAGTGGCATCAATTTCACCAGAGCAGAAATAGTATAATTAGTACTGTTGTCGCCACATAATGTGGGACGTTCTGAGACTTTATGCCTGTTCCAAATTGAATTGTAAAATTCAAATACGTGCACGGAAGAACCATGTCTGTTACATTGAGCATCAGGGCAGATCTGTCTTTATTACATCATCTGTCAGGGTTTTATAGCTTTTTAATAGTCATACACGATAACAATATAATTGGCTCAGCTTATCTCTACATATGTGCTGGCATTAGCATACATACAGTACAGACCAAAAGTTTGGACACACCTTCTCATTTAAAGATTTTTCTGTATTTTCATGACTATGAAAATTGTACATTCACACTGAAGGCAACAAAATTATGAATTAACACATGTGGAATTATATACTTAACAAAAAAGTGTGAAACAACTGAAAATATGTATTTTATTCTAGGTTCTTCAAAGTAGCCACCTTTTGCTTTGATGACTGCTTTGCACACTCTTGGCATTCTCTTGATGAGCTTCAAGAGGTAGTCACTGGAAATGGTCTTCCAACAATCTTGAAGGAGTTCCCAGAGATGCTTAGCACTTGTTGGCCCTTTTGCCTTCACTCTGCGGTCCAGCTCACCCCAAACCATCTCGATTGGGTTCAGGTCTGGTGACTGTGGAGGCCAGGTCATCTGGCGTAGCACCCCATCACTCTCCTTCTTGGTCGAATAGCCCTTACACAGCCTGGAGGTGTGTTTGGGGTCATTGTCCTGTTGAAAAATAAATGATGGTCCAACTAAACGCAAACCAGATGGAATAGCATGCTGCTGCAAGATGCTGTGGTAGCCATGCTGGTTCAGTATGCCTTCAATTTTGAATAAATCCCCAACAGTGTCACCAGCAAGGCACCCCCAAAACATCACACCTCCTCCTCCATGCTTCACGGTGGGAACCAGGCATGTAGAGTCCATCCATTCACCTTTTCTGTGTCACACAAAGACACGGTGGTTGGAACCAAAGATCTCAAATTTGGACTCATCAGACCAAAGCACAGATTTCCACTGGTCTAATGTCCATTCCTTGTGTTCTCTAGCCCAAACAAGTCTCTTCTGCTTGTTGCCTGTCCTTAGCAGTGGTTTCCTAGCAGCTATTTTACCATGAAGACCTGCTGCACAAAGTCTCCTCTTAACAGTTGTTGTAGAGATGTGTCTGCTGCTAGAACTCTGTGTGGCATTGACCTGGTCTCTAATCTGAGCTGCTGTTAACCTACGATTTCTGAGGCTGGTGACTCGGATAAACTTATGCTCAGAAGCAGAGGTGACTCTTTGTCTTCCTTTCCTGGGGCTGTCCTCATGTGAGCCAGTTTTTTTGTAGCGCTTGATGGTTTTTGCAACTGCACTTGGGGACACTTTCAAAGTTTTCCCAATTTTTCAGACTGACTGACCTTCATTTCTTAAAGTAATGATGGCCACTCGTTTTTCTTTACTTAGCTGCTTTTTTCTTGCCATAATACAAATTCTAACAGTCTATTCAGTAGGACTATCAGCTGTGTATCCACCAGACTTTTGCACAACACAACTGATGGTCCCAACCCCATTTATAAGGCAAGAAATCCCACTTATTAAACCTGACAGGGCACACCTGTGAAGTGAAAACCAATTCCAGTGACTACCTCTTGAAGCTCATCAAGAGATTGCCAAGAGTGTGCAAAGCAGTCATCAAAGCAAAAGGTGGCTACTTTGAAGAACCTAGAATATAAGACATATTTTCAGTTGTTTCACACTTTTTTGCTAAGTATATGATTCCACATGTGTTAATTGATAGTTTTGATGCCTTCAGTGTGAATGTACAATTTTCATAGTTAGTAAAATAGAGAAAAATCTTTACATGAGAAGGTGTGTCCAAACTTTTGGTCTGTACTGTACATCTCATTAGCTAAAGATAATTCTGTCTGCACTCAGCTTTTGGACTTTAGGAATCTCTCACTTTCTAGTTTCGTTTCTTCTTTATGTTTTCTCTTAGTCTTTAGAAAAAGATATTCCTAAGGGACCCCTTATCTCACACACACATACTGGTTCAAACTCCATTCTGGTAAGCAGAAGATACACGTACAAAAATCAAAATGGAGTCAGGATAGATATAGTATAAATCCTGCTCTCACAATTCCCTTCTTTTGTGGCATTGGGTGGCTGTTCCAGCCAGAGTGCCTGTCTACAGACTCCCCCAGATACATTCTCCTCCCCTAACAGAAGAAGCCTTTCTTCCTACACTGCTTCACCGGATTCTCCGCATCGGTCTGTCTGTCACACCATCGGATGGACACACATACACACACACACAAGCCACAACAAGTAAGGAAACTATACGGTTGCCACATTCATGTGCTGGTCAGAGCTGGCATCCAACAGTTTGTCATTGTAGATATAATTTATCCAGTCCACATTTTTATTCGCTGTAACGATGGAGAATACCCATTCAAGTCCTGCTGCTACTTGATCTCTGTCTTTGAACTCATCCAGTACTCCTCTTGGAACCTCAATAGAGTCAATGTACACGTGAGGGTCGAAAGAAGTGGGAATGCTGGTGTCACGCTTGTGTCTCCAATTTTCTGTTGCATATTGGTGGAGCTTGTCTGTATTTGATGTTACGCATTCGGGTGGTGGAACCTCTGTGCTGCGGTGCAAGGAGGGACCAGAGTGGCATGACTAAGTACCTACTCGGCCTGCCCAAGGTCGCACAGCGGCTCAATCGACTTTGTGAACCAGGGAGGGACCGAGCAGGGGGACTAGTTGCCACTCTGGGACCGACCTTGTATGAGAGCAGGTGACTCCCACAGGTCAGATGGCAGGAACTGACAGGTACAGCAGATAAGCAGGCTGATTCAGCTGTTAGCCAGACGAGTGCTACGGGTAGGCAGGCTGGCGGGCACAACGGGAAACTAGCAGGTGCTTCCAGGTAAGCAGGCTGGCGGGCACAGCAGGTAACAGACAGGTGCTTCCAGGTAAGCAGGCTGGCGGGCACGGCAGGTAACAGGCAGGTGCTTCCAGGTAAGCAGGCTGGCGGACATGGCAGGTAACTGGCAGGTGCTTCCAGGTAAGCAGGCGGGCAGAGCCCATAGACAGACTGGCGGACTGGACTGTAGACAGACTGTCGGGCTGGATTGTAGTCAGACTGGCGGGCTGGACTGAAGGACAGACTGGTAGACAGGACTGACTTGCAGAAGGACCTGAGGGCTGAAGCAACAGTAAGAACACAGAGCAACAACCTTGCATGAGCACCTCCATATTGGAGGAGGTGCTTTAAATAGGGAAAGCCCTCCGGCCATTGGCCGGGGACTTTTTAGGACGGCGTGCGTGGCCCCTTTAAGAGGGAGGGAGCCCGCGCACGCCCTAAGCACAGTGCCCGGGAAGCTGCATGCAGCAGCAGCAGGGAGCCGGAAGACGCCGGACCAGGACTGCGGTGGTAAGGGAAACAGCGTCTCTGGCTGGCAGGGGGCAGAGACGCTGATGCTACATTTGGAGTTACAATCTAGAGTGGTATCAGGAATTTAACAATAGCACAAGAGCTCTCCCATCACACTGGCAGTACTGGATAAAAGTCACCATTTCCCATTTCAGCCCTAGCTACCGTCTGATTTTTAGAGGGCCTCGTACCAAGTGAGTAGTGGTGGTGGAACTGCAGTAAGAGGAACCTAAATGCTTTAAGTCAATGGTACATGTTAAACTCTGGAAACAAGTGTAATTCCCATTGGCCTTTACGTTTTTATGGTTGATAAGGGTTGATAAGGGGATACATCTGTTGGAGCAGATTACACTCTGAAGTATTTTCTCCTTCTGTCACAAAAAATAGCATAATTAGGCAGGAGAAAACAATGACGTTTGTCTAGTCACTTATAGGAAAGGGCACCAGGACTAGGTCTTTGGAAGTCTTAAGTTGCAGGGTCTCAGTCTTATTTAGAATAGGTCAGTCCCTGATATCTTTAAGGTAAAAGTGTCCTAATTGGTCAGTGCCTCCCAGGATATTTAGTGCCTCACATACAGGGGCATCTCACTAAATTAGAATATCATCAAAAAGTTAATTCATTTCAGTTCTTCAATACAAAAAGTGAAACTCATATATTATATAGAGTCATTACAAACAGAGTGATCTATTTCAAGTGTTTATTTCTGTTAATGTTGATGATTATGGCTTACAGCCAATGAAAACACAAAAGTCATTATCTCAGTAAATTAGAGTAATTAATAAAGAACACCTGAAAAGGCTTCCTAAGCATTTAGAAAGGTCTCTTTAAAAGTCTGTTTCAGTTGGCTCCACAATCATGAGGAAGACTGTTGACTTGACAGATGTCCAGAAGGCAGTCATTGACACACTCCACAAGGTCTCAGAGTTCCAATTTTCATTTGGAAATCAAGGTCTCTGGAGGAAGAGTGGAGAGGCAGACAATCCAAGCTGCTTGAGGTCTAGTGTGAAGTTTCCACAATCAGTGATGGTTAGGGGAGCCATGTCATCTGTTGGTGTAGGTCCACTATGTTTTATCAACACCAAAGTCAGTGCAGCGGTCTACCAGGAAATTTTAGTGCACTTCATGCTTCCCTCTGCCGACAAGCTTTTTGGAGATGGAAATTTCATTCTTCAGCAAGACTTGGCACTAGTGATGAGCGAGCGCTAAAATGCTCGGGTAGTCGTTGCTCAGGTCGAGCAAATTGGAATGGTTGAGTGCTCGGTCCGAGTAACGAGCCCAATGTAAGTCTATGGGAAACTCGAGCATTTTTCCAGCGGCTCCCCCTGGCGGTCTGCAGAGGGCCTAAAAATTGCCCAAATGACATGGGAACAGCACTCAAATGACATGGGAACAGCATGGGGAAGACCCCTGGAAGCATTTCTGACTCCCAGGTTACTGCTGTCAACAACGTTGTCAGAGGTATTACGCCACTTTTACGGACTCAAAATAAAACATACAAAAAAGAATCCAAAGTGGATTTTCCTGGGAAATATGTTAAAGAACATCCTTTCCAGGGTAATGACTTGTATATAAGACAAAATAAATATACAGAAACAAAAATACTCCTCCACATCTTGGGCTATGTTCACACATAGCGTTTTTGATGTGTTTTTGCACTTTTGCATTGCTTTCAACTGTGAAAAATGCATTCACCAGGAATTGTCATTTTAACATTTTACTATCTTATTTGGCCATGTGGTGTGTGACATGGGAACAGCATGAGGAAAACCCCTGGAAGCATCTCTGACTCCCAGGGTACTGCCTAAAACTGTGGTCATCTCATCAGACGTGATCCTATATTACTGCGGTAATAATACAGACATTTTTGGCAACGTGACAAATCTTAAACTTCATTTAAAAGATGAAACTGTGCCTGTTGAGGGAGCACAACAAACACCCATGTCATGTCTAACTATCTACTTGTCCCAATTTCTAGGGGGCCTCGGAACACCACTATTGAAGCCAGAGCAGTGTGAAAAGTTGTTGGTTGGATAGCAGATAAAGTTTCCAGTCAGTTTGCCACCACCACCACCACCCTGTGTTCCACATGGTCCAGTCTCAGTAGATGCGAGTCTGGATCACATTATTATTAATGTTGATCGAGCACTAAAATGCTCGAGTTCTCGAAGCTCGGGCTGAACTCACCGTGATACTCGGATGCTCGACCCGAGCAACGAGCCCAATGCTAGTCTATGGGAGACCCGAGCATTTTTGCGGCGGCACACCCGGCAGTCTGTAGAAAGCCTAAAAAGTGCCCAAAATGATAGTGAAAGTGCTCAAATGACATGGGGACAGCATGGGGATCGCCCCAGGTAGCATTTCTGACCCCCAGGTCACTGCTGTCAGCAACGTGGTCAGAGGTATTAAGCCACTTTTACGGGCTGACAATAAAACATACAAAAACGAAACTGAAACTTTTCCTGTGAAATGTGTTGAGGAACATCCTTTCCAGGGTAAAGACTTGTGTATAAGGTAAAATAAATAACCAAAAACAAAAATACTCCTCCACACCTTGGGCTATGTTCAGAAGTAGGATTTTTTATGCGTTTTTGCACTTTTGTATTGCTTTCAACCGTGACAAATGCATTCCCCAGGAAATGTAATTTTAACATTTTACAACCTTATCTGGCCATGTGCTGTGTGACACATGCATACAGTGCTGAAAAGACATGGGAACAGCATGGGGAAGACCCCTGGAAGCATCTCTGACACCCAGGTAACTGCCTAAAAGTGTGCCCATCAGAAGTGATCCTTGCCGCATCAGAAGATGCAGACTTGCAACTATCCCCGTGAAAGTCCTTGGCCCAGCGCAGTGTTCAATTGTACCTCCCCCATTCCTTGCAATGCAAGCGCAAGTATGCAGACTGCCACCCACCCACCCCCAGGCTGCAATACCATACTGCTTGCTTGCTTGCACTTGAAATTGGGCCTTTTAGGCATGTGGAGGTGGAATATGGCCACCACGTCATGGCTGCGTCAGCGGCCTGGTATCCATAATCAGTCTCCATCCGCCCGGCGGCCGGGTGTCCACGCTTTGTCCCCAGCCGCCAGGGGGCAGCCTGGTATCCATACTCAGTCCCCAGCCGCCCGGCGGCCGGGTGTCCACGCTTTGTCCCCAGCCACCAGGTGGCGGCCAGGTGTCCATAAACGGTCCCCAGCCACCCCTATTTGTCTCGGAGCGCCTTAAACACAAGCGCGCATACCAAAACATTACCTGTGCCCTCCCCAGTGCATTTAGTGGGAAGGACAGCCTTACCACAAACACATGGACAAGTGAATGTGGCCAGGGATGGTCCATCTCACTGACTCCTTCACACTGGGTTAATATTGTGGAAGCTGGGACACTGTAGGACACTGGGATGCAACACGTCCTCCAGACATAGAGGATTGCGGGTCCTGGGTCAATCAGGCTTCAACACAAAGTTCAGAAGGTAGACAGCAGCAGTGGTCGGCCTCCTACACAACGAGTAAATGATTCATGATCATGAGGCCATCCATCTCCTTAGCTTTCTGTTCCTTGGAATGCAAGCGCATGTATGTAGTAGCGGCTAGGCCTGAGGTGGTCAGCGTTTTGGCGCATATCCTACCTCCTCCAAGGATTGCTGGATGTTTTCCTGCTACTATCCCAGTTCTATGACTCCCGTTAAAACAAAGCTTCAGGTGATGAATGATGGATGAGGTGGTGGCAAAGGAGAAAGAGCAGGAGGAACAGGGACCATTCACATCAATATCAGGCTAATCAATCACACAGGTCTTGTAGGATATGTTTCTGTACCAAAAGGAGCAATTCGGCAACACAGTTATAGGGCATACAGTGAGTGCAATGCCTACCCAAAATTTCGAGGCACTCCAATGCCCCTTGAAAGTGATATGGAGGTCAGAGGGCCTTAACTAAACTGTCTTTTCCATTTAGAGCAACTGGGTCTCCTGTACACTGTTGGCCTAAGCAGTGAGTGGAAGGCTTTCCAAAAATTATGAGGAACTGCAATGCCCCTTGAAACAGACGTGTATTACAGCGTATTAAAGACTTTCTACCCATTATTGGGGAGTAGGTCTCCCTTAGTGTTCGCCTAAGCATTGAAAAGCAAAAGCTAACTAAAATTAGGAGGAAACGCAATGCCCGTTGGAAGAGTCGTGGAGGTTAGAGGTAATTAAAAACAACATTTCAATGCCCCTTGGAATAGCTGTGGAATTCAGAGTGGTTTAACAAGACAGTTTTAATGTCACTTGGAAGAGACGTGGTGTTCAGAGTGGTTTAACAAGACAGTTTTAATGTCACTTGGAAGAGACGTGGAGGTCCCAGTGGAATAAAAAGACAATATCAATACCCCTTGGAAGAGTGGTGGAGGTCCCAGTGGAATAAAAAGACAATATAAATGACCCTTGGAAGAGTGGTGGAGGTTACAGTGGAATAAAAAGACAATACCAATGCCCCTTGGAAGAGTGGTGGAGGTCGCAGTGGAATAAAAAGACAATATCAATGCCCCTTGGAAGAGACGTGGAGGTCACAGTAGCTTAACAAGACGATTTTAATGCCCCTTGGAAGAGACGTGGAGTTCAGAGTGGTTTAACAAGACGGTTTTAATGCCCCTTGGAAGAGACGTGGAGTTCACAGTGGTTCAAAAAGACGGTTTTAATGCCCCTTGAAAGAGACGTGGAGGTCACAGTAGCCTAACAAGACGGTTTTAATGCCCCTTGGAAGAGACGTGGAGTTAAGAGTGGTTTAACAAGACTGTTTTAATGCCCCTTGGAAGAGACGTGGAGGTCCCAGTTGAATAAAAAGACAATATCAATGCCCCTTGGAAGAGTGGTGGAGGTTACAGTGGAATAAAAAGACAATATCAATGCCCCTTGGAAGAGTGGTGGAGGTCACAGTGAAATAAAAAGACAATATCAGTGCCCCTTGGAAGAGAGGTGGAGGTCACAGTAGCTTAACAAGACGATTTTAATGCCCCTTGGAAGAGACGAGGAGTTCAGAGTGGTTTAACAAAAAGGTTTTAATGCCCCTTGGAAGAGACATGGAGGTCACAGTAGCTTAACAAGACGGTTTTAATGCCACTTGGAAGAGATGTGGAGTTCAGAGTGGTTCAACAAGACGGTTTTAATGCCCCTTGGAAGAGACGTGTAGGTCACAGTAGCTTAACCCGATGATTTTAATGCCCCTTACAAGAGCCATGAAGTACAGCATATTAAAAGCATTATTCCCATTATTGGGTAGTGGGTCTCCCATAGTCTTTGCCTATGCCTTCCAAGCAAAAGCTGCCCAAAATTAGGATGGAGGAAATTGCAATGCCCCTTACAAGAGACATGCAGTACAGCATATTAAAAACATTATTTCCATTATTGGGAAGTGGGTCTCCCATAGTCTTTGCCTATGCCTTCCAAGCAAAAGCTGCCAAAAATTAGGACGGAGGAACTTACAATGCCCCTTAAAAGAGCCATGCAGTACAGCATATTAAATACATTATTCCCATTATTGGGGAGTGGGTCTCCCAGAGTCTTTGCCTATGCCTTTCAAGCAAAAGCTGCCAAAAATTATGACAGAGGAACTTGCAATGCCCCTTACAAGAACCATGCAGTACAGCATATTAAAAACATTATTCCCATTATTGGGGAGAGGGTCTCCCATAGTCTTTGCCTATGCCTTCCAAACAAAAGATGCCAAAAATTAGGACGGAGGAACTTGCAATGCTGGCAACACGGACCACCGTCACCCTGGTGGTATAGTGGTGGTGGAGGCTAAGGATAAGGAGAAGAGCAAAGTACAGCCGAAATGTGGAAGCGTATACCCATGTGTGGGTGTGAAGCTGTGCATGGGAATACACCTCAATAAATAACACAGTGGAATTAACTTTATGTTACTCTGCTGTCATTTGGTGGTGATGAGAAGTCTGGCCCAATCCAGCCCTTGTTCATTTTGATAAGGGTCAGCTTGTCAGCATTGTCAGTTGACAGGCGAGTGCGCTTATCAGTTATAATTCCCCCAGTGGCACTAAAAACACGCTCCGATAACACGCTAGCGGCAGTGCAGGCCAGGACCTCCAAGGCGTACAGAGCGAGTTCATTCCAAGTGTCCAGCTTGGATACCCAATAATTAAAAGGCACAGAGGAATCACGGAGGACGCTGGTACGGTCGGCAAGGTACTCCCTCACCAACTTTTGAAGCTTTCCACTCCTTGTGAGAGTACCCCGCACCTCAGGGCCTGTAAGCTGGGCGGGTCTCAGAAAACTGTCCCAGAATGTTGACAGTGTTCCCTTGCCTCTGCTGGATTAGAGTTGTGTATCTCTCGCCTGTACGCCTTGGTTGGGCAACGAACTGTGACCTCTGCCACTAGCGTGTTCAGATGGGAATTTTTTTAACAGCCTTCTGGTACTGCCCCATTTTTGTAGACCTCTCCACCTCAGGAATAAGAGAGTGAAAGTTCTCTTTGTAGCGGGGGTCTAAAAGTGTCACCAACCAGTAATGACTGTCACCCAACATTTTCACAAAGCGAGGGTCACGGTTAAGGCAGCGTAACATAAAGTCAGCCATGCGTGCCAGACTGGTAATGGTCAAGACTTCCGTGTCCTCACCAAGATGACGACTGACCATGCTCTCCTCCTCCTCCTCCTCCCCCCTGTCCTCAGGCCACCCACGCTGAACCGACGGTATGACAGTTGTACAGGTACTACCATCTACAGCGCATGATACCAGCTCCTGTTCTTCCTCCTCCTCCTCCTCTCCCTCATTGTCCCCAAATGCACGTTGGGATGAGATGAGGCTGGGCTGTGTGTAATCGCCCGCTACGGCTTCTTGATCCATCTCATCATACTCTGGCTGCAATGCCTCCACTTTAATTCTCTGCAGAGAGCATTGCAAAAGACAGACAAGTGGGATGCTGACGCTAATGATGGCGTCATCGCCACTCACCATCTTGGTGGACTCCTCAAAGTTTGTCAGGATGGTACATATGTTAGACATCCAGGTCCACTCCTGAGGTCTTATGGGTGAAGTCTGACCTGAATATCGACGGCCTTGTAGCAGCTGGTACTCCACAACTGCTCTCTTCTGCTCACAAATCATTTGCGACATGTGGAGGGTAGAGTTTCAACGTGTGGGGACATCACACACCAGTCGGTGTGCCGGAAGCTGCAAATGGTGCTGCAACACTGTAAGGGCGGCGGAAACTATGGCTGACTTCCGAAAATGAGCTGACAGGTGGCGTACATTGACGAGCAGATCTGGCAACTCAGGGTACGATTTAAGAAACCGCTGAACCACGAGGTTAAGCACATGAGCCAGGCATGGTATGTGTGTGATCTCGCCTCGCCTCAGAGCCGCCACCAGGTTACGGCCATTGTCACACACGACCATGCCTGGATGTAGGTTCAGCGGTCTCAGCCACAGATCTTCCTGCTCTTTCACAGCTGTCCACAACTCACAAGCAGTGTGAGGTTTATCACCTAAGCTCATGAGTTTCAGCACAGCCTGTTGCCGCTTGGCTGAGGCACTACAGCAGTGCTTCCAGCTTGTAACTGATGTGGTGATATCTGAGATGGAGGCTGAACATGAGGAGGAGGAGGATGATGCGCAGGAGCTGTACACTGTGGGGGCAACTCTGACCGACATAGGGCCCGCAATCCTCGGTGTGGGGAGGATGTTGTCACGCTGTCTCTGTATACTGGAGGTAGGGGGCCTAAGCTGACCCTAAGCTGGGGCCCTGACTAATCCCTCAACCTGGAGGTACTGTTAAAGGTACAGAGGTCCAGGCCGCCAGCGTAACCCCTACCTCCTGAGGATCCCTGCACCTAAGTAATCTAGTCCTGAGAAGGACCCCGATCACAACAAAAGGGGACAAGTAATAATATGCCCACACACAGTACTTAGATGAACGAGACAGTACAAGGGAAAAACCAAAACCACCTTGCATACAAAAACTACACAACTACAACAGAGGGAACACCAACGGGAAAGGAGATAAATGATAAAGCGAGGAAGGGAAAAAACTCTCCGAATACACTTATCTCTGAAACTCCAAATACCACGATCCGCTCTGTTAGTCTGCATGAAATGCTTTCACCGACACTTCCCTAACAGACCAGCAGGCATTTGAAGGAGTCTCACTACAGCAGCATTGATTGCAGCTGGGCGAGGCTGGACCTCGTCTAGCACAGAGAGAGAGAGAATTAACTCTCTCACTGCCGAAAAACACAAAGCACCAAAAAGTCAGCTGCGAGAAGTCAGGTTGTGTAATCGTGACGATTTTCGTGGCGACACACCCGTGACAGTACCCCCCCTTCTACGAGGGGCCTCCGGACCCTCAGGGCCAGGTTTATCCGGGTGAGTCGTGTGGAAGGCCCGAACTAATCGGTCTGCGTTAATATCCGACGCAGGAACCCACATCCTCTCCTCAGGACCATACCCTTTCCAATGAACCAGGTACTGAAGGGACCGGCGATTAAAGCGTGAATCGATGACCCTCGATACCTGAAGGGGGAGGTAAAGGTGACGGTACCACCGGCGCCACAAACCTCTTAAGCAACGATCTGTGGAACACGTTGTGAATTTTAAACGTAGGGGGGAGGTCAAGACGGAATGCCACCGGATTAATAATAGAACTGATTCTGTACGGCCCGATGAACCTGGGACCCAGTTTCCAGGAGGGAACCTTAAGTTTTATATTCCTGGTAGACAACCATACCCGATCGTTCACACTTAGGTCCGGACCAGACACTCTCCTCCTATCAGCCATACGTTTGTATCGGTTCCCCATAGTATTCAGATTCTTCAGCACCCCTCTCCATACTGAAGCAAGTGATGAGGAAAATCGTTCCTCCTCAGGAACCCCCGAAGAGCCCCCCCTACTGAAAGTACAAAACTGGGGGTGAAAACCATATGCCCCAAAAAATGGGGACTTACCAGTGGACTCGCTCCGCCTATTATTAAGAGCAAACTCTGCCAGAGGTAAGAAAGAAGCCCAGTCCTCCTGGTTCTCTGACACAAAACACCGGAGATATGTCTCCAAGCTCTGGTTCATACGTTCCGTCTGACCATTGGTCTGAGGATGAAAAGCCGATGAGAACGACAAATGCATACCCCGCCGTGCACAAAACGCCTTCCAGAACTTGGACACAAACTGAGACCCCCGATCAGACACCACCTCGGAGGGTACCCCGTGAAGCCTCACAATCTCCCCAATGAACACCTGCGTAAGAGTTTTAGCATTAGGGAGAGCTGGAAGAGCGATAAAATGTGCCATCTTGCTGAACCTGTCCACTACAACGAGTATGACCGTTTTACCCGAAGACGGAGGGAGGTCCATAATAAAGTCCATAGACAGATGAGTCCAAGGATGCTCCGGGATCTTCAAAGGTAAGAGGGCCCCAGACGGACGGGTATGTGAGGTCTTAGAGCGCGCACAAACCCCACAGGACACGACAAAAGTTACCACCTCCTTATGTAAGTTAGGCCACCAAAACCGACGCGAGAGGAGATCCACAGTTGCTCTACTCCCCGGGTGTCCTGCAAAAACTGAGTTATGGTGTGCCTCGATCACCTTTTGTCGCAACTGATCTGGAACAAACAGTCTCCCCGGAGGTCCAACAGGGGCGTCCCCCTGAGCCTCCAATACCTCCTCCTCCAGCTCAGAGCATACTGCCGAAACCACCACCCCCTCCTGAAGGATAGGGATCGGGTCGTCCGTATTCCCGGCCCCAGGGAAACTACGAGATAAGGCATCCGCCTTTACATTTTTTGACCCAGGACGATATGTAACGACAAAATTAAACCTGGTAAAAAACAATGACCACCTAGCTTGTCTGGGATTCAGACGTTTCGCGGACTCCAGATATAGCAGGTTCTTGTGATCGGTGATGACGGTGACCGGATGGACTGCCCCCTCCAAAAAATGGCGCCACTCCTCAAAAGCTAACTTAATGGCCAAGAGTTCCCTATTGCCGACATCGTAATTCCTCTCAGCGGACGACAATTTTTTAGAGAAAAAGGCGCACGGATGCCACTTACCAGGGGACGAACCTTGTGACAATACTGCTCCCACCCCTACCTCGGAAGCGTCTACCTCTACAATGAATGGCTGTGACGCATCCGGTTGAATGAGTATGGGTGCCGAGGCAAAACATTTTTTCAAGTAGGAGAATGCTTGACAAGCCTTGTCAGACCACCTAGAAAAATCCGTCCCCTTTTTAGTCATGTCTGTGAGAGGCTTAACCATGGACGAGAAATTAAGAATGAACTTCCGGTAATAATTAGCAAACCCCAGGAAACGTTGTAGTGCCTTAAGATTCTCTGGCCGATCCCACTCAAGAACTGCCCGCACTTTCCCAGGGTCCATACGAAAACCGGACGCTGAAACCAGGAAGCCTAAAAACTGGAGTTCCTGTACGGCGAACACACACTTTTCCCATTTGGCATACAGTTTATTATCCCGCAAGATCTGTAACACCTGCCTAACGTGCTCCTGATGAGACACCAGATCCGGCGAGTAAATTAAGATATCATCCAGATATATGACAACAAACTGTCCCACCAGGCGGCGAAAAATGTCATTAACAAAGTGTTGGAACACCGCCGGGGCATTAGTCAGACCGAATGGCATGACAAGGTTCTCATAATGTCCCTCTGGAGTGTTAAACGCCGTCTTCCACTCATCCCCCTCCTTCATCCTAATCAGATTGTACGCCCCCCTGAGATCCAACTTAGAGAACCATTTGGCGCCCACGATCTGATTAAAGAGATCGGGAATAAGTGGGAGCGGATACGGATCTCGGACCGTAATCCGATTAAGTTCACGGAAATCCAGGCAAGGGCGTAGGCCTCCATCTTTCTTCTTAACAAAGAAGAACCCTGCAGCCACCGGTGAAGATGAAGGTCTAATATGCCCCTTAGCCAGACTTTCTGAAATATAATCCTTCATGGCCTGCCTCTCAGGACCAGAAAGGTTATACAACCTAGCTTTAGGTAACTTGGCCTCAGGGAGCAGTTTTACAGAACAGTCATACTCGCGATGAGGAGGTAGTTCCTGACACCCTTTCTCCGAGAATACATCCTCAAAGTCCGCCAGAAATGGAGGTAAGACCCAAGGAGTAACCGCACCGATGACCGTGTTCATGCAGTTTTTATTACAGAATTTACTCCATTGGCTTATCTCTCTGGTTTGCCAATTAATAACCGGGTTATGCTTAGTTAACCAAGGAAGGCCCAACACTATAGGAGTGGGAAGACCCTCCAACACGTAGCAAGACAACAGTTCTTTATGTATCGCCCCCACTTGAAGTTTTACGTCATGCACAGCTTGCAAAAAACTTCCCTGACCGAGAGGTCTGGCATCGATCGAGAATATGGGGATGGGTTTAGCCAACTCACTCAATCGCATACCTTGAACCCGGGCAAACCGAGCATCAACCAGATTAGCCCCGGCCCCACTATCCAGAAGAACAGATATCCTCTCAGTTCTCGTACCCACCACCACCTCCGCCGATACGAGAAACTGAGACGAACCTAGGGACGAAATACCTACTCCCAGATTGCCGTCCACCACACAACCTGGGATCAACAGTTTTCCAACGACTCTTCACTCTGCAAGGGACGGGATGGACACCCCCCAATAAAATGTCCCTTTCTCCCGCAGAAGAAACACCTTCCTGTCTTATGGCGCACCACCGGTCCCCTCCCCCGAAATGATGTCCCTCCTAATTGCATAGGCTCCTCTGGACTGACCAGGGGAACCACCATATGAGGGGACCTTGTAGGAGGTGGAGTCATCACAGGGGGTAGAGTTATCCCGCACCTCTCCCGAAGCCGTCTGTCAACGCGAATAGCAAGGGCCATAGCGGCTTCCAGTGACGCGGGAGAGTCATACTGTGCCAACACATCCTGTAATTTGTCGGATAAACCTTGACAAAACTGGCTCCTAAGAGCCGGGTCATTCCACTGGGTGTCCGTGGCCCACCTACGGAACTCCAAACAGAATTCCTCCGCCGGACGATCTCCCTGCTGGATCCTACGTAACTTAGACTCAGCAAGGGAGATCCGATCTGGGTCATCATATACGAGTCCCAGAGCAGCGAAAAACCTATCCACTGACTGGAGAGCCGGGGAGCCCGGGGGAAGAGAGAACGCCCAAGATTGTGGGTCCCCTTGTAGGAGCGAGATGACAATTCCCACCCTTTGTTCTTCACTCCCCGATGACCGAGGCCGCAGCCGAAAGTACAACTTGCATGCCTCCCGGAAAACAAAAAACTTGTCCCGCCCCCCAGTGAACCTGTCAGGGAGAGCTACTTTAGGTTCTGGTCCGGCTTGCTCCTGAGGATACAAAACCTTGGACCTAACATCCGCCAGCTCCATGGACAAACTCTGCAACTGCCGAGCTAGACCGGCTACTGGATCCATGGTAGCAGGAGAAAAACTAAGTGGTCGGTGAAAATGTCACGCTGTCTCTGTATACTGGAGGTAGGGGGCCTAAGCTGACCCTAAGCTGGGGCCCTGACTAATCCCTCAACCTGGAGGTACTGTTAAAGGTACAGAGGTCCAGGCCGCCAGCGTAACCCCTACCTCCTGAGGATCCCTGCACCTAAGTAATCTAGTCCTGAGAAGGACCCCGATCACAACAAAAGGGGACAAGTAATAATATGCCCACACACAGTACTTAGACGAACGAGACAGTACAAGGGAAAAACCAAAACCACCTTGCATACAAAAACTACACAACTACAACAGAGGGAACACCAACGGGAAAGGAGATAAATGATAAAGCGAGGAAGGGAAAAAACTCTCCGAATACACTTATCTCTGAAACTCCAAATACCACGATCCGCTCTGTTAGTCTGCATGAAATGCTTTCACCGACACTTCCCTAACAGACCAGCAGGCATTTGAAGGAGTCTCACTACAGCAGCATTGATTGCAGCTGGGCGAGGCTGGACCTCGTCTAGCACAGAGAGAGAGAGAATTAACTCCCTCACTGCCGAAAAACACAAAGCACCAAAAAGTCAGCTGCGAGAAGTCAGGCTGTGTAATCGTGACGATTTTCGTGGCGACACACCCGTGACAGATGTGTTCCATCCCAAGGTCCGACTAGGTCCTGGCTTCCACTATGTTTACCCAGTGTGCCGTCAGGGAGATGTACCATCCCTGGCCACAAGCACTTGTCCACGTGTCCGTTGTCAGGTGGACTCTCCCAGTATCTGAGTAGTTGAGGGCCACCTGCTTGTGTAGTGTGGGGATGGCACACCGGGCAAAATAGTGTCGGCTGGGGACCGAGTACCAAGGGACGGCCACCGCCATAAGGTTGCGGAAGGATTCTGTCTCCACAAGCCTAAAGGGCAGCATTTCCAATGCAAGCAGTCGTGAAATGTGCGAATTTAGGACTGTGGCCTGTGGGGCGTTGGCTACGAATTTGCACTTTCATTCAAAGGTTTGGGATATGGACGATTGAACGCTTCGGTGGGACGTGGACATAGACGTTGATGCTGTTTCTTGAGAAACTGCCATAACAAGAGAAGACTGAGAGGAGGGGGCATCTTTGCATGCAGTATGGACAGGGGATTGCCTTGCACACACAACAGGGGGTTCTCTTACACGCACAACAGCAGAAGAAGCAGTGGTGACACCTGCTGACACTGGTCGTGGACCCTGGGGTTCGCCCCACAAAGTCGGGTGCTTCGCTGACATGCGCCTGATCATGCTAGTGGTGGTCAGGCTGGTAGTTTTGTCACCCCTGCTGATGCTGGCATGGCAGGTGGTACAAATGGCCTTTTTTGGGTTATCAGCAGAGTCTTTAAAAAAAATTCCAGACTCTGGAAGACCTACCGGTTGCGCTGGCAACGACCCTCGTGTTGGTGTTACGGGGAACGGTTGCCCGTCTTCTGTCTGCGGCCACCACACTGCTTCTTCCTGCCTGTTGGGGTACTCTGCCTCCCTCCCCGTGTGCTGCACCCTCGCTCTGTGTGTCCTCCTGCTACGTTGGGTCAGTTAATAGATCATCCACCACCTCCTCCTCTTCCACTTCCGCACCATGGTCCTCCTCCTCACTTCATGGCAATTGTCTCGTCATCGTCCACCTCTTGTGACAAATTGCCAGCGTCGCCTTCCTGTGGCTGTGGCTGTTCAAATATTTGGCCATCGCTACATGGGATTTCCTCTTCCACCACTTCAAGCGGAGCAGCCGAGGGGCACAAAGATGGAAATGGACCAGTGAACAGCTCTTCAGAGTGTCCAACTGTGGGATCAGTTGCTGTTTGATGGCATGGTGGGAGGAAGGAGAATCAGGGTGAGGAGGAGTATGCAATCGAGACTCACGGCTACTAACACTTGACCGTGTGGAAGACAGACCGGAGGTGGTGGTGCCCAGGTAACTGGAAGTATTATCTGCTATCCAATTAATAACCTGTTCACACTGATCAGTTCGCAATAGTGGTGCTGTTGTGTGCTTCCCTAGTAATTCGGTCAAGAACTGGGAGCGAGAAGATGTGGCTGTTGGTTATGGCACATTTTCACCTTGGTCACGGCCCCGTCCTCTGCAGACACCATCACCAGAACGTCCAGTTCCACGTCCTTTGCCACGCGCCTTGCCCATTGTAAATGAAGTAAAATAGCTTACACTACAGCTATCAATGGCAAAAGGGTAATAAAAAGGAGATTTGAACCGTGGAAGAGGAAAACCACAGTTCTAGTTATCTGGCCTACACCAGAATCTTTTAAACAGATATATTTGTGTCTGAACAGTCAGCGAGACACTCAAACTGTTTTTTTTTATGCAAAAAGGTGGATTACACCCTGATTTGAACTGTGGAAGAGGAAAACCACAGTTCTATTTCTCTGGCCTACACGAGAATGTTTTAAACAGATATATTTGTGCCTGAACAGTCATCGAGACACTCAAAATGTTTTTTTATGTAAAAAAGGCAAAAAAGTAGATAATACAGAGATTTGAACTGTGGAACTGCAAAACCACAGTTCTAGTTGTCTGGCCTACACCAGAATCTTTTAAACATGTATATTTGTGTCAGGACACTCACAGACACACTCATTTTTTTTTGGGGGGGGGGATACCAAAAGGTTAATAAGACGGGTATTTGTACAGTCTGACTGAGGGAAAAAAAAAAAAAAAGAGGATTTAGATGGAAAAAAAAAAGATTTTTCCTGGCCCCTGATACCTGGGCTAAGTCTAGAAATTTGAAAAGCAGCACACAGGACTGTAATGCAGTGTTTGTTGGTATAACCACTGCGACTCCTATACAGCCTGCCTGCCTGCCTGATATCTGGGATGGATTTTAATCCTGAGAAGGACTGTTTGTTTGATTTTGCAGGCTTTAGAGACCCTAAACTACCTATTTAGCAGTATAAATCTCTCCCTAGCTCAGCAGCACTCTCCCTACACTGTCTGATCCGGAGCGACTGTGTCCAAGATGGCGGCACCCGATTTTAAATACTCGAGGTGACTCTGTGCGGCTAGCCAATCACTGTAATGCCCACAACCAACATGGCTGCGGCATTACAGTGACTGCCTGGCAATCCCTGCATGTTCATTGGCTCTGTAAAGAGCGCCAAACGTTCAGGGCAGAGACCCGAGCTCCCGCCCGAGTAACCCGAAAATGCTCGGTGCTCGCTGAACATCCCGATGAGTGAGATGCTCGGGCGAGTACCGAGCAGTGTCGAGCATGCTCGCTCAACACTAATTATTATTATTACTTTATCGCCATTTATTCCATGGCGCTTTACATGTAAAAAAAGGGTATACATCGCAAAAATAATTACAATAATCTTGAACAAAAATGTGACAGAGACTGGTACAGGAGAGGAGAGGACCCTGTCCGTGAGGGCTCACAGTCTACAAGGCATGGGTAAGGATACAGTAGGCGAGGATATAGCTGGTCTTGCAGCGGTATGGTGGAGCGAGGGTTACTGCAGGTTGTACACATGTCGCAAGAGGTGGGTCTTCAGGTGCTTTTGAAGGTTTCAACAGTAGACGAGAGTCAGAAATGGTGGGGAAGAGAGTTCCAGAGAAAGGGGGATGCACAGGAGAAATCTTGTATGCGATTGTGGGAAGAGGAGTTAAGAGGGGAGTAGAGAAGATATCTTGTGAGGATCGGAGGTTGCGTGCGGGTAAGCACCGGTAGACTAGGTCACAGATGTATGAAGGAGACAGGTTATGGATAGCTTTGCATTCCAAGGTTAGGATTTAAACTGGAGTCTCTGGGCACTGAGCCAATGAAGGGATTGACAGAGAGGAAAGGCCAGGGAATAGCGAGGGGACAGGTGGATTATTCGGGCAACAGAGTTTAGGATAGATTGGAGGAATGCGAGAGTGTTAGAAGGGAGGCCACAAAGCAGGAGGTTGCAGTTATCAGGAAGGGAGATGATGAGTGTGTGCCCTAGTGTTTATGTAGATTCGTGGTTGAGGACGGTGTGGATCCGGGAGATTTTTTTTGCTTGGAGTCGGCATCTTCCTCACCCTGATCCTCCGTCCTCCCATCATTCCGAGTGCCCTGAGACAACTGATCCCACATTTGGACACTCCGAAGAGCTGTTTTGTCATCTTTCCATTTATAGATTCTGGCCTCTCGCTCGGTCCGCTTGGAAGTGGAAAGAGATTGGATATGTGGTTTGAAGGAGAAATTAGAGTCCAGGGTTACCCCAAGAGCTGTTCACTTTTCCATCGATAGATTCGGGCCTCTCGACCAGCCAGCTTAGAGCAGGGCAACAGAAGATCGCATGTAGCGATTTGATCAGCCATGGTCACCAAGAGGTGACGGTGAGAAAGTGCAATTACTGTCGCAAGAGGTGGATAATGATGAGACACAATGGATAGAAAGTCAGTAGGAAGACCAGGGTGCGGAAGTGGAAGACGAAGCGGTGGATTAAGTCACGGACCCAACCTGGCAAGGGGACATGCAGAGCGAGGACAGCAGCACACAGGGGGGGGGAGGTGTAGCACCACAACAGGCAAGAACAAGCAGTGTGGTGGCCACAGACACAAGGCGGGCAACTGCTCCCCGGAACACCAACATGACAGAAGTTGCCAGTACAACTATTAGGTCTTCCCGAGTCTGGTTCTTTTTTAAAGACTGTTTAGATTACCCCAAAAAGTCCATTTGCAACATTTGCCAGGCCAGCATCAGCAAGAGCACCAAAACTCCAGCCTGACCACCACCAGCATGCTCAGGCACATGACAGCAAAGCACCTGGCTAGCTGGGCCGAACACCAGGGTCCAGAAACGGTGTCTGCGGGTGACACCACTACCTCTTACGCTGATGAGCGTGCATGCCAATACCCTGTCCATGGCACATGTGAAGATACCTCCCGCCCTGCATCTGTCATTGCAGACTTGCAACCATCACCATCCACGTCCTTGTCCCTTTGCAGCGTTCAGTTGTCCCTACTACAGTCTTTGTAATGCAAGCGCAAGTATGCAGCCTGCCACCCACCCACAGGCCGCAATACTAAACTGCCACATTTCTGGACTGCTTGCACTTGCTTTCCGCAACCTCATAGCGGTGGCCAGGGGTCCATACTCGGTCCCCAGCCGCCACTATTTCTCCCGGTATCGTATCCGCCTTCCACAAGCGCGGGTCCCAGAACATTACCCGTGCCCTCCCCAGTGCACTTACTGGGAAGGACCGCCTAACCACAAACACATGGACAGGTGAATGTGGCCAGGGATGGTACGGAGCCAGTTCGCATTAAAACAACAGCCATAGAGTGTCCGGGAACCTTCCCACACACTTTTCTTAGCTAGGGCTGCTTCTCGGCAGGGTTAAACGGGCCCACCAGAAAACCAGAGAATCCTCCAGTGGGCCCGGCTTCTCCATCAGGAGAGTACATAGTGCCGAGGTGAGGTCGTGATGATGATAGAGGCCACCATCTGCTTGGTTTTCTGTTACTTGGAATGCAAGCTCAAGTATGCAGCCAGCCACCCACCCACTGGCCGCAATACTAAACTGCCACATTTCTGGACTGCTTGCACTTGAAATGTTGCCTTTTAGGCTCGTTGAGGCAGAAGATTACCAAAACCACATGGTGGAGGCGGCTGGATGTCCATACATGGTCCCCAGCCGCCATTATTTCTCCCGGTATCGTCTTCGCCTTCCACAAGCGCGAGTCCCAGAACATTACCCGTGCCCTCCCCAGTGCATTTAAGTGGGAAGGACTGACTAACCACAAACATGTGGACAAGTGAATGTGGCCAGGGATGGTACATCTCACGGACACATGTTACTTGGTTAATATTGTGCTCGGCCTCCTAGACGATGACCAAATTATTCATGATAGTTGGATCATCCTTCTCCCTAGCTTTGTGTTACTTGGAATGCAAGTGCAAGTATGCAACCAACCACCCACGCACAAGCCGCAATACTAAACTGCCACATTTCTGGACGGCTTGCTTGCACTTAAAATGTTGCCTTTTAGGCTCATGGAGGCAGAAGCTTTTAACAACCCCATGCTGATGGGGCCTGGTGTCCATACTCAGTCCCCAGCTGCCACTATTTCTCCCGGTATCCCCTCCACCTTCCACAAGCATGAGTACCAGAACATTACCTGTGCCATCCCCAGTGCACTTAAGTGCAAAGGACCACCTAACCACAAACACCTGGACAAGTAAATGTGGCCAGGGACGGTTCATCTCACTGATGCATTCCAATGTGTTAATATTATGGAAGCCGGGACCCAGTGGGACCCTGGGACAGAACACATCCTCCCGATGCAGAGGATTGTCAATCAGGGTTACCCCTACATTCTACATCTCCTGCACCACCTCCTCCTCCTCCTCTTCAGCCTCCATCTCCATCACTTGATTAATTTTTTCAGGACATATTCCAGATTATTTACTTAAACTTCGTGTGTGCCAATAACAATAAGCAGGACTGTATGCTTAGGCGACAAACCGCACACCATTGCAAAGTTGTTGAAAGCTGTATCAGAGAATCAGGTGACGGCTCTGAAGCTAGACAAGCTCGCACATGTACCATTCCTGGGCCATGTGCTCAACTTAGTGGTTCTGCAGTTTCTTAAAATCTACACAGATCTGCCAGAGCTGCTTGTGAAAGTATGCCGCGTGTGTACCCATTTCAGAAAATTAGCTACAGCTTCCGTTGCACTGGTAGAGCTTCAGCAGCGTATGCAGCTTCCAGCTCACCGACTGGTGTGTGATGTGACTACGCGTTGGAAATCAACGTTGCAGATGTCTGGAATGATTTTGAGCACCAGAAAGCAGTTGTTGAGTACCAGCTTCAACACGTCCGTCGGCATTCAGGTCAGCCTCCGCACCTATGAGCTGATGAGTGGGCATGGATGTCTGACATCTGTGCCCTCCTCCAAAACTTTGAGGACTCACTACTCACAATTAAAGAGGAGGCATTGCAGGCGGAGCCTCATTGAGGCGCAGCCTCATATCATCTCAACGCGGATTGGGTGATAATGAGGAGGAGGAGGAAGAGAATATAGACAGTCATACTCTTGATGAGAACAGGGAAGTCTTGGCTGTTGGCAGTCTGGCACACAAGGCCGACTTTATGTTCCCCTTCCTTTACCGTGACCATCGCCTTGTATGCATTTTGGGCATTACAGAAAACTGGCATGGCACAAGAGAATTCTTGGAGACGGAGGTGTGAGGTTCTGATTAAGGAGAATGTCTGTCTTAGATCAGTTGCACAATGGAGGGCACAGGAGGGGTTATACACAGAAATGAGGGAAGAGATATAGGTCAGTGCAGAACTGTGGACAGCTTGGTGGGTGAGAGGTGAGTTTGTTTTGTATCCTGTAGTAATTGTTTAACCTAACCCGTGCAATGACTAGCACAGAGTAGAGGTGTCGGTGAAGCAGCTTAATAGAAATACGACCCTGGCTGCTGCATTCAGAAGGGATTGGAGAGGAGACAGTTTGTTTAGAGTGAGACCGATTAGAAGAGAGTTGCACTAGTGAATAAGAGCAACAGTAAGAGTTTTTGCAGTATCAAAGGTGAGAAAAGGTCGACTTCTGGAGAGGTTTTTAAGGTGCAGGTGACAAGAGCGAGTGAGTGATTTTCCACGTTGAATAAAGGAAAATTGTATGTCACATATGACTCCAAGATAGCAGACGTGCCAAGTGGGAGTTATGGTGGCAGCACCTAAAGGAAATTGCAAAGTCAGGTATAGGTAGGTTAGTAGAGGGAGGAAACCGAAGGAGTTCATTTTGGAGATATTAAGTTCAGGCTCTTGATGAAGAATTTTAACAAAAAAAAAATTTCCATCTAACAATGCTGGTGGCAGAGGTCACAGTCAGACAGTTCATTGGGCAACCAAGGAGTACAAGTGAGGAAGACACAAACCAGATGCGGCAGAGGCAGGAGAACGTTATCAAAGGTCTGGGACAGTTTTCTCAGACCCTCCCATCGCCCAGGCCCTGGTTCACAGGGTACTCTGACAAGGAGGAAAAAGTTGTTGAAGATGCAAGCTGGACACGTGGCATGAACTGTCTTCCTACGCCTTGTAGGTCCTGACCCTAGCATTTTGTCAAAGATAGCTTTTAGTGCCGCTGGGAGCATTATAACTGATAAAACTGATAGGCGCATCCGCCTGTCAACTGAAAATGCTGACAAGCTGACTCTTATAAAAATGAACAAGGGCTGAAGTGGGCCAGACTTCTCAACACCACCAGATGATAGCATCAAACAAACTCAAATCTAGCGGTTATTTTTTGGGGGGTCTATTCCCATGCACACCTTCACACCCAGACATGGGTATACCCTTCAGGAATTGTTCTAGCTTATGTCACGCTCCTCCTTCTCCTCATCCTCCACCACCATAACACCAGGGAGACTGTGATGCAACATAATTTTTTTAATGGTGTTTCTGATTAGAGACGAGCGAATATTTCAATATTCGTTTCGGATTACAATCGCCGTTTTTGCAACATTCGCCAATGTAATTGTCAAATATTCACCAAACATTCACCAAACATTGTAAAATGCCATTGGATTAAATGGGTGCCAAAACCAAACAGCACCTTCAAACGGGACTAAAAGCTGCCAAAACACATCAATTTAGGGGCAGTCACCAGGAAAGTGCCATCAATTGACCCAGAGTACAAGTAGTATAAATATTATTATTTATTATTATAGCGCCATTTATTCCATTGCGCTTTACATGTGAAAAGAGGTCACTGACTGGTACAAGAGCAGAGAGGACCCTGCCCTTGAGGGCACATAAACAGTCTATAAGGGATGAGGATACAGTAGGTGAAGGTACAGCTGGTCATGCAGCGGTATGGTGGAGCGAGGGTTACTGCAGGTTGTCGGCTTGTCGGAACAGGTTGGTCTTCAGCTTCCTTTAAAAGGTTTCAACATTAGGCGAGAATCTGATATGTTGGGGTACACAGTTCAAGAGTAGAAGGGATGCACGGGAAAAATCTTGTATGCTATTGTGGGAAGAGGAGAGAAGACCGGAGTAGGTAAGGAGATCTTGTGAGGATCGGAGGTTGCGTGCAGGTATGTACCAGGAGACTAGGTCACAGATATATGGAGAGGACAGGTTGTGGATGGCTTTGCATGTCATGGTTATGGTTTTGAACTGAAGTCTCTAGCCAATGGGGAGCCAGTGAAGGGATCATAAATTGCAATCTTATAGATTGCTGGAGCCAGTCCACAGTAAAAAAGCAGCCATAGAGTGTCCAGGAACTTTTCCACAGACTTTTCTTAGCTAGGGCTGCTTCTCGTCAGGGTTGGATGGGCCCACCAGAGAGCCAGAGACTCATCCGGTGGCCCCTGGCTTTTCCTCCGGAAGAGTTCATAGTGCCGAGGTAAGGGTCTCCTTAGCTAGCTTCTGGTACTTTTCTATGAGAATCAGCTTGGCTCCAACCAGCCTACAATATTTCCAGTGAACTATGGCACGACACCATGGTATTAGAAGTGCCCCCAGTACCAGTAGCGAAACCATCCACAATTTCCTTTTCGTCTGCCCAAATACATTAGTTTCTCAAAAAGGAGCTGAAGATATTGAGTGTTAGTAGATGCAAGTTTCTCCAGCATGTTAGATATCAGAGAGAGAACAGAGAGGGCAGCACAGTGGCTCAGTGGTTAGCACTGAAGCATTGCAGCGCTGGGGTCCTGGGTTCACATCCCAGCAAGGACAACATCTGCAAGGATTTTGTATGTTCTCCCCGTGCTTGCATAGGTCTCCCCCTCAGTAAAAAAGCAGCCATAGAGTCTTAGTGTGCCCAGGAACCTTCCCACACACTTTTCTTAGCCAGGGCTGCTTCTCAGCAGGGTTGGATGGACCCACCTGAGAATTCCCGGGTGGGCCCTGGCTTTTCCATCAGAAGAGTTCATGATAGCGCAAACTTTGCAGCTGCTATGGGGCTGTTGAGTGGGGGAGAAAGGTGAGCCCTCAGAATCAAATCCTCTGGTGGGCCCAATGTTAGTCAGTTTGAAACTGCTTCTCAGTGGGAGTTGTATTTCATCACAGCCATTTTCTTTAGGTCGGTGAAAGGACTGGCAAAGAGGGAAACCGTATCTACTCCGGCTGTCATTTCTCCACCACCAGGTTCTGCCCATTGTCACACACGACTATGCCTGGCTGTATGTTCAGCGGTGAGAGCCACAGATCAGGCTGCTGTGTTACAACTTTCAACAGCTATGCAGCTCTGGGTGGTTTGTCACCTAAACATTAAGGATATTATGTTCAGCACAACCTGTTGCCGCTTGGCCAAGGCAGTGATGCAGTGCTTTCAGCTTATGACTGATGTGGTCATTTCGGAGATGGAAGCCGAACTGGAGGAGGAGGTGCACCAGCTGAACAATGTGATTACATTGAGGTTACATTTGCGAGTCTGGTTTTTATACTAAAGAAAGATCCTGCTGTGTTTTTATTATTATTTTTTTTTTACATCACTTCAAATGTGTATTGTAGTGCGTCCTAATTTTTGGAAGCCCTTGAAATTGTTTCATACTCGGTCCCCAGCCGCCACTATTTCTCCCGGTATCTTCTCCGCCTTCCACAAGCACGGGTCCCACAATATTACCCGTGCCCTCTCCAGTGAACTTACTGGGAAGGACCACCTACCCACAAACACGTGATCAAGTGAATGTGGCCAGGGAGGGTATGAAGAAAGTCCACAGCTTGTCGATGAGTGGTATTTCACCACAGCCATATTCTTTAGCTTGGTGAAAGGACTTGGGAAACTGTATCTACTCCAGCTGTCATTTCTCCCAGGAAGCCCTCTAAAGCTGCTCACACTTGAAATGTGGCCTTTTAGGCTCGTGGAGGTGGAAGCTTTTCACAACCTCATGCTGGTGGCGGCCGGTTGTCCATACTCGGTCCCCAGTCACCACGGTTTCTCCCGGTGTCATCTCCGCCTTCCACAAGCAAAGGTCCCTGAACATTACTGCTGTTACTTTTCTGTGGGAATCTACTTGCCTCTTACCTGCCTGTCATATTTCCAGTGAGCTATCGTACAACGCCATGGTATTAGCACTGCCCCCAGTAACAATAGTGAAGCCATCCCCAATTATTTTTCTCAGGAATTCTATTTGGTAGACTGAGTGGCTGCCCAAATACATTAGTTTCTCACAAAGGAGCTGAAGATAGAGTGTCAGTAAGTGCAAGTTTCTCCAGCCTGTTAGATATCACAGGATGAACGGCAGCACTTTGGCTCAGTGGTTAGCACTGAAGCCTTTCAGCACTGGGATCCTGCGTTCAAATCCTAGCAAGGACAACATCTGCAAGGATTTTGTATGTTCTCCCCATGTTTGCGTGGGTTTCCACCTCAGTAAAAAAGGAGCAATAGAGTGTCCGGGAACCTACCCACACACTTTTCTTAGCCAGGACTGCTTCTAGGCAGGGTTGGACAGTCACACCAGAGAGTCCACGGTTGGGCACTGGCTTCTCCATCAGGAGAGTTCATGATAGCGCAAACTTTGCAGCAGCTATGGGGCTCTTGAGAGGAGGAGAAAGATGAGCCCTCAGAATCAAATCCTCTGGTGGGTCCAATGTTTGTCAGTTTGAAACTGCTTCTCAGTGGAAGTTGTATTTCACCAAAGCCATATTCTTTAGCTCGGAGAAAGGACTGGCATATAGGGAAACCGTACCTACTCCGGCTGTCATTTCTCCTTCACCATGTTCCACCCATTGTCACACACCACCATGCTTTACTGTGTGTTCAGTGGAGACAGCCACAGATCAGGCTGCTGTTTTACAGCTTTCAACAACTATGCAGCATTGGGCGGTTTGTCACTTAAGCATTAAGCATGTTATATTCAGCACAGCCTGTTGCCGCTTGGCCAAGGCAGTGCTGCAGTGCTTTCAGCTAGTGACTGATGTGGTCATTTCGGAGATGGAGGAGGAGGTGCAGGAGCTGAGCAATGTGATTACATTGAGGTTACATTGGCGACTCTGTTTTTTCTACTACAGAAAGATCCTAATGTTTTTTTACGTTATTTTTTAAGAGAAATGCATTCACTGGGAAATGTCATTTTAGCATTTTACAACCTTATCTGGCCATGTGACACATCATCAGACGCATCCTGTTTCATATATGATGGAGGGACTCTGAAAGTCACAAAGCCTATTTTTATAGGGCCATCAGATGGCCCTTACTATTCTTAAAGGCCCAGCAGTTGGCCCCGCTATTGTTAGAGAGCCATCAGCCGGCTATGCTTTGTTGTTCCCATTATTAACGCGAGGGTCTCCTATACTTTTATTGTGTATGCAGTGACTGCAAGGGCTGCCAAAAATTCGGAAGCAACCCAATACCCCTTTGAAGAGACATAGAGGAGGTTCTCAGTAAAAAAAAAAAATGTTCCCATTATAAAGGAGCGGGTCTCCTACAGTGGTAATGCCCATGCTGTGACTGCAAGGGCTGCCAAAATTTGGGAAAAACCCCACTAACAATTTAAAGACACATAAAGCAGGGCCACATTATCAACAAATTCCCATTAGAAAGGAGAGGGTCTCCCATACTGTTTGCCTATGCAGTGAATGCATAAGCTTCCAAAAATTTAGGAAGTGGGTCTCCCATAGTGTTTGCCTATGCAGTGAATGCATAAGCTGCCAAAAATTTGAAGGCACTCCAATTCCCCTTGGAAGAGACATAGAGGCCGGAGAGCCTCCTAAAAACAATGTTCTCATTATTAGGAAGTGGGTCTCCCATAGTGTTGGCCTATGCAGTGAATGCAAGGGCTCCAAAAATTGGGAGGCACTCCAATGCCCCTTGGAAGAGATGGAGAGGGCCTCATGAAAAAATGTTCCCATTATTAGGAAGTGGGTCTCCCATAGTGTTTGCCTATGCAGTGAATGCAAGGGCTGCCAAAAATTGGGTGGCACTCCAATGCACCTTGGAAGAGACTTCGAGGGCCTCATGAAAAATGTTCCCATTAGAAAGGAGCGGGTCTCCTATACTTCTAATGCCCATGCACTAAGTGTATGGGCTGACAAACATTTACCCCTGGGGGGTATACATGAACATACTCTATAATTTTTTTTTATGGGCATCTTAAAGACCCTTTAAAAAAATTATGTGGGTGTTGCATCTCGGACCATGGTCACCCTGGTGATATGGTGGTGGAGGATGAGGGTGAGGAGAAGGAGGAGGACAAGAGAAAATAGCCAAAATCATGAAGAGTATACCCATGTGTGGGTGCTAAAAGGTGCATGGGAATACACCTCCCAAAAAATGACACTGGATTTGAGTTTAAGTTACGCTGCTATCATTTTGTGGTGTTGAGAAGTCTGGCCCAATCCAGCCCTTGTTCATTTTTATAAGAGTCAGCCTGTCAGCATTTTCAGTTGACAGGCAGATGCGCTTATCAGTTATAATTGCACCAGCGGCACTAAAAGCCCGCTCTGATTAAACGCTAGCGGCAGGGCAGGCCAGGACCTCCAAGGCGTAGAGAGCCAGTTCATTTCACATATCCAGCTTGGATACCCAATAATTATAAGGCACAGAGGAATCATGCAGGACATTGGCATGGTCGGCAAGGTACTCCCTCAGCATCTTCCCAAACTTTGCACTCCTTGGGAGAGTACCCCGCGCCTCAGGACCTGTGCGATGAGAGGGGCTGAGAAAACTCTCCCAGAACCTTGACGTTGTACCCCTGCCTCTGCTGGATTGGAGTTTGGTCTCTCTCGCCTGTAGTTCTTGGTTGTCCAACGAACTATGACCTCTGCCGCCAGCATTTTCAGATGGGAATTTTTTTAATAGTTCTGCAACAAGGGACTTCTTGAACTGCCCCATTTTTGTAGACCTGTCCGCCTCAGGAATAAGATATAAATTTCTCCTTGTAGCGTGGGTCTAGAAGTGGCAACCAGTAATGACTGTCACGCAAAATATTGAGAACGCGAGGGTCATGGGAAAGGCAGCGTAACATAAACTCAGCCATGCATGCCAAACTGCTAACAGGCAAGACTTCCTCACAGAGAAGGACGACTGACCATGCTCTCCTCCTCTTCCTCTTCTCTGTCCTCAGACCATCCTCGCTGAACAGACGGTATGACAGTTGTTCAGGTAGTACCATCTATAGCGCATGAAACTAGCTCCTATTCTTCCTACTCCTCCTCCTCTTCCTCATTGTCACCTAATTCACGTTGGGATGAGATGAGGCTGGGCTGTGTGTAATCACCCTGAATGGTTCCTTGCTCCATCTCATCGTGCTATGCCTGCAATGCATCCTCTTTGATTGTGAGCAGAGAGCGTT
Source organism: Phyllobates terribilis (assembly GCF_046119375.1). Classification (NCBI taxonomy): domain Eukaryota; kingdom Metazoa; phylum Chordata; class Amphibia; order Anura; family Dendrobatidae; genus Phyllobates; species Phyllobates terribilis. The sequence continues at coordinate 192,149,628 of NW_027362772.1, read as the reverse complement.
TCAAAAGACAGAGAAGCGGGATGGTGACGCTAATTATGGCATCATCGCCGCTCACCATCTTGGCAAAGTTTTGGAGGATGGTGCATATGTCTGACATCCATGTCCACTCCTGAGGTCTTATGTGTGGAGTCTGAACTGAATACCGATGGCCTTGTTGATGCTGGTACTCAACAGCTGCCTCTTCTGCTCACAAATCCTTCCCAACATTTGTAGTGTAGAGTTCCAACGTGTGGGGACATCGCACAACAGTCTGTGAGCCGGAAGCTGTAAATGCTGCTGAAACATGGCAAGGGTGGCGGAAGCAGTAGGTGACTTTCTAAAATGGACACAGCATTGTGCGGTTTGTCACCTAAGCATATTAGCTTCAGCACAGCCTGTTGCTGCTTGGCCAAGGCAGTGCTGCAGTGCTTCCTGCTTGTGACTGATGTGGTCATTTTGGAGATGTAGGCTGAAGAGGAGGAGGCTGAGGAGGATGAGGTGCAGGAGATGTAGACTGTGGGGGCAATCCTGATTGACCTAGGGCCTGCAATCTTTGGTGTCAGGAGGACTTGTTCCGTCCCAAGGTCCAACTGGGTCCCGGCTTCCACTATGTTAACCCAGTGTGCCGTCAGTGAGATGTACCGTCCCTGCCCACAAGCACTTACATAGTTACATAGTTTATAGTTACATAGTTTATAAGGCCGAAAAAAGACAAGCGTCCATCCAGTTCAGCCTATTTCTTGTGCACTGCAGCTATTCCGCAGCGTTGATCCAGGGGAACGCAAAAAAAAACAAAACAAACAAAAAAAAAACATGCGGTATAGGCCAATTGACATCATTGAGGAAAAAATTAACTTCCCGACACCAATCTGGATTAATTAACTATCACTAAGCATAAGATGTAATTTTATTGTTCTCAAGAAAGGCGTCCAGGCCTCTCTTGAACTCATTAAGTGAGTTGGACATCACCACTTCCTCTCCCAGAGAGTTCCAGAGTCTCACGGCTCTGACCGTAAAGAATCCCCTTCTATGCTGGTGCAGGAACCTCCTTTCCTCCAGACGCATAGTGTGCCCCCTCGTCTTTGTCACCATCCTTGGTATAAACAGGTCATGGGAGAGATCTCTGTACTGCCCCCTGATGTATTTATACATGTTTATGAGGTCTCCCCTAAGCCTTCTCTTTTCCAACGTAAATAGGCCTAATTTTGACAACCTCTCTGGGTATTCTAGTCCCTCCATTCCCTTTATTACCTTAGTCGCCCTCCTTTGTACCCTCTCTAGCTCCAATATGTCTTTCCTGAGCACCGGAGCCCAGAACTGTGCACAATATTCTAAGTGCGGCCTTACCAGCGCTTTATACAGAGGAAGAACAATGTTCTCATCATATGCCCCTATTCCTCTTCTGATGCATGCCATGACTCTATTTGCCTTTCGCAGCTGCTGCCTGACACTGGGCACTCCAATTTAATTTGCTATTAACCAAGACGCCCAGGTCCTTCTCCATGTCAGATTTCCCCAACGTTTTCCCGTTTAATATGTATGGGTGACTGCTGTTTTTCTTTCCCATGTGCATGACCTTACATTTATTGGCATTGAACCCCATTTGCCATTTTTTGGCCCAACTCCCCAATTTATCTAAATCCTCCTGTAGCTGTGCCCTATCCTCATCTGTGTTAACTACTTTACAAAGTTTAGTATCATCTGCAAATATTGCTATTTTACTATGCAACCCTTCCACTAGATCATTAATAAATATATTAAATAATATAGGGCCCAAGACAGACCCTTGAGGCACCCCGCTAGTAACCCTGACACCCCCTGAGCTTACTCCATTGATAACCACCCTCTGCTTTCTATCACTCAGCCAGCTATTTACCCACTTGCACACATTATCCCCCAGACCAAGCATTCTCATTTTATATACCAACCTTTTGTGTGGCACGGTATCAAACGCTTTGGAGAAGTCAAGGTATACAACATCCACTGACTCTCCCCGGTCCAGCTGTGAGCTCACCTCCTCGTAGAAGGCAATCAGGTTTGTTTGGCAGGAGCGATCTCTCATGAATCCATGTTGATATAGAGTTAGACAGTTATTATCATTAAGATATTCTACAATAGCATCTCTAAGAAATCCTTCAAACAATTTACCCACAACAGACGTTAAGCTGACTGGTCTATAGTTCCCAGGGTCACTTTTAGACCCCTTTTTGAATATTGGTACCACATTTGCTTGGCGCCAGTCTAGTGGGGCAGTCCCTGTCCATAAAGAGTGCTTGAATATAAGATACAGCGGTCTGTCTATCACATTACTTAATTCTTTTAGTACCCGGGGGTGTATGCCATCTGGGCCTGGTGACTTGTCTATTTTGATATTATTTAGGCGTTTCTGAACTTCCTCCTGGGTTAGGTGGGTGATATTTAGCGGAGGGTTTACTTTATCACTTTGCATTTCCTCCGATAAATTGTTTTCTTTTGTGAAAACAGTGGAGAAGAAGCTATTGAGTAGGTTTGCTTTACCCTCATCGCCCTCTATGATTTTACCCAGGTTATTTTTCAATGGGCCAACTCCATCAGTTTTAATCCTTTTACTGTTTATATAGTTAAAGAACAGTTTGGGATTCGTTTTACTTTCTTTGGCAATTAGTCTCTCTGTCTCCTCTTTTGCTATTCTTATTTGTTTCTTACAGATTTTGTTTTTTTCCCTATAAGTTATTAGCGCTTCCTCGCTGCCTTCTTGTTTAAGTTTACCGAAAGCCCTTTTTTTGTTTTTCATTGCCCTCTTGACTTCCTTATTTAGCCACATTGGCTTCCTCCTATTCCTAGCCCTTTTATTCCCATAAGGTATGTACCTTCTACAGTGACTATGTAGGACTGTTTTGAAAATTTCCCATTTTCTATCCGTGCTCCTATTACTGAAGATACTATCCCAGTCTATAAGGTGAAGGGCATCTCTTAGCTGATCAAACTTTGCCCTCCTGAAGTTCAGTGTTTTTGTGACTCCCTTGCTGGGCACCCTACTGAAGCACATGTGGAATTGTATAATGTTGTGGTCACTATTTCCCAGGTGCCCCCCGACCTGCACCTCAGTTATTCTGTCTGGCCTGTTAGTTAATATTAAGTCTAAAAGGGCCGTCCCTCTAGTTGGTTCCTGCACAAGTTGTGACAAATAATTGTCTTTGATAATTGACAGAAACCTGTTTCCTTTCTGAGATCTACAGCTTTCGGTTTCCCAGTCTATATCGGGGTAGTTGAAGTCCCCCATAATAATCACCTCGTTATTTTTTGCTACTTCGTCTATTTGTCTCATTAATAGACTTTCCGTGGCTTCTGCTATATTTGGTGGTTTATAACAGACTCCTATGATAATTTTATTATTGTTTTTTGCCCCATGTATCTCCACCCATAAGGACTCGACCTCCTCATTTCCCTCCCATACATCCTCCCGTATTGTAGGCTTTAGACACGTCTTTACATATAGACAGACTCCACCCCCTTTCCGATTTCTTCGATCCCTTCTAAACAGACTGTAACCCTGTAAGTTAACTGCCCAGTCAAAGCTTTCATCCAACCATGTCTCGGTTATTCCCACTATGTCATAGTTACCTGTAGATATTTCTGCTTCCAGTTCATCCATCTTGTTTGTCAGGCTCCTGGCATTTGCTAGCACGCAGTTTACACGATTTTGTTTTGTTCCAATCTTCTCCCTGTGGATTGTATTAGAAATTTTCTTACCTCCCTTCCAAGTATCTTGTCTTGGACCTTCTTTGTCGCACTTCATATCTTTCATTAGTATGTCCTCTGGTTGCATGTTCATGTCCGGCGTTTTTCTTCCCATCCCCTCTTCTTCTAGTTTAACGCCCTCCTGATGAGTGTTGCGAGTCTCCTGGCGAATGTGTGTTTCCCGGGTTTGTTGAGGTGTAGTCCGTCTCTGGCAAGGAGTCCATCATAGAGGTAATTCACACCGTGGTCCAGGAATCCAAATCCTTGTTGTCTGCACCATCGTCTCAGCCAGCTGTTCACATCAAGGATCCTGTTCCATCTCCTGACGCCATGCCCGTCTACTGGAAGGATAGAAGAAAAAACTACCTGCGCATCCAGTTCTTTTACTTTCTTCCCCAATGCTTCAAAGTCCTTGCAGATTGTCGGTAGGTCCTTCTTTGCCGTGTCATTGGTGCCAACATGTATCAGAAGAAATGGGTGGACATCCTTGGGACTGATGAGCTTTGGTATCCTATCGGTAACATCCTTGATCTTCGCCCCTGGGAGGCAGCATACTTCTCTTGCGGTTATGTCCGGTCTGCAGATAGCTGCTTCTGTTCCTCTCAGTAGTGAGTCTCCCACCACCACCACTCTTCTTCCCTTCTTGGCTGTCCTTTTTCTTGTCGCTTCTGGGTGTTTCTGGGTACTCTTTTCTTTTTTGCTTGCTGGTAGTTCCTCATCCTTAGGTGTGCCATCTTCGTCCTCCACAAGTCCTTGGAATCTGTTTCTCAGTTGTGTGGTTGGTGGTGTCTCCATGGTCTTCTTGCTTCTTTTGGTCACTTGCCTCCACTTGTCTGCCTCTGGAGGTTCTCTGACGCTTCCTTCACTTTCTGTGACCAGTAGTGACGCTTCTGTTCTGTCCAGGAAGTCTTCATTTTCCTTGATGAGTTTTAATGTCGCAATTCTTTCTTCCAGTCCCCGCACCTTTTCTTCTAAAAGAGCCAGTAGTCTACACTTCTGGCAGGTGAAGTTGGTTTCAGCTTCTGGTCGATCTGTGAACATGTAGCACATGTTGCAGCTCACCATGTAGGTTGTCACATCTGCCATGCTGCTCCTTGTCCCTGCTGACTTGATGTCTGTCTTCTTTCTTGTGATACCCCAACGATCTTCTAGCTGAAGGAGACTCTTCGCTTTTCCCAGAAGGCACCTGGAATATGCAAATTGCCCTCTTCAAGCTTCAATCCCTGGTTTGGCGATGCTTTCCAAGCAGCTGGTCCCGGCTGTACCCAACGATCTTCTAGCTGAAGGAGACTCTTCGCTTTTCCCAGAAGGCACCTGGAATATGCAAATTGCCCTCTTCAAGCTTCAATCCCTGGTTTCCCTTGTCCATGTGTCCTTGGTTAGGTGGACTTTCATGGTAACTGCGTTGTTGAGGGCATGGCTAATGTTTGGGAACACGTGCTTGTGTAATGCGGGGACGGCACACCGGGAGAAATAGTGTCGGCTGGGGACCGAGTACCAAGGAACGGCCGCCGCCATCAGGTTGCGGAATGCTTCCATCTCCATGAGCCTAAAAGGCAACATTTCGAGCGCAAGCAGTCGCGAAATGTGGGAATTTAGTAGTGTGGCCTGTGGAGCGTTGGCTGCGTATTTGTGCTTGCGTTCCAAGGACTAGGGTATGGACAACTGAACTCTGTGCTGGAACAAGGACGTGGACATGCTTCTTGATTCTGCTATTTAAGAGTGTACATTGACAGGTGCAGGGCAAGAGGCTTCTTGGACAGTGGATTGGCTTGCATGCACAACAGCCGAAGAAGCAGTGGTGCCACACACAGACATTGTTCCTGTACCCTGGGATTCGACCCACAATGTCGGGAGCTTTGCTGCCATGTGCCTGATCATGCTGGTGGTGGTCAGGCCTGTAGTTTTACCACCACTGTTGATGCTGGCCTGGCAAGTGGTGCAAATGGCCTTTTTGGGGTTATCGGCAGACTAAAAAACAACCAGACTCGGGAAGACCTAAAAGTTGTACTGGCAACTTCCTTCGTGTTGGTGTTCCGGGGAACCGTTGCCTGCCTTCTGTCTGCGGCCACCACACTGCTTCTTCCTGCCTGTTGGTGTGCTCTGCCTCCCTCCCCCTGTGTGCTACTCTTCTCTGCATGTCCTCTTGCCAGGTTGTTTCAGTTACTATATCATCCACCACCTCGTCTTCCACTTCCGCACCCTGGTGTTGGTGGCTAAGTGACTGGAAGCATTATCTGCTATTCAAACAATAACCTTTTCACACTGCTCTGTGTTCAATAGTGGTGTCCTGCGGTCCCCTGTTAATTGGGACAGGAAGGTCGAGTGAGAAGATGTGGGTGTTTGTTGTGGCACAATTTCAGTTTGAGCACGGCCTCGGCCTCTGCATGCACCATCACCATCACGTCCAGTTCCCCATCCCTTGCCACATGCCTTGCCCATTTTAAATGGAGGACAATATTTTCCACACTCACTACAAATGGCTGAATTTGGAGCAAACTTATATGTGGTCCGTGTGACGGACAAACCACAGTTTTAAATAACTGGCCTGTAGGTAACTATTTTGAACAGCAAACTGGTGTCAATATCTTCACTGACACACTGAATCAAATGTTTAATGGAGACCAGAAATGGCAGTATTTTCTGAAAACGTACAGTACAGACCAAAAGTTTGGACACACCTTCTCATTTAAAGATTTTTCTGCATTTTCATAACTATGAAAATTGTACATTCACACTGAAGGCATCAAAACTATGAATTAACACATGTGGAATTATATACTTAACAAAAAAGTGTGAAACAACTGAAAATATGTCTTATATTCTAGGTTCTTCAAAGTAGCCACCTTTTGCTTCGATGACTGCTTTGCACACTCTTGTCAGTCTCTTGATGAGCTTCAAGAGGTAGTCACCGGAAATGGTTTTCACTTCACAGGTGTGCCCTGTCAGGTTTAATAAGTGGGATTTCTTGCCTTATAAATAGGGTTGGGACCATCAGTTGTGTTGTGCAGAAGTCTGGTGGAAACACAGCTGATAGTCCTTCTGAATAGACTGTTAACTGCTTTTTTCTTGCCATAATACAAATTCTAAGTAAAGAAAAACGAGTGGTAATCATTACTTTAAGAAATGAAGGTCAGCCAGTGCGAAAAATTGGGAAAACTTTGAAAGTGTCCCCAAGTGAAGTTGCAAAAACCATCAAGCGCTACAAAGAAACTGACTCACATGAGGACCGCCTCAGGAAAGGAAGACCAAGAGTCACCTCTGCTTCTGAGGATAAGTTTATCCGAGTCACCAGTCTCAGAAATCGCAGGTTAACAGCAGCTCAGATTAGAGACCAGGTCAATGCCACACAGAGTTCTAGCAGCAGACACATCTCTTCAACAACTGTTAAGAGGAGACTTTGTGCAGCAGGCCTTCATGGTAAAATAGCTGCTAGGAAACCACTGCTAAGGACAGACAACAAGCAGAAGAGACTTGTTTGGGCTAAAGAACACAAGGAATGGACATTAGACCAGTGGAAATCTGCTTTGGTCTGATGAGTCCAAATTTGAGATCTTTGGTTCCAACCACAGTGTCTTTGGGTGACGCAGAAAAGGTGAACGGATGGACTCTACATGACTGGTTCCCACCGTAAAGCATGGAAGAGGAGGTGTGATGGTGTGGGGGTGCTTTACTGGTGACACTGTTGGGGATTTATTCAAAATTGAAGGCATACTGAACCAGCATGGCTACCACAGCATCTTGCAGCGGCATGCTATTACATCCGGTTTGCTTTTAGTTGGACCATCATTTATTTTTCAACAGGACAATGACCCCAAACACACCTCCAGGCTGTGTAAGGGCTATTTGACCAAGAAGGAGAGTGATGGGGTGCTACGCCAGATGACCTGGCCTCCACAGTCACCAGACCTGAACCCAATCGAGATGGTTTGGGGTGAGCTGGACCGGAGAGTGAAGGCAAAAGGGCCAACAAGTGCTAAGCATCCCTGGGAACTCCTTCAAGATTGTTGGAAGACCATTTCCGGTGACTACCTCTTGAAGCTCATCAAGAGAATGCCAAGTGTGCGCAAAGCAGTTATCAAAACAAAAGGTGGCTACCTTGAAGAACCTAAAATATAAGACATATTTTCAGTTGTTTCACACTTTTTTGTTAACTATATAATTACAATGTACAATTTTTATAGTCATGAAAATACAGAAAAATCTTTAAATGAGAAGGTGTGTCCAAACTTTTGGTCTGTACTGTATATGTGATCCGTGTGACGGAGAAAGCACTGTTTTAAATACCTGGCCTGTAGGTAACTATTTTGAACAGCAAACTGGTGTCAATAGCTTCACTGACACACTGAAAAAATATTTTAATGGAGGCCAGAAATGGCAGTATTTTCAGCGCAATTATATGTGATCCGTGTGATGGACAAACTACATTTTTAAATAGCTCGAATTTTAGCATTGTAATATGGAAAGGACCTGGCTGTATTCTGCAGTGCCAACAGGCAAATGGCGCAGAAAAACTGTGTTCTCTGGATTGCTTTTCAAGCAAATAATGAGGATTAAGATCCAAAAAAAAATTATTCCTGGCCTCTGAGAACTGGGCCTATTTCTAGAAATATCTAACAGCAGCAGCAGACAAAACTGGAATGGAGCCTCTTGTGCTATATGCACTGCAGTCTGCTATATACACTGCCTGCCTGCCTATATACACTGCCTACCTGATATCTCGGCAGATGGATTAGTCCTCAGAAGGACTGTTTGTTGAGATAGATATGTGTCTCTAATATAGTTTGTATACCTACACTAACTAGAAACAAGGAAATCTCTCCCTAGCTCAGCAGCACCTCTCACTACACTGTCTGATTCGGGAGTGACTGTGATGAGCACGGCGGCGCCTGATCTGATATATACTTGATGTCGCTGTGCGGCCAGCCAATCACTGTAATGCCACAACCAACATGGCTGCAGCATTACAGTGAGTGGCAGGCAATCCCTGCATGTTCATTGGCTCTGTAAAGAGCGCCAAACATGCAGGGAGGGGACCCGAGCTCCCGCCGAGCAACCTCGGAAATACTCGGTGAGCGCCGAGCATCTCGAGCAGTGAGATGCTCGGTCGAGCACCAAGCAGTAGCGAGCATGCTCGCTCATCACTAATGGAGTGTAATATTTTACACGTTCACAATAATTGTTGGATTATTAGGGCAGTCATATGTGATAACGTCTGATGGCCGCGGTTTCAGGCAGTCTCCTAATAGTAGGGTTTTTTTCAGCAACCAAGTGTCAGTTGGTTCAACAAAATTTGGCACGCTCCACAAAATTTCTGTATTATTACGATTGTCCTATGGATCACATGCATCTGATCATTGAAAATAGTTCCTCTGCTTCCACAATACAGTAATATGAATAAAACTAAAAAAATCTGGCTGTATTCTGTGAACAAGCAAATGGAGCTGTAAAATGGTGTACCCTGACACACTGCTACAATCTATAAATGGAGGACAATATTTTCCATTACAAATGTCTAGATTTGAACCACAGTTATATGTGATACGTCTGACAGAGAACTACATTTTTAAATAGCAGGCCTGTAGTTTACTAATACTATTCTTCAGAGACCTAGTGTGAATAGCTTTACCGACACACTGCAACAAAATAGAAGGCAGAAATGGATGATTTTGGAACGCTGTTATATGTGTTATGGCTGACAGAGAACCACGGTTGTAAATAGCAGGCCTGTAATTTACTAATACTACTCTTCACAGACACCTAGTGTGAATAGCTTGACCGACACACTGCAACAGAATGGAAAAAGAGGCCAATATTTTCCAGTTCAGTTCAAATTTCTGGATTTTTATTGTTGAAATATGGAACAAATCTGGCTGCATTCTGCAGTGCTAACAAGAAAATGGAGCAGAAAAATGGTGTACTCTGGATTGCTTTTTAAGCAAATAACCAGGATTAAGATGAAAAAAAAAACTTGCCCTGTCCCCTGATATCTGGGGCTATGTCTACAAAGTGGGTTGCGCTGCTGAAGTAAATCAATTCTTCAGAGATGATGATGATGATGAAATCATCTCTGAAGAATTGATTTACTTCAGCAGTGCAGTCCACTTACATGTTCATCCAACTGGATCCAATATATCCTGGAGGATTTATCTTCCAGCCACAGGGAAGCAGCTGGTGTTTTATTTTCTTCATGACTTCATAGGAGTTGTGCCTGTCACAACTCCATCAGGTGAGTGTAACCAGCACTCTCTTACTATCTCTCCATAGGATATCACCCTATTGTGCACTCTGTTCCCCAAATTTAGATCTACATATAAATATCTGTAATTATTACAGCAGCAGCAGACAGGACCCTCTTGCACTCTATGCACTGCAGTCTTCCATATACCCTGCTTGCCTAACTCCTGCTGTCATCACTGAATATATGCCGCTGAATTAGTCCTCAGAAGGACTGTTAGTTCAGATGGATATACAGTTCAGACCAAAAGTTTGGACACATCTTCTCATTTAAAGAGTTTTCTGTATTTTCATGACTATGAAAATTGTACATTCACACTGAAGGCATCAAAACTATGAATTAACACATGTAGAATTATATACTTAACAAAAAAGTGTGAAACAACTGAAAATATGTCTTACATTCTAGGTTCTTCAAAGTAGCCACCTTTTGCTTTGATGACTGCTTTGCACACTCTTGGCATTCTCTTGTTGAGCTTCAAGAGGTAGTCACCGGAAATGATTTTCACTTCACAGGTATGCCCTGTCAGGTTTAGTAAGTGGGATTTCTTGCCTTATAAATGGGGTTGGGGCCATCAGTTGTGTTGTGCAGAAGTCTGGTGGATACACAGATGATAGTCCTACTGAATAGACTGTTAGAATTTGTATTATGGCAAGAAAAAAGCAGCTAAGTAAAGAAAAACAAGTGGCCATCATTACTTTAAGAAATGAAGGTCAGTCAGTCCGAAGAATTTGGAAAACTTTGAAAGTGTCCCAAAGTGCAGTTGCAAAAACCATCAAGCACCACATGAGGACCACCCCAGGAAAGGAAGACCAAGAGTCACCTCTGCTTCTGAAGATAAGTCACCAGCCTCAGAAATCGCAGGTTAACAGGAGCTCAGATTAGAGACCAGGTCAATGCCACACAGAGTTCTAGCAGCAGACACATCTCTTCAACAACTGTTAAGAGGAGACTTTGTGCAGCAGGCCTTCATGGTAAAATAGCTGCTAGGAAACCACTGCTAAGGACAGGCAACAAGCAGAAGATACTTGTTTGGGCTAAAGAACACAAGGAATGGACATTAGATCAGTGGAAATCTGTGCTTTGGTCTGATGAGTCCAAATTTGAGATCTTTGGTTCCAACCACCGTGTCTTTGTGCGACGCAGAAAAGGTGAACGGATGGACTCTACATGCCTGGTTCCCACCGTGAAGCATGGAGGAGGAGGTGTGATGGTGTGGGGGTGCTTTACTGGTGACACTGTTGGGGATTTATTCAAAATTGAAGGCATACTGAACCAGCATGGCTACCACAGCGTCTTGCAGCGGCATGCTATTCCATCCGATTTACGTTTAGTTGGACCATCATTTATTTTTCAAAAGGACAGTGGACAGTGACCCCAAACACACCTCCACGCCAAATGACCTGGCCTCCACAGTCAGCAGACCTGAACCCAATCGAAATGATGTGGGATGAGCTGGACCGCAGAGTGAAGGCAAAAGGGCCAACAAGTGCTAAGCATCTCTGGGAACTCCTTCAAGATTGTTGGAAGACCATTTCCGGTGACTACCTCTTGAAGCTCATCAAGAGAATGCCAAGAGTGTGCAAAGCTGTCATCAAAGCAAAAGGTGGCTACTTTGAAGAACCTAGAATATAAGACATATTTTCAGTTGTTTCACACTTTTTTGTTAAGTATATAATTCCACATGTGTTAATTCATAGTTTTGATGCCTTCAGTGTGAATGTACAATTTTCATAGTCAAGAAAATGCAGAAAAATCTTTCCGGGCTACAGGAGGTGGCACCCTTCCACAGAATCTGGATCTATAAAACAAAAAACAAAAAACAATTGATGTTAGACAAGCGTTTTGTAAGTGCAATAACATAAGACAACAGACTATCATTTTGCATCTGGAGCCGCTGTGGAAAATACAACCCTAGTCTAGGGGCTGACTCAATAACACCTCATCTGGGCTGAGGCCTGTCTTTTTTTGTTGGGAGTATACCTGACTGAGAAGAGTGCACGGGGCAAGCATTCTGTCCATGGTCTGCCCGTTTCAGCCATGGTTTTCTGGAATTTCAGTTTCAGAGTCCCATTCAATCTCTCTACTCCACCGCTATTTTGTGAATGGTACACTGTATGTAAGGCCTTTTTCACTCCCAGGGCGGACGTTATTTCCTGTATTGCTTCTCCAGTAAAGTGGGTGCCTCTGTCACTTTTCATGGTCTTAGGCACTCAGTATCTGCTGATGACTGATGCAATTAGTCTCTTTGATGTAGCCTTGGCAGTGGCTTTACACCCGGGGTATGCTTCTGTACATCCTGAAAGAGGTTAACACACACAAGTACATACTCGTAGGATTGCATCTTGGGAAGTTGAATGTAGTCCTTCTGAAGATGCTGGAACGGATACAGGGGCGTCAGTGTGTGTCTCATAGGCGACTTGATGATGCATCTCATTTTGATTGCACAGGTCAGACAGGCTTGAACGCATTTGACTGCAGTGACACTGAACCCAGGAGCATACTAATGGCAGTGGACGAGGTCCGTCATGTCATTCTTTGACTGGTGAGTATTGCCGTGGGTCGCTTGAGCCATCATGGGATACTGAACTCGGGGAAGGCAACCTTTGTCCCCCACATGCCACAGTCCTTCTGGTGACTGCACAGCTCCCTTCTCTTGTCATCTGGCGAATTTTTCAACACCAGCCTGTTGTTGTAGCTTCTGCAGAAGGTTATAGGTCACCAGTGGGTCTGCGGCAGAGTCCACCTGTGCAGCTACCACCCTGACAGGGTTTTCTCTTGGTTGACAAGCTGCAGATTTTTCAGTCTGGTCGGGCAGGTGGTTGCCTTTAGCTGTAGTTGAGTTGTCCTTTGCATGACCTTTGACTTTCACGATGGCAACTTTCTCGGGTAAAGGTAGGTCCTCCATCAGATGTTGGATGGATTTATCATTCTTGATAGGCTTACTTGCGGCTGCGAGGAAAAATCAAGCTCTCCATAGAGGTCCATATTCATGAAAGCATAACGGCTGTCTGAATAAATCGTGGCAGTCTGGTCTTTAGCATGTCTGCAGGCTTCTTCTAGGACATGGAGTTCAGCTTCCTGGATTGACATGTGTTGAGGCAGCTGCTCTGCTTTTATGGTTTCATGGAGGGAAACAGCAGTATATCCAGTGTAGACCTGGCAATCCACGCTATACCGCGATTCATCCACAAAGAGCTCATGGTCTGGGTTATTTAGTGGGACATCGGTAACATGACTAGTGTTGAACCACCCCCGTAGTGTTCGAGTTCGGTTCGGTTCGTCAAACACCCATATGTTCGCCGAACTGTTCGTCGAACTGTTCGTTGAACACCGTTAAAACCAATGGCAGGCAAACAAAAACACAAAGAAACACATAGAAAACACATAGAAAACACTTCAAAGGTGTCCAAAAGCTGACAAACTGCTCAGAAGACACAACTAACACATGGAAAAGTGACAAGTACATATAGCCATGCGAAAAGAAAAGAGGTGGAGGAGTAAAAGGAGGGGGAGACACAGATATAGGCATGTCATGCCCTTCTAAAAACAAAAAAGTGCGAAGCCGACACTGCCAGTCCGTTCCTGCCCGTGCGACCTCTGTGTCGCCGGGTTTGTGCCAGAGCCGCGGTGGACCCTGACGGCCTGCCCCCCTCTCCCAATACTGGTGCCTGTCCGCTGGTGGGTCGAGCGAGCCCCCCTGCGGTGGAGGCAGGTCTAATCTTTTTAATTTAAATTGTCTCTCTAATTTGAATGGGTACACTTTAAATCCTTTTACAAGGATCTATTGGAGGGCAAGTCTCATGTCAGCAGCCGCGGTAATTCCAGCTCCAGTAGCGTCCACTAAAGCTGCTGCAGTTAAAAAGCTTTTATAAGGATCGAGCTTGGCGGTCCACCGCAAGGCGTCCTACCGCCAGTCCCAGCCCCTGTGCCTTGGGGTGCCTCCCCGATGCTCTTCACTTAGTGTCGCGGGGGCCCGAACCATTTCCTTTGAAAAAATGAAGTGTCCAAACTACAGGTGCTGTAGCTTGCTTAACAGCTGGGATAATCCGCTGACTAGCAGACACTGCTACTAATCACAAAGTATTTCCTGGGCTAGATGCAGTTAAAAATTTGTAATTAGATACTCTCGTTGGATGCTGAGAAAGCATTGAATAGAGTCTCCTGGCACGCCATATATTATTCTCTTAAAAAGCTTGGGGTAGGGGTCTAGGGGACCCTTTTATAGCCAAAATCAAAATGCAAAAAGTGTTTAGGAGTGATAAGGTAAGAATGTTTTTTTTGTCAGTTAAACTCTTTGATGGTGATGTGTGTCAGGGCTCTTTATATCACTGTAAGCAATTGCAGACACCTGTGCTAATTAGTTTGACAGGTGTGTCCAATGAAAGGCAGGACTACTTAAGAAGGCTGTCCCACATTATTAAGCAGCCTACATTTTCTGCCAAAATGGGAAAGAAAAAGGATGTGTCGGCTGCTGAGAAGCAACAAATTGTGGAGTGTTTAGGTCAAGGCATGACTACAATCAACATTGCCAAGACACTTCATCCTGATCATCGCACAATCAAGAAGTATGTAGCTGATTCACAGTACACATGTGTGCGTGCTGATAAGGGAAAATTGAGGACTCTTTCCTACAGGCAAGTATGTCAGGTTAAAAGAGCAGCGGCAAAAAAGCCTTGTCATAGCACCAGACAAGTTTTTGAAGCTGCTGGTGCCTCCAACGTCCCCCGAACAACAAGATGCAGGGTCCTTCAGAGGTTTGCAGCTGTGCGTTAAGTCATCCTGTCGACCTCCTCTATCCACTGTACACAAGCAGAAACGGCTCCAGTGGGCCAAACAATACATGGAGACTGACTTCAAAATTGTTTTGTTCACCGATGAGTGCCATGCAACGCTCGATGGTCCAGATGGATGGAGTGCAGGATGGCTGGTTGCATACCCCATGCAAACACGGCTACGGCGCCAACAAGGAGGAGGTGGAGTAATGTTTTGGGCTGGAATCATGGGGAGAGAGATTGTCGGCCCCTTTAGGATCCCTGAAGGGGTAAAGATGAACTCCATAATGTATGTGGAGTTTCTCAAACAGCACTTCCTGCCATGGTTCAAGAAGAAGAACCGTGTATTCCGCAGCAAGATCATTTTCATGCATGATAATGCACCGTCTCATGCTGCACATAACACATCTGCATCTCTGGCTGATATGGGCATAAAAGGGGACAAACTTATGGTGTGACCCCCTTGCTCCCCTGACCTCAACCCCATTCAGAACCTCTGGAGCATCATCAAAGGAGTGTCTATGATGGTGGGAGGCAGTTCACATCTAAGCAACAGCTCTGGGAGGGTATTCTGTCCTCATGCAAAACAATTGAAGCAGAAACCATCCAAAACCTGACAAATTCAATGGACGAGAGAGTTCAGAAGCTCCTTTCGAACAAGGGGTCCTATGTGCAAATGTAACATCACCTAGAATAAAGTTTTGAGTTGAAAACTGTTTGATTTCAGTTTCTAATAACCTGCTAATGCTTATAATTTCAAAAATGACCATTTTTTTGTTCTTTATTAAAATGAAAAGGTTGATCGAAGAGTGTGGGGGATCTAAGAGTGTGGCAACCCAGTAGTCAGGATTCTTTCGAATTCTGACAATCTGAGGGTCATGTTGCAGGTAGTGCAGCAAGAAGGCACTCATGTGTCTTGCGCATCTAGGAACCCCAAAATTATTTTCCGGGCTAGATGCAGCTAAAAATTATTATTAATTTGAAAGCTGGTGGAGCTTAGTATAGATGGCCTAATAGAATCAGTACTGCAAACTGCTACAAGGCCCAAATTATTTTCCAGCCAAGATACAGATAAACATGATTAGTAATTTGAAAGCTTAAAACGGTTGGTGAGGTGATTTTAACAAATCATCAAGCTTTTACTATCCCCAGGATGACACAGGGGTAGAAAAGTCCTTTCGGATCCATGATTTGATCATCTTTATGAACGTGAGTCTGTCTACATTATCAGTGGAGAGCCGCGTGCGCTTATCAGTCAGCACACCACCAGCAGCGCTGAACACACGTTCAGACAGAACTTCTGGCTGCGGGGCATGACAAGATCTCCAAGGCGTAAGTGGCGAGCTCCGGCCATTTATCCAGATTGGAAGCCCAAAAAGAGCAAGGGTCCAGTGACACAGTCATGGCTTCAATGTTTACTTGGAGATACTCCTGTACCATCGTCTCTAGGCGTTGACTATGTGTCAGACTTCTTGTCTCCTGTGGCCACGCAAATGATGGGCTAAAAAAGTGGTGAAATGATTCCGCAAAATTGATGTTACCAGCAGATACTGTGTTTCTGTTACGTTTTGAGTGCTGAACACTCGACGGTCCCATGGTTGGCAAGTTGGAACTGTGAGATTCACTACGTGCACCACTAGTGTTTTGTGGAAAAGTACATGTAAGATTCTGCCACAGTCTCTGCTGATACTCCTGCATGCATGCATCTCTTTCTATGGCAGGAATCATTTCTGCAAATTTACTTTTGTACCGGGGATCTAACAGTGTGGCAACCCAGTAGTCAGGATTATTTCTAATTCTCACAATTTGAGGGTCATGTTGCAGGTAGTGCAGCAAGAAGGCACTCATGTGTCTTGCGCATCCAGGAGCACCAAGTCCCTGTTGTGTTGGTGGCGAGGTAACAATCATGCTTCCTTCCTCTGCCCTCTCCCCCCAACCTCGCACAACAGAAATGTGATCAAGGTCTCCCTCATCTGATGAGTCTTTCATCAGTTCGTCCTCCACTTCTTCCTGGGCTCCTGCACCTTCCTCACTAGTTTGGCTGCTACCATGCGCCCTGGTAAAATCATCTCCCCCACCCTCACAAGCCTGCCGCCTTGGTGTTGCGGACCGTCTGGATCTTGCAGATGTTAGCCCTTCCGCATACAACTCCTCCTCCTCTACTTCCTCCACCTCCTCTTGTGCCACCACCTGACTCCGAATTCTGTTTAACATGTGCTCCAGCATGTAAATCACCGGAATAGTCATGCTGATAATGGCATCGTCAGCACTAAACATCTTCGTCGCCATTTCAAAACTGTGCAGAAGGGTGCATAGGTCCCTGATCTGAGACCACTCCTCCAGCGTGATTTGCCCCACCTCTAGATCTCGTTGGCCCAGGCTATACGTCAGAACGTATTGCACCAGGGCTTGTCGGTGCTGCCACAGTCGCAGCAACATGTGCAGAGTTGAATTCCACCGGGTAGGCACATTGCATTTTAGCCGGTGAAGTGGCAGGCCCAACGACTTCTGTAGAGATGTAAGTCGCTGAGCTGCAGGATGCGAACGGCGGAAGTGAGCACACAGCGACCGTGTCCTCTGCAGAAGGCCATCTAGTCCGGGATAGTGCGCTAAAAATTGCTGGACAACCAGGTTCAACACGTGAGCCATACAAGGCACGTGTGTGACATTGCCCCGGCGAAGGGCCGCACCCAGGTTTGCAGCATTGTCGCACACGGCCTTCCCTGGTTTCAGGTCCAGTGGAGACAACCATTCATGAAACTGGTTCTCCAGAGCTGACCACAACTCCTCAGCTGTGTGACTCACATTTCCCAGACATTTCAAAGTAAAAACCGCCTGATGACGTTGAGCCCTGCTGCCAGCATAGTAAGGAGGTGTACAGGATCCCTTCTGCGCAGTTAGAAAGCTTGTGGCATGACCAGACAGGCTTTGGGTGCAGGTGGAGGACCGAGAGGAGGTTGAGGAGGCAGAAGCAGTGGAGGAACTTCGAGATAAAGAGGATTGACGCACAACTCGTGGGGACAGCAAGACTTGGACAGCAGCCCCTTGTCCTGCTGTCACCATAGTTACCCAGTGCCCAGTCAGCGACATGTAACACCCCTGTCCATGCCTACTCGTCCAAGTGTCTGTGGTGAAATGCACCCTGTCACACACAGAGTTTCTCAAAGAAGCGGTGATGTTGTGTGCGACATGCTGGTGGAGCGCAGGTACACCTTTCTTTGAGAAGTAGTGCAGACTGGGCATCTGGTACTGGGGCACTGCGACGGACATAAGGTCTCGAAAATCCTCTGTGTCCACCAGGCGGAAAGGCAGCATTTCTGTAGCCAAGAGCTTGCAGATGGTGAAATTCAACCTCTTAGCTTTCTCATGGCTAGGAGGAAATGGTCTTTTACTTGTTCAAGTCTGAGGGACCGAGGGCTGGCTGTTGTGCTTAGACGGGGTTGAGAAGGGTGTCCCCGGCAAACTGCCGGTCTGTGAGGAAGATGCAGGCGGACATGTTAGGTTGCCTTGATCCAAAGGTGGTGCTATCGATGTCGGACAGCGCTGAACACCAGCTGGTGTTTCCACCTCCAAAGAAAATGATGACCTGCCAATCACGCTGGCTGTTGCGGGTAAAGAGGTGGCAGGTTTGCATCCCAAAACAGGTGTGACTGCTGTCCCCCCAGTCACAGAGGATGAAGAGGCCGCAGATGCATAATATGTGGCAGAAGGTGGTTGGCCCGGCCGGCTAGGCCGCATTGTAGCACAGTGAGCTTCCCACTGCAACTTATACTTCATATCCATGTGCCGGTTCATGCATGAAGTACTCAAACTATATATTTTTTGGCCTCTACTTAGCTCTTGCTGACAAATGTTACAGATAACACGAGTTGGGTCATCCTTATCGATCTGAAAAAATGCCCAGGCTATGCAAGGCTTAGCACCCATGCGACCTGAAGAGCCACCACGACTTGTGGTCAGAGGCAGAGTTGTGTTTGAGGATGCAGTTGTTGACGTGCTTACAGTACTACTTCTCTGTCCAGGAAGGCGCAACCTGACCTCGTCGTCACTAGCATCCTCCTCCACCTCCTCTGCTGACTAGAGATGAGCGTTGTTCTACTCGAACTGTTCGCCAATCTCAAATTCGAGCTGTTTTGGGCGGTGTTCGAGCCGTTCGGCGAACACGAACGATTTGAGAAAAATTCGGCTGTTCGAGGTTATGTTCGATAACTGTTCATGCACCAAAATCATAACTGGATTTTTTCTCAGTAATGATGAAAATTAATGTTAATACGCAGTTTGAGTGTACAGCGGGGTGGGGGGAGGGGCAGGGGATGGATCTCTGCAGGAATAATGACGAACTCCATTTTTTTTTCTCTTTCCCGCATTTACAGTGGGGAGGTGCAATCTGTCAGCCTATCAGCAGCGCACACACGGAGCGAAGTGCTTTTTTTCACACAAGCAAGGGCATGTGTCATGGGCAGTGTATGTCACATGTCCTTGCCCTATAAGACCCAGCCATTTTCCCTGTCGCCACCATTTTCTCACTGCTGCAGCTGCGTGTTAGACGGCACCGCTGTTGCTGTGTGCGCTATACCTTGTTAATTTCAAGCCAATTTTAGCACAAATCTACAGATAGCTTGGGAGTAGGGAATAGTTGTGATTGCAGTCCTTTTAAGGACTAGGTTACAGCATTTCCTACGACTTTTATCAGGCAGGTCTGTGCTCTTAAATAGATAGATTGTGGGAGTAAAGACTAATTGTAATTGCAGTCCTTTTCAGGACTAGGTTACATCAGTTCCTATCAGTTTTTGCCAGGCAGGTCTGTGCCAGTGCTGTGCAAGTTTTTTTCACAGCATTTGGCTGAATCTAGCAAAGCTAATCCTTTTTGGCCTATTGCAGAGTGTGTTAGTCAGTGGAGTAGCCTATCTGTGTTGCAAGACATACCACCTGTGTATAGAATACCAATTTTTTTACTGCACCTAGTGAAGTAAAATCTTTTGGGCATAGCATCATTCTATTAGTCCATCTATACTGACCTCCATCAGGTTGCAAATTGAATATAATTTTTTTCTGCATCTAGCTCTGAAAAAATATTTGGGCTTCTAGCAGTGTGTGGGACTTGTTCTATTAGTCCATCTATACTGACCTCCATCAGGTTGCAAACTGAATATAATTTTTTTCTGCATCTAGCTCTGAAAAAATATTTGGCCTTCAGCTGTGTGTGGGACTTGTTCTATTAGTCCATCTATACTGACCTCCATCAGGTTGCAAACTGAATATAATTTTTTTCTGCATCTAGTTCTGAAAAAATATTTGGCCTTCTAGCAGTGTGTGGGACTTTCTCTATTAGTCCATCTATACTGACCTCCATCAGGTTGCAAATTAAAAATAATTTATATCTGCATCTAGCTCTGAAAAAATATTTGGCCTTCTAGCAGTGTGTGGGACTTTCTCTATTAGTCCATCTATACTGACCTCCATCAGGTTGCAAATTAAAAATAATTTTTTGTCTGCATCTAGCTCTGAAAAAATATTTGGCCTTCTAGCAGTGTGTGGGACTTTCTCTATTAGTCCATCTATACTGACCTCCATCAGGCTGCAAATTAAAAATAATTTTTATCTGCATCTACCTCTGAAAAAATATTTGGCCTTCTAGCAGTGTGTGGGACTTGTTCTATTAGTCCATCTATACTGACCTCCATCAGGTTGCAAATTGAATATCATTTTTTTCTGCATCTACTTCTGAAAAAATGTTTGGGCTTCTAGCAGTGTGTGGGACTTGGTCTATTAGTCCATCTATACTGATCTCCATCAGGTTGCAAATTAAAAATAATCTTTATCTGCATCTAGCTCTGAAAAAATATTTGGGCTTCTAGCTGTGTGTGGGACTTGTTCTATTAGTCCATCTATACTGACCTCCATCAGGTTGCAAACTGAATATAATTTTTTTCTGCATCTAGCTCTGAAAAAATATTTGGCCTTCTAGCAGTGTGTGGGACTTTCTCTATTAGTCCATCTATACTGACCTCCATCAGGTTGCAAATTAAAAATAATTTATATCTGCATCTAGCTCTGAAAAAATATTTGGCCTTCTAGCAGTGTGTGGGACTTTCTCTATTAGTCCATCTATACTGACCTCCATCAGGCTGCAAATTAAAAATAATTTTTATCTGCATCTACCTCTGAAAAAATATTTGGCCTTCTAGCAGTGTGTGGGACTTGTTCTATTAGTCCATCTATACTGACCTCCATCAGGTTGCAAATTGAATATAATTTTTTTCTGCATCTACTTCTGAAAAAATGTTTGGGCTTCTAGCAGTGTGTGGGACTTGGTCTATTAGTCCATCTATACTGATCTCCATCAGGTTGCAAATTAAAAATAATTTTTATCTGCATCTAGCTCTGAAAAAATATTTGGCCTTCTAGCAGTGTGTGGGACTTGTTCTATTAGTCCATATATACTGACCTCCATCAGGTTGCAAATTGAATATCATTTTTTTCTGCATCTACTTCTGAAAAAATGTTTGGGCTTCCAACAGTGTGTGGGACTTGGTCTATTAGTCCATCTATACTGATCTCCATCAGGTTGCAAATTAAAAATAATTTTTATCTGCATCTAGCTCTGAAAAAATATTTGGGCTTCTAGCTGTGTGTGGGACTTGTTCTATTAGTCCATCTATACTGACCTCCATCAGGTTGCAAATTGAATATCATTTTTTTCTGCATCTAGCTCTGAAAAAATATTTAGGCTTCTAGCAGTGAGTGGGAGTTGTTCTATTAGTCCATCTATACTGACCTCCATCAGGCTGCAAATTGAATATAATTTTTTTCTGCATCTAGCTCTGAAAAAATATTTGGGCTTCTAGCAGTGTGTGGGACTGGGTCTATTAGTTCATCTATACTGACCTCCATCAGGCTGCAAATTGAATATAATTTTTTTCTGCATCTAGCTCTGAAAATATATTTGGGCTTCTAGCAGTGTGTGGGACTGGGTCTATTAGTTCATCTAAACTGACCTCCATCAGGTTGCAAATTAAAAATAATTTTTATCTGCATCTAGCTCTGAAAAAATATTTGGGCTTCTAGCAGTGTGTGGGACTCATTGTATTAGGCCATCTATACCAAGCTCCACCAGCTTTGAAATTAATAATAATTTTTAGCTGCATCTAGCCCTGAAAATAATTTTTCCCAATAGTGGTAGCAATAGAAATATGGGGCGCGCGCCTGGCTAACAAAAATATACGCTTCATAACACAAAACACCAGCCTAGCGCACTGCATTAATAAGATGGCATCATCGTCTCTCCCAGTGCTAGGCCTACTACGCAGGCTAGCATTCCTGTGCCTAAAACACAATGTATGGGTCCGCGCTAGCCACTATGCTGAGGGGTATAAAGCTGCTGCTAACGCTTTATAACAATTCAATTGGCAGATTTTCACAGAGCTCTTCCACAACGCCCACCCATCGGGCAACAGTTGCTCACCCTCCCTATGGGATCTAGTGGCGAATAGTTGATGCCATTAATCAGAGCGTCAGTTGCCCCGTCAACGTGGCAAGCATACGGTAAGGCATGGGAAGAGTGGACACGACTAGTAGCAGGCAGACGGGTTGACCAATGTGAACAAGCCAGATCACAAGTCGCCATAGAATTTCTCCACCAGCTAATGATGAGGGGCATATCAGGAGCGTCAGCGCAGTGGTGTCTGACCGGAGTAGCATTTCACTTCCAACTACTGAATTGGGGAGATGTGACAAAGATTCATCATCAGACAATCCATAAAAGGGTGGAAAAGGGGTCAGCCAAGTCAGGAATGTAGACGTCCCGTCCCGTGTCACTAAAACTGATTTCTCACATCATATCCCTAACACCATTAACATGACACTCACAAATTGAAGCAACACTAATGTCTACTGCATTTGTGATCGCCTTCTTCGAGGCGCTATGTATAAGCGAATTAGTCCCTCAATCCAAAATTACCACCAGTGGAGGCTTATTACACCAGGACGTAGTCATAGCCAATAATGCAATACGTCTACGCATACGCCAATCGAAAACGGTTCCAGCGGGCAGGGGTACTTGGGTACTTCTACAACCCACAAACGGTACACTGAGTCGGGTAACAATAGTAAAAACATATCTAACCATCAGATCACAAAGTAATTTCTTCCTATCACACATTGATGGAACGCCATTATCAAGATACCTGTTCCAAGCTATATTTAATAAATGCATAACATCGGCAGGGAACCACCCCAAAGATTACGGGACACACTCATTCCGCAAAGGTGCGGCCACGGAAGCAGCAAGAGCAGGACTGTCAGAAACGGAAGTTCAGAGGATAGGGAGATGGCGATCCACGTGTTTGGCGAGATACATAAGACCGGACTTGTTATCCTAACGTGGTTTGTTTCTTTTACAGGTGACGCTAAGCCAACAGTGTGAGTGATAGGCCACTCGTATATATATTGGGCACAAAAAAGGGCGAAAATCCGCCCAGGCGGGAGGAAATTAGAGTTTCATAACACATATTTCAACTGGAGAGGTATTAGAGGCCTGCTATGGTACTAATGGAGGTAATCAAGGTAGGGAGAGAGGCAAGAGGTCCGGTCATCTTAGTTATACAGGCCGGGGGAAACAACCTAGGTCATCACAAGAGCGCATAACTAATGGCAATAATGAAACTAGACACTGAGCGCTTCAGAGAATTTTTCACAAAATTAGCTATAGTATGGTCAGAGATTGTGCCGATAGCGGTATGGCAAGGTGCGCGAGACATCACGGCCATCGAATGGACAAGGCGGGTAATAAATATTCGGATGGCAAAATTTAGAAGAGACAGAGGCGGTGTAGTGATACGACACCGACAACTGGAAGGAGATAAAGCAGGCCTCATACGGCCCGACGGTGTTCACTTAATAGATATTGGACTGGACATATTCCTGTCAGGACTCCAGGACGGAGTGGAACAAGCGTTAAGAGTGATGGGTGGGGGTCAGAGTCCTGCATACGAGTACGCTGGATCCTCCGTGGCCTGGAAATAGAAAGGACATGTTGGAGAGTTACACTTGTTGGCCAACTTGCCGGAGTGGGGACCCAGGGCATGCTGCAACAAGCTGAATTATTTTAGAAATAAAATGCCTTTCTAATGGAATGAGTATAAAGAGTTAATAAAGCTGTGACCGATCCTCACCCATCCAGTTGTAAGAGTTACATTATTGTATTGTCCATGAAAGGGGGGCGGTAGGGGGGCTGAACGTCTGGGTTTGGTTGGGGGTCCCCACAGTCTGCCTAGGTTAGATTCATTTAAAAATTCTTATTAGATACACAGGCGGTGCAGCTTGCTTCGCAGCTGGGCTACTATGCCCAAAGTATTGCCTAGGCTAGATGCAGTTAAAAATTCTACGCTGACTAGCAGACACTGAAGATTTGGAGCAGACCTCTGAGTAAACAGCTCTTCAGACTCAACCATCTGTGTTACCCCAAGCCATAGTGTATGTAGTTTCTTACAGTTAAAAGGGGGGGGTGCGACCCAACCCACCTGGAATTGACGATGCCAACGTCACGTAAGACACAGCAAGGGGACTCCCAAAATTGTGGCACAGACACCACTTAACCCTAGAACGCATACCTGTGGCCTTGCAGGCCCGCCCAGTTAATTGTTTTCTCTTTTCTGCAAGATTACTTTAGTTAGAATTTTGAAACACTAGGTATTCTTCATGTATATAGTTGTTTGTCATTTGAGTTTGAGTTATTCCATGTTATTTGCACACGGGCCTAAAGGGCCCCAAGTATGTGAAAGTGTAGATTTTTATGGTCATGCGTTCTAGGGTTAAGTGGCATCAATTGCCCCACTGTTGCTTAAAACGGTTGGTGAGGTGATTTTACCAAATCCCCAAGCTTTTAGTCTCCCAAGGATGACACAGGGGTAGAAATGTCCTTGTGAATCCATGATTTGTTCATCTTTATGAACGTGAGTCTGTCTACATTCTCAGTGGACAGCCGCGTGCGCTTATCTGTCAGCACACCACCAGCAGCGCTGAACACACGTTCAGAGAGAACGCTGGCTGCATGGCATGACAAGATCTCCAAGGCGTGAGTGGCGAGCTCCGGCGATTATTCCAGATTGGAATACCAAAATGAGCAAGGGTCCAGTGACACAGTCATGGCTTCGATGTTCACTTGGAGATTCTCCTGTACCATCCTCTCTAGGCATTGACTATGTGTCAGACTTCTTGTCTCCTGTGGCCTTGCAAAGGATGGTCTAAAAAAGTGGTGAAACGATTCCACAAAATTGCTGTTACCAGCAGATACTGTGTTACTGTTACTGTTTGAGTGATGAAGACTAGTGTTGAGCCACCCCCGTAGTGTTCGAGTTCGGTTCGGTTCGTCGAACACCCGTGTGTTCGCCGAACTGTTCGTCGAACTGTTCGTCGAACACCTTCGAACACCGTTAAAACCAATGGCAGGCAAACAAAAACACATAGAAACACATAGAAAACACCTGCAAAGGTGTCCAAAAGCTGACAAACTGCTCAGAAGACACAACTAACACATGGAAAAGTGACAAGTACATATAGTCATGCGAAAAGAAAAGAGGTGGAGGAGTAAAAGGAGGGGGAGACACAGATATAGGCATGTCATGCCCTTCTAAAATCCAAAAAGTGAGAAGCCGAGACGGCCAGTCCGCTCCTGCCCGTGCCACCTCCGTGTCGCTGGGTTTGTGCCAGAGCCGCGGTGAACCCTGACGGCCAGCCCCCCTCTCCCAATACTGGTGCCTGTCCGCTGGTGGGTCGAGAGAGCCCCCCTGTGGTGGAGGCAGCTCTAAGCTTTTTAATTTAAATTGTCCCTCTAATTTGAATGAATACACTTTAAATCCATTTACAAGGATCTATTGGAGGGCAAGTCTCATGCCAGCAGCCGCGTAATTCCAGCTCCAGTAGCGTCCACTAAAGCTGCTGCAGTTAAAAAGCTTTTATAAGGATCGAGCTCGGCTGTCCACCGCAAGGCATCCTAGTGCCAGTCCCAGCCCCTATGCCTTGGGGTGCCTCCTGATGCTCTTCACTAAGTATCCCGTGGTCCCGAAGCATTTCCTTTGAAAAAATTAAGTGTCCAAACTACAGGTGGTGTAGCTTGCTTAACAGCCGGGATAATCCGCTGACTAGCAGACACTGCTACTAGGCACAAAGTATTTCCTGGGCTAGATGCAGTTAAAAATTTGTAAGTAGATACTCTCGTTGGATGCTGAGAAAGCATTCCATAGAGTCTCCTGGCACGCCATATATGATTCTCTTAAAAATCTTGGGGTAGGGGTCTAGGGGACCCTTTTATAGCCAAAATCACGGCCCTGTATCACAATACGTCACCTAGGCTGAAGATAATTGGAACTGTAGCACCGAGGGCTCGGTTGCTACAGACGTATTGCACCTCACCCAGAGGTGTGATATCTCACTCTCAGATAAGGATGGAGTGTGGATCAGGACCCGACACCTGCATGCATTACACCACATTGCCGTGGGGCAGGGCGACCAATATGCCCCTGAGATGGGCACGACAGTCCCTGTCCCTGGCTGGAGTGGGGGGAGGGAACACTGAGGAAGGGGAACCCTGCAGTGCAGGAGCAGGGAGGAAGCAGTTCCTGGGTGCATTGAGAAGGGAGTATAAAAGGTGGGCACCATCTTAGTTCAGTGCAGAGAAGTCTGAGCAGAAGTGGCAGGGAGCAGGGGCTCTGCATGAGCTCTGCTCCGGAGGCGGGCCTAGTAACAGAGGCCCAGGCCTGCAAGAGGGAGAAGGAAGGAAGAGGAGCGGAGAAGGCTCCAGGAACGAGGAATGAAGGGATCCCAGGGGTGCGGACGGGCGAGTCGCCACCGCACGCCCGAATCCACCTGCGTGGAGGGGTCAGGCCAAAGGGGGAGACCGGTCCCCGAACTAGTGGAGGCAGGAAACGACCCTCAGCTAGAAACCGGAGGCTCTGACATTTTATGTGGCGCAGCCCCTTGCTCCACCCGCTAGGAAGGCACCACATAGGGTCAGGGAAACTGGCGCCAAGTTTACCAAGAGGAGGCCCGAGGCAGCCGGACAGAAGTGTTGGTAAGAAAGGCCAGACAAAGGACACACAAAGGGGGTCCTTTGAAGCGCTCCAAAGTTATCTGGGAGTTGTCTGAGCCCCTCACCTGGTGAGCACAGTACGACGTGGGCAGCCGTTACCTGCAGACGTGGTCTGGATAATAAGAACTGTGAGTAAAGGCCCTGAACTGCATCACTGACTCCGTGTCGTTACTGCTGCTGCCCTGCACCATCACCCCCATCCTCCGCATACACTGCCCTGAGGCTATACTCCTCCCGTGGGGAGTTATGCTACGCTCTGCTGCACCCACAACACCAGCCTTAGCGGTCTGCCCTGTAGCGGCGGTTCACTCTGACCGCAATCCACGGGTGGCGTAGTCGGACATTTAAACATCAAAACCACATAAATAGTTCCGCCACTGGTTTGACCGCCCTGAGCCACGGAACCGGATCGCCGCCACGAAGACTACAACCACCAGCATCCACCAAAAAGGGTCCGGCTCCGGGTGTCCCAAGGCCCAGGGGGTGCGTCAGAACATTTTCATCACCTTTCACAATCACCAATGGGACAAGGCAGGGATGTCCTCTGTCCCCTCTCTTATACATCCTAGTGACGGAGCACCTGCTCTCATCAATTCGCCATAACCCCAATATTAGGTGGATTGAGGTGGGAGGCACCGAGTACAAGTGCTCTCTATTTGCTGATGATGTCCTAGTATATATCACTCAATCACATATATCCATCCCTGCTGTTATGGCTGAAATAGATCACTTTGTTACATGGTAAAATTTTAAAATCAATGCAGCGAAGTCTGAGGCCCTCGATGTCTCCCTCCCTAAATCCATATAGGATTCCATCCAGTCCAACTTTCCCTTTGCCTGGCCCTCACAGGGTATCAAATACTTAGGAATTCCTATTCATAGAGACCTCTCCCATCTATGTTATCTTAATTTTGGGCCCTTTATTGAACAATTCCATACAGACCACGGTTGGCAAGTTAGAACTGTAAGATTCACTACGTGAACCACTGGTGTTTTGTGGAAAAGCACATGTACACCGCGTTCCAAATTATTATGCAAAAAGTGTTTAGGAGTGATAAGGGAAGAATTTGTTTGTTTGTCAGTTAAACTCATTGATGGTGATGTGTGTCAGGGCTCTTTATATCACTGTAAGCAATTGCAGACACCTGTGCTAATTAGTTTGGCAGGTGTGTCCAATGAAAGGCAAGACTACTTAAGAAGGCTCTCTCACATTATTAAGCAGCCTACATTTTCTGCCAAAATGGGAAAGAAAAAGGATGTGTCGGCTGCTGAGAAGCAACAAATTGTGGAGTGTTTAGGTCAAGGCATGACTACAATCAACATTGTGCGATGATCAGGATGAAGTGTCTTGGCAATCAAGAAGTATGTAGCTGATTCACAGTACACACGTGTGCGTGCTGATAAGGGCAAATTGAGGACTCTTTCCTACAGGCAATTACGTCAGGTTGAAAGAGCAGCGGCAAAAAAGCCTTGTCATAGCAGCAGACAAGTTTTTGAAGCTGCTTGTGCCTCCAACGTCCCCCGAACAACAAGATGCAGGGTCCTTCAGAGGTTTGCAGCTGTGCATACGCCATCCTGTCGACCTCCTCTATCCACTTCACACAAGCAGAAACGGCTCCAGTGGGCCAAACATTACATGAAGACTGATTTCAAAACTGTTTTGTTCACGGATGAGTGCCGTGCAGCGCTCGATGGTCCAGATGAATGGAGTGGAGGATGGCTGGTTGATGGACACCCCACGCAAACACGGCTACAGCGCCAACAAGGAGGAGGTGGAGTAATGTTTTGGGCTGGAATCATGGGGAGAGAGATTGTCGGCCCCTTTAGGATCCCTGAAGGCGCTAAAGATGAACTCCATAATGTATGTGGATTTTCTCAAACAGCACTTCCTGCCATGGTTCAAGAAGAAGAACCGTGTATTTCACAGCAAGATCATTTTTCTGCATGATAATGCACCATCCCATGCTGCACATAAAACATCTGCATCTCTGGCTGATATGGGCATAAAAGGGGACAAACTTATGGTGTGACCCCCATGCTCCCCTGACCTCTACCCCATTCAGAACCTTTGGAGCATCATTAAAAGGAGTGTCTATGATGGCGGGAGGCAGTTCACATCTAAGCAACAGCTCTGGGAGGGTATTCTGTCCTCATGCAAAACAATTGAAGCAGAAACCATCCAAAACCTGACAAATTCAATGGACGAGAGAGTTCAGAAGCTCCTTTCGAACAAGGGGTCCTATGTGAAAATGTAACATCACCTAGAATAAAGTTTTGAGTTGAAAACTGTTTGATTTCAGTTTCTAACAACCTGCTAATGCTTATAATTTCAAAAATGACCATTTTTTTGGTCTTTATTAAAATGAAAAGGTTGATCGAAAAGTTTGGGGGATCTAAGAGTGTGGCAACCCAGTAGTCATGATTACTTCGAATTCTGACAATATGAGGGTCATGCTGCAGGTAGTGCAGCAAGAAGGCACTTATGTGTCTTGCGCATCTCGGAGCCCCAAAATTATTTTCCGGGCTAGATGCAGCTAAAAATTATTTTTAATTTTAAATCTGGTGAAGCTTATTATAGATGGCCTAATAGGATCAGTGCTGCACACTGCTACAAAGCCCAAATTATTTTCCAGTCAAGATACAGATAAACATGATTAGTAATTTGAAAGCTTAAAACGGTTGGTAGGGTGATTTTAACCAATCATCAAGCTTTTACTCTCCCCAGGATGACACAGGGGTAGAAAAGTCGTTTCGGATCCATGATTTGTTCATCTTTATGAACGTGAGTCTGTCTACATTATCAGTGGAGAGCCGCGTGCGCTTATCTGTCAGCACACCACCAGCAGCGCTGAACACACGTTCAGACAGAACGCTGGCTGCGGGGCATGACAAGATCTCCAAGGCGTAAGTGGCTAGCTCCGGCCATTTATCCAGATTGGAAGCCCAAAAAGAGCAAGGGTCCAGTGACACAGTCGTGGCTTCAATGTTTACTTGGAGATACTCCTGTACCATCGTCTCTAGGCGTTGACTATGTGTCAGACTTCTTGTCTCCTGTGGCCTTGCAAAGGATGGGCTAAAAAAGTGGTGAAATGATTCCGCAAAATTGATGTTACCAGCAGATACTGTGGTTCTGTTACGGTTTGAGTGCTGAACACTTGACGGTCCCACGGTTGGCAAGTTGGAACTGTGAGATTCACTACGTGCACCACTGGTATTTTGTGGAAAAGCACATGTAAGATTCTGCAACAGTCTCTGCTGATACTCCTGCATGCGTGCATCCCTTTCTATGGCAGGAATAATTTCTGCAAATTTACTTTTGTACCGGGGATCTAACAGTGTGGCAACCCAGTAGTCAGGATTATTTCTAATTCTCACAATTCGAGGGTCATGTTGCAGGTAGTGCAGCAAGAAGGCACTCATGTGTGTTGCGCATCCAGGAGCACCAAGTCCCTGTTGTGTTGGTGGCGAGGTAACAATCATGCTTCCTTCCTCTGTCCTCTCCCCCAACCTCGCACAACAGAAATGTGATCAAGGTCTCCCTCATCTGATGAGTCTTCCATCAGTTCGTCCTCCACTTCTTCCTGGGCTCCTGCACCTTCCTCACTAGTTTGGCTGCTACCATGCGCCCTGGTAAAATCATCTCCCCAACCCTCACATGCCTGCCGCCCTGGTGCTGCCGACCGTCTGGACCTTGCAGATGTTAGCCCTTCCGCATACAACTCCTCCTCCTCTACTTCCTCCACCTCCTCTTGTGCCACCACCTGACTCCGAATTCTGTTTAACATGTGCTCCAGCATGTAAATCACCGGAATAGTCATGCTGATAATGGCATCGTCAGCACTAAACATCTTCGTCGCCATTTCAAAACTGTGCAGAAGGGTGCATAGGTCCCTGATCTGAGACCACTCCTCCAGCGTGATTTGCCCCACCTCTGAATCTCGTTGGCCCAGGCTATACGTCAGAACGTATTGCACCAGGGCTTGTCGGTGCTGCCACAGTCGCTGCAACATGTGCAGAGTTGAATTCCACCGGGTAGGCACATCGCATTTTAGCCGGTGAAGTGGCAGGCCCAACGACTTCTGTAGAGATGTAAGTCGCTGAGCTGCGGGATGCGAACGGCGGAAGTGAGCACACAGCGACCGTGCCCACTGCAGAAGGCCATCTAGTCTGGGATAGTGGGCTAAAAATTGCTGGACAACCAGGTTCAACACGTGAGCCATACAAGGCACGTGTGTGACATTGCCCCGGCGAAGGGCCGCACCCAGGTTTGCAGCATTGTCGCACACGGCCTTCCCTGGTTTCAGGTCCAGTGGAGACAACCATTCATGAAATTGGTTCTCCAGAGCTGACCACAACTCCTCAGCTGTGTGACTCACATTTCCCAGACATTTCAATGTAAAAACCGCCTGATGACGTTGAGCCCTACTGCCAGCATAGTAAGGAGGTGTGCAGGATCCCTTCTGCGCAGTTAGAAAGCTTGTGGCATGACCAGACAGGCTTTGGGTGCAGGTGGAAGACCGAGAGGAGGTTGAGGAGGCAGAAGCAGTGGAGGAAAAATGACATAAAGAGGATTGACGCACAACTCGTGGGGACGGCAAGACTTGGACAGCAGCCCCTTGTCCTGCTGTCACCATAGTTACCCAGTGCCCAGTCAGCGACATGTAACGCCCCTGTCCATGCCTACTCGTCCAAGTGTCTGTGGTGAAATGCACCCTGTCACACACAGAGTTTCTCAAAGAAGCGGTGATGTTGTGTGCGACATGCTGGTGGAGCGCAGGGACACCTTTCTTTGAGAAGTAATGCCGACTGGGCATCTGGTACTGGGGCACTGCGACGGACATAAGGTCTCGAAAATCCTCTGTGTCCACCAGGCGGAAAGGCAGCATTTCTGTAGCCAAGAGCTTGCAGATGGTGAAATTCAACCTCTTAGCTTTCTCATGGCTAGGAGGAAATGGTCTTTTACTTGTCCACATCTGAGGGACCGAGGGCTGGCTATTGTGCTTAGACGGGGTTGATAAGGGTGTCCCCGGCAAACTGCCGGTCTGTGAGGAAGATGCAGGCGGACATGTTAGGTTGCCTTGATCCAAAGGTGGTGCTATCGATGTCGGACAGCGCTCAAGACCAGCTGGTGTTCCCACCTCCAAAGAAAATGATGACCTGCCAATCACGCTGGCTGTTGCGGGTAAAGAGGTGGCAGGTCTGCGCCCCAAAACAGGTGTGACTGCTGTCCCCCCAGTCACAGAGGATGAAGAGGCCGCGGATGCACAAGATATGGCAGACGGTGGTTGGCCCGGCCGGCTAGACCGCATTGTAGCACACTGAGCTTCCCACTGCAACTTATGCTTCATGTCCATGTGCCGGTTCATGCATGAAGTACTCAAACTATGTATTTTTTGGCCTCTACTTAGCTTTTGCTGACAAATGTTACAGATAACACGAGTTGGGTCATCTTTATCGATCTGAAAAAATGCCCAGGCTGTGCAAGGCTTAGCACCCATGCGACCTGAAGAGCCACCACGACTTGTGGTGAGAGGCAGAGTTGTGTTTGAGGATGCAGTTGTTGACGTGCTTCCAGTACTACGTCTCTGTCCAGGAAGGCGCAACCTGACCTCGTCGTCACTAGCATCTTCCTCCACCTCCTCTGCTGACCTCATCTCTTGGCTGACTGTGGGTTGACAGTAAGTGGGATCTCCGACCTCATCATCATCACCCTGTGCGTTATCACACCCGTCGTCCTCAGAGCCAACCTGTTCCTGCCCTGACAAAAAACTAAAGTTGTCGCTCCAATCAGGTATTTGAGTCTTATCATCGTCTTCCTCATTGTCTCCACCAACAGGAGTTACAGTTTGGGAATGAGGGTCTACATTATGGTCAGAACCTTCTGCGTCTGGTCCTGGATCCGACTCATAAAGATTCTGGGCATCAGTGCAGATCATTTCCTCGTGTGGATTCACAGAAGCGCTGGAGTCGACCTCTGATTCCCAGGCTATAGTATGAGTAAACAGCTCTGCAGACTCAACCATCTGTTCTACCTCATACTCAGACGGGCAGCTGGAGATTTGGGAGCTGTGAGGAAGCAAGTGCGATTTGGGTGACACCTTTGAGGACTGGAGTATTTGTGATGTTGAAGTTGATGTGGAGGAGAGCCCACTTAAAGGAGCACTTGATATCCGTTGAAGCACCTGCTGTTTTTGTGCCTCATCTGGAATTTGTAGCGATTGGCGTGGCCGTAAGAAAGGGATCTTATCACATTGTCCGCTAAAAGAAGTAGACATTTTAGTTTGGCTGGAAGATGGTCTTTCTTCTGCACCTACCCCACGGACACAACCTTTTTTCCCCTTCCCAACACGCCTATTCCCCTTTCCACCAGCAGCAGGCCTTTTTCCACTCATTTTGGTGGTTAACTAATTCACAACTCTGGAGTTGTTTGCACAAAAAAACAATGGATGGTAACCGAGCAGAGCTGAGTGGCCAAACTGTGGTATTAGGCCAAAACTATTGGCTGGGTTAGATGCAGAAAAAAATTATTTTTAATTTGCAACCTGATGGAGGTCAGTATAGATGGACTAATAGACCAAGTCCCACACACTGCTAGAAGCCCAAATATTTTTTCAGAGCTAGATGCAGAAAAAAATTATTTTTAATTTGCAACCTGATGGAGGTCAGTATAGATGGACTAATAGACCAAGTCCCACACACTGCTAGAAGCCCAAATATTTTTTCAGAGCTAGATGCAGAAAAAAATTATTTTTAATTTGCAACCTGATGGAGGTCAGTATAGATGGACTAATAGACCAAGTCCCACACACCGCTAGAAGCCCAAATATTTTTTCAGAGCTAGATGCAGAAAAAAATTATATTCAATTTGCAACCTGCTGGACGTCAGTATAGAAGGACTAATAGAACAAGTCCCACACACTGCTAGAAGCCCAAATATTTTTTCAGAGCTAAATGAAGAAAAAAATTATTTTTAATTTGCAACCTGATGGAGGTCAGTATAGATGGACTAATAGACCAAGTCCCACACACTGCTAGAAGCCCAAATATTTTTTCAGAGCTAGATGCAGAAAAAAATTATTTTTAATTTGCAACCTGATGGAGGTCAGTATAGATGGACTAATAGACCAAGTCCCACACACTGCTAGAAGCCCAAATATTTTTTCAGAGCTAGATGCAGAAAAAAAATCTTTTTAATTTGCAACCTGATGGAGGTCAGTATAGATGGACTAATAGAACAAGTCCCACACGCTGCTAGAAGCCCAAATATTTTTTCAGAGATAAATGAAGAAAAAAATTATTTTTAATTTGCAACCTGATGGAGGTCAGTATAGATGGACTAATAGACCAAGTCCCACACACTGCTAGAAGCCCAAATATTTTTTCAGAGCTAGATGCAGAAAATAATTATTTTTAATTTGCAACCTGATGGAGGTCAGTATAGATGGACTAATAGACCAAGTCCCACACACCGCTAGAAGCCCAAATATTTTTTCAGAGCTAGATGCAGAAAAAAATTATATTCAATTTGCAACCTGCTGGAGGTCAGTATAGAAGGACTAATAGAACAAGTCCCACACACTGCTAGAAGCCCAAATATTTTTTCAGAGCTAAATGAAGAAAAAAATTATTTTTAATTTGCAACCTGATGGAGGTCAGTATAGATGGACTAATAGACCAAGTCCCACACACTGCTAGAAGCCCAAATATTTTTTCAGAGCTAGATGCAGAAAAAAATTATATTCAGTTTGCAACCTGATGGAGGTCAGTATAGATGGACTAATAGAATGATGCTATGCCCAAAAGATTTTACTTCACTAGGTGCAGTAAAAAAATTGGTATTCTATACACAGGTGGTATATCTTGCAACACAGATAGGCTACTCCACTGACTAACACACTCTGCAATAGGCCAAAAAGGATTAGCTTTGCTAGATTCAGCCAAATGCTGTGAAAAAAACTTGCACAGCACTGGCACAGACCTGCCTGGCAAAAACTGATAGGAACTGATGTAACCTAGTCCTGAAAAGGACTCCAATTACAATTAGTCTTTACTCCCACAATCTATCTATTTAAGAGCACAGACCTGCCTGATAAAAGTCGTAGGAAATGCTGTAACCTAGTCCTTAAAAGGACTGCAATCACAACTATTCCCTACTCCCAAGCTATCTGTATATTTGTGCGAAAATTGGCTTGAAATTAACAAGGTATAGCGCACACAGCAACAGCGGTGCCGTCTAACACGCAGCTGCAGCAGTGAGAAAATGGTGGCGACGGGGAAAATGGCTTGGTCTTATAGGGCAAGGACATGTGACATACACTGCCAATCACACATGCCCTTGCTTGTGTGAAAAAAAGCACTTCGCTCCGTGTGTGCGCTGCTGATAGGCTGACAGATTGCACCTCCCCACTGCAAATGCGGGAAAGAGAAAAAAAAATGGAGATCTTCATTGTTCCTGCAGAGATCCATCCCCTGCCCCTCCCCCCGCCCCGCTGTACACTCAAACTGCGTATTAACATTAATTTTCATCATTACTGAGAAAAAATCCAGTTATGATTTTGGTGCACGAACAGTTATCGAACATAACCTCGAACAGCCGAATTTTTCTCAAATTGTTCGTGTTCGCCGACCGGCTCGAACACCGCCCAAAACAGCTCGAATTTGAGATTGGCGAACAGTTCGAGTAGAACAACGCTCATCTCTAATGAAGACTCGACAGTCCCACCGTTGGCAAGTTAGAACTGTGAGATTCACTACGTGCACCACTGGTGTTTTGTGTAAAAGCACATGTAAGATTCTGCAACAGCGTCTGCAGATACTCCTGCATTCGTCAATACCTTTTTATGGCAGGAATTATTTCAGCAAATATACTTTTGTACCGGGGATCTAAGAGTGTGGCAACCCAGTAGTCGGGATTACTTCGAATTCTGACAATCCGGGGGTCATGTTGCAGGTAGTGCAGCAAGAAGGCACTCATGTGTCTTGCGCATCCAGAAGTACCAAGTCCTTGTTGTGTTGGTAGCGAGGTAAGAATCATGCTTACTTCCTCTGCCCTCTCCCTCCAACCTCGCACAACAGAAATGTGATCAAGGTCTCCCTCATCTGATGAGTCTTCCATGCCCATCACCAGTTCGTCCTCCACTTCTTCCTCGGCTCCTGCACCTTCTTCAACAGTTTGGCTGCTACCATGCGCCCTGGTTAATCCCTCTCCCCCACCCTCCCATGCCTGCCGCCTTGGTGCTGCCAACCGTCTGGACCTTGGAGATGTTATCCCTTCCGCATACGACTCCTACTCTACTTCCTCCACCTCCTCTTCTCCCACCACCTGACTCTGAATTCTGTTTAATGTGTGCTCCAGCATGTAAATCACCGGAATAGTCATGCTGATAATGGCATCGTCGTCAGCACTAAACATCTTCGTCGCCATTTCAAAACTGTGCAGAAGGGTGTGTGGCGCCCCTGAGGGTTCAGTCGCCACAGAGTTACTGCATCTCACCCAGAGGTGTGGTATCTCACCCTCAGGTAAGGAAGGCGTATGGCTCGGGACCCTGACTCCTGCATCCAACACATACCCGCAGTGGGGGTAGGGCGAGATTGCTCCTAAGGGAGAGCACAGTCCCAGGTCCCTAGCTGGTTTGAGGGTCCTATGTAGTGGGTGCTTAGGGGAGCAGCTTAGGGGAGCACATGACAAGGAGAGTATAAATAGGAAGCCATCTTAGAAAGAGCAAGCCAGACAGAGGAGGAAAAGTGACAGGAGCAGAGACTAGGCATGAGCTCTGCTCCGGAGGCGGGCCTAGCCTGGGAGGCCCAGGACTGAAGGAGAGAAGAGAGGAGTGGAATCTGGAAGGCTCCAGGAACCGAAGGGACCCTACGGCTACGGGCCGTGCAGAAGGCCACCCGTACTCCCGCTGCTACCAGGAGGTAGAGGGGTCAGGCCAGATAAGGGGAACCGGTCCCTCAACTAGCGGAGAAACACCAAGGCTCAACTAGAAACCGGAGGCTGCTGCATTTCATGTACTGCAGGCCAAAGTCCACACCAGTCTCACTAAGAAGGTAGCCACATAGGACCCAGGGGACGGAACACACGTCACCCGCCAAGGCCCGAGGATACTGGATAGAAGTGTCACTGGGTGTGAGATGCAGGGAGAAGGCCAGAGAAAGGACACACAGAAGGGGGTCCTGCTAAGTACTCCGGAGCTATCTGGGGGTGGACTGAGCCCCTCACTGAGTATGCACAGCACGACGGGGGAGATTGCTCTGGTACCTGTAATCTGGACTACAACAACTGTGAGTAATATCTTGAGACGGCATCACACGGACTCTGTGTTCATTACTGACTCCCTGCACTACAACCACCATCATCCACCCACAATGCCCTGAAGCTACACTCTTCCTGTGGTGAGTAATAATACCGTTGCTGCAAAACCACCAGCTTCAGAGGACTGTTCCGCAGCGACGGCCCCTTTGGCCGCACTCCACAGGTGGCGTAGTCAGACACTATAAAATCCATATATACAAATTACCCTTGGATTAACCGCCCTGGGTCACGGACTGGGTCACCGCCACAGTGACTACAACCCCCAGCGTCTACCGGCCCGGCTCAGGGTACCCCATGGCCCAGGGGGCGCGTCAACTTCATAGGTCCCTGATCTGAGACCACTCCTGCAGCGTGATTTGCCCCACCTCTGGATCTCGTTGGCCCAGGCTATACGTCAGAACGTATTGCACCAGGGCTTGTCGGTGCTGCCACAGTCGCTGCAACATGTGCAGAGTTGAATTCCACCGTGTCGGCACATCGCATTTCAGCCGGTGAACTGGCAGGCCCAACGACTTCTGTAGAGATGTAAGTCGTTGAACTGCGGGATGCGAACGGCGGAAGTGAGCACACAGCGACCGTGCCCTCTGCAGAAGGCCATCTAGTCCGGGATAGTGGGCTAAAAATTGCTGGACAACCAGGTTCAACACGTGAGTCATACAAGGCACGTGTGTGACATTGCCCCGGCGAAGTGCCGCACCCAGGTTTGCAGCATTGTCGCACATGGCCTTCCCTGGTTGCAGGTCCAGTGGAGACAACCTTTCATGAAACTGGGTCTCCAGAGCTGACCACAACTCCTCAGCTGTGTGACTCACATTTCCCAGACATTTTAAAGTAAACACTGATGCCGTTGAGCCCTGCTGCCAGCATAGTAAGGAGGTGTGCAGGATTCCTTCTGCGCAGTTAGAAAGCAGGTGGCATTACCAGACAGGCTTTGGGTGCAGGTGGAGGACCGAGAGGAGGTTGAGGAGGCAGACGCAGTGGAGGAACTTCGAGATAAAGAGGATTGACGCACAACTCGTGGGGACGGTAAGACTTGGACAGCAGCCCCTTGTCCTGCTGTCACCATAGTTGCCCAGTGCCCAGTCAGCGACATGTAAAGCCCCTGTCCATGCCTTCTCATCCAAGTGTCTGTGGTGAAGTGCACCCTGTCACACACAGAGTTTCTCAAAGAAGCGGTGATGTTGTGTGCGACATGCTAGTGGAGCGCAGGCACACCTTTCTTTGAGAAGTAGTGCCGACTGGGCATCTGGTACTGGGGCACTGTGACGGACATAAGGTCTTGAAAATCCTTTGTGTCCTCCAGGTGGAAAGGCAGCATTTCTGTAGCCAACAGCTTGCAGATGGTGAAATTCAACCTCTTAGCTTTCTCATGGCTAGGAGGAAATGGTCTTTTACTTTTCCACATCTGAGGGACCGAGGGCTGGCTGTTGTGCTTAGACGGTGTTGAGTAGGGTGTCCCCGGCAAACTGCCGGTCTGTGAGGAAGATGCAGGCGGACATGTTAGGTTGCCTTGATCCAAAGGTGGTGCTCTCGATGTCGGAGAGCGCTCAACACTAGCAGGTGTTTCCACTTCCCAATGAACTGACGACCTGCCAATCACACTGGCTGTTGCGGGTAAAGAGGTGGCAGGTCTGCGTCCAAAAACATGTGTGACTGCTGTCCCCCCAGTCACAGAGGATGAAGAGGCTGCGGATGCACAAGATGGGGCAGACGGTGGTTGGCCCAGCCGGCTAGGCCGCATTGTAGCACAGTGAGCTTCCCACTGCAACTTATGCTTCATATCCATGTGACGGTACATGCATGAAGTACTCAAACTATGGATTTTTTGGCCTCTACTTAGCTTTTGCTGACAAATATTACAGATAACACGAGTTGAGTCATCCTTATCGATCTGAATAAATGCCCAGGCTATGCAAGGCTTAGAGCCCATGTGACCTGAAGAGCCACTACGACTTGTGATCAGAGGCAGAGTTGTGGTTGAGGATGCAGTTGTTGACGTGCTTCCAGTACTCCGTCTCTGTTCAGGAAGGCGCAACCTAACCTCGTCGTCAATAGCATCTGTGATGCCCCGCTGAGCTTGGTATCACAGATCCTAGAAGAGTGCATTGATGGAATCCTCCACAAGAGGCCCCCATAAACATTCACACATCTCCATCTTCCACCTCAGACCAGCAGAGGGAGCCCGTTAAGGATATAAATAGGGAAGGTGGAGCTAGGCAGTTCAGTTCCTCTGAAGAGTTCCTGCAGTAGAGAAGCCTAAGAGAGGTCAGTCTGCAGTGGAGCTCAGTCTAGTCTAGAGAACGCAGTTAATAGTTCAGCAGTGGAGCACGTGGCTCCTGCTTGCTAGATTCAGGGAGCCCAGATAGAGCTTAAGGTGTGCCGGTGCCGTAAGATCAGTGAACCGCGGCAAGCTGCCGTTAGTGTGTATAGCCTAGTGAGGGCCCGAGTAGGCCGAAGGCGAGTGGCGAGTTAGTACATAAGGGGCAGAGGAGCTTAACCAGCTCACCCCGAAGCATTTACCGGACACAGGATCCGAGCTTACCGGTATCTCTATGACCCAGTAAGGCTTAACCGGAATCCCTGGAGAACTACAAGTCCCAGGATGGCTAAGGTGCTGATATGTAACAGAGCCAGGAGACGCTTAGGCCCCGCATACTGGGAGCATGAACTCCTAGAGAAGGCCCTACCACAAGGTCAGCCAGCGCAGGACAGAGACAAAGTTAGGCCTAGCTCCAGGCAGGTCAGAAACTTACTACGCAGAGGCAAGAAACAGGAGGCCCTACACCCGCTCATTGGGGAGGATCCTGATATGCACCCTTCACCCTACAGTGCTCCGGGATGTGCCTGAATTTCCACCAGTAAAAGGTACTGAAGTGACTACCGTGTTCGTTCCCGTTCTTGCTCTGACCCAGCTGGGTCTCGCCTGTCCTGCATTCCCCCTGCATACGCTGCCCTGAGACCTAGGTCCACCTGTGGGGAGCTATACCATTGAGCTGCCTTATCACCGGCCTCAGTGGAGTGCTGCAGCGCTGGTGCTTGTCACCAGATACCACAGGTGGCGTCATGAACTCTTATAAAATTAACAATTATCCACCCTTTTAAAGAGAGACCCCAGGGTACGGGACAGGGAGCCGACCACCGCGACATCCCCAAGGCCAGGCAAATGCCCGGGTACCGAGTCATCCCCATCCCCAGGGCTAGTCACATCCTCCTCCACCTCCTCTGCTGACCTCATCGACTGGCTGACTGTGGGTTGACAGTAAGTGGGATCTTCAACCTCGTCATCATCACCCTGTGTGTTATCACACCCGTCGTCCTCAGAGCCAACCTCTTCCTGCCCTGACCGAAAAGTCAAGTTGTCGCTCCAATCAGGTATTTGAGTCTCATCATCGTCTTCATCATTGTCTCCACCAACAGGAGTTACAGTTTGGGAACAAGGGTCTACATTATGCTCAGAACCTTCTTCATCTGGTCCTAGATCCAACTTATAAAGATTCTGGGCATCAGATCAGATCATTTCCTCATCTGGATTAACAGAAGCTCTGGAGCAGACCTCCGTTTCCCAGGCTATAGTATGAGTAAACAGCTGTGCAGACTCAACCATCTGTGCTACCCCATACTCAGACGGGCAGCTGGAGACTTGGGAGCTGTGAGGAAGCAAGTGCGATTGGGGTGACACCTCTGAGGACTGGAGTATTTGTGATGTTGAAATTGAGGTGATGGAGAGCCCACTTGAAGGAGCACTTGATATCCGTTGAAGCACCTGCTGTTTTTGTGCCTCATTTAGAATTTGTAACGATGGGCGTGTCCGTAAGAATGGGATCGTATCACATTGTCCACGAAAAGAAGTTGACATCTTAGTTTGGCTGGAAGATGGTCTTTCTTCTGCAGATGTTACTCCCCCCCCACCGTGGGGGGCCTCGACCCACCGGCGGACAGGCACCAGTATTGGGATAGGGGGGCTGGCCGTCAGGGTCCACCGCGGCTCTGGCACAAACCCGGCGACACAGAGGTGGCACGGGCAGGAACGGACTGGCCGTGTCGGCTTCTCACTTTTTGGATTTTAGAAGGGCATGACATGCCTATATCTGTGTCTCCCCCTCCTTTTACTCCTCCACCTCTTTTCTTTTCGCATGACTATATGTACTTGTCACTTTTCCATGTGTTAGTTGTGTCTTCTGAGCAGTTTGTCAGCTTTTGGACACCTTTGAAGGTGTTTTCTATGTGTTTCTATGTGTTTTTGTTTGCCTGCCATTGGTTTTAACGGTGTTCGAAGGTGTTCGACGAACAGTTCAACGAACAGTTTGGCGAACACACGGGTGTTCGACGAACCGAACCGAACTCGAACACTACGGGGCTGGCTCAACACTACTGCTGACCTCATCTCTTGGCTGACTGTGGGTTGACAGTAAGTGGGATCTCCAGCCTCATCATCATCACCCTGTGTGTTATCACACCCGTCGTCCTCAGAGCCAACCTGTTCCTGCCCAGACAAAAAACTAAAGTTGTCGCTCCAATCAGGTATTTGAGTCTCATCATCGTCTTCCTCATTGTCTCCACCAACAGGAGTTACAGTTTGGGAATGAGGGTCTACATTATGTTCAGAACCTTCTGCGTCTGGTCCTGCATCCGACTCATAAAGATTCTGGGCATCAGTGCAGATCATTTCCTCGTCTGGATTCACAGAAGCGCTGGAGCCGACCTCTGATTCCCAGGCTATAGTATGAGTAAACAGCTCTGCAGACTCAACCATCTGTTCTACCTCATACTCAGACG
Source organism: Phyllobates terribilis (assembly GCF_046119375.1). Lineage (NCBI taxonomy): Eukaryota > Metazoa > Chordata > Amphibia > Anura > Dendrobatidae > Phyllobates > Phyllobates terribilis. The sequence continues at coordinate 192,107,737 of NW_027362772.1, read as the reverse complement.
GGCAGCTGGAGATTTGGGAGCTGTGAGGAAGCAAGTGCGATTGGGGTGACAACTCTGAGGACTGGAGTATTTGTCATGTTGAAGTTGATGTGGAGGAGAGCCCACTTAAAAGAGCACTTGATATCCATTGAAGCACCTGCTGTTTTTTTGCCTCATCTTGAATTTGTAGCGATTGGCGTGGCCGTAAGAAAGGGATCTTATCACATTGTCCGCTAAAAGAAGTAGACATTTTAGTTTGGCTGGAAGATGGTCTTTCTTCTGCAGATGTTACTGTTGCTTTAACACCTACCCCACGGACACAACCTTTTTTCCCCTTCCCAACACGCCTATTCCCCTTTCCACCAGCAGCAGGCCTTTTTCCACTCATTTTGGTGGTTAACTAATTCACAACTCTGGAGTTGTTTGCACAAAAAAACAATGGATGGGAAAAGAGCAGAGCTGAGTGGCCAAACTGTGGTATTAGGCCAAAACTATCGTCCGGGTTAGATGCAGAAAAAAATTATATTCAATTTGCAACCTGATGGAGGCCAGTATAGATGGACTAATAGAACAAGTCCCACACACTGCTAGAAGCCCAAATATTTTTTCAGAGCTAGATGCAGAAAAAAATTATATTCAATTTGCAACCTGATGGAGGTCAGTATAGATGGACTAATAGACCAAGTCCCACACACTGCTAGAAGGCCAAATATTTTTTCAGAGCTAGATGCAGATAAAAATTATTTTTCATTTGCAACCTGATGGAGGTCAGTATAGATGGACTAATAGAACAAGTTCCACACACTGCTAGAAGGCCAAATATTTTTTCAGAGCTAGATGCAGATAAAAATTATTTTTAATTTGCAACCTGATGGAGGTCAGTATAGATGGACTAATAGAACAAGTCCCACACACTGCTAGAAGGCCAAATATTTTTTCAGAGCTGGATGCAGATAAAAATTATTTTTAATTTGCAACCTGATGGAGGTCAGTATAGATGGACTAATAGAACAAGTCCCACACACTGCTAGAAGGCCAAATATTTTTTCAGAGCTAGATGCAGATAAAAATTATTTTTAATTTGCAACCTGATGGAGGTCAGTATAGATGGACTAATAGAACAAGTCCCACACACTGCTAGAAGGGCAAATATTTTTTCAGAGCTAGATGCAGACAAAAAATTATTTTGAATTTGCAACCTGATGGAGGTCAGTATAGATGAACTAATGGAACAAGTCCCACACACTGCTAGAAGGCCAAATATTTTTTCAGAGCTAGATGCAGATAAAAATTATTTTTAATTTGCAACCTGATGGAGGTCAGTATAGATGGACTAATAGAACAAGTCCCACACACTGCTAGAAGGGCAAATATTTTTTCAGCGCTAGATGCAGACAATAAATTATTTTTAATTTGCAACCTGATGGAGGTCAGTATAGATGGACTAATAGAACAAGTCCCACACACTGCTAGAAGGCCAAATATTTTTTCAGAGCTAGATGCAGATAAAAATTATTTTTAATTTGCAACCTGATGGAGGTCAGTATAGATGGACTAATAGAACAAGTCCCACACACTGCTAGAAGGCCAAATATTTTTTCAGAGCTAAATGCAGATAAAAATTATTTTTAATTTGCAACCTGATGGAGGTCAGTATAGATGGACTAATAGAACAAGTTCCACACACTGCTAGAAGGCCAAATATTTTTTCAGAGCTCGATGCAGATAAAAATTATTTTTAATTTGCAACCTGATGGAGGTCAGTATAGATGGACTAATAGAACAAGTCCAACACACTGCTAGAAGGCCAAATATTTTTTCAGAGCTAGATGCAGATAAAAATTATTTTTAATTTGCAACCTGATGGAGGTCAGTATAGATGAACTAATGGAACAAGTCCCACACACTGCTAGAAGGCCAAATATTTTTTCAGAGCTAGATGCAGATAAAAATTATTTTTAATTTGCAACCTGATGGAGGTCAGTATAGATGGACTAATAGAACAAGTCCCACACACTGCTAGAAGGGCAAATATTTTTTCAGCGCTAGATGCAGACAAAAAATTATTTTTAATTTGCAACCTGATGGAGGTCAGTATAGATGGACTAATAGAACAAGTCCCACACACTGCTATAAGGCCAAATATTTTTTCAGAGCTGGATGCAGATAAAAATTATTTTTAATTTGCAACCTGATGGAGGTCAGTATAGATGGACTAATAGAACAAGTCCCATACACTGCTAGAAGGGCAAATATTTTTTCAGAGCTAGATGCAGATAAAAATTATTTTTAATTTGCAACCTGATGGAGGTCAGTATAGATGGACTAATAGAACAAGTTCCACACACTGCTAGAAGGCCAAATATTTTTTCAGAGCTAGATGCAGATAAAAATTATTTTTAATTTGCAACCTGATGGAGGTCAGTATAGATGGACTAATAGAACAAGTCCCACACACTGCTAGAAGGCCAAATATTTTTTCAGAGCTAGATGCAGATAAAAATTATTTTTAATTTGCAACCTGATGGAGGTCAGTATAGATGAACTAATGGAACAAGTCCCACACACTGCTAGAAGGCCAAATATTTTTTCAGAGCTAGATGCAGATAAAAATTATTTTTAATTTGCAACCTGATGGAGGTCAGTATAGATGGACTAATAGAACAAGTCCCACACACTGCTAGAAGGGCAAATATTTTTTCAGCGCTAGATGCAGACAAAAAATTATTTTTAATTTGCAACCTGATGGAGGTCAGTATAGATGGACTAATAGAACAAGTCCCACACACTGCTAGAAGCCCAAATATTTTTTCAGAGCTAGATGCAGACAAAAAATTATTTTGAATTTGCAACCTGATGGAGGTCAGTATAGATGAACTAATGGAACAAGTCCCACACACTGCTAGAAGGCCAAATATTTTTTCAGAGCTAGATGCAGATAAAAATTATTTTTAATTTGCAACCTGATGGAGGTCAGTATAGATGGACTAATAGAACAAGTCCCACACACTGCTAGAAGGGCAAATATTTTTTCAGCGCTAGATGCAGACAAAAAATTATTTTTAATTTGCAACCTGATGGAGGTCAGTATAGATGGACTAATAGAACAAGTCCCACACACTGCTAGAAGGGCAAATATTTTTTCAGCGCTAGATGCAGACAAAAAATTATTTTTAATTTGCAACCTGATGGAGGTCAGTATAGATGGACTAATAGAACAAGTCCCACACACTGCTAGAAGCCCAAATATTTTTTCAGAGCTAGATGCAGACAAAAAATTATTTTGAATTTGCAACCTGATGGAGGTCAGTATAGATGAACTAATGGAACAAGTCCCACACACTGCTAGAAGGCCAAATATTTTTTCAGAGCTAGATGCAGATAAAAATTATTTTTAATTTGCAACCTGATGGAGGTCAGTATAGATGGACTAATAGAACAAGTCCCACACACTGCTAGAAGGGCAAATATTTTTTCAGCGCTAGATGCAGACAAAAAATTATTTTTAATTTGCAACCTGATGGAGGTCAGTATAGATGGACTAATAGAACAAGTCCCACACACTGCTAGAAGCCCAAATATTTTTTCAGAGCTAGATGCAGATAAAAATTATTTTTAATTTGCAACCTGAGGGAGGTCAGTATAGATGGACTAATAGAACAAGTCCCACACACTGCTAGAAGGCCAAATATTTTTTCAAAGCTCGATGCAGATAAAAATTATTTTTAATTTGCAACCTGATGGAGGTTTGTATAGATGGACTAATAGAACAAGTCCCACACACTGCTAGAAGGCCAAATATTTTTTCAGAGCTTGATGCAGAAAAAAATTATATTTAATTTGCAACCTGATGGAGGTCAGTATAGATGGACTAATAGAACAAGTCCCACACACTGCTAGTAGGCCAAATATTTTTTCAGAGCTAGATGCAGAAAAAAATTATTTTCAATTTGCAACCTGATGGAGGTCAGTATAGATGGACTAATAGAACAAGTCCCACACACTGCTAGAACGCCAAATATTTTTTCAGAGCTAGATGCAGAAAAAAATTATATTCAATTTGCAAACTGATGGAGGTCAGTATAGATGGACTAATAGAATGATGCTATGCCCAAAAGGTTTTACTTCACTAGGTGCAGTAAAAAAATTGGTATTCTATACACAGGTGGTGTAGCTTGCAACACAGATAGGCTACTCCACTGACTAACACACTCTGCAATAGGCCAAAAAGGATTAGCTTTGCTAGATTTAGCCAAATGCTGTGAAAAAACTTGCACAGCACTGGCACAGACCTGCCAGGCAAAAACTGATAGGAGCTGATGTAACTTAGTCCTGAAAAGGACTGCAATTACAATTAGTCTTTACTCCCAACCTATCTATTTAAGAGCACAGACCTGCCTGTCGTAGGAAATGCGATAGGAAATGCTGTAACCTAGTCCTTGAAAGGACTGCAATCACAACTATTCCCTACTCCCAAGCTATCTGTACATTTGTGCGAAAATTGGCTTGAAATTAACAAGGTATAGCGCACAAAGCAAAAGCGGTGCCGTCTAACACGCAGCTGCAGCAGTGAGAAAATGGTGGCGACGGGGAAAATGGCTGGGTCTTATAGGGCAAGGACATGTGACATACACTGCCAGTGACACATGCCCTTGCTTGTGTAAAAAAAAGCAGTTCGCTCCGTGTGTGCTCTGCTGATAGGCTGACAGATTGCACCTCCCCACTTTCCATGCGGGAAAGAGAAAAAAACATGGAGATCTTCATTATTCCTGCAGAGATCCATCCCCTGCCCCTCCCCCCACCCGCTGTACACTCAAACTGCGTATTAACATTAATTTTCAGCATTACTGAGAAAAAATCCAGTTATGATTTTGGTGCACGAACAGTTATCGAACATAACCTCGAACAGCCGAATTTTTTTCAAATCGTTCGTGTTCGCCGAACGGCTCGAACACCGCCCAAAACAGCTCGAATTTGAGATTGGCGAACAGTTCGAGTCGAACAACGCTCATCTCTAATCCTGTTTCATTTATGAAGGAGGGACTCTGAAAGTCACAAACACTATTTTTATAGGGCCATCTGGCGGCCCTTACTATTCTTAAAGGGCCAGCAGTAGGCTATGCTTTGTTGTTCCCATTATTAAAGAGTGGGTCTCTTATACTGTTACATATTACAGTGACTGCAAGGGGTGCCAAAATTTGTACGCACCCCAATACCCCTTTGAAGAGACAGAGGAGGCTCTCAGTAAAAAAAATGTTCCCATTATAAAGGAGTGGGTCTCCTATAGTGGTAATGCCCATGCAGTGACTGCAAGGGCTGCCAAATTTGGGAAAAACCCCAATACCAATTTAAAAACACATAGACTTGGGCCACAGTAACGACATGTTCCCATTAGAAAGGAGTGAGTCTCCCAAACTGTTTTCCTATGCAGTGAATTCAACAGCTGCCAAAATTTGGAGGAACTCCAATGCCCCTTGCAAGAGACGTAGATATGTTGATATGGTTGATATTGTGGTGATGTGGTGGTGGAGGATGAGGATGAGGAGAAGGAAGAGGACAAGAGCAAATAGACAAAATCAGGAAGCTTATACCCATGTCTGGGTGTGAAGATAGAGGTACATGTGAATAGAGTTAGACCTCCCAAATAAAATACACTGTATTTGAGTTTATGCTATGCTGCTATCATTTGGTGGTGTTGAGAAGTCTGGCCCAGTCCAGCCCTTGTTCATTTTTATAAGAGTCAGCCTATCACCATTTTCAGTTGACAGGCGGATGCGCCTATCGGTTATAATTCCACCAGTGGCACTAAAAACCTGCTCTGACAAAATGCTAGTGGCAGGGCAAGCCAGGACCCCAAAGGTGTACAGAGCCAATTCATACCATGTGTCCAGCTTGGATGCACAATAATTATAGGGTACAGAGGAATCACAGAGGACGTTGGTACAGTCGGCAAGATACTCCCTCACCATTTACTGAAACTTTTCCCTCCTTGTGAGAGTACCCTGCGCCTCAGGGTCTGTGCAATGGGAGGGTGTAACGGGTCTGGGAGGCGGAACCTCTGAGCTACTATACAAGGGGGCGGTCCTTGTAAGGGAGCGGGTGGCGACCAGGGTAGACGGGCAGGCAGTCACAGCAGGTGACTGGGACAGTCTCTGAATGAACGGACAGGAGGTCACGGCAAGTGACCGGGGCAGTCTCTGGATGAACGGGCAGGAGGTCACGGCAAGTGACCGGGGCAGTCTCTGGATGAACGGGCAGATGGTCACGGCAAGTGACCGGGGCAGTCTCTGGGTGAACGGGCAGATGGTCACGGCAAGTGACCGGGGCAGTCTCTGGGTGAACGGGCAGATGGTCACGGCAAGTGACCGGGGCAGTCTCTGGGTAAAGGGTTGGTACGACCTGTGGCGGCTGACGGTAGACGTGAGCTCCCAGGTGAGCAGGCGAGAGTCTCTGGATAAACGGGTGGTCACAGCATGTGACGGCGGAGCCTCCAGGAAGACCAACAGACAGGCGGCAGATGAGCGCTCCCAGGTGAGCGGGCAGAAGTCTCTGGACAGGCGGGTGGTCACAGCACGTGACGGCAGAGCCTCCAGGTAGGCTAGCAGACAGGCAGCAGATGAGCGCTCCCAGGTGAGCGGGCAGGAGTCACTGGACAGGCAGGTGGTCACAGCACGTGACGGCAGAGCCTCCAGGTAGGCTAGCAGGCAGGTAGCAGATGTGCGCTCCCAGGTGAGCGGGCAAGCTGGTCCATAGACAGACTGACAAGAGTTGGAAGGCAGACCGTCGGACCTCAGGCAAGCAGGCAGGTAGTTGATGTGCGCTCCCAGGTGAGCGGGCAAGCTGGTCCTTAGACAGACTGACAGGAGTAGTAAGGCAGACCGTCGGACCTCAGGCTAGCAGGCAGGTAGCAGAATATCAGGCAGGAATAAGACAGCAAGCTGGCAGGAATCTGGCAGGTATCTGGCAGGTAACTGGCAACGGGACCTGAGGGCTGAAGCAGAGTAGTGAACAGTGCAACAACATTGCTCGGGCACCTCCATCTTGGAGGAGGTGCCTTATATATGGTGAAGTCCTCCGGCCATTGGCCGGGGACTCCTTAGGACGGCGCGCGCGGCCCCTTTAAGAGGGAGGGAGAGCGCGCGCGCGCGCCCTAAGCACAGTGGCCGGGAAGGAGCGCGCACTGCCAGCAGAGCGGGAGGAGGACGCCGGGCACGGAGCAGGGAGGTGAGGGGAACAGCGTCCCTGCCTAGCAGAGGGCAGGGACGCCGGCGCTACAGTACCCCCCCCTTTAGGCCCCCCCTTTTTTAGGCCAGACAGAAATTTAGCAAGGATGAGCGGGGCATGGATGTTCTCCCGGGGCTCCCACGTTCTCTCCTCAGGACCAAACCCCTTCCAATCTACTAGAAAAAAGGTCTTTCCTCTTACCCTTTTGGTGGCAAGAATGTTCTCTACCTCAAACTCGTCCTCAGCAGAAACCGGAGCAGGAGGCGTACCTGTAGACTTGGAAAAAGAGTTAAGTACCACAGGTTTGAGGAGAGATACATGGAAGGAGTTAGGGATCCGTAAGTTGGCCGGGAGTTTCAATTTATAGGCCACCGGGTTGATCTGACTGATGACCTCCAGAGGACCGATGAACCGAGGCCCTAACTTGTAAGAAGGTATCTTGAGTCAGACATATTTAGATGAGAGCCAGACTTTATCTCCAGGACGAAATTGTGGAGGATCCAGGCGTTTTTTGTCAGCGTGTCTTTTCATCCGTTCGGACGACTGAAGGAGTGCGGATCGGGTACTCTCCCAAATGGAGGAAAATTTGCTAACGAGAGATTCCGCAGCCGGGTTGTCCACAGAGGTGGAGACAGGAAAAGGAATCCGAGGATGCTGACCGAAGACTACAAAAAACGGGGATTTGGAGGAGGATTCGCTCTCGTGATTGTTATAAGAGAACTCGGCTCATGGTAGGAGATCCACCCAGTCTGAATGATGGGCATTAACGAAGTGCCGGAGGTAACTGGTCAGGTTCTGATTGATCCGCTCCACTTGACCATTGGACTGTGGGTGGTAAGCGGAAGAGAAGTCCAGGGTGATGTCTAGCAGTTTACAAGTGGCTCTCCAGAAGCGTGAGGTGAACTGTACCCCACGATCCGACACGATGTGGAGGGGCAGGCCATGAAGACGAAAGATGTAACGAATAAAGTCTTTAGCTAGCTCAGGTGCAGACGGGAGGCCTGGCAGGGGAACGAAATGAGCCATCTTGGAGAAGCGGTCAGCGACCACCCAAATGACCGTACAACCGGCAGAGACTGGAAGGTCAGTTATAAAGTCCATTGCTATATGCTGCCAGGGGGCAGCAGGTACAGAAAGCGGAAGGAGGCGACCGGCTGGCAGATGTCTCGGAACCTTGTTGCGGGCGCAGGACACACAGGCAGAAACAAAGTCTATTACGTCCTTGTGCAGGGTAGGCCACCAGTAGTGCCGGGTAATAAGCTGGAGGGTCTTTTTCTGACCGGCGTGGCCAGCCAGTTTAGACGAGTGACCCCAGTGAAGGATCTTCTCCCGATCAGGTACTGATACGAACGTCTTTCCGGGAGGGAGACGATTTAGACTCACGGGAGCCACCTGCATTACTCTGGCGGGATCGATGATGTGTTTCGGATCTTCCTCGAGATCAGACACCAGAAAGGATCGAGACAAGGCGTCCGCCTTGACGTTTTTGTCAGCCGGGCGAAAATGAAGAACAAAATCAAAGCGAGCAAAAAACAAGGACCACCGGGCTTGGCGCGGGTTAAGTCTCTGGGCATGCTGGAGGTAAGCCAAGTTCTTGTGGTCAGAGTAAATTATTACCGGGTGAAGAGCCCCCTCGAGCAGGTAACGCCACTCCTCCAATGCCAGCTTGATGGCCAATAACTCTCGGTCTCCTATGGAATAATTGCGCTCTGAGGAGGAGAAGAGTTTAGAGAAGAAGCCGCAAGTTACCATCCTCCCAGAAGATGATTTTTGAGTAAGTACCGCTCCGGCTCCAGAGGAGGAGGCGTCAACTTCCAGGAAGAACTTCTTGTTGCCGTCCGGGCGATGCAGCACCGGGGCAGAAGAGAAGGCCTGTTTTAAGGAAAGAAAGGCCTCCTCTGCTTCGGGCGGCCACTCTTTGGGATTAGTACCCTTACGGGTGAGCGCGGAAATTGGGGCAGTCCGGGAAGAGAAGTGCGGTATGAAGAGGCGGTAGTAGTTGGCGAAGCCCAGGAACCGCTGAATGGCCTTCAACCCCTTCGGTCGAGGCCATTTCTCGATGGCAGACAGTTTCTCTGGATCCATTCGTAGGCCGGTCTGAGAAATAATGTAGCCCAAAAACGGAAGCGAGGTCTGCTCAAAGAGGCACTTCTCGTATTTAGCGAAGAGGTGATTCTGCCTGAGCCTGAGCAGGACCTGACGAACGTCCCTCCGGTGAGTCTGGAGATCCGGAGAGAAGACCAAGATGTCGTCCAGGTACACCACTACGCAGGAGTAGAGAAGGTCCCGGAAGATGTCATTGACCAACTCTTGAAAGACGGCAGGAGCGTTACAGAGACCAAAGGGCATTACCAGATATTCATAGTGACCGTCCCGGGTGTTGAATGCCGTCTTCCATTCATCCCCCTGACGGATACGAACCAGGTTGTACGCCCCACGGAGGTCCAGTTTGGTGAAGATTCTAGCCCCCCTCAGACGATCAAATAACTCCGGAATGAGCGGAAGGGGGTACTTATTCTTCACCGTGATCTGGTTAAGGCCTCCATAGTCTATACAGGGACGGAGAGAGCCGTCCTTCTTTTTGACGAAAAAGAAGCCTGCTCCCGCCGGGGAGGTAGATTTCCGGATGAATCCCCTGGCCAGATTCTCCTCAATATATTCGGACATCGACCGGGTCTCAGCAGCGGATAATGGATAAATACGCCCACGGGGAGGAGTAGTACCGGGTAACAGGTCGATAGGGCAGTCGTATGGTCTATGAGGGGGTAGTGTCTCTGCCTCCTTTTTATTAAAGACATCAGCATAAGACCAATAAGGAATCGGAAGTCCAGGTAGATTAGCTGGGGTAGGAGAAGGACGGACAGGATGGACGGGAACCAGACAGGTCTTATGGCAGTCCTGTCCCCAGCGAAGGACTTCTCCGGTCTGCCAGTCAAGCACGGGTGCATGTCTCTAGAGCCAAGGTAGACCTAGCAAGAGGGCGTGAGAGAGTCCAGGCAGAACATGAAAGGAGATACTCTCAGAATGCAGCATTCCCACCTGCAGAGTAATGGATTCGGTGATGAGTTGGATGGGGCGTGGTAAGAGACCCCCATCCACGGCAGCAACAGACAAGGGTACAGCCAGAGGTTTGGTGGGGATGCGGTATTTCTCTACCAGGGACTGTGAAATAAGATTCCCGGCTGCTCCAGAGTCAAGTTGGGCTAGTTCGAAATAACGGTTCTCCCCGCAGACGATTGAGACTGACAGCAGCAGAGATGGAGAGGATTTATTCTTGTCTAGGTCGACCTCTCTGAGCGAACCTAGACACAGGCGTTTCCCGACCTCTCCGGGCAGGCACGGATCCGGTGCTCCTTACTGCCACAGTAGAAGCAGCTCCCCTCGGCACGGCTTAAGTCCTGACGGGTTTTGACCATCTTGGTCTGGTCGACCTGCATAGGCTCAGGAGAGTGTACCTGGGGAGAGACGGATTTCTGAAAAGTAGGAGCTAGACGTGGAAACCTCCTCTCACGGGTGACCTCTTTGGCACGCTCCTGGAACCGTAGGTCAATCCGGGTGGCAAGAGTTATTAGGTCATCGAGAGTGGTAGGAATGTCCCGACCGGCAAGTTCATCTTTAATACGGCCGGACAGACCCTCCCAGAAGACGGATACCAGAGCGTCGTTATCCCAGGCCAGCTCCGAGGCAAGGGTACGGAACCGTATGGCATATTGGCCCACGGTGAGACTTCCCTGACGGAGGCGTAGCAGTGATGATGCGGATGAGGTCTTCCGTCCGGGTTCGTCGAAGACTTTCCGGAAAGCCGTGAGAAAGGCAGGCAAGTCGGACACCAGGGGGTCTCCTCTCTCCCATAGAGGATTTAGCCAGGCCAGGGCCTCCCCGGTGAGATGGGACATGATGAAGGCAATTTTGGCCCGGTCGGAGTTAAACTGGTGGGACAGGAGTTCAAAGTGCAGGGTGCACTGATTTATGAAGTCCCGAGCCTGGGCGGAGTCGCCTCCGAAGCGAGGAGGTGCAGAAAGCCGTGGTCCGGGGTAGGATACCATGGTATTAGTGGGCAGCGGAGCTGCCGAATTGCGAGTCATGGCACTGGCGGAGGTTGCTGGCGGAGCAGTCAGAGTGTCCAGGCGAGAATTGACATTCCGCAGGTGACCCAGGATGGACTCCTGTTGGGACCTCTGACGGGACAGTTCATGACACAGGTCCGAGAGCGAGGGAGCTTGGGTGCCACCGGGTTCCATGGCCCGAGCAAACTGTAACGGGTCTGGGAGGCAGAACCTCTGAGCTACTATACAAGGGGGCGGTCCTTGTAAGGGAGCGGGTGGCGACCAGGGTAGACGGGCAGGCAGTCACAGCAGGTGACTGGGACAGTCTCTGAATGAACGGACAGGAGGTCACGGCAAGTGACCGGGGCAGTCTCTGGATGAACGGGCAGGAGGTCACGGCAAGTGACCGGGGCAGTCTCTGGATGAACGGGCAGATGGTCACGGCAAGTGACCGGGGCAGTCTCTGGGTGAACGGGCAGATGGTCACGGCAAGTGACCGGGGCAGTCTCTGGGTGAACGGGCAGATGGTCACGGCAAGTGACCGGGGCAGTCTCTGGGTAAAGGGTTGGTACGACCTGTGGCGGCTGACGGTAGACGTGAGCTCCCAGGTGAGCAGGCGAGAGTCTCTGGATAAACGGGTGGTCACAGCATGTGATGGCGGAGCCTCCAGGAAGACCAACAGACAGGCGGCAGATGAGCGCTCCCAGGTGAGCGGGCAGAAGTCTCTGGACAGGCGGGTGGTCACAGCACGTGAAGGCAGAGCCTCCAGGTAGGCTAGCAGACAGGCAGCAGATGAGCGCTCCCAGGTGAGCGGGCAGGAGTCACTGGACAGGCAGGTGGTCACAGCACGTGATGGCAGAGCCTCCAGGTAGGCTAGCAGGCAGGTAGCAGATGTGCGCTCCCAGGTGAGCGGGCAAGCTGGTCCATAGACAGACTGACAAGAGTTGGAAGGCAGACCGTCGGACCTCAGGCAAGCAGGCAGGTAGTTGATGTGCGCTCCCAGGTGAGCGGGCAAGCTGGTCCTTAGACAGACTGACAGGAGTAGTAAGGCAGACCGTCGGACCTCAGGCTAGCAGGCAGGTAGCAGAATATCAGGCAGGAATAAGACAGCAAGCTGGCAGGAATCTGGCAGGTATCTGGCAGGTAACTGGCAACGGGACCTGAGGGCTGAAGCAGAGTAGTGAACAGTGCAACAACATTGCTCGGGCACCTCCATCTTGGAGGTGGTGCCTTATATATGGTGAAGTCCTCCGGCCATTGGCCGGGGACTCCTTAGGACGGCGCGCGCGGCCCCTTTAAGAGGGAGGGAGAGCGCGCGCGCGCGCCCTAAGCACAGTGGCCGGGAAGGAGCGCGCGCTGCCAGCAGAGCGGGAGGAGGACGCCGGGCACGGAGCAGGGAGGTGAGGGGAACAGCGTCCCTGCCTAGCAGAGGGCAGGGACGCCGGCGCTACAGAGGGTCTGAGAAAAGTGTCTCAGAACTTTGACAGTGTTCCCCTGCCTCTGCTGGATTGCATTTGTGTCTCTCTCGCCTCTACTCCTTGATTGTCCAACAAACTGTGACCTCTGCGGCCAGCGTTTTCAGATGGGAATTTTTTAAATAATTCCGCAACAAGGGCCTTCTCGTACTGCCTCATTTTATTAGGCCTGTCCTGCGAAGGAATACTATACAGAAAGTTCTCCTTGTAGCATGGGTCTAGAAGTGTCACCATCTATTAACAACTGTCACTCAAAATCTGGACAATGCGAGTGTCAAGGGAATGGCAGCGTAACATAAACTCAGCCATGTGTGCCAGACTGCAAAGAGGCAAGACTTCCATGTCCTCACCAAGAGGATGACTGACCATGCTCTCCTCCTCATCCTCTTCCTCCTCCCTGTCCTCAGGCCATCCATGCTGAACAGACGGTATTACAGTTGTGCAGGTAGTACCGTCTATAGCGCAGGAAACTAGCTGCTGTTCTTCTTCCTCCTCCTCATTGTCACCCAATCCACATTGGGATGAGATAAGCCTGGGCTGTGTTTAATCACCTTGTATGGTTCCTTGCTCCATCTCATCGCGCTCCGCCTGCAATGCATCCTCTTTAATTGTGAGCAGAGAGAATTTCAGAAGACAGAGAAGTGGGATGGTTACGCTAATTATGGCGTCATCGCCGCTCACCATCTTGGTGGAGTCCTCTAAGTTTTGGAGGATGGTACATATGTCTGATATCCATGTCCACTCCTGACGTCTTATGTGTGGAGTCTGACCTGAATACCGACGGCTGTGTTGAAGCTGGTAGCCCATATCTGCCCTCTTGTGCCCACAAATCCTTCCCAACATCTGCAATGTAGAGTGCCAACGTGTGGGGACATCACACACCAGTTGGTGAGCCGGAAGCTGCAAACGCTGCTGAAGCATGGCAAGGGTGGCAGAAGCTGTAGCTGACTTTCTAAAAAGGACACACACGTGGAATACATTTACAAGCAGATGCTTGTCACCCAAGCATATTAGCTTCAGCACAGTCTGTTGCCAATTAGCCGAGGCAGTGCTGCAGTGCTTCCAGCTTCTGACTGATGTGCTCATTTTGGAGATGGAGGCTGAAGAGAAGGAGGAAGTGCAGAAGCTGTAGAATGTGGGGGCAACCCTGAATGACCCAGGGACCGCAATACTCTGTGTCGGGATCACGTGTTCCATCCCAAGGTCCGACTGGGTCCCGGCTTCCACTATATTAACCCAGTGTGCCGCCAGCAAGATGTACCATCCCTGCCCACAAGCACTTGTCCACGTGTCCGTGGTTAGGTGGACTTTCCAAGATACTGCGCTGTTGAGGGAACGGTTAATGTTGTGGGACAACTGCTTGTGTAATGCGGGGACAGCTCACCGGGATAAATAGTGGCAGCTGGGGACCGAGTACCGAGGGAGAGCCGTTGCCATCAGGTTATGGAAAACTTCCATCTCCATGAGCCTAAAAGGCAACATTTGGAGCACAAGCAGTCGCGAAATGTGTGAATTTAGTAGTGTGGCCTGTGGGGCGTTGGCTGCGTATTTGTGCTTACGTTTGAATTACTGGGGTAGGGACCACTGAACGCTGTGCTGGGAAAAGGACGTTGGTGTGCTTGCTTATGGTGCTAACTAAGAGTGTGCAATGACACGTGCGGGGCGGGAGGCATCTTTGCATGCGCCATGGACAGGGGGTTGGCGTGCACGCACAACAGCAAAATAAGCAGTGGTGTCACCCACTGATACTGTTTCTGGACCCTGGGGTTCGGCCCACTTAGTAGGATGCTTTACTGCCATGTGCCTGATCATGCTGGTGGTGGTCAGGCTGCTAGTTTTGCTTACTCTGCTGATGCTTGCCTGGCAGGTGGTGCAAATGGCCTTTTTGGGGCTATCTGCGGAGTCTTTTAAAAACAACTAGACTCCGGAAGACCTAAGAATTGTACTGGTGACGCGCCCCCTGGGCCGTGGGGTACTCGGCAGCCGGGCCTCTATGGATGCTGGCGGGAGATATCACGGTGGCTGGCCCGGTCCGTGACCCAGGGCGGTCAATAAAAAGGGGTTTTCTATTTATAGGGGATTTATAAAGTTTGTGACGCCACCTGTGGAATGCGGCTAAAGGGTGCCGCCACTGCGGAGCAGTCCTCTGAAGCTGATGTTACTGCAGCAGGGATGGTGTGGCTCTCCACAGGAAGAGCTAGCTCCAGGGCAGTGTAGATATTGTTGGTTGTGCTGGGCGTTGTAGTGCAGGGGGAAAGATGGCGCAGCTGAAATAATGGACGGAGGCAGTGCGGTGCAGTCATCCGAGTCTTTACTCACAGTTCTCATGTACGTTCCACTGATACACTGCACGGGTGCCAGCCTCCCACGTCACGCTGCATTCACCAGACCGGGGGCTCAGCTCTTCCTCAGGTAGATTAGGAGCATTTGACGGAACCCCACTTTCTTATGTTCCTCTCTAGACTTCACGCTGGGTCTTCTCCCTCCTGCCCTGCGCTTCCCCACTCACAGTCCCGCTCGGGTGCTCTGAAGTCCCTCCTGTCTAGCTGGAGTTCCCGGACCTACTTGACCCTCACGGTGATTAGAATGAGGCTTTGGCAACTGAACTATAAAAGCCAGAAGCCTCCGTTTTTTCCAGCCGAGACCTGAAGTGACACGGCTGGTCCAGGTGCCGGTCCCCTTCTTGCGGCCTGATCCCTCTGTCTTCTGACAGATTCGGGGCGTACGGGTGCCGTCCTGCACTCACCGTACCCCCTAGGATCCCTTCAATAGAACAGAGCCTTCCTCCTCTGCTCCCCTCCTGGGCCTCTAGCACTAGGCCCCACTTGTGGAGCAGAGCTCCTAAAGAGACTCTGCTCCCTGACTGACTGTCTTGCCTTACTGGCCTCTCCTCTCAACTGCCACCCTAAGATGGCTTCCCTTTTTATATACCTCCTGTAAAAGTGCTCCCCTAAACTGCTTCCTCCACCCACACCCACTACTGGTTCCCCCTACCTTTGGTTCCCCCCACTCCAACCAGGGACAGGGCTCAGCACTGTGCACATGCATCTTGCCCTTCCAGCCAGCCTGGAGCAGTGTAGTGTTGAATGTGGGTGTTGGGGTTCTGGGCAACACTCCATCCTTACCTGAGAGAAGGAGACACCACACCTCTGGGTGAGGTGCAGTACCTCTGTGGCGACTGAACCCTCAGGGGCGCCACACTCCCCCATGGTAAAACACAGCACGTCCCCGGGCTGGAACTGAGCAAAACACGGTTTATTAGACAAGCAAAATTTTTAATAATGCATTCGCATGGGTGAGGTGCAGAACCTCTGTGGCGACTGAACCCTCAGGGGCGCCACACAGGCATCTTCCGTCGTGTTGGTGTTACGGGGAACGCTTTCCTGCCTTGTGTCTGCGGCCACCACACTGCTTGTTACTGCCTGTTGTGATGCTACGCCTCCCTCCCCCTGTGTGCTGCTGTCCTCGCTCTGCATGTCCCCCTGTCAGATTGGGTCAGTTACTATATCATCCACCACCTCGTCTTCCACTTCCGCTCCCTCCTCCTGACTCTCTGGCAATTGTCTCATCATCATCCACTTTCTGCAACAGTAATTGGACTTTCCCACCATTGCCTTCGTGTGACCGTGGCTGCTCAAATATTTGGCCATCACTACACGCGTTCTCCTCTTGACTTCCTAGAAGCAGGCCGGGCGAGAGGCCCGAATCTACAAATGGAAAAGTGAACAGCTCTTCTGAGTGTCCAAGTGTGGGATCAGTTGTCTCCAGGCACTCGGCATGGTGGGAGGAAGGAGGATCAGGGTGAGGAATATTCGATCCAGACTCACAGCTACTGAGACTTGACCGTGTGGAAGACAGGGTGGTAGTGGTGGTGGCAAAGTGACTGGAAGCATTATCTGCTATCCAACCAACAACTTTTTGACATTGCTCTGGGTTCAATAGTGGTGTGCTGCAATTGGGACAGGAAGGTCGGGCGACAAGATGTGGGTGTTTGTTGTGGCACAATTTCAGCTTGCCCACGGCCTTGGCCTCTGCATGCACCATCATCATCACGTTCACTTTCTCGTCCCTTGCCACGCACCTTGCCCATTTTAAATGGACGACAATATTTTCCACGTTCACTAGAAATGGCTGATTTTGGAACGCTGTTATATATGTGATATGTCTGACAGAGAACCATGGTTTTAAATAACAGGCCTGTAATTTACTAATACTTTTCTTCACAGAGACCTCGTGTGAATAGCTTAACCGACATACTGCAATGAAATGGAAGGCTGAAATGACTGATTTTGGAACGCTGTTATATATGTGATACGTCTGACAGAGAACCATGGTTTTAAAATAGTAATACTGTTCTTCTCAGAGACTTAGTGTGAATAGCTTGACTGACACTGCAACAAAATGAAAATGTAAGTCCATATTTTCCACGTTCAGTTCAAATTTCTGGACTTTTATTGCTGTAATATGAAAAAGATCTGTCTGTATTCTGCAGTGTTAACAAGCAAATGGAGCAGAAAAAATGTGTACTTTGGATTGCTTTTTAAGCAAATAATCAGGATTAAGATAAAAAAAATTGCCACTTGCCCCTGATATATGGGGCTATGTCTACAAATATCTGTAAGAACAGCAGGAGCAGGAACATGCTATGCACTACAACCCCTTGCAAAAATTATGGAATCACCGGGCTCAGAGGATGTTCATTCACTTGTTTAATGTTGTTGGAAAAAAGCAGATCACAGACATGGCGCAAAACTAAAGTAATTTCAAATGGCAACTTTAGGGCTTTAAGAAACACTAAAAGAAATCAAGATTAAAAATGTGGTACTCAGTAAGGGTAATTTTTTGCAGACCAAGCAGAGGGAAAAAATTATGGAATCATGAAAAACAAACACAAAAGAATACTCCAATACATCACTTGTATTTTGTTGCACCACCTCTGGCTTTAATAAAAGCTTGCAGTCTCTGAGGCATGGACTTAATGAGTGACAAACAGTACTCTTCATCAATCTGGCTCCAACTTTCTCTGATTGCTGTTGCCAGATCAGCTTTGCAGGTTGGAGCCTTGTCATGGACCATTTTATTCAACTTCCACCAAAGATTTTCAATTGGATTGAGATCCGGACTATTTGCAGGCCATGACATTGACCTTATGTGTCTTCTTTCAAGGAATGTTTTCACAGTTTTTGCTCTATGGCAGGATGCATTATCATCTTGAAAAATGATGTCATCATCCCCAAACATCCTTTCAATTGATGGGATAAGAAAACTGTCCAAAATATCAATGTAAACTTGAGCATTTATTGAAGATGTAATGACAACCATCTCCCCAGTGCCTTTACCTGACATGCAGCCCCATATCATCAATGACTGGAAATTTGCATGTTCTCTTCATGCAGTCATCTTTTTAAATCTCATAGGAACGGCACCAAACAAAAGTTCCAGCATCATCACATTGCCCAATGCAGATTCACGATTCATCACTGAATATGACTTTCATCCAGTCATCCACAGTCCACGATTGCTTTTCCTTAGCTTACTGTAACCTTGTTTTTTTCTGTTTAGGTGTTAATGATGGCTTATGTTTAGCTTTTCTGTATGTAAATCCCATTTCCTTTAGGCGGTTTCTTACAGTTCGGTCACAGACATTGACTCCAGTTTCCTCCCATTAGTTCCTCATTTGTTTTGTTGTGCATTACCTGTTTTGGAGACATATTGCTTTAAGTTTCCGGTCTTAACGCTTTGATGTCTTCCTTGGTCTACCAGTATGTTTGCCTTTAACAACCTTCCCATGTTGTTTGTATTTGGTCCAGATTTTAGACACAGCTGACTGTGAACAACCAACATCTTTTGCAACATTGCGTGATGATTTACCTTCTTTTAAGAGTTTGATAATCCTCTCCTTTGTTTCAATTGACATCTCTTGTGTTGGAGCCATGATTCATGTCAGTCCACTTGGTGCAACAGCTCTCCAAGGTGTGATCACTCCTTTTTAGATGCAGACTAACGCGCAGATCTAATTTGATGCAGGTGTTAGTTTTGGAAATGAAAATTTACAGGATGATTCCATAATTTTTTCCTCAGAATTGAGTGATTCCACAATTTTTTCCTTCTGCTTGGTCTGCAAAAAATTACCCTTACTGAGTGCCACATTTTTAATCTTGATTTCTTTTAGTGTTTTTTAAAGCCCTAAAGTTGCCATTTGAAATGACTTTAGTTTTGTGCTATGTCTGTGACCTGCTTTTTTTCAACAACATTAAACCACTGAATGGACATCCTCCGAGCCCGGTGATTCCATATTTTTTGCCAGGGGTTGTATATGCACTGCAGTCTGCCACATACACTGCCTGCCTAATTCCTGCTATCACCTTCACCACTGAAAATATGCACCTGGATTAGTCCTCAGAAGGACTGTTAGTTCAGATGGATATATAGATATATGTTGTGGAATACCTATACCAACTCTAAACAAGCAAATTTCTCCCTGACTTAGCAGCAGCTCTCTCTACTCTGCCTGATTCCGGGGTAGACTGTGACGAGCATAGCGGCGCCAGGTCTTACATAGAGCTGATGATGCTGTGCGGCCAGCCAATCACTGTAATGTCCACAGCCAACATGGCTACGGCATTACAGTGAGTGGCAAGCAATCCTTGCATGTTCCTTGGCTCTCTAAAGAGCACAAATCATGCAGTGCGGGGACCCATGTTCCTGCCCCAGCAACCCGGATGTACTTGCCGAGCTTGTCAAGCACCGTGATGCTTGGGCGAGTACCAAGCAGTGGCAAGCGCGTTCGCTCATCACTAGTGTTCACATTTCCCTAAATTAAGGGTTGACACCACCAAAGTGGCATCAATTTCAGTAGAGTAGAAATAGAATAATTAGAACCGACACCTCTTCCACTACAGCTAGCCCAACATCTGGAAACCCAACCAGGAGTCTCCACATTTCCATAAATTAGGGGCTGACACCATCAAAGTGGCATCAATTTCACCAGAGTATAAATCATATAAATAGGATCGACATCTCTTCTAGTACAGCCAACCCAGCAGATGAAGACCCAACCGGGAGTCTCCACATTTCCATAAATTAGGGGCTGACACCACCAAAGTGGCAACAATTTC
Organism: Phyllobates terribilis; assembly: GCF_046119375.1. NCBI lineage: Eukaryota > Metazoa > Chordata > Amphibia > Anura > Dendrobatidae > Phyllobates > Phyllobates terribilis. Next base: position 192,087,895 of record NW_027362772.1, on the reverse strand, counting down.
ACCAGAGTATAAATCATATAAATAGGATCGACACCTACAGCCTACCCAGCAGATTGTGACTCAAGCAGGAGTCTCCACATTCCCAAAAATTAGGGGCTGACACCACCAATGTTGCATCAATTTCAGTAGAGTTTAAATAGTATAATTAGGACCGAAACCTCTTCCACTACAGCCAGCCCAGCTGATGACGACCCAACCAGGAGTCTCCACATTCCCAAAAATTAGAGGCTGACACAACCAAAGTGGCATCAATTTCACCAGAGTAGAAATTGTATAATTAGGACCGATACCTCTTCCACAACAGCCAGCCCAGCAGATGGAGACCCAACCAAGAGTGTTCACATTTCCAAAAATTAGGGGCTGACACCACCAAAGTGGCATCAATTTCACCAGAGTAAAACTAGCATAATTAGGATTGATAAATCTTCCATTACAGCCAACCCAGCAGATGGAGACTAGTGATGAGCGAGAACTAAAATGCTTGGCAAGGGCGTACATAGAAATTATTGGGCCCCATAGCAAAAGTCCCAATGGGGCCCCCTATTGAAACCCCTTAATATCACTGGCTCAACTCAAGGGCCCCATAGTGGCCTTGTGGTTTGCCACCATTAGTGGTAAGCTTTTGATTCATAGAAATATGTTTGCTGGCTTTGACTTTCTCCAATTTGTATTGCTGATGTCTAGCAGTTAAAGGGAACTTGTCAGGCGGTTCATGTTGCGCAACCCACAGACAGCGTGATTCGCATCCTGGCTGCATGATTGTAACTATGTATATAATACTCTGAAACACTGCAGCGTTTCAGATAAAATAAAATTAGATAAGGCTCACCATCAGCTGGCTTCTCTCAGCACTGCACCATGTGATTGACAGGTCTCTGGTAGAGGGGATTTTTAAAGTATATTATTCTCTGAAATGCTTCAATGTTTCAGAGGATAATATACCTGGCTGCAATTCATGCTTTCTGTGGGTTGGGTATCTTGACATGTTCCCTTAAAAAGCCTCTCTCCATGGAATAAGGCAAACATCTGAGGGCAAAAGTGATAAAATGAGGCAAGACCTTTTTTTTGAACAATGAACCCCATACACTTTAAGGCTACGTTCACACACTGCGTATTTTTGCGCGCTTTTTTGCGCGCGCTTTTTCAAAATACACAATGTGCCTTGTGTCTGCCGGCAAAGTGAATGGGAAATTCACTTTGCCGTTCAGACACTGTTTAATTTTACGCACCGCGGCCTGCGCTTTCTCCGATATTGTGCTCATTATAAGCAATGGAATTACGCAGTGGTGTTCGCACACTGCGTAATTCCAGCGCTTTTTTACGGAGGTGCAGGAGAAATGAAGGATGTGACACGGGGGCAGCCCTAGGGAAAACAGGAACAGGAAATCCCACTATTTTGGGATTCTTTGTTCCTGGTTCCCCGCCGCTGCTCACGTGTGACGTCCATCAATGTCGGTGTCCTCATCGAGGCGGTAAGTATATGTATGTGTAATGTATATGTCTGTGTGTCGTGTGTGTACTGTCTGTGTCTATGAGTCGTGTGTGTGAGTGTGAGTGTCCCCCTAGCAGTGTATGTGCAGACAGCTTCTGGCTGCAGTACATACACTGCTTAACTTAAAAGAAAAAAACTATGGATACTCACCTATCCGAGTGATGGGAGAGGCGTCCGGTCCGGTTGAAGGATGAAAAGCTAGATGGCAGTGCTCAGCTGCGATCCAGCCTGTCAACTCAATGCCATCCCAGCGTGGGAGAATTCTCCTGCTCACGCGCTGAGGGAAGGAGAATTTTCCCACCCTGTCAGTGACGTGCATGAGGTGAGCCGAGTTCATTGGACATGATCTCGGCTCATCTTGATGCCGTCACAGCCAGACACTGAGGAGCGCAAGCATGCCTGCGCTTCTCAGTGTCTGCGGCATGGCAAGCTGGATGGCAGCTTTCAGCTGCGATCCAGCCTGTCATGTGAATGTAGCAGAGCTGGAGCCGTCCTGGGAACCATGGAAAGGTAAGGATGAGGTTGCTTTATTATTTTACTTTTATTGCAGAAGACATTGGCTTCAGCTGGATGGGGCGTGATGGTAAGTATGGTTTAATTTAGAACAATAAAGAATTGTGTGTTTATTTCAATTAAAGGACTTTATTCTGGGTTTTGTGTTTTTTTTAAATACTTTACTAGAAATTCATGGAGGTCATGTCTAATATTGGCGTGACCCCATGAATTTCGGGCTTAGGGCCAGCTGATAATACCAAGCTGGCCCTAACCCCTTTATTACCCAGTGAGCCACCGCACCAGGGCCCTGGATGAGTTGGGTACAGCGCCAGAAGATGGCGCTTCTATGAACACGCCATTTTCTGGGGTGGCTGCGGACTGCAATTTGCAGCGGGGGGGACCAGAAAGCTTGGGCCTCCCTGCGCTGCGGATTCCAGCCCCCAGCTGCCTAGTTGTACCTGGCTGGACACAAAAATAGGGCGAAGCCCCACGTATTTTTTCTTTTAATTATTTCATGAAATTCATGAAATAATAAAAAAAAAAAAAAGGGCTTCCCTATATTGTTGTGTCCGGCCAGGTACAAATAGGCAGCTGGTGGTTGGGGGCAGCCCGTTCGTGCCTGCTGTACCTGGCTGGACACAAAAATAGGCTGAAGCCCCACATCAATTTTTTACAATTATTTCATGAAATTCATGAAATAATAAAAAAAAAGGGAAGGAAAGACAGGAAATGACATCAATGACACTTTTCTTTCTCTTTTTTTTTTTTTTTTTTCAACAAACTTTGTCTATCTTTGTAGTGTACATTACAGAAAAAAAACGCATACGTAAAAAAGCGCAGCAAAAAACGCAGTGCATGAATGGAGGTGCTTTTTTTACCTGCGTAAAAAAACGCAGGTAAAAGCTGCAGGAAAATACGCGCGCGTAAAAAAAGCAGCAAATACGCAATGTGTGAACGCAGCCTAAATCTCTGTTGGCTGAATAATGGTCTGGCGAATCGTTCGGCTGACTGTCATCTAGGCCATTTCTCTCATACACTAGAGAGCTCACTATCAGACATCTTTGGTGCCAGCTTATCTGTAGAGAGAAAAAGGAGTATGAAGTCCGACACGCCAGATGATTATCTCCCCTACAGCATAGGTTGGAGGAGAGTTGGGAAGCCCCCATACACATTACACTGTCAGCTGAGCTGCTGATATTGACAAGTTCAGCTGGTGTTGATTAGTGTTGAGCCACCCCCGTAGTGTTCGAGTTCGGTTCGGTTCGTCGAACACCCGTGTGTTCGCCGAACTGTTCGTCGAACTGTTCGTCGAACACCTTCGAACACCGTTAAAACCAATGGCAGGCAAACAAAAACACATAGAAACACATAGAAAACACCTTCAAAGGTGTCCAAAAGCTGACAAACTGCTCAGAAGACATAACTAACACATGGAAAAGTGACAAGTACATATAGTCATGCGAAAATAAAAGAGGTGGAGGAGTAAAAGGAGGGGGAGACACAGATATAGGCATGTCATGCCCTTCTAAAATCCAAAAAGTGAGAAGCCGACACGGCCAGTCCGCTCCTGCCCGTGCCACCTCCGTGTCGCAGGGTTTGTGCCAGAGCCGCGGTGAACCCTGACGGCCAGCCCCCCTCTCCCAATACTGGTGCCTGTCCGCTGGTGGGTCGAGCGAGCCCCCCTGTGGTGGAGGCAGCTCTAAGCTTTTTAATTTAAATTGTCTCTCTAATTTGAATGAATACACTTTAAATCCATTTACAAGGATCTATTGGAGGGCAAGTCTCATGCCAGCAGCCGCGGTAATTCCAGCTCCAGTAGCGTCCACTAAAGCTGCTGCAGTTAAAAAGCTTTTATAAGGATCGAGCTCGGCTGTCCACCGCAAGGCATCCTACTGCCAGTCCCAGCCCCTATGCCTTGGGGTGCCTCCTGATGCTCTTCACTAAGTATCCCATGGTCCCGAAGCATTTCCTTTGAAAAAATTAAGTGTCTAAACTACAGGTGGTGTAGCTTGCTTAACAGCCGGGATAATCCGCTGACTAGCAGACACTGCTACTAGGCACAAAGTATTTCCTGGGCTAGATGCAGTTAAAAATTTGTAATTAGATACTTTCGTTGGATGCTGAGAAAGCATTCCATAGAGTCTCCTGGCACGCCATATATGATTCTCTTAAAAAGCTTGGGGTAGGGGTCTAGGGGACCCTTTTATAGCCAAAATCACGGCCCTGTATCGCAATACGTCACCTAGGCTGAAGATAAATGGAACTGTAGCACCCTGAGGGCTCGGTTGCTACAGACGTATTGCACCTCACCCAGAGGTGTGATATCTCACTCTCAGGTAAGGATGGAGTGTGGATCAGGACCCGACACCTGCATGCATTACACCACATTGCCGTGGGGCAGGGCGACCAATATGCCCCTGAGATGGGCACGACAGTCCCTGTCCCTGGCTGGAGTGGGGGGAGGGAACACTGAGGAAGGGGAACCCTGTAGTGCAGGAGCAGGGAGGAAGCAGTTCCTGGGTGCATTGAGAAGGGAGTATAAAAGGTGGGCACCATCTTAGTTCAGTGCAGAGAAGTCTGAGCAGAAGTGGCAGGGAGCAGGGGCTCTGCATGAGCTCTGCTCCGGAGGCGGGCCTAGTAACAGAGGCCCAGGCCTGGAAGAGGGAGAAGGAAGGAAGAGGAGCGGAGAAGGCTCCAGGAACGAGGAATGAAGGGATCCCAGGGGTGCGGACGGGCGAGTCGCCACCGCACGCCCGAATCCACCTGCGTGGAGGGGTCAGGCCAAAGGGGGAGACCGGTTCCCGAACTAGTGGAGGCAGGAAACGACCCTCAGCTAGAAACCGGAGGCTCTGACATTTTATGTGGCGCAGCCCCTCGCTACACCCGCTAGGAAGGCACCACATAGGGTCAGGGAAACTGGCGCCAAGTTTACCAAGAGGAGGCACGAGGCAGCCGGACAGAAGTGTTGGTAAGAAAGGCCAGACAAAGGACACACAAAGGGGGTCCTGTGAAGTGCTCCAAAGTTATCTGGGAGTTGTCTGAGCCCCTCACCTGGTGAGCACAGTACGACGTGGGCAGCCGTTACCTGCAGACGTGGTCTGGATAATAAGAACTGTGAGTAAAGGCCCTGGACTGCATCACTGACTCCGTATCGTTACTGCTGCTGCCCTGCACCATCACCCCCATCCTCCGCATACACTGCCCTGAGGCTATACTCCTCCCGTGGGGAGTTATGCTACGCTCTGCTGCACCCACAACACCAGCCTCAGCGGTCTGCCCTGTAGCGGCGGTTCACTCTGACCGCAATCCACGGTTGGCGTAGTCGGACATTTAAACATCAAAACCACATAAATAGTTCCGCCACTGGTTTGACCGCCCTGAGCCACGGAACCGGGTCGCCGCCACGAAGACTACAACCACCAGCATCCACCAAAAAGGGTCCGGCTCCGGGTGTCCCAAGGCCCAGGGGGTGCGTCAGAACATTTTCATCACCTTTCACAATCACCAATGGGACAAGGCAGGGATGTCCTCTGTCCCCTCTCTTATACATCCTAGTGACGGAGCACCTGCTCTCATCAATTCGCCATAACCCCAATATTAGGTGGATTGAGGTGGGAGGCACCGAGTACAAGTGCTCTCTATTTGCTGATGATGTCCTAGTATATATCACTCAATCACATATATCCATCCCTGCTGTTATGGCTGAAATAGATCACTTTGTTACATGGTAAAATTTTAAAATCAATGCAGCGAAGTCTGAGGCCCTCGATGTCTCCCTCCCCAATTCCATATAGGATTCCATCCAGTCCAACTTTCCCTTTGCCTGGCCCTCACAGGGTATCAAATACTTAGGAATTCCTATTCATAGAGACCTCTCCCATCTATGTTATCTTAATTTTGGGCCCTTTATTGAACAATTCCATACAGACCACGGTTGGCAAGTTAGAACTGTAAGATTCACTACGTGAACCACTGGTGTTTTGTGGAAAAGCACATGTACACTGCGTTCCAAATTATTATGCAAAAAGTGTTTAGGAGTGATAAGGGAAGAATTTGTTTGTTTGTCAGTTAAACTCATTGATGGTGATGTGTGTCAGGGCTCTTTATATCACTGTAAGCAATTGCAGACACCTGTGCTAATTAGTTTGGCAGGTGTGTCCAATGAAAGGCAAGACTACTTAAGAAGGCTCTCTCACATTATTAAGCAGCCTACATTTTCTGCCAAAATGGGAAAGAAAAAGGATGTGTCGGCTACTGAGAAGCAACAAATTGTGGAGTGTTTAGGTCAAGGCATGACTACAATCAACATTGTGCGATGATCAGGATGAAGTGTCTTGGCAATCAAGAAGTATGTAGCTGATTCACAGTACACACGTGTGCGTGCTGATAAGGGCAAATTGAGGACTCTTTCCTACAGGCAATTACGTCAGGTTAAAAGAGCAGCGGCAAGAAAGCCTTGTCATAGCAGCAGACAAGTTTTTGAAGCTGCTGGTGCCTCCAACGTCCCCCGAACAACAAGATGCAGGGTCCTTCAGAGGTTTGCAGCTGTGCATACGCCATCCTGTCGACCTCCTCTATCCACTTCACACAAGCAGAAACGGCTCCAGTGGGCCAAACATTACATGAAGACTGATTTCAAAACTGTTTTGTTCACGGATGAGTGCCGTGCAGCGCTCGATGGTCCAGATGGATGGAGTGGAGGATGGCTGGTTGATGGACACCCCACGCAAACACGGCTACAGCGCCAACAAGGAGGAGGTGGAGTAATGTTTTGGGCTGGAATCATGGGGAGAGAGATTGTCGGCCCCTTTAGGATCCCTGAAGGCGCTAAAGATGAACTCCATAATGTATGTGGATTTTCTCAAACAGCACTTCCTGCCATGGTTCAAGAAGAAGAACCGTGTATTTCACAGCAAGATCATTTTTCTGCATGATAATGCACCATCTCATGCTGCACATAAAACATCTGCATCTCTGGCTGATATGGGCATAAAAGGGGACAAACTTATGGTGTGACCCCCATGCTCCCCTGACCTCTACCCCATTCAGAACCTTTGGAGCATCATTAAAAGGAGTGTCTATGATGGCGGGAGGCAGTTCACATCTAAGCAACAGCTCTGGGAGGGTATTCTGTCCTCATGCAAAACAATTGAAGCAGAAACCATCCAAAACCTGACAAATTCAATGGACGAGAGAGTTCAGAAGCTCCTTTCGAACAAGGGGTCCTATGTGAAAATGTAACATCACCTAGAATAAAGTTTTGAGTTGAAAACTGTTTGATTTCAGTTTCTAACAACCTGCTAATGCTTATAATTTCAAAAATGACCATTTTTTTGGTCTTTATTAAAATGAAAAGGTTGATGGAAAAGTTTGGGGGATCTAAGAGTGTGGCAACCCAGTAGTCATGATTACTTCGAATTCTGACAATATGAGGGTCATGCTGCAGGTAGTGCAGCAAGAAGGCACTTATGTGTCTTGCGCATCTCGGAGCCCCAAAATTATTTTCCGGGCTAGATGCAGCTAAAAATTATTTTTAATTTTAAATCTGGTGGAGCTTATTATAGATGGCCTAATAGGATCAGTGCTGCACACTGCTACAAAGCCCAAATTATTTTCCAGTCAAGATACAGATAAACATGATTAGTAATTTGAAAGCTTAAAACGGTTGGTAGGGTGATTTTAACCAATCATCAAGCTTTTACTCTCCCCATGATGACACAGGGGTAGAAAAGTCGTTTCGGATCCATGATTTGTTCATCTTTATGAACGTGAGTCTGTCTACATTATCAGTGGAGAGCCGCGTGCGCTTATCTGTCAGCACACCACCAGCAGCGCTGAACACACGTTCAGACAGAAAGCTGGCTGCGGGGCATGACAAGATCTCCAAGGCGTAAGTGGCTAGCTCCGGTCATTTATCCAGATTGGAAGCCCAAAAAGAGCAAGGGTCGAGTGACACAGTCGTGGCTTCAATGTTTACTTGGAGATACTCCTGTTCCATCGTCTCTAGGCGTTGACTATGTGTCAGACTTCTTGTCTCCTGTGGCCTTGCAAAGGATGGGCTAAAAAAGTGGTGAAATGATTCCGCAAAATTGATGTTACCAGCAGATACTGTGGTTCTGTTACGGTTTGAGTGCTGAACACTTGACGGTCCCACGGTTGGCAAGTTGGAACTGTGAGATTCACTACGTGCACCACTAGTATTTTGTGGAAAAGCACATGTAAGATTCTGCAACAGTCTCTGCTGATACTCCTGCATGCGTGCATCCCTTTCTATGGCAGGAATAATTTCTGCAAATTTACTTTTGTACCGGGGATCTAACAGTGTGGCAACCCAGTAGTCAGGATTATTTCTAATTCTCACAATTCGAGGGTCATGTTGCAGGTAGTGCAGCAAGAAGGCACTCATGTGTGTTGCGCATCCAGGAGCACCAAGTCCCTGTTGTGTTGGTGGCGAGGTAACAATCATGCTTCCTTCCTCTGTCCTCTCCCCCCAACCTCGCACAACAGAAATGTGATCAAGGTCTCCCTCATCTGATGAGTCTTCCATCAGTTCGTCCTCCACTTCTTCCTGGGCTCCTGCACCTTCCTCACTAGTTTGGCTGCTACCATGCGCCCTGGTAAAACCATCTCCCCCACCCTCACATGCCTGCCGCCTTGGTGCTGCCGATCGTCTGGACCTTGCAGATGTTAGCCCTTCCGCATACAACTCCTCCTCCTCTACTTCCTCCACCTCCTCTTGTGCCACCACCTGACTCCGAATTCTGTTTAACATGTGCTCCAGCATGTAAATCACCGGAATAGTCATGCTGATAATGGCATCGTCAGCACTAAACATCTTCGTCGCCATTTCAAAACTGTGCAGAAGGGTGCATAGGTCCCTGATCTGAGACCACTCCTCCAGCGTGATTTGCCCCACCTCTGAATCTCGTTGGCCCAGGCTATACGTCAGAACGTATTGCACCAGGGCTTGTCGGTGCTGCCACAGTCGCTGCAACATGTGCAGAGTTGAATTCCACCGGGTAGGCACATCGCATTTTAGCCGGTGAAGTGGCAGGCCCAACGACTTCTGTAGAGATGTAAGTCGCTGAGCTGCGGGATGCGAACGGCGGAAGTGAGCACACAGCGACCGTGCCCTCTGCAGAAGGCCATCTAGTCTGGGATAGTGGGCTAAAAATTGCTGGACAACCAGGTTCAACACGTGAGCCATACAAGGCACGTGTGTGACATTGCCCCGGCGAAGGGCCGCACCCAGGTTTGCAGCATTGTCGCACACGGCCTTCCCTGGTTTCAGGTCCAGTGGAGACAACCATTCATGAAATTGGTTCTCCAGAGCTGACCACAACTCCTCAGCTGTGTGACTCACATTTCCCAGACATTTCAAAGTAAAAACCGCCTGATGGCGTTGAGCCCTACTGCCAGCATAGTAAGGAGGTGTGCAGGATCCCTTCTGCGCAGTTAGAAAGCTTGTGGCATGACCAGACAGGCTTTGGGTGCAGGTGGAAGACCGAGAGGAGGTTGAGGAGGCAGAAGCAGTGGAGGAACTTTGACATAAAGAGGATTGACGCACAACTCGTGGGGACGGCAAGACTTGGACAGCAGCCCCTTGTCCTGCTGTCACCATAGTTACCCAGTGCCCAGTCAGCGACATGTAACGCCCCTGTCCATGCCTACTCGTCCAAGTGTCTGTGGTGAAATGCACCCTGTCACACACAGAGTTTCTCAAAGAAGCGGTGATGTTGTGTGCGACATGCTGGTGGAGCGCAGGCACACCTTTCTTTGAGAAGTAGTGCCGACTGGGCATCTGGCACTGGGGCACTGCGATGGACATAAGGTCTCGAAAATCCTCTGTGTCCACCAGGCGGAAAGGCAGCATTTCTGCAGCCAAGAGCTTGCAGATGGAGAAATTCAACCTCTTAGCTTTCTCATGGCTAGGAGGAAATGGTCTTTTACTTGTCCACTTCTGAGGGACCGAGGGCTGGCTATTGTGCTTAGACGGGGTTGATAAGGGTGTCCCCGGCAAACTGCCGGTCTGTGAGGAAGATGCAGGCGGACATGTTAGGTTGCCTTGATCCAAAGGTGGTGCTATCGATGTCGGACAGCGCTCAACACCAGCTGGTGTTACCACCTCCAAAGAAAATGATGACCTGCCAATCACGCTGGCTGTTGCGGGTAAAGAGGTGGCAGGTCTGCGCCCCAAAACAGGTGTGACTGCTGTCCCCCCAGTCACAGAGGATGAAGAGGCCGCGGATGCACAAGATATGGCAGACGGTGGTTGGCCCGGCCGGCTAGGCCGCATTGTAGCACACTGAGCTTCCCACTGCAACTTATGCTTCATGTCCATGTGCCGGTTCATGCATGAAGTACTCAAACTATGTATTTTTTGGCCTCTACTTAGCTTTTGCTGACAAATGTTACAGATAACACGAGTTGGGTCATCTTTATCGATCTGAAAAAATGCCCAGGCTATGCAAGGCTTAGCACCCATGCGACCTGAAGAGCCACCACGACTTGTGGTGAGAGGCAGAGTTGTGTTTGAGGATGCAGTTGTTGACGTGCTTCCAGTACTACGTCTCTGTCCAGGAAGGCGCAACCTGACCTCGTCGTCACTAGCATCTTCCTCCACCTTGTAACATACCTGGCGGCGTCCTTGCATAGTGGTCCATCTCCCACTGTGCAGGAGCGCGCACTTGATCTCCTGTCCAGAATGTCTCTCTGGCTTCCCTCCATGCTGTCTGTTTGTGTCTGTTTCTGCTGCTTAAGGGCGGCGCCCGATCACTTCCTGCCTTTTGTACCTGCTGTGGGTCACACCCCTTGTGCGTCCTCAGCCTATTGCTGTCTGTCACTTGGTATATAGCTCAGCAGCTCCCTTCTATCCCTGCCTGAGCATAGTGTTTCCTTCAGTGTGTGCTTGCACTCTGAAGGTGCCAGGTCCCGTCTCTTGTCTCCTGCTTTTTGTATCAGTTCCCGTGTCTGAACTGAGTCCTGTATGTCTCCTGCTTTGCGGTATCAGCTCCCGTGTCTGAACTGTGTCCTGTATGTCTCCTGCTTTGCGGTATCAGCTCCCGTGTCTGAACTGAGTCCTGTATGTCTCCTGCTTTGCGGTATCAGCTCCCGTGTCTGAACTGAGTCCTGTATGTCTCCTGCTTTGCGGTATCAGCTCCCGTGTCTGAACTGACTCCTTTCTTGTGTTCTCTGGTCTGTCCTGTCTGAACACGCTCCTTGCCTGTTCATTCCGCCTTCTAGTGGCCGATTTCCTAGACCCGCTCCTGTGTCTGGTCAGTCCTGTCTGAACACGCTCCTAGCCTGTTCCTCCCGCCTTCTAGTGGCCGATTTCCTAGACCCGCTCCTGCGTCTGGTCTGTCCTGTCTGAACACGCTCCTTGCCTGTTCGTTCCGCCTCTCTGGGGGCCGTATTCCCAGACCCGCTCCTGTATCCCTCTGCAGTGTCGGTCTCCTCCGTACACTCAGTTCCAGTCTGAACTCTCTCCTGTCCTTTACCTGTTTTGCCTCTATGTCCGTTCCCTTCCTTTTTCTGCAGAGTCTGAACTCGTACCTAACTCCTGCTTGTTGTCTCTGCAAGTACTGTGTGAGTATCTGGCTCTGTCTTTCCCTTCCTGTCTGTTCCGTGTGAACAGAGCCCTGTCCTCCCCGCTCCGCCTTGTCTGCACTCTAGCTGTGCTTGCCTGTAACCCTCTGCCTGTATTGTTCCTGAGTCCCGGTGTGTACTGGGTCCTATCCCGCCTGTGTTCCTACCTGCTAGTGCCTCCCTGTCTGCACTCTAGCTGTGCTTGCCTTTACCCCCCTGCCTGCATACCCGCCTGCCTGCATACCAGTCGTGCCTGCCTATACCCTCCAGTCTGTGTGCCAGCCTACCAGCCTGTTCCTGTATTCCCCTGTGTGGGTCAACAGCCGTGTCCGGGGTCTGTCCTGGAGTAGCACCTGGTCCCTCTGCTCGGTTCCTCCTTGGTGCACTGGCGTCGTATGCCGTCGTGCGACCCTGGTCGGATCGGGTGAATACTTAGTCACGCCCCTCCAGGCATTCACTCTCCGGCACGGTCCAGTGGAATCACTACCAATCACACGCACACGCCGCTTAGCCCGGGCGTGTGCATAACAGCATGCTCAGGCCATGGTTCCCGTTGAGCCCCACGGCCTTCGCTCTTTGAGAAGTTTTTCCAGCGAATACATGCATTAAAATAAATAAATAAATTTTTTCCCCCCTTTAGCTGAGTTCCAGGCGAATTACGCACCCGTCCAGATGGATCTATCAGCCCTCGTTCCTGCGGATCCGCCACGTTACTATGGGGATCCAAGACAGTGTCGTGCATTTGTGGAGCAATGCATGCTACACTTTAAGGCCTACCCTCTCTATTTTCCTTCCGATTGGGCTAAAGTGGCCTTTATTATGTCTTACCTGGCGGGTGATGCCTTGGAATGGATCAACCCCCTATATGAAACACAGGATCCGATCCTCCGGGACCTAATGGCCTTCCTGGTGGCCTTTCTAATGGTCTTCGATGATCCTAACCCGGAGGCTCCTGCTGAAGCTTCACCTCCCAATATCCCGGAGCAGCCCCGATGGGTAATGTGTGTGGGTAGCGCAATAGTCCTCCAGCCCAATGAGACTACTGCCCACCCAGAATCCTCACAGGGTGACTACGCTTTCCGGAATACTTCTCTCAACCTCAAGAGGCAGTCCAGACGTGCTAGACTTAGAGGCAAGCCGTCACGCCAGGGTCTGTCCTCCCTGAGACCTCCTGACCCCAACCTTGAAGTCCCTACTGAAGCTTCATCTCCCTGTATCCCGGAGAAACCCCAATGGGTAATGTGCGTGGGTAGTGCACCAGTTCTCCTGGCCGAAGAGACTTCTGCCCATCCAGACTCCACACAGGAGAACTTCCTGCACCCGGCATCAGATGCTTCTTTCTCTTTAACCGGTGTGCATGTCCAAGGATGCTCCAAAGCTGTGGTTACCTCAGAGTCTGTGCACCTCTACTACCTGGCGGAGGATCCCCTGTTGCCTCCTGAACCCTCCGGGATACCACTCGATGACAAATGGAGAGAGACTTCTCTACACCCGGTACTCAATACTTTGTCCGCTTCGTCCTGTGAGCCTGACAATGGGTACCCCAAAGTGGTAGTTACCTCCGAGTCTCTACACCCCTCCGACCAGGCGGAGGATCTCCAGTTGTCTCCTGAACCCTTCGGGGTGCTACCTGGTAGCGAAAGGACAGAGACTCTCCTATACTCTGTACCTGATACCTCGCTCGCTTCGTCCAGTGAGTCCAACCTAGTGTACTCCGAAGCAGAGGTTACTCCTGAGTCTCTACACCCCTCCGACCAGGCGGAGGACCTCCAGTTGTGTTCAGAATCCTTCGGGGTGCCACCTGGTGGTGAATGGACAGAGACTTTCCTATATCCTGGATCTGATACCTCGCTTGCTTCGTCCAGTGAGTCCGACCTAGAGTACTCTGAAGCAGAGGTTACCCGTGAGTCTCTACACCCCTCTGACCAGGCGGAGGACCGCCAGCTGTCTCCAGAACCTTTCGGGGTGCCACCTGGTGGTGAATGGACAGAGACTTTCCTATACTCGGTACCCGATACCTCGCCTGCTTCCTCCAGTGAGTCCGACCTAGTGTACTCTGAAGCAGAGGTTACCCGTGAGTCTCTACACCCCTCTGACCAGGCGGAGGACCGCCAGCTGTCTCCAGAACCCTTCGGGGTGCCACCTGGTGGTGAATGGACAGAGACTTTCCTATACTCGGTACCCGATACCTCGCCTGCTTCCTCCAGTGAGTCCGACCTAGTGTACTCTGAAGCAGTTGTTTTCTCTGAGCCTCTGCACTCTTCTGACCCGGCGGAGGACCTCCAGTTGTTTCCTGAATCCTCCGGGATACCACCAGATAACAAAGAGACAGTGACTTTTCCTCATTATGTACCTGATAACCCGTCTATTTCTTCCTGTGAGCTTGACAAGATGTACCTCGAAGCAGAGATTACCCTTAAGTTTCTGTCCCCCTCCAACCCAGTGAACGACTGGTCCTCGAATTCCCTGCGGAAGATTCTGGCAGGCCTGAAGAAGAGGGGGCGTAAGGGGGGAGGTACTGTAACATACCTGGCGGCGTCCTTGCATAGTGGTCCATCTCCCACTGTGCAGGAGCGCGCACTTGATCTCCTGTCCAGAATGTCTCTCTGGCTTCCCTCCATGCTGTCTGTTTGTGTCTGTTTCTGCTGCTTAAGGGCGGCGCCCGATCACTTCCTGCCTTTTGTACCTGCTGTGGGTCACACCCCTTGTGCGTCCTCAGCCTATTGCTGTCTGTCACTTGGTATATAGCTCAGCAGCTCCCTTCTATCCCTGCCTGAGCATAGTGTTTCCTTCAGTGTGTGCTTGCACTCTGAAGGTGCCAGGTCCCGTCTCTTGTCTCCTGCTTTTTGTATCAGTTCCCGTGTCTGAACTGAGTCCTGTATGTCTCCTGCTTTGCGGTATCAGCTCCCGTGTCTGAACTGTGTCCTGTATGTCTCCTGCTTTGCGGTATCAGCTCCTGTGTCTGAACTGAGTCCTGTATGTCTCCTGCTTTGCGGTATCAGCTCCCGTGTCTGAACTGAGTCCTGTATGTCTCCTGCTTTGCGGTATCAGCTCCCGTGTCTGAACTGACTCCTTTCTTGTGTTCTCTGGTCTTTCCTGTCTGAACACGCTCCTTGCCTGTTCATTCCGCCTTCTAGTGGCCGATTTCCTAGACCCGCTCCTGTGTCTGGTCAGTCCTGTCTGAACACGCTCCTAGCCTGTTCCTCCCGCCTTCTAGTGGCCGATTTCCTAGACCCGCTCCTGCGTCTGGTCTGTCCTGTCTGAACACGCTCCTTGCCTGTTCGTTCCGCCTCTCTGGGGGCCGTATTCCCAGACCCGCTCCTGTATCCCTCTGCAGTGTCGGTCTCCTCCGTACACTCAGTTCCAGTCTGAACTCTCTCCTGTCCTTTACCTGTTTTGCCTCTATGTCCGTTCCCTTCCTTTTTCTGCAGAGTCTGAACTCGTACCTAACTCCTGCTTGTTGTCTCTGCAAGTACTGTGTGAGTATCTGGCTCTGTCTTTCCCTTCCTGTCTGTTCCGTGTGAACAGAGCCCTGTCCTCCCCGCTCCGCCTTGTCTGCACTCTAGCTGTGCTTGCCTGTAACCCTCTGCCTGTATTGTTCCTGAGTCCCGGTGTGTACTGGGTCCTATCCCGCCTGTGTTCCTACCTGCTAGTGCCTCCCTGTCTGCACTCTAGCTGTGCTTGCCTTTACCCCCCTGCCTGCATACCCGCCTGCCTGCATACCAGTCGTGCCTGCCTATACCCTCCAGTCTGTGTGCCAGCCTACCAGCCTGTTCCTGTATTCCCCTGTGTGGGTCAACAGCCGTGTCCGGGGTCTGTCCTGGAGTAGCACCTGGTCCCTCTGCTCGGTTCCTCCTTGGTGCACTGGCGTCGTATGCCGTCGTGCGACCCTGGTCGGATCGGGTGAATACTTAGTCACGCCCCTCCAGGCATTCACTCTCCGGCACGGTCCAGTGGAATCACTACCAATCACACGCACACGCCGCTTAGCCCGGGCGTGTGCATAACACACCTCCTCTGCTGACCTCATCTCTTGGCTGACTGTGGGTTGACAGTAAGTGGGATCTCCAACCTCATCATCATCACCCTGTGTGTTATCACACCCGTCGTCCTCAGAGCCAACCTGTTCCTGCCCTGACAAAAAACTAAAGTTGTCGCTCCAATCAGGTATTTGAGTCTTATCATCGTCTTCCTCATTGTCTCCACCAACAGGAGTTACAGTTTGGGAATGAGGGTCTACATTATGGTCAGAACCTTCTGCGTCTGGTCCTGGATCCGACTCATAAAGATTCTGGGCATCAGTGCAGATCATTTCCTCGTCTGGATTCACAGAAGCGCTGGAGTCGACCTCTGATTCCCAGGCTATAGTATGAGTAAACAGCTCTGCAGACTCAACCATCTGTTCTACCTCATACTCAGACGGGCAGCTGGAGATTTGGGAGCTGTGAGGAAGCAAGTGCGATTTGGGTGACACCTTTGAGGACTGGAGTATTTGTGATGTTGAAGTTGATGTGGAGGAGAGCCCACTTAAAGGAGCACTTGATATCCGTTGAAGCACCTGCTGTTTTTGTGCCTCATCTGGAATTTGTAGCGATTGGCGTGGCCGTAAGAAAGGGATCTTATCACATTGTCCGCTAAAAGAAGTAGACATTTTAGTTTGGCTGGAAGATGGTCTTTCTTCTGCAGATGTTACTGTTGCTTTAACACCTACCCCACGGACACAACCTTTTTTCCCCTTCCCAACACGCCTATTCCCCTTTCCACCAGCAGCAGGCCTTTTTCCACTCATTTTGGTGGTTAACTAATTCACAACTCTGGAGTTGTTTGCACAAAAAAACAATGGATGGTAACCGAGCAGAGCTGAGTGGCCAAACTGTGGTATTAGGCCAAAACTATTGGCTGGGTTAGATGCAGAAAAAAATTATATTCAATTTGCAACCTGATGGAGGTCAGTATAGATGGACTAATACAACAAGTCCCACACACAGCTAGAAGCCCAATATTTTTTCAGAGGTAGATGCAGAAAAAAATATATTCAGTTTGCAACCTGATGGAGGTCAGTATAGATGGACTAATACAACAAGTCCCACACACAGCTAGAAGCCCAAATATTTTTTCAGAGGTACTGTAGATGCAGATAAAAATTATTTTTAATTTGCAACCTGATGGAGGTCAGTATAGATGGACTAATAGAGAAAGTCCGACACACTGCTAGAAGGCCAAATATTTTTCCAGAGCTAGATGCAGAAAAAAATTAGATTCAGTTTGCAACCTGATGGAGGTCTGTATAGATGGATTAATAGAACAAGACCCACACACAGCTAGAAGCCCAATATTTTTTCAGAGGTAGATGCAGAAAAAAATATATTCCGTTTGCAACCTGATGGAGGTCAGTATAGATGGACTAATACAACAAGTCCCACACACATCTAGAAGCCCAAATATTTTTTCAGAGGTACTGTAGATTAGTGTTGAGCCACCCTCGTAGTGTTCGGGTTCGGTTCGTCGAACACCGGGATGTTCGAGGAACTGTTCGTCGAACTGTTCGTCGAACACCTTAGAGCACCGTCGAACACCGTTAAAACCAATGGCAGGCAAACAAAAACACATAGAAACACATAGAAAACACCTTCAAAGGTGTCCAAAAGCTGACAAACTGCTCAGAAGACGCTTTCTTTAAAAAAGCCGGCCGGCAATTCAGCAGCGGCATACACCGGTACCCGACAATTTAGACAAGAAGGAATAGAGCTTCACACATAGATTAGAGAGATAGAAACATGTCAGTCACATATATATGAAGTACAGTGACAGTGTTGCTTACTGTACTTGTCATTTAGTGTAAAGGATTTATTAAAAAATATAATAGTGTTTTCATGCACTGTCTCTTTAAAAAAGCCGGCCGGCAATTCAGCAGCGGTACCCGACAATTTATAACAGACAGAATAGAGCTTCACACATAGATTAGATAGATAGAAACATGTCAGTCACATATATATGAAGTACAGTGATAGTGTTGGTTACTGTACTTGTCATTTAGTATTAAAATAAAGGATTTATTATTAAAAAAAATTGGCGTGGGGTTCCCCTTAATTTTAGTCTCTAGCGGAGGTTAAGCAGACAGCTGGGGCAGATGTTTGAAGCCTGGGAAGGGGGTAATACCCACGGAGCTTCCCAGGCTACTAATATGAGCCCCCAGCTGAATACATAGCCTTTACTAGCTATTAAAATGGGGGACCCCCCAAAATAATGACGTGGGGTCCCCCCTAATTTAATAGCTAGCAAAGGCTAGGCAGACAGCTGGGGGCTGATATTAATAGCCCAGGAAGGGAGCCATGAATATTGGCCCCCTCCCAGGCTAGAAACACCAGCCGTCAGCCGCCCCAGAAATGGCGCATTCATAGGATGCGCCAATTCTGGCACTTAGCCTCGCTCTTCCACGCTGCCCTGTAGCGGTGGCAGGGGGTAATATGGCTGGGGTTGATGTCAGCTTATAATGCCAGCTGACATCAAGCCCAGGTTAGTAATGGAGAGGCGTCTATAAGACACCCCCATTACTAACCCCATAGTGAAAGCTAAAAAAAAACACAAACACCCAGAATAAAGTCCTTTAATTGAAATAAAGACACAATCCTTTATTGTTCTAAATTAAACCATACTTACCGTCACGCCCATTCCAGCTGAAGCCAACAATCTCCTGCAATAAAAGAAAAATAATAAAGCAACATCATCCTTACCTTTCCATGGTTCCCATGACAGCTTCAGCTCTGCTACATCGAGATGACAGGCTGGACCGCAGCAGAACGCTGCCATCCAGCCTGTCATCCCGCAGACACTGAGAAGCGCAGGCATGCTTGCGCTCTGCAGTGTCTGGCTGTGACGGCATAAAGATGAGACGAGTTCATGTCCAATGAACTCGGCGCACCTCATGCACGTCACTGACAGCGTGGGAAAATTCTCACGCTGAAGCGCTGAGTGCAGGAGAATTCTCCCACGCTGTCAGTGATGTGCATAAGGTGAGCTCATGTCCAATGAACTCAGCTCACCTCCTGCACGTCACTGACAGCGTGGGAGAATTCTCCTGCACTCAGCGCTTCAGCGTGAGAATTCTCCCACGCTGAAGCGCTGAGTGCAGGAGAATTTTCCCACGCTGTCAGTGACGTGCATGAGGTGAGCCGAGTTCATTGGACATTAACTCGGCTCATCTGGATGCCCTCACAGAGAGACACTGTGGAGCGCAAGCAAGCCTGCGCTTCTCAGTGTCTGCGGGATGACAGGCTGGATGGCAGCGTTCTGCTGCGGTCCAGCCTGTCATCTCGATGTAGCAGAGCTGAAGCTGTCATGGGAACCATGGAAAGGTAAGGATGATGTTGCTTTATTATTTTTCTTTTATTTCAGGAGATCGTTGGCTTCAGCTGGAATGGGCGTGACGGTAAGTATGGTTTAATTTAGAACAATAAAGAATTGTGTGTTTATTTCAATTAAAGGACTTTTTTCTGGGTGTTGTGTTTTTTTTAAATACTTTACTAGAAATTCATGGTGGTCATGTCTAATATTGGCGTGACCCCATGAATTTTGGGCTTAGGGCCAGCTGATAATGCCAAGCTGGCCCTAACCCCTTTATTACCCAGTGAGCCACCGCATCAGGGCCCTGGATGAGTTGGGTACAGCGCCAGAAGATGGCGCTTCTATGAACGCGCCATTTTCCGGGGTGGCTGCGGACTGCAATTTGCAGCGGGGGTGGCCCAGAAAGCTTGGGCCTCCCTGCGCTGCGGATTCCAGCCCCCAGCTGCCTAGTTGTACCTGGCTGGACACAAAAACAGGGCGAAGCCCCACGTCAATTTTCTTTAAATTATTTCATGAATTTCCTGAAATAATTTTAAAAAATTGAAGTGGGGCTTCGCACTATATTTGTGTCCAGCCAGGTACAGCAGGCAGGAATGGGCTGCCCCCAACCACCAGCTGCCTATTTGTACCTGGCTGGACACAACAATATAGGGAAGGCCTTTTTTTCTTAATTATTTCATGAATTTCATGAAATAATTAAAAAAAATTGAAGTGGGGCTTCGCACTATATTTGTGTCCAGCCAGGTACAGCAGGCAGGAACGGGCTGCCCCCAACCACCAGCTGACTATTTGTACCTGGCCGGACACAACAATATAGGGAAGGCCTTTTTTTCTTAATTATTTCATGAATTTCATGAAATAATTTAAAAAAAAATACGTGGGGCTTCGCACTATATTTGTGTCCAGCCAGGTACAACTAGGCAGCTGGGGGCTGGAATCTGCAGCGCAGGGAGGCCCAAGCTTTCTGGGCCCCCCCCCGCTGCAAATTGCAGTCCGCAGCCACCCCGGAAAATGGCGCGTTCATAGAAGCGCCATCTTCTGGCGCTGTACCCAACTCATCCAGGGCCCTGGTGCGGTGGCTCACTGGGT
The DNA here is from genome assembly GCF_046119375.1 of Phyllobates terribilis. Lineage (NCBI taxonomy): Eukaryota > Metazoa > Chordata > Amphibia > Anura > Dendrobatidae > Phyllobates > Phyllobates terribilis. The sequence goes on along the minus strand of NW_027362772.1, from coordinate 192,067,890 downwards.
AATAAAGGGGTTAGGGCCAGCTTGGTATTATCAGCTGGCCCCAAGCCCAAAATTCATGGGGTCACGCCAGTATTAGACATGACCGCCATGAATTTCTAGTAAAGTATTTAAAAAAAACACAACACCCAGAATAAAGTCCTTTAATTGAAATAAACACACAATTCTTTATTGTTCTAAATTAAACTATACTTACCATCACGCCCATTCCAGCTGAAGCCAACGATCTCCTGCAATAAAAGAAAAATAATAAACCAACCTCATCCTTACCTTTCCATGGTTCCCACGACAGCTTCAGCTCTGCTACATCGAGATGACAGGCTGGACCGCAGCAGAACGCTGCCATCCAGCCTGTCATGCCGCAGACACTGAGAAGAGCAGGCATGCTTGCGCTCCTCAGTGTCTCGCTGTGACGGCATCCAGATGAGCCGAAGTCATGTCCAATGATCTCAGCTCACCTCATGCACGTCACTGACAGCGTGGGAAAATTCTCACGCTGAAGTGCTGAGTGCAGGAGAATTCTCCCACGCTGTCAGTGACGTGCATGAGGTGAGCTCATGTCCAATGAACTCAGCTCACCTCATGCACCTCACTGACAGCGTGGGAAAATTCTCCTGCACTCAGCGCTTCAGCGTGAGAATTCTCTCGTTGGCTTCAGCTGGAATGGGCGTGACGGTAAGTATGGTTTAATTTAGAACAATAAAGAATTGTGTGCTTATTTCAATTAAAGGACTTTATTCTGGGTGTTTGTGTTTTTTTTAACTTTGACTATGGGGTTAGTAATGGGGGTGTCTTATAGACGCCTCTCCATTACTAACCTGGGCTTGATGTCAGCTGCCATTATAAGCTGACATCAACCCCAGCTCTATTACCCCACTGCCACCGCACCAGGGCAGCGTGGAAGAGCGAGGCTAAGTGCCAGAATTGGCGCATCCTATGAATGCGCCATTTCTGGGGCGGCTGACGGCTGGTGTTTCTAGCCTGGGAGGGGGCCAATATTCATGGCTCCCTTCCTGGGCTATTAATATCAGCCCCCAGCTGTCTGCCTAGCCTTTGCTAGCTATTAAATTAGGGGGGACCCCACGTCATTTTTTTGGGGGGGTCCCCCATTTTAATAGCTAGTAAAGGCTATGTATTCAGCTGGGGGCTGATATTAGTAGCCTGGGAAGCTCCGTGGGTATTACCCCCTTCCCAGGCTTCAAACATCTGCCCCAGCTGTCTGCTTAACCTCCGCTAGAGCCTAAAATTAAGGGGAACCCCACGCCAATTTTTTTAATAATATATCCTTTATTTTAATACTAAATGACAAGTACAGTAACCAACACTATCACTGTACTTCATATATATGTGACTGACATGTTTCTATCTATCTAATCTATGTGTGAAGCTCTATTCTGTCTGTTATAAATTGTCGGGTACAGATGCTGAATTGCCGGCCGGCTTTCTTAAAGAGACGGTGCATAAAAACACTATTATTTTTTTTAATAAATCCTTTACACTAAATGACAAGTACAGTAAGCAACACTGTCACTGTACTTCATATATATGTGACTGACATGTTTCTATCTATCTAATCTATGTGTGATGCTCTATTCCTTCTATTCTAAATTGTCGGGTACCGCTGCTGAATTGCCGGCCGGCTTTTTTAAAGAGACAGTGCATGAAAACACTAATATTTTTTTTTATAAATCCTTTACACTAAATGACAAGTACAGTAAGCAGCACTTTCACTGTACTTCGTATATATGTGGCTGACATGTTTATATCTATCTAATCTATGTGTGAAGCTCTATTCTTTCGGTTCTAATTTGTCGGGTACCGGTGTATGCCGCTGCTGAATTGCCGGCTTTTCATGTTTCACTGTGAGCACTGTTCCCATCGATTTGGGCAATCACTGTAATGCCACAACCACCATGGCTGTGGCATTACAGTGAGTGGCAGACAATCCCTGCATGATTGGTGCTCTAAATAGCGCCAGACATGCAGGACACGCTTTTGGTGCACGAACAGTTATCGAACATAACCTCGAACAGCCGAATTTTTTGCAAATCGTTCGGGTTCGTCGAACAACTCGAACACCGCCCAAAACAGCTCGAATTTGAGATTGGCGAACAGTTCTAGTCGAACACCGCTCATCTCTACTGTAGATGCAGATAAAAATTATTTTGAATTTGCAACCTGATGGAGGTCAGTATAGATGGACTAATAGTGAAAGTCCGACACACTGCTAGAAGGCCAAATATTTTTTCAGAGGTACTGTAGATGCAGATAAAAATTATTTTTAATTTGCAACCTGATGGAGGTCAGTATAGATGGACTAATAGAGAAAGTCCGACACACTACTAGAAGGCCAAATATTTTTTCAGAGCTAGATGCAGAAAAAAATTATATTCAGTTTGCAACCTGATGGAGGTCAGTATAGATGGACTAATACAACAAGTCCCACACACAGCTAGAAGCCCAATATTTTTTCAGAGGTAGATGCAGAAAAAAATATATTCAGTTTGCAACCTGATGGAGGTCAGTATAGATGGACTAATACAACAAGTCCCACAAACAGCTAGAAGCCCAAATATTTTTTCAGAGGTACTGTAGATGCAGATAAAAATTATTTTTAATTTGCAACCTGATGGAGGTCAGTATAGATGGACTAATAGAGAAAGTCCGACACACTGCTAGAAGGCCAAATATTTTTTCAGAGCTAGATGCAGAAAAAAATTAGATTCAGTTTGCAACCTGATGGAGGTCTGTATAGATGGATTAATAGAACAAGACCCACACACAGCTAGAAGCCCAATATTTTTTCAGAGGTAGATGCAGAAAAAAATATATTCAGTTTGCAACCTGATGGAGGTCAGTATAGATGGACTAATACAACAAGTCCCACACACAGCTAGAAGCCCAATATTTTTTCAGAGGTAGATGCAGAAAAAAATATATTCAGTTTGCAACCTGATGGAGGTCAGTATAGATGGACTAATACAACAAGTCCCACACACAGCTAGAAGCCCAAATATTTTTTCAGAGGTACTGTAGATGCAGATAAAAATTATTTTTAATTTGCAACCTGATGGAGGTCAGTATAGATGGACTAATAGAGAAAGTCCGACACACTACTAGAAGGCCAAATATTTTTTCAGAGCTAGATGCAGAAAAAAATTATATTCAGTTTGCAACCTGATGGAGGTCAGTATAGATGGATTAATAGAACAAAACCCACACACAGCTAGAAGCCCAATATTTTTTCAGAGGTAGATGCAGAAAAAAATATATTCAGTTTGCAACCTGATGGAGGTCAGTATAGATGGACTAACAGAGAAAGTCCCACACACTACTAGAAGGCCAAATATTTTTTTCAGAGCTAGATGCAGAAAAAAATTATATTCAGTTTGCAACCTGATGGAGGTCTGTATAGATGGATTAATAGAACAAGACCCACACACAGCTAGAAGCCCAATATTTTTTCAGAGGTAGATGCAGAAAAAAATATATTCAGTTTGCAACCTGATGGAGGTCAGTATAGATGGACTAATACAACAAGTCCCACACACAGCTAGAAGCCCAAATATTTTTTCAGAGGTACTGTAGATGCAGATAAAAATTATTTTGAATTTGCAACCTGATGGAGGTCAGTATAGATGGACTAATAGAGAAAGTCCGACACACTGCTAGAAGGCCAAATATTTTTTCAGAGGTACTGTAGATGCAGATAAAAATTATTTTTAATTTGCAACCTGATGGAGGTCAGTATAGATGGACTAATAGAGAAAGTCCAACACACTACTAGAAGGCCAAATATTTTTTCAGAGCTAGATGCAGAAAAAAATTATATTCAGTTTGCAACCTGATGGAGGTCAGTATAGATGGACTAATACAACAAGTCCCACACACAGCTAGAAGCCCAATATTTTTTCAGAGGTAGATGCAGAAAAAAATATATTCAGTTTGCAACCTGATGGAGGTCAGTATAGATGGACTAATACGACAAGTCCCACACACAGCTAGAAGCCCAAATATTTTTTCAGAGGTACTGTAGATGCAGATAAAAATTATTTTGAATTTGCAACCTGATAGAGGTCAGTATAGATGGACTAATAGAGAAAGTCCGACACACTGCTAGAAGGCCAAATATTTTTTCAGAGGTACTGTAGATGCAGATAAAAATTATTTTTAATTTGCAACCTGATGGAGGTCAGTATAGATGGACTAATAGAGAAAGTCCGACACACTACTAGAAGGCCAAATATTTTTTCAGAGCTAGATGCAGAAAAAAATTATATTCAGTTTGCTACCTGATGGAGGTCAGTATAGATGGACTAATACAACAAGTCCCACACACAGCTAGAAGCCCAATATTTTTTCAGAGGTAGATGCAGAAAAAAATATATTCAGTTTGCAACCTGATGGAGGTCAGTATAGATGGACTAATACAACAAGTCCCACACACAGCTAGAAGCCCAATATTTTTTCAGAGGTAGATGCAGAAAAAAATATATTCAGTTTGCAACCTGATGGAGGTCAGTATAGATGGACTAATACAACAAGTCCCACACACAGCTAGAAGCCCAAATATTTTTTCAGAGGTACTGTAGATGCAGATAAAAATTATTTTGAATTTGCAACCTGATGGAGGTCAGTATAGATGGACTAATAGAGAAAGTCCGACACACTGCTAGAAGGCCAAATATTTTTTCAGAGCTAGATGCAGAAAAAAATTATATTCAGTTTGCAACCTGATGGAGGTCTGTATAGATCGATTAATAGAACAAGACCCACACACAGCTAGAAGCCCAATATTTTTTCAGAGGTAGATGCAGAAAAAAATATATTCAGTTTGCAACCTGATGGAGGTCAGTATACATGGACCAATACAACAAGTCCCACACACAGCTAGAAGCCCAAATATTTTTTCAGAGGTACTGTAGATGCAGATTAAAATTATTTTGAATTTGCAACCTGATGGAGGTCAGTATAGATGGACTAATAGAGAAAGTCCGACACACTGCTAGAAGGCCAAATATTTTTTCAGAGGTACTGTAGATGCAGATAAAAATTATTTTTAATTTGCAACCTGATGGAGGTCAGTATAGATGGACTAATAGAGAAAGTCCGACACACTACTAGAAGGCCAAATATTTTTTCAGAGGTACTGTAGATGCAGATAAAAATTATTTTTAGTTTGCAACCTGATGGAGGTCAGTATAGATGGACTAATAGAGAAAGTCCGACACACTACTAGAAGGCCAAATATTTTTTCAGAGCTAGATGCAGAAAAAAATTATATTCAGTTTGCTACCTGATGGAGGTCAGTATAGATGGACTAATACAACAAGTCCCACACACAGCTAGAAGCCCAATATTTTTTCAGAGGTAGATGCAGAAAAAAATATATTCAGTTTGCAACCTGATGGAGGTCAGTATAGATGGACTAATACAACAAGTCCCACACACAGCTAGAAGCCCAATATTTTTTCAGAGGTAGATGCAGAAAAAAATATATTCAGTTTGCAACCTGATGGAGGTCAGTATAGATGGACTAATACAACAAGTCCCACACACAGCTAGAAGCCCAAATATTTTTTCAGAGGTACTGTAGATGCAGATAAAAATTATTTTGAATTTGCAACCTGATGGAGGTCAGTATAGATGGACTAATAGAGAAAGTCCGACACACTGCTAGAAGGCCAAATATTTTTTCAGAGCTAGATGCAGAAAAAAATTATATTCAGTTTGCAACCTGATGGAGGTCTGTATAGATCGATTAATAGAACAAGACCCACACACAGCTAGAAGCCCAATATTTTTTCAGAGGTAGATGCAGAAAAAAATATATTCAGTTTGCAACCTGATGGAGGTCAGTATACATGGACCAATACAACAAGTCCCACACACAGCTAGAAGCCCAAATATTTTTTCAGAGGTACTGTAGATGCAGATTAAAATTATTTTGAATTTGCAACCTGATGGAGGTCAGTATAGATGGACTAATAGAGAAAGTCCGACACACTGCTAGAAGGCCAAATATTTTTTCAGAGGTACTGTAGATGCAGATAAAAATTATTTTTAATTTGCAACCTGATGGAGGTCAGTATAGATGGACTAATAGAGAAAGTCCGACACACTACTAGAAGGCCAAATATTTTTTCAGAGCTAGATGCAGAAAAAAATTATATTCAGTTTGCAACCTGATGGAGGTCAGTATAGATGGACTAATACAACAAGTCCCACACACAGCTAGAAGCCCAATATTTTTTCAGAGGTAGATGCAGAAAAAAATATATTCAGTTTGCAACCTGATGGAGGTCAGTATAGATGGACTAATACAACAAGTCCCACACACAGCTAGAAGCCCAATATTTTTTCAGAGGTAGATGCAGAAAAAAATATATTCAGTTTGCAACCTGATGGAGGTCAGTATAGATGGACTAATACAACAAGTCCCACACACAGCTAGAAGCCCAAATATTTTTTCAGAGGTACTGTAGATGCAGATAAAAATTATTTTGAATTTGCAACCTGATGGAGGTCAGTATAGATGGACTAATAGAGAAAGTCCGACACACTGCTAGAAGGCCAAATATTTTTTCAGAGCTAGATGCAGAAAAAAATTAGATTCAGTTTGCAACCTGATGGAGGTCAGTATAGATGGACTAATAGAATGATGCTATGCCCAAAAGATTTTACTTCACTAGGTGCAGTAAAAAAATTGGTATTCTATACACAGGTGGTATATCTTGCAACACAGATAGGCTACTCCACTGACTAACACACTCTGCAATAGGCCAAAAAGGATTAGCTTTGCTAGATTCAGCCAAATGCTGTGAAAAAAACTTGCACAGCACTGGCACAGACCTGCCTGGCAAAAACTGATAGGAACTGATGTAACCTAGTCCTGAAAAGGACTCCAATTACAATTAGTCTTTACTCCCACAACCTATCTATTTAAGAGCACAGACCTGCCTGATAAAAGTCGTAGGAAATGCTGTAACCTAGTCCTTAAAAGGACTGGAATCACAACTATTCCCTACTCCCAAGCTATCTGTATATTTGTGCGAAAATTGGCTTGAAATTAACAAGGTATAGCGCACACAGCAACAGCGGTGCCGTCTAACACGCAGCTGCAGCAGTGAGAAAATGGTGGCGACGGGGAAAATGGCTTGGTCTTATAGGGCAAGGACATGTGACATACACTGCCAATGACACATGCCCTTGCTTGTGTGAAAAAAAGCACTTCGCTCCGTGTGTGCGCTGCTGATAGGCTGACAGATTGCACCTCCCCACTGTAAATGCGTGAAAGAGAAAAAAAAATGGAGATCTTCATTGTTCCTGCAGAGATCCATCCCCTGCCCCTCCCCCCACCCCGCTGTACACTCAAACTGTGTATTAACATTAATTTTCATCATTACTGAGAAAAAATCCAGTTATGATTTTGGTGCACGAACAGTTATCGAACATAACCTCGAACAGCCGAATTTTTCTCAAATTGTTCGTGTTCGCCGACCGGCTCGAACACCGCCCAAAACAGCTCGAATTTGAGATTGGCGAACAGTTCGAGTAGAACAACGCTCATCTCTAGTGTTGATCTAATGTGTATGATGGTCTATGGGGCTGCAACCTTTTTATACCAAAAGAAAACATCAAACAGGCTTGTAGTGCCATGGGTTAAAGGTAGAGCAAAAATGATATACACTGTGTTCCAAATTATTATGCAAATAATATTTTCTCAGATTTTCCCAAATTACCTATATGAATTGCAGTCATTGTAATTTTCCAGTCAAATAACTATTAGAGTACAATTGAAAGGTTTTTGTACAAACTGCCTATGATAACAGTATATTTTTTAAAAAATAAAACACTCAAACTGCACTCAAAATGTATGTTCCAAATTATTATGCACAGCAGAGTGTCCAACCTTTTCATTTTAATATAGAACAAAAAAATGGTCATTTTTGAAATTATAAGCATTAGCAGGTTATTACAAACTGAAATCAAACAGTTTTCAACTCAAAACTTTATTCTAGGTGATGTAACATTTGCACATAGGACCCCTTGTTCGAAAGGAGCTTCTGAACTCTCTCATTCATTGAATTTGTCAGGTTTTGGATGGTTTCTGCTTCAATTGTTTTGCATGAGGACAGAATACCCTCCCAGAGCTGTTGCTTAGATGTGAACTGCCTCTCCCCCATGAGACGGGGCATTATCATGCATGAAAATGATCTTGCTGCGGAATGCATGGTTCTTCTTCTTGAACCATGGCAGGAAGTGCTGTTTCAGAAACTCAACATACATTATGGAGTTCATCTTTACCCCTTCAGGGATCCTAAAGGGGCCGACAATCTCTCTCCCCATGATTCCAGCCCAAAACATTACTCCACCTCCTCCTTGTTGGCGCCGTAGCCGTGTTTGCATGGGGTGTCCATCAACCAGCCATCCTCCACTCCATCCATCTGGACCATCGAGATCATTTCATGCATGATAATGCCCCGTCTCATGCTGCACATTACACATCTGCATCTCTGGCTGCTGTGGGCATAAAAGGGGACAAACTAATGGTGTGGCCCCCATGCTCCCCTGACCTCAACCCCATTGAGAACCTCTGGAGCATCATCAAAAGGAGTGTCTATGATGGCGGGAGGCAGTTCACATGTAAGCAACAGCTCTGGGAGGGTATTCTGTCCTCATGCAAAACAATTAAAGCAGAAACCATCCAAAACCTGACAAATTCAATGAATGAGAGAGTTCAGAAGCTCCTTTCGAACAAGGGGTCCTATGTGCAAATGTGACATCACCTAGAATAAAGTTTTGAGTTGAAAACTGTTTGATTTCAGTTTGTAATAACCCGCTAATGCTTATAATTTCAAAAATGACCATTTTTTTGTTCTTTATTAAAATGAAAAGGTTGAAAACTCTGCTGTGCATAATAATTTGGAACATGCATTTTGAGTGCAGTTTGAGTTTTTTATTTTTTTAAAAATATACTGTTATCATAGGCAGTTTGTACAAAAACCTTTCAATTGTACTCTAATAGTTATTTGACTGGAAAATTACAAGGACTGCAATTCATATAGGTAATTTGGGAAAATCTGAGAAAATATTATTTTCATAATAATTTGGAACACAGTGTACACCTGTATTAATGTACACACATACATAAGCAAATATTCTTGTAATATCATATTTCTAAAAAAAAAAAGAAAAAGTGAAGCTGTATGGACAGTGACTGCAGCTGTATGCATAGGGTCATTGGTACAGCCGCATAGGGGCCCGAAAGGTTTGAGGGCCTATTACCGCCTCCAAAGCAGGTGGAATTGTGCTGAGCTATTGAATTGCAAAGGGCCCATTTATTGTTTCTGCACATGGGCTTCTTCTGTCTGTGTCGCCCCTGCATGCTGTTCACACAAGGCACCTCTCTTGTCCAGTCTGCAATGTACATGACTCCTATACACTGTATGAAGATGCTTTGTCACTTCCAATGTGGCTTTCCCTGATGGAACAGTGGCACATACTGTATGTGATGTGGCTTCAGTGAGGACGTCTCTATTGGCAGGTGGTGTGGTAGTACGTAAGTGAACATGTACATGCCATGCAATGGTGCTCAGTTCAGTGCACTCAAGGAGAAGGTTTATAAGAGGAATACAAGACCTTGGGCTAAGTTATATTTGTAGGTCAAAAGAGTTGAGGCGGCGTTACAAAGTCCAGGACAAAAAATAAATAAAAAATCTTTATTCCCCCAGATAATTCTTCTGAATTTACCCCATCTGGCTGCCTGAATTTTTTTTATTTGTAGCACTGTGGGATTTTGTAATATCTCACCTCCATGGACTGTTCTTATTATATACAGTGGGTACGGAAAGTATTCAGACCTCTTTAAATTTTTCACTCTTTGTTTCATTGCAGCCATTTGGTAAATTCTAAAAAGTTCATTTTTTTCCTCATTAAAGTACACTCTGCACCCCACCTTGACTGAAAAAGACAGAAATGTAGAAATTTTTGCAAATTTATTAAAAAAGAAAAACTGAAGTATCACATGGTCATAAGTATTCAGACCTTTTGCTCAGACACTCATATTTAAGTCACATGCAGTTTCCTTGTGATCCTCCTTGAGATGGTTCTACTCCTTCATTGGAGTCCAGCTGTGTTTAATTAAACTGATAGAACTTGATTTGGAAAGGCACACACCTGTCTATATAAGACCTCACAGCTCACAGTGCATGTCAGTGCATGTGAAAAATGTAAAGGGGTCTGAATACTTTCCATACCCACTGTACATGACATCTGGGAAGTGAATATATATGTTAACTATTAGTGATGAGCGAGCACTAAAATGCTCGGGTACTCGTTGCTTGAGAAAATTGGAATGCTCGAGTACTCAGTACGAGTTACGAGCCCAATGTAAGTCTATGGGAAACTCAAGCATTTTTCCAGCGGCCACCCTTGGTAGTTTGCAGATTGCCTAAAAATTTCCCAAATCGATGGGAACAGTGCTCAAATGACATGGGAACAGCATAGGGAAGACCCCTGGAAGCATGTCTGACTCCCAGGTCACTGCTGTCAACAACGTTGTCAGAGGTATTATACCACTTTTGCGGACTGACAATAAAACATACAAAAACAAAACCAAAATGGATTTTCCTGGGAAATATGTTTAGGAACATCCTTTCCAGGGTAATGACTTGTATATAAGGCAAAATAAATAATCAAAAACAAAAATGCTCCTCCACAACTTAGGCTATGTTCACACATCGCATTTTTGATGCGTTTTTGCATTTTTGCATTGCTTTTAATGGTTAAAAATGTCATTTTAAAATTTTACTACCTTATCTGGGCATGTGGTGTGTGAAGCATCATCAGACGCACCCTGTTACATTTATGCAGGAGGGCCTCTGAAAGTCACAAACACTATTTTTAAAGGGCAATCAGGCAGCTATGCTTTGTTATTCCCATTATTAAAGAGTAGGTCTCCTATACTGTTATTGCATATTCAGGGCTGCCAAAAGTTTGTACGCACCCCCAATACCCCTTTGAAGAGACATAGAGGAGCGTCTCAGTAAAAAAAATGTTCCCATTATAAAGGAGTGAGTCTCCTTTAGTCGTAATGCCCATGCAGTGACTGCAAGGGATGCCAACATTTGGGAAAAACCCCAATACCAATTTAAAGATGCATAGAGCTGGGCCACAGTAATAACATGTTCCCATTAGAAAGGAGTGGGTCTCCCATACTTCTTGCCTATGCAGTGAATGCAACAGCTGCCAAAAATTTGAAGGAACTCCTATGTCCCTTGCAAGAGACATAGAGGTTGGAGGGTCTACTCAAAACTATGTTCCCATTATTAGGAGGTGGGTCTCCCATACTGTTTGCTAATGCAGTGAATACAACAGCTTACAATGCCCCTTGCAAGAGACATAGATATGGTGATATGGTAGGATGAGGATGAGGAGAAGGAAGAGGACAAGAGCAGATAGACAAAATCGGGAAGCTTATACCCATGTCTGGGTGTGAAGACAGAGGTACATGCGAATAGAGTTAGACCTCCCAAATAAAATACACTGTATTTGAGTTTATGCTATGCTGCTATCATTCGGTGATGTTGAAAAGTCTGGCCCAATCCTGACCTTGTTCATTTTTATAAGAGTCAGCCTATCAATATTTTTAGTTGAAAGGCAGATGCGCCTATCGGTTATAAATCCACCAGCGGCACTAAAAACTCGCTTTGACAAAACGCTAGTGGCAGGGCAGGCCAGGACCTCCAAGGCGTAGAGAGCAGTTCATGCCACGTGTCCAGCTTGGTTACCCAATCAATAATTATAAGGCACAGAGGAATCACAGAAGATGTTGGTGAGGTCGGCAAGGTGCTCTCTCACCATTTTCTGAACTTCTTTTCCCTCCTTGTCAGAGTAAACCGCGCCTCAGGATCTATGCAATGGTAGGGTCTGAGAAAACTGTCCCAGAACTTTGACAGTGTTCCCCTGTCTCTGCTGGATTGCATGTGTGTCTCTATCGCCTGTACTCCTTGACTGTCCAACGAACTGTGACCTCTGCCACCAGAGTTTTCAGATGGGAATTTGTTAGATAATTCCACAACAAGGGCCTTCTCATACTGCCCCATTTTATTAGGCTTGTCCTGTGCAGGAATAAGAGACAGAAAGTTCTCCTTGTAGTGTGGGTCTAGAAGTGTTACCATCTAGTAATAACTGTCACCCAAAATTTGGACAACGTGAGGGTCACGGGAAAGGCAGTGTAACATAAACTCAGCCATGTGTGCCAGACTGCAAAGAGGCAAGATTTCGTGACCTCACCAAAAGGACGACTGACCATGCTCTCCTCCTCATCCTCCTCCCCCTCTTCTTCCTCCTCCCTGTCCTCAGACCATCAATGCTGAACAGACGGTATGCCAGTTGTGCAGGTAGTACAGTCTATAGCGCAGGAAACTAGCTCCTGCTCTTCCTCCTCCTCATTGTCACCCAATCCACTTTGGGATGAAGTGAGGCTGGACTGTGTGGAATCACCCTGTATGGTTCCTTGTGCCATCTCATCATGCTCCGCCTGCAATGCATCCTCTTTAATTGTGAGCAGAGAGTGTTTCAGAAGACAGAAAAGCAGGATGGTGACGCTAATTATGGCATCATCGCCGCTCATTATCTTGGTGGACTCCTCAAAGTTTTGGAGTATGGTACGGATGTCTGACATCCATGTCCTCTCCTGAGGTCTTGTGGAGAGTCTGACCTGAATACTGACGGCCGTGTTGATGCTGGTAATCCACAACTGCCCTCTGCTGGTCACAAATATTTCCCAACATCTGCAATGTAGCGTTTCAATGCGTGGGGACATCGCACATCAGTCGATGAGCTGGAACCTGCAAACGATGCTGAAGCACGGCAAGGGTGGCAGTAGCTGTAGCTGACTTTCCAAAATGGGCACACAAGCGGCATACTTTGACAAGCAGATTCGACAGATCTGGGTAGGTTTTGAGAAACCGCTGAACCACAAGATTAAGCACATGGGCTAGGCATGGTAGGTGTGTAAACTAGCCTCGTTTCAGAGCCGCCACGAGGTTCAAGCCACTGTTACACACGACCATGCCTGGCTGTAGGTTCAGCAGTGTCAGCCACAGATCTGCCTGCTCTTTCAGAGCTGTCTACAACTCTTCAGCGTTTTGCAGTTTGTCACCTAAGCATATTAGCTTCACAACAGCCTGTTGCCCCTTGGCCATAGCAGTTCTGTAGTGCTTCTGACTGAAGTGCTCTTTTCGGAGATGGGGGCTGAAGAGGAGGTTCAGGAGCTGTAGAATGTGGGGGCAACCCTGTTTGCCCCTGGGCCAGCAATCCTCGGCGTCGGGAGGACGTGTTCGGTCCCAAGGTCTGACTGGGTCCCGACTTCCACTATATTAACCCACAGTGCTGTCAGTGAGATTTACCATCCCTGCCCACAAACACTTGTCCACGTATCCGTGGTTAGGTGGACTTTACCAGTAACTGCGTTGTTGAGGGCATGGCTAATGTTTTGGGACACTTGCTCGTGTAATGCGGGGATGGCAAACTAGGAGACATAGTGGTGGCTGGGAACCGAGTACCAAGGGGCGGCCGCCGCCATCAGGTTACAGAAAGCTTCCGCCTCCACGAGCCTAAAAGGCAACATTTCGAGCGCAAGCAGTAATGAAATGTGTGAATTTACTAGTGAGGCCTGTGGACGTTTGTTGCGTATTTGCACTTGCGTTCCAAGGACTGGGGTAGGGACAACTGAACGTTGCTCTGGGACAAAGACGTGGACGTGCTCTCTGATGGTGCTAGTTAAGAGTGTGCAACGACATGTGCAGGGTGGGAGGCATCTTCGTATGCGCTATGAACAGGGGATTGGCATGCACACACAAAAGTAACAAAAGAAGCAGTGCTGTCACCCTCAGACACTGTTTCTGGACCCAGGGGTTTGGCCCACTTAGTAGGGTGCTTTGCTGCCATGTGCCTGATCATGCTGGTGGTGGTCAGGCTGCTAGTTTTGCTACCTCTGCTGTTGCTGGCCTGGCAGGTGGTGCAAATGGCCTTTTGGTGTTATCTGCAGAGTCTTTAAAAAACAACCACTCGGGTTGACCTAACAGTTTGACTCGGGAAGACCTAACAGTTTTACTGGCAACTTCCGTCGTGTTTGTGTTATGGGGAATGCTTTCCCGCCTTGTGTCTACTGCCACCTCACTGCTTCTTCCTGCCTGTTGTGGTGCTTCGCCTCCCTCCCCCTGTGTGCTGTTGTCCTCACTCTGCATGTGCCCCTGCCAGGTTGGGTCAGTTACTATATCATCCACCACCTCGTCTCCCACTTCCGCACCCTGTTCCTCCTCCTGACTTTGCAGCAATTGTGTCTCATCATCATCCACCTCTTGCAACAGTAATTGCACTTTCCCACCATTGCCTTCATGTGACCGTGGATGCGCAAATATTTGGGCATCGCTACACATGTTCTCCTCTTGACTCGCTTGAAACTGGCAGGGCGAGAGGCCCGAATCTACAAATGGAAAAGTCAACAGCTCTTCTGAGTGTCCAAGTGTGGGATCAGTTGTCTCTGGGCACTCGGCATGGTGGAAGGAAGGAGGATCAGGGTGAGGAATATGCGGTCCAGACTCACAGCTACTGAGACTTGACCGTGTGGAAGACAGGGTGGTGGTGGTGGTGGCGGCAAAGTGTCTGGAAGCATTATCTGCTATCCAAGCAACAACCTTTTGACATTGCTCTGTGTTCAATAGTGGTGTGCTGCGGTCCCCTAGAAATTGGGACAGGAAAGTAGGGCGACAAGATGTGGGTATTTGTTGTGGCACAATTTCAGCTTGCCCACAGCCTCGGCCTTTGCATGCACCATCACCATCACGTCCACTTCCCTGTCTCTTGCCACGCACCTTGCTCATTTTAAATGGAGGACAATATTTTCACTGTAATGCCCACAACCAATATGGCTACGGCATTACAGTGAGTATCAAGCAATCCCTACATGTTTATTGGCTCTCTAAAGAGCACCAAACATGCAGGGCGGGGACCCGAGTTCTCGCCCGAGAAACCCGGAAATACCCGCGAGCCTGTCGAGCACCTTGATGCTCGGGCGAGTACCGAGCAGTGGTGAGCACATTCGCTCATCATGATTAGCTATACAGTACAGACCAAAAGTTTGGACACACCTTCTCATTTAAAGATTTTTCTATATTATCATGACTTTGAAAATTGTACATTCACACTGAAGGCATCAAAACTATGAATTAACACATGTGGAATTATATACTTAACAAAAAAGCGTGAAACAACTGAAAATATGTCTTATATTCTAGGTTCTTCAAAGTAGCCACCTTTTGCTTTGATGACTGCTTTGCACACTCTTGGCATTCTCTTGATGAGCTTTAAGAGGTAGTCACCGGAAATGGTCTTCACTTCACAGGTGTGCCCTGTCAGGTTTAATAAGTGGGATTTCTTGCCTTATAAATGGGGTTGGGACCATCAGTTGTGTTGTGCAGAAGTCTGGTGGATACACAGCTGATAGTCCTACTGAATAGACTGTTAGAATTTGTATTATGGCAAGAAAAAAGCAGCTAAGTAAAGAAAAACGAGTGGCCATCATTACTTTAAGAAATTAAGTTCAGTCAGTGCGAAAAATTGGGAAAACTTTGAAAGTGTCCCCAAGTGCAGTTGCAAAAACCATCAAGCGCTACAAAGAAACTGGCTCACATGAGGACCGCCCCAGGAAAGGAAGACCAAGAGTCACCTCTGATTCTGAGGATAAGTATATCCGAGTCACCAGCCTCAGAAATCGCAGGTTAACAGCAGCTCAGATTAGTGACCAGTTCAATGCCACACAGAGTTCTAGTAGCAGACACATCTCTACAACAACTGTTAAGAGGAGACTTTGTGCAGCAGGCCTTCATGGTAAAATAGCTGCTAGGAAACCACTGCTAAGGGCAGGCAACAAGCAGAAGATACTTGTTTGGGCTAAAGAACACGAAGAATGGACATTAGACCAGGGGAAATCTGCTTTGGTCTGATGAGTCCAAATTTGAGATCTTTGGTTCCAACCACCGTGTCTTTGTGCGACGCAGAAAAGGTGAACGGATGGACTCTACATGCCTGGTTCCCACCGTGAAGCATGGAGGAGGAGGTGTGATGGTGTGGGGGTGCTTTGCTGGTGACACTGTTGGGGATTTATTCAAAATTGAAGGCATACTGAACCAGCATCGCTACCACAGCATC
Organism: Phyllobates terribilis; assembly: GCF_046119375.1. Classification (NCBI taxonomy): domain Eukaryota; kingdom Metazoa; phylum Chordata; class Amphibia; order Anura; family Dendrobatidae; genus Phyllobates; species Phyllobates terribilis. Next base: position 192,051,675 of record NW_027362772.1, on the reverse strand, counting down.
TTGCAGCGGCATGCTATTCCATCCGGTTTGCGTTTAGTTGGACCATCATTTATTTTTCAACAGGACAATGACCCCAAACACACTTCCAGGCTGTGTAAGGGCTATTTGACCAAGAAGGAGAGTGATGGGGTGCTACGCCAGATGACCTGGCCTCCACAGTCACCAGACCTGAACCCAATCGAGATGGTTTGGGGTGAGCTGGACCGCAGAGTGAAGGCAAAAGGGACAACAAGTGCTAAGCATCTCTGGGAACTCCTTCAAGATTGTTGGAAGACCATTTCTGGTGACTACCTCTTGAAGCTCATCAAGAGAATGCCAAGAGTGTGCAAAGCAGTCATCAAAGCAAAAGGTGGCTACTTTGAAGAACCTAGAATATAAGACATATTTTCAGTTGTTTCACACTTTTTTGTTAAGTATATAATTCCACTATGTTAATTCATAGTTTTGATGCCTTCAGTGTGAATGTACAATTTTCAAAGTCATGAAAATATAGAAACATCTTTAAATGAGAAGGTGTGTCCAAACTTTTGGTCTGTACTGTATATTCTGAACATATATTCTAAATATCCTGTTAAGCACACTGTGCTCTCTGATGCTGACCCTTCCGTCCCTGGAACTGCCGTTTTCTGTCATGGGTCAGATAGGGATTCCTTCTCTGCAGGGGATCATGGAGAAGCCACTGGCAAAGAGCACAGAGCACTGCTTATCAAGATTTATACCTTAAGGCCACGGCCCCACTATCAGTATTTGGTCAGTAATTTTTCTCAGGAGTGGGAAACAAATCCAGGAGTGGGTGATAAATGCAGAATTGGTGACTTGTTTCTATTATACCTTTTCTCTGATTGTTCCTCACCTGTTTTTGGCTCCCACTCCTGAGAAAAAATACTGACCAAATACTGATACTGGGGCCGTGGCCTAAAATGTAGAAAGGGGTCAGGACCTAGCAGCACCCAGTGAGCCAGCTGATCTGCTCACTGACAGTCTCAACACTGCTGTCTGGATCCCGTTTGAAGTCTGTATATCTATAATGACAATGCATTAGTGTAGACTCACCCGCTCTGCTCTGCTGCTGCTTGATGATGATTGGCAGTAATACAGCAGGAGAGCGGAATTGGATGACTGAAAGTTACTCCTCTCTTTTCCTGTGACCCCATTGGTTACTCTCTCAGGCTGCCTATCATAATGAAACTCCACCTACCTACTGATGCTTGAGTACTCGTTGTTCGAGTCGAGCAAATTGGAATGCTCGAGTGCTCGGTCCGAGCAACAAGCCCAATGTAAGTCTATGGGAAACTCAAGTATTTTTCCGCCACTTCCCCCACCCCGCGTCATCTGCAGAGGGCCTAAAAATTTCCGAAATCTATGGGAACAGTGCTCAAATGACATGGGAACAGCATGGGGAAGACTCCTGGAAGCATCTCTGACTCCCAGGTCACTGCTGTCAACAACATTGTCAGAGGTATTAAGCCACTTTTGCGGGCTCACAATATAACATAACCAAACGAAATGAAACCAAAATAGATTTTCTTGGGAAATATGTTAAGGGATCATCCTTTCCAGGGTAATGACTTGTATATACAGTAAGGCAAAATAAATAACCAAAAACAAAAATGCTCCTCCACACCTTGGGCTATGTTCATATGTAGCGTTTTTGATGCGTTTTTGCACTTTTGCATTGGTTTCAACAGTTAAAAATGCATTCACCAGTAAATGTCATTTTAACATTTTGCTACTTTATCTGGTCATGTGGTGTGTGAGACATGATCAGACACATCCTGTTTCATTTATGAAAGAGGGACTCTGAAAGTCACAAAGCCTATTTTTATAGGACCATCTGGAGGCCCTTACTATTCTTAAAGGGTCAGCATTCGTCTCTCACTATTGTTAAAGAGCCATCAGCCGGATATGATTTGTTTCCATTATAAATGAGTGAGTCTCTTATACTGTTATTGCATATGCAGTGGCTGCAATGGCTGCTAAAAAATTGTACGCACACCAATATCCCTTTGAAGTGACATAGTGGAGGATCTCAGTAAAAAAAATGTTCCCATTATAAAGGAGCGGTTCTGCTATACAGTTATAGGGTATGCAGTGAGTACAATGGCTGCCAAAATTTAGGAAAAACCCCAATACCAATTTAAAGAGAGGTGGGCCTCAGTAGCGACATGTTCCCATTAGAAAGGAGCGGTACTGTTATTGTCTATGCATTGAATGCAACGGCTGCCAAAAATATGGAGATACTCCAATGCCCCTTGCAGAAGACGTAGAGGAGGGCCTCATGAAAAAAATGGTCCCATTATTAGGAAGTGGGTCTTCCATACTGTTTTTGCCTATGCAGTGAATGCAATGGCTGCCGAAAATTTGGAGGCACTACAATGCCCCTTGCAAGAGATGTAGATATGATGGTATGGTAGATATTGTGGTGATATGGTGGTGAAGGTTGAGGATGAGGAGAAGGAGGAAGACAAGAGCAAATAGACAAAATCAGGAAGGGTATATCCATGTCTAATTGTGAAGACAGAGATGCATGGGAATAGAGTTAGACCTCCCAAAAAAAAGACACTGTATTTGAGTTTGTTACGCTGCTATCATTCGGTGGTGTTGAGAAGTCTGGCCCCATCCAGCTCTTGTTCATTTTTATAAGAGTCACCCTGTGAGCATTTTCAGTTGACAGACGGATGCGACTAACAGTTATAATTCCCCCAGCGGCACTAAAAACCCGCTCTGACAAAATGATATTTGCAGGGCAGGCCAGGACCTCCAAGGCGTAGAGAGCCAGTTCATGCCACATGTCCTGCTTAGATACCCTATAATTATAAGGCACAGAAGAATTACGGGGGAAGTTGGTACGGTAGGAAAGGTACTCCTTCAGCATCTTCCCAAACTTTTCCCTCCTTGTGAGACTACCCTGCGCATCAGGGCTTGTACGATTGTAGGGTCTGAGAAAACTGTCCCAGAACTTTGACAGTGTTCCCTGCCTCTGCTGGATTGGATTTGTGTCTCTCTCGCCTGTACTCCTTGGTTATTCAACTAACTGTGACCTCTCCAGCCAGCGTTTTCAGATGGGAATTTTTTTAATAACTACGCAACAAGGGCCTCCTCGTACTGTCCCATTTTTGCAGACCTGTCCGCAGAGGCAATGAGAGATAGAAAGTTCTCCTTGTAGCGTGGGTTTAGAAGTGTCACCAACCAGTAATGACTGTCATCCAAAATTTGGAGAACGCAAGGGTCACAGAAAAGGCAGCGTAACATAAACTCAGCCATTTGTGCCATTCCGCTAACAGGCAAGACTTCCATGTCCTCACCAAGAGGACAACTGACCATCCACGCTAAACAAACGGTATGACCGTTGTGCGTGTAGTACGGTCAATAGCACAGGAAACTAGCTCCTGTTCCTCCTCCTCCTCATCCTCATTGTCACCCATTCCACATTGGGATGAGATGAGGCTTGGCTGTATGGAATCACCCTGTATAGTTCCTTGCTCCATCTTCACCTGCAATCCCTCCTCTTTAATTGTGAGCAGATAGCGTTTTAGAAGACAGAAGTGGGATGGTGACACTGATTATAGTGTCATCGTTGATCACCATCTTGGTGGAGTCCTCAAAATTTTGGAGGATGGTACATATGTCTGACATCCATGCCGATTCCTGAGGTCTTGTGTGTGGAGGCTGACCTGAATACCGATGGCCGTGTTGATGCTGGTAGTCAACAACTACCCTCTGCTGGTCACAAATATTTCCCAACATCTGCAATGTAGCGTTCCAATGCGTGGGAACATCGCACACCAGTCGGTGAGCTGGAAACTGCAAATACTGCTGAAGCACGACAAGGGCGGTGGAAGCTGTAGCTGACTTTCTAAAATGGACACACATGCGGCGTACTTTGACAAGCAGATCCAGCAGATCTAGATAGGTTTTGAGAAACCGCAGAACCACGAGTTTAAGCACATGGGCCATGCATGGTACGTGTAGCACCCTGAGGATTCGGCTGCTACAGGGGTATTGCACCTCAACCCAGAGGTGTGATATTCCACTCCCGGGTAAGGATGGAGTGTGGAACTGAGCTCGGTAGGCTGCATGCACTACACACATCCCATTTCCGAGGAACAGGCCGACGGTACTCCCACTTAGAAATGTGCAGGTACGACCGAGTCTGTTCCTGGCTGGAGTGGGAGGGGGGTGGTACATCCCAAGTAGTGTAGGGGCAGATAGGGGGAGCAGCCTGGGTAAAGATAGGAGCTCATTGGGTGCTGGTCACCTGAGCTCAGACATAGAGGGTGTATATAAGGTGGGCACCAACTAAGAACAGGGTCAGTTGCAGAGAGAAAGTCAGCGAGCAGAGGAGAAGAGAGACCCAGAGTGAGAGAGGAGCAAGAGAGACCCAGAGGGGGAAACAGAAGAGAGGACTCTGAGACCCCAAATCCAATCCACGGGTGAAGAGCCGGCATCAGGGTACCGGAACCCAAGCTGGTGGGGGCAAAAACACACCCCAGCCAGAGACCGGAGGCCGTGGGCAGCGTCTGCCACGGCCACCCACCATATCCACCACGAAGGCATACCACGTGGAGGGTCAGGGAACCCAAGGCCAAGGGTCTCCCAACAGAAGGCCCGAGGGAGCTGGACCTGGGTGGATCAATAGTGGGGACGGCCAGAGAAAGGACAGAAGGAGAGCTCAGGGTAACGCTCCGGACTTATTTGGGGGTTGGCTGGATCCAGAACCTGGTGGACGCAGCACGGCTCGGGAGGTCACTCGAAGCTGGAGTGACCGGAACATCAGCAGTGAGTAAACATCCTAAACTGCATAACCCGACTCTGTCTCTGATTGCCGTCTACACTGCATCACCACAACCCCCATCCTCTGCACCTGATCCCCCTGAGGCTATACCCCACCCGTTGGGGGTTATATCACCAAAGCTGCACCTACACCATCAGCCTCAGCGGACCCTGCTGCAGCGGCGGCCATAGTGACCGCAATACAACGGGTGGCGTAGTCGACATTAAGAACTGATTAACATCTGTAGGACTGCCACATACAACTGAGTTTGACACCCTGGGCACGGACCGGGTCACAGCCACTCGGAAGACTACAACTCCCATCTGATCCGGCTCCGGATATTCCCCCTAAAGAATATGGCCCAGGGGGCGCGTCAACTTTGGCGTAGTCGGCAGGATTACGTGCCCGCAACACCCGGGTACTGCGTGCCTGAAGAAAAGTGCAAGTTTACCTCAAAAAGAAGTCTCCTGCCGGTTCCGGAGGGTCCCCGCCATCGGACCCCATCACCAGTCGATTCCCGCCGGTTGTCCGCCATTAACAGCGTTTTCCCGCCATCTGCAGAGTTTCCCGCCACTGGGAAGCGATTCCCGCCATTTCCAAAGGTTTCCCGCCTTGGAAGAGCGGACGCCGTTATGGGCGTGCCAGAGGGTGGCGAGAGGCCACCTCCCATCGTGGGCCAGGACCGAAAATGGCGCCAAAAGTGGAAACCGCCCCCACCAACAGAGACTGTGATGCTAGAGGTGTCTGTCAGCGTGAAAGAACAGCCCCTGGAGCTGACAGTCACCAAGTGGCCCCGGGACCGCCCTCGAGGTGGGAGGAGACGAAAGGAGAGAACAAAGATGGGTGCCGCCTGGACAGTCTAGAGAGAGCGCACCCGGAGGCAAGAAGCCTGGAGAAGAATATCGGAGGAGCTTACCCGGAGATGGCGAGAAAGCAGAGCAGCACCGGCCCGTTGGCCAGGAGCCTGCTAGAAACAGAAGAGGGAGAGCAGAGCAGCACCGGCCCGCTGGCCAGGAGCCTGCTAGAGACCACAGTAGGAGAGCAGAGCAGCACCGACCCGTTGGTCAGGAGCCTGCTGGAAACAACGACCCCACTAGGCCTAGTGGAGGTCCTAGCACAGCTCCCCCGAGACCGGGAGTGTGCACAGACCGCTCTGGAGGGCCTCGCAAGGAGGATGGCCCGGGTACAGCGAGAGACATTGGCGGAGTGGAGCCGAGAGATGGCCCAGCAAACCAAGACCCGGAGCACGCCACCCGAGACGAGGAGACAGACCGCCTCTGAGGATGGCGCGGGAGGACTGAAGGCCGGAGACGGCGCCGAGAAGGGAGCCGAACGAGTGGAGGCAGGTAAAGGGGACGTCTATACCCCAAACCGGGAAACCGCGCACCTGCCCCAGCTCCCCGTCGCAGAGCCCGAAGTCTATCCTGCCGTGCCCGTCGCTGCAACGTCACCGCCGCAGACTAGGCCTCAAACGGGAGCCGCGACCCCTGTGACGTCACACGCCTCGACCCCGAGCGTGACCAAGCAGGAAGTACCACCAGCCTGGTCGCAAGGCCTAGTACCCCCGGGCGCCGCAATACCAACAGCGCCCCCTACCTCCGCGGAGCCCCCGGCCTGGTCGCAGGGCCAAGTAGCCCAGGGCGCCGCCGTCCTTACGGTGCCCTTTACCTTCCAGATACCCCAGGCCTGGCCGCAAGGCCCGGGCAACCCGGGCGCTAACCCCACCGCGCCCATAAGACCAAGAGTGCCGCATCTGGGAGAAGATCTGTTCGCCCAACATACGTGCCCGAACGGGTCTGAAACTGAAACAGTCCACAAAGAAAGAGCAGGAGGACGCCGTCGTTGAGTACGGTAGTGAAGAGCTGTATATAGTTGCCCGTCGGGGCACAGTGAACTGTTACTGCTGCTAGTTAAAATATAGTCGCCGTTGGGACCAGAGAACTGAACTGTTAACCCCGTGTGTCCCTAAATCCCACTGACCGAGGACTGAGAGCGGTCATTCCTCCCTAATACCTGGCCGAGGACTGAGAGCGGCCATAGTCCCTGTATATAGTTGCGCGTCCTAAAGCGCCCTCTACCGGTTTTATAGGAAAACCAGTTTTCCAGAAAGACTGTCGCACTTTACCCGGTCACGCGTTGCACAGTGACCGGAGGAAGAGCCAGAGGCGACGAGAAAGTTTTATATATATATAATGTTTTATATGTTTTTATATGTTTATGCAAAAATTTGTATGTTTTGGTGTTATGTCTTACAGCCCGAGGACGTGCTGTGATTTACCAGGGGGGAATGTAGCACCCTGAGGATTCGGCTGCTACAGGGGTATTGCACCTCAACCCAGAGGTGTGATATTCCACTCCCGGGTAAGGATGGAGTGTGGAACTGAGCTCGGTAGGCTGCATGCACTACACACATCCCATTTCCGAGGAACAGGCCGACGGTACTCCCACTTAGAAATGTGCAGGTACGACCGAGTCTGTTCCTGGCTGGAGTGGGAGGGGGGTGGTACATCCCAAGTAGTGTAGGGGCAGATAGGGGGAGCAGCCTGGGTAAAGATAGGAGCTCATTGGGTGCTGGTCACCTGAGCTCACACATAGAGGGTGTATATAAGGTGGGCACCAACTAAGAACAGGGTCAGTTGCAGAGAGAAAGTCAGCGAGCAGAGGAGAAGAGAGACCCAGAGTGAGAGAGGAGCAAGAGAGACCCAGAGGGGGAAACAGAAGAGAGGACTCTGAGACCCCAAATCCAATCCACGGGTGAAGAGCCGGCATCAGGGTACCGGAACCCAAGCTGGTGGGGGCAAAAACACACCCCAGCCAGAGACCGGAGGCCGTGGGCAGCGTCTGCCACGGCCACCCACCATATCCACCACGAAGGCGTACCACGTGGAGGGTCAGGGAACCCAAGGCCAAGGGTCTCCCAACAGAAGGCCCGAGGGAGCTGGACCTGGGTGGATCAATAGTGGGGACGGCCAGAGAAAGGACAGAAGGAGAGCTCAGGGTAACGCTCCGGACTTATTTGGGGGTTGGCTGGATCCAGAACCTGGTGGACGCAGCACGGCTCGGGAGGTCACTCGAAGCTGGAGTGACCGGAACATCAGCAGTGAGTAAACATCCTAAACTGCATAACCCGACTCTGTCTCTGATTGCCGTCTACACTGCATCACCACAACCCCCATCCTCTGCACCTGATCCCCCTGAGGCTATACCCCACCCGTTGGGGGTTATATCACCAAAGCTGCACCTACACCATCAGCCTCAGCGGACCCTGCTGCAGCGGCGGCCATAGTGACCGCAATACAACGGGTGGCGTAGTCGACATTAAGAACTGATTAACATCTGTAGGACTGCCACATACAACTGAGTTTGACACCCTGGGCACGGACCGGGTCACAGCCACTCGGAAGACTACAACTCCCATCTGATCCGGCTCCGGATATTCCCCCTAAAGAATATGGCCCAGGGGGCGCGTCATACGTGTGTGAGCTCGCCTTGCTTCTGAGCTGCCACTAGGTTCCTGGCATTGTCATGCCAGGCTGTAGGGTCAGAGGTGTCAGCCACAGATCTGCCTGCTCTTTTAGAGCTGTTCACAATTAATGTGATAAAGCAAGCAAGCCCCTGTAGGCCACTTTTTGTTTTTGTGGGGTTGAAATTCTGCAGAGCTTGTCAGTGCAGAGCTTCTGAGTGCAGAGCACAAAAAACATTTTTTTTCATTTGCTAATGTGATAGTGAAAGCTGTGTCAGCCCAGTTTGTTTTTTTTTGGTGGGTGAACTTCAGCTGTATGCACAGTAAAACAAATATTTTTTTTCTGTTGGCAGGCAGAGTCCACAAGAGTTTTTTTTTTCTGTGGCAAATGTGATACAGTCTTCTAACAGCCACCTACTATCTTAGTGGCAGTGAACCACAGCTGTTCTCAGAGTTAAAAAAATAGATATTTTCTGTTGCTAGGCAGAGTCCAAAATATGTTTTTTTCTGTCACAAACGTGTTACACTCTGCTATAAGCCACCTAGTCCTTTTAGTGGCGGTGAAATTAAGCTGTATTCAGAGCTTGTGCAAAGTCAAAAAATCTATTTTTTGCTGTTCCTAATGTGATACAGCAGGCTAGACTTGAGTTTGAAATAGTTTGGAGAATATCTCGTAAGTTGTACAGGCCTCATCCACAGTACAAAAAATACTTTCTTCGGTTCTTAATGTTATAGAGCGGAGAAATCTCAGTTTGAGACAGTTTGGAGAATATCTCCATATGTTATACAGGCGCCATCCACTGTAAAAAAATACTTTGCTCGGTTAGTAACGTTATACAGCAAGTCATATCTTACCTTGTCATTTAGTGCCGCTGAAATTCAAGTGTGTGCAGAGCTGTTGCAGGGGAAAAAATCTAATTTTCTTTTTGCTAATAGCCTGCTCCTACCACAGTATCTAAGCAACATAAGTGGAAAAAGAGAGCTCGTGGTGGAAGGGTGAATAGGCTTGGTGTTCAAGGTATACGTGGGGTAGGTTTTAATGTTAGTGAAAGCACAAGTGAACCAACACCGTCATGTCCTATCCAAAGACAACTGACAACTTCTGTTAATGGATGGGCTACTCCACTGCCTTTCTTTGGCAGCCGCACAGCGATACGCCTTGTTGATAAGGGCCAGAAAGTGAAGGTGCTCAAGTGGATGGGAAGCGCTGCTTCAAGTTGCCTCTCTTCTTCCTCCTCCACCTCAACATCACACACAGTACAGTGCACAAAGGTGGCACCCCAATTACCCTTGCTTCCCCCCGCATCACAACTGTCCAACTGCCCAACTGACTGTAGGGAACCAAAGATGCTCGAGTCTGTAGAATGGTTCACCTATTCCATACCATGGGCATCAGAAGTGTATTCCAAACATTCACAGAGTCAAGAAGAGGAGGAAAGCATCTGCACCAATGCCCAAAATTTTTTTAGGTTGGATTCGGGGCAGGACTGAGTAGGATCTTAGCAAGTTCCTGACAATTGTCACCAAACGTTAACAACCAGGGAGGGAGATGATCCTGATGAGACTCAGATGCATGAGGCTCATGCGGACTGTACTGTGCTGTCAGGGCAACAAAAGGAGAAGGGTCACTCTGAGGGCAAGAAATGGGATAACATATTGGATGATGATGAGGCTGAAGATCCTACTTGGTGTCAACCCAGAATCAGGCAGACGAGTAGCTCATCTGAGGAGGTAGAGGAGGAAGATGAAGAGGTTACTTTCCACCCTACAGTGCAGACACGGAGTGATGCAAGCACGAGGAGCACTGCATCCTTACCCTGGCTGTGGCCAGCAGCAGTTTGCAGGTCTGCAGCTCGCAGGGGTGCAAGGGTTGCCTAACCTGGGCCTTTTTTGAGACTGCAAAGGATGAGCCAACTTGCGTTAACTGCACACTTTGCAAGAAAAAACTCAGTAGTGAGAAAAAGTGCAATAATTTGACTACTACATGCATGACCGTCACATGCGCACACAACTTGTGTTATGCTGAGATTCTCACTGTGCTAAAATGCAGACCAGCGGATCTCAACAACCATCAGCTGCCTCATCAACCGAATCAGTTGCTTCTTCCTCCTCCTCTGTTACTGTGCCAAGTATTGGCACGCAGGTCTCCCACCGCAAAACTTCTGGTTCTCTACCCGCTCCAGTCAGGCTGAGTGAGAGCCCGTCAGCTGTAACGGAAGCGAACATGCCTGCTGTGTTTTTTTTCCACCGAGCACACCACACGTTTCTCAATCCTCCATAACATCTGCGCCTGCACCTCACTCACGGTCCAGCAGTTTGTCCATTTCATTGTACTCCACCCTCTTTCAGCACCGCAGCCAGCCCTTGGTCCCGTAGTTGTGGTCACGTAAAAGATTGGTTCATCCTACACATGACAAAGCTAAGAGTTGAACTCCACCATCTGAAACCTGTGGCCACGGAAATTCTGCCTTTCCGCCTGATAGATACAGACGGTTTCCGAAAGCTGATGGCCGTCGCAGTCCCCCAGTACCAGTTGCCCAGTCGCAATTACTTCTCTAAGAAAGCTGTGTCTGCGCTACACCAGCATGTCGCAGACAACATCACCCATTACTTGAATAAAATTTATGTCTGCAAGGGTGCATTTCACCACAGACACCTGGACGAGTAAGCATGGCCAAGGGCGTTACATCTCGCTGACTGGGCACTGGGTGACTCTGGTAGCTGTGGGGCAGGTGGGGAAGGGACTGCTCCACAAATCTTGGAATTTCCAAGGCTTGGAGAACAAACCTCTGTATTTCACACTTCCTTTACTGGTTCTGCCTCCTCCACCTCCTTTAGGGCTTCCACCTGGGCAATCAAACTCTGCCTTAACGAGACACTCATTCCCACAGTGCAGAGCGAATCTACACCACCTCCATACTGCCTTGGAGATCGCAGTCATACAGCTGAAGAGTTGTGGATAGCTTTCCAGGCTCAGTTTGAGCAATGGCTGTCTCCACTGAACCCGGAGCCAGGGAAGGCCATGTGTGATAACGGTGAGAACCTGTTTGCGGCCCTATGCCGAGGAGAACTCACACACGTGTATTGCATGGCTCATGTCCTCAACTTGGTGGTACAGCGATTTCTCCGCCACTATCCCGGCCTGGATGAGCTGCTTCAGAAAGTGCGGAAGCGGTGTGCTCACGTCCGCTGTTTGCAGCCCTTGACTTGCATCGATACAGAGGTCTTTCTCCATGTCAGTTACAGTTTGATATGCGATGTGCCGAAGTGGTGGAATTAAACTCTGCAGATGTTGCAGCGACTGTGTCAGCAGCAGCGAGCCCTGATACAGTATGTCATGTTGTATAGCGTGAGCCAACGCAGTACAGACATGGGGCATATCATGTTTACGGAGTGGGAACAGATTAAGGACCTCTGCACCCTTCTGCACAGTTTTGAAATGACTACTAAACTAGTTAGTGCAGACAATGCCATCATCAGCATCACTATTCTGGTCATCTACATGCTAGAGCAGACTTTGAATAGCGTGTGGCAGGAGGTGGTTGTCCCAGAAGAAGAGGAGGATGCGGAAGGGATAAGAATGTCTCAGAGTTCCAGACTGTCACCACACTGGCAGATGCCAAGTGACGATGGCTTTCTGTGATCGAGGGGGTTTGGTGATACCAGACATATTGTTAGTGAATGTGCAAGAGCCGAAGAACAAATGGAGGAGGAAGAGGTGATGGGTGAGCAACAGTCAGAAGATGAAGAGAATAATCATCCCCTCTCTGTTGAACATGGTTGGCAGGAGGGGACGGAGGAAACATGCATCAGTGTTACACAGTCAACAATAGAGTCTGGCTTTGGACTACCTGGAAGAGCACGACATATGAGTGCCTTCTTGCTGCACTTTCTGCAACATGATCCCCGTATAGTTTAGGATTTGAAATAATGCTGACTACTAGGTTGCCACTCTGTTAGATCCACGTTATAAGAGTAAATTTTGCCAGATGCTTCCGGCCCCGGAAAGGGACCCGCTAATGTTGGAGTATTGAAACAAGCTTTTAAGCAACCTTAACCCCTTAAGGACCTTGGGATTTTCAGTTTTATTTTTTGGTCAATATGGCAGTGTGAGCTCTTATTTTTTGCGGGACAAGTTGTACTTTTGAACGACATTACTGGTTTTACCGTATCGTGTACTGGAAAACGGGAAAAAAAATCCAAGTGCGGTGAAATTGCAAAAAAAGTGCAATACCATAGTTGTTTTTTTTTTTGTTTGTTTTTTTTACCACTTTCACTGAAGGATAAAACTGACCTGCCATTCTTATTCTCCAGGTCATAACTAGTTTGTAGACACAAAACATGTATAGGTTCTTTATTATTTAAGTGGTGAAAAAAAAATCCAAAATTTGCTGTTAAAAAAAAAAAAAAAAGCACAATTTTTGGGGGATCTGGGGCCGGGTGAGGGCTTATTTTTTGCGCGCTGAGCTGATGTTTTTATTAATACCATTTTGGGGTAGATCCGATGTTTAGATCGCCCGTTTTAGCATCTAATTGCACTGTTTCGGTGACCAACAAACCGTAATTCGGGCATTTAGAATTTTTTTTTCGTTATGCTATTTACCGATCAGATTAATTCTTTTCTTATATTGATAGATCAGGCGATTCTGAATGCGGCGATACCAAATATGTGTATGTGTTTTTTTTTTTTATTTAATTTTGAATGGGGCGAAAGTGGGCTGATTTTAAACTTTTATATATTTTTTTATTTTTTTTTTATATTTTTAAAAACATTTTTTTACACTTTCTGCATCTCCATAGGAGACTAGAAGCAGCAGCTGTCTGATTCTACAATGAGCAGATCGCCTGTATGCAGTAGAAATGCTCACGTGCTATGAGCATCGACCTCTAGGTGGCGCTCATAGCAATCTTTACATGACAACTACAGTGGTCTGCTGCAGAGCCTGGGTTGTCATGCCAACCCATCGGTGACCTGCGATCATGTGATGGGGTCACCGAGCATTGATCTTGCAGAATTGCAGTCTGTGATATGGCTTGTGTGCATGCTCTTGCTGCTGCTGCTGCTGTAGGTTTTAGGCCCTAATTTTTTGAAATGTGTAGAATAAAGATTTGGTCTCTCAATCCATTGGGTTGGCTGTAGTGGAAGAGGTGTCGTTCCTAATTATACAATTTTTACTGTACTGAAATTGATGCCACTTTGTTGGTGTCTGCCAGTAATTTTTGGAAATGTGGGGAATCCTGATTAGGTCTCCATCTATTGGGTTGGCTGTACTGGAAGAGGTGTTGGTCCCCATTATACAACTTATACTCTAGTGAAATTGATGCCACTTTGGTTGTTTTGGGCCCAAATGTTTTCAAATGGGAACACTCCTGACTGGGTCTCCATCTACTGGGTTTTCTGTAGGGAAAGAAGTGTCGGTCCTAGTTATACTATTTCTACTGTACTGAAATTGATGCCACTTCAGTGGTATTAGTCCCTAATTTAGGGAAATGTGAACAATCCTGACTGGGTCTCCATGTGCTGGGTTGGCTGTAGTGGAAGAGGTTTTGGTCTCCGTAAAATAGTTTTACTCTAGAGAAAATAATTTTTTGGTGCAGATATTGTTCTCCACACAGGAGTACACAGACCTGATAAACTCAAAATGGGTATATAAAACAGACTACATCTCAACTTAAAATTGTTTGGGGCAGATATTCTTCTCCACACAGGGGTACACAAACCTGATAAACTCAAAATGGGTATATAAAGCAGAGTACATCTACATTGGATGATGATTAGGTTGCAAAGCCAACTTGGTGTGAACCCAGTGGCACGCAGCTGAGTAGCTCATCTGAGGAGGTGGAGGAGGAAGACGAGGAGGTTATGTTGCATCCTATGGGGCAGACACGGAGTGATGCAAGCACGAGGAGCACCGCATCCTTAGCCACAACCATGGCAGTGACCAGCAGCGGTCTGCAGCTCGCAGGGGCGGCAAGGGTTGCCTAGCCTGGGCCATTTTTGAGACCGCAAAGGATGAGACAGCTCATGTTATCTGCAAACTTTGCAATGAAAAACTCAGTAGAGGAAAAGTGCAATAATTTAACTACTACATGCATGAACCTTCACATGCGCACACAACATGCGTAACTCTGGCAATCTCGCTCGATAAAATGCGGACCACTGGACCTCAATAACCATCATCTGCCCCATCAACCGCATCAGCTGCTTCTTTCTCCTCCTCTGTTATCATGCCAAGTATTGGCATGCAGGTCTCCCACTGCAGAACATCTGCTTCTCTACCCACTCCAGATAGGCTGAGTGAGAGCCTGTCAGCTTTAATGGAACCGGACATGCCTGCTGTGATTGTTTCACCGAGCACACCACATGTTTCTCAATCCACCATAAGGCTGTGTTCACACGATGCGTATTTCATGCGTTTCCGCGGCGTTTTTGCAGTTGCGTAAACGCCGCGGAAACGCATGAAAAACGCATGGTAGAAGGGAAGCAATGTTCCCCAATGGAAATCCGCATGTGCTGTGCCCATGATGCGGATTTTTCCGCAGCGTTAACGCTGCGGTCAAAAATCCGCAGCATGTCAATTAATTTTGCGGAAACGCGGCGATTTCGCCGCCATTGACTTGCATTAGAACGCGCCAATTCCGCAAGACAGCATTTGTACTTGCGTAATTGGTGCGTTCTAATGTGCGGATGGTACCCGGGTGTGGAGGAGAGGAGAGTCTCATCCACACCCAGGTACCATTAAAAAAGCTGTAAAAGAAGAATAAAATAAAAAATAAATGTATTCTTACCATCTGTCGGCCCGCACAGCGCTCCCGCTTGGTTCCCGGCACTTGCAGTGAGTTGTAGGACCTGCGGTGACGTCAGAGTCATGTGACGGGTCACGTGACGCTGACGTCGGCAGGTCTTTCAATTCAAAGTTGCCGGCGAGGGAGAACAGATTGAGCAGGACAGCGCGGGCCATCGGAGGTAAGTATATACACTCTCTCGGGTCACACTGTATAAATCCATGCTGTTTGCATGGATTTATATAGTGTGACCTAGTTATCAAGCACTTTCCAGGTGATGCTAACATCGCCTGGAAAGCGCTTGTCAATCTGCATGCGGAAACGCATGTGAATCTGCATGTGGATCCGCATGTATTCTGCAGGAAAAACGCATGCACAATCTGCATGCGTTTTTTCTGCCAGGGAGATGCAGAAATGATGCAGAAATTTTCTGCTTCATTTCTGCATCGTGTGCACATACCCTAACATGTCCCCCTGCACCTCATTTATGGTCCAGCAGTTTGTCCGTTTCACTGTACTCCGCCCTCTCTCAGTACTGCAGCCAGCTCTCCATCCCACAATTGTGGTCACATAAAAGATTGCTTCCTCCTACACATGACAAAGCTAAAAGGTGGAAATCTCCAATCAAACACGGGGAGAACATACAAAGTACTTGCAGATGTTGTCCTCTATCATCATAAAGGAGTTAGCTTGTTGTCTAGGAGACCGACCACCGCTGCTGTCTACCTTGTGATCATTGTGTTGAAGCTTGCAAGGTGTCACGGGTTTACCGTGAAAGAGAGGGGCCAGAAGACTTCAGCGTCTATTTCCTCTATTTCCTCCCATTCCTGCAGTCATTAGATGCCTTTTGCTTTCAAATTAATCGGTGCAGGGGTTAATCTGCTCAGTTGTAAGCTCCTGGAAGCTTGCTGTAATCTAGTCTCTCGGCAGATTTGTCCAGTGCATCTTCCTTACTGTGATAACGCTGTACCCCAACACATCAGACTGTCGCCTACCGCATAAACCTTGAAAAGGAAGCTGAAGACCCACTTCTTGTGACAATCATACAATCTGAGGTAAGCCCCGCTCCAGCATACCACTGCATGACTAGCCTTACCCTGACCTACTGTACCCTCACCCATCTCTTGTAGATTATTTGTGCGCCCTCGCAAGCAGGGTCCTCTCTCGTCTTGTACCAGTCGGTGATATTTAAAGCGCCACGGAATAAATGTCTTATAATAATGTCAGTAATGTCAGTAATAATAATTATAGTGCTTGTACTCTGGCTCAATTGATGTCACTTTCCAGGTATCTCCCCTAATTTGATGTGTTTTGGCAGCTTTTGGGCCTGTTTGATGGTGTTGTGTATGCGGGGTTATTTTTGCCCCCCATTGAATCCTATGGCGTTCGGTAACGTTCGACGAACATTCAACGAATAAATTGCCGAATATTGCATCAGGATCAGGGTGAGGAATATGCAGTCCAAACTCACGACTACTGAGACTTGACCGTGTAGAAGACAGGGTGGTGGTGGTGGTGGCAAAGTGACTGGAAGCATTATCTGCTATCCAACCAACAACCTTTTGACCCTGCTCTGGTTTCAATAGTGGTATGCTGCGGTCCCCTAGCAATTGGGACAGGAAGGTCGAGTGAAAAGATGTGGGTGTTTGTTGTGGCACAATTTCAGCTAGCCCACGGCTTTGGCCTCAGCCTTTGCATGCACCATCTGCATCACGTCCACTTCCCCGACCCTTGCCATGCGCCTTGCCAATTTTAAATGGAGGAAAATATTTTCCACGTTCACTACAAATGGCTGGATTTGTACCGCAGTTATATGTGATACTTCTGATGGACAACCACGGTTTTAAATAGCGGGCTTGTAGTTTACTATTCTTCACAGCGACCACGTGTGAATAGCTTCACTGACACACTGCTACAAACTGTAAATGGAGGCCAATATTTTCCACATTCACTACAAATTTCTGGATTTTTATCGTTGTAAT
Organism: Phyllobates terribilis; assembly: GCF_046119375.1. Classification (NCBI taxonomy): domain Eukaryota; kingdom Metazoa; phylum Chordata; class Amphibia; order Anura; family Dendrobatidae; genus Phyllobates; species Phyllobates terribilis. The sequence goes on along the minus strand of NW_027362772.1, from coordinate 192,034,670 downwards.
ATGGAAAAGATCTGACTGTATTCTGCAGTGCTAACAAGAAAATAGAGCAGAAAAATGTGTACTCTGGATTGCTTTTTAAGCAAATAATCAGGATTAAGATAAAAAAAAATTAGCCCTGGCCCCTGATATCTGGGGCTAGGTCTACAAATTTCTGTAACAGAAGGATCAGACTGAACGTGAATGGACCCTCTTGGACTGCCACATTCCCTTCTATCATCACTGAATATACGCAGCTCGATTAGTCCTCAGAAGGACTGTTAGTTCAGATAGATATCTTGATGAATACCTACAATAACTAATAAACAAGCAAATCTCTCCCTCACTCAGCAGCAGCTCTCCTTACTCTGCCTGTTTCCAGGGTAGACAGTGACGATACTAGCGTCACCGGGTCTTAAATAGACCCAATGATGCTACGCGGCTAGCATACCTCTGTAATGCCACAAACAACATGGCTACAACTTACAATGCATGGCAAGCAATCCCTGCATGTTCATTGGCTCTTTAAAGAGCACCAAAAATGCAGGGTGGGGACCCAAGCACCGCCCGAACAACCCGGAAATACTCGCCAAGCATGTTGAGCAGGGTGATGCTCGGGCGAGTACCAAGTAGTGGCGAGAATGTTCGCTTATCACTAATGCAGATCCAACCAGGAGTCTCCACATTTCCAAAAATTAGGGGCTGTCACCACCAAATTAGCCTCAATTTCACCAGAGTAAAAACTAGTATAATTAGGACCTACACCTCTTCCACTACAGCTATCCCAGAAAATGGAAACCCAACAATGAGTGTTCTCATTTCCAAAAATTGTTAATATCTGCAGCACAGAAGCCATGCTAAAGATATCACAGACTGCAATTACGCGAGATCAATGCAGCACATTAAAAACTACAACATCGCCTAGCCTGTACATTCTGCAATTGGGATGCAAAAGTCCTTGGAGATCCATGACTTGGTCATCTTTCAAGGGACAACTGATACGCTTATCCATGACAGGCGAGCTCAGGCCACTCTTCCATTTTTCAAGACTAAAATGTAAAAGGATCCAAACCCTCCCTGATGGTACTGATATTGAGCTCTAGATACACCCAAACAATCCTCTCCAGTCGTTCACCATGTGTCAGATGTATGCTCTGTTGTGCTGGTGCACGAGTTAGTCTAAAAAATGTGTGAAAGGACTCACAAAAATTGCTTCTGCCACTTACACTGCTGCTGCTGCATTGGTGAATTATTGTGCCGGAGGTTGGAAGTCTAGAGCTGCTAAGCACACTGTGTGCCTCACTGCTGTCTTGGAGAAAACCTCTCTTAAGGTTGTGTAAAAGCGTGTTTCGATACTCCAGCATTCGCGCTTGCCTTTCCAGGGAGAGAAGCATCTAGGAAAAATTTACTGTTATAACAAGGATCTAACAGAGTGGCACTATTTCATATCCCAACGATATGGGGATCATGTTACAAATAGTGCAGCAAGAAGGCACTCGTATGTCGAGGTCCAAGCCATGTTGTGTTGTGTTGGTGGCTGGGTAACACTGATGCTTGTTTCCTCCCTCCCCTCCCGCCAACCACAAACAACAGAGAGGGATGATTAACCTCTTTTTCTCCTGACTGTTGCTCGCCCGTCACCTCTTCCTCCTTCATTTGGTCCATGGATCCTGCAAGTTCACGAACAGTTTGTCTGGTATAACCAGCCCTCCTTGATCGCAGTAATCCACCCTCCCAAGGCACCCGCCTGTGTGAAGACAATCTGGAACTTTGATACATTGTTATCCCTTCCACATCATCATCTGCTTCCTCCTCTTCCTCTGGGACCACCACCTCCTCCCGCAGGCTATTCAAAGTCTGCTCCAGTATGTAGATGGCCGGAATAGTGATGCTGATGATGACATTGTCATCGCTAACCATCTTAATAGCCATTTCTAAACTGTGCAGAAGGGTGCATAGGTCCCTAATCTGTACCCACTCCATAAATGTGACATGCCCCATGTCCATACTGCCCAGGCTATACGACATGACATACTGCGTCAGAGCTTGTTGCTGCTGCCACAGTCGCTGCAACATGTGCAGAGTGGAATTCCACCTTGTTGGCACATCACATATCAACCGGTTATCTGGCATGGACAAAGACCTCTGTATCAATGCATGTTCCGTGCTTTCTACAGCAACACATCCAGGTCAGGATAGTGGTGGAGATATTGTTGTACCACCAGGTTGAGGACATGAGTCATGCAAGGCACGTGTGTGAGCTGGCCTCGGAATAGGGCTGCCACCTGGTTCGCACTGTTATCGCACACAGCTTTCCCTGGCTCCAGGTTCAGCGGAGACAGCCATTGCTCAAACTCAGCCTTGATAGCTGTACACAACTCTTCATCTGTCTGACTGTGATCTCCAAAGCATATTAATTTTAAGACTGCCTGACTGCGGTGAGCCCTGCCTACGCAGTAAGGAGATGGTTGTGAATCTCTCTGCACTGTTGGAACGCTCGTCTCATTAAGGCAGAAGTTGAGGGTGCAGGTGGAGGGCCTAGATGGGGTTGAGGAGGCAGAAGCAGTGAATGAAGTGTAAAATACAGAGGTTTGTTCTGCAAGCCTTGGGGATTCCAAGACTTGTGGAGCCACCCCTTCCCCGCCTGCCCCCACAGCCATCACCCATTCACCCAGTGCCCAGTCAGCGAGATGTAACACCCCTGGCCATGCTTACTCGTCCAGGTGTCTGTGGTGAAATGCACCCTGGCAGACATAGATTTAGTCAAGGAATGGGTGATGTTGTCTGCGACATGCTGGTGTAGTGCAGACACAGCTTTTTTAGAGAAGTAATGGCGACTAGGCAACTGGTACTGGGGGACTGCGACGGCCATCAGCTTTCGGAAACTATCTGTATCTACCAGGCTGAAAGGCAGAATTTCTGTGGCCAACAGATTGGAGATGGTACAGTTCATCCTCTTAGCTTTGTCATGTGTAGGAAGAAACAATCTTTTATGTGAACAAAACTGCGGGATCGAGGGATGGCTGCACTACTGAGAGAGGGCGGAGTAGGGTGAACTGGACAAACTGCTGGATCTTGAGTGAGGTGCAGGAGGAGATGTTGCGGTGGATTGAGAAAGATGTGGTTTGTTCGTTTTCTGAGATCGATCAAAAACAGCAGGCATGTCTGCTTCCATTACAGCTGATAGGCTCTCACTCAGCCTGACTGGAGTGGGTAAACAACCGGAGGTTCTGAGGTCAGATACCTGCGTGCCAATACTTGGCACGGTAACAGAGGAGGAGGAAGAAGCAGCAGATGCAATTGATGATTGCTGTGAGATTTCCAGAGTAACACATGTTGATTGCGCATGTGAAGGTTCATGCGTGTAGTAGTAAAATTATTGCACTTTTTCGCTCTACTGAGTTTCTTTTTTGCAAAGTTGGCAGATAACGTGAGTTGGCTCATCCTTTGCGGTGTCAAAAAAAGGCCCAGGCTAGGCAACCTTTGCCGCCTCTTTAAGCTGCAGACATGCGACCACTGCTGGCCACAGCCACAGTTGTGGCTAATGATGCAGTGCTCGTCGTGGTTTCATCACTCCATGTCCGCGCAGTAGGTCGCAACGTAACCTCCTCGTCTTCCTCCTAATCCACCTCATCAGATGACCTACTCAGCTGCGTACCTCTGGGTTCACACCAAGTGGGATTTACAACATCATCATCATCCTCTGTGTTTTCCCATTTCTCGCCCTGAGAGTCACCCTCCTCCTCCTCTTCCTGCCTTGACAGTGTTACGCACATGCCCGGGCAGACTGGCATGAGCATGATTAGTGATCCCACTGTACCATGAACCGAGGAGTGCCTGGAGGGGCGTAACTAAGTATCAGTCGACTCGGTGAACCAGGGAGGAACTGAGCAGAGGGAACAGGTGCTACTCCAGGTCAGACCCCGGTCACAGCTGTTGACCCACACCGGGGAATGCAGGAACAGTCAGGTTTAACTGGCATATTGACAGGTGGATATTGACAGGCACAGCTGGTATGCAGACAGGTGGGTACTGGCCGGCATGTCTGGCATGCTGACAGGTAGGCACAGGGAGGCACGGCTGACATGCAGACAGGCGGGTACTGGCAAGTAGAAACGTAGGCAGGATAGGGAACAGTAAAGACTGGGATACAGGAACAGAGCCCCAGGTGTGGTAGACAAGCAGAGCAAAACCCGCAGATGCGTTGAACAAGCAAAGCAGAGCAAAACCGCAGATGCGGTAAACAAGCAAAGCAGAGCAAAACCCGCAGATGCGGTGAACAAGCAAAGCAGAGCAAAACCGCAGATGCGGTAAACAAGCAAAGCAGAGCAAAACCCGCAGATGCGGTGAACAAGCAAAGCAGAGCGAAACCGCAGATGTGGTGAATTAGCAAAGTAGAGCAAAATGGTAGTAACGGACTAGGACACTGTTCAGACAGGATCTGAACCAGAAACAAGATACAGGAACGAGCCTGGGAACTCAGTCCCCAGGGTGGCAGAAACTGACTAGAAGTCACAGGTACAGGTAGAGGCCCTGGGTACTCAGCCCCCAGGGTGGCAGACAGACTAGAGTCAGGACAGGACCTGGCAACTCATAGTTGCACAGAACAGACTGTAAGAAAGTGTTGCTCAGGCACCTCCTACTGGGTGGAGGGGGTTTAAGTATCCAGTGACTCACAACAATAGGCTGGGGACCCATTAGGACTGCGCACACTGTAGCTTTAAGAATCAGAAAGCAACAGCGCCGACGCACTAAGCCAGCAGACAAGAGACAAACAAACAGCAGGTACTGGAGCAAAAGTGTGCAGCCTGGCCTGAAAGGTAAGATTGCGGTCTTGCATGGTGGGAGATGGTAAGCCATGCAAGCACGCCGCCAGGGATGTTATAGACAGCACAGTACAGTTTGCGTAAGCCTCAGGTATCTGAGTCTCATCAGGATCACCCACACGCCCCAGGGATTACATCTGGTGACGTGGGTCAGGATGCTGCTTGGACCCTACTTCGTCCTGCCCCAGATCCAACATAAAAAAATTTTGGGCATCGGTGCAGATGCTTTCCTCCTCTTGAGTCTGTGAATCTTTGGAGCAGACTTCTGATGCCCATGGTATAAAATATGTGAACAGCTCTGCAAACTCGCTCATCTGTGATTCCCTACTAGTTGGGCGGTTGGAGAGTTGTGACACGGGGCGAAATAAGGGTAATTGGGGTGCCACCTCTGTGGACTGTACTGTGTGTGATGTTGAGGTGGAAGAGGAGGAGAGGCCACTTGATGCACTGCTTGCCAACCACAGGGGGAGCACCCTAAGAGCATGTAGGGTGCTCGAAACACGTCCAGTGTGTTTTTTGCCTTTCTCTTTCCCCTCATACCTCCTTCTGTGGTTGTACCCATATCCCGTGTTTTAATAGACTAAATAAAGGACGAAAAAGTTTTATTCTGTGGAAACTGGATTTTTTCTTACTCACATCTATGAACTGTGCCCTGCTGTCTTTGTCTGGACCTCACTAATGTCACAAAAATAAATGCTGGAAGGTCAATTTCACAGCCACTCAGGACACTAGCTATGTAAACTATCTGACATAGAAGCAACTGCCTAGCTAACTAGCTAAAATCTGTCAGTATCTAGGAGCAGACCAGGAGCAGCCTCTCTGACCTGCTTTAGTAACAAAATGGCACTTAAGCAACAAAAATGTCTGAGAGAGGGACATGTGATTTTAGCAGCCAATGGCACAAGCCCTTGTGTCTGGACATTGTGGATGGTTCCTGCACCCTGATTGACTAGCTGCAAATTGCACACATAAAGTTAGGAAAAAAAAGATTACAAGCACGCCACTCCTCTGAGCTCTCCCCACTCCCTCCCCTCATCAAACACATCCCCCTCGCTTATCATACACCACCACAATTCTAGGCAAAGTGATAAAAATACTTTAGTGGCAACACAATCATTTCCCTCACTTTTATGAAGTTTTACCAAATTTTGCAGATTTTAAGAAGAAATGCTCGTGTGCCCGATCACGAATCCGAATGTGCCATATTCGTGCCGAATATGAAATTGGTGATAGTTTTTCGAACATATTTGCTCATCTCAACTCTCCATAGCCGCTACTTGGCTTACATGCTACACCCTCTAGTCTCTCGTCACTTCCGGTTGCGCACATCCGTTTTGCGGGCCATCACCACAGTAACTTGCATTCCACCTCCTGCGTTCCACCTGCTATTATCGATGGCCACCTATGTCATGTGTTTACGGGCCATCACTATGGTTCCATGCCTTTCACCCTTTCTCAGCGCCATTATCTCAAAGCAGAGGGGAAAAATTACCAGAGGATGGCTTAAACTGTATAGGGCATAGGAGAAATTAATAATAATAATAATAATAATAATAATAATAGTAAAAAGCTAAAGGGTATTGTACGCCATTTGATTCTTCAGGGGGAACCACATATTAAACACTATTTAATTAATCATAGTACACTGTGTGCAGAATTATTAGGCAAGTTGTATTTTAGAGGATTATTTTTATTATTGATCAACAACTATGTTCTCAATCAACCCAAAAGACTCATAAATATCCATGCTTAATATTTTTGGATGTTGGAGTGGGATTTTTTTAGATTTGGCTATCTTAGGAGGATATCTGTTTGTGCAGGTAACTATTGCTGTGCAGAATTATTAGGCAACTTAATAAAAACCAAATATAATCCCATCTCACTTGTTTATTTTCACCAGGTAAACCAATATCAGTGCACAAAATTTCGAATTAAACATTTCTGACATGCAAAAACAAAAAACCCAAAAATTAGTGATCAATATAGCCACCTTTCTTTATGATGACACTCAACAGCCTTCCATCCATAGATTCTGTTAGTTGCTTGATCTGTTTTTGATCAACATTGCGTGCAGCAGCCACCACAGCCTCCCAGACACTGTTCCGAGAGGTGTACTGTTTTCCCTCCCTGTAGATCTCACATTTTATGATGGAGCACAGGTTCTCTATGGGGTCCAGATCAGGTGAACAAGGGGGTCAGGTCATTATTTTTTCTTCTTTTAGACCTTTACTGGCCAGCCACGTTGTGGAGTAGTTGGATGCATGTGATGGAGCATTGTCCTGCATGAAAATCATGTTTTTCTTGAACGATACCGACTTCTTCCTGTACCACTGCTTGGAGAAGTTGTCTTCCAGAAACTGGCAGTAGGTCTGGGAGTTGAGCTTCACTCCATCCTCAACCCGAAAAGGTCCCAAAAGTTCATCTTTGATGATACCGGCCCATACCAGTACCCAACCTCCACCTTGCTGGCGTCTGAGTCGGAGTGGAGCTCTCTGCCCTTTATTGATCCAGCCTCTGCCCATTCATCTGGCCCATCAAGAGTCACTCTCACTTCATCAGTCCATAAACCCTTTGAAAAATCATTCATAAGATATTTCTTGACCCATTCTTGAAGTTTTATCTTATGTTTCTTGTTCAAAGGTGGTTGTTTTTCAGCCTTCTTTACCTTGGCCATGTCCCTGAGTATCGCACACCTTGTGCTTTTTGATACTCCAGTAACGTTGCAGCTCTGAAATATGGCAAAACTGGTGGCGAATGGCATCTTGGAAGCTTCACACTTGATTTTCCTCAATTCATGGGCAGTTATTTTGCGCCTTTTTTGGCCAACATGCTTCTTGCGACCCTGTTGGCTATTTGCCATGAAACGCTTGATTGTTCGGTGATCATGCTTCAAAAGTTTGGAAATTTCAAGACTGCTGCATCCCTCTGCAAGACATCTCACAATTTTGGACTTTTCAGAGCCCGTCAAATCTCTCTTCTGACCCATTTTGCCAAAGGAAAGGAAGTTGCCTAATAATTAAGCACACCTTATATAGGGTGTTGATGTCATTAGTCAACACCCCTCCTCATTACAGAGATGCACATAACCAGATTTACTTAATTGGTAGTTGGTTCTCAAGCCTATGCAGCTTGGAGTAGGACAACATGTATAAAAAGTATCAAAGTGATCAAAAAAACATTTGCCTAATAATTCTGCACGCGGTGTAGATACAACTATCAGATTATCTTGAATCTACCTTAACTATACACTTAATCCTACACTGTTGCATTCTAGGATTAAGTTGGCCTTTTGGGCCTGACATAGAACTGAGCCACATAGCCACAGACTATTTGCATGACCATGCAGAGGGCCCTAATGTAAATATCAATAAGGATTTTAATCAATGATTTTTGCTACTGCCAGTAGAACAAGATTTATAGAAATTTAATCTTTGCCGTTAGACCAACTCTCTTTTAGATAAAGCAGCTATAATTCAATTGCTCATTTACGCCATTATTTGCAGCCGAAAGATCCAGTTTGTCTCCTTTCTCAGCAATGTCTTGTTAATGTCAACCCCCCTAACCTCTGGTTGTATTTGGTCAATCCCAATAAATGACTCGAGGTTCACCACCATGCTCCATACTTAAATGTCTGGCCAAAGATGTGTCTCTATTAGTGTTGAGCGAGCACTAAAATGCTCGGGTGCTCAAAGCTCGGGCCGAGCTCGCCGTGATACTCGGGTGCTCGACCCGAGCAACGAGCCCAATGTTAGTCTATGGGAGACTCGAGCATTTTTGCGGTGGCACCCCCGTCAGTCTTTTAAAAGCCTAACAAGTGCCCAAAACGATAGTGACAGTGCTCAAATGACATGGAGACAGCATGGGGATCGCCCCAGGAAGTATTTCTGACCCTCAGTTCACTGCTGTCAACAACGTGGTCAGAGGTATTAAACCACTTTTACGGGCTCACAATAAAACGTTCAAAAACGAAAGTGAAACTTTTTTCCTGTGAAATATGTTAAGGAAGTTCCTTTCCAGGGAAAAGACTTGTGTATAAGTTAAAATAAATCACCAAAAACAAAAATACTCCTCCACACCTTCGGCTATGTTCACAAGTAGCATTTTTTATGCGTTTTTGCACTTTTGTATTGCTTTCAACTATGACAAATGCATTCACCGGGAAATGTCATTTTAACATTTTACAACCTTATCTGGCCATGTGCTGTGTGACACATGCATAAAGTGCTGAAAAGACATGGGAACAGCATGGGGAAGACCCCTGGAAGCATCTCTGACTCCCAGGTCACTGTCTAAAAGTGTGCCCATCATAAGTGATCCTTGCCGCATCAGAAGATGCAGACTTGCAACTATCCCCATGCAAGTTCTAGTCCCAGGGCAGTGTTCAATTGTACCTCCCCCATTCCTTGCAACACAAGCGCAAGTATGCAGCCTGCCACCCACCCACCCCCAGGCTGCAATACCATACTGCTTGCTTGCTTGAACTTGAAATTGGGCCTTTTAGGCATGTGGAGGTGGATTCTGGCCACCACGTCATGGCTGTGTTGGCGGCCTGGAATCCATACTCAGTCCCCAGCCGCCCGGCGGCCGTGTGTCCATACTCGGTCCCCAGCCACCCCACGGCCGGGAGTCCACACACGGTCCCCAGCCACCTGGGGGCAGCCGGGTGTCCATAAACGGTCCCCAGCCACACCTATTTCTCCTTGGAACATCCCCCCACACACTTTTCTTAGCCCGGCCTGCTTTAGGCAGCATTGGACGAGCCCACCAGAGAACCAGACTCCTCCGGTGGGCCCTGACTTCTCCATCGGTGGAGTTGAGAGTGCCAAGGTGAGGAGCATGATGATGATGACAGAAGTTAGCATCTGCTATGTTTTCTTTTAATGCAAGTGTAAGTGTGCAGCCTGCCACCCACCCACCCCCAGACTGCAATTCCATACTGCTAGCTTGCACTTGAAATGGGGCCTTTTAGTTTGGAGGAGGCCGAAGCTGGCCACTACCTCATGGCTGCTTCGGCAGCGAGGTATCCATGCTCAGTCCCCAGCCGCCCCTATTTGTCCAGGTGTGCCTTATACATAAGATTAAGCGCGTATACCAAAACATTACCTGTGCCCTCCCCAGTGCATTTAGTGGGAAGGAGAGCCTATTCCGCTGTAGTGTGTGCATGCCAAACCCCTGTTCATGGTACATGCGAAGATGCCTCCCACCTTGCACCTGTCGTTGCAGACTTGCAACTATCCCCATTCAAGTCCTTGTCCCAGGGCAGTGTTCAATTGTACCTCTCCCATTCCTTGCAATGCAAGCGCAAGTATGCAGCCTGCCACCCACCCACCCCCAGGCTGCAATACCATACTGCTTGCTTGCTTGCACTTTAAGCTGGGCCTTTTAGGCATGTGGAGGCGGAATCTGGCCACCACGCCATGGCTGTGTTGGCGGCCTGGTATCCATACTCAGTCCCCAGCCGCCTGGTGGCCGGGTGTCCCCGCTTGCTCCCCAGCCTCCAGGGGGTGGCCGGTAGTCCATACCGGGTCCCCAGCCACCCCTATTTGTCCCGGTAACCTTTCCCACACTTTTCTTAGCCTGGCCTGCTTTAGGACAGCATTGGCCGAGCCCACCGGACTAGCAGACTCCTCCGGTGGGCCCTGGCTTCTCCATCAGGGGAATTGAGAGTGCCAAGGTGAGGAGCATGATGAGGATGATACAAGTTAGCATCTGTTTTGTTTTGTTGTAATGCAAGCGCATGTATGTAGTAGCGGCTAGACCTGAGGTGGTCAGCGTTTTGGCGCATATCCTACCTCCTCCGAGAATTGCTGGATGTTTTCCTGCTACTATCCAAGTTCTATGACTCCCGTTAAAACAAAGCTTCAGGTGATAAATGATGGATGAGGTAGTGGCGAAGGAGAAATAGCAGGAGGAACAGGGGCCATTCACATCAATATCAGGCCAGTCAACCAGATATGTCTTGTAGGATATGTTTCTGTAACAAAAGGAGCGGTTCGGCTACACAGTTATAGGGCATACAGTGAGTGCAATGCCTACCAAAAATTTTGAGGCACTCCAATGCCCCTTGGAAATGACATGGAGGTCAGTAGGCGTTAACTAAACCTTTTTTTCCATTTATAGCAACTGGGTCTCCTGTGCACTGTTGGCCTAAGCAGTGAATGGAAGGCTTTCCAAAAATTATGAGGAACTGCAATGCCCCTTACAAGAGCCATGTGTGGCACCCCAGGGGTCTAGTCACCACAGTAGTAGAGATATTACGTCGGAGAGCAAGTGCGAGGTTTCCTGGTCAGGATCCCTTAAACATGCAACATCCTCCTGCCCCAGTCCTGGGAGGGGAGAATTCTGCCCTTATAAACTGGATCTGGGGCGGGGTTGAGTGAGTCAGAGAACAGAGAACAGTCAGAGCCAGAGTGAGAGCAAGGGAAAGTAACAGCAAGGAGCTCTGTAGGAGCTAGGAGCTAAAGACCAGGGGCTGGAAGCTGAGCAGAGCTCGCCCTGGCAGAAGACAATAGGAACCGGACACAGGAGTCCGAGGCTGTGAGGACTTATATATCCAGCAGCAGAAACCAGCCGGCAGGGGATTTCAGGTCCTCTGGCCATAGAAGCCCGGTGGCTCAGTCACAAGCAAGGGACCAGCACCGTCGTTGTGGAGCGGAGGCTAACAGAAGGCCCCAAGTCACCAGCCATACGGGTGAGCACTACACGGTACACTCAGGGACGTGGGCTACTTCTACCCGCTTACAGCAAGGTAGCCAGGAAGAGTGCAGACAGACGGGGAGGCCTACAACTCCACCTGGCCAGGGGAACTCCTGCTTGCTCACAGACTGACCAGGCCTCTTATGCTAGCCAGTACTCCCGGGAGGGTCTACCTTATAATCATCAGTAAAGACCCTGAACTGCACTGCAAAGACTCTGAGTCATTCCTGCTGCGCTCGTGCACCATCACCCCCATCATCCACACTCACTGCCCTGAGGCTATACTCCTCCCGTGGGGAGTTATCCCATTCTCTGCTGGCGCAGTCGGACAATTAACCTCAAAACCTAAGAAAGACTGCCACTGGTTTGACCAGCCTGAGCCACGGGACCGGGTCACCGCCACGGAGACTACAGACTCCAGAGACCCGGCACCGGGTATCACACACACGTGTACACATGGCCCAGAGGGCGCGTCACATGCAGTACAGCATATTACAAACATAAGTCCCATTATTGGGGAGTGGGTGTCCCATAGTATTTGCTTATGCCTTGCAAGCAAAAGCTGCCAAAAATTAGGACGGAGCAACTTGCAATGCCCCTTACAAGAGCCATGCAGTACAGCATATTACAAACATAAGTCCCATTATTGGGGAGTGGGTCTCCCATAGTATTTGCTTATGCCTTGCAAGCAAAAGCTGCCAAAAATTAGGACGGAGCAACTTGCAATGCCCCTTACAAGAGTCATGCAGTACAGCATATTACAAACATAAGTCCCATTATTGGGGAGTGGGTCTCCCATAGTATTTGCTTATGCCTTGCAAGCAAAAGCTGCCAAAAATTAGGACGGAGCAACTTGCAATGCCCCTTACAAGAGCCATGCAGTACAGCATATTACAAACATAAGTCCCATTATTGGGGAGTGGGTGTCCCATAGTATTTGCTTATGCCTTGCAAGCAAAAGCTGACAAAAATAAGGACGGAGGAACTTGCAATGCTGGCACCCTGGTGGTATAGTGGTGGTGGAGGCTGAGGATAAGGAGAAGAAAATAAAACAGCCGAAACGAGGAAGCGTATACCCATGTCTAGGTGTGAAGCGGTGCATGTGAATACACCTCCCGAAATAACACAGTGGATTTGACTTTATGTTACTCTGCTGTCATTTGGTGGTGATGAGAAGTCTGGCCCAATCCAGCCCTTGTTCATTTTGATAATGGTCAGCTTGTCAGCATTGTCAATTGACAGGCGAGTGCGCTTATCAGTTATAATTCCCCCTGCGGCACTAAAAACACGCTCCGATAATACGCTAGTGGCAGGGCAGGCCAGGACCTCCAAGGCGTACAGAGCGAGTTCATTCCAAGTGTCCAGCTTGGATACCCAATAATTAAAAGGCACAGAGGAATCACGGAGGACGCTGGTACGGTCGGCATGGTACTCCCTCACCATCTTTTGAAACTTTCCACTCCTTGTTAGAGTACCCTGCGCCTCAGGGCCTGTAAGCTGGGCGGGTGTCAGAAAACTGTCCCAGAACATTGACAGTGTTCCCCTGCCTCTGCTGGATTGGAGCTGCCTCTCTCTCGCCTGTACGCCTTGGTTGGGCAACGAACTGTGACCTCTGCCGCTAGCGTGTTCAGATGGGAATTTTTTAAAGAGTTCTGCAGCAAGGGCCTTCTGGTACTGCCCCATTTTTGTAGACCTCTCCACCTCAGGAATAAGAGAGTGAAAGTTCTCCTTGTAGCGGGGGTCTACAAGTGTCACCAACCAGTAATGACTGTCACCCAACATTTTGACAACGCGAGGGTCACGGTTAAGGCAGCGTAACATAAAGTCAGCCATGCGTGCCAGACTGGTAACGGGCAAGATTTCCGTGTCCTCACCAAGATGACGACTGACCATGCTCTCCTCCTCCTCCTCCTCCTCCTCTTCCTCCTCCCCCCGGTCCTCAGGCCACCCACGCTGAACCGACGGTATGACACTTGTACAGGTACTACCGTCTACAACACATGATAGCTGTTCTTCCTCCTCCTCCTCCTCCTCCTCTCCCTCATTGTCCCCCAATGCACGTTGGGACGAGATGAGGCTGGGCTGTGTGTAATCGCCCGCTACGGCTTCTTGATCCATCTCATCATACTCTGGCTGCAATGCCTCCTCTTTAATTCTCTGCAGAGAGCGTTGCAAAAGACAGACAAGTGGGATGCTGACACTAATGATGGCGTCATCGTCACTCACCATCTTGGTGGCCTCTTCAAAGTTTGTCAGGATGGTACATATGTCAGACATCCAGGTCCACTCCTGAGGTCTTATGTGTGGAGTCTGACTTGAATATCGACGGCCTTGTTGCAGCTGGTACTCCACAACTGCTCTCTTCTGCTCACAAATCCTTTGCAACATGTGGAGGGTAGAGTTCCAACGTGTGGGGACATCACACACCAGTCGGTGTGCCGGAAGCTGCAAACGCTGCTGCAACACAGCAAGGGCGGCGGAAGCTGTAGCCGACTTGCGAAAATGAGCTGACAGGCGGCATACTTTCACGAGCAGATCTGGCAACTCGGGGTACGATTTAAGAAACCGCTGAACCACGAGGTTAAGCACATGAGCCAGGCATGGTACGTGTGTGATCTCACCTCGCCTCAGAGCCGCCACCAGGTTACGGCCATTGTCACACACGACCATGCCGGGATGTAGGTTCAGCGGTCTCAGCCACAGATCTGCCTGCTCTTTTACAGCTGTCCACAACTCACAAGCAGTGTGAGGTTTATCACCTAAGCTTATGAGTTTCAGCACAGCCTGTTGCCGCTTGGCGGAGGCAGTACTGCAATGCTTCCAGCTTGTAACTGATGTGGTGATATCTGAGATGGAGGCTGAACATGAGGAGGAGGAGGAGGATGCGCAGGAGCTGTACACTGTGGGGGCAACTCTGACTGACATAGGGCCCGCAATCCTCGGTGTGGGGAGGATGTGTTCCGTCCCAAGGTCCGATTGGGTACCGGCTTCCACTATGTTTACCCAGTGTGCCGTCAGAGAGATATACCATCCCTGGCCACAAGCACTTGTCCACGTGTCCGTTGTCAGGTGGATTCTCCCAGTAACTGCATTGTTGAGGGCACGGCAGATGCTTTGGGACACGTGCTTGTGTAGTGCGGGGATGGCACACCGGGCAAAATAGTGTCGGCTGGGGACCGAGTACCGAGGGACGGCCACCGCCATAAGATTGCGGAAGGATTCCGTCTCCACCAGCCTAAAAGGCAGCATTTCCAACGCAAGCAGTCGTGAAATGTGCGAATTTAGGACTGTGGCCTGTACTGCGTTAGCTGCGAATTTCCGCTTTCGTTCAAAAGTCTGGGATATGGACAATTGAACGCTGTGGTGGGACGTGGACATGGACGTTGATGCTGTTTCTTGAGAAACTGCCATAACAAGTGAAGACTGAGAGGAGGGGGCATCTTTACATGCAGTATGGACAGGGGATTGCCTTGCACACACAACAGGGGGTTCTGTTGCACGCACAACAGTGGAAGAAGCAGTGGTGACACCCGCTGACACTGGTCGTGGACCCTGGGTTTCGCCCCACAAAGTCGGGTGCTTTGCTGCCATGTGCCTGATCATGCTGGTGGTGGTCAGGCTGGTAGTTTTGTCACCCCTGCTGATGCTGGCATGGCAGGTGGAACATATGGCCTTTTTGGGGTTATCAGAAGAGTCTTTAAAAAAATTCCAGACTCTGGAAGACCTACCGCTTGTACTGGCAACATCCCTCGTGTTGGTGTTACGGGGAACGGTTGCCTGCCTTCTGTCTGTGGCCACCACACTGCTTCTTCCTGCCTGTTGGGGTACTCTGCCTCCCTCCCCCTGTGTGCTGCTGGCCTCACTCTGCATGTCCTCCTTCCACGTTGGGTCAGTTACTAGATCATCCACCACCTCCTCCTCTTCCACTTGCGCACCATGATCCTCCTCCTCACTTCCTGGCAATTGTGTCTCGTCATCGTCCACCTCTTGTGACAGATTGCCAACGTCGACTTCCTGTGGCCGTGGCTGTTCAAATATTTGGGCATCGCAACATGGGATCGCCTCTTCCACCACTTCAAGCGTATCAGGCGAGGGGCCCAAATATGGAAATGGACCATTGAACAGCTCTTCAGAGTGTCCAAGTGTGGGATCACTTGCTGTCTGACGACACTCGGCATGGTGGGAGGAAGGAGCATCAGGGTGAGGAGGAGTATGCGGTCGAGACTCACGGCTACTAAGAGTTGACCGTGTGGAAGACAGACCGGAGGTGGTGGTGCCCAGGTAACTGGAAGTATTATCTGCTATCCAATTAATAACCTGTTCACACTGATCAGTTCTCAATACTGGTGTTGTTCTGTGCTTCCCTAGTAATTCGGTGAAGAAGTGGGAGCGAGAAGATGTGGCTGTTGGTTGTGGCACATTTTCACCTTGGCCACGGCCCCGTCCTCTGCACGAACCATCACCAGAACGTCCACTTCCACGTCCCTTGCCATGCGCCTTGCCCATTGTAAATGAAGTAAAATAGCTTACACTTGCACTATCAATGGAAAAAGGGTAATAAAGAGTAGATTAGAACCGTGGAAGAGGAAAACCACAGTTATTGTTTACTGGGGTATACCACACTTTTTTTAAATAGAGATATTTGCGGCTGAACAGTGAGCGACACACTCAAACTGCTTTTTTTTTAGATACCAAAGGCCCAAAACTGGATAGTACAGCGATTTGACCCGTGGAACTGCGAAACCACACTGGGATGTCGGGCCTACACAAGACTATTTTCAACAGATATATTTTTGTGTCACAACAGTCAGGAGACACTACTGTTTTTCTTTACGGAAAATATACCAAAACCTGAATAACAGAGATTTTTTACCGTGGGATGGCAAAACCACAGTTATTGTTTACTGGGGTATACCACACTTTTTTAAATAGAGATATTTGTGGCTGAACAGTGAGCGACACACTGAAACTGCTTTTTTTTTAGATACCAAAGGCCCAAAACTGGATAGTACAGCAATTTGACCCATGGAACTGCAAAACCACACTGGGATGTCGGGCCTACCAAAGACTATTTTCAACAGATATATTTTTGTGTCACAACAGTCAGGAGACACTACTGTTTTTCTTTACGGAAATAACTACCAAAAGCTGAATAATAGAGATTTTTTACCGTGGGATGGCAAAACCACAGTTATTGTTTACTGGGGTATACCACACTTTTTTAAATAGAGATATTTGCGGCTGAACAGTGAGCGACACACTCAAACTGCTTTTTTTTTAGATACCAAAGGCCCAAAACTGGATAGTACAGCGATTTGACCTATGGAACTGCGAAACCACACTGGGATGTCGGGCCTACACAAGACTATTTTCAACAGATATATTTTTGCGTCACAACAGTCAGGAGACACTACTGTTTTTATTTACGGAAAAAACTACCAAAAGCTGAATAATAGAGATTTTTTACCGTGGGATGGCAAAACCACAGTTATTGTTTACTGGGGTATACCACACTTTAAATAGAGATATTTGCGGCTGAACAGTGAGCGACACACTCAAACTGCTTTTTTTTTAGATACCAAAGGCCCAAAACTGGATAGTACAGCGATTTGACCCGTGGAACTGCGAAACCACACTGCGATGTCGGGCCTACACAAGACTATTTTCAACAGATATATTTTTGTGTCACAACAGTCAGGAGACACTACTGTTTTTCTTTACGGAAAAAACTACCAAAACCTGAATAATAGAGATTTTTTTACCGTGGGATGGCAAAACCACAGTTATTGTTTACTGGGGTATACCACACTTTTTTAAATAGAGATATTTGCGGCTGAACAGTGAGCGACACACTCAAACTGTTTTTTTTTTAGATACAAATGGCCCAAAATAGATAATACAGAGGTTTGAACCGTGGAAGTGCAAAACAACACTTCTGTTTCTCTAGCCTACACCAGACTATTTTCAACAGTTATATTTGTGTCTGAAAAATCAGAGACACGCTTTTTTTTTGTGGGGGGGGGGGACACACCAAAAGGTTAATAAGACGGGTATTTGTACAGTGTGAAGGAGAAAAAAAAAAGGAGGATTTAGATGAAAAAAAAAGGATTTTTCCTGGCCCCCGACACCTGGTGCTAAGTCCAGCAATTTCAGCAACAGGAGCACACAGGACTGTAATGCAGCGTTTGCTGGTATAACCACTGTGTCTCCTATACAGCCTGCCTGCCTGGTATCAGGGATGGATATTAGTCCTGAAAAGGACTGTTTGTTTGTTCTGGCAGCCTTTACAGGCCCTACACTAACTATTTCGCAGTTTATATCTCTCCCTAAATCAGCAGCGCTGTCCCTACACTGTCTAATCCGGAGCGACTGTGTCCAAGATGGCGGCGCCCGGTTTTAAATACTCAAGGTGATGCTGTGCGGCCAGCCAATCACTGTAATGCCCACAACCAACATGGCTGCAGCATTACAGTGACTGGCTGGCAATCCCTGCATGTTCATTGGCTCTGTAAAGAGCGCCAAACATGCAGGGCGGAGACCCGAGCTCCCGCCCGAGTAACCCGGAAATGCTCGGTGCTCGCCGAACATCCCGAGTAGAGTGATGCTCGGGCGAGTACCGAGCAGTGTTGAGCATGTTCGCTCAACACTAGTCTCTATCATTAGAGATGTCATTCAGATGCTCCCACACTCTCCTCTAATCGCCACATTTCTCTGATCGTTTACCTATATACTCCTTTTGGCATATGCAGGTTGCCTTGTATATAACATATTTTGTCCTACAATTAATGAAGCTAGTAATGAAGCTATTAATCAGAAAAGTCTCACATTACCCTTAAAGGATTTGGTCACCATCATATTTTGAAACTCCCCTTTTGTCTACCCGGTAACCACGTTTTATCATTGTGAAGTGACTTCTTACAACCCTCTCACCTATCGACCTACTCTTCCGGTATGTGATCTGTGGTCTTGGTCCAACTGCCTCCTTCATGTAGTTATCCATGCACAGGATCCCACAGTATTTCTCTAATGACCTCCTAACTTGCGGCGCCCCATTATCAAAGGTACCAATCAGTCTGACTTGCTAATTTTTCTGAAAATAAGCAAGAATAAGAAGCATGCTAATATGCAGTGATCACCATATGCAAAAGATAAATGAAAAAATGAAAATTTGTTCACAGAACAAAACCAAAAAATGTTAAAACACAAGTAAAAACGCAGTAAACACCACACTGGGTGGTAACCCATCCAACATCAGACTATACAGGCAAAATATATGTGAATGATACAAAGAATATACATGTGCTGTTTCTGATGATCAAAGATCCTTTTGATACTGAACTCCCCACACTAAATAAAGAAACCAATAAATGTTGTAGTTATGGGGCATCAAAGGCAACTTGATGCCAGATGGCTGAACACAGACCTGCAAAACTAATGCAAACGTAGATGCATGTCTGTGCACAACAAGGCCTGTTCAGCAATACATACCCAGCAGAGACCCATCAAATGCAGATGTATCTTGTGAACCAGAACCCTGTTCAGAATACCTGGTCAGCCCATGAAAGACTGTCTCAGCTGGACAGACAGTTGCACTGACCAAAGTGCCCCATAAAATCATAAAGACATAATCAGGTAAGGAGGAAAAAAAAATCACAAATGGATGTGGATGTGGAAAGGCAAACAAACTTCCCTACGCGTGTCGCCACATAAGTGGCTTCATCAGGGGCCTGTCATACTAGTACTTGCTAATTTTTCTCCATTCCCTTCTTTCTGATGGCTAATGGATAATGATGAGTGAGTACCGTAATATTCGTAATCTCTATACTCGTAACGAGTACTTTGTAATAATCGCGTATTCGTTCCGAATAGCGAGTACAATGTAAGTCAATGGGAAATGCGAGTAATTTTCTGCTGGACCCTAGAAAGAGGTCTGGAGGCCTGAGGAAAAGGCTGAAATTGATGGGAAAGTGATGAAACAGAATGGGAAGAGCCTGGAGAATATGCCTGCATGGATTTCTGACTCACATATGGTTTCTGGGAATAAGTTAGTCGCAGTATTACGCCACTTTTACAGACATACAAGAACAACTACCAAACCTAACCTAAATTGCATTTAACAGGCCAAAAAGGTTAAGAAACAGTTTTTCCTGCATAATCACTTGTATATAAGGCTAAATAAACCAGAGAAATAAAAAAATATCCTTTTTAGCCTTTGTTCACACATACTGTTGTGGCTTTTTTTTGCCTTTTACAATTGGGAGGGCCCTGACTTATACATTTTGTAGGTCCCGCTGTCATATATCATTTTTAGTTCGCTATTCCCCAGCACTTTACAAGCACAGCTAGAACGTACTAGTAGGGAGGTTGATCTTTAAACTGAGAGGCCTCATGTGGCTCTGTAATAAAAAAAAATAGGGCGGTCCCTCCATCATTGACACTCAGATAGTGGAATACAAATTCCATAGCAGTTTACAATGTACCCATTGTAGCCTTAGGCTTGACCCTCCTCCTCCACCACCATGTGATACTGCGACCCAGAGGGCCTGCAGTAGGCAAGAAAGCAGAGTATTGTGAGAGCCCTCGTGTGGCCCTGTAACATACATTTTAAAGTGCCCTCCTATCAAAATTTTGGAGGTGCCTACTGTGTACATTTGGGAGACTTACTTGGGACACTTAGGACACTTGCGACATTTGGGACACTTATTCATATTGTAGGGCCCTTGTTATTCTTTAACTAATTTAAGGGCAGAGACTACAGAGAAAATGGGCAAGAGATATGGAGTCATGGTTGACGCAGGAAGCCCCCATCCCAAGGGACTACAATCACAAATAGTAATTAGGCTGGAGTAGGAATACTGTCCTTGTTTGTCCACTGTGCAATGTGCATAGGATTTGTAAAAATTAGTGCTATGGGCTGTGTCATGGTTGACTCACTATTTTGGCTGTGCCTGTGACAGCTAGCTTGGCTTGTGCAATAAACATCTGAAAATCTGTCAGCAAAACGCAAAATGCCAAAAAAGCCTGTTGTTAAGGGACGTGGTAGTGGTGTTGTCAGTGCTGCGCGAGAAGGCACTCAGTCTGTGTCAGGTCAGAAAAAGCTTGATGCATTCACTATGTTCCTGGAAAAATCTGGAACGTAAACGTGTGTGGAAGCCAGAAGAGTGAGAGCAGATTCTGCCTTGGATAGCAGACAAGGCCTCTACGCATTTGTCAAGCAGCAACAAATCTTCCAAGACCACATAGTCTACTGTGGATACACAGAAAGCTGGCCCATCCAATCCTGAAGCTGGTTCTCCTTCCTCCCGCCATTATCAGTCACAGGAGACATATGACCCCAAGCTTGGGCACTCCGAGGATCTGTTTG
The DNA here is from genome assembly GCF_046119375.1 of Phyllobates terribilis. Classification (NCBI taxonomy): domain Eukaryota; kingdom Metazoa; phylum Chordata; class Amphibia; order Anura; family Dendrobatidae; genus Phyllobates; species Phyllobates terribilis. The sequence goes on along the minus strand of NW_027362772.1, from coordinate 192,013,808 downwards.
GTACGTATCCTTGGGTTGATTCTGGCCTATCACCGTGCACCATTGAAGAGGGACAAGAGGAGGTGGCGTGCGTTGATGCTAAAGTATTTGAGGGCCTACGGCCAGAAGAAAGCCACTTGGAGGAACGTCATTTACTGTCTCCAGAGGTGGAGGCTGATGATGATGAGACACAGTTGCCATCAGGTCAGCCTACAATGTCAACTGGGAAGGAGGATGAGATGGAAGACGAGGTAGTCGATGATGAGTCTACTGATCCTACCTGGCCCGTTGGCATGCATAGCTATGACAGCAACACAGAGGAACATGGATAAGTATCACCAACATAGGCACCAAGGGGTTGTGGTGAGTGAGAACTGGGTCAACTTTTCCCAACAGCACCCCCCGCCAAGTCAGGGCAAGGGGGCGTTCAGCTGCTGTGTGGAATTTTTTTTTTCTCTGAAAGTCCTTCAGAGAAAAACATTGTTGTCTGTAGCATCTGCCATACTAAGTTGAGCAGAGGCCAGGGCAAAGGCAACCTGAGCACCACCAGTATGAGAAACCACATGGCAGCCAAGCAGCCCAGTAGGTGGGCGGAACACCAGGGTACCAAATTTTTCTCTGCGGGTCAAACTAATAATAATAATACTAATAATACTCTTTATTTATATAGCGCCAACCTTTTCCACAGTGCTTTACAATTCAGAGGTTCATATTCAACAGTCATAAGTAACATAGCTAAAGATAATACAATAATTAAAGCAAAAATAACGACGACCCTGTTCGTAAGAGCTTAAAATCTACAATGAGATGGGGGTGACACAAAATACAGGGGCTTATTTACAATGATGGTGCAGCCATCTTGAGGGGATGAGGAATAGATAAAGGCTGCATGAGCTCATCACCAGCCATAATCTGTAGTGCTTTTGGGTTCGGTGGAGACTTATACCATGTCACCAGGGCTATGTCCTTCAGAATCTGCTGTTCAGGAAGCAGGCGCTCATACCTCCTGCACACAAGATGCGGTTACTCACACACCACAAACATCAACCACATCCACTTCCTTGTGTCAGCAAAGCGTCCAATTGTCCATGCCTGAGAGCTTGGAAAGAATGTGTAAATACCCAGCCACGCACACACAGGCACAAATACTAAACTCGCAGATTGCCAAATTGCTAGCTGTAGAGATGTTGCCATTTAGGCTTGTGGGAACACAGTCTTCTGTGATCTCTTGGCTGTGGCTGCCCCACGATACAGTGTTCCCAGCCTCCACTATTTTGCCCGGTGTGCCGTCCCTGTGTTACACAAGCACATATTAAACAATCTGAACCATGCTCTCACCAACGCCGTAACTGGGAAGGTCCACCTAACAGACACCTGGACAAATTGATGTGTACAGGGACGATACATTTCTGTCATGGTACACTGGGGGAACCTGGTGGAAGGTGGGACAAAGGCACAAACTGGAACATCACACATCCCACCCACGCTAAGAATAGCGGGCCCAACTTCTGTCAGGGTTTCCACCTCTTCATATTCCACTTCCTCTCTCCCCTTCTCCTGCTCCTCATCCTGGGACCTGTTTAGCAGTGCATCGGCAAAGTGGCAAGACGCTCTGATGAAGCTGATCTGTTTAGGTCAGAAAGTACACACTGCAACAGAGCTGTGGCAAGGTTTGAAACAACAGACTGATCAGTGGCTCTCCCCGCTGCACCTCCAACCTGGTCTGGTCGTCTGCGATAATGGGCGTAACCTGGTGGCGGCTTTAAAGATGAGTAAGCTGGTACAAGTGCCATGCATGACTCACGTGCTGAACCTAGTTGTTTGTGGGTGAGAGTGATGAGTTTATATTGGACCCTGTAGCAAATGGGCAACCAGTGTAATGACTGGCACAAGATGGAGGCATTGGTGAAGCGGCTGAACAGAAATACGACCCTGGCTGACACATTCAGGATGGATTGAAGTGAAGAAAGTTTGGTAAGAGGGAGACCGATCAGAAGAGAGTTGCAATAGTCCAGACGAGAGTGAACAAGACCGACAGTAAGAGTTTTAGCAGTTTCAAAGGTGAGAAAAGGGCGGATTCTGGAGATGTTTTTAAGGTGCAGGTGACAAGAGCGACCTATACTGGTTGGCCACCTTTCTCAATCCACGGTACAAGAAGAAATTTCCTTCTCTCCTTATGGAGTCAACAAAGAGTTTTACAATTGAATTGTTCAAGAGGGCCATTGTAGATCAGTTGCTAAAAACATCACCCTCAGACAATGCTGGAGGCAGAGGTACCGTCTCTTTTCAACACCAAGGGATAATGGGGAGAGACATGAACACCAGCTCCAACAGAGGTGGGGGGAAAATGTGCACAAATTGGGCAATTTTCGATAAACTAGCACAACATCAAACGCTATCTGTGCCTGTAACAATGGTAAAGAGGGATAAGTTTCAGAACATGGTCAAGGGATACATAAGTGACCATACGTGCATCCTTCCTGATGCTTCAGTTCCCTTTAATTATTTGTGGTTTAAGCTGAGCACTTGGCCCGACCTCTCCTTATATGCCTTGGAGGTGCTGGCCTGCCTGGCTGCTAGTGTGGTGTCAGAGCGTGTTTTCAGTTCCGCTGGGGCAATCATCACTGATAGGCGCACACGCCTCTCCACGGAAAATGTAGACAGACTTACTCTGATTAAATTCAACAAGGACTGGATATCTCCACAGCTTGTAATCCCTCCAGATGACAGCAATCCAAACTAAATTCACCAAAAATGCAGATTCATGCTACTGTTGTTAATGTCACCCCCTTCCCATAAGAACCCTTTTCCTTCCTTCGTCAACCATGACTCAGCCCATAGGGCTAATTTTTACAAACCCTATGCAGATTGTGCAGTGGACAAACCAGGACAGTATTCCTACTCCAGCCTAACTACTATTTGTGATTGGTGGCCCTTGGGATGGTGGCTTCCAAAATAGTTGTTAAAATGGCCTGGTGAGTGCTTTGTAGCAGGCAGTAAGAAATGTTTGGACTACTGCTTTGCGTAGGGCACCAAACACCTTTTTAAGTGGACTAATGTGGAAAGAAGAAGCCAGGCTCTGACCCCTAAAACAGCAAGGAAAATAGACCGGTGCTAAAAAATAAAAAAAAATAAAAAAGGCAGCACAAAATGCTACTACTCTGTGTGCTGGAAAAATATTGCTTTGCCTCTGACAAGAGCTGTTTTAAGATGGACACTGGAAGATTACTTTAACCTCTCCTTACCTAATACACAGTCTCTCCGTCCCTGTATTCTGACTTTGTTGTGTGCCTTCAGCTCTGAAAAGAGCTATTTTTTTGGTGGTATTATGGAGCTAGTGAGCGGCTCCTTTAAACACAGAACTAGTATACACTGCAGGTAGCCCTTAAAAGAGCTTTTGTTTTATCAAGAGGCCTAAACACTCTCCCTAGCAGCTCAGCAATCTCTCATTATGCTTATAGAATGCAGGCTCCAGACACAGTGTGCACAAAATGGCAGGGCTTAAATAGACGCTATGATGCTGGGCGGCCAGCCAATCACAGTAATGCCACAACCAAGATGTCTGCGGCATTACTCTGATTGGTTAAGAAGACCAGCATGTTTAGTGTCAGCAAAGAAGGCACCAAAACTGCAGGGCGGGACATCCGAATATAATGAGGCGAGTACACAAATACTCACAGAATAACGAGTAACCCGAATACTGTACTATCCGTGCGAATAGCGAGTAGTAACGAATACTCGCTCATCACTACTAATGGACTTTTTCTGTCTTGTTGGAGTGCAAACTGATAAGCCCTCTTTAGGATCCAGTCTGGGTACCCCCTAGCCGCCTGGAATCTTTTCCTTAAATCCTTATCCTGCCTTACAAATTCCACCTCTGTTGAACAATTGCATCTTAGTCTCATATACTGTACTCTTGGAATTCCCTTCTTCAGTGGGAATGAATGGTGACTCTCCCACTGAAGAAGGGAATTCATAGACGTAGGCTTACGGTAGATAGTAGTACTTAGGATCCCATCTGTCTGCTTTGTAATGAACACATCAAGAAATGGCAACCAATTCCAGTCCATCTCTCATGAGAAAACTGAGACAGAGTGGGTTATCATTAAGTACCTTACCAAACTCAATGAACTTATCCTTTGGCCCTCTCCACAACATTAGTATATCATCGATATACCTTGTCCACAACTCAATGTGGGTAATAAAGCTGGAATTCTTATAGATGAATACCCTTGTGTCCTCCCACCAGCCCAGGAACAGGTTCACATAGGTCGGCGCACAGGAATTACCCATGGCTGTGCTCCTGAGCTGGTGGAAGACCTTGTTATGAAAGTGTAAGATGTTACTCGTCACTACAAACTCAAGCAGATCCATTACCAATTAACTATGTGGTTGGAATTGTATAGCCCTTGATGCCAGGAAATATTCAACTGCCTCAAGCCCATTTTTGTCTGGTATTGAGGAATACAGCGCCTCAACATCGATGCATGTCTTGTTATCCACCTGGATCCTCTCCAGTTTACCCAAAAGATCAAGAGTATCTCTTGTGTACAAGGGTAATGCCTCAACAAAAGGTCTCAATACCTTATTCAGGTATCCCAACATTTTGATTCATACTCTCTACGCCTGCCTCTATTGGTCTACCCTTAATAGGGTTTAGACTTCTATGAACTTTGGTCAGTGCATAGAAAGTCACCATCCTGGGATAAAGGGGAATAAGGAAATCAAACTCACTTTTACTGATGATATTATCCTCTTTTGCCCATGTCAGTATGTCAGAGAGCTTTTTTAGCATGAGGGGAATGGGGTTACTTGCTACTTGCTTATCAAGGAGCAGCCTATCACACACCTCCTTGTACCCAGTAGCATCCATAATGACAATATTACCGCCTTTGTCTGATTTTTTTTCAGTGCCTGCATTTGTTGCCTAGAGAGATTATATCTAGGTGGTCTCAAGTCCAATTCAGCCAGCTCCTTATTAACCTAATTCATGAATACATCTATAGTTGATATGTCACTGGATATTGGGGGCATTTTAACACTAATTTTTGAGGGAGGTGAACGGACCCACTCCGCTTGTATCTGGTGGGTTTTCTCTAATCTACATCAACTCCCTGACATCTGTTAGGAGATCTGTTGGCATGCTAAGGTCCCTACATATCCTTTTATCCTTCTGCAGGAAATGTTTTTGCCACCTCAGCTTTCTTGCGAATAAACTTATGTCCTTTGACCAATCAAAAGGATTAAAATCACTGGTGGGTACAAAAGACAGACCTTTACACATTTCAAAGGGGTTAAGGGGTCTTTTAGACAGATTAATCACCTGTGTGGTACTCAATATTTCCCCCCTTCCATCATCCGATTCCAGAGGGGGTAACTCCTGTCTAAAAATTAGTACTGGAAGAGGTATCCATAAACTTTTCTCCTCTATATCTCCCTCTACACCTTACCCTAAATCTACCTCTGTGTGTTTTGCCTCCTGTCTCACTGTCAGAATGTTCTGTTTCCATTGATGAGAGATCCGTTTCCCTATCTCTCCATTCCCCTCTATCTCCCAAACACTGATAAGCCCTGCTCTCTTTGAAATCTTGTGAGGCTGAGTGCCCACGTAGCGTTTTTCAAGCGTTTATGCTGCGGAATTTCCGCAGCATAAACGCTTGTTAAACGCTAGGTAATCCACACCCCATGGTCCCCAAGGGGATTCCGCATGTTCTATGCACATGCTGCGGATTTTTCCGCAGCGTTTATGCTGCGTACAAAAATCCGCAGCATGTCATTTAATTTTGCGGAAGCGCAGCGGAACTCCCGCCATTGACTTGCATTGAGACGCATAGAAACCGCGACTGTACATTTTTACAAGCGGCTTCTATGCGTCTCTATGTGCGGATGGTACCCAGTTCTGGAGGAGAGGAGACTCTCATCCAGACCTGGGTACCATTCTACCTGTAAAAAAAGAATAAAATAACAAATAAAGTTTATATTCACCTGTCCGGCGGCTTCTCTCTGAATGCCGGCATCGCTTGAGGACCTGCGGTGACGTCACAGTCATGTGACCGCAGGCCCTTCACCGCTCTGTCTCGCGATATGCCGGCAGCTGGGAACCAGACAGGAACGAGCGCTGCTGCCACGCCGGGGCCTCGGGGGTGAGTATAGCTTTATTTGTTTTCATTTTTACGTTTCACACTGTATAAATCCATGCTGTTTGCATGGATTTATATAGTGTGACCTAGTTGTCAAGCACTTTCCAAGTCATGCTATCGCCTGGAAAGTGCTTGTCAATCTGCATGTGGAAATGCATGTGAATCCGCATGTGGATCCGCATGTATTCTGCAGGAAAAACGCATGCACAATCTGCATGTACAATCTGCATGTACAATCTGCATGCGTTTTTTCTGCCAGGGAGATGCAGAAATGCTGCAGAAATTTTCTGCTTCATTTCTGCATCGTGGGCACATAGCCTGAGTCCTGTAGGTGTTGCCTGTGCTTACGTTCCTTCAGATGGTACTGGAACCTTTCTACTGTACCTTGTAATAAGTTCTGCTTGTTTTTAGATTCTGACTCCCCTTGAAACTATTTGGTGATATTAATCTGTTCTTTCAGTTTTTCGTTCAATGAGACTAGGTTGGTTCTCTATTCCTCTAATAACAGTTGCATAAACCTTATTAAACTAGCTGTGGCTTCTTTTTCCCATTTACCTAGAAACTGACTGTTTCTACTGTGTGCTCCTGGATCGAGGGTGTTTCTTAATCTCCGGGGCACAATCCCATTGTTAATATAACTCTGTAAACTCTGAACTTCCCACCAGGAAGCAATTGGTTCCTTGTATAACCTTGTCAGTTCCCTGAATGCCACATTGAACGTAGGGGTATAATGTTTTTGAGAAAATGTTCTGTCAGAGAAAAGATCCTTGGCCTCTGTAAGCCATTGTTCTGTGTTAACTGCTGGAAAACCTGCCATACCAGGCTAATTTAACTATAGTCCAAAGCACCAATTGCAAATTGCAGTCATCATGGGCCCCGATCTCCTCCCTCTCTTGTCCTGACTTTGCACTGAAACATTATAATGATACATTGCAGAGTGCCCTGGATGAAGCTGCTCCTCCTACACTTAGAACAACTCGGCACAGATGGCGACAACCGCAGCACACTCTGCAAACACGTTTCCTACAGCGGTGCTCCAGGTGCGCTGAACGTCTGTGGAGAAAATCTAATCTAGCCAAAGACTTCATCCATTATTAATTTATGGTTAAAACATACAACTCTGCCCTTCACCTCTCCAAACAAACCTTTTTCAATACCCTCATCACCTCACTTTCCAAAATTCCTAAACGCCTCTTTGACACTTTTCATTCCCTCCTCCAACCAAGAGTGAAAGCCCCGACTACCGACCTCAGCGCTGACAATCTGGCTAATTATTTCAAAGAAAAAATTGACCATATCAGACAGTAAATTTTCTCCCAATCCCCTAATACCATGCACGATCCTCCCTCTCACATTACATCTAGTTCACTCTCTGTCTTTGAACCAGTCAAGGAAAAAGAAGTTCTCAGGCTCCTTGCATCTTCTCGCCCTACCACCTGCACCAGTGACCCTATTTCCTCACATATCCTTCAGTCCCTTTTCCTGGCTGTCACCACTCACCTAACTGAAATATTTATTCTCTCTCTCTCATCTGGTATCTTTCTCTCCTCATTTAAACACTCCAGCATACATCAATTAATTAAAAAGCCATCACTCGACCAAAACTGTGCTGCTAACTACAGACCTGTGTCTAATCTCCCCTTCATCTCTAAACTCCTGGAAAGCTTGGTTTACGCCTGTTAAATCCGCCATCTCCTAGATAACTCTCTTCTTGACCCTCTACAATCCGGTTTCTGCTTTTTACACTCCACTCACCCTCACTAAAGTCTCTAATGATCTACTAACAACTAAATCTAATGGTCACTACTCCCTCCTGATTCTCCTGGATCTCTCTGCAGCATTCGACACTGTGGATCACCAGCTCCTCCTCACTATGCTCTGCTCTATCGGGCTCAAGGACACTGTTCTAACCTGGTTCTCCTCCTACCTCTCTGACCGCTCCTTCACTATCTTTTGCTGGCTCCTCTTCCTCCCCTTTTCCCCTTACTGTTGGGGTTCCTCAAGGATCGGTCTTAGGCCTCCTCCTCTTCTCCTTATATACAATCCCTATTGGACAAACAATTAGTAGATTCCGCTTTCAGTACCATCTCTATGCTGATGACACCCAATTATACACATCGTCTCCTAACCTCACCCCTGAATTATTACAAAACACCAGTGATTGTCTTTCCGCCGTCTCTAACATCATGTCCTCTCTCTATCTGAAACTGAACCCGGAAATAACTGAACTTCTTGTGTTTCCTCTCTCCACTAATCTAACAATGCCCAATATTGTCAACTCCGTGTGTGGCTCCACCATTACTCCCCAGCAACAAGCATGCTGTCTTGTGGTTATACTTGATTTAGATCTTTCCTTCTCTCCCCATATCCAATCACTCGTCCACTCATGTCATCTACACCTCAAAAACATTTCTAGAATTTGACCCTTTCTTACCTTTGACTCTGCTAAAACTCTAACTGGCCCTCTGATTCATTCTCGTTTGGACTACTGCAACTCTCTACTAATCGGTCTCCCTCTTACTAAACTTTCCCCTCTCCTATCTGTCCTAAATGCAGCAGCCAGGATCATATTCCTCACCAATCGATACACCGATGCCTCTTCCCTTTGCCAGTCGTTGCACTGGTTATCCATCCGCTACAGAGTTCAATATAAACTCATTACCCTCACTCACAAAGCGCTCCATGCTTCAGCACCACCCTACATCTTCTCTCTCGTCTCAGTCTACCACCCTATCCATGCCCTCCATTCTGCTAATGACCTAAGATTAACATCCTCAAAAATCCGGACCTTCCACTCCCGTCTCCAAAACTTCTCACGTACTGCACCAATTCTTTGGAATGCACTACCCAGGACTCATCGATTAATGCCCAATACCCACAGTTTTAAGCATTTCTTTAGACTGGCCTATCGCCTCACCACACCTATCTAACTACCCCCCCATACAAAACTTCCTTTCAAATCAGGTTCCTCGTATCTTCTGTTCACACACCCCATAACTTAGTAAACTACTGTGTCTGTACTTGTTCAAATACTGGTTTGTGACTGGTTCATTTAGCATTAAGTGATTACCTTTTTATTACACTGAAGGTTGAACGTACAATACAAGCAATTGTAAAAGACACCTTTCGTGTCTCCCCTATTTCCTCATAGATTGTAAGCTTGTGCGCAGGGCCCTCTCTCCTCCTGGTATCTGTTCATTTATGTGATTGTTATTCTGTAATGTCTTTTATTGTCTGTACAAGTCTCTTCTGAAATGTAAAGTTCTGCGGAATATGTTGGCGCTATAGAAATAAAAATTATTATTATTAAGCACCACAATCCATATAATGAACGGATATATAACCTCAGGAATATGATAAAAAAAGCATAGAAGATGTCTATAAAATATAACTTAATTACATCAATAAAATAAAACTCTTTCAACCCTCTGAAGGGGCACACCAAGGTGTATCTGTTTCCCCCCTGACACTCACTGTTGCTTCCTAATCTCTAAACTTTAATTCAACAGTAAAGGTATGTAGAATACAAAAAAGACCCTTCAGGGTCCCTAAATACACTATACACAGGCCAAAAACCAGTATTAGCCTATAAGGATTTTCCCAGCACAAGATTAAACTACATGCATTTAGAAAAATCCCAACAATACATTAAATACCCGAAAGTGACACAGTGCATACAAATAGAAGACATGTATGGATCTCACAATTGTTCACCAGAGGTGGAATCTGTAAGGCATGCCAAGGATTTAAGGAAAAGATTCCAGACTAGGGGGTACCCAGACTGGATCCTAAAGAAGGCTTATTAGTTTGCACTCCAACAAGACAGAAAAAGTCTATTAGCCAATTAGAAAGAAGGCAATGGAGAAAAATTAGCAAATCAGACTGATTGGTACCTTTGATAATGGGACTCCACAAGTTTGGAGGATCTTCGAGAAATACTGGAGGATACTGTGCATGAAAATTGACCTGAAGGAGGCAGTTGGACCAAGACCACAGATCACATACCAGAAGAGTAGGTCAGTAGGTGAGAGGGTTGTATGGAGTCACTACTCAATGCCGGTAAATGATAAAACGTTACCGGATAGACCAAAGGTGAGTTTGAAATGCAGCAGGTGTATAGTCTGCCCCAATATGATGGTAACCAAATCATTTAAGGGCAATGTTATCGGTGAGACTTTTCTGATTAATAGATTCATTAATTGTAGGACAAAATATGTTATATGCAAGGCAACCTGCATATGCCAAAAGGAGTATATAGGTAAAACGATCAGAGAAATGAGGAGAGTGTGGAAGCATCTGAATCACATCTCTAATGATAGAGACACATCTTTGGCCAGACATGTAAATCTGGAGCATGGTGGTGACCATCGAATCATCACATTTATTGGGATTGACAGAATACAACCAGACTTTAGGGGGGTGACATTGACAAGACATTGCTGAGAAAGGAGACAAAATGGATCTTTTGGCTGCAATCTTCTGCCCCAATGGTCTAAATGAGCAATTGAATTATAGCTGCTTTATCTGAATGAAAGTGGGTCTAACGGCAAAGATTAAATGTCTGTAAGGCTATGTGCCCAGGATGCAGAAATGCTCAGGATTTTTTCCTGAGCGTTTCTGCATCTCCCTGGCAGAAAAAAACGCATGCGGATTGTACATGCGTTTTCCTGCTAGGGACATGCGGAAATGGAGCGGTTACCCACTGACATTTCCGCATGTGGATAGACAAGCGCTTTCCAAGCGATTAGCATCAGTGGAAAGTGCTTGTGACAACTAGGTCACACTATATAAATCCATGCAAACAGCATGGATTTATATAGTGTTGACTCACCCCCTGGGACGTGGGGCACTCGGATCCGGGCAACAGGGCAATAATGGGGGTAGTAGTGGCTACCCTGTCCGTGGCTCAGGGTGGTCAGACCAGTGGCAGTCTTCTATATGTTTTGCAATGTCCGACTACGCCACCCGTGGATTGCGGTCAGGGCTAACCGCCGCAGCAGTGCAGACCGCTGGGACAGATGTAAATGTGCAGCACTGAATAGTACAACTCCCCACGGGAGGAGTATGGCCCCAGGGCAGTATATAGATGGATGATGGAGGGGATGATTCCGACCGCAATAGCCAGGAAACGGAGGCCTCTTAAACAGTTCAGGGTCTTTATTAGAACAGGTGAAACGACCCAAAAACAGGCCCGGCTAGGAGGGGGCCTGGATGTCTGAGAACAAGTGGGAAGCTGGCCCTGATCAGGGTGAGGGTGTAGGCCTACCGTGCTCTCTGCACTCTCTCTGGATATTTCCCTCCTCGTGGTGTAATAGCCCACGTTCCTGAGTTCACCGTGTCTTCTCGCCCGTATGGCTGGCGACTTGGGTCCCTTTTTACTCTTGGCCTGGTGCGGCTTCACCGGTCCCTTCTGCTGTGGCGGAACCTCCGGGCTTCTTAGGCCAAAGGACATACAGTCCCCTGCGGACTTGTTATTTGCTGTAGCACTTGGAATCCTAACAGCCTCAGACACCAAAGTCCGGTAGATTAGTTTATCTATCTGCCAGGACAGGCTCGCTTCGCCTCTTGTCCCTGGCTCGTGGCTCTCCTACTGCCACACGGCCTCTTAGGCTGCAACACAACTGTCTGTCCCTGCTCAGGGACACCTCTCAATCCAGAGACAGGTTGTCCAGTTCTCTCTAACCCTGCCCCCAGTTCCAGCTCTTATAGGGGCAGCCTGCTCCCCCTACTGGCCCGGGACAGGAGATGCTGCATGCTAATGGTCCTTGACCAGAGAACCTCCCCCTTGCTCTCAGACACAGCTTTATTATACATTTGTGGCATCCAGGCCAGGGTGACACATTGTGACCCGAAAGAGTGGTAAAAATAAAAAAGTAAATATATACTTACCCTCCGATGGCCCCCGGTGTCCCGCTCACTCCGTTCTCCCTTGCCGGCAACAGTGAATTGAAAGACCTGCCGACGTGAGCGTCGCGTGACCCGTCACATGACTCTGACGTCAGCGCAGGTCCTTCAATTCACTGCAAAGTGCCGGGAAGCAAGTAGGAGCGCAGCGCGGGCCGACAGAAGGTAAGTATACATTTATTTTTTATTTAATTTTTTTTTTACAGATTTTTTAATGGTACCTGGGTGTGGAGGAGAGTCTCCTCTCATCTACACCCGGGTACCATCCGCACATTAGAACGCTTGGATTACGCATCTACATATACAGTGATGCATAATCCATGTGGTCTAATGCAAGTCAATGGCGGCGAAGACACAGCACTTCCGCAAAATAATTGGTAGTGCTGCGTTTTTTTCCGCAATGATAATCCGCAGCGGAAATTTCCGCAGCATGTGCACAGCACATGCGGATTATCATTGGGGAACATTGCTGCCCTTCTACCCTGCGTTTTTAATGCATTTCCGCAGCTGCAAAAACGCTGCGGAAACGCATTAAAAACGCATCGTAGGCACACAGCCTAAAGCTGGTTCTACTGGCAGTAGCAAAAATCATGAATTAATAGCCTTATTAATATTTACATTAGAGCCCTCTGAATGATCATGCAAATAGTCGATGGCTATGTGGCCCAGTTCTATGTCAGACCCAAAAGACCATCTTGATCCTAGAATGCAACAGTGTAGGTATAATCTATAGTTAAGGTAGATCCAAGATAATCTGATAGTTGGACCTACTGTGATAAATTAAATAGTGTTTAATATGTGGTTCCCCCTGAAAAATCATGTGGAGTGAAATAAGCTTTAGCTTTCCCTTATGCCCCGTACAGTTTACGCAATTATCTGGTAATTTTTCCCGTCTGCTTTAAGATAACGGTAGTGATGAGCGAATATGTTCGAAATCCAATCTTAAATGTTAAGTTCAACATGAATGTGGCACATTCGCATTCGTGATCGGAAAGGGGAGCAAAATTTGTTAAATTCGGGAAAATCGGTAACCTTCCGTGAATTTACGTGATTGCGGGCTACTACTGTGTTTTTTACAGTTTTGCTACCATAGTGCTTGCGTATGATGAGCGGGGAGACGTGGCAGATGAGTGGGGCAGCTGGTGAAAGTTCAGAACAGGTCAGATCAGCGGTATGCTGTTTTTTTTTGTTTTTTTCCTTTCCTGTAGGCGGTAACTTTAAGGCTGTGTTTACACACGTTGTGTTTTTTCTGCTGCTAACTTTCCTCTTGCAGGAAAACAGCTCTGTGAAAAAGGCGCGTATTTGCTGCGTATTTTGCTGCATATTTTTGACCACCCATTACTTCCTATTGGGTGAAAAAATGCAGCAAAATACGCAGCAAATACGCACGTTTCTGCCGCAGTAATGCTGAAAGAAGTGACATGCTCTATTTTCCAAATATGCAAGCAAGGCAGAAAATACGCAGCAAACAAAAAGCAACAAGTGTGAACAGAGAATGCAGGTTTCTCATAGACTTTGCTGGTACTGCTAGACACAGATGAAAATTTGCATAAAAATCGACTGCAAAATACGCAGCAAAACACAACGTGTGTGAACATAGCCTAAGTCAGGAAAGCGCGGCTAGCCAATCAGGGCGCAGGAAGCATCCACAGTGTCCCAGACACAAGGGCTTCTGCAATTGGCTGCTGAAATCACATGTCCTCTCCATATAAAAACCGGCCATGTTCCCTCAGCGCCATTTCATGCATGTCACTGAAGGAGATAGACGCTGCTGAGTGTGTTGTGTCCTGTGTAATGAGAGATATTAGCTAGATAGATGGGCGCTTCTGTGGAAGTCAGATAGTGTAGATAAGTCCTGTGCTATGTTCAATCGACCGTGCAGCCTTTTTTTTTGTTTTTGTGCAATTACTGAGATTCTGACAGAAAGAGCAGGGTCTATGGCTCAGAACAGTGCTGTGCATCGGTTGTACTGTGCTCCATGCAGACCTTCAATCTATTTTTGCACTTGCTAATGTGATAAAGCAAGCAAGCAAGCCCTTGTAGGCCACTTTTTGTTTTTGTAGGGTTGAAATTCAGCTATCTGCAGAGCTTGTCAGTGCAGAGCTTCTGAGTGCAGAGCACAAATAAACTTTTTTTTTCCATTTGCTAATATGATAGTGCAAGCTGTGTTAGCCCAGTTTGACATTTTTTTGGTGGATGAACTTCAGTTTTATGCTCAGTAAAACAAATATGTTTTTGCTGTTGCCAGCCACAGTCTAAATGAGCAGCTAGCAACACTGAGATCCATTGACAATATGGAAAGGAGTCTGCTGCTTACTGAGCAGCTGCTCACTGGGGTAGATGCGGGGGAGGTTGGTAGTAGGGAGCTGCAGGACAGTGAGGAAGCTAGCTGGGTGACAGTTAGAAAGTGGGGTAGAGGGAAGAGTGCCAGGGAGGCTAGTCCTGATCTGGCACACCCCAATAAGTTTGCAAAGTTGGCAGATGAGGGGGGTGTCTTTACAGGGGTAGTACTGCTGCCGCAAGGTATGTCCTCTGAAAGCCAGAGGAGTGTCAGCTCCAGTAAGGGGGAAATAGGAGAGCAGGGCAGGCCAGGCAGGTGCGGGTAGAGGGGGACTCAATTATTACGGGAACAGATAGGGCAATCTGTCACTAAGACAGGGATCATCGAACAGTGTGCCTACCTGGCGCTCGAGTCCGGCACATCGCTGATCAGTTTGACAGATTACTGGGAGGGGCTGGTGAGGACCCAGTGGTCATGGTGCACATTGGCACAAACGACAAAGTTAGAGGTAGGTGGAAGGTCCTTAAAGATGATTTCAGGGAATTAGGCTGCAAGCTTAAAGCAAGGACCTCCAAGGTGGTTTTCTCTGAAATACTACCTGTACCACGTACCATGCCAGAGAGGCAACGGGAGATTAGGGAGATAAATAAGTGGCTCAGGAACTGGTGTAGGAAGGAGGGGTTTGGGTTCCTGGAGAACTGGGCCGACTTCTCAGTTGGCTACAGATTCTACGCAAGGGATGGGCTGCACCTCAATGGGGAGGGTGCAGCTGTGCTGGGGGAGAAAATGGCTAGAAGGTTGGAGGAGTGTTTAAACTAGGGATTGGGGGTGTATTCATTTTATAGGTGGGGAAGATAGTGCAGATAGTGACCTGGGCACAAATAAAGAAATTGGGGGTGGGGTTAGAACAGTCACTATAGTAAGAAGGAATAGAGGTACAGAGAGCTACATAAAATGCATGTACACTAATGCCAGAAGCCTCACCAACAAAATGGAGGAATTAGAATTAATTTTGTTGGAAAATAATTATGACATGGTGGGGATATCTGAGACATGGCTGGATGAGAGCCATGACTGGGCAGTTAATTTACAGGGCTATAGTCTGTTCAGAAATGACCGTACAAACAAGCGAGGGTGTGTGTGTGTGTGTTTATATGTAAAATTATCCTTAAAACCCATCTTGCGTGAGAATCTATGTGAATCTAATGAAAATGTAGAGTCCCTGTGGGTAGATATAAGGGGAAGGGGAAAAAATAATAAATTACTGATAGGGGTTTGATTTGAGTCTCCAAAAATAATGGAAGCAGCGGAGAATATCCTCATAAAGCAAATAGATGAAGCAGCGAATCAAGGAGAAGTCATTATTATGGGGGACTTCAACTACCCTGAAATACATTGGGGAACAGAAACAAGTAGTTCAAGCAAAGGTAATAGGTTTTTGACAACTATGAGAGACAATTACCTTTCACAACTGGTTCAGGACCCAACAAGAAGGGGGGCACTGCTAGACCTAATATTAACCAACAGTCCAGACCGCATATGAAATATACGAGTTGGGGGTCACTTGGGTAATAGTGATCACAAAATAATAAGCTTTCATGTATCCTTTAATAAGATGTCTAGTAGAGGGGTTACAAGGACACTAAACTTCAGGAAGGCAAATTTCCAACGGTTGAGAGATGATCTTAGTGCAATAAACTGGGACGATATTCTGAGACATAAAACTACACATTTATTAGCATCCTGAATAGGACCTGTACACAATTTATACCTTATGGGAATAAACATGCTAGAAATAGGAGGAAACCACTATGGCTAAATAGAGCTGTAAGGGGTGCAATAAGTGACAAAAATAAAGCATTTAGAGAACTAAAGCAAGTAGGTAGTGATGAGGCATTAAATAAATACAGAAAATGACCGTATTTTTCGGACTATAAGACGCACTTTTTTCCTCCAAAATTTTGGAGGAAAGTGGGGGGTGCGTCTTATAGTCCAAATACTATATTATTGTATGGCCGCATGGTGGTGGGTGTGGGAGAGCAGCAGCCGGGTATCAGAGGGTACAGGAGGCAGCAGCCGCCTGCTGCTGCCTAGCTATGCCCGCTACTTATGAAAATGAATATTCCCTGCTCACCACACCCATGGGTGTGGAGAGCAATGAATATTAATTTCTCTTAATAGCAGGCACACTGTACCGCAGCGCGGCTCCTGCATCGCTCTGAGGTCAGTGTGCCCACTATTAAAGCTCATGAATATTCGCTACAACCCACTCCCATGGGTTGTAGTGAATATCCATGGTCTTTAATAGCAGGCACACTGACCACAGAGAGGCATTAGGAGCCACGCTGCTGTACAGTGTGCCGGCTATTGAACAGACTGAATGGTCACTGCTCCCCACGCACAGAGTCCCGGCGTGGGGAGCAGTGACTATTCCAGCACAGCGTCTCACACTGTGTGAGGGCGCATGGCAGGGACGCTATGCGCACCCTGCCATGCGTGGTTCACACAGTGAGAGTGTTGGCAGCAGAGCGGGACAGCGCTGGAGGAGAGAGGAGGGGAGTATGATCTTTTTTTTTTTTTTTGCAGGCAGCGTGTTGGGGGCTCAGAGGGTGCCATACATACCAGGATGGGGGCTCAGAGGGGTACCATGCATACCAGGATGGGGTCTCAGAGGGGTGCCATGCATACCAAGATGGGGGCTCAGAAGGTGCCATACATACTAGGATGGGGGCTCAGAAGGTGCCATGCATACCAGGATGGGGGCTCAGAAGATGCCATACATACCAGGATGGGGGCTCAGAGGGTGCAATGCATACCAGGATGGGGGCTGAGAAGGTGCCATACATACCAGGATGGGGGCTCAGAGGTGCCATACATACCAGGATGGGGGCTAAGAGGGTGCCATGCATACCAGGATGGGGGCTCAGAAGGTGCCATACATACCAGGATGGGGGCTCAGAGGGTGCCATGCAAACAAGGATGGGGGCTCAGAAGGTGCCATACATACCAGGATGGGGGCTCAAGGGGTGACATGCATACCAGGATGGGGGCTCAAGGGGTGCCATGCATACCAGTATGGGGGTTCAAGGAGTGCCATGCATACCAGAATGGGGACTCAGAGGGGTGCCATGCATACCAGAATGGGGGCTCAGAGGGTGCCATGCATACCAGGATGGGGGCTCAGAGGGTGCCATGCGTACCAGGATGGGAGCTCAAGGGGTGCCATGCATACCACGATAGGGGCTCAAGGGGTGCCATGCATACCAGTATGGGGGTTCAAGGGGTGCCATGCATACCAGTATGGGGGCTCAAGGGGTGCCATGCATACCAAGATGGGGACTCAGAGGGTGCCATGCATACCAGGATGGGGGCTCAGAGGGTGCCATGCATACCAGGATGGGGGCTCTGAAGGCGCCATGCATACCAGGATGGGGCCTCAGAAGGTGCCATACATACCAGGATGAGGGCTCAGAAGGTGCCATACATACCAGGATGGGTTCAGAGGGTGCCATACATACCAGAATGGGGGCTCAGAGGGTGCCATGCATACCAGGATGGGGGCTCAGAAGGTGCCATACATACCAGGATGGGGGCTCCGAGGTGCCTTACATACCAGGATGGGGGCGTAGAGGGTGCCATACATACCAGGATGGGGGCTCAGAGGGTGCCATACATACCAGGATGGGGGCTCAGAGGGGTGCCATGCATACCAGGATGGGGGCTCAGAGGGGTGCCATGCATACCAGGTTTGGGGCTCAGAAGATGCCATGTATACTAGGATGGGGACTCCGAAGGTGGCATGCATACCAGGATGGGGCCTCAGAATGTGCCATACACACCAGGATGGGGGCTCAGAAGGTGCCATACATACCAGGATGGGGGCTCAGAGGGTGCCATGCATACCAGGATGGGGGCTCAGAAGGTGCCATACATACCAGGATGGGGGCTCAGAGGGTGCCATACATACCAGGATGGGGGCTCAGAGGGTGCCATGCATACCAGGATGGGGGCTCAAGGGGTGAAATGCATACCAGGATGGGGGCTCAAAGGGTGCCATGCATACCAGTATGAGGGTTCAAGGGATGCCATGCATACCAGGATGGGGCATCAGAGGGGTGCCATGCATACCAGGATGGGGGCTCGGAGGGGTGCCATGCATACCAGGATGGGGGCTCAGAGGGTTCCATTCATACCAGGATGGGGGCTCAAGGGGTGCCATGCATAACAGGATGGGGGCTGAGAGGGTGCCATGTATACCAGGATGGGGGCTCAGAAGGTGCCATACATACCAGGATGGGGGCTCCGAGGTGCCATACATGCCAGGATGGGGGCTCAGAGGGTGCCATGCATAACAGGATGGGGGCTCAGATGGTGCCATACATACCAGGATGGGTGCTGAGAGGGTGCCATGCATACCAGGATGGGGGCTCAGATGGTGCCATACATACCAGGATGGGGGCTGAGAGGGTGCCATGCATACCAGGATGGGGGCTCAGAATGTGCCATACATACCAGGATGGGGGCTCCGAGGTGCCATACATACCAGGATGGGGGCTCAGAGGGTGCCATGCATAACAGGATGGGGGCTCAGAAAGTGACATACATACCAGGATGGGGGCTCCGAAGTGCCATACATACCAGGATGGGGGCTCAAAGGGTGCCATGCATACCAGGATGGGGGCTCAAGGGGTGCCATGCATACCAGGATGGGGGCTCAAGGGGTGCCATGCATGCCAGGATGGGGGCTCAGAGGGGTGCCATGCATACCAGGATGGGGGCTCAGAGGGTGCCATGCATACCAGGATGGGGGCTCAGAGGGTGCCATGCATACCAGGATGGGGGCTCAAGGGGTTCCATGCATTCCAGGATGGGGGCTCAAGAGGTGCCATGCATACCAGGATGGGGGCTCAGGGGGTGCCCTGCATACCAGGATGGGGGCTCAGAAGGTGCCATGCATACCAGGATGGAGGCTCAGAGGGTGCCATGCATAACAGGATGGGGGCTCAAGGGGTGCCATGCATACCAGTATGGGGGTTAAAGGGGTGCCATGCATACCTGGATGATGGGTGCCATGCATAAGAGGATGGGGGCTCAGAGCGTGGCATGCATACCAGGATGGGGGCTCAGAGGGTGCCATGCATACCAGGATGGGGGCTCAAGGGGTGCCATGCATACCAGGATGGGGGCTCAAGGGGTGCCATGCATACCAGGATGGGGGCTCAAGAGGTGCCATGCATATCACGATGGGGGCTCAAGGGGTGCCATGCATACCAGGATGGGGGCTCAGGGGGTGCCATGCATACCAGGATGGGGGCTCAGAAGGTGCCATGCATACCAGGATGGTGGCTCAGGGGGTGCCATGCATACCAGGATGGGGGATAAAGGGGTGCCATGCATTCCAGGATGGGGGATAAAGGGGTGCCATGCATACCAGGATTGGATGGGGGCCACTTATACCAGGAAGGAGGGGCCATACATACCAGGATGGAGGATATTAACAGAATTGGGGGACATTACCCCAATACCAGTGTCAACAGCAGACCCCCTCCCCCATAACAGGGCATCATGACCACATTTTTTGCTTACATTTTTTTTCCTATTTTCCTCCTTTAAAACCTAGGTGCGTCTTATTGTCCGAAAAATACAGTAAATAAAGTCTGTAAAAACCAAATCAAAGCATCAAAGCTTGAGACAGAGAAACTCATTGACAGAGAAAGTAAAAATAATCCCAAAATATTCTTTAACTACATAAATAGTAAAAAACTAAAAAATTATAGTGTTGGCCCCCTTAAAAATAGTCTGGGTGAAATGGTGGATGAGGATGAGGAAAAATCCAATGTGCTAACTGATCTTTTTTCAACAGTATTTACACAAATCGCAGAAAGCATGATTAGTGATGACAAAAATTCTCCATTAAATGTCACTTGCTTAACCCAGCAGGAAGTACGGCGGCGTCTAAAAATCACTAAAGTTGACAAATCCCCGGGCCCGGATGGGATACACCCGCGAGTACTGCAGGAATAAAGTAACGTCATAGATAGACCATTATTTTTAATCTTTAAAGATTCCATAATAACAGGGTCTGTACCACAGGACTGTCGTATAGCAAATGTGGTGCCAATATTCAAAAAGGGGACAAAAACCGAACTTGGAAATTACAGGCCAGTAAGCTAAATCTCTACTGTGGGTAAAATCCTGGAGGGTTTCCTAAGAGATGCTATACTAGAGTATCTGAAGAAGAATAACCTCATGACCCAATATCAACATGGGTTTACGAGGGACCGTTCCTGTCAAACTAATCTGATCAGCTTTTATGAAGAGGCAAGTTCCGGACTGGACCAAGGAAATGCAGTGGATGTTGTGTATATGGATACGGTTCCACACAAAAGGTTGATATATAAAATGAGAACAATGGGGATAGGGGAAAATATATATATGTGGGTTAAGAATTTGCTCAGTGATAGGAAACAAAGTATGGTTATTAATGGAACACACTCAGACTGGGTCTCAGTTAACAGTGTGGTACCACAGGGGTCAGTATTGGGCCTGCTTCTTTTTAACATATTTATTAATGACCTTGTAGGGGGCATACAGAGTAGTATTTCAATATTTGCAGATGACACTAAACTCTGCAGGGTAATCAATACAGAGGGGGACAATTTTATATTACAGGAGGATCTATGTAAACTAGAAGCTTGGGCTGATATGTGACAAATGAGCTTTAATGGGGATAAATGTAAGGTAATGCACTTGGGCAGAGGAAATAAAATGTATAATTATATGCTTAATTGTAAAACACTGGGCAAAACTGTAACTGAAAAAGACCTGGGTGTATTGGTGGACGACAAGCTCACGTTTGATGGCCAGTGTCAGGCAGCTGCTGCAAAGACAAATGAAATAATGGGATGCATTAAAAGAGGCATAGATGCTCATGAGAGCATAATTTTACCTCTATACAAGTCACTAGTGCGACCACACTTAGAATACTGTGTACAGTTCTGGTCTCCGGTGTATAAGAAAGACATAGCTGAACTAGAGCGGGTGCAGAGTAGAGCGACCAAGGTTATTAGAGGACTGGGGGGTCTGCAATACTAAGACAGGTTATTACACTTGAGGTTATTTAGTTTGGAAAAACAAAGGCTTAAGGGTGATCTTATTACTATGTACAAGTATATGAAGGGACAGTACAAAGACCTTTCTACTGATCTTTTTACTCTGATGCCTGAGACGGGGACAAGGGGGCATCCTCTACATCTGGAGGGAAGAAGGTTTAATCATAATCACAGACGCGGATTTGTAGCACCCTGAGGACTCGGCTGCTACAGGGGTATTGCACCTCAAACCAGAGGTGTGGTATTCCACTCCCGGGTAAGGATGGAGTGTGGGACTGAGCTCAGTAGGCTGCATGCACTACATACATCCCATTTCCGGGGGACAGAACTACGGTACTCCCACCAAGTAAATGTGCAGGTACGACAGCGTCTGTCCCTGGCTGGAGTGGGAGGGGGGGTGGAACATCCCAGTAGTGTAGGGGCAGATAGGGGGAGTACTCTGGGTAAAGCTAGGAGCCCATTGGGTGCTGGTCACCTGGGCTCACACATAGAGGGAGTATATATGGTGGGCACCATCTTAGGACAGGGTCGAGTCAGCCTGAGGAGAAGCAGAGCAGAGGAGCTCAGCCAGGAGGGCTGACAGGGAGCTGTGGCTCCGGCTGGGCCCAGCTCCAGGGCCAGGCTTGTAGTGGAGAGGAA
This sequence comes from Phyllobates terribilis, assembly GCF_046119375.1. Classification (NCBI taxonomy): domain Eukaryota; kingdom Metazoa; phylum Chordata; class Amphibia; order Anura; family Dendrobatidae; genus Phyllobates; species Phyllobates terribilis. The sequence continues at coordinate 191,991,753 of NW_027362772.1, read as the reverse complement.
GAAGGAAGGCCCAGAGACGCAGAAAAGAGGGAACCCTAAGATCCCAGAATTAAGCCAAAAGGGTGAAGGGTTGGCAGAAGAGGGCACCGGATCCCAAGCTGGCGGAGGCAAAAGTAACCCTTAACCAGGAACCGGAGGTCGTGGTCAAGTTTTGCCACGACCCTCACCACATCCACCAGGAAAGTACACCAAGAGTAGGGTCCGGAAAGCCAGAGAAGGTTTTACCATAGAAGGCCCAAGGGAACCGGACAAAGGTGGATCCCTGGTGGGGACGGCCAGGAGAAAGAGAGTGAGAGGGAAGCTCAGGACCACGCTCCGGAACTGCCTGGGGGTTAGCCGAGTCCCGCACCTGATGAACGCAGTACGGCTCGGGTGGTCACTCCCGGCCGAAGTGACTAAAGCAACATCAGTGAGTAAAAACCCTGAAACTGCATCTCACGTCTCTGACTCTCCTTTCTGCACTATCACTACCTCCATCATCCGCACCAGCTGCCCTGAGGCCATACCCCTCCCGTTGGGGGTTATACCACCATTGCTGCACACATACTACCGGCCTCAGCGGACTGTTCTGCAGCGGCGGCCTTGTGACCGCAAATCAACGGGTGGCGTAGTCGACACTGAGACAACATCTACCAAGACTGCCACACACTTAGTTTGACACCCTGGGCACGGACCGGGTCACCGCCACGAGACTACAACCCTCAAGAGATCCGGCTCCGGGTATCCCTTGAACATGGCCCAGGGGGCGCGTCAACTTTGGCGTAGTCGGCAGGATCACGTGCCCGCCACCACCGGGTACTGCGTGCCTGAAGAAAAGTTTATCTGTACCGTAAGAAGAAGTCTCCCGCCGGTTCCGGAGGGTCCCCGCCATCGGACGCCATCTCGGATCGTTTCCCGCCGTTTGCCCGCCATCTGCAGTCTTTTCCCGCCATCCACAGAGTTTCCCGCCATTGGGAGACGGTTCCCGCCATCTGAGAAGATTTCCCGCCCTGGCAGAGCGGACGCCATTATGGGCGTGCCAGAGGGTGGCAAGAGACTACCTCCCATCGTGGGCCAGGTCCCAAAAGAGCGCCAAAAGCAAAGACCGCCCCCACCAGCAGAGACTGCAATGATAGAGATGTCCATCAGCGTGGGGGGACTGCCCCTGGAACTGACAATCACCAAGTTGCCCCAGGACCGCCCTCAGTGTGGGCGGATCAAGAACAAAAGAGAGAGGATGGGTGCAGCCTGGAAGAGTCTGGAGAGGTCGCACCTGGAGATGGAGGGAGAGTCAGGCAGCACCGACCCCGTGGTCAGGAGCCTGTTGCAAGCCACCACCCCACAAGACCTGGTGGAGATCCTAGCACAGCTCCCCCGAGACCGGGAGCGTGCACAGACCGCACTGGAGGGCCTCGCACGGAGGATGGCCCAGGTGCAGCGAGAAACGATGACTGAGTGGAGTAGGGAGATGGCCCAGCAGGCTGGAACCCGCCAGCGGAGCACGCCACCCGAGACGAGGAGCCTGACCGCCTCTGAGGATGGTGCAGGAGGAATGAAGGCCGGAGACGACGCCGTGGAAAGAGCTGAAGAGACGGAGGCAGGTAAAGGGGACGTCACAACCCCAAGCCTAGAAACAGTGAGCCTGCCCCAGCTCCCCGTCGCAGAGCCCGAAATTCCCCCTACCGTGCCCGTCGCTGCACCGCCACCGCTCCAGACTAGGCCTCAAGTAGGCGCCGCGGCCACGCCCCCTGTGACGTCACGCGCCTCAACCCCCGAGCGCGGCCAAGCAGGAGACGCCACCGGCCTGGTCGCAAGGTCGAGTGCCCCTGGGCGCCGCCGTCTCCACAGTGCCCTTTACCTTTAGAGCACCACCGGCCTGGTCGCAAGGCCTGGTGAATCCGGGCGCCGCTACTACCACCGTGCCCTCAACCCACAAAGTCCTACCCTTGGGTGAAGACCTGTTCGCCCAGCACACTTGCCCGGATGGGCAGCCCTTTGAGTGGCCACCGGAGTACCTCCATCCCCGACTCCGGAAGGAAAGGCCTCTATGTGAGCCTCTGATTCCGGCTCCGGCGCCCGCCAAGATCACCCCGCTCCCGTTGGAGGAGGCCCAATTCGAATGGGACCCCACTGGAGAAAACCTCATCAGCTTCACCCACGAGACCCGGGCGGCCGCAGCCCAGCGAGCAGAGTGCTGCCGGCAACAGCTGGAGGTCTTCGACCGGGAATGGCGAGAGAGGCGGGTCCGCGAGGAGCGGCTGCAAGTCCAGAGTGCGGAGCAGAAGAGCCGGACCAGACGAAACCCCCGTGCAGCCCACGGTCCCCGCGCCACCGGGACCGTAATCAAGTTTCAACTGCAGCACGGGTGGGGTTTTATCCGGGACCACAGAACCCCCGGCGACGTCTTTGTCACCCGCAGGGACGTCGAGAGCCATCTGCCGGAGGGACACAGAGGTCGTGACCTTTACCTGGGTGACGAGGTCACTTTCACCCGGCACCAGTGTGCCAAAGGACCGTACGCCCTTCATGTACACCGGTTGACGGAGGAAGAGCTGCGGAATGAGGAGAATCAAGAGGACCCGGACGGGTTTGAAGGTTACCCGCAGGAAGGAGCAGGAGGACGCCGTTACTAAAGTATGGTAAAGTGAAACTGTACATAGTTACCCGTGAGGGTACAAGAACTGTTACCAGTAAAGTATAGTCCCCATTGGGACCAGCAAGCTGTTACCCGTGTGTCCCTATCCCTTTACAGGCTGAGGACTGTGAACAGCCATTCCTTATCCCCACTGGCCGAGGACTGAGAGCGGCCATACCCTTGTATATAGTTGCGCTTCCTAAAGCGTCCCCTACCGGTTTTATAAGGAACTGTTTTTGTGACTGTTGCACTTTTACCTGGTCACAAGTGCACAGTGGCCAGAAGAACAAGAACATTTTATAGGAAGAGTTTTATATCAAAAAGTCTTATAATATGAGAAGTTACCCGTAATGTTATGTTGCTGATAATGTTTATAATGTTTTATATATTCGTGTATGTTTTGAAAAATTTTGTATGTTTGCATGTTTTGCTCTTTTACAGCCCGAGGACGTGCTGTGATTTACCAGGGGGGAATGTAGCACCCTGAGGACTCGGCTGCTACAGGGGTATTGCACCTCAAACCAGAGGTGTGGTATTCCACTCCCGGGTAAGGATGGAGTGTGGGACTGAGCTCAGTAGGCTGCATGCACTACATACATCCCATTTCCGGGGGACAGAACTACGGTACTCCCACCAAGTAAATGTGCAGGTACGACAGCGTCTGTCCCTGGCTGGAGTGGGAGGGGGGGTGGAACATCCCAGTAGTGTAGGAGCAGATAGGGGGAGTACTCTGGGTAAAGCTAGGAGCCCATTGGGTGCTGGTCACCTGGGCTCACACATAGAGGGAGTATATATGGTGGGCACCATCTTAGGACAGGGTCGAGTCAGCCTGAGGAGAAGCAGAGCAGAGGAGCTCAGCCAGGAGGGCTGACAGGGAGCTGTGGCTCCGGCTGGGCCCAGCTCCAGGGCCAGGCTTGTAGTGGAGAGGAAGAAGGAAGGCCCAGAGACGCAGAAAAGAGGGAACCCTAAGATCCCAGAATTAAGCCAAAAGGGTGAAGGGTTGGCAGAAGAGGGCACCGGATCCCAAGCTGGCGGAGGCAAAAGTAACCCTTAACCAGGAACCGGAGGTCATGGTCAAGTTTTGCCACGACCCTCACCACATCCACCAGGAAAGTACACCAAGAGTAGGGTCCGGAAAGCCAGAGAAGGTTTTACCATAGAAGGCCCAAGGGAACCGGACAAAGGTGGATCCCTGGTGGGGACGGCCAGGAGAAAGAGAGTGAGAGGGAAGCTCAGGACCACGCTCCGGAACTGCCTGGGGGTTAGCCGAGTCCCGCATAGTGTTGAGCCACCCCCGTAGTGTTCGAGTTCGGTTCGGTTCGTCGAACACCCGTGTGTTCACCGAACTGTTCGTCGAACTGTTCGTCGAACACCTTCGAACACCGTTAAAACCAATGGCAGGCAAACAAAAACACATAGAAACACATAGAAAACACCTTCAAAGGTGTCCAAAAGCTGACAAACTGCTCAGAAGACACAACTAACACATGGAAAAGTGACAAGTACATATAGTCATGCGAAAATAAAAGAGGTGGAGGAGTAAAAGGAGGGGGAGACACAGATATAGGCATGTCATGCCCTTCTAAAATCCAAAAAGTGAGAAGCCGACACGGCCAGTCCGCTCCTGCCCGTGCCACCTCCGTGTCGCCGGGTTTGTGCCAGAGCCGTGGTGAACCCTGATGGCCAGCCCCCCTCTCCCAATACTGGTGCCTGTCCGCTGGTGGGTCGAGCGAGCCCCCCTGTGGTGGAGGCAGCTCTAAGCTTTTTAATTTAAATTGTCTCTCTAATTTGAATGAATACACTTTAAATCCATTTACAAGGATCTATTGGAGGGCAAGTCTCATGCCAGCAGCCGCGTAATTCCAGCTCCAGTAGCGTCCACTAAAGCTGCTGCAGTTAAAAAGCTTTTATAAGGATCGAGCTCGGCTGTCCACCGCAAGGCATCCTACTGCCAGTCCCAGCCCCTATGCCTTGGGGTGCCTCCTGATGCTCTTCACTGAGTATCCCGTGGTCCCGAAGCATTTCCTTTGAAAAAATGAAGTGTCTAAACTACAGGTGGTGTAGCTTGCTTAACAGCCGGGATAATCCGCTGACTAGCAGACACTGCTACTAGGCACAAAGTATTTCCTGGGCTAGATGCAGTTAAAAATTTGTAATTAGATACTCTCGTTGGATGCTGAGAAAGCATTCCATAGAGTCTCCTGGCACGCCATATATGATTCTCTTAAAAAGCTTGGGGTAGGGGTCTAGGGGACCCTTTTATAGCCAAAATCACGGCCCTGTATCGCAATACGTCACCTAGGCTGAAGATAAATGGAACTGTAGCACCCTGAGGGCTCGGTTGCTACAGACGTATTGCACCTCACCCAGAGGTGTGATATCTCACTCTCAGGTAAGGATGGAGTGTGGATCAGGACCCGACACCTGCATGCATTACACCACATTGCCGTGGGGCAGGGCGACCAATATGCCCCTGAGATGGGCACGACAGTCCCTGTCCCTGGCAGGAGTGGGGGGAGGGAACACTGAGGAAGGGGAACCCTGTAGTGCAGGAGCAGGGAGGAAGCAGTTCCTGGGTGCATTGAGAAGGGAGTATAAAAGGTGGGCACCATCTTAGTTCAGTGCAGAGAAGTCTGAGCAGAAGTGGCAGGGAGCAGGGGCTCTGCATGAGCTCTGCTCCGGAGGCGGGCCTAGTAACAGAGGCCCAGGCCTGGAAGAGGGAGAAGGAAGGAAGAGGAGCGGAGAAGGCTCCAGGAACGAGGAATGAAGGGATCCCAGGGGTGCGGACGGGCGAGTCGCCACCGCACGCCCGAATCCACCTGCGTGGAGGGGTCAGGCCAAAGGGGGAGACCGGTCCCCGAACTAGTGGAGGCAGGAAACGACCCTCAGCTAGAAACCGGAGGCTCTGACATTTTATGTGGCGCAGCCCCTCGCTACACCCGCTAGGAAGGCACCACATAGGGTCAGGGAAACTGGCGCCAAGTTTACCAAGAGGAGGCCCGAGGCAGCCGGACAGAAGTGTTGGTAAGAAAGGCCAGACAAAGGACACACAAAGGGGGTCCTGTGAAGTGCTCCAAAGTTATCTGGGAGTTGTCTGAGCCCCTCACCTGGTGAGCACAGTACGACGTGGGCAGCCGTTACCTGCAGACGTGGTCTGGATAATAAGAACTGTGAGTAAAGGCCCTGGACTGCATCACTGACTCCGTGTCGTTACTGCTGCTGCCCTGCACCATCACCCCCATCCTCCGCATACACTGCCCTGAGGCTATACTCCTCCCGTGGGGAGTTATGCTACGCTCTGCTGCACCCACAACACCAGCCTCAGCGGTCTGCCCTGTAGCGGCGGTTCACTCTGACCGCAATCCACGGGTGGCGTAGTCGGACATTTACACATCAAAACCACATAAATAGTTCCGCCACTGGTTTGACCGCCCTGAGCCACGGAACCGGGTCGCCGCCACGAAGACTACAACCACCAGCATCCACCAAAAAGGGTCCGGCTCCGGGTGTCCCAAGGCCCAGGGGGTGCGTCAGAACATTTTCATCACCTTTCACAATCACCAATGGGACAAGGCAGGGATGTCCTCTGTCCCCTCTCTTATACATCCTAGTGACGGAGCACCTGCTCTCATCAATTCGCCATAACCCCAATATTAGGTGGATTGAGGTGGGAGGCACCGAGTACAAGTGCTCTCTATTTGCTGATGATGTCCTAGTATATATCACTCAATCACATATATCCATCCATGCTGTTATGGCTGAAATAGATCACTTTGTTACATGGTCAAATTTTAAAATCAATGCAGCGAAGTCTGAGGCCCTCGATGTCTCCCTCCCCAAATCCATATAGGATTCCATCCAGTCCAACTTTCCCTTTGCCTGGCCCTCACAGGGTATCAAATACTTAGGAATTCCTATTCATAGAGACCTCTCCCATCTATGTTATCTTAATTTTGGGCCCTTTATTGAACAATTCCATACAGACCACGGTTGGCAAGTTAGAACTGTAAGATTCACTACGTGAACCGCTGGTGTTTTGTGGAAAAGCACATGTACACCGCGTTCCAAATTATTATGCAAAAAGTGTTTAGGAGTGATAAGGGAAGAATTTGTTTGTTTGTCAGTTAAACTCATTGATGGTGATGTGTGTCAGGGCTCTTTATATCACTGTAAGCAATTGCAGACACCTGTGCTAATTAGTTTGGCAGGTGTGTCCAATGAAAGGCAAGACTACTTAAGAAGGCTCTCTCACATTATTAAGCAGCCTACATTTTCTGCCAAAATGGGAAAGAAAAAGGATGTGTCGGCTGCTGAGAAGCAACAAATTGTGGAGTGTTTAGGTCAAGGCATGACTACAATCAACATTGTGCGATGATCAGGATGAAGTGTCTTGGCAATCAAGAAGTATGTAGCTGATTCACAGTACACACGTGTGCGTGCTGATAAGGGCAAATTGAGGACTCTTTCCTACAGGCAATTACGTCAGGTTGAAAGAGCAGCGGCAAAAAAGCCTTGTCATAGCAGCAGACAAGTTTTTGAAGCTGCTTGTGCCTCCAACGTCCCCCGAACAACAAGATGCAGGGTCCTTCAGAGGTTTGCAGCTGTGCATACGCCATCCTGTCAACCTCCTCTATCCACTTCACACAAGCAGAAACGGCTCCAGTGGGCCAAACATTACATGAAGACTGATTTCAAAACTGTTTTGTTCACGGATGAGTGCCGTGCAGCGCTCGATGGTCCAGATGGATGGAGTGGAGGATGGCTGGTTGATGGACACCCCACGCAAACACGGCTACAGCGCCAACAAGGAGGAGGTGGAGTAATGTTTTGGGCTGGAATCATGGGGAGAGAGATTGTCGGCCCCTTTAGGATCCCTGAAGGCGCTAAAGATGAACTCCATAATGTATGTGGATTTTCTCAAACAGCACTTCCTGCCATGGTTCAAGAAGAAGAACCGTGTATTTCACAGCAAGATCATTTTTCTGCATGATAATGCACCATCTCATGCTGCACATAAAACATCTGCATCTCTGGCTGATATGGGCATAAAAGGGGACAAACTTATGGTGTGACCCCCATGCTCCCCTGACCTCTACCCCATTCAGAACCTTTGGAGCATCATTAAAAGGAGTGTCTATGATGGCGGGAGGCAGTTCACATCTAAGCAACAGCTCTGGGAGGGTATTCTGTCCTCATGCAAAACAATTGAAGCAGAAACCATCCAAAACCTGACAAATTCAATGGACGAGAGAGTTCAGAAGCTCCTTTCGAACAAGGGGTCCTATGTGAAAATGTAACATCACCTAGAATAAAGTTTTGAGTTGAAAACTGTTTGATTTCAGTTTCTAACAACCTGCTAATGCTTATAATTTCAAAAATGACCATTTTTTTGGTCTTTATTAAAATGAAAAGGTTGATCGAAAAGTTTGGGGGATCTAAGAGTGTGGCAACCCAGTAGTCATGATTACTTCGAATTCTGACAATATGAGGGTCATGCTGCAGGTAGTGCAGCAAGAAGGCACTTATGTGTCTTGCGCATCTCGGAGCCCCAAAATTATTTTCCGGGCTAGATGCAGCTAAAAATTATTTTTAATTTTAAATCTGGTGGAGCTTATTATAGATGGCCTAATAGGATCAGTGCTGCACACTGCTACAAAGCCCAAATTATTTTCCAGTCAAGATACAGATAAACATGATTAGTAATTTGAAAGCTTAAAACGTTTGGTAGGGTGATTTTAACCAATCATCAAGCTTTTACTCTCCCCAGGATGACACAGGGGTAGAAAAGTCGTTTCGGATCCATGATTTGTTCATCTTTATGAACGTGAGTCTGTCTACATTATCAGTGGAGAGCCGCGTGCGCTTATCTGTCAGCACACCACCAGCAGCGCTGAACACACGTTCAGACAGAACGCTGGCTGCGGGGCATGACAAGATCTCCAAGGCGTAAGTGGCTAGCTCCGGCCATTTATCCAGATTGGAAGCCCAAAAAGAGCAAGGGTCCAGTGACACAGTCGTGGCTTCAATGTTTACTTGGAGATACTCCTGTACCATCGTCTCTAGGCGTTGACTATGTGTCAGACTTCTTGTCTCCTGTGGCCTTGCAAAGGATGGGCTAAAAAAGTGGTGAAATGATTCCGCAAAATTGATGTTACCAGCAGATACTGTGGTTCTGTTACGGTTTGAGTGCTGAACACTTGACGGTCCCACGGTTGGCAAGTTGGAACTGTGAGATTCACTACGTGCACCACTGGTATTTTGTGGAAAAGCACATGTAAGATTCTGCAACAGTCTCTGCTGATACTCCTGCATGCGTGCATCCCTTTCTATGGCAGGAATAATTTCTGCAAATTTACTTTTGTACCGGGGATCTAACAGTGTGGCAACCCAGTAGTCAGGATTATTTCTAATTCTCACAATTCGAGGGTCATGTTGCAGGTAGTGCAGCAAGAAGGCACTCATGTGTGTTGCGCATCCAGGAGCACCAAGTCCCTGTTGTGTTGGTGGCGAGGTAACAATCATGCTTCCTTCCTCTGTCCTCTCCCCCCAACCTCGCACAACAGAAATGTGATCAAGGTCTCCCTCATCTGATGAGTCTTCCATCAGTTCGTCCTCCACTTCTTCCTGGGCTCCTGCACCTTCCTCACTAGTTTGGCTGCTACCATGCGCCCTGGTAAAACCATCTCCCCTACCCTCACATGCCTGCCGCCTTGGTGCTGCCGACCTTCTGGACCTTGCAGATGTTAGCCCTTCCGCATACAACTCCTCCTCCTCTACTTCCTCCACCTCTTGTGCCACCACCTGACTCCGAATTCTGTTTAACATGTGCTCCAGCATGTAAATCACCGGAATAGTCATGCTGATAATGGCATCGTCAGCACTAAACATCTTCATCGCCATTTCAAAACTGTGCAGAAGGGTGCATAGGTCCCTGATCTGAGACTACTCCAGCGTGATTTGCCCCACCTCTGAATCTCGTTGGCCCAGGCTATACGTCAGAACGTATTGCACCAGGGCTTGTCGGTGCTGCCACAGTCGCTGCAACATGTGCAGAGTTGAATTCCACCGGGTAGGCACATCGCATTTTAGCCGGTGAACTGGCAGGCCCAACGACTTCTGTAGAGATGTAAGTCGCTGAGCTGCGGGATGCGAACGGCGGAAGTGAGCACACAGCGACCGTGCCCTCTGCAGAAGGCCATCTAGTCTGGGATAGTGGGCTAAAAATTGCTGGACAACCAGGTTCAACACGTGAGCCATACAAGGCACGTGTGTGACATTGCCCCGGCGAAGGGCCGCACCCAGGTTTGCAGCATTGTCGCACACGGCCTTCCCTGGTTTCAGGTCCAGTGGAGACAACCATTCATGAAATTGGTTCTCCAGAGCTGACCACAACTCCTCAGCTGTGTGACTCACATTTCCCAGACATTTCAATGTAAAAACCGCCTGATGACGTTGAGCCCTACTGCCAGCATAGTAAGGAGGTGTGCAGGATCCCTTCTGCGCAGTTAGAAAGCTTGTGGCATGACCAGACAGGCTTTGGGTGCAGGTGGAAGACCGAGAGGAGGTTGAGGAGGCAGAAGCAGTGGAGGAACTTTGACATAAAGAGGATTGACGCACAACTCGTGGGGACGGCAAGACTTGGACAGCAGCCCCTTGTCCTGCTGTCACCATAGTTACCCAGTGCCCAGTCAGCGACATGTAACGCCCCTGTCCATGCCTACTCGTCCAAGTGTCTGTGGTGAAATGCACCCTGTCACACACAGAGTTTCTCAAAGAAGCGGTGATGTTGTGTGCGACATGCTGGTGGAGCGCAGGCACACCTTTCTTTAAGAAGTAGTGCCGACTGGGCATCTGGTACTGGGGCACTGCGACGGACATAAGGTCTCGAAAATCCTCTGTGTCCACCAGGCGGAAAGGCAGCATTTCTGTAGCCAAGAGCTTGCAGATGGTGAAATTCAACCTCTTAGCTTTCTCATGGCTAGGAGGAAATGGTCTTTTACTTGTCCACATCTGAGGGACCGAGGGCTGGCTATTGTGCTTAGACGGGGTTGATAAGGGTGTCCCCGGCAAACTGCCGGTCTGTGAGGAAGATGCAGGCGGACATGTTAGGTTGCCTTCATCCAAAGGTGGTGCTATCGATGTCGGACAGCGCTCAACACCAGCTGGTGTTACCACCTCCAAAGAAAATGATGACCTGCCAATCACGCTGGCTGTTGCGGGTAAAGAGGTGGCAGGTCTGCGCCCCAAAACAGGTGTGACTGCTGTCCCCCCAGTCACAGAGGATGAAGAGGCCGCGGATGCACAAGATATGGCAGACGGTGGTTGGCCCGGCCGGCTAGGCCGCATTGTAGCACACTGAGCTTCCCACTGCAACTTATGCTTCATGTCCATGTGCCGGTTCATGCATGAAGTACTCAAACTATGTATTTTTTGGCCTCTACTTAGCTTTTGCTGACAAATGTTACAGATAACACGAGTTGGGTCATCTTTATCGATCTGAAAAAATGCCCAGGCTATGCAAGGCTTAGCACCCATGCGACCTGAAGAGCCACCACGACTTGTGGTGAGAGGCAGAGTTGTGTTTGAGGATGCAGTTGTTGACGTGCTTCCAGTACTACGTCTCTGTCCAGGAAGGCGCAACCTGACCTCGTCGTCACTAGCATCTTCCTCCACCTCCTCTGCTGACCTCATCTCTTGGCTGACTGTGGGTTGACAGTAAGTGGGATCTCCGACCTCATCATCATCACCCTGTGCGTTATCACACCCGTCGTCCTCAGAGCCAACCTGTTCCTGCCCTGACAAAAAACTAAAGTTGTCGCTCCAATCAGGTATTTGAGTCTTATCATCGTCTTCCTCATTGTCTCCACCAACAGGAGTTACAGTTTGGGAATGAGGGTCTACATTATGGTCAAAACCTTCTGCGTCTGGTCCTGGATCCGACTCATAAAGATTCTGGGCATCAGTGCAGATCATTTCCTCGTCTGGATTCACAGAAGCGCTGGAGTCGACCTCTGATTCCCAGGCTATAGTATGAGTAAACAGCTCTGCAGACTCAACCATCTGTTCTACCTCATACTCAGACGGGCAGCTGGAGATTTGGGAGCTGTGAGGAAGCAAGTGCGATTTGGGTGACACCTTTGAGGACTGGAGTATTTGTGATGTTGAAGTTGATGTGGAGGAGAGCCCACTTAAAGGAGCACTTGATATCCGTTGAAGCACCTGCTGTTTTTGTGCCTCATCTGGAATTTGTAGCGATTGGCGTGGCCGTAAGAAAGGGATCTTATCACATTGTCCGCTAAAAGAAGTAGACATTTTAGTTTGACTGGAAGATGGTCTTTCTTCTGCAGATGTTACTGTTGCTTTAACACCTACCCCACGGACACAACCTTTTTTCCCCTTCCCAACATGCCTATTCCCCTTTCCACCAGCAGCAGGCCTTTTTCCACTCATTTTGGTGGTTAACTAATTCACAACTCTGGAGTTGTTTGCACAAAAAAACAATGGATGGTAACCGAGCAGAGCTGAGTGGCCAAACTGTGGTATTAGGCCAAAACTATTGGCTGGGTTAGATGCAGAAAAAAATTATTTTGAATTTGCAACCTGATGGAGGTCAGTATAGATGGACTAATAGAGAAAGTCCGACACACTACTAGAAGGCCAAATATTTTTTCAGAGGTAGATGCAGAAAAAAATATATTCAGTTTGCAACCTGATGGAGGTCAGTATAGATGGACTAATACAACAAGTCCCACACACTGCTAGAAGCCCAAATATTTTTTCAGAGGTACTGTAGATGCAGATAAAAATTAGTTTTAATTTGCAACCTGATGGAGGTCAGTATAGATGGACTAATAGAGAAAGTCCGACACACTACTAGAAGGCCAAATATTTTTTCAGAGGTAGATGCAGAAAAAAATATATTCAGTTTGCAACCTGATGGAGGTCAGTATAGATGGATTAATAGAACAAGACCCACACACAGCTAGAAGCCCAATATTTTTTCAGAGGTAGAGGCAGAAAAAAATATATTCAGTTTGCAACCTGATGGAGGTCAGTATAGATGGACTAATAGAACAAGTCCCACACACTGCTAGAAGCCCAAATATTTTTTCAGAGGTACTGTAGATGCAGATAAAAATTAGTTTTAATTTGCAACCTGATGGAGGTCAGTATAGATGGACTAATAGAGAAAGTCCGACACACTACTAGAAGGCCAAATATTTTTTCAGAGGTAGATGCAGAAAAAAATATATTCAGTTTGCAACCTGATGGAGGTCAGTATAGATGGACTAATACAACAAGTCCAGCACACAGCTAGAAGCCCAAATATTTTTTCAGAGGTACTGTAGATGCAGATAAAAATTATTTTTAATTTGCAACCTGATGGAGTTCAGTATAGATGGACTAATAGAGAAAGTCCGACACACTACTAGAAGGCCAAATATTTTTTCAGAGGTAGATGCAGAAAAAAATATATTCAGTTTGCAACCTGATGGAGGTCAGTATAGATGGACTAATAGAACAAGTCCCACACGCTGCTAGAAGCCCAAATATTTTTTCAGAGATAAATGAAGAAAAAAATTATTTTTAATTTGCAACCTGATGGAGGTCAGTATAGATGGATTAATAGAACAAGACCCACACACAGCTAGAAGCCCAATATTTTTTCAGAGGTAGATGCAGAAAAAAATATATTCAGTTTGCAACCTGATGGAGGTCAGTATAGATGGACTAATAGAACAAGTCCCACACACTGCTAGAAGCCCAAATATTTTTTCAGAGGTACTGTAGATGCAGATAAAAATTAGTTTTAATTTGCAACCTGATGGAGGTCAGTATAGATGGACTAATAGAGAAAGTCCGACACACTACTAGAAGGCCAAATATTTTTTCAGAGCTAGATGCAGAAAAAAATTATATTCAGTTTGCAACCTGATGGAGGTCAGTATAGATGGACTAATAGAGAAAGTCCGACACACTACTAGAAGGCCAAATATTTTTTCAGAGGTAGATGCAGAAAAAAATATATTCAGTTTGCAACCTGATGGAGGTCAGTATAGATGGACTAATAGAACAAGTCCCACACACTGCTAGAAGCCCAAATATTTTTTCAGAGGTACTGTAGATGCAGATAAAAATTAGTTTTAGTTTGCAACCTGATGGAGGTCAGTATAGATGGACTAATAGAATGATGCTATGCCCAAAAGATTTTACTTCACTAGGTGCAGTAAAAAAATTGGTATTCTATACACAGGTGGTATATCTTGCAACACAGATAGGCTACTCCACTGACTAACACACTCTGCAATAGGCCAAAAAGGATTAGCTTTGCTAGATTCAGCCAAATGCTGTGAAAAAAACTTGCACAGCACTGGCACAGACCTGCCTGGCAAAAACTGATAGGAACTCATGTAACCTAGTCCTGAAAAGGACTGCAATTACAATTAGTCTTTGCTCCCACAACCGATCTATTTAAGAGCACAGACCTCCCTGATAAAAGTCGTAGGAAATGCTGTAACCTAGTCCTTAAAAGGACTGCAATCACAACTATTCCCTACTCCCAAGCTATCTGTATATTTGTGCGAAAATTGGCTTGAAATTAACAAGGTATAGCGCACACAGCAACAGCGGTGCCGTCTAACACGCAGCTGCAGCAGTGAGAAAATGGTGGCGATGGGGAAAATGGCTTGGTCTTATAGGGCAAGGACATGTGACATACACTGCCAATGACACATGCCCTTGCTTGTGTGAAAAAAAGCACTTCGCTCCGTGTGTGCGCTGCTGATAGGCTGACAGATTGCACCTCCCCACTGTAAATGCGGGAAAGAGAAAAAAAAATGGAGATCTTCATTGTTCCTGCAGAGATCCATCCCCTGCCCCTCCCCCCACCCCGCTGTACACTCAAACTGCGTATTAACATTAATTTTCATCATTACTGAGAAAAAATCCAGTTATGATTTTGGTGCACGAACAGTTATCGAACATAACCTCGAACAGCCGAATTTTTCTCAAATTGTTCGTGTTCGCCGAACGGCTCGAACACCGCCCAAAACAGCTCGAATTTGAGATTGGCGAACAGTTCGAGTAGAACAACGCTCATCTCTAGTCCCGCACCTGGTGAACGCAGTACGGCTCGGGTGGTCACTCCCGGCCGAAGTGACTAAAGCAACATCAGTGAGTAAAAACCCTGAAACTGCATCTCACGTCTCTGACTCTCCTTTCTGCACTATCACTACCTCCATCATCCGCACCAGCTGCCCTGAGGCCATACCCCTCCCGTTGGGGGTTATACCACCATTGCTGCACACATACTACCGGCCTCAGCGGACTGTTCTGCAGCGGCGGCCTTGTGACCGCAAATCAACGGGTGGCGTAGTCGACACTGAGACAACATCTACCAAGACTGCCACACACTTAGTTTGACACCCTGGGCACGGACCGGGTCACCGCCACGAGACTACAACCCTCAAGAGATCCGGCTCCGGGTATCCCTTGAACATGGCCCAGGGGGCGCGTCAGATTCTTTACTGTAAGAGCAGTGAGACTATGGAACTCTTTGCCGCATGATGTTGTAATGAGTGATTCACTACTAAAATTTAAGAAGGGTCTGGATGCCTTTCTTGAAAAGTATAATATTACAGGTTATATATACTAGATTCCTTGATAGGGTGTTGATCCAGGGAACTAGTCTGATTGTCGTATGGAGTCAGGAAGGAATTTTTTCCCCCAATGTGGAGCTTAGTGTTTTCCACATATTTTTTTTTGCCTTCCTCTGGATCAACATGTTAGGCTATGGGTTGAACTAGATGGACTTAGCCTTCCTTCAACCTTAAAAACTATGTTACTATGGTACAGTCCACCAAAGATTTTTTTTGTGTCGCAGAAGTGTTACACTCTGCAATAAGCCACCTAGTGCTTTTAGTGAAATTCAGCTGTTTTCAGAGCTTGTGCAGAGTCAAAAAAATCTATTTTTTTCTGTTGCTAACGTTATACACCAGGCTAGATCTGAGTTTGAAATAGTTTGGAGAATATCTCCTATGTTATACAGGCCTCATCCACAGTAAAAAAATACTTTGTTTCCGAACGTTATACAGCAGGGACATCTCAGTTTGAAATAGTTTGGAGAAAATCTCCTATGCTATATAGGCATCAGCCTAAGTAAAAAAAATACTTTTGTTAGTAACGTTAGACAGCAAGCCACATCTGACCTTGTCATTTAGTGCCGCTGAAATGTAGGTGTGTGCAGAGCTGTTGCAGAGGAAAAAAATCTATTTTTGTTTTGCTAATAACGTGCTCCTACTACAGTATCTGAGCAACATGAGTGGAAAAACAGAGGCCGTGGTGGAAGGGGGAATAGGCTTGGTGTTCAAGGTATACATGGGGTAGGTGGTAATGTTAGTGAAAGCACTAGTGAACCAACACCGTCATGTCCTATCAAAAGACAACTGACAACTTTTGTTACTGGACGGGCTACTCTACTCCCTTTCTTTGGCAGCCGCACAGAGATAGGCCTTGTTGATAAGGGCCAGAAAGAGCAGGGGCTCCAGTGGATGGCAAACGCTGCTTCAAGTGGCTTCTCCTCTTATTCCTCCACCTCAACATCACACACAGTACAGACCACAGAGATGGCACCCCAATTACCCTTGCTTCCCACGTGTCACAACTGGCCAACTGCCCAATTGACTGTAGTGAACCACAGATGGGCGAGTCTGTAGAACTGTTAGCCCATTCTATATCATGGGCATCAGAAGTGTATTCCAAACATTCACAGAGTCAAGAAGAGGAGGAAAGCATCTGCACCGATGCCAAAAATTTTGTTTAGGTTGGATTTGGGGCAGGACGGAGTAGGATCCGAGCAGGTTCCTCACGTTAACCACCGGGGAGGGAGGTGATCCCGGTGAGTCTCAGATACCTGATGCTCATGCGGACTGTACTGTGCTGTCAGGGCAACAAGAGAAGGGTCACTCTGAGTTCGATGTATGGGATAACATATTGGATGATGACGAGGTTGAAGATCCTACTTGGTGTGCACCCAGAGTCACGCAGCCAAGTAGGTCATCTGAGGAGGTGGAGGAAGACGAGGAAGTTACCTTACACCCTACGGCGCAGACACGGAGTGATGCAAGCACGAGGAGCACTGCATCCTTAGCCACAACTGTGGCCAGCAGCGGTCGCAGGTCCGCAGGTCCGCAGGTCGCAGGGGTGGAAAGGGTTGCCTAGCCTGGGCCTTTTTTGAGACTCCAAAGGATGAGCCAACTCACATTATCTTATTACTTCATAAGAAAAAAAATCAGTAGAGGGAAAAAGTGCAATAATTTTACTACTACATGCATGAACCTTCACATGCGCATACAGTGGGAATTTCACTGTGCTAAAAAGCAGACCAACGGACCTCAACAACCATAAGCTGCCCCATCAAACGCATCTGCTGCTTCTTCCTCCTCCTCTGTTACCATGCCAAGTATTGGCACGCTGGTCTCTCACTGCAACACTTCTAGTTCTCTACCCACTCCATTCCGGCTGAGTGAGAGCACGTCAGCAGTAGTGGAAGCGGACATGCCTGCTGTGTTTTTTTCACCGAGCACACCACACGTTTCTCAATCCTCCATAACATCTGCGCCTGCACCTCACTCACGGTCCAACAGGTTGTCCGTTTCACCATACTCCATCTTCTCTCAGAACCTTGGCCAGCCCTCGGCCCCGCAATTGTGGTCACATAAAAGATTTTCATCCTACACATGACAAAGCTAAGAGGTTGAACTCCACCGTCTCAAATCTGTTGGCCACGCAAATCCTGCCTTTCCGATTGGTAGATACAGACGGTTTCCCAAAGTTGATGACCATCGCAGTCCCCCAGTACCAGTTGCCCAGTGGCCATTACTTCTCTAAGAAAGCTGTGCCTGCGCTGCACCAGCATGTCACAGACAACATTACCCGTTCCTTGACTAAATCTATATCTGCCAGGGTGCATTTCACCACAAACACCTGGATGAGTAAGCATGGCCAAGGGCGTTACATGTCGCTGACTGGGCACTGGGTGACTCTGGTGGCTGTGGGGACAGGCGGGGAAGGGGCTGCTGCACAAATCTTGGAATCCCAAGGATTGCAGAAGAAACCTCTGTATTTCACACTTCCTCCACTGTTTCTGTGTCCTCCACCTCCTTTAGGGCCTCCACCTGTGCAATCAGCCTCTGCCTTAATGAGACATGCGTTCCAACAGTGCAGAGCGAATCCACCCCACCTCCATAGTGCACAGCCAGGGCTCACCGCAATCAGGCAGTCTTCAAATTAATACACCTTGGAGATCGCAGTCATACAGCTGAAGAGTTGTGGACAGCTCTCGAGGCTCAGTTTCAGCAATGGCTGACTCCACTGAACCTGGAACCAGGGAAGGCCGTGTGCGATAATGGTGCAAACCTGTTGGCGGTCCTATGCCGAGGCGAACTCACACACGTGCCTTGCATGGCTCAGTCCTCAACCTTTTGGTACACCAATTTCTCAGCCACTATCCTGGCCTGGATGAGCTGCTTCACAAAGTATGGAAACTGTGTGCTCACTTCCGCCGTTCGCATCCCTCATGTCATCGACTTGCATCGATACAGAGGTCTTTCTCCATGCCAGTTAACAGGTTGATTTGTAATGTGCCAACACAGTGGAATTCCACTCTGCAGATGTTGCAGGAATTGTCAGCAGTAACAAACCCTGACGCAGTATGCCATGTGATATAGCTTAAGCCAACGCAGTACAGACGTGGGGCATATCACGTTTACAGAGTGGGAACAAATTAAGGACATCTCACCTTTCTGCACAGTTTTGAAATGGCTACTAAACTAGTTAGCGCTGACAATGCCATCATCACTATTCTGGTCACCTTCATGCTGGAGAAGACTTTCAATAGCGTGAGGCAGGAGGTGGTTGTCCCTGAAGAAGAGGAGGATGCGGAAGGGATAAGAATGTCTCAAAGTTCCAGACTATCGTCGCACAGGCTGATGCCAAGTGACCGTGGCTTCCTGCGATCAAGGGGGTTTGGTGATACCAGACATACTGTTATTGAAGGTGCAAGAGCTGAGGAACAAATGGAGGAGAAAGTGGTGATGGGCGAACAACAGTCAGAAGACAGAGAGGATAATGATCCCCTCTCTGTTGAACGTGCTATTGCAGGAGGGAACGAAGGAAACAAGCATCAGTGTTACACAGCCAACAACAGAGTCTGACTTTGGACCACCTGGAAGAGCCCAACATATGAGTGCCTTCTTGATACACTATCTGCAACACAACAGAGTACAAGTCTGACACGTGGAGAACGACTAGAGAGGATGGTGGAGGACTATCTAGAGCTCAATACGAATACAATCAGTTGGGATTTTGACCCTTTTACATTTTGGTCTTCAAAAATGGATGAATGGCCTGAGCTCTCCTGTCACGCCTTGAAGGTTTTATCATGCCCGGCAGCCAGCATTCTCTCAGAACGTTTGTTCAGCACTGCTGGTGGTGTCCTGATGGATAAGCGCACCCGGCTGTCCCATGAAAGTGTTGACCGCCTAACTTTCATCAAGATGAACAAGTCATGGATCTCAAAGGACTTTTGCACCCCAATTGCAGACTGTACAGAGTAGGTGATGTTGTAGTTTTTAGTGTGCTGCATTGATCTTGCGGAATTGCAGCCTGTGATATGGCTTGTGTGCCTGCTCTTGCTGCGGCTGCAGGTTTTAGGCCCTAATTTTTGGAAATGTGGGGAATCCTGATTGGGTCTCCATCTATTGGGCTGGCTGTAGTGGAAGAGGTGTCGGTCCTCATTATACTACTTATACTCTAGTGAAATTGATGGCACTTTGGTTGTTTTAGGCCCAAATGTTTTTAAATGGGAGCAGTCCTGATTAAGTCTCCACCTACTGTGTTGGCTGTAGGGGAAGAAGTGTCGTTCCTAATTGTACAATTTCTACTGCACTGAAATTGATGCCACTTCGGTGGTATTAGACCCTAATTTAGGGAAATGTGAACACTCCTGATTGGGTCTCCATGAGCTGGGTTGGCTGCAGTGGAATATGTTTTGGTCTCCTTTACAATAGTTATACTCTAGTTCAAATAATTTTTTGGTGCAGATATTGATCTCCACACAGGGGTACACAGACCTGATAATCTCAACATGGGTATACAAAGCAGACTGCATCTCAGCTTAAAAATTGTTTTTGGGGCAGATATTCTTCTTCATATAGGGGGAAAAAAGGTTGGGTCCTAGCAGCTTCCTGACCCTCGACTGTACTGTGCTGTCAGGGCAAGAAGAAGAGGAGGGTGACTGAGGATGAGGAATGGGATATCACATTTGATGATGATGAGGTTGCACATCCAACTTGGTGTGAACCCAGAGGCACGCAGCTGAGTAACTCTTCTGAGGAGGTGGAGGAGGAAGACGAGGAGGTTATGTTGCGCCTTATGGTGTAGACATGGAGTGATGCAAGCATGAGGAGCACTGCATCCTTAGCCACAACCGTGACAGTGACCAGCAGCGGTCGCTGGTCTGTAGCTCACAGGAGTGGCAAGGGTTGCCTCATCAGGGCCTTTTTTGAGACCGCAAAACATGAGCCAACTCACTTTACCTGAAAACTTTGCAATAAAAAACTCAGTAGAGGGAAAAAGTGCAATAATTTGACTACTACATGCATGAACCTTCACATGCGCAATCAACATGCGTTACTCTGGCAATCTCACTGCGATAAAATATTGACCTGAACAACCATCAGCTGCCCCATCAACCACATCCGCTGCTTCTCGCTCCTCCTCTGTTACCATGCTAAGTATTGGCACGCAGGTCTCCCACTGCAGAACGTCTGCTTCTCTGCCTGCTCCAGTCAGGCTGAAGGAGAGTCTGTCAGCTGTAACAGAAGCGGACATGCATGCTGTGTTTGTTTCACCGAGCACACCACACAGTTCTCAATTCACCGTAACATGTTCCCCTGCACCTCACTCACGGTCCAGCAGTTTGTCCGTTTCATCGTACTCTGCTCTCTCTCAGCACCGCAGCCAGCCCTCGATTCTGCATTTGTGGTCACGTAAAAAATTGTTTCCTCCCACACATGACAAAGCTAAGAGGTGGAAATCCACCATCTCCAATCTGTTGGCCACGGAAATGATGGTGTCAGGCCCTAATTTTTTGATTTGTGAACACTCCTGTATGGCAGCTTTTTTACTGAGAAGGTAACTTGAGAACCTGAAGGAAACCCCCGCAAACATGGGAAGAACATAAACTACTTGCAGATATCATCATAAAGGAGCAAGCTCGTTGCCTAGGAGACTGACTACCGCTGCTGTCTACCTTGTGAACATTGTGTTGAAGCTTGCAAGCTGTCATGGGTTTATCGTGACAGAGAGGAGCCAGAAGAAGGTGTTGCGTATGCGCTTTTTTTTTGTCCCCCCCATTGAATCCTATGGAGTTCGGTAACATTCGACGAACATTCAATGAATAAATCGGCGAATATCGCAAATTCGGCAATCGTAATCTGATTCGAATATTGAAACATTCGCTCATCTCTAATAACGGCGCTGAGAAAGGGTGAAATGCATGGAACCATAGTGATGGTCCGCAAACACATGATGTAGACTTCGCTTATAGCAGGTGGAATGCAAGTTACCATGGTGATGGCCCGCAAACCGGATGTGCGCAACCGGAAATGACACGGGACAAGAAGGCGTAGCATGTAAGCTAAGTAGCGGCTATGGAGAGGTGCATTGACAGGAACCACATGATAGGAGGTGACGTTTGGGGGTATAATAGGATGTTTATAGTGTACATCATACCCTCATAGAAACGATGCAGGATTATTGTAACTCTATGAGAAAAGGCTAGAAGCGTTGTATATAGATCTATGAACTATCTTTTAGAAACCTGGGCGTGCTTATGATAGTAGTAAATAATGTAATGTGACAGAAGGAGAGGAGACGCCTCCCCGGAAATGAGATGCTTTGCAGAATGGAGTGAATGGAAGTCTTTTTAAAGTCTGAAAGAGAGATGTGTAGGTATTTCCCTGTTCTTTTAAGGAGAGTGGAGCACTCAGTGCCTCCTACTATAGGAAGACCACCACTGTTGGTGGTTCTAGATATTTTTCGCCTTTTTTTCAGCATGTCCCATTATTAGCACTGAGACACTTTTTGCCTGTTATAATCTGGGCAATCTGGATCTTAATCTGCTGGTATGTTTTTAGTTTATACTAATTCCCCATTATTGCAAGTATACTCCCCTGATTAATTCTCCTCATGGAGAAAGAAACTCGTTGGGAGGGATTATTCTTTGGTGCAGTTGTGGCACCCCTGAAGGTTCAGTCGCCACAGAGGTACTGCATCTCACCCAGAGGTGTGGTATCTCACTCTCAGGTAAGGATGGAGTACAGCTCAGGACCCTAACACCTGCATTCACTACACCACATTTCCGGGGGACAGGGCGAGATTGCTCCTACGGGAGAGCACAGTACCTGGTCCCTGACTGGAGTGGGGGGAACCACCTAGAGAGGAGGGAACCATGTAGTGGATGGGGTGGAGGACGTAGATCCTGGGAGCACATGTGTAGGAGGTATGAAAACTAGACACCATCTTAGATCAGAGTTCAGTTCCAGTCAGACAGACTGAGGGGAAGTCAGGGAGCAGAGACTTTGTAGGAGCTCTTCTCCAGAGGCGGGCCTAGTCAGGAGGCCAGAGCCTGGAAGGAGAGAACTGAAGAGTAGAGGGAGCAGGAGAGGCTCCAGGAACGAGGAGTGAAGGGACCCTAGGGGTACGGGCGGTGCAGCAAGCCACCCGTACGCCCGCTGCTACCGGGAGGTAGAGGGGTCAGGCCAGAAAAGGGGAACCGGTCCCTCAACTAGTGGAGAACAGCAAATGCTCAACTAGAAACCGGAGGCTGCAGCGCTTTATGTACTGTAAGTCAGAAGTCCACACCAGCCTCACTAAGAAGGTAGCCACATAGGACCCAGGGGACGGAACATATGTCGCCCGCCAAGGCCTGAGGGTACCGGATAGAAGTGTCGCTAGGTGTGAGGTGCAGGGAGAAGGCCAGAGGAAGGTACACAGAAAAGGGTCCTGTTAAGTACTCCAAAGATACCTGAGGGTGGACTGAGCCCCTCACTGAGTAAGCACAGAACGACGTGGGCAGTTACATGGATCCCTGTAATCTCGACTGCGATAACTGTGAGTAAAGACCCTGGGACTGCACTATCTTGTCTCTGTGTTCCTTGCTGCGCCATCCCTCACCGAACTACAGCGCCCAGCACAACCTGTACAACCACCATCACCTACACGCACTGCCCTGAAGCTACACTCCTCCTGTGGGGAGTTATACCACCCTTGCTGCCAAACCATCAGCTTCAGAGGACTGTTCCACAGCGGCGGCCTCATTAGCCGCACTCCACAGGTGGCGTAGTCAGACATTATACATAACCTATATACCCATACTACCCTTGGATTGACCACCCTGGGTCATGGACCGGGTCACCGCCACAGTGACTACAACCCCCAGCATCTACCGGTCCGGCTCCGGGTACCCCACGGACCAGGGGGCGCGTCACAGTAACATGAGTAGCACACTTGGATACTGCCCTTGTTAGAAAAGGAGTCAATGCAAGGGGCACAACAGGGTAGACAGTCTGATCCAGTCGATCAACAGGAGAATAAGGAACCCCTTGTGATGTGATTTCTTCACGGTGATGAATGGGTGAGATCCATACATGTCTTTTCTTTGTATGAAGTGTGTATTTAATGTATTGTTGTTTTTTTCTAAATGCATGCAGTTTAATCTGTGCTGGGAAAATCCTTATGGGCTAGTACTGTTTTTTTACCTGTGTATGGTGTATTTATGGACCCTGAAGGGTCTTTTTTTGTATTCTACATACCTTTACTGTTGCATTAAGGTTTAGATATTAGGAAGCAACAGGGGGTGTCAGGGGAAAACAGATACACCCTGGTGTGCCCCTTCAGAGAGTTGAAAAAGTTTTATTTTATTGATGTAATTAAATTATATTTTATAGACATCTTGTATGCTTTTTGTATCATATTCCTGAGGTTGTATATCCGTTCATTATATGGATTCTGGTGCTTTGGACTTCTGTTGGCAGCCTGGCACACATGGCTGAGTTTATGTTAAGCTGCCTTTCCCGTGAACCTCATGTTGTACGCATTTTGGCCAATACTATTTACTGGCTCGTCACCCTTCTAAACCCACACTACAAGGAGAACTTTCCATCTTTCCTTCCTGTGGCGGTGAGGTCTACTAAAATGTTTCAGTACTGGAAGGCCCTAAATAAATATTTATTAAAAAAATTCCTCTCTGACAACGCTGGCAGCAGAGGTCACAGTTCCTTGGACAACCAAGGAGTAGAGACAAGAGAGACATACACCAGATGCAGCAGAGGCAGGGGAACACTATCAAAGGTCTGGGACAGTTTTCTCATATCCTCTGACCACCCAGGCCCTGATGTGCAAGGTACTCTGACAAGGAGAGAAATGTTTTTGAAGGTGCTAAATGAGTACTTTGCCAATCGTACCAGCGTCCTCCATGATTCCTCTGTGCCTTACAACTATTGGGTATCCAAGCTAGACAAGTGACATGAACAGTTTATCTACACCTTGGAGGTCCTGGCCTGCCTTTCCGCTAGCATTTTGTCAGAGCGGGTTTTTAGTTTCTCTGGTAGGCGCATCTGCTGACTGGCTGACTCATCAATATGAACAAGGGCTGGATTGGCCCAGATTTCTCAACACCACCAGATGACAGCAGCAGAGCATAAACTCAGATTGAGTGTTTTTTTTTTCTGGTGTATTCCCATGCACCCCTTCCCATTCAAACATGGGTATACGCTTCAGGATTTAGTCTTTTTTATGTAATTCTCCTAATCCTCCAGCACAATAGCAAAAAGGTGATCATCATGCAACCCCCGATTAATTTTTTTTTAAGGATGTTTATGATGCCCGCATTAATCATTTTTGGAGGCCTATCTCTAACATTCTTTGATACATATGTATATAAGCATTTTAGTGCTCGCCCATCACTAGTAAGAACCTCTAGTGCCCGTGAAAACTTTTCCTCCATGTTATCCTTTATCATTTCTAGTACGGGCATGTAGTTTTTATCTTACAATCTAGATTTTATTCGCATTTGTCAAAAAATTCTGAATATTGGTTGGGCACCAGAGATGTAACATGTTCTAAAATCCCTGAAAGCAAAAAGGCTATACCCTTACATAAACAGAGTGTAATGCTATATTTTTATATGAATACTTGAATTTTATTTTTTAATTTACAGGTAATGTTATGGCTTTAAAACTGATGAAGAAAAGATCGACAAAGAAAGAGAATTTTCTAATGGAATACTGCGTGTCTTTGTGTCTGGCATTACACCCTAATATTATAAAAACTTTTCAAGTGGCCTTTGAAACCAATAGATATTTTTCATTTGCTCAAGAACTGGCAACTGCTGGAGATTTGCACTCTATCATTGTCCCACAAGTAAGTTTCTAACACATTTGAATATAATAGTAAAGAGCATTGCATTACGGTATATATAAAAGTTAACATTGATCTGAGATAAGGAATTTTGATTTAAAGGGAACCTGTCAATTCCAAAAACACTATTTTCTAGGCATGAGCGAACATTTCAATGTTCGGTTTGGAAAAGTTCGCCGAACAAATTGATATTTGCCGAATTTATTCACCGAATGTTCGTCGAACATTTCCGAATCCCATAGGAGTCAATGGGGGGACCAAAAAAATGCATAGACAACACCTAGAAACGGGACCAAAAGCTGCCAAAACACATCAAATTAGGTGTAAACACCAGGGAAGTGCCATCAATTGACCCAGAGTACAAGTACTCTAATTATTATTACTGTGACAGCCACATTTATTCAGTTGCGCTTTACTTGTCAAAAGGGGTCACCGACTGTTACAACAGGAGAGAAGACCCTGCCTGCAAGGGCGCGCTGTCATGGATGTGGTTTGTGGAACCACTGTGCCACAGACCCTG
This sequence comes from Phyllobates terribilis, assembly GCF_046119375.1. Taxonomy (NCBI): domain Eukaryota; kingdom Metazoa; phylum Chordata; class Amphibia; order Anura; family Dendrobatidae; genus Phyllobates; species Phyllobates terribilis. The sequence continues at coordinate 191,966,137 of NW_027362772.1, read as the reverse complement.
GAGAGCCTGTCGGGGTGTGACTAAGCGAGCTCCGGACTGTTCACTAGAGCCTCTGATGGCTCCCACTGAAAGCCAGGTGCCACTCCAGAACAGACCAACGGACACGCAGCAGCTAGACCCAGTAGGACAGACTAGATGGTGCAGCAGGCAGAGTCTGTATCAGGAGGGTAGCAAGTAGAGTCTGTATCAGGAGGGCAGCAGGCAGAGTCTGTATCAGGAGGGCAGCAGGCAGAGTCTGTATCAGGAGCGCAGCAGGCTGAGTCTGTATCAGGAGTGCGGCAGGCAGAGTCTGTATCAGGAGCGCAGCAGGCAGAGTCTGTATCAGGAGTGCAGCAGGCAGAGTCTGTATCAGGAGTGCAGCAGGCAGAATCTGTATAACGAGTGCAGCAGGCAGAGTCTGTATTAGGAGTGCAGCAGGCGGAGTCTGTATAAGGAGTGCAGCAGGCAGAGTCTGTATGAGGAGTGCAGCAGGCCGAGTCTGTATGAGGAGTGCAGCAGGCAAAGTCTGTACCAGGAGTGCAGCAAGGACTGGTATGCAACCATACACAATTTAGACTGCATAACAGGAAGGTTCCACTTCAGCCAAACCAATAGATGGAGACCCAATCAGGATTCCCCACATTTAAAAATATTAATGGCAGAAACTAGCAATGTCTAATCAATTTCACTAAAGTAGAAATAGTGTTAATAAGACCCACACCTCTTCCAGTACAGCCAACCCAGGAGATGGAGACCTAACCAGGAGTGTTTACATTGCCCTAAATGAGGGCCTAACACCACCGAAGTAGCATCAATGTCATCAGACTACAAGTAGTTTAACGCAGACCCAAACCTGTCCCACTATAGCCAACCCAATGGATGGAGACACAATCAGAATTCTCCACATTTCCAAAATTAGGGCCTAAAACCTGAAGCATCAGCAGCTGCAAGAGCAGGCACAAAAGCCATATCACAGACTGCAATTTCAAGAGATCAATGCAGCACACTCAAAACGACAACATCGCCTACTCTGTACAGTCAGCAATTGGGGTGCAAAAGTCCTTGGAGATCCATGACTTGTTCATCTTGATGAAAGTTAGGCGGTCAACACTTTCAGGGGACAGCCGGGTGCGCTTATCCGTCAAGACACTACCAGCAGCACTGAAGACATGTTCAGAGAGAACGCTGGCTGCCGTGCATGATAAAACCTCCAAGGTGTGAGAGGCGAGTGACTCGCCCCCAGGGCCGTGGGGTACTCGGCAGCCGGGCCTTATGGCTGCTTGCGGGGGATATCACGGTGGCTGGCCCGGTCCATGACCCAGGGCGGTCAGTGCGAAAAGGGGGATATTTATAGGGGATTTGTCGTGACGCCACCTGTGGTGTCTGGTGAGGATCACCAGCGCTGCGACAGTCCTCTGAGGCAGGTGTTAGGGCAGCTTGAGATGGAACGGCTCCCCACAGGTGGAGCAGGCCTCAGGGCAGTGAAAACGATGCAGGTTGCGCTGGGCGTTGTGTTGCAGGGGGAGCGATGGCACAGCAGAAGTAACGGACAGAGACAGGGGATTTGCTTCATTACCTTTACTGGTGCTGTTGTTAGGTATGGTCCAGGGTACTCCAGGTGAAGGGCGCACTTTTGGACTTCGCCCCAGTGAGCGGGTATAGGGCCTCCTGATCCGTGTCTGTCTCTGTGTATGTTCCTGGCCAACCTGCAACTGAGCCTAGATTATGTGTCCTGCTTTTACTTCCCTTGTTGCTCAGAAGTAGGACCTCTGGTTGGTATCCACTTTCCCTGGACGTCGGGGCCTTCGTGGTTCCTGGTCCTGTAGGTGTCTAGCTTCAGGTTTGCCAGGTACTTGTAGTCCTCCTGGGATTTCGGTTATCCCTACTGGGTGTAAAGGGTCCCTGTAGGCTCGGACCCGGTGTCCGGTTTGTATAACGGGATGAGCTTACTATGCTCCTCTGCCCCCTTAGCTCCACTCTCCTTTTATCCTCGCTGTTGACCACACTCGGGGCCCTCACTACTAATGTGAGCCAGTTTCTTTGTAGCACTTGATGGTTTTTGCAACTGCACTTGTGGACACTTTCAAAGTTTGCCCAATTTTTTGCACTGACTGACCTTCATTTTTTAAAGTAATGATGGCCACTCATTTTTCTTTACTTAACTGCTTTATTCTTGCCATAATACAAATTCTAACTGTCTATTCAGTAGGACTATCAGCTGTGTATCCACCTGACTTTTACACAACACAACTGATGGTCCCAACCCCATTTATAAGGCAAGAAATTCCACTTATTAAACCTGACAGGGCACACCTGTGGAGTGAAAACCATTTCCGGTGACTACCTCTTGAAGCTCATCAAGAAAATGCCAAGAGTGTGCAAAGCTGTCATCAAAGCAAAAGGTGGCTACTTTGAAGAACCTAGAATATAATACATATTTTCAGTTGTTTCACATTTTTTGGCAAGTATATAATTCCACATGTGTTAATTCATAGTTTTGATGCCTTCAGTGTGAATGTACAATTTTCATAGTCATGAAAATACAGAAAATTCTTTAAATGAGAAGGTGTGTCCAAACTTTTGGACTGTACTGTATATATGACCGGAATAGTGATGCTGATGATGGCATTGTCAGCGCTAACCAGCTTACTAGCCATTTCAAAACCATGCAGAAGGGTGCAGAGGTCCTTTATCTGTTCCCACTTCGCAAACGTGATATGCCCCAAGTTCGTACTGCATTGCCCCAATCTATACGTCATGACATACTGCGTCAGAGCTCGTTGCTTCTGGCACAGTCGCTGCAACATGTGTAGAGTGGAATTCCACCGCGCCGGCACATCGTAGATCAACCTGTTAACTGGCACAGGCAAAGACCTCTATATCGATGCAAGTCAATGACATGAGGGGTGCGAAAGGCGGAAGCGAGCACACAGTTTCCATATTTTGTGAAGCAGCTCATCCAGGTCAAGATAGTGGCGGAGAAACCACTGTACCACCAGGTTGAGGTTTTGAGCCATGCAAGGCACGTGTGAGAGCTTGCCTTGGCCAAGGGCCGCTAACATGTTTGCACCGTTATCGCACACAGCCTTCCCTGGCTCTAGGTTCAGCGGAGACAGCCATTGCTCAAACTGAGCCTGGAGAGCTGTCCACACCTCTTCACCTGTATGACTGTGATCTCCAAGGCATATTAATTTGAAGACTCCCTGCTTAGGGTCAGCCCTGACTGGGAAGCACGGAGGTGGTGTGTATTCACTCTGCACTGTTGGAACGTGTGTCTCATTAAGGCAGAGGTTGAGTGTGCAGGTGGAGGCCCTAGAGGAGGTGGAGAATGCAGAAGCAGCGGAGGAAGCGGGAAATACAGAGGTTTCTTCTGCAAGCCTTTTGGATTCCAAGATTTGTAGAGCAGCCCCTTCCCCCCCTGACCCCACAGCCACCAGAGTCACCCAGTGCCCAGTCAGCGAGATGCAACGCCCTTGGCCATGCTTACTCGTCCTGGTGTCTGTGGTGAAATGCACCCTGGCACACGTAGATGTAGACAAGGAACGGGTGATGTTGTCTGTGACATGCTAGTGTAGCACAGGCACAGCTTTCTTAGAGAAGTAATGGCGACTGGACAACTGACTCTGGGGGACTGCGACGGCCATCAGGAGTATGGTGAACCAGAAAAACTGGTGGAGCGTGAGTGAGGTACAAATGTTACGGTGGATTGATAAACATGCGGTGTGCTCGTTGAAACAAATACATCAGGTGTGTCCGCTTCCATTACAGCAGATGGGCTCTTACTCAGCCTGACTGGAGCAGGTAAAGAAATAGAGTTTCTGCGATGGGAGACCTGCGTGCCAATACTTGGCACGGTAACAGAGGAGGAGGAAGAAGCAGCGGATGTGTTTGATGGGGAAGCTAATGGATGTTGAGATGCACTGGTCCGCATTTCAGCGCGGTAAGCTTCCCAGCTTAAAGAATGTTGTTTGAGCATGTGAACGTTCATGCATGTAGTAGTCAAATTATTTAAACTAAATAAAATAAATAAAAATATAAAAATTATATGAGGGGCCTAATAAACAACGACAACCATAAGAGAAAAGCCCCCTAAAAATAACTTTTAAGAATTTAATCTAAAAAGGACTGAACAATCCATAAACAACAACGGCTTCTCACCATTGTGGCTTATTAAGATAAGGGTCTTTGTAGGGACATAAGTGACATCGACATGGAGCGGGGGCTCCATGAAGTACAAATTAGGGTGCCAACCTGCACTGTCAGGAAGGGAGAGAAATTAGGGATAAAATAGGAACAGGATAAATCTTTATTCCCTCCGTGCCAGTGTACTACCTGACTTTGGTGTCCTACCATTAGCAGTATCATTGTTGCTTGTTTATGGATTATGCAGTAGTCAAATTATTGCAGTTTTTTATCGGAAAGTTTGCAGATAACGTGAGTTGGCTCATCCTTTGCAGTGACAAAAAAGTCCCATGCTAGGCAACCCTTGCTACCCCTGTGAGCTGCAGAACCGTGACCGCTGCTGGCCACAGCAACGGTTGTGGCTAAGGATGCAGTGCTTCTCGTGCTTGCATCAATCCGTGTCTGCGCCATAGGATGAAATCTAACCTCCTCGTCTTCCTCCTCCACCTCCTCAGATGAGCTACTCAACTGCGTGACTCTGGGTTCACACGAAGCAGGATCTGCAACCTCGTCATCATCCAATGTGTTATCCCATTTCTCACTCTCAAAGTGACCCCTCTTCTCTTGCTGCCCTGACAGCATAGTACAGTCCGCATGAGCCTCAGGTATCTCAGCCTCAGTCTCATCGGGATCACCCCTCTCACCTGCGGTTAATGTCTGGTGACGAGGGTCAGGAACCTGTTCGAGCCAACACTGTTCAGCCAGAGACAGCGTAGGGGCAATTTAACTCATTAACATATTGCCTGTTGGCAAATAGAACCCCCAACTAAAGCTCTATAAAACTTAACTTTTAATAATTAAATCCTTATTATAGTAGTAATTAATATTAAAATACCAATATAGGAGCAGGTGGTAAGGACTAGTGTTGAGCCACCCCCGTAGTGTTCGAGTTCGGTTCGTCGAACACCCGTATGTTCGCCGAACTGTTCGTCGAACTGTTCGACGAACACCTTCGAACAGCGTTAAAACCAATGGCAGGCAAACAAAAACACATAGAAACACATAGAAAACACCTTCAAAGGTGTCCAAAAGCTGACAAACTGCTCAGAAGACACAACTAACACATGGAAAAGTGATAAGTACATATAGTCATGCGAAAAGAAAAGAGGTGGAGGAGTAAAAGGAGGGGGAGACACAGATATAGGCATGTCATGCCCTTCTAAAACCAAAAAGTGCGAAGCCGACATGGACAGTCCGTTCCTGCCCTTGCGACCTCCGTGTCGCCGGGTTTGTGCCAGAGCCGCGGTGGACCCTGATGGCCAGCCCCCCTCTCCCAATACTGGTGCCTGTCCGCTGGTGGGTCGAGCCCCCCCGCGGTGGGGGGGGAGTAGCATCTGCAGAAGATAGACCATCTTCCAGCCAAACTAAGATGTCTACTTCTTTTCGTGGACAATGTGATACGATCCCTTTCTTACGGACACGCCCATCGCTACAAATTCCAGATGAGGCACAAAAAACAGCAGGTGCTTCAACGAATATCAAGTGCTCCTTCAAGTGGGCTCTCCTCCACCTCAACTTCAACATCACAAATACTCCAGTCCTCAGAGGTGTCACCCCAATCGTACTTGCTTCCTCACAGCTCCCAAGTCTCCAGCTGCCCGTCTGAGTATGGGGTAACACAGATGGTTGAGTCTGCACAGCTGTTTACTCATACTATAGCCCGGGAAATGGAGGTCTGCTCCAGAACTTCTGTTAATCCAGACGAGGAAATGATCTGCACTGATGCCCAGAATCTCTATAAGTCGGATTCAGGACCAGATGAAGAAGGTTCTGAGCATAATGTATACCTGATTGGAGAGACAACTTCACTTTTCGGTCAGGGCAGGAAGAGGTTGGCTCTGAGGACGACGGGTGTGAGAACACACAGGGTGATGATGACGAGGTTTTAGATCCCACTTACTGTCAACCCACAGTCAGCCAGTCGATGAGGTCAGCAGAGGAGGTGGAGGAGGATGTGACTAGCCCAGGGGATGAGGATGACTCGGTACCCGGGCCTTTGCCTGGCCTTGGGGATGTCGCGGTGGTCGGCTCCCGGGCCCGTACCCTGGGGTCACTCTTTAAAACGGTGGATAATTGTTAATTTTATAAGAGTTCGTGACGCCACCTGTGGTATCTGGTGAGAAGCACCAGCGCTGCAGCAGTCCACTGAGGCCGGTGATAAGGCAGCTCGATGGTATAGCTCCCCACAGGTGGAGCTAGGCCTCAGAAAAGCGTGTGAAGGGGGAATGCAGGACAGGCGAGACCCAGCTGGGTCAGAGCAAGAACGGGAACGGACACGGTAGTCACTTCAGTACCTTTTACTGGTGGAAATTCAGGCACATCCCGGAGCACTGTAGGGTGAAGGCTGCATATCAGGATCCTCCCCAATGAGCGGGTGTAGGGCCTCCTGTTTCTTGCCTCTGCGTAGTAAGTTTCTGACCTGCCTGGAGCTAGGCCTAACTTTGTCTCTGTCCTGCGCTGGCTGACCTTATGGTAGGGCCTTGTCTTGGAGTTCACGCTCCCAGTATGCGGGGCCTAAGCGTCTCCTGGCTCTGTTATGTATCAGAACCTTAGCGATCCTGGGACTTGTAGTTCTCCAGGGGTTCCGGTTATGCCTTACTGGGTCATAGAGATCCCGGTAAGCTCAGATCCGGTGTCCGGTAAATGCTTCGGGGTGAGCTGGTTAAGCTCCTCTGCCCCTTATGTACTAACTCGCCACTCGCCTTCGGCCTACTCGGGCCCTCACTAGGCAATACACACTAACGGCAGCTTGCCGTGCTTCACCGATCTTATGTCGCCGGCACACCTTAAGCTGTAACTGGGCTCCCTGAATCAAGCTAGCAGGAGCCTCGTGCTCCACTGCTGAACTATTTACTGAGTTCTCTAGACTAGACTGAGCTCCACTGCAGACTGACCTCTCTTAGGCTTCTCTACTGCAGGAACTCTTCAGAGGAACTGAACTGCCTAGCTCCACCTTCCCTATTTATATCCCTAACGGGCTCCCTCTGCTGGTCTGAGGTGGAAGGTGGAGATGTGTGAATATTTATGGGGGCCTCTTGTGGAGGATTCCATCAATGCACTCTTCTAGGATCTGTGATACCAAGCGCAGCGGGGCGTCACAGATGCTATTGACGACGAGGTTAGGTTGCGCCTTCCTGGACAGAGACGGAGTACTGGAAGCACGTCAACAACTGCATCCTCAACCACAACTCTGCCTCTGACCACAAGTCGTAGTGGCTCTTCAGGTCGCATGGGCTCTAAGCCTTGCATAGCCTGGGCATTTTTTCAGATCGATAAGGATGACCCAACTCATGTTATCTGTAATATTTGTCACCAAAAGCTAAGTAGAGGCCAAAAAATCCATAGTTTGAGTACTTCATGCATGAACCGTCACATGGATATGAAGCATAAGTTGCAGTGGGAAGCTCACCCTTGCTACAACGCAGCCTCGCGGGCCGGGCCAACTACCGTCTGCCCCATCTTGTGCATCTGCGGCCTTTTCATCCTCTGTGACTGGGGGGACAGCAGTCACACATGTTTTTGGACGCAGACCTGCCACCTCTTTACCCGCAACAGACAGTTTGATTGGCAGGTCGTCAGTTCATTTGGAAGTGGAAACACCTTTTGGTGTTGAGCGCTCTCTGACATCGAGAGCACCACCTTTGGATCAAGGCAACCTAACATTTCCGCCTGCATCTTCCTCACAGACCGGCAGTTTGCCGGGGACAACCTACTCAACCCCGTCTAAGCACAACAGCCAGCCCTCAGTCCCTCAGATGTGGACAAGTAAAAGACCATTTCCTCCTAGCCATGACAAAGCTAAGAGGTTGAATTTCACTATCTGCAAGCTCTTGGCTACAGAAATGCTGCCTTTCCGCCTGGTGGACACAGAGGATTTTCGATACCTTATGTCCGTCACAGTGCCCCAGTACCAGATGCCCATTCGGGACTACTTCTCAAAGAAAGGTGTGCCTGCGCTCCACCAGCATGTCGCACACAACATCACCGCTTCTTTGAGAAACTCTGTGTGTGACAGGGTGCATTTCACCACAGACACTTGGACGAGTAGGCATGGACAGGGGCGTTACATGTCGCTGACTGGGCACTGGGTAACTATGGTGACAGCAGGACAAGGGGCTGCTGTCCAAGTCTTGCCGTCCCCATGAGTTGTGCATCAATCCTCTTTATCTCGAAGTTCCTCCACTGCTTCTGTCTCCTCAACCTCCTCTCGGTCCTCCACCAGCACCCAAAGCCTGTCTGGTAATGCCACCTGCTTTCTAACTGCACAGAAGGAATCCTGCACACCTCCTTACTATGCTGGCAGCAGGGCTCAACGGCATCAGTGTTTACTTTGAAATGTCTGGGAAATGTGAGTCACACAGCTGAGGAGTTGTTGTCAGCTCTGGAGACCCAGTTTCATGAATGGTTGTCTCCACTGGACCTGCAACCAGGGAAGGCCGTGTGCGACAATGCTGCAAACCTGGGTGCGGCCCTTCGCCGGGGCAATGTCACACACGTGCCTTGTATGGCTCACGTGTTGAACCTGGTTGTCCAGCAATTTTTAGCCCACTATCCCGGACTAGATGGTCTTCTGTAGAGGGCACGGTCGCTGTGTGCTCACTTCCGCCGTTCGCATTCCGCAGCTCAACGACTTACATCTCTACATAAGTCATTGGGTCTGCCAGTTCACCAGCTGAAATGCGATGTGCCGACACGGTGGAATTCAACTCTGCACATGTTGCAGCAACTGTGGCAGCACCGACAAGCCCTGGTGCAATACGTTCTGACGTATAGTCTGGGCCAACGAGATCCAGAGGTGGGGCAAATCACATTGCAGGAGTGGTCTCAGATCAGGGACCTATGAAGTTGACTCGCCCCCTGGGCCGTGGGGTACCCGGAGCAGGGCCGGTAGACGCTGGGGATTGTAGTCACTGTTTCGGTGACCCGGTCCGTGACCGAGGGTGGTCAATCCAAGGGTAATTTGTATATATGGGTTTTGTAATGTCCGACTACGCCACCTGTGGAGTGCGGCCAAAGGGGCCGCCACTGCGGAACAGTCCTCTCAAGCTGGTGGTTTTGCAGCAATGGTATTATTACTCCCCACAGGAAGAGTGTAGCTTCAGGGCAGTGTGGGTGGATGATGGTGGTTGTAGTGCAGGGAGTCAGTAATGAACACAGAGTCCGTGTGATGCAGTCCCAAGATCTTTACTCACAGTTGTTGCAGTCCAGATTACAGGTACCAGAGCAATCTCCCCCATCGTGCTGTGCGTACTCAGTGAGGGGCTCAGTCCACCCCCAGATAGCTCCGGAGTATTTAGCAGGACGCCCTTCTTTGTGTCCTTTCTCTGGCCTTCTCCCTGCACCTCACACCCAGTGACACTTCTATCCGGTATCCTCGGGCCTTGGCGGGCGACGTGTGTTCCGTCCCCTGGGTCCTATGTGGCTACCTTCTTAGTGAGACTGGTGTGGACTTTGGCCTTTTGTACATGAAATGCTGCAGCCTCCGGTTTCTAGTTGAGCCTTGCTGTTTCTCCGCTAGTTGAGGGACCGGTTCCCCTTATCTGGCCTGGCCCCTCTACCTCCTGGTAGCAGCGGACGTACGGGTGGCCTTCTGCACGGCCCGTACCCCTAGGGTCCCTTCGATTCCTGGAACCTTCCTGCTCCCACTCCTCTCTTCTCTCCTTCGGTCCTGGGCCTCCCAGGCTAGGCCCGCCTCCGGAGCAGAGCTCATGCAGAGCCTCTGCTCCTGTCACTTCTCCTCCTCTGACTGACTTGCTCTTTATAAGATGGCTTCCTATTTATACTCTCCCTGTCATGTGCTCCCCTAAGCTGCTCCCCTAAGCACCCACTACATAGGACCCTCCCGACAGCTAGGGACCTGGGACTGTGTTCTCCCTTTGGAGCAATCTCGCCCTACCCCCACTGCGGGTATGTGTTGGATGCAGGTGTTAGGGTCCCGAGCCGTACTCTTTCCTTACCTGAGGGTGAGATACCACACCTTTGGGTGAGATGCAGTAACTCTGTGGCGACTGAACCCTCAGGGGCGCCACACACCCTTCTGCACATTTTGAAATGGCGACGAAGATGTTTAGTGCTGACGACGATGCCATTATCAGCATGACTATTCTGGTGATTTACATGCTGGAGCACACGTTAAACAGAATTCAGAGTCAGGTGGTGGGACAAGAGGAGGTGGAGGAAGTAGAGGAGGAGTCGTATGAGGAAGGGATAACATCGCCAAGGTCCAGACGGTCGGCAGCACCAAGGCGGCAGGCATGGGAGGGTGGGGGAGAGGGATTAACCAGGGCGCATGGTAGCAGCCAAACTGTTGAGGAAGGTGCAGGAGCCGAGGAAGAAGTGGAGGACAAACTGGCGATGGGCATGTAAGACTCATCAGATGAGGGAGACCTTGATCACATTTCTGTTGTGCGAGGTTGGGGGGAGAGGGCAGAGGAAGGAAGCATGATTCTTACCTCGCTACCAACACAACAAGGACTTGGTCCTCCTGGATGCGCAAGACACATGAGTGCCTTCTTGCTGCACTACCTGCAACATGACCCTCGGATTGTCAGAATTCGAAGTAATCCTGACTACTGGGTTGCCACACTCTTAGATCCCCGGTACAAAAGTAAATTTGCCGAAATAATTCCTGCCACAGAAAGGGATTCACGCATGCAGGAGTATCTGCAGACGCTGTTGCAGAATCTTACATGTGCTTTTCCACAAAACAACAGTGGTGCGCGTAGTGAATCTCACAGTTCTAACTTGCAAACCGTGTGACTGTCGAGTCTTCATGACTCAAACCGTAACAGTAACACAGTATCTGCTGGTAACAGCAATTTTGTGGAATCGTTTCACCGCTTTTTTAGACCATCCTTTGCAAGGCCACAGGAGACAAGAAGTCTGACACATAGTCAACGCCTAGAGAGGATGGTACAGGAGTATCTCAAAGTGAACATCGAAGCCATGACTCTGTCACTGGACCCTTGCTCATTTTGGGATTCCAATCTGGAAAAATGGCCGGAGCTCGCCACTCACGCCTTGGAGTTCTTGTCATAACTTGCAGCCAGCGTTCTCTCTGAACGTGTGTTCAGCGCTGCTGGTGGTGTGCTGACAGATAAGCGCACGCGGCTGTCCCCTGAGAATATAGACAGACTCACGTTCATAAAGATGAACAAATCATGGATTCGCAAGGACATTTCTACCCCTGTGTCATCCTGGGGAGACTAAAAGCTTGAGTATTTGGTAAAATCACCTCACCAACCGTTTTAAGCAACTGTGGGGCAATTGATGCCACTTAACCCTAGAACGCATGACCATAAAAATCTACACTTTCACATACCTTGGGCCTTTTAGGCCCGTGTGCAAATAACATGGAATAACTCAAACTCAAATGACAAACAACTATATACGTGAAGAATACCTAGAGTTTCAAAATTCTAACTAAAGTAATCTTGCAGAAAATAGAAAACAATTAACAGGGCGGGCCTGCGAGGCCCCAGGTATGCGTTCTAGGGTTAAGTGATGTCTGTGCCACAATTTTGGGAAAAAATGGAGACTCTTTTTGGAGTCTCCTTGCTGTGTCTTACGTGACGTTGGCATCGTCAATTTCAGGTGGGTTGGGTCGCCCCCCCCCCCTCCTTTTAACTGTAAGAAACTACATATACTATGGCTTTGGGTAACACAGATGGTTGAGTTTGAAGAGCTGTTTACTCAGAGGTCTGCTCCAAAGCTTCAGTGTCTGCTAGTCAGCGTACAATTTTTAACTGCATCTAGCCTAGGCAATACTTTGGGCGTAGTAGCCCAGCTGCGAAGCAAGCTGCACCGCCTGTGTATCTAATAAGAATTTTTAAATGCATCTAGCCTAGGCAGACTGTGGGGACCCCCAACCAAACCCAGACGCTCAGCCCCCCTACCGCCCCCCTTTCCTTGACAATACAATAATGTAACTCTTACAACTGGATGGGTGAGGATCGGTCACAGCTTTATTAACTCTTTATACTCATTCCATTAGAAAAGCATTTTATTTCTAAAATAATTCAGCTTGTTGCAGCATGCCCTGGGTCTCCACTCCGGCAACTTGGCCAACAAGTGTAACTCTCCAACATGTCCTTTCTATTTCCAGGCCACGGAGGATCCTGCGTACTCGTATGCAGGACTCTGACCCCCACCCATCACTCTTAATGCTTGTTCCACTCTGTCCTGGAGTCCTGACAGGAATATGTCCAGTCCAATATCCATTAAGTGAACACCGTCGGGCCGTATGAGGCCTGCTTTATCTCCTTCCAGTTGTCGGTGTCGTATCACTACACCGCCTCTGTTTCTTCTAAATTTTGCCATCCGAATATTTATTACCCGCCTTGTCCGTTCGATGGCCGTGATGTCTTGCGCACCTTGCCATACGGCTATCGGCACAATCTCTGACCATACTATAATTAGTTTTTTTGAAAAATTCTCTGAAGCGCTCAGTGTCTAGTTTCATTATTGCCATTAGTTATGCGCTCTTGTGATGACCTAGGTTGTTTCCCCCGGCCTATATAACTAAGATGACCAGACCTCTTGCCTCTCTCCCTACCTTGATTACCTCCATTAGTACCTGTTGCCATAGCAGGCCTCTAATACCTCTCCAGTTGAAATATGTGTTATGAAACTCTAATTTCCTCCCGCCTGGGCGGACTTTCGCCCTTTAATCTGCCCAATATATATACGAGTGGCCTATCACCCACACTGTTGGCTTAGCGTCACCTGTAAAAGAAACAAACCACGTTAGGATAACAAGTCCGGTCTTATGTATCTTGCCAAACACGTGGATAACCATCTCTCTATCCTCTGAACTTCCGTTTCTGACAGTCCTGCTCTTGCTGCTTCTGTGGCCGCGCCTATGCGGAATGAGTGTGTCCCGTTATCTTTGGGGTGGTTCCCTGCCGATGTTATGCATTTATTAAATATAGCTTGGAACTGGTATCTTGCTAATGGCGTCCCATCAATGTGTGATAGGAACAAATTACTTTGTGATCTGATGGTTAGATATGGTTTTACTATTGTTACCCGACTCAGTGTACCGTTTGTGGGTTGTAGAAGTACCCAAGTGCCCCTGCCCGCTGGAACCATTTTCGATTTATGTATGCGTAGACGTATTGCATTATTGGCTATGACTACGTCCTGGTGTAATAAGCCTCCACTGGTGCTAATTTTGGATTGAGGGACTAATTCGCTTATGCATAGCGCCCCGAAGAAGGCGATCACAAATGCAGTAGACAGTAGTGTTGCTTCAAATTGTGAGTGTCATGTTAATGGTGTTAGGGATATGATGTGAGAAATCAGTTTTAGTGACACGGGACGGGACGTCTACATTCCTGACTTGGCTGACCCCTTTTCCACCCTTTTATGGATTGTCTGATGATGAATCTTTGTCACATCTCCCCAATTCAGTAGTTGGAAGTGAAATGCTACTCCGGTCAGACACCGCTGCGCTGACGCCCCTGATATGCCCCTCATCATTAGCTGGTGGAGAAATTCTATGGTGACTTGTGATCTGGCTTGTTCACATTGGTCAACCCATCTGCCTGCTACTAGTCGTGTCCACTCTTCCCATGCCTTACCGTATGCTTGCCACGTCGACGGGGCAACTGACGCTCTGATTAATGGCATCAACTATTCGCCACTAGATCCCATAGGGAAGGTGGGCAACTGTTGTCCCGATGGGTGGGCATTGTGGAAGAGCTCTGTGAAAATCTGCCAATTGAATTGTTATAAAGCGTTAGCAGCAGCTTTAGACCCCTCAGCATAGTGGCTAGCGCGGACCCATACATTGTGTTTTAGGCACAGGAATGCTAGCCTGGGTAGTAGGCCTAGCACTGGGAGAGACGATGATGCCATCTTATTAATGCAGTACGCTAAGCTGGTGTTTTTTGTTATGAAGCGTATATTTTTGTAAGCCAGGAGCGCGCCCCATATTTCTATTGCTACCACTATTGGGAAGAAAAATTATTTTCAGGGCTAGATGCAGCGAAAAATTATTATTAATTGAAAAGCTGGTGGAGCTTTGTATAGATGGCCTAATACAATGAGACCCACACACTGCTAGAAGGCCAAATATTTTTTCAGAGGTAGATGCAGAAAAAAATTATATTCAGTTTGCAACCTTATGGAGGTCAGTATAGATGGACTAATAGAACAAGTCCCACACACAGCTAGAAGGCCAAATATTTTTTCAGAGGTAGATGCAGAAAAAAATTATATTCAGTTTGCAACCTTATGGAGGTCAGTATAGATGGTCTAATAGAACAAGTCCCACACACAGCTAGAAGGCCAAATATTTTTTCAGAGGTAGATGCAGACAAAAAATTATTTTGAATTTGCAACCTTATGGAGGTCAGTATAGATGGACTAATAGAACAAGTCCCACACACAGCTAGAAGCCCAAATATTTTTTCAGAGGTAGATGCAGAAAAAAATTATATTCAGTTTGCAACCTTATGGAGGTCAGTATAGATGGACTAATAGAACAAGTCCCACACACAGCTAGAAGGCCAAATATTTTTTCAGAGGTAGATGCAGACAAAAAATTATTTTGAATTTGCAACCTTAAGGAGGTCAGTATAGATGGACTAATAGAACAAGTCCCACACACAGCTAGAAGCCCAAATATTTTTTCAGAGGTAGATGCAGAAAAAAATTATATTCAGTTTGCAACCTTATGGAGGTCAGTATAGATGGACTAATAGAACAAGTCCCACACACAGCTAGAAGGCCAAATATTTTTTCAGAGGTAGATGCAGACAAAAAATTATTTTGAATTTGCAACCTGATGGAGGTCAGTATAGATGACTAATAGAACAAGTCCCACACACAGCTAGAAGGCCAAATATTTTTTCAGAGGTAGATGCAGAAAAAAATTATATTCAGTTTGCAACCTTATGGAGGTCAGTATAGATGGACTAATAGAACAAGTCCCACACACAGCTAGAAGGCCAAATATTTTTTCAGAGGTAGATGCAGACAAAAAATTAGTTTGAATTTGCAACCTGATGGAGGTCAGTATAGATGACTAATAGAACAAGTCCCACACACAGCTAGAAGGCCAAATATTTTTTCAGAGGTAGATGCAGAAAAAAATTATATTCAGTTTGCAATCTTATGGAGGTCAGTATAGATGGACTAATAGAACAAGTCCCACACACAGCTAGAAGCCCAAATATTTTTTCAGAGGTAGATGTAGAAAAAAATTATATTCAGTTTGCAACCTTATGGAGGTCAGTATAGATGGACTAATAGAACAAGTCCCACACACAGCTAGAAGGCCAAATATTTTTTCAGAGGTAGATGCAGACAAAAAATTATTTTGAATTTGCAACCTTATGGAGGTCAGTATAGATGGACTAATAGAACAAGTCCCACACACAGCTAGAAGCCCAAATATTTTTTCAGAGGTAGATGCAGAAAAAAATTATATTCAGTTTGCAACCTTATGGAGGTCAGTATAGATGGACTAATAGAACAAGTCCCACACACAGCTAGAAGCCCAAATATTTTTTCAGAGGTAGATGCAGAAAAAAATTATATTCAGTTTGCAACCTTATGGAGGTCAGTATAGGTGGACTAATAGAACAATTCCCACACACAGCTAGAAGCCCAATATTTTTTCAGAGGTAGATGCAGAAAAAAATATATTCAGTTTGCAACCTGATGGAGGTCTGTATAGATGGACTAATACAACAAGTCCCACACACAGCTAGAAGCCCAATATTTTTTCAGAGGTAGATGCAGAAAAAAATATATTCAGTTTGCAACCTGATGGAGGTCAGTATAGATGGACTAATAGAATGATGCTATGCCCAAAAGATTTTACTTCACTAGGTGCAGTAAAAAAATTGGTATTCTATACACAGGTGGTATATCTTGCAACACAGATAGGCTACTCCACTGACTAACACACTCTGCAATAGGCCAAAAAGAATTAGCTTTGCTACATTCAGCCAAATGCTGTGAAAAAAACTTGCACAGCACTGCACAGACCTGCCTGGCAAAAACTGATAGTAACTGATGTAACCTAGTCCTGAAAAGGACTCCAATTACAATTAGTCTTTACTCCCACAATCTATCTATTTAAGAGCACAGACCTGCCTGATAAAAGTCGTAGGAAATGTTGTAACCTAGTCCTTAAAAGGACTGCAATCACAACTATTCCCTACTCCCAAGCTATCTGTAGATTTGTGCGAAAATTGGCTTGAAATTAACAAGGTATAGCGCACACAGCAACAGCGGTGCCGTCTAACACGCAGCTGCAGCAGTGAGAAAATGGTGGCGACGGGGAAAATGGCTTGGTCTTATAGGGCAAGGACATGTGACATACACTGCCAATGACACATGCCCTTGCTTGTGTGAAAAAAAGCACTTCGCTCCGTGTGTGCGCTGCTGATAGGCTGACAGATTGCACCTCCCCACTGCAAATGCGGGAAAGAGAAAAAAAATGGAGATCTTCATTGTTCCTGCAGAGATCCATCCCCTGCCCCTCCCCCCACCCCGCTGTACACTCAAACTGCGTATTAACATTCATTTTCATCATTACTGAGAAAAAATCCAGTTATGATTTTGGTGCACGAACAGTTATCGAACATAACCTCGAACAGCCGAATTTTTCTCAAATTGTTCGTGTTCGCCGAACGGCTCGAACACCGCCCAAAACAGCTCGAATTTGAGATTGGCGAACGGTTCGAGTAGAACAACGCTCATCTCTAGTCCCTAAACCTTACTGCTGGTACTTTTCTGTGGGAATTTTCTTGCCTCCTACCAGCCTGGAATATTTCCAGTAAACTATGGTACGACGCCATGGTATTAGCACTGCCCCCAGTACCAGTAGCGAAGCCATCCCCAATTTCCTTCTCAGGATTTTATTTGGTAGACTTATTGGCTGCCCTAATACATTAGTTTCTCACAAAGGAGTTGAAGATAGCAGTAGGTGCAACTTTCTCTAGCCTGTTAGATATTAGAGGGTGAACAGCAGCACATTGGATCAGTGGTTAGCACTGAAGCCTTGCAGCGCTGGGATCCTGGGTTCAAATCCCAGCAAGGACAACATCTGCAAGGATTTTGTATGTTCTCCCCGTGTTTGCATGGGTTTTCACCTCAATAAAAAAGCAGCCATAGAGTGTCCGGGAACCTTCCCACACACTTTTCTTAGCCAGGACTGCTTCTCGGCAGGGTTGGACGGTCCCACCAGAGAATCCTCTGGTGTGCCCTGGCTTCTACATCAGGAGAGTTCATGATAGCGCTAACTTTGCAGCTGCTATGGGGCTCTTGAGCAGGGGGGAGAAAGGTGAGCCCTCAGAATCAAATCCTCTGGTGGGCACAATGTTTTTCAATCTGTAACAGCTTCTCAGTGGGAGTTGTATTTCACCACAACCATATTCTTTAGCTTGGTGAAAGGACTGGCATAGAGGGAAACACGACCATGCCTGGCTGTATGTTCAGCGGTGAGAGCAACAGATCAGGCTGCTGTGTTACAGATTTCAACAACTCTGCAGCACTGGGCAGTTTGTCACCTAAACATTAAGCATCTTATCTTCAGCACAGCCTGTTGCCGCTTGGCCAAGGCAGTGATGCAGTGCTTTCAGCTTGTGACTGATGTGGTCATTTCGGAGATGGAGGAGGAGGTGCATGAGCTGAGCAATGTGATTACATTGAGGTTACATTGGTGACTCTGTTTTTTATACTAAAGAAAGATCCTACTGTTTTTTTTACGTTATTTTTTAAGACAAATGCATTCACTGGGAAATGTCATTTTAACATTTTACAACCTTATGTGGCAATGTGGTGTGTGACGCATCATCAGACACATCCTGTTTCATTTATTATGGAGGGATTCTGAAAGTCACAAAGCCTATTTTTATAGGGCCATCAGGCAGCCCTTACTATTCTTAAAAGGCCAGCAGTCGGCCCTCACTATTGTTAGAGAGCCATCAGCCGGCTATGCTTTGTTGTTCCCATTATTAACAAGTGGGTCTACTATACTGTTATTGCGTATGCAGTGACTGCAAGGGCTGCCAAAAATTCGGACGCAACCCAATACCCATTTGAAGAGACATAGAGGAGGGTCTCAGTAAAAGAAATGTTCCCATTACAAAGGAGCGGGTCTCCTATAGTGCAAAAAAAAGAAGCATGGACCGCACCTCCAAAAATCATACATTTGATCTAATGCCTCTCTGCAAAAATATATATAACTGAACATGAGGTTCTTAGTTTAACATTCTGATCAGACTGTATGAACCCCACTGCCACGTCACGGCAAACCTCGTAGTGGGTCCTAACATTTCCTACCTGAACGGGAGCGGAGCCGTGTGCCAACCACCGCCACAGCAAAAAGGGACCAGCAGGGCGGGCGGCCTGGTGCCTCACAGCACCCATGCTGCAAGGCCGAGTCCCCATGACTCCAGGCCGCGCCACCCCACAAGCACAAAACCACAGCAACAATGGCCGACACACTGCACCAACCCACATGAAAGGAGCATTGCGGCTCACCTTCCTCAAGCTCTCAAGTGAGAGCAAAAATAGGCTAGACCCTCTTTGCAGACTTCTGCTAATTAAAATCGCCTGTGCCAAATGGGAGGAGTGCTGGTCCAAGAAAGGGGAAATAATATGCAATGCAAAATAAGAAGCATGGACCGCACCTCCAAAAATCATACATTTGATCTAATGCCTCTCGGCAAAAATATATATAATTGAACATGAGGTTCTTAGTTTAACATTCTGATCAGACTGTATGAAGCCCACTGCCACGTCACGGCAAACCTCGCAGTGGGTCCTAACATTACCTACCTGAACGGGAGCGGAGCCGTGTGCCAACCACCATCACAGCGACAATGAACCAGCAGGGCGGGCGGCCTGGTGTCTCACAGCACCCATGCTGCAAGGCCGAGTCCCCATGACTCCAGGCCGTTCCGCCCCACAAGCACAAAACCACACCAACAATGGCCGACACACTGCACCAACCCACATGAAAGGAGCATTGTGGCTCACCTTCCTCAAGCTCTCAAGTGAGAGCAAAAATAGGCTAGACCCTCTTTGCAGACTTCTGCTAATTAAAATCGTATGTGCCAAATGGGAGGAGTGCTGGTCCAAGAAAGGGGAAAGAATATGCAATGCAAAAAAAAGAAGCATGGACTGCACCTCCAAAAATCATACATTTGATCTAATGCCTCTCGGCAAAAATATATATAACTGACCATGAAATGAGGGTCTCAGTAAAGAAAATGTTTCCATTATAAAGGGGTGGGTCTCCTATAGTGGTAATGCCCATGCTGTGACTGCAAGGGCTGCCAAAATGAAAAACCCCACTAACAATTTAAAGACATATATAGCAGGGCCGCAGTAATGAGTACGACATGTTCCCATTAGAAAGGTAAGGAACTGCTATACAGTTATAGGGTATGCAGTGAGTCCAACGGCTGACCAATTTTTGGAAAAACCACACTAAGAATTTAAAGACACATAGAGTAGGGCCACAGTAATGACAAATTCCCATTAAAAAGGAGAGGGTCTCCCCACTGCCTCCAGATTATCTCCTCGCTCTCCACCTCCAATCAGAGTATTTATCCAGCTGACCCAAAAACTAGTAGATCCACACTTCTGTAAGTATGGCGAGTGTTAAGATTCTGTCCTACAATATTAGAGGAATTAACTCCCCATCTAAGCGAGGCCAAGTCATTAAATACTTTAAAAAAGAGAATTCAGATTTCTGTTTAAGGCTACAGTATGTGCCCACGATGCAGAAATGCTCCGGATTTTTCCTGAGCGTTTCTGTATCTCCCTGGCAGAAACAACGCATTGCGGGTTGTACATGCAGATTGTACATGGCGGATTGTACATGCGGATTGTACATGCGTTTTTCCTGCCAGGGACATGCGGATGTGAAGCGTTCTTCACATGCATTTCTGCATGCAGGTTGACAAGCGCTTTCCAAGTGATTTTAGCATCACTTGGAAAGTGCTTGACAACTTGGTCACACTATATAAATCCATGCAACCAGCATGGATTTATATAGTGTGACAGTAATAAAGAATGGTAAAAAATAAAAATAAATCTATACTTACCTTCTGATGGCCCGCGCTATCTTGCTTCCCTCCATTCTCCCTTCCGCAAAATAATTGGTAGTGCTGCGTTTTTTTCCGCAATGATAATCTGCAGCGGAAATTTCCGCAGCATGTGCACAGCACATGCGGAATATCATTGGGGACCATGGCAGGCATCCTAACATGCGTTTTTGAAGCGTTTCTGCAGTGTTTTTGCCGCTGCGGAAACGCTTAAGAAACGCATCGTGGGCACACAGCCTAATACAAGAAACACACTTTAGAGATGGACATATCCCTTCTCTTTCCAGCTCACCTTTCTCTAAATGGATACACAACCCCTCTAACTCAGGGAAGTCAAAGGGAGTTAGTATTGGTATAAGCAAAAGTTCCATTCACTCTCCTTGATCAGCTGAAAGATAAAGATGGCAGGTACAGCCTTATAAAAGGCAAAATAGGTTCAACCCTTCTAACAATTGCGACCATATATGCACCGAACATTGACCAGATCAGCTGGCTGATTGATACTATTGACGTATTACAAGATTTCTCCGAAGGGATCCTAGTGCTAGGAGGAGATCTAAACATTGCCCTTGAACCAAACATTGACACTTCCTCAGGGAAATCAGCTTTCTCTCAGAAAGCGCAAGCCAAGATTAGGCACAAACTCCATAGTATATATTTAGTTGACCTCTGGAGACTAGCTAACCCCACTAGTAAAGACTATACTCATTTTTTGGCCCCTCACAACTCATACCAAAGGATTGATTACATCCTGGTCCAATCACAATATATAGGCCAATTTTCCAATCCGAAAATTGGCTCCCACATATTTTCAGACGACTCCCCAATTGAAGTTCATCTCACTATCCCCCACTTGCCAAAAAAAGAATTTGGTTGGAAACTAAATGAGCATATCCTTAAAGATACAGATAACTGCAAAGAAATATCCCAAAAACTGACATAATTCTTTCAAATTAATGATAACGGATGAGTCTCAATTCAAATGGTGTGGGAAGCCCATAAATCCTTCATTACGGGGGAATTCATCTCACTAGCTGCCAACATTAAAAAAAAGAAAGAAAGAACAACAGGAACTACTTAACAAAATTCAACACATTGAAAAACAACATAAGCAGTTTCTGCTTCTCTCCCAATATACTTTACTTAGTGAACTCAGAACCAAACTATGCAACCTCTTAAACTTTCAATCCGCTAAAAACTATTTATACTCCAAATATAAATATTACGCCCACGGTGACAGACCGACTAGGTTTATTATGGCATAGGTCAAACAAAGAAAGGCGAAATCATTTATATCCCGACTGAAATCTGACACTGGATCTACTGTGTTCAAGACAGAAGAGATAGCATATGAATTCAGAAAATATTATGAGAAATTATACAATCTAGATGAGTACACCCAAGAGCCCATTAAGGATAAAAGAGACAGAATCCAAAATTTCCTTAAAACAATTTCTCTCCCACAGATCTCTGAATCTCATGTAAATACCCTCTGTTCCCCGATCACAGAAAAATAAGTTGCCGATGTAGTAACCTCAGCTCCAAAGAATAAGTCTCCTGGTCCAGATGGATTCTCCTCCCTCTATTACATTTAATTTGGCCAAACTCTCCGCCCTTATTTAGTGAGACTTTTCAATGAAGCTCTTAATGGTATTCCCCTTCACCCACAAACACTATCAGCCAATCTCTATAATCCCAAAAGACGGAAAGGACAACACTCTATGTAGCAGTTACAGGCCCATATCTCTTAAACACAGACCTAAAATTATTCGCTAAAATCCTCGCCAATAGGCTTAGAGCCCTACTTCCAAACATTCTAAATGTTGACCAAGTTGGTTTTGTACCTGGCAGGGATGGCAAAGATAACATCCACCGCATAATCCAGCTAATTCATCTCTCTCAGTCTTCATCCTCGCCCCTAATTCTGCTGGGCACTGACGCAGAAAAAGCGTTCAACCGTGTTGATTGGCTGTTTATGCGGGAAGCGCTGACAGCCTTCAATATCCCCAAACAATTTATAAATGCAACTTTCTCAATGTACAGCAAACCAACAGCGAAAGTACTTGTTAACGATAACTTGTCTGCATCTTTTAATATTTCAAACGGTACCAGGCAAGGATGCCCACTCACTCCTCTCCTTTTTATCATTACCTTAGAGCCTTTTTTACAAAAATTGAGAGAAGAAGAGAAAATAATAGGCATTAAATGTGCAGGTATCGAACATAAGGTAGCAGCTTATGCTGACGAGCTACTAATTTTGACCTCTAACCCAAAAATTGCTGTTCCACCTGTCCTGATGTTACTTAACGAGTACGGTGCGCTTTCTAATTTCAAAGTGAACCTAAGTAAATCACAAATTCTAAATATAAATATCTCAGAATCACAAAAAAACTCAATTGGCAATTGGATCCCCCTTTAATTGGTCTCTCCCCTCAATTCGCTTTCTTGGTGTTGTAATATCCCCAAACTTACAAGATCTCTTTAAACTCAATTTCCCACCGCTGCTACAGAACATTTCGAAACTCACACCTTAATGGAATATTTTATATATCTCGTGGCTAGGAAGGAAAAATCTACTTAAATGTATGATATGGCCCAAAATAACCTACTTAATACAAGCCATTCCCATCCATCTTCCTAAATCCTTTTTCAAAGACACTCAAAGACTCCTCAGCCGATTTGTCTGGCATAACCAAAAACCTAGACTTGCTCCACAGATATTATCTCTCCCACATTATGAAAGAGGTATTGATCTACCAGATCTAAGAATACTACAACAAGCCACCCACCTTCAAAGAATTATTGACTGGATCAGATGCCCATTACAAAAGTCATGGGTTAAAATTGAAGAAACAAACCTTAAATTTCCTCTTAGACAACTTATCTTTTCTGCCAAAGGCAGTATTAAACCTTTACTAATTAAGAATCCATTTACTACTACAACCTATAAAATCTGGTCAAAATCCCATATCAGACATATATGTTCTCCATTCCCTTCCCCCTTCTTCTGATAAGAGATCTTACACTCTCTCACTCTCCTGCTCATAATGCCACTATACAAATCATTACGTAACTCAACAACATCACTTCAAGATATCATAGATAGTGGGATCATTCCTTCTAATATAGAATTTAATCAACTTCTAGGCACAACTCTTTTCCATCCTTTTATTTACCAGAAATTTATCTCTAAACTTAAATTTCTATTTAAATCACCCAACTGCAATAAAGATATGAATGAATTTGAAACCCTCATGGCAACTAAGAATCCTAGAAAGAAAACATTATCTATATTACAAAAACAATTATCCTCTGCTAGAATCCCAGAAAAACTTCCCTTTGTCTCTAAATGGGAGCTGGACCTGAACAGATCCTTCTCCTCCTCTGAGATAAAAAAATATTGATGGCGCCAAGAATTACCTCTAGATGTATCAGAATATAAGAGAATGATTATAAAGTTCTTTCCAGGTGGTATATGACTCCATCAAAACTCCACAAATTTAACAGAGAACTCAATCCTAACTGCTGGAGATGTTCCTCTGAGGTGGGTACCATGCTACATATGTGGTGGAAATGTCAAAATATCAAATCCTCTTGGGCAGAAATAATCAATGTTGTGAATAAAATTTTAAATTTACAACTTTCGGCTTCGCCAGAAATCTGTCTGCTTTTCTTGTTCCCAGAGAACATTCCTAAATCAAAACAAACTCTTCTTAGACAGCTTCTTGCCTGGGCCAAAATCCTTGTACCCTTCATGTGGAAATCAGACAAAACTCCAACTATTTTACTTTGGAAAAATAAAGTGGAGAAAATATACAGACTGAAAGAACTGGTTAGCTGGGAAGAGAAAAAGCATAAACAATTTACGATACTTTGGCGTCCTTGGTGCAAATACATTTCAGACCACTCAGCATTACCCTAGACAACTCGGACCGCTAACCTTAATCCAACCCAATCCCCCCCCCCAATTATACTGTTACCACTATTCTCTTCCCCTCCTTTCGTTACTCTACCCCCCCAACTCCACCTGTCAATTTATATGTTAATATATAATAGACAAATTTTATTTAATAATTGTTGCTGTAATAAATATTGACAGTTACGATCAATGAATGTAAAAGGATATCCTCACCGCTCTCCTAGCACTCAATTGTTTAAACTGTAATCCTTTTTATGAGTATTTGAGCTAACAAATACTGTTCATTCACTTCTGTAATCTATATAACAATTTCTTATCGAATTGTCTATCAAACTATGTTATACTTTCTAAATGTCACTCCTTTATACAAAACTTTAATAAAAAGATGTTTAAAAGAAAAAAAAAAAAGAAAAGAAAGGAGAGGGTCTCCCATAGTGTTGGCCTCTGCAGTGAATGCAAGGGCTGCCAAAAATTAGGGGGCACTCCGATGCCCCTTGGAAGAGACTTAGAGGGCCTCATGAAAAAATGTTCCCATTAGAAAGGAGCGGGTCTCCTATACTTGTAATGCCCATGCACTAAGTGTATGGGCTGACAAATATTTACCCCTTGGAGGTATACATGAACATATTGTATAAAAATTATTTTTTACGGGCATCATAAACACCATTTAAAAAATTATGTGGGTGTTGCATCACGGACCACGGTCACGCTGGTGATATGGTGGTGGAGGATGAGGAGAAGGAGGAGGACAAGAGCAAATAGCTAAAATCAGGAAGCGTATACCCATGTGTGCGTGTGAAGAGGTGCATGGGAATACATCTCCCAAAAAAAGACACTGGATTTGAGTATTTGTTACGCTGCTATCATTCAGTGGTGTTGAGAAGTCTCGCCCAATCCAGCCCTTGTTCATTTTTATAAGAGTCAGCCTGTCAGCATTTTCAGTTGACAGGCGGATGCGCTTATCAGTTATAATTCCACCAGCGGCACTAAAAACCCGCTCTGATAAAATGCTAGCGACAGGGCAGCCCAGGACCTCCAAGGTGTAGAGAGCCAGTTCATTCCACGTATCCAGCTTGGATACCCAATAATTATAAGGCACAGAGGAATCACGGAGGATGTTGGTATGGTCAGCAAGGTACTCCCTCAGCATCTTCCCAAACCTTGCACTCCTTGTGAGAGGACCTCGTGCCTCAGGGCCTGTGCGATGGGAGGGGCTGAGAAAATTATCCCAGAACTTTGACAGTGTTCCCCTGCTGGATTGAAGTTGTGTCTCTCTCGCCTGTACTCCTTGGTTATCCAACAAACTGTGACCTCTACAGCCAGCGTTTTCAGATGGGAATTTTTTAAATAATTCCGCAACAAGGGTCTTCTGGTACTGCCCCATTTTTGTAGACCTGTCCGCCTCAGGAATAAGAGATATAAAGTTCTCCTTGTATCATGGGTCTATAAGTGTCACCAACCAGTAATGACTGTCACCCAATATTTTGAGAACGCGAGGGTCATGGGAAAGGCAGCGTAACATAAACTCAACCATGCGTGCCAGACTGCTAACATTCAAGACTTCCGTGTCCTCACCAACAGAATGACTGACCATGCTCTCCTCCTCCTCCTCTCTGTCCACTGGCCATCCACGTTGAACAGACGGTATGACAGTTCTGCAGGTAGTACCATCTATAGCGCATGAAACTATCTCCTGTTTTTCCTCCTCCTCCTCCTCTTCCTCATTATCACCCAATCCACATTGGGATGAGATGAGGCTGGGCTGTGTGTAATCACCCTGTATGGTTCCTTGCTCCATCTCATCGTGCTCCGCCTGCAATGCATCCTCTTTGATTGTGAGCAGAGAGCATTTCAGAAGACAGAGAAGTGGGATGGTGATGCTAATTATGGCATCATCGCCGCTCATCATCTTGGTGAGTCCTCAAAGTTTTGGAGGATGGTACATATGTCTGACATCCATGTCCACTCCTGAGGTCTTATGTGTGGAGTCTGAACTGAATACCGATGGCCTTGTTGATGCTGGTACTCAACAACTGCCCTTTTCTGCTCACAAATCCTTTCCAACATCTGCAGTGTAGAGTTCCAACGCGAGGGGACATCACACACCAGTCTGTGAGCCGGAAGCTGCAAACACAGCTGAAACACGGCAAGGGCGGTGGAAGCTGTAGCTGGCTTTCTGAAATGGACACACAGGCGGCGCACTTTAACAAGCAGATCCGGGAGGTCAAGGATTTGAGAATCCGCTGAACCACGAGGTTAAGCACATGGGCCAGGCATGGTATGTGTGTGAGCTCGCCTCGCCTCAGAGCCCCCACCTGGTTCTGGCTATTGTCACACACGATGATGCCTGGTTGTAGGTTCAGCGGTGTGAGCCACAGATCTGCCTGCTCTTTCTGAGCTGTCCACAACTCTTCAGCATTGTGCGGTTTTTCACCTAAGCATATTAGCTTCAGCACAGCCTGTTGCCGCTTGGCTGAGGCAGTGCTGCAGTGCTTCCAGCTTGTGACTGATGTGGTCATTTCGGAGATGGAGCCTGAAGAGAAGGATGAGGCTGAGGAGGATGAGGTGCAGGAGCTGTAGACTGTGGGGGCAACCCTGATTGACCTAGGGCCCACAATCCTTGGTGTCAGGTGGACGTGTTCCATCCCAAGGTCCGACTGGGTCCCGGCTTCCACTATGTTAACGCAGTGTGCCGTCAGCAAGATGAACCGTCCCTGCCCATAAGCACTTGTCCACGTTTCCATGGTTAGGTGGACTCTCCCGGTAACTGCGTTGTTGAGGTCATGGCTAATGTTTTGGGACACGTGCTTGTGTCATGCAGGGATGGCACACTGGCAAAAATAGTGGCGGCTGGGGACCGAGTACCAAGGAACGGCCGCCGCCATCAGGTTGCGGAATGCTTCCGTCTCCACGAGCCAAAAAGGCAACATTTCTAGCTCAAGCAGACAAGGAATATGTGAATTTAGTAGTGTGGCCTGTGGGGCGTTGGCTGCATATTTGTGCTTGCGTTCCAAGGACTTGGGTGTGGACAACTGAACGCTGCTCTGGGACAAGGATGTGGACGTGCTTCCTAATGCTGCTACTTGAGAGTGTGCAATGACAGGAGCAAGGCAGGAGGCATCTTCGCATGAACCATGGACAGGGGATTGGCTTGCATGCACAACAGCGGAAGAACCAGTGGTGCCACCTGCAAACACTGCTCCTGGACCCTGGGGTTCGGTCTACAAAGTCAGGTGCTTTGCTACCATTTGCCTGATCATGCTGGTGGTGGTCAGGCTGCTAGCTTTGCCACCCCTGCTGATGCTGGCCTGGCAGATGGTGCAAATGGCCTTTTTGGGGTTATCGGCAGAGTCTTTAAAAAACAACCACACTCGGGAAGACCTAACAGTTGTACTGGCAACTTCCTTTTTGTTGGTGTTACGGAGAACGGTTACCTGCCTTCTTTCTGCGGCCACCACAATGCTTCTTCCTGCTGTTATAATCTGCAACATGTACTAAGGAAAGAAAGGGGAAAGCTGTCCCTACAGTAAGACTAAGCTGAATCCCTACGATGTAGCGGGCTGCCTGTTCCTAGCGAACAGACCCGCCTTAGTCCTCGGCTAGTCCGAACGAAGACCTATAGCATAAAAGAAGGAGTCCCTAAAAGAACTAAGGACTGAAACAAAAATGGGAAACCTCCTGAACAGAGAAAGTTGTTGCAGAACACAAAAAGACAAACTGACAAAAAGGAACTAGAGGTCCCAGAAGGACCAAGCGAACTGACAGAGATAGGCACCGAAGCACCTGGCTAGCAAAACAGTCAAACAACTCTGTAGTCCAGCACAGCTAGAAGGGCAGAGCTGGAATATAAAGGCAGATGGTCACGTGACCGCAAAACACAAGATGGAAAAAACAAACAGGAGGGTTCTAACAGTACCCCCTCTTTTATGAGGATCCTCCGGATCCTCCAGGCCGAGGCCTATCCGGAAGCCTCTTGTGGAAAGCTCTAAAAAGCCTAGGAGCAGAGACATCATCCGCCCTTACCCAGGAGTTAACTTCGGGATCGAAACCCTTCCAGGAGACAAGATACTGTAATCTCCCTCTATGCCATCTAGAATTCAAGATACGAGAAATTTCATATTCGCCGTCTTCCACCAGAGGAGGAACTGTGACAGTGGCATCCCTATCTGATACATCAGCCTTTTTCAACAAGGAAACATGAAACACAGGATTAATCTTCCAGGAAATAGAGACATCCAACCTAACCCCAAACGGGTTAACAACCTGAAGCACTTTAAATGGACCCACAAACTTAAGACCCAGTTTTTTAGAGGGAATCCTCAACCGCAGATTCTTTGAGGACCATGTCACCCACAGTAAACAAAACCTCCTTACGTTTCCTGTCAAAATACTTCTTTCACTTCTTGTTAGCCTCTTGAAGGTTGCAATGTACATTAGTCCAAACTCTCTCCAAATCACCGGAAAAATTCTCCTCCTCCGGCACCGCCGACCCCAATTTGGAGAGCGAACCAAAAGACGGATGTCTCCCAGTACAACAAAAAAAGGAGAACACCCAACAGAGGAGGATGTATGATTGTTAAGAGAAAATTCTGCGAGAGGCAGAACC
Source organism: Phyllobates terribilis (assembly GCF_046119375.1). Classification (NCBI taxonomy): domain Eukaryota; kingdom Metazoa; phylum Chordata; class Amphibia; order Anura; family Dendrobatidae; genus Phyllobates; species Phyllobates terribilis. Next base: position 191,937,381 of record NW_027362772.1, on the reverse strand, counting down.
TCAGACCACACCTCTTGATTGTCTGCCACAAAACAACGCAAAAACTGTTCTACATCCTGGTTCTTTCTTTCAGTCTGTCCATTAGACTCAGGATGATACCCAGACGAAAATGACAAATGGACTCCCAACCTGTCACAAAAAGCACGCCAAAAGCGAGCCACAAACTGAGGTCCTCTATCAGAAACAATATCCGTGGGAACGCCATGAAGCTTGACAATCTCCTTAACAAATGCCTTAGCGAGTGTCTTGGTGCAGGGCAATTTAATGAATGGAACCAAATGACACATCTTACTAAAACGGTCCACGACCACCCAGATGACAGTAAAACCCTCGGACAAAGGAAGATCAGTAATAAAATCCATTGAGAGATGCATCCAAGGCACACTGGGAACCTCCTGAGGGCAAAGCAACCCCACAGCAGGAGTATGTGAAGCCTTTGACCTAGCATACACCGTACATTGACGCACCCACTTGATGACTTCTTTCTGCCATCCAGGCCACCAAAAACTGCGACTGATAAGTGTCTTAGTCTCCGAAATTCCTGGATGACCTGCCAACTGAGACTCATGACACTCCACAGACAAATCTCACCTAAAGGTTCTAGGTACGAACAACCTCCCATGGGGAGTGTTAGATGGAGCATCATCTTGAGCTTTCAGAATCTCATTCTCCAAAACGGAGTCCAATGCCGCCACCACAACTCCTTTCTGTAAAATGCTCTCCTCCTCCTCGGCACCGACCGTAGGAGAGAAGCTGCGAGATAAAGCATCGGCTTTAACATTCTTAGTACCAGGGATATAGGTAACAGAAAAGTGAAACCGAGAAAAAAAAAGTGCCCACCTAGCTTGACGGGCATTCAAGCACTTGACAGCATCCAGATAGATCAAATTCTTATGATCTGTGAAAACCTGAATAGGAAACCTAGAGCCTTCCAATAAATGACGCCAATGTTCAAACGTGAGTTTAATAGCCAGCAACTCCCGATTTCCAACATCATAATTCAGTTTGGTTTCCGAAATTTTTTTCGATAAAAAGGCACAAGGATGTACTCCATCCCTGTTCTCCTGAGACAAAACTGCTCCGACCCTTACTGATGAAGCATCGACCTCAACCAAAAAAGGCTTGGTCTCATTAGGCTACATAAGGATGGGGCAGAACTGAACCTCTCTTTGAGATACTTAAACGCTTCAATGGCCTCAGTAGTCCACTGGACCGTATTCGCAACTTTCCTGGTGAGATCGGTTAGAGGCTTAACAATTACAGAAAAATTCTTAATGAATTTCCTGTAATAATTGGCAAAACCCAAAAATCTTTGTATAGATTTCAAACCAATAGGCCTAGGCCATTCCTGCACAGGCTGAACCTTCACAGGGTCCATCTCAAAGCCCTCGCTGGAGACAATGTAGCCCAAAAAACGAATTTTCTGCACAGCGAACTCACATTTCTCCAGCTTAGCAAAGAGTGAATTATAACTCAATAACTGCAAAACTTCACGTACACTCTGCCAATGGGACTGTAGATCTGGTGAATAAATCAAAATGTCATCCAAATACACAACCACATTCTTACCAATCAAAGGTCTCAGGATGTCATTAATAAGGTTCTGAAAAAATGGCGGTGCATTGGTAAAACCAAAAGGCATCACCAGATTCTCAAAATGATCTACCGGAGTATTAAAAGCTGTTTTCCATTCATCACCCTCCTTCACTCGTAACAAATTGTATGCCCCCCGGAGATCAATTTTAGAGAACCACTTGGCCCCCACTAACTGGTTAAACAAGTCAGGAATTAAAGGCAATGGGTAGGAATTGCGTACGGTAATTGTATTAATTTCACGAAAATCCAGACATGGACGTTAACCCCCGTCCTTTTTTTAACAAACTTTAACAAAGAAAAATCCAACTGCCACAGACGACTTAGAAGGTCTAATGTGGCCAGCAGCCAGGCTAGTCTGTATGTACTCCTCCAAGGCCTTTCTTTCAGGGATAGTCAGATTAAACAAGCGACTCTTGAGAAGAGTAGCTCCCGGAGCAAACTCAATGGCGCAATCATAATCCCTATGAGGAGGTAAAACGTGCGACTCCTCCTCCGAAAAAACCCACCAAAAATCTTGAATAGGTACCGGTAATTCCCCTTTTTCCACAGCTGCAATGCGACCATTACAATATTTATCATAGCACTTCGGACTCGAAGACTTAATCACATTAGTAGACCAGTCCAGTAAAGGATTGTGCAGTTTTAACCAAGGCAAACCTAGAACGACTGGAGAGGGTAAATTATCTAATACAATCAAGTCCAAAATTTCTTGGTTAACTCCATTGATAGTGAGGGGAAATGCAGCAACCTTGTGAGTAATACATTTCAAGGGAGTGTTATCAATTGCAATCACAGAAATAGGTGATGACAAAGGTTTGGATTTCATTTTAAGCTTTTCCAAAAACCCATTATCAATCACATTAAGAGTTAAACCACAATCCACAAATACCTGAAATTCAATCAAATCTTCCTGCAAAGTAGTACTCCCAGAAAGAAAAACTCCTGCAGAGTGTAAACAAGCAATACGAGCATACCTGATCTTGTTTTTTTTTTCTGAACTTAAACGAAGCTCACAATACTTAATCAAATGGTCAGCTTTACCACAATAAAGACACAATCCCTCGGCAAACCTCCGGTCTCTTTCCTGAGAGCGGAGTGACATCGCCCCAACCTCCATCGGTTCTCCGCCGTCTGAGCAGATTTTATGGGGACTAGGACCTGGAATTACAGGAGTCTTTACCTCATTCAGCCTGGACCTCAGCCTCCTATACACACGAACAGCTAATTGCATGGTATCCTGCAGAGTCTCAGGTGCAGGGACTGCAACTAGCAAATACTTAACCCTGTCACTCAGACCAGCAAGAAATAGACATTTCAGAGCAGGATCATTCCATTTGACTTCTGAAGCCCATCTTCTAAAGTGTGTGCAATAATTTTCAACATCACCTGACCCCTGATTCAAACGCCTGAGTTCTGCCTCAGCAGATAAGATTCAATCAGGATCGTCATATAATAGCCCCATAGCAGAAAAAAATTCTTCTACTGACCTTAAGCATGAATCATTAGGTTGGAGAGAAAAGGCCAACCCCTGTGGTTCATTCAGTGACATAATAAAACCAATGCGCCATGATTCATTCCCGGAGGACCTTGGTTTCAAACAAAAATATAACAAACAAGCATTTTTAAAGGAAAAAAAATCTTGCTGTTTACCATAAAAAACATCAGACTGTCCTACCTTGGATTCCACAAAATGCGCTCCAGAACAGCTACTCACATGTTGCTGGAGCTCGGCCACCTCCAGAGACAATCCCTGCAAGCGTTGAGCCAAATCCTGGACGGAAACCATACTGATCCCTGAATTTCTTTCCTTTTAGATTTTTGGGCTGGACTTACTGTTATGATCTGCAACATGTACTAAGGAAAGAAAGGGGAAAGCTGTCCCTACAGTAAGACTAAGCTGAAACCCTATGATGTAGCGGGCTGCCTTTTCCTAGCGAACGGACCCGCCTTAGTCCTCGGCTAGTCTGAACGAAGACCTATAGAATAAAGGAAGGAGTCCCTAAAAGAACTAAGGACTGGAACAAAAATGGGACACCTCCTGAACAAAGAAAGTTGCTGCAGAACACAAAAAGACAAACTGACAAAAAGGAACTAGAGGTCCCAGAAGGACCAAGCGAACTGACAGAGATAGGCACTGAAGCACCTGGCTAGCAAAACAGTCAAACAACACTGTAGTCTAGCAAAGCCAGAAGTGCGCAGCTGGAATATAAAGGCAGATGGTCATGTGACCGCAAAACACAAGATGGAAAAAACAAACAGGAGGGTTCTAACACCTGCCTGTTGGGGTGCTCTGCCTCCCTCCCCCTGTGTGCTGCTGTCCTCACTTTGCATGTCCTCCTGCCAGATTGGTTCAGTTGCTGTATCATCCACCACCTCGTCTTCCACTTCCGCACTCTGGTCCTCCTCCTGACTTTCTGGCAATTGTGTCTCATCATCGTCCACCTCTGGTGACACTTTCCCACTGTTGCCTTCGTGTGACAGTGGCTGCTCAATATTTGGGCATCGCTACATGCGATCTCCTCTTGCCCCGCTTCAAGTGGACTGGGCGAGGGGCCCAAATCTATAAATGGAAAAGTGAACAGCTCTTCGGAGTGTCCAAGTGTGGGCTCAGTTGTCTCTGGGCACTCGGCATGGTGGGAGGAAGGAGGTTCAGGGTGAGTAATATGCAGTCCAGACTCACAGCTACTGAGACTTGACCGTGTGGAAGACAAGGTGGTGGTGGCTAAGTGACTGGAAGCATTATCTGCTATCCAACCAATAACTTTTTCACACAGCTCTGTGTTCAATAGTGGTGTTCTGTGGTCCCTTATTAATTGGGACAGTAAGGTCGAGCGAGAAGATGTGGGTGTTTGCTGTGGCACAATTTCAGCTTGCCCACAGCCTCAGCCTCTGCATGCACCATCATCACCATCACTTCCAGTTCCCCGACCCTTGCCACATGCCTTGCCCATTTTAAATGGAGGACAATATCTTCCACGCTCACTACAAATGACTGAATTTGAAGCAAACTTATATGTGATCCATGTGACGGAGAAAACACCATTTTAAATACCTGGCCTGTAGGTAGCTATTTTGAACAGCAAACTGGTGTCAATTGCTTCACTGACACACTGAAATAAATTTTTAATGGAGGCCAGAAATGGCAGTATTTTCTGAAAATGTGTATGTGATCCGCGTGACGGAGAAAACACCATTTTAAATACCTGGCCTGTAGGTAACTATTTTGAACAGCAAACTGGTGTCAATTGCTTCACTGACACACTGAAACTAATTTTTAATGGAGGTCAGAAATGGCAGTATTTTCTGAAAATGTATATGTGATCCGTGTGACGGAGAAAACACCGTTTTAAATACCTGGCCTGTAGGTAACTATTTTGAACAGCAAACTTGTGTCAATTGCTTCACTGACACACTGAAACAAATTTTTAATGGAGGTCAGAAATGGCAGTATTTTCAGCGCAATTTTATGTGATCTGTGTGACGGACAAACCACAGTTTTAAATAGCGGGATTTTTAGCGCTGTGATAGGGAAAGGACCTGACGGTATTCTGCAGTGCCCACAAGCAAATGGTACAGAAAAACTGTGTTCTCTGGATTTCTTTTTAAGCAAATAATGAGGATTAAGATCCAAAAAAATTATTCCTGGCCCCTGAGACCTAGGCCTATTTCTAGAACTATCTAACAGCTGCAGCATACAGAACCAGAATAGAGCCTCTTGTGCTATATTCACTGCAGTCTGCTATATACACTGCCTGCCTGCCTACATGCACAACCTGCTTGATATCTCTGCAGATGGATTAGTCCTTGGAAAAAATGTTTGTTGAGATGGATATGTGTCTCTAATATAGTTTGGTACACCTACACTAACTAGAAACAAGCAAATCTCTCCCTAGCCCAGCAGCACCTCTCCCTACACTGTCTGATTCCGGAGTGACTGTGACAAGCATTGCGGCACCAGGTCTGATATAGACTTGATGATGCTGTGCAGCCAGCAAATCACTGTAATGCCACAACCAACATGGCTACGGCATTACAGTGAGTGGCAGGCAATCCCTGCATGTTCATTGGCGCTCTGAAGAGCAAATAACCAGGATTAAGATAAAAAAAAAATTGCCCTGGTCCCTGATATCTGGGGCTATGCCTACAAATATCTGTAATTATCACAGCAGCAGCAGACAGGACATTCAATGGACCCTCTTGCGCTATATGAACTGCAGTCTGCCACATATACTGCCTGCCTGCCTAACACTGATTATATGCATATGTTGTGGAATACCTATACTAACTGGATGTTCAATGGACCCTTTTACGCTATATGCACTGCAGTCTGCCACATACCCTGCCTGCCTAACTCCTGCTATCATCACTGAATATATGCAGCTGGATTAGTCCTCAGAAGGACTGTTAGTTCAGATGGATATATTTATATATATATATTTTTATATATATATATATATACGTTACAGACCAAAAGTTTGGACACACCTTCTCATTTAAAGATTTTTATGTATTTTCATGACTATGAAAATTGTACATTCACACTGAAGGCATCAAAACTATGAATTAACACATGTGGAATTATATACTTAACAAAAAAGTGTGAAACAACTGAAAATATGTATTATATTCTAGGTTCTTCAAAGTAGCCACCTTTTGCTTTGATGACTGTTTGCACACTCTTGATGAGCTTCAAGAAGTAGTCACCGGAAATGGTCTTCCAACAATCTGGCCTCCACAGTCACCAGACCTGAACTCAATCGAGATGGTTTGTGGTGAGCTTAAGCGCAGAATGAAGGCAAAAAGGCCAACAAGTGCTAAGCATCTCTGGGAACTCCTTCAAGATTGTTGGAAGACCATTTCCGGTGATTATCTCTTGAAGCTCATCAAGAGAATGCCAAGAGTGTGCAAAGAGTCATCAAAGCAAAAGGTGGCTACTTTGAAGAAGCTAGAATATAAGACATATTTTCAGTTGTTGCACACTTTTTTGTTAAGTATATAATTCCACATGTGTTAATTCATAGTTTTGATGCCTTCAGTGTAAATGTACAATTTTCATCGTCATGAAAATACAGAAAAATCTTTAAATGAGAAGATGTGTCCAAACTTTTGGTCTATACTGTATATGTTGTGGAATACCTATACTAACTATACTAGTGGCCAAAATTGAGGCAACACCCTCAAGATTTATGAATTTTTAGCATTTTGCCAATACAAATCCAAATTTCATGAATGTTTTTGATTTCACAGTAAAGTTTTTAAGTAGAAATAACAAAATCTCATATAGAAACACAATATTAGGAATTGTGTTCATTTGTCAACAAATTGGACACTATTGTTACTCGGATGACTGTGGGAGAAAAGCGATTTATTTGTCCTATTTTCATATGTATCACTAAAATGTTAATAATTAGTTGGATAGTCCTTGGCCTTGATAACTGCCTGCCATCTACTTGGCATGCTATCTACCAGTTTGTTTAAATCAGATGGTGTGATGATATGAAACCATGATTTGATGATGGCTGCAATGAGTTCCTGCTTGTTAGAAGCCCACTGTTTTGACAGCGATCTTTTGAGCCGATCCCAGAGATTCTCAATAGGATTGAGATCTGGGCTGTTTCCTTGCTAATTCAATAGCTGGACATTTTTGTCCTTGAACCAAGAGAGACATTTTTAAGCTGTATGGCATGGGGCCCCATCTTGCTGAAAAATAAACGGTGTCCCTTCATCAAATACACTACCGTTCAAAAGTTTGGGGTCATTTAGAAATTTCATTATTTTTGAAAGAAAAGGACATTTTTTTCAATGAAGCTAACACTAAATGAATCAGAAATACACTCTATACATTGTTAATGTGGTAAATGACTATTCTATCTGCAAACGTCTTGTTTTTATTGCAATATCTACATAGGTGTATAGAGGCCCATTTCCAACAACCACCACTCCAGTGTTTTAATGGTACATTGTGTTTGATAACTGTGTAAGAAGGCTATTGGATGTTTAACCCTAAAAAATCCTTGCACAAGTATGTTAGCTCAGCTGAAAACGGTTTGGCTGATTTGAGAAGCAAAATTGACTTTCCTTTGAGCTAGTTGAGAACCTGGAGCATTACATTTGTTTGTTCTATGAAACTCTCAAAATGGCCAGAAAAAGAGAACTTTCATGTGAAACTCGACAGTCTATTCTTGTTCTTAGAAATGAAGGCTATTCCATGTGATAAATTGCCAAGAAACTGAAGATTTCCTACAATGGTGTGTACTACTCCCTTTAGAGGAGAGCACAAACAGGCTCTAACCAGAGAAGAGAGAGAAGTGGGAGGCTTCGCTGTACAACTGAGCAACAAGAGAAGTACATTAGAGTCTCTAGTTTGAGAAATCGACGCCTCACTGCTCCTCAACTGGCTGCTTCATTAAATAGTACACGCAAAACGTCAGTGTCAACATCTACAGTGAAGAGGCGACTTCGGGATGCCTGCCTTCAGGGCAAAGTGGCAAAGAAAAAGCCATATCTGATACTGGCTAATAAAAGGAAAAGATTAATATGGGCAAAAGAACACAGACATTGGACAGAGGAAGATTGGAAAAAAGTTTTATGGACAGACGAATCAAAGTTTGAGGTGTTTGGATCACACAAAAGAACATTTGTGAGACACAGAGCGACTGAAAAGATGCTGGAAGAGTGCCTGACACCATCTGTCAAGCATAGTGGAAGTAATGTGATGGCGTGGGGTTGCTTTGGTGCTGGTAAAGTGAGAGATTTGTACAAGGTAAATGGGATTTTGAATAAGGAAGGCTATCACTCCATTTTGCAATGCCATGCCATACTCTGTGGACAGCGCTTGATTGGAGGCAATTTCATCCTACAATAGGACAATGACCCAAAGCACACCTCCAAATTCTACATGAACTATTTAGTGAAGAAGCAGGCAGCTGGTATTCTATCTGTAATGGAGTGGCCAGCGCAGTCACCAGATCTCAACCCCATTGAGCTGTTGTGGGAGCGGTTTGACCGTATGGTACGCAAAAAGTGCCCATCAAGCCAATCCAACTTGTGGGAGGGGCTTCAGGAAGCATGGGGTGAAATTTCTCAAGATTACCTCAGCAAATTAGCAGCTAGAATGCCAAAGGTCTGCAATGCTGTAATTGCTGCAAAGGGAGCAGTCTTTGACGAAAGCAAAGTTTGAAGGAGAAAATTATTCTTTCAAATAAAAATCATTATTTCTAACCTTGTCAATGTCTGTACTATATTTTCTAATCATTTCGCAACTCATTTGATAAATAAAAGTATGAGTTTTCATGGAAAACACAAAATTGTCTGGGTGACCCCAAACTTTTGAACGGTAGTGTGCATCACGTGCCGAAGGAATGAGTTTAGGCTGAAGGACTTCCTTGATGTACTTTTGAGCATTAACTGTTCCTTCAATTACCTGCAGCCTACCAACTGCATCTCTGGACATGCAGCCCCATACCATAACACTCAGAGGATGCTTCATGGTGGGTACTGTACACCTGGCAAGCAATCCTCTCCAGGTCATCGTCGAACGTAGCAGACACCATCGCTGCCAAAGATGGATATGCATGTCTCATCGCTCCATAAAACATTTCTCCATTGTTCAATGGTCCATTTAGAATGTTCTTTGGCCCACTGCAGATGTTTCTGATGCTGTGAGGCATTCAAAAATTGCTTTTTATGTGGTATTCTGGCTCTTAACCCCACGTTTACCAATCGTCGTCGAACCGTCCAATCGGACACTGTCACTCCACTGTCACTGTCACTCAGACACAGACAATTTTTAAAATGAACTTTTGTTCGTGGGAAAACCCCTTTAATGCTGCATGTGAAATAAAAGTTAAGCAAATGCGTGTCAATTGTATATCATAAAATTCAGAGACAGTATAACAGAATAAAAACATGTAATTGCTTACCTTTTAATGACAAACTAGCTTTAAAATATAAAAAACGCATTTTAATCGCACAATATTGGTCTTATATCATACCCAGGTCACTGTAAACAGAGAATACATATGTGTCACCCTGGCCTGGATGTCACAAGTGTAATAAAGCTGTGTCTGAGAGCAAGGGGGAGGTTCTCTAGTCAGGGGAACATTAGCATGCAGTACCTCCTGTCTCAGGCCAGTAGGGGGAGCAGGCTGCCCCTATAAAAGCTGGTGCCGGGGGCAGGGTTAGGCAGAACTGGATGACCTGTCTCAGTACTGAGACGTGTCCCGGAGCAGAGCAGGGACAGAAAGTTGTATTGCACCTAAGAGGAAGTGTGGCAGGAGAAGAGCCACAAGCCAGAGACAAGAGGCGAAGTGAGCCTGTCTTGGCAGATAAAGGACTTAATTTACCAGACTTTGGTGTCTGAGGCTGGGATGATTCCACATCCTACAGCAGATAACCAGTCCGCAGGGGACTGTATATTCCTTGGCCTAAGAAGCCTGGAGGCTCTGCCACAACAGAAGGGACCAGCACAGCTGTACCAGGCTGGGAGCAGAAAGGAACCTACGTCGCAGGCCATACAGGCGAGAATACACGGAGAGCTCGGAAACGTGGGCTGTTACCCTATAAGGAGGGGATAGCCAGAAGGAGCACAGAAAGCACGGTAGGCCTACACCCTCACCCTGACCAGGGCCAATTTCCCCATTGCTCTCAGACATCCAGGTCCCCTCCTAGCCGGGACTGTTTGTGGGTCAGTTTACCTGTTCTAGTAAAGACCCTGGACTTCAACCTGTTGTCTGTGTGCTCCTTGCTCCTCCACTCCCACCATTCATTATACTTCCCTGGGGCCGCACTCTTCCCGTGTGGAGTCATACTACCCTAGCTGCACACCTCATCAGCCCCAGCGGTCTGCATGCAGCGGCGGTTCCTAATAACTGCAATCCACGGGTGGCGTAGTCGGACATTATCATCAGCACATAACGGACTACCACTGGCCTGACCACCCTGAGCCACGGAACCGGGTTGCCACTACTACTCCCACCGTTTCCCCATTGCCCGGATCCGAGTGCCCCATGGCCCAGGGGGCGAGTCACATATCTCAGAAGAGAGCTTGTGTTAAAGTAAGTATGTCAGTGAAAACTTTCATTAAATATTGCTGATGGTGAAAAACTGCAGGTGTTGCCTCAATTTTGGCCACTAGTGTATAAACAAGCGAATCTCTCCCTTACTCAGTAGCACCTCTCCCTACTCTGCTTATTTCCGGGATAGACTGTGACGAGCATAGCGGTGCCAGGTCTTATATAGACCTGATAATGCTGTGCGGCCAGTCACTGTAATGCCACAACCAACATAGCTACTGCATTACAGTGCGTGGCAGGCAATTCCTGCATGTTCATTGGCTCTCTAAAGAGCGAAAAACATGCAGGGAGGGGACCCGTGTTGCTGCCCGAGCAACCCGGAAATACACGCCGATCGCTGAGCGTATCGAGCACCATGATGCTTGGGCAAGTACCGAGCAGTGGGGAGCACATTCGCTCATCAGTAGTCCCAACAAAATGTCCCTTTTTCCCACAAAAAAATACGCCTTTTTTCTTGCGAATTTCCTGGGGAGATGTATGATGTAGATACACCCTCTAATTGCATGGGTTCCTCCACCTCCCCCAGTACTGGTTCACCTCCAGACCGCTCACCCCGGCAGAGGTACACAACCCTGACAAGAAGGCCCCGGAGAAGGTGGTCTCACCCGTATATCTCGTAGGCATCTATCTAGACGTATGGCCAACAACATGGCAGCTTCCAAGGACTGAGGTGTTTTATATACTGCGAAGGCATCTTTCAACTTTTCAGTAAACCCCTCACAAAATTGACTTCTAATTGCTAAGTCATTCCATTTGGAATCTGTTGCCCATCTACGAAATTCCCAACTGTACGTCTCTACTTACCGATTCCCCTGCTGAAGGTGACGTAGCCTAGACTCAGCCAAGGCGACTCGGTCAGGATCATTATAAATGAGGGCCAGAGCCCCAAAAAAAACCCTCCACAGACTGGAGACAAACCGAGTCTAGGGTAAGTAAAACGCCCATGACTGAGGATCTCCCTGCAATAGAGAGATCACAATACCCACCCGTTGCTCCTCATTTCCGGAGGAGTAGTGATGAAGTTTAAAATACAATTTTCATGCCTCCTTAAATACAAAAAACTTGTCCCTACCTCCTGAAAACCTGTCTGGGAGCGCAACTTTGGATTCAGGCTGGACAGGACTACCTGCAGAGACCCCCACATTGGCGACCTGTAACCGCAGATGCTGCTGCTGAACCCCACAGCGGAGGTCATTCACCTCCAGAGACAGACGGCGGAACTGCTCTGCGAGCTCTGCAACTGAACTCAGTCCATGCCCAAAAACACACAGAGAAAAAAACAAAAACAAAATGTCAATTTTTTTTTCCTTTTCAAAATGGGCTCGGCAGGCGATAATGTCACGCAAGGTGTGAGAATCACTTAGTGCAACAAAAAGGGAAGAGGGAAAGGGAGACCAGACTCTAGGGAAAGGGGAGAAAGTGGAGAACTCCTAGGTCGATCTAGCGTCACCCTGTCTCTCCTAACATCCCTGTATTGGCTCTTCACCAATCGCCGCATGTGTACCTCGCCCTGTCTTTCTCTGGCGTTAGGCTCAGGCTAGGGAAGAGACTAGATGAGCACTAGTCGATCTCCACTAGACACTATAGAATGCAAGGTTGGACAATCAGGGGGAAGTATCTTAGCTTTAGATGACTCCAGACAAATGAGCACACGTCCTCAAGCTCCAGAGAGGACAAAGTACTGCTCTTGCTAAAGCCTTCACAGGTAGCAATGAATATGACCGGCACCTCCCTCTAGAGCACACCAGGTATATATACACCCAGGCCTGGGAGTTAATTAGCCAGTGGAAGGTAGCCACTGGGTCCTAGAGACAGACTCTAAGATGTCTGTAATGCCAAACATAGAAATCTCCTGTAACCAATTGCAGGGCGACTGTCTGTCACTTCTGACACACCCGTGACAGACTTTCCATGTTCTCTTCCTCCTCCTCCTCCTCATTATCACCCAATCCACGTTGTAGATGAGATGAGGCTGGGCTGAGTAGCATCACCCTGTATAGTTCCTTGCTCCGCCTGCAATGCCTCCTCTTTGATTGTGAGCAGACAGAGAAGCAGCATGGTGATGCTAATTATGGCGTCATCGCCGCTCTCCATCTTGGTGGAGTCCTTAATGTTTTGGAGGATGGCACGGATGTCAGACATCTATGCCCACTCATCAGCTCTTATATGCAGAGGCTGACATGAATGCCGATGGGTGCGTTGAAGCTGGTACTCAACAACTGCCCTCTGCTGCTAAAAATCATTCCAAACATCTGCAACAGTGATTTCCAATGCGTGGTCACATCGCACACCAGTCGGTGATCTGGAAGCTGCAAACGCTGCTGAAGCCCTGTCAGGGTGGCGGAAGCTATAGCTGACTTTCTGAAATGGTCACACATGTGGCGATCTGGCCACTCTGGCCGATCCGGGTGGGTTTTGAGAAACCACTAAGTTGAGTACATGGGCCAGGCTTGGTACGTGTGCGAGCTTGCCTAGCTTCAGAGTCGCCACCAGGTTCCGGCCATTGTCAGACACGACCATGCCTGGCTGTATGTACAGGGGTGAGAGCCACAGATCTGCCTTCTGTTACAGCTTTCAACAACTCTGCAGCAGTGTGCAGTTTGTCACCTAAGCATATTAGCTTCAGCACAGCCTGTTGCCGCTTGACCGAGGCAGTGCTGCAGTGCTTTCAACTTCCGACGAATGTGGTAATTTCGGAGATGGAGGCTGAAGAGGAGGAGGTGCAGGAGCTGTAGAATGTGGGGGCAACCTCACACATGTACTATGCCTAGTAAATGTGCTCAACCTAGTGGTTCAGCAGTTTCTCAAAACCTACTCAGATCAGCCTTAGCTGTTTGTGAAAGTATGCCATGTGCATGCCCATTTCAGAGAGTAAGTTACAGATTCCGCCACCCTCGCCGTGCTTTAGCAGTGTTTGCTGCTTCCAGCTCACCAACTGGTGTGTGATGTCACCACACATTGGAACTCAACGTTGCAAATGTTGGGAAGGATTTGTGAGCAGAAGAGGTCAGTTGTTTAGTACCAGCTTCAACACGTCCGTTGGTATTCAGGTCTGCCTCCGCACATAAGAGCTGATGAGTGGGCATGGATGTCTGAAATCTGCGTCATCCTCAAAAACTTAGAGGACTCCACCAAGATGGCGAGCGGCGATGACATCATAATTAGCATCTTCTCTGTCTTCTGAAACACTCTCTGCTCACAATTAGTGTTGAGCCACCCCCGTAGTGTTCGAGTTCGGTTCGGTTCGTCGAACACCCGTGTGTTCGCCGAACTGTTCGTCGAACTGTTCGTCGAACTGTTCGTCGAACACCTTCGAACACCGTTAAAACCAATGGCAGGCAAACAAAAACACATAGAAACACATAGAAAACACCTTCAAAGGTGTCCAAAAGCTGACAAACTGCTCAGAAGACACAACTAACACATGGAACAGTGACAAGTACATATAGTCATGCGAAAAGAAAAGAGGTGGAGGAGTAAAAGGAGGGGGAGACACAGATATAGGCATGTCATGCCCTTCTAAAATCCAAAAAGTGAGAAGCCGACACGTTCAGTCCGTTCCTGCCCGTGCCACCTCCGTGTCGCCGGGTTTGTGCCAGAGCCGCGGTGAACCCTGACGGCCAGCCCCCCTCTCCCAATACTGGTGCCTGTCCGCTGGTGGGTCGAGCGAGCCCCCCTGTGGTGGAGGCAGCTCTAAGCTTTTTAATTTAAATTGTCTCTCTAATTTGAATAAATACACTTTAAATCCATTTACAAGGATCTATTGGAGGGCAAGTCTCATGCCAGCAGCCGCGTAATTCCAGCTCCAGTAGCGTCCACTAAAGCTGCTGCAGTTAAAAAGCTTTTATAAGGATCGAGCTCGGCTGTCCACCGCAAGGCATCCTACTGCCAGTCCGAGCCCCTATGCCTTGGGGTGCCTCCTGATGCTCTTCACTGAGTATCCCGTGGTCCCGAAGCATTTCCTTTGAAAAAATGAAGTGTCCAAACTACAGGTGGTCTAGCTTGCTTAACAGCCGGGATAATCCGCTGACTAGCAGACCCTGCTACTAGGCACAAAGTATTTCCTGGGCTAGATGCAGTTAAAAATTTGTAATTAGATACTCTCGTTGGATGCTGAGAAAGCATTCCATAGAGTCTCCTGGCACGCCATATATGATTCTCTTAAAAAGCTTGGGGTAGGGGTCTAGGGGACCCTTTTATAGCCAAAATCACGGCCCTGTATCGCAATACGTCACCTAGGCTGAAGATAAATGGAACTGTAGCACCCTGAGGGCTCGGTTGCTACAGAGGTATTGCACCTCACCCAGAGGTGTGATATCTCACTCTCAGGTAAGGATGTAGTGTGGATCAGGACCCGACACCTGCATGCATTACACCACATTGCCGTGGGGCAGGGCGACCAATATGCCCCTGAGATGGGCACGACAGTCCCTGTCCCTGGCTGGAGTGGGGGGAGGGAACACTGAGGAAGGGGAACCCTGTAGTGCAGGAGCAGGGAGGAAGCAGTTCCTGGGTGCATTGAGAAGGGAGTATAAAAGGTGGGCACCATCTTAGTTCAGTGCAGAGAAGTCTGAGCAGAAGTGGCAGGGGGCAGGGGCTCTTCATGAGCTCTGCTCCGGAGGCGGGCCTAGTAACAGAGGCCCAGGCCTGGAAGAGGGAGAAGGAAGGAAGAGGAGCGGAGAAGGCTCCAGGAACGAGGAACGAAGGGATCTCAGGGGTGCGGACGGGCGAGTCACCACCGCACGCCCGAATCCACCTGCGTGGAGGGGTCAGGCCAAAGGGGGAGACCGGTCCCCGAAACTAGTGGAGGCAGGAAACGACCCTCAGCTAGAAACAGGAGGCTGTGACATTTTATGTGGCGCAGCCCCTCGCTACACCCGCTAGGAAGGCACCACATAGGGTCAGGGAAACTGGCGCCAAGTTTACCAAGAGGAGGCCCGAGGCAGCCGGACAGAAGGGTTGGTAAGAAAGGCCAGACAAAGGACACACAAAGGGGGTCCTGTGAAGCACTCCAAAGTTATCTGGGAGTTGTCTGAGCCCCTCACCTGGTGAGCACAGTACGACGTGGGCAGCCGTTACCTGCAGACGTGGTCTGGATAATAAGAACTGTGAGTAAAGGCCCTGGACTGCATCACTGACTCTGTGTCATTACTGCTGCTGCCCTGTACCATCACCCCCATCCTCCGCATACACTGCCCTGAGGCTATACTCCTCCCGTGGGGAGTTATGCTATGCTCTGCTGCACCCACAACACCAGCCTCAGCGGTCTGCCCTGGAGCGGCGGTTCACTCTGACCGCAATCCACGGGTGGTGTAGTCGGACATTTAAACATCAAAACCACATAAATAGTTCCGCCACTGGTTTGACCGCCCTGAGCCACGGAACCGGGTTGCCGCCACGGAGACTACAACCACCAGCATCCACCAAAAAGGGTCCGGCTCCGGGTGTCCCAAGGCCCAGGGGGCGCGTCAGAACATTTTCATCACCTTTCACAATCACCAATGGGACAAGGCAGGGATGTTCTCTGTCCCCTCTCTTATACATCCTAGTGACGGAGCACCTGCTCTCATCAATTCGCCATAACCCCAATATTAGGTGGATTGAGGTGGGAGGCACCGAGTACAAGTGCTCTCTATTTGCTGATGATGTCCTAGTATATATCACTCAATCACATATATCCATCCATGCTGTTATGGCTGAAATAGATCACTTTGTTACATGGTCAAATTTTAAAATCAATGCAGCGAAGTCTGAGGCCCTCGATGTCTCCCTCCCCAAATCCATATAGGATTCCATCCAGTCCAACTTTCCCTTTGCCTGGCCCTCACAGGGTATCAAATACTTAGGAATTCCTATTCATAGAGACCTCTCCCATCTATGTTATCTTAATTTTGGGCCCTTTATTGAACAACTCCATACAGACCACGGTTGGCAAGTTAGAACTGTAAGATTCACTACGTGAACCACTGGTGTTTTGTGGAAAAGCACATGTACACTGTGTTCCAAATTATTATGCAAAAAGTGTTTAGGAGTGATAAGGGAAGAATTTGTTTGTTTGTCAGTTAAACTCATTGATGGTGATGTGTGTCAGGGCTCTTTATATCACTGTAAGCAATTGCAGACACCTGTGCTAATTAGTTTGGCAGGTGTGTCCAACGAAAGGCAAGACTACTTAAGAAGGCTGTCTCACATTATTAAGCAGCCTACATTTTCTGCCAAAATGGGAAAGAAAAAGGATGTGTCGATTGCTGAGAAGCAACAAATTGTGGAGTGTTTAGGTCAAGGCATGACTACAATCAACATTGTGCGATGATCAGGATGAAGTGTCTTGGCAATCAAGAAGTATGTAGCTGATTCACAGTACACACGTGTGCGTGCTGATAAGGGCAAATTGAGGACTCTTTCCTACAGGCAATTACGTCAGGTTGAAAGAGCAGCGGCAAAAAAGCCTTGTCATAGCAGCAGACAAGTTTTTGAAGCTGCTGGTGCCTCCAACGTCCCCCGAACAACAAGATGCAGGGTCCTTCAGAGGTTTGCAGCTGTGCATACGCCATCCTGTCGACCTCCTCTATCCACTTCACACAAGCAGAAACGGCTCCAGTGGGCCAAACATTACATGAAGACTGATTTCAAAACTGTTTTGTTCACGGATGAGTGGCGTGCAGCGCTCGATGGTCCAGATGGATGGAGTGGAGGATGGCTGGTTGATGGACACCCCACGCAAACACGGCTACAGCGCCAACAAGGAGGAGGTGGAGTAATGTTTTGGGCTGGAATCATGGGGAGAGAGATTGTCGGCCCCTTTAGGATCCCTGAAGGCGCTAAAGATGAACTCCATAATGTATGTGGATTTTCTCAAACAGCACTTCCTGCCATGGTTCAAGAAGAAGAACCGTGTATTTCACAGCAAGATCATTTTTCTGCATGATAATGCACCATCTCATGCTGCACATAAAACATCTGCATCTCTGGCTGATATGGGCATAAAAGGGGACAAACTTATGGTGTGACCCCCATGCTCCCCTGACCTCTACCCCATTCAGAACCTTTGGAGCATCATTAAAAGGAGTGTCTATGATGGCGGGAGGCAGTTCACATCTAAGCAACAGCTCTGGGAGGGTATTCTGTCCTCATGCAAAACAATTGAAGCAGAAACCATCCAAAACCTGACAAATTCAATGGACGAGAGAGTTCAGAAGCTCCTTTCGAACAAGGGGTCCTATGTGAAAATGTAACATCACCTAGAATAAAGTTTTGAGTTGAAAACTGTTTGATTTCAGTTTCTAACAACCTGCTAATGCTTATAATTTCAAAAATGACCATTTTTTTGGTCTTTATTAAAATGAAAAGGTTGATCGAAAAGTTTGGGGGATCTAAGAGTGTGGCAACCCAGTAGTCATGATTACTTCGAATTCTGACAATATGAGGGTCATGCTGCAGGTAGTGCAGCAAGAAGGCACTTATGTGTCTTGCGCATCTCGGAGCCCCAAAATTATTTTCCGGGCTAGATGCAGCTAAAAATTATTATTAATTTTAAATCTGGTGAAGCTTTAGTATAGATGGCCTAATAGGATCAGTGCTGCACACTGCTACAAAGCCCAAATTATTTTCCAGTCAAGATACAGATAAACATGATTAGTAATTTTAAATCTGGTGGAGCTTATTATAGATGGCCTAATAGAATCAGTGCTGCACACTGCTACAAAGCCCAAATTATTTTCCAGCCAAGATACAGATAAACATGATTAGTAATTTGAATGCTTAAAACGGTTGGTAGGGTGATTTTAACCAATCATCAAGCTTTTACTCTCCCCAGGATGACACAGGGGTAGAAAAGTCGTTTCGGATCCATGATTTGTTCATCTTTATGAACGTGAGTCTGTCTACATTATCAGTGGAGAGCCGCATGCGCTTATCTGTCAGCACACCACCAGCAGCGCTGAACACACGTTCAGACAGAACGCTGGCTGCGGGGCATGACAAGATCTCCAAGGCGTAAGTGGCTAGCTCCGGCCATTTATCCAGATTGGAAGCCCAAAAAGAGCAAGGGTCCAGTGACACAGTCGTGGCTTCAATGTTTACTTGGAGATACTCCTGTACCATCGTCTCTAGGCGTTGACTATGTGTCAGACTTCTTGTCTCCTGTGGCCTTGCAAAGGATGGGCTAAAAAAGTGGTGAAATTATTCCGCAAAATTGATGTTACCAGCAGATACTGTGGTTCTGTTACGGTTTGAGTGCTGAACACTTGACGGTCCCACGGTTGGCAAGTTGGAACTGTGAGATTCACTACGTGCACCACTGGTATTTTGTGGAAAAGCACATGTAAGATTCTGCAACAGTCTCTGCTGATACTCCTGCATGCGTGCATCCCTTTCTATGGCAGGAATAATTTCTGCAAATTTACTTTTGTACCGGGGATCTAACAGTGTGGCAACCCAGTAGTCAGGATTATTTCTAATTCTCACAATTCGAGGGTCATGTTGCAGGTAGTGCAGCAAGAAGGCACTCATGTGTGTTGCGCATCCAGGAGCACCAAGTCCCTGTTGTGTTGGTGGCGAGGTAACAATCATGCTTCCTTCCTCTATCCTCTCCCCCCAACCTCGCACAACAGAAATGTGATCAAGGTCTCCCTCATCTGATGAGTCTTCCATCAGTTCGTCCTCCACTTCTTCCTGGGCTCCTGCACCTTCCTCACTAGTTTGGCTGCTACCATGCGCCCTGGTAAAACCATCTCCCCCACCCTCACATGCCTGCCGCCTTGGTGCTGCCGACCGTCTGGACCTTGCAGATGTTAGCCCTTCCGCATACAACTCCTCCTCCTCTACTTCCTCCACCTCCTCTTGTGCCACCACCTGACTCCGAATTCTGTTTAACATGTGCTCCAGCATGTAAATCACCGGAATAGTCATGCTGATAATGGCATCGTCAGCACTAAACATCTTCGTCGCCATTTCAAAACTGTGCAGAAGGGTGCATAGGTCCCTGATCTGAGACCACTCCTCCAGCGTGATTTGCCCCACCTCTGGATCTCGTTGGCCCAGGCTATACGTCAGAACGTATTGCACAAGGGCTTGTCGGTGCTGCCACAGTCGCTGCAACATGTGCAGAGTTGAATTCCACCGGGTAGGCACATCGCATTTTAGCCGGTGAAGTGGCAGGCCCAACGACTTCTGTAGAGATGTAAGTCGCTGAGCTGCGGGATGCGAACAGCGAAAGTGAGCACACAGCGACCGTGCCCTCTGCAGAAGGCCATCTAGTCTGGGATAGTGGGCTAAAAATTGCTGGACAACCAGGTTCAACACGTGAGCCATACAAGGCACGTGTGTGACATTGCCCCGGCGAAGGGCCGCACCCAGGTTTGCAGCATTGTCGCACACGGCCTTCCCTGGTTTCAGGTCCAGTGGAGACAACCATTCATGAAATTGGTTCTCCAGAGCTGACCACAACTCCTCAGCTGTGTGACTCACATTTCCCAGACATTTCAATGTAAAAACCGCCTGATGACGTTGAGCCCTACTGCCAGCATAGTAAGGAGGTGTGCAGGATCCCTTCTGCGCAGTTAGAAAGCTTGTGGCATGACCAGACAGGCTTTGGGTGCAGGTGGAAGACTGAGAGGAGGTTGAGGAGGCAGAAGCAGTGGAGGAACTTTGACATAAAGAGGATTGACGCACAACTCGTGGGGACGGCAAGACTTGGACAGCAGCCCCTTGTCCTGCTGTCACCATAGTTACCCAGTGCCCAGTCAGCGACATGTAACGCCCCTGTCCATGCCTACTCGTCCAAGTGTCTGTGGTGAAATGCACCCTGTCACACACAGAGTTTCTCAAAGAAGCGGTGATATTGTGTGCGACATGCTGGTGGAGCGCAGGCACACCTTTCTTTGAGAAGTAGTGCCGACTGGGCATCTGGTACTGGGGCACTGCGACGGACATAAGGTCTCGAAAATCCTCTGTGTCCACCAGGCGGAAAGGCAGCATTTCTGTAGCCAAGAACTTGCAGATGGTGAAATTCAACCTCTTAGCTTTCTCATGGCTAGGAGGAAATGGTCTTTTACTTGTCCACATCTGAGGGACCGAGGGCTGGCTATTGTGCTTAGACGGGGTTCATAAGGGTGTCCCCGGCAAACTGCCGGTCTGTGAGGAAGATGCAGGCGGACATGTTAGGTTACCTTGATCCAAAGGTGGTGCTATCGATGTCGGACAGCGCTCAACACCAGCTGGTGTTACCACCTCCAAAGAAAATGATGACCTGCCAATCACGCTGGCTGTTGCGGCTAAAGAGGTGGCAGGTCTGCGCCCCAAAACAGGTGTGACTGCTGTCCCCCCAGTCACAGAGGATGAAGAGGCCGCGGATGCACAAGATATGGCAGACGGCGGTTGGCCCGGCCGGCTAGGCCGCATTGTAGCACACTGAGCTTCCCACTGCAACTTATGCTTCATGTCCATGTGCCGGTTCATGCATGAAGTACTCAAACTATGTATTTTTTGGCCTCTACTTAGCTTTTGCTGACAAATGTTACAGATAACACGAGTTGGGTCATCTTTATCGATCTGAAAAAATGCCCAGGCTATGCAAGGCTTAGCACCCATGCGACCTGAAGAGCCACCACGACTTGTGGTTGCTAGAACCTTGCTCTTAGGTTTTTTCCTTTGCTGGTCACATGACCTTGTTGGCCTATTTAATCCTGCTCCGCCCTTCTGGCTTTGCTGGACTTCATTGTTTAACTACTTTCTAGCTAGCCTGTGCCCTGTATCTAACTCTGTTACTTTGCTTGGTCTACGGACCTCTATGTTCTATATATTTTGTTTGTTCGTCTGTCTGCTACTATTTCTGTTAGGAGGTGTCCCATTTTCCTCCCAGTCCTTAGTACTTGTAGGGATTCCTTCCCCACATCTATAGGTCTCCGTACAGACTAGCTTAGGACTTTAGCAGGTCTGATCGCAGGATCAGGTCCCCTGTTACATCGTAGGGATTAAGTTGAGTTCTATCGTAGGGACAGATCTCCTCTCTTTCCTTAGCTCTGGTAGCAGAACATAACAGTAAGTCCAGCCTGCAAATTCTCTAAGGAAAGATTTTTCTGTTCCATCATGGTGTCGGTTCAGGATTTGGCTCATCGCCTGCAGGGACTCTCTCTGGAGGTGGCCGAGCTCCATCAGCACGTGAGTAACTGTCCTGGAGCACATTTCTTGGAGCCTAAGGTATGTTTGCCAGATTTATTTTTTGGTGAACACCGAGAATTTTTTTCATTTAAAAATGCTTGCTTATTGTATTTTCGTTTGAGACCCAAGTCCTCTGGGGATGAATCCCAGCGCATAGGGTTCATAATGTCACTTTTGCGCAAAGAGCCTCAGGAGTGGGCCTTTTCTTTGCAACCTAGTGATACATGCTTCAGATCAGTGGATAGTTTTTTTTCTGCTTTGGGACTATTATATGATGATCCTGACCGTGTCGCATCAGCTGAGACTGAGTTGAGACGTTTGAAACAGGGATCAGGTAATGTGGAAAAATATTGTACTCATTTCCGTCGTTGGTCTACTCAAACAGGGTGGAACGATTCTGCTCTGAAAAGTCTATTTCTTGCTGTGCTCAATGAAAGGGTTAAAGACCTACTAATTGCTTATCCTACACCTGAAGATTTGCAACAGGCTATGCAATTAGCTATACGGGTGGATAGGAGACTGCGTGCAAGGGTTAATGAGAGCAAATCCTCTGCTATGTCAGTTTCTGGTTATGAGAATGTGTGTACTAACAGTGGTGAACCGATGGAGATTGGATCGGTGGCACCTCGCTCTCAAGAAAAAGACCGTAGATTTTTTGAAGGCTTGTGTTTCTATTGCGGAAAATCTGGTCATTTGATTAAAGGCTGTGAGCTTCGTATGAAGAAAGAAAAAAAAATGGTCAGTCATGCCCGTATTGCCTGTTTAAATTCCAAGGGTGTATTTTTAGCTGCTTCCACGATTGCTCAGGAAAAATTAATGGAATTTCGGGTGTTTGTTGATTGCGGGTCTACTCTGAATGTAATTGATGGGGGATTCTTGGAAAGACTCAATTTAAAACCCGAACCTTTATCATCCCCCATTGCTGTGGTTTCCGTGGATGGTTCCCTTTTGAAGAATATTACTCTCAAGGTCTGTGAATTTCCTCTCACTATTAATGGTGTTCACCATGAGAAATTGGATTTGGTAGTTTTGAATAACTTGCCTTCTCCAGTAATATTGGGATTGCCCTGGTTAAAATTTCACAATCCTGTACTGGATTGGTCTACCAGTGAAATTAAATCCTGGAGCCATAAATGTTATGACAAGTGTTGTAACGGGCGTATTGCAGCTTTGGATAGGGGAGAATTGCCTGTTCCTATTCAGGATTTTTGGAGAGTTTTTTCTGAGAAGGAATCGCAGGTTTTGCCTCCCCATAGAGACTATGATTGTTCTATTGAATTTGTCCCTGGAGCGACTCTTCCTAAAAGTCGTTTATTTAACCTTACTATTCCTGAGAGGAAGGCTTTGGAGGAATACATACAGACAAGTTTGGCCGCCGGTCACATTAGGCCTTCTAAGTCTCCTGTGGCGGTTGGATTTTTTTTTGTAAAAAAAAAGGACGGCGGTTTACGTCCTTGTCTGGATTTTCGTGAGATTAACAAAATTACTGTACGCAATCCTTACCCACTGCCATTGATTCCTGATCTGTTTAACCAGTTAATGGGGGCCAAGTGGTTCTCTAAAATTGACCTTAAGGGGGCATACAATCTGTTGCGCATGAAGGAGGGTGACGAATGGAAGACTGCTTTTAACACTCCTGTGGGTCATTTTGAGAATCTGGTTATGCCTTTTGGTCTTACTAATGCTCCTGCATTTTTTCAGAATCTTATTAATGACATCCTTAGACCTTTGATTGGCAAAAATGTGGTTGTGTATTTGGATGACATTTTGATTTATTCGCCGGATCTGGAGTCTCATTGGCGGAGCGTACGTGAGGTATTACAGTTATTAATGGACAATTCGCTTTTTGCTAAGCTGGAGAAATGTGAGTTCGCTGTACAGAGAATTAGTTTTTTGGGTTACATTATCTCCAGCGATGGTTTTGAGATGGACCCGGTGAAAGTTCAAGCTGTACAGGAATGGCCTAGGCCTATTGGTTTGAAATCGATACAGAGGTTTTTAGGTTTCGCCAATTATTACAGAAAATTCATAAAAAATTTTTCTAGTATTGTCAAACCTCTGACCGATCTCACCAGGAAAGGTGCTGATGCGGTTCAGTGGTCTTCTGAGGCCATTGAAGCTTTTGTGTATCTCAAGGAGAGGTTCACCTCTGCTCCCATCCTTATGCAGCCTGATGTGACTAAGCCGTTTTTGGTTGAGGTTGATGCTTCCTCTGTGGGGGTTGGCGCAGTATTGTCTCAGGATAACGGGGATGGATTACATCCCTGTGCCTTTTTTTCAAAAAAATTTTCGGAGACTGAACTGAATTACGATATTGGTAATCGGGAATTGCTGGCTATTAAACTCGCATTTGAACACTGGCGCCACTTCTTGGAAGGTGCGGAATTTCCCGTTCAGGTTCTTACGGATCATAAAAATCTGATATATCTTGATGCTGCCAAGCGCCTGAATGCCCGTCAGGCTAGGTGGGCACTGTTTTTCTCGCGGTTTAATTTCTCCGTTACTTACATCCCTGGTACTAAGAATGTTAAGGCGGATGCCTTGTCTCGCAGTTTTTCTCCCATAGTCGGTGCTGAGAAAGAGGAGAACATTTTACAAGAAGGTGTTGTGATAGCTGCTTTGGACTCCGTTTTGGAAGATGAGATTCTTAAAGCACAGGAGAATGCCCCATCTAACACTCCTCATGGGAGGTTGTTTGTGCCTGGGACCTTTAGGAGAGATTTGTTTGTTGAGTGTCACGAGTCTCGGTTGGCAGGTCATCCCGGAATCTCTGAGACCAAGAGACTGGTGGGTCGCAGTTTTTGGTGGCCTGGATGGCAGAAGGAGGTCATTAAGTGGGTGCGTCAATTTACTATATGTGCTAGATCTAAGTCCTCACATACTCCTGCTGCGGGGTTGCTTTGTCCTTTGGAGGTTCCCAGTGCTCCTTGGACACATTTGGCTATGGACTTTATAACTGACCTTCCCCCCTCTGAGGGTTTTACTGTTATCTGGGTGGTCGTGGACCGTTTTAGCAAGATGTGTCACTTGGTTCCCTTCGTCAAACTGCCCTGCGCTAAAACTCTCGCTAAGGCCTTTGTCAAGGAAATTGTCAGACTTCATGGCGTTCCTACTGACATTGTTTCTGATAGGGGTCCTCAGTTCGTGGCTCGTTTTTGGCGTGCCTTTTGTGACAGGTTGGGAGTTCATTTGTCGTTCTCGTCCGGATATCATCCTGAATCTAATGGCCAGACAGAAAGGAAAAACCAGGATGTTGAGCAGTTCTTGCGTTGTTTTGTGGCAGACAATCAAGAGGGGTGGTCTGAGTTTCTGCCACTTGCTGAATTTGCTCTGAACAATCATACATCTTCTTCTGCTGGTTGTTCGCCTTTTTTTTGTTGTTCTGGGAGACATCCGTCGTTTGGGTCGTTCTCCAAGTTGGGATCTGCCGTGCCTGAGGAGGAGAATTTTTCTGGTGATTTGGAGAGAGTTTGGACGGATGTGCGTGGTAATCTTCAGGAGGCCAACAGAAAATCTAAAGACTACTTTGATAGGAAACGACAGGAGGTTTTGTTCGCTGTTGGTGACATGGTTTGGCTGTCCTATAGGAATCTGCGGTTGAGGATTCCTTCTAAGAAATTGGGTCCCAAGTTTGTAGGGCCCTTTAAGGTGCTTCAGGTTGTCAACCAATCTGCTGTTAGGTTGGAGGTTCCTACCTCCTGGAGAATTAATCCGGTATTTCATGTCTCTCTGTTAAAAAAAGCTGTTGTGTCGGATGGTGACGCCTCTGCCTCTGTTCCTCCGGTGGTGGAGGACGGGGAATATGAAATTTCTCGCATCCTTAACTCTAGACGGTATAGAGGTAGTTTGCAGTATCTTGTGGCCTGGAAAGGTTTCGGACCCGAGGATAACTCTTGGGTGAGGTCAGATGATGTTTCCGCGTCCAGACTTATCAGAGCGTTTCACAGGAGATTTCCTGATAAGCCTGGTCCAAGGGGATCCGGAGGATCCTCTTAGAAGGGGGGGTACTGTTAGAACCTTGCTCTTAGGTTTTTTCCTTTGCTGGTCACATGACCTTGTTGGCCTATTTAATCCTGCTCCGCCCTTCTGGCTTTGCTGGACTTCATTGTTTAACTACTTTCTAGCTAGCCTGTGCCCTGTATCTAACTCTGTTAGTTTGCTTGGTCTACGGACCTCTATGTTCTATATATTTTGTTTGTTCGTCTGTCTGCTACTATTTCTGTTAGGAGGTGTCCCATTTTCCTCCCAGTCCTTAGTACTTGTAGGGATTCCTTCCCCACATCTATAGGTCTCCGTACAGACTAGCTTAGGACTGTAGCAGGTCTGATCGCAGGATCAGGTCCCCTGTTACATCGTAGGGATTAAGCTGAGTTCTATCGTAGGGACAGATCTCCTCTCTTTCCTTAGCTCTGGTAGCAGAACATAACAGTGGTGAGAGGCAGACTTGTGTTTGAGGATGCAGTTGTTGACGTGCTTCCAGTACTACGTCTCTGTCCAGGAAGGCGCAACCTGACCTCGTCGTCACTAGCATCTTCCTCCACCTCCTCTGCTGACCTCATCTCTTGGCTGACTGTGGGTTGACAGTAAGTGGGATCTCCAACCTCATCATCATCACCCTGTGCGTTATCACACCCGTCGTCCTCAGAGCCAACCTGTTCCTGCCCTGACAAAAAACTAAAGTTGTCGCTCCAATCAGGTATTTGAGTCTTATCATCGTCTTCCTCATTGTCTCCACCAACAGGAGTTACAGTTTGGGAATGAGGGTCTACATTATGGTCAGAACCTTCTGCGTCTGGTCCTGGATCCGACTCATAAAGATTCTGGGCATCAGTGCAGATCATTTCCTCGTCTGGATTCACAGAAGCGCTGGAGTCGACCTCTGATTCCCAGGCTATAGTATGAGTAAACAGCTCTGCAGACTCAACCATCTGTTCTACCTCATACTCAGACGGGCAGCTGGAGATTTGGGAGCTGTGAGGAAGCAAGTGCGATTGGGATGACACCTTTGAGGACTGGAGTATTTGTGATGTTGAAGTTGATGTGGAGGAGAGCCCACTTAAAGGAGCACTTGATATCCGTTGAAGCACCTGCTGTTTTTGTGCCTCATCTGGAATTTGTAGCGATTGGCGTGGCCGTAAGAAAGGGATCTTATCACATTGTCCGCTAAAAGAAGTAGACATTTTAGTTTGGCTGGAAGATGGTCTTTCTTCTGCAGATGTTACTGTTGCTTTAACACCTAACCCACGGACACAACCTTTTTTCCCCTTCCCAACACGCCTATTCCTCTTTCCACCAGCAGCAGGCCTTTTTCCACTCATTTTGGTGGTTAACTAATTAACAACTCTGGAGTTGTTTGCACAAAAAAACAATGGATGGGAACCGAGCAGAGCTAAGTGGCCAAACTGTGGTATTAGGCCAAAACTATTGGCTGGGTTAGATGCAGAAGAAAATTATATTCAATTTGCAACCTGATGGAGGTCAGTATAGATGGACTAATAGAGAAAGTCCCACACACTGCTAGAAGGCCAAATATTTTTTCAGAGCTAGATGCAGATAAAAATTATTTTTAATTTGCAACCTGATGGAGGTCAGTATAGATGGACTAATAGAGAAAGTCCCACACACTGCTAGAAGGCCAAATATTTTTTCAGAGCTAGATGCAGATAAAAATTATTTTTAATTTGCAACCTGATGGAGGTCAGCATAGATGGACTAATAGAGAAAGTCCCACACACTGCTAGAAGGCCAAATATTTTTTCAGAGGTAGATGCAGAAAAAAATATATTCAGTTTGCAACCTGATGGAGGTCTGTATAGATGGATTAATAGAACAAGTCCCACACACAGCTAGAAGCCCAATATTTTTTCAGAGGTAGATGCAGAAAAAAATATATTCAGTTTGCAACCTGATGGAGGTCTGTATAGATGGATTAATAGAACAAGTCCCACACACAGCTAGAAGCCCAATATTTTTTCAGAGGTAGATGCAGAAAAAAATATATTCAGTTTGCAACCTGATGGAGGTCAGTATAGATGGACTAATACAACAAGTTCCACACACAGCTAGAAGCCCAATATTTTTTCAGAGGTAGATGCAGAAAAAAATATATTCAGTTTGCAACCTGATGGAGGTCTGTATAGATGGATTAATAGAACAAGTCCCACACACAGCTAGAAGCCCAATATTTTTTCAGAGGTAGATGCAGAAAAAAATATATTCAGTTTGCAACCTGATGGAGGTCAGTATAGATGGACTAATACAACAAGTCCCACACACAGCTAGAAGCCCAATATTTTTTCAGAGGTAGATGCAGAAAAAAATATATTCAGTTTTCAACCTGATGGAGGTCTGTATAGATGGATTAATAGAACAAGTCCCACACACAGCTAGAAACCCAATATTTTTTCAGAGGTAGATGCAGAAAAAAATTTATTCAGTTTGCAACCTGATGGAGGTCAGTATAGATGGACTAATACAACAAGTCCCACACACAGCTAGAAGCCCAATATTTTTTCAGAGGTAGATGCAGAAAAAAATATATTCAGTTTGCAACCTGATGGAGGTCTGTATAGATGGATTAATAGAACAAGTCCCACACACAGCTAGAAGCCCAATATTTTTTCAGAGGTGGATGAAGAAAAAAATATATGCAGTTTGCAACCTGATGGAGGTCAGTATAGATGGACTAATACAACAAGTCCCACACACAGCTAGAAGCCCAATATTTTTTCAGAGCTAGATGCAGAAAAAAATTATATTCAATTTGCAACCTGATGGAGGTCAGTATAGATGGACTAATACAACAAGTCCCACACACAGCTAGAAGCCCAATATTTTTTCAGAGGTAGATGCAGAAAAAAATATATTCAGTTTGCAACCTGATGGAGGTCTGTATAGATGGATTAATAGAACAAGTCCCACAAACAGCTAGAAGCCCAATATTTTTTCAGAGGTAGATGAAGAAAAAAATATATGCAGTTTGTAACCTGATGGAGGTCAGTATAGATGGACTAATACAACAAGTCCCACACACAGCTAGAAGCCCAATATTTTTTCAGAGCTAGATGCAGAAAAAAAATTACATTCAATTTGCAACCTGATGGAGGTCAGTATAGATGGACTAATAGAATGATGCTATGCCCAAAAGATTTTACTTCACTAGGTGCAGTAAAAAAATTGTTATTCTATACACAGGTGGTATATCTTGCAACACAGATAGGCTACTCCACTGACTAACACACTCTGCAATAGGCCAAAAAGGATTAGCTTTGCTAGATTCAGCCAAATGCTGTGAAAAAAACTTGCACAGCACTGGCACAGACCTGCCTGGCAAAAACTGATAGGAACTGATGTAACCTAGTCCTGAAAAGGACTCCAATTACAATTAGTCTTTACTCCCACAATCTATCTATTTAAGAGCACAGACCTGCCTGATAAAAGTCGTAGGAAATGCTGTAACCTAGTCCTTAAAAGGACTGCAATCACAACTATTCCCTACTCCCAAGCTATCTGTAGATTTGTGCGAAAAGTGGCTTGAAATTAACAAGGTATAGCGCACACAGCAACAGCGGTGCCGTCTAACACGTAGCTGCAGCAGTGAGAAAATGGTGGCGACGGGGAAAATGGCTTGGTCTTATAGGGCAAGGACATGTGACATACACTGCCAATGACACATGCCCTTGCTTGTGTGAAAAAAAGCACTTCGCTCCGTGTGTGCGCTGCTGATAGGCTGACAGATTGCACCTCCCCACTGTAAATGCGGGAAAGAGAAAAAAAAAATGGAGATCTTCATTGTTCCTGCAGAGATCCATCCCCTGCCCCTCCCCCCACCCCGCTGTACACTCAAACTGCGTATTAACATTAATTTTCATCATTACTGAGAAAAAATCCAGTTATGATTTTGGTGCACGAACAGTTATCGAACATAACCTCGAACAGCGGAATTTTTCTCAAATTGTTCGTGTTCGCCGAACGGCTCGAACATCGCCCAAAACAGCTCGAATTTGAGATTCGCGAACAGTTCGAGTAGAACAACGCTCATCTCTACTCACAATTAAAGAGGAGGTATTGCAGGCAGAGCACGATAAGATGGAGCAAGGAACTATACAGGGTGATGCCACATTGCCCAACCTCATCTCATCTCAACACAGATTTGGTGATAATGAGGAGGAGGAGGAAGAGGAAGAGAAGGAACAGGAGCTGTTTTCCTGTGCTACAGACGGTACTACCCACACAACAGTCATACTGTCTGTTCAGCGTGGATAGCCTGAGGAGAGGGAGAATAAGGAGAAGGACCAGGAGGAGGAGAGGATGAACAGTCATCTTCTTTTTCAGGACAGGGAAGTCTTGGATGTTGGCAGTCTGGCACACATGGCTAACTTGATGTTCCGCTGCCTTTCCTGTGACCCTTGCGTTGTTTGCATGTTGGGCAACACTAATGGTTGGTCACACTTCTAGACCCATGTTACACGGAGAACTTTCTATGACTAGCCCAGGGGATGGGGGATGACTCGGTTACCCGGGCCTTTAGCCTTAAGGAGGTCTCGATGGTCGGCACCCGGGCCCGTACTCTGGGGTCACTCTTTAAAAAGGCGTTGATAGATGTCAAGTTTATAAATAGTTCGTGACGCCACCTGTGGCTTCTGGTGAGGATCACCAGCGCTGCGCAGTCCACTGAGGCCGGTGATAAGGCAGCTTGATGGTATAGCTCCCCACAGGTGGAGCTGGGCCTCAGGGCAGTGCATGAACGGGGATGCAGGACAAAGAGACTCCGCTGGGCCAGAGCAAGAACAGGGATGGACACAATAGTCACTTCAGTACCTTTTACTGGTGGAATTTCAGGCACTCTCCGGAGCACTGTAGGGTGAAGGGTGTATGTCCGGATCCTCCCCAATGAGCAGGTTTTGGGCCTCCTAGTTCTGGCTTCTGCGTAGTAAGTTTCTGACCTGCCTGGAGCTAGGCCTAACTTTGTCTCTGTCCTGCGCTGGCTGACCTTGTGGTAGGGCCTTCTCTTGGAGTGCACGCTCCCAACCTACGGGGCATATGTGTCTCCTGGCTCCGGTACGTATCAGCACTTTAGCGATCCTGGGACTTGTAGTTCTCCAGGGATTCTGGTTTATCTTACTGGGTCGTGGAGATCCCGGCAAGCTTCGGACCCGGTGTCCGGTAACTACTTCTTCTTCGGGGTGAGCTAATTAAGCTCCTCTGCCCCCTATGAGCTAACTCTCTACTCTTTTGCCTTCGGCCTACTCGGACCCTCAATAGGCTACTCACACTAACGGCAGCGTGCCGCACTTCACCGATCTTATGGCGCTGGCACACCTAAAGCTCACCTCACTGAGCTACACCGAGTCTTGATCTGGATAAGCTCCACTGCAGACTGACCTGTTTCTGTGTCTCACTCTTCAGGAACTCCTCAACAGACTAACTGCTGCCTGGCTCCACCTTCTCATTTATATCTCCCTATCGGGCTCCCTCTGGTGGTCTGAGGTGGAAGGTGGAGATGTGTGAATGGTATGGGGGCCTCTTGTGGAGGAATCCTTCAATACACCCTTCTAGGATTTGTGATACCAAGCACAGCTGGGCTTCACATCTATCTCTCCTTCCCGTGGCTGAGAGGTCTAATAAAATGTTGCAGTACCAGAAGGCCCTTGTTGTAGAATTATTTAAAAAAATTCCCATCTGAAAACGTTGATGGCAGAGGTCACAGTTTGTTGCACAACCAGGGAGTACAGGTGAGGAAGACACAAATACGATGCAGCAGAGGCAGGGGAACACTGTAAAAAGGTCTGTAACAGTTTTCTCAGCCCCTCCCAGCACCCAGGCCACTTTGTACAGGGTACTCTGACAAGGAGGGTAAAGTTTTGGAAGATGCTGAAGGAGTACCTTGCTGACCATATCAATGTCCTCCGTAATTCCTCTGTGCCTTATAATTATTGACGAGGGCAGCCGTGCTGAAACACGTGTCGGGGCGAGCACGAGTGAGGAGCAGATCTTTAACCACTGTGGTTGTAAGTATGTTTTTATGATGCATGTCATACTGTGTAAGCTGCCATTTGGAATCCTTTCTATTTATGTGAGTGTTCTAATTTACAGTTGAGGTGTCATGGCAATGCCTACTTGCTGCTGTGGGCACATGTTTCTATATCAGAATCCTTACCGGGCAGGAGTCCTAATTGATCATGCTTTTTATTGATCTTTCCATGACTTACCTTCTCAGTAATTTCATTCTACTTTAATGTCCTACTATCTTGATATGAAACATACTTAGGTTTGGCAGCTTATTTTCTCTTATTGATAAGTGTTTTTTGCTCCTCATTGGCGCTCCTCCATTGTTTTATTATTCTTTATGTCTGAGTTTGTGATTCTCACTGCCGATTTATTTTCACCAATAAAATTTTGTAATTTTATGATTCAGGACGTTTTTCGAAGTCTTTTTGCTCTCTTTCTCTTCCTTATAATTATTGGGTATCCAAGTAGGACATGTGGCATGAACTGGCTCTCTACGGCTGGCCTGCCCTGCCCTGCCGCTAATGTTTTGTCAGAGCTCGTCTTTAGTGCTGCCAGAGGCATTATAACTGATAGGCACATCTGCCTGTCAATTGACAATGCTGACAGGCTGACTCTTATAAAAATGAACAAGGGCTGGATTGGGCCAGACTTCTCAACACCACCGGATGATAGTCGACGAACATAAAGTCAAATCCAGTGTTTTTTTTGGGGGGGGTCTATTCCTATGCACCTTTTCACACCCAGACATGGGTATACGCTTCAGGATTTCATCTATTTTATATTGTCCTCCTCCTTCTCCTTCTCCTTATCCTCCACCACCATATCACCAGGGTGACCGTGATGCAACACCCAAATAATTTTTTTAAGGGTGTTTATGATGCCCGTAAGAAATATTTTTACAGGCCTTCCTCTAACATTCTGTATGTTATACAGTATGTTCATGTATGCCCCCCAGGGGTAAATTTTTTCAGCCCATGCACTTAGTGTCCATGACCCACTCCTTAATAATGGGAAAAAAATGTTTAATGAGGCCCTCCTCTACATCTCTTCAAAGGGGTATTTGAGTGCATCCAAATTTTTGGTAGCCCTTGCAATCACTGCATGGGCATTATCACTGTAGAAGACCTACTCCTTAATAATGGGAACAGTTTTTTTACTGAGGCCCTCCACTATGTCTCTTCAAAGGGATATTGGAGTGCGTCCTAATTTTTGGCAGCCCTTGAAGTCACTGCATATGCAATAACAGTATAGGAGACCCTCTCCTTTATAATGGGCAAATTTTTTTTAATGAGATCCTCCTCTACGTCTCTTCAAAGGAGTATTGGAGTGCGTCCTAATTGTTTACAGCCCTTGCAGTTAAAAGCAATAACAGTATAGAAAACCCACTCATTAATAATGAGAGCAAGAAAGCATAGCTTGCTGGTGGCCCTCTAACAATAGTAAGGGCCATCTGATGGCCTTATAAAACAGCCTTTGTGACTTTCACAGTCCCTCCTTAATAAATTAAACAAGATGTGTCTGATCATGTCTCACACACCACATGGCCAGATAAGGTAGTAAAATGTTAAAATTACAATTACTAGCGAATGCATTTTTCACAGTTGAAAGCAATGCAAAACTGCAAAAACGCATCAAAAACGCTACGTGTGAACATAGCCCAAGGTGTGGAGGAGCATTTTTGTTTTTGGTTATTTACTGTTCCTTATATACAAGCCATTACCCTGGAAAGATTGTTCTTTAACATTTTTTCCAGGAAAATCCATTTTGGCTTTGTTTTTGTATGTTTATTGTGAGTCCGTAAAAGTGGCATAATACTCTGACAACATTGTTCACAGCAGAGATGCTTCCAGGGGTCTTCCCCCATGCTGTTCCCATATCATTTGAGCACTGTTTCCATCGGTTTGGCCAATTTATAGCCCCCCTCCATAACTCCGGGGGAAGGGCCACCGGAAGAATACTCGAGTTTCCCATTCACTTACATTGGGCTCTTTGCTTGGGTCACAATTTTCTCGACCTGAGCAACGAGCACCCAAGCATTTTAGTACTCGCTTATCACTAGTAGCCCAAGGTGTGGAGGAACATTTTTGTTTTTGGTTATTTATTGTGTCTTATATGCAAGTCATTACCCTGGAAAGAATATTCATTAACATTTTTTCCAGGAAAATCCATTTTGGCTTGTTTTTGTACAGTGCTGGCCAAAAGTATTGGCACCCCTGCAATTCTGTCAGACAATACTCAGTTTCTTCCTGAAAATGATTGCAATCACAAATTCTTTGGTATTATTATCTTCATTTAATTTGTCTTCAATGAAAAAAACACAAAAAGAATTGTCCTAAAGCCAAATTGGATATAATTCCACACCAAACCTAAAAAAGGGGGTGGACCAAAGTATTGGCACCCTTTGAAAAATCATGTGATGCTTCTCTAATTTGTGTAATTAACAGCACCTGTAACTTACCTGTGGCACCTAACAGGTGTTGGCAATAACTAAATCACACTTGCAGCCAGTTAACATGGATTAAAGTTGACTCAACCTCTGTCCTGTGTCCTTGTGTGTACCACATTGAGCATGGAGAAAAGAAAGAAGACCAAAGAACTGTCTGAGGACTTGAGAAACCAAATTGTGAGGAAGCATGAGCAATCTCAAGGCTACAAGTCCATCTCCAAAGACCTGAATGTTCCTGTGCCTTCCGTGCGCAGTGTCATCAAGAAGTTTAAAGCCCATGGCACTGTGGCTAACCTCCCTAGATGTGGACGGAAAAGAAAAATTGACGAGAGATTTCAATGCAAGATTGTGCGGATGGTGGATAAAGAACCTCGACTAACATCCAAACAAATTCAAGCTGCCCTGCAGTCTGAGGGTACAACAGTGTCAACCCGTACTATCCGTCGACGTCTGAATGAAAAGGGACTGTATGGTAGGATACCCAGGAAGACCCCACTTCTTACCCTGAGACATAAAAAAGCCAGGCTGGAGTTTGCCAAAACTTACCTGAGAAACCCTAAAACGTTTTGGAAGAATGTTCTCTGGTCAGATGAGACAAAAGTAGAGCTTTTTGGGAAAAAGCATCAACATAGAGTGTACAGGAAAAAAAAAGAGGCATTCAAAGAAAAGAACACAGTCCCTACAGTCAAACATGGCGGAGGTTCCCTGATGTTTTGGGGTTGCTTTGCTGCCTCTGGCACTGGACTGCTTGACCATGTGCATGGCATTATGAAGTCTGCAGACTACGAACAAATTTTGCAGCATAATGTAGGGCTCAGTGTGAGAAAGCTGGGTCTCCCTCAGAGGTCATGGGTCTTCCAGCAGGACAATGACCTAAAACACACTTCCAAAAGCACTATAAAATGGTTTTAGAGAAAGCACTGGAGACTCCTAAGGTGGCCAGCAATGAGTCCAGACTAGAGATGAGCGTTGATCTACTCGAACTGTTCGCCAATCTCAAATTCGAGCTGTTTTGGGCGGTGTTCGAGCCGGTCGGCGAACACGAACAATTTGAGAAAAATTCGGCTGTTCGAGGTTATGTTCGATAACTGTTCGTGCACCAAAATCATAACTGGATTTTTTCTCAGTAATGATGAAAATTAATGTTAATACGCAGTTTGAGTGTACAGCGGGGCGGGGGGAGGGGCAGGGGATGGATCTCTGCAGGAACAATGAAGATCTCCATTTTTTTTTCTCTTTCCCGCATTTGCAGTGGGGAGGTGCAATCTGTCAGCCTATCAGCAGCGCACACACGGAGCGAAGTGCTTTTTTTCACACAAGCAAGGGCATGTGTGATTGGCAGTGTATGTCACATGTCCTTGCCCTATAAGACCAAGCCATTTTCCCCGTCGCCACCATTTTCTCACTGCTGCAGCTGCGTGTTAGACGGCACCGCTGTTGCTGTGTGCGCTATACCTTGTTAATTTCAAGCCAATTTTCGCACAAATATACAGATAGCTTGGGAGTAGGGAATAGTTGTGATTGCAGTCCTTTTAAGGACTAGGTTACAGCATTTCCTACGACTTTTATCAGGCAGGTCTGTGCTCTTAAATAGATAGATTGTGGGAGTAAAGACTAATTGTAATTGGAGTCCTTTTCAGGACTAGGTTACATCAGTTCCTATCAGTTTTTGCCAGGCAGGTCTGTGCCAGTGCTGTGCAAGTTTTTTTCACAGCATTTGGCTGAATCTAGCAAAGCTAATCCTTTTTGGCCTATTGCAGAGTGTGTTAGTCAGTGGAGTAGCCTATCTGTGTTGCAAGATATACCACCTGTGTATAGAATACCAATTTTTTTACTGCACCTAGTGAAGTAAAATCTTTTGGGCATAGCATCATTCTATTAGTCCATCTATACTGACCTCCATCAGGTTGCAAACTGAATATAATTTTTTTCTGCATCTAGCTCTGAAAAAATATTTGGGCTTCTAGCGGTGTGTGGGACTTGGTCTATTAGTCCATCTATACTGACCTCCATCAGGTTGCAAATTAAAAATAATTTTTTTCTGCATCTAGCTCTGAAAAATATTTGGGCTTCTAGCAGTGTGTGGGACTTGGTCTATTAGTCCATCTATACTGACCTCCATCAGGTTGCAAATTAAAAATAATTTTTTTCTGCATCTAGCTCTGAAAAAATATTTGGGCTTCTAGCAGTGTGTGGGACTTGGTCTATTAGTCCATCTATACTGACCTCCATCAGGTTGCAAATTAAAAATAATTTTTTTCTTCATTTATCTCTGAAAAAATATTTGGGCTTCTAGCAGCGTGTGGGACTTGTTCTATTAGTCCATCTATACTGACCTCCATCAGGTTGCAAATTAAAAATAATTTTTTTCTTCATTTATCTCTGAAAAAATATTTGGGCTTCTAGCAGCGTGTGGGACTTGTTCTATTAGTCCATCTATACTGACCTCCATCAGGTTGCAAATTAAAAATAATTTTTTTCTGCATCTAGCTCTGAAAAAATATTTGGGCTTCTAGCAGTGTGTGGGACTTGGTCTATTAGTCCATCTATACTGACCTCCATCAGGTTGCAAATTAAAAATAATTTTTTTCTGCATCTAGCTCTGAAAAAATATTTGGGCTTCTAGCCGTGTGTGGGACTTGGTCTATTAGTCCATCTATACTGACCTCCATCAGGTTGCAAATTAAAAATAATTTTTTTCTGCATCTAGCTCTGAAAAAATATTTGGGCTTCTAGCAGTGTGTGGGACTTGGTCTATTAGTCCATCTATACTGACCTCCATCAGGTTGCAAATTAAAAATAATTTTTTTCTGCATCTAGCTCTGAAAAAATATTTGGGCTTCTAGCAGTGTGTGGGACTTGGTCTATTAGTCCATCTATACTGACCTCCATCAGGTTGCAAATTAAAAATAATTTTTTTCTTCATTTATCTCTGAAAAAATATTTGGGCTTCTAGCAGCGTGTGGGACTTGTTCTATTAGTCCATCTATACCGACCTCCATCAGGTTGCAAATTAAAAATAATTTTTTTCTGCATCTAGCCCAGCCAATAGTTTTGGCCTAATACCACAGTTTGGCCACTCAGCTCTGCTCGGTTACCATCCATTGTTTTTTTGTGCAAACAACTCCAGAGTTGTGAATTAGTTAACCACCAAAATGAGTGGAAAAAGGCCTGCTGCTGGTGGAAAGGGGAATAGGCATGTTGGGAAGGGGAAAAAAGGTTGTGTCCGTGGGGTAGGTGCAGAAGAAAGACCATCTTCCAGCCAAACTAAAATGTCTACTTCTTTTAGCGGACAATGTGATAAGATCCCTTTCTTACGGCCACGCCAATCGCTACAAATTCCAGATGAGGCACAAAAACAGCAGGTGCTTCAACGGATATCAAGTGCTCCTTTAAGTGGGCTCTCCTCCACATCAACTTCAACATCACAAATACTCCAGTCCTCAAAGGTGTCACCCAAATCACACTTGCTTCCTCACAGCTCCCAAATCTCCAGCTGCCCGTCTGAGTATGAGGTAGAACAGATGGTTGAGTCTGCAGAGCTGTTTACTCATACTATAGCCTGGGAATCAGAGGTCGACTCCAGCGCTTCTGTGAATCCAGACGAGGAAATGATCTGCACTGATGCCCAGAATCTTTATGAGTCGGATCCAGGACCAGACGCAGAAGGTTCTGACCATAATGTAGACCCTCATTCCCAAACTGTAACTCCTGTTGGTGGAGACAATGAGGAAGACGATGATAAGACTCAAATACCTGATTGGAGCGACAACTTTAGTTTTTTGTCAGGGCAGGAACAGGTTGGCTCTGAGGACGACGGGTGTGATAACGCACAGGGTGATGATGATGAGGTCGGAGATCCCACTTACTGTCAACCCACAGTCAGCCAAGAGATGAGGTCAGCAGAGGAGGTGGAGGAAGATGCTAGTGACGACGAGGTCAGGTTGCGCCTTCCTGGACAGAGACGTAGTACTGGAAGCACGTCAACAACTGCATCCTCAAACACAACTCTGCCTCTCACCACAAGTCGTGGTGGCTCTTCAGGTCGCATGGGTGCTAAGCCTTGCATAGCCTGGGCATTTTTTCAGATCGATAAAGATGACCCAACTCGTGTTATCTGTAACATTTGTCAGCAAAAGCTAAGTAGAGGCCAAAAAATACATAGTTTGAGTACTTCATGCATGAACCGGCACATGGACATGAAGCATAAGTTGCAGTGGGAAGCTCAGTGTGCTACAATGCGGCCTAGCCGGCCGGGCCAATCACCGTCTGCCATATCTTGTGCATCCGCGGCCTCTTCATCCTCTGTGACTGGGGGGACAGCAGTCACACCTGTTTTGGGGCGCAGACCTGCCACCTCTTTACCCGCAACAGCCAGCGTGATTGGCAGGTCATCATTTTCTTTGGAGGTGGTAACACCAGCTGGTGTTGAGCGCTGTCCGACATCGATAGCACCACCTTTGGATCAAGGCAACCTAACATGTCCGCCTGCATCTTCCTCACAGACCGGCAGTTTGCCGGGGACACCCTTATCAACCCCGTCTAAGCACAATAGCCAGCCCTCGGTCCCTCAGATGTGGACAAGTAAAAGACCATTTCCTCCTAGCCATGAGAAAGCTAAGAGGTTGAATTTCACCATCTGCAAGCTCTTGGCTACAGAAATGCTGCCTTTCCGCCTGGTGGACACAGAGGATTTTCG
Organism: Phyllobates terribilis; assembly: GCF_046119375.1. Lineage (NCBI taxonomy): Eukaryota > Metazoa > Chordata > Amphibia > Anura > Dendrobatidae > Phyllobates > Phyllobates terribilis. The sequence goes on along the minus strand of NW_027362772.1, from coordinate 191,898,395 downwards.
AGACCTTATGTCCGTCGCAGTGCCCCAGTACCAGATGCCCAGTCGGCACTACTTCTCAAAGAAAGGTGTGCCTGCGCTCCACCAGCATGTCGCACACAACATCACCGCTTCTTTGAGAAACTCTGTGTGTGACAGGGTGCATTTCACCACAGACACTTGGACGAGTAGGCATGGACAGGGGCGTTACATGTCGCTGACTGGGCACTGGGTAACTATGGTGACAGCAGGACAAGGGGCTGCTGTCCAAGTCTTGCCGTCCCCACGAGTTGTGCGTCAATCCTCTTTATGTCAAAGTTCCTCCACTGCTTCTGCCTCCTCAACCTCCTCTCGGTCTTCCACCTGCACCCAAAGCCTGTCTGGTCATGCCACAAGCTTTCTAACTGCGCAGAAGGGATCCTGCACACCTCCTTACTATGCTGGCAGTAGGGCTCAACGTCATCAGGCGGTTTTTACATTGAAATGTCTGGGAAATGTGAGTCACACAGCTGAGGAGTTGTGGTCAGCTCTGGAGAACCAATTTCATGAATGGTTGTCTCCACTGGACCTGAAACCAGGGAAGGCCGTGTGCGACAATGCTGCAAACCTGGGTGCGGCCCTTCGCCGGGGCAATGTCACACACGTGCCTTGTATGGCTCACGTGTTGAACCTGGTTGTCCAGCAATTTTTAGCCCACTATCCCAGACTAGATGGCCTTCTGCAGAGGGCACGGTCGCTGTGTGCTCACTTCCGCCGTTCGCATCCCGCAGCTCAGCGACTTACATCTCTACAGAAGTTGTTGGGCCTGCCACTTCACCGGCTAAAATGCGATGTGCCTACCCGGTGGAATTCAACTCTGCACATGTTGCAGCGACTGTGGCAGCACCGACAAGCCCTGGTGCAATACGTTCTGACGTATAGCCTGGGCCAACGAGATTCAGAGGTGGGGCAAATCACGCTGGAGGAGTGGTCTCAGATCAGGAACCTATGCACCCTTCTGCACAGTTTTGAAATGGCGACGAAGATGTTTAGTGCTGACGATGCCATTATTAGCATGACTATTCCGGTGATTTACATGCTGGAGCACATGTTAAACAGAATTCGGAGTCAGGTGGTGGCACAAGAGGAGGTGGAGGAAGTAGAGGAGGAGGAGTTGTATGCGGAAGGGCTAACATCTGCAAGGTCCAGACGGTCGGCAGCACCAAGGCGGCAGGCATGTGAGGGTGGGGGAGATGGTTTTACCAGGGCGCATGGTAGCAGCCAAACTAGTGAGGAAGGTGCAGGAGCCCAGGAAGAAGTGGAGGACGAACTGATGGAAGACTCATCAGATGAGGGAGACCTTGATCACATTTCTGTTGTGCGAGGTTGGGGGGAGAGGACAGAGGAAGGAAGCATGATTGTTACCTCGCCACCAACACAACAGGGACTTGGTGCTCCTGGATGCGCAACACACATGAGTGCCTTCTTGCTGCACTACCTGCAACATGACCCTCGAATTGTGAGAATTAGAAATAATCCTGACTACTGGGTTGCCACACTGTTAGATCCCCGGTACAAAAGTAAATTTGCAGAAATTATTCCTGCCATAGAAAGGGATGCACGCATGCAGGAGTATCAGCAGAGACTGTTGCAGAATCTTACATGTGCTTTTCCACAAAATACCAGTGGTGCACGTAGTGAATCTCACAGTTCCAACTTGCCAACCGTGGGACCGTCAAGTGTTCAGCACTCAAACCGTAACAGAACCACAGTATCTGCTGGTAACATCAATTTTGCGGAATCATTTCACCACTTTTTTAGCCCATCCTTTGCAAGGCCACAGGAGACAAGAAGTCTGACACATAGTCAACGCCTAGAGACGATGGTACAGGAGTATCTCCAAGTAAACATTGAAGCCACGACTGTGTCACTGGACCCTTGCTCTTTTTGGGCTTCCAATCTGGATAAATGGCCGGAGCTAGCCACTTACGCCTTGGAGATCTTGTCATGCCCCGCAGCCAGCGTTCTGTCTGAACGTGTGTTCAGCGCTGCTGGTGGTGTGCTGACAGATAAGCGCACGCGGCTCTCCACTGATAATGTAGACAGACTCACGTTCATAAAGATGAACAAATCATGGATCCGAAACGACTTTTCTACCCCTGTGTCATCCTGGGGAGAGTAAAAGCTTGATGATTGGTTAAAATCACCCTACCAACCGTTTTAAGCTTTCAAATTACTAATCATGTTTATCTGTATCTTGACTGGAAAATAATTTGGGCTTTGTAGCAGTGTGCAGCACTGATCCTATTAGGCCATCTATAATAAGCTTCACCAGATTTAAAATTAAAAATAATTTTTAGCTGCATCTAGCCCGGAAAATAATTTTGGGGCTCCGAGATGCGCAAGACACATAAGTGCCTTCTTGCTGCACTACCTGCAGCATGACCCTCATATTGTCAGAATTCGAAGTAATCATGACTACTGGGTTGCCACACTCTTAGATCCCCCAAACTTTTCGATCAACCTTTTCATTTTAATAAAGACCAAAAAAATGGTCATTTTTGAAATTATAAGCATTAGCAGGTTGTTAGAAACTGAAATCAAACAGTTTTCAACTCAAAACTTTATTCTAGGTGATGTTACATTTTCACATAGGACCCCTTGTTCGAAAGGAGCTTCTGAACTCTCTCGTCCATTGAATTTGTCAGGTTTTGGATGGTTTCTGCTTCAATTGTTTTGCATGAGGACAGAATACCCTCCCAGAGCTGTTGCTTAGATGTGAACTGCCTCCCACCATCATAGACACTCCTTTTAATGATGCTCCAAAGGTTCTGAATGGGGTAGAGGTCAGGGGAGCATGGGGGTCACACCATAAGTTTGTCCCCTTTTATGCCCATATCAGCCAGAGATGCAGATGTTTTATGTGCAGCATGAGATGGTGCATTATCATGCAGAAAAATGATCTTGCTGTGAAATACACGGTTCTTCTTCTTGAACCATGGCAGGAAGTGCTGTTTGAGAAAATCCACATACATTATGGAGTTCATCTTTAGCGCCTTCAGGGATCCTAAAGGGGCCGACAATCTCTCTCCCCATGATTCCAGCCCAAAACATTACTCCACCTCCTCCTTGTTGGCGCTGTAGCCGTGTTTGCGTGGGGTGTCCATCAACCAGCCATCCTCCACTCCATTCATCTGGACCATCGAGCGCTGCACGGCACTCATCCGTGAACAAAACAGTTTTGAAATCAGTCTTCATGTAATGTTTGGCCCACTGGAGCAGTTTCTGCTTGTGTGAAGTGGATAGAGGAGGTCGACAGGATGGTATATGCACAGCTGCAAACCTCTGAAGGACCCTGCATCTTGTTGTTCGGGGGACGTTGGAGGCACAAGCAGCTTCAAAAACTTGTCTGCTGCTATGACAAGGCTTTTTTGCCGCTGCTGTTTCAACCTGACGTAATTGCCTGTAGGAAAGAGTCCTCAATTTGCCCTTATCAGCACGCACACGTGTGTACTGTGAATCAGCTACATACTTCTTGATTGCCAAGACACTTCATCCTGATCATCGCACAATGTTGATTGTAGTCATGCCTTGACCTAAACACTCCACAATTTGTTGCTTCTCAGCAGCCGACACATCCTTTTTCTTTCCCATTTTGGCAGAAAATGTAGGCTGCTTAATAATGTGAGAGAGCCTTCTTAAGTAGTCTTGCCTTTCATTGGACACACCTGCCAAACTAATTAGCACAGGTGTCTGCAATTGCTTACAGTGATATAAAGAGCCCTGACACACATCACCATCAATGAGTTTAACTGACAAACAAACAAATTCTTCCCTTATCACTCCTAAACACTTTTTGCATAATAATTTGGAACGCGGTGTACATGTGCTTTTCCACAAAACACCAGTGGTTCACGTAGTGAATCTTACAGTTCTAACTTGCCAACCGTGGTCTGTATGGAATTGTTCAATAAAGGGCCCAAAATTAAGATAACATAGATGGGAGAGGTCTCTATGAATAGGAATTCCTAAGTATTTGATACCCTGTGAGGGCCAGGCAAAGGGAAAGTTGGACTGGATGGAATCCTATATGGATTTAGGGAGGGAGACATCGAGGGCCTCAGACTTCGCTGCATTGATTTTAAAATTTTACCATGTAACAAAGTGATCTATTTCAGCCATAACAGCAGGGATGGATATATGTGATTGAGTGATATATACTAGGACATCATCAGCAAATAGAGAGCACTTGTACTCGGTGCCTCCCACCTCAATCCACCTAATATTGGGGTTATGGCGAATTGATGAGAGCAGGTGCTCCGTCACTAGGATGTATAAGAGAGGGGACAGAGGACATCCCTGCCTTGTCCCATTGGTGATTGTGAAAGGTGATGAAAATGTTCTGACGCACCCCCTGGGCCTTGGGACACCCGGAGCCGGACACTTTTTGGTGGATGCTGGTGGTTGTAGTCTTCGTGGCGGCGATCCGGTTCCGTGGCTCAGGGCGGTCAAACCAGTGGCGGAACTATTTATGTGGTTTTGATGTTTAAATGTCCGACTACGCCACCCGTGGATTGCGGTCAGAGTGAACCGCCACTACAGGGCAGACCGCTAAGGCTGGTGTTGTGGGTGCAGCAGAGCGTAGCATAACTCCCCACGGGAGGAGTATAGCCTCAGGGCAGTGTATACGGAGGATGGGGGTGATGGTGCAGGGCAGCAGCAGTAACGACACGGAGTCAGTGATGCAGTTCAGGGCCTTTACTCACAGTTCTTATTATCCAGACCACGTCTGCAGGTAACAGCTGCCCACGTCGTACTGTGCTCACCAGGTGAGGGGCTCAGACAACTCCCAGATAACTTTGGAGCGCTTCACAGGACCCCCTTTGTGTGTCCTTTGTCTGGCCTTTCTTACCAACACTTCTGTCCGGCTGCCTCGGGCCTCCTCTTGGTAAACTTGGCGCCAGTTTCCCTGACCCTATGTGGTGCCTTCCTAGCGGGTGGAGCAAGGGGCTGCGCCACATAAAATGTCAGAGCCTCCGGTTTCTAGCTGAGGGTCGTTTCCTGCCTCCACTAGTTCGGGGACCGGTCTCCCCCTTTGGCCTGACCCCTCCACGCAGGTGGATTCGGGCGTGCGGTGGCGACTTGCCCGTCCGCACCCCTGGGATCCCTTCATTCCTCGTTCCTGGAGCCTTCTCCGCTCCTCTTCCTTCCTTCTCCCTCTTGCAGGCCTGGGCCTCTGTTACTAGGCCCGCCTCCGGTGCAGAGCTCATGCAGAGCCCCTGCTCCCTGCCACTTCTGCTCAGACTTCTCTGCACTGAACTAAGATGGTGCCCACCTTTTATACTCCCTTCTCAATGCACCCAGGAACTGCTTCCTCCCTGCTCCTGCACTGCAGGGTTCCCCTTCCTCAGTGTTCCCTCCCCCCACTCCAGCCAGGGACAGGGACTGTCGTGCCCATCTCAGGGGCATATTGGTCGCCCTGCCCCACGGCAATGTGGTGTAATGCATGCAGGTGTCGGGTCCTGATCCACACTCCATCCTTATCTGAGAGTGAGATATCACACCTCTGGGTGAGGTGCAATACGTCTGTAGCAACCGAGCCCTCGGTGCTACAGTTCCATTTATCTTCAGCCTAGGTGACGTATTGTGATACAGGGCCGTGATTTTGGCTATAAAAGGGTCCCCTAGACCCCTACCCCAAGCTTTTTAAGAGAATCATATATGGCGTGCCAGGAGACTCTATGGAATGCTTTCTCAGCATCCAACGAGAGTATCTACTTACAAATTTTTAACTGCATCTAGCCCAGTAAATACTTTGTGCCTAGTAGCAGTGTCTGCTAGTCAGCGGATTATCCCGGCTGTTAAGCAAGCTACACCACCTGTAGTTTGGACACTTAATTTTTTCAAAGGAAATGCTTCGGGACCACGGGATACTTAGTGAAGAGCATCAGGAGGCACCCCAAGGCATAGGGGCTGGGACTGGCACTAGGATGCCTTGCGGTGGACAGCCGAGCTCGATCCTTATAAAAGCTTTTTAACTGCAGCAGCTTTAGTGGACGCTACTGGAGCTGGAATTACGCGGCTGCTGGCATGAGACTTGCCCTCCAATAGATCCTTGTAAATGGATTTAAAGTGTATTCATTCAAATTAGAGGGACAATTTAAATTAAAAAGCTTAGAGCTGCCTCCACCACAGGGGGGCTCTCTCGTCCCACCAGCGGACAGGCACCAGTATTGGGAGAGGGGGGCTGGCCGTCAGGGTTCACCGCGGCTCTGGCACAAACCCGGCGACACGGAGGTGGCACGGGCAGGAGCGGACTGGCCGTCTCGGCTTCTCACTTTTTGGATTTTAGAAGGGCATGACATGCCTATATCTGTGTCTCCCCCTCCTTTTACTCCTCCACCTCTTTTCTTTTCGCATGACTATATGTACTTGTCACTTTTCCATGTGTTAGTTGTGTCTTCTGAGCAGTTTGTCAGCTTTTGGACACCTTTGAAGGTGTTTTCTATGTGTTTCTATGTGTTTTTGTTTGCCTGCCATTGGTTTTAACGGTGTTCGAAGGTGTTCGACGAACAGTTCGACGAACAGTTCGGCGAACACACGGGTGTTCGACGAACCGAACCGAACTCGAACACTACGGGGGTGGCTCAACACTAGTCCAGACCTAAATCCCATAGAACACCTGTGGAGAGATCTCAAAATGGCAGTTTGGAGAAGGCACCCTTCAAATATCAGGGACCTGGAGCAGTTTGCCAAAGAAGAATGGTCTACAATTCCAGCAGAGCATTGTAAGAATCTGATTGATGGTTACCGGAAGCGGTTGTTCGCAGTTATTTTGGCTAAAGGTTGTGCAACCAAGTATTAGGCTGAGGGTGCCAATACTTTTTTCCGGCCCTTTTTTGGAGTTTTGTGTGAAATGATCAATGATTTGATTTTTGCTTCATTCTCTTTTGTGTTTTTTCCTTGCAAGCAAATTAAATGAAGAGAATAATACCAAAGAATTTGTGATTGCAAGAAACTGAGTATTATCTGACAGAATTGCAGGGGTGCCAATACTTTTGGCTAGCACTGTATGTTTTATTGTGAGTCCGTAAAAGTGGCGTAATACTCTGACAACATTGTTCACAGCAGTGACCTGGGAGTCAGAAATACTTCCAGGGGTCTTCCCCCATGCTGTTCCCATATCATTTGAGCACTGTTTCCATCGATTTGACCAATTTATAGGCCACCTCCATAACTGTGAAAAAGCTTGAGTTTCCCATTGACTTACATTGGGCTCGTTGCTTGGGTCGAGCACCCGAGCATCACAATTTTCTCAACCCAAGCAATGAGCACCCGAGCATTTTAGTGCTCGCTCATCACTAGTACGGATGTTATATCTCCCTAACTGCTCACTAGATAAATGTAGTGGTGGTTGGGCCTGAGGCGGAAAGCGTTTTGGTGCATGTCCTACCACCACCAAGGATTGCTGGATTTTTCTCTGTCAATGATGCTTCCTCCTCCTACTCTTCTCCCTCCATCGCCTCCTCATCTGGTCAGAGGAACACCTGTATGGCCAACTTCAGCACAGCCAGGGAAAAACGATACAGCAGACTGTTATGAAATTCATCTGTTTGGGGGAAAAATCCTACACAGCACAGGAGCTATGGATGGGGATCAAACAACAAACTTATGAGTGATTGGTACCACTGAACCTCAAGCCTAGCCTGGGGGTGAGCAATAACGGGTGAAATCTCATAGCAGCTTGGTCTTAGCCATTTTGACGTACATCCTTTGTCTGGCACATGTGCTGAATTTGGTGGTGCAGACCTTCCTGCAAAACCGCACTGAGATGACAGAGCTGCTGCAGAAAGTGTGGGCCATGTGTGTGCACTTTCAGCATTCTGTCGCTGCTGCTAACCTTTCTGTTCAGCAGCATCACTTCTGCCTTCCCGCTCACCTCTTCATATGCAACATACCCACAACGTCAAACTCCACCCTGCATATGCTTGAGAGACTGTGCGAGCAGCAGCAGGAGAAAGAGAAGCTTTCGCTGCAGCATGCATGCGCGAGCCGCCCTGAAGAATAACACCACTTCACCACCAACAAGTGGGGCTCCATTCAGGACATGTCTACTGTGTTACACTGCTTCGATCACTCCATGAACATGGCCAGCACAGACGCTGTCATCAGCGTTACTATCCCACTTCTGTGCTTCCTTGAAAAAATGCATCAGACGATGATGGATGAAGTGGTGGCACAGGAGGAGCAAGAGGTAACATTCACAACATTATCAGACCAGTCATCCACACATGGCTCGGGGTGAGTTCCTGTACCAACAGTGTCCTACCAGGTGACAGTTTTAGAGGATGAGCATGAGGAGGAGGAGAAACCATGTTCACAACAGGGTGGCACTCAGAGTAGCTCACAGGTATCACTAGAGCGTGGCTGGTGGGATATAAAGGACCCAGACGATACACCTCCCACCGAGGACAGCTTGACGTTATCTCTGGGCAGCCTGGCACACAAGAACTAATACATGCTTCTGTGCCTGTGCAACGACCACCAGTTGCCCAAATATTGTTTTCTGTTTTGAGTCTATTTTCAGAGAACCCCCACAGAGTCTGTTTTGCAGAGTACCTCCATAGAGGCTGTTTTCAGAGTACCTCCACAGAGCCTGTTTTCAGGCCCCCACAGAGAAAAGTGTACAGTACCTCCACAGATATGGGTGTACAGTACCCCCACAGAGATGAGTGCAGAGTACCCCCACACAGTCACGTGCAGAGTATACAATCAGGCTTTTTGGCAGAGTACTCAGACAGAAACGCGTGCAGAGAACGAACACGGGCTTTTTGGCAGAGTACTGCCACAGAGAGGGGTGCAGAGTACACACACAGAACCTAACACTGTCCCACACTTGATCTGCGTCCTGTCCCTACACTAATCAGATCAGAATGGTGGAGACACCTGTGATCCTGCATTTATACATGCATAGCTATGATGGCTCCGGAAATGCCTACAGCCTAAAAGCTTGTTGATTGGCTGTGCTGCAGCCTTTCAACAAACATTATTCAGCACCGACCCCGAACAGAAAAACGGACTTCTGGAAAAAAGTCAGTGTTTGGAGTTCAGTACCAGTCACCAGGTGTCCGGTACAAACCCTGACATTTACAGTTCGGGTTTGCTCATCCCTAGTGGTTCCCTTCAGGATGGAATTCAGAGTGGCTGATCTGGCACTTGGTGGGGCTCTGGATGGGGATGGACCCGAGGAGCCTGTGGTTGTCGTTATTTTACCACTGACAGTGGTGTGGTGCCCTCAAGCTAGGTTTTATGGCTAAGGATAAAAATAATTCAAATTTTTAATAATTGGTTAACGTGTGCCAGATCTGGTTGCTCCAAGGACCTCCTTCTTTTCCTGTAATCAACAATTGTTATTGTTTAGTTTATTATTTGTTAATAAATTACCAGTGTGGCCAATTTTATCCAAAATATTGTCTCTTCTGTATGATTATTATGGTTGATTTGGGCATTGTACTGGGAAGTTTATTAATTGGAGGGGTTTGAATGGTGCGAATCGGCCATACCATGTCATGAGATTTTAATTGGCAAACCAGCAGATGACTAAGAGCTTATGTTTGTATCCTCGACACAAAATCAGACGTGGATATTTGCAGTTGTGACAGAGAAGGAGGAGGGTGTGTCATCAGAGTATGACAAGAAGTAGTGGATGAGAATAACGATGGTGATGATGACACTAACCAGGTACTACTTGTGAGTGAGGCCTTGCTAAGAGAAAGATGAGCTTAGCAAGAAGGGGAAGAAGGGCAAGTTGATTATGTTCTTGTTGGTCTGCTTGACTTTTCCAAATGAGCAGGTTATGTCTCTACATGTGCAGATGGAAAACCGTTGTTCCTAGTTTATACGAGCTGGGACAGCCACTGCTTATTTTACTGTTGCAGAGCCAGTAGCCTGCTAAAGAATTATCTAGCAGCAATGTGCAAAAGAACTCCTGCACATGTAAGATGTCCATACATACAATTTGCAATCACTGCAACCAGAGCTTGAGGATTTTTGGAGCCTCTTCCAGCAATAGTATGTGCGGAATCACCTGCTACCCTCTTATCCGCACCTGCTACCCTCTTATTACTTGCACTGTGTATCGCCAAGGCCTACGCCTTTCTCCTCTGATGACCTCTTCAGCATCCCTGTTTTGTTCCCAGGTGTTGGCAACCACTAAATTATTGCCATCCCTCATTCAGCAGACTTTGGCCTCTGTGTTGTAATTGTTATTAGCTCACTGTCTCTTCATATGATTCCCACCTGAATATTTGCTCTAAGAGGGCTACTACCACTGGCATTACCCTACCAGTACGGCTCATAGAGCCAGAAACACAACTTGGCATTCAAATTTTGTTCTTCATCTCTATGTCATCCGAGTACAATGACTGAGTGTTCAGATTATCCAATAATTCAACAGGAAGACGTTGTTTTGGTGTTCTATGTTCTTTAGCCCATACAGTACTGTGTCATTGATGGATTTGAATTTCAGTTCTGTACAACACTAATTTTATGGCAGTGGATGAGGTGGGCTGGGCAGAACACTTACTTGAGATGATGCTGTTGTTGTCAGGGGCTACATCATCCTGCTGTTATTGAGATGTGAGAGGTATTCCCTCCACTTCCTACTCACTAATATGCTTGCCAGAGACAAAAGAAGCTAAGTGTGATCTGTGTTTGGCACAACTACTACCGAAACGAGTGCTGATAGCAGTGAAAATGATGTTGCGGCTGCTGACTGCTCTGACTTTTTTCCAAGATCCATGATATGTTTTTTTTTCCTATCATTCTACAACATACTTTTCACATGCCATATTTTGGCTTAACTTACATTTTGTACACAAGTGTAATATTTAATTTGTGTCCATGAATTTGTTACCACATGTAACCAAACCACAAAAGATATAAAATCAGTCAAAAAGGTTAGGCTACAGTAGGTTCACATGATGAACAAAAGGGTAATTCATCCACAGCCTGCCTATAATATAAGTGAGGCGTGTACAGTATGTGTTCCAAATTTGACAATTTAAGCAGGTGTGACAAAACTGAACAGCATAGTTTCTATTTACTGTAATAATTTGTTTGCAAATTTTAGTTTAAAGCACATACATTTTTTCCTGGCAAGAAAAGGAAAATGTAAAGCCATATGCCAGGAGGTAAGAACAATGCATAAAAATACTGCAACAGACCACAGTATAGTCGTGTGGTGTTCTGTTGCCAGTCTGGAATGGAAAAATAGATATACAAAACATACAATTTTGAAAAAAAAGTTATCTGATTTTTGGGGGGAAAAGATATACATTATTCAATGCTCCCACCCACCTCTTTAACAAAAAATTATTAACCCTACAAAGCTAGGTTGCTAAGGAGATTTGTTGTGGGGTGCCTACAATTGTGAAATGTGACTAAAGTGTTGCAATAGCTTATCTTTTTTTGTATTTCCTTTTATTTTATTTTTTTTTAACTTTTTATATATTTTTTTAATTGTTGCCACTTACTTATCTCCTCTTCAGCATTAATGCAAGATAAGATATTTAAACCTTAACATGCTACTGTATATTGCAAAGTAGTTATCCGATGATTTATAACTGGAAATTATAATATTTCTACAGCATGCAGTAAAGTTATGGGGTGTATGGCATATAGGTAGGACTAATAAATCAGGTAACCAAAATCTAAAATGTGACCATTATTTAAAAATTAAGAAAAAAACACAGCCATGTGTTTTTAGCAAAAATAATTACTTGCAACAGTCTTTTGTAATCAGATGGTTTGTGTGGGTCTAATAATAGACTATTATCAATAGAGATGAGCGGTGTTCGACTCGAACTGTTCGCCAATCTCAAATTCGAGCTGTTTTGGGCGGTGTTCGAGCCGTTCGGCGAACACAAACTATTTGAAAAAAATTTGGCTATTCGAGGTTATGTTCGATAACTGTTCGTGCACCAAAATCATAACTGGATTTTTTCTCAGTAATGCTGAAAATTAATGTTAATACGCAGTTTGAGTGGGGGGCGGGGGGCGGGGGGAGGGGCAGGGGATGGATCTCTGCAGAAATAATGAAGATCTCCATTTTTTTTTCTCTTTCCCGCATTTACAGTGGGGAGGTGCAATCTGTCAGCCTATAAGCTGCGTGTTAGACGGCACCGCTGTTGCTGTGTGCGCTATACTTTGTTAATTTCAAGCCAATTTTGGCACAAATCTACAGATAGCTTGGGAGTAGGGAATAGTTGTGATTGCAGTCCTTTTAAGGACTAGGTTACATAATTTCCTACGACTTTTATCAGGCAGGTCTGTGCTCTTAAATAGATAGGTTGGGAGTAAAGACTAATTGTAATTGCAGTCCTTTTCAGGGCTAGGTTACATCAGTTCCTATCACTTTTTGCCAGGCAGGTCTGTGCCAGTGCTGTGCAAGTTTTTTTCACAGCATTTGGCTAAATCTAGCAAAGCAAATCCTTTTTATCCTCTTGCAGTGTGTGTTAGTCAGTGGAGAAGCCTATCTGTGTTGCAAGCTACACCACCTGTGTATAGAATACAACTTTTTTTACTGCACCTAGTGAAGTAAAACCTTTTGGGCATAGCATCATTCTATTAGTCCATCTATACTAACTAGTGTTGAGCCACCCCCGTAGTGTTCGAGTTCGGTTCGGTTCGTCGAACACCCGTGTGTTCGCCGAACTGTTCGTCGAACTGTTCGTCGAACACCTTCGAACACCGTTAAAACCAATGGCAGGCAAACAAAAACACATAGAAACACATAGAAAACACCTTCAAAGGTGTCCAAAAGCTGACAAACTGCTCAGAAGACATAACTAACACATGGAAAAGTGACAAGTACATATAGTCATGCGAAAATAAAAGAGGTGGAGGAGTAAAAGGAGGGGGAGACACAGATATAGGCATGTCATGCCCTTCTAAAATCCAAAAAGTGAGAAGCTGACACGGCCAGTCCGCTCCTGCCCGTGCCACCTCCGTGTCGCCGGGTTTGTGCCAGAGCCGCGGTGAACCCTGATGGCCAGCCCCCCTCTCCCAATACTGGTGCGTGTCCGCTGGTGGGTCGAGCGAGCCCCCCTGTGGTGGAGGCAGCTCTAAGCTTTTTAATTTAAATTGTCTCTCTAATTTGAATGAATACACTTTAAATCCATTTACAAGGATTTATTGGAGGGCAAGTCTCATGCCAGCAGCCGCGTAATTCCAGCTCCAGTAGCGTCCACTAAAGCTGCTGCAGTTAAAAAGCTTTTATAAGGATCGAGCTCGGCTGTCCACCGCAAGGCATCCTACTGCCAGTCCCAGCCCCTATGCCTTGGGGTGCCTCCTGATGCTCTTCACTGAGTATCCCATGGTCCCGAAGCATTTCCTTTGAAAAAATTAAGTGTCTAAACTACAGGTGGTGTAGCTTGCTTAACAGCCGGGATAATCCGCTGACTAGCAGACACTGCTACTAGGCACAAAGTATTTCCTGGGCTAGATGCAGTTAAAAATTTGTAATTAGATACGCTCGTTGGATGCTGAGAAAGCATTCCATAGAGTCTCCTGGCACGCCATATATGATTCTATTAAAAAGCTTGGGGTAGGGGTCTAGGGGACCCTTTTATAGCCAAAATCACGGCCCTGTATCACAATACGTCACCTAGGCTGACGATAAATGGAACTGTAGCACCCTGAGGGCTCGGTTGCTACAGAGGTATTGCACCTCACCCAGAGGTGTGATATCTCACTCTCAGGTAAGGATGGAGTGTGGATCAGGACCCGACACCTGCATGCATTACACCACATTGCCGTGGGGCAGGGCGACCAATATGCCTCTGAGATGGGCACGACAGTCCCTGTCCCTGGCTGGAGTGGGGGGAGGGAACACTGAGGAAGGGGAACCCTGTAGTGCAGGAGCAGGGAGGAAGCAGTTCCTGGGTGCATTGAGAAGGGAGTATAAAAGGTGGGCACCATCTTAGTTCAGTGCAGAGAAGTCTGAGCAGAAGTGGCAGGGAGCAGGGGCTCTGCATGAGCTCTGCTCCGGAGGCGGGCCTAGTAACAGAGGCCCAGGCCTGGAAGAGGGAGAAGGAAGGAAGAGGAGCGGAGAAGGCTCCAGGAACGAGGAATGAAGGGATCCCAGGGGTGCGGACGGGCGAGTCGCCACCGCACGCCCGAATCCACCTGCGTGGAGGGGTCAGGCCAAAGGGGGAGACCGGTCCCCGAAACTAGTGGAGGCAGGAAACGACCCTCAGCTAGAAACCGGAGGCTGTGACATTTTATGTGGCGCAGCCCCTCGCTACACCCGCTAGGAAGGCACCACATAGGGTCAGGGAAACTGGCGCCAAGTTTACCAAGAGGAGGCCCGAGGCAGCCGGACAGAAGGGTTGGTAAGAAAGGCCAGACAAACGACACACAAAGGGGGTCCTGTGAAGCGCTCCAAAGTTATCTGGGAGTTGTCTGAGCCCCTCACCTGGTGAGCACAGTACGACGTGGGCAGCCGTTACCTGCAGACGTGGTCTGGATAATAAGAACTGTGAGTAAAGGCCCTGGACTGCATCACTGACTCCGTGTCGTTACTGCTGCTGCCCTGCACCATCACCCCCATCCTCCGCATACACTGCCCTGAGGCTATACTCCTCCCGTGGGGAGTTATGCTACGCTCTGCTGCACCCACAACACCAACCTCAGCGGTCTGCCCTGCAGCGGCGGTTCACTCTGACCGCAGTCCACGGGTGGCGTAGTCGGAAATTTAAACATCAAAACCACATAAATAGTTCCGCCACTGGTTTGACCACCCTGAGCCACGGAACCGGGTCGCCGCCACGAAGACTACAACCACCAGCATCCACCAAAAAGGGTCCGGCTCCGGGTGTCCCAAGGCCCAGGGGGTGCATCAGAACATTTTCATCACCTTTCACAATCACCAATGGGACAAGGCAGGGATGTCCTCTGTCCCCTCTCTTATACATCCTAGTGATGGAGCACCTGCTCTCATCAATTCGCCATAACCCCAATATTAGGTGGATTGAGGTGGGAGGCACCGAGTACAAGTGCTCTCTATTTGCTGATGATGTCCTAGTATATATCACTCAATCACATATATCCATCCATGCTGTTATGGCTGAAATAGATCACTTTGTTACATGGTCAAATTTTAAAATCAATGCAGCGAAGTCTGAGGCCCTCGATGTCTCCCTAACCAAATCCATATAGGATTCCATCCAGTCCAACTTTCCCTTTGCCTGGCCCTCACAGGGTATCAAATACTTAGGAATTCCTATTCATAGAGACCTCTCCCATCTATGTTATCTTAATTTTGGGCCCTTTATTGAACAACTCCATACAGACCACGGTTGGCAAGTTAGAACTGTAAGATTCACTACGTGAACCACTGGTGTTTTGTGGAAAAGCACATGTACACTGCGTTCCAAATTATTATGCAAAAAGTGTTTAGGAGTGATAAGGGAAGAATTTGTTTGTTTGTCAGTTAAACTCATTGATGGTGATGTGTGTCAGGGCTCTTTATATCACTGTAAGCAATTGCAGACACCTGTGCTAATTAGTTTGGCAGGTGTGTCCAATGAAAGGCAAGACTACTTAAGAAGGCTGTCTCACATTATTAAGCAGCCTACATTTTCTGCCAAAATGGGAAAGAAAAAGGATGTGTCGGCTGCTGAGAAGCAACAAATTGTGGAGTGTTTAGGTCAAGGCATGACTACAATCAACATTGTGCGATGATCAGGATGAAGTGTCTTGGCAATCAAGAAGTATGTAGCTGATTCACAGTACAGACGTGTGCGTGCTGATAAGAGCAAATTGAGGACTCTTTCCTGCAGGCAATTACGTCAGGTTGAAAGAGCAGCTGCAAAAAAGCCTTGTCATAGCAGCAGACAAGTTTTTGAAGCTGCTTGTGCCTCCAACGTCCCCCGAACAACAAGATGCAGGGTCCTTCAGAGGTTTGCAGCTGTGCATACGCCATCCTGTCGACCTCCTCTATCCACTTCACACAAGCAGAAACGGCTCCAGTGGGCCAAACATTACATGAAGACTGATTTCAAAACTGTTTTGTTCACGGATGAGTGCCGTGCAGCGCTCGATGGTCCAGATGGATGGAGTGGAGGATGGCTGGTTGATGGACACCCCATGCAAACACGGCTACAGCGCCAACAAGGAGGAGGTGGAGTAATGTTCTGGGCTGGAATCATGGGGAGAGAGATTGTCGGCCCCTTTAGGATCCCTGAAGGCGCTAAAGATGAACTCTATAATGTATGTGGATTTTCTCAAACAGCACTTCCTGCCATGGTTCAAGAATAAGAACCGTGTATTTCACAGCAAGATCATTTTTCTGCATGATAATGCACCATCTCATGCTGCACATAAAACATCTGCATCTCTGGCTGATATGGGCATAAAAGGGGACAAACTTATGATGTGACCCCCATGCTCCCCTGACCTCTACCCCATTCAGAACCTTTGGAGCATCATTAAAAGGAGTGTCTATGATGGCGGGAGGCAGTTCACATCTAAGCAACAGCTCTGGGAGGGTATTCTATCCTCATGCAAAACAATTGAAGCAGAAACCATCCAAAACCTGACAAATTCAATGGACGAGAGAGTTCAGAAGCTCCTTTCGAACAAGGGGTCCTATGTGAAAATGTAACATCACCTAGAATAAAGTTTTGAGTTGAAAACTGTTTGATTTCAGTTTCTAACAACCTGCTAATGCTTATAATTTCAAAAATGACCATTTTTTTGGTCTTTATTAAAATGAAAAGGTTGATCAAAAAGTTTGGGGGATCTAAGAGTGTGGCAACCCAGTAGTCATGATTACTTCGAATTCTGACAATATGAGGGTCATGCTGCAGGTAGTGCAGCAAGAAGGCACTTATGTGTCTTGCGCATCTCGGAGCCCCAAAATTATTTTCCGGGCTAGATGCAGCTAAAAATTATTATTAATTTTAAATCTGGTGAAGCTTTAGTATAGATGGCCTAATAGGATCAGTGCTGCACACTGCTACAAAGCCCAAATTATTTTCCAGCCAAGATACAGATAAACATGATTAGTAATTTGAAAGCTTAAAACGGTTGGTAGGGTGATTTTAAACAATCATCAAGCTTTTACTCTCCCCAGGATGACACAGGGGTAGAAAAGTCGTTTCGGATCCATGATTTGTTCATCTTTATGAACGTGAGTCTGTCTACATTATCAGTGGAGAGCCGCGTGCGCTTATCTGTCAGCACACCACCAGCAGCGCTGAACACACGTTCAGACAGAACGCTGGCTGCGGGGCATGACAAGATCTCCAAGGCGTAAGTGGCTAGCTCCGGCCATTTATCCAGATTGGAAGCCCAAAAAGAGCAAGGGTCCAGTGACACAGTCGTGGCTTCAATGTTTACTTGGAGATACTCCTGTACCATCGTCTCTAGGCGTTGACTATGTGTCAGACTTCTTGTCTCCTGTGGCCTTGCAAAGGATGGGCTAAAAAAGTGGTGAAATTATTCCGCAAAATTGATGTTACCAGCAGATACTGTGGTTCTGTTACGGTTTGAGTGCTGAACACTTGACGGTCCCACGGTTGGCAAGTTGGAACTGTGAGATTCACTACGTGCACCACTGGTATTTTGTGGAAAAGCACATGTAAGATTCTGCAACAGTCTCTGCTGATACTCCTGCATGCATGCATCCCTTTCTATGGCAGGAATAATTTCTGCAAATTTACTTTTGTACCGGGGATCTAACAGTGTGGCAACCCAGTAGTCAGGATTATTTGTAATTCTCCCAATTCGAGAGTCATGTTGCAGGTAGTGCAGCAAGAAGGCACTCATGTGTGTTGCGCATCCAGGAGCACCAAGTCCCTGTTGTGTTGGTGGCGAGGTAACAATCATGCTTCCTTCCTCTGTCCTCTCCCCCCAACCTCGCACAACAGAAATGTGATCAAGGTCTCCCTCATCTGATGAGTCTTCCATCAGTTCGTCCTCCACTTCTTCCTGGGCTCCTGCACCTTCCTCACTAGTTTGGCTGCTACCATGCGCCCTGGTAAAACCATCTCCCCCACCCTCACATGCCTGCCGCCTTGGTGCTGCCGACCGTCTGTACCTTGCAGATGTTAGCCCTTCCGCATACAACTCCTCCTCCTCTACTTCCTCCACCTCCTCTTGTGCCACCACCTGACTCCGAATTCTGTTTAACATGTGCTCCAGCATGTAAATCATCGGAATAGTCATGCTGATAATGGCATCGTCAGCACTAAACATCTTCGTCGCCATTTCAAAACTGTGCAGAAGGGTGCATAGGTCCCTGATCTGAGACCACTCCTCCAGCGTGATTTGCCCCACCTCTGAATCTCGTTGGCCCAGGCTATACGTCAGAACGTATTGCACCAGGGCTTGTCGGTGCTGCCACAGTCGCTGCAACATGTGCAGAGTTGAATTCCACCGGGTAGGCACATCGCATTTTAGCCGGTGAAGTGGCAGGCCCAACGACTTCTGTAGAGATGTAAGTCGCTGAGCTGCGGGATGCAAACGGCGGAAGTGAGCACACAGCGACCGTGCCCTCTGCAGAAGGCCATCTAGTCTGGGATAGTGGGCTAAAAATTGCTGGACAACCAGGTTCAACACGTGAGCCATACAAGGCACGTGTGTGACATTGCCCCGGCGAAGGGCCGCACCCAGGTTTGCAGCATTGTCGCACACGGCCTTCCCTGGTTTCAGGTCCAGTGGAGACAACCATTCATGAAATTGGTTCTCCAGAGCTGACCACAACTCCTCAGCTGTGTGACTCACATTTCCCAGACATTTCAATGTAAAAACCGCCTGATGACGTTGAGCCCTACTGCCAGCATAGTAAGGAGGTGTGCAGGATCGCTTCTGCGCAGTTAGAAAGCTTGTGGCATGACCAGACAGGCTTTGGGTGCAGGTGGAAGACCGAGAGGAGGTTGAGGAGGCAGAAGCAGTGGAGGAACTCTGACATAAAGAGGATTGACGCACAACTCGTGGGGACGGCAAGACTTGGACAGCAGCCCCTTGTCCTGCTGTCACCATAGTTACCCAGTGCCCAGTCAGCGACATGTAACGCCCCTGTCCATGCCTACTCGTCCAAGTGTCTGTAGTGAAATGCACCCTGTCACACACAGAGTTTCTCAAAGAAGCGGTGATGTTGTGTGCGACATGCTGGTGGAGCGCAGGCACACCTTTCTTTGAGAAGTAGTGCCGACTGGGCATCTGGTACTGGGGCACTGCGACGGACATAAGGTCTCGAAAATCCTCTGTGTCCACCAGGCGGAAAGGCAGCATTTCTGTAGCCAAGAGCTTGCAGATGGTGAAATTCAACCTCTTAGCTTTCTCATGGCTAGGAGGAAATGGTCTTTTACTTGTCCACATCTGAGGGACCGAGGGCTGGCTATTGTGCTTAGACGGGGTTGATAAGGGTTTCCCCGGCAAACTGCCGGTCTGTGAGGAAGATGCAGGCGGACATGTTAGGTTGCCTTGATCCAAAGGTGGTGCTATCGATGTCGGACAGCGCTCAACACCAGCTGGTGTTACCACCTCCAAAGAAAATGATGACCTGCCAATCATGCTGGCTGTTGCGGGTAAAGAGGTGGCAGGTCTGCGCCCCAAAACAGGTGTGACTGCTGTCCCCCCAGTCACAGAGGATGAAGAGGCCGCGGATGCACAAGATATGGCAGACGGTGGTTGGCCCGGCCGGCTAGGCCGCATTGTAGCACACTGAGCTTCCCACTGCAAATTATGCTTCATGTCCATGTGCCGGTTCATGCATGAAGTACTCAAACTATGTATTTTTTGGCCTCTACTTAGCTTTTGCTGACAAATGTTACAGATAACACGAGTTGGGTCATCTTTATCGATCTGAAAAAATGCCCAGGCTATGCAAGGCTTAGCACCCATGCGACCTGAAGAGCCACCACGACTTGTGGTGAGAGGCAGAGTTGTGTTTGAGGATGCAGTTGTTGACGTGCTTCCAGTACTACATCTCTGTCCAGGAAGGCGCAACCTGACCTCGTCGTCACTAGCATCTTCCTCCACCTCCTCTGCTGACCTCATCTCTTGGCTGACTGTGGGTTGACAGTAAGTGGGATCTCCAACCTCATCATCATCACCCTGTGCGTTATCACACCCGTCGTCCTCAGAGCCAACCTGTTCCTGCCCTGACAAAAAACTAAAGTTGTCGCTCCAATCAGTTATTTGAGTCTTATCATCGTCTTCCTCATTGTCTCCACCAACAGGAGTTACAGTTTGGGAATGAGGGTCTACATTATGGTCAGAACCTTCTGCGTCTGGTCCTGGATCCGACTCATAAAGATTCTGGGCATCAGTGCAGATCATTTCCTCATCTGGATTCACAGAAGCGCTGGAGTCGACCTCTGATTCCCAGGCTATAGTATGAGAAAACAGCTCTGCAGACTCAACCATCTGTTCTACCTCATACTCAGACGGGCAGCTGGAGATTTGGGAGCTGTGAGGAAGCAAGTGCGATTGGGGTGACACCTTTGAGGACTGGAGTATTTGTGATGTTGAAGTTGATGTGGAGGAGAGCCCACTTAAAGGAGCACTTGATATCCGTTGAAGCACCTGCTGTTTTTGTGCCTCATCTGGAATTTGTAGCGATTGGCGTAGCCATAAGAAAGGGATCTTATCACATTGTCCGCTAAAAGAAGTAGACATTTTAGTTTGGCTGGAAGATGGTCTTTCTTCTGCAGATGTTACTGTTGCTTTAACACCTACCCCACGGACACAACCTTTTTTCCCCTTCCCAACACGCCTATTCCCCTTTCCACCAGCAGCAGGCCTTTTTCCACTCATTTTGGTGGTTAACTAATTCACAACTCTGGAGTTGTTTGCACAAAAAAACAATGGATGGGAACCGAGCAGAGCTGAGTGGCCAAACTGTGGTATTAGGCCAAAACTATTGGCTGGGTTAGATGCAGAAAAAAATTATATTCAATTTGCAACCTGATGGAGTTCTGTATAGATGGATTAATAGAACAAGTCCCACACACAGCTAGAAGCCCAAATATTTTTTCAGAGGTAGATGCAGAAAAAAATATATTCAGTTTGCAACCTGATGGAGGTCAGTATAGATGGACTAATACAACAAGTCCCACACACAGCTAGAAGCCCAATATTTTTTCAGAGGTAGATGCATAAAAAAATATATTCAGTTTGCAACCTGATGGAGGTCTGTATAGATGGATTAATAGAACAAGTCCCACACACAGCTAGAAGCCCAATATTTTTTCAGAGGTAGATGCAGAAAAAAATATATTCAGTTTGCAACCTGATGGAGGTCTGTATAGATGGATTAATAGAACAAGTCCCACACACAGCTAGAAGCCCAATATTTTTTCAGAGGTAGATGCAGAAAAAAATATATTCAGTTTGCAACCTGATGGAGGTCAGTATAGATGGACTAATACAACAAGTCCCACACACAGCTAGAAGCCCAATATTTTTTCAGAGGTAGATGCAGAAAAAAATATATTCAGTTTGCAACCTGATGGAGGTCTGTATAGATGGATTAATAGAACAAGTCCTACACACAGCTAGAAGCCCAATATTTTTTCAGAGCTAGATGCAGAAAAAAATTATATTCAATTTGCAACCTGATGGAGGTCAGTATAGATGTACTAATAGAATGATGCTATGCCCAAAAGATTTTACTTCACTAGGTGCAGTAAAAAAATTGGTATTCTATACACAGGTGGTATATCTTGCAACACAGATAGGCTACTCCACTGACTAACACACTCTGCAATAGGCCAAAAAGGATTAGCTTTGCTAGATTCAGCCAAATGCTGTGAAAAAAACTTGCACAGCACTGGCACAGACCTGCCTGGCAAAAACTGATAGGAACTGATGTAACCTAGTCCTGAAAAGGACTCCAATTACAATTAGTCTTTACTCCCACAATCTATCTATTTAAGAGCACAGACCTGCCTGATAAAAGTCGTAGGAAATGCTGTAACCTAGTCCTTAAAAGGACTGCAATCACAACTATTCCCTACTCCCAAGCTATCTGTAGATTTGTGCGAAAATTGGCTTGAAATTAACAAGGTATAGCGCACACAGCAACAGCGGTGCCGTCTAACACGCAGCTGCAGCAGTGAGAAAATGGTGGCGACGGGGAAAATGGCTTGGTCTTATAGGGCAAGGACATGTGACATACACTGCCAATGACACATGCCCTTGCTTGTGTGAAAAAAAGCACTTCGCTCGGTGTGTGCGCTGCTGATAGGCTGACAGATTGCACCTCCCCACTGCAAATGCGAGAAAGAGAAAAAAAAATGGAGATCTTCATTATTCCTGCAGAGATCCATCCCCTGCCCCTCCCCCCACCCGCTGTACACTAGTGTTGAGCCACCCCCGTAGTGTTCGAGTTCGGTTCGGTTCGTCGAACACCCGTGTGTTCGCCGAACTGTTCGTCGAACTGTTCGTCGAACACCTTCGAACACCGTTAAAACCAATGGCAGGCAAACAAAAACACATAGAATCACATAGAAAACACCTTCAAAGGTGTCCAAAAGCTGACAAACTGCTCAGAAGACACAACTAACACATGGAAAAGTGACAAGTACATATAGTCATGCGAAAAGAAAAGAGGTGGAGGAGTAAAAGGAGGGGGAGACACAGATATAGGCATGTCATGCCCTTCTAAAATCCAAAAAGTGAGAAGCCGAGACGGCCAGTCCGCTCCTGCCCGTGCCACCTCCGTGTCGCCGGGTTTGTGCCAGAGCCGCGGTGAACCCTGACGGCCAGCCCCCCTCTCCCAATACTGGTGCCTGTCCGCTGGTGGGTCGAGAGAGCCCCCCTGTGGTGGAGGCAGCTCTAAGCTTTTTAATTTAAATTGTCCCTCTAATTTGAATGAATACACTTTAAATCCATTTACAAGGATCTATTGGAGGGCAAGTCTCATGCCAGCAGCCGCATAATTCCAGCTCCAGTAGCGTCCACTAAAGCTGCTGCAGTTAAAAAGCTTTTATAAGGATCGAGCTCGGCTGTCCACCGCAAGGCATCCTAGTGCCAGTCCCAGCCCCTATGCCTTGGGGTGCCTCCTGATGCTCTTCACTAAGTATCCCGTGGTCCCGAAGCATTTCCTTTGAAAAAATTAAGTGTCCAAACTACAGGTGGTGTAGCTTGCTTAACAGCCGGGATAATCCGCTGACTAGCAGACACTGCTACTAGGCACAAAGTATTTCCTGGGCTAGATGCAGTTAAAAATTTGTAAGTAGATACTCTCGTTGGATGCTGAGAAAGCATTCCATAGAGTCTCCTGGCACGCCATATATGATTCTCTTAAAAAGCTTGGGGTAGGGGTCTAGGGGACCCTTTTATAGCCAAAATCACGGCCCTGTATCACAATACGTCACCTAGGCTGAAGATAAATGGAACTGTAGCACCGAGGGCTCGGTTGCTACAGACGTATTGCACCTCACCCAGAGGTGTGATATCTCACTCTCAGATAAGGATGGAGTGTGGATCAGGACCCGACACCTGCATGCATTACACCACATTGCCGTGGGGCAGGGCGACCAATATGCCCCTGAGATGGGCACGACAGTCCCTGTCCCTGGCTGGAGTGGGGGGAGGGAACACTGAGGAAGGGGAACCCTGCAGTGCAGGAGCAGGGAGGAAGCAGTTCCTGGGTGCATTGAGAAGGGAGTATAAAAGGTGGGCACCATCTTAGTTCAGTGCAGAGAAGTCTGAGCAGAAGTGGCAGGGAGCAGGGGCTCTGCATGAGCTCTGCTCCGGAGGCGGGCCTAGTAACAGAGGCCCAGGCCTGCAAGAGGGAGAAGGAAGGAAGAGGAGCGGAGAAGGCTCCAGGAACGAGGAATGAAGGGATCCCAGGGGTGCGGACGGGCGAGTCGCCACCGCACGCCCGAATCCACCTGCGTGGAGGGGTCAGGCCAAAGGGGGAGACCGGTCCCCGAACTAGTGGAGGCAGGAAACGACCCTCAGCTAGAAACCGGAGGCTCTGACATTTTATGTGGCGCAGCCCCTTGCTCCACCCGCTAGGAAGGCACCACATAGGGTCAGGGAAACTGGCGCCAAGTTTACCAAGAGGAGGCCCGAGGCAGCCGGACAGAAGTGTTGGTAAGAAAGGCCAGACAAAGGACACACAAAGGGGGTCCTGTGAAGCGCTCCAAAGTTATCTGGGAGTTGTCTGAGCCCCTCACCTGGTGAGCACAGTACGACGTGGGCAGCCGTTACCTGCAGACGTGGTCTGGATAATAAGAACTGTGAGTAAAGGCCCTGAACTGCATCACTGACTCCGTGTCGTTACTGCTGCTGCCCTGCACCATCACCCCCATCCTCCGCATACACTGCCCAGAGGCTATACTCCTCCCGTGGGGAGTTATGCTACGCTCTGCTGCACCCACAACACCAGCCTTAGCGGTCTGCCCTGTAGCGGCGGTTCACTCTGACCGCAATCCACGGGTGGCGTAGTCGGACATTTAAACATCAAAACCACATAAATAGTTCCGCCACTGGTTTGACCGCCCTGAGCCACGGAAACGGATCGCCGCCACGAAGACTACAACCACCAGCATCCACCAAAAAGTGTCCGGCTCCGGGTGTCCCAAGGCCCAGGGGGTGCGTCAGAACATTTTCATCACCTTTCACAATCACCAATGGGACAAGGCAGGGATGTCCTCTGTCCCCTCTCTTATACATCCTAGTGACGGAGCACCTGCTCTCATCAATTCGCCATAACCCCAATATTAGGTGGATTGAGGTGGGAGGCACCGAGTACAAGTGCTCTCTATTTGCTGATGATGTCCTAGTATATATCACTCAATCACATATATCCATCCCTGCTGTTATGGCTGAAATAGATCACTTTGTTACATGGTAAAATTTTAAAATCAATGCAGCGAAGTCTGAGGCCCTCGATGTCTCCCTCCCTAAATCCATATAGGATTCCATCCAGTCCAACTTTCCCTTTGCCTGGCCCTCACAGGGTATCAAATACTTAGGAATTCCTATTCATAGAGACCTCTCCCATCTATGTTATCTTAATTTTGGGCCCTTTATTGAACAATTCCATACAGACCACGGTTGGCAAGTTAGAACTGTAAGATTCACTACGTGAACCACTGGTGTTTTGTGGAAAAGCACATGTACACCGCGTTCCAAATTATTATGCAAAAAGTGTTTAGGAGTGATAAGGGAAGAATTTGTTTGTTTGTCAGTTAAACTCATTGATGGTGATGTGTGTCAGGGCTCTTTATATCACTGTAAGCAATTGCAGACACCTGTGCTAATTAGTTTGGCAGGTGTGTCCAATGAAAGGCAAGACTACTTAAGAAGGCTCTCTCACATTATTAAGCAGCCTACATTTTCTGCCAAAATGGGAAAGAAAAAGGATGTGTCGGCTGCTGAGAAGCAACAAATTGTGGAGTGTTTAGGTCAAGGCATGACTACAATCAACATTGTGCGATGATCAGGATGAAGTGTCTTGGCAATCAAGAAGTATGTAGCTGATTCACAGTACACACGTGTGCGTGCTGATAAGGGCAAATTGAGGACTCTTTCCTACAGGCAATTACGTCAGGTTGAAACAGCAGCGGCAAAAAAGCCTTGTCATAGCAGCAGACAAGTTTTTGAAGCTGCTTGTGCCTCCAACGTCCCCCGAACAACAAGATGCAGGGTCCTTCAGAGGTTTGCAGCTGTGCATATGCCATCCTGTCGACCTCCTCTATCCACTTCACACAAGCAGAAACGGCTCCAGTGGGCCAAACATTACATGAAGACTGATTTCAAAACTGTTTTGTTCACGGATGAGTGCCGTGCAGCGCTCGATGGTCCAGATGAATGGAGTGGAGGATGGCTGGTTGATGGACACCCCACGCAAACACGGCTACAGCGCGAACAAGGAGGAGGTGGAGTAATGTTTTGGGCTGGAATCATGGGGAGAGAGATTGTCGGCCCCTTTAGGATCCCTGAAGGCGCTAAAGATGAACTCCATAATGTATGTGGATTTTCTCAAACAGCACTTCCTGCCATGGTTCAAGAAGAAGAACCGTGTATTTCACAGCAAGATCATTTTTCTGCATGATAATGCACCATCTCATGCTGCACATAAAACATCTGCATCTCTGGCTGATATGGGCATAAAAGGGGACAAACTTATGGTGTGACCCCCATGCTCCCCTGACCTCTACCCCATTCAGAACCTTTGGAGCATCATTAAAAGGAGTGTCTATGATGGCGGGAGGCAGTTCACATCTAAGCAACAGCTCTGGGAGGGTATTCTGTCCTCATGCAAAACAATTGAAGCAGAAACCATCCAAAACCTGACAAATTCAATGGACGAGAGAGTTCAGAAGCTCCTTTCGAACAAGGGGTCCTATGTGAAAATGTAACATCACCTAGAATAAAGTTTTGAGTTGAAAACTGTTTGATTTCAGTTTCTAACAACCTGCTAATGCTTATAATTTCAAAAATGACCATTTTTTTGGTCTTTATTAAAATGAAAAGGTTGATCGAAAAGTTTGGGGGATCTAAGAGTGTGGCAACCCAGTAGTCATGATTACTTCGAATTCTGACAATATGAGGGTCATGCTGCAGGTAGTGCAGCAAGAAGGCACTTATGTGTCTTGCGCATCTCGGAGCCCCAAAATTATTTTCCGGGCTAGATGCAGCTAAAAATTATTTTTAATTTTAAATCTGGTGAAGCTTATTATAGATGGCCTAATAGGATCAGTGCTGCACACTGCTACAAAGCCCAAATTATTTTCCAGTCAAGATACAGATAAACATGATTAGTAATTTGAAAGCTTAAAACGGTTGGTAGGGTGATTTTAAACAATCATCAAGCTTTTACTCTCCCCAGGATGACACAGGGGTAGAAAAGTCGTTTCGGATCCATGATTTGTTCATCTTTATGAACGTGAGTCTGTCTACATTATCAGTGGAGAGCCGCGTGCGCTTATCTGTCAGCACACCACCAGCAGCGCTGAACACACGTTCAGACAGAACGCTGGCTGCGGGGCATGACAAGATCTCCAAGGCGTAAGTGGCTAGCTCCGGCCATTTATCCAGATTGGAAGCCCAAAAAGAGCAAGGGTCCAGTGACACAGTCGTGGCTTCAATGTTTACTTGGAGATACTCCTGTACCATCGTCTCTAGGCGTTGACTATGTGTCAGACTTCTTGTCTCCTGTGGCCTTGCAAAGGATGGGCTAAAAAAGTGGTGAAATGATTCCGCAAAATTGATGTTACCAGCAGATACTGTGGTTCTGTTACGGTTTGAGTGCTGAACACTTGACGGTCCCACGGTTGGCAAGCTGGAACTGTGAGATTCACTACGTGCACCACTGGTATTTTGTGGAAAAGCACATGTAAGATTCTGCAACAGTCTCTGCTGATACTCCTGCATGCGTGCATCCCTGTAACATACCTGGCGGCGTCCTTGCATAGTGGTCCATCTCCCACTGTGCAGGAGCGCGCACTTGATCTCCTGTCCAGAATGTCTCTCTGGCTTCCCTCCATGCTGTCTGTTTGTGTCTGTCTCTGCTGCTTAAGGGCGGCGCCCGATCACTTCCTGCTTTTTGTACCTGCTGTGGGTCACACCCCTTGTGCGTCCTCAGCCTATTGCTGTCTGACACTTGGTATATAGCTCAGCAGCTCCCTTCTATCCCTGCCTGAGCATAAGTGTTTTCCTTCAGTGTGTGCTTACTCTGAAGGTGCCAGGTCCCGTCTTTGTTTCCTTGTCTGCCTTTCCTGGAGGCTGTATTTCCAGGCCTGTCTGAACTGAGTCCTGTATGTCTCCTGCTTTGCGGTATTAGTTCCCGTGTCTGAACTGAGTCCTGTATGTCTCCTGCTTTGCGGTATTAGTTCCCGTGTCTGAACTGAGTCCTTTCTGTGTATCTTGTCTGTCCTGTCTGAACACGCTCCTAGCCTGTTCCTCCCGCCTTCTAGGGGCCGATTACCTAGACCCGCTCCTGTATCTTGTCTGTCCTGTCTGAACACGCTCCTAGCCTGTTCCTCCCGCCTTCTAGGGGCCGATTACCTAGACCCGCTCCTGTATCTTGTCTGTCCTGTCTGAACACGCTCCTAGCCTGTTCCTCCCGCCTTCTAGGGGCCGATTACCTAGACCCGCTCCTGTATCTTGTCTGTCCTGTCTGAACACGCTCCTTGCCTGTTCGTTCCGCCTCTCTGGGGGCAGTATTCCCAGACCCGCTCCTGTATCCCGCTGCAGTGTCGGTCTCCTCCGTACACTCAGTTCCAGTCTGAACTCTCTCCTATCCTTTACCTGTTTTGCCTCTATGTCCGTTCCCTTCCTTTTTCTGCAGAGTCTGAACTCGTACCTAACTCCTGCCTGTTGTCTCTGTACTCCCGTTTGTGAGTTTGTGGTCCACTCGCTACTTCACTGCAAGTACCCTGTGGGTGTCTGGCTCTGCCTTTCCCTTCCTGTCTGTTCCGTGTGAACAGAGTCCTGTCCGTTCTGCTCCGGCAGTCCTGTCCTGCCCTGCTTCTGCCCGCTGCTCCGGCAGTCCTGTCCTGCCCTGCTTCTGCCCGCTGCTCCGGCAGTCCTGTCCTGCCCTGCTTCTGCCCGCTGCTCCGGCAGTCCTGTCCTGCCCTGCTTCTGCCCGCTGCTCCGGCAGTCCTGTCCTGCCCTGCCTGTACCCCTCTGCCTGTAATGTTCCTGAGTCCCAGTGTGTACTGGGCCCTATCCTGCCTGTATTGTTCCTGAGTCCCGGTGTGTACTGGGTTCTATCCCGCCTGTGTTCCTACCTGCTAGTGCCTCCCTGTCTGCACTCTAGCTGTGCTTGCCTTTACCCCCCTGCCTGCTTACCCGCCTGCCTGCATACCAGTCGTGCCTGCCTATACCCACCAGTCTGTGTGCCAGCCTACCAGTCTGTTCCTGTATTCCCCTGTGTGGGTCAACAGCCGTGTCCGGGGTCTGTCCTGGAGTAGCACCTGGTCCCTCTGCTCGGTTCCTCCTTGGTGCACTGGCGTCGTATGCCGTCGTGCGACCCTGGTCGGATCGGGTGAATACTTAGTCACGCCCCTCCAGGCATACACTCTCCGGCACGGTCCAGTCTAATCACTACCAATCACCCGCACACGCCGCTTAGCCCGGGCGTGTGCATAACAGCATGCTCAGGCCATGGTTCCCGTTGAGCCCCACGGCCTTCGCTCTCTGAGAAGTTTTCCAGCGAATATATGCATTAAAATAAATAAATAAATTTTTTTTTCCCTTAGCTGAGTTCCAGGCGAATTACGCACCGTCCAGATGGATCTATCAGCTCTCGTTCCTGCGGATCCGCCAAGTTACTATGGGGATCCAAGACAGTGTCGTGCATTTGTGGAGCAATGCATGCTACACTTTAAGGCCTACCCTCTTTATTTTCCTTCCGATTGGGCTAAAGTGGCCTTTATGATGTCTTACCTGGCGGGTGATGCCTTGGAATGGATCAACCCCCTATATGAAACACAGGATCCGATCCTCCGGGACCTAATGGCCTTCCTGGTGGCCTTTCTAATGGTCTTCGATGATCCTAACCCGGAGGCTCCTGCTGAAGCTTCACTTCCCAATATCCCGGAGCAGCCCCAATGGGTAATGTGTGTGGGTAGCGCAATAGTCCTCCAGCCCAATGAGACTACTGCCCACCCAGAATCCTCACAGGGTGACTACGCTTTCCGGAATACTTCTCTCAACCTCAAGAGGCAGTCCAGACGTGCTAGACTTAGAGGCAAGCCGTCACGCCAGGGTCTGTCCTCCCTGAGACCTCCTGACCCCAACCTTGAAGTCCCTACTGAAGCTTCATCTCCCTGTATCCCGGAGAAACCCCAATGGGTAATGTGCGTGGGTAGTGCACCAGTTCTCCTGCCCGAAGAGACTTCTGCCCATCCAGACTCCACACAGGAGAACTTCCTGCACCCGGCATCAGATGCTTCTCTCTCTTTAACCGGTGTGCATGTCCAAGGATGCTCCAAAGCTGTGGTTACCTCAGAGTCTGTGCACCTCTACTACCTGGCGGAGGATCCCCTGTTGCCTCCTGAACCCTCCGGGATACCACTCGATGACAAATGGAGAGAGACTTCTCTACACCCCTCCGACCAGGCGGAGGATCTCCAGTTGTCTCCTGAACCCTTCGGGGTGCTACCTGGTAACGAAAGGACAGAGACTCTCCTATACTCTGTACCTGATACCCCGCTCGCTTCGTCCAGTGAGTCCAACCTAGTGTACTCCGAAGCAGAGGTTACTCCTGAGTCTCTACACCCCTCCGACCAGGCGGAGGACCTCCAGTTGTGTTCAGAACCCTTCGGGGTGCCACCTGGTGGTGAAAGGACAGAGACTCTCCTATACTCTGTACCTGATACCTCGCTCGCTTCGTCCAGTGAGTCCAACCTAGTGTACTCCGAAGCAGAGGTTACTCCCGAGTCTCTACACCCCTCCGACCAGGCGGAGGACCTCCAGTTGTGTTCAGAACCCTTCGGGGTGCCACCTGGTGGTGAATGGACAGAGACTTTTCTATACTCGGTACCCGATACCTCGCCTGCTTCCTCCAGTGAGTCCGACCTAGTGTACTCTGAAGCAGTTGTTTTCTCTGAGCCTCTGCACTCTTCTGACCCGGCGGAGGACCTCCAGTTGTTTCCTGAATCCTCCGGGATACCACCAGATAACAAAGAGACAGTGACTTTTCCTCATTATGTACCTGATAACCCGTCTATTTTTTCCTGTGAGCTTGACAAGATGTACCTCGAAGCAGAGATTACCCTCAAGTCTCTGTCCCCCTCCAACCCAGTGAACGACTGGTCCTCGAATTCCCTGCGGAAGATTCTGGCAGGCCTGAAGAAGAGGGGGCGTAAGGGGGGAGGTACTGTAACATACCTGGCGGCGTCCTTGCATAGTGGTCCATCTCCTACTGTGCAGGAGCGCGCACTTGATCTCCTGTCCAGAATGTCTCTCTGGCTTCCCTCCATGCTGTCTGTTTGTGTCTGTCTCTGCTGCTTAAGGGCGGCGCCCGATCACTTCCTGCTTTTTGTACCTGCTGTGGGTCACACCCCTTGTGCGTCCTCAGCCTATTGCTGTCTGACACTTGGTATATAGCTCAGCAGCTCCCTTCTATCCCTGCCTGAGCATAAGTGTTTTCCTTCAGTGTGTGCTTACTCTGAAGGTGCCAGGTCCCGTCTTTGTTTCCTTGTCTGCCTTTCCTGGAGGCTGTATTTCCAGGCCTGTCTGAACTGAGTCCTGTATGTCTCCTGCTTTGCGGTATTAGTTCCCGTGTCTGAACTGAGTCCTGTATGTCTCCTGCTTTGCGGTATTAGTTCCCGTGTCTGAACTGAGTCCTTTCTGTGTATCTTGTCTGTCCTGTCTGAACACGCTCCTAGCCTGTTCCTCCCGCCTTCTAGGGGCCGATTACCTAGACCCGCTCCTGTATCTTGTCTGTCCTGTCTGAACACGCTCCTAGCCTGTTCCTCCCGCCTTCTAGGGGCCGATTACCTAGACCCGCTCCTGTATCTTGTCTGTCCTGTCTGAACACGCTCCTAGCCTGTTCCTCCCGCCTTCTAGGGGCCGATTACCTAGACCCGCTCCTGTATCTTGTCTGTCCTGTCTGAACACGCTCCTTGCCTGTTCGTTCCGCCTCTCTGGGGGCAGTATTCCCAGACCCGCTCCTGTATCCCGCTGCAGTGTCGGTCTCCTCCGTACACTCAGTTCCAGTCTGAACTCTCTCCTATCCTTTACCTGTTTTGCCTCTATGTCCGTTCCCTTCCTTTTTCTGCAGAGTCTGAACTCGTACCTAACTCCTGCCTGTTGTCTCTGTACTCCCGTTTGTGAGTTTGTGGTCCACTCGCTACTTCACTGCAAGTACCCTGTGGGTGTCTGGCTCTGCCTTTCCCTTCCTGTCTGTTCCGTGTGAACAGAGTCCTGTCCGTTCTGCTCCGGCAGTCCTGTCCTGCCCTGCTTCTGCCCGCTGCTCCGGCAGTCCTGTCCTGCCCTGCTTCTGCCCGCTGCTCCGGCAGTCCTGTCCTGCCCTGCTTCTGCCCGCTGCTCCGGCAGTCCTGTCCTGCCCTGCTTCTGCCCGCTGCTCCGGCAGTCCTGTCCTGCCCTGCCTGTACCCCTCTGCCTGTAATGTTCCTGAGTCCCAGTGTGTACTGGGCCCTATCCTGCCTGTATTGTTCCTGAGTCCCGGTGTGTACTGGGTTCTATACCGCCTGTGTTCCTACCTGCTAGTGCCTCCCTGTCTGCACTCTAGCTGTGCTTGCCTTTACCCCCCTGCCTGCTTACCCGCCTGCCTGCATACCAGTCGTGCCTGCCTATACCCACCAGTCTGTGTGCCAGCCTACCAGTCTGTTCCTGTATTCCCCTGTGTGGGTCAACAGCCGTGTCCGGGGTCTGTCCTGGAGTAGCACCTGGTCCCTCTGCTCGGTTCCTCCTTGGTGCACTGGCGTCGTATGCCGTCGTGCGACCCTGGTCGGATCGGGTGAATACTTAGTCACGCCCCTCCAGGCATACACTCTCCGGCACGGTCCAGTGGAATCACTACCAATCACCCGCACACGCCGCTTAGCCCGGGCGTGTGCATAACAATCCCTTTCTATGGCAGGAATAATTTCTGCAAATTTACTTTTGTACCGGGGATCTAACAGTGTGGCAACCCAGTAGTCAGGATTATTTCTAATTCTCACAATTCGAGGGTCATGTTGCAGGTAGTGCAGCAAGAAGGCACTCATGTGTGTTGCGCATCCAGGAGCACCAAGTCCCTGTTGTGTTGGTGGCGAGGTAACAATCATGCTTCCTTCCTCTGTCCTCTCCCCCCAACCTCGCACAACAGAAATGTGATCAAGGTCTCCCTCATCTGATGAGTCTTCCATCAGTTCGTCCTCCACTTCTTCCTGGGCTCCTGCACCTTCCTCACTAGTTTGGCTGCTACCATGCGCCCTGGTAAAACCATCTCCCCCACCCTCACATGCCTGCCGCCTTGGTGCTGCCGACCGTCTGGACCTTGCAGATGTTAGCCCTTCCGCATACAACTCCTCCTCCTCTACTTCCTCCACCTCCTCTTGTGCCACCACCTGACTCCGAATTCTGTTTAACATGTGCTCCAGCATGTAAATCACCGGAATAGTCATGCTGATAATGGCATCGTCAGCACTAAACATCTTCGTCGCCATTTCAAAACTGTGCAGAAGGGTGCATAGGTCCCTGATCTGAGACCACTCCTCCAGCGTGATTTGCCCCACCTCTGAATCTCGTTGGCCCAGGCTATACGTCAGAACGTATTGCACCAGGGCTTGTCGGTGCTGCCACAGTCGCTGCAACATGTGCAGAGTTGAATTCCACCGGGTAGGCACATCGCATTTTAGCCGGTGAAGTGGCAGGCCCAACGACTTCTGTAGAGATGTAAGTCGCTGAGCTGCGGGATGCGAACGGCGGAAGTGAGCACACAGCGACCGTGCCCTCTGCAGAAGGCCATCTAGTCTGGGATAGTGGGCTAAAAATTGCTGGACAACCAGGTTCAACACGTGAGCCATACAAGGCACGTGTGTGACATTGCCCCGGCGAAGGGCCGCACCCAGGTTTGCAGCATTGTCGCACACGGCCTTCCCTGGTTTCAGGTCCAGTGGAGACAACCATTCATGAAATTCGTTCTCCAGAGCTGACCACAACTCCTCAGCTGTGTGACTCACATTTCCCAGACATTTCAATGTAAAAACCGCCTGATGACGTTGAGCCCTACTGCCAGCATAGTAAGGAGGTGTGCAGGATCGCTTCTGCGCAGTTAGAAAGCTTGTGGCATGACCAGACAGGCTTTGGGTGCAGGTGGAAGACCGAGAGGAGGTTGAGGAGGCAGAAGCAGTGGAGGAACTTTGACATAAAGAGGATTGACGCACAACTCGTGGGGACGGCAAGACTTGGACAGCAGCCCCTTGTCCTGCTGTCACCATAGTTACCCAGTGCCCAGTCAGCGACATGTAACGCCCCTGTCCATGCCTACTCGTCCAAGTGTCTGTGGTGAAATGCACCCTGTCACACACAGAGTTTCTCAAAGAAGCGGTGATGTTGTGTGCGACATGCTGGTGGAGCGCAGGCACACCTTTCTTTGAGAAGTAGTGCCGACTGGGCATCTGGTACTGGGGCACTGCGACGGACATAAGGTCTCGAAAATCCTCTGTGTCCACCAGGCGGAAAGGCAGCATTTCTGTAGCCAAGAGCTTGCAGATGGTGAAATTCAACCTCTTAGCTTTCTCATGGCTAGGAGGAAATGGTCTTTTACTTGTCCACATCTGAGGGACCGAGGGCTGGCTATTGTGCTTAGACGGGGTTGATAAGGGTGTCCCCGGCAAACTGCCGGTCTGTGAGGAAGATGCAGGCGGACATGTTAGGTTGCCTTGATCCAAAGGTGGTGCTATCGATGTCGGACAGCGCTCAACACCAGCTGGTGTTACCACCTCCAAAGAAAATGATGACCTGCCAATCACGCTGGCTGTTGCGGGTAAAGAGGTGTCAGGTCTGCGCCCCAAAACAGGTGTGACTGCTGTCCCCCCAGTCACAGAGGATGAAGAGGCCGCGGATGCACAAGATATGGCAGACGGTGATTGGCCCGGCCGGCTAGGCCGCATTGTAGCACACTGAGCTTCCCACTGCAACTTATGCTTCATGTCCATGTGCCGGTTCATGCATGAAGTACTCAAACTATGTATTTTTTGGCCTCTACTTAGCTTTTGCTGACAAATGTTACAGATAACACGAGTTGGGTCATCTTTATCGATCTGAAAAAATGCCCAGGCTATGCAAGGCTTAGCACCCATGCGACCTGAAGAGCCACCACGACTTGTGGTGAGAGGCAGAGTTTTGTTTGAGGATGCAGTTGTTGACGTGCTTCCAGTACTACGTCTCTGTCCAGGAAGGCGCAACCTGACCTCGTCGTCACTAGCATCTTCCTCCACCTCCTCTGCTGACGTCATCTCTTGGCTGACTGTGGGTTGACAGTAAGTGGGATCTCCGACCTCATCATCATCACCCTGTGCGTTATCACACCCGTCGTCCTCAGAGCCAACCTGTTCCTGCCCTGACAAAAAACTAAAGTTGTCGCTCCAATCAGGTATTTGAGTCTTATCATCGTCTTCCTCATTGTCTCCACCAACAGGAGTTACAGTTTGGGAATGAGGGTCTACATTATGGTCAGAACCTTCTGCGTCTGGTCCTGGATCCGACTCATAAAGATTCTGGGCATCAGTGCAGATCATTTCCTCGTCTGGATTCACAGAAGCGCTGGAGTCGACCTCTGATTCCCAGGCTATAGTATGAGTAAACAGCTCTGCAGACTCAACCATCTGTTCTACCTCATACTCAGACGGGCAGCTGGAGATTTGGGAGCTGTGAGGAAGCAAGTGCGATTTGGGTGACACCTTTGAGGACTGGAGTATTTGTGATGTTGAAGTTGATGTGGAGGAGAGCCCACTTAAAGGAGCACTTGATATCCGTTGAAGCACCTGCTGTTTTTGTGCCTCATCTGGAATTTGTAGCGATTGGCGTGGCCGTAAGAAAGGGATCTTATCACATTGTCCGCTAAAAGAAGTAGACATTTTAGTTTGGCTGGAAGATGGTCTTTCTTCTGCACCTACCCCACGGACACAACCTTTTTTCCCCTTCCCAACACGCCTATTCCCCTTTCCACCAGCAGCAGGCCTTTTTCCACTCATTTTGGTGGTTAACTAATTCACAACTCTGGAGTTGTTTGCACAAAAAAACAATGGATGGTAACCGAGCAGAGCTGAGTGGCCAAACTGTGGTATTAGGCCAAAACTATTGGCTGGGCTAGATGCAGAAAAAAATTATTTTTAATTTGCAACCTGATGGAGGTCAGTATAGATGGACTAATAGAACAAGTTCCACACGCTGCTAGAAGCCCAAATATTTTTTCAGAGATAAATGAAGAAAAAAATTATTTTTAATTTGCAACCTGATGGAGGTCAGTATAGATGGACTAATAGACCAAGTCCCACACACTGCTAGAAGCCCAAGTATTTTTTCAGAGCTAGATGCAGAAAAAAATTATTTTTAATTTGCAACCTGATGGAGGTCAGTATAGATGGACTAATAGACCAAGTCCCACACACTGCTAGAAGCCCAAATATTTTTTCAGAGCTAGATGCAGAAAAAAATTATTTTTAATTTGCAACCTGATGGAGGTCAGTATAGATGGACTAATAGAACAAGTCCCACACGCTGCTAGAAGCCCAAATATTTTTTCAGAGATAAATGAAGAAAAAAATTATTTTTAATTTGCAACCTGATGGAGGTCAGTATAGATGGACTAATAGACCAAGTCCCACACACTGCTAGAAGCCCAAATATTTTTTCAGAGCTAGATGCAGAAAAAAATTATTTTTAATTTGCAACCTGATGGAGGTCAGTATAGATGGACTAATAGACCAAGTCCCACACACCGCTAGAAGCCCAAATATTTTTTCAGAGCTAGATGCAGAAAATTTTTTTATTCAATTTGCAACCTGATGGAGGTCAGTATAGATGGACTAATAGACCAAGTCCCACACACTGCTAGAAGCCCAAATATTTTTTCAGAGCTAGATGCAGAAAAAAATTATTTTTAATTTGCAACCTGATGGAGGTCAGTATAGATGGACTAATAGACCAAGTCCCACACACTGCTAGAAGCCCAAATATTTTTTCAGAGCTACATGCAGAAAAAAATTATTTTTAATTTGCAACCTGATGGAGGTCAGTATAGATGGACTAATAGAACAAGTCCCACACGCTGCTAGAAGCCCAAATATTTTTTCAGAGATAAATGAAGAAAAAAATTATTTTTAATTTGCAACCTGATGGAGGTCAGTATTAGAGATGAGCGTTGTTCTACTCAAACTGTTCGCCAATTTCAAATTCGAGCTGTTTTGGGCGGTGTTCGAGCCGGTCGGCGAACACGAACAATTTGAGAAAAATTCGGCTGTTCGAGGTTATGTTCGATAACTGTTCGTGCACCAAAATCATAACTGGATTTTTTCTCAGTAATGATGAAAATTAATGTTAATACGCAGTTTGAGTGTACAGCGGGGCGGGGGGAGGGGCAGGGGATGGATCTCTGCAGGAACAATGAAGATCTCCATTTTTTTTTCTCTTTCCCGCATTTGCAGTGGGGAGGTGCAATCTGTCAGCCTATCAGCAGCGCACACACGGAGCGAAGTGCTTTTTTTCACACAAGCAAGGGCATGTGTGATTGGCAGTGTATGTCACATGTCCTTGCCCTATAAGACCAAGCCATTTTCCCCGTCGCCACCATTTTCTCACTGCTGCAGCTGCGTGTTAGACGGCACCGCTGTTGCTGTGTGCGCTATACCTTGTTAATTTCAAGCCAATTTTCGCACAAATATACAGATAGCTTGGGAGTAGGGAATAGTTGTGATTGCAGTCCTTTTAAGGACTAGGTTACAGCATTTCCTACGACTTTTATCAGGCAGGTCTGTGCTCTTAAATAGATAGATTGTGGGAGTAAAGACTAATTGTAATTGGAGTCCTTTTCAGGACTAGGTTACATCAGTTCCTATCAGTTTTTGCCAGGCAGGTCTGTGCCAGTGCTGTGCAAGTTTTTTTCACAGCATTTGGCTGAATCTAGCAAAGCTAATCCTTTTTGGCCTATTGCAGAGTGTGTTAGTCAGTGGAGTAGCCTATCTGTGTTGCAAGATATACCACCTGTGTATAGAATACCAATTTTTTTACTGCACCTAGTGAAGTAAAATCTTTTGGGCATAGCATCATTCTATTAGTCCATCTATACTGACCTCCATCAGGTTGCAAACTGAATATAATTTTTTTCTGCATCTAGCTCTGAAAAAATATTTGGGCTTCTAGCGGTGTGTGGGACTTGGTCTATTAGTCCATCTATACTGACCTCCATCAGGTTGCAAATTAAAAATAATTTTTTTCTGCATCTAGCTCTGAAAAAATATTTGGGCTTCTAGCAGTGTGTGGGACTTGGTCTATTAGTCCATCTATACTGACCTCCATCAGGTTGCAAATTAAAAATAATTTTTTTCTGCATCTAGCTCTGAAAAAATATTTGGGCTTCTAGCAGTGTGTGGGACTTGGTCTATTAGACCATCTATACTGACCTCCATCAGGTTGCAAATTAAAAATAATTTTTTTCTTCATTTATCTCTGAAAAAATATTTGGGCTTCTAGCAGCGTGTGGGACTTGTTCTATTAGTCCATCTATACTGACCTCCATCAGGTTGCAAATTAAAAATAATTTTTTTCTGCATCTAGCTCTGAAAAAATATTTGGGCTTCTAGCAGTGTGTGGGACTTGGTCTATTAGTCCATCTATACTGACCTCCATCAGGTTGCAAATTAAAAATAATTTTTTTCTGCATCTAGCTCTGAAAAAATATTTGGGCTTCTAGCAGTGTGTGGGACTTGGTCTATTAGTCCATCTATACTGACCTCCATCAGGTTGCAAATTAAAAATAATTTTTTTCTTCATTTATCTCTGAAAAAATATTTGGGCTTCTAGCAGCGTGTGGGACTTGTTCTATTAGTCCATCTATACTGACCTCCATCAGGTTGCAAATTAAAAATAATTTTTTTCTGCATGTAGCTCTGAAAAAATATTTGGGCTTCTAGCAGTGTGTGGGACTTGGTCTATTAGTCCATCTATACTGACCTCCATCAGGTTGCAAATTAAAAATAATTTTTTTCTGCATCTAGCTCTGAAAAAATATTTGGGCTTCTAGCAGTGTGTGGGACTTGGTCTATTAGTCCATCTATACTGACCTCCATCAGGTTGCAAATTGAATAAAAAAATTTTCTGCATCTAGCTCTGAAAAAATATTTGGGCTTCTAGCAGTGTGTGGGACTTGGTCTATTAGTCCATCTATACTGACCTCCATCAGGTTGCAAATTAAAAATAATTTTTTTCTGCATCTAGCTCTGAAAAAATATTTGGGCTTCTAGCAGTGTGTGGGACTTGGTCTATTAGTCCATCTATACTGACCTCCATCAGGTTGCAAATTAAAAATAATTTTTTTCTTCATTTATCTCTGAAAAAATATTTGGGCTTCTAGCAGCGTGTGGGACTTGTTCTATTAGTCCATCTATACTGACCTCCATCAGGTTGCAAATTAAAAATAATTTTTTTCTGCATCTAGCTCTGAAAAAATATTTGGGCTTCTAGCAGTGTGTGGGACTTGGTCTATTAGTCCATCTATACTGACCTCCATCAGGTTGCAAATTAAAAATAATTTTTTTCTGCATCTAGCTCTGAAAAAATATTTGGGCTTCTAGCGGTGTGTGGGACTTGGTCTATTAGTCCATCTATACTGACCTCCATCAGGTTGCAAATTAAAAATAATTTTTTTCTGCATCTAGCTCTGAAAAAATATTTGGGCTTCTAGCAGTGTGTGGGACTTGGTCTATTAGTCCATCTATACTGACCTCCATCAGGTTGCAAATTAAAAATAATTTTTTTCTGCATCTAGCTCTGAAAAAATATTTGGGCTTCTAGCAGTGTGTGGGACTTGGTCTATTAGTCCATCTATACTGACCTCCATCAGGTTGCAAATTAAAAATAATTTTTTTCTTCATTTATCTCTGAAAAAATATTTGGGCTTCTAGCAGCGTGTGGGACTTGTTCTATTAGTCCATCTATACTGACCTCCATCAGGTTGCAAATTAAAAATAATTTTTTTCTGCATCTAGCCCAGCCAATAGTTTTGGCCTAATACCACAGTTTGGCCACTCAGCTCTGCTCGGTTACCATCCATTGTTTTTTTGTGCAAACAACTCCAGAGTTGTGAATTAGTTAACCACCAAAATGAGTGGAAAAAGGCCTGCTGCTGGTGGAAAGGGGAATAGGCGTGTTGGGAAGGGGAAAAAAGGTTGTGTCCGTGGGGTAGGTGCAGAAGAAAGACCATCTTCCAGCCAAACTAAAATGTCTACTTCTTTTAGCGGACAATGTGATAAGATCCCTTTCTTACGGCCACGCCAATCGCTACAAATTCCAGATGAGGCACAAAAACAGCAGGTGCTTCAGCGGATATCAAGTGCTCCTTTAAGTGGGCTCTCCTCCACATCAACTTCAACATCACAAATACTCCAGTCCTCAAAGGTGTCACCCAAATCGCACTTGCTTCCTCACAGCTCCCAAATCTCCAGCTGCCCGTCTGAGTATGAGGTAGAACAGATGGTTGAGTCTGCAGAGCTGTTTACTCATACTATAGCCTGGGAATCAGAGGTCGACTCCAGCGCTTCTGTGAATCCAGACGAGGAAATGATCTGCACTGATGCCCAGAATCTTTATGAGTCGGATCCAGGACCAGACGCAGAAGGTTCTGACCATAATGTAGACCCTCATTCCCAAACTGTAACTCCTGTTGGTGGAGACAATGAGGAAGACGATGATAAGACTCAAATACCTGATTGGAGCGACAACTTTAGTTTTTTGTCAGGGCAGGAACAGGTTGGCTCTGAGGACGACGGGTGTGATAACGCACAGGGTGATGATGATGAGGTCGGAGATCCCACTTACTGTCAACCCACAGTCAGCCAAGAGATGACGTCAGCAGAGGAGGTGGAGGAAGATGCTAGTGACGACGAGGTCAGGTTGCGCCTTCCTGGACAGAGACGTAGTACTGGAAGCACGTCAACAACTGCATCCTCAAACACAACTCTGCCTCTCACCACAAGTCGTGGTGGCTCTTCAGGTCGCATGGGTGCTAAGCCTTGCATAGCCTGGGCATTTTTTCAGATCGATAAAGATGACCCAACTCGTGTTATCTGTAACATTTGTCAGCAAAAGCTAAGTAGAGGCCAAAAAATACATAGTTTGAGTACTTCATGCATGAACCGGCACATGGACATGAAGTATAAGTTGCAGTGGGAAGCTCAGTGTGCTACAATGCGGCCTAGCCGGCCGGGCCAATCACCGTCTGCCATATCTTGTGCATCCGCGGCCTCTTCATCCTCTGTGACTGGGGGGACAGCAGTCACACCTGTTTTGGGGCGCAGACCTGCCACCTCTTTACCCGCAACAGCCAGCGTGATTGGCAGGTCATCATTTTCTTTGGAGGTGGTAACACCAGCTGGTGTTGAGCGCTGTCCGACATCGATAGCACCACCTTTGGATCAAGGCAACCTAACATGTCCGCCTGCATCTTCCTCACAGACCGGCAGTTTGCCGGGGACACCCTTATCAACCCCGTCTAAGCACAATAGCCAGCCCTCGGTCCCTCAGATGTGGACAAGTAAAAGACCATTTCCTCCTAGCCATGAGAAAGCTAAGAGGCTGAATTTCACCATCTGCAAGCTCTTGGCTACAGAAATGCTGCCTTTCCGCCTGGTGGACACAGAGGATTTTCGAGACCTTATGTCCGTCGCAGTGCCCCAGTACCAGATGCCCAGTCGGCACTACTTCTCAAAGAAAGGTGTGCCTGCGCTCCACCAGCATGTCGCACACAACATCACCGCTTCTTTGAGAAACTCTGTGTGTGACAGGGTGCATTTCACCACAGACACTTGGACGAGTAGGCATGGACAGGGGCGTTACATGTCGCTGACTGGGCACTGGGTAACTATGGTGACAGCAGGACAAGGGGCTGCTGTCCAAGTCTTGCCGTCCCCACGAGTTGTGCGTTAATCCTCTTTATGTCAAAGTTCCTCCACTGCTTCTGCCTCCTCAACCTCCTCTCGGTCTTCCACCTGCACCCAAAGCCTGTCTGGTCATGCCACAAGCTTTCTAACTGCGCAGAAGGGATCCTGCACACCTCCTTACTATGCTGGCAGTAGGGCTCAACGTCATCAGGCGGTTTTTACATTGAAATGTCTGGGAAATGTGAGTCACACAGCTGAGGAGTTGTGGTCAGCTCTGGAGAACCAATTTCATGAATGGTTGTCTCCACTGGACCTGAAACCAGGGAAGGCCGTGTGCGACAATGCTGCAAACCTGGGTGCGGCCCTTCGCCGGGGCAATGTCACACACGTGCCTTGTATGGCTCACGTGTTGAACCTGGTTGTCCAGCAATTTTTAGCCCACTATCCCAGACTAGATGGCCTTCTGCAGAGGGCACGGTCGCTGTGTGCTCACTTCCGCCGTTCGCATCCCGCAGCTCAGCGACTTACATCTCTACAGAAGTCGTTGGGCCTGCCACTTCACCGGCTAAAATGCGATGTGCCTACCCGGTGGAATTCAACTCTGCACATGTTGCAGCGACTGTGGCAGCACCGACAAGCCCTGGTGCAATACGTTCTGACGTATAGCCTGGGCCAACGAGATTCAGAGGTGGGGCAAAGCACGCTGGAGGAGTGGTCTCAGATCAGGAACCTATGCACCCTTCTGCACAGTTTTGAAATGGCGACGAAGATGTTTAGTGCTGACGATGCCATTATCAGCATGACTATTCCGGTGATTTACATGCTGGAGCACATGTTAAACAGAATTCGGAGTCAGGTGGTGGCACAAGAGGAGGTGGAGGAAGTAGAGGAGGAGGAGTTGTATGCGGAAGGGCTAACATCTGCAAGGTCCAGACGGTCGGCAGCACCAAGGCGGCAGGCATGTGAGGGTGGGGGAGATGGTTTTACCAGGGCGCATGGTAGCAGCCAAACTAGTGAGGAAGGTGCAGGAGCCCAGGAAGAAGTGGAGGACGAACTGATGGAAGACTCATCAGATGAGGGAGACCTTGATCACATTTCTGTTGTGCGAGGTTGGGGGGAGAGGACAGAGGAAGGAAGCATGATTGTTACCTCGCCACCAACACAACAGGGACTTGGTGCTCCTGGATGCGCAACACACATGAGTGCCTTCTTGCTGCACTACCTGCAACATGACCCTCGAATTGTGAGAATTAGAAATAATCCTGACTACTGGGTTGCCACACTGTTAGATCCCCGGTACAAAAGTAAATTTGCAGAAATTATTCCTGCCATAGAAAGGGATGCACGCATGCAGGAGTATCAGCAGAGACTGTTGCAGAATCTTACATGTGCTTTTCCACAAAATACCAGTGGTGCACATAGTGAATCTCACAGTTCCAACTTGCCAACCGTGGGACCGTCAAGTGTTCAGCACTCAAACCGTAACAGAACCACAGTATCTGCTGGTAACATCAATTTTGCGGAATCATTTCACCACTTTTTTAGCCCATCCTTTGCAAGGCCACAGGAGACAAGAAGTCTGACACATAGTCAACGCTTAGAGACGATGGTACAGGAGTATCTCCAAGTAAACATTGAAGCCACGACTGTGTCACTGGACCCTTGCTCTTTTTGGGCTTCCAATCTGGATAAATGGCCGGAGCTAGCCACTTACGCCTTGGAGATCTTGTCATGCCCCGCAGCCAGCGTTCTGTCTGAACGTGTGTTCAGCGCTGCTGGTGGTGTGCTGACAGATAAGCGCACGCGGATCTCCACTGATAATGTAGACAGACTCACGTTCATAAAGATGAACAAATCATGGATCCGAAACGACTTTTCTACCCCTGTGTCATCCTGGGGAGAGTAAAAGCTTGATGATTTGTTAAAATCACCCTAC
Organism: Phyllobates terribilis; assembly: GCF_046119375.1. NCBI lineage: Eukaryota > Metazoa > Chordata > Amphibia > Anura > Dendrobatidae > Phyllobates > Phyllobates terribilis. Next base: position 191,854,922 of record NW_027362772.1, on the reverse strand, counting down.
CAACCGTTTTAAGCTTTCAAATTACTAATCATGTTTATCTGTATCTTGACTGGAAAATAATTTGGGCTTTGTAGCAGTGTGCAGCACTGATCCTATTAGGCCATCTATAATAAGCTTCACCAGATTTAAAATTAAAAATAATTTTTAGCTGCATCTAGCCCGGAAAATAATTTTGGGGCTCCGAGATGCGCAAGACACATAAGTGCCTTCTTGCTGCACTACCTGCAGCATGACCCTCATATTGTCAGAATTCGAAGTAATCATGACTACTGGGTTGCCACACTCTTAGATCCCCCAAACTTTTCGATCAACCTTTTCATTTTAATAAAGACCAAAAAAATGGTCATTTTTGAAATTATAAGCATTAGCAGGTTGTTAGAAACTGAAATCAAACAGTTTTCAACTCAAAACTTTATTCTAGGTGATGTTACATTTTCACATAGGACCCCTTGTTCGAAAGGAGCTTCTGAACTCTCTCGTCCATTGAATTTGTCAGGTTTTGGATGGTTTCTGCTTCAATTGTTTTGCATGAGGACAGAATACCCTCCCAGAGCTGTTGCTTAGATGTGAACTGCCTCCCGCCATCATAGACACTCCTTTTAATGATGCTCCAAAGGTTCTGAATGGGGTAGAGGTCAGGGGAGCATGGGGGTCACACCATAAGTTTGTCCCCTTTTATGCCCATATCAGCCAGAGATGCAGATGTTTTATGTGCAGCATGAGATGGTGCATTATCATGCAGAAAAATGATCTTGCTGTGAAATACACAGTTCTTCTTCTTGAACCATGGCAGGAAGTGCTGTTTGAGAAAATCCACATACATTATGGAGTTCATCTTTAGCGCCTTCAGGGATCCTAAAGGGGCCGACAATCTCTCTCCCCATGATTCCAGCCCAAAACATTACTCCACCTCCTCCTTGTTGGCGCTGTAGCCGTGTTTGCGTGGGGTGTCCATCAACCAGCCATCCTCCACTCCATTCATCTGGACCATCGAGCGCTGCACGGCACTCATCCGTGAACAAAACAGTTTTGAAATCAGTCTTCATGTAATGTTTGGCCCACTGGAGCCGTTTCTGCTTGTGTGAAGTGGATAGAGGAGGTCGACAGGATGGCATATGCACAGCTGCAAACCTCTGAAGGACCCTGCATCTTGTTGTTCGGGGGACGTTGGAGGCACAAGCAGCTTCAAAAACTTGTCTGCTGCTATGACAAGGCTTTTTTGCCGCTGCTGTTTCAACCTGACGTAATTGCCTGTAGGAAAGAGTCCTCAATTTGCCCTTATCAGCACGCACACGTGTGTACTGTGAATCAGCTACATACTTCTTGATTGCCAAGACACTTCATCCTGATCATCGCACAATGTTGATTGTAGTCATGCCTTGACCTAAACACTCCACAATTTGTTGCTTCTCAGCAGCCGACACATCCTTTTTCTTTCCCATTTTGGCAGAAAATGTAGGCTGCTTAATAATGTGAGAGAGCCTTCTTAAGTAGTCTTGCCTTTCATTGGACACACCTGCCAAACTAATTAGCACAGGTGTCTGCAATTGCTTACAGTGATATAAAGAGCCCTGACACACATCACCATCAATGAGTTTAACTGACAAACAAACAAATTCTTCCCTTATCACTCCTAAACACTTTTTGCATAATAATTTGGAACGCGGTGTACATGTGCTTTTCCACAAAACACCAGTGGTTCACGTAGTGAATCTTACAGTTCTAACTTGCCAACCGTGGTCTGTATGGAATTGTTCAATAAAGGGCCCAAAATTAAGATAACATAGATAGGAGAGGTCTCTATGAATAGGAATTCCTAAGTATTTGATACCCTGTGAGGGCCAGGCAAAGGGAAAGTTGGACTGGATGGAATCCTATATGGATTTAGGGAGGGAGACATCGAGGGCCTCAGACTTCGCTGCATTGATTTTAAAATTTTACCATGTAACAAAGTGATCTATTTCAGCCATAACAGCAGGGATGGATATATGTGATTGAGTGATATATACTGGGACATCATCAGCAAATAGAGAGCACTTGTACTCGGTGCCTCCCACCTCAATCCACCTAATATTGGGGTTATGGCGAATTGATGAGAGCAGGTGCTCCGTCACTAGGATGTATAAGAGAGGGGACAGAGGACATCCCTGCCTTGTCCCATTGGTGATTGTGAAAGGTGATGAAAATGTTCTGACGCACCCCCTGAGCCTTGGGACACCCGGAGCCGGACACTTTTTGGTGGATGCTGGTGGTTGTAGTCTTCGTGGCAGCGATCCGGTTCCATGGCTCAGGGCGGTCAAACCAGTGGCGGAACTATTTATGTGGTTTTGATGTTTAAATGTCCGACTACGCCACCCGTGGATTGCGGTCAGAGTGAACCGCCGCTACAGGGCAGACCGCTAAGGCTGGTGTTGTGGGTGCAGCAGAGCGTAGCATAACTCCCCACGGGAGGAGTATAGCCTCAGGGCAGTGTATGCGGAGGATGGGGGTGATGGTGCAGGGCAGCAGCAGTAACGACACGGAGTCAGTGATGCAGTTCAGGGCCTTTACTCACAGTTCTTATTATCCAGACCACGTCTGCAGGTAACGGCTGCCCACGTCGTACTGTGCTCACCAGGTGAGGGGCTCAGACAACTCCCAGATAACTTTGGAGCGCTTCACAGGACCCCCTTTGTGTGTCCTTTGTCTGGCCTTTCTTACCAACACTTCTGTCCGGCTGCCTCGGGCCTCCTCTTGGTAAACTTGGCGCCAGTTTCCCTGACCCTATGTGGTGCCTTCCTAGCGGGTGGAGCAAGGGGCTGCGCCACATAAAATGTCAGAGCCTCCGGTTTCTAGCTGAGGGTCGTTTCCTGCCTCCACTAGTTCGGGGACCGGTCTCCCCCTTTGGCCTGACCCCTCCAAGCAGGTGGATTCGGGCGTGCGGTGGCGACTCGCCCGTCCGCACCCCTGGGATCCCTTCATTCCTCGTTCCTGGAGCCTTCTCCGCTCCTCTTCCTTCCTTCTCCCTCTTGCAGGCCTGGGCCTCTGTTACTAGGCCCGCCTCCGGAGCAGAGCTCATGCAGAGCCCCTGCTCCCTGCCACTTCTGCTCAGACTTCTCTGCACTGAACTAAGATGGTGCCCACCTTTTATACTCCCTTCTCAATGCACCCAGGAACTGCTTCCTCCCTGCTCCTGCACTGCAGGGTTCCCCTTCCTCAGTGTTCCCTCCCCCCACTCCAGCCAGGGACAGGGACTGTCGTGCCCATCTCAGGGGCATATTGGTCGCCCTGCCCCACGGCAATGTGGTGTAATGCATGCAGGTGTCGGGTCCTGATCCACACTCCATCCTTATCTGAGAGTGAGATATCACACCTCTGGGTGAGGTGCAATACGTCTGTAGCAACCGAGCCCTCGGTGCTACAGTTCCATTTATCTTCAGCCTAGGTGACGTATTGTGATACAGGGCCGTGATTTTGGCTATAAAAGGGTCCCCTAGACCCCTACCCCAAGCTTTTTAAGAGAATCATATATGGCGTGCCAGGAGACTCTATGGAATGCTTTCTCAGCATCCAACGAGAGTATCTACTTACAAATTTTTAACTGCATCTAGCCCAGGAAATACTTTGTGCCTAGTAGCAGTGTCTGCTAGTCAGCGGATTATCCCGGCTGTTAAGCAAGTTACACCACCTGTAGTTTGGACACTTAATTTTTTCAAAGGAAATGCTTCGGGACCACGGGATACTTAGTGAAGAGCATCAGGAGGCACCCCAAGGCATAGGGGCTGGGACTGGCACTAGGATGCCTTGCGGTGGACAGCCGAGCTCGATCCTTATAAAAGCTTTTTAACTGCAGCAGCTTTAGTGGACGCTACTAGAGCTGGAATTACGCGGCTGCTGGCATGAGACTTGCCCTCCAATAGATCCTTGTAAATGGATTTAAAGTGTATTCATTCAAATTAGAGGAACAATTTAAATTAAAAAGCTTAGAGCTGCCTCCACCACAGGGGGGCTCTCTCGACCCACCAGCGGACAGGCACCAGTATTGGGAGAGGGGGGCTGGCCGTCAGAGTTCACCGCGGCTCTGGCACAAACCCGGCGACACGGAGGTGGCACGGGCAGGAGCGGACTGGCCGTCTCGGCTTCTCACTTTTTGGATTTTAGAAGGGCATGACATGCCTATATCTGTGTCTCCCCCTCCTTTTACTCCTCCACCTCTTTTCTTTTCGCATGACTATATGTACTTGTCACTTTTCCATGTGTTAGTTGTGTCTTCTGAGCAGTTTGTCAGCTTTTGGACACCTTTGAAGGTGTTTTCTATGTGTTTCTATGTGTTTTTGTTTGCCTGCCATTGGTTTTAACGGTGTTCGAAGGTGTTCGACGAACAGTTCGACGAACAGTTCGGCGAACACACGGGTGTTCGACGAACCGAACCGAACTCGAACACTACGGCGGTGGCTCAACACTAGTCAGTATAGGTGGACTAATAGACCAAGTCCCACACACTGCTAGAAGCCCAAATATTTTTTCAGAGCTAGATGCAGAAAAAAATTATTTTTAATTTGCAACCTGATGGAGGTCAGTATAGATGGACTAATAGACCAAGTCCCACACACTGCTAGAAGCCCAAATATTTTTTCAGAGCTAGATGCAGAAAAAAATTATTTTTAATTTGCAACCTGATGGAGGTCAGTATAGATGGACTAATAGAACAAGTCCCACACGCTGCTAGAAGCCCAAATATTTTTTCAGAGATAAATGAAGAAAAAAATTATTTTTAATTTGCAACCTGATGGAGGTCAGTATAGATGGACTAATAGACCAAGTCCCACACACTGCTAGAAGCCCAAATATTTTTTCAGAGCTAGATGCAGAAAAAAATTATTTTTAATTTGCAACCTGATGGAGGTCAGTATAGATGGACTAATAGACCAAGTCCCACACACTGCTAGAAGCCCAAATATTTTTTCAGAGCTAGATGCAGAAAAAAATTATTTTTAATTTGCAACCTGATGGAGGTCAGTATGGATGGACTAATAGACCAAGTCCCACACACCGCTAGAAGCCCAAATATTTTTTCAGAGCTAGATGCAGAAAAAAATTATATTCAGTTTGCAACCTGATAGAGGTCAGTATAGATGGACTAATAGAATGATGCTATGCCCAAAAGATTTTACTTCACTAGGTGCAGTAAAAAAATTGGTATTCTATACACAGGTGGTTTATCTTGCAACACAGATAGGCTACTCCACTGACTAACACACTCTGCAATAGGCCAAAAAGGATTAGCTTTGCTAGATTCAGCCAAATGCTGTGAAAAAAACTTGCACAGCACTGGCACAGACCTGCCTGGCAAAAACTGATAGGAACTGATGTAACCTAGTCCTGAAAAGGACTCCAATTACAATTAGTCTTTACTCCCACAATCTATCTATTTAAGAGCACAGACCTGCCTGATAAAAGTCGTAGGAAATGCTGTAACCTAGTCCTTAAAAGGACTGCAATCACAACTATTCCCTACTCCCAAGCTATCTGTATATTTGTGCGAAAATTGGCTTGAAATTAACAAGGTATAGCGCACACAGCAACAGCGGTGCCGTCTAACACGCAGCTGCAGCAGTGAGAAAATGGTGTCGACGGGGAAAATGGCTTGGTCTTATAGGGCAAGGACATGTGACATACACTGCCAATCACACATGCCCTTGCTTGTGTGAAAAAAAGCACTTCGCTCCGTGTGTGCGCTGCTGATAGGCTGACAGATTGCACCTCCCCACTGCAAATGCGGGAAAGAGAAAAAAAAATGGAGATCTTCATTGTTCCTGCAGAGATCCATCCCCTGCCCCTCCCCCCGCCCCGCTGTACACTCAAACTGCGTATTAACATTAATTTTCATCATTACTGAGAAAAAATCCAGTTATGATTTTGGTGCACGAACAGTTATCGAACATAACCTCGAACAGCCGAATTTTTCTCAAATTGTTCGTGTTCGTCGACCGGCTCGAACACCGCCCAAAACAGCTCGAATTTGAGATTGGCGAACAGTTCGAGTAGAACAACGCTCATCTCTACTGTACACTCAAACTGCGTATTAACATTAATTTTCATCATTACTGAGAAAAAATCCAGTTATGATTTCGGTGCACGAACAGTTATCGAACATAACCTCGAACAGCCGAATTTTTCTCAAATTGTTCGTGTTCGCCGAACGGCTCGAACACCGCCCAAAACAGCTCGAATTTGAGATTGGCGAACAGTTCGAGTAGAACAACGCTGATCTCTAATACTAACCTCCATCAGGTTGCAAATTCAATATAATTTTTTTCTGCATCTAGCTCTGAAAAAATATTTCGGCTTCTACCAGTGTGTGGGACTTGTTCTATTAGTCCATCTATACGAACCTCCATCAAGTTGCAAATTCAATATAATTTTTTTCTGCGTCTAGTGCTGAAAAAATATTTCGGCTTGTAGCAGTGTGTGGAACTTGTTCTATTAGTACATCTATACTAACCTCCATCAGATTGCAAATTCAATATAATTTTTTTCTGCATCTAGCTCTGAAAAACTATTTCGGCCTGTAGCAGTGTGTGGGACTTATTCTTTTAGTCCATCTCTACTAACCTCCATCAGGTTGCAAATTCACTATAATTTTTTTCTGCATCTAGCTCTGAAAAAATATTTCGGCTTCTAGCAGTGTGTGGGACTTGTTCTCTTAGTCCATCTATACTAACCTCCATCAGGTTGCAAATTCAATATAATTTTTTTCTGCATCTACCTCTGAAAAAATATTTCGGCTTCTAGCAGTGTGTGGGACTTGTTCTATTAGTCCATCTATACTAACCTCCATCAGGTTGCAAATTCAATATAATTTTTTTCTGCGTCTAGCTCTGAAAAAATATTTCGGCTTGTAGAAGTGTGTGGGACTTGTTCTATTAGTCCATCTATACTAACCTCCATCAGGTTGCAAATTCAATATAATTTTTTCTGCATCTAGCTCTGAAAAACTATTTTGGCTTGTAGCAGTGTGTGGTACTTGTTCTATTAGTACATCTATACTAACCTCCATCAGGTTGCAAATTCAATATAATTTTTTTCGGCATCTAGCTCTGAAAAAATATTTCGGCTTCTAGCAGTGTGTGGGACTTGTTCTATTAGTCCATCTATACTAACCTCCATCAGGTTGCAAATTCAATATAATTTTTTTCTGCGTCTAGCGCTGAAAAAATATTTCGGCTTCTAGCAGTATGTGGGACTTGTTCTATTAGTCCATCTATACTAACCTCCATCAGATTGCAAATTCAATATAATTTTTTTCTGCACCTAGCTCTGAAAAACTATTTCAGCTTGTAGCAGTGTGTGGGACTTGTTCTTTTAGTACATCTATACTAACCTCCATCAGGTTGCAAATTCAATATAATTTTTTTCTACATCTAGCTCTGAAAAAATATTTCGGCTTCTAGCAGTATGTGGGACTTGTTCTCTTAGTCCATCTATACTAACCTCCATCAGGTTGCAAATTCAATATAATTTTTTTCTGCATCTAGCTCTGAAAAAATATTTCGGCTTCTATCAGTGTGTGGTACTTGTTCTATTAGTCCATCTATACTAACCTCCATCAGGTTGCAAATTCAATATAATCTTTTTCTGCGTCTAGCTCTGAAAAAATATTTCGGCTTGTAGAAATGTGTGGGACTTGTTCTATTAGTCCATCTATACTAACCTCCATCAGGTTGCAAATTCAATATAATTTTTTCTGCATCTAGCTCTGAAAAACAATTTCTGCTTGTAGCAGTGTGTGGGACTTGTTCTATTAGTACATCTATACTAACCTCCATCAGGTTGCAAATTCAATATAATTTTTTTCGGCATCTAGCTCTGAAAAAATATTTCGGCTTCTAGCAGTGTGTGGGACTTGTTCTATTAGTCCATCTATACTGACCTCCATCAGGTTGCAAATTCAATATAATTTTTTTCTTCGTCTAGCGCTGAAAAAATATTTTGGCTTCTAGCAGTGTGTGGGACTTGTTCTATTAGTCCATCTATACTAACCTCCATCAGGTTGCAAATTCAATATAATTTTTTTCTCCATCTAGATCTGAAAAACTATTTCGGCCTGTAGCAGTGTGTGGGACTTGTTCTTTTAGTCCATCTACACTAACCTCCATCAGGTTGCAAATTCAATATAATTTTTTTCTGCATCTAGCTCTGAAAAACTATTTCGGCTTGTAGAAGTGTGGGGGACTTGTTATATTAGTCAATCGATACTAACCTCCATCAAGTTGCAAATTCAATATAATTTTTTTCTCCATCTAGCTCTGAAAAACTATTTTGGCTTCTAGCAGTGTGTGGGACTTGTTCTATTAGTCCATTTATAGTAACCTCCATCAGGTTGCAAATTCAATATAATTTTTTTCTGCATCTAGCTCTGAAAAAATATTTCGGCTTCTAGCAGTGTGTGGGACTTGTTCTCTTAGTCCATCTATACTAAAATCCATCAGGTTGCAAATTCAATATAATTTTTTTCTGCATCTAGCTCTGAAAAAAAATTTCGGCTTCTACCAGTGTGTGGGACTTGTTCTATTAGTCCATCTATACTAACCTCCATCAGGTTGCAAATTCAATATAATTTTTTTCTGCGTCTAGCTCTGAAAAAATATTTCGGCTTGTAGCAGTGTGTGGGACTTGTTCTATTAGTCCATCTATACTAACCTCCATCAGGTTGCAAATTCAATAAAAAAAATTTCTGCATCTAACTCTGAAAAACTATTTCGGCTTGTAGCAGTGTGTGGGACTTGTTCTATTAGTCCATCTATACTAACCTCCATCAGGTTGCAAATTCAATATAATTTTTTTCTGCATTTAGCTCTGAAAAACTATTTCGGCTTGTAGCAGTGTGTGGGACTTGTTCTATTAGTCCATATATACTAACCTCCATCAGGTTGCAAATTCAATATAATTTTTTTCTGCATTTAACTCTGAAAAAACTATTTTGGCTTGCAGCAGTGTGTGGGACTTGTTCTATTAGTCCATCTATACTAACATCCATCAGGTTGCAAATTCAATATATTTTTTTTCCGCATCTAGCTCTGAAAAACTATTTTGGCTTGTAGCAGTGTGTGGGACTTGTTCTATTAGTTCATCTATACTAATCTCCAGCAGGTTGCAAATTCAAAATAATTTTTATCTGCATCTAACCCAGCCAGTACTTTTGGGGTAATACCACAGTTTGGCCACTCAGCTCTGCTCAGTTCCCATCCATTGTTTTTTGTGCAAACAACTCCAGATTTGTGAATTAGATAACCACCAAAATGAGTGGAAAAAGGCCTGCTGCTGGTGGAAAGGGGAATAGGCATGTTGGGAAGGGAAAAAAGCGTTGTGTCCGTGGGGTAGGTGTTAAAGCAACATTAACATCTGCAGAAGAAAGACCATCTTCCAGCCAAACTAAGATGTCTACTTCTTTTTGCGGACAATGTGATAAGATCCCTTTCTTACGGCCACGCCAATCGCTACAAATTCCAGATGAGGCACAAAAACAGCAGGTGCTTCAACGGATATCAAGTGCTCCTTTAAGTGGGCTCTCCTCCACCTCAACTTCAACATCACAAATACTCCAGTCCTCAGAGGTGTCACCCCAATCGCACTTGCTTCCTCACAGCTCCCAAGTCTCCAGCTGCCCATCTGAGTATGGGGTAGAATGGATGGTTGAGTCTGCAGAGCTGTTTACTCATACTATAGCCTGGGAATCAGAGGACGGCTCTAGAGCTTCTGTGAATCCAGACGAGGAAATGATCTGCACTGATGCCCAGAATCTTTATGAGTCGGATCCAGGACCAGACACAGAAGGTTCTGACCATAATGTAGACTCTAGTTCCCAAACTGTTACTCCTGTTGGTGGAGACATTGAGGAAGATGATGATGAGACTCAAATACCTGATTGGAGTGACAACTTTAGTTTTTTGTCAGGGCAGGAAGAGGTTGGCTCTGAGGACGATGGGTGTGATAACACACAGGGTGATGATGACGAGGTTGGAGATCCCACTTACTGTCAACCCACAGTCAGCCAAGAGATGAGGTCAGCAGAGGAGGTGGAGGAGGATACTAGTGACGACGAGGTCAGATTGCGCCTTCCTGGACAGAGACGTAGTACTGGAAGCACGTCAACAACTGCATCCTCAAACACAACTCTGCCTCTGACCACAAGTCGTGGTGGCTCTTCAGGTCGCATGGGTGCTAAGCCTTGCATAGCCTGGGCATTTTTTCAGATCGATAAAGATTACCCAACTCGTGTTATCTGTAACATTTGTCAACAAAAGCTAAGTAGAGGCCAAAAAATACATAGTTTGAGTACTTCATGCATGAATCAGCACATGGATATGAAGCATAAGTTGCAGTGGGAAGCTCACTGTGCTGCAATGCGGCCTAGCCGGCCGGGCCAACCACTGCCTGCTACATCTTGTGCATCAGCGGCCTCTTCATCCTCTGTGACTGGGGGGACAGCAGTGACACCTGTTTTGGGACGCAGACCTGCCACCTCTTTACCCGCAACAACCAGCGTGATTAGCAGGTCATCATTTTCTCTGGAGGTGGAAACAGCAGCTGGTGTTCAGCGCTGTCCGACATCGATAGCACCACCTTTGGATCAAGGCAACCTAACATGTCCGCCTGCATCTTCCTCACAGACCGGCAGTTTGCCGGGGACACCCTTCTCAACCCCGTCTAAGCACAACAGCCACCCCTCGGTCCCTCAGATGTGGACAAGTAAAAGACCATTTCCTCCTAGCCATGAGAAAGCTAAGAGGTTGAATTTCACCATCTGCAAGCTCTTGGCTACAGAAATGCTTCCTTTCAGCCTGGTGGACACAGAGGATTTTCGAGACCTTATGTCCGTTCCAGTGCCCCAGTACCAGATGCCCAGTGGGCACTACTTCTCAAAGAAAGGTGTGCCTGCGCTCCACCAGCATGTCGCACACAACATCACCGCTTCTTTGAGAAACTCTGTGTGTGACAGGGTGCATTTCACCACAGACACTTGGACGAGTAGGCATGGACAGGGGCGTTACATGTCGCTGACTGGGCACTGGGTAACTATGGTGACAGCAGGACAAAGGGCTGCTGTCCAAGTCTTGCCGTCCCCATGAGTTGTGCGTCAATCCTCTTTATCTCAAAGTTCCTCCACTGCTTCTGCCTCCTCAACCTCCTGTCGGTCCTCCACCTGCACCCAAAGCCTGTCTGGTCATGCCACAAGCTTTCTAACTGCGCAGAAGGGATCCTGCACACCTCCTTACTATGCAGGCAGCAGGGCTCAACGTCATCAGCCGGTTTTTACTTTGAAATGTCTGGGAAATGTGAGTCACACAGCTGAGGAGTTGTGGTCAGCTCTGGAGAACCAGTTTCATGAATGGTTGTCTCCACTGGACCTGAAACCAGGGAAGGCCGTGTGGGACAATGCTGCAAACCTGGGTGCGGCCCTTCGCCGGGGCAATGTCACACACGTGCCTTGTATGGCTCACGTGTTGAACCTGGTTGTCCAGCAATTTTTAGCCCACTATCCCAGACTAGATGGCCTTCTGCAGAGGGCATGGTCGCTGTGTGCTCACTTCCGCCGTTCGCATCCCGCAGCTCAGCGACTTACATCTCTACAGAAGTCGTTGGGCCTGCCACTTCACCGCCTAAAATGCGATGTGCCTACCCGGTGGAATTCAACTCTGCACATGTTGCAGCGACTGTGGCAGCACCGACAAGCCCTGGTGCAATACGTTCTGACGTGTAGCCTGGGCCAACGAGATCCAGAGGTGGGACAAATCACGCTGGAGGAGTGGTCTCAGATCAGGGACCTATGCACCCTTCTGCACAGTTTTGAAATGGCGACGAAGATGTTTAGTGCTGACGATGCCATTATCAGCATGACTATTCCGGTGATTTACATGCTGGAGCACATGTTAAACAGAATTCGGAGTCAGGTGGTGGCACAAGAGGAGGTGGAGGAAGTAGAGGAGGAGGAGTTGTATGCGGAAGGGCTAACATCTGCAAGGTCCAGACGGTCGGCAGCACCAAGGCGGCAGGCATGTGAGGGTGGGGGAGATGGTTTTACCAGGGCGCATGGTAGCAGCCAAACTAGTGAGGAAGGTGCAGGAAGAAGTGAAGGACGAACTGATGGAAGACTCATCAGATGAGGGAGACCTTGATCACATTTCTGTTGTGCGAGGTTGGGTGGAGAGGACAGAGGAAGGAAGCATGATTGTTACCTCGCCACCAACACAACAGGGACTTGGTGCTCCTGGATGCGCAACACACATGAGTGCCTTCTTGCTGCACTACCTGCAACATGACCCTCGAATTGTGAGAATTAGAAATAATCCTGACTACTGGGTTGCCACACTGTTAGATCCCCGGTACAAAAGTAAATTTGCAGAAATTATTCCTGCCATAGAAAGGGATGCACGCATGCAGGAGTATCAGCAGAGACTGTTGCAGAATCTTACATGTGCTTTTCCACAAAACACCAGTGGTGCACGTAGTTAATCTCACAGTTCCAACTTGCCAACCGTGGGACCGTCAAGTGTTCAGCACTCAAACCGTAACAGAACCACAGTATCTGCTGGTAACATCAATTTTGCGGAATCATTTCACCACTTTTTTAGCCCATCCTTTGCAAGGCCACAGGAGACAAGAAGTCTGACACATAGTCAACGCCTAGAGACGATGGTACAGGAGTATCTCCAAGTAAACATTGAAGCCATGACTGTGTCACTGGACCCTTGCTCTTTTTGGGCTTCCAATCTGGATAAATGGCCGGAGCTAGCCACTTACGCCTTGGAGATCTTGTCATGCCCCGCAGCCAGCGTTCTGTCTGAAGGTGTGTTCAGCGCTGCTGGTGGTGTGCTGACAGATAAGCGCACACGGCTCTCCACTGATAATGTAGACAGACTCACGTTCATAAAGATGAACAAATCATGGATCCGAAACGACTTTTCTACCCCTGTGTCATCCTGGGGAGTGTAAAATCTTGATGATTGGTTAAAATCACCCTACCAACCATTTTAAGCTTTCAAATTACTAATCATGTTTATCTGTATCTTGGCTGGAAAATAATTTGGGCTTTGAAGCAGTGTGCAGCACTGATTCTATTAGGCCATCTATAATAAGCTCCACCAGATTTAAAATTACTAATCATGTTTATCTGTATCTTGACTGGAAAATAATTTTGGCTTTGTAGCAGTGTGCAGCACTGATCCTATTAGGCCATCTAAACTAAGCTCCACCAGATTTAAAATTAATAATAATTTTTAGCTGCATCTAGCCCGGAAAATAATTTTGGGGCTCCGAGATGCGCGAGACACATAAGTGCCTTCTTGCTGCACTACCTGCAACATGACCCTCATATTGTCAGAATTCGAAGTAATCATGACTACTGGGTTGCCACACTCTTAGATCCCCTAAACTTTTCGATCAACATTTTAATTTTAATAAAGACCAAAAAAATGGTCATTTTTGAAATTATAAGCATTAGCAGGTTATTAGAAACTGAAATCAAACAGTTTTCAACTCAAAACTTTATTCTAGGTGATGTTACATTTTCACATAGGACCCCTTGTTCGAAAGGAGCTTCTGAACTCTCTCGTCCATTGAATTTGTCAGGTTTTGGATGGTTTCTGCTTCAATTGTTTTGCATGAGGACAGAATACCCTCCCATAGCTGTTGCTTAGATGTGAACTGCCTCCCGCCATCATAGACACTCCTTTTGATGATGCTCCAGAGGTTCTGAATGGGGTAGAGGTCAGGGGAGCATGGGGGTCACACCATAAGTTTGTCCCCTTTTATGCCCATATCAGCCAGAGATGCAGATGTTTTATGTGCAGCATGAGATGGTGCATTATCATGCAAAAAAATGATCTTGCTGTGAAATACACGGTTCTTCTTCTTGAACCATGGCAGGAAGTGCTGTTTGAGAAAATCCACATACATTATGGAGTTCATCTTTAGCGCCTTCAGGGATCCTAAAGGGGCCGACAATCTCTCTCCCCATGATTCCAGCCCAAAACATTACTCCACCTCTTCCTTGTTGGCGCTGTAGCCGTGTTTGCGTGGGGTGTCCATCAACCAGCCATCCTCCACTCCATCCATCTGGACCATCGAGCGCTGCACGGCACTCATCCGTGAACAAAACAGTTTTGAAATCAGTCTTCATGTAATGTTTGGCCCACTGGAGCCGTTTCTGCTTGTGTGAAGTGGATAGAGGAGGTCGACAGGATGGCGTATGCACAGCTGCAAACCTCTGAAGGACCCTGCATCTTGTTGTTCGGGGGACGTTGGAGGCACCAGCAGCTTCAAAAACTTGTCTGCTGCTATGACGAGGCTTTTTTGCCGCTACTCTTTTAACCTGACGTAATTGCCTGTAGGAAAGAGTCCTCAATTTGCCCTTATCAGCACGCACACGTGTGTACTGTGAATCAGCTACATACTTCTTGATTGCCAAGACACTTCATCCTGATCATCGCACAATGTTGATTGTAGTCATGCCTTGACCTAAACACTCCACAATTTGTTGCTTCTCAGCAGCCGACACATCCTTTTTCTTTCCCATTTTGGCAGAAAATGTATGCTGCTTAATAATGTGAGACAGCCTTCTTAAGTAGTCTTGCCTTTCATTGGACACACCTGCCAAACTAATTAGCACAGCTGTCTGCAATTGCTTACAGTGATATAAAGAGCCCTGACACACATCATCATCAATGAGTTTAACTGACAAACAAACAAATTCTTCCCTTATCACTCCTAAACACTTTTTGCATAATAATTTGGAACACAGTGTACATGTGCTTTTCCACAAAACACCAGTGGTTCACGTAGTGAATCTTACAGTTCTAACTTGCCAACCGTGGTCTGTATGGAGTTGTTAAATAAAGGGCCCAAAATTAAGATAACATAGATGGGAGAGGTCTCTATGAATAGGAATTCCTAAGTATTTGATACCCTGTGAGGGCCAGGCAAAGAGAAAGTTGGACTGGATGGAATCCTATATGGATTTGGGGAGGGAGACATCGAGGGGCTCAGACTTCGCTGCATTGATTTTAAAATTTGACCATGTAACAAAGTGATCTATTTCAGCCATAACAGCATGGATGGATATATGTGATTGAGTGATATATACTAGGACATCATCAGCAAATAGAGAGCACTTGTACTCGGTGCCTCCCACCTCAATCCACCTAATATTGGGGTTATGGCGAATTGATGAGAGCAGGTGCTCCGTCACTAGGATGTATTAGAGAGGGGACAGAGGACATCCCTGCCTTGTCCCATTGGTGATTGTGAAAGGTGATGAAAATGTTCTGATGCACCCCCTGGGCCTTGGGACACCCGGAGCCGGACCCTTTTTGGTGGATGCTGGTGGTTGTAGTCTTCGTGGCGGCGACCCGGTTCCGTGGCTCAGGGTGATCAAACCAGTGGCGGAACTATTTATGTGGTTTTGATGTTTAAATGTCCGACTACGCCACCCGTGGATTGCGGTCAGAGTGAACCGCCGCTGCAGGGCAGACCGCTGAGGCTGGTGTTGTGGGTGCAGCAGAGCGTAGCATAACTCCCCACGGGAGGAGTATAGCCTCAGGGCAGTGTATGCGGAGGATGGGGGTGATGGTGCAGGGCAGCAGCAGTAACGACACGGAGTCAGTGATGCAGTCCAGGGCCTTTACTCACAGTTCTTATTATCCAGACCACGTCTGCAGGTAACGGCTGCCCACGTCGTACTGTGCTCACCAGGTGAGGGGCTCAGACAACTCCCAGATAACTTTGGAGCGCTTCACAGGACCCCCTTTGTGTGTCCTTTGTCTGGCCTTTCTTACAACCCTTCTGTCCGGCTGCCTCGGGCCTCCTCTTGGTAAACTTGGCGCCAGTTTCCCTGACCCTATGTGGTGCCTTCCTAGCGGGTGTAGCGAGGGGCTGCGCCACATAAAATGTCACAGCCTCCTGTTTCTAGCTGAGGGTCGTTTCCTGCCTCCACTAGTTTCGGGGACCGGTCTCCCCCTTTGGCCTGACCCCTCCACGCAGGTGGATTCGGGCGTGCGGTGGCGACTCGCCCGTCCGCACCCCTGGGATCCCTTCATTCCTCGTTCCTGGAGCCTTCTCCGCTCCTCTTCCTTCCTACTCCCTCTTCCAGGCCTGGGCCTCTGTTACTAGGCCCGCCTCCAGAGCAGAGCTCATGCAGAGCCCCTGCTCCCTGCCACTTCTGCTCAGACTTCTCTGCACTGAACTAAGATGGTGCCCACCTTTTATACTCCCTTCTCAATGCACCCAGGAACTGCTTCCTCCCTGCTCCTGCACTACAGGGTTCCCCTTCCTCAGTGTTCCCTCCCCCCACTCCAGCCAGGGACAGGGACTGTCGTGCCCATCTCAGAGGCATATTGGTCGCCCTGCCCCACGGCAATGTGGTGTAATGCATGCAGGTGTCGGGTCCTGATCCAAACTCCATCCTTACCTGAGAGTGAGATATCACACCTCTGGGTGAGGTGCAATACCTCTGTAGCAACCGAGCCCTCAGGGTGCTACAGTTCCATTTATCTTCAGCCTAGGTGAAGTGTTGTGATACAGGGCCGTGATTTTGGCTATAAAAGGGTCCCCTAGACCACTACCCCAAGATTTTTAAGAGAATCATATATGGCGTGCCAGGAGACTCTATGGAATGCTTTCTCAGCATCCAACGAGAGTATCTAATTACAAATTTTTAACTGCATCTAGCCCAGGAAATACTTTGTGCCTAGTAGCAGTGTCTGCTAGTCAGTGGATTATCCCGGCTGTTAAGCAAGCTACACCACCTGTAGTTTGGACACTTAATTTTTTCAAAGGAAATGCTTCGGGACCACGGGATACTCAGTGAAGAGCATCAGGAGGCACCCCAAGGCATAGGGGCTGGGACTGGCAGTAGGATGCCTTGCGGTGGACAGCCAAGCTCGATCCTTATAAAAGCTTTTTAACTGCAGCAGCTTTAGTGGACGCTACTGGAGCTGGAATTACGCGGCTGCTGGCATGAGACTTGCCCTCCAATAGATCCTTGTAAAAAGATTTAAAGTGTATTCATTCAAATTAGAGAGACAATTTAAATTAAAAAGCTTAGACCTGCCTCCACCGCAGGGGGGCTCGCTCGATCCACCAGCGGACAGGCACCAGTATTGAGAGAGGGGGGCTGGCCGTCAGGGTCCACCGCAGCTCTAGCACAAACCCGGCGACACGGAGGTCGCACGGGCAGGAACGGACTGGCCGTGTCGGCTTCGCACTTTCTTGGTTTTAGAAGGGCATAACATGCCTATATCTGTGTCTCCCCCTCCTTTTACTCCTCCATCTCTTTTCTTTTCGCATGACTATATGTACTTGTCACTTTTCCATGTGTTAGTTGAGCCTTCTGAGCAGTTTGTCAGCTTTTGGACACCTTTGAAGGTGTTTTCTATGTGATTCTATGTGTTTTTGTTTGCCTGCCATTGGTTTTAATGGTGTTCGACGAACAGTTCGACGAACAGTTCGGCGAACATACGGGTGTTCGACGAACCGAACCGAACTCGAACACTACGGGGGTGGCTCAACACTAATTATAACAAGGAAATGAGCAACAAAAGCACACACTTTGTGAGTTAGACAGTTGTGTTTAAATTTACATTTCTGGGTTATGGAGCTAATTATTTAGGATGTTAAAAAAAAAATTGGCTTGGGTGCAATGCAGGAAATACACTTTTTGCGACACCCCTGACTTGTATTCAGGATTTTGTTTTAGAAGAAAAAATAGCACAGAAGGGTTTGGTACTTCTCTGCTTGTTAAATAATAAAATAAAATGCTGTTATTATGGTGCTTTAACTATTATTATTATTATTTATTAATATAGTGCCATTTATTCCATGTCGCTTTACATGTGAAAAAGGAGTATACATAGCAAAAACACTTACAATAATCTTGAACAAAATGAGTCAGCGACTGGTATAGGAGGAGAGAGGATACTGACCGTGAAGGCTCACAATCTACAAGGGATGGGTGAGGATACAGTAGGTGAGGGTAGAGCTGGTCATACAGCAGTGTGGTGGAGGGGTGGTCACTGCAGATTGTAGGCTTGTCGGAAGAGTTAGGTCTTCAGGTTTCTATTGAAGGTTTCCACGGTAGGTGAGAGTCTGATATGTTGGGGTAGAGAGTTCCAGAGTAGGGGGGATGCACTGGAAAAATCTTGTATGCGATTGTGAGAAGAGGAGATAAGAAGGGAGTAAAGAAGGAGATCTTGTGAAGGTTGCACGTAGGTAAGTACTAGGAGACTAGGTCACAGATGTATGGGGGAGACAGGTTGTGGATGGCTTTGTATGCTGGGGTTAGGTTCTCTGGGAAATGAGGAGCCAGTGAAGGCATTAACAGAGGGGAAAGGCAGGGGAATAGCGGTGGGACAGGTGGATTAGTCGGGCAGCAAAGCTTAGAATAGATTGGAGGGGCGTGAGAGTGTTAGAAGGGAGGCCACAGAGCAGGAGGTTGCAGTAGTCAAGGCGGGAGATGATGAGTGCATGCCCTAGTATTTTTGCAGAGCCTTTGCTGAGGAATGTGTGGATCTGGGAGATATTTTTGAGTTGGAGTCGGCAGGAAGTGGAAAGGGTTTGGATATGTGGTTTGAAGGAGAGATCAGAGTCCAGGGTTACCCCGATGCAGTGAGCTTGTGGGACTGGGAAGAGTGGGCATCCATTAACTTTAATGGAGAGTAGATATGAGGAGGGGCTGTGGGGACTTTAGGCAAAAGCTTTGTCTGATGTTGTCAATCTTCTGCTTGAAGAATGAGGCAAAGTCTTCGGCTGATATGAGAGGAGAGGGAGGAGGCGCTGGGGATGGAAGAGAGAATTGAAAGTGTTGAATAGAGATGAGCGGTGTTCGACTAGAACTGTTCGCCAATCTCAAATTCGAGCTGTTTTGGGTGGTGTTCGAGTTGTTCGACGAACCCGAACGATTTGCAAAAAATTCGGCTGTTCGAGGTTATGTTCGATAACTGTTCGTGCACCAAAAGCGTGTCCTGCATGTCTGGCGCTATTTAGAGCACCAATCATGCAGGGATTGTCTGCCACTCACTGTAATGCCACAGTCATGGTGGTTGTGGCATTACAGTGATTGCCCAAATCGATGGGAACAGTGCTCACAGTGAAACATGAAAAGCCGGCAATTCAGCAGCGGCATACACCGGTACCCGACAATTTAGAACCGAAAGAATAGAGCTTCACACATAGATTAGATAGATAGAAACATGTCAGTCACACATATAAGAAGCACAGTGACAGTGTTGCTTACTGTACTTGTCATTTAGTGTAAAGGATTTATCAAAAAAAATAATAGTGTTTTCATGCACCGTCTCTTTAAAAAAGCCGGCTGGCAATTCAGCATCTGTACCCGACAATTTAGAATAGAAGGAATAGAGAATCACACATAGATTAGATAGATAGAAACATGTCAGCCACATATATACGAAGCACAGTGACAGTGTTGCTTACTGTACTTGTCATTTAGTGTAAAGGATTTATTAAAAAATATAATAGTGTTTTCGTGCACCGTCTCATTAAAAAAGCCGGCCGGCAATTCAGCAGCGGTACCCGACAATTTATAACAGACAGAATAGAGCTTCACACATAGATTAGATAGATAGAAACATGTCAGTCACATATATATGAAGTACTGTGACAGTGTTGCTTACTGTACTTGTCATTTACTGCAAAGGATTTATTAAAAAAAATAATAGTGTTTTCATGCACCGTCTCTTTAAAAAAGCCGGCCGGCAATTCAGCATCTGTACCCGACAATTTATAACAGAAAGAATAGAGAATCACACATAGATTAGGTAGATAGAAACATGTCAGTCACATATATATGAAGTACTGTGACAGTGTTGATTACTGTACTTGTCATTTACTGCAAAGGATTTATTAAAAAAAATAATAGTGTTTTCATGCACCGTCTCTTTAAAAAAGCCGGCCGGCAATTCAGCATCTATACCCGACAATTTATAACAGACAGAATAGAGCTTCACACATAGATTAGATAGATAGAAACATGTCAGTCACATATATAATAAGTACAGTGACAGTGTTGGTTACTGTACTTGTCATTTAGTATTAAAATAAAGGATTTATTATTAAAAAAAATTGGCGTGGGGTTTCCCGTAATTTTAGTCTCTAGCGGAGGTTAAGCAGACAGCTGGGGCAGATGTTTGAAGCCTGGGAAGGGGGTAATACCCACGGAGCTTCCCAGGCTACTAATATCAGCCCCCAGCTGAATACCTAGCCTTTACTAGCTATTAAAATGGAGGACCCCCCACAAAAAAATGACGTGGGGTCCCCCCTAATTTAATAGCTAGCAAAGGCTAGGCAGACAGCTGGGGGCTGATATTAATAGCCCAGGAAGGGAGCCATGAATATTGGCCCCCTCCCAGGCTAGAAACACCAGCCGTCAGCCGCCCCAGAAATGGCGCATCCATAGGATGCGCCAATTCTGGCACTTAGCCTCGCTCTTCCACGCTGCCCTGGTGCGGTGGCAGGGGGTAATAGGGTTGGGGTTGATGTCAGCTTATAATGCCAGCTGACATCAAGCCCAGGTTAGTAATGGAGAGGCGTCTATAAGACACCCCCATTACTAACCCCATAGTCAAAGTTAAAAGAAAACACAAACACCCAGAATAAAGTCCTTTAATTGAAATAAAGACACATTCCTTTATTGTTCTAAGTTAAACCATACTTACCGTCACGCCCATTCCAGCTGAAGCCAACGATCTCCTGCAATAAAAGAAAAATAATAAAGCAACCTCATCCTTACCTTTCCATGGTTCCCACGACAGCTTCAGCTCTGCTACATCGAGATAACAGGCTGGACCGCAGCAGAACGCTGCCATCCAGCCTGTCATCCCGCAGACACTGAGAAGCGCAGGCATGCTTGCGCTCTGCAGTGTCTGGCTGTGACGGCATAAAGATGAGACGAGTTCATGTCCAATGAACTCGGCGCAGCTCATGCACGTCACTGACAGCGTGGGAGAATTCTCCTGCACTCAGCACTTCAGCGTGAGAATTCTCCCACGCTGTCAGTGACGTGCATGAGGTCAGCTGAGTTCATTGGACATGAATGAGCTCACCTCATGCACGTCACTGACAGCGTGGGAGAATTCTCACGCTGTAGCGCTGAGTGCAGGAGAATTTTCCCACGCTGTCAGTGACGTGCATGAGGTGAGCTGAGATCATTGGACATGAATGAGCTCACCTCATGCACGTCACTGACAGCGTGGGAAAATTCTCCTGCACTCAGCGCTTCAGCGTGAGAATTTTCCTACGCTGTCAGTGACGTGCATGAGGTGAGCTCATTCATGTCCAATGAACTCAGCTGACCTCATGTACGTCACTGACAGCGTGGGAGAATTTTCACGCTGAAGTGCTGAGTGCAGGAGAATTCTCCCACGCTGTCAGTGACGTGCATGAGGTGCGCCGAGTTCATTGGACATGAGCTTGTCTCATCTTTATGCCGTCACAGCGAGACACTGAGGAGCGCAAGCATGCCTGCGCTTCTGAGTGTCCGCGGGATGACAGGCTGGATGGCAGCTTTCTGCTGCGGTCCAGCCTGTCACCTCGATGTAGCAGAGCTGAAGCTGTCGTGGGAACCATGGAAAGGTAAGGATGAGGTTGCTTAATTATTTTACTTTTATTGCAGAAGACATTGGCTTCAGCTGGAATGGGCGTGACGGTAAGTATGGTTTAATTTAGAACAATAAAGAATTGTGTGTTTATTTCAATTAAAGGACTTTATTCTGGGTGTTGTGTTTTTTTAAATACTTTACTAGAAATTCATGGTGGTCATGTCTAATATTGGCGTGACCCCATGAATTTCGGGCTTAGGGCTAGCTGATAATGCCAAGCTGGCCTTAACCCCTTTATTACCCAGTGAGCCACCGCACCAGGGCCCTGGATGAGTTGGGTACAGCGCCAGAAGATGGCGCTTCTATGAACGCGCCATTTTCTGGGGCGGCTGCGGACTGCAATTTGCAGCGGGTGGGGCCCAGAAAGCTTGGGCCTCCCTGCGCTGCGGATTCCAGCTCCCAGCTGCCTAGTTGTACCTGGCTGGGCACAAAAATAGGGCGAAGCCCCACGCATTTTTTTTTTTAATTATTTCATGAAATTCATGGAATAATTAAGAAAAAAAGGGCTTCCCTATATTGTTGTGTCCAACCAGGTACAAATAGGCAGCTGGTGGTTGGGGGCAGCCCGTCCCTGCCTGCTGTACCTGGCTGGACACAAATATAGTGCGAAGCCCCACGTCAATTTTTTTTTAATTATTTCATGAAATAATTTTTTTAAAAAAGGGCTTCCCTATATTGTTGTGTCCGGCCAGGTACAAATAGGCAGCTGGTGGTTGGGGGCAGCCCGTTCTTGCCTGCTGTACCTGACTGGACACAAATATAGGGCGAAGCCCCACGTCAATTTTTTTTAAATTATTTCAGGAAATTCATGAAATAATGAAAAAAAAATTGATGTGGGGCTTCGCCCTATATTTGTGTCCAGTCAGGTACAGCAGGCAGGAACGGGCTGCTCCCAACCACCAGCTGCCTATTTGTACCTAGCCGGACACAACAATATAGGGAAGCCCTTTTTTTCTTAATTATTCCATGAATTTCATGAATTTAAAAAAAAAATACGTGGAGCTTCGCCCTATTTTTGTGTCCAGCCAGGTACAACTAGGCAGCTGGGGGCTGGAATCTGCAGCGCAGGGAGACCCAAGCTTTCTGGGCCCCACCCGCTGCAAATTGCAGTCCGCAGCCGCCCCGGAAAATGGCGCGTTCATAGAAGCGCCATCTTCTGGCGCTGTACCCAACTCATCCAGGGCCCTGGTGCGGTGGCTCACTGGGTAATAAAGGGGTTAAGGCCAGCTTGGCATTATCAGCTGGCCCTAAGCCCGAAATTCATGGGGTCACGCCAATATTAGACATGACCATCATGAATTTCTAGTAAAGTATTTAAAAAAAACACAAACACCCAGAAAAAAGTCCTTTAATTGAAATAAACACACAATTCTTTATTGTTCTAAATTAAACCATACTTACCGCCACGCCCATTCCAGCTGAAGCCAATGATCTCCTGCAATAAAAGTAAAATAATAAAGCAACATCATCCTTACCTTTCCATGGCTCCCACGACAGCTTCAGCTCTGCTACATCGAGATGACAGGCTGGAACGCAGCAGAACGCTGCCATCCAGCCTGTCATCCCGCAGACACTGAGAAGCGCAGGCTTGCTTGCGCTACTCAGTGTCTGGCTGTGACGGCATCCAGATGAGCCGAGGTCATGTCCAATGAACTCGGCTCACCTCATGAACGTCACTGACAGCGTGGGAAAATTCTCACGCTGAAGCGCTGAGTGCAGGAGAATTTTCCCACGCTGTCAGTGACGTACATGAGGTGAGCCGAGTTCATTGTCGGCTCATCTGGATGCCGTCACAGTCAGACACTGAGGAGCGCAAGCATGCCTGCGCTTCTCAGTGTCTGCGGGATGACAGGCTGGATGGCAGCGTTCTGCTGCGGTCCAGCCTGTCATCTCGATGTAGCAGAGCTGAAGCTGTCCTGGGAACCATGGAAAGGTAAGGATGAGGTTGCTTTATTATTTTTCTGTTATTGCAGGAGATCGTTGGCTTCAGCTGGAATGGGCGTGATGGTAAGTATGGTTTAATTTAGAAAATAAAGAATTGTGTCTTTATTTCAATTAAAGGACTTTATTCTGGGTGTTTGTGTTTTTTTTTAACTTTGACTATGGGGTTAGTAATGGGGGTGTCTTATAGACGCCTCTCCATTACTAACCTGGGCTTGATGTCAGCTGGCATTATAAGCTGACATCAACCCCAACCCTATTACCCCCTGCCACCGCACCAGGGCAGCGTGGAAGAGCGAGGCTAAGTGCCAGAATTGGCGCATCCTATGGATGCGCCATTTCTGGGGCGGCTGACGGCTGGTGTTTCTAGCCTGGGAGGGGGCCAATATTCATGGCTCCCTTCCTGGGCTATTAATATCAGCCCCCAGCTGTCTGCCTAGCCTTTGCTAGCTATTAAATTAGGGGGGACCCCACGTCATTTTTTTGGGGGGGGTCCTCCATTTTAATAGCTAGTAAAGGCTAGGTATTCAGCTGGGGGCTGATATTAGTAGCCTGGGAAGCTCCGTGGGTATTACCCCCTTCCCAGGCTTCAAACATCTGCCCCAGCTGTCTGCTTAACCTCCGCTAGAGACTAAAATTACGGGGAACCCCACGCCAATTTTTTTTAATAATAAATCCTTTATTTTAATACTAAATGACAAGTACAGTAACCAACACTGTCACTGTACTTATTATATATGTGACTGACATGTTTCTATCTATCTAATCTATGTGTGAAGCTCTATTCTGTCTGTTATAAATTGTCGGGTACAGATGCTGAATTGCCGGCCGGCTTTTTTAAAGAGACGGTGCATGAAAACACTATTATTTTTTTTAATAAATCCTTTGCAGTAAATGACAAGTACAGTAAGCAACACTGTCACAGTACTTCATATATATGTGACTGACATGTTTCTATCTATCTAATCTATGTGTGAAGCTCTATTCTGTCTGTTATAAATTGTCAGGTACCGCTGCTGAATTGCCGGCCGGCTTTTTTAAAGAGACGGTTCACGAAAACACTATTATATTTTTTAATAAATCCTTTACACTAAATGACAAGTACAGTAAGCAACACTGTCACTGTACTTCGTATATATGTGGCTGACATGTTTCTATCTATCTAATCTATGTGTGATTCTCTATTCCTTCTATTCTAAATTGTCAGGTACAGATGCTGAATTGCCAGCCGGCTATTTTAAAGAGACGGTGCATGAAAACACTATTATTTTTTTTAATAAATCCTTTGCAGTAAATGACAAGTACAGTAAGCAACACTGTCACAGTACTTCATATATATGTGACTGACATGTTTCTATCTATCTAATCTATGTGTGAAGCTCTATTCTGTCTGTTATAAATTGTCGGGTACAGATGCTGAATTGCCGGCCGGCTTTTTTAAAGAGACGGTGCATGAAAACACTATTATATTTTTTAATAAATCCTTTACACTAAATGACAAGTACAGTAAGCAACACTGTCACTGTACTTCATTTATATGTGACTGACATGTTTCTATCTATCTAATCTATGTGTGATGCTCTATTCCTTCATGTCTAAATTGTCGGGTACCGGTGTATGCCGCTGCTGAATTGCCGGCCGGCTTTTTTAAAGAAAGCGTCTTCTGAGCAGTTTGTCAGCTTTTGGACACCTTTGAAGGTGTTTTCTATGTGTTCCTATGTGTTTTTGTTTGCCTGCCATTGGTTTTAACGGTGTTCGACGGTGTTCTAAGGTGTTCGACGAACAGTTCGACGAACAGTTCCTCGAACATCCCGGTGTTCGCCGAACCGAACCCGAACACTACGGGGGTGGCTCAACACTTGTGTTGAATAGCTGTTTGCGGTTGTAAGACAGGGAGGATATGAGAGATGAGAAGTAGTTTGTTTTGCTCCTGTGAGTGTGGACTTGAAAATAGGGATTGTTTGAATACTAATAATATAGTAATAATAATTTTTATTTTTATAGCGCCAACATATTCCGCAGCACTTTACAATTTTTTAGGGGGGACTTATACAAACAATACAGAATAAACATATCTCATAGCGAAAGAAGTGAGGGCCCTGCTCGCAAGCTTACAGTCTTTGAATGCGATGAAGTGCTCATTGGAGTGAGACCTTTTCCATTTCCACTGAGCAACCCTGGGGGACCGTTGCAGTTCTTTAGTCAGGTTTGTGTGCCAGGGTTACCTATTGAATGCGCGAGCATTGGTATGTGTGAGAGGGGCAACCGAATCGAGTGCTGCAGCTGTTGTGGTGTTATATAAAGCAGCAGCAACATCTATGTCATGTAAGGAATTTATGTAAGAGGGAGGAGGGATTCAGAGAGTGAGTGTATGGAGAAAACCTCCACCTCCACCATGTTTGCCGCTGGGGAAGGGGTGTGGGAAAGGTGGAATCCACCATACGAAAGTGCGGCCGGAGAGGACGTGTCAGAGGGCGTGAGCCAGGTTTCAGTGATGGCAAAGAAGGAAAGTTTGTTAGTAATGAAAAGATCATGGATGTAGGAAAGTTTGTTGCAGATGGCGTTCCATAGAACTCCTGTTAGTGCAATTGGGGAGGTGAGGACTGGGTGGATGGGTATGAGGTTAGAAAGGTTCTGAGAGTTTGTGGTAGATCGTGGATAGGAGGTAAAAGTGACTGTGGGGATAAGGTGCAGAGGACCAGGATATGGAAAGATGTCGCCGGCAGTGAGGAGGAGCAGAGAAAGTGTTAGCAAATGGGAGTAGGAGAGGTCATGAGGTGGCTGCCTGTGTTTGGAGACACAGGATTGAATGTTGACGAATAGTTCTGAGGAGGAGGTGAGATGAATGGGGAGGATGGAGGGAGAGATGAAGAGTTCATTACTAGGTGTAGGGATTAAGGGGGTTAGTTGAAAGTGGAGGACTATAGGGGAGAGAGTGAAAACTAACCAAACAATAGTGAAAAAGAGAGTAAGCAGTCAAAGTGTGGGTTACCTGACTCCTGACCTGAGAAACAGCCTCTGAAATAACTGCCACTTAGCGCCAAAGACACTTTGCACAAGAAGATGCGTGCAACCACCCCACACGGGTGCATCCCTTAGGCAGATGCTGATTTTATAGGGCAAACTATAGCATTAAGTGAGGAGCAATGTGGGAGCTGCTTGTGACTAAATTAGCAGCTGATCAGCACACCAGGAGATGGCTCGAAGATCAAAGACAGAGCAAAGACCATGTAGGCTACACATAGTAACACCTTCTACCATCAGATAGTGTCGGTCTCTCCCTCCCTGCAGACATGTATCAGTGAGTATTGAATAGAATCTAACAGATGACATAGCAGAAATGTATCAAGCAGAGGAATTGTGCAGCAAGCAGAGATTGTACCATTAAGTTGTTTCAGGGAAATAGAGCAGCAGATAACATATACAGCAAGCAGAGGAATTGTGCAGCAAGCAGAGAATGTACCTGTGTGAAGAGAGAAGAAGACCAGTGTTAGTCTATGGCCTCTGAAATAACTGCCACTTAGCACCGAAGACACTTTGCACAAGAAAATGCGTGCAACCACCCCACATGCAGCATAACTGCAGCATATCACAGATCAATTAATTTGCAAAGAGTGACTACATAGATACAGCACTTCCCTATAAATCATTTAAATCTTTGCATTAGTACAGACAGAATTTTAAAAAAGATCATTAATAAAATTTGTAGTACTCATACTTTTTTAAAAAACATGTTTTAGGTGGAAAATAACAAAAAAATCACACATAAATCACTGTTCTTTCAAATAAAATGCTTTATTATAGGCCATACAAAAGATATACATGTTTGATATGGCAGCATCTGTAACAAACCATCCTATATAACTAAATTATTTATGTACCACATTGAATGCCATAAAAAAAAGTAGAAAGCAATTCTGAAATTGCTGTTTTTGTTTATCTGGTTGTTCATTTTGCCTTTTCTGCTCAGCTCTAGTTAATATGAAACACAAAATCAAATAATTTTTAAGTGTATTTATTGTGCAAATACATTAAGATTTTAAAAAGCTATGTAAAATAGGTATTATCGTAATGATACTGACTCACATTATAAAGTTAACACGTTTATTTACATTATTTATGCCACACAATGAATATCATAAATAAAAAAAAATATATAGCAGAATTGCTGTTTTTTTTTCATTCCCACTCTAAAATGTTACTGAAAATTAATCAATAGTTTCTATGTATCCCATAATGGTACCACTGAAAAATACAAGCCCAACAGGTATGTCAATAGAAAAGTAAATAAAGCTGTGAGTCTTGTAATCTGAAGATGAAAAAAAGAAAAAAAAATGCTTCATCATGAAGGACCAAAATAAGGTTCTCCTGGGATTGTTAATACATTTAATAGGGTCATACATTTTAATAAATGATCACAATATTTTATGTCAATATTTACAGGGATATTCTCAGAATGCAAACTTATCTTCCAACTTACTGATTGGTTGGGGTTCGACAATTAGGACCACAAACAATTGAAAGAAAAGAGCTCTGAAGAGACTCACTTTGAAAGAGCAGAGCTGCACATTATCAACTTCTGCTGCAGTCATCATCTGTGGCACAGCTGGAAAGAGTTTTAGTGCTGTACTTGGCTGTCTCTAGCTGTCGGTCAGACAATGAATGGATTAGTGGTCAAGCCCATGCAAATCCTTTCCACATCTCTGTTTTTTGGATTGCTGGGGACCTCAACAGTCGAGATTCCATCGATCAATAAATTATCCCCTATGCTTTGGATAAGAGATAACTTTTGTTAGTGGGAATATCCCTTTAATTTTGATTATATTTTTATACTATTCACATACTTACATTAATTTTTTCATGTCATATCATGTTTTTCTTATTTTTTAGGTAGGTTTACCTGACATAATGGTGAAACGATGTGCCATGCAGTTGGCTGAAGCTCTTGACTTTATGCACAGTAAAGCTCTTGTTCACAGAGATGTTAAACTGGATAATATTCTACTTTTTGACAAAGATTGTCACTGCATAAAACTTGCTGATTTTGGATTAACAAGGCTTGAAGGTTTTAACATATCTCCTTTAAAAGGAACTGTTCCATATTCATCTCCTGAACTATGTATCTTAGAAGAAAATGATACTCTTGAACTTGACTCCAGTCTTGATGTGTGGGCATTTGGTATTCTTCTGTTTTGCATCTCAACTGGATACTTTCCCTGGGATACAGCATCATATAAAGACAGTCAGTATGAACAATTTGTTTTGTGGCAAACCACAGGAAATTACCAGAAAATCCCTTATCAATGGAAGAAATTTACATGGCGTGCACTAGACATGTTTCAGAAGCTACTAGCTTTAAATGCAGTGACGCGAAGCCCTGCTATTGAAGTCCAAAAATATCTGAGTGACCCATGGAAAATTAACAGCTTGAAAGATAACTGCAATTTACAAGATAACTGAAATTATACAAGACAAAGTGTTCATAATATGAACAGTCTGAAAGATAAAACTACCTTTGAAAAGTATACTTTTCTACTTTATGGATAAAATGTCCCAGTAATATGTTAATAAAGCTTGTTAGGTTAAATATCATAATGATGTGACACTTTGAAATTTTACAGAGAATGAAGTATTACTCATATTTTGTACTAATTAAAATTTGGTAGTGAAACATATTCTTTTTATCTACAGTTTTTATTTTCTGATTGTGGATTTTTTCAAAGCATGCTTTTGCCATTTGACCTGAGATGCTGTTTTTTGTGTTATTTAGAGATATGCTTCACAGTAGCTACATGGACCATAGGTAACAAAGGACTAAAGGTAGGGAAGAGATGAGGGATAGGCAGGGTACACACCTAGGGCACTACCTCTTGCCTCCCTGAGGGAGGGCACTACCTCTTGCCTCCCTGAGGGAGGGCACTACCTCTTGCCTCCCTGAGGGAGCGCATTTTGAAAAAAAAACATCAGAAGAGGGGCTGTGGGAGACATCACATTATATGGGGATCTGTGAGGGACATCACATTATATGGAGGTCTATGAGGGACATTATATTGGGGTATGTTGGGGACATTATGCCTGGGCTCTGGGTACATCCTACTATATGAGGGTTATGGAGGGAATTATACTGTATAAGGGCGGTGGGGGACATTATACTATTGCCTGTGGATACATCATACTATGTATGTGGGGGGGGGGCAAAATACTGTTTAAGTAGCCGTGGGGGGACATTTTACTGGGGACTGTGGAGACATAATACTGTAAAGGATGCTGTGGTGACCATACTGTATTTGAGGCTGTTGGGGACTTTATATGGGAGGCTGTGGTGACCTTACTGTATATGGCACAGTGGAGGACATTATACTTTATAAGGTGCTGTGGTGACCATATTGTATAAAGGGCTTTGGTGGACATCATAATGCATATTGTGTGCTGTCATGGATATCATACTGTGTGGGTGCTGTGGGGGACGTTATACTGTATATAAGGTGCTGTGGATGCCATTATACTGTATTGGTGACCGGGGGCCATAATACTATATGGGATGCTGTGGGGACCATCATACTGTATATGGGGAGCTGTGGTGGACATTATGCTATATATGAGGGGCTGTAGTGGTGACAGTATGAAGGCATAGTGTAAATAGGCGGCACATAATAGTTATGGAGAGGGCTGTGTGAAATGGGGCCACAGTATGCAGACAGATTATTATGGTGGGGGGACAGGGTGGAGATATAAAGAGTGTCAAGGAAAACAGTGGATATGGAATAGCCATGGTATAGGCCGTGATTTGGAAGGGTGAGTGGTGTGGCGGTTAAAGATGATAATGGCAGACAGTGGGGTGGTTATAGCTTATATGGGCAGACAGTGTGGTGGATGTAACTCATGAGGGCTGACAGTGTGGAGGCTATATACCATAGAAGGTTTATTTAGGGCAACATATGGACAGATATTTTTATGCAGAGGGCATTTTAATAACACTGTTATTTTTTAAGGGCACCATATGGGGATGTGCTGTAGAAGTTGGAAGAAGAAGGAAGTCTGCAGAGACGAGTTGTGGTTGAGAAAGGTCATCATTGCATCTGAACAAGATGGAGAAGAAAGACTCCAATCAGACCAGATGTCATGTATAAAGATACATGTAAATGTTTAATTATTGATACTATGTCTCATTTGTAATGTGATTCCTATATAGTCCGCAACCTGATAATGACTGATAACAATAACTCGAAGCATCTCCTTACTATCGTTAAGAACATACTGAGAGTTGTAGGTTCATACAATACAAATGTTTATGGGGATGACTTGACATTTCAGTTGATTGTTGTACTAAGCTTGGTGATGTATTCATGCATTGATGGTGGTTCTGATGATGTATTCATGTATTGATGTTTGTGCATGTGATGTATTTATATACTGATGTTGGTTCTGGTGATGTATTCATGTAGTAATTGTGATTCTGGTGATGTACAGCATACATGTGCTGATGATGATACTGGTGCTGTATTTATTTTCTAACAGTGGTTCTTGTGATGTATTCATGTACTGATTATGGTTATGGTGATGCATTCATTTATTGATGCTGGTTCTGGTGACGCATTAATGTACTGATGGTGATTCTGGTGATGTATTCATGTGCTATTCATGGCTCTGGTGCTCTTTTTATGTACTGATGATGATTTTCATTTCGTATTTATGTACTTATAACGGTTATGGTGATAAATTCAGCACCAGAACTACCATCACTAAATCAATACATCACCAGAGCCATTAGTAATGCATAAATACATTACCAAAACTGCCATTATTGTATGACTACAGCACAAGAACCACCATCAGTACATAAACGCATCACCAGAACCACCATCAGTACATTAATGCATCACCAGAACCGCCATCAGTACATGAATGCATCAACAAAACCATAATCAATCCACAAATACATCACTATATTTATTTACTATAGGTAAATAAATACAATACCAATACTATCATCAGTATATGTATACATCACAAAAAAACACCCTCAATGCATGGTTACATCACTAAAACCACCATCAATACATGAATATATCACAAGATGCACCATCAGTAAATGATTACATCACCAAGCTTAGTACAGCAATCAACTGTAATGTCAAGTCAGCTACATATACATTTGTATCGCATAAACCTACAACTGCCAGTACGGGAATATGGCACCAGAACCACCATAAGTTTTGTTGCAAAACTGTATTTGTCACATGACTGATGCAAAAACCATCATATGTATCCCTTTATGTATAGTGGGATCTGTTTACTTTTCATTACTGTATAAGCCAAAATGCTGGACACCTTATTTGAAATCAAATGGCCCCATTATCATTAAGCTATAAGAGTTAACATGACTATCCTTGGGTCTGACATTTAAAATATAAGATGTCAGGGATGAATATTGCTATTTTTCCCTTGTATTGTGTAAATGGTCCACAAACAATGAATGATTGTATATCTAACTTTGCAAATTGCCTCTTCAGAGAAAAAGAAAACTTGTACTCTATAGCGCCACCTATTGGAAGCAGCAATCCTACAAATCACAATCAACCTTTTAACGAGTCATGCAATATGACTTAGGATAAAAGCCAAATCAGAATCTCAATTTGCAGACACGATGTTTCGGGCTGTTGGCCCTCGTCAGTGCAAAGTATGAGAACTGATTTGGCTAGGTGAGAGGCTCTGGACTGAGGTCTAAGGGGTAACGTTTCTCCTTATGGAGAGTGACACACCAGCTCTGGCACATCAAGGTAAGGAGGCTTATTCGCCGTGCAATGCTCCTCTGGGAAATTTAATATGCAAATTGCCTCTTCAGAGAAAAAGAGGACTTGTACTCTATAGCGGCACCTATTGGAAGCAGCAATCCTACAAGTCACAATCAACCCTTTAACGAGTCATGCAATATGACTTAGGATAAAAGACAAATCAGAATCTCAATTTGCAGACACAGTGTTTCGGGCTGTTGGCCCTCATCAGTGCAAAGTATAAGAACTGATTTGGCTAGGTGAGAGGCTCCTGACTGAGGTCTAAGGGGTAACGTTTCTCCTTATGGAGAGTGACACACCAGCTCGACTCATTAACCCTAGAACGCATGACCATAAAAATCTACTTTTTCACATACCTGGGGCCTTTTAGGCCCGTGTGCAAATAACATGGAATAACTGACAAAAAACTACAGTGCCTACAAGTAGTATTCAACCCTCTGCAGATTTAGCTGGTTTGATAAGATGCAAATAAGTTAGAGCCTTCAAACTGCAAACGAGAGTAGGTTTTATGAACAGAAGCATAAATCTTACAAACCAAAAAGTTATGTTGCTCAGTTGAATTTTATTAAATTTTAAACATAAAAGTGTGGGTCAATTATTATACAACCCCTATGTTTAATATTTTGTGGAATAACCCTTGTTTGCAATTACAGCTAATAATCGTCTTTTATAAGACCTGATCAGGCCGGCACAGGTCTGTGGAGTTATCTTGGCCCACTCCTCCATGCAGATCTTCTCCAAGTTATCTAGGTTCTTTGGGTGTCTCATGTGGACTTTATTCTTGAGCTCCTTCCACAAGTTTTCAATTGGGTTAAGGTCAGGAGACTGACTAGGCCACTCCAACACCTTGACTTTTTCCCTCTTGAACCAGGCCTTGGTTTTCTTGGCTGTGTGCTTTGGGTCGTTGTCTTGTTGGAAGATGAAATTACGACCCATCTTAAGATCCTTGATGGAGGAGCGGAGGTTCTTGGCCAAAATCTCCAGGTAGGCCGTGCTATCCATCTTCCCATGGATGCGGACCAGATGGCCATGCCCCTTGGCTGAGAAACAGCCCCACAGCATGATGCTGCCACCACCATGCTTGACTGTAGGGATGGTATTCTTGGGGTCGTATGCAGTGCCATCCAGTCTCCAAACGTCACGTGTGTGGTTGGCACCAAAGATCTCGATCTTGGTCTCATCAGACCATAGAACCTTGAACCAGTCTGTCTCAGAGTCCTCCAAGTGATCATGAGCAAACTGTAGACGAGCCTTGACATGACGCTTTGAAAGTAAAGGTACCATACAGGCTCGTCTGGAACGGAGACCATTGCGGTGGAGTACGTTACTTATGGTATTGACTGAAACCAATGTCCTCACTGCCATGAGATCTTCCCGGAGCTCCTTCCTTGTTGTCCTTGGGTTAGCCTTGACTCTTCGGACAAGCCTGGCCTCGGCACGGGAGGACACTTTCAAAGGCTGTCCAGGCCGTGGAAGGCTAACAGTAGTTCCATAAGCCTTCCACTTACGGATGATGCTCCCAACAGTGGAGACAGGTAGGCCCAACTCCTTGGAAAGGGTTTTGTACCCCTTGCCAGCCTTGTGACCCTCCACGATCTTGTCTCTGATGGCCTTGGAATGCTCCTTTGTCTTTCACATGTTGACCATGTCTGAGTGCTGTTCACAAGTTTGGGGAGGGTCTTAAATAGTCAGAAAAGGCTGGCAAAAGAGATCTTTAATCCACACATATGAAGCTCATTATTCTTGGTGCCTGAACTACTTCTTAATACTTTAGGGGGACCAAACAGAATTCTTGTGGTTTGAGGGATTGAATAATAAATGACACTCTGAATTAACTTTTAACGTTTTTAAAAAAAACAAAAAAAAAACAAAAAAAACAAAATTTGCTGCAGTGCATTTCCCACTTCCAGGCTGATCTACAGTACAAATGTCACAATGCCAAGTTAATTCCGCATGTGTCAACCAGCTAAATCTGCAGGGGGTTGAATACTACTTGTAGGCACTGTATATACCTGAGGAATACCTAGAGTTTCAAAATTCTAACTAAAGTAATCTTGCAGAAAATAGAAAACAATTAACAGGGCGGGCCTGCGAGGCCCCAGGTATGCGTTCTAGGGTTAAAGGGTTGATTGTGACTTGTAGGACTGCTGCTTCCAGTAGGTGGCGCTATAGAGTACAAGTCCTCTTTTTCTCTGAAGAGGCAATTTGCATATTAAATTTCCCAGAGGAGCATTGCACGGTGAATAAGCCTCCTTACCTTGACGTGCCAGAGCTGGTGTGTCACTCTCCATAAGGAGAAACGTTACCCCTTAGACCTATATCTAACTTTGAAATTTTACTTCCTTTTAAGCCTCACCCATAAAGTACACCACTTTTCTTTTACTTGTGCTGGTAATTTTTGGTGAAAAAGGTAGAAATTCTAGCGTAAGTGGCTGTCAGAGCTAGTTACCTGAACCATCAGATAGGGGGAGATGGTAGGGGTCCTGTTACTTTATTCTCTAACCCAGGTCTTTGCTTAGGACGGAGAATTCATAGAGGGGCACTAAAATGCCTTGTTCTAACTGGAAGTCTTAACTGACTTTTATGGGTGACTTTTCCATGCATGTTCTATGATCTGTAATTGTACAGGGAGGTGTATAAGGAGAACTGTGATTATTATGTTTTGAGAATTGTGTGATTTTATATGTTATCTATAGACAGGAGTTACAACTTTGAAATTCTGCTGTGATAATGAAATGACTGCTGATTAGAGATGAATGAATGTTTTGAAATTTAAGTGTCTGATTTGCTCAAATTTTTCTCTAAAAATTTATTTGCAGCAAATTGATTCACTGCAAATCACCAGTAATGTTAAGCTTATAATTGCTAGATTAAGGGTAAATGTGTATTAACTAGTGATAAGCGAACGTGCTCGCCACTGCTCGGTACTCGCCTGAGCATCTCACTGCTCGAGATGCTGGGTGCTTTGCGAGTATTTCCTGGTTGCTCGGGTGGGAGCTCGGGTCCCCTCCCTGCATGTTTGGTGCTCTTTAGAGAGCCAATGAACATGCAGCGATTCCCTGCCACACACTGTAGCCATGTTGGTTGTGGCATTACAGTGATTGACTGGCCACACAGCATCATCAGGTGTATATAAGACCGGGCGCCACCATGCTTGCCATAGTCTACCCCAGAATCAGGCAGAGTAGGGAGAGGTGCTGCTGCGTCAGGGAGATTTGCTGGTTTAGAGTTGGTATAGGTATTCCACAACATACTGTATATATTTAATATCCATCTGAACTAACAGTCCTTCTGAGGACTTATCCAGCTGCATATAATCAGTGGTGATAGCAGGAATTAGGCAACCAGTGTATGTGTCAGAATGCAGTGCATATAGCAAGAGGGTCCATTGAATGTCCTGTTAGTATAGGTATTCCACAACATATATTGTATACATATATACAGTGCATTGTGAAAGTATTTGGCCCCCTTGAACTTTTATACCTTTTGCCACATTTCTAGCTTCAAACATAAAGATATAAAATTAAAAATTTTTTGGGAAGAATCAACAACAAGTGGGACACAATCGTGAAGTGGAACAAAATTTAATTGGATATTTTAATCTTTTTTAACAAATTAAAAACTGAAAAGTGGGGCGTGCAATATTATTCGGCCCCCTTGAGTTCATACTTTGTAGAGCCACCTTTTGCTGCGATTACAGCTGAAAGTCGCTTGGGGTATGTCTCTATCCATTTTGCACATCGAGAGGCTGAAATTCTTGCCCATTCTTCCTTGCAAAACAGCTCGAGCTCATTGAGGTTGGATGGAGGGCGTTTGTGAACAGCTGCTTTCAGCTCTTTCCACAGATTCTCGATTAGATTCAGGTCTGGACTTTAACTTGGCCATTCTAACACCTGGATACATTTATTTTTGAACCATTCCATTGTATATTTTGCTTTATGTTTGGGATCATTGTCTTGTTGGAAGATAAATCTCCGTCCCAGTCTTAGGTCTTTTGCAGACTCCAACAGGTTTTCTTCCAGAATGGTCCTGTATTTGGCTCCATTCATCTTCCCATCAATTTTAACCATCTTCCCTGTCCCTGCTGAAGAAAAGCAGGCCCAAACCATGATGCTGCCACCACCATGTTTGACAGTGGGGATGGTGTTTTGAGGGTGATGAGCTGTGTTGCTTTTACGCCAAACATATCGCTTTGCATTGTGGCCAAAAAGTTCGATTTTGGTTTCATCTGACCACATGTTTGGTGTGTTTCCACATGTGTTTCCATATGTTTGGTGTGTCTCCCAGGTGGCTTGTGGCAACTTCAAACAAGACTTTTTATTGATATCTTTGAGAAATGGCTTTCTTCTTGCCACTCTTCCATAAAGGCCAGATTTGTGCAGTGTACGACTGATTGTTGTCCTATGGACAGACACTCCCACCTCAGCTGTTGATCTCTGCAGTTCATCCAGAGTGATCATGGGCCTTTTGGCTGCATCTCTGATCAGTCTTCTCCTTGTTCGAGATGAAAGTTTAGAGGGACGGCCGGGTCTTGGTATATTTTCAGTGGTCTTATACTCCTTCCATTTCAATATGGTCTTTCCTTCTCACCTAAGAGCAGTTTTGATGTTTTTTCTGCTGTTAAAGACCTTCATCTATTTGCAAGATCTCTGTTGTTTAAAAAACATTATTTTAATGAAGCACAATTTAAATCCTTTCCAACAGAAGAGGAACAAATAGCTTTACAAACATTGGAGGAACTTTCTAGAGAATATAACACGGAGGAGGGAGATAAGATCCCTGCATCGATTAGGGTGAAGTCAAAAAAATTTCCCCCACTGTCCACTTGTGCTAATATAGATCTGTTCGTCCAGATAGTTACGAGGGAATTCGAACGCATTCCACGCTACATACAGAGGGATAACCTCACTATGAATGAGCGTGGACGCCTTCGAGTCCTTCAAAACCTTCCTGACGTAGTGCTGAAGCCAGCCGACAAGGGTGGCAACATTGTGCTGTGGCCGAAGGATATGTATGAGAAGGAGGCCTTTAGCCAGTTTAACAATAAAATCTGTTACAAACGTCTGACATTCAATCCTTTGGCCTCCTTCTCACTTCAACTATCCAAGATCATCAACCAGGCCGTAGCCAATGGGGTCATCACTGCCGAGCTTGCTTCAGCACTATTGGTCAGTGAACCTATGGTGTCCACATTTTATTTGTTGCCCAAGGTGCACAAAAATATGTCCTCACCACCTGGGTGTCCCATCATCTCTGGATCTGGAAACTTTCTAGAGAATGTCAATCAATGGATTGACAGTAAACTTCAACCCTTAGTAGAAAGTCTCCCATCATTCCTTTTAGATACGGGTGACCTACTCAAGCGAGTTGATGGGCTCTGTTTAGATCCGGAAATTATTTTTGTGACAGGAGATGTAGAGTCACTTTATACAAGTATTAAACATTCTGATGGTTTGAGAGCGTGTGCCTTCTTCCTCAATACATCCAACTTGCCGAGTGTCTTGATTGAATTGGTGATGTGCCTCTTGGAATTTTCCCTCACCCACAACTTTTTCACATTTAAGGGATCCTTCTACCTGCAGCTCCAGGGCAGAGCCATGGGCGCAGCATTTGCGCCGGCGTACGCTGTTCTTTTCCTGGGGCTGTGGGAGAGGGATCTCACCCTGCCAGATCGGCGTGAATCAATGGACCGCGTCCCATTTTGTACGCGCTACATTGATGATATTCTGCTGATCTGGCAGGGTCCCATTGTGGATATGCAGGCATTTATGCAATCCCTTAACGTTAATGATAAGAATATTCGTATTACCTATACCTGGGATAGAGATTATGTGAATTTTCTCGATGTGACCCTCACTAGGGACCGGGAAACTTTTGTACAGACTACCATCTACAGGAAAGATACCTCCACGAATATGTTGCTTCACGCATCGTCCTCTCATCCCCCTTGGATGATTCAGTCGGTACCGATTGGACAGTTTCTGCGTCTTCGCAGACTCTTTTTCAATGATGATGATTTTGCCAGACAGTCTGAGGTTATGAAAAGGAGATTCTATGAGAGGGGCTACAGTAAACGTGCGGTCAAAAGAGCATATCATCGTGCTAAACATTCCAACAGATACGATTTGCTCTATAAGAAAAAGACTTCCAAGATCGAGGTGAAACCAAGATTTATAACGAATTATCATGGACAGTTTGGATGGATGAGGGAATGCTTGGTCAAGGCATTACCCATCCTCATGATAGATCCCATACTGTCTAAAATCCTCCCCGATCGCCCACCTATTACTGTGCGTCGCTCTAGAAATCTCCGTGACTGTCTTGTACACAGCCATTATCAAACTGAATTGAGAACTTCAACAATTTTTGGTGCCATGAGTCCTGAGTGTGGGAGCTTCCCGTGCGGTCGATGTGTCGCCTGCCCTAACATGGATAGAATAAACACCTTCTGTAATGAGGCCGGGACTAAGATCTATGAAATAAGGAGCTGTATTACGTGTACCTCACGTTTTGTTATTTATTATGCTACGTGTCCTTGAGGAATAATTTATGTTGGCCTAACAACACGCCAACTTAAAGTGAGAGTAAGGGGAGTAAGTGAGTGTTGGGGATATCGGCGGCCATTGACTGCATTAAGCCTTCCACACTCAGGACGATACCACGCCATTTTAAACTTTGTCACGATTGTGACAGTTCCCTTTTGAGGGTTCGAGGGATTGATGCGTTGAAGTTTGGTATTCGTGGAGGTAAATTAAGCCAATGTCTGGCTCAACTTGAGTCCAGATGGATTTGACAATTAGGTACAGTACACCCACATGGACTGAACGAGAGTCTCAGCTTTGTTCCGTTTCTCTGATCTCTCCACCCGACATACACATTTTTGTTATTGTTTTTACTTATTGGTTTTAACTTTTACTATATGTATTTTTTAGTTCCATTCATCGCATCTGATTGTGATATATCCCCTCTGGAGGGTTGTGTTCGTTTTGTATCCAGCCTTATATGGATGAACTTATGCGGATGAGCAGAATAATCCGATCTACCTGGGAACATCAATCGCCGTATCTACAATTTTTTTTTTATTATTTTTTCTATTAAGCAAGCTTTCTTCCCTTTCTCACCATCCTCCTCCTCCCTCCTCCCCCCCCCCTCCTGCCAACTCATATACTATTATAGGGACTATCTTTGATTATATACAGCTGCTCTTAGTTTAGAAATTTAGAGTTGGTAGGACATTGTGTGAGTTATTGCTTATTTTATATGTGATCTCAGGTGAATGTCTATTCTGTGTGTCTACCAGTTTGTGGTTCTATAGGCACCTTTTTCTTCCCCTTTTCCTTCCTCCCCCCCTTCCCTTTTCCCCCTCCTCTCCCTCTCATTTAACTAGTATGATACTATGCTGTGAGGCATTCCCTCATATATATATATGTGTGGTTCTTAATTCTATTGATCCGTGATGGAATATATTGGGAACTATAATGACATAATAGGTATCAATTTTTGTCCAGGGCTAATAGATAATGACATTTTTTCAGTAGGTTGATTAAAATATGTAAAATTAAAATTAAAATTAGAGTACTCTGGAATTATAATTAATGTGTTATGAATGTAATTACCTATATGCCATAATGATGCTTCTAATTGCTTCATGTTTAAAGTTTGGTATTTTCATATGTTGTTTCCACATGGTATATGAGGTGATTCCAGCCATGCCCTGGTATGGTGGCAATATGTAGGTACGGTTCTTGGCTGTGAGTACACCTACCTTATTATTCTATGTGAGGTGCCAGTGATTTGCAGGACCTGTACGCGCGAGAGTCGCCACTGCTGAAGGGTCCCGTGCTGCCTGGCGTCTCCATGCAAGGACCTGCGTGTCACGTGGGCCCACGTGATTACCACATGATCCACCGCATGATGACCGCGTCACGGGTTGTCCTGGTAGCGGTGACGCTGCGTGCGTCATCAAGGGTCCCACCTATCTCATCCAACTGGCCGCTAGAACATTTAAATAAACACACCCCCAGAGGTTTTTTGACGGCCCCTGAAGAAGGCAACGCCGAAACGCGCGTTGGGGTGGACGCGCGGTCCACGTGTGAGCACTTGCACAGTACAGTTCACTGTCTAGGTAAATTGTTTTCTCCTGAATATGTGTTTGTTCACTCTTATTTGTGGTTACCAGCAGCTTTTCCTAATTAGTGTTTAGGCATATCTGCCTAATGAATATGAAACCCACTGATACAAAGTATTACTGTTGGACGCTGGTGGGGCCTTGTATATGACATTGTATAGTACATAGCTCTATTTTTTGCTTTGTGCATGATCCTTTGATATATGTATTATACAATATAACTGAGATTTCTTTCATGATGCCATTGAATAGGGGATACTGGGATATGGGAATATTGATTTTTTAGAATTTCTATAGTGTGGACCGTGTTGTTCCTCGAGCGACATGGATTTTTAACATTATATGTGTTTGTTCTGCATTTTCTGTGTCAGAGATTGATTTTTCAATGTATTTTAATTATTATATCAATAAAAGTTAATTTTTATGATTAAATAATTTGGGTTGTTTTGATCATGCTATTTTCCTTCATTGTACATGTATAATTAACGATTTACTCATTGACGTCATCAGGTGCTAGCTATTGAGCTTTAATTTTTTATTTAATATGCACCAATTGAGAAACCTATATTGCAATATGATCGCTTGCACAGTGCTCCTTGAGATGTTTAAAACTTGGGAAATCTTTTTGTATCCAAATCCGGCTTTAAACTTCGCTACAACAGTATCTCGGACCTGCCTGGTGTGTTGCTTGGTCTTCATGATACTCTCTGCACTTGAAACTGAACCCTGAGACTATCACAGAGCAGGTGCATTTATACAGAGACTTGATTACACACAGGTGGATTCTATTTATCATTACCAATCATTTGGGACAACATTGGATCATTCAGAGTTCCTCACTGAACTTCTGGAGTGAGTTTGCTGCACTGAAAGTAAAGGGGCCGAATAATATTGCACGCCCCACTTTTCAGTTTTTAATTTGTTAAATTTGCTAAAAAAGATTAAAATATCCAATAAATTTCATTCCACTTTCGTTCCACACTTGCAGTGTGTCAGTGAAGTTATTGACTCCAGGTCGCTGTGAAAAATAGTAACCTACAGGACAGCTATTTAAAACTGTGGTTTTCTGTCACACGTATCACATACAACCCCTGGCAAAAATGGTGGAATCACCGGGCTCAGAGGATGTTCATTCAGTTGTTTAATGTTGTTGAAAACATGTTGTTGAAAAAAGCAGATCACAGACATGGCACAAAACTAAAATCATTTCAAATGGCAAGTTTAGGGCTTTAAGAAACACTAAAAGAAATCAAGATAAAAAATGTGGTACTCAGTAAGTGTAATTTTTTCCAGACCAAGCAGAGGGAAAAAATTATGGAATCACTCAATTCTGAGGAAAAAAAATGTGGAATCACCCTGTAAATTTTCATTTCCAAAACTAACACCTGCAACAAATTAGATCTGCTCATTAGTCTGCATCTAAAAAGGAGTGATCACACTTTGGAGAGCTGTTGCACCAAGTGGACTGACATGAATCATGGCTCCAATACGAAAGATGTCAATTGAAAGAAAGGAGAGGATTTTCAAACTCTTAAAAGAAGGTAAATCATCATGCAATGTTGCAAAATATGTTGGTTGTTCACAGTCAGCTGTGTGTAAAATCTGGACCAAATACAAACAACATGGGAAGGCAAACATACTGGTAAATCAAGGAAGACATCAAAGCGTCAAGACCGGAAACTTAAAGCAATATGTCTCCAAAACAGGAAATGCACAACAAAACAAATGAGGAACGAATGAGAGGAAACTGGAGTCAATGTCTGTGACAGAACTGTAAAAAACTGCCTAAAGGAAATAGGATTTACATACAGAAAAGCTAAACAAAGCCATCATTAACACCTAAACAGAAAAAAACAAGGTTACAATGGGCTAAGGAAAAGCAATCCTGGACTGTGGATGACTGGATGAAAGTCATATTCAGTGATGAATCGTGAATCTGCATTGGGCAAGGTGATGATGCTGGAACTTTTGTTTGGTGCCGTTCAAATGAGATTTATAAAGATGACTGCATGAAGAGAACATGCAAATTTCCACAGTCATTGATGATATGGGGCTGCATGTCAGGTAAAGGCACTGGGGAGATGGCTGTAATTACATCTTCAATAAATGCCCAAGTTTACATTGATATTTTGGATAGTTTTCTTATCCCATCAATTGAAAGGATGTTTGGGGACGATGACATCATTTTTCAAGATGATAGTGCATCCTGCCATAGAGCAAAAACTGTGAAAACATTCCTTGAAAGAAGACACATAAGGTCTCAATCCAATTGAAAATCTTGGGTGGAAGTTGAAAAAAAATGGTCCATGACAAGGCTCCAACCGGCAAAGCTGATCTGGCAGCAGCAATCAGAGAAAGTTGGAGCCAGATTGATGAAGAGTACTGTTTGTCACTCATTAAGTCCATGCCTCAGTAACTGCAAGCTGTTATTAGAGCCAGAGGTGGTGCAACAAAATACTAGTGATGCATTGGAGTGTTCTTTTGCGTGTTTGTTTTTCATGACTCCAGAATTTTTTCCTCAGAATTGAGTGATTCCATAAATTTTTCCCTCTGCTTGGTCTGAAAAAAATTACCCTTACTGAATACCACAATTTTTATCTTGATTTCTTTTAATGTTTCTTAAAGGCTTAAAGTTGCCATTTGAAATGACTTTAGTTTTGTGCCTTGTCTGTGATCTGCTTTTTTTCAACAACATTAAACAACTGAATGAACATCCTCCGAGCCCGGTGATTCCATAATTTTTGCCAGGGATTGTATAAGATGGCTCCAAATTCAGCCATTTCTCGCCTCCTGTAAATTTTGTTGCAGTGTGTTAGTGAAGTTATTGACACCAGGTCGCTGTGAAAAATATATAACAGAGGTTCCAGAGAATCATCCCTAGTTTCTGGTAAGAGGGGCTGTGCCCTATATCATGAAAGTAAACTCAATTTAAACATTTAACAAAAGCGGAGAGCACTGAGTTTGAAAATATAAAAAAATCCATATTTTATTTAATATATAGTTAAAACAATTGTTGCATAATTGATTACAGATATATAGAACGTGAAGCAAGACAGTGTAGACCCCCAGTCTATGGGCTAGGAGTAGAATCTACCCAGTACCTAGTTAGG
This sequence comes from Phyllobates terribilis, assembly GCF_046119375.1. Classification (NCBI taxonomy): domain Eukaryota; kingdom Metazoa; phylum Chordata; class Amphibia; order Anura; family Dendrobatidae; genus Phyllobates; species Phyllobates terribilis. The sequence goes on along the minus strand of NW_027362772.1, from coordinate 191,811,295 downwards.
GATGTAATATCATCTACCTTTAAATGAACAGAGAGCAAATTAAGGGGATGAAAAGTAAGCTATTAGGTGAGTCTCATATGTGTTGCTCTTAGGGTTGTAAGTGCCGAGCAGTAGCTCGCTCAACACTATTAATGATCCCTTCAGATTGCACACAGAATTCCTTGTTCTCTTGGAAAATAGTAAGCCTTAGGCTATGTGCCCACGTTGCAGAAATGAAGCAGAAAACTTCTGCTTTATTTCTGCATGTCCTCTCCCAGATAAAGTAAGCGGAATTCCGCACGCGTTTATCATGCGTTTATCGCGCGTTTTCGACATGTGGAATTGCCTTGCGTTTTTTATTGCATTGCAAAGGCAATTCCGCTTGCGGAAACGCAAAATTAATTGACATGCTGCGGATTTTTGTGCGCATCAAAAATGCTGCGGAAAAATCCGCAGCATGGGCATAGAACTTGCGGATTCCCCTTGGGGACCATGGGGGGGGCGGATTACCTAGCGTGTCACAAGCGTTTACGCTGCGGAAATTCCGCAGCATATACGCTTGTAAAACGCTACGTGGGCACATACCCTTAAGCAGACCCAGAGACCATGTGGGATTGTTTGGACTTTGTGGTATTCAGTCAGAGTGACGTAATGTACTTCCAGTGATATTCTTTCATTAAGGATTTTTTCATAATCCCTATATCTGAAAACCTCAGAGGGCATGTGTAAAAATTGTCCAGGAATGTTAACTTGCGACAGAATTGCATTGGCTTTCATTTGATAAAATTATATCATGTTTAGAGACATGAGTGAGCAGGTCCAAGTGCGTAAGTTCCAAAAAAGATAATGTAAGGACTCGCACGGACCATTTGTGTGCTCAAAAGGAAAATTGTTCCATATAGTATATATGATCCTTCGGCACAACTGTAGTAAATAAAATAAAAAGAAAGAGGATCCTTGGCCCCAACCAGCCAGGAATATCCAGCAAATGGCACGTCATGGTTTGGTATGAGCAACCTGTGACGGGGTGTGGGACGGAGCAGGCAGAGGCAGCAGGCTGATGAACAATCAAACAATCTTTATTGAGACTGGGAGAAAATAACACCAAACAAATATATGGTTCCTTAGAATCTTCAAGGTGGCTACACAAAAAAGGAAAAATCCGGGGGTGCCACGCGGTAATCTGATGCCAAAGAAAATGCAACAACAGTCTTAGACTAAGTCCTCAAATCCAGCAGGTTGGCAGCACATCACAATCCCACATGGCAACTGATCTCTAATTTCCAATAGTTCAACTGATCTCCAATCTCCAATAGGCCAATGGATCTCCAATAGTCCATACATGCAGAGGCATATCTAGGGGAGCAGATGGGGCATCTGCCCCAGGTGCAGCCAGCAGGAGGGCGCAGTCTGGCCAAAGTGTCTCCCCCGGTGGCTGCATTCTGCCATTCCCCAGACTGGGATATGGCCATTGTCTGAACAGGCTGTCAAGCTGACAGCCAGCTCAGAGAATGTGCAGCACGCCAGTTCCCAGTGATTGTACTCGCATTTTTCAGACGCGAGTTCAATTGAAGCTCTGACTCCTCCGGGTCAGAGCAACACCAGCAGTGTGATCAGGTCATGTGATCACACTGCTGACTTCACTCACCGGCATGCAGAGAGAAGAGCATCGGTGGTGGTAAGTGCTCCTGACTGTAGCTGAAAACCCCAAAGATTACACGGAAGGAGATTTAGTGTGGGGGTGTATATACTCGGTGAGTGGGGAATTTACTGTGAAGGTGTATATACTCTGTGTTGGGGTGTATTTACTGTGGGGATGTAAATACTCTGTGTTGGGGGGTATTTAATGTGAGGGTATATATACTTTGTGTGGGGGGGTATTTACTGTGGGGGTGTACATACTCTCTGTGTGTAGGGGGTTATTTACTGTACGCGTGTATATACTCTGTGTGAGGGGGTATTTACTGTAAGGGTTTATATACTCTGTGTGGGGAGATATTTATTGTGGGGGTGTAAATACGCTCTGTGTGTGTGCCTGGTGTATATACTCTATGTGTGGGGGTATATACCCTGTGTGGGGGCTATTTAGTGTGTTAGGGTATATACTGCTTGTGTGGGGGTCTATATTCTGTGGGGGGTATATACTGTGTGTGTTGTAGGTATATACTCTGTGTAGGGAGATATTTATTGTGGGGGTGTATATACTCTCTCTGTGTGTAGGTGGGGTATATACTCTATGTGTGGGGGTATATACCCTGTGTTGGGGGTATTTACTGTGTGGGGTGTATATACTGTTTGTGTGGGGGTATATACTCTGTGGGGGTATATACTGTGTGTATGGGAGGTATATACTTTGTGTAGGGGGTATTTTCTGTAGGGGTGTATTTACTCTGTGTGTGGGGGGTATTTACTGTGTGTGGGGGGATTTACTGTGTGGGGGAGATTTAGTATTACGGGTCTGGGTGGATTTACTGTGTGGGGGAGATTTAGTATAAAGGGTCTGGGGGGATTTACTGTGTGGGGCAGATTTAGTATAACGGGTCTGGGGAGGATTTACTGTGTGGGGGAGATTTAGTGTAATGGGGAAGATTTGAGGACACAAGTTTGGGGAGCAAAGAGACACAGTAGGTGCAGACACAGTATGGGGAGTGAAGGTGATGGGATGGGTGCGGACACAGTATGGGGAGTTGGGGGATGTGTGAGAAGGCAGTATGGAATGTGAGAGAGTAAATGTGTTAGGAGGGAGAAGGAAACGTGTAAGGAGACTATTGAGCGGAATAGTGCAAGGAGACAGTATGGGGAGAAAAGTGTGAGTGGGCACAGAATAGAGACTGAATAGTGTGGGAGGTAGAATGGGGGGGGGGGCAGTGTAAGGTCACAGCCATAAGGGGACAGTAACCCAAGAAGGAGGAGTGTGATGAGGGGTCACAGTATAGAAACTGGGCCCTGTAGGGGGGACACAGAGTGAGAGCACAGTGTGAAGAGGGGGCCCAGTATGGTAAGGAGAGGGCAGTGTGGAGGGCATGCATGATAAGAGGGACAGTGTGGGGTCATATTTTATTCAGGGTATATAGTGAGGTGCAATTATTTATTCAGGGGCTCAGTGTAGGGCAGATATTTTTATTCTGGAGCATTATAATGACACTGCTATCTTTAAGGGCATCGTGTGGAGATGTGCTGCAGAAGACCGGAGAAGATGGAAGTCTGCAGAGATGGGCTGTGGATGAGAAAAGTCATCATGGAGTCTGGACAAGATGAAGAAGAAAAGATAACGACTCCAGAGACAATGTCATCTATAAGGTACCTGGATGTAATTTTTTTTTGCGATACTGACTAATGCTCATCTGGGCAATAAAAATGAACAAAGCATATACAGAATGGGAGGAATAGAGCTAAGCAACAGTACATGTGAAAAAGACTTAGGTATACTAATAGATCATAGACTGAACATGAGTCAACAGTGTGATGCAGCAGCAAAAAAGGCAAATACAGTTCTTGCATGTATTAACAGAAGCATACAGTCTAGATCACGTGAAGTCATTATCGCACTTTACTCCTCTTTGGTCAGACCTCATCTGGAATACTGTGTCCAGTTTTGGGCACCACATTTTAAAAAAGACATTGACAAACTGGAGCAAGTTCAGAGAAGAGCGACCAGAATGGTGACCGGTCTGCAAACCATGTGTTATGAAGAACGGTTACAGGATTTGGGAATGTTTAGCTTGCGAAAAAGAAGACTGAGAGGAGACTTAATAGCTGTTTACAAATATCTCAAGGGCTGTCACATTGTAGAAGGATCATCTTTATTCTCATTTGCACAAGGAAAGACTAGAAGCAATGGGATGAAACTGAATGGGAGGAGACACAGATTAGATATTAGAAAAAACTTTTTGTCAGTTAGGGTGATCAATGAGTGGAACAGGCGGCCACGAGAGGTGGTGAGTTCTCCTTCAATGGACATCTTCAAACAGAGGCTGGACAGACATCTGTCTGAGATAATTTAGTGAATCCTGCTTTGAGCTGGGGGTTGGACCAGATGACCCAGGAGGTCCCTTCCAACTCTACCATTCTATGATTCATATTTTTATTTACTTTAGGAGCATTAAAGGAGTTTCCACATTTGTGCTGACTCTGCAGTCATTCTATGTGACTGCAGACTTCTGAAATCTCACAGTGCACGCTCTGCGCTACCAGGATTCTCTGGGCCGGCAATTTGCATACATGTGGTCTTGTGCCTACTAGATATGCATGGACTCACTCAATGAAAATGATATGAGCGAGGCCGGACATGTCTAGTCAGAATTTGACCAGAAGTATACAAATCTCATACTTGTGCAAGGGAGTATCCTAAAAGTGTGCAGTGCATGCACTGTGAGAATTCAGAAGCCTGCAGTCAACTAGAATGGCTGCAGACTTTCATCTCAAACCTGGAGAAGCCCTTCAGTTGTAAAATGAAGCCCTGTATACAATCCTAACAGGGGGTAATATACTCACTGTCTGGATTTAGCTCGGCTTGCTGTTTCCATCAGTCATCACATGGCCCCTTCACTCATATGCGATTTTCATACTGACAGTCATGTGACAACGAGCTTCTCTTCCTGCTTCTCTATTTTCCACTGAAAGTCAAAGAAAGTCCAGTTCTACTTTTGCTTTTGGGATATTCCTCCATTGGCCTCCAGCTAATTCAATGGTAATCCCAGGTCCTTGGTGTATTGCCTCTGGCTGAAACACTCTGGGATCCTCTATGGTGAGAAATGCCCCAGAATCACAAAAATTAAGAACTCTCCGACCGTCCACCACGACCTCCTGTAAGTGCTTTCTTTGATGATTAGAGGAACTCATGGCTGCGGCCCGCACCCCATAAACCCCTAATGGTCGAACATGGGTGTCTGAGTAATTAGGCAAGTCAACTTTGAGGGTTGACACCTCTTCCTCCATGGTATTTGGCTTTAAATAATTAATAAGCCAATTTGGTGCAAGGTCATTCCTCAATTGACCATGAGGGCAGGTGTCTAGGAGATGCCCAGGCTGCCCACATCGGTAACATCGGTGCTGTGTCACACTCCTTGCCATTTGCATTCTAGGAAAAGAGCTAAGGGAACTTGGAGGCTGATATTCCAGTGAAGGTGCATGAGGTGGTTGTTGGGGTTGAGGACGATTTCTCCACTGGATAGCTGGGCATGTGTCCTGCAGATGCCAGAGATGCCCACAACCATAACACCTGCGATCTACTATTTTCTCTCCTTGTCGCATTTCAGAGGATGAGGAAGGACTAGCTGAAAGGTGATTCATATGGATATCAACAGGAGTTGGTGGTGTAGTGGGACAGCAAACCTTGGGGACTGAAGGACAAGAGACCACCGGTGGTGGGGTGTTGACAGCTTTTTCTCCATCCACCAGTAGCTTTTTCCGCTGAGGCTTGATGGTGAAAACTAGTGATGAGCGAGCACTAAAATGCTCGGGTACTCGTTGCTCGGGTTGAGCAAATTGGAATACTCGGGTGCTCGACCCAAGCAACGAGCAAAATGTAAGTCTTTGGGAAACTCGAGCATTTTTCAGGCAGCTCCCCCTGGCGGTCTGCAGAGGGCCTAAAAATTGCCCAAGTCGATGGGAACAGTGCTCAAAAGACATGGGAACACCATGGGGAAGACCCCTGGAAGCATCTCTGACTCCCAGATCACTGCTGTCAGCAACGTGGTCAGAGTACTACGCCACTTTTACGGACTCACAATAAAACATACAAAAACGAAACCAAAATGGATTTTCCTGGGAAATATGTTAAGGAGCATCCTTTCCAGGGTAATGACTTGTATATAAGGCAAAATAAATAACCAAAAACAAAAATACTCCTCCACAACTTGGGCTATGTTCACACGTAGCGTTTTTGATGCGTTTTTGCACTTTTGAATTGCTTTCAACCAAGACAAATGCATTCACCAGGAAATGTCATTTTAACATTTTACAACCTTATCTGGCCATGTGGTGTGTGACACATCATCAGACACATGCATATAGTGCTGAAAAGACATGGGATTAGCATGGGGAAGACCTCGGAAAGCATCTCTGACTCCCAGGTCACTGCCTAAAAGTGTGTCTGTAAGGGGGAAGACAGACTGCGAGCACAGGAGTCAGGTGACTGAGAATCTGGGGGCGTGTCCAGAGTGAGAGCTGGGAGGTCAGGTGACCGGGGAACTGGTGGCGTGGCTAGAGAGAGGAAGAGACGAGGACGTTTGCGCGGAAAAGCGGAGCTGGGTCCTGCTCAGCAGAGCAGTGTGAGAGGGTCCAGGCTCCTGGCTACAGTACTTGGAGCAAGATCCGAGTGCAGTGGACTGGAGGAGTCAAGCCGACTAGAGGGAGAAGAGATGCAGGTTCCGTGGAGCCGAGCATGTGAGGTGTCGCGTTATGGGTTAGGTGCACAGCGGGTAAACCCGGAGACCTCCCGCTGCCACCAGAAGACGGAGCATTGTTTGGGCGGGGAAGCCTGAAGAAATCAACACTGGCTTCAGCTGGCAACTGCCTTGTGAGGAGCAAGAGTCAACTAAGTGAAAAAACCTTTCAATTACAACCGGTTCGACTCTGCTACATCTAGTGAAACTGTGAACGGTCAGTAATAGACTTCTACCTTCTACTTCCCTTGTTTTTCCCCCATATTTTCCCCTGATACTCCCTGCGTGGAGATTGACCCTGTTATGATAAACCTCTCCTGTTTATTAACCCCGTATTGGCTGCTCTGTGTTTCTGTGTCACTGCATCTAAATTACCTGTGTTACATTTGGCGTAGTCGGCAGGATGCAGTCTTTAGACACAGACACTGCAGATCAGTCCATCCTGGGAGCCCCTGGATCTAGCTTGCCGCTGGGGGGCTATGCTCAGCAATCTCCCAGAGTTCACTGGGGACAATATGATGCTGTGGGACTGGATTGAGAGAGTAAGAAGTATGTTACATATGCACCCGATGACCCCAGCTATGCAAGCCGAAATAGTCTTACTGGTCCTCGACGACGAGGCCCCACAATCCGTGATGCACCGCCCTCCCCATGACCGGGATACCGTAGAAAAAGTGGTGCGGATACTGGAGGAGATGCATGGGGATCCCACCAATGTAGGAGAGCTGAGCATACGGCTGTTTCACCAAGTGCAGCAGGAGGGGGAGTCTGTGACTCAGTATGTTAATGCCTTACAGAGGGTGCATGCCTATATCACTAGAAAAGACGACATGGGGAATTTGGGAATGGGTCCCCCTGACGTGATCTTAAGGGACCAGTTTGTGGCAGGCCTCAGGGATGTGGAGCTTAAGCAGGTCTTGCGTGAGCGCCAACCCACGTATGACTATTCTAGAAGTGGGGGCAGAGGCACGTGTGAGAGAGCAGGAGATGGGGGTGACAGCCCTGGCAGGGATGGTCCGCAGTAACGAGGTACCCACCCCGCCTGCAGCTGAACCGGAATGGGCTCGAGATATGCGAAAGGAGATACAGTAGATGCGGAATGAATGGTCCAGTCTCAAGAAGACCCTTGCCCCGACACCAGAGATACCCAGGTCGATTGCCCCAGTTATGGAAAGAATTGAATTCAGGTCCTGCCCTGCAGAAGAGTTCCATAGAGAAGAGAGGCACCCCTACACAGACAGAGACATGACCTGCTGGAAGTGTGGATGCGCAGGACATTACGCCAGGGGCTGTGCTAGCCGAGGGCGGCACCTGTCGTGCCATCCTTAAACTAGCGGGCTCCGTGTTTAGGGGACACAGCCCGGAGCCTCAGGAAGGGGAAAGAAAAAGAGGAAGTCCCAAGGACTTGGTTTCCACCAGCCCGACTGTCTCGGCCCAAATAAGAGGTCGGGCTGTTCACTGCCTGATTGACATGGGATCCCAGGTGACTACGATGACAGAAGCCTACTTTCAACAACGATTTCCAGAGATAGAGCGGCCCGAATGGGGACCAGTAATTAGACTCACGGATGCTAATCAATTACCCATCCCAGTCGCAGGGGTGGTGTGGATGAAGATCCGAGTGTGTGGAAAAGATGTGGGAAAAAAAGGAGTCGTCCTGGTCACAGGGGGACCCGGAAGTGGGCTCCCGGTGACCCTCGGAATGAATGTACTGAAAGAGATCGGGCAAATCCTGCTTAGTGAACTGAAGGAGATTCCTCTAGACCAGTGGGACCCGCGAACTCCCCAAAGGAGGGTCTTTCAACAACTAATCCGAGCTGCCCAGGCTCAGGAGACGTCGAGTGAAGGGAAGATCCTGGGGAAAATAATAGTGCCAGCAGCTACGGCGCTCACCTTACCGCCCGGACAAACTGTACTCATGTTACCCGCACGGGCCTGCACACCTCTTGAGGGGGTCGAAGTTCAGATAGAACCAACATCAATGGACAAAGTACCCACCGGACTCTTGGTGGCTCGGACACTGGCCACCGTCCAGGGTGGCAATGTTATAGTGCGGTGTGTTAATCTGGGCGAAGATGATCTCACACTCCCTCCCAGGGCGGAAATAGCCCAGATTCTGGGAATGCCAGAGAAGTTGGTGCGACCTGATGTGGTACAGCTGTTCGCTGTAAGAGGAGACCCCTGGACTCTGGCGCTCACCGTGCCGCCGGAATCCCACCGGGCTAGTGCGAAGGGGGGGGATGACGAATCCTAGAATGAATGCAGGCTGAATTGACGGGACTTACATCTCGACAGGTGCAGCAGGTTGAGGAGGTGCTGGAGCGGTACCAGGAAGTCTTTGCTCGCCATGAGGATGATTTTGGTTGCACCGAAGCCATTACCCATGAGATTCCCACAGGGAGCGCTACCCCAGTGCGGGAGAGTTACCGGCAGATACCTCCCCAGATGTATAAAGAGGTTAAGGAGATGCTAGCCCATATGTTACAGAATGGTGTGATACGGGAGAGTCAGAGTCTGTGGGCAGCCCTGATAGTCCTGGTCCGGAAGAAAGATGGGACCCTGCGGTTCTGTGTGGACTAGAGACGACTGAATGCCTGTACAGTACGGGACTCTTACCCACTACCCCGAATCGAAGAGTCCCTGTCAGCCTTAGGGAAGGCAAAATACTTCTCCTCCTTGGATCTGGCCAGTGGGTACTGGCAAGTGCCCGTGGCCAAACATGACCGTGCGAAGACGGCATTCATATTACCCATGGGACTGTTTAAGTTCAATTGGATGCCCTTCTCTGCTGGAGAGGTGCCTGGGCGATTTAAACTTCGAGGCGACATTGATTTACCTTGATGACATAATTGTCTATGTCGCCACCTTCGAGGAACACCTCCAGCGACAGGAGCAAGTACTGAGTCGCTTACAGAGTCATGGCCTAAAGTTGAAGCCCCAGAAGTGCCACCTGTTCCGCAAACAGATCGAATATCTCGGTCATACTTTGTCCGGTGAAGGAGTCAGGCCCACCTAGGAAAAGGTGGCCACCGTACAGGAGTGTCCTACCCCGAAGACAGTGAAGGACGTTCGGGCCTTCCTGGGACATGCCGGGTACTACCGAAGATTCGTGAAGAAATTCACTCGCATAGCCAACAGATTGCTGGAGCTACTTAAGGAGTGCCGGTGGGCTCCAAGAATCAGACGATTCGGTGGGGAAGCAGCCAGGAAGAGGCCTTCCATGCCCTAAAAATGGCCCTGACCGAGGCCCCAATACTTGCCTATGCAGATTTCTCCCAACCCTTCATACTACACACTGATGGGAGCCTACATGTTCTGGGAGCCGTGTTATCCCAAGTACAGGAGGGGAAAGAGTGCGTGATTGCGTACGCCAGCCGCTCCCTTCACGACTCCGAGAGGAACCCGGATAATTATAGCTCTTTCAAATTAAAGTTGCTGGCTCTGGTTTGGGCAATGACCGAGAAGTTTGCAGAGTATTTGTCCGGGTCCGAAGTACTGGTGAGAACAGATAACAACCCTGGTCCACCTGGAGAATGCAAAGTTATGGGCCCTGGAGCAGGGGTGAGTGGCTCGCATGGCCAGGTACCGGTATAAGACCGCTTACCGGCCTAAGGCAGAGAATACTCACACCGACGCCCTCTCCAGAGTGACATATGAATGGCCTGATCCTGACAGCAATGAAAATTTGGAGGCGGATGAGACCCCTAGCTTCCGAAGTTTTGTGGGACCGTTGGCCGCAGCGCAGGGACAGATTGGAGAGATGTCGGAAGAACAAGTGCTAGGGCGACCAAGAGATGACTGGATCCGACTTCAACAGACTGACAGAGAAGTTGCTCAATTACGTCAATGGTTGGCTTTGCGGCAAGTCCCCAGTCGAGAAGAGAGGAGTACCCTTTCCCCGGGAGCACTGAAAATGCTGGTGTGGCGCCCCTGAGGGTTCGACCGCCACAGGGATGCTGCACCTCTTTAATGGGGTGTGGTGTTCCTCCTTCGAGGTAAGAACGGTGCAATGGTCAGGACTCCACCTCCACATCCAACACCACACTTCTCCCACCAGAGGGGGCTAGTAGGCACTTCAGTGCTGCCCCTACTGGGAAGAAGGGAGACTGGGGAACCAAAAGATAGGGGGAACCATGTAGAAGGTGAGGGTGTAGGATTCACATTTTAGTGACACTTAATATTTCATATTTAATAAACAGCCATCTTGGGCTCATGGTTCTTTGATTGTGATCTCCATCCCTGAACGTGGCTTCTGGGTGAACCTGCAGCGGATGGAGACATAGCCCTCGTACCCTGGCCTTGAGTCGAGGGGCAGGTTGGAGTAAAAGAATGTCTCAAACCTGGTCAAGGACCATGGCCAAGAAGGCCTGGAGCTTAGGAGTGTAGCTTCACCGCAAAAGGATCCCAGGGGGATGCAGACGGAGCGGTATACGGCACATTTCCTCGCTATTCTGGCCTAGTCAAAGGGATTCTGGCTGTAAGAGGGGTACCGGCCCCCGACACCTGACTTTGCTACTCTACGTCCTAGTCAAGGAAGCCCGGCAGGCCCAGAGGATCCCACCGGGTAACGGAAGGAGTGGAACCGCCACCCGTACCCTTTTCCTGAGCGTAGTCCAGAGGGAGACCCGGCCTATCTACACACACAGACAGGAAAGGACTCGGTCTGAAGTCTAGGAACACTCTGGTGCGGGGTCCTGATTAAACCCTGGAATTACTCGGAGGTTGTCGGACCCCCGTCCCCGGTGACCGCAGAACTCCGTGAGGAGCAGGGAGAAGCCTTGCAGCTGTACTCTTCACCGTGAGTAAAAGCCCTGGAAGTCAACCCCTATGGCCTCCGGACTCTTTGTTTCTGCACCGCACCACGTAGCACCAGACCTCCTACACTACAACTCCTTCCATCCTTGTCTCTGCCCTGAGGCCCTGCTCTGCCTGTGGGGAGTAGTATCAACGACGGCTGCCACAACATCCCGCCTCAGAGGACTGCAGCAGTGCTGGTGGCCTTCACCAGGTACCACAGGTGGCGTAGTCGATAGAACCACTCAACCCGTAAGCCCGTACCACCTTCTTTTTAAAGTGTGACGGCCCTGGGCACGTACCGGGTCCAGGCCATGACTGCTCCCCCCAACATCTGACCCAGTCCCGAGTACCCCATTTGCCAGGGAGGGCTGTGAGCGTCACACTGGGACAATGGGAGAGACTGTGTTTGCGAGACGGGCTGCTGTACCGACGGGTGCAGCTACTGCGAGAGTTCGGGACCACCCGGCAAGTGGTGATCCCAGAGAAGTTAATCAGAGTAGTGGCTAAGGAGGCTCATGAACGAGGGGCTCACTTCGGACCAGAGAAGATGTTTCAGTGGTTGCAGAGGCTGGTGTATCATCCCCGACTGCGAGCAACAATAGAAGACACTTGTCGAAGATGTTGGAGCTGTGAGCTGGTTAAGCCCCCGGAGCAGCGGGTCCCCATACAAACTATTGTAACTTCTACCCCCTTGGAGGTGCTGATGATCGACTATTTGACTGTTGGACCGGTGCATCTCGGGTATGAACATTGCCTGGTAATGACAGACCACTTCACAAAGTTTGCTGTTTACTGTTACTTTTTACAACAGAGTACTTTATACGTTTGTTTTACTGTGTCTTTGTGTGTTTCAGTCTTTTGGTGGTGTGAACACAGTCCTACAGACTTGTTCACTGTGTGCATGGCCCATGTGTTTGTATTTACTTCAAATTGTTTATAGCTTTTGCTAGATCAGGGAGGTCTCCACCCCTCCCTTGTGGGCCATGCACATAAAATGCCGTCCTCTGCAGCGTGTCCACATGGACATTACATGTTAGATCTTCTCATATAGGTACCATACACATGATCAGTTTTTAAATACATCAGATAGGGACTGCTCTGATCTGGGTTACCTTGACGTTGGTAGAGCTGCTTAGTATACATTTTTTGCAAAAAACGTGTCAACAAAATACCCTGTTTTTTATCACCTTTTTACTAGCACTTGCTGTTTACTGTTACTTTTTACAACAGAGTATTTTTATACGTTTGTTTGACTGTGTCTTTGTGTGTTTCAGTCTTTTAGTGGTATGAACACTGTCCTACAGACTTGTTCACTGTGTGCATGGCCCATGTGTTTGTATTTAATTCAATTTGTTTCTTGCTTTTGCAAGATCAGGGAGGTCTCCACCCCTCTCTTGTGGGCCATGCACATAAAATGCCGTCCTTTGCAGTGTGTCCACATGGACATTACCTGTTAGATCTTCTCATATAGGTACCATACACATGATCAGTGTGTGTCTTTGTGTGTTTCAGTCTTTTGGTGGTGTGAACACTGTCCTACAGACTTGTTCACTGTGTGCATAGCCCATGTGTTTGTATTCACTTCACAAAGTTTGCGGTAGTGACCCTGACCAGGGACCAGACCGCCGAGTCAGCTGCGCAGGCCATCTGCCAAGACTTCATTTGGGTGTACGGCTGCCCAAAGAGGATTCATTCCGATCAAGGCGCCTGCTTCCAAGGCCGGGTGATGGAAGAGCTGCACCGGTTGTACAAGATTGAGAAGTCATGGACTACTCCTTACCACCCTCAAGGAAATGGGGCCTGTGAATGGGCCTGTTGCCCCAAGCCACGATGTGGACGAAGAAGAGTTGTTGATTGTACCTCCGAGCCCCAGCACTCGATTACCTGCAGTCCCCAGTGCAGGCGGCGAGGGAACAACATCGTTTGAAGCCACCGGGCAGGCGGAGATTGGAAATCCAAGTGACCCTGCACCCCCCATCGGTCAAACTGAGTTACGTCTGTCAGATCGGACAACAGCAAGCGTGCTTCCTCACTGTTAAGAAAAAGATCAATTCATATGGTACCGTATCGGTCCAGGAAGTCCAATAATGTGAACGTTTGATGAAGGAACTCTTGCCCGTTGAATGGCGAGTTAAAGGAGAGCGGGGATGGAAGAGGGAAGACCGGGGTGTAAGTACTTTGAGAGCAAGGGATCCAGAAATGCCAGGGCCGTGCCTCTGGTTGCAGGGGGAAGACAGACTGCGAGCACAGGAGTCAGGTGACTGGGAAGCTGGGGGCGTGTCCAGAGTGAGAGCTGGGAGGTCAGGTGACCGGGGAATTGGTGGCGTGGCTAGAGAGTAGAAGAGACGAGGATGTTTGCGTGGAAAAGCGGAGTTGGGTCCTGCTCAGCAGAGCAGTGTGAGAGGGTCCAGGCTCCTGGCTACAGTACTTGGAGCAAGATCCGAGTGCAGTGGACCGGAGGAGTCAAGCCGACTAGAGGGAGAAGAGACGCAGCTTCCGTGGAGCCGAGCACGTGAGGTGCCAGGTTATGGGCTATTGGCTCAGCGGGTAAAACGGGAGACCGCCCGCTACCGCCAGAAGACGGAGCATTGTTATGGCGGGGAAGCCTGAAGAAATCAACACTGGCTTCAGCTGGCAACTGCCTTGTGAGGAGCAAGAGTCAGCTAAGTGAAAAAACTGTCGATTACAACTGGTTCGACTCTGCTACATCTAGTTAAACTGTGAACTGTCAGTAATAGACTTTTACCTTCTACTTCCCTTGTTTTTCCCCCATATTTTCCCCTGATACTCCCTGCATGGAGATTGACCCTGTTATCATCCCTGTATTGGCTGCTCTGTGTTTCTGTGCCACTGCATCTAAAGTACCTATGTTACATGCCCATTATAAGTGATCCTTGGCGCATGCGAAGATGCCTCCCGCCATGCACCTGTCGTTGCAGACTTGCAACAATCACCAACCACGTCCTTGTCCCACTGCAGCGCTCAGTTGTCCCTACCCCATTCCTTGGAATGCAAGTGCAAGTATGCAGGCAGCCACCCACCCAACCACAGGCTGCAATACTATACTGCCAAATTTTTGACAGCTGCTTGCACTTGAAATGTGTTTTTTTAGGCTCGTGGAGGCGGAAGCTTTTCACAACCTCATGCCAGTGGCGGCCGGGTGTCCATACTCGGTCCCCAGCCGCCACTATATTTCCAGGTATCGCCTCTGCCTTCCACAAGCAAGGGTCCCACAACTAGAGATGAGCGATGTTCGACTAGAACTGTTCGCCAATCTCAAAATTCGAGCTGTTTTGGGCGGTGTTTGAGTCCTTCGACGAACGCGAACGATTTGCAAAAAATTTGGCTGTTCGAGGTTATGTTCGATAACTGTTCGTGCACCAAAAGCGTAACTGGATTTTTTCACATCATTCAGGGAGTGTCTGCCACTCACTGTAATGTCACAGCCATGGTAGTTGTGGCATTACAGTGGTTGCCCAAATCGATGGGAACAGTGCTCACAGTGAAACATGAAAAGCTGGCAATTCAGCAGCGGCATACACCGGTACCTGACAATTTAGAACAGAAAGAATGGAACATCACACATAGATTAGATAGATAGAAACATGTCAGTCACATATATAAGAAGTACAGTGACAGTGTTGGTTACTGTACTTGTCATTTAGTGTGAAAGGATTTATTAAGAAAAATAATAGTGTTTTCATGCACCGTCTCTTTAAAAAAGCCGACAGGCAATTCAGCATCGGTACCCTACAATTTATAACAGGAAGAATAGAGCATCACGCATAGATTAGATAGATAGAAACACGTCAGTCACATATATAATAAGTACAGTGATAGTGTTGATTACTGTACTTATCATTTAGTGTTAAAATAAAGGATTTATTTAAAAAAAAATTAGCGTGGGGTTTCCCGTAATTTTAGTCTCTAGCGGAGGTTAAGTAGACGGCTGGGGCAAATGTTTGAAGCCTGGTAAGGGGGTAATACCCACGGAGCTTCCCAGGCTACTAATATCAGCCCCCAGATGAATACCTAGCCTTTACTAGCTATTAAAATGGGGGACCCCCCAAAAAATGACATGGGGTCCCCCCCTATTTTAATAGCTAGCAAAGGCTAGGCAGACAGCTGGGGGCTGATATTAATAGCCCAGGAAGGGTGCCATGAATATTGGACCCCTCCCAGGCTAGAAACACCAGCTGTCAGCCACCCCAGAAATGGCGCATCCATAGGATGTGCCAATTCTGGCACTTAGCCTCGCTCTTCCCACTGCCCTGTAGCGGTGGCAGTGGGGTAATAGGGCTGGGGTTGATGTCAGCTTATAATGCCAGCTGACATCAAGCCCAGGTTAGTAATGGAGAGTCGTCTATAAGACACCCCCATTACTAACCCCATAGTCAAAGTTAAAAAAAACACAAACACGCAAAATAAAGTCCTTTAATTGAAATAAACACACAATTCTTTATTGTTCTAAATTAAACCATACTTACCATCACGCCCATTCCAGCTGAAGCCAATGTCTTCTGCAATAAAAGTAAAATAATAAACCAACATCATCCTTACCTTTCCATGGTTCCCAGGACGGCTCCCGCTCTACTACATTCACATGGCAGGCTGGATCGTAGCAGGACACTGCCATCCAGCTTGCCATGCCGCAGAAACTGAGAAGCGCAGGCATGCTTGCGCTCCTCAGTGTCTGGCTCTGACGACATTCAGATGAGCCGAGTTCATGTCCAATGAACTCGGCTCACCTCATACATGTCACTGACAGTGTGGGAAAATTCTCCTGCGCTTGCGGTGAGCGTGAGAGGATTCTCCTGCACTCACGGCAAGCGCAGGAGAATTTTCCCAGGCGGTCAGTGACGTGCATGAGGTGAGCTGAGTTCATTGGAGATGAATTTGGCTCATCTGTATCCCGTCACAGCCATCCAGATTTTTCAGAGGGACTCTGAAAATCATAAAGCCTATTTTTACAGGGACATCAGACGGCCCTTTCTATTCTTAAAAGGCCAGCAGTCGGCCCTAGCTATTGTTAGAGAGCCATCAGCCGGCTATGCATTGTTATTCCCATTATTAACAAGTGGGTCTCCTAAACTGTAAATGCGTATCCAGTGATTGCTAGAGCTGCCAAAAATGTGGACGTAACCCAATACCCCTTTGAAGAGACATAGAGGAGGGTCTCAGTAAAAAAAATGTTCCCATTATAAAGTGGTAATGCCCATGCTGTGACTGTAAGGGCTGCCAAAATTTGGGAAAAACCCCACTAAGAATTTAAAGACACACAGAGCAGGGCCACAGTAACAAGGTTCGACATGTTCCCATTAGAAAGGAGAGGGTCTGCTATACAGTTGTAGGGTATGCAGTGAGTCCAACGGCTGACCAATTTTAGGAAAAACCCCACTAAGAATTTAAAGACACATGGAGAAGGGCCACAGTAACAAGTACGACATATTCCAATTAGAAAGGAGAGGGTCTGCTCTATAGTTATAGGGTATGCAGTGAGTCCAACGGCTGACCAATTTTAGGAAAAACCCCACTAAGAATTTAAAGACACACGGAGCAGGGCCACAGTAACAAGGTACGACATGTTCCCATTAGAAAGGAGAGGGTCTGCTACACAGTTATAGGGTATGCAGTGAGTTCAACGGCTGACCAATTTTAGGAAAAACCCCACTAAGGATTTAAAGACACACGGAGCAGGGCCACAGTAACAAGTACGACATGTTCCCATTAGGAAGGAGAGGGTCTGCTATACAGTTATAGAGTATGCAGTGAGTCCAACTGCTGACCAATTTTAGGAAAAACCCCACAAAGAATTTAAAGACACACGGAGCAGGGCCACAGTAACAAGGTACGACATGTTCCCATTAGAAAGGAGAGGGTCTGCTATACAGTTATAGGGTATGCAGTGAGTCCAACGGCTGACTAATTTTAGGAAAAACCCCACAAAGAATTTAAAGACACACGGAGCAGGGCCACAGTAACAAGGTACGACATGTTCCCATTAGAAAGGAGAGGGTCTGCTACACAGTTATAGGGTATGCAGTGAGTTCAACGGCTGACCAATTTTAGGAAAAACCCCACAAAGAATTTAAAGACACACGGAGCAGGGCCACAGTAACAAGGTACGACATGTTCCCATTAGAAAGGAGAGGGTCTGCTATACAGTTATAGGATATGCAGTGAGTCCAACGGCTGACTAATTTTAGGAAAAACCCCACTAAGAATTTAAAGACACACAGAGCAAGGTCACAGTAATGACAAATTCCCATTAGAAAGGAGAGAGTCTCCCATAGTGTTGGCCTATGCAGTGAATGCAAGGGCTGCCAAAAATTTGAGGCACTTCAATGCCCCTTGGAAGAGATGTGGAGGAGGGCCTCATAAAAAAATGTTCCCGTTAGAAAGGAGCGGGCCTCCTATACTTGTAATGCCCATGCACTAATTGTATGGGCTGACAAACATTTACCCCTGGGGGGTATACATGAACATACTGTATAAAAAAAAATTTTCACTAGTGTTGAGCGAACATGCTCGACACTGCTCGGTACTCGCCCGAGCATCACGCTACTCGGGATGTTCGGCGAGCACCGAGCATTTCCAGGTTACTCGGGCGGGAGCTCGGGTCTCCGCCCTGCATGTTTGGCGCTCTTTACAGAGCCAATGAACATGCAGGGATTGCCAGCCAGTCACTGTAATGCCGCAGCCATGTTGTTTGTGGGCATTACAGTGATTGGCTGGCCGCACAGCGTCACCTCGAGTATTTAAAACCGGGCGCCGCCATCTTGGACACAGTCGCTCTGGATCAGACAGTGTAGGGACAGCGCTGCTGATTTAGGGAGAGATATATCCTGCAAAATAGTTAGTGTAGGGTCTGTAAAGGCTGCCAGATCAAACAAACAGTCCTTCTCAGGACTAATATCCATCCCAGGTATATCAGGCAGGCAGGCAGGCTGTATAGGAGACGCAGTGGTTATACCAGCAAACGCTGCATTACAGTCCTGTGTGCTGCTCCTGTTGCTGAAATTGCTGGACTTAGCTCCAGGTCCCAGGGGCCAGGAAAAATCCTTTTTTTTTTATCTAAATCCTCTTTTTTTTTCCTCCTTCACAATGTACAAATACCCATCTTATTAACCTTTTGGTGCCCCCCCCCCCCCCCAAAAAAAAGTGTGCCTCTGATTTTTCAGACACAAATATATCTGTTGAAAATAGTCTGGTGTAGGCCAGAGAAATAGAAGTGTGGTTTTGCAGTTCCACGGTACAAACCTCTGTATTATCCACTTTTGGGCCATTTGTATCTAAAAAAAACAGTTTGAGTGTGTCGCTCACTGTTCAGCCGCAAATATATATATATTTTAAAAAGCCTGGTATACACCAGTAAATTATTACTGTGGTTTTGATGTTCCACAGTAAAACATCTCTATTATCCTGTTTTTGGCATTTTTTGCTGTATAAAAATAATAATAGTGTCTCCCTGATTTTTCAGACACAAATATATCTGTTGAAAATAGTCTGGTGTAGGCCAGAGAGACAGAAGTGTGCTTTTGCTGTTCCACGGTAAAAAATCTCTATTATCCTGCTTTTTGCATTTTTTGCTGTAAAAAAAAAAAATAGTGTCTCCCTGATTTTTCAGACACAAATATATCTGTTAAAAATAGTCTGGTGTAGGCCCGAGAAATACAAGTGTGGTTTTGCAGTTCCACGGTACAAACCTCTGTATTATCCACTTTTGGGCCATTTGTATCTAAAAAAAACAGTTTGAGTGTGTCGCTCACTGTTCAGCCGCAAATATATATATATTTTAAAAAACCTGGTATACACCAGTAAATTATTACTATGGTTTTGATGTTCCACGGTAAAACATCTCTATTATCCTGTTTTTGGCATTTTTTGCTGTATAAAAATAATAATAGTGTCTCCCTGATTTTTCAGACACAAATATATCTGTTGAAAATAGTCTGGTGTAGGCCCGAGAAATACAAGTATGGTTTTGCAGTTCCACGGTACAAACCTCTGTATTATCCACTTTTGGGCCATTTGTATCTAAAAAAAACAGTTTGAGTGTGTCGCTCACTGTTCAGCCGCAAATATATATATATTTTAAAAAGCCTGGTATACACCAGTAAATTATTACTGTGGTTTTGATGTTCCACGGTAAAACATCTCTATTATCCTGTTTTTGGCATTTTTTGCTGTATAAAAATAATAATAGTTTCTCCCTGATTTTTCAGACACAAATATATCTGTTGAAAATAGTCTGGTGTAGGCCAGAGAGACAGAAGTGTGCTTTTGCTGTTCCAAAGTAAAAAATCTCTATTATCCTGCTTTTTGCATTTTTTGCTGTAAAAAAAAAAAAAAAATAGTGTCTCCCTGATTTTTCAGACAAAAATATATCTGTTGAAAATAGTCTGGTGTAGGCCCGAGAAATACAAGTGTGGTTTTGCAGTTCCATGGTACAAACCTCTGTATTATCCACTTTTGGGCCATTTGTATCTAAAAAAAACAGTTTGAGTGTGTCGCTCACTGTTCAGCCGCAAATATATATATATTTTAAAAAGCCTGGTATACACCAGTAAATTATAACTGTGGTTTTGCTGTTCCACGGTAAAAAATCTCTATTATTCAAGTTTTGGTAGTTTTTTCCGTAAAGAAAAACAGTAGTGTCTCCTGACTGTTGTGACACAAAAATATATCTGTTGAAAATAGTCTTGTGTAGGCCCGACATCCCAGTGTGGTTTCGCAGTTCCACGAGTCAAATCGCTGTACTATCCAGTTTTGGGCCTTTGGTATCTAAAAAAAAAGCAGTTTGAGTGTGTCGCTCACTGTTCAGTCGCAAATATCTCTATTTAAAAAAGTGTGGTATACCCCAGTAAACAATAACTGTGGTTTTCCTCTTCCACGGTTCTAATCTACTCTTTATTACCCTTTTTCCATTGATAGTGCAAGTGTAAGCTATTTTACTTCATTTACAATGGGCAAGGCGCGTGGCAAGGGACGTGGAAGTGGACGTTCTGGTGATGGTTCGTGCAGAGGACGGGGCCGTAGCCAAGGTGAAAATGTGCCACAACCAACAGCCACATCTTCTCGCTCCCACTTCTTGACCGAATTACTAGGGAAGCACAGAACAACACCAGTATTGAGAACTGATCAGTGTGAACAGGTTATTAATTGGATAGCAGACAATAATTCCAGTTACCTGGGCACCACCACTTCCGGTCTGTCTTCCACACGGTCAACTCTTAGTAGCCGTGAGTCTCGACCGCATTCTCCTCCTCACCCTGATGCTCCTTCCTCCCACCATGCCGAGTGTCGTCAGACAGCAAGTGATCCCACACTTGGACACTCTGAAGTGCTGTTCACTGGTCCATTTCCAGATTTGGGCCCCTCGCCGGATACGCTTGAAGTGGTGGAAGAGGAGATCCCATGTTGCGATGCCCAAATATTTGAACAGCCACGGCCACAGGAAGTCGACGTTGGCAATCTGTCACAAGAGGTGGACGATGACGAGACACAATTGCCAGGAAGTGAGGAGGAGGATCGTGGTGCGCAAGTGGAAGAGGAGGAGGTGGTGGATGATCTAGTAACTGACCCAACGTGGAAGGAGGACATGCAGAGTGAGGCCAGCAGCACACAGGGGGAGGGAGGCAGAGTACCCCAACAGGCAGGAAGAAGCAATGTGGTGGCCGCAGACAGAAGGCAGGCAACCGTTCCCTGTAACACCAACACGAGGGACGTTGCCAGTACAAGCGGTAGGTCTTCCAGAGTCTGGAATTTTTTTAAAGACTCTGCTGAAAACCCCAAAAAGGCCATATGTTCCACCTGCCATGCCAGCATCAGCAGGGGTGACAAAACCACCAGCCTGACCACCACCAGCATGATCAGGCACATGGCAGCAAAGCACCCGACTTTGTGGGGCGAAAACCAGGGTCCACGACCAGTGTCAGCAGGTGTCACCACTGCTTCTTCCACTATTGTGCGTGCAATAGAACCCCCTGTTGTGTGTGCAAGGCAATCCCCTGTCCATACTGCATGTAAAGATGCCCCCTCCTCTCAGTCTTCACTTGTTATGGCAGTTTCTCAAGAAACAGCATCAACGTCCATGTCCACGTCCCACTGCAGCGTTCAATTGTCCATATCCCAGACCTTTGAACGAAAGCGGAAATTCGCAGCTAACGCCCCACAGGCCACAGTCCTAAATTCGCACATTTCACGACTGCTTGCATTGGAAATGCTACCTTTTAGGCTGGTGGAGATGGAATCCTTCTGCAATCTTATCGCGGTAGCCGTCCCTCGGTACTCGGTCCCCAGCCGACACTATTTTGCCCGGTGTGCCATCCCCGCACTACACAAGCACGTGTCCCAAAGCATCTGCCGTGCCCTGAACAACACAGTTACTGGGAGAGTCCACCTGACAACGGACACGTGGACAAGTGCTTGTGGCCAGGGACGGTACATCTCTCTGACGGCACACTGGGTAAACATAGTGGAAGCCGGGACCCAGTCGGACCTTGGGACGGAACACATCCTCCCCACACCGAGGATTGCGGGCCCTATGTCAGTCAGAGTTGCCCCCACAGTGTACAGCTCCTGCGCATCCTCCTCCTCCTCCTCCTCCTCATGTTCAGCCTCCATCTCAGATATCACCACATCAGTTACAAGCTGGAAGCATTGCAGTACTGCCTCCGCCAAGCCGCAACAGGCTGTGCTGAAACTCATAAGCTTAGGTGATAAACCTCACACTGCTTGTGAGTTGTGGACAGCTGTGAAAGAGCAGGCAGATCTGTGGCTGAGACCGCTGAACCTACATCCCGGCATGGTCGTGTGTGACAATGGCCGTAACCTGGTGACGGCTCTGAGGCGAGGTGAGATCACACACGTACCATGCCTGGCTCATGTGCTTAACCTCATGGTTCAGCGGTTTCTTAAATCGTACCCCGAGTTGCCAGATCTGCTCGTGAAAGTACGCCGCCTGTCAGCTCATTTTCGCAAGTCGGCTACAGCTTCCGCCGCCCTTGCTGTGTTGCAGCAGCGTTTGCAGCTTCCGGCACACCGACTGGTGTGTGATGTCCCCACACGTTGGAACTCTACCCTCCACATGTTGCAAAGGATTTGTGAGCAGAAGAGAGCAGTTGTGGAGTACCAGCTGCAACAAGGCCGTCGATATTCAGGTCAGACTCCACACATAAGACCTCAGGAGTGGACCTGGATGTCTGACATATGTACCATCCTGACAAACTTTGAGGAGGCCACCAAGATGGTGAGTGGCGATGACGCCATCATTAGTGTCAGCATCCCACTTGTCTGTCTTTTGCAACGCTCTCTGCAGAGAATTAAAGAGGAGGCATTGCAGCCAGAGTATGATGAGATGGATCAAGAAGCCGTAGCGGGCGATTACACACAGCCCAGCCTCATCTCATCCCAACGTGCATTGGGGGACAATGAGGGAGAGGAGGAGGAGGAGGAAGAACAGGAGCTGCTATCATGCGTTGTAGACGGGAGTACCTGTACAAGTGTCATACCGTCGGTTCAGCGTGGGTGGCCTGAGGACAGGGGGGAGGAGGAAGAGGAGGAGGAGGAGGAGAGCATGGTCAGTCGTCATCTTGGTGAGGACACGGAAATCTTGCCCGTTACCAGTCTGGCACGCATGGCTGACTTTATGTTACGCTGCCTTAACCGTGACCCTCGCGTTGTCAAAATGTTGGGTGACAGTCATTACTGGTTGGTGACACTTGTAGACCCCCGCTACAAGGAGAACTTTCACTCTCTTATTCCTGAGGTGGAGAGGTCTACAAAAATGGGGCAATACCAGAAGGCCCTTGCTGCAGAACTCTTAAAAAAATTCCCATTTGAACACGCTAGCGGCAGAGGTCACAGTTCGTTGCCCAACCAAGGCGTACAGGCGAGAGAGATGCAACTCCAATCCAGCAGAGGCAGGGGAACACTGTCAACGTTCTGTGACAGTTTTCTGACACCCGCCCAGCTTACAGGCCCTGAGGCGCGGGGTACTCTCACAAGGAGTGGAAAGTTTCAAAAGATGGTGAGGGAGTACCTTGCCGATCGTACCAGCGTCCTCCGTAATTCCTCTGTGCCTTTTAATTATTGGGTATCCAAGCTGGACACTTGGAATGAACTCGCTCTGTACGCCTTGGAGGTCCTGGCCTGCCCTGCCGCTAGCGTGCTATCGGAGCGTGTTTTTAGTGCCGCTGGGGGAATTATAACTGATAAGCTCACTTGCCTGTCAACTGACAATGCTGACAAGCTGACCCTTATCAAAATGAACAAGGGCTGGATTGGGCCAGACTTCTCATCACCACCAAATGACAGCAGAGTAACATAAAGTCAAATCCACTGTGTTATTTCGGGAGGTGTATTCACATGCACCGCTTCACACCCACACATGGGTATACGCTTCCTCGTTTCAGCTGTTTAATCTTCTTCTCCTTATCCTCAGCCTCCACCACCACTATACCACCAGGGTGCCAGCATTGCAAGTTCCTCTGTCCTTATTTTTGGCAGCTTTTGCTTGCAAGGCATAAGCAAATACTATGGGACACCCACTCCCCAATAATGGGACTTTTGTTTGTAATATGCTGTACTGCATGGCTCTTGTAAGGGGCATTGCAAGTTGCTCCGTCCTAATTTTTGGCAGCTTTTGCTGGGAAAGCATAAGCAAATACTATGGGACACCCACTCCCCAATAATGGGACTTATGTTTGTAATATGCTGTACTGCATGGCTCTTGTAAGGGGCATTGCAAGTTGCTCCGTTCTAATTTTTGGCAGCTTTTGCTGGGAAAGCATAAGCAAATACTATGGGACACCCACTCCCCAATAATGGGACTTATGTTTGTAATATGCTGTACTGCATGGCTCTTGTAAGGGGCATTGCAAGTTGCTCCGTCCTAATTTTTGGCAGCTTTTGCTGGGAAAGCATAAGCAAATACTATGGGACACCCACTCCCCAATAATGGGACTTATGTTTGTAATATGCTGTACTGCATGGCTCTTGTAAGGGGCATTGCAAGTTGCTCCGTCCTAATTTTTGGCAGCTTTTGCTGGGAAAGCATAAGCAAATACTATGGGACACCCACTCCCCAATAATGGGACTTATGTTTGTAATATGCTGTACTGCATGGCTCTTGTAAGGGGCATTGCAAGTTGCTCCGTCCTAATTTTTGGCAACTTTTGCTTGGAAAGCATAAGCAAATACCATGGGACACCCACTCCCCAATAATGGGACTTATGTTTGTAATATGCTGTACTGCATGTGACACGCCCCCTGGGCCGTGTGTACACGTGTGTGGGATACCCGGTGCCGGGTCTCTGGGGTCTGTAGTCTCCGTGGCGGTGACCCGATCCCGTGGCTCAGGCTGGTCAAACCAGTGGCAGTCTTTCTTAGGTTTTGAGGTTAATTGTCCAACTGCGCCACCCGTGGATTGCGGTCAGGGAGTACCACCGCTGCGAGGCAGACCGCTGAGGCTGGTGCTGTGTGCGCAGCATAGAATGGGATAACTCCCCTCGGGAGGAGTATAGCCTCAGGGCAGTGAGTGTGGATGATGGGGGTGATGGTGCACGAGCGCAGCAGGAATGACTCAGAGTCTTTGCAGTGCAGTTCAGGGTCTTTACTGATGATTATAAGGTAGACCCTCCCGGGAGTACTGGCTAGCATAAGAGGCCTGGTCAGTCTGTGAGCAAGCAGGAGTTCCCCTGGCCAGGTGGAGTTGTAGACCTCCCCGTCTGTCTGCACTCTTCCTGGCTACCTTGCTGTAAGCGGGTAGAAGTAGCCCACGTCCCTGAGTGTACCGTGTAGTGCTCACCCGTATGGCTGGTGACTTAGGGCCTTCTGTTAGCCTCCGCTCCACGACGGCGGTGCTGGTCCCTTGCTTGTGACTGAGCCTCCGGACTTCTATGGCCAGAGGACCTGAAATCCCCTGCCGGCTGGTTTCAGCTGCTGGATATATAAGTCCTCACAGCTTCGAACTCCTGTGTCCGGTTCCTATTGTCTTCTGCCAGGGCGAGCTCTGCTCAGCTTCCAGCCCCTGGTCTTTAGCTCCTAGCTCCTACAAAGCTCCTTGCTGTTAATTTCCCTTGCTCTCACTCTGACTCTGACTGTTCTCTGACTCAATGAACCCCCCCCCCAGATCCAGTTTATAAGGGCAGAATTCTCCCCTCCCAGGATTGGGGCAGGAGGATGTTGCATGTTTAAGGGATCCTGACCAGGAAACCTCCCACTTGCTCTCCGACGTAATATCTCTATTACTATGGTGACCAGACCCCTGGGGTGCCACACATGGCTCTTGTAAGGGGCATTGCAGTTCCTCATAATTTTTGGAAAGCCTTCCATTCACTGCTTAGGCCAACAGTGCACGGGAGACCCAGTTGCTATAAATGGAAAAAAAGGTTTAGTTAACGCCCTCTGACCTCCATGTCATTTCCAAGGGGCATTGGAGTGGCTCGAAATTTTTGGTAGGCATTGCACTCACTGTATGCCCTATAACTGTGTAGCCGAACCGCTCCTTTTGTTACAGAAACATATCCTACAAGACATATCTGGTTGACTGGCCTGATATTGATGTGAATGGTCCCTGTTCCTCCTGCTCTTTCTCCTTTCCCACTACCTCATTCATCATTTATCACCTGATGCTTTGTTTTAATGGGAGTCATAGAACTTGGATAGTAGCAGGAAAACATCCAGCAATCCTCGGAGGAGGTAGGATATGCGCAAAAACGCTGACCACCTCAGGCCTAGCCGCTACTACATACATGCGCTTGCATTACAACAAAACAAAGCAGATGCTAACTTCTATCATCCTCATCATGCTCCTCACCTTGGCACTCTCAACTCCCCTGATGGAGAAGCCAGGGCCCACCGGAGGAGTCTGATAGTCCGGTGGGCTCGGACAATGCTGCCCTAAAGCAGGCCAGGCTAAGAAAAGTGTGGGAAAGGTTACCGGGACAAATAGGGTTGGCTGGGGACCGAGTATGACACCCGGCCACCCCCTGGAGGCTGGGGAGCAAGCGGGGACACCCGGCCACCAGGCGGCTGGGGACTGAGTATGGATACCAGGCCGCCGACACAGCCATGGCGTGGTGGCCAGATTCCGCCTCCACATGCCTAAAAGGCCCAATTTAAAGTGCAAGCAAGCAAGCAGTATGGTATTGCAGCCTGGGGGTGGGTGGGTGGCAGGCTGCATACTTGAGCTTGTATTGCAAGGAATGGGGGAGGTACAATTGAACACTGCCCTGGGACTAGAACTTGCATGGGGATAGTTGCAAGTCTGCATCTTCTGATGCGGTAAGGATCACTAATGATGGGCACACTTTTAGACAGTGACCTGGGAGTCAGAGATGCTTCCAGCGGTCTTCCCCATGCTGTTCCCTTGTCTTTTCAGCACTTTATGCATGTGTCACACAGCACATGGCCAGATAAGGTTGTAAAATGTTAAAATGACATTTCACGGTGAATGCATTTGTCATAGTTGAAAGCAATACAAAAGTGCAAAAACGCATAAAAAATGCTACTTGTGAACATAGCCGAAGGTGTGGAGGAGTATTTTTGTTTTTGGTCATTTATTTTAACTTATACACAAGTCTTTTCCCTGGAAAGGATGTTCCTTAACATATTTCACAGGAAAAAAGTTTCACTTTCGTTTTTGAACGTTTTATTGTGAGCCCGTAAAAGTGGCTTAATACCTCTGACCACGTTGTTGACAGCAGTGACCTGGGGGTCAGAAATGCTTCCTGGGGCGATCCCCATGCTGTCCCCATGTCATTTGAGCACTGTCACTATCGTTTTGGGCACTTGTTAGGCTTTTAAAAGACTGCCGGGGGTGCCACCGCAAAAATGCTCGAGTCTCACATAGACTAACATTGGGCTCGTTGCTCGGGTCGAGCACCCGAGTATCACGGCGAGCTCGGCCCGAGCTTCAAGCACCCGAGCATTTTAGTGCTCGCTCAACACTAGTAATCAGATGTTAAGGTACAATTTCTCCTGATTCGGTGAAATTGACTTGTTGCGATATTTTTTGAAGTCTAAATACCCATTTCCATTGACTGTTTTGAAGTGTGTTTTGCTCATGATGGTCTTATCCATATGAAATAATTCCAGATCTAGAAATATAATTTTGTCACTCGCTATATGAGCTGTGAATGTGAGGCCCCATTTATTGGTATTGAGTCCTCTCACAAATTTTGTAGCCTCCTGTTCCGTACCGCTCCATATAATAATCAGGTCATCAATATATCTACGGTAGTATTTGATGTATGCTTTATATTCATGTGACATAATTGACGATAGGGACTCGAATCGCCCCATGAACAGATTTGCGAAACTTGGGGCCACCCGAGTCCCCATTACGGTCCCAAGCCGCTGCAGGTATAATTTATCCTCGAACATAAAGAGGTTGTGACCTAATATAAAATGCAGGCCTGCCAGCAAAAAAAGCTTTTGCTCCATTTTTAAGGTAGGATCTGGTTCAGGTAAGATTTTTAATCTCTCTAGCCATACTCTCACTGAGGGAGAAAACTCTTTATTAAGTAAGGGTCTAAATTTTTGTCCTGCGCAAAACAGCAATGATTTTCAATTTTTTCTTGATCTAAATAATTTTGTGAGGAAATTAACACTCAGCAGACATTTTGCCCTGATGAAAAACTCACATACTGAAACCAATATGTCAGCTGATGATTTCAGACATCAGGATGTGAGACCTAGCTCTAATTTTTACCCCCATCACCACCGGGGACATTATTTGGATACATTTTACTCCTTAGTGGCAGAGGGTTTTAAAAAATGTGGTACTGCACAAAAAAGAGACAATAATCTCTCTAGAAAAGAAAAAGAAGCATTACAAAGTTTACAATCGAATGGAAATATTGTAATCAGACAGGCAGATAAAGGGGGTGGAGTCGCTCTACAAGATAAGGATGATTATGTTAGGGAGGCATATAAGATTTTGTCGGATAACAAACACTACACATTAGTTGATAGGGATCCATCACCCCAATTTGAATTAGAATATTTACAACTGATAAACAAAGCTTACAAAGAAAAAATATTAAACAAAAAAGAAAAAAGTTTTTTGACCAACTCTGCTCCAACTAGAGCAATATTCTACTGTGGCACCCCTGAGGGTTCAGCCGCCACAGGGGTACTGCACCTCAGACCGAGGTGTGGTATCTCCTCTCCAAGGTAAGGGTGGAGCACCTCTCAGGACTCAGCCATCCATCCAACACTACACCTCTCCCACCTGAGGGGGGGCTTATATGCACCAGGGTGCTGCCCCAGCCGGGATAAGAGGAGATGGGGGGAACCAAAAGATAGGGGGAACCATGTAGTGGGTGAGGGTGGAGGACGCACTTAGAGGTTACACCACAAAATTCATATTTGATAAACGGCCATCTTGGGCTTATGGTCTTTGATGGTGATCTTTATTACTGAACGTGGCTTTCTGTGTGAACCTGCAGCTGATAGAAGATACACGGTCCTCGTGCTCTGGCCTTGAGGCGAGGAGTGGGCTAGAGTTAACGGCTGTCTCTACCCGGTCAAGGTCCCTACCTAAGAAGGCCTGAAGGGGAGCAGAGGAGACAAGCTCCGCAGGCAAAAGGATCCCAGGGGGATGCAGACGGAGTGGCATACGCCACCTGTCCTCACTATTCTGGCCTAGCCAGAGGGACTCCTGCTGCAAAAGGGATACCGGCCCCCGATATCTGGCTTTGCTACTTCATGTCCTAGTCAGAAAAGCCCAGAGGCTTAGAGGATCCCACCGGGTAACGGACGGAGCGGAGTCGCCACCCGTACCCTGGTTCTGTGTATAGCCAGAGGGAGACCCAGCCTTGTAACACGCACCACATACGGACAGGAGAGGACCTAGTGGGAAAGTCTAGGAACACTCTGGTGCAGAGGGTCCTGACTGATGCACCCAAACTACCCGGAGTGTGCTGAACCCCTTCCTGGTGGCCGTAGCGCGCCGTGAGGAGCAAGGAGAAGCCTTGCAGCTGACACCTAACAACGTGAGTAAAGCTTGGAAGACTACATCCATTGCCTCCAGTCCCTTATTTCAGTGCGACACCACACCGCACCACCCACTACGACCCCCCTGATCAGTCTTCTCTGCCCTGAGGCCCTGCTCCGCCAGTGGGGAGTAGTACCATCTTCTGCTGCCACTACATCCCACCTCAGAGGACTGCCGCAGCGCTGGTGGCAAATCACCAGACTCCACAGGTGGCGTAGTCATTACATCCACTCGATTATCACCATCCCATCTGGCCCTTATTTTTACTATGACGACCCTGGGCACGGGCCGGGCCTAGGCCACGACTGCATCCACCTTACACCAGGAGGCCCGGTTCCGAGTACCCCCATCTCTTAGGGTAGGGCCAGCGAGCGGGAGCGAGGCGTCACACTACCATCTCCCAAAAATCCATAAGAGTTTAAAAGAACCCCCAGGACGCCACATTATATCGGGCATAGGATCCCTCACTAGCTTCCTCTCACATTATATAAATAAATGGACTGAACTCCATGGTTATACAACATACTTAATGTTCAGGGTACTCCACATTGAATACATAACCTATAGCAGAAAGAGAGTATCTCCCCAAATAAAGTGTAGAGCAATACTGAATTATACTAAAATAACAAGTTTATTCAGTAGACATATTTAAAAACATAAATCAAAATAAAGCATAGTAGGTCACTCGGGGTGGATTACACACTATCCAGAGCGGTGAGTATAAGTATGTCCATATGGGGTCACCAGCCAACCATATCAAAGAAGTATACACTCAATTGCAGGTATATCCATTCAACGTATGTATAAAGTGCTAAAGTGCCAACATACAAAGGCTAGCAAAGCCACTGCAGAGTGATGGCTTCCACAGGTAAAGGATCAATGGAAACCACAATCGCAAGAACAAGACATGAGTTCAGTTGCGATAAAATGAGGAAGCTCACCCATGTATTCAGTATGGACCACTGCACCGCACTGAAGCCCTCTAACATTATATAGATCTCTATCTACTGGAGTTTGTTATCCAACTTCCCTCTTATTTGAGAGATTCGGCACAATTGATCAAAGAGACAAAAGAAATCGTATGGGAGGAGAATTATTTATTTATAACACTGGATGTCACAGCGCTCTATTCCAATATCGGACACAAATTGGGACTAGATTGTGTAGAATTTTACCTGAACACAGATCCTACCTTAAAAATGGAGCAAAATCTTTTTTTGCTGGCAGGTCTGCATTTTATATTAGAGCACAACCTCTTTATGTTCGAGGATAAATTATACCTGCAGCGACTTGGGACAGCAATGGGGACTCGGGTGGCCCCAAGTTTCGCAAATCTGTTCAAGGGGCGATTCGAGTCCCTATCGTCAATTATGTCACATGAATATAAAGCATACATCAAATACTACCGTAGATATATTGATGACCTGATTATTATATGGAGCGGTACGGAACAGGAGGCTACAAAATTTGTGAGAGGACTCAATACCAATAAATGGGGCCTCACATTCACAGCTCATATAGAGAGTGACAAAATGATATTTCTAGATCTGGAATTATTTCATATGGATAAGACTAGTGTTGAGCCACCCCCGTAGTGTTCGAGTTCGGTTCGGTTCGTCGAACACCCTTGTGTTCGCTGAACTGTTCGTCGAACTGTTCGTCGAACACCTTCGAACACCATTAAAACCAATGGCAGGCAAACAAAAACACATAGAAACACATAGAAAACACCTTCAAAGGTGTCCAAAAGCTGACAAACTGCTCAGAAGACATTACTAACACATGGAAAAGTGACAAGTACATATAGTCATGCGAAAAGAAAAGAGGTGGAGGAGTAAAAGGAGGGGGAGACACAGATATAGGCATGTCATGCCCTTCTAAAATCCAAAAAGTGAGAAGCCGACACGGCCAGGCGTTCCTGCCCGTGCCACCTCCGAGTCGCCGGGTTTGTGCCAGAGCCACTGTGGACCCTGACGGCCAGCCCCCCTCTCCCTATAGTGGTGCCTGTCCGCTGGTGGGTCGAGCGAGCCCCCCTGTGGTGGAGGTAGCTCTAAGCTTTTTAATTTAAATTGTCTCTCTAATTTGAATGAATACACTTTAAATCCTTTTACAAGGATCTATTGAAGGGCAAGTCTCATGCCAGCAGCCACGTAATTCCAGCTCCAGTAGCGTCCACTAAAGCTGCTGCAGTTAAAAAGCTTTTATAAGGATCGAGCTCGGCTGTTCACCGCAAGGCGTCCTACCGCCAGTCCCAGCCCCTATGCCTTGGGGTGCCTCCTGATGCTCTTCACTGAGTATCCCGTGGTCCCTAAGCATTTCCTTTGAAAAAATTAAGTGTCCAAACTACAGGTGGTGTAGCTTGCTTAACAGCTGGGATAATCCGCTGACTAGCAGACACTGCTACTAGGCACAAAGTATTTCCTGGGCTAGATGCAGTTAAAAATTTGTAATTAGATACTCTCGTTGGATGCTGAGAAAGCATTCCATAGAGTCTCCTGGCACGCCATATATTATTCTCTTAAAAAGCTTGGGGTAGGGGTCTAGGGGACCCTTTTATAGCCAAAATCACGGCCCTGTATCGCAATGCCTCACCTAGGCTGAAGATAAATGGAACTGTAGCACCCCGAGGGCTCGGTTGCTGCAGAAGTATTGCACCTCACCCAGAGGTGTGATATCTCACTCTCAGATAAGGATGGAGTGTGGATCAGGACCCCGACACCTGCATGCATTACACCACATTGCCGTGGGGCAGGGCGACCAATATGCCCCTGAGATGGGCACGACAGTCCCTGTCCCTGGCTGGAGTGGGGGGAGGGAACACTGAGGAAGGGGAACTCTGTAGTGCAGGAGCAGGAAGGAAGCAGTTCCTGGGTGCATTGAGAAGGGAGTATAAAAGGTGGGCGCCATCTTAGTTCAGTGCAGAGAAGTCTGAGCAGAAGTGACAGGGAGCAGGGGCTCTGCATGAGCTCTGCTCCAGAGGCGGGCCTAGTAACAGAGGCCCAGGCCTGGAAGAGGGAGAAGGAAGGAAGAGGAGCGGAGAAGGCTCCAGGAACGAGGAACGAAGGGATCCCAGGGGTGTGGACGGGTGAGTCGCCACCGCATGCCCGAATCCACCTGCGTGGAGGGGTCAGGCCAAAGGGGGAGACTGGTCCCCGAAACTAGTGGAGGCGGGAAACGACACTCAGCTAGAAACCGGAGGCTGTGACATTTTATGTGGCGCAGCTCCTCGCTACACCCGCTAGGATGGCAGCACATAGGGTCAGGGAAAGTGGCGCCAAGTTTACCAAGAGGAGGCCCGAGGCAGCCGGACAGAAGGGTTGGTAATAAAGGCCAGACAAAGGACACACAAAGGGGGTCCTGTGAAGCGCTCCAAAGTTATCTGGGAGTTGTCTGAGCACCTCACCTGGTGCGCACAGTACAACATGGGCAGCCGTTACCTGCAGAAGTGGTCTGGATAATAAGAACTGTGAGTAAAGGCCCTGGACTGCATCACTGACTCCGTGTCGTTACTGCTGCTGCCCTGCACCATCACATCTAAGCAACAGCTCTGGGAGGGTATTCTGTCCTCATGCAAAACAATTGAAGCAGAAACCATCCAAAACCTGACAAATTCAATGGACGAGAGAGTTCAGAAGCTCCTTTCGAACAAGGGGTCCTATGTGCAAATGTAACATCACCTAGAATAAAGTTTTGAGTTGAAAACTGTTTGATTTCAGTTTCTAATAACGTGCTAATGCTTATAATTTCAAAAATGACCATTTTTTTGTCTTTATTAAAATGAAAAGGTTGATCGAAGAGTGTGGGGGATCTAAGAGTGTGGCAACCCAGTAGTCAGGATTACTTCAAATTCTGACAATCTGAGCGTCATGTTGCAGGTAGTGCAGCAAGAAGGCACTTATGTGTCTTGCGCATCTAGGAGCCCCACAATTATTTTCCGGGTTAGATGCAGCTAAAAATTATTATTAATTTTAAATCTGGTGGAGCTTAATATAGATGGCCTAATAGAATCAGTACTGCACACTGCTACAAAGCCCAAATTATTTTCCAGCCAAGATACAGATAAACATGATTAGTAATTTTAAATCTGGTGGAGCTTAGTATAGATGGCCTAATAGAATCAGTACTGCACACTGCTACAAAGCCCAAATTATTTTCCAGCCAAGATACAGATAAACATGATTAGTCATTTTAAATCTGGTGGAGCTTAGTATAGATGGCCTAATAGAATCAGTACTGCACACTGCTACAAAGCCCAAATTATTTTCCAGCCAAGATACAGATAAACATGATTAGTAATTTGAAAGCTTAAAACGGTTGGTGAGGTGATTTTAACCAATCATCAAGCTTTTACTCTCCCCAGGATAACACAGGGGTAGAAAAGTTGTTTCGGATCCATGATTTGTTCATCTTTATGAACGTGAGTCTGTCTACATTATCAGTGGAGAGCCGCGTTCGCTTATCTGTCAGCACACCACCAGCAGCGCTGAACACACGTTCAGACAGAACGCTGGCTGCGGGGAATGACAAGATCTCCAAGGCGTAAGTGGCGAGCTCCGGCCATTTATCCAGATTGGAAGCCCAAAAAGAGCAAGGGTCCAGTGACACAGTCATGGCTTCAATGTTTATTTGGAGATACTCCTGTACCATCATCTCTAGGCGTTGACTATGTGTCAGACTTCTTGTCTCCTGTGGCCTTGCAAAGGATGAGCTAAAAAAGTGGTGAAATGATTCCGCAAAATTGATGTTACCAGCAGATATTGTGTTTCTGTTACGGTTTGAGTGCTGAACACTCGACGGTCCCACGGTTGGCAAGTTGGAACTGTGAGATTCACTACGTGCACCACTGGTGTTTTGTGGAAAAGCACATGTAAGATTCTGCAACAGTCTCTGCTGATACTCCTGCATGCGTGCATCCCTTTCTATGGCAGGAATTATTTCTGCAAATTTACTTTTGTACCGGGGATCTAACAGTGTGGCAACCCAGTAGTCAAGATTATTTCTAATTCTCCCAATTCGAGGGTCATGTTGCAGGTAGTGCAGCAAGAAGGCACTCATGTGTCTTGCGCATCCAGGAGCACCAAGTCCCTGTTGTGTTGGTGGCGAGGTAACAATCATGCTTCCTTCCTCTGTCCTCTCCCCCCAGCCTCGCACAACAGAAATGTGATCAAGGTCTCCCTCATCTGATGAGTCTTCCATCAGTTCGTCCTCCACTTCTTCCTGGACTCCTGCACCTTCCTCACTAGTTTGGCTGCTACCATGCGCCCTGGTAAAACCATCTCTCCCATCCTCACATGCCTGCCGCCTTGGTGCTGCCGACCGTCTGGACCTTGCAGATGTTAGCCCTTCCGCATACAACTCCTCCTCCTCTACTTCCTCCACCTCCTCTTGTGCCACCACCTGACTCCGAATTCTGTTTAACATGTGCTCCAGCATGTAAATCACCGGAATAGTCATGCTGATAATGGCATCGTCAGCACTAAACATCTTCGTCGCCATTTCAAAACTGTGCAGAAGGGTGCATAGGTCTCTGATCTGAGACCACTCCTCCAGCGTGATCTGCCCCACCTCTGGATCCCGTTGGCCCAGGCTATACGTCAGAACGTATTGCACCAGGGCTTGTCGGTGCTGCCTCAGTCGGTGCAACATGTGCAGAGTTGAATTCCACCGGGTAGGCACATCGCATTTTAGCCGGTGAAGTGGCAGGCCCAACGACTTCTGTAGAGATGTAAGTCGCTGAGCTGCGGGATGCGAACGGCGGAAGTGAGCACACAGCGACCGTGCCATCTGCAGAAGGCCATCTAGTCCGGGATAGTGGGCTAAAAATTGCTGGACAACCAGGTTCAACATGTGAGCCATACAAGGCACGTGTGTGACATTGCCCCGGCGAAGGGCCGCACCCAGGTTTGCAGCATTGTCGCACACGGCCTTCCCTGGTTTCAGGTCCAGTGGAGACAACCATTCATGAAATTGATTCTCCAGAGCTGACCACAACTCCTCAGCTGTGTGACTCACATTTCCCAGACATTTCAAAGTAAAAACCGCCTGATGACGTTGAGCCCTACTGCCAGCATAGTAAGGAGGTGTGCAGGATCCCTTCTGCGCAGTTAGAAAGCTTGTGGCATGACCAGACAGGCTTTGGGTGCAGGTGGAGGACCGAGAGAAGGTTGAGGAGGCAGAAGCAGTGGAGGAACTTTGACATAAAGAGGATTGACGCACAACTCGTGGGGACGGCAAGACTTGGACAGCAGCCCCTTGTCCTGCTGTCACCATAGTTACCCAGTGCCCAGTCAGCGACATGTAACGCCCCTGTCCATGCCTACTCATCCAAGTGTCTGTGGTGAAATGCACCCTGTCACACACAGAGTTTCTCAAAGAAGCGGTGATGTTGTGTGCGACATGCTGGTGGACCGCAGGCACACCTTTCTTTGAGAAGTAGTGCCGACTGGGCATCTGGTACTGGGGCACTTCGTCGGACATAAGGTCTCGAAAATCCTCTGTGTCCACCAGGCGGAAAGGCAGCATTCCTGTAGCCAAGAGCTTGCAGATGCTGAAATTCAACCTCTTAGCTTTCTCATGGCTAGGAGGAAATGGTCTTTTACTTGTCCACATCTGAGGGACTGAGGGCTGGCTGTTGTGCTTAGACGGGGTTAAGAAGGGTGAACCCGGCAAACTGCCGGTCAGTGAGGAAGATGCAGGCGGACATGTTAGGTTGCCTTGATCCAAAGGTGGTGCTATCGATGTCGGACAGCGCTGAACACCAGCTGGTGTTACCAGCTCCAAAGAAAATGATGACCTGCCTATCACGTTGGCTGTTGCGGGTAAAAGGTGGCAGGTCTGCGTCCCAAAACAGGTGTGACTGCTGGCCCCCCAGTCACAGAGGATGAAGAGGCTGCGGATGCACAAGATGTGGCAGACGGCGGTTGGCCCGGCTGGCTCGGCCGCATTGTAGCACAGTGAGCTTCCCACTGCAACTTATGCTTCATGTCCATGTGCCGGTTCATGCATGAAGTACTCAAACTATGTATTTTTTGGCCTCTATTTAGCTTTTGCTGACAAATGTTACAGATAACACGAGTTGGGTCATCTTTATTGATCTGAAAAAATGCCCAGGCTATGCAAGGCTTAGCACCCATGCGACCTGAAGAGCCACCACGACTTGTGGTCAGAGGCAGAGTTGTGTTTGAGGATGCAGTTGTTGACTTGCTTCCAGTACTACGTCTCTGTTCAGGAAGGCGCAACCTGACCTCGTCGTCACTAGCATCCTCCTCCACCTCCTCTGCTGACCTCATCTCTTGGCTGACTGTGGGTTGACAGTAAGTAGGATCTCCAACCTCATCGTCATCACCCTGTGTGTTATCACACCCGTCGTCCTCAGAGCCAACCTGTTCCTGCCCTGACAAAAAACTAAAGTTGTCGCTCCAATCAGGCATTTGAGTCTCATCATCGTCTTCCTCATTGTCTCCACCAACAGGAGTTACAGTTTGGGAATGAGGGTCTACATTATGGTCAGAACCTTCTGCGTCTGGTCCTGGATCCGACTCATAAAGATTCTGGGCATCAGTGCAGATCATTTCCTCGTCTGGATTCACAGAAGCGCTGGAGCCGACCTCTGATTCCCAGGCTAGAGTATGAGTAAACAGCTCTGCAGACTCAACCATCTGTTCTACCTCATACTCAGACGGGCAGCTGGAGATTTGGGAGCTGTGAGGAAGCAAGTGCGATTGGGGTGACACCTCTGAGGACTGGAGTATTTGTGATGTTGAAGTTGGTGTGGAGGAGAGCCCACTTAAAGGAGCACTTGATATCCGTTGAAGCACCTGCTGTTTTTGTGCCTCATCTGGAATTTGTAGCGATTGGCGTGGCCGTAAGAAAGGGATCTTATCACATTGTCCGCTAAAAGAAGTAGACATTTTAGTTTTGCTGGAAGATGGTCTTTCTTCTGCAGATGTTACTGTTGCTTTAACACCTACTCCACGGACATAACCTTTTTTCCCCTTCCCAACACGCCTATTCCCCTTTCCACCAGCAGCAGGCCTTTTTCCACTCATTTTGGTGGTTAACTAATTCACAACTCTGGAGTTGTTTGCACAAAAAAACAATGGATGGGAACCGAGCAGAGCTGAGTGGCCAAACTGTGGTATTAGGCCAAAACTATTGTCTGGGTTAGATGCAGAAAAAAATTATATTCAGTTTGCAACCTCATGGAGGTCAGTATAGATGGACTAATAGAACAAGTCCCACACACAGCTAGAAGCCAAAATATTTTTTCAGAGCTAGATGCAGAAAAAAATTATATTCAATTTGCAACCTGATGGAGGTCAGTATAGATGGACTAATAGAACAAGTCCCACACACTGCTAGAAGGCCAAATATTTTTTCAGAGCTAGATGCAGAAAAAAATTATATTCAATTTGCAACCTGATGGAGGTCAGTATAGATGGACTAATAGAACAAGTGCCACACTCTGCTAGAAAGCCAAATATTTTTTCAGAGCTAGATGCAGAAAAATATTATATTCAATTTGCAACCTGATGGAGGTCAGGATAGATGGACTAATAGAACAAGTCCCACACACTGCTAGAAGGCCAAATATTTTTTCAGAGCTAGATGCAGAAAAAAATTATATTCAATTTGCAACCTGATGGCGGTCAGTATAGATGGACTAATAGAAAAAGTCCCACACACTGCTAGAAGGCCAAATATTTTTTCAGAGCTAGATGCAGAAAAAAATTATATTCAATTTGCAACCTGATGGAGGTCAGTATAGATGGACTAATAGAACAAGTCCCACACACTGCTAGAAGGCCAAATATTTTTTCAGAGCTAGATGCAGAAAAAAATTATATTCAATTTGCAACCTGATGGAGGTCAGTATAGATGGACTAATAGAACAAGTCCCACACACTGCTAGAAGGCCAAATATTTTTTCAGAGCTAGATGCAGAAAAAAATTATATTCAGTTTGCAACCTGATGGAGGTCAGTATAGATGGACTAATAGAACAAGTCCCACACATTGCTAGAAGGCCAAATATTTTTTCAGAGCTAGATGCAGAAAAAAATTATATTCAATTTGCAACCTGATGGAGGTCAGTATAGATGGACTAATAGAACAAATACCACACACTGCTAGAAGGCCAAATATTTTTTCAGAGCTAGATGCAGAAAAAAATTATATTCAGTTTGCAACCTGATGGAGGTCAGTATAGATGGACTAATAGAACAAGTCCCACACACTGCTAGAAGCCCAAATATTTTTTCAGAGGTAGATGCAGAAAAAAATTATATTCAGTTTGCAACCAGATGGAGGTCAGTATAGATGGACTAATAGAACAAGTCCCACACACTGCTAGAAGGCCAAATATTTTTTCAGAGCTAGATGCAGAAAAATATTATATTCAATTTGCAACCTGATGGAGGTCAGTATAGATGGACTAATAGAACAAGTCCCACACACAGCTAGAAGCCCAAATATTTTTTCAGAGGTAGATGCAGAAAAAAATTATATTCAGTTTGCAACCTGATGGAGGTCAGTATAGATGGACTAATAGAACAAGTCCCACACACTGCTAGAAGGCCAAATATTTTTTCAGAGCTAGATGCAGAAAAAAATTATATTCAATTTGAAACCTGATGGAGGTCAGTATAGATGGACTAATAGAACAAGTCCCACACACTGCTAGAAGGCCAAATATTTTTTCAGAGTTAGATGCAGAAAAAAATTATATTCAATTTGCAACCTGATGGAGGTCAGTATAGATGGACTAATAGAACAAGTCCCACACACTGCTAGAAGGCCAAATATTTTTTCAGAGCTAGATGCAGAAAAAAATTATATGAAATTTGCAAGTGATGGAGGTCAGTATAGATGGACTAATAGAATGATGCTATGCCCAAAAGGTTTTACTTCACTAGGTGCAGTAAAAAAATTGGTATTCTATACACAGGTGGTGTAGCTTGCAACACAGATAGGCTACTCCACTGACTAACACACTCTGCAATAGGCCAAAAAGGATTAGCTTTGCTAGATTTAGCCAAATGCCGTGAAAAAAACTTGCACAGCACTGGCACACAGGGTCGGTCTGGCCTGGCGGGAAATCGGGAAATTTCCCGGTGGGCCCCGATATGAGAGTGAGAAAATTGGTGGCGGGGGCCCTTTAAAAGCGCGGCTGAAGCAAATGTAGCATCGCGCACACGGCACATTCATTGGTGACAGCTGGCCTGCAGTGACGTGCATGCAGCATACTTACCACGTGAGTCTCTGACACTGAGAGGACGGATTCTTTCTGGGCGGTGACACGCACTGCGCTCTGCTTTCCCGATGGCTGGCAGACTGTGCTGTGGTGTCAGGTGACACTGACGCTGACGGCGCTCTCTTCTGGCCTCTGATACGCCGCGGCCGCGCTCTGCAGTGCTTTCTCTCTGCTCCGGGGCCGGCCTCTGAGACGCCGGCGCCACCGAAGCTGATGTCTCGCTCTGCTCTCCCTGCTCCCGGGCTTCTAATACGTCCCATCCCGGCTCCATATCTGCCCTTGCCTGCTCCCCTGTAGTAATACTGGCTCCCGGGTGGTGGCACCGCCCCCTTCTCTCCTGCTCTGACTCTGGGCTTTTTTATACCGGTTCCGGGGCTGGATATGTGGACGGTGACCTGCAGCACTCTACAGTTCAACTCTCCAACCAGGCCTGGAATTGGAAACAAGGCTGCAGGCCTACAGCTGTCACTGCTTCAATTTCATATCAAGAGCACCGTACCAAATATTCAATAACGTTTTTATGGGTGAGTCATATGCCTGTGTGTGTGTATATGCCTGCGGTGCATGTGTGTATATGCCTGCGGTGCGTGCGTGTATATGCCTGCGTGTGTGTGTGTACGTGTACAGTGTGTATGTATATGCCTGTGTGTACAGTGTGTGTGTGTATATGCCTGTGTGTACAGTGTGTGTGTATATGCCTGCGATGCGTGTGTATATATGCTTGCGTGTGTGTGTGTGTATATGCCTGCCTGTGTGTATATGCATGCGTGTACAGTTTGTGTATATGGCTGTGTGTGTACAGTGTGTGTGTATATGCCTGCCTGCATGTGTGTGTATATGCCTGCATGCGTGTGTGTGTATGTATTTGAGTGCCTGCATGTCTACATGTGTATATGTGTCTTCACACGTGTGTGCATGCTTCCCTGCATGTCTGCATTTTTGTGTGTGATTAGCTGAGTGTGTCTGAGCATGACTGCGTGTGCATTTCTGTGAGTGCTTGCCTGCGTGTGTATGTGTCCCCATTTCTGTATGTGTATCTGCTTGTGTATATTAGGGCTCTTTCACATGTCCTGATATTTACGGGACTGGAGATATCCGTGTCCACCTGTGTGTTATCCGTGTGACACATACCAGCGCTTGGGAATCAATGTACAGTTAGCGCTGTTCCCAAGAGCTGGGTGCTGCCCTCATCATAGATCCCTGCCGGTGCTGCGATCAGCAGCAGCAGGGTCAATGATGAGAGTAGTAGTCTACTCCCGCCGTGTCCAACTGTAAAAATAGGAATAAAATTAAAAAATCCTTATACTCACCTCTCCTAAGTGTCACCCACTGTAATCCGTGCGAGCGCTCACGCCGAGGAGAACAACTCCTGCAGTGAGCGGGCCCCGGAGCTGTGCTCAGTGAGTGACAGGGCACCCCTTGTTGAGCGCAGCTCCGGGGCCCGCTCGCTGCAGGAGTCATTCTCCTCGGCGTGAGCGCTCGCACGGATTACAGCGGGTGACACTTAGGAGAGGTGAGTATAAGGAATTTTTTATTTTATTCCTATTTTTACAGTTGGACACGGCGGGAGTAGACTACTACTCTCATCATTGACCCTGCTGTTGCTGATCGCAGCGCCGGCAGGGATCTATGATGAGAGCAGCGTTCAGCACCCGGTGCTTGGGAAGAGCGCTGTCATCAGTGTGCGGGACGTTTTGCAGGAGGTGCAGCAGGTAAAAACATTCATTTGAATGGGTCTACGTGTACCAATGTCTCTGGTACGTGTGGAAACTGTCACCGCATGTACTGACGTGTGAAAGAGCCCTTAGTATGTGTCTGTGTGCGCTTGTTTTCGTGTGTGTAAGCGCGCTTCTGCATGTCTGTGTGCTCTTCCGAAGATTTATTATATTTGGGGAGAGATGGGAGAGAAATTTTAGGAGACAGAATGGGGAGATGTGTGAAATAACTAGGGGAGGTGTGGGAATGGGTGCGGGAACAGAATGGGAAAGGGGGATGTATGAGGAAACAGTACGGAGAGTGGGGGAATAGTGTGAGGAGACTGTATGGAGGGAGAAAAGTGTGAGGTGACACAGCACAGAGTCTAGGTAGTGAGGGGGAAGGTATAGAGATGCGGCAGTATAGGGGAAACAGTGTGAGGGCACAGCAAGGAGGGAACAGTATGCTGAGGAGGGGGAGTGTGATGAAGGGGCACATTATAGAGACTGGGCAGTATAGGGGGGACACAGTGTGAGAGGACAATGTGAACAGGGGGCCCAGTATGGTAAGGAGAGGACAGTGTGGAGAGCAGGTACCATAAGAGGGGTAGAGTGTATGTCATGTTTTGTGCAGGGAGCATTGTAAGAGTTAGGTTTATTCAGGGGCTCAGTGTAGATATTTTTATTCAGGAGCATTATAATGACTCTGCTATCTTTAAGGACATCGTGTGGGGATGT
Source organism: Phyllobates terribilis (assembly GCF_046119375.1). Classification (NCBI taxonomy): domain Eukaryota; kingdom Metazoa; phylum Chordata; class Amphibia; order Anura; family Dendrobatidae; genus Phyllobates; species Phyllobates terribilis. The sequence goes on along the minus strand of NW_027362772.1, from coordinate 191,769,446 downwards.
GCTGCAGAAGACCGGAGAAGATGGAAGTCTGCAGAGACGAGCTGTGGATGAGAAATGTCCTCAAGGGGTCTGGACAAGATGGAGACGAAAAGAAAGAGAACAACTCTAATCAGAGAAGACGTCTCAGGTAAGATACCTGGATGTAAATGTTCATTTGTGATCCTGCCTGTGTCTCATCAGTACTGTGGTTCCTGTATGGTCCGCAGTCTGATGATGACTGATAACTCCCAGTATCTCTATTGTTAATTACATACTGGGAGTTGTAGGTTTATGCGATACAAAGATATATGGAGCTGACCTGACATTACAAATGATGGTGGTTCCGATGATGTGTTTGTGTGCGTCTGCGTGTTTGTGCGCGTCTGCGTGTTTGTGCACGCCTGCGTATCTGGAATAATATGTATTTTTGTAAGATGCGTGTATGTAACTGTGCATTGTGGTGTGTAGTAACATTCATATGCTTGAGGCACCTTTACTAAATCTATTAGGTCTCTTTCACATGTGTTAGGGAATTCCATTTGTCTTTCCACATTTAGGAACAGACAAGTGAAATTTGCTAACCTTGTCATAACTGTCACCATTGGGATGTGCTTGTATGGAGCGGGTTCAGGAGCTGAGCCTGCTCCATACCGGGCAGATGTCGGCTGTGTTACATAGCCGGCGTCTGCCTGTAACAGCAGTGATCAGAGCTCGCCTTGATTGCTGCTGTTTTGAGTATTTAAGTGCCCTTTTCAATCACTGACAGCGGCATTTAGATAGCACAATGGCCGGTGCATGCAGTCACCTGTTCCCTTCAGCCCCCTGTGACGCAGTTGCAGGTTCCTGATGGGTTGCCAGTAGTGCTGAGTGAGCGTGGTCGGATAAGAGACATTACAGTCACCGCGAACTACAAAGTGAGTGTGCTGCAATAACTTCCGGCACCTTGATTGTGACACTTCCATGGAGCCTAACCTCAGGCTGAGCTTCATTGAATGACTAACATGGTAGCTGCACCTGGCAACTAGTGCTGAGTGAGTTTGGTCGGATAAGGTGTGATCCCAGCATGCTCGGGTGTTATCCGAGTATCTTGTAGTGCTCTGCTACTATGCTCGAGTCCCCGGGGTAGCATGTTTTGCGGTGATAGACAGAAGCAACACATGCAGGGATTACCTAACAAACCGGCAATTCCTGTATGTGTTGCGTCTGTCTACCTCCGTAAAATATGCTACCCCGAGGACTCGAGCATAGTAGCAGAGCACTACAAGATACTCAGATAACACCCGAGCATGCTGGGATCACACCTTATCCAACCACGTTCGCTCAGCACTAGTTGCCAGGTGCTGCTGCCATGTTAGTCATTCAATGAAGCTCAGCCTGAGGTTGGCCTCCATGGAAGATGTCACAATCAAGGTGCCGGATGTTATTGCAGCACCCTCACCGACCCTATGACAGGAAGCGAGTGGCGGCAGGGAGAATAAAATGTAATTTTCTCCGTGTAGCCAATGCTTTTCCAATAAGCCGTCTAACCAGGCTTTACACCCTATTTACCTGCAGATTACCCCTATATCTGCAGATAAATAGCATTTTTCAAGGTGACAAGTGACCATTAAAGGGACTCTGGCAGTACGGAATGACTGTTCGAAGAAAGTCCTGCCGCTTGGTGCTCCACAGCGCGGCCAAACATGTAATTATAGTACATAATAGAAAAACATAACAAGTAATAAAACCGTTTAGGTGGGCTGTAGTGTGGGCCCCTAGAGTCAGTTCCCCTGGTGGGCCCTAGGCACCCCAGTCCGACCCTGTTGGCACAGACCTGCCTGGCAAAAACTGATAGGAACGATGTAACTTATTCCTGAAAAGGACTGCAATTACAATTAGTCTTTACTCCCACAACCTATCTATTTAAGAGCACAGGCCTGCCTGATAAAAGTCGTAGGAAATGCTGTAACCTAGTCCTTAAAAGGACTGCAATCACAACTATTCCCTACTCCCAAGCTATCTGTAGATTTGTGCGTAAATTGGCTTGAAATTAACAAGGTATAGCGCACACAGCAACAGCAGTGCCGTCTAACACGCACCTGCAGCAGTGAGAAAATGGTAGCGACGGGGAAAATGGCTGGGTCTTATAGGGCAAGGACATGTGACATACACAGCCAATGACACATGCCCTTGCTTGTGTGAAAAAAAGCACTTCGCTCCGTGTGTGCGCTGCTGATAGGCTGACAGATTGCACCTCCCCACTGTAAATGCGGGAAAGAGAAAAAAAAAAGGAGATCTTCATTATTCCTGCAGAGATCCATCCCCTGCCCCTCCCCCCACCCCGCTGTACACTCAAACTGCGTATTAACATTAATTTTCATCATTACTGAGAAAAAATCCAGTTATGATTTTGGTGCACGAACAGTTATCGAACATAACCTCGAACAGCCGAATTTTTCTCAAATCGTTCGTATTCGCCGAACGGCTCGAACACCGCCCAAAACAGCTCGAATTTGAGATTGGCGAACAGTTCGAGTCGAACAACGCTCATCTCTAGATAAGACCATCATGAGCAAAACACACTTGAAAACAGTCGATGGAAATGGGTATTTAGACTTCAATAGTGCTCATTTCCCGAATCAGGAGAAATTGTACCTTAACATCTGATTACATAAATCAAGCAAAAATTCTTGAAAAAAAGTTCAAAGAAAAAAGATATCCCATGGGAATTGCTGAAACAGCTTTTCAAAAAATGTTTAATTTAACGCAATTGGATTGTCTCAATAAACAAAATAGGAAGGGAGAAGAAAGTAAGGAAGATAAAAACCTTTGGAGACACAATTTCATTACGGCATATAACCGAGGTAATCAGTATATTCACAACGCTTTAAAGAAATATTAGTACTTATTGCAAAAGGACCCTATATTAAAAACAATTTTACCAAAAGAACCACAAATTACTTTCAGAAGGAGCACAACGGTAAAAAATATGATAACTCCAAGTAAATTGAAGAAAAAAAGACCGCAAAAAATCAGTGTTGATCCATCGGTTTATAAAAAGGAGGGGGGAGTCTCTAAATGCTTTCTAAAAAAATGCTACTGCTGCAAGATTATAAATCATGGAGCTAAAGAAATTAATTGTAATAGTACGGGAGAAAAATATAAGATCTCACAAAATCTAACATGCGATTCCGATCACGTGATTTATGTGGTTACCTGTGTCTGTGGTCTTCAATATGTGGGTCGTACCACCCAGACTCTGAGATCACGCATGAATGGCCACAGACATAATGTAAAAAATGGTTTCTTGAAACAAAGTCTATCTAGACATATAGTGATGAAGCACAATAAAAACTTTGATGTGGTCAAAGTTATACCACTGGAACAAATCAATATAGAATCACTAAATAGAAAAAAGATATTGAATGCTAAAGAATCATTTTGGATTTTTAAATTGCAAAGTTTATTTCCGGATGGTCTGAATGATAAACTAGAACAAGTTTGATCATCATCACAAATACATTTTTATTATGGATCTTTGTTTTATTGTGCATATCTGTTTTTCTTTTTTTTTGGTTTTATAGCGCTTTTTTTTTTTTTCCATTGTTTATTTATTCAATACTTTTTATCACCAAAAGAACAGTTGTGTATTTTTATATTGAAGTGGTACTTTTTAGCTTTCTAGATAATGGGATGTTATATTTTTTATCCAAAAAGAAAAGGGGAAAAAAAAAAGAGAGAAATTGGATGTTAATCAGATTGACATGTTTCTTACAAAAAAGGTTTGCTATTTGTCATTTTATATATAATAATTTTTATATATAACATTTTTTTTATATATATAATATTTATATGTTTTTATGGTTGTTGTTTTTTTTTTATATATTTATATATATATACATATATATATATATGAAAAAAACTGAGAACAATGCAGGATGAAGCACTCCTCCTCTTCCTCTTTTTGTAACCCCTCCCTCTCTCACTCTGGCAAAGGGCTATAAAAGAAGGGTCAAGTTAATTTTTTCCATACACCTGAAGAAGGCTGTAAACAGCCGAAACACGTTGTGTATATAGGTTTTATTGTTTTGTATTAGTGTGATTAATAAAAAAAAAAATATATTATTTTTTTACTAACGAGCAACCTGAATTTCTTGCACCTTGATCTCACTTGGTGGCAAAGATAGCGCCATCACCTGGTTCTTCCTTTTGGCATTCTCTTTGTGGGATACTCCTGTCTCACGATTCAATCCCACCTCACCAGGTCGGCCGCAGTCCTTTGCAAATTTATCCATACTACAAGTGGGAGTTGTGCCTCTGCTTGCACAACTGCATTAGGTGAGCAATTTCCTATAGATACTGGCTATCTACGCCTTGGAGGTCCTGGCCTGCCCTGCCGCTAGCGTTTTGTCACAGTGGATTTTTAAGCACGCTGGTGGAATTACAACCGATAGGCTCATCCGCCTGTCAACTGAAAATGCTGACATTCTGACTCTTATAAATATGAGCAAGTCCTTGGTTGGGACAGACTCATCAACACCACCAAATGATAGCAGCGTAACATAAACTCAAACACAGTGTCTTTTTTGGGAGGTCTAACTCTCTTCCCATTCACCTCTGTCTTCACACCCAGACATGGATATAAGCTTCCTGATTTTGTTTATTTGCTCTAATCCTTCTCCTTCTCCACATCCTCATCCTCCTCTGTGTCTTTAAATTGTTAGTAGGGTTTTTCCTAAATTTTGGCAGCCGTTGGTCTGCATACCCTATAACTGGATAGCAGACTCTCTCCATTCTAATGGGAATATGTCGTACTCGTTACTGTGGCCCAGCTCTATGTGTCTTTAAATTGTTATTGTGGTTTTTCCCAAAGTTTTGGCAGCCCTTGCAGTCATAGCATGGGCATTACCACTATAGGAGACTCACTCCTTTATAATGAGAACATTTTTTTACTGAGATTCCTCTATGTCTCTTCAAAGGGGTATTGGAGTGCGTCCAAATTTTTGGCAGCCCTTGCAGTCACTGCATATGCAATAACAGTATAGGAGACCCACTCTTAATAATGGGAACAACAAAGCATAACTGATGGCTGGCCCATTAAGAATAGTAAGGGCCGCCTGATGGCCCTATAAAATTAGTGTTTGTGACTTTCAGAGTCCCTCCTTCATAAATGAAACAGGATGTGACTGATGATGTCTCACACACCACATGGCCAGATAAAGTAGTAAAATGTTAAAATTACATTTCCTGGTGAATGCATTTTTCACCGTTGAAAGCAATGCAAAAGTGCAAAAACGCATCAAAAACGCTACATGTGAACATAGCCCAAGGTGTGGAGGAGTATTTTTGTTTTTGTATATTTATTTTGCCTTATATACAAGTCATTACCCTGGAAAGAATGTCCCTGAACATATTTCCCAGGAAAATCCATTTTGGTTTCGTTTTTGTATGTTTTATTGTGAGTCTGTAAAAGTTGAGTAATACCTCTGACAACATTGTTGACAGCAGTGAGCTGGGAGTCAAAAATGCTTCCATGGGTCTTCCCCATACTGTTCCCATGTCATTTGAGCACTGTTTCCATCGATTTGGGCAATTTTTAGGCCCCCTGCAGACCACCAGTGGAGGGTTCCACCGGAAATATGTTCGAGTTTCCCATAGACTTACATTGGGCTCATTATTCGGACAGAGCACTCGAGCATTCCAGCTTGCTCGACCCGAGCAACGAGTACCTGAGCATTTTAGCGCTCGCTCATCACTAATAATAACCTGAAAAAGTTACTTAGTATTTGATTCCAAAAACATGAATTAGTGTAATATGTTTGTAAAGATTATTTATTATACAACATGTACTTGATATATTTTCTATTTAGTCTATATTATAGAATATCGCAACATGCTATACAGTGCTAAAAAATATTTACTATACTGTATAGATGTCTGAAAGATTAAGAAGCAAACCTTAATATCTATCATCCTACTGTTTCACATGATGGTATCATGAAAAGAAACCTTTGTCTTGGTGTGCAAATAATATTTAGTCTATGAATCTTGCATGAGAATAGACTAGTTATAAAGTAATGACTTATACTGGCTTATACAGTATGATGTCTGAAGCAGTTGTTTTGACATATTGCTTAGCTGGAAACAATCAGATGAATAAAATAATAACATAGCTTCATGCAAATAAAACAATTTACCACTATAAGAGAATAGGCCAAAAGTGCAAAAAGACATGTTATTGTGCAAGCAGTTTATATATAGAAAGTTTTGATCACTTGACTTTGGCACTTAACATATGTGCAAACAGCTAATTATCTACATGTACTATTATGAAAGAATTCCTGGATTGCTTCTTACATTCCCAGCTCTCATTCTTCCACGTGACAGTTCAGTGAACAGTAGCACAACTTCCTTTTATATCTTACAAGCATACTTACTTCTTCTAGGAATGATCATATGACTAAAGGCTGAGGATACACATCAAGGTTTGCTTCCTAATCTTTCACATTTCTATATAGCAGTATACAAGATATAGAAGTGCAATAAAATAACATGTGATTTCACTGTGTAACATAATACTATGCAGAATATAAATCAGATGGTGTATAAGTCGTATTTGAATTGTATAATAAATAAGGTTACTAACATAATATAGTAATTTATATTTTAGTACTAAAACACTAGTGCATTTTTTTCATTATTATATAGTAGATAGAAGAAAGAAATAACCATATCTCTGATCATTGAAGCCCAGTGATTGTAACATATTTGCCAACGATACAGCATAGAGTTCATTACACTTATTTAGTCTTTAATATGTTTTATCTATGACATTTTCAGTTTCACTTTTATTAAACAACTGAAATCAATTCAGTCAACATTTTTTCTTCCAAAAATCAGGGCCAAATAAATCACTATAAAGCAACACTCAGAGTATTTAGTTTAACTCAGTGAAGGGCCAAAGCTGACTTGGCATAATTCAGTGTATCCATTTTTATTGCAGTGTTACTTTAAAATATTCTTAGTCATTACATAATAAAGATGGCTAGAATTCATGTCAAGCTGTTCTTGTTTATCTAAATTGTTAAATCAATACAACCTTAATATACATTAATTAAAATAAAATAGAAAAAGAGTGCCAATAATGACTAAACGTAGTACAATCCCCCACCATCCCAATATGATGTTTTTTTCTACAGTAGAGCGATTAAACTCTCCAAGTCAGATTCATTTTAATCAAATGCAGGCTAGCATTTTTGCATGTGGAAAAGTACCCTTAGCTTCCAAGAAAATAACATCTTTTTATAAAGACACACATTGAATAAAGGACAAAAGTCTGATATGTTTTTAAATCATGGAGCCTATGCATCATACTTCATTATGGACAAAAAATGCATCATAGGAATCGCAAAGGACTCTAAATTTTATCTGTTAATATATTACAGATATTTTTCCAAAACTGGTTGTGCAACAGTTAACCTGACATGAAATTGGAACTGAGACACAACATCCCTTTAGCTCTTTGGCAAATGTAGTAGAGTTAGTCAGTAAAATTGGCAAAGAACCAGAATGTACGCATAGAAAGATAGATTGAAGCCACTTTCAGTAACAGATGGCCAGCAGCACAAGTCATACAGAGGCAATACATCAGATTCGAAGGTGAGAAAATGTACAGGTAACAAATATCTGACCACTTTCAAGTCTATTATACTTACAGTTTCATTAGCTTTAAGATTGCTTCCTATTTGTCATGCAAGGTGGGATAAGTTTTCATTTTATACACTTCCTCAAAGATAGAGGTAATTATACTGAATAGCTTTGTAATAAGCCAGAGCACATTGCTTTGGATTATCTACCTTCATTTAACATAGTTCTTTCAATTAGTTAAAAGATCTATTAAATTGAAGTCACTTTCAAGGTCATTGGTGCATATAAAGTGTAACTTTTTAAACATAACCCACTTAGAAAACAATTGCATACATTTAATTTCCTTCTTCATTTTGTTCATTATAATGCACAGATTATAATAATTATTAAATTGAATTTGACTTACTAAATTTTATTTACATGACTTATTTAAGCTCATCTATGTACTCTACATTCTGTGGCATTTCCAATACAAATGATTTTGTTTTGTGGTTCATAGGCTTTACAGGGAGACTAAGTAAGTAAATGCTGATGATGTGTTCCTGTACATAAATGCATCATAATGTATACATTTAATGAGCCATGTAATACCTTATTGTTGTTGTTCATATTTTAATTCTCTTATTTCACTTTATAATTTAATTTCTCTGGTTCCAATTTATAAACACACAAGTGACAAATTAGTAATAATGACAATTTCACTCTGTATATTTTGACATAGAATATACAGTTTTATACAAATTAATTTTCTATTTATTTTTAAATTATTAGCAGTTGCGACTTAAAAGTCTGAAATGTAAAATAAATCTATGTTTCAACGACATATTCTTTATTCAAGGAGTTTTGCAAGAGTTTATAAAAAAAATAGCAAAGAGTAAGGAATAATCTAAAATAAAGAAATAAACATTACTTGACTCTTTAGCTCCCCTACACTACAGGAAAGATGTTCCTATGGTCCTCACCTGTAATGGATGTAATGAGTCCCATTCATCACTGACCTGACTGCTACAACCTGTAAGTGGACTCGGCGGTGACAAACACATGTATGGCCGCTGAGGCCTGAAATCGAATGCAGCAGCTAAATGACTGATGTATGAGCAATCTTTAATTACTAGGAAAAGGTATAAATGGTGAAAGGTGCCAAAACTTCTAAACTAGATACATGCGCTTTCATCTTTTATAAAATTAATAAATTAAAAATTATTTCCTGCCAAATCATGCTCCTCAAAACAAATGATTAAGTATAAAAAATTTTAATGTCAGACAAGTTTCTATAACATATTTCAGGCAAGGGATGACATAGAGGAGACTCCAGGGTGTAGCTCCACAGGTTTAGTCCAAGCACCAAGTCATCACGTTAGCATAACCATGATTTTGCTATTCAGAATTATTTTCCACCAAGCAGATTCATTACTGCATGTGCACAACTGTGTTTGTTATACCTCTTTGAAACAATAGTGTTATGAATGTCTGCTAAAACTTTGGAGGTACCTTTGTAAAGTTTTTTGCACAAGTGAAATATTTCACAACACCTAAAATCAGGCATTTTACAATGATTGTCTGATATCAAACATTTTGAGGGTCACAGATGCCAAATTGTGAGACTTCTTTTAGTCAGTCAAAACTCTACAATACATGTCAATTAAAACAAAATAAAGTAAATGCGACTGATTTGCACTGTGGTATTGGTAATGCTGCCAACTTGGTAAACACATAGGAGCAGATTGACTCACTACAGCCAACTGGCAGTATTAGGCTAATGCATGGGATTAAATTAAAAGAAATTCAATTAATTAAAAGGAACCTGTCAACAGGGAAATGGTGTTCTAGGGGCTAGTAGGTATGACTTACAGCTGCATATCCTAAAAACATCAGAAATTGGCTCCTAGCACCAGAACAGAGTATGGTCGAGAGTAATATAAAAATTACTTTCCAACACAGCAAAGACTGTATTCCATTATCACATAGCTCTCATTGGAGGGTGTACTCACTTAACAGTTTAAGAGCAGAGTGTGTCCTATTCGGTAGTACATGTCCTACTGAAAATGTGAACAGTCCTGTACATTTGAGAAGTCAGAATCTAATTTTATATTAATTTCTGACAGTAAGCAAAATAGTCTGTAGTACTCTTTTCTCAAATGGTGTGATTTACCAGTTTTCCAGTTTGTATTTATATTGTGACCAAGGTTTGCACACTTTTGGGATAAAGTTTGTAACCATGAGTGTCAGATATGGGGTTTAGCTTAATTAAAGGAAATTCTGGCAGTGGCAGAGGCTGAAGTAATATAATTAGTCCTGTTGAAGTAAATAGAGACTATGCATGTGCACTACAACTCCATTGACACAGAAGGCTATAGGAGGAATTCCCAAAAGTCTGAACTCCAGCAATTATATCTTTGTTATGTTTCTTGGGAATAAAATATTCAGTTTATGTAAAAGTGTATTTAGTCAGAAAATCTCTTTAAATTAAGATAAACATTGTGTCAACTAAAGTTAAGAAATATATGTGGATATATGTGAATCTAATGAAAATGTAGAGTCCCTGTGGGTGGAGATAAGGGGAGGGGAAAAAATAATAAATTACTGATAGGGGTTTGTTATAAGTCTCCAAAAATAATGGAAGTAGCGGAGAATATCCTCGTAAAGCAAATAGATGAAGCAGCGACTCAAGGAGAAGTCATTATTATGGGGGCCTTCAACTACCCTGAAATACATTGGGGGACAGAAACATGTAGTTCAAGCAAAGGTAATAGGTTTTTGACAACTATGAGAGACAATTACCTTTCACAACTGGTTCAGGATCCAACAAGAAGGGGGGCACTGCTAGACCTAATATTAACCAATAGGCCAAACCGCATATCAAATATATGAGTTGGGAGTCACTTGGGTAATAGTGATCACAAAATAATATGTTTTCATGTAACCTTTAAAAAGATGTGTAGTAGAGGGGTTACAAGGACACTAAACTTCAGGAAGGCAAATTTCCAACGTTTGAGAGATGATCTTAGTGCAATAAACTGGGACGATATCCTGAGACATAAAGCTACACAAAGCAAATGTGAGAAATTTATTAGCATCCTGAATAGGACCTGTGCACAATAAATACCCTTTGGGAATAAACATGCTAGAAATAGGAGGAAACCACTATGGCTAAATAGAGCTGTAAGGGGCGCAATAAGTGACAAAAAGAAAGCATTTAGAGAACTAAAGCAAGTAGGTAGTGATGAGGCATTAAATAAATCTAGAAAATTAAATAAATTATGTAAAAAACAAATCAAGGCAGCAAAGATTGAGGCAGAGAGAATCATTGCCAGAGAATATAAAAATAACCCCAAAATATTCTTTAACTACATAAATAGTAAAAAACTAAAAAATAATAGTGTTGGCCCCCTTAAAAATAGTCTGGGTGAAATGGTGGATGAGGATGAGGAAAAAGCCAATATGCTAAATGATTTTTTTTCAACAGTATTTACACAAGAAAATCGCATGACAGAAAACATGATTAGTGATAACAAAAATTCTCCATTAAATGTCACTTACTTAACCCAGTAGGAAGTACGGCGGCATCTAAAACTCACTAATGTTGACAAATCCCCGGGCCCGGATGGGATACACCCGCGAGTACTGCAGGAATTAAGTACCGTCATAGATAGACCATTATTTTTAATCTTTAAAGATTCCATAATAACAGGGTCTGTACCACAGGACTGGCATATAGCAAATGTGGTGCCAATATTCAAAAAAGGGACAAAAACCGAACTTGGAAATTATAGGCCGGTAAGCTTAACCTCTACTGTGGGTAAAATCCTGGAGGGTTTCCTAAGAGATGCTATAATAGAGTATCTGAAGAAGAATAACCTCATGACCCAATATCATCATGGGTTTACGAGGGACCGTTCCTGTCAAACTAATCTGATCAGTTTTTATGAGGAGGCAAGTTCTGGACTGGACCAAGGAAATGCAGTGGATGTTGTGTATATGGACTTTTCAAAAGCTTTTGATACGGTTCCACACAAAGGGTTGATACATAAAATGAGAACAATGGGGATAGGGGAAAATATATGTATGTGGGTTAAGAATTGGCTCAGTGATAGGAAACAAAGGGTGGTTATTAATGAAAAACACTCAGACTGGGTCTCAGTTAACAGTGGGGTGCCACAGGGGTCAGTATTGGGCCCCCTTCTTTTTAACATATTTATTAATGACCTTGTAGGGGGCATACAGAGTAATATTTCAATATTTGCAGATGACACTAAACTCTGCAGGGTTAATCAATACAGTGGAGGACAATTTTATATTACAGGAGGATCTATGTAAACTAGAAGCTTGGGCTGATAAATGGCAAATGAGCTTTAATGGGGATAACTGTAAGGTAATGCACTTGGACAGAGGGAATAAAATGTATAATTATATGCTTAATTGTAAAACACTGGGCAAAACTGTAACTGAAAAAGACCTGGGTGTATTGGTGGACGACAAGCTCACGTTTAGTGGCCAGTCTCAGGCAGCTGCTGCAAAGGCAAATAAAATAATGGGATGCATTAAAAGAGGCATAGATGCTCAGGAGGACCACACTTAGAATACTGTGTACAATTCTGGTCTCCGGTGTATAAGAAAGACATAGCTGAACTAGAGCGGGTGCAGAGAAGAGCGACCAAGGTTATTAGAGGACTGGGGGGTCTGCAATACCAAGACAGGTTATTACACTTGGGGTTATTTACTGTGGAAAAAAGAAGGCTTAGGGGTGATCTTATTACTATGTACAAGTATTTGAGGGGACAGTACAAAGACCTTTCTACTGATCTTTTTACTCTGAGGCCTGAGACGGGGACAAGGGGGCATCTTCTACATCTGGAGGAAAGAAGGTTTAATCATAATCACAGATGGGGATTCTTTACTGTAAGAGCAGTGAGACTATGGAACTCTCTGCCGCATGATGTTGTAATGAGTGATTCACTGTTAAAATTTAAGAAGGGCATGGATGCCTTTCTTGAAAAGTATAATATTACAGGTTATAAATACTAGATTCCTTGATAGGGCGTTGATCCAGGGAACTAGTCTGATTGTCGTATGGAGTCGGGAAGGAATATTTTTCCCCAATGTGGAGCTTAGTGTTTGCCACATGGGTGTTTTTTGCCTTCCTCTGGATCAACATGTTAGGCTATGGGTTGAACTAGATAGACTTAGCTTTCCTTCAACCTTAAAAACTATGTTACTATGTTACTATGTATTATAACTAGATATGAGTTCATATTTTTAATTTAAATTTTAATTTAAATTTTGGAATTCGCTTACAAAAAACTTACCCAAAATATGAAAATTTATTCTCAGTTAAAGCATCTAACTGCCTGGAAATAACATGTCTAACCCCTGGAAAAAATTATGGAATCACCTGGCTCGGAGGATATTCATTCATACATGGCACAAAACTAAAGTCATTTCAAATGGCAACTTTAGGGCTTTAAGAAACACTAAAAGAAATCAAGATAAAAAATGTGGTACTCAGTAAAGGTAATTTTTTTCAGACCAAGCAGAGGGAAAAAATATGGAATCACTCAATTCTGAGGAAAAAATTATGGAATCATGAAAAACAAACACACAAAAGAACACTCCAATACATCACTAGTATTTTGTTGCACCACCTCTGGCGTTAATAACAGCTTGCAGTCTCTGAGGCATGAATTTAATGAGTGACAAACAGTACTCTTCATCAATCTGGCTCCAACTTTCTCTGATTGCTGTTGCCAGATCAGCTTCGCAGGTTGGAGCCATGTCATGGACCATTTTCTTCAACTTCCACCAAAGATTTTCAATTGAATTGAGATCCGGACTATTTGCAGGCCATGACATTGACCTTATGTGTCTTCTTTCAAGGAATGTTTTCACAGTTTTTGCTCTATGGCAGGATGCATTATCATCTTGAAAAATGATGTAATCATGCCCAAACATCCTTTCAATTGATGGGATAAGAAAACTGTCCAAAAAAGCAATGTAAACTTGGGCATTTATTGAAGATGTAATGACAGCCATCTCCCCAGTGCCTTTACCTGACATGCAGCCCCATATCATCAATGACTGTGGAAATTTGCATGTTCTCTTCATACAGTCATCTTTATAAATCTCATTGGAATGGCACAAAACAAAAGATCCAGCATCATCACCTTGCCCAATGCAAATTCGCCATTCATCACTGAATATGACTTTCATCCAGTCATCCACAGTCCACGATTGCTTTTCCTTAGCCCTTTGTAACCTTGTTTTTTCATGTTTAGGTGTTAATCAAGGCTTATGTTTAGCTTTTCTGTATGTAAAACCCATTTCCTTTAGGTGGTTTCTTACAGTTCGGCCACAGACATTGACTCCAGTTTCCTCCCCTTCGTTCCTTATTTGTTTTGTTGTGCATTTCCTGCTTCCTGTATTGCTTTATGTTTCCGGTCTTGACGCTTTGATGTCTTCCTTGGTCTACCAGTATGTTTGCATTTAACAACCTTCCCATGTTGTTTGTATTTGGTCCAGATTTTAGACACAGCTGACTGTGAACAACCAACATCTTTTGCAACATTGCATGATGATTTACCTTCTCTTAAGAGTTTGATAATCCTCTCCTTTGTTTCAATTGACATCTCTCATGTTGGAGCCATGATTCATGTCAGTCCACTTGGTGCAACAGCTCTCCAAGGTGTGATCACTCCTTTTTAGATGGAGACTAACGAGCAGATCTAATTTGATGCACGTGTTAGTTTTGCAAATGAAAATTTACAGGGTGATTCCATAATTTTTTCCTCAGAATTGAGTGATTGCATAATTTTTTCCCTCTGCTTGGTCTGAAAAAAATTACCCTCACTGAGTACCACATTTTTAATCTTGATTTCTTTTAGTGCTTCTTAAAGCCCTAAAGTTGCCATTTGAAATGACTTTAGTTTTGTGCCATGTCTGTGATCTGCTTTTTTTCAACAACATTTAACAACTGAATGAATATCTTCCGAGATCGGTGATTCCATAATTTTTGCCAGGGGTTGTATAAGTTGGCTCCAAATTCAGCCATTTCTGGCCTCCATATAAATTTTGTTGCAGTGTGTTAGTGAAGTTATTGACACCAGGTCGCTGTGAAAAATATATAATAGAGGTTCCAGAGAATCAACCCTAGTTTCTGGTAAGAGGGGCTGTGCCCTATATCATGAAAGTGAACTCAATTTAAACATTTAACAAAAGTGGAGAGCACTGAGTTTGAAAATATTAAAAAATCCATATTTTATTTAATATATAGTTAAAACAATTATTGCATACTTGATTACAAAACTTGAGTTTTACTAGGACTGTATTCAACCTCTTTTGAGAAATTCAATGCAAATATGGCATTAGTAATGTCAAAGTGACCTCAACATATCTTGCTTGAAGAAAATAGATGGTAACTGGTGGTAACCAACAGCTTGTTGAACAACATTGCAGTGACAAAACTTTTAGGCTGTTTAACTTATTCAAATGGTCCAAAAATAATCACTTTTTTGGGGGAGATACTTGCTTTGCTGGTGTTTATACAAAGGTTGGGCAAATGAATAAAGCAATAGCTTTTGCACAAGGGATGGCATAGTGGTTAGCGCTGTAATGCTGGGGTCCTTGGGTTCAAATCGCACCAAGGAGAAAAACCACAAAGAATTTGTATGTTTTCCCCATATTTGCGTGGGCTTCCACTGAGTTCTCTGGTTTCCTTCCACACTCCAAAGACATATTGATTAGGAATTTAGATTGTGAGCCCCGATGGGGAGAGTGATAAAGATGTTTATAAAGTGCTGTGCAATATGATACCACTATATAAGTGAGTAAAATAAATAAACAAATAAAAGGGTGGTGCAGCAATTAGCCCTGTTTGGGGAGTATCAAGACCTTTGTTCTTTGATAAATTAAGAAGTGCCATCTGTTTCATACGCCATCCAAAAAATGATCTCTTTATTCAATTGGTAGAAACAGGTGTACTGTTTGAAAGCAATGGTTTCTCAATTAAGAGTACAAAAATATCCTTTAGGGGACCCAAAGAAGTAATGGCTTTTCAATGAGTGGATTAAAAAATATTCCTATTTTGGGTCCATTTCATGTTTGTGTACCCTGGAGAGGTTATGCTTCCCAGCAGCAGTACAGTATAGCTATACAACACAATGGAAAGGCGCAGGCGATGTGTGTGGATGTCTGGAGGCAATGGAAGTGGCATAAGCTGCACAGTATAAAAATATGAATGGGTCAGGCAAGGAGATGTCTGGCAGCAGAGATGATCAAACCATTCAAAATTCAAATTCGCTGGCTTTGACAAATTTTCCACCAAAATTGATTCGCAGGAATTAATCTTGATACTACAAAGCCCCTAATTGTCCTGAAAGTAGGTGTATAACCATTGGAGGTCACCAAGGACTGTATTGAATCCCTTTTGAGCTCTTAAATGGAAACACAGCCATATTTATGTCTTCAACCTATGTGGCTAGTTGAAAACAGATTGAAACCAGTGGTAAATAGCAGGTTATTAGTGATGAGCGAGCATGCTCTCTACAGCTCGGTGCTCGCCCGAGCATCTCACTGCTCGAAATGCTCGGCGCTCACAGAATATTTCAGGGTTGCTCGGCGGGAGCTCGGGTCCCTCCCTGCATGTTTGGAGCTCTTTACAGAGCCAATGAACATGCAGGGATTGCCTGCAACTCACTGTAATGCCATAACCATGTTGGTTGTGGCATTATAGTCATTGGCTGGATGCACAGCATCATTAGGGCTATATTAGAACTGGCACTGTCATGCTCGTCACAGTCACTCTGGAATCAGACAGTGTAGGGAGAGGTGCTGCTGAGCTAGGGAGAGATTTGCTTGTTTTTAGTTAGTGTAGGTGTACCAGGCTATATTAGAGACACATATCCATCTCAACAAACAGTTCTTCTGAGGACTAATCCACCTGCAGAGATATCAGGCAGGCAGTGTATATAGGCAGGCAGGCAGTGTATATAGCAGACTGCAGTGCATATAGCACAAGACGTTCCATTCCAGTTTTGTCTGCTGCTGCTGTTAGATATTTCTAGAAATAGGCCCAGGTCTCAGGGCCAGGAATAATATTAATTGGGATCTTAATCCTCACCGTTTTTCTGTGCCATTTGCTTGTTGGCACAGCAGAATACAGCCTGGTCCTTTCCATATTACAGCACTAAAAATCCAGCTATATAAAACATGGATCACATATGATTGGGCTGAAAATACTGCCATTTCTGGCCTCCATTAAACATTGGTTTCAGCGTGTCAGTGAAGCTATTGACACCAGTTTGCTGTTCAAAATAGTTAACTACAGGCCAGGTATTTAAAACTCCATCACATGGATCACATAAAAGTTTGCTCCAAATTCAGCCATTTGTAGTGAGCGTGGAAGATATTGTCCTCCATTTAAAATGGGCAAGGCACGTGGCAAGTGACAGGAAACTGGACATGATGGTGCATGCAGAGGCCGAGGCCGTGGGCAAGCTGAAATTGTGCCACAACACACACCCACATCTTCTCGCTCAACCTTCCTGTCTCAATTAATAGGGGACCGCAGAACACCACTATTGAAGAAACAGCAGTGTGAAAAGGTTATTAGTTGGATAGCAGATAATGCTTCCAGTCACTTAGCCACCACCACCACCCTGTCTTCCACACGGTCAAGTCTTAGTAGCCATATTCCTCACCCTAAACCTCCTTCCTCCCACCATGCCGATTGCCCAGAGACAACTGATCCCACACTTGGACACTCCAAAGAGCTGTTCACTTTTCCATTTATAGATTTGGGCCTCTCGCCCGGTCCTGTTGAAGCAGGGAAAGAGGAGATTGCATGTAGCAATGCCCAAATATTTGAGCAGCCACGGTCACATGAAGGTGACGGTGGAAAAGTGTCACAAGAGATGGACGATGATGAGACACAATTGGCAGAAAGTCACGAGGAGGACCAGGGTGCGGAAGTGGAAGACGAGGTGGTAGATGATATACTTACTGACCCAACCTGGCAGGAGGACATGCAGAGCGAGGACAGCAGCACCCAGGGGGAGGGAGGCAGAGCACCCCAACAGGCAGGAAGAAGAAGTGTGGTGGCTGCAGACAGAAGGCAGGCAACCGTTCCCCGTAACACCAACATGAAGGAAGTTGCCAGTACAACTGTTAGGTCTTCCCGAGTCTGGTTGTTTTTTAAAGACTCTGCCGACAGCCCCAAAAAAGCCATTTTCACCACCTGCCAGGCCAGCATCAGCAGGGGTGGCAAAACGACCAGTCTGACCACCACCAACATGATCAGGCACATGCCAGCAAAGCACCCGACTTTGTGGGCTGAACCCCAGGGTCCAGGAATAGTGTCTGCATGTGGCACCATTGCGTCTTCTGCGGTTGTGCAAGCAAGCCAATCCCCTGTCCATGGTGCATGCGAAGAAGCCTCCTGCCCTGCACCTGTCGTTGCTCTCTCTCAATTAGCAGCATCAGGAAGCACGTCCATGTCCTTGTCCCAGCGCAGCGTTCAGTTGTCCATACCCGAGTCCTGGGAACGCCAGCGCAAATATGCAGCCAATACCCCACAGGCCACACTACTAAATTCTCACATTTCATGACTGCTTGCGCTTGAAATGTTGCCTTTTAGGCTTGTGGAGACGGAAGCATTTCGCAAACTGATGGCGGCGGCCGTCCCACGGTACTCGGTCCCAAGCCGCTACTATTTCTCTCGATGTGCTGTCCCCGCATTACACAAGCTTGTGTCCCAAAACATTAGCCGTGCCCTCAAATACGCAGTTACCGGGAAAGTCCACCTAACCACGGACATGTGGACAAGTGCTAGTGGCCAGGGATGGTACATTTCGCTGACGCCTCACTGGGTTAACATAGTGAAAGCCTGGGACCCAGTCGGACCTTGGGAAGGAACACGTCCTTCCGACGCCAAGGATTGCGGGCCCTAGGTCAATCAGGTTTCTCCCATGGTCTACAGCTCCTGCACCTCATCCTCCAAAGCATCCTCCTCCTCCTCTTCAGCCTCCATCTCCGAAATGACCACATCAATCACAAGCTGGAAGCACTGCAGCATGGCCTCGGCCAAGCGGCAACAGGCTGTATTGAAGCTAACATGCTTAGGTGACAAACCGAACAATGCTGAAGAGTTGTGGATAGCTCTGAAAGAGCAGACAGATCTGTGGCTCACACAGCTGAACCTACAGCCAGGAATGGTCGTGTGTGACAATGGCCGCAACCTGGTTGCGGCTCTGAGGTGAGGCGAGCTCACACACGTACCATGCCTGGCCCATGTGCTTAACCTCGTGGTTCAGTGGTTTCTCAAATCCTACCCGGAGCTGCCGGATCTGCTTGTTAAAGTACACCTCCTGTGTGCCCATTTTAGAAAGTCAGCTACAGCTTCTGCCGTCCTTGCCGTGTTTCAGCAGCGTTTGCAGCTTCTGGCTCACAGACTGGTGTGAGATGTCCCCACACATTGGAACTGTACACTGCAGATGTTGGGAAGGATTTGTGAGCAGAAGAGGGCAGTTGTTGAGTACCGGCATGAACAAGGCCGTCGGTATTCAGCTCAGACTCCACACATAAGACCTCAGGAGTGGACATGGATGTCAGACATATCTACCATTCTCCAAAACTTTGAGGACTCCACCAAGATGGAGAGTGGCGATGACCCCATAATTAGCATCACCATCCCGCTTCTCTGTCTGCTGAAACGCTCTCTGCTCACAATCAAAGAGGATGCATTGCAGGCGGAGCATGATGAGATGGAGCAAGGAACCATACAGGGTGAGTACACACACCCCAGCCTCATCTCATCCCAACGTGGATTGGGTGACAATGAGGAAGAGGAGGAGGAGAAGGAAGAACAGGAGCTAGTTTCCTGGGCTATAGACGGTAGTACTTGCACAATGGTCATACTGTCTGTTCAGCGTGGATGGCCTAAGGACAGAGAGGAGGAAGAGAGCATGGTCACTCGTCCTCTTGTTGAGAACACGGAAGTCTTGCCTATTAGCAGTCTGGCACGCATGGTTGAGTTGATGTTACGCTGCCTTTCCCATGACCCTCGCGTTCTCAAAATTTTGGGTGACAGTTTTTACTGGTTGGTGACACTTCTAGACCCACACTGCAAGGATAACTTTATATCTCTTATTCCTGAGGCGGACTTGTCTACAAAAATGCGGCAGTACCAGAAGGCCCTTGTTGCGGAACTATTAAAAAAAATTCCCATCTGAAAACGCTGGCAGCAGAGGTTATAGTTTATTAGACAACCAAGGACTACAAACGAGAGAGACACAACTCCAATCTAGCAGAGGCAGGGGAACACTGTCAAAGGACAGTCAAAGGAGAATTTCCTCCCATCGCACAGGCCCTGAGGTACTCTCATAAGGAGTGCAAAATTTGGGAAGATGCTGAGGGAGTACCTTGCAGACCGTGCCAAGATCCTCCGTGATTCCTCTGGGCCTTATAATTAGTGGAATGTGGAATGAACTGGTTCTCTACGCCTTGGAGGTCGTGGCCTGCCCTGCCGCTAGCATTTTATCAGAGCGGGTTTTTAGTGCTCTGGTAGAATTATAACTGATAAGCGCATCCGTTTGTCAACTGGAAATACTGACAGGCTGACTCTTATAAAAATGAACAAGGGCTGGATTGGGCCAGACTTCTCAACACCACCGAATGATAGCAGTGTAACATAAACTCAAATCCAGTGTCTTTTTTTAGGAGGTGTATTCCCATGCACCTTTTCACACCCACACATGGGTATATGCTTCCTGATTTTGGCTATTTTCTCTTGTCCTCCTCCTTCTCCCCATCCTCATCCTCCACCACCATATCACCAGGGTGACCATGGTCCGTGATGCAACACCCACATTATTTTTTTAAAGGGTCTTTATGATATCCGTAAAATAAATTTTTTATACAGTATGTTCATGTATACCCCCCAGGGGTAAATGTTTGTCAGCCCATACACTTAGTGCATGGGCATTACAAGTTTAGGAGACCTGCTCCTTTCTAATGGGAAGATTTTTGTATGAGGCCCTCCTCCACGTCTCTTCCAAGGGGCATTGGAGTGCCTCCCAATTTTTGGCAGCACTTGCATTCACCTCATAGGCCAACACTATGGGAGAACCACTTCCTAATAATGGGAACATTGTTTTTAGGAGGCTCTCCGACCTCTACATCTCTTGCAAGGGGCATTGGAGTTCCTCCAAATTTTTGGCAGCCGTTGCTTCACTGCATAGGCGAACAGTATGGGAGACCCTCTCCTTTCTAATGGGAATTTGTCGTTACTTTTGCCCTGCTCTATGTGTCTTTAAATTGTTAGTGGGGTTTTTCCAAAATTTTGTCAGCCGTTGGACTCACTGCATACCATATAACTCTATAGCACACTTGCTCCTTTGTAATGGAAACATGTCATTACTGTGGCCCTGCTCTATGTGTCTTTAAATTGTTAGTGGGGTTTTTCCCAAAATTTTGGCAGCCCTTGCAGTTACAGCATAGGCATTACCAATAGAGGAGACCCGCTCCTTTGTAATGGGAACATCTTTTTTACTGAGACCCTCCTCTATGTCTCTTCAAAGGGGTATTGGGTTGCGTCCAAATTTTTGGCAGCCCTTGCAGTCACTTCATGCGCAATAACAGTATAGGAGACCCACTCAATAATGGGAACAAAAAAGAATAGCCGGCTGATGGCTCTCTAACAATAGCGAGGGCCTACTGCTGGCCCTTTAAGAATTGTAAGGGCCACCTGATGGCCCTATAAAAATAGGCTCTGTAACTTTCAGAGTCCCTCCATCATAAATGAAGCAGGATGTGTCTGATGATGTGTCACATACCACATGGCCAGATAAGGTTGTAAAATGTTAAAATCACATTTCCCGATGAATGGATTTGTCTTAAAAAATAACGTAAACAAAAACAAAACAGTAGGATCTTTCTTTAGTATAGAAAACAGAGTCGCTAATGTAACCTCAATGTAATCACATTGTTCAGCTCCTGCACCTCCTCCTTCATCTCCAAAATGACCACATCAGTCACAAGCTGAAAGCACTGCTGCACTGCCTTGGCCAAGCGGCAACAGGCTGTGCTGAAGATAACAAGCTTAATGCTTAGGTGACAAACCGCCCAGCACTGCAGAGTTGTTGAAAGCTGTAACACAGCAGCCTGATCTGCGGCTCTCACCGCTGAACATACAGCCAGGCACGGTCGTGTGTGACAATGGGCAGAACCTGGTGACGGAGAAATGACAGCCGGAGTAGATACGGTTTCCCTCTATGCCAGTCCTTTCACCGAGCTAAAGAATATGGCTGTGCTGAAATACAACTCCCACTGAGAAGCAGTTTCAAACTGAAAAACATTTGGCCTACCAGATGGTTTGATTCTGAGGGCTCACTTTTCTCCCTTGCTCAAGAGCCCCAGAGCTGCTGCAAAATTTGTGCTATCATGAACTCTCCTGATGGAGAAGCCAGGCCCCACCCGTGGACTATCTGGTGGGACTGTCCAACCATGCCTAGAAGCAGCCCTGGCTAAGAAAAGTGTGTGGGAAAGTTCCCGACACTCTATGGCTCCTTTTTTACGGAGGTGGAAACCCACGCAAACACAGGGAGAACATACAAAATACTTGCAGATGTTGTCCTTGCTGGGATTTGAACCCAGGATCCCAGCGCTGCAAGGCTTCAGT
Organism: Phyllobates terribilis; assembly: GCF_046119375.1. Lineage (NCBI taxonomy): Eukaryota > Metazoa > Chordata > Amphibia > Anura > Dendrobatidae > Phyllobates > Phyllobates terribilis. The sequence continues at coordinate 191,747,173 of NW_027362772.1, read as the reverse complement.
GCTAACCACTGAGCCAATGTGCTGCCGTTCACCCTGTGATATCTAACAGGCTGGAGAAACTTGTACCTATTGCCACTCTATCTTCAGCTCCTTTGTGAGAAACTAATGTATTTGGGCAGCCACTCAGTCTACCAAATAGAATTCCTGAGAAAGAAATTGGGGAAGGCTTCACTACTGCTAGTCGGGGCAGTGCTAATACCATGGCGCTGTACCATTGTTCCCTGGAAATATTCCAGGCTGGTAGGAGGCAATCAGATTCCCACAGAAAAGTACCAGCAGTAATGTTCAGGGACGCTTGCTTGTGCAAGGTAGAGACGATTCCGGTAGAAATAGTGGCGGCTGGGGACCAAGTATGGACACCCGGTCGCCATCGGCATGAGGTTGTGGACTGCTTCTGCCTCCACGAGCTTAAAAGGCCACATTTCAAGTGCAAGCAGCTTTAAAGGACTTCCTGGGAGAAATGACAGCTGGAGTAGATACGGTTTCCCAAAAGTCAGTCCTTTCACCAAGCTAAAAAATATGGCTGTGGTGAAATACAACTCACCCACAAGCTGTGGACTGGCTCCATACCATCCCTGGCCACATTCACTTGTCCACGTGTTTGTGGTTAGGCGGTCCGTCCTAGTAAGTAAACTGAGCACGGCACGGGTAATGCTCTAAGACCCGTGCTTCTGGAAGGAGGAGACGACACCGGGAGAAATTGTGGTGGCTGGGGATCGAGTATAGACACTCAGCCACCGCTTTCATAAGGTTGTGGACAGCTTCCGCCTCCATGAGCCTTAACGGCCACATTTCAAGTGCAAACAGCTTTAGAGGACTTCCTGGGAGAAATGACAGCTGGAGTAGATATGGTTTCCCAAGTCCTTTCACCAAGCTAAATAATATGGCTGTGGTGAAATACAACTCACCGACAAGCTGTGGACTGGCTCCGTACCATCCCTGGCCATATTCACTTGACCATGTCTTTGTGCTTAGGCGGTCCTTCCCAGTAAGTACACTGGGGAGGGCACGGGTAACGTTGTGGGACCCGTGCTAGTGGAAGGCGCAGATGACACCGGGAGAAATAGTGGTGGCTGGGGACCGAGTATGGACACCTGGCCGCCGCCGGCATGAGGTTGTGAAAAGCTTCCACCTCAACGAGCCTAAAAGGCCACATTTCAAGTGCAAGCAGCTTTAGAGGACTTCCTGGGAGAAATGACAGCTGGAGTAGATACGGTTTCCCAAGTCCTTTCACCAAGCTGTGGTGAAATACAACTCACCGACAAGCTGTGGACTGGTACCGTACCGTCCCTGGCCGCATTCACTTGTCCACGTGTTTGTAGTTAGGCGGTCCTTCCCAGTAAGTAAACTGGGGACAGCACGGGTAATGTTGTAGGACCGGTGTTTGTGGAAGGTGGAGACGACACCGGGACTAGTAGAAGCGGCAGGGGACCGAGTATGGATGCCCGGTTGCCGCTGCCATAAGGTTGTGGACAGCTTCCGCCTTCACGAGCCTAAAAGGCCTCATTTCAAGTGCATGCAGCTGTCAAAAATTTGGCAGTTTAGTATTGGGTGGCTGGCTGCATACATGCGCTTGCATTCCAAGGAATTGGTTAGGGACAACTGAACACTGCACTGGGAAAAGGATGTGGACGGTGATTGTTGCAAGTCTGCAATGAGAGGTGCATGGCAGGAGGCGTCTTCGTATGCACCAAGGATCACTTATGATGGGCACACTTTTAGGCAGTGACCTGGGAGTCAGAGATGCTTCCAGGGGTCTTCCCCATGCTGTTCCCATGTCTTTTCAGCACTGTATGCATGTGTCTGATGATGTGTCACACACCACATGGCCAGATGAAGATGTGGCTTTTTCACAAAAATTACTCTTTTGGGAAGTTTCAAGAGCTTTTTTTTTGCTGAATGAAGAAGCACAAGACATATTTAGGGAGCAAAATAGTTGTGTTCAGCATCTTACAGTATTTATGATATAATAGACAGGGATTAGATGCTCGGCTGAGCATGAGCCATTTGCATTGGCAGCAGCAGAACGTTGTAAAAGATATACAGCTGATAGGCAGGCAGATGGAATGGCTGATGTAATCATTGGCATATGCCATAGGCGAAAGAAAGTCAGCACTGATGCATGCCTTATTCATTTGACAAATATAATGTTTTCTTACCTGCAAAGGTTAACCTTTTCCGCTTGAATGTGAGCAAGCCACCGGCGGCGTTGAACACAATCTCTGACAATTCACTGGAGGTTGTAAATAACAGTATGCCGATAGCAAACTTGTCCAATTCTTGACACTAGTTAAATCTGCTGTGCTATTATTATTTTTATCACCATTATTTATTTATATAGCACCACTGATTCCATGCTGCTGTACATGAGAAAGAGGTTACATATAAAATACACATATCACTTACAGTAAAAGAACTAACAATGATAGACTGGTGAAGAGGGAAGAGTATCCTGCTTTGCGGGCTTACATTCTACAGAATGATGGAGAAGGAGACAGTAGGTTGGGGGGTTGCAGTACCTCCGATAGTGTTGAGGTGGCAGCATGGTCATTGCAGGTTGTAAGCTAGAAGAGAAATCCTTGGAATTGGGGCTCAGGGTGTCTGCTGAATAAATGGCATAGTCCAATTATGATTGAGTCTGGCTGTTCAGGTAGTGCGACTTTTTTTGCTGATGTGCAGCACGTTGGTATATCAGCAGATAAAGCATCCGGTGCATCATATCATAAATACTGTAGTTGCTGCTGTCTTGGTATTTGTTGTAGCTATAGTGCTGGCACACATAGGAGAGTGTTGACTCTGAAGGGAGCAGAGCGGGGTTTCCTGGTCAGGTTGTCGTTGGCTGGTGTCCACTATACGAACGCTTCACCAGTTTAATCAACAAAACTCACTAGGTACTGGGTATGACCTGTCAAGCACGAGAAGTGACACATATCAATTATAAAATATGCATTTTATTAGCAAATTATTAAAAGCACATAAAACAGGAAAGAATGCTAAAAAAGATCACTGGGACTTACCCAAATACATACTGGCTAGATTAATTAGCAACAGACATGTAATTAATTTGTAGCCTAAAATTACAGAGGTAGAATCTTATCATTGGCGATTCGGGTATTTAAATGCACACACCCCACACATTGACACCCCCGGAAGAAGCAAGAAGGGTGAAACATGTGCGTATGGGCAGCACTGTGGAGCCACCATATCGTTATACAGCTTATTTCACAGGTAAATAGGATCTATGATTATGTCTCATTATCATCATCAGCCTATATTAGTCTATTCTATGTAGTGTTGTAGGGTAGGAGGCGCTATTAGGCTACTCACTATCAAAGGCAGCGAATTTTTGGACAGGGAACCACTAAGTGTCCATAGTAGATATACTAGATAAATTAACCTATGGTTTAAAATTCGCGCTAGAGGTAGTGAATGAAGGAATTCGGGAGAATAAATAGCTAAAATGTACTTTATTGATACAAGTGCTTAAAAAGATTTTTTCTAAAAAGCTAAAATAGACAATATAAGGAATTGGTAAAATGAATAAATAAATAAATAAATAAATATGAATAAATAAATACATACGGTTATAGATTAATTAATAAAGCGGCTTCCCATCGGGTCTTGAGGTAGTCGATACTTGGGAGGCAGAAGGGTGGACCTGGTGGAAGAGGAACCGTGTTAGGGTATAGTAGTACGGTATAGTAATACGGTACTCAGGGTATCGATTCTTGGTAGGTTGGTTTTTATGTGGGTTACCTGTTATGATCGGTCTGTTTCTCCTTGTGGCAACCTTGAAGGCCTTTCGGCGGTGGACTCTAGTGTCAGTAGGAGATGATGGTAGATACCTGAGGTGCAGGACAAAATTCGTTAGAACTTACGAGTGATTGACCAAAGGTTACTAGTGGGAGTTGTACTTTACCTGCTATTGTTATGGCAATCAGCAGGCAACAAGAGCAACGACGTGCGGATGTGTTTCTTGAACTGTGATCCACAGGGAGCCAACTATTGAGGTGGACTGGTCCGGGATGATTTTTTGAAAAAGGCTCGAGGTCCTAGGGACGTAGAGAAAATAGGTTTATTGTTGTAGGTACTCGGTTCTGGGGTGATATGATAGGGTTAAGACTTACCCTGAGGTAGACCTGTTCTATTTTGGGTGTAATAGTTATAGTTGTCCTTTTGAGAGATGCAGCAGGTGGCTCTGGCTTGTCCCTGTCCCTGTAGGAGAGGTCCAGCAGGATGCTCCTGGTGGTACTGGCGACGTGGCGTCTATGGTGTACCCTATGTCCTGCTTGGAAATTAGGGAGGGTTAGGGTTTGAGGTATAGTTAGATTGGTCTGCAGTTTCAGTGTTTATTTACCTTGTTATTTACCTTATTTCATATATTGCTGGCATAAGAAGACAGGTGCATCAGGTGTTCCGGTCGCACGAAGGGTGCAACAGGAGGCTCTGGCTGAATTATTGGTTAGTTAGGCAGCAATAGTCCTATAGTAGGATGCTCTGGTGCAGCAAGAGGTTCTGGATGCCAGGTGGGTGTAGCAAGAGGCTCTGACTGGGTGGTCAGTCGGTCAGGCAGTGATGTGTCCTGCCATAAAATGCTCTGGTGCAGCAGAAGGTTCTGGTTGCAGGGTTGATATAGCAGGGGGCTCTGGCTGAGTAGTCAGATGATGGTATCACGATGCTGTGGTGTAGCAGGAGGCTATGGCTGCAAGGTGGGTATAGGGCAGATCGCGTAGTCTGTGAATCTGCCAAGGATAGAATAGTGCAGGTTAGGGTGTCTATTCCTGGCAGTGTGGTAGAAGGTGGTGGGGGCCGAGGCCCGAGGGTACTTAAAGTCTGCAGTCCCGTGGTGATGTCAGGAGGTGATGGAGCCCGGAGCAAGAGCGGAGTCCCAGCCGGTGAACGCCGCAGCTCACGTGCTTCCGGGTAGGCAGAGCGGGAGAGGGAGGGAAGAGGAGAAAGGCGCGCTTTCTCTTGAAAGCGCGCGAGAGGGGCAGAGTGACGCGCTGTTGATGAAGACAGCCGTAGCTGTCGAAACGCGTTGGAGTATCGCTGACTCAGCTGAGAAGGCGCCCACAGGCCTCCGTACTGAGTGCACGCCGTTTACCACGTGACAGCGCGTCACTCTGCCCCTCTCGCGCGCTTTCAAGCGAAAGAGCGCCTTTCTCCTCTTCCCTCCCTCTCCCGCTCTGCCTACCCGGAATCACGCGAGCTGCGGCGGTCACCGGCCGGGACTCCGCTCTCGCTCCGGGCTCCATCACCTCCTGACATCACCGCGGGACTGCAGACTGTAAGTACCCTCGGGCCTCGGCCCCCACCGCCTGCTACCACACTGCCAGGAATAGACACCCTAACCTGCACTATTCTATCCTTGGCAGACTCACAGACTACGCGATCTGCCCTATACCCACCTTGCAACAATAGCCTCCTGCTACACCACAGCATCGTGATACCATCATCTAACTACTCAGCCAGAGCCCCCTGCTATATCAACCCTGCAACCAGAGCCTTCTGCTGCACCAGAGCATTTTATGGCAGGACACATCACTGCCTGACCGACTGACCACCCAGTCAGAGCCTCTTGTTAAACCCACCTGGCATCCAGAACCTCTTGCTGCACCAGAGCATCCTACTATAGGACTATTGCTGCCTAACTAACCAATAATTCAGCCAGAGCCTCCTGTTGCACCCTTCGTGCAACTGGAACACCTGATGCACCTGTCCTCTTATGCCAGCAATATATGAAATAAGGTAAATAACAAGGTAAATAAACACTGAAACTGCAGACCAATCTAACTATACCTCAAACCCTAACCCTCCCTAATTTCCAAGCAGGACATAGGGTACACCATAGACGCCACGTCGCCATTACCGCCAGAAGCATCCTGCTGCACCTCTCCTACAGGGACAGGGACAAGCCAGAGCCACCTGCTGCATCTCTCAAAAGGACAACTATAACTATTACACCCAAAATAGAACAGGTCTACCTCAGGGTAAGTCTTAACCCTATCGTATCACCCCAGAACCGAGTACCTACAACATTAAACCTATTTTCTCTATGTCCCTAGGACTTCGAGCCTTTTTCAAAAAATCATCCCGGACCAGTCCACCTCAATAGTTGGCTCCCTGTGGATCACGGTCCAAGAAACACATCCGCACGTCGTTGCTCTTGTTGCCTGCTGATTGCCATAACAATAGCAGGTAAAGTACAACTCCCACTAGTAACCTTTGGTCAATCACTCGTAAGTTCTAACGAATTTTGTCCTGCACCTCAGGTATCTACCATCATCTCCTACTGACACTAGAGTCCACCGCCGAAAGGCCTTCAAGGTTGCCACAAGGAGAAACAGACCGATCATAACAGGTAACCCACATAAAAACCAACCTACCAAGAATCGATACCATGAGTACCGTATTACTATACCGTACTACTATACCCTAACACGGTTCCTCTTCCACCAGGTCCACCCTTCTGCCTCCCAAGTATCGACTACCTCAAGACCCGATGGGAAGCCGCTTTATTAATTAATCTATAACCGTATGTATTTATTTATTCATATTTTTTTATTTATTTATTTATTCATTTTACCAATTCCTTATATTGTCTATTTTAGCTTTTTAGAAAAAATCTTTTTAAGCACTTGTATCAATAAAGTACATTTTAGCTATTTATTCTCCCGAATTCCTTCATTCACTACCGCTAGCGCGAATTTTAAACCATATGTTCATTTATCTAGTATTCTATGCAGTGACTAGGTTTTTTGCAGCTGAGCGCTGACACTATAAGAGGAGCCTTATATCCACATGTAAAACCTTCCATTTCTGAGTGAATAGAATACTCCTATAGTGTGGCCAATAAAGCATTGGCTTTGCCCATCTATTATGCACTTAAGCACTTTAGGAATATATTACTACTAGTGTTGAGCAAACTTGCTCGGCACTGCTCGGTACTCGACCGAGCATCACGCTACTCGGGATGTTCGGCGAGCACCGAGCATTTCCGGGTTACTCGGGCGGGAGCTCGGGTCTCCGCCCTGCATGTTTGGCGCTCTTTACAGAGCCAATGAACATGCAGGGATTGCCAGCCAGTCACTGTAATGCCGCAGCCATGTTGGTTGTGGGCATTACATTGATTGGCTGGCCGCACAGCGTCACCTCGAGTATTTAAAACCGGGCGCCGCCATCTTGGACACAGACGGCTGGGATCAGACAGTGTAGGGACAGCGCTGCTGATTTAGGGAGAGATATATACTGCAAAATAGTTAGTGTAGGGTCTGTAAAGGCTGCCAGATCAAACAAACAGTTCTTCTCAGGACTAATATCCATCCCAGATATCAGGCAGGCAGGTAGGCTGTATAGGAGACGCAGTGGTTATACCAGCAAACGCTGCATTACAGTCCTATGTGCTCCTGTTGCTGAAATTGCTGGACTTAGCACCAGGTGTCGGGGGCCAGGAAAAATCCTTTTTTTTTTCCTCCTTCACACTGTACAAATACCCATCTTATTAATCTTTTGGTGTCCCTCCCCCCCCCCCCAAAAAAAAAAAAAGGTGTGTCAGACACAAATATATTTGTTGAAAATAGTCTGGTGTAGGCCAGAGAAATAGAAGTGTGGCTTTGCAGTTCCACGGTTCAAACCTCTGTATTATCCACTTTTGGGCTAATTTTACCTAAAAAAAACAGTTTGAGTGTTTCGCTCACTGTTCAGCCGCAAATATATCTATTTAAAAAAGTCTGGTATACACCAGTAAATTATAACTGTGGTTTTGCCGTTCCACAGTGAAAAATCTCTATTATCCTGCTTTTGGCATTTTTGCCGTAAAGAAAAACAGTAATAGTGACCTGATTAGTGTTGAGCCACCCCCGTAGTGTTCGGGTTCGGTTCGGTTAGTCGAACACCGGGATGTTCGTGGAACTGTTCGTCGAACACCTTAGAACACTGTCGAACACCGTCGAACACCGTTAAAACCAATGGCATGCAAATAAAAATACATAGAAAACACCTTCCAAGGTGTCCAAACTGCTCAGAAGACAATCTCTTTAAAAAAGCCGGCCGGCAATTCAGCATCGGTACCTGACAATTTAGAACAGAAAGAATAGAGCATCACACATAGATTAGATAGATAGAAACATGTCAGTCACATATATAAGAAGTACAGTGATAGTGTTGATTACTGTACTTGTCATTTAGTGTTAAAATAAAGGATTTATTAAAAAAAAAATTGGCGTGGGGTTCCCCGTAATTTTAGTCTCTAGCGGAGCAGACGGCTGGGGCAGATGTTTAAAGCCTGGGAAGGGGGTAATACCCACGGAACTTCCCAGGCTACTAATATCAGCCCCAGCTGAATACCTAGCCTTTACTAGCTATTAGTGTTGAGCCACCCCCGTAGTGTTCGAGTTCGGTTCGGTTCGTCGAACACCCGTGTGTTCGCCGAACTGTTCGTCGAACTGTTCGTTGAACACCTTCGAACACCGTTAAAACCAGTGGCAGGCAAACAAAAACACATAGAAACACATAGAAAACACCTTCAAAGGTGTCCAGAAGCTGACAAACTGCTCAGAAGACATAACTAACACATGGAAAAGTGACAAGTACATATAGTCATGCGAAAAGAGGTGGAGGAGTAAAAGGAGGGGGAGACACAGATATAGGCATGTCATGCCCTTCTAAAATCCAAAAAGTGAGAAGCCGACACGGCCAGTCCGTTCCTGCCCGTGCCACCTCCGTGTCGCCGGGTTTGTGCCAGAGCCGCGGTGGACCCTGACGGCCAGCCCCCCTCTCCCAATACTGGTGCCTGTCTGCTGGTGGGTCGAGTGAGCCCCCCTGTGGTGGAGGCAGCTCTAAGCTTTTTAATTTAAATTGTCTCTCTAATTTGAATGAATACACTTTAAATCCATTTACAAGGATCTATTGGAGGGCAAGTCTCATGCCAGCAGCCGCGTAATTCCAGCTCCAGTAGCGTCCACTAAAGCTGCTGCAGTTAAAAAGCTTTTATAAGGATCGAGCTCGGCTGTCCACCGCAAGGCATCCTACTGCCAGTCCCAGCCCCTATGCCTTGGGGTGCCTCCTGATGCTCTTCACTGAGTATCCCATGGTCCCGAAGCATTTCCTTTGAAAAAATGAAGTGTCCAAACTACAGGTGGTGTAGCTTGCTTAACAGCCGGGATAATCCGCTGACTAGCAGACCCTGCTACTAGGCACAAAGTATTTCCTGGGCTAGATGCAGTTAAAAATTTGTAATTAGATACTCTCGTTGGATGCTGAGAAAGCATTCCATAGAGTCTCCTGGCACGCCATATATGATTCTCTTAAAAAGCTTGGGGTAGGGGTCTAGGGGACCCTTTTATAGCCAAAATCACGGCCCTGTATCGCAATACGTCACCTAGGCTGAAGATAAATGGAACTGTAGCACCCTGAGGGCTCGGTTGCTACAGAGGTATTGCACCTCACCCAGAGGTGTGATATCTCACTCTCAGGTAAGGATGTAGTGTGGATCAGGACCCGACACCTGCATGCATTACACCACATTGCCGTGGGGCAGGGCGACCAATATGCCCCTGAGATGGGCACGACAGTCCCTGTCCCTGGCTGGAGTGGGGGGAGGGAACACTGAGGAAGGGGAACCCTGTAGTGCAGGAGCAGGGAGGAAGCAGTTCCTGGGTGCATTGAGAAGGGAGTATAAAAGGTGGGCACCATCTTAGTTCAGTGCAGAGAAGTCTGAGCAGAAGTGGCAGGGAGCAGGGGCTCTGCATGAGCTCTGCTCCGGAGGCGGGCCTAGTAACAGAGGCCCAGGCCTGGAAGAGGGAGAAGGTAGGAAGAGGAGCGGAGAAGGCTCCAGGAACGAGGAACGAAGGGATCTCAGGGGTGCGGACGGGCGAGTCGCCACCGCACGCCAGAATCCACCTGCGTGGAGGGGTCAGGCCAAAGGGGGAGACCGGTCCCCGAAACTAGTGGAGGCAGGAAACGACCCTCAGCTAGAAACAGGAGGCTGTGACATTTTATGTGGCACAGCCCCTCGCTACACCCGCTAGGAAGGCACCACATAGGGTCAGGGAAACTGGCGCCAAGTTTACCAAGAGGAGGCCCGAGGCAGCCGGACAGAAGGGTTGGTAAGAAAGGCCAGACAAAGGACACACAAAGGGGGTCCTGTGAAGCGCTCCAAAGTTATCTGGGAGTTGTCTGAGCCCCTCACCTGGTGAGCACAGTACGACGTGGGCAGCCGTTACCTGCAGACGTGGTCTGGATAATAAGAACTGTGAGTAAAGGCCCTGGACTGCATCACTGACTCCGTGTCATTACTGCTGCTGCCCTGCACCATCACCCCCATCCTCCGCATACACTGCCCTGAGGCTATACTCCTCCCGTGGGGAGTTATGCTATGCTCTGCTGCACCCACAACACCAGCCTCAGCGGTCTGCCCTGGAGCGGCGGTTCACTCTGACCGCAATCCACGGGTGGCGTAGTCGGACATTTAAACATCAAAACCACATAAATAGTTCCGCCACTGGTTTGACCGCCCTGAGCCACGGAACCGGGTTGCCGCCACGGAGACTACAACCACCAGCATCCACCAAAAAGGGTCCGGCTCCGGGTGTCCCAAGGCCCAGGGGGCGCGTCAGAACATTTTCATCACCTTTCACAATCACCAATGGGACAAGGCAGGGATGTTCTCTGTCCCCTCTCTTATACATCCTAGTGACGGAGCACCTGCTCTCATCAATTCGCCATAACCCCAATATTAGGTGGATTGAGGTGGGAGGCACCGAGTACAAGTGCTCTTTATTTGCTGATGATGTCCTAGTATATATCACTCAATCACATATATCCATCCATGCTGTTATGGCTGAAATAGATCACTTTGTTACATGGTCAAATTTTAAAATCAATGCAGCGAAGTCTGAGGCCCTCGATGTCTCCCTCCCCAAATCCATATAGGATTCCATCCAGTCCAACTTTCCCTTTGCCTGGCCCTCACAGGGTATCAAATACTTAGGAATTCCTATTCATAGAGACCTCTCCCATCTATGTTATCTTAATTTTGGGCCCTTTATTGAACAACTCCATACAGACCACGGTTGGCAAGTTAGAACTGTAAGATTCACTACGTGAACCACTGGTGTTTTGTGGAAAAGCACATGTACACTGTGTTCCAAATTATTATGCAAAAAGTGTTTAGGAGTGATAAGGGAAGAATTTGTTTGTTTGTCAGTTAAACTCATTGATGGTGATGTGTGTCAGGGCTCTTTATATCACTGTAAGCAATTGCAGACACCTGTGCTAATTAGTTTGTCAGGTGTGTCCAATGAAAGGCAAGACTACTTAAGAAGGCTCTCTCACATTATTCAGCAGCCTACATTTTCTGCCAAAATGGGAAAGAAAAAGGATGTGTCGGCTGCTGAGAAGCAACAAATTGTGGAGTGTTTAGGTCAAGGCATGACTACAATCAACATTGTGCGATGATCAGGATGAAGTGTCTTGGCAATCAAGAAGTATGTAGCTGATTCACAGTACACACGTGTGCGTGCTGATAAGGGCAAATTGAGGACTCTTTCCTACAGGCAATTACGTCAGGTTGAAAGAGCAGCGGCAAAAAAGCCTTGTCATAGCAGCAGACAAGTTTTTGAAGCTGCTTGTGCCTCCAACGTCCCCCGAACAACAAGATGCAGGGTCCTTCAGAGGTTTGCAGCTGTGCATACGCCATCCTGTCGACCTCCTCTATCCACTTCACACAAGCAGAAACGGCTCCAGTGGGCCAAACATTACATGAAGACTGATTTCAAAACTGTTTTGTTCACGGATGAGTGCCGTGCAGCGCTCGATGGTCCAGATGGATGGAGTGGAGGATAACTGGTTGATGGACACCCCACGCAAACACGGCTACAGCGCCAACAAGGAGGAGGTGGAGTAATGTTTTGGGCTGGAATCATGGGGAGAGAGATTGTCGGCCCCTTTAGGATCCCTGAAGGCGCTAAAGATGAACTCCATAATGTATGTGGATTTTCTCAAACAGCACTTCCTGCCATGGTTCAAGAAGAAGAACCGTGTATTTCACAGCAAGATCATTTTTCTGCATGATAATGCACCATCTCATGCTGCACATAAAACATCTGCATCTCTGGCTGATATGGGTGACGCACCCCTGGGCCTGCTGTGTTGCGCAGCGTCTCGCGCACGGGGCTTACCCGGAACCGGATCAAATGAGGGTTGTAGTCTCCGAGTGGCGGGGACCCGGTCCGTGCCCAGGGAGTCAAACTCGATGTGTGGCAGTCTTGATAGATGTTATTTGAGTGTCGACTACGCCACCCGTTGATTTGCAGCTATGGAGCTGCCGCTGCAGGGCAGACCGCTGAGGCCGGTGTAGAATTGTGCAGCGTGATAGTATAACCCCCAACGGGAGGGGTATGGCCACAGGGCAGCCGACGTGGAAAATGGGGGTAGCAGGAACCACTCAGAGACGGTGCGGTGTAATTCAGGGTCTTTACTGGTAACAACGATAGACCCTCCCGGAGTACTTGCTAGCGAACGGGGCCTGGTCAGTCCTTGAGCAGATGGGATCTCCCCTGGCCAGGCGGAGTTGTAGGCCTCCCAAACTGACTGTACTCTTCTGGCTACCTTGCTAGGAGCGGATATAAGTAGCTCACGTCCCTGAGTGTACCGTGTGGTGCTCACCCGTATGGCCGGTGACTCGGGGCCTTCTAATGGCTTCCGCTCCACGATGGCGGTGCTGGTCCCACGCGTGTGACCGTGCCTTCGGGTTTCTGGGCCTGAGGACCTGAAATCCCCTGCCGGTCGGCTTCTGCTGCTGGGTAAGAGTTAGTCCCCACAGCCTCGGACGCCGGGTCCGGTGAGAAAGCTTCTCAGTCAGGGCGAGCTCTGCAGCTGCCAGCCCCTGACTTGTAGTAGTATTGCTCCCACTGAGCTTCTGCTGTTTCTTCCTGTGACTGTTTCTTGTCTCTACTCTCCTTGACTGACCAACCCTGCTTCAGCCCCGGGTTTATATAGGGGAAGTTCTTCCCCTCCCAAGACTGGGCAGGAGGTGTGGCATGCACAGGATCCCTGACCAAAGGACCTCCCACCTGCTCTCAGACATAACATTACATTACTGTGGAAACCAGACCCCTGGGGTGCCACATGGGCATAAAAGGGGACAAACTTATGGTGTGACCCCCATGCTCCCCTGACCTCTACCCCATTCAGAACCTTTGGAGCATCATTAAAAGGAGTGTCTATGATGGCGGGAGGCAGTTCACATCTAAGCAACAGCTCTGGGAGGGTATTCTGTCCTCATGCAAAACAATTGAAGCAGAAACCATCCAAAACCTGACAAATTCAATGGACGAGAGAGTTCAGAAGCTCGTTTCGAACAAGGGGTCCTATGTGAAAATGTAACATCACCTAGAATAAAGTTTTGAGTTGAAAACTGTTTGATTTCAGTTTCTAACAACCTGCTAATGCTTATAATTTCAAAAATGACCATTTTTTTGGTCTTTATTAAAATGAAAAGGTTGATCGAAAAGTTTGGGGGATCTAAGAGTGTGGCAACCCAGTAGTCATGATTACTTCGAATTCTGACAATATGAGGGTCATGCTGCAGGTAGTGCAGCAAGAAGGCATTTATGTGTCTTGCGCATCTCGGAGCCCCAAAATTATTTTCCGGGCTAGATGCAGCTAAAAATTATTTTTAATTTTAAATCTGGTGGAGCTTATTATAGATGGCCTAATAGGATCAGTGCTGCACACTGCTACAAAGCCCAAATTATTTTCCAGTCAAGATACAGATAAACATGATTAGTAATTTGAAAGCTTAAAACGGTTGGTAGGGTGATTTTAACCAATCATCAAGCTTTTACTCTCCCCAGGATGACACAGGGCTAGAAAAGTCGTTTCGGATCCATGATTTGTTCATCTTTATGAACGTGAGTCTGTCTACATTATCAGTGGAGAGCCGCGTGCGCTTATCTGTCAGCACACCACCAGCAGCGCTGAACACACGTTCAGACAGAACGCTGGCTGCGGGGCATGACAAGATCTCCAAGGCGTAAGTGGCTAGCTCCGGCCATTTATCCAGATTGGAAGCCCAAAAAGAGCAAGGGTCCAGTGACACAGTCGTGGCTTCAATGTTTACTTGGAGATACTCCTGTACCATCGTCTCTAGGCGTTGACTATGTGTCAGACTTCTTGTCTCCTGTGGCCTTGCAAAGGATGGGCTAAAAAAGTGGTGAAATGATTGCGCAAAATTGATGTTACCACCAGATACTGTGGTTCTGTTACGGTTTGAGTGCTGAACACTTGACGGTCCCACGGTTGGCAAGTTGGAACTGTGAGATTCACTACGTGCACCACTGGTATTTTGTGGAAAAGCACATGTAAGATTCTGCAACAGTCTCTGCTGATAATCCTGCATGCGTGCATCCCTTTCTATGGCAGGAATAATTTCTGCAAATTTACTTTTGTACCGGGGATCTAACAGTGTGGCAACCCAGTAGTCAGGATTATTTCTAATTCTCACAATTCGAGGGTCATGTTGCAGGTAGTGCAGCAAGAAGGCACTCATGTGTGTTGCGCATCCAGGAGCACCAAGTCCCTGTTGTGTTGGTGGCGAGGTAACAATAATGCTTCCTTCCTCTGTCCTCTCCCCCCAACCTCGCACAACAGAAATGTGATCAAGGTCTCCCTCATCTGATGAGTCTTCCATCAGTTCGTCTTCCACTTCTTCCTGGGCTCCTGCACCTTCTTCACTAGTTTGGCTGCTACCATGCGCCCTGGTAAAACCATCTCCCCCACCCTCACATGCCTGCCGCCTTGGTGCTGCCGACCGTCTGGACCTTGCAGATGTTAGCCCTTCCGCATACAACTCCTCCTCCTCTACTTCCTCCACCTCCTCTTGTGCCACCACCTGACTCCGAATTCTGTTTAACATTTGCTCCAGCATGTAAATCACCGGAATAGTCATGCTGATAATGGCATCGTCAGCACTAAACATCTTCGTCGCCATTTCAAAACTGTGCAGAAGGGTGCATAGGTCCCTGATCTGAGACCACTCCTCCAGCGTGATTTGCCCCACCTCTGAATCTCGTTGGCCCAGGCTATACGTCAGAACGTATTGCACCAGGGCTTGTCGGTGCTGCCACAGTCGCTGCAACATGTGCAGAGTTGAATTCCACCGGGTAGGCACATCGCATTTTAGCCGGTGAAGTGGCAGGCCCAACGACTTCTGTAGAGATGTAAGTCGCTGAGCTGCGGGATGCGAACGGCGGAAGTGAGCACACAGCGGCCGTGCCCTCTGCAGAAGGCCATCTAGTCTGGGATAGTGGGCTAAAAATTGCTGGACAACCAGGTTCAACACGTGAGCCATACAAGGCACGTGTGTGACATTGCCCCGGCGAAGGGCCGCACCCAGGTTTGCAGCATTGTCGCACACGGCCTTCCCTGGTTTCAGGTCCAGTGGAGACAACCATTCATGAAATTGGTTCTCCAGAGCTGACCACAACTCCTCAGCTGTGTGACTCACATTTCCCAGACATTTCAATGTAAAAACCGCCTGATGACGTTGAGCCCTACTGCCAGCATAGTAAGGAGGTGTGCAGGATCCCTTCTGCGCAGTTAGAAAGCTTGAGGCATGACCAGACAGGCTTTGGGTGCAGGTGGAAGACCGAGAGGAGGTTGAGGAGGCAGAAGCAGTGGAGGAACTTTGACATAAAGAGGATTGACGCACAACTCGTGGGGACGGCAAGACTTGGACAGCAGCCCCTTGTCCTGCTGTCACCATAGTTACCCAGTGCCCAGTCAGCGACATGTAACGCCCCTGTCCATGCCTACTCGTCCAAGTGTCTGTGGTGAAATGCACCCTGTCACACACAGAGTTTCTCAAAGAAGCGGTGATGTTGTGTGCGACATGCTGGTGGAGCGCAGGCACACCTTTCTTTGAGAAGTAGTGCCGACTGGGCATCTGGTACTGGGGCACTGCGACGGACATAAGGTCTCGAAAATCCTCTGTGTCCACCAGGCGGAAAGGCAGCATTCCTGTAGCCAAGAGCTTGCAGATGGTGAAATTCAACCTCTTAGCTTTCTCATGGCTAGCAGGAAATGGTCTTTTACTTGTCCACATCTGAGGGACCGAGGGCTGGCTATTGTGCTTAGACGGGGTTGATAAGGGTGTCCCCGGCAAACTGCCGGTCTGTGAGGAAGATGCAGGCGGACATGTTAGGTTGCCTTGATCCAAAGGTGGTGCTATCGATGTCGGACAGCGCTCAACACCAGCTGCTGTTACCACCTCCAAAGAAAATGATGACCTGCCAATCACGCTGGCTGTTGCGGGTAAAGAGGTGGCAGGTCTGCGCCCCAAAACAGGTGTGACTGCTGTCCCCCCAGTCACAGAGGATGAAGAGGCCGCGGATGCACAAGATATGGCAGACGGTGGTTGGCCCGGCCGGCTAGGCCGCATTGTAGCACACTGAGCTTCCCACTGCAACTTATGCTTCATGTCCATGTGCCGGTTCATGCATGAAGTACTCAAACTATGTATTTTTTGGCCTCTACTTAGCTTTTGCTGACAAATGTTACAGATAACACGAGTTGGGTCATCTTTGTCGATCTGAAAAAATGCCCAGGCTATGCAAGGCTTAGCACCCATGCGACCTGAAGAGCCACCACGACTTGTGGTCAGAGGCAGAGTTGTGTTTGAGGATGCAGTTGTTGACGTGCTTCCAGTACTACGTCTCTGTCCAGGAAGGCGCAACCTGACCTCGTCGTCACTAGCATCTTCCTCCACCTCCTCTGCTGACCTCATCTCTTGGCTGACTGTGGGTTGACAGTAAGTGGGATCTCCAACCTCATCATCATCACCCTGTGTGTTATCACACCCGTCGTCCTCAGAGCCAACCTGTTCCTGCCCTGACAAAAAACTAAAGTTGTCGCTCCAATCAGGTATTTGAGTCTTATCATCGTCTTCCTCATTGTCTCCACCAACAGGAGTTACAGTTTGGGAATGAGGGTCTACATTATGGTCAGAACCTTCTGCGTCTGGTCCTGGATCCGACTCATAAAGATTCTGGGCATCAGTGCAGATCATTTCCTCGTCTGGATTCACAGAAGCGCTGGAGTCGACCTCTGATTCCCAGGCTATAGTATGAGTAAACAGCTCTGCAGACTCAACCATCTGTTCTACCTCATACTCAGACGGGCAGCTGGAGATTTGGGAGCTGTGAGGAAGCAAGTGCGATTTGGGTGACACCTTTGAGGACTGGAGTATTTGTGATGTTGAAGTTGATGTGGAGGAGAGCCCACTTAAAGGAGCACTTGATATCCGTTGAAGCACCTGCTGTTTTTGTGCCTCATCTGGAATTTGTAGCGATTGGCGTGGCCGTAAGAAAGGGATCTTATCACATTGTCCGCTAAAAGAAGTAGACATTTTAGTTTGGCTGGAAGATGGTCTTTCTTCTGCAGATGTTACTGTTGCTTTAACACCTACCCCACGGACACAACCTTTTTTCCCCTTCCCAACACGCCTATTCCCCTTTCCACCAGCAGCAGGCCTTTTTCCACTCATTTTGGTGGTTAACTAATTCACAACTCTGGAGTTGTTTGCACAAAAAAACAATGGATGGTAACCGAGCAGAGCTGAGTGGATAAACTGTGGTATTAGGCCAAAACTTTTGGCTGGGTTAGATGCAGAAAAAAATATATTCAGTTTGCAACCTGATGGAGGTCAGTATAGATGGACTAATAGAGAAAGTCCGACACACTGCTACAAGGCCAAATATTTTTTCAGAGGTAGATGCAGAAAAAAATTATATTCAGTTTGCAACCTGATGGAGGTCTGTATAGATGGATTAATAGAACAAGACCCACACACAGCTAGAAGCCCAATATTTTTTCAGAGGTAGATGCAGAAAAAAATATATTCAGTTTGCAACCTGATGGAGGTCAGTATAGATGGACTAATACAACAAGTCCCACACACAGCTAGAAGCCCAATATTTTTTCAGAGGTAGATGCAGAAAAAAATATATTCAGTTTGCAACCTGATGGAGGTCAGTATAGATGGACTAATACAACAAGACCCACACACAGCTAGAAGCCCAATATTTTTTCAGAGGTAGATGCAGAAAAAAATATATTCAGTTTGCAACCTGATGGAGGTCAGTATAGATGGACTAATACAACAAGTCCCACACACAGCTAGAAGCCCAAATATTTTTTCAGAGGTACTGTAGATGCAGATACAAATTATTTTTAATTTGCAACCTGATGGAGGTCAGTATAGATGGACTAATACAACAAGTCCCACACACAGCTAGAAGCCCAAATATTTTTTCAGAGGTACTGTAGATGCAGATAAAAATTATTTTTAATTTGCAACCTGATGGAGGTCAGTATAGATGGACTAATAGAGAAAGTCCGACACACTGCTAGAAGGCCAAATATTTTTTCAGAGCTAGATGCAGAAAAAAATTATATTCAGTTTGCAACCTGATGGAGGTCAGTATAGATGGATTAATAGAACAACACCCACACACAGCTAGAAGCCCAATATTTTTTCAGAGGTAGATGCAGAAAAAAATATATTCAGTTTGCAACCTGATGGAGGTCAGTATAGATGGACTAATACAACAAGTCCCACACACAGCTAGAAGCCCAAATATTTTTTCAGAGGTACTGTAGATGCAGATAAAAATTATTTTTAATTTGCAACCTGATGGAGGTCAGTATAGATGGACTAATACAACAAGTCCCACACACAGCTAGAAGCCCAAATATTTTTTCAGAGGTACTGTAGATGCAGATACAAATTATTTTTAATTTGCAACCTGATGGAGGTCAGTATAGATGGACTAATACAACAAGTCCCACACACAGCTAGAAGCCCAAATATTTTTTCAGAGGTAGATGCAGAAAAAAATATATTCAGTTTGCAACCTGATGGAGGTCAGTATAGATGGACTAATACAACAAGTCCCACACACAGCTAGAAGCCCAAATATTTTTTCAGAGGTACTGTAGATGCAGATACAAATTATTTTTAATTTGCAACCTGATGGAGGTCAGTATAGATGGACTAATACAACAAGTCCCACACACAGCTAGAAGCCCAAGTATTTTTTCAGAGGTACTGTAGATGCAGATAAAAATTATTTTTAATTTGCAACCTGATGGAGGTCAGTATAGATGGACTAATAGAGAAAGTCCGACACACTGCTAGAAGGCCAAATATTTTTTCAGAGCTAGATGCAGAAAAAAATTATATTCAGTTTGCAACCTGATGGAGGTCAGTATAGATGGATTAATAGAACAAGACCCACACACAGCTAGAAGCCCAATATTTTTTCAGAGGTAGATGCAGAAAAAAATATATTCAGTTTGCAACCTGATGGAGGTCAGTATAGATGGACTAATACAACAAGTCCCACACACAGCTAGAAGCCCAAATATTTTTTCAGAGGTACTGTAGATGCAGATAAAAATTATTTTTAATTTGCAACCTGATGGAGGTCAGTATAGATGGACTAATACAACAAGTCCCACACACAGCTAGAAGCCCAAATATTTTTTCAGAGGTACTGTAGATGCAGATACAAATTATTTTTAATTTGCAACCTGATGGAGTTCAGTATAGATGGACTAATACAACAAGTCCCACACACAGCTAGAAGCCCAAATATTTTTTCAGAGGTAGATGCAGAAAAAAATATATTCAGTTTGCAACCTGATGGAGGTCAGTATAGATGGACTAATACAACAAGTCCCACACACAGCTAGAAGCCCAAATATTTTTTCAGAGGTAGATGCAGAAAAAAATATAATCAGTTTGCAACCTGATGGAGGTCAGTATAGATGGACTAATACAACAAGTCCTACACACAGCTAGAAGCCCAAATATTTTTTCAGAGGTACTGTAGATGCAGATAAAAATTATTTTTAATTTGCAACCTGATGGAGGTCAGTATAGATGGACTCATACAACAAGTCCCACACACAGCTTGAAGCCCAAATATTTTTTCAGAGGTACTGTAGATGCTGATACAAATTATTTTTAATTTGCAACCTGATGGAGGTCAGTATAGATGGACTAATAGAGAAAGTCCGACACACTGCTAGAAGGCCAAATATTTTTTCAGAGCTAGATGCAGAAAAAAATTATATTCAGTTTGCAACCTGATGGAGGTCAGTATAGATGGATTAATAGAACAAGACCCACACACAGCTAGAAGCCCAAATATTTTTTCAGAGGTAGATGCAGAAAAAAATATATTCAGTTTGCAACCTGATGGAGGTCAGTATAGATGGACTAATACAACAAGTCCCACACACAGCTAGAAGCCCAAATATTTTTTCAGAGGTACTGTAGATGCAGATAAAAATTAGTTTTAATTTGCAACCTGATGGAGGTCAGTATAGATGGACTAATAGAATGATGCTATGCCCAAAAGATTTTACTTCACTAGGTGCAGTAAAAAAATTGGTATTCTATACACAGGTGGTATATCTTGCAGCAGAGATAGGCTACTCCACTGACTAACACACTCTGCAATAGGCCAAAAAGGATTAGCTTTGCTAGATTCAGCCAAATGCTGTGAAAAAAACTTGCACAGCACTGGCACAGACCTGCCTGGCAAAAACTGATAGGAACTGATGTAACCTAGTCCTGAAAAGGACTCCAATTACAATTAGTCTTTACTCCCACAATCTATCTATTTAAGAGCACAGACCTCCCTGATAAAAGTCGTAGGAAATGCTGTAACCTAGTCCTTAAAAGGACTGCAATCACAACTATTCCCTACTCCCAAGCTATCTGTATATTTGTGCGAAAATTGGCTTGAAATTAACAAGGTATAGCGCACACAGCAACAGCGGTGCCGTCTAACACGCAGCTGCAGCAGTGAGAAAATGGTGGCGACGGGGAAAATGGCTTGGTCTTATAGGGCCAGGACATGTGACATACACTGCCAATGACACATGCCCTTGCTTGTGTGAAAAAAAGCACTTCGCTCCGTGTGTGCGCTGCTGATAGGCTGACAGATTGCACCTCCCCACTGCAAATGCGGGAAAGAGAAAAAAAAATGGAGATCTTCATTGTTCCTGCAGAGATCCATCCCCTGCCCCTCCCCCCATCCCGCTGTACACTCAAACTGCGTATTAACATTAATTTTCATCATTACTGAGAAAAAATCCAGTTATGATTTTGGTGCACGAACAGTTATCGAACATAACCTCGAACAGCCGAATTTTTATCAAATTGTTCGTGTTCGCCGAACGGCTCGAACACCGCCCAAAACAGCTCGAATTTGAGATTGGCGAACAGTTCGAGTAGAACAACGCTCATCTCTACTAGCTATTAAAATGGGGGACCCCCCAAAACAATGATGTGGGGTCCCCCCTATTTTAATAGCTAGCAAAGGCTAGGCAGACAGCTGGGGGCTGATATTAATAGCCCAGGATGGGTACCATGAATATTGGCCCCCTCCCAGGCTAGAAACACCAGCCGTCAGCCGCCCCAGAAATGGCGCATCCATAGGATGCGCCAATTCTGGCACTTATCCTCGCTCTTCCCACTGCCCTGTAGCGGTGGCAGTGGGGTAATAGGGCTGGGGTTGATGTCAGCTTATAATGCCAGCTGACATCAAGCCCAGGTTAGTAATGGAGAGGCGTCTATAAGACACCCCCATTACTAACCCCATAGCCAAAGTTAAAAAAAAACACAAACACCCAGAATAAAGTCCTTTAATTGAAATAAACACACAATTCTTTATTGTTCTAAATTAAACCATACTTACCATCACGCCCATTCCAGCTGAAGCCAACGATCTCCTGCAATAAAAGTAAAATAATAAACCAACATCATCCTTACCTTTCCATGGTTCCCAGGTTCTGCTACATCGAGATGACAGGCTGGACTGCAGCAGAACGCTACCATCCAGCTTGCCATGCCGCAGACACTGAGAAGCGCAGGCATGCTTGCGCTCCTCAGTGTCTGACTGTGACGGCATCCAGATAAGCCGAGTTCATGTCCAATGAACTCATCTCACCTCATGAACGTCACTGACAGCTTGGGAAAATTCTCCTGTGCTTGCCATGAGCGCAGGAGAATTCTTTCATGCTCACAGCAAGCGCAGGAGAATTCTCCCACGCTGTCAGTGACGTGCATGAGGTGACCTGAGTTCATTGGACATGAACTCGGCTCGTCTGGATGCCGTCACAACCAGACACTGAGGAGCACAAGCATGCCTGAGCTTCTCAGTGTCTGCGGCATGGCAAGCTGGATGGCAGCTTTCAGCTGCGATCCAGCCTGTCATGTTGAATGTAGCAGAGCCGGAGCCATCCTGGGAACCATGGAAATGTAAGGATGATGTTGGTTTATTATTTTTCTTTTATTGCAGAAGACATCGGCTTCAGCTGGAATGGGCGTGATGGTAAGTATGGTTTAATTTAGAACATTAAAAAATTGTGTGTTTATTTCAATTAAAGGACTTTATTCTGGGTGTTGTGTTTTTTTTAAATACTTTACTAGAAATTCATGGCGGTCATGTCTAATATTGGCGTGACACAATGAATTTCAGGCTTAGGGCCAGCTGATAATAACAAGCTGGCCCTAACCCCTTTATTACCCAGTGAGCCACCGCACCAGGGCCCTGGATGAGTTGGGTACAGCGCCAGAAGATGGCGCTTCTATGAATGCGCCATTTTCTGGGGTGGCTACGGACTGCAATTTGCAGCGGGGGGGGGGGGGGCAGAAAGCTTTTTTTCATCTAAATCCTTTTTTTTTTCCTCCTTCACACTGTACAAATACCCATCTTATTAATCTTTTGGTGTCCCTCCCCCCCCCCCCAAAAAAAAAAAAAAAAAGGTGTGTCAGACACAAATATATTTGTTGAAAATAGTCTGGTGTAGGCCAGAGAAATAGAAGTGTGGTTTTGCAGTTCCACGGTTCAAACCTCTGTATTATCCACTTTTGGGCTAATTTTACCTAAAAAAAACAGTTTGAGTGTTTCGCTCACTGTTCAGCCGCAAATATATCTATTTAAAAAAGTCTGGTATACACCAGTAAATTATAACTGTGGTTTTGCCGTTCCACCGTAAAAAATCTCTGTCATCCAGCTTTTGGTATCTTTTCCGTAAAGAAAAACAGTAATAGTCTCTCCTGATTGTTTTTTTTTTAACACTAAATGACAAGTACAGTAATCAACTCTATCACTGTACTTATTATATATGAGACTGACATGTTTCTATCTATCTAATCTACGTGTGATGCTCTCTTCTTTCTGTTCTAAATTGTCGGGTACCAATGCTGAATTGCTGGCCGGCTTTTTTAAAGAGAAGGTGCATGAAAACACTATTATTCTTTTAATAAATCCTTTAACACTAAATGACAAGTACAGTAACCAACACTGTCAATGTACTTCTTATATATGTGACTGACATGTTTCTATCTATCTAATCTATGTGTGCTGCTCTATTCTTTCTGTTCTAAATTGACGGGTACCAGTGTATGCTGCTGCTGAATTGCCGGCTTTTCATGTTTCACTGTGAGCACTGTTCCCATCGATTTGGGCAACCACTGTAATGCCACAACCACCATGGCTGTGGCATTACAGTGAGTGGCAGACAATCCCTGCATGATGTGAAAAAATCCAGTTATGCTTTTGGTGAACGAACAGTTATCGAACATAACCTCGAACAGCCGAATTTTTTGCAAATCGTTCGCGTTCGTCGAAGGACTCGAACACCGCCCAAAACAGCTCGAATTTGTGATTGGCTAACAGTTCTAGTCGAACACCGCTCATCTATACACCTGATTGTTCAGACACAAGTATATCTGTTTAAAAGAGTCTGGTACACACCAGTAAATTATAACTGTAATTTTGCCGTCCCACGGTAAAAATCTCTATTATCCAGCTTTTGGTATTTTTTCCGTATAGAAAAACAGTAATAGTGTCTCCTGATTATTCAGACACCAATATATCTGTTTAAAATAGTCTAGTGTAGGCCCGACAAATTGAACTGTGTTTTGCAGTTCCACTGGTCAAATCTCTGTATTATGCTGCTTTTGGCATTTGTTGCCGTAAAGAAAAACAGTAATAGTGTCTCCTGATTGTTCAGACATAAATATATCTGTTGAAAAGAATCTTGTATACATCAGTAAATGATAACTGTGGTTTTGCAATCCCACGGTAACAAATCTCTATTATCCAGCTTTTGGTATTTTTTCCGTAAAGAAAAACAGTAATAGTGTCTCCTGATTGTTCAGACACAAATATATCTGTTTAAAAGAGTCTGGTATACACCAGTAAATTATAACTATGGTTTCCCGTTCCACGGTGAAAAATCTCTATTATCCTGCTTTTGGCATTTTTTGACGTAAAGAAAAACAGTAATAGTGTCTCCTGGTTTAAACAGATATATTTGTGTCTGAACAAAGAGTCTGGTATACACCAGTAAATTATAACTATGGTTTTCCCGTTCCACGGTGAAAAATCTCTATTATCCTGCTTTTGGCATTTTTTGACGTAAAGAAAAACAGTAATAGTGTCTCCTGATTGTTCAGACACAAATACAGTATATCTGTTTAAAAGAGTCTGGTATACACCAGTAAATTTTAACTGTGGTTTTGCCGTCCCACGGTAAAAAATCTCTATTATCCAGCTTTTGGTATTTTTTCCGTAAAGAAAAACAGTAATAGTGTCTCTTGATTGTTCAGACACCAATATATCTGTTTAAAATAGTCTTGTGTAGGCCCGAGAAATAGAACTGTGGTTTTCCCGTTCCACGGTGAAAAATCTCTATTATCCTGCTTTTGGCATTTTTTGACGTAAAGAAAAACAGTAATAGTGTCTCCTGATTGTTCAGACACAAATATATCTGTTTAAAAGAGTCTGGCATACACCAGTAAATTATAACTGTGGTTTTGCCGTCCCACGGTAAAAAATCTCTATTATCCAGCTTTTGGTATTTTTTGCATAAAGAAAAACAGTAATAGTGTCTCCTGATTGTTCAGACACCAATATATCTGTTTAAATTAGTCTGGTTTAGGCCCGAGAAATAGAACTGTGGTTTTGCAGTTCCACGGGTCAAATCTTTGTATTATCCTGCTTTTGGCATTTCTTGCCGTAAAGAAAAACAGTAATAGTGTCTCCTGATTGTTCAGACACAAATATATCTGTTGAAAATAGTCTTGTGTAGGCCTGAGAAATAGAACTGTGGTTTTGCATTTCCACGGGTCAAATCTCTGTATTATCCTGCTTTTGGAATTTTTTGCCGTAAAGAAAAACAGTAATAGCGTCTCCTGATTTTTCAGACTTAAATATATCTGTTTAAAAGAGTCTGGTATACACCAGTAAATGATAACTCTGGTTTTGTCATCCCACGGTAAAAAATCTCTATTATCCAGGTTTTGGTATTTTTTCCGTAAAGAAAAACAGTAATAGTGTCTCTTGATTGTTGATACACCAATATATCTGTTTAAAATAGTCTGGTGTAGGCCCGAGAAATAGAACTTTGGTTTTGCAGTTCCACGGGTCAAATCTCTGTATTATCCTGCTTTTGGCATTTTTTGCCGTAAAGAAAAATAGTAATAGTGTCTCCTGATTGTTCAGACCCCAATATATCTGTTTAAAAGAGTCTGGTATACACCAGTAAATTATAACTGTGGTTTTGCTGTCCCATGGTAAAAAATCTCTATTATCCAGCTTTTGGTGTTTTTTCCGTAAAGAAAAACTGTAATAGTGTCTCCTGATTGTTCAGACACAAATATATCTGTTGAAAATAGTCTGGTGCAGGCCTGAGAAATAGAACTGTGGTTTTGCAGTTCCACGTGTCAAATCTCTGTATTATCCTGCTTTTAGCATTTTTTGCCATAAAGAAAAACAGTAATAGCGTCTCCTGATTGTTCAGACACAAACATATCTGTTGAAAATAGTCTGGTGTAGGCCCGAGAAATAGAACTGTGGTTTTGCAGTTGCACGGGTCAAATCTCTGTATTATCCTGCTTTTGGCATTTTTTGCTGTAAAGAAAAACAGTAATAGTGTCTCCTGATTGATCAGACACAAATATATCTGTTTAAAAGAGTCTGGTATACACCAGTAAATTATAACTGTGGTTTTGCTGTCCCATGGTAAAAATTCACTATTATCCAGCTTTTGGTATTTTTTCCGTAAAGAAAAACTGTAATAGTGTATCCTGATTGTTCAGACACAAATATATCTGTTGAAAATAGTCTGGTGTAGGCCTGAGAAATAGAACTGTGGTTTTGCAGTTCCACGTGTCAAATCTCTGTATTATCCTGCTTTTAGCAATTTTTGCTGTAAAGAAAAACAGTAATAGTGTCTCCTGATTGTTCAGACACAAATATATCTGTTGAAAATAGTCTGGTGAACGCCCGAGAAATAGAACTGTGGTTTTCCAGTTCCACGGGTCAAATCTCTGTATTATCCTGCTTTTGGCATTTTTTACCGTAAAGAAAAACAGTAATAGTGTCTCTTGATTGTTCAGACCCCAATATATCTGTTTAAAAGAGTCTGGTATACAACAGTAAATTATAACTGTGGTTTTGCTGTCCCATGGTAAAAAATCTCTATTATCCAGCTTTTGGTATTTTTTCCGTAAAGAAAAACTGTAATAGTGTCTCCTGATTGTTCAGACACAAATATATCTGTTGAAAATAGTCTCGTGTAGGCCTGAGAAATAGAACTGTGGTTTTGCAGTTCCACGTGTCAAATCTCTGTATTATCCTGCTTTTAGCATTTTTTGCCATAAAGAAAAACAGTAATAGCGTCTCCTGATTGTTCAGACACAAATATATCTGTTGAAAATAATCTGGTGTAGGCCCGAGAAATAGAACTGTGGTTTTGCAGTTGCACGGGTCAAATCTCTGTATTATACTGCTTTTGGCATTTTTTTCTGTAAAGAAAAACAGTAATAGTGTCTCCTGATTGTTCAGACACAAATATATCTGTTGAAAATAGTCTGGTGTAGGCCCGAGAAATAGAACTGTGGTTTTGCAGTTGCACGGGTCAAATCTCTGTATTATCCTGCTTTTGGCATTTTTTACCGTAAAAAAAAACAGTAATAGTGTCTCCTGATTGTTCAGACACAAATATATCTGTTTAAAAGAGTCTGGTATACACCAGTAAATTATAACTGTGGTTTTGCCATCCCACGGTAAAAAATCTCTATTGTCCAGCTTTTGGTATTTTTTACCATAAAGAAAAACAGTAATAGTGTCTCCTGATTGTTCAGACACCAATATATCTGCTTAAAATAGTCTGGTGTAGGCCCGAGAAATAGAACTGTGTTTTGCAGTTCCACATGTCAAATCTCTGTATTATCCTGCTTTTGGCATTTGTTGCCATAAAGAAAAACAGTAATAGTGTCTTCTGATTGTTCAGACAAAAATATATCTGTTGAAAATAGTCTGGTGTAGGCCCGAGAAATTGAACTGTGGTTTTGCATTTCCACGGGTCAAATCTCTGTATTATCCTGCTTTTGGCATTTTTTGCCATAAAGAAAAACAGTAATAGTGTCTCCTGATTGTTCAGACTTAAATATATCTGTTTAAAAGAGTCTTGTAAACACCAGTAAATGATAACTGTGGTTTTGCCGTCCCACGGTAACAAATGTCTATTATCCAGCTTTTGGTATTTTTTCCGTAAAGAAAAACAGTAATAGTGTCTCCTGATTATTGAGACACCAATATATCTGTTTAAAATAGTCTGGTGTAGGCCCGGGAAATAGAACTGTGGTTTTGCAGTTCCACGGTAAAAAATCTCTATTATCCTGCTTTTGGCATTTTTTGCCATAAAGAAAAACAGTAATAGTGTCTCCTGATTGTTCAGACACAAATATATCTGTTTAAAAGAGTCTGGTATACACCAGTAAATTATAACTATGGTTTTCCCGTTCCACGGTGAAAAATCTCTATTATCCTGCTTTTGGCATTTTTTGACGTAAAGAAAAACAGTAATAGTGTCTCCTGATTGTTCAGACACAAATATATCTGTTTAAAAGAGTCTGGTATACACCAGAAAATTATAACTGTGGTTTTGCAGTCCCACGGTAAAAAATATCTATTATCCAGCTTTAGGTATTTTTTCCGTAAAGAAAAACAGTAATAGTGTCTCTTGATTTTTCAGACACCAATATATCTGTTTAAAATAGTCTGGTGTAGGCCCGAGAATTAGAACTGTGTTTTTGCAGTTCCACAGTAAAAAATCTCTATTATCCTGCTTTTGGCATTTTTTGCCGTAAAGAAAAACAGTAATAGTGTCTCCTGATTCTTCAAACACAAATATATCTGTTTAAAAGAGTCTGGTATACACTATTAAATTATAACTATGGTTTTCTCATTCCACGGTGAAAAATCTCTGTATTATCCTGCTTTTGGCACTTTTTGACGTAAAGAAAAACAGTAATAGTGTCTTCTGATTGTTCAGACGCAAATATATCTGTTTAAAAGAGTCTGGTATGCACCAGTAAATTATAACTGTGGTTTTGCCGTCCCACGGTAAAAAATCTCTATTTTCCAGCTTTTGTTTTTTTTTCCGTAAAGAAAAACAGTAATAGTGTCTCCTGATTGTTCAGACACCAATATATTTGTTTAAAATAGTCTGCTTTAGGCCCGAGAAATAGAACTGTGGTTTTGCAGTTCCACGGGTCAAATCTCTGTATTATCCTGCTTTTGGCATTTTTTGCCGTAAAGAAAAACAGTAATAGTGTCTCCTGATTGTTCAGACACAAATATATCTGTTGAAAATATTCTTGTGTAGGCCCGAGAAATAGAACTGTGGTTTTGCATTTCCACGGGTCAAATCTCTGTATTATCCTGCTTTTGTAATTTTTTGCCATAAAGAAAAACAGTAATAGTGTCTCCTGATTGTTCAGACTTAAATATCTCTGTTTAAAAGAGTCTGGTATACACCAGTAAATGATAACTGTGGTTTTGCCGTCCCACGGTAAAAAAACTCTATTATCCAGGTTTTGGTATTTTTTCCGTAAAGAAAAACAGTTATAGTGTCTCTTGATTATTCAGACACCAATATATCTGTTTAAAATAGTCTGGTGTAGGCCCGAGAAATAGAACTGTGGTTTTGCAGTTCCACGGGTCAAATCTCTGTATTATCCTGCTTTTGGCATTTTTTGCCGTAAAGAAAAACAGTAATAGTGTCTCCTGATTGTTCAGACACCAATATATCTGTTTAAAAGAGTCTGGTATACACCAGTAAATTATAACTGTGGTTTTGCTGTCCCATGTTAAAAAATCTCTATTATCCAGCTTTTGGTATTTTTTCCGTAAAGAAAAACTGTAATAGTGTCTCCTGATTGTTCAGACACAAATATATCTGTTGAAAATAGTCTGGTGTAGGCCTGAGAAATAGAACTGTGGTTTTGCAGTTCCACATGTCAAATCTCTGTATTATCCTGCTTTTAGCATTTTTTGCCATAAAGAAAAACAGTAAAAGCGTCTCCTGATTGTTCAGACACAAATATATCTGTTGAAAATAGTCTGGTGTAGGCCCGAGAAATAGAACTGTGGTTTTGCAGTTGCACGGGTCAAATCTCTGTATTATCCTGCTTTTGGCATTTTTTGCCGTAAAGAAAAACAGTAATAGTGTCTCCTGATTGTTCAGACACAAATATATCTATTGAAAATAGTCAGGTGAACGCCCGAGAAATGGAACTGTGGTTTTCCAGTTCCACGGGTCAAATCTCTGTATTATCCTGCTTTTGGCATTTTTTACCGTAAAGAAAAACAGTAATAGTGTCTCCTGATTGTTCAGACACAAATATATCTGTTTAAAAGAGTCTGGTATACAGCAGTAAATTATAACTGTGGTTTTGCCGTCCCACGGTAAAAAATCTCTATTGTCCAGCTTTTGGTATTTTTTCCGTAAAGAAAAACAGTAATAGTGTCTTCTGATTGTTCAGACAAAAATATATCTGTTGAAAATAGTCTGGTGTAGGCCCGAGAAATAGAACTGTGGTTTTGCATTTCCACGGGTCAAATCTCTGTATTATCCTGCTTTTGGCACTTTTTGCCATAAAGAAAAACAGTAATAGTGTCTCCTGATTGTTCAGACATAAATATATCTGTTTAAAAGAGTCTTGTAAACACCAGTAAATGATAACTGTGGTTTTGCCGTCCCACGGTAACAAATGTCTATTATCCAGCTTTTGGTATTTTTTCCGTAAAGAAAAACAGTAATAGTGTCTCCTGATTATTGAGACACCAATATATCTGTTTAAAATAGTCTGGTGTAGGCCCGAGAAATAGAACTGTGGTTTTGCAGTTCCACGGTAAAAAATCTCTATTATCCTGCTTTTGGCATTTTTTGCCATAAAGAAAAACAGTAATAGTGTCTCCTGATTGTTCAGACACAAATATATCTGTTTAAAAGAGTCTGGTATACACCAGCAAATCATAACTATGGTTTTCCCGTTCCACGGTGAAAAATCTCTTTTATCCTGCTTTTGGCATTTTTTGACGTAAAGAAAAACAGTAATAGTGTCTCCTGATTGTTCAGACACAAATATATCTGTTGAAAATAGTCTTGTGTAGGCCCGAGAAATAGAAATGTGGTTTTGCATTTCCACGGGTCAAATCTCTGTATTATCCTGCTTTTGGCATTTTTTGCCATAAAGAAAAACAGTAATAGTGTCTCCTGATTGTTCAGACTTAAATATATCTGTTTAAAAGAGTCTGGTATACACCAGTAAATGATAACTGTGGTTTTGCCGTCCCACGGTAAAAAATCTCTATTATCCAGGGTTTGGTATTTTTTCCGAAAAGAAAAACAGTAATAGTGTCTCTTGATTGTTCAGACACCAATATATCTGTTTAATATAGTCTGGTGTAGGCCCGAGAAAGAGAACTGTGGTTTTGCAGTTCCACGGGTCAAATCTCTGTATTATCCAGCTTTTGTCATTTTTTGACTTAAAGAAAAACAGTAATAGTGTCTCCTGATTGTTCAGACACCAATATATCTGTTTAAAAGAGTCTAGTATACACCATTAAATTATAACTGTGGTTTTGCTGTCCCATGGTAAAAAATCTCTATTATCCAGCTTTTGGTATTTTTTCCGTAAAGAAAAACTGTATTAGTGACTCCTGATTGTTCAGACACAAATATATCTGTTGAAAATAGTCTTGTGAACGCCCGAGAAATAGAACTGTGGTTTTGCAGTTCCACGTGTCAAATCTCTGTATTATCCTGCTTTTAGCATTTTTTGCCATAAAGAAAAACAGTAATAGCATCTCCTGATTGTTCAGACACAAGTATATCTGTTGAAAATAGTCTGGTGTAGGCCCGAGAAATAGAACTGTGGTTTTGCAGTTGCACGGGTCAAATCTCTGTATTATCCTGCTTTTGGCATTTTTTGCCGTAAAGAAAAACAGTAATAGTGTCTCCTGATTGTTCAGACACAAAGATATCTGTTGAAAATAGTCTGGTGAACGCCCGAGAAATAGAACTGTGGTTTTGCAGTTCCACGGGTTAAATCTCTGTATTATCCTGCTTTTGGCATTTTTTACCGTAAAGAAAAACAGTAATAGTGTCTCCTGATTGTTCAGACACAAATATATCTGTTTAAAAGAGTCTGTTATACACCAGTAAATTATAACTGTGGTTTTGCCGTCCCACGGTAACAAACCTCTATTGTCCAGGTTTTGGTATTTTTTCCGTAAAGAAAAACAGTAATAGTGTCTCCTGATTGTTCAGACACCAATATATCTGTTTAAAATTGTCTGGTGTAGGCCCGAGAAATAGAACTGTGTTTTGCAGTTCCACGGGTCAAATCTCTGTATTATCCTGCTTTTGGCATTTGTTGCCGTAAAGAAAAACAGTAATAGTGTCTTCTGATTGTTCAGAAACAAATATATCTGTTGAAAATAGTCTGATGTAGGCCCGAGAAATAGAACTGTGGTTTTGCATTTCCACGGGTCAAATCTCTGTATTATCCTGCTTTTGGCATTTTTTGCCATAAAGAAAAACAGTAATAGTGTCTCCTGATTGTTCAGACACAAATATATCTGTTTAAAAGAGTCTTGTATACACCAGTAAATGATAACTGTGGTTTTGCCGTCCCACGGTAACAAATGTCTATTATCCAGCTTTTGGTATTTTTTCCGTAAAGAAAAACAGTAATAGTGTCTCCTGATTATTGAGACACCAATATATCTGTTTAAAATAGTCTGGTGTAGGCCCGAGAAATAGAACTGTGGTTTTGCAGTTCCACCGTAAAAAATCCCTATTATCCTGCTTTTGGCATTTTTTGCCGTAAAGAGAAACAGTAATAGTGTCTCCTAATTGTTCAGACACAAATATATCTGTTTAAAAGAGTCTGGTATACACCAGTAAATTACAACTATGGTTTTCCCGTTCCACGGTGAAAAATCTCTATTATCCTGCTTTTGGCATTTTTTGACGTAAAGAAAAACAGTAATAGTGTTTCCTGATTGTTCAGACACAAATATATCTGTTTAAAAGAGTCTGGTATACACCAGTAAATTATAACTGTGGTTTTGCCGTCCCACGGTAAAAAATCTCTGTTATCCAGCTTTTGGTATTTTTTCCGTAAAGAAAAACAGTAATAGTGTCTCTTGATTATTCAGACACCAATATACAGTATCTGTTTAAAATAGTCTGGTGTAGGCCCGAGAATTAGAACTATGTTTTTGCAGTTCCACGGTAAAAAA
The DNA here is from genome assembly GCF_046119375.1 of Phyllobates terribilis. Lineage (NCBI taxonomy): Eukaryota > Metazoa > Chordata > Amphibia > Anura > Dendrobatidae > Phyllobates > Phyllobates terribilis. Next base: position 191,714,492 of record NW_027362772.1, on the reverse strand, counting down.
TCTCTATTATCCTGCTTTTGGCATTTTTTACCGTAAAGAAAAACAGTAATAGTGTCTCCTGATTGTTCAAACACAAATATATCTGTTTAAAAGAGTCTGGTATACACTATTAAATTATAACTATGGTTTTCTCGTTCCACGGTGAAAAATCTCTGTATTATCCTGCTTTTGGCATTTTTTGACGTAAAGAAAAACAGTAATAGTGTCTCCTGATTGTTCAGACACAAATATATCTGTTTAAAAGAGTCTGGTATACACCAGTAAATTATAACTGTGGTTTTGCCGTCCCACGGTAAAAAATCTCTATTATCCAGCTTTTGGTATATTTTCCGTATAGAAAAATAGTTCTCGTGTCTCCTGATTGCTCAGACACAAATATATCTGTTGAAAATAGACTGGTGTAGGCCCGAGAAATAGAACTGTGGTTTTGCACTTCCACGGTTCAAACCTCTGTATTTGGGCCATTTTTGCCTGAAAAAAAACAGTTCGAGTGTGTCGCTCACTGTTCAGCCGCAAATATATCTATTTAAAATTGTCTGGTATACCCCAGTAAACAATAACTGTGGTTTTGCCATCCCACGGTAAAAAATCTCAATTATTCAGCTTTTGGTATTTTTTCCGTAAAGAAAAACAGTAATAGTTTCTCCCTGATTGTTCAGATTGTTTAAAAGAGTCGGGTGTAGGCCAGAGAAATAGAACAGTGGTTTTCCTCGAACACGGTTCTAATCTACTTTTTGTTACCCTTTTTCCATTGATAGTGCGAGTGTAAGCTATTTTACTTAATTTACAATGGGAAAGGCGCGTGGCAAGGGAGGTAGAACTGGAAGTTCTGGTGGTGGTGCGTGCAGAGGAAGGTGAAAATGTGCCACAACCAACAGCCACAACTTCTCGCTCCCACTTCTTGACCGAATTACTAGGGAAGCACAGAACAACACAAGTATTGCGAACTGATCAGTGTGAACGAGTTATTATTTGGATAGCAGATAATACTCCAGTTACCTGGGCACCACCACCTCCAGTCTGTCTTCCACACGGTCAAATCTTATTAGCCATGAGTCTCAACTGCATACTCCTCCTCACCCTGATGCTCCTTCCTCCCACCATGCCGAGTGTCATCAGACAGCAACTGATCCCACACTTGGACACTCTGAAGAGCTGTTCACTGGTCCATTTCCAGATTTGTGCCCCTCGCCTGCTCCGCTTGAAGTGGTGGAAGAGGAGATCCCGTGTAACGATGCCCAAATATTTGAACAGCCACGGCCACAGGAAGTCGATGCTGGCAATTTGTCACAAGAGGTGGATGATGACGAGACACAATTGCCAGGAAGTAAGGAGGAGGATCGAGGTGTGCAAGTGGAAGAGGATGAGGTGGTGGATGATTTAGTAACTGACCCAACGTGGCAGGAGGACATGTAGAGCGAGGCCAGCAGCACACAGGGTGAGGGAGGCAGAGTACCCCAACAGTCAGCAAGAAGCAGTGTGGTGGCCGCACACAGAAGGCAGGCAACAGTTCCCTGTAACACCAACACGAGGGACGTTGCCAGTACAACCTGTAGGTCTTCCAGAGTCTGGAATTTTTTAAAGACTCTGCTGATAGCCCCAAAAACTCCATTTGTACCACCTGCCATGCCAGCATCAGCAGGGGTGACAAAACTACCCGCCTGACCACCACCAGCATGATCAGGCACATGGTAGCAAAGCACCCGACTTTGTGGGGTGAGCCCCAGGGTCCACGACCAGTGTCAGCGGGTGTCACCACTGCTTCTTCCACTGTTGTGTGTGCAATAAAACCCCCTGTTGTGTGTGCAAGGCAATCCCCTATCCATACTGCATGCAAAGATGTCCCCTCCTCTCAGTCTTCACTTGTTATGGCAGTTTCTCAAGAAACAGCATCAAAGTCCACGTCCACGTCCCACCGCAGCAATTGTCCATATCCCAGACCTTTGAACCAAACGGTAAATTCGCAGCTAACACCCCACAGGCCACAGTACTAAATTCGCACATTTCACGACTGCTTGCGTTGGAAATGCTGCCTTTTAGGCTGGTGGAGACGGAATCCTTCCACAACCTTATGGCGGTGGCCATCCCTCGGTACTCGGTCCCCAGCTGACACTATTTTGCCCCGTGTGCCATCCCCGCACTACACAAGCACGTGTCCCAAAACAACTGCCGTGACCTCAACAACGCAATTACTGGGAGAGTCCACCTGACAACGGACACGTGGACAAGTGCTTGTGGCCAGGGACGGTACATCTCCCTGACGGCACACTGGGTAAACATAGTGGAAGCCGGGACCCAGTCGGACCTTGGGACGGAACACATCCTCCCCACACCGAGGATTGCGGGCCCTATGTCAGTCACAGTTGCCCCCACAGTGTACAGCTCCTGCGCATCATCCTCCTCCTCATGTTCAGCCTCCATCTCAGATATCACCACATCAGTTACAAGCTGGAAGCACTGCAGTACTGCCTCCACCAAGCGGCAACAGGCTGTGCTGAAACTCATTAGCTTAGGTGACAAACCTCACACTGCTTGTGAGTTGTGGACAGCTGTGAAAAAGCAGGCAGATCTGTGGCTGACACCGCTGAACCTACATCCAGGCATGGTCGTGTGTGACAATGGCCGTAACCTGGTGGCGGCTCTGAGGCGAGGTGAGATCACACACGTACCATGCCTGGCTCATGTGCTTAACCTCGTGGTTCAGCGGTTTCTTAAATCGTACCACGAGTTGCCATATCTGCTCATCAAACTACGCTGCCTGTCAGCTCATTTTCGCAAATCGGCTACAGTTTCCTCCGCCCTTGCTGTTTTGCAGCAGCGTTTGCAGCATCCGTCACACTGACTGGTGTGTGATGTCCCCACACGTTGGAACTCTACCCTCCACATGTTGCAAAGGATTTGTGAGCAAAAGAGAGCAGTTGTGGACTACCAGCTGCAACAAGGCCGTCGATGTTCAGGTCAGACTCCACACATAAGACCTCAGGAGTGGACCTGGATGTCTGACATATGTACCATCTTGACAAACTTTGAGGAGTCCACCAAGATGGTGAGTGGCGATGACACCATCATTAGCATAAGCATTCCACTTGTCTGTCTTTTGCAATGCTCTCTGCAGAGAATTAAAGAGGAGGCATTGCAGCCAGAGTATGATGAGATGGATCAAGAAGCCGTAGCGGTCGATAACACACAGCCCAGCCTCATCTCATCCCAACGTGCATTGGGGGACAATGAGGGAGAGGAGGAGGAGGAAGAACAGGAGCTGTAATCATGCGCTGTAGACGGTAGTACCTGTACAACTCTCATACCGTCGGTTCAGCGTGGGTGGCCTGAGGACAGGGGGGAGGAGGAGGAGGAGAGCATGGTCAGTCGTCATCTTGGTGAGGACACGGAAGTCTTGCCCGTTACCAGTCTGGCACGCATGGCTGACTTTATGTTACGCTGCCTTAACCGTGACCCTCGCGTTGTCAAAATGTTGGGTGACAGTCTTTACTGGTTGGTGACACTTTTCGACCCCCGCTACAAGGAGAACTTTCACTCTCTTATTCCTGAGGTGGAGAGGTCTACAAAAATGGGGCAGTACCAGAAGGCCCTTGCTGCAGAACTGTTAAAAAAATTCCCATCTGAACACGCTAGCGGCAGAGGTCACAGTTCGTTGCCCAACCAAGGCATACATGCGAGAGAGACGCAACTCCAATCCAGCAGAGGCAGGGAAACACTGTCAACGTTCTGGGACAGTTTTCTCAGACCCTCCCTTCGGACAGACCCTGAGGCGCGGGGTACTCTCACAAGGAGTGGAAAGTTTAAAAAAATGGTGAGGGAGTACCTTGCCGACCGTACCAGTGTCCTCCGTGATTCCTCTGTGCCTTTTAATTATTGGGTATCCAAGCTGGACACTTGGAATGAACTCGCTCTGTATGCCTTGGAGGTCCTGGCCTGCCCTATTGGTAGTGTGTTATCGGAGCGTGTTTTTAGTGCTGCTGGGGGAATTATAACTGATAAGCGCAATCGCCTGTCAATTGACAATGCTGACAAGCTGACCCTTATCAAAATGAACAAGGGCTGGATTGGGCCAGACTTCTCATCACCACCAAATGACAGCAGAGTAACATAAAGTCAAATCCACTGTGTTATTTCGGGAGGTGTATTCACATGCACCGCTTCACACCCACACCTGGGTATACGCTTCCTCATTTCGGCTGTTTTATGTTCTTCTCCTTATCCTCAGCCTCCAGCACAACTATACCAACAGGGTGACCGTGGTCCGTTTTGCCATTATTGAAAGTTCCTCCGTCCTTATTTTTGTCAGCTTTTGCTTGGAAGACATAGGCAAAAACTGTGGGAGACCCACTCCCCAATAATGGGAATAATATTTTTAAGATGCTGTACTGTATGGCTCTTGAAATTTGCATTAAAACCGTCTTGTTAAGCTACTGCAACCTCCACCACTTTCCCAAGGGTCATTAAAACCGTCTTGTTAAGCTACTGCGACCTCCACGTGTCTTCCGAGGGGCATTAAAAGCGTCTTGTTAAGCTACTGTGACCTCCACCACTTTCCCAAGGGTCATTAAAACCATCTTGTTAAGCTACTGGGACCTCCACGTCTCTTCCAAGGGGCATTAAAACCGTCTTGTTAAGCTACTGTGACCTTCACCACTTTTCTAAGGGGCATTAAAACCTTCTTGTTAAGCTACTGCTACCTCCACGTCTCTTCCGAGGGGCATTAAAAGCATCTTGTTAAGCTACTGGGACCTCCACGTCTCTTCCAAGGGGCATTAAAACCGTCTTGTTAAGCTACTGCGACCTCCACCACCTTTCCAAGGGGCATTAAAACTGTCTTTTTAAGCTACTGCGACCTCCACGTCTCTTCCGAGGGGCATTAAAAGCGTCTTGTTAAGCTTCTGGGACCTCCACGTCTCTTCCAAGGAGCATTAAAACTGTCTTGTTAAGCTACTGTGACCTCCATCACTTTCCAAGGGGCATTAAACGGTCTTCTTAAGCTACTGCAACCTCCACGTCTCTTCCGAGGGGCATTAAAACTGTCTTGTTAAGCTACTGGGACCTCCATGTCTCTTCCGAGGGGCATTAAAACTGTCTTGTTAAGCTACTAGGACCTCCACGTCTCTTCCAAGGGGCATTAAAACTGTCTTGTTAAGCTACTGTGACCTCCACCACTTTTCCAAGGGGCAGTAAAACCGTCTTGTTAAGCTACTGCGACCTCCACGTCTCTTCCGAGGTGCATTAAAACCATCTTGATAAGCTACTGCGACCTCCATGTCTCCTCCGAGGGGCATTAAAAGCGTCTTGTTAAGCTACTGGGACCTCCATGTCTCTTCCAAGGGGCATTAAAACCGTCTTGTTAAGCTACTGGGACCTCCACGTCTCTACAGAGGGGCATTAAAAGTGTCATGTTAAACCACTCTGAACTCCACAGCTCTTCCAAGGGGCATTGAAATGTTGTTTTTAATTAACTCTAACCTCCACGACTCTTCGAACGGGCATTGCATTTCCTCCTAATTTTTGGCAGCTTTTGCTTGGAAGGCATAAGCAAAGACTATGGGACACCCACTCCCCAATAATGGGAATAATGTTTGTAATATGCTGTACTGCATGGCTCTTGTAAGGGGCATTGCAAGTTCCTCCGTCCTAATTTTTGGCAGCTTTTGCTTGGAAGGTATAAGCAAAGACTATGGGAGACCCACACCCCAATAATGGGAATAATGTTTGTAATATGCTGTACTGCATGGCTCTTGTAAGGGGCATTGCAAGTACCTCCGTCCTAATTTTTGGCAGCTTTTGCTTGGAAGGCATAAGCAAAGACTATGGGAGACCCACTCCCCAATAATGGGAATAATGTTTTTAAGATGCTGTACTGTATGGCTCTTGTAAGGGGCATTAAAACCATCTTGTTAAGCTACTGCGACCTCCACCACTTTTCCAAGGGGCATTAAAACCGTCTTGTTAAGCTACTACGACCTCCACGTCTCTTTCGAGGGGCATTAAAAGCATCTTGTTAAGCTACTGGGACCTCCACGTCTCTTCCAAGGAGCATTTAAACCATCTTGCTAAGCTACTGTGACCTCCACCTCTTTCCCAAGGGGCATTCAAACCGTCTTGTTAAGCTACTGCGACCTCCACGTCTCTTCCGAGGGGCATTAAAAGTGTCTTGTTAAGCTACTGGGACCTACACGTCTCTTCCAAGGAGCATTAAAACCGTCTTGCTAAGCTACTGTGACCTTCACCTCTTTTCCAAGGGGCATTCAAACCATCTTGTTAAGCTACTGTGACCTCCACCACTTTTCCAAGGGCATTGAAACCGTCTTGTTAAGCTAATGCGACCTCCACGACTCTTCCAACGGGCATTGCATTTCCTCCTAATTTTAGTCAGCTTTTGCTTTTCAATGCATAGGCGAACACTAAGGGAGACCCACTCCCCAATAATGGGTAGAAGGTTTTTAGTACGCTGTAATCCACGTCTATTTCAAGGGGCATTGCAGTTCCTCATAATTTTTGGAAAGCTTTCCATTCACTGCTTAGGCCAACAGTGCACAGGAGACCCAGTTGCTATAAATGGAAAAAATGGTTTAGTTAAGGCCCTCTGACCTCCATGTCACTTCCAAGGGGCATTGGAGTGCCTCAAAATTTTTGGTAGGCATTGCACTCACTGTATGCCCTATAACTGTGTAGCCGAACCGCTCCTTTTGGCACAGAAACATTACCTACAAGACATGTGTGGTTGACTGGCCTGATATTGATGTTAATGGTCCCTGTTCCTCCTGCTCTTTCTCCTTTGCCACCACCTCATCCATCATTCATCACCTGAAGCTTTGTTTTAACGGGAGTCATAGAACTGGGATAGTAGCAGGAAAACATCCAGCAATGCTCGGAAGAGGTAGGATATGCGCCAAAACGCTGACCACCTCAGGCCTAGCTGCTACTACATACATGCGCTTGCATTCCAAGAAAACAAAGCAGATGCTAACTTCTATCATCATCATCATGTTCCTCACCTTGGCACTCTCAACTCCCCTGATGGAGAAGCCAAGGCCCACCGGAGGTGTCTGGTTCTCTGGTGGGCTCGTCCAATGCTGCCCTAAAGCAGGACAGGCTAAGAAAAGTGTGTGGGAAGGTGACAGGAGAAATAGGGGCATCTGGGGACCGTTTATGGACACCCGGCCGCTGGGCAGCTGGGGACCGAGTGTGGACACCCGGCCACCGGGCGGCTGGAGACTAAGTATGGATACCAGGCCGCCGAAGCAGCCATGAGGTAGTGGCCTGCTTCGGCCTATTCCAAACTAAAAGGCCCCATTTCAAGTGCAAGCTAGCAGTATGGCATTGCAGCCTGGGGGTGGGTGGGTGGCAGGCTGTACACTTACGCTTGCATTAATAGAAAACAAAGCTGATGTTAACTTCTATCATCATCATCATGCTCCTCACCTTGGCACTCTCAACTCCCCTGATGGAGAAGCCAGGGCCCACCGGAGGAGTATGGTTCTCTGGTGGGCTCGTCCAATGCTGCCCTAAAGCAGGCCAGGCTAAGAAAGTGTGGGGGAAAGTGACAGGAGAAAGCGGGGCGGCTAGGGACCGAGTATGGACACCCGGCCACCCCCTGGCGGCTGGGGACCGAGCGTGGACACCCGGCCACCGAGCGGCTGAGGACTGAGTATGGATACCTCGCTGCCGAAGCAGTCATGAGGTAGTGGCCAGCTTCGGCCTCCTCCAAACTAAAAGGCCCCATTTCAAGTGAAAGCTAGCAGTATGGTATTGCAGCTTGCGGGTGGGTGGGTGGTTGGCTGCATATTTGCACTTGCCTTGCAAGGAATGGGGGAGGTACAATTGAACACTGCCCTGGGACAAGGACTTGCACGGGGATAGTTGCAAGTCTGCATCTTCTGATGCGGCAAGGATCACTTCTGATTGGCACACTTTTAGGCAGTGACCTGGGAGTCAGAGATGCTTCCAGGGGTCTTCCCCATGCTGTTCCCATGTCTTTTAAGCACTGTATGCATGTGTCACACAGCACATGGCCAGATAAGGTTGTAAAATGTTAAAATGACATTTCCCGGTGAATGTATTTGTCATGGTTGAAAGCAATACAAAAGTGCAAAAACGCATAAAAAATCCTACTTGTGAACATAGCCCAAGGTGTGGAGGAGTATTTTTGTTTTTGGTTATTTATTTTACCTTATACGCAAGTCTTTACCTGGGAAAGGAAATTCCTTAACATATTTCACAGGAAAACAGTTTCAGTTTTGTTTTTGTATGTTTTATTGTGAGCCCGTAAAAGTGGCTTAATACCTCTGACCATGTTGTTGACAGCAGTGACCTGGGGGTCAGAAATGCTTCCTGGGGCGATCCCCATGCTGCCCCCATGTCTTTTGAGCACTTTCACTATCGTTTTGGACACTTTTTAGACTTTCTACAGACTGCCGGGTGTGACGCCGCAAAAATGCTCGGGTCTCCCATAGACTAACATTGAGCTCGTTGCTCGGGTCGAGCACCCGAGTATCACGGTGAGCTCGGCCCGAGCTTTGAGCACCCGAGCATTTTAGTGCTCGCTCAACACTAATTACTACCTCACTTGCTAAGGGAGAATATGTCAGTTATATTGCACTAATGGATTACCTTGATATATAATATATTTTATTTAGCCAATATCCCTATTTACACTATAGCACCTTGATGACAACAGTCATCCCTATTATATTGGAAGCTTACTTTAAGTGTTTTCATGAACAGAACAATCTGTATTTTTAGGCTGCAAATTAATTACATGTCTGTTGCTAATTAATATAGCATGGGGCACACGGGAGCGTGTCTATGTCTAAGCCCCAGTGCTCTTTTTTTAGCATCCTTTCCTGTTTAATGTGTTTTTAATAATTTGCTAATAAAATGTATATTTTATAATTGATATATGAGTCACTCCTCGTGCTTGGCAGGTCATACCCAGTACCTGGTGAGTTTTGTTGATTATATTGATTATTCTTGAAGTGCTAAATGTTAATATATTTTGGACGTATTTTGGTAAAGAACACTTCACCAAGCAGGAAATATAGAATATCCTGGTAATACACCAAACTGTACTCCCTTTCAGAAGTGATAAAATATTCCCCCATTTTGCTTTTATAGTGAGCATTAGTGATGAGTGAGCACTAAAATGGTTGGGAGCTCATTGCTCGGGTCGAGCAAATTGGAATGCTCGGGTGCTCGACCCGAGCAATGAGTCCAATGTAAGTCTATGGGAAACTCGAGCATTTTTCAGGCAGCCCCCCCAGGAGGTCTGCAGGGGGACTAAAAATTGCCCAAATCAATGGGAACAGTGCTCAAATGACATGGGAACAGCATGGGGAAGACCTCTGGAAGCATCTCTGCCTCCCAGGTCACTGCTATGAACAATGTTGTCAGAGTATTATGCCACTTTTATGGGTTCACAATAAAACATACAAAAATTAAACGAAAATGGATTTTCCTGGGAAAAATGTTAAGGAACATAATTTCCAGGGTAATGACTTGTATAAAGGCAAAATAAATAACTAAAAACAAAAATGCACCTCCACACCTTGGCCTATGTTCACACGTAGCTTTTTTGCACGTTTGCATTGCTTTCAATGGTGAAAAATACCTTCACCGGTAAATGTCATTTTAACATTTTGCTACCTTATCTGGCCATGTAGTATGTGAGACATGATCAGACACATTCTGTTTCATTTATGAAGGAGGGACTCTGAAAGTCACAAAGCCTATTTTTATAGGGCCATCAGGCTGCCCTTACTATTGTTAGAGAGCCATCAGCTGGCTATGCCTTTTTGCTCCCATTATTAAGGAGAGGGTCTCCTACAGTGTTATAGCGTATGCAGTAACTCTCAGGTCTGTCCAAAATTTGGAAAAACCCCAATACACCTTTGAAGACACATAGAGGGCCTGATTAAAAAAAAAAAATTCCCATTATTAAGGAGCTGGTCTCCTATACTGCTATTGCATATGCAGTGATTGAAAGGGCTGCCTAAATTTTGGAAAAACCCCAATATCACTTTAAAGACACATAGAGGAGGGCCTCAGTAAAAAAAAATGTTCTCATTATAAAGGAGTGGGTCTCCTACACTTGTAATGCCCATGCAGTAACTGCAAGCCTGCCAAAAATTAGGATGCACTCCAATACCCCTTTGAAGAGACGTAGAGGAGCTCCTCATTAAAAAAAAATTTACCATTGTTAAGGAATGGGTCTCCCATACTGGTAATGCCCATGCACTAAGTGCATGGGCTGAAAAACATTTACCCCTGGGGGGTGTACATGAATAGAAAATACTGTAAGAACATACAGAATGTTAGAGATAGGCCTAAAAAAACATTTCCTATGGGCATCATAAACACCATTACAAAAAAATTATGTGGGTGTTGCATCATGGTCACCCTGGTAATATGGTGGTGGAAGATGAGGAGAAGGAGGAGGACAACAGAAAATAGCCAAAATCAGGAAGCGTATACCCATGTCTGGGTGTGAAGAGGTGCATGGGCATAGACCTCCCAAAAAAAGCCACTGGATTTGAGTTTATGTTACATTGCTATCATCCGGTGGTGTTGAGAAGTCTGGCCCTATCCAGCCCTTGTTCATTTTTATAAGAGTCAACCTGTTAGCATTTTCAGTTGACAGGCGGGAGCGCCAATAAGTTATAATGCCCTCGGCGTCACTAAAAACTCACTCTGAAAAAACGCTAGCGGCAGGGCAGGCCAGGACTTCCAAGGTGTACAGAGCCAATTCTTGCCACGTGTCCAGCTTTGATACCCAATAATTATAAGGCACAGAGGAATCATGGAGGACGTTGGTACGGTTCCCAAGGTAGTCCTCCAACAACTTCCAAAACTTTTCCCTCCATGTGAGAGTACCCCGCGTATCAGGGCCTGTGCAATGGGAGGGTGTGAGAAAACTGTCCCACACCTTTTGACAGTGTTCCCTTGCCGTTGTATTTGTGTCTCCCTCGCCTGCACTCCTTGGTTGTTCAAGGAACTGTGACCTCTGCCACTAGTGTTTTTAGATGGAAATTTTTTTAATAATTCCACAACAAGGGCTTTCTGGTACTGCAACATTTTACTAGACCTCTCCGCCACTGGAATGAGAAATAGAACGTTCTCCTTGTAGCTCGGGTCTAGAAGTGTGCCCAACCAGTAATTACTGTCGGACAAAATGCGTACAACGTGAGGGTCACGGGAAAGGTAGCTTAACATAAAGTCAACCATGTGTGCCAGACTGCCACCAGCCAAGTCTTCCCTGTCCTGAGCAAGAGGACGACTGTCCATGCTCTCCTCCTCCTCCTCAGGCCATCCACGCTGAACAGACGGTATGAATGTGGTGTAGGTAGTACTGTCTGCAGCGCAGACTATTTTTTCTATTTGCTTTTGTCCTCCTCCTTCTCCGCATCCTCAACCTCCACCACCATATCACCACTATATGTACCATATCAGCATATCTACATCTCTTGAAAGGGGCATTGGAGCTCCTCCAAATTTTTGGCAGCCCTTGTAGTCACTGCATACGCAATAACAGTATTAACACTCATTAATAATGGGAATAACAAAGCATAGCCAGCTGATGGCTCTCTAACAATAGCGAGGGCCGACTGCTGGCATTTTAAGAATAGTAAGGGCTGCCTGATGGCCCTACAAAAATAGGCTTTGTAACTTTCAGAGTCCCTCCATCCTAAATGAAACAGGATGTGTCTGATGATGTGACACACACCGCATGGCCAGATAAGATTGTAAAATGTTAAAATGACATTTCCTGGTGAATGCATTTGTCTTAAAAAATAACGTAAAAATAAAACCAAACAACACAGCAGGATCTTTCTTTAGTATAAAAACCAGAGTGGCCAATGTAACCTCAATGTAATCACATTGTTCATCTCCTGCACCTCCTCCTCCAGTTTGGCTTCCATCTCCAAAAGACCATATCAGTCATAAGCTGAAAGCACTGCAGCACTGCTTGACCAAGCAGCAACAGGCTGTGCTGAAGATAACATGCTTAATGCTTAGGTGGCAAACCACCCACCGCTGCAGAGTTGTTGAAAGCTGTAACACAGGAATCTGATCTGTGGCTCTCACCGCTGAACATGCAGCTATGCATGGTCATGTGTGAAAATGGGCGGAACCTGGTGACGGAGAAATGACAGCCGGAGTAGATACGGTTTCCCAAAAGTCAGTCCTTTCACCGAGCTAAAAAATATGGCTGTGGTGAAATACAACTCAACGACAAGCTGTGGACTTGGCTCCGTATCATCCTATGCCACATTCACCTGTCCACGTGTTTGTGGTTTGGCGGCCCTTCCCAGTAAGTGCACTGGGGAGGGCATGGGTAATGTTGTGGGATCTGTGCTTGTGGAAGGTGGAGACGACACCGAAGAAATAGTGGTGGCTGGGGACCGAGTATGGACACCCGGTTGCTGCCGCCATGAGTTTGTGGACAGCTTCCACCTCCACGAGCCTAAAAGGTCAGATTTCAAATGCAAGCAGCTTTAGAGGAGTTCCTGGGAGAAATGACAGTTGGAGTAGATACAGATCCCCAAGTCCTTTCACCAAGCTAAAGAATATGTCTGTGGTGAAATACACCTCTCAGCAAAAAAACTGTGGACTGGCTCCATACCATCCCTGGCCACATTCACTTGACCACGTGATTATGGTTAGGCGGTCCTTCCCAGTAAGTACACTGGGGAGGGCACGGGTAATGTTGTGGAACACATGTTGTGGGAACCGTGCTTGTGGAAGGCCGAGACTACTGCTCGGTGCTCGCCCGAGCATCTCACTGCTCGAGATGCTCGGCACTGGCCGAGTGTTACTGGGGTTGCTCGGCGGGAGCTCGGGTCCCCTCCCTGCATGTTTGGCACTCTTTACAGAGCCAATGAACATGCAGGGATTGTCTGCCACTCATTTGTAATGCCGCAGCCATGTTGGTTGTGGCATTACAGTGATTGGCTGGCCGCACAGCATCATCAGGTCTATATCAGACCTGGTGCTGCCATACTCCTCAGAGTCACTCCGGAATCAGACAGTGTAGGGAGAGGTGCTGCTGAGCTAGGGAGAGATTTGCTTGTTTCTAGTTAGTGTAGGTGTACCAAACTATATTAGAGACAATTATCCATCTCAACAAACAGTCCTTCTGAGGACTAATTAATCTGCAGAGATATCAGGCAGGCAGTGTATATAGCAGACTGCAGTGCATATAGCATTTCAGTTTTGTCTGGTGCTGCTGTTAGATATTTCTAGAAAAAGGTCCAGGTCTCAGGGGCCAGGAATAATTGTTTTTTGGATCATAATCTTCACTATTTGATTAAAAAGCAATCCAGAGAACACAGCGCCATTTGCTTGTTGGCACTGCAGAATACAGCCAGGTCCTTTCCATATTACAGCGCTAAAAATCCAGCTATTTAAAACTGGGGTTTGTCTGTCACACGGATCACATATAATTGCGCTAAAAATACTGCCATTTCTGACCTCCATTAAAAATTTGTTTCAGTGTGTCAGTGAAGCTATTGACACCAGTTTGCTGTTCAAAATAGTTACCTACATGCGAGGTATTTAAAACTGTGTTTTGTCCGTCACACGGTTCACATATAAGTTCGCTCCAAATTCAGCCATTTGTAGTGAGCGTGGAAGATATTGTCCTCCATTTAAAATGGGCAAGGCATGTGGCAAGGGACAGGGAACTGGACGTGATGGTGATGGTGCATGCAGAGGCAGAGGCTGAGGCTGTGGGCAAGCTGAAATTGTGCCACAACACACACCCACAGCTTCTCGCTCAACCTTCCTGTCCCAATTAATAGGGGACCGCAGAACACCACTATTGAACACAGATCAGTGTGAAAATGTTATTGGTTGGATAGCAGATAATGTTTACTGTCACTTAGCCACCACCACATTGTCTTCCACACAGTCAAGTCTCAGTAGCTGTGAGTCTGGATCGCATATTCCTCACCCCGAACCTCCTTCCTCCCACCATGCCGAGTGCCCAGAGACAACTGATCCCACACTTGCTCACTCCGAAGAGCTGTTCAATTTTCCATTTATAGATTCGGGCCTCTCGCCCAGTCCACTTGAAGCGGGGCAAGAGGAGCTCGCATGTAGTGATGCCCAAATATTTGAGCAGCCAATGTCACATGAAGGCAACGGTGGGAAAGTGTCACAAGAGGTGGACGATGATGAGACACAATTGCCAGAAAGTCAGGAGGAGGAACAGAGTGCAGAAGTAGAAGACGAGGTGGTAGATGATAAAGTAACTGACCCAACCTGGGAGGAGGACATGCAGAGTGAGGAGAGCAGCACACAGGGGGAGGGAGGCAGAGCACCCCAACAGGCAGGAAGAAGCAGTGTGGTGGCCGCAGACAGAAGACAGGAAACCGTTCCCCATAACACTAATGAAGTGACCACGGGCAAGGCCGCGCATTGGTATCTATGATCTGGCCCAGCAAGATCCCCACACACAGACTCTATCTTGATAACCGTATCTTTACTCGTATACATTTTTAACACAGCAAAGAAAAACAATAAATGACAACCGTAAATATGCACAGTAATAACGTGTACCGATAAGCTGACCCTCACTGTCCCTACTCACACGTTACCAGTCCTTTACTCCAGAAGGATGTGTCCCCCGTCGCAGGCCTGTCTGTCTTTGCAGGAGGGCGTCCCAGCCGGAAAAAAAAACAGGAACATCAGAATTCGCGGAAAGAAAGGAAGGGATACTTCGGCCTCTCACCAGAGGTCCCGCTTACAGTCTCTCTGATCCAGATAGAAGCTCTGGTGGGTCCCCTTATGTAGTCCACACTCCAGTAGCAGGGAGTGTAACAGCTGAATCCTTCAGCAGTGCAGAAGCTGGGGAAGGCTCCGAGGATATGGTGTCAGATAGAAGAAATCACGTTGAGAGTCTCTCCTGCGCCACACACGAGGGCCTGCACACCGTCCTGGCTCTTTTTTACAGACCACAGCAGACTCTTCGCGCGCTTTTTTCCTGCTTCCCACTTTGGTCACATGACTCACTAGGGCGGGACACAGGAGGCTCAGTCTTTTTCTCTGTCATCACACCCTGCGCAGGTACAACCTCTGGCCACAAGGTGGCAACATCATCCTGTGTAATCACTTCTGTAACAGGCTCTATATCAATTATCACAGAACAGCCAGAGCCTGCCAGCTCACTACACTAACACGAAAGAAGTTGCCAGTACATCTGTTAGGTCTTATTGAGTCTGGTTGTTTTTTAAAGACTCTGCCGATAACTCCAAAAAGGCCATTTGCACCACCTGCCAGGCCAGCCTCAGCAGGGGTGGCAAAACGACCAGCCTGACCACCACCAGCATGATCAGGCACATGGCAGCAGAACATCCGACTTTGTGGGCCGAACCCCAGGGCCCAGGAACAGTGTCTGCGGGTGACACCACTGCTTCTTCCGCTGTTGTGCATGTAAGCCAATCCCCTGTCCATGGTACATGTGAATATGCCTCCTACCCTGCATCTGTCAGTGCACACTCTCAAGTAGCAGCATCAGGAAGCACATCCACGTCCTTGTCCCAGCGCAGCTTTCAGTTGTCCATACCCAAGTCCTTGGAATGCAAGCGCAAAAATGCAGCCTAAGCCCCACAGTCCACACTACTAAATTCCCACATTTCGTTATTGCTTGTGCTCAAAATGTTGCCTTTTAGGCTCGTGGAGATGGAAGCATTCCAAAACCTGATGACGGCGGCCGTTCCTCGGCACTCGGTCCCCAGCCCGCCACTTTTTCTCCCGATGTGCCGTTCCTGCATTACACAAGCTCATGTCCCAAAACATTAGCCGTGCCCTCAACAATGCAGTTACCGGGAAAGTCCACCTAACCACGGACACGTGGACAAGTACTTGTGGGCAGGGGCGATACATCTCACTGATGGCACACTAGGTTAATATAATGGAATCCGGGACCCAATCGGACCTTGGAACGGAACACGTCCTCCCGACGCCAAGGATTGTGGGCCCTAGGTCAATAGGAGTTGCCCCCACAGTCTACAGCTACTGCATCTCATCCTCCTCCTCCTCTTCAGCCTCCATCTCCGAAATGACCACATAAGTCACAAGCTGGAAGCACTGCAGCACTGCCTCGGCCAAGCGGCAACAGGCTGTGTTGAAGCTAATATGCTTAGGTGACAAGCCGCACAATGCTGAAGAGTTGTGGACAGCTCTGAAAGAGCAGGCAGATCTGTGGCTCACACCGCTGAACCTACAGCCAGGCATGGTCATGTGTGACAATGGCCGGAATCTTGTGGCGGCTCTGAGGCGAGATCGCACACATACCATACCTGGCCCGCGTGCTTTACCTTGTGGTTCAGAGATTTCTCAAATCCTTTCCGGAGCTGCCGAATCTGCTTGTTAAAGTACGCCGCCTGTGTGCTCATTTTAGAAAGTCACCTACAGCTTCCGCCACCCTGACCATGTTTCAGCAGCGTTTGCAGCTTCCGGTTCACAGACTGGTGTGTGAGTTGGAACTCTACACTGCAGATGTTGGGAAGGATTTGTGAGCAGAAGAGGGCAGTTGTTGAGTACCAGCATAAACAATGCCATCGATATTCAGTTCAGACTCCACACATAAGACCTCAGGAGTGGACATAGATGTCAAACATATGTACTATCCTCCAAAACTTTGAGGACTCCACCAAGATGGTGAGCAGTGATGACACCATAATTAGCGTCACCATCCCACTTCTCTGTCTTCTGAAACGCTCTTTGCTCACAATCAAAGAGGATGCATTGCAGGTGGAGCATGATGAGATGGAGCAAGTAACCATAGAGGATGATTACACACAGCCCAGCCTCATCTCATCCCAACATGGATTGGGTGACAATGAGGAAGAGGAAGAGAGGGAGGAAGAACAGGAGCTAGTTTCATGCGCTATAGACGGTACTACCTGCACAACTGTCATACCGTCTGTTCAACGTGGATTGCCTGAGGACAGAGAGGAGGCGGTGGAGAAGAGTATGGTAACTTGTCCTCTTGGTGAGGACATGGAAATCTTGCCTGTTAGCAGTCTGGCATGCATGGCTGAGTTTATGTTATGCTGCCTTTCCCATGAACCTCGCGTTCTCAAAATTTTGGGTGACAGTCATTACTGGTTGGTGACAATTCTAGACCCACGCTACAAGGAGAACTTCATATCTCTTATTCCTGAGGCTGACAGGTCTACAAAAATGGGGCAGTACCAGAAGGCCCTTGTTGCGGAACAATTAAAAAAATTCCCATCTGAAAATGCTGGCGGCAGAGGTCATAGTTCGTTGGACAACCAAGGACTACAGGAGAGAGAGACACAACTCCAATCCAGCAGAGGCAGGGGAACACTGTCAAAATTCTGGGAGAATTTTCTCAGCCCCTCCCATCGCACAGGCCCTGAGGCATGGGATACTCTCACAAGGAGCGCAAAGTTTGGGAAGATGCTGAGAGAGTACCTTGCCGAACGTATCAACGTCCTCCATGAGTCTTCTGTGCCTTATAATTATTGGGTATCCTACCTGGATACGTGGAATGAACAGGCTCTCTACGCCTTGGATGTCCTGGCCTGTCCTGCCCTAGCATTTTTTCAGAGCGTGTTTTAGTGGCGCTGGTGGAATTCTAATTGATAAGCGCTTCCACCTGTTAACTGAAAATGCTGACAGGCTGAATGTTATAAAAATGAACAAGGGCTGGATTGGGCCAGAATTCTCAACACCACCGAATGATATCAGCGTAACATAAACTCAAATCCAGTGTCTTTTTTTGGGAGGTGTATTTCCATGCACCTTTTCACACCCACACATAGGTATAACCTTCCTAATTTTGGCTATTTCCTCTTGTCCTCCTCATTCTCCTCATCCTAATCCTCCACCACCATATCACCAGGGTGATCATGGTCCGTGATGCAACACCCGCATAATTTTTTTAAAGGGTGTTTATTAGTGTTGAGCGAGCACTAAAATGCTCAGGTGCTCGAAGCTCGGGCCGAGCTCCCCGTGATACTTGGGTGCTCGACCCGAGCAACGAGCCCAATGTTAGTCTATGGGAGACCAAGGCATTTTTACGGCGGCACACCTGTCAGTCTGTAGAAAGCCTAAAAAGTGTCCAAAACAATAGTGACAGTGCTCAAATGGCAAGGGGACAGCATGGAGATTGCCCCAGGAAGCATTTCTGACCCCCAGGTCACTGCTGTCAACAACGTGGTCAGAGGTATTAAGACACTTTTACGGGCTCACAATAAAACGTTCAAAAACTAAACTGAAACTGTTTTCCTGTGAAATATGTTAAGGAACATCCTTTCCAGTGTAAAGACTTGTGTATAAGGTAAAATAAATAACCAAAAACAAAAATACTCCTCCGTGCTATGTTCACAAGTAGCATTTTTTATGCTTAGTAGCACTTTTGTATTGCTTTCAACCGTGACAAATGCATTAACTGGGAAATGTCATTTTAACATTTTACAACCTTATCTGGCCATGTGCTGTGTGACACATGCATAGAGTGCTGAAAAGACATGGGAACAGCATGGGGAAGATGCCTGGAAGCATCTCTGACACCCAGGTCACTGCCTAAAAGTGTGCCCATCAGAAGTGATCCTTGCTGCATCAGAAGATGCAGACTTGCAACTATCCCCATGCAAGTCCTTGTCCCAGGGCAGTGTTCAATTGTACCTCCCCCATTCCTTGCAATGCAAGCACAAATATGCAGCCACCCACCCACCCACCCGCAGGCTGCAATACTATACTGCTAGCTTGCACTTGAAATGGGGCCTTTTAGTTTGGAGGAGGTGGAAGCTGGCCACTACCTCATGACTGCTTCAGCAGCGAGGTCTCTATACTCAGTCCCCAGCCGCCACAATTTTTCCCGGTAACCTTCCCCACACTTTTCTTAGCCTGGCCTGCTTTAGGGCAGCATTGGACGAGCCCACCAGACAACCAGACTCCTCCGGTGGGCCCTGGCTTCTCCATCAGTGGAGGTGAGAGTGCCAAGGTGAGGAGCATGATGATGATGATAGAAGTTAGCATCTGCTTTGTTTTCTTGGAATGCAATCGTAAGTGTGCAGCCTGCCACCCACCCACCCCCAGACTGCAATACCATACTGCTAGCTTGCTTGCACTTGAAATGAGGCCTTTTAAGCTTGTGGAGGCAGACGCCGGCCACCATGTCATGGCTGAGTCGGCGGCTTGGTATCCATACTCAGTCCCCAGCCGCCCGCCGGCCGGGTGTCCATACTCGGTCCCCAGCCGCCCCTATTTGTCCCGGTGTGCCTTATACACAAGCGCACATACCAAAACATTACTTATGCCCTCCCCAGTGCATTTAGTGGGAAAGACAGCCTATTCCGCTGTAGTGTGTGCACGCTAACCCCCTGTTCATGGCACATGCGAAGATGCCTCCTGCCCTGCACCTGTCGTTGCAGACTTGCAACTATCCCCGTTCAAGTCCTTGTCCCAGGGCAGTGTTCAATTGTACCTCCCCCATTCCTTGCAATGCAAGTGCAAGTATGCAGCCTGCCACCAACCCCCAGGCTGAAGTACGATACTGCTTGCTTGCTTGCACTTGAAATTGAGCCATTTAGGCATGTGGAGATGGAATCTGGCCACCACGTCATGGCTGCATCGGCAGCCTGGTATCCATACTCAGTCCCCAGCCGCCAGGCGGCCGGTTGTCCACGCTTGGTCCCCAACCGCCAGGGGGCGGCCGGGTTTCCATACTCGGTCCCCAGCCACCCCGAGGCCGGGTGCCGACACACGGTCCCCAGCCGCCTGGGGGCGGCCGGGTGTCTATAAATGGTCCCCAGCCGCCCCTATTTGTCCCGGTGCGCCTTATACACAAGCGCGCATACCAAAACATTACCTGTGCCCTCCCCAGTGTATTTAGTGGGAAGGACAGCCTAACCACAAACACGTGGACAAGTGAATGTGGCCAGGGATGGTCCATCTCACTGACGCCTTCACACTGGGTTAATATTGTGGAAGCCGGGACACAGTTGGACACTGGGATGCAACACGTCCTCCAGACATAGAGGATTGCGGGTCCTGGGTCAATCAGGCTTCAGCATAAAGTTCAGAAGGTAGACAGCAGCAGTGGTCGGGCTCCTATACAATGAGTAAATTATTCATGACCATGAGGCCATCCATCTCCTTAGCTTTCTGTTCCTTGGAATGCAAGCGCATGTATGTAGTAGCAGCTAGGCCTGAGGTGGTCAGCGTTTTGGCGCATATCCTACCTCCTCCAAGGATTGCTGGATGTTTTCCTGTTACTATCCTAGTTCTATGACTCCCGTTAAAACAAAGCTTCAGGTGATGAATGATGGATGAGGTGGTGGCAAAGGAGAAAGAGTAGGAGGAACAGGGACCATTCACATCAATATCAGGCCAGTCAACCACACATGTCTTGTAGGATATGTTTCTGTACCAAAAGGAGCGGTTCGGCTTCACAGTTATAGGGCATACAGTGAGTGCAATGCCTACCAAAAATTTCGAGGCACTCAAATGCCCCTTGGAAGTGACATGGAGGTCAGAGGGCCTTAACTAAACAGTTTTTTTTTGCATTTATAGCAACTGGGTCTCCTGTACACTGTTGGCCTAAGCAGTTAATGGAAGGCTTTCCAAAAATTATGAGAAACTGCAATGCCCCTTGAAACAGACGTGGATTGCAGCGTACTAAAAACCTTTTCCCCATTATTGGGGAGTGGGTCTCCCTTAGTGTTCGCCTATGCATTGAAAAGCAAAAGCTGACTAAAATTAGGAGGAAATGCAACGCCCGTTGGAAGAGTCGTGAAGGTTAGAGGTAATTAAAAACAACATTTCTGTGCCCCTTGGAAGAGCTGTGGAGTTTAGAGTGGTTTAACAAGATGATTTTAATGCCCCTTGGAAGAGACGTGGAGGTCACAGTAGCTTAACAAGACAGTTTTAATGCCCCTTGAAAGAGAAGTGGAGTTCAGAGTGGTTTAACAAGACAGTTTTAATGCCCCTTGGAAGAGACGTGGAGGTCCCAGTGGAATAAAAAGAAAATATCAATGCCCCTTGGAAGAGTGGTGGAGGTTACAGTGGAATAAAAAGACAATATCAATGCCCCTTGGAAGAGTGGTGGAGGTCGCAGTGGAATAAAAATGCAATATCAATGCCCCTTGGAAGAGTGGTGGAGGTCCCAGTAGAATAAAAAGACAATATCAATGACCCTTGGAAGAGACGTGGATGTCACAGTAGCTTAAGAAGATGATTTTAATGCCCCTTGGAAGAGACGTGGAGTTCAGAGTGGTTTAACAAGACGGTTTTAATGCCCCTTGGAAGAGACGTGGAGGTCACAGTGGAATAAAAAGACAATATCATTGCCCCTTGGAAGAGTGGTGGAGGTCCCAGTGGAATAAAAAGACAATATCAATGACCTTTGGAAGAGACATGGAGGTCACAGTAGCTTAACAAGATGATTTTAATGCCCCTTACAAGAACAATGCAGTACAGCAAATTAAAAACATTATTCCCATTATTGGGGAGTGGATCTCCCATAGTCTTTGCCTATGCCTTCCCAGCAAAAGCTGACAAAAATTAGAACGGAGGAACTTGCAATGCCCCTTATAAGAGCCATGCAGTAGAGCATATTAAAAACATTATTCCCATTATTGGGGAGTGGGTCTCCCATAGTCTTTGCCTATGCCTTCCAAGTAAAAGCTGCCAAAAATTAGGACGGAGGAACTTGCAATGCTGGAAACACGGACAACAGTCACCCTGGTGGTATAGTGGTGGTGGAGACTGAGGATAAGGAGAAGAGCAAAAAACAGCCGAAATGAGGAAGCGTATACCCATGTGTGGGTGTGAAGTGGTGCATGGGAATACACCTCCCGAAATAACACAGTGGATTTGACTTTATGTTACTCTGCTGTCATTTGGTGGTGATGAGAAGTCTGGCCCAATCCAGCCCTTGTTCATTTTGATAAGGGTCAGCTTGTCAGCATTGTCAGTTGACAGGCGAGTGCGCTTATCAGTTATAATTCCCCCAGCGGCACTAAAAACACGCTCCGATAACACGCTAGCGGCAGGGCAGGCCAGGACCTCCATGGCGCACAGAGCAAGTTCATTCCAAGTGTCCAGCTTGGATACCCAATAATTAAAAGGCACGGAGGAATCAGAGAGGATGCTGGTAGAGTCGGCAAGGTACTCACTCACCATATTTTGAAACTTTCCACTCCTCGTCAGAGTACCCCACGCCTCAGGGCCTGTAAGCTGGGTGGGTCTCAGAAAACTGTCCCTGAACGTTGATAGTGTTCCCCTGCCTCTGCTGGATTGGAGTTGGGTCTCTCTCGCCTGTACGCCTTGGTTGGGCAACGAACTGTGACCTCTGCCGCTAGCGTGTTCAGATGGGAATTTTTTTAACAGTTCTGCAGCAACTCAGGAATAAGAGAGTGAAAGTTATCCTTGTAGCGGGTGTCGAAAAGTGTCACCAACCAGTAATGACTGTCACCCAACATTTTGACAACGCGAATGTCACAGTTAAGGCAGCGTAACATAAAGTCAGCCATGCGTGCCAAACTGGTAACGGGCAAGACTTCCGTGTCCTCACCAAGATGACGACTGACCATGCTCTCCTCCTCCTCCTCCTCCCCCCTGTCCTCAGGCCACCCACGCTGAACCGACGGTTTGAGAGTTATACAGGTACTACCGTCTACAGCGCATGATTACAGCTCCTGTTCTTCCTCCTCCTCCTCCTCCTCTCCCTCATTGTCCCCCAATGCACGTTGGGATGAGATGAGGCTGGGCTGTGTGTAATCACCCACTATGGCTTCTTGATCCATCTCATCATACTCTGGCTGCAATGCCTCCTCTTTAATTCTCTGCAGAGAGCGTTGCAAAAGACAGACAAGTGGGATGCTGATGCTAATGATGGCGTCATCGCCACTCACCATCTTGGTGGACTCATCAAAGTTTGTCAGAATGGTTCATATGTCAGACATCCAGGTCCACTCCTGAGGTCTTATGTGTGGAGTCTGAACTGAATACCGACGGCCTTGTTGATGCTGGTATTCCACAACTGCTCTCTTCTGTTCACAAATCCTTTGCAACATGTTGAGGGTAGAGTTGCAACGTGTGGGGACATCACACACCAGTCGGTGTGCCGGAAGCTGCAAACGCTGCTGCAGCACAGCAAGAGCAGTGGAAGCTGTAGCCGACTTCTGAAAATGAGCTGACAGGCGGCATACTTTGACGAGCAGATCTGGCAACTTGGGGTACGATTTAAGAAACTGCTGAACCACGAGGTTAAGCACAACATGAGCCAGGCATGGTACGTGTGTGATCTCGCCTCGTATCAGAGCCGCCACCAGGTTACGGCCATTGTCACACACGACCATGCCTGTATGTAGGTTCAGCGGTCTCAGCCACAGATCTGCCTGCTCTTTCACAGCTGTCCACAACTCACAAGCAGTGTGAGGTTTGTCACCTAAGCATATGAGTTTCAGCACAGCCTGTTCCCGCTTGGCTGAGGCACTAAAGCACAGCTTCCAGCTTGTAACTTATGTGGAGGCTGAACATGAGGAGGAGGAGAAGGATGATGCGCAGGAGCTGTACACTGTGGGGGAAACTCTGACTGACTTAGGGCCTGCAATCCTCGGTGTGCGGAGGATGTGTTCCGTCCCAAGGTCCGACTGGGTCCCGGCTTCCACTATGTTTACCCAGTGTGCCGTCAGGGAGATGTACCGTCCCTGGCCACAAGCACTTGTCCACGTGTCCGTTGTCAGGTGGACTCTCCCAGTAACTGCATTGTTGAGGGCACGGCAGATTTTTGGGACATGTGCTTGTGTAGTGCGGGGATGGCACACGGGGCAAAATAGTGTCGGCTGGGGACCGAGTACCGAGGGACGGCCACCACCATAAGGTTGCGGAAGGATTCCGTCTCCACCAGCCTAAAAGGCAATATTTTCAACGTAAGCAGTCGTGAAATGTGAGAATTTAGGACTGTGGCCTGTGGAGCGTTGGCTGCGAATTTGCGCTTTCGTTCGAAGGTCTGGGATATGGACAATTGAACGCTGCGGTGGAACGTGGACGTGGACGTTGATGCTGTTTCTTGAGAAACTGCCATAACAAGTGAAGACTGAGAGGAGGGGGCATCTTTGCAAGCAGTATGGACAGGGGATTGCCTTGCACGCACAACAGGGGGTTCTCTTACACACACAACAGTGGAACAAGCAGTGGTGACACCCGCTGACACTGGTCGTGGACCCTGGAGTTTGCCCCACAAAGTCGGGTGCTTTGCTGACATGTGCCTGATCATGCTGGTGGTGGTCAGGCGGGTAGTTTTGTCACCCCTGCTGATGCTGGCCTGGCAGGTGGTACAAATGGCCTTTTTGGGGTTATCAGCAGAGTCTTTAAAAAAATTCCAGACTCTGGAAGACCTACCGGTTGTACTGGTAAAGTCCCTTGTGTTGGTGTTACGGGGAACAGTTGCCTGACTTCTGTCTGCGGCCACCACACTGCTTCTTCCTGCCTGTTGGGGTACTCTGCCTCCCTCCCCATGTGTGCTGCTGGCCTCGCTCTGCGTGTCCTCCTGCCACATTGGGTCAGTTACTAGATCATCCACCACCTCCTCCTCTTTCACTTGCGCACCACGATCCTCCTCCTCACTTCGTGGCAATTGTGTCTCGTCATCGTCCACCTCTTGTGACAAATTGCCAGTGTCGACTTCCTCTGGCCGTGGCTGTTCAAATATTTGGGCATCACTACATGGGATCTCCTCTTCCACCACTCCAAGCGGAGCAGGCGAGGGGCACAAATATGGAAATGGACCGGTGAACTGCTCTTCAGAGTGTCCAAGTGTGGGATCAGTTGCTGTCTGAAGACACTCGGCATGGTGGGAGGAAGGAGCATCAGGGTGAGGAGGAGTATGTGGTCGAGACTCACGGCTACTAAAACTTGACCGTGCGGAAGACAGACCGGAGGTGGTGGTGCCCAGGTAACTGGAGTATTATCTGCTATCCAGTTAATAACCTGTTCACACTGATCAGTTCGCAATACTGGTGTTGTAGTGTGCTTCCCTAATAATTCGGTCAAGAAGTGGGAGCGAGAAGATGTGGCTGTTGGTTGTGGCACATTTTCATCTTGGCCACGGCCCCGTCCTCTACACGCACCATCACCAGAACGTCCACTTCCACATCCCTTGCCACGCACCTTGCCCAATGTAAATGAAGTAAAATAGCTTAAATTCGCAATATTAATGGAAAAAGGGTAATAAAAAGGAGATTAGAACCGTGGAAAAGGAAAGCCAAAGTTCTATTTCTCTGGCCTACACCAGAATCTTTTAAACAGATATATTTGTGTCTGAACACTGAGCGAGACACTCAATTTTTTTATTTTTTATGTAAAAAAGGCAAAAAGGTGGATAATACAGAGATTTGAACCGTGGAACTGCAAAACCACAAGTAATAGTTATGTGGCCTACACCAGACTCTTTTAAACAGATATATTTGTGTCTGAACAGTCAGGGAGACAATATTACTGTTTTTTTTTACGGAAAAAATGCCAAAAGCAGGATAATACAGAGATTTGAACCGTGGAACTGCAAAACCACAGTTCTAGTTATCTGGCCTACACCACACTCTTTTAAACAGATATATTTGTGTCTGAACAGTCAGGGAGACACTATTACTGTTTTTTTTATAGAAAAAATGTCAAAAGCAGGATAATACAGAGATTTGAACCGTGGAACTGCAAAACCACAGTTCTAGTTATCTGACATACTACAAATCCAATAAAATCATTATTTTTATTTCATCAATTTAAGAACATAATAAAAAACAAGTAAAAAGCAGGTACCTTGAAAACTAATCAAAGAAGACCTTTCCAGATCAGCTTAACCACATGTAGCATTACTTATTCTCAGAGAATTATCTACAAAGATGCCAATATTGCACCAATCCCAAATAGTAAATAGCTATGACAACTATTATATCTAAATTGCATTGCTCCCATAAATATAAAGTGCTAAAGATAAAAAATATAAATAGTATTATGCACAGTACATTCAGATATAGGGCAAAAATTATTTAGACAAGTGTCACTTCCTATATATAAATAAAATCATACAATGATCATATATAAATATAAAGTGCTCGAATAAATAAATAAGTAATGTTAAATACAGTGTATTCCAAATATAGAGTGCCCAAAAAAATGTTTAGACAAGTGTCTCTCCCTATATCTAGGCAAAAATATTCAGTATACACTTATGATTCATACTATGGCATAATAGAAAAGGAGTTGCACTTTTCAAAGATTCAAGTAAAGATTGGATATTACTAGAGAATGGATGATAGGTGCATATAATGACATCAGAACTTAGACAACCATTATGCTATAATACTTACACGTGAATTGTTTGTACTGGTATATGCCTGGAGGTCTCCTTAGAAAGGAACTGCCCTGACGACGCCGTTTCTCTATATGCTTCTTCAATAGGGCTGTGTAGTGTATATGCAGCGTTCCGTTTAAATAAGTCCCTCACCAGCCGATTTGGGTCATCATCATTACCGGAGTGGACTCGGCGCATGCCCACATTACTGGGAATCCCGTGTGTGAAGCGTGACTTCCGGAATATAGCGTCTGACACGCATGCGGTGGAACGCACGCTGTGTCTAGTGCGCAAAACCGGAAGTCCCATGGGTCCGTTCACGCGCATGCTTGGTTATTTGGCCTCAACATTTGTATGAGAAATAGGTCAACAAAATTTTAGATTTTCCGGTTGTTACCAAAGGCTTACATACAATCCTTTGACCCAATTTCAGTCTCAATTAGTTGCAGTCCTTGAAAATGCGTTTGATGCAAATTTAATTCCTAAAATTCAATTTAATTAGAAAATTACGGCCGAGACTATCTACCTTTTATTTACTACCGAAGTTGCATAAGGACCAGATGGACCCCCCTGGGAGACCCATAATTTCTGGCAATGGGAGTCTCTGTGAAAATATTTGTATCATTATAGATTTTTATCTACAGCCTTTGGTTCACACATTGCCATCATATATTAAAGACTCTACTGAAGCCTTGAAAAGAATGGATTCAGTACATCTAGAGACTGGATCAGTGATGATGACTGTAGATGTTGAGGCACTTTATTCATCGATTAGACATCAGGATGGATTGAAGTCAGTGTCCTTGTTTTTGTATGAGAGTAACATTGAGAAATCCATGTCTACGTTAATTGTGACTCTGCTCAAGTTTGTCCTTGAACATTATGCATCCATTTTCAACAAGAAAATCTATTTACAGAAACAGGGTACTGCAATGGGGGCCTCTTGTGCCCCCTCATATGCAAATTTATTTTTGGGGGCGTGGGAAAGATATCTTTTCCAGAGTGATGACATCGATGGCATCCACCTCGTACAGGGGTGGATGAGGTTCATCGATGACATATGGTTCATCTGGGAAGGTACTGCTGTGCAATTGGAGAGATTTATGGAGCGATTTAACAATAACAATCTAAACATCAAATTAACATTCCAACATGGGAAAGAGGTCAATTTTTTGGACCTACACATCTGGACCACTAGTAGTGGGTATATTATGACAGACGTATATAGAAAAACTACCGCTACCAACACCATATTGCACAGCACTTCCTCCCACCCACCCTCCACCATCAGAGGCATTCCCATTGGCCAGTTTCTGAGACTGAGACGGATTTGCAAAGATAATGAGTCTTTTCAGCATCAATCACGGGATCTCGTAAGGCGCTTTAAGGACCGCGGATACAGCAATAGGAACAAAAAGGCTGGGTATAAGAGAGCAGTAAATACTGACAGGCAACAACTGCTATATGGTAAAAAGGATACCAAGGATGACAAACCAGGTGTTGTCAGATTTATTTCAGACTATAATGTGCAGTGGCCGGAGCTCGGTGCGATTTTGAAGAAGCATTGGGTTGTATTACTAACTGACCCCATACTGCAGAAAATTCTACCTCCAAAACCAGTTATGGTTGCTAGACGCTCAAGAAATTTGAATGATTCCTTGGTGCACAGCCATTATGAGAGAGATTCATCAGTACGAATGGCTGACAGTAACAAAATTGGTTTCTTTACATGTGGAAAATGTAAAGCGTGCAAAAATATGACCAACAGCAAGGAATTCAATAACCATGATAATACCCGAACATATGAGATCAGAAAGTCCTTATCATGTAGTTCAAAAGGTGTAATTTATTATGCACAATGTCCATGCAACAAAATCCACATTGGCCTTACAACACGGGAACTAAAGGTAAGAACTAGGGAACACGTACTAGACATAGAGAAATCAATGTCTATGGAAGAAGTGATTGGACTGAGAACTCTTCCTAGACATTTTAAGCTCCATCATAATAGTGACCCTAGTGGCCTTATAATAAAAGGTATTGACCAGATTGATATGGGGATTAGGGGTGGTGACGTGAGCCAGGCATTAGCGAGACTGGAGAGTAAATGGATATTTAGATTGGGCACTGTATCCCCCCAGGGTCTAAATGAGCAATTTGGTTTTGCTGCCTTTTTGTAACAATATTGGAATCTTAATAGTAATAATTAATCATAATAATTAATTTATATTAACTTAGGATCTATATTCCATTATAATTGTAATCTCTGAATCCGTATTTATTATAATTATTGCTATATATCTTTATATTATATATCTTAGTGCATTTCATCATTTCCTTAATCCTGTTCGACACCTTTTTAAGCAAGTCCGTTTTTATGTGGTTTTAACTTGGTTTTATTTTATTTAGTCCTTACCTGGTGCTCCAATTGTTGCCTTGCAGTTCCCGGAGAAATTTTTCGTGTGGTTCGTTGTTCGGTTGTGGGTTCTTGGGGTGGTGATCGTGGTGGGCCTCTGCAAGAGGACCAATGACCTTATAGGAAGAAAAAGATCAGGAAATACGCTTTGAGGATTGACGCTCCCATTGGAAACTGGATAAAAAGACAGCAAAAGTTATTACTATGGACTTTGCATAAATTTTAAAAAAAAAATTGAATTTGTTTGGTGTTGATACACTTATTTATGTTTGGAGTTTATATATTGTAAATATGAATTTATATAATATATATTATTACTATTCACGCATATATCACGTTATAATTAGTTTTTTCTCATCTTTTAACTTTCACCTATTCCCATTTTTACCTTCACACTTACAGCACCCCCCACACTTATTTATATCCTCATATTTTCATTATTTCTATGTCATATTTGGTCCACTATTCCTATATCCACCCCATCAACATATATATTTATATATTATAATTGATATTAGTTTCTATGCATTACATTGACATCACTTCACATTGTATTTATTTTACATTTACATTTAAATGTTGTGGATATCGCCATTACATCACACCCAGTATTGCCTCCAGCCATATATGTGGTGAATTGCGTAGTCAGTTTAATCCTTTCAATTCAATAATACTTACATTCTCTGACGTGTTGCTAGTGACACGCCCCATCCAAACACCGCTACTTCCATATGAGGAACTCATTGTGGAGAGTGCACATGCGCGTGAACGGACCCGTGGGACTTCCGGTTTTGCGCACTAGACACAGCGTGCTTTCCACCGCATGCGTGTCAGACGCTATATTCCGGAAGTCACGCTTCACACATGGGATTCCCAGTAATGTGGACATGCGCCGAGACCACTCCGGTAATGATTATGACCCAAATCAGCTGGTGAGGGACTTATTTAAACGGAACGCTGCATATACACTACACGCCCCTATTGAAGAAGCATATAGTGAAACGGCGTCGTCAGGGCAGTTTCTTTCTAAGGAGACTTCCAGGCATATACCAGTACAAACAATTCACGTGTAAGTATTATAGTATAATGGTTGTCTAAGTTCTGATGTCATTATATGCACCTATCATCCGTTAATTGTAATATCCAATCTTTACTTGAATCTTTGAAAAGTGCAACTCCTTTTCTATTATGCCATAGTATGAATCATAAGTGTATACTGAATATTTTTGCCTAGATATAGGGAGAGACACTTGTCTAAACATTTTTTTCGGCACTTTATATTTGGAATACACTGTATTTAACATTACTTATTTATTTATTCGAGCACTTTATATTTATATATGATCATTGTATGATTTTATTTATATATAGGAAGTGACACTTGTCTAAATATTTTTTGCCCTATATCTGAATGTACTGTGCATAATACTATTTATATTTTTTATCTTTAGCACTTTATATTTATGGGAGTAATGCAATTTAGATATAATAGTTGTCATAGCTATTTACTATTTGGGATTGGTGCAATATTGGCATCTTTGTAGATAATTCTCTGAGAATAAGTAATGCTACATGTGGTTAAGCTGATCTGGAAAGGTCTTCTTTGATTAGTTTTCAAGGTTCCTGCTTTTTACTTGTTTTTTATTATGTTCTTAAATTGATTAAATAAAAATAATGATTTTATTTGATTTGTAGTATATCTTCCTTTAAAACCAAGTTTATATAACTGTGGTTTATGTGTGTAATATACAGTTATATGAAAAAGCTTGGGCACCCCTATTAATCATAAGCTTATTGTTTTATAAAAATTGGTGTTTTTGCAACAGCTATTTCAGTTTGATATATGTAATAACTGTTGGACACAGTAATGTTTCTGCCTTGAAATGAGGTTTACTGTACTAACAGAAAATGTGCAATCTGCATTCAAACAAAATTTGACAGGTGCATAAGTATGGGCACCTCACCAGAAAAGTGACATTAATATTTAGTAGATCCTCCTTTTGCAAATATAACAGCCTCTAGTCGCTTCCTGTAGCTTTTAATGAGTTCCTGGATCCTGGATGAAGGTATTTTTGACCATTCCTCTTTAGAAAACAATTCCAGTTCAGTTAAGTTTGATGGTCGCCGAGCATGGACAGCTCTCTTCAAATGATCCCACAGATGTTCAATGATATTCAGGTCTGGGGACTGGGATGGCCATTCCAGAACATTGTAAGTGTTCCTCTGCATGAATGCCTGAGTAGATTTGGAGCGGTGTTTTGGATCATTGTCTTGCTGAAAGATCCATCCCCTGCGTAACTTCAACTTTATCACTGATTCTTGAACATTATTGTCAAGAATCTGCTGATACTGAGTGGAATCCATGCATCCCTCAACTTTAACAAGATTCCCGGTGCCGGTATTGGCCACACAGCCCCAAAGCATGATGGAACCTCCACCAAATGTTACTGTGGGTAGCAAGTGTTTTCCTTGGAATGCTGTGTTTTTTTGCCACCATGCATAACGCCTTTTTGTATGACCAAACAACTCAATCTTGGTTTCATCAGTCCACAGGACCTTCTTACAAAAAGAAATTGGCTTCTCCAAATGTGCTTTTGCATACCTCAGCCGACTCTGTTTGTGGCGTGCTTGCAGAAACGGCTTCTTTCGCATCACTTTCCCATACAGCTTCTCCTTGTGCAAAGTGCATTGTATAGTTGACCGATGCACAGTGACACCATCTGCAGCAAGTTGATGCTGCAGCTCTCTGGAGGTGGTCTGAGGATTGTCCTTGACTCTCACCATTCTTCTTCTTCTCTGCCTTTCTGATGTTTTTCTTGGCCTGCCACTTCTGGCCTTAACAAGAACTGTCCCTGTGTTCTTCCATTTCCTTACTATGTTCCTCACAGTTTAAGCTGACAGGTTAAATCTCTGAGACAGCTTTTTGTATCCTTCCCCTGAACAACTATGTTGAATAATCTTTGTTTTCAGATCATTTGACAGTTGTTTTGAGGAGCCCATGATGCCACTCTTCAGAGGAGATTCTAACAGGAGAACAACTTGCAAGTGGCCACTTTAAGTAGCTTTTCTCCTGATTGCATACACCTGGCTATGAAGTTCAAAGCTCAATGAGGTTACAAAACCAAAAAAAGTGCTTTAGCAAGTCAGTAAAAAGTAGTTGGAGTATTTAAAACAAGAAAATGATAAGGGTGCCCATACTTATGCACCTGTCAAATTTTGTTTGAATGCAGATTGCACATTTTCTGTTAGTACAATAAACCTCATTTCAAGGCAGAAACATTACTGTGTCCAACAGTTATTACATATATCAAACTGAAATAGCTGTTGCAATAACACCAATTTTTATAAAACATTAAGCTTAAGATTAATAGGGGTGCCCAAACTTTTTCATATAACTGTATCTATGTTGGAGGAATATTTGTTGACCTTTTTGATATAAACTAGTTCTAGTTATATGGCCTACACTAGACTCTTTTAAACAGATATATTTGTGTCTGAATAGTAAGGGAGACACTATTACTGTTTTTTTTTACGGAAAAAATGCCAAAAGCAGGATAATACAGAGATTTGAACCGTGAAAGTGCAAAACCACAGTTCTAGTAATCTGGCCTACAGCAGACTCTTTTAAACAGATATATTGGTGTCTGAACAGTCACAGACAAACTCAATTTTTTTTTTGGGGGGGGGGATACCAAAAGGTTAATAAGACGCGTATTTGTACAGTCTGACTGTACAAAAAAAAATACAGGATTTAGATGAAAAAAAAAAAAGGATTTTTCCTGGCCCCTGAGACCATGGAATAAGTCTAGCAATTTGACCAGCAGGAGCACACAGGACTGTAATGCAGTGTCTCCTATACAGCCTGCCTGCCTGATATCTGGGATGGATATTAGTCCTGAGAATGACTGATTGCTTGATTGGGCAGGCTTTAGAGACCCTACATTAACTATTTCGGAGTATAAATCTCTCCCTAGCTCAGCAGCACTGACCCTACACAGGCTGATCTGGAGCGACTGTGCCAAGATGGCAGCGCCCGGTTTTAAATACTCGAGGTGACGCTGTGCGGCCAGCCAATCACTGTAATGCCCACAACAACATGGCTGCGGCATTACAGTGACTGGCTGGCAATCCCTGCATGTTCATTGGCTCTGTTAAGAGCGCCAAACATGCAGGGCAGAGACCCGAGCTCCCGCCTGAGTAACCCGGAAATGCTCAGTGCTCGCCGAACATCCTGAGTAGTGAGATGCTTGGGCGAGTACCGAGCAGTGTCGAGCATGCTCGCTCAACACTAATAAACACCCTTTAAAAAAATTATGTGGGTGTTGCATCTCGGACCACGGTCACCCTGGTGATATGGTGGTGGAGGATGAGGAGAAGGGGGAAGACAAGAGCAAATAGCTAAAATCAGGAAGCGTATACCCATGTGTGGGTGTGAAGAGGTGCATGGGAATACACCTCCCAAAAAAAGACACAGGATTTGAGTTCATGTTACGCTGCGATCATTCAGTGGTGTTGAGAAGTCTGGCCCAATACAGCCCTTGTTCATTTTCATAAGAGTCAGCCTGCCAGCATTTTCAGTTAACAGGCGGATGCACTTATCAGTTATAATTCCACCAGCGGCACTAAAACCCACTCTGAATAAAATGCTAGTGGCAGGACAAGCCAGGACCTCCAAGGCATAGAGAGCCTGTTCATTCCATGTATCCAGACTGGATACCCAATAATTATAAGTCACAGAAGAATCACAGAGGACGTTGGTACGGTCGGCAAGGTACTCCATCAGCATCTTCCCAAACTTTGCACTCCTTGTAAGAGTTCCCCACGCCTCAGGGACTGTGAGATGGGAGGGGCTGAGAAAATTATCCCAGAGCTTTGACAGTGTTCCCCTGCCTCTGCTGGATTGAAGTTGTGCTTCTCTCGCCTGTAATCCTTGGTTGTCCAACGAACTGTGACCTCTGCCGCCAGCGTTTTCAGATGGCAATTTTTTTAAAAGTTCCGCAACAAGGGCCTTCTGGTACTGCCCCTTTTTTGTAGACCTGTCAGCCTCAGGAATAAGAGCTATAAAGTTCTCCTTGTAGCGTGGGTCTAGAAGTGTCACCTACCAGTAATGACTGTCACCCAAAATTTTGAGAACGCGAGGGTCATGGGAAAGGCAGCGTAACATAAACACAGACATGCGTGCCAGACTGCTAACAGGCAAGACTTCCATGTCCTCACCAAGAGGATGACTGACCATGGTGAGGACATGTCCTCTGGCCATCCACGCTGAGCAGACGGTATGACAGTTGTGCAGGTAGTACCGTCTATAGCGCATGAAACTAGCTCCTGTTCTTCCTCCTCCTCCTCCTCATCTTCCTCATAGTCACCCAATCCATGTTGGGATGAGATGAGGCTGGGCTGTGTGTAATCACCCTGTATGGTTCCTTGCTCCATCTCATCGTGATCCGCCTGCAATGCATCCTCTTTGATTGTGAGCAGAGAGCATTTCAGAAGACAGAGAAGTGGGATGGTGACTCTAATTATGGCATCATCGCCGCTCACCATCTTGGTGGAGTCCTCAAAGTTTTGGAGGATGGTACATATGTCTCACATCCATGTCCACTCCTGAGGTCTTATGTGTGGAGTTGATGCTGGTACTCAACAACTGCCCTCTTCTGCTCGCAAATCCTCCCCAACATCAGCAGTGTAGCGTTCCAATGCGTGAGGACATCACATACCAGTCTGTGAGCCGGAAGCTGCAAACGCTGCTGAAACACAGCAAGGGCGGCGTAAACTGTAGGTGACTTTCTAAAATGGGCACACAGGCAGCGTACTTTAACAAGCAGATCCGGAAGCTCCGGGTAGGATTTGAGAAGCCGCTGAACCACAAGGTTAAGCACATGGGCCAGGCATGGTACGTGTGTGAGCTCACCTCGCCTCAGAGCCACCACCAGGTTCCCGCCATTGTCACACACGACCATGCCTGGCTGTAGATTCAGCGGTGTAAGCCACAAATCTGCCTGGTCTTTCAGAGCTGTCCACAACTCTTCAGCATTGTGCGGTTTGTCACCTAAACATATTAGCTTCAGCACAGCCTGTTGCCGCTTGGCCGAGGCAGTGCTGCAGTGCTTCCAGCTTGTGACTGATGTGGTCATTTTGGAGATGGATGCTGAAGAGGCAGAGGAGGCTTAAGAAGATGAGGTGCAGGAGCTGTAGACTGTGGGGGCAACCCTGATTGACCCAGGGACCTCAATCCTTGGCGTCGGGAGGACGTGTTCCGTCCCAAGTTCAGACTGGGTCTCAGCTTCCACTATGTTAACCCAGTGTGCCGTCAGCAAGATATACCTTCCCTGCCCACAAGCACTTGTCCACATGTCTGTGGTTAGGTGGACTTTCCCAGTAACTGTGTTGTTGAGGGCACGGCTAATGTTTTGAGACACGTGCTTGTGTAATGGGCGACAGCACACTGGGAGAAATAGTGGGGACCGAGTACCGAGGAACGGCCGCCGCCATCAGGTTGCGGAATTCTTCCGTCTCCACAAGCCTAAAAGGCAGCATTTCTAGCGCAAGCAGTCACGAAATGTGGAAATTTAGTAGTGTGGCCAGTGGGGTGTTAACTGCGTAATTGTGCTTGCATTCCAAGGACTGGGGTATGGACAACTGAATGCTGCGCTGGGACAAGGACGTGGACATGCTTCCTGATGCTGCTACTTGAGAGTGTGCAATGACAGATGCAAGGCGGTAGCCATCTTCGCATGCACCATGGACAGGGGATTGGCTTGCATGAACAACAGCGATAGAAGCAGTGGTGCCACGGGCAGAGACTGTTCATGGAACCTGGGGTTTGGCCCACAAAGTCGGGTGCTTTGCTGCCATGTGCCTGATCATGCTGGTGTTGGTCAGGCTGGTCATTTTGCCAGCCCTGCTGATGCTGGCCTGGCAGGTGGTGCAAATGGCCTTTTTGGGGTTATCGACAGAGTCTTTAAAAACCAACCAGACTCAAGAAGACCTAACAGTTGTACTGGCAACTTCCTTCATGTTGGTGTTACGGGGAACAGTTGCCTGCCTTCTTTCTGTGGCCACCACACTGCTTCTTCCTGCCTGTTGGGAGCTCTGCCTCCCTCCCCCTGTGTGCTGCTGTCCTCGCTCTGCATGTCCTCCTGTCAGGTTGGGTCAAGTTACTATATCATCCACCACCTCGTATTCCACTTCCGCACTCTGGTCCTCCTCCTGACTTTCTGGCAATTGTTTATCATCATCGTCCACCTCTTGTGACACTTTCCCACCGCCACCTTCGTGTGACCGTGGCTGCTCAAATATTTGGGCATGGCTACATGCGATCTCCTCTCGCCCCGCTTTTCAAGTGGACCAAGCGAGAGGCCCGAATCTACAAATGGAAAAGTGAAGAGCTCTTCGGAGTGTCCAAGTGTGGGATCAGTTGTCTCTGGGCAATTGGCATGGTGGGAGGAAAGAGATTCAGGGTGAGGAATATGCCGTCCAGACTCACAGCTACTGAGACTTGATCGTGTGGAAGACAAAGTGGTGGTTGTGGTGGCTAAGTGACTGGAAGCATTATCTGCTATCCAACCAATAACCTTTTCACACTGCTCTGTGTTCAATAGTGGTGTTCTGCGGTCCCCTATTAATTGGGACAGGAAGGTCGAGCGGGAAGATGTGGGTGTTTGCTGTGGCACAATTTCAGCTTGCCCACAGCCTCGATCTCTGCATGCACCATCATCACCATCACGTCCAGTTCCCCGTCCCTTGCCACATGCCTTGGTCATTTTAAATGGAGGACAATTTCTTTCACGCACACTACAAATGACTGAATTTGGAGCGAACTTATATGTGATCCATGTGATGGAGAAACCACAGTTTTAAGTACCTGGCCTGTAGGTAACTATGTTGAACAGCAAACTGGTGTCTTTGCTTCACTGGCACACTGAAACAAATTTTTAATGGAGGTCAGAAATGGCAGTATTTTCTGAAAACCTTTTAAATATCTGGATTTTTAGCGCTGTAATATGGAAAGGACCTGGCTGTATTCTGAAGTGCCAACAAGCAAATGGCGCAGACAAACTGTGCACCCCATCACTCTCCTTCTTGGTCAAATAGCCCTTACACAGCCTGGAGGTGTGTTTGGGGTCATTGTCCTGTTGAAAAATAAATGATGGTCCAACTAAACGCAAACCGGATGGAAGAGCATGCCGCTGCAAGATGCTGTATGCCTTCAATTTTGAATAAATCCCCAACAGTGTCACCAGCACAGCACCCCCACACCATCACACCTCCTCCTCCATGCTTCACGGTGGGAACCAGGCATGTAGCGTCCATCCATTCACCTTTTCTGCATCACACAAAGACACGGTGGTTGGAACCAAAGATCTCAAATTTGGACTCATCAGACCAAAGCACAGATTTCTACTGGTCTAATGTCCATTCCTTGTGTTCTTTAGCCCAAACAAGTCTCTTTTGCTTGTTGCTTGTCCTTAGCAGTAGTTTCCTAGCAGCTATTTTACCATGAAGGCCAGCTGCACAAAGTCTCCTCTTAACAGTTGTTGAAGAGATGTGTCTGCTGCTAGAACTCAGTGTGGCATTGACCTGGTCTCTAATCTGAGCTGCTGTTAACCTGCGATTTCTGAGGCTGGTGACTCGGATAAACTGGGATAAACTTCAGAAGCAGAGGTGACTCTTGGTCTTCCTTTCCTGGAGCGGTCCTCATGTGAGCCAGTTTCTTTGTAGTGCTTGATGGTTTTTGCAACTGCACTTGGGGACACTTTCAAGTTTTCCCAATTTTTCGAACTGACTGACCTTCATTTCTTAAAGTAATGATGGCCACTCATTTTTCTTTACTTAGCTGCTTTTTTCTTGCCATAATACAAATTCTAACAGTATTCAGTAGGACTATCAGCTGTGCATCCCCTAGACTTCTGCACAACACAACTGATGGTCCCAACCCCATTTATAAGGCAAGAAAGCCCACTTATTAAACCTGACAGGGCACACCTTTGAAGTGAAAACCATTTCCGGTGACTACCTATTGAAGCTCATCAAGAGAATGCCAAGAGTGTGCAAAGCAGTCATCAAAGCAAAAGGTGGCTACTTTGAAGAACCTAGAATATAAGACATATTTTCAGTTGTTTCACACTTTTTTGTTAACTATACAATTCCACATGTCTTATTTCATAGTTTTGATGCCTTCAGGGTGAATGTACAATTTTCATAGTCATGAAAATACAGAAAAATCTTTAAATGAGAAGGTGTGTTCAAACTTTTGGTCTGTACTGTATATCTATCTATCTATCTATCTATCTATCTATCTATCTATCTATCTATCTATATATACACACTGTGTGCAGAATTATTAGGCAAATGAGTATTTTGATCACATTATACTTTTTATACATGTTGCCCTACTCCAAGCTCCATAGGCTTGAGAGCCAATTACCAATTAAGTAAATCTGGTGATGTGCATCTCTGTAATGAGGAGGGGTGTTGACTAATGACATCAACACCCTATATAGGGTGTGCTTAATTATTAGGCAACTTCCCTTCCTTTGGCAAAATGGGTCAGAAGAGAGATTTGACGGGCTCTGAAGAGTCCAAAATTGTGAGATGTCTTGCAAAGGGATGCAGCAGTCTTGAAATTTCCAAACTTTTGAAGCGTGATCATCGAACAATCAAGTGTTTCATGGCAAGTAGCCAACCGGGTCGCAAGAAGCGTGTTGGCCAAAAAAGGCGCAAAATAACTGCCCATGAATTGAGGAAAATCAAGTGTGAAGCTGCCAAGATGCCATTCGCCACCAGTTTTGCCATATTTCAGAGCTGCAATGTTACTGGAGTATCAAAAAGCACAAGGTGTGCGATACTCAGGGACATGGCCAAGGTAAGGAAGGCTGAAAAACGACCACCTTTGAACAAGAAACATAAGATAAAACGTTAAGAATGGGCCAAGAAATATCTTAAGACTGATTTTTCAAAGGTTTTATGAACTGATGAAATGAGAGTGACTCTTGATGGGCCAGATGGATGGCCCAGAGGCTGGATCAGTAAAGGGCAGAGAGCTCCACTCCGACTCAGACACCAGCAAGGTGGAGGTGGGGTACTGGTATAGGCTGGTATCATCAAAAATGAACTTGTGGGACCTTTTCAGGTTGAGGATGGAGTGAAGCTCAACTCCCAGACCTACTGCCAGTTTCTGGAAGACAACTTCTTCAAGCAGTGGTAGAGGAAGAAGTCGGTATCGTTCAAGAAAGACATGATTTTCATGCAAGACAATGCTCCATCACATGTATCCAACTACTCCACAGCGTGGCTGGCCAGTAAAGGTCTAAAAGAAGAAAAAATAATGACATGGCCCCCTTGTTCACCTGATCTGAACCCCATAGAGAACCTGTGGTCCATCGTAAAATGTGAGATCTACAGGGAGGGAAAACAGTACACCTTCATGTGTTTTTGAGCAAACTCTATGCGGGCTTTCATATGTCTTGCATTTAGGAGAGGATTCCTTCGGGCCACTCTGCCATATAGGCCCGACTGGTGGAGGGCTGCAGTGATAGTTTACTTTGGGCAACTTTCTCCCATCTCCCTACTGCATATCGGGAGCTCAGTCACAGTGATCTTGGGGTTCGTTTTTACCTCTCTCACCAAGGCTCTTCTCCCACGATTGCTCAGTTTGACTGGACGGCCAGGTGTAGGAAGACTTTGTTGTCCCAAACTTCTTCTATTTAAGGACTATGGAGGCCACTGTGCTCTTAGGAACCGTGAGTAATGCAGAAATTCTTTTGTAACCATGGCCAGATCTGTGCCTTGCCACAATTCTGTCTCTGAGCTCCTTGGGCAGTTCCTTTGAGCTCATGATTCTCATTTGGTCTGTGAGCTGTGAGGACTTATATAGACAGGTGTGTGCCTTTCCAAATCAAGTCCTATCAGTTTAATTAAACACAGTTGGACTCCAATGAAGGAGTAGAACCATCTCAAGGAGGATCACAAGGAACTGGACAGCATGTGACTTAAATATGAGTGTCTGAGCAAAAGGTCTGAATACTTATGACCATGTGATATTTCAGTTTTTTTTTTTTTTTTATAAATTTGCAAACATTTCTACATTTCTGTTTTTTTTTCAGTCAAGATGGGGTGCAGAGTGTACTTTAATGAAAAGAAAAATTAACTTTTTAGAATGTACCAAATGGCTGCAATGAAACAAAGAGTGAAAATTTTAAAGGGGTCTGAATACTTTCTGCACCCACTGTATGCACCAAATAATTTCAATCTGACATCTGACCTGCTGTATCACGTTACTAACAGAAGAACTAATTATTTTACCGTGGATGAGGCCTTTATAACATAGAATATATGCTCCAAACTATTTCAAACTGAGATCTCCCCTGCTGTATCACATTAGTTACAGAAGAATTTTTTTTTACTGTGGATGAGGCCTGAATAACATCTAATATATATAATTGTCTTATCCCGTCTGTCTGTTTGTCTGTCCAGGAAATCCCACGTCGCTGATTGGTCCGGCCGTGGCCAATCAGCGACGCGGGATTTCAGAAAAAGATGGCGGCCGTTAGCGGCTCTTCTGCGGTACGGAGGTCAGCGGCGATGGAGCCGGGAGATGGCAGCACAAGTACCCCGACGGGCGGCGCCGCTGACCTCCATGAGGCTACCGTCGGGAGATCAGCGGCTTGGCCCGCTGATCTCCCGACGGCAAGTGTGAAGGGAGGGACGGCGCCGCTGCCCGGTCCTCAGTAATACGGTTCGCTGATTGGTCGCGGCCGGCCGCCGTGACCAATCAGCGATTTTGGCGCTGTAAGGCAGCACTAGTCATCATAATGGGGGATACTCGCTGCACCGGGTAAATCAAAGCACACCAGCAATGTCCTTCCGGTATTTCACAATGCTGCAGTTTATTGCACTTCATAAACCACAGTTCACCGGGTCCAACTCAGTGGCACGCCGACACACATATATATATATAATGTTCACGAGCCAAGTGGCAGACCGGCCCACTTGCTCCAGGTACAGCCTTCAGCAAGGTAATAACATAGCAATGTCCATATTAATGTCCATATAACACAGTGTATTACCTTTGCCGGGTTTAGCTGCTGCAGTCCATTAGGCTTGCCACCACTGTGGCTTTGCGGCTTCCCAGGTAGGGGTCTCCAGCCGTCATTCCCTCAAAGGCCACTGACATCCACACAGGATCCAGGCTCTGCCTTTCAAGACTCTTCATCAAGCCTCTGCCTTCCAAAGCCACTAGCATCCACACAGGATCCAGTCTCGACCTTTCAGGCACCAGGCTTCACTCGGCCTCACTAGGCCTCACTAGGCCTCACACGGTCGGTGTCCCACACACACGGGAACAGGCCTTACGCCTCTCTCACAGAACACACCTGTCTCCCATCAAGCAGGGTTTATATATGCATCCCGTGCACACATACACACACACTGACAGGACCTTGCTGATGTCATAGTCATGTGATCAGACAGACATTCTGTGCGCGCAGGACCTGTGCTATGTCACAGTCATGTGACCAGTCACCTGAGGGGGAAGGTACATGGTCAGGTAAAACACATCCTGGACCATTACCGTAATGCCAGCAAGTCGCTGCATTACAGCGCCAAATTTAAACACCGCTCTGCTGGTTGATCGCGGCCGCCGGCCTTGACCAATCAGCGAGATTGGCGCCAAGTTTAAACAGCGCTCTGCTGATTGGCGCCAAGTTTAAACACCGCTCCGCACAGAGGTCAGCGGCGAAGCAGCCGGGAGATGAGCAGCGCTAGCCGCTCATCTCCCAGCTGCTAGCAGCATAAGTACCCCGACCTGTGGCGCCACTGACCCCCATGTGGCTACCGTCGGGAGATCAGCGGCTTGGCCCGCTGATCTCCCGACGGCAAGTGTGAAGGGAGGGACGGCGCCGCTGCCCGGCTGCGCCGCTGCTCATCTCCCGGCTGCATCGCCGCTGACCTCTGTGCGGAGCGGTGTTTAAACTTGGCGCCAATCTCACTGATTGGTCGCGGCCGGCGGCTGCGACCGATCAGCAGAGCGGTGTTTAAACTGGGCGCCAATCAGCGATTTTGGCGCCAAATTTAAACACCGCCCTGCTGATTGGTCG
The DNA here is from genome assembly GCF_046119375.1 of Phyllobates terribilis. Classification (NCBI taxonomy): domain Eukaryota; kingdom Metazoa; phylum Chordata; class Amphibia; order Anura; family Dendrobatidae; genus Phyllobates; species Phyllobates terribilis. The sequence goes on along the minus strand of NW_027362772.1, from coordinate 191,672,641 downwards.
CAGCCGCCGGTCACGACCAATCAGTGAGATTGGCGCAAAGCAGGGCCGGCTCCAGGTTTTTCTGGGCCCCGGGCGAAAGAGTCTCAGTGGGCCCTTTTAACACATACACGATTCATGATGCACAGATACGGCGGAGAAATATATATATAGTACACAGGGCCCAGCCTGCCACCTCATCCTTCACATATGCAGACATGCGCACACACACGGTACGCAGACACGCGCACGCACACACGGTACGCAGACACGCGCACGCACACACGGTACGCAGACACGCGCACGCACACACGGTACGCAGACACGCGCATGCACACACGGTACGCAGATACGCGCGTGCACACACGGTACGCAGACACGCGCGTGCACACACGGTACGCAGACACACGTACGCACACACGGTACACACACGCGCACGCACACACGGTACGCAGACACGCGCACGCACACACGTACACATACAGACATACACACATTTTTACACAAATTCTTAAAAACATATATAAAACAGACAAATATATATACACAGTCATACACACTGACATTCACATACATGCACTCACACAGACCCATTACAAATATTTTTAATATGGGGATTGGGGAAGCCTCACTCACCTGTCCCCGGTCCAGTGTCCTGTCCAGCAGCTCCTCAGGTATGGGGCAGTGCAGGGCCCCCGGCGTGTCACAGACATCATGGCCCTGAACCATCAGAGGGGCCCACTTGCGGTCGGGTCCGGGCCGCTCCCCATCTGTGCAGGACCTCCGACGGTGTTTGATTGCCGGCACTCCCCCAGACATGGCCGCGCGCTGTGCGGCTGTGTCTGCTAGTAATGATGCGGCAGGGGCGACACATAAGCACAGTTAAAGGTGCAGTGCCGTCGACCCTGCCATGTCATTACTAGCAGACACAGCCGCACAGCGCGCGACCATGTCTGAAGTGCCGGCAATCAAGCAGCGCCTGCGTCACTGAACAGGTGCCGAGGAAGCGGCCAGGGCCCCGACAGTGAGTGGGCGGTGGGCCCCGACAGTGAGTGGGCGGTGGGCCCCGACAGTGAGTGGGCGGTGGGCCCCTCTGATTTTCCAGGGCCCCGGCACTTACCCGGGTACGCCAGGTGCTGACGCCGGCCCTGGCGCCAAGTTTAAACACCGCTCCGCACAGAGGTCAGCGGCGATGCGGCCGGGAGATGAGCGGCGCTAGCCGCTCATCTCCCAGCTGCTAGCAGCATAAGTACCCCGACCTACGGCGCCGCTGACCCCCATGTGGCTACCGTCGGGAGATCAGCGGCTTGGCGCGCTGATCTCCCGACGGCAAGTGTGAAGGGAGGCACGGCACCGCTGCTCGGTCCTCAGTAATACGGTTCGCTGATTGGTCTAGGCCGGCGGCCGCGACCAATCAGCGAGATTGGCGCCAAGTTTAAACACCGCTCTGCTGATTGGTCGCGGCCGTGAGCCACGACCAATAAGCGATATTGGCGCCAAATTTAAACAACGCTCTGCTGATTGGTCGCGGCCGCCAGCCAGCCACGAACAATCAGCGATTTTGGCGCCAAATTTAAACACGCTTTCCGGTCCTCATTAACACGGTTCGCTGATTGGTCGCGGCTGCAACCAATCAGCGATATTGGCGCCAAATTTAAACACCGCTCTGCTGATTGGTCGCGGCAGGGGGCCACGACCAATCAGCGATTTTGGCGCCAAATGTAAACACAGCTCGGCTGATTGCGCCTGGTCGGCCGCATGCATGTTCTAGAATACCCGATGCGTTAGAATCGGGCCACCATCTAGTAGAATATATGCACCAAAAAAATTCAAGCTGAGATTTGGCCTGCTGTATCACGTTAGTAACAGAATAAGTAGGTTTTTCTACTCTGAAGGAGCTCTGCATACAGCTGAATCTCACCGCCACAAAATGATACAAGCTGAGATGTGGTATACTGTATCACATTAGTAACAGTATAAGTAAGTTTCTTTTTACTTTGAACGAGCTCTGCATTCAGCTGAATTTCACCTCCAAGAAATTACAAGCTGAGCTGTGGCTTGCTGTATCATGTTAATAACAGAAAAAAAATGTTTTTTTTACTGTGGACGAGGCCTGTATACAGCAGAATATATGAGCCAAAAATTTCAAGCTGAGATGTGGCCTGCTGTATCACGTTAGTAACAGAAATTTTTTTTTTTTTTTACTCTTAGTCTTAACGAGCTCTGCATAAATCTGAATTTCACCTCCACAAAATGACTAACTGAGATGTGGCATGCTGTATCACGCTAGTGACGCGCCCAGGGGATGGGGGAAATGACTTGGCGCCTGGGCCTTGTTGTTGCCTGATCTCGGGGGATGTCGCAGTGGCCGGCTCCTGGGCCTGTACCCTGGGGTCACTCTTAAAAGAAGAAGGGGGGAAGTTAAATGGGATAGAGGAATGTTCGTGACGCCACCCGTGGTGTCTTGTGAGGATCACCAGCGCTGCAACAGACCTCCGAGGCCGGTGTCCAGGCAGCTTGGTTGGTACGGCTCCCCATAGGTGGAGCGGGACCTCAGGGCAGTGTAGAGAGGGGTGTAGAATAGAGCGGTGGCGGATGCAGAGCCGCAGAGGAAAGAACAGACAGAGGCAGTAGTTGAAGTCATCCGAGTCTTTACTCACTGATGTTTTGTCAGCTCAGAGCTGCGGCCGTCAGTGTGCGGTTCAGCACACTCCAGGTAGTTCAGGAGCACTTGACAGGACCGCTCTTGTGTGTTCCTCTCTTGTTGAACTTCTCCCGCCTTGTGTTCCCCACTAAGTCCCATACGGGTACTGCGATGTCCCTTGTGGGTAACGTGTAGCTCCCGGACCGACTGGGTGCCCTTTTTGGTGACTAGTGGTGAGAACGTGGCGTAAGGCCGGGTCCCTCTGGATAAACTCAGATTAGGGCATGCAGGTGGCGACTCCGTTCCGTCCGTATCCCCCTGTGATCCACATAAGCCTCCGGACTTTTCCGACAGAGACATAAAGTGCAAAGTCAGATAATCGGGGACCAGTACCCCCTCTTGCGGCAGGGTCTCTCTGGCTGGGCCAGAATAAGGTATGCAGGTGGCGACTGCGCTCCGTGCGCACCCCCTGAGATCCTTTCGCCTGTGAAACCTATCTCCTCTGCTCCCCTCCTGGGTCTTCTTGCTTGGACCCTGACCAGGGACAGAGCCGGTTATAACTCTGCCCCAACCCCCCATCTAGAGGCCTGAGACCGGGAACCGTGGACCCTCAGCCGGCTGCAGCCTTGTGCCGACTTGCCGTCCCAAGGACCCACGACCAAAGATCTTGTTATTAAGATGGCCTCCAGTTATATAGAATTCTAATAAAGAGTCTAGGTAAATGCTTCCTCACCCTCACTCACTACGTGGATCCCCCTAACCTTGGTTCCCCCCAACTCCTGCATTCAGGCCCGGGGCAGCACTATGATGCTTTAGGCCCCCTACAGAACTGGAGTGGTGTAGTGTTGAGTGTGTGGTTGGGGTCCTGTGTAGTACTCCATCCTTACCTGGGAGACGAGATACCACACCTTGTTCTGAGGTGCAGTACCCCTGTGGCGACTGAACCCTCAGGGGCGCCACATTCCCCCTGGTGACAGACATACAAAAATGTAAATATTTTTCTTAAACAATAACAATCTTCCCTTTATGGGAGGCACTCCTCTTAATGTTACAGGTTATACGTGATAAATAGACAGGCATTATATATATAGAAAACAGTAGAAAATATTGTATTAATGCAAGTTCAGCAGCATGAGGGACCTGTCCAAAGCAAACCCTCCACGTAGGCCCCGAGGAGGCTGCAGGGCATGGTGATCCCGAGTTGGACCTCCACTTGTGCCACACCAGACAGGTTTTTGTTCTGAGGTTTGGTGTTGTGCGTATAAAACCAATAGGGGGCACCTTAATAGGTGCAAACTATATACAATTGAGTTTGTTGGCTGCTCACTGTCCGCAGGAACAATGTCTTAATAAACATAACTGGGAGGTGAGGAAGTCCAGCTCCCGGTGCCGCACTAGAGATGGTATCCCCACCGGGGGTACGGCTCGTGCTTGCCCACTGATCCTGACTGGTCACCCATGGCAGGGCGCAGGGGGGCGTCTTCCTTAAACACCCTGTGCACCTCTAGGGCGTACCACCCACGTACTCTGTGGTGGCAGGTGTATGAGATCAAATCTCCCGGGTAGAGATTGCGGTCGGGGTGGCCTTGCTCCAAGTGGGGCTCAACGTCCTGCCGGTTAATGAAAACATCATGCTTGAACTGGGGGCTGCGGATGAAGCCCCATCCCGCTTCCTGGTGAAACTGGACGTTAAGTCCTTCCTCCCAGGGGCTGAAACAGGAGGCCTCTGCCTGTCTGGCTTGGGCCTTAGCGGCTTTTGACCGCACCTCCAGTTGTTCACAGCGGACCCTCTGGGCACGTCGTTCCTTCTCTAGCTGGAGGAGCTCACTTTTGCAAAACTCCTCCCACAGTCGAGCTTCAGCTTGGGTCTCCCGGGGAAACCCCTTTAGATCTCCCCCCCTGGTTGTCCCATCTAAATTCCTCCCCTCCTGGGCAAGCAACCGGGGGTGCTGGCAACGGTGTTAACGGGAGCCGCTGTTGGTCCTCCACCTTCGCGGACCAGTCCGGGTTTGGGTGTTTGTACACCCAGGCGAGGGCAGGTGCTGACGGTTCCGGGAGCGTGTGGGGTAGCAGGCCTCCGGAGGCTGCGGCGGCTTGGGCCTCGGGTTCCGGGGCTAGTAACTGCTCCAAAATGGTGGCGCCCGGGGATGGAGGCGATGGTAGGAGGTCCAGGAGCAGGTCAGTGCATTCCGCGCCCGGGGCAGTGATTTCTTTCTTACCCGCTCCTGGGCTGCACGTGGCCCCCTGGTTTTCCTCCTTCATTGCCTGGGCTGGGGCATCGCTGGTGGGGCGCGATGTATCTTGGCGTCAGGCCGCAAGCTTCCCCAGCAGCTCCTCTCTCCATTCCGCGACCGCTTTCTGCTGGGCCTCCTCAACTCGGTGGGTCAGGTCCTGCGTCTCACCGCGGAGGAAGTCGGCCTCCTCCACTGTTAAATGGATGCTGTATCCCTCCAGGGTGAGGGTGGTGGCTGCTGGTGGGCCAACGACGGAGGGCACATCCTGTTCTCCTTCCATCGCGGCTGCCAGGTGTGGTCTGTCTAGACTCGCCCAGTCAAATCCCTCCCTGATATTGAGCTCGAGAAACTACTGCACCATCCTCTCCAGTTGTTCATTATGTGTCAGACTTTTACTCTGTTCTGCTGGTGCATGGGCTGTTCTAAAAAAAGTGTGTGAAACGACTCACAGAAATTACTTCTACCACTAACACTGCTGCTGATGCTAATGTTTTTGTGTTGACGACTCGACGTCCCCGGGGTTTAAAGTCTAGAACTGTGATGCACACTGTGTGCCTCACTGCTGTCTTGGGGAAAACCCCTCTTTAAGATTGTCTACAAGTGTGTTTCGATACTCCAGTATGCGTGCGTCCCTTTCCAGAGGAGGAAGTCACTGGCAAAATTTACGCTTGTACTGTGGATCTAACAGAGTGGCAACCTAGTAGTCAGAACTATTTCTAATCCTAAAAATATGGACATAATATTGCAGATAGTGCAGCAATAAGGCCCTCATGGTGTGGGTGGTGGGGTAACACTCAAGCTTCCTTCCTCCATCCCCTCCCACCAACCACGGACAATAGAGAGGGGATTATTATACTCTTCATCTCCTGACTGTTGTGCCAATCACCTCCTCCTTCTTATCCTCTTCTATTTGTTCTTTGGCTCTTGCACCTTCATTAACAGTTTGTCTGATACCATGAGCCCCCCTCAATTGTTTTAATCCCCCCTCCAGTGGCATCTGCCTGGGCTATGACAGTCCGAAACATAGAGATATTGTTATCCCTTCTGCATCTTCCTCTTCCTCTGGGAAAAATACTTTCTCTTGCGGACTATCAAGGTGTGATTCAGCATGTAGATGATTAGAATAGTGATGCTTATGATGGCATCATCAGCGCTGACCATCTTAGTAGCTATTTCGAAACTGTGCAGAAGGGTGAAGAGGTCCTTTATCTGTCTCCATTCAGTAAATGTGATATGCCACACGTCTGTACTGCGTTGACCCACGCTATGCAAAATGACATACTTCAATAGGGCTCATCACTGCTGCCAAAGGCGCTGCAACATGTGCAGAGCGGAATTCCACCATGTCAGCATATCGCATATCAACCGGTTAGCCGGTAGGCTGAAAGACCTTTGAAGTGATGCAAGTCGATCACCTGCGGGCTGTAAATGTCAGAAGTGAGCACATAGTGACCGTGCTTTCTGAAGCAGCACATCCAGGCTGGGATAATGTCGGAGACATTGCTGTATGACAAGGTTGAGGATGTGAGCCATGCAAGGCACGTGTGTGAGGTTGCGTCGGAGTAGGACTGCCACCAGATTTGCACCGTTATGACACACGGCCTTCTCTGGCTCCAGGTTCAGTGGAGACAGCCATTGCTCAAACTTGGCCTGGATAGCTGTCCACAACTCTTGAGTTGTGTGACTGTAATCTCCAAGGCGTATTAATTTAAACACTGCCTGATTGCAGTGAGCCCTGGCTGCGCAGTACGGAGGTGATGGAGATGTTCTCTTCATTGTTGTAATGTGTGTCTCAGAAGTTGGGGGCACAGGTGCAGGTTCTAGAGGAGATGGAGGAGGCAGAAGCAGTGGAGGAAGTGTTAGATACAGAGGTTTGTCCCGCAAGCCTTGGGTATTTCAAGACTTGTGGAGCAGCCCCTTCCCTGCCTGCCCCTACAGCCACCAGAGCAACCCAGTGCTAAATCAGCATGATGTAACGCCCCTGGCCATGCTTGTTCATCCAACTGTCAGTGGTGAAATGTACCCTGTCAGATATAGATTTTTTCAAAGAATGGGTGATGTTTTCTTCTATATTCGGGTGTAGCGCAGGCACAGCTTTCTTAGAGAAGTAATGGCGACTGGGCAACTGGTACTGGGGGACGGCGACGGCCATCAGCTTTCGGATACCATCTGTATCCACCAGTCGGAAAGACAGCATTTCTGTGCCCAACAAATTGGATATGGTGAAGTTCAAGCTCTTAGATTTGGCATGTGTAAGAGGAAACAATCTTTCACGTGACCAAAACTGCGGGACCGAGGGCTGGCTGCTATGCAGAGAGAGGGGGCAGTAGGGTGAACACAACAAACTGCTGGACTGTGAGTGAGGTGCAGGTGTCCACAACTCTTCACCTGTATAACTGAAATCTCCATGGTATATTAATTTTAAGACTGACTGATTGCGGTAAGGAGGTGGTGTGGATTTGACTCGCCCCCTGGGCCTGTGTTGTGCGTGCACGTGTGTGCGGGGAATACCCGGAGCCGGATCGCTGGGGGTTGTAGTCTCCGTGGCGATGACCCGGTCCGTGCCCAGGGTGGTCAAATCAGTGGCAGTCTTTTTAGTATTATAATTGTCCGACTACGCCACCCGTGGATTGCAGTCAGTGGGGACCGCCACTGCGATGCAGACCACTGAGGCTGATGTTGTATGCGCAGCCAAGTATGGGATGACTCCCCACGTGTGTGGTGCATGCAGCTTACTGAGTCCCGGTCCACACTCCATCCTTACCCGGGAGTGGAATATCACACCTCTGGTTTGAGGTGCAATACCCCTGTAGCAGCCGAGCCCTCGGGGTGCTACATTCCCCCATGGTAAATCACAGCACGTCCTCGGGCTGGAAAGAATAAAAAAATTTAAACATACAAAATTTTTAGAATGCATATAAGACATTAACTATTTACTCATCCCTTTATGGGAGGTACTCTTCTCTTTTTAATGTTACTGGTATAAAACATTATAAAACATCGTGCTAATGCCACCGGAACTCTTTTATAAAACACTATATAAAACTTTGGCATCACTATTTTAGCAGCATATCAAACTTTTTCAGTAAAAACATTGTCAAGCAAAACATTCTTCCACAAACACATTCTTGAGCTCTGGCCGCTGTGCAACTCGCGACCAGGTGTTCACTCTCTCCTAAGGGTGCAACAGTCCATTTAATTCGTCCTGAGGAAGACGTTGCAGTTCTTTTCTGAAAACCAGTAGGGGGCGCTTTAAGAAGCGCAACTATTTACAGGGGATTGGCCGTTCCCAGTCCTCGGCCGGTTGGTAAGGGGGAATGGCTGTTCACAGTCCTCAGCCTGGTAGGGGATGTAGGGGAGGTAACGTTCACACAGTCAACAGTTTCACAACAGTTCTTGTACCCTGACGGGTAACTATATACAGTTCATTTTACCGTTTATTCAATAACGGTGTCCTCCTTGCTCTTCTGGGTAGTCTTCAGGTCCGTTCGGACCCTCAGGGTACTCAGTGTCTGGGCGGTACCGCAGTTCCTCCTCGGTCAAGCGGTGGACATGGAGGGCGTACAGTCCTTTAGCGCCCTTGTGCCGAGTGTAGGTGACCACGTCAGCAGGGTACAGGTCACGTCCGTGATGTCCCTCTGGCAGTTGGCTCTCAACGTCTCTTCTGGTCATGAAGACGTCGGTTGCGGCCTCCGGGTCTCTAATGAAGCCCCAGCCGTGCTCCAGCTGGAACTTTACTACGGTCCCGGTGGCTCGGGGACCACGGATGGCTTGGGAGTCCTGACGGGCCCTCCTCTTCTGTTCTGCGCTCCGGGTTTGGAGGCGCTCCTCCCTGATGCGTCTCTGCCGCCGCTCTCTTTCAAAGGTGGCCAGCTGCTGACGGCAGGAATCCAGGCGACGGGCTGCGTCCGCCTGGGTTCCTTGGGGGAACCCCATTAGATCTTTGTCAGTGGGGTCCCATTCGCACTGGGCGTCCTGCAGCGCGGGCTGGGCGACTTCTACAGGCTCCAGAGCCGGTATCAGAGGCTCACGTGGGGGTGGAACTCTCCTTGAGGGGCCGCTGGCCAGCTCGGCCGGCCACACCAGGGGCATTCCATCTGGGCCCGTATGCTGGGCGAAGAGATCCGCGCCCAGGGGTGGTATGGCACGGGGCCCCGGGTGAGGAGCAGCGCCCGGGGGCACTCGGCCTTGCGACCAGGCCGGTGGTCGTCTGCTGGACGTGTCCGGGGGTGGCACCACCAAGGCAGGGGGCACTGGTGAGGCAGCGGCGCCCGGGTGTACTAGGCCTTGCGTCCCGGCTTGTGACGTCTCCTGCTTTACGGCGCCCGGGTTCAAAGGGCACAGCGTGGGGCGGGGCGTGACAGCAACGCTTGCAGCCTGAGGCCTAGCTGGCGGCGGTGGAGCCGTGGTGTCAGGTACGGTCCCCGGGGCTTCGGGTCCCACAACGGAAGGTGGGGGCAGGCTGGTGGCCTCAGGGTTTGGGGTGATGACGTCCCCGTTACCTGCCTCAGTCTCTGTGGCCTCCTCCGCGGCGTCGTCCGCAGCTGCCGGTCCACCTTCACCGCTCTCGGAGGCAGGCGTGCTGCTCGGCCCTGGTGTTGTCTCCTGCTGGCGTTTTACGTGCTGCCGGGCCAACCCCTCCTTCCACCCGGCAAACACATCTCGCTGCGCCCGGACCATCCTCCGATTTAGATCCTCCAGCGCAGCTCACGTGCACTCCGGGTCTCTGGGCAGCTGTGTCAGCAACTCCGTTAAGCTGCAGGGTGGTTCAGCTTGCAGCAGGCTGCGGGCCAGGGTGCTGGTGGGGTTCGCTGCTCCTTCCATCTCCGGGTGCGGTATGTCCAGACTGATCCAGGCCGCACCCGGCCCCACAGTTTTCTTTCCTATCCGCCCCCATGGGGTTGGTCTTGGGGGCATCTGCTGACAATCACCTTTAGGGGCAGCCCCCCCACGTTGACGGACATCTCCACTGCTGCACTCATAGTTGCTGGGGGCGGGCCCCTTCTCTGGCGCCACTCTGGGACCTGGCCCACGATGGGAGGCGGCTTCCTGCTGTCTTTTGGTGCGCACATAATGGCGCCCGCTCTGCCGGGGCGGGAAAAACGGATGAAGAAGGCGGGAAACGACCCAAGATGGCGTCCGATGGCGGGAAACGACTCCGGATGGCGGGAAAACTTCACCACAGTAAGTATCTCAGTCTCTGAAGGCGCGCAGTACCCGGTGGTAGCGGGCTGGTTTGAAACCTGCCGACTACGCCAAAGTTGACTCGCCCCCTGGGCCTGTGTTGTGCGTGCACATGTGTGCGGGGAATAACCGGAGCCGGATCGCTGGGGGTTGCAGTCTCCGTGGCGATGACCCGGTCCGTGCCCAGGGTGGTCAAATCAGTGGCAGTCTTATTAGTATTATAATTGTCCGACTACGCCACCCGTGGATTGCGGTCAGTGGGGACCGCCGCTGCGATGCCGACCACTGAGGCTGATGTTGTATGCGCAGCCAAGTATGGGATGACTCCCCACGGGAGAAGTATAGCCTCAGGGCAGTTAGTGCGGATGATGGGAGTGATGGTGCACGAGCGTCCCAGCACTGGTGGTGCTGGTGCGGCGAAGAAGCACAGAGACGTGTGGTTGCAGTTTCCAATGCTTTACTCACAATTCTTTACTGGTCCTAGTCACCTCGGCACCGGCGGTGACTGCCCAAGCCGTGCTGCGTCCACCAGGCAAGGGGCTCGACCAACTCCCAGGCAATTCCAGAGCGTGGCACAGGGCTCCCTTCTCTTCCCTTCTCTGGCCGTGCCCCACCAGTGACTCTACGTTTGTCCGGCTGCCTCAGGCCTTCTCTTGGTACGCTGATTTCTGCGTCCCTGACCCTATGTGGTGTGCCTTCCTGGTAGGTGTAGTGAGGGGTCGCACCGAGATATAGTCACGACCGCCGGTCTTTGGCTGAGGATTAGTCGTCTCCACCAATTTGGGATCCGGTACCCTGTTCTGCCAACCCGTCACCCGCAATCTCCTGGGCCTATGGGGTTCCTTCTTCTCTCGTGTCTCTGGGCCTCTCTTAATGTTCTGTTCCTTGTTTCCTTTCTCTTCTGTTCCTGTTCTCTCTGCTGTTTCTGGCCTCCACTCCACACCTGCCTCGTGGAGCTGGGCCCAGACTGAGCCACAGCTCCCTGTCAGCCCTCTCTGGCTGAACTCCTTCTCTCACTCCTCTTCTCTGACAGTCTGACTGAACTTCTAAGATGGTGCCCACCTTATATACCTCCCTCTCTGTGTGAGCCCAGGTGACTAGCAACCAATGGGTTCCTACCTATGCCCAGAGACCCACCCCTATCTGCTCCTACACCACTGGGTTTTCCTTCCCCTCCCCACTCCAGCCAGGGACAGATGCTGTCATGCCTGCACTTCTGTCTAGTGGGAGCACCGTTGAGCTGTCCCTCGGAAATGGGGTGTGTGTGGTGCATGCAGCTTACTGAGTCCTGGTCCACACTCCATCCGTACCCAGGAGTGGAATATCACACCTCAGGTTTGAGGTGCAATACCCCTGTAGCAGCCGAGCCCTCGGGGTGCTACAGATTTGCTATGCACTGTTAGAACCTGAGTCTCATTACAACAGAGGTTGACTGCGCAGGTGGAGGCCCTAGAGGAGGTGGAGGAGGCAGAAGCAGTGAAGGAAGTGTGAAATACAGAGATTTGTTCTGGAAGCCTTAGGGATTGCAAGACTTGTGGCACAGCCTTTTCCCCACCTGCCCCCACAGCCACCAGAGTCACACAGTAACATAGTAACATAGTTTTTAAGGTTGAAGGAAGACAAGGTCCATCTAGTTCAACCCATAGCCTAAAATGTTGATCCAGAGGAAGGCAAAAAAAAACCATGTGGCAAACACTAAGCTCCACATTGGGGAAAAAAATTCCTTCCTGACTCCATACGACAATCAGACTAGTTCCCTGGATCAACACCCTATCAAGGAATATAGTATATATAACCTGCAATATTATACTTTTCAAGAAAGGTGTCCATGTCCTTCTTAAATTTTAGTAGTGAATCACTCATTACAACATCATGCGGCAGAGAGTTCCATAGTCTCACTGCTCTTACAGTAAAGAATCCGCGTCTGTGATTATGATTAAACCTTCTTTCCTCCAGACGTAGAAGATGCCCCCTTGTCCCCGTCTCAGGCCTCAGAGTAAAAAGATCAGTAGAAAGGTCTTTGTACTGTCCCCTCATATACTTGTACATAGTAATAAGATCACCCCTAAGCCTTCGTTTTTCCAAAGTAAATAACCCCAAGTGTAATAACCTGTTTTGGTATTGCAGACCCCCCAGTCCTCTAATAACCGTGGTCGCTCTTCTCTGCACGTGCTCTAGTTCAGCTATGTCTTTCTTATACTCCGGAGACCAGAACTGTACACAGTATTCTAAGTGTGGTCGCACTAGTGACTTGTATAGAGGTAAAATTATGTTCTCCTCATGAGCATCTATGCCTCTTTTAACGCATCCCATTATTTTATTTGCCTTTGCAGAAGCTGCCTGACACTGGCCACCAAATGTGAGCTTGTCGTCCACCAATACACCCAGGTCTTTTTCAGTGACAGTTTTGCGCAGTGTTTTACAATTAAGCATATAATTATACATTTTATTTCCTCTGCCCAAGTGCATTACTTTACATTTATCACCATTAAAGCTCATTAGCCAGTTATCAGCCCAAGCTTCTAGTTCACATAGATCCCCCTTAATATAAAATTGTCCTTCTCTGTATTGATTACCCTGCAAAGTTTAGTGTCATCTGCATATATTGAAATACTACTCTTTATGCCCCCTACAAGGTCATTAATAAACATGTTAAAAAGAGGCGGGCCCAATACTGACCCCTGTGGTACCCCACTGTTAACTGAGACCCAGTCTGAGTGTGTTCCATTAATAACCACCCTTTGTTTCCTATCACTGAGCCAATTTTTAACCCACATACATGCATTTTCCCCTATCCCCATTGTTCTCATTTTATGTATCAACCTTTTGTGTGGAACTGTATCAAAAGCTTTTCAAAAGTCCATATACACAACATCCACTGCATTTCCTTGGTCCAGTCCAGAACTTGCCTCATCATAAAAGCTGATCAGATTAGTTTGACATGAACGGTCCCTCGTAAACCCATGTTGATATTGGGTCATGAGGTTATTCTTCTTCAGATACTCTAGTATAGCATCTCTTAGGAAATCCTCCAGGATTTTAACCACAGTAGAGGTTAAGCTTACCGGCCTATAATTTCCAAGTTCGGTTTTTGTCCACTTTTTGAATATTGGCACCACATTTGCTATATGCCAGTCCTGTGGTACAGACCCTGTTATTATGGAATCTTTAAAGATTAAAAATAATGGTCTATCTATGACGGTACTTAATTCCTGCAGTACTCGCGGGTGTATCCCATCCGGACCCAGGGATTTGTCAACTTTAGTGATTTTTAGACGCTGCTGTACTTCCTGCTGGGTTAAGCAAGTGACATTTAATGGAGAATTTTTGTCATCGCTAATCATGTTTTCTGTCATGCAATTTTCTTGTGTAAATACTGTTGAAAAAAAATCATTTAGCATATTGGCTTTTTCCTCATCCTCATCCACCATTTCACCCAGACTATTTTTAAGGGGGCCAACACTATCATTTTTTAGTTTTTTACTATTTATGTAGTTAAAGAATATTTTGGGATTATTTTTACTCTCTCTGGCAGTGAGTCTATCTGTCTCAATCTTTGCTGCCTTAATTTGGTTTTTACAGAATTTATTTACTTTTCTGTATTTATTTAATGCCTTATCACTACCTACTTGCTTTAGTTCTCTAAATGCTTTTTTGTTGTCACTTATTGCACCCCTTACAGCTCTATTTAGCCATAGTGGTTTCCTCCTATTTCTAGCATGTTTATTCTCATAGGGTATATATTGTGCACAGGTTCTATTCAGGATGCTAATAAATGTCTCCCATTTGCTTTGTGTAGTTTTATGTCTCAGGATATCATCCCAGTTTATTGCACTAAGATCATCTCTCAACTGTTGGAAATTTGCCTTCCTGAAGTTTAGTGTCCTTGTAACCCCTATGCTACACATCTTATTAAAGGATACATGAAAACTTATTATTTTGTGATCACTATTACCCAAGTGACCCCCTACTCGTATATTTGATATGCGATCGGGCCTGTTGGTTAATATTAGGTCTAGTAGTACCCCCCTTTTTGTTGGATCCTGAACCAGTTGTGAAAGGTAATTGTCTCTCATAGTTGTCAAAAACCTATTACCTTTGCTTGAACTACAGGTTTCTGTTCCCCAATGTATTTCAGGGTAGTTGAAGTCCCCCATAATAATTACTTCTCCTTGAGTCGCTGCTTCATCTATTTGCTTTCTGATGATATTCTCCGCTGCTTCCATTATTTTTAGAGACTTATAACAAACCCCAATCAGTAATTTATTATTTTTTCCCCCTCCCCTTATCTCCATCCACAGGGACTCTAAATTTTCATTAGATTCACATAGATTCTCACGCAAGATGGGTTTTAAGGATGATTTTACATATAAACACACACCCCCCTCGCTTGTTTGTATGGTCATTTCTGAACAGACTATAGCCCTGTAAATTAACTGCCCAGTCATGGCTCTCGTCCAGCCATGTCTCAGATATCGCTACCATGTCATAATTATTTTCCAACAAAATTAATTCTAATTCCTTCATTTTGTTGGTGAGTCTTCTGGCATTAGTGTACATGCATTTTATGTATCTCTCTGTACCTCTGTTCCTACTTACTATATTGACTGTTCTAACCCCACACCCAATTTCTTTATTTGTGCCCAGGTCACTATCTGTACTATCTTCCCCACCTATCAAATGAATACCCTCCCCCCCAATCCCTAGTTTAAATACTCCTCCAACCTTCTAACCATTTTCTACCCCAGCACCGCTGTACCCTCCCCATTGAGGTGCAGCCCGTCCCTAGCGTAGAATCTGTAGCCAACTGAGAAGTCGGCCCAGTTCTCCAGGAACCCAAACCCCTCCTTCCTACACCAGTTCCTGAGCCACTTATTTATATCCCTAATCTCCTGTTTCTTCTCTGGCGTGGCACGTGGTATAGGTAGTATTTCAGAGAATACCACCTTGGAGGTCCTTGCTTTAAACTTGCAGCCTAATTCACTGAAATCATTTTTAAGGACCTTACACCTACCTCTAACTTTGTCATTTGTGCCAATGTGCACCATGATCGCTGGGTCCTCACCAGCCCCTCCCAGTAATCTGTCAACCCGATCAGCGGTGCCAGACTCGAGCGGCAGGTAGGCAGCACACTGTTCGACGATCCCTGTCTTTGTGACAGATTGCCCTATCTGTTCCCCTAATAATTGAGTTCCCCATTACCAGCACCTGCCTGGCCTGCCCTGCTCTCCTATTTCCCCCCTTACTGGAGCTGACACTCCTCTGGCTTTCAGAGGACATGCCTTGCTGCAGCAGTGCTACCCCTGTACCGACACCCCCCTCATCTGCCAACTTTGCACACTTATTGGGGTGTGCCAGATCAGGACTAGCCTCCCTGGAACTCTTCCCTCTACCCCCCCTTCTAACTGTCACCCAGCTAGCTGCCACACTGTCCTGCAGCTCCATACTACCACCCTCCCCCACATCTACCCCAGTAAGCAGCTGCTTAGTGAGCAGCAGACTCCTTTCCATATTGTCAATGGATCTAAGTGTTGCCAGCTGCTCATTTAGATCCAATATCTGGGCTTCCAAACGCACAATGTGCACACATCTCGCACAGCAGTATGCATCCACGACCAGCTGTTCAAATATTGCATACATGTGGTAAGATGTACACTGGATAGCATTGTCAATAATGGAGCTCATTTCCTAATGGGGATTGCACTAGACAGAAATGTTAAGTAAAAAGAAATGTAAAGAATTAATAAAATACAGACAGCAATTCAGTCCAACTTCCTCCTTTCACACACTTACTTCCGTTTGCACTTACGCTCCAGTCACACTCATCTCGTTCACACTCGCTAAGGAAGAAGATTTAAAGAGTTTTTTTCCCTTTCAGCAGCAATCCACCCTACAGCTCAATGCACTTCCAAAGGACATTGCCCAGTCAGTGAGATGTAATGCCCTTGGCCATGCTTACTCATCCAGGTGTCTGTGGTGAAATGCACACTGGCAGATATAGATTTAGTCAAGGAATGGGTGATGTTGTCTGCTACATTCAGGTGTAGTGCAGGCACAGCTTTCTTAGAGAAGTAATGGCGACTGGGCAACTGGTGCAGTGGGACTGCGACGGCAATCAGCTTTTGGAAACTGTCTGTACCTACCAGGCAGAAAGGCAGCATTTCCGTGGACAACAGATTGGAGATGGTAGAGTGCAACCTCTTAGCTTTGTCATGTGTAGGATGAAACAATCTTTTCTGTGACTACAACTGTGGGACCGAGGGCTGCAGTGCTGAGAGAGGGCGGAGTATGGTGAAATGTACAAACTGGTGGACCGTGAGTGAGGTGCAGGCGCAGATGTTACGGTGGATTAAGAAAGATATGGTGTACTCGGTGAAACAAAAACAACAGGCATGTCTGCTTCCATAACAGCTGACGGGCTCTCACTCAAACAGACTGTAGCGGGTAAACAAGTGTAGGTTCTGCGGCCTGAGACCTGTGTGAGAACACTGGCCACGGTGACATCGGAGGAAGAAGCAGCAGATGTAGTTGATGGAGCGGCCTGTGGTTGGCGAGGCCCACTGGGCCGCATTTTAGCTCAGTCAGATTCCCAGACTAATGCATGTTGATCGCGCATGTGCCGGTTCATGCATGTAGTAGTCAAATAATTGGAAGTTTTGCCTCTACTGAGTCGTTATTTATAGTGTTGAGCGAGTATGTTCTATTAACCCTTTCGCCGAGTACGCTCGGGACGAGCTCCGAGTATTTATAGCCGCTCGGTGATATGGTTGAATCGCTCCCGTGTGCATGATTTGTGACTGTTTGACAGTTTTATTACATGTGAGGAATGTCTATTTCTTACACATTCCTCACATGTAATAAAGCTGTCAAACAGTTGCAAATCATGCACATGGGAGCAATTTAACCTTATCACCGAGCAGCTATAAATACTCGGAGCTCGGCCCGAGCATACTCGGACAGAACATACTCACTCAACACTAGTTATTTACAAAGTTGGCAGATAGTGTGAGTTGGGTCATAATTTTCAGTCTCAAAAAAGGCCCAGGGTAGGAAACCCTTTACACCCCTGCAAAATGCAGACCCGCTGCTGGTTATGGAGTTGTGACTGAGAATGAAGTGCTTGTCATGGTTGCATCACTCCATGTCTGTGTGGGAAGCCGCAACGTAAAATTCTCGCCTTCCTCTGCTCCACCTCCTCTGTTGAGTTACTCAGCTGCATGGCTCTGGGTTCACACTAAGTGTGATCTACAACCTCATTGTCATCCTTTCGGTTCTCCCACTCCTTGCCCTGAGAGTCACCCTCCTCCTCTTCCTACCCTGAAAGCACAGTACAGTACGCGTGCGCCTCAAGTATCTGAGTTACATCAGGATCACCTTCATCTGCGAGGGTTAAAGTCTTGTGATGAGGGTCTAGACTCTGCTTAGACCCTATTTCGTCCGGTCCAGAATCCAACTGAAAAAAATTGGGCATCGGTGCACATGCTTTTAAGTCTGTGAATCTTTGGAGCAGACCTCTTCTGCCCATGGAATAGAATGTGTGAACAACTCTGCAGACTCGCCCATCTATGGTTCCCCGCAGTCAGTTGGGCGGTTCGGGAGTTGTGACATGGGAGGAAACAAGGGTAATTGGGGTGCCAACTCTGAAGACTGTACTGTTTGTGATGTTAAGGTGGAGGAAGAGGAGGAGAGGCCACTTGATGCTGCCCTTGCCATCCACTGGAGCACATACTCTTTCTGGCCCTCATCTACAAGGTGTACCGCTGTCTGGCTACCAAAGAAAGGGAGTGGAGTAGTCTAGTAACAGAAGTTGTCAGTCGTCTTTGGACAGTACGAGCCGGTGTTTGTTCAGTAGAGCTTTCAGTAACATTACCATCTAACCCACGTACACCTTGAACAAGCTTATTCCCACTTCCACCACAATCTCGCTTTTTCCCACTCATGTTGGATTTACCCTTAACCTCCTTTATTCAGCTGTTTCACAGCCATAGGCTCAGACCTCTCAGTCACCTGTCACTAAATTAACAATCAGAATTTATTTGCTGAAATAGGGTGGCTGGACCACAGAATTAGCACAAAAGATTTTTATGCTGAAATGTAGACTGGTATCTGCACCACACAATTAGCAAAAAAAATAAGATGTTGAGATGTGGACTGCCAGCTGGACCACACAATTAGCCCAAAGGATTTAGATGCTGAAATGTGGACTGGTGTGTGGACCACAAAATTAGGAAAACAAAATTTAGATGTTGAAATGTGGACTGGTGTCTGGACCACTCAATTAGCACAAGGGATTGATATGCTGGAAGATTGATTTGACAAAGGATTCTATCTGAACTAGCTGACAATAAACAGCCTAGATAAATATCTGACTACTTGCAGCAGCCTCGGTACGCTGTTACGCTGTTACTCTGACAAAATGGCGCTGAAGCTACATGTTCCCTTTTTATATGGAGATGGACATGTGACTTCGGCAGCCCTTGTGTCTGGATGTTGTAGATGGCTTCTGTGCCGTGATTGGCTACCGGAATCTCCACACATTAAGTTAATAAAAAAAAAAAGAAAAACAATCCGCCACACCTCTTACCTCTCCCCATCCCCTCCTCTCATCAAACATGTTTTCCCAACCCCGTTCATCATACAGCACCACTATCCTAACCAAAGTCCTAACAAAAGCATTAGTGGAAACTCGATCATTTACCAAATTTTGGCCGAATTTTGCAGATTTTGAGGAAAATGCTAAGGAATCCAAACATGAGTCCGAATGTTCAATGTTCGTGCCGGCTTTGAGATTGGCGAATGTTTTCCGAACAAGTTCGCTCATCTCTATAAGTGATACATCTGGAATGCCCATACATCACGCTGCCCATACATCATTCTGATCTGAGATGGGGTAACAAACACCTGGCCACAGATTTCCTTTAAGAAAAATCACACGCAAGCTCACTCAATTGATTTTTCAGACATTTTGTAACATACTTTTTTGTTCTCAGCTATAATATAGTCTGTCTCAAGTAGTGTACAGTAAGTCTCCCTGAAGGATCATGAAGAATCAGATTTTTGTGCTGTTTATGGGCAGTATATGAGAAGAGAATGAGTTGAAGTAC
Organism: Phyllobates terribilis; assembly: GCF_046119375.1. Classification (NCBI taxonomy): domain Eukaryota; kingdom Metazoa; phylum Chordata; class Amphibia; order Anura; family Dendrobatidae; genus Phyllobates; species Phyllobates terribilis. The sequence continues at coordinate 191,653,499 of NW_027362772.1, read as the reverse complement.
TAAGTTTTTCTGAGTTGTATAGTAAATATTATTTAATATGATTTCATTTTTTTAGGTCTGAAGACATGAACATTGGAATGGTAGCAGATAATTTGCTAGAGGAGATGATGGAAATCACAGGTCAAAACCTCATTACAATAAAGGTAGATGACCATTACAAATTCATAAAACAACTGGGAAAAGGAAAATATGGTCAAGTGACTTTGGTAATCCATCGTCAAAAAGGTAATAAAAAAACAAAAAAAACACTGTTTAGTGGAATTGTACAGTATACATAGTTGTACATTACAACTTAAACAGTAACTATATTTTATTTAATATAATTTATTTATCAGTCTTTGCAAAGTTATCACCTTATCTCACTTCTTTTTCTTCCTAACTCCGTGCTGAACAGGCTGTGTCAGGCTGTGGTCACATACAAGGGTCATTCGGCATCTTTGAACAAGCGCAGCTCTGTGCCACTGTGGTCTTTATTACTGTTTTCCTGCACAATATTTTCATCTTGCAGGGAAAGAGCTGCATAGCTCCCAACCATCCCAGATGCAGTGGGACAGTCCAAGATTTGGGTTTCTGTCCCGCTATACCAGTTGGTCTGACGAATGTTCCTCCATGACATCTTCAGTGTACCACTGAGCAGCAAGAGCACTGACGTGTAAAGTTCACACTGTTCAGCACCGTGTAGATGAGCTGACTGTTGTGTGCAGAATCTTCCAGCGCTGCAAGGAGCTGCTGTCTTCACCCTTAAAAGGCAGACGCAGTTTATCACTGCTTTTGTCTTCTCTTCTGCAGGCACATAGAGCTCAAAATGCTCCATGAGGAAGCTTCGGCACAGTCAGGGCTTCTATTAGACCCAGAAGTCACATGATCACTGGGTCTTTGCTTGGAAAGTATTATATATACTGCTCAAAAAAATAAAGGGAACACTTAAACAACAGAATATAACTCCAAGTAAATCATACTTCTGTGAAATCAAACTGTCCACTTAGGAAGCAACACTGATTGACAATCAATTTCACATGCTGTTGTGCAAATGGAATAGACAATAGATGGAAATTATTGGCAATTATCAAGACACACTCAATAAAGGAGTGGTTCTGCAGGTGGGGACCACAGACCACATCTCAGTACCAATGCTTTCTGGCTGATGTTTTGGTCACTTTTGAATGTCGGCTGTGCTTTCACACTCGTGGTAGCATGAGACGGACGCTACAACCCACAGAAGTTGCTCAGGTAGTGCAGCTCATCCAGGATGGCACATCAATGCAAGCTGTGGCAAGAAGGTTTGCTGTGTCTGTCAGTGTAGTGTCCAGAGGCTGGAGGCGCTACCAGGAGACAGGCCAGTACACCAGGAGACGTGGAGGGGGCCGTAGGAGGGCAACAACCCAGCAACAGGACCGCTACCTCTGCCTTTGTGCAAGGAGAAACAGGAGGAGCACTGCCAGAACCCTGCAAAATGACCTCCAGCAGGCCACAAATGTGCATGTGTCTGCACCGATGGTTAGAAACTGACTCCATGAGGGTGGTATGAGGAACCGGTGTCCACAGATGGGGGTTGTGCTTACAGCCCAACACCGTGCAGGACGCTTGGCATTTGTCACAGAACACCAGGATTGGCAAAGTCGCCACTGGTGCTCTGTGCTCTTCACAGATGAAAGCAGGTTCACACTGAGCACATGTGACAGACATGACAGAGTCTGGAGACGCCGTGGAGAACGATCTGCTGCCTGAAACATCCTTCAGCATGACCGGTTTGGCATTGGGTCACTAATGGTGTGGGGTGGCATTTCTTTGGAGGGTCGCACAGCCCTCCATGTGCTCGCCAGAGGTAGCCTGACTGCCATTAGGTACCGAGATGAGATCCTCAGACCCCTTGTGAGACCATATGCTGGTGCGGTTGGCCCTGGGTCCCTCCTAATGCAGGACAATGCCAGACCTCATGTGGCTGGAGTGTGTCAGCAGTTCCTGCAAGATGAAGGCATTGAAGTTTTGGACTTGCCCGCCCATTCCCCAGACCTGAATCCGATTGAGCACATCTGGGACATCATGTCTCGCTCCATCCACCAACATCACGTTGCACCACAGACTGTCTAGGAGTTGGCGGATGCTTTAGTCCAAGTCTGGGAGGAGATTCCACGGGAGACCATCCACAACCTCATCAGGAGCATGCCCAGACATTGTAGGGAGGTCATACAAACACGTGGAGGCCACACACAATACTGAGCCTCTTTTTGACTTGTTTTAAGGACATTACATCAAAGATGGATTAGCCTGTTGTGTGTTTTTCCATTTTAATTATGGGGGTGACTCCAAATCCAGGCCTCCATTGGTTAATAAATTTGATTTCCATTGATGATTTTTGTGTGATTTTGTTGTCAGCACATTCAAATTTGTTCAGAACAAAGTATTCAATGAGAATATTTCATTCATTCAGATCTAGGATGGGTTATTTGAGTGTTCCCTTTATTTTTTTGAGCAGTGTATATACAGGGTGGGCCATTTATATGGATACACCTAAATTAAATGGGAATGGTTGATGATATCAACTTCCTGTTTGTGGCACATTAGTATATGGGAGGGGAAAACTTTTCCAGGTGGGTGGTGACGCCATTTATATGGATACACCTAAATTAAATGGGAATGGTTGATGATATCAACTTCCTGTTTGTGGCACATTAGTATATGGGAGGGGAAAACTTTTCCAGGTGGGTGGTGACCATGGCGGCCATTTTGAAGTCGGCCATTTTGGATCCAACTTTATTTTTTTCAATGGGAAGAGGGTCATGTAGCACATCAAACTTATTGAGAATTTCATAAGAAAAACAATGGTGTGCTTGGTTTTAACATAACTTTATTCTTTCATGAGTTTTTTACAAGTTTATGACCACTTATAAAATGTGTTCAAAGTGCTGCCCATTGTGTTGGATTGTCATTGCAACCCTCTTCCCGTGTGGCGAGCATTTTTATTGGTATATAGTCTCCCATGCTGGTATGTGCTGCCCACATCCTGGTATTTGTGCTGCCCTCTTCCTGTCTCCACCATCCTATCCTGGTATGCATGGCAACCCTCATTCCCATCCTGGTATGCATGGCATCCCTCATCCCTATTCTGGTATGCATGGCACCCCTCATTCCCATCCTGGTATGCATGGCATCCCTCATCCCTATCCTGGTATGCATGGCACCCCTCACCCCCAATCCTGGTATGCATGGCACCCCTCACCCCCAATCCTGGTATGCATGGCACCCCTCACCCCCAATCCTGGTATGCATGGCACCCCTCAACCCCAATCCTGGAAGGCATGGCACCCCTCACCCCCAATCCTGGTATGCGTGGCACTCCTCATCCCCAATCCTGGTATTCATGGCACCCCTCACCCCCAATCCTGGTATGCGTGGCACCCCTGATCCCCAATCCTGGTATGCATGGTATCCCTCATCCTGGTATGCATGGCACCCCTCACCCCCATCCTGGTATGTATGGCATTCCTCATCCCCATCCTGGTATGCATGGCACCCCTCATCCCCAATCCCGGTATGCATGGCACCCCTCATCCCCAATCCCGGTATTCATGGCACCCCTCATCCCCAATCCCGGTATGTATGGCACCCCTCATCCCCAATCCCGGTATGCGTGGCACCCCTCATCCCCAATCCTGGAATGCATGGCTCCCTCATCCCCAATTCTGGTATGCATGGCTCCCTCTTCCCCAATCCTGGTATGAATGGCACCCCTCATCCCCAATCCTGGTATGCATGCACTCCTCATCCCCAATCCTGGTATGCATGGCACCCCTCATCCCCAATCATGGTATGCATGGCTCCCTCATCCCCAATCCTGGTATGCATGGCTCCCTCATCCCCAATCCTGGTATGCATGTCACCCCTCATCCCCAATTCTGGTATGCATGGCTCCCTCATCCCCAATCCTGGTATGCATGGCACCCCTCCTCCCCAATCCCGGTATGCATGGCACCCCTCATCCCCAATCCCGGTATGTATGGCACCCCTCATCCCCAATCCCGGTATGCGTGGCATCCCTCATCCCCAATCCTGGTATGAATGGCTCCCTCATCCCCAATTCTGGTATGCATGGCTCCCTCATCCCCAATCCTGGAATGAATGGCTCCCTTATCCCCAATCCCGGTATGCATGTCACCCCTCATCCCCAATTCTGGTATCCATGGCTCCCTCATCCCGAATCCTGGTATACATGGCACCCCTCATCCCCAATCCTGGTATGCATGGCTCTCTCATCCCCAATCCTGATATGCATGGCACCCCTCATCCCCAATCCCTGTATGCATGACACCCCTCATCCCCAATCCCGGTATGCATGGCACCCCTCATCGCCAATCCTGGTATGCATGCCACCCCTCATCCCCAAAACTGGTATGCATGGCTCCCTGATACCTAATCCTGGTATGTATGGCACCCCTCATCCCCAATCCTGGTATGCATGGCTCCCTCATCCTCAATTCTGGTATGCATGGCTCCCTCATCCCTAATCCTGGTATGCATGGCACCCTTCATCCCCAATCCTGGTATGCATGGCTCCCTCATCCCCAATCCTGATATGCATGGCACCCCTCATCCACAATCCTGGTATGCATGGCTCCCTCATCCCCAATCCTGGTATGCATGGCTCCCTCATCCCCAATCCAGATATTCATGGCACCCCTCATCCCCAATCCTGATATGCATGGCATCCCTCACCCCCAATCCTGATATGCATGGCACCCCTCACCCACATCCTGGTATGCATGGCACCCCTCACCCCCATCCTGGTATGCATGGACCCCTCATCTCCTATCCTGGTATGCATGGCACCCCTCATCCCCAATCCTGGTATGCATGGCTCCCTCATCCCCAATCCTGGTATGCATGGTAACCCTCATCCCCAATCCTGGTATGCATGGCCCGGTCATCCCCAATACTGGTATGCATGGCATCCTCACCCCCATCCTGGTATGCATGGGCCCCTCATCCCCAATCCTGGTATACATGGTACCCCTCATCCCCAATCCTGGTATATATGATACCCCTCATCCCTATCCTGGTATGTATGGTACCCCTCATCCCCAATCCTGGTATGTCTGGTACCCTCCATCCCTATTCTAGTATGCATGGTACCCCTCATCCTGGAATGCATGGCACCCAATCCCTCATCCTGATATGTATGGCACCCAATCCCTCATCCTGGTATGCATGGCACCCCATCCCTCATCCTGGTATGCATGGTACCACGTATTCCTATACTGGTATGTATGGTACCCCTCATCCCTATTCTGGTGTGCATGGTACCCCTCATCCCTATTCTGGTATGCATGGCTCCCCTCACTCCCCAATCCTGGTATGCATGGTCCCCTCATGCCCCAATAATGGTATGTGTGGTACCCCTCATGCCCCAATCCAGGTATGCATGATCCTCTCACCCCACAATCCTGGTATGCATGGTCCCCTGACCCCCCAATCTGGGTATGCATGGTCCCCTCACCCCCCAATCCTGGAATGCATGATCCCCTCACCCCACAATCCTGGTATGCATGATCCCCTCACCCCCCAATTCTGGTATGCATGGTCCCCTCATCTCTATTCTGGTATGCATGGCACCCCTCACTCCCCAATCCTGGTATGCATGGTCCCCTCATCCCCCAATAATGGTATGTGTGGTACCCTTCATCCCCCAATCTGGGTATGCATGATCCCCTCACCCCACAATCCTGGTATGCATGAACCCCTCACCCCACAATCCTGGTATGCATGGTCCCCTCAACCCCCAATCCTGGTATGCATGGTCCCCTCATCCCCCACTCATTGTATGCATGGTCCCCTCACCCTCCAATTCTGGTATGCATGGTCCCCTCATCCCTATTCTGGTATGCATGACACCCCTCACTCCCCAATCCTGGTATGCATGGTCCCCTCATCCCCCAATAATGGTATGCATGGTCCCCTCACCCCCCAATCCTGGTATGCATGATCCCCTCACCCCACAATCCTGGTATGAATGGTCCCCTCAACCCCCAATCCTGCTATGCATGGTCCCCTCACCCCCCTATCCTGGTATGCATGATCCCCTCATCCCACAATCCTGATATGTGTGGTCCCCTCACTCCCCAATCCTGGTATGCATGATCCCCTCACCCCACAATCCTGGTATGCAGGGTCCCCTCAACCCCCAATCCTGCTATGCATGGTCCCCTCACCCCCCTATCCTGGTATGCATGATCCCCTCATCCCACAATCCTGGTATGTGTGGTCCCCTCACCACCCAATCCTGGTATGCATGGTCCCCTCACCCCACAATCCTGGTATGTGTGGCCCCCTCATCCCTTTCACGCTGTACACACATACAAAAAAGAAACGGTTATACTCACCTTTCTTCTCTGTGCTCCAGCGCTGCTGCGTCATGTTCTGCCGGAGGCCGGGGGAGTAGTGCAGCGCCGGAGCACCGTACTGTCCGGCGCCATTTTGCTGAAGACACACTGCAAATGTGTCTTCAGTAAAATGGCGCCGGATAGCGCTATGCGCATATCTGACGCCTCACTCCTGCCCCGGTCTCCGGCGAAGAGAGAGGCGCGTGGCAACGCTCCTCCCGGTCAGGTAAGTATGTAAGTATGGCGCCGGAGATCGCAGTGTGCGTTCAGTGTCTACGCATACCGCGATCTCCGGCGCCATACACTCCTCTTTCCTGTAACAGCTAGGTGCGGTCTTCTGTCTGGAGCCAGACTGCCCGTCACGCATGCACAGTTTATAAAGGCTTTAGACAGAGACACGCTTAGCCGATTATATTATATATATATATATGTACAGTACAGACCAAAAGTTTGGACACACCTTCTCATTTAAAGATTTTTCTGTATTTTCATGACTATTAAAATTGTACATTCACACTGAAGGCATCAAAACTATGAATTAACACATGTGGAATTATATACTTAACAAAAAGTGTGAAACAACTGAAAATATGTCTTATATTCTAGGTTCTTCAAAGTAGCCACCTTTTGCTTTGATGACTGCTTTGCACACTCTTGGCATTCTCTTGATGAGCTTCAAGAGGTAGTCACCGGAAATGGTCTTCCAACAATCTTGAAGGAGTTCCCAGAGATGCTTAGCACTTGTTGGCCCTTTTGCCTTCACTCTGCGGTCCAGCTCACCCCAAACCATCTCGATTGGGTTCAGGTCAGGTGACTCTGGAGGCCAGGTCATCTGGTGTAGCACCCCATCACACTCCTTCTTGGTCAAATAGCCCTTACACAGCCTGGAGGTGTGTTTGGGGTCATTGTCCTGTTGAAAAATAAATGATGGTCCAACTAAACGCAAACTGGATGGAATAGCATGCCGCTGCAAGATGCTGTGGTAGCCATGCTGGTTCAGTATGCCTTCAGTTTTGAATGAATGCCCAACAGTGTCACCAGCAAAGCACCCCCACACCATCACACCTCCTCCATGCTTCACGGTGGGAACCAGGCATGTAGAGTCAATCCGTTCACCTTTTCTGTGTCGCACAAAGACACGGTGGTTGGAACCAAAGATCTCAAATTTGGACTCATCAGACCAAAGCACAGATTTCCACTGGTCTAATGTCCATTCCTTGTGTTCTTTAGCCCAAACTTGTCTCTTCTGCTTGTTGCCTGTCCTTAGCAGTGGTTTCCTAGCAGCTATTTTACCATGAAGGCCTGCTGCACAAAGTCTCCTCTTAACAGTTGTTGAAGAGATGTGTCTGCTGCTAGAACTCTGTGTGGCATTGACCTGGTCTCTAATCTGAGCTGCTGTTAACCTGCGATTTCTGAGGCTGGTGACTCGGATAAACTTATCCTCAGAAGCAGAGGTGACTCTTGGTCTTCCTTTCCTGGGGCGGTCCTCATGTGAGCCAATTTCTTTGTAGCGCTTGATGGTTTTTGCAACTGCACTTGGGGACACTTTCAAAGTTTTCCCAATTTTTCACACTGACTGACTTTTATTTCTTAAAGTAATGATGGCCACTCATTTTTCTTTACTTAGCTGCTTTTTTCTTGCCATAATACAAATTCTAACAGTTTATTCAGTAGGAATATCAGCTGTGTATCCACCAGACTTCTGCACAACACAACTGATGGTCCCAACCCCATTTATAAGGCAAGAAGTCCCACTTATTAAACCTGACAGGGCACACCTGTGAAGTGAAAACCATTTCCGGTGACTACCTCTTGAAGCTCATCAAGAGAATGCCAAGAGTGTGCAAAGCAATCATCAAAGCAAAAGGTGGCTACTTTGAAGAACCTAGAATATAAGACATATTTTCAGTTGTTTCACACTTTTTTGTTAAGTATATAATTCCACATGTGTTAATTCATAGTTTTGATGCCTTCAGTGTGAATGTACAATTTTCATAGTCATGAAAATACAGAAAAATCTTTAAATGAGAACGTGTGTCCAAACTTTTGGTCTGTACTGTATATATATATATATATATATATATATATATATATATATTGTTACACCCACGCCGCTAGGTTCAGATAGGGACAGACGGATTTCATGAATTCATTGGAATCCTGGGGGAATCGTTACTCGGGGTGACCATAGGCTGCAGCTTCTCTCAGGCACACGATAGATTCATTTGCTGACCAGACACATCTGACAAGAGTCTTTTTCAACAGTTTAACAGTGGAATTTAATCTGAAGCACGACTAGTTCAATTCAGGGATATTACAGCAACAATCTTCATTACAGTACAGTTTAATAAAGCAGGCACTGTAACGTCAGTCTCCTCAGTAACATATTTCAGCACAGATTAGATCTCTTAGCAGTACACTTCTATGCATGCACAACCACAGGCTTTTCCTTCACAAGGACTCAATAGTACACAGCATTCTTTATCCTGCATGGAGATGGAGGGGGGGAGGGTGTGATGAGGGAGAAGATCCCTATGACATGTTTCCTTCAAGTCTTTATTTTTCTGCCCAATAATACGCCACACTGCTAGTTCAGGGAGTCTATCTGACCTGTGTTTAGCTTCCCTCCTGACTAGAGATGAGCGTTGTTCTACTCGAACTGTTCGCCAATCTCAAATTCGAGCTGTTTTGGGCGGTGTTCGAGCCGTTCGGCGAACACGAACAATTTGAGAAAAATTCGGCTGTTCGAGGTTATGTTCGATAACTGTTCGTGCACCAAAATCATAACTGGATTTTTTCTCAGTAATGATGAAAATTAATGTTAATACGCAGTTTGAGTGTACAGCGGGGTGGGGGGAGGGGCAGGGGATGGATCTCTGCAGGAACAATGAAGATCTCCATTTTTTTTTCTCTTTCCCGCATTTGCAGTGGGGAGGTGCATTCTGTCAGCCTATCAGCAGCGCACACACGGAGCGAAGTGCTTTTTTTCACACAAGCAAGGGCATGTGTCATTGGCAGTGTATGTCACATGTCCTTGCCCTATAAGACCAAGCCATTTTCCCCGTCGCCACCATTTTCTCACTGCTGCAGCTGCGTGTTAGACGGCACCGCTGTTGCTGTGTGCGCTATACCTTGTTAATTTCAAGCCAATTTTCGCACAAATATACAGATAGCTTGGGAGTAGGGAATAGTTGTGATTGCAGTCCTTTTAAGGACTAGGTTACAGCATTTCCTACGACTTTTATCAGGGAGGTCTGTGCTCTTAAATAGATAGGTTGTGGGAGTAAAGACTAATTGTAATTGGAGTCCTTTTCAGGACTAGGTTACATGAGTTCCTATCAGTTTTTGCCAGGCAGGTCTGTGCCAGTGCTGTACAAGTTTTTTTCACAGCATTTGGCTGAATCTAGCAAAGCTAATCCTTTTTGGCCTATTGCAGAGTGTGTTAGTCAGTGGAGTAGCCTATCTGTGTTGCAAGATATAACACCTGTGTAAAAAATACCAATTTTTTTACTGCACCTAGTGAAGTAAAATCTTTTGGGCATAGCATCATTCTATTAGTCCATCTATACTGACCTCCATCAGGTTGCAAACTGAATATAATTTTTTTCTACATCTAGCTCTGAAAAAATATTTGGGCTTCTAGCAGTGTGTGGGACTTGGTCTATTAGTCCATCTATACTGACCTCCATCAGGTTGCAAATTAAAAATAATTTTTTTCTTCATTTAGCTCTGAAAAAATATTTGGGCTTCTAGCAGTGTGTGGGACTTGTTCTATTAGTCCTTCTATACTGACCTCCAGCAGGTTGCAAATTGAATATAATTTTTTTCTGCATCTAGCTCTGAAAAAATAGTTGGGCTTCTAGCGGTGTGTGGGACTTGGTCTATTAGTCCATCTATACTGACCTCCATCAGGTTGCAAATTAAAAATATTTTTTTTCTGCATCTAGCTCTGAAAAAATATTTGGGCTTCTAGCAGTGTGTGGGACTTGGTCTATTAGTCCATCTATACTGACCTCCATCAGGTTGCAAATTAAAAATAATTTTTTTCTGCATCTAGCTCTGAAAAAATATTTGGGCTTCTAGCAGTGTGTGGGACTTGGTCTATTAGTCCATCTATACTGACCTCCATCAGGTTGCAAATTAAAAATAATTTTTTTCTGCATCTAGCTCTGAAAAAATATTTGGGCTTCTAGCGGTGTGTGGGACTTGGTCTATTAGTCCATCTATACTGACCTCCATCAGGTTGCAAATTAAAAAGAATTTTTTTCTGCATCTAGCTCTGAAAAAATATTTGGGCTTCTAGCAGTGTGTGGGACTTGGTCTATTAGTCCATCTATACTGACCTCCATCAGGTTGCAAATTAAAAATAATTTTTTTCTGCATCTAGCTCTGAAAAAATATTTGGGCTTCTAGCGGTGTGTGGGACTTGGTCTATTAGTCCATCTATACTGACCTCCATCAGGTTGCAAATTAAAAATAATTTTTTTCTTCATTTAGCTCTGAAAAAATATTTGGGCTTCTAGCAGTGTGTGGGACTTGTTCTATTAGTCCTTCTATACTGACCTCCAGCAGGTTGCAAATTGAATATAATTTTTTTCTGCATCTAGCTCTGAAAAAATAGTTGGGCTTCTAGCGGTGTGTGGGACTTGGTCTATTAGTCCATCTATACTGACCTCCATCAGGTTGCAAATTAAAAATAATTTTTTTCTGCATCTAGCTCTGAAAAAATAATTGGGCTTCTAGCAGTGTGTGGGACTTGGTCTATTAGTCCATCTATACTGACCTCCATCAGGTTGCAAATTAAAAATAATTTTTATCTGCATCTACAGTACCTCTGAAAAAATATTTGGGCTTCTAGCAGTGTGTGGGACTATTTGTATTAGTCCATCTATACTGACCTCCATCAGGTTGCAAATTCAAAATAATTTTTTTCTGCATCTAACCCAGCCAATAGTTTTGGCCTAATACCACAGTTTGGCCACTCAGCTCTGCTCGGTTACCATCCATTGTTTTTTTGTGCAAACAACTCCAGAGTTGTGAATTAGTTAACCACCAAAATGAGTGGAAAAAGGCCTGCTGCTGGTGGAAAGGGGAATAGGCGTGTTGGGAAGGGGAAAAAAGGTTGTGTCCGTGGGGTAGGTGTTAAAGCAACAGTAACATCTGCAGAAGAAAGACCATCTTCCAGCCAAACTAAAATGTCTACTTCTTTTAGCGGACAATGTGATAAGATCCCTTTCTTACGGCCACGCCAATCGCTACAAATTCCAGATGAGGCACAAAAACAGCAGGTGCTTCAACGGATATCAAGTGCTCCTTTAAGTGGGCTCTCCTCCACATCAACTTCAACATCACAAATACTCCAGTCCTCAAAGGTGTCACCCAAATCGCACTTGCTTCCTCACAGCTCCCAAATCTCCAGCTGCCCGTCTGAGTATGAGGTAGAACAGATGGTTGAGTCTGCAGAGCTGTTTACTCATACTATAGCCTGGGAATCAGAGGTCGACTCCAGCGCTTCTGTGAATCCAGACGAGGAAATGATCTGCACTGATGCCCAGAATCTTTATGAGTCGGATCCAGGACCAGACGCAGAAGGTTCTGACCATAATGTAGACCCTCATTCCCAAACTGTAACTCCTGTTGGTGGAGACAATGAGGAAGACGATGATAAGACTCAAATACCTGATTGGAGCGACAACTTTAGTTTTTTGTCAGGGCAGGAACAGGTTGGCTCTGAGGACGACGGGTGTGATAACGCACAGGGTGATGATGATGAGGTCGGAGATCCCACTTACTGTCAACCCACAGTCAGCCAAGAGATGAGGTCAGCAGAGGAGGTGGAGGAAGATGCTAGTGACGACGAGGTCAGGTTGCGCCTTCCTGGACAGAGACGTAGTACTGGAAGCACGTCAACAACTGCATCCTCAAACACAACTCTGCCTCTCACCACAAGTCGTGGTGGCTCTTCAGGTCGCATGGGTGCTAAGCCTTGCATAGCCTGGGCATTTTTTCAGATCGATAAAGATGACCCAACTCGTGTTATCTGTAACATTTGTCAGCAAAAGCTAAGTAGAGGCCAAAAAATACATAGTTTGAGTACTTCATGCATGAACCGGCACATGGACATGAAGCATAAGTTGCAGTGGGAAGCACAGTGTGCTACAATGCGGCCTAGCCGGCCGGGCCAATCACCGTCTGCCATATCTTGTGCATCCGCAGCCTCTTCATCCTCTGTGACTGGGGGGACAGCAGTCACACCTGTTTTGGGGCGCAGACCTGCCACCTCTTTACCCGCAACAGCCAGCGTGATTGGCAGGTCATCATTTTCTTTGGAGGTGGTAACACCAGCTGGTGTTGAGCGCTGTCCGACATCGATAGCACCACCTTTGGATCAAGGCAACCTAACATGTCCGCCTGCATCTTCCTCACAGACCGGCAGTTTGCCGGGGACACCCTTATCAACCCCGTCTAAGCACAATAGCCAGCCCTCGGTCCCTCAGATGTGGACAAGTAAAAGACCATTTCCTCCTAGCCATGAGAAAGCTAAGAGGTTGAATTTCACCATCTGCAAGCTCTTGGCTACAGAAATGCTGCCTTTCCGCCTGGTGGACACAGAGGATTTTCGAGACCTTATGTCCGTCGCAGTGCCCCAGTACCAGATGCCCAGTCGGCACTACTTCTCAAAGAAAGGTGTGCCTGCGCTCCACCAGCATGTCGCACACAACATCACCGCTTCTTTGAGAAACTCTGTGTGTGACAGGGTGCATTTCACCACAGACACTTGGACGAGTAGGCATGGACAGGGGCGTTACATGTCGCTGACTGGGCACTGGGTAACTATGGTGACAGCAGGACAAGGGGCTGCTGTCCAAGTCTTGCCGTCCCCACGAGTTGTGCGTCAATCCTCTTTATGTCAAAGTTCCTCCACTGCTTCTGCCTCCTCAACCTCCTCTCGGTCTTCCACCTGCACCCAAAGCCTGTCTGGTCATGCCACAAGCTTTCTAACTGCGCAGAAGGGATCCTGCACACCTCCTTACTATGCTGGCAGTAGGGCTCAACGTCATCAGGCGGTTTTTACATTGAAATGTCTGGGAAATGTGAGTCACACAGCTGAGGAGTTGTGGTCAGCTCTGGAGAACCAATTTCATGAATGGTTGTCTCCACTGGACCTGAAACCAGGGAAGGCCGTGTGCGACAATGCTGCAAACCTGGGTGCGGCCCTTCGCCGGGGCAATGTCACACACGTGCCTTGTATGGCTCACGTGTTGAACCTGGTTGTCCAGCAATTTTTAGCCCACTATCCCAGACTAGATGGCCTTCTGCAGAGGGCACGGTCGCTGTGTGCTCACTTCCGCCGTTCGCATCCCGCAGCTCAGCGACTTACATCTCTACAGAAGTCGTTGGGCCTGCCACTTCACCGGCTAAAATGCGATGTGCCTACCCGGTGGAATTCAACTCTGCACATGTTGCAGCGACTGTGGCAGCACCGACAAGCCCTGGTGCAATACGTTCTGACGTATAGCCTGGGCCAACGAGATTCAGAGGTGGGGCAAATCACGCTGGAGGAGTGGTCTCAGATCAGGGACCTATGCACCCTTCTGCACAGTTTTGAAATGGCGACGAAGATGTTTAGTGCTGACGATGCCATTATCAGCATGACTATTCCGGTGATTTACATGCTGGAGCACATGTTAAACAGAATTCGGAGTCAGGTGGTGGCACAAGAGGAGGTGGAGGAAGTAGAGGAGGAGGAGTTGTATGCGGAAGGGCTAACATCTGCAAGGTCCAGACAGTCGGCAGCACCAAGGCGGCAGGCATGTGAGGGTGGGGGAGATGGTTTTACCAGGGCGCATGGTAGCAGCCAAACTAGTGAGGAAGGTGCAGGAGCCCAGGAAGAAGTGGAGGACGAACTGATGGAAGACTCATCAGATGAGGGAGACCTTGATCACATTTCTGTTGTGCGAGGTTGGGGGGAGAGGACAGAGGAAGGAAGCATGATTGTTACCTCGCCACCAACACAACAGGGACTTGGTGCTCCTGGATGCGCAACACACATGAGTGCCTTCTTGCTGCACTACCTGCAACATGACCCTCGAATTGTGAGAATTAGAAATAATCCTGACTACTGGGTTTCCACACTGTTAGATCCCCGGTACAAAAGTAAATTTGCAGAAATTATTCCTGCCATAGAAAGGGATGCACGCATGCAGGAGTATCAGCAGAGACTGTTGCAGAATCTTACATGTGCTTTTCCACAAAATACCAGTGGTGCACGTAGTGAATCTCACAGTTCCAACTTGCCAACCGTGGGACCGTCAAGTGTTCAGCACTCAAACCGTAACAGAACCACAGTATCTGCTGGTAACATCAATTTTGCGGAATCATTTCACCACTTTTTTAGCCCATCCTTTGCAAGGCCACAGGAGACAAGAAGTCTGACACATAGTCAACGCCTAGAGACGATGGTACAGGAGTATCTCCAAGTAAACATTGAAGCCACGACTGTGTCACTGGACCCTTGCTCTTTTTGGGCTTCCAATCTGGATAAATGGCCGGAGCTAGCCACTTACGCCTTGGAGATCTTGTCATGCCCCGCAGCCAGCGTTCTGTCTGAACGTGTGTTCAGCGCTGCTGGTGGTGTGCTGACAGATAAGCGCACGCGGCTCTCCACTGATAATGTAGACAGACTCACGTTCATAAAGATGAACAAATCATGGATCCGAAACGACTCTTCTACCCCTGTGTCATCCTGGGGAGAGTAAAAGCTTGATGATTGGTTAAAATCACCCTACCAACCGTTTTAAGCTTTCAAATTACTAATCATGTTTATCTGTATCTTGACTGGAAAATAATTTGGGCTTTGTAGCAGTGTGCAGCACTGATCCTATTAGGCCATCTATACTAAAGCTTCACCAGATTTAAAATTAAAAATAATTTTTAGCTGCATCTAGCCCGGAAAATAATTTTGGGGCTCCGAGATGCGCAAGGCACATAAGTGCCTTCTTGCTGCACTACCTGAAGCATGACCCTCATATTGTCAGAATTCGAAGTAATCATGACTACTGGGTTGCCACACTCTTAGATCCCCCAAACTTTTCGATCAACCTTTTCATTTTAATAAAGACCAAAAAAATGGTCATTTTTGAAATTATAAGCATTAGCAGATTGTTAGAAACTGAAATCAAACAGTTTTCAACTCAAAACTTTATTCTAGGTGATGTTACATTTTCACATAGGACCCCTTGTTCGAAAGGAGCTTCTGAACTCTCTCGTCCATTGAATTTGTCAGGTTTTGGATGGTTTCTGCTTCAATTGTTTTGCATGAGGACAGAATACCCTCCCAGAGCTGTTGCTTAGATGTGAACTGCCTCCCGCCATCATAGACACTCCTTTTAATGATGCTCCAAAGGTTCTGAATGGGGTAGAGGTCAGGGGAGCATGGGGGTCACACCATAAGTTTGTCCCCTTTTATGCCCATATCAGCCAGAGATGCAGATGTTTTATGTGCAGCATGAGATGGTGCATTATCATGCAGAAAAATGATCTTGCTGTGAAATACACGGTTCTTCTTCTTGAACCATGGCAGGAAGTGCTGTTTGAGAAAATCCACATACATTATGGAGTTCATCTTTAGCGCCTTCAGGGATCCTAAAGGGGCCGACAATCTCTCTCCCCATGATTCCAGCCCAAAGCATTACTCCACCTCCTCCTTGTTGGCGCTGTAGCCGTGTTTGCGTGGGGTGTCCATCAACCAGCCATCCTCCACTCCATCCATCTGGACCATCGAGCGCTGCACGGCACTCATCCGTGAACAAAACAGTTTTGAAATCAGTCTTCATGTAATGTTTGGCCCACTGGAGCCGTTTCTGCTTATGTGAAGTGGATAGAGGAGGTCGACAGGATGGCGCATGCACAGCTGCAAACCTCTGAAGGACCCTGCATCTTGTTGTTCGGGGGACGTTGGAGGTACAAGCAGCTTCAAAAACTTGTCTGCTGCTATGACAAGGCTTTTTTGCCGCTGCTCTTTCAACCTGACGTAATTGCCTGTAGGAAAGAGTCCTCAATTTGCCCTTATCAGCACGCACACGTGTGTACTGTGAATCAGCTACATACTTCTTGATTGCCAAGATACTTCATCCTGATCATCGCACAATGTTGATTGTAGTCATGCCTTGACCTAAACACTCCACAATTTGTTGCTTCTCAGCAGCCGACACATCCTTTTTCTTTCCCATTTTGGCAGAAAATGTAGGCTGCTTAATAATGTGAGAGAGCCTTCTTAAGTAGTCTTGCCTTTCATTGGACACACCTGCCAAACTAATTAGCACAGGTGTCTGCAATTGCTTACAGTGATATAAAGAGCCCTGACACACATCACCATCAATGAGTTTAACTGACAAACAAACAATTTCTTCCCTTATCACTCCTAAACACTTTTTGTATAATAATTTGGAACGCAGTGTACATGTGCTTTTCCACAAAACACCAGTGGTTCACGTAGTGAATCTTACAGTTCTAACTTGCCAACCGTGGTCTGTATGGAGTTGTTCAATAAAGGGCCCAAAATTAAGATAACATAGATGGGAGAGGTCTCTATGAATAGGAATTCCTAAGTATTTGATACCCTGTGAGGGCCAGGCAAAGGGAAAGTTGGACTGGATGGAATCCTATATGGATTTGGGGAGGGAGACATCGAGGGCCTCAGACTTCGCTGCATTGATTTTAAAATTTTACCATGTAACAAAGTGATCTATTTCAGCCATAACAGCATGGATGGATATATGTGATTGAGTGATATATACTAGGACATCATCAGCAAATAGAGAGCACTTGTACTCGGTGCCTCCCACCTCAATCCACCTAATATTGGGGTTATGGCGAATTGATGAGAGCAGGTGCTCCGTCACTAGGATGTATAAGAGAGGGGACAGAGGACATCACTGCCTTGTCCCATTGGTGATTGTGAAAGGTGATGAAAATGTTCTGACGCACCCCCTGGGCCTTGGGACACCCGGAGCCGGACCCTTTTTGGTGGATGCTGGTGGTTGTAGTCTTCGTGGCGGCGACCCAGTTCCGTGGCTCAGGGCGGTCAAACCAGTGGCGGAACTATTTATGTGGTTTTCATGTTTAAATGTCCGACTACGCCACCCGTGGATTGCGGTCAGAGTGAACCGCCGCTACAGGGCAGACCACTGAGGCTGGTGTTGTGGGTGCAGCAGAGCGTAGCATAACTCCCCACGGGAGGAGTATAGCCTCAGGGCAGTGTATGCGGAGGATGGGGGTGATGGTGCAGGGCAGCAGCAGTAACGACACGGAGTCAGTGATGCAGTTCAGGGCCTTTACTCACAGTTCTTATTATCCAGACCACGTCTGCAGGTAACGGCTGCCCACGTCGTACTGTGCTCACCAGGTGAGGGGCTCAGACAACTCCCAGATAACTTTGGAGCACTTCACAGGACCCCCTTTGTGTGTCCTTTGTCTGGCCTTTCTTACCAACACTTCTGTCCGGCTGCCTCGGGCCTCCTCTTGGTAAACTTGGCGCCAGTTTCCCTGACCCTATGTGGTGCCTTCCTAGCGGGTGTAGCGAGGGGCTGCGCCACATAAAATGTCAGAGCCTCCGGTTTCTAGCTGAGGGTCGTTTCCTGCCTCCACTAGTTCGGGGACCGGTCTCCCCCTTTGGCCTGACCCCTCCACGCAGGTGGATTCGGGCGTGCGGTGGCGACTCGCCCGTCCGCACCCCTGGGATCCCTTCATTCCTCGTTCCTGGAGCCTTCTCCGCTCCTCTTCTTTCCTTCTCCCTCTTCCAGGCCTGGGCCTCTGTTACTAGGCCCGCCTCCGGAGCAGAGCTCATGCAGAGCCCCTGCTCCCTGCCACTTCTGCTCAGACTTCTCTGCACTGAACTAAGATGGTGCCCACCTTTTATACTCCCTTCTCAATGCACCCAGGAACTGCTTCCTCCCTGCTCCTGCACTACAGGGATCCCCTTCCTCAGTGTTCCCTCCCCCCACTCCAGCCAGGGACAGGGACTGTCGTGCCCATCTCAGGGGCATATTGGTCGCCCTGCCCCACGGCAATGTGGTGTAATGCATGCAGGTGTCGGGTCCTGATCCACACTCCATCCTTACCTGAGAGTGAGATATCACACCTCTGGGTGAGGTGCAATACGTCTGTAGCAACCGAGCCCTCAGGGTGCTACAGTTCCATTTATCTTCAGCCTAGGTGACGTATTGCGATACAGGGCCGTGATTTTGGCTATAAAAGGGTCCCCTAGACCCCTACCCCAAGCTTTTTAAGAGAATCATATATGGCGTGCCAGGAGACTCTATGGAATGCTTTCTCAGCATCCAACGAGAGTATCTAATTACAAATTTTTAACTGCATCTAGCCCAGGAAATACTTTGTGCCTAGTAGCAGTGTCTGCTAGTGAGCGGATTATCCCGGCTGTTAAGCAAGCTGCACCACCTGTAGTTTAGACACTTAATTTTTTCAAAGGAAATGCTTCGGGACCATGAGATACTTAGTGAAGAGCATCAGGAGGCACCCCAAGGCATAGGGGCTGGGACTGGCAGTAGGATGCCTTGCGGTGGACAGCCGAGCTCGATCCTTATAAAAGCTTTTTAACTGCAGCAGCTTTAGTGGACGCTACTGGAGCTGGAATTACCGCGGCTGCTGGCATGAGACTTGCCCTCCAATAGATCCTTGTAAATGGATTTAAAGTGTATTCATTCAAATTAGAGAGACAATTTAAATTAAAAAGCTTAGAGCTGCCTCCACCACAGGGGGGCTCGCTCGACCCACCAGCGGACAGGCACCAGTATTGGGAGAGGGGGGCTGGCCGTCAGGGTTCACCGCGGCTCTGGCACAAACCCGGCGACACGGAGGTGGCACGGGCAGGAGCGGACTGGCCGTGTCGGCTTCTCACTTTTTGGATTTTAGAAGGGCATGACATGCCTATATCTGTGTCTCCCCCTCCTTTTACTCCTCCACCTCTTTTATTTTCGCATGACTATATGTACTTGTCACTTTTCCATGTGTTAGTTATGTCTTCTGAGCAGTTTGTCAGCTTTGGACACCTTTGAAGGTGTTTTCTATGTGTTTCTATGTGTTTTTGTTTGCCTGCCATTGGTTTTAACGGTGTTCGAAGGTGTTCGACGAACAGTTCGACGAACAGTTCGGCGAACACACGGGTGTTCGACGAACCGAACCGAACTCGAACACTACGGGGGTGGCTCAACACTACTCCTGACCTGAATTCTGTTCCCTTGCCTTCTGTGATATACAGATCACACACCACCTTTCTCTTCGGCTCCAGACAGACAGTAAACAACTTCCCCACAATCCTCCTGGGGTTCAGCTAAAACACTCCCTGCCTCTTGTGACTGTGTTAACCCTCCTAGTTGCTGGATGCTTCTGGAGCATCTCACTGCTCGAGATACTCCGGGGTTGCTCGGCGGGAGCTCGGGTCTCCTCCCTGCATGTTTGGCGCTCTAAAGAGCGCCAATCAACATGCAGGGATTACCTGCCACTCACTGTAATGCCGTATCCATGTTGTTTGTGGCATTACAGTGATTGGCTGGCTGCACAGCGTCATCAGGTGTATATTAAACCTGGCGCCGACATGCTCGTCACAGTCACTCCGGAATGAGGCAAAGTGGGGAGAGGTGCTGCTGTGTCAGGGAGAGATTTGCTTGTGGATTAGGTAGTGTAGGGAGAGAAACCATACATTACACAATAACCATCTTAACAAACAGTCCTTTTGAGGACTAACTAGTCCATCTGCAGAGATATCAGGCAGGCAGTGTATATAGGCAGGCAGCCAGGGTATATAGCAGACTGAAGTGTATATAGCACAAGAGGCTCCATTCCAATTCTGCCTTCTGCTGCTGTTAGATATTGCTATACAAAGGCCCATGTCTCAGGGGCCAGGAATACTTTTTTTTTGGATCTTAATCCTCATTATTTGCTTATAAAGCAATCCAGAGAAGACCGTTTTTCTGCGCCATTTGCTTGTTGGCACTGCAGAACACAGCCAGGTCCTTTCCATATTACAGCGCTAGAAATCCAGTTATTTAAAACCGTGTTTTCTCCGTCAAACAGATGACATATACGTTGTTAGAAAATACTGCCATTTCTGACCTCCATTAAAAATTTCTTTCAGTGTGTCAGTGAAGCAATTCACTCCAGTTTGCTGTTCAATCTACTTACCTACAGGCCAGGTATTTAAAACTCTGTTTTCTCCGTCACATGGATCACATATACGTTGTCAGAAAATACTGCCATTTCTGGCCTCCATTAAAAATTTATTTCAGTGTGTCAATGAAGCAATTCCCATCAGTTTGCTGTTCAAACTACTTACCTACAGGCCAGGTATTTAAAACTCTGTTTTCTCCGTCACACGGATCACATATAAGTTCACTCCAAACTCAGTCATTTGTAGTGAGCGTGGAAGATAATGTCCTCCATTTAAAATGGGCAAGGCACGTGGAAAGGGACTGGGAACTGGACGTGATGGTGATGGTGCATGCAGAAGCCGAGGACAAGGCCGTGGGCAAACTGAAATTGTGCCACAACAAACACCCACATCTTCTCGCCTGACCTTCCTGTCCCAATTCCTAGGGGACCGCAGCACACCACTATTGAACCAAGAGCAGTGTCAAAAGGTTGATGGTTGGATAGCGAATAATGCTTCTAGTCACTTAGCCACCACCACCACCCTGTCTTCCACACGGTTAAGTCTCAGTAGCCGTGAGTCTGGACCGCATATTCCTCACCCAGATCCTCCTTCCTCCCACCATGCCGAGTGCCCGGAGACAACTGATCCCACACTTGGACACTCTGAAGAGCTGTTCACTTTTCCATTCATTGATTCGGGCCTTTCACCCAGTCCACTTGAAGCGGGGCAAGAGGAGATCGCGTTTAGCGATGCCCAAATATTTGAGCAGCCACGGTCACACGAAGGCGATGGTGGGAAAGTGTTACAAGAGGTGGACGATGATGAAACACAATTGCCAGAAAGTCAGGAGGAGGACAAGGGTGCGAAAGTGGAAGACAAGGTGGTGGATAATATAGTAATTGACCCAACCTGGCAGGAGGACATGCAGAGCGAGGACAGCAGCACACAGGGGGAGGGAGGCAGAGCACTTTAACAGGCAGGAATAAGCAGTGTGGTGGCCGCAGACAGAAGGTAGGAAACCGTTCCCCGTAACACCAACGCGAAGGAAGTTGCCAGTACAACTTTTAGGTCTTCCCGAGTCTGGTTGTTCTTTCAATAGTCTGCCGATAACCCCAAAAAGGCCACTTGCACCACCTGCCAGGCCAGCATCAGCAGGGGTGGCAAAACGACCAGACTGACCACCACCAGCATGATCAGGCACATGGCAGCAAAGCACCTGACTTTGTGGGCCAAACCCCAGGGTCCAGGAACAGTGTCTGCATGTGGCACCATTGCTTCTTCCGCTGTTGTGCATGAAAGCCAATCCCCTGTCCATGGTGCATGCGAAGATGCCTCCTACCCTGCACCTGTCGTTGCGCACTCTTAAGTAGCAGCATCAGGAAGCACATCCATGTCCTTGTCCCAGCGCAGAGTTCAGTTGTCCATACCCAAGTCCTTGGAACGCAAGCACAAATATGCAGCCAACGCCTCACAGGCCACACTACTAAATTCTCACATTTCCCGACTGCTTGCACTCAAAATGTTGCCCTTTAGGCTCGTGGAGACGGAAGCATTCCTCATCCTGATGGAGCCGGCCGTCCCTCGGTACTCAGTCCCCAGCTGCCACTATTTCTCCTGGTGTTCCGCCACTATTTCTCAGCTTCCTCCTCCTCTTCAGCCTCCATCTCTGAAATGACCTCATCAGTCACAAGTAGAGATGAGCGGTGTTCGACTAGAACTGTTCGCCAATCTCAAATTCGAGCTGTTTTGGGCGGTGTTCGAGTTGTTCGACGAACCCGAACGATTTGCAAAAAATTCGGCTGTTCGAGGTTATGTTCGATAACTGTTCGTGCACCAAAAGCGTGTCCTGCATGTCTGGCGCTATTTAGAGCACCAATCATGCAGGGATTGTCTGCCACTCACTGTAATGCCACAGCCATGGTGGTTGTGGCATTACAGTGATTGCCCAAATCGATGGGAACAGTGCCAACAGTGAAACATGAAAAGCCGGCAATTCATCAGCGGCATACACCGGTACCCGACAATTTAGAACCGAAAGAATAGAGCTTCACACATAGATTAGATAGATAGAAACATGTCAGTCACATATATAAGAAGCACAGTGACAGTGTTGCTTACTGTACTTGTCATTTAGTGTAAAGGATTTATCAAAAAAAATAATAGTGTTTTCATGCACCGTCTCTTTTAAAAAGCCAGCCGGCAATTCAGCAGCGGTACCCGACAATTTATAACAGACAGAATAGAGCTTCACACATAGATTAGATAGATAGAAACATGTCAGTCACATATATATGAAGTACAGTGACAGTGTTGATTACTGTACTTGTCATTTAGTGTAAAGGATTTATTAAAAAAAAATAATAGTGTTTTCATGCACCATCTCTTTAAAAAAGCCGGCCGGCAATTCAGCATCTGTACCCGACAATTTAGAATAGAAGGAATAGAGAATCACACATAGATTAGATAGATAGAAACATGTCAGTCACATATATATGAAGTACAGTGACAGTGTTGATTACTGTACTTGTCATTTAGTGTTAAAATAAAGGATTTATTTAAAAAAAAATTGGCGTGGGGATCCCCATAATTTTAGGCTCTAGCGGAGGTTAAGCAGACGGCTGGGGCAGATGTTTGAAGCCTGGGAAGGGGGTAATACCCACAGAGCTTCCCAGGCTACTAATATCAGCCCCCAGCGGAATACCTAGCCTTTACTAGCTATTAAAATGGGGGACCCCCCAAAAAAGTGACGTGGGGTCCCCCCTATTTTAATAGCTAGCAAAGGCTAGGCAGACAGCTGGGGGCTGATATTAATAGCCCAGGAAGGGTTCCATGAATATTGGCCCCCTCCCAGGCTAGAAACACCAGCCGTCAGCCGCCCCAGAAATGGCGCATCCTTAGGATGCGCCAATTCTGGCACTTAGCCTCGCTCTTCCCACTGCCCTGTAGCGGTGGCAGTGGGGTAATAGGGTTGGGGTTGATGTCAGCTTATAATGCCAGCTGACATCAAGCCCAGGTTAGTAATGGAGAGGCGTCTATAAGACACCCCCATTACTAACCCCATAGTCAAGGTTAAAAGAAAACACAAACACCCAGAATAAAGTCCTTTAATTGAAATAAAGACACATTCCTTTATTGTTCTAAATTAAACCATACTTACCGTCACGCCCATTCCAGCTGAAGCCAACGATCTCCTGCAATAAAAGAAAAATAATAAAGCAACCTCATCCTTACCTTTCCATGGTTCCCAGTACAGCTTCAGCTCTGCTACATCGAGATAACAGGCTGGACCGCAGCAGAACGCTGCCATCCAGCCTGTCATCCCGCAGACACTGAGAAGCGCAGGCATGCTTGCGCTCCTCAGTGTCTCTCTGTGACGGCATCCAGATGAGCCGAGGTCATGTCCAATGAACTCGGCGCACCTCATGCACGTCACTGACAGCGTGGGAGAATTCTCCTGCACTCAGCACTTCAGCGTGAGAATTCTCCCACGCTGTCAGTGACGTACATGAGGTCAGCTGAGTTCATTCTACATGAATGAGCTCACCTCATGCACGTCACTGACAGCGTGGGAGAATTCTCACGCTGTAGCGCTGAGTGCAGGAGAATTTTCCCACGCTGACAGTGACGTGCATGAGGTGAGCTGAGTTCATTGGACATTAACTCGGCTCATCTGGATGCCGTCACAGCGAGACACTGAGGAGCGCAAGCATGCCTGCGCTTCTCAGTGTCCGCGGGATGACAGGCTGGATGGCAGCTTTCTGCTGCGGTCCAGCCTGTCATCTCGATGTAGCAGAGCTGAAGCTGTCGTGGGAACCATGGAAAGGTAAGGATGAGGTTGCTTTATTATTTTACTTTTATTGCAGGAGATCATTGGCTTCAGCTGGAATGGGCGTGACTGTAAGTATGGTTTAATTTAGAACAATAAAGAATTGTGTGTTTATTTCAATTAAAGGACTTTATTCTGGGTGTTGTGTTTTTTTAAATACTTTACTAGAAATTCATGGTGGTCATGTCTAATATTGGCGTGACCCCATGAATTTCGGGCTTAGGGCCAGCTGATAATGCCAAGCTGGCCTTAACCCCTTTATTACCCAGTGAGCCACCGCACCAGGGCCCTGGATGAGTTGGGTACAGCGCCAGAAGATGGCGCTTCTATGAACGCGACATTTTCTGGGGCGGCTGCGGACTGCAATTTGCAGCGGGTGGGGCCCAGAAAGCTTGGGCCTCCCTGCGCTGCGGATTCCAGCTCCCAGCTGCCTAGTTGTACCTGGCTGGGCACAAAAATAGGGCGAAGCCCCACGCATTTTTTTTTTAAATTATTTCATGAAATTCATGGAATAATTAAGAAAAAAAGGGCTTCCCTATATTGTTGTGTCCAACCAGGTACAAATAGGCAGCTGGTGGTTGGGGGCAGCCCGTCCCTGCCTGCTGTACCTGGCTGGACACAAATATAGTGCGAAGCCCCACGTCAATTTTTTTTTAATTATTTCATGAAATAATTTTTTTAAAAAAGGGCTTCCCTATATTGTTGTGTCTGGCCAGGTACAAATAGGCAGCTGGTGGTTGGTGGCAGCCCGTTCCTGCCTGCTGTACCTGACTGGACACAAATATAGTGCAAAGCCCCACGTCAATTTTTTTTAAATTATTTCAGGAAATTCATGAAATAATGAAAAAAGAATTGATGTGGGGCTTCGCCCTATATTTGTGTCCAGTCAGGTACAGCAGGCAGGAACGGGCTGCTCCCAACCACCAGCTGCCTATTTGTACCTAGCCGGACACAACAATATAGGGAAGCCCTTTTTTTCTTAATTATTCCATGAATTTCATGAATTTAAAAAAAAAATACGTGGAGCTTCGCCCTATTTTTGTGTCCAGCCAGGTACAACTAGGCAGCTGGGGGCTGGAATCTGCAGCGCAGGGAGGCCCAAGCTTTCTGGGCCCCACCCGCTGCAAATTGCAGTCCGCAGCCGCCCCGGAAAATGGCGAGTTCATAGAAGCGCCATCTTCTGGCGCTGTACCCAACTCATCCAGGGCCCTGGTGCGGTGGCTCACTGGGTAATAAAGGGGTTAAGGCCAGCTTGGCATTATCAGCTGGCCCTAAGCCCGAAATTCATGGGGTCACGCCAATATTAGACATGACCACCATGAATTTCTAGTAAAGTATTTAAAAAAAACACAACACCCAGAAAAAAGTCCTTTAATTGAAATAAACACACAATTCTTTATTGTTCTAAATTAAACCATACTTACCATCACGCCCATTCCAGCTGAAGCCAATGATCTCCTGCAATAAAAGTAAAATAATAAAGCAACATCATCCTTACCTTTCCATGGCTCCCACGACAGCTTCAGCTCTGCTACATCGAGATGACAGGCTGGACCGCAGCAGAACGCTGCCATCCAGCCTGTCATCCCGCAGACACTGAGAAGCGCAGGCATGCTTGCGCTACTCAGTGTCTGGCTGTGACGGCATCCAGATGAGCCGAGGTCATGTCCAATGAACTCGGCGCACCTCATGCACGTCACTGACAGCGTGGGAAAATTCTCACGCTGAAGCGCTGAGTGCAGGAGAATTCTCCCACGCTGTCAGTGACGTACATGAGGTGAGCCGAGTTCATTGTCGGCTCATCTGGATGCCGTCACAGTCAGACACTGAGGAGCGCAAGCATGCCTGTGCTTCTCAGTGTCTGCGGGATGACAGGCTGGATGGCAGCGTTCTGCAGGTCCAGCCTGTCATCTCGATGTAGCAGAGCTGAAGCTGTCCTGGGAACCATGGAAAGGTAAGGATGAGGTTGCTTTATTATTTTTCTTTTATTGCAGGAGATCGTTGGCTTCAGCTGGAATGGGCGTGATGGTAAGTATGGTTTAATTTAGAACAATAAAGAATTGTGTCTTTATTTCAATTAAAGGACTTTATTCTGGGTGTTTGTGTTTTTTTTTTTAACTTTGACTATGGGGTTAGTAATGGGGGTGTCTTATAGACGCCTCTCCATTACTAACCTGGGCTTGATGTCAGCTGGCATTATAAGCTGACATCAACCCCAACCCTATTACCCCACTGCCACCGCTACAGGGCAGTGGGAAGAGCGAGGCTAAGTGCCAGAATTGGCGCATCCTATGGATGCGCCATTTCTGGGGCGGCTGACGGCTGGTGTTTCTAGCCTGGGAGGGGGCCAATATTCATGGCTCCCTTCCTGAGCTACTAATATCAGCCCCCAGCTGTCTGCCTAGCCTTTGCTAGCTATTAAATTAGGGGGGACCCCACGTCATTTTTTTTGGGGGGGTCCTCCATTTTAATAGCTAGTAAAGGCTAGGTATTCAGCTGGGGGCTGATATTAGTAGCCTGGGAAGCTGTGTGGGTATTACCCCCTTCCCAGGCTTCAAACATCTGCCCCAGCTGTCTGCTTAACCTCCGCTAGAGACTAAAATTACGGGGAACCCCACGCCAATTTTTTTTTAATAATAAATCCTTTATTTTAATACTAAATGACAAGTACAGTAACCAACACTATCACTGTACTTATTATATATGTGACTGACATGTTTCTATCTATCTAATCTATGTGTGAAGCTCTATTCTGTCTGTTATAAATTGTCGGGTACAGATGCTGAATTGCCGGCCGGCTTTTTTAAAGAGACGGTGCATGAAAACACTATTATTTTTTTTGATAAATCCTTTACACTAAATGACAATTACAGTAAGCAACACTGTCACTGTACTTCATATATATGTGGCTGACATGTTTCTATCTATCTAATCTATGTGTGATTCTCTATTCCTTCTATTCTAAATTGTCGGGTACAGATGCTGAATTGCCAGCCAGCTTTTTTAAAGAGACGGTGCATGAAAACACTATTATTTTTTTTAATAAATCCTTTGCAGTAAATGACAAGTACAGTAAGCAACACTGTCACAGTACTTCATATATATGTGACTGACATGTTTCTATCTATCTAATCTATGTGTGAAGCTCTATTCTGTCTGTTATAAATTGTCGGGTACCGCTGCTGAATTGCCGGCCGGCTTTTTTAAAGAGACGGTGCGCGAAAACACTATTATATTTTTTAATAAATCCTTTACACTAAATGACAAGTACAGTAAGCAACACTGTCACTGTACTTCATATATATGTGACTGACATGTTTCTATCTATCTAATCTATGTGTGATGCTCTATTCCTTCATGTCTAAATTGTCGGGTACCGGTGTATGCCGCTGCTGAATTGCCGGCCGGCTTTTTTAAAGAAAGCGTCTTCTGAGCAGTTTGTCAGCTTTTGGACACCTTTGAAGGTGTTTTCTATGTGTTCCTATGTGTTTTTGTTTGCCTGCCATTGTTTTTAACGGTGTTCGACGGTGTTCTAAGGTGTTCGACGAACAGTTCGACGAACAGTTCCTCGAACATCCCGGTGTTCGACGAACCGAACCGAACCCGAACACTACTGGGGTGGCTCAACACTAGTCACAAGCTGGAAGCACTGCAGCACTGCCTTGGCCAAGCGGCAACATCCTGTGCTGAAGCTAATATGCTTAGGTGACAAACCACACAATGCTGATGATTTGTTGAAAGCTCTGAAAGAGCAGGCAGATCTGTGGCTCACACCGCTGAACCTACAACCAGGTGTGGTTCAGCGGTTTCTCAAATTCTACCTGGAGCTTCTGAATCTGCTTGTCAAAGTACGCCGCCTTTGTGCCCATTTTAGAAAGTCAGCTACAGCTTCCGCCGCCCTTGCCGTGTTTCAGCAGCTTCCGGCTCACAGACTGGTGTGTGATGTCCTCATGCGTTGGAACTCTACACTGCAGATGTTGGGAAGGATTTGTGAGCAGAATAGGGCAGTTGTTGAGTACCAGCATCAACAAGGCCGTCGGTATTCAGTTCAGACTCCACACATTAGACCTCAGGAGTGGACATGGATGTCAGACTTCTGTACCATCCTCCAACACTTTGAGGACTCCACCAAGATGGTGAGTGGCAATGACGCCATAATTAGCGTCACCATCCCACTTCTCTGTCTTCTGAACGCTCTCTGCTCACATTCAAAGAGGATGCATTGCAGGCATAGCACGATGAAATGGAGCAAGGAACCATGCAGGTTGGTTTCAAACAGCCAAGCCTCTTTTCATCCCAACGTGGATTGGGTGACAATGAGGAAGAGGAAGAAGGACAGGAGCTAGTTTCATGCACTATAGACGGTACTACCTGTATAGCTGTCATACCGTCTGCTCAGCGTGGATGGCCAGAGGACAGAGAGGAGGAGGGGGAGGAGAGCATGGTCAGTCAACCTCTTGGTGAGGACACGGAAGTCTTGCCTGTTAGTAGTCTGGCACGCATGGCTGCCTTTCCCATGACCCTCGCGTTCTCAAAATTTTGGGTGACAGTCATTACTGGTTGGTGGTACTTCTAGACCCACACTACAAGGAGAACTTTATATCTCTTATTCCTGAGGTGGAGAGGTCTACAAAAATGGGGCTGTACCAGAAGGCCCTTGTTGGGGAACTATTAAAAAAATTCCCATCTGAAAACGCTGGCGGCAGAGGTCACAGTTCGTTGGACAACCAAGGAGTACTGGCGAGAGAGACACAACTTCAATCCAGCAGAGGCAGAGGAACACTGTAAAAGTTCTGGGAGAGTTTTCTCAGACCCTCCCATCGCATAGGCCATGAGGCGCGGGGAACTCTCACAAGGAGTGCAAAGTTTGGGAAGATGCTGAGGGAGTACCTTGCCGACCGTACCAACGTCCTCCGTGATTCCTCTGTGCCTTATAATTTTTGTCTATCCAAGCTGGATACGTGGAATGAACTGGCTCTCTATGTGCAAATGGAATAGTCAATAGATGGAAATTATTGGCAATTATCAAGACACACTCAATAAAGGAGTGGTTCTGCAGGTGGGGACCACAGACCACATCTCAGTACCAATGCTTTCTTGCTGATGTTTTGGTCACTTTTGAATGTTGGTTGTGCTTTCACACTCGTGGTAGCATGAGACGGACTCTGCAACCCAGGTAGTGCAGCTCATCCAGGATGGCACATCAATGCGAGCTGTGCCAAGAAGGTTTGCTGTGTTTGTCAGCGTAGTGTCCAGAGACTGGAGGCGCTACCAGG
This sequence comes from Phyllobates terribilis, assembly GCF_046119375.1. Classification (NCBI taxonomy): domain Eukaryota; kingdom Metazoa; phylum Chordata; class Amphibia; order Anura; family Dendrobatidae; genus Phyllobates; species Phyllobates terribilis. The sequence goes on along the minus strand of NW_027362772.1, from coordinate 191,623,850 downwards.
AGACAGGCCAGTACACCAGGAGACGTGGAGGGGCCGTAGGAGGGCAACAACCCAGCAACAGGACCGCTACCTCCGCCTTTGTGCAAGGAGGAACAGGAGGAGCACTGCCAGAGCCCTGGAAAATGACCTCCAGCAGGCCACAAATGTGTTTGTGTCTGCCCAAACGGTTAGAAACCGACTCCATGAGGGTGATATGAGGACCCAACGTCCACAGATGGGAGTTGTGCTCACAGCCCAACACCGTGCAGGATATTGGCATTTGCCACAGAACACCAGGATTGGCAAAGTCACCACTGGCGCCCTGTGCTCTTCACAGATGAAAGCAGGTTCACACTGAGCACATGTGACAAACGTGAGAGAGTCTGGAGACACCATGGAGAGTGATCTGCTGTCTGCAAAATCCTTCAGCATGACCGTTTTGGCAGTGGGTCAGTAATAGTGTGGGGTGGCATTTCTTTGGAGGGCCGCACAGCCCTCCATGTGCTCGCCAGAGGTAGCCTGACTGCCATTAGGTTCCGAGATGAGATCCTCAGACCCCTTGTGAGACCATATGCTGGTGCTGTTGGCCCTGGGTTCCTTCTAATGTAGGACACTGCCAGACCTCATGTGGCTGGAGTGTGTCAGCAGTTCCTGCAAGATGAAGGCATTGAAGCTATGGACTGGCCCGCCCTTTCCCTAGACCTGAATCCGATTGAGTACATCTGGAAAATCATGTCTCGCTCCATCCACCAATGTCAGGAGACACAGAATGTCCAGGAGTTGGCGGATGCTTTAGTCGAGGTCTGGGAGGAGATCCCACAGGAGACCATCCGCAACCTCATCAGGAGCATGCCCAGGCATTGTAGGGAGGTTATACAGGCATGTGGAGGCCTCACATAATACTGAGCCTCATTTTGACTTGTTTTAAGGACATTACATCAAAGTTGGATCAGCCTGTAGTGTGTTTATCCACTTTAATTTTGGGGGTGACTCCAAATCCAGGCCTCCATTGGTTAATAAATTTGATGATTTTTGTGTGATTTTTTTTGTCAACACATTCAACTTTGTACAGAACAAAGTATTCAATGAGAATATTTCATTCATTCAGATCTAGGATGTGTTATTTGAGTGTTCCCTTTATTTTTTTGAGCAGTGTATATAAAGTGCTTTTTACACATGATTATAGCGCCCATTTTAATTAAAAAAACATTTTAGTGATGCACATTGCATCTTTAGTAATGCAATGGGGGCAGTTTAGATAGTACATGACAGGTTCCCTTTAAAAAAAATTTGCATTATTATTATAATTTTACAGAATGTATGGATCTAACCTTGATCGGGGAGCTTATTTGCATCTGTGGGTAGAATTGCAAAGGTTTTGATAGGTGGCATCCCACAGGAGCACAATCTCTCCCTGAATTATGGATATATCATATTCATGTGGCATATGTATAGAATGCTTAAAAGATGTTTAGTAAGATGACGGCCTTATTGTCTTGGGGAAATGAATGACTCACAGCAAAAATGAGGGCTAAAGGATGGAGTGGAACTCAATGTAATCAACCATTCCCCTTTTACTTCAGCTGAGGGAGGAGTGAGGGGTCTTGTAAGACTCTTTATATCATTTCATCTAATGAATATCTGGGTCAGACCCCAGGAGAAGTAACGAGTATTGTAGCTCTGTCCCTATTTCCCACAACATTCTCCTTCACCAGCACCTCTCACGGATCCAATTTGTAAGACTTATCTGTATTTTACCCCTTTTACTTTATACTGTTTTTGCCTGTTTTTGCCTGTATACGTGTTTTTTATTATTTCATTTTGTTGTAATTTTTTTTGTATATTAAATCTAAAAATGTAATAAGTTTGTTCCTTGCTGCTCTAAACATACCCACAAACCGTGGACAGGGTGAGAATAGATTGGTTGTGTTATCTTGTGTATGACAGAATGCAGGAAGAGTACCTATCAGGTGCTCAGGAAAGCTAGGTGGTGTGTGTGACTGAATGCAGGTGTCTTGCTGACCTCTCAAAACGGTGGGTGGTGGTGACGAAAAGCTTGGTGTGGGTGTGAGAACTGGCTGTGGACAAGTGAGTGTGGGAAGTGTAGTCCCCCTTTAAGGTAGTATCTGAGGCACCTGTGTCACCAATGAGTGGTGTTTGTGACAAATTGGTGGCAGCGGTAATTGTGTTATTGACACCAGACAATAACCAAACATTATCAGTACGTACAGTACTGATACTACCACTATAATAGTGCTCATCTCCTGGGTTCAAATCCCACCAAGGACAACATCTGCAAGGAATGTTCTCCACTTGTTTGCGTGGATTTCCTGTGGTTTCCTACCACACTCCAAAGACATACTAATAGGGAATTTAGATTGTGAGCACCAATGGGGACAGTGATGATGATATCTGTTAAGTGCTGCAGAATTAAAAGCTAGTAAAATAAACAAAATAAAAATAAACAAATGTTATAGACTAGATGTCTGTGTTCTAAATAATTCTACAAAACACACAGAGAAATCTGCAATTGCAGTATAATATATCCTAATAATAACAAATATTACTTAATAATATTCAACAATATTAGAAACGTATAGATCATATTAGCTATATTAATTAGTTTCTTTAGTGAAGCAACAGGCTGCCAATAGTATCGGTGTGGCGAGTACATGTCTCCAATTTGCCAATTTAAACAATCTAATTTTGGGGTTGTCTTACTGTATCCTCTGCAGTGCAAAAGTGGTAACTTTCATTTACACCAAAGCAGGAAAAAATAATTTACCATCTATATGCTTCCTAACTAGACAAGTTTACAACCGAAATTTTCTGAAATTGAAAGACACATTTTTCTGACTGTATATATTTATTTACTGTATATATAATATTTACTGTGTGCAACTTATGGAAAAAGTGCCCATGTTTCATAGGACATTTAAAGCATTACTGCAGTGGACTACTGGCCAGATCTTTATGCTGGAGGACAGATTATATTTATTTCAAATTATTTGAAATTAGAGATGAGCACATGAGTCAAAAATTCAAATTCCCGATTCTCGCAGATTTTCAAGGGAGATTTGATTTTCAGATAAGTTACTCCTTGCGAATTGAATGTCCTTTATTATGCTATAGGGCTTCTCCATACCCAAGAGAACAATAAATGTAAGAACAATGTAAAGAAACAAATGAGAAGAAATACTCGTACTAACCTCTATGGCCGTCTGCTCTTCTCCATCACCTGGTCCTCGACGCATCTCCTGATCGGTGCTGCGAGTGCCGAATTCATATCTCGTCATGCTACGTCAAGATTTCCAGCTCTAATGATGCTTGCCCGGTTCTGGGAAAGTGTGTGTGAGGTCATGACATCATGTCATGCACCGTGACCTTGTATGCCAAAATGCCGATTGCGTGTGTTCAGCGCTTGCGGCGCTGATAAGAAGATGTAGTGAGGAGCGGACGGGTGACAGTGAGAAGAGAAAGGGCTAGAGAGGTAAGCAGTAAAGTATACGTGATTTTTTAAATGTACACAGTATATATTTTTTAACCTTTTTAAGGCTCTTTACAGTTCAGCATTATTGTGGCCATATTACTGAATCTATGCAGAAGCAAATGACAAAGATTATAATATTTGAGTGCTGTTCAATTGCATTCAGAAACATTCATTTCTATTTAAAGTGTATTTAACCCCTTTCTGACCCAAGGCATACTAATACGTATCTGTGCCCTGGGCCTTATGGCCAGATACGTATTAGTATGCCCTGGCGATTTTCACCTGCACAGAGGCTGTTCAGGCACGATCGCCACCGGGTGTCAGCTGATTGTCACAGCTGACACCCGGTACTATGTGCAAGGAGCGGTGCCGCACCGCTCCCAGCACATTAACCCCTGAAATGCTGTGATTGAAGTCGATCGCAGCATTCCGGGATCAAGGGGAGGTAAGAGCTGCTTACTTACCTTCTCTCCGGGGTCCTGCACTGTTTCTGCCGGGTACCGGTGGTTGTCATGGTGACCCGATGTCGTCATGACGACATCCGTGTCATCAGGAGGCAGGAAGTTCCTTTGGTTATGCGCAGTGCTCGACCAAAGTAACTTCTGCATGCAGTGCTGACAGACTGTATATAGCATAGAGATGCTGCTGCATCTCTATGCCTTATAAGCTATCAGGCTGCAAAAAGTGAAAGTCCCATAGTGGGACATAGTGTACAAGTAAAAAAAAGTGCCAGAAAGTGAAAAAAAAAAAAAAAAAAATTCTAAAGTATAAAAAAAATATGATAATAATTCCCCCCCAAAAAAATATATACTGTACCCATAAATACATATTATTATGAAAAAAAACAATAAAAGTACACATATTTGGTACTGCCACGTCCGGAACAACCTGACCTATAAAAATGTCCCACTAATTAACCCCTTTAGTGAATACGGTAAAAAATAAAAATAAAAAATGAAGCAAAAAACTATGCTTTATCATCATACTGCCAAACAAAAATGAAATAAAATCGATCAGACGAATGTAAATAAAAATTATACCACTGAAAACGTCATCTTGTCCCGCAAAAAAACAAGCTGCCATACAGCTCTATCAGCTGAAAAATAAAAAAGTTATAGCTCTCAGAATAAAGCGATACAAAAAAATAATTTTTTCTATAAAATAGTTTTTAATGTGTAAAAGCGCCAAAACATAAAAAAACAATATAAGCGTGGTAACGCTGTAAACGTACTGACCCAAAGAATAAATCTGCCTTATAAATTTTACCACACGCAGAACGGCATAAAAAAAACAAAAAAACAATTCCTGAATTGTCGGTTTTTGTATATTCTTCCTCCCTAGAATCGGAATAGAAAGCGATCAAAAAATGTCACATGCCTGAAAATGGTACCAATGAAAACGTCAACTCATCCCGCAAAAAAACAAGCCATCAAATGACTCTGTCGGCCAAAATATGGAAAAATTATAGCTCTCAAAATATGGTGATGCAAAAACTAGTCTTTGCAAAAAAAAAGGTTTTTTTAGTGTGTGACAGCTGTCAATCATAAAAACACGATATGAATCTGTTATCGCTGTGATCGCACCGACCCGAAGAATAAAGTCATCTGATCACTTATACCACATGAGAAAAGGCGTATAAAATAAACTCTAGTGTTATAGGTGTGCTAGGGTTAGGGTTAAGGCTGTGCTACGGTTAGGGTTGGGCTGGGGTTAGGTTTGGACTAGGGTTAGGGTTGTACTAGGGTTAGGGTTGTACTAGGGTTAGGGTTGGGCTAGGGTTAGGGTTGGACTAGGGTTAGGGTTGGGCTAGGGTTGAGGTTGGGCTAGGGTTGGGATTTTTTCAAAAGTAAAGAAAAAAAATGATGATGATATGTAGAGATGAGCGTTGTTCTACTCGAACTGTTCGCCAATCTCAAATTCGAGCTGTTTTGGGCGGTGTTCGAGCCGTTCGGCGAACACAAACAATTTGAGAAAAATTTGGCTGTTCGAGGTTATGTTCGATAACTGTTCATGCACCAAAATCATAACTGGATTTTTTCTCAGTAATGATGAAAATTAATGTTAATACGCAGTTTGAGTGTACAGCGGGGTGGGGGGAGGGGCAGGGGATGGATCTCTGCAGGAACAATGAAGATCTCCATTTTTTTTTCTCTTTCCCGCATTTACAGTGGGGAGGTGCAATCTGTCAGCCTATCAGCAGCGCACACACGGAGCGAAGTGCTTTTTTTCACATAAGCAAGGGCATGTGTCATTGGCAGTGTATGTCACATGTCCTTGCCCTATAAGACCAAGCCATTTTCCCCGTCGCCACCATTTTCTCACTGCTGCAGCTGCGTGTTAGACGGCACCGCTGTTGCTGTGTGCGCTATACCTTGTTAATTTCAAGCCAATTTTCGCACAAATATACAGATAGCTTGGGAGTAGGGAATAGTTGTGATTGCAGTCCTTTTAAGGACTAGGTTACAGCATTTCCTACGACTTTTATCAGGCAGGTCTGTGCTCTTAAATAGATAGGTTGTGGGAGTAAAGACTAATTGTAATTGGAGTCCTTTTCAGGACTAGGTTACATCAGTTCCTATCAGTTTTTGCCAGGCAGGTCTGTGCCAGTGCTGTGCAAGTTTTTTTCACAGCATTTGGCTGAATCTAGCAAAGCTAATCCTTTTTGGCCTATTGCAGAGTGTGTTAGTCAGTGGAGTAGCCTATCTGTGTTGCAAGATATACCACCTGTGTATAGAATACCAATTTTTTTACTGCACCTAGTGAAGTAAAATCTTTTGGGCATAGCATCATTCTATTAGTCCATCTATACTGACCTCCATCAGGTTGCAAACTGAATCTAATTTTTTTCTGCATCTAGCTCTGAAAAAATATTTGGCCTTCTAGCAGTGTGTCGGACTTTCTCTATTAGTCCATCTATACTGACCTCCATCAGGTTGCAAATTCAAAATAATTTTTATCTGCATCTACAGTACCTCTGAAAAAATATTTGGGCTTCTAGCTGTGTGTGGGACTTGTTGTATTAGTCCATCTATACTGACCTCCATCAGGTTGCAAACTGAATATATTTTTTTCTGCATCTACCTCTGAAAAAATATTGGGCTTCTAGCTGTGTGTGGGACTTGTTGTATTAGTCCATCTATACTGACCTCCATCAGGTTGCAAACTGAATATATTTTTTTCTGCATCTACCTCTGAAAAAATATTGGGCTTCTAGCTGTGTGTGGGACTTGTTGTATTAGTCCATCTATACTGACCTCCATCAGGTTGCAAACTGAATATAATTTTTTTCTGCATCTAGCTCTGAAAAAATATTTGGCCTTCTAGTAGTGTGTCGGACTTTCTCTGTTAGTCCATCTATACTGACCTCCATCAGGTTGCAAATTAAAAATAATTTTTATCTGCATCTACAGTACCTCTGAAAAAATATTTGGCCTTCTAGCAGTGTGTCGGACTTTCTCTATTAGTCCATCTATACTGACCTCCATCAGGTTGCAAATTCAAAATAATTTTTATCTGCATCTACAGTACCTCTGAAAAAATATTTGGGCTTCTAGCTGTGTGTGGGACTTGTTGTATTAGTCCATCTATACTGACCTCCATCAGGTTGCAAACTGAATATAATTTTTTTCTGCATCTAGCTCTGAAAAAATATTTGGCCTTCTAGTAGTGTGTCGGACTTTCTCTATTAGTCCATCTATACTGACCTCCATCAGGTTGCAAATTAAAAATAATTTTTATCTGCATCTACAGTACCTCTGAAAAAATATTTGGCCTTCTAGCAGTGTGTCGGACTTTCTCTATTAGTCTATCTATACTGACCTCCATCAGGTTGCAAATTCAAAATAATTTTTATCTGCATCTACAGTACCTCTGAAAAAATATTTGGGCTTCTAGCTGTGTGTGGGACTTGTTGTATTAGTCCATCTATACTGACCTCCATCAGGTTGCAAACTGAATATATTTTTTTCTGCATCTACCTCTGAAAAAATATTGGGCTTCTAGCTGAGTGTGGGTCTTGTTCTATTAATCCATCTATACAGACCTCCATCAGGTTGCAAACTGAATATAATTTTTTTCTGCATCTAGCTCTGAAAAAATATTTGGCCTTCTAGTAGTGTGTGGGACTTTCTCTGTTAGTCCATCTATACTGACCTCCATCAGGTTGCAAACTGAATATATTTTTTTCTGCATCTACCTCTGAAAAAATATTGGGCTTCTAGCTGTGTGTGGGTCTTGTTCTATTAATCCATCTATACTGACCTCCATCAGGTTGCAAACTGAATATAATTTTTTTCTGCATCTAACTCTGAAAAAATATTTGGCCTTCTAGTAGTGTGTCGGACTTTCTCTATTAGTCCATCTATACTGACCTCCATCAGGTTGCAAATTAAAAATAATTTTTATCTGCATCTACAGTACCTCTGAAAAAATATTTGGCCTTCTAGCAGTGTGTCGGACTTTCTCTATTAGTCCATCTATACTGACCTCCATCAGGTTGCAAGTTCAAAATAATTTTTATCTGCATCTACAGTACCTCTGAAAAAATATTTGGGCTTCTAGCTGTGTGTGGGACTTGTTGTATTAGTCCATCTATACTGACCTCCATCAGGTTGCAAACTGAATATATTTTTTTCTGCATCTACCTCTGAAAAAATATTGGGCTTCTAGCTGTGTGTGGGTCTTGTTCTATTAATCCATCTATACAGACCTCCATCAGGTTGCAAACTGAATATAATTTTTTTCTGCATCTAGCTCTGAAAAAATATTTGGCCTTCTAGTAGTGTGTGGGACTTTCTCTGTTAGTCCATCTATACTGACCTCCATCAGGTTGCAAACTGAATATATTTTTTTCTGCATCTACCTCTGAAAAAATATTGGGCTTCTAGCTGTGTGTGGGTCTTGTTCTATTAATCCATCTATACTGACCTCCATCAGGTTGCAAACTGAATATAATTTTTTTCTACATCTAGCTCTGAAAAAATATTTGGCCTTCTAGTAGTGTGTCGGACTTTCTCTATTAGTCCATCTATACTGACCTCCATCAGGTTGCAAATTAAAAATAATTTTTATCTGCATCTACAGTACCTCTGAAAAAATATTTGGGCTTCTAGCTGTGTGTGGGACTTGTTGTATTAGTCCATCTATACTGACCTCCATCAGGTTGCAAACTGAATATATTTTTTTCTGCATCTACCTCTGAAAAAATATTGGGCTTCTAGCAGTGTGTGGGACTTGTTGTATTAGTCCATCTATACTGACCTCCATCAGGTTGCAAATTGAATATAAATTTTTTCTGCATCTAACCCAGCCAATAGTTTTGGCCTAATACCACAGTTTGGCCACTCAGCTCTGCTCGGTTACCATCCATTGTTTTTTTGTGCAAACAACTCCAGAGTTGTGAATTAGTTAACCACCAAAATGAGTGGAAAAGGCCTGCTGCTGGTGGAAAGGGGAATAGGCGTGTTGGGAAGGGGAAAAAAGGTTGTGTCCGTGGGGTAGGTGTTAAAGCAACAGTAACATCTGCAGAAGAAAGACCATCTTCCAGCCAAACTAAAATGTCTACTTCTTTTAGCGGACAATGTGATAAGATCCCTTTCTTACGGCCACGCCAATCGCTACAAATTCCAGATGAGGCACAAAAACAGCAGGTGCTTCAACAGATATCAAGTGCTCCTTTAAGTGGGCTCTCCTCCACATCAACTTCAACATCACAAATACTCCAGTCCTCAAAGGTGTCACCCAAATCGCACTTGCTTCCTCACAGCTCCCAAATCTCCAGCTGCCCGTCTGAGTATGAGGTAGAACAGCTGGTTGAGTCTGCAGAGCTGTTTACTCATACTATAGCCTGGGAATCAGAGGTCGACTCCAGCGCTTCTGTGAATCCAGACGAGGAAATGATCTGCACTGATGCCCAGAATCTTTATGAGTCGGATCCAGGACCAGACGCAGAAGGTTCTGACCATAATGTAGACCCTCATTCCCAAACTGTAACTCCTGTTGGTGGAGACAATGAGGAAGACGATGATAAGACTCAAATACCTGATTGGAGCGACAACTTTAGTTTTTTTTCAGGGCAGGAACAGGCTGGCTCTGAGGACGACGGGTGTGATAACACACAGGGTGATGATGATGAGGTTGGAGATCCCACTTACTGTCAACCCACAGTCAGCCAAGAGATGAGGTCAGCAGAGGAGGTGGAGGAAGATACTAGTGACGACGAGGTCAGGTTGCGCCTTCCTGGACAGAGACGTAGTACTGGAAGCACGTCAACAACTGCATCCTCAAACACAACTCTGCCTCTCACCACAAGTCGTGGTGGCTCTTCAGGTCGCATGGGTGCTAAGCCTTGCATAGCCTGGGCATTTTTTCAGATCGATAAAGATGACCCAACTCGTGTTATCTGTAACATTTGTCAGCAAAAGCTAAGTAGAGGCCAAAAAATACATAGTTTGAGTACTTCATGCATGAACCGGCACATGGACATGAAGCATAAGTTGCAGTGGGAAGCTCAGTGTGCTACAATGCGGCCTAGCCGGCCGGGCCAACCACCGTCTGCCATATCTTGTGCATCCGCGGCCTCTTCATCCTCTGTGACTGGGGGGACAGCAGTCACACCTGTTTTGGGGCGCAGACCTGCCACCTCTTTACCCGCAACAGCCAGCGTGATTGGCAGGTCATCATTTTCTTTGGAGGTGGTAACACCAGCTGGTGTTGAGCGCTGTCCGACATCGATAGCACCACCTTTGGATCAAGGCAACCTAACATTTCCGCCTGCATCTTCCTCACAGACCGGCAGTTTGCCGGGGACACCCTTATCAACCCCGTCTAAGCACAATAGCCAGCCCTCGGTCCCTCAGATGTGGACAAGTAAAAGACCATTTCCTCCTAGCCATGAGAAAGCTAAGAGGTTGAATTTCACCATCTGCAAGCTCTTGGCTACAGAAATGCTGCCTTTCCACCTGGTGGACACAGAAGATTTTCGAGACCTTATGTCCGTCGCAGTGCCCCAGTACCAGATGCCCAGTCGGCACTACTTCTCAAAGAAAGGTGTGCCTGCGCTCCACCAGCATGTCGCACACAACATCACCGCTTCTTTGAGAAACTCTGTGTGTGACAGGGTGCATTTCACCACAGACACTTGGACGAGTAGGCATGGACAGGGGCGTTACATGTCGCTGACTGGGCACTGGGTAACTATGGTGACAGCAGGACAAGGGGCTGCTGTCCAAGTCTTGCCGTCCCCACGAGTTGTGCGTCAATCCTCTTTATGTCAAAGTTCCTCCACTGCTTCTGCCTCCTCAACCTCCTCTCGGTCTTCCACCTGCACCCAAAGCCTGTCTGGTCATGCCACAAGCTTTCTAACTGCGCAGAAGGGATCCTGCACACCTCCTTACTATGCTGGCAGTAGGGCTCATCGTCATCAGGCGGTTTTTACTTTGAAATGTCTGGGAAATGTGAGTCACACAGCTGAGGAGTTGTGGTCAGCTCTGGAGAACCAATTTCATGAATGGTTGTCTCCACTGGACCTGAAACCAGGGAAGGCCGTGTGCGACAATGCTGCAAACCTGGGTGCGGCCCTTCGCCGGGGCAATGTCACACACGTGCCTTGTATGGCTCACGTGTTGAACCTGGTTGTCCAGCAATTTTTAGCCCACTATCCCAGACTAGATGGCCTTCTGCAGAGGGCACGGTCGCTGTGTGCTCACTTCCGCCGTTCGCATCCCGCAGCTCAGCGACTTACATCTCTACAGAAGTCGTTGGGCCTGCCACTTCACCGGCTAAAATGCGATGTGCCTACCCGGTGGAATTCAACTCTGCACATGTTGCAGCGACTGTGGCAGCACCGACAAGCCCTGGTGCAATACGTTCTGACGTATAGCCTGGGCCAACGAGATTCAGAGGTGGGGCAAATCACGCTGGAGGAGTGGTCTCAGATCAGGGACCTATGCACCCTTCTGCACAGTTTTGAAATGGCGACGAAGATGTTTAGTGCTGACGATGCCATTATCAGCATGACTATTCCAGTGATTTACATGCTGGAGCACATGTTAAACAGAATTCGGAGTCAGGTGGTGGCACAAGAGGAGGTGGAGGAAGTAGAGGAGGAGGAGTTGTATGCGGAAGGGCTAACATCTGCAAGGTCCAGACGGTCGGCAGCACCAAGGTGGCAGGCATGTGAGGGTGGGGGAGATGGTTTTACCAGGGCACATGGTAGCAGCCAAACTAGTGAGGAAGGTGCAGGAGCCCAGGAAGAAGTGGAGGACGAACTGATGGAAGACTCATCAGATGAGGGAGACCTTGATCACATTTCTGTTGTGCGAGGTTGGGGGGAGAGGACAGAGGAAGGAAGCATGATTGTTACCTCGCCACCAACACAACAGGGACTTGGTGCTCCTGGATGCGCAACACACATGAGTGCCTTCTTGCTGCACTACCTGCAACATGACCCTCGAATTGTGAGAATTAGAAATAATCCTGACTACTGGGTTGCCACACTGTTAGATCCCCGGTACAAAAGTAAATTTGCAGAAATTATTCCTGCCATAGAAAGGGATGCACGCATGCAGGAGTATCAGCAGAGACTGTTGCAGAATCTTACATGTGCTTTTCCACAAAATACCAGTGGTGCACGTAGTGAATCTCACAGTTCCAACTTGCCAACCGTGGGACCGTCAAGTGTTCAGCACTCAAATCGTAACAGAACCACAGTATCTGCTGGTAACATCAATTTTGCGGAATCATTTCACCACTTTTTTAGCCCATCCTTTGCAAGGCCACAGGAGACAAGAAGTCTGACACATAGTCAACACCTAGAGACGATGGTACAGGAGTATCTCCAAGTAAACATTGAAGCCACGACTGGGTCACTGGACCCTTGCTCTTTTTGGGCTTCCAATCTGGATAAATGGCCGGAGCTAGCCACTTACGCCTTGGAGATCTTGTCATGCCCCGCAGCCAGCGTTCTGTCTGAACGTGTGTTCAGCGCTGCTGGTGGTGTGCTGACAGATAAGCGCACGCGGCTCTCCACTGATAATGTAGACAGACTCATGTTCATAAAGATGAACAAATCATGGATCCGAAACGACTTTTCTACCCCTGTGTCATCCTGGGGAGAGTAAAAGCTTGATGATTGGTTAAAATCACCCTACCAACCGTTTTAAGCTTTCAAATTACTAATCATGTTTATCTGTATCTTGACTGGAAAATAATTTGGGCTTTGTAGCAGTGTGCAGCACTGATCCTATTAGGCCATCTATAATAAGCTCCACCAGATTTAAAATTAAAAATAATTTTTAGCTGCATCTAGCCCGGAAAATAATTTTGGGGCTCCGAGATGCGCAAGACACATAAGTTGCTTCTTGCTGCACTACCTGCAGCATGACCCTCATATTGTCAGAATTCGAAGTAATCATGACTACTGGGTTGCCACATTCTTAGATCCCCCAAACTTTTCGATCAACCTTTTCATTTTAATAAAGACCAAAAAAATGGTCATTTTTGAAATTATAAGCATTAGCAGGTTGTTAGAAACTGAAATCAAACAGTTTTCAACTCAAAACTTTATTGTAGGTGATGTTACATTTTCACATAGGACCCCTTGTTCGAAAGGAGCTTCTGAACTCTCTCGTCCATTGAATTTGTCAGGTTTTGGATGGTTTCTGCTTCAATTGTTTTGCATGAGGACAGAATACCCTCCCAGAGCTGTTGCTTCGATGTGAACTGCCTCCCGCCATCATAGACACTCCTTTTAATGATGCTCCAAAGGTTCTGAATGGGGTAGAGGTCAGGGGAGCATGGGGGTCACACCATAAGTTTGTCCCCTTTTATGCCCATATCAGCCAGAGATGCAGATGTTTTATGTGCAGCATGAGATGGTGCATTATCATGCAGAAAAATGATCTTGCTGTGAAATACACGGTTCTTCTTCTTGAACCATGGCAGGAAGTGCTGTTTGAGAAAATCCACATACATTATGGAGTTCATCTTTAGCGCCTTCAGGGATCCTAAAGGGGCCGACAATCTCTCTCCCCATGATTCCAGCCCAAAACATTACTCCACCTCCTCCTTGTTGGCGCTGTAGCTGTGTTTGCGTGGGGTGTCCATCAACCAGCCATCCTCCACTCCATCCATCTGGACCATCGAGCGCTGCACGGCACTCATCCGTGAACAAAACAGTTTTGAAATCAGTCTTCATGTAATGTTTGGCCCACTGGAGCCGTTTCTGCTTGTGTGAAGTGGATAGAGGAGGTCGACAGGATGGCGTATGCACAGCTGCAAACCTCTGAAGGACCCTGCATCTTGTTGTTCGGGGGACGTTGGAGGCACCAGCAGCTTCAAAAACTTGTCTGCTGCTATGACAAGGCTTTCTTGCCGCTGCTCTTTTAACCTGACGTAATTGCCTGTAGGAAAGAGTCCTCAATTTGCCCTTATCAGCACGCACACGTGTGTACTGTGAATCAGCTACATACTTCTTGATTGCCAAGACACTTCATCCTGATCATCGCACAATGTTGATTGTAGTCATGCCTTGACCTAAACACTCCACAATTTGTTGCTTCTCAGCAGCCGACACATCCTTTTTCTTTCCCATTTTGGCAGAAAATGTAGGCTGCTTAATAATGTGAGAGAGCCTTCTTAAGTAGTCTTGCCTTTCATTGGACACACCTGCCAAACTAATTAGCACAGGTGTCTGCAATTGCTTACAGTGATATAAAGAGCCCTGACACACATCACCATCAATGAGTTTAACTGACAAACAAACAAATTCTTCCCTTATCACTCCTAAACACTTTTTGCATAATAATTTGGAACGCAGTGTACATGTGCTTTTCCACAAAACACCAGTGGTTCACGTAGTGAATCTTACAGTTCTAATTTGCCAACCGTGGTCTGTATGGAATTGTTCAATAAAGGGCCCAAAATTAAGATAACATAGATGGGAGAGGTCTCTATGAATAGGAATTCCTAAGTATTTGATACCCTGTGAGGGCCAGGCAAAGGGAAAGTTGGACTGGATGGAATCCTATATGGATTTGGGGAGGGAGACATCGAGGGCCTCAGACTTCGCTGCATTGATTTTAAAATTTTACCATGTAACAAAGTGATCTATTTCAGCCATAACAGCAGGGATGGATATATGTGATTGAGTGATATATACTAGGACATCATCAGCAAATAGAGAGCACTTGTACTCGGTGCCTCCCACCTCAATCCACCTAATATTGGGGTTATGGCGAATTGATGAGAGCAGGTGCTCCGTCACTAGGATGTATAAGAGAGGGGACAGAGGACATCCCTGCCTTGTCCCATTGGTGATTGTGAAAGGTGATGAAAATGTTCTGACGCACCCCCTGGGCCTTGGGACACCCGGAGCCGGACCCTTTTTGGTGGATGCTGGTGGTTGTAGTCTTCGTGGCGGCGACCTGGTTCCGTGGCTCAGGGCGGTCAAACCAGTGGCGGAACTATTTATGTGGTTTTGATGTTTAAGTGTCCGACTATGCCACCCGTGGATTGCGGTCAGAGTGAACCGCCGCTACAGGGCAGACCGCTGAGGCTGGTGTTGTGGGTGCAGCAGAGCGTAGCATAACTCCCCACGGGAGGAGTATAGCCTCAGGGCAGTGTATGCGGAGGATGGGGGTGATGGTGCAGGGCAGCAGCAGTAAAGACACGGAGTCAGTGATGCAGTCCAGGGCCTTTACTCACAGTTCTTATTATCCAGACCACGTCTGCAGGTAACGGCTGCCCACGTCGTACTGTGCTCACCAGGTGAGGGGCTCAGACAACTCCCAGATAACTTTGGAGCACTTCACAGGACCCCCTTTGTGTGTCCTTTGTCTGGCCTTTCTTACCAACACTTCTGTCCGGCTGCCTCGGGCCTCCTCTTGGTAAACTTGGCGCCAGTTTCCCTGACCCTATGTGGTGCCTTCCTAGCGGGTGTAGCGAGGGGCTGCGCCACATAAAATGTCAGAGCCTCCGGTTTCTAGCTGAGGGTCGTTTCCTGCCTCCACTAGTTCGGGGACCGGTCTCCCCCTTTGGCCTGACCCCTCCACGCAGGTGGATTCGGGCGTGCGGTGGCGACTCGCCCGTCCGCACCCCTGGGATCCCTTCATTCCTCGTTCCTGGAGCCTTCTCCGCTCCTCTTCCTTCCTTCTCCCTCTTCCAGGCCTGGGCCTCTGTTACTAGGCCCGCCTCCGGAGCAGAGCTCATGCAGAGCCCCTGCTCCCTGCCACTTCTGCTCAAACTTCTCTGCACTGAACTAAGATGGTGCCCACCTTTTATACTCCCTTCTCAATGCACCCAGGAACTGCTTCCTCCCTGCTCCTGCACTACAGGGTTCCCCTTCCTCAGTGTTCCCTCCCCCCACTCCAGCCAGGGACAGGGACTGTCGTGCCCATCTCAGGGGCATATTGGTCGCCCTGCCCCACGGCAATGTGGTGTAATGCATGCAGGTGTCGGGTCCTGATCCACACTCCATCCTTACCTGAGAGTGAGATATCACACCTCTGGGTGAGGTGCAATACGTCTGTAGCAACCGAGCCCTCAGGGTGCTACAGTTCCATTTATCTTCAGCCTAGGTGACGTATTGCGATACAGGGCCGTGATTTTGGCTATAAAAGGGTCCCCTAGACCCCTACCCCAAGCTTTTTAAGAGAATCATATATGGCGTGCCAGGAGACTCTATGGAATGCTTTCTCAGCATCCAACGAGAGTATCTAATTACAAATTTTTAACTGCATCTAGCCCAGGAAATACTTTGTGCCTAGTAGCAGTGTCTGCTAGTCAGCGGATTATCCCGGCTGTTAAGCAAGCTACACCACCTGTAGTTTAGACACTTAATTTTTTCAAAGGAAATGCTTCGGGACCATGGGATACTTAGTGAAGAACATCAGGAGGCACCCCAAGGCATAGGGGCTGGGACTGGCAGTAGGATGCCTTGCGGTGGACAGCCGAGCTCGATCCTTATAAAAGCTTTTTAACTGCAGCAGCTTTAGTGGACGCTACTGGAGCTGGAATTACCGCGGCTGTTGGCATGAGACTTGCCCTCCAATAGATCCTTGTAAATGGATTTAAAGTGTATTCATTCAAATTAGAGAGACAATTTAAATTAAAAAGCTTAGAGCTGCCTCCACCACAGGGGGGCTCGCTCGACCCACCAGCGGACAGGCACCAGTATTGGGAGAGGGGGGCTGGCCGTCAGGGTTCACCGCGGCTCTGGCACAAACCCGGCGACACGGAGGTGGCACGGGCAGGAGCGGACTGGCCGTGTCGGCTTCTCACTTTTTGGATTTTAGAAGGGCATGACATGCCTATATCTGTGTCTCCCCCTCCTTTTACTCCTCCACCTCTTTTATTTTCGCATGACTATATGTACTTGTCACTTTTCCATGTGTTAGTTATGTCTTCTGAGCAGTTTGTCAGCTTTTGGACACCTTTGAAGGTGTTTTCTATGTGTTTCTATGTGTTTTTGTTTGCCTGCCATTGGTTTTAACGGTGTTCGAAGGTGTTCGACGAACAGTTCGGCGAACACACGGGTGTTCGACGAACCGAACCGAACTCGAACACTACGGGGTGGCTCAACACTAATGATATGGCGACTAGTGTTGAGTGTAAGTGCTCTCTATATGAGTTTGCATCGGGTGCTCGGGTAGAGTTTCGCGGGTGCTTGAGTGACATGTTCGAGTCTACGCCGCATATGTTTTGCAGCTGTTATACAGCCAAAAAAAACTCATGGGGATTGCCCGCCATGTACGAGCGATCCCCCTAATTATTCAAGCAAATTTTACAAAATTTTCAAAAGGTCAAATGGCGCTCCTTCCCTTCCGAACAGTGTGTTTTCCCAACATATGGGGTATCGGCGTACTCAGGAGAAATTACACAGAAGTTTTTGGGGTCCATTTTCTCCTCTTACCCTTGTGAAAGTAAAAAAATTGGGAATAAAGGATAATTTTTGTGGAAAAAGTTAGTTTTTATTTTCATGGCTCTTCTCTATAAACTTCCGTGAAGCACCTGGGGGATAAGGGTACTCACCACACATCTAGATAAGTTCCCTGAGGGGTCTAGTTTCCAAAATGGTATCACTTATGGGGGGTTTCCACTGTTTAGGCACATCAGGGGCTCCCCAAACGCGACAAGGTGTCCGCTATTTATTCAAGCAAATTCAAGCAAATTTTACATTCAAAAAGTCAAATCGCGCTCCTTCCCTTCCGAACTCTGCCGTGCTCCCAAACAGTGGTTTTCTCCCACATATGGGGTATCGGCTTACTCAGGAGAAATTTCACAACAAGTAGCATGGTGCAATTTCTCCTGTTACCCTTATGAAAATGCAAAATTGGGGGCTGAAAAACATTTTTGTGGAAAAAATGTGAAAATGTTATTTTTATGGCTCAATTTTATAAACTTCTGCGAAGCACCTAGGGATTCAAGGTGTTCCCCACACATCTAGATAAGTTCCCTGAGTGTTATAGTTTCCAAAATGGTATCACTTATGGGGGGTTTCCACTGTTTAGGCACATCAGGGGCCCCCCAAATGCGACATGGCGTCCGCTATTTATTCAAGCAAATTTTACATTCAAAAAGTCAAATCGCGCTCTTACCTTCTGAACTCTGCCGTGCTCCCAATCAGTGGTTTTCTCCCACATATGGGGTATCAGCTTACTCAGGAGAAATTGCACAACAAGTAGCATGGTGCAATTTCTCCTGTTACCCTTATGAAAATGCAAAATTGGTGGCTGAAAAACATTTTTGTGGGAAAATGTGAAAATGTTATTTTTATGGCTCAATGTTATAAACTTCTGTGAAGCACCTAGGTGTTCCCCACACATCTAGATAAGTTCCCTAAGGAGTCTAGTTTCCAAAATGGTTTCACTTGTGGGGGATTTTTACTGTTTAGGCACATTAGGGGCTCCCCAAATGTGACATGGTGTCCGCTAATTATTGAAACAAATTTTACATTCAAAAAGTCAAATGGCGCTCCTTCCCTTCCAAGCCCCGCCATGTGCCCAAACAGTGTTTTTTCCCCACATATGGGGTATCTTCATGCTTAGGAGAAATTGCACAATCAATTTTGGGGTCCATTTTTTCCTGTTACCATTTCAAAAATAAAAAAATTTGGGTCTAAAATAACATTTTTGTGAAAAGAAGTTAAATGTTCATTGTTTTCTTCCACATTCCAAAAATTCCTGTGAAGCACCTGAAGGGTTAATAAACTTCTTGAATGTGGTTTTGAGCACCTTGAGGGGTGCAGTTTTTAGAATGATGTCACTTTTGGGTATTTTCTGTTATAAAGGCACCTCAAAGTCACTTCAAATATGATGTGGTCCCTAAAAAATGGTTTTGCAAATTTTGTTGGAAAAATGAGAAATCCCTGGTCAACTCTTAACCATTATAACTTCCTAACAAAAAAAATGTTGGTTCCAAAATTGTGCTGATGTAAAATATACTTGTGGGAAATGTTATTTATTAACTATTTTGTGTGACATATCTCTCTGATTTAAGGGCATGAAAATTCAAATTTTGAAAATTGTGAAATTTTAAAATTTTTTGCCAAATTTCCATTTTTTCACAAATAAATGCAAGTGATATCAAAGAAATGTTACCACTATCATGAAGTACAATATGTCATCAAAAAACAATCTCCAAATCAGTGGGATCCGTTGAAGCGTTCCAAAGTTATTACCTCATAAACTGACAGTGGTCAGAAATGTAAAAATTGGCCTGGTCATTAATGTGCAAACCACCTTGGGAGGTAAAGGGGTTAAAGAAGTTGTCCACTACTTTCACATTGATGCCTTATCCACAGGATAGGGCATCAGTGTATGATCATCCGGGGTGCCGCATATGGCACCCCCGCCGATCAATTGAATGGGAGGTGGATGTGCAGTAACAAGCGCCGGCCACTACAACTTGACAACCAAGCACTGCAGGTAAGGACTTCCAGCTGGCGCCGCCTCCGCCGACACCGGTACCGGTAACAGTTGATCGGCGGGGGTGCCGCGTACGGATAGGGCATCAATATTTAGTGGACAGCTCCTTTAACTTAATTGATTTGACTTAATTTTAATATATATGAAATAAAATGATTTATCAAAGTTTTCACTTTTTTAATTTTTATTCTTTTAAGGAACACCCATGGCTCTAAAACTCCTATCAAAGACTTTTACTAAGCGGCAAAACTTTCTCTATGAGTACTGTGTGGCTCTGACTCTTTCATCTCACCCAAACATCATTGGCATGTTCGGCATTGCATTTGAATCTTCTGACCATTATGGTTTCTTGTATGAAGTTGCTCTGCATCAAGACCTTATCTCCATTATAAAGCCAACAGTAAGACAATTTAAATAAAAAATTGTGTGCAAGTATTATATAGTATCGGATATAATAAATTGGGTTTATTTGGTGCAGATTTTGCCACTGCAGATGTGCTGTGGATTAGTCATGATTTTCTGCATTTAAAGTGCAGATTTTCTCTACATTGTATGATTGAATATTCATAAAAGTGCAACCAGAATCAGTGCTATATTTATAATTCAAACTGCCCTTGGCACAAGGCCTGATAAAACTCTTATTTATGGTCCATTTATAATAATAAATACAGGGATTAAATATTACTATACTGTGACTACACAGTATGGCTATACTGTTACTAAGTAAACCCACATACTGTAACTAAGTAAAACCACCATACATCACTGGACATCAGCATTGTACTGTTGCTGAAAAGAAATTACAGAAGTATCAAAACACCACATGCTGTTAGTGAATATTACCACCAAACTGAGACTGAATAGAGTGATTACATATTGGTCAAATATTAAATAGGCACCCACAGAAAACATTGCACTATAGATGGGACACATACACTGACGAGCAAAAGGGTAACAATGTTTTGAACTTTTGACTTTCAGGCTCCATATCTCACCATCTACTACTGATTCAAACGTGAGACTACCATCATTTTATAGACAATGATCTTGGCTATCACATACATAAATTTGACTTGCAACTATTTAGCATATGATTAGTCATGCAGTGTTACTGGTTTGCTCCTGGTGGTGGAAAAATATTTTTCTTTCTGTACACTACAAAATACAACTTGTTCTCACATTCCCTAATAGCTCAGTGTGTTATTAGGTTGATTCCCAAGCAAAAGGTCACTGGTTCAAATCCAGTAGCAGCCATGAAGAAGATTTCCCAAGTAAAAGGGAAACAGCACCATCCAGGTCATCGATAGCGGTCTCTCGGCCAAAAATAATGCCAAACTGCATCATGTGAGTGCCATGAGTTTATACGAAATAAAGTCTGTCCATTCAATCAAAAGTCAAGACAAAATATTGGAGTCAACAAATTGGCTCCCCACAAGGTCTATCAGTTCTGGTGTGACAAACACAGCAGTGGAGGTGGCTCGTATGCATCGTCTCAAAGTCCATGAACACACAGGTGGAAATGCAATCAGCGGAAGAGTCTGTAAAGCTCAGTTCACACTTGAGGATGCTTGAAAAAAAGTAAATCTTTATCAAGTCCATACACAGATAGATATATACTAGCTATTGAACCCGCTCTACGCCTGGGTGGCGAGCATTTTTATTGGTATATGGTCTCCCATGCAGGTATGTGCTGCCCCCCTCCTGGTATTTGTGCTGCCTCCATTCTGTCCCCACCATCCTATCCTAGTATGCGTGGCACCTCTCACCCCCAATCCTGGTATGCATGGCACCCCTCATCCCCAATCCTGGTATGCATGACACCCCTTATCTCCAATCCTGGTATGCATGGCACCCCTCATCCCCAATCCTGGTATGCATGGCACCCCTCACCTCCAATCCTGGTATGTATGGCATCTCTCACCCCCAATCCTGGTATGCATGACACCCCTCATCCCCAATTCTGGTATGCATGACACCCCTTATCTCCAATCCTGGTATGCATGGCACCCCTCATCCCCAATCCTGGTATGCATGGCACCCCTCACCTCCAATCCTGGTATGCGTGGCACCCCTCACCTCCAATCCTGGTATGCGTAGCACCCCTCATCCCTAATCCTGGTATGTGTGGTATCCCTCATCCTGGTATGCATGGGCCCTGCACCCACATCCTGGTATGCATGGCACCCCTCATCCCCATCCTGGTATGCATGGCACTCCTCATCCCTATCCTGGTATGCATGGGCCCCTCTTCCCCAATCCTGGTATACATGGCACCCCTCATCCCTTTCCTGGTATACATGGTACCTCTCATCCTGGTATGCATAGTACCCCGCATTCCTATGCTGGTATGTATGGTACCCCTCATCCCTATTCTGGTATGCATGGCACCCCTCACATCCCTATTCTGGTATGCATGGTCCCCTCACCCCCCAATCCTGGTATGTGTGGTACCCCTCACCCCCAATCCTGGTATGTATGGTCTCCTCACCCCCCAATGATTGTATGTGTGGTACCCCTCATCCTGGTATGCATGGTCCCCTCACCCCCCAATCCTGGTATGCATGATCCCCTCACCCCACAATCCTGGTATGCATGATCCCCTCACCCCACAATCCCGGTATGCATGAATCCCCTTACCACCCAATCCTGGTATGCATGGTCCCCTTACCCCCAAATCTTGGTATGCATGGTCCCCTAACCCCCCCAATAATGATATGTGTGGTACCCCTCATCCTGGTATGCATGGTCCCCTCATCCCCCCAATCCTGGTATGCATGGTCCCCTCAACCCCCAATCCTGGTATGTATGGTACCCCTCACCCCCAATAATGGCATGTGTGGTACCCCTCATCCTGGTATACATGATCCCCTCACCCCATAATCCTGGTAGGCATGGTCCCCTCACCCCACAATCCTGGTATGTGTGGCCCCCTCATCCCTTTCACACTGTACACACATACAAAAAAATAAACAGTTATACTCACCTTTCTTCCCTGTGCTCCAGCGCTGCGGCATCCTGTTCTGCCGGAGGCCGGGGGAGTAGTGCGGTGCCGGAGGACCGTGCTGTCCGGCGCCATTTTGTTGAAGACACACTGCAAATGTGTCTTCAGTAAAATGGCGTGGACAGCGCTATGCGCATGCGCCGATCTGACGCCTCACTCCTGCCCTGGTCTCCGGCAAAGAGAGAGGTGCAACGCTCCTCCCGGTCAGGTAACTATGCAAGTATGGCGCCAGAGATTGCGGTGTGCGCTCAGTGTCTACGCATACCGTGATCTCCGGTGCCATACACTCCTCTTACCTGTAATGGCTGGATGCCTGCTTCTGTCTGGAGCCAGACTGCGCGTCACGCATGCGCAGTCTATCGAGGCTTCAGACAGAGACACGCTTACAGCGTTATATTATAGATATGTAAGTCCATACAACATATTAGATCATCCAGGGAGGCCTGGGAAAGACGTCTCAGATAGATGCAAAGCATGAGACTGTGCTGCACTATTTAACAAAGGAAAGTCAGAGCAGAAACCAGCTTACGTGTTAGCTAATGCAGGTGGGGACTGAGGCTCAGAGGAAGCAGCATGAGCAGCCAGGAGAAGGAGGAATGCTGGTAACAAGTGTATGCAGCAGAATCTCAGAGAGCAAGTAACAGGAGATTCATACAGGTTTGCAGGGGAAAGCAGGAAGCCAGGAAGCCAAAAGGAACAGCACACAGGCAGAATACTCTTGCACTGACTAAAGGCTGAGGTGGAGTTATAAGCCAGGAAGACAAGGGGCAAATGAGACAAAAGATGACATCTTGAAAGAGGGCAAAAATGCCCAAAATGTAATCAAAAATATTCCTGACATAGCCCTTCCAGTAACAGAAGTTGTCAGTTGTGTTTAGATAGGAAATGATGGTGTTGGTCCACTAGTGCTTTCACTAACATTACCACCTACCCCACTTGAACCTTGAACACCAAGCATATTTCCCCTTCCACCATGACCTCACTTTTTCTCACTCATGTTGCTCAGATAGTGTGGTAGGAGCACACTATTAGCAGCAAAAAAATAGATTTTTTACTCTGCACAGCTCTGCATACGACGGAATTTCAGTGGCACTAAATGACAAGGTGAGATATCGCTTGCTGTATCATGTTAGCAACTGTAAAAAATATATATTTTTACTTAGCACACAGGTGAATTTCAGCAGCACTAAATGAAAAGGTGAGATATGGCTTGCTGTATCATGTTAGCAACCGAAAAATATTTTTTTTACTCTGCAACAGCTCTGCACACTGCTGAATTTCAGCGCCACTAAATGACAAGGTAAGATATGGCATGCTGAATCACGTTAGCAATTGAAAAAAAAGTTTTTTTTACACTGCACACAGCTGAATTTCAGCGGCACTAAATGGCAAGGTGAGATATGGCGTGCTGAATCACGTTAGCAATAGTGATGAGCGAGCGTGCTCGCAACTGCTTGGTATTTGCCTGAGCATCTCACTGCTTGAGATGCTCGGCGCTCGGCAAGTAATTCCCCTCGTCGCATGTTTGGCGCTCTTTAGACAGTGAATAAGCATGAGGGGATTGCTTGCCAGTCACTGTAATGCCGTAGCTATGTTGGTTATGGCGTTACATTGATTGGCTGACCACCTAGCTTCATTGGGACGATATAAGACCGGGGACCCTAGACTTGTCACAGTCTACCCCTAAAACAGGCAGAGTAGGGAGATGTGCTGCTGAGTCAGAGAATTGGCGGTTTATTAGTGAAGTATTCCACAGCAACATATATATATCAATCTGAACTAACAGTCCTTCTAAGGACTAATCCAGCAGCATATATTAAATGAGTTGTCACTACTTTTTGATTGATGCCCTATCTGTAGGATAGGGCATCAATGTACAATCAGCCTGGATCCCGCACCCAGAACACCTATTGAACCTATTCACACTTGGCCATTGACCAATACCACACTACAAGGCCAATGCCTAAAACCATGGTCATCACACATGATCCTAAATTACTGCGGTAATAATACAGACATTATGTGGAGCGTGCCAAATATATTCCATTTCAAGTCTCCCAGCTGTGTGTTGTTGAACCTATTCACACTTGGTCGCTGATCAATGTCACACTACAAGGCAATTGCTTAAAACCGTGGTCATCACACGTGATCCAATATTGCTGCCATAATAATATGAACATTTAGTGGAGCGTGACAAATATTACACTCCATTGAAGTCTGCCAGCTGTGTGTTGCTGAACCTATTCACACGTGGTCGCTGACCAGCACCACTGCCAAAAAACGTGGTCATCACTAGAGATGAGCGGTGCTCGACTCGAACTGTTCGCCAATCTCAAATTCGAGCTGTTTTGAGCGGTGTTCGAGCCGTTCGGCGAACACGAACGATTTGAAAAAAATTCAGCTGTTCGAGGTTATGTTCCATAACTGTTCGTGCCCCAAAATCATAACTGGATTTTTTCTCAGTAATGCTGAAAATTAATGTTAATACGCAGTTTGAGTGTACAGTGGGGTGGGGGAGGGGCAGGGGATGGATCTCTGCAGGAATAATGAAGATCTCCATTTTTTTTTCTCTTTCCCGCATTTACAGTTGGGAGGTGCAATCTGTCAGCCTATCAGCAGCGCACACACGGAGCGAAGTGCTTTTTTTCACACAAGCAAGGGCATGTGTCATTGGCAGTGTATGTCACATGTCCTTACCCTATAAGACCCAGCCATTTTCACCGTCGCCACCATTTTCTCACTGCTGCAGCTGCGTGTTAGACGGCACCGCTGTTGCTGTGTGCGCTATATCTTGTTAATTTCAAGCCAATTTTCGCACAAATCTACAGATAGCTTGGGAGTAGGGAAGAGTTGTGATTGCAGTCCTTTTAAGGACTAGGTTACAGCATTTCATACGACTTTTATCAGGCAGGTCTGTGCTCTTAAATAGATAGGTTGTGGGAGTAAAGACTAATTGTAATTGCAGTCCTTTTCAGGACTAAGTTACATCAGTTCTTATCAGTTTTTGCCAGGCAGGTCTGTGCCAGTGCTGTGCAAGTTTTTTTCACAGCATTTGGCTACATCTAGAAAAGATAATCCTTTTTGGCCTATTGCAGAGTGTGTTAGTCAGTGGAGTAGCCTATCTGTGTTGCAAGCTACACCACCTGTGTATAGAATACCATTTTTTTTACTGCACCTAGTGAAGTAAAACCTTTTGGGCATAGCATCATTCTATTAGTCCATCTATACTGACCCCCATCAGGTTGCAAATTGAATATAATTTTTTTCTGCATCTAGCTCTGAAAAAATATTTGGTCTTCTAGCAGTGTGTGGGACTTGTTCTATTAGTCCATCTATACTGACCTCCATCAGGTTGCAAAGTGAATATAAATTTTTTCTGCATCTAGCTCTGAAAAAAAAATTGGGCTTCTAGCAGGGTGTGGGACTTGTTCTATTAGTCCATCTATACTAACCTCCATGAGGTTGCAAATTAAAAATATTTTTTTTCTGCATCTAGCTCTGAAAAAAAATTTGGGCTTCTAGCAGTGTCTGGGACTTGTTCCATTAGTCCATCTATACTGACCTCCATCAGGTTGCAAATTAAATGAAATTTTTTTCTGCATCTAGCTCTGAAAAAAAATTTGGGCTTCTAGCAGTGTGTGAGACTTGTTCTATTAGTCCATCTATACTGACCTACAGCAGGTTGCAAATTGAATATAATTTTCTTCTGCATCTAGCTCTGAAAAAAAAATTGGGCTTCTAGCAGTGTGTGGGACTTGTTCTATTAGTCCATCTATACTGACCTCCTTCAGGTTGCAAATTAAAAATATTTTTTTTCTGCATCTAGCTCTGAAAAAAAAATTGGGCTTCTAGCAGTGTGTGGGACTTGTTCTATCAGTCCATCTATACTGACCTCCATCAGGTTGCAAATTGAATATATTTTTTTTCTGCATCTAGCTCTGAAAAAAAAATTGGGCTTCTAGCAGTGTGTGGGACTTGTTCTATTAGTCCATCTATACTGACCTCCATCAGGTTGCAAATTGAATATAATTTTTTTCTGCATCTAGCTCTGAAAAAAAATTTGGGCTTCTAGCAGTGTGTAGGACTTGGTCTATTAGTCCATCTATACTGACCTCCATCAGGTTGCAAATTGAATATAATTTTTTTCTGCATCTAGCTCTGGAAAAAAATTTGGGCTTCTAGCAGTGTGTGGGACTTGGTCTATTAGTCCATCTATACTGACCTCCATCAGGTTGCAAATTGAATATAATTTTTTTCTGCATCTAGCTCTGAAAAAAAATTTGGGCTTCTAGCAGTGTGTGGGACTTGGTCTATTAGTCCATCTATACTGACCTCCATCAGGTTGCAAATTGAATATAATTTTTTTCTGCATCTAGCTCTGAAAAAAAATTTGGGCTTCTAGCAGTGTGTGGGACTTGGTCTATTAGTCTATCTATACTAACCTCCATCAGGTTGCAAATTAAAAATAATTTTTTTCTGCTTCTAGCTCTGAAAAAAAATTTGGGCTTCTAGCAGTGTGTGGGACTTGTTCTATTAGTCCATCTATACTGACCTCCATCAGGTTGCAAATTCAATATCATTTTTATCTGCATCTAACCCAGCCAATACTTTTGGCCTAATACCACAGTTTGGCCACTCAGCTCTGCTCGGTTCCCATCCATTGTTTTTTTGTGCAAACAACTCCAGAGTTGTGAATTAGTTAACCACCAAAATGAGTGGAAAAAGGCCTGCTGCTGGTGGAAAGGGGAATAGGCGTGTTGGGAAGGGGAAAAAAGGTTGTGTCCGTGGGGTAGGTGTTAAAGCAACAGGAACATCTGCAGAAGAAAGACCATCTTCCAGCCAAACTAAAATGTCTACTTCTTTTAGTGGACAATGCGTTAAGATGAGGCACAAAAACAGCAGGTGCTTCAACGGATATCAAGTGCTCCTTTAAGTGGGCTCTCCTCCACCTCAACTTCAACATCACAAATACTCCAGTCCTCAGAGGTGTCACCCCAATCGCACTTGCTTCCTCACAGCTCCCAAATCTACAGCTGCCCATCTGAGTATGGGGTAGAACAGATGGTTGAGTCTGCAGAGCTGTTTACTCATACTTTAGCCTGGGAATCAGAGGTCGGCTCCAGAGCTTTTGTGAATCCAGACGAGGAAATGATCTGCACTGATGCCCAGAATCTTTATGAGTCGGATCCAGGACCAGACGCAGAAGGTTCTGACCATAATGAAGACCCTCATTCCCAAACTGTAACTCCTGTTGGTGGAGACAATGAGGAAGACGATGATGAGACTCAAATACCTGATTGGAGCGACAACTTTAGTTTTTTGTCAGGGCAGGAACAGGTTGGCTCTGAGGACGACGGGAGTGATAACACACAGGGTGATGATGATGAGGTTGGAGATCCCACTTACTGTCAACCCACAGTCAGCCAAGAGATGAGGTCAGCAGAGGAGGTGGAGGAGGATGCTAGTGACGACGAGGTCAGGTTGCGCCTTCCTGGACAGAGACGTAGTACTGGAAGCACGCCAACAACTGCATCCTCAAACACAACTCTGCCTCTCACCACAAGTCGTGGTGGCTCTTCAGGTCGCATGGGTGCTAAGCCTTGCATAGCCTGGGCAATTTTTCAGATCGATAAAGAAGACCCAACTCGTGTTATCTGTAACATTTGTCAGAAAAAGCTAAGTAGAAGACAAAAAATACATAGTTTGAGTACTTCATGCATGAACCGGCACATGGACATGAAGCATAAGTTGCAGTGGGAAGCTCACTGTGCTACAATGCGGCCTAGCCGGCCGGGCCAAGCACCGTCTGCCACATCTTGTGCATCCGCGGCCTTTTCATCCTCTGTGACTGGGGGGACAGCAGTCACACCTGTTTTGGGACGCAGACCTGCCACCTATTTACCCGCAACAGCCAGCGTGATTGGCAGGTCATCATTTTCTTTGGAGGTGGTAACACCAGCTGGTGTTGAGCGCTGTCCGACATCGATAGCACCACCTTTGGATCAAGGCAACCTAACATGTCCGCCTGCATCTTCCTCACAGTCCGGCAGTTTGCCGGGGACACCCTTATCAACCCCGTCTAAGCACAACAGCCAGCCTTCGGTCCCTCAGATGTGGACAAGTAAAAGACCATTTCCTCCTAGCCATGAGAAAGCTAAGAGGTTGAATTTCACCATCTGCAAGCTCTTGGCTACAGAAATGCTGCCTTTCTGCCTGGTGGACACAGAGGATTTTCGAGACCTTATGTCCGTCGCAGTGCCCCAGTACCAGATGCCCAGTCTGCACTACTTCTCAAAGAAAGGTGTGCCTGCGCTCCACCAGCATGTCGCACACAACATCACCGCTTCTTTGATAAACTCTGTGTGTGACAGGGTGCATTTCACCACAGACACTTGGATGAGTAGGCATGGACAGGGGCATTACATGTCGCTGACTGGACACTGGGTAACTATGGTGACAGCAGGACAAGGGGCTGCTGTCCAAGTCTTGCCGTCCCCACGAGTTGTACGTCAATCCTCTTTATCTCAAAGTTCCTGCACTGCTTCTGCCTCCTCAACCTCCTCTCGGTCCTCCACCTGCACCCAAAGCCTGTCTGGTCATGCCACAAGCTTTCTAACTGCGCAGAAGGGATCCTGCACACCTCCTTACTATGCTGGCAGTAGGGCTCAACGTCATCAGGCGGTTTTTACTTTGAAATATCTGGGAAATGTGAGTCACACAGCTGAGGAGTTGTGGTCAGCTCTGGAGAACCAATTTCATGAATGGTTGTCTCCACTGCACCTGAAACCAGGGAAGGCCGTGTGCGACAATGCTGCAAACCTGGGTGCGGCCCTTCGCCGGGGCAATGTCACACACGTGCCTTGTATGGCTCATGTGTTGAACCAGGTTGTCCAGCAATTTTTAGCCCACTATCCCGGACTAGATGGCATTTTGCAGAGGGTACGGTCACTGTGTGCTCACTTCTGCCGTTCGCATCCCGCAGCTCAGCAACTTACATCTCTACAGAAGTCGTTGGGCCTGCCACTTCACCGGCTAAAATGCGATGTGCCTACCCGGTGGAATTCAACTCTGCACATGTTGCAGCGACTGTGGCAGCACCGACAAGCCCTGGTGCAATACGTTCTGACGTATAGCCTGGGCCAACGAGATCCAGAGGTGGGGCAAATCACGCTGGAGGAGTGGTCTCAGATCACGGACCTATGCACCCTTCTGCACAGTTTTGAAATGGCGATGAAGATGTTTAGTGCTGACGATGCCATTATCAGCATGACTATTCCGGTGATTTACATGCTAGAGCACATTTTAAACAGAATTCGGAGTCAGGTGGTGGCACAAGAGGAGGTGGAGGAAGTAGAGGAGGAGGAGTTGTATGCGGAAGGGCTAACATCTGCAAGGTCCAGACGGTCGGCAGCACCAAGGCGGCAGGCATGTGAGGGTGGGGGAGATGGTTTTACCAGAGCTCATGGTTCAGCCAAACTAATGAGGAAGGTGCAGGAGCCCAGGAAGAAGTGGAGGACGAACTGATGGAAGACTCATCAGATGAGGGAGACCTTGATCACATTTCTGTTGTGCGAGGTTGGGGGGAGAGGACAGAGGAAGGAAGCATGATTGTTACCTCGCCACCAACACAACAGGGACTTGGTGCTCCTGGATGCGCAACACACATGAGTGCCTTCTTGCTGCACTACCTGCAACATGACCCTCAAATTGTGAGAATTAGAAATAATCCTGACTACTGGGTTGCCACACTGTTAGATCCCCGTTACAAAAGTAAATTTGCAGAAATTATTCCTGCTATAGAAAGGGATGCACGCATGCAGGAGTATCAGCAGAGACTGTTGCAGAATCTTACATGTGCTTTTCCACAAAACACCAGTGGTGCACGTAGTGAATCTCACAGTTCCAACTTGCCAACCGTGGGACTGTCGAGTGTTCAGCACTCAAACTGTAACAGAAACACAGTATCTGCTGGTAACATCAATTTTGCGGAATCATTTCACCACTTTTTTAGCCCATCCTTTGCAAGGCCACAGGAGACAAGAAGTCTGACACATAGTCAACGCCTAGAGACGATGGTACAGGAGTATCTCCAAGTAAACATTGAAGCCATGACTGTGTCACTGGACCCTTGCTCTTTTTGGGCTTCCAATCTGGATAAATGACCGGACCTCGCCACTTACGCCTTGGAGATCTTGTCATGCCCCGCAGCCAGCGTTCTGTCTGAACGTGTGTTCAGAGCTGCTGGTGGTGTGCTGACAGATAAGCTCACGCGGCTCTCCACTAATAATGTAGACAGACTCACGTTCATAAAGATGAACAAATCATGGATCCGAAACGACTTTTCTACCCCTGTGTCATCCTGGGGAGAGTAAAAGCTTAATGATTGGTTAAAATCACCTCACCAACTGTTTTAAGCTTTCAAATTACTAATCATGTTTATCTGTATCTTGGCTGGAAAATTATTTGGGCTTTGTAGCAGTGTGCAATACTGATTCTATTAGGCCATCTATACTAAGCTTCACCAGATTTAAAAATATTAATTATTTTTAGCTGCATCTAGCCCGGAAAATAATTTTGGGGCTCCTAGATGCGCAAGACACATGAGTGCCTTCTTGCTTCACTACCTGCAACATGACCATCAGATTGTCAGAATTCGAAGTAATCCTGACTACTGGGTTGCCACACTCTTAGACCCCCCACACTCTTCGATCAACCTTTTCACTTTAGTAAAGAACAAAAAAATGGTCATTTTTGAAATTATAAGCATTAGCAGGTTATTAGAAACTGAAATCAAACAGTTTTCAACTCAAAACTTTATTCTAGGTGATGTTACATTTGCACATAGGACCCCTTGTTCGAAAGGAGCTTCTGAACTCTCTCGTCCATTGAATTTGTCAGGTTTTGGATGGTTTCTGCTTCAATTGTTTTGCATGAGGACAGAATACCCTCCCAGAGCTGTTGCTTAGATGTGAACTGCCTCCCGCCATCATAGACACTCCTTTTGATGATGCTCCAGAGGTTCTGAATGGGGTTGAGGTCAGGGGAGCATGGGGGTCACACCATAAGTTTGTCCCCTTTTATGCCCATATCAGCCAGAGATGCAGATGTGTTATGTGCAGCATGAGACGGTGCATTATCATGCATGAAAATGATCTTGCTGTGGAATACACGGTTCTTCTTATTGAACCATGACAGGAAGTGCTGTTTGAGAAATTCCACATACATTATGGAGTTCATCTTTACCCCTTCAGGGATCCTAAAGGGGCCGACAATCTCTCTCCCCATGATTCCAGCCCAAAACATTACTCCACCTCCTCCTTGCTGGCGCTGTAGCCTTGTTTGTGACTCGCCCCCTGGGCCGCGTGGGGAACCCGGAACCGGGCCTCTGGTGGGATGCTGGGGGTGGTAGTCTCAGTGTGGCAGCGACCCGGTCCGTGGCTCAGGGCGGTCAAACCAGTGGCAGTCTTAGTGTAATAACAAATGTCCGACTACGCCACCCATGGATTGCGGTCAGTGGGGACCGCCGCTGCGCTGCAGACCGCTGAGGCTGATGTTGTAAGCGCAGCCAAGTATGGGATAACTCCCCACGGGAGAAGTATTGCCTCAGGGCAGCTAGTGTGGATGATGGGAGTGATGGTGTGAGCGTCCCAGTACTAATGGTGCTGGTGCGGCGATGAAACACAGAGACGTGTGGTGCAGTTCAGGGTCTTTACTGATGGTATAATGCAGACCCTCCCGGGAGTACTTGTTAGCAGTAGAGGCCTGGTCAGTCTGTGAGCAAGCAGGATCTCCCCTGGCCAGGCGGAGTTGTAGGCCTCCCCGTCTATCTGCACTCTTTCCTGGCTACCTTGCTGTAAGCGGTTACAAGTAGCCCATGTCCCTGAGTATACCGTGTGGTGCTCACCCATATGGCTGGTGACTTGGGGTCTTCTGTTAGCCTCCGCTCCTGCATGGCGGCGCTGGTCCCTTCCTAGTGACTGAGCCTCCGGGCTTCTATGGCCAGAGGACCTGGAATCCCCTGCCGGCTGGTTTCTGCTGCTGGGTGTATATCAGTCCCCACAGCCTCGGACTCCGGTGTCCGGTTGTAGTGTCCTCAGCCAGGGCGAGCTCTGCTCAGCTCCAGCCCCTGGTCTTCAGCTACTGTTCCTACAGAGCTCCTGATGTATCTTTCCCTCTCCAGGCTCTGACTCACCTAATCCCGCCCCAGACCCAGTTTATAAGGGCAGATTCCTCCCCTCCCAGGTCTGGGGGGGCAGTGTTGCATGCTTAGGGCTCCTGACCAGAGAAACCTCCCACTTGCTCTCAGACATAATATTTCTATTACTGTGGCAACCAGACCTCTGGGGTGCCACATTCCCCCCTAGTAAATTTTAGTACTCCGGGACTAAACACATGTTTAAAGAAACACAAATGCAGGGTATAAACAATAATACAATAACATATTTACAAGCAGCTTTTAGTTTTTAGAGGTCACGGCGTGTCCGTAACCGGGTGTCCATATCACCCAAGGTGAAGTTTGTGAAACAAGAGGGCGTCCATGTCACCCAAAGTGAAGCTTTAAGCGAAGTAGGGGACCTGTCCAAAGCAAACCCCTTGCGTTGGCCTTGGGCGTGGCTGCAAGGCTGGAGCTAGCTACTTTGGGCCGCAAGGAGGCCACGCCAGACAGGTTTTCTCTTCCGCGGCCGTCTTCACAATAGGCACCAAGGTGCAACTATCTACAAGCATTGTTCCGGTTATCCAGTGTCCATAACCTGTTAGTCCAAATAAATCTGCAGGGTAACTGAGAAACATAATTAATAAGAGGCAACAACAAAAACCATAAACATTTTCAAGAAATAGGTAAATTCACAGTGCATTACTTTATATTTTCCAACGAGCGGGCATGTGACCTCTAGTGACTCTAGTGGAACTACGGAGCTCACTAACTGGTTCTGCACTACAGGGTGTAGGGGATGTTATAGGTAAGCTGGGCAGCTGTCTGCACACTCTTTGGCTCACTAGGGGCATGGCAGGCTCACTACTAGCAGAGGGTTGATTCTCCTGGTCTGCTGGTATGGATTATTCTGCCTCCTGGGCCAGCTGCTCTTCCAGCTCTACCTGGTCTTCTGTAGGCACTTGAGGGGCTGGCTGGAGAAAGGTGAGGACAGGCACCACGATAGCATTGTTTACTTGTGTCCAGGACCGGGGAAAGTCTCCGAGTACGGTGCTAATCATTTCCTCCTTTTCCTCTACGGGTTGAGGGTCTTCCTGATCTTCATCCGAGCTTTGCAACTTCTCGGGGCACTTTTTCAGGTGGTCTCCGGAGACAGTGGCTGTGGTCTCTCCTCCATCCTTACTGATGATGTACACCTTTGGGTTATTGTGGCTTGAGGGCAGTACGGTGTACGGGTCCTTTTCCCACTGGTCGTCCAACTTAAGGAGCCACCTCTTTCTCTTCAAGACCTGCTCTCCAGGTACCAGGGGAACAGCGGGAGCATACTGGTTATAAGCCTTCTCCTGCCTTTCTCTTGATTGACAGAGACTTCGCTCGACGCTCTCCTGTACCTTCCGGTACTGCTGCTGCCGTTCTGCATCCCAGTCTGCTTCTGGCGAGGTGTCCTCGGGTGTCAGGACTCCCATATCCAGGTCAACAGGCAGCTTACCAGGTCTTGCTCTCTTTAGGTAAGCCGGGGTACAGTTGGTAGAACCTACCGGGATGTGGTTATACAGGTCCACCAGATCGGGCAGTTTCTCAGGCCACAGACTGCGTTCTTCCAGGGGCAATGTTTTTAGCAGATCTATCACCACCTGGTTCATCTTCTCGCAGAGTCCATTGGTTTGGGGGTGATAGGGCGTTGTTCTTATCTTCTTGCAGCCATACAGGTTGCAGAACTCCTGGAAGACCTCCGCTTCGAAGGCTGGTCCTTGGTCCGTCAGCACTTGGTCCGGGTACCCGTGTGGGCGGCAGAAGTGCAGCTGGAAGGCTCTGGCTGCTGTCTGAGCTGTCAAGTCTTTGACAGGGACCACCACCAGGAACCGGGAGTAGTGATCCACGATGGTTAGTGCGTAGACATACCCGCTTCTGCTTGGAGCCAGTTTAACATGGTCCAGAGCGACCAGTTCCAGCGGCTGCCTGGTGATGATGGGCTGCAGGGGAGTCCTCTGGCTGGCACGGTCCCTTCTTCTTAGATTGCACGGGCCACAGTCTCTACACCACCTCTCAATGGCTCCTCTCATGCCTATCCAGTAGAACCGTTCACGCAGCAGGAACTCCAGCTTCTTCCATCCGAAGTGCCCTGCCCCATTGTGGTAGGCCTCCAGCACCATAGCTGCGTCCCGTCTCGGTACCACCACTTGCCAGATCAGCTCATGTGTCCGGGAATTGACCATTCTGCGGCACAACTTCTCCTTGTAGAGAAACAGTCTGCTCTTTTCCGTCCACAGTTGCTTGGTCTCTTCCGGAGCGTCTGGGTCCAGGCGGGCGTCAGCCTGGGTCAGCATCTCCTTCACCAGATGGACTGCGGGGTCACTGTCTTGCGTCTCCGCCCAGTTGTAGTGGGGTAAGGGGTTGAACGTAGCGGATCGCTGGCCCCTCACACGGTGGGAATACTGGGTAATCCCATGATGGTGGAACGCAGGGAGTTCGACCTCTTCCAGTTCTTCTGGATCTTCCCCTCCATCCGGTAGGTTTGGCATCCTGGACAGGGCGTCCGCGTTGGTATTAGAGCGCCCTGCCCGGTATTTGATCGTGAACTCATAGTTGGACAGGCGGGCCATCCATCTCTGCTCCAGGGCACCAAGTTTTGCAGTGTCCAGGTGTGTCAACGGGTTGTTGTCCATGTACACGGTGAACCTGGAAGAGGCAAGGTAATGCTTAAAACGTTTGGTTACTGCCCACACCACTGCCAGGAACTCTAGCTTGAACGAGCTGTAATTCTCAGGGTTTCTTTCCGTGGGTCGCAGTTTTCGGCTGGCGTAAGCAATTACCCGTTCTCTCCCCTGCTGGATCTGGGACAGTACGGCTCCTAGCCCGATGTTGCTTGCGTCCGTGTGGAGGATAAAGGGATGGCTGTAATCAGGGTATGCCAGGATTTCATCCCCCGTGAGGGCCATCTTCAGCTGGCGGAAGGACTCCTCTTCCAGCTTTTCCCATCTGAAGGGTGGCTTCTGGTTTTTGGCCTTCCTGGACTGGCCTATCAGGAGGTCCTGCATAGGAGCTGCCTTCTTGGTAAAACCGGGAATGAATCTTCGGTAGTAGCCTACCAACCCGAGGAACTGCCGCACTTCCTTTATGCTGGATGGTCTTGGCCAGTCCTTAATCACTGTGATCTTGTCAGGGTCGGGGGCTACTCCGTCAGCACTCACCACGTGTCCCAGGTACTGTACCTTTGGCTTCAGTAGATGACACTTTGAGGGTTTTACCTTTAGGCCATAGTTTGCCAGGGCTTCAAACACTTCTGCCAGGTGTTCCAGATGGTCCTCATAGGTCTTGGAATAGACGATGACATCGTCCAGGTATAATAGGACCGTCTCGAAGTTCCGGTGTCCCAGACAGCATTCCATCAACCGTTGGAAGGTTCCAGGTGCGTTGCTGAGCCCGAACGGAATACAGTTAAATTCGCTGAGTCCCATCGGGGTGGTGAATGCGGTCTTCTCCCGGTCCGCCTCTGCTACAGGAACCTGCCAGTACCCGCTAGTGAGATCCAAAGTAGAAAAGAAGTTCGCAGATTTTAATGCAGCTAAGGACTCTTCTATCCTTGGTAACGGGTACGCATCTTTGTGTGTGATACGGTTGACCTTCCTGTAGTCTACACACATTCTCATGGTGTTGTCTTTCTTTTTCACTAGGACTAGTGGAGCTGCCCAGGGGCTACAGCTGTCCCTAATTACCCCAGCCTCCTTCATGTCTTTTAGCATCCCCTTGGCGTCTTGATAGTGTGCAGGGGGTACGGGTCGGTATCTCTCCTTTATGGGAGGATGGTCTCCCGTGGGGATGTGATGTTCTACCCCCTTTACTCGCCCGAAGTCCAGCGGATGTTTACTAAACACTCTCTCGTACTCTTGAACCACCCGATAGACTCCCTGTTTTTGGTGTGAGGGAGTGGAGTCAGTACCCAAATGCAGTTGCTGACACCCGTCCTCCATTGGTTTCTTAGAGCCGTTACCTTCCTCTGGTTGAGATGGAGGCAAGGGTTCCAAGGCCTGTACAGAGTTCTGGTTGATGGTGAACAAATTGGCTAGCGTGGCATACCGGGGCAGGTATACTTCTCTCTCCCCGATATTTATGATGCAGACGGGCACCCTCCCATGGCGTACATCGACCACCCCCTGTGCTGTCAATATGGTGGGCCTACTGTCTGAGTAGACGGGTTCTACCATTACTTGGTAGTCTCTACCTCTTAGACCAATAGCCGCCCGGCACCAAATCATCATCTCACTTTTGCCGCTTCATCAGTGCCCGGATCTCTTTTTGGAGGACACGCTGCTGGCTGGAACTGGCGTTCTTGGCAACCTCTTGCAAAATAAGAATCACCTCTGCAAGACAGTTTTCGATTACATTAGTACCTAGGGTTATTTTTGGGTGACTCTCGCGACGGTCAGTGTCCACAATGATCAGTCCTTGTGCCAGAAGTTCAACTTTACCGACCTTGATGGTCACCTCCTTAAATTCTATCTGTAGCACGGGCTGACCATTGCTGGCGATAATGTTCAGGTCGTCATCTGGGTAGCGGGTTATGTCCGAGTCATTCCAGTACCGCTTAAAGAGCACGTACGGGATGGTAGTCACGTGTGACCCAGTGTCTAGTAGGGCACTCATAGGAATGCCATCCAGTACCACAGGCAAGACCAGACGTCCCCCTACGTATTTGTCACGGCCAGTTCGATGGGCCTGATGATCTTTGGCGGGGGGTTGGCCCTCTACCCCAGGTTGTGCCCGTTTAAATGACAGTACCTTGCCATATGTCCGGGTTGATTGCAGCGGCGGCAGATGGGTCGTCCGTCCTCGTTGTATCTGTCGCTGGGTCTTCCTCTGGCCGGTGGGGTCCTCCTCAGTTGGTGCCACGGGACGTCCTCCGGTCCGGATGCCAGCTGGATCTTTCCTGGTGAAGAGACCTGTAAAGACTGCACAGTTCTGGTTAGCGCGGCAACGCTTTTAGTAAGCTCTTGGACCTGATGGTGCAGGTCTGTAGCCGGGTTATTGTTCAAAGCCTGCGCATCAGCTCCCACAGGCCCTGCAGACAAGGGCGCCGCGTCCTGGTGATAAGTGATAGTGGGGCGCCTGTGGGTCACAGCGCCACCTGGTGCCGGTTCTCGGAGCACCCGGATGGCTCTGTCCTTGAACTGTGCAAAGTCCAGGTCAGGGTCCTGTAAGGCCATTGCCCGCAACTGGGTTCGGTGGGCATTGCACAGTAGACCCTCAATAAATTGTTCGGTCAACAGCTTGTCTTCATTCCCCATGCTGTCAGGGTCCGCCTGCTTAATGGCCCTGAGGGCCTCTTGTAGGTTTAGAGCATAGTCTCTTATACTTTCGTGTGCCCGCTGTTTGCACCCGTAAAATCTGAGTTTTATTTCGGCTGAGGTTCGGGTATCAAATGTGTCTTTCAGCCGGGCGAGTATTTCTCTGACATCCTCTTCTTCCCAGGTGACCAGGACTGTACCTCCCTTTGGGCTGCCCCGATTAACTGGGCCACCAGGATGCTCACTTTTTGCTCTTCCGTGAGGGGGTATACCTGGAAGAGGCTATCCAGTCTTTCCCTAAAGTTACTTAGGGTATGTGACTCCCCTGAGTACTGGGGTAGCCAGGTTGCCCCCGGGATATAGGGCATGGTGAATGGCATGACCGCTGCAGCGGTTGCTCTGGAGGCCGGTGTGGCGGTGGAGCTCCCCTCGGTATCCAACATCCTTCTACCCCCCTAGTGGACCGTGGCCTACCTTGCGATGCTCTTCTTCCGTAGGCTGCGGCTCCGCAGTCAATCGTCGGGGTAGAGGACCTGGCGTCGCGCTCCGATGACGTCAGCGTCGCTCTTCCTCCCTTCCTGGACCTTGCGCAGCGTCAGTGCGTGGGGCGGAGCTTCGGATCTCCACGCCCCTCTTCTTCCCGCGCGGCGTCCTGAAGATGGCGGGAAGCAGCTGAGGATGGCGGGAAGACGGCTGAAGACGGCGGGAAACGACCCAAGATGGCGTCCGATGGCGGGAAACGACTCCGGACGGCGGGAAACTTCACCACAGGTAAGTAAAAAAGTCTTTTTTCAGGCGCGCAGTGCCTGGTGGTTGCGGGCACAAAATCCTGCCTACTACGCCAAAGTTGACTCGCCCCCTGGGCCGCGTGGGGAACCCGGAACCGGGCCTATGGTGGGATGCTGGGGGTGGTAGTCTCAGTGTGGCGGCGACCCAGTCCGTGGCTCAGGGCGGTCAAACCAGTGGCAGTCTTAGTGTAATAATAAATGTCCGACTACGCCACCCATGGATTGCGGTCAGTGGGGACCGCCGTTGCGCTGCAGACCGCTGAGGCTGATGTTGTAAGCGCAGCCAAGTATGGGATAAGTATTGCATCAGGGCAGCTAGTGTGGATGATGGGAGTGATGGTGTGAGCATCCCAGTACTAATGGTGCTGGTGCGGCGATGAAACACAGAGACGTGTGGTGCAGTTCAGGGTCTTTACTGATGGTATAATGCAGACCCTCCCGGGAGTACTTGTTAGCAGTAGAGGCCTGGTCAGTCTGTGAGCAAGCAGGATCTCCCCTGGCCAGGCGGAGTTGTAGGCCTCCCCGTCTATCTGCACTCTTTCCTGGCTACCTTGCTGTAAGCGGTTACAAGTAGCCCACGTCCCTGAGTATACCGTGTGGTGCTCACCCATATGGCTGGTGACTTGGGGCCTTCTGTTAGCCTCCGCTCCTGGATGGCGGCGCTGGTCCCTTCCTAGTGACTGAGCCTCCGGGCTTCTATAGCCAGAGGACCTGGAATCCCCTGCCGGCTGGTTTCTGCTGCTGGGTGTATATCAGTCCCCACAGCCTCGCACTCCGGTGTCCGGTTGTAGTGTCCTCAGCCAGGGCGAGCTCTGCTCAGCTCTAGCCCCTGGTCTTCAGCTACTGTTCCTACAGAGCTCCTGATGTATCTTTCCTTCTCCAGGCTCTGACTCACCTAATCCCGACCCAGACCCAGTTTATAAGGGCAGATTCCTCCCCTCCCAGGTCTGGGGGGGGCAGTGTTGCATGCTTAGGGCTCCTGACCAGAGAAACCTCCCACTTGCTCTCACACATAATATTTCTATTACTATGGCAACCAGACCCCTGGGGTGCCACATTTGCGTGGGGTGTCCATCAACCAGCCATCCTCCACTCCATCCATCTGGACCATCGAGCGTTGCACGGCACTCATCCGTGAACAAAACAGTTTTGAAGTCAGTCGTCATGTATTGTTTGGCCAACTGGAGCCGTTTCTGCTTGTGTGCAGTGGATAGAGGAGGTCGACAGGATGGCTTACGCACAGCTGCAAACCTCTGAAG
The DNA here is from genome assembly GCF_046119375.1 of Phyllobates terribilis. Lineage (NCBI taxonomy): Eukaryota > Metazoa > Chordata > Amphibia > Anura > Dendrobatidae > Phyllobates > Phyllobates terribilis. The sequence goes on along the minus strand of NW_027362772.1, from coordinate 191,583,972 downwards.
GACCCTGCATCTTGTTGTTCGGGGGATGTTGGAGGCACCAGCAGCTTCAAAAACTTGTCTGCTGCTATGATAAGGCTTTTTTGCCGCTGCTCTTTTAACCTGACGTAATTGCCTGTAGGAAAGAGTCCTCAATTTGCCCTTATCAGCACGCACACGTGTGTACTGTGAATCAGCTACATACTTCTTGATTGCCAAGACACTTCATCCTGATCATCGCACAATGTTGATTGTAATCATGCCTTGACCTAAACACTCCACAATTTGTTGCTTCTCAGCAGCCGACACATCCTTTTTCTTTCCCATTTTGGCAGAAAATGTAGGCTGCTTAATAATGTGGGACAGCCTTCTTAAGTAGTCTTGTCTTTCATTGGACACACCTGCCAAACTAATTAGCACAGGTGTCTGCAGTTGCTTACAGTGATATAAAGAGCCCTGACACACATCACCATCAATGAGTTTTAACTGACAAACAAATTCTTCCCTTATCACTCCTAAATACTTTTTGCATAATAATTTGGAACACAGTGTACATGTGCTTTTCCACAAAACACCAGTTGTTCACGTAGTGAATCTTACAGTTCTAACTTGCCAACCGTGGTCTGTATGGAGTTGTTCAATAAAGGTCCAAAAATTAAGATAACATAGACGGGAGAGGTCTCTATGAATAGGAATTCCTAAGTATTTGATACCCTGTGAGGGCCAGGCAAAGGGAAAGTTGGACTGGATGGAATCCTGTACGGATTTGGGGAGGGAGACATCGAGGGCCTCAGACTTCGCTGCATTGATTTTAAAATTTGACCATGTAACAAAGTGATCTATTTCAGCCATAACAGCAGTGATGGATATATGTGAATGAATGATATATACTAGGACATCATCAGCAAATGTAGAGCACTTGTACTCGGTGCCTCCCACCTCAATCCACCTAATATTGGGGTTATGGCGAATTGATGAGAGTAGGTGCTCCGTCACTAGGATGTATAAGAGAGGGGATAGAGGACATCCCTGCCTTGTCCCACTGGTGATTATGAAAGGTGATGAAAATGTTCTGACGCACCCCCTGGGCCTTGGGACACCCGGAGCCAGACCCTTTTTGGTGGATGCTGGTGGTTGTAGTCTCCGTGGCGGCGACCCGGTTCCGTCTCTCAGGGCGGTCAAACCAGTGGCGGAACTATTTATGGGGTTTTGATGTTTAAATGTCCAACTACGCCATCCGTAGATTGCGGTCAGAGTGAACCGCCGCTGCAGGGCAGACAGCTGAGGCTGGTGTTGTGGGTGCAGCAAAGCGTAGTATAACTCCCCACGGGAGGAGTATAGCCATAGGACAGTGTATGCGGAGGATGGGGGTGATGGTGCAGGGCAGCAACAGTAACGACACGGAGTCAGTGATGCAGTCCAGGGCCTTTACTCACAGTTCTTATTATCCAGACCACTTCTGCATGTAACGGCTGTCCACGTCGTACTGTGCTCACCAGGTGAGGGGCTCAACCAACTCCCAGATAACTTTGGAGTGCTTCACAGGACCCCCTTTGTGTGTCCTTTGTCTGGCCTTTCTTACCAACGCTTCTGTCCGGCTGCCTCGGGCCTCCTCTTGGTAAACTTTGGCGCCAGTTTCCCTGACCCTATGTGGTGCCTTCCTAGCGGGTGTAGCGAGGGGCTGCGCCACATAAAATGTCACAGCCTCCGGTTTCTAGCTGAGGGTCGTTTCCCGCCTCCACTAGTTTCGGGGACCGGTCTCCCCCTTTGGCCTGACCCCTCCACGCAGGTGGATTCGGGCGTGCGGTGGTGACTCGCCCGTCCGCACCCCTTGGATCCCTTCGTTCCTCGTTTCTGGAGCCTTCTCCGCTCCTCTTCCTTCCTTCTCCCTCTTCCAGGCCTGAGCCTCTGTTACTAGGCCCGCCTCCGGAGCAAAGCTCATGCAGAGCCCCTGCTCCCTGTCACTTCTGCTCAGACGTCTCTGCACTGAACTAAGATGGTGCCCACCTTTTATACTCCCTTCTCAATGCACCCAGGAACTGCTTCCTCCCTGCTCCTGCACTACAGGGTACCCCTTCCTCGGTGTTCCCTCCCCCCACTCCAGCCAGGGACAGGGACTGTCGTGCCCATCTCAGGGGCATATGGGTCGCCCTGCCCCACGGCAATGTGGTGTAATGCATGCAGGTGTCGGGGTCCTGATCCACACTCCATCCTTACCTGAGAGTGAGATATCACACCTCTGGGTGAGGTGCAATACCTCTGTAGCAACCGAGCCCTCGGGGTGCTACAGTTCCATTTATCTTCAGCCTAGGTGACGTATTGCGATACAGGGCCGTGATTTTGGCTATAAAAGGGTCCCCTAGACCCCTACCCCAAGCTTTTTAAGAAAATAATATATGGCGTGCCAGGGGACTCTATGGAATGCTTTCTCAGCATCCAACGAGAGTATCTCATTACAAATTTTTAACTGCATCTAGCCCAGGAAATACTTTGTGCCAAGTAGCAGTGTCTGCTAGTCAGAGGATTATTCCAGCTGTTAAGCAAGCTACACCACCTGTAGTTTGGACACTTAATTTTTTCAAAGGAAATGCTTCGGGACCCCGGGATACTCAGTGAAGAGCATCGGGAGGCACCCAAGGCATAGGGGCTGGGACTGGTGGTAGGACACCTTGCGGTGGACCGCCGAGCTCGATCCTTATAAAAGCTCTTTAACTGCAGCAGCTTTAGTGGACGCTACTGGAGCTGGAATTGCGCGGCTGCTGGCATGAGACTTGCCCTCCAATAGATCCTTGTAAAAGGATTTAAAGTGTATTCATTCAAATTAGAGAGACAATTTAAATTAAAAAGCTTAGAGCTGCCTCCACCACAGGGGAGCTCGCTCGACCCACCAGCGGACAGGCACCAGTATTGGCAGAGGGGGGCTGGCCTTCAGGGTCCACCGCGGCTCTGGCACAAACCCGGCGACACGGAGGTCGCACGGGCAGGAACGGACTGGCCGTGTCGGCTTCTCACTTTTTGGATTTTAGAAGGGCATGACATGCCTATATCTGTGTCTCCCCCTCCTTTTACTCCTCCACCTCTTTTCTTTTCGCATGACTATATGTACTTGTCACTTTTCCATGTGTTAGTTATGTCTTCTGAGCAGTTTGTCAGCTTTTGGACACCTTTGAAGGTGTTTTCTATGTGTTTCTATGTGTTTTTGTTTGCCTGTCATTGGTTTTAACGGTGTTCGACGGTGTTCGACGAACTGTTCGACGAACAGTTCGGCGAACACAAGGGTGTTCGACGAACCGAACCGAACTCGAACACTACAGGGGTGGCTCAACACTAGTCATCACACGTGATCCCATATTACTGTGGTAATAATACAGATATTTTGTGGAGTGTGCCAAATATACTCCATTTCAACTCTGCCAGCTGCATGTTGTTGAACCTATACCTATACTAATACCACACTACAAGGCCACTGCCTAAACAGTGATCATAACTAGTGATGAGCGTGCACTAAAATGCTCGGGTACTCGTTGCTCGGGTCGAGCAAATTGGAATACTCCGGTGCTCGACCCGAGCAATGAGCCCAATGTAAATCTATGGGAAACTCGAGCATTTTTCAGGCGGCTCCCCCCCGGCGGTCTGCAGAGGGCCTAAAAATTGCCCAAATCAATGGGAACAGTGCTCAAATGACATGGGAACAGCATGGGGAAGACCCCAGGAAGCATTTCTGACTCCCAGGTCACTGCAGTCAACAACATTGTCAGAGTATTATGCCACTTTTACAGACTCACAATAAAACATACAAAAACGAAACAAAAATAGATTTTCTTGGGAAATATGTTAAGGAACATCCTTTCCAGGGTAATGACTTGTACATAAGGCAAAATAAATAACCAAAAACAAAAATACTCCTCCACACCTTGGGATATGTTCACACGTAGCGTTTTTAATGCGTTTTTGCACTTTTGCATTACTTTCAACCAAGACAAATGCATTCACTGGGAAATGTCATTTTGACATTTTACAACCTTATCTGGGAATGTGGTGTGTGACACATCATCAGACACATGCATACAGTGCTGAAAAGACAAGGGAACAGTATGAGGAAGACCTCTGGAAGCATTTCTGACTCCCAGGTCACTGCCTAAAAGTGTGCACATCATAAGTGATCCTTGGCGCATGCAAAGCTGCCTCCCGCCATGCACCTGTCATTGCGGACTTGCAACAATCACCGTCCACGTCCTTGTCCCAGTGCAGCGTTCAGTTGTCACTACCCCATTCCTTGGAATGCAAGCGCAAGTATGCAGCCAGTCACCCACCCTCCCACAGGCTGCAATACCATCCTGCCAAATTTTTGACAGCTGCTTGCACTTGAAATGTGGCCTTTTTGGCTCATGCAGACGGAAGCTGTCCACAATCTTATGGCGGCGGTGACCGGGTATCCATACTCGGTCCCTAGCCGCCACCATTTCTCCCGGTATCGTCTCCGCCTTCCACAAGCACGGGTCCCACAACATTACCCGTGCCCTCCCCAGTGCACTTACTGGGAAGGACCGCCTAACCACAAACACGTGGACAGGTGAATGTGGCCAGGGACGGTACGGAGCCAGTCCACAGCTTTTTATGCTGAGTTGTATTTCACTACAGCCATATTCTTTAGCTTTGTGAAAGTACTTGGGAAACCATATCTACCCAGCTGTCATTTCTCCCAGGAAGTCCTCTAAAGCTGCTTTCACTTGAAATGTGGCCTTTTAGGCTTGTGGAGGCGGAAGCTTTTCATAACCCCCTGCCGGCGGCGGCCGGTGCAAATACTTGGTGCCCAGCCGCCACTATTTCTCACGGTATCGTCTCCACCTTCCACAAGCACGAGTCCCACCACATTACCCGTGCCCTCCCCAGTGCACATACTGGGAAGGACCACCTAACCACAAACACGTGGACAGTTGAATGTGGCCAGGGACGGTACGGAGCCAGTCCACAGCTGTTTTTGCTGAGTTGTATTTAGCTCTTTGAAAGGACTGGCATAGGGGTAAACTGTATCTACTCTGGGTGTAATTTCTCCCAGGAAGTCCTCTAATGCAGCTTGTTGCAGAAGCAATGGCAGCCCGTCCAACATCAACTCACACTTGTCGGTGGTTCTTTGACACACACACACATCTTTCTTTGCGCATTTAATTTCATGACTACAGAGTTGGGCAATGGCCTAATCTGCAATGCGGTTTGAGAAATAACATGCATAAGCACGTCCCATCCGCATTAAAAAAGCAGCTATAGAGTGTCGGGGAAACTTCCCCCACACTTTTCTTAGCCAGGGTTGCTTCTCGGCAGGGTGTGAAGGGCCCACCAAAGAACCGGAGACTCCTCCGGTGGGCCTTGGCTTCTCCTTCAGGAGAGTTCATAGTGCCGAGGTGAGGCCATGATGATGATGATAGAGGCCACAATCTGCTTAGTTTACTGTTACTTGGAATGCAAGCGCAAATATGCAGCCACACACCCACCCACAGGCCGCAATACTAAACTGACAGATTTCTGGGCAGCTTCTTGCACTTGAAATATGGCATTTTAGACTCGTGGAGGCAGAAGCTTTTCACAACCTCATGCCAGCAGCGGCCGGATGTCCATACTCGGTCCCCAACCGCCACTATTTTTCCCGGTATCGTCTCCGCCTTCCACAAGCAAGGGTCTCACAACATTACCCATGCACTCCCCAGTACACTTACTGGGAAGGACCACCTAACCACAAACACGTGGACAGGTGAATGTGGCCAGGGACAGTACGGAGCCAGTCCACAGCTTTATTTGCTGAGTTGTATTTCACCACAGCCATATTCTTTAGCTTGGTGACAGGACTTGGGAAACCATATCAACCCAGCTGTCATTACTCCCAGGAAGTCCTCTAAAGCTGCTTTCAATTGATATGTAGCCTTTTAGGCTCGTGGATGCGGAAGCTTTTCATAACCTCATGCCAGCGGCTGCCGTGTGTCAATACTCGGTTCCCAGCCACCACTATTTCTCCCGGTATCATCTTCGCCTTCCACAAGCACAGGTCCCACAACATTACCCGTGCCCTCCCCAGTGCTCTTACTGGGAAGGACCGCCTAACCACAAACACGTGGACAGGTGAATGTGGCCGGGGATGGTACGGAGCCAGTCTATAGCTTTTTTTTCTGAGTTGTATTTAGCTCGGTGAAAGGACCTGCATAGAGGGAAACCGTATCTACTCTGGGTGTAATTTCTCCCAGGAAGTCCTCTAATGCAGCTTGTTGCAGAAGCAATGGCAACCTGTCCAACATCAACTCGCACTTGTCGGTGGTTCTTTGACACACACACATCTTTCTTTGCGCATTTAATTTCATGACTACAGAGTTGGGCAATGGCCTGATCTGCAATGCGGTTTGAGAAATAACATGCATAAGCACGTCCGATCTGCATTAAAAAAGCAGCCATAGAGTGTCCGGGAAACTTCCCCCACACTTTTCTTAGCCAGGGCTGCTTCTCAGCAGGGTTGGAAGGGCCCACCAGAGAACCGGAGACTCCTCTGGTGGGCCTTGGCTTCTTCTTCAGGAGAGTTCATAGTGCTGAGGTGAGGCCATGATGATGACAGAGGCCAAAATCTTCTTAGTTTTCTGTTACTTGGAATGCAAGCGCAAGTATGCAGCCACACACCCACCCACCCACAGGCCGCAATACTAAACTGCCAGATTTCTGGGCAGCTGCTTGCACTTGAAATATGGCCTTTTAGGCTCGTGGAGGCGGAAGCTTTCACAACCTCATGCCAGCACCGGCCGGGGGTCCATACTCGGTCCCCAGCCATCACTATTTTTCCCGGTATCGTCTCCGCCTTCCACAAGCACGGGTCCCACAACATTACCCGTGCACTCCCCATACACTTACTGGGAAGGACCACCTAACTACAAGCACTTGGACAGGTGAATGTGGCCAGGGACAGTACGGAGCCAGTCCACGGCTTTTTTTGCTGAGTTGTATTTCACCACAGCCATATTCTTTAGCTTGGTGACAGGACTTGGGAAACCATATCTACCCAGCAGTCATTTCTCTACCCAGAGTTGGGCAATGGCCTGATCTGCAATGCGGTTTGAGAAATAACATGCATAAGCACATCCGATCCGCATTAAATAAGCAGCCAAAGAGTGTCCGGGAACCTTCCCACACACTTTTCTTAGCCAGGACTGCTTCTCGGCAGGGTTGGACAGTCCCACCAGAGAATCCTCTGGTGTGCCTTGGCTTCTACCTCAGGACAGTACATGATAGCGCTAACTTTGCAGCTGCTATGGGGCTCTTAGGCGGGGGAGAAAGGTGAGCCCTCAGAATCAAATCCTCTGGTGGGCACAATGTTTTTCAATCTGAAACAGCTTCTCAGGGGAAGTTGTATTTCACCACAGCCATATTCTTTAGCTTGGTGAAAGGACTGGCATAGAGGGAAACCATATCTACTCTGGCTGTCATTTCTCCATCACCAGGTTCCGCCCATTGTCACACACGACCGTGCCTGGCAATATGTTCAGCGGTGAGAGCCACAGATCAGGCTGCTGTGTTACAGCTTTCAACAACTCTGCAGCACTGGTTGGTTTGTCACCTAAGCATTAAGCATGTTATCTTCAGCACAGCCTGTTGACGCTTGGCCAAGGCAGTGCTGCAGAGCTGTCAGATTGTGACTGATGTGGTCATTTCGGAGATTGAGGAGGAGGTGCAGGAGCTGAACAATGTGATTGCATTGAGGTTAAATTGGTGACGCTGTTTTTTTATACAAAAAAAAAGATCCTATTGTTTTGGGGTTTTTTTACGTTATTTTTTAAGACAAATGCATTCACCGGGAAATGTAATTTTAACATTTTACAACCTCATCTGGCACTGTGGTCTGTGACACATCATGAGACACATCCTATTTTATTTATGATGGAGGGACTCTGAAAGTCATAAAGCCTATTTTTTTAGGGCCATCAGACGGCCCTTACTATTCTTAATAGGCCAGTAGTCGGCCCTCGCTATTGTTAGAGAGCCATCAGCCGGCTATGCTTTGTTGTTCTCATTATTAACAAGTGGGTCTCCTATACTGTTATTTCGTATCCAGTGACAGCAAGAGCTGCCAAAAATTTGGACGCAACCCAATACCCCTTTGAAGGTAAGGGGTATAAGTTCCCATTATAAAGGAGCGGGTCTCCTATAGTGGTAATGCCCATGCTGTGACTGCAAGGGCTGCCAAAATTTGGGAAAAACCCCACTAAGTATTTAAAGACACATAGACCAGGGCCACAGCAATGACAAATTCCTATTAAAAAGGAGAGGGTTTGATATACAGTTATAGGGTATGCAGTGAGTCCAACGGCTGACCAATTTTAGGAAAAACCTCGCTAAGAATTTAAAGACAAATAGAGCAGGGCCACAGTAACGACAAATTCCCATTAGAAAGGAGAGAATCTGCTATACAGTTATAGGGTATGCAGTGAGTCCAACGGCTGAGCAATTTTAGGAAAAACCCCACTAAGAATTTAAAGACACATAGAGGAGTGTCACAGTAACAAGTACAACATATTCCCATTAGAAAGGAGAGGGTCTGCTATACAGTTATAGGGTATGCAGTGAGTCCAATGGCTGACCAATTTTAGAAAAAAAAACACTAAGAATTTAAAGACACATAGTGCAGGGCCACAGTAACAAGTAAGACATGTTCCCATTAGAAAGGAGAGGGTCTTCTGTAAAGTTATAGGCTATGCAATGAGTCCAACGGCTGACCAATTTTAGGAACGGGTCTCCTATAGTGGTAATGCCCATGCTGTGACTGCAAGGGCTGCCAAAATTTGGGAAAAACCCCACTAAGTATTTAAAGACACATAGACCAGGGCCACAGCAACGACAAATTCCTATTAGAAAGGAGAGGGTCTGCTATACAGTTATAGGGTATGCAGTGAGTCCAACGGCTGACCAATTTTAAGAAAAACCCCACTAAGAATTTAAAGACACATAGAGCAGGGCCACAGTAACGACAAATTCCCATTAGAAGGGAGAGAGTCTGTTATACAGTTATAAGGTATGCAGTGAGTCCAACGGCTGACCAATTTTAAGAAAAACTCCACTAAGAATTTAAAGACACATAGAGCAGGGCCACAGTAACGACAAATTCTCATTACAAAGGAGACGGTCTCCCATTTCGTTAGCCTATGCAGTGAATGCAAGGGCTGCCAAAAATTGGGCGGCACTACAATGCCCCTTGGAAGAGACATAGAGGACCTCTTAAAAGAATGTTCCCATTAGAAAGGAGCGGGTCTCCTATACTTGGAATGCCCATGCACTAAGTGTATGGGCTGACAAAAATTTACCCCTGGGGGGTATACATGAACATACTGTATAATTTATTTTTTTTACGGGCATCATAAACACACTTTAAAAAAATTATGTGGGCGTTGCATCACGGACCATGGTCACCCTGGTAATATGGTGGTGGAGGATGAGGAGAAGGACAAGAGCAAATAGTCAAAATCAGGAAGCGTATACACATGTGTGGGTGTGAAGAGGTGCATGGGAATACACCTCCCAAAAAAAGACACTGAATTTGAATTCATGTTAAGCAGCTATCATTCGGTGGTGTTGAGAAGTCTGACCCAATCCAGCCCTTGTTCATTTTTATAAGAGTCAGCCTGTCAACATTTTAAGTTGACAGGTGGATGAGCTTATCAGTTAGAATTCCACCAGCGGCACAAAAACCCGCTCTGAGAAAACGCTAGCGGCAGGGCAGCCCAGGACCTCCAAGGCGTAGAGAGCAAGTTCATTCTACGTATCCAGCTTGGATGCCCAATAATTATAAGGCACAAAGGAATCACGGAGGACGTTGGTACGGTCGGCAAGGTACTCTCTCAGCATCTTCCCAAACTTTGCACTCCTTGTGAGAGTACCCCGCACTTCAAGGCCTGGGCGATGGGAGGGTCTGAGAAAACTGTCCCAGAACTTTGACAGTGTTCCCCTGTCTCTGCTGGATTGCATTTGTGTCTCTCTCGCCTGTACTCATTGGTTGTCCAATGAACTGTGACCTCTGCCGCCAGCGTTTTCAGATGGGAGTTTTTTTAATAGTTCCGCAACAAGGGCCTTCTGGTACTGCCCCATTTTTGTAGACCTGTCTGCCTCAGGAAAAAGAGATATAAAGGTCTCCTTGTAGCATGGGTCTAGAAGTGTCACCAACCAGTAATGACTGTCACCCAAAAATTTGAGAATGCGAGGGTCATGGGAAAGGCATCGTAACATATACTCAGCCATGCGTGCCAAACTGCTACCAGGCAACACTTCTGTGTCCTCACCAAGAGGATGACTGACCATGCTGTCCTCCTCCTCCTCTCTGTCTTCTGGCCATCCACGCTGAACAGACGGTATGACAGTTGTGCAGGTAGTACCATCTATAGCGCAGGAAACTAGCTCCTGTTCATCCTCCTCCTCCTCCTCTTCCTCATTGTTACCCAATCCATGTTGGGATGAGATGAGGCTGGGCTGTGAGTAATCACCTTGTATGGCTCCTTGCTCCATCTCTTCGTGCTATGCCTGCAATGCATCCTCTTTGATTGTGAGCAGAGAGCATTTCAGAAGACAGAGAAGCGGGATGGTGACTCTAATTATGAAGTCATCGCCGCTCACCATCTTGGTGGAGTCCTCAAAGTTTTGGAGGATGGTACATAAGTCTGACATCCATGTCCACTCCTGAGGTCTTATGTGTGGAGTCTGAACTGAATTCCAACGGCCTTGTTGATGCTGATACTCAACAACTGCCCTCTTCTGCTCACAAATCCTTCCCAACATCTGCAGTGTAGAGTTCCAACACATGGGGATATCACATGCCAGTCTGTGAGTTGGAAGCTGCAAACGCTGCTGAAACACGGCAAGGGCGGCAGAAGCTGTAGGTGACTTTCTAAAATGGGTACACAGGCGGCATACTTTAACAAGCAGATCCGGCAGCTCCGGGTAGGATTTGAGAAACAGCTGAACCACAAGGTTAGGCATATGGACCATGCATGGTACGTGTGTGAGCTCGCCTCACCTCAGAGCCGCCACCAGGTTCCGGCCATTGTCACACACAACCATGCCTGGCTGTAGGTTCAGCGGTGTGAGCCACAGACCTGCCTGCTCTTTCAAAGCTGTCCAAAACTCTACAGCATTGTGCGGTTTGTCACCTAAGCATATTAACTTCAGCAAAGCCTGTTGCCGATTGGCCGAGGCAGTGCTGCAGTGCTTCCAGCTTGTGACTGATGTGGTCATTTTGGAGATGGAGGCTGAAGAGGAGGAGGAGGCTGAGGAGGATGAGGTGCAGAAGCTGTAGACTGTGGGGGTAACCCTATTTGACCTAGGGCCCGCAATCCTTGGCGTCGGGAGGAAGTGTTCCGTCCCAAGGTCCGACTGGGTCCCGGCTTCCACTATGTTAACCCAGTGTGCTGTCAGCGAGATGTACCCTGCCTGCCCACAAGCACTTGTCCACGCATCCGTGGTTAGGTGGACTTTCCCGGTAACTGCGTTGTTGAGGGCATGTCTAATGTTTTAGGACACGTGCTTGTGTAATGCGGGGACGGCACACCGGGAGAAATTGTGGCGGCTGGGGACCGAGTACCGAGTGTTGGCCACCGCCATCAGGTTGCGGAATGCTTCCGTCTCCACGAGCTTAAAAGGCAATATTTCGTGTGCAAGCAGTCATGAAATGTTGGAATTTAGTACTGTGGCCTGTGGGGCGCTGGCTGCGTATTTGTGCTTGCGCTCCATGGACTGGGGTATGGACAACTGAACGCTGCGCTGGGACAAGGACGTGGACGTGCTTCCTGATGCTGCTACTTGAGCGTGTGCAACGACAGGTGCAGGGCAGGAGGCATCTTCGCATGCATAATGGACAGGGTATTGGCTTGCATGCACAACAGCGGAAGAAGCTATGGTGCCACCCGCAGACACTGTTCCTGGACCCTGGGGTTCGGCCCACAAAGTCAGGTGCTTTGTTGCCATGTGCTTGATCATGCTGGTGGTGGTCAGGCTGTTCGTTTTGCCACCCCTGCTGATGCTGGCCTGGCAGGTGGTGCAAATGGCCTTTTTGGTATTATCGGCAGAGTCTTTAAAAAACAACCAGACTGGGGAAGACCTAACAGTTGTACCGGCAACTTCCTTTGTGTTGGTGTTACGGGGAATGGTTGCCTGCCTTTTTTCTGCGGCCACAACATTGCTTCTTCCTGCCTGTTGGGGTGCTCTGCCTCCCTCCCCCTCTGTGCTGCTGTCCTCGCTCTGCATGTCCTCCTGTCAGGTTGGGTCAGTTACTACCACCCCTGGCAAAAATTATGGAATTACCGGGCTCGGAGGATGTTCATTCAGTTGTTTAATGTTGTTGAAAAAAAGCAGATCACAGACATGGCACAAAACTAAAGTCATTTCAAATGGCAACTTTAGGGCTTTAACCACTTCGCACCAGAGCCTGTTTTTGCCTTCGTGACCGGGCCAATTTTTTCAATTCTGACCACTGTCACTTTATGAAGTAATTACTCTGGAACGCTTCAACGGATTCCCCTGATTCTGAGATGGTTTTTTCGTGACATATTGTACTTCAGGATAGTGGTAAAATTTCTTCAATATCACTTGCGTTTATTTGTGAAAAAATCGGAAATTTGGCGAAAATTTAGAAAATTTTGCAATTTTTAAACTTTGAATTTTCATGCCCTTAAATCAGAGAGATATGTCACACAAAATAGTTAATAAATAACATTTCCCACAAGTATATTTTACATCAGCACAATTTTGGAACCAAAATTTTTATTTGTTAGGGAGCTATAAGGGTTAAAAGTTGACCAGCGATTTCTCATTTTTCCAACAAAATTTCCAAAACATTTTTTTAGGGACCACATCATAATTGAAGTCACTTTGAGGGGTCTTTATGACAGAAAATACCCAAAAGTGACACCATTCTAAAAACTGCACCCCTGAAGGTGCGCAAAACCACATTTAATAACTTTATTAACCCTTCAGGTGCTTCACAGGAATTTTTGGAATGTTGAAGAAAAAAATTAACATTTAACTTTTTTCACAAAAATGTTATTTTAGACCCAATTTTTTTTATTTTCACAGGGGTAACAGGAAAAAATGTACCCCAAAATTTTTTGTGCAATTTCTCTTGAGTGCGCTGATACCCCATATGTGAGGGAAAACCACTGTTTGGGCGCACTGCAGGGTTCGGAAGGGAAGGAGTGCCATTTGACTTTTTGAATGTAAAATTTGTTTGAATAATTAGCGGACACCATGTTGCATTTGGGGAGCCCCTGATGTTCCTAAACAGTGGAAACCCCCCACAAGTGACACCATTTTGGAAACTAGACCCCTTAGGGAACTTATCTAGATGTGTGGTGACCACCTTGAACCCCAAGGTGCTTCACAGAAGTTTATAATATTGAGCTGTAAAAATAAAATTTTCACATTTTTCCAACAAAAACGTTTTTCATCCCTTAATTTTGCATTATCATAAGGGTAATAGGATAAATTTCCCCATGAGGTTTGTTGTGAAATTTCTCCTGAACACGCTGATACCCCATATGTGGAGGCAAACCACTGTTTGGGCGCACGGCAGGGTTCGGAAGGGAAGGAGTGCCATTTGACTTTTTGAATGTAAAATTTGTTTGAATAATTAGCAGACGCCATGTTGCATTTGGGGAGCCCCTAATGTTCCTAAACAGTGGAAACCCCCCACAAGTGACACCATTTTGGAAACTAGACCCCTTTGGGAACTTATCTATATATGTGGTGAGCACCTTGAACCCCAAGGTGCTTCACAGAAGTTTATAATATTGAGCTGTAAAAATAAAATTTTCACATTTTTCCCACAAAAAATGTTTTTCATTCCCTAATTTTGCATTATCATAAGGGTAACAGGATAAATTGCACCATGAAATTTGTTGTGCAATTTCTCCTGAGTACGCCGATACCCCATATGTTGGGGAAAACCACTGCTTTGGTGTACGGCAGGGTTCGGAAGAGAAAGGAGCGCTATGTTGGCTGGGATAGGTTGCAGACACCATGTCACATTTGAAGAGTCGCTGACATGCCGAAACAGCAGAAACCCCCACAAGTGACCCCATTTTGTAAACTACACCTCTCAAGGAATTCATCTAGGGAAGTAGTCAGTATTTTTTAATTTTTAAATTTATACCATTGGGCAGTGAAAAAAGCATAATTATATTTTTACCACAAAAAAATGTTTTACCCTCAGATTTTACATTTTCACACAGGGCAATGGGTAAAAATGGTGCTGAAATGTGTCACACAATTTCTTCTAAAAGAGTCAATACCCCATATGTGGCTGTATCGTACCGCTTAGCCATACGGCGAGATCTGGGGGGGACGGAGTGCTATTTGACAATTGGAGAACAAATTATTGTAGAATAGGCATTTGGATTTGGGAGCACAAAATTTTCTGAATTTCTTTTGGGGGGCAAGGGCCATTTCTCTTTTCCAGAGCCTTTCTGCTACCAGTAACTTGGAAGTCCCTTATATTTTTAACAGATGACGGACCTGAGTGGGGACTAGCTTTTTTTGAGGACTGAGTTGAAGCTTTTATTGGGAACATTTTACGTAACATTTATCCGGCGCTCTAGGCTGAGCACTTACATCGGGGTTTCCATCTAAATTTCCAAGTGATGTAATTCAGATGAAACCCCTGCAGGATCCATTCACTGCAATGAGGCAGCAGAGTTACTCTGGACTCCGTCTGGCCTCTGTTTAGCGGTGTCCTTTTTTTCAGAAGTGCACAAAACTGTGGCCAACCACACTTTTATGCACGCCTAAAACAAATGACACCGTGGGATCCCAGGCTAGACGGCGTCCACAGTGGTCTATATCTGCCTCATTACAGGGAATATTCCGTCATGGGTTCCGGCTGAATCATGTATTTCAGAGATTTACACGGAAACTCTGGCGTAAGTGCTCAGCACAGAGCGCAGGATAAATGTGAGCAGAGCCTTACTGCGATCTTTGGGAGACATAATAAACAAATCAGTAGCAGGTGAAGAATTGGTTTTATTTATTTTTTTATGCCGTTCCTCGTGTGATATAACTGATTAGATTACTTTATTCTTTGGGTCGGTGCGATTACAGAGATACCAGATTTATGTCGGGTTTTTATGACTGACAGCTGTCACACAAATAAGAGACGCTTTTTTTTTGCAAAATCTAGTTTTTGCATCGCCATATTTTGAGAGCTATAATTTTTCCATATTTCGGCCGACAGAGTCAAGTGATGGCTTGTTTTTTGCGGGACAAATTGACATTTTTATTGGTACCATTTTTGGGTTAGTGACATTTTTTGATCGCTTTCTATTCTGTTATTTGGGAGGTAAAATTAACAAAAACCAACAATTCAGGAATTGTTTTTTGAGGTTTTTTTTTATGCCGTTCTGCGTGTGGTAAAAGTGATCAGGCAGCGTTATTCTTCGGGTCAGTACGTTTACAGCGATATTACACTTACTGTATATTTTTTTTATGTTTTGGCGCTTTTACACAATAAAACAATTTTATAGAAAAAATATTTTTTTTGCATTGCTTTATTCTGAGCGCTATAACTTTTTTATTTTTTGGCTGATGGAGCTGGATTGCAGCTTTTTTTTTGCGGAACATGATGACGTTTTCAGCGGTACCATTTTTATTTCCATTTTGCTTTTTGATCACATTTTTTTCCACTTTTTGTTTGGCGATATGAGGAAAAAGCATAGTTTTTTGCTCCGTTTTTTATTTATTTTTATTACGGTGTGCACAGAAGGAGTTAATTAGTGTGACAGTTTTATAGCTTGGGTTGTTTCGGACGCGGCAATACCAAATATGTGTACTTTTTTTATTTTTGCATAAATATACGGATTTATCGGTTTAATATTTTATTTATTTATTTTAATTAATTAATTAATTTATTTTTTTAACAGTTTCAAAACATTTTTTTTTACTTTTTTTTTACATTTTTACTTAGTCCCTGTATGGGACAATAATTTTTATTTTTCTGATCGCTGATCTCATGTAATGTAATAGACATATATTACATTACATGAGATCTTCACACAGTCAGTGTGTCCTGCCAGGCTTCAGCTGCAGGCTGACTCTGGCAGGACACCATATATGGCAGAGCTGGAGGCGGTCATGTGACCTCCAGCTGCCATAGCAACCCAAGGTCCTGGAAGGTATCAGGGGTCTTCGGAGAGGTAAGTATACCACCCCCTCTCCTCCTGCTGTCTTCTATATGCCGCGATCACTATAGATCGCGGCATATAGAAGACAGCAAAGGGTTAACATCACTGGGACCTGATCCAATCAGGTCCCGATGATGTTCCCTGTCAGAGCTATCGCTCTGCACCGCTCTCGCAGCACTTGCAGGACCCTGGGGGTCCTGAGCGCTGCGAGACCACCCACCGTTTTTAAACATCCGCGCTGCACAGAGCCCAGGCAGCGCGGACGTTTATGTACAGTGGGCGGTCGGGAAGCGGTTAAGAAACAGTAAATGAAATCAAAATTAAAAATATGGTACTCAGTAAGGGTAATTTTTTTCAGACCCCTACTGAGTACCACATTTTTAATCTTGATTTCTTTGATAATCCTCTCCTTTGTTTCAATTGACATCTCTCGTGTTGGAGCCATGATTCATGTCAGTCCACTTGGTGCAACAGCTCTTCAAGGTGTGATCATTCCTTTGAGATGCAGACTAACAAGCAGATCTAATTTGATGCAGGTGTTAATTTTGGAAATGAAAATTTACAGGGTGATTCCATAATTTTTTCCTCAGAATTGAGTGATTATATCATTTTTTCCCTCTGCTTGGTCTGAAAAAAATTACCCTTACTGAGTACCACATTTTTAATCTTGATTTCTTTTAGTGTTTCTTAAAGCCTTTACTTGAAATGACTTTAGTTTTGTGCCATGTCTGTGCTCTGCTTTTTTTCAACAACATTAAACAACTGAATGAACATCCTCCGAGCCCTGTGATTCCATAATTTTTGCCAGGGGTTGTATATCATCCACAACCTCGTCTTCCCCTTCCGCACTCTGGTCCTCCTCCTGACTTTCTGGCAATTGTGTCTCATCATCGTCCATTTCTTGGGACACTTTCCCACCGTCTCCTTTGTGTGACCGTGGGTGCTCAAATATTTGGGCATCGCTACATGCGATCTCCTCTTGCCCCGCTTCAAGTGGACCAGGCCAGAGGCCCGAATTTATAAATGGAAAAGTGAATTGCTCTTCTGAGTGTCCAAGTGTGGGATCAGTTGTCTCTGGGTACTCGGCATGGTGGGAGGAAAGAGGATCAGGGTGAGAAATATGCGGTCCAGACTCACGGCTACTGAGACTTGACCGTGTGGAAGACAGGATGGTGGTGGTGGTGGTGGTGGCTAAGTGACTAGAAGCATTATCTGCTATGCAACCAATAACCTTTTTACACTGCTCTATGTTCAATAGTAGTGTTCTGCGGTCCCTTATTAATTGGGACAGGAAGGTCGAGCGAGAAGATGTGGGTTTTTGTTGTGGCACAATTTCAGCTTGCCCACGGACTCGGCCTCTGCATGCACTATCACCATCACGTCCAGTTCCCCGTCACTTGCCACGTGCCTTGCCCATTTTAAATGGAGTACAATATCTTCCACGCTCACTACAAATGGCTGAATTTGGAGCGAACTTATATGTGATCCGTGTGACAGACAAACCACAGTTTTAAATAGCTGGCCTGTAGGTATCTATTTTTAACAGCGCCGACCTCGTGTCAATAAGTTCACTGACACACTGCAACCAAATTTAAATGGAGGCCATAAATGGCAATATTTATAGTGCAATTATATATGATCTGTGTGACGGATAAACCACAGTTTTAAATAGCTGGATTTTTAGCGCTGTTTTATGAAAAGGACCTGGCTTTATTCTGCTGTGCCAACAACCAACTGTGCAGATAAACGGTGTTCTGTGCTTTTTAAGAAAATAATCAGAATTAAGATTAAAAAAAAATTATTCATGGCCCCTGATACCTGTGCCTATTTCAACAAATATCTGTAAAAGCACCAGCAGACAGTCTGCTATATACCCTACCTGCCTGCCTAGCACTGATATCTCTGCAGCTGGATTAGTCCTCAGAAGGACTGTTAGTTGAGATGGATATGTGTCTCTAATATAGTCTGGTATACCTACACTAACTAGAAACAAGCAAATCTCTCCCTAGCTCAGCAGCAGCTCTCACTACACTGTCTGATTCCGGAGTGACTGTGACGAGCATGGTGGTGCCAGGTCTGTAGAGAGCCGTTGACCCTGTGCAGTCAGCCACTCACTGTAATGCCCAGCCAACATGGCTGCGGCATTACAGTGTGTGGCAGACAATCCCTGCATGTTGATTGGCTCTCTAAAGAGCACCAAACATGCAGGGAGTGGACCCTAGCTCCCGCCGAGCAACCCTGGAAATACTCGGCGAGCGATTATTCAAGTCGGCTGTGATAAGGCCCTAGAGTATGGCCAGCCAGCAGGCTGGAACAGTTCGTCCTGTGAGGTTGTCACAGACAGGGAGCAAACAGCTACGGAAGAGGAGGAGCATGCCATGGAGGGTGGGACAGTCCCAGGAGAGGTATGGCTCTCAGGTAAGGCCGCAGGGCAGGGTTCCCCCACAATCGGGATGTCTGAGGGCCAGAGTAGTCCGTTTAGACCAGAGGCTTGGTCAGAAGCGGAGGAGAAGTGGGTGATACCCATGGTCAAAGCGGCCGTGGCTGCTCTCACGCACAGTGGTGGCACCAGGCCCATCGGGAGTCCGACGGCTTCTCCCCTTCCGACCAAGTAGCTGCCGGGTCAGACAGAGGCCAGGAGACAGGTCCCGGGAAATTGACAGAAGACGTGGCCGTTTCGTCTATTCTGGCCAAGTCCAGTCAGGGGTTTCAGCGTTAGAGACTGATGACAGCCTGAAAGCTCTTAAGGAGCTCGGACTCGGACCTCGAGCAGGTGATCTGGGACCAAGGGCGGCTGTACCGGGTAACGGTCCAGCGAGGTTAACCGGAGGTGTGGCCCAGGGACCAACAGTTAGTGGTACCCTATCCGTTCAGGGTGGAGTTGTTGAAGATGGAGCACAAGATTCCGATGGCCGAACATTTAGGGATCCATAAGACCAAGGCCAGGTTAGCCCAGCATTTCTTCTGGCTAAGGATGGGGGCTGAGGTGGCTGCCTACCACTTGTCGTGTGACACTTTTCAGAGGGTGGGGAAGGCGGGGTGGGGCCCCAAAGCCCCACTGGTAATTCTGCCCATCATTGAAGTGCCTTTCAGGAGGGTGGCTGTGGATTTGATTGTCCTGATGGCCACTCACAGCAGCTCCGGGAAACACTTCATACTGACGGTAGTAGACTGTGCCACCCAGTACCCAGAAGCGGTAGCCTTGTCATCCACTCGGGCCGACATGGTGGCCACCACCTTACTGGAGATTTTCTCCAGAGTGGGATTTCCCCAGGAAATGTTCACCGACCGGGGGACCCAGTTCATGTCACAGCTGATGGAGTCTCTCTACAGGTGCAACATCTGGTGACCAGCCTGTACCACCCACAGACCAATGGCCTGTGCCAACAGTTCAATCGCACCCTGAAGCAGATGCGTAAGATGTTGGTCGACTCTCATGGGCGCGACTGGGACCAGTACCTCCCACACCTGCTATTTGCCTTCCAGGAGCTTCCACAGGCCTCAACGGGGTTCTCCCTCTTTGAGCTCCTATATGGCCGGCGAGTGCGGGGCCCCCTGCCTCTGGTGAAGGAAATCTGGTAAGGTGACTTAGCCACCCCTGGAGTGTCGGTCATCGAATATGTCATGCGCTTCCGTGACAAAATGCAGGCCTTAGCACAGCTGGTGCACGACAATATGATGCGAGCCAAGGCCAACCAGAATGCTTGTGAGAGGACCTACCAGGTGCGTCAAAAGGTGTGGGTACTGGTCCCCATACCCCAGGACAAGCTTTAGGTGGACTGGGAAGGCCCATATCACCAACAGCTCAATGCCGTGACGTACCTGGTCACCCTGGACCACGACCAGGGAAGACGGAAGGCCTTCCACGTGAACATGATGAAGGCACATCATGAGCGGGAGACCTGCGCCCTTCCCGTGTGCAACCTGCCAGAGGTTGGCCACCAGCTGTTGTCAGAATAACGGTCCCAGCTGTGGGCAACCCTGCACCCCTTCCAGGATTTGTTCAGCAACAAGCCCTGAAGGACAGAGTCAGCTGTCCATCACGTGGACACCGGGGACGCACTGTATTTATCACCCCATTTGGACTGTATGAGTCCACTGTGATGCCATTCGGCATGAAGAATGCCCCTGCCACTTTTCAGCGGATGGTCAACATGCTGCTCAAGGGACTCAAAGGGTATGCGGCCGCATACCTAGATGACATTGCCATCTTCAGTCCCACCTGGGAGGATCACCTAGAATATCTGACGCAGGTGCTCGGGCAGATCCAGCGGGCAGGCTTGACTATTAAGCCGTAAAAGTGCCAGCTGGGTATGAGGGAGGTCCACTACCTGGGACACCGGGTAGATGGGGGAGCTCTGAAGCTAGAACTCAGGAAGGTGGATGCCATTGCATCCTGGCCCACCCCCAGGACCAAGAAACAGGTGATGTCCTTCCTGGGCACCACCGGGTACTATAGGAGGTTCGTCCCTCAGTATAGTAGCCTGGCGAAACCCCTGACGGACCTCACCAAGAAGAAGCAGCCCTCCGCAGTCGATTGAACAAACGACTGCGAGACGGCCTTCCGAGCACTGAAGACCACTCTTTCTAGCTGCCCGGTACTATAAGCAACCGATTTCATGAGGCCGTTTGTAGTGCAGACCGACGCCAGTGACTTTGGCCTTCTTTGCTGTGCTCAGCCAGGTCGACACTACAGGCTCATTTTGTACCTGAGCCGGAAGCTCCTGCCGAAGGAGATAGCCTATTCCATGATGGAGAAGGAATGTCTGGCAATTATGTGGGCCCTGCAGCGTCTGCAGCCATACTTGTACAGATGCCAATTCACCGTGGAAACAGACCACAACCCCCTCAGCTGGTTACACACTGTATCCGGGACGAATGGGAGGCTGCTACACTGGAGACTCGTACTCCAGCAGTACCACTTCACCATTTGCCACAAAAATGGCAGCGAACATGGCAATGAAAACGGCTTATCCCGACAAAGGGAAGTTGCAGATGGGCGCACGGGGGAACAACTAGTGGTGCTGCCCCCTAGCGCCCTCTAAAGGGGGAAGGTGTGAAGATATTCAAGGTAATCCGATGTCAATCACGGTGCACTGTTTGGCAGGGTTACAGAGATCTCCATGTACAGTGCAACCCGACACTTTTGAATACTTATGCAGCAAGCAGAAGGGAGGGGGCGGAGGAGCAGGGGGGGGGACAAATCCCACAGTAGCTGCACAGGATTTGTCCCTTCCTTCCCCCACGCCATGTGTTCTTTTGTGTGAACTACATAATTCAACAGCGAGTTATGGGAAGATGATACGTCCGACTGATACACAAAATAGATTTTTGGAAACCTAAAAGAATTTAGAATCTCACCATTTCTTTCTTCACCGCCCAGCAAGCAAGGATAGGGAGATATGCGGCACAGCCTTTCAGAAACCCCTAGGGCCACTGTTTTTGGTCTCCACGCGTAGTTGGGGCCCAGCTGGATCTGATACCACCAGAACCGCCTCCCTAGGATCGTCCAGTAAGGAGATATAGCCCATCTTAGTTTTTGGGAATCTGTAGCTGGGAGATAACCGTGTTCTTGAGCAGGGGACAGTAGGGGGAGTGAACCAGAGAGTTTAAAGATCTCTGTAGCTAGAGCCCAGCAACAACAAAGTCTGGCAACAACAAAGAAGGTCCACAAACCTCCCATGTGGCAGCCCTTTCCCTGAAAGCCACATTATTCATCTAACTGGTAATTGACTTGTAACAACTGCTTTATATCTTTTGTACCCATACTTTTGTGTTTGTAACTCTGACCACTGTGTATGTATAACCCTTATGTACATAGCGTATTGTTTAGTGTGCCCTTAAGGAGATTAAATATATAATTTAACCTCGGACTGTTCTTTTATCTCCATCTACGAACCTCACGTCATTTGTTCGGTCCAACGAGCATGCTACCTGTCTGGTTTCTATCCCGATATAAGTCTATTACACTGTGTGCAGAATTATTAGGCAAATGAGTATTTTGCTCACATGATACTTTTTATACATGTTGTCTTACTCCAAGCTGCATAGGCTTGAGAGCCAACTGCCAATTAAGTAAATCTGGTGATGTGCATCTCTGTAATGAGGAGGGGTGTTGACTAATGACATCAACACCCTATATAAGGTGTGCTTAAATATTAGGCAACTTCCTTTCCTTTGGCAAAATGGGTCAGAAGTGTTGTGATCTGCAACAAGAACTAAGGAAAGATAGGGGAAAGCTGTCCCTACAGTAAGACTAAGCTGAATCCCTACGATGTAGCGGGCTGCCTGTTCCTTGTGAACAGATCCGCCTTCATCCTCGGCTAGTCTGAACGAAGACCTATAGAATTAAGGGAGGGGTCCCTAAAAGAACTAAGGACTGGGAAAAAAATGGGACACCTCCTAAGCAGAAATTGTTGTAGAACACAAAAGACAAACTGACAAAAAGTACTAGAGGTCCCGGAGGACCAAGCAAACTGACAGAGATAGGCACCGAAGCACCAGGCTAGCAAAACAGTCAAACAACACTGAAGTCCAGCAAAGCCAGAAGGGTGGAGCTGGAATATATAGGCAGATGGTCACATGACCGCAAAACACAAGATAGAAAAAACTAACAGGAGAGTTCTAACAGTACCCCCTCTTTTATGAGGATCCTCCGTATCCTCCAGGCCCAGGCCTATCCGGAAACCTCCTGTGGAAAGCTTTAACAAGCCTAGGAGCAGAGACATCATCCATTCTTGCCCAGGAGTTGTCTTCAGGACCGAAACCCTTCCAGGAGACAATATACTGTAATCTCCCTCTATGCCATCTAGAATTCAAGATACGCAAAATTTCATATTCGCCATCTTCCACCACAGGAGCAACTGTGACAGTGACGTCCCTATCAGATACGTCAGCCTTTTTCAACAAGGAAACATGAAACACAGGATTAATCTTCCAGGAAATAGGGACATCCAACCTAACAGCAGACTGGTTAACAACCTGAAGCACTTTAAATGGACCCACAAACTTAGGACCCAGTTTTTTAGAGGGAATCCTCAACCGCAGGTTCTTCAAGGACAACCAAACGATGTCACCCACAGTAAACAAAACCTCTTTACATTTCCTGTCAAAATACTTCTTGGACTTTTTGTTAGCCTCCTGAAGGTTACAATGTACATTAGTCCAAACTCTCTCCAAATCACATTGAAAAATTCTCCTCCTCCGGCACCGCTGACCCCAATTTGGAGAACGAACCAAAAGACGGCTGTCTCTCAGTACAACAAAAAAAAAGGAGAACATCCAGCAGAGGAGGATGTATGATTGTTAAGAGCAAATTCTGCGAGAGGCAGAAACTCCGACCACACCTCCTGATTGTCCGCCACAAAACAATGCAAAAACTGTTCAACATCCTGGTTCTTTCTCTCAGTCTGTCCATTATACTCAGGATGATAACCAGAGGAAAATGACAAATGGACTCCCAACCTGTCACAAAAAGCATGCCAAAAGCGAGCCACAAACTGAGGTCCTCTATCAGAAACAATATCCGTGGGAACGCCATGGAGCTTGACAATCTCCTTAACAAACGCTTTAGCGAGTGTCTTGGCGCAGGGCAACTTAATGAATGGAACCAAATGACACATCTTACTAAAACGGTCCACGACCACCCAGATGACAGTAAAACCCTCGGACACAGGAAGATCAGTAATAAAATCCATAGTGAGATGCGTCCAAGGTGCACTAGGAACCTCAAGAGGGCAAAGCAACCCCGCACAGGAGTATGTGAAGCCTTTGACCTAGAGCACACAGTACACTGACGCACCCACTTGATGACTTCCTTCTGCCATCCAGGCCACCAAAAACTGCGACTGATAAGTCTCTTAGTCTCCGAAATTCCTGGATGACTTGCCAACCGAGACTCATGACACTCCACAAATATATCTCTCCTAAAGGCTCTAGGCACGAACAACCTCCCATGGGGAGTGTTAGATGGAGCATCATCTTGAGCTTTCAGAATCCCATTCTCCAAAACGGAGTCCAAAGCTGCCACCACAACTCCTTTCTGTAAAATGCTCTCCTCCTCCTCGGCACCGACCGTAGGAGAGAAGCTGCGAGATAAAGCATCAGCTTTAACATTCTTAGTACCAGGGATATAGGTAACAGAAAAATGAAACCGAGAAAAAAAAAGTGCCCACCTAGCTTGACGGGCATTCAAGCGCTTGGCAGCATCCAGATAGATCAAATTCTTGTGATCTGTGAAAACCTGAATAGGAAATCTAGCGCCGTCCAAAAAATGACGCCAATGTTCAAACACGAGTTTAATAGCCAGCAACTCCCGATTTCCAAAATCATAATTCAGTTCGGTTTCCGAAAATCTTTTCGAAATATAGGCACAAGGAAGTACTCCACCCTTGTTCTCCTGAGACAAAACTGCTCCGACCTCGACCAAAAAAAGGCTTGGTCTCATCAGGCTGCATAAGGATAGGGGCAGAACTGAACCTCTCTTTGAGATACTCAAACGCTTCAATGGCCTCAGTAGTCCACCGGGCCGTATTCGCACCTTTCCTGGTGAGATCGGTTAGAGGTTTAACAATTCCAAAAAAATTCTTAATGAATTTCCTGTAAAAATTGGCAAAACCCAAAAATCTCTGTATAGATTTCAAACCAATAGGCCTAGAACATTCCTGCACAGCCTGAACCTTCACAGGGTCCATCTCAAAGCCCTCGCTGGAGACAGTGTAGCCCAAAAGACTAATTTTCTACACAGCAAACTCACATTTCACCAGCTTAGCAAAGAGTGAATTATCACCCAATAACTGCAAAACATTACGTACACTCTGCCAATGGGACTCCAAGACTTAATCACATTAGTAGACCAGTCCAATAAAGGATTGTGCAGTTTTAAACAAGGCAATCCGAGAACAACTGGAGAGGGTAAATTATCCAAAACAACCAAGTCCAAAATTTCTTGGTGAACTCCATTGATAGTGAGAGGAAATGCAGCAGTCTTGTGAGTAATACATTTCAAAGGAGTGTTATCAATTGCAACCACAGAAATAGGTGATGACAAAGGTTTGGATTTCAATTTAAGGTTTTCCAAAAACCCTTTATCAATCACATTAAGTGTTGAACCACAATCCACAAATACCTGAAATTCAATCAAATCTCCCTGCAGAGTAGTACTCCCAGAAAGAAATTCTCCTGCAGAGCGTAAACTAGCTATACGGGCGTAACTGACCTTTCTTTTTCTTTACTTAAACGACGCTCACAATACTTAATCAAATGATCAGCTTTACCACAATAAAGACACAATCCCTCGGCGAATCTCCGGTCTTTTTCCTGAGAGCAGAGTGACATCCCCCCAACCTCCATCGGTTCCCCACCATCAGAGCAGATTTTCTGGGGACTGGGACCTGACATTACAGGAGTCTTCACCTCATTGAGGCTGCACCTCAGTCTCTTGTCAATACGAACAGCTAACTGCATAGCTTCCTGCAGAGTCTAAGGTGCAGGGAATGCAATTAGCAAATCCTTAACCCTTTCACTCAGACCAGCAAGAAATAAACATCTCAGCTCCAAATCATTGCACATAACTTCTGAAGACCATCTCCTGAAGTGTGTGAAATAATTATCAACATCATCAGACCCCTGATTCAAACGTCTAAGTTCTGATTCAGCAGATGACATTCGATCAGGATCGTCATATAATAGCCCCATAGCAGAAAAAAATTCTTCAACAGAACTTAAACACGGATCATTAGGCTGTAGAGAAAAGGCCCAACCCTGTGGTTCTTTGCGCAAAAGTGACATAATAAAACCAATGCGCTGTGATTCATTCCCAGAGGATCTTGGTCTCAAACGAAAATATAACAAACAAGCATTTTTAAAGGAAAAAAAATCTTGCTGTTTACCATAAAAAACATCAGGCAGTCCTACTTTGGGTTCGACAAAATGCGCTCCAGGACAGCTACTCACGTGTTGCTGAAGCTCGGCCACCTCCAGAGACAATCCCTGCAGGCGTTGAGCCAACTCCTGGACGGAGACCATACTGATCCCTGAATTTCTTTCCTTTTAGTTTTTGCTTGGGGCTGGACTTACTGTTGTGATCTGCAACAAGAACTAAGGAAAGATAGGGGAAAGCTGTCCCTACAGTAAGACTAAGCTGAATCCCTACGATGTAGCAGGCTGCCTGTTCCTTGTGAACAGACCTGCCTTCGTCTTCGGCTAGTCTGAACGAAGACCTACAGAATTAAGGGAGTGGTCCCTAAAAGAACTAAGGACTGGGACAAAAATGGGACACCTCCTAAACAGAAATTGTTGTAGAACACAAAAGACAAGCTGACAAAAAGTACTAGAGGTCCCGGAGGACCAAGCAAACTGACAGAGATAGGCACCGAAGCACCAGGCTAGCAAAACAGTCAAACAACACTGAAGTCCAGCAAAGCCAGAAGGGCGGAGCTAGAATATATAGGCAGATGGTCACGTGACCGCTAAACACAAGATAGAAAAAACTAACAGGAGGGTTGTAACAAAAAGGGAGATTTAATGGGCTCTGAAAAGTCCAAAATTGTGAGATGTCTTGCAGAAGAGGGATGCAGCAGTCTTGAAATTTCCAAACTTTTGAAGCGTGACCACCGAACAATCAAGCGTTTCATGGCAAATAGCCAACAGGATCGCAAGAAGCGTGTTGGCCAAAAAAGGCGCAAAATAACTGCCCATGAATTGAGGAAAATCAAGCGTGAAGCTGCCAAGATGCCATTCGCCACCAGTTTTACTATATTTCAGAGCTGCAACATTACTGGGGTATCAAAAAGCACAAGGTGTGCGATACTCAGGGACATGGCCAAGGTAAGGAAGGCTGAAAAATGACCACCTTTGAACAAGAAACATAAGATAAAATGTCAAGAATGGGCCAAGAAATATCTTAAGACTGATTTTTCAAAGGTTTTATGGACTGATGAAATGAGAGTGATTCTTGATGGGCCAGATGGATTGGCCAGATGGATGGGCCAGAGGCTGGATCAGTAAAGGGCAGAGAGCTCCACTTTGACTCAGATGCCAGCAAGGTGGAGGTGGGGTACTGGTATGGGCTGGTATCACCAAAAATGAACTTGTGGGACCTTTTTGGGTTGAGGATGGAGTGAAGCTCAACTCCCAGACCTACTGCCAGTTTCTGGAAGACAACTTCTTCAAGCAGTGGTACAGGAAGAAGATGGTATCGTTCAAGAAAAACATGATTTTCATGCAGGACAATGCTCCATCACATGCATCCAACTACTCCACAGCGTGGCTGGCCAGTAAAGGTCTAAAAGAAGAAAAAATAATGACATGGCCCCCTTGTTCACTTGATCTGAACCCCATAGAGAACATGTGGTCCATCATAAAATGTGAGATCTACAGGGAGGGAAAACAGTACAGCTCTCGGAACAGTCTGGGAGGCTGTGGTGGCTGCTGCACGCAATGTTGATCGAAAACAGATCAAGCAACTGACAGAATCTATGGATGGAAGGCTGTTGAGTGTCATCATAAAGAAAGGTGGCTATATTGATCACTAATTTTTTTTTGCTTTTGTTTTTGCCTGTCAGAAATGTTTATTTCTAAATTTTGTACACTGATATTGGTTTACCTGGTGAAAATAAACAAGTGAGATGGGATTATATTTGGTTTTTATTAAGTTGCCTAATAATTCTGCACAGTAATAATTACCTGCACAAACAGATATCACCTAAGATAGCCAAATCTGAAAAAAAAACACTCCAACTACCAAAAATATTAAGCTTGGATATTTATGAGTCTTTTGGGTTGATTGAGAACATAGTTGTTGATCAATAATAAAAATAATGCTCTAAAATACAAGTTGCCTAATAATTCTGCACATAGTGTATATCAAATAGAAACTGGTGGCAGCTCTCCCAGGCTGACCAAGCTCTGCTTCACTGGAGCTAGTGAAAGAGCCTCTCAGCCTGTCAGGGATGTGAGCGGGTGTGGTGCCACGCTAGTGACTGAGTGGGCCTCCTCTTCTCACTCCCTGTTGCCTCCCTGTACCCATGCGGACAGGGGGTGTCTGTGCAGAACTGTACCAATCTGACCTTACAAGTCCCTCAGGGGGGTGTGGAACGTCACATTGGTGCAAAGGGCTGATCCATACCACGTGTTTCGTCTGACTTAATTGTGACGTCAGGCGGGCGGCGGGGTGTGGATCCATCACAAGTGGCAGCAGTGGCAAGATTCTGCGGGGTCTCCCTGCTGCCATTTCTTCACAAACCCCTTCTCTGCTGCTGGTTGTATCTAACGACCTTCCCCGAGGATGCCAACTGTTGGTACCTTGCGGCTAGCGGCCCTGCTAGCATTTCTCCAACCCAGCCTGGTCCTGGCTCACCTCCTTCTCTTTTCCAACCAGCCTTGGCCACGCAGTCCGCTCACTAGTTTCTTGCTCCTGGCTTTCCTTTCTGCAGGCTGCAAAAAACACAGCGGTGAAGACTGCAGAGGGTTCGAACCTTGGGAGTTCTTTTAAAGCAGCCAGTTCCGGAACACAGACTCCTCCCACCTCCACTGTTTTGCCAGCTTGGTCTGGCTCAGATATTCCTCTGGTCACTCCCTCGGGAGTCTCGCAGGGCCATTTTTGTTGTCTTGGCATTCAGTAAGCACTTAACACTGTATGGCTTACTATACCAATTCAATCCCTAAAATTTTTTGTACGCTTTTTGGTAGTGTTATATACCAATGAAATGTACCCCAGATCACGTGATACTGTATGAATGAGCAATATAATACTTATATAATTTTCAATAAATTTTTTGAATGTTACATACCAAAGAAATGTACCCTAGAACACAGAATAGTCTCTGGATGAGCAAATTAATAACAATACATTTGGACCAAGTTTTTTGAGGAATAATGTATGGGTGAGCAATATAATACCGAGAAAATTTTTTTTGAGGGTTATATACCATCGAAATATACTCCAGACGAGGGAATAGTGTATTCATGAACAATATAATAACGATGACGTTTTCAACAAGTTGTTTGAGTATTATATACAGCCTGGGATTGGGCCTTGGTAGTTCTGGTAGAGCAGCCAGGTCCAGAACTGCAGGCTCCTGCCACCTCCAATGTTTTGCCAGCTTGGTCTGACTTCGATATTCTGCCGGTCGCTCCCTTGGGAGTCTCGCGGGATTCTGCCATCTGTCATTTTTGCCTTGGCACCCAGTAAGCACTTGACACTGTATGTGTTACTATACTAATTAAATCCCTAAAATTTTTGGAACCCTTTTTGGTAGTGTTATACACCAATGAAACGTATCCCAGAACACGTTATACTGTATGAATGAGAAATATAACACTGATGAATTTTTCAACAAGTTTTTGGAGGGTTATTTACCACGAAAATGTACTACAGACCACAGAATGATATATGGATG
The DNA here is from genome assembly GCF_046119375.1 of Phyllobates terribilis. NCBI lineage: Eukaryota > Metazoa > Chordata > Amphibia > Anura > Dendrobatidae > Phyllobates > Phyllobates terribilis. The sequence goes on along the minus strand of NW_027362772.1, from coordinate 191,554,409 downwards.
AGTAATATGATAAGGATAAAGTTTTCAATAAGATTTTGAGGGTTATATACCACCAATATGTTCTCCAGACCATGGAACAGTCTATGGATGAGCAATATAATAAGGATAAAGTTTTCAACAAGTTTTTTGAGGGTTATATACCACCGAAATGTAATCCAGACCAAGGAATACTGTATGGGTGAGCAATCTAATAACAATACAAGTTTTTGGAGGATTATATACCCCAAAAATGTACTCCAAACAACGAAATAGTGTATTCGTGAGCAATATAATAACGATAAAGTTTTCAACAATTTTTTTGAGGGTTATATACCACTGAAATGTAATCCAGACTACGTAATAGTGTATTCATGAGCAATATAATAAGGATAAAGTTTTCAACAAGTTTTTTGAGGGTTATATACCACCGAAATGTAATCCAGACCAGGGAATAGTGTATGGGTGAGCAATCTAATAACAATACAAGTTTTTGGAGGATTATATACCCCAAAAATGTACTCCAAACCACGAAATAGTGTATTCGTGAGCAATATAATAAGGATAAAGTTTTCAACAAGTTTTTTTAGGGTTGTATACCAACAAAATGTACTCCAAAACATGAAATAATGTATGGATGGGCAATATAATAACAATACATTTTTTAATAGGTTTTTGAGGGTTACAGTGGGGAAAAAAGTATTTAGTCAGCCACCAATTGTGCAAGTTCTCCCACTTAAAAAGATGAGAGAGGCTTGTAATTGACATCATAGGTATACCTCAACTATGAGAGACAAAATAAGAAAACAAATCCTGAAAATCACATTGTCTGATTTGGAAAGAAATTTTTTTCAAATTTTGGTGGAAAATAAGTATTTGGTCAATTACAAACAAGCAAGTTTTCTGGCACTCACAGACCTGTAACTTCTTCTTTAAGAGGCTCCTCTGTCCACCTCTCATTACCTGTAGTACTGGCACCTGTTTGAACTTGTTATCACCTGTCCGCAATCTAAGTCACACTCCAAACTCCACTATGGTGAAGACCAAAAAGCTGTTGAAGGATACCAGAAACAAAATTGTAGCCCAGCACCAGGCTCGGAAGACTGAATCTGCAATAGGCAAGCAGCTTGGTGTGAAGAAATCAACTGTGGGAGCAATAATTAGAAAATGGAAGACATACAAGACCACTGATAATCTCCCTCGATCTGGGGCTTCACTCAAGATTTCACCCCGTGGGGTCAAAATGATCTCAAGTATGGTGAGCAAAAATTCCATGTTACACAGGCTACCATCAGTAACACACTACGCCACCAGGGACTCAGATCCTGCAGTGCCAGACGTGTCCCCCTGCTTAAGCCATTACATGTCCGGGCCCGTCTGAAGTTTGCTAGAGAGAATTTGGATGATCCAGAAGAGTATTGGGAGAATGTCATATGGTCAGATGAAACCAAAGTAGAACTGTATGGTATAAACACAACTCGTCGTGTTTGGAGGAGAAAGAATGCTGAGTTCCAAAGAACACCATACCTACTGTGAAGCATAGGGGTGGCAACATCATGCTTTGGGGCTGTTTCTCTGCCAAGGGACAAGGACGACTGATCCGCGTACAGGAAAGAATGAATGGGACCATGTATCGTGAGATTTTGAGAGCAAATCTCCTTCCATCAGCAAGGGCATTGAAAATGAAATGTGGCTGGTGTTTCAGCATGACAATGATCCCAAGCACACCGCCAGGGCAACAAAGGAGTGACTTCGTAAGAAGCATTTCAAGGTCCTGGAGTGGCCTAGCCAGTCTCCTAATCTAAACCCTATAGAAAACCTTTGGAGGGAGTTGAAAGTCTGTGTTGCCCAGCGACAGCCCCAAAACATCACTGCTCTAGAGGAGATCTGCATGGAGGAATGGGCCAACATACCAGCAACAGTGTGTGCCAACCTTGTGAAGACTTACAGAAAAAGTAAGAAAGAATTTTTTTTCAAATTTTGGTGGAAAATAAGTATTTGGTCAATTACAAAAGTTCATCTCAATACTTTGTTATATATCCTTTGTTGGCAATGACAACTCTGTCATTGCCAACAAAGGATGTATAACAAAGTATTGAGATGAACTTTTGTAATTGACCAAATACTTATTTTCCACCAAAATGTGAAAAAAAATTCTTTCCAAATCAAACAATGTGATTTTCAGGATTTGTTTTCTCATTTTGTCTCTCATAGTTGAGGTCTACCTATCATGTCAATTACAGGTCTCTCTCATCTTTTTAAGTGGGAGAACTTGCACAATTGGTGGCTGACTAAATACTTTTTTCCCCACTCTATATAACAACGAAATGTAAACCTGACCACGGAATACTCTATGGATGAGCAATATAATATGGATATAAGGATAATGTTTTCAACAAGTTTTTTGAGGGTTATGTACCAACAAAATGTACTCCAAAACACGGAATAGTGTATGGGTGAGAAATATATTAACAATACATTTTTGAACAAGTTTTTGGAGGATTATATACCAACTAAATGTACTCCAGACCATGGAATAGTTTATAGGTGAGCAATATAATACTGATATATTTTTTGAACAAGTTTTTGTAGGGTTATATACCAACAAAATGCACCCCATAACACGGAGTACTGTATGGCTACGAAATTTAGGCATGTAAAATTTTTAAACGCTTTTTTTTATTTTTACGGATCACAGAAATGTACCCCAAACCACGGAATAATGTATGGGTAAGAAATGTAAACAAGCCAAATTTTCAGAGTGTTAAATACAATCAAAATGTGACAGAAAGCACGTAATACTCTATGTATGAGTATTCTAATGCATAAACATTTGTCAACAGTTTTTGTAAGTTTTACATACCACCGTAATGCAACAATAAACATGTTAAACTGTATGGAGGAGTCATTGAATCCCTGAAAACTTTTTGGACGTAAACATTTTGAAAGTACACTTGGTGTACGTATACAGTCATAAAGACTTTGCAGAAAGTGCAAAGCCAGACAAACATTATAAGGAGGGTCATCCATAGACCCTGAAAGGCAACAACTGGCGGGCCTCATTAAAATATTGAATATTAAAAACACTTTATGCGCTGCTGTCATCTGGTGGTGTGGAAAAGTGTGGGCTAATCCAGGCTTTATTTAGTTTTATGAGAGTGATCCTGTCAGCATTCTCTGTTGACAGGTGGAAGCGCCTTTCTGTTATGACTTCCCCTGGTGGCTCTAAAAACCCACTCAGACCAGACGCTAGCGGCAGGGCAGCAAAACACCTCAAAGGCATAAAGGGACAGCTCATGCCAGTTTTACAGCTTTGCGACCCAATAGTTGAAAGTTGCAGAGGAATTAGGGAGTAACATAGGAACATAGTAACATAGTTTTTAAGGTTGAAGGAAGACTAAGTCCATCTTGTTCAACCCGTAGCCTAACATGTTTATCCAGAGGAAGGCAAAAAAAAGCCCATGTGGCCACACTAAATTCCACATTGGGGAAAAAAATTCCTTCCTGACTCCACATACGGCAATCAGACTGACTAGTTCCCTGGATCAACGCCCTATCAAGGAATCTAGTATATATAACCTGTAATATTATACTTTTCAAGAAAGGCATCCATGCCCTTCTTAAATTCTAGTAGTGAATCACTCATTACAACATCATGTGGTAGAGAGTTCCATAGTCTCACTGCTCTTACAGTAAAGAATCCGCGTCTGTGATTATGATTAAACCTTCTTTCCTCCAGATGTAGAGGATGCCCCCTTGTCCCCGTCTCAGGCGTCAGAGTAAAAAGATCAGTAGAAAAGCCTTTGTACTGTCCCCTCATATACTTGTACATAGTAATAAGATCACCCCTAAGCCTTTGCTTTTCCAAACTAAATAACCCCAAGTGTAATAACCTGTCTTGGCATTGCTGACCCCCCAGTCCTCTAATAACCTTGGTCGCTCTTCTCTGCACCTGCTCTAGTTCAGCTATGTCTTTCTTAGCTCTAGTTCAGCTATGTCTTTCTTATACTACGGAGACCAGAACTGTACACAGTATTCTAAGTGTGGTCACACTAGTGACTTGTATAGAGGTAAAATTATGTTCTCCTCATGAGCATCTATGCCTTTTTTAATGCATCCCATTATTTTATTTGCCTTTGCAGCAGCTGCCTGACACTGGCCACCAAACCTGAACTTGTCGTCCACCAATAAAGCATGTATGCAGTTTATTGTGTCAACAGGTTTCAAGGTTTCCAAACCACTTCATCAGGACTAGAGATGAGCGAATATGTTCGAAAAACGATCGCCAATTTCGAATTCAGGACTAGAGATGAGCGAATGTTTCAATATTCGATTCGAATTATGATTGTCGAATTTGCAATATTCGCCGATTTATTCGTCAAATGATCGACGAACATTACCAAACGCAAAAGGATTCAATGGGGGTACAAAAAAAACGCATACATAACACCTTAAAATGGGCCCAAAAGCTGCCAAAACACATTAGATTAGGGGTAGACACCTGGAAAGTGCCATCAATTGACCCAGAGTACTAGTACTATAATTATTATTACTATTACAGCGACATTTATTTCGCGGCACTTTACATGTCAAAAGGGTCACCGACTGGTGCAAGGGGAGAGAGGACCCTGCCCTCGAGGGCGTACAAACAATTTACAAGGGATGGGTGAGGACACAGTAGGTCAGGGTATAGCTACTCATGTAGCAGTATGCTGGAGCGAGGCTTACCACAGATTGTATGCTTGTCACAAGAAGTTGGTCTTCAGTTTTGTTTTAAAGGTTTCCACGGTAGGTAACAGTCTGATGTGTTTGGGTACAGTGTTATCACAGTAGGGGAGATGCACAGGACAAATCTGTTGAGAGTCTAAATCATGTTAAACTTCCAGGAACTCACAACTGAGCAGTCAGTAGCAAGCACCGATTAATATGAAGGCGAAAGGCTTCTATTTAATGACTGCAGGAGTGGGAGGAATGAGACGCTGCAGTCTTCTGGCTCCTCTCTGTCACGGTAAACCCGTGACACCTTGCAAACTTCAACACAATGTTCACAAGGTAGACAGCAAGGGTGATCTGTCTCCTAGACAACGAGCTAACTCCTTTATGATGATAGAGGACAACACCTGCAAGTAGTTTGTGTGTTCTCCCCATGTTTTTGGGGGTTTCCTTCAGGTTCTCCGGTTACCTCCTCAGTAAAAAAGCAGCCATACAGGAGTGTTCACAGTTCAAAAAATTAGGGCCTGACACCACCATTTCCGTGGCCAACAGATTGAAGATGGTGGATTTCCACCTCTTAGCTTTGTCATGTGTGGGAGGAAACAATCTTTTATGTGAACACAAATGCGGGACCGAGGGCTCGTTGTGGTGCTGAGAGAGGGCGGAGTATGGTGAAACGGACAAACTGCTGGACTGTGAGTGAGGTGCAGGCACAGATGTTACAGTGGATTGAGAAACGTGTGGTGTGCTCAGTGAAATAAACACAGAAGGCATGTCCGCTTCCGTTACAGCTGATGGGCTCTCACTCAGCCTGACTGGAGCAGATAGAGAAGCAGAGGTTCTGTAGTGGGAGACCTGCGTGCCAATACTTGGCATGGTAACAGTAGGAGGAAGAAGCAGCGGATGCAGTTGATGGGGCAGCTGATGATTGTTGAGGTCCGCTGGTCCGCATTTTATCGCAGTGAGATTGCCAGAGTAACGCATGTTGATTGCGCATGTGAAGGTTCATGCATGTAGTAGTCAAATTATTGCACTTTTTCCCTTTACTGAGTTTTTTATCGCAAAGTTCGCAGATAACGTGAGCTGGCTCATTCATTGCGGTCTCAAAAAAGGCCCAGGCTAGGCAAGCCTTGCCTTTCCTGCAAGCTGCAGACCCACGACCGCTGCTGGTCACTGCCACAGTTGTGGCTAAGGATGCAGTGCTCTTCGTGCTTGCATCACTCCATGTCTGCCGTAAACAATTTTAAGCGGAGATGTAGCCTGCTTTATATACCACAGTAGAAAGAAAAACAATTTCTATTTTATCATGTGTTATCCTGTGAGAACAATATCTGCACCAAACAATTAATTTAAATTGAGTATAAGTATTATAATGGGAACAGACACCTCTTCCACTACAGCCAACCCAGCAGATGGAAACACAATCAGGAGTGTTCACATTGAAAAAAATTAGGGCCTGACAACACTATTTCCATGGCCAACAGATTGGAGATGGTGGAGTTCAACCTCTTAGCTTTGTCATGTGTAGGATGAAACAATATTTTACGTGACCATAAATGCTGCTGGCTGGCTGCAGTGCTGAGAGAGGGCAGAGTACAGTGAAACGGACAAATTGCTGGTCCGTGAGTGAGGTGCAGGGAGACGTTACGGTGGATTGAGAAAGTTGTGGTGTGCTCAGTGAAACAAACACACCATGCATGTCCGCTGCCATTACAGCTGACGGACTCTCACTCAGCCTGGCTGGAGTGGGTAGAGAAGCAGACCTTCTGCAATGGAAGACCTGCGTGCCAATACTTGGCATGGTAACTGAATAGAAGCAGCGGATGCGGTTGATGGGACAGCTGATGGTTGTTGAGGTCCGCTGGTCCGCATTTTATCGCAGTGAGATTGCCAGAGTAACACATGTTGATTGCGCATGTGTAGGTTCATGCAAGTAGTAGTCAAATTATTGCACTTTTTCCCTCTACTGAGTTTTTTATCACAAAGTTTACAGATAACGTGAGTTGGCTCATCCTTTGCGGTCTCAAAAAAGGCCCAGGCTAGGCAACCCTTGCCACCCCTGTGAGCTGCAGACCAGTGACCGCTGCTGGTTATGGCTAAGGATGCAGTGCTCCTTGTACTTGCATCACTCCGTTTCTGCACCGTATGGCAAAAGGTAACCTCCTCGTCTTCCTCCTCCACCTCCTCAGATGAGCTACTCAGCTGTGTGCCTCTGGGTTCACACCAAGTTGCATGTGCAACCTCATCATCATCCAATGTGATATCCCTCCTCGCCCTCAGAGTCACCCTCTTCTTCTTCTTGCCTTGACAGCACCGTACAGTCAAGAGTCAGGAAGCTGCTCGGACTCAACCTTTTTTTTTCCCCCTGTGTGGAGAAGAATATCTGAACCAAACAATTTTAAGCGGAGATGCAGTCTGTTTTACATACCCATGTTGAGTTTATCAGGTCTGTGTACCACTGTGTGGAGAACAATGCCTGCACTAAAAAATAATTTTCACTAGATTATAACTATTGTAGAGTAGACCAAAACCTCTTCAACTGCAGCCAACCCAGTAGATGGAGACTGAATCAGGAGTGTTCACGTTTCATTAAATTAGGGCCTAATACTAAGGAAGTGGCATCAATTTTAGTACAGTAGAAATAGTGTAATTAAGACCAACACTTCTTTCCTTACGGCCAACCCAGTAGATGGATACCCTATCAGGATTCCCCACATTTCCAAAAATTACTGGCAGACACCAACAAAATGGCATAAATTTCAGTACAGTAGAAATTATACAATTATGAAAGCCAACCCAGTAGATGGAGACCCAATCAGGACTGTTCCCATTTGAAAACAACTGGGCCTAAAACCACCAAAGTGGCATCAATTTCACTAGAGTATAAGTAGTATAATGGGGACCGACACTTCTTCCACTACAGCCAAACCAATAGATAGAGACCCAATCAGGATTCCCCACATTTCCAAAAAATAGGAGCTAAAACCTGCAGCCTCAGCAAGAGCAGGCACAAAAGCAATATCAAAGACTGCAATTCCGCAAGATCAATGCAGCACATTAAAAACTACAACATCGCCTACTCTGTACAGTCTGCAATTGGGGTGCAAAAGTCCTTTGAGATCCATGACTTGTTCATCTTGATGAAAGTTAGGCGGTCAACATTTTCATGGGACAGCGGAGTGCACTTATCCGTCAGGACACCACCAGCAGCGCTGAACACTTTTGTTCTGAGAGAACGCTGGGTGCCTGGCATGATAAAACCTCCAAGGCGTGACAAGTGAGCTCAGGCCATTCATCCATTTTTAAAGACCAAAATGTAAAAGGGTCAAAATCCTCACTGATGGTATTCGTATTGATCTCTAGGTAGTCCTCCACCATTCTCTCCAGTCATTCTCCACGTGTCAGACTTGTACTCTGCTGTGCTGGTGCATGAGGTGGTCTAAAAAATGTGTGAAAGGATTCACAGAAATTGCTTCTGCCACTTACTCTGCTGCTGCTAATGTTTTGGCATTGACGAACTGACGTGTCGGAGGTTGAAAGACTACAGCTGCGATGCACACTGTGTGCCTCACTCCTATCTTGGGGAAAAGCTCTGTTAAGGTTGCTTAAAAGCTTGTTTCGATACTCCAACATTAGCGTGTCCCTTTCCAGGGCGGGAAGCATCTGGCAAAATTTACTCTTATAATGTGGATCTAACAGAGTGGCAACACAGTAGTTAGCATTATTTCGAATCCTAACTATACGGGGATCATGTTGCAGAAAGTGCAGCAAGAAGGCACTCATATGTCAGGTTATTCCAGGTGGTCCAAAGCCAGACTCTATTGTTGGCTGCGTAACATTGATGCATGTTTCCTCCGTCCCCTCCTGCCAACCACGTTCAACAGAGAGGGGATGATTATCCTTTTCATCTTCTGATTGTTGCTCGCCCATCACCTCTTTCTCCTTCATTTGTTCCTTGGCTCTTGCACCTTCACTAACAGTACATCTGGTATCATCAAACCCCCTTGATCGCAGGAAGCCACCGTCACTTGGCATCCACCTGTGTGATGACAGTCTGGAACTTTGAGACATTCTTATCCCTTCCGCATCCTCCTCTTCTTCTGAGACAACGACCTCTTGCTGCAGGCTATTTAAAGTCTTCTCCAGCATGTAGATGACCGGAATAGTGATACTGATGACGGCATCGTCAACGCTAACTAGTTTAGTAGCCATTTCAAAACTGTGTACCCGGTTGATCCTGCCAGTAGCATATGCTTGTCTCAAAGATTCAGCCATGCATGTGTAAGTACACACGGACAGTACAGTGCAACTGCGAATGGCTCATTAAATCAGAGGTCCTTAATCTGTTCCCAATCCGTAAACGTGATATGCCACACGTCTGTACTGCGTTGGCCCAGATTATACGACATGACATACTGCATCAGGGCTCGTTGCTGCTGCCACAGTCGCTACAACATGTGCAGAGTGGAATTCCACTGTGTCGGGACATCGTATATCAACCTGTTAACTGGCATGGAGAAAGACCTCTGTATCGATGCAAGTCGATGACATGAGGGATGCGAACGGCGGAAGTGAGCACACAGCTTCTGAAGCAGCTCATCCAGGCCAGGATAGTGTCAGAGAAATTGGTGTACCACCAGGTTTAGGACATGAGCCATGCAAGAAACGTGTGTGAGTTGGCCTCGGTGTAGGGCCGCCAACAGTTTCTCACCGTTATCGCACACAGCCTTCCCTGGCTCCAGGTACAGCGGAGACAGCCGTTGCTTAAACTGAGAATGGAGAGCTGTCCACAACTCTTCATCTGTATGACTGCGATCTCCAAACCATATTAATTTTAAGACTGCCTGATTGCGGTACAGAGGTGGTGTGGATTCGCTTTGCACTGTTGGACCGCGTCTCTCATTAAGGCAGAGGTTGATTGCACAGGTGGATGCCCTAGTGGATGTGGAGAATGCAGAAGCAGTGGAGGAAATGTGCAATACAGAGATTTGTTCTGCAAGTCTTGGGGATTCCAAGATTTGTGGAGCAGCCCCTTCCCCGCCTGTCCCCACAGCCACCAGAGTCACCCAGTGCCCAGTCAGCAAGATGTAACGCCCTTGGCCATGCTTACTCATCCAGGTGTCTGTGGTGAAATTTAGCCTGGCAGATATAGATTTAGTCAAGGAATGGGTGATGTGCTCTGTGACATGCTGGTGTGGCAGAGGCACAACTTTCTTAGATAAGTAATGGCGACTGGGAAACTGGTACTGGGGGACTGTGACAGCCATCAGCTTTCAGAAACTGTCTGTATCTACCAGGCAGAAAGGCAGCATTTCCATGGCCAACAGATTTGAGATGGTGGAGTTCAACCTCTTAGCTTTATCATGTGTAGGATGAAACAATCTTTTACATGACCACAACTGCGGGACTGAGGGCTGGCTGCAGTGCTAAGAGAGGGTGGCGTACGGTGAAACGGACAAACTGCTGGACTGTGAGTGAGGTGCAGGCGCAGATGTTACGGTGGATTGAGAAACATGTGGTGTGCTTGATGAAACAAACACAGCAGGCATGTCCTCTTCCATTACAGCTTACTGTCTCTCACTCGGCCTGACTGGGGCGGGTAAAGAACCAGAAGTTTTGCAGTGGGAGACCTGCGTGTCAATACTTGGCATGGTAATAGAGGATGAGGAGGAAGCAGCAGATGCAGTTGACGGGGGCAGCTGATGGTTGTTGGGGTCCGCTGGTCTGCATTTTAGTGCAGTGAGATTCCCTAAGTTGTGTGCACATATGAAGCTTCATGCATCTAGTAGTCAAATTATTGCACTTTTTGCCTCTACTGAGTTTTTTCTTGCAAAAGTGTGCAGATAACGTGACTTGGCTCATCCTTTGCAGTCTCAAAAAAGGTCCAGGCTAGGCAACCCTTGCCACCCATGTGAGCTGCAGACCCATGACCGCTGCTGGCCAATGCCACAGTTGTGGCTAAGGATGCCATGCTCCTCTTGCTTGCATCACTCAGTGTCTGCGCCATAGGGTGGAAGGTAACCTTCTTGTCTTCCTCCTTCACCTCCTCAGATGACCTACTCGGCTGCGTGAATCTGGGTTCACACCAAGTAGGATCTTCAACCTCGACATCATCCAATGTTATCCAATTCCTCGGCCTCAGAGTGACCCTTCTCCTCTTGTTGCCCTGACAGCACAGTACAGTCTGCATGAGCCTCAGGTATCTGAGTCTCATCAGGATCATCTCCCTCCCCAGTGGTTATTATCTGGTGATGAGGGTCAGGAACCTGCTCGGATCCTTCTCCGTCCTGCCCCGAATCCAACGTAAAAAAAAATTTGAGCATCAGTGCAGATGCTTTTCTTGTGATTATCTGGAGTACACTTCTGAAGCCCATGGTAAGAATGGGTAAAAAGTTCTACAGACTCGCCCATCTGTGGTTCACTACAGTCAGTTGGGAGCTTGGACAGTTGTGACACGGGGGGAGCAAGGGTAATTGGAGAGCCACCTCTGTGGACTGTACTGTGTGTGATGTTGAGGTGGAGGAAGAAGAGGGGAGGCCTCTTGAAGCAGTGCTTCCCATCCACTGGAGTACCTGCTCTTTCTGGCCCTCATCAACCAGCCATATCGCTGTGTGGCTGCCAAAGAAAGGGAGGGGAGTAGCCCGTCCAGTAGCAGAAGCTTTCAGTTGTCTTTGGATAGGACATGACGATGTTGGTTCACTAGTACTTTCACTAACATTACCACCTACCCCACGTATACCTTGAACACCAAGCCTATTCCCCATTTCACCACAACCTCTCTTTTTCCCACTCATGTTGCTCAGATACTGTAGTATTGCTATTAGCAAAACAAAATTAGATTTTTTTCCTCTGCAATAGCTCTGCACACACCTGAATTTCAGTGGCACTAAATGACAAGGTAAGATTTGACTTGCTGTAAAACGTTATTAACCGAACAAAGTATTTTTTTTTACTGGGGATGACGCCTGTATAACATAAGAGATTTTCTCCAAACTATTTCAAACTGAGAAGTTTCTGCTGTAAAACGTTAGGATTAGTGTTACGCGAGCATGTTCGCTACTGCTCGGTGCTCGCCCGAGCACCTCACTGCTCGACATGCTTGGCGCTCGCCGATTATTTCCAGGCTTGCAGAGGCTGAGGCCGTGGGCAAGCTGAAATTGTGCCACAACAAACACCCACATCTACTCGCTCGACCTTAATTAATATGGGACCACAGAACACCACTATTGAACACAGAGCAGTGTGAAAAGGTTATTGGTTGGATAGAAGATAATGCATCCAGTCACTTAACCACCACCTTGTCTTCCACATGGTCAAGTCTCAGTAGCTGTGAGTCTGGACCACATATTACTCACCCTGAACCTACTTCCTCCCACCATGCCGAGTGCCCAGAGACAACTGATCCCACACTTGGACACTCCGAAGAGCTGTTCACTTTTCCATTTATAGATTCGGGACTATCGTCCTGTCCACTTGAAAAGCGGGGCTAGAGGAGATCACATGTAGCAATGCCCAAATATTTGAGCAGCCACCGTCACACGAAGGCGACGGTGGGAAAGTGTCACAAGAGGTGGACGATGATGAGACACAATTGCCAGAAAGTCAGGAGGAGGACCAGAGTGTGCAAGTGGAAGACGAGGTCGTGGATGATATAGTAACTGACCCAGGCTGGCAGGAGGACATGCAGAGCGAGGAGAGCAGCACACAGGGGGAGGGAGAAAGAGCACCCCAACAGGCATGAAGAAGCAGTGTGGTGGCCGCAGAAAGAAGGCAGGCAACCATTACCCGTAACATCAACACGAAGGAAGTTGCCAGGACAACTGTTAGGTCTTCCCGAGTCTGGTTGTTTCTGAAAGACTCTGCCACCACCAGCATGATCAGGCACATGGCAGCAAAGCACCCGACTTTGTGGGCTGAACCCCAGGGTCCAAGAACAGTGTTTGCGGGTGCCACCATTGCTTCTTCCGCTGTTGTGCATGCAAGCCAATCCCCTGTCCATGGTGTGTGCGAAGATGCCTCCTGCCCTGCACCTGTCATTGCAGACTCTCAAGTAGCAGCATCAGGTAGCACGTCCACATCCTTGTCCCAGTACAGCGTTCAGTTGTCCATACCCCAGTCCTTGGAACGCAAGTGCAAATATGCAGCCAATGCCCCACAGGCCACAGTACTAAATTACCACATTTCACGACTGCTCGCGCTCGAAATATTGCCTTTTAGGCTCGTGGAGACGGAAGCATTCAGCAACCTGATGGCGGCGGCCGTCCCTCGGTACTCGGTCCCCAGCCGCCACTATTTCTCCTGGTGTGCCATCCCCTCATTACACAAACACATGTCCCAAAACATTAGCCATGCCCTCAACAACACAGTAACCGGGAAAGTCCACCTAACCACGGACACGTGGCCAAGATGGTGAGTGGCGATGCGCCATAATTAGAGCTTCTCTGTCTTCTGAAATGCTCTCTGCTCACAATCAAAGAGGATGCATTGCAGGCAGAGCAAGATGAGATGGAGCAAGGAACCATACAGGGTGATTACACACAGCCCAGCCTTATCTAATCCCAATGTGGATTGGGTGACGATGAGCAAGAGGAGGAAGAAGAACAGGAGCTAGTTTCATGTGCTATAGACCGTACTACCTGCACAACTGTCATACCGTCTGTTCAGCGTGGATGGCCAGAGGACAGAGAGGAGGAGGAGAGCATGGTCAGCCATCCTCTTGTGAGGACACAGAAGTCTTGCCTGTTAGCAGTCTGGCACGCATAGCGGAGTTTATGTTTCGCTACCTTTCCCGTGACCCTCGTGTTCTCAAAATTTTGGGTGACAGTCATTACTGGTTGGTGACATTTATAGACCCACGCTACAAGGAGAACTTTATATCTCTTATTCCTGAGGCGGACAGGTCTACAAAAATGGGGCAGTACCAGAAGGCCCTTGTTGCAGAACTATTAAAAAATTCTCATCTGAAAACGCTGGCGGCAGAGGTCCCAGTTCGTTGGACAACCAAGGAGTACAGGCGAGAGAGACACAAATGCAATCCAACAGAGGCAGGGGAACACTGTCAAAGTTCTGGGACAGTTTTCTCAGACCCTCCCATCGCACAGGCCCTGAGGTGCTTCACAAGGAGTGCAAAGTTTGTGAAGATGCTGAGAGAGTACCTTGCCGACTGTACCAACATCCTCCGTGATTCCTCTGTGCCTTATAATTATTGTGTATCCAAGCTGGATACGTGGAATGACCTTGTTCTCTACGCCTAGGAGGTCCTGGGCTGCCCTGCCGCTAGCTTTTTCTCAGAGCGGGTTTTCAGTGCCTCTGGTAGAATTATAACTGATAAGTGCATCCGCCTGTCAACTGAAAATGCTGACAGGTTGACTCTTACAAAAATGAACAAGGGCTGGATTGGGCCAGACTTCTCAACACCACTGGATGATAGCGGCGTAACATAAACTCAATGCACCTCTTCACACCTACACATGGGTATACGCTTCCTGATTTTGGCTATTTGCTCTTGTCCTCCTCCCTCTCCTCATCCTCCACCACCATATCACCAGGGTCACTGTGGTCTGTGATGCAACACCCACATAATTTTTTTAAAGGGTGTCTATGATGCCCGTAAAAAAAAAAAATTATACCGTATGTTCATGTATACCCCCCAGGGGTAAATGCTTGTCAGCCCATCCACTTAGTGCATGGGCATTACAAGTATAGGAGACCCGCTCATTTCTAATGGGAACATTTTTTTATGAGGCCCTCTAAGTCTCTTCCAAGGGGCATGGGAGTGCCTCCAAATTTTTGGCAGCCCTTGCATTCAGTGCATAGGTCAATACTATGGGAGACCCTCTACTTTCTAATGGGAATTTGTCATTACTGTGGCCCTACTCTATGTGTCTTTAAATTGTTAGTGGGGTTTTTTCTAAATTTGGTCAGCCATTGAACTCCCTGCATACCCTATAACTGTATAGCAGACCCTCTGCTTTCTAAAGGGAACATGTCGTACTTGTTACTGTGGCCCTGCTCTATGTGCCTTTACATTCTTAGTGGGGTTTTTCCTGGTTCCCAGTGAAACTGGATGTGTCTGATGTGTAACATACCACATTGCCAGATTAGGTTGTAAAATGTTAAAATGACTTTTCCCGGAGAATGCATTTGTCTTAAAAAATAAAGTAAAAAACCCCAAAACAATAGGATCTTTCTTTAGTATAAAAACAGCGTCGCCAATTTAACCTCAATGTAATCACATTGTTCAGCTCCTGCACCTCCTGCTCCATTTCCGAAACAACTACATCAGTTACAAGCTGACAGCTCTGCAGCACTGCCTTGGCCAAGCGGCAACAGGCTGTGCTGAAGATAACATGCGTAATTCTTAGGCGACAAACTGCCGAGCGCTGCAGAGTTGTTGAAAGCTGTAACATAGCAGATGCCAAGCGGCAACAGGCTGTGCTGAAGATAACATGCTTAATGCTTAGGTGACAAACCGCCCAGCGCTGCAGAGTTGTTGAAAGCTGTAAAACAGCAGCCTGATCTGTGGCTCTCACCGCTGAACATACAGCCAGGCAAGGTCATGTGTGACAATGGGGGGAACCTGGTGACTGAGAAATTGTTATGATCTGCTACAGAGACTAAGGAAAGAGAGGAGATCTGTCCCTACAATAGAACTAAACTAGATCCCTACGATGTAACGGGGAACCTGATCCTGCGATCAGACCCGCTAAAGTCCTCGGCTAGTCTGAACGCAGACCTATAGATGTGAGGGAGGGATCCCTACAAGATCTAGGGACTGGGAAAAGTTGGACACCTCCTAGCAGAAATAGTAGCAGTCAAAGACAAACACACAACAAAAAGGCATAGGGGTCAGAAGACCTAGCAAAACTAACAGAGAACGGCAACAGAGCAACAAGCTAGCTCAACAGTAGTAAATACAAATGAAGTCCAGCAAAGCCAGGAGGGCGGAGCCGGATTAAATAGGCAAAATGGTCATGAGACCAGCAAACTAAAAAAAACCTAACAGGAGAGTTGTAACAGTACCCCCTCTTCTAAGAGGATCCTCCGGATCCCCTAGGCCCAGGCTTACCAGGAAACCTCCTGTGAAACGCTCGGACAAGTCTGAGAGCAGAAACATCATCCGCCCTCACCCATGAGTTATCCTCAGGTCCGAAACCCTTCCAAGCGACGAGATACTGCAAACTCCCTCTATACCGTCTAGAATTTAGGATGCGGGAAATTTCATATTACCCGTCCTCCACCACCGGAGGAACAGTGGCAGAGGCGTCACCATCCGACACATCAGCTTTTTTCAACAGAGAAACATGAAACACCGGATTAATCCTCCAGGACGTAGGAACCTCCAGCCTAACAGCAGATTGGTTAACTATCTGAAGTACCTTAAAGGGCCCTACGAACTTGGGACCCAATTCTTTAGAAGGAATCCTCAATCGCAGATTCTTAGAGGACAACCAAACCATGTCACCAACAGCAAACAAAACCTCTTGCCGTTTCCTATCAAAGTACCTCTTAGATTTCTTGTTAGCCTCCTGAAGATTACCACGCACATCCATCCAAACTCTCTCCAAATCACTGGAAAAACTCTCCTCCTCAGGCACAGCCGAAACCAATTTGGAAAATGACCCAAAAGATGGATGTCTCCCAGAACAACAAAAAAAAGGCGAACACCCAGCAGAAGAGGATGTATGGTTGTTAAGAGCAAATTTAGCAAGTGGCAGAAACTCAGACCACCCCTCTTGATTGTCTGCCACAAAACAACGCAAGAACTGCTCAACATCCTGGTTCTTCCTTTCTGTCTGGCCATTAGACTCAGGATGATATCCGGATGAAAACGACAAATGAACTCCCAACCTGTCACAAAAGGCACGCCAAAAACGAGCCATGAACTGAGGTCCTCTATCAGAAACAATGTCAGTAGGAACACCATGTAGTCTGACAATTTCCTTGACAAAGGCTTTGGCGAGTGTCTTAGCGCAAGGCAGTTTGATGAAGGGAACCAAGTGACACATCTTGCTAAAACGGTCCACGACCACCCAGATGACCGTGAAACCTTCAGAGGGAGGAAGGTCAGTAATAAAGTCCATACCCAGATGTGTTCAAGGTGCACTAGGAACCTCCAGAGGGCAAAGCAACCCCGCAGCAGGAGCATGCGAAGACTTGGATCTTAACACACAGTACATTGGCGCACCCACTTAATGACTTCCTTCTGCCATCCAGGCCACCAAAAACTGCGACCCACAAGTCTCTTGGTCTCAGAAATTCCTGGATGACCTGCCAACCGAGACTCATGACACTCAACAAACAAATTTCTCCTAAAGGTCCTAGGCACAATCAACCTCCCATGGGGAGTGTTAGATGGGGCATTCTCCTGTGCTTTAAGAATCTCATCCTCCAAAACGGAGTCCAAAGCAGCAATTACAACACCTTCTTGTAAAATGGTCTCCTCTTCCTCCTCAACACCGACCATGGGAGAAAAGCTGCGAGACAAAGCATCCGCTTTAACATTCTTGGTACCCGGGATGTAAGTAACGGAAAAATTAAACCGCGAGAAAAAAAGTGCCCACCTAGCCTGACGGGCATACAAGCGCTTGGCAGCATCAAGATAGATCAGATTTTTATGATCAGTGAAAACCTGAATGGGAAATTCAGCACCTTCCAAGAGATGACGCCAGTGTTCAAATGCGAGTTTAATCGCCAGCAATTCCCGATTACCAATATCGTAATTAAGTTCAGTCTCGGAAAATTTTTTTGAAAAAAAGGCACAGGGATGTACTCCATCCTTGTTTTCCTGAGACAACACCGCACCAACCCCCACCGAAGAAGCATCAACCTCAACCAAAAACGGCTTAGTCACATCAGGCTGCATAAGGATGGGAGCAGAGGTGAACCTCTCCTTTAGAAACACAAAAGCTTCAATGGCCTCAGAAGTCCACTGAACCGCATTAGCACCTTTCCTGGTGAGATCGGTCAGCGGTTTGACAATAATAGAAAACTTTTTTATGATTTTTCTGTAATAATTGGCGAAACCCAAAAACCTCTGTATCGATTTCAAACCAATAGGCCTAGGCCATTCCTACACAGCTTGAACTTTAACCGGGTCCATCTCAAAACCTTCACTGGAGATAATGTAACCCAAAAAACTAATTCTCTGTACAGGGAACTCACATTTCTCCAGCTTAGTAAAAAGCGAATTGTCCATTAATAACTGTAATACCTCACGTACGCTCCGCCAATGAGACTCCAGATCAGGCGAATAAATCAAAATGTCATCCAAATACACAACCACATTTTTGCCGATTAAAGGTCTAAGGATATCATTAATAAGATTCTGAAAAAATGCTGGAGCATTGGTAAGACCAAAAGGCATCACCAGATTCTCAAAATGACCCACAGGAGTGTTAAAAGCAGTCTTCCATTCATCACCCTCCTTCATGCGCAACAAATTGTATGCCCCCCGGAGATCAATTTTAGAGAACCACTTGGCCCCCACTAACTGGTTAAATAAATCAGGAATCAATGGCAGTGGGTAAGGATTGCGTACAGTAATTTTATTAATCTCACGAAAGTCCAGACAAGGACGTAAACCGCCATCTTTTTTTTTTACAAAAAAAAATCCAACAGCCACAGGAGACTTGGAAGGCCTAATGTGACCGGCGGCCAAGCTTGTCTGTATGTACTCTTCCAAAGCCTTTCTTTCAGGAATAGTAAGATTAAATAAACGACTCTTAGGAAGAGTCGCGCCAGGGACAAATTCAATGGTACAATCATAGTCTCTATGGGGAGGCAAAACCTGCGACTCCTCCTCAGAAAAAACTCTCCAAAAATCCTGAATAGGTACAGGCAATTCCCCTCTATCCACAGCAGCAATGCGCCCGTTACAACACTTGTCATAACACTTTGGGCTCCAGGACTTAATTTCATTGGTAGACCAATCCAGTACAGGATTGTGCAATTTTAACCAGGGTAAGCCCAATATTACTGGAGAAGGCAAATTATCCAATACCACCAAATCCAAATTCTCTTGATGAATACCATTAATAGTGAGGGGAAATTCACAGACCTTGTGAGTAACACTCTTCAAGGGAGAGCCATCGACAGAAACCACAGCAATAGGGGATGACAAAGTTTTAGGTTCTAATCTAAGTTTTTCCAAGAATCCCCCATCAATCACATTCAGAGTGGATCCACAATCCACAAATACGCGAAATTCAATTAATTCATCCTGAGCAGCAGTAGTGGCAGATAGGAATACTCCCTTAGAATTTAAACAGGCAATACGAGCATGACTGACCATTTTTTTTTCTTTCTTCTTACGAAGCACACAGCTCTTAATAAAATGACCAGAATTTCCGCAATAGAAACACAAGCCTTCAGAAAGTCGGCGGTCTTTTTCCTGAGAGCGGGGTGCCATCGCCCCAATTTCCATCGGCTCTCCATTGTCAGCACAGAACCTCTCAGGACTCGAAGCTGACATAGCAGAGGATTTGCTCTCATTAACCCTTTCACGCAGTCTCCTGTCCACCCGTATAGCTAATTGCATTGCCTCCTGCAAGTTTCCAGGTGTGGGATAAGCAATCAGTAAATCCTTTACCCTTTCACATAGCCCTGCAAGAAACAAGCTTTTCAAAGCAGAATCGTTCCACCCCACCTGGGCAGACCACCGACGGAAGTGAGAACAATATTTTTCCACATTACCTGATCCCTGCCTCAAACGTCTTAATTCAGACTCAGCAGATGAGACACGATCAGGATCATCGTACAACAAACCCAAAGCAGAAAAAAAACTATCCACTGATCTAAAGCACGGATCACTAGGTTGGAGAGAGAAGGCCCATCCCTGAGGATCTTTGCGCAAAAGTGACATTATGATCCCTATGCGCTGTGATTCATCACCAGAGGATCCAGGTCTCAAACGAAAATATAATAGACAAGCATTTTTAAAAGAAAAAAAATCTTGTTGTTCGCCAAAAAATAGATCAGGCAGACATACCTTAGGTTCCACAAAATGCGCTCCAGAACAGCTACTCACGTGTTGTTGGAGCTTGGTCACCTCCAGAGAGAGTCCCTGCAAGCGTTGAGCCAAATCTTGCACCGAGACCATGATGGAAAACTGGAGGTCTTTCCTAGAGAAAATTTTTTATTTTTTTTTTTAAGGCTGGACTTACTGTTATGATCTGCTACAGAGACTAAGGAAAGAGAGGAGATCTGTCCCTACAATAGAACTAAACTAGATCCCTACGATGTAACGGGGAACCTGATCCTGCGATCAGACCCGCTAAAGTCCTCGGCTAGTCTGAACGCAGACCTATAGATGTGAGGGAGGGATCCCTACAAGATCTAGGGACTGGGAAAAGTTGGACACCTCCTAGCAGAAATAGTAGCAGTCAAAGACAAACACACAACAAAAAGGCATAGGGGTCAGAAGACCTAGCAAAACTAACAGAGAACGGCAACAGAGCAACAAGCTAGCTCAACAGTAGTAAATACAAATGAAGTCCAGCAAAGCCAGGAGGGCGGAGCCGGATTAAATAGGCAAAATGGTCATGAGACCAGCAAACTAAAAAAAACCTAATAGGAGAGTTGTAACAGAAATGACAGCCGGAGTATATACGGTTTCCCTCTATGCCAGTCCTTTCACCAAGCTAAAGAATATGGCTGTGGTGAAATGATTAAAAAAAATTGTGCCTACCAGAGGATTTGATTCTGAGGGCTCACGTTCCTCCCCCGCGCCAGAGCGCCATAGCAGCTGCAAAGTTAGCGCTGTCATGAACTCTCCTGAGGTACAAGCCAGGGCACACAAGAGGATTCTCTGGTGGGACCGTCCAACTCTGCCGAGAAGCAGTCCTGGATAAGAAAAGTGTGTGGTAAGGTTCCTGGACACTCTATGGCTGCTTTTTTACTGAAGAGGCAATACAACATACATACAAAGTCCTTGCAAATGTTGTCCTTGCTGGGATTTGAACCCAGGATCCCAGCGCTGCAATGCTTCAGTGCTAACCACTGATCCAATGTGCTACCGTTCACCCTCTAATATCTAACAGGCTGGAGAAACTTGCACGTACTGCCACTCTATCTTCAGCTCCTTTGTGAGAAACTAATGTATTTGGGCAGCCACTCAGTCTACCAAATACAATTTCTGAGAAGGAAATTGGGGATGGCTTCACTACTGGTACTGGGGGCAGTGCTAATACCATGGCGTCGTACCATAGTTTACTGGAAATATTTCTGGCTGGTAGGAGGCAAGCAAATTTCCACAGAAAAGTAGCAGCAGTAATGTTCAGGGACCCGCGCTTGAAGAAGGCGGAAATAACACCGGGAGAAATAGTGATGACTGGGGACCGAGTATGGACACAAGGCATGAGGCATGAGGTTGTGAAAAGCTTCCACCTCCATGAGCCTAAAAGGCCACATTTCAAGTGAAAGCAGCTGCCCAGAAATCTGGCAGTTTAGTATTGCGGCCTGTGGGTGGGTGGGTAGCTGACTGCATACTTGCACTTGCATTCCAAGTAACAGAAAACTAAGCAGATGGTGGTCTCTATCATCATCATGGCCTCACCTCGGCACTATGAACTCTCCTGAAGGAGAAGCCAGGATCCACCGGAGGAGTCTCCGGTTTTCTGGTGGGTCCATCCATCCCTGCAAAGAAGCAGCCCTGACTAAGAAAAGTGTGGGGGAAGGTTCCCAGACACTCTTTGGCTGCTTTTTTAATGTGGATCGGACGTGCTTATGCATGTTATTTCTCAAACCGCATTACAGATCAGCCCATTGTCCAACTCTGTAGTCATGAAATTAAATGCGCAAAGAAAGATGTTTGTGTGTCAAAGCACCACCGACAAGTGCGAGTTGATGTTGGATGGGAGGCCATTGCTTCTGCAACAAGCTGCATTAGAGGACTTCCTGGGTGAAATAACACCCAGTGTAGATACGGTTTCCCTCTATGCCAGTCCTTTCACCAAGCTAAAGAATTTGGCTGTGGTAAAATACAACTCTCAGCAAAAAAAGCTGTGGACTGGCTCTGTACCATCCCTGGCCACATTCACCTGTCCACGTGCTTGTGGTTAGGCGGTCTTCCCAGTAAGTGCTCTGGGGAGGGCACAGGTAATGTTGTGGGACCCGTGCTTGTGGAAGGCGGAGACGATACTGGGAGAAATATTGGCGGCTGGGGGCCGAGTATGGATACCCAGTCGCCGTCACCATAAGATTGTGGACAGCTTCCGCCTCCACGAGCTTAAAAGGCCACATTTCAAGTGCAAGCAGCTGTCAAAAATTTGGCAGTATAGTATTGCAGCCAGTGGGTGGGTGGCTGGCTGCATACTTGCGCTTGCATTCCAAGGAATGGGGTAGGGACAACTGAACGCTGCACTGGGACAAGGACGTGGACGGTGATTGTTGCAAGTCTGCAACGACAGGTGCATGGCGGGAAGTATCTTCGCATTCGCCAAGGATCACTTATGATGGGCACACTTTTAGGCAGTAACCTGGGAGTCAGAGATGCTTCCAGAGGTCTTCCCCATGCTGTTCCCATGTCTTTTCAGTACTGTATGCATGTGTCTGATGATGTGTCACACACCATATGGCCAGATAAGGTTGTAAAATATTAAAATTATATTTCCCAGTGAATGCATTTGTCTTGGTTGAAAGCAATGTAAAAGTGCAAAAACGCATAAAAAATGCTACATGTGAACATAGCCCAAGGTGTGGAGGAGTACTTTTGTTTTTGGTTATTTATTTTGCCTTATATACAACTCATTGCCCTGGAAAGAATGTTCCTTAACATATTTCCCAGGAAAATCCATTTTCGTTTAGTTTTTGTATGTTTTATTGTGAGTCTGTAAAAGTGGTGTAATACTCTGACAACATTGTTGACAGCAGTGACCTGGGAGTCAGAAATGCTTCCAGGGGTCTTCCCCATGCTGTTCCCATGTCATTTGAGCACTGTTCCCGTCTATTTGGGCAATTTTTAGGCCTTCTGCAGACCGCCGGGGGGAGCCGCCTGAAAAATGCTCGAGTTTCCCATAGACTCACATTGGGCTCGTTGCTCGGGTCAAGCACCCGAGTATTCCAACTTGCTCGACCCGAGCAACGAGTATCCGCGCATTTTAGTGCTCGCTCATCACTAGTTAGGAACTGAACAAAGTATTTTTTAACTGTGGATTAAGCCTGTATAAAAGGAGATGTTCTCCAAACTATTTCAAACTCAGATCTAGGCTGCTGTATAACGTTAGCAACAGCAAAAAAATTATTTTTTTTGACTCTGCACAAGCTCTGAATACAGCTGAAGTTCACCGCCACTAACGTAGTAGCTGACATATAGCAGAGTGTATGACGTTTGCCACACAAAAAAAACGTTTGTGGACTCAGCCTAGCAAGACAAAAAAACAATTTTTTACTTTGAAAACAACTGAGGTTCACTGCCAATAAAATAGTTGACGAAGGCATTCCCAGCCGAAACGCACGTAGGGCAGAGGGCGGTGTGTTAGCACGAGGCATTGGCTTCCTGTCGGCACTGTAAGTATGAGACCCACATGGTGGGATTTGCTGCTGCAATATGGATTACGCTACTGTCTCTTATGACTAGTGTTGAGCCACCCCCGTAGTGTTCGAGTTCGGTTCGGTTCGTCGAACACCCGTGTGTTCGCCGAACTGTTCGTCGAACACCTTCGAACACCGTTAAAACCAATGGCAGGCAAACAAAAACACATAGAAACACATAGAAAACACCTTCAAAGGTGTCCAAAAGCTGACAAACGGCTCAGAAGACATAACTAACACATGGAAAAGTGACAAGTACATATAGTCATGCGAAAATAAAAGAGGTGGAGGAGTAAAAGGAGGGGGAGACACAGATATAGGCATGTCATGCCCTTCTAAAATCCAAAAAGTGAGAAGCCGACACGGCCAGTCCGCTCCTGCCCGTGCCACCTCCTTGTCGCCGGGTTTGTGCCAGAGCCGCGGTGAACCCTGATGGCCAGCCCCCCTCTCCCAATACTGGTGCCTGTCCGCTGGTGGGTCGAGCGAGCCCCCCTGTGGTGGAGGCAGCTCTAAGCTTTTTAATTTAAATTGTCTCTCTAATTTGAATGAATACACTTTAAATCCATTTACAAGGATCTATTGGAGGGCAAGTCTCATGCCAGCAGCCGCGTAATTCCAGCTCCAGTAGCGTCCACTAAAGCTGCTGCAGTTAAAAAGCTTTTATAAGGATCGAGCTCGGCTGTCCACCGCAAGGCATCCTACTGCCAGTCCCAGCCCATATGCCTTGGGGTGCCTCCTGATGCTCTTCACTGAGTATCCCATGGTCCCGAAGCATTTCCTTTGAAAAAATTAAGTGTCTAAACTACAGGTGGTGTAGCTTGCTTAACAGCCGGGATAATCCGCTGACTAGCAGACACTGCTACTAGGCACAAAGTATTTCCTGGGCTAGATGCAGTTAAAAATTTGTAATTAGATACTCTCGTTGGATGCTGAGAAAGCATTCCATAGAGTCTCCTGGCACGCCATATATGATTCTCTTAAAAAGCTTGGGGTAGGGGTCTAGGGGACCCTTTTATAGCCAAAATCACGGCCCTGTATCACAATACGTCACCTAGGCTGAAGATAAATGGAACTGTAGCACCCTGAGGGCTCGGTTGCTACAGAGGTATTGCACCTCACCCAGAGGTGTGATATCTCACTCTCAGGTAAGGATGGAGTGTGGATCAGGACCCGACACCTGCATGCATTACACCACATTGCCGTGGGGCAGGGCGACCAATATGCCTCTGAGATGGGCAAGACAGTCCCTGTCCCTGGCTGGAGTGGGGGGAGGGAACACTGAGGAAGGGGAACCCTGTAGTGCAGGAGCAGGGAGGAAGCAGTTCCTGGGTGCATTGAGAAGGGAGTATAAAAGGTGGGCACCATCTTAGTTCAGTGCAGAGAAGTCTGAGCAGAAGTGGCAGGGAGCAGGGGCTCTGCATGAGCTCTGCTCCGGAGGCGGGCCTAGTAACAGAGGCCCAGGCCTGGAAGAGGGAGAAGGAAGGAAGAGGAGCGGAGAAGGCTCCAGGAACGAGGAATGAAGGGATCCCAGGGGTGC
Organism: Phyllobates terribilis; assembly: GCF_046119375.1. Taxonomy (NCBI): domain Eukaryota; kingdom Metazoa; phylum Chordata; class Amphibia; order Anura; family Dendrobatidae; genus Phyllobates; species Phyllobates terribilis. The sequence continues at coordinate 191,529,652 of NW_027362772.1, read as the reverse complement.
GGACGGGCGAGTCGCCACCGCACGCCCGAATCCACCTGCGTGGAGGGGTCAGGCCAAAGGGGGAGACCGGTCCCCGAAACTAGTGGAGGCAGGAAACGACCCTCAGCTAGAAACCGGAGGCTGTGACCTTTTATGTGGCGCAGCCCCTCGCTACACCCGCTAGGAAGGCACCACATAGGGTCAGGGAAACTGGCGCCAAGTTTACCAAGAGGAGGCCCGAGGCAGCCGGACAGAAGGGTTGGTAAGAAAGGCCAGACAAAGGACACACAAAGGGGGTCCTGTGAAGCGCTCCAAAGTTATCTGGGAGTTGTCTGAGCCCCTCACCTGGTGAGCACAGTACGACGTGGGCAGCCGTTACCTGCAGACGTGGTCTGGATAATAAGAACTGTGAGTAAAGGCCCTGGACTGCATCACTGACTCCGTGTCGTTACTGCTGCTGCCCTGCACCATCACCCCCATCCTCCGCATACACTGCCCTGAGGCTATACTCCTCCCGTGGGGAGTTATGCTACGCTCTGCTGCACCCACAACACCAGCCTCAGCGGTCTGCCCTGCAGCGGCGGTTCACTCTGACCGCAATCCACGGGTGGCGTAGTCGGACATTTAAACATCAAAACCACATAAATAGTTCCGCCACTGGTTTGACCACCCTGAGCCACGGAACCGGGTCGCCGCCACGAAGACTACAACCACCAGCATCCACCAAAAAGGGTCCGGCTCCGGGTGTCCCAAGGCCCAGGGGGCGCATCAGAACATTTTCATCCCCTTTCACAATCACCAATGGGACAAGGCAGGGATGTCCTCTGTCCCCTCTCTTATACATCCTAGTGACGGAGCACCTGCTCTCATCAATTCGCCATAACCCCAATATTAGGTGGATTGAGGTGGGAGGCACCGAGTACAAGTGCTCTCTATTTGCTGATGATGTCCTAGTATATATCACTCAATCACATATATCCATCCATGCTGTTATGGCTGAAATAGATCACTTTGTTACATGGTCAAATTTTAAAATCAATGCAGCGAAGTCTGAGTCCCTCGATTTCTCCCTCCCCAAATCCATATAGGATTCCATCCAGTCCAACTTTCCCTTTGCCTGGCCCTCACAGGGTATCAAATACTTAGGAATTCCTATTCATAGAGACCTCTCCCATCTATGTTATCTTAATTTTGGGCCCTTTATTGAACAACTCCATACAGACCACGGTTGGCAAGTTAGAACTGTAAGATTCACTACGTGAACCACTGGTGTTTTGTGGAAAAGCACATGTACACTGCGTTCCAAATTATTATGCAAAAAGTGTTTAGGAGTGATAAGGGAAGAATTTGTTTGTTTGTCAGTTAAACTCATTGATGGTGATGTGTGTCAGGGCTCTTTATATCACTGTAAGCAATTGCAGACACCTGTGCTAATTAGTTTGGCAGGTGTGTCCAATGAAAGGCAAGACTACTTAAGAAGGCTGTCTCACATTATTAAGCAGCCTACATTTTCCGCCAAAATGGGAAAGAAAAAGGATGTGTCGGCTGCTGAGAAGCAACAAATTGTGGAGTGTTTAGGTCAAGGCATGACTACAATCAACATTGTGCGATGATCAGGATGAAGTGTCTTGGCAATCAAGAAGTATGTAGCTGATTCACAGTACACACGTGTGCGTGCTGATAAGGGCAAATTGAGGACTCTTTCCTACAGGCAATTACGTCAGGTTGAAAGAGCAGCGGCAAAAAAGCCTTGTCATAGCAGCAGACAAGTTTTTGAAGCTGCTTGTGCCTCCAACGTCCCCCGAACAACAAGATGCAGAGGTTTGCAGCTGTGCATACGCCATCCTGTCGACTTCCTCTATCCACTTCACACAAGCAGAAACGGCTCCAGTGGGCCAAACATTACATGAAGACTGATTTCAAAACTGTTTTGTTCACGGATGAGTGCCGTGCAGCACTCGATGGTCCAGATGGATGGAGTGGAGGATGGCTGGTTGATGGACACCCCACGCAAACACGGCTACAGCGCCAACAAGGAGGAGGTGGAGTAATGTTTTGGGCTGGAATCATGGGGAGAGAGATTGTCGGCCCCTTTAGGATCCCTGAAGGCGCTAAAGATGAACTCCATAATGTATGTGGATTTTCTCAAACAGCACTTCCTGCCATGGTTCAAGAAGAAGAACCGTGTCTTTCACAGCAAGATCATTTTTCTGCATGATAATGCACCATCTCATGCTGCACATAAAACATCTGCATCTCTGGCTGATATGGGCATAAAAGGGGACAAACTTATGGTGTGACCCCCATGCTCCCCTGACCTGTACCCCATTCAGAACCTTTGGAGCATCATTAAAAGGAGTGTCTATGATGGCGGGAGGCAGTTCACATCTAAGCAACAGCTCTGGGAGGGTATTCTGTCCTCATGCAAAACAATTGAAGCAGAAACCATCCAAAACCTGACAAATTCAATGGACGAGAGAGTTCAGAAGCTCCTTTCGAACAAGGGGTCCTATGTGAAAATGTAACATCACCTAGAATAAAGTTTTGAGTTGAAAACTGTTTGATTTCAGTTTCTAACAACCTGCTAATGCTTATAATTTCAAAAATGACCATTTTTTTGGTCTTTATTAAAGTGAAAAGGTTAATCGAAAAGTTTGGGGGATCTAAGAGTGTGGCAACCCAGTAGTCATGATTACTTCGAATTCTGACAATATGAGGGTCATGCTGCAGGTAGTGCAGCAAGAAGGCACTTATGTGTCTTGCGCATCTCGGAGTCCCAAAATTATTTTCCGGGCTAGATGCAGCTAAAAATTATTATTAATTTTAAAGCTGGTGAAGCTTTAGTATAGATGGCCTAATAGGATCAGTGCTGCACACTGCTACAAAGCCCAAATTATTTTCCAGCCAAGATACAGATAAACATGATTAGTAATTTGAAAGCTTAAAACGGTTGGTAGGGTGATTTTAACCAATCATCAAGCTTTTACTCTCCCCAGGATGACACAGGGGTAGAAAAGTCGTTTCGGATCCATGATTTGTTCATCTTTATGAACGTGAGTCTGTCTACATTATCAGTGGAGAGCCGCGTGCGCTTATCTGTCAGCACACCACCAGCAGCGCTGAACACACGTTCAGACAGAACGCTGGCTGCGGGGCATGACAAGATCTCCAAGGCGTAAGTGGCTAGCTCCGGCCATTTATCCAGATTGGAAGCCCAAAAAGAGCAAGGGTCCAGTGACACAGTCGTGGCTTCAATGTTTACTTGGAGATACTCCTGTACCATCGTCTCTAGGCGTTGACTATGTGTCAGACTTCTTGTCTCCTGTGGCCTTGCAAAGGATGGGCTAAAAAAGTGGTGAAATGATTCCGCAAAATTGATGTTACCAGCAGATACTGTGGTTCTGTTACGGTTTGAGTGCTGAACACTTGACGGTCCCACGGTTGGCAAGTTGGAACTGTGAGATTCACTACGTGCACCACTGGTATTTTGTGGAAAAGCACATGTAAGATTCTGCAACAGTCTCTGCTGATACTCCTGCATGCGTGCATCCCTTTCTATGGCAGGAATAATTTCTGCAAATTTACTTTTGTACCGGGGATCTAACAGTGTGGCAACCCAGTAGTCAGGATTATTTCTAATTCTCACAATTCGAGGGTCATGTTGCAGGTAGTGCAGCAAGAAGGCACTCATGTGTGTTGCGCATCCAGGAGCACCAAGTCCCTGTTGTGTTGGTGGCGAGGTAACAATCATGCTTCCTTCCTCTGTCCTCTCCCCCCAACCTCGCACAACAGAAATGTGATCAAGGTCTCCCTCATCTGATGAGTCTTCCATCAGTTCGTCCTCCACTTCTTCCTGGGCTCCTGCACCTTCCTCACTAGTTTGGCTGCTACCATGCGCCCTGGTAAAACCATCTCCCCCACCCTCACATGCCTGCCGCCTTGGTGCTGCCGACCGTCTGGACCTTGCAGATGTTAGCCCTTCCGCATACAACTCCTCCTCCTCTACTTCCTCCACCTCCTCTTGTGCCACCACCTGACTCCGAATTCTGTTTAACATGTGCTCCAGCATGTAAATCACCGGAATAGTCATGCTGATAATGGCATCGTCAGCACTAAACATCTTCGTCGCCATTTCAAAACTGTGCAGAAGGGTGCATAGGTCCCTGATCTGAGACCACTCCTCCAGCGTGATTTGCCCCACCTCTGAATCTCGTTGGCCCAGGCTATACGTCAGAACGTATTGCACCAGGGCTTGTCGGTGCTGCCACAGTCGCTGCAACATGTGCAGAGTTGAATTCCACCGGGTAGGCACATCGCATTTTAGCCGGTGAAGTGGCAGGCCCAACGACTTCTGTAGAGATGTAAGTCGCTGAGCTGCAGGATGCGAACGGCGGAAGTGAGCACACAGCGACCGTGTCCTCTGCAGAAGGCCATCTAGTCTGGGATAGTGGGCTAAAAATTGCTGGACAACCAGGTTCAACACGTGAGCCATACAAGGCACGTGTGTGACATTGCCCCGGCGAAGGGCCGCACCCAGGTTTGCAGCATTGTCGCACACGGCCTTCCCTGGTTTCAGGTCCAGTGGAGACAACCATTCATGAAATTGGTTCTCCAGAGCTGACCACAACTCCTCAGCTGTGTGACTCACATTTCCCAGACATTTCAATGTAAAAACCGCCTGATGACGTTGAGCCCTACTGCCAGCATAGTAAGGAGGTGTGCAGGATCCCTTCTGCGCAGTTAGAAAGCTTGTGGCATGACCGGACAGGCTTTGGGTGCAGGTGTAAGACCGAGAGGAGGTTGAGGAGGCAGAAGCAGTGGAGGAACTTTGACATAAAGAGGATTGATGCACAACTCGTGGGGACGGCAAGACTTGGACAGCAGCCCCTTGTCCTGCTGTCACCATAGTTACCCAGTGCCCAGTCAGCGACATGTAACGCCCCTGTCCATGCCTACTCGTACAAGTGTCTGTGGTGAAATGCACCCTGTCACACACAGAGTTTCTCAAAGAAGCGGTGATGTTGTGTGCGACATGCTGGTGGAGCGCAGGCACACCTTTCTTTGAGAAGTAGTGCCGACTGGGCATCTGGTACTGGGGCACTGCGACGGACATAAGGTCTCGAAAATCCTCTGTGTCCACCAGGCGGAAAGGCAGCATTTCTGTAGCCAAGAGCTTGCAGATGGTGAAATTCAACCTCTTAGCTTTCTCATGGCTAGGAGGAAATGGTCTTTTACTTGTCTACATCTGAGGGACCGAGGGCTGGCTATTGTGCTTAGACGGGGTTGATAAGGGTGTCCCCGGCAAACTGCCGGTCTGTGAGGAAGATGCAGGCGGACATGTTAGGTTGCCTTGATCCAAAGGTGGTGCTATCGATGTCGGACAGCGCTCAACACCAGCTGGTGTTACCACCTCCAAAGAAAATGATGACCTGCCAATCACGCTGGCTGTTGCGGGTAAAGAGGTGGCAGGTCTGCCCCAAAACAGGTGTGACTGCTGTCCCCCCAGTCACAGAGGATGAAGAGGCCGCGGATGCACAAGATATGGCAGACGGTGGTTGGCCCGGCCGGCTAGGCCGCATTGTAGCACACTGAGCTTCCCACTGCAACTTATGCTTCATGTCCATGTGCCGGTTCATGCATGAAGTACTCAAACTATGTATTTTTTGGCCTCTACTTAGCTTTTGCTGACAAATGTTACAGATAACACGAGTTGGGTCATCTTTATCGATCTGAAAAAATGCCCAGGCTATGCAAGGCTTAGCACCCATGCGACCTGAAGAGCCACCACGACTTGTGGTGAGAGGCAGAGTTGTGTTTGAGGATGCAGTTGTTGACGTGCTTCCAGTACTACGTCTCTGTCCAGGAAGGCGCAACCTGACCTCGTCGTCACTAGCATCTTCCTCCACCTCCTCTGCTGACCTCATCTCTTGGCTGACTGTGGGTTGACAGTAAGTGGGATCTCCAACCTCATCATCATCACCCTGTGCGTTATCACACCCGTCGTCCTCAGAGCCAACCTGTTCCTGCCCTGACAAAAAACTAAAGTTGTCGCTCCAATCAGGTATTTGAGTCTTATCATCGTCTTCCTGATTATCTCCACCAACAGGAGTTACAGTTTGGGAATGAGGGTCTACATTATGGTCAGAACCTTCTGCGTCTGGTCCTGGATCCGACTCATAAAGATTCTGGGCATCAGTGCAGATCATTTCCTCGTCTGGATTCACAGAAGCGCTGGAGTCGACCTCTGATTCCCAGGCTATAGTATGAGTAAACAGCTCTGCAGACTCAACCATCTGTTCTACCTCATACTCAGACGGGCAGCTGGAGATTTGGGAGCTGTGAGGAAGCAAGTGCGATTGGGGTGACACCTTTGAGGACTGGAGTATTTGTGATGTTGAAGTTGATGTAGAGGAGAGCCCACTTAAAGGAGCACTTGATATCCGTTGAAGCACCTGCTGTTTTGTGCCTCATCTGGAATTTGCAGCGATTGGCGTGGCCGTAAGAAAGGGATCTTATCACATTGTCCGCTAAAAGAAGTAGACATTTTAGTTTGGCTGGAAGATGGTCTTTCTTCTGCAGATGTTACTGTTGCTTTAACACCTACCCCACGGACACAACCTTTTTTCCCCTTCCCAACACGCCTATTCCCCTTTCCACCAGCAGCAGGCCTTTTTCCACTCATTTTGGTGGTTAACTAATTCACAACTCTGGAGTTGTTTGCACAAAAAAACAATGGATGGGAACCGAGCAGAGCTGAGTGGCCAAAATGTGGTATTAGGCCAAAACTATTGGCTGAGTTAGATGCAGAAAAAAATTATATTCAATTTGCAACCTGATGGAGGTCTGTATAGATGGATTAATAGAACAAGTCCCACACACAGCTAGAAGCCCAATATTTTTTCAGAGGTAGATGCAGAAAAAAATATATTCAGTTTGCAACCTGATGGAGGTCTGTATAGATGGATTAATAGAACAAGTCCCACACACAGCTAGAAGCCCAATATTTTTTCAGAGCTAGATGCAGAAAAAAATATATTCAGTTTGCAACCTGATGGAGGTCTGTATAGATGGATTAATAGAACAAGTCCCACACACAGCTAGAAGCCCAATATTTTTTCAGAGGTAGATGCAGAAAAAAATATATTCAGTTTGCAACCTGATGGAGGTCTGTATAGATGGATTAATAGAACAAGTCCCACACACAGCTAGAAGCCCAATATTTTTTCAGAGGTAGATGCAGAAAAAAATATATTCAGTTTGCAACCTGATGGAGGTCTGTATAGATGGATTAATAGAACAAGTCCCACACACAGCTAGAAGCCCAATATTTTTTCAGAGGTAGATGCAGAAAAAAATATATTCAGTTTACAACCTGATGGAGGTCTGTATAGATGGATTAATAGAACCAGTCCCACACACAGCTACAAGCCCAATATTTTTTCAGAGCTAGATGCAGAAAAAAGTTATATTCAATTTGCAACCTGATGGAGGTCAGTATAGATGGACTAATAGAATGATGCTAAAAGATTTTACTTCACTAGGTGCAGTAAAAAAATTGGTATTCTATACACAGGTGGTATATCTTGCAACACAGATAGGCTACTCCACTGACTAACACACTCTGCAATAGGCCAAAAAGGATTAGCTTTGCTAGATTCAGCCAAATGCTGTGAAAAAAACTTGCACAGCACTGGCACAGACCTGCCTGGCAAAAACTGATAGGAACTGATGTAACCTAGTCCTGAAAATGACTCCAATTACAATTAGTCTTTACTCCCACAATCTATCTATTTAAGAGCACAGACCTGCCTGATAAAAGTCGTAGGAAATGCTGTAACCTAGTCCTTAAAAGGACTGCAATCACAACTATTCCCTACTCCCAAGCTATCTGTAGATTTGTGCGAAAATTGGCTTGAAATTAACAAGGTATAGCGCACACAGCAACAGCGGTGCCGTCTAACACGCAGCTGCAGCAGTGAGAAAATGGTGGCGACGGGGAAAATGGTTTGGTCTTATAGGGCAAGGACATGTGACATACACTGCCAATGACACATGCCCTTGCTTGTGTGAAAAAAAGCACTTCGCTCCGTGTGTGCGCTGCTGATAGGCTGACAGATTGCACCTCCCCACTGCAAATGCGGGAAAGAGAAAAAAAAATGGAGTTCTTCATTGTTCCTGCAGAGATCCATCCCCTGCCCCTCCCCCCACCCCGCTGTACACTCAAACTGCGTATTAACATTAATTTTCATCATTACTGAGAAAAAATCCAGTTATGATTTTGGTGCACGAACAGTTATCGAACATAACCTCGAACAGCCGAATTTTTCTCAAATAATTCGTGTTCGCCGAACGGCTCGAACACCGCCCAAAACAGCTCGAATTTGAGATTGGCGAACAGTTCGAGTAGAACAACGCTCATCTCTACTTATGACAGCCTTACTAACTAGAGATGAGCGTTGTTCTACTCGAACTGTTCGCCAATCTCAAATTCGAGCTGTTTTGGGCAGTGTTCGAGCCGTTCGGCGAACACGAACAATTTGAGAAAAATTCGGCTGTTCAAGGTTATGTTCGATAACTGTTCGTGCACCAAAATCATAACTGGATTTTTTCTCAGTAATGATGAAAATTAATGTTAATACGCAGTTTGAGTGTACAGCGGGGTGGGGGGAGGGGCAGGGGATGGATCTCTGCAGGAACAATGAAGAGCTCCATTTTTTTTTCTCTTTCCCGCATTTGCAGTGGGGAGGTGCAATCTGTCAGCCTATCAGCAGCGCACACACGGAGCGAAGTGCTTTTTTTCACACAAGCAAGGGCATGTGTCATTGGCAGTGTATGTCACATGTCCTTGCCCTATAAGACCAAGCCATTTTCCCCGTCGCCACCATTTTCTCACTTTCAGCTGCGTGTTAGACGGCACCGCTGTTGCTGTGTGTGCTATACCTTGTTAATTTCAAGCCAATTTTCGCACAAATCTACAGATAGCTTGGGAGTAGGGAATAGTTGTGATTGCAGTCCTTTTAAGGACTAGGTTACAGCATTTCCTACGACTTTTATCAAGCAGGTCTGTGCTCTTAAATAGATAGATTGTGGGAGTAAAGACTAATTGTAATTGGAGTCCTTTTCAGGACTAGGTTACATCAGTTCCTATCAGTTTTTGCCAGGCAGGTCTGTGCCAGTGCTGTGCAAGTTTTTTTCACAGCATTTGGCTGAATCTAGCAAAGCTAATCCTTTTTGGCCTATTGCAGAGTGTGTTAGTCAGTGGAGTAGCCTATCTGTGTTGCAAGATATACCACCTGTGTATAGAATATCAATTTTTTTACTGCACCTAGTGAAGTAAAATCTTTTGGGCATAGCATCATTCTATTAGTCCATCTATACTGACCTCCATCAGGTTGCAAATTGAATATAATTTTTTTCTGCATCTAGCTCTGAAAAAATATTGGGCTTCTAGCTGGGTGTGGGACTTGTTCTATTAATCCATCTATACAGACCTCCATCAGGTTGTAAACTGAATATATTTTTTTCTGCATCTACCTCTGAAAAAATATTGGGCTTCTAGCTGTGTGTGGGACTTGTTCTATTAATCCATCTATACAGACCTCCATCAGGTTGCAAACTGAATATATTTTTTTCTGCATCTACCTCTGAAAAAATATTGGGCTTCTAGCTGTGTGTGGGACTTGTTCTATTAATCCATCTATACAGACCTCCATCAGGTTGCAAACTGAATATATTTTTTTCTGCATCTACCTCTGAAAAAATATTGGGCTTCTAGCTGTGTGTGGGACTTGTTGTAATAGTCCATCTATACTGACCTCCATCAGGTTGCAAACTGAATATATTTATTTCTGCATCTACCTCTGAAAAAATATTGGGCTTCTAGCTGGGTGTGGGACTTGTTCTATTAATCCATCTATACAGACCTCCATCAGGTTGTAAACTGAATATATTTTTTTCTGCATCTACCTCTGAAAAAATATTGGGCTTCTAGCTGTGTGTGGGACTTGTTCTATTAATCCATCTATACAGACCTCCATCAGGTTGCAAACTGAATATATTTTTTTCTGCATCTACCTCTGAAAAAATATTGGGCTTCTAGCTGTGTGTGGGACTTGTTCTATTAATCCATCTATACAGACCTCCATCAGGTTGCAAACTGAATATATTTTTTTCTGCATCTACCTCTGAAAAAATATTGGGCTTCTAGCTGTGTGTGGGACTTGTTGTAATAGTCCATCTATACTGACCTCCATCAGGTTGCAAACTGAATATATTTATTTCTGCATCTACCTCTGAAAAAATATTGGGCTTCTAGCTGTGTGTGGGACTTGTTGTAATAGTCCATCTATACTGACCTCCATCAGGTTGCAAACTGAATATATTTTTTTCTGCATCTACCTCTGAAAAAATATTGGGCTTCTAGCTGTGTGTGGGACTTGTTCTATTAATCCATCTATACAGATCTCCATCAGGTTGCAAACTGAATATATTTTTTTCTGCATCTACCTCTGAAAAAATATTGGGCTTCTAGCTGTGTGTGGGACTTGTTCTATTAATCCATCTATACAGACCTCCATCAGGTTGCAAACTGAATATATTTTTTTCTGCATCTACCTCTGAAAAAATATTGGGCTTCTAGCTGTGTGTGGGACTTGTTCTATTAATCCATCTATACAGACCTCCATCAGGTTGCAAACTGAATATATTTTTTTCTGCATCTACCTCTGAAAAAATATTGGGCTTCTAGCTGTGTGTGGGACTTGTTCTATTAATCCATCTATACAGACCTCCATCAGGTTGCAAACTGAATATATTTTTTTCTGCATCTACCTCTGAAAAAATATTGGGCTTCTAGCTGTGTGTGGGACTTGTTCTATTAATCCATCTATACAGACCTCCATCAGGTTGCAAACTGAATATATTTTTTTCTGCATCTACCTCTGAAAAAATATTGGGCTTCTAGCTGTGTGTGGGACTTGTTGTATTAGTCCATCTATACTGACCTCCATCAGGTTGCAAACTGAATATATTTTTTTCTGCATCTACCTCTGAAAAAATATTGGGCTTCTAGCTGTGTGTGGGACTTGTTCTATTAATCCATCTATACAGACCTCCATCAGGTTGCAAACTGAATATATTTTTTTCTGCATCTACCTCTGAAAAAATATTGGGCTTCTAGCTGTGTGTGGGACTTGTTGTATTAGTCCATCTATACTGACCTCCATCAGGTTGCAAACTGAATATATTTTTTTCTGCATCTACCTCTGAAAAAATATTGGGCTTCTAGCTGTGTGTGGGACTTGTTGTATTAGTCCATCTATACTGACCTCCATCAGGTTGCAAACTGAATATATTTTTTTCTGCATCTACCTCTGAAAAAATATTGGGCTTCTAGCTGTGTGTGGGACTTGTTCTATTAATCCATCTATACAGACCTCCATCAGGTTGCAAACTGAATACATTTTTTTCTGCATCTACCTCTGAAAAAATATTGGGCTTCTAGCTGTGTGTGGGACTTGTTCTATTAATCCATCTATACAGACTAGTGTTGAGCCACCCCCGTAGTGTTCGGGTTCGGTTCGGTTCGTCGAACACCGGGATGTTCGAGGAACTGTTCGTCGAACTGTTCGTCGAACACCTTAGAACACCGTCGAACACCGTTAAAACCAATGGCAGGCAAACAAAAACACATAGAAACACATAGAAAACACCTGCAAAGGTGTCCAAAAGCTGACAAACTGCTCAGAAGACACTCTCTTTAAAAAAGCCGGCCGGCAAATTCAGCAGCGGCATACACCGGTACCCGACAATTTAGACAAGAAGGAATAGAGCATCACACATAGATTAGATAGATAGAAACATGTCAGTCACACATATAAGAAGCACAGTGACAGTGTTGGTTACTGCACTTGTCATTTAGTGTAAAGGATTTATTAAAAAAAATATTAGTGTTTTCATGCACCGTCTCTTTAAAAAAGCCGGCCGGCAATTCAGCATCTGTACCCGACAATTTAGAACAGAAAGAATAGAGCTTCACACATAGATTAGATAGATAGAAACATGTCAGTCACATATATAATAAGTACAGTGATAGTGTTGCTTACTGTACTTGTCATTTAGTGTAAAGGATTTATTTAAAAAAATAATAGTGTTTTCATGCACTGTCTCTTTAAAAAAGCCGGCCGGCAATTCAGCAGCGGTACCCGACAATTTAGAACAGAAAGATAGAGCATCACACATAGATTAGATAGATAGAAACATGTCAGTCACATATATATGAAGTACAGTGATAGTGTTGGTTACTGTACTTGTCATTTAGTATTAAAATAAAGGATTTATTATTAAAAAAATTGGCGTGGGGTTCCCCTTAATTTTAGGCTCTAGCGGAGGTTAAGCAGACGGCTGGGGCAGATGTTTGAAGCCTGGGAAGGGGGTAATACCCACGGAGCTTCCCAGGCTACTAATATCAGCCCCCAGCTGAATACATAGCCTTTACTAGCTATTAAAATGGGGGACCCCCCAAAAAAAATGACGTGGGGTCCCCCCTAATTTAATAGCTAGCAAAGGCTAGGCAGACAGCTGGGGGCTGATATTAATAGCCCAGGAAGGGAGCCATGAATATTGGCCCCCTCCCAGGCTAGAAACACCAGCCGTCAGCCGCCCCAGAAATGGCGCATTCATAGGATGCGCCAATTCTGGCACTTAGCCTCGCTCTTCCACGCTGCCCTGGTGCGGTGGCAGGGGGTAATAGGGTTGGGGTTGATGTCAGCTTATAATGCCAGCTGACATCAAGCCCAGGTTAGTAATGGAGAGGCGTCTATAAGACACCCCCATTACTAACCCCATAGTCAAAGTTAAAAAAAACACAAACACCCAGAATAAAGTCCTTTAATTGAAATAAAGACACAATCCTTTATTGTTCTAAATTAAACCATACTTACCGTCACGCCCATTCCAGCTGAAGCCAACGATCTCCTGCAATAAAAGAAAAATAATAAAGCAACCTCATCCTTACCTTTCCATGGTTCCCACGACAGCTTCAGCTCTGCTACATCGAGATGACAGGCTGGACCGCAGCAGAACGCTGCCATCCAGCCTGTCATCCCGCAGACACTGAGAAGCGCAGGCTTGTTTGCGCTGCTCAGCGTCTCTCTGTGACGACATCCAGATGAGCCGAGTTCATGTCCAATGAACTCGGCTCACCTCATGCACGTCACTGACAGCGTGGGAAAATTCTCACGCTGAAGCGCTGATTGCAGGAGAATTTTCCCACGCTGTCAGTGACGTGCAGGAGGTGAGCTGAGTTCATTGGACATGAGCTCACCTCATGCACATCACTGACAGCGTGGGAGAATTCTCCTGCACTCAGCACTTCAGCGTGAGAATTTTCCCACGCTGTCAGTGACGTGCATGAGGTGAGCCGAGTTCATTGGACATGACCTCGGCTCATCTGGATGCCGTCACAGCGAGACAGTGAGGAGCGCAAGCATGCCTGCGCTTCTCAGTGTCTGCGGGATGACAGACTGGATGGCAGCGTTCTGCTGCGGTCCAGCCAGTCATCTCGATGTAGCAGAGCTGAAGCTGTCGTGGGAACCATGGAAAGGTAAGGATGAGGTTGGTTTATTATTTTTCTTTTATTGCAGGAGATCGTTGGCTTCAGCTGGAATGGGTGTGATGGTAAGTATGGTTTAATTTAGAACAATAAATAATTGTGTCTTTATTTCAATTAAAGGACTTTATTCTGGGTGTTGTGTTTTTTTTAAATACTTTACTAGAAATTCATGGCGGTCATGTCTAATACTGGCGTGACCCCATGAATTTTGGGCTTGGGGCCAGCTGATAATACCAAGCTGGCCCTAACCCCTTTATTACCCAGTGAGCCACCGCACCAGGGCCCTGGATGAGTTGGGTACAGCGCCAGAAGATGGCGCTTCTATGAACGCGCCATTTTCCGGGGTGGCTGCGGACTGCAATTTGTAGCGGGGGGGGGTCCAGAAAGCTTGGGCCTCCCTGCGCTGCAGATTCCAGCCGCCAGCTGCCTAGTTGTACCTGGCTGGACACAAAAATAGGGCGAAGCCCCACGTACTTTTTTTTTAATTATTTCATGAAATTCATGAAATAATTAAGAAAAAAAGGCCTTCCCTATATTGTTGTGTCCGGCCAGGTACAAATAGGCAGCTGGTGGTTGGGGGCAGCCCATTCCTGCCTGCTGTACCTGGCTGGACACAAATATAGTGCGAAGCCCCACTTCAATTTTTTTTAATTATTTCATGAAATTCATGAAATAATTAAGAAAAAAAGGGCTTCCCTATATTGTTGTGTCCGGCCAGGTACAAATAGGCAGCTGGTGGATGGGGGCAGCCCGTTCCTGCCTGCTGTACCTGGCTGGACACAAATATAGTGCGAAGCCCCACTTCAATTTTTTTAAATTATTTCAGGAAATTCATGAAATAATTAAAAAAAAATTGACGTGGGGCTTCGCACTATATTTGTGTCCAGCCAGGTACAGCAGGCAGGAACGGGCTGCCCCCAACCACCAGCTGCCTATTTGTACCTGGCCGGACACAACAATATAGGGAAGCCCTTTTTTTCTTAATTATTTCATGAAATAATTTAAAGAAAATTGACGTGGGGCTTTGCCCTGTTTTTGTGTCCAGCCAGGTACAACTAGGCAGCTGGGGGCTGGAATCCGCAGCGCAGGGAGGCCCAAGCTTTCTGGGCCACCCCCGCTGCAAATTGCAGTCCGCAGCCACCCCGGAAAATGGCGCGTTCATAGAAGCGCCATCTTCTGGCGCTGTACCCAACTCATCCAGGGCCCTGATGCGGTGGCTCACTGGGTAATAAAGGGGTTAGTGCCAGCTTGGCATTATCAGCTGGCCCTAAGCCCGAAATTCATGGGGTCACGCCAATATTAGACATGACCACCATGAATTTCTAGTAAAGTATTTAAAAAAAACACAACACCCAGAAAAAAGTCCTTTAATTGAAATAAACACACAATTCTTTATTGTTCTAAATTAAACCATACTTACCATCACGCCCATTCCAGCTGAAGCCAACGATCTCCTGAAATAAAAGAAAAATAATAAAGCAACATCATCCTTACCTTTCCATGGTTCCCATGACAGCTTCAGCTCTGCTACATCGAGATGACAGGCTGGACCGCAGCAGAACGCTGCCATCCAGCCTGTCATCCCGCAGACACTGAGAAGCGCAGGCTTGCTTGCGCTCCACAGTGTCTCTCTGTGAGGGCATCCAGATGAGCCGAGTTAATGTCCAATGAACTCGGCTCACCTCATGCACGTCACTGACAGCGTGGGAAAATTCTCCTGCACTCAGCTCTTCAGCGTGGGAGAATTCTCACGCTGAAGCGCTGAGTGCAGGAGAATTCTCCCACGCTGTCAGTGACGTGCAGGAGGTGAGCTGAGTTCATTGGACATGAGCTCACCTTATGCACGTCACTGACAGCGTGGGAAAATTCTCCTGCACTCAGCGCTTCAGCGTGGGAGAATTCTCACGCTGAAGCGCTGAGTGCAGGAGAATTCTCCCACGCTGTCAGTGACGTGCAGGAGGTGAGCTGAGTTCATTGGACATGAACTCGGCTCATCTGGATGTCGTCACAGAGAGACGCTGAGCAGCGCAAGCAAGCCTGCGCTTCTCAGTGTCTGCGGGATGAGAGGCTGGATGGCAGCGTTCTGCTGCGGTCCAGCCTGTCATCTCGATGTAGCAGAGCTGAAGCTGTCGTGGGAACCATGGAAAGGTAAGGATGAGGTTGCTTTATTATTTTTCTTTTATTGCAGGAGATCGTTGGCTTCAGCTGGAATGGGCGTGACGGTAAGTATGGTTTAATTTAGAACAATAAAGGATTGTGTCTTTATTTCAATTAAAGGACTTTATTCTGGGTGTTTGTGTTTTTTTTAACTTTGACTATGGGGTTAGTAATGGGGGTGTCTTATAGACGCCTCTCCATTACTAACCTGGGCTTGATGTCAGCTGGCATTATAAGCTGACATCAACCCCAACCCTATTACCCCCTGCCACCGCACCAGGGCAGCGTGGAAGAGCGAGGCTAATTGCCAGAATTGGCGCATCCTATGAATGCGCCATTTCTGGAGCGGCTGACGGCTGGTGTTTCTAGCCTGGGAGGGGGCCAATATTCATGGCTCCCTTCCTGGGCTATTAATATCAGCCCCAGCTGTCTGCCTAGCCTTTGCTAGCTATTAAATTAGGGGGGACCCCACGTCATTTTTTTTGGGGGGTCCCCCATTTTAATAGCTAGTAAAGGCTATGTATTCAGCTGGGGGCTGATATTAGTAGCCTGGGAAGCTCCGTGGGTATTACCCCCTTCCCAGGCTTCAAACATCTGCCCCAGCCGTCTGCTTAACCTCCGCTAGAGCCTAAAATTAAGGGGAACCCCACGCCAATTTTTTTAATAATAAATCCTTTATTTTAATACTAAATGACAAGTACAGTAACCAACACTATCACTGTACTTCATATATATGTGACTGACATGTTTCTATCTATCTAATCTATGTGTGAAGCTCTATTCTGTCTGTTATAAATTGTCGGGTACCGCTGCTGAATTGCCGGCCGGCTTTTTTAAAGAGACGGTGCATGAAAACACTATTATTTCTTTTGATAAATCCTTTACGCTAAATGACAAGTACAGTAAGCAGCACTGTCACTGTACTTCATATATATGTGACTGACATGTTTCTATCTATCTAATCTATGTGTGATTCTCTATTCTTTCTATTCTAAATTGTCGGGTACCGCTGCTGAATTGCCGGCCGGCTTTTTTAAAGAGACGGTGCATGAAAACACTATTATTTTTTTTGATAAATCCTTTACGCTAAATGACAAGTACAGTAAGCAGCACTGTCACTGTACTTCATATATATGTGACTGACATGTTTCTATCTATCTAATCTATGTGTGATTCTCTATTCTTTCTATTCTAAATTGTCGGGTACCGCTGCTGAATTGCCGGCCGGCTTTTTTAAAGAGACGGTGCATGAAAACACTATTATTTTTTTTGATAAATCCTTTACGCTAAATGACAAGTACAGTAAGCAGCACTGTCACTGTACTTCATATATATGTGACTGACATGTTTCTATCTATCTAATCTATGTGTGATTCTCTATTCTTTCTATTCTAAATTGTCGGGTACCGCTGCTGAATTGCCGGCCGGCTTTTTTAAAGAGACGGTGCATGAAAACACTATTATTTTTTTTGATAAATCCTTTACGCTAAATGACAAGTACAGTAAGCAGCACTTTCACTGTACTTCGTATATATGTGGCTCACATGTTTATATCTATCTAATCTATGTGTGAAGCTCTATTCTTTCGGTTCTAAATTGTCGGGTACCGGTGTATGCCGCTGCTGAATTGCCGGCTTTTCATGTTTCACTGTTGGCACTGTTCCCATCGATTTGGGCAATCACTGTAATGCCACAACCAGCATGGCTGTGGCATTACAGTGAGTGGCAGACAATCCCTGCATGATTGGTGCTCTAAATAGCGCCAGACATGCAGGACACGCTTTTGGTGCACGAACAGTTATCGAACACAACCTCGAACAGCCGAATTTTTTGCAAATCGTTCGGGTTCGTCGAACAACTCGAACACCGCCCAAAACAGCTCGAATTTGAGATTGGCGAACAGTTCTAGTCGAACACCGATCATCTCTAATACAGACCTCCATCAGGTTGCAAACTGAATATATTTTTTTCTGCATCTACCTCTGAAAAAATATTGGGCTTCTAGCTGTGTGTGGGACTTGTTGTATTAGTCCATCTATACTGACCTCCATCAGGTTGCAAACTGAATATATTTTTTTCTGCATCTACCTCTGAAAAAATATTGGGCTTCTAGCTGTGTGTGGGACTTATTGTATTAGTCCATCTATACTGACCTCCATCAGGTTGCAAACTGAATATACTTTTTTCTGCATCTACCTCTGAAAAAATATTGGGCTTCTAGCCGTGTGTGGGACTTGTTCTATTAATTCATCTATACAGACCTCCATCAGGTTGCAAACTGAATATATTTTTTTCTGCATCTACCTCTGAAAAAATATTGGGCTTCTAGCTGTGTGTGGGACTTGTTGTATTAGTCCATCTATACAGACCTCCATCAGGTTGCAAACTGAATATATTTTTTTCTGCATCTACCTCTGAAAAAATATTGGGCTTCTAGCTGTGTGTGGGACTTGTTGTATTAGTCCATCTATACTGACCTCCATCAGGTTGCAAACTGAATATATTTTTTTCTGCATCTACCTCTGAAAAAATATTGGGCTTCTAGCTGTGTGTGGGACTTGTTCTATTAATCCATCTATACAGACCTCCATCAGGTTGCAAACTGAATATATTTTTTTCTGCATCTAGCTCTGAAAAAATATTGGGCTTCTAGCTGTGTGTGGGACTTGTTGTATTAGTCCATCTATACTGACCTCCATCAGGTTGCAAACTGAATATATTTTTTTCTGCATCTACCTCTGAAAAAATATTGGGCTTCTAGCTGTGTGTGGGACTTGTTCTATTAATCCATCTATACAGACCTCCATCAGGTTGCAAATTGAATATAATTTTTTTCTGCATCTAACCCAGCCAATAGTTTTGGCCTAATACCACATTTTGGCCACTCAGCTCTGCTCGGTTCCCATCCATTGTTTTTTTGTGCAAACAACTCCAGAGTTGTGAATTAGTTAACCACCAAAATGAGTGGAAAAAGGCCTGCTGCTGGTGGAAAGGGGAATAGGCGTGTTGGGAAGGGGAAAAAAGGTTGTGTCCGTGGGGTAGGTGTTAAAGCAACAGTAACATCTGCAGAAGAAAGACCATCTTCCAGCCAAACTAAGATGTCTACTTCTTTTAGCGGACAATGTGATAAGATCCCTTTCTTACGGCCACGCCAATCGCTACAAATTCCAGATGAGGCACAAAAACAGCAGGTGCTTCAACGGATATCAAGTGCTCCTTTAAGTGGGCTCTCCTCCACATCAACTTCAACATCACAAATACTCCAGTCCTCAAAGGTGTCACCCCAATCGCACTTGCTTCCTCACAGCTCCCAAATCTCCAGCTGCCCGTCTAAATATGAGGTAGAACAGATGGTTGAGTCTGCAGAGCTGTTTACTCATACTATAGCCTGGGAATCAGAGGTCGACTCCAGCGCTTCTGTGAATCCAGACGAGGAAATGATCTGCACTGATGCCCAGAATCTTTATGAGTCGGATCCAGGACCAGACGCAGAAGGTTCTGACCATAATGTAGACCCTCATTCCCAAACTGTAACTCCTGTTGGTGGAGATAATCAGGAAGACGATGATAAGACTCAAATACCTGATTGGAGCGACAACTTTAGTTTTTTGTCAGGG
This sequence comes from Phyllobates terribilis, assembly GCF_046119375.1. Lineage (NCBI taxonomy): Eukaryota > Metazoa > Chordata > Amphibia > Anura > Dendrobatidae > Phyllobates > Phyllobates terribilis. Next base: position 191,510,287 of record NW_027362772.1, on the reverse strand, counting down.
CAGGAACAGGTTTGCTCTGAGGACGACGGGTGTGATAACGCACAGGGTGATGATGATGAGGTTGGAGATCCCACTTACTGTCAACCCACAGTCAGCCAAGAGATGAGGTCAGCAGAGGAGGTGGAGGAAGATGCTAGTGACGACGAGGTCAGGTTGCGCCTTCCTGGACAGAGACGTAGTACTGGAAGCACGTCAACAACTGCATCCTCAAACACAACTCTGCCTCTCACCACAAGTCGTGGTGGCTCTTCAGGTCGCATGGGTGCTAAGCCTTGCATAGCCTGGGCATTTTTTCAGATCGATAAAGATGACCCAACTCGTGTTATCTGTAACATTTGTCAGCAAAAGCTAAGTAGAGGCCAAAAAATACATAGTTTGAGTACTTCATGCATGAACCGGCACATGGACATGAAGCATAAGTTGCAGTGGGAAGCTCAGTGTGCTACAATGCGGCCTAGCCGGCCGGGCCAACCACCGTCTGCCATATCTTGTGCATCCGCGGCCTCTTCATCCTCTGTGACTGGGGGGACAGCAGTCACACCTGTTTTGGGGCAGACCTGCCACCTCTTTACCCGCAACAGCCAGCGTGATTAGCAGGTCATCATTTTCTTTGGAGGTGGTAACACCAGCTGGTGTTGAGCGCTGTCCGACATCGATAGCACCACCTTTGGATCAAGGGAACCTAACATGTCCGCCTGCATCTTCCTCACAGACCGGCAGTTTGCCGGGGACACCCTTATCAACCCCGTCTAAGCACAATAGCCAGCCCTCGGTCCCTCAGATGTGGACAAGTAAAAGACCATTTCCTCCTAGCCATGAGAAAGCTAAGAGGTTGAATTTCACCATCTGCAAGCTCTTGGCTACAGAAATGCTGCCTTTCCGCCTGGTGGACACAGAGGATTTTCGAGACCTTATGTCCGTCGCAGTGCCCCAGTACCACATGCCCAGTCGGCACTACTTCTCAAAGAAAGGTGTGCCTGCGCTCCACCAGCATGTCGCACACAACATCACCGCTTCTTTGAGAAACTCTGTGTGTGACAGGGTGCATTTCACCACAGACACTTGGACGAGTAGGCATGGACAGGGGCGTTACATGTCGCTGACTGGGCACTGGGTAACTATGGTGACAGCAGGACAAGGGGCTGCTGTCCAAGTCTTGCCGTCCCCACGAGTTGTGCGTCAATCCTCTTTATGTCAAAGTTCCTCCACTGCTTCTGCCTCCTCAACCTCCTCTCGGTCTTCCACCTGCACCCAAAGCCTGTCTGGTCATGCCACAAGCTTTCTAACTGCGCAGAAGGGATCCTGCACACCTCCTTACTATGCTGGCAGTAGGGCTCAACGTCATCAGGCGGTTTTTACATTGAAATGTCTGGGAAATGTGAGTCACACAGCTGAGGAGTTGTGGTCAGCTCTGGAGAACCAATTTCATGAATGGTTGTCTCCACTGGACCTGAAAGCAGGGAAGGCCGTGTGCGACAATGCTCCAAACCTGGGTGCGGTACTTCGCCGGGGCAATGTCACACACGTGCCTTGTATGGCTCACGTGTTGAACCTGGTTGTCCAGCAATTTTTAGCCCACTATCCCAGACTAGATGGCCTTCTGCAGAGGGCACGGTCGCTGTGTGCTCACTTCCGCCGTTCGCATCCCGCAGCTCAGCGACTTACATCTCTACAGAAGTCGTTGGGCCTGCCACTTCACCGGCTAAAATGCGATGTGCCTACCCGGTGGAATTCAACTCTGCACATGTTGCAGCGACTGTGGCAGCACCGACAAGCCCTGGTGCAATACGTTCTCACGTATAGCCTGGGCCAACGAGATTCAGAGGTGGGGCAAATCACGCTGGAGGAGTGGTCTCAGATCAGGGACCTATGCACCCTTCTTCACAGTTTTGAAATGGTGACGAAGATGTTTAGTGCTGACGATGCCATTATCAGCATGACTATTCCGGTGATTTACATGCTGGAGCACATGTTAAACAGAATTCGGAGTCAGGTGGTGGCACAAGAGGAGGTGGAGGAAGTAGAGGAGGAGGAGTTGTATGCGGAAGGGCTAACATCTGCAAGGTCCAGACGGTCGGCAGCACCAAGGCGGCAGGCATGTGAGGGTGGGGGAGATGGTTTTACCAGGGCGCATGGTAGCAGCCAAACTAGTGAGGAAGGTGCAGGAGCCCAGGAAGAAGTGGAGGACGAACTGATGGAAGACTCATCAGATGAGGGAGACCTTGATCACATTTCTGTTGTGCAAGGTTGGGGGGAGAGGACAGAGGAAGGAAGCATGATTGTTACCTCGCCACCAACACAACAGGGACTTGGTGCTCCTGGATGCGCAACACACATGAGTGCCTTCTTGCTGCACTACCTGCAACATGACCCTCGAATTGTGAGAATTAGAAATAATCCTGACTACTGGGTTGCCACACTGTTAGATCCCCGGTACAAAAGTAAATTTGCAGAAATTATTCCTGCCATAGAAAGGGATGCACGCATGCAGGAGTATCAGCAGAGACTGTTGCAGAATCTTACATGTGCTTTTCCACAAAATACCAGTGGTGCACGTAGTGAATCTCACAGTTCCAACTTGCCAACCGTGGGACCGTCAAGTGTTCAGCACTCAAACCGTAACAGAACCAGAGTATCTGCTGGTAACATCAATTTTGCGGAATCATTTCACCACTTTTTTAGCCCATCCTTTGCAAGGCCACAGGAGACAAGAAGTCTGACACATAGTCAACGCCTAGAGACGATGGTACAGGAGTATCTCCAAGTAAACATTAAAGCCACGACTGTGTCACTGGACCCTTGCTCTTTTTGGGCTTCCAATCTGGATAAATGGCCGGAGCTAGCCACTTACGCCTTGGAGATCTTGTCATGCCCCGCAGCCAGCGTTCTGTCTGAACGTGTGTTCAGCGCTGCTGGTGGTGTGCTGACAGATAAGCGCACGCGGCTCTCCACTGATAATGTAGACAGACTCACGTTCATAAAGATGAACAAATCATGGATCCGAAACGACTTTTCTACCCCTTTGTCATCCTGGGGAGAGTAAAAGCTTGATGATTGGTTAAAATCACCCTACCAACCGTTTTAAGCTTTCAAATTACTAATCATGTTTATCTGTATCTTGGCTGGAAAATAATTTGGGCTTTGTAGCAGTGTGCAGCACTGATCCTATTAGGCCATCTATACTAAAGCTTCACCAGATTTAAAATTAAAAATAATTTTTAGCTGCATCTAGCCCGGAAAATAATTTTGGGGCTCCGAGATGCGCAAGACACATAAGTGCCTTCTTGCTGCACTACCTGCAGCATGACCCTCATATTGTCAGAATTCGAAGTAATCATGACTACTGGGTTGCCACACTCTTAGATCCCCCAAACTTTTCGATTAACCTTTTCATTTTAATAAAGACCAAAAAAATGGTCATTTTTGAAATTATAAGCATTAGCAGGTTGTTAGAAACTGAAATCAAACAGTTTTCAACTCAAAACTTTATTCTAGGTGATGTTACATTTTCACATAGGACCCCTTGTTCGAAAGGAGCTTCTGAACTCTCTCGTCCATTGAATTTGTCAGGTTTTGGATGGTTTCTGCTTCAATTGTTTTGCATGAGGACAGAATACCCTCCCAGAGCTGTTGCTTAGATGTGAACTGCCTCCCGCCATCATAGACACTCCTTTTAATGATGCTCCAAAGGTTCTGAATGGGGTACAGGTCAGGGGAGCATGGGGGTCACACCATAAGTTTGTCCCCTTTTATGCCCATATCAGCCAGAGATGCAGATGTTTTATGTGCAGCATGAGATGGTGCATTATCATGCAGAAAAATGATCTTGCTGTGAAATACACGGTTCTTCTTCTTGAACCATGGCAGGAAGTGCTGTTTGAGAAAATCCACATACATTATGGAGTTCATCTTTAGCGCCTTCAGGGATCCTAAAGGGGCCGACAATCTCTCTCCCCATGATTCCAGCCCAAAACATTACTCCACCTCCTCCTTGTTGGCGCTGTAGCCGTGTTTGCGTGGGGTGTCCATCAACCAGCCATCCTCCACTCCATCCATCTGGACCATCGAGTGCTGCACGGCACTCATCCGTGAACAAAACAGTTTTGAAATCAGTCTTCATGTAATGTTTGGCCCACTGGAGCCGTTTCTGCTTGTGTGAAGTGGATAGAGGAGGTCGACAGGATGGCGTATGCACAGCTGCAAACCTCTGCATCTTGTTGTTCGGGGGACGTTGGAGGCACAAGCAGCTTCAAAAACTTGTCTGCTGCTATGACAAGGCTTTTTTGCCGCTGCTCTTTCAACCTGACGTAATTGCCTGTAGGAAAGAGTCCTCAATTTGCCCTTATCAGCACGCACACGTGTGTACTGTGAATCAGCTACATACTTCTTGATTGCAAAAAAGAAGCAAGACAAAAATATATCTCATACCCTACCATAATTATATATAAATGTAAAGCAAAATTGCATAATAAATATAGGGTACTTAGTGAACTATTTTTGATCAAAAAAAGTATACAAGCCGTCCCACCAGCGGCAAGGTGACCCTAAATTGGGACGGTACCTATACTGCCTATATTAAAAACCTTACTGTATATCAAAGTTGAAGTAATGCATATAAAAGGGTAGACAAATAGGACCGGGTCCCAACTCCAGACCACCTAGGCCCGTGGTAAGCTACATATATACCAATCAGCTCAACAAAGGGCATGCCACACCCTTAAATTGCACAGAATGCAAACAAGTCAAAAAACCAGACAATGTGAACTGAGGTCTAAGATGGCAGACATACAAGAAACAGAGGCATGTTCACACTAGCATACTTCTTGATTGCCAAGACACTTCATCCTGATCATCGCACAATGTTGATTGTAGTCATGCCTTGACCTAAACACTCCACAATTTGTTGCTTCTCAGCAGCCGACACATCCTTTTTCTTTCCCATTTTGGCAGAAAATGTAGGCTGCTTAATAATGTGAGACAGCCTTCTTAAGTAGTCTTGCCTTTCATTGGACACACCTGCCAAACTAATTAGCACAGGTGTCTGCAATTGCTTACAGTGATATAAAGAGCCCTGACACATATCACCATCAATAAATTTAACTGACAAACAAACAAATTCTTCCCTTATCACTCCTAAACACTTTTTGCATAATAATTTGGAACGCAGTGTACATGTGCTTTTCCACAAAACACCAGTGGTTCACGTAGTCAATCTTACAGTTCTAACTTGCCAACCGTGGTCTGTATGGAGTTGTTCAATAAAGGGCCCAAAATTAAGATAACATAGATGGGAGAGGTCTCTATGAATAGGAATTCCTAAGTATTTGATACCCTGTGAGGGCCAGGCAAAGGGAAAGTTGGACTGGATGGAATCCTATATGGATTTGGGGAGGGAGACATCGAGGGCCTCAGACTTCGCTGCATTGATTTTAAAATTTGACCATGTAACAAAGTGATCTATTTCAGCCATAACAGCATGGATGGATATATGTGATTGAGTGATATATACTAGGACATCATCAGCAAATAGAGAGCACTTGTACTCGGTGCCTCCCACCTCAATCCACCTAATATTGGGGTTATGGCGAATTGATGAGAGCAGGTGCTCCGTCACTAGGATGTATAAGAGAGGGGACAGAGGACATCCCTGCCTTGTCCCATTGGTGATTGTGAAAGGTGATGAAAATGCTCTGATGCACCCCCTGGGCCTTGGGACACCCGGAGCCGGACCCTTTTTGGTGGATGCTGGTGGTTGTAGTCTTCGTGGCGGCGACCCGGTTCCGTGGCTCAGGGTGGTCAAACCAGTGGCGGAACTATTTATGTGGTTTTGATGTTTAAATGTCCGACTACGCCACCCGTGGATTGCGGTCAGAGTGAACCGCCGCTGCAGGGCAGACCGCTGAGGCTGGTGTTGTGGGTGCAGCAGAGCGTAGCATAACTTCCCACGGGAGGAGTATAGCCTCAGGGCAGTGTATGCGGAGGATGGGGGTGATGGTGCAGGGCAGCAGCAGTAATGACACGGAGTCAGTGATGCAGTCCAGGGCCTTTACTCACAGTTCTTATTATCCAGACCACGTCTGCAGGTAACGGCTGCCCACGTCGTACTGTGCTCACCAGGTGAGGGGCTCAGACAAATCCCAGATAACTTTGGAGCGCTTCACAGGACCCCCTTTGTGTGTCCTTTGTCTGGCCTTTCTTACCAACCCTTCTGTCCGGCTGCCTCGGGCCTCCTCTTGGTAAACTTGGCGCCAGTTTCCCTGACCCTATGTGGTGCCTTCCTAGCGGGTGTAGCGAGGGGCTGCGCCACATAAAATGTCACAGCCTCCGGTTTCTAGCTGAGGGTCATTTCCTGCCTCCACTAGTTTCGGGGACCGGTCTCCCCCTTTGGCCTGACCCCTCCACGCAGGTGGATTCGGGCGTGCGGTGGCGACTCGCCCGTCCGCACCCCTGGGATCCCTTCATTCCTCGTTCCTGGAGCCTTCTCCGCTCCTCTTCCTTCCTTCTCCCTCTTCCAGGCCTGGGCCTCTGTTACTAGGCCCGCCTCCGGAGCAGAGCTCATGCAGAGCCCCTGCTCCCTGCCACTTCTGCTCAGACTTCTCTGCACTGAACTAAGATGGTGCCCACCTTTTATACTCCCTTCTCAATGCACCCAGGAACTGCTTCCTCCCTGCTCCTGCACTACAGGGTTCCCCTTCCTCAGTCTTCCCTCCCCCCACTCCAGCCAGGGACAGGGACTGTCGTGCCCATCTCAGAGGCATATTGGTCGCCCTGCCCCACGGCAATGTGGTGTAATGCATGCAGGTGTCGGGTCCTGATCCACACTCCATCCTTACCTGAGAGTGAGATATCACACCTCTGGGTGAGGTGCAATACCTCTGTAGCAACCGAGCCCTCAGGGTGCTACAGTTCCATTTATCTTCAGCCTAGGTGACGTATTGTGATACAGGGCCGTAATTTTGGCTATAAAAGGGTCCCCTAGACCCCTACCCCAAGCTTTTTAAGAGAATCATATATGGCGTGCCAGGAGACTCTATGGAATGCTTTCTCAGCATCCAACGAGAGTATCTAATTACAAATTTTTAACTGCATCTAGCCCAGGAAATACTTTGTGCCTAGTAGCAGTGTCTGCTAGTCAGCGGATTATCCCGGCTGTTAAGCAAGCTACACCACCTGTAGTTTAGACACTTAATTTTTTCAAAGGAAATGCTTCAGGACCATGGGATACTCAGTGAAGAACATCAGGAGGCACCCCAAGGCATAGGGGCTGGGACTGGCAGTAGGATGCCTTGCGGTGGACAGCCGAGCTCGATCCTTATAAAAGCTTTTTAACTGCAGCAGCTTTAGTGGACGCTACTGGAGCTGGAATTACGCGGCTGCTGGCATGAGACTTGCCCTCCAATAGATCCTTGTAAATGGATTTAAAGTGTATTCATTCAAATTAGAGAGACAATTTAAATTAAAAAGCTTAGAGCTGCCTCCACCACAGGGGGGCTCGCTCGACCCACCAGCGGACAGGCACCAGTATTGGGAGAGGGGGGCTGGCCATCAGGGTTCACCGCGGCTCTGGCACAAACCCGGCGACACGGAGGTGGCACGGGCAGGAGTGGACTGGCCGTGTCGGCTTCTCACTTTTTGGATTTTAGAAGGGCATGACATGCCTATATCTGTGTCTCCCCCTCCTTTTACTCCTCCACCTCTTTTATTTTCGCATGACTATATGTACTTGTCACTTTTCCATGTGTTAGTTATGTCTTCTGAGCAGTTTGTCAGCTTTTGGACACCTTTGAAGGTGTTTTCTATGTGTTTCTATGTGTTTTTGTTTGCCTGCCATTGGTTTTAACGGTGTTCGAAGGTGTTCGACGAACAGTTCGACGAACAGTTCGGCGAACACACGGGTGTTCGACGAACCGAACCGAACTCGAACACTACGGGGGTGGCTCAACACTATTACTAACATCTATCTATGACTCTGGAATTCATTCATCCACTATTCCCCCCCCCCCCCCGGGTAAAACTCTGTACATTTGCGCTTTTTACGTTTGCAGCTATCCTGTTGGGTAAAACTTCTAGAGTCCATACCTAAGTATGGCACCCACATAGCGCCATCACTGGTGTTTTTTCATAGACCCTGAGAATACTTACCTCTGCTTATGACAATTGAGGTTGGAGCAATTTATTCTGATACATGTTTTATCCATGTTGGATTAAGATGACCTCTTTTCGTGATTGTTGAGGGTTTTTTTTATAAACCCCAATTATGTTATACCAATAAGGTTCCAATACTGTTTTGTATCTGGCATGTTGATTATAAATATATTTGCAAACCTGTTATTAGGTCTTAATTACTCCACCTCTACTGTTGATTATTAATCACTGGTTACAAAAGAACTTTGTCTGTACTTTTTGCTCATGTGTCACTTATATGAGGTTTTTTCCATCCATGCCAGCCAATTGCCTCTGTCCTCACATCCTTTTCCTCTCCTTTTGTGTTTTTAATATACTTATTGCGATCCATTTGTGTTTCCTTTTTGTCAATAAAGTATTTATTTTTCCTACATTTCGACGTTTTTCGAAGTTTTTTCTCCTCTTTTGTTCTCTGCATTATGTACTTCGGTAGTCCTTCTCTGATTAAGTCCTACCATGGGGTTAACATTAGTCTCTAATTTTTACCCCTTTTTATTTCCAATAAAATAGTAGGTTGATTTTAGCAGACTGTATCAAGTCTGCGACACAAAAAAATCTTTGGTGGTCTGTGGTTTGCAACAGAAAAAAAATTTTTTTTTACTCTGATAACAGATGAATTTCACTGCTACTAAAAGCAATAGGTGGCTTATAGCAGAGTGTAACACGTCTGCATCACAAAAAAATCTTTGGTGGACTGTGGAATTGGCTAGCAACAGAAAAAATCTATTTTTTCACTCAGAAAAAAGATGAATTTCACTGCCACTAAAAGCACTTGGTGGCTTATAGCAGAGTGCAAAATGTCTGCGAAACAAAAAAAATCTTTGATGGACCGTGAATAGCAACAGAAAAAAACTTTTTTTTTTACTCTGAAAACAGCTGAAGTTTACCGCCACTAACGTAGAAGCTGAGGTATAGCACAGTGTATGACGTTTGCCACACAAAAGAAATCTTTGGTGGACTGTGGCTAGCAAAAGAAAATATCTATTTTATTACTCTGAAAACAGCTGAATTTCACTGCCACTAAAAGCTGTAGGTGGCTTATAGCAGAGTGTAACATGTCTGTGACACAAAAAAATCTTTGGTGGACTGTGGCACTGGCTAGCAACAGAAAAAATATTATTTTACTCTGAAAACAGATGAATTTCACCTCCACTAAAAGCACTAGGTGGCTTATAGCAGAGTGTAACATGTCTGCGACACAAAAAAATCTTTGGTGGACTGTGGATAGCAACAGAAAAAAACTTTTTTTTACACTGAAAACATCTGAAGTTCACCATCACTAACGTAGTAGCGTAGTAGCTGAGGTATAGCAGAGTGTATGATGTTTTCCATGCAAAAAAAATCTTTGGTGCACTGTGGCACTGGCTAGCAACAAAAAAATCTATAAAAAAAATGTATTCAGAAAACAGATGAATTTCACCACCACTAACGTAATAGCTGACATATAGCGGAGTGTATGACGTTTGCCACACAAAAAAAATGGTTTGTGGACTCTGCCTAGCAAGACAAAAAATCTATTTTTTTACTTTGAAAATAGCTGAGGTTCACCGACACTAAGATAGTAGGTGGCTTTTAGCAAAGTGCATCATGTTTTCCACACAAAAAAATCTTTGGTGGACTGTGACTAGCAACAGAAAAAAAAATTGTTTCACTGTGCATAAAGCTGAAGTTCATCCACCAAAAATATGACAAACTGGGCTAACACAGCTTTCACTATCACATTAGCAAATGGAAAAAAGAAAGGTTTTTGTCCTCTGCACTCAGAAGCTCTGCACTGACAAGCTCGGTAGATAGCTGAATTTCAACCCCCCATAAACAAAAAGTGGCCCACAAGGGCTTGCTTGCTTGCTTTATCACATTAGCAAGTGCAAAAATAGATTGAAGGTTTGCATGGAGCACAGACAGTACAACCGGTGAACAGCACTGTTCTGAGCCATAGGACCTGCTCTTTCAGTCAGAATCTCAGTAATTGCACAAAAACAAAAAAAAGGGCTGCAAGGTCGATTGCAAGGTACACAGCACAGGACTTATCTACACTATCTGACTTCCACAGAAGCGCCCATCTATCTAGCTAATATCTCTCATTACATCTGTTTCCAGCAGTAAAATGCATAAAATGACGCTGAGGGAACATGGCCGGTTTTTATATAGAGAGTGTAACATACCTGGCATTCTTGCATAGGGCACCATCTCCCACTATTCAAGATCATAAACTTGATCATCAGTCCAGTCTGCTAGCCTGGCTTCTTTCCATGCTGTCTGCTTGCCTCTGTTCTGGCTGCTTAGGGCGGCGGCCTGGTCACTTCCTGTTTCTTGTAGCTGCTGTGGGCACACAGGCATCCTCAGCCTATTGCTGTCAGTCACTGGATATTTGAACCAGCTTCACCTGGAAGCTGATGCCTGAGCAACTTTAACATTCAGTGTGCTTCTTGACTCTGAATGTGCCAGGTCCTGTTCTGTTTTTCCCTGCCTGTCCGCCTTCCTGGAGGCTGTATTTCCAGGCCTGTCTGAATACTCTCCTAGCCTGTTCGTTTCTGCCTCTGGGGGCCGTATATCCAGGCTCGTTCCTGTATTTCGCTGCAGTAACAGTTCTTGTCTGAACTGTCTCCTAGCCTCTTACCTGTTTTGTCTCTATGTCCGTTTCCTCCCTTTTGCTGCCGTGTCTGAACCAGCACTTGGCTTTACCTAGGCTCGTTCCTGTATTTCGTTGCAGTACAGTTCTTGTCTGAACTGTCTCCTAACCTGTTACCTGTTTTGTCTTTATGTCCGTTTCTTCTCTTTTTCTGCAGAGTCTGAACCTGCACCTAACTCCTACTCGTTGTCGCTGTACTTCCGTTTGTGAGTTTGGAGTCCACTTGCTACTTCTTTGCAAGTACCTTGTATCTGGTTCTGCCTTTCCCTTCCAGTCTGTTCCGTGTGAACAGAGCCCTGTCTCCTTTGTTCTGTCTTTGCTCACCGCTCTGGCGGTTCTTGCCTGCTCTGCCTTGCTCACCGCTCCGGCGGTTCTTACTTGCTCTGCCTTGTTCACTGCTCCAGCGGTTCTTGCCTGCTCTGCCTTTGCTCACCGCTCCGGCGGTTTTTGCCCGCTCTGCCTTTGCTCACCGCTCCAGGCGGTTTCGCTCTGCTCAGCCATGTCCACCGCATCTGCGGTTTCGCTCTGCTCAGCCTTGTCCACCGCATCTGTGGTTTCGCTCTGCTCTGCCTTGTCCACCGCATCTGCGGTTTCGCTCTGCTCTGCCTTGTCCACCGCATCTGCGGTTTCGCACTGCTCTGCCTTGTCCACCGTATCTGCGGTTTCGCTCTGCTCTGCCTTGTCCACCGCACCTGCGGTTTCGCTCTGCTCAGCCCTGTCCACCGTACCTGCGGTTTTGCTTTACTCTGCTTAATTACCGCATCTGCGGTTCTGTTCTTGAGTCCCAGTCTGTACTGGACCTTATCCAGTCTGTGCTCCAACCTGCTAGTGCCTTCCTGTCGGCACTCCAGCCGTGCTTGCCAGTACTCCCTGCCTGCATACCAGTCGTGCTTACCAGTGCCCGCCTGTCTGCATACCTGCCATGCCTGCCTATACCCACCAGTCAGTGTGCCAGCCTAACCTGCCTGTTCCTGTATTCTCCGGTGTGGGTCAACAGCCGTGTCCGGGGTCTGACCTGGTGTAGCACCTGGTCCCTCTGCTTGGTTCCTCCCTGGTGCACTGGCATCATTAGCCATCGTGCGACCTTGGTCGGATCGGGTAGATACTTAGTTACACCCCTCCAGGCACTCTCCGGTTCATGGTTCAGTGGGATCACTAAAACACGCACACGCCTGTCAGTCCGTGAGTGTGCATAACAGAGAGGACATGTGATTTCAGCAGCCAATTGCAGAAGCCCTTGTGTCTGGGACACTGTGGATGCTTCCTGCGCTCTGATTGGCAAGCCGTGCTTTTCTGACTTAAAGTTACCGCCTACAAGAAGAAGAAAAAAAAAAACAGTGTGCCACTGCTCTGACCTGTTCTGAGCTATCACCAGCCCCTCAACTCATCTGCCGTGTCTCCCCACTCATTATACACAAGCACTATGCTAGCAAAACTGTAAAAACGCAATAGTTGCCCTGCAAACACGTAACCACATAAATTCGCCGAACGTTATCGATTTTACTGAATTTAACAAATTTTGCTTGCATTTCCGATCTTGAATGTGAATGTGCCACATTCGTGTCGAATTTAACTTTTGAGATCGGATTTCGAACATATTCGCTCATCACTATTCAGGACGAATATAGCACATTCGGATTCGTGATTGGACAAACGAGCATTTTTTCTTAAACTCAGCAAAATTCAGTAAAAGTTGGCAAAAGAGCGGGAAATGATTGCTTTGACACTAAAGTATTTTTATCACTTTGGCTAGGATAGTGGTGGTGTATGATGAGCGGGGGGATGTGTTCGATGAGGGGAGGGGGTGGGAAGAGTTCAGAGGTGCGGCGTGCTATAATAATAATAATCTTTTTTTTTTTCCTAACTTTATGTGTGCAAACTGCTGCTAGCCAATCAAGGCTCAGGAACCATCCACAATGTCCAGACACAAGGGCTTGTGTTATTGGCTGCTGAAATTACATGTCCCTCTCTTTATAAAGAGCATACATGTTCTTTTAGCACCATTTTGTGACTATAAGAGAACAGAGAGGATGATCCTGGTCTGCTCATGGATTCATTAGAGATTTTAGCTAATTTGCTAGGTGGTTGCTTCTAAGTTAGATAGTTTAGATAGCTGAAATTCAGCTGTGTGTAGAGCTGGTGCAGAGAAAAAAAAATATTTATTTCTGTTCCTAACGTGATACAGCATGCCATATCTTACCTTGTCATTTTGTGGTGGTGAAATTCAGCTGTATGCAGAGCTGGTGCAGAATAAAAAAAAGCCATTTTTTCTGTTACTAACTTGATACAGCAGGGGAGATCTCAGTTTGAAATTTTTTGGAGCATATATTCTACTTACAGACCTCATCTGTATTCTAATACAGACCTCATCCACAGTAAAAAAATAATAATTTCTTCTTTTACTAACGTGATACAGCAAGCCACATCTCCGTTTGTAATTTTTGGGTGCTGATACTGTTCTCTATCCAGGAGTTCACATTTCTTAATCTCAATATTTGCTACTACTACAGTGCTCCACAAAGTAGGCCACATTTGAGTTTTTAATACTTTGGTGCTGATATTTTGCTCCATCCAGGGGTTCACATGATAAAATCTAACTTTGTTGTCGCACTACCGTGCTACACAAACTAGGCCACATTCATTTGAGATTTTAATTCTTTTGTGCTGATATTCTGCTCCATCCAGGGGTTCACATTACTTAATCTCAATATTTGCTGCTACTACAGTGCTCCACAAACTAGACCACATTTGAGCTTTTAATTCTTAGGTGCTGATATTCTGCTCCATACAGGGGTTCACATTACTTAATCTCAATATTTGCTGCTACTACAATGCTCCACAAACTAAGCCACATTTGAGCTTTTAATTCTTTTGTGCTGATATTCTGCTCCATCAAGGAATTCACATGATAAAATTTTAATTTGTTCTGTTACTACCGTGCTACAAAAAGTAGGCCACATCTGAGGTTGTAATTGTTTTGCGCTGCGACTCTGCTGTGTCCACGGCTCGTCCACAGTAAAAAAAAATCTACTTTTTTCTGTTACTACTGTGCTATATATAGCAGGCCACGTTATATCTTTTAATTATTTTGTGCTAGAATTGTGCTCCAGCCAGGAGTGCACATTTCACAATATGAATTATTTGTGCTAATAGCGTGCTTCAGAAACCAGGCCACATTTCAGCAGATAAATATTTTGTGCTAATATTGTGCTTCATCCAGGAGTCCAATTTTCAGAATCTATATTGGTTGTGTTAATAGCGTGATCCTGAAACCATGCCACATTTAAGTATTGGATAGGGCTTTAAGCAGTATTTCTAGCTTAAACTTTGATCAGTAACTGGTGGATGAGTGACAGGTGTAGGCCTGGTGCTCTGAGAGCTGTGCCAAATTCAGGCAACACACATGAAGGAGACCCAACTTGGAGACCAAACATTTCTAATAATTATGGGCAGACACCACTAAAGTGGCATCATTTCTATTTATTTATTTTACTCACTTATATAGCACCAAGCACAGTGCTTTACAGACATTATCAATTTCCCCATAGTAGAAATAGTAAAATGGGGATCAGTCACCCCTTCCACTACTGGCATTCTACCAGATGGAGACCCAACTTGGAGTGTCCATATTTAGAAAAAAATGTAGTATCATCAGCAGCGCTAGCAACAACAGGCACAGAAGCCACGAAAAAGGTGTCACAGACTGCAATAATGAGAAATCAATGAAGCACGCTAAAAACTACATCATTGCCTAGTCACACGCCACTTCCTAATCTCGCCCCCTATGTGTCGGTGTCCCACAAGGTTCAGTTCTCCTCTGCTCTTCTCCATCTACACCTTCAACCTGGGACAGCTTATAGAGACTCACGGCTTTCAGTATCACCTCTATGCTGATGACACACAGATCTAAATCTATGGACCTGACATCACCTCCTTACTAACCAGAATCACACAATGTGTGTCCGCTATTTCATCTTTCTTCTCTGCTAGATTTGTAAAACTTAACATTGATAAAACAGAATTCATCATCTTTCCACCATCTCATTCATTCCCTGCAACCTCCTGCACTGTGGCCTCCCTTTTACCACTCTCGCACCCATCTAATCTATCCTAAACTGTGCATGCCAACTAATCCACCTGTCACCCCGCTATTCCCTGGCTTCGCCCCTCTGTCAATCCCTGCGCTGGCTCCCCGTTGCCCAGAGACTCCAGTTGAAAACCCTAACTTTGGCATACAAAGCCAACTAAAACCTGTCTCCTCCATACATATGTGTGACCTAGTCTCCCTGTACTTACCTGCACCCAACCTTCCATCCTTCCAGGATCTCCTTCTCTACTTCCCTATTATCTCTTCTTGTCACAGTCGCAT
Source organism: Phyllobates terribilis (assembly GCF_046119375.1). Classification (NCBI taxonomy): domain Eukaryota; kingdom Metazoa; phylum Chordata; class Amphibia; order Anura; family Dendrobatidae; genus Phyllobates; species Phyllobates terribilis. Next base: position 191,495,102 of record NW_027362772.1, on the reverse strand, counting down.
ACAAGATTTGTCCCATGCATCTCACCTACTGTGTAACGCTGTACCCCAACACATCAGAATGTCGCCTACAGTGGAAACCTTCAAAAGGATGGCGAAGAGCTACTTCTTCCAACAAGCGTACAACCTGCACTAACCCTAGCTCCACCATACTGCTGCATGACCTTGATGTACCCTCACCTACTGTATCCTCACCCATCCCTTGTAGATTATTTGTGATCCCTCGTGGGCAGCGTCCGCTCTCCACTTGTACCAGTTGGTGACCCCTTTTCACATGTAATAATAATTAGACTATTTGTACTCTGAGTCAGTTTATGCCCCTTTCCTGGTGTCTGCCCCTAATTTGATGTGTTTTGACAGTTTTGGGCCCATTTGAAGATGCTGTGTATGCATTTGGTTTTGCCTTCCATTGAATACAATGGGGTTCAGATATGTTCGGCGAATGTTCGACTAATTAATCAGTGAATATTGCAAATTCAGCTATCGGAAACCGAACCGAACATTAAAATGTTCACTCATCTCTAATCAGGACCAAACCACAATGATCAGATACAACTAAAAAAATGTAGGAATATATAGACAATGTATTCCAAAAAGGGTGCACAGTAACAGACCTTTCCAGCCATATGCTATCACGTCACATACAGAGTGAAAGCAAAATACAAAAACATAAAAGTATGTAATTGTGACAGATACAGATGAGAAATTAAATAATAAAATGATTAAATGTGTATGAAACATGTAATTGTGTATGTTGCCATTTATGGCAAAGGGAAAACGAACTCAAAAAGTGTTGCAATCTGTGGAGCATAAGCCAGGTGCAGCAGTGGTGTGAGCCACTAGGAGCACAAAGTAAAATGGGAGGGAAAAAAGGGGGGGAGGGTAAAGAAGAGTGATAGACAAGAGAGAATGGGCAAAGAAGGAAAAAGAGGGAGCAAGAGAAAAGAAAAGAAAAAAGCGGAAAAGGAAGAAAAAAGAGAGATGAAGAAAAAGAAAAAATGGAAGATCAGGAAGACACTTTCGCGAGTGTCAGCGCTCTACGGAACAGTGGTCACACCACTGCCTCTTCCAGGCTGTTTCGCTGCTGCCAAACTCTCCCCCTCAGTGCTGCTGGCATCGCTTTGCATGCCACTTTCCCAGGTTTGGTCAGTGACTTCGTCATCCACCACCTCATCTTCCACTACTGCACCCTGGTCCTTCTGACTTCGTGACTTAACAACAACAAGACTTAGAATACGGATAAGTGGGACAATATATCAAACTATAAAGAGATGGAGACCTTTTCTTAAAATAGTCAAATTTTATTTATACATAATGAAAAAAACATCATAAAATACATTAAAAAGAACGTGAGGTGGTACAAAAAACGGGCATCAAGTGATCTAACCATACATGATTATCACATAAATTTCTCAAATGGACAATAATTCAGAATAATATAAATACAAAAGAATCCCTTCCAGAGATTTGGGATAAAACCACAAATATGGACCCATGTGAATATTGTATACTATTACTTTTGTATTTTCTAATTATACATAATGAGATTCAAACAAAAGGTGACGTAAGAATTATACTTCAAACTATAAAAGTGCTTTAGTGCATAAAAAATACATTCCTTTGAAGTTTACTCGAAAGGAAAGTGTAAATCTATTCCACTTTATGATACAGAAAAACTTTTTCATGTGCTTTAATGCCACCTAGTGGTGTAAGGAAAAAATGAAAACTACTGTCACAACATCTGTTTGTTCCATAGGTTATTCCAATTAATACAATTATTATGTCCATATATAATCATGGAAAGGACATGGGTCTGTGTTGATAACGCATCATGGGTAGTGAGATCTAATATAAATATAATATACTCTAAAGCCAAAGTGGCAATGTATGAACAGATCTCCACCACACATGAGACACCATCCACACAGAGAACAAACTAAAACAAGAAAGTAGCCCCCTTTAAAATATAACTCTTAATGAACATAGTTAAAAGTATTACTCAATATCCCTGAGGACAAAAAACTATTAGAAATAGGTGTCAATGTATTGGGGTAATGGTATTTAGGGAAAAATATAGGTAACATACAGACTGGCCCTAGGTTTCCCTAATGTGCTGAAAACCTACCTACCAGTGGTGTTTAGCATCCTAGCGATACGGTTTGGTGTCCGCACTCAACGTTGGCTTTCCCTCATTGATCCTATCAGGCCCCTAAACAGACCTACATACAGTACAGACCAAAAGTTTGGACACACCTCATTTAAAGATGTTTCTGTTTTTTCATGACTATGAAAATTGTACATTCACACTGAAGGCATCAAAACTATGAATTAACACATGTGGAATTATATACTTAGCAAAAAAGTGTGAAACAACTGAAAATATGTCTTATATTCTAGGTTCTTCAAAGTAGCCACCTTTTGCTTTGATGACTGCTTTGCACACTCTTGGCATTCTCTTGATGAGCTTCAAGAGGTAGTCACCGGAAATGGTTTTCACTTCACAGGTGTGCCCTGTCAGGTTTAATAAGTGGGATTTCTTGCCTTATAAATGGGGTTGGGACCCTCAGAAGTTTGGTGGATACACAGCTGATAGTCCTACTGAATAGACTGTTAGAATTTGTATCATGGCAAGAAAAAAGCAGCTAAGTAAAGAAAAATGAGTTGCCATCATTACTTTAAGAAATGAAGGACAGTCAGTGCGAAAAATTGGGCAAACTTTCAAAGTACAGTTGCAAGAACCATCAAGCGCTACAAAGAAACTGGCTCGCATGAGGACCGCCCCAGGAAAGGAAGATCAAGAGTCACCTCTGCTTCTGAGGATAAGTTTATCCGAGTCACCAGCCTCAGAAATCGCAGGTTAACAGCAGCTCAGATTACAGACCAGGTCAATGCCACACAGAGTTCTAGCAGCAGACACATCTCTTCAACAACTGGTTCCCACCATGAAGCATGGAGGAGGAGGTGTGATGGTGTGGGGGTGCTTTGCTGGTGACACTGTTGGGGATTTATTTAAAATTGAAGGCATACTGAACCAGCATGGCTACCACACCATCTTGCAGCGACATGCTATTCCATCAGGTTTGCATTTAGTTGGACCATCATTTATTTTTCAACAGGACAATGACCCCAAACACACCTCCAGGCTGTGTAAGGGCTATTTTACCAAGAAGGAGAGTGATGGGGTGCTATGCCAGATGACCTGGCCTCCACAGTCACCAGACCTGAACCCAATCGAGATGGTTTGGGGTGAGCTGGACCGCAGAGTGAAGGCAAAAGGGCCAACAAGTGCTAAGCATCTCTGGGAACTCCTTCAAGATTGTTGGAAGACCATTTCCGGTGACTACCTCTTGAAGCTCCTCAAGAGAATGCCAAGAGTGTGCAAAGCAGTCATCAAAGCAAAAGGTGGCTACTTTGAAGAACCTAGAATATAAGACATATTTTCAGTTGTTTCACACTTTTTTGTTAAGTATATAATTCCACATGTGTTAATTCATAGTTTTAATGCCTTCAGTGTGAATGTACAATTTTCATAGTCAAGAAAATACAGAAAATCTTTAAATGAGAAGGTGTGTCCAAACTTTTGGTCTGTACTGTATATGATCAGGATCAAAAAATATTAACCAGACAGTGGTTACAGAGTCAACCATGCTGAGTCCTTTAAAAAGCGATATTAATCAGTCTCTCTCAAAAAGGTATGAAGGGATGAGTGACCATATATAAATCAATGGTAGGCTGAAATCCAACAATAGTACACTGCTCAAAAAAATAAAGGGAACACTCAAATAACACATCCTAGATCTAAATGAATGAAATATTCTCATTGAATACTTTGTTTTGTACAAAGTTGAATGTGCTGACAACAAAATCACACAAAAATCATCAATGGAAATCAAATTTATTAACCAATGGAGGCCTGGATTTGGAGTCACCCCCAAAATGAAAGTGGAAAAACACACTACAGGCTGATCCAACTTTGATGTAATGTCCTTAAAGCAAGTCAAAATGAGGCTCAGTATTGTGTGTGACCTCCACGTGCCTGTATGACCTCCCTACAATGCCTGGGCATGCTCCTGATGAGGTTGCGGATGGTCTCCTGTGGGTTCTGGGACCGGGACTAAAGCATCTGCCAACTCCTGGACAGTCTGAGGTGCAGTCTGTTGGTGGATGGAGCGAGACATGATATCCCACATGTACTCAATCGGATTCAGGTCAGAGGAATGGGCGGGCCAGTCCATAGCTTCAATGCCTTCATCTTGCTGGAACTGCTGACACACTCCAACCACATGAGGTCTGGCATTGTCCTGCATTAGGAGGAACCCAGGTCCAACCGCACCAGCATATGGTCTCACAAGGGGTCTGAGGATCTCATCTCGGTACCTAATGGCAGTCAGGCTACCTCTGGAGAGCACATGGAGGGCTGTGTGGCCCTCCAAAGAAATGCCACCCCACACCATTACTGACCCACTGCCAAACCGGTCATGTTGAAGGATGTTGCAGGCAGCAGATCGCTCTCCACGGAGTCTCCAGACTCTGTCACATCTGTCACATGTGCTCAGTGTGAACCTGCTTTCATCTGTGAAGAGCACAGGGCGCCAGTGGCGACTTTGCCAATCCTGGTGTTCTGTGGCAAAATGCCAAGCGTCCTGCACGGTGTTGGGCTGTGAGCACAACCCCCATCTGTGGACATCGGGCCCTCATACCACCCTCATGGAGTCGGTTTCTAACAGTTTGGGCAGACACATGCACATTTGTGGCCTGCTGGAGGTCATTTTGCAGGGCTCTGGCAGTGCTCCTCCTGTACCTCCTTGCACAAAGGCGGAGGTAGCGTTCCTGCTGCTGGGTTGTTGCCCTCCTACGGCCCCCTCCACGTCTCCTGGTGTACTGGCCTGTCTCCTGGTAGCGCCTCCAGCCTCAGGACACTACGCTGACAGACACAGCAAACCTTCTTAAGACAGCCCACATTCTTGTGCCATTCTGGATGAGCTGCACTACCTGAGCAACTTCTGTGGGTTGTAGAGTCCGTCTCAAGCTACCACGAGTGTGAAAGCACAACCAACATTCAAAAGTGACCAAAACATCAGCCAGAAAGCATTGGTACTGAGATGTGGTCTGTGGTCCCCAGACCACTCCTTTATTGAGTGTGTCTTGATAATTGCCAATAATTTCCATCTATTGTCTATTCAATTTGCACAACAGCATGTGAAATTGATTATCAATCAGTGTTGCTTCCTAAGTGCGCAGTTTGATTTCACAGAAGTTTGATTTACTTGGATTTATATTCTGTTGTTTAAGTGTTCTCTTTTTTTTATTGAGCAGTGTATATGAACAGTTAATGTGGAGGTGACAGTTGCACATACTGTACACAGGTGCTCCTCACAAAATTAGAATATCATCAAAAAGTTAATTTATTTCAGTTCTTCAATGCAAATATTTGAAATTCATTACAAACAGAGTGATCTATTTCAAGTGTTTATTTCTGTTAATGTTGATGACCATGGCTGGCAGCCAATGAAAACACAAAAGTAATTATCTCGGTTTATTAGAATAATTAACAAAAAACACCTGAAAAGGCTTCCTAAGCATTTAAAAGGTCCCTTAGTCTGTTTCAGTAGGCTGCACAGTCATGGGGGAAGACTGCTGACTTGACACATGTCCAAAAGGCAGTCATTGACACACTCCACAAGGAGGGTAAGCCACAAAAGGTGATTGCTAAAGAAGCTGGCTGTTCACAGAGTGCTGTATCCAAGCATATTAATGGAAACTTGAGTGGAATGAAAAAGTTTGGTAGAAAAAGATGCACAAGCAACCGGGATAACAACAGCCTTGAAAGGATTGTTAAGGAAAGGCCATTCAAAAATTTGGGGGAGATTCACAAGGAGTGGACAGCTGCTGAAATCATTGCTTCAAGAGCTACCACACACAGGCGTATCCAGGACATGGGCTACAAATGTTGCATTCCTTGCGTCAAGCCACTCATGACCAATAGACAACGCCAGAAGCGTCTTACCTGGGCCAAGGAGAAAAAAACCTGGACTGTTGCTTAGTGTGCCAAGGTGTTATTTTCAGATGAAAGTAAATTTTGCATTTCATTTTGAAATCAACGTCTCAGAGTCTGGAGGAAGAGTAGAGAGGCACACAATCCAAGCTGCCTGAGGTCTAGTGTGACTTTTCCACAATCAATGACGGTTTGTGGAGCCATGTCATTGATGCGCCCCATAGGACCGTGGGTTACTCGCCACCTGGTCGGTTGGTTCCTTGGGAATGTCAGGGTGCGTGACCTGGTCCGGGGCCCTAGGTGATTATTAAAAAGCAAGGACAGTTTGTTTAGGGGAAAAGTTTTGTGACGCCACCCGTGGTGTGCGGCTATAGGGGGCCGCCGCTGCTATTCAGATCCACTGGGGCTGATGGTGACGCAGCTGAGATAGTGCAGCTCTCCACGGGCAGAGCTAGGCCCCAGGGCAGTATATTGGATCAATGTTGGGGTGCAGGACTGAGGGTGCAGATAATGACCAGATGACACAAGAATGGCTGTTTCCTCTACCTTTACCTGAGGTTTGCTGGAGCAGACCAGGGCACTGATAACAGAAGGTAATGGAAATCCGGGAAGCCTAGAAGCAATTTGGGGATCCACCTCGCCAGGTGGAGTTGTAGGCCTTCCTGCTGCGCTGTCCTCTTTGGCCCCACCTGCCTGAAGCTATGCTCCGGTCCTCTTTCCTGAACAATTATTAAATCCTCACGTGTAAGGCAGGCAGCTCGAGCCTTTTTCAGGCGTCGCTCCTTCGTGGCGGCTCCGGGCTCTAGTATGCTGCTGAGCCGCCGGGTGTTTGGTCGGGCCAGGAAACCTGCAGTCTCCTGCCCTCCGGATGTAGCTGCCGGGACTTCAGAACTCGAACAACCACGGACTCCGGTGTCCGGTTTCTCGCGCTTTTCTCTGGGGCGAGCTTGGTCACAGCTCCTCTCCCCAGGTTCTCCCTCGTCATTCTCCTGTCTCCAACTGACTTTTCTCACTCCAACTGACTTTTCTAAACCCCACCTCCAGGCTCCAATTTAAAGGGGAAGCTCCCCTGAAACCAGGTTAGAGTTCCCCCTTCTGGTCTGCAGCCAGGGAAAATGTGTTGGATGCTGGTGTTACCTGATAAGGGGACCCCTCCTTGCTTCTAGGCATGGTGTTACCCCATGTGAGGGAGGCAATGCCAATGTGGACCAAAGTCAGGGCAGCCGTCTACCAGGAAATTTTAGAGCACTTCATGCTTTCCTCTGCTAACAAGCTTTTTGAAGATGGAAATTTCATTCTCCAGCAGGACTTGTCACCTGTCCACACTGCCAAAAGTACCAGTACCTGCTTTAAAAACAACAGTATCACTGGGCTTGATTGGCCAGCAAACTCGCCTGACCTTAACCCCATAAAGAATCTATGGGGTATTGTCAAGAGGAAGATGAGAGACACCAGACCCAACAATGCAGACGAGCTGATGGCTGCTATCAAAGCAACCTGTGTTTCCATAACACCTCAGCAGTGCCACAGGCTGATCGCCTCCATGCCACGCCGAATTGATGCAGTAACTGATGCAAAAGGAGCCCCGACCAAGTATTGAGTGCATTTACTGAACATACATTTCAGCAGGCCAACATTTTGGATTTTAAAATCATTTTTCAAGCTGGTGTTATAAAGTATTCTAATTTACTGAAATAATGACTTTTGTGTTTTCATTGGCTGTAAGCCATAAGCATCAACATTAACAGAAATAAACACTTGAATTAGATCACTCTGTAATGACTCTATATAATATGAGTGTCACTTTTTATATTGAAGAACTGAAATAAATTAACTTTTTGATGATATTCTAATTTTGTGAGAAGCACCTGTATATGGAGATCTGTGCAGATGATAGTGTATCCCATTTATACCAGTATTAGACAATAACCAGCAGGAAGTCTAATTTAAGATGTTTTAGTCTATAGAATACCCAAGCCAAAAGTATGATAATTCAAAAATGGTTGGTATGTAGAATGTGAATATTGTTATGATCTGCTACAGGGACTAAGGAAAGACAGGAGATCTGTCCCTACAATAGAACTAAACTAGATCCCTACGATGCAACGGGGAACCTGATCCTGGATCAGACCCGCTAAAGTCCTCGGCTAGTCTGTACGAAGACCTATAGATGTGAGGGAGGGATCCCTACAAGAACTAGGGACTGGGATAAGTTGGACACCTCCTAGCAGAAATAGTTGCAGTCAAAGACAAACACACAACAAAAAGCATAGAGGTCAGAAGACCTAGCAAAACTAACAGAGAACGGCAACAGAGCACCAAGCTAGCTCAAGAGTAGTAAATACAATGAAGTCCAGCAAGGCCAGGAGGGCGGAGCCGGATTAAATAGGCAAAAATGGTCATGTGACCAGCAAACTAAAAAAAAACTAACAGGAGAGTTCTAACAGTACCCCCTCTTCTAAGAGGATCCTCCGGATCCCCTAGGCCCAGGCTTACCAGGAAACCTCCTGTGAAAAGCTCTGACAAGTCTGGAAGCAGAAACATCATCCGCCCTCACCCATGAGTTATCCTCAGGTCCGAAACCCTTCCAAGCGACGAGATACTGCAAACTCCCTCTATACCGTCTAGAATTTAGGATGCGGGAAATTTCATATTCCCCGTCCTCCACCATCGGAGGAACAGTGGCAGAGGCGTCACCATCCGACACATCAGCTTTTTTCAACAGAGAAACATGAAACACCGGGTTAATCTTCCAGGACGTAGGAACCTCCAACCTAACAGCAGATTGGTTAACTATCTGAAGCACCTTAAAGGGCCCTACGAACTTGGGACCCAATTTTTTAGAAGGAATCCTCAATCGCAGATTCTTAGAGGACAACCAAACCATGTCACCAACAGCAAACAAAACCTCTTGCCGTTTCCTATCAAAGTACCTCTTAGATTTTTTGTTAGCCTCCTGAAGATTACCACGCACATCCGTCCAAACTCTCTCCAAATCACCGGAAAAATTCTCCTCCTCAGGCACAGCCGAAACCAATTTGGAGAATGACCCAAAAGACGGATGTCTCCCAGAACAACAAAAAAAAGGCGAACACCCAGCAGAAGAGGATGTATGGTTGTTAAGAGCAAATTCAGCAAGTGGCAGAAACTCAGACCATCCCTCTTGATTGTCTGCCACAAAACAACGCAAGAACTGCTCAACATCCTGGTTCTTCCTTTCTGTCTGGCCATTAGACTCAGGATGATATCCGGATGAAAACGACAAATGAACTCCCAACCTGTCACAAAAGGCACGCCAAAAACGAGCCACGAACTGAGGTCCCCTATCAGAAACAATGTCAGTAGGAACACCATGTAGTCTGACAATTTCCTTGACAAAGGCCTTAGCGAGTGTCTTAGCGCAAGGCAGTTTGATGATGGGAACCAAGTGACACATCTTGCTAAAACGGTCCACGACCACCCAGATGACCGTGAAACCTTCAGAGGGGGGAAGGTCAGTAATAAAGTCCATAGCCAGATGTGTCCAAGGTGCACTAGGAGCCTCCAGAGGGCAAAGCAACCCCGCAGCAGGAGCATGCGAAGACTTGGATCTAGCACACACAGTACATTGGCGCACCCACTTAATGACTTCCTTCTGCCATCCAGGCCACCAAAAACTGCGACCCACAAGTCTCTTGGTCTCAGAAATTCCTGGATGACCTGCCAACCGAGACTCATGACACTCAACAAACAAATCTCTCCTAAAGGTCCTAGGCACAAACAACCTCCCATGGGGAGTGTTAGATGGGGCATTCTCCTGAGCTTTAAGAATCTCATCCTCCAAAACGGAGTCCAAAGCAGCAATCACAACACCTTCTTGTAAAATGCTCTCCTCTTCCTCCTCAACACCGACCATGGGAGAAAAGCTGCGAAACAAAGCATCCGCTTTAACATTCTTGGTACCCGGGATGTAAGTAACGGAAAAATTAAACTGCGAGAAAAAAAGTGCCCACCTAGCCTGACGGGCATTCAAGCGCTTGGCAGCATCAAGATAGATCAGATTTTTATGATCAGTGAAAACCTGAATGGGAAATTCAGCACCTTCCAAGAGGTGACGCGAGTGTTCAAATGCGAGTTTAATCGCCAGCAATTCCCGATTACCAATATCGTAATTAAGTTCAGTCTCAGAAAATTTTTTTGAAAAAAAGGCACAGGGATGTACTCCATCCTTGTTTTCCTGAGACAACACCGCACCGACCCCCACCGAAGAAGCATCAACCTCAACCAAAAACGGCTTAGTCACATCAGGCTGCATAAGGATGGGAGCAGAGGTGAGCCTCTCCTTTAGAAACACAAAAGCTTCAATGGCCTCAGAAGTCCACTGAACCGCATTAGCACCTTTCCTGGTGAGATCGGTCAGCGGTTTGACAATAATAGAAAAATGTTTTATGAATTTTCTGTAATAATTGGCGAAACCCAAAAACCTCTGTATCGATTTCAAACCAATAGGCCTAGGCCATTCCTGCACAGCTTGAACTTTAACCGGGTCCATCTCAAAACCTTCACTGGAGATAATGTAGCCCAAAAAACTAATTCTCTGTACAGCGAACTCACATTTCTCCAGCTTAGCAAAAAGCGAATTGTCCATTAATAACTGTAATACCTCACGTACGCTCCTCCAATGAGACTCCAGATCAGGCGAATAAATCAGAATGTCATCCAAATACACAACCACATTTTTGCCGATTAAAGGTCTAAGGATATCATTAATAAGATTCTGAAAAAATGCTGGAGCATTGGTAAGACCAAAAGGCATCACCAGATTCTCAAAATGACCCACAGGAGTGTTAAAAGCAGTCTTCCATTCATCACCCTCCTTCATGCGCAACAAATTGTATGCCCCCCGGAGATCAATTTTAGAGAACCACTTGGCCCCCACTAACTGGTTAAATAAATCAGGAATCAATGGCAGTGGGTAAGGATTGCGTACAGTAATTTTATTAATCTCACGAAAGTCCAGACAAGGACGTAAACCGCCATCTTTTTTTTTTTACAAAAAAAAATCCAACAGCCACAGGAGACTTGGAAGGCCTAATGTGACCGGCGGCCAAGCTTGTCTGTATGTATTCCTCCAAAGCCTTTCTCTCAGGAATAGTAAGATTAAATAAACGACTTTTAGGAAGAGTCGCTCCAGGGACAAATTCAATGGTATAATCATAGTCTCTATGGGGAGGCAAAATTTGTGACTCCTCCTCAGAAAAAACTCTCCAAAAATCCTGAATAGGTACAGGTAATTCCCCTTTTTCCACTGCAGCAATACGTCCGTTACAACACTTGTCATAACACTTAGGGCTCCAGGACTTAATTTCATTGGTAGACCAATCCAGTACAGGATTGTGCAATTTTAACCAGGGTAACCCCAATATTACTGGAGAAGGCAAATTATCCAATACCACCAAATCCAAATTCTCTTGATGAATACCATTAATAGTGAGGGGAAATTCACAGACCTCATGAGTAACACTCTTCAAGGGAGAGCCATCAACAGAAACCACAGCAATAGGGGATGACAAAGTTTTAGGTTCTAATCTAAGTTTTTCCAAGAATCCCCCATCAATCACATTCAGAGTAGAACCACAATCCACAAATACCCGAAATTCATCCTGAGCAGCTGTAGTAGCAGATAGGAATACTCCCTTAGAATTTTAAACAGGCAATACGTGCATGACTGACCATTTTTTTTTCTTTCTTCATACGAAGCACACAGTTCTTAATAAAATGACCAGAATTTCCGCAATAGAAGCACAAGCCTTCAGAAAGCCTGCGGTCTTTTTCCTGAGAGCGGGGTGCCATCGCCCCAATCTCCATCGGCTCTCCATTGTCAGCATAGACCCTCTCAGGACTCGGAGCTGACATAGTAGAGGATTTGCTCTCATTAACCCTTGCACGCAGTCTCCTGTCCACCCGTATAGCTAATTGCATTGCCTCCTGCAAGTTTCCAGGTGTGGGATAAGCAATCAGTAAATCCTTAACCCTTTCACCTAGCCCTGCAAGAAACAAGCTTTTCAAAGCTGAATCGTTCCACTCCACCTGGGCAGACCACCGACGGAAGTGAGAACAATATTTTTCCACATTACCTGATCCCTGCCTCAAACGTCTCAATTCAGACTCAGCAGATGAGACACGATCAGGATCATCGTACAACAAACCCAAAGCAGAAAAAAAACTATCCACTGATCTAAAGCACGGATCACTAGGTTGGAGAGAGAAGGCCCATCTCTGAGGATCTTTGCGCAAAAGTGACATTATGAATCCTATGCGTTGTGATTCATCACCAGAGGATCCGGGTCTCAAATGAAAATACAATAAACAAGCATTTTTAAAAGAAAAAAAATCTTGTTCACCAAAAAATAAATCAGGCAGACGTACCTTAGGTTCCACAAAATGTGCTCCAGAACAGCTACTCACGTGTTGTTGGAGCTTGGCCACCTCCAGAGAGAGTCCCTGCAAGCGTTGAGCCAAATCTTGAACCGAGACCATGATGGAAAACTGGAGGTCTTTCCTTAGAGAAAATTTTTTTTTTTTTTCTTTTAGGGCTGGACTTACTGTTATGATCTGCTACAGGGACTAAGGAAAGACAGGAGATTTGTCCCTAAAATAGAACTAAACTAGATCCCTACGATGTAACGGGGAACCTGATCCTGCGATCAGACCCGCTAAAGTCCTCGGCTAGTCTGTACGAAGCAGTCAAAGACAAACACACAACAAAACGCATAGAGGTCAGAAGACCTAGCAAAACTAACAGAGAACAGCAACAGAGCACCAAGCTAGCTCAAGAGTAGTAAATACAATGAAGTCCAGCAAGGCCAGGAGGGCGGAGCCGGATTAAATAGGCAAAAATGGTCATGTGACCAGCAAACTAAAAAAAAACTAACAGGAGAGTTCTAACAAATATAGTCCTGCACATTCATATCAAAGTAACCTTTATACAGCAGCCTTCTCAAATGGAAGAGTATAGGTAGGAGACCAATATTAAAGTGCAACAGTGCCAATAAGTCAGAAATCAAGGGCAAAACAGTGATGTATCCTGTCTTCGATGGTACATACCAAAAAAGAGCTATGCCCTAGTCAATGATACAAGAGATCATGTATGTCACTAAATAGTGATCAAAGCACAGATATTCAATTGTCTAAAAAAATGCTAGAAATATGTGCAAAGACCGCATTTGCAGGAAATAACATTCCTTGAGACTTAACATCAAATATGCAAGATACACACAACCATGACATATACGTACATTTGTTGCCATGTACAAAAATCAATGGACTTATTTGTGGCTGATCATGAAGTGCTTCCAGTTATCCAGGACAGGACACATTCCAATGACTGTGCCAAAGTTTTAAAGTGTCCCAAATCTGCGGCACTAAGAGTGCCCGCTGTCCCAACGCGTTTCTCCCCCTCCTGGTTTGGAGTTCATCAGGGGACAATGTTAGGAGAAGACCATAATTGGTAAAAGGACAATAGTAGGATAGTCACATAAATCCACCGGAATAGATGTCCGTGCCACTGTTAATAGGGAATACCCAATTTAAATACCAGAGTTTGCGCGCCAAATAGACCCGAAATTATAGATGCGGCCGTCAGAATAGGGAGGCAAGGCATCACACTGTAAGTGGCCTTCATTTCCGCCACGTGAGGAGGAACGCACTCCACGTCTTTTCATTATAAGGTCCTCAAAGTCTACCGCCCCGGGGGATGGAGCGCGCCATGTACACCCCATGTGAAGTCATTTCCGCCATGTCAGAAGGAACGCACATTGTTCCACTGATATCATTTCCTTGAAAAAGGTCCTCAAAATGTACCACTCCGGGGGATGGAACGCACCATGCGCTCCACCCACATCACCGGTCATTAATTATCACCGCAAAGAGAGTGATGGAATGCATAGTGCGCTCCACCAAAGATTTTACCAACCAGACTCAATAGAATGGGGTATTAATTGCGGTGTACAGCTTACTTATGGCTATTTTAAGATGACCACAATTAGTAAAGGGCATAGATATGGAATGTAGACATATATAAGGCAGCACAATAATCAATAATCATGATGTAAAGGTGGCTATGGTATTCATGATGTCTTGACCCTATTCTTAGCTAGAAGATGTCCATGACAAATCCACCAAGGAGATATATATTGGGGGATGGTAATAAGTAAAATAGTCGTAAACGACCAAAATAAGGCCTGTATTGGTTTCCTGTCATGTAGACAATTAATGATTAGGCTCAATGAAGCAGGAAAAGTTAAGTTGTTCATTCAACCCTGCTGGACTTTGATTCCAGACAGAAAATCCACCTGCACTCGCGCTGTAGGATCTTCCTACCTAAATCTCCTTGATGGATGGAGGGGGCTATAGTCTCCACGGTGTGAAATGAAAAGGATTTCAGATAACTGTGATGGGAGGAGTTGATATGTTTAGCCAGCGGTGTATCCCTCCCATACCTGATGTCACCCAAGTGTTCTCCAATACGGTCTTTTTGTTCTTCCAACATAGTCCTTGGGGCATGTGCATGTGCACATGTAAATTACCCCAGTGGTCTTACAGTTGGCGAATTATTGATTTTTGCAAACCCTCTTGGTAACCGCGCTTACAAAGGTGTCAGATGGTGTAACATATTGACAAAAACTCCAGTGTCCACACCTCAATGTGCACACAGATCTCCTTTCAAGCCAGGTACCCTCCTTGGGGGATGGGCTATAGTGGCTGTGCCCTTGGTGGTACTTGACCGATTTTGCCCCGCCTATAAGTGACCGATGGATAGGGGGAAATCCATTTGTTGATGTCCATATCAGTTTTTAGAATCCTCCAATGTTTCCTCAGAATATCCATGACTTTGGCCTGTTGATCATCAAATGTGCCAAATAATCTGGTCATTGAGTCTGTGTCAGTCTTCACCTGTGGTGTCAAAAGTTTGGACCTATCTTGTCCTAGTGCATTATTGTATGCCCGATCCACTACAGTTTTTGGGTAACCCCGATCACTAAACCCCCTCTTCAGGTCAGTGGCTTGTTTAAGAAAGTCAAGGGTAGAGGAACAATTCCGCCTTAACCTTAAAAGCTGGCCTTTAGGGATACCTTGTCTAAGGGGGGCCGGATGGTAACTTTCTCATCTTAGAAGGCTATTCGCTGCCATGGGGTTTACGGTAGATTGATGTCCTCAGAGAGCCATTTTTATTAATTTTATTATTGTTAATCAAAACATCCAGGAAGGATATTTTCTTGCCCTCTATTTCATTGGTGAATTTTAGACCCAGTTCTTTCACATTCAGATGATCCATGATCAACATATTTAGGCATAGGGATTTTAGTAATAAAATTATTAGAATCATAAGAGTAATACAAAAAATAAAACTAATTAAAAATATTATAAACTGGTTAATTTGTGAATGTAATAGTACAGCAATAATAAAAATGATAATAATACATTTGTGAGGCCTAGTCCCAGTAAGTTAGTAAGTTATTGTAATGTTAGTGTAGGGAGTATACAATTGGGGAAGAAAGGTTGAACTTGATGGACCTAGTTCTTTATTCAACCTACGTTACTATGTTACTATGTATGAGTGCAATGAAAGAGGCGGGGTCACCATTCCAGAGGACGTCATTGATGTAGCGGCCCGAGAATTGGATATGGGGGCCACCAATGACATCCCCCATCCCCAAAGATGATAGTGTCCTCCCACCACCCCAGGAACAAGTTGGCATAAGTGGAGGCACAAGGGCTCCCCATCGCCATACCCCTGAGCTGGTGGCAGTACCTTCCATTAAAAAGGAAGTAATTGTGTCATAGGACAAATTCCAGTAGTTGTAGTACGAACTTGTTGTGAGGGAGAAGATGTACCCCTCTGGAGTTAAGAAAAAACTCAACAGCTGTTATTCCTGCCTTAGGATGGATGCTTGAGTACAATGACTGTCAATGGAAACCAGGATAGTACCCGGATCTACTGAAATACCATCCAGTTTGGTTATGAGATCCGTGGTGTCTCTCAGATATGAGGGTAGAGCAGTAACAAAAGGCCTAAGTACCTGGTCAAGGTAGACACTGCAGTTTTGACTAAGAGCATCCACCCCCGACACAATAGGTCTACCTTTAAGGGGTGGATAACCCTTGTGCACCTTTGGAAGCACGTAGAAGATGGCAATGACAGGGTGTTTAGGGAGTAGGTAGTTAAGCTCACTAACTGAGATAAATCCCAGTGTTCTTGCTTGCCGCAGAATATTGGAGAGAATCTTCAGGTAGTCAGGATTACCACGGAGTACTTGATATGTCATTGTATGTGAAAGGATGGTCCGGCACATGTCAACATATTGGTCTCTATCAAGGAGTACTGCATTGCCCCCTTTATCTGAAGGTTTAATGATCAGGGAGGAGTCAGACCTCAGATTCTTTAATGCTTCACGTTCCTCATGAGAGAGGTTAAAAGAGATGTTATGAGCTTTGGGATTAATTCTCTTAATGTCCTCAGTGATCAACTTGGAGAAAATGTCGACACTGCTTATTTCATTAACCGGTAACATTTTGATGCTTTTAAGCTGCAGATTGGAGAAAGGACCCCCCCCTAGTGATCTCACACCCTCACTGGCCAAATCAGTCAATAGTTGGACATCCAGGAGTTCATCTAGATTAATTCCTAACTGTTGTCATTTCAATTTGTCATTATGGGCGAAGAATTTTCTTTTCAGAAAAAGGTTAATGTCTTTAATCCAAACTAACAGGTCAAGACGGGTGGCAGGTACAAACGAAAGACCAGTCCCTAAAACCCTCCTTTCAGCGTTTGTCAAGACATGTGAGGATAAGTTAATGATCTGGTTATTTTGATTTTGTTGCTCATATACACCTCCCACCTTTAACACCTCTGTACGGCATGGAATTAGTTGTTGTGTGTTACCTGTCCCTGGTGTGTATGACGCGCCCCCTGGGCCGCGTGGGGAACCCGGAACCGGGCCTTCTGTGGGATGCTGTGGGTTGTAGTCACCGTGGCGGCGACCCGGTCCCGTGGCTCAGGGTGGTCAAACCAGTGGCAGTCTATTTATGGGGTTTTTATGGCTTAATGTCCAACTACGCCACCCGTGGATTGCGGTCAGGATGAACCGCCGCTGCAGGGCAGACCGCTGAGGCTGGTGTTGTGGGTGCAGCAGAGTGAAGTACAACTCCCCACGGGAGGAGTATAGCCTCAGGGCAATGTAGAGCGATGATGGTGGTTGTGGTGCGAGGCGTCCCAGTACTAGTAGTGCTGACGCGGTGAGAAAGCACAGAGACAAGGTGTTGCAGTTCAGGTTCTTTACTCACCGTTCTCATCCAGGTCACTTGTGCACAGATAGGACCGCCCGAGCCGTGCTGCGTCCACCAGGCATGGGGCTCGATCAACCCCCAGGCAATTCCGGAGTGTGGCACAGGACTCCCTTCTATCCTTTCGTCAGCCGTGCCCCACCAGTGACACTACTTCTGTCCAGCTGCCTCGGGTCTTCTCCTGGGAGGACTGGGTGTCCACTTCCCTGACCCTATGTGGTGTGCCTTCCTAGTAGGTGTAGTGAGGGGTCGCACCAGTAAATGATCACGACCACCGGTCCTTGGGATCCGGTACCCTGTTCTGCCAACCCGTCACCTGCAATCTCCTGGGTCCTTAGGGTTCCTTCTGCCTTCGTGTCTCTGGGCCCTTCTACACTTTGGGTACTTCTCTTTCTTCGCTGTTCCTTTCTGTTTCTGTTCCTTTCTGTTTCTGTTCCTTTCTGCTTGCTCTGGCCTTCCTCCTAGGCCTGCCTCGTGGAGCTGGGCCCAGACTGAGCCACAGCTCCCTGTCAGCCCTCTCTGGCTGAACTCCTCTTCTCTTCTCCTCCTGACTGAACTGACTTTCTTCTCTCCTCCAGTGCTGGCTGGGCCTCACAGGCTAGGCCCGCCTCCGGAGCAGAGCTCCACAGAGGCCCTGCTCTGTCACTTCCTCTCTCAGACTGAACACTGTTCTAAGATGGTGCCCACCTTATATACCTCCCTCTCTGTGTATGAGCCCAGGTGACTTGCAACCAATGGGCTCCTACCTATGCCCAGAAACCCAACCCCTATCTGCTCCTACATCACTGGGTTTTCCTCCCAGCTCCCTACTCCAGCCAGGGACATGTTCTGTCGTGCCTGCATTACTGTACTAATGGGAGCACCGTTGAGCTGTCCCCCGGAAATGGGGTGTGTGTGATGCATGCGGCTAACTGAGTCCCGGTCCACACACCATCCTTACCCGGGAGTGTGATATCACACCTCTGGTTGAGGTGCAATACCCCTGTAGCGACCGAACCCTCGGGGCGCTACATGTATGTGCTCCACCCTGCTATCTTTTTGATGTACCTCTCTTGTGTGACGCTCACAGCCCACCCTGGGAAGATGGGGGGTACTCGGAGCCGGTTCAGATGTTGGGGGATGTAGCCGTGGCCTGGACCCGTCCCGTTCCCAGGGCCGTCACATTAAAAGATGTAATGGGCTTTCAGAGTTGGTGTTAATCGAGTGGTTGTATTGACTACGCCACCTGTGGTGTCTGGTGATGGCCACCAGCGCTGCGGCAGTCCTCTGAGGCGGGATGTAGTGGCAGCAGAAGATGGTACTACTCCCCACAGGTGGAGCAGGGCCTCAGGGCAGAGAGAACAGGAGGACGGGAGTTGTAGTGGGAGATGTGGTGCGGTGTCGTGCGGTGCCACGTTGCAAATAGAAACCGGAGGCCATAGGGGTAGTCTTCCAAGCTTTACTCACGGTAGAATGCACAGCTGCAAGGCTTCTCCCTGCTCCTCACGGCGCTCTGCGGCCACCAGGACCGGGGGTCCGACAACCTCCGGGTAGTTCAGGTGCTTTGGTCAGGACCCCGCACCAGAGTGTTCCTAGACTTTCCCACTAGGTCCTCTCCTGTCCGTATGTGGTACGTGTGGTAAGGCCGGGTCTCCCACTGGTCTATGCACAGAACAAGGGTACGGATGGAGACTCCGCTCCGTCCGTTACCCGGTGGGATCCACTGAGCCTCTGGGCTTCTCCGACTAGGACTTGAAGTGAGAGTCAGATATCGGGGGCCGGTACCCCTCTTGCAGCAGGAAACCCTCTGACTGGGCCAGAATAGTGAGGACAGGTGGCGTATACCGCTCCGTTTGCATCCCCCTGGGATCCTTTGGCCTGCGGAGCTTGTCTCCTCTGTTACCCTCCAGGCCTTTTTGGGTAGGGACCTTGACCGGGTAGAGACAACAGTTAACTCTAGCCCGCTCCTCGCCTCAAGGCCAGAGCACGAGGACCGTGCCCCCATGAACTGCAGGTTCACACAGAAAGCCACGTTCAGTGATGTAGATCACAATCAAAGACCATAAGCCCAAGATGGCTGTTTATTAAATATGAATTTTGTGGTGTAACCTAAATGTGTGTCCTCCACCCTCACCCACTACTTGGTTCCCCCTAACTTTTGGTTCCCCATCTCCTCTTAACCCGGCTAGGGCAGCACCCTAGTGCATATAAGCCCCCCTCAGGTGGGAGAGGTGTAGTGTTGGATGCAGAGGTGGGGTCCTGACAGCTGCACCATCCTTACCTCGAAGGGGAGATACCACACCTCATTAAAGATATGCAGTATCCCTGTGGTGACAGAACCCTCAGGGGCGCCACACTTTCCCCGACCCCTTGATATCCCAAATGAATATACAGTACTGACCAAAAGTTTGGACACACCTTCTCATTTAAAGATTTTTCTGTATTTTCTTGACTATGGTTTTTGTACATTCACACTGAAGGCATCAAAACTATGAATTAACACATGTGGAATTATCTACTTAACAAAAAAGTGTGAAACAACTGAAAATATGTCTTATATTCTAGGTTCTTCAAAGTAGCCATCTTTTGCTTTGATGACTGCTTTGCACACTCTTGGCATTCTCTTGATGAACTTCAAGAGGTAGTCACCGGAAATGGTCTTCCAATCTTGAAGGAGTTCCCAGAGATGCTTAGCACCTGTTGGCCCTTTTGCCTTCACTCTGCGGTCCAGCTCACCCCAAACCATCTCGATTGGGTTCAGGTCTGGTGACTGTGGAGGCCAAGTCATCTGGCGTAGCACCTCATCACTCTCCCTCTTGGTCAAATAGCCCTTACACAGCCTGGAAGTGTGTTTGGGGTCATTGTCCTGTTGAAAAATAAATGATGGTCCAACTAAATGCAAACCGGATGGAATAGCATGCCGCTGCAAGATGCTGTGGTAGCCATGCTGGTTCAGTATGCCTTCAATTTTGAATAAATGCCCAACAGTGTCACCAGCAAAGCACCCCCACACCATCACACCTCCTCCTCCATGCTTCACGGTGGGAACCAGGCATGTAGAGTCCATCCGTTCACCTTTTCTGCGTCGCACAAAGACACGGTGGTTGGAACCAAAGATCTCAAATTTGGACTCATCAGACCAAAGCACAGATTTCCACTGGTCTAATGTCCATTTCTTGTGTTCTTTAGCCCAAACAAGTCTCTTCTGCTTGTTGCTTGTCCTTAGCAGTGGTTTCCTAGCAGCTATTTTACCATGAAGGCCTGCTGCACAAAGTCTCCTTTTAATAGTTTTTTAAGAGATGTGTCTGCTGCTAGAACTCTGTGTGGCATTGACCTGGTCTCTAATCTGAGCTGCTGTTAACCTGCGATTTCTGAGGCTGGTGACTCTGATAAACTTATCTTCAGAAGCAGAGGTGACTCTTGGTCTTGCTTTCCTGGGGCGGTCCTCATGTGAGCCAGTTTCTTTGTAGCGATTGATGGTTTTTACCTGCTTCTTCCCTAAATAGTTCATGCATAATTTTGAGGTGTGCTTTGGGTCACTGTCCTGTTGTAGGATGAAATTGGCTCCAATCAAGCGCTGTCAACAGGGTATGGCATAGTGTTGCAAAATGGAGTGATAGCCTTCCTTATTCAAAATCCCATTTACCTTGTACAAATCTCCCACTTTACCAGCACCAAAGCAAACCCAGACCATCACATTACCTCCACCATGCTTGACAGATGGCGTCATCCAGCATCTTTTCAGTTGTTCTGCGTCTCACAAATGTTTTTCTGTGTGATCCAAACACCTCAACCTTTAATTCGTCTGTCCATAAAACTTTTTTCCAATCTTCCTCTGTCCAATGTCTGTGTTCTTTTGCCTATATTAATCTTTTCCTTTTATTAGCCTTTTTCTTTGCCACTTTGCTCTGAAGGCCAGCATCCCGGAGTCGCCTCTTCACTGTAGATGTTGACACTGGCGTTTTGCGTGTACTATTTAATGAAGCTGCCAGTTGAGGAGCTGTGATGCGTCAATTTCCCAAACTAGAGACTCTAATGTACTTGTTTTGTTGCACAGTTGTGCAGCGGGGTTTCCCACTTCTCTTTCTACTCTGGTTAGAGCCTGTTTGTGCTCTCCTCTGAAGGGAGTAGCAAACACCTTTGTAGGAAATCTTCAGTTTCTTGGCAATCTCTCGCATGGAATAGCCTTCATTTCTAAGAACAAGAATAGACTGTCGAGTTTCACATGAAAGTTCTCTTTTTCTGACCATTTTGAGAGTTTCAAAGAATAAACAAATGTAATGCTCCAGGTTCTCAACTAGCTCAAAGGAAGGTCAATTTTATGGCTTCTTAAATCAGCCAAACTGTTTTCAGCTGGGCTAACATACTTGTGCAAGGGTTTTCTAGGGTTTTCTAAACATCCATTAGCCTTCTTACACAGCTAGCAAACACAATGTACCATTAAAACACTGGAGTGGTGGTTGTTGGAAATGAGCCTCTATACACCTATGTAGATATTGCAATAAAAACAAGACATTTTGCAGCTAGAATAGTCATTTACCACATTAACAATGTATAGAATGTGTTTCTGATTCATTTAATGTTAGCTTCATTGAAAAAAATGTTCTTTTCTTTTAAAAATAATTAAATTTCTAAATGACCCCAAACTTTTGAACGGTAGTGTATATATATCCCTTGGGTGGTATTTGTTATCAGAGGATTCAAAATCTGATGATGAAATGTCGGTTGGTGCAGTCAGTCTGTCAGTGAATACCGGATATGCCCTCTTTTCTTTGAAATCAGTCAGATCTCTGACAAATCATTTATGCTTTCTATCTTTTAGAGTAACCTGGTGTTTCTCAACCGCCACTTTTAGATTTTCCTCTCTCGTCACGAACTCAGGATAGGTTTTATGTTTCAAGGCTTCATCAATCTGGGTTTTTAAAGTATAAGAAGATTTCTCAAAAGTTACCTTTTCCTCCTCTAAGAGGACCTGAATAAATCTCAATGATGAGGCCAATGACTCCTTCTCCCATTTAGCTAATAAGGTAGGGGACCTTGTTCGAGGGGCAGGTGCAATATTAATCCTAAGTCCTCGAGGTAAAATAGCCTGTTTGTTATAACTCTCCAATGACTGGATCTCCCACCACAAATTAATATTATTTTTATAGGTCTCTAATAAAGTGGAGAAAATATCTTTCAAGTTAGACCCCGTTGCGGATACACCAGGAGAAAAAGTGGTGGCTGGGAACTGAGCATTGAGGAACACCTGACACCATGAGTCGTGTCCACCCGCCAATATATCCATGGCAAGCAGCCTCAAATTGTGCCCATTTAGCGGCTTGGGCCTGTGGGTGGGTGACTGGGAACTTTATTTTTCGTTTCAAGGCCTGTGTTAGGGACAACTGAATGGTTTGCTAGGACAAGGATTTGGAAGTGCCTGATGATAGTGCCTCAGAATGTGCAAGGACAGATGCAGGGCGAGAGACATTTGCGCCAGTGTCATGAACAGGGAATTGGGAAGCATCTAGCATCGTCATCCACTACCTCATCTTCCACTACCGCACCCTGGTCCTCCTGACTTTGTGACTAGTGATGAGCAAATGTGCTCGCCACTGCTCGGTACTCGCCTGAGCACCACTGTGCTCGACAAGCTCGTCGAGTATTTCCGGGTTGCTCAGGCGGGAACTCGGGTCCCCTCCCTGCATGTTTGGCCCTCTTTAAAGAGCCATTGAACAAGCAGGGATTGCCTGCCATGCACTGTAATGACATAGCCATGTTGGTTGTGGGCATTACAGTGATTTGCTGGCCGCACAGCATCATCAGGTGTATATAAAACCGGGCCCCGCCATGCTCGTCACAGTCTACTCTGGAACCAGGCAGAGTAGGGAGAGCTGTTGCTGCATCAGGGAGAGATTTGCTTCTTCATAGTTAGTATAGGTATTCCACAACATATACAGTATATATCCAACTGAACTAACAGTCCTTCTGAGGACTAATCCAGCTGCATATATTCAGTGGTGTTAGCAGGAGTTAGGCAGGCAGGCAGTGTATGTGGCAGACTGCAGTGCATGAAACAGCACAAGAGGGTCCATTGAACGTCCTGTTAGTATAGGTATTCCACAACATATATATATATATATATATATATATATATATATATATATCCATCTGAACTAACAGTCCTTCTGAGGAATAATCCAGCTGCATATATTCAGTGGTGATAGCAAAAATTAGGCAGGCAGGCAGTGTATGTGGCAGACTGCAGTGCATATAGTGCAAGAGGGTCCATTTAATGTTCCTGCTTCTGCTGTTCTTACAGATATTTGTAGACATAGCCCCAGATATCAGGGGCCAGGGAATTTTTTTTTACCTTAATCCTGGTTATTTGCTTAAAAATCAATCCAGAGTACACCATTTTTCTGCTTCATTTGCTTGTTCTCACTGCAGAATAAAGGCAGATCTGTTCCATATTTCAGCTATAAAAATCCAGAAATTTAAACTGAAAGTGGAAAATATTGGCCTCCTTTTCCATTCTGTTGCAGTGTGTCGGTCAAGCTATTCACACTAGGTGTCTGTGAAGGATAGTATTTGCAAATTACAGGCCTGCTATTTAAAACCGTTGTTCTCTGTCAGACATAACACCTATAAGAATGTTCCAAAATCAGACATTTCTTCCATATTCATTCCGTTGCATTGTGTCGATCAAGCTATTCACACTAGGTGTCAGTTAAGGGTAGTATTAGCAAATTACAGGCCTGCTATTTAAAATTGTGATTCTCTATCAGACGTATCACATATAACTGCATTCCAAAATCGGCCATTTCTCGTGAACGTGGAAAATATTGTCCTCCATTAAAAATGAGCAAGGTGCGTGGCAAGGGACGGGGGAGTGGACGTGATGGTGCATGCAGAGGCCTAGTCCAAGGACATGGCCGTGGGCAAGCTGAAATTGTGCCAAAACAAACACCCACAGCTTTTCGCTCGACCTTCCTGTCTCAATTAATAGGGGACTGCAGAACACCACTATTGAACACAGAGCAGCGTCAAAAGGTTATTGGTTGGATAGCAGATAATGCTTCCAGTCACTTAGACTCCACCACCACCACCCTGTCTTCCACACGGT
Organism: Phyllobates terribilis; assembly: GCF_046119375.1. NCBI lineage: Eukaryota > Metazoa > Chordata > Amphibia > Anura > Dendrobatidae > Phyllobates > Phyllobates terribilis. The sequence goes on along the minus strand of NW_027362772.1, from coordinate 191,470,701 downwards.
CAAGTCTCAGTAGCCGTGAGTCTGGACTGCATATTCCTCACTAAAGATGAGCGTTGTTCTACTCGAACTGTTCGCCAATCTCAAATTCGAGCTGTTTTGGGCGGTGTTCGAGCCGTTCGGCGAACACGAACGATTTGAGAAAAATTCGGCTGTTCAAGGTTATATTCGATAACTGTTCGTGCGCCAAAATCATAACTGGATTTTTTCTCAGTAATGATGAAAATTAATGTTAATACGCAGTTTGAGTGTACAGCGGGGTGGGGGGAGGGGCAGGGGATGGATCTCTGCAGGAATAATGAAGATCTCCATTTTTTTTTCTCTTTCCCGCATTTGCAGTGGGGAGGTGCAGTCTGTCAGCCTATCAGCAGCGCACACACGGAGCGAACTGCTGTTTTTCACACAAGCAAGGGCATGTGTCATTGGCAGTGTATGTCACATGTCCTTGCCCTATAAGACCAAGCCATTTTCCCCGTCGCCACCATTTTCTCACTGCTGCAGCTGCGTGTTAGACGGCACCGCTGTTGCTGTGTGCGCTATACCTTGTTAATTTCAAGCCAATTTTCGCACAAATCTACAGATAGCTTGGGAGTAGGGAATAGTTGTGATTGCAGTCCTTTTAAGGACTAGGTTACAGCATTTCCTACGACTTTTATCAGGCAGGTCTGTGCTCTTAAATAGATAGATTGTGGGAGTAAAGACTAATTGTAATTGCAGTCCTTTTCAGGACTAGGTTACATCAGTTCCTATCAGTTTTTGCCAGGCAGGTCTGTGCCAGTGCTGTGCAAGTTTTTTTCACAGCATTTGGCTGAAACTAGCAAAGCTAATCCTTTTTGGCCTATTGCAGAGTGTGTTAGTCAGTGGAGTAGCCTATCTGTGTTGCAAGATATACCACCTGTGTATAGAATACCAATTTTTTTACTGCACCTAGTGAAGTAAAATCTTTTGGGCATAGCATCATTCTATTAGTCCATCTATACTGACCTCCATCAGGTTGCAAATTGAATATAATTTTTTTCTGCATCTAGCTCTGAAAAAATATTTGGGCTTCTAGCAGTGTGTGGGACTTGTTCTATTAGTCCATCTATACTGACCTCCATCAGGTTGCAAACTGAATATAATTTTTTTCTGCATCTAGCTCTGAAAAAATATTTGGCCTTCTAGCAGTGTGTGGGACTTTCTCTATTAGTCCATCTATACTGACCTCCATCAGGTTGCAAATTAAAAATAAATTTTATCTGCATCTACGTCTGAAAAAATATTTGGGCTTCTAGCTGTGTGTGGGACTTGTTCTATTAGTCCATCTATACTGACCTCCATCAGGTTGCAAACTGAATATAATTTTTTTCTGCATCTAGCTCTGAAAAAATATTTGGCCTTCTAGCAGTGTGTGGGACTTTCTCTATTAGTCCATCTATACTGACCTCCATCAGGTTGCAAACTGAATATATTTTTTTTCTGCATCTACCTCTGAAAAAATATTGGGCTTCTAGCTGTGTGTGGGACTTGTTCTATTAATCCATCTATACAGACCTCCATCAGGTTGCAAACTGAATATATTTTTTTTCTGCATCTACCTCTGAAAAAATATTGGGCTTCTAGCTGTGTGTGGGACTTGTTCTATTAATCCATCTATACAGACCTCCATCAGGTTGCAAACTGAATATAATTTTTTTCTGCATCTAGCTCTGAAAAAATAGTTGGCCTTCTAGCAGTGTGTGGGACTTTCTCTATTAGTCCATCTATACTGACCTCCATCAGGTTGCAAATTAAAAATAATTTTTATCTGCATCTAGCTCTGAAAAAATATTTGGCCTTCTAGCAGTGTGTAGGACTTTCTCTATTAGTCCATCTATACTGACCTCCATCAGGTTGCAAATTAAAACTAATTTTTATCTGCATCTACCTCTGAAAAAATATTTGGGCTTATAGCTGTGTGTGGGACTTGTTCTATTAGTCCATCTATACTGACCTCCATCAGGTTGCAAACTGAATATAATTTTTTTCTGCATCTAGCTCTGAAAAAATATTTGGCCTTCTAGTAGTGTGTGGGACTTTCTCTATTAGTCCATCTATACTGACCTCCATCAGGTTGCAAATTAAAAATATTTTTTATCTGCATCTAGCTCTGAAAAAATATTTGGCCTTCTAGCAGTATGTGGGACTTTCTCTATTAGTCCATCTATACTGACCTCCATCAGGTTGCAAACTGAATATATTTTTTTTCTGCATCTACCTCTGAAAAAATATTGGGCTTCTAGCTGTGTGTGGGACTTGTTCTATTAATCCATCTATACAGACCTCCATCAGGTTGCAAACTGAATATATTTTTTTTCTGCATCTACCTCTGAAAAAATATTGGGCTTCTAGCTGTGTGTGGGACTTGTTCTATTAATCCATCTATACAGACCTCCATCAGGTTGCAAACTGAATATAATTTTTTTCTGCATCTAGCTCTGAAAAAATAGTTGGCCTTCTAGCAGTGTGTGGGACTTTCTCTATTAGTCCATCTATACTGACCTCCATCAGGTTGCAAATTAAAAATAATTTTTATCTGCATCTAGCTCTGAAAAAATATTTGGCCTTCTAGCAGTGTGTGGGACTTTCTCTATTAGTCCATCTATACTGACCTCCATCAGGTTGCAAATTAAAAATAATTTTTATCTGCATCTACCTCTGAAAAAATATTTGGGCTTCTAGCTGTGTGTGGGACTTGTTCTATTAGTCCATCTATACTGACCTCCATCAGGTTGCAAACTGAATATAATTTTTTTCTGCATCTAGCTCTGAAAAAATATTTGGCCTTCTAGCAGTGTGTGGGACTTTCTCTATTAGTCCATCTATACTGACCTCCATCAGGTTGCAAATTAAAAATAATTTTTATCTGCATCTAGCTCTGAAAAAATATTTGGCCTTCTAGCAGTGTGTGGGACTTTCTCTATTAGTCCATCTATACTGAGCTCCATCAGGTTGCAAATTAAAAATATTTTTTATCTGCATCTAGCTCTGAAAAAATATTTGGCCTTCTAGCAGTGTGTGGGACTTTCTCTATTAGTCCATCTATACTGACCTCCATCAGGTTGCAAATTAAAATAATTTTTTTTCTGCATCTACCTCTGAAAAAATATTGGGCTTCTAGCTGTGTGTGGGACTTGTTCTATTAATCCATCTATACAGACCTCCATCAGGTTGCAAACTGAATATAATTTTTTTCTGCATCTACCTCTGAAAAAATATTTGGGCTTCTAGCTGTGTGTGGGACTTGTTCTATTAGTCCATCTATACTGACCTCCATCAGGTTGCAAACTGAATATAATTTTTTTCTGCATCTAGCTCTGAAAAAATATTTGGCCTTCTAGCAGTGTGTGGGACTTGTTCTATTAGTCCACCTATACTGACCTCCATCAGGTTGCAAATTCAAAATAATTTTTTGTCTGCATCTAGCTCTGAAAAAATATTTGGCCTTCTAGCAGTGTGTGGGACTTTCTCTATTAGTCCATCTATACTGACCTCCATCAGGTTGCAAACTGAATATATTTTTTTTCTGCATCTACCTCTGAAAAAATATTTGGGCTTCTAGCTGTGTGTGGGACTTGTTCTATTAGTCCATCTATACTGACCTCCATCAGGTTGCAAATCGAATATAATTTTTTTCTCCCTCTAACCCAGCCAATAGTTTTGGCCTAATACCACAGTTTGGCCACTCAGCTCTGCTCGGTTCCCATCCATTGTTTTTTTGTGCAAACAACTCCAGAGTTGTGAATTAGTTAACCACCAAAATGAGTGGAAAAAGGCCTGCTGCTGGTGGAAAGGGGAATAGGTGTGTTGGGAAGGGGAAAAAAGGTTGTGTCCGTGGGGTAGGTGTTAAAGCAACAGTAACATCTGCAGAAGAAAGACCATCTTCCAGCCAAACTAAGATGTCTACTTCTTTTAGCGGACAATGTGATAAGATCCCTTTCTTACGGCCACGCCAATCACTACAAATTCCAGATGAGGCACAAAAACAGCAGGTGCTTCAACGGATATCAAGTGCTCCTTTAAGTGGGCTCTCCTCCACATCAACTTCAACATCACAAATACTCCAGTCCTCAAAGGTGTCACCTCAATCGCACTTGCTTCCTCACAGCTCCCAAATCTCCAGCTGCCCGTCTGAGTATGAGGTAGAAAGAGATGGTTGAGTCTGCAGAGCTGTTTACTCATACTATAGCCTGGGAATCAGACGTCGACTCCAGCGCTTCTGTGAATCCAGACGAGGAAATGATCTGCACTGATGCCCAGAATCTTTATGAGTCGGATCCAGGACCAGACGCAGAAGGTTCTGACCATAATGTAGACCCTCATTCCCAAACTGTAACTCCTGTTGGTGGAGACAATGAGGAAGACGATGATAAGACTCAAATACCTGATTGGAGCGACAACTTTAGTTTTTTGTCAGGGCAGGAACAGGTTGGCTCTGAGGACGACGGGTGTGATAACGCACAGGGTGATGATGATGAGGTTGGAGATCCCACTTACTGTCAACCCACAGTCAGCCAAGAGATGAGGTCAGCAGAGGAGGTGGAGGAAGATGCTAGTGACGACGAGGTCAGGTTGCGCCTTCCTGGACAGAGACGTAGTACTGGAAGCACGTGAACAACTGCATCCTCAAACACAACTCTGCCTCTCACCACAAGTCGTGGTGGCTCTTCAGGTCGCATGGGTGCTAAGCCTTGCATAGCCTGGGCATTTTTTCAGATCGATAAAGATGACCCAACTCGTGTTATCTGTAACATTTGTCAGCAAAAGCTAAGTAGAGGCCAAAAAATACATAGTTTGAGTACTTCATGCATGAACCGGCACATGGACATGAAGCATAAGTTGCAGTGGGAAGCTCAGTGTGCTACAATGCGGCCTAGCCGGCCGGGCCAACCACCGTCTGCCATATCTTGTGCATCCGCGGCCTCTTCATCCTCTGTGACTGGGGGGACAGCAGTCACACCTGTTTTGGGGCGCAGACCCGCCACCTCTCTACCCGCAACAGCCAGCGTGATTGGCAGGTCATCATTTTCTTTGGAGGTGCATCTTCCTCACAGACTGGCAGTTTGCCGGGGACACCCTTATCAACCCCGTCTAAGCACAATAGCCAGCCCTCGGTCCCTCAGATGTGGACAAGTAAAAGACCATTTCCTCCTAGCCATGAGAAAGCTAAGAGGTTGAATTTCACCATCTGCAAGCTCTTGGCTACAGAAATGCTGCCTTTCCGCCTGGTGGACACAGAGGATTTTCGAGACCTTATGTCCGTCGCAGTGCCCCAGTACCAGATGCCCAGTCGGCACTACTTCTCAAAGAAAGGTGTGCCTGCGCTCCACCAGCATGTCGCACACAACATCACCGCTTCTTTGAGAAACTCTGTGTGTGACAGGGTGCATTTCACCACAGACACTTGGACGAGTGGGCATGGACAGGGGCGTTACATGTCGCTGACTGGGCACTGGGTAACTATGGTGACAGCAGGACAAGGGGCTGCTGTCCAAGTCTTGCCGTCCCCACGAGTTGTGCGTCAATCCTCTTTATGTCAAAGTTCCTCCACTGCTTCTGCCTCCTCAACCTCCTCTCGGTCTTCCACCTGCACCCAAAGCCTGTCTGGTCATGCCACAAGCTTTCTAACTGCGCAGAAGGGATCCTGCACACCTCCTTACTATGCTGGCAGTACGGCTCAATGTCATCAGGCAGTTTTTACTTTGAAATGTCTGGGAAATGTGAGTCACACAGCTGAGGAGTTGTGGTCAGCTCTGGAGAACCAATTTCATGAATGGTTGTCTCCACTGGACCTGAAACCAGGGAAGGCCGTGTGCGACAATGCTGCAAACCTGGGTGCGGCCCTTCGCCGGGGCAATGTCACACACGTGCCTTGTATGGCTCACGTGTTGAACCTGGTTGTCCAGCAATTTTTAGCCCACTATCCCAGACTAGATGGCCTTCTGCAGAGGGCACGGTCGCTGTGTGCTCACTTCCGCCGTTCGCATCCCGCAGCTCAGCGACTTACATCTCTACAGAAGTCGTTGGGCCTGCCACTTCACCGGCTAAAATGCGATGTGCCTACCCGGTGGAATTCAACTCTGCACATGTTGCAGCGACTGTGGCAGCACCGACAAGCCCTGGTGCAATACGTTCTGACGTATAGCCTGGGCCAACGAGATCCAGAGGTGGGGCAAATCACGCTGGAGGAGTGGTCTCAGATCAGGGACCTATGCACCCTTCTGCACAGTTTTGAAATGGCGACGAAGATGTTTAGTGCTGACGATGCCATTATCAGCATGACTATTCCGGTGATTTACATGCTGGAGCACATGTTAAACAGAATTCGGAGTCAGGTGGTGGCACAAGAGGAGGTGGAGGAAGTAGAGGAGGAGGAGTTGTATGCGGAAGGGCTAACATCTGCAAGGTCCAGATGGTCGGCAGCACCAAGGCGGCAGGCATGTGAGGGTGGGGGAGATGGTTTTACCAGGGCGCATGGTAGCAGCCAAACTAGTGAGGAAGGTGCAGGAGCCCAGGAAGAAGTGGAGGACGAACTGATGGAAGACTCATCAGATGAGGGAGACCTTGATCACATTTCTGTTGTGCGAGGTTGGGGGGAGAGGACAGAGGAAGGAAGCATGATTGTTACCTCGCCACCAACACAACAGGGACTTGGTGCTCCTGGATGCGCAACACACATGAGTGCCTTCTTGCTGCACTACCTGCAACATGACCCTCGAATTGTGAGAATTAGAAATAATCCTGACTACTGGGTTGCCACACTGTTAGATCCCCGGTACAAAAGTAAATTTGCCGAAATTATTCCTGCCATAGAAAGGGATGCACGCATGCAGGAGTATCAGCAGAGACTGTTGCAGAATCTTACATGTGCTTTTCCACAAAACACCAGTGGTGCACGTAGTGAATCTCACAGTTCCAACTTGCCAACCGTGGGACCGTCAAGTGTTCAGCACTCAAACCGTAACAGAACCACAGTATCTGCTGGTAACATCAATTTTGCGGAATCATTTCACCACTTTTTTAGCCCATCCTTTGCAAGGCCACAGGAGACAAGAAGTCTGACACATAGTCAACGCCTAGAGACGATGGTACAGGAGTATCTCCAAGTAAACATTGAAGCCATGACTGTGTCACTGGACCCTTGCTCTTTTTGGGCTTCCAATCTGGATAAATGGCCGGAGCTAGCCACTTACGCCTTGGAGATCTTGTCATGCCCCGCAGCCAGCGTTCTGTCTGAACGTGTGTTCAGCGCTGCTGGTGGTGTGCTGACAGATAAGCGCACGCGGCTCTCCACTGATAATGTAGACAGACTCACGTTCATAAAGATGAACAAATCATGGATCCGAAACGACTTTTCTACCCCTGTGTCATCCTGGGGAGAGTAAAAGCTTGATGATTGGTTAAAATCACCCTACCAACCGTTTTAAGCTTTCAAATTACTAATCATGTTTATCTGTATCTTGGCTGGAAAATAATTTGGGCTTTGTAGCAGTGTGCAGCACTGATTCTATTAGGCCATCTATAATAAGCTCCACCAGATTTAAAATTACTAATCATGTTTATCTGTATCTTGGCTGGAAAATAATTTGGGCTTTGTAGCAGTGTGCAGCACTGATCCTATTAGGCCATCTATACTAAGCTCCACCAGATTTAAAATTAATAATAATTTTTAGCTGCATCTAGCCCGGAAAATAATTTTGGGGCTCCGAGATGCGCAAGACACATAAGTGCCTTCTTGCTGCACTACCTGCAACATGACCCTCATATTGTCAGAATTCGAAGTAATCATGACTACTGGGTTGCCACACTCTTAGATCCCCCAAACTTTTCGATCAACCTTTTCATTTTAATAAAGACCAAAAAAATGGTCATTTTTGAAATTATAAGCATTAGCAGGTTATTAGAAACTGAAATCAAACAGTTTTCAACTCAAAACTTTATTCTAGGTGATGTTACATTTTCACATAGGACCCCTTGTTCGAAAGGAGCTTCTGAACTCTCTCGTCCATTGAATTTGTCAGGTTTTGGATGGTTTCTGCTTCAATTGTTTTGCATGAGGACAGAATACCCTCCCAGAGGTGTTGCTTAGATGTGAACTGCCTCCCGCCATCATAGACACTCCTTTTGATGATGCTCCAGAGGTTCTGAATGGGGTAGAGGTCAGGGGAGCATGGGGGTCACACAATAAGTTTGTCCCCTTTTATGCCCATATCAGCCAGAGATGCAGATGTTTTATGTGCAGCATGAGATGGTGCATTATCATGCAAAAAAATGATCTTGCTGTGAAATACACGGTTCTTCTTCTTGAACCATGGCAGGAAGTGCTGTTTGAGAAAATCCACATACATTATGGAGTTCATCTTTAGCGCCTTCAGGGATCCTAAAGGGGCCGACAATCTCTCTCCCCATGATTCCAGCCCAAAACATTACTCCACCTCCTCCTTGTTGGCGCTGTAGCCGTGTTTGCGTGGGGTGTCCATCAACCAGCCATCCTCCACTCCATCCATCTGGACCATCGAGCGCTGCACGGCACTCATCCGTGAACAAAACAGTTTTGAAATCAGTCTTCATGTAATGTTTAGCCCACTGGAGCCGTTTCTGCTTGTGTGAAGTGGATAGAGGAGGTCGACAGGATGGCGTATGCACAGCTGCAAACCTCTGAAGGACCCTGCATCTTGTTGTTCTGGGGACGTTGGAGGCACCAGCAGCTTCAAAAACTTGTCTGCTGCTATGACAAGGCTTTTTTGCCGCTGCTCTTTTAACCTGACGTAATTGCCTGTAGGAAAGAGTCCTCAATTTGCCCTTATCAGCACGCACACGTGTGTACTGTGAATCAGCTACATACTTCTTGATTGCCAAGACACTTCATCCTGATCATCGCACAATGTTGATTGTAGTCATGCCTTGACCTAAACACTCCACAATTTGTTGCTTCTCAGCAGCCGACACATCCTTTTTCTTTCCCATTTTGGCAGAAAATGTAGGCTGCTTAATAATGTGAGACAGCCTTCTTAAGTAGTCTTGCCTTTCATTGGACACACCTGCCAAACTAATTAGCACAGGTGTCTGCAATTGCTTACAGTGATATAAAGAGCCCTGACACACATCACCATCAATGAGTTTAACTGACAAACAAACAAATTCTTCCCTCATCACTCCTAAACACTTTTTGCATAACAATTTGGAACACAGTGTACATGTGCTTTTCCACAAAACACCAGTGGTTCACGTAGTTAATCTTACAGTTCTAACTTGCCAACCGTGGTCTGTATGGAGTTGTTCAATAAAGGGCCCAAAATTAAGATAACATAGATGGGAGAGGTCTCTATGAATAGGAATTCCTAAGTATTTGATACCCTGTGAGGGCCAGGCAAAGGGAAAGTTGGACTGGATGGAATCCTATATGGATTTGGGGAGGGAGACATCGAGGGCCTCAGACTTCGCTGCATTGATTTTAAAATTTGACCATGTAACAAAGTGATCTATTTCAGCCATAACAGCATGGATGGATATATGTGATTGAGTGATATATACTAGGACATCATCAGCAAATAGAGAGCACTTGTACTCGGTGCCTCCCACCTCAATCCACCTAATATTGGGGTTATGGCGAATTGATGAGAGCAGGTGCTCCGTCACTAGGATGTATAAGGGAGGGGACAGAGGACATCCCTGCCTTGTCCCATTGGTGATTGTGAAAGGTGATGAAAATGTTCTGATGCACCCCCTGGGCCTTGGGACACCCGGAGCCGGACCCTTTTTGGTGGATGCTGGTGGTTGTAGTCTTCGTGGCGGTGACCCGGTTCCGTGGCTCAGGGTGGTCAAACCAGTGGCGGAACTATTTATGTGGTTTTGATGTTTAAATGTCCGACTACGCCACCCGTGGATTGCGGTCAGAGTGAACCGCCGCTGCAGGGCAGACCGCTGAGGCTGGTTTTGTGGGTGCAGCAGACCGTAGCATAACTCCCCACGGGAGGAGTATAGCCTCAGGGCAGTGTATGCGGAGGATGGGGGTGATGGTGCAGGGCAGCAGCAGTAACGACACGGAGTCAGTGATGCAGTCCAGGGCCTTTACTCACAGTTCTTATTATCCAGACCACGTCTGCAGGTAACGGCTGCCCACGTCGTACTGTGCTCACCAGGTGAGGGGCTCAGACAACTCCCAGATAACTTTGGAGCGCTTCACAGGACCCCCTTTGTGTGTCCTTTGTCTGGCCTTTCTTACCAACCCTTCTGTCCGGCTGCCTCGGGCCTCCTCTTGGTAAACTTGGCGCCAGTTTCCCTGACCCTATGTGGTGCCTTCCTAGCGGGTGTAGCGATGGGCTGCGCCACATAAAATGTCAGAGCCTCCGGTTTCTAGCTGAGGGTCGTTTCCTGCCTCCACTAGTTTCGGGGACCGGTCTCCCCTTTTGGCCTGACCCCTCCACGCAGGTGGATTCAGGCGTGCGGTGGCGACTCGCCCGTCCGCACCCCTGGGATCCCTTCATTCCTCATTCCTGGAGCCTTCTCCGCTCCTCTTCCTTCCTTCTCCCTCTTCCAGGCCTGGGCCTCTGTTACTAGGCCCGCCTCCGGAGCAGAGCTCATGCAGAGCCCCTGCTCCCTGCCACTTCTGCTCAGACTTCTCTGCACTGAACTAAAATGGTGCCCACCTTTTATACTCCCTTCTCAATGCACCCAGGAACTGCTTCCTCCCTGCTCCTGCACTACAGGGTTCCCCTTCCTCAGTCTTCCCTCCCCCCACTCCAGCCAGGGACAGGGACTGTCGTGCCCATCTCAGAGGCATATTGGTCGCCCTGCCCCACGGCAATGTGTTGTAATGCATGCAGGTGTCGGGTCCTGATCCACACTCCATCCTTACCTGAGAGTGATATATCACACCTCTGGGTGAGGTGCAATACCTCTGTAGCAACCGAGCCCTCAGGGTGCTACAGTTCCATTTATCTTCAGCCTAGGTGACGTATTGTGATACAGGGCCGTGATTTTGGCTATAAAAGGGTCCCCTAGACCCCTACCCCAAGCTTTTTAAGAGAATCATATATGGCGTGCCAGGAGACTCTATGGAATGCTTTCTCAGTATCCAACGAGAGTATCTAATTACAAATTTTTAACTGCATCTAGCCCAGGAAATACTTTGTGCCTAGTAGCAGTGTCTGCTAGTCAGCGGATTATCCCGGCTGTTAAGCAAGCTACACCACCTGTAGTTTGGACACTTAATTTTTTCAAAGGAAATGCTTCGGGACCACGGGATACTCAGTGAAGAGCATCAGGAGGCACCCCAAGGCATAGGGGCTGGGACTGGCAGTAGGATGCCTTGCGGTGGACAGCCGAGCTCGATCCTTATAAAAGCTTTTTAACTGCAGCAGCTTTAGTGGACGCTACTGGAGCTGGAATTACGCGGCTGCTGGCATGAGACTTGCCCTCCAATAGATCCTTGTAAATGGATTTAAAGTGTATTCATTCAAATTAGAGAGACAATTTAAATTAAAAAGCTTAGAGCTGCCTCCACCACAGGGGGGCTCGCTCGACCCACCAGCGGACAGGCACCAGTATTGGGAGAGGGGGGCTGGCCGTCAGGGTCACCGCGGCTCTGGCACAAACCCGGCGACACGGAGGTGGCACGGGCAGGAGCGGACTGAACGTGTCGGCTTCTCACTTTTTGGATTTTAGAAGGGCATGACATGCCTATATTTGTGTCTCCCCCTCCTTTTACTCCTCCACCTCTTTTCTTTTCGCATGACTATATGTACTTGTCACTTTTCCATGTGTTAGTTGTGTCTTCTGAGCAGTTTGTCAGCTTTTGGACACCTTTGAAGGTGTTTTCTATGTGTTTCTATGTGTTTTTGTTTGCCTGCCATTGGTTTTAACGGTGTTCGAAGGTGTTCGACGAACAGTTCGACGAACAGTTCGGCAAACACACGGGTGTTCGACGAACCGAACCGAACTCGAACACTACGGGGGTGGCTCAACACTATTCCTCACCCTGATCCTCCTTCCTCCCACCATGCCGAGTGCCCATAGACAACAAATCCCACACTTGGACATTCAGAAGAGCTGTTCACTTTTCCATTTGTAGATTTGGGCCTCTCGCCTGGCCAGCTTCAATCGAGTCAAGAGGAGAACGTGTGTAGCGATGCCCAAATATTGGAGCAGCCACAATCACATGAAGGCAACAGTGGGAAAGTGCAATTACTGTCACAAGAGGTGGATGATGATGATAATGAGACACAATTGCCAGAAATTCAGGAGGAGGACCAGGGTGCGGAAGTGGAAGATGAGGTGGTGGATGATATAGTAACTGACCCAACCTGGCAGGGGGACATACAGACTGAGGACAGCAGGGGGAGGGAGGTGTAGCACCACACAGGGGGAGGGAGGTGTAGCACCACAACAGGCAGGAAGAAGCAGTGTGATGGCTGCAGACACAAGGCGGGAAAGTGTTCCTTGTAACACCAACATGACGTAAGTTGCCAGTACAACTGTTATGTCTTCCTGAGTCTAGTTATTTTTTAAAAACTCTGCAGATAACCCCAAAAAGGCCATTTGCACCACCTGCCAGGCTAGCATCAGCAGGGGTAGCAAAATTTGCAGCCTGACCACCACCAGCATGATCAGGCACATGGCAGCAAAGCACCCAACTAAGTGGGTCGAACCCCAGGGTCCAGCAACAGTATCTGCGGGTGACAGTACTGCTTGTTCAGCTGTTTGCATGCACGTTAATCCCCTGTCCATGGCGCATTCCAAGATGCCTCCCGCCCTGCACCTGTCGTTGCACACTTTAAACTAGCACCATCAGCAAGCACGTCCACGTCCTTGTCCCAGCGCAGCGTTCAGTTGTCCATACCCCAGACCTTGGAATGCAAGCGCAAATATGTAGCTAATGCCCCACAGGCCACGCTACTAAATTCACACATTTCGCGAATGCTTGTGCTCAAAATGTTGCCTTTTAGGCTCGTGAAGGCAGTGTTTTGATCTGCAACAAGTACTAAGGAAACATAGGGGAAAGCTGTCCCTACAGTAAGACTAAGCTGAATCCCTACGATGTAGCAGGCTGCCTGTTCCTAGCGAACAGACCCGCCTTAGTCCTCAGCTAGTCTGAGCGAAGACCTATAGCATAAGGGGAGGGGTCCCTAAAAGAACTAAGGACTGGAACAAAAATTGGACACCTCCTATACAGAGAAGTTGTTGCCGAACACAAAAAGACAAACAGACAAAAAGGTACTAGAGGTCCCAGAAGGATCAATTGAACTGACAGATAAAGGCACCAGGCTAGCAAAACAGTCAAACAAGACTGAAGTCCAGCACAGCCAGAAAGGCGGAGCTGGAATATAAAGGCAGGTGGTCACGTGACCGCAAAACACAAGATGGAAACAACAAATAGAAGGGTTCTAACAGGCGGAAGCTTTCAGCAACCTGATGGCGGTGGCCGTCCCTCGATACTCGGTCCCCAGCCACTATTATTTCTCCCGGTGTGCCATCCCCGCATTACATGAGCACGTGTCCCACAACATTAGATATACCCTCAACAACGCAGTTACTGGGAAAGTCCACCTAACCACGGACACGTGGACAAGTGCTTGTGGGCAGGGACGGTACACCTCGCTGATGGCACACTGGGTTAAAATAGTGGAATCTGGGACCCAGTCGGCCCTTGGGACGAAACACGTCCTCCTGACGCCTGATTATTGCGGGCCCTAGGTCAATCAGGGTTGCCCCCCACATTCTACAGCTCCTGCACCTCCTCCTCTTCAGTCTCCATCTCTGAAATGACCACATCAGTCGCAAGCTGGAAGCACTGCAGCACTGCCTCGGCTGTACTGAAGCTAATATGCTTAGGTGACAAACCACACAACGCTGAAAAGTTGTGGAGAGCTCTCAAAGAGCAGGCAGATCAGTGGCTCCCACCGTTGAACCTACAGCCAGGCATGGTCGTGTGTGACAATGGCCGGAACCTGGTGGCGGTTCTGAGGCGAGGCGAGCTCCCACACTTACCATGCCTGGCCCATGTGCTTAACCTCGTGGTTCAGCAGTTTCTCAAAACCTACCCGGATCTATCGGATCTGCTTGTCAAAGTATGCAACCTGTGTTCCCATTTTAGAAAGTTAGCTACAGCTTCCGCCGCCCTTGCCATGCTTCAGCAATGTTTGCAGCTTCCAGCTCACCGACTGATCTGCAATGTCCCCACGCGTTGGAACTCTACATTGAAGATGTTGGGATGGATTTGTGAGCAGAAGAGGGCAGTTGTTGACTACCAGCATCAACAAGGCCATCCATATTCAGGTCAGACTCCACACATAAGACCTCAGGAGTGGACATGGATGTCACACATATGTACCATCCTCCAAAACTTTGAGTACTCCACCAAGCTGGTGAGCGGCGATGACGCCATAATCACCATCCAGCTTCTCTGTCTTCTGAAATGCTCTCTGCTCACAATTCAAGAGGATGTATTGCAGGTGGAGCACGAAGAGATGGAGCAAGGAACCATACAGGGTGATTACACACTGCCCAGCCTCATCTCATCCCAACGTGGATTGGGTGATAATGAAGAAGAGGAGGAGGAGGAAGAACAGGAGCTAGTTTCCTGTCCTTTATATGGTCAACTGTTATACCGTCTGTTCAGCGTGGATAGCCTGATGACAGGGAGAAGGAGGAAGAGGAGGAGGAGGATGAGGAAGAGAGCATGGTCAGTCATCCTCTTGGTGAGGACATGGAAGTCTTGCCCCTTTGCAGTCTGGCACACATGGCTGAGTTTATGTTACACTGCCTTTTCCGTGACCCTCGCATTGTCCAAATTTTGGGTAACAGTCACTATTGGTTGGTGACACTTCTAGACCCATGCTACAAGGAGAACTTTCTGTCTCTTATTCCCTTGCGGGACAGGCCTAATAAAATGGTGCAGTACGAGAAGACCCTTGTTGCGGAATTATTAATAAAATTCCCATCTGAAAACGCTGGCGGCAGAAGTCACAGTTCGTTGGACAACCAAGGAGTACAAGCGAGAGAGTCACAAATGCAATCGAGCAGAGGAACACTGTCAAAGTTCTGGGACAGTTTTCTCAGACCCTCCCATCGCACAAGCCCTGATGCGCAGGATATTCTCTCAAGGAGGGAAAAGTTGAGGAAGATGCTGAGGGAGTATCTTGCCCACCGTACCATCATTTTCTGTGATTCCTCTGTGCCTTATAATTATTGGGTATCCAAGCTGGACACGTGGCATGAACTGGCTCTCTATGCCTTGGAGGTCCTGGCCTGCCCTGCCGCTAGCGTTTTGTCAGAACGGGTTTTTAGTGCCGCTGATGGAATTATAACAGATAGGCGCATCCGCCTGTCAACTGAAAATGCTGACAGGCTGACTCTTATAAAAATGAACAAGGGCTGGATTGGGCCAGACTTCTCTACACCACCGAATGATAGCAGCGTAACATAAACTCAAATACAGTGTCTTTTTTTGAGAGGTCTATTCCCATGCACCTCTTCACATCTACACATGGGTGTACGCTTCCTGATTTTGTCTATTTGCTCTTGTCCTCCTCCTCTGCATCCTCATCCTCCACCACCATTCACCACCATATGTACCATATCAACATATTTACGTTTCTTGCAAGGGACATTGAAGTTGCTCCAAATTTTTGGCAGCCGTTGCTTTACTGCATAGGCAAACAGTATGGGAGACACCCTTCCTAATAATGGGATCATTTATTGCAGGAGGCCCTCCGACCTCTACGCCTCTTGCAAAGGGCATTTTAGTTACTCAAAATTTTTGGCAGCCGTTGCTTCACTGCGTAGGCAAACAGTATGGGAGACACACTTCCTAATAATGGGAGCATTTCTTGCAAGAGGCCCTCCGACCTCTACGCCTCTTGCAAAGAGCATTGGAGTTCCTCAAAATTTTTGGCAGCCGTTGCTTCACTGCGTAGGCAAACAGTATGGGAGACACACTTCCTAATAATGGGAGCATTTTTTGCAGGAGGCCCTACGACCTGTACGTTTCTTGCAAGGGGCATTGGAGTTCCTCCAAATTTTTGGCAGCCGTTGCAGTCACTGCATGCGCAATAATAGTATAGGAGACCCACTCGTTAATAATGGGAACAACAAAGCATAGCCGACTGCTGGTCCTTTAAGAATCATAAGTGCCGCCTGATGGCCCTATAAAAATAGTCTTTGTGAGTTTCAGGGTCCCTCCATCATAAACGAAACAAGATTTGTCTGATGATGTGTCATATACCACATGGCCAGATAAGGTTGTAAAATGTTAAAATGACATTTACCGGTGAATGCATTTGTCTTGGTTGAAAGTAATGCAAAAGTGCAAAAACACATCAAAAACGCTACATGTGATCATAGCCCAAGGTGTGGAGAAGCATTTTTGTTTTTGGTTATTTATTTGCCTTATATACAAGTCATTATCCTGGAAAGAATGTTCCTTAACATATTTCCCAGGAAAATCCATTTTGGTTTTGTTTTTGTATGTTTTATTGTGAGTCCGTAAAAGTGGCTTAATACCTCTGACAACGTTATTTAGCAACACAGCCCAAACATCAAGATGAAGGTGTAGTTTGGGGAACACATTTCCCTCAAACCCCCTTCTATACCGACTCATTGAAGACATTTTTTATAAAGAGGAAAACAGAGTCATTATGGCTAGAAAATAGTGTATATTTTATTGAGAATAGATCCATTTAAAAAGAAACCCAAAACATCAAAATAAGGTGCAAGGTAAGCAATGATAGAAATGACCAAACTGGCCACAGCCCACCAATTTAAGGTGCTATATGCTCGTTCAGAATTGTGCAAAATTGCAAAAAATGGCACCTGAACATACATACAGGTAAGGTAGTGCACCCAAAACCCCAGTCAAAGAATAATATGTCGCTAGCTATTGTGAGCCAAAAAAAAGGGGTGTATAATACACTGTAAGGCAGCGCTAGTCATCATACTGGGGGATACTCGCTGCACAGGGTCAATTAAAGCACACATGCAATGTCCTTCCGGTATTTCACAATGCAGCCGTTTATTATTTATCATAGACCGCTTATCACACATATAATGTCCACGAACCTATCCAGTGGCAGCTATGCCCACTTGGCTCCAGTTACAGCCTTCAGTAAAGCAACTATAACAATGTCCATAAAACGTACCGCTTTTACCTTGTGCCGGGTGTTAACGGTTTCGTTCTGCCACCGCTGTGGCTTTTAGGCTTCCCAGGTGGGGGTCTCCAGCCCTCGTACCTTCGAAGGCTACTGGTATGTCTACACTCTTTAACATCCAGCCTCTGCCTTTCAGGACTCTTGTCTTTCAATAGGCCTCACTAGGCCTCACACTGTAGCGGTGTCCCACACAGGAACAGGCCTCAAGCCTTACACACACCACTGTGTCAAGTCTATCAGGGTTTATATATCCTATAGTACACACCCACAGGACCTGTGCTGATGTCACAGTCATGTGATCAGACATTCTGTGTGCACAGGACCTGCACTATGTCACAGTCATGTGACTAGTCACCTGAGGGGGAAGGTACATGGTCAGCCCAAAACACATCCTGGATCATTACAGTAATGCCAAGCAAGCCGCTGCATTACAACACCTATGGCTTTCAAAACCTATTGGGGGTATTGGTCATAACAGGGTTGGCAGGCTGAAGGGTAGGCTGGCCAGGCAAAAGGTCACAGTGGCGTACCTAGTGACGTAGTGACAAAACATGGACCAGACCCGCAATATACAGTGCTACACATATATGAGTATATTAATTTATGCAAAGTTGCAACAAATGGTGGCACTTAGAAAAGTCCCCATAATAAGATGAAACCAGATAGTAGATAGATAAACATTAATTACTGCTTGCATTGTTTTGAAATGGTATTCTTACCAGTATTTATATAATGGGGGCAGGCTGGTCAGGCAGAGGTCACAATGGCATTCCCCAGGTCACAGTAATGTCTCCGACACGCGTTTCGTGGCGTCTAAGGCCGCTCTCTCAAGGGGTAATGATGATAAGAGGAGTGAAGGACCTCTTTACACACTTTTGCGCCAGTCACGTGAGAGGAAGGGGGCGGGTGTGGGCGTCCCGCAGATGCGAAAGCGGCACTTGCGCCCGCCGGATACCACGCTGGGGGCCACCCCCAAGCCGTCAGGACGTGCCGCGCATGCGCAGTAATGCCGAGCAGACTGCGGAAGTGTCTGACCGTGCGTGGACGCCACAGAGACAGCTGGGAGCGCGCCCAGCCGCAGGGAAGCCGGCGCATGTTCACCTGCCATTGTAAACACATATACAGAGGAGGGGAAAGGGGGAAAGAGCTTCATACATCGGACAAGCCCCACAAGGTAAAAGTAAATGGGTGAGCAGTCCAATATGTAGTATGCTTGTGTAGCACCCCGAGGGCTCGGCTGCTACAGGGGTATTGCACCTCAAACCAGAGGTGTGATATTCCATTCCCGGGTAAGGATGGAGTGTGGACCAGGACTCGTTTAGCTGCATGCACCACACACACCCCATTTCCGAGGGACAGGTCAATGGTGCTCCCACTAGACAGAAGTGCAGGCACGACAGCATCTGTCCCTGGCTGGAGTGGGGCGGGGGGTGGAATACTCAGTGGTGTAGGAGCAGATAGGGGTGGGTTTCTGGGCATAGGTAGGTGCCCATTGGTTGCTAGTCACCTGGGCTCGGGTGTCAGAAGGAGGTATATAAGGTGGGCACCATCTTAGAGTCAGTGTTAAGAGTGAGAGGAGAAGACAGGAAGCCGAGCCTCTGCATGGGCTCTGCTCCGCAGGCAGGCCTTGTCAGAAGGCTGGAGCCTGAGAGAGAGAAGAAAGAACAGAAAGGAAAGTAAGAAAGGAACTGGAACAGAGGAGAAAGGAAGCAAGGAACACAGAGAAAGGCCCAGAGACACGAGGACAGAAGGAACCCCATATGCCCAGGAGATACAGGGTGAAGGGTTGGCAGAGCAGGGTACCGGAACCCAAATTGGTGGAGGCAACAGATTCCTCAGCCAAAGACCGGAGGTTGTTACCACATCTTGGTGCGACCCCTCACTACATCCACCAGGAAAGCATACCGCATAGGGTCAGGGAAACCGGAGATAGGTTCCACCAAGAGAAGGCCCGAGGGAGCTGGACAAAGGTGGGTCACTGGTGGGGACTGCCAGAGAAAGGAAAGGAAGGGAGCCCTGTGCCACGCTCTGGAATTGCCTGGGAGTTGGTCGAGTCCCTTGCCTGGTGAACGCAGCACGGCTCAGGCGGTCCCTCATGTGCACAAGTGACCAGAATAACAACTGTGAGTAAAGCATTGGAAACTGCAATTACAAGTCTCTGTGTTTCATCGCCGCACCAGCACCATTACTACTGGGACGCTCACACCATCACTCCCAACATTCACTCTAGCTGCCCTGAGGCAATACTTCTCCCGTGGGGAGTCATCCCATTCCTGGCTGCGCATATAACATCAGCCTCAGCGGTCTGCAGCGCAGCGGCAGTCCCCACTGACCGCAATCCACGGGTGGCGTAGTCGGACAATTACAATACCAATAGACTGCCACTGGTTTGACCACCCTGGGCACGGACCGGGTCGCCACCACACGGAGACTACAACCCCCAGCATCTTACAGAAGGCCCGGCTCCGGGTATCCCCTGCGCAGCACAGGCCCAGGGGGCGCGTCAGCTTTGGCGTAGTCGGCAGGATCTGTACCAACCCGCCACAAGCGGGTATTGCGTGCCTGGAGAAGATTGTACATGTACCTTGAAAAAAAGTCTCCCGCCATTTCCAGAAGTTTCCCGCTGTCCGGAGTCGTTTCCCGCCATCCGGAGCCGATTCCCGCCATCAGACGCCATCTTGGACCGTTTCCCGCCATCTTCATCAGTTTTTCCCGCCCTGGCAGAGCAGACGCCATTATGTGCGCACCAAAAGACAGCAGGAAGCCGCCTCCCATCGTGGGCCAGGTCCCAGAGTGGCGCCAAAGAAGGGGCCTGCCCCCGGCAACTATGAGTGCGGCAGTGGAAATGTCCATCAACGTGGGGGGGCTGCCCCTAAAGGTGATTGTCAGCAGATGCCCCCAAGACCACCCCCCATGGGGGCGGATAGGAAAGAAAACTGTGGGGCCGGGCGCGGCCTGGATCAGTCTGGACCTGCTGCACCCAGAGATGGAGGGAGCAGAGAACTCCACCAGCACCCTGGCCCGCAGCCTGCTGCAAGCTGAGCCACCCTGCAGCCTGACTGAGTTGCTAACCCAGCTGCCCAGGGACCTGGACAGTGCGCGCGCAGCGCTGGAAGACCTGAACAGGAGGATGGTCCGGGCGCAGCGGGATGTGTTTGCCGGGTGGAGAGAGGAGATGGCCCGGCAGCACGAAGGCAGCCAGCGGAGGACCCCGCCGGGACTGGGCGGCGTGCTTACCGCTGGGCGCGGAGAAGAGGGACTGGCAGCTGCAGACGACACCGCGGAGGAGGCCACGGAGACCGAGGCAGGTAATGGGGACGGCACCACCCCAAGCCTTGGGAATACCAGCCTGCCCTCAGTCTCCACTGCGGGACCCGAAGCCCAGGGGACCGTACCTGACATCATGCCTCCACCACCGCCAGCTAGGCCTCAGGCTGCAAACGTCACTGTCACGCCCCGCCCTGCGCTGTGCTCTCTGAACCCGGGTGCCGTAAAGCGGTAGACGTCACAGGCCGGGACGCAAGGCCCAGCGCATCCGGGCGCCGCTGCCTCACCAGCGCCCCCTACCTTGGCGGTGCCACCCCCTGGCGCGACCAACAAGCGACCACCGGCCTGGTCGCAAGGCCGAGTGCCCCCGGGCGCTGCCACCCGCCCGAAGCCCGCGGTGCCACCCCTGGGTGCGGACCTGTACCTGTACGCCCACCATACCAGCCCGGACGGGCTGCCCTTTGAGTGGCCACCGAAGTTTGCCAACCCCCGTCTCCGGAGAGAACAACCCCTGAGCGAGCCTCTGATCCCGGCCCCGGAGCCTGCCAACATAGCTCCACCCCCGCCGGAGGATACCCAGTTTGCATGGGACCCCACCAGTGAGAATCTCATGGGGTTCACCCAGGAGACCCGGGCGGAAGCAGCCCAGCGCCTGGATTGCTGCCGTCAGCAGCTGGCCACCTATGAAAGGGAGCGGCGGCAGAGGCGCATCAGGGAGGAGCGACTCCAAGCCCGGAGCGCGGAGCATAAGAGGAGGGCCCGTCAGGACTCCCAAGCCATCCGCAGTCCCAGAGCCACCGGGACCGTAGTAAAGTTCCAGCTAGAGCATGGCTGGGGCTTCATCAAAGACCCGGAGGCTGACACCGACGTCTTCGTCACTAGAAGGGACGTCGGAAGCCACTTGCCAGAGGGACATCACGGCCGTGACCTGTACCCCGGCGACGTGGTCACCTACACCCGGCACAAGGGCGCAAAGGGACTGTACGCCCTCCATGTCCACCGTCTAACAGAGGAGGAGCTGCGGTACCGCCCAGACATGGACTACCCTGAGGATCCGGACGGACCTGAAGACTACCCGGAAGAGCGAGGAGGACACCGTTACCAGTAAACGGTAAAATGGAACTGTTCCCGTTTGTGAAAGTGTGGTCCCCGTTGGGACAAATAGTGAACTGTTGACTGTTTAAAAATTGCCCCTAATCCCTAACCAGGCTGAGGACTGTGAGCAGCCATTCTCCTATCCCTACTGGCCGAGGACTGAGAGCGGCCATCCTGTAAATAGTTGCGCTTCTTAAAGCGCCCCCTACTGGTTTTATACAAAAACCGCAACGTCTACCTCATGGCGGATTAAACGGACTGTTGCACCTTTTCCTGGTCGCAAGTTGCACAGCGGCCAGAGTTCAAGAATCTGTTTGAAAATGTTTTACTTGAAAATGTCTTAAATTGAAAAGTTTAAAATGCTGCTAAAATAGTAATGCCAAAGTTTTATATAGTATTTTATAAAAGAGTTCCGGTGGCATTAGTAAAATGTTTTATACCAGTAACGTTGGAAAGAAAAGAGTACCTCCCATAAAGGGATGAGTTTTTGGTTAAATGTCTTATATGCGAATGCATTCAAAAAATTTTGTATGTTGAAAATTGTTTTATTCTATTCCAGCCCGAGGACGTGCTGTGATTTACCAGGGGGGAATGTAGCACCCCGAGGGCTCGGCTGCTAAAGGGGTATTGCACCTCAAACCAGAGGTGTGATATTCCACTCCCGGGTAAGGATGGAGTGTGGACCAGGACTCGTTTAGCTGCATGCACCACACACACCCCATTTCCGAGGGTCAGGTCAACGGTGCTCCCACTAGACAGAAGTGCAGGCACGACAGCATCTGTCCCTGGCTGGAGTAGGGCGGGGGGTGGAATACCCAGTGGTGTAGGAGCAGATAGGGGTTGGTTTCTGGGCATAGGTAGGTGCCCATTGGTTGCTAGTCACCTGGGCTCGGGTGTCAGAAGGAGGTATATAAGGTGGGCACCATCTTAGAGTCAGTGTTAAGAGTGAGAGGAGAAGACAGGAAGCAGAGCCTCTGCATGGGCTCTGCTCCGCAGGCAGGCCTTGTCAGAAGGCTGGAGCCTGAGAGAGAGAAGAAAGAACAGAAAGGAAAGTAAGAAAGGAACTGGAACAGAGGAGAAAGGAAGCAAGGAACACAGAGAAAGGCCCAGAGACACGAGGACAGAAGGAACCCCATATGCCCAGGAGATACAGGGTGAAGGGTTGGCAGAGCAGGGTACCGGAACCCAAATTGGTGGAGGCAACAGATTCCTCAGCCAAAGACCGGAGGTTGTTACCACATCTTGGTGCGACCCCTCACTACATCCACCAGGAAAGCATACCGCATAGGGTCAGGGAAACCGGAGATAGGTTCCACCAAGAGAAGGCCCGAGGGAGCTGGACAAAGGTGGGTCACTGGTGGGGACTGCCAGAGAAAGGAAAGGAAGGGAGCCCTGTGCCACGCTCTGGAATTGCCTGGGAGTTGGTCGAGTCCCTTGCCTGGTGAACGCAGCACGGCTCAGGCGGTCCCTCATGTGCACAAGTGACCAGAATAACAACTGTGAGTAAAGCATTGGAAACTGCAATTACAAGTCTCTGTGTTTCATCGCCGCACCAGCACCATTACTACTGGGACGCTCACACCATCACTCCCAACATTCACTCTAGCTGCCCTGAGGCAATACTTCTCCCGTGGGGAGTCATCCCATTCCTGGCTGCGCATATAACATCAGCCTCAGCGGTCTGCAGCGCAGCGGCAGTCCCCACTGACCGCAATCCACGGGTGGCGTAGTCGGACAATTACAATACCAATAGACTGCCACTGGTTTGACCACCCTGGGCACGGACCGGGTCGCCGCCACACGGAGACTACAACCCCCAGCATCTTACAGAAGGCCCGGCTCCGGGTATCCCCTGCGCAGCACAGGCCCAGGGGGCGCGTCAGCTTTGGCGTAGTCGGCAGGATCTGTACCAACCCGCCACAAGCGGGTATTGCGTGCCTGGAGAAGATTGTACATGTACCTTGAAAAAAAGTCTCCCGCCATTTCCAGAAGTTTCCCGCTGTCCGGAGTCGTTTCCCGCCATCCGGAGCCGATTCCCGCCATCAGACGCCATCTTGGACCGTTTCCCGCCATCTTCATCAGTTTTTCCCGCCCTGGCAGAGCAGACGCCATTATGTGCGCACCAAAAGACAGCAGGAAGCCGCCTCCCATCGTGGGCCAGGTCCCAGAGTGGCGCCAAAGAAGGGGCCTGCCCCCGGCAACTATGAGTGCGGCAGTGGAAATGTCCATCAACGTGGGGGGGCTGCCCCTAAAGGTGATTGTCAGCAGATGCCCCCAAGACCACCCCCCATGGGGGCGGATAGGAAAGAAAACTGTGGGGCCGGGCGCGGCCTGGATCAGTCTGGACCTGCTGCACCCGGAGATGGAGGGAGCAGAGAACTCCACCAGCACCCTGGCCCGCAGCTTGCTGCAAGCTGAGCCACCCTGCAGCCTGACTGAGTTGCTAGCCCAGCTGCCCAGGGACCCGGACAGTGCGCGCGCAGCGCTGGAAGACCTGAACAGGAGGATGGTCCGGGCGCAGCGGGATGTGTTTGCCGGGTGGAGAGAGGAGATGGCCCGGCAGCACGAAGGCAGCCAGCGGAGGACCCCGCCGGGACCGGGCAGCGTGCTTACCGCTGGGCGCGGAGAAGAGGGACTGGCAGCTGCAGACGACACCGCGGAGGAGGCCACGGAGACCGAGGCAGGTAATGGGGACGCCACCACCCCAAGCCTTGGGAATACCAGCCTGCCCTCATCCTCCACTGCGGGACCCGAAGCCCAGGGGACCGTACCTGACATCATGCCTCCACCACCGCCAGCTAGGCCTCAGGCTGCAAACGTCACTGTCACGCCCCGCCCCGCGCTGTGCTCTCTGAACCCGGGTGCCGTAAAGCGGTAGACGTCACAGGCCGGGACGCAAGGCCCAGCGCATCCGGGCGCCGCTGCCTCACCAGCGCCCCCTACCTTGGCGGTGCCACCCCCTGGCGTGACCAACAAGCGACCACCGGCCTGGTCGCAAGGCCGAGTGCCCCCGGGCGCTGCCACCCGCCCAAAGCCCGCGGTGCCACCTCTGGGTGCGGACCTGTACCTGTACGCCCACCATACCAGCCCGGACGGGCTGCCCTTTGAGTGGCCACCGAAGTTTGCCAACCCCCGTCTCCGGAGAGAACAACCCCTGAGCGAGCCTCTGATCCCGGCCCCGGAGCCTGCCAACATAGCTCCACCCCCGCCGGAGGATGCCTAGTTTGCATGGGACCCCACCGGTGAGAATCTCATGGGGTTCACCCAGGAGACCCGGGCGGAAGCAGCCCAGCGCCTGGATTGCTGCCGTCAGCAGCTGGCCATCTATGAAAGGGAGCGGCGGCAGAGGCGCATCAGGGAGGAGCGACTCCAAGCCCGGAGCGCGGAGCATAAGAGGAGGGCCCGTCAGGACTCCCAAGCCATCCGCAGTCCCAGAGCCACCGGGACCGTAGTAAAGTTCCAGCTAGAGCATGGCTGGGGCTTCATCAAAGACCCGGAGGCTGACACCGACGTCTTCGTCACTAGAAGGGACGTCGGAAGCCACTTGCCAGAGGGACATCACGGCCGTGACCTGTACCCCGGCGACGTGGTCACCTACACCCGGCACAAGGGCGCAAAGGGACTGTACGCCCTCCATGTCCACCGTCTAACAGAGGAGGAGCTGCGGTACCGCCCAGACATGGACTACCCTGAGGATCCGGACGGACCTGAAGACTACCCGGAAGAGCGAGGAGGACACCGTTACCAGTAAACGGTAAAATGGAACTGTTCCCGTTTGTGAAAGTGTGGTCCCCGTTGGGACAAATAGTGAACTGTTGACTGTTTAAAAATTGCCCCTAATCCCTAACCAGGCTGAGGACTGTGAGCAGCCATTCTCCTATCCCTACTGGCCGAGGACTGAGAGCGGCCATCCTGTAAATAGTTGCGCTTCTTAAAGCGCCCCCTACTGGTTTTATACAAAAACCGCAACGTCTACCTCATGGCGGATTAAACGGACTGTTGCACCTTTTCCTGGTCGCAAGTTGCACAGCGGCCAGAGTTCAAGAATCTGTTTGAAAATGTTTTACTTGAAAATGTCTTAAATTGAAAAGTTTAAAATGCTGCTAAAATAGTAATGCCAAAGTTTTATATAGTATTTTATAAAAGAGTTCCGGTGGCATTAGTAAAATGTTTTATACCAGTAACGTTGGAAAGAAAAGAGTACCTCCCATAAAGGGATGAGTTTTTGGTTAAATGTCTTATATGCGAATGCATTCAAAAAATTTTGTATGTTGAAAATTGTTTTATTCTATTCCAGCCCGAGGACGTGCTGTGATTTACCAGGGGGGAATGTAGCACCCCGAGGGCTCGGCTGCTAAAGGGGTATTGCACCTCAAACCAGAGGTGTGATATTCCACTCCCGGGTAAGGATGGAGTGTGGACCAGGACTCGTTTAGCTGCATGCACCACACACACCCCATTTCCGAGGGTCAGGTCAACGGTGCTCCCACTAGACAGAAGTGCAGGCACGACAGCATCTGTCCCTGGCTGGAGTGGGGCGGGGGGTGGAATACCCAGTGGTGTAGGAGCAGATAGGGGTTGGTTTCTGGGCATAGGTAGGTGCCCATTGGTTGCTAGTCACCTGGGCTCGGGTGTCAGAAGGAGGTATATAAGGTGGGCACCATCTTAGAGTCAGTGTTAAGAGTGAGAGGAGAAGACAGGAAGCAGAGCCTCTGCATGGGCTCTGCTCCGCAGGCAGGCCTTGTCAGAAGGCTGGAGCCTGAGAGAGAGAAGAAAGAACAGAAAGGAAAGTAAGAAAGGAACTGGAACGGAGGAGAAAGGAAGCAAGGAACACAGAGAAAGGCCCAGAAACACGAGGACAGAAGGAACCCCATATGCCCAGGAGATACAGGGTGAAGGGTTGGCAGAGCAGGGTACCGGAACCCAAATTGGTGGAGGCAACAGATTCCTCAGCCAAAGACCGGAGGTTGTTACCACATCTTGGTGCGACCCCTCACTACATCCACCAGGAAAGCATACCGCATAGGGTCAGGGAAACCGGAGATAGGTTCCGCCAAGAGAAGGCCCGAGGGAGCTGGACAAAGGTGGATCACTGGTGGGGACGGCCAGAGAAGGGAAAGGAAGGGAGCCCTGTGCCACGCTCTGGAATTGCCTGGGAGTTGGTCGAGTCCCTTGCCTGGTGAACGCAGCACGGCTCAGGCGGTCCCTCATGTGCCCAAGTGACCAGAATAACAACTGTGAGTAAAGCATTGGAAACTGCAATTACAAGTCTCTGTGTTTCATCGCCGCACCAGCACCATTACTACTGGGACGCTCACACCATCACTCCCAACATTCACTCTAGCTGCCCTGAGGCAATACTTCTCCCGTGGGGAGTCATCCCATTCCTGGCTGCGCATATAACATCAGCCTCAGCGGTCTGCAGCGCAGCGGCGGTCCCCACTGACCGCAATCCACGGGTGGCGTAGTCGGACAATTACAATACCAATAGACTGCCACTGGTTTGACCACCCTGGGCACGTACCAGGTCGCCGCCACACGGAGACTACAACCCCCAGCATCTTACAGAAGGCCCGGCTCCGGGTATCCCCTGCGCAGCACAGGCCCAGTGGGCGCGTCACTTGATCCGTGAATATTCTCTTTCTTTTCCTTTGCAGTCATTCTGTCATCCCATCCTCTATTAATCGGAGGTATCATCATCACGAGAGTCAGTTGAGACAAATAAGAATAGGTCCGGTACAGGAGGAAAGAAGACATGATTTGATTATCTAGAAAAAACTAAAGAAGTAGCCCAGTTAAAATAAGCTAAAAAACATTTAATGTTAATAGCAAGAAAAAGGGGAAAAGTATGCCCACAACCACCTGCGCCCAGGACGGACGTGGTGGGGGAAAATGGGAGGGTCAACATAGAATGTAATGTTACTCATAAATACGAGATGTTATAAGAATGAGGAGAACGATAAAGACTCATTGAGTCCATGAGGTGACAATGTGCTAAGTGTCACGATCCACTTGGCTTCGACTTGTGCCAGGATCTTTCTTACATTGCCACCCCGTGCGCCCAGGTATATGACATCTATCCCACGCACTTTGAGACAGCTGGAGTCACAGTTGTGAACTGCCCCAAAGTGTTTAGGAATAGTTTTAAGTTCAGTAACGTCGGCCGCCATCTTGGCCGCGCCGATGTCGCGCACATGCTCACGCACACGTACTCTCAGTTCCCTAGAGGTTAGACCAATATAGATCAAGGGACAGTTGTATGTTTTATTGTGAGTCCGTAAAAGTGGCTTAATACCTCTGACAACGTTGTTGACAGCAGTGACCTGGGAGTCAGAAATGCTTCCAGGGGTCTTCCCCATGCTGTTCCCATGTCATTTGAACACTGTTCCAATCGATTTTGACAATTTTAAGCCCTCTGCAGACAGCCGGGGGGAGCCGCCGGAGAAATGCTCGAGGTTCCCATAGACTTACATTGGGCTCGTTACTCGGTCCGAGCACTCGAGCATTCCAATTTGCTTGACTCAAACAACGAGTACCGGAGCATTTTAGTGCTCTTTCATCACTATTCGTGACTCAACAACAACAATACTTAGAAAACCCATAAGTGGGCCAATTTATTTAAGAATCTTCTAAATAATCAATATATCAACCTATAAAGAGATGGAGACCTTTTCTTAAAAAAGTCAAATTTTATTTATACATAATGAAAAAAAGATCGTAAAATATATTAAAAAGAACGTGAGGTGGTACAAAAAACGGGCATCAAGTGATCTGACCATACATGATTATCATATAAATTTCTTAAATAGACAATAATTCAGAATAATATAAATACAAAAGAATCCCTTCCAGAGATTTGGGATAAAACCACAAATATGGACCTATGTGGCTATTGTATGCTATTACTATTGTATTCTTTAATTATACATAATGAGATTCAAACAAAAGGTGACATAAGAATTGTACTTTAACCTATAAAAGTGCTTAGTGCATAAAAAATAAATAGATTCCTTTGAAGTTTACTCCAAAGGAAAGTGTAACTATATTCCTCTTTATTGTATAGAAAAACTTTTTCCTGTGTTTTGATGCCACCTTAGTGGTGGAAGGAAAAAATGGAAAGTACTGTCACCACATCTGTTTGTTCCATAGGTTATTCCAATTCATACAATTATAATGTCCATATATGATCATGGAAAGGACATGGGTCTGTGTTGATAATGCATCATGGGTAGAGAGATCCGATATAAATATAATATACTCTAAAGCCACAGGGGCAATGTAAGAACAGATCTCCACCACATATTACACACCATCCTGACAGAGCCCACAAAGTGTTAACACATCTATAGTTACCAATAGTAGATGCAAGTCAGTCACGCTATATCTCCCTTACGCGCGTTTCGCATGGTTTTCTTCTGAAGGGATAAATGCTAACTAGGGACACCAGACTTTTATATGGTTGCCTTAGGTGCAGTAATCACTTGGCGCTGCTATCGTGATAGCGAGCATCGCCGGTTCAGGTTTCGGCGTCTGACATCACACACCCATAATCCTCAGCCCAACAAATCAGGGTACGGGGCAGGGCATGCGGCGTCACTAAGACTCGTGTGTTGCTATGGCCTCGGGGCTCGATCACAGATAGGAGCGCTCCACATTGCACTCTAGTGGTAGTTGCTTCATACTGTAGATATTTTCAGATTGATTTCTCAAAACACAGCCAATCATATCTAAGGGATATAAGTTAAAGCGTGACTGACCTGCTTCCCAATAACAATATCTCTAAATTCTGGACTGTCATCGCAAAGGCAGTTGCAATGGGAGGGTGGATTACAGTAATCAGGGGGGGCTCATGGTACCAGACAATCTGTTAGTGAAGGTGCAAGAGCCGAGGAACACATGGAGGAGGACAAAGAGGAAGAGGTGACTGACTCACAACAGTTAGGAGTTGAAAAAAATAATGCTGTCTGTGGTTGCCAGGAGGGGATGGAGGAAGCAAGCTTGAGTATTATCCCACCACCAATACACTATGGACTTGGACCCCATGAAAGAGACTGACCCATGATCGCCTTCTTGCAGCACTATCTGCAGCAATATTGTTGCCCATATCATTAGGATTTGAAATAGTGCTGACTACTGCGTTGCCACTCTGTTCGATCCACGGTACAAGAGTATATTTTGCCAGATACTGACCCCCTGGAAAGGGACGCGCCCATGCTGGAGTATCAAAACATCCTTGATGACAGTCTTTAGAGTGATTATCCCCAAGACAGCAGTGAGTCACACAGTATACATCGCAGTTATAGACTTCCAAGCCCGGGAACGTTGAATCTTCAACGCAAAAACATTACCATCCTTGCAGCACTGGGGTCCTACGTTCCAACCCCACCAAGGACAACATTTGCAAGTTTTTATGTTCTCCCCGTGTTTGTGAGGGTTTCCTCTGGGTACTCATATTTCTTCCCACACTCCAAAGACGTACTGATAGGAAATCTAGATTGTGAGTCCCAATGGGAACAGTGCCACTACTGTCTGTAAATTTCTGTATAGCTCTGTGGAATTAATAGCGCTATATGAGTAAAATAAATGTAAAAAACAAATTTCTGGGAGTTGTTTCACTCCTTTTTTAGACCAGACCATGCACCTGCAGAACAGAATACAAGTCTGACACATAGTGAACGACTGGAGAAGATGGTGCAGGAGTATCTTGAGCTCAATAATAATGCTATTGAGGAGTTTGGACCCTTTTGAATTTTGGCATAGAAAAATTGAAGAGTGCTCTGGGCTCGCCTGTCACGCCTTAGAAGTTTTGTCATGGATCACTCAGAACGTGTGTTCATGGATAAGCGCATCTGGCAGTCCCCTGAAAGTGTAGACCGCCTAACTTTCATGAAGATGAACAAGTCATGGATCTCAAGTGACTTTTGCATCCCAGTAGCAGAGAGGGAAGGCTAGGCAATGTTGTACTTTTTAGTGTGCTGCATTGATCTTGCTTTATTGCAGTCTGTGACACCTTTGTCATGGCTTCTGTGCCTGTTGATGCTAGTGCTGCTGATGCTACTAAAAAAAATTTGAAATGTGAAGATTCCAAGTTGGGTCTCCATTTCATGGGTTGCCTGTACTGGAAGGGGTGTCACAGCCCCATTATACTATTTCTACTATGGGGAAATTGATAATGTATTTAAAGAGCTGTGGAATTATTGGCGCTATATAAGTGAGTAAAATAAATAAATAGAAATGATGCCACTTTAGTGGTGTCTACCCATAATTCTTTAAAATGTTTGGTCTCCAAGTTGGGTGTCCTTTGTGTGTTGCCTGAATTTGGCAGAGCTCTCAGAGCACCAGGTCTACACCTGTCACTCATCCAAAAGTTACTGATCAAATTTTAAGCTAGAAATGCTGCTCCAAGCACTGTCCAATGCTGAAATGTGGCATGGTTTCAGGACCACGCTATTAGCACAACCAATATAGATTCTGAAATGTGGACTCCTGGCTGTAGCACAATACTAGCACAAAATAATTAAAAGCTGAAATGTGGCCTGGTTTCTGTAGCATGGTAGTAAGAGAAAAAAATTATATTTTATCATGTCAACCCCTATAGAAAGCAGAATATCAGCACCAAAGAATTAAAAGATGAAATGTAGCCTGCTTTATGTAGCACGGTAATAAGAAAACCAATTTCGATTTTATCATGTGTACCATTGGTAGGGTCTGGTACTCACTCA
This sequence comes from Phyllobates terribilis, assembly GCF_046119375.1. NCBI lineage: Eukaryota > Metazoa > Chordata > Amphibia > Anura > Dendrobatidae > Phyllobates > Phyllobates terribilis. The sequence goes on along the minus strand of NW_027362772.1, from coordinate 191,439,455 downwards.
GTGGCTTTAGAGATAGTCACAGGAGTCGGTTTCCTTAAAATGTCCAAGGAAGGTTTGTTGAAACTACATAAACCACACTTTCAAAGTAAACAAAACACAGCCTTGTCCGGCACAAAGTAACAAAACAGAAAAATAAACAGTCCATACAGTACTGCGGGTTCGCCCGCTCACAGTTAGTGTCCTTTAGCATAGACACACTGGAGATCTCCACACCTCCAGCCACAGACACTGAATGAGCCACTCGGTCTCCACTTTATTTACAAGAGGCACGCCCTTGGGTGGGGATATGTGAGCAGCCATTCCCTCCCATCTCTTATGACTGCTCGTAAAAACCAGCTCTGATATTCCCTGTTAACCCTCTCAGCACTATGTGTGCTGAAGCATGCTTTTCCCGGGTTTACATCACTGAAGCTGCTAACCTCGGTGATGCATATCTCCCCTCAAGGACCTGGCGGCAGCCATCTTACATACCCCTCCTCTGCCCAAAGCCAGATGGCTTGGCACCTTCCGCTAACAAACAGTGGACCGTCTTCAAGGCGTCAGCGTTGCCATGCAGTTTCCCAGTCCTATGCTCTACATGGAAGCTAAAATCTTGAAGGGCTAGGAACCACCTGGTCATTCGGACATTGTTCCCCTTCTTCTTGCTCATCCACCTTAGTGGGGCATGGTCTGATGCCAGCCTGAACTTCCTGCCTAAGAGGTAGTATCTTAGAGTGTCCAATGCCCACTTGATGGCCAAACATTCCTTCTCCACTCTGGAGTAATTCTTCTCACAAGATGTCAGCTTCCGGCTTAAATACATTATGGGGTGCTCTTCCTCGTTCATCTCTTGTGACAGGACAGCACTCAGCCCGGTATCTGACACATCCATTTGGACCAAAAACTCTTTAGAGAAATCTGGTGTCACCAACACTGGCTGTTTACACAGGGCTTGCTTTAGTTCCTGGGAGGCCGTCTCAGCTTCTGGTGACCACTTAGCCATAGCCGATTTTGTCCCTTTAAGGAGGTCTGTAAAGGGGCGGCTATCATGGCGAAGTTAGGGATGAACCGGCGGTAGTACTCCACGATGCCCAGGAATGCTCTGACCTGCTTTTTTGAGGGAGGTTGTGGTCAACCCTGGATTGCTTCAACTTTATTTATTTGGGGCTTTATCTTGCCTCTACCCATGACATAGCCCAAATAATTGGTTTCTTCCATGCCCATGGAACATTTCTTCAGGTTGATGGAAAACCTCGCTTTTCTCAGAGCATCGAATATCGCCTGGACTTTACTCAGATGGCTTCCCCAATCCTGGCTGTAGATTACGATATCATCCAGGTAGGCTGCTGCGTACTTCTTGTGGTGAGCTAGGATCCGATACATGGCTCTCTGGAAGCTAGCAGGGCTCCTTGCAACCCAAATGGCATCCTTGTTTATTAGAAACATCCGTCTGGCGTTGAGAAGGTCGTCTTCTCCTTGGCATCTTGGGACATGGATATTTGCCAATATCCTTTCGTGAGGTCAAGGGTGGTAATGTACCTTGCCGGTCCTAACCTTTCAATCAGTTTGTCTACCCTGGGCATTGGGTAGGTGTCGAATTTTGATATCTCATTGAGTTTCCTATAGTCATTGCAAAACCGCTATTCTACATCTGGTTTTGGCACTAAGACTATGGAACTGCACCAGCCACTCTTGGACTCTTCAATGACTCCTAGATCCAGCATGCGCTTCACTTCTTTCGAGATTACCTCTCGGCGGGCTTCAGGAAACTGGTATGGCTTCAAGTTTACTCGGACATGAGGCTCCGTAAGCACCTCATGCTCTATGATCTGAGTACACCCAGGTAGATCAGAGAACAGGTCTTTGTTCCGCTGTAGCAACTCATGGCACTGTTGTTTTTGGGCACATGACAGCGATTCTGTCACCTTGACCTCTCCCACATCGGCCTCCGACTTCGCCACCAAACACAGAGCTTCCACAGGCTCCCTATCTCGCCATGGCTTAATCAGGTTGACGTGGTACACCTGATAGGACTTCCTTCTCCCTGGTTGGTGGACTTTATAGTTGACATCACCAACATTTTCCACTACCTCATAGGGGTCCTGTCATTTAGCCAGGAATTTGCTCTCCACAGTAAGTACAAGCACCAGTACCTGATCCCCAGGGTTGAAGTGTCTCACCCTCGCCAACCTATTGTACACCCTCAACTGTGTCTCTTGTGCTTTGAGGAGGTGTTCTTTCACAATACGCATCACCTCTGCAATCCTCTCTTGCATCTGGGCCACATGTTTGATTACACTCCTGTAGGATATAGACTCCGCCTCCCAGGTCTCCTTTGCTACATCCGCAGGGGTGTCGGCCATATGACAGCTCAAACGGGGAGAATCCAGTAGAGGTCTGTGGAACTTACCTAATGGAGAGCAGAAGGTACGGCAGTAGACAGTCCCAGTCCCGGCCGTCTATCTCTACAACCTTCTTTAACATGACCGTCAAGGTTTTATTAAACCTCTCCACTAAGCCATCTGTCTGGGGGTGGTAGACTGAGGTCCTGAGTTGTGTGATCTGCAGGGTTTTGCACAACTCCCTCATCACCCTTGACATAAATCGGGTCCCTTGGTCCGTTTTGTTCTCCTTAGGCAACCCCATTCTAGAGAAGATGTGGACCAACTCCCGGGCTATACATTTAGCAGAGGCATTATGTAGTGGCACGGCCACCGGATACCGTGTAGCAAAGTCCAGTACCATCAGGATATACTGATGTCCTCTGGCAGACTTGACCAGGGGTACCACTAGATCCATGGCTATGCGATCAAATGGCACCTCAATGATTGGCAACAGCACTAAGAGTCTACGGAAGTGAGCCACCAGGGAAGTCAGCTGTCAGGTGGGACATGACCTACAATAATTTACAATTTCTTGGCGACAACCAGGCTAACAGAACCTCTGGAGGATCCTTTAATGGATTTTCTCTACCCCTAGATGACCACCCAACACATGTGTATGGGCCATATCTAACACACTGTGTCTGTACAGCCCTGGCACTAGTAATTGCTTGATTACCTTCCCTCTGAGCTTAGTGACCCGATATAGTAACTCCCCATTTACTGCAACACCATTAAGAACAGTTACATTATCAAATGCTCCTTTTAGAGTTAAGTCCCTGAGTTGGGCAGTTCCAAAGTTTCCCCCGGACACCTCCAGTTCAGGGATGTTGACCTCCGGGGATGCTGCCTCATCCTCATCCCCAACTAGCACACAAAAGGGAAACCCTTCAGCTGCGGCCTGCAATGAAGTTTCTTCAGGAGCGACTTGGTTGTTGTCTGGACAACCTGGCTTCCTCCCATTCTCCCACAAGTTCCAAAACAAGGCAAAGTCTCTATTATAACAGGGTGCAACAGGTCCTTGACTACGCCCACCTTATGGGACTCGGTGTCACAGTTTGTGTCTATGACCACTCGGGCCACAGGGTAGTCCTCGGCGTCTCCATGGATGCAATGGATGCTGGCTCTTTTCCCCAGAACCAGCCAATGAGGATTTGTGGCCCTCACTAGGGTTACCAAACTCCCCGAGTCCAATAAACCAGTCATTTGCACCCCATTTACTGACATGGGGCATGCTTGCGGACTCTCGCCTGGTTGAGTCCATTGGTCACGGGGCATCGGGCGGCTATGTGACCTGGGGTGTGACATCTCCAATAAATTATGTTATTGGACGGGGCTTTGGATGCAACTTGGACCCCTCCTGGGCTCTAGGACGTGCCCCAGACGTGGCTCTAGTGCTCCTCTATTAGGTGTCCTTCCCCATTTGGGAACCCCAGTATGGAGATGCTACAACCCCTTGCTTCCCCAAGGAACTTTCTACCACTTGGTACCTTTCAACCAACCCCACTAGGTCACCTGCATTACAGTATCTCTGTTATGTTCTGCTACCAGAGCTAAGGAAAGAGAGGAGATCTGTCCCTACGATAGAACTCAACTTAATCCCTACGATGTAACAGGGAACCTGATCCTGCGATCAGACCTGCTAAAGTCCTAAGCTAGTCTGTACGGAGACCTATAGATATGGGGAAGGAATCCCTACAAGTACTAAGGACTGGGAGGAAAATGGGACACCTCCTAACAGAAATAGTAGCAGACAGACGAACAAACAAAATATATAGAACAAAGAGGTCCGTAGACCAAGCAAACTAACAGAGTTAGATACAGAGCACAGGCTAGCTAGAAAGTAGTTATACAATGAAGTCCAGCAAAGCCAGAAGGGCGGAGCAGGCTTAAATAGGCCAACAAGGTCATGTGACCAGCAAAGGAAAAAAAACCTAAGAGCAAGGTTCTAACAGTACCCCCCCTTCTAAGAGGATCCTCCGGATCCCCTAGGACCAGGCTTATCAGGAAATCTCCTGTGAAACGCTCTGATAAGTCTGGACGCGGAAACATCATCCGACCTCACCCAAGAGTTATCCTCGGGTCCGAAACCTTTCCAGGCCACAAGATACTGCAAACTACCTCTATACAGTCTAGAGTTAAGGATGCGAGAAATTTCATATTCCCCGTCCTCCACCACCGGAGGAACAGAGGCAGAGGCGTCACAATCCGAAACAACAGCTTTTTTCAACAGAGAGACATGAAATACCGGATTAATTCTCCAGGAGGTAGGAACCTCCAACCTAACAGCAGATTGGTTGACAACCTGAAGCACCTTAAAGGGCCCTACAAACTTGGGACCCAATTTCTTAGAAGGAATCCTCAACCGCAGATTCCTAGAGGACAACCAAACCATGTCACCAACAGCGAACAAAACCTCCTGTCGTTTCCTATCAAAGTAGTCCTTAGATTTTCTGTTGGCCTCCTGAAGATTACCACGCACATCTGTCCAAACTCTCTCCAAATCATCGGAAAAATTCTCCTCCTCAGGCACGGCAGATCCCAACTTGGAGAACGACCCAAACGACGGATGTCTCCCAGAACAACAAAAAAAAGGCGAACAACCAGCAGAAGAAGATGTATGATTGTTCAGAGCAAATTCAGCAAGTGGCAGAAACTCAGACCACCCCTCTTGATTGTCTGCCACAAAACAACGCAAGAACTGCTCAACATCCTGGTTTTTCCTTTCTGTCTGGCCATTAGATTCAGGATGATATCCGGACGAGAACGATAAATGAACTCCCAACCTGTCACAAAAGGCACGCCAAAAACGAGCCACGAACTGAGGACCCCTATCAGAAACAATGTCAGTAGGAACGCCATGAAGTCTGACAATTTCCTTGACAAAGGCCTTAGCGAGAGTTTTAGCGCAGGGCAGTTTGACGAAGGGAACCAAGTGACACATCTTGCTAAAACGGTCCACGACCACCCAGATGACAGTAAAACCCTCAGAGGGGGGAAGGTCAGTTATAAAGTCCATAGCCAAATGTGTCCAAGGAGCACTGGGAACCTCCAAAGGACAAAGCAACCCCGCAGCAGGAGTATGTGAGGACTTAGATCTAGCACATATAGTACATTGACGCACCCACTTAATGACTTCCTTCTGCCATCCAGGCCACCAAAAACTGCGAGCCACCAGTCTCTTGGTCTCAGAGATTCCGGGATGACCTGCCAACCGAGATTCGTGACACTCAACAAACAAATCTCTCCTAAAGGTCCCAGGCACAAACAACCTCCCATGAGGAGTGTTAGATGGGGCATTCTCCTGAGCTTTAAGAATCTCATCTTCCAAAACGGAGTCCAAAGCAGCTATCACAACACCTTCTTGTAAAATGTTCTCCTCTTTCTCAGCACCGACTATGGGAGAAAAACTGCGAGACAAGGCATCCGCCTTAACATTCTTAGTACCAGGGATGTAAGTAACGGAGAAATTAAACCGCGAGAAAAACAGTGCCCACCTAGCCTGACGGGCATTCAGGCGCTTGGCAGCATCAAGATATATCAGATTTTTATGATCCGTAAGAACCTGAACGGGAAATTCCGCACCTTCCAAGAAGTGACGCCAGTGTTCAAATGCGAGTTTAATAGCCAATAATTCCCGATTACCAATATCGTAATTCAGTTCAGTCTCCGAAAAATTTTTTGAAAAAAAGGCACAGGGATGTAATCCTTCCCCGTTATCCTGAGACAATACTGCGCCAACCCCCACAGAGGAAGCATCAACCTCAACCAAAAACGGCTTAGTCACATCAGGCTGCATAAGGATGGGAGCAGAGGTGAACCTCTCCTTGAGATACACAAAAGCTTCAATGGCCTCAGAAGACCACTGAACCGCATCAGCACCTTTCCTGGTGAGATCGGTCAGAGGTTTGACAATACTAGAAAATTTTTTTATGAATTTTCTGTAATAATTGGCGAAACCTAAAAACCTCTGTATCGATTTCAAACCAATAGGCCTAGGCCATTCCTGTACAGCTTGAACTTTAACCGGGTCCATCTCAAAACCTTCGCTGGAGATAATGTAACCCAAAAAACTAATTCTCTGTACAGCGAACTCACATTTCTCCAGCTTAGCAAAAAGCGAATTGTCCATTAATAATTGTAATACCTCACGTACGCTCCGCCAATGAGACTCCAGATCCGGCAAATAAATCAAAATGTCATCCAAATACACAACCACATTTTTGCCGATCAAAGGTCTAAGGATGTCATTAATAAGATTCTGAAAAAATGCAGGAGCATTAGTAAGACCAAAAGGCATAACCAGATTCTCAAAATGACCCACAGGAGTTTTAAAAGCAGTCTTCCATTCGTCACCCTCCTTCATGCGCAACAGATTGTATGCCCCCTTAAGGTCAATTTTAGAGAACCACTTGGCCCCCATTAACTGGTTAAACAGATCAGGAATCAATGGCAGTGGGTAAGGATTGCGTACAGTAATTTTGTTAATCTCACGAAAATCCAGACAAGGACGTAAACCGCCATCCTTTTTTTTTACAAAAAAAAATCCAACCGCCACAGGAGACTTAGAGGGCCTAATGTGACCGGCGGCCAAACTTGTCTGTATGTATTCCTCCAAAGCCTTCCTCTCAGGAATAGTAAGGTTAAATAAACGACTTTTAGGAAGAGTCGCTCCATGGACAAATTCAATAGAACAATCATAGTCTCTATGGGGAGGCAAAACCTGCGATTCCTTCTCAGAAAAAACTCTCCAAAAATCCTGAATAGGAACAGGCAATTCTCCCCTATCCAAAGCTGCAATACGCCCGTTACAACACTTGTCATAACATTTATGGCTCCAGGATTTAATTTCACTGGTAGACCAATCCAGTACAGGATTGTGAAATTTTAACCAGGGCAATCCCAATATTACTGGAGAAGGCAAGTTATTCAAAACTACCAAATCCAATTTCTCATGGTGAACACCATTAATAGTGAGAGGAAATTCACAGACTTTGAGAGTAATATTCTTCAAAGGGGAACCATCCACCGAAACCACAGCAATGGGGGATGATAAAGGTTCGGGTTTTAAATTGAGTCTTTCCAAGAATCCCCCATCAATAACATTCAGAGTAGACCCACAATCAACAAACACCCGAAATTCCATTAATTTTTCCTGAGCAATCGTGGAAGCAGCTAAAAATACACCCTTGGAATTTAAACAGGCAATACGGGCATGACTGACCATTTTTTTTTTTCTTTCTTGATACGAAGCTCACAGTCTTTAATTAAATGACCAGATTTTCCGCAATAGAAACACAAGCCTTCAGAAAATCTGCGATCTTTTTCTTGAGAGCGAAGTGCCATCGCTCCAATCTCCATCGGTTCACCACTGTTAGTACACACATTCTCATAACCAGAAACTGACATAGCAGAGGATTTGCTCTCATTAACCCTTGCACGTGTAGCACCCTGAGGATTCGGCTGCTACAGGGGTATTACACCTCAAGCCAGAGGTGTGGTATTCCACTCCCGGGTAAGGATGGAGTGTGGAACTGAGCTCAGTTAGCTGCATACACTACATACATCCCATTTCCGGGGGACAGATCGACGGTACTCCCACTAGGTATATGTGCAGGTACGACAGTGTCTGTCCCTGGCTGGAGTGGGAGGGGGGTGGAACATCCCAGTAGTGTAGGGGCAGATAGGGGGAGCAGTCTGGGTAAGGCTAGGAGCTCATTGAGTGCTGGTCACCTGAGCTCACACATAGAGGGAGTATATAAGGTGGGCACCATCTTAGATCAGGGTCAGTCAGTCAGTCAGTCAGTCTTTTGTAGAGTCAGAGGAGCAGAGCAGAAGCTCAGCCAGAAGGGCTGACAAGGAGTTGTGGTTCCGGCTGGGCCCAGCTCCAAGGCCAAGTCTGAAAGAGAGAGAGAGGAGTCAGAAGGACCCAGAGGGAAGAAGAAGGAACCCCAAGACCCCAGAATACAAACAGAAGGGTGAAGGGTTGGCACACAGGGTACCGGATCCCAAGCTGGCAGAGAGAAAAGCACACCTTAGCCAGGAACCGGAGGTCGTGGGCAGGATCTGCCACGACCCTCACCAAATCCACTAGAAAGGCATACCAAGCATAGGGTCAGGGAGCCCAGAGGAGGCTTGACCAACAAGAGACCCGAGGGAGCCGGACATAAGTGGATCCCTGGTGGGGAACAGCCAGTAGAAAGGACAGTCAGAAAGGAGCTCAGGACCACGCTCCAGAATTGCTTGGGGGTTGGCCGAGTCCAGGACCTGGTGGACGCAGCACGGCTCGGGTGGTCGCTCCAGGCCAGAGTGACCATAAGAACACCCGTAAGTAAAAACCCCTGAACTGCACAGCCCGACTCTGAGTCTTCTTGCTTAATCATCCTGCACCTTCACAACCACCTTCCTCTACACCTGACCCCCTGAGGCTATACCCCTCCCGTTGGGGGTTATACTACCACAGCTGCACACATACCACCAGCCTCAGCGGACCCTTCTGCAGCGGCGGCCTTTTGACCGCAAATCAACGGGTGGCGTAGTCAACACAAAGAACATCAATAACATCTATCAAGACTGCCACACACTGAGTTTGACACCCTGGGCACGGACCGGGTCGCCGCCACTCGGAGACTACAACCCCCATCTGATCCGACTCCGGGTATTCCCCAAACAGCACTGGCCCAGGGGGCGCGTCAACTTTGGCGTAGTCGGCAGGATTTCGTGCCCGCAACCACCGGGTACTGCGTGCCTGAAGAAAAGTTCACATTTACCTCAAAAAGAAGTCTCCCGCCGATTCCAGAGGGTCCCCGCCATCGGACGCCATCACGGATCGTTTCCCGCCGGTTGCCCGCCATCTGCAGCTTTTTCCCGCCATCCACGGAGTTTCCCGCCACTGGGAGACGATTCCCGCCATTTCCAGAAGATTTCCCGCCTTGGAAGAGCGGACGCCATTATGGGCGTGCCAAAGGGTGGCAAGAGGCCACCTCCCATCGTGGGCCAAGTCAAGGAATGGCGCCAAAAGTGGAGACCGCCCCACCAACAGAGACTGTGATGCTAGAAGTGTCCATCAGCGTGAGAGAACTGCCCCTGGAACTGACAATCACAAAGTTGCCCCGGGACCACCCTCAATGTGGGCGGAGACAGAACAAAAGAGCGAAGATGGGTGCAGCCTGGAGGAGTCTGGAGAGAGCGCACCCGGAGATAAGAAGTCTGGAGAGGAGTCCAGAGAAGTCGTACCCGGAGATGGAGGGAGAGTCAGGCAGCACCGACCCTGTGGTCAGGAGCCTGCTGCAAGCAACAACCCCACTAGGCCTGGTGGAGATCCTGGCACAGCTCCGCCAAGACCGGGAGTGTGCGCAGACCGCGCTGGAGCGCCTCGCACGGAGGATGGCCCAGGTGCAGCGAGAGACGCTGACGGAGTGGAGCCGAGAGATGGCCCTGCAGGCAAGAACCCGCCAGCGAAGCACGCCACCCGAGACGAGGAGACAGACCGCCTCTGAGGATGGCGCAGGAGGAGTGAAGGCCGGAGACGGCGCCGAGGAGGGAGCTGAACAGACGGAGGCAGGTAAAGGGGACGTCACTACCCCGAGCCGGGAAACCGTGAGCCTGCCCCAGCTCCCCGTCGCAGAGCCCGAAATTCCCCCTGCCGTGCCCGTCGCTGCACCGTCACCGCTCCAGACTAGGCCTCAAGCAGAAGCCGCGGCCGCGACCCCTGTGACGTCACGCGCCTCAACCCTGAGCGCGGCAAAGCAGGAAACACCACCGGCCTGGTCGCAAGGTCTAGTACCCCCGGGCGCCGCAGTTCCAACAGCGCCCTCTACCTCCACTGAGCCACCGGCCTGGTCGCTGGGCCAAGTTACCCCGGGCGCCGCCGTCTTCACGGTGCCCTTTACCTTCAGGGTGCCCCAAGCCTGGTCGCAAGGTCTGGTGAACCCGGGCGCCGCTACCACCACCGCGCCCTCAACATCTTGAGTGCCGCACCTGGGTGAAGACTTGTTTGCCCAGCACACTTGCCCGGATGGGCAGCCCTATGTGTGGCCACCGGAGTACCACCATCCCCGACTCCGGAAAGAAAGACCCCTAGATGAGCCCCTGATCCCGGCTCCGGCGCCCGTTAAGATCACCCCACTCTCGTGGGAGGAAGCGCAGTTTGCGTGGGACCCCACCGGAGGAGACCTCATGGGATTCACCCAAGAGACTCGGGCGGCTGCAGCTGAGCGTGCGGAGTGCTGCCGGCAGCAGTTAGAGGTCTTCGACCGGGAGCGAAGAGAGAGGCGGGTCCGAGAGCAGCGGCTGCAGGAACAGAGCGCAGAGCAGAAGAGCCGGACCAGGAGGAACCCCCGTGCAGCCCACGGTCCCCGTGCCACCGGGACTGTAATTAAATTCCAACTGCAGCACGGTTGGGGTTTCATCAGGGATCACCACACCCCCGGCGACGTCTTCGTGACCAGGAGAGACGTCGAGTCCCACCTACCGGAGGGACACAGAGGTCGTGACCTGTATGTAGGGGACGAGGTCACGTTCACCCGGCACAAGTGTGCCAAAGGACCCTACGCCCTCCATGTACACCGGTTGACAGAGGAGGAGCTACGGTGTGAAGAGGAGCAAGAGGACCCGGACGGGTCTGAAGCCTACTTGCAAGAAGGAGCAGGAGGACGCCGTCATTAAAGAACGGTATCGTGAAACTGTACATAGCTACGCGTCAGGGTACCAGAACTGTTACTGCTTAAAAATATGTTCCCCGTTGGGACTAGTGTGAACTGAAACCCGTGTGTCCCCTATTCCCACTGACCGAGGACTGAGAGCGGTCATTCCTTTCCTAATACCTGGCGTGGACTGAGAGCGGCCATTTCCCCTTGTATATAGTTGCGCTTTCTAAGGCGCCCCCTACTGGTTTTATAGGAAACTGTTTTTTCAAGAAGAGACTGTTGCACTTTACCCGGTCACAAGTTGCACCGTGGCCGGAGGTACAAGAATATTTATATGAAAAGTTTATTGCTGATATATATATATGATGTTTTATATGTTTATGTTTTATAAAAAAAAAAAAATTGTATGTTTATGTTCTTATTCTTTACAGCCCGAGGACGTGCTGTGATTTACCAGGGGGGAATGTAGCACCCTGAGGATTCGGCTGCTACAGGGGTATTACACCTCAAGCCAGAGGTGTGGTATTCCACTCCCGGGTAAGGATGGAGTGTGGAACTGAGCTCAGTTAGCTGCATACACTACATACATCCCATTTCCGGGGGACAGATCGACGGTACTCCCACTAGGTATATGTGCAGGTACGACAGTGTCTGTCCCTGGCTGGAGTGGGAGGGGGGTGGAACATCCCAGTAGTGTAGGGGCAGATAGGGGGAGCAGTCTGGGTAAGGCTAGGAGCTCATTGGGTGCTGGTCACCTGAGCTCACACATAGAGGGAGTATATAAGGTGGGCACCATCTTAGATCAGGGTCAGTCAGTCAGTCTTTTGTAGAGTCAGAGGAGCAGAGCAGAAGCTCAGCCAGAAGGGCTGACAAGGAGTTGTGGTTCCGGCTGGGCCCAGCTCCAAGGCCAAGTCTGAAAGAGAGAGAGAGGAGTCAGAAGGACCCAGAGGGAAGAAGAAGGAACCCCAAGACCCCAGAATACAAACAGAAGGGTGAAGGGTTGGCACACAGGGTACCGGATCCCAAGCTGGCAGAGAGAAAAGCACACCTTAGCCAGGAACCGGAGGTCGTGGGCAGGATCTGCCACGACCCTCACCAAATCCACTAGAAAGGTGTTAGAACCTTGCTGTTAGGTTTTTTTTCCTTTGCTGGTCACATGACCTTGTTGGCCTATTTAATCCTGCTCCGCCCTTCTGGCTTTGCTGGACTTCATTGTATATCTACTTTCTAGCTAGCCTGTGCTCTGTATCTAGCTCTGTTAGTTTGCTTGGTCTACGGACCTCTATGTTCTATCTATTTTGTTTGTTCGTCTGTCTGCTACTATTTCTGTTAGGAGGTGTCCCATATTCCTCCCAGTCCTTAGTACTTGTAGGGATTCCCTCCCCACATCTATAGGTCTCCGTACAGACTAGATTAGGACTTTAGCAGGTCTGATCGCAGGATCAGGTTCCCTGTTACATCTTAGGGATTCAGCTGAGTCCTATAGTAGGGACAGATCTCCTCTCTTTCCTTAGCTTTGGTAGCAGAACATAACAGTAAGTCCAGCCTGCAAATTCTCTAAGGAAAGATTTTTTTTTTTTGTTCCATCATGGTGTCGGTTCAGGATTTGGCTAAACACCTGCAGGGACTCTCTCTGGAAGTGGCCGAGCTCCGTCAGCACGTGAGTAACTGTCCTGGAGCATATTTCTTGGAGCCTAAGGTATGTTTGCCGGATTTATTTTTTGGTGAACATCGAGAATTTTTTTCATTTAAAAATGCTTGCTTATTGTATTTTCGTTTGAGACCCAAGTCCTCTGGGGATGAATCCCAGCGCGTAGGGTTCATAATGTCACTTTTGCGCAAAGAGCCTCAGGAGTGGGCCTTTTCTTTGCAACCTAGTGATACATGCTTCAGATCAGTGGATAGTTTTTTTTCTGCTTTAGGATTATTATATGATGATCCTGACCGTGTGGCATCAGCTGAGACTGAGTTGAGACGTTTAAAACAAGGATCAGGTAATGTGGAAAAATATTGTACTCATTTTCGTCGTTGGTCCACTCAAACAGGGTGGAACGATTCTGCTCTGAAAAGTCTATTTCTTGCTGGGCTCAGTGAAAGGGTTAAAGACCTGCTAATTGCTTATCCTACACCTGAGGATTTGCAACAGGCTATGCAATTAGCTATACGGGTGGATAGAAGACTGCGTGCTAGGGTTAATGAGAGCAAATCCTCTGCTATGTCAGTTTCTGGTTATGATAATGTGTGTACTAACAGTGGTGAACCGATGGAGATTGGATCGGTGGCACCTCGCTCTCAAGAAAAAGACCGTCGTTTTTCGGAAGGCTTGTGTTTCTATTGCGGAAAATCTGGTCATTTGATTAAAGGCTGTGAGCTTCGTATGAAGAAAGAAAAAAAAATGGTCAGTCACGCCCGTATTGCCTGTTTAAATTCCAAGGGTATATTTTTAGCTGCTTCCACGATTGCTCAGGAAAAATTAATGGAATTTCGGGTGTTTGTTGATTGCGGGTCTACACTGAATGTAATTGATGGGGGATTCGTGGAAAAACTCAATTTAAAACCTGAACCTTTATCATCCCCCATTGCTGTGGTTTCTGTGGATGGCTCCCCTTTGAAGAATATTACTCTCAAGGTCAGTGAATTTCCTCTCACTATTAATGGTGTTCACCATGAGAAATTGGATTTGGTAGTGTTGAATAATTTGCCTTCTCCAGTAATATTGGGTTTGCCCTGGTTAAAATTTCACAATCCTGTACTGGATTGGTCTACCAGTGAAATTAAATCCTGGAGCCATAAATGTTATGACAAGTGTTGTAACGGGCGTATTGCAGCTTTGGATAGGGGAGAATTGCCTGTTCCTATTCAGGATTTTTGGAGAGTTTTTTCTGAGAAAGAATCGCAGGTTTTGCCTCCCCATAGAGACTATGATTGTTCTATTGAATTTGTCCCTGGAGCGATTCTTCCTAAAAGTCGTTTATTTAACCTTACTATTCCTGAGAGGAAGGCTTTGGAGGAATACATACAGACAAGTTTGGCCGCCGGTCACATTAGGCCCTCTAAGTCTCCTGTGGCGGTTGGATTTTTTTTTGCAAAAAAAAAGGACGGCGGTTTACGTCCTTGTCTGGATTTTCGTGAGATTAACAAAATTACGGTACGCAATCCTTACCCACTGCCATTGATTCCTGATCTGTTTAACCAGTTATTGGGGGCCAAGTGGTTCTCTAAAATTGACCTTAAGGGGGCATACAATCTGTTGCGCATGAAGGAGGGTGATGAATGGAAGACTGTTTTTAACACTCCTGTGGGTCATTTTGAGAATCTGGTTATGCCTTTTGGTCTTACTAATGCTCCTGCATTTTTTCAGAATCTGATTAATGACATCCTTAGACCTTTGATCGGTAAAAATGTGGTTGTGTATTTGGATGACATTTTGATTTATTCGCCAGATCTGGAGTCTCATTGGCGGAGCGTGCGTGAGGTATTACAGTTATTAATGGACAATTCGCTTTTTGCTAAGCTGGAGAAATGTGAGTTCGCTGTACAGAGAATTAGTTTTTTGGGCTACATTATCTCCAGCAAAGGTTTTGAGATGGATCCGGTTAAGGTTCAGGCTGTGCAGGAATGGCCTAGGCCTATTGGTTTGAAATCGATACAGAGGTTTTTGGGTTTCGCCAATTACTATAGAAAATTCATAAAAAATTTTTCTAGTATTGTCAAACCTCTGACTGATCTCACCAGGAAAGGTGCTGATGCGGTTCAGTGGTCTTCTGAGGCCATTGAAGCTTTTGTGTATCTCAAGGAGAGGTTCACCTCTGCTCCCATCCTTATGCAGCCTGATGTTACTAGGCCGTTTTTGGTTGAGGTTGATGCTTCCTCTGTGGGGGTTGGCGCAGTATTGTCTCAGGATAACGGGGATGGATTACATCCCTGTGCCTTTTTTTCAAAAAAAATTTTCGGAGACTGAATTGAATTACGATATTGGTAATCGGGAATTATTGGCTATTAAACTCGCATTTGAACACTGGCGCCACTTCTTGGAAGGTGCGGAATTTCCCGTTCAGGTTCTTACGGATCATAAAAATCTGATATATCTTGATGCTGCCAAGCGCCTGAATGCCCGTCAGGCTAGGTGGGCACTGTTTTTCTCGCGGTTTAATTTCTCCATTACTTACATCCCTGGTACTAAGAATGTTAAGGCGGATGCCTTGTCTCGCAGTTTTTCTCCCATAGTCGGTGCTGAGAAAGAGGAAAACATTTTACAAGAAGGTGTTGTGATAGCTGCTTTAGACTCCGTTTTGGAAGATGAGATTCTTAAAGCTCAGGAAAATGTCCCATCTAACACTCCTCATGGGAGGTTGTTTGTGCCTGGGACCTTTAGGAGAGATTTGTTTGTTGAGTGTCACGAATCTCGGTTGGCAGGTCATCCCGGAATCTCTGAGACCAAGAGACTGGTGGGTCGCAGTTTTTGGTGGCCTGGATGGCAGAAGGAAGTCATTAAGTGGGTGCGCCAATGTACTATATGTGCTAGATCTAAGTCCTCACATACTCCTGCTGCGGGGTTACTTTGTCCTTTGGAGGTCCCCAGTGCTCCTTGGACACATTTGGCTATGGACTTTATAACTGACCTTCCCCCCTCTGAGGGTTTTACTGTCATCTGGGTGGTCGTGGACCGTTTTAGCAAGATGTGTCACTTGGTTCCCTTCGTCAAACTGCCCTGCGCTAAAACTCTCGCTAGGCCTTTGTCAAGGAAATTGTCAGACTTCATGGCGTTCCTACTGACATTGTTTCTGATAGGGGTCCTCAGTTCGTGGCTCGTTTTTGGCGTGCCTTTTGTGACAGGTTGGGAATTCATTTGTCGTTTTCGTCCGGATATCATCCTGAATCTAATGGCCAGACAGAAAGGAAAAACCAGGATGTTGAGCAGTTCTTGCGTTGTTTTGTGGCAGACAATCAAGAGGGGTGGTCTGAGTTTCTGCCACTTGCCGAATTTGCTCTGAACAATCATACATCTTCTTCTGCTGGTTGTTCGCCTTTTTTTTGTTGTTCTGGGAGACATCCGTCGTTTGGGTCGTTCTCCAAGTTGGGATCTGCCGTGCCTGAGGAGGAGAATTTTTCCGGTGATTTGGAAAGAGTTTGGACGGATGTGCGTGGTAATCTTCAGGAGGCCAACAGAAAATCTAAAGACTACTTTGATAGGAAACGACAGGAGGTTTTGTTCGCTGTTGGTGACATGGTTTGGTTGTCCTCTAGGAATCTGCGGTTGAGGATTCCTTCTAAGAAATTGGGTCCCAAGTTTGTAGGGCCCTTTAAGGTGCTTCAGGTTGTCAACCAATCTGCTGTTAGGTTGGAGGTTCCTACCTCCTGGAGAATTAATCCGGTCTTTCATGTCTCTCTGTTAAAAAAAGCTGTTGTGTCGGATGGTGACGCCTCTGCCTCTGTTCCTCCGGTGGTGGAGGACGGGGAATATGAAATTTCTCGCATCCTTGACTCTAGACGGTATAGAGGTAGTTTGCAGTATCTTGTGGCCTGGAAAGGTTTCGGACCCAAGGATAACTCTTGGGTGAGGTCAGATGATGTTTCCGCGTCCAGACTTATCAGAGCGTTTCACAGGAGATTTCCTGATAAGCCTGGTCCTAGGGGATCCGGAGGATCCTCTTAGAAGGGGGGGTACTGTTAGAACCTTGCTGTTAGGTTTTTTTTCCTTTGCTGGTCACATGACCTTGTTGGCCTATTTAATCCTGCTCCGCCCTTCTGGCTTTGCTGGACTTCATTGTATATCTACTTTCTAGCTAGCCTGTGCTCTGTATCTAGCTCTGTTAGTTTGCTTGGTCTACGGACCTCTATGTTCTATCTATTTTGTTTGTTCATCTGTCTGCTACTATTTCTGTTAGGAGGTGTCCCATATTCCTCCCAGTCCTTAGTACTTGTAGGGATTCCCTCCCCACATCTATAGGTCTCCGTACAGACTAGATTAGGACTTTAGCAGGTCTGATGACAGGATCAGGTTCCCTGTTCCATCTTAGGGATTCAGCTGAGTCCTATAGTAGGGACAGATCTCCTCTCTTTCCTTAGCTTTGGTAGCAGAACATAACAAAAGGCATACCAAGCATAGGGTCAGGGAGCCCAGAGGAGGCTTGACCAACAAGAGACCCGAGGGAGCCGGACATAAGTGGATCCCTGGTGGGGAACGGCCAGTAGAAAGGACAGTCAGAAAGGAGCTCAGGACCACGCTCCAGAATTGCTTGGGGGTTGGCCGAGTCCAGGACCTGGTGGACGCAGCACGGCTCGGGTGGTCGCTCCAGGCCAGAGTGACCATAAGAACACCCGTAAGTAAAAACCCCTGAACTGCACAGCCCGACTCTGAGTCTTCTTGCTTAATCATCCTGTACCTTCACAACCACCTTCCTCTACACCTGACCCCCTGAGGCTATACCCCTCCCGTTGGGGGTTACACTACCACAGCTGCACACATACCACCAGCCTCAGCGGACCCTTCTGCAGCGGCGGCCTTTTGACCGCAAATCAACGGGTGGCGTAGTCGACACAAAGAACATCAATAACATCTATCAAGACTGCCACACACTGAGTTTGACACCCTGGGCACGGACCGGGTCGCCGCCACTCGGAGACTACAACCCCCATCTGATCCGGCTCCGGGTATTCCCCAAACAGCACTGGCCCAGGGGGCGCGTCACACGCAGTCTCCTATCCACCCGTATAGCTAATTGCATAGCCTGTTGCAAATCTTCAGGTGTAGGATAAGCAATTAGCAGGTCTTTAACCCTTTCACTGAGCCCAGCAAGAAATAGACTTTTCAGAGCAGAATCGTTCCACCCTGTTTGAGTAGACCATCGACGGAAATGAGTACAATATTTTTCCACATTACCTGATCCCTGTCTCAAACGTCTTAACTCAGTCTCAGCTGATGAGACACGATCAGGATCATCATATAATAGTCCCAAAGCAGAAAAAAAACTATCCACTGAACTGAAGCATGTATCACTAGGTTGCAAAGAAAAGGCCCACTCCTGAGGCTCTTTGCGCAAAAGTGACATTATAAACCCTATGCGCTGGGAATCATCCCCAGAGGACTTGGGTCTCAAACGAAAATACAATAAGCAAGCATTTTTAAATGAAAAAATTTCTCGGTGTTCACCAAAAAATAAATCCGGCAAACGTACCTTAGGCTCCAAGAAATGTGCTCCAGGACAGTTACTCACGTGTTGACGGAGCTCAGTCACCTCCAAAGAGAGTCCCTGCAGGTGTTTAGCCAAATCCAGAACCGACACCATGATGGAACAGAAAAAATCTTTCCTTAGAGCATTTGCTGGGCTGGACTTACTGTTATGTTCTGCTACCAGAGCTAAGGAAAGAGAGGAGATCTGTCCCTACGATAGAACTCAGCTTAATCCCTACGATGTAACAGGGAACCTGATCCTGCGATCAGACCTGCTAAAGTCCTAAGCTAGTCTGTACGGAGACCTATAGATATGGGGAAGGAATCCCTACAAGTACTAAGGACTGGGAGGAAAATGGGACACCTCCTAACAGAAATAGTAGCAGACAGACGAACAAACAAAATATATAGAACAAAGAGGTCCGTAGACCAAGCAAACTAACAGAGTTAGATACAGAGCACAGCCTAGCTAGAAAGTAGTTATACAATGAAGTCCAGCAAAGCCAGAAGGGCGGAGCAGGCTTAAATAGGCCAACAAGGTCATGTGACCAGCAAAGGAAAAAAAAACTAAGAGCAAGGTTCTAACAATCTCCCTGGGCAACCCAGGATTGCACCAACCTCGGAAGGGAGTGTATGAACCTGTCCATTTCAACATTCTCTGTGCTGGGGAGGAAGATTCAGGTTGCAACCACTTTTGAACCAGGTGTAGGAGGTCAAACATTTGGGACTTGGGAGGTTTGTCATTGCAATAGGCCCAGTGGCGCACCTGTTGCGCCCTGACAGTCAGCGTCACTCCTAAGAGCAGCAAAATCTCCATTTTCAATTTGGCCTACTCCTTTGCGTCCTGCAAGGCCAGGTCATAATAGGCCTTCTGTGGCTCCCCTGTTAAATATGGTGCCAGCACCTACACCCACTGCTCCGGAGGCAATTTCTCCCGTTCCGCCACCCTTTCAAATACGGTCAGGAACGCCTCGACGTCATCACCCGGGGTCATCTTTTGTAACACTCTTCTTACCGTCTTCCTGATGTGTGAGTCATCACCTGGACTTGGGAGGGGGGTGGTTTGTTGGCCCAGGATGGTGGTCGCCAAAAGCTGCATCTGCTGCTGCTGATTCTGCTGCTGTTGACATGTCTGCTATATCAACAGCTTGTTCGTCTACTGCTGCTGCTGATGCGACAGGACCAGGTGTTTTATTACGTCCTCCATGCTGCCGGAAGTCCCTTGCTGGCTGGCAGCCTTCACCCAGGACATAAACGGTTTCCTGAGTGATGTTCGTTTTGGCTATGTATAGTTGTCTCATAAACGGTTTCCTGTAGCAGTCACACTGCCCCTTGGGAATCATGCCCGTGCTTCTAGCACCAATTGTAGGGTTTGGTACTCACTCAGTGGCTTTAGAGGTAGGCACAGGAGTCGGTTTCTTTAAAATATCCAATGCAGGTTTTTTCAAACCACATAGACCGCACTTTCAAAGTAAACAAAACACATCCTTGTCCAGCACAAAGTAACAAAACAGAAAAATAAACAGTCCATACAGTACTGCGGGTTCACCTGCTCACAGTCAGTGTCCTTTGACACAGACACACTGGAGGTTTCCACGGCTCCAGTCACAGACACTGAATGAGATAATTGGTCTCCATTTTATTTACAAGAGGCACGACCCTTGGGTGGGGATATGTGAGCAGCCATTCCCTCTCATCTCTTATGACTGCTCGTAAAAAACGGCCCTGATATGCCCTGTTAACTCTCTCAGCACTATGTGTGCTGGAGCATGCTTTTCCCGGGTTTACATAACCGAAGCTACTAACCTCGATGATACATATTTCTCTTCAAGGACCTGTCCGGTGGGCACCTTACACCCTGTATGGAGAACAATATCAGCACCAAAGAATTAAAAGATGAAAAGTAGCCTGCTTTAGGTAGCACAATAGTAAGAAAACCAATTTAGATTTTATCATGTGAACCCCTAGATGGAGAACAATATCAACACCAGAAAATTTGAAGCTGAGATGTGGCCTGCTGTATCACCTTAGTAACAGAAGAACTTATTTTTTATTACTGTGGATGAGACCTGTATACAATAGAATATATGCTCCAAGGAATTTCAAATTAAGATCTAGCCTGCTGTAGTAGCAGAAGAAATTTTTTTTTTTTTTACTGTGCATGGGGCCTGTATAACATAGAAAATATGCACCAAATAATTTCAAAATGAGATCTCCCCTACTGTATCACGTTAGTATCAGAAGAAATATTTTATTTTACTGTGGATGAGGCCTGTATAACATAGAATATATGCTCCAAACAATTTCAAACTGAGATCTCCCCTACTGTATCTCGTTAGTAACAAAATAAATTATTTTTTTTACTGTGAATGAGGCCTGTATGACATAAAATATATGCTCCAACAATTTCAAACTCAGATCTCCCCAACTGTATCACGTTAGAAACAGAAGGAATAATTTTTTTTAGTGTGGATGAGGCCTGTATAAAATAGCATATATGCTCCAAACAATTTGAAACTGAGATCTCCCATACTGTATCACGTTCGTAACAGAAGAAAGTATTTTTTTGTTTACTGTGGGTGAGGCCTGTATAAAATAGAATATACTGAATATGCTCAAAAAAATTTCAAGCTGAGATGTGACCTGCTGTATCACCTTAGTAACAGAATAAATCACCTTTTTTTACTGTGGATGAGGCCTGTATAAAATAGAATATATGCTACAAAAAAATTCAAACTGAGATATGGCCTGCTGTATCACGTTAGTAACAGAAGAAATTATTTTTTACTGTGGACGAGGCCTGTATAACATAGAATTTATGCCTCAAACAATTTTAAACTGAGATCTGGCCTACTGTATCACATTAGTAACAGAAAAAAAATATTTTTTACTCTGCATAAACTCTGCATACAGCTGAATATCACTGCCACAAAATAACAAAGTGAGACATGGTGTGCTGTATCACATTAGCAACTGAAAAAAAAAGATTTTTAAAGGTGTACTCATGCATGGAGTACAATAGAAGCAGTGCACAACAGAGTTCTATGAAATATGCCCTGCTGTCTTTGTCTGTACCTCATTAATTGCACAAGAAAAAAAAAATCTGCTGGAAGGTCAATTTCACAGCTACACAGGACACTAGCTATCTAAACTATCTGACTTAGAAGCAACCGTCTAGCTAACTAACTAAAATCTTTAATGAATCCAGGAGCAGACCAGTAGCATCCTCTCTATGCTGTTACACTGACAAAATTGAGCTAAAACATGTCTGCTCTTTATATAGAGAGAGACATGTGATTTCAGCAGCCATTGGCACAAGGCCTTGTGTCTGGACATTGTGGATGGTTCCTGTGCCCTGATTGGCTAGCCACAATTTGCACACATAAAGCTAGGGGAATAAAATATTACAAGCACGCCGCTTCTCTGAGATTTCTCCACCTCTTCCCCTCAACAAACACATCCCCTCCGCTCATCATACGCCACCACTATCCTAGCCAAAGTGATAAAAGTACTTTAGTGGCAATGCAATAATTTCTTGCACTTTTATCATCTTTTTACCGAATTTTGACGATTTTAAGAAAAAATGCTCCTGTGTCTGATCCCGAATCAGAATGTGCCATATTAGTGGCAAATTGAAATTGGTAATCGTTTTTTGAACATATTCGCTCATCTCTAGTTATGAGTGATTTTAAAATAGGTGTTACTGAATACTGATACATATCTCTATGAGTAAGGCCACAGTTAACGCAGGAAACTGATCAGAGAAGATCTAATGGACTAGCAGAACATGTTTTAATGGATCCGAATTAAAGAATTTGTTTTTTATAAATGGACGTACCGTTTAACTCTAAAAGGAATGTAACACGACTGCCTGCATCTCTGCATGGCTTCCCATCCCCCAACATGCAGGGACACTTATGTACTCAACACTCAAGGCTGTGCAGTGAGCTCCTGGTCCTCTGCTTGCTGTGTGCAGTGTGAACCTGGTCTTCTGTTTACTGTGCATGTTTCCTGGCTGCATGCTTAGGACAGCTGTGCGTGCACTTCCTGATTCTTAAAGAAATAGTGCGCGCATTCCTAATGTGTCTCCAGCCTATTGCTGGGAGGCACTTGGTATTTAAGGCACCTCCACCTGTTGGGAGGTGCCTGAGCAACATTCTCTTTCAGTGTGTTTGTGTCTGTTCCATGTGAACAGAGTCCTGTCTCTCCTGTTGGAATCTGCGATTCTGTACCTGTCTCTCACGAGTGTGTCAGAGGTGACAGACAGTCGCCCTGCAGTTGATTACAGGAGATCTCTACGTTTGACATCTTCTTAGAGGCTGGCTGTCTCTAGGACCCAGCGGCTACCTCCCTCTGGCTAATTTGCTCCCTGGCCTGGGTGTATAAATACCTGGTGTATCTGAGAGGGAGGTGCCGGTTACTACTTGTGAGGCTTTAGCAAGAGCAGTACTTTGTCCTCTCTGCAGCTTGAGGCCATGTGCGCATTTGTTTGGAGTCATCTAATGCTAAACAATTCCCCCCTGCTTGTCTACCTTTGTTGTCTATAGAATTTAGTGGAGATCGACTAGTGCTCATCTCCTTCCTTCCCTAGCCTTAGCCATAAGCCAGGGAAAGTCAAGGCGAGGCATGCGTACGGCGATTGGTTAAGAGCCAATATAGGGATGGTAATTGAGACAGGGTGACACTAGACCAGACTAGGAGGTCTCCACTCCCCCCTTTCCCTAGTGTCTGGGCTCACTTTCACTCTTCCCTCTGTGTTGCAGTAGGTCTTTCCCACACCTTGCGTGACATTATCGCCGGCTGAGCACGTTTTGAAAAGGAAAAAAAAAAAACTGACATTTTTTTTTCTCGTTGTGTTTTTTGGCGTAGACCTATTTTTTTTCCTTTCTCCATTTGTTTGGGTTTAGCTGCAGAGCTTGCAGAGCGGCCGCACAGGCTGTCTCTGGAGATGGATGATCTCCGCGGTGAGGTACAGCAGCATCAGCGGCCACAGATTGCCAATATCAGGGTCTCTGCAGGAAGGTAATAGGAAAGACGATGATCCAGCTCCACAGACTCCAATAGTAAAAAAAAAATGGTAGAAGAACAATACTAGAAGGGAAACACTTATTCATACCAAGTTTAAGAGCGGTCTTCGCTCGAAATGAGTCTGGAAGTGCATCCCTCCTTGGTGCCCCTGTGTTTCCCTTCTAGTATTGTTCTTCCACCAGCTGGAGTTACATTATCGCTATCTGGATATTTTTAAAAAATTCTAAATAAAAGACATTTGTTTTTACTATTGGAGTCTGTGGAGCTGGATCATCGTCTTTCCTATTACCTGTCTACTGAGCACAAGCAGCAGCGCCGATCACGGATCCCGGAGCCTCCCAGCTGGTTCATGGAGGTGAGCTTTTTTCTTTTCCCTTCCCATCTCTGCAGGAAGGCCTGCCCAGCCTGAACCCAAGGTTACCCTCCCGAACAGGTTTTCAGGAGGTAGGGATAAGTTTTTCGAGATGAAGATGCCTGCAAGCTGTATTTTAAACTTTGTCCCTATTGCTCCGGAAATGAGGAGCAACGGGTTGGAATTGTGATCTCTCAACTGCAGGGCGATCCTCAATCCTGGGCGTTTTCTTTACTGCAGGACTCGGTTTGTCTCCCGTCTGTGGAGAGGTTTTTCGATGCTCTGGAACTTATCTATGATGACCCTGACTGAGTCGCCTTGGCTGAGTCTAGGCTACGTCGCCTTCAGCAGGGGAATCGGTCAGTGGAAAAGTACAGTTCGGAATTCCATAGATGGGCAACAGATTGCAAATGGAATGACTCAGCCCTTAGGAGTCAATTTTGTGAGGGGCTTACTGAAAGGTTGAAAGATGCCTTGGCAGTATATGAAACCCCTCAGTCCTTGCAGGCTGCCATGTCTTTGGCCATACGTCTTGATAGACGACTTCGGGATAGATGGGTGAGACCACCTTCTCCCGGGCCTTCTTGTCGGGGTTGTGTACCTCTGCCAAGGGAGCAGTCTGGGGATGAACCAGTACTGGGGGAGGTGGAGGAACCCATGCAGTTAGGGGGAGTCTCTGCATCATACAATTGTCCCTGGAGATTCGCAAGAAAAAAGGCGTATTTTTTTTGTGGGAAAAGGGACCTGTCCTTCAATTCCTGAACAAAAGGAGACTCGATTAACTCTTGGTAGTCTGGAGTTGGATAAACAAGGGATGGATTTGTGGCCAAACTGCAGTTCCTGCTTTGTCCTGACAGCAGAGGTGGTGCTAGAGAGCAAAACCGAGAAAATTTCTGTGTTTGTTGACAGTGGAGCCAGAGTCAGCATGGTGGATGCTGAGTTTGTGAAAACTCACGGTCTTGCTTGCTGTACTTTAGATACACCTATTTCCATTTTTGCCAATGACTCAGCGCCACTTGCACAGAAAGCATTTACTCAGATTGCAAATAATGTAAGACTGAGGGTGGGGTCAATTCATTGTGAAATAATCACGTGCTATGTCCTGGATAATCTTCCCACACCACACCGATTGTCTTGGGTATCCCTTGGCTTGTTAAAAATAACCCGTTTGTGGATTGGCAAGCCAGGAAGATTATTGAATGGGGAGGATTACTGCCATGAGAATTGTTTAGATATTTCCCTTGTTACTGTGTCTACGGAAATATTACCTGCTTTTCTGTCTGGATTTGAGGACGTTTTTTTCTGAGAGGGGGTGTCAGGATTTGCCTCCTCATCGTGCTTATGACTGTCCTATTAACCTGACCCCCGAGCTAAAATACCAAAGTCCAGACTGTATAATCTTTCTGGCCCTGGGAGACAAGCCATGAAGGTATTCATTGCGGAAAGTCTGGAGAAAGAACATATCAGACCCTCATCTTTGCCCGTGGCGGCAGGGTTCTTCTTTGTGAAGAAAAATGATGGCGGTCTACGTCCCTGTTTAAATTTCCGGGAATTAAATCAAATTACCATTCATGATCCATACCCTCTTCCTCTGATTCCTGATTTCTTCAGCCATGTTGTGGGAGCTAAGTTATTCTCCAAGTTGGATTTAAGGGGAGCCAGCAACCTGGTTAGAAACAGAGTAGGGAACGAATGGAAAACAGCGTTCAATACCCCAGAAGGACATTTCGAGAGTCTGGTTATGCCTTTCGGTTTAACTAATGCACCTGTGGTATTTCATTTCTAATAGTGGAGAAGGACGCAGCCTTCCTTTGGCACTGAAGTAGTTAAAGAAAGTGTTCCTGTAGTTAGACCTCTCTGAACTGTTGGTAGGCCAAGCTAAGGGGTTAGATTCAGTGGTCCAGTCAGTAGAGTAGAGGGGGAATTTAGTGCCCTGATCAAGCATTGAGTGTTATAGAGCTTGTTCCTGGCATAATTCCTTGTGGGCTGCAGTACCTGTAACCAGCCACAAGATGCCACTGTCCTGCATGCAGATGTCAGGTTGAGTCTGCTAGCAGTGTTACAGACAGTGATGGGGTTAATGCTGTGTGATGGCAGCCCACAGAGGGTGGGCACATTAGGAAAATCCCTACTTAGTTTCCAGGAGCAGGAAGTGATGGGTCAGTAAGAGATAGGACAGTGAACTGTACGGGCAGCCTGACTATATGGTGGCTGCTAGGGTAGATGGGAGCTCCATACCCTCAGACAGTGAGATCACCAGTGTAAAAGTCTCCCTACGCAAGAGTCCTGTTAGCCGGCTGGAGAAACTCAACAGAGGTATTGAGGACCCAGGGCATTTCTAGTCTGCAGGAAGCAGAGGAAGATAAATAGGTCTCCAGGCTAAAACGTGGGGGAGATATTGGATCCGGAACACTGTTGGTATTGCAGAAGAGTCTCTTGGGCTAGAGATTAGAGTCACAGAGATGCTTCACTTAAAGAGGGAACCAGGGCTGAAGATGTTGCCAGCGCCTGTGAAGGAGATAATAACCTGTCGGGCCTTAATCCATTATATCTGCCTGTAAATACTGTACATATTCCTCTTCCCCAAGTAAAGTCCAAGTTATGGTTAAGAACCTCATGTCCTCTGAATTTATTGCTGCCCTGGTCCCAGAAGAGAAATTCCTGGAGACAGCCGTGATCGGATGGTTTGAAGTAAGTGGAGAGCCCCACATACACAGCCACACATCAGAGGGAGGACACGAATTGTCTGTAGGGTGCCAGAGCGAGAGGGGGCTACAGCTCACCCTCCACTACCTCGCTGGGGCACCTTACACATTTGTAAGAGGGTGACCGGGACGGTCATGCACCTCTTCCCTCTTAATGCACATAATCCTGTGTTCTATGTTTATATATGAGCATTCATATGACCTAATGTTTGATGGGTTACTTACAGGGTCAGTAAAGGTTAGTGCGGGTAGACTGTTAGCTTAATAGAAGAAGTAGTGCAGAGGTGGGCACTATAGCACACAGAGTATGCAATTATAAGTTAGGAAAGAGTTAAGGGGTTTAGGAGCTGCTCCAGTGTAGGAGGGGCAGGTTCAGTGAAGAACTGAGACACTTCCTGATTTCAGGCAGTTCTAGTTGAGTGAGGGACAGTGACTAGTGAGGAAGTGTCAGGAGTAGTGTTGAGCGATACCTTCCGATATCAGGAAATATCGTATCGGATTGGATCGGGCCGATACCCAAAAAGTATCGGATATCGCCGATTCCGATACCGGAAACCAATGCAAGTCAATGGGACACAAATATCGGAATGAAAATAAACCCTTTCTTTCCTTGTAGGTTAATTCTACATGAAGTAAAACAACTAAGAATAATGTAGAATGACATGAAAAGCCGGCAATTCATCAGCGGCATTCACCGGTACCCGACAATTTACAACAGAAAGAATAGAGCTTCACACATAGATTAGGTAGATAGAACCATGTCAGTCACATATATATGAAGTACAGTGCCAGTGTTGCTTACTGTACTTGTCATTTAGTGTAAAGGATTTATTTTAAAAAATATTAGTGTTTTCGTGCACCGTCTCTTTAAAAAAGCCGGCCGGCAATTCAGCAGCGGTACCCGACAATTTATAACAGACAGAATAGAGCTTCACACATAGATTAGATAGATAGAAACATGTCAGTCACATATATATGAAGTACAGTGACAGTGTTGCTTACTGTACTTGTCATTTAGTGTAAAGGATTTATTTAAAAAAATATTAGTGTTTTCGTGCACCGTCTCTTTAAGAAAGCCGGCCGGCAATTCAGCATCTGTACCCGACAATTTAGAATAGAAAGAATAGAGAATCACACATAGATTAGATAGATAGAAACATGTCAGTCACATATATATGAAGTACAGTGACAGTGTTGATTACTGTACTTGTCATTTAGTGTTAAAATAAAGGATTTATTTAAAAAAAAATTGGCGTGGGGTTCCCCTTAATTTTAGGCTCTAGCGGAGGTTAAGCAGACAGCTGGGGCAAATGTTTGAAGCCTGGGAAGGGGGTAATACCCACGGAGCTTCCCAGGCTACTAATATCAGCCTCCAGCTGAATACCTAGCCTTTACTAGCTATTAAAATGGGGGAACCCCCCAAAAAAAATAACGTGGGGTCCCCCCTAATTTAATAGCTAGCACAGGCTAGGCAGACAGCTGGGGGCTGATATTAATAGCCCAGGAAGGGTGCCATGAATATTGGCCCCCTCCCAGGCTAGAAACACCAGCCGTCAGCCGCCCCAGAAATGGCGCATCCATAGGATGCGCCAATTCTGGCACTTAGCCTCGCTCTTCCCACTGCCCTGTAGCGGTGGCAGTGGGGTAATGGGGTTGGGGTTGATGTCAGCTTATAATGCCAGATGACATCAAGCCCAGGTTAGTAATGGAGAGGCGTCTATAAGACACCCCCATTACTAACCCCATAGTCAAAGTTAAAGAAAAACACAAACACCCAGAATAAAGTCCTTTAATTGAAATAAACACACAATTCTTTATTGTTCTAAATTAAACCATACTTACCGTCACGCCCATTCCAGCTGAAGCCAACGATCTCCTGCAATAAAAGAAAAATAATAAAGCAACCTCATCCTTACCTTTCGATGGTTCCCAGGACAGCTCCAGCTCTGCTACATCGAGATGACAGGCTGGACCGCAGCAGAACGCTGCCATCCAGCCTGTCATCCCGCAGACACTGAGAAGTGCAGGCTTGCTTGCGCTCCTCAGTGTCTCTCTGTGACGTCATCCAGATGAGCCGAGTTCATGTCCAATGAACTCGGCTCACCTCATGCACGTCACTGACAGCGTGGGAAAATTCTCCTGCACTCAGCGCTTCAGCGTGAGAATTCTCCCACGCTGTCAGTGACATACATGAGGTGAGGTCATGTCCAATGAACTCAGCTCACCTCATGCACGTCACTGACAGCGTGGGAAAATTCTCCTGCACTCAGCGCTTCAGCGTGAGAATTCTCCCACGCTGTCAGTGACGTGCATGAGGTGCGCCGAGTTCATTGGACATGACCTCGGCTCATCTGGATGCCGTCACAGCCAAACACTGAGGAGCGCAAGCATGCCTGCGCTTCTCAGTGTCCGCGGGATGACAGGCTGGATGGCAGAGTTCTGCTGCAGTCCAGCCTGTCATCTCGATGTAGCAGAGCTGAAGCTGTCGTGGGAGCCATGGAAAGGTAAGGATGATGTTGCTTTATTATTTTTCTTTTATTGCAGGAGATCGTTGGCTTCAGCTGGAATGGGCGTGATGGTAATTATGGTTTAATTTAGAACAATAAAGAATTGTGTGTTTATTTCAATTAAAGGACTTTTTTCTGGGTGTTGTGTTTTTTTAAATACTTTACTAGAAATTCATGGTGGTCATGTCTAATATTGGCGTGACCCCATGAATTTCGGGCTTAGGGCCAGCTGATAATGCCAAGCTGGCCTTAACCCCTTTATTACCCAGTGAGCCACCGCACCGGGGCCCTGGATGAGTTGGGTACAGCGCCTGAAGATGGCGCTTCTATGAACGCGCCATTTTCTGGGGCGGCTGCGGACTGCAATTTGCAGCGGGGGGGGGCCCAGAAAGCTTGGGTCTCCCTGCGCTGCGGATTCCATCCCCCAGCTGCCTAGTTGTACCTGGCTGGACACAAAAATAGGGAGAAGCTCCACGTTTTGTTTTTTTTAATTATTTCATGAAATTCATGGAATAATTAAGAAAAAAAGGGCTTCCCTATATTGTTGTGTCCAACCAGGTACAAATAGGCAGCTGGTGGTTGGGGGCAGCCCGTTCCTGCCTGCTGTACCTGGCTGGACCCAAATATAGTGCAAAGCCCCACGTCAATTTTTTTTTAATTATTTCAGGAAATTCATGAAATAATTTAAAAAAAATTATGTGGGGCCCTATATTTGTGTCCAGTCAGGTACAGCAGGCAGGAACGGGCTTGCCCCCAACCACCAGCTGCCTATTTGTACCTAGCCGGACACAACAATATAGGGAAGCCCTTTTTTTCTTAATTATTCCATGAATTTCATGAAATAATTAAAAAAAAAAATACGTGGGGCTTCGCCCTATTTTTGTGTCCAGCCAGGTACAACAAGGCAGCTGGGGGCTGGAATCCGCAGCGCAGGGAGGCCCAAGCTTTCTGGGCCCCACCCGCTGCAAATTGCAGTCCGCAGCCGCCCCGGAAAATGGCGCGTTCATAGAAGCGCCATCTTCTGGCGCTGTACCCAACTCATCCAGGGCCCTGGTGCGGTGGCTCACTGGGTAATAAAGGGGTTAAGGCCAGCTTGGCATTATCAGCTGGCCCTAAGCCCGAAATTCATGGGGTCACGCCAATATTAGACATGACCACCATGAATTTCTAGTAAAGTATTTAAAAAAAACACAAACACCCAGAAAAAAGTCCTTTAATTGAAATAAAGACACAATTCTTTATTGTTCTAAATTAAACCATACTTACAGTCACGCCCATTCCAGCTGAAGCCAACGATCTCCTGCAATAAAAGAAAAATAATAAACCAACATCATCCTTACCTTTCCATGGTTCCCAGGACGGCTCCAGCTCTGCTACATCGAGATGACAGGCTGGACCGCAGCAGAAAGCTGCCATCCAGCCTGT
The DNA here is from genome assembly GCF_046119375.1 of Phyllobates terribilis. Classification (NCBI taxonomy): domain Eukaryota; kingdom Metazoa; phylum Chordata; class Amphibia; order Anura; family Dendrobatidae; genus Phyllobates; species Phyllobates terribilis. The sequence goes on along the minus strand of NW_027362772.1, from coordinate 191,409,256 downwards.
CATCCCGCAGACACTGAGAAGCGCAGGCATGCTTGCGCTCCTCAGTGTTTCTCTGTGACGTCATCCAGATGAGCCGAGGTCATGTCCAATGAACTCAGCTCACCTCATGCCCCCCCCCCCCGCTGAAAATTGCAGTCCGCAGCCGCCCCGGAAAATGGCGCGTTCATAGAAGCTGGATGCTGTACCTGGCTGGCATACAAAAATATGGCGAAGCCCACGTCAAAAGTTTTGGGAAAAATTAATTAAAAAATAAATAATAATTTAGGGACTGCATCTTTATTAACTCCTCAAATGTCATTTAGTGTTAAAATAAAGGATTTATTTAAAAAAAAAATGGCGTGGGATCCCCCATAATTTTAGTCTCTAGCGGAGGTTAAGCAGACGGCTGGGGCAGATGTTTGAAGCCTGGGAAGGGGGTAAAACCCACGGAGCTTCCCAGGCTACTAATATCAGCCCCCAGCTGAATACCTAGCCTTTACTAGCTATTAAAATGGGGGACCCCCCCCAAAAAAAATGACGTGGGGTCCCCCCTATTTTAATAGCTAGCAAAGGCTAGGCAGACAGCTGGGGGCTGATATTAATAGCCCAGGAAGGGTGCCATGAATATTGGCCCCCTCCCAGGCTAGAAACACCAGCCGTCAGCCGCCCCAGAAATGGCGCATCCATAGGATGCGCCAATTCTGGCACTTAGCCTCGCTCTTCCACGCTGCCCTGGTGCGGTGGCAGGGGGTAATAGTGGTGGGGTTCATGTCAGCGCCAGCTGCCATGAAGCCCAGGTTAGTAATGATGGGCGTCTATAAGACACCCCCATTACTAACCTACAAAGTGTTAAAAAGAAAAAACACACTACACCCAGAAAAAAATAATTTATTTGAAATAAAACACACAATTTTATTTAATTCTTAGTTTACTAAAAATAATAGTTACCTGTCCACGTTCCTGCGCTGATCTCCCATGCACAGCTGTCACATCTGGAGATGGTGACAGCTGTCATGGCTGCTGTAAGCTCACGCTGCCGGGAACACGTCCGCTCCCGGCAGCGGGAGCCACTGACTGAGGTCACCGGAGTGCATTCAGTCAGCGCAGCTCCGGAGACCTCCTTTACGGCACCGCTGTACCGTGGGAATTTCTCACGATACAGCAGGGCCGTAAAGGAGCTAACCGGAGCAGCGCTGCCTGAACTCCGGTGAACCCTTACGGCCCCGTCATTCTAGCGGCGGCAGCGGTTCAGAGCGGTCACATTCTATGTGGCTGCTCTGAACTGGAGATCTTCGTGGGACACTCGTGGACTGCTACGGAGGGGTAAGGATAAGGTTGTGGTTTATTATTTTATATTTTATTACAGGAGATCGATGGCTTCGGGGAATTAGGTGGCTAGGTGAGTATAGGTGTAGTTTTTTATTTTTTACTTTATTTTAGGTGGCGATCGGCGGGGACAGGTAATGTATGAACTAATTTCTTTTAGGTAACCACTGGCCACCAATGACATGTATTTAACATTTATTGGGGACACAGTAGGGCAATTTAAATAGCAGGATCAGGCTGATGGGAACTACTGCTTCCATCGAGCTGATCCTGCTGGCACGAGTGGACGGGGGACAGACATAGGCCGATGGGAGTAGTAGTGTCACATCGGCCTATGTCTGCCTGCACGCACAGACACCGCGCACACCCGCACAAACATCGCACAGACACCGCGCACACCCGCACAAACATCGCACACACACACCCCGCACACACACCCCGCACACACACTAATCATGACGGGTCTGGGAGGTGAGGCTGACCTGTGCGGCCGTGGGAAAGTTCATGTGAGTTCATGCAGTCAAGCATGAACTCACATGAACCCTCTGAGGGCAACGCGGCGACTTCAAATGAACAGCTGATCAGCATCACCTGATACCTCAGCTGTTCATTTGAAATAACCGGCGGGAAAGCGCAGCACAGAACGGGAAAGCCGGTGGTGAAGTCTTTTCACTGCCGGCTTCCCCGCCCGGGTCCTTCGCTCCCCGCTCCTTGGTGCTGCGCTCCCCGCCCGGTCCTAATTTACGATTGGGATTGGAGGTGGCGAGGGGAGCGGAGGATCGGGGTGGGAGGCTGTGGGGAAGCAGTATGGGGCTGTGTGATTGTTTAAAAGCCGGCGGCTTTTTACCGCGCGCCGGCTTTTAAACAATCAGGAGAATTCTCCCCCGCTGGGATGGCATTCTGATGACAGGCTGGATCGCAGCTGAGCGCTGCCATCCAGCTTGTCATCCTTCACAGACACTGCAGAGCACAGGCATTATGGGAACTTCCGATTCCGGTATCCGATATTGTAAAAGTATCGGAATTAAGTATCGGAATTCCGATACCGCGAGCGAATATCGGCCGATACCCGATATTACAGTATCGGAATGCTCAACACTAGTCAGGAGGACACAGGAGAAAATGCAAGAGAAGGGTGTGTGTGTGTGTTACATTCTGGGAGTTTTTGGACAATCTTATCTGGAAGGTGAATCCAAACAGTCTAGACAGCGGGGACAACAAGAACAGATGTACATGGAGAGGTCAATTTGGGAACTTCACCTTACTTGCCAAGACAGGACAACATCATCAGGGAGGTGGATCCAAGCAGGTCAGGCAGTGAGACAGAGAATGGAATTACTCATAGAGCTGGCGCATTCGGCGTTAATCTTCATATCCAAATTGGTGTCTGTGTCTTTCATCACTGGTAAAGTGGCGCTGTATGTGCAGAGATCACAAAGAAACTGTATCACTTGTTACTCCCTGTATGTGACTGTGGATGCAAGTAAAGAAGTTTTTACGTGTTTAAGATGGTCTAGTTTTCTCCTTCTGAAGGCTAAAAGTCTCAACACCCGGGATGGCGGGTCAGAAGTGAGTATGGAGGTCTCCTCCATGGAAGCATCACAACACACACACACACAGGGATTCTCAAAGGCCCCTCTTTCTGTAGTGGGCCAGGGTGAGGATTTAATCACTGAAACTGACATGCAACTCGCCACTGACTGCCACCCTGCCCCCCGTTACATTTGGCGTAGTCAGCAGGATGCAAAATCCTCGCATACAAAGAGCGGGATGAACAGGTCCTGTGGCAAGAGAGAGATGATGCTGGATAAGGACCGCAAGAAAAATTCCCCTGGCGCAGTTGAAGCGCCTGAATATAAACAAAGAGAACTGAAGTTGATGAAAAACGTACAAAGCAAGATGGCGGCTGGAAATGTCGGCCCCAAAATGGCGGATGATGGTGCGGAGGCTGGCGATAGCTCCGCCCATCGTCGGCATCCTGAGCGCAAAACTGCACAAAAAACTGTATGGCATGGACACCGGGCCAGGCTGAGACTGCGGCCTTCTGTGAGTGGTGCCCTGCTGATGTGGGCGCGGTGAAGAAAGAAGAAACCCTGCCCGGTAATGAAGATCCCTGAGATGGAGGCTGAGTGGGAGGAACTGCCGGAAGTGGCTCCAACCAGGGACGGGTGGAGCCTAGAGGGAGGATCCCTCGTGTCAAGCAGTGCAGCGCCATTGCTGAAGGAGACGGTAAAGCTACAGCAACGCAACTCTATGTCCTATCGTGGAGGCCTCGGGTGGACGGAATGGGACCGGCGTCAGGAGATGCAGTGGCAGGAAAGAGAAATGCAAAGGCCTGTGTGGCCAACTATGATGGACGCGGTACAGATGGCGGTGGCCCAAGACCAGGGGGTGAGTCCCAGAGCAGCTGCCGCCCCTGCGTCAAGTGCCTCTGTGGGACTGCCTGGTCCAACACCTAGCCCAGCCGTACGAGGGGGGGGCCAGGAGAGGGAGTGGAGAGTCCTCTTCATCTACTAGATCGGCGGGGCAGACGGTCCTGATATTCAAGGACAGTGGAGTTGTCAATTACAGCCGCCACACAGATGCTGGAGAATAGAAATGGCGGTATGAGAATCGCCACAAATGTTGTCCTGGTTTCACTGTGAAGTATACAGTATATGTAAAAGGAACTGTTCCGCGTTTCTAAGGGCGGGAGCCCTATGCAGCCCGGAATCGACCGGAGGTGGTCAGGGATGTGGCCACTAATAGAGACTGTTCCGCGTCTCTTAAAGGGCAAGGAGCTCTAATGGCACCAAGCTGATTTGGTGCTGGCCAGTCCGGCCACAGTTGAAAGAGAGGAATCTTTCTTCTTTGTTCCCCCCCACCTCCAAGTTCTTTCGCCTGTTGCTCATTCCCCTGTAGGATTATGGGACTGAACCCTGATAGGGTTAAATCTCCCACACTAAAGGACTGTGTGCAACTGCTCCATGGACTGTGCTCTTGTATAGGAGCTATTGAGCAACACATGGTTCTTAAAGGGACCGTACTCAGGAAAAAGGAGGGAGGGGGAATACTGTCAAGACGACCTGAGGATCGTGCCCGGGTTACTGCTCCAGGACTGTCGGAGCAGGATTTGTTGGCCAGCGGGCCTGTGATGGACATTTTTTTTGTGGGTCCCAGGAGCAAGGGGACCGGGGTCAGATGGACCCATGTTTAACCCCTTTGCAACCCATGCCATATTAGTATGCATAAGTTGCAATCCCCCCGTTCAGTGAGGGCTGCTGCACTGAGCCCGCACTGAACCGAGCACATGTCAGCTGATTCTTACAGCTGACATGTGCCCGCAACAGCCGCGGGTGGAATCGCGATCCACCCGCGGCTGTTAACATGTTAAATGCCGCTGTCAATCTCCAACAGTGGCATTTAACACGCGCTTCCGGGAAGAAAATCCTAAACCCCGCCCATCGGCGACCCCCGTCACGTGATCGCGGGTCACCGATGCGTGGGCGTGACAACCCAGGGTCTGCAGCAGACGCCTGTGGTTGTCTTGAGCTGGTCGCTATGAGCGCCACCTAGTGGTCGGCGCTCATAGCACAGGACCAATTCTGCTATATGCAGGGGATCTACTGATCTCCTGTATGTAGCAGAGGCGATAGGATAGTTGCTGCTTCTAGTCTCCTATGGAGACTATAGAAGCATGCAACAAGTGAAAAAAAAAAGTGTTTAAAAATATAAAAAAAAAATTAAAAATATAAAAGTTTAAATCACCCCCCTTTCGCCCCATTCAAAATAAAATATTAAAAAAAAAACCTACATAGACATATTTTGTATCGCCGCGTTCAGAATCGCCCAATCTATCAATATAAAAAAAGAATTAATCCGATCGGTAAACGGCGTAATGTGAAAAAAATTCTAAACGCCAGAATTACATTTTTTGGTCGCCGCAAAATTGCAATAAAATGCAATAATGGGCGATCAAAACATCGGATCTACCCCAAAATGTTATCAATAAAAACGTCAGTCCAGCGCACAAAAAATAAGCCCCCACTCAGCCCCAGATTCCGAAAAATGGAGAAGCTACAGGTCTTAGAAAATGGCGCTATTTTTTTTTTTTTTTTTTTACCAAATTTTGGAATTTTTTTCACCACTTAAATATAAAAGAACCTATACATGTTTGGTGTCTACGAACTCATAATGACCTGGAGAATAAGAATGGCAGGTCACTTTTAGCATTCAGTGAACGTGGTAAAAAAAATAAATAAAAAACCACTGTGGTATTGCACTTTTTTTGCAATTTTACCGCACTTGGAATTTTTTTCCCGTTTTCCCGTACGCGATATGGTAAAACTAGTAAAGGCGTTGAAAAGTACAACTTGTCCCGCAAAAAATAAGCCCTCACATAGCCATATTGACCAAAAAATAAAAACGCTATGGCTCTGGGAACAAGGGGAGCAAAAAACGAAAAAGCAAAAACGGAAAAAGCTCTGGTCCTTAAGGGGCTAAAGGAACTTGAACTGTGTTCCAGGGTCCCAACCGAGTTGAACCGAGGTCAAGGTTGACCAACGAGAAGAAGTGATTAAAATGAATTAATCTAATCGTGCATTTTAATATAAACATACGTGTTGAATGGTTTAAATGAGCGTTGGTGTTTCTTTTTATAGGTGTTGTAATGGTCGGGATGACCATGTTTTAGGAGGGAGGAATGTAAGAGGGTGACTGGGACGGTCATGCGCCTCTTCCCTCTCAATGCACATAATCCTGTGTTTATATATGAGCATTCATATGACCTAATGTTTGATGGGTTGCTTACAGGGTCAGTATAAGTTAGTGCGGGTAGACTATTAGCTTAATAGAAGAAGTAGTGCAGAGGTGGGCACTATAGCACACAGGGTATGCAGTTATAAGTTAGGAAAGAGTTAAGGGGTTTAGGAGCTGCTCCAGTGTGGGAGGGGCAGGTTCAGTGAAGAACTGAGACACTTCCTGATTTCAGGCAGTTCTAGTTGAGTGAGGGACAGTGACTAGTGAGGAAGTGTCAGGAGGACACAGGATAAAGTGCAGGAGAAGGGTGTGTGTGTGTGTGTCACATTCTGGGAGTTTTTGGACAACCTTATCTGGAAGATGAATCCGAACAGTCTAGACAGCGGAGACAACAAGAACAGATGTACATGGAGAGGTCAATATGGGAACTTCACCTTACGTGCCAAGACAGGACAACCTCATCAGGGAGGTGGATGCAAGCAGGTCAGGCAGTGGAACAGAGAATGGAGTTACCCATAGCGCTGGCGCATTCGTCCAAGTCGTTGTCCGTGTCTTTCATCACTGGTAAAGCTGCACATGTGCAGAGATCACAAAGAGACTGTATCACTTGTTACTCCCTGTATGTGACTGTAGCTGCAAATAAAGAAGTTTTTACATGTTTATGATGATCTGGCTTTCTCCTTCTGGAGGCTAAAAGACTCAACACCCGGGACAGCGGGTCAGAAGTGAGTATGGAGGTCTCCTCCACGAAAGCACCACAACACACACACACCCAGGGATTCTCAAAGGCCCCTCTTTCTGTAGTGGGCCAGGGTGAGGATTTAATCACTGAAACTGACATGCCACTAGCCACCGACTGCCACCCTGCCCCCCTTTACACCATTATTTCATAAATTATATTTTCTATCATTTGGCGGGCAGGTTTGTGGTGGTCTATCTGGACAATATTTCGGTTTATTCACCTGAATTAGAGACTCATCAGGGGGAATGTTATGCAGGTGCTCCAGATATTAAGGGATAACAAATGTTTTGGCAAAACAGAAAAATGTGTTTTCGCTGTTCAGGAGGTGCAGTTTTTGGGGTACTTTTGTCATTTTCGGGTTTTCGGATGGATCCGGAGAAGATCCGTGTAGTCCTTGACTGGGAACGTGCCGAGAGCCTGAAGGCTCTACAACATTTTCTGGGCTTTTCTAATTTTTACTGGAAATTCATCCAAAATTACTCTGTTATAGTGAAACCCCTTACTGACATGACTAAGAAGGGGGTCTGATTTTTCCAAATAGTGAAATGCTTCCCTCCCGGCTTTTTCTTCCTTAAAGAATCATTTTTGCCACTGCATCTATACTCAGTTAGCCCGGTGTTTCTCAACCCTTTATTGTGGAGGTTGATGCGTCGGATGTCGGGGTTGGGGCTGTGTTGTCTCAGGATTCATCCCCTGGTAAACGGCATCCATGCGCCTTCTTTTCTAAAAAATTGTCTTCGGCTGAGAGAAATTATGATGTGGGTAATAGGGAACTTTTGGCGATCAAATTGGCCTTCGAAGAATGGCAACATTGGTTGGAGGGGGCAGTCCATACTATTACTGTTATTACTGACCATAAGAACCTGTAATATCTCCAGTCAGCTAAACGTCTCAACCCTAGGCAAGCCAGATGGTCCCAGGGGCCAAAAATGTAAAGGCTGATGCTTTGTCCTGGAGCTTCCCTGGTGGTGGTGACCAAGAGAACCATGCCCCGATATTACAGAAAAGGGTAGTCATTTGGGCACTTTATCCTGAACTGAAGGGTGAGGTGTTGGAGGCACAGGGGGTTGCCCTTGCCTCCTGCCCTTCAGGGAAGTTATTTGTACCATCTAATCTCTGCCACAAAGTAATTAAGAAACATCATAACTCTGTGCTTGCTGGGCATCCAGGTGGTAAGACAACCACGAACCTCCTCTACCATCGTTTTTGGTGGCCGGGGTTGCATCCGGATGTGATTGAACATGTAGCTGCTTGTAGTATTTGCGCGTGTTCCAAGGTTTTGCATACCCATCCGTCTGGTACTCTTCTTCTGCTACCTATGCCTAGTAGACCATGGACACACTTGTCCATGGATTTTATTACTGACCTACGTTTATGTAGGCAAAACGGTGGTTTTGGTTGAAGTAGATAGGTTCACTTTCAAATGCCAAGACACTTGCTCATGTGTTCATAAATGAGATTGTGAAGCTTCATGGGGTTCCCTCCAATGTGGTGCCAGAATGGGGGACCCAGTTTGTTTCCAAGTTCTGGAAGGCATTCTGTTCTCGACTGGGGTTGCAGCTGTCCTTTTCCTCTGCCTTCTATGTTCAGTCGAATGGTCAGACTGAGCGTGTCAATCAGAACTTGGAGACCTACCTCAGGTGTTTCATCTCTGAAAATCAGGAGGATTAGGTATCATACTTACAGCTGGCATAATTTGCCATTAATAATCATTGGAAAGTATCCACTGGCAGGTCACCGTTCTTCGGTGCATACTGTTATCACCCACAGTTTGGTACCTTTAGTGGGGGAGGAGCTTCAGGAGTTCCTGAGGAGGAATGGTTTGCTTCGTCGTTCTCCTCATTATGGCAAGGTGTGCTGAGTAATTTAAAGATCATGGGAAACAGGTATAAATGTATGGCTGACAGAAAACACTTGCCAGGTCCGGACCTGAATGTGAATGACTTTGTGTGGTTGTCTACCAGGAATATAAGATTAAAAGTTCCTTCTTGGAAGCTGAGACCTAGGTTTATTGGTCCCTATAAAATAACCGCCGTCATTAACCCAGCAGCATTTCGTCTTGAACTTCCTCAGGCCCTTAAGGTCCACAATGTGTTTCACAGGTCTTTACTCAAAAAGTATGTGGAACCTCTTGAGCCCTCACCTGTACCACCGCCCCCAGTAGTGGTTAATGGTAATCTGGAATTCCAGATTTCGAGGATTGTAGATTCTCGTCTCCAACGTCATTCTCTACAATACTTGGTGTACTGGAAATGCAATGGTCCAGAGGAGAGGATTTGGGTTTCAGCGTCAGAGGTGAACGCTGACAGATTGGTTCGCTCATTCAACACCTCTTTTCCTGAGAAACCTGGTCCTGAGTGTCAGGAGGCCACTCATATAGGGGTGGTACTGTCACGGGTGTATCAGAGGTGACAGACAGTCGCCCTGCAGTTGCTTGCAGGAGATCTCTACATTTAGCATTACAGACATCTTCTTAGATGAGAGGCTGTTTCTAGGACCTAGCGGCTGCCTCCCTCTGGCTAATTAGCTCTCTGGCCTGGGTGTTTAAATACCTGTTGTGTCTGAGAGGGAGATGCTATATTCATTACTACTTGTGAAGGCTTAGCAAGAGCAGTACTCCATCTTCTCTGGAGCTTGAGGCCGAGTGCCCATTTGTCTGGAGTTCGTCTAAAGCTAAGCAATCTCCCCCTGTTTGTCTACCCTTGTTGTCTATAGAGTTTAGTGAGATTGACTAGTGGTCATCTCGCCCCTTCCCTAGCCTTAGCTTTACACCAGGGAAAGTCATGGCAAGTCACGCATGCGGCGATTGGCGAGGAACCAATATAAGGACGGTAGTTGAGACAGGGTGGCACTAGACCAGACTTGGAGGTCTCCACTCCCCCCTTTTCCCTAGTGTCTGGGCTCCATTTTCCTCCTCCGTCTGTGTTCACTAAGTCTTTCCCACACCTAGCGTGACATCAATGGGTCCAGCTCTGCTACATCTAGATGTCCGGCTGCATAGTAGCTTGATGTGACTATCCAGCCTGCCATCCTGTAGAGACACTGAGTAGCGCATGCTTGCGCACCTCAGTGACTCGCAGTGCCATCATCAAGTTGAGCTCATGAGCTCAAGTTAAATCATAGAATCATAGAATGGTAGAGTTGGAAGGGACCTCCTGGGTCATCTGGTCCAACCCCCTGCTCAAAGCAGGATTCACTAAATCATCTCAGACAGATGTCTGTCCAGCCTCTGCTTGAAGACTTCCATTGAAGGAGAACTCACCACCTCTTGTGGCAGCCTGTTCCTGTCATGTCATAGGAACTCCGTTCAACTCATTGATGTCAGCTCAAGCGTGAAGAAGTTCTTACGCTCGTGGTGCTGGCAAATGATGTCAGCACATGCGCGGTGAGAAATTTCCCATGCTCGCGGTGACGTCAATGAGGTGAAAGGCAGGTTGGATAGTTGCTATCTGCAGGCTGGCAGGCAGGATAGTTGCATCAAGCTACTATGCAGCCTGCCATCTAGATGTAGCAGTGCTGGACCTGTCGTGGGACAAATGGATTATGTTCTTCACATCATAGAGGAGAGGATAAGGTTGGTTTATTATTTTATTTTTATTGCAGGTGACAATGGATTCAGTGGAATAGGCATAATGATAAGTTGGGTTTAACTTAGAACTATTAAAGGAGTCTGTGTGTAACTATTCTATGTATGTATAGCTATTCTCTCTATTCTATAATATCGGGTACCGCTGTAATTTTACAGTACAGGGCTGATGAATTGTCAGGTTTCAAGGAGATGAGTGCATGAAAATCAGACAGCACTCACACGGTCCGAGTGCCGTGAGATTTTTTTATGCACCCATTGACTTGCACCCGATTTCAGCTGAGAAAAAAGTCGCAGATGAGATGTGCCCCATAGAATAACATTGGTAAGAATGCAATCCGATTTTTTATCTGATTGCACTTGTCAGTTTTTCTCGCATATGAGTATGAGCCCTTAAAGAGATGTCCCACGTTTCTTTTTTCAAACACCTTTATTTAGCTCCAAAAAGCATTCATTGCTGTACAAAAATGCATCAAAAAACGCAATGAAAAATTGCACGCAAAACGCACCAAAAACTCTGCAGCAAAGTGAATGAGAAATGTGAAGTGTCATGCAAACGTTTAGTATTTTTGACTTGCAGATTTGGTGCAGAAATAATCATCAGCATATCAATTCTCTGTGCGTTTTTGCCGCATTTTTGCCTGCGTTTTTTCAGCGCATTCAAAGGGTGAAAAATGCCAGAAAAATGCACCAAAAGTCAAAATAGAAAATAATCTTCATCATGTTAATTCTCTGTGCATTGAATGCACTGAAAAAACGCAGGCAATAACACACATTAAAATTGCGGTAAAATCACAGCAAAATCAAGGCAAAAATGCAGGCAATGAAATGCATCAAAATTGCGGCAAAATCGGAGCAAAAACATAATGTGTGGACATAGCTCTATTCTGCAAAAAAACATGCAAAGCACAAAATCCTGATAAAAAAAACCAAGATGTGTGCATGAGATTTCTGGAATCTCATAGACTTTGCTGATACTGTAAGACGCAGTGAATATAGCCGTGGGCGTTTTTTTTCTGCAGCAAATCCCGAAAAAACGCTGCGTTTTCCATGCTTTTTTTCAACGTTTTTTAACCACCCATTGTTTCCAATGGGTGAAAAACGCTGAAAAAACACTGAAAGAAGGGACATGTTCACACATTGAGTTTTTTCAGCGTTTTTTTATGCTAAATTTCTGCTGCATTTTACAGTACCAGCAAAGTCTATGAAAATCCAAAAATCTCATGCACACATCTTGTTTTTTTTATCAGGATTTTGTGCTTTGCAAGATTTTTTGAAGAATAGAGCATGTCACTTCTTTCAGCGTTTTTTCAACGTTTTTTCAGCGTTTTTCATCCATTGGAAATAATGGGTGGTGAAAAAACGCTGCAAAAAATGCACGTGTCAGTATTTTCAGCGTTTTTTTCAGCGTTTTTTGTGCCAAAACCTGATGATATTTTTTTTTCATTGAACTTTATGTACATGCATAAAGAGACAAAAGGACAACAACAAAAAAACGCACCAAAGAACAAGCAAAAAATCAAGAAAAATCATGAACAAACCTTCCTGGCAAGACATCAGGATTTACTGCAAAAAAAAAAAGAACGCAGCAAAAACGCAATGTGTGAACATAGCCATATTATTCTGCGAAAAACCATGCAAAGCACAAAATTGTGTTTAAAAAAAAAACAAGATGTGTGCATGAGATTTCTGGAATCTCATAGACTTTGCTGGTACTGTAAAATGGAGCAGAAAATTGTATTGTAATTGTATTTCCTTGTAATGGCAGCTGACATGAAGCCCAGGTTAGTAATGGAGAGGCGCCCCCATTATTATTCCTTAGTAAGGTTTTTGATGCTTTTTCAATAAAGACACAGCCAACAGCCAGAATAAAGTCTTTTATTTAAAAAAAAATCCTCACTGTTTTAATAATTTATTTAAAAATAAAAAATATTGTATACTCACTTAATGCCCAGTCCCTGAAGCCCTCGTCTCCTGTAAGAAACCAAAAATAAAAAACAACAATATTCCTCACCTGTCCGCCATAATGAAGTAATCCCAGTGTCCCACGGCAATCTGAGTCACTTCTACAGCAGCCACATCAGCAATCACTGATGTCACTGCTGTAGAAGACAGCACTCTATACACTGACAGGAGTGTAATCACTCCTGTCAGTGTATAGTACTGTGCTGCTGGGGCTGAGTTCACCAGAGCTTAAACAGCTGATGATCAGCTAAGAGCTCTGGGACCTCACTTACGGCATCAGTGTTGCTCTCAGCTGATCTTCAGCTGTTTGAACTCTGGTGACCTCCATTCCAGCAGCTCTGTGCTATACACTGCCGGGAGTGATCGCGATCATGTCAGTTTATCATAGCTGCAGAATAGAGCGGTTACATTTTCTAATGTGGCCATTCTATTCATAACATCGATGTGGGACACTCGCTATATGGATTGCAGGGGACAGGTGAGGATTATGATGGTTTATTATTTTATCTTTATTACAGGGGAAATGGGCTTAGGGGATTAGGTGAGTATATGATGTTTTTATTTATTACAGGGGACGAGAACATCGGGGACAATGTGTAGGTGAGTGTAATGTGTTTATTATTTTCATTTACATAATTATTCATTTATTTTAACTTTTTTTTTTACTTTCACTGCGCAGACGCCGCTGATGAGAGATTACTCCTCACATCAGCAGCGCTTGCGCTGCTTTTGTACTGTGACAGGAGGCGCAGGATGATGGGGGTAGTAGCCCCATCAGCTGGCGCCTATGACCCGCAGTAAGCTTTTTACTGCGGGTCACTCACAGCTGCAGGATCATGCTGACAACTAACAGCACGGGAAACCAGGGTGCTCACATTCGGGGTCGATTTTTGTGCAAAAAGCTTGGTAACCCGAGCACGAATTCAAATGTGCCATATTTGTGCCTAATTTGAAACTGGTGATCGGCTTCCGAATATATTTGGTTATCTCTAATCATGTTCCCTGACCCTTGACCTGTGGATGTGTGCTTCAAAGGACAATTGTAAACTATTTAAGGGGCATATGCCTCTTTATCAAAGAGACTTTTACAAAGAGACAGCCAAGATAGATTCTTTAGGACAGCAACCAGGACACATGGATCCACCAAGAGGCATACAGATCTGCTCTATTTTCTATCACTGAACTCTCAGAGACGTTATGAAGAAATCCAGATTGGGACAAGCAGGTCACCAGACCACATATCTCACTGCTCTATTCCCGGTGGGCCAGCGGAAGGGTGAGACTCTGTAACTTGCACCATCTTGTGTATTTTCTGGGAGTGTTCTATATGTTTATTGTCTGTTTGATAGTTCAATAAAGTATTGCCACACTGTATTACCCTCACCCTGTGTTGTCTGAGTAGTATTATGCCCACGGAAAACTCCTTTAAATCTTCAGGACAATCCCAATCCAGTACCGCCCTGAGTTTCGCTGGATTCATGTGAAAACCGATGGACGATAAAATATAGCCCAGAAAAGGGATCTCCTCAACCGAGAACATGCACTTCTCTGGTTTGACAAATAATTTATTGTCTCTGAGTATCTGTAGGACCTGCCTGACATATACTTGATGTGACTCAAGGTCAGGTGAATAAATTCATATGTCATCAAGATAGATCACCACAAATCTACCTGCCAGGTAACTAAAGATATAATTTACAAAATGCTGAAAAACAGCAGGAGCATTAATCAGGTCTCTTCATCAGGCATAGTATACCACAAAATCTGAAGAGTCACATATTTATACACACAAAAAATGCAATAGGTAAGACAGGTGATGAAAAGCAGAGTTATTATGGAAGAGATAAACAGTTCTGGCTATAAATAGCCAAGCCATCAGATACAATCGGATATGTTCCAACCAGATGGATAGAGACAAACACATTAATGGCCTCAGAAAGACCTTTTTGAAACAGGGCTACCATCCAAGAACAATTGAGAACCAGATTACAAGAGCCACCAGAATATCAAGGAATCATCTCCTACATTACAAAACCAAACAAGAAAGCAACCGGGTGCCTCTAGTAGTCACCTACAATCCAAATCTGGAGGCGCTAAGAAGAGCTGCACGGAAACTACAACCCTCACTACAAAAAGATGCCTGATTACAATCCATATTTCCAGACCCCCCACTTCTGTGTTTCAGGCAGCCCCCAAATCTAAGAAGCATCATTGTCAGAAGCTCCCTGTCATCTCCTCCAGCTACAGGTACCTTTCCTTGCAACCAGAAAAAATGTAAAACCTATCCATTTATAATGACCACAGACAATATAAAGATTCCCAATTCACATCAGGACTATAAGATCCCAGGTACGTTCATCTGTATCACATCTAATATAGTGTACTTAATTATATGTGCCAAATGTCCAGCTGGGGGTCTTTATGTAGGGGAGACAGGGCAAAAACTTAGAACAAGGATGAATCATCATCGCCACACAATAAAAGAAAAACGAATAGATCTACCTGTAGCCAAGCATTTTTGTTCCCCCTGATCACAGCATAAAAGACATGAAATTACTGGTATTAAAAGGTAACTTCAAATCTCAAAGAGAAAGAAGAATCTCAGAATATAAACTGATGGTGACCTTTAACACTTTCAGAGCAGGAATGAATGTGTTGCATGGATTTATGTCATTCTACATCAACTAAGGAATGTGCTTCTCAGACTCTCAGACCTGTGAGGCCATCACAACACTGGACCTAGTCACAGGACAATAAAACCTTCACACTCCTTATCTATTAACTGCTAAAATATTTATAGCCAGAACTGTTTATCTCTTCCATAATAACTATGCTTTTCATCACCTGTCTTACCTATTGCATTTTTTGTGTGTCTTATTGTGTATAAATATGTGACTCTTCAGATTTTGTTGTATACTATGCCTGATGAAGAGACCTGAGTAGTCTCAAAAGCTTGCAAATTGTTACCATCTTTTCAGTTAGCCATTAAAAGGTATCAACCACTGAGGACTTTCAAGTCTAAATATTTTTCTATCTACTGGCTAACATGGTACAATAATATATATTTTCCCTATATCAAAATGGAGGATACCAGAATGTACCGCATCTTCATGGAACTTAAGCCACTTCTGAAGAAACGTCCACAATTGGACAGCGACATTTTTTTCTTATCTAAATGCAAAAAGGAGAATCTAATTCCCAAAGGACTCTGGATTACAAACCCAATTCTTTATACCTACAATACTCATTATGCACAAAACCTTTGCCACAGGACTTCTGAGAGACTAAGGAACCACCTTTTGCATGTCTGCTTCAGCATCAAGAGTAAAGTCCAAGGGCAATTTGAAACTCGGAGGAAAACACTTACAGAAAACACAGAGCAAAAATTACAGCAATACTATAACAAACTACGGACCCTTCTAATTCATAACCAGAACCTACAAAAGACAAAAATATATCTCATACCCTACCATCATTATATATAAATGTAAAGCAAAGTTGCATAATAAATATAGGGTACTTAGTGAACTATTTTTGATCAAAAAAAGTATACAAGCCGTCCCACCAGCGGCAAGGTGACCCTAAATTGGGACGGTACCTATACTGCCTATATTAAAAACCTTACTGTATATCAAAGTTGAAGTAATGCATATAAAAGGGTAGACAAATAGGACCGGGTCCCAACTCCAGACCACCTAGGCCCGTGGTAAGCTACATATATACCAATCAGCTCAACAAAGGGGATGCCACACCCTTAAATTGCACAGAATGCAAACAAGACAAAAAACCAAGCAATGTGAACTGAGGTCTAAGATGGTAGACATGCAAGAAATAGGAGCATGTTCACACTAGCAAAAAGAAGCAAAACCTACAAAAGACAAAAATATATCTCATACCCTACCATCATTATATATAAATGTAAAGCAAAGTTGCATAATAAATATAGGGTACTTAGTGAACTATTTTTGATCAAAAAAAGTATACAAGCCGATCAAAAATAGTTCACTAAGTACCCTATATTTATTATGCAACTTTGCTTTACATTTATATATAATGATGGTAGGGTATGAGATATATTTTTGTCTTTTGTAGGTTTTGCTTCTTTTTGCTAGTGTGAACATGCTCCTATTTCTTGCATGTCTACCATCTTAGACCTCAGTTCACATTGCTTGGTTTTTTGTCTTGTTTGCATTCTGTGCAATTTAAGGGTGTGGCATCCCCTTTGTTGAGCCGATTGGTATATATGTAGCTTACCACGGGCCTAGGTGGTCTGGAGTTGGGACCCGGTCCTATTTGTCTACCCTTTTATATGCATTACTTCAACTTTGATATACAGTAAGGTTTTTAATATAGGCAGTATAGGTACCGTCCCAATTTAGGGTCACCTTGCCGCTGGTGGGACGGCTTGTATACTTTTTTTGATCAAAAATAGTTCACTAAGTACCCTATATTTATTATGCAACTTTGCTTTACATTTATATATAATGATGGTAGGGTATGAGATATATTTTTGTCTTTTGTAGGTTTTGCTTCTTTTTGCTAGTGTGAACATGCTCCTATTTCTTGCATGTCTACCATCTTAGACCTCAGTTCACATTGCTTGGTAATTCATAACCAGGAAAAGAAGCTGCTCAGATTGCGCCTAAACTCAGGACGCTATACAAACAGTTACAAAACAAAGCCAAAACCTGACAATTTGGAAACCACTCCATTCCAGACACAGAAGCATCTAACTGTGTTATCAATCTCTCAGATTATACACCCAACAAAGCGGAGTTGGCTGTGCTTTCTAGAGGACTCTCACTTTGTCCTACTAAGGCCCTAGATAAAACTGAACTCTGTAGTGATATGGAAAATTATTTCAGGAGACTGCGTCTGAGGGAATACTTCAATGCTACAGAAGATTCTGAACCCACCCGAACTGAAGGAAAAGGGATCTTGACAACCAAGAAGCTGTCAGATTGGACACCTCCACCTGGACGAAACCCTCATTTGGATACATATATAGACTCCTTCAGACATGTGATAAAATCCACCATCCTAGACACAAACAGGAGACAAGCATCCAACATCAGTGCCCAGGAGAGAAAGGCCATACAATCTTTGAAAATCAACAAAGAAATCATCATTAAACCTGCTGACAAGGGTCATGTAGTCATGATGAACACATCAGACTACATGAAGGAAGCAAACACACAACTGATGGACACGCCTACTACAAAAAACTGGAGTCTGACCCTACGCAGGACTATTACAAGGAACTAAACAAGTTGGTATCATGTCTGCCTGACAAATCCATAAGAGCCGATGACCTGATACCAGAGAGTCCAAGAATAGAGACATTCTATATGCTCCCCAAAATCCACAAATCTGGAAATCCAGGAAGACCAATTATTTCATGTGTGGGCAGCATTACTGAGCAAGTTTCTGGATGGGTAGTGTGTTCTTAAACCACTGGTAAAGAGTACACCCAGCTACATTCAGGACACAACAGACCTACTGAATAAACTAGCAGCAGTAGGTCCTCTACCAGAAGGAACCATCCTGGCCACCATGGATGTGGATTCTTTGTATTCTAATATCCCACACAAGGATGGATTAAATGCCTGCAAAATCTTCATGGAAAATACAGGAATTGTTGCTGATTCTGTGGTCAAACTTACAGAATTCATCCTCACCCACAATTACTTTGAATTCGATAACAACATACAGTCATGGCCAAAAGTTTTGAGAATGACACCAAAATTATATTTTCACATGATCTGCTGGCCTCTGGTTTTTATTAGTGTTTGTCTGATGTTTATATCACATACAGAAATATAACTGCAATCATATTATGAGTACCAATAGGTTATATTGACAGTTAGAATGAGTTAATGCAGCAAGTCAATATTTGCAGTGTTGCCCCTTCTTCTTCAAGACCTCTGCAATTCTCCCTGGCATGCTCTCAATCAACTTTTGGACCAAATCCTGACTGATAGCAGTCCATTCTTGCATAATCAATGCTTGCTATTTGCCAGAATTTGTTGGTTTTTGTTTGTCCACCCGTCTCTTGATGATTGACCACAAGTTCTCAATGGGATTAAGATCTGGGGAGTTTCCAGGCCATGGACCCAAAATCTCTATGTTTTGTTCCATGAGCCATTTAGTTATCACCTTTGCTTTATGGCAAGGTGCTCCATCATGCTGGAAAAGGCATTGTTGGGTGCCAAACTGCTCTTGGACGGTTGGGAGAAGTTGCTCTTGGAGGACATTCTGGTACCATTCTTTATTCATGGCTGTGTTTATAGGCAAGACAGTGAGTGAGCTGATTCCCTTGGCTGAGAAGCAACCCCACACATGAATGGTTTCAGGATGCTTTACAGTTGGCATGAGACAAGACTGGTGGTAGCGCTCACCTCTTCTTCTCCGAATAAGCTGTTTTCCAGATGTCCCAAACAATCGAAAAGGGGATTCATCAGAGAAAATGACTTTGCCCCAGTCCTCAGCAGTCCACTCCCTGTACCTTTTGCAGAATATCAGTCGGTCCCTGATGTTTTTTCTAGAGAGAAGTGGCTTCTTTGCTGCCCTCCTTGAAACCAGCCGTTGCTCAAAGAGTCTCCGCCTCACAGTGCGTGCAGAAGCACTCACACCAGCCTGCTGCCTTTCCTGAGCAAGCTCAGCACTGCTGGTAGTCCGATCCCGCAGCTGAAACAGTTTTAAGATACGGTCCTGGCGCTTGCTGGTCTTTCTTGGACGCCCTGGAGCCTTTTTGACAACAATGGAAGCTCTCTCCTTGAAGTTCTTGATGATGCGATAGATTGTTGACTGAGGTGCAATCTTTGTAGCTGCGATACTCTTCCCTGTTAGGCCATTTTTGTGCAGTGCAATGATGGCTGCACGTGTTTCTTTAGAGATAACCATGGTTAACTGAAGAGAAACAATGATACCAAGAACCAGCCTCCTTTTAAAGTGTCCAGTGATGTCATTCTTACTTAATCATGACTGATTGATCGCCAGCCCTGTCCTCATCAACACCCACACCTGTGTTAATGGATCAATCACTAAAACGATGTTAGCTGCTCCTTTTAAGGCAGGACTGCAATGATGTTGAAATGTGTTTTGGGGGTTAAAGTTCATTTTCTGGGCAAATATTGACTTTGCAAGTACAGTAATTGCTGTTAAGCTGATCACTCTTTGACAATCAGGAGTATATGCAAATTGCCATTACAAAAAATGAAGCAGTAAACTTTGGAAAAATTACTATTTGTCTCATTCTCAATACTTTTGGCCATGACTGTATATCTACAGGAAACTGGTACAGCGATGGGAAGTAAAATAGCTCCACAGTACGCAAATCTTTTCATGGCCAAGCTTGAAAGTGACTTTTTGTCCTCATGTCCCATCAGGCCTCTGGCCTACTATCGTTTCATTGACGAAATTTTAATCATCTGGATGGGTTCTGAGCAACAGCTTAAGACGTTCCATGAACACTTTAATCGATTTCATCCCACCATCAACCTAACAATCAACTACTCCTGTACTGAAATTAACTTTTTGGACACCATCATCAAGCTACAGAACAATGAAATAGAGACATCCTTGTACCGGAAACCAAACGACCATCCTACATACCTTAAATGGGACAGTTTCCATCCAAAACACATAAAAAACTCTATTGTTTACAGCCAAGTCATCAGATACAGTGCTGGCCAAAAGTATTGGCACCCCTGCAATTCTGTCAGATAATACTCAGTTTCTTCCTGAAAATGAATGCAATCACAAATTCTTTGGTTTTATCCTCTTCATTTAATTTGCTTGCAAGGAAAAAATACAAAAGAGAATGAAGCAAAAATCAAATCATTGATCATTTCACACAAAACTCCAAAAAAGGGCCGGACAAAAGTATTGGCACCCTCAGCCTAATACTTGGTTGCACAACCTTTAGCCAAAATAACTGCGAACAACTGCTTCCGGTAACCATCAATGAGTTTCTTACAATGCTCTGCTGGAATTGTAGACCATTCTTCTTTGGCAAACTGCTCCAGGTCCCTGATATTTGAAGGGTGCCTTCTCCAAACTGCCATTTTGAGATCTCTCCACAGGTGTTCTACGGGATTTAGGTCTGGACTCATTGCGGGCCACCTTAGAAGTCTCCAGTGCTTTCTCTAAAACCATTTTATAGTGCTTTTGGAAGTGTGTTTTGGGTCATTGTCCTGCTGGAAGACCCATGACCTCTGAGGGAGACCCAGCTTTCTCACACTGGGCCCTACATTATGCTGCAAAATTTGTTGGTAGTCTTCAGACTTCATAATGCCATGCACACGGTTAAGCAGTGCAGTGCCAGAGGCAGCAAAGCAACCACAAAACATCAGGGAACCTCCGCCATATTTGACTGTAGGGACCGTGTTCTTTTCTTTGAATGCCTCTTTTTTTCCTGTACACTCTATGTTGATGCTTTTTCCCAAAAAGCTCTACTTTTGTTTCATCTGACCAGAGAACATTCTTCCAAAACGTTTTAGGCTTTCTCAGGTAAGTTTTGGCAAACTGGCTTTTTTATGTCTCGGGGTAAGAAGTGGGGTCTTCCTGGGTATCCTACCATACAGTCCCTTTTCATTCAGACGCCGACGAATAGTATGGGTTGACACTGTTTTACCCTCGGACTGCAGGGCAGCTTGAACTTGTTTGGATGTTAGTCGAGGTTCTTTATCCACCATCCGCACAATCTTGCGTTGAAATCTCTCGTCAATTTTTCTTTTCCGTCCACATCTAGGGAGGTTAGCCACAGTGCCATGGGCTTTAAACTTCTTGATGACACTGCGCACGGAAGACACAGGAACATTCAGGTCTTTGGAGATGGACTTGTAGCCTTGAGATTGCTCATGCTTCCTCACAATTTGGTTTCTCAAGTCCTCAGACAGTTCTTTGGTCTTCTTTCTTTTCTCCATGCTCAATGTGGTACACACAAGGACACAGGACAGAGGTTGAGTCAACTTTAATCCATGTTAACTGGCTGCAAGTGTGATTTAGTTATTGCCAACACCTGTTAGGTGCCACAGGTAAGTTACAGGTGCTGTTAATTACACGAATTAGAGAAGCATCACATGATTTTTCAAAGGGTGCCAATACTTTTGTCCACCCCCTTTTTTAGGTTTGGTGTGGAATTATATCCAATTTGGCTTTAGGACAATTCTTTTTGTGTTTTTTTCATTGAAGGCAAATTAAATTAAGAGAATAATACCAAAGAATTTGTGATTGCAATCATTTTCAGGAAGAAACTGAGTATTATCTGACAGAATTGGAGGGGTGCCAATACTTTTGACAAGCACTGTACAATCGGATATGTTCCAACCAGATGGATAGAGACAAACACCTTGATGGCCTCGGACAGGCCTTTTTGAAACAGGGCTACCATCCAAGAACAATTGAGAACCTGATTACAAGAGCCACCAGAATATCAAGGATGTTACGCACACGTCCGGGCACACTGGCGTGAGCGTGATTAGTGATCCCAGTGGACCATGAATCGAGGAGTGCCTGGAGGGGCGTAACTAAGTATCAACTCGGTCTGACCAAGGTCACACGGCGGCTCAGTCGACTCCGTGAACCAGGGAGGAACCGAGCAGAGGGACCAGGTGCTACTCCAGGTCAGACCCCGGTCACAGTTGTTGACCCACACCGGGGAATGCAGGAACAGGCAGGTTAGGCTGGTAAACAGACAGCTGGGTACTGGCTGGCATGGCTGGTATGAAGACAGGAGGGTATTGTCAGGCATGTCTGGTATGCAGACAGGAGGGGACTGGCAGGCACGGCTGACATGCAGACAGGTGGGCACTGGCAGGCACGGCTGGTATGCAGACAGGTGGGTACTGGCAGGTAGGAACGCAGGCAGGATAGGGACCAGTACAGACTGGGACACAGGAACAGAGCCGCAGGTGCGGTGGACAGCAGAGCAGAGCAAAACCGCAGATGCGGTGAACAAACAGAGCAGAGCGAAACCGCCAATGCAGTGGACAAGCAGAGCAGAGAGAAACCGCCGGTGTAGTGAACAAGCAGAGCAGAATCGCCAGAGCGGTGAACAATTAGAGAAGATGCGGCGAAACAGCAGATGCGGTGAACAAGCAGAGTGGAGCAAAACCGCAGGTGCGGTGAACAAGCAGAGTGGAGCAAAAGCACAGGCGCGGCGAACAAGCAGAGCGGAGCAAAACCGCAGGTGCGGTGAACAAGCAGAGTGGAGCAAAACCGCAGGTGCGGTGAACAAGCAGAGCGGAGCAAAACCGCCGGTGCGGTGAACAAGCAGATTGGAGCGGAACTGCAGGTGCGGTGAACAAGCAGAGCGGAACCGCAGGTGCGGTGAACAAGCAGAGCGGAACCGCAGGTGCGGTGAACAAGCAGAGCAGAACAGAGCTGAAGGTTCAGGCAGACAGGACAGGGCGCTGTTCACATGGAACAGACTGGAAAATACAGGAAGATGGTTAGAACACAGGAGGTAGATACGGAGGAAGGGAAAGGGGATAAGCAGAACCAGATACACACAAGGTACTTACATTGAAGTAGCGAGTGGACACAAAACTCACAAACAGAAGTACAGAGACGAGTTGGAGTTAGATGCAGGTTCAGACACTGCAGGAAAAGGGAAGGTTTGGACATAGAGACAAACAGGTAATGGGCTAGGACACTGTTCAGACAGAAACTGAACCGGGAACAAGATACAGGAAAGAGCCTGGGAACTCAGCCCCCAGGGTGGCGGAAACAGACTAGAAATCAGAGATACAAGTAATGGCCCTGGGTACTCAGCCCCCAGGGTGGCAGAAACAGACTAGAAGTCAGAGATACAGGTAATGGCCCTGGGTACTCAGCCCCCAGGGTGGCGGAAACAGACTAGATTCAGGACAGGACCTGGCAACTCACAATTGCACAGAACCCACTGTAAGAAAGTGTTGCTCAGGCACCTCCTACTGGATGGAGGGGGTTTAAGTATCTAGTGACTCACAGCAATAGGCTTGGGACCCATTAGGACTGCACACACTGCAGCTTTAAGAATCAGCAATAGCGCCGATGCCCTAAGCCAGCAGTCAAGAGACATACAAACAGCAGGTACTGGAGCAATGTGTGCAGCCTGGCCTGATAGGTAAGATTTCCGTCTTGCATGGTGGGAGATGGTAAGCCATGCAAGCATGCCGCCAGGGATGTTACAAAGGAATCATCTCCTACATTACAAAACCAAACAAGAAAACAACCGAGTGCCTTTAGTAGTTACCTACAATCCAAATCTGGAGGCGCTAAGAAGAGCTGCATGGAAACTACAACCCTTACTACAAAAAGAAGCCCGATTACAATCCATATTTCCAGACCCCCCATTTCTGTGTTTCAGGCAGCCCCCAAATCTAAGAAGCATCATTGTCAGAAGCTCCCTGTCATCTCCACCAGCTACAGGTACCTTTCCTTGCAACCAGAAAAAATGTAAAACCTGTCCGTTTATAATGACCACAGACAAGATAAAGATTCCCAATTCACATCAGGACTATAAGATCCCAGGTACGTTCATCTGTATCACATCTAATGTAGTGTACTTAATTATATGTACCAAATGTCCAGCTGGGGGTCTTTATGTAGGGGAGACAGGGCAAAAACTTAGAACAAGGATGAATCATCATCGCCACACAATAAAAGAAAAACGAATAGATCTACCTGTAGCCAAACATTTTTGTTCCCCTGATAACAGCATAAAAGACATGAAATTACTGGTACTAAAAATAACTTCAAATCTCAAAGAGAAAGAAGAATCTCAGAATATAAACTGATGGTGACCTTTAACACTTTCAGAGCAGGAATGAATGTGTCGCATGGATTTATGTCATTCTACATCAACTAAGGAATGTGCTTCTCAGACTCTCAGACCTGTGAAGCCATCACAACACTGGACCTAGTCACAGGACAATAAAACCTTCACACTCCTTATCTCTTAATTGCTAAAATGTTTATAGCCAGAACTGTTTATCTCTTCCATAATAACTCTGCTTTTCATCACCTGTCTTACCTATTGCATTTTTTGTGTGTCTTATTGTGTATAAATATGTGACTCTTCAGATTTTGTGGTATACTATGCCTGATGAAGAGACCTGCGTAGTCTCGAAAGCTTGCAACTTGTTACCATCTTTTCAGTTAGCCATTAAAAGATATCAACCACTGAGGACTCTCAAATCTAAATATTTTTCAGGAGCATTAATCAACCCAAATGGCATAACAAGGTTCTCATAATATCCCTCAGGCATATTGAAGGCTGTTTTCCACTCACCCCTCTTTTTAATACAAGTGAGATTATATGCCCCGCTGAGATCCAGTTTAGAAAACCATTTGGCAACCACAATCTGATTAAATAGTTCCAGGATGAGAGGGAGCAGATATGAATCCCGGACCGTGATCTGATTGAGTTCACGGATATCTAGGCAGGTGCGTTACCCCCTGTCTTTCTTCTTTACGAAGAAAATCCCCGCAGCAACAGGGAATGAGGATGGTCTGATATTTCCACTTGCCAAACTTTCCGAGATATATCCCTTCACAGCCTGCCTCTCCAAACCAGAGATATTATAAAGTCTGCTCTTAGGCAGCTTGGCCCAGGAACCAGATTAATGGCGCAGTCATAAGGACAATGGGAAAGGAGTTCTGCTCCAAGAACACATTTCCCTTTTTGTTCGACAGTATGATGATAAAGCATAGTTTTTTGCCTTGCTTTTCATTCATTTTTTTTACAGTGTTCACTGAAAGGGTTAACTAGTGGGATAGTTTTATAGGTCGGGTCGTTCCAGACGCGGCGATACCAAATACGTATATATTTTTTTTTTTACACAGACAAATGTAATTATTGGATTAATATTTTTTTCTTTTTTTTGTTCTTTATTTATTGTTCTTTATTTTGTGATTTTTTAAAATATTTTTTATTAACTTTTTTTTAACTTTTTAACATTGTCCCAGGATGGGACATCAACTTTCCCTTCCCTGATTGCTGATCTGATACTCTGCAATTCTTCTGCACTGCAGAGCATCACACCTGCGCCTGACAGGCAGGGAGGAGGCGTCTCAGCTCCTGCTCTCTGAGAAGGCACTGACAGGCCACCTTCTCTGAAGACCCTGAAGGACCCCGTGGCAATCTTGGGACCGGGGTCACCATGGAGATCATCAGCATCAGATCACATTGTGCTGATGGAAGCACAGAGGGAGCTGTGATGCCCTGTGTTGTCTCTGTCACTATTGACAGAGTGACCCCACACAATTACAGCACCGATATATATACAGCTCTTTGTAGAAAAGCAGCTATCGCAGAGCAGTATATACAGTAGAAACCAGAAGTTTACATACACTATATAAAAAGACACATCTGCATGTTTTTCTCAATATCTGACATGAAGTCAGAATAAACCTTTCCCGTTTTAGGTCAAAATTTAGGATTACCATAATTTTTCATATTTACCAAATGCCAGAATAATGAGAGAGGGAGAATGTTTTAAGGCATTTTTATTACTTACTGCAAAGTCAAAAGTTTACATATATTTCATTAGTATTTGATACCATTGCCCTTAAACTGAATGACTTTGGTCAAACGTTTGGGATATCCTTCCACAAGCTTCTCACAATAGTTGGTTGGAATTTGGGCCCATTCCTCCTGACAAAACTGGTGTAACTGATCCAGGTTTGTAGGTCGCCTTGCTCGCACCTGCCTTTTCAGCTTTGTCCATAAATTTTCAATAGGATTGAGATCAGAGCTTTGTGATGGCCACTCCAAAACATTGACTTTGTTATCCTTAAGCCACTTTGTTACCATTTTGGCAGTATGCTTCATGTCATTGTCCATTTGGAAGATCCATTTCCACCCAAGCTTTAACTTCCTGGCTGATGTCTTGAGATGTTACTTCAGTATTGCAACATAATCTTTTTTTGTCATGATACCACTAGTGTTGAGCGATCACTAAAATGCTCGGGTGCTCGAAGCTCGGGCCGAGCTCACTGTGATACTCGGGTGCTCGACCCGAGCAACGAGCCCAATGTTAGTCTATGGGAGACCCGAACATTTTTGCGGCGGCTCCCCCGGCAGTCTGTAGAAAGCCTAAAAAGTGCCCAAAACGATAGTGACAGTGCTCAAATGACATGGGGACAGCATGGGGATCGCCCCTGGAAGCATTTCTGCCCCCCAGGTCACAGCTGTCAACAACGTGGTCAGAGGTATTAAGCCACTTTTACAGGCTCACAATAAAACGTTCAAAAACGAAAGTGAAAGTGCTTTCCTGTGAAATATGTTAACCCCTTAACGACCATGGGTCTTTCTGTTTTTGTGTTTTCCTTTTTTGCTCCCCTTCTTCCCAGAGCCAGAACTTTTTTAATTTTCGTTCAATATGGCCATGTGAGGGCTTATTTTTTGCGGGACGAGTTGTACTTTTAAACACCATCACTGGTTTTACCATATCGTGTGCTGGAAAATGGTAAAAAAATTCCAAGTGCAGTGAAACCGCAAAAAAATGCAATTCCACAGTTGTTTTTTGGGTCCTTTTTTTACCACGTTCACAGATTGCTAAAACTGACCTGCCATCATTATTTTCCAGGTCGTTACGAGTTCATAGACACCAAACATGTATAGGTTCTTTTTTATTTAAGTGGTGGAAAAAAAATCCAAAGCTTGCTAAAAAAACAAAAAAAAATGACGCCATTTTCCGAGACCCTTAGCTTCTCCATTTTTCGGGATCTGGGGCCAGGTGAGGGCTTATTTTTTGCATGCCGGGCTGACGTTTTTATTGATACCATTTTGGGGTAGATCCGATGTTTTGATCGCCCGTTATTGCATTTTATTGCAAAGTTGTAGCGACCAAAAAAACTTAATTCAGGCGTTTAAAAATTTTTTCTCGCTACGCCGTTTACTGATTGTATTAATTCTTCTTTTATATTGATAGATCGGGCGATTCTGAATGCGGTGATACCAAATATGTGTATGTGTTTTTTTTTATATATATATATATTTTATTTTGAATGGGGCGAAAGGGGGGTGACAAACTTTTATATATTTTTTATTTTTTTTATTCTTTTAAAAACTTTTTTTTTACACTTTCTGCTTGCTTCTATAGTCTCCAGAGGAGACTAGAAGCAGCAGTTGTCTGATTGCTTCTCCTGCATACAAGCGATGAGCAGATCGCTTGTATGCAGGAGAAATGCTCACTTGCTATGAGCGCTGACCACTAGGTGGCGCTCATAGCAATTGAGACATGACAACCATAGGCGTCTGCTGCAGACCCTGAGTTGTCATGCCCACCCATTGGTGACCCGCGATCACGTGACGGGGTCACTGATGGGCGGGGCTTAGGACTCCCGGAAGCGCGAGTTAAATGCCACTGTCAGAGATTTAACATGTTAACAGCCGCGGGTGGATTGCGATTCCAATAATCAGCTGACATGTGCTCGCTTCAGTGCGGGCTCACCGCCGGAGCCCCCGCTGAACCGGCCTTCCCGACCTGGTGCGTACTATTACTGACCAGGTCGGAAAGGGGTTAAGGAACATCCTTTCCAGGGTAAAGACTTGTGTATAAGGTAAAATAAATAACCAAAAACAAAAATACTCCTCCACACCTTGGGCTATGTTCACAAGTAGCATTTTTTATGCGTTTTTACACGTTTGTATTGCTTTCAACCGTGACAAATGCATTCACCGGGAAATGTCATTTTAACATTTTACAACCTTATCTGGCCATGTGCTGTGTGACACATGCATACAGTGCTAAAAAGACATGGGAACAGCATGGGGAAGACACCTGGAAGCATGTCTGACACCCAGGTCACTGCCTAAAAGTGTGCCCATCAGAAGTGATCCTTGCCGCATCAGAAGATGCAGACTTGCAACTATCCCCGTGCAAGTCCTTGTCCCAGGGCAGTGTTCAATTGTACCTCCCCCATAACTTGCAATACAAGCGCAATTATGCAGCCTGCCACCCACCCACCCCCAGGCTGCAATACCATACTGCTAGCTTGCTTGCACTTGAAATTGGGCCTTTTAGGCATGTGGAGGTGGAATCTGGCCACCACGTCATGGCTGCGTCGGTAGCCTGGTATTCATACTCAGTCCCCAGCCGCCCGGCGGCCGGGTGTCCACGCTTGGTCCCCAGCCGCCAGGGGGCGGCCGGGTGTCCATGCTCAGTCCCCAGCCGCGTAGGGGTGGCCGGGTGTCCATAAACGGTCCCCAGCCGCCCCGCGGCCGGGTGCCCACACACAGTCCCCAGCCGCGTGGGGGTGGCCGGGTGTCCATAAACGGTCCCCAGCCACCCCTATTTGTCCCGGTGCGCCTTATACACAAGCGCGCATACCAAAACATTACCTGTGCCCTCCCCAGTGCATTTAGTGGGAAGGACAGCCTAACCACAAACACGTGGACAAGTGAATGTGGCCTGGAATGGTCCATCTCACTGACGCCTTCACACTGGGTTAATATTGTGGAAGCCGGGACACAGTTGGACACTGGGATGCAACACGTCCTCCAGACATAGAGGATTGCGTGTCCTGGGTCAATCAGACTTCAACACAAAGTTCAGAAGGTAGACAGCAGCAGTGGTCGGCCTCCTACACAACGAGTAAATTATTCATGATCATGAGGCCATCCACCTCCTTAGCTTTCTGTTCCTTGGAATGCAAGCGCATGTATGTAGTAGCAGCTAGGCCTGAGGTGGTCAGCGATTTGGCGCATATTCTACCTCCTTCGAGGATTGCTGGATGTTTTCCTGCTACTATCCCAGTTCTATGACTCCCGTTAAAACAAAGCTTCAGGTGATGAATGATGGATGATGTGGTGGCAAAGGAGAAAGAGCAGGAGGAACAGGGACCATTCACATCAATATCAGGCCAGCCAACCACACATGTCTTGTAGGATATGTTTCTGTACCAAAAGGAGCGGTTCAGCTACACAGTTATAAGGCATACAGTGAATGCAATGCCTACCAAAAATTTCGAGGCACTCCAATGCCCCTTGGAAGTGACATGGAGGTCAGAGGGCCTTAACTAAACCGTTTTTTCCATTTATAGCAACTGGGTCTCCTGTACACTGTTGGCCTAAGCAGGGAATGGAAGGCTTTCCAAAAATTATTAGGCACTGCAATGCCCCTTGAAACAGACGAGGATTACAGTGTATTAAAAACCTTCTACCCATTATTGGGGAGTGGGTCTCCCTTAGTGTTCGCCTATGCATTGAAAAGCAAAAGCTGACAAAAATTAGGAGGAAATGCAATGCCCGTTGCAAGAGTCATGGAGGTTAGAGGTAATTAAAAACAACATGTCAATGCCCCTTGGAAGAGCTGTGGAGTTCAGAGTGGTTTAACAAGACGGTTTTAATGCCCCTTAGAAGGGACGTGGAGTTCAGAGTGGTTTAACAAGACAGTTTTAATGCCCCTTGGAAGAGATGTGGAGGTCACAGTAGTTTAACAAGATGGTTTTAATGCCCCTTGGAAGAGACGTGGAGTTCAGAGTGGTTTAACAAGACAGTTTTAATGCCCCTTGGAAGAGTGGTGGAGGTTACAGTGGAATAAAAGACAATATCAATGCCCCGTGGAAGAGACGTGGAGGTCACAGTAGCTTAACAAGATGGTTTTAATGCCCCTTGGAAGAGTGGTGGAGGTCGCAGTGGAATAAAAAGACAATATCAATGCCCCTTGGAAGAGTGGTGGAGGTTACAGTGGAATAAAAAGACAATATCAACGCCCTGTGGAAGAGACGTGGAGGTCACAGTAGCTTAACAAGACGCTTTTAATGTCCCTTGGAAGAGTGGTGGAGGTCGCAGTGGAATAAAAAGACAATATTAACGACCCTTGGAAGAGACGTGGAGGTCACAGTAGCTTAACAAGACGATTTTAATGCCCCTTACAAGAGCCATGCAGTGCAGCATATTAAAAACATTATTCCCATTATTGGGGAGTGGGTCTCCCATAGTCTTTGCCTATGCCTTCCAAGCAAAAGCTGCCAAAAATTAGGAAGGGGGAACTTGCAATGTCCCTTACAAGAGCCATGCAGTACAGCATATTAAAAACATAATTCCCATTATTGGGGAGTGGGTCTCCCATAGTCTTTGCCTATGCCTTCCAAGCAAAAGCTGCCAAAAATTAGGACAGAGGAACTTGCAATGCTGGCAACATGGACCACGGTCACCCTGGTGGTATAGTGGTCGTGGAGGCTGAGGATAAGGAGAAGAGCAAAAAACAGCCGAAATGAGGAAGCGTATACCCATGTGTGGGTGTGAAGAGATGCATGGGAATACACCTCCCGAAATAACACAGTGGATTTGACTTTATGTTACTCTGCTGTCATTTGGTGGTGATGAGAAGTCTGGCCCAATCCAGCCCTTGTTCATTTTGATAAGGGTCAGCTTGTCAGCATTGTCAGTTGACAGGCGAGTGCCCTTATCAGTTATAATTCCCCCAGCGGCACTAAAAACACGCTCCGATAACACGCTAGCGGCAGGACAGGCCAGGAACTCCAAGGCATACAGAGTGAGTTCATTCCAAGTGTCCAGCTTGGATACCCAATAATTAAAAGGCACAGAGGAATCACGGAGGACGCTGGTACTCCCTCACCATCTTTTGAAACTTTCCACTCCTTGTGAGAGTACCCTGCGCCTCAGGGCCTGTAAGCTGGGCAGGTCTCAGAAAACTGTCCTAGAACATTGACAGTGTTCCCCTGCCTCTGCTGGATGGATTGGAGTTGCGTCTCTCTCGCCTGTATGCCTTAGTTGGGCAGCAAACTGTGACCTCTGCCGCTACCGTGTTCAGATGTGAATTTTTTTAATAGTTCTGCAGCAAGGGCCTTCTGGTACTGCCCCATTTTTGTAGACCTCTCCAACTCAGGAATAAGAGAGTGAAAGTTCTCCTTGTAGAGGGGGTCTAAAAGTGTCATCAACCAGTAATGACTGTCACCCAACATTTTGACAATGCGAGGGTCACGGTTAAGGCAGCGTAACATAAAGTCAACCATGGGTGCCAGACTGGTAACGGGCAAGACTTCCGTGTCCTCACCAAGATGACGACTGATAGTGTTGAGCGATCACTAAAATGCTCGGGTGCTCGAAGCTCGGGCCGAGCTTACTGTGATACTCGGGTGCTCGACCCGAGCAACGAGCCCAAGGTTAGTCTATGAGAGACCCGAGCATTTTTGCGGCAGCACCCCCGGCAGTCTGTAGAAAGCCTAAAAAGTGCCCAAAACGATAGTGACTGTGCTCAAAAGACATGGGGGCAGCATGGGGATCGCCCCTGGAAGCATTTATGACCCCCAGGTCACTGCTGTCAACAACGTGGTCAGAGGTATTAAGCCACTTTTGTGGGCTCACAATAAAACGTTCAAAAACGAAACTGAAACGGTTTTCCTGTGAAATATGTTAAGGAATTTCCTTTCCAGGGTAAAAACTTGTGTATAAGGTAAAATAAATAACCAAAAACAAAAATACTCCTCCACACCTTGGGCTATGTTCACAAGTAGCATTTTTCATGCGTTTTTGCACTTTTGTATTGCTTTCAACCGTGACAAATGCGTTCACCGGGAAATGTCATTTTAACATTTTACAACCTTATCTGGCCATGTGCTGTGTGACACATGCATACAGTGCTGAAAAGACAAGGGATCAGCATGGGGAAGACCCCTGGAAGCATCTCTGACCCCCAGGTCACTGTCTAAAAGTGTGCCCATCAGAAGTGATCCTTGCCGCATCAGAAGATGCAGACATGCAACTATCCCCGTGCAAGTCCTTGTCCCAGGGCAGTGTTCAATTGTACCTCACCCATTCCTTGCAATGCAAGTGAAAATATGCAGCCAACCACCCACCCACCCACCCGCAGGCTGCAATACCATACTGCTAGCTTTCACTTGAAATGGGGCCTTTTAGTTTGGAGGAGGCCGAAGCTGGCCACTACCTCATGGCCTCTTCGGCAGCGAGGTATCCATACTCTGTCCCCAGCCGCCCGGCGGACGAGTGTCCACGCTCGGTCCCCAGCCGCCAGGTGGCGGCCAGGTGTCCATACTCGGTCCCCAGCCGCCCTGATTTCTCCTGTCACCTTCCCCCACACTTTTCTTAGCCTGGCCTGCTTTAGGGCAGCATTGGACGAGCCCACCAGAGAACCAGACTCCTCCGGTGGGCCCTGGCTTCTCCATCAGGTGAGGAGCATGATGATGATGATAGAAGTTAGCATCTGCTTTGTTTTCTTGGAATGCAAGCGCATGTATGTAGTAGCGGCTAGGCCTGAGGTGGTCCGCGTTTTGGCGCATATCCTACCTCCTCCGAGGATTGCTGGATGTTTTCCTGCTACTATCCCAGTTCTATGACTCCCGTTAAAACAAAGCTTCAGGTGATAAATGATGGATGAGGTGGTGGCAAAGGAGAAAGAGCAGGAGGAACAGGGACCATTCACATCAATATCAGGCCAGTCAACCAGATATGTCTTGTAGGATATGTTTCTGTAACAAAAGGAGCGGTTCGGCTACACAGTTATAGGGCATACAGTGAGTGCAATGCCTACCAAAAATTTCAAGCCACTCCAATGCCCCTTGGAAATGACATGGAGGTCAGAGGGCGTTAACTAAACCTTTTTTTCGATTTATAGCAACTGGGTCTCCCGTGCACTGTTGGCCTAAGCAGTGAATGGAAGGCTTTCCAAAAATTATGAGGAACTGCAATGCCCCTTACAAGAGCCATGTGTGGCACCCCAGGGGTCTGGTCACCACAGTAATAGAGATATTACGTCGGAGAGCAAGTGGGAGGTTTCCTGGTCAAGATCCCTTAAACATGCAACATCCTCCTGCCCCAGTCCTGGGAGGGGAGAATTCTGCCCTTATAAACTGGATCTGGGGCGGGGTTGAGTGAGTCAGAGAACAGTCAGAGTCAGAGTGAGAGCAAGGGAAAGTAACAGCAAGGAGCTCTGTAGGAGCTAGGCGCTAAAGACCAGGGGCTGGAAGCTGAGCAGAGCTCGCCCTGGCAGAAGACAATAGGAACCGGACACAGGAGTCCGAAGCTGTGAGGACTTATATATCCAGCAGCAGAAACCAGCCGGCAGGGGATTTCAGGTCCTCTGGCCATAGAAGCCCGGAGGCTCAGTCACAAGCAAGGGACCAGCACCGCCGTCGTGGAGCGGAGGCTAACAGAAGGCCCCAAGTCACCAGCCATACGTGTGAGCACTACACGGTACACTCAGGGACGTGGGCTACTTCTACCCGCTTACAGCAAGCTAGCCAGGAAGTGTGCAGACAGAAGGGGAGGCCTACAACTCCACCTGGCCAGGGGAACTCCTGCTTGCTCACAGACTGACCAGGACTCTTATGCTAGCCAGTACTCCCGGGAGGGTCTACCTTATAATCATCAGTAAAGACCCTGAACTGCACTGCAAAGACTCTGAGTCGTTCCTGCTGCGCTCGTGCACCATCACCCCCATCATCCACACTCACTGCCCTGAGGCTATACTCCTCCCGAGGGGAGTTATCCCATTCTATGCTGCGCACACAACACCAGCCTCAGCGGTCTGCCTCGCAGCGGTGGTACTCCCTGACCGCAATCCACGGGTGGCACAGTCGGACAATTAACCTCAAAACCTAAGAAAGACTGCCACTGGTTTGACCAGCCTGAGCCACGGGACCGGGTCACCGCCACGGAGACTACAGACCCCAGAGACCCGGCACCGGGTATCCCACACACGTGTACACATGGCCCAGGGGGCGCGTCACATGCTGTACAGCATATTACAAACATAAGTCCCACTATTGGGGAGTGGGTGTCCCATAGTATTTGCTTATGCCTTGCAAGCAAAAGCTGCCAAAAATTAGGACGGAGCAACTTGCAATGCCCCTTACAAGAGCCATGCAGTACAGCATATTACAAACATAAGTCCCATTATTGGGGAGTGGGTCTCCCATAGTATTTGCTTATGCTTTCCCAGCAAAAGCTGCCAAAAATTAGGACGGAGCAACTTGCAATGCCCCTTACAAGAGCCATGCAGTACAGCATATTACAAACATAAGTCCCATTATTGGGGAGTGGGTGTCCCATAGTATTTGCTTATGCCTTGCAAGCTAAAGCTGCCAAAAATTAGGACGGAGCAACTTGCAATGCCCCTTACAAGAGCCATGCAGTACAGCATATTACAAACATAAGTCCCATTATTGGGGAGTGGGTCTCCCATAGTATTTGCTTATGCTTTCCCAGCAAAAGCTGCCAAAAATTAGGACGGAGCAACTTGCAATGAACCTTACAAGAGCCATGCAGTACAGCATATTACAAACATAAGTCCCATTATTGGGGAGTGGGTCTCCCATGGTATTTGCTTATGCTTTCCCAGCAAAAGCTGCCAAAAATTAGGACGGAGCAACTTGCAATGCCCCTTACAAGAGCCATGCAGTACAGCATATTACAAACATAAGTCCCATTATTGGGGAGTGGGTGTCCCATGGTATTTGCTTATGCTTTCCCAGCAAAGCTGCCAAAAATTAGGACGGAGCAACTTGCAATGCCCCTTACAAGAGCCATGCAGTACAGCATATTACAAACATAAGTCCCATTATTGGGGAGTGGGTCTCCCATAGTATTTGCTTATGCTTTCCCAGCAAAAGCTGCCAAAAATTAGGACGGAGCAACTTGCAATGCCCCTTACAAGAGCCATGCAGTACAGCATATTACAAACATAAGTCCCATTATTGGGGAGTGGGTGTCCCATGGTATTTGCTTATGCTTTCCCAGCAAAAGCTGCCAAAAATTAGGACGGAAGAACTTGCAATGCTGGCACCCTGGTGGTATAGTGGTGGTGGAGGCTGAGGATAAGGAGAAGAAGATTAAACAGCCGAAACGAGGAAGCGTATACCCATGTGTGGGTGTGAAGTGGTGCATGTGAATACACCTCCCGAAATAACACAGTGAATTTGACTTTATGTTACTCTGCTGTCATTTGGTGGTGATGAGAAGTCTGGCCCAATCCAGCCCTTGTTCATTTTGATAAGGGTCAGCTTATCAGCATTGTCAGTTGACAGGCGAGTGCGCTTATCAGTTATAATTCCCCCAGCGGCACTAAAAACATGCTCCGATAACACGCTAGCGGCAGGGCAGGCCAGGACCTCCAAGGTGTACAGAGCGAGTTCATTCCAAGTGTCCAGCTTGGATACCCAATAATTAAAAGGCACAGAGGAATCACGGAGGACGCTGGTGCGATCGGCAAGGTACTCCCTCACCATCTTTTGAAACTTTCCACTCCTTGTGAGAGTACCCCGCGCCTCAGGGCCTGTAAGTTGGGCGGGTGTCAGAAAACTGTCCCAGAACGTTGACAGTGTTCCCCTGCCTCTGCTGGATTGGAGTTGCATCTCTCTCGCCTGCACGCCTTGGTTGGGCAACGAACTGTGACCTCTGCCGCTAGCGTGTTCAGATGGGAATTTTTTTAAGAGTTCTGCAGCAAGGGCCTTCTGGTATTGCCCCATTTTTGTAGACCTCTCCACCTCAGGAATAAGAGAGTGAAAGTTCTCCTTGTAGCGGGGGTCTACAAGTGTCACCAACCAGTAATGACTATCACCCAACATTTTGACAACGCGAGGGTCACGGTTAAGGCAGCGTAACATAAAGTCAGCCATGCGTGCCAGACTGGTAACGGGCAAGATTTCCGTGTCCTCACCAAGAAGACGACTGACCATGCTCTCCTCCTCCTCCTCTTTCTCCTCCCCCCTGTCCTCAGGCCACCCACGCTGAACCGACGGTATGACACTTGTACAGGTACTACCGTCTACAACGCATGATAGCAGCTCCTGTTCTTCCTCCTCCTCCTCCTCCTCTCCCTCATTGTCCCCCAATGCACGTTGGGATGAGATGAGGCTGGGCTGTGTGTAATCGCCCGCTACGGCTTCTTGATCCATCTCATCATACTCTGGCTGCAATGCCTCCTCTTTAATTCTCTGCAGAGAGCGTTGCAAAAGACAGACAAGTGGGATGCTGACATTAATGATGGCGTCATCGCCACTCACCATCTTGGTGGCCTCCTCAAAGTTTGTCAGGATGGTACATATGTCAGACATCCAGGTCCACTCCTGAGGTCTTATGTGTTTAGTCTGACCTGAATATCGACGGCCTTGTTGCAGCTGGTACTCCACAACTGCTCTCTTCTGCTCACAAATCCTTTGCAACATGTGGAGGGTAGAGTTCCAACGTGTGGGGACATCACACACCAGTCGGTGTGCCGGAAGCTGCAAACGCTGCTGCAACACAGCAAGGGCGGCGGAAGCTGTAGCCGACTTGCAAAAATGAGCTGACAGGCGGCGTACTTTCTCGAGCAGATCTGGCAACTCGGGGTACGATTTAAGAAACCGCTGAACCACGAGGTTAAGCACATGAGCCAGGCATGGTACGTGTGTGATCTCACCTCGCCTCAGAGCCGCCACCAGGTTACGGCCATTGTCACACACGACCATGCCGGGATGTAGGTTCAGCGGTCTCAGCCACAGATCTGCCTGCTCTTTCACAGCTGTCCACAACTCACAAGCAGTGTGAGGTTTATCACCTAAGCTTATGAGTTTCAGCACAGCCTGTTGCCGCTTGGCGGAGGCAGTACTGCAATGCTTCCAGCTTGTAACTGATGTGGTGATATCTGAGATGGAGGCTGAATATGAGGAGGAGGAGGAGGATGCGCAGGAGCTGTACACTGTGGGGGCAACTCTGACTGACATAGGGCCCGCAATCCTCGGTGTGGGGAGGATGTGTTCCGTCCCAAGGTCCGACTGGGTCCCGGCTTCCACTATGTTTACCCAGTGTGCCGTCAGAGAGATGTATATATAGTTACATAGTTACATAGTTAGTAAAGCCGAATAAAGACTTGCGTCCATCAAGTTCGACCTGTTAGTTCTGTAATTGCTAAAGTTGATCCAGAGGAGGGCAAAAACCCCAAATGATTTAGCCAATCTTCACCTGAGGAAAAATTCCCTCCCGACTCTGAAACCAGCAGTCAGAATAAATCCCTGTATCAACCTACTATTTTATTCTATTTTTAAGTATATGCAGAAATCTGCCTGGTATCTAGAAAAGCATCCAGTCCCCGCTTGAACTGGTTTAGTGAATCCGACATTACCGTCTCCTCACTCAGTGAATTCCATATTCTCACTGCTCTTACCGTAAAGAACCCCTTCCTATGCTGGTGCTGAAACCTTTTCTCTTCCAGTCTTAGTGAGTGCCCTCTTGTTACCGTAATATCCCTCCTTTTGAACAAATCCCGGGCAAGGTCTCTATACTGTCCCCTAACATATTTGTACACATTTATTATGTCCCCCCTCAACCTTCTCTTTTCCAGGCTGAATAGTCCTAGTTTTGCCAACCTCTCTGGGTATTGCAGTCCCTCCATTCCCCTTATTAATTTTGTTGCCCTCCTTTGTACCTTTTCAAGCTCATTTATATCCTTTCTATATATTGGGGCCCATAACTGAGCACAGTATTCCAAGTGTGGTCTGACCAGTGCTTTGTACAGTGGAAGAACAATGTTCTCATCCTTTGCAGCTATACCTCTTCTGATACATCCCATTACCCTGTTTGCCCTTACAGCAGCGGCCTGACTTTGGGCACTCCAATTTAGTTTGCTATCAATCAAGATGCCCAAGTCCTTCTCCATCTCTGAATTCCCCAATGGTTTCCCATTCAGTGAGTACTGGTGACTTCCATTTTTCCTTCCCATATGTATGACCTTACATTTCTCCTCGTTAAACCTCATTTGCCATTTAATGCTCCACCTACCCAGCTTATCCAAATCCCTCTGTAGGTCTTCACTATCCTCTTTTGTATTAATTGTTTTACATAACTTTGTGTCATCTGCAAATATTGATATTTTACTATTTATCCCGTTGACTATGTCGTTAATAAAGATATTAAATAACATTGGGCCTAGTACAGACCCCTGTGGTACCCCACTAGTGACGCTTACCCAATCTGAGTATATTCCATATTCCAATCTGAGTATATTCCATGTACCGTCCCTGGCCACAAGCACTTGTCCACGTGTCCATTGTCAGGTGGACTCTCCCAGTAACTGCGTTGTTGAGGGCACGGCAGATGCTTTGGGACACGTGCTTGTGTAGTGCGGGGATGGCACACCAGGCAAAATAGTGTCGGCTGGGGACCGAATACCGAGGGACGGCCATCGCCATAAGATTGCGGAAGGATTCCGTCTCCACCAGCCTAAAAGGCAGCATTTCCAATGCAAGCAGGCGTGAAATGTGCGAATTTAGGACTGTGGCCTGTGGGGCGTTAGCTGCGAATTTCCGCTTTCGTTCAAAGGTCTGGGATATGGACAATTGAATGCTGCGGTGGGACATGGACGTGGACGTTGATGCTGTTTCTTGAGAAACTGCCATAACAAGTGAAGACTGAGAGGAGGGGGCATCTTTACATGCAGTATGGACAGGGGATTGCCTTGCACACACAACAGGGGGTTCTATTGCACGCACAACAGTGGAAGAAGCAGTGGTGACACCCGCTGACACTGGTCGTGGACCCTGGGTTTCGCCCCACAAAGTCGGGTGCTTTGCTGCCATGTGCCTGATCATGCTGGTGGTGGTCAGGCTGGTAGTTTTGTCACCCCTGCTGATGCTGGCATGGCAGGTGGAACATATGGCCTTTTTGGGGTTATCAGCAGAGTCTTTAAAAAAATTCCAGACTCTGGAAGACCTACCGCTTGTATTGGCAACGTCCCTCGTGTTGGTGTTACGGGGAACGGTTGCCTGCCTTCTGTATGCGGCCACCACACTGCTTCTTCCTGCCTGTTGGGGTACTCTGCCTCCCTCCCCCTGTGTGCTGCTGGCCTCACTCTGCATGTCCTCCTTCCACGTTGGGTCAGTTACTAGATCATCCACCACCTCCTCCTCTTCCACTTGCGCACCACGATCCTCCTCCTCACTTCCTGGCAATTGTGTCTCGTCATCGTCCACCTCTTGTGACAGATTGCCAACGTCGACTTCCTGTGGCCGTGGCTGTTCAAATATTTGGGCATTGCAACATGGGATCTCCTCTTCCACCACTTCAAGCGTATCAGGCGAGGGGCCCAAATATGGAAATGGACCAGTGAACAGCTCTTCAGAGTGTCCAAGTTTGGGATCACTTACTGTCTGACGACACTCGGCATGGTGGGAGGAAGGAGCATCAGGGTGAGGCGGAGTATGCGGTCGAGACTCACGGCTACTAAGAGTTGACCATGTGGAAGACAGACCGGAGGTGGTGGTGCAGAGGTGACTGGAAGTATTGTCTGCTATCCAATTAATAACCTGTTCACACTGATCAGTTCTCAATACTGGTGTTGTTCTGTGCTTCCCTAGTAATTCGGTCAAGAAGTGGGAGCGAGAAGATGTGGCTGTTGGTTGTGGCACATTTTCACCTTGGCCACGGCCCCGTCCTCTGCACGAACCATCACCAAAACGTCCACTTCCCCGTCCCTTGCCAC
The DNA here is from genome assembly GCF_046119375.1 of Phyllobates terribilis. Classification (NCBI taxonomy): domain Eukaryota; kingdom Metazoa; phylum Chordata; class Amphibia; order Anura; family Dendrobatidae; genus Phyllobates; species Phyllobates terribilis. The sequence continues at coordinate 191,369,490 of NW_027362772.1, read as the reverse complement.
GCGCATTTCCCATTGTAAATGAAGTAAAATAGCTTACACTTGCACTATCAATGGAAAAAGGGTAATAAAGAGTAGATTAGAACCGTGGAAGAGGAAAACCACAGTTATTGTTTACTGGGGTATACCACACTTTTTTAAATAGAGATATTTGTGGCTGAACAGTGAGCGACACATTCAAACTGCTTTTTTTTTAGATACCAAAGGCCCAAAACTGGATAGTACAGCGATTTGACCCGTGGAACTGCGAAACCACACTGGGATGTCGTTCCTACACAAGACTATTTTCAACAGATATATTTTGAGTCACAACAGTCAGGAGACACTACTGTTTTTCTTTACGGAAAAAACTAACAAAAGCTGAATAATAGAGATTTTTTACCGTGGGATGGCAAAACCACAGTTATTGTTTACTGGGGTATACCACACTTTTTTAAATAGAGATATTTGCGGCTGAACAGTGAGCGACACACTCAAACTGCTTTTTTTTTTAGATACCAAAGGCCCAAAACTGGATAGTATAGCGATTTGACCCGTGGAACTGCGAAACCACACTGGGATGTCGGGCCTACACAAGACTATTTTCAACAGATATATTTTTGTGTCACAACAGTCAGGAGACACTACTGTTTTTCTTTACGGAAAAAACTACCAAAACCTGAATAATAGAGATTTTTTACCGTGGGATGGCAAAACCACAGTTATTGTTTACTGGGGTATACCACACTTTTTTAAATAGAGATATTTGCGGCTGAACAGTGAGCGACACACTCAAACTGCTTTTTTTTTAGATACCAAAGGCCCAAAACTGGATAGTACAGCGATTTGACCTGTGGAACTGTGAAACCACACTGGGATGTCGGGCCTACACAAGACTATTTTCAACAGATATATTTTTGTGTCACAACAGTCAGGAGACACTACTGTTTTTCTTTATGGAAAAAACTACCAAAAGCTGAATAATAGAGATTTTTTACCGTGGGATGGCAAAACCACAGTTATTGTTTACTGGGGTATACCACACTTTTTTAAATAGAGATATTTGCGGCTGAACAGTGAGCGACACACTCAAACTGCTTTTTTTTTAGATACCAAAGGCCCAAAACTGGATAGTACAGCGATTTGACCCGTTGAACTGCGAAACCACACTGGGATGTCGGGCCTACACAAGACTATTTTCAACAGATATTTTTTTGTGTCACAACAGTCAGGAGACACTACTGTTTTTCTTTACGGAAAAAACTACCAAAAGCTGAATAATAGAGATTTTTTACCGTGGGATGGCAAAACCACAGTTATTGTTTACTGGGGTATACCACACTTTTTTAAATAGAGATATTTGCGGCTGAACAGTGAGCGACACACTCAAACTGCTTTTTTTTTTAGATACCAAAGGCCCAAAACTGGATAGTACAGCGATTTGACCCGTGGAACTGCGAAACCACACTGGGATGTCGGGCCTACACAAGACTATTTTCAACAGATATATTTTTGTGTCATAACAGTCAGGAGACACTACTGTTTTTCTTTACGGAAAAAACTACCAAAAGCTGAATAATAGAGATTTTTTACCGTGGGATGGCAAAACCAAAGTTATTGTTTACTGTGTTAGAACCTTGCTCTTAGGTTTTTTCCTTTGCTGGTCACATGACCTTGTTGGCCTATTTAATCCTGCTCCGCCCTTCTGGCTTTGCTGGACTTCATTGTATAACTACTTTCTAGCTAGCCTGTGCTCTGTATCTAACTCTGTTAGTTTGCTTGGTCTATGGACCTCAGTGTTCTATATATTTTGTTTGTTTGTCTGTTTGCTACTATTTCTGTTAGGAGGTGTCCCATTTTCCTCCCAGTCCTTAGTACTTGTAGGGATTCCTTCCCCACATCTATAGGTCTCCGTACAGACTAGCTTAGGACTTTAGCAGGTCTGATCGCAGGATCAGGTCCCCTGTTACATCGTAGGGATAAAGCTGAGTTCTATCGTAGGGACAGATCTCCTCTCTTTCCTTAGCTCTGGTAGCAGAACATAACAGTAAGTCCAGCCTGCAAATTCTCTAAGGAAAGATTTTTCTGTTCCATCATGGTGTCGGTTCAGGATTTGGCTCATCGCCTGCAGGGACTCTCTCTGGAGGTGGCCGAGCTCCGTCAGCACGTGAGTAACTGTCCTGGAGCACATTTCTTGGAGCCTAAGGTATGTTTGCCGGATTTATTTTTTGGTGAGCACCGAGAATTTTTTTCATTTAAAAATGCTTGCTTATTGTATTTTCGTTTGAGACCCAAGTCCTCTGGGGATGAATCCCAGCGCATAGGGTTCATAATGTCACTTTTGCGCAAAGAGCCTCAGGAGTGGGCCTTTTCTTTGCAACCTAGTGATACATGCTTCAGATCAGTGGATAGTTTTTTTTCTGCTTTGGGGCTATTATATGATGATCTTGACCGTGTCGCTTCAGCTGAGACTGAGTTAAGACGTTTGAGACAGGGATCAGGTAATGTGGAAAAATATTGTACTCATTTCCGTCGTTGGTCTACTCAAACAGGGTGGAACGATTCTGCTCTGAAAAGTCTATTTCTTGCTGGGCTCAATGAAAGGGTTAAAGACCTGCTAATTGCTTATCCTACACCTGAAGATTTGCAACAGGCTATGCAATTAGCTATACGGGTGGATAGGAGACTGCGTGCAAAGGTTAATGAGAGCAAATCCTCTGCTATGTCAGTTTCTGGTTATGAGAATGTGTGTACTAACAGTGGTGAACCGATGGAGATTGGATCGGTGGCACCTCGCTCTAAAGAAAAAGACCGTAGATTTTTTGAAGGCTTGTGTTTCTATTGCGGAAAATCTGGTCATTTGATTAAAGGCTGTGAGCTTCGTATGAAGAAAGAAAAAAGAATGGTCAGTCATGCCCGTATTGCCTGTTTAAATTCCAAGGGTGTATTTTTAGCTGCTTCCACGATTGCTCAGGAAAAATTAATGGAATTTCGGGTGTTTGTCGATTGTGGGTCTACTCTGAATGTAATTGATGGGGGATTATTGGAAAGACTCAATTTAAAACCCGAACCTTTATCATCCCCCATTGCTGTGGTTTCTGTGGAAGAAATTCTGTGGTTCCCTTTGAAGAATATTACTCTCAAGGTCTGTGAATTTCCTCTCACTATTAATGGTGTTCACCATGAGAAATTGGATTTGGTAGTTTTGAATAACTTGCCTTCTCCAGTAATATTGGGATTGCCCTGGTTAAAATTTCACAATCCTGTACTGGATTGGTCTACCAGTGAAATTAAATCCTGGAGCCATAAATGTTATGACAAGTGTTGTAACGGGCGTATTGCAGCTTTGGATAGGGGAGAATTGCCTGTTCCTATTCAGGATTTTTGGAGAGTTTTTTCTGAGAAGGAATCGCAGGTTTTGCCTCCCCATAGAGACTATGATTGTTCTATTGAATTTGTCCCTGGAGCGACTCTTCCTAAAAGTCGTTTATTTAACCTTACTATTCCTGAGAGGAAGGCTTTGGAGGAATACATACAGACAAGTTTGGCCGCCGGTCACATTAGGCCTTCTAAGTCTCCTGTGGCGGTTGGATTTTTTTTTGTAAAAAAAAAGAACGGCGGTTTACGTCCTTGTCTGGATTTTCGTGAGATTAACAAAATTACTGTACGCAATCCTTACCCACTGCCATTGATTCCTGATTTATTTAACCAGTTAATGGGGGCCAAATGGTTCTGTAAAATTGACCTTAAGGGGGCATACAATCTGTTGCGCATGAAGGAGGGTGACGAATGGAAGACTGCTTTTAACACTCCTGTGGGTCATTTTGAGAATCTGGTTATGCCTTTTGGTCTTACTAATGCTCCTGCATTTTTTCAGAATCTTATTAATGACATCCTTAGACCTTTGATCGGCAAAAATGTGGTTGTGTATTTGGATGACATTTTGATTTATTCGCCGGATCTGGAGTCTCATTGGCGGAGCGTACGTGAGGTATTACAGTTGTTAATGGACAATTCGCTTTTTGCTAAGCTGGAGAAATGTGAGTTCGCTGTACAGAGAATTAGTTTTTTGGGTTACATTATCTCCAGCGAAGATTTTGAGATGGACCCGGTTAAAGTTCAAGCTGTACAGGAATGGCCTAGGCCTATTGGTTTGAAATCGATACAGAGGTTTTTAGGTTTCGCCAATTATTACAGAAAATTCATAAAAAATTTTTCTAGTATTGTCAAACCTCTGACCGATCTCACCAGGAAAGGTGCTGATGCGGTTCAGTGGTCTTCTGAGGCTATTGAAGCTTTTGTGTATCTCAAGGAGAGGTTCACCTCTGCTCCCATCCTTATGCAGCCTGATGTGACTAAGCCGTTTTTGGTTGAGGTTGATGCTTCCTCTGTGGGGGTTGGCGCAGTATTGTCTCAGGATAACGGGGATGGATTACATCCCTGTGCCTTTTTTTCAAAAAAATTTTCGGAGACTGAACTGAATTACGATATTGGTAATCGGGAATTATTGGCTATTAAACTCGCATTTGAACACTGGCGCCACTTCTTGGAAGGTGCGGAATTTCCCGTTCAGGTTCTTACGGATCATAAAAATCTGATATATCTTGATGCTGCCAAGCGCCTGAATGCCCGTCAGGCTAGGTGGGCACTGTTTTTCTCGCGGTTTAATTTCTCCGTTACTTACATCCCTGGTACTAAGAATGTTAAGGCGGATGCCTTGTCTCGCAGTTTTTCTCCCATAGTCGGTGCTGAGAAAGAGGAGAACATTTTACAAGAAGGTGTTGTGATAGCTGCTTTGGACTCCATTTTGGAAGATGAGATTCTTAAAGCACAGGAGAATGCCCCATCTAACACTCCTCATGGGAGGTTGTTTGTGCCTGGGACCTTTAGGAGAGATTTGTTTGTTGAGTGTCACGAATCTCGGTTGGCAGGTCATCCCGGAATCTCTGAGACCAAGAGACTGGTGGGTCACAGTTTTTGGTGGCCTGGATGGCAGAAGGAAGTCATTAAGTGGGTGCGTCAATGTACTATATGTGCTAGATCTAAGTCCTCACATACTCCTGCTGCGGGGTTGCTTTGTCCTTTGGAGGTTCCCAGTGCTCCTTGGACACATTTGGCTATGGACTTTATAACTGACCTTCCCCCCTCTGAGGGTTTTACTGTCATCTGGGTGGTCGTGGACCGTTTTAGCAAGATGTGTCACTTGGTTCCCTTCGTCAAACTGCCCTGTGCTAAAACTCTCGCTAAGGCCTTTGTCAAGGAAATTGTCAGACTTCATGGCGTTCCTACTGACATTGTTTCTGATAGGGGTCCTCAGTTCGTGGCTCGTTTTTGGCGTGCCTTTTGTGACAGGTTGGGAGTTCATTTATCGTTCTCATCCGGATATCATCCTGAATCTAATGGCCAGACAGAAAGGAAAAACCAGGATGTTGAGCAGTTCTTGCGTTGTTTTGTGGCAGACAATCAAGAGGGGTGGTCTGAGTTTCTGCCACTTGCTGAATTTGCTCTGAACAATCATACATCTTCTTCTGCTGGTTGTTCGCCTTTTTTTGTTGTTCTGGGAGACATCCGTCGTTTGGGTCGTTCTCCAAGTTGGGATCTGCCGTGCCTGAGGAGGAGAATTTTTCCGGTGATTTGGAGAGAGTTTGGACGGATGTGCGTGGTAATCTTCAGGAGGCCAACAGAAAATCTAAAGACTACTTTGATAGGAAATGACAGGAGGTTTTGTTCGCTGTTGGTGACATGGTTTGGTTGTCCTCTAGGAATCTGCGGTTGAGGATTCCTTCTAAGAAATTGGGTCCCAAGTTTGTAGGGCCCTTTAAGGTGCTTCAGGTTGTCAACCAATCTGCTGTTAGGTTGGAGGTTCCTACCTCCTGGAGAATTAATCCGGTATTTCATGTCTCTCTGTTAAAAAAAGCTGTTGTGTCGGATGGTGACGCCTCTGCCTCTGTTCCTCCGGTGGTGGAGGACGGGGAATATGAAATTTCTCGCATCCTTAACTCTAGACGGTATAGAGGTAGTTTGCAGTATCTTGTGGCCTGGAAAGGTTTCGGACCCGAGGATAACTCTTGGGTGAGGTCAGATGATGTTTCCGCGTCCAGACTTATCAGAGCGTTTCACAGGAGATTTCCTGATAAGCCTGGTCCTAGGGGATCCGGAGGATCCTCTTAGAAGGGGGGGTACTGTTAGAACCTTGCTCTTAGGTTTTTTCCTTTGCTGGTCACATGACCTTGTTGGCCTATTTAATCCTGCTCCGCCCTTCTGGCTTTGCTGGACTTCATTGTATAACTACTTTCTAGCTAGCCTGTGCTCTGTATCTAACTCTGTTAGTTTGCTTGGTCTACGGACCTCAGTGTTCTATATATTTTGTTTGTTTGTCTGTTTGCTACTATTTCTGTTAGGAGGTGTCCCATTTTCCTCCCAGTCCTTAGTACTTGTAGGGATTCCTTCCCCACATCTATAGGTCTCCGTACAGACTAGCTTAGGACTTTAGCAGGTCTGATCGCAGGATCAGGTCCCCTGTTACATCGTAGGGATAAAGCTGAGTTCTATCGTAGGGACAGATCTCCTCTCTTTCCTTAGCTTTGGTAGCAGAACATAACATACTGGGGTATCCCACACTTTTTTAAATAGAGATATTTGCGGCTGAACAGTGAGCGACACACTCAAACTGCTTTTTTTTTTAGATACCAAAGGCCCAAAACTGGATAGTACAGCGATTTGACCCGTTGAACTGCGAAACCACACTGGGATGTCGGGCCTACACAAGACTATTTTCAACAGATATATTTTTGTGTCACAACAGTCAGGAGACACTACTGTTTTTCTTTATGGAAAAAACTACCAAAAGCTGAATAATAGAGATTTTTTACCGTGGGATGGCAAAACCACAGTTATTGTTTACTGGGGTATACCACACTTTTTTAAATAGAGATATTTGCGGCTGAACAGTGAGCGACACACTCAAACTGCTTTTTTTTTAGATACCAAAGGCCCAAAACTGGATAGTACAGCGATTTGACCCGTGGAACTGCGAAACCACACTGGGATGTCGGGCCTACACAAGACTATTTTCAACAGATATATTTTTGTGTCACAACAGTCAGGAGACACTACTGTTTTTCTTTACGGAAAAAACTACCAAAACCTGAATAATAGAGATTTTTTACCATGTGATGGCAAAACCACAGTTATTGTTTACTGGGGTATACCACACTTTTTTAAATAGAGATATTTGCGGCTGAACAGTGAGCGACACACTCAAACTGCTTTTTTTTTTAGATACCAAAGGCCAAAAACTGGATAGTACAGCGATTTGACCCGTGGAACTGCGAAACCACACTGGGATGTCGGGCCTACACAAGACTATTTTCAACAGATATATTTTTGTGTCACAACAGTCAGGAGACACTACTGTTTTTCTTTACGGAAAAAACTACCAAAAGCTGAATAATAGAGATTTTTTACCGTGGGATGGCAAAACCACAGTTATTGTTTACTGGGGTATACCACACTTTTTTAAATAGAGATATTTGCGGCTGAACAGTGAGCGACACACTCAAACTGCTTTTTTTTTAGATACCAAAGGCCCAAAACTGGATAGTACAGCGATTTGACCCGTTGAACTGCGAAACCACACTGGGATGTCGGGCCTACACAAGACTATTTTCAACAGATATATTTTGAGTCACAACAGTCAGGAGACACTACTGTTTTTCTTTATGGAAAAAACTACCAAAAGCTGAATAATAGAGATTTTTTACCGTGGGATGGCAAAACCACAGTTATTGTTTACTGGGGTATACCACACTTTTTTAAATAGAGATATTTGCGGCTGAACAGTGAGCGACACACTCAAACTGCTTTTTTTTTAGATACCAAAGGCCCAAAACTGGATAGTACAGCGATTTGACCCGTGGAACTGCGAAACCACACTGGGATGTCGGGCCTACCCAAGACTATTTTCAACAGATATATTTTTGTGTCACAACAGTCAGGAGACACTACTGTTTTTCTTTACGGAAAAAACTACCAAAACCTGAATAATAGAGATTTTTTACCGTGGGATGGCAAAACCACAGTTATTGTTTACTGGGGTATACCACACTTTTTTAAATAGAGATATTTGCGGCTGAACAGTGAGCGACACACTCAAACTGTTTTTTTTTTTAGATACAAATGGCCCAAAATGGATAATACAGAGGTTTGAACCGTGGAAGTGCAAAACAACACTTCTGTTTCTCTAGCCTACACCAGACTATTTTCAACAGTTATATTTGTGTCTGAAAAATCAGAGACACGCTTTTTTTTTGGGGAGGGGAGGGGGGACACACCAAAAGGTTAATAAGATGGGTATTTGTACAGTGTGAAGGAGGAAAAAAAAAGGAGGATTTAGATGGAAAAAAAAGGATTTTTCCTGGCCCCCGACACCTGGTGCTAAGTCCAGCAATTTGAGCAACAGGAGCACACAGGACTGTAATGCAGCGTTTGCTGGTATAACCACTGTGTCTCCTATACAGCCTGCCTGCCTGGTATCTGGGATGGATATTAGTCCTGAAAAGGACTGTTTGTTTGTTCTGGCAGCCTTTACAGACCCTACACTAACTATTTCGCAGTTTATATCTCTCCCTAAATCAGCAGCGCTGTCCCTACACTGTCTAATCCGGAGCGACTGTGTCCAAAATTGCGGCGCCCGGTTTTAAATACTCGAGGTGACGCTGTGCAGCCAGCCAATCACTGTAATGCCCACAACCAACATGGCTGCAGCATTACAGTGACTGGCTGGCAATCCCTGCATGTTCATTGGCTCTGTAAAGAGCGCCAAACATGCACGGCGGAGACCCGAGCTCCCGCCCGAGTAACCCGGAAATGCTCGGTGCTCGCCGAACATCCCGAGTAGCGTGATGCTTGGGCGAGTACCGAGCAGTGTCGAGCATGTTCGCTCAACACTAGATACCACCTATTTTGTGAAGTGTACCAGTCCCCCCAGCAGCAAAACAACCCCACAACATGATGCTGCCACCCCTGTGTTTCACAGTTGGAATGGTGTTCTTAGGCTTCCAAGTTTCTTTCTTTTTCCTCGAAATGTAATAATGGTCATTATGTCAAAAAAGTTCGATTTTTTGGAGACAACACATGTCTCCAAAAATTAAGGTCTCTGTTCCTGTGTGCATTTGCAAACATTAATCTGGCTTTTTAATGTTTGTTTTGGAGTAATGGCTTCTTCCTGCAGAGTGGCATTTCAGCCCATGTTGATACAGTATTTGTTTCACTGTGGATATTGTAGAACGAACTGTGAGGAAAACAATGGCCTGGGACGGGTATATTGATAATGTATTTACAAAATGGGGAGAACCCCAAAAGAGACCCCTCTCTAACAAGCCATAAAACTATGCTTTTAGTTCATATTTGATTGAAAACGCCTATGGGTCCCTAATCTGCCTTTAGTATTTTATAGTGGTATTCGTATTTCTACACATACTTAGTGTCACCCGGGTGCCTTCAATCAAATGGCAGAATAGGACAAACTGTACTCTTAGCACAAGCCCCCCAACATGTTTCACAACATGTGTGGCGTCATCAGGGGATGGGACACTGGCAAAAACACTGCCACTATAAAATACTAAAGGCAGATTAGGGACAAAGTTTTTTATATACCCCTAGGTGTTTTAATCATATATGAAATAAAAGCTAAGTTTTATGGCTTGCTAGAGAGGGGTCTCTTTTGGGGTTCTCCTCATTTTGTAAATACTGTGGATATTGACACAATCTTACCAGCTTCCGCCATCATCTTCACAAGGTCTTTTGCTTTTGTCCTTGGGTTGATATGCACAAGTTGGACCAAAGCACGTTCATCTCTGGGACACAGAACCCGTCTCCTTCCTGAGCGGTATGATGGCTGGACATTCCCATCTTGTTTGTACTTGCATATAATTGTTTGTACAGATGAACGAGGCACCTTCAGGTATCTTGAAATTGTACACAAGTATGAACCAGGTTTGTGCAAGTCCACAATTCTCTTCCTGATATCTTGACTGATTTCTTTAGACTTTCCCATAATGCTACACAAAGAAGCAGTGTGTTTCAGGTGTGCATTAAAATACACAAACAGGTGTGTCTCTAATTAACTCAGATGTTGCCAAAAAACCTATCAGAAGCTTCCAAACACATGATATCATATGGGCAGTCCAGAATTGTTTGTTTTGGTACCACCTGATGAAGATAGTTTGGCTATCGAAATGCGTTGCGGAGAGGGCTTATTAAATGGTTTTAGCCCTAATTCTGATTCCTAGTGATTAATCCAGCGCTCCATAGACCGCTCTTGCTCTCCTTATTAGTGTTGAGCCACCCCCGTAGTGTTCGAGTTCGGTTCGGTTCGTCGAACACCCGTGTGTTCGCCGAACTGTTCGTCGAACTGTTCGTCGAACACCTTCGAACACCGTTAAAACCAATGGCAGGCAAACAAAAACACATAGAAACACATAGAAAACACCTTCAAAGGTGTCCAAAAGCTGACAAACTGCTCAGAAGACACAACTAACACATGGAAAAGTGACAAGTACATATAGTCATGCGAAAAGAAAAGAGGTGGAGGAGTAAAAGGAGGGGGAGACACAGATATAGGCATGTCATGCCCTTCTAAAATCCAAAAAGTGAGAAGCCGACACGTTCAGTCCGCTCCTGCCCGTGCCACCTCCGTGTCGCCGGGTTTGTGCCAGAGCCGCGGTGAACCCTGATGGCCAGCCCCCCTCTCCCAATACTGGTGCCTGTCCGCTGGTGGGTCGAGCGAGCCCCCCTGTGGTGGAGGCAGCTCTAAGCTTTTTAATTTAAATTGTCTCTCTAATTTGAATAAATACACTTTAAATCCATTTACAAGGATCTATTGGAGGGCAAGTCTCATGCCAGCAGCCGCGTAATTCCAGCTCCAGTAGCGTCCACTAAAGCTGCTGCAGTTAAAAAGCTTTTATAAGGATCGAGCTCGGCTGTCCACCGCAAGGCATCCTACTGCCAGTCCGAGCCCCTATGCCTTGGGGTGCCTCCTGATGCTCTTCACTGAGTATCCCGTGGTCCCGAAGCATTTCCTTTGAAAAAATGAAGTGTCCAAACTACAGGTGGTGTAGCTTGCTTAACAGCCGGGATAATCCGCTGACTAGCAGACCCTGCTACTAGGCACAAAGTATTTCCTGGGCTAGATGCAGTTAAAAATTTGTAATTAGATACTCTCGTTGGATGCTGAGAAAGCATTCCATAGAGTCTCCTGGCACGCCATATATGATTCTCTTAAAAAGCTTGGGGTAGGGGTCTAGGGGACCCTTTTATAGCCAAAATCACGGCCCTGTATCGCAATACGTCACCTAGGCTGAAGATAAATGGAACTGTAGCACCCTGAGGGCTCGGTTGCTACAGAGGTATTGCACCTCACCCAGAGGTGTGATATCTCACTCTCAGGTAAGGATGTAGTGTGGATCAGGACCCGACACCTGCATACATTACACCACATTGCCGTGGGGCAGGGCGACCAATATGCCCCTGAGATGGGCACGACAGTCCCTGTCCCTGGCTGGAGTGGGGGGAGGGAACACTGAGGAAGGGGAACCCTGTAGTGCAGGAGCAGGGAGGAAGCAGTTCCTGGGTGCATTGAGAAGGGAGTATAAAAGGTGGGCACCATCTTAGTTCAGTGCAGAGAAGTCTGAGCAGAAGTGGCAGGGAGCAGGGGCTCTGCATGAGCTCTGCTCCGGAGGCGGGCCTAGTAACAGAGGCCCAGGCCTGGAAGAGGGAGAAGGAAGGAAGAGGAGCGGAGAAGGCTCCAGGATCGAGGAACGAAGGGATCTCAGGGGTGCGGACGGGCGAGTCGCCACCGCACGCCCGAATCCACCTGCGTGGAGGGGTCAGGCCAAAGGGGGAGACCAGTCCCCGAAACTAGTGGAGGCAGGAAACGACCCTCAGCTAGAAACAGGAGGCTGTGACATTTTATGTGGCGCAGCCCCTCGCTACACCCGCTAGGAAGGCACCACATAGGGTCAGGGAAACTGGCGCCAAGTTTACCAAGAGGAGGCCCGAGGCAGCCGGACAGAAGGGTTGGTAAGAAAGGCCAGACAAAGGACACACAAAGGGGGTCCTGTGAAGCACTCCAAAGTTATCTGGGAGTTGTCTGAGCCCCTCACCTGGTGAGCACAGTACGACGTGGGCAGCCGTTACCTGCAGACGTGGTCTGGATAATAAGAACAGTGAGTAAAGGCCCTGGACTGCATCACTGACTCCGTGTCATTACTGCTGCTGCCCTGCACCATCACCTCCATCCTCCGCATACACTGCCCTGAGGCTATACTCCTCCCGTGGGGAGTTATGCTACGCTCTGCTGCACCCACAACACCAGCCTCAGCGGTCTGCCCTGGAGCGGCGGTTCACTCTGACCGCAGTCCACGGGTGGCGTAGTCGGACATTTAAACATCAAAACCACATAAATAGTTCCGCCACTGGTTTGACCGCCCTGAGCCACGGAACCGGGTCGCCGCCACGGAGACTACAACCACCAGCATCCACCAAAAAGGGTCCGGCTCCGGGTGTCCCAAGGCCCAGGGGGCGCGTCAGAACATTTTTATCACCTTTCACAATCACCAATGGGACAAGGCAGGGATGTTCTCTGTCCCCTCTCTTATACATCCTAGTGACGGAGCACCTGCTCTCATCAATTCGCCATAACCCCAATATTAGGTGGATTGAGGTGGGAGGCACCGAGTACAAGTGCTCTCTATTTGCTGATGATGTCCTAGTATATATCACTCAATCACATATATCCATCCATGCTGTTATGGCTGAAATAGATCACTTTGTTACATGGTCAAATTTTAAAATCAATGCAGCGAAGTCTGAGGCCCTCGATGTCTCCCTCCCCAAATCCATATAGGATTCCATCCAGTCCAACTTTCCCTTTGCCTGGCCCTCACAGGGTATCAAATACTTAGGAATTCCTATTCATAGAGACCTCTCCCATCTATGTTATCTTAATTTTGGGCCCTTTATTGAACAACTCCATACAGACCACGGTTGGCAAGTTAGAACTGTAAGATTCACTACGTGAACCACTGGTGTTTTGTGGAAAAGCACATGTACACTGTGTTCCAAATTATTATGCAAAAAGTGTTTAGGAGTGATAAGGGAAGAATTTGTTTGTTTGCCAGTTAAACTCATTGATGGTGATGTGTGTCAGGGCTCTTTATATCACTGTAAGCAATTGCAGACACCTGTGCTAATTAGTTTGGCAGGTGTGTCCAATGAAAGGCAAGACTACTTAAGAAGGCTGTCTCACATTATTAAGCAGCCTACATTTTCTGCCAAAATGGGTAAGAAAAAGGATGTGTCGGCTGCTGAGAAGCAACAAATTGTGGAGTGTTTAGGTCAAGGCATGACTACAATCAACATTGTGCGATGATCAGGATGAAGTGTCTTGGCAATCAAGAAGTATGTAGCTGATTCACAGTACACACGTGTGCGTGCTGATAAGGGCAAATTGAGGACTCTTTCCTACAGGCAATTACGTCAGGTTGAAAGAGCAGCGGCAAAAAAGCCTTGTCATAGCAGCAGACAAGTTTTTGAAGCTGCTTGTGCCTCCAACGTCCCCCGAACAACAAGATGCAGGGTCCTTCAGAGGTTTGCAGCTGTGCATACGCCATCCTGTCGACCTCTTCTATCCACTTCACACAAGCAGAAACGGCTCCAGTGGGCCAAACATTACATGAAGACTGATTTCAAAACTGTTTTGTTCACGGATGAGTGCCGTGCAGCGCTCGATGGTCCAGATGGATGGAGTGGAGGATGGCTGGTTGATGGACACCCCACACAAACACGGCTACAGCGCCAACAAGGAGGAGGTGGAGTAATGTTTTGGGCTGGAATCATGGGGAGAGAGATTGTCGGCCCCTTTAGGATCCCTGAAGGCACTAAAGATGAACTCCATAATGTATGTGGATTTTCTCAAACAGCACTTCCTGCCATGGTTCAAGAAGAAGAACCGTGTATTTCACAGCAAGATCATTTTTCTGCATGATAATGCACCATCTCATGCTGCACATAAAACATCTGCATCTCTGGCTGATATGGGCATAAAAGGGGACAAACTTATGGTGTGACCCCCAATGCTCCCCTGACCTCTACCCCATTCAGAACCTTTGGAGCATCATTAAAAGGAGTGTCTATGATGGCGGGAGGCAGTTCACATCTAAGCAACAGCTCTGGGAGGGTATTCTGTCCTCATGCAAAACAATTGAAGCAGAAACCATCCAAAACCTGACAAATTCAATGGACGAGAGAGTTCAGAAGCTCCTTTCGAACAAGGGGTCCTATGTGAAAATGTAACATCACCTAGAATAAAGTTTTGAGTTGAAAACTGTTTGATTTCAGTTTCTAACAACCTGCTAATGCTTATAATTTCAAAAATGACCATTTTTTTGGTCTTTATTAAAATGAAAAGGTTAATCGAAAAGTTTGGGGGATCTAAGAGTGTGGCAACCCAGTAGTCATGATTACTTCGAATTCTGACAATATGAGGGTCATGCTGCAGGTAGTGCAGCAAGAAGGCACTTATGTGTCTTGCGCATCTCGGAGCCCCAAAATTATTTTCCGGGCTAGATGAAGCTAAAAATTATTATTAATTTTAAATCTGGTGAAGCTTTAGTATAGATGGCCTAATAGGATCAGTGCTGCACACTGCTACAAAGCCCAAATTATTTTCCAGTCAAGATACAGATAAACATGATTAGTAATTTGAAAGCTTAAAACGGTTGGTAGGGTGATTTTAACCAATCATCAAGCTTTTACTCTCCCCAGGATGACACAAGGGTAGAAAAGTCGTTTCGGATCCATGATTTGTTCATCTTTATGAACGTGAGTCTGTCTACATTATCAGTGGAGAGCCGCGTGCGCTTATCTGTCAGCACACCACCAGCAGTGCTGAACACACGTTCAGACAGAACGCTGGCTGCGGGGCATGACAAGATCTCCAAGGCGTAAGTGGCTAGCTCCGGCCATTTATCCAGATTGGAAGCCCAAAAAGAGCAAGGGTCCAGTGACACAGTCGTGGCTTCAATGTTTACTTGGAGATACTCCTGTACCATCGTCTCTAGGCGTTGACTATGTGTCAGACTTCTTGTCTCCTGTGGCCTTGCAAAGGATGGGCTAAAAAAGTGGTGAAATGATTCCGCAAAATTGATGTTACCAGCAGATACTGTGGTTCTGTTACGGTTTGAGTGCTGAACACTTGACGGTCCCACGGTTGGCAAGTTGGAACTGTGAGATTCACTACGTGCACCACTGGTATTTTGTGGAAAAGCACATGTAAGATTCTGCAACAGTCTCTGCTGATACTCCTGCATGCGTGCATCCCTTTCTATGGCAGGAATAATTTCTGCAAATTTACTTTTGTACCGGGGATCTAACAGTGTGGCAACCCAGTAGTCAGGATTATTTCTAATTCTCACAATTCGAGGGTCATGTTGCAGGTAGTGCAGCAAGAAGGCACTCATGTGTGTTGCGCATCCAGGAGCACCAAGTCCCTGTTGTGTTGGTGGTGAGGTAACAATCATGCTTCCTTCCTCTGTCCTCTCCCCCCAACCTCGCACAACAGAAATGTGATCAAGGTCTCCCTCATCTGATGAGTCTTCCATCAGTTCGTCCTCCACTTCTTCCTGGGCTCCTGCACCTTCCTCACTAGTTTGGCTGCTACCATGCGCCCTGGTAAAACCATCTCCCCCACCCTCACATGCCTGCCGCCTTGGTGCTGCCGACCGTCTGGACCTTGCAGATGTTAGCCCTTCCGCATACAACTCCTCCTCCTCTACTTCCTCCACCTCCTCTTGTGCCACCACCTGACTCCGAATTCTGTTTAACATGTGCTCCAGCATGTAAATCACCGGAATAGTCATGCTGATAATGGCATCGTCAGCACTAAACATCTTCGTCGCCATTTCAAAACTGTGCAGAAGGGTGCATAGGTCCCTGATCTGAGACCACTCCTCCAGCGTGATTTGCCCCACCTCTGGATCTCGTTGGCCCAGGCTATATGTCAGAACGTATTGCACCAGGGCTTGTCGGTGCTGCCACAGTCGCTGCAACATGTGCAGAGTTGAATTCCACCGGGTAGGCACATCGCATTTTAGCCGGTGAAGTGGCAGGCCCAACGACTTCTGTAGAGATGTAAGTCGCTGAGCTGCGGGATGCGAACGGCGAAAATGAGCACACAGCGACCGTGCCCTCTGCAGAAGGCCATCTAGTCTGGGATAGTGGGCTAAAAATTGCTGGACAACCAGGTTCAACACGTGAGCCATACAAAGCACGTGTGTGACATTGCCCCGGCGAAGGGCCGCACCCAGGTTTGCAGCATTGTCGCACACGGCCTTCCCTGGTTTCAGGTCCAGTGGAGACAACCATTCATGAAATTGGTTCTCCAGAGCTGACCACAACTCCTCAGCTGTGTGACTCACATTTCCCAGACATTTCAATGTAAAAACCGCCTGATGACGTTGAGCCCTACTGCCAGCATAGTAAGGAGGTGTGCAGGATCCCTTCTGCGCAGTTAGAAAGCTTGTGGCATGACCAGACAGGCTTTGGGTGCAGGTGGAAGACAGAGAGGAGGTTGAGGAGGCAGAAGCAGTGGAGGAACTTTGACATAAAGAGGATTGACGCACAACTCGTGGGGACAGCAAGACTTGGACAGCAGCCCCTTGTCCTGCTGTCACCATAGTTACCCAGTGCCCAGTCAGCGACATGTAACGCCCCTGTCCATGCCTACTCGTCCAAGTGTCTGTGGTGAAATGCACCCTGTCACACACAGAGTTTCTCAAAGAAGCGGTGATGTGTGCGACATGCTGGTGGAGCGCAGGCACACCTTTCTTTGAGAAGTAGTGCCGACTGGGCATCTGGTACTGGGGCACTGCGACGGACATAAGGTCTCGAAAATCCTCTGTGTCCACCAGGCGGAAAGGCAGCATTTCTGTAGCCAAGAACTTGCAGATGGTGAAATTCAACCTCTTAGCTTTCTCATGGCTAGGAGGAAATGGTCTTTTACTTGTCCACATCTGAGGGACCGAGGGCTGGCTATTGTGCTTAGATGGGGTTGATAAGGGTGTCCCCGGCAAACTGCCGGTCTGTGAGGAAGATGCAGGCGGACATGTTAGGTTGCCTTGATCCAAAGGTGGTGCTATCGATGTCGGACAGCGCTCAACACCAGCTGGTGTTACCACCTCCAAAGAAAATGATGACCTGCCAATCACGCTGGCTGTTGCGGGTAGTGTTGAGCCACCCCCGTAGTGTTCGAGTTCGGTTCGGTTCGTCGAACACCCGTGTGTTCGCCGAACTGTTCGTCGAACTTTTCGTCGAACACCTTCGAACACCGTTAAAACCAATGGCAGGCAAACAAAAACACATAGAAACACATAGAAAACACCTTCAAAGGTGTCCAAAAGCTGACAAACTGCTCAGAAGACACAACTAACACATGGAAAAGTGACAAGTACATATAGTCATGCGAAAATAAAAGAGGTGGAGGAGTAAAAGGAGGGGGAGACACAGATATAGGCATGTCATGCCCTTCTAAAATCCAAAAAGTGAGAAGCCGACACGGCCAGTCCGCTCCTGCCCGTGCCACCTCCGTGTCGCCGGGTTTGTGCCAGAGCCGTGGTGAACCCTGATGGCCAGCCCCCCTCTCCCAATACTGGTGCCTGTCCGCTGGTGGGTCGAGCGAGCCCCCCTGTGGTGGAGGCAGCTCTAAGCTTTTTAATTTAAATTGTCTCTCTAATTTGAATGAATACACTTTAAATCCATTTACAAGGATCTATTGGAGGGCAAGTCTCATGCCAGCAGCCGCGTAATTCCAGCTCCAGTAGCGTCCACTAAAGCTGCTGCAGTTAAAAAGCTTTTATAAGGATCGAGCTCGGCTGTCCACCGCAAGGCATCCTACTGCCAGTCCCAGCCCCTATGCCTTGGGGTGCCTCCTGATGCTCTTCACTGAGTATCCCGTGGTCCCGAAGCATTTCCTTTGAAAAAATGAAGTGTCTAAACTACAGGTGGTGTAGCTTGCTTAACAGCCGGGATAATCCGCTGACTAGCAGACACTGCTACTAGGCACAAAGTATTTCCTGGGCTAGATGCAGTTATAAATTTGTAATTAGATACTCTCGTTGGATGCTGAGAAAGCATTCCATAGAGTCTCCTGGCACGCCATATATGATTCTCTTAAAAAGCTTGGGGTAGGGGTCTAGGGGACCCTTTTATAGCCAAAATCACGGCCCTGTATCGCAATACGTCACCTAGGCTGAAGATAAATGGAACTGTAGCACCCTGAGGGCTCGGTTGCTACAGACGTATTGCACCTCACCCAGAGGTGTGATATCTCACTCTCAGGTAAGGATGGAGTGTGGATCAGGACCCGACACCTGCATGAATTACACCACATTGCCGTGGGGCAGGGCGACCAATATGCCCCTGAGATGGGCACGACAGTCCCTGTCCCTGGCTGGAGTGGGGGGAGGGAACACTGAGGAAGGGGAACCCTGTAGTGCAGGAGCAGGGAGGAAGCAGTTCCTGGGTGCATTGAGAAGGGAGTATAAAAGGTGGGCACCATCTTAGTTCAGTGCAGAGAAGTCTGAGCAGAAGTGGCAGGGAGCAGGGGCTCTGCATGAGCTCTGCTCCGGAGGCGGGCCTAGTAACAGAGGCCCAGGCCTGGAAGAGGGAGAAGGAAGGAAGAGGAGCGGAGAAGGCTCCAGGAACGAGGAATGAAGGGATCCCAGGGGTGCGGACGGGCGAGTCGCCACCGCACGCCCGAATCCACCTGCGTGGAGGGGTCAGGCCAAAGGGGGAGACCGGTCCCCGAACTAGTGGAGGCAGGAAACGACCCTCAGCTAGAAACCGGAGGCTCTGACATTTTAAGTGGCGCAGCCCCTCGCTACACCCGCTAGGAAGGCACCACATAGGGTCAGGGAAACTGGCGCCAAGTTTACCAAGAGGAGGCCCGAGGCAGCCGGACAGAAGGGTTGGTAAGAAAGGCCAGACAAAGGACACACAAAGGGGGTCCTGTGAAGTGCTCCAAAGTTATCTGGGAGTTGTCTGAGCCCCTCACCTGGTGAGCACAGTACGACGTGGGCAGCCGTTACCTGCAGACGTGGTCTGGATAATAAGAACTGTGAGTAAAGGCCCTGGACTGCATCACTGACTCCGTGTCGTTACTGCTGCTGCCCTGCACCATCACCCCCATCCTCCGCATACACTGCCCTGAGGCTATACTCCTCCCGTGGGGAGTTATGCTACGCTCTGCTGCACCCACAACACCAGCCTCAGCGGTCTGCCCTGTAGCGGCGGTTCACTCTGACCGCAATCCACGGGTGGCGTAGTCGGACATTTAAACTTCAAAACCACATAAATAGTTCCGCCACTGGTTTGACCGCCCTGAGCCACGGAACCGGGTCGCCGCCACGAAGACTACAACCACCAGCATCCACCAAAAAGGGTCCGGCTCCGGGTGTCCCAAGGCCCAGGGGGTGCGTCAGAACATTTTCATCACCTTTCACAATCACCAATGGGACAAGGCAGGGATGTCCTCTGTCCCCTCTCTTATACATCCTAGTGACGGAGCACCTGCTCTCATCAATTCGCCATAACCCCAATATTAGGTGGATTGAGGTGGGAGGCACCGAGTACAAGTGCTCTCTATTTGCTGATGATGTCCTAGTATATATCACTCAATCACATATATCCATCCATGCTGTTATGGCTGAAATAGATCACTTTGTTACATGGTAAAATTTTAAAATCAATGCAGCGAAGTCTGAGGCCCTCGATGTCTCCCTCCCCAAATCCATATAGGATTCCATCCAGTCCAACTTTCCCTTTGCCTGGCCCTCACAGGGTATCAAATACTTAGGAATTCCTATTCATAGAGACCTCTCCCATCTATGTTATCTTAATTTTGGGCCCTTTATTGAACAATTCCATACAGACCACGGTTGGCAAGTTAGAACTGTAAGATTCACTACGTGAACCGCTGGTGTTTTGTGGAAAAGCACATGTACACCGCGTTCCAAATTATTATGCAAAAAGTGTTTAGGAGTGATAAGGGAAGAATTTGTTTGTTTGTCAGTTAAACTCATTGATGGTGATGTGTGTCAGGGCTCTTTATATCACTGTAAGCAATTGCAGACACCTGTGCTAATTAGTTTGGCAGGTGTGTCCAATGAAAGGCAAGACTACTTAAGAAGGCTCTCTCACATTATTAAGCAGCCTACATTTTCTGCCAAAATGGGAAAGAAAAAGGATGTGTCGGCTGCTGAGAAGCAACAAATTGTGGAGTGTTTAGGTCAAGGCATGACTACAATCAACATTGTGCGATGATCAGGATGAAGTGTCTTGGCAATCAAGAAGTATGTAGCTGATTCACAGTACACACGTGTGCGTGCTGATAGGGGCAAATTGAGGACTCTTTCCTACAGGCAATTACGTCAGGTTGAAAGAGCAGCGGCAAAAAAGCCTTGTCATAGCAGCAGACAAGTTTTTGAAGCTGCTTATGCCTCCAACGTCCCCCGAACAACAAGATGCAGGGTCCTTCAGAGGTTTGCAGCTGTGCATACGCCATCCTGTCGACCTCCTCTATCCACTTCACACAAGCAGAAACGGCTCCAGTGGGCCAAACATTACATGAAGACTGATTTCAAAACTGTTTTGTTCACGGATGAGTGCCGTGCAGCGCTCGATGGTCCAGATGGATGGAGTGGAGGATGGCTTGTTGATGGACACCCCACGCAAACACGGCTACAGCGCCAACAAGGAGGAGGTGGAGTAATGTTTTGGCTGGAATCATGGGGAGAGAGATTGTCGGCCCCTTTAGGATCCCTGAAGGCGCTAAAGATGAACTCCATAATGTATGTGGATTTTCTCAAACAGCACTTCCTGCCATGGTTCAAGAAGAAGAACCGTGTATTTCACAGCAAGATCATTTTTCTGCATGATAATGCACCATCTCATGCTGCACATAAAACATCTGTAACTCTGGCTGATATGGGCATAAAAGGGGACAAACTTATGGTGTGACCCCCATGCTCCCCTGACCTCTACCCCATTCAGAACCTTTGGAGCATCATTAAAAGGAGTGTCTATGATGGCGGGAGGCAGTTCACATCTAAGCAACAGCTCTGGGAGGGTATTCTGTCCTCATGCAAAACAATTGAAGCAGAAACCATCCAAAACCTGACAAATTCAATGGACGAGAGAGTTCAGAAGCTCCTTTCGAACAAGGGGTCCTATGTGAAAATGTAACATCACCTAGAATAAAGTTTTGAGTTGAAAACTGTTTGATTTCAGTTTCTAACAACCTGCTAATGCTTATAATTTCAAAAATGACCATTTTTTTGGTCTTTATTAAAATGAATAGGTTGATCGAAAAGTTTGGGGGATCTAAGAGTGTGGCAACCCAGTAGTCATGATTACTTCGAATTCTGACAATATGAGGGTCATGCTGCAGGTAGTGCAGCAAGAAGGCACTTATGTGTCTTGCGCATCTCGGAGCCCCAAAATTATTTTCCGGGCTAGATGCAGCTAAAAATTATTTTTAATTTTAAATCTGGTGGAGCTTATTATAGATGGCCTAATAGGATCAGTGCTGCACACTGCTACAAAGCCCAAATTATTTTCCAGTCAAGATACAGATAAACATGATTAGTAATTTGAAAGCTTAAAACGTTTGGTAGGGTGATTTTAACCAATCATCAAGCTTTTACTCTCCCCAGGATGACACAGGGGTAGAAAAGTCGTTTTGGATCCATGATTTGTTCATCTTTATGAACGTGAGTCTGTCTACATTATCTGTGGAGAGCCGCGTGCGCTTATATGTCAGCACACCACCAGCAGCGCTGAACACACGTTCAGACAGAACGCTGGCTGCGGGGCATGACAAGATCTCCAAGGCGTAAGTGGCTAGCTCCGGCCATTTATCCAGATTGGAAGCCCAAAAAGAGCAAGGGTCCAGTGACACAGTCGTGGCTTCAATGTTTACTTGGAGATACTCCTGTACCATCGTCTCTAGGCGTTGACTATGTGTCAGACTTCTTGTCTCCTGTGGCCTTGCAAAGGATGGGCTAAAAAAGTGGTGAAATGATTCCGCAAAATTGATGTTACCAGCAGATACTGTGGTTCTGTTACGGTTTGAGTGCTGAACACTTGACGGTCCCACGGTTGGCAAGTTGGAACTGTGAGATTCACTACGTGCACCACTGGTATTTTGTGGAAAAGCACATGTAAGATTCTGCAACAGTCTCTGCTGATACTCCTGCATGCGTGCATCCCTTTCTATGGCAGGAATAATTTCTGCAAATTTACTTTTGTACCGGGGATCTAACAGTGTGGCAACCCAGTAGTCAGGATTATTTCTAATTCTC
This sequence comes from Phyllobates terribilis, assembly GCF_046119375.1. Taxonomy (NCBI): domain Eukaryota; kingdom Metazoa; phylum Chordata; class Amphibia; order Anura; family Dendrobatidae; genus Phyllobates; species Phyllobates terribilis. The sequence goes on along the minus strand of NW_027362772.1, from coordinate 191,347,096 downwards.
ACAATTCGAGGGTCATGTTGCAGGTAGTGCAGCAAGAAGGCACTCATGTGTGTTGCGCATCCAGGAGCACCAAGTCCCTGTTGTGTTGGTGGCGAGGTAACAATCATGCTTCCTTCCTCTGTCCTCTCCCCCCAACCTCGCACAACAGAAATGTGATCAAGGTCTCCCTCATCTGATGAGTCTTCCATCAGTTCGTCCTCCACTTCTTCCTGGGCTCCTGCACCTTCCTCACTAGTTTGGCTGCTACCATGAGCCCTGGTAAAACCATCTCCCCCACCCTCACATGCCTGCCGCCTTGGTGCTGCCGACCTTCTGGACCTTGCAGATGTTAGCCCTTCCGCATACAACTCCTCCTCCTCTACTTCCTCCACCTCCTCTTGTGCCACCACCTGACTCCGAATTCTGTTTAACATGTGCTCCAGCATGTAAATCACCGGAATAGTCATGCTGATAATGGCATCGTCAGCACTAAACATCTTCGTCGCCATTTCAAAACTGTGCAGAAGGGTGCATAGGTCCCTGATCTGAGACCACTCCTCCAGCGTGATTTGCCCCACCTCTGAATCTCGTTGGCCCAGGCTATAAGTCAGAACGTATTGCACCAGGGCTTGTCGGTGCTGCCACAGTCGCTGCAACATGTGCAGAGTTGAATTCCACCGGGTAGGCACATCGCATTTTAGCCGGTGAAGTGGCAGGCCCAATGACTTCTGTAGAGATGTAAGTCGCTGAGCTGCGGGATGCGAACGGCGGAAGTGAGCACACAGCGACCGTGCCCTCTGCAGAAGGCCATCTAGTCTGGCATAGTGGGCTAAAAATTGCTGGACAACCAGGTTCAACACGTGAGCCATACAAGGCACGTGTGTGACATTGCCCCGGCGAAGGGCCGCACCCAGGTTTGCAGCATTGTCGCACACGGCCTTCCCTGGTTTCAGGTCCAGTGGAGACAACCATTCATGAAATTGGTTCTCCAGAGCTGACCACAACTCCTCAGCTGTGTGACTCACATTTCCCAGACATTTCAATGTAAAAACCGCCTGATGACGTTGAGCCCTACTGCCAGCATAGTAAGGAGGTGTGCAGGATCCCTTCTGCGCAGTTAGAAAGCTTGTGCCATGACCAGACAGGCTTTGGGTGCAGGTGGAAGACCGAGAGGAGGTTGAGGAGGCAGAAGCAGTGGAGGAACTTTGACATAAAGAGGATTGACGCACAACTCGTGGGGACGGCAAGACTTGGACAGCAGCCCCTTGTCCTGCTGTCACCATAGTTACCCAGTGCCCAGTCAGCGACATGTAACGCCCCTGTCCATGCCTACTCGTCCAAGTGTCTGTGGTGAAATGCACCCTGTCACACACAGAGTTTCTCAAAGAAGCGGTGATGTTGTGTGCGACATGCTGGTGGAGCGCAGGCACACCTTTCTTTGAGAAGTAGTGCCGACTGGGCATCTGGTACTGGGGCACTGCGACGGACATAAGGTCTCGAAAATCCTCTGTGTCCACCAGGCGGAAAGGCAGCATTTCTGTAGCCAAGAGCTTGCAGATGGTGAAATTCAACCTCTTAGCTTTCTCATGGCTAGGAGGAAATGGTCTTTTACTTGTCCACATCTGAGGGACCGAGGGCTGGCTATTGTGCTTAGACGGGGTTGATAAGGGTGTCCCCGGCAAACTGCCGGTCTGTGAGGAAGATGCAGGCGGACATGTTAGGTTGCCTTCATCCAAAGGTGGTGCTATCGATGTCGGACAGCGCTCAACACCAGCTGGTGTTACCACCTCCAAAGAAAATGATGACCTGCCAATCACGCTGGCTGTTGCGGGTAAAGAGGTGGCAGGTCTGCGCCCCAAAACAGGTGTGACTGCTGTCCCCCCAGTCACAGAGGATGAAGAGGCCGCGGATGCACAAGATATGGCAGACGGTGGTTGGCCCGGCCGGCTAGGCCGCATTGTAGCACACTGAGCTTCCCACTGCAACTTATGCTTCATGTCCATGTGCCGGTTCATGCATGAAGTACTCAAACTATGTATTTTTTGGCCTCTACTTAGCTTTTGCTGACAAATGTTACAGATAACACGAGTTGGGTCATCTTTATCGATCTGAAAAAATGCCCAGGCTATGCAAGGCTTAGCACCCATGCGACCTGAAGAGCCACCACGACTTGTGGTGAGAGGCAGAGTTGTGTTTGAGGATGCAGTTGTTGACGTGCTTCCAGTACTACGTCTCTGTCCAGGAAGGCGCAACCTAACCTCGTCGTCACTAGCATCTTCCTCCACCTCCTCTGCTGACCTCATCTCTTGGCTGACTGTGGGTTGACAGTAAGTGGGATCTCCGACCTCATCATCATCACCCTGTGCGTTATCACACCCGTCGTCCTCAGAGCCAACCTGTTCCTGCCCTGACAAAAAACTAAAGTTGTCGCTCCAATCAGGTATTTGAGTCTTATCATCGTCTTCCTCATTGTCTCCACCAACAGGAGTTACAGTTTGGGAATGAGGGTCTACATTATGGTCAGAACCTTCTGCGTCTGGTCCTGGATCCGACTCATAAAGATTCTGGGCATCAGTGCAGATCATTTCCTCATCTGGATTCACAGAAGCGCTGGAGTCGACCTCTGATTCCCAGGCTATAGTATGAGTAAACAGCTCTGCAGACTCAACCATCTGTTCTACCTCATACTCAGACGGGCAGCTGGAGATTTGGGAGCTGTGAGGAAGCAAGTGCGATTTGGGTGACACCTTTGAGGACTGGAGTATTTGTGATGTTGAAGTTGATGTGGAGGAGAGCCCACTTAAAGGAGCACTTGATATCCGTTGAAGCACCTGCTGTTTTTGTGCCTCATCTGGAATTTGTAGCGATTGGCGTGGCCGTAAGAAAGGGATCTTATCACATTGTCCGCTAAAAGAAGTAGACATTTTAGTTTGGCTGGAAGATGGTCTTTCTTCTGCAGATGTTACTGTTGCTTTAACACCTACCCCACGGACACAACCTTTTTTCCCCTTCCCAACACGCCTATTCCCCTTTCCACCAGCAGCAGGCCTTTTTCCACTCATTTTGGTGGTTAACTAATTCACAACTCTGGAGTTGTTTGCACAAAAAAACAATGGATGGTAACCGAGCAGAGCTGAGTGGCCAAACTGTGGTATTAGGCCAAAACTATTGGCTGGGTTAGATGCAGAAAAAAATTATTTTGAATTTGCAACCTGATGGAGGTCAGTATAGATGGACTAATAGAGAAAGTCCGACACACTACTAGAAGGCCAAATATTTTTTCAGAGCTAGATGCAGAAAAAAATTATATTCAGTTTGCAACCTGATGGAGGTCAGTATAGATGGATTAATAGAACAAGACCCACACACAGCTAGAAGCCCAATATTTTTTCAGAGGTAGATGCAGAAAAAAATATATTCAGCTTGCAACCTGATGGAGGTCAGTATAGATGGACTAATAGAACAAGTCCCACACACTGCTAGAAGCCCAAATATTTTTTCAGAGGTACTGTAGATGCAGATAAAAATTAGTTTTAATTTGCAACCTGATGGAGGTCAGTATAGATGGACTAATAGAGAAAGTCCGACACACTACTAGAAGGCCAAATATTTTTTCAGAGCTAGATGCAGAAAAAAATTATATTCAGTTTGCAACCTGATGGAGGTCAGTATAGATGGACTAATAGAGAAAGTCCGACACACTACTAGAAGGCCAAATATTTTTTCAGAGGTGGATGCAGAAAAAAATATATTCAGTTTGCAACCTGATGGAGGTCAGTATAGATGGACTAATAGAACAAGTCCCACACACTGCTAGAAGCCCAAATATTTTTTCAGAGGTACTGTAGATGCAGATAAAAATTAGTTTTAATTTGCAACCTGATGGAGGTCAGTATAGATGGACTAATAGAATGATGCTATGCCCAAAAGATTTTACTTCACTAGGTGCAGTAAAAAAATTGGTATTCTATACACAGGTGGTATATCTTGCAACACAGATAGGCTACTCCACTGACTAACACACTCTGCAATAGGCCAAAAAGGATTAGCTTTGCTAGATTCAGCCAAATGCTGTGAAAAAAACTTGCACAGCACTGGCACAGACCTGCCTGGCAAAAACTGATAGGAACTCATGTAACCTAGTCCTGAAAAGGACTGCAATTACAATTAGTCTTTACTCCCACAACCGATCTATTTAAGAGCACAGACCTCCCTGATAAAAGTCGTAGGAAATGCTGTAACCTAGTCCTTAAAAGGACTGCAATCACAACTATTCCCTACTCCCAAGCTATCTGTATATTTGTGCGAAAATTGGCTTGAAATTAACAAGGTATAGCGCACACAGCAACAGCGGTGCCGTCTAACACGCAGCTGCAGCAGTGAGAAAATGGTGGCGACGGGGAAAATGGCTTGGTCTTATAGGGCAAGGACATGTGACATACACTGCCAATGACACTTGCCCTTGCTTGTGTGAAAAAAAGCACTTCGCTCCGTGTGTGCGCTGCTGATAGGCTGACAGATTGCACCTCCCCACTGCAAATGCGGGAAAGAGAAAAAAAAAATGGAGATCTTCATTGTTCCTGCAGAGATCCATCCCCTGCCCCTCCCCCCACCCCGCTGTACACTCAAACTGCGTATTAACATTAATTTTCATCATTACTGAGAAAAAATCCAGTTATGATTTTGGTGCACGAACAGTTATCGAACATAACCTCGAACAGCCGAATTTTTCTCAAATTGTTCGTGTTCGCCGAACGTCTCGAACACCGCCCAAAACAGCTCGAATTTGAGATTGGCGAACAGTTCGAGTAGAACAACGCTCATCTCTACTCCTTATATATTGTCATTTTCATTCCCTCCTAGTGGGTTAGCGGCAGAAGCAACGATTCGATCACATGTTAATTTTCTAGTGAATGGAGTATATACTACCGCGCTCGCAGACGTCAAAAATAAATGTCTGAAAGAATCTAGAACACCAGGGTAAACATATGTCAGGAGTAATCCGGCTAATGCTGTAATAGACCTACTTACAATAGTGTCAATAATAAAAAAAAATCCCTGCACCTGCAATCCCCTATTGTGCTGCTATAGGGATCACAGAGACAGCTGATAAAACCATCCAATTAGACACTACATGTGAACCAATGCAGTGGATAGCACAATGGTTAAAGTACCTGTGTAGTTTGCTTTGTCCTCCTATATTGTGCTGGGTCCTGGAATCCCCGTATAATTCCTGGAGGTGAAAAAGTCTGTAATGGGAGCGTCCTCCCAGAGATGCCCCTTGCCGTGAATCTTCAACTGGCGCTCGACCATGCTGCGTGCCCCGGCCGGAAGCTACACCGCTAGCTGATGCCGCACACGGGGGAGGAGGGGTTAGGGCGACGTCACTGCTCAGAGAGCCTCAGAGCGGCCACAAAATCTAACACAGGAATTCCAGGACCCAGCACAATATAAAAGGACAAATCAAACTACATAGGTACTTTAACCATTGTGCTATCCACTGCATTGGTTCATATGTACAGTAGTGTCTAATTGGATGGTTTTATCAGTTGTCTCTGTGATCCCTATAGCAGCACAATAGGGGATTGCAGGTGCAGGGATTTTTTTTATTATTATTATTGACACTATTGTAGGTAGGTCTATAACAGCATTAGCCGGATTACTCCTGACATATGTTTACCCTGGTGTTCTAGATTCTTTCACACATTTATTTTTGAAGTCTGCGAGCGCGGTAGTATATACTTCATTCACTACATTTATTCCCACAGGCAGGTGATCACACGAAACCTGCTCTACTAACAGCAGCTGCATTTTTTCAAGCAATTGTATAGCGCGAGTGGGTGGTGATTTTTAATTACATGTTAATTATCCCTGCAATTCCCCATCAATTGAGGACATGTGGTACCAGAGCCACCCTTCCCAACTCCAAAGGACCTGAGGTGACGCGCACCCAGCCCCGAATCACGTGGTCTGCGGCCAGGAACCCGGAAGCAGCAGTCACAGCGGTCTGCAGCACGCAGCACGTCGTGAGCATACCGGCCCGCACAGTGCGGTGAGAACAACCATCCCTCCACCTTCTGGCAGTCACTGGGGTTGTGCAGGGGTGCACAACTCCAGTAGGTGAGTGGCCTTTTGGCTGTCCTCAATTTAATTTGGTCCACTCGGTCCTTCACACAGCGCGCTTTTCCTTTCTCTCTTTCAGAATTGTTTAAAGGCATAGTAATCTTAGTATATGCAAACTTTTGAGTTTGCAGTTTGTAATAAAAAATGCCTTAAAACATTTTCTCTCATTATTCTGGCATTTGAGAAATATTAAAAATTATGTTAATCCTAATTGACCTAAAACGGGAAACATATTGTCAGATATTGAGAAAAACATGTACGAACACTGGAGAAAGTACAAGGCATATATAGAAAAAGCTTTATTGAAAATAGAAAAATCACAATAAAAAGTACATATTCCAAATGCATGCAGGTTGCGGAGCAAATTAGTATACAGGGATAGATAAAAGAATGGCCATGGTCACACTGCAGCGAAAAATAGGGAATACCCGTAATAGTATATAACCGGAACAACGTCCTAATATAAGCTGCAAATACGTGGGTCCTCACAAAACACAGGACCACAAAAGGCCTATATATATAGTAAGGAAGTAGACTAGAATAAGAGCAATCAATAAATGATTATAAGAACCGATGACAACATGGATAATATATATGTAAACATGTAGACAGTTCAAAAAAGTGTCAGGCATAAAACGTTTAGAAATATCCAAAGTATATATATTGTCAAATATCAATGACTCACCAATATAGTCACCAACGATTGCTCAGGAAGGGGGAGGGAAAGGTAGGAAGGAGTGGAGGGGGTAGGCGAACAGGGCAGGAGTGGGCAAGTATGGGACCTGCAAGCCTCGACGCGCATTTCGGGGGATTGGCTTTGTCAAGAGGCGTCGCAATTCAAAGCACCGGCGTCTTTTTTAAATATACCGCTCGATTGGTCACATGTCCGATCATGTGACCCGAAGAAGATGGCCGCCGACCGGAAGACGTATACGGCGCATGCGCGGGGACCGTCACAACATCCCGCACCCCGCCGCGTCCGTCATGACAACGGCGCAGCCCTGGAAGTGCCAAACAGACAACGTCCGGAGCAGCGCCGGCACCATGGAGACAGACGCGCGGGATCGCAGGAGGGTGAGTAGCCCCGCGCATGCGCGCCGCCTGCCCAGAGGGCTGCTTCCAGCTTCCACCGTAGCTCTAAGTCCATATTTTATGTACGATCACATCACATGGGAGTACATGTCTCCTAGATTCTAATCAGTATGCATAGAGCTAAAACAATAACAGGCATCCAAATACATATAATCAAGTACGAGGACTAGGAATTTAAATTCCAAGGCAGGGAGTGAGCAGCCGAGGGGGCAGAGTCCGTAGGAGTCAGTCAGCCATTCCTTTTCTTTTTGTTCTGTAGAGAGCGGAAGGGGTTTCAACAAGATGGAAACATCAGAGCCGGCATAGGGACCACAAATGGAAAAACACTAAATAGAGGGAATATGAGAAAAAATGAAAGTTAAAATCAAGCATGTTAAAAATAAGTATTAAAATGAGCAGACCACAGGAGCTCGCCCCGCCACTACGAATATACAGAGCAGGGGCTACAGGAGAGCAGAGATTCAATACCAAGAGTATTGGATTATACATGATGCAGGTAGAGATCAACCACCCCTGAGTCAAGGTTGGATGTAACCCTCCAAGAATATCAGATAGATAGTAAAGGGAATAATAGTTCAACTGAGGCACAGAACAACACCGTTAAATGTCATAGAAAAGGTGAGAAGCCTAGATTTTCGTTCAGACCCCGTGGCGCAAGGGTGTCAAGAGTGATGATCCATCTCGCCTCCTTTTGTGCCAGGAGGCGTTTAGCATTCCCACCCCTGGAGCCAAGGCACACTTTATCAATCCCCCGCACTTTAGGTGAGCGGGGATCACAATTATGAATGGCCTTGAAATGCCGTGGTAGTGTCTTCAGCTCCCGGGGATCAGTACCCGTTCGTGCTGCGCCAATGTCCTGAACATGTTCCTGAACTCTGATTCGAAGCTCCCTAGTGGTTAAGCCAATGTATATCAATTGGCACCCACATGTGGCAAAGTAAACCACATGTGTGGTGCCACAGGAGATAAAATGATGGATGTCAAATTGGCGGGAGCCATCAGAGTTGGGGAATGATGTACAACGAAGGACATTGGCACAAGCAACACAATGGCCACATGGGAATGAGCCCACTGTGGGACCACGGGATCCAAATGGATTAGGCCGGAAGGGGACATAGTGTCTCGCAACCAAAATGTCCCCCATCGTTTGAGAGCGTTGTGGTGTCATGAGTTGAGAAAAATATGCATATGTGTCTTTTTATTTAGTGTATGTAAACTTCTGGTTTCAACTGTATACGGCACATGTCGGAAACGGGTTAATTTATAGAGATGAGTAAACCTTTAAATGTTCGGTTCGTCCCAGCTCGGCAAACTTCCTGATGTTAGCCGAGTAATTTGTCGAATGGTTCGACGAACATACCGAACCCCATTGGATTCAATGGGAGGCAAAACCAAACACATACAGCTCAAATTAGGGGCACACACCAGGAAAAGTGGCATGAATTGACCCACAGCACAAATTTTATAATGGCACAGCAGCAGTCAGCCATGGGCCATGCATGAGGTATCAGGGTCTGGGCCAGCATTTACAGCTTTCAATTGAACTTCAGATTAATACGACATGTGTGAGGGATCGGTGTAGGCCTGCTGAGCTGGGAGCCCTGATACCACATACAACAGCTCAAGCAGCTTTTATGCTCAGCCACATTCAGATAGCCTAAAAATCAGTTTCATAGATTAGTATTGGTACAAAAATATAAGGATAGTAACATGGGTAATTGACTGAAAGTAAGCGGAGGCCTGCCTGTCTGGGAGGCCTATTGCTACAGGCAACACACATGAAGGAGACTAAACCAGAAGTCTCCTCATTTCCAAAAATTAGTGGCAGACACCACCGAAGTGGCATCAATTACACTACAGTACAAATAGTATAATTAGGACCGACACATCTTCCACGACAGCCAACCCAGCAGATGGAGACCCAATCAGGAGTGTTCACATTTCCAAAAATTATTGTTACCATCTACAGCAGCAGCAACATCAGGCACAGAAGCCACAACAAAGATATCACAGACTGCAATTATGCAAGATCAATGCAGCACACTAAAAACTACAACATCGATTAGTCTGCACATTCTGCTATTGGAGTGCAAAAGTCTTTGGAGATCCATGACTTGTTCATCTTGGCGAAAGTTAGGTGGTCTACACTTTCAGGGGACAGCCGAATGAGCTTATCTATCAGGACACCACCAGCATTACTGAAGACACGTTCCAAAAGAACGCTGGCTGCCAGGCATGATATACCGCTCGATTGGTCACATGTCCGATCATGTGACCCGAAGAAGATGGCCGCCGACCGGAAGACGTATACGGCGCATGCGCGGGGACCGTCACAACATCCCGCCCCCCGCCACTCCTTGAAGACCAAAATGTAAAAGGGTCCAAACCCTCCATGATGGTATTTAAATTCAGTTCAAGATACTTCTGCACCATCCTCTCCAGTCATTCACCACGTGTCAGACTTGTACTCTGCTGTGCTGGTGCACGAGATGGTCTAAGAAAATGTGTGAAAGGACTCACAGAAATTGCTTTTGCCACTTACACTGTTGCTGCTGCTAATGTTTTTGTGTTGACTAATTGATATTCCTGAGGTGAGAAGTCTAGAACTGCGATGCACACTGTGTGCTTCACTGCTGTCTTGGGGAAAACCTCTCTTAAGGTTGTGTAAAAGCGTGTTTTGATACTCCAGCATGCACGCGTCCCTTTCCAGGGCGGAAAGCATTTGGTAAAACTTACTCTTATAACCTGGATCTAACAGAGTGGAACCCCAGTACTCAGCGCTATTTTGAATCCTAACTGTACAGGTATCATGTTGCAGATAGTTCAGCAAGAAGGCGCTCATATGTCAGGCTCTTCCATGAGGTCCAAGCCCATGGTGTGTTGGTGGTTGGGTAACATTGATGCTTGTTTCCTCCATCCCCTCCCGCCAACCACGAAAAACAGAGAGAGGATGATTATCCTTTTCATCTCCTGACTGTTGCTCGCCCATCACCTCTTCCTCCTCCATTTGTTCCTCAGCTCCTGCATCTTTATTAACAGTTTGTCTGATATCACCAGACCCCCTTGATCGCTGTATTCCACCCTCCCTTGGCACCCGCCTGTATGGCGACAGTCTGGAACTTAGAGACATTGTTATCTCTTCCGTATCCTCCTCTGCTTCCTACTCTTCTTCTAGGACAACCACCTCCTTCCACATGATATTCAAAGTCTGCTCCAGCATGTAGATGACTGGAATAGTGATGCTGATGACGGTATAGTCAACACTAACCATCTTAGTAGCCATTTCAAAATTGTGCAGAAGGATGGAGAGGTCCTTAATCTGTGACCACGTCCGTAGTGCTTTGGCCCAGGCCATACGACATGAGATACTGCGCCAGGGCTTATCGCTGCTGCCACAGTCGCTGAAACATGTGCAGAGTGGAATGCCACTATGTCGGCACATTGCATATTAATCGGTGAACTGGCATGGACAAACACCTCTGTATTGATTCAAGTCAATTACATGAGGGGTGCAAACGGCAGAAGTGAGCATACACCTTCCGTGCTTTCTGCAGCAGTACATCCAGGCTGGGATAGTGGCGGAGAAATTGCTGTACCACCAGGTTGAGGGCGTGAGCCAAGCAAGGTAAGTGTGTGAGCTTGCCCAGGCGTAGGGCTGCCACCAGAATTGTACCGTTATCGCACATGCCCTTCCCTGGCTCCAGGTTCAGCTGAGATACCCATTGCTCAAACTCAGCCTGGAGAGCTGTGATCTTCAAGGCATATTAATTTTAAGGCTGCCTGATTTTGGTGAGCCCTGGCTGCGTAGTACAGAAGTGGTGGGGATTCACTCTGCACTGTTGGAACACGTGTCTCATTAAGGCAGAGGTTGAGGGCGCAGGTGGAGGCCTTAGAGGAGGGGGACGAGGCAGAAGCAGTGGAGTAAGTGTTAAATACAGAGGTTTGTCCAGCAAGTCTTGGGGATTCCAAGACTTGCGGATGTGGAGCAGCTCCTTCCCTGCCTGCCACTAGAGCCACCCAGTGCCCAGCCAGCAAGATGTAACGCTCCTGGCCATGCTTATTTGTCCAAGTGTCTGTGGTGAAATTCACCCTGGCAGACATACATTTAGTCAAGGAATGGGTGATGTTGGTGTATCACAGGCACAACTTTTTTAGAGAAGTAATGGCGACTGGGCAACTGGGAGACTGTGACGGCCATCAGCTTTCGGAAACCATTTGTATCCACCAGGTGGAAAAGAAGCATTTCCGTGGCCAACAGATTAGAGATGGTGGAGTTCAAATTAGCTTTGTCATGTGTAGGAGGTAACAATCTTTTACATGGCTATAACTGCAGGACCAAGGGCTGGCTGCAGTGCTGAGAGAGGGTGGAGTAGGTTGAACACGACAAACTGCTGGACCGTGAGTGAGGTGCAGGTGTAGATGTTACGGTGGATTGAGAAAGATGTGGTGTGCTCATTGAAGCAAAAACTGCAAGCATGTCCGCTTCCATTACAGCTGATGGGCTGTCACTCACCCTGACTGGAGCAAGTAAACAAGTGGAGATTCTGCGATCGGAGACCTGTGTGACAACACTTAGCACGGTGACAGAGTAGACGTTACTCGGTCCGAGCAGCAAATTGGAATGTGTGTCTTCCATACTGTTTGCCTATGCAGTGAAGCAACGGCTGCCAAAAAATTGGAGGAACTCCAATGCCCCTTGCAAGGGACATAGACGTCGGAGGGCCTCCTGAAAAACAATGTTCCCATTATTAGGAAGTGGGTCTCCCATACTGTTTACCTATGCAGTGAAGCAACGGCTAACAAAAATTTGGAGGAACTCCAATACCCCTTTTAAGAGACGTACAGGTTGGAGGACCTACTGCAAAAAATGCTCCCATTATTAGGAAGTGTGTCTCATATACTATTTGCCTATGCAGTGAAGCAACTGCTTCCAAAAATTTGGAGGAACTCCAATGCCCCTTGCAAGAGATGTAGATATGTTGATATGGTACATATGGTGGTGATATGGTGGTGGAGGATGAGGATGCAGAGAAGGAGGAGGACAAAAGCAAGTCAACAAAATCAGGAAGCGCATACCCATGTCTGGGTGTGAAGACAGAGGTGCATGGGAATAGAGTTAGACCTCCCAAAAAAAGACACTGCATTTGAGTTTATGTTATGCTGCTATCATTCGGTGGTGTTGAGAAGTCTGGCCCAATCCAGCCCTTGTTCATTTTTAGAAGAGTCAGCCTGTCAGCATTTTCAGTTGACAGAAGGATGGGCCTATCGGTTATAATTCCATCGTCGGTACTAAAAACCCGCTTTCACAAAATGCTAGCGGCAGGGCAGGCCAGGACCTCCAAAGCATAGAGAGCCAGTTCATGCCATGTGTCCAGCTTGGATACCCAATAATTATAAGGCACAGAGGAATCACGGAGGACGTTGGTACGGTATGCAAGGTACTCCCTCACCATCTTCCGAAACTTTTCCCTCCTTGGGAGAATACCCCACGCCTCAGGGCCTGTGCAATGGGAGGGTCTGAAAAAACTGTCCAAGAACTTTGACAGTGTTCCCCTGCCCTCTGCTGGATTGCATTTGTGTCCCTCTTGCCTGTACTCCTTTTTTTTTCCAACGAACTTTTGACCTCTGCCGCCAGCGTTTTCAGATGGGCATTTTTTAAATAAATCCGCAACAAGGGCCTTCTCATACTGCCCCATTTTACTAGGCCTGTCCTGCAAGGGAATAAGAGACAGAAAGTTCTCCTTGCAGCATGGGTCTAGAAGTGTTAAAAACCAGTAATGACTGTTACTCAAAATTTGGACAACACAAGGGTCACTGGAAAGTCAGTTTAATATAAACTCAGCCATGTGTGCCAGACTGCAAAGAGGCAAGACTTCTGTGTCCTCACCAAGAGGACGACTGACCATGCTCTCCTCCTCATACTCCTCCTCTTTCTTTTCCTCTCTGTCCTCAGGCCATCCACCCTGAACAGACAATATGACAGTTGTGCTAGTAGTACTGTCTATAGCGCAGGAAACTAGCTTCTGCTCTTCCTCCTCCTATTCCTTATTGTCACTCAATCCACGTTGGGATAAGATGAAGCTGGGTTGTGTGCAATCACCCTATATGATTCCTTGATCCATCTCATCGTGCTTCGCCTGCAATGAATCCTCTTTGATTGTGAGCAAGACAGAGAAGCGGGATGGTGATGCTAATTATGGCATCATCACCGCTCAACATCTTGGTGGAGTCCTCAAAGTTTTGTAGGATGGTACATATGTCTGACATCCATGTCCACTCCTGAGGGCTTATGTGTGGAGTCTGACCTGAATACCGACAGCCTTGTTGATGCTGGTAGTCAACAACTGCCCTCTTCTGCTCACAAATCCTTCCCAACATCCGCAATGTAGAGTTCCAATGTGTGGGGACATTGCAGATCAGTCGGTGAGCCAGAAGCTGCAAACGCTGCTGAAACACGGCAAGGGCGGCAGAAGCTGTAGCTGACTTTCTAAAATGGGCACAGAGGCGGAGTACTTTGACAAGCAGATCCAACAAATCCGGGTAGATTTTGATAAACCGCTAAGCCACGAAGTTAAGCACATAGGCCAGGCATGGTACGTGTGTGAGCTCCCCTCGCCTCAGAGCCGCCACCAGATTCCGGCCATTGTCACACACGACCATGCCTGGCAGTAGGTTCAGCGGTGTCAGCCACAGATCTGCTTGCTCTTTCAGAGCTGTCCATAACTCTTCAGCGATGTGCGGTTTGCCACCTAAGCATATTAGCTTCAGCACATCCTGTTGCCGCTTGGCCGAGGCAGTGCTACAGTGCTTCCATCTAGCAACTGATGTCGTCATTTCGGAGATGGAGGCTGAAAAGGAGGAGATGCAGGAGCTGTAGAATGTTGGGGCAACCCTGATTGACCCAGGGCCCGCAATCCTCGGCGTCGGGAGGATGCGTTACGTCCCAAGGTCCGACTGGGTCCCGGCTTCCACTATATTAACCCAGTGTGCCGTCAGGGAGATGTACCACCCCTGCCCACAAGCACTTGTCCACATTTCCGTGGTTAGGTGTACTTTCCCAGCAGCTACGTTGATGAGTGCACGTCTAATGTTGTGGGACATGTGCTCATGTAATGCGGGGATGGCACACCAGAAGAAATAGTGGCGGCTGGGGACCGAGTACCAAGGGACGGCCACCACCATCAGGTTGCAGAAAGCTTCCATCTCCACGAGCCTAAAGGTCAACATTTCGAGAGCAAGCATTCGGGAAATATGTGAATTTAGTAGTGTGGTCTGTAAGGCGTTGGCTGCGTATTTGCGCATTCCAAGGACTGGGGTAGAGACAACTGAACGCTGCGCTGGGACAAGGACGTTGACGTGCTTTCTGATGGTGCTAGTTGAGAGTGTGCAATGACAAGTGCAGGGCGGGAGGCATCTTGGCATGCACCATGGACAGGGGATTGGCATGCATGCACAACAGCGGAACAAGCAGAGGTGTCACCCACAGACACTGTTGCTGGACCCTGGGGTTCGGCCCACAAAGTCGGGTGCTTTGCTGCCATGTGCCTGATCATGCTGGCGGTGGTCAGGCTGCTAGTTTTGATACCCCTGCTGATGCTTCCCAGGCAGGTGGTGCAAATGGCCTTTCTGGGGTTATCTGCAGAGTCTTTAAAAAATAACCAGACTCGGGAAGACATAACGGTTGTACTGACAACTTCTGTCATGTTGGCATTACGAGGAAGGCTTTCTTGCCTTGTGTCTGTGGTCACCACACTGCTTCTTCCTGCCTATTGTGGTGCTACGCCTCCCTCCCCCTGTGTGCTGCTGTCCTTGCTCTGTATGTACCCCTGCAAGGTTGGGTTAGTTACTATATCATCCACCACTTCATCTTCCATTTACGCACCCTGGTCCTCCTCCTGACTTTCTGGCAATTGTGTCTCATCATCATCATCGTCCAACTCTTGCGACAGTAATTGCACTTTCCCACCGTCGCCTTCATGTGACCGTGGCTGCTCCAATATTTGGGCGTCACTACACGCGTTCTCCTCTTGACTTGCTTGAAGCTGGCCCGGCAAGAGGCCCAAATCTCCAAATCTAAAAGTGAACAGCTCTTCTGAGTGTCCAAGTGTGGGATCAGTTGTCTCCGGGCACTCGGCATGGTAGAAGGAAGGAGGATCTGGGTGAAGAATATGCAGTCACGGAAACTGAGACTTGACCGTGTGGAAAACAGGGTGGTGGTGATGGTGGTGGTGGCTAAGTGACTGAAAGCATTATCTGCTATCCAACCAATAACTTTTTGACACTGCTCTGTTTTCCAAAGTGGTGTTCTGCGGTCCCCTGTTAATTGGGACAGGAAGTTTGAGCAACAAGATGTGGGTGTTTGTTGTGGCACAATTTTAGCTTGCCCACAGCCACATCCTCTGCTTCAGCCTCTGCATGCACCATCACATCCACTTCCCCATCCCTTGCCATGCACCTTGCCTATTTTTAATGGAGGACAATATTTTCCAAGTTCACGAGAAATGACTGATTTTGGAACACTCTTATAGGTGTTATGTCTGACAGAGAACCACGGTTTTAAATAGTAGGTCTGTAATTTGCTAATACTATTCTTCACAGACACCTAGTGTGAATAGCTTGACCGACACACTGCAACGGAATGAAAATGGAAAAAATGTCAGATTTTGGAACGCTCTTATAGGTGTTATGTTTTACAGAGAACCACGGTTTTAAATAGTAGGTCTGTAATTTGCTAATACTATTCTTCACAGACACCTAGTGTGAATAGCTTGACCGGCACACTGCAACGGAATGAAAATGGAATAAATGTCTGATTTTGGAACACTCTTATAGGTAATATGTCTGACAGAGAACCACGGTTTTAAATAGCAGGTCTGAAATTTACTAATACCACAGACAGCTAGTGTGAATAGCTTAATCGACACACTGCAACAGAATGGAAAAGGAGACCAATATTTTCCACGTTCAGTTTAAATTTCTGGATTTTTATTGCTGAAATATGGAACAGATCTGGCTTTATTCTGCAGTGAGAACAAGCAAATGGAGCAAAAAATGGTGTTGATTTTTAAGCAACTAACCAGGATTAAGATAAAAAAAAAAATTTCCTGGCCCCTGATATCTGAGGCTATGTCTACAAATATCTGTAAGAACAGCAGCAGCAGGAACGTTGAATGTACCCTCTTGCACTATATGCACTGCAGTCTGCCACATACACTGCCTGCATGCCTAATTGCTGCTATCACCACTGAATATATGCAGCTGGATTAGTCTTCAGAAGGACTGTTAGTTCAGTTGGATATATACTGTATATGTTGTGGAATACCTATACTAACTATGAAGAAGCAAATCTCTCCCTGATGCAGCAGCAGCTCTCCCTACTCTGCCTGGTTCCGGAGTAGACTGTGACGAGCATGACGGCACCCGGTCTTATATACACCTGATGATGCTGTGCGGCCAATCACTGTAATGCCCACAGCCAACATGGCTACGGCATTACAGTGCATGGCAGGCAATCCCTGCATGTTCATTGGCTCTCTAAAGAGTGCCAAACATGCAGGGAGGGGACCCGAGTTCCCGCCTGAGCAACCCGGAAATACTCGCCAAGCTCGTCGAGCACAGTGATGCTCGGGCAAGTACCGAGCAGTGGAGAGCACGTTCGCTCATCACTAGTTACTAACAGAAGAGATTATTTTTTTACTGTGGATGAGGTCTGTATTAAATAGAATATATGCTTAAAAAAAAATTAAACTAAGATCTGGCCTGCTCTATCACCTTAGTAACAGAAAAAAAATAGATTTTTTTACTCTGAATGAGCTCTGCATACAGCTGAATTTTACCTCCAGAAAATTAGAAGCTCAGGTGTGGTGTGCTGTATCATGTTAGTAACAGAAAAAAATAGATGTTGAAAGGTGTACTCGTGCATGAAGAACAATAATGCAGTGCCCAACCGAGTTCTATGCTGAAATGTGCCCTGATGTCTTTGGTTCTCACTATTGGCACAAAAAAAAATGCTGAAAGGTCGATTTCACAGCCACACAGGACCCTATCTATCTAAACTATCTGACTTAGAAGCAATCGCCTAGTTAAACTAAAATCTCTCATTCTCCAGGATCAGCGTCAGGAGCATGCTCTCTAAGCTGTTATACTGACAAAATGGCACTAAAACAACATGTCCGTTCTTTTATATAGAGAGGGACATGCGATTTCAGCAGCCAATGGCACAAGCCCTTGTGTCTGGACCTTGTGGATGGCTCCTGCACCCTGATTGGCTAGACGCAATTTGCACACATTAAGTTAGGAAAAAAAAAAAAAATGTGATTACCAGCATGCCAGAAGAAGCATAATGCACCCCCCATAGTCCTCCATATAGTATAATCCATTTTATCTTCGGTTTTGTATATTTTATTGTCACTTCGTAAAAGTGGCATAACACTCTGAAAATATTGTTCCCAGTAGCGACCTGGGAGGCAGAGATGTGTCCATGTGTCTTCCCCATGCTGTTCCCATTCCATTTGAGCGTAGTTTCCATCCATTTCAGTGACTCCGGGTAGGGTCTGCCGGAAAAATGCTTGAGTTTCCCATTGATTTCTATTATACTTGTTACTGGAATCGAGCCCGATCAAGCCTCCGACCTGCTCGAATCGAATACCGAGCAATCGAGCATTTTATTGCTCGATCATATGATAGATAGTTGCAATTCAAATTTATATATGAGGTAGCCAAGATGATTGTCTATAAAATGATGGTAGTCTCACTTTCAAAGCAGTAGTTGATGGAGATATGGAGCCTGAAAGTCAAAAGTACAAAACATTGTTACCATTTTGCTTGTCGGTGCATGCACTTCTGGTGCGGCGATGTTAAATGCCGCTGTCAGAGATTGACAGCATTTAACTGGTTAACAGCCGCGGGTGGATCGCGATTCCACCCGTGGCTGTTGCGGGCACATGTCAGCTGTATAAATCAGCTGACATGAGCACCTCCGGAGCCCACGCTGAACAGGGGGTGCCAACGTGGTGCGTACTATTACGTACCACGTCGGAAAGGGTTTAAAGTCTCCCACGTGATGTTTACAGAAGTCTCCGTGTATCCTATATGATGTACAGGTGCATCTCACTAAATTAGAATATCATGAAAAAGTTAATTTATTTCAGTTCTTCAATACAAAAGTGAAACTCATATATTATATAGAGTCATTACAAACAGAGTGATCTATTTCAAGTGTTTATTTCTGTTAATGTTGATGATTATGGCTTACAGCCATTGAAAACACAAAAGTAATTATCTCAGTGAATTAGAATACTTTATAACACCAGCTTGAAAAATGATTTTAAAATCCGAAATGTGGACCTGCAGAAATGTATGTTCAGTAAATGCACTCAATACTTGGTTGGGGCTCCTTTTGCATCAATTACTGCATCAATGCGGCATGGCATGGAGGCAATCAGCCTGTGGCACTGCTGAGGTGTTATAGAAGACCTGGTTGCTTTGATAACAGTCTACATTGTTGGGTCTGGTGTCTCTCATCTTCCTATGGACAATACCCCATAGATTCTCTATGGGGTTAAGGTCAGGCGAGTTTGCTGGCCAATCAAGCACAGTGATACTGTTGTTTTTAAACCTGGTATTGGTACTTTTGGCAGTGTAAATGTGACGCCAGCTGCGCTTGGTATCACAGATCCTAGAAGAGTGCATTGATGGATTCCTCCACAAGAGGCCCCCATAAACATTCACACATCTCCACCTTCCACCTCAGACCAGCAGAGGGAGCCCGTTAGGGATATAAATAGGGAAGGTGGAGCCAGGCAGTTCAGTTCCTCTGGAGAGTTCAGCAAATACAGACCTGAATACAGAGTCAAGCTCAGTCTAGTCAAGTCTGTTGAGAGAGTTCCTGCAGTGGAGAAGCCTGAGAGAGGTCAGTCTGCAGTGAAGCCCAGTCTAGACTCAGTTGTAGCTCAGAGTAGTGAGCTTTAGGTGTGCCGGCGCCATAAGATCGGTGAAGCGCGGCCAGCTGCTGTTAGTGTGTATAGCCAAGTGAGGGCCCGAGTAGGCCGAAGGTGAGTGGAGAGTTAATACATAGGGGGCAGAGGAGCTTACCCAGCTCACCCCGAATCCTTTACCGGACACCGGGTGCGAAGCTTACCGGGATCTCTATGACCCAGTAAGGTACAACCGGAATCCCTGGAGAACTACAGGTCCCAGGATTGCTAGAGAGCTGATACGTAATAGAGCCACTAGACACATAGGCCCCGCAAGCTGAGGAGCGTGTACTCCAAGAAAAGGCCCTACCACAAGGTCAGC
The DNA here is from genome assembly GCF_046119375.1 of Phyllobates terribilis. NCBI lineage: Eukaryota > Metazoa > Chordata > Amphibia > Anura > Dendrobatidae > Phyllobates > Phyllobates terribilis. The sequence continues at coordinate 191,327,605 of NW_027362772.1, read as the reverse complement.
CAGCGCAGGACAGAGACAAAAGTTAGGCCTAGCTCCAGGCAGGTCAGAAACGTACTACGCAGAGGCAAGAAACAGGAAGCCCTACACCTGCTCATTGGGGAGGATCCTGATATGCACCCTTCACCCTACAGTGCTCCGGGATGTGCCTGAATTTCCATGAGTAAAAGGTACTGAAGTGACTACCGTGTCCGTCCCCGTTCTTGCTCTGACCCGGCTGGGTCTCTCCGTCCTGCATCCTCTCTTCATACGCTGCCCTGAGGCCTAGCTCCACCTGTGGGGAGCTGTACCATCAAGCTGCCTTATCACCGGCCTCAGTGGACTGCCGCAGCGCTGGTGATTCTCACCAGAAACCACAGGTGGCATCACAAACTTTCATAAAATTAACAAATATCCACCCTTTTAAAGAGTGACCCCAGGGTACGGGCCCGGGAGCCGACCACCGTGACATTCCCAAGGCCAGGCAAAGGCCCGGGTTCCGAGTCATCCCCATCCCCTGGGCTAGTCATAGACAGGTGCCAAGTCCAGCTGGAGAATTAAATTTCCATCTTCTAAAAGCTTGTCGGCAGAGAGAAACATGAAGTGCTCTAAAATTTCCTGGTAGACGGCTGCGCTGACTTTGGTCTTGATAAAACACAGTGGACCTACACCAGCAGATGACATGGCTCCCCAAACCATCACTGAATGTGGAAACGTCACAGTAGACCTCAAGCAGCTTGGATTGTGTGCCTCTTCACTCTTCCTCCAGATGCAAAATATACTTTCATCTGAAAACAACACCTTGGACCACTATAAGCAACAGTCCAGGTCTTTTTCTCCTTGGCCCAGGTAAGACGCTTTTGGAGTTGTCTATTGGTCATGAGTGGCTTGACACAAGGAATGCGACACTTGTAGCCCATGTCCTGGATACGTCTGTGTGTAGTGGCTCTTGAAGCAATGACTCCAGCAGCAGCAAAAAATCGCCCCCAATTTTTGAATGGCATTTTCTTAACAATCCTTTCAAGGCTGCAGTTATCCTGGTTGCTTTTGCAACTTTTTCTACCACACTTTTTCCTTCCTCTCAACTTTCCATTAATATGCTTGGATACAGCACTCTATGAACAGCAAGCTTCTTTAGCAGTGACTTACCCTCCTTGTGGAGTGTGTCAATGACTGCCTTCTGGACATCTGTCAAGTCAGCAGTCTTCCCCATGATTGTGGAGCCTACTGAAATAGACTAAGGGACCTTTTTAAATGTGTAGGAAGTCTTTGCAGGTGTTTTTTGTTAATTATTCTAATTTACTGAGATAATGACTTTAATGTTTTCATTGACTGTAAGCCATAATCATCAACATTAACAGAAATAAACACTTGAAATAGATCACTCTGTTTGTAGTGACTTTATATAATATATGAGTTTAACTTTTTGTATCGAAGAACCAAAATAAATTAATTTTTTCATGATATTCTAATTTTGTGAGAGGCACCTGCATATACAGCAATCTATGTGTCGCCTATGTGATGTATACAGCAGACCACCCACTGCTTAAATTCTGCAAACGATAGTAATAGTAAAGCTCTCACTTTGAACACATCTGCATTGAAATATACATCTGGGTTCAGAACAATTTATATCTGCGAGCCGTTCTTTACAAAACTTATCATCACAAGTCATGTGTGCTCAAGACTGATGCAAATCTGCAAAATCAGTTGCAATTAGCAACATCATTAATATCACCTAACATCACGGCCTCACCAAAGATAAACAGTGAGTTAATTATATGTTTGAGAAAATACATCAGGATCGTTTTTTCAGTTGATGATTTTGTAAAGCCTGTGAATGAGGGTATTAATATCCAAATGTCCATTTGCGGCAAAAAAAGATTCCCCACCCCTGCATTACAGTCTATGCAGATCCATTAAACCAAATGAAAAACGGAAGACATCAGTTATACTTCTGCTTTCCATCTGTGCTTTATCCACTTTTAACTAAACCATTGCTAAGAGTCAATAGATTAAAAAACTGTGGATGAAACATTAGAGAAAAATGGTCTGTTTTTGATGGATATAAAAACAGAAACGATGTGTGAGTGTGACGCGCCCCTGGGCCTGTGTCGCGCTGCGTTGCGCACGCGGGAGCTTACCCGGAGCCGGATCTGTTGAGGGTTGTAGTCTCGTGGCGGTGATCCGGTCCGTGCCCAGGGAGTCAAACTAAGTGGCGCTGTATTTAGCAGTAGATGTAGGACGACTACGCCACCCGTTGAATGCAGCTTTGGAGCCGCCGCTGCAGGGCAGACCGCTGAGGCCGGTGGTGAGATTGTGCAGCGTGGTGGTATAACCCCCAACGGGAGGGGTATGGCCTCAGGGCAGCGGACGTGGATGATGGGGGTAGCAGGAACCACTCGGAGACGGTACGGTGTAGTTCAGGGTCTTTACTGGTGACAAAGATAGACCCTCCCGGAGTACTGGCTAGCGATTGGGGCCTGGTCAGTCCTTGAGCAGATGGGATTTCCCCTGGCCAGGCGGAGTTGTAGGCCTCCCAAACTCACTGTACTCTTCTGGCTACCTTGCTAGAGGCGGGTATAAGTAGCCCACGTCCCTGAGTGTACCGTGCTCACCCGTATGGCCGGTGACTCGGGGCCTTCTAGTAGCTTCCGCTCCACGACGGCGGTGCTGGTCCCATGCGTGTGACCGTGCCTTCGGGTTTCTTGGCCAGAGGACCTGAAATCCCCTGCCTGACGGATTCTGCTGCTGGGTAGGAGTTAGTCCCCACAGCCTCGGACTCCGGGTCCGGTGATAGCTTCCCAGTCAGGGCGAGCTCTGCAGCTGCCAGCCCCTGACTCCTTATAGCACTGCTCCCACAGAGCTCCTGATGTTTCTTCCCATAGCTGCTTCTCTTCTCTGTCTCTACTTCTGGCATGGCCCAGGAGCTGGGCCCAGCCGGAGCCACAGCTCCCTGTCAGCCCTCCTGGCTAAACTCTCCCTCTGAACTCTCTAACCCTGCCTCAGCCCCAGGTTTATATAGGGGAAGTCCTTCCCCTCCCAGGACTGGGCAGGAGGTGTGGCATGCACAGGATTCCTGACCAAGAGACCTCCCACCTGCTCTCAGACATAACACTGCTGTTACTGTGGAAACCAGACCCCTGGGGTGCCACAAGTGTACCTTATCATGATGCATTACATCTGACAGCTGCAATCTAAGATTTGACCATCCACACTTTTATTGATTCTGGTACCTCACTTTGGAGTCACATGGCAGCTGTACCTTAAAATCCTTAGATAGTCACTTGTGCAGACCTTCCCATTTCCCCCATAGTCATTTGTACAGACCATCCCCAGGGTCTCCGAAACACACTTCGCCAAGATGAGCATGTATATCACAGGGATGGCATCTTCACAGGAGTTGTGCCAATCACAACTATAATATACAACTATGCAACTGCTGGGACTAGAGCTAGCCTCCATCCCAGCAGTTTCACTATTCCGATGGAATGGTAACTCTAAGGAATCTAAGGAAACCCTTTACCTAGTTGGCCCATTGGTGCTCCTGCATAACAATGGGTGTGTATAGAAAAACAATTTGCATTCACTCACCCTCATCCTGAAATGGAATTTCCAGCACAGACCTCAAATTAGTCTTAGATGGATAGTTGAATTGGCAAAAAAACTACTGTGTCCAGCAAAGGGTTTTAAAAACATTTGTTTATTGGGACTTTTCATGAGGATCCACAATACTTCACATTAAATGGTTAGCCGATAGCGTCTAGCACTTGAAACATGTCAGCAATCTCCTGTTTAATATGAAACATTGTGGATCCGTTTTATTGAAATCACAATAAACAAATATTTTTATTTCCCTATGCTGGACACACAAATATTTTTCATTATTCTAACAAAGGGTTTGTCATGTACATGAGCATATAGGTAACCTCTCTCTATTATCCCTCTCTATACAACAAAATGGGTACATTTTTTGAATAGCCACAATATTTTTTCCACCCACAGTAGTCGCTAAAAACCCCTTTAAAATAGAGAAGCTAAATATGACTATTTTATAGAAAATGTTTGAGAGAATTTTTCCAGTGGCTATGCTGTAATGTTTTACTTGTTTTTTTTATTTCTTATTGTAGGAAGGAGTGCCAGAGCCAGTTGCTAAAGTATGCACCAATCAACTAGTCAGCGCACTCGAGTTCATTCATAGCAGAGGTCTGGTCTACCGAGATGTCAAACCTGAAAATGTTCTTTTGTTTGGTCGTGATTGTCAAAGAATCAAACTAACAGATTTTGGCTTAACGCGCCCAAAGGGTACAATGCTTAAACTTGTATCAGGTGTCATCCCCTACACTGCACCAGAATTAAGTAATACTCAAAATGGAGAAGCAGTACCTATAGATTTCACTCTTGATGCATGGGCTTTTGGAGTCCTTCTATTTTGTTTGATAACAGGCTATTTTCCTTGGGAAAAAACATTATCATCCGACCCATTTTTTGAAGACTTTATTATATGGCAGGAAACTGGAAGACATGAACAATTAGCTTGGCACTGGAAAAAACTGACATCAGAAGCCAAGGATATGCTCAAGCAGTTAATGGCCTTAAATCCATGCAACAGGAGTCCTGTCAACAAAGCTTTATGGTATATGGACTACCCATGGAGAGTGGACAAATGGAAATAAGGTTACTTGCACATGTATATTAAATATTCATTTACATTGATATAGCTATTCTGTCACAATTAAATATAGATTAAAGCTTGTAGTAAAGCCGTGCCTTCTAAATGCATCTTTTTTGTCCTTGAGCAATTGTTGCCTAAGGTAAGCGTTATCTTACTCTTGGTTCTATATGTAACACCTTACTTTGTGAAAAGCTGGCTTGTGCTTAAAGGAATTGTGCAGCCCTGGTGAAATCTTCAGAAAGTCCTGCAGCTTTTTGAATCCTAATAGAATACAATGTACACACTATTCATATTCTGCTCAACTTGTCAGATTTATCAGATGTCATGTGACCACAAATATGTGATTTGCATACTTGTGGTCATGCACCAACTAGATTCTCATCTGTTTTTTTGTTCTATTGAGAGAATTGGATGAGAATCTAGTCTCAATGTTCTATTGAGAAAATTGCATATTTGTAGGCAAGTGACGAGCTCTTGAACTGACAAGCAGAGCTGAATCTGAACTGTGTATATCACACACGGTGTAAATTCAGGGAAAATATAACTTTGTACTGTATTAGCCAGTAGACAATTTGCATGTAACAAATTGATGGGCATTACAAGTGTCAGACTGAGGTGTTTGGGGCCCACAGGAGGGATTGACCCTAGGGGCCCACCCTACAACTGTAAGCAAATATCTGTAAGCAGTTATCCCAGTTATAGTTGAGCATCGACTGTAAAACACATCTACTGTGCACATACGTACTGTGACATGCAGAAGTAGTGCTGTTGCTTCAAAAGCATCCAGCAACTATAAGAATTAACACAGTCACAGGAAACAGAGAGTGGGTAGCAGAGCCCCAGGGGGATTGTGGGGGAGTTGCTTACTGTTCTGGATGGAGCCATAGAGAAAGGTGGTGTGTGATCGGTATCTCACAGAAGTCAAGGGAACAGAATCAAGGTCAGGAGAGAAGGTAAACACAGGTCAGATAGACTCCCTGAGCTAACAGTGTAGAGTATTATCAGGCAGAAAGATAAGGACTGAAAGGAATCATGTCATAGGGATCATCTCCCTCATCAAACCCTCCCCCCCCTCCATCTCCATGCAGGATAAAGAATGCTGTGTACTAGTGAGTCCTTGTGGAGGAAAAGCCTGCTGTTTATGCATAGAAGTGTGCAGCCAAGAGATCTAATCTATGCTTCTGAAGAGACTGACGTTACTGTGCCTGCTTTATGAGACTGTACTGTAATGAAGATTGTTGCTGTATTATCCCTGAATTGCACTGGCTGTGCTTCAGATTAAATCCCACTGTTAAACTGTTGAAAAAGACTCTTGTCAGATTTGTTTGGACAGCAACTGAATCTATTGTGTGCCTAAGAGAAGCTACAGACTCTGGTTGCCCTGAGTAATGGTTCCGCCAGGATTCCAGCGAATTCATGAAACCCGTCTCGCCCTATCTGAACCTAGCGGTGTGCGTGTTGGTGGCCCGTACAAGGAGTCCTGAGCGGGAATTAGCGTGTAGAGGAAGAAGAGGAAAAGTGTCTGGAAAAACACAGCAGCACAGCACCTCAACTCAACTCTGCTACACCAGTTAAATGGGACCAGCCCTAATGAAAACTCACTAGCAGCAATGGATGTGGAAATACAAATGGATAGAATTAGTGAGCTGTTTATTCAGTTAACCTGTGAAGAATTGAGAACAGTGGCAGAACATATAAAGATGTCAGAAGAACAGATTTCTAAAGCACACAACAGCAGGCAACTGTTAGCTGCCATTAATGCAAAAATGGATGAGCTGGGGGAGAAAGAAGTTGAAGACGTCATGGGGATGATCCTCCACGAGCTAACACAGTTTCTAACCAGGTTGAAGTTGGAGGATGGAGGGGCGGCACCAATTACCAAAAGCGGGAATCTCCGTCCGCAGATTGAACTACAGGAATTGAAAGAACAACTCAAAGCCCTAACAACAGTCCTGCCAAAACCAACAACCAAAACCTCTGAATGGGTGACAGACTCAGACAGAACCTTTAACCTGCCAAGGTTAGATAAATCAGGAAGACAGTTCTCTCTAACACCATAAATCACCATAAGGAAAGAATTCAAGATCCTGGGACAGATTGGAGAGTATGAACAGAAAGAGAAACTGTCTTATATTAACTTGTTGCACCAGATAGATGTAGGCTTACAGAAAGGCTACCGGCCAGATATCATTGAGGAGGCGGTGAAAGCAATCAGCCCAGGATTGAAGCTCCATAGTATGCTAGAAATGAAGAGTCAATTGACCTTGCAACAGCTGAAGATGATTTTAAAAGGGCACTATAAAGAAGAGTACTTCAGAATTGTTCCACCAACTCATTCACCTCTCACAGAAAAATAATGAATCACCCCAAAGTTTCTTGTTCAGAGCAATTCAACTGAAGGATAGACTGTTTGCATCCAGAGATGTAGAAGCGGAGGAGAGGTTTGATGCTGGACTAGTCCAGAAGAAGTTCTTGAGATCATTGGGAACGGGGATAATCAGCAAAGACATCAAGTTGCAGCTGAAACAGTACCTAGAAGATCCTGGCATTCTGGCTAAAGTCCTAATTGAAAAAGTGAATGAGGCAGCTAGTCTGGAGTCAGAAAGCGAACAAAAGTAAAAGAAAGGCTCTGCTCCTAAAATCACCGAAATGAGTCAGCTGAAGTTGGAGACCCCCGGTGGCCAGTCTGAAGATAATCATGGAGACCCTCCAGTGCCACCTCTGAGAGGGAACCTTAAAGCACCAACAAAAGAGAGAACCGCCAGCGCTAACTGGGAGGAAGTAATCGGAGAACTGCGAGCCAACGAGTTGATTGAGGTGAAAAAGTTGATTTGTTTCAGGCCAAAACCTGTATATCTCAGAACCAGGAGTGGGTTCCAAAACAGAAGATACCCGGCTTGTGAAGCGTGCCGTTCATAAAATCAGAGTACGGTGTGTGTCCACTGTCTAAGATGTGGTGAGGAAGGACATTATGCCGAGGAATGCCAAAGGTCACGATCGTTTGGGGTTAAAAGACAGGAGGTTGCCAGTGCGGGGCGACTGGTAACCGCTAGTGTTGAGCGAGTACTAAAATGCTCGGGTGCTCGAAGCTCGGGCCGAGCTCGCCGTGATACTCGGGTGCTCGACCCGAGCAACGAGCCCAATGTTAGTCTATGGGAGACCCGAGCATTTTTGCGGCGGCACCCCCAGCAGTCTGTAGAAAGCCTAAAAAGTGCCCAAAACGATAGTGACAGTGCTCAAAAGACATGGAGACAGCATGGGCATCGCCCCTGGAAGCATTTCAGACCCCCAGGTCACTGCTGTCAACAACGTGGTCAGAGGTAATAAGCCACTTTAATGGGCTCACAATAAATCAACCATGGGTGCCAGACTGGTAACGGCAAGACTTCCGTGTCCTCACCAAGATGACGACTGATAGTGTTGAGCGATCACTAAAATGCTCGGGTGCTCGAAGCTCGGGCCGAGCTTACCGTGATACTCGGGTGCTCGACCCGAGCAACGAGCCCAAGGTTAGTCTATGAGAGACCCGAGCATTTTTGCGGCAGCACCCCCGGCAGTCTGTAGAAAGCCTAAAAAGTGCCCAAAACGATAGTGACTGTGCTCAAAAGACATGGGGGCAGCATGGGAATCGCCCCTGGAAGCATTTATGACCCCCAGGTCACTGCTGTCAACAACGTGGTCAGAGGTATTAAGCCACTTTTGCGGGCTCACAATAAAAAGTTCAAAAACTAAACTGAAACGGTTTTCCTGTGAAATATGTTAAGGAAGTTCCTTTCCAGGGTAAAGACTTGTGTATAAGGTAAAATAAATAACCAAAGACAAAAATAAGTTTTTGCACTTTTGTATTGCTTTCAACCGTGACAAATGCATTCACCGGGAAATGTCATTTTAACATTTTACAATCTTATCTGGCCATGTGCTGTGTAACACATGCATACAGTGCTGAAAAGACATGGGAACAGCATGGGGAAGACCAATGGAAGCATCTCTGACACCCAGGTCACTGCCTAAAAGTGTGCCCATCAGAAGTGATCCTTTCCGCATCAGAAGATGCAGACTTGCAACTATCCCCGTGCAAGTCCTTGTCCAAGGGCAGAGTTCAATTGTACCTCCCCCATTCCTTGCAATGCAAGCGCAAGTATGCAGCTGGCCACCCACCCCCAGGCTGCAATACCATACTGCTAGCTTGCTTGCACTTGAAATGGGGCCTTTTAGATTGGAGGAGGCCGAAGCTGGCCACTACCTCATGGCTGCTACGGCAGCGAGGTATCCATACTCAGTCCCCAGCCGCCCGGCAGCCGGGTGTCCACGCTCGGTCCCCAGCCCCCAGGGGGCAGCCGGGTGTCCATACTCGGTCCCCAGCAGCCCCACGGCCGGGTGTCCACACACGGTCCCCAGCCGTCCCCATTTCTCTTTGGAACATCCCCCCACACACTTTTCTTAGCCCGGCCTGCTTTAGGGCAGCATTGGACGAGCCCACCAGAGAACCAGACTCCTCCGGTGGGCCATGGCTTCTCCATCATGGGAGTTGAGAGTGCCAAGGTGAGGAGCATGATGATGATGATAGAAATTAGCATCTGCTTTGTTTTCTTGGAATGCAAGCGTAAGTGTGCAACCTGCCACCCACCCACCCCCAGGCTGCAATACCATACTGCTAGCTTGATTGCACTTGAAATTAGGCGTTTTAGGCATGTGGAGGCAGACGCCGGCCACCATGTCATGGCTGCGTCAGCGACCTGGTATCCGTACTCGGTCCCCAGCCGCCCCGTGGCTGGATGTCCACACACGCTCCACAGCCACCTGGGGGCAGCCGAGTGTCCATAAATGGTCCCCAGCTGCCCCTATTTCTCCTTGGAACATCCCCACACACACTTTTCTTAGCCCGGCCGGCTTTAGGGCAGCATTGGACGAGCCCACCAGAGAACCAGACTCCTCCGGTGGGCCCTGGCTTCTCCATCAGGGGAGTTGAGAGTGCCAAGGTGAGGAGCATGATGATGATGATAGAAGTTAGCAGCGGCTTTGTTTTCTTGGAATGCAAGCGCATGTATGTAGCAGCGGCTAGGCCTGAGGTGGTCAGCGTTTTGGCGCATATCCTACCTCCTCCGAGGATTGCTGGATGTTTTCCTGCTACTATCCCAGTTCTATGACTCCCATTAAAACAAAGATTCAGGTGATGAATGATGGATGAGGTGGTGGCAAAGGAGAAAGAGCAGTAGGAACAGGGACCATTCACATCAATATCAGGTCAGGTAACCACACATGTCTTGTAGGAAATGTTTCTGTACCAAAAGGAGCGGTTCGGCTACACAGTTAAAGGGCATGCAGTGAGTGCAATGCCTACCAAAAATTTCGAGGGACTCCAATGCCCCTTGGAAGTGACATGGAGGTCAGAGGGCCTTAACTAAACCGTTTTTTCCATTTATATCAACTGGGTCTCCTGTGCACTGTAAGCCTAAGCAGTGAATGGAAGGCTTTCCAAAAACTATGAGGAACTGCAATGTCCCTTGAAACAGACGTGGATTACAGCATACTAAAAACATTCTACCCATTATTGGGGAGTGGGTCTCCCTTAGTGTTCGCCTATGCATTGAAAAGCAAAAGCTGACTAAAATTAGGAGGAAATGCAATGCCCGTTGGAAGAATGGTGGAGGTCGCAGTGGAATAAAAAGACAATATCAATGCCCCTTGGAAAAGTGGAGGAGGTCGCAGTAGCTTAACAAGACGGTTTTAATGCCCCTTGGAGAAGTGGTGGAGGTCGCAGTAGCTTAACAAGACGGTTTTAATGCCCCTTGGGAGTATGGTGGAGGTCGCAGTAACTTAACAAAACAGTTTTAATGCGCCTTGGAAGAGCGGTGGAGGTCGCAGTAGCTTAACATGACGGTTTTAATGCCCCTTGGAAGAGAGGTGGAGGTCACAGTAGCTTAAAAAGACGGTTTAAGTGCCCCTTAGAAGAGACATGGAGGTCACAGTGGAATAAAAAGACAATATCAATGCCCCCTTAAAATGTGGTGGAGGTCGCAGTAGCTTAACAAGACGGTTTTAATGCCCCTTGGAAGAGCGGTGGAGGTCGCAGTAGCTTAACAAGACGGTTTTAATGCCCCTTAAAAGAGTGGTGGAGGTCACAGTAGCTTAAAAAGATGGTTTAAATGCCCCTTGGAAGAGACGTGAAGGTCACAGTGAAATAAAAAGACAATATCAGAGCTCCTTGGAAGAGTGGTTGAGGTGGCAGTAGCCTAACAAGATGGTTTTAATGCCCCTTTGAAGAGACGTGGAGGTCGCAGTGGAATAAAAAGACAATATCAATACCCCTTGAAAATGTGGTGGAGGTCCCAGTAGCTTAACAAGATGGTTTTAATGCCCCTTGGAAGAGAGGTGGAGGTCGCAGTAGCTTAAAAAGACAGTTTAAATGCCCCTTGGAAGAGAAGTGGAGGTCGCAGTGGAATAAAAAGACAATATCAATGCCCCTTGGAAGAGTGGTGGAGGTCGCAATAGCTTAACAAGACGGTTTTAATGCCCCTTGGAAAAGTGGTGGAGGTCGCAGTAGCTTAACAAGACTGTTTTAATGCCTCTTGGAGAAGTGGTGGAGGTCGCAGTAGCTTAACAAGATGGTTTTAATGCCCCTTGGAAGAGACGTGGAGGTCGCAGTGGAATAAAAAGACAATATCAATGCCCCTTAAAAATGTGGTGTAGGTCACAGTAGCTTAACAAGACGGTTGTAATGCCCCTTGGAAGTATGGTGGAGGTCGCAGTAGCTTAACAAAATGGTTTTAATGCCTCTCGGAAGAGCGGTGGAGGTCGCAGTAGCTTAACATGACGGTTTTAGTTCCCCTTGGAAGAGTGGTGGAGGTCACAGTAGCTTAAAAAGACGGTTTAAGTGCCCCTTGGAAAAGACGTGGAGGTCACAGTGGAATAAAAAGACAATATCAATGCCCCTTAGAAGAGCGGTGGAGGTCGCAGTAGCTTAACAAGACAGTTTTAATGCCCCTTGGAAAAGACGTGGAGGTCGCAGTGGAATAAAAAGACAATATAAATGCCCCTTTAAAATGTGGTGGAGTTCGCAGTAGCTTAACAAGACGGTTTTAATGCCCCTTGGAAGAGCGGTGGAGGTCGCAGTAGCTTAACAAGACGGTTTTAATGCCCCTTGGAAGAGTGGTGGAGGTCACAGTAGCTTAAAAAGACGGCTTAAATGCCCCTTGGAAGAGAAGTGGAGGTCACAGTGGAATAAAAAGACAATATCAATGCCCCTTGAAAATGTGGTGGAGGTCGCAGTAGCTTAACAAGATGGTTTTAATGCCCCTTGGAAGAGCGGTGGAGGTCGCAGTAGCTTAAAAAGACGGTTTAAATGCCCCTTGGAAGAGAAGTGGAGGTCGCAGTGGAATAAAAAGACAATATCAATGCCCCTTGGAAGAGTGGTGGAGGTCGCAATAGCTTAACAAGACGGTTTTAATGCCCCTTGGAAAAGTGGTGGAGGTCGCAGTAGCTTAACAAGACTGTTTTAATGCCTCTTGGAGAAGTGGTGGAGGTCGCAGTAGCTTAACAAGATGGTTTTAATGCCCCTTGGAAGAGACGTGGAGGTCGCAGTGGAATAAAAAGACAATATCAATGCCCCTTAAAAATGTGGTGTAGGTCACAGTAGCTTAACAAGACGGTTGTAATGCCCCTTGGAAGTATGGTGGAGGTCGCAGTAGCTTAACAAAATGGTTTTAATGCCCCTTGGAAGAGTGGTGGAGGTCGCAGTAGCTTAACATGACGGTTTTAATGCCCCTTGGAAGAGTGGTGGAGGTCACAGTAGCTTAAAAAGACGGTTTAAGTGCCCCTTGGAAAAGACGTGGAGGTCACAGTGGAATAAAAAGACAATATCAATGCCCCTTAGAAGAGCGGTGGAGGTCGCAGTAGCTTAACAAGACAGTTTTAATGCCCCTTGGAAAAGACGTGGAGGTCGCAGTGGAATAAAAAGACAATATAAATGCCCCTTTAAAATGTGGTGGAGGTCGCAGTAGCTTAACAAGACGGTTTTAATGCCCCTTGGAAGAGCGGTGGAGGTCGCAGTAGCTTAACAAGACGGTTTTAATGCCCCTTGGAAGAGTGGTGGAGGTCACAGTAGCTTAAAAAGACGGCTTAAATGCCCCTTGGAAGAGAAGTGGAGGTCACAGTGGAATAAAAAGACAATATCAATGCCCCTTGGAAGAGTGGTGGAGGTCGCAGTAGCTTAACAAGATGTTTTTAATGCCCCTTGGAAGAGACGTGGAGGTCGCAGTGGAATAAAAAGACAATATCAATGCCCATTGAAAATGTGGTGGAGGTCGCAGTAACTTAACAAGACGGTTTTATTGCCCCTTGGAAGAGCGGTGGAGGTCGCAGTAGCTCAAAAAGATGGTTTAAATGCCCCTTGGAAAAGACGTGGAGGTCGCAGTGGAATAAAAAGACAATATCAATGCCGCTTGGAAGAGTGGTGGAGGTCGCAGTAGCTTAACAAGACGGTTTTAATGCCCCTTGGAAAAGTGGTGGAGGTCGCAGTAGCTTAACAAGACGGTTTTAATGCCCCTTGGAAAAGTGGTGGAGGTCGCAGTAGCTTAACAAGATGGTTTTAATGCCCCTTGGAAGAGACGTGGAGGTTGCAGTAGCTTAACAAGACGGTTTAAATGCCCCTTGGAAGAGCCATGCAGTACAGCATCTTAAAAACATTATTCCCATTATTGTGTAGTGGGTTTCCCATAGTCTTTGCCTATGCCTTCCAAGAAAAAGCTGCCAAAAATTAGGACGGAGGAACTTGCAATGCTGGCAACACGGACCAAGGTCACCCTGGTGGTATAGTGGTGGTGGAGGCTGAGGATAAGAAGAAGAGCAAAATACAGCTGAAATGAGGAAGCGTATACCCATGTGTGGGAGTGAAGTGGTGCATGGGAATACACTTCCCGAAATAACACAGTGGATTTGACTTTATGTTACTCTGCTGTCATTTGGTGGTGATGAGAAGTCTGGCCCAATCCAGCCCTTATTCATTTTGATAAGGGTCAGCATGTCAGCTTTGTCAGTTGACAGGTGAGTGCGCTTATCTGTTATAATTCCCCCAGCGGCATTAAAAACACGCTCCGATAACACGCTAGCGGCAGGGCAGGCCAGGACCTCCAAGGCGTACAGAGCGAGTTCATTCCAAGTGTCCAGCTTGGATACCCATTAATTAAAAGGCACAGAGGAATCTCAGAGGATGCTGGTATGGTCGGCAAGGTACTCCCTCACCATCTTTTGAAACTTTCCACTCCTTGTGAGACTACCCCGCGCCTCAGGGCCTGTAAGCTGGGCGGGTCTCAGAAAACTGTCCAAGAACGTTGACAGTATTCCCCTGCCTCTGCTGGATTGGAGTTGCATCTCTCTCGCCTGTACGCTTTGGTTGGGCAACGAACTGTGACTTCTGCCGCTAGCGTGTTCAGATGGGAATTTTTTTAACAGTTCTGCAGCAAGGGCCTACTGGTACTGAACCAATTTTGTAGACTTCTCCACCTCATGAATAAGAGAGTGAAAGTTCTCCTTGTAGCAGGGATCTAAAAGTGTCACCAACCAGTAATGACTGTCAACCAACATTTTGACAACACGAGGGGCACAGTTAAGGCAGCGTAACATAAAGTCAGCCATGCATGCCAGACTGGTAACGGGCAAGACTTCCGTGTCCTCACCAAGATGATGACTGACCATGCTCTCATCCTCCTCCTCCTCCTCCCCCCTGTCCTCAGGCCACCCACGCTGAACTGACGGTATGACAGTTGTACAGGTACTACCGTCTACAGCACATGATACCAGCTCCTGTTCTTCCTCCTCCTTCTCCTCCTCCTCCTCCTCTCCTTCATTGTCCCCCAATGCACGTTGGGATGAGATGAGGCTGGGCTGTGCGTAATCGTCAGCTACGGCTTCTCATCATACTCTGGCTGCAATGCCTCCTCTTTAATTCTCTGCAGAGAACGTTGCAAAAGACAGACAAGTGGGATGCTGACGCTAATGATGGCGTCATTGCCACTCACCATCTTGGTGGACTCCTCAAAGTTTGTCAGGATGGTACATATGTCAGACATCCAGGTCCACTCCTGAGGTCTTATGTGTGGAGTCTGACCTGAATATTGACGGCCTTGTTGCAGCTGGTACTCCACAACTGCTCTCTTCTGCTCACAAATCCTTTGCAACATGTGGAGGATAGAGTTCCAACGTGTGGGGACATCACACACCAGTCGGTGTGCCGGAAGCTGCAAACACTGCTGCAACACAGCAAGGGTGGCGGAAGCTGTAGCCGACTTGCGAAAATGAGCTGACAGGCGGCGTACTTTGACGAGCATTTCTGGCAACTCGGGGTACGATTTAAGAAACCGCTGAACCACGAGGTTACGCACATGAGCCAGGCATGGTACGTGTGTGATCTCGCCTCGCCTCAGAGCCGCCACCAGGATACGGCCATTGTCACACACGACCATGCCTGGATGTAGGTTCAGCGGTCTTAGCCACAGATCTGCCTGCTCTTTCACAGCTGTCCACAACTCACAAGCAGTGTGAGGTTTATCACCTAAGCTTATGAGTTTCAGCACAGCCTGTTGCCGCTTGGCGGAGGCAGTACTGCAGTGCTTCCAGCTTGTAACTGATGTGGTGATATCTGAGATGGAGGCTGAACATGAGGAGGAGGAGGATGATGCGCAGGAGCTGTACACTGTGGGGGCAACTCTGACTGACATAGGGCCCGCAATCCTCGGTGTGGGGAGGATGTGTTCTGTCCCAAGGTCCGACTGGGTCCCGGCTTCCACTATGTTTACCCAGTATGCCGTCAGGGAGATGTAACGTCCCTGGCCACAAGCACTTGTCCACGTGTCTGTTGTCAGGTGGACTCTCCCAGTAACTGCGTTGTTGAGGGCACGGCAGATGTTTTGGGACACGTGCTTGTGTAGTGCGGGGATGGCACACCGGGCAAAATAGTGTCGGCTGGGGACCGAGTACCGAGGCACGGCCACCGCCATAAGGTTGCGGAAGGATTCCGTCTCCACCAGCCTAAAAGGCAGCATTTCCAACGCAAGCAGTCGTGAAATGTGCAAATTTAGGACTGTGGCCTGTGGGGCATTGGCTGCAAATTTGCGCTTTCGTTCAAAGGTCTGGGATATGGACAATTGAACGCTGCGGTGGGACATGGACGTGGACGTTGATGCTGTTTCTTGAGAAATTTCCATAACAAGTGAAGACTGAGAGGAGGGGGCATCTTTGCATGCAGTATGGGCAGGGGATTGCCTTGCACACACAACAGGGGGATCTATTACACGCACAACAGCGGAAGAAGCAGTGGTGACACCCACTGACACTGGTCGTGGACCCTGGGGTTCGCCCCACAAAGTCGGGTGCTTTGCTGACATGTGACTGATCATGATGGTGGTGGTCAGGCTGGTAGTTTTGTCACCCCTGCTGATGCTGGCATAGCAGGTGGTACAAATGGCCTTTTTGGGGTTATCAGCTGAGTCTTTAAAAAAATTCCAGACTCTGGAAGACCTACCGGTTGTACTGGCAACGTCCCTCGTGTTGGAGTTATGGGGAACTGTTGCCCACCTTCTGTGTGCGGCCACCACACTGTTTCTTCCTGCCTGTTGGGGTACTCTGCCTCCCTCCCCCTGTGTGCTGCTGGCCTCGCTCTGCATGTCCTCCTGCCACATTGGGTCAGTTACTAGATCATCCACCACCTCCTCCTCTTCCACTTGCGCACCACGATCCTCCTACTCACTTCGTGGCAATTGTGTCTAGTCATCGTCCACCTCTTGTGACAAATTGCAAGCGTCGACTTCCTGTGGCCGTGGCTGTTCAAATATTTGGGCATCGCTACATGGGATCTCCTCTTCCACCACTTCAAGCGGAGCAGGCGAGGGGCACAAATATGGAAATGGACCAGTGAACAGCTCTTCAGAGTGTCCAACTGTGGGATCGGATGCTGTCTGACGACACTCAGCATGGTGGGAGAAAGCAGCATCAGGGTGAGGAGGAGTATGCGGTCGAGACTCACGGCTACTAAAACTTGACCGCGTGGAAGACAGACCGGAGGTGGTGGTGCCCAGGTAACTGGAAGTATTATCTGCTATCCAATTAATAACACTGATCAGTTCGCAATACTGGTGTTGTAGTGTGGTTCCCTAGTAATTCGGTCAAGAAGTGGGAGCGATAAGATGTGGTTGTTGGTTGTGGCACATTTTCACCTTGGCCACAGCCCCGTCTTCTACACGCACCATCACCAGAACATCCAGTTCCACGTCCCTTGCTACGCGCCTTGCCCATTGTAAATGAAGTAAAATAGCTTACACTCGCACTATTAATGGAAAAAAGGGTAATAAAAAGGAGATTAGAACAGTGGAAGAGGAAAGCCACAGTTCTATTTCTCTGGCCTACAACAGAATCTTTTAAACAGATATATTTGTGACTGAACAGACAGGGAGACACTATTTTTTTTTAATTTACGTAAAACAGGCCAAAAGCTGGATATATTTGTGTCTGAACAATCAGGGAGACACTATTACTGTTTTTCTTTACGGAAAAAATACCAAAAGCTGGATAATACAGAGATTTGAACCGTGGAACTGCAAAACCACAGTTATATTTTTCTGGCCTACACCAGAATCTTTCAGATATATTTGTGTCTGAACAATCAGGGAGACACTATTACTGTTTTTCTTTACGGAAAAAATACCAAAAGCTGGATAATACAGAGATTTGACCCGTGGAACTGCAAAAGCCACAGTTATATTTTTCTGGAATACACCAGAATCTTTCAGATATATTTGTGTCTGAACAATCAGGGAGACACTATTAAGGGTTTTTTTTTGGCAAAAAATGCCCAAAACAGGATAATACAGAGATTTGACTTGTGGAGCTGCAAAACCACAGTTATATATTTCGGGCCTACACCAGAATCTTTCAAACAGATATATTTATGTCTGAACAATCAGGGAGACACTATTACGTTTTTTTTTAACGGCAAAAAATGCCAAAAACATGCCTACACCAGAATCTTTCAAATAGATATATTTGTGTCTGAACAATCAGGGAGGCACTATTACATTTTTTTTTTTACAGCAAAAAATGCCCAAACCAGGATAATACAAAGATTTGACCCGTGGAACTGCAAAACCACAGTTATATTTTTCTGGCCTACACCAGACTCTTTTCAACAGATATATTGGTGTCTGAACAGTCACAGACACACTCAATTTATTTGGACAGTCTGACTGAGGAAAAAAAAATACAGGATTTAGATGAAAAAAAAATAATTTTTCCTGGCCCCTGAGACCTGGGTGATTAGTCTAGCAATTTGACCAACAGGAGCACACAGGACTGTAATGCAGCGTTTGCTGGTATAACCACTGCGTCTCCTATACAGCCTGCCTGCCTGCCTGCCTGATATCTGGGATGGATATTAGTCCTGAGAAGGACAGTTTGTTTGATTTGGCAGGCTTTAGAGACCCTACACTAACTATTTCAGAGTATAAATCTCTCCTTAGCTTAGCAGCACTGACCCTACACTGGCTGATCCGGAGCGACTGTGTCCAAGATGGCGGTGCCCGGTTTTAAATACTC
Source organism: Phyllobates terribilis (assembly GCF_046119375.1). Taxonomy (NCBI): domain Eukaryota; kingdom Metazoa; phylum Chordata; class Amphibia; order Anura; family Dendrobatidae; genus Phyllobates; species Phyllobates terribilis. The sequence goes on along the minus strand of NW_027362772.1, from coordinate 191,309,370 downwards.
GAGGTGACGCTGTGCGGCCAGCCAATCACTGTAATGCTCACAAACAACATGGCTGCGGCATTCCAGTGACTGGCTGGCAATCCCTGCATGTTCACTGGCTCTGTAAAGAGCGCCAAACGTGCAGGGCAGAGACCCGAGCTCCTGCCAGTGTAACCCGGAAATGCTCGGTGCTCGCTGAACATCCCGAGTAGTGAGATGCTCAGGCGAGTACCGAGCAGTGTCGAGCATGCTCGCTCAACACTTGTAACGGCGACGCGGAGGAGGCCCCAGAAGCAAATCCAAATCTCAGCAGACCCCAGAACGGCGCATGAGGTAAAACGGCTGCATCAGTACTATCACCAAGTGTGTTCCAGTCTACAACAGCTGCAAGTGAGACAGGGGCATCAGTTACTTAATGCCCAGTGCGGAGGTCAAATGATGTACTCCTGGGAGGAGGATTCCTCGGTCAGTAAAGATAGCCTCATCAGCCTAATCAATGAAAGATACTTTATACAGTGCCAGCTAGATGGACTCCAGGTAAAAGCATTGTGGGACACAGGAGCCCAAGCGAGTCATAGAATCATAGAATGGTAGAGTTGGAAGGGACCTCCTGGGTCATCTGGTCCAACCCCCTGCTCAAAGCAGGATTCACTAAATCATCCCAGACAGATATCTGTCCAGCCTCTGTTTGAAGACGTCCATTAAAGGGGAACTCACCACCTCTTGTGGCAGCCTGTTCCACTCATTGATCACCCTAACTGTCAAAAAGTTTTTTCTAATATCTAATCTGTGTCTCCTCCCATTCAGTTTCATCCCATAGCTTCTAGTCTTTCCTTGTGCAAATGAGAATAAAGATGATCCTTCTACAATGAGACAGCCCTTGAGATATTTGTAGACAGCTATTAAGTCTCCTCTCAGTCTTCTTTTTTGCAAGCTAAACATTCCCAAATCCTGTAACCATTCCTCATAGGACATGGTTTGCAGACCAATCACCATTCTGGTCGCTCTTCTCTGAACTTGCTCCAGTTTGTTGATGTCTTTTTTAAAATATGGTTCCCAAAACTGGACACAGTATTCCAGATGAGGTCTGACCAAAGAGGAGTAAAGTGCGATAATGACTTCACGTGATCTAGACTGTATGCTTCTGTTAATACATCCCAGAATTATATTTGCCTTTTTTGCTGCTGCATCACACTGTTGACTTATGTTCAGTCTATGATCTATTAGTATACTTAAGTCTTTTTCACATGTACTGTTGCTTAGCTCTATTCCTCCTATTCTGAATATGCTTTTTTCATTTTTATTGCCCAGATGTAATACTTTGCATTTTTCCCTTTTAAAAAACATTCTGTTAGTTGCTGCCCACTGCTCCAGTTTATTTAGGTCTTTTTGAATCCTCTCTCTCTTCTCTAGTATTAGCTATCCCTCCTAGCTTTGTGTCATCAGCAAATTTAAATCAGTTTACCCTCAATTCTTTCATCTAAATCAGTTTTTCCCAAACCCCATCCTCACGGCCCCCCACAGGTCATGTTTTCAGGATCTCCTTAGAATTACACAGGTGATTGAAGTATCATCAAGGCATCAGGAATTATCTAACCTGTGCAATACTAAGGAGATCCTGAAAACATGACCTGTAGGGGGCCGTGAGGATGGGGTTTGGGAAACACTGATCTAAATCATTGATAAAGATGTTGAACAATACAGGTCCCAGGACAGAGCCCTGTGGTACCCCACTTGAGACATTCATCCAACTGGATGTGAAGCCATTTACTAAGCCAGTTATTCACTAAGCCAGTTATGAATCCACCTAACAGTTGCCTTGTCCATTCCATACTTGGTCATTTTTTCAATAAGGATTTTGTGAGCTACTTTGTCAAATGCTTTGCTGAAGTCAAGATATACTATATCTACAGCATTTCCCTGATCCACCCAGTCAGTGATTCTGTCATAGAAGGAAATTAAGTTAGTCTGACATGACTTGTTAGTTACAAACTCATGCTGACTCTGGTTAATCACTTCATTCTTATCCAGGTACTTACATACATGTTGTTTAATAATTTGTTCAAAGATCATTCCTGGTATAGAAGTCAGACTCACCGGCCTATAGTTCCCTGGGTCCACCTTCTTCCCCTTTTTGAAGACAGGAACAACATTTGCTCTTCTCCAGTCTTCTGGGACTTCTCCTGCTCTCCAAGAATTTTCAAAGATTATGGAAAGTTGTACTAAAATTTCTTCTACGATCTCCTTCAGTACTCTGGGGTGTAATTCATCTGTACCTGGAGACTTGAACTCATTTATGTTAGCTAAATATTCCCTCACAATCTTTCTGTTTACAGATAACCTGGATTCTTCTATTCCTTTAATAGGACAGTGAAGATCAGTTGATGTTACATTTCTTTCTGAGAGAAAACAGATGCAAAATAGGAATTAAAAAGTTCAGCCTTCTCAACATCCTTTCTTACCATTTCACCATTTTCATCCTGTAAAAATCCTATACCATCTTTGACTTTTCTTTTACTTTTGACATACCCCAAAATCCCTTTTTATTGCTTTTGACATCTCTTGCAAGTGTTAATTCATTGTCAGCTTTAGCTAACCTGATATGTGCCCTGAAGGTTCTGCAGACTGCATTATAATCTTCTTTAGATATGCCTCCTTCTTTCCATTTGATAAACATTTCTTTCTTTCTTTTTAGCATGTGTTTAACCTCTGTGTTCATCCATCCTTGTTTCCTTAAATGCTTCCCATTCTTCCTACTTTTCGGGATTGTTAACGATTGTGCTTTGAGAATCTCATTTTTAAAAATTTCCCATCCTTCTTGGACAGTTTTGTCCTTAAGGACATCCAGCCATTGGATCCCTCCTATTCTCTTTCTGAGTCGCTTAAAATCTGCCTCTCTGAAATCTAACCTTGAAGTTTGAGTCTTCACATGTCTTCCTCCTCTAGTTATCCAAAATTCTATAATAGCATGATTGCTGCCTCCTAGGGTACCAGCCACTTTTACCTCCTCAATCAGTCTTTTAAATGAAAAATGGAGAAGGCGCTGCCTGTCACATACCTGCCTTTGATCGCTAAAATAACTTTCAGGACCAGTGGAACTCCACGGCAAAGCCGTCAACTAGACCAAAATCCCTTTCATATGCTGGTTGGAAGTAATTTTCCAACTGAGGGCCACGAAGAACAGCAACACCATTGAGCTTTTGGTACCTTTTCCCGTGACCAGTGATCAGAACGTAGCAGAGGATCCTATCCTGGGTTATAATGTAATCAGTGAGGTCATCACGAAACACGTCAGGGACGCTGGTGGCGGATGCAATTGCCACATCGCTTGCCATACCCAACGCCGTGGCGGAAAATGTGATTCATAGAGTAAAGAAAGAACAGAATACAATGGACCTAAAAGAAGTCAAGGTAGGCTGGCACCCAACCATCATCCCTGCAAACCAAATGGTGGGGGTGAGGTGTGGAGTCCTGGTAGAACTGGGAAGAAAAGTCCAGAAAAGACTGTTTGTGCCAAAAGACTCCTCAGAACTTCCGGAAGATCTATTTCAAAGTGAGACTGTGCTTACAATTCCTACTGGTGGGTTTGCTCGAGTGACAGTGCTACTGATGCATACTACGAAAAATGAAATTAGATTGGATCCAAAGACTGTGTTAGGTCACATTGAAACCGTTAAAACTGTATATCCAGCCAATGTGAGACCGGCCCAGGGGTCTACCGTGAATTCATTCTCCCCACCAAGGAACAGGAGTTGCCCAGGGGAGGAAATTGTACGACCCACCTCGGGGTCTTGGGAGTTAAGTTGACCCCAAAGAAGTCTGAACTGTTCAAAAGGCAAGTCCGATTTCTAGGAAAAATTGTGTCTGGAGAAGGATATGACTCGCCCCCTGGGCCGTGGGGCACTCGGAACCGGCCTTCTATGTGATGCTGGGGGTAGTAGTGGCAACCCGATCCTGTGGCTCAGGGTGGTCAGACCAAATTGTGTGGCAGTCTATTTATCAGTGTTTTGAATGTCCGACTACGCCACCCGTGGATTGCGGTCAGGGATGACCGCCGCTGCAAGGCAGACCGCTGAGGCTGGTGTTGGTGTGCAGCATAGGGATAGGATAACTCCCCATGGGAAGAGTGTAGCCTCAGGGCAGTGTAGGTGAATGCTGGGGGTGATAGTGCAGGCCGCAATAGTAAGAGTTCAGAGTCCTCTTCAAACAGTCCAGGGTCTTTATTGCAGATGTTATTACTGACCCAACAGGAGTACCGGTTAGGAGTGGGCTTGGGTATCTGAGAGCATTCGGGCGAGCCCCACTGGTCAGGGTGAGTGTGTAGGCCTACCGTTCTCTCTATGCTGACTATCCCCCTCTTCTTGGTGTAATAGCCCACGTCCCTGAGCTGGCCGTGTACTTTGCCTGTATGGCTTGCGACTCGGGCCTTAGGTACCTTTTGCTTTCTCCTGCTGTACTGGTCCATCTGTGTGGCGGAGCCTCCAGGCTTCTTAGGCCAAGGGACCTGAAATCCCTCGCGGGTTGGTTCTCCGCTGCTGGGCTTGCAACCCTGACAGCCTCGGACCCAATGTCCGGTGGTGATTCTCTCAGCCAGGACCGCCTCTCGTCGCCTCTGTCCCTGGCTCGCAGTCTCTCCTCTGCCACATGGACTCCTCAGCTGCTGCTGACCTGTCCCTTCTTCTGAGAACCCTTCTGGACACTTCAGAAGTGGGTTCTGGTCTCTCTAGCCCTGCCCCAGTTCCAGCTTTTATAGGGGCAGCCTGCTCCCCCTACTGGCCTGGGACAGGAGGTGCTGCATGCTAATGGTCCCTGACCAGGGAACCTCCCTCCTGCTCTCAGACACAGCCTTTAATATTGGTGGCATCCAGGCCTGGGGTGACACAGATATACCATGGACCCAGCAGAAATCGCTCCTGTACTGGCCTTAAAAAACAAGCGGCCCTCTACTGTCGGTGAGTTGAGGCAGATATTAACATTTCTCTCCTACTATCGTACTTACGTTCAGAACTTCTCCAGGATTGCCGCCCCACTATACCTCCTCTTGAGGGATATGACAGAGTCAACAACACCCATGGAGAAAAAGAAGAATGCGGGTAGGACCGGGCTTAAAAGAAACAATGCCGTTTCGCCCCAACAGCCCATTCTCTAGACAACAGCAGACCACCAGAAGGTATTTTAAGAGCTAGTAGACTACCTTTTGTTCTTCATTGTGACACTTCTCAAGTTGGACTGGGAGCTGCCCTTAATCAGCATCAAGATGGAAAATTGAGAGTCATCGGTTATGGTTCTAGAACGTTGACAGATGCCGAGAAGAATTACCATCTACTGTATATGTTAACATACAAAGGTTAAGTACATATACTCACGTCATCACCAAGGAGCTTTTAAACATCATCCGTCTGGAATATAAGAGAAGCGACCACCAAGACAGATAACCCCTGGAAATATCACAACACTGCATGGGCAGGTATAACATACAACACTACACAGTGCAGGTAGAAGGCTTCTGTCTCAGTAATATTTCTCTGGACTTATATAGTGAATGTTCACTAGTAAGGCTATGTGCCCCCGATGCAGAAATGCTCCAGATTTTTCCTGAGCGTTTCTGCATCTTCCTGGTAGTAAAAACGCATGCGGATTGCACATGCGTTTTTCCTGCCAGGGACATGCGGATGTGAAGCGTTTTTGCATGCATTTCCGCATGCGGGTTGACAAGCGCTTTCCAAGCGATTTTAGCATCACTTGGAAAGTGCTTGACAACTCGGTCACACTATATAAATCCATGCAAAAGGTATGGATTTATATACTGTGACCTTAAAAAATGTTTAAAAATAAAAAAAATAGATCTATACTTACCTTCTGATGGCCCCCGCAGTCTTGCTTCGCTCCGTCCTGGCTGCCAGCAGATCGTGGTGCCCTTTACTGAAGGACCTGCTGTCACATGACTATGACGTCAGTGCAGGTCCTTCAGTCCATCGCTAGCTGCCAGCAAGTGAAGACAAGGAGAGCGGGGGCCATCAGAAGGTAAATATAACATTTATTTTTTATTTTATTCTTTTTTTTACAGGTTCTATGGTACCCGGGTCCGGAGGAGAGTCTCCTGTCCTCCACACCCGGGTACCATCCGCACATTGAAATGCATGGATTCCGCATCTGCAGATGAAGTGAGGCGTAATCCATGCGTTTCAATGCAAGTCAATGGCGGCGAAAACACAGCACTTCCGCAAAATAATTGGTTGTGCTGCGTTTTTTTACGCAATGATAATCTGCAGCGGAAATTTCCGCAGCATGTGCACAGCACATGCGGATTATCATTGGGGACCATGGCAGGCCTTCTACCACATGTTTTTTAAGCGTTTCTGCAGCGTTTTTGCCGCTGCAGAAACGCTTAAAAAACGCATCGTGGGCACACAGCCGAAGTCTAGTTCACCTTTCCTCTACAGTGGCCAGCAGTCGGGAAAAGATAAATCAGATACAGGCTCTCATACAGACAATGAGGCAATAAACCCTCACCAATCAAAGGCTCTCTGAAGTTACATAAGTAAACTTCAGATAAAGGTTAGACAAATCTTCATGTTTTACAATACCAAACAATAAATAGCACTATTTGAGAGGTGAATCTTTCAGAGAGTGTGAATAAACATTTCTCAAGAATTTGTTACTATGACCATTGTCGGTGTCTAAACATCAAGAAAGGCTTTAAAAGAAAGATCCTTATCTGTCTGTGAATATCAAAACAGACCAATGTTGGTTTGAATACATTCTGTATCTTTCAATATGGACTCAAAATATCAATTTTTATATTCAAACTACACACCCTTTCCACTACAGCCAACCCACCAGATGGAGACCCTCCCCTTCCACTACAGCCAACCCACCAGATGGAGTCTTCATATTTCCAAAAATTAGGGGCAGACGCCTCCAAAGTGGCATCAATTTCACCAGAGTAGAACTTGTATAATGGGGCCCTGACACCCCCTTCCACTACAGTCAAGCCACCAGTTGGAGATCCAAAGAGGAGTCTCCACATTTCCAAAAATTAGGGGCAGACATCAAAGTGGAATCAATTTCACTAGAGTAGAAATAATATAATGGGGACCGACACACCTTCCACTACAGCCAACCAAATAGATGGAAATCTAATCAGGAGTCTCCACATCAACAAAAATTAGGAGTAGACACCACCAAAGTGGCATCAATTTCACCAGAGTAGAACAAGTATATAGGGGCACTGTCACCCTTTCCAATACAGCCAACCCACCAGATGGAGATCCAATCAGGATTCTACACATTTCCAAAAATTAGGGGCAGACACCAACAAAGTGCATCAATTTCACCAGAGTACAACCAGTATATTAGGGCACTGACACTCCTTCCACTACAGCCAACCCATCAGATGAAGATCCAATCAGCAGTAGTGATGAGTGAACATGCTCGCCACTGCTCGGTGCTCTCCCAAGCATCTCACTGCTCGACATGTTCGTCGCTCGCCGAGTTTTTCCGGGGTTGCTTGGTGGGAGGTTGGGTCTCTTCCCTGCATGTTTGGCGCATTTTAGAGCGCCAATGAACATGCAGGGATTGTCTGCCACACACTGTAATGCCGCAGTCATGTTGGTTGTGGCATTACAGTGATTGGGTGGCTGCACAGCGTCATCACGTCTATATCAGACCTGGTGTCGCCATGCTCGTCACAGTCTACTCCGGAATCAGGTAGTGTAGGGAGAGGTGCTGCTGAGCTAGGGAGAGATTTGCTTGTTTCTTAGTTAGTGTAGGTATACCACAACATATTCTACACATATCCATCTCAACTAACAGTCCTTCTGAGGACTAATCCAGCTGCATAGAAATTAGTGCTAGGCAGACAGGCAGTGTATGCGGAAGACTGCTGTGCATATAGCAAGAGGGTCCATTCCAGTTCTGTCTGTTGGAGCTTTTACAGATATTTCTAGAAATAGCCCCAGGTATCAGGGGCCAGGAATAATTTTTTTGGGGATCTTAATCCTGATTATTTGCTTAAAAACCAATCCAGAGAACACCGTTTTTCTGCTCCATTTACTTGTTGGCACTACAAAATACAGCCAGATCCTTTTCATAATACAGCGCTAAAAATCCATCTATTTAAAACTGTGGTTTGTCCATCACACGGATCACATATAAGTGCGCTGAAAATTCTGCCATTTCTGGCCTCCATTGAAATTTTGTTGCAGTGTGTCAGCGAAGTTATTGACATGAGGTCGCTGATAAAAGCAGTTACATACAGGCCAGCTATTTAAAACTGTGGTTTGTCCATCACACCTTTTATTTTTGGAAGTGCATTGAGCTGTGGGTTGAATTGCTGCTAAAAGGGGAAAAAAAAAACTCTTAAAATCTTCTTCCTTAGCGAGTGTGAACGAGCTGAGTGTGACTGGAGTGTAAGTGCAAACGGAAGTAAGTGTGTGACTTGTGATTCAGTGACTTTGGATTCAGGGAGTTTGGAAGGGAGGAATTAGGACTGAATTGCTGTCTGTATTTTATTAATTCTTTACATTTCTTTTTATTTAACATTTCTGTCTAGTGCAATCCCCATTAGGAAATGAGCTCCATTATTGACAGTGCTATCCAGTGTACATCTTGCCACATGTATGCAATCCTTGAACAGCTGGTCGTGAGTGCATACTGCTGTGCGAGATGTGTGTGTTTGGAAGCTCAGGTACTGGATCTAAATGAGCAGCTGGCAACACTGAGATCCATTGACAATATGGAAAGGAGTCTGCTGCTCACTGAGCAGCTGCTCACTGGGGTAGATGTGGGGGAGGGTTGTAGTAGGGAGCTGCAGGACAGTGAGGCAGCTAGCTGGGTGACAGTTAGAAGGGGGGTAGAGGGAAGAGTGCCAGGGAGTCTAGTCCTGATCTGGCACACCCCAATAAGTTTGCAAAGTTGGCAGATGAGGGGGGTGTCGGTACAGGGGTAGCACTGCTGCAAAAAGGCATGTCCTCTGAAAGCCGCAGGAGTGTCAACTCCAGTAAGGGGGGAAATAGGAGAGCAGGGCAGGCTAGGCAGGTGCTGGTAGTGGGGGACTCAATTATTAGGGGAACAGATAGGGCAATCTATTACAAAAACAGGGATCGTCGAACAGTGTGCTGTCTACCTGGAGCTTGAGTCCGGCACATCGCTGATCGGGTTGACAGATTACTGGGAGGGGCTGGTGAGGACCCAGCGGTCATGGTGCACATTGGCACAAATGACAAAGTTAGAGGTAGGTGTAAGGTCCTTAAAGATGATTTCAAGGAATTAGGCTGCAATAGGGGTTCAAGAAAACCACACAGGGAAAATAAGTATTTAAAGCGAGTATAGTGCTACAAAGGATTAAAACTTAGCATTTATTACAACTGAATAAAAAGGTAATACACAAGTCCAAAGGACCTAAAAACAAGTATAAGCCTGTCTGTGATAGTGAGTGACCCTAACAATCAATAACTCATTATGTCCAGGAATAAAACCGTATGTGGTCTACCTGTAACATCACACAGAGAATGGCGGGAAAATAGTAGCGGAGCTCTCAAGACAGTGTCTCAAACGTATCATGTCTCAGGCCACAAGAACCTTAATACATTTACACAATCGATGGTGAGCCTTTAAACACTTATAAATATGTTAATGGAACGACCTCACCGGATAGAATATTGGTTCTTGCTCTCTGGCCTTAGAACAGCTCCATGTGATGGGGCATCCAAAACCTTATTCAGCCTCCAGCAACTCACAGCACACCGTCTAATGGATAAGCTGAGCGTTTGATGCCAGCTTCTATACTGCATGACACCCTCTTCTCCCCTGATGATTAGCTGAGGCAATGAAACGTGTTGGGAGCCGCAAGCTTAAAGCAAGGACGTCCAAGGTGGTATTCTCTGAAATACTATCTGTACCACGTGCCATGCCAGAGAGGCAACGGGAGATTAGGGAGAAAAATAAGTGGCTCAAGAACTGGTGTAGGAAGGAGGGGTTTGGGTGCCTGGAGAACTGGGCTGACTTCTGAGTTGGCTACAGATTCTACGCTAGGGATGGGCCGCACCTCAATGGGGAGGGTGCAGCTGTGCTGGGGAAGAAAATGGCTAGAAGATTGGAGGAGTGTTTAAACTAGGGATTGGGGGTAGGGTATTCATTTTATAGGTGGGGAAGATAGTGCAGATAGTGACCTGGGCACAAATTAAGACATTTGTGGTGGGGTTAGAACAGTCAATATAGCAAGAAGGAATAGAGGTACAGAGAGATGCATAAAATCCATGTACACTAATGCCAGAAGCCTCACCAACAAAATGGAGGAAATAGAATTAATTTTGTTGGAAAATAATTATGACATGGTGGGGATATCTGAGACATGGCTGGACGAGAGCCATGACTGGGCAGTTAATTTACAGGGCTATAGTCTGTTCAGAAATGGCCATACAGACAAGCAAGGGGGCGGTGTTTATATGTAAAATCATTCTTAAAACCCATCTTGCGTGAGAATATATGTGAATCTAATGAAAACGTAGAGTCCCTGTGACTGGAGATAAGGGGAGGGGGAAAAAATAATAAATTACTGATAGAAGTTTGTTATAAGTCTCCAAAAATAATGGAAGCAGCGGAGAATATCCTCATGAAGCAAATAGATGAAGCAGCGACTCAAGGAGAAGTCATTATTATGGGGGACTTCAACTACCCTGAAATACATTGGGGAACATAAACCTGTAGTTCAAGCAAAGGTAATAGGTTTATGACAACTATGAGAAACAATTACCTTTCACAACTGGTTCAGGACCCAACAAGAAGGGGGGGCACTGCTAGACCTAATATTAACCATCAGACCAGACCGCATATCAAATATACGACTTGAGGGTCATTTGGGTAATAGTGATCACAAAATAATAAGTTTTCATGTATCCTTTAATAAGATGTGTAGTACAGGGGTTACAAGGACACTAGGCAAATTTCAAACGGTTGAGAGATGATCTTAGTGCAATAAATTGGGACAATATCCTGAGACATAAAACTACACAAAGCAAATGGGAGACATTTATTAGCATCCTGAATAGGACCTGTGCACAATATATACCCTATGGGAATAAACATGCTAGAAATAGGAGGAAACCACTATGGCTAAATACAGCTGTAAGGGGCGCAATAAGTGACAAAAAGAAAGCATTTAGAAAACTAAAGCAAGTAGGTAGTGATGAGGCATTAAATAAATACAGAAAATTAAATAAATTCTGTAAAAACCAAATCAAGGCAGCAAAGATTGACACAGAGAGACTCATTGCCAGAGAAAGTAAAAATAATCCCAAAATATTCTTTAACTACATAAATAGTAAAAAACTAAAAAATGATAGTGTTGGCCCCTTTAAAATAGTCTGGGTGAAATGGTGGATGAGGATGAGGAAAAAGCCAGTATGCTAAATGATTTTTTTTCAACAGTATTTACACAAGAAAATCGCATGACAGAAAACATGATTAGTGATGACAAAAATTCTCCATTAAATGTCACTTGCTTAACCCAGCAGGAAGTACGGCGGCGTCTAAAAATCACTAAGGTTGACAAATCCCCGGGCCTGGATGAGATACACCCACGAGTACTGCAGGAATTTAGTAAAGTCATAGATAGACCATCATTTTTAATCTTTAAAGATTCCATAATAACAGGGTCTGTACCAAAGGACTGGCGTATAGCAAATGTGGTGCCAATATTCAAAAAGGGGACAAAAACTGAACTTGAAAATTATAGACCAGTAAGCTTAACCTCTACTGTGGGTAAAATCCTGGAGGGTTTCCTAAGAGATGCTATACTGGAGTATCTGAAGAAGAATAACCGAGTCATGACCCAATATCAACATGGGTTTACGAGGGACCGTTCCTGTCAAACTAATCTGATGAGCTTTTTTGAAGAGGCAAGTTGCGGACTGGACCAAGGAAATGCAGTGTATGTTGTGTATATGGACTTTTTAAAAGCTTTTGATACGGTTCCACACAAAAGGTTGATACATAAAATGAGAAAAATGGGGATAGGGGAAAATATATTTATGTGGGTTATGAACTGGCTTAGTGATAGGAAACAAAGGGTGGTTATTAATGGAACACACTCAGACTGGGTCACAGTTAACAGTGGGGTACCACAGGGGTCAGTATTGGGCCCGCTTCTTTTTAACATATTTATTAATGACCTTGTAGGGGGCATACAGAGTAGTATTTCAATATTTGCAGATGACACTAAACTCTGCAGGGTAATCTATACAGAGGAGGACAATTTTATATTACAGGAGGATCTATGTAAACTAGAAGTTTGGGCTGATAAATGGCAAATGAGCTTTAATGGGGATAATGTAAGGTAATGCACTTGGGCAAAGGAAATAAAATGTATAATTATATGCTTAATTGTAAAACACTGGGCAAAACTGTAACTGAAAAAGACATGGGTGTATTGGTGGACGACAAGCTCACGTTTGGTGGCCAGTGTCAGGCAGCTGCTGCAAAGGCAAATAAAATAATGGGATGTATTAATAGAGGCATAGATGCTCATGAGGAGAACATAATTTTACCTCTATACAAGTCACTAGTGCGACCACACTTAGAATACTGTGTACAGTTCTGGTCTCCGGTGTATAAGAAAGACATAGCTGAACTAGAGCGGGTGCAGAGAAGAGAGACCAAGGTTATTAGAGGACTGGGGGGTCTGCAGTACCAAGACAGGTTATTACACTTGGGGTTATTTATTTTGGAAAAACGAAGACTATGGGGTGATCTTATTACTATGTACAAGTATATGAGGGGACAGAACAAGGACCTTTCTACTGATCTTTTTACTCTGAGGCCTGAGATGGGGACAAGGGGGCATCTTAGTCCGGAGGTAAGAAGGTTTAATCATAATCACAGACGGGGATTCTGTACTGTAAGAGCAGTGAGACTATGGAACTCTCTGCCGCATGATGTTGTAATGAGTGATTCACAACTAACATTTAAGAAGGGCATGGATGCCTTTCTTGAAAAGTATAATATTACAGGTTATATATACTAGATTCCTTGATAGGGCATTGATCTAGGGAACTAGTCTGATTGTCGTATGGAGTCAGGAAGGAATTTTTTTCCCCAATGTGGAGCTTAGGGTTTGCCACACGGGTTATTTTTTGCCTTCCTCTGGATCAACATGTTAGGCTATGGGTTGAACTAGATGGACTTAGTCTTCCTTCAACCTTAAAAACGATATTACTATGTTACTATGTTACATATCATTGCTCTGAAAATTCTGCCATTTCTGGCCTCCATTGAAATTTTGTTGCAGTGTGTCAGCGAAGTTATTGACATGAGGTCGCTGTTAATAGTTACCTACAGGTCAGCTATTTAAAACTGTGGTTTGTCCGTCACACGGATCACATATCATTGCGCTGAAAATTCTGCCATTTCTGGCCTCCATTGAAATTTTGTTGCAGTGTGTCAGTGAAGTTATTGACACTAGGTCGGCGCTGTTAAAAACAGTTACCTACAGGCAAGCTATTTAAAACTGTGGTTTTCCAACACACGGATCACATATCACTGCGGTTCAAATCCAACCATTTGTACTGAATGTGGAAAATATTGTCCTCCATTTAAAATGGGTAAGGCGCGTGGCAAGGGACAGGAAAGTGGATGTGATGATGATGATGGTGCATGCAGAGGACGAGGCTGAGGCCGGTGGCTAGCTGAAATTGTTCCAGAACAAACACCTACATCTTCTGGCTAGACCTTACTGTCTCAATTAATAGGGGACCTCAGAACACCACTATTGAACACAGAGCAGTGTGAAAAGGTTATTGGTTGGATAGCAGATAATGCTTCTAGTCACTTAGCCACCACCACCACCCTGTCTTCCACACGGTCAAGTCTCAGTAGCCGTGAGCCTGGACCGCATATTCCTCACCCTGATCCTTCTTCCTTCCACCATGCCGAGTGCCCAGAGACAACTGATCCCACACTTGGACACTCTGAAGAGCTGTTCACTTTTCCATTTATAGATTCGGGCCTCTCGCCCGGTCATTTGAAGCGGGGCAAGAATGCTTGTAGCGATGCCCAAATATTTGAGCAGCCACGGTCACACAAAGGCGACAGTGAGAAACTGTCACAAGAGGTGGACGATGATGAGACACAATTGCCAGAAAGTCAGGAGGAGGACCAGGGTGCGAAAGTGGAAGACGAGGTGGTGGATGATATAGTAACTGACCCAACCAGGCAGGGGGACATACACAGCGAGGACAGCAGCACACAGGGGGAGGGAGGCATAGCACCACAAAAGGCAGGAAGAAGCAGTGTGGTAGCTGCAGACACAAGGCGGGCAAGAGTTCCCCTTAACATCAACACGAGAGAAGTTGCCAGTACAACTGTTAGGTCTTCCCGAGTCTGGTTGATTTGCAAAGACTCTGCCAATAACCTCAAAAAGGCTATTTGCACCACCTGCCAGGCCAGCATCAGCAGGGGTAGCAAAACTACCATCCTGACCACCACCAGCATGATCAGGCACATGGCAGCAAAGCACCCGATTAAGTGGGCCGAACCCCAGGGTCCAGGAACGGTGTCTACAGGTGGCACCACTGCTTCTTCCGCTGTTGTGCGTGCAAGCCAATCCTCTGTCCATGGCGCACGCGGACATGCCTGCTGCCATGCACCTTTTGTTGCACACTCTCAACTAGCACCATCAGCTAGCACGGGCACGTCCTTGTCCCAGCGCAGCGTTCAGTTTTCCCTACCCCAGTCCTTGGAACGCAAGCGCAAATACGCAGCCAATGGCCCACAAGCCTCACTACTAAATTCACACATTTCACAACTGCTTGCGCTCAAAATGTTGCCTTAAAGGCTCATGGAGACTGAAGCTTTCCACAACCTGATCACAGCAGCCATCCCTCGGTACTAGGTCCCCAGCCACCACTATTTCTTCCGGTGTGCCGTCCCCGCATTACACGAGTACGTGTCCCACAACATTAGCCGTGCCCTCAACAACTTCCACCTAACCACGGACATGTGGACAATTGCTTGTGGGCAGGAACGGTACATCTCGCTGACGGCACACTGGGCTAACATAGTGGAAGCCGGGACCCAGTCGGACCTTGGGATGGAACATGTCCTCTCGATGCTGAGGATTGCGGGCCCTGGGTCAATCAGGGTTGCCCCCACATTCTACAGCTCCTGAAACTCCTCCTCCTCTTCAGCATCCATCTCCGAAATGACCACAGCAATCACAAGATAGAAGCACTGCAGCACTGACTCGGCCAAGCGGCAACAGTGCTGAAGCTAATATGCTTAGGTGACAAACCACACAATGCTGAAGAGTTGTGGACAGCTCTGAAAGAGCAGGCAGATCTGTGGCTCACACCGCTGAACCTACAGCCAGGCATGTGTGACAATGGCTGGAACCTGGTGGCGGCTCTGAGGCGAGCTCACACACGTACCAAGCCTGGCCCATGTGCTTAACCTAGTGGTTCAGCGGTTTTTCAGCGGTTTCTCAAAACCTACAAGGAGCTGCCGGATCTGCTTGTCAAAGTATGCCACCTGTGTGGCCATTTTAAAAAGTCACCTACAGCTTCCACCGCCCTTGCTGTGTTTCAGCCGCATTTGCAGCTTCCGGCTCACTGACTGGTGTGTGATGTCCCCAAGCGTTGGAACTCTACATTGCAGATGTTGGGATGGATTTGTAAGCAGCAGAGGGCAGTTGTTGACTTCCAGCATCAACAAGGCCGTCGGTATTCAGTTCAGACTCCACACATAAGACCTCAGGAGTGGACATGGATGTCAGACATATGTACCATCCTCCAAAACTTTGAGGACTCCACCAAGATGGTGAGCGGTGATGATGCCATAATTAGCGTCACCTTTCCGCTTCTCTGTCTTCTGAAACGCTCTCTGCTCACAATCAAAGAGGATGCATTGCAGGCGGAGCATGATGAGGTGGAGCAAGGAACCATACAGGGTGATTACACACAGCCCTGCCTCATCTCATCGCAACGTGGATTGGGTGACAATGAGGAAGAGGAAGAGGGGCTAGTTTCCTGTGCTATAGACGGTACTACCTGCACAACTGTCTGTTCAGCGCGGATGGACTGAGGACAGAGAAGAGGAGGAGGAGAGCATGGTCATTCTTCCTCTTGGTGAGGACACGGAAGTCTTGCCTGTTAGCAGTCTGGCACGCATGGCTGAGTTTATGTTACACTGCCTTTCCCGTGACCATTGCATTCTCCAAATTTTGGGTGGCAGTCATTACTAGTTGGTGACACTTCTGGACCCACGCTACAAGGAGAACTTTATATCTCTTATTCCCGAGGCGGACAGGTCTACTAAAATGGGGCAGTATCAGAAGGCCCTTGTTGCGGAATTATTAAAAAAATTCCTATCTGAAAACGCTGGCGGCAGAGGTCACAGTTCGTTGGACAACCAAGGAGTACAGGTGAGAGAGCCACAAATGCAATCCAGCAGACGCAGGGGAACACTGTCAAAGTTCTTGGACAGCTTTCTCAGACCCTCCCATCTTACAGGCCCAGAGGCGCAGGGTACTCTCACAAGTAGTCCAAAGTTTGGGAAGATGGTGAGGGAGTACCTTGCCGACCGTACCAACTTCCTCCGTGATTCCTCTGTGCCTTATAATTATTGGGTATCATAGCTGGACAAGTGGAATGAACTGACTCTCTATGCTTTGGAGGTCCTGGCCTCCCCTGCTGCTAGCGTTTTGTCAGAGAGGGGTTTTAGTGCCGCTGGTGGAATTATAACTGATAAGCGCATCCGCCTGTCAATTGAAAATGCTGACAGGCTGACTCTTATAAAACTGAAGAAGGGCTGGATTGGGCCAGACTTCTCAATACCACCGAATGATAGCAGCGTAAAAAACTCAAATCCAGAGTCTTTTTTTTGGGAGGTCTATTGCCATGCACCTCTTCACACCTACACATTGGTATATGCTTACTGATTTTGTCCATTTGCTCTTGTTCTCCTCCTTCTTCTCATCCTCCATCACCATATCTACCATATCACCTCCTCTACGTGCCTTGCAAGGGGCATTGGAGTTCCATCAAATTTTTGACAGCCGTTGCTTCACTGCATAGGCAAACAGTATGGGAGACACACTTCCTAATAATGGGAACATTGTTTTCAGGAGGGCCTCCGACCTGTACGGCTCTTGCAAGGAGCATTGGAGTTCCTCCAAATTTACTGCATAGGCTAACAGTATGGGAGACCCTCTCCTTTATAATGGGAATATGTCGTTACTGTGGCCCTGCTCTATGTGTCTTTAAATTGTTAGTGGGGTTTTTCCCAAATTTTGGCAGCCCTTGCAATCACAGCATGGGCATTACCACTATAGGAGACAAGCTCCTTTATAATGGGAACATTTTTTTACTGAGTCCCTCCTCCATGTCTCTTCAAAGAGGTATTGGGTTGCGTCCGAATTTTTGGCAGCCCATGCAGTCACTGCATACGCAATAACAGTATAGGAGACCCACTCGTTAATAATGGGAACAACAAAGCATAGGCGGCTGATGGCTCTCTAACAATAGTGAGGGACGACTGCTGGCCCTATAAAAATAGGCTGTCACTTTCAGAGTCCCTCCATCATAAATAAAACAGGATGTGTCTGATGTGTCACACACCACATGGCCAGATAAAGTTGTAAAATGTTAAAATGACATTTCCCGGGGAATGCATTTGTCTTAAAAAATAATGTAAAAAAAAAACAGTAGGATCTTTCTTTAGTATAAAAACTAGAGTCGCCAATGTAACCTCAATGTAATCACATCCTCCTCCTGTTCGGCCTCCATCTCCGAAATGACCACCTCAGTCACAAGCTGACAGCACTGCAGTACTGCCTTGGCCAAGAGGCAACAGGCTGTGCTGAAGATAACATGCTTATGGTCATGTGTGACAATGGTCGGAACCTGGTGATGGAGGAATGACTGCTGGAGTAGATACGGTTTCCCTCTATGCCAGTCCTTTCACTGAGCTAAAGAATATGGCTGTGGTGAAATACAACTCCCACTGAGAAGCAGTTTCAAACTTAAAAACATTGGGCCCACCAGAGGATTTGATTCTGAGGGATCACTTTTCTCCCCTGCTCAAGAGCCCCATAGCTGCTGCAACGTTTGCGCTATCATGAACTCTCCTGATGGAGAAGGCAGGGCCCACCTGAGGGATTCTCTGGTGGGACTGTCCAACCCTGCCGAGAAGCAGTCCTGGCTAAGAAAAGTGTGTGGGAGGGTTTCCGGACACTTTATAGCTCCTTTTTTACTGAGGTGGAGACCCACGCAAACACGGGGAGAACATACAAAATCCTTGCAGCTGTTGTCCTTGCTGAGATTTGAACCCAGGATCCCAGCGCTGCAAGGCTTCAGTGCTAACCACAGAGCCAATGTGCTGCCGTTCACCCTCTGATATCTAACAGGCTGGAGAAACTTGCACCTACTGCCACTCTATCTTCAGCTCCTTTGTGAGAAACTAATGTATTTTGGGCAGCCACTCAGTCTACCGAATAAAATTCCTGAGAA
Organism: Phyllobates terribilis; assembly: GCF_046119375.1. Lineage (NCBI taxonomy): Eukaryota > Metazoa > Chordata > Amphibia > Anura > Dendrobatidae > Phyllobates > Phyllobates terribilis. The sequence goes on along the minus strand of NW_027362772.1, from coordinate 191,290,888 downwards.
GGAAATTGGGGATGGCTTCACTACTGGTAGGTACTGGGGGCAGTGCTAATACCATGGCGTCTTACCATAGTTCACTGGAAATATTACAGGCTGGTAGGAGGCAAGCAGATTCCCACAGAAAAGTACCAGTAGTAATGTTCAGGGACCCTTGTTTGTGGAAGGCGGAGATGATATCGGGAGAAATAGTGGCGGTTGGGGACCGAGTAAGGGCATGAGGTTGTGAAAAGCTTCGGCCTCCACGAGCCTAAAAGGCCACATTTCGAGTGCAAGCAGCTTTAGAGGACTTCCTGAGAGAAATGATAGCTGGAGTAGATACGGTTTCCCAAAAGTCAGTGCTTTCACCGATCTAAAACATATGGCTGTGGTGAAATACAACTCACCGACAATCTGCGGACTGGCTCCGTACCGTCCTTGGCCACATTCACTCGACCACGTGTTTGCGGTTAGGCAGTCCTTCCCAGTGAGTGCACTGGGGAGGGCATACGTAATGTTGTGGGACCCGTGCTTGTGGAAGGCGAAGACTACATCTGGAGAAATAGTGGCGGCTGAGGACCGAGTAAGGACACCCAGCCGCCGCCGTCATGAGGGTTTGAAAAGCTTCTGCCTCTACAAGCCTAAAAGGCCACATATCAAGTGCAAACAGCTTTAGAGGACTTCCTGGGAGAAATGACAGCTGGAGTAGATACGGTTTCCCAAAAGTCAGTCCTTTCACCGATCTAAAACATATGGTTGTGGTGAAATACAACTCACCGACAATCTGTGGACTGGCTCGGTACCGTCCTTGGCCACATTCACTTGACCATGTGTTTGTGGTTAGGTGGTCCTTCTGAGTTACTGAACTGGGGAGGGCACGGGTAATGTTGTAGGACCTGTGCTTGTGGAAGGATGAGACGACACTGGGACAAATAGTGGCGGCTGGGAACCGAATATGGACACCCGGTCGCCACCGCCATAAGGCTGTGGACAGCTTCTGCCTCCTCGAGCCTAAAAGGCCACATTTCAAGTGCAAGCAGCTGTCAAAAATTTGGCAGTATAGTATTGCAGCCTGTGGCTGGGTGGCTGGCTGCATACTTGCGCTTGCATTCCAAGGAATGGGGTAGGGACAACTTAACGCTAGACTGAGACAAGGACGTGGATGGTTATTGTTGCAAGTCTGCAATGACAGGTGCATGGCAGGAGGCATCTTTGCATGCGCCAAGGATCACTTATGATGGGCACACTTTTAGGCAGTGACCTTAAGAAGCCTTTGCAGGTGTTTTTTGTTAATTATTCTAGTTTACTGAGATAATGACTGTTGTGTTTTCATTAGCTGTAAGCCATAATCATCAACATTAACAGAAATATACACTTGAAATAGATCACTCTGTTTGTGATGACTCTATTGAATATATGAGTTTCACTTTTTGTATTGAAGAACTGAAATAGATTAACTTTTTGATGATATTCTAATTTTGTGAGATGCACCTGTATGAGTGCTTTCTTGCTGCACTATCAACAACATGATCTCCATATAGTTATGATTCGAAATAGTACTGACTACTCGGTTGCCACTTTGTTTCATCCATGTTATAAGATTACATTTTACCAGATGCTTCCCGCCCTGGAAAGGGACCCGCGAATGCTGGAGTATCGAAACACGCTTTTACACAACCTTAACATAGGTTTTCCTCAAGACAGCACTGAGGCACACAGAGTGCATCGCAGCTCTACACTTCCAACCTCCGGCACGTCAATTTGTCAACGCCAAAATATTAGCAGCAGCAGTAGAGTAAGTAGCAGAAGCAATTTCTGTGAGTCCTTTCACACATTTTTTAGACCAGCTTGTGTACCAGCACAACAAAGTACAAGTTTCACATGTGGTGAACAACTGGAGAGGATGGTGCACTCCTGATTGAGTCTCCATCTACTGGGTTGGCTGTACTGGAAGAGGTGTCGGTCCTAATTCTACTATTTCTACTTTAGTGAAATTGATTCCATTTCACTGGTGTCTGCCACTTATTTTTTGTAAATGTGGAGAATCCTGATTGGATCTCCATTTACAGGGTTGGCTATAGTGGAAGAGGTGTCTGTCCCCATTATATTACTTCTAATCTACTTAAATTGATGCCACTTTGGTGGTGTCAGGTCCTAATTTTTTTAATGTGAACACTCCTGGTTGGGTCTCCATTTTCTGGGTTGGCTGTAGTGGAAGAGATTTTGGTCTCCATCATAATAGTTATACTCTAGTGAAATTAATTTTTTATTGCAGATATTGTTCTCCACACTTGGGTACACAAACATGATGAAAATCAATTTTGAGTTTAATAAACAACCATTAGCCGCCCCATCAAACACATCTGCCATTTCTTCTTCCTCCTCTGTTATCTTGCCAAGTATTGTCACGCAAGTCTCTGACCGCAAAACCTCTGGTTGTATACCTGCTCCAGTCAGGCTGAGTGATAGCCCGTCAGCGCTAACGGAAGTGGACATGCCTGCTGTGTTTGTTTCACCGAGCACACTACATGTTTCTCAATCCATCATAACATAGCCGCCTGCACCTCACTCACGCTCCAGCAGTTTGGCTGGTTCACCGTACTCCGTCCTCTCTCAGCACTGCAGCCATCCCTCGGTCCCGCAGTTGTGGTCATGTAAAAGATAGCTTTGTAAGAGGAAACTAAGAGGTTGAACTCCACCATCGCCAATCTGTTGGCCACGGAAATGGTGTTCTAAGGTCCTAATTTTTTTTAAATGTGAACAGTCCTGATTGCGTCTCCATCTGCTGGGTTGGATGTAGTCGAAGGGGTTTCGGTCCCCATTATACTACTTCTACTCTAGTGAAATTGATGCCACTTTGCTGGTGTTAGGCCCTAATTTTTGGAAATGTGGAGAATCCTGATTGAGTCTCCATTAGAGATGAGCGGTGTTCGACTCGAACTGTTCGCCAATCTCAAATTCGAGCTGTTTTGGGTGGTGTTCGAGCCGTTCGGCGAACACGAAAAATTTGAAAAAAATTCCGCTGTTCGAGGTAATGTTCGATAACTGTTCGTGCACCAAAATCATAACTGGATTTTTTCTCAGTAATGCTGAAAATTAATGTTAATACGCAGTTTGAGTGTACAGCGGGGCGGGGGAGGGTCAGGGGATGGATCTCTGGAGAAATAATGAAGATCTCCATTTTTTTTTCTCTTTCCCGCATTTACAGTGGGGAGGTGCAATCTGTCAGCCTATCAGCAGCGCACACACGGAGCGAACTGCTTTTTTTCACACAAGCAAGGGCATGTGTCATTGGCAGTGTATGTCACATGTCCTTGCCCTATAAGACCCAGCCATTTTCCCCGTCGCCACCATTTTCTCACTGCTGCAGCTGCGTGTTAGACGGCACCGCTGTTGCTGTGTGTGCTATACTTTGTTAATTTCAAGCCAATTTTCGCACAAATCTACAGATAGCTTGGGAGTAGGGAATAGTTATGATTGCAGTCCTTTTAAGGACTAGGTTACATCATTTCCTACTACTTTTATCAGGCAGGTCTGTGCTCTTAAATAGATAGGTTGGGAGTAAAGACTAATTGTAATTGCAGTCCTTTTCAGGTCTAGGTTACATCAGTTCCTATCACTTTTTGCCAGGCAGGGCTGTGCCAGTGCTGTGCAAGTTTTTTTCACAGCATTTGGCTAAATCTAGCAAAGCAAATCCTTTTTGGCCTCTTGCAGTGTGTGTTAGTCAGTGGAGTAGCCTATCTGTGTTGCAAGCTATACCACCTGTGTATAGAATACAATTTTTTTTACTGCACCTAGTGAAGTAAAACCTTTTGGGCATAGCATCATTCTATTAGTCCATCTATACTAACCTCCACCAGGTTGCAAATTCAATATAATTTTTATCTGCATCTAGCTCTGAAAAAAAAATATATCGGCTTGTAGCAGTGTGTGGGACTTGTTCTATTAGTCCATCTATACTAACCTCCACCAGGTTGCAAATTCAAAATAAATTTTACCTGCATCTAGCTCTGAAAAAATATTTCGGCTTGTAGCAGTGTGTGGGACTTGTTCTATTAGTCCATCTATACTAACCTCCACCAGGTTGCAAATTCAATATAATTTTTTTCTGCATCTAGCTCTGAAAAAATATTTCGGCTTGTAGCAGTGTGTGGGACTTGTTCTATTAGTCCATCTATACTAACCTCCACCAGGTTGCAAATTCAATATAATTTTTTTCTGCATCTAGCTCTGAAAAAATATTTCGGCTTGTAGCAGTGTGTGGGACTTGTTCTATTAGTCCATCTATACTAACCTCCACCAGGTTGCAAATTCAAAAGAATTTTTTTCTGCATCTAGCTCTGAAAAAATATTTCGGCTTGTAGCAGTGTGTGGGACTTGTTCTATTAGTCCATCTATACTAACCTCCACCAGGTTGCAAATTCAATATAATTTTTTTCTGCATCTAGCTCTGAAATTTTTTTTCTGATTTTATCAGTGTGTGGGACTTGTTCTATTAGTCCATCTATACTAACCTCCACCAGGTTGCGAATTCAAAATAATTTTTATCTGCTTCTAGCTCTGAAAAAATATTTCGGCTTCTAGCAGTGTGTGGGACTTGTTCTATTAGTCCATCTATACTAACCTCCACCAGGTTGCAAATTCAATATAATTTTTTTCTGCATCTAGTTCTGAAAAAATATTTCGGCTTGTAGCAGTGTGTGGGACTTGTTCTATTAGTCCATCTATACTAACCTCCACCAGGTTGCAAATTCAATATAATTTTATCTGCATCTAACCCAGCCAATACTTTTGGGCTAATACCACAGTTTGGCCATCAGCTCTGCTCGGTTCCCATCCATTGTTTTTTGGGCAAACAACTCCAGAGTTGTGAATTAGTTAACCACCAAAATGAGTGGAAAAAGGCCTGCTGCTGGTGGAAAGGGGAATAGGCGTGTTGGGAAGGGAAAAAAAGGTTGTGTCCGTGGGGTAGGTGTTAAAGCAACAGTAACATCTGCAGAAGAAAGACCATCTTCCAGCCAAACTAAGATGTCTACTTCTTTTAGCGGACAATGTGATAAGATCCCTTTCTTACAGCCACGCCAATCGCTACAAATTCCAGATGAGGCACAAAAACAGCAGGTGCTTCAACGGATATCAAGTGCTCCTTTAAGTGGGCTCTCCTCCACCTCAACTTCAACATCACCAATACTCCAGTCCTCAGAGGTGTCACCCCAATCGCACTTGCTTCCTCACAGCTCCCAAGTCTCCAGCTGCCCATCTGAGCATGGGGTAGAACAGATGGTTGAGTCTGCAGAGCTGTTTACTTATACTATAGCCTGGGAATCAGAGGTCGGCTCCAGAGCTTCTGTGAATCCAGACGAGGAAATGATCTGCACTGATACCCAGAATCTTTATGCTAGAACTCTCCTGTTAGGTTTTTTCTATCTTGCTGGTCACATGACCTTTTTTGCCTATTTAATCCTGCTCCGCCCTCCTGGCCTTGCTGGACTTCATTGTAATTTCTACTCGTAAGTTAGCCTGGTGCTTAGTTACCTTTCTCAGTCAGTTTAGCTAGGTCTTCGGACCTTTATGTTCTATGTTGTGTGTTTGTCTTTTACTGCTACTATTTCTGCTAGGAGGTGTCCAACTTTATCCCAGTCCCTAGTTCTTGTAGGGATCCCTCCCTTGCATCTATAGGTCTTCGTACAGACTAGCCGAGGACTTTAGCGGGTCTGATTGCAGGATCAGGTTCCCCGTTACATCGTAGGGATCTAGCTTAGTTCTATTGTAGGGACAGATCTCCTTTCTTTCCTTAGTGCTTGTAGCAGATCATAACAGTAAGTCCAGACAAAAAATATCTCTTAGGAAAGACTTCCAGTTTCCATCATGGTGTCGGTTCAGGATTTGGCTCAACGCCTGCAGGGACTCTCTCTGGAGGTGGCCGAGCTCCAACAACACGTGAGTAGCTGTTCTGGAGCACATTTTGTGGAGCCAAAGGTACGTTTGCCTGATTTATTTTTTGGTGATCAAGAAGAATTTTTTTCCTTTAAAAATGCTTGTTTGTTGTATTTTCATTTGAGACCCAGATCCTCTGGTGATGAATCACAGCACATAGGGTTCATAATGTCACTTTTGCGCAAAGAACCTCAGGGATGGGCCTTTTCTCTCCAACCTAGTGATCCATGCTTTAGATCAGTGGATAGTTTTTTTTCTGCTTTGGGTTTGTTGTATGATGATCCTGATCGTGTCTCATCAGCTGAGACTGAATTGAGACGTTTGAGACAGGGATCAGGTAATGTGGAAAAATATTGTTCTCACTTCCGTCGGTGGTCTGCCCAGGTGGGGTGGAACGATTCAGCTTTGAAAAGTTTGTTTCTTGCGGGGCTAGGTGAAAGGGTTAAGGATTTGCTGATTGCTTATCCCACACCTGGAAACTTGCAGGAGGCAATGCAATTAGCTATACGGGTGGACAGGAGACTGCGTGCAAAGGTTAATGAGAGTAAATCCTCTGCCATGTCAGCTCCGAGTCTTGAGAGGGTCTGTACTGACTTTGGAGAGCCGATGGAGTTTGGGGCGATGGCACCCCGCTCTCAGGAAAAAGACCGCAGATCTTCTGAAGGTTTGTGCTTTTATTGCGGGAAATCTGACCATTTTATTAAGAACTGTGTGCTTCGTATGAACAAGGAAAAAAAAAAGGTCAGTTACGCCCGTATTGCCTGTTTAAATACTAAGGGGGTATTTCTTTCTGCTACTACTGCTGCTCAGGAAGAATTAATTGAATTTCGGACATTTGTGGATTGTGGTTCTACTCTGAATGTGATTGATGGGGGATTCTTGGAAAAACTTAAATTAAAACCCAAACCTTTGTCATCCCCTATTGCTGTGGTTTCTGTCGATGGTTCCCCCTTGAAGAGTGTTACTCACAAGGTCTGTGAATTTTCCCTCACTATTAATGGTATTCACCAAGAAAATTTGGATTTGGTGGTATTAAATAATTTGCCTTCTCCAGTAATTTTGGGGTTACCCTGGTTAAAATTGCACAATCCTGTACTGGATTGGTCTACCAATGAAATTAAGTCCTGGAGCCCTAAGTGTTATGACAAGTGTTGTAACGGATGTATTGCTGCAGTGGAAAAAGGGGAATTACCTGTACCTATTCAGGATTTTTGGAGAGTTTTTTCTGAGGAGGAGTCACAAATTTTGCCTCCCCATAGAGACTATGATTGTACCATTGAATTTGTCCCTGGAGCGACTCTTCCTAAAAGTCGTTTATTTAATCTTACTATTCCTGAGAGAAAGGCTTTGGAGGAATACATACAGACAAGCTTGGCCGCCGGTCACATTAGGCCTTCCAAGTCTCCTGTGGCTGTTGGATTTTTTTTTGTTAAAAAAAAGGACGGCAGTTTACGTCCTTGTCTGGATTTTCGTGAGATTAATAAAATTACTGTACGCAATCCTTACCCACTGCCATTGATTCCTGATTTGTTTAACCAGTTAGTGGGGGCCAAGTGGTTCTCTAAAATTGATCTCCGGGGGGCATGCAATTTGTTGCGCATGAAGGAGGGTGATGAATGGAAGACTGCTTTTAACACTCCTGTGGGTCATTTTGAGAATCTGGTTATGCCTTTTGGTCTTACCAATGCTCCAGCATTTTTTCAGAATCTTATTAATGACATCCTTAGACCTTTGATCGGCAAAAATGTGGTTGTGCATTTGGATGACATTTTGATTTATTCACCGGATCTGGAGTCTCATTGGCGGAGCGTACGTGAGGTGTTACAGTTATTAATTGACAATTCGCTTTTTGCTAAGCTGGAGAAATGTGAGTTCGCTGTACAGAGAATTAGTTTTTTGGGCTACAATATCTCCAGCGAGGGCTTTGAGATGGACCCTGTGAAGGTTCAGGCGGTTCAGGAATGGCCTAGGCCTATTGGTTTGAAATCGATACAGAGGTTTTTGGGTTTTGCCAATAATTACAGAAAATTCATTAAAAAATTTTCTATTATTGTCAAACCACTGACCGATCTCACCAGGAAAGGTGCTAATGCGGTTCAGTGGACTACTGAGGCCATTGAAGCTTTTGTGTTTGTAAAGGAGAAGTTCAGCTCTGCTCCCATCCTTATGCAGCCTGATGTGACTAAGCCGTTTTTGGTTGAGGTTGATGCTTCTTCGGTTGGGGTTGGTGCGGTGTTGTCTCAGAAAAACAAGGATGGAGTACATCCCTTTGCTTTTTTTTCAAAAAAATGTTCTGAGACTGAACTTAATTACGATTTTGGTAATCGGGAATTGCTGGCTATTAAACTCGCATTTGAACACTGGCATCATCTCTTGGAAGGTGCTGAATTTCCCATTCAAGTTTTCACTGATCATAAAAATCTGATCTATCTTGATGCTGCCAAGCGCTTGAATGCCCGTCAGGCTAGGTGGGCACTTTTTTTCTCGCGGTTTAATTTTTCAGTTACTTACATCCCGGGTACCAAGAATGTTAAAGCTGATGCTTTGTCTCGCAGCTTTTCTCCCATGGTCGGTGCTGAGGAGGAGGGGAGCATTTTACAAGAAGGTGTTGTGATTGCTGCATTGGACTCCGTTTTGGAAGATGAGATTCTTAAAGCACAGGAGAATGCCCCATCTAACACTCCCCATGGGAGGTTGTTTGTGCCTAGGACCTTTAGGAGAGATTTGTTTGTTGAGTGTCATGAGTCTCGGTTGGCAGGTCATGCAGGAATTTCTGAGACCAAGAGACTTGTGGGTCGCAGTTTTTGGTGGCCTGGATGGCAGAAGGAAGTCATTAAGTGGGTGCGTCAATGTACGGTGTGTGCTAGATCTAAGTCTTCACATACTCCTGCAGCGGGGTTGCTTTGCCCTCTGGAGGTTCCTAGTGCACCTTGGACACATCTGGCTATGGACTTTATTAATGACCTTCACCCCTATGAGGGTTTCACAGTCATCTGGGTGGTCGTGGACCGTTTTAGCAAGATGTGTCACTTGGTTCCTTTCATCAAACTGCCCTGCGCTAAGACACTCGCTAAGGCCTTTGTCAAGGAAATTGTCAGACTACATGGCGTTCCTACTGACATTGTTTCGGATAGGGGACCTCTGTTCGTGGCTCGTTTTTGGCATGCTTTTTGTGACAGGTTGGGAGTTCATTTGTCGTTTTCATCCGGATATCATCCTGAGTCTAATGGCCAGACAGAAAGGAAGAATCAGGATGTTGAGCAGTTCTTGCGTTGTTTTGTGGCAGACAATCAGGAGGGGTGGTCTGAGTTTCTGCTACTTGCTGAGTTTGCTCTTAACAACCATACATCCTCTTCTGCTGGGTGTTCGCCTTTATTTTGTTGTTCCGGGAGACATCCGTCTTTTGGGTCATTCTCCAAATTGGTATCGGCTGTGCCTGAGGAGGAGAGTTTTTCCGGTGATTTGGAGAGAGTTTGGACGGATGTGCGTGGTAATCTTCAGGAGGCTAACAAAAAATCTAAGAGGTACTTTGATAGGAAACGGCAAGAGGTTTTGTTTGCTATTGGTGACATGGTTTGGTTGTCCTCTAAGAATCTGCGGTTGAGGATTCCTTCTAAAAAATTGGGTCCCAAGTTTGTAGGGCCCTTTAAGGTGCTTCAGGTAGTTAACCAATCTGCTGTTAGGTTGAAGGTTCCTACCTCCTGGAAGATTAATCCGGTGTTTCATGTTTCTCTGTTGAAAAGAGCTTATGTGTCGGATGGAGACGCCTCTGCCACTGTCCTTCCGGTGGTGGAGGACGGGGAATACGAAATTTCCCGCATCCTAAATTCTAGACGGTATAGAGGGAGTTTGCAGTATCTCATCGCTTGGAAGGGTTTCGGACCCGAGGATAACTCATGGGTGAGGGCGGATGATGTTTCTGCTTCCAGACTTGTCAGAGCGTTTCACAAGAGGTTTCCTGACAAGCCTGGGCCTAGGGGATCCGGAGGATTCTCATAGAAGAGGGGGTACTGTTAGAACTCTCCTGTTAGGTTTTTTCTATCTTGCTGGTCACATGATCTTTTTTGCCTATTTAATCCTGCTCCGCCCTCCTGGCCTTGCTGGACTTCATTGTAATTTCTACTCTTAAGTTAGCCTGGTGCTTAGTTACCTTTCTCAGTCAGTTTAGCTAGGTCTTCGGACCTTTATGTTCTATGTTGTGTGTTTGTCTTTTACTGCTACAATTTCTGCTAGGAGGTGTCCAACTTTATCCCAGTCCCTAGTTCTTGTAGGGATCCCTCCCTTGCATCTATAGGTCTTCGTACAGACTAGCCGAGGACTTTAGCGGGTCTGATCGCAGGATCAGGATCCCCGTTACATCGTAGGGATCTAGCTTAGTTCTATTGTAGGGACAGATCTCCTTTCTTTCCTTAGTGCTTGTAGCAGATAATAACACTTTATGAGTTGGATCCAGGACCAGACGCAGAAGGTTCTGACCATAATGTAGACCCTCGTTCCCAAACTGTAACTCCTGTAGGTGGAGACAATGAGGAAGACGATGATGAGACTCAAATACCTGATTGGAGCGACAACTTTAGTTTTTTGTCAGGGCAGGAAGAGGTTGGCTCTGAGGACGACGGGTGTGATAACACACAGGGTGATGATGATGAGGTTGGAGATCCCACTTACTGTCAACCCACAGTCAGCCAAGAGATGAGGTCAGCAGAGGAGGTGGAGGAGGATGCTAGTGACGATGAGGTCAGGTTGCGCCTTCCTGGACAGAGACGTAGTACTGGAAGCACGTCAACAACTGCATCCTCAAACACAACTCTGCCTCTGACCACAAGTCGTGGTGGCTCTTCAGGTCGCATGGGTGCTAAGCCTTGCATAGCCTGGGCATTTTTTCAGATCGATAAAGATGACCCAACTTGTGTTATCTGTAACATTTGTCAGCAAAAGCTAAGTAGAGGCCAAAAAATACATAGTTTGAGTACTTCATCCATGAACCGGCACATGGATATGAAGCATAAGTTTGCAGTGGGAAGCTCACTGTGCTACAATGCGGCCTAGCCGGCCGGGCCAACCACCGTCTGCCACATCTTGTGCATCCGCGGCCTCTTCATCCTCTGTGACTGGGGGGACAGCAGTCACACCTGTTTTGGGACCCAGACCTGCCACCTCCTTACCCGCAATAGCCAGCGTGATTGGCAGGTCATCATTTTCTTAGGAGGTGGAAACACCAGCTGGTGTTCAGCGCTGTCCGACATCGATAGCACCACCTTTGGATCAAGGCAACCTAACATGTCCGCCTGCATCTTCCTCACAGACCGCCAGTTTGCCGGGGACACCCTTCTCAACCCCGTCTAACCACAACAGCCAGCCCTCGGTCCCTCAGATGTGTACAAGTAAAAGACCATTTCCTCCTAGCCATGAGTAAGCTAAGAGGTTGAATTTCACCATCTGCAAGCTCTTGGCAACAGAAATGTTGCCTTTCCGCCTGGTGGACGCAGAGGATTTTCGAGACCTTATGTCCGTCGCAGTGCCCCAGTACCAGATGCCCAGTCGGCACTACTTCTCAAAGAAAGGTGTGCCTGCGCTCCACCAGCATTTCGCACACAACATCACCGCTTCTTTGAGAAACTCTGTGTGTGACAGGGTGCATTTCACCACAGACACTTGGACGAGTAGGCATGGACAGGGGCATTACATGTAATGGGCACTGGGTAACTATGGTCACAGCAGGACAAGGGGCTGCTGTCCAAGTCTTGCTGTCCCCACGAGTTGTGCGTCAATCCTCTTTATCTCGAAGTTCCTCCACTGCTTCTGCCTCCTCAACCTCCTCTCAGTCCTCCACCTGCACCCAAAGCCTGTCTGGTCATGCCACAAGCTTTCTAACTGCGCCGAAGGGATCCTGCACACCTCCTTAATATGCTGGCAGCAGGGCTCAACGTCATCAGGCGGTTTTTACTTTGAAATGTCTGGGAAATGTGAGTCACACAGCTGAGGAGTTGTGGTCAGCTCTGGAGAACCAGTTTCATGAATGGTTGTCTCACTGGACCTGAAACCAGGGAAGGCCGTGAGCGACAATGCTGCAAACCTGTGTGCGGCCCTTCGCCGGGGCAATGTCACACACGTCCCTTGTATGGCTCACGTGTTGAACCTGGTTTTCCAGCAATTTTTAGCCCAATATCCCGGACTAGATGGCCTTCTGCAGAGGGCACGGTCACTGTGTGCTCACTTTCACCGTTCGCATCCCGCAGCTCAGCAACTTACATCTCTACAGAAGTCGTTGGGCCTGCCACTTCACCGGCTAAAATGCGATGTGCCTACCCGGTGGAATTCAACTCTGCACATGTTGCAGCGACTGTGGCAGCACCGACAAGCCCTGGTGCAATACGTTCTGACGTATAGCCTGGGCCAACGAGATCCAGAGGTGGGGCAAATCACGCTGGAGGAGTGGTCTCAGATCAGGGACCTATGCACCCTTCTGCACAGTTTTGAAATGGCGACGAAGATGTTTAGTGCTGACGATGCCATTATCAGCATGACTATTCCGGTGATTTACATGCTGGAGCACATGTTAAACAGAATTCGGAGTCAGGTGGTGGCACGAGAGGAGGTGGAGGAAGTAGAGGAAGAGGAGTTGTATGCGGAAGGGCTAACATCTGCAAGGTCCAGAAGGTCGGCAGCACCAAGGCGGCAGGCATGTGAGGGTGGGGGAGATGGTTTTACCAGGGCGCATGGTAGTGTAGCACCCTGAGGATTCGGCTGCTACAGGAGTATTGCACCTCAACCCAGAGGTGTGATATTCCACTCCCGGGTAAGGATGGAGTGTGGATCTGAGCTCGGTAGGCTGCATGCACTACACACATCCCATTTCCGGGGAACAGACCAACGGTACTCCCACTTAGAAATGTGCAGGTACGACCGAGTCTGTTCCTGGCTGGAGTGGGAGGGGGGTGGTACATCCCATGTAGTGTAGGGGCAGATAGGGGGAGCAGCCTGGGTAAAGATAGGAGCTCATTGGGTGCTGGTCACCTGAGCTCACACATAGAGGGTGTATATAAGGTGGGCACCAACTAAGAACAGGGTCAGTCTGTCAGCCTTTGCAGAGGAGTCACAGGAAGAGGAGCAGAGCAGATCCAGAGAGAGAGAGAGGAGAAAGAAAGAGAGACCCAGAGGGGGAAACAGAAGAAAGGACTCTAAGACCCCAACTAAAAGCACCGGGTGAAGAGTCGGCATCAGGGTACCGGAACCCAAGCTGGTGGGGGGCAAAAACACACCCCAGCCAGAGACCGGAGGCCGTGGGCAGCGTTTGTCACAGTCACCCATCACATCCACCCCGAAGGCACACCACATGAAGGGTCAGGGAACCCAAGGCCAAGGGTGTCCCAACAGAAGGCCCGAGGGAGCTGGACCTAGGTGGATCACTGGTGGGGACGGCCAGAGAACGGGACAGAGGGAGAGCTCAGGGCCACGCTCCGGACTTGTTTGGGGGTTGGCTGGATCCAGGACCTGGTGGACGCAGCACGGCTCGGGTGGTCACTAGCAGCTGGAGTGACCAGTACAACATCTGCAGTAAGTAAACACCCTTAACTGCACAACCCGACTCTGTCTTCATTGCCGTCTGCACTGCACCACCACAACCCCCATCCTCTGCACCTGTCCCCTCTGAGGCTATACCCCTCCCGTTGGGGGTTATCCCACCAAGCTGCGCACCCACCATCAGCCTCAGCGGACCCTGCTGCAGCGGCGGCCATAGTGACCGCAACACAACGGGTGGCGTAGTCGACATTAAGAACTTATTAACATCTGTAGGACTGCCACATAACACTGAGCTTGACGCCCTGGGCACGGGGCCGGGTCACAGCCGCTCGGAGACTACAACCCCCCATCTGATCCGGTGCCGGGTATTCCCCTCAAAAAGGAATATGTCCCAGGGGGCGCGTCAACTTTGGCGTAGTCGGCAGGATTACGTGCCCGCAACACCCGGGTACTGCGTGCCTGAAGAAAAGTGCAAGTTTACCTCAGAAAGAAGTCTCCCGCCGGTTCCGGAGGGTCCACGCCATCGGACTCCATCACCAGTCGTTTCCCGCCGATTGTCCGCCATTTCCAACTTGTTCCCGCCATCTGCAGAGTTTCCCGCCACTGGGCGACGCTTCCCGCCAAAACCGCAGATTTCCCGCCTTGGAAGAGCAGCGGACGCCATTATGGGCGTGCCAAAGGAGGGCAAGAGGCCACCTCCCATCGTGGGCCGGGACAGAAAATGGCGCCAAAAGTGGAAACCGCCCCCACCAACAGAGACTGTGATGCTGGAGGTGTCTGTCAGCGTGAAAGAACTACCCCTGGAGCTGACAGTCACCGAGTTGCCCCGGGACCGCCCTCGAAGTGGGAGGAGACGAAAGGAGAGAGCAAAGATGGGTGCCGCCTGGAGCAGTCTGGAGCGAGCGCACCCGGAGACAAGAAGTCTGGAGAGGAGTAGCAGAAAAGCTCACCCGGAGATGTCCAGAGAGCAGAGCAGCACCGGCCCGCTGGCCAGGAGCCTGCTGGAAGAAGAGCAGAGCAGCACCGACCCGTTGGTCAGGAGCCTGCTGGACACCACGACCCCACTAGGCCTAGTGGAGGTCCTTGCACAGCTTCCCCGAGACCGGGAGTGTGCGCAGACTGCCCTGGAGGGCCTCGCACGGAGGATGGCCCGGGTACAGCGCGAGATATTGGCGGAATGGAGCCGGGAGATGGCCCAGCAAGCTGAAACCAAGACGCAAGCTGAAACCAAGACCCGGAGCACGCCAGCCGAGATGAGGAAGGAGACCGCCTCTGAGGATGGCGCGGGAGGACCCAAGGCCGGAGACGGCGCCGAGAAGGGAGCCGAACGCATGGAGGCAGGTAAAGGGGACGCCTATACCCCAAGCCGTGACACCGCTTACCTGCCCCAGCTCCCCGTCGCAGAGCCCGAAAGTCCCCCTGCTGTGCCCGAAAACGCCATGTCACCGACGCAGACTAGGCCCCAACCGGAAGCCGCCGCCGCGACCCCTGTGACGTCACACGCCTCGACCCCGAGCGTGACCAAGCAGGAAGTACCACCAGCCTGGTCGCAGGGCCTAGAATTCCCGGGCGCCGCAACACCAACAGCGCCCCCTACCTCTGCGGAGCCTCCGGCCTGGTCGCAAGGCCAGGTAGCCCAGGGCGCCGCCGTATTAACGGTGCCCTTCACCTTCCAGGTGCCCCAGGCCTGGCCGCAAGGCCTGGGCAACCCGGGCGCCACCACCACCGCGCCCGCACCCGCAAAATCAAGGGTGCCGCGTCTGGGAGAGGACTTGTTTGCCCAGCACACGTGGCCGGACGGGCAGCCTTTCATCTGGCCCCAGAAGTATTACGAACTGGAGCACCAGAGGAGGGTTGGGGCCATGTGTGCACCCCTGATTCCGGCTCCGAAGCCCGTAGTAAGGATCTCGCCCCCGCTAGCGGAAGCACAGTTTGAGTGGGACCCCACCGGAGAAGATCTAATGGGGTTCACTCAGGAAACTACGGCAGCTGCAGCAGAGCGTGCGGAGTGCTGCCGCCAACAGCTCGAGGAGTTTGCGAGGGAGCGGAGAGAGAGGCGGGTCCGGGAACAACAGGCCCAAATAAGGAGCGCCGAGCAAAAGAGCCGGACCAGGAGGGACCCCCGTGCAGCGCACAGTCCCCGTACCACCGGGACTGTAATCAAGCTTAACCAGCAGCACGGGTGGGGCTTCATCAGAGACAACAACACCCTCGGCGACGTCTTTGTCACGCGCAGAGACGTGGAGTCCCATCTGCCGGAGGGGCACAGAGGTCGTGACCTCTACATCGGAGACGAGGTCACCTTCACCCGGCACAAGTGTGCCAAAGGACCTTACGCCCTCCACGTACACCGCCTGACGGAGGAGGAGTTGCGGTGCGAGGAGGAGGAGCAAGAGGACCCGGACGGGTCTGAAGTAACAACCAGCTGTAAGCAAAGAGCAGGAGGAAGACGCCGTTGAGTGCGGCAGAGCAAGTGATGTAAATAGTTACCCGACCGGGTACCAAAGAAACTGTTGATACATATATATATAGTCCCCGTTGGGACCAGCAAGAGTGAACTGTTTACCCGTTAACCCCTTAATCCCACAGGCTGAGGACTGTGAGCAGCCATTCCCTTCCCTCTACCTGGCCGAGGACTGAGAGCGGCCAACTTCCCCTGTATATAGTTGCGCTTCCTAAAGCGCCCCCTACCGGTTTTATAGGAAAACCAGTTTTTCTAAGAGACTGTCGCACTTTTCCCGGACACACGTTGCACAGTGTCCGGAGGAGGAACCTGAAACAAGAAACGACTACGAGAATGTTTATATGAAAAGTTTTATATATATAATGTTTTATATGTTTTATTATGTTTATAGGAAAAAAAAAAAAAATTTTTGCATGTTTTGGTGTTATGTCTTACAGCCCGAGGACGTGCTGTGATTTACCAGGGGGGAATGTAGCACCCTGAGGATTCGGCTGCTACAGGAGTATTGCACCTCAACCCAGAGGTGTGATATTCCACTCCCGGGTAAGGATGGAGTGTGGATCTGAGCTCGGTAGGCTGCATGCACTACACACATCCCATTTCCGGGGAACAGACCAACGGTACTCCCACTTAGAAATGTGCAGGTACGACCGAGTCTGTTCCTGGCTGGAGTGGGAGGGGGGTGGTACATCCCATGTAGTGTAGGGGCAGATAGGGGGAGCAGCCTGGGTAAAGATAGGAGCTCATTGGGTGCTGGTCACCTGAGCTCACACATAGAGGGTGTATATAAGGTGGGCACCAACTAAGAACAGGGTCAGTCTGTCAGCCTTTGCAGAGGAGTCACAGGAAGAGGAGCAGAGCAGATCCAGAGAGAGAGAGAGGAGAAAGAAAGAGAGACCCAGAGGGGGAAACAGAAGAAAGGACTCTAAGACCCCAACTAAAAGCACCGGGTGAAGAGTCGGCATCAGGGTACCGGAACCCAAGCTGGTGGGGGGCAAAAACACACCCCAGCCAGAGACCGGAGGCCGTGGGCAGCGTTTGTCACGGTCACCCATCACATCCACCCCGAAGGCACACCACATGAAGGGTCAGGGAACCCAAGGCCAAGGGTGTCCCAACAGAAGGCCCGAGGGAGCTGGACCTAGGTGGATCACTGGTGGGGACGGCCAGAGAACGGGACAGAGGGAGAGCTCAGGGCCATGCTCCGGACTTGTTTGGGGGTTGGCTGGATCCAGGACCTGGTGGACGCAGCACGGCTCGGGTGGTCACTAGCAGCTGGAGTGACCAGTACAACATCTGCAGTAAGTAAACACCCTTAACTGCACAACCCGACTCTGTCTTCATTGCCGTCTGCACTGCACCACCACAACCCCCATCCTCTGCACCTGTCCCCTCTGAGGCTATACCCCTCCCGTTGGGGGTTATCCCACCAAGCTGCGCACCCACCATCAGCCTCAGCGGACCCTGCTGCAGCGGCGGCCATAGTGACCGCAACACAACGGGTGGCGTAGTCGACATTAAGAACTTATTAACATCTGTAGGACTGCCACATAACACTGAGCTTGACGCCCTGGGCACGGGGCCGGGTCACAGCCGCTCGGAGACTACAACCCCCCATCTGATCCGGTGCCGGGTATTCCCCTCAAAAAGGAATATGTCCCAGGGGGCGCGTCAGTAGCAGCCAAACTAGTGACGAAGGTGCAGGAGCCCAGGAAGAAGTGGAGGACGAACTGATGGAAGACTCATCAGATGAGGGAGACCTTGATCACATTTCTGTTGTGCGAGGTTGGGGGGAGAGGGCAGAGGAAGGAAGCATGATTGTTACCTCGCCACCAACACAACAAGGACTTGGTGCTCCTGGATGCGCAAGACACATGAGTGCCTTCTTGCTGCACTACCTGCAACATGACCCTCGAATTGTGAGAATTAGAAATAATCCTGACTACTGGGTTGCCACACTGTTAGATCCCCGGTACAAAAGTAAATTTGCAGAAATTATTCCTGCCATAGAAAGAGATGCATAAAAAAATAACCTTGGCACTCAGATGATCAAAGCAGTGAAGTTTTAATACAGTCCATTAGTAAATATAAAACGTTTTGGTCATTATGACCTTCATCAGTTAACAATGTTTCAATCTGACTAGGGGTTTGGGTGTTCAGTTAGTCACTAGAGATGAGCGTTGTTCTACTCGAACTGTTCGTCAATCTCAAATTCGAGCTGTTTTGGGCGGTGTTCGAGCCGTTCGGCGAACACGAACGATTTGAGAAAAATTCGGCTGTTCGAGGTTATGTTCGATAACTGTTCGTGCACCAAAATCATAACTGGAGTTTTTCTCAGTAATGATGAAAATTAATGTTAATACGCAGTTTGAGTGTACAGTGGGGTGGGGGGAGGGGCAGGGGATGGATCTCTGCAGGAATAATGAAGATCTCCATTTTTTTTTCTCTTTCCCGCATTTACAGTGGGGAGGTGCAATCTGTCAGCCTATCAGCAGCGCACACACGGAGCGAACTGCTTTTTTTCACACAAGCAAGGGCATGTGTCATTGGCAGTGTATGTCACATGTCCTTGCCCTATAAGACCAAGCCATTTTCCCCGTCGCCACCATTTTCTCACTGCTGCAGCTGCGTGTTAGACGGCACCGCTGTTGCTGTGTGCGCTATACCTTGTTAATTTCAAGCCAATTTTCGCACAAATCTACAGATAGCTTGGGAGTAGGGAATAGTTGTGATTGCAGTCCTTTTAAGGACTAGGTTACAGCATTTCCTATGACTTTTATCAGGCAGGTCTGTGCTCTTAAATAGATAGGTTGTGGGAGTAAAGACTAATTGTAATTGGAGTCCTTTTCAGGACTAGGTTACAACAGTTCCTATCAGTTTTTGCCAGGCAGGTCTGTGCCAGTGCGGTGCAAGTTTCTTTCACAGCATTTGGCTGAATCTAGCAAAGCTAATCCTTTTTGGCCTATTGCAGAGTGTGTTAGTCAGTGGAGTAGCCTATCTGTGTTGCAAGATATACCACCTGTGTATAGAATACCAATTTTTTTACTGCACCTAGTGAAGTAAAATCTTTTGGGCATAGCATCATTCTATTAGTCCATCTATACTGACCTCCATCAGGTTGCAAATTGAATATAATTTTTTTCTGCATCTAGCTCTGAAAAAATATTTGGCCTTCTAGCAGTGTGTGGGACTTTCTCTATTAGTCCATCTATACTGACCTCCATCAGGTTGCAAACTGAATATATTTTTTTCTGCATCTACCTCTGAAAAAATATTGGGCTTGTAGCTGTGTGTGGGACTTGTTCTATTAATCCATCTATACAGACCTCCATCAGGTTGCAAATTGAATATAATTTTTTTTCTGCATCTAGCTCTGAAAAAATATTGGGCTTCTAGCTGTGTGTGGTACTTGTTGTATTAATCCATCTATACAGACCTCCATCAGGTTGCAAACTGAATATAATTTTTTTCTGCATCTACCTCTGAAAAAATATTTGGGCTTCTAGCTGTGTGTGGGACTTGTTGTATTAGTCCATCTATACTGACCTCCATCAGGTTGCAAACTGAATATAATTTTTTTCTGCATCTAGCTCTGAAAAAATATTTGGCCTTCTAGCAGTGTGTGGGACTTTATCTATTAGTCCATCTATACTGACCTCCATCAGGTTGCAAACTGAATATAATTTTTTTCTGCATCTAGATCTGAAAAAATATTTGGCCTTCTAGCAGTGTGTGGGACTTTCTCTATTAGTCCATCTATACTGACCTCCATCAGGTTGCAAATTAAAAATAATTTTTATCTGCATCTAGCTCTGAAAAAATATTTGGGCTTCTAGCTGTGTGTGGGACTTGTTCTATTACTCCATCTATACTGACCTCCATCAGGTTGCAAATTGAATATAATTTTTTTCTGCATCTAGCTCTGAAAAAATATTGGGCTTCTAGCTGTGTGTGGGACTTGTTGTATTAGTCCATCTATACTGACCTCCATCAGGTTGCAAACTGAATATATTTTTTTCTGCATCTACCTCTGAAAAAATATTGGGCTTCTAGCTATGTGTGGGACTTGTTCTATTAATCCATCTATACAGACCTCCATCAGGTTGCAAACTGAATATAATTTTTTTCTGCATCTAGCTCTGAAAAAATATTTGGCCTTCTAGCAGTGTGTGGGACTTTCTCTATTAATCCATCTATACTGACCTCCATCAGGTTGCAAATTAAAAATAATTTTTATCTGCATCTACCTCTGAAAAAATATTTGGGCTTCTAGCTGTGTGTGGGACTTGTTCTATTACTCCATCTATACTGACCTCCATCAGGTTGCAAATTGAATATAATTTTTTTCTGCATCTAGCTCTGAAAAAATATTGGCCTTCTAGCAGTGTGTGGGACTTTCTCTATTAGTCCATCTATACTGACCTCCATCAGGTTGCAAACTGAATATAATTTTTTTCTGCATCTAGCTCTGAAAAAATATTTGGCCTTCTAGCAGTGTGTGGGACTTTCTCTATTAGTCCATCTATACTGACCTCCATCAGGTTGCAAACTGAATATAATTTTTTTCTGCATCTAGCTCTGAAAAAATATTTGGCCTTCTAGCAGTGTGTGGGACTATCTCTATTAGTCCATCTATACTGACCTCCATCAGGTTGCAAACTGAATATAATTTTTTTCTGCATCTAGCTCTGAAAAAATATTTGGCCTTCTAGCAGTGTGTGGGACTTTCTTATTTAGTCCATCTATACTGACCTCCATCAGGTTGCAAATTAAAAATAATTTTTATCTGCATCTAGCTCTGAAAAAATATTTGGGCTTCTAGCTGTGTGTGGGACTTGTTCTATTACTCCATCTATACTGACCTCCATCAGGTTGCAAATTGAATATAATTTTTTCTGCATCTAGTTCTGAAAAAATATTGGGCTTCTAGCTGTGTGTGGGACTTGTATTAGTCCATCTATACTGACCTACATCAGGTTGCAAGCTGAATATATTTTTTTCTGCATCTACCTCTGAAAAAATATTGGGCTTCTAGCTGTGTGTGGGACTTGTTCTATTAATCCATCTATACAGACCTCCATCAGGTTGCAAACTGAATATAATTTTTTTCTGCATCTAGCTCTGAAAAAATATTTGGCCTTCTAGCAGTGTGTGGGACTTTCTCTATTAGTCCATCTATACTGACCTCCATCAGGTTGCAAATTGAATATAATTTTTTTCTGCATCTAGCTCTGAAAAAATATTTGGCCTTCTAGCAGTGTGTGGGACTTTCTCTATTAGTCCATCTATACTGACCTCCATCAGGTTGCAAACTGAATATAATTTTTTTCTGCATCTAGCTCTGAAAAAATATTTGGCCTTCTAGCAGTGTGTGGGACTTGTTCTATTAGTCCACCTATACTGACCTCCATCAGGTTGCAAATTCAAAATAATTTTTTGTCTGCATCTAGCTCTGAAAAAATATTTGGCCTTCTAGCAGTGTGTGGGACTTTCTCTATTAGTCCATCTATACTGACCTCCATCAGGTTGCAAACTGAATATTTTTTTTTCTGCATCTACCTCTGAAAAAATATTTGGGCTTCTAGCTGTGTGTGGGACTTGTTCTATTAGTCCAACTATACTGACCTCCATCAGGTTGCAAATTGAATATAATTTTTTTCTGCATCTAACCCAGCCAATAGTTTTGGCTTAATACCACAGTTTGGCCACTCAGCTCTGCTCGGTTCCCATCCATTGTTTTTTTGTGCAAACAACTCCAGAGTTGTGAATTAGTTAACCACCAAAATGAGTGGAAAAAGGCCTGCTGCTGGTGGAAAGGGAAATAGTCGTGTTGGGAAGGGGAAAAAAGGTTGTGTCCGTGGGGTAGGTGTTAAAGCAACAGTAACATCTGCAGAAGAAAGACCATCTTCCAGCCAAACTAAAATGTCTACTTCTTTTAGCGGACAATGTGATAAGATCCCTTTCTTACGGCCACGCCAATCGCTACAAATTCCAGATGAGGCACAAAAACAGCAGGTGCTTCAACGGATATCAAGTGCTCCTTTAAGTGGGCTCTCCTCCACATCAACTTCAACATCACAAATACTCCAGACCTCAAAGGTGTCACCCCAATCGCACTTGCTTCCTCACAGCTCCCAAATCTCCAGCTGCCCGTCTGAGTATGAGGTAGAACAGATGGCTGAGTCTGCAGAGCTGTTTACTCATACTATAGCCTGGGAATCAGAGGTCGACTCCAGCGCTTCTGTGAATCCAGACGAGGAAATGATCTGCACTGATGCCCAGAATCTTCATGAGTCGGATCCAGGACCAGACGCAGAAGGTTCTGACCATAATGTAGACCCTCATTCCCAAACTGTAACTCCTGTTGGTGGAGACAATGAGGAAGACGATGATGAGACTCAAATACCTGATTGGAGCGACAATTTTAGTTTTTTGTCAGGGCAGGAAGAGGTTGGCTCTGAGGACGACGGGTGTGATAACGCACAGGGTGATGATGATGAGGTTGGAGATCCCACTTACTGTCAACCCACAGTCAGCCAAGAGATGAGGTCAGCAGAGGAGGTGGAGGAAGATGCTAGTGATGACGAGGTCAGGTTGCACCTTCCTGGACAGAGACGTAGTACTGGAAGCACGTCAACAACTGCATCCTCAAATACAACTCTGCCTCTCACCACAAGTCGTGGTGGCTCTTCAGGTCGCATGGGTGCTAAGCCTTGCATAGCCTGGGCATTTTTTCAGATCGCTAAAGATGACCCAACTCGTGTTATCTGTAACATTTGTCAGCAAAAGCTAAGTAGAGGCCAAAAAATACATAGTTTGAGTACTTCATGCATGAACCGGCACATGGACATGAAGCATAAGTTGCAGTGGGAAGCTCAGTGTGCTACAATGCGGCCTAGCCGGCCGGGCCAACCACCGTCTGCCATATCTTGTGCATCCGCGGCCTCTTCATCCTCTGTGACTGGGGGGACAGCAGTCACACCTGTTTTGGGGCGCAGACCTGCCACCTCTTTACCCGCAACAGCCAGCGTGATTGGCAGGTCATCATTTTCTTTGGAGGTGGTAACACCAGCTGGTGTTGAGCGCTGTCCGACATCGATAGCACCACCTTTGGATCAAGGCAACCTAACATGTCCGCCTGCATCTTCCTCACAGACCGCCAGTTTGCCGGGGACACCCTTATCAACCCCGTCTAAGCACAATAGCCAGCCCTTGGTCCCTCAGATGTGGACAAGTAAAAGACCATTTCCTCCTAGCCATGAGAAAGCTAAGAGGTTGAATTTCACCATCTGCAAGCTCTTGGCTACAGAAATGCTGCCTTTCCGCCTGGTGGACACAGAGGATTTTCGAGACCTTATGTCCGTCGCAGTGCCCCAGTACCAGATGCCCAGTCGGCACTACTTCTCAAAGAAAGGTGTGCCTGTGCTCCACCAGCATGTCGCACACAACATCACCGCTTCTTTGAAAAACTCTGTGTGTGACAGGGTGCATTTCACCACAGACACTTGGACGAGTAGGCATGGACAGGGGCGTTACATGTCGCTGACTGGGCACTGGGTAACTATGGTGACAGCAGGACAAGGGGCTGCTGTCCAAGTCTTGCCGTCTCCACGAGTTGTGCGTCAATCCTCTTTATGTCAAAGTTCCTCCACTGCTTCTGCCTCCTCAACCTCCTCTCGGTCTTCCACCTGCACCCAAAGCCTGTCTGGTCATGCCACAAGCTTTCTAACTGCGCAGAAGGGATCCTGCACACCTCCTTACTATGCTGGCAGTAGGGCTCAACGTCATCAGGCGGTTTTTACTTTGAAATGTCTGGGAAATGTGAGTCACACAGCTGAGGAGTTGTGGTCAGCTCTGGAGAACCAATTTCATGAATGGTTGTCTCCACTGGACCTGAAACCAGGGAAGGCCGTGTGCGACAATGCTGCAAACCTGGGTGCGGCCCTTCGCCGGGGCAATGTCACACACGTGCCTTGTATGGCTCACGTGTTGAACCTGGTTGTCCAGCAATTTTTAGCCCACTATCCCAGACTAGATGGCCTTCTGCAGAGGGCACGGTCGCTGTGTGCTCACTTCCGCCATTCGCATCCCGCAGCTCAGCGACTTACATCTCTACAGAAGTCGTTGGGCCTGCCACTTCACCGGCTAAAATGCGATGTGCCTACCCGGTGGAATTCAACTCTGCACATGTTGCAGCAACTGTGGCAGCACCGACAAGCCCTGGTGCAATACGTTTTGACGTATAGCCTGGGCCAACGAGATCCAGACGTGGGACAAATCACGCTGGAAGAGTGGTCTCAGATCAGGGACCTATGCACCCTTCTGCACAGTTTTGAAATGGCGACGAAGATGTTTAGTGCTGACGATGCCATTATCAGCATGACTATTCCGGTGATTTACATGCTGGAGCACATGTTAAACAGAATTCGGAGTCAGGTGGTGGCACAAGAGGAGGTGGAGGAAGTAGAGGAGGAGGAGTTGTATGCGGAAGGGCTAACATCTGCAAGGTCCAGACGGTCGGCAGCACCAAGGCGGCAGGCATGTGAGGGTGGGGGAGATGGTTTTACCAGGGCGCATGGTAGCAGCCAAACTAGTGAGGAAGGTGCAGGAGCCCAGGAAGAAGTGGAGGACGAACTGATGGAAGACTCATCAGATGAGGGAGACCTTGATCACATTTTTGTTGTGCGAGGTTGGGGGGAGAGGACAGAGGAAGGAAGCATGATTGTTACCTCGCCACCAACACAACAGGGACTTGGTGCTCCTGGATGCGCAACACACATGAGTGCCTTCTTGCTGCACTACCTGCAACATGACCCTCGAATTGGGAGAATTAGAAATAATCCTGACTACTGGGTTGCCACACTGTTAGATCCCCGGTACAAAAGTAAATTTGCAGAAATTATTCCTGCCATAGAAAGGGATGCACGCATGCAGGAGTATCAGCAGAGACTGTTGCAGAATCTTACATGTGCTTTTCCACAAAACACCAGTGGTGCACGTAGTGAATCTCACAGTTCCAACTTGCCAACCGTGGGACCGTCAAGTGTTCAGCACTCAAACCATAACAGAACCACAGTATCTGCTGGTAACATCAATTTTGCGCAATCATTTCACCACTTTTTTAGCCCATCCTTTGCAACGCCACAGGAGACAAGAAGTCTGACACATAGTCAACGCCTAGAGACGATGGTACAGGAGTATCTCCAAGTAAACATTGAAGCCATGACTGTGTCACTGGACCCTTGCTCTTTTTGGGCTTCCAATCTGGATAAATGGCCAGAGCTAGCCACTTACGCCTTGGAGATCTTGTCATGCCCCGCAGCCAGCGTTCTGTCTGAATGTGTGTTCAGCGCTGCTGGTGGTGTGCTGACAGATAAGCGCACGCGGCTCTCCACTGATAATGTAGACAGACTCACGTTCATAAAGATGAACAAATCATGGATCCGAAACGACTTTTTTACCCCTGTGTCATCCTGGGGAGAGTAAAAGATGGATGATTGGTTAAAATCACCCTACCAACCGTTTTAAGCTTTCAAATTACTAATCATGTTTATCTGTATCTTGGCTGGAAAATAATTTGGGCTTTGTAGCAGTGTGCAGCACTGATTCTATTAGGCCATCTATACTAAACTCCACCAGATTTAAAATTACTAATCATGTTTATCTGTATCTTGGCTGAAAAATAATTTGGGCTTTGTAGCAGTGTGCAGCACTGATCCTATTAGGCCATCTATACTAAGCTCCACCAGATTTAAAATTAATAATAATTTTTAGCTGCATCTAGCCCGGAAAATAATTTTGGGGCTCCGAGATGCGCAAGACACATAAGTGCCTTCTTGCTGCACTACCTGCAACATGACCCTCATATTGTCAGAATTCAAAGTAATCATGACTACTTGGTTGCCACACTCTTAGATCCGCCAAACTTTTCGATCAACCTTTTCATTTTAGTAAAGACCAAAAAAATGGTCATTTTTGAAATTATAAGCATTAGCAGGTTATTAGAAACTGAAATCAAACAGTTTTCAACTCAAAACTTTATTCTAGGTGATGTTACATTTTCACATAGGACCCCTTGTTTGAAAGGAGCTTCTGAACTCTCTCGTCCATTGAATTTGTCAGGTTTTGGATGGTTTCTGCTTCAATTGTTTTGCATGAGGACAGAATACCCTCCCAGAGCTGTTGCTTAGATGTGAACTGCCTCCTGCCATCATAGACACTCCTTTTGATGATGCTCCAGAGGTTCTTAATGGGGTTGAGATCAGGGGAGCATGAGGGTTACACCATAAATTTGTCCCCTTTTATGCCCATAGCAGCCAGAGATGCAGATGTGTTATGTGCAGCATGAGACGGTGCATTATCATGCATGAAAATGATCTTGCTGCGGAATACACGGTTCTTCTTCTTGAACCATGGCAGGAAGTGCTGTTTGAGAAACTCCACATACATTATGGAGTTCATCTTTACCCCTTCAGGGATCCTAAAGGGGCCGACAATCTCTCTCCCCATGATTCCAGCCCAAAACATTACTCCACCTCCTCCTTGTTGGCACCGTAGCCGTGTTTGCATGGGGTGTCCATCAACCAGCCATCCCCCACTCCATTCATCTGGACCATCGAGCATTGCACGGCACTCATCGGTGAACAAAACAGTTTTGAAGTCAGTCTTCATGTATTGTTTGGCCCACTGGAGCCATTTCTGCTTGTGTACAGTGGATAGAGGAGGTCGACAGGATGGCTTACGCACAGCTGCAAACCTCTGAAGGACCCTGCATCTTGTTGTTCGGGGGACGTTGGAGGCACCAGCAGCTTCAAAAACTTGTCTGCTGCTATGACAAGGCTTTTTTGCCGCTGCTCTTTTAACCTGATGTAATTGCCTGTAGGAAATAGTCCTCAATTTTCCCTTATCAGCACGCACACGCGTGTACTGTGAATCAGCTACATACTTCTTGATTGTGCGATGATCAGGATGAAGTGTCTTGGCAATGTTGATTGTGGTCATGCCTTGACCTAAACACTCCACAATTTGTTGCTTCTCAGCAGCCGACACATCCTTTTTCTTTCCCATTTTGGCAGAAAATGTAGGCTGCTTAATAATGTGGGACAGCCTTCTTAAGTAGTCTTGCCTTTCATTGGACACACCTGCCAAACTAATTAGCACAGGTGTCTGCAATTGCTTACAGTGATATAAAGAGCCCTGACACACATCACCATCAATGAGTTTAACTGACAAAAAAATTCTTACCTTATCACTCCTAAACACTTTTTGCATAATAATTTGGAACACAGTGTACATGTGCTTTTCCACAAAACACCAGTGGTTCACGTAGTGAATCTTACAGTTCAAACTTGCCAACCGTGGTCTGTATGGAGTTGTTCAATAAAGGGCCCAAAATTAAGATAACATAGACGGGAGTGGTCTCTATGAATACGAATTTCTAAGTATTTGATACCCTGTGAGGGCCAGGCAAAGGGAAAGTTGGACTGGATGGAATCCTGTATGGATTTGGGGAGGGAGACATCGAGGCCCTCAGACTTCGCTGCATTGATTTTAAAATTTGACCATGTAACAAAGTGATCTATTTCAGCCATAACAGCAGGGATGGATATATGTGATTGAGTGATATATACTAGGACATCATCAGCAAATAGAGAGCACTTGTACTCGGTGCCTCCCACCTCAATCCACCTAATATTGGGGTTATGGCGAATTGATGAGAGCAGGTGCTCCGTCACTAGGATGTATAAGAGAGGGGACAGAGGACATCCCTGCCTTGTCCCATTGGTGATTATGAAAGGTGATGAAAATGTTCCATTTATCTTCAGCCTAGGTGACGTATTGCGATACAGGGCTGTGATTTTGCCTATAAAAGGGTCCCCTTGACCCCCTACCCCAAGCTTTTTAAGAGAATAATATATGGCGTACCAGGAGACTCTATGGAATGCTTTCTCTGCATCCAAAGAGAGTATCTAATTACAAATTTTTAACTGCATCTAGCCCAGGAAATACTTTGTGCCTAGTATCAGTGTCTGCTAGTCAGCGGATTATCCCAGCTGTTAAGCAAGCTACACCACCTGTAGTTTGGACACTTAATTTTTTCAAAGGAAATGGTTCGGGCCCCCGGGATACTCAGTGAAGAGCATCAGGAGGCACCCCAAGGCATAGGGGCTGGGACTGGCGGTAGGACGCCTTGCGGTGGACCGCCAAGCTCGATCCTTATAAAAGCTTTATAACTGCAGCAGCTTTAGTGGACGCTACTGGAGCTGGAATTACCGCGGCTGCTGGCATGAGACTTGCCCTTCAATAGATCCTTGTAAAAGGATTTAAAGTGTACTCATTCAAATTAGAGAGACAATTTAAATTAAAAAGATTAGACCTGCCTCCACCGCAGGGGGGTTCGCTCGACCCACCAGCGGACAGGCACCAGTATTGGGAGAGGGGGGCTGGCCATCAGGGTCCACCGCAGCTCTGGCACAAACCCGGCGACACGGAGGTTGCACGGGCAGGAACGGACTGGCCATGTCGGCTTCGCACTTTTTTGGTTTTAGAAGGGCATGACATGCCTATATCTGTGTCTCCCCCACCTCTTTTCTTTTCGCATGACTATATGTACTTGTCACTTTTCCATGTGTTAGTTGTGTCTTCTGAGCAGTTTGTCAGCTTTTGGACACCTTTGAAGGTGTTTTCTATGTGTTTCTATGTGTTTTTGTTTGCCTGCCATTGGTTTTAACGGTGTTCGAAGGTGTTCGACGAACAGTTCGAAGAACAGTTCGGCGAATATACGGGTGTTCGAGGAACCAAACTCGAACACTACGGGGTGGCTCAACACTAGTCTCCATCTATTGGGTTGGCTGTAGTGGAAAAGTTGTCGTTCATATTTCTACAATTTCTACTGTACTGAAATTGAGGCCACTTTGGTGATGTCTGCCACTAATTTTTGTAAATGTGGTGAATCCAGATTAGGTCTCCATTAGTGATGAGCGATCATGCTTGCTACTGCTCCGTGCTCGCCAGAGCATCTCACTGCTTGAGATGCTTCGCGCCCGCCGAGTATTTCTGGGGTTCCTCAGTGGGAGCTCGGGTCCCCTCCCTGCATGTTTGGTGCTCTTTAGAACACCACTATTGAACACAGAGCAATGTGAAAAGATTATTGGTTGGAGAGCAGATAATGCTTCCAGTCACTTAGTCACCACTACCACCCTGTCTTCCACATAGTCAAGTCTCAGTAGACTTGAGTCTGAACCGCATATTCCTCACCCTGATCCTCCTTCCTTCCACCATGCCGAGTGCCCAGAGACAAGTGATCCCACACTTGGACACTCTGAAGAGCTATTCACTTTTCCATTTATAGATTCGGGCCTCTAGACTGGTCCACTTGAAGAGGGGTAAGAGGAGATCGCATGTAGCGATGCCCAAATATTTGAGCAGCCAGGGTCATACGAAAGCGACAGTGGGAAAGTGTCACAAGAGGTGGACGATGATGAGACACAATTGCCAGAAAGTCAGGAGGAGGACCAGGGTGCGGAAGTCGAAGACGAGGTGGTGGATGATATAGTAACTGACCCAACCTGGCAGGTGGACATACAGAGCAAGGACAGCAGCACACAGGGGGAGGGAGGCGTAGCACCACAAAAGGCAGGAAGAAGCAGTGTGGTGGCCGCAGACAGAAGGTAGGCAACCGTTCCCTGTAACCCCAACATGACGGAAGTTTCCAGTACAACTGTTAGGTCTTCCCGAGACTGGTTGTTTTTTAAAGACTCTGCCGATAACCTCAAAAAGGCCATTTGCACCACCTGCCAGGCCAGCATCAGCAGGGGTAGCAAAACTACCAGCCTGACCACCACCAGTATGATCAGGCACATGGCAGCAAAGCACCTGACTTTGTGGACCGAACCCCAGGGTCCAGGAACAGTGTCTGCAGGTGACACCACTGAATCTTCCACTGTTGTGCGTGCAAGCCAATCACCTGTCCATAGTGCATGCGAAGATGCCTCCTGCCCTGCATCTGTCATTGCACACTCTCAATCAGCACCATCAGCAAAAACGTCCTTGTTCCAGCGCAGCGTTCAGTTGTCCATACCCCAGTCCCTGGAACGCAAGCGCAAATACGCAGCCAACGCCCCACAGGCCACTGTTATGATCTACAACATGTACTAAGGAAAGAAAGGGGAAAGCTGTCCCTACAGTAAGACTAAGCTGAATCCCTACGATGTAGCAGGCTGCCTGTTCCTAGCGAATGGACCTGCCTTAGTCCTCGGCTAGTCTGAACGAAGACCTATAGAATAAAGGAAGGAGTCCCTAAAAGAAGTAAGGACTGAAACAAAAACAGAACAAAAATGGGACACCTCCTGAACAAAGAAAGTTGTTGCAGAACACAAAAAGACAAACTGACAAAAAGGTCCCAGAAGGACCAAGCGAACTGACAGAGATAGGCACCGAAGCACCTGGCTATAAAAACAGTCAAACAACACTGAAGTCCAGCACAGCCGAAAGGGCGGAGCTGTAATATAAAGGCAGATGGTCACGTGACCGCAAAACACAAGATGGAAAAAACAAACAGGAGGGCTCTAACAGTACCCCCTCTTTTATGAGGATCCTCCGGATCCTCTAGACCCAGGCCTCTCCGGAAACCTCTTGTGGAAAGCTCTAACAAGCCTAGGAGCAGAGACATCATCCATCCTTACCCAGGAGTTATCGTAGGGACCGAAACCCTTCCAGGAGACAAGATACTGTAATCTCCCTCCATGCCATCTAGAATTCAAGATACGAGAAATTTCATATTTGCCGTCTTCCACCACAGGAGGAACTGTGACAGTGGCATCCCTATCTGATACATCAGCCTTTTTCAACAAGGAAACATGAAACACAGGATTAATCTTCCAGGAAGTAGGAACATCCAACCTAACCGCAGACGGGTTAACAACCTGAAGTACTTTAAATGGACCCACAAACTTAGGACCCAGTTTTTTAGAGGGAATCCTCAACCGCAGGTTCTTTGAGGACAACCAAACCATGTCACCCACAGTAAACAAAACCTCCTTATGTTTCCTGTCAAAATAATTCTTGGACTTTTTGTTAGCCTCTTGAAGGTTGCAACGTACATTAGTCCAAACTCTCTCCAAATCACCGGAAAAATTCTCCTCCTCCGGCACCGCCCACCCCAATTTGGAGAACAAACCAAAAGACGGATGTCTCCCAGTTACAACAAAAAAAAGGAGAACACCCAACAGAGGAGGATGTATGATTGTTAAGAGCAAATTATGCGAGAGGAAGAAACTCAGACCACACCTCTTGATTGTCCGCCACAAAACAACGCAAAAACTGTTCTACATCCTGGTTCTTTCTTTCAGTCTGTCCATTAGACACAGGATGATACCCAGACGAAAATGACAAATGGACTCCCAACCTGTCACAAAAAGCACGCCAAAAGCGAGCCACAAACTGAGGTCCTCTATCAGAAACAATATCCGTGGGAACGCCATGAAGCTTGACAATCTCCTTAACAAACGCCTTAGCGAGTGCCTTGGTGCAGGGCAACTTAATGAATGGAACCAAATGACACATCTTACTAAACCGGTCCACGTCCACCCAGATGACAGTAAAACCCTCGGACACAGGAAGATCAGTAATAAAATCCATTATGAGATGCGTCCAAGGTGCACTGGGAACCTCCAGAGGGCAAAGCAGCCCCGCAGCAGGAGTATGTGAAGCCTTAGACCTAGCACACACCGTACATTGACGCACCCACTTGATGACTTCTTTCTGCCATCCAGGCCACCAAAAACTGCGACTGATAAGTCTCTTAGTCTCCGAAATTCCTGGATGACCAGCCAACCGAGACTCATGACACTCCACAAACAAATCTCTCCTAAAGGTTCTAGGCACAAACAACCTCCCATGGGGAGTGTTAGATGAAGCATCATCTTGAGCTTTCAGAATCCCATTCTCCAAAACGGAGTCCAATGCCGCCACCACAACTCCTTTATGTAAAATCCTCTCCTCCTCTGCACCGACCGTAGGAGACAAGCTGCGAGATAAAGCATCGGCTTTAACATTCTTAGTACCAGGGATATAGGTAACAGAAAAATGAAACCGAGAAATAAAAAGTGCCCACCTAGCTTGACGGGCATTCAAGCGCTTGGCAGCATCCAGATAGATCAAATTCTTATGATCTGTGAAAACCTGAACAGGAAACCTAGCGCCTTCCAAAAAATGACGTCAATGTTCAAACGCGAGTTTAATAGCCAGCAACTCCCGATTTCCAATATCATAATTCAGTTCGGTTTCTGAAAATTTTTTCGAAAAAAAGGCACAAGGATGTACTCCATCCCTGTTCTCCTGAGACAAAACTGCTCCAACCCCCACCGATGAAGCATCGACCTCGACCAAAAAAGGCTTGGTCTCATCAGGCTTCATAAGGATAGGGGCAGAACTGAACCTCTTTTTGAGATACTTAAATGCTTCAATGGCCTCAGTAGTCCACTGGACCGTATTCGCACCTTTCCTGGTGAGATCGGTTAGAGGTTTAACAATTACAGAAAAATTCTTAATGAATTTCCTGTAATAATTGGCAAAACCCAAAAATCTCTGTATAGATTTCAAACCAATAGGCCTGAACCTTCACCGGGTATATCTCAAAGCCCCCGCTGGAGACAATGTAGCCCAAAAAACTAATTTTCTGCACAGCGAACTCACATTTTTCCAGCTTAGCAAAGAGTGAATTATCACTCAATAACTGCAAAATTTCACGTGCACTCTGCCAATGGGACTCTAGATCTGGTGAATAAATCAAAATGTCATCCAAATACACAACCACATTCTTGCCAATCAAAGGTCTCAGGATGTCATTAACAAGGTTCTGAAAAAATGCAGGTGCATTGGTAAGACCAAAAGGCATCACCAGATTCTCAAAATGACCTACCAGAGTGTTAAAAGCAGTTTTCCATTCATCACCCTCCTTCACTCGTAACAAATTGTATGCCCCCCGGAGATCAATTTTAGAGAACCACTTGGCCCCCACTAACTTGTTAAACAAGTCAGGAATTAACGGCAATGGGTAGGAATTGCGTACGGTAATCTTATTAATTTCACGAAAAACCAGACATGGACGTAAACCCCCGTCCTTTTTTTTAACAAAGAAAAATCCAACTGCCACAGGCGACTTAGAAGGTCTAATGTGACCAGCAGCCAGGGTAGTCTGTATGTACTCCTCCAAGGCCTTTCTTTCAGGGATAGACAGATTAAACAAGCGACTCTTGGGAAGAGCAGCTCCCGAAACAAACTCAATGGCGCAATCATAATCCCTATGAGGAGGTAAAACTTGCGACTCCTCTGAAAAAAACCTCCAAAAATCTTGAATAGGTACCGGTAATTCCCCTTTCTCCACAGCCGCAATGCGACCATTACAACATTTATCATAGCACTTCGGGCTCCAAGACTTTATCATATTAGTAGACCAGTCCAGTAAAGGATTGTACAGTTTTAACCAAGGCAAACCTAGAACGACCGGAGAGGGTAAATTATCTAATACAACCAAGTCCAAAATTTCTTGGTGAACTCCATTGATAGTGAGGGGAAATGCAGCAACCTTGTGAGTAATACATTTCAAGGGAGTGTTATCAATTGCAATCACAGAAATAGGTGATGACAAAGGTTTGGATTTCAATTTAAGTTTTTCCAAAAACCCTTTATCAATCACATTAAGTATTGAACCACAATCCACAAATACCTGAAATTCAATCAAATCTTCCTGCAAAGTAGTACTCCCAGAAAGAAATACTCCTGCAGAGCGTAAACAAGCAATACAGGCGTACCTGACCTCTTTTTTTTTTTCTTTACTTAAACGAAGCTCACAATACTTAATTAACCACAATAAAGACACAATCCCTCGGCGAACCTCCGGTCTCTTTCCTGAGAGCGGAGTGACATCGCCCCAACTTCCATCGGTTCTCCACCGTCTGAGCAGATTTTCTGGTGACTAGGACCTGGCATTACAGGAGTCTTTACCTCTTTCAGCCTGGACCTCAGCCTCCTATCCACAAGAACAGCTAATTGCATGACATCCTGCAGAGTCTCAGGTGCTGGGAATGTAATTAGCAAATCCTTAACCCTTTCACTCAGACCAGCAAGAAATAGACATTTCAGAGCAGGATAATTCCATTTGACTTCTGAAGCCCATCTTCTAAAGAGTGTGCAATAATTTTCAACATCACCTGACCCCTGATTCAAATGCCTGAGTTCTGCCTCAGCAGATGAGATTCGATCAGGATCTTCATATAATTGTCCCTTAGCAGAAAAAAATTCTTCTACTGACCTTAAGCATGAATCATTAGGTTGGAGAGAAAAGGCCCACCCCTGTGGTTCATTGCGCAAAAGTGACATAATAAAACCAATGCGCTGTGATTCATTCCCAGAGGACCTGGCAGAAGCAATGGGAGCCCGTCCAACATCAACTCGCACTTGTCGGTGGTGCTTTGACAGACACACATCTTTCTTTGTGCATTTAATTTCTTGAATACAGAGTTAGACAATGGCCTGATCTGTAATGCGGTTTAAGAAATAACATGCATAAGCATGGCCGATCCACATTAAAAAAGCAGCCATAGAGTGTCCGGGAACCTTCCACCACACTTTTCTTAGCCAAGGCTGCTTCTCGGCAGGGTTGGATGGGCCCACCAGAGAACCGGAGACTCCTCCGGCGGGCTCTGGCTTCCCCTTCAGGAGAGTTCATAGTGCCGAGGTGAGGCCATGATGATGATAGAGGCCACCATCTGCTTAGTTTTCTGTTACTTGGTTACTTGGAATGCAAGTGCAAGTATGCAGCCAGCCACCCCCTCACCCACAGGCCGCAATACTAAATTGCCAGATTTCTGGGCAGCTGCTTGCACTTGAAATATGGCCTTTTAAGCTGTTGCCGCTTGGCCAAGGCAGTGCTCCAGTGCTGTCAGCTTGTGACTGATGTGGTCATTTCAAAGATAGAGGAGAAGGTGCAGGAGCTGAACAATGTGATTACATTGAGGTTAAATTGGTGACTCTGTTTTTTATACTAAAGAAAGATCCTATTGCTTTGTTTTTTTTACGTTATTTTTTAAGACAAATGCATTCACCGGGAAATGTCATTTTTACATTTTACAACCTTATCTGGCAATGTGGTGTGTGACACATCATCAGACACATCCTGTTTTATTTATGATGGAGGGACACTGAAAGTCATAAAGCCTATTTTTATAGGGACATCAGACGGTCCTTACTATTCTTAAAAGGCCAGCAGTCGGCCCTCGCTATTGTTAGAGAGCCATCAGCCGGCTATGGTTTGTTGTTCCCATTATTAACAAGTGGGTCTCCTATACTGTTATTGCGTATCCAGTGACTGCAAGGGCTGCCAAAAATTTGGATGCAACCCAATACCCCTTTGAAGAGACATAGAGGAGGGTCTCAGTAAAAAAAATGTTCCCATTATAAAGGAGCGGGTCTCCTATAGTGGTAATGCCCATGCTATGACTGCAAGGGGTGCCAAAATTTGGGAAAAACCCCACTAAGAATTTAAAGACACACAGAGCAGGGCCACAGTAACAAGTACGACATGTTCCCATTAGAAAAAAGAGAGTCTGCTATACAGTTATAGGGTATGCAGTGAGTCCAACGGCTGACCAATTTTAGGAAAAAACCCACTAAGAATTTAAAGACACACAGGGCAGGGCCACAGTAACAAGTACGACATATTCCCATTAGAAAGGAGAGAATCTGCTATACAGTTATAGGTTATGCAGTGAGTCCAACGGCTGACCAATTTTAGGAAAAACACCACTAAGAATTTAAAGACACACAGAGCAGGGCCACAGTAGCAAGTACGAAATGTTCCCATTAGAAAGGAGAGAGTCTGCTATACAGTTATAGGGTATGCAGTTGTGTCACCCTGGCCTGGATGCCACAAAATGTAATAAAGCTGTATCTGAGAGCAAGGGGGAGGTTCTCTGGTCAGGGGAACATTAGCATGCAGTACCTCCTGTCTCAGGCCAGTAGGGGGAGCAGGCTGCCCCTATAAAAGCTGGTGCTGGGGGCAGGGTTAGAGAGAACTGGATGACCTGTCTCAGTACTGACATGTGTCCCGGAGCCGAGCAGGGACAGAATGTTGTATTGCACCTAAGAGGAAGTGTGGCAGGAGAAGAGCCACAAGCCAGAGACAAGAGGCGAAGCGAGCCTGTCTTGGCAGATAAAGGACTTAATTTACCAGACTTTGGTGTCTGAGGCTGGGAGGATTCCACATCCTACAACAGATAACCAGTCCGCAGGGGACTGTATATTCCTTGGCCTAAGAAGCCTGGAGGCTCTGCCACAGCAGAAGGGACCAGCACAGCCGTACCAGGCCGGGAGCAGAAAGGAACGCACGTCGCAGGCCATACAGGCGAGAGTACACGGAAAGCTCGGAAACGTGGGCTGTTACCCTATAAGGAGGAGATAGCCAGAAGGAGCACACAAAGCACGGTAGGCCTACACCCTCACCCTGACCAGGGCCAATTTCCCCATTGCTCTCAGACATCCAGGTCCCCTCCTAGCCGGGACTGTTTGTGGGTCAATTTACCTGTTCTAGTAAAGACCCTGGACTGCAACCTGCTGTGTGTGCTCCTTGCTCCTCCAGCACTATCAGCACTGGGACTCTCACCACCATCACTCCCACCATCCACTACACTACCCTGGGGCTGCACTCTTCCCGTGGGGAGTCACACCACCTCAGCTGCATACACCGCCAGCCCCAGCGGTCTGCCCAGCAGCGGCGGTTCCTAATGACCGCAAATCCACGGGTGGCGTAGTCGGACGTTATCAACAGCACATAGCAGACTACCACTGGCCTGACCACCCTGAGCCACGGAACCGGGTTGCCACTACTACCCCCATCGTTCCCCTATTGCCCGGATCCGAGTGCCCCACGGCCCATGGGGCGAGTCAGCTTTGGCGTAGTCGGCAGGATTTCGTGCCCGCAACCACCGGGTACTGCGTGCCTTCAAAAGACTGTCATACCTGCCATGGTGAAGGTTCCCGCCATCCGGAGCCGTTTCCCGCCATCTTCAGTCGGTTCCCGCCATCTTCAGCTGTTTTCCCGCCATCCGAAGTCGTTTTCCCACCGTCGGACGCCATCTTCAGGACGCCGCGCAGGAACAAGAGGGGCGTGGACGCCGAAAGCGCGCGAGACCTGAAGCTCCGCCCCACGCACCGACGCTGCGCAAGGTCCTGGAAGGGAGAGAGAGCGACGCTGACGTCACCAGGACGCGACGCAAGGTCCTCGTCCGGAGCAGCATCAGCGGAGCTGCGGCCTACAGAAGAGGATCGTCGGAAGGTAGGCCACGCTTAACTAGGGGGGAGGAAGATGTCGGATACAGAGGCGCCCACTACCACCAAAGCAGCTGCAGCAGCGGTGATGCCCTTTTCCCTGCCCTACATCCCTGGAGCGGCCTGGCTGCCCAAATTCTCAGGGAAGACCCATGCCCTAACTGACTTTAAGGAAAGGCTGTACAGTTTGTTCCAGGTTTACCCCCTGACAGAGGAACAGAAGGTCAGCATATTGTCAGGGCAGTTAACTGGCGCAGCCCAGCGGGAGGTAAAGTCATGGCCCACTGATGAGAAAAGAACTGTAAAGGGTATTCTGGCCTGGCTGCGGGGTACCTTTGACACACGTACCTCCGCTGAAATTAAAATGAGGTTCTATGGATGTAAGCAGCGGGCACAGGACAGCATCAGAGACTATGCACTAAATTTGCAGGAAGCCCTGAGGGCCATCCAACAAGCTGACCCAGGCAGCGTGCAGGATACGGATAAGCTCCTAACAGAACAGTTCATAGAAGGTCTGCTGTCTAGCGCCCACAGGACCCAGCTGCGCCTCATGTTCTTTCAGAACCCTGATCTGACCTTTGCCCAATTCAAGGACAGGGCCATAAGGGTGCTCCGTGAACCCGCAACGAGTGGCGCTATAAACCCCCGGCGCCCTGCTCTCACCTACCACCAGGAGGCGGTGCCCTCCTCAATGGACTCTGTGGGGGCTGATGCACAGGCCCTGAACCAAGCCCAGTCGAAAGATCTGCACCACCAAGTCCAGGAGCGTCGCGGCGTTGACCAGGACCGTCCAGGCGTTACAAGTGGACCCGTCAAGACCCATCGAGCTGGCTTCAAGTCCGGAGGATGTCCCGTGGCGTCGACAGAGGAGGATCCCGTCGTTCCGAGGGAGGCCCACAGACCGCTACGCAGAGGATGGACAGCCCATTTGCCGTCGATGCAACCAGCCCGGACACATTTCCAGGTACTGTAATTTAAACGGGTCCAACCTTGGGCAGAGGGCCAACCCCCAGGCATAAGATCACCAGGCCCTTATAATTGGCGTGATAAGTGCGTTGGGGGGCGCCCGGTTTTACCCGTGGAGCTGGACGGTATCCCCATGAGAACCTTGCTGGATACTGGGTCGCAAGTATCCCTTATGTACTTTTTAAGCAGTATTGGACTGATGCTGATATCACACGGTATCCAGACAGTAACTTGAGCATCATCGCCAGTAATGGCTTACCCGTGCCGCAGATGGGGTTCAAGGAGATGACCATTAAAATTGGTAAAGTTGAACTACCGGCACAGGGAGTGATTATTGTGGACATTGACCGTCGTGAAAGTCACCCTAAAATAACTGTGGGTACTAACGTGATTGAAAATTGTCTTTCAGAGGTAATTGTAATTCTACAACAGGTGGCGGTGAATGCTAGTTCCAGCCAACAGACAGTCCTCAACAAGGAGATAAAAGCCCTGATGAGACGGCAGCAGGTAGAACTGTCTGGTGGTGAGATCGGTAGCGTAAGACTGAGTGACCCATTCCCCATTTCCATGCCTCCCAAAAGCGAAATGATGATCTGGTGTCGGACTGCAATCGGGTTGAGAGGTAGAGACTACCAAGCCATGGTAGAACCCGTGTACTCAGACAGCAGGCCCACCATTTTGACAGCCAGGGGGTGGTTGATGTCCACCATGGGAGGGTGCCCGTTCGCATTCTCAACATTGGGGAGAGAGAGGTACACTTACCCAGGTACGCTACACTTGCCAAACTGTTTGTTGTCGAACACAAAGCTATCAGGGCCGTGGAGCCTTTGCCTCCTTCTCCTCAGGCGGAGGGTAATGGCTCCCAGAAACAAAAGGTGGACTGGTGCCAGAAACTCCATGTGGGTGCTGACTCCACTCCCCTGCACCAAAAACAAGGAGTCTACCGGGTGGTACAGGAGTACGAGAGAGTCTTTAGTAAGCATCCGCTAGACTTCGGCAGAGTAAAAGGGATAGAACACCATATCCCCACGGGGAGCCACCCACCAATAAAAGAGAGACACAGGCCTGTACCCCCTGCACATTATCAGAAAGCCAAGGGTATGCTGAGGGAAATGAAAGAAGCTGGGGTCATTAGAGATAGCTGTAGCCCCTGGGCAGCCCCCCTGGTTCTGGTAAAAAAGAAAGACGGCACCATGAGAATGTGCGTCGACTATAGACAAATCAACTGTATCACCCACAAAGACGCATATCCGCTGCCTAGAATAGAGGAGTCTTTAGCCGCACTAAAATCAGCTAACTTCTTTTCTACTTTGGACCTTACTAGCGGGTACTGGCAGGTTCCTGTGGCAGAGGCTGACAAGGAGAAGACCGCCTTCACCACCCCGATGGAACTGAGTGAGTTCAACTGTATGCCCTTCGGACTCTGCAACGCACCAGGGACCGTCCAGAGGCTGATGGAATGCTGTCTAGGGCACCGAAACTTTGAGACGGTCCTCCTTTACCTGGACGACGTGATCGTCTATTCGAAGACCTACGAGGACCATCTAAAGCACCTGGCCGAGGTGTTCGAAGCCCTGGCAGGCTATGGCCTGAAGGTGAAACCATCGAAGTGTCACCTGTTGAAACCGAAGGTCCAGTACCTAGGGCACGTGGTAAGCGCGGAAGGAGTGGCCCCCGACCCTGGCAAGGTCACGGCAATCAAGAGCTGGCCAAGCCCCTCAAACATCAAAGAGGTGAGACAGTTCCTCGGGTTGGTAGGCTACTACCGAAGGTTCATCCCCGGGTTCACTAAGATGGCAGCTCCTATGCAGGACCTCCTGATAGGACAGTCTAAATCCAGAAGTCAAAAGCCACCCTTCAAGTGGGATCAACCGGAAGAGGAGTCCTTCCGCCAGTTGAAGATGGCCCTCACAGGGGATGAGATCCAGGCCTACCCTGATTATGGCCAGCCTTTTATTCTCCACACAGACGCCAGTAATGTGGGACTGGGAGCCGTACTGTCCCAAAACCAACAGGGCAGAGAAAGGGTGATCGCGTACGCCAGCCGGAAGCTGAGACCCACCGAGGGGAACCCGGAGAATTACAGCTCCTTCAAGCTAGAATTCTTGGCGGTGGTGTGGGCCGTGACGGAACGCTTCAAGCATTACCTGGCCTCCGCAAAGTTCACGGTGTACACGGACAACAACCCGTTAACACACCTAGACAATGCAAGACTTGGTGGCCCGTCTCTCCAATTATGACTTCGTGATCAAGTACCGGGCAGGCAAAACCAATGCCAATGCTGACGCCCTATCGAGAATGCCTCACTTACCTGAAGGTGACGAAGACCCAGAAGAGCTGGAGGAGGTAGAACTCCCTGCGTTTCACCGGTATGGAGCCGCTCAATACTCCCACCGCGTGAAGGTGGAGGATCTAACAACCGTGATGATCAATCCCCTACCTCATCACAGCTGGGCCGAGACCCAAGATAGTGACCCTGCCATCCGCCTGGTGAAAGATCTGCTGACCCAGGAAGATGCCCGCATAGATCTGGATGCTCCAGAGGAAGCCAAGCAGCTATGGAAAGAGAAGAGCAAGCTGTTCCTCTATGAAGGCAAGCTGTGCAGAAGGATTGTCAACCACCGGACGCACGAGCTGACCTGGCAAGTCATAGTCCCAAGGCGGGATGCAGCTATGGTCCTGGGGGCTTACCATGACAGAGCGGGGCACTTCGGTTGGAAGAAACTGGAGGTCCTGCTAAGAGGAAGGTTCTTTTGGGTCGGCATGAGAGGGGCTGTAGAGAAGTGGTGCAGAGACTGTGGCCCTTGTCACCTAAGGAGGAAGGACCGTGCCAGCCAGAAGACACCCTTGAGGCCCATCGTCACCATGCAGCCTCTTGAGCTGGTAGCTCTGGACCACGTCAAATTGGCTCCAAGCCAGTCAGGATACATCTATGCCCTGACAATCGTGGACCACTATTCCCGTTTTCTAGTGGTGGTCCCGGTAAAGGTCTTGACGGCCCAAACAGCGGCCAGAGCCTTCCAGCAATACTTCTGCCATCCACACGGGTATCCGGAACAGGTCCTGACAGACCAGGGTCCAGCGTTCGAGGCTGAAATCTTCCAAGAGTTCTGCAACCTCTATGGCTGTAAGAAGATTCGGACAACGGCTTACCACCCACAAACCAACGGGATGTGTGAGAAAATGAACAACATAGTCATTGATCTCCTGAAGACGTTGCCCCTGGAGGAACGCAGCCTGTGACCAGAAAAACTGCCGGATCTGATAGACTTATACAATGATATCCCAGTGAATGCTACAAACTGCACCCCGGCTTACCTGATGCGAGCCAGACCAGGTAAGCTGCCCGTAGACCTGGAGATGGGAGTCCTAACACCTGAGGACACCTTCCCGGATGCGGACTGGGATACGGAAAGGCAACTGCAGTACAAGAAGGTACAGGAAAGTGTGGAGAAGAGCCTGGCCCAGGTGAGAGAGAGGCAAGAAAAACTCTTCAACCAGCACGCCCCTGCTGGTCCCCTAGAACCTGGTGAGCAGGTCCTGAAGCGAAAGAGAAGGCTTCACAAGTTGGACGACCAGTGGGAAAGGGAACCCTACACCGTACTGCAGTCTGATCACGACAACCTGAAGGTGTGCGTGATCACCAAGGACGGAGGAGAAACCACTAGTACCGTCTCCAGAGACCACCTAAAAAGGTGCCCCGAGCAACTCCGTAGTGCAGAAGAGGATCAAAGTGACCTTGAACCCGCAGAGGACAAGGAAGAAATGATCAGCACCGCTCTCGGAGAGTTTCCTCAGTCCTGGACTCGAATAAACGATGCCATAGTGGTACCCGTCCTGCATTTCCTGCAACCGACTGCGCAACAACCTGCACCAGAGCCGGAAGGTGAAGAGGAGCAAGCAGTTCCAGAGGCAGAAGAGCCTGTACCAGCAGCCCAGGAGAGTCAACCCTCTGCTGACAGTGAGCCTGCCATGCCTGCGGTAAGCCAAAGGACCCGCAGACAGCTGCCTGCCCTACCTGTACACCCAGCTGGTAGCTGTACCCCTAACGCTAGTGGGGAAAGCCAGGCCGGTCCACCACCAGACAGTGAGTTAAGGAGGTCAACCAGGAGCACAAAGGGACAGATACCCGCTCGCTGGAGAATATAGGGTGCACTAAAATTGTAAACAACCCTGTTGCCAAATGTTGAAATGTTTGCAAAGTTACATGCATGTTTGGTAATTCTGTGTTTCAGTTTCTTGCAGTTACCGTAAGGACTCAAAGGTTATGGACTTTTAATAACCGGGACCTTTGTATGGACTGCGTTCGGAGCCTAGCCAAGGAATGAACTAAGACTGTAAAGGACTTGGGGTAGGACAGACCCCCACCTGGTTAAGGCTCCCCGTTGTATTGGTGATATGGACACCCGGTCACAGACCACACTGTGACCTTAAGAACTCAATCTGTGCGTCGTCTGTCTGTTAATGTTTTATGGTCATGCATATAATCCTTGTTTATTGTTTAGTCCCGGAGTACTAAATTTTTCTAGGGGGGAATGTGTCACCCTGGCATGGATGCCACAAAATGTAATAAAGCTGTGTCTGAGAACAAGGGGGAGGTTCTCTGGTCAGGGGAACATTAGCATGCAGTACCTCCTGTCTCAGGCCAGTAGGGGGAGCAGGCTGCCCCTATAAAAGCTGGTGCTGGGGGCAGGG
Organism: Phyllobates terribilis; assembly: GCF_046119375.1. Lineage (NCBI taxonomy): Eukaryota > Metazoa > Chordata > Amphibia > Anura > Dendrobatidae > Phyllobates > Phyllobates terribilis. The sequence continues at coordinate 191,248,002 of NW_027362772.1, read as the reverse complement.
TTAGAGAGAACTGGATGACCTGTCTCAGTACTGAGACGTGTCCCGGAGCAGAGCAGGGACAGAAAATTGTATTGCACCTAAGAGGAAGTGTGGCAGGAGGAGAGCCACAAGATAGAGACAAGAGGCGAAGCGAGCCTGTCTTGGCAGATAAAGGACTTAATTTACCAGACTTTGGTGTCTGAGGCTGGGAGGATTCCACATCCTACAACAGATAACCAGTCCGCAGGGGACTGTATATTCCTTGGCCTAAGAAGCCTGGAGGCGCTGCCACAACAGAAGGGACCAGCACAGCCGTACCAGGCCGGGAGCAGAAAGGAACCCACGCCACAGGCCATACAGGCGAGAGTACACGGAAAGCTCGGAAACGTGGGCTGTTACCCTATAAGGAGGAGATAGCCAGAAGGAGCACAGAAAGCACGGTAGGCCTACACCCTCACCCTGACCAGGGCCAATTTCCCCATTGCTCTCAGACATCCAGGTCCCCTCCTAGCCGGGACTGTTTGTGGGTCAATTTACCTGTTCTAGTAAAGACCCTGGACTGCAACCTGTTGTCTGTGTGCTCCTTGCTCCTCCAGCACTATCAGCACTGGGACTCTCACCACCATCACTCCCACCATCCACTACACTGCCCTGGGGCTGCACTCTTCCCGTGGGGAGTCACACCACCTCAGCTGCATACACCGTCAGCCCCAGCGGTCTGCCCAGCAGCGGCGGTTCCTAATGACCGCAAATCCACGGGTGGCGTAGTCGGACGTTATCAACAGCACATAGCAGACTACCACTAGCCTGACCACCCTGAGCCACGGAACCGGGTTGCCACTACTACCCCCATCGTTCCCCCATTGCCTGGATCCGAGTGCCCCACAGCCCAGGGGGCGAGTCACAGTGAGTCCAACGGCTGACCAATTTTAGGAAAAATCCCACTAAGAATTTAAAGACACACAGAGCAGGGCCACAGTAACAAGTACAACATGTTTCCATTAGAAAGGAGAGGGTCTGCTATACAGTTATAGGGTATACAGTGAGTCCAACGGCTGACCAATTTTAGGAAAAACCCCACTAAGAATTTAAAGACACATACAGCAGAGCCACAGTAACAAGTACGACATGTTCCCATTAGAAAGGAGAGAGTCTGCTATACAGTTATAGGGTAGTTATAGACCTCCTTGGTTTTCTGGTCCAACCCCCTGCTCAAAGCAGGATTCACTAAATCATCCCAGACAGATATCTGTCCAGCCTCTGTTTGAAGAAGTCCATTGAAGAGGAACTCACCACCTCTTGTGGCAGCCCGTTCCACTCACTGATCACCCTAACTGTCAAAAAGTTTTTTCTAATATCTGATCTGTGTCTCCTCCCATTCAGTTTCATCCCATTGCTTCTAGTCTTTCCTTGTGCAAATGAGAATAAAGATGATCCTTCTACAATGTGACAGCCCTTGAGGTATTTGTAGACAGCTATTAAGTCTCCTCTCAGTCTTCTTTTTTGCAAGCTAAACATTCCCAAATCCTGTAACCGTTCCTCAAAGGACATGGTTTGCAGAGAGGTCACCATTCTGGTCGCTCTTCTCTGAACTTGCTCCAGTTTGTCGATGTCTTAAGAGAGAGTCTGCTATACAGTTATAGGGTATGCAGTGAGTCCAACGGCTGACCAATTTTAGGAAAAACCCCACTTAGAATTTAAAGACACATAGAGCAAGGCCACAGTAACAAGGTATGACATGTTCCCATTAGAAAGGAGAGGGTCTGCTATACAGTTATAGGGTATACAGTGAGTCCAACGGCTGACCAATTTTAGGAAAAACCCTACTAAGAATTTAAAGATACACAGAGCAGGGCCACAGTAACAAGTAGGACATGTTCCCATTAGAAAGGAATCATAGAATCATAGAATGGTAGAGTTGGAATGGACCTCCTGGGTCTTATGGTCCAACCCCCTGCTCAAAGCAGGATTCACTAAATCATCCCAGAGAGATACTGTATCTGTCCAGCCTCTGTTTAAAGACATCCATTGAAGAGGAACTCACCACCTCTCGTGGCAGCCTGTTCCACTCATTGATCACCCTAACTGTCAAAAAGTTTTTTTCTAATATCTAATAAAATTTTAGGGGCATCAAAAACACCCTTTAAAAAAAATATGTGGTGTTACATCACGGACCACAATCACCCTGGTGATATGGTGTAGGAGGATGAGGTGAAGGAGGACGACAAGAGCAAATAGCCAAAATCAGGATGCGTATACCCATGTGTGGGTGTGAAAAGGTGCATGGTAATACAACTCCCAAGAAAAGACACTGGATTTGAGTTTATGTTACGCTGCTATCATTCGGTGGTGTTGAGAAGTCTGGCCCAATGCAGCCCTTGTTCATTTTTATGAGTCAGCCTGTCAGCATTTCCAGTTGACAGGCGGATGCGATTATCAGTTATAATTCCACCAGCGGCACTAAAGACCCGCTCTGATAAAACGCTGGTGGCAGGGCAGGCCAGGACCTCCAAGGCAGAGAGAGCCAGTTCATTTGACGTATTCAGCTTGGATATCCAATAATTATAAGGCACAGCGGAATCACGGAGGTCGTTGGTACGGTCGACAAGGTACTCCCTCAGCATCTTCCAAAACTTTGCACTCCTAGTGAGAGTACCCCGCGCCTCAGGGCCTGTGCGATGGGAGGGTCTGAGAAAACTCTCCCAGAACTTTGACTGTGTTCCCCTGCCTCTGCTGGATTGAAGTTGTGTCTCTCTCGCCTGTACTCCTTAGTTGTCCAACGAAGTTTGCCCTCTGACGCCAGCGTTTTCAAATGGGAATTATTTTAATAGTTCCGCAACAAGAGCCTTCTGGTACAGTCCCATTTTTGTAGACCTGTTCGCCTCAGGAATAAGAGACATAAAGTGCTCCTTGTAGAGTGGGTCTAGAAGTGTAACCAACCAGTAATGACTGTCACCCAAAATTTTGAGAACGCGAGGGTCATGGGAAAGGCAGCATAACATAAACTCAGCCATGCGTGCCAGACTACTAACAGGCAAGACATCCGTGTCCTCACCAAGAGGATGACTGACCATGCTCTCCTCCTTTTCCTCCTCCTCTTCCTCTGGCCATCCATGCTGAACAGACGGTATGACAGCTGTGCAGGTAGTACCGTCTATAGTGCATGAAACTAGCTCCTGTCCTTCCTCCTCCTCCTCCTCTTCCTCATTGTCACCAAATCCACATTGGAATGAGATGAGGCTTGGCTGTGTGTAATCTCCCTGTATGGTTCCTTGCTCCATCTCATCATGCTCCGCCTGCAATGCATCCTCTTTGATTGTGAGCAGAGAGCGTTTCAGAAGACAGAGAAGTGGGATGGTGACGCTAATTATGGTGTCATCGCCGCTCACCATATTGGTGGAGTCCTCAAAGTTTTGGAGGATGGTACATACTGTATGTCTGACATCCATGTCCACTCCTGAGGTCTTATGTGTGGAGTCAGAACTGAATACCGACAGCCTTGTTGATGCTGGTACTCAACAACTGCCCTCTTCTGCTCACAAATCCTTCCCAACATCTGCTGTGTAGAGTTCCAATGCGTGGGGACATCACACACCAGTCGGTGAGACGGAAGCTGCAAACGCTGCTGAAACACTGCAAGGGCGGCGGAAGCTGTAGCTGACTTTCTAAAATGGGCACACAGGTGGCGTACTTTAACAAGCAGATCCAGCAGCTCCGGGTAGTATTTGAGAAACCGCTGAACCACGAGGTTAAGCACATGGGCCAGGCATGGTACATGTGTGAGCTCGCCTCGCCTCAGAGCCACCACCAGGTTCCGGCCATTGTCACATACGACCATGCCTGGCTGTAGATTCAGCGGTGTGAGCCACATATCTTCCTGCTCTTTTAGAGCTGTCCACAACTCTTCAGCATTGTGCGGCTTGTCACTTAAGCATATTAGCTTCAGCACAGCTGGTTGCCGCTTGGCTGAGATAGTGCTTCCAGCTTGTGACTGATGTGGTCATTTTGGAGATGGAAGCTGAAGAGGAGGAGGAGGCTGAGGAGGATGAGGTGCAGGAGCTGTAGACCGAGGGGGTAACCCTGATTGACCTAGGGCCCGCAATCCTTGGCGTCAGAAGGACGTGTTCCGTCCCAAGGTCCGACTGGGTCCCGGCTTCCACTATGATAACCCAGTGTGCCGTCAGCGAGATGTACCGTCTCTGCCCACAAGCACTTATCCACGTGTCCGTGGTTAGGTGGACTTTACAGGTAACTGCGTTGTTGAGGGCACGGTTAATGTTTTGGGACACGTGCTTGTGTAATGCGGGGACCACACACCGGGAGAAATAGTGGCGGCTGGGGACCGAGTACCAAGGGACGGCCGTCGCCATCAGGTTGCGGAATGCTTCAATCTCCACGAGCCTAAAAGGCAATATTTCGAGCGCAAGCAGTCGTGAAATGTGAGAATTTAGTAGTGTGGCCTGTGGGGCATATTTGCGCTTGCATTCCAAGGACTGGGGTATGGACAACTGAACACTGCGCTGGGACAAGGACATGGACGTGCTTCCTGATGCTGCTACTTGAGAGTGTGCAATGACAGGTGCAGGGCAGGAAGCATCTTCGCATGCACCATGGACAGGGATTGGCTTGCATGCACAACAGCGGAAGAAGCAATGGTGCCACCCGCAGACACTGTTCCTGGACCCTGGGGTTCGGCCCACAAAGTCGGGTGCTTTGCTGCCATGTGCCTGATCATGCTGGTGGTGGTCTTTAAAAAACAACCAGACTCGGGAAGACCTAACAGTTGTACAGGCAACTTCCTTCATATTGTTGTTACGGGGAACGGTTGCCTGCCTTCTGTCTGCAGTCACCACACTGCTTCTTCCTGCCTGTTGGGGTGTTCTGCCTCCCTCCCCCTGTGTGCTGCTGTTCTTGCTCAGCATGTCCTCCTGCCAGGTTGGGTCAGTTACAATATCATCCACCACCTCGTCTTCCACTTCCGCACCCTGGTCCTCCTCCTGACTTTCTGGCAACTGTGTCTCATCATCGTCCACCTCTTGTGACACTTTCCCACCGTTGCCTTCGTGTGACCGTGGCTGCTCAAATATTTGGGCATCACAACACACGATCTCCCCTTGCCCCGCTTCAAGTGGACTGGGTGAGAGGCCCGAATCTATAAATGGAAAAGTGAACAGCTCTTCAGAGTGTCCAAGTGTGGGATCAGTTGTCTCTGGGTACTCGGCATGGTGGGAGGAAGTAGGATCAGGGTGAGGAATATGCGGTCCAGACTCACGGCTACTGAGACTTGACCATGTAGAAGACAGGGTGTTGGTGGTGGTGGTGGAAAAGTGACTGGAAACATTATCCGCTATCCAACGAACAACCTTTTGACACTGCTCTGGGTTCAATAGTGGTGTGCTGTGGTCCCCTAGAAACTGGGACAGGAAGGTCAGGCGAGAAGATGTGGGTATTTGTTGTGGAACAATTTTGGCTTGCCCACGGCCTTGTCCTCAGCCTCTGCATGCACCATTACCATCACGTTCAGTTCCCCGTCCCTTGCCACGTGCCTTGCCCATTTTAAATGGAGGACAGTATCTTCCACGCTCACTACAAATGACTGATTTTGGAGCGAACTTATATGTGATCTGTGTGACGGAGAAAACAGTGTTTTAAATACCTGGCCTGTACGTAAGTAGTTTGAAAAGCAAACTGCTGTGAATTGCTTCACTGACACACTAAAGGAAATTTTTAGTGGAGGCCAGAAATGGCAGTATTTTTTGACAACGTATATGTGATCAGTGTGACGGAGAAAAGACAATTTTAAATAGCTGCATTTCTAGCGCTGTAATATGGAAAGGACCTGGCTGTATTCTGCAGTGCCAACAAGCAAATGGAGCAGAAAAACGATGTTCTCTGGATTGCTTTTTAACCAAATAATGAGGATTAAGATCCAAACAAAAGTATTTCTGGCCCCTGAGACCTGGGCCTTTGTATAGAAATATCTAACAGCAGCAGAAGGCAGAATTGGAATGGAGCCTCTTGTGCTATATGCACTGCAGTCTGCTATATACACTGCCTGCCTATACACCCTGCCTGCCTGATATCTCTGCAGATTGATTAGTCCTCAGAAGGACTGTTTGTTAAGATGGATATGTGTAATGTACGGTTTTTCTCCCTACACTACCTAATACACAAGCAAATCTCTCCCTGACGCAGCAGCACCTCTGCCTACACTGTCTGATTCCAGAGTGACTGTGACGAGCATGGCGGGGCCAGGTCTGATATAGACCTGATGACGCTGTGCGGCCAGCCAATCACTGTTGTCTCCACAACCAACATGGCTACGGCATTACAGTGCATGGCAGGCAATCCCTGCATGTTCATTGGCTCTCTAAAGAGAAACAAACATGCAGGGAGGGGACCCGAGTTCCCGTCCGAGCAAGCCGGAAATACTCGGCGAGCGCTGAGCATCTCGAGCAGTGAGATGCTCGGGCGAGCACCGAGCAGTAGCGAGCATGCTCGCTCAACACTAGTACTAAGGAAAGAAAGGGGAAAGCTGTCCCTACAGTAAGACTAAGCTGAATCCATACGATGTAGCGGGTTGCCTGTTCCTAGCGAATGGACCCGCCTTAGTCCTCGGCTAGTCTGAACGAAGACCTATAGAATAAAGGAAGGAGTCCCTAAAAGAACTAAGGACTGGAACAAAAATGGGACACCTCCTGAACAAAGAAAGTTGTTGCAGAACACAAAAAGACAAACTGACAAAAAAGTACTAGCGGTCCCAGAAGGACCAAGCAAACTGACAGAGTTAGGCACCGCAGCACCTGGCTAGAAAAACAGTCAAACAGCACTGAAGTCCAGCACAGCCAAAAGGGCGGAGCTGGAATATAAAGGCAGATGGTCACGTGACCGCAAAACACAAGATGGAAAAAACAAACAGGAGGGTTCTAACGGTCACACTACTAAATTTTCACATTTCGCGACTGCTTCGCTCGAAATGTTGCCTTTTAGGCTCATGGAGACGGAAGCATTCCGCAACCTGATGGCGGCGCCTGTCCCTCGGTACTCGGTCACCAGCCACCACTATTTCTCCCGGTGTGCCATCCCCACATTACACAAGCACGTGTCCCACAACATTAGCCGTGACCTCAACAATGTAGTTACAGGGAAAGTCCACCTAAACACGGACACGTGAAAAAGTGATTGTGGGCAGGGATGCTACATCTCGCTGATGGCACACAGGGTTAACATAGTGGAAGCCGGGACCCAGTCGGACCTTGGGACGGAACACATCTTCCTGACGCTGAGGATTGCGGGCCCTAGGTCAATCAGGGTTGCCCCCACAGTCTACAACTCCTGCACCTCATCCTCCTCAGCCTCCTTCTCCTCTTCAGCCTTCATCTCCGAAATTGACTACATCAGTCTCAACCTGGAAGCCCTGCAGTACTGCCTCGGCCAAGCGGCAACAGGCTGCGCTGTAGCCAATATGTTTAGGTGACAAACTGCACAATGCTGAACAGTTGTGGACAGCTCTGAAAGAGCAGGCAGATCTGTAGCTGACACTGCTGAACCTAGAGCCACGCATGGCCTTGTGTGATAATGGCCGGAACCTGGTGGAGGCTCTGAGGCGAGCTCACACACGTACCATGCCTGGCCCATGTGCTTAACCTCGTAGTTCAGCTGTTTCTCAAAAGCAAACCAGAACTGCTGGATCTGCATGTCAAAGTACGCCGCCTGTGTGCCCATTTTAAAAAGTCAGCAACAGCTTCCGCCACCCATGCCATGCTTCAGCAGCGTTTGTAGCTTCAGGCTCACCGACTGGTGTGTGATGTCCCCACGTATTGGAACTCTACACTGCAGATGTTGGGAAGGATTTGTGAGCAGAAGAGGGCAGTTGTTGACTACCAGCATCAACAAGGCCGTCGGTATTCAGTTCAGACTCCACACATAAGACCTCAGGAGTGGACATGGATGTCAGACATCTGTACCATCCTCCAAAACTTTGAGGACTCTACGAAGATGGTGAGCGGCGATTACACCATAATTAGCGTCACCAGCCCGCTTCTCTGTCTTCTGAAATGCTCTCTGCTCACAATCAAAGAGGATGCATTGCAGGCAGAGCACAATGAGATGGAGCAAGGAACTATACAGGGTGATTTACACACAGCCCAGCCTCATCTCATCCCAATGTGGATAGGGTGACAATGAAGAAGAGGAGGAGGAAGAACAGGAGCTAGTTTCATGCGCTATAGAAGGTGCTACCTGCACAACTGTCATACCGTCTGTACAGCGTGGTTGGCCTGATGACAGGGAGGAGGAAGAGGAGGAAGAGGGCATGGTTAGTCATCCTCTTGGTGAAGACTCGGAAGCCTTGCCTCTTTGCAGTCTGGCACACATGGCTGAGTTTATGTTACGCTGCCTTTCCCATGACCCTCACGTTCTCAAAATTTTGGGTGACAGCCATTACTGGTTGGTGACACTTCTAGACCCATGCTACAAGGAGAACTTTATATCTCTTATTCCTGAGGCGGAGAGGTCTACAAAAATGGGGCAGTACCAGAATGCCTTTGTTGCGGAACTATTAAAACAATTCCCATCTGAAAACGCTGGCGGCAGAGGTCACAGTTCGTTGGACAACCAAGGATTACAGCTGAGAGAGACACAACTCCAATCCAGCAGAGGCAGGGGAACACTGTCAAAGTTCTGGGAGAGTTTTCTCAGACCCTCCCATCGCACAGGCCCTGAGGCGCGGGGTACTCTCACAAGGAGTGCAAAGTTTGGGAAGATTCTGAGGGAGTACATTGCCGACCATACCAACATCCTCTGTGATTCCTCTGTGCCTTATAATTAATGGGTATCCAAGCTGGACACGTGGAATGAACTGGCTCTCTACGACTTGGAGGTCCTGGCCTGCCCTGCAGCTAGTGTTTTATCAGAGCGGGTTTTTAGTGTCGCTGGTGGAATTATAACTGATAAGCGCATCCGCCAGTCAACTGAAAATGCTGACAGGCTGACTCTTATAAAAATGAACAAGGGCTTGGGCCAGACTTCTCAACACCACCGAATGACATCAGCGTAACATAAACTCAAATCTAATGTATTTTTTGGGGAGGTGTATTCACATGGTGCTTTTCACACCCTCACATGGGTATACGCTTCCTGATTTTGGCTATTTGCTCTTGTCCTCCTCCTTCTTCTCATCCTCATCCTCCAGGACCATATCACCAGGGTGACCTTGGTCTGTGATGCAACACCCACATAATTTTTTAAAGGGTGTTTATGATGTCCGTAAAAAGAAAAATTTTATACAGTATGTTCATGTATACCCCCCAGGGGTAAATGTTTGTCAGCCCATACACTTAGTGCATGGGCATTATAAGTATAGGAGACCAGCTCCTTTCTAATGGGAACATTTTTTTATGACGCCCTCCTCCACGTCTTTTCCAAGGTGCATTGGAGTGCCTCCCAATTTTTGGCAGCCCTTGCAATCACTGCATAGGCCAACACTATGGGAGACCCACTTCCTAATAGTGGGAACATTTTTTCATGAGGCCCTCTACGTCTCTTCCAAGGGGCATTAGAGTGCCTCCCAATTTTTTGCAGCCCTTGCATTCACTTCATAGGCAAACACAATGGAAGACCCACTTCCTAATAATGGGAACATTGTTTTCAGGAGGCCCTCCTCTATCTCTCTTCCAAGGGGCATTGGAGTAGGTCCAAATTTTTGGCAGCCCTTGCATTCACTGCATAGGCAAACAGTATGGGAGACCCACTTCCTATTAAGGGGAACATTATTTTCAGGAGGCCCTCTTCTAAGTCTCTTCAAAGGGGTATTGCGGTGCATCCAAATTTTCAAAGGGCTATTGGGGTAAGTCCAAATTTTGGGCAGCCCTGCCACTCACTGCATATGCAATAACTGTATAGGAGACCCACTCTTTAGTAATGGGAACAACAAAGCCTAGCAGGCTGATGGCTCTCTAAGAATATTGAGGGCCGACTGCTGGCCCTTTAAGAATAGTAAAGGCGGCCTGATGGCCCTATAAAAATAGGCTTTGTGAATATCAGAGTCCCTCCTTCATAAATGAAACAGGAGGTGTCTGATCATGTCTCACACCACATGGTCAGATAAGGTTGTAAAATGTTAAAATTACATTTCCTGGTGAATGCTTTTGTCACAGTTGAAAGCAATGCAAAAAGTGCAAAAATGCATCAAAAACTTGTGAACATAGCCCAAGGTGTGGAGGAGTATTTTTGGTTTTGGTTATTTATTTTGTCTTATATACAAGTCATTACCCTTAAAAGGATATTCCTTAACATATTTCCCTGGAAAATACATTTTGGTTTTCTTTTTGTATGTTTTATTGTGAGTCCGTAAAAGTGGCGTAATACCTCTGACAACATTGTTGACAGCAGTGACCTGGGGGTCAGAAATGCTTCCAGGGGTCTTCCCCATGCTGTTCCTATGTCATTTGAGCACTGCTCCCATCGATTTGGGCAATTTTTAGGCCATCTACAGACCGCCGGGGGAAGCCGCCTGAAAAATGCTCGAGTTTCCCATAGACTTACATTGAGCTCGTTGCTCGGGTCGAGCACCCGAGCATTCCAATTTGCTCGACCCAAGCATCAAGCACCCAAGCAGTTTAGTGCTTGCCCATCACTAGTCTCCATCTATTGGGTTGGCTGTAGGGGAAGAGGTTTTGGTCTCCATTAAACTACTTCTACTCTGGTTAAATTGATGCCACTTTTGTGGTGTTAGGCCCTAATTTAGGGAAATATGAACACTCCAGATTGAGTCTCCATCTACTGGGTTGGCTGTAGTGGAATAAGTGTTGGTCCCCATTCTAATAGTTATACTCTATTGAAATTAATTCTTTGGTGAAGATATTGTTCTCAAAGGGGTACACCTAATAAAATAGAAATTGGTTTCCTTTCTACCGTGGAATATAAAACAGCCTATATTTCATCTTTTAATTCTTTGGTGCAGATATTGTTCTCCACACAGGGGTACACAGATATAATAAACTCAAAATTGGTATAGATAGCAGACTATATCTGAGTTTAAAATTCTTTTGGGCAAATATAGTTCTCCATACAGGGGGAAAAAAAAGTTAGGTCCGAGCAGCTTCCTGACCCTCGTCCCCAGACATTAACCCCTGGATGTGTGGAGAAGTTCCTGAAGAGACTCCGATACCTGAGGGTCACGCGGACTGTACTGTGCTGTCAGGGCAAGAAGAGAAGGAGGGTACCTGTCAGGACGAGGAATGGGTTAACACATTGGATGATGTTGAGGTTGTGGATCCCACTTAGTGTGAACCCAGAGGCACGCAGCTGAGTGGCTCATCTTAGGAGGTGGAGGAAGACGAGGAGGTTACATTGCATCGAAAGACTAACAACATGGAGTGATGCAACCATGACAAGCAAAGCATCCTTAGCCACAACTGTGGTTGTGGCCAGCAGCGGTCGCGAGTCTGCAGCTTGCAGGGACGGCAAAGGTTCCCTAGCCTGGGCATTTTTTGAGACTGCAAAGGATGAGCCAACTCACGTTATATTCAAACTTTGCAATGAAAAACTCAGTACAAGGAAAAAGTGCAATAATTTGACTACTACATTCATGAACCTGCATGCACAATGAACATGCTTTACACTGGGAATCTCACTGCGATAAAAGGCGGACCAGTGGACCTCAACAACCATCAGCCACCCAATCAATCGCATCTGCTGCTTTTTCCTCCTCCTCTGTTACCGTGCCAAGTATTGTCATGCAGGTCTCTGACCGCAGAACCTCTGGTTCTTTACCCCCTCCAATCAGGCTGAGTGAGAGCCCATCAGCTGTAACGGAAGTGGACATGCCTTCTGTGTTTTTTTCACCGAGCACACCACATATTTATCAATCCACCATAACATTTTCGCCTGCACCTCACTCACGGTCCAGCAGTTTGTCCGTTTCAACGTACTCCGCCCTCTCTCAGCAATGCAGCCAGCCCTCGGCCCCGTAGTTGTGGTCACGTAAAAGATTGTTTCCTCTTACACATGACAAAGCTAAGAGATTTAACTTCACCATCTTCAATTTTGTTGGCCACGGAAATAGTGGTGCCAGGCCCGAATTTTTTGAAATGTGAACACTCTTGGTTGGGTCTCTATCTGCTGGGTTGACTGTAGTGGAAGAGTTGTTGGTCGCCATTATACTAGTTCTACTCTAGTGAAATTAATTCTTTGGTGCAGATATTGCTGTCACAGGGATACACAAGATATAATCAAAATTTGTTTTCTTAGTACCGTGGTATATAAACCAGGCTATATTTCATCTTTTAATTCTTTGGTGCTGATATTGTTCTCCATACAGGGGTACACATTAGTAATGAGAGAGCACTAAATGTGCTGAACTTAGAGCTTCAGCGGTTTCTCAAAACCTACCCATATCTGCCAGAGCTGCTTGTGAGAGTACAATGCGTGTGTGCCCATTTCATAAAGTCAGCTATAGCTTCTGCCACCCTGGCAGTCCTTCAGCAGGCAGAGCAAAGAACTATACAGCCCAGCCTCATCTCATCTCAATGCGGATTGGGTGATAATGAGGAGGAGGAAGATGAGGACATGTACAGTCATTCTCTTGGTGAGGACAGGAAAGTCTTAGCTGTTATGGAAATCTTGATACTCTTTCAGTCTGTGGGAAAGCTGTATGAGTTTTGCTTAATGATGACCTTGAGTGGCCTAAACCGTGGCTTTGTTTATGCTAGTTATTTCTCAAAATGCATTGCAGATCAGGCCATTGCCCAACTCTGTAGTCATGAAATTTAAGGCGTCAAGAAAGATCTTTGTGTGTGATTAAGCACCGCCGAGAAGTGAGAGCTGATGTTGGACGGGCTGTCATTGCTATGGAACAAGCTGCATTAGTTGGACTTTCCTTGGAAAAATGACAGGCAGAGTAGATATGGTTTCCATCAATACCAGTCCTTTCACTGAGCTAAGGAATATGGCTGAGGTGAAATACAAGTGTCACCGAGAAGCAGTGTAAGACTGAAGAACATTGGGCTCACCAGACGATTTGATTCTGAGGGACCTTTCTCCCCTGCTCAAAAGCCCCATAGCAGCTGCAAGGTTTGCACTATGAACTCCCCTGAAGGAGAAGCCAGGGCCCACCAGAGGCATCTCTGGTTCTCTGGTGGGTCCGTGCAACCCTGCCGAGAAGCATCCCTGGCTAAGAAAAGTCTTTGTGAGGCTATGTGCACACGATGAGGTTTTAATGCATTTCCGCGGCTGTTTTTCCGCTGCGTAAACGCATTAAAACCGCTTGTCAATAGGTCGGCCATGTATAGCAATGGTAATCCGGATGTGCTGTGCCCATGATGCGGAAATTTCCGCTTCGGATTACCATTGCGGTAAAAATCGCAGCATTACCATATATTGCGTGATTCCGCAACGAATTAGTGTCCATTGACTTGCACTGCATCGCAGCAAACCCGCAGGTAGAATATCTATACCTGTGGAATTGCTGGGTTTCAATGAAAATCAATAGGCGCAAAATCGCACCGGAAACGCGGTGCGGGTGGTATCCGGAGGCTATTACTCCTCACATCTGACCGTGGCTCTGGCTGATAAAAGCAAGAACTGCGTGGATGGGAGGAGCAGCAGTCTGCTCTTTCCAGCCCACGCGCCTGCGGTAGTAAAAAAAAGAAAAAAAAAGTAAAAATAAAAAAATAAACCTTTATACTCACCTGTCCAGCGGTCCCCGGTGTCCTCCTGGTCCCCCGCGATGCTGTCGCCCCTGTCTTGATGGCAGCCAGCGGTACACTATGGGGAGCGGGTCCTGGAAGCACAGTATACCAGACCTGCGCTGACGTCATCGATCAGCAGATGGTTACGTGACCATCAGCTGATCGCTGACGCCGTCAATCAGCTGATGTTCTCGTGACCAATCAGCTGATGATCACAAGACCCTGGGAACATTCGCAAGAATGTTTTCAGGGTGGTAAGTTCACTGGGGTAGATCAGCCGCGGAGGGGGCTAGTATACATTGCCCCTTCCCTGGCTATTAATATCAGACCGCAGCTGTCTAGTTTAGCCATTGCTGATTAGATTTTATAGGGGGATACCACATCAAATTTTTTCTGGGGTCCCCCTGTAATCTAGCCAGTAAAGGCTCATATTAATAGTCAGCGAACTTTTTTAGCTAATGGTCCCTTCCCTGGCTACTAATATCAGCCCCCAGCAGTCGGCTTTTCCTCTGCTGGTAATATAAATGACGCTGGAGCCCACGCCATTTTTTTTTAAATTTGTATTCACATGTACTGACAACAAAAGTGCAGTATTATAACCCCGCATTTTGGACGCAACAAAAATATGTTGTGTCCAAAGGGCTGCTGAATGCTGATCGGGGGCATGTAGCGGCTAACGAACCAGCTGTGAGATGTTAATTATGGCCAGGGAAAATGTTTGCCTAATGGCATCTTCCCAGACTAAAAATAACAGCAGCCGCATAAATTACATGAATAGAAATGCAATGAAGATTGGGTGAATGGGACTAGCTGACACCCAGCTCTTTTGTTTGGTGATGACAAGGTGTCAATCAGACCTTTTCATAACCAAACTTAATTAAAGTAAAAAGAGTTAAATAAACACATAGACACAGTGTAAACACTTTATTTGAAATACAACAGACAAATTATTTAATCATTTAAATGAACCAATATACTCACCCCAGTTCTATGGTAATCCAAGGGTTTAAGCAATGTCCCACCAAATAACTTTATGTAGCTCCAAAAAGCATTAATTGATGTACAAAAATGCTTCAAAAAACACATGTAAAAACGCATCAAAAACGCATGTAAAATACGTATGCACTTTTTCTGCCAGGGAGAGGCAAAAACGTTCAGGAATTTTCTGCGTCAAATCCGCATTGCGTGCACATAGCCTGAAGGTTGCCGGACACTCTATGGCTGCTTTTTTTACTGTGGACAGGCTCCAGAAATCTATAAGATTGAAATCTTTAAGATCCCATCACTGGCTTCCAATTGCCCAGCGTATCCAGTTCAAACTAGTAATACTGACATACAAAGCCATCCACTACCTTTCTCTGTACATCTCTGAACTAATCAACCGATATATTCCCTTACGTAATCTTCAGTCCTCCCAAGACCTCCTTCTATCCACAATTATTTGTTCCTCACCCAATCGCCTCCAAGACATCTACTAAATATCCTCCATCCTCTGGAATTCTGTGCCTCAACACGTCTGATTAGCCACCACATTTGGATCCTTCAGACACAGCCTGAAAACCCATCTCTTCAAGACAGCCTACAGCCTGCCATTGCCTCACTGACACCTCAACACTAGAGATGAGCGGTGTTCGACTCGAACTGTTTGCCAATATCAAATTCGAGCTGTTTTGGGCGGTGTTCGAGCCGTTCAGCGAACACGAACAATTTGAAAAAAATTCGGCTGTTCGAGGTTATGTTCGATAACTGTTTGTGCACCAAAATCATAACTGGATTTTTTCTCAGTAATGATGAA
Organism: Phyllobates terribilis; assembly: GCF_046119375.1. Lineage (NCBI taxonomy): Eukaryota > Metazoa > Chordata > Amphibia > Anura > Dendrobatidae > Phyllobates > Phyllobates terribilis. Next base: position 191,232,537 of record NW_027362772.1, on the reverse strand, counting down.
AATTAATGTTAATACGCAGTTTGAGTGTACAGCGGGGCGGGGGGAGGGGCAGGGGATGGATCTCTGCAGGAATAATGAAGATCTCCATTTTTTTTTCTCTTTCCCGCATTTACAGTGGGGAGGTGCAATCTGTCAGCCTATCAGCAGCGCACACACGGAGAGAACTGCTTTTTTTCACACAAGCAAGGGCATGTGTCATTGGCAGTGTATGTCACATGTCATTTTTATCTGCATCTAGCTGTGAAAAAATATTTGGGCTTGGGCTTATAGCAATGTGTGGGACTTGTTCTATTAGTCCATCTATACTAACCTCCATCAGGTTGCAAATTCAAAATAATTTTTATCTGCATCTAGCTCTGAAAAAATATTTGGGCATCAGCTTGTAGCAGTGTGTGGGACTTGTTCTATTAGTCCATCTATACTAACCTCCACCAGGTTGCAAATTCAAAATAATTTTTATCTGCATCTAGCTGTGAAAAAATATTTGGGCTTGGGCTTGTAGCAGTGTCTGGGACTTGTTCTATTAGTCCATCTATACTAACCTCCACCAGGTTGCAAATTCAAAATAATTTTTATCTGCATCTAGCTCGGAAAAGATATTTGGGCTTCGGCTTGTAGCAGTGTGTGGGACTTGTTCTATTAGTCCATCTATACTAACCTCCACCAGGTTGCAAATTCAAAATAATTTTTATCTGCATCTAGCTGTAAAAAAATATTTGGGCTTGGGCTTGTAACAGTGTGTGGGACTTGTTCTATTAGTCCATCTATACTAACCTCCACCAGGTTGCAAATTCAAAATAATTTTTATCTGCATCTAGCTCTGAAAAAATATTTGGCCTTGGGCTTGTAGCAGTGCGTGGGACTTGTTCTATTAGTCCATCTATACTAACCTCCACCAGGTTGCAAATTCCAAATAATTTTCATCGGTATCTAGCTCTGAAAAAATATTTGGGCTTGGGCTTGTAGCAGTGTGTGGGACTTGTTCTATTAGTCCATCTATACTAACCTCCACCAGGTTGCAAATTCAAAATAATTTTTATCTGCATCTAGCTCTGAAAAAATATTTGGGCTTCGGCTTGTAGCAGTGTGTGGGACTTGTTCTATTAGTCAATTTATACTAACCTCCACCAGGTTGCAAATTCAAAATAATTTTTATCTGCATCTAGCTCTGAAAAAATATTTGGGCTTGGGCTTGTAGCAGTGTGTGGGACTTGTTCTATTAGTCCATCTATACTAACCTCCACCAGGTTGCAAATTCAAAATAATTTTTAGCTGCATCTTGCCTGTAAACTAAGTTTGGGCATATTAGCAGTGTGTGGTACTCATTCTATTAGGCCATCTATACTAACCTCCACCAGCTTTCAAATTACTAATAATTTTTAGCTGCATCTTGCCTGGAAAATAATTTTGGGCATAGTAGCAGTGTGTGGTACTCATTGTATTAGGCCATCTATACCAAGCTCCAGCAGCTTTGAAATTACTAATAATTTTTAGCTGCATCTAGCCCGGAAAAAAATTTTTCTTCCCAATAGTGGTAGCAATAGAAATATGGGGAGCGCTCCTGGCTAACAAAAATATACGCTTCATAACAAAAAACACCAGCCTAGGGCACTGCATTAATAAGATGGCATCATCGTCTCTCCCATCTACGCCGGCTAGCATTCCTGTGCCTAAAACACAATGCATGGGTCCACGCTAGCCATGATGCTGAGGGGTCTAAAGCTGCTGCTAACGCTTTATCACAATTCAATTGGCAGATTTTCACAGAGCTCCTCCCCAACGCCCGCCCATCAGGCAACAGTTGCCCACCCTCCCTATGGGATCTAGTGGTGAATAGTTGATGCCATTAATCAGAGCGTCAGTTGCCCCGTCGACGTGGCAAGCATACGGTAAGGCATGGGAAGAGTGGACACGACTAGCAGCAGGCAGAAGGGTTGACCAATGTGAACAAGCCAGATTACAAGTCACCATAGAATTTCTCCACCAGCTAATGATGAGGGGTATATCATTGGCGTCAGCGCAGCGATGTCTGACCGGAGTAGCATTTCACTTCCAGCTACTGAATTGGGGAGATGTGACAAAGAGATTCATCATCAGACAATCCATAAAAGGGTGGAAAAGGGGTCAGCCAAGTCAGGAGTGTAGACGTCCCGTCCCGTGTCACTAAAACTGATTTCTCATATCATATCTCTAACACCATTAACATGACACTCACAATTTGAAGCAACACTACTGTCTACTGCATTTGCAATCGCCTTCTTCGGGGCGCTATGCATAAGCGAATTAGTCCCACAATCCAAAATTACCACCAGTGGAGGCTTATTACACCAGGACGTAGTCATAGCCAATAATGCAATACATCTACGCATACGCCAATCAAAAACGGTTCCAGCGGGCAGGGGCACTTGGGTACTTCTACAACCCACAAACGGTACACTGAGTCGGGTAACAATAGTAAAAACATATCTAACCATCAGTTCACAAAGTAATTTCTTCCTATCACACATTGATGGAACGCCATTATCAAGATACCAGTTCCAAGCTATATTTAATAAATGCATAACATCGGCAGGGAACCACCCCAAAGATTACGGGACACACTCATTCCGCATAGGCGCGGCCACGGAAGCAGCAAGAGCAGGACTGCCAGAAACGGAAGTTCAGAGGATAGGGAGATGGCGATCCACGTGTTTGGCGAGATACATAAGACCGGACTTGTTATCCTAACGTGGTTTGTTTCTTTTACAGGTGACGCTAAGCCAACAGTGTGGGTGATAGGCCACTCGTATATATATTGGGCAGAAAAAAGGGCGAAAGTCCGCCCAGGCGGGAGGAAATTAGAGTTTCATAACACATATTTCAACTGGAGAGGTATTAGAGGCCTGCTATGGCCACAGGTACTAATGGAGGTAATCAAGGTAGGGAGAGAGGCAAGAGGTCCGGTCATCTTAGTTATACAGGCCCGGGGAAACGACCTAGGTCATCACAAGAGCGCATAACTAATGGCAATAATGAAACTAGACACTGAGAGCTTCAGAGAATTTTTCACAAAACTAACTATAGTATGGTCAGAGATTGTGCCGATAGCGGTATGGCAAGGTGCGCGAGACATCACGGCCATCGAACGGACAAGGCGGGTAATAAATATTCGGATGGCAAAATTTAGAAGAGACAGAGGCGGTGTAGTGATACAACACCGACAACTGGAAGGAGATAAAGCAGGCCTCATACGGCCCGACGGTGTTCACTTAATGGATATTGGACTGGACATATTCTTGTCAGGATTCCAGGACGGAGTGGAACAAGCGTTAAGAGTGATGGATGGGGGTCAGAGTCCTGCATACGAGTACGCAGGATCCTCCGTGGCCTGGAAATAGAAAGGACATGTTGGAGAGTTACACTTGTTGGCCAACTTGCCGGTGTGGAGACCCAGGGCATGCGGCAACAAGCTGATTTATTTTAGAAATAAAATGCCTTTCTAATGGAATGAGTATAAAGAGTTAATAAAGCTGTGACCGATCTTCACCCACCCAGTTGTAAGAGTTACATTATTGTATTGTCAAGGAAAGGGGGGCGGTAGGGGGGCTGAGCATCTGGGTTTGGTTGGGGGTCCCCACAGTCTGCCTAGGCTAGATGCATTTAAAAATCCTTATTAGATACACAGGCGGTGCAGGTTGCTTCGCAGCTGGGCTACTATGCCCAAAGTATTGGCTAGGCTAGATGCAGTTAAAAATTCTACGCTGACTAGCAGACACTGAAGCTTTGAAGCAGACCTCTGAGTAAACAGCTCTTCAGACTCAACCATCTGTGTCACCCAAAGCCATAGTGTATGTAGTTTCTTACAGTTAAAAGGCGGGGGGAGCGACCCAACCCACCTGGAATTGACGATGCCAACGTCACATAAAACACAGCAAGGGGACGCCAAAAAGAGTCTCCATTTTTTCCAAAAATTGTGGCACAGACACCACTTAAGTGGCATCAATTGCCCCAGAGTTGCTTAAAACGGTTGGTGAGGTGATTTTACCAAATCCTCAAGCTTTTAGTCTCTCCAGGATGACACAGGGGTAGAAAAGTCCTTGCGGATCCATGATTTGTTCATCTTTATGAACGTGAGTCTGTCTACATTCTCAGTGGACAGCCGCGTGCGCTTATCTGTCAGCACACCACCAGCAGCGCTGACCACACGTTCAGAGAGAACGCTGGCTGCAGGGCATGACAAGATCTTCAAGGCGTGAGTGGCGAGCTCCGGCCATTCTTCCAGATTGGAATCCCAAAATGAGCGAGGGTCCAGTGACACAGTCATAGCTTCGGTGTTCACTTGGAGATACTCCTGTACCATCCTCTCTAGGCGTTGACTATGTGTCAGACTTCTTGTCTCCTGTGGCCTTGCAAAGGATGGTCTAAAAAAGTGGTGAAACGATTCCACAAAATTGCTGTTACCAGCAGATACTGTGTTACTGTTACGGTTTGAGTGATGAAGACTCGACAGTCCCACGGTTGGCAAGTTAGAACTGTGAGATTCACTACGTGCACCACTGGTGTTTTGTGGAAAAGTACATGTAAGATTCTGCAACAGCCTCTGCTGATACTCCTGCATGCGTGAATCCCTTTCTATGGCAGGAATTATTTCTGCAAATTTGCTTTTGTACCGGGGATCTAAGAGTGTGGCAACCCAGTAGTCAGAATTACTTCGAATTCTGACAATCCGAGGGTCATGTTGCAGGTAGTGCAGCAAGAAGGCACTCATGTGTCTTGCGCATCCAGGAGGACCAAGTCCTTGTTGTGTTGGTAGCGAGGTAAGAATCATGCTTCTTTCCTCTGCCCTCTCCCCCCAACCTCGCACAACAGAAATGAGATCAAGGTCTCCCTCATCTGATGAGTCTTACATGCCCATCGCCAGTTCATCCTCCACTTCTTCCTCGGCTCCTGCACCTTCCTCAACAGTTTGGCTGCTACCATGTTCCCTGGTTAATCCCTCTCCCCCACCCTCCCATGCCTGCCGCCTTGGTGCTGCCAACCGTCTGGACCTTGGAGATGTTATCCCTTCCGCATACGACTCCTCCTCTACTTCCTCCACCTCCTCTTGTCCCACCACCTGACTCTGAATTCTGTTTAATGTGTGCTCCAGCATGTAAATCACCAGAATAGTCATGCTGATAATGGCATCGTCGTCAGCACTAAACATCTTCGTCGCCATTTCAAAACTGTGCAGAAGGGTGTGTGGCGCCCCTGAGGGTTCAGTCGCCACAGAGGTACTGCATCTCACCCAGAGGTGTGGTATCTCACCCTCAGGTAAGGAAGGAGTATGGCTCAGGACCCTAACACCTGCATCCAACACATACCCGCAGTGGGGATAGGGCGAGGTTGCTCCTAAGGGAGAGCACAGTCCCAGGTCCCTAGCTGGTGGGAGGGTCCTATGTAGTGGGTGTGGGTGGAGAAAGCAGCTTAGGGGAGCACATGACAGGGAGAGTATAAATAGGAAGCCATCTTAGAAAGAGCAAGCCAGTCAGAGGAGAAGTAACAGGAGCAGAGGCTCTGCATGAGCTCTGCTCCGGAGGCGGGCCTAGCCTGGGAGGCCCAGGACTGAAGGAGAGAAGAGAGGAGTGGGAGCAGGAAGGCTCCAGGAACCGAAGGGACCCAAGGGGTACGGGCCGTGCAGAAGGCCACCCGTATGCCCGCTGCTACCAGGAGGTAGAGGGGTCAGGCCAGATAAAGGGAACCGGTCCCTCAACTAGCGGAGAAACAGCAAGGCTCAACTAGAAACCGGAGGATGCAGAATTTCATGTACTGCAGGCCAAAGTCCACACCAGTCTCACCAAGAAGGTAGCCACATAGGACCCAGGGGATGGAACACACGTCGCCCGCCTAGACCCGAGGATACCGGATAGAAGTGTCACTGGGTGTGAGGTGCACAGAGAAGGCAAGAGAAAGGACACACAGAAAGGGGTCCTGCTAAGTACTCTGGAGCTATCTGGGGGTGGACTGAGCCCCTCACTGAGTACGCACAGCACGACGGGGGAGATTGCTCTGTTACCTGTAATCTGGACTGCAACAACTGTGAGTAAAGATCTTGGGACTGTATCACACGGACTATGTGTTCATTACTGACTCCCTGCACTACAACCACCATCATCCACCCACACTGCCCTGAAGCTACACTCTTCCTGTGGGGAGTAATAATACCATTGCTGCAAAACCACCAGCTTCAGTGAACTGTTCCTCAGCGGCGGCCCCTTTGGCCGCACTCCACAGGTGGCGTAGTCGGACATTATAAAACCCATATATACAAATTACCCTTGGATTGACCGCCCTGGGTCACGGACCGGGTCGCCGCCACAGTGACTACAACCCCCAGTGTCTACCTGCCCGGCTCCGGGTACCCCACGGCCCAGGGGGCGCGTCAATTTCATAGGTCCCTGATCTGTGACCACTCCTGCAGCGTGATTTGTTCCGCCTCTGGATCTCGTTGGCCCAGGCTATACGTCAGAACGTATTGCACCAGGGCTTGTCGGTGCTGCCACAGTCGCTGCAACATGTGCAGAGTTGAATTCCACCGTGTCGGCACATTGCATTTCAGCCGGTGAACTGGCAGGCCCAACGACTTCTGTAGAGATGTAAGTCGTTGAGCTGTGGGATGCGAACGGCGGAAGTGAGCACACAGCGACCGTGCCCTCTGCAGAAGGCCATCTAGTCCGGGATAGTGGGCTAAAAATTGCTGGACAACCAGGTTCAACACGTGAGCCATACAAGGCACGTGTGTGACATTGCCCCGGCGAAGGGCCGCACCCAGGTTTGCAGCATTGTCGCACACAGCCTTCCCTGGTTGCAGGTCCAGTGGAAACAACCATTCATGAAACTGGGTCTCCAGAGCTGACCACAACTTCTCAGCTGTGTGACTCACATTTCCCAGACATTTCAAAGTAAACACCGCCTGGTGCCGTTGAGCCCTGCTGCCAGCATAGTAAGGAGGTGTGCAGGATTCCTTCTGCGCAGTTAGAAAGCGGGTGGCATTACCAGACAGGCTTTGGGTGCAGGTGGAGGACCGAGAGGAGGTTGAGGAGGCACAAGCAGTGGAGGAACTTCTAGATAAAGAGGATTGTCGTACAACTCGTGGGGACGGCAAGACTTGGACAGCAGCCCCTTGTCCTGCTGTCACCATAGTTACCCAGTGCCCAGTCAGCGACATGTAACGCCCCTGTCCATGCCTACTCGCCCAAGTGTCTGTGGTGAAATGCACCCTGTCACACACAGAGTTTCTCAAAGAAGCGGTGATGTTGTGTGCAACATGCTGGTGGAGCGCAGGCACACCTTTCTTTGAGAAGTAGTGCCGAACGGGCATCTGGTACTGGGGCACTGCGACGAACATAAGGTCTCAAAAATCCTCTGTGTCCACCAGGCGGAAAGGCAGCTTTTCTGTAGCCAAGAGGTTGCAGATGGCGAAATTCAACCTCTTAGCTTTGTCTTGGCTAGGAGGAAATGGTCTTTTACTTGTCCACATCTGAGGGACGGAGGGCTGGCTGTTGTGCTTAGACGGGGTTGAGTAGGGTGTCCCCGGTCTGTTGTCGGTCTGTGAGGAAGATGCAGGTGGAAAAGTTAGGTTGCCTTGATCCAAAGGTGGTGCTCTTGATGTCGGAGAGCGCTCAACACCAGCTCGTGTTTCCACTTCCAAATGAAATGATGACCTGCCAATTACACTGGCTGTTGCGGGTAAAGAGGTGGCAGGTCTGTGTCCAAAAACATGTGTGACTGCTGTCCCCCAAGTCACAGAGGATGAAGAGGCCGCGGATGCACAAGATGGGGCAGATGGTGGTTGGCACGGCCTGCTAGGCCGCATTGTAGCACAGTGAGCTTCCCACTGCAACTTATGCTTCATATCCATGTGACGGTTCATGCATGAAGCAATCAAACTATGGATTTTTTGACCTCTACTTAGCTTTTGGTGACAAATATTACAGATAACACGAGTTGGGTCATCCTTATCGATCTGAAAAAATACCCAGGCTATGCAAGGCTTAGAGCCCATGCGACCTGAAGAGCCACTACGACTTGTGGTCAGAGGCAGAGTTGTGGTTGAGGATGCAGTTGTTGACGTGCTTCCACTACTCCGTCTCTGTCCAGGAAGGCGCAACCTAACCTCGTCGTCAATAGCATTTGTGACACCCAGCTGCGCTGGGTATCACAGATCCTAGAAGAGTGCATTGATGGAATCCTCCACAAGAGGCCCTCATAAACATTCACACATCTCCACCTTCCACCTCAGACCAGCAGGGATATAAATAGGGAAGGTGGAGCTAGGCAGTTCAATTCCGCTGAAGAGTTCCTGCAGTAGAGAAGCCTAAGAGAGGTCAGTCTGCAGTGGAGCTCAGTCTAGTCTAGAGAACTCAGTTAATAGTTCAGCAGTGGAGCACGAGGCACCTGTTAGCTAGATTCAGGGAGCCCAGTTAGAGCTTAAGGTGTGCCGGCGCCATAAGATCGGTAAAGCGCGGCAAGTTGCCGCTAGTGTGTATAGCCTAGTGAAGGCCCGAGTAGGCCGAAGGCGAGTGGAGAGTTAGTACATAGGGGGCAGAGGAGCTTAACCAGCTCACCCCGAAGCATTTACCGGACACCGGATCCGAGCTTCACGGGATCTCTATGACCCAGTAAGGCATAACCGGAATCCCTGGAGAACTACAAGTCCCTGTATCGCTAAGGTGCTGATACGTAACAGAGCCAGGAGACCCTTAGGCCCCGCATACTGGGAGCGTGAACTCCAAGACAATGCCCTACCACAAGGTCAGCCAGCGCAGGACAGAGACAAAGTTAGGCCTAGCTCCAGGCAGGTCAGAAACTTACTACGCAGAGGCAAGAAACAGGAGTCCCTACACCCGCTCATTGGGGAGGTTCCTGATATGCACCCTTTACCCTACAGTGCTCCAGGATGTGCCTGAATTTCCACCAGTAAAAGGTACTGAAGTGACTACCGTGTCCGTTCCCATTCTTGCTCTGACCCAGCTGGGTCTCGCCTATCCTGCATTCCCCCTGCATACGCTTTTCTGAGGCCTAGCTCCACCTGTGGGGAGCTATACCATCGAGCTGCCTTATCACCGGCCTCAGTGGACTACTGCAGCGCTGGTGCTTCTCACCAGATACCACAGGTGGCGTCACGAACTCTTTAATTAACAATTATCCACCCTTTTAAAGACTGACCCCTGGGTACGGGCCCGGGAGCCGACCACCGCGACATCCCAAAGGCCAGGCAAAGGCCCGGGTACCGAGTCATCCCCATCCCCTGGGCTAGTCACATCCTCCTCCACCTCCTCTGCTGACCTCATCGACTGGCTGACTGTGGGTTGACAGTAAGTGGGATCTCCAACCTCGTCATCATCACCCTGTGTGTTCTCACACCCGTCGTCCTCAGAGCCAACCTCTTCCTGCCCTGACCGAAAAGTCAAGTTGTCGCTCCAATCAGGTATTTGAGTCTCATCATCGTCTTCATCATTGTCTCCACCAACAGGAGTTACAGTTTGGGAACGAGGGTCTACATTATGCTCACAACCTTCTTCATCTGGTCCTGGATCCGACTCATAAAGATTCTGGGCATCAGTGCAGATCATTTCCTCGTCTGGATTAACAGAAGCTCTGGAGCAGACCTCCGTTTCCCAGGCTATAGTATGAGTAAACAGCTGTGCAGACTCAACCATCTGTGTTACCCCATACTCAGACGGGCAGCTGGAGACTTGGGAGCTGTGAGGAAGCAAGTGCGATTGGGGTGACACCTCTGAGGACTGGAGTATTTGTGATGTTGAAGTTGAGGTGGAGGAGAGCCCACTTGAAGGAGCACTTGATATCCGTTGAAGCACCTGCTGTTTTTGTGCCTCATCTGGAATTTGTAGCGATGGGCGTGTACGTAAGAAAGGGATCGTATCACATTGTCTACGAAAAAAAGTAGACATCTTAGTTTGGCTGGAAGATGGTCTTTCTTCTGCAGATGTTACTCCCCCCCACCGCGGGGGGGCTCGACCCACCAGCGGACAGGCACTAGTATTGAGAAAGGGGGGCTGGCCGTCAGGGTCCACCGCAGCTCTGGCACAAACCCGGCGACACGGAGGTCGCACGGGCAGGAACGGACTGGCTGTGTCAGCTTCGCACTTTTTTGGTTTTAGAAGGGCATGACATGCCTATATCTGTGTCTCCCCCTCCTTTTACTCCTACACCTCTTTTCTTTTCACATGACTATATGTACTTGTCACTTTTCCATGTGTTAATTGTGTCTTCTGAGCAGTTTGTCAGCTTTTGGACACCTTTGAAGGTGTTTTCTATGTGTTTCTATGTGTTTTTGTTTGCCTGCCATTGGTTTTAACGGTGTTCGAAGGTGTTCAACGAAAGTTCGACTAACAGTTCGGCGAACATACGGGTGTTGGACGAACCGAACTCGAACACTACGGGGGTGGCTCAACACTACTCAACACCACCGTAGCTAATGCAACTCCACAACCTACTGTCTCCTTCTCCACCATCCTGTAGAATGTAAGGCCACAAGTGCAGGGTCTATAAGACTTAAGATGCAATATGGCACCTTGGCAAAGCCCAGTTATGTTCTCCCTCAGATAACTAACAATAACAAACAGGTCATGCTGGAGAAACTTGCACTTACTGCCACTTAGTGTCTTCAGCTCCTTTGTAAGAAACTAATGTTTGGGCAGCCAGTCTACCAAATAAAATTCCTGAGGTATGGAAATTGTGGATGGCTTCGCTTCTGGTACTGGGTGCAAATAACAAACCATGGCGTGCCATTCACTGGATATTCCTGGCTGGTTGGAGACAAGCTCATTCCCACAGAAAAGTTGAGGATGCAAGCCATGCAAGGCATGTGTGAGAGCTCATAGAAATTGGGAGAACAGCTGAGTAGAATGGCATAGGAAAACTTTATTGTATAAATATTAAAAGACAGTACATCACTTTAGTAACAATGACATATAGATAGGACAAGCAGATATATAATCCCTCATATTGCATATAAATAGGTCTAAACAGAAGGTTCACCCCGAGGGTCAGGAAATGGTGCTAAAATTAAGACAGGGAGAGGGACATGTAGTTGAAATAATTAGGAATCACTCCCATGTGGGTTGTATACTCCCAAAAGTCCCAAAAATCATGTTGCACCAGACTCACCCGGATAGAGAGGGACCCGAGACATGCAAAAGGTGGTGCAGGGATAGGACGTAGGGTTAGAAAAAGCCTCGATGCGCGTTTCGCTTGTGTTAGGACCTGGCTTTCTCAAGAGGCGTGTGTGAGCTCGCCTTGACGTGGGGCTACCACCAGGTTCGCACAGTTATCGCACATGGCCTTCCCCGGCTCCAGGTTCAGCAGAGACAGCCATTGCTCAAACTCAGCCTAGAGAGCTGTCCACAACTCTTCAGCTGTATGACTGCGATCCCCAAGGCATATTCATTTTAACACTGCTTGATTGTCGTGAGCCTTGGCTGCGCAGTATGGAGGTGGGGGGATTCTCTCTGCACTGTTGCAACATGTGTCTCATGAAGGCAGAGGTTGAGGGTGCAGGTGGAGACCCTAGAGGAGGTGGAGGAGGCAGAAGCACTGCAGGAAGAGTTAGATACAGAGGTTTGTCCTGCAAGCCTTGGGGATTCCAACACTTGCTGTCTAGTTACACCTTGGTGTCTAATGGTTTAGTTCTCCATTCCCTGGTGTGTAGTAGTTTAGTTCTCCAACCCTAGATGTTTAGTAGGTTAGTTTTCCAACCCCTGTTTTCTATTAGTTTGGTTCTTCATCTTCTGGTGTCTAGTGGTTTAGTTCTCCATCCCCTGGTATGTAGTAGTTTAGTTCTCCATGTTTTGGTGTGTATTTATTTCATTCTCCAACCCATCTATGCCCACCCCCAGGGGTTAACATCTGGTGACGAGGGTTTGGATTCTTCTCAGACCCAGAGGCCCAGATCAAATAAAAAAAAATTTGGCCATTGCTACACATGCTTTCTCCCTTTTGAGTCTATGAAGCTTTGGATCAGACCTCTGATGCCCTGGAATAGAATGTGTGAACAGCTCTGCAGACTCGCCCATCTGTGCTTCCCAACAGTCAGTTGGGCAGTTGGATAGTGGTAACGCGGGTGAAAACAAGGGTAATTGGGGTGGCACCTCTGAGGACTGTGCTGTGTGTGATGTTAAGGTGGAGGAAGAGGAACAGAGGCCACTTGAAGCAGCGCTTGTCATCTACTGGAGCACATGTTCTTCCTGCCCCTCATCTACAAGGCGTACCACTGTGCGACTGCCAAAGAAAGGAAGGGGAGTCCAGTAATAGAAGTTTTCAAAACACCGCACAATTGCTAACTACAGAAAAACAAACCTACTTCTCATCTCTCATATCATACATGTCTCACAACCCTAATCAGCTATTCAGTACTTTCAAGTTCCTCCTCTGTCCACCAGCTCCCCCTCCCTCTCCTCTCATCTCAGCTGAAGACTTAGCCTCATTCCTCAAGCAGAAGATTGACAACGTAGGGCAAAGCTTTTTCTTAAAGTCCCAACAGCCCCTCCTCATAACTACTCAACTCTCCTTTTCCAAAACCAGATTCTCCGCCATCACAGATCTTTACTCTCCAAATCACCTCACCACCTGTGAACTTGACCTAATACCATCCCAACTCATTCCAAACCGTACCACAGTCTTCATGCCAAGCCTAACTCTCCTCTTCAACCTGTCACTAACAACTGGTGTCTTCCCCTCTTGATTCAAACATACCTCAATCACACCCATCCTCAAAAAGCTCTCCCTTGACCCATCCTATGTCTAGATATCGCCCCATCTCACATCTCCCCTATGCCTCAAAACTACTGGATCAACATATCCATTTTGAACTGTCCTCCTACCTTTTTGACTGTTTACAATCTGGCTTCCAACCGCACCATTTAGATTAGATATCACTGACTGTAGGTGGCCTGACACTGTAGTTAGTGGGGAGTGACATTATGATCCTCAGTGTGTCAGTGCTTTGTTAGAGGTGGCTTGACACAGTAACGAGTGAGGAGAGACATTATGATCCTCAGTAGGTGTCAATTCTCTATCAGTTTATACGAGCCTCTCTGAAATCAAATAGGCAATAAGTGCTAGATGGATATGTATTAAATTGATTGATGGGAGAGCACCTTATTGCTTCATATCCCGTATCTAACTTAATAGTAAACAATTTGAGCTGATTATAAAGCAGTCAAGTGTTAGATTATTTACTCAGTGATCCTGAGAAGTTAAAGCGCTCAAGAGTGACAACAGACCGCTACTTTGTTATATTCCACATTTGATGGAAATAAATTAGCTGCAATATATGGGTTATATTTGCAGCTAAATTTCAATATTACCTGAGTACTCAACTTGACATCTTAGAGGCTAGGGCATAGTGAAAAATATAGAATTTATTAATATTTGCACTTTATACCTCTTAGAGGGTGCTGACCTTAGATATAATAGTATCAATGTGGAGTCTGGTTTCTATTTAATCTGGAACCAATCCCCTGTAGGAATGAATGCACAGGGGTTTCTTTATTAGAGATGAGCGGTGTTCGACTAGAACTGTTCGCCAATCTCAAATTCGAGCTGTTTTGGGCGGTGTTCGAGTTTATCGACGAACCCGAACAATTTGCAAAAAATTTGGCTGTTCGAGGTTATGTTGGATAACTGTTCGTGCACCAAAAGCGTGTCCTGCATGTGTGGCGCTATTTAGAGCACCAATCATGCAGGGATTGTCTGCCATTCACTGTAATGCCACAGCCATGGTGGTTGTGGCATTACAGTAATTGCCCAAATCGATGGGAACAGTGCTCACAGTGAAACATGAAAAGCCGGCAATTCAGCAGCGGCATACACCGGTACCCGACAATTTAGAACAGAAAGAATAGAGAATCACACATAGATTAGATAGATAGAAACATGTCAGTCACATATATATGAAGTACAGTGACAGTGTTGCTTACTGTACTTGTCATTTAGTGTAAAGGATTTATTTAAAAAAATAATAGTGTTTTCATGCACCGTCTCTTTAAAAAAGCCGGCCGGCAATTCAGCAGCGGTACCCGACAATTTAGAATAGAAGGAATAGAGAATCACACATAGATTAGATAGATAGAAACATGTCAGTCAGATATATATGAAGTACAGTGACAGTGTTGATTACTGTACTTGTCATTTAGTGTTAAAATAAAGGATTTATTAAAAAAAAAATTGGCGTAGAGTTCCCCATAATTTTAGTCTCTAGCGGAGGTTAAGCAGACTGCTGGGGCAGATGTTTGAAGCCTGGGAAGGGGGTAATACCCACGGAGCTTCCCAGGCTACTAATATCAGCCCCCAGCTGAATACCTAGCCTTTACTAGCTATTAAAATGGGGGTCCCCCCTATTTTAATAGCTAGCAAAGGCTAGGCAGATAGCTGGGGGCTGATATTAATAGCCCAGGAAGGGTGCCATGAATATTGGCCCCCTCCCAGGCTAGAAACACCAGCCGTCAGCCGCCCCAGAAATGGCGGATCCATAGGATGCCAGACGTCAATTTTTTTTTAATTATTTCATGAATTTCCTGAAATAATTTAAAAAAACTGACGTGGGGCTTCGCCCTATATTTGTGTCCAGCCAGGTACAGCAGGCAGGAACGGGCAGCCCCCAACCACCAGCTGCCTATTTGTACCTGGCCGGACACAACAATATAGGGAAGGCCTTTTTTTCTTAATTATTTCATGAATTTCATGAAATAATTAAAAAAAAAAAATACGTGGGGCTTCGCCCTATTTTTGTGTCCAGCCAGGTACCACTAGGCAGCTGTGGGCTGGAATCTGCAGCACAGGGAGGCCCAAGCTTTCTGGGCCCCCCCCCCGCTGCAAATTGCAGTCCGCAGCCACCCCGGAAAATGGCGCTTTCATAGAAGCGCCATCTTCTGGCGCTGTACCCAACTCATCCAGGGCCCTGGTGCGGTGGCTCACTGGGTAATAAAGGGGTTAGGGCCAGCTTGGTATTATCAGCTGGCCCTAAGCCCGAAATTCATGGGGTCACGCCAATATTAGACATGACCGCCATGAATTTCTAGTAAAGTATTTAAAAAAAACACAACACCCAGAATAAAGTCCTTTAATTGAAATAAAGACACAATTTTTTATTGTTCTAAATTAAACCATACTTACCATCACACCCATTCCAGCTGAAGCCAACGATCTCCTGCAATAAAAGTAAAATAATAAAGCAACATCATCCTTACCTTTCCATGGTTCCCACGACAGCTTCAGCTCTGCTACATCGAGATGACAGGCTGGACCGCAGCAGAAAGCTGCCATCCAGCCTGTCATCCCGCAGTCACTGAGAAGCGCAGTCATGCTTGCGCTCCTCGGTGTCTCGCTGTGACGGCATCCAGATGAGCCGAGGTCATGTCCAATGAACTCAGCTCACCTCATGCACGTCACTGACAGCGTTGGAAACTTCTCCTGCACTCAGCGCTTCAGCGTGGGAATTCTCCCACGCTGTCAGTGATGTGCATGAGGTGAGCTGAGATCATTGGACATGAACTAACCTCATGCACGTCACTGACAGCGTGGGAAAATTCTCACGCTGAAGCGCTGAGTGCAGGAGAATTTTCCCACGCTGTCAGTGACGTGCATGAAGTGAGCTGAGTTCATTGGACATGAGCTCACCTCATGCACGTCACTGACAGCGTGGGAGAATTCTCACACTGAAGCGCTGAGTGCACGAGAATTTTCCCACGCTGTCAGTGACGTGCATGAGGTGAGCTCATGTCCACTGAACTCAGCACACTTTATGCACGTCACTAACAGCATGGGAGAATTCTCACGCTGAAGCGCTGAGTGCAGGAGAATTTTCCCACGCTGTCAGTGACGTGCATGAAGTGAACTGAGTTCATTGGACATGAGCTCACCTCATGCAAGTCACTGACAGCGTGGGAGAATTCTCACACTGAAGCGCTGAGTGCAGGAGAATTTTCCCACGCTGTCAGTGACGTGCATGAAGTGAGCTGAGTTCATTGGACATGAGCTCACCTCATGCACGTCACTGACAGTGTGGGAGAATTCTCACACTGAAGCGCTGAGTGCAGGAGAATTTTCCCACGCTGTCAGTGACGTGCATGAGGTGAGCCGAGTTCATTGGACATGACCTCGGCTCATCTGGATGCCGTCACAGCGAGACACTGAGGAGCGCAAGCATACCTGCGCTTCTCAGTGTCTGCGGCATGGCAAGCTGGATGGCAGCGTTCTGCTGCGGTCCAGCCTGTCATCTCGATGTAGCAGAGCTGAAGCTGTCCTGGGAACCATGGAAAGGTAAGGATGATGTTGCTTTATTATTTTACTTTTATTGCAGGAGATCGTTGGCTTCAGCTGGAATGGGTGTGATGGTAAGTATGGTTTAATTTAGAACAATAAAGAATTGTGTCTTTATTTCAATTAAAGGAGTTTATTCTGGGTGTTTGTGGTTTTTTTTAACTTTGACTATGGGGTTAGTAATGGGGGTGTCTTATAGACGCCTCTCCATTACTAACCTGGGCTTGATGTCAGCTGGCATTATAAGCTGACATCAACCCCAACCCTATTACCCCACTGCCACCGCTACAGGGCAGTGGGAAGAGCGAGGCTAAGTGCCAGAATTGGCGCATCCTATGGATGCGCCATTTCTGGGGCGGCTGATGGCTGGTGTTTCTGGCCTGGGAGGGGGCCAATATTCATGGCACCCTTCCTGGGCTATTAATATCAGCCCCCAGCTGTCTGCCTAGCCTTTGCTAGCTATTAAAATAGGGGGGACCCCACGTCATTTTTTTGGGGGGTCCCCCATTTTAATAGCTAGTAAAGGCTAGGTATTCAGCTGGCGGCTGATATCAGTAGCCTGGGAAGCTCCATGGGTATTACCCCCTTTCCAGGCTTCAAACATCTGCCCCAGCTGTCTGCTTAACCTCCGCTAGAGACTAAAATTAGGGGGAACCCCACGCCAATTTTTTTTTAATAAATCCTTTATTTTAACACTAAATGACAAGTACAGTAACCAACACTGTCACTGTACCTCATATATATGTGACTGACATGTTTCTATCTATCTAATTTATGTGTGAAGCTCTATTCTTTCTATTGTAAATTGTCAGGTACCGCTGCTGAATTGCCGGCCGGCTTTTTTAAAGAGACGGTGCATGAAAACACCAATATTTTTTTTAATAAATCCTTTACACTAAATGACAAGTACAGTAACCAACACTGTCACTGTACTTATTATATACAGTACAGACCAAAAGTTTGGACACACCTTCTCATTTAAAGATTTTTCTGCATTTTCATGACTATAAAAATTGTACATTCACCCTGAAGGCATCAAAACTATGAATTAACACATGTGGAATTATATACTTAACAAAAAAGTGTGAAACAACTGAAAATATGTCTTATATTCTAGGTTCTTCAAAGTAGCCAACTTTTGCTTTGATGACTGCTTTGCACACTCTTGGCATACTCTTGATGAGCTTTAAGAGGTAGTCACCGGAAATGGTCTTCCAACAATCTTGAAGGAGTTCCCAGAGATGCTTAGCACTTGTTGGCCCTTTTGCCTTCACTCTGCGGTCCAGCTCACCCCAAATCATCTCGATTGGGTTCAGGTCTGGTGGCTGTGGAGGCCAGGTCATCTGGCGGAGCACCCCATCACTCTCGTTCTTGGTCAAATAGCCCTTACACAGCCTGGAGGTGTGTTTGGGGTCATTGTCCTGTTGAAAAATAAATGATGGTCCAACTAAACGCAAACCGGATGGAATAGCATGCCGCTGCAAGATGCTGTGGTAGCCATGCTGGTTCAGTATGCCTTCAATTTTTAATAAATCCCCAAAAGTGTCACCAGGAAAGCACCCCCACACCATCACACCTCCTCCTCCATGCTTCACGTTGGGAACCAGGCATGTAGAGTCCATCGGTTCACCTTTTCTGCGTCGCACAAAGACACGGTGGTTGGAACCAAAGATCTCAAATTTGGACTCATCAGACCAAAGCACAGATTTCCACTGGTCTAATGCCCATTCCTTGTGTTCTTTAGCCCAAACAAGTCTCTTCTGCTTGTTGCCTGTCCTTAGCAGTGGTTTTCTAGCAGCTATTTTACCATGAAGGCCTGCTGCACAAAGTCTGCTCTTAACAGTTGTTGAAGAGATGTGTCTGCTGCTAGAACTCTGTGTGGCATTGACCTGGTCTCTAATCTGAGCTGCTGTTAACCTGCGATTTCTGAGGCTGGTGACTCGGATAAACTTATCCTCAGAAGCAGAGGTGACTCTTGGTCTTCCATTCCTGGGGCAGTCCTCATGTGAGCCAGTTTCTTTGTAGCGTTTGATTGTTTTTGCAACTGCACTTGGGGACACTTTCAAAGTTTTCCCAACTTTTCGCACTGACTGACCTTCATTTCTTAAAGTAATGATGGCCACTCGTTTTTCTTTACTTAGCTGCTTTTTTCTTGCCATAATACAAATTCTAACAGTCTATTCAGTAGGACTATCAGCTGGGTATCCACCTGACTTCTGCACAACACAACTGATGGTCCCAACCCCATTTATAAGGCAAGAAATCCCACTTATTAAACCTGACAGGGCACACCTGTGAAGTGAAAACCATTTCTGGTGACTACCTCTTGAAGCTCATCAAGAGAATGCCAAGAGTGTGCAAAGCAGTCATCAAAGCAAAAGGTGGCTACTTTGAAGAACCTAGAATATAAGACATATTTTCAGTTGTTTCACACTTTTTTGTTAAGTATATAATTCCACATGTGTTAATTCATAGTTTTGATGCCTTCAGCGTGAATGTACAATTTTCAAAGTCATGAAAATACAGAAAAATCTTTAAATGAGAAGGTGTGTCTAAACTTTTGGTCTGTACTGTATGTGACTGACATGTTTCTATCTATCTAATCTATGTGTGATGCTCTATTCCTTCTTGTCTAAATTGTCGGGTACCGGTGTATGCCGCTGCTTAATTGCTGGCCGGCTTTTTTAAAGAGAGCGTCTTCTGAGCAGTTTGTCAGCTTTTGGACACCTTTGAAGGTGTTATCTATGTGTTTCTATGTGTTTTTGTTTGCCTGCCATTTGTTTTAACGGTGTTCGACGGTGTTCTAAGGTGTTCGACGAACAGTTCGACGAACAGTTCCTCGAACATCCCGGTGTTCGACGAACCGAACCGAACCCGAAGACTAGGGCGGTGGCTCAACACTATTCTTTATTACTGACACTTGCCTGTCTTTTATTATTAGTACTAGCTGTACTACCCAGCTTCGCACGGGTTAATAACTGCTGTTAGTAAAATAGAATGTGTTAACAAAAATGTATTCTTCACACAAAAAACACAAAACAAATAGATAGAAATGTAATTATTAAAAGGCAAAAACTAAGCTAATAGAAGCTTTTCACAACATATATTTCAACACCAGAGATATTCCACACAGATTTAACTAAATTGGCCAAGTAATGTGAAGTAATCTTCTACTCCTTATTCGAGAGCCTTTTGATAAACGACATTCTTAGTTCTTCCTTCAGGTGCAAACACGAACAGATTTTTGGCTGTCCCAACTGTTGAACAGGCCACATAAAGTTGACCATGAGAAAAGCATGGAGATAGTAAATCTCTTCCAACTACTTTCAAGGACTGTCCCTGAGCCTTGTTGATGGACATAGCAAATGCCAGTCGAGATCAGGAAACTGGAGGTTTTTAAAATCAAAAGGCAAATCAGATGAAATGAGAGGAATTGTTGGAATGAAAACATCTTCTCCTGTGGCACATCCTGTCAAAATGGTTGCCTCAATTACATGTGGAAACAGGTTCTTAATCAAGAGTCTTGTTCCATTACACAGCTTTGGTGGATCCAAATTTCTCAATAGCAGAATAGGTGCTCCAGGTTTTAGAAAGAGGTTGTGAGGAGGAAGTCCTTGTGGCTCCAAGGAATTGAGGAACTCAGTTGGATAAAATAATACTTGAGCAGGGTCTATTACAGTATCCACTGACTTGTAGGTTGTGCACACACCTGGAAGGAGATTTAGAATTTGAAGATTGATCTTGTTGACACTGTCATTTTTGGGAGCTAGAATAGCCCTTTCACACAGCCGGCCAAAATTTTTGAAGTGGAGTTGAATGTTTGGAAAAACCTTTGCTTTCAACTCCTCAATGGAAGTCACAATGCAACAAAAGTTGCTTGGGAAGGTGATCTGTCCAGTGGTTGAGTTTACTGGTTCCTTGCCATCTCCAATAGTCAACAGCTGGCTCGAAAACAGTCCAGCAGAAACATCGCCTGTCATGTAGACCCTCAGGTTTGTGTTCAGTGACATTTTCTTTACTTTTCTCCAAAGGTACGATGCTTCGAGACAGGCATTCAGTTCGTGTGCAGGGGTTGATCTTGGAATAACAGATAGTGTTTGGCGGAAGTCACCTGCCAAAACAACAACTACTCCTCCCATGATATATTTGTTGCTACGCACGTCTTGCAGCAGTCTGTCCACTGCTTCCAGAGCCCTTTTATGTGACATGGTGCATTTATCCCAAATGATGGCACTGCATTTTTGAAGCAATTTGGCCAGTCCTGATCCCTTGGCAATATTAGACACGGGGCTGTCACTATGAGACAGGTTAAGTGGTAGTTTGAATGTCGAATGTGCTGTCCTGTCGAATGTAGCTGCAATTCCAGAAGATGGCACTGCAAGTGCAATCTTTTTTTGTTGTCGAAATTTTGCCAGGAGCAAGTTGATTACAAATGTCTTTCCTGTTCCACCTGGAGCATCAAGGAAGACAATCCCACCTTTGTTGGTTTCACTGAAACTTAAAATGTAGTTATAGGCGTCCCTTTGATCTGGTACTAATATTGGCTCGTTCTGAGACACAAATGCTGTCAGTTCATCAATATTGTAGTTTGTTTCTAGGAAAATCTCCCTACACATTTGGATGCCTTCAGGATTTCTTATAGGAGCAGGCAAACCAAGCAACTGTAAGGCTTTTCCTGACATTGCTATGCACTGATCTTCAAGGAGCATTAAAGTTTCATTGAACATTTCCTCAGTGAAGTGGATGAGTTGCTGAGGATTTTCCCTTCTAATCTGCATGAGGATGTCACTCACTGAGATCAGTTTTGTACTTTGTCCAAATCTCAAGAGGATTTGAAATGCTACAGGTTGTTAGAATAATAGCAAAGAGGTGTCTTAGTCGCTCTGGGGTTTGTGTGGCTGCTGCTTCACTGAGGGTCATGTCCCAGTGTCCATCATTTTCCAAAAGTCCTTTTCTTTGGCAAGCTTCCCTGAATGTTTCACACACATGGCCTCCGACGGTCTTCAGGTCAGAAAATGATGTAGGGTCTTTGACAACATGAAGTAACATGCGCAGCTAGAAGCACTCTGCATTTGACGGATGAACAGTGTAGACGCGACCAAGAGTATCAGTTGATTTCACCCCTGGATAGCCTTCAATATCAAGCCCCTGTTTCCTCCGTTCCAGTGCCGTTCCAATGTTTTTCTGGAGGCATTCCAAGTGTAGTACTTTGGTAAATCACAGTAGAGAATTGTTTTTGCAAAAGGGTCTTGTTGACACAGCTCAGAAAATGCCAAGAGGGTTGTCTTAGGTGGTGTTAGGAGCTGCTGCTGCAAGTTTGCTGGGTTAAAGTAATTTCTCTGTCCATTTTCCAAGTGCACACTCAGATGCACAACTGGTGGGTAGCGCTCATAAATTGAGAATCCTACTATTCTCCAAACAGCTTCATTGCTGCTTATGTACCTGCCCATCTGGAATGCCTCCACTTCATCAATAATAGGTCCATTTTTCTGGAGTTCAAAAACTGCTTGATCACTTCCTTTGTGGACATATTTGCAGATATACTTGATTGATTTCACAGAGTGGCAAAATTCAACATTTATGTAGGCCTGGAAGATTTTTGAGAGCAAAGGGTTGTAAGGCACTACCAACCTGTTGTCAATTGTCAGGCATTTTGAGCTTTGCTATGAAACCACCATCCCCTGGCTTTTTTCTTCGGTAGACTGGATATCCATCTTGTCCTGTTTGGGTTTCTTGGACCAGGGATCGTGGGTAATGCTTTGAACACCTGCCATCAATCATACAGGGAGAATTTTTGTTCAGACTCCCACACGGACCATGGATCATGTTTTTTGTGATGGTGTCAAACAGCAATGGGTCAATCTGAGGGTTTGGCAATTCGGCACTGATGATATTGTCAATTTCGGTAGGCTGTATTTTTTGCTTCAG
Source organism: Phyllobates terribilis (assembly GCF_046119375.1). NCBI lineage: Eukaryota > Metazoa > Chordata > Amphibia > Anura > Dendrobatidae > Phyllobates > Phyllobates terribilis. The sequence continues at coordinate 191,210,307 of NW_027362772.1, read as the reverse complement.
CCAAATCAAGATGTGGGCGTGAGGAAGGCCTCTTTTTTGACATTCAACTGAATACATCCAGCACTGCGTCTCACCATAAATATGTGATTTTCTGATGAGAATAGTCATTTTTGAAAGTTTCTGTTTGAAAACCCGAGCAATAAGGTCATGGCAATTCACTGTTTTTTGGCCCGGCAACAGGTGCCCTCCAATTTCCTCCCAGGCAGGATTGCAAGTAAAGGTGATGAAAAGATCTGGATGGCCATACTTTCTCACATAAGTCATTACATCCTGTGTGTATTCATGCATGTGTCCTGGGCTTCCAGTGACAGTTGATGGAAGAATAACCATTTTCCCCAACTCTTTTGGATCAGCATCATTTGCAACAGCAACTCTAAGGTGAATAGATTCCTCTGCCCTGAGCTTCTTTTGATTTAGTCGGATATATATAAGACGTTCACTCTCAATCTTTGCATACATGTCAACAATAAATTGGTGGAAGAGGTGTTTGCATTTCTAGATGTGATTTTCCTCTGCAAATCTTGCCATGATCCTATATGCATAGAAGTCCATGGCAGACACTTTTTTTCCTGAAGGGTTGCCTGTTGTAGGATCTGTCTGAGGTATTCCAAAGTGATAGCCATCCTGTCCCTGACAAAAGATGATTGGATATTGCAGAGCATCATAGGACCTGTGAGTTTCTGCTACTCGTGGCAAACTATTGTTCCTTTTCTGAAGCACAATGTCACGGCTTTGAAAATCATTACCTACAATCAAGATGGCTACCTCATCAAATGTGGGAGCATTGAAAAGTCGCTGATGTTCACCTTGTGGTGTTTTGTCAGCTCGAATGACAACCTTGTAATCGTCATTTTGCATGCATTCAAGTGCAGTCTTGAAAATTTGAACATATAGATTGTTGGAGTGAAGGAACTGCTGCAAAATAGTGACAATATCAAGGCGAATGTTAGGAATTAAAGAGCATCTCCGCTGAGCCTTTGCTTCTGCATTTCCCATAAAGAAGAGTCGAAGAAATTGAGGTTCTTCTCCTTGTAATGGAGCAGTGAGCCAATTGAGTGGTAAACCTGTCTTTGAACTTTAAATGTCAGCATAAATCCTGTTGTAAACATTTCTTTTGCTGCACCAAATGATGTCATTTGCAAGCAGGAGTTGTACTTCCTAATGTTGTCCAAGAAATGCTTTGATATTGTACTGGTACCTGTCATCAGAGACTTTAGGGGATCTCACCATAAATATGTGACAGGAGAGGTGGAAGTTTTATCTTGCCATTTGCACAGCATAAACCTAGCGGTTCATCTTTTCATTTCAGGGCACTGCAGTACATGCAGACCACATCCATTTTTCCTCTCTCAACTTTAGGATTATCCTCATAGTTTATGTCTGACTTGTAACAAAAGGCAGCATGTTTCAAATCTCCAACCATTTCCTGTGCCCTGGTGGAAGAAATAGCAATTCTCTTAGTGGCAAGTTGGCCTTCTCTTTGCTGAGATGACTCATTGGCCCTTGAGGAAGCAGCTCTTCTTCTCTTATCTGCAAGCCTCCCTTCCCTCTCCTCAGAAAGTTAATTGACCCTTGAGGAAGCAGCTCTTGTTTTCATGTCTGCAAGCCTTGCTTCCCTCTCCTCAGAAAGTTCATTGGCTCTTGAGGAAGCAGCTCTTGTTTTCATGTCTGCAAGCCTCGCTTCCCTCTCCTCAGAAAGTTCATTGGCTCTTGAGGAAGCAGCTCTTGTTCTCTTGTCTGCAAGCCTTACTTCAGTCTCATCAGAAAGTTCATTGGCCCTTGAGGAAGCAGCTCTTGTTTTCATGTCAGCAAGCCTTGCTTCCCTCTCCTCAGAAAGTTCATTGGCTCTTGAGGAGGCAGCTCTTGTTTTCATGTCTGAAAGCCTCGCTTCCCTCTTCTCAGAAAGTTCATTGGCCCTTGAGGAAGCAGCTCTTGTTTTCATGTCTGCAAGCCTTGCTTCCCTCTCCTCAGAAAGTTCATTGGCCCTTGAGGAAGCAGCTCATGTTCTCTTGTCTGCAAGCCTCGCTTCCTTCTGCTCAGAAAGTTCATTGGCTCTTGAGGAAGCAGCATCTGTTCTCATGTGTGTCAGCCTTGTTTCTCGGTCTTCATATTTTTCATTGGCCCATAATGCAGCTATTCTTTTCGCATCAGCTGACATTCGTGCCATGAAATTCCTTTTCTTATGAGACATTATTGTGGTAAAAATAGTCTGTAACTGTCAGTTTCTATATCCTCTCACATAGAAGTAATGTGACTGACATCAGCCTTTCCACCAACACACCCTAACTGACATCTTATTACCTTACACAAGCTTTGTTATACTGAGAATGTCCTTTGTTGCCTATATTAACCAATCACAGCTCAGATTAATTAACTGTAGCAAAATAGAAGCTGAGCTGTGATTGGTTGCTATTGGCAGCCTGATAAATCTTTGTGAGATGAGTTTTGTGTGTGCTGCAGGTGGTATATGTGTTCAAGCACTTGGTAGTGTGTGGCGCATTTTGTGTGTGTGTTCATATCCCCGTGTGTGGTGAGTATGAGTATCCCATGTCGGGGCCCCACCTAAGCAACTGTACGGTATATACTCTTTGGCGCCATCACTCTCATTCTTTAATTCTCCCTTGTTCACATGTGGCAGCTGTCAATTTGCCTCCAACACTTTTCCTTTCACTTTTTCCCCATTATGTAGATAGGGGCAAAATTGTTTGGTGAATTGGAATGCGTGGGGTTAAAATTTCACCTCACAACATAGCCTATGACGCTCTCGGGGTCCAGACGTGTGACTGTGCAAAATTTTGTGGCTGTAGCTGCGACGGTGCAGATGCCAATCCTGGACATACACACACACATACATACTGTACATACATACATACACACACACACACATTCAGTTTTATATATTAGATGTACTATAATAAAGTGTGGAATATAGTGGATAGACTGTTGTATAGAACGGTGGACATTAATTATTTTAAATTATTATTAAAGGTTATTTTTTTAATTGTTGGTCTGCTATAGTCAGTGATATCTAATTTGATTTTTGTTGGAGGATTCAGTATTGTGAGTTTTAGGTCCTCATACAGTGAATAATTCCGACCGCACCATTCCACTGAAACTGGTAAAATCACCAACGACCTACTAACTGCCAAATCCAAACAACACTACTCTGTCCTCCTCCTCCTAGACCTGTCATCTGCCTTTGAGACAGTAGACCATTCCCTCTTACTACAGATTCTCATCTCTCTGCATCACAGACTTTTCATACCTAACCGACAGGACATTCAGTGTCTGCCGCTCACACACGACTTCCTCATCTCACCCCTATGTGTTAGTGTCCCCCAACGTTCAGTTCTAGGAACCCTGCTCTTCTCCATCTAGCCCTTCTTCTGGGACAGCTCATAGTCTCACGGCTTTCAGTATCACCTCTATGCTTTTGACACACAGATCTACCTCTCTGGAGCTGATATCACCTCCTTACTAACCAGAATCCCACAATGTGTGTCCTCTACTTCATCTTTCTTCTCTGCTAGATATGTAAAACTTAACATGGATAAAATAGAATGCATCATCTTTCCACCATCTCATTCACCCCCACCAACTGACCTGTCCATCAAAGTGAATGGCTGCCCATTCTCCCCAATCCCGCAAGCTTGACTCTGATCAGTCCTTCAAACGTCAGATCCAAGCCGTTTCCCTTTGCTGCTGACTCCAACTCCAAAATATTTCGGGGATCCACACATTCTTCGACCATGAATCTAGAAAAACACCAGTGCACGTCCTCATCATCTCCTGCCTCGACTACTACAAGCTCCTGCTCTGTGCACCCCTCCAATCTATCCTAAACTGTGCTGGTCGATTAATCCACCTGTCACCCAGCTATTCCTCGGCTTCTCTCCTTTGTCAAGCCCTGTGCTGGCTCCCTGTTGCCCAGAGACACCAGTTGAAAAGCCTAACTTTGACATACCAAGCCATCGAAAACTTGTCTCTTCCATACATGTGTGACCTAGTCTCCCTGTACTAGTTACCTGCACGCAGGCTCCCATCCTTCCAAGATCTCCTTCTCTACTTTCCTCTTATCTCTTCTTGCCACAATCGCATACAAGATTTGTCCGGTGCATCTTCACTACTGTGTAATGCTGTATTCCAACACATCAGACTGATGCCTACCGTGGAAACCTTGAAAAGGAAGCTGAAGACCCACTTCTTGTGACAAGCATACAATCTGCGGTAACCCTCGCTCCAGCATACTGCTACACGACTAGCTGTACCCTGACCTACTGTATCCTCACCCATCCCTTGTAGATTGGTTGTACGCCCTCGCAGGCAGGGTCCTCTCTCCTCTTGTACCAGTCGGTGACCCCTTTTCACATGTAAAGCGCCACGGAATAAATGGCGCTATAATAATAATTATACTACTTGTACTCTGGGTCAATTGGCACTTTCCTGGTGTCTACCCCTAATTTGATGTGTTTTGGCAGCTTTGGGGCCCGTTTGAAGGTGTTGTACAGTATATGCGTTTGGCTTTGCCCCCCATAAACACAAAATAGGATGCACAACTACAATATAAATATAGGGTGCTACATTGTGTATTAACACAAAACTGTAGTAAAGGGACAATAATACACTAACAATGTGCACACCTAAATTAATAAGTTACATTTTATTAAGACATAACACATGTGACAAAGATTAAAACCATCTAAAAACAACACCACCATGGTTTTGCCCCCCATTGAATCCTATGGCGTTCCTTAATGTTCGACGAATAAATCGGCAAATATTGCAGATTCGAGGATCGTAATCCGAACCGAATATTGACACATTCGCTCATCTCTACTTGTTACTTGACACCTTCTGAGAAATGGACTTCAGAAGGTCAGGAATGACCACCAGGACTGGAAACAACATCCAGGAAATAGCACATTTAGGGGGGCGTTCACACACTCATCTATGTTCATCAATGTTAGGCAGACTTCAATACCGCTGGCCAAAAATCAAATCTAAATAGAGGAACAGATCCTTGCTTGTTTCATAAGATCTACAGCCAGTCTGCCTACACAAAGGTTGATAGAAAAGGCTTCAGGGACAGTATCTTGCTTTATCGGAAAAGAACTTGTAAAATACACTCTCCGTTTGCTAATAGGGGAATATGTCCTGTCTCTTTAAGAAAGGAGGAGCTTCCGAATGTAAAAAGTTCTGACAGTCCCTTTAACGCATTTGACTTAAAGGGATGAGGTTCAGAGTTGGTAGAAGCAGTGTGAAGATGGCCGAGCAGCGCTGCGCGAGGAGTGATCCTCCTGAGCCATAGAGGCGCCAGCAGCTCCATGGTCTCTGCGCTACAGGGAGGTGAGCGGGGTCCTCACTGGGGAGGCTGGAGGCCTAGTCTGGGCCGCCATAGATGCCGTGCTCCGTGTAAAGACCCCCTCGTATGACATGTAGCTGCTGCACTGGTTGTGACAAGGGGGCGCATTGTGTAAGCGTATGGAAAGGCTCTGACTGCAAAGGTAGGTGGCGTGAAGGGTTAAAATAACTTACAGGAAGGTGACAGGGATTTGTAGTTGAGGGGTCACATGGTGTAACAGTGACGGGTATTAAGACCCTCCCTAGGTTAGGAGGGCTTTCTCCATACCCCTTCTGTGGTGGCAAGTAACTAGCAGTCAGTTCCCACTCCCCCCAGCACCATGCGGCTGACCGACTGGTGACTCTGCTTCTGGAAGAGACGGCTGCCTTGTGGGAGAGACGGCTGCCTTGTGGAAGAGACGGCTGCCTTGTGGGAGGGACGGCTGCCTTGTGGAAGAGACGGCTGCCTTGTGGAAGAGACGGCTGCCTTGTGGGAGGGACGGCTGCCTTGTGGGAGGGACGGCTGCCTTGTGGGAGGGACGGCTGCCTTGTGGGAGGGACGGCTGCCTTGTGGGAGGGACGGCTGCCTTGTGGGAGGGACGGCTGCCTTGTGGGAGAGACGGCTGCCTTGTGGAAGAGACGGCTGCCTTGTGGGAGAGACGGCTGCCTTGTGGAAGAGACGGCTGCCTTGTGGGAGGGACGGCTGCCTTGTGGGAGGGACGGCTGCCTTGTGGGAGGGACGGCTGCCTTGTGGAAGAGACGGCTGCCTCGTGGAAGAGACGGCTGCCTCGTGGGAGGGACGGCTGCCTCGTGGGAGGGACGGCTGCCTCGTGGGAGGGACGGCTGCCTCGTGGGAGGGACGGCTGCCTCGTGGGAGGGACGGCTGCCTCGTGGGAGGGACGGCTGCCTTGTGGGAGGGACGGCTGCCTTGTGGGAGAGACGGCTGCCTTGTGGAAGAGACGGCTGCCTTGTGGGAGGGACGGCTGCCTTGTGGGAGGGACGGCTGCCTCGTGGGAGGGACGGCTGCCTCGTGGGAGGGACGGCTGCCTCGTGGGAGGGACGGCTGCCTCGTGGAAGAGACGGCTGCCTCGTGGGAGGGACGGCTGCCTCGTGGGAGGGACGGCTGCCTCGTGGGAGGGACGGCTGCCTCGTGGGAGGGACGGCTGCCTCGTGGGAGGGACGGCTGCCTCGTGGGAGGGACGGCTGCCTCGTGGGAGGGACGGCTGCCTCGTGGAAGAGACGGCTGCCTCGTGGAAGAGACGGCTGCCTCGTGGAAGAGACGGCTGCCTCGTGGGAGGGACGGCTGCCTCGTGGGAGGGACGGCTGCCTCGTGGGAGAGACGGCTGCCTCGTGGGAGGGACGGCTGCCTCGTGGGAGGGACGGCTGCCTCGTGGGAGGGACGGCTGCCTTGTGGAAGAGACGGCTGCCTTGTGGGAGAGACGGCTGCCTTGTGGAAGAGACGGCTGCCTTGTGGGAGGGACGGCTGCCTTGTGGAAGAGACGGCTGCCTTGTGGGAGGGACGGCTGCCTTGTGGGAGGGACGGCTGCCTTGTGGGAGGGACGGCTGCCTTGTGGGAGGGACGGCTGCCTTGTGGGAGGGACGGCTGCCTTGTGGGAGGGACGGCTGCCTTGTGGGAGAGACGGCTGCCTTGTGGAAGAGACGGCTGCCTTGTGGGAGGGACGGCTGCCTTGTGGAAGAGACGGCTGCCTCGTGGGAGGGACGTCTGCCTCGTGGGAGGGACGTCTGCCTCGTGGGAGGGACGTCTGCCTCGTGGGAGGGACGGCTGCCTTACATGAGCAGTACTGGCTGCAGCTGCACTCCAGATCAGTGTGGAGCCTGGTGCCTGCACATCTGAGCCCCACTCCCTCCTCAACCACAGCACCAGAGAAGGGATAAAGCCCCCCTTCCCTCCTGTGCTCCCCCTGACACCTTCCAGAGGGAGGCTCCTCTGACAGCCCCCTACACTACCAGCACTGCTGCCTTATCGCAGGCAGCTCCCTCTGCCATTGCTCCACTTCAGCTCCCTGCCATACAACAGTGGCACTACTATGTGATCAGGAAACCTGTATCTTTGTACCATGGTAGCCATTAGATAGAAACAATACTACAAATGTAACGTTTAATAGCTAACAGAACAGGTGATGGCAGCTTTTCTTCCAAATCTGGTCCCTCGTAGCATCTGATTACTCACCCTCCATGCACTTAAAGGGGTTGTCCGCTACTTGGGACAAACCCTTCTTGAACAAAATGTTTTGCCCCAGTAAAATAAAAAAAGCCTATACTCACCTTCCATGCCAGCACCGGTCCCACGGTGTCAGCACTTGTGGTCCCAGGGACTCCCGTGCTGCTGTTGTGACGCCGGTGCCCAATCAGTTCCGGCGTCACTGGCCCCGCCTTCGGACAAATCGAACATGAAGAGGAAGTCCAGGCTGCAGCTGATCTCGGACTTCCTCTTAGAGAGGTTGTCCACTATTATTTAAAATGCCCCCAATGTATTTAAACTGTGCAGAGAAGTTTTTTTTTTCTAATTACCTTGCATGGTCTTTATTGCCTGTGAGCGGCGCTATCGCTGACCCCTCACAGGCATCACGTGACCCCCAGCTGCAACCGGCTCTTGCATCCACAAAAGTCACATCAAGTCGGGCGTGACCTAGTGACGCGCTCACCGCTAATTGATGGGCTGTGAGATTCACCACACACTTCTGTTTGCTAATTTCAAATAGAGTTTATTTTCACAAGGTGCAGGAAATTGTGACTGAAACTAATTTAACGTTTCGACCCACCAGGGTCTTATTCATATAAAGTCGCTGTGAAGAAAAGAAACCATAGTAAAAAACATGTAGAGGTGGAGGCTGTGCGGGATAGTAATGCATGATGTGTGGATGGAGGGATAGTAGGGATGGATCTACATGGGGATGAGTGGAAAGTGGTCCATGAATAAGGGACATGGTGTGTAGGTGTGGGGGATGATAAAAGGGCAAGTTTGATAATGGTGGCTGCAGTGTGGGATAGTAATGTATGATGTGTGAATGGCCTAGCATATATTGGTGGACAGCAGGGATATTGAAGAGAAACATGTAACTAATGTGAATTCATGAGGATGCTGGAGGGGAGGGACAGGACAGGCAGAAGCAGGTAGAACAACTCGCCTGGGGTTTGTGGGATACCCATTTAACATCTCTGGAAGAAAAAGATTGCATCAAGTTAATAGTTTAATTTCAAGGTAGAGGCCTTTAGGAGACAGTTTGAAGAGTGTGTATCCAATATGATTCACGTTGTTGAAGGAGACGAACGTGATTGCCCCCCCCCCGCCGTGGCCTTGGGACCTGTTCGATCACCTGACATCTTAATTTGGATATTGTGCGTTTTGCATTGGAGAAATGGTGGGGTAATGGTAACAAGGTTTTGCCGCAACGTATTGTGGATTTGTGGCTGGCGATCCTGTCCTTTCCATGCTGTGTAGTCTCTCCAACGTACAACAGACCACACGGGCACTTGATGACGTATACCACGAAATTGGAATCACAGGTGTGGTAGCCTCTAATTGGGGATGAGTGACAGTATTAGACTTAATGACATTGGAGCAAGCAGCACAACTAAGGCAAGGGAAAGTGCCACGTCTTGGGAGTATTTAGGAACTTTTGGATTGGTATCCTCTGGGTGCTGCCTGTGTCGGCTCTGATAAGATCATCCTTTATGTTGTGTGGTCTTCTACTGCACATAATTGGTGGGGATTTGAAAGCCTCAATGGTGGGATAAGCCCTATTAAGTAGTGGCCAGTGCTTGCAGATCATTGTGTGTATTTTTGGCATGAAGGGGTGGTACGTGTGGTCAAAAGGGATTTGTTCAGTTTTGTCAGGTGCGGGTAGTGTTGTAGGTCGGGTGAGGGTGCTAAGTTTCTCCTTCTTAAGCAAGTATGGTGGGTAGTGTCTTCCTTTTGAATTTAGTGTAGAAATGTCAACAAATCTTGCTGGGAGGACAGATTTGTCACTAACAATACATGCAATTCTTTGATATTGCGAATGGGGTAAGCTGTTTTTTGGTGGATCTAGAGAGACAGCTGGAGTAGAGTAAGAGACTGTTGCAATCTGTAGGTATAGTGTAAAGGTCCATGGAGAGTTGTCCCTGGTTGTTTTTGAGAACCTGTGTGTCAAGGAATGGTATTGCCTGGTTATTTTTATTGGAGGGAAAATTTGAGTTCTGGTCTTTACGGAATTTATGGTAGCATAGAAGGCAAAGAGGGAGTCATAGTAGCCATGCCAGATACAGAAGTGGTCTTCAATGTATCTATACCAGCAAATTGTTTTGTTAGTTTTGTATTGTTAGTGACAAATCTGTCCTACCGCAAAATTGGATGGCATCTCCACTAAATTCAGAGAAAGACACTACCCACCAGACCTGCTTAAGAAGGAGAAACTTGGGACCCTCACCCCACCTACGACAGTACCCGCACCTGACAAAACTGAACAAATCCCTTTTGTCCACACGTACCACCCCTTCATGCCAAAAATACACACTATGATCTGCAAGCACTGGCCACTACTTAATAGGGCTTATCCCATCATTGAGGCTTTCAAATCCCCACCAATTATGTGCAGTAGAAGACCACACAACATAAAGGATGATCTTATCAGAGCCGACACAGGCAGCACCCAGAGGATACGAATCCAATAGTTCCTAAATACTCCCAAGACGTGGCACTTTCCCTTTCCTCAGTTGTGCTGCCTGCTCCAATGTCATTAAGTCTAATACGGTCACTCATCCCTAATTAGAGGCTACCACATCTGTGATTCCAATTTCTTGGTATACGTCATCAAGTGCCCGTGTGGTTTGTTGTACGTTGGAGAGACTACACAGCATGGAAAGGACAGGATCGCCAGCCACAAATCCACAATACATTGCGGCAAAACCTTGTTACTGACGCGCCCCCTGGGCCATATTCTTTAGGGGGAATATCCGGAGCCGGATCAGATGGGAGTTGTAGTCTTCCGAGTGGCTGTGACCCGGTCCGTGCCCAGGGTGTCAAACTCAGTTGTATGTGGCAGTCCTACAGATGTTATTAAGTTCTTTATTGTCGACTACGCCACCCGTTGTATTGCGGTCACTATGGCCGCCGCTGCAGCAGGGTCCGCTGAGGCTGATGGTGTAGGTGCAGCTTTTGGTGGTATAACCCCCAACGGGTGGGGTATAGCCTCAGGGGGTCAGGTGCAGAGGATGGGGGTTGTGGTGGTGCAGCATAGATGTTAAAGGAAGACAGTCGGGTTGTGCAGTTTAGGGTATTTACTCACTGCTGATGTTCCGGTCACTCCAGCTTCAAGTGACCTCCCGAGCCGTGCTGCGTCCACCAGGTCCTGGATCCAGCCAACCCCCAAGCGAGTCCGGAGCGTGACCCTGAGCTCTCCTTCTGTCCTTTCTCTGGCCGTCCCCACTATTGATCCACCCAGGTCCAGCTCCCTCGGGCCTTCTGTTGGGTGACCCTTGGCCTTGGGTTCCCTGACCCTCCACGTGGTATGCCTTCGTGGTGGATGTGGTGGGTGGCCGTGGCAGACGCTGCCCACGGCCTCCGGTCTCTGGCTGGGGTGTGTTTTTGCCCCCACCAGCTTGGGTTCCGGTACCCTGCTGCCGACTCTTCACCCGTAGCTTGAATTTGGGTTCTCAGAGTCCTCTCTTTGTCCCCTCTCTGGGTCTTTCCTTCTTTCTCCTCTCTCTCTCTCTCTCTCTAGGGCTGCTCTGCTCCTCTTCCTCCTCTGCAAAGACTGACTGACTGACCCTGATCTCTGATGGTGCCCACCTTATATACACCCTCTATGTGTGAGCTCAGGTGACCAGCACCCAATGAGCTCCTATCTTTACCCAGGCTGCTCCCCCTATCTGCCCCTACACTACTTGGGATGTACCACCCCCCTCCCACTCCAGCCAGGAACAGACTCGGTCGTACCTGCACATTTCTAAGTGGGAGTACTGTCGGCCTGTTCCTCGGAAATGGGATGTATGTAGTGCATGCAGCCTACCGAGCTCAGATCCACACTCCATCCTTACCCGGGAGTGGAATATCACACCTCTGGGTTGAGGTGCAATACCCCTGTAGCAGCCGAATCCTCAGGGTGCTACATTACCATTACCCCACCATTTCTCCAATGCAAAACGCACAATATCAAAATTAAGATGTCAGGTGATCGAACAGGTCCCCAGGCCACGGCGGGGGGGGGGGGGGGGGGGGATCACGTTCGTCTCCTTCAACAACGTGAATCATATTGGATACACACTCTTCAAACTGTCTCCTAAAGGCCTCTACCTTGAAATTAAACTATTAACTTGATGCAATCTTTTTCTTCCAGAGATGTTAAATGGGTATCCCACAAACCCCAGGCGAGTTGTTCTACCTGCTTCTGCCTGTCCTGTCCCTCCCCTCCAGCATCCTCATGAATTCACATTAGTTACATGTTTCTCTTCAATATCCCTGCTGTCCACCAATATATGCTAGGCCATTCACACATCATACATTACTATCCCACACTGCAGCCACCATTATCAAACTTGCCCCTTTTATCATCCCCCACACCTACACACCATGTCCCTTATTCATGGACCACTTTCCACTCATCCCCATGTAGATCCATCCCTACTATCCCTCCATCCACACATCATGCATTACTATCCCGCACAGCCTCCACCATTATCACACTTGCCAGTTTATCATCCACCCCCCCCCCCCTAACATCCCCATATCTACACACCATGTCCCTTATTCATATCTTGCGGTCACTGCTGCAGTGTCACTGTGCATGTGGTGACCACAAGATACCTTGACTGCGCTCGTGCCAGGAGCCACAGGTCACAGCGCGTGCGCACTGAAGCTGGTAATTACACAGCCTCAGTGCGCAAGCGCCGGACCAGTGGCCTGACATGTGCAAATGCGCATGAAACCTAGCGCTTGCCAGGAGCAGTATTCATATACATGCGCCAGCACTAACTGAACTCAGCGACCGCCCATGACTGAATCTGAGAATCACACCCCTATGACGGAATACGAGCAGGTAGGACAAAGTATATAAAACGTTAGGAAAGCATTACAATACCACCAATTTTCATGAATACAGCTTGTTGGTGATGCACATTGCATCACTAACAAAGTAATGGGGGCAGTGATGATAGCAACGAGGACGTGACAGGTTCCCTTTAATGCTCACCTTTCGTGTCTCCACTATTTCCTCATAGATTGTAAGCTTGAGAGCAAGACCCTCCCTCCTCTTGGTATCTGAGTTATTTTGTGTTACTCTGTAATGTCTTTATTGTCTGTACACGTCCACTCTAAAATGTAAAGTGCTGTGGAATATGTTGGCGCTATACAAATAATAATAATTTTTATCGATACTACTGAGACCTCATCAGGTAGGATATAACACAATATCTGAAGAGTCACATTTTGATACACAGCAGGACATAAGAATAGTGCAGTAATAAGGCAAGTTACATGAAGCAGAACTATCCATATGGGAAAGGAGATATAGTTGTGGCAGTAAATATTGATCAGTTCATAGTTACATAGGTTGAAAAAAGACCTACGTCCATCAAGTTAAGTTTTTCTCCACCAATTATACATTTTCTATTGCTAAACTATTTCATACGGAGTGTGAAAGTTGTGTTGTCCACTGATTGAGGTCTGGTAAATAGCTGGGGTCTGATGGGCACATTCCTTCATTGATGTAGAATGACAATAATCGATGTGACACATTAATGCCTGGTCTGATCATAGGCTCAGAGCAGAAATAAATGTGACGCTTGTTTTTTTTGCCTTTCTACATCAATTAAAGAATGTGCTCCTCAGACCATGTGGGGGCATCATAACCCCTGGACCAGACCCTCATCAGTTGACCACACAACTTCCATAGTCCTTATGTAAGAAATACACCAAAATTTACTGCACAACAATTTCTCCCTTTTCCCAAACTGATAGTTGTGCTTCCCATCACGTCTGATTTCCCCACTAGTCCTGTGTCCTGCTGTATAAATAGGTGTTATACTTTGCCTTATGAAGACGCTTAGAGGGTGTCCGACCCTGAAATCCAAAGTTGTTCTTTTTTTTTAAACTAATCTGTGCTTTATTGTAATATACAGCACCGCCCTCTGCACATTCATCGGCTGTTAGTATCTGCCCCAGCACTGACCTCTGTCATCACTCCAGTATTGGAAATAACAGCGGTGATCCTGTGTAGTCATCTGTGGAAAGCAGCTCAATCCCTCCACTCCCTCTATATCGCATCCAGATCCACAGTGGTCATAGAGCTTCACATTAGTGATGAGCGCAAGTGCTTGTTACACGAGGGTGCTTGGGTATGCACTGAGTATCGTGGGTGCTCGAGTGACATGTTAAGAGTCCCTGCAGCCGCATGTTTCAGGGCTGTTATGGTATGTGTCCACAATCAGGATATAGCTGCGTTTTGGAAGCGGCGTATTTTCCCTGCTTCCAAAATGCTGCATTCAATCACGCAGGTAAATCCACCAGTGTTGGTTTGAAAAATGTGGATTTAACACATCCAATACATTCTATTGTGAAAAATCCATAACAGAATTTGACATGCTGTGGCTCGTAAACCCTCGCCGCGGGTGAGCTTACGCAGCGTCATATAGAAGCACAGTGAGCATGAGATTTCTATAAATCCTATCCACTGTGCTTGTATCATAAAATGCAGCGTTTTGGAAGCAGTGCAGGTGAGCTACAAAACATGCAGGGATTGCCTGACAAAGACCGGGGTCCCACCAGCATATGGCATCTTATGCAATAGCATCGGATGGGATATGCTGACACTCGGCTCCCGCTCTGCGAGTGTGACCCAAGTGTCAGTGCGTTGTGCTCCGATCCTCTCACACAGAGAGGATTGCAGCACAGCTGCGGAGGGGACGGAGAAAGTAATTTCTTCATATCCTCTGTTGCTGGCGTCTACGGGAATCGTACTGCACTCGGGTGATATCCAAGTACTGTGCGATGTTTCATACGCACCCATAGGCTTATATGGATGTGTCCGATCTGAATCCAGCAAGCAATCGCAGCATGCTGCGTTTTTTTGTTTTCTTTTCAGCCTGATCGCAATCCGATCAGAACTGGGGGAAAAAAAAACGCCACTGAACACACCATCATAGGATTAAATTGGTACGAATGCAATCCGTTTTTTTTAAATTTTTTTTATTGGATTGCATTCGTCGGATTTAATCGCAAGTGAGAGCGAGCCCAAACACGGACAATCCCCACATGTTTTGTCGCTGTCTAACAACTGCGAAACATGCAGCCGTGAAGACTCGAACATGTCACTCAAGCAGCCATGATACTCTGTTCATACCCGAGCACCCTAGGCAAATTCGAGTAACTAGCACTTGCGCTCATCACTACCTCACATGTCTACACATTACCCCTGACATATGAGTACTGTGAAGTGAAAAGTCGAGAGCTGTGTGTGTATATCTACATATACATCTCATAATACACACCTCAGCTGCTGCAGAACCTCATACTACATCTTACACATGAAAGTGTGGCATGATCCATTTTTACCATCTTTGTGTACGCCTGTGCCGTACATGTGACACATACCAGAATAAAATGCATTCAATAAATTACTGATTTTTATGTGTTAAAGGGAACCTGTAACAAGGAAAAGCGCTATTAATCTGTAGATATAGGGTTACTCTGCAGGATCTGTATGTTCACAGCGGTGACTGAGCCGGCGCCGCCCCCGTAACTGAAACCCGAATACTGCGGGGAGGAGTAAAGTTAATTTTCTCCCCGCAGTGTTCGGCTAAGTATGGGCACCAGGCAGGTTAGTAACGCTATTAACTTTCAGATTGACCCCATATCTGCAGATTAATAGCTTTTTTTCTGATGACAGGTTCCCTTTAAAGATGTGCAAAGATAATGATATCTAAATAGATAGATAGTAGCTATCCGGCAGATATGACTTCACAGCCACACAAGATATTATAAAATTGCACCATTTAGTGCCTGGCATGTGGAGTTTATTGTCCAGCTTTGTGTGAACCAAATAAATAGTTTTTTTTCCTATGTGGGGTCCCCCTTATTTTTGATAATCAGCGAAGGTAAAGCAGACAGCTGTGGGTTTATATTATAAGGCTGAGAAGGTCCGTGGTTATTGGCCTCTTCCCAGCTTCAAAATATAAGCCCACAGCCGCCCTAGAATTTGCAAATCACATTAGATGCGCTAATTCTGGTTCTTCGCCTCGGCTCTTATCGATTGCCCTGGTACGGTAGTAATCGGGGTAATGGTTTATTGGTTTGCTGTCAGCTGTGTAATGTCATCAAACCCTGGGGTCAGCAGTGGAGAGGAGTCGATCAAACAACCCCATTACTAGCCCAATAATAAAAAGGAAAAAACACACACAAATACTTTTATTAGAATAAACACTCCCTCTTTCACCACTTTATTTTTTTTTTTTTAAAAAAAGAAAAAAAATCCTACACAGGTCCGACGAAGTTCAGCGAATCCGACAAACAAAGTCTATGGAGCCTCGTTCTGACACTCCATGGACTTTGCCAACAGCCACTTCCGGGTCACTGCACTGCGCGTGACTCGGTGACTCTAGGATGCATAGATAGATGGATACAGTGGCCTGTGAAAGTATTCACCACCTTCCCCCGTGGCTTTTTACCTATTTTGTAACATTATAACTTGTGTTTTAAACATTTTTGTAATCCAATTTGTATGTGATGCATCTGCACTAAATAGTCTTGTGTAAGTTGGTGAAGTGAGAAAAATATAGGCATAAATTAAATTTATGGGATCACATAACTAAAAATTGGCATGTGCATATATATATATTCACCAATTTTGCAATGAATCCCCTAAAAATTTCTGGTGTAAGTAATTACCTTTTATAAGTCAAATGTTTAGTGAAAGGAAGTCCACCTGTGGGAATCCTAAGTGTCACATGGTCTGTCAGTCTATACACCTTTTCTGAAAGGCCACAGAAGCTGCAACACCATTAACCTCTAAAAGACCAAGCCACTTGACTGGGCCTCATTTTTTAAATCTGAACATTATCACTTTGCGGTAATTACTCTGGAACGCTTCAACTGATACCACTGATTCTGAGACTGTTTTTTCGTGACATATTGTTGTGACGATACAGTTTATAATATTGATCAGCCAGACTATTAGATTTGTCAGTCCAAGAGAAATACACTATTGTGTTTATGTTGACTTGTCCATGTGTGTGTATTTCTCTGGCTGGTCAAGAAGGTCATACTGTTTGTATAACACTGATTGTTGTCTCCTTTTTGGTTCTGTGAACAATGATGTCTGTTACTATGCTAATTGCATATTATACTAAGCTAGCTAGTTAATTTACAAGTGCTACCAACTATGTAAATTGATTAGCTCAAAAAATGAGACCTGAGCCCTGTGAGTAATGCCCCCCCCCCTAACCTCTTACCTGTGAATGTGTACTTGAAAGGACAACTAACTATTTTAAGGGACATGTGCCTCTGTAGCAGGGAGATTTGAAACAGAGATTGGAAAGATGCTTTACATGGAGAATCAAAGATCAGACTCTCTCAGACCATCAGCTTGGAAGCATAGCTTTAACCAAAGAGACACAGATTTGGATTCTACATGATTCTGGCCTAAGGGTATATGGCCCTGACTGGAAAGATACAGATCTGCTTTATTGACCATCAGAGAGCCCATGGATATATCTGGGGAGACCAGGTTGGGATGATGAAGTCACCTGGCCCCATGGATATGTTATTTGTGGTTGCCAGGTTAGACCCTCCAGTCACCTGGAACACATGGAGACATGCAGAGAAGCCAGAATGGGAACAGCTAGTCATCTGGACCCATGGAAACTCTCGGAGAGGCCAGGGTGGGACCCTCGGGTCTCCTGGCTTTGTACCTTGATGGACTGCTACCTTCTCTCTTTAGGGGCCCGCCAAAAGCGGGGTGCCACTGGTGGGGGTAGTTGGCCCTGGAAGCCCCGACATCGCAGCTGTTCTATCTCAGGTGGGCCAGCAGAAGTGTGAGACTGTGTACTGTTGTACCATCTTGGTTTTATGCTTGGACTGTTCTACGTATTTGTTTATTTTGTGGTTCAATAAAGTATTGCCCTCGCCCTGTGTTGTCTGAGTAGTGTTACGCCTATGTAAGACCCCGGGTCTTCACAATTGTACTTCATGGTGGTGGTAAAAAATTTTCGATATGACTTGCGATTATTTGTGAAAAACAGATTATTTGCCTTTTAAACCAGAGAGGTATGTCACACAATAGTTAATAAATAACATTTCCCACATGTCTACTTTACATCAGCTCAACTTTTGAAACAACATAATTTTTTTTGTTAGGAATTTAAAAGGGTTAAGCTGATCAGCAACGTCTCATTTTTCCAAAAAATTTACAAAACAATCTTTTTTAGGGACCACATCTCATTTGAAGTGACTTTGGGGGGACCTATATGACCGAAAATACCCAAAAGTGACACCATTCTGAAAACCGTACCCCCTCAAAATCTAAAAAACCACATTCAAGATGTTTATTAACCCTTCAGGTGCTTCAAAGGAATTAATGTAATGTGGAAGGAAAAAATGAACTTTTTACTATTTTTTTTTTTTTTTATCCACAAAAATATTACTTTAGCCCCAATTTTTTTTCACAAGGGCAACAGGAGAAAATGGACCACAAAATTTGTTTTTCAATTTCTCTTGAGTACGCTGAAACCCCATATGTGGGGGGAAAACTACTCTTTGGGCGCATGGCAGGGCTCGACAGGGAAAGAGCACCATTTCAATTTTTGAACACAAAAATGGCTGGAATCAAGAGCAGATGCCATGTTGCGTTTGGAGAGCCAATGATGTGCCTAAACAGTGGAACCCCCCCCCCCCCACACACACACAAGTGACCCCATTTTGGAAAATAGACCCATCAAGGAAGGTATCTAGATGTGTGGTGAGCACCATGAACCCCCAGGTGCTTCACAGAAGTTTATAATGTAGAGCCATGAACAAAAATGTTCTGTTAGCCCCAATTTTTTTTTTTATTTTCAGGGTAACAGGAGAAAATGCACAGTACAATTTTTTTGTGCAATTTATTCTGAATACAGAGATACCCCATATGTGGTTGAGCTTTGCACTATTATAGTTCAGATTTTGCTGGAATGGTTTGAGGTGCCATGTCACATTGGCAGAGCCCCATAAGTGCAGCAGAAATCCCCCCCCCCCCCCCCATGAGTGACATCATTTTACAAACTACACCTCTCAATAAATGTATCTAGGGGTGCCGTGATTATATTGACACCATATGTGCCTCACAGAAATTTATACCATTGGGCAGTGAATTCACAAATTTTTAATTTTTATAAGGGCTAGTAGGAAAAAATGGACCTGAGTACGCCAATACCCTACATGTAATCGGAAACTACTTTTTAGGCACAGTGCATAGCTCAGAATAGAAGGAGTGCCATATTATAGTGCTGATTTTATTGTTATGGTTTGTGGGTGCCATGACCCACTGGGAGAGTCAATGAGGTGCCAGAACAGCAGACCCACCCCCCCATCACCATAAATGACCCCATTTTATAAACTACACTTCCCAATGAATTCCTCCTAAGGGTGCAGTGATTATATTGACACCACAGGTGTGTCATAGAATTTTATACCATTAGGACGTGAAGAAAAAATAATTACATTTTTACCACAAAAAAATTAACCCCAGATTTTACATGGGGAAATGGGTAAAATGCACCACAATATGTCACACAATTCCTACTGAACGTGGAAATACCCCATATGTGGCTGTACAGTACTGCTTAGCCACACATCTGGAGTGATGGAGCGCTAATTGCCTCCTGGTGCAGATTTGTTTGCAGAGTCCTTATACAGAGCCCCTAAGTTCTGGAAGAGCAGAATCCCCCCTGAAGTGACCCCATTTTGGAAATTATACCCCTGCTAAACATGTGGATGCTAAATGTGTTTTCGGCACACTGTGAGGCTCAGAAGGCAGAGGGGCATTTGGATTTGGGATGGAGAATTCACTGGATTTCTTTT
Organism: Phyllobates terribilis; assembly: GCF_046119375.1. NCBI lineage: Eukaryota > Metazoa > Chordata > Amphibia > Anura > Dendrobatidae > Phyllobates > Phyllobates terribilis. The sequence goes on along the minus strand of NW_027362772.1, from coordinate 191,190,920 downwards.
GGGGGGTGAGGAGCCATAGCGCTTTTCCAGAGCCTTTGTACTACCAGTAATGTGGAAGCCCCTGATATTTCTATTAACATGTGACGGACCTGAGTGGGGACTTTCTTTTTTGTGGATTGAGTTGAGGCTTTTGCTGGGAACATTTTACTTAACATTTTGCATCACATTTATCCTACGCTGAGCACGTACAGTACAGACCAAAAGTTTGGACACACCTTCTCATTTAAATATTTTTCTTTATTTTCATGACTATGAAAATTGTACATTCACACTGAAGGCATCAAAACTATGAATTAACACATGTGGAATTATATACTTAACAAAAAAGTGTGAAACAACTGAAAATATGTCTTATATTCTAGGTTCTTCAAAGTAGACACATTTTGCTTTGATGACTGCTTTGCACACTCTTGGCATTCTCTTGATGAACTTCAAGAGGTAGTCACCGGAAATGGTCTTCCAACAATCTTGAAGGAGTTCCCAGAGATGCTTAGCACTTGTTGGCCCTTTTGCCTTCACTCTGCGGTCCAGCTCACCCCAAACCATCTCGATTGGGTTCAGGTCTGGTGACTGTGGAGGCCAGGTCATCTGGCGTAGCACCCCATCACTCTCCTTCTTGGTCAAATAGCTTTTACACAGCCTGGAGGTGTGTTTGGGGTCATTGTCCTGTTGAAAAATAAATGATGGTCCAACTAAACGCAAACCGGATGGAATAGCATGCCGCTGCAAGATGCTGTGGTAGCCATTCTGGTTCAGTATGCCTTCAATTTTGAATAAATCCCCAACAGTGTCACCAGCAAAGCACCCCCACACCACCACACCTCCTCCTCCATGCTTCACGGTGGGAACCAGGCATGTAGAGTCCATCCGTTCACCTTTTCTGCAGCGCACAAAGACACGGTGGTTGGAGCCAAAGATCTCAAATTTGGACTCATCAGACCAAAGCACAGATTTCCACTGGTCTAATGTCCATTCCTTGTGTTCTTTAGCCCAAACAAGTCTCTTCTGCTTGTTGCCTATCCTTAGCAGTGGTTTCCTAGCAGCTATTTACCATGAAAGCCTGCTGCACAAAGTCTCCTCTTAACAGTTGTTGAAGAGATGTGACTGCTGCTAGATCTCTGTGTGTCATTGACCAGGTCTCTAATCTGAGCTGCTGTTAACCTGTGATATCTGAGGTTGGTGACTCGGATAAACTTATCCTCAGAAGCAGAGGTCTTCTTTTCCTGTGGCGGTCCTCATGTGAGCCAGTTTCTTTGTAGCGCTTGATAGTTTTTGCAACTGCACTTGGGGAGACTTTCAAAGTTTTCCCAATTTTTCGCACTGACTGACCTTCATTTCTTAAAGTAATGATGGCCACTCATTTTTCTTTACTTAGAATTTGTATTATGGCAAGAAAAAAGCAGCTATCAGTCTATTCCGTAGGACTATCAGCTGTGTATCCACCAGACTTAAGCACAACACAACTGATGGTCCCAACCCCATTTAGAAGTTAAGAAATCCCACTTATTAAACCTGACAAGGCACACCTGTGAAGTGAAAACCATTTCTGGTGACTACCTCTTGAAGCTCATCAAGAGAATGCCAAGAGTGTGCAAAGCAGTCATCAAAGCAAAAGGTGGCTACTTTGAAGAACCTAGAATATAAGACATATTTTCAGTTGTTTCACACTTTTTTGTTAAGTATATAATTCCACATGTGTTAATTCATAGTTTTGATGCCTTCAGTGTGAATGTACAATTTTCACAGTGATGAAAATACAGAAAAATCTTTAAATGAGAAGGTGTGTCCAAACTTTTGGTCTGTACTGTACTTTGGGGCTTCTATCCAAATCTTCGAGTGATTTCAGATGAGGGATCCATTCACTATAAATAGGCAGCAGAATTACACTGGACTCTGTTTGGTCCTCTGTTCAGCGATTTTTTTTTTTTTTTTTTTTTTTTTTTTTTTTTTTTTTTTTTTTTTTTTTTTTTTTTTTTTTTTTTTTTTTCCCCCCCCCCCCCCACAAAACTGTAGTGGACTGCGCTTTTATGCACGCCTAAAACGATTGACACTGCCAGATCACAGGCCAGACAGCATTCATGGTGTCTCAGTCTGCCTCATTATAGGGAATCTTCCGCCAGGGGTTCCGTCTGAATCACGTATATCAGAGATTTACACGGAAAACCCGTGTAGAGCGCAAGGGTAAGTGTGAGCTGAACCTTACTGCGATCTTTGGGAGGCAGAATGAACAAATCAGTAGTAGGTGAAGAATTGGTTTTACTTTTTACGCCGTTCCTCGCGCTGTATAAGTGATTAGACTACTTTATTCTTCAGTTGGTGCGGTTACAGCTATACCAGATTTATATAGTTTTTTTGTGTTTGGCTGCTATCACACATTAAAAGAGGCATTTTGTTTGCGCATCGCCATATTTGAGAGCTATAATTTTCCTATATTTTTGAATACGGAATCATGTGAGGGCTTGTTTTTATTTGTACCATTATCGGGCACATAACATTTTTGATTGCCTTCTGTTCCGATTTTTTTTGAGAGGCAGAATGAACAAAAGCCAGCAATTCTTTATTTTTTTATTTATTTTTTTTCTTTATGCCTGTTCACTTATGATAAAATTGATAAAATAGCTTTATTCTTTTGGTCAGTACGATTACAGCGATACCACATTTATGTCATTTTTTTTTTTTTATGTTTTGGCGCTTTTACGCAATAAAAACAATTTTATAGACAAAAAATGTTTGCATCACTGTATTGACAGCTATAATTTTTAATTTTTTAATTTTTCCGCTAATGGAGCTGTTTGGTGGCTTTTTTTGCAGGACAAGGTGATGTTTTCAGTGGTACCATTTTTATTTACATTTGTTTTTTTGATCGTGTTTTATTCCATTTTTTTTCCCAGCGGTATGAATGAAAAACCATAGTTTGCCACTTTTTTTTTTTTTATAGCGTTCACTGAAGGGGTTAAGTAGTGTGTCAGTTTTATAGATCGGGTCATTCCAAGTATGTGAACAGTTTAAGTGCATGACCGACATAGAATGTCATGATGTGCTATGTTTGCCATTGGTCGTTTAAGGGGTTAAGCTACAGGCACCACTAACCAAACAACACCATGAAGACAAAAAAGATCTCCAAACAAGTTAGGGACAAAGTTGTTGAGAACTACAAGTCAAAGTTGGGTTATTAATTAATGCATTTGATTTTTTTTCACCCCAAGAACACCATCCCCACAGTGAAATGTGGTGGCAGCAACAAGCTGTGCAGATATTTTTTTTTCAGCAGAGACAGGGAAAATGGTTCGAGTTGAGGGGAAGATAGATGGTGCTAAAGACAAGGATATTCTTGAGTGAAACTTGTTTCAGTCTGTCAGTGATTTGAGACTGGGACGGAGGTTCACCTTCCAAAAAGACAATGACCCAAAGCATACTGCTAAAGCAACATTCGAGTGGTTTAAGGGGAAACGTGTAATCCAATTGAGAATCTGTGGTCCGACTTGAAGATTGCTGTTCACCAGGGAAACCATCTAACTAGCTCATAGAGACTTATCCAAAGCGACTTGCAGCTGTAATTGCCACAAAAGGAGGCTCTACAAAGTACCATAGTTTAGAGGGATGAATAGTTATGAAAAAACAGTGATATTCCAGGTTGTGAGGTAGGAAAACAGGAAAAATGCCAAGGAGGGTGAATACTTTCACAAGCCACTGTAGATGGATATGATATGAGATAGCATGATAGATAATAGAGACATTGATAGAATGATGAATAGACGGGCACATTACTCGCCTATCTGGAAGCATTTTCCTTCCAGGGGATTCAGAAGAGCACTCGGTGTTTGTCACCTTCTTATTTCTGTCTTCCAGTCACATGAGGTTATCACGTGACCCAAAGGTCGAGGCAGGAACTTCAGATTTTCCTGAGATTTGAACAGTGGAGAAATAAACGTTCAGCTGTATTCTCCACTGTTCAGTTCAGCTATCAGCTGAGTCCTTCCCCTGCTGCCTTGCACTGTGTGTGTGTTGCACTTGGAGGCTGGAGCAGGAGGAGGGTCTGACAGACTGGAGGCGTGGCTTCAGTTGTGCCTTTATGACCAGTCTCTGCCAGACAGGGAAAGGGGTGTGAGCAGCCCCTCCAGAATCAGGAGAGAGCTGCTCACATGACTAAGTGTGATATTGACGCATAGGTTCAGAATGCTGACAGGGAATATATTACAACCTGTCAGCATTCTGCAGCCTAAGTACACACACAAATTATAAAGAAAGCCTGGAAAACCCTTTTTAGGAGTAGGGCTGCGTGCCCACTATGCGTTTTTCAAGCGAATTTCCGTAGCGAAAACGCTTAAAAACCGCTTGGTAATACGTGCCCAATGGTCCCCAATAATAATCCGCATGTGCTGTGCACATGCTGCTGAAATTTCCGCTGTGGATTAACATTGCGGAAAAATATGCAGCATGTCCATTAATTTTGCGGACACGCAGCGTAATTGCCGCCATTGACTTGCATTGAATCGCATAATATCCGTGTCAGTACACTTGTACACACGGATATTAAGCGTTTCAATGTGCGGATGGTACCCGGGTTTAGAGAAGAGGAGACTCTCATCTATGGTACCTGTAAAAAAAAAAATAATAATTTAAAATAAAAAATAAAGATTATACTTACCTTCTGATGTCCCCGGCCTCCTCCGTAATGCATCCGGTCTCTGGTTCGGCTTGCGGTGGTGTGAGGACCTGCCATGACGTCATGTGACAGGTCATGCGATCGCTGACGTCTGCGGTCGCGTGACCTGTCACATGACTCAATGACGTCATCGCAGGTCCTTTCACACCACCGCGAGACACCGGGGAAACCAGACGGAGCGGAGAAAATACTGGGGGCCATCGGAAGGTAAGTATAAACGGTATTTTTTATTCTTCTTATTCTTTTTCAACTATTAACTTGGTCACACTATATAAATCAATGCCGGTTGCATGGATTTATATAGTGTGACCAAGTTGTCAAGCACTTTCCAAGTGATGCTAAAATCGCTTGGAAAAACGTTTGATAACCTGCATGCAAAAACGCTTGACAAACGTAGCATTTACGATACATGTGAACACGGTCTAAATTTTAAAGCAAAGTGGACGTGATTCCTTGAAATCTCCACTTTTGTGGTCTGAAGACGCTGCTGAACTGCAGTTTTGGTGCATTTTTTCTTTATAGACTTCTTTTGAAAAAAAAGAATGCCGTTACATTTTTAAGTGCAGAATCAAAGCTTTTCTGTACTATTAAAATAGCATTAAAAACACATCGAATAAGGTGAAAGCGTATAAAAGAAACGCAGCAAACATGAAATAATCAGAGAAGATTGTTACTGCGTCGTGTGGTGCGGACACCTGCAGAAAGAATGCAGCATTTACACTACGTGTGAGCACGGCCTCAGCATTACTGTTTTACTACATTTTCTATGGGTTTATTAGAGAAAAAATACAAATTACGCCTTCTTTTACGCCATTTACCGATCCTCATAATTAATCTGATTGCTGTGTTGTGCGGGTTATTATGATTACAGGGACACTAAATATGTCCATGTTATTTGCTGATTTGTGATGTTCATTATTTAAAAAAAAAAAACACATAATAAAAAAATAAATAATCAAGTGTTTTTATTATTTTTTAGTAATTTTATAGAATGGAAAAAAACGTATTCTCTCTAGAATCCATACATTGTACACAGCAGTGTATTTCTACAGTATAAGCTGCCTGTAGTCAGAGGCTGCACTACAGATCAAGTAAATTAAATTCTGCCAATAACCTCATCAGGGCTTGTCTCAGCAGCTTAAAGCACCTAATCTGTAATGTTTTAAGGTTGGGAGTTCAAGACTAGCAGGAAAAAAAAAATATATTTTTAATACTTTAATAAGAACAAAAAAATGTTTCTTCATCTCAGTATACAGGCACTATAAAAATACAATGTTACATACACAACGTATTTCTATGGATATGTATACTCTGCTTCTGGGTGCATTACCTGCAACCAAGGCCAAGATAACTAAGGGTATGTGCACACGATGCAGAAATGCTCAGGATTTTTTCCTGAGCGTTTCTGCATCTCTCTGGCAGGAAAAAACGCATGCGGATTGTACATGCGGTTTCCTGCCAGGGACATGCGGAAATGAAGCGGTCTTCACTTTCATTTCCGCATGCGGGTTGACAAGCGCTTCCCAAGCGATTTTAGCATCACTTGGAAAGTGCTTGTCAACTTCACACTATATAAATCCATGCAGCCGGCATGGATTTATATAGTGTGTGAATGTCAAAAAATAAAAAATAAATCTATACTTTACCCTCTGATGGCCCCCGGTGTCCTGCTTCATCGGTCCCGGCTGCCGGCAGTGAAGACTTTAGGACCTTCCGACGTCAGCGTCACGTGACCCGTCACATGACTCTGACGTCAGCGAAGGTCCTTCTTCATTCAACCGCGAAGTGCCCGGGAAGCCGGCAGGATGCAGCGCGGGCCGTCAGAAGGTGAGAATATATATATTTTTTATTTTATTCTTTTTTTTTTAATGGTACCTGGGTCTGGATGAGAGTCCTCTCATCCACACCCGGGTACCATCCGCACATTAGACCGCATGAAAAGCGCATCAACATATACAGTGATGCGGATTCCATGCGGTCTAATGCAAGTCAATGGCGGCAAAAGAGCAGCGTTTCGCAAAATTAATTGACATGCTGCGGATTTTTGACCGCAGCGTTTACGCTGCGGAAAAATCCGCATCATGGGCACAGCACATGCGGATTTCCATTGGGGAACATTGCTGCCCTTCTACCATGCGTTTTTCATGCGTTTCCGCTGCGTTTACGCAACTGCAAAAACGCCGCGGAAACGCATGAAAAACGCATCGTGTGAACTCAGCCTTAATTCTCCTATCTGTAGCAGTGTGGGCTGTAGTTCAATGGTAAAGCAACAGCCACAGAGACCGATCACAGGAGGGAGAGGAAGTGAGTATTTAATTTATGCACTTCACAGGGAGAAGTCGGCCCGTCCACCAGGAGGAGGATCTATGGGAGCAATGAAAACGTTGGAGAGGTGAGCATAAATAGAACCTGGGAGAACAGCTGTGACGGGATGCGGGACTGAGCCCTCAAATCGGGACAGTCCCGCCGAATCCGGGACGGTTGGGAGCTATGCATTTCATAGAGGAAAATTTAAAATCCATAAGACCTTTCCATATTTGAGAAGAGCTGAGACTTCAACCTCCTTTGAAGTAGGACTACACATTGAACATGTGTAACTCATTATAGCTAGGAAGAGAGAAACTAGACACGAGGTCAAAATTGTTGGTACCCCTCGTTTAATGAAAGAAAAACCCACAATGGTCACAAAAATAACTTGAATCTGACAAATGTAACAATAAATTAAAAATCTATGAAAATGAACAAATGAAAGTCAGACATTGCTTTTCTGCTTCCACAGAAATTAAAAGCAAATTAAACTCATGAAAAAGGCCTGGACATAAGTGATGGTACCCCTGAAAATAATGTGACAAAAGGGACATGTTAAATCAAGTTGTGTCCACTAATTAGCATCACAGGTGTCTGCAATCTTGTAATCAGTCAGTGGGCCTGTATATAGGGCTACAGATACTCACTGTGCTGTTTGATTACATGGTGTGTATCACACTCAACATGGATCAGACGAAGCAAAGGAAAGAGTTGTCTCAGGAGATTAGAAAGAAAATTATAGACAAGCATGTTAAAGGTAAAGGTTATAAGACCATCTCCAAGCAGCTTGATGTTCCTGTGACTACAGTTGCACATATTCTTCAGAAATTTAAGACCCATGGGACTGTAGCCAATCTCCCCGGACGTGGCCACAGGAGGAAAATTGATGACAAATCAAAGAGACGGATAATACAAATGGTAACAAAAGAGCCCAGGATAACTTCTAAAGAGATGAAAGGTGAACTTCAAGCTCAAGGAACATCCGTGTCAGATCGCACCATCCATCTTTGTTTGTTCCAAAGTGGACTTCATGGGAGACGACCAAGGAGAACACCATTGTTGAAAAAAAATCATAAAAAGCCGGACTGGAATTTACCAAACTACATTTGACAAACCACAAAGCCTCTGGGAGAATGTCCAATGGACAGATAAGACACAAATGTAAGTTTTTGGCAAGGCACATCAGCTCTATGTTCACAGATGGAAAAATGAAGCATATAAAGAAAAGAACACTGTCCTGCTGTGAAACATGGAGGAGGCTCTGTTATGTTCTGGGGCTGCTTTGCTGCATCTGGAACAGGGTGTCTTGAATCTGTGCAGAGTACAATGAAATCTAAAGACTATCAAGGGATTGTAGAGAGAAATGTGCTGCCCAATATCAGAAAGCTTGGTCTCAGTCGCAGGTCATGGGTCTTGCAACAGGATAATGACCCAAAACACACAGCTAAAAACACCCAAGAATAGCTAAGAGGAAAACATTGAACTATTCTGAAGTAGCCTTCTATGAGCACTGACCTAAATCCTATTGAGCATCTATGGAAAGAGCTGAAACATGCCATCTGGAAAAGGCAACCTTCAAGCACGAGACAACTGAAGCAGTTTGCTCATGAGGAGTGGGCCAAAATACCTGTCGAGAGGTGTAGAAGTCTCATTGACCGTTACAGGAATCGTTTGATTGCAGTGATTGCCTCAAAAGGTTGTTCAACAAAATATTAAGTTAAGAGTACCATCATTTCTGTCCAGGTCTATTTCATGAGTGTGTATATATAATATATATATATATTTATTTTTTTAATTATGTGGAAGCAGGGTTGAAAAGCAATGCCTGACTTTCATTTGTTAATTTTCATAGATTTTTAATTTATTACTTTTGTCAGATTCAAGTTATTTCTGTGACCATTGTGGGTTTTTCTTTCATTAAACTAGGGGTACCAACAATTTTGACCACGTGTGTAATTTAAAACAGGGGAAATAGAGAGATGACGCTTCAACCTTTTGATGCTGAGACCTCCTGTAGTGACTAGGTTATTACCACAGAGGTCTATTTTGGGAAACAGCCACCCAGACTGGGATTTGTATATTCAAGAAGCAGAGAAGTGAAAAATCTAACACCTTAAGAGGTAACTCTACCTCTCTTCAAAGAAGCTTTGTAGACTTTTTGTCTCAGACGTCCAAATATGAATATTGGGGTTCGCATGGATCCAATAATTATGGGAGTTATATTTTCAGTGTCGTAGCGAAGTGACGAAAATGACGCATTCACTCACATCACTGTAAGGCCATTATTACCGCTCCAACTTAGTAACTGTCCGATAGATGAGGCTATTCAGGTCATGTTTGATTTCTATGTAAATGTAAAATCGTGATAAGAAATATGACGACAATATCTACCTCCAGAGGTGAAGATATCATGTAAGTTGGAGATCTCCTAAAATTCTGAAGGGCCGAGCACATCTCCCAATCGGCCTCCGACATAAGCTCATCAAAGGGAGGTATGTGGGCGTAAACCAGAGATAATAAGTAGAATTTGGGTTTGGGTCATTGGTTCTTTCTGGAAGTCATTGTTTGCTGTGAGGGTGGTTCATTTTCCTAATCGGAGTGCTTCCCTCCACTAAGCTTTCAGCCATTTCCGTGAAGTCAGGTTTAGTAAATTTCTTTCATTATTCCTTTTTATGTTATGTGTTTGTATATATTGTACTAGCTACTGAACCCGTTCTACACCGGGGTGGCGAGCATTTTTATTGATATATGGTCTCCCATGCTGGTATGTGCTGTCCCCCTCCTGGTATTTGTGCTGCCCCCATCCTATCCTGGTATGCATGGCACCCCTCACCCCCAATCCTGGTATACATGGCACCCCTCACCCCCAATCCTGGCATGCATGGCACCTCTCATCCCAATTCTGGTATGTATGGCCTCCTCATCCCAGAAACCTGGTATGCATGGCACCCCTCAACCCCAATCCTGGTATGCATGGCACCCCTCACCCCCCCCCAATCCTGGTATGCGTGGCACCCCTCACCCACCAATCCTGGAATGTGTGGTCTCCTCACCCCAATCCTGGTATGTGTAGCCCCCGCATGTGCTATGCGCATGTTCCGATCCGACGCCTCACTCCTGCCCCGGTCTCTGGCAAAGAGAGGCACCACGGCAACGCTCCTCCCGGTCAGGTAAGTATGGCACCGGACATCGCGGTATGCGTTATGTCTACGCATACCGCGATCTCCGGCGCCGTACACTCCTCTTACCTGTAACAGCTCCATGCGTTCTGTCTGGAGCCAGACTGCGCGTCGCGCTTGCGCAGTCTATCGAGACTTCAGACAAAAGGACGCATCCCCGGTTATATTAGATTGCTGTGTTCACATTTTGTATCCTCTTTGTAGATTTTTATAAACATTATTAAATATATAAAATTGAATAGCTCTGTTCCTCTTGCCCTGTAAACCGCACCACCTGAAGCCATATTCTTCCTGTAACTGGTGTCCAATCGACCTGTATAAACGATTGGTGATGGCAGCTAGCAGTTCTTTTTGTTATTATGAAGCTGGCAGTGACCGTACAGGTGGTATATATTGTATTATATTCCATGCATTAGAACCAGAGGTGTATACACCATACGCTCACTGTGAGTTCCACAATGACTAGCCTAGCAGTGGAAGCAGCCGCGGCCTCATCCATTACTTAATTTTGTAATTGTCCTGACGATTGGAGGTAGTGGAGTTGCATTTCCTTGACAAACTGGTGGCAGCGGTGAGATCTGGGTGATCTCTCCGGTGTCATCTGTGACAAACTGGTAAAAGCGGTAGGATCTAGGTGACCCCTTCGGCTGTTATCCTTGACAGTATACATGGAAATAAGAAACTTTTACAATATATCTTATCAGAAAAAATCTGCTTCTTTTTTCCTCCAGGACTGATCTGTCATTTTCAAAATTCTCAATTCATGAGTAAAATCTGTGTTCAGTGAAAGCTTTTTCTAATACGGAGATAGTAGTAGACATCTGCTACTGATGAGATTCCATGTAGAGAAGATTGAGGAGGAAGGAGGTGCTAGAAGCAGAGCTTTTCCCTCCTATCTTTATAGAATCTTATCAGTGGCGACTGTCCTCTTCTATCTCTGTAATGGAACATTCTATCTTCACCGACACAGATTTTACCCTGGAATTGAGCAATTTTCTGATCTTTCTAATCTCCAAAGCTTGCTATTTGTCATCACCTGTTCAGTGAAGTTCACAACGCGATCAACCCTTTCTATGCATTGATCAATAAAATGACAGTGTTGTGCCAGTACTTTAGTAATTGCCTATTCGGAGCAATTTTCGAAAAGTCTCTTATAAAAGGCCTTTTCCCCTAACTAACTAGACCTCTATAAGGCTATTTAGATGTAAGATGGTACCAGTACATGCTGAGACTAAAGTAGAAGAAGGTTCCCTGCTGGGCTAAGTACTGCATAATCAGAAACCTAGTCTTGAAGTTTTTAGAAAAAGCCAATCTTTCCAATGCAGGGTTTCCCTATGTCCTTAAAGATGAGGCCTCACGTGGACTAGCCCAAGATGCTGTATACTTGGCTGTTTTCACTGAGTCGGCTCATGTCAAGCCGAACAACGCGTCGAGTTAACAACAGATCCAGAGTCGCACCGCTCTAAGCAGTCTTTCGCCAAGGATCTGCACCTCCACTTCCCTCCGGTTTCTTCTTTGCCTCTCTCCCAACTACTCACCAACTGCCGAAACCCTCGTGCTCTAACAATACAATAAACTGTGATTAACCCTCACAAAATGATGATGTTTGGCTTCCAATGCAACTGAATCACTGCCCACTAAGTCGGAAAAATGCTCTGTTATTGGTTGTGAATACATCGGACAGCAGTAATTTTACTTAAAAGGGAATCTGTCAGCAGATTGTGTTATGTAATCTGTGAGCAGTATGATGTAGGAGGTGAGAAACTGATTCCAATCAGGTGTCACTTACTTGGCTGTGTGTTGCTGTTTCAAAAAAGTCAATGGTTTATCAGGAGATTTACACTACAGGACTAGGTGTCTCATCCATCTTAGTCAATTGCTCCCCTACAACTGATTAGCAACTTTATGTCAATGTACAGTTTACACAAAAAGCTGCCAATCTGTGGTGTAGGCTTGGTTATACAGGGCTCACCGTTCTGAGCACTGTTAGATCTGCAGCAGAGAAAACAGTCATTGTATCAAAATGACAGCCAGCAGATCATCAAGTGACACATCGCTGGAATCATGGTCTCAGCCCTTACATCACGCTGCTTGCATATTACATAGCAAAAACCTAGTGAGAGATTCTCTTTAAATATGGTTTCACCTGATGGTAAACCAGATATTTTATAGGGATTTGTTTGAGAACAAAAAGACACACATCTTTTTGGTGACATATATTGAGTTGTTTTGGTGTACCTCTACCAGAATAATAAAATGAAAGATCCTTTACTTCTCTGTCCTTTTTTGGGCATTGAGCTAGATACGGTCCAGATGTTTTATCGCCTTCCCCAAGACGAGTTCTTCTGTCTGAGGAATATATTAGAAGGTTGTTTCAGTGGGAAAAAGGTAACACTACCATCTGTAGTACCTGCTGGTCTTTGCCTATTGAGTCATGCCAATGTGCCTTTATTTCTCAAGATAGTTGTACCTCACGAAGGTCCCCTACAAATAATACATATAACAAAAACCTTAAAAATCGAGATCATGGTGTTATCACTTCTTAAGAAAATATAATGTTATATCGTGTTTTTGGTGTTGGAATAGCGCTATAAATGGATGCCACTGGTTTCCCTTTCCTTGGAACTCATTGGTGTCTGGTAGCCTGGGTGGAAGTATAACAGGACAGTGGTTTATGAAAATAATTTTGTTCTCGTCTACTATTTCAACCATTCATCTTCATAATCACCTCTGGTCGTATACCTCTTCAGCAATTAGTGTTATGCTGCCTGTGAATTAAATCATATTGCTGACTTGTTATCCCGATCTGAATTCCAGAATTTTTCAGAAGCTGGTGGCAATGGTTGACAAAGAAGGTTACTCCTGTCCAAACTAGCTCTAGTAAATTATCACCGAGATCTGATGCCACTGCTGAAAGGGCCTGTAGCGCCTTCAACTTAAGCCTCCAATGGAAAGGCATGGAATGAATGAATTCAATGTGTGGGTGATTCAGTGGCCATTAACTGCTCAAAGAAGGTTCTCTTGGTCACGCTGGATTATTTTCTATCCTTGCATAGGATAAGTGCGCCAGCAACAGTAGCTCAGAATGGAATGTTGGGCCCTTTCATTTCACGACCAGTTAAGTTTTGATGGCAGGAACGTATCGCCAAACATTTCTTTATCTGACAGGCCCTGTCAAAATGGAGAAAAGAACAAGTCCGGTCGAATACAAATGCCCAGTAACTATGGAATTTCTCTTGTGCATAATATCTGCTTTAGGGTGCGCTCACACTAGCGTATAAAAAATTCAGGAGAATGGAAGAATTTTTTTTTCTCACTTGTCATCCGTTGCTGTTCATATGCAATCATTTTTTTTTTAACTCTGCATCTATTAATCTTTTACAGGACCATTCACAGTTAGGAATGTTACTGAATTGTAATGTATCCATAAAAACTGGATGCTACTCTGATGGTCCATATAGCATGTGATTTTCCTTCTTGCACCGTACTGATTTCTGATCAGTGAAATCGCAGGTTTTTTTGTTTGTTTTTTTTTCCCCTCGGAATGCACTCATCCGATTTATAACTTGGTGTGATTGAGCCCTTTCATTCAGCATGTTCCACATGTTATGAAGTTACCTTGCTCAGCACAGCCATCTCCTTAGCCTTTTTGCCTTACTCAGTAGGAAAAATAGTTCCACCAGCTTGTTGCCACCCAGGAAAATTGAAACAGACCAGTTAGGCAACAGGACATGAGTGGCATTAAAAGCAGTCCCAGACAGGATTTACCCCTTTTCTCAGTTACGCAATTTATGCGAAAATGCACTCCATCCAGTTATTATTTGCACCTTGACGATGGCCAACCCTTAACTTGATTTCTGTTTTGCATCAATTTTCAAATAAATGCCTTGCTGATATTGGGCTTCCAACTGCTAATTATGACACACACAATCCTTTTAGACAAGGCAGTCAGAGCTGGGCACTCATAAGAGCAGATGATGTGCATAAGGTGTTGGAGGACCCAATGCTTTGCGACATATGTGAGGCCATTTTTAACTGAATAATTTTTCTTTCCTAGAGAGACTAGTAGTTTGGGTTTTACACTCACATGTTTCGGGCTGAGCAGTGTGCAAACTGACATGCAGGAGGGCAAAGCCTGTGCTTCACGATGGTAGACATCGCTGGGAGGGGATTCGGAGGGCTAAAATAGTCGCAGGTTCTACTTGATGTGGTCCGCATTACTAGGGGTATACCAATATTGGTGGTGTTGGTGCTCCATGTTGGGGGAAAATACCTTTTGCTTTATACTAATAGGTGAGCTTTTTTGTCATTTATTTTTTTATGTTACGCTGCCTTTCCCATGACCCTCGCGTTCTCAAAATTTTGGGTGACAGTCATTACTGGTCGGTGACACTTCTAGACCCACGCTACCAAGGAGAGCTTTATATCTCTTATTCCTGAGGCGGACAGGTCTACAAAAATGGGGCAGTACCAGAAGGCCCTTGTTGCCGAACTATTAAAAAAATTCCCATCTGAAAAACGCTGGCGGCAGAGGGCACACTTCGTTGGACAATCAAGGACTACAGGCGAGAGAGACACAACTCCAATCCAGCAGAGGCAGGGGAACACTGTCACAGTTCTGGAATTGTTTTCTCAGCCCCTCCCATCGCTCAGGCCCTGAAGCGCGGGCTACTCTCACAAGGAGTGCAAATTTTGGAAAGATGCTGAGGGAGTACCTTGCCAACCGTAACAACGTCCTCCGCGATTCCTCTGTGCCTTATAATTATTGGGTATCCAAGGTGGATACGTGGAATGAACTGGCTCTCTATGCCTTGGAGGACCTGGCCTGCCCTGCAGCTAGCGTTTTATCAGAGCGGGTTTTTAGTTCCGCTGGTGGAATTATATTGAACTGAAAATGCAGACAGGCTGACTCTTATAAAAATGAACAAGGGCTGGATTGGGCTAGACTTCTCAACACCACCAAATGATAGCGTAACAAACTCAAATCCAGTGTCTTTTTTTGGGAGGTGTATTCCCATGCACCTTATCACACCCACACATGGGTATATGCTTCCTGATTTTGGCTATTTGCTCTTGTCATCTTCATTCTCCTCACCCTCATCCTCCACCACCATATCACCAGGGTGATCGTGGTCCGTGATGCCACACCCACATAATTTTTTTTTATAGGGTGTTTATGATGCCCGTATAAAAAAATAAATAAATTATACAGTATGTTCATGTATACCCCCCCAGTCGTAAATGTTTGTCAGCCCATACACTTAGTGCATGGGCATTACAAGTATAGGAGACCCGCTCTTTTCTAATGGCAACATTTATTTGAGGCCTTCTAAGTCTCTTCCAAGGGGCATTGGAGTGCCTCCTAATTTTTGGCAGCCCTTGCAGTCACAGCCCGCTCCTTTTGTAATGGGAACATTTTTTTTACTGAGACCCTTCTCTATGTCTCTTCAAATGGGTATTGGGTTGCGTAGAATTTTGGTGCATCCCTTGCAGTCACTGCATACGCAATAACAGTATAGGAGACCCACTTGTTAAACTCTATGGCTGCTTTTTTACTGAGGTGGAAACCCACGCAAACACGGGGAGAACATACAAAATCCTTGCAGATGTTGTCCTTGCTGGGATTTGAACCCAGGATCCCAGCGCTGCAAGGCTTCAGTGCTAACCACTGATCCAATGTGCTGCCGGTCACCCTGTGATATCTAACAGGCTGGAGAAACTTGCACCTACTGCCATTATATCTTCAGCTCCTTTGGGAGAAACTAATGTATTTGGGCAGCCACTCAGTCTACCAAATAAAATTCCTGAGAAGGAAATTGGGGATGGCTTTGCTACTGATACTGGGGGCTGTGCTAATACCATGGCGTCGTACCAGAGTTTACTGGAAATATTCCAGGCTGATAGGAGGCAAGCAGATTCCCACAGAAAAATACCAGCAGTAATGTTCAGGGAGGGACTCACGCTTGTAGAAGGCGGAGATAATACCGGGAGAAATAGTGCGGCTGGGGACAGAGTATGGACACCCGGCCGCCGCCGCTATGAGGTTGTGGACAGCTTCCACCTCCACGAGCCTAAAAGGCCACATTTCAAGTGCAAGCCGCTGCCCAGAAATCTGACCGTTTAGTATTGCGGCCTGTCAGTGGGTGGGTGGCTGGCTGCATACTTGCTCTTGCATTCCAAGTAACAGAAAATTAAGCAGATGGTGGCCTCTATCATCATCATGGCCTCACCTCTGCACTATGAACTCTCCTGAAAGATAGGCCAGGGCCCACCGGAGGAGTCTCCGGTTCTCTGGTGAGCCTGTTCAATCCTGCCGAGAAGCAGCCCTGGCTAAGAAAAATGTGTGGGAAGGTTCCCGGACACTCTATGGCTGCTTTTTTAATGGAGATTGGACGTGCTTATGCATGTTATTTTTCAAACCGCATTACAGATCAGGCCATTGCCCAACTCTGTAGTCATGAAATTAAAGGCGCAAAGAAAGATGTTTGTGTGTCAAAGCACCACCGACAAGTGCGAGCTGATGTTGGACGGGCTACCATTGCTTCTGCAACAAGCATTAGAGGACTTCCTGGGAGAAATGACACCCAGAGTAGATACGGTTTCCCTCTATGCCAGTCCTTTCACCAAACTAAAGAATATGGCTGTGGTGAAATACAACTCTCAGCAAAAAAAGCTGTGGACTAGCTCCGTACCGTCCCTGGCCACATTGACCTGACCACGTGTTTGTGGTTAGGCGGTCCTTCCCAGTAAGTACACTTGAGAGGGCACGGGTAATGTTGTGTGGAAGGCAGAGACGATACTGTGAGAAATAGTGGCGGCTGGGGACCGAGTATGGACACCCTGCTGCCGCCGGCATGAGGTTGTGAAAAGCTTCCGCCTCCACGAGCCTAAAAGGCTGGAGGGGAATAAGTGAGAGTGCACTTAAATTTGTTTATGAGCAGAATTACAATTCTTGGGGCTTATCTTTCACAGCAACCATCTCAGAAACTGCCCTCCAATTTTTTTACTTAATCGTACAGTTTGACACCATGGGAAGATTGTTCACATCAACCTTTTTTGGATGTAAACAGCTATTTGAGGTTCGATAGCGGACATCTTCCAAAATGGATCACTAATGTCCCCTACGGCTAATATTGGAGGGTTTGAAAAAACTTCTCTAGAGATTCCAAATTCTTAGTGGAATCAAAAATATTGAGGAAACGGTTCATACAAAAAGGTTACCCGAAAAGACTGCTAAATGATATATTTCCTTACTCAGGATACTTGTATTGACAAAATAGAATCATCTGCTGACAAAAGCTAGGCGGTCTCTGAATTGACTAAATGGAGTATGGTCACCAGGTTCAGTCAATCCTGAGTTACCGTTCAGAACCTTTTAAACAAATTTTGGTTTATCCTGAAAGGGGATCCAATTTTAGGGCAATACATACCCAATAGACCAAGAATCATTTACAGAAAGAATAAAAACCTGTGAAGTTTAATTGCACCAAGTAATACATCTTTGAAGTCAAAAATTCAGAAATCATATGATAGCTCCCGTTTGGGCTGTTACTTCTGTAATACGCCAAAATGTTTGATTCAAAATGGTGTTCAAAAAATTTTTTCATCACGAACTACAGGCGAAATTTTTTTTTATTAGACATGACGTGAATTGCCAATCAACACATGTAACTTACTTACTGGAATGTACGTGTGGCCTCCAATATGTGGGTCGCACGATACAAACCATGCATGCACGCCTTAATAAACATAGACCTAATATACGAATAGGGTATCTAAGCACTTTAGTATTGTCCATCAAAAAGATCCAAAATTCATGAGGCTCACCATCATTGATCATGTGATAGATACTGTTCCAGATCGGTTGGTCAGTTTAATTGCGAGAGTTTCTGGATTTTTAAACTGGGCACACTAGCCCCCGAAGGTTTATATTTGGCCATTGAGAATGTGGTTGGCTATTAATGGTCATTTTTAAGCTTGTGGGTGATCTCACCCCCTTCCCTCTTTTATTATTATTTATTATTATTATTATTTTTATCATGTCATACTTCATTATTACATTATTTTAATATTTTTTATCTTTTACACTGTGATTAGTAATACTTTTCATTAACATGGATTATTATATTTCATTGTTTTTATGTTTTATATTCCCTTGCTCTGAGAATTTGTGTGCTAGTTGTTTATGCATATATATGAATTGTGCTTATACACTGGCACACGAAGGGTGTTGAGCTCATGATTAGCCAATCATTTTGTTAACCAATTAATGTCATGCCTTCCTTATGTTTCCCCCTGTACCACCTGATGAAGATAGTATTGCTATCAAAACGCATTGTGGAGAGGGCTAATAAGGTTTTTTTTTTTTTTTCAGCCCTAATTATTGTCCCCCCGGTGATCATTATCCTAGTGCTCCACAGACCGCTTTCCACTTTGTGCATCTATTTCTATTCCCTCATCCTGAGAGTAGGCGGAAGGAGCAGCTTTTTGAGCTGATCATACTCCCACAATTCCAATCCAACTGAGGACCTGTGGCACTGGAGCCACTACCTTTAACCTAGAGGACCTGCGGTGACGCACCATCAGCTTCCAGTCACGTGGTCCGTGACCGGAATGCGGAAGCGCCAGTGACAGACGGCGGTCTGCAGCACGCTGAGCGAGCACCAGTCCTTCCAGCCACAAGGCATTCACTGGGGTTGTGCAGGGGTGCACAAACCCTTTAGGTGAGTGGCCAATTTGGCCCCCCATATCTAATAACCTAATCATCT
This sequence comes from Phyllobates terribilis, assembly GCF_046119375.1. Classification (NCBI taxonomy): domain Eukaryota; kingdom Metazoa; phylum Chordata; class Amphibia; order Anura; family Dendrobatidae; genus Phyllobates; species Phyllobates terribilis. The sequence goes on along the minus strand of NW_027362772.1, from coordinate 191,172,000 downwards.
GGTTCTACACATAGTGCGCTCTTTCTCTCCTTTTTATTTCATACATTTCAAGTGAAAGCGGCTTTAGAGGACTTCCTGGGAGAATTGACAGCTGGATTAAATATGGATTCCCAAGTCCTTTCACCAAGCCAAAGAATATGGCTGTGGTGAAATACAACTCTCAGCGAAAAAAGCTGTGGACTGGCTTTGTACCGTCCCTGGCCACATTCACTTGACCAAGTGTTTGGTTAGGCGGTCCTTCCCAGTAAGTGCACTGGTGAGGGCACGGGTAATGTTGTGGGACCCGTGCTTGTGGAAGGCGGAGACTATATCGGGAGAAATAGTGGCGGCTGGGGACCGAGTATGGACACCCGGTCGCCGCCGGCATGAGGTTGTGACAAGCTTCTGCCTCCACAAGCCTAAAAGGCCACATTTCAAGTGCAAGCAGCTGTCAAAAATTTGGCAGTATAGTATTGCAGCTGGTGGGTGGGTGGATGGGTGGCTGGCTGCATACTTTTGTTTGCATTCCAAGGAATGGGGTAGGGACAACTGAACGCTAAACTGGGACAAGGACGTGGACTGTGATTGTTGCAAGTCTGCAACGACCGGTGCATGGCGGGAGGCATCTTCGCATGCGCCAAAGATCACTTATGATGGGCACACTTTTAGGCTGTGACCTGGGAGTCAGAGATGCTTCCAGGGGTCTTCCCCATGCTGCTCAGCACTGCATGTAGTAAAGGTCGCCTGATGGCCCTATAAAAATAGGCTTTGAGTCCCTCCTACTTAAATGAAACAGGAAGTGTCTGATGATGTGTCACGCACCACATGGCCAGATAACGTTGTAAAATGTTAAAATGAGATTTCCCAGTGCATGCATTTGTCTTGGTTGAAAGCAATGCAAAAGTGCAAAAACGCATCAAAAACGGTAAGTGTGAACATAGCCCAAGGTGTGGAGTAGTATTTTTGGTTATTTATTTTGGTCATTACCCTGGAAAGGCTGTTCCTTAACATATTTCCCAGGAAAATCCATTTTGGTTTCGTTTTGTATGTTTTATTGTGAGTCCGTAAAAGTGGCCTAATACCTCTAACAACATTGTTGACATCAGTAACCTGGGAGTCAGAAATGCTTCCAGGGGTCTTTTTCCCGATGCTGTCCCCATGTTATTTGAGCACTGTTCCCATTGATTTGGGCAATTTTTAGGCCCTCTACAGACAGCTGGGGGGAGCTGCTTGAAAAATGCTTGAGTTTCCCATAGACTTACATTGGGCTTGTTGCTCGGGTCGAGCACCCGAGTATTCCAATGTGCTCGACCCGAGCAACGAGTACCCGAGCATTTTAGTGCTCGCCCATCACTAGTCAGTACCTGTTTCCTAGGCCCAAAATCTGGCAATAGGATACAACTCATATGGCAGACGTGATAACCTATAGAGCCTTGTAAATATAATGGATATATGAGCTAGGTATGAATTAATATTACCCCTAAAGTGATGTCAAATAGTATTCAATAATAAACAGAGGTGGAATTCACATGTACAGATAATACATGAATAATGCAGTATCAAAAGACTATAAAAGAGGCAACTAGTGACACTGTGCAATAAAGTGCCATTTGCATAGTCACCCAGGTAAATTGGCTTATAGGAAAATTATCATATGGGAATGAGAACACCCAAAGGTGACCCCTGAGGAAGCCACCTCCTGTGGCAATATGCATGGGCTCCTCCTTCCCATTTAATGCTTTTCCTATGAGCCAATTTACCTGCTTGACTATGCACATGGTACTTAACTCTTTTATATTCTTTTGATACTGCATTATTCATGTATTATCTGTATATGTGCATTCCAACTCTTCATTATTGAATACTACTAGCTATCACATTAGGGGTAATGCCCATTCATACCTAGCTCATTTATCCATTATATTCTCATGGCTTTGCTGGTCATGTCACTCATGTATGGGTTTTATCCCTGTGCCATATTTTGGCCTAGTAAACAGGTTCTGGAGCAATGTATGAATTCCTAACTGTTTTTATTTGTCTTGTTTAGGTTTTTGTGTTTTGTTTTTTAATAAAGATTTATATTGTTAAAATGTAGGCAGCTCAAACGATCTTTTGTACGTCTTTCCATTTTTGTGACTTTCTTATTATTGCTTGCCCTCTGTATATTTAGAAATGTTGCTACACAATGTACTATTTGTACCAGTGTCTTTACTTTTTTCTTTAGTGGCCAGCTAAGAGGATCAACGTTCCCATATTATGCTAATTGTTTGCTTTATATAAAATTATCAAGCAGAAGAAATCAAAGCAATACTAACAAACTGGATATGGTTAAATTTTGGTTTTTTTTTATTAAAAGATAAAGACTTTGCTTACTAACAGTATGTTGTTGTTGTACTTTAGGTTCCCCATCGTCTATTTTCCGATTTACAATGCTGAATGAATCCTGAAGTTTGAAAAATGGCAGAAAATGGCTTCAAAATGATGAATAATCAAAAACCCATATTTGTTTCAAAAATCCTTCAAGATAACCAATGCAAGTACACACCTACAGAAAGACTTCTTAAGAATCCAAGTAATATTGCACTAAGTGAAGACTCTGTTAAGGTGGAAGATGATATAGGTGTTAATGGAATAGTAAACTGTGCAAATGTATTCAAATCCACTGAACAAGATGAAGTGGTAAAATCTTGTATACAACAAAGAAAACCAAACATCTATAAGTCCTCAGTAGACCAATGCGCTGACATGATGCTCCATTCCATGGACTATAAAAGAAATGTAGCACTTCAGCCATCTGGTATGGAGTGCCAGAATGTGACCAAGTTGCCCTCTGAGGTAGAAAATAAAAGACTGCCTAATTTGGTTGGTGAAGTTGGCCATACTTTTATTCCACGTAGACCAGAAAGAAGCTCAATACATTATAGACAAGATGGGATGTTCAATTACAATAAAGTAAGAAATCTAGTTTCAAATCATTGCAGCAACACTAAAAGTGTGAGACCAAATGATTTTCTGAAAAAAGAAGCCTTTTTCCAAGGTATAGAAGATATTTGCTCTCAGGATACTCGTGTTCATCATGGAATTTCAATTAATAATTCCACAAAGAGAGCTATATTACACAAAAAAGCTCAACATCACAGTGATGCAATTGACCCATGTAAAAGAATAAAGATTAGTGATGTTAGAACTACAGCACACAAAGTATACCAGAAAATGTTCGATCATCAAGTGACATGCAGGCAAATGCCTCCTGAAAGTGATGCGCTGGCTTACCCAGATTTCACTAGTTCTGTAAAATGTAAGACTGCAAGAAATGGCATGCAGAAAAATAGATTTAGACATTCATCACCCGATGAAATGAAAGAAGGGCTAGCAAATTTTAAAGCAAAAGACACAACTGAAGGAGGCTCTACACGGAGGAGATTTTTGCTTATTGACAATCAAGGACTGCCATACACTGTGGTTGTAGAGGAACCCATATCTATTGGCTTAAGCAATTCAACTAGTACATCATGGTCCAATAGGCCACTTGCTGGGCTCGCAAAATCGTCCTCCCCACGAAAAGTATATAAGTGTCCAGTGTGTTTTAGAATATTTGAGTATCTTTCCTATCTCCAGAGGCACAGCATTGCTCATTCTCAACAAAAACCTCATGTCTGCAAGGTCTGTGGTAAAGCCTTTAAAAGAACATCACATCTTACACGCCATAAATACACTCATTTTGGTGGAAAACCTTGTCAATGTCAAATATGTGAACGCAGATTTCGAGATGTTGGTGAGCTTACACGTCATCAGCAGACCCATACTGGAGAAAAAAACACTAATATGAAGCTTGCAATCAGTTTTCCAGAAGTGAACACTATATAGTACAACATATTTTTTTCTTTAAAGCCTTCCGCATAACATCAGTGGTGTAGTAAAAAGCCTAATGGCAACTGAAGTGGGAGTCACTCATTTGAGATAATCAATTAGCCAGAGTTGGAAATGGCTGCAAAGCAATCTCTCTCAAGAACCAGGCAGGTCTGAATAACAGACTGCCCACTCATTTCAAGGGGCCATATATTGTAGAACAGAAGGGCAATCAAATGCTTGATAGAGGTTCTGGACATTTTGCTCTTTTTGTTAAAAACAGAAAAACAGACCTAAATTAATAATTATAAATAAAAGTGGGCACCTGTTGTCAAACCTCCATCTAGCACTTTACACTCATGGTCACCTTTGGATCAAAGTCTAACTTTTATTGAAATAAAAAAAAAACTGTCTAAGGTTATGCGCGCACGATCAGGATTTGCTTGCAGAAATTTCTGCAGCGTTTCTGCAAGGTTCTGCACCTTTTGACAGCAAAAAACATTGCAGAAATTCTGCGTTTTTGATGTGTTCCTTTTGCATTTTCATTTGTTTTTTTTGTGCATTTTTGCCTGCAGATTTGCTATGCGTTTTTTTCCAATGCATTGTATAGGAAAAAACACATGCAAAAATGCACAAAGAATGGACATGCTGCTTCTTTTTCCGCACATGAAATTCTGTGAGGAAAAATCCTGATCATGTGCACAGATCTTGCAAAATCTCATAGGAAATGCTGGGATAAAGTTTGCAATGGTTTTTTGGGGCCAAATCCGCCCAGATTTACTGCATCAAAAACGCACAAAAAACGCACCGTGTGCACATAGCCTGAAAGTCTTACCCAAGCATAGGGTAAACCCACTGTAGATTTTCATGCATAAAATTAACTGTCTATTACAGAAGTGCTATGAAAGAGATTTCAAGATCTCATTTGCATGCTGTTGGGAAAATCGATAATAGAACTTGACCAGTTCTACTAATTTAATATCATTTACTGTCACTTTATGCTGTGGATTTTACTGCATTTATTCCGCTGTGGAAATTGAGAAGTAAATGCTCTGTGGAAAAGTTTCCTCAACCTACGCATTACTATCACTTATTTTTTACGAAGACCGTTCTCAAATTCTGCAAAATTTAGTGAACAACTGAAATTCTAATGACAGTAGAGGTCATACTGAAAAGATTACCATCAGCTGTTACTAGAACAAGTTGAATATGCCAATGATCTTTGATGTATGTCGAGCTTGAGACCCACAACACCTACAATTTATGTTTTAAAGAGAACCTGTCAGCTGATATATGCTGCCCAACCGTGGGCAGCATGTATCAGCCACTGGATGTAGTATCCCAGCCATGTGTGTGTATATATAGGTGCATCTCACAAAATTAGAATATCATCAAAAAGTTAATTTATTTCAGTTCTTCATATATTATATAGCGCTATTACAGAGTGATCTATTTCAAGTGTTTATTTCTGTTAATGTTGATGATTATAGCTTACAGTCAATGAAAACACAAAAGTCATTATCTCAGTAAATTAGAATACTTTATAACAGCTTGAAAAATGTTTTTAAAATCCGAAATGTTGGCCTACTGAAATGTATGTTCAGTAAATGCACTCAATACTTGGTGGGAACTCCTTTTGCATCAATTACTGCATCAATGCGGCGTGGCATGGAGGCGATCAGCCTGTGGCAGTGCTGAGGTGTTATGGAAGCCCAGGTTGCTTTGATAGCAGCCTTCAGCTCGTCTGCATTGTTGGGTCTGGTGTCTCTCCTCTTCCTCTTGACAATACCCCATAGATTCTCTATGGGGTTAAGGTCAGGTGAGTTTGCTGGCCAATCAAGCACAGTGATACTGTTGTTTTTAAACCAGGTATAGGTACTTTTGGCAGTGTGGACAGGTGCCAAAAATTTCCATCTCCAAAAAGCTTGTCGGCAGAGAGAAGCATGAAGTGCTCTAAAATTTCCTGGCAGACGGCTGCGCTGACTTTTGGTCTTGAGAAAACACAGTGGACCTAAACCAGCAGATGACATGGCTCCCCAAACCATCACTGATTGTGAAAACTTCACACTAGACCTCAAGCAGCTTGGATTGTGTGCCTCTCCACTCTTCCTCCAGACTCTGGGACCTTGATTTCCAAATTAAAATTGGAACTCTGGGACCTTGTGGAGTTTGTCAATGACTGCCTTCTGGACCGCTGTCAAGTCAGCAGTTTTTCCCATGGCTGTGGAGCTTACTGAAACAGACTAAGGGACCTTTTTAAATGCTTAGGAAGCCTCTGCAGGTCTTTTTTGTTAATTATTTTAATTTACTGAGATAATGACTTTTGTGTTTTCATTGGCTGTAAGCCATAATCATCAACAGTAACAGAAATAAACACTTGAAATAGATCACTTTGTTTGTAATGACTCCATATAATATATGAGTTTCACTTTTTGTATTGAAGAACTGAAATAAATGAACTTTTTGGTGATATTCTAATTTTGTGAGATGCACCTGTATGTTTGTGTCTGAAAATCTGTGACTTTCCAGAGAAACACACTTTTAATAGCAAGTGAAAGAATACCTGCGCTACTTATATTGCAGGAGGAACACACAACCCATAATTTAGGCACATATCTGCAAATATGGTTATGGTGGTGCAATGCTTTGGAAAATAGAAAATAGCATAACAATGGAGAAAAAAAGGAAAGCAGCACTCACCGTACCATTAAAAGAAATAATCCTTTATTTCATATCCATATAAAAATAATTCCCTGCACGCCATAATTTTTATATTGATATGAAAAAGGATTATTTCTTTTACTGTAATGGTACGGTGAGTGCAGCTTTTCGTTAATACACTTTTAATAGCAGCTGGGGACCAAGCCGCACTGTGCACTAGTCGTACAGGTGGGTGACTTCTCCCTGCCTGCTGACAGTGACTGGCAAGCCTCTTCCTATACACGCATGCAGCCAGAGGCTTGTCAGTCACTGTCAGTGGGCGGGGCGATGCCGCTTGGGACCCTGCTGAACGACTAGTGTACAGTGCGGCTCGGTCCCCGGCAGCCTTTCAGATACAAACATACATGGCTGAGATACTACAGCCAGTGGCTGATTCATGCTGCCCACGGTTTGGGCAGCATATATCAGCTGACAAAAAAAATCACAGCATCCACTACTTTAGTCCATTTTATGGACCGGAATAATGAATTAAGTGTAAAACTAGCTCCTCCAGCCATCTAGAATGAACACGGGGTTCACACAAATCCAATTCGGTCTGCAATTTGCTGTCGTGATGGGTCTGATTTTCAATATAGCCGTCTAAACCTGGCCTTAAAGCGAACCTGTCACCAGGTCTGGCCAATATGAGGTAAGGTCACGATCTTTCAGGCCTGATACACAGCATTCTATAACGATGTATATCTGCCCTCAACCCGACCTGAAAGAGAGCTTTTATTATACTCACCTGGGGGGCGGTCCAGTCCAAGGGGCTATATTCACATATCCTTCTGACATCTCCGTGTGCTGGCCTATTTTTTTTCTATTCACACATCAATTGAAATCATGGACCCGAGATCCGTGTGACTTTGAGCCGATCCTATTCTGATCAGATTTGCAGATCAGACTCCGCCATTCAAGTCTTTGGGGATCTATGAGACATATACAAATCAGAAGGCTTCCAATTTACTTCCATTTTGCTTCAGTCTCACAGATCTGTTGCATAGTGATAAACTTGAATAAAATCACGTGGCCTTCCAAGTACTTTTTGTTGGCTTGGAAGCAAGAACACCTCTTCAGTGAAAAGACTGAAGAGCAAAAAATGAAGCAACTAGGAAGACACCTGAAAAGAAAAATTGTTTCATTTCTCTTGAATGATAACACTCACATGGATGTATAAATTTAATTTATAATCCAACCCTAATTCTGATGTAGTTTACAACTTTTGTCTTCTTATTTTTTTACTGAGCTCCTCTCATCTGATTCATGACCTCAAACCACAACAAAGGAGAGGTTAACTTTCATGTAGTCCTAAATCAGCTGTAAAAGTTCTGTAAAAGACAGAGTTAACTAATTTGCAGTTTGCAATAGACAGTGCAACACAGAGGCTATAGAAGGCAAAATGTGCATTTTTTTTTTTTTTTATGTAACCCTATTGCAAAAATTATCCCTGTCCGTTACCTTAAAGCAAACCTGTCACCAGGTTTGGCCGATATGAGGTAAGGCCACCACCTTTGAGGCCTGATATACAGAATTATAAAATGTTGTATATCTGCCCCAAACCTGACCTGAAAGAGAAGAAAAAAAGCTTCTATTACACTCGCCTGGGGGGCGGTCCGGTCCAAGGGGCGTCGCTCATTTTGGGCTGGCGCATCCCATCTTCCTACGATCGCTGTTCTCCGCCTTGTTTCGAATGGATGACGCATCCCTACTTCATCTACACGGTCTCCTCGGCATTGCTCTCCTGCGCAGGTGTACTTCTGTCTTGTTGAGGACAGAGCAAAGTACTGCAGTGTGCATGGGTCGAGGCTATTTGACCTTTCCCGGCGTCGGTGCACTGCATCCATTCTACTTTATTGGTCTGTGTGCTGATAAAGAAAAAAAATAGGCCAGCACACAGAGATGTCACAAGGATATGTGAATATAGCCTTAATCCCATTCTGCTGTCAACAGTGAGCATGAAAATAAATAGCCTTAAATCTTTAAGTGTTAATAGATTAATTGTATCAATGAATTGTATTTATGAAACCTCATTTCAAAACTAATTTTTAGCCCAAAATTTGTGCATCTTAGTTAAAAAAAAAAAATTAAAAAAAAAGTCCCGTCTGTCACCATATCCAGTAAGATATCTGAAGTTCATACATTTACTAGAATGGAGAGAATCAAGTTTGGCGGGTTGTACTGTGCGAAATGAGGAGCGTTGAAGTTTCAGATGAGGTTTTTATTAGTACCAATGCATTTTGGCACCTTTTTCAAGCTCAAAAAACTGAGAAAGGTGTCGGTCTGGCGGCACTAATGAAAACCTTATCTGAAGCTCCAAGGCTCCTCATTTCCTGCATCGCAGCCTGCCTAACGCGATTCTCACCATTCTGGTAAATACACATCTGGAAGATATCTCATCAAGCCATGGGGCAGCAGCAGATAGTAGTCACATTTAAACACATGTTGTGCCTTCACAAACTCCCTTCCTCAGTAGTGTTCTTTTTAAATGGTAGTGCCCTATTGTGTGCACTTTTCCCCCTCTCTAGGATTCTTCATAAAGTTCATGGTATCATCAGATCTGGTAACTGTAAAAAAAAAAAAAAAAAATGCCAAGAACGTTAATATGTTTAATTTGATACATAAGTGTATGTGAACATTATATTTTTCAGGCAGGTATACTATTGCACATCTGAAAAAGCTTTAAATAAACACTAATGTTAAAGCATACGTGTCAAACTCTGGCCCATGGGCCACAGGGTGATTATATTTGGCCCGCGACACCAGAACCGCGACCCCTATGTGGGGCCATTCTGTCTGTTGAACTTTGTGGGGCCCATTATACTGTATAAAGAACTATGTGGGTCACGTTATTCTGTATACTGGTTAATCCGTGACTTTGTGAAAGTTTTTTCCATTTTTTCATTTTGGCCCTCTATGTGTTTGAGTTTGACATCCCTGTGTTAAAGCTACTTGTTCATATGTTCAGCCTTTTGAGCTTGTTTTAACCAGTTCAAGTTTTGGAAGCCACAAAGCTGTTAAAAGAAGTGACATACCCATTGTTTAGACATCTCCGCCTTGGAAGTCACTCCCTATTTTATACATACAAGTAAAACAAAATGCCGGCGGTAAAGCTGTAGAGAAAAAAAAAAAAAAAGACTAAAATGACGGTAAAGTTGCTTCATTAAAAACACTGCAGTCTTCTGCTTAAAAATCTCACCGGGTTCACCCGAGTTTAAAAGATGTTGTGTGCATATAACCTAAAGGACATGTACAATAGGGAGAATTGTATCCAACCTCTGCATAGTCTTTTGGCATATCCTCCTGCACAAATGTAAGAGATATGCCTTTGAAACAGATTGCTAAAAATATATCCTGAATACCAGACAACACTTTGATAAATTTGAACTTTTGACAAGTTTTTTGTTGTCATAACATGAACTTTTTTATGATTCACTGATATCCTTTAGTATTTAAAGCCGGTTGTCCTATGAATAAAAGTGCTGTTTAGTTCATGGAGATTAAGCGCTTCCGCAATTAATGTGTTTAATGCAATGTTTCTGTGCATAGGTAAACTTGTAGTGGTGCCTCTGATGCATCCTGTGTACTGCCTGTGCCCGATCATGTAGAGATGCTTTAGCTGCTAGTCGTATATGCTATTTCTATTGATCCCACAGAATGGGGGATAGGTGAATACTATATACTGTTGCTGCTGGCAGTCCCATTATTTGTGAGAAAGCCGCTTTAATTCTTTAAATGTTCATTCCATGATTTATATGCTGTATGCTTTATGGTTTGTTTCTGGTCGTTCTTTCTATTTAAGCTTAATATATGTCTATAAACTCAATATAACAATTGCTCGCAACCAAGTGTTATCATTTTTAACTGTCACTTGGAAGATCATTTACATTTTTTATAAATGGTTCTCTGGAATATACAGTGCTCGTAAGATTTTAATCAATATCTCACTTAACACAAGAACAATTTCCATAATTTTGACAAGACAGAATTTCATAGAACATTTTTTTTTTTCAATTTTATTGGGGTTTATTTTTTAAACAAAGTGTACATGGGGTATGATAGAGGAAAAGGGAAAGATAAGGTAAAGGGGGAGGATCTTTATTAGGGAGGGGAGTCTAGGTAAGGATAAGGGGGGAAAAAAGGGAGGAATGAATGGGAGAACTGATAATACAGTCTGATAAAGCAAGAGATTGACAAAAAAAATGATACTAACATCAAGATAATATGAATTGATCTTTACGGTAATAAAACAAAAATATACTATAAGCATTTACGATAATAGCAAACCATACTGAACCAAAATAACCATGGTGATGTTATACCATGGCAAACAAACAAGTTTACTAAATTACAGTGAGAACCTATTAAGGGAAAATTGAGACCAAATTTCCCACTTATTTTTATATTTTTGTACCTGTTATTTGCTATAGCGTATGTATATTCAAAAAATTGTAGGAAGAAATGGTTCTAATAATGTCTGGAAGTTTAGGAGAGTTCTTTTTTTTCCCACAAGGCGGCTATCGAGTTGTAAATTACTAGGAATAAATAGATAATTATTGGTCTCATAGTTGGATCAATTTGTCCCATGTCTAGAGAAAGGAGAGCGATTTTGAGAAGTAATGTGCACTTTTAATATTAGATTAACTAAAGTTGACACCTTATTTCAAAGAAGTTTAATTTTATGACAATTCCAATAATTGTGGATCAGATCACTATTGTAAACACAATTTCTCCAACATTTGGGAGATAGATTGGCTAAGGCTTTTTCCAATCAAACAGGGGTATAGTACCATCTGGTAAAAATTTTGTACTAAGATTCGTGTACAGATGTTTGAGGAGTATGTGAATTTAAGACCTCTCTCCCATTGTTTCTCTGAGAATGTTTTCTTCAGCTCCGTTTCCCATTTAGCCATATGAGAATTTTTCTCAAAAGTGGTATTATTTAGAAAACTCTACAAATTGCTAGTTTTCTATAGATGTTTATTATCTACATTTCCTATAAGTAGACAAACTGCCTCAGATAGGGGGAATTTGTTAGTTAAGGATGCTATTAAAACTTTTACCAAACATATGGTGAAGGAAATCTGAACTTGTTAAGTTATGCTTTTGTTTGCGATCTTGAAACGAGTATTTCTCCCCATCATAAACCTCTTTAATCTTCCTTAACCCTGGAATTTTTACCTTATTCATGAATTCTATAAAAGATAAAGGAATATTATTTAGTTGGTTGAGTTTTAGTGAGCTCCTTTTGGGTTTTGGTAGAATTTTCCATGCACGTATCGTAGGCTGAAATCTGGGATACACTGGTTCTGGAAGGGAAGGATTGAATATATGTCTTAAAATAACTTCATGAAGAGGTCTGTTATCATTAATTGCTGTTTCAAGGTCCAACCAAGCTGAGGAAGAGTCTTTTTTTGAACCACTGCATGCTTTTGTTTAATGAGATTTGTGTAAAAATAACATCATGTGCAGAAGACCTAAACCTCCTCGAGATTTATATTTCCAGAGTTTTTTTTTTTTTTATATTCTCACCCTCTTGTTGTTCCAGATGAAATTGTTAAGCATTATCTTAAGCTTGCTGATGTAATTAAGAGGAATTAGAATGGGTAAAGTTCTCAATAAATACAAAATTTTGGGGAGAATAAATATTTTAAGTACTATAATTCTACCTAGCCAAGTTGATTCGGATTTTCCAAAAATATGCAACTCTTTTGAAATATTATTGCACAAGTCAAGGTTAGAAGAAATAATTGTTTTGCAATTTTTAGTTAATTGACTCTCGTATTTAGGAATTCTTTCTCCCACTCGAAAGGGGAAGTGTTTTTTATTTTGCCTCTTAATTGTTTATTAATGTTAAACCATAAAATTTTGGATTTTTCTGCGTTTATCTTGAAATAGGAGGCCCATGTGAAACTGTCTAAAACCACTTGGACTTCTCTTCTTTTATGGAGATATATGGGTCAGTTAAAGAAAGAACTGTGTCATCGGCAAATAAATAAATGAATACTCTTAATTAATAATCACTTCCAAATTAACACCTTTTATGTTTGGGTTTCTTATTTTTTCTGTTAACTGTTCCATTGCTAAGGCGAACAACAACCGGGGATAAAGAGCATCCCTGCCTTGTTCCATTAGAAATTGAGATGGGGTCAGAGTAATGATTGTTGGCATAAATTCTAATGCTGGGATTTGAGTATAGTGCAAAAATAGTTGAATGTGAATTGCTATTAAAGCCAAATTTGAATAGTGTTGACTTAAGGTAATCCCAATTTAGCCTGCGGAAGGCTTTCTCAGTGTCAAATGTGAGAAGTAGAGCAGGGAGTTTTGGTGTATTTATGAGATTAATAATGCTCAACCGTCCTAGCTCTCCTAGTACCGTACGAAGTTTGGCGGCCCTCGACAAAAGCCAACTGGTCGTTTATTAATTTGGGAAGGATATTTTTTAATCTGTTTGTATTTTAGAGTAAATTTTGATGTTAGAATTAATAAGTGAGATTGGTCTATAATTTTTTTACTGAATCAAGATCTCCTTTACGTTTAAGTATGTGGATAATGGAAGCTTGCATAATTTCGGATGGGAAAGATCCAATTTCAGAAGCCTTATTATATATTATGTCTAAGTGAGGAGCCAGAAGAGACGAAAATGATTTAAAATACTCGTTGGAAAAACCATCTGGGCCCGGTGTTTTTTTTTTTTTTTTAAGTTTGAGTTTTTTTGTAACTTCCAAGATTTCTATCTCAGTAAAACGGTCTGTTAGTGCCTTTTAAACCTTCTTGAGATATTATTGGGAGATTAATATCAGAAAGGAATTTACTGATACTTTCTAATGTTGGTAGAGGGCAAGATTTATTACGTTTTAAATTATAAAGGTTATAGTAGTAATCTGCGAAAGTTTCCGCAATATCATTTGGATGAATTTTAACACTGCCATTTGAAAGCGTAATTTTTTTTGATCCTGCTCTTTATTCTAGCTTGTTTCAATCTTTGAGCCATAAAGTTAGTAGGTTTTATTAATGAAGAATAGCATTTAACTTTCGAAGATTTAATAAGTGTCAAATTCAGTAAAGAGTTTTTGTTAGATCACTCATTCATTCAGCAGTTTTGCCTGTTTTTCAAATACGATTTCAATATTATCATTTAATGCTTTTAGTTAGACTCCTCATGAAATTTTCGGAAGCATTTTGTTCTGTAGAAGGGAGGTCGTCTATTCTAGTAAAAATCTTTGGTCTAACATCACAGATTTGAACGGGAAGTCCCTTTTTATGATCTAATCTTGGTCTATTTTTTTCTGGACTTTGGTTCGGAGAGGAGTCTTTCGTGTCTTTCTGGTCTTTCTGCCAGCCCCACATTTCTGGCTCTTTTCTTTTAGCAGATAGAGTTGTATCCATATCATCTGAGGTAGTAACATTGGAGTCCATGGTCATGAACTTAAATTGGCTCTTTTTATTAAGATTACTATTTATAGATTCAGCTGTCAATCCCTTCAGCCCTTCTTTGAATACATATATATATAATCTCTTAGTACTTATGAATAAATATTATGAAAAAGAAAAAAAAAAAAACAATAAAAGCACACATTTGGTATTGCCTCGTCTGGCATGACCTTACCTATAAAACTGTCCCACTAGTTAACCCCTTTAGTGAACACGGTAAAAAATAAAAAAGAAGCAAAAAAACGATGCTTTATATCATCATACCGCGATCAAAAAGACGAATGTAAATAAAAATGGTACCGCTGAAAATGTCATCTTGTTCCGTAAATAAAAGCCGCCATACAGCTCCATCAGCCGGAAAAATAAAAGTTATAGCTTCTAGAAAAAAGCGATGCAAAAAAGTGTTTTTCTGTAAAAGCGCCAAAACATAAAAAAATTATATAAATGTAGTATCGCTGTAAACGTACTGACCCGACAATAAAACCTGCCTTATCAATTTTACAACATGCAAAATGGCATTAAAAATACCCCCCTATTCTTGAATTGTTGGTTTTTGGTTATTCTGCCTCCCAAAAATTGGAATAGAAAGCCATCAAAAATGTCATGTGCCTGAAAATGGTACCAATAAAAACGTCAACTTGTCCCGCAAGAAACAAGCCCTTACATGACTCTGTTGGCCGAAATATGGAAAAATTATGGCTTTCAAAATATGGCAATGCAAAAACAAGTCTTTGCGAAAATAAGCGTTTTTTAGTGTGTGACTAATCGTAATCACCGTAATCGCACAGACCTGAAAAATAAAGTCGGCTAATCACTTATACTGCCCTTGGAACAGTGTAAAAAATAAATAAAACCAATTCTTCACCTGCTGCTGATTTGTTCATTCTGCCTCCCAAAGATCGCAGTATGGTTCTGCTCACATTTCTCCTGCGCTTACAGTGGGATTTCCATGTAAGTCTCTGAAATGCGTGATTCCGACGGAACCCCCAGTGGAAGATTCCCTGTAATGAGGTAGATGGAGGCACCGTGGACGCCGTCTGGCTTGTGATCCCACGGTGTCTGTCTTTTTGTTAGACATGCATAAAAGTGCCATCAGCTACAGTTTTGTGAACCTCTGAAAAAAGAACACCGCTAAACAGAGGCCAGACGGAGTCCAGATTAACTCTGCTGCCTCCATTATAGTGAATGGATCCCTCGGGATGGGGTTAGGATTGTGTTGGGGGTTATGGTTGGTATTTTTTCAAAAGTAAACAAAAAAAATGACAATATGGCGACTAGTGTTGAGCGCAAGTGCTTGCTACTTTAGTTTTCATCGTGTGCTCGGGTATCACGGGTGCTCGAGTGACATGCTTGAGTCCCCGCCCCACATGTTTCGCGGCTGTTACACAACTAAAAAAAAAACATGCCTGCTGTACACGAACAATCCCTGAATATTTGTGTTGTGTTTTTTTTTTTTCTTTTTTTGGGTGTCTAACAACCGTGAAACATGCGGGGTGGGGGCACGAGCATGTCACTCAAGCACCCACGATACTTGGTGCACACTCGAGAACCCGATGCAAATTCAAGTAGCATGCACTTGCGCTCAAGATTAATGACAACTTATTCAATATGATAACAATGTTATCAAATTCTGTGTTGTACCTCTGGGTTCAAAATGTTCGCTATACTCCTTGATAAAATCCTTGAGGGGTGTAGTTTTCAAAATGGGGTCACTTGTTAGGGGTTTCTACTGTTTAGGCATATCAGGGGCTCGCCAAACGCGACATGGCATCCACTATTCAATCAAATTTTACATTCAAAAAGTCAAATGGCAGTACTTCCCTTCAGACCCCGGCCGTGCACCCAAACAGTGGTTTTCCCACACATCGGTGGGGTATCGGTGTGTTCAGAAGAAATTGCACAACAAATTTTGGGGTCCATTTTTTTCCTGTTAACTGCGAAAATAAAAAAAAAATTGGGTCTAAAGTATAATTTTTGTGAGAAAAATGTAAATGCTCATTGTTTTCTTCCACATTCCAAAAATTTCTGTGAAGCACCTGAAGGGTTAATAAACTTCTTGAATGTAGTTTTTGGCACCTTGAGGGGTGCAGTTTTTAGAATGGTGTCATTTTGGGGTATTTTATGTTATAAAGGCCCCTCAAAGTCACTTCAAATATGCTGTGGTCCCTAACAAAAACAAAAAAAGCAAACAAAGGTTTTGTAAATTTTGTCGGAAAAATGAGAAATCGCTGGTCAATTTTTAACCCTTGTAACTTTCTAACAAAAAAAAAATTTGGTTCCAAAATTGTGCTGATGTAAAGTAGAGATGTGGGAAATGTTATTTACGAACTATTTTGTGTGACATATCTCTCTAATTTAAGGGCATGAAAATTCAAAGTTTGAAAATTGCAAAATTTGCCAAATTTCCAATTTTTTCACAAATAAATGCAAGTCATATCGAAGAAATCTTACCACTATTATGAAGTACAATATGTTACGAAAAACCATCTCCGAATCAGTGGGATCCATTGAAACGTTCCAGAGTTATTACCTCATAAAGTGACACTGGTGAGAATTGTAAAAATTAGCCTGGTCATTAACGTGCAAACAACCTTCGAGAATAAAGGGGTTACGTTGTGGATCTTCAGTTTTCCGGTCATTTTTTTTACCTGGTGCTAATGCGTTTAGCTGAGTCTCCCAAAGAAGTAAAGGTTGAAGAAGAAGACTGAGATAATCTCACTCTCTGAGGCATAGCTTTATTACTATCTGAAATCGGGAGTTTACTGTAGATATATTACAGTACAGACCAAAAGTGTGGACACACCTCATTTAAAGATTTTTCTGTATTTTCATGACTGAAAATTGGACATTCACACTGAAGGCATCAAAACTATGAATTAATGCGTGCAATTATATACTTAACAAAAAAGTGCAGAACCAGATACACACAAGGTACTTACTATGAAGTAGCGAGTGGACACAAAACTCACAAACAGAAGTACACAGAGAACGAGTTGGAGTTAGGTGCAGGTTCAGATACTGCAGGTAAAGGCAAGGTATGGACATAGAGACAAACAGGTAACAGGCTAAGATACAGTTCAGACAGGAACTGCTACTGCAACCAGATACAAGATCGAGCCTGGGTATACAGCCCCCACAGTGGCGGAAACAGACAAGATACAGGACAGGACCTGGCAATTCAGTTACAAAGACAAACTGAGTGAAGGTGTTGCTCAGGCACCTCCTTCTGGGTGGAGGGAGTTTAAATATCCAGTGACTCACAGCAATAGGCTGGGGACGCATAGGAGCGCGCCCACAGCAGCTATAAGAATCAGGAAGTAACTGGGCCGCCGCCCTAAGCAATCAGACAAGAGACATGCACACAGCATGAACTGGAGCAAGGTTTGCAGGCTGGACTGACAGGTAAAAATTGCGGTCTTGCATCGTGGGAGGTGGTGCACTATGCAAGCATGCCGCCAGGGATGTTACAGTTTGTATGGGCCTCTCAGACCTGAGTTACTGGAGGTCTCACTACCTCTAAACCCACGCCCACTATCCTCAGGACATCTTAAAAGGTCTCTAACTTCTACTGTAGCCGTGCTATTATTTGAAGGGCCCTTTCTCTGTTTGGTCTCACAATTTATAGACGGCTGCCATCTTCTGCTGCTCAGACGATGCTGTCTTTCCATTCGCAGTCTGGTGAGATTCAACTGTTCTACCTTTCGCAGGTAGGTCACTCGGTACTCCATCAGCATGCGTATATATGCAAGATTTTCTTCCTTTCCTACAGCGGAGAATGACACCATGCCGTCTTCATCTGGTATCCAGTCCTGATGATCACGTGGACTGCTTACTTTTATCACACCAGACTTCTTTACCATCATTTGCATGGCTTGACCATTCCTCCCAATGAGCTTTCTTACCAGAGCATGAGGGACCCGGATGACTTCTTTCCGCAGACTTTAAGCTTTTCTCATAAGCTCCAGTTGTCTAATGGCTTGTTCCGTCTTCAACCGGACTAACCGCTTTGTGCGAATACATCGCCAGTGCATGTCACTTAGGATAGCCACCCTCTTCACTGTGACTTCGGTTGTGGACAGGACCACCAGCTGTTTAGCTTCTGAGGTCAAGTACACCTTACAGGCTCCCACGGCCTTCTTAAACTCTTCATGCACTGACTCTCTGGTGCATTCTTCTTTCAAATCTTCGGGTACATCTATAAGACACTTGTACCAAGACGTTTCTGTCTCACCAGTGGTCTCCAAATGATCATCTGGCTCAGGTTTCAGGGACAACTGACTTTCAGCTTCTTCACCCTGTATGCTTCCCCTGAGCTGACTCACAGCTATGAACTCAAGAATTCTCGTCTTGACCACTCCCATTTCATACTTATTTTCTTTCAACACTCTCTCAGCTCTCCTCAAGTCCACCCTCTCATGACCCAAAAGACTGAGCGCAACTTGTTTGCCCTTCTCCAAGGAGGCCTCGTTCACTGATTGGTACTTTGCCAGGCGGCCTTTGAGCTCGACAACTTCTTTCTCTAGCTCAGCTATTCGCCTCTCAGCAGCCCATCTCTGAAGCTCTTCTGGCTTCAACTGCTCCTTTATCAGCAGAATTTTCTCAGAGCTCTCTGTCTCCAATGCTCCCACTCTGCTCTCAACAGCCAGTCTCTCAAGCTTCTCTTGCTTCCAATGGGCTTGTAGCGACTCCTTGAGTTCCTTGATCTCGGCTCACATCCACCGAATCACCCAAGCTCGCATTATCCGAAGAGGCATTTGCTTCATACCTCCCTTCTTCGAAGGACTCCTCCATCCTGCAGATTCTATCCTTAAGGCACATCTCTGCCCTCTGGAGATCACCACAGAACGTCTGCAGCTCCTTCACCTGAGCTTCCAGACCTGGGATCTTTCTGCGTAGATCATCATTCTCAGCACGGGTGTCCTGTAGAGTAGTCTCAATCACTTTGCGCATGTGCTCTACATCAGTTTTATCATCCTCTAGTTTTTCCTTAATCTTGAGGAGATCCTCATAGTCTTTCTTGATTTGTTGCAGTTCCCTATTTAACTTTTCATGCCTCTTTTCTGCCTCACGGTCGTGACCAGACACTTCATCTTTTATTTCCTCTTTCAGGGCGGATAGCTCCCAGTCTCGCTGGTACAGAAAGTCCACCAACCGCTCCTTCTCCTGCATTAGAGGCTTTACTTGGTCCTGGAATTGCTGCAGCTCCCTCATGGGTTCACCATACTCCTTCTTGGAGTCACACAGCTCCCGGTTGAACTGTTCGCGCAGTCGTTCTAGGTTTTGGTCATGTCCAGAAACTTCATCCTGCAGCGCATCTTTTAAGGCAGACAGCTCCCTATCCCTCTGGTCTAGTCCCTTATCCAGCTTTTGCTTCACCTGCATCAGCTCTAAATGTGCCAGGGAGAACCGATCTTTCAACTCGCACAGCTCATCTTCAAATTCCACTTTGTCAAGCTCCAACTGAAAACCTCCTCTTTACTTTTCTGGAACTTCCTTCCAATTGTTACTTTCCCCCAGTTCTCGCTGTAAGTTCCTCACACCCTGGTTTATTTTCTGCCGTTCAGACTCCAGGCTCGGCTGGTTTGAGGACACGTTCTCCAGGTTTTTCCTTAGTTGTTGCACGTCACTCTTATACTGCTGCCTGATAGGTTCCAGCTCTTGGTCAAGACTGGCTGCCTCCTCTTTCAGGGCTGTCAGATCCTGATCCTTCTGTCTCAGTACTGTACCGGAGGTTGCTACTGGCAACGTCACCTCTTCTGCTTCTAAAAGAGGATCGACACTCGGAATAAAAGCACACAGCATTGCATTTTCTTTATTTGCCCTTTCAGCAAAGTCTACAGGAGCAGCTTTTTGTGGCCCTTGCGCCGTCGACGTTGAGAGGGGGACTTTCTCACCTCGTCTAGCTCCTCCTGACTGAACTGTCTTTTTACTTTCGTAGTGTCACCGTCAGCTATGGGGTCTGTGTCACTCCCCATGATGTTGTGGACCAACAAGTCACCTCCCACTTTGACGTCAACCCCTTCTACTGGAGCTACCCCGTTATCAATGGTCAAATTGTCATTTTTAGGCAGTACCAACCCACAACCAGTAACCAATTTTGGTTTTCTATACTCCACACTCTTTTGACACTCCGCCCCCTTTTGGACACCCACACCTGTAGGGGGATTTTTTAAAAAACATCTCTTACCACCTCCCTGGGCACTCTCGGACAATACCGGTGCCCCAGGAGAACTCACAGAATGTTCCGCTGCCGCCATTCTATATGGTGCCAACAGCTCCCGCACCATGTCCTGTTGCTGTAATTTTAACAGGTACCTTAACCGCTCAGCAGCTTCAGTCTCATCTGCTGCTCCCTTCACAGTCATTTTCATCTGCTCCTGCACCTCTTCAGAAAACTCTATTTTGCTGAAGAGTGTTTGCAGCCGGTCATCCAACCACTTCTCCATTCCGTCTGGGGAGACTGCTCCATTCATAGCCATCGCGGTACGCTGTTCACACTACACATTTCACACCGCTCTCCCCGGAAAATTTTCGTGGCCCCTCCAAGCCACAGCAAACCAGGTTTGAGTGCGACGACAATTTTCGTAACCCCGCCGAGTTACAGCAAGATGCTTTAATCTTCGTGACCTTGCCGAGCCAAAGCAAGATGCTTGCATCCACAATCGTCGTCCTGTGCCGTTACCCCTAGCAACCAGTCTGCAGTTGCCCTCATTCTCCAACCACATATAAGGTAGCGCTATTCATCACGCTGGGGGGGGCACTCGCTTCACCGGGTCAATTAAAGCACACATGCAACGTTTTCCGGTAATATGCAGTCCAGCAGTTTATTACACCTCATAAACCGCACATAACATAGTCTATCTCAGTGGCTCGCCGACATGCTACACATAACATCCAAGAGCCTTTCCAGTGACAGATATGCCCACTTGGCTCCAGACACAGCCTTCAGCAAGGTAACTATCAATGTCCACATCAAGCAGCGTTTTTAACTTTGCCGGGTCGTAGCTGCTTCAGTCAGCTCTGTTCTGCCACAGCTGTGGCTTTAAGGCTTCCCAGATGGGGCCTCCGGACCAGGTACCTTTTAAAGGCTAGTGGTATCTCACACACAGGGGGATCCAGCCTCTGCCTTCCAGGTTAGTGGAGTCCCACACAGGGACCAGGCCTCTCGCCCTCCAAGGCTACTGGTATCCTAAACATAAGGCGATCCAGCCTCTGCCTTCCAGGCTTTACTAGGCCTTTCTTTCTAGGCCTCACCAGGCCACACTTTCTCTCCCTGTTTCAAAACTACCAGGGTTTATATATCCTTTTGTGCACACAGGACCTGTGATGATGTCACAGTCACGTGATCAGTCACCTCAGGGGGAGGTAAATGGTCAGCTAGAGCACACCCCCTGGACATTCTAGCAATGCAGCAAGCCGCTGCATTACAATACACACACACACAAACACACATATATGTATGTATGTATGTGTATATATATATATATATATATATATATACACACACATATGTACATGTGTGTGTGTGTGTGTGTATATATACAGTACAGACCAAAAGTTTGGACACACATTCTCATTTAAAGATTTATCTGTATTTTCATGACTATGAAAATTGTACATTCACACAGAAGGCATCAAAACTATGAATTAACACATGTGGAATTATATACTTAACAAAAAAGTGTGAAACAACTGAAAATATGTCTTATATTCTAGGTTCTTCAAAGTAGCCACCTTTTGCTTTGATGACTGCTTTGCACACTCTTGGCATTCTCTTGATGAGCTTCAAGAGGTAGTCACCGGAAATGGTTTTCACTTCACAGGTGTGCCCTGTCAGGTTTAATAAGTGGGATTTCTTGCCTTATAAATGGGGTTGGGACCATCAGTTGTGTTGTGCAGAAGTCTGGTGGATACACAGCTGATAGTCCTACTGAATAGACTGTTAGCTGCTTTTTTCTTGCCATAATACAAATTCTTAGTAAAGAAAAACGAGCGGCCAGCATTACTTTAAGAAATTAAGGTCAGTCAGTCCGAAAAATTGGGCAAGCTTTGAAAGTGTCCCCAAGTGCAGTTGCAAAAACCATCAAGCGCTACAAAGAAACTGGCTCACATGAGGACCGCCCCAGGAAAGGAAGACCAAGAGTCACCTCTGCTTCTGAGGATAAGTTTATCCGAGTCACCAGCCTCAGAAATCGCAGGTTAACGGCAGCTCAGATTAGAGACCAGGTCAATGCCACACAGAGTTCTAGCAGCAGACACATCTCTACAACAACTGTTAAGAGGAGACTTTGTGCAGCAGACCTTCATGGGAAAATAGCTGCTAAGGACAGGCAACAAGCAGAAGAGACTTGTGTGGGCTAAAGAACACAAGGAATGGACATTAGACCAGTGGAAATCTGTGCTTTGGTCTGATGAGTCCAAATTTGAGATCTTTGGTTCCAACCACCGTGTCTTTGTGCGACGCAGAAAAGGTGAACGGATGGACTCTACATGCCTGGTTCCCATCGTGAAGCATGGAGGAGGAGGTGTGATGGTGTGGGGGTGCTTTGCTGGTGACACTGTTGGGGATTTATTCAAAATTGAAAGCATACTGAACCAGCATGGCTACCACAGCATCTTGCAGCGGCATGCTATTCCATCCGGTTTGCGTTTAGTTGGACCATCATTTATTGTTCAACAGGACAGTGACCCCAAACACACCTCCAGGCTGTGTAAGGGCTATTTGACCAACAAGGAGAGTGATGGGGTGCTACGCCAGATGACCTGGCCTCCACAGTCACCAGACCTGAACCCAATCGAGATGGTTTGGGGTGAGCTGGACCGCAGAGTGAAGGCAAAAGGGGCAACAAGTGCTAAGCATCTCTGGGAACTCCTTCAAGATTGTTGGAAGACCATTTCCGGTGACTACCTCTTGAAGCTCATCAAGAGAATGGCAAGAGTGTGCAAAGCAGTCATCAAAGCAAAAGGTGGCTACTTTGAAGAACCTAGAATATAAGACATATTTTCAGTTGTTTCACACTTTTTTGTGAAGTATATAATTCCACATGTGTTAATTCATAGTTTTGATGCCTTCTGTGTGAATGTACAATTTTCATAGTCATGGAAATACAGATAAATCTTTAAATGAGGTGTGTCCAAACTTTTGGTCTGTACTGTATATGTGTATGTATGTGATACATATATATGTATGTATGTGTGTGTGTATAATTAATTAGTGAATTCAGAATGAATGAGGGCCAATTCCGAGGAAATGGCACTATAACACAGGAAACAGTTGAGAAAAACCCTCTGTCTCCTGTAATAATGTGGCACTGAAATATATAAACCCAAATTCTCACTAGAAATGGAGGATCCTTCTGAAATTAGCCTGGACACTTCAGTGCTAATATATATATTTTCGCCTCATTTACCACCTCCGTAAATCCTGAGGCTTCAAAATCTCCCTCCTCTCTTCAAAACCGAGTGACAGATTAGGGCCTCACCAAACACCCTTCAGGAGACTAATAGGAAAACGAAAGTTGCCACAGCTGCAGATAGATCAAAGCAGCTTACTGCAACCCAGCGTTTACATGGTTTCCACAGGATTGGCTGCTGACAGCAATGATCAGATAAGACCTCTGTATGTAATGGACAGTCCACACCACTCGCTGTCAGACCAGGTCCTGTCGCAGGATCACCTCAGCTGACTTCACGGATGATGCCCTCTATTTTCTATAGCTTTTGGTGGTACCCCTAGGCCTCCATGACGCCGTCAGGAATAGCTGAAGGGAAACGTTGATGATTCTCCACGCTCGGGCAGGGGCTTTAACTCCAAATATCTCCAGAGTATCAGCCAGCACCCAAAAAAGATGGTTTAGGTCTCTAAATACTCTACAGGGTGTCTAGAGTCTTCCCTAAATGAAATAGAGACTGAGAATCTTCTGTTTGTCGCTTATAACGAGAATGTATTCCTGGAGCTCCGGACTTCTACGACTCACATCACCGGGATCCAGGCCATGCCCCCATAGAACATTTTTTAACCCATAACATGAAAGTAAGGTTAATAATCAAAGTTTCATTGCAAAATCTTCTTCAGTTTTACTAAAATTAGCTTATGCAAAAATGATTACACCCCACATGAAAAAAACTACTACATCTAGTATTTGTATGACCTCCATGATTTTTAAGGACAGCACCAAATCTTCTAGGCATGGAATGAACAAGTTGGCAGCATATTGCAACATCTTTTTCCATTCTTCAATCTTTTCTATTCTTCATCTTTTTCCTCTTTTTGAACCTGGGTGCTGGATGGAGAGTGATGCTCAACTTGTCTCTTCAGAATTCCCTAGCGTACATCTGTGAATTCATGATTCCATCAATGAAATGTAGCTCACCGATATCAACAGCTCTCATGCCGTCCTACATCAGGACACTGCAATCACTATGTTTCACTGTAGGCATCATGCATTTTTCTAAATGCATGCTGGTGGCAGTGTCGTTATGTGGGGCTGCATGAGTGCTGCTGGTGACAGGAAGCTACATTTCATTGGTGGTATCATGAATTCACAAATGTACTGGTCTATATGAAGGAGAAGATGCTACTATCACTCCATTCTTTTGGTAGATGTGCACTTTCCCAAAATGACAAATGATCCAAAACAGACATCTGTTGCATTTCTGAAAAAGAACAGAGTGAAAGTGTTTTCAAAGGCCAATTATGTCTCTTGATCTGAACCCAACCAAAACACCTATGGGTAATTCTGAAGAGGCAAGTTGAGCATCTCTCTCAATCACTCATCGATGTTGCAATGTGTCGCCAACTTGTTCATTCCATGCCTAGAAGACTTGTTGTGGCCCTTAAATATAATGAAGGCTATACAAAATACTAGATGTACAGTAGTGTTCAAAATAATAGTAGTTCAATATGACTAACCATATTAATCACTGTTTTTGGTATAAATTATATTGCCACATGTCAGAATTTAGCAGTTGGTGCAGTAGATTCTAAGAAAACCAACAGACTCAGCATTCATGATCTGCACGCTTTTGAGTCTGTGTATTTGAACTCCACACTGCTATTATTTTGAACACACCCCCTTTCAATTATTCAATTAGTGAGGTCAATCATTCTGTGAAGAAACAGGTGTGAATGTGATGGCCCTTATTTAAGGGTTTAGTCGGCTCATGTTGTACAAGCATTTCTTCTTGAAAGTCTGAGATATATGGGTCGTTCAAGATATTGCTCAGAAGAACAACGTACTTTGGTTACAAAGTTGATTGGAGAGGGTAAAACTTATAAAAAAAAGTGCAGACAATGATAGGCTGTTCAGCTAAAGTGATCTTCAATGCTTTAAACCGGAAGACAAAACCAGAGAGACGTGAAAGACTACCATTGGAATGGATCGAAGAATAGCCAGATTGGCAAAGAGTCAGCCAATAATCAGCTCCAGGATGATCAAAGACAGTTACCTGTGAGTACTGTGACAGAAGACGCCTGTGTGAAGCTGATCTCTTAGCAAGAAGTCCCTGTAAAGTCCCAGTGTTAAAATAAAAAAACACATGTACTGAAGCGGATACAATTTGCCAAAGAACACATCAACTGGCCTAAAGAGAAATGGAGAAACATTATGTGAATGAAAGTAAAATTGTTCTTTTTGGGACCAAGGGCCACAGACAGTTCGTCTGGCGACCCCCAAACTCTGCATTTGAGCCACAGTACACTCTGAAGACAGTGAAGCATGGTGGTGCAAGTATCATGACATGGGCAAGTTTCTCTTACTATGGTGCTGGACCTATCTACCGCATTCCAGGATCATGGACCAGTGTGCATATATTAAAATACTTGAAGAGGTCATGTTGCCTTATGCTGAAGAGGATATACCCTTGAAATAGAGTGGGGAAAAAAGTATTTAGTCAGCCACCAATTGTGCAAGTTCCCCCACTTAAAAAGATGAGAAAGGCCTGTAATTGACATCATAGGTAGACCTCAACTATGAGAGACAAAATGAGAAAAAACAAATCCTGAAAATCACATTGTCTGATTTGGAAAGAATTTATTTTCAAATTTTGGTAGAAAATAAGTATTTGGTCAGTTACAAACAAGCAATATTTCTGGCTCTCACAGACCTGTAACTTCTTCTTTAAGAGGCTCCTCTGTCCTCCACTCATAACCTGTAGTACTGGCACCTGTTTGAACTTATCAGTATAAAAGACACCTGTCCGCAACCTCAAACAGTCACACTCCAATCTCCACTATGGTGGAGACCAAAGAGCTGTCGAAGGACACCAGAAACAAAATTGTGGCCCTGCACCAGGCTGGGAAAACTGAATTTGCAATAGGCAAGCAGCTTGGTGTGAAGAAATCAACTGTGGGAGCAATAATTAGAAAATGGAAGACATATAAGACCACTGATAATCTCCCTCGATCTGGGACTCCACACAAGATCTCACCCCGTGGGGTCAATATGATCTCAAGAACGGTGAGCAAAGATCCCAGAACCACACGGGGCGACCTAGTGAATGACCTGCAGAGAGCTGAGACCAACGTTACACAGGCTACCATCAGTAACACACTATGCCACCAGGGACTCAGATCCTGCAGTGCCTGTTAAGCCATTACATGTCCGGGCCTGTCTGAAGTTTGCTAGAGAGCATTTGGATGATCCAGAAGAGTATGGGGAGAATGTCATATGGTCAGATGAAACCAAAGTAGAACTGTTTGGTATAAACACAACTCGTCGTGTTTGGAGGAGAGAGAATGCTGAGTTGCATCCAAAGAACACCATACTTACTATGAAGCATGGGGGTGGCAACATCATGCTTTGGGGCTGTTTCTCTGCCAAGGGACCAGGACTATTGATCCGTGTACATGAAAAGATGAATGGGGCCATGTATCGTGAGATTTTGAGTGCAAACCTCCTTCCATCAGCAAGGGCATTAAAGATGAAACATGGCTGGGTCTTTCAGCATGACAATGATTGCAAGCACACCGCCAGGGCAACGAAGGAGTGGCTTCGTAAGAAGCATTTCAAGGTCCTGGAGTGGCCTAGCCAGTCTCCAGATCTAAACCTTATAGAAAACCTTTGGAGGGAGTTGAAAGTCCGTGTTGCCGAGCAACAGCCCCAAAACATCACTGCTCTAAAGGAGATCTACATGGAGGAATGGGCCAACATACCATCAACAGTGTGTGTCAACCTTGTGAAGACTTAAAGAAAACATTTGACCTCTGTCATTGCCAAAAAAGGATATATAACAAAGTATTGAGATGAACTTTCGTAAATGACCAAATACTTATTTTCCACCAAAATTTGAAAAAAATGTCTTTCTAAATCAGACAATGTGATTTTCAGCATTTGTTTTCTCATTTTGTCTCTCATAGTTGAGGTCTACCTATGATGTCAATTACAGGCCTCTCTCATCTTTTTAAGTGGGAGAACTTGCTCAATTGGTGGCTGACTAAATACTTTTTTTCCCTACTGTAGGTGTTTCAACAAGATAATGACCCTAAACACACCAGTAAACGAGCAAAATCTTGGTTCCAGTCCAACAAAATTGAGGTTATGTAGTGGCCAAGCCCAATCCCCGGACCTTAATCCGATAGAACACTTGTGGGGTGACATCTAAAATGCTATTTCTGAGACCAAAAAATTGTGGGATGTTGTCAAAGCATCCTGGGCTGGAATAACAGTTGACAGGTGCCAAAAGTTGGTTGACTCTATGCAACATAGATGTGAAGCAGATATAAAAAACTGTGGTTATACAACTTAATAGTAGGTTAGTGATTCATAGGAATGCTAAATCCTAAAAAGAAAAAAAAATACATATTGTGAGTTTGTAAAGACAAATGCAGACATTGCTATTTTTTAGAACTGCTCAATGTTCATGTTTTATTTTCTGTGTAGTAGTTAAAATTGATATACATTTATCTTCATATTTTGAATTAGAAAACAGTGTGCAATGTTCCCAATGCATGGAAATAAAAACTAGTATAAAGAATTTGTGATTAACTCATGTTTTTGAACACACTGCTATTATTTTGAACACTACTGTAGTTGTTTTGATGTTTGCTGTATTCAGTTTTACATCAACTAATTTGAGTAAAACTGAAAATTTTGTAATGAAAGTTATATTACCGAATCATGTTATGGGTTAAACATTCTGTGAAATTCAGTCTTGTCAAAATGTTAGAAATTTCTTGCTTGCAGTGAGATATTGATTAAAATCTTACTTTTCAAAGGGGGTGTACTTATTTATACTTAGCATATAGTAAATATGTATTATATACATACATTTTTTAACACAGATTTATGTACCTTAAAATAGCAAATACAGCTGTCCTCAGCCACTGTCACTCAAGCACTGTTTCTCTGCTGCCTCTGATCTTTGCAGTTGTCAATCACTGTGCACATACACTGCTCAAAAAAATAAAGGAACACTCAAATAGCCCATCCTAGATCTGAATGAATGAAATATTCTCATTGAATACTTTGTTCTGTACAAAGTTGAAGGTGCTGACAACAAAATCACACAAAAATCATCAATGGAAATCAAATTTATTAACCAATGGAGGCCTGGATTTGGAATCACCCCCAAAATTAAAGTGGAAAAACACACTACAGGCTGATCCAACTTTGATGTAATGTCCTTAAAACAAGTCAAAATGAGGCTCAGTATTGTCCACGTGCCTGTATGACCTTCCTACAACACCTGGGCATGCTCCTGATGAGGTTGCGGATGGTCTCCTGTGGGATCTCCTCCCATACCTGGACTAAAGCATCCGCCAACTCCTGGACAGTCTGTGGTGCAACGTGATGTTGGTGGATGGATGAGACATGATGTCCCAGATGTGCTCAATTGGATTCAGGTCTGGGGAACGGGCAGGCCAGTCCATAGCTTCAATGCCTTCATCTTGCAGGAACTGCTGACACACTCCAGCCACATGAGGTCTGGCATTGTCCTGCATTAGGGGGAACCCAGGGCCAACCGCACCAGCATATGGTCTCACAAGTGGTCTGAGGATCTCATCTCGGTACCTAATGGCAGTCAGGCTACCTCTGACGAGCACATGGAGGGCTGTGCGGACCTCCAAAGAAATGCCACCCCACACCATTACTGACCCACTGCCAAACCGGTCATGCTGAAAGATGTTGCAGGCAGCAGATCGCTCTCCACGGCGTCTCCAGACTTTGTCACGTCTGTCACATGTGCTCAGTGTGAACCTGCTTTCATCTGTGAAGAGCACAGAGAGCCAGTGGTGACTTTTCCAATCCTGGTGTTCTGTGGCAAATGCCAAGCGTCCTGCACAGTTTTGGGCTGTGAGCACAACCCCCATCTGTGGACGTCGGGCCCTCATACCACCCTCACGGAGTCGGTTTCTAACCGTTTCTGCAGACACATGCACATTTGTAGCCGGCTGGAGGTCATTTGCAGGGCTCTGGCAGTGCTCCTCCTGTTCCTCCTTGCACAAAGGCGGAGGTATCGGTCCTGCTGATGGGTTGTTGCCCTCCTACCAGGTCTCCTGGTGTACTGGCCTGTCTCCTGGTAGTGCCTCCAGCCTCTGGACACTACGCTGACACACACAGCAAACCTTCTTGTCACAGCTTGCATTGATGTGCCATCCTGGATGAGCTGCAGTACCTGAGCAACTTCTGTGGGTTGCAGAGTCCGTCTCATGCTACCACGAGTGTGAAAGCACAACCGACATTCAAAAGTGACCAAAACATCAGCCAGAAAGCATTGGTACTGAGATGTGGTCTGCGGTCCCCACTTGCAGAACCACTCCTTTATTGAGTGTGTCTTGATAATTGCCAATAATTTCCATGTATTGTGTATTCCATTTGCACAACAACATGTGAAATTGATTGTCAATCAGTGTTGCTTCCTAAGTGGACAGTGTGATTTCACAGAAGTTTGATTTACTTGGAGTTATATTCTGTTAAGTGTTCCCTTTATTTTTTGAGCAGTGTATAAAATGCTTATGCAGACGGCACCAAACAACTAAGTCCAGTGATTGAATGTAGCAGTGTCAACAAACACCGGAGGCAGTATTAGTTATTTGTATGTAAAAGAAACCAATAAAATTACAAGTTCTTAAGTTCTTCCAGTTGATGCATTGGATGAGATGAAGTCGGTGTTTGAACTTGGATGAAATTCTCACAAGTGTAAGGTTTTCTGCAATTGCGGAGGTCAATCTGTTCAGATTCGATTTGTGAAAGAAATCTTTTTCACAAAAGCACACTGAATACCCACTCTGTCATTATACTGGGAGACTGAACAAGACATGCCAGGTACACACAAAAAGAAAGTGGCAACAGGTTGCAAATTAGACTAACATAACAGGTGCGAAAAAAACTTGCTTGTGACACTCAAAAACTTTTTTTTTTCTTTTTAAAGAAGCACTCACATCAAACTTTTTATCCTCCTAATATATTGCAGTCATATTATACAGAACTGTGTACTTACAATTGCTCATTTTTCTTTCTAGCCAGCTAATTCTTCTATTTTCTCTTCTTTATGTAGAAACAGGAAGTCTTTTCACTGCAAAAATCATTCTCCCTCCTTCCTCTCCTGACCCAGCTGCTCCCTCCTACCCCAGCCAGTGCCAACGTAATGCTGGTTAGTGTGGACCCACGGTGCCACGAGCAGTTCTTACCCTGGAAGGGCATGGCTAAGTACCTACCGGGTCTTCACTGATGGTGAGGATAGGCTTGTGCTGCTGGTAGACACCAGATGCCACTTCAGGGCAGTCCCCAGGACTGCAGCAGCTGACCAGAGGTACGAGTTATGAGGTACAGGACAGCAAAGACGTGGTTAGACAATCCAAGGTCAGGTCAGGCAGCACAGCTCCAATACATGCAGCCCAGGTGAGTTGCAGAGATGTCAGACAGGACTAGTGAACAAGCCAGGTCATTAACAGGAGACCAGCAAGAAGCAAAACTCAGGGAGCCGGCCTGACACGAGAAGCTGCACTGTAAGTAGGGTGGTGCTAAGAAGGAATGCGAGTTACAGCCATGACAGACTTATGCAGGGAAAATAGACTTCCTGTTTCTACATAGAGCTTAGAAGGATTCAGTTAGTTAGGTTTTAATCACGATGAATTAGCTGGGTAGAAAGGCAAAATAAGCAATTGTAAGTACACAGTGCTATATAATAGGATTAATATATTAAGAGGGTAACAATTTTCATGGGGATGCTTCTTTAACAAGATGGCTGGATTGCTTCTGTATGAAGAATGAAATGAAATGTTAGAAATGCATTGGTAACTTCACTATAATCACTGAACGATCACTGTTAGCTCTCCTTTTTCTCTCTACTGAATAAATTATTCTCCTTTCTTCACATTCTATACTCTAATCTTCTGCTTTTCTACAACACCTACTATGTGTAGCATTTGTTCACTGTTCAATGGCTTTCGCTCCCTACCTCTGTTGCAAATTTGTGAGCTGTGACATCCTCTAGATCAGGGGTGCACAACTCCAGTCCTCAAGGGCTACCAACAGTGCATGTTTCTCTTAGTATTGTGTAATGCAGGTGCCGGAATGCAACACACAGAGACACAAGGTGAGGATGTTAAGGGAGGGCAATAACCCTCCACGGTTGACCAAGTGAGTGTCAAATTATTATGTTGATTGCGCAATCCACAGAAAACCAAACGGAGGCAATGCGTGCTCTGTATTGGGAGGATTCAAAGAATCTCTGATCCCGTTTATTTTGCTTAGCATTTTATATTGTTTTGAGTATTTTAATAGGCAATCAACTCTGCAGCCATACTACAGTACTATAGGCTAACCAATGTTAGTACAATTATTACGGAAACACATATATGGTCATATTATCATCGTTAGTTCAAAGCACTATGGAAATTTTACAAGGTCAATCCTGGCCTAAACTAGTTAGATAACAGGAGCGGAGTGTCTGACAAAATACAAAATGTTCTTGTGAGAAAAAGTTTGTGGGAAAGATGCATGTGAACAGAAGAAAAGAAGGAAAGAATTTATGTTATGCAAGGAGTGATAATAACATGATTTTGAAACAAGCAGACAAAATGGAGTTGCTCTAGCATGAATATCAATATGTCCTTTACAAGGACAGTCAGATGAATATAAACAGTTTATATATAGATATAACAGGTATTCTAAACAAGGGAATGGCAATAGGGGTAATGAATAGTGTTGAGCCACCCCCGTAGTGTTCGAGTTCGGTTCGGTTCGTCGAACACCCGTGTGTTCGCCGAACTGTTCGTCGAACTGTTCGTCGAACACCTTCGAACACCGTTAAAACCAATGGCAGGCAAACAAAAACACATAGAAACACATAGAAAACACCTTCAAAGGTGTCCAAAAGCTGACAAACTGCTCAGAAGACATAACTAACAAATGGAAAAGTGACAAGTACATATAGTCATGCGAAAAGAAAAGAGGTGGAGGAGTAAAAGGAGGGGGAGACAGATATAGGCATGTCATGCCCTTCTAAAATCCAAAAAGTGAGAAGCCGACACGGCCAGTTCGTTCCTGCCCGTGCCACCTCCGTGTCGCCGGGTTTGTGCCAGAGCCGCGGTGGACCCTGACGGCCAGCCCCCCTCTCCCAATACTGGTGTCTGTCCGCTGGTGGGTCGAGCCCCCCCGCAGTGGGGGGGGGGGTTAACATCTGCAGAAGAAAGACCATCTTCCAGCCAAGCTAAGATGTCGACTTCTTTTCGTGGACAATGTGATACGATCCCTTTCTTACGGACACGCCCATCGCTACAAATTCCAGATGAGGCACAAAAACAGCAGGTGCTTCAGCGGATATCAAGTGCTCCTTCAAGTGGGCTCTCCTCCACCTCAATTTCAACATCACAAATATTCCAGTCCTCAGAGGTGTCACCCCAATCGCACTTGCTTCCTCACAGCTCCCAAGTCTCCAGCTGCCCGTCTGAGTATGGGGTAACACAGATGGTTGAGTCTGCTGAGCTGTTTACTCATACTATAGCCTGGGAAACGTAAGTCTGCTCCAGAGCTTCTGTTAATCCAGACGAGGAAATGATCTGCACTGATGCCCAGAATCTTTATAAGTCGGATCCAGGACCAGATGAAGAAGGTTCTTAGCATAATGTAGACCCTCGTTCCCAAACTGTCACTCCTGTTGGTGGAGACAATGATGAAGACGATGATGAGACTCATACCTGATTGGAGCGACAACTTGACTTTTCGGTCAGGGCAGGAAGAGGTTGGCTTTGAGGACGACGGGTGTGATAACACACAGGGTGATGATGACGAGGTTGGAGATCCCACTTACTGTCAACCCACAGTCAGCCAGTCGATGAGGTCAACGGAGGAGGTGGAGGAGGATGTGACTAGCCCAGGAGATGGGGATGACTCGGTACCCGGGCCTTTGCCTGGCCTTGGGGATGTCGCGGTGGTCGGCTCCCTGGCCCGTACCCTGGGGTCACTCTTTAAAAGAGTGGATAATTGTTAATTTTATAAGAGTTTGTGACGCCACCTGTGGTATCTGGTGAGAAGCACCAGCTCTGCAGCAGTCCACTGAGACCCGTGATAAGGCTGCTCGATGGTATAGCTCCCCACAGGTGGAGCTAGGTCTCAGGGCAGCGTATGCAGGGGGAATGTAGGACAGGCGAGACCCAGCTGGGTCAGAGCAAGAACGGGAACGGACACGGTAGTCACTTCAGTACCTTTTACTGGAGGAAATTCAGGCACATCCCGGAGCACTGTAGGGTGAAGGGTGAATATCAGGATCCTCCCCAATGAGCGGGTGTAGGGCCTCCTGTTTCTTGCCTCTGCGTAGTAAGTTTCTGACCTGCCTGGAGCTAGGCCTAACTTTGTCTCTGTCCTGCGCTGGCTGACCTTGTGGTAGGGCCTTCTCTTGGAGTTCACGCTCCCACTATGCGGGGCCTAAGCGTCTCCTGGCTCTGTTACGTATCAGCACCTTAGCCATCCTGGGACTTGTAGTTCTCCAGGGATTCCGGTTATGCCTTACTGAATCTAGTTAGCAGGAGCCTCGTGCTCCACTGCTGAACTATTAACTGAGTTCTCTAGACTAGACTGAGATCCACTGCAGACTGACCTCTCTTAGGCTTCTCTACTGCAGGAACTCTTCAGAGGAACTGAACTGCCTAGCTCCACCTTCCCTATTTATATCCCTAACGGGCTCCCTCTGCTGGTCTGAGGTGGAAGGTGGAGATGTGTGAATGTTTATGGGGGCCTCTTGTGGAGGATTCCATCAATACACTCTTCTAGGATATGTGATACCAAGCACAGCGGGGCGTCACAGATGCTATTGACGACGAGGTTAGGTTGCGCCTTCCTGGACACAGATGGAGTACTGGAAGCACGTCAACAACTGCATCCTCAACCACAACTCTGCCTCTGACCACAAGTCGTAGTGGCTCTTCAGGTCGCATGGGCTCTAAGCCTTGCATAGCCTGGGCATTTATTCAGAATGATAAGGATGACCCAACTCGTGTTATCTGTAATATTTGTAACCAAAACATAAGTAGAGGCCAAAAAATCCATAGTTTGAGTACTTCATGCATGAACCGGCACATGGATATGAAGCATAAGTTGCAGTGGGAAGCTCACTGTGCTGCAATGCGGCCTAGCAGGCTGGGCCAACCACCGTCTGCCCCATCTTGTGCATCCGCGGCCTCTTCATCCTCTGTGACTGGGGGGACAGCAGTCACACATGTTTTTGGATGCAGACCTGCCACCTCTTTACCTGCAACAGCCAGTGTGATTGGCAGGTCATCAGTTCATTGGGAAGTGGAAACACCTGCTGGTGTTGAGCGCTCTCTGACATCGAGAGCACCAGCTTTGGATCAAGGCAATCTAACATGTCCGCCTGCATCTTCCTCATAGACCGGCAGTTTGCCGGGGACATCCTACTCAACCCCGTCTAAGCACAACAGCCAGCCCTCGGTCCCTCAGATGTGGAAAAGTAAAAGACCATTTCCTCCTAGCCATGAGAAACTAAGAGGTTGAATTTCACCATCTGCAAGCTCTTGGCTACAGAAATGCTGCCTTTCCGCCTGGAGGACACAGTGGATTTTCGAGACCTTATGTCCGTCTCAGTGCCCCAGTACCAGATGCTCAGTCGGCACTACTTCTCAAAGAAAGGTGTGCCTGCGCTCCACCAGCATGTCGCACACCACATCACCGCTTCTTTGAGAAACTCTGTGTGTGACAGGGTGCATTTCACCACAGACACTTGGACGAGTAGGCATGGACAGGGGCGTTACATGTCGCTGACTGGGCACTGGGTAACTATGGTGACAGCAGGACAAGGGGCTGCTGTCCAAGTCTTACCGTCCCCACGAGTTGTGCGTCAATCCTCTTTATCTCGAAGTTCCTCCACTGCTTCTGCCTCCTCAACCTCCTCTCGGTCCTCCACCTGCACCCAAAGCCTGTCTGGTAATGCCACCTGCATTCTAACTGCGCAGAAGGAATCCTGCACACCTCCTTACTATGCTGGCAGCAGGGCTCAAGGCATCAGTGTTTACTTTGAAATGTCTGGGAAATGTGAGTCACACAGCTGAGGAGTTGTGGTCAGCTCTGGAGACCCAGTTTCATGAATGGTTGTCTCCACTGGACCTGCAACCAGGGAAGGCCGTGTGCGACAATGCTGCATCGCCGGGGCAATGTCACACACGTGCCTTGTATGGCTCACGTGTTGAACCTGGTTGTCCATAAATTGTTAGCCCACTATCCCGGACTAGATGGCCTTCTGCAGGGGGCACGGTCGCTGTGTGCTCACTTCCGCCGTTCGCATCCCGCAGCTCAATGACTTACATCTCTACAGAAGTCGTTGGGCCTGCCAGTTCACCGGCTGAAATGCGATGTGCCGACACGGTGGAATTCAACTCTGACCATGTTGCAGCGACTGTGGCAGCACCGACAAGCCCTGGTGCAATACGTTCTGACGTATAGCCTGGGCCAACGAGATCCAGAGGTGGGGCAAATCACGCTGCAGGAGTGGTCTCAGATCAGGGACCTATGAAGTTGACGCGCCCCCTGGGCCGTGGGGTACCCTGAGCCGGGCCGGTAGACACTGGGGGTTGTAGTCACTGTGGCGGTGACCCGGTCCGTGATCCAGGGCGGTCAATCCAAGGGTAATTTGTATATATGGGTTTTATAATGTCCGACTACGCCACCTCTGGAGTGGGACAAAAGGGGCCGCCGCTGCGGAACAGTCCTCTGAAGCTGGTGGTTTTGCAGCAATGGTATTATTACTCACCACAGGAAGAGTGTAGCTTGAGGGCAGTGTGGGTGGATGATGGTGGTTGTAGTGCAGGGAGTCAGTAATGAACACAGAGTCCGTGTGATGCAGTCCCAAGATCTTTACTCACAGTTGTTGCAGTCCAGATTACAGGTACCAGAGCAATCTCACCCGTCGTGCTGTGCGTACTCAGTGAGGGGCTCAGTCCACCCCCAGATAGCTCCGGAGTACTTAGCAGGACCCCCTTCTGTGTGTCCTTTCTCTGGCCTTCTACCTGCACCTCACACCCAGTGACATTTCTATCCGGTATCCTCGGGTCTTGGCGGGCGACTTGTGTTCCGTCCCCTGGGTCCTATGTGGCTACCTTCTTAGTGAGACTGGTGTGGAGTTTTACCTGCAGTACATGAAATGCTGCAGCCTCCGGTTTCTAGTTGAGCCTTGCTGTTTCTCCGCTAGTTGAGGGACCGGTTCCCCTTATCTGGTCTGACCCCTCTACCTCCTGGTAGCAGCAGGAGTACGGGTGGCCTTCTGCACGGCCCATAGCCCTAGGGTCCCTTCGGTTCCTGGAGCCTTCCTGCTCCCACTCCTCTCTTCTCTCCTTCAGTCCTGGGCCTCCCAGGCTAGGCCCGCCTCTGGAGCAGAGCTCATGCCGAGCCTCTGCTCCTGTCACTTTTCCTCCTCTGACTGGCTTGCTCTTTCTAAGATAGCTTCCTATTTATACTCTCCATGTCATGTGCTCCGCTAAGCTGCTCCCCTAAGCACCCACTACATAGGACCCTTCCACCAGCTAGGGACCTGGGACTGTGCTCTCCCTTAGGAGCAATCTTGCCCTACCCCCACTGCGGGTATGTGTTGGATGCAGGTGTTAGGGTCCGGAGCCATATGCCTTCCTTACCTGAGGGTGAGATACCACACCTCTGGGTGAGATGCAGTAACTCTGTGGCGACTGAACCCTCAGGGGCGCCACACACCCTTCTGCACAGTTTTGAAATGGCGACGAAGATGTTTAGTGCTGACGACGATGCCATTATCAGCATGACTATTCCGGTGATTTACATGCTGGAGCACACACTAAACAGAATTCAGAGTCAGGTGGTGGGACAAGAGGAGGTGGAGGAAGTAGAGGAGGAGTCGTATGCGGAAGGGATAACATCTCCAAGGTCCAGACGGTTGGCAGCACCAAGGCGGCAGGCATGGGAGGGTGGGGGAGAGGGATTAACCAGGGCACATGGTAGCAGCCAAACTGTTGAGGAAGGTGCAGGAGCCGAGGAAGAAGTGGAGGACGAACTGGCGATGGGCATGGAAGACTCATCAGATGAGGGAGACCTTGATCACATTTCTGTTGTGTGAGGTTGAGGGGAGAGGGCAGAGGAAGGAAGCATGATTCTTACCTCGCTACCAACACAACAAGGACTTGGTCCTCCTCGATGCGCAAGACTCATGAGTGCCTTCTTGCTGCACTACCTGCAACATGACCCTCAGATTGTCAGAATTCGAAGTAATCCCGACTACTGGGTTGCCACACTCTTAGATCCCCGGTACAAAAGTAAATTTGCCGAAATAATTCCTGCCATAAAAAGGGATTGACGCATGCAGGAGTATCTGCAGACGCTGTTGCAGAATCTTACATGTGCTTTTCCACAAAACACCAGTGGTTCACGTAGTGAATCTCACAGTTCTAACTTGCCAACCGTGGGACTGTCGAGTCTTCATCACTCAAACCGTAACAGTAACACAGTATCTGCTGGTAACAGCAATTTTGTGGAATCGTTTCACCACTTTTTTAGACCATCCTTTGCAAGGCCACAGGAGACAAGAAGTCTGACGCATAGTCAACGCCTAGAGAGGATGGTGCAGGAGTATCTCCAAGTGAACATCGAAGCCATGACTGTGTCACTGGACCCTTGCTCATTTTGGTATTCCAATCTGGAAAAATGACCGGAGCTCGCCACTCACACCTTGGAGATCTTGTCATGCCCTGCAGCCAGTGTTCTCTCTGAACGTGTGTTCAGCGCTGCTGGTGGTGTGCTGACAGATAAGCGCACGCGTCTGTCCACTGAGAATGTAGACAGACTCACGTTCATAAAGATGAAGAAATCATGGATTCGCAAGGACTTTTCTACCCCTGTGTTATCCTTGGGAGACTAAAACCTTGAGGATTTGGTAAAATCACCTCACCAACCATTTTAAGCAACTGTGGGGCAATTGATGCCACTTAACCCTAGAACGCATGACCATAAAAATCTACACTTTCATATACCTGGGGCCTTTTAGGCTCGTGTGCAAATAACATGGAATAACTCAAACTCAAATGACAAGCAACTATATACATGAAGAATACCTAGAGTTTCAAAATTCTAACTAAAGTAATCTTGCAGAAAATAGAAAACAATTAACAGGGCGGGCCTGCGAGGCCCCAGGTATGCGTTCTAGGGTTAAGTGGTGTCTGTGCCACAATTTTGGGAAAAAATGGAGACTCTTTTTGGAGTCCCCTTGCTGTGTCTTACATGACGTTGGCATCGTCAATTCCAGGTGGGTTGGGTCGCTCCCCCCCCTTTTTAACTGTAAGAAACTAGATACACTATGGCTTGGGGTAACACAGATGGTTGAGTCTAAAGAGCTCAGAGGTCTGCTCCAAATCTTCAGTGTCTGCTAGTCAGCGTAGAATTTTTAACTGCATCTAGCCTAGGCAATACTTTTGGCGTAGTAGCCCAGCTGCGAAGCAAGCTGCACCGCCTGTGTATCTAATAAGGATTTTTAAATGCATCTAGCCTAGGCAGACTGTGGGGACCCCCAACCAAACCCAGACGCGCAGCCCCCCTACCGCCCCCCTTTCCTTGACAATACAATAATGTAACTCTTACAACTGGATGGGTGAGGATCGGTCACAGCTTTATTAACTCTTTATACTCATTCCATTAAATAGGCATTTTATTTCTAAAATAATTCAGCTTGTTGCAGCATGCCCTGGGTCTCCACTCCGGCAAGTTGGCCAACAAGTGTAACTCTCCAACATGTCCTTTCTATTTCCAGGCCACGGAGGATCCTGCGTACTCGTATGCAGGACTCTGACCCCCACCCATCACTCTTAACGCTTGTTCCACTCCGTCCTGGAGTCCTGACAGGAATATGTCCAGTTCAATATTCATTAAGTGAACAACGTCGGGCCGTATGAGGCCTGCTTTATCTCCTTCCAGTTGTCGGTGTCGTACCACTACACCGCCTCTGTCTCTTATAAATTTTGCCATCCGAATATTTATTACCCGCCTTGTCCGTTCGATGGCCGTGATGTCTCGCGCACCTTGCCATACCGCTATCGGCACAATCTCTGACCATACTATCGCTAGTTTTGTGAAAAATTCTCTGAAGCGCTCAGTGTCTAGTTTCATTATTGCCATTAGTTATGCGCTGTTATGATGACCTAGGTTGTTTCCCCCGGCCTGTATAACTAAGATGACCGGACATCTTGCCTCTCTCCCTACCTTGATTACCTCCATTAGTACCTGTGGCCATAGCAGGCCTCTAATACCTCTCTAGTTGAAATATGTGTTATCAAACTCTAATTTCCTCCCGCCTGGGCAGACTTTCGCCCTTTTTTCTGCCCAATACATATACGAGTGGCCTATCACCCACACTGTTGGCTTAGCGTCACCTGTAAAAGAAACAAACCACGTTAGGATAACAAGTCCGGTCTTATGTATCTTGCCAAACACGTGGATCGCCATCTCCCTATCCTCTGAACTTCCGTTTCTGACAGTCCTGCTCTTGCTGCTTCCGTAGCCGCGCCTATGCGGAATGAGTGTGTCCCGTAATCTTTGGGGTGGTTCCCTGCCGATGTTATGCATTTATTAAATATAGCTTGGAACTGGTATCTTGATAATGGCATTCCATCAATGTGTGATAGGAAGAAATTACTTTGTGATCTGATGGTTAGATATGTTTTTACTATTGTTACCCAACTCAGTGTACCGTTTGTGGGTTGTAGAACTACCCAAGTGCCCCTGCCCGCTGGAACCGTTTTCGATTTGTGTATGCGTAGACGTATTGCATTATTGGCTATGACTACGTCCTGGTGTAATAAGCCTCCACTGGTGGTAATTTTGGATTGAGGGACTAATTCGCTTATGCATAGCGCCCCGAAGAAGGCGATCACAAATGCAGTAGACAGTAGTGTTGCTTCAAATTGTGAGTGTCATGTTAATGGTGTTAGGGATATGATGTGAGAAATCAGTTTTAGTGACACGGGACGGGACGTCTACACTCCTGACTTGGCTGACCCCTTTTCCACCCTTTTATGGATTGTCTGATGATGAACCTTTGTCACATCTCCCCAATTCAGTAGTTGGAAGTGAAATGCTACTCCGGTCAGACACCGCTGCGCTGACGCCCCTGATATGCCCCTCATAATTAGCTGGTGGAGAAATTCTATGGTGACTTGTGATCTGGCTTGTTCCCATTGGTCAACCCGTCTGCCTGCTGCTAGTCGTGTCCACTCTTCCCATGCCTTACCGTATGCTTGCCACGTCGACGGGGCAACTGACGCTCTGATTAATGGCATCAACTATTCGCCACTAGATCCCATAGGGAAGGTGGGCAACTGTTACCCGATGGGTGGGCGTTGTGGAAGAGCTCTGTGAAAATCTGCCAATTGAATTGTTATAAAGCGTTAGCAGCAGCTTTAGACCCCTCAGCATAGTGGCTAGCGCGGACCCATGCATTGTGTTTTAGGCACAGGAATGCTAGCCTGGGTAGTAGGCCTAGCACTGGGGGAGACGATGATGCCATCTTATTAATGCAGTGCGCTAGGCTGGTGTTTTTTGTTATGAAGCGTATATTTTTGTAAGCCAGGCGCGCGCCCCATATTTCTATTGCTACCACTATTGGGAAGAAAAATTATTTTCAGGGCTAGATGCAGCTAAAAATTATTATTAATTTAAAAGCTGGTGGAGCTTGGTATAGATGGACTAATACAATGAGTCCCACACACTGCTAGAAGGCCAAATATTTTTTCAGAGCTAGATGCAGATAAAAATTATTTTTCATTTGCAACCTGATGGAGGTCAGTATAGATGGACTAATAGACCAAGTCCCACACACAGCTAGAAGGTCAAATATTTTTTCAGAGCTAGATGCAGATAAAAATTATTTTTAATTTGCAACCTGATGGAGGTCAGTATAGATGGAGTAATAGAGAAAGTCCCACACACTGCTAGAAGGCCAAATATTTTTTCAGAGCTAGATGCAGATAAAAAATTATTTTGAATTTGCAACCTGATGGAGGTCAGTATAGATGGACTAATAGAGAAAGTCCCACACACTGCTAGAAGGCCAAATATTTTTTCAGAGCTGGATGCAGATAAAAATTATTTTTAATTTGCAACCTGATGGAGGTCAGTATAGATGGACTAATAGAACAAGTCCCACACACAGCTAGAAGCCCAAATATTTTTTCAGAGGTAGATGCAGATAAAAATTATTTTTAATTTGCAACCTGATGGAGGTCAGTATAGATGGACTAATAGAGAAAGTCCCACACACTGCTAGAAGGCCAAATATTTTTTCAGAGCTAGATGCAGAAAAAAATGATATTCAGTTTGCAACCTGATGGAGGTCAGTATAGATGGACTAATAGAACAAGTCCCACACACAGCTAGAAGCCCAAATATTTTTTCAGAGCTAGATGCAGAAAAAAATTATATTCAGTTTGCAACCTGATGGAGGTCTGTATAGATGGATTAATAGAACAAGTCCCACACACTGCTAGAAGGCCAAATATTTTTTCAGAGCTAGATGCAGAAAAAAATTATATTCAGTTTGCAACCTGATGGAGGTCAGGATAAATGGACTAATAGAACAAGTCCCACACACAGCTAGAAGCCCAAATATTTTTTCAGAGGTAGATGCAGATAAAAATTATTTTTAATTTGCAACCTGATGGAGGTCAGTATAGATGGACTAATAGAACAAGTCCCACACACAGGTAGAAGCCCAAATATTTTTTCAGAGGTAGATGCAGAAAAAAATTATATTCAGTTTGCAACCTGATGGAGGTCAGTATAGATGGACTAATAGAGAAAGTCCCACACACTGCTAGAAGGCCAAATATTTTTTCAGAGCTAGATGCAGAAAAAAATTATATTCAGTTTGCAACCTGATGGAGGTCAGTATAGATGGACTAATAGAACAAGTCCCACACACTGTTTGAAGCCCAAATATTTTTTTATAGATGGACTAATAGAATGATGCTATGCCCAAAAGATTTTACTTCACTAGGTGCAGTTAAAAAATTGGTATTCTATACACAGGTGGTATATCTTGCAACACAGATAGGCTACTCCACTGACTAACACACTCTGGAATAGGCCAAAAAGGATTAGCTTTGCTAGATTCAGCCAAATGCTGTGAAAAAAACTTGCACAGCACTGGCACAGACCTGCCTGGCAAAAACTGATAGGAACTGATGTAACCTAGTCCTGAAAAGGACTGCAATTACAATTAGTCTTTACTCCCACAATCTATCTATTTAAGAGCACAGACCTGCCTGATAAAAGTCGTAGGAAATGCTGTAACCTAGTCCTTAAAAGGACTGCAATCACAACTATTCCCTACTCCCAAGCTATCTGTAGATTTGTGTGAAAATTGGCTTGAAATTAACAAGGTATAGCGCACACAGCAACAGCGGTGCCGTCTAACACGCAGCTGCAGCAGTGAGAAAATGGTGGCGACGGGGAAAATGGCTTGGTCTTATAGGGCAAGGACATGTGACATACACTGCCAATGACACATGCCCTTGCTTGTGTGAAAAAAGCACTTCGCTCCGTGTGTGCGCTGCTGATAGGCTGACAGATTGCACCTCCCCACTGCAAATGCGGGAAAGAGAAAAAAAAATGGAGATCTTCATTATTCCTGCAGAGATCCATCCCCTGCCCCTCCCCCCGCCCCACTGTACACTCAAACTGCGTATTAACATTAATTTTCAGCATTACTGAGAAAAAATCCAGTTATGATTTTGGTGCACAAACAGTTATCGAACATAACCTCGAACAGCCGAATTTTTCTCAAATCGTTCGTGTTCGCCGAACGGCTCGAACACCGCCCAAAACAGCTCGAATTTGAGATTGGCGAACAGTTCGAGTAGAACAACGCTCATCTCTAGTAATGAACGGTAATTTGAAATATTAACCCCTTTACCCCCGAGGGTGGTTTGCACGTTAATGACCAGGCCAATTTTTACAATTCTGACCACCTTCACTTTATGAGGTAATTACTCTGGAACGCTTTAACGGATCCCCCTGATTCTGAGATTGTTTTTTTGTGACATATTGTACTTCATTATTGTGCTAAAATTTCTTCGATATCACTTGCATTTATTTGTGACAAAATCGGAAATTTGGCAAAAATTTTGCAATTTTCAAAATTTTAACTTTTATGCCCTTAAATCAGAGAGATATGTTACACAAAATAGTTAATAAATAACATTTCCCACATGTCTACTTTACATCAGCACAATTTTGGAATCAAAATTTTTTTTTAATAGGGTTAAAAGTTGACCAGCGATTTCTCATTTTTACAACAAAATTTACAAAACCATTTTTTTAGGGACCACATCACATTTGAAGTGACTTTGAGGAGTCTTTATGACAGAAAATACCCAAAAGTGACACCATTCTAAAAACTGCACCCCTCAAGGTGCTCAAAACCACATTCAAGAAGTTTATTAACCCTTCAGGTTCTTCACAGGAATTTTTGGAATGTGGAAGAAAAAAATGAACATTTAACTTTTTTCACAAAAATGTTACTTTAGACCCAAATTTTTTTATTTTCGCAGTGGTAACAGGAAAAAAAGGACCCCAAAATTTGTTGTGCAATTTCCCCTGAGCACGCAGATACCCCATATGTGAGGAGAAAACACTGTTTGGGCGCACGGCAGGGCTCGGAAGGGAAGGAGTGCCATTTGACTTTTTGAATGTAAAATTTGCTTGAATAATTAGCGGATGCCATGTTGCGTTTGGGGAGCCCCTGATGTGCCTAAACAGTGGAAACCCCCCAAAAGTGACCCAATTTTGGAAACTAGACCCCTCAGGGAACTTATCTAGATGTGTGGTGAGCACCCTGAATTCCCAGGTGCTTCACAGAAGTTTATAACATTGAACCGTAAAAATACATTTTCACATTTTTTCAACAAAAATGTTTTTCA
Organism: Phyllobates terribilis; assembly: GCF_046119375.1. NCBI lineage: Eukaryota > Metazoa > Chordata > Amphibia > Anura > Dendrobatidae > Phyllobates > Phyllobates terribilis. Next base: position 191,127,656 of record NW_027362772.1, on the reverse strand, counting down.
GCCCCCAATTTTGCATTTTCATAAGGGTAACTGGAGAAATTGCACCATGCAGTTTGTTGTGCAATTTCTCCTGAGTAAGCCGATACCCCATATGTGCGGGAAAACCACTGTTTGGGCACACGGCAGGGTTCGGAAGGGAAGGAGCACTATTTGACTTTTTGAATGTAAAATTTGCTTGAATAATTAGCGGACGCCATGTTGCGTTTGGAGAGCCCCTGATGTGCCTAAACAGTGGAAAAAACCCACAAATGACCCCATTTTGGAAACTACACCCCTTAGGGAACTTATCTATATGTGTGGTGAGCACCCTGAACCCCCAGGTGCTTCACAGAAGTTTATAACATTGAGCCGTAAAAATAAAATTTTCACATTTTTCCCACAAAAATGTTTTTCAGCCCCCAATTTTGCATTTTCATAAGGGTAACAGGAGAAATTCCACCATGCAGTTTGTTGTGCAATTTCTCCTGAGTAGGCAGATACCCCATATGTGGGGGAAAACTACTGCTTGGGCATATGGCAGTGTTCGGAAGGGAAGGAGCGCGATTTGACTTTTTGAATGTAAAATTTGCTTGAATAATTAGCGGATGTGCCCCTGATGTGCCTAAACAGTAGAAACCCCCCACAAGTGACACCATTTTGGAAACTAGACCCCTCAGGGAACTTATCTAGATGTGTGGTGAGCACCCGGAACCCCCAAGTGTTTTACAGAAGTTTATAACATGGAGCCGTGAAAATAAAAAAATCAAACTTTTTCCACAAAAATTATCTTTTAGCCCCAATTTTTTTATTTTCACAAGGGTAAGAGGAGAAAATGGACCCCAAACACTGTTGTGCAATTTTTCCTGAGTACGCCAATACCCCATATGTGGGGAAAATACAGTGTTTGGGTGCACGACAGAGTTCAGAAGGGAGCACTGTGTGACTTTTTGAACGCAAAATTGGCTGGAATCGAGAGCGGATGCCATGTCGCCTTTGGAGAGCCCTGATGTGCCTAAATAGTGGAAACCCCCCACAAGTGACCCCATTTTGGAAACTACACCCCTCAAGGATTTTATCAAGGTGTATAGTGAACATTTTGAACCCAGAGATACGACACAGAATTTGATAACATTAGGTCATCATATTGAATAAGTTGTCATTAGTCTTGAGTGCAAGTGCTCGCTATTTGACTTTGCATCGGGTGCTCAGGTATGCACCAAGTATCATGGGTGCTCGAGTGACATGCTCAAGTCCCTGCCCGCATGTTTCACGGTTATTAGACACCCAAAAAAAAACATGCGGGGATCGCTCGTGCATGGCAGGCAATCCCCGCAAGCTTTTTTTGGCTGTATAACAGCTGCAAAACATTTGGGGCGGAGACTCGAGCATGTCACTCGAGCACCCACTATACTCTGTGCATACCCGAGCACCCGATGCAAACTCAAATAGCGAGCACTTGCACTCAACATTAGTCGCCATATCGTCGTCATTTTTTTTTCTTTACTTCTGAAAAAATCGCAACCCCAACCCTAACCTTAGCCCAACCGTAACCCTAGCCCAACCCTTATCCAACTCTAACCCTAGCCTAATCCTAACCTTAGCCTAACCCTAACCCTAGCCTAACCCTAACCCTAGCCTAACCCTAGCACAACACTAATCCTAGGCCAACCCTAACCCTAGCCCAGCCTAACCCTAGCCCAACCCTAGCCCAACCCCAACCCTAACCCTAGCCCAACCCCAACCCTGACCCTAGCACAACCCTAACCCAAACCCTAGCCCAACCCCAACCCTAACCCTAACACAACCCTAACCCAAACCCTAGCCCAACCCTAACCCTAGCCCAACCCCAACCCTAACCCTAACACAACCCTAACCCAAACCCTAAAGTTTATTTTTTACGCCGTTCCTCATGCGGTATAAGTGATTAGACATTTTTATTCTTCGAGTCGGTGTGATTACAGCAATGCCAGATTCATATCGGATTTTTAAGATTGACAGCTGTCACACACTAAAAGACGCATTTTTTTGCAGACTAGTTTTTACATCGCCATATTTTGAGAGCTATAATTGTTCCATATTTCGGCCGACAGAGTCATGTGGCAGCTTGTTTTTTGCGGGACAAGTTGACGTTTCTATTGGTACCATTTTCGGGCACGTGACATTTTTTGATCGCTTTCTATTCTGATTTTTAGAAGGCAGAATAAACAAAAACCAACAATTCAGGAATTGGTGTTTTGAGTTTTTTTTATGCCATTCTGCGTGTGGTAAAATTGATAAGGTAGCTTTATTCTTTGGGTCAGTATGTTTATAGCGGTACTACATTTATATATTTTTTTATATTTTGGCGCTTTTACACAATAAAAACTACTTTATAGAAAAAAGAATTGTTTTTGCATCGCTTTGTTCTGAGAGCTATAACTTTTTTATTATTTGGCCGTTGGAGCTGCATGGCGGCTTGTTTGCGGAACAAGATGACGTTTTCATGGTACCATTTTTATTTACATTCTTTTTGATCGCGCTTTATTCCACTTTTTGTTTGGCAATATGATGATAAAGCATAGTTTTATGTTTCGTTTTTTATTTATTTTTTTATTGTGTTCACTAAAGGGGTTAACTAGCAGGACAGTTTTATAGGTCAGGTCATTCCGGACGCGGCGATACCAAATATGTGTACTTTTATTGGTTTATTTTTTTTTTTCATAAGATTATTCATTTATGGGTACAATATATTTTACCCACACACACACACACTGTATACGCCGTACGCACCACACACACACACACACTGTATTTGCCGTACGCACCAGACACACACACACTGTATACGCCATACGCACCACACACTGTACACGCCGTATACACCACACACACACTCTATACGCCGTACGCACCACACACACACACACACACTGTATTTGCCGTACGCACCAGACACACACACACTGTATACGCCATACGCACCACACACTGTACATGCCGTATGCACCACACACACACTGTATACGCCGTATGCACCACACACACTCTGCTTACGCCGTACGCCCCACCACACACACACACTCTGTATACGCCATACGCACCACACACACACACACACTGTGTACGCCGTACGCACCACACACACACACTGTATACACCATATGCACCAAACACACACACACACTGTATATGCCGTATGCACCACACACACTGTATATGCCTTACGCACCACACACACACTGTATACGCCGTACGTACCACACACACACTGTATATGCCGTACACACCACACACACACTGTATACGCCGTACACACCACACACACACTGTATACGCCGCATGCACCACACACACACACGGTATATGCCGTACGCACCACACACACCATTTTTATTTACATTCTTTTTGATCGCGCTTTATTCCACTTTTTGTTTGGCGATATGATGATAAAGCATAGTTTTATGTTTCGTTTTTTATTTATTTTTTTATTGTGTTCACTAAAGGGGTTAACTAGCAGGACAGTTTTATAGGTCAGGTCATTCTGGACGCGGCGATACCAAATATGTGTACTTTTATTGGTTTATTTATTTTTTTCATAAGATTATTCATTTATGGGTACAATATATTTTACCCACACACACACACACTGTATACGCCGTACGCACCACACACACACACACTGTATTTGCCGTACGCACCAGACACACACACACTGTATACGCCATACGCACCACACACTGTACACGCCGTATGCACCACACACACATTGTATACGCCGTACGCACCACACAGACACACACACTGTATTTGCCGTACGCACCAGACACACACACACTGTATACGCCATACGCACCACACACTGTACATGCCGTATGCACCACACACACACTGTATACGCCGTATGCACCACACACACAGTATACGCCGTACGCACCACACACACTGTATACGTCTTATGCACCACACACAGAGACACACTGTATACGCCGTACGCACCACACACACTGTATACGTTCTATGCACCACACACACACACTGTATACGCCGTACGCACCACACACACTGTATACGCCGTACGCACCACACACTGTACACGCTGTACGCACCACACACACACAGTATACGCCGTACGCACCACACACACTGTATATGTCGTATGCACCACACACACAGACACACTGTATATGCCGTACGCACCACACACACAGTATACACCGTACGCACCACACACACTGTATACGTCGTATGCACCACACACAGACACACTGTATACGCCGTACGCACCACACACACTGTATACGTCGTATGCACCATACACACACACTGTATACGCCGTACGCACCACACACACTGTATACGCCGTATGCACCACACACACTGTATACGCCGTACGCACCACACACACTGTATACGCCGTACGCACCACACAAACACAGTATACGCCGTACGCACCACACACACTGTATATGTCGTATGCACCACACACACACACACTGTATACGCCGTACGCACCACACACACTGTATACGCCGTACACACCACACACACTGTATACGCCGTATGCACCACACACACTGTATACGCCGTATGCACCACACACACTGTATACGCTGTACGCACCACACACACACACTGTTTACGCCGTACGCACCACCTCACACACACACTCTCTGCATACGCCGTACGCACCACACACACTGCTTACGCCGTACGCCCCACCACACACACACACTCTGTATACGCCATACGCACCACACACACACACACACTGTGTACGCCGTACGCACCACACACACACACACACACTGTATACACCATATGCACCAAACACACACACACACTGTATATGCCGTACGCACCACACACACACTGTATACGCCGTACGTTCCACACACACACTGTATATGCCGTACACACCACACACACACTGTATACGTACACACCACACACACTGTATACGCCGTATGCACCACACACACACGGTATATGCCGTACGCACCACACACACGCGGTATATGCCGTACGCACCACACACACACTGTATACGCCGTACGCACGACACACACACACACTGTAGACGCCGTACGCACCACACACACACTGTATACGTCGTACGCTCCGCATACACACACAGCGGTACCACCAGCAGAACACCGTCGCGAACACACTGTACACACCGAACACACTGCCGCCGGGATCAGCCGAATGATTCACTGACCGCCGCCATCTTTGTACAGGAGGAGGGCATGCGCAGTTTTAATGTGACCGTCGCTATCTGCCTGCACAAAGATGGCAGCGGTCTGATTTACTGCGCGGGGAGACAGCTCAAATGAGAGAACACATGAGGGAAGAAGACAGCACAGGGGTGGAGAGAGAGAGCAGACAGGGGAGAGAGCACATGGGGTACACAGGTCAAAGAAGAGATCACATTAAAGGAGTAGACAGCCGATAGGGGAGAGAGAAAGTGCACAGGGGGTAGACAGCTCAAACGGGACAGCATATGAGGGGAGAACACAGCACAGGAAGGAGAGAGACAGCAGACAAGGGGGATAGCACATGGGGTAGACAGGTTAAAGAAGAGAGCACAAACGGGAGAACTCAGCACATGGGGGAAAGAGAGAAGTGATAAGTGGATGAGCACATGGGGGGGAGATTCTCAACGCTGCAAAGCCTGCCCCCTTCGTGACATTAGCATCGGGCCTCCATCTAGTATATACAGTACAGGCCAAAAGTTTGGACACACCTTCTCATTTAAAGATTTTTCTGTAATTTCATGACTATGAAAATTGTACATTCACACTGAAGGCATCAAAACTATGAATTAACACATGTGGAATTATATACTTAACAAAAAAGTGTGAAACAACTGAAAATATGTCTTATATTCTAGGTTCTTCAAAGTAGCCACCTTTTGCTTTGATGACTGCTTTGCACACGTTTATTTTTGAACAATTCCATTGTAGATTTTGCTTTATGTTTGGGATCATTGTCTTGTTGGAAGATAAATCTCCGTCCCAGTCTCAGGTCTTTTGCAGACTCCAACAGGTTTTCTTCCAGAATGGTCCTGTATTTGTCTCTGTCCATCTTCCCATCAATTTTAACCATCTTCCCTGTCTCTGCTGAAGAAAAGTAGGCCCAAACCATGATGCTGCCACCACCACGTTTAACAGTGGGGATGGGGTTTTGAGGGTGATGAGCTGTGTTGCTTTTACGCCAAACCTATCGTTTTGCATTGTGGCCAAAAAGTTCGATTTTGGTTTCATCTGACCAGAGCACCTTATTCCACATGTTTGGTGTGTCTCCCAGGTGGCTTGTGGCAAACTTCAAATGAGACTTTTTATGGATATCTTTGAGAAATGGCTTTCTTCTTGCCACTCTTCCATAAAGAAGTGCAGTGTACGACCGATTGTTGTCCTATGGACAGACTCTCCCACTTCATCAGAGTGATCGTGGGCCTTTTGGCTGCATCTCTGATCAGTCTTCTCCTTGCTCGAGATGAAAGTTTAGAGGGACAGCCGGGTCTTGGTAGATTTGCAGAGGTCTGATACTCCTTCCATTTCAATATGATCGCTTGCACAGTGCTCCTTGAGATGTTTAAAACTTGGGAAATCTTTTTGTATCCAAATCCGGCTTTAAACTTCACATCAGTATCTCGGACCTGCCTGGTGTGTTCCTTGGTCTTCATGATGCTCTCTGCACTTGAAACAGAACCCTGAGACTATCACAGAGCAGGTGCATTTATACGAGACTTGATTACACACAGGTGGATTCTATTTATCATTACCAGTCATTTAGGACAACATTGGATCATTTAGAGATCCTTACTGAACTTCTGAAGTGAGTTTGCTGCACTGAAAGTAAAGGGGCCGAATAATACTGCACTCCCCACTTTTCAGTTTTTAATTTGTTAAAAAAGTTTAAAAAATCCCAAAAATTTTGTTTATATATTTTTTTTTTTACATCTCTTCAAATGTGTATTGGAATGCTTCCTAATTTTTGGCAGCCCTTGAAATTGCTGCATACACAATAACAGTATAGGAAACCCACTCCTTAATAATGGGAAGGACAATACAAATAGATTCTATATTCTAGAATATTACCTCTCTTATCTGAAATTTGTTTATAGGTGAGCTATTGCAGTTTGGATAGTGTATTACACCGATCCAGCCAGGTATTATTGCCTTATACTGCGTGCTGCTGGTGCTGCAGTAAAAAAATAAAAATCTATTCTATTACCTATTGATACATCTGTTAGAAGCATTTACAATAGGGACAGGTGCGGCTAGGTGGTATCATCAGCTTGAGATGAGTGTTCATTCTGGTCTCATAAATGTCTTCTACAGTCCATAACTTTTTTATTTTTATTTTTTTGGCCTTATATACAAGTCATGACCCTGCAAAGAATGTTTCTTAAACATTTCTTCCAGGAAAATCCATTTTAGCTTAGTTTTTGTATGTTTTATTGTCAGTCTGTAAAAGGTGGCGTAATACTTTGACAACATTGTTCACCAATATGCTATCGGTCAGCGACCAAGTGTAAACTTCAAATGGAGTCTAATATCTGGCATGCTCCCAAAAAAATCTGTATTATTAGCGCAGTAATATGGGATCACGTCTGATGACCACGGTTTTAGGCAGTGGCCTATTAGTATAATATTTGTTAGCGACCAAGTGTGAATAGTTTGGAACAACACACAACTGCCAGACTTTACATAGTTACATAGTTACATAGTTTATGAGGCCGAAAAAAGACAAGCGTCCATCCAGTTCAGCCTATTTCTTGTGCACTGCAGCTATTCCGCAGTGTTGATCCAGGGGAAGGCAAAAAAAAACCATGCGGTATAGGCCAATTTACTTCATTGAGGAAAAATTCACTTTTCGACTCCAATCTGGCAGTCAGATTAAATCCCTGGATTAATTAACTATCACTAAGCATAAGATGTAATTTTATTGTTCTCAAGAAAGGCGTCCAGGCCTCTCTTGAACTCATTAAGTGAGTTGGACATCACCACTTCCTCTCCCAGAGAGTTCCAGAGTCTCACGGCTCTGACCGTAAAGAATCCCCTTCTATGCTGGTGCAGGAACCTCCTTTCCTCCAGACGCATAGTGTGCCCCCTCGTCTTTGTCACCATCCTTGGTATAAACAGGTCATGGGAGAGATCTCTGTACTGCCCACTGATGTATTTATACATGTTTATGAGGTCTCCCCTAAGCCTTCTCTTTTCCAACGTAAATAGGCCTAATTTTGACAACCTCTCTGGGTATTCTAGTCCCTCCATTCCCTTTATTACATTAGTCGCCCTCCTTTGTACCCTCTCTAGCTCCAATATGTCTTTCCTGAGCACCGGAGCCAAGAACTGTGCACAATATTCTAAGTGCGGCCTTACCAGCGCTTTATACAGAGGAAGAACAATGTTCTCATCATATGCCCCTATTCCTCTTCTGATGCATGCCATGACTCTATTTGCCTTCGCAGCTGCTGCCTAACACTGGGCACTCCAATTTAATTTGCTATTAACCAAGACGCCCAGGTCCTTCTCCATGTCAGATTTCCCCAACGGTTTCCCATTTAATATGTATGGGTGACTGCTGTTTTTCTTTCCCATGTGCATGACCTTACATTTATCGGCATTGAACCCCATTTGCCATTTTTTGCCCCAACCCCCCAATTTATCTAAATCCTCCTGTAGCTGTGCCCTATCCTCATCTGTATTAACTACTTTACAAAGTTTAGTATCATCTGCAAATATTGCTATTTTAATATGCAACCCTTCCACTAGATCATTAATAAATATATTAAATAATATAGGGCCCAAGACAGACCCTTGAGGCACCCCGCTAGTAACCCTGACACACCCTGAGCTTACTCCATTGATAACCACCCTCTGCTTTCTATCACTCAGCCAGCTATTTACCCACTTGCACACATTATCCCCCAGACCAAGCATTCTCATTTTATATACCAACCTTTTGTGTGGCACGGTATCAAACGCTTTGGAGAAGTCAAGGTATACAACATCCACTGACTCTCCCCGGTCCAGCTGTGAGGTCACCTCCTCGTAGAAGGCGATCAGGTTTGTTTGGCAGGAGCGATCCCTCATGAATCCATGTTGATATTGAGATAGACAGTTATTATCATTAATATATTCTACAATAGCATTGTAGCGTCGGCATCCCTGCCTCCTGCTATGCAGGGACGCTGTTCCCCTCACCTCTCCGCTCTGTGCCCGGCGTCTTCCTCCCGCTCTGCTGGCAGCGCGCGCTGCTTCCCGGCCACTGTGCTTAGGGCGCGCGCGCGCTCCCCCTCTCTTAAAGGGGCCGCGCGCGTCGTCCTAAGGAGTCCCCGGCCAATGGCCGGAGGACTTCACCATATATAAGGCACCTCCTCCAAAATGGAGGTGCCCGAGCAATGCTGTTGCAAAGCCTTCACTCTGCTTCAGTCCTCAGGTCCCGCTACCAGTTACCTGCCAGTCACCTGCCAGATTCCTGCTTGATACTTGCCTGATATCCGCTTTCCTGCTTGCAAGCCTGCGGTCCGACGGTCTGCCTTCCGACACCTGTCAGTCTGTCTATGGACCAGCCTGCCCGCTCACCTGGGAGTGCTCACCTGCTACCTGCCTGCTAGCCTACCTGGAGGCTCTGCCGTCACTTGCCGTGACCACCTGCCTGTCCAGAGACTCTTGCCCGCTCACCTGGGAGCGTCCACCTGCTACCTGCCTGCTAGCCTACCTGGAGGCTCTGCCGTCACTTGCCGTGACCACCTGCCTGTCCAGAGACTCTTGCCCGCTCATCTGGGAGCGCTCACCTGCTTGCTAGCCTACCTGGAGGCTCTGCCGTCACTTGCCGTGACCACCTGCCTGTCCAGAGACTCTTGCCCGCTCACCTGGGAGCGCTCGCCTGCTACCTGCCTGCTAGCCTACCTGGAGGCTCTGCCGTCACTTGCCGTGACCACCTGCCCGTCCAGAGACTCTTGCCCGCTCACCTGGGAGCGTCCACCTGCTACCTGTCTGCTAGTCTACCTGGAGGTTCTGCCGTCACTTGCTGTGACCACCTGCCTGTCCAGAGACTCTCGCCCGCTCACCAGCCACCCGCCTGCTGTCCTTCTACCCAGAGACTGTCCCTGTCACTTGCCGTGACTACCTGCCCTTCTACCCAGAGACTGTCCCTGTCACTTGCCGTGACTACCTGCCCTTCTACCCAGAGACTGTCCCTGTCACTTGCCGTGACTACCGGCCCTTCTACCCAGAAACTGTCCCTGCCACTTGCCGTGACTAGCTGCCCGTCTTCCCTGGGAGCCACCCGCTTCCTTACAAGGACCGCCCCCTTGTATAGTTGCTCAGAGGTTCCCCCTTCCAGACCCGTTACAGTTTGCTCGGGCCATGGAATCCGGTGGCACCCAAGCTCCCTCGCTCTCGGACCTATGTCATGAACTGTCCCGTCAGAGGTCCCAACAGGAGTCCATCCTGAGTCACCTGCGGAATGTCAATTCTCGCCTGGACACTCTGACTGCTCCACCAGCAACCACCGCTAGTGTCATGACTCGCAACCCGGCAGCGCCGCTGCCCACCAATACCAAGGTATCCTGCCCCGGACCCCGGCTTTCTGCACCTCCTCGCTTCGGAGGTGACCCCGCTCAAGCTCGGGGCTTCATAAACCAGTGCACCCTGCACTTTGAACTCTTGTCCCACCAGTTTATCTCCGACCGGTCCAAAGTAGCCTTTATCATGTCCCACCTCACGGGGGAGGCTCTGGCTTGGCTAAATCCTCTATGGGAGAGAGGAGACTCCCTGGTGTCCCACGCCAGTGCTTGATTGGCAGACCGGAGAAGTCCGTCGCTGGGGACAGGACTGCCATAAGACTTGTTTAGTTCCCGTCCATCCTGTCCGTCTTTCTCCTACTCCAGCCAATCTACCTGGTCTTCCGGCTCCTTATTGGTCATATGCGGACGTCTTTAATAAAAAGGAGGCAGAGACATTACCCCCTCATAGACCATACGACTGCCCAATCGACCTGATGCCCGGCGCTACTCCTCCTCATGGGCGCATTTACCCTTTGTCCGCTGCTGAGACCCGATCCATGTCAGAATATATTGAGGAGAATCTGGCCCGGGGATTCATCCGGAAATCTACTTCCCCGGCGGGAGCAGGCTTCTTCTTTGTCAAAAAGAAGGACGGCTCACTCCGTCCCTGTATAGACTATAGAGGCCTTAACCAGATCACGGTGAAGAATAAATACCCCCTTCCGCTCATTCCGGAATTATTTGACCGTCTGAGGGGGGCTAGAATCTTCACCAAGCTGGACCTCCGTGGGGCGTATAACCTGGTCCGTATCCGTCAGGGGGATGAATGGAAGACGGCATTCAACACTCGGGACGGCCACTATGAATACCTGGTAATGCCCTTCGGTCTCTGTAACGCTCCTGCCGTCTTTCAAGAGTTGGTCAATGACATTTTCCGGGACCTTCTCTACTCCTGCGTAGTGGTGTACCTGGACGACATCTTGGTCTTCTCTCCGGATCTCCCCACACACCGGAGGGATGTTCGTCAGGTTCTGCTCAGGCTCAGGCAGAACCATCTCTACGCTAAATATGAGAAGTGCCTCTTTGAGCAGACCTCGCTTCCGTTTCTGGGCTACATAATCTCTCAGACCGGCCTACAAATGGACCCTGAGAAACTGTCTGCCATCCAGAAGTGGCCCCGACCAGAGGGGTTGAAAGCTATTCAGCGGTTCCTGGGTTTCGCCAACTACTACCGCCTCTTCAAACCGCACTTCTCTTCCCGGACTGCCCCAATCTCTGCGCTCACCCGTAAGGGCACTAATCCCAGAGAATGGCCGCCCGAAGCAGAGGAAGCCTTTCTTTCCTTAAAACAGGCTTTCTCTTCCGCCCCGGTGCTGCATCGTCCGGACAGCAACAAACAATTCTTCCTGGAAGTTGACGCCTCCTCCTCGGGAGCCGGAGCGGTACTTACCCAAAAGTCGCCTTCCGGAAGAATGGTAACTTGCAGCTTCTTCTCCAAACTCTTCTCCTCTTCTGAGCGCAATTATTCTATAGGAGATCGAGAGTTATTGGCCATTAAGCTGGCACTGGAGGAGTGGCGTTACCTGCTCGAGGGGGCTCTTCACCCGGTAATTATTTACACTGACCACAAGAACTTGGCTTACCTCCAGAGCGCCCAGAGACTTAACCCGCGCCAAGCCCGGTGGTCCTTGTTCTTTGCCCGCTTTGACTTCGTTCTTCATTTTCGCCCGGCAGGCAAAAACATCAAAGCCGATGCCTTGTCCCGATCCTTCCTGGTGTCTGATCTAGGGGAGGAACCGAAGCACATCATTGATCCCGCCAGAGTAATACAGGTGGCTCCCGTGAATCTAAATCGTCTCCCTCCCAGTAAGACGTTCGTAACAGTACCTGATCGGAAGAAGGTCCTACTCTGGGGTCACTCGTCTAAACTAGCTGGCCATGCCAGTCAGAAAAAGACCCTCCAGCTTATTACCCGACATTACTGGTGGCCTACCCTGCACAAGGATGTAATAGACTTTGTTTCAGCCTGTGTGTCCTGCGCCCGCAACAAAGTTCGGAGACACTTGCCAGCCGGTCGCCTTCTTCCTCTTCTAGTACCTGCTGCCCCGTGGCAGCATATAGCTATGGACTTTATAACGGATCTCCCTGTCTCTGCCGGTTGTACGGTCATTTGGGTTGTCGCTGACCGCTTTTCCAAGATGGCTCACTTCATTCCCCTGCCGGGCCTCCCGTCTGCACCCGAACTGGCTAAAGACTTTATCCGCCACATCTTCCGTCTCCATGGCCTGCCCCTCCACATCGTGTCGGATCGTGGGGTTCAGTTCACCTCACGCTTCTGGAGAGCCACATGTAAGCTGCTTGACGTCACCCTGGACTTCTCCTCCGCTTACCACCCACAGTCCAATGGTCAATTGGAGCGGATCAATCAGATCCTGACCAGTTACCTCCGGCACTTCGTTAATGCCCACTATTCGGACTGGGTGGATCTCCTACCATGGGCCGAATTCTCTTACAATAATCACGAGAGCGAATCTTCCTCCAAATCCCCATTTTTTGTAGTCTTCGGTCAGCATCCTCGGATCCCATTTCCCGTCTCCACCTCGGTGGACAATCCGGTTGCGGAATCTCTCATTAGCGAATTCTCCTCCATTTGGGAGAGTACCCGATCCGCACTCCTTCAGTCTTCCGAGCGGATGAAAAAACACGCTGACAAAAAACGCCTGGATCCTCCACTATTCCGTCCTGGAGATAAAGTCTGGCTCTCGTCCAAGTATGTCCGGCTCAAGATTCCCTCCTACAAGTTAGGGCGTCGGTTCATCGGCCCACTGGAAGTTGTCAAACAAATCAATCCGGTGGCCTATAAATTGAAACTCCCCGCCAACTTACGGATCCCTAACTCCTTCCATGTATCTCTCCTCAAACCCGTGGTACTTAACTCTTTTTCCAAGTCTACAGGTACGCCTCCTGCTCCGGTTTCCGCTGAGAACGAGTTTGAGGTAGAGAACATTCTGGCCACCAAAAGGGTAAGAGGAAAGACCTTTTTTCAGGTAGATTGGAAGGGGTTTGGTCCTGAGGAGAGAACGTGGGAGCCCCGGGAGAACATCCATGCCCCTCTCATCCTTGATAAATTTCTCTCTGGCCTAGAAAAGGGGGGACCTAAAGGGGGGGGGGGGTACTGTAGCGTCGGCGTCCCTGCCTCCTGCTAGGCAGGGACGCTGTTCCCCTCACCTCTCCGCTCCGTGCCCGGCGTCTTCCTCCCGCTCTGCTGGCAGCGCGCGCTGCTTCCCGGCCACTGTGCTTAGGGCGCGCGCGCTCCCCCTCTCTTAAAGGGGCCGCGCGCGTCGTCCTAAGGAGTCCCCGGCCAATGGCCGGAGGACTTCACCATATATAAGGCACCTCCTCCAAAATGGAGGTGCCCGAGCAATGCTGTTGCAAAGCCTTCACTCTGCTTCAGTCCACAGGTCCCGCTACCAGTTACCTGCCAGTCACCTGCCAGATTCCTGCTTGATACTTGCCTGATATCCGCTTTCCTGCTTGCAAGCCTGCAGTCCGACGGTCTGCCTTCCGACACCTGTCAGTCTGTCTATGGACCAGCCTGCCCGCTCACCTGGGAGCGCTCACCTGCTACCTGCCTGCTAGCCTACCTGGAGGCTCTGCCGTCACTTGCCGTGACCACCTGCCTGTCCAGAGACTCTTGCCCGCTCACCTGGAAGCGTCCACCTGCTACCTGCCTGCTAGCCTACCTGGAGGCTCTGCCGTCACTTGCCGTGACCACCTGCCTGTCCAAAGACTCTTGCCCGCTCACCTGGGAGCGCTCACCTGCCTGCTAGCCTACCTGGAGGCTCTGCCGTCACTTGCCGTGACCACCTGCCTGTCCAGAGACTCTTGCCCGCTCACCTGGGAGCGTCCACCTGCTACCTGCCTGCTAGCCTACCTGGAGGCTCTGCCGTCACTTGCCGTGACCACCTGCCTGTCCAGAGACTCTTGCCCGCTCACCTGGGAGCGCTCACCTGCTTGCTAGCCTACCTGGAGGCTCTGCCGTCACTTGCTGTGACCACCTGCCCGTCCAGAGACTCTTGCCCGCTCACCTGGGAGCATCCACCTGCTATCTGTCTGCTAGTCTACCTGGAGGTTCTGCCGTCACTTGCTGTGACCACCTGCCTGTCCAGAGACTCTCGCCCGCTCACCAGCCACCCGCCTGCTGTCCTTCTACCCAGAGACTGCCCCTGTCACTTGCCGTGACTACCTGCCCTTCTACCCAGAGACTGTCCCTGTCACTTGCCGTGACTACCTGCCCGTCTTCCCTGGGAGCCACCCGCTTCCTTACAAGGACCGCCCCCTTGTATAGTTGCTCAGAGGTTCCACCTCCCAGACCCGTTACAAGCATCTCTAAGAAATTCTTCAAACAATTTACCCACAACAGACATTAAGCTGACTGGTCTATAGTTCCCAGGGTCACTTTTAGATCCCTTTTTGAATATTGGTACCACATTTGCTTGGCGCCAGTCTAGTGGGACAGTCCCTGTCCATAAAGAGTGCTTGAATATAAGATACAGCGGTCTGTCTATCACATTACTTAATTCTTTTAGTACCCGGGGGTGTATGCCATCTGGGCCTGGTGACTTGTCTATTTTGATATTATTTAGGCGTTTCTGAACTTAATCCTGGGTTAGGTGGGTGATATTTAGCGGAGGGTTTACTTTATCACTCTGCATTTCCTCCGATAAATTGTTTTCTTTTGTGAAAACAGTGGAGAAGAAGCTATTGAGTAGGTTTGCTTTACCCTCATCGCCCTCTATGATTTTACCCAGGTTATTTTTCAATGGGCCAACTCCATCAGTTTTAATCCTTTTACTGTTTATATAGTTAAAGAACAGTTTGGGATTCGTTTTACTTTCCTTGGCAATTAGTCTCTCTGTCTCCTCTTTTGCTATTCTTATTTGTTTCTTACAGATTTTGTTTTTTTCCCTATAAGATATTAGCGCTTCCTCGCTGCCTTCTTGTTTAAGTTTACGGAAAGCCCTTTTTTTGTTTTTCATTGCCCTCTTGACTTCCTTATTTAGCCACATTGGCTTCCTCCTATTCCTAGCCCTTTTATTCCCATAAGGTATGTACCTTCTACAGTGACTATGTAGGACTATTTTGAAAATTTCCCATTTTCTATCCGTGCTCCTATTACTAAAGATACTATCCCAGTCTATAAGGTGAAGGGCATCTCTTAGCTGATCAAACTTTGCCCTCCTGAAGTTCAGTGTTTTTGTGACTCCCTTGCTGGGCACCCTACTGAAGCACATGTGGAATTGTATAATGTTGTGGTCACTATTTCCCAGGTGCCCCCCGACCTGCACCTCAGTTATTCTGTCTGGCCTGTTAGTTAATATTAAGTCTAAAAGGGCCGTCCCTCTAGTTGGTTCCTGCACAAGTTGTGACAAATAATTGTCTTTGATAATTGACAGAAACCTGTTTCCTTTCTGAGATCTACAGCTTTCGGTTTCCCAGTCTATATGGGGGTAGTTGAAGTCCCCCATAATAATCACCTCGTTATTTTTTGCTACTTCGTCTATTTGTCTCATTAATAGACTTTCCGTGGCTTCTGCTATATTTGGTGGTTTATAACAGACTCCTATGATAATTTTATTATTGTTTTTTGCTCCATGTATCTCCACCCATAAGGACTCGACCTCCTCATTGCCCTCCCATACATCCTCCCGTATTGTAGGCTTTAGACACATCTTTACATATAGACAGACTCCACCCCCTTTCCGATTTCTTCGATCCCTTCTAAACAGACTGTAACCCTGTAAGTTAACTGCCCAGTCATAGCTTTCATCTAACCATGTCTCGGTTATTCCCACTATGTCATAGTTACCTGTAGATATTTCTGCTTCCAGTTCATCCATCTTGTTTGTCAGGCTTCTGGCATTTGCTAGCACGCAGTTTACACGATTTTGTTTTGTTCCAATCTTCTCCCTGTGGATTGTATTAGAAATTTTCTTACCTCCCTTCCAAGTATCTTGTCTTGGACCTTCTTTGTCGCACTTCATATCTTTCATTAGTATGTTCTCTGGTTTCATGTTCGTGTCCGGCGTTTTTCTTCCCATCCCCTCTTCTTCTAGTTTAACGCCCTCCTGATGAGTGTTGCGAGTCTCCTGGCGAATGTGTGTTTCCCGGGTTTGTTGAGGTGTAGTCCGTCTCTGGCAAGGAGTCCGTCATAGAGGTAATTCACACCGTGGTCCAGGAATCCAAATCCGTGCTGTCTACACCATCGTCTCAGCCAGTTGTTCACATCAAGGATCCTGTTCCATCTCCTGACGCCATGCCCGTCTACTGGAAGGATAGAAGAAAAAACTACCTGCGCATCCAGTTCTTTTACTTTCTTCCCCAATGCTTCAAAGTCCTTGCAGATTGTTGGTAGGTCCTTCCTTGCCGTGTCATTGGTGCCAACATGTATCAGAAGAAATGGGTGGACATCCTTGGAACTAATGAGCTTCGGTATCCTATCGGTAACATCCTTGATCTTCGCACCTGGGAGGCAGCATACTTCTCTTGCGGTTATGTCCGGTCTGCAGATAGCTGCTTCTGTTCCTCTCAGTAGTGAGTCTCCCACCACCACCACTCTTCTTCCCTTCTTGGCTGTCCTTTTTCTTGTCGCTTCTGGGTGTTTCTGGGTGCTCTTTTTTTTTTTGCTTGCTGGTAGTGCCTCATCCTTAGGTGTGCCATCTTCGTCCACCACAAGTCCTTGGAATCTGTTTCTCAGTTGTGTGGTTGGTGGTGTCTCCATGGTCTTCTTGCTTCTTTTGGTTACTTGCCTCCACTTGTCTGCCTCTGGAGGTTCTCTGACACTTCCTTCACTTTCCGTGACCAGTAGTGACGCTTCTGTTCTGTCCAGGAATGGAGTATAATATTTGACATGCGCCCTAAAAATTCTGTATTATTAGTGCAGTAATATCGGATCACGTCGGATGACCACGGTTTTAGGCAGTGGCCTATTAGTATGGTATTGGTCACCAAGTGTGAATAGGATGAACAACACACAACTGCCAGACTTTATATGGAGTAAAATATTTGACATGCTTCTCTAAATGTCAGGATTATTACGGCAGTCATATGGGATCACATCTGATGACCACGGTTCTAGGCACTAGCCTCGTAGTATGGTATTTGTCAGCGACCAAGTTTGAATAGGATGAACAACACACAACTGCCAGACTTTAAATGGAGTATAATATTTGACACGCTCCCTAAAATGTCACAATTATTCCTGCAATAATATGGGATCACATCTGATGATGGAACAGTTTCTCTGTTTCCACAATACAGCAATGTGAATAAAATCAAAAAAATCTGTCTGTATTCTGATAACAAGCAAATGGAGCAGTAAAATGGTGTACTGTATTGCTTTTTAAGAAAATAATCAGAATTATGTGCAAAATAAATAGCCCTGATATGGAGGGCTATGGATATCTGTAACAGCAGCAGCAGACAGAACATGCAGTGGACCCTATTGTGCTGTTTACACTGTCCACAAACTCTGCCTGCCTAACTCCTGCTATCACCAGTAATATATGCAGCTGGATTACTCCTCAGAAGGACTGTTAGTTCAGATGGATATATATCTTGCTGTGGAATACCTATACCTACCTATCTATTAAACTGCCTATTCAGTCCCTCACTCAGCAGCATTTCTCCCTACTCTGCCTGTTTTCGGGGTACACAGTGATGAGCATAGGGTCACCAGGTTTTATATAGACTCGATGACGCTATCCAGCCAGACAATCACTGTAATGCAACAACCAACATGGCTATGGCATTACAGTGTGTGGCACGAAATCCCTGCATGTAAATTGGCTGTCTAAAGAGCGGCAAACAAGCGGGGCGAGGACCCAAGCATCCCGGAAATATTCATCGAGCAGTGAGATGATTGGGAGAGTACCGAGCAGTGGCGAGCACGCTCGCTCATCACTAGTCAACACTATTTTGAATCCTAACTATACGGGGATCATGTTGCAGATGCAAGAATGCAGATGCATGTTGCAGTGCAGCAAGAAGGCGCTCATGTGTCGGGCTCTTCCATGCATTCCAAGCCCATGATGTGTTGGTGGCTGGGTAACACTGTTGCTTGTTGTCTCTTTCCCCTCCCCCCAACCACAGACAACAGAGAGGGGATCATTATCATATTCATCTCATGACTGTTTCTCGCCCATCACCTCTTTCTCCTCCATTTGTTCCTTGGCTCCTTCACCTTCATTACAATTTGTTTGGTAACAATAGCCCCCCGATCACTGTAATACACCCTGCCTTGGCACCCGCCTGTGTCGACAGAATGGAACTTAGAGACATTGTTATCCCTTCCGCATCCTCCTCTGCTTCCTCCTCTTCCTCTGGGACCACCACCTCCTCCAGCATGTAGATGACCGGAATAGTGATGCTGCTGATGGCATCATCAGCACTAACCATCTTAGTAGCCATTTCAAAACTGTGCAGAAGGGTGCAGAGGTTCTTAATCTGTACCCACTCAGCAAACGTGATTTTCACCAAGTCCGTACTGCGTTGGCGCAGGCCATACGACATGAGATACCGCGTTAGGGCTCGTCGCTGCTGAAATAGTCACTGCAACATGTGCAGAGTGGAATTCCACTGTGTTGGCACATCGCATATCAACCGATTAACTGGCAAGTACAAAGACTTCTGTATCGATGCAAGTCAATGCTTTGCGGGGTGCGAACGGCGGAAGTGAGCACACAGCGACCGTGATTTCTGCAGCAGCGCACCCACGCCAGGATAGTGGCAGAGAAATTGCTGTGCCACCAGGTTGAGGACGCGAGCCGTGCAAGGCACATGTGTGAGGTTGCCCCGGCATAGGGCTGCCGCCAGGTTTGCACCATTATTGCAAATGGCCTTCCATGGTTCCAGGTTCTATGGAAACAGCCATTGCTCAAACTCAGCCTGGATAGCTGTCCACAACTCTTGACCTGTGTGACTGCGATCTCCAAAACCTATTAATTTTCAGACTGCCTGATTGTGGTGAGCCCTAGCTGCGCAGTACGGAGGTGGTGGGGATTCGTTCTGCACTGTTGGAACGCATGTCTCATTAAGGCAGAGCGCACAGGTGGCCCTAGAAGAAGGGGAGGAGGCAGAAGCAGTGGAGTAAGTGTTAGACACAGAGGTTTGTCCCGCAAGCCTTGGGGATTCCAAGACTTGTGGAGCAGCCCCTTCCCCGCCTGCCACCAGAATCACACAGTGAGATGTAACGCCCTTGGCCATGCTTACTCATCCAGTTGTCTGTGGTGAAATGCACCCTCGCAGACTTAGATTTACACTACCATTCAAAAGTTTGGGGTCATTTAGAAATTTCATTATTTTTGAAAGAAAAGCACATTTTTCTTCAATGAAGCTAAAATTAAATGAATCAGAAATACACTCTATACATTGCTAATGTGGTAAATAACTATTCTAGCTGCAAATGTCTTGTTTTTATTGCAATCTCTACATAGGTGTATAGAGGCCCATTTGCTAACTATGTAAGAAGGCTAGTGGATGTTTAGAAAACCCTTGCACAAGTATGTTAGCCCAGCTGAAAATGGTTTGGCTGATTTGAGAAGCTATAAAATTGACCTTCCTTTGAGCCAGTTCAGAATCTGGAGCATTACATTTGTTTGTTCTATGAAACTCTCAAAATGGACAGAAAAAGAGAACTTTCATGTGAAACTCGACAGTCTATTCTTGTTCTTAGAAATGAAGGCTATTCCATGCGAGAAATTGCCAAGAAACTGAAGATTTACTACAACGGTGTGTACTACTCCCTTCAGAGGAGAGCACAAACAGGCTCTAACCAGAGTAGAAAGAGAAGTGGGAGGCATATCTGAGACTGGCTAATAAAAGGAAAATACTAATATGGGCAAAAGAAGACAGACATTGTACAGAGGAAGATTGGAAAAAAAGTTTTATGGACAGACGAATCAAAGTTTGAGGTGTTTGGATCACACAGAAGAACATTTGTGAGACGCAGAACAACTGAAAAGATGCTGGAAGAGTGCCTGACGCCATCTTTCAAGCATTGTGGAGGTAATGTCTGGGGTTGCTTTGTCTGGGGTTGCTTTGGTGCTGGTAAAGTGGGAGATTTGTACAAGGTAAATGGGATTTTGTATAGGGAAGGCTATCACTCCATTTTGCAACGCCATGCCATTCCCAGTGGACAGCGCTTGATTGAAGCCAATTTCATCCTACAACAGTGACCCAAAGCACACCTCCAAATTATGTATGAACTATTTAGGGAAGAAGCAGGCAGCTGGTATTCTATCTGTAATGGAGTGGCCAGCGCAGTCACCAGATCTCAACCCCTTTGAGCTGTTATGGGAGCAACTTGCCCGTATGGTACACAAAAAGTGCCCATCAAGCCAATCCAACTTGTGGGAGGGGCTTCAGGAAGCATGGGGTGAAATTTCTCAAGATTACCTCAGCAAATTAACAGCTAGAATGCCAAAGGTCTGCAATGCTGTAATTGCTGCAAAGGGAGCATTCTTTGACGAAAGCAAAGTTTGAAGGAGAAAATTATTCTTTCAAATAAAAATCATTATTTCTAACCTTGTCAATGTCTGGACTATATTTTCTATTCATTTTGCAACTCATTTGATAAATAAAAGTATGAGTTTTCATGGAAAACACAAAATTGTCTGGGTGACCCCAAACTTTAGAACGGTAGTGTAGTCAAGGAACGGGTTATGTTGTCTGCGACAGGCTGGTGTAGCGCAGTTGCAGCTTTTTTAGAGAAGTAATGGTGACTGGACAACTGGTACTGGGGGACTGCAACGGCCATCAGCTTTTGAAAACCATTTGTATCCAACAGGAAGGCAGAATTACCGTGGACAACAGATTGGAGATGGTGGAGTTCAACCTCATAGCTTTGTCATGTGTAGAATGAAACAATCTTTTACATGACCACAACTACAGGGTCGAGGGCTGGCTGTTGTGCTGAGAGGGCAGAGTAGGGTGAACACGACAAACTGCTGGACCATGAATGAGGTGCAGGCAGATATGTTATGGTGGATTGAGAAAGATGTGGTGTGCTCGTTGAAGCAAAAACAGCAGGCATGTCCACTTCCGTTACAGCTGACGGGCTCTCAGCCTGACTGCAGCGGGTAAACAAGTGGAGGTTCTGCGGCTGGAGACCTGTGTGAAAACACTTGGCATGGTGATGGAGGAGGAAGAAGCCGCAGATGCGGTTGTTGGGGCGGCCGATGGTTGGTGAATCCCGAAGGTCCGCACTTTATTGCAGTGAGATTGCCAGATTAACACATTTTGATTGTGCATGCGAAGCTTCAAAATTATTTCAATTTTTCCCTCTACTGAGTCTTTTTTTTGCAAAGTTGGCAGATATTGTGAGTTGGCTCATCCTTTGCAATTTCAAAAAAAGGCCCAGGCTAGGCAACCCTTGCCGCCCCTACGAGCTGCAGACTCGCAACCGCTGCTGGCTACAGCCACAGGTGCGGCTGAAGATGCAGTGCTCAGCGTGGTTGCATCACTCCATGTCTGTGCAGTAGGCTGCAATGTAACCTCGTCTTCATCCTCCTCAGATGAGCTACTCAGCTGCGTGCCATTGGGTTCACACCAAGTGGGTTCTACAACCTCATCATTATCCTCTCTGATCTCCAATTCCTCGCCCTGAATGTCACCCTCCTCCTCTTTCTGCCCTGACAGCACAGTACAGTCTGTGTGCGCCTCAGGTATCTGAGTCTCATCAGGATCAACTCCCCCCACGGGGGTTAACATCTGATGATGAGGGTCAGGATTGTGCTTGGACCCTACTTCGTTCTGCATCGGATCCAACATAAAAACATTTTGGGCATCGGTGAAGATGCTTTGCTCCTCTTGAATCTGTAACTCTTTAGAGCCGACCTCTGATGCCCATGGAATATAATGTGGGAACAGCTCTGCAGACTCGCCCATCTGTGGTTCCCTGCAGTCAGTTGGACAGTTGTGATGCGGGGGGAAACGATGGTAATTGGGGTGCCACATCTGAGGACTGTACTGTGTGTGATGTTAAGGTGGAATAAGAGGAGGAGAGGCCTCTTGATGCAGCACTTACCATCAACAGGAGCACATGCTCTTTCTGGCCCTCATATACAAGATGTACTGCTGTGCGGCTGCCAAAGAAAGGGAGTGGAGTAGCTAATCCAGTAAGAGAAGTTGTCAGTTGTCTTTGGATAGGACATGACGGTGTTGGTTCACTAGAGCTTTCACTAACATTACCACCTACAACACGTACACCTTGAACACCAAGTCTATTCCCCCTTCCACTACAACCTCGCTTTTTCCCACTCATGTTGCTCAGATAGTGTGAGAGCACGGGATTAAATTAGATTTATTTTTACTGTGAACGACCTCTGCATACAGCTGAATTTCACCGCCAGAAAATTACAAGCTGAGATGTGGCCTACTGTATCACATTAGTAACAGAGGAAATTAGAGTTTTTTACTGTGGACAATGCCTGTATACAGCTGAATATATGAGCCAAAAAATTTCAAGCTGAGATGTGGCCTGCTGTATATATCACGGTAGTAACAGAAAAAAGTTAGAGTTTTAAAGGTGTACTCCTGCATGGAGAACAATATTAGCAGTGCACAACATAGTTCTATGGTGAAATGTGGCCTGCTGTCTCTGTCTGGACCACACTAATAGCAAAAAACGATTGATGTGCTGGAAGGTCGATTTACCACCCATATAGGAGCCTATCTATCTAAATTATCTGACTTAGAAGCATCCACCTAGCTAATTATCTCAGAATTTTTCCGTATCCAGTAGCAGCAGGAGAAGCAGCCTCTCTGTGCTGTTACACTGACAAAATGGCGCTAAAACAACATGTCCGCTCTTTATATGGAGAGGAACATATGACCTGATTGGCTTGCCGGGATCTGCACACATTAAGATAACTTTTTTTTTAACAGCCCACCGCTACTCTGAGCTCTCCCACCCCCTCCCCTAATCAAACACGTCCCCTCCACTCATCATGCAGCACCACTATCCTAGCCAAAGTCCTAATAAATACAGTAGTGGAAACGCGATCATTTCCCGCACTTTTGCTGAATTGGGCCAATTTTCTGTAAAATCGCTCGGGTGCCTGATCATGAATCCGAATGTGCAATGTTCAAGCCGAATTTGAAAAAAACAAACGTTTTCCGAACATGTTCGCTCATCTCTATTCGTGGGCTCCTGCTATGAACTCTGAGCTTTAGTTCATTCCATAAATTTTCTATTAGATTCAGGTCAGGTGATTGACTGGGCCATTCTAGCAGCTTTATTTTCATTCTTTGAAACCAACTGGGAGTGTGTTTGGGATCATTGTCTTGCTTAAATGTCCACCTTTGTTTCATCTTCATCATCCAGGTAGATGACAGCAGATTTTTATCAAGAATTTCTAAGTACATTTGGCCATTCACCCTTCCTTCAAATACATGAAGTTTGCCAGTGCCATATGCTGAAAAACAGCCTTACAACATGATCTTCCCACCTCCAAACTTCACTAGTGGTATGGTGTTTTAACATGGTGTGTACTATGACATCCAAAGAGTTCAATATTGATCTCATCTGACCAGACTACATTCTCCCAGTATTTTATAGGCTAAATGTTGTTGAGCAAACTTTAAATGCATTTAACATGCTTTTTGTTTAGCAACAGAGTCTTGCATGGTGAGTGTCCATACAGGCCATCGTGTCATGGGTGTATCAGATGTGACAGATAGTTACCCTGCAGTTGGTTGCAGGAGATCTCTTTGTTTGGCATTACAGACACCTTCTTAGATCTGTCTCATTCTAGGACCCAGCGGCTACCTCCCTCCGGCTAATTGACACCCAGGCCTGGGTGTTTAAATACTTTCTTTTTCCTATTATTAGAATCCGCCTGTTTGTTTTTTCAATCTTGTGTTTTGCGGTCACGTGACCATCTGCCTTTATATTCCAGCTCCAACCTTGTGGCTGTGCTGGACTTCAGTGTTTGACTGTTTCTCTAGACTGGTGCTTCGGTGCCTTTCTCTGTCAAGTTCGCTTGGTCCTCTGGGACCTCTAGTACATTTTTGTCAGTTTGTCTTTTTGTGTTCTGCAACAACTTCTGTTTAGGAGGTGTCCCATTCTTGTCCCAGTCCTTAGTTCTTTTAGGGACCCCTCCCTTAATTCTATAGGTCTTTGTTAAGACTAGCCGAGGACTAAGGCGGGTCTGTTCACTAGGAACAGGCAGCCCGCTACATCGTAGGGATTCAGTTTAGTCTTACTGTAGGGACAGCTTTCCTCTATCTTTCCTTAGTACATGTTGCAGATCATAACAGTAAGCCCAGCCCAAAAAACTAAAAGGAAAGAAATTCGGTGATCAGTATGGTTTCCGTTCAGGATTTGGCTCAACGCCTGCAGGGATTGTCTCTGGAGGTGGCCGAGCTTCAGCAACACGTGAGTAGCTGTTCTGGAGCGCATTTTGTCGAACCCAAGTAGGACTGCCTGATGTTTTTATGGTAAACAGCAAGATTTTTTTTCCTTTAAAAATGCTTGCTTGTTATATTTTCATTCGAGACCAAGGTCCTCTAGGGATGAATCACAGCGCATTGGTTTTATTATGTCACTTTTGTGCAATGAACCACAGGGGTGGGCCTTTTCTCTCCAACCTAATGATCCGTGTTTAAGGTCTGTTGAAGAATTTTTTTCTGCTATGGGGCTATTATATGATGATCCTGATCGAATCTCATCTGCTGAATCAGAACTCAGACGTTTGAATCAGGGGTCAGATGATGTTGAAAATTATTGCACACACTTCAGGAGATGGGCTTCAGAAGTTAAGTGGAATGATCCTGCGCTGAGATGTTTATTTCTTGCTGGTCTGAGTGAAAGGGTTAAGGATTTGCTAACTGCATTCCCTGCACCTGAGACTCTGCAGGAGGCTATGCCGTTAGCTGGTCATATAGACAGGAGACTGAGGTGCAGGCTCAATGAGGTAAAGACTCCTGTAATGTCAGTTCCAAGTCCCCAGAAAATCTGCCCTGATGGCAGAAAACCAATGGAGGTTGGGGCGATGTCACTCCGCTCTCAGGAAAGAGACCGGAGGTTCGCCAAGGGATTGTGTCTTTATTGTGGTAAAGCTGACCATTTGATTAAGTATTGTGAGCGTCGTTTAAGTAAAGAAAAAAAAAAAAGGTCAGTTACGCCCGTATAGCTTGTTTACGCTCTGCTGGAGTATTTCTTTCTGGGAGTACTACTCTGCAGGGAGATTTGATTGAATTTCAGGTATTTTTGGATTGTGGTTCAACACTTAATGTGATTGATAAAGGGTTTTTGAAAAACCTTAAATTGAAATCCAAACCTTGGTCATCACCTATTTCTATGATTGGAATTGATAACACTCCTTTGAAATGTATTACTCACAAGACTGCTGCATTTCCCCTCACTATCTATGGAGTTCACCAAGAAATTTTGGACTTGGTTGTTTTAGATAATTTACCCTCTCCAGTTGTTCTAGGATTGCCTTGGTTAAAACTGCACAATCTTTTATTGGACTGGTCTACTAATGTGATTAAGTCTTGAAGTCCGAAGTGCTATGATAAATGTTGTAATGGTCGCATTGCGGCTGTGGAAAAAGGGGAATTACCGGTACCTATTCAAGATTTTTGGAGGGATTTTTCGGAGGAGGAGTCGCAAGTTGTACCTCCTCATAGGGATTATGATTGCGCCATTGAGTTTTTTCCTGGAGCTACTCTTCCCAAGAGTCGCTTGTTTAATCTGACTATCCCTGAAAGAAAGGCCTTGGAGGAGTACATAGAGACTAGCCTGGCTGCTGGTCACATTAGACCTTCTAAGTCGCCTGTGGCAGTTGGATTTTTCTTTGTTAAAAAAAAGGATGGCGGTTTACGTCCATGTCTGGATTTTCGTGAAATTAATAAGATTACCATACGCAATTCCTACCCATTGCCGTTAATTCCTGACTTGTTTAACCAGTTAGTGGGAGCCAAGTGGTTCTCCAAAATTGATCTCCGGGGGGCATACAATTTGTTACGAGTGAAGGAGGGTGATGAATGGAAAACTGCCTTTAACACTCCGGTAGGTCATTTTGAGAATCTGGTGATGCCTTTTGGTCTTACCAATGCATCTGCATTTTTTCAGAACCTTATTAATGACATCCTGAGACCTTTGATTGGTAAGAATGTGGTTGTGTATTTGGATGACATTTTGATTTATTCACCAGATCTAGAGTCCCATTGGCAGAGTGTATGTGAAGTTTTGCAGTTATTGAGTGATAATTCACTATTTGCTAAGCTGGAGAAATGTGAGTTCGCTGTGCAGAAAATTAATTTTTTGGGCTACATTGTATCCAGCGAGGGCTTTGAGATGGACCCTGTGAAGGTTCAGGCTGTGCAGGAATGGCCTAGGCCTATTGATTTGAAATCTATACAGAGATTTTTGGGTTTTGCCAATTATTACAGGAAATTCATTAAGAATTTTTCTGTAATTGTTAAACCTCTAACCGATCTCACCAGGAAAGGTGCGAATACGGCCCAGGGGACTACTGAGGCCATTGAAGCATTTGAGTATCTCAAAGAGAGGTTCAGTTCTGCCCCTATCCTTATGCAGCCTGATGAGACCAAGCCTTTTTTGGTCGAGGTTGATGATTCATCGGTGGGGGTTGGAGCAGTTTTGTCTCAGGAGAACAAGGGTGGAGTACATCCTTGTGCCTTCTTTTCGAAAAATTTTCGGAAACAGAACTGAATTATGATGTTGGAAATCGGGAGTTGCTGGCTATTACACTTGCGTTTGAACATTGGCGTCATTTTTTGGAAGGCACTAGATTTCCTATTCAGGTTTTCACAGATCATAAGAATTTGATCTATCTGGATGCTGCCAGGCGCTTGAATGTCTGTCAAGCTAGGTGGGCACTTTTTTTTTCTCGGTTTCATTTTTCTGTTACCTATATCCCTGGTACTAACAATGTTAAAGCCGATGCTTTATCTTGCAGCTTCTCTCCTACGGTCGGTGCCGAGGAGGAGGAGAGCATTTTACAGAAAGGAATTGTGGTGGCGGCATTGGACTCCGTTTTGGAGAATGGGATTCTGAAAGCTCAAGATGATGCTCCATCTAACACTCCCCATGGGAGGTTGTTTGTGCCTAGAGCCTTTAGGAGAGATTTGTTTGTGGAGTGTCATGAGTCTCGGTTGGCAGGTCATCCAGGAATTTCAGAGACTAAGAGACTTATCAGTCGCAGTTTTTGGTGGCCTGGATGGCAGAAGGAAGTCATCAAGTGGGTGCGTCAGTGTACTGTGTGTGCTAGGTCAAAGGCTTCACATACTCCAGCTGCGGGGTTGCTTTGCCCTCTGGAGGTTCCTAGTGCGCCTTGGATGCATCTCACAATGGATTTTATTACTGATCTTCCTGGGTCTGAGGGTTTTACTGACATCTGGGTGGTTGTGGACCGTTTTAGTAAGATGTGTCATTTGGTTCCATCCATTAAGTTGCCCTGCGCCAAGACACTCGCTAAGGCGTTTGTTAAGGAGATTGTCAAGCTCCATGGCGCTCCCACGGATATTGTTTCTGATAGAGGACCTCAGTTTGTGGCTCGCTTTTGGCGTGCTTTTTGTGACAGGTTGGGAGTCCATTTGTCATTTTTGCCTGGTTATCATCCTGAGACTAGTGGACAGACTGAAAGAAAGAACCAGGATGTTGAACCGTTTTTGCGTTGTTTTGTGGCGGACAATAAAGAGGTGTGGTTTGAGTTTCAGCCTCTCGCAGAATTTGCTCTTATACAATCATACATCCTCCTCTGCTGGGTGTTCTCCTTTTTTTTGTTGTACTGGGAGACATCCGTCTTTTGGTTTGTTCTCCAAATTGGGGTCGGCGGTGCCGGAGGAGGAGAATTTTTCCGGTGATTTGGAGAGAGTTTGGACTAATGTATGTTGCAACCTTCAAGAGGCTAACAAGAAGTCCAAGAAGTATTTTGACAGGAAACGTAAGGAGGTTTTGTTTACTGTGGGTGACATGGTTTGGTTGTCCTCGAAGAACCTGCGGTTGAGGATTCCCTCTAAAAAACTGGGTCCAAAGTTTGTGGGTCCATTTAAAGTGCTTCAGGTTGTTAACCCGTCTGCTGTTAGGTTGGATGTCCCTACTTCCTGGAAGATTAATCCTGTGTTTCATGTTTCCTTGTTGAAAAAGGCTGATGTATCTTATAGGACGCCACTGTCACAGTTCCTCCTGTTGTGGAAGACAGCGAATATGAAATTTCTCGTATCTTGAATTCTAGATGGCATAGAGGGAGATTACAGTATCTTGTCTCCTGGAAGGGTTTCGGTCCCGAAGACAACTCCTGGGTAAGGACGGATGATGTCTCTGCTCCTAGGCTTGTTAAAGCTTTCCACAGGAGGTTTCCGGATAGGCCTGGGCCTGGAGGATCCGGAGGATCATCATAAAAGAGGGGGTACTGTTAGAACCCTCCTGTTTGTTTTTTCCATCTTGTGTTTTGTGGTCACGTGACCATCTGCCTTTATATTCCAGCTCCGCCCTTGTCGCTGTGCTGGACTTCAGTGTTTGACTGTTTCTCTAGCCTGGTGCTTCATTGCCTTTCTCTGTCAAGTTCGCTTGGTCCTCTGGGACCTCTAGTACATTTTTGTCAGTTTGTTTTTTTGTGTTCTGCAACAACTTCTGTTTAGGAGGTGTCCCATTTTTGTCCCAGTCCTTAGTTCTTTTAGGGACCCCTCCCTTAATTCTATAGGTCTTCATTCAGACTAGCCGAGGACTAAGGCGGGTCTGTTCACTAGGAACAGTCAGCCCGCTACATCGTAGGGATTCAGCTTAGTCTTACTGTAGGGACAGCTTTCCCCTATCTTTCCTTAGTACATGTTTGCAGATCATAACAGCTGTAGGGTGGTGCCGGTGATATTCACATGACCCCTTGTGAAGGCTTGGAGCTGTTGCAGTCTGCTTACTTCCTCTCTGGTGCTTAGAGGCTGTGTGTGTAATCTCTCTGAAGTCGGCTCAAGCTAAGTTACTTCCCGTGTCTGTCTCCCCTTGCTGTCTTTAGTTGTTAGTGAGGACTGACTAGCGCTCATCCCCCCCTTCCCTAGCCAGGGCCTAGCTCCAGGGAGATACAGAGTTTTAGGTTCCTGTACGGCGATTTGTGAGCAACCAATATAGGGATGGTAGGGAAGACAGGGTGATATCGGATCAGCCTAGGAGGTCTCCACCCCTTCTTTCCTTAGTTTCTGGGCTCCCTTCACCTCATCCCTTTGTGTTGCGCTTTGTCTTTCCTACACTGTGCATGACACATGGAGGTTGAGTGCATTACTTATTGTTTTCTTTGCAAAAATTGTACCTGCTGATTTCAGGTCTTTCTGTAGCTCTCCACAGGTGATCCTTAGCTCTTGGACAACTCTTCTGATAATTCTTTTCACTCCCCCTGTATGAAATCATCTGGGTAGCATCTGGTAATGGCTGGTTTATGGTGAAATTATGCTCTTTTCACATCCAAATTATTTTCCCAACAGTGCTTACTGGAACTTTCAGTTGTTTAAAAATTCTTCTGTCAATTCCATCAGTATGTTTTGCAACAATGAGGTTGCCAAGGTATTAAGGTAGATCACTGGTTTTACTCATCATGAGATGTTTCTTGTGTGGCAACTTGATAATGAGACAACTTTTTCTAGGCCATCAGTTGAACCAGCTGATATTATTTTTCACTAAGTGGCAGGATTGCTTTCTAATTACTGATAGATTTCCATGGCTTTTTGCACCTTTCTTGCTTCATGTGTTCAATACTTTTTTCTTGTGTCATTTCTCATTATTACACATAACTTACTTTATGGACATCTATGGTTTGATTTCTTTGCCTGTGTGGATTGGATGGGTTATTATAGACATCTGGTGAGAATTTCATGTCAAGAGCACCTTCACAAATATATTTACTTAGAAAATTGGAGACATGTTCAATACTTATTCCACTTACTGTATATACCACTGTGTATGTACGTATGTATGCTGTGGTAAAGCGACAAGCTCGACTGTATGTGGAGGTAAACACAGGATACTGTCTCTTTAAATTTTGGGGTTAGTTTATTCAGC
This sequence comes from Phyllobates terribilis, assembly GCF_046119375.1. Lineage (NCBI taxonomy): Eukaryota > Metazoa > Chordata > Amphibia > Anura > Dendrobatidae > Phyllobates > Phyllobates terribilis. Next base: position 191,097,099 of record NW_027362772.1, on the reverse strand, counting down.
AGGCATAACCTACCCTAGAGTCCATAAAGAAAACAAAGTCCATTCGGCTAAAGAGTCAAAACAAAATAGAAAATCTGCAGCACAGTCAATATCTCAGGCCAAGGTCTGGCCACTCACAATTAAGCTCTCATGGTTCAGCACAGCACGTATGAGCTCCTCTCTGGAGCAAGATTTCCCAAGGTACTGAACACACCTGAGTGTCAGGGCTGACTATGTAAAGCCCAGACACTCCCTGGATTGGAGATAGGGTGGATAACGTCCCGCCCTGCACTTCGTTATCCACTAAAAACATTCCCTTGTAAACATGGTTCTGTTAACCCTCTCTGCACCTAATCTGCAGGAGAAACTTCCATGTTTTCACATCACTGAGGCTAAGAGTCCCAGTGACACATATCTCCCTTCCGACACACTACTAGTGACTTTTTCACATATTCCCCACCTCTGCCCAAAGCCGGGAGTTTTGGCACCTTCACTTGTTAGACAGGGAAGTTTGGACAGGGCATTGGCATTAGCATGCAGTTTCCCGGGCCTGTGCTCCACCACAAAACTAAAGTCCTGGAGGGCCAGGAACCATCTGGTCACCCGGGCATTTTCCCCATCATTTCCCTCATCCACCTCAGGGGGGGCATGGTCTGAGACCAGTTTGAATTTGCGACCTGGCAGGTAGTACCTAAGGCTGTCAACCTCCCACTTGACAGCCAGGCACTCCTTTTCTACAATTACATAATTATTTTCGCAGGCTGAGAGTTTTCTGCTCAGGTACAGAATGGGGTGTTCCTCCCCATTTACCACCTACGATAATATGGCTCCTATGCTGACGTCTGAGGCGTCCGTCTGGAGCACAAACTCTTTACAATAGTCAGGTGCTATCAAGACCGGCTGGTTACATAGGGCACGTTTCAGCTCCTGGAACGCTATCTCTGCCTCTGAAGACCACTTAGCCATCGCCATCTTCGTACCTCTAAGTAGGTCGGTCAGGGGTGCCGCTATTGTGGCGAAATTCAGGATAAACCGCCGATAATACCCCACAATTCTCAGAAAAGCCCGTACCTGTTTCTTGGAGGCCAGTTGCGGGCAATTCTGGATTGCCTCCATCTTGTTCATTTGTGGTTTTATTTCACCCCTTCCAACCACGTAGCCCAAGAATTTCGCCTCTTCCTTTCCTTTGGTGCATTTTCTTGGGTTTATGGTAAACCCGGCATTTCTCAATGCATCCAGTACTGCCTGGACTTTCTGCAGGTGGGTTCCCCAATCTGGGCTGAAAATCACGATGTTGTCAAGGTAAGCAGCAGCGTATTTTTTATGTGAGCCCAGAATCCGGTCCATGGCCTTCTGTAAGGTAGCTGGGGCTCCCTGTAGTCCGAACGGCATCCTGGTTTACTGAAAACACTTGTAGAGAAGGCCGTTTTCTTCTTAGTAGCTGGGGCTAGGCAAATTTGCCAGTAATTTTTCGTTAGGTCCAGTGTAGTGATGTACCTGGCAGGCCCCAGCCTCTCAATAAGCTCATCGACTATTTAGCTTCCTGTAGTCGTTACAGAAACGCCATTCTCTGACTGGCTTAAGCACAAGAACAATAGGGCTGGACCAGCCATTCTTAGACTCCTCGATAACCCCCAGGCTCCACATTCTCCTCACGTCCTTGGAGATCATCTTCCGGCGGGCTTCGGGAATTTGATACAGCCTTTGGTTCACCCGTACGTGCGGCTCCGTCAGGATCTCATGCTCTACAACTTGTGTACATCCGGTCAATTCAGAGAACAGGTCTCGGTTTCTCTGCAAGAGTTCTCGGCACTGTTGTTTTTGGGCCGGTGACAGGGTCTCTGCCACTGTGACGTCCTCGACCCTGTTTTTTTTGGGTGTCTAACAACTGTGAAACATGCGGGCTGTGACTCGAGCATGTCACTTGAGTACCCGCAATACTTGGTGCATACCTGAGTATCCGATGCAAACTCAAGTAGCAAGCACTTGCTCTCAAGACTAATGACAACTTATTCAATATGATGACCTAATGTTATCAAATTCTGGGTTGTACCTGGTGTCACTTGTGGGAAGTTTCCACTGTCTAGGTACATCAGGGGCTCTCCAAACGCAACATGGCGTCTTCTAATTATTCAGGCAAATTTTACATTCAAAAAGTCAAATGGCGCTCGTTCCCTTCCGAACCCTGCCGTGCGCCCAAACAGTGGTTTTCCCCCACATATGGGGTATCGGATTACTTAGGAGAAATTTCACAACAAATTGCATGGTGCAATTTCTCCTGTTACTCTTATGAAAATGCAAAATTGGAGGCTGAAAAACATTTTTGTGGGAAAAATGTGAAAATGTTATTTTTATGGCTGAACGTTCTAAACTTCTGTGAAGCACCGGGGGGTTCAAGGTGCTCACCACACACCTAGATAAGTTCCCTGAGGGGTCTAGTTTCTAAAATGGTGCCACTTGTGGGGGGTTTCCAGTGCTTAGGCACATCAGGGGCTCCCCAAATGCAACATGGCGTCCGCTAATTACTCAAGCAAATTTTACATTCAAAAAGTCAAATGGCGCTCCTTCCCTTCCAAACCCTGCTGTGCCCAAACAGTGGTTTTCCCCCGTATATGGGGTATCGGCTTACTCAAGAGAAATTGCACAACAAATTGCATGGTGCAATTTCTCCTGTTATTCTTATGAAAATGCAAAATTGGAGTCTAAAAAAACATTTTTGTGGGAAAAATGTGAAAATTTTATTTTTATGGTTCAATGTTCTAAACTTCTGTGAAGCACCTGGGGTTTCAATGTGCTCACCACACACCTAAATAAGTTCTCTAGGGGTGCAGTTTTTAGAATGGTGTCATTTTGGGGTATTTTCTGTCATAAAGGCCCCTCAAAGTCACTTCAAATGTGATATTGTGCCAAAAAAAATGGTCTTGTAAATTTTGTTAAAAAAATGAGAAATCGCTAGGCACCTTTTAACCCTTATAACTTCCTAACAAAAAAAAAATTGGTTCCAAAATTGTGATGATGTAAAGTAGACATGTGGGAAATGTTATTTATTAACTATTTTGTGTGACATACCGTATTTTTCGGACCATAAGATGCACTTTTTTCCCCCAAAATTTTGGAGGAAAATGGGGGTTGCGTCTTATGGTCCGAATGTTGCATACCTGCGGTGATGGCGGAGCAGGATCTCCCTCCTTTAAGGTGGCGATGGCAGCAAAGGAGGAGGAGGTGAGATGCTGCGGGTGTCTGGCTGGGGGCTGCGGGTGTCTGGCTGGGGGCCAGCGCGGGTTGGACTGAATGCAGGCAGTGTCTGGCTGTGGGCTGGGGCGATGAGCAGCGCAGGTTTCCGATGTGCGCGGTCACTTCCTGAAGCTGTGATCCACAGGTAAATGGCCGTCCGAGCCGGCGTATGCGCTGACATGTAGCTCGTGCGGCAATTTTCCTGTAGACCACAGCTTCAGGAAGATGGCCGCGCACACCGGAAACCTGCGCCGCTCACTGCCCCGGCCCGCAGTCAGACACTGTTATTTTTGGCAAAATAGCAGGGAAGAGGGAGAGGGAAAAAAAATATCAGCTCACCAGTTAGTAGATTAAGGCCATCCCATGATTAAGGCTAACACCTAGCTGAAACGCGTTGGGACTACAATGCTCTGTGGATTGGTATTCCGTGTTTTGTCCCTGTAACATGGCTGCTTTTATATGTTTTCAATAAAAGCTATATTTTAATGAAGATCCGCTGGATACCTGGTGCTCTTTTTCCTTGCAGTCAGACACTGCCCACATCCAGTCTAAACCCAGCCAGACATCAAGGGCCCTCAGCCAGACACCCGCAGCACCTCACCTCCTCCTCCTTTGCTGTTGTTGCCGCCACCGCCACCACCACCACTGGTCCCGGTCCCCAGTCAGGCCTCAGCGGCACGCAGCCAGACCCCGGTCCCTGCCCTCAGGCTGGCCGGCCCCTATCGCCAAACACTGGCCCCGGCCCTCAGCCAGGGCCCGGCCCCCAGTCATGCATGAGGCCTCAGCCAGGAACCCAGCCATGCACTGGGCCTCAGCCAGGCCCCGGCTCCCAGCCATGCCCCAGCCCGCAGCCTGGCATCGGGCCCCAGCCAGGTCCCGGCCACCAGCCTGGCTTCGGGCCCCAGCCATCTCTTCTGCTGTAGCTGCCAGGTTCCTGAGGGAGGGAATGGAGGGCCCTGCAATCCTGCTTCACCGCAACTCCCCACTGCTGGAGCATCGGATTCCTGAAGGACCCTGCCCCCTGTGACCCTCGCTCCTCCGACCCCCAGGTAAGATACTGTACCTATTAAGACTATAAGACAGACCCCATCTTATAAAAATATATATTTTTTCTATATTCCACCCTAAAATTTGGGGTGCGTCTTATGGTCCGGTGCATCTTATAGTCTGAAAAATATGGAATCTCTCTGATTTAAGGGCATGAAAATTCAAATTTTGGAAATCATTAAATTTTCTAAATTTTTGCCACATTTCTGATTTTTTCACAGATAAATGCAAGATATATCGAAGAAATTTTACCACTATCATGAAATACAATATGTCACGAAAAAACAATCTCAGAATCAGAGGGATTCGTTGAAGCGTTCCAGAGTTATTACCTCATAAAGTGACAGTGCTCAGAATTGTAAAAATTGGTCCGTTCATTAACGTGCAAACCACCCCTGGTAGTAAAGGGGTTAATAATGTGGATCATACTTCCTAAGTAGTTTTCCTTTAATTGGTCTTACCTGCCACACTAATTATCACAGGTGATTGAGATTGATTTCAGTGATCCAAAGAGCCCTGAGACACAATATCATCTATGAGTATATTTGAAAAACAAAAAATTACATTTTTATGACAGTTAATTCCAATTTCCATAATAATTTGGAATGTGGTGTATGAATATTACGTTAGTGCAACTCTAGAGACAGTGTCAGTTCTTTGAAAGAGACCTGTTGGTTGGAAGAACCTTTTGACTTGATTACCCATGAACAAGTAGTCCAGATTGTACTACCTAGACCTGATGCAAAAGAGATCTTAGAGGTCTATCATGACTTATCTAGACATTTTGGTTGCCACAAGACAGGAGCCAACAGTCAAAAGAAGTTCTATTGGATCAGGATGAGAGGTGATATAGAAAGATGATGCTGTGAACCTACTGCTTACACCCTGAGATGTAGAAAAACCTCTTACCGGATGGTACCTTTGCACCCAACAGTCAACCATAAGCCACTTCAGTTGGTTCATGTGAAACAGTAGCCTGCCAGAATTGGAGTCTCCTATGCCTTGACTATCATCAACCACGAGATAAAAAATTTTCTGCGACAGTGTGCCTTCTATGGCTGTATGAAAATGTGGACAACTGCATATATCATCCACAGTGTAATGGCCTGTATGAATAGATGAACCAGACCTTAATTGACATATTTGTAGCATAACATTTGTACAATCGTGTGTGGGGTTCATGCTTGTGTCTTCTTGCGCTACGTGTCATCGGCGACAAGAGTGGGCAGTTATTTCATTTGGCAGTTAGTCATTGTAGGAGTCAGGTAACCACACTTTATACCCTCTTTAACTACGCACCGAAAGATAGTACACACTCACATTAAGCAATGTTTCTATATGTTTTCACTCTCTCCCCTATAGTCCTCCACTTTCTACTAAGCCCCTTAATACCTACACCTTGTAATGAACTGTTCATCTCTCATTCCATCCTACCCCCTCATCTCACCTCCTACTGAGAATTGTTCTTTAATATTCAATCCTCTGTCTCCAAACACAGACAGCCACCTCATGCTCTCTCTTGCTCCCACCTGCTAACACTTTCTCTGCTTCTCCTGACTGCTGGCGATATCTCACCAAACCTTGGCCCTCCTCACCACATCCCCACAGTCACTTCTACCTCTTATCCACGACCTACCACAAATTTCCGTAACCTCTGTAACCTTATACTCATCTACCCAACCTCCACTTCCCCAGTCCCACTAACAGGAGCTCTCTGAAACGCTCGCTCTGTCTGCAACAAACTTTCCTACATCCATGATCTTTTCATTACTAACAAACTCTCTTTCCTCGGCATCAGAGAAGCCTGGCTCACCCCCTCTGACACAGCTTCTCCAACTGTACTTTCCTATGGTGGATTCCATCTTTCCCACACACCCCACTTCAGCGGCAAGCATGGAGGAGGAGTTTGTATTCTCCTGTCAGATAACTGCTCCTTCTCCCCAATTCCGCTGCCGCCCTCTATTACTTTCCCCTCTTTCGAGGCACACTGTTTACGCATCTACTCCCCCTCCAACCGGCTGTCATTTACCGCCCCCCCAGGGCCAGCCACCACTTTCTTCGACCACTTCACCACCTGGCTGCTTCACTTCCTTTTCGCTGACATCCCCACTATCATCATGGGCGACTTCAACATCCCCATTAACACTTCCCACTTATCTGTCTCTAAGCTTCTATCTCTCACTTCCTCCTTCAGTCTTGCTCAATGGTCTTCTGCAGCCACCCACAAAGATGGCCACACACTGGACCTCATCTTCACCTGCCTTTGTTCCCTATCTAACCTCTCCAACTCACCTCTCCCTCTATCTGACCACAACCTACTCACATTCTCTTCCCTCTCCTCCCCAGGTACACAATCCCCACTCCACAAACTTGCATACCCTCGCAGAAATCTCAAACACTTCGACCTACATTCACTCTCTGAATCTCTTCTCCCTCTTACAGACATAAGTTCCTTACACGATGCAGAGGTTGCTTTATATAACACCATAACAGCTGCAGCCCTCCTCACACATACCAAAGCTCGCACAATCAACAGGCAACCCTGGCACACCCGCCTGACTAAAGAACTGAGACGGATCTCCAGGATTGCTGGGCAGAGATGGAAAAAGTCCCACTCCAACGAGCACTTCATCGCAGTGCCGAACGACTATGGAGGAAAACTCGCACACTAGAAAAGTTTATCCACTACAAATTTATGTTAAAAACATATAACTCGGGTCTTCACCTCGCCAAACAGATCTTCTTCACCACCCTGATCTCCTCACTATCCAACAACCCCAAAAAACTCATTGATACCTTTCACTCCCTACTCAGTCCTAAAGCGCAGGCCCCCATCACGGACATTTGTGCCGAGGACTTGGCCTCCTACTTCACAGAGAAAATAGACACCATCCGTCAGGAAATCGGCTCCCAGATACTAAGTGCCGTGACTCCCATCCCTCCCCACATCCCCTCTGGATCACTCTCCACATTTGACCCAGTCACAGAAAACGAAGTCTCCAGGCTCCTCTCTTCTTCTCATCCCACTACATGCACCACTGACCCCTTCCCCTCACATCTACTCCAGTCTCTTTCTTCAGTCATCACTACTCAACTAACTAAAATCTTCAACCTCTCCCTCTCTTCTGGTATCTTCCCCTCCTCCTTCAAACACTCCATCATTACTCCATTATTAAAAAAGCCCTCTCTTGACCCTTCCTGCACAAACAACTACTGACCAGTCTTCCCTTCATCTCTAAACTCTTGGAGCGCCTGGTCTACTCCCCCCTTACCAGTTACCTCTCCACTCACTCTCTTGTAGACCCATCACAGTCCGGCTTCCGCCCCCTACATTCTACAGAAATTGCACTCATCAAAGTAACCAATGACCTTCTGACAGCAAAATGTAATGGTGACCACTCTCTGCTCATTCTTCTTGACCTCTCTGCAGCCTTTGACACCGTTGACCACCACCTCCTACTCTCTATGCTCTACTCAATCGGCATAAAGGACACTGCTCTCTCCTGGTTCTCCTCCTACCTATTTGACCGCTCTTTCAGTGTATCGTTCGCTGGCTCCACTTCTTCCCCTCTTTCTCTCACTATTGGGGTTCCGCAGGGTTCAGTCCTTGGCCCTCTTCTCTTCTCTCTCTACACAGCCCCAATTGGACAGACCATCAGCAAATTTGGTTTCCAGTACCATCTTTATGCTGATGACACACAACTATACACCTCATCCTCTGACCTTACCCCCGCTGTACTACAGAACACCAGTGACTGTCTGTCCGCAGTTTCTAACATAATGTCCGCTCTCTACCTCAAACTCAACCTTTGCAAAATTGAACTTCTTCTGCTCCCGCCGTCTACTCACCTCTCTAAATCTGACATCTCTCTCTCCGTGTGTGGCACCACAATAATGCCGAGCCAGCAGGTGCGTTGTCTGGGCGTTGTGTTTGACACCAATCTCTCCTTCACCTTCCACATACAATCTCTTGCCCACTCTTGTCGCTTGCACCTAAAGAACATCTCTAGAATCCGTCCCTTTCTCACCTTGGAAACAACAAAAACCCTCACTGTTGCCCTGATCCACTCCCGCCTTGACTACTGTAACTCTCTATTAATTGGCCTCCCCCTCACTCGACTTTTCCCCCTCCAGTCCATCCTTAATGCTGCAGCCAGGGTCATCTATTTGGCTAACCGTTACTCAGACTCCTCCGCTCTGTGCCAGTCATTGCACTGGCTGCCCATGAATTATAGGATCCAATTTAAATTGCTTGTTCTCACCCACAAAGCTCTCCACAGTGTGCACCCCCCTACATCTCTTCCCTCATTTCTGTTTATCGGCCTACCCGTTCTCTACGCTCCGCAAGCCACTTTCGACTAACATCCGCACTAATCCATACCTCCCACTCCCGGCTTCAAGACTTCTCCCGAGCTGCACCTATTCTTTGGAATGCTCTACCCCAAGAAATTAGGATGAACCACAACTTACACAGTTTTAGGCGCTCCCTAAAAACACACCTGTTTAGGGCAGCCTATCACCTTCCCTAATCGAAGTCCTTTTATCTTCTTATAACCCATCCCTTATTTCTTTAAACATAACTCTCCACCGAACCAAAAAGCACTACAGATACTGGCTGATGATGAGATCATGCAGCCTTTATCTATCCCTCATCCCCTCAAGATGGCTGGACCATCCTTGTAAATAAGCCATTGTACTTTGTGTCACCCCCACCTCATTGTAGATTGTAAGCTCTTACGAGCAGGGTCGTCATTATATTTGCTGTAATTATTGTATTATCTTTAGCTATGATACTTATGACTGTTGTATATGAACCTGTAAATTGTTAAGCGCTGCGGAATATGTTGGTGCCGTATAAATAAAGATTATTATTATTATTCAAACAGTCCCTCACTACGTTCAAGTCCACACTCACTGCAGCAAAACAAACCTACTTCTCATGTCTCATATCCTCCCTGTCACACAACCCTAAACAGCTATTCAACACTTTCAATTCTCTCCTCCGTCCCCCAGCACCTCCTCCCTCTCCTCTCAGCCAAGGACTTTGCCTCATTCTTCAAGCAGAAGATTGATACCATCAGACAAAGCTTTTGCCTAAAGTCCCCACAGCCCCTCCTCATATCTACTCAATCCTCCTCCTCCAAAACCAGCTTCACCGCCATTACGGAAGATCAACTTTCCTCCTTACTCTCCAAGTCACACCTCACCACTTGTGAACTTGAACCTATCCTGTCCCACCTCATCCCTAACCTTACTACAGTCTTCATCCCAACTCTATCCCACCTCTTTAACCTGTCACTATCAACTAATGTCTTCCCCTCATGCTTCAAACATGCCTCGATCACACCCATCCTCAAAAAAACCCTCCCTTGATCCATCCTCTCTGACTAGCTATCGCCCCATATCGCTTCTCCCCTATGCCTCAAAACTACTCGAACAACACGTCCATTTTGAACTGTCCTCCCAACTCTCCTCCTGCTCCCTCTTTGACCGCTTACAATCTGGCTTCAGACTGCACCATTCTACTGAAACTGCCTTGACTAAAGTCACCAACGACCTACTAACCACCAAATCCAAGCGACACTATTCTGTTCTTCTCCTCCTGGACCTGTCATCTTCCTTTGACACAGTGGACCATTCCCTCTTACTACAGACTTTCTCATCTCTTGGTATCAAAGACTTGGCCCTATCTTGGATCTCATCATACTTAACAGACAGGACCTTCAGTGTTTCTCACTCACACACTCCTCCTCATCTAGCCCCCTATCTATTGGTGTCCCCCAAGGTTCAGTCCTAGGACCCCTGCTCTTCTTCATCTACACCTTCGGCCTGGGACAGCTCATCAAGTCCCACGGCTTTCAGTATCATCTCTATGCTGATGACAAACAGATTTACCTCTCTGGACCTGATATCACCTCCTTACTAACTAGAATCTCACAATGTCTGTCGACTATCTCGTCCTTCTCTGCTAGATTTCTAAAACTTAACATGGATAAAGCAGAATTCCTCCTCTTTCCCCCCATCTCTCTCAGCCTCGCCATCTGACCTATCCATCAAAATCAATGGCTGTCCACTTTCTCCAGTCCCACAAGCTTGCTGTCTTGGGGTAACCCTGGACTCTGCTCTCCTTCAAACCACATATCCAAGCCGTTTCCACTTTCTGCCATCTACAACTCAAAAACATCTCCCGGATACGCACATTCCTCAACCACGAATCTGCAAAAATACTAGTGCACGCCCTCATTATCTCCCGCCTCGACTACTGCAACCTCCTACTCTGTGGCCTCCCCTCAAACACTCTCGCACCCCTCCAATCTATCCTAAACTCTGCTGCCCGACTAATCCACCTGTCCCCCTGCTATTCCCCGGCCTCTCCTCACTGTCAAATGCTTCACTGGCTCCCCATTGCCCAGAGACTCCAGTTCAAAACCCTAACCATGACATACAAAGCCATCCACAACCTGTCTCCCCCATACATCTGTGACCTAGTCTCCCGATACTTACCTACATGCAACCTACGATCCTCACAAGATCTCCTTCTCTACTCCCCTCTTATATCCTCTTCCCACAATCGCATACAAGATTTCTCCCGTGCATCCCCCCTACTCTGGAACTCTCTAACCCAAAGCATCAGACGTTTACCTTCCATGGAAACCTTCAAAAGGAAGCTGAAGACCCACCTCTTCCAACAAGCCTACAACCTGCAGTAACCCTCGCTCCACCACACCGCCGCACGACCAGCTGTACCCTCACCTACTGTATCCTCACCCATCCCTTGTAGACTGTGAGCCCAGGGCATACCCACTGTGGGGCACGGGGGAAGCAGGGCCGCACGCCGCAAATGCCGGGGCCCTGAGCAGGTGGGGGGGCCCCTCACTATCGGGCACCCCGCGCGCTATGGGACCCGTGAGCGGAGGAGAGCGGTGTCAGCGCCCTCTCCCCACCCCCCCCCGCTTGCTCAGGCCCCCGGCAGCCGGCACAATACTTACCCCTCCCCGTGCCTTCGCAGCAGCTCCTGCATCCTCCGCGGCTGCTGCACTGTGACATCTCAGGTCAGAGGGCGCGGTGACGTCTTTACACCGCGTTCTCTCCTGAGCAGTCACAGCGCAAAGCGGGATGAGGCCGGCGACGCTGGAGTCCGGAGCAGCGGCAGCAGGTGAGACGTGAGGTGAGTATTTGATTTTTTTTTTATTGTATGGAGGCCTGTGGCAGTATAAGGGAGGGGGGTGAGGTGGGGGTGTGTGACATCCTGCATGGGGCATTATATGGGAGGGGAGGTGTGTGACATCCTGCATGGGGCATTATATGGGGTGGTTGTGTGACATCCTGCATGGGGCATTATATGGGGGGTAGGGTGTGTGTGTGTGACATCCTGCATGGGGCATTATATGGGGGGGGTGAAATCCTGCATGGGGCATTATAATGAGGGGGTGACATCCTGCATGGGGCATTATAAGGGAGGGGGTGTGTGTGACATCCAGCATGGGGCATTATAAGGGGGGGGTTACATCCTGCATGGGGAATTATAACGGGGGGGGTGACATCCTGCATGGGGCATCATAAGGGAGGGGTGTGTGTGACATCCTGTATGGGGCATTATAAGGGGGGGGTGAAGTCCTGCATGGGGCATTATAACGGGGGGTGACATCCTGCATGGGGCATTATAAGGGAGGGGGGTGTGTGACATCCTGCATGGGGCATTATATGGGGTTGTTGTGTGACATCCTGCATGGGGCATTATATGGGGGGTAGGGGGGGTGTGTGTGACATCCTGCATGGGGCATTATATGGGGGGGTGACATCCTGCATGTGGCATTATAATGGGGGGGGTGACATCCTGCATGGGGCATTATAAGGGAGGGGGGTGTGTGACATCCTGCATGGGGCATTATAAGGGGGGGGTGACATCCTGCATGGGGAATTATAACGGGGGTGTGTGACATCCTGCATGGGGCATTATAAGGGGGGGGGTGAAGTCCTGCATGGGGCATTATAACGGGGGGGGTGACATCCTGCATTGGGCATTATAAGGGAGGGGGGTGTGTGTGACATCCTGCATGGGGCATTATAAGGGAGGGGGTGTGTGTGATGTGTGATTTCCTGCATGGGACATTATAAGGGAGGGGGGGGTGACATCCTGCATGGGGCATTATAAGGGAGGAGTGGTGTGTGACATCCTGCATGGGGCATTATAAGGGAGGGGGGTGTGTGTGACATAAGGGGGGTGACATCCTACATGGGGCATTATATGGGGGGGAACAGCCTGCATGGGGCATTATGTGGGGGGAACAGCCTGCGTGGGGCATTATGTGGGGGGAACAGCCTGCGTGGGGCATTATGTGGGGGGAACAACCTGCATGAGGCCTTATGTGTGGGGAACAGCCTGCATGGAGCGTTATATGTGGGCCAGTATTCTGTATGGTGCGTTATATGGGGGCCAGTATCCTGTATGGAGTGTTATATGGGGGCCAGTATTCCGTATGGAGCGTTATATGGGGGCCAGTATTCTGTATGGAGCGTTATATGGGGGCCAGTATTCTGTATGGAGCGTTATATGGGGGCCAGTATCCTGTATGGAGCGTTATATGGGGGCCAGTATTCTGTATGGAGCGTTATATGGGGGCCAGTATCCTGTATGGAGCGTTATATGTGGACCAGTATCCTGTATGGAGCATTTTATGGGTGCCAGTATACTGTGTGGAGCAATTCGCTGGTTTCTGAGCTATTGTGGAATTTACAATAGATATCACTCATGTAATGTAAGAAGTGAAATCTTTGCATTGTACTATATATATATATATATATATATATATATATATATATATATATATATATATATACAGTACAGACCAAAAGTTTGGACACACCTTCTCATTTAAAGATTTTTCTGTATTTTCATGACTTTGAAAATTGTACATTCACACTGAAGGCATCAAAACTATGAATTAACACATGTGGAATTATATACTTCACAAAAAAGTGTGAAACAACTGAAAATATGTCTTATATTCTAGGTTCTTCAAAGTAGCCACCTTTTGCTTTGATGACTGCTTTGCACACTCTTGGCATTCTCTTGATGAGCTTCAAGAGGTAGCCACTGGAAATGGTCTTCCAACAATCTTGAAGGAGTTCCCAGAGATGCTTAGCAGTTGTTGGCCCTTTTGCCTTCACTCTGCGGTCCAGCTCACCCCAAACCATCTCGATTGGGTTCAGGTCTGGTGACTGTGGAGGCCAGGTCAACCGGTGTAGCACCCCATCACACTCCATCTTGGTCAAATAGCCCTTACACAGCCTGGAGGTGTGTTTGGGGTCATTGTCCTGTTGAAAAATAAATGATGGTCCAACTAAACGCAAACCGGATGGAATAGCATGCAACTGCAAGATGCTGTGGTAGTCATGCTGGTTCAGTATGCCTTCAATTTTGAATAAATCCCCAACAGTGTCACCAGCAAAGCACCCCCACACCATCACACCTCCTCCTCCATGCTTCACGGTGGGAACCAGGCATGTAGAGCCCATCCGTTCACCTTTTCTGCGTCGCACAAAGACACGGTGGTTGGAACCAAAGATCTTAAATTTGGACTCATCAGACCAAAGCACAGATTTCCACTGGTCTAATGTCCATTCCTTGTGTTCTTTAGCCCAAACAAATCTCTTCTGCTTGTTGCCTGTCATTAGCAGTGGTTTCCTAGCAGCTATTTTACCATGAAGGCCTGCTGCACAAAGTCTCCTCTTAACAGTTGCTGTAGAGATGTGTCTGCTGCTAGAACTCTGTGTGGCATTGACCTGGTCTCTAATCTGAGCTGCTGTTAACCTGCGATTTCTGAGGCTGGTGACTTGGATAAACTTATCCTCAGAAGCAGAGGTGACTCTTGGTCTTCCTTTCCTGGGGCGGTCCTCATGTGAGCCAGTTTCTTTGTAGCGCTTGATGGTTTTTGCAACTGCACTTGGGGACACATTCAAAGTTTGTCCAATTTTTCAGACTGACTGACCTTCATTTCTTAAAGTAATGATGGCCACTCGTTTTTCTTTACTTAGCTGCTTTTTTCTTGCCATAATACAAATTCTAACAGTCTATTCAGTAGGACTATCAGCTGTGTATCCACCAGACTTCTGCACAACACAACTGATGGTCCCAACCCCATTTATAAGGCAAGAAATCCAACTTATGAAACCTGACAGGGCACACTTGTGAAGTGAAAACCATTTCCGGTGACTACCTCTTGAAGCTCATCAAGGGAATGCCAAGAGTGTGCAAAGCAGTCATCAAAGCAAAAGGTGGCTACTTTGAAGAACCTAGAATATGAGACATATTTTCAGTTGTTTCACACTTTTTTGTTAAGTATATAATTCCACATGTGTTAATTCATAGTTTTGATGCCTTCAGTGTGAATGTACAATTTTCATAGTCATGAAAATACAGAAAAATCTTTAAATGAGAAGGTGTGTCCAAACTTTTGGTCTGTACTGTATATATATATATATATATATATATATATATATATATATATATATATTCTCTGCCATATCTATGCATCATGAATCGTGGTATGTGTTAAAGGGGCCCACTGAGACTCTTTCGCCCAGGGCCCACAAAAACCTGGAGCCGGCCCTGCCGCACACACACTTAGATCACCGGCGGTCGCGGCCAGCGAAAGTTCCCTCTGCGGCTGGCTGCAGGTGACTGCTCTGCTCTGCACCCGGCGGCCGGAACTGCGCAGTGTCACTGCATGGGGTCTGGCCGGGATTACCTTTAACGCACGCTGAGTGACACAGCATGCCGCTTGTCACCTGATCAGGGTCCTGACTCCTGAGGCGTGCTGACGTAGCACGCTGCCTGCCTCCCCTGTTTCCTGTCTCTGAGAATCCCGCCGGAGCGGAGCGCTTGTCCTATTACTGTGGGCCGGCTGCCAGTGACTGTGGCAGCAAGCCAGTGTAAATTACACAATACACTCACTCACTGTGTAATTATTGAAATTTGGAAGGGCCTGAGCCTTGGGAGTAGGAACTGGTCTGGACCTGGAGAAAGGACAGGTAGTTAAAGACATTGAAGTGGCTGCACTTTTTGAGGAGGCTAATATTTTTTTCCCTGCAACAAGGCACGCACTCTTCATTTTAAGTGCTTTTCCGTCCACCACAGCTACTGTTGAACGATCTTTCAGTACCCTTCGAAGGGTAAAGACCTGGCTCAGAAGTACAATGGGAGAGGACAGACTGACTGGATTGTGTTTGATGAGCATCCATCGGAAATTCTTCAAGGAAAATCAGGACTGGATTGAAACTAAAGTTTTGAACAAGTTTTCTTCAAACCCAAGAAAAATGATATTAGTATAAGACATGTAATTAGAATAAAAATCTAAATTTTTTGCAAGCAAATAATTGTAATAACTAATAAAGCACTTCTATAATTACATATAATTTTCTTAAAATTTTCATTTCATTCACCTTTTTCGTTTTAAAATGTTACAACCTGAACGACCATGGCTTGCCCCTCCCCCCTAGTTTTGATCCTGGGTACGCCCATGCTGTGAGCCCTCGCGGGCAGGGTCCTCTCTCCTCCTGTACCAGTTTGCTGTTGCGTTTTTAAGATTATTGTACTTGTTTTAGCTATGTATACCCCCCTTTCACATGTAAAGCGCCATGGAATAAATGGCGCTATAATAAATAATAATACCTACTAAGCAGAGGACAGGTTGTCCAAATCTACTGTCATATCTTATACATCTCTATAATAACAACAACCACATGCGGATTCATCTGCGTGCATCGTGTGCACATACCCTTATGAAGCGTCCCTACATGGGCCTCTCCGACTCTCGGCCCCAGTGCGGTGGCACCGGTGATTTGGCCGCACCTGATTTGCACTTTGTGTGTCACTCTTCTCCGCTGCCCTAGGCGCATTACAAGGCTGTTCCAGATGTATAGGGACAATGTTTGTTTGTAATGTAATGACCCCAGATCTGATGTGTGCTTCCCAGATGTATCAGGGATGTCTGCCCTGCAGGTAATGCACAGAGCAGGGATCCTTCTCTGCACAGTGCATGCTCTGGCTCGGGGTGGTGAATGAAGAAGCTATGCTTTCCATATATGGAAATAAGGTCACATGGGTAAATCACATGACCTAGTTCTGTGCTCTGCAGGGAGCAGAGACGTGTTACAGGCCGGGAGCTGGGTACTTGTGGAATGGAGGTGGTCGTGTTAATGTGATCTGCAGAGACTCGGTCACCTCCCTGGGATCTGTGCTGGAGTCTGCACCGGACATGTCTGCTGCTGGACCAAGTGCCTGGAATCTGCCAAAGGAAACCTTCTCACAAGTGAAGAAAGCGGAGTCGTGGACTATCGGGCGCACAACACGACCGTCTAGCAAGGAGCAGAGGTACAGTGTGCACTGTGCCCTGGCGGCCCCTGTCTTCACACCCCATCACATTCCTCTGCTCCATTGTGGCAGCAGCATGCTCTGATCACTTTGCAGGCCATGCTGGAAGTTTTTTCTTTGCTTTTTTTTTTTTTCTTCGATGTAGCTGAAAAGTGAGCACACTGCAAATCTCACATTGATTAGGAAAATGGATTGTCTCCTAAGACAGTCTCTACTTGTTCCTAGTGGGGGACCCTTTCTAGTAGACTTGTTGTTCATCTGAAGGACTGCCCTTTAATGGTCACTGCCTGGTAGGCCACAAATTACCTGGTACAGGAAGCAAGACCCTGGTGGTCCACTGAATAACCATTCTGCATCTTAACCCCTTCATGACCGGAGCATTTTCCTTTTTTGCGTTTTCGTTTTTTGCTCCCCTTCTTCCCAGAGCCATAGCCTTTTTATTTTTCGGTCAATATGGCCATGTGAGGGGTTATTTTTTGCGGGATGAGTTGTACTTTTAAATGCCATTACTAGTTTACCATATCATGTACGGGAATAGTGCGGTGAAATTTTTTTCCCATGTTCACTGAGTGCTAAAACTGACCTGCCATTATTATTCTCCAGGTCATTACGAGTTCGTAGACACTAAACATGTATAGGCTCTTTTTTATTTAGGTGGTGAAAAAAAATTCCAAAGTTTGTTAAATTTTTTTGGGGATCTGGGCCTTATTTTTTGCATGCCGGGATGACGTTTTTATTGATACTATTTTGGGGTAGATCCAATATTTTGATTGCCCGTTATTGAATTTTATTGCAATGTTTCGGCGTCCAAAAAAACGTAATTCTGGTGTTTAGAATTTTTTACGCATTTACCGCTCTGATTAATTCTTTTTTTCTATTGATAGATCAGGCGATTCTGAACGCGGCGATACCAAATATGTGTATGTGGGGTTTATTTTATTTTGAATGGGGCAAAAGGGGGGTGATTTAAACTTTTATATATATATTTTTAAAAGCATTTTTTTACACTTTTTGCTTGCTTCTATAGTTTCCATAGGAGACTATAGAAGCAGCAACTGTCCGATCGCCTCTGCTACATAGAGGCGATGAGCAGATCACCTCTATGTAGCAGAAATGCTCCTGTGCTATGAGCGCCGACCACTAGGTGGCGCTCATAGCAATCTTTACATGACAACCACTGGGGTGTGCTGCAGACCCAGAGTTGTCATGCCCACCCATCAGTGACCCGCGATCACGTGACGGGGTCGCCGATGGGCGGGGTAAGTGATGCACTTCCGGCGCGGCGCTGTTAAATGCCGCTGTCAGAGATTGACAGCGGCTTTTAGCTAGTTAACAACCGCGGGTGGATCGCGATTCCATCCGCGGCTGTTGCGGGCACATGTCAGCTGTATAAATCAGCTGACATGAGCCCGGTTCAGTGCAGGCTCAGCGCCAGAGCCCCTTCTGAACCGGCCTTTCCGACGTGGTGCGTACTATTACTGACCACGTCGGAAAGGGGTTAAAGTTTACTAAAAAGGTTTAGGAAAATGGGTGATCTAAACTCAGTCACTTGGAAACAAAAAACAAAGGCCAATTCTTTACAATGAGTAAACTGCAGTACTGAAATGTAAAGCCCCCGTCTCACATAGCGAGATCGCTAGCGAGATCGCTGCTGAGTCACGGTTTTGGTGACGCAACAGCGACCTCACCAGCGATGTCGCTATGTGTGACACTTTGCAGCGATCAGGCCCCTGCTGTGAGGTCGCTGATCGCTGCAAAATGTCCTGGACCATTTTTTGGTCTTTGCCCTCCCGCTGGTCAGCACACATCGCTGTGTGTGACCAGCGGGAGCAGCGATCAGGCTGGTAACTATGATAAACCGGGTTACTAGGGGCACATGCGCACTTAGTAACCCGCTGTTTATCATGGTTACCAGCCTGCTCCTGCTTCAGCAGGCTGGTAACCAGGAGCAGGACATCGTGGAAAGATTCTTTCCACGATGTCGCTGCTCCCCTGATTGTTGGTGAGCCTGCCTCTTTGACAGCTCACCAGCGATCACATAGCGACGCAGCAACGATCCCTGACAGGTCGCGTATCGTTGTCGGGATCGCTGTAGCGTCGCTAAGTGTGACGGGGCCTTTAGTCTCCCCTCCAATCTATGATTACATTCTACCATCACATGACTGCTGCAGCCAATCAGTGGTCACGTCCCTTAGTATTGGCATCACTACTGAGCTGCAGCCACAGTGTAGTGATGGACTGTCTAGGTCTTACCAAGAGGAGACCGCTCTTTTGGGACCACTATTAAATATGTGTTCACCGTATGTTAAATTACTCCAGCCCATTGTGATCAAAACCGATTTGAGTTGCATCGCCAGCCAAACAATTAGGTCCCCCCTCCACCCCCGAAGGACATTCAGAAATGGCTCTCATCATTCACAGAAGGATTGTAGAGAATGACTCATTCCCATTGCAGTGGTTACTTG
Source organism: Phyllobates terribilis (assembly GCF_046119375.1). Lineage (NCBI taxonomy): Eukaryota > Metazoa > Chordata > Amphibia > Anura > Dendrobatidae > Phyllobates > Phyllobates terribilis. The sequence continues at coordinate 191,077,998 of NW_027362772.1, read as the reverse complement.
TTAAGTGTCAGTAAAGACTGTCAGTTGCGAGGAGTATCTTTCTTCTTTTTATTCACTGTTATTTTAGAGCCTCCTTTCTAAGGCATCAGAAAACTATTATTAGTTTTGCTATTTTTCATGAAACATCTCTCCTTTTATATTCTGTGGGGTATAATAATGTCCTCAGTTCGCCTGTCGCTGTAAAGCTTCTGGCCATGAAGTGGTTAATGAACAACCAGAGGAGGAGTTACTGGCTGCATATAACAAAGGATATGACATTCCCTTTAAGGCAGTGAAGTTAAAGGAATGATAAGACTGCTGGAAACAGATTCAATGGGGGATGGAAAGGAGGCTAAAGATGGCCGAGCGGCTCCTAGCAAGATCCACTTAGGTCGGCTGAAAGTTTGCAGGCAGCAGTGAAATGGAGCTGGCTGCATGTTCTGCGAGCTGCAGGAAGGTAAAATGGTTCGCTTTTCAGTCCTAATCCAGGCTTTATGTTGTGCGCAATGTAAAGACCCCGGACATTTGTGAGATGGGATGACAATGAGCTGCTGTGATTATGGCGTTTTGGCCTTTAGTGAACCTGGGCGGTTTATGGTGGGATGAAAGACGTACAGGCAGGATGGGACCGACATTGGAACAAGAGATTGTTTGGGAGTGAGATTCCTGAAGGATGACAACAAACAGCCGACTATAGTTCCCATAATTCTGCAAAGCTTTGGTTCTTTACTTTTAGTCTCCTCACGGTTTACATTGTAGTTTCCCTTGGTGATGATTATGGCTTTATCGGTTAAAGGATGCAGTATTTATGAGGCTCTGGAAAATGACCTACTTGTCATGATTTTCCGGGCATCCAGAGAACTATGGGAAATCTTGTTTGATAACTTAATTCAATTAATTTCTACATTTAAAATCTTCCTGTAACTCTGTAGCGGAAGATTTAAAAAAGGTGAAGAAAACAGCCACAATGCAATTTTTCTTACCTAGCATCCGGTTGACATGCGAATGTGATCCGACTGCCATGCGATTTTTAACATGAGCTCTTAGGGTATGTGCCCACGTAGCGTTTTACAAGCGTATATGCTGCAGAATTTCCGCAGCATAAACGCTTGGTAATCCGCCCCCCATGGTCCCCAATGACAAGCCGCAATGTCAGTGCCCATGTTGCGGATTTTTCCGCAGCGTTTATGCTGTGCTCAAAAATCCGCAGCATGTCCATTAATTTTGCGGACACGCCGCGTAATCGCCGCCATTGACTTGCATTGAAACGCATAATATCTGTGTCAGTACATTTGTACACACGGATATTATGCGTTTTCTATGTCCGGATGGTACCCAAGTCTGGAGGAGAGGAGACTCTCCTCCAGACCTGGGTACCATAGAAACTGTAAAAAAAAAGAATTTAAAATAAAAAATAAAGTTTATACTCAAATTCTGATGTCCTCCCGGTGTTTTGTCTGCTCCGTCCAGTGTCTTGCACTGCTGGCGCTGTTGTGAAGGACCTGCCATGACGTCACTGAGTCATGTGACCCATCACATGGCTGAATGACGTCACCGCAGGTCCTTCACACCACCGCGAGCATTGCAAGAGACCGGACGCAGCGGAGATAACACCGGAAGGTGAGTATAATCTTTTTTTTTTTTTTTTTTTTTTTTTACCATTCTATTCTTTTTTTTAACTATTACTTGGTCACACTATATAAATCCATGCCGGTTGCATGGATTTATATACTGTGAACAAGTTGTCAAGCACTTTTCCAAGTGATGCTAAAATCGCTTGGAAAAGCACTTGATAACCCGCATGCAGAAATGCATGCAAAGACGCTTGACAAGCGCTTCTACCTGGCAAGAAAAACGCATGTAAAAAACGCATGCATTTTTCCTGCCAGGGAGAAGCGTAAAAAATATGCAGCATTTCTGCATCGTGGGCACATAGCCTTACATACAGTAATTATCTGTCATTTGCACACTGTTTTCCAAGGAAATATTCTTCAATATATATAGATTGAGAGATATACTCAGTGCTTTGCATGTGTAGCTTACTATACATGTATTTCAGTACAAAATAAATTATTTTCTTAAAAAAATGGTGTGGGATCCCCTGAAATTTTATTAACCAGCAGAGGGAAAGTGGACAGCTGGGGCTGATGTTTATAGCCTGGGAAGGGGGTAATACCCATGGAGCTTCCCAGGCTGTTAATATCACCTCACAGCTGTATACTTAGCCTTTACTGGTTATTAAAATGGGGGACCATCCCAAAAAATGATGTGGGGCCCCCTACAATTAATAACCAGCAAAGGCTAGGCAGACAGCTGCGGAGCTGATATTAATAGGCTAGGAAGGGGCCATGGATATTGGCCCCCTCCCAGACTTAAAACATCAGCTCTCAGCCGCCCCAGCGAAGGCGCATCCATAAGATGCACCATTTCTGTTGCTTAGCCTTCTCCTCACTTGCCCTGGAGCGGTGGAAAGTGGGGTCATAGGGCGGGGTTAATGTCACATCAATCAGTATTTGATACCATAGAAAAACAGAACTTAATATTTGGTGCAGAAACCTTTGTTTGCAGTTGCAGAAGTCAGACATTTCCTGTAGTTCTAAACCAAGTTTGCACACACTGCAGCAGTGATTTTGCCCCACTTTTCCATGCAGATCTTCTCCAGATCTTTCAGGTTTCTGGGCTGTCGCTGGGCAACATTGAGTTTCAGCTCCCTCCAAAGATTTTCTATTGGGTTCAGGTCTGGAGACTGGCAAGGCCACTCCAGGACCTTTGAAATGCTTTTTCCGGAACTAATGCTTCGTTGCCCTAGCTGTGTGTTTCGGGTCCTTGTCATGCTGGAAGACGGCTCCTACTGAGGGAAGGAGGTTGTTGGCCAAAATCTCGCTTCAATACGGTGCAGTCGTCCTGTCTCCTTTGCAGATAAGCACCCCAAAAGTATGACATTTTCTACCCCATGCGTCACGGTTGGGACGGAGTTCTTGGGGTTGTAGTCCTTCTTCTTCCTCCAAACACGGTGAGTGGAGTTGATACCAAAAAGTTCTATTTTGTTCTCATCTGACCACTTGGCTTTCTCCCATGCCTCCTCTGGATCATCCAGATGGTAATTGGTGAAGTTCAAACAGGCTTGAACATGTGCTGGTTGGAACAGGGGGACCTTGCATGCCCTGCACGATTTTAATCCATAACGGCGTAGAGTGTTACTAACGGTAATGTATGAGACTTCTTCAGGTCATTTACCAGGTCCTCTCGTGTAGTTCTGGGCTGATTCCTGACCTTTCTCAGAATCATCCTTACCCCACGAGGCGAAATCTTGCATGGAGCCCCCAGACTGAGGGAAAATTGACAGTCATCTCGTGTTTCTTCCATTTTCTAATAATGTCAGAAGTGACACAGTCGCCCTGCAGTTGGTTGCAGTAGATCTCTATGTTTAGCATTACAAACATCTGCTTGGAGGCTGTCTCTAGGACCCAGCGGCTACGTTCCTCTGGCTCATTAACAGCCTGCCTGGGTGTATAAATACCTGCTGTGATTCAGAGGGAGGTGCCGGCGATATTCATTACTACTTGTGAGGCTTTAGCAAGAACATTACTTCGTTCTCTCTGGAGCTTGAGGATGTATGCACATTTATCTGGAATCGTCTAAAGCTAAGCAATTTCCCCCTGTTTGTGTACCCTTGTTGTCTATAGTGTTTAGTGGAGATCGACTAGTGATCATCTCCTCCCTTCCCTAGCCTTTGTCATACACCAGGGAAAGACAGGGCGAGACACGCATGGGACGTTGGGGGAGACAGGGTGACACTAGATCAACCTAGGAGGTCTCCACTTCCCCCTTTCCCTAGAGTCTGGGCTCCCTTTCCTTCTTCCCTTTGTTTTGCACTAAGTCTTTTCCACACCTTGCGTGACATGGCCATGGTGGAGAGGTTGGAGTGTGATTTAGTGAGTGTGTGGACAGGTGTCTTTTATACAGGTAACAAGTTCGAACAGGTGCAATTAATACAGGTAATGAGTGCAGAGTAGGAGGGCTTCTTAAATAAAAACTAACAGGTCTGTGAAAGCCAGAATTCCTGCTGGTTGGAGGTGATCAAATACTTATTTCATGCAATAAAATGCAAATTACTTACAGAAAATCACATTGTGTGATTTTTTACATATAATTTTTTTTTTAAGATACTGTCTCTCACAGTTGAAGTATGCCTACGATAAAAATTACAGACCTCTTCTTGCTTTGTAGTTGGGAAAACTTGCAAAATCAGCAGTGTAGAAAATGCTTATTTTCTCCACTGTGTATTGCAAAACTGATATCTGTCAGTGAATGCCACTCAGCAGCATACCTGGTATGTGTATCATTTCCTTTACACTTCACAAATACTTAATACTTTGTATACCACACACAACCTCAACAAAATAAATGAAAATTTGTGGGTGTAACGTGAAAATAGGTTCACGGGATATGAATACTTTTTTAAGGGTGTGTGTGTTTGTGTTTTTATATATATATTTTTTTTTTTAAGGAAATCTGACAGCTCAGCAATATATAAAATTAAGAGACCACTGAACAGTTTTCTATTGGAAAGCATGGAAAGACTGGGGGAAAGTATGCCAAGACGCATGAAAGTTGTGATTGAAAATCATGTCCACCAAATATTGATTTCTGAGTTAAAACATGAGTAATTTGAGGTCTGAAAGCACTGTTTCTTTTTTAGTATTTTGATGCCTTATCATTTGCTGCAAATAAATACAAAATTTTTAGCTTTGAATTTCGGAGACATGTTGTCTGTAGTTTATAGACTAAAACAACAATGTACGTTTTACTCAAAAATATACCTAGAAAGAGATAAATCGGAGAAACTGAAAATTTTGCAGTGGTCTCTTAATTTTTGCCAGAGCTGTATCTGGTATATACTCATGCAAAAAAGTCCCCTCAATTGAGCATATATCTGTATATTGCAAACTACGGGACTATAATAATATTTCAGAAACTTAACATATATAGAAAGACCATCCTTCTCTGGCTCTATTAAGTCAGAGCTGTCAATCAAAGAGGGAAAACAAGTAGATGGGAAGGTGTATATAAATGACTGGTCGCTCCATGTAGCACAGAGTGGTGCGACTTAGTTTGAACAATCATTCTGTGCTGGCAGTCCCTTTAAACCAAAAAAAGTGCACAATTGATATTGCAGAGTCTGGAACTACGCATCTATAAAACTATCTCATTATTTATGAAACATGTCATATGTCATGGATGTCGACACCTAGAATGCATAATCTTGTTTCCAGTGGTGGGTTTGCGGAGACATAAAAAGACAATTTTCTCCCCTGGAACTTAAGATGCAAAAAATAGATGTCCTGGTGATGAAATAAAATGTAAACTGAAAATTAAGAGCATTTTTATTTATGTAGCTCATTAACATTTGTATTGTGGACACTCTAAACCTTCAAATGAGTAGCACATCATCAATGCATCTGCCAAATTAGGGTATGTGACTAATGAAACGATTGCTATCTGAAAAAAATATGTGGGATCTCCCACCACAACATCACTAAACTTGTAAGCGAGTGGGAGTACTTGGGTCCCATGGGCACTTCACTCACCTCCAAATAAGAATCGTCAAATCTGAAAAAATTCTGCAACAATAATAAAAATGTTACATAATTTTTACATACCAACATATGACATACTAGATTATGACAGACTTGAGAGCTGAACCTGCATCTTTGCCAGCAGATGATCGCTGTGTTACATCATCATCTGCCTTACATCATCAGCAGTAAGCAAAGTTGACCTCTAATTGCTGCTGTCAACTCCTTAAATGGCCGCTATGAAATTTCGGGGTGCCGATAGATTGCCATGGTAGTCATAGTCTGCTGAAAGCCTTAGTGCTTGCCATGATGGTACTCCTCTATAGGCCAGCCTACGGCTGGTGTCCATAGGAGACCTTGATTTTTACTATATACTGGGGAATGGCAGCGCATGGTAGAAGTGATCAAAAATAAACATATTTGGCATCGATGCGACTATAAAAGACTTATCTATCAAAATATAAAATTAACCATAAATGCTCTAAAAAGAAAAAAAATAGAAAAAAATGTTCACATTTTTTTTTTTAGTGTTTTTATTTTTTTTAATTTTTTTTTTATTTGACAAGTTTGGCATTTCTGTAATAATACCGACCTGGAGAATAATACTGCTGCACAATGAACTCCGTAAAAGGAACCCCCCCCCCCCCCAAAAAATAAAATAAAATTGCACAATTGGCGTTTTTTGCAAAATTTCACAACATTGGGATTTTTTTCCCATTTTCCTGTACATTGAGCGGTAAAATGGAAACTACAACTCTTCCTGCAAAAAAAACAAGCCCTCAAACAGCTATGATGATTGAAAAAATAGTTATGGTTGTTAGAAAAAACGGATGGGGAAAAAAACCTAAAAACTGAAAATCGGGAACAAGTTAAGATCCTCTGAATAAGTACTAAAGTTCCCTACATGGAAACTAATCCAATCTGATGGAATATCTAAGTATACAATGAAATTTAAGCCAATTGTAATCTCTTTCCCAATGGGAAAAAAAGATTGTCTATTTGCTACAACCTCTTTTTTACAATCTGATCACACACACAGCCCAGCCCCTCTTCAAGAGAGCCAATCTCTGACATGATGAGTCTCATGGATGGAGGGAATAACCTCCTTGTGAACCTATGGCGAACCATGTAAGATTGGCACTGTAGAATTGTCGAACAACAAATATTCAATTTGTTCCTTTGATAGGACACCCAGAGAGCAACCTTCCAGCAACAACGACAACATTATTCCCATGAAAAACCAAGTTAGGATTATTAGATAACTTTTAGTAAATACAGTAATTCTTGAAGCTTTGTGAACCATTCAGAGTTTTGCATATTTCTTCATAATTTTGTGTTGCTATGTGATGAAGTTTTAGGTCAAGACTTTAAAAGTAGATGAAGAAAGCCAAATCAAACAAATAAGTCAAAAATATTAAACCTTGTCATTTTTTTTTAAATGAGGAAAATGATCAAATATCACATGCCTTTGAAAGGCAAAAGTATGTGAACCATTGCTTTCAGTATCTGGTATGACCCTTTTTCCTCTCCCTAGTGCAGCAATAACTGCATCTAAACATTTCTGGTAATTGATTAGTCCTGCACATCAACTTGAAGGAATTTTAACCCATTCCTCCCTACAAAACAGCTTCAACTCTCTTACTGTATGTTGGTAGGGTTTCTCACATGAATTGCTCGCTTCAGGTCTTTCCACAACATTTGTATAGGATTAAAGTCAGGACTTTGACTTGGCCATTTATTCTTCTTTCACCATTCTTTTGTGCTTTTGGTCATTGTCTTGTTACATGGCCCACATTCTCTAGAGAGTCAGCTAATGGACATATGTCCTGACTTTTTTTTTTTGTATAGTTTTCTGTTTAAAATTCAGAATTCGTTGGTCCATTAATAAAGGCAAATCATCCTTAGATGCAGCAAAACAGGCACAAACTATGCAACTATCCACCACCGTGTTTCACATATGGCATGAGGTTGTTATTCTTTGATGCATGTTTTATTTTCTCCAATCATATCGCTTCTCGTTTGAAACAATCAATTTAGTCTCATCTGTCCACAAAACATTGTTCCAATATCCTTCTGGCTTCTCCAAGTTATCTTTAGCGAACTGAGTATAGGCAGCAATGTTCTTTTTAAGGAGCAGTGACTTTCTCTTGCAAGTTCTGCCATGGACTCATGAACATTAGCTACTGTGAGGGAAGCCTTTAAATGCTTATAGGTTACTTTGGGTTCCTTTGCGCCCTCATGGACTGTTTACATGCATCGTGATCTATATTGGTTGACCACTAGCGGGGAGGGTAATAATCGTCTTGAATTTTCTCCTTTTGTGCACAATCTTTCTGACGTGGATTGGTGATGTCCATAGTCTTAAAAGAAGCACTCCCATTACGTTTTTTATTAATTAAAGGTGTGTAAATCGTAGTTTTTCTCCTCTTCTGTCACTGCAATTGCGAGTAGCCGGCTCACTTTATGCGTGAGCTGGAAGTCTTTTACATTCTAAACCTATGTGGAGCCTCGTTCTGATGCTTCATAGACGTGCTCTCTTAAGTCGCTTCCGGGTCATGCAGACTGCAATATGACTCAGACAGTCTGCAGAGAAGTGATGTCTCTCAGAAGAGGAGAAGAGCGGCACTAGACACCGGAGAAAGCAGCGGTAGGTGAGTAAATTAAAGAAATTGGCCACAACTTTTTATTATGCCCCCAATGTATTCTCCCGGGGCCCATAAGTGTCTTTGTAATTACCTTCTGTTGCAGTTTCTGCCTGTGAGCCGCGCTATCGGTGGCCGCTCATAGACATCACGGGACCCGCCACTAATGTCACGTCAAGTGAGGCGTGACATCAGTGAAGCTGTGGATGCCGGGCTATGGGCCCGGCATCCACCGCTCGCTTTCCCAATGAATGAGGAGAGGGAGAGCGCGCGGTGGATGCCGGGAGTGATGTGCGGGTTAACTCCGCCCACAACCCAGCATCCATCGGTGGAACGCTTAAGAGAGACCCCCGGCTGCATCTGGAATCATAACGTGACATCAGTGGATGTCAGAGCCAGCTGCAGCCGGGGGTCACGTGATGCCTGTGAGCAGCCACCAATAGTGCTGCTCACAGGCAGTAACTGCAACAGAAGGTAATTACAAAGACACTTATGGGCCCTGGGAGGATACATTGTGGCGGGAATAATAAGTAGTGGACAACCCCTTTAAGGCTGTGTGCCCACTATGCGTTTTTCAAGTGTTTTTGCCCCGGAATTTCCGCAGCGAAAACGCTTAAAAAGTGCTTGGTAATATAGTAACATAGTAACTTAGTTTTTAAGGTTGAAGGAAGACTAAGTCCATCTAGTTCAACCCATAGCCTAACATGTTGATCCAGAGGAATGCAAAAAAAACCATGTGGCAAACACTAAGCTCCACATTGGGGAAAAAAATTCCCTCCTGACTCCATACGACAATCAGACTAGTTCCCTGGATCAACTCCCTATCAAGGAATCTAGTATATATAACCTGTAATATTATACTTTTCAAGAAAGGCATTCAGACCCTTCTTAAGTTTTAGTAGTGAATCACTCATTACAACATCATGCGGCAGAGAGTTCCATAGTCTCACTGCTCTTACAGTAAAGAATCCCCGTCTGTGATTATGATTAAACCTTCTTTCCTCCAGACGTAGAAGATGCCCCCGTGTCCCCCTCTCAGGCCTCAGAGTAAACAGATCAGTAGAAAGGTCTTTTTACTGTCCCCTCATATACTTGTACATAGTAATAAGATCACCCCTAAGCCTTTGTTTTTCCAAACAAAATAACCCCAAGTGTAATAACTTGTCTTGGTATTGCAGACCCCCCCAGTCCTCTAATAACCTTGGTCGCTCTTCTCTGCACCCTCTCAAATTCAGCTATGTCTTTCTTATACATCGGAGACCAGAACTGTACACAGTATTCTAAGTGTGGTCGCACTACTGACTTGTATAGAGGTAAAATTATGTTCTCCTCATGAGCATCTATGCCTCTTTTAATGCATCCCATTATTTTATTTGCCTTTGCAGCAGCTGCCTGACACTGGCCACCAAACTTGAGCCTGTCATCCACCAGTACACCCATGTCTTTTTCAGTGACAGTTTTGCCCAGTGTTTTACAGTTAAGCATATAATTATACATTTTATTTCCTCTGCCCAAGTGCATTACCTTACATTTATCCCCATTAAAGCTCATTTGCCATTTATCAGCCGAAGCTTCTAGTTTACATAGATCCTCCTGTAATATAAAATTGTCCTCCTCTGTATAGATTACCCTGCAGAGTTTAGTGTCATCTGCAAATATTGAAATACTACTCTGTATGCCCCCTACAAGGTCATTAATAAATATGTTAAAAAGAAGGGGGGCCAATACTGACCCCTGTGGTACCCCACTGTTAACTGTGACCCAGTCTGAGTGTGTTCCATTAATAACCACCCTTTGTTTCCTATCACTGAGCCAGTTCTTAACCCACATACATATATTTTCCCCTATCCCCATTGTTCTCATTTTATGTATCAACCTTTTGTGTGGAACCGTATCAAAAGCTTTTGAAAAGTCCATATACACAACATCCACTGTATTTCCTTGGTCTAGTCCGGAACTTGCCTCCTCATAAAAGCTAATCGGATTAGTTTGACAGGAACGGTCCCTCGTAAACCCATGTTGATATTGGGTCATAAGGTTATTCTTCTTCAGATACTCTAGTATAGCATCTCTTAGGAAACCCTCCAGGATTTTACCCACAGTAGAGGTAAAGCTTACTGGCCTATAATTTCCAAGTTCGTTTTTTGTCCCCTTTTTGAATATTGGCACCACATTTGCTATACGCCAGTCCTTTGGTACAGACCCTGTTATTATGGAATCTTTAAAGATTAAAAATAATGGTCTATCTATAACTTTACTTAATTCCTGCAGTACTCGCGGGTGTATCCGGTCCGGGCTCGGGAATTTGTCAACTTTAGTGATTTTTAGATGCTGCTGTACTTCCTGCTGGGTTAAGCAAGTGACATTTAATGGAGAATTTTTGTCATCACTAATCATGTTTTCTGTTATGCGATTTTCTTGTGTAAATACTGTTGAAAAAAATCATTTAGCATATTGGCTTTTTCCTCATCCTCATCCACCATTTCACCCAGACTATTTTTAAGGGTGCCAACACTATCATTTTTTAGTTTTTTACTATTTATGTAGTTAAAGAATATTTTGGGATTATTTTTGCTTTCTCTGGCAATGAGTCTCTCTGTCTCAATTTTTGCTGCCTTGATTTGGATTTTAAAGAACTTATTTAATTTTCTGTAGTTATTTAATGCCTCATCACTACCTACTTGCTTTAGTTCTCTAAATGCTTTCTTTTTGTCACTTATTGCGCCCCTTACAGCTTTATTTAGCCATAGTGGTTTCCTCCGATTTCTAGCATGTTTATTCCCATAGGGTATATATTGTGCACAGGTCCTATTCAGGATGCTAATAAATGTCTCACATTTGCTTTGTGTAACTTTATGTCTCAGGATATCGTCCCAGTTTATTGCACTAAGATCATCTCTCAACCGTTGGAAATTTGCCTTCCTGAAGTTTAGTGTCCTTGTAACCCCTCTACTACACATCTTATTAAAGGATACATGAAAGCTTATTATTTTGTGATCACTATTACCCAAGTGACCCCCAACTCTCATATTTGATATATTAGGTCTAGCAGTGCCCCCCTTCTTGTTGGGTCCTGAACCCCCCCCTCCCCTTATCTCCACCCACAGTGACTTTACATTTTCATTAATACGTGCCCCATGGTCCTCAATAATAATCCGCATGTGCTGTGCACATGCTGTGGAAATTTCCACTGCGGATTATCATTGCGGAATAATCCGTAGCATGTCCATTCATTTTGCTGACACGCAGCGTAATTGCCGCCATTGACTTGCATTGAATCGTTTAATATCCGCATGACTACATGTGCACGTGCGGATATTAAGCGATTCAATGTGCGGATGGTACCCGGGTCTGGAGAAGAGGAGACTCTCATCCAGACCTGGGTACCATAGTACCTGTTAAAAAAAGAATTTTAAATAAAAAATAAACATTATATTATCTCCTGTATGATGCGTCTTGGCTCCCCAGCGGCTCGCGATGGTCTAAAAGGACCTTCCATGACGTCATTTAGTCATGTGACAGGTCATGCGACTGCTGATGTAGGCGGTCGCGTGACCTGTCACATGACTAAATGATGTCTTGAAAGGTCCTTTTAGACCACCGCGAGCTGTACAAGAGACCAGACGCACAGGAGAAAAGCCCGGGGGCCATTGGAAGGTGAGTATAATGTTTATTTTTTACCATTTTTATTCTTTTTTTCCACTATTAACTTGGTCACACTATATAAATCCATGCCAGTTGCATGGATTTATATAGTGTGACCAAGTTGTCAAGCACTTTTCCAAGTGATGCTAAAATCGCTTGGGAAAGTGCTTGATAACCCCCATGCAAAAATGCAAGTGAAGAACGCTTGACAAGCTCTTCTACCTGGCAGGAAAAACGCATGTAAAATCCGCATGCATTTTTCCTGCCAGGGAGATGCAGAAAAAATCTGCAGCATTTCTGCATCGTGGGCACTTAGCCTAATACACTACATTACATGCATAAACAATAATAATAAAATAATAATAAAAACCTTAATGGGAGTGCTTCTTTAAAGATGCATGTGCAACCTTTTTCACCCCGAGGGGCATCAACAGCACTTCTCCGGAGTTCCTCAGAAATGTTTGCTTGTGCCATGATATATTTCCACAAATGTGTTTATGAAGACCAGACCTTGATAAATTCCTTTTCTTTAAATGTAAATACGTTTATGCCCTAAAAAGACAAAAGTATTCAAGGAGTTCATGCCATTATTGACTAGTTAGAAAATTATATTTGCAAGCTTTAAGGCACAGAGACTGCCTCTTCAGGCAGGTTTACAAATGAATTCCTGAAACATTTAAGTGATGTTACAACAGGAAGTTTGTGGATGGGGTGATGCCTCCTAAAGATAGGCAGTATTTCCGCCACGGAAACGCATTAAAATCGCTTTTTAAGATGTCTGCCATGTTTCCCAATGATAATCCGCGTGTGCTGTGCACATGCTGCGGAAATTTCCGCTGCGGATTATCATTACGGAAAAATTCACAGCACAACCATTTATTGTGCGATTTCGCCGCCATTGACTTGCATTGAACCGCATAACATCCGCATGTATACAATTCATACGGGTCAATGCGCTGATGGTACCTGGGTCTGGAGAAGAGGAGACTCTTCTCCAACCCGGTTACCATGGTACCTGAAAGTTAAAAAAAACAATTATAAAGTAAAAAATATTTATACACACCTCTCCGGCGGCCCCCAGTCTGCTACCGGTAGCGTCCTCTCTCCTCGGTGGCCCGCGGTGTACTGGCAGGACCTGTGTGACGTCATTTAGTCAGCTGATGGTCACGCGACCGCTGACGTCAGCGGTCAGGTGATGTTCGTGTTACCATCAGCTGACTAAATGACGTCACCGCAGGTCTTGGCAGAACACCACGGGCTGCCGATGAGAGAGGACACCGCCTGGAGAGGTATGTATGAATATTTTTTTAAATTTTTTTACTTTATAATTCTTTTTTTTTTTTTTACTATAGGTGCAGTATTTTAAGCAGAAAACTCGGTCACACAATATAAATCCATGCCGGTTGCATGGATTTATATTGTGTGACCAACTTGTCAAGCACTTGCCAAGTGATGCTCAAAATCGCTTGAAAAAAACGCATGTAAAAACGCTGAAAAAAACGCTTCTCCCTGGCAGAGAAAAAGCATGTAAAATCTGCATGTGTTTTTTCTGCCAGGGGAGATGCAGAAACGCTCAGGAAAAATCCGGAGAATTTCTACATCGTGGGCACATAGCCTTATGCTACAATGGAGAGGTGGTAATAATGGTTTAGTGATCTGGAGTCAGTCTAGTGGAGGTGTGAGTCATAAATCCAGGTGTCAAAGTCTTGACCATTCTTAGCTTTAATTCTCAGATTTTTTTCTCTGTCGTCCTTTAAATGACCTTTCTGTATTAAGAATTTTAAATCTGTCTTAACTGTGTCCCAGTCTAGCTTATTCCTTATTGCAGGGGTCCTCCACCAGTGGTTCGTGAGCCACGTATAGCTTGTGGGCAAATGATGTGTATCTCACGGCTGTCTGCCAGCGGGGTGTATTAGCAGAAGGTCTAGCAAACAACTATGAAGAGCAGGTCTCCAGATGGTGAATTTTGTGAGTAGCCCTGAACAAAAGAGCAGATATGAATGTGCACATTCTGGCCTTGGGGGGTTTGGAGATAATTTAAGTATGGTAAGCTTGAGACCCGGATGATGCTGTCAGAGGAGGTGCTTGAAGCAGGATGCAACAGTGTGGTGGGAGTGCTTGATGGGAGAATACTGAATGGGGGTATTATTGAAACTTATGGATCTTGGTATACTGCCTCGGTATGATTTCTGTGGAAAAGCTTTGGCTGTCATTATACAAGGAAAGGGGGCACTCTGTCACTACTGTGAAGGGGGTCAGGATCTGAATGTGGCTTGCAACTCTCTCTTAAAGCTGAGTGTGGCTCTCGAGTTCAGAAAGGTTGGGGACCATTGCCGTATAGTGTGCCTGTGTAGATTTATCCCTAGTTTGTAGTTTTTCCCCAATATAGGTACCTACAGGGCACCTTGTACACTGTATCATGTACACCACATTGGAGGATGTGCATAAAAAGAAATCCATGATGTTATAGTCCTGATTTGTGTTGGTTATGCAGACTATGGTAGTTGGTAATATGTGGGTACAATTCCTGCATTTTTTTTTTTACTGTAACAGGGCAATGTGCCCGTCTCTGATGGTGATAAGCAGACACTTTTGACAAGAAGATTCCTTAAGTAACGGCAGCTGTTTGTAAGAGGAAAGTAGTAGTTTCAGGAATATTTCTTTCAGTCTATGCCAGGGATGTCAAACTCAAATACACAGAGGTCCAAAATTAAAAGCTTGGACAAAGTTGCAGGCCAATCTTTAAGAAAAATGTCCACAATTGAGGAAGTTTTTCCTTTTATCATCAAATATAATGAACTTTTTCATATGGTAACAAACTTTAAAGGGGTTGCCTCACGAACCTTTACCCTTCTTTAAAATGGTGTGTTAAAGGGAACCTGTCATGTCCTATCTACTAGACACTGCCCCCATAGCTTTGTTAGTGTTGCAATGTGCATCACCAACAAGCTTTTTTTCATTAAAATCAGTTGTAATATAATGATTTTATAACATTATATATACTTTGTCCTACCTGCTGTATTCAGTTATAGGGGTGTGATTCTCTCATTCAGTCATGGGCAGGTGTAGCATCCAGTCACTGCTGGCGCCGCCCATGTATTTGAATACTGCTCACAGCAAGGTTGCGTCTAGATTGGAGTTGATTTTTTTTGAGGCCTTCACTCCAGCAACTACGCTCTAGTCTCCTCAGCAGTGAAGCGTCTAGATCGGAGGTAATTTTTTGTGGTCCTCATTTTAGCCACTCCGATCTAGACGCTTCACTGCTGAGGAGACTAGAGCGTAGTTGCTGGAGTGAAGGCCTCAAAAAAATCAACTCCAATCTAGACGCAACCTTGCTGTGAGCAGTATTCAAATACATGGGCGGCGCCAGCAGTGACTGGATGCTACACCTGCCCATGACTGAATGAGAGAATCACACCCCTATGACTGAATACTAGCAGGTGGGACAAAGTATATATAATGTTATAAAATCATTATACTACCACCGATTTTAATGAAAAAAAGCTTGTTAGTGATGCACATTGCATCACTATCAAAGTGACGTGCCCCCTAGGACCGTGGGGTACTCGCCACCGAGTCGGTCGGTTCCTTGGGATAGTTACGGGGGCGTGACCCGGTCTAGGGCCCTGGACGGTCAATAAAAAGGACATTTTATTTAGGGGAAAAGTTTTGTGACGCCACCAATGGAATGCGGTTATAGGTGTCAGCCGCTGCTGAAAGAGACCGCTGGGGCAATTGGTGATGCAGCTGGGATGGATTTTCTCCCCACGGGTAAAGCGGGGCCCCAAGGCTAATGGTACGTTTTATGTAGGGGATTATGGATGTTGGGGTGCATATAATGACCAGATGACACAGTAATGGTGGTTTCCTCTACCTTTACTTGATTGATGGTGCAGATCGGGGCACTGGTAACAGAAGGTAATGGAGATCCGGGCAGCCATGCCAGGTGGGGTTGTAGGCCTTCCTTCTGCGCTATCCTCTTTGGCCCTGCTTCCTAAAGCTATGCTGCAGCCCTCTTTCCTGAGTGATCGTTAAATCCTAGCCCGTATGGCTGGCAGCTCGAGCCTTTTACAGGTGTTGCCTCTTCATGGCGGCTCTGGGCTCTAGTATGCTGCTGAGCCGTCGGGTGTTTGGTGGTGCCAGAAGACTTGCAGTCTCCTGCCCTCTGGATTTAGCTGCCGGAACTTCAGTACCCAAGAAATAACGAACTCCGGTTTCTGGTGCTTTTCTATGGGGCGAGCTTGGTCACAGGTCCCCTCACCAGGTTCTCCCTCGTCTTTCACTCACTCTCCTCCGTCTCCAACTGGTTAGAGCTCCCTCTTCTTGTCTGGAGCCAGGAAAACTGTTGGATGCTGGTGTTACCTGATAAGGGGACCCCTCCTTGCTTGCAGGCTTGGCATCACCCCCTGTGAGGGAGGCAATGCTAATGTGGCAACCAGACTCCTGGGGTACCACAAAAGAAATAGGGGCAGTGTACATAGCAACTAAGACGTGACAGGTTCCCTTTAAAGATGTCGGGTTATGGTTAAATTTGATGATCCCAACAAAGGTGACTAATTTTCAAAGACCGAAGACAACCCAAAACATGCTTTGAAAAGGGACATGTTTTGGGTTTAATGAGGTTCAATGTAAGTGGCCTAACTCATGCAGATATAGGCACGAATGCTCCTTTTGTGGAGGGTCACACCCGATGGCAAGATATTTTTAAAAAGCCAGTTTACCGGGGCAGCCCTCCACAAAGGAGTATCTTAACAAGGGCATTGACGCCGGTAAAGCAGGAGAATTTTCGAGTTTGGTTAGAACAGTATCCAAGCCGCAGGATGGCCAGGCCGCTAATTGAGGGGTTCACAGACTGCTTTGTTATCCCTTCTTTTAGCGGTGCTGGTTGTTCATGGGTAGATAATTTGAAGTCAGTGGAGTTGCATCCAGAGGTAGTAGAGACTAAAATAGAAAAGGAAATAAAGCAGCTAGAGTTGCTGAGCCTTTTAAAGCGCCTCCGTTTGAGTTTGGGGTTGTACCAAAGAAGGAGCCTAATTCGTTTAGGCTGATACATCATTTGTCTTATCCGTATGGTGCATCGCTGAATGATAGTATTGATGAGAAATTGAAGTCTGTATGTTAAACATCATTTGATCAGAGAATGTATAAACAAGACGCAGAAGAGCGGGTACATTTATATATCATTAGAGGCACATATGTACGAAAGATGAATGTACATTCTTGAGGAAATTGTAAAACCTCAGGGATGTAGAAATTAAGCAAGCAGACAAGGGCGGGAAAGTGGTGCTATGGCCTAAACTACTCAACGAAGAAGAAGCATTTCACCAGCTCAATAATGCACAGTATTATAAAAAACTAACCTATAACCCTGCTACTGCCTTCTATTCTGAGTATGGCAAGCTTTTGCAAATGGCTGTTGATGGGGATGTTATTACAAAAGAACTTAGCATCGCCCTTAAAGTACCAGAACCAGTAATCCCAACACTATACCTATTGCCAAAAATACGCAAAAACAGTGATATACCACCTGTGAAGGCCAATTCTGTCTGGCCGTGGGAATTATTTGGAACACACTGGCAAATACATAGATGCTAAATTACAGTCCTTAGTAGAAAGTCTCCCCTCATTTATTAAAGATACTGGGGACTTCCTGAGGAAAATTGACGGGCTATATTGGTGAAGGTACACTATTAGCTACTTGCGACGTGGAGTCACTATATACCAATATCAAGCACTCAGACGGAATAGGAGCGGCTCATACCTTCTTAGCGGCGTTCAATTTCTAATCCAACTATTGGAATTTGCTTTATCGAATAATTTTTTTGTTTTCAAGGGGTCTTACTACCTGCAGCTCCAGGGGACAGCGATGAGGGCATCCTTTGCCCCCTCGTATGCCAACCTGTTCCCTGGGCTGTGGGAGAGGGACCTCTTCCTGTTGGATCGGATGTCGTTGGATCGGATGTCGTTGGTGGACCGCATCCTTTTTTGGGCGCGGTACATCGACGACATCTTATTGATCTGGCAGGGATCCTCAGATATACTGGCCACCTTTTATGGATGAGCTAAACTCGAATGATTATAACATCCGGTTAACATACCATGCAGATCCAATGTCGGTTAAGTTTTTGGACATGCATGTGAAACGTGATGCAATTAACACCTTACAAAGTGATATATATCGCAAGCCTACCAAAGTGAATTCACTACTTCTTGCATCGTCAGCCCATCCTAGTCATATGATCAATTCCATACCGATTGGACAATTTCTCAGACTTAGAAGAATTTGTTCAACTGAGACTGACTTTGAGAAACAGGCATCCGATTTAGAAAAACAGATTTAGGGAACGTGGCTATAGTCATTGCTCTAAAAAAAAAAGCTTACCATATAGCTAAATATACATCACGCCACGATTCTCTATATAATACCAAGACTAACAAAAGCAGTAATATTGTACGGTTCATCGCCAATTTTCATTCCTAGGCGGGACATATGAGACAGAGCCTAACTAAAGCATTCCAAATTCTAATGGAGGACCCTATATTGGCCAAGTATCTTCCAGACAAACCACAAATTACATTCGTAGATCAAAGAATCTACGTGATCAGTTAGTCAATAGTCATTATCAAGGAGAAAGATCCCATACTTTTCTTGATGATTTACGTCCGGCGAATGGCTGTTTACCTTGTGGGAAATGCGTAGCATGCCCAAACGTGATACAAGCTACTACTTTTTCTGACTCAAAGGGCACTAAAACATTCAACATACTTAAATCTATAACATGCACAACAAAAGCTGTAGTATACTATGCTACTTGCCCTTGCCCAAAAATATATATAGGACTAACCTCAAGACAATTAAAGGAACGGGTTCTGGGAATTGAGGCTGCACGCGAAGAATCAGATATTACTATTTTAAAGACTATCACAAAACATTTTAAAATGCACCACAACTGTGATACATCTTAGATTTTTGGTACGAGGTATTGATAAAATCACCACAAATATTAGGGGTGGTAAGATTAATCAACTACTAGCGCAACATGAAATTCGCTGGATATGGACACTAAAAACTGTCCAACCCCTAGGTCTAAATGAAAACCTCAGTTATCCCCCTTCCTCTGATCGCCACTGTGTCCCCATGGTTTTAGTTCATTTGTTTTATAATTTATATTTTTCAGCTGGGTCCAAACATTTTTAATCATTTTTTATGTTTGTTGACCCTAATTTTCTCTTATATTTTTCCATCTAGATAGCTCCCACAATCAACTACACTAGACAGTGAGTCCCCTTTGAACATACGATCTAAAGATTATGACGACTGTGAATCATCTAGCAACTAACCTTTTTGCCCTCTTTTTATGTTCATGAAAGGACATTGATAATAATACTGTGGTAACATATATATGATGGAGTCCTCATTCCACTTCAGTCCTCCTTTTCCTCCAATTATTCCTTTTTCTTATGCCATTCCTCTCTTCCCCCCTTTTTCCTTCTAACCCCCCCTTTTTCCTACTCACTCTTTCTTTCTTTACCCCCATCTCTCCTTCCCCACCCATCTTTCCCCCCTCCTTTTCTGCCTTCCCCCTCTTCTTTTTCTTCTCTCCTCATCATGCCAATGCTATAGGTAGCACATTCCACATATATGCAAGTTAATGGATTACGCTATTTATAATAATGAATGTTCTATGAAAATATCTTGTGATAAATAAATGCATTGTCTATATTAACTGATGCTCTATATGTATATCTATGTGGGAAAAGGTTCTGCACATGTTGTAAATGCTTGAGGCATATGTTTATAATGCTTAATAGATTATAAAGAGAGATTATAGTTTTCAACGGGGCATTTGATGTGGCATCCTGATTCCACCATGTTGTGTTATGGAAATGGTGTGCTCAAATGGTTCATACAGCCAAGATAGGTTGATTTACCTTTCAGCCATGGGTTAATACCTAGGACCGCTTGATTGCCCACCAAAGTCCGGGGGTTAGTAATCCACATGTTCACTCAATGGGCGGTGCGCATGGCGGCCGCGGCCCCTGGGCGTGTCTCGCCGGCCGCGTCTAAGGGTGGCTTGTGGTGTCGGACCGCGTAACCAGTCATCTGATTGGTCACGTGCTCGCTGCGCTGCCTGCCACGTAATGCGGTCGCCGTGGCTGCTTAGAGACACCGCTTCACGTCATGCGCCATACCACGTCCCTCGAATACAATTGGCTGTCGTGGGATACACGCGTGTTTCCCTATTGGCCCCCGCTGACTTTTATACTGGGGCGCAGCACAATGATGCCACCCCCAGATGGAGGCTGGACGCCGAAACGCTCGTCGGGGTTGGCGCCATTGCAGAGCAGCAAATTCACCTCTTGGCTGTGAGTATTATATATACAGTTATGACAAAAAAACTTAATAGCATGTCATATCATATGGATACACATCCTATCTAGTAGCATGCCTACTACTAACAGCTTCATGTGAGCTTAATCTAGGCGCCTAGGATTTTTCTATCCCCTACCTGCTCATACTTCAACAACAGGAATATGTTGTAATTGTACCATAAAGCATTAGCATTACTCTATTTACCATCTATTTTTTCACCCTGATTGCGTGGACACGCTTGGCACATAGCACTTTATATATTGGGCTGCTTACCATCTCCTTACATCCCTGCTGTGGCGCCCTTTTCGTGCTTGTTTTTATCCCCTCTCTTACCAACTGTATTTTCCTTCACAATCATTGTCTCAATCATTTACAATCAGGCAGCGGAAGTACCGTCTTTTTCGGACTATAAGGCGCACCTAGGTTTTAGAGGAGGAAAATAGAAAAAAAATGTGAGCAAAAAATGTGGTCATGATGCACTGTTAAGGGGGAGGGGGTCTGACACTGTTATAGGGGTAATGTCCCCCAATTCTGTTAATATCCCCCATCCTGGCTTGAATGGCACCCCAATCCCCCATCCTGTTATGCATGGCTCCTCTCATCTCCATCCTGTTATGCATGGCACCCCTCATCCCCATCCTGTTATGCATGGCACCCCTCCATCCTCTTATGCAAGGAACCCCTAATCCCCATCCTGGTATGCATGGCACCCCTTATCTCTATCCTGGTATGCATGGCTCCCCCTCCATCCTGGTATGCACGGCTCCCATCATCCTTATCCTGATATGCATGGCCCCCCCTCATCCTTATCCTGATATGCATGGCCCCCCTCATCCTTATCCTGATATGCACGGCCCCCCTCATCCTTATCCTGATATGCACGGCCCCCCTCATCCCTATCCTGGTATGCACGGCCCCCCTCATCCCTATCCTGGTATGCACGGCTCCCCTCATCCCTATCCTGGTATGCACGGCTCCCCTCATCCCTATCCTGGTATGCACGGGACTGTGTGCTTGGGGAGCAGTGACTTCATTCTCCTTTAATAGCCGGCACACAGTGTAGCCACAGCTCAGCTCCTGCTGCGGTCGGGCAATCGCGTGTGCCCTCTATTAAAGGGCATGAATATTCACCCCTCTCCACGCCCATGGTCATCCAAATGACCCTGATCAAAAGTTCACATACCCCAGTTCTTAAAATTGTGTATTGCCCCCTATAACATCAATGACAGCTTGAAGTCTTTTATGGTAGTTGTGGATGAGGTTCTTTAATTTCTTAGATGGTAAAGCGGCCCGTTCTTCTTGGCAAAAAGCCTCCAGTTCCTGTAAATTCCTGGGCTGTCTGGCATGATCTGCGCGCTTGAGATCTCTCCAGAATGGCTCAGTGATATTGAGGTCAGGAGACTAAGATGGCCACTCCAGAACCTTCACTTTGTTCTGCTGTAGCCAATGACAGGTTGACTTGGCCTTGTGTTTTGGATCGTTGTCATGTCCCATGCGCAACTTCTGGGCTGATCAGTGCAAATTTGCCTCCAGTATTTGCTGATAACGTGCTGCATTCAAGTTTCCTGTGCCTTTGTAGCTCACACATCCCCAAAACATCAGCTATCCACCTCTGTGCTTTACAGTAGGAATGGTGTTCCTTTCATCATAGGCCTTGTTGACCTCTCTCCAAATGTAACGTTTATGGTTGTGGTCAAAAAGTTCAATTTTGGTCTCATCTCTCCAAATTACCTTTTTCCAGAAGTTTTGAGGCTTGTCTCTGTGCTGTTTGGCATATAGTAGGCGAGATACTTTGTGGCATTTGCGCAGTAATAGCTTTCTTCTGGCGACTCGACCTTGTAGCCCATTTTTCTTCCAAGTGCCTCATTATTGTGCATCTTGAGAGTCCTGAATTTCAACTGATGTTACTTGTGGGTTTTTCTTTGCATCCCAAACAATTTTTCTGGCAGCTATAGCCAAAACTTTTGTTGGTCTACCTGACCGTGGTTTGGTTTTTACAGTGCCCCTGATTTTCCATTTGTTAATCACAGTTTGAACGCTGCTGACTGGCATTATCAATTCCTTGACTATTTTTTTGTATCCTTTTCCTGTGTTATACAGTTCAACTACCTTTTCCCATAGATCTGTTGACAATTCTTTTGCTTTCCCCATGACTCACAATCCAGAAATGTCAGTGGCTGGATGAAAGATGCAGGAGTCTGTTTGGATCTTAGAAACTCACTCAGCTTTTATGCACACAGACTGATTACAAGCAAACAGGTGAGGATGTTACCTTTAGTAGCCATTCAAACCCATTTGTGTCAAATTCTGAGCATGTTATCAGGCCAAAATCACCAAGGTATGTGAACTTTTGATCAGGGTCATGTGGATGTTTTTGTGTGTGTGTCTGTGTGTGTGTATAATATATATATTACAGTACAGACCAAAAGTTTGGACACACCTTCTCATTTAAAGATTTTTCTGTATTTTCATGACTATGAAAATTGTATATTCACACTGAAGGCATCAAAACTATGAATTTACATATGTGGAATTATATAGTTAACAAAAAAATGTGAAACAACTGAAAATATGTCTTATATTTTAGGTTCTTCAAAGTAGCCACCTTTTGCTTTGATGACTGCTTTGCACACTCTTGGCATTCTCTTGATGAGCATCAAGAGGTAGTCACCAGAAATGGTTTTCAATTCACAGGTGTGCCCTGTCAGGTTTAATAAGTGGGATTTCTTGCCTTATAAATGGGGTTGGGGCCATCAGTTGTGTTGTGCAGAAGTCTGGTGGATACACAGCTGATAGTCCTACTGAATAGACTGTTAGCTGTTTTTTTCTTGCCATAATACAAATTCTTAGTAAAGAAAAACGAGTGGCCATCATTACTTTAAGAAATGAAGGTCAGTCAGTCTGAAAAATTGGGCAAACTTTGAATGTGTCCCCAAGTGCAGTTGCAAAAACCATCAAGCGCTACAAAGAAACTGGCTCACATGAGGACTGCCCCAGGAAAGGAAGACCAAGAGTCACCTCTGCTTCTGAGGATAAGTTTATCTGAGTCACCAGCCTCAGAAATCGCAGGTTAACAGCAGCTCAGATTAGAGACCAGGTCAATGCAATACAGAGTTCTAGCAGCAGACACATCCCTTCAACAACTGTTAAGAGGAGACTTTGTGCAGCAGGCCTTCATGGTAAAATAGCTGCTAGGAAACCACTGCTAAGGACAGGCAACAAGCAGAAGAGACTTGTTTGGGCTAAAGAACACAAGGAATGGACATTAGACCAGTGGAAATCTGTGCTTTGGTCTGATGAGTCCAAATTTGAGATCTTTGGTTCCAACCACCGTGTCTTTGTGCGACGCAGAAAAGGTGAACGGATGGACTCTACATGCCTGGTTCCCACCGTGAAGCATGGAGGAGGAGGAGGTGTGATGGTGTGGGGGTGCTTTGCTGGTGACACTGTTGGCGATTTATTCAAAATTGAAGGCATACTGAACCAGCATGGCTACCACAGCATCTTGCAGTGGCATGCTATTCCATCCGGTTTGCGTTTAGTTGGACCATCATTTATTTTTCAACAGGACAATGACCTCAAACACACCTCCAGGCTGTGTAAGGGCTATTTGACCAAGAAGGAGAGTGATGGAGGGCTACGCCAGATGACCTGGCCTCCACAGTCACCAGACCTGAACCCAATCGAGATGGTTTGGCGTGAGCTGGACCGCAGAGTGAAGGCAAAAGGGCCAACAAGTGCTAAGCATCTCTGGGAACTCCTTCAAGATTGCTGGAAGACCATTTCCGGTGACTACCTCTTGAAGCTCATCAAGAGAATGCCAAGAGTGTGCAAAGCAGTCATCAAAGCAAAAGGTGGCTACTTTGAAGAACCTAGAATATAAGACATATTTTCAGTTGTTTCACATTTTTTTGTTAAGTATATAATTCCACACGTGTTAATGTGGTTTGATGCCTTCATTGTCAATGTACAATTTTCATAGTCATGAAGATACAGAAAAATCTTTAAATGAGAAGGTGTGTCCAAACTTTTGGTCTGTACTGTATATATATGTCTGTCCAGCCTCTGTTTGAAGACTTCCATTGAAGGAGAACTCACCCCCTCTTGCGGAAGCCTGTTCCACTCATTGATCACCCTCACTGTCAAAAAGTTTTTTCTAATATCTAATCTGTTCCCTTTCAGTTTCATTCCATTGCTTCTCGTGTTTCCATGTGCAAATGAGAACAAGGATGATCCCTCTACACTGTGACATCCCTTCAGATATTTGTTGACAGCTCTTTAGTCTCCTCTTCTCTTTTTTTTTTTTGCAAGCTAAATATTCCGAAATCCTTTAACTGTTCCTCGTAGGACATACAGTAGTTTGCATTCTGCTCACCATCCTGGTAGCTGTTTTCTGAACTTGCTCCAGTTTTTTAAAGTCTTTTATAAAATCTTTGGCATTGTAATAAATATATTTATTATTATTATTATAGCGCCATTAATTCCATGGCACTTTACATGTGAAAGGGATATACATAGCACAAACAATTACAATAAATTTGAACAATACAAGTCGGCGACTGGTACAGGTGGAGCGAGGTCCCTGCCCGTGAGGGCTCACAATCTACAGGGGATGGGGGAGGATACAGTAGGTGAGGGTAGAGCTGGTCATGCAGCGGATGATGGAGCGAGGGTTACTGCAGGTTGTATGCTTGTCGGAAGGGGTGGGTCTTCAGGTTCCTTTTGAAGGTTTTCATGGTAGGCAAGAGTGTGATGTGTTAGGGTATGTAACGGGTCCGGGAGGCGGAACCTCTGAGCTACTATACAAGGGGGCGGCCCTTGTAAGGGAGCGGGTGGCAGTCTCTGGGTGAACGGACAGGGAGTTACGGCAAGTGATCAGGGCAGTCTCTGGGTAAGGGGTAGGTACGACCTGTGATGGCAGAGCCTCCGGGTAGGCTAGCAGGCAGATGGTAGATGTGTGCTCCCAGGTGAGCAAGCGAGAGTCTCTGGAATAGCAGGTGGTCACGGCACGTGACGGCGGAACCTCCGGGCTGGCAGGCAGGTAGGTAACGGAGAAGCGCTCCCAGGTGAGCGGGCAAGAGTCTCTGGAATAGCTGGTGGTCACCGCACGTGACAACGGGACCTCCGGGCTGGCAAGCAGGCAGGTAACGGAGATGCGCTCCCAGGTGAGCGGGCAAGAGTCTCTGAGATAGCTGGTGGTCACAGCACGTGACAACGGAGCCTCCGGGCTGGCAAGCAGGCAGATAACGGAGAAGCGCTCCCAGGTGAGCGGGCAAGCTGGTCCATAGACAGACTGACCGGAGTAGTAAGGCAGACCGTCGGACCTCAGGCAAGCAGGCAGGTAGCTGATATGCGCTCCCAGGTGAGCGGGCAGGCTGGTCCTTTAGACAGACTGACAGGAGTAGTAAGGCAGACCGTCGGACCTCAGACTGGCAGACAGGTAACAAGTATTCAGGCAGGAATCAGGCAGGTAACTGGCAGGTAAACTAGCAGGAAACTGGCAGGAAACTGGCAGGAAACTGGCAGGTAACTGGCAGGTAACTGGCAACGGGACCTGAGGGCTGAAGCACAGGTGAGACACAGGTGCAAACAACATTGCTCGGGCACCTCCATTTTGGAGGAGGTGCCTTATATATGATGAAGTCCTCCGGCCATTGGCCGGGGACTCTTTAGGGCGGCGCGCGCGGCCCCTTTAAGAGGAGGGGAGCGCGCGCGCGCGCGCCCTAAGCACAGGGGCCGGGAAGGAGCGCGCGCTGAGAGCAGAGCAGGAGGAGGACGCCGGGACGGAGCGCGCGCTGACAGCAGAGCGGGGGGAGGATGCCGGGCACGGAGCAGAGCGGTGAGAGGAGCAGCGTCCCTGCCTAGCAGAGGGCAGGGACGCCGGCACTACAGTACCCCCCCCTTTAGGCCCCCCCTTTTTTAGGCCAGACAGAAATTTAGCTAGGATGAGAGGGGCATGGATGTTCTCCCGGGGCTCCCACGTTCTCTCCTCAGGACCAAACCCCTTCCAATCTACCAGAAAAAAGGTCTTTCCTCTTACCCTTTTGGTGGCAAGAATGTTCTCTACCTCAAACTCGTCCTCAGCAGAAACCGGAGCAGGAGGCGTACCTGTAGACTTGGAAAAAGAGTTAAGCACCACAGGTTTGAGGAGAGACACATGGAAGGAGTTAGGGATCCGTAAGTTGGCCGGGAGTTTCAATTTATAGGCCACCGGGTTGATCTGACTGATGACCTCCAGTGGGCCGATGAACCGAGGCCCTAACTTATAGGAAGGGATCTTGAGCCGGACATATTTGGACGAGAGCCAGACTTTATCCCCAGGGCGGAATTGAGGAGGGTCCAGACGTTTTTTGTCAGCGTGTCTTTTCATACGCTCGGATGACAGAAGGAGTGCGGACCGGGTACTCTCCCATATGGAGGAAAATTTGTTAACAAGAGATTCCGCAGCCGGATTGTCCACCGAGGTGGAGACGGGAAACGGGATCCGAGGATGCTGACCGTAGATTACAAAAAACGGGGATTTGGAGGAAGACTCGCTCTCGTGATTGTTGTACGAGAATTCGGCCCATGGCAGGAGATCCACCCAGTCAGAATGGTGGGCATTAACGAAGTGCCGAAGGTAACTGGTCAGGTTCTGATTGATCCGCTCCACTTGACCATTAGACTGTGGGTGGTAAGCGGAGGAGAAGTCCAGGGTGACGTCCAGCAATTTACAAGTGGCTCTCCAGAAACGGGAAGTGAACTGTACTCCTCGATCCGACACGATGTGACGGGGCAGGCCATGAAGACGGAAGATGTGGCGGATAAAGTCTTTAGCCAGCTCGGGTGCAGACGGAAGACCTGGCAGTGGAATGAAGTGAGCCATCTTGGAAAAGCGGTCAGCGACCACCCAAATGACCGTACAACCGGCAGAGACGGGCAGATCAGTTATGAAGTCCATCGCTATATGCTGCCAGGGGGCAGCAGGTACTGGCAGAGGTAGGAGGCGGCCGGCCGGCAGGTGTCTCGGAACTTTGTTGCGGGCGCAGGACACACAGGCAGAAACAAAGTCAATTACATCCTTGTGCAGGTTAGGCCACCAGTAGTGCCGGGAAATAAGCTGGAGGGTCTTTTTCTGACCGGCGTGGCCAGCTAGTTTAGACGAATGACCCCAGTGTAGGATCTTCTCCCGATCAGGTACTGGTATGAACGTCTTACCAGGAGGAAGACGATTTAGACTCACGGGAGCCACCTGCATTACTCTGGCGGGATCGATGATGTGTTTCGGATCCTCCTCGAGATCAGACACCAGAAAGGATCGAGACAAGGCGTCCGCCTTGACGTTTTTGTCAGCCGGGCGAAAATGAAGGACAAAATCAAAACGAGCAAAAAACAAGGACCACCGGGCTTGGCGCGGGTTAAGTCTCTGGGCATGCTGGAGGTAAGCCAAGTTCTTGTGGTCAGTGTAAATTATTACCGGGTGAAGAGCCCCCTCGAGCAGGTAACGCCACTCCTCCAATGCCAGTTTGATGGCCAATAACTCTCGGTCTCCTATGGAATAATTGCGCTCTGAGGAGGAGAAGAGTTTTGAGAAGAAGCCACAAGTTACCATCCTCCCGGAAGATGATTTTTGAGTAAGTACTGCTCCGGCTCCAGAGGAGGAGGCGTCAACTTCCAGGAAGAACTGCTTGTTGCCATCTGGGCGATGCAGCACCGGGGCGGAAGAAAAGGCCTGTTTAAGGGAAAGAAAGGCCTCCTCTGCTTCGGGTGGCCACTCTTTGGGATTAGTACCTTTACGGGTGAGCGCAGAAATTGGGGCCGTCCGGGAAGAGAAGTGTGGTATGAAGAGGCGGTAGTAGTTGGCGAAGCCCAGGAATCGCTGAATGGCCTTCAACCCCTCCGGTCGGGGCCATTTCTCGATGGCAGACAGTTTCTCAGGATCCATTTGTAGGCCGGTCTGAGAGATAATGTAGCCCAGAAACGGAAGCGAGGTCTGCTCAAAGAGGCACTTCTCAAATTTAGCGTAGAGATGGTTCTGCCTTAGCCTGAGCAGGACCTGACGAACGTCCCTCCGGTGAGTCTGGAGATCCGGAGAGAAGACCAAGATGTCGTCCAGGTACACCACTACGCAGGAGTAGAGAAGGTCCCGGAAGATGTCATTGACCAACTCTTGAAAGACGGCAGGAGCATTACAGAGACCAAAGGGCATTACCAGGTATTCATAGTGGCCGTCCCGGGTGTTGAATGCCGTCTTCCATTCATCCCCCTGACGAATACGAACCAGGTTGTACGCCCCACGAAGGTCCAGTTTGGTGAAGATCCTAGCCCCCCTCAGACGATCAAATAATTCTGGAATGAGCGGAAGGGGGTACTTATTCTTCACCGTGATCAGGTTTAGGCCTCTATAGTCTATACAGGGACGGAGAGAGCCGTCCTTCTTTTTGACGAAAAAGAAGCCTGCTCCCGCCGGGGAGGTAGATTTCCGGATGAATCCTCTGGCCAGATTCTCCTCAATATATTCGGACATTGACCGGGTCTCAGCAGCGGATAAAGGATAGATACGCCCACGGGGAGGAGTAGTACCGGGTAGCAGATCGATGGGACAGTCGTATGGTCTATGTGGTGGTAATGTCTCTGCCTCCTTTTTATTAAAGACATCTGCATAAGACCAATAAGGAATCGGAAGTCCAGGTAGATTAGCTGGGGTAGGAGAAGGACGGACGGGATGGACGGGAACCAGGCAGGTTTTATGACAGTCTTGTCCCCAGCGAAGGACCTCTCCGGTTTGCCAGTCTAGCACGGGTGCATGTCTCTGGAGCCAGGGCAGACCTAGCAAGAGGGCGTGAGAGAGTCCAGGCAAAACATGAAAGGAGATACTTTCAGAATGCAGCATTCCCACCTGCAGGGTAATGGATTCGGTGATGAGTTGAATGGGGCGAGGTAAGAGGCCCCCATCCACGGCAGCGACAGACAAGGGTACAGCCAGAGGTTTGGTGGGGATGCGGTATTTCTCAACCAGGGA
The DNA here is from genome assembly GCF_046119375.1 of Phyllobates terribilis. Classification (NCBI taxonomy): domain Eukaryota; kingdom Metazoa; phylum Chordata; class Amphibia; order Anura; family Dendrobatidae; genus Phyllobates; species Phyllobates terribilis. Next base: position 191,048,778 of record NW_027362772.1, on the reverse strand, counting down.
CTGTGAAATAAGGTTCCCGGCTGCTCCAGAGTCAAGTTGGGCTAGTTCGAAATAACGGTTCTCCCCGTAGATGATCGAAACAGACAACAGCAGGGATGGAGAGGATTTATTCTTGTCTAGGTGGACCTCTCTGAGCGAACCTAGACACAGGCGTTTCCCGACCTCTCCGGGCAGGCACGGATCCGGTGCTCCTTACTGCCACAGTAGAAGCAGCTCCCCTCGGCACGGCGTGAGTCCTGACGGGTTTTGACCATCTTGGTCTGGTCGACCTGCATAGGCTCAGGAGAGTGTACCTGGGGAGAGACGGAGGGAATGACGGGTTTCTGGAAAGTAGGAGCTAAACGTGGAATCCTTCTCTCACGGGTGACCTCTTTGGCACGCTCTTGGAACCGTAGGTCAATCCGGGTGGCAAGGGTTATTAGATCATCGAGAGAGGTAGGAATGTCCCGACCAGCAAGTTCATCTTTAATACGACCGGACAGACCCTCCCAGAAGACGGATACCAGAGCGTCGTTATCCCAGGCCAGCTCCGAGGCAAGGGTGCGGAACCGTATGGCATATTGGCCCACGGTGAGACCCTCCTGACGGAGGCGTAGCAGAGAGGATGCGGATGAGGTCTTCCGTCCGGGTTCGTCGAAGACTTTCCGGAAAGCCGAGAGAAAAGCAGGCAAGTTGGACACCAGGGGGTCTCCTCTCTCCCATAGAGGATTTAGCCAGGCCAGGGCCTCCCCGGTGAGATGGGACATGATAAAGGCAATTTTGGCCCGGTCGGAATTAAACTGATGGGACAAAAGTTCAAAGTGCAGGGTGCACTGATTTATGAAGCCCCGAGCCTGGACGGGGTCGCCTCCGAAGCGAGGAGGTGCAGAGAGCCGGGGTCCGGGGTAGGATACCATAGTATTAGTGGGCAGCGGAGCTGCCGGATTGCAAGATATGGCACTGGCGGAGGTTGTTGGTGGATCAGACAGAGTGTTCAGGCGAGTATTAACATTCCGCAGGTGACCCAGGATGGCCTCCTGTTGGGACCTCTGACGGGACAGTTCAAGACAGAGGTCCGAGAGCGAGGGAGCTTGGGTGCCACCGGGTTCCATGGCCCGAGCAAACTGTAACGGGTCCGGGAGGCGGAACCTCTGAGCTACTATACAAGGGGGCGGCCCTTGTAAGGGAGCGGGTGGCAGTCTCTGGGTGAACGGACAGGGAGTTACGGCAAGTGATCAGGGCAGTCTCTGGGTAAGGGGTAGGTACGACCTGTGATGGCAGAGCCTCCGGGTAGGCTAGCAGGCAGATGGTAGATGTGTGCTCCCAGGTGAGCAAGCGAGAGTCTCTGGAATAGCAGGTGGTCACGGCACGTGACGGCGGAACCTCCGGGCTGGCAGGCAGGTAGGTAACGGAGAAGCGCTCCCAGGTGAGCGGGCAAGAGTCTCTGGAATAGCTGGTGGTCACCGCACGTGACAACGGGACCTCCGGGCTGGCAAGCAGGCAGGTAACGGAGATGCGCTCCCAGGTGAGCGGGCAAGAGTCTCTGAGATAGCTGGTGGTCACAGCACGTGACAACGGAGCCTCCGGGCTGGCAAGCAGGCAGATAACGGAGAAGCGCTCCCAGGTGAGCGGGCAAGCTGGTCCATAGACAGACTGACCGGAGTAGTAAGGCAGACCGTCGGACCTCAGGCAAGCAGGCAGGTAGCTGATATGCGCTCCCAGGTGAGCGGGCAGGCTGGTCCTTTAGACAGACTGACAGGAGTAGTAAGGCAGACCGTCGGACCTCAGACTGGCAGACAGGTAACAAGTATTCAGGCAGGAATCAGGCAGGTAACTGGCAGGTAAACTAGCAGGAAACTGGCAGGAAACTGGCAGGTAACTGGCAGGTAACTGGCAACGGGACCTGAGGGCTGAAGCACAGGTGAGACACAGGTGCAAACAACATTGCTCGGGCACCTCCATTTTGGAGGAGGTGCCTTATATATGATGAAGTCCTCCGGCCATTGGCCGGGGACTCTTTAGGGCGGCGCGCGCGGCCCCTTTAAGAGGAGGGGAGCGCGCGCGCGCGCGCCCTAAGCACAGGGGCCGGGAAGGAGCGCGCGCTGAGAGCAGAGCAGGAGGAGGACGCCGGGACGGAGCGCGCGCTGACAGCAGAGCGGGGGGAGGATGCCGGGCACGGAGCAGAGCGGTGAGAGGAGCAGCGTCCCTGCCTAGCAGAGGGCAGGGACGCCGGCACTACAGGGTAGAGCGTTTCAGAGTAGGGGGGATGCACGGGAGAAATCTTGTATACAATTGTGGGAAGAGGAGATAAGAGGGGAGTAGAGAAGGAGGTCTTGTGAGGATCGGAGGTTGCGTGTAGGTAAGTACCGGGAGACTAGGTCACAGATATATGGGGGAGACAGGTTGTGGATGGCTTTGCATGCCAAGGTTATGGTTTTGAACTGGAGTCTCTGGGCAATGGGGAGCCAGTGAAGGGATTGACAGAGGAGAGGCCAGGCAATAGCAGGGGGACAGGTGGATTAAGTCGGGCAGCAAAATTTAGGATAGATTGGAGGGGTGCGAGAGTGGTAGAAGGGAGGCCACAGAGCAAGAGGTTGCAGTAGTCGAGGAGGAAGATGATGAGGGCTTTCTTTAGTGTTTTTGCAGATTCGTGGTTGAGGAATGTGCAGATCCGGGAGATATTTTTGAGTTTGAGTCGGCAAGAAGTGCAAAGGGCTTGGATATGTGGTTTAAAGGAGCGGTTAGAGTCCAGGATTACCCCAAGGCAGCGGGCTTGCGGGACTAGGAAGAGTGGGCAGCCATTGACTTTAGATCGGTTGGGGGGGGGGGGGGTTGAGTGAGATGGTGGAAAGATGATGAATTCAGTTTTGTCCATGCTAAGTTTTAGAAATCTGTCAGAGAAAAAGGATGAGATAGCGGACAGACATTGTGGGATTTTGGTTAGTAGGGAGGAGGTATCTGGTCCAAAGAGGTAGATCTGTGTTTCATCAGAATAGAGGTGATACTGAAAGCCATGGGACTCTGAGCTGTCCCAGGCCTAAGGTGTAGATGGAGAAGAGCAGGGGTCCTAGGACTGAACTCTGGGGGACAGAGTTTGCACTTACGCTCCAGTCACACTCAGCTCGTTCACACTTGCCAAGGAAGAAGATTTTCCCCTTTTGCAGCAATGCACCCTACAACTCAATGCACTTCCAAAGGACTGGATGCCCCAACCAGCTGCCCCTTATAAACCCTAAATTATGACCCCTCACCCTTAATTAACCCCTTGTGAGTATAGCTACACCTCAGGATTTTAGTGCATTGTAGTTAACCCTTAAATACACAGGTAGTAAACTAAGAAACTGTAAAACTTTAGTGAGAAAATAGGTTTTAAAAAGCCCAATAAAACTAAACAGGTAGAAAAGCACTCAGCAGGTCACAATTCAGCAACTCACCGCAATTCACACAGGTATTTTCTGCAGGATTCCCAAATACCTCTTCACTGAAAAACAAGTCACACACTTACTTCCGTTTGCACTTACGCTCCATTAGCACTCGCTAAGGAAGAAGATTTAAAGAGGGTTTTTTTTTTTTTCCCCCTTTTGCAGCAATGCACCCTTCAGCTCAATGCACTTCCAAAGGAGGGAATGGTTGACTGTGTCAAAGGCAGATGACAGGTCCAGGAGGAGAAGGACAGAGTAGTGTCACTTGGATTTGGCAGTTAGTAGGTCGTTGGTGACATTAGTCAGGGCAGTTTCAGTGGAGTGATGCGGTTGGAAGCCAGATTGGAGGCGGTCAAAGAGGGAGCAGAAGGAGAGGTGGGAGGACAGTTCAGAATGGATGTGTTGTTCCAGTAGTTTTGAGGGTTAAGGGAGAAGTGATATGGGGCGATAGGTAGACAGAGCGGATGGGTCAAAGGGATGGCTTTTTGAGGATGGGTGTGATCGAGGTATGTTTGAAGCATGAGAGGAAGACACCAGTTGTTAGTGACAGGTTGGAGGAAAGTTAGGAATGGGGTGGAAATGGGATTGGGTCAAGTTTGCAGGTGATGAGGTGTGATTTGGAGAGTAAAGAGGAGAGTTGATCTTCTGTAATGTGAAGAAGCTGGTTTTGGAGGAGGATTGAGTAGGTGTGAGGAGGGGCTGTGGGGACTTTAGGCAAAAGCTTTGTCTGATGTTATCAAAGTCTTTGGCTGAGATGAGAATAGAGAGAGGAGGTACTGGGGGACGGAGGAGAGAATTGAAAGTTTTGAATAGCTGTGTAGGGTTGTGAGAAAGGGAGGATATGAGAGATGAGAAGTAGGTTTGTTTTGCTGCAGTGAGTGTGGACTTGAAGGTAGTGAGGGACTGTTTGAATGCAATGAAGTGCTCGTTGGAGCGGGACCTTTTCCATTTCCGCTCAGCAACCCTGGAGGCCCTTCACAGTTCTTTAGTTAGGTTGGTGTGCCAGGGTTGCCGGTTGAGTGGGTGGTATGTGTGATGGGGCGACCAAATTGAGAGCTTCAACTGTTGTGGTGTTTTATAAAGTGGCAGCAGCATTTGCATTGTGTAATGAACTTATGCCTGTGAGAGGGAGAAGGGATTCAGAGAGTAAATGTAGGTCAAGGTGTTTGATATTTCTGCGAGGGTGTGCAAGTTTTTAGAGTGGGGCTTGAGCACCTGGAGAGGAGAGGGAAGAGAATATGAGCAGGTTGTGGTCAAAGAGGGAGAGGTGAGCTAGAGAGGTTAGAAAGGGAACAGAGGCGGGTGAAGACGAGGTCCAGTGTGTGGCCATCTTTGTGAGTGGGGGCTAAAGACCATTGAACAAGGCCGAAGGAAGAAGTGAGGGATAGAATCTTGGAGACAGATGAGTGGGAGGTCTCAATGGAGATGTTGAAGTCATCCATGATGATAGTGGGGATGTCAGCGGAAAGGAAGTGAAGCAGCCATGTAGTGAAGTTGTCAAAGAAAGTGGTGGCTGTTCCTGGGGGGCAGTAAACGACGGCCAGTTGGAGGGGGAGTAGATGTGCACACAGTGCACTCCAAAGGAGGGGAGAGTAATGGAGGGTGGCAGTGGGATATGGGTGAAGGAGCAGTTATCTGACAGGAGAAAACCTACTCCTCCCCCATGCTTGCCATTGGAGCGAGGGGTGTGAGAAAGATGGAATCCACCGTGTCAGAGGGGGTGAGCCAGGTTTCGGTGATGCCGAGGAAGGAGAGTTTGTTAGTAATGAAAAGATCATGGATGTAGGAAAGTTTGTTCCAGACAGAGAGTGAGCGTTCCATAGAGCTCCTGTTAGTGGGGCTGGAGAGGCGGGGGCTGGGTGGATGGGAATAAGGTTAGAAGGGTTGCGAGAGCTTGTGACAGATCGTGGATAGGAGGTGGAAGTGACTGTGGGGATGTGGTGAGGAGAACCAGGATTTGGAGAGATATAGTCGGCAGTCAGAAGGAGCAGGGAAAATGTTAGCAGGTGGGAGCAGGAGAGGGCATGAGATGGCTGTCTGTGTTTGGAGATACAGGAGTGAATATTGAGGAAAAGTTCTGAGGAGGAGGTGAGATGAATGGGGAGGATGGAGGGAGAAATGAAGAGTTCCTTACTAGGTGTAGGGATTAGTGGGGTTAGTAGAAAGTGAAGTACGATGGGGGAGAGTGAAGACAAACAGGAACATCATTTACTTTTGCCTGGGTATCCAGTTTCCTTCTGGTCCAATTCAGGATTAATTCAATGCCATACTTGTTTCAACACACTTGGTGAATTCACACTGGCCAGACTACATCAACCAGACTAAGGTTTCACAATATATGTGCTAGCAAATGCATTCAGCTGTTAAAGGGAGGAGAGAGTCCTCTGACCCAGGTTTATCAGATAATTACAAATTGGGCCAGAGCAGGATATAATACAAGCAAAGTAAAACAGGCTGGTCATAAAGAAAAGAAAGTGTTGAACAGGGGGTCATGCTGTTGTCCGCTTACAAACATACCAGGTTAGTGCAGATGATAGGAATGGCAAGATAGGTCACACATATGGAAATAATTCTACAATTGCTAATGAAGTGCACTCTGCAAAAACACCAAGTGGTCATGTGACACACAGTATGCCACTATACAATGTTCTGTTTGAAAAAGTGCAATTTGCAATAAATACAAGTAAATACAATGCAAAGCAGACTCAGAATTCTCTGGTACAGTGCACTATGCATAAAACTAATTTCCTATTTTACAAGAGCTCAGTGCAATAAATTTAAATGAATGCAAGGCAGAGCAAGTTCATAAATAAAGCATCAAAAAGGAAAAGCAGTGCTGGGAATACAACCTGGGTATAGCAGATATGACCCCCTGATGCGCGTTTCGCGTTAGCTTCTTCCACAAGGGGAGAGAGTAATGTCACGAGTGACATGCAAGCTGTTTATGAAGGCACTCACCAATCGCGAGGTAGTTGTGGCGCCCGCCCATGTCAGGTAATATTTGGGGGATGAGGGCAGAAGAAGCGTTGCCCCTTTCCCCTTGATGAAAGGATCCAGGCCCTAATAACAAGAGAATGGAATAGGCTGGATAGGAAAGGCGCCCCCACGTCTTTTTTAAAACGTAAATATCCCTTTGAAGAGGCCTCCTGCTCTTCTTGGGATAAAGCTCCGAAACTAGACTTGGCAGTGGCAAAAGCTTTAAAGAAGTATTCCCTTCCCTTTGAAGATATGGGTTCGCTAAAAAATCCCTTGGATAAGAAAGCCGACCAGTTCCTTAAAAATACCTGTGAGTCATCAGCAGGATGACGGAGACCAGAGATTGCTACCATCTGTACGGCCAGGTCCCTTATGGTCTGGCTACACCAACTCTCTAGTCAATTAAAAAACAGAGTCCCTAGAGCCGAGATCTTGGCCTTGGTCCCAGTAATACAAGGGGCTGCAGCATTTTTGTTAGAAGCGGCTGCGGATTTCACCATTTTGAAAGCAAGGTCTGCAGCATCTTCCAATGCCACCAGGAGGGCTTTATGGCTAAAAAGTTGGCATGGGGACCTTCAAGCAAAGAACAGGCTAAATTTACTCCCTTGTGAAGGGAAATTTTTATTTGGGGCCGCACTTGATGACATCTTGGAGAAGGCCGGGTATAAAAAGAAAAAGTTTAAAGATTTTCACTCAAGCCCTTTCGGAACAGTCAGGCTGGTCAGAGCGTAGGAAAGGAGGGAAAGGTTTTATGTTTAAAGGGTCTGTTCGAAACCCCAAAAAGACCTCCAAGTGACTCCTTCCCCCAGGTGGGAGGTCGACTTTCTCACTTCCTCCCTGCCTGGACACAAATTTCTTCAAGCAGCTGGATTCTAAGCCTCATCAGAACATGACTGAGACTATGGTTTCCAAGCCTTCCCCCAACCAGGTTTCTTGTCACCCCTCCTCAGTCCACTGTACGAACAGCAAGCTCTGGAGAACGAAATTCAGACTCTCTTATACAAGGCTGTCTTGGTTCAGGTTCCTGCTCAGGAGGAGAAAAGAGGTTACTACTCCCCCTCTTCCTGGTAAAAAAAAAAAAAACAGCCAATTCTTTCAGAACCATTTTAAACATTAGAGACTTGAACAATTTCTTAGAGGTCCTGACTTTAAAGATGGAGTTAATTGGGTCTGCTATAAAGCTTCTCATTCCAGGCTGCCACATGGCAGTTCTGGATTTAAAACATGCTTATTACCATATTCCATATGCAATCAGTCTCAACAATTTCTCCGGGTCGCGGTTCAGATGAACTCTCAGATCAAGCACTTCCAGTACCAGGCCCTTCTTTTCAGCATAGCAATTGCTCCTCATGTTTTCACCAAGGTTATCGCAGAGGTTTCAGCACATCTTCGAGAAAAGAAGGTGCTAATTGTGCCATATTTAGACGACTTCTTGATAGTTGGAAAGACAGCTCAGCATTGTTTGGAACAGGTCCAACAGGTCCTCAAGATGTTACAGAACCTGGGGTGGCTCATCAATTGGGAGAAATCAAGGCTAGCCCCATTAACGTCCCAGACCTTCTTAGGTCTTATACTGGATTCAGGCAAACAGGACTGTCACCTTCCTCAGGACAAGATAATGAGAATCCAGAGCTTAGTGTCGAATGCCATAGAGTCATCAACCATGACGCTAAGGAGAGCTATGTCTCTATGATCTCTTACAGCTTGTATCCCGGGGGTACGATGGGCTCAGGCCCATACCAGGACTCTACAGTGGGACATTCTGAGGAATCCTAAAATTCTCAATCAGAATCTAGAAGGAATATTGACACTGCAGTCTCTCCACTGGTGGCTAGACATGTCTGTTCTATCCACAGGGGTTCCCTGGTGATCTCCAGCTACAAGGGTGGTTACAACCGATGCCAGCCCTTCAGGATGGGGGGCCCTACTAGACCATCACATGCTTCAGGGGGGTTGGTCAGATGCTCTAAAAACCAGTTCTTCCTATGTAAAGGAGCTGGTAGCAGTGGAAAAGCCTATAAAAGGGTTTCTGACAGTATTAGAAGGCCAGCATATCAAGATCCTGAACAACAATCAGGTGTCAGTAGCATATATAAACCACCAGGGAGAAACCCGGTCCAGAACCCTGATGGAGGTAGCAGAACGGATCCTTCATGTGGCAGAGGCTCATTTAGCCTCCATCTCGGCAGTTCATATAAAGGGAAAGGACAACAGCAGGGCAGATTTCCTCAGCCGAGTACACCTTCACCAGGGAGAGTGGGTCCTAAATCGGGCAATATTCCACCAGATCACAGACATTTGGGGGTCTCCACAGTAGACTTATTTGCGACCAGAGCCAACCGAAAGATAGGTTTTGCTCCATAGACCCCAAGGATCGTCCGTTTGCTGTAGACTCCCTATTGATCAGATGGAATTTCAGCATAGCCTACGCATTCCCTCAACTCCTCTTAGTTCCGACAGTCTTCCAGAAAATCCAAGAAGAAAGGGCTCGGGTGATCCTGATTGCCCCCTTCTAGCCGAGAAGGCCTTGGTTTTTCTGGCTCCAGCAGATGTCAATATCCGATCCTTGGGTCCTTCTGGATTTTCCGGACCTCTTCTCCCAGGGCCAGTTCATCACCCGCAGGCAGACAAATTACATCTGACTGCTTGGAATTTGAGAGGCGGCATCTGAGAAGTAGAGGGTTCTCTGCTGAAGTGTCTTCAACACTCCTTAAATCTAGAAAGCCTGTAACTTCTCGAATTTCTCATAGGACTTTGAAAAAATTCTTATCAATGAGCAGATCCAAAAGGGGGGGCTCCAATTAATCTAATTTTAGAGTTTCTACAAAAAGGGGTGCAGATACATGCAAGACAATTAAACAAACTTGCTTCCAGGTCATCTTTTTGGCAAACAGTATTCACCATTTGTATCTGTGCCATTTATACTCTGGTTGCTACAATCATCCACATTCACCGTTCTCCCACAAATGCGGCACACTTCATCCATATTAATCCCTCACTCCTCTCTTCTCCTATGTACAGTTGTCATGCTCTCTTCACAATGTTATACCACGCAGATCCATTCATTCCCACCATACAACGCAGGAAACGCTCTCACAAATCACTCAATCATCTGCTCACTCTCTGTATCTTCCTTCTATTAGTCGCAGGTGATATTTCTCCCAACCCAGGACCCTCCAGTAATAATAACACTAACTCTTTCCCTCTTACATTCAGAAACCCTGCTAATCTCATTAATATTCCCTGCATATCTTCTGTCTCATTCAACTGTGCCCTTTGGAATGCACGCTCAGCTTGTAATAAACTCTCTTACATCCATGACTTTTTCCTCTCTAATTCCCTCAACCTTCTGGCTCTCACTGAAACCTGGATCCAGCAGTCAGACACCACCGCCGCTGCAGCTCTCTCCTATGGTGGCCTACATTTCTCTCATACCCCGCGACCTGACAACAGATCAGGTGGAGGTGTTGGTCTGCTTCTTTCAACAAAATGTACTTTTCAGGTTATCCCCCCTGTACCCTCCCTTATCTTCCCGTCCTTTGAGGCCCACACAGTCAGACTCTACCGGCCCTTCTCCCTGCGAGTGGCGGTTGTCTATCGCCCCCCAGGTCCCCCCCGTCAATTCCTGGATCACTTTGCTGCCTGGCTTACAAATTTTCTATCCTGCGACATCCCCACGATAATCATGGGAGACTTTAACATCCCAATTGGCGATCCTCTTTCCCCATCTGCCACGCATCTTTTATCATTAACCTCCTCCTTCGGCCTTTCACAGCTTGCTAATTCTCCTACACATGAGGACGGGAACACATTGGACCTGATCTTCTCCCGGCTTTGCTCAGTACATGACTTTACTAACTCTCCCCTTCCACTCTCTGACCATAATCTTCTTTCATTCTCTGTCAAGAACTGTGACTCTACTCAAGACACTCCCACCGTCCACACTTATAGAAATTTACGCGCCATTAACACCCAGAAATTTATAAAAAGGTTGCAATCATCATTGGCCCCAATCTCCTCCCTCTCATGTCCCGAATCTGCATTGAAGCATTATAACAAAATAATGCTATGCGCCCTGGATGAAGCCGCACCTCCTACACAAAGAACAATTCGGCATAGACGGCGACAACCCTGGCACACGCCTCAAACACGTCTTCTCCAGAGGTACTCCAGGTGCGCTGAACGGCTGTGGAGAAAATCAAATCTGCCCGAAGATTTCCTCCACTATAAATTTATGCTGAAAACATATAACTCTGCCCTTCACCTCTCCAAACAAACCTACTTTAACAACCTCATCATCTCACTTTCCAATAATCCTAAACGACTCTTTGACACGTTTCATTCTCTCCTCAATCAAACAGCACAGGCCCCGACCACCGACCTCAGCGCTGACGATCTAGCTAACTATTTCAAAGAAAAAATTGACCATATCCAACAGGAAATTTTCTCCCAATCCCCAAATGTTATGCATGCTCCCCCCCGCCACATTGTATCTTGCTCATTTTCTGACTTCGAACCAGTCACGGAAGATGAAGTGATCAGGCTCCTTGCATCTTCTCGCCCTACCACCTGCACCAGCGACCCTATTCCCTCACATCTCCTTCAGTCCCTTGCTCCAGCTGTCACCTCTCACCTAACTAAAATTTTCAACCTTTCCCTCTCATCTGGTATCTTTCCCTCTTCTTTTAAACACGCCAGCATACAACCATTACTTAAAAAACCATCCCTCGACCAGAACTGCACGGCCAACTACAGACCTGTTTCCAATCTTCCCTTTATCTCTAAACTCCTGGAACGCCTGGTCCACTCCCGTCTAATCCGCTATCTCTCAGACAACTCTCTTCTTGACCCTTTACAATCTGGTTTCCGCTCTTTACATTCTACTGAAACTGCCCTCACTAAAGTCTCTAATGATCTACTAACAGCTAAATCTAATGGTCACTACTCCCTGCTGATTCTCCTGGATCTCTCTGCAGCATTTGACACTGTGGATCACCAGCTCCTCCTCACTATGCTCCGCACTATTGGCCTCAAGGACACGGTTCTCTCCTGGTTCTCCTCTTATCTCTCTGACCGCTCCTTCTCTGTGTCTTTTGCCGGCTCCTCCTCCTCCCTACTTCCTCTTACTGTCGGGGTTCCTCAAGGATCAGTCCTAGGCCCCCTTCTTTTCTCCTTATACACCGCTCCTATTGGACAAACAATCAGTAGATTCGGTTTTCAGTACCATCTCTATGCTGATGACACCCAATTATACACCTCTGCTCCGGACATCACCCCTGCATTACTACAAAAGACCAGTGATTGTCTTTCTGCTGTGTCTAACATTATGTCCTCCCTCTACCTAAAACTGAATCTGTCAAAAACTGAACTACTCGTCTTTCCTCCCTCCATTAATCTACCTGTGCCCGATATTGCCATCTCCGTTTGTGGCTCAACCATTACTCCCCAGCTACAAGCCCGCTGTCTTGGGGTCATTTTTGATTCAGATCTTTCTTTCACTCCTCACATCAAATCACTCGCTCGTTCATGTCATCTACACCTCAAAAACATATCAAGAATCAGGACTTTTCTCACCTTTGACTCGGCAAAAACTCTTACTGTCGCTCTTATTCATTCTCGTCTTGACTATTGCAACGCTCTACTAATCGGTCTCCCTCTTACTAAACTCTCCCCTCTCCAATCCGTCCTGAACGCAGCAGCCAGGATCATATTCCTCGCCAACCGCTACTCAGATGCCTCTTCCCTGTGCCAGTCATTGCATTGGTTGCCCATCCAATATAGAGTTCGTTTTAAACTTATCACGCTTACCCACAAAGCGCTCCATGCTTCAGTACCCCCCTACATCTCCTCCCTTGTCTCAGTCTACCACCCTACACGTGCCCTCCGTTCTGCAAATGACTTGAAACTAAAATCCTCCATAATCCGAACTTCCCACTCCCGTCTCCAAGATTTCTCGCGTGCTGCGCCAATTCTCTGGAATGCACTACCCAGGACAGTTCGATTAATTCCCAATACCCACAGTTTCAAGCGAACCCTAAAAACACATTTCTTTAGACTGGCGTATCACCTAAACACACTCTGTCCATCCCAGCTTTCCCCCATATTAAAATCTTCTTCAACTTCGGGTTCAAACCAACCATGCACATAAAAGCCTCTGTCAGGACTGCACACATACTGGCTGGCGACCAGTCCATGTATTATTATTTATCCTATTCAGTATATCAAGGCTGCATTATACAATATATGTACTTTTTACCTTTTGTGTCTCCCCCACTTCCTCATAGACTGTAAGCTCGCGAGCAGGGCCCTCACTCCGTTCGATATGAGATATGCTTATTCTGTATTGTCTGTATAAGTCCCCCCTAAAATTTGTAAAGTGCTGCGGAATATGTTGGCGCTATAAAAATTAACTATTATTATTATTATTATTATTATATATAGATAGGACTCTCAGTAAGTACTCTCAAGGTCCAGGTATCAGCCCTTGGAGCCCTTTAGAACTTTAACCTAGCAGGGGATCCCTGGGTTTCTAGGTTTATAAAAGCATGTGCCAGATCTAAACCCATCCGATTTATCGGCTCAGTCCCTTGGGATCTTAACCTGGTGCTCACAGCATTAACGGAACCCCTCTTTGAACTCTTACAGAATGTCCCTATCAAGGTCCTCTCCCTTAAAACTGTTCTCCTGGTAGCATTGACCTCCGCTCGGCAAATAGGACACATTCAGGCTCTCTCAGTAGATCCTCCTTTTACCCTGTTTCAGGAGGACAGAGTAATCTTGAGACTTGGGAGGTACGCCGGGTCAGAAGTAGCTTCTATGTTTCACCGCTCCCAGGAGATAGTCCTGCCCACTTTCTGCAGTAATCCCTCTAATGCTAAAGAACAGAAATTACACTCCCTAGATGTTAAACGTTGTCTAGAAAAATACCTAGAATCCATCGGTTCCTGGAGAAGGATAGGTTCTTGTTTGTCTGCTTCCAGGGACAGATGAAGGGACGTAGAGCCTCCAAAGCCACGCTAGCTAGGTGGGTTAGGGAAGTGATTAGTTTGGCCTATTCTGCTAGCGGAAAATAAGTGGAGAAGAATCTCAAAGCCCATTCCACAAGAGCCTTGGCTACTACCTGGGCAGAAAGGTCAGGAGTTTCTATTGATCAAATCTATAGAGCGGCCACCTGGTCCTCAACCTTCCATAAGCACTATAGGCTTGACCTTTCCGGTACTGACGTCAACTTTGGGAGTAGGGTTCTGCAGGCGGTGGTCCTTCCCTAAAGTTTTCACTTCTCTGTAATTCTCTCGTTTGGGGTGCTGTCATGGACGATCGATAAACACGTAATTACTTACCGGGAATGTGTTTTTTCGGAGTCCATGACAGCACCCTCATATTCCCTCCCATTGTTGGGGGTTCCTATCTTCACCTTCTCCTCTTGGTGTCTTGTGTATTATACACGTGGTGTTGTGGTTGCGGTGGACTAACTGTGTTCCTAAGATTAGTACAGTCTCTGTAACCAACTGACAGGGGGAGAGGAGCTGCCCCTTTAAAGCCCTGATGGTTCCCTGTCCTTGGAGGGCGGATCCCTCTCTCGTTTGGGGTGCTGTCATGGACTCCGAAAAAACACATTACCGGTAAGTAAGTACATGTTTCCTTCAGTCAGTGAGCACACTGTGAAAATTTGATTGTTGTAGATAGAGCGAAGGGGAAGCCCCACTTATATTTGACATTTGCGGCTTGTAAGGCCAATCGTGCGCATCGATCTTATTCTGAAGAGGGTGGCTGGTGATATGTTAGCGAATAGTGAGACTTTGTCCAGCAATCCCAGTAACGACTGCATGTCACGGGCTGCCGTTAGGATTAGATCCCTTGATTCTTCGTAGTGTAATTTCAGGACCACATCTCTAGGTGAATGTTCTGTCCGTGCTCTTCCCAAAACTCTATGAATACTTGTGATATGGAGTAGAGCCGGGTCGGTATCTGGGAGAAGAGAAATGAATACGGACATAGCTGTCTCATTGAGGAGGTAATGTTTTCTGGTAGGCCTTTAATTCGAACATTGCCTCTGCGGGACCTGTTTTCGAGGTCCTCGTATTTAAGGTCAAGGGTGTTGAGGTGCTCTGTATGTTGTTGCAGTAGAAGTTGGTCTTCCTTTAGAGCCTCGGCAATATCATCCATTTTTTTTTCCAACTCAGATGTGCGTTGTGAGATTTCATTAAGTTGGGTAGTGAAAGTCTCCATCGCAGATGCGAGCTCCGTTCTAAGGGTTTCTTGCATGCTTTTGAGTAAGGCAGACATAGTTATTACATATTCAGATTGTGTTTGTGTTGTCTGTTCCATAGTAGTAGCATCATTTTCCATTTGCAATGTGCCAGATGAGGTGCGAGAGACTGCGTTGGATGTGGCGGTTCCGCCTACTGATGAGGCGATTAGGAGGTCTGTTATAGGGCGATTTGTCTGTTTTGAGTCTCCCTTTTTTGGCATTGTGTGTCTTTAGACGTTTAGATTCGCATATAATGAGTTGTCCGTATTAGTATTTGAGTATCCAGATTTGCTAAATGTCTGTAGCTTGTCTTCCTGGGTGCGGTACTCATCCTATCATTTTAGTTTCGGCCTAGGTCCGCGGTCCGCTCATGTGTCCTTGATGGGCTGGGTTTCATTCGTGGTAGCTTGTGAGATTAAAAGAGATATTCTTGAGGAGGGCTTTTGATTACAGAGAAGTGAGATGTTAAATTGCAGAGACCGGTCTTAATTGTTATCTTACATTCAGCCATTAGATGCCGTCAGAGTCTCTGATTAGTTATGTCAAAATGCTTCTGTATATAGATGTGTGGTGAACACTGTGATGATCATGTAAAAATAGAAGAGAAACTGTGATATGGCGGTGTTATTTCAATAGTGAGGGGTTAATGTCACTGAGGGCTGCATAAGAGCAGAACTGATATCTGAAAGTGTTGAGGTTAGAATAAAGAAGTCTTCATGTAATAATGTTGGATGTAATAGTGATTGGTCCACTTTTTGCGTCCTTGTAGAGATTTAATTAGTTTGATATTGTTCTAAATGGCCCTTAAAGGAGGGAGATAACTTTTGTATAGGGGTTAGTTATTGTGGTTTGCTCAGAGTTGCTTTATAGTGGCCTCTGCCTGAGTCTGCCCCACTTGCGTTTACTTTCCCCTCAGGCAGGGCTGTGGAGTCGGTAAGCCAAACCTCCGACTCCTCAATTTCCATGACACCGACTCCACTCCACGACCCCGATTCTGATTCCCTCATACAAGGCTCATGTTTAAGTGATAAATTTACTGTAGCACAGATTAATCTCCGCTAAAAGTCTAGGGCCTTGGATCAGGAATAGGACAGACATTTATAGGACATTTCATAACTTTCCCAACTTCTTATGAAAAAATATTCCCCACAAAATGCATTGAATTACTGTACCCAATTTATTGTATGTTTTAGGAGTCTGAGTCGGTCCATTTTATTCCGACTCCACCAAAATGGGCTCCGACTCCACAGCCCTGCTCTCAGGTCTTATTCTCCCCAAGATGGTGGGCGCTCAGTCAGCGGGAAATTTCCTCATGCAATAGATGCAGCTCGGGGAGTAAATTTTATGACAGTCGGCGCAGTTTCTCCCGCAGCACTGAGGGCTACTCCTCTGTGGGGCCTGTATGTGTTCCGGGCTCCGACAGGGAATTAGCTGACGCGATCTTCCATAAGGTAATTATGGGTCCGGAGCTCTGTACTGCGTGGTAGGGACCAGGAGCTGGGGCTTCCCCTTATCTCCGCTCCGGCGCTTTCTCAGGCTGGTCTGGGACTCCAGTCAGTAGCTCCACAGCTGCAGCGTTCTCCTCCGGTCACCGTTTCTCGACCTCCGCGGCAGATGGAGTTCGATGTTGTCCTGCCTCAGCGTCTCCACACGTTCCCTCTGGCTAGACTTGCTGTTGCTCTTCCAGGCCGCTCCACAGATCCGCAGGACAGACCGTGGCTTCAGGCACACGGGTAGGCCCAAGCTCAAAGACCGGCGTCACAGCTCCGGGCGCCCCTCCACGTGATGGTTTTCAGTCCAGGGGTGTCAACTGAGTTGTTTATGCGGTGGATGGCCCAGTGATTTCTACTTTATTCGTTAGATTAGTCTAATTCAGGGAGCTCCCAGTTCAACGCCCTTCTCCCTCAGCAGCTAGACATGCCCCCCCGAGGAGAATCTTTTACCAACCCGATGGCTCTTGTTAAGAAGGTCTTATTTTGGGCAAGATATATCAACGATATTCTGCCAATTTGGCAGGGCACACAAAATTAATTGCTTAGATTTGTACAGATGCTGAATCTCAATGATATAAAAATCAGAGTAACAAATAAACACAGCCACAGATTTTTTGGATACCCTTATTTTTAAGGGGGAGGATGGTCTGATTAATACTAAAGTTTACAGAAAGACCACCTCTGTGAACTCTTTGTTACATGCCTCGTTTCGCATCCACGCCTCCTTATTAACAGTATTCCTACTGGCCAATTTTTAAGAACACGTAGGATACAGTTGTGCTCGAGTCTACATACCCCGGCAGAATTTTTCCGTTCTTGGCCTTGTTTCAGAGAATATGAATAATAACAAAAAACTTTTTCTCAACTCATGGTTATTGGTTGGGTGAAGCCATTTAATGTCAAACTACTGTGTTTTCTCTTTTTAAATCTTAATGTCAACCATAAACATCCAAATGACCCTGATCAAAAGTTCACATACCCCAGTTCTTAATACCGTGTATTGCCTCCTCTAACATCAATGACAGCTTGAAGTCTTTTATGGTAGTTGTGGATGAGGTTCTTTAATTTCTCAGATGGTAAAGCGGCCCATTCTTCTTGGCAAAAAGCCTCCAGTTCCGGTAAATTCCTGCGCTGTCTAGCATGAACTGCGCGCTTGAGATCTCCCCAGAGTGGCTCAGGGATATTGAGGTCAGGAGACTGAGATGGCCACTCCAGTACCTTTACTTTGTTCTGCTGTAGCCAATGACAGATCGACTTGGCCTTGTGTTTTGGATCGTTGTCATGTTGGAATGTCCAAGTACGTCCCATGTGCAGCTTCTGGGCTGATCAGTGCAAATTTGCCTCCAGTATTTGCTGATAACGTGCTGCATTCAAGTTTCCTGTGCCTTTGTAGCTCACACATCCCCAAAACATCAGCGATCCACCTCTGTGCTTTACAGTAGGAATGATGTTCCTTTCATCATAGGCCTTGTTGACCTCTCTCCAAATGTAACGTTTATGGTTGTGGCCAAAAAGTTCAATTTTGGTTTCATCACTCCAAATTACCTTTTTCCAGAAGTTTTGAGGCTTGTCTCTGTTCTGTTTGGTGTATTGTAGGCGAGATACTTTGTGGCATTTGCGCAGTAATGTCTTCTTCTGGTGACTCGACCATGCAGCCCATTTTTCTTTTAAGTGCCTCCTTATTGTGCATCTTGAAACAGCCACACCGCTAGTTTTCAGGGAGTCCTGAATTTCAGCTGATGTTATTTGTGGGCTTTTCTTTGGATCCCGATCAATTTTGCTGGCAGCTATGGCCGAAATTGTTGTTGGTCTACCTGACCGTGGTTTGGTTTTTACAGAGTCCCTGATTTTCCATTTGTTAATCACAGTTTGAACACTGCTGACTGGCATTATCAATTCCTTGGATATCTTTTTGTATCCCTTTCCTGTGTTATACAGTTCAATTACCATTTCCCATAGATCCATTGACAATTCTTTTGCTTTCCCCATGATTCACAATCCAGAAATATCAGTGGCTGGATGAAAGATGCAAGAGTCTCTCTGGATTCCAGAAACTCACTCAGCTTTTATGCACACACACTGATTACAAGAAAACAGGTCACAGGTGAGGATGTTACCTTTAGTAGCCATTCAAACCCATTTGTGTCAATTTCTGTGCATGTTGTCAGGCCAAAATCACCAGGGTATGTGAACTTTTGATCAGGGTCATTTGGATGTTTTTGGTTGTCTTTAAGATTTAAAAAGGGAAAACACAGTAGTTTGACAATAAATGGCTTCACCCAACCAAAAACCATGAGTGGAAAAAAAGTTTTTTGTTATCATTCTTATTCTCTGAAACAAGGCCAAGAAAGCAAAAATTCTGCCGGAGTATGTAAACTTTTGAGCACAACTGTATGTTCAAGTGATGACTCTTTTTACACAAAGGCCCAGGAATTATCATCAAGATTCCAAGTAAAGGGATACTCCAATAGGAGCATTAAGAAAGGCACGAAAAGAGCATCCAATACGAATAGAGACATTTTTATTTTTTTACTATATTTATGAGTTGTTCAGAATTCTAATTATTTATGTATTATATATTCATAATGATTGTGGCACATTTGTATTTTTTGCAATTACATAGTCCTTGGTCACTTTCATTATATGTGCCAGAATATGAACACTGACATCATAGAAGTTTACATGCACGCGCGCTTTCTACCCTGCAGTCGCTCCTATCATCTTCCATACATCTCACTGAACCCGCTGTGCATCCGCTCATGTGACTTGGCATTTGGTTTCCACGTCACGTCTTTCCGGTCTCCCTCTCCCCGCTCTCATCATGATGCGTCTGGTGGGGGCATGGATAATTGACGTCAGACGCTGAACCACGGACTTCCGCTCTACTTACCTGACATGGATGTGCGCCGCAACTACCTCACGATTGGTGACAGTCTCCATAAATAGCTTGCATATCACTCATGACATTACTCTCTGCCCCTGTGGAAGAAGCTAACATGAAACGCGCATCGGGGGTCATATCTGCTATACCCAGGTTGTATTCCCAGCACTGCCTTTACTTTTTTATGCTTTATTTATGAACTTGCTCTGCCTTGCATTCATTTATATTTACTGCACTGAGCCCTTGCAAATAGGAAATTAGTTTTATGCATAGTGCACTTTATCACAGAATTCTGAGTCTGCTTTGCATTGCATTTATTTGTATTTATTGCATAACACACTTTTTCAAACAGAAAATTATATAGTGGCATACTGTGTCACATGATCACTTGGTCTTTTTGCAGAGTGCACTTTATGAACAATTGTAGAATTATTTCCCTATTTTATGCTAAATGATACAAAAAAGAGTGTTGTCTTAAAAGAAGTTTGTATTTGTTCAAAGGAATTGTTGTTACAATCATATATCTTTTTACCTTCTGCAGCACTTTATCTTAATTTCTCATTAGTCTTTTTGGGCTGTGTGCCACACTTGTTGTCACCATTGTATAGCAGTTTTCCTGTATCAGTCTCCACTTTTAATATGTTTGTTCTTTTAATATTTCTAATAAAAAAATTATTGAATTTAATTCGGGCTTACTACTTCATTTATTTTGTATTTTTTTTTTTATAGAGGATGTTGATCAGACATCCTCCAATACAGTCACTTGACAACACTTATACCGCCACCTGCTGGTTTCCCGTGATGTTACAGAGCAACAGCTTACATTTAGTCTGACAGAATGACATCCAGCAACACATCAAAGCATGACTTCTTCCACAGGCTCCTATGAATGCAAAAAAACATTTTTAATGGCCCCTTTTGGGTCATTATACAGTACAGACCAAAAGTTTGGACACACCTTCTCATTTAAAGATTTTTCTGTATTTTCATGACTATGAAAATTGTGCATTCACACTGAAGGCATTAAAACTATGAATTAACACATATGGAATTATATACTTAACAAAAAAGTGTGAAACAACTGAAAATATGTCTTATATTCTAGGTTCTTCAAAGTAGCCACCTTTTGCTTTGATGACTGCTTTGCACACTCTTGGCATTCTCTTGATGAGCTTCAAGAGGTAGTCACCAGAAATGGTTTTCACTTCACAGGTGTGCCCTGTCAGGTTTAATAAGTGGGATTTCTTGCCTTATCAATGGGGTTAGGACCATCAGTTGTGTTGTGCAGAAGTCTGGTGGATACACAGCTGATAGTCCTACTGAATAGACTGTTAGCTGCTTTTTTCTTGCCATAATACAAATTCTAAGTAAAGAAAAACGAGTGGCCATCATTACTTTGAAATGAAGGTCAGTCAGTCTGAAAAATTGGGCTAACTTTGAAAGTGTCCCCAAGTGCAGTTGCAAAAACCATCAAGCGCTACAAAGAAACTGGCTCACATAAGAACCGCCCCAGGAAAGGAAGACCAAGAGTCACCTCTGCTTCTGAGGATAAGTTTATCCGAGTCACCAGCCTCAGAAATCGCAGGTTAACAGCCGCTCAGATTAGAGACCAGGTCAATGCAACACAGAGTTCTAGCAGCAGACACATCTCTACAACAACTGTTAAGAGGAGACTTTGTGCAGCAGGCCTTCATGGTAAAATAGCTGCTAGGAAACCACTGCTAAGGACAGGCAACAAGCAGAAGAGACTTGTTTGGGCTAAAGAACACAAGGAATGGACATTAGACCAGTGGAAATCTGTGCTTTGGTCTGATGAGTCCAAATTTGAGAACTTTGGTTCCAACCACCGTGTCTTTGTGCGACGCAGAAAAGGTGAACGGATGAACTCTACATGCCTGGTTCCCACCGTGAAGCATGGAGGAGGAGGTCTGATGGTGTGGGGGTGCTTTGCTGGCGACACTGTTGGGGATTTATTCAAAATTTAAGGCATACTGAACCAGCATGGCTACCACAGCATCTTGCAGCGGCATGCTATTCCATCCGGTTTGCGTTTAGTTGGACCATCATTTATTTTTGAACAGGACAATGACCCCAAACACACCTCCAGGCTGTGTAAGGGCTATTTGACCAAGAAGAAGAGTGATGGAGTGCTACGCCAGATGACCTGGCCTCCACAGTCACCAGACCTGAACTCAATCGAGATGGTTTGGGGTGAGCTGGACCGCAGAGTGAAGGCAAAAGGGCCAACAAGTGCTAAGCATCTCTGGGAACTCCTTCAAGATTGTTGGAAGACCATTTCCGGTGACTACCTCTTGAAGTTCATCAAGAGAATGCCA
This sequence comes from Phyllobates terribilis, assembly GCF_046119375.1. NCBI lineage: Eukaryota > Metazoa > Chordata > Amphibia > Anura > Dendrobatidae > Phyllobates > Phyllobates terribilis. Next base: position 191,027,440 of record NW_027362772.1, on the reverse strand, counting down.
ATATTTTCAGTTGTTTCACACTTTTTTGTTAAGTATATAATTCTACATGTGTTAATTCATAGTTTTGATGCCTTCATTGTGAATGTACAATTTTCATAGTCATGAAAATACAGAAATTTGTTTAAATGAGAAGGTGTGTCCAAACTTTTGGTCTGTACTGTATATGCACAAATAGTAAAGTCATACAGACACTGCCAGTAAACAGCCCTTGTGCAAAATATGTTTAGACCTTCCCTCGCATGTATATATGCATATATAAAATGCATATATACCCATGCATATGTAATGGGCACAGTTAAGCAAAACTTTTACTATGTAGTCTGTCATAAAAAGCTTTCAAAATTCACAAAATTTCGGGGCAACTCAATGCTGCACTAAAATTTTGCGACTTATGGCATTCTCGTGCCATTTTTGCCAAGCTCTAAAAAAGTGAACGGATCTGGGATGGCAACTCCCGCTCAGCAAATTCATGATGAGAAGTGGCGTTCTTTATGTCACAAATCCTACTTCAGTCCTTGACTGCACACCACTTGTCTGACTTTCCTGGTTCATTAACCCCTTTACAGCCCATGACGTATTAATACGCGTCAGTGCCCTGGGCTTTAAGAGCCTGACCCGTATTAGTACGTCATCGCGATCGCGCGCGCACACAGGCTGTGCGGGCGCGATCGCCGCCGGGTGTCAGCTGATTGTCACAGCTGACACCCGGTACTATGTGCAGGGAGCGGTCCCGCACCGCTCCCGGCACATTAACCCCCGCAATGCTGCGATCAAAGTCGATCGCAGCATTGCGGAGACAAGGGGAGGTGATCGCAATACTCACCTCCTCTTCCGGCCTCCAGCGCTGTCTGCCGCGGCTTCCCGGGTGTTGCCATGACGACCCGATGTCGTCATGACAACATCCGGGTCACCAGGCAGCAGGAACATTGTTTGGTCATGCGCAGTGCACGACCACACAATGTTCTCACTGTGCAGCGCTGACTACTTGCATGGCACAGGGATGGTGCTCCATCCCTATGCTGTACAGGCGATCAGAATAAAAAATGTGGAAGTCCCATAGTGGGACAAAGTAAAAAAGTGTAAAAACTCTCAGAAAGTGAAAAAAAAAATAAAATAAATAAATTGTAAAAATATTTAATAAAATAAAAAAAATAATCCACCAAAAATAAAAATATAATGTACCCATCAATAAATATTATTATGAAAAAAAAGCAAACAAACAATAAAAGTACACATATTTTGTATCGCCGCGTCCGGAGCGACCTGACCTATAAAACTGTCCCACTAGTTAACCCCTTCAGTGAAAACGGTAAAAACAAATAAATAAAAAACAAAGCAAAAAACAATGCTTTATCATCCTACCGCCAAACAAAAAATGGAATAACATGCGATCAAAAAGACGAATATAAATAAAAATGGTACCGCTGAAAACGTCTTGTCCCGCAAAAAACAAGCCTCCATACAGCTCTATCATCCGAAAAATCAAAAAGTTATAGCTCTCAGAATAAAGCAATGCAAAAAAATAATTTTTTCTATAAAATAGCTTTTATTGTGTAAAAGCGCCAAAACATAGAAAAACAATATAAATGTGGTACCGCTGTAAACTCACTGACCCAAAGAATAAAGCTACCTTATCAATTTTACCACATGCGGAACAGAATAAAAAAAAAAAAAAAAAACAACAATTCCTGAATTGTTGGTTTTTGTTTATTCTGCCTCCCAAAAATCGGAATAGAAAGCGATCAAAAAATGTCACGTGCCTGAAAATGGCACCAATAAAAACGTCAACTCATCCCGCAAAAAATAAACTTTCACATGACTGTCTGCCAAAATATGGAAAAATTATAGCTCTCAAAATATGGTGATGCAAAAACTAGATTTTACAAAAAATGCGTCTCTTAGTGTGTGACAGCTGTCAATCATAAAAACCCGATATGATTCTGGTATCACTGTAATCGCACCGACCCAAAGAATAAAGTCGTCTAATCACTTATACCACACGAGGAACGGCGTAAAAAATAAACTCTCCGGTTAGGGTTGGGCTAGGGATAGGGCTAGGGTTAGGGTTAGTGTTGGGCTAGGGTTAGTGTTGTGCTAGGGTTAGGGTTGTGATGGGGTTGTGATTTTTTTCAAAAGTAAGAAAAAAAGATGACGATATGGCGACTAGTGTTGAGCGCAAGTGCTCGCTACTTGAGTTTGCATCGGGTGCTCTGGTATGCATTGAGTATCGTGGGTATTTCAGTGACATGCTCGAGTCTCCGCCCCATATGCTTCGTGGCCAAAAATACTTTGTGGGGATTGCCTGCCATGGGTGTCTAATAACCGTGAAACATGCGGGGCAGGGACTCGAGCATGTCACTCGAGCACAAACAGTACATGGTGCATACCGGAGTACCCGATGCAAACTCAAGTAGCGAGCACTTGCGCTCAAGACTAATGACAACTTATTCAATATGATGACCTAATGTTATCAAATTCTGTGTCGTACCTCTGGGTTCAAAATGTTCACTATACCCATTAATAAAATCCTTGAGGGGTATAGTTTCCAAAATGGGGTCACTTGTGGGGGAGCTCCACTGTTTAGGCACATAAGGGGCTCTCCAAACGCGACATGGTGTCCGCTAACAAATTGAATGGAAAATCGGCTCAAATTGTTAGCGGATGCCATGTTGCGTTTGGAGAGCCCCTGTGTGCCTAAACATTGGAGCTCCCCCACAAGTGACCCCATTTTGGAAACTAGACCCCCCAAGGCACCTATCTAGATTCATAGTGAGCACTTGGAACCCCCAGGTGCTTCACAAATTGATTCGTAAAAATGAAAAAGTGGGAAAAAAAAATACTTTTTCATTTTTACGAATCAATTTGTGAAGCACCTAGGGGTTCCAAGTGCTCACTATGCATCTAGATAGGTGCCTTGGGGGGTCTAGTTTACAAAATGGGGTCACTTGTGGGGGGTTTCCACTGTTTAGGCACATCAGAGGCTCTCCAAACGCAACATGGCGTCCGCTAATTATTCAAGCAAATTTTACAATCAAAAAGTCAAATGGCGCTCCTTCCCTTCCGAGCCCTGCTTGTGCGCCCAAACAGTGTTTTTTCCCCACATATGGGGTATATGCGTGCCCAGGATAAATTGCGCAACAAATTTTGGGGTCCATTTTTTCTTGTTACCCCTGTGAAAATAAAAAAAATTGGGTCTAAAGTAACATTTTTGTGAAAAAAGTTAAATGTTCATTTTTTTCTTCCACATTCCAAAAATTCCTGTGAAGCACCTGAAGGGTTAATAAAGTTCTTGAATGTGGTTTTGAGCACCTTGAGGGGTGCAGTTTTTAGAATGGTGTCACTTTTGGGTATTTTCTGTCATAAAGACCCCTCAAAGTCACTTCAAATGTGATGTGATCCCTAAAAAAATGGTTTTGTAAATTTTGTTGGAAAAATGAGAAATCGCTGGTCAACTTTTAACCCTTATAGCTCCCTAACAAAAAAAAAATTTTGGTTCCAAAATTGTGCTGATGTAAAGTGGACATGTGGGAAATGTTATTTATTAACTATTTTGTGTGACGTATCTCTCTGATTTAGGGGCATAAAAATTCAAATTTTGAAAATTGCTAAATTTTCAAAATTTTCGCCAAATTTCCATTTTTTTTCACAAATAAACGCAAGTGATATCGAAGAAATTTTACCACAATCCTGAAGTACAATATGTCACGAAAAAACAATCTCAGAATCAGGGGGATCCGTTGAAGCGTTCCAGAGTAATTTACCTCATAAAGTGACAGTGGTCAGAGTTGTAAAAATTGGCCTGGTCATTAACGTGCAAACCACCCTCGGGGGTAAAGGGGTTAAAAGTCTTATGCCTCTTAATGAATCTGGAATGTCTGACTCCAGTACGCCCCCCTCATCAAGACCAGCATGAATAATGCTGATCTTGATGATTCAGGACCAATATGTTAAAATGGCATGTATATTTTTTACAAAAAAAAGTGTGCAGTGGCTTACTAGTGCCTGGAGCATAAGTTTTGAAGTTAATGTATTGTATTATATTGTATTGTATTATAATTTTAAGGAAAATACAAATATAATTAAAGTTTTATATACGAGAAAAAATCAGTGATGTCTATTATGAACACCAAACCAATTCCTAACTGTAGTTAGGTTTAGAAAATGTGTAAAAATGTAAAACTAGCTCTTAGTAATGACTAAGCTAGTATTGAATCCAGTTTACTTTAATACAGTTTTTTTTTCATTATGTACTAATCCTCTGTCATCTCCATCGCTGCTTATGCAGAGGGCAGCAGTCGATAGGAATTTGTCATCGACTACTGCATTCTGTATAGGCAGTGACCGAGATGACAAAGCTTTTTTCATTATACTGAGCTTTGTTATTTCGGTCATAGCCACAACAGTCAAAGTTCCAGGGTGCACACTAGCCTATAGACTGTAGCACCTGGGGCAATCCCAAATGCTAAGCCACTGCATGTGAGAACATGCCATAAGAAGAGATATATGCCGTAAAGTTTGTCATTTAATCCTTACTCTGATTGTAAATTTTAATTATGCACTTATTTAATTTATACATAGAGAAGAATTAACCCATTCAGTCATAACTTCTTCTTTTTTTATTATTATTATGTAAACCTCGGTTTGTGAAGTCTTGTTTTTTGCTAGATTGACATATTTTTTAGGCGCCATTTTGCCATAATTATGTAAGCATTACATTTAGAATAATTAATCCTTTCTATAAATGCAATACTTAATTGTGTAACTAAACCTTTAGGCTTTCTACTATACCTATAATCCGCTCTGAGTGCACACTAAAGTAAGACCTATGCGCTTCTTTCTTCTGAGCTGTATACTTCTCAAAAATTGGGGGGGTTGAATGATTGGTGGGTGTCTAATGATCTGGTCCTCTACTGATATATGCTTGCAATGAAAAGCAGGGCTGTGGAGTCGGTAAGCCAAACTTCCGACTCCTCTATTTCCATGCCTCCGACTCCCTCATACATGGCTCATGTTTAAGTGATAAATTTACTGTAGCACAGATTCATCTCAGCTAAAAGTCTAGACCCTTAGATCAGGAATAGGACAGACATTTATAGGACATTTCATAACTTACCCAAATTCTTATGAAAAAATATTCCCCACAAACTGCATTCAACTACTGTACCCAATTTATTATATATTTTAGGAGTTGGAGTCGGTCCATTTTATACCGACTCCACCAAAATGGGCTCAGACTCCACAGCCCTGATTAAAAGGGCATACAAGTATACAAATAATATCCCAAATGTTTAGTTAGATGAGGGAAAAATGCCTTTTTTATTTAGTCCACTTACCTATCACTGTAAATGTGTTGATTGTATTGTACTGGTTACTACAATTACAGACATACCAAATATGTTTATTACCAGCTTGACATTTGACATAAAATGAATGCATTTATTGGAATTTGCACTGTTATTTCTTAGTAAATTTTATAGGGAAAAAAGAGTAGCGGAAAAATGAAGGCTACTGTCCTTTCTTCTAGAGAGATATGTGTATAACAGCATATGCCTGTAAAGAACACTTTTTTTGGCAGAGAAAATCTAAGACCGTGCAACCGGTCTCCTGATATTTAATTCTTGCCAACAATTAATTACATAATTTTTATATTAAATAACTACTGAATAATGGAATAATGGCGATCGCCCAATGTGTCAGTGGAGGCATTGGCTTGAAAGTACTGACTTGAATTATAGCTTACTCCTCCTTTCTTCTATCCCCCATATTTGGCTTTTTCCAGGAATAGCATCTCTGTATAAATAGTGGGCATCATTGTGTTTTATGCACATATGTGTACTCATAGTACCTGATCCTTTTTTGCTGCTGTATAAATACCGTAATTTTAGGCACTTTATTTGGACAGACATGAATTTTCACATGTATTTGCATATTTAAGCTCTCAGCATGCTTGAAGTCTCATTATATTAGATTTTCCCCTGCTATTGCACAATTGAAATATATGCACCTTTTTGTGTATTGTGTATTCATCTTGTGCTTCTTAATTTTCTGATTGGGCCATTGTAGTCATTACCCTACATACATCCTTACCACTGTGTATATACTATTATCCAGATTTACCCACCAATTGGATGTTTTTAACACTTTGTATGTTAATTAAAAATCATTTTTATACATAGTCATTGTTCAAAGCTCTCCCTTCTTGGTGTATTTATATCGCTATGCTTTATGAATTTATTCATTTTTGGATCCTTGTGGAGAGTGACATGTTAAGCATGTCAAGGTGAGGAAACTTTTAAGTCACAATGCTCCCCTGGGAAATGTGCAAATTGTCTCTTCACAGCACTTGGACACAATGTGTAACGCACACAGGTGGCACACGTGGTTCGTGGACCCACGGGGTCGGACTTGCTTAGGAGGGACATGGCTAAGCGGCTGCCTGGTGTTCACTGGAGCTTCTGATGATGGAGTCAGACTTGAACTGCAGGTAGCCACCAGGTACCACTCCTAGGCAGTCCCCAGTACTTCGGCTGCTGACCCCAAGGGTCACGCACACGGACTCGGGCTCCCTTCAGACTACTCCTCGGGCAGGACGGACTCAGAGTCACAGGGCTGGATTCAGAGACTACTATAACAGTCCGTATACAAACGGACTATAAGATGCACCACCGTTTTATTTAAAAAAAATTTGTTTCCTATTTTCAATCCCAAAATTTTGGGTGAGTCTTATGGTCCAGTTCATCTTATAATCCGCAAAATATGGTACTCATTCATCCAAATAGAAATGTATACACTACTAAACATCTGGCCTTTAAAGAAAGAGGTTTTGTACTCAATAATGTTGCAAAAAGTTAAATGATAGAATTGATGGTAGAATATTAAACTGACAAAATAAAGTTTTTTTAAAAAATTTTTTGTTCCTTTTACTTAGGTGGAAAGCATATTAAAGACTGGAGCATGACAAGAACAATCTGCCACCTGCTTTTCTTGCATTGTTCATCACCAAAGAGAAAGACGACAATGGGGAAAAGTTAAAATTTGATCATACAGAACGTTTTGTAAAAGTATTATTGCGTATACCCAGCTGCAATATAATGATGAGTACATCCATTCAGAGCCTTCATGACGGGATGGCAATGAAGTTGGGAAACTTTCACAAGTTAGATGTTCCACATCGTACAATGTTCACAGTTAAAAGCGGACTTAATATTGAAAGTTGTCAGATAGAACCTGTATCAAGCAAGGAATTCAGATGTGATACCTGTTATGAACAATTTGACCATGTGTCTGAGCTGATGTTTCATGGACACGAACATAATGGCAATAATTGTATTGAATGTCAAGTCTGTGGATGTTTTTTTCAGAATAGTTCTGACTTGAAAGACCACTATAATATACACACAAATGAACATCCTTATAAATGTGACTTATGTGCTAAAGCTTTTACCCAGTCTTCCTTTTTATTGGCTCATAAACATACTCATATTCTAGAAAAAACATTTAAGTGTGATATATGTGGAAAGATGTTTAAAGATGCTTCAAATTTTATAAAGCATAAACGCCTTCATGGTCAGTCTGACTATCTAAAAGATCAAGAACAGGTAAGCGGTTCAAAACTGTCTGAAAAGCCATATAGATGTTCATATTGTGAAAAAGCCTTTAAGCGCACTTCTGATTTGAAAGACCATGAGCGAGTTCATACTGGAGAACGACCATACCGCTGCAGAATATGTGATAAATGTTTTACTCAGTCTTCAGTTTTGACCGGACACATGCGAATTCACACTGGTGAGAAACCATTTCATTGCAATGTCTGTGGTAAAACTTTTAACAATTCTTCCAATTTTAAAAAGCACCAGCGTACACACTCAATACAAGATATAATTGCAAAAGTTAACATGGATGATAATATTGGTGTTTTAAAACGGCCACTTCGAATTAAAAATGGCATAAGCTATACAAATAATATTGGTGCATTTTTTAACAAAAAGGATCTAGGTAGAATGGTGCTAAATGACTTTAAATTCATATCTGAAAAGAAAATATTTGAAGAAAGTAAAGACAAACTATTTAGAACTGAACTTTCCCCTTCAATTATGACAAGCAACTTAAAAGAGTGTCTGCCTTTTAAAACAACGGATATTAGGACTAAACAAATGATACACGTTAAAAATGAAGTTGACCTGGCTTCTGTTTGCTCCATCCAAAATGGTCACACTGCCTTTCACGCTCATGCTGAGGAAAACCATAAACCAAAATTATCAACGTCTCCCACGTATGAATGTAGCAATACTACATCACCTGAAGCTGAAAACATCAACTATTATACTAAAGGTACACAAGATATATATGTAGAAATATCTGACACTACTGATGAAGAATGTGATGATGATCATTTGGCAAGACAGACAACGCCATCATTTCAATACCAGACTAGGGATCCTAAGACTAAAGCTGAGATATATAGGAGAGAGAGCCAATCGCCAAATGAGAAAACGCTTGCTGAAGGGTTAATTCAGTGTGACAATGAAAGCTGCCAAGAAAATATCAAGAGTGAGTTACCTTGCAGTGATTCAGACATGGTGGACCAGGAAGACCAGCTGTTGGAAAAGACTATTGAATGTTGGGACTCTCATGTAAATAACTCTGACCAAGACGAGTGTCATTTTTTTGACTTGGAATCAAAACCCTACATTTGTTTTGTGTGCTCTAAACGCTTTAAAAGGGCTACAGACTTAAAAGAGCATTTGAGGGTTCACACTGGTGAAAGGCCTTTTGTCTGTCAAGTTTGTGGCAAAGGATTCACCCAGTCATCAGCACTCTCTAGCCATCAACGTATCCATACTGGTGAAAAGCCTTTTCAGTGTGATGTTTGTTACAAAAGGTTTAATAATTCTTCCAATTTTTCTAAACATAAGAGAGTGCACACTGGAGAGCGACCACACAATTGCCCATTATGCGGGAAGAGCTTCCAGGAAAAGCGTAGGGTTAAGAGGCATTTGAAAGCTGTTCACCACATCCTGGAGTGAGGCATTGAGTTTACATGCTTCTATACAGTTTAGAAATGGACTGTCTTAGTAAGTTTAAGAGTTTTCTGAACTGTAGCTTTAAACCCTTACATTAAATTTGTATTTTTACAAAAGTTTTAGCTGAGATATTTCATTTTATTTTCAAAATAAGTGTGTATTCAGTGGATTCGTTACAGAAAACAATAGTATAATCCCTACTAGAAGTCTGTCATTTTATTAGAAGACAATGTCTTAAATGTTTAATTTTATTAGAATTAGACAGATTAGAATAAATATGTGCATGCATATAGAACAAATCTATCTGAAAACAGTAATTTGTCAAATTCAACACAATGATGGGATGTAATTAATTAGCTAATTTTAACAGTGAAACTGACACAATTTAGTTTACCATTTTATAATGGAAAATCTATCCCTACACGGTTTGTTTCAATAAGACTCTATTTCTATCTGGTTTTTTTTAAGTTTTTTTTGGCCCTGTATACTTTATAATTTACTATATTTCTATTTAAAGCAGAATTACCAAAGGCAACATATGAAAAGCCCTTAAAGAGTAACTAAACTTTTATGCTATAAATATCATTTGAAAACATTTTGTAATGGGGTTGTATACCATATATTGATGGCTTCATGGAGAAAATAGGTGCTAAAGCGTTCTTTAACAATTGCATAGATCAGTACTGCGTGTCTGGAGAATGGATGTCTCACCGAGTGCAGAGGGAGCATTCTGTAGTCATCAGTGAGAGGAGTGAAGATGCTGGGTCTGTTGTAACGTGATCTTCTCCAACATCCATTTTGTAGGAGAGAACATGCTACAGTCACAGTTTTCACTGGGGCCATAGACTGCCTGTCTGCTTTCCTTCCAAGCACTCCAGGAATTTCACTACAGTCACAGTTTTCACTGGGGCCATAGACTGCCTGTCTGCTTTCCTTCCAAGCACTCCAGGAATTTCACTACAGTCACAGTTTTCACTGGGGCCATAGACTGCCTGTCTGCTTTCCTTCCAAGCACTCCAGGAATTTCACTACAGTCACAGTTAAAGTGCTGTGCAATAGTGCTTGTAAGGAAAGCAAGCTGGCAGTGTTGTGGCCCTGGTGACAAGGAGACAGAAGAACATGCTGCAGTCATAGTGACAGCGCTGCGTAGAAGCGAGGGTCCCAGAGCGCTTATAAGGAAGGCAGATCGGCAGTCTCACTGTGTTTGCTACATACAAAGAAACTGCGAAAACACTAAAAAGACTCTTCTCCTCTGCACTCAGAGTTGGCAGAGCCATACTACAGAAAAGAAGTACGTATCTATGCACTTTATTACCTATTTTCCTCATGAAAGCAGCAAAATACAAAATGTATTCAAATTAATTTTTTTTTTTTTAAACCACAAAAGTTTAGCTACTATCTATCTATGTATGTATGTATCTCCTGTTAACAAGCCTGAAGCCCTCGGTTGCACTACACAGTCCTCATGGCAATATTTTCTGGTACTTTATGTGCTCTGGTCTTGTTTAATTTCATGTTCAATTTTTTGTGCACATATATCCACAAAATGGCCTCTGTTAAAACCAGTGAGGATGTGAACATTTAATAAAATCAGGAAATACTGTATATCCATCTACATCAGTTCATGGCATTTATTTGCTTTAATGTTCCTTTCCTGCTCAATCAATACATGTTGCAAAAAGGAGAACAGTCACCTTGTTCAAACCTGTACATTATAGTATGTGTATACAATTCACTTTTGATATAGGTCAAAACATGGCTGATTTACTCATCCTGAATAAACTAAGCCTAGACAGTCTTAAAATCCAACAAGGTCATCGCATTTGATTTATGCTAGATATACAGTATGTCTGATGCATTTTGAGACCATCTTGTTTAACTTTTCACCGCCCCAGTCCATGCAAATACAAAAGTGGTATTCTAGAAAGATGCTAAGCTACCTCCACTTTAATTTTTGAAAGTGTCTATTGAGTTGCAAAAAGTGTCCCTTTTAAAGCTCTCAATGCGGCGTATGCATCCGATTTCTCGTTTTTTTTTTATTTCGTGACCACAATGTGACTCAAACCCTCAATCTTTTAGAGTTCCCTAGTTAATAAATCTACCACTTGGTGTGAATCAGGCCACAAGTTAGAGAAGTAGCCAAAGTTTTTGTGTTCTTTAAATCCATGCTAATAGTTTTCCAAATTAAAAAATTAGCTAAATGTCTGCACATTTCACACACATGTTAGCAAATGCCTTTGCCTCATTCGAATTAAAAAATGACTGTCTCTAAATAAAACATAATTGCCAAATTTTGAGTGTCGCTCTAATTTTCAATTTACTGATACATGGCTGTTTTATTGAAGTGGAATGATCTTTAAGGCTGTGTATTAATATATGGGATAAGAAATTTGCTAAATCAACTAAATGTTCAATAAAAAAGCAGAAGTATCTGGCAATGTTTTTGTCACCTGTTTTGCAAACTGACTGCAGGAAAATAGGTGTAGGAAAGTGGTCGAACTGATGCAATATTTTCTCAACAGTCATCACGGGATCACGATTCTCTTAAAATAAGACATTGTTACTATGCCATATACAGGTGCAATTAAAATATCAAAAAGTTCATTTATTTCAGTTCTTCAATACAAACAGTAAAACTCATATAGAGTCATTACAAACAGAGTGATCTATTTCAAGTGTTTATTTCTGTTAATGTTGATGATTATGGCTTACAGCCAATGAAAACACAAGAGTCATTATCTCAGTAAATTAGAATACTTTATAACACCAGCTTGAAAAATGTTTTTAAAATCCGAAATGTTGGTCTACTGAAATGTATGTTCAGTAAATGCACTCAATATTTGGTCGGGGCTCCTTTTGCATCAATTACTGCATCAATGCAGCGTGGCATGGAGGCGATCAGCCTGTGGCACTGCTGAGGTGTTATGGAAGCCCAGGTTGCTTTGATAGCAGCCTTCAACTTGTCTGCATTGTTGGGTCTGGTGTCTCTCATCCTTAAGGTCAGGTGAGTTTGCTGGCCATCCAAGCACAGTGATACTGTTGTTTTTAAACCAGATATTGGTACTTTTGGCAGTGTGGTCAGGTGCCAAGTCCTGCTGGAGGATGAAATTTCCATCTCCAAAAAGCTAAGCAGAGGGAAGCATGAAGTGCTCTAAAATTTCCTGGTAGACAGCTGCGCTGACTTTGGTCTTGATAAAGCACAGTGGACCTACACCAGCAGATGACATGGCTCCCCAAACCAACACTGATTGTGGAAACTTCACACTAGACCTCAAGCAGCTTGGATTGTGTGCCTCTCCACTCTTTCTCCAGACTTTGGGACCTTGATTTCCAAATAAAGTACAAAATTTACTTAGTGTGTCAATGACTGCCTTCTGGACATCTGTCAAGTCAGCAGTCTTCCCCATGATTGTGGAGCCTACTGAAACAGACTATGGGACCTTTTCAAATGCGTAGGAAGCCTTTGCAGGTGTATTTTGTTAATTATTCTAAATTACTGAGATAATGACCTTTGTGTGTTCATTGGCTGTAAGCCATGATCATCAGCATTAACAGAAATAAACACTTGAAATAGCTCACTCTGTTTGTAATGACTCTCTATAATGTACGAGTTTCACTTTTTGTATTGAAGAACTGAAATAAATAAACTTTTTGATGATATTCTAAGTTAGTGAGATGTACCTGTATGTTTTTGGTTGAAGTACCCCTTTTGAATATTCTTTTTTGAATCTTAACCTTTAAAGGAGTTATCCTTTGCTTAGGTGTTGACTTGTTTTCACTGGGCAAGTGATAACTTGTTTATTGGAGGGGGTCCGACCGCAGGGACCTACATCGATCAACGAGACTGTGAACTTTTATTCCTGATAGATGGCATTGACTGCCACTCCATTAATTCCATATTGGGCTGATAAGCTCTACACTCTGTTTTTTTCTGCAGTCCCAGAGAATGAATGGAGCTGTCACTCCATTTTATGACTGAGATGTATGTGCCCCATTGGCGATATAAATTCCCCGCTCTGCTGATCGGTGCTTGTCCTAGCTCTCAGGCCCTCATCAGCCAAGGAAGTTATCACCTTTCCGGTGGATAGATATTAACTTGTTTCAACCGTACAACCTCTTTAATGATATTGAAAAGCCGTATCTTAAACAATCTGGGAAATGCAACATTGTACCTTGTGCTACTAGTTATTTTCTTGGCCTTAGATAATTGTAACCTTGCCATTTATTAATGTTAGAATAAAAAGTATAATTTGTAATGTTTTATTGCTTTGTATATATAGCATACTTTTGTAAGCATTATTAACACTTTTTTTTTCCAAAACTGAATTGAGTTTAACCACAGATGTCAGAATATTTACTAACCTGCCATGACAATGTATAAAGAGAGTTGAGCCTCATTAAAGAGAAGTTATTTAAAATTGCATTCTTACGCTGCTGTGTTAGAGAGTGTGTGTGTGTGTGTGTATACAGTTATGCGCAAAATAATAGCAGTGTGTTTACAACAACTGTGAAAAAGCTCAATCCTCATAATAGTATTTATTTCCATATACACAAAGGCACTGGGAGCACTGCACATTCATCTCCAAATGAAAACCTCAAGAAAATATCAATTTTTAAACTGAAAATGAAGAAAAAGGAATAATACGCTGTTGAAAAAAAGCAGCAGTGTTTGCATTTTTATTTACAAACTTAAATATGAACATTATAAACACATTTGTTTAGAGACTTTACTGTTAATCACTGAAGTATTATTTAGTTGCATAACTCTCTATTTCTGACAACTGCTTTACATCTGTGTGTTATGGAGTCAACTAACATCTGACTCCTGGGCACAGATATTCCAGCCCAAGCTGACTGGACTACTTTCCATAGTTCTTTTGCATTTTTAGGTTTTGTATCAAAAACAGCATTTTTTGACACTCCACAAATTCGCAGACGAATTGAGGCCTGGGGATTGTGCTGGCCACTTCATAACGTCAATCTGCAATCAATAGTTTTTGGTCTAACGAAAATACAGCGTCACTGAAACTAATAGGAATCAAAAGTAGCCTCCCAAGTATCCTAATGCTGGAGAATGGAAATAACCATGTGACAGTAGGAATAGATTATAAAATATAAATTTTATTAATGACAAAAATTAGAGCAAGAATACACATTAAAAACAGGTGCCTCTCATGTGAGGGAATAGCCTGACCCAAAGTCCAATGATAGAAGCAAATACATGCAAATATAGAGTGCGTACTTTAAATACAGATCTCAAATATACCACATTCAGGGTAGTTGTGATATTGGAGGTTAACAGACATACAACACTGTCATAAAAGTTATCAACAGAACCAACAAAGTGTATGCCTATCAAGTGACAGTGCAGAAATCAGGTTAATCAAAAACGACAAAGGCAGATTAATAGGTATATCCACCAAAATAGCAGAACATTTTTAAAAAAAATACACACCACAAAGTAGTACCAGAGTTTTCAGGTGTGTGTTAATGTATGAGAATAGTTAGTGCAAAAGGTGAAAATGACAATTCAAAGTCACCTAATGTAAATAAGAGCGAATATGGTTTAAGGAATAGCTACATATAAGAAAAAGCTCTGTCAAGCCTTCAAGATGTTAATGTCCAGTAGAAAAACTGGAACTAATATGAAAATGAGCATAGTTTGTTGATCCAATACACTACCTGAAGGATTTGATGAGTAGTAGCAGTACGTGAAATGGCAGTCAGGCGTCCCTCCACCCCTATGCACGTTTCGGAAATACCTTCCTCAGGGGGCGTGTTAGGTATGGGGATAGCCGGATGTTTAAAAAGGAGAGTGGGCCAATAGGGAATCCAGATCATATACACGTGACATAATGCCCACTTGCGGTCAGGTTAGTAATTAATGGAGAGGAGTGCTGGCATCCAGACTCATAGGCCCGCCTCTATGACATAGGCCACACATTTCCAGTGTGTGGACCGCAAGCACACTATCGTCAGGATGGCAATGGCGGTGCGTGCCTGACAGACCAAGCCAATTCCCTAGGGAGAGGAATACTGGCGCACGTCATCGGGTGCCCGCACCTATCACATGGGTCACACACTTCCGGTGTGTGGACCGCAAGGACGTAATGCCAACAGGATGGTTATGGCGGTGCGGATCACGGTACTGGAAGTAGCGTCATCCAAGGGGTTGGGCTTATCAATGCGTACTCACTCCCATCCATATGGAATGAGCTGTACGTCGAGAAACAATTGCAGTGGGATTATCTATATGGCCACGGCCCCACTATCAGTATTTGGTCGGTATTCGGTCAGTATTTTTTCTCAGGAGTGGGAGCCAAAACTAGGTGAGGAACAATCACAGAAAAGGTGTAATAGAAACAAGTGCACCAATTCTGCATGTATACCCACTCCTGGTTTTGTCTCCCACTCCTGAGAAAAAATACTGGCCAAATACTGATATAGTGGGGCCATGGCCTATGGGTGAAGATGGAGAGAGAGTAAGGTGCACATCCAGGTGGAGAGAGATTACAATATTAATAGACATATTTGCTGACCTAAGAAAGGTTATATAGGGGTATATGTAAGTCCATATGAAGAAGGTTATAAAGTTCATCAATAAATACATGAAAGCCCATAGAGAAAAAGAATATACAAGCAAAATGTACAGTACAGACCAAAAGTTTGGACACACCTCATTTAAAGATTGTTCTGTATTTTCATGACTATGAAAATTGTACATTAACACATGTGGAATTATATACACTGTGTTCCAAATTATTATGCAAATAATATTTTCTCAGATTTTCCCAAATTACCTATATGAATTGCAGTCATTGTAATTTTCCAGTCAAATAACTATTAGAGTACAATTGAAAGGGTTTTGTACAAACTGCCTATGATAACAGTATATTTTTAAAAAAATAAAACACTCAAACTGCACTCAAACTGCATGTTCCAAATTATTATGCACAGCAGAGTTTTCAACCTTTTCATTTTAATAAAGAACCAAAAAATTGTCATTTTTGAAATTATAAGCATTAGCAGGTTATTACAAACTGAAGTCAAACAGTTTTCAACTCAAAACTTTATTCTAGGTGATGTAACATTTGCACATAGGACCCCTTGTTCGAAAGGAGCTTCTGAACTCTCTCATTCATTGAATTTGTCAGGTTTTGGATGGTTTCTGCTTCAGTTGTTTTGCATGAGGACAGAATACCCTCCCAGAGCTGTTGCTTAGATGTGAACTGCCTCCTGCCATCATAGACACTCCTTTTGATGATGCTCCAGAGGTTCTCAATGGGGTTGAGGTCAGGGGAACATGGGGGCCACACCATAAGTTTGTCCCCTTTTATGCCCACAGCAGCCAGAGATGCAGATGTGTTATGTGCAGCATGAGACGGGGCATTATCATGCATGAAATGATCTCGATGGTCCAGATGGATGGAGTGGAGGATGGCTGGTTGATGGACACCCCATGCAAACACGGCTACGGCGCTAACAAGGAGGAGGTGGAGTAATGTTTTGGGTTGGAATCATGTGGAGAGAGATTGTCGGCCCTTTTAGGATCCCTGAAGGGGTAAAGATGAACTCCATAATGTATGTTGAGTTTCTCACACAGCACTTCCTGCCATGGTTCAAGAAGAAGAACCGTGCATTCCGCAGCAAGATCATTTTCATGCACATGACTAAATGACGTCATGGCAGGTCCTTCACACCACCGCGAGCCGTACAAGAGACCGGACACATCACTAAGGAGGCCGGGGGACATCGGAAGGTAAGTATAATCTTTATTTTTTATTTTAAATTCTTTTTTTTACAGGTTCTATGGTACCCAAGTCTGGATGAGAGTCTCCTCTCCTCCAGACCTGGGTACCATCCGCACATTGAACCGTGTGATATCCGCATGTGCAGATGCAGTGATGCAGATGTCACGCGGTCCAATGTAAGTCAATGGCGGCGATTACACTGCTTGTCCACAAAATTAATGGACATGCTGCGTATTTTTCCGCAATGATAATCCGCAGCGGAAATTTCTGCAGCATGTGAACAGCACATGCGGATTATCATTGGGGACCATGGGGCTCGTATTTCCAAGTGTTTTTTAAGCGTTTTTGCTGCGGAAATTCCATGGCAAAAACGCTTGAAAAACGCATAGTGGGCACGCAGCCTAAAGGGAACACCTAAACAACACAATGTAACTCCAAGTCAATCACACTTCTGTGAAATCAACCTGTCAAGTTATGAAGCAACATTGATTTTGAATCAATTTCTCCTGCTGTTGTGCAAATGGAACTGACAACAGGTAGAAATGATAGGCAATTAGCAAGTCAACCCCTATAAAGCAGTGATTCTGCAGGTGGTGACCACAATCCATTTCTCTGTTCTCATACTTTTGCCTGTTGTTTTGGTCACTTTTGCATTTTGTCATTGCTCTCACCCCAAGAGGTA
Organism: Phyllobates terribilis; assembly: GCF_046119375.1. Classification (NCBI taxonomy): domain Eukaryota; kingdom Metazoa; phylum Chordata; class Amphibia; order Anura; family Dendrobatidae; genus Phyllobates; species Phyllobates terribilis. The sequence goes on along the minus strand of NW_027362772.1, from coordinate 191,009,984 downwards.
CAGTCTCATGAGGTGGTGTCTACAGTACAACCCACAGAAGTTGCTCAGGTAGTGCAGCTCATCCAGGATGGCACATCAATGCGAGCTGTGGCAAGACTGGTAGCTGTGTCTGTCAGCACAGTGTCCAGAGCATGGAGCAGATACCAGGAAACAGGCCAGTACACCAGAAGACGTGGAGGGGGCCGTAGGAGGACAACAACCCAACAGCAGGACCGCTACCTCCACCTTTGTGCAAGGAGGAACAGTGCAAAAGCTCTGCAAAATGACCTCTTGCAGGCCACTAACATCCATGTGTCTGATCAAACTGTCAGAAACAAGACTCCATGAGGGTGGCATGAGAGCCTGACGTCAACAAGTGGGTGTTGTGCTTACAGCCCAATCAGTGCAGACCGATTGGCATTTGCCAGGGAACACCAAGGTTTGCAGATTCGACATTGGTGCCCTGTGCTCTTCATGGATGAGGTCAGATTCACACTGAGCACATGTGACACACATCTTCTGCCTGCAACATCCTCTAGCATGACCGGTTTGGCAGTGGGTCATTAATAGTGTGGGGAGGCATTTCTTTGGAGGGCCGCACAGCCCTCCATGTTCTAGCCAGAAGTACCCTTACTACCATTAGGTAGCGGGGTGAGATCCTCAGACAGTGCAGTGGCCACTTGAGTTCTTTCTGATGCATGACAATGCTAGGCTTCATGTGGTTTAAGTCTGTCAGCAGATCTTGCATGATGAAGACATTGATGCTATGGACTGCCCTGTCCGTTCCCCAGACCTGAATCCAATCGAACACATCTGGGATATCATGTTGCATTCCATCCACCAATGCCACATTGCACCACAGACTGTCCAGGAGTTGACTGATGCTTTAATCTAGATCTGGGAGGAGATCCCTCAGGAGAACATCCGCCGCCTCATCAGGAGCATGTCCAGGTATTGTAGGGAGGTGATACAGGCACGTGGAGGCCACACACACTACTGAGCATCATTTCATTGTCTTGAGGCATTTCTACTGAAGTTGGATTAGCCTTCAATACAAAAAGTGAAACTCATATTATATAGAGTCAGTACAATCAGAGTGATCTATTTCAAGTGTTTATTTCTGTTAATGTTGATGATTATGGCTTACAGCCAATGAAAATACAAAAGTCATTATCTCAGTAAATTAGAATACTTTATAACAACAGGTTGAAAAATGTTTTTAAAATCCAAAATGTTAGCCTACTGAAATGTATGTTCAGTAAATGCACTCAATACTTGGTCGGGGCTCCTTTTGCATCAATTACTGCATCAATGCGGCGTGGCATGGAGGTGATCAGCCTGTGGCACTGCTGAGGTGTTATGGAAGCCCAGGTTGCTTTGATAGCAGCCTTCAGCTTGTCTGCATTGTTGGGTCTGGTGTCTCTCATCCTTAAGGTCAGGCAAGTTTGCTGGCCAATCAAGCGCAGTGATACTGTTGTTTGTAAACCAGGTATTGTTACTTTTGGCAGTGTGTACAGGTGCCAAGTCCTGCTGGAGAAGGAAATGTCCATCTCCAAAAAGCTTGTCGACAGAGGAGAGCATGAAGTGCTCTAAAATTTCCTGGTAGACTGCTGCGCTGACTTAGGTCTTGATAAAACACAGTGGACCTACACCAGCAGATGAAATGGCTCCCCAAACCATCACTGATTGTGGAAACTTCACACTAGACCTCAAGCAGCTTGGATTGTGGCCTCTCTACTCTTCCTCCAGACTCTAGGACCTTGATTTTCAAATGAAAATTGGAACTCTGGAACCTTGTGGAGTGTCTCAATGACTGCCTTCTGGACATCTGTCAAGTCAGCAGTCCTCCCCATGATTGTGGAGCCTACTGAAACAGACTAAGGGACCTTTTTAAATGCTTAGGAAGCCTTTGCAGTTGTTTTTCTGTTAGTTATTGTAATTTACTGAGATAATGACTTTTGTGTTTTCATTGGCTGTAAGCCATAATCATCAACATTAACAGAAATAAACACTTGAAATAGATCACTCTGTTTGTAATGACTCTATATAATATGAGTTTCACTTTTTGTATTGAAGAACTGAAATAAATAAACTTTTTGATGACATTCTAATTTAGTGAGATGCACCTGTGTATTTTTTGCCCGTTTTAATTAGTGTTGCGCATAAGTCCTCGTTACTCGAGTTTGCCTAGGGTGTTCAAGTATGCATCGAGTATCGTGGGTGCTCGAGTATCATGTTTGAGTCCCCACAGCCACATGTTAGACAGCCTCAAAACATGCGGGGATTGCCTGACAAACACACGTGGGAGCTAATGCTGGGGACCTTATATAGCCTGAGAGCTAATCCGGGGCCCTTATACAGCGTGGAAGCTAATGCCAGGGCTCTTATATAGTGTGGGAGCTAAAAGGGGGCCATTATACAGCGTGAGAGCAAATGCCAGGGACCCTTATACAGCGTGGGAACAAATCCAGGGCCGCTTGTACAGCATGGGAGCTAATACCGAAGCCATTATACATTGTGGGAACTAATGCCAGGGCCCTTATACAGCATGGTAGCTAATGCAAGGGACTCGTATATAGCGTGGGAGCTTATCCGGGCACATTATACAGTGAAGGAGCTAATCCGGGGTCCGTTATATAGGGTGGGAATGAATGCTGGGGTCATTATACAGCGTGGGGGATAATGTGGGAGACATACAGTGTGAGAGCTAATTCGGGGAGGAGCATTATACTGTTTGAGATCTACTGTGGGGACCATTATACAGTGTGGGAGCTACTGTGGGGGGAAGCCAAACTGTGGAGACCAATTTTGGCGGCCATTATACAGTGTGGGAGCTAATGTGAGAGACATTATACAGTTTGGGGGCTACTGTGGAGGCCCTCATACAGTGTGGGGACCATTAAACAATGTGGAGGCTACTGTGGGGGCTATTATACAGTGTGAGGGCCATCATATAGTGTGTGGAGAAACCACTGAAACCTTAGGGCCATGTCTATCAGTGTGTGCCACGTGAAAAGACCAGATCAACCTCATGGACATCAGATGCTGGTACCCACATTCTCTCTTAAGGAGACTAACAAACCAAGCGCGAATCAATGATTGTAGCTTTCTGAAATTCCAAATTCCCATCAATAATGACTGGAGATGGAGATGGTAGTGATCGTTTAGAGGACACAACTTATTTTTTGAGTAGGGACTGGTGAAACACATTATGAATCCTAAAAGTGAGTGGCAAAGCAAGGAGGAATGCTACAGGATTGACGACGGCCACAATCTTATAAGGACCGATGAACCTGGGTCCCCGTTTCCAAGAAGGAACCTTAGGTTAATGTTCCTAGAGGACAACCACACCAAATCACCAACACACAGGTCCAGACCCACCAAACGTCTCCAATAAGCCATATATTTGGACCTCATCTTCTTCAAATTATTAAGAACCCCTTGTCAAACAGATGTAATAGATGAAGAAAACCGTTCGTCTTCAAGTATTCCTGAAGAACGATTCCTATTAAATGAGCGGAACTGAGGATGAAACTCGTATGCCCTGAAGAATGGGGACTTACCAGTAGACTCATGACAACGGTTATTCACCACAAATTCATCTAGAGGTGAGTAACCCAATCCTCCTGATTCTCAGACACAAACACCTAAGATAAGTCTCAAGATTCTGGTTAACACGTTCAGTTTGCCCATTAGACTGGGAATCCCCAAATGAGCAAAAGACGTCTCCAAAATTTGGAAATAAATTGCACCCCCCCCGGTCAGAAACAATATCGGTAGGATCTCATGTAGTTTCACGATTTCTTTGATGAACATTTTCGCCAAGGTCTTGGCGTTGGGTAAAGCAGATAGCGCAATAAAATGAGACATCTTACTGAATCTGCCCACCACGACCAAAATAACAGTATTGCAGAAGCATTGATGCATGCTTCACCTGCTTTGGCTTCATCAGGAGGCATCTCCATAAAAATCATTGGACTAAGGTCTAAATGCTTTATCATGATGACTGATTAACGCTGTCCGCAGTATAGTTTTGGGTCTATGGTCCATGGATTATAGGCCTATCTAAATACCATCTTTACCTATAATCCTTGATTCATTACATTGGTCTCTTGTTGGTTCCCTTCTACTGTTATATTTTATATATAAATAAACAATTATCACATTTTTGTAGAGACATGAGACATGTTGTTTTGTAAGGAGCCCATGCTATGAGGAATTGGATTGTCTCTTTTTGACATGGGAATTTTTCTATCCTTTCCCATATCAGGTTTCTAGTTGTACTTTTCCCCTTATTCCATGCTATTTTAGCCTTTTTGTATGTAATTGTCATTAAAATTTTTCTACTTTTCTAGTTAACCCCTTTGTATTTTTGGTATCTCTATCACCCTCGATTAGCAATACTTAAATATATTCATGCAATATTCGCAATTTCCCTTGCTTGGTAGGATATAGTTAGAGACCCTTCTTTTCTCGGTTGTGTAATACTATTTCCTTGCTTAAGAGAATATGCTCATTTTGTTTTTCGTAAGTTTTGTTTGTGAAGTGGACACAGTGTGAATGTGCTCTTAAACGTTGCACATATACCAACTTTTGCTCTGGCTCATTTCTATGGTTTGGCCCTGGGCTTCTTGTATGTTGACACTGACCAGGTATTATTCACTGAAACTACATCAAGGGCAACAATCTGGCAAGGCAACCTGAGGAGGAATACTGTGCAAAGCTTCAACACTGGTCCATGGACTCTAAATAGAATGACCAGGCCCTTCGCCATCACTTCCGCAGAGGACTTTCTGACCAGATTAAAGACTTAAAGTACAGTTTCCTTGGCACAATTGTCTAAGACATATGACAACTAATTCAACTGAGGAACCCATGCAGATTGGGATTACTCAGTTTCAGCAACCACCAATGCTCGGGCAACAAAAGTTGGGTCTTTGCTTCTATTTTGGGGAGTCTGGTCATCAGATATGTGCCTGCCCAAAATGACCGCCACCGCAAAACTCCAGCGTCTAGGTGGCTCTGAAGATTCTTCTAAATAATTGCTCCGTTTGTATATCTTATATGAAAAAAAAAATTAATTGCGGTTCAGTTTTAAACTTTGTTGAGGTCAAAGAGCTTGGGTTACTCCTACTGAAATGATTGCATTCCCATGAGTTACTACTATTGACAATACACTTTTCACCCTGCATATGATGAGGTACAGTACAGACCAAAAGTTTGGACACACCTTCTCATTTAAAGATTTTTCTGTATTTTCATGACTTTGAAAATTGTACATTCACACTGAAGGCATCAAAACTATGAATTAACACATGTGGAATTATATACTTAACAAAAAAATGTGAAACAACAGAAAATATGTCTTATATTCTAGGTTCTTCAAAGTAGCCACCTTTTGCTTTGACGACTGCTTTGCACACTCTTGGCATTCTCTTGATGAGCTCCAAGAGGTAGTCACCGGAAATAGTTTTCACTTCACAGGTGTGCCCTGTCAGGTTTAATAAGTGCAATATCTTGTCTTATAAATGGGGTTGGGACCATCAGTTGTGTTGTGCAGAAGTCTGGTGGATACACAGCTGATAGTCCTACTGAATAGACTGTTAGAATTTGTATTATGGCAAGAAAAAAGCAGCTAAGTAAAGAAAAATGAGTGGCCATCATTACTTTAAGAAATGAAGGTCAGTCAGTGCGAAAAACTGGGAAAACTTTGAAAGTGTCCCCAAGTGCAGTTGAAAAAACCATCAAGCGCTACAAAGAAACTGGCTCACATGAGGACCGCCCCAGGAAAGGAAGACCAAGAGTCACCTCTGCTTCTGAGGATAAGTTTATCCGAGTCACCAGCCTCAGAAATCGCAGGTTAACAGCAGCTCAGATTAGAGACCAGGTTAATGCCACACAGAGTTCTAGCAGCAGACACATCTCTTCAACGAGTGTTAAGAGGAGACTTTGTGCAGCAGGCCTTCATGGTAAAATAGCTGCTAGGAAACCACTGCTAAGGACAGGCAACAAGCAGAAGAGACTTGTTTGGGCTAAAGAACACAAGGAATGGACATTAGACCAGTGGAAATCTGTGCTTTGGTCTGATGAGTCCAAATTTGAGATCTTTGGTTCCAACCACCGTGTCTTTGTGCGACGCAGAAAAGGTGAACAGATGGACTCTACATGCCTGGTTCCCACCGTGAAGCATGGAGGAGGAGGTGTGATGGTGTGGGGGTGCTTTGCTCGTGACACTGTTGGGGATTTATTCGAAATTGAAGGCATACTGAACCAGCATGGCTACCACAGCATCTTGCAGCGGCATGCTATTCCATCCGGTTTGCGTTTAGTTGGACCATCATTTATTTTTCCACAGGACAATGACCCCAAACACACCTCCAAGCTGTGTAAGGGCTATTTGACCAAGAAGGAGAGTGATGGGGTGCTACGCCAGATGACCTGGCCTCCACAGTCACCAGATCTGAACCCAATCGAGATGGTTTGGGGTGAGCTGGACCGCAGAGTGAAGACAAAAGGGCCAACAAGTGCTAAGCATCTCTGGGAACTCCTTCAAGATTGTTGGAAGACCATTTCCGGTGACTACCTCTTGAAGCTCATCAAGAGAATGCCAAGAGTGTGCAAAGCAGTCATCAAAGCAAAAGGTGGCTACTTTGAAGAACCTAGAATATAAGACATATTTTCAGTTGTTTCACACTTTTTTTGTTAAGTATATAATTCCACATGTGTTAATTCATAGTTTTGATGCCTTCAGTGTGAATGTACAATTTTCATAGTCATGAAAATACAGAAAAATCTTTAAATGAAAAGGTGTCTCCAAACTTTTGGTCTGTACTGTATATCACTAAGAATGTGTTTGAAAATGTTGCCAATGTTTTTTCAGTGTCTCAATTTGTAAAAATTACCCCCATACAGAGATTATGATTGGCCCATAGAACTGGCACCAAACTCCTGTCTCCTTAAAGGTAAAATATACAGTGCTTAGCATAAATGAGTACATCCTAACATATTTGTCTGACATATTTGTCAGAAAACTTTCCTTTTCCTTTTCAGAATCACATTTTCTTTGGGACTCCATACTACAAAATACTTCCACAAATGTGGATCAATGATTACAAACAAGATTTGTTATTTTGCACACCCAAAAACGTAATTTTCCTAACAAATTAATTCAAGACCATGTTGTACAAATGAGTACACCTCAATGAAAATCTTAGGAGAAAAGCTAAAATTTAGACTACAAAATTCTAATTAACACTTATCTTAGGACACTGTTGCATTTCTGAAGAAGAACAGGGTGAAAGTGATTCAGTGGCCAAGTACAGCAGTGTTCAAAATAATAGCCGTGTGTTCAAAAACATGATTTAAGCACAAAATCTTTATACTAGTTTTTATTTCCATGCATTGGGAACATTGCACACTGTTTTCTAATTCAAAACATGAAGAGAATATATATAATTTTTAACTACTTTACAGAAAATTAAAAAATATGAACATTGGGCTGTTCAAAAAAATAGCAGTGTCTGCATTTGTCTTCACAAACTCACAATATGTACTCTTAATTTTTAGGATTTAGCATTCCTGTGAATCACTAACCTAATATTTAGTTGTATAACCACAGTTTTTTAGAACTGCTTCACATTTGTGTTTCATAGAGTCAACCAACTTCTGGCACCTGCCAACTGTTATTCCAGCCTAGGATGCTTTGACTACATCCCACAATTTTTTGGCATTTGTTGGCTTTGCCTCAAAAACGGCATTTTTTATGTTATCCCACTAGTGTTCTATCGGATTAAGGTCTGGCCACTCCATAACCTCAATTTTGTTGGACTGGAGTCAAGATTTTGCTTGTTTACTGGTGTGTTTAGGGTCATTGTCTTGTTGAAACACCCATTACAAGGGCATATCCTCTTCAGCGTAAGGCAACATGACCTCTTCAAGTATTTTAATATATGCTAGCTGCTGCATGATCACTGGTATGCGGTAAATAGGTCCGGTACTTTAGTAAGAGAAACATGCCTATATCATGATTCTTGCACCACCATGTTTCACTGTCCTCAGAGTATACTGTGGATTAAATGCAGAGTTTGGGGGTCATCTGACGAACTGTCTGCGGGCCTTGGACCCAAAAAGAACAATTTTACTTTCATCAGTCCACAAAATGTTTCTCCATTTCTCTTTAGGCCAGTTGATGTATTCTTTAGCAAATTGTATCCCCTTCAGTACATGTCTTTATTTTTTTTAACAGTGGGACTTTGCGGGGACTTCTTGCTAAGAGATTAGCTTCACACAGGCATCTTCTAACTGTCAAAGTACTCAGAGGTAACTTGAGACTGACTTTGATCATCCTGGAGCTGATCATTGGCCGAGCCTTTGCCATTCTGGCTATTCTTTGATCTATTTGAATGATATTCTTCCATTTTCTTCCATGTCTCTCTGGTTTTGCTTTCCATTTTAAAGCATTGGAGATCATGTTAGCTGAACAGCCTATCATTGTCTGCACTTCTTTATAAGTTTTACCCTCTCCAATTAACTTTTTAATCAAACTACGCTGTTCTTCTGAACAATGTCTCAAATAACCCAGATTTCTCAGGCTTTCAAGGAGAAATGCATGTACAACATGTGCTCGCTTCACCCTTAAATAAGGACCATGACATGCACACCTGTTTCTTCACAGAATGATTGACCTCACTAATTGAACTCCACACTGCTATTATTTTGAACACACCCCTTTTCAATTAATTATTCAAATACACAGACTCAAAAACATGCTGACCATGAATGCTGAGTATGTTGGTTTTCTTCTTTTAAATTGTTTGACATGTGGTAATATAATTTATACCAAAAATAGTGATTAGATTAATCTGGTCAGTCATACTGGACGGCTATTATTCTGAACACTACTGTATGTCTTCTTATCTGAACCCAATCAAACACCAGTGGGAAATTTTGAAGAGAAAAGTTGACAATCACTCTCCATCCAGCATCCAGGCTCTAAAAGAGGACGTTCTTGAAAAATGGAAAAAGATAGATGTGGCAATATGTCGCCATTTTGTTCATTCCATGCATAGATTTGCTGCGGTCCTTAAAAATCATGGAGGTCATAAAAAATATTAGATATAACAGTTTTTGATATGGGGTATATTCATTTTTGAATGAACTAATTTGAGTAGAAATGAAAATTTTGTAATAGAAGCTATATTATTAACCATACTTTCATGTTAAGGGTAAAATAAATGTTCTATGAAACAGGAGTCTCATGATTTTTTGCTAGTAGGTTTGAATTAACAATACTCGATTGGTAACCAGGAATTTTTGGTGGCTAACTATTGTTTGAGATTGTAAGGAATATTTCCTAAATTGTAAAGTCTGTGCCTGAATTAACACACCCCAACCCGTTCTGCTGGACTTCACTAGTCGCTGCCTTCCCATAGTGGTCCTTGGACTTGCTTCTCAATGGATTTAATTACTGACATGCGGTCCTAGGTTACTTAATTTACAAAGGTGCGACCAAAAAAAGGTATTAAAAAGGACAAAAACAATCTTGTAAAGAAGATAATGCAATTTATTAATTAATTTGTTCATATATAGAAACAAAACAAGGACATATTAAAATCCAAAAATAAAAAGTAGCTCAAGAGGGGAGAGGGTTATGCCCACTGCAGTGAATAATAATCATGCCATCACACCTGCCATCATCCAGCAATATCACATTTGAAAAACTTGTCGATATATATCTGCTTCACAATTGATGTTATGTATGTAATTATTTTATATTAATTATCATTGATGTCATAATAATAACCAATATATCTAAATATATTTTAATTAGTCACATTTCTATAAATAAATGCTGCAGATAAATTATAATAAAGTCCATATATATTTCAACTGCTAGTGCAATTAGAAAACTCCTAAGTCTAAGAATCCCTAGATGTATGATTAGAACAAACAATTAATGCAATATATTGATGAAATCAAAGGAAATACATAATTAAAAGATACAGCAATGCAATGTACGGATTTATAAGATATACACATATATGATTGAAGGGCATGACAATAAATGCCAATAGGAAACAAAGTTTAGTGGGGACATACCATAATCCCCTCACACCACTCCAAATCCGTTTCACTACTGCTTCATCAGGGAGTGTGCTCGAGGTGGGGTGGACCATGAATATATAGGATCAACACAGCTGTATATGATTACCAATGTGGAGTGCTGTATTACCGGGCGCCGCTAATTGCACATGTGTGCCGACATCCACATCCGGAGAAGAGGATGTGGCGCGCGTCACTGTAGCCATTCATGATGTGCTGTTGGGTCATTTCAATCCCGATGTGAGCTAGGCACATGTGCACGGTGGAGCACAGCGTTCCTCACAGCCATCACAAGAAGAGAGGAACAAGAAACAGGGAGGGTATTGCGCACTCAAATAACCAAATGGATGAGAAAATATGTCCTATAGTTGATAAAGTGGATGATCTTGTAATCCCATACACATTCAGAGTCTGAAAATGAGTCTGTTTTCTGGATATATTTACAAGCCATAGAATTCACATAATTCCAACATCCCCACTTAGGACCATTTGACCCAAAAATAAACTTTGAAGGAGCTGCTTAATGATGGCTGTGTACCAGCATATCACGTATTATTTTTCCGCATTTAGCCGTCAGACACAGTTTCTTTGACAGGAATGCAGGCAATGTTGGATCTTATTTTAAGATGGACGAAGATTTTGATATGGCTGAAGACATTTCATTCCATCTAGAGTGATAGTTTCTTATAATAACTTCTGAAGATTCCTGTTTTTTCTTAGGGACAAGTAGAGATTGCCTATTCAGTTGTTTTGCACGTTGATAGGCAGTATTAACATACTGTCGTTTGTAACCTCATTGAGCAAATCTGTGTTTTAAATCATTGGCATGATTTTCAGTCTTCATCTTGATCACAGATACGTCTTGCTTGAATAAGCTGTCTTGTGGGGATGGCTCAAATGATATGTGCAGGGTGGGCCGATCTTGAATGTAAAAATGCATTGACACTAGTGATGAGCGAGCGTGCTCCCTCTTGCTTTATACTCGCCCTAGCATCTCACTGCTCGAGATGCTCGGTGAGTACTTCCGGGATGCCCAGGCGGGAGCTCTAGGGAGAGAATTAGCAGTTTATTAGTCAGGTATTAGGTATTCCACAGGTATTAGGACTAATCCAGCTGCATATACAAGTGCTTCTCACAAAATTAGAATATCATCAAAAAGTTAATTTATTTCAGTTCTTCAATACAAAAAGTGAAACTCATATTATATAGAGTCATTATAAACAGAGTGATCTATTTCAAGTGTTTATTTCTGTTAATGTTGATGATTATGGCTTACAGCCAATGAAAACACAAAAGTCATTATCTCAGAAAATTAGAATAATTAACAAAAAACACCTGCAAAGGCTTCCTCAGCGTTTAAAAAGGTCCCTTAGTCTGTTTCAATAGGCTCCACAACCATGGGGAAGTGTGCTGACTTGGCAGATGTCCAGAAGGCAGTCATTGACACACTCCACAAGGAGGGTAAGCCACAAAAGGTCATTGTTAAAGAAGCTGGCTGTTCACAGAGTGCTGTATCCAAGCATATTAATGGAAAGTTGAGTGGAAGGAAAAAGTGTGGTAGAAAAAAGTGCACAAGCAACTGGGATAACCGAAGCCTTGAAAGGATTGTTAAGAAAAGGCCATTCAAAAATGTGGGGGAGATTCAGAAGGAGTGGACTGCTGCTGGAGTCATTGCTTCAAGAGTCACAACACACAGACGTACCCAGGACATGGGCTACAAGTGTCGCATTCCTTGTGTCAAGCCACTCATGACCAATAGACAACACCAGAAGCGTCTTACCTGGGCCAAAGAGTAAAAGACCTGGACTGATGCTCAGTGGTCCAAGGTGTCGTTTTCAAATGAAGGTAAATTTTGCATTTCATTTGGAAATCAAGGTCCCAGAGTCTGGAAGAAAAGTGGAGAGGCCACAATCCAAGCTGCTTGAGGTCTAGTGGGAAGTTTCCACAATTAGTGATGGTTTAGGGAGCCATGTCATCTGCTGGTGTAGGTCCACTGTGCTTTATCAAGACCAAAGTCAGCACAGCCGTCTACCAGAAATTTTAGAGAACTTCATGCTTCCCTCTGCCGACAAGCTTTTTGGAGATGGAAATTTCATTCTCCTGCAGGACTTGACACCTGTCCACACTGCCAAAAGTACCAATACCTGGTTTAAAAACAACAGTATCACTGTGCTTGATTGCCCAGCAAACTCGCCTGACCTTAACCCCATAGAGAATCTATAGGGTATTGTCAAGAGAAAGATAAGAGATACCAGACCCAACAATGCAGACGAGCTGAAGGCTGTTATCAAGGCAACCTGGGCTTCCACAACACCTCAGCAGTGCCACAGGCTGATCGCCTACATGCCACACCATATTGATGCAGTAATTGATGCAAAGGGAGCCCCAACCAAGTATTGAGTGCATTTACTGAACATACATTTCAGTAGGCCAACATTTCTGATTTTAAAAACATTTTTCAACCTGTTGTTATAAAGTATTCTAATTTAATGAGATAATGACTCTTGTGTTTTCATTGGCTGTAAGCCATAATCATCAACATTAACAGAAATAAACACTTGACATAGATCACTCTGTTTGTAATGACTCTATATAATATATGAGTTTCACTTTTTGTATTGAAGAACTGAAATAAATTAACTTTTTGGTGATATTCTAATTTAGTAATTTACTAGTGATAGCAGGAATTAGGCAGGCAGAGTTTGTGGAAACTGTATACAGCAGAATAGGGTCTATTCAATGTTTTGTCTGCAGCTGATACAGACATCCATAGCCCTAGATATCAGGGCTAATTTTTTTTTCTCTTAATCCTGATTATTTATATCTATAACGCCACTGCCTAAAACCGTGGTCATCAGAGGTGATGCGATATAACTGCAGTAATAAATGGCACATTTTTTGGAGCGTGCCAAATGTTACACTCCAGTTAAAGTCTGCCAGTTGTTTGTTGTTCAACCTGTTCACACTTATACACCACACCAATACCACATCTGTAGGGCCACTGCCTAAAACCGTGGTCATCAGAGGTGATCCAATATAACCGCAGTAATAAATGTCATATTTTTTTGGAGCGTGCCAAATATTACACCCCATTTAAAATGGGCAAGGCGCGTGGCAAGGGATGGGGAAGTGGACGTGATATTTATGTTGCAAGAAGAGGCCGAGGCCATGAGCAAGATGAAGCTGTGCCTGCTAAGGGAGCACAACAAACATCCACATCATGTCGAACTACCTTCCTGTCCCAATAACTAGGGGGCCATGGAACAACACTCTTGAAGCCAGAGCAGTGTGAAAAGGTTGTTGGTTAGATAGCAGATAATGCTTCTGATGTGCCCCCTGGGCCGTGGGGTACCCGGTGCCGGGCCGGTAGATGCTGGGGGATGTCACAGTGGCGGTGACCCGGTCCGTGACCCAGGGCGGTCAATAAAAAGGGGTTTATTTACAGGGGATTTATGTACAATGTTCGTGACGCCACCTGTGGTATGCGGCTATGTGGAGCCGCCGCTGCGGAGCAGGTCCTCTGGAGCTGATGTCAGTGCAGCAAAGCTGGTGTGGCTCTCCACAGGTAGAGCTTAGCTCCAGGGAAGTGTAGATGGTATAAGCAAAACCAAAAAGATCTATATTGGAGAGAAAAATTTGAATGCGAGGGAGAGAAGACACCCCTCCCCTTAACACAGGTAGTTATTAGAGTTTACTTATAAGCATTCTCCAAACAGACACAAAAAAGGGGATAAAATAAAAAATATATATTTTATTGAAAAGAAGTTAATATCATAAAAATTACAATCAATATAAATGGTGAAGGACAAAATAAGGACAACAAGGGAAGGGGCGAGAGGATAGCTAGAGAGTAATAGGGTGAGATGGATAATATAACAAAGAGACTAACACCCCATAATGGCATTCAATACATAACAGGTGTAAGTATGCTACCAATGGATGGAAATCCTAACACTGACTATATCTGATAATGGTGGTTACAAATCCTCTAAGGGAACCAGGAGGAGGATGAGGAGAGCATGGACAGTCATCCTCTTAATCAGGCCAGGGCAGTCTGGCACACATGGCTGACTTTATGATCCGATGACCCTCGCATTGTACACATTTTGGCCAACAGTAATTATAGGTTGGTCACACTTCTAGACCCAAGCTACAAGGAGAACTTTCTATCTCTCCTTCCCGTGGCGGAGAAGTCTAATAAAATGTTGCAGTACCAGAAGGCCCTTGTTGAGGAATTATTAAAAAAATTCCCATCTGAAAACGCGGGTGGCAGAGGTCACAGTTCCTTGGATAACCAAGGAATACAGGCGAGGAAGACACAAATACGATGCAGCAGAGGCAGGGGAACGCTGTCAAAACCGTGGGACAGTTTTCTCAGACCCTTCCGGTGCCCAGACCCTGATGCGTGGGGTACTCTGACGAAGGAAACATTTTGGAAGATGCTGAAGGAGTACCTTGCCAACAGTACCAATGTCCTCCGTGATTCCTCTGTGCCTTATGACAAGCTGGACACGGGCAGGAACTGGCTCTCTGCGTCTTGGAGGTTCTGGCCTGCCCTGCCGCTAGTGTTTTGTCAGAGCGGCTATTTAGTGCTGCCGGAGGCATTATAACTGATAGACTGTTGTCCTACTCTTTCTCCTTCTCCTCATCCTCCACCACCATATCAAGAGGGTGACCGTTATGCAACACATAATTTTTTTTTAAGGGTGTTTATGATGCCTGTATAACATTTTTTTAGAGGCCTACTACTAACATTCTGTATGTTATACAGTATGTTTATGTATTTCCACCAGGGGTAAATGTTTTTCAGCACATGCATTTAGTGCATGGGCATTATCAGTATAAGAGACCCACTACTTAATAATGGTAACAATTTTTTTAATGAACCCTCTACTTCTCTTCAAAGGGGTATTGGAGTGCATCCAATTTTTTGACAGCCCTTAAACTTGCTGCATACGCAATAACAGTATAGGAGACCCACTCCTTAATAATGAGGACTTTTTTTTTAAAGAGGACCTCCTCTATGTTTCTTCAAAGGGGTATTGGAATGCATCCTAATTTTTGGCAGCTATTGAACTTGCTGCATATGCAATAAGAGTATAGGAGACCCACTCCTTTATAATGGGAACATATTTTTTTATCCCTGTACCCCTGAAGGTGGTTTGCACGTTAATGACCAGGCCAATTTTTACAATTCTGACCACTCTCTGTATGAGGTAATGACTCTGAAAGGCTTTACCGGATCCCACTGATTCTGAGATGGTTTTTCATGACATATTGTACTTCATGATAGTGGTAAAATTTATTCGATATGATTTGCATTTATTTGTGAAAAAAATTGGAAATTTGACAAAAATGTAGAAAATTTAGCAATTTTCAAAATTTGAATTTTCATGTCCTTAAATCAGAGAGATATGTCACACAAAATAGTTAATAAATAACATTTCCCACATGTCTACTTTACATCACCACAATTTCACTAAAAGGGTTAACTAGTGGGACAGTTTTATAGGTCAGGTCGTTTTGGACATGGCAAATATGTATACTTTTATTGTTTTTTTTTTCATGATAATATTTATTTATGGGTGCAGCATATTTTTTTTTCTTTTTCTTTTAAATATTTTTTCAATTTTTTTTTTCACTTTCTTACACTGTTTTTTACTTTTACACTTTGTCCCACTATAGGACTTTCATTTTTTGCAGACTAATCACTTGTATAGCATAGGGATGCCAGACCATTCCTGGCACATAGTACCTGGTGTCAGCTGTGAGAATCAGCTGGCACCCAGCGGCGATCACATTGTGCGTAATAGTACTTACCTAGTCCAATAGGCCCAGGGCACAGGAATGTACTATCACTGATAATGTCAGTAAGGGGTTAATGAAGCCCTCATCGACGTCTCTTCAAAGGGGTATTGGAGTGCGTCCAAATTTTTGGCAGCCCTTGAACTTGCTGCATATGCAATAACAGTATAGGAGACCCACTTCTTAATAATAGGAACAACAAAGCATAGCCGACTGATGGCCCTCTAACAATAGTAAGGACCGCCTGATGGCCTTGTAAAAATAGGCTTTGTGACTTTCACAGTCCCTTCTTCATAAATGAAAGGATGTGTCTGATCATGTCTCACACACCACATGGCCAGATAAGCTAGTATAATGTTAAAATTTAGTGATGAGCAAGCACTAAAATGCTCGTTGTTCGAGTCTAGCAAATTGGAATGCTCGAGTGCTCGGACCGAGCAACGAGCCCAATGTAAGTCTATACGAAACTCGATCATTTTTCTGGCGGATCCCCCCGGCGGTCTGCAGAGGGCCTAAAAATTGCCCAAATCGATGGGAACAGTGCTCAAATGACATGGGAACAGCATGGGAAAGAATCCTGGAAGCATTTCTGACTCCCAGGTCACTGCTGTCCACAACGATGTCAGAGGTATTACGCCACTTTTAGGGAATCACAATAAAACATACAAAAACGAAACCAAACTGGATTTTCCTGGGAAATATGTTAAGGAACATCCGATCCAGGGTAATGAATTGTATATAAGGCAAAATAAATAACTAAAAACAAAAATGCTCCTCCACACCTTGGGCTATGTTCACACGTAGCGTTTTTATGCTTTTTTGCCCTTTTGCATTGCTTTTAACCAAGACAAATGCATTCATCGGGAAATGTCATTTTAACATTTTACAACCTTATCTGGCCATGTGGTGTGTGACATGGGAACAGCATGAAGAAGACCCCTGGGGCTGGAAGCATCTCTGACTCCGAGGGAACTGCCTAAAACTGTGGTCATCTCATCAGACGTGATCCTATATTACTGCGGTAGTAATACAGACATTTTTGGCAACGGGACAAATCTTTAACTCCATTTAAAATGGGCAAGGTGTGTGTCAAGGGACGGGAAAGTGGACGTTATGGTGATGGTGATTGTGCACGCAGAGGCCGTGGGCAAGATGAAACTGTGCCTGCTGAGGGAGCACAACAAACACCCACGTCATGTTGAACTAACTTCCTGTCCCAAATTCTAGGGGGCCGCTGAACACCACTATTGAAGCCAGAGCACTGTGAAAAGGTTGTTGGTTGGATAGCAGATAAAGCTTCCAGTCAGTTTGCCACCACCAACACCACCACCCTGTGTTCCACATGGTCCAGTCTCAGTAGATGTGAGTCTGGATCACATTATTATTATTACTTTATCACCATTTATTCCATGGTGCTTTACATGTGAAAAAGGGGTATACATCGCAAAAACAATTACAATAATCTTGAACAAAAATGTGACAGCGACTGGTACAGGAGAGGAGAGGACCCTGCCCGCGAGGGCTCAGTCTACAAGGCATGTGTGAGGATACAGTAGGTGAGGATAGAGCTGGTCTTGCAGTGGTATGGTGGAGCGAGGGTTACTGTAGGTTGTACGCATGTCGCAAAAGGTGGGTCTTCAGCTTCCTTTTAAAGGTTTCAACAGTAGGCGAGAGTCAGAAAAGGTGGGGTAGAGAGTTTCAGAGACGGGGGGATGCACGGGAGAAATCTTGTATGCGATTGTGCGAAGAGGAGATAAGAGGGGAGTAGAGAAGGAGATCTTGTGAGGATCGGAGGTTGCGTGCAGGTAAGTACTGGGAGATTAGGTCACAGATGTATGGAGGAGACAGGTTGTAGATAGCTTTGCATACCAAAGTTAGGGTTTTGAACTGGAGTCTCTGGGTAATGTGTAGCCAGTGAAGGGATTGACAGAGAGGAGAGGCCAGGGAATAGAGAGGGGACAGGTGGATTAGTTGGGCAAAAGAGTTTAGGATAGATTGGAGGAATGCGAGAGTGTTAAAAGGGAAGCCACAGAGCAGGAGGTTGCAGTCATCGAGAAGGGAGATGATGAGCGAGTGCACTAGTGTTTCTGTAGATTTGTGGTTGAGGAATGTGCGGATCCAGTAGATTTTTTTTACTTGGAGTCAGCATCTTCCTCACCCTGATCCTCCTTCCTCCCACCATTCCGAGTGCCCTGAGGCAACTGATCCCGCGTTGGAAATCAACACTGCAGATGTTTTGAATGATTTTGAACAGCAGAGAGCAGTTGTTGAGTACCAGCTTCAACAGGTCCGTCGGCATTCAGGTCAGCCTCCACACATAAGAACTTATGAGTGGGCATGGATGTCTGACATTTATGCCCTCCACCAAAACTTTGAGGACTCCAGGAAGATGGTGAGCGGCAATGATGCCATAATTAGCGTCACCATCCCACTTCTCTGTCTACTGAAACGCTCGCTGCTCACAAAGAGGAGGCATTGTAGGCGGAGCAAGGAACTGTACAGGGTGATGCTACCCAGCCTTATCTCAGTGTGGATTGGGTGATTGGGTGATAATGAGGAGGAGGAGGAAGAGAACATAGACAGTAATACTCTCGGCGAGAACAGGGAAGTTCTTGGCTGTTGGCAGTCTGGCACACAAGGCCGACTTGTCTTTTAAAGACTCTGCCGATAACTCCAAAAAGGCCATTTGCACCACCTGCCAAGACAGCATCAACAGGGGTGGCAAAATGACCAGCCTGACCACCACCAGCATGATCAGGCACATGGCAGAAAAGCATCCGACTTTGTGGGCCGAATGCCAGGGTCCAGGAACAGTGTCTGGGTGTGGCACCATTGCTTCTTTCGCTGTTGTGCATGCAAGCCAATCCCCTGTCCATGGTGCATACGAAGATGCCTCCTGCACTGCACCTGTCGTTGCACAATCTCAAGTAGCAGCATCAGGAAGCATGTCCATGTCCTTGTCCCAGCGCAGCATTCAGTTGTCCATACCCCAGTCCTTGGAACGCAAGCGCAAATATGCAGCCAACGCCCCACAGGCCACACTACTAAATTCTCACATTTCACGACTGCTTGCGCTCGAAATGTTGCCTTTTTGGCTCGTGGAGACGGAAGCATTCCGCAACCTGATGGCAGTGGCTATCCCTCGGTACTCGGTCCCCAGCTGCCACTATTTCTCCCGGTGTGCCGTCCCCGCATTACACAAGCACATGTCCCAAAGCATTAGCCATGCCCTCAACAACGCAGTTACCGGGAAAGTCCACCTAACCACGGACACATGGACAAGTGCTTGAGAGTAGGGACGGTACATCTCGCTGACGGCACACTGGGTTAGCATAGTGTTAGCCGGGACCCGGTCGGACCTTGGGACGGAACACGTCCTTCCAACTCCAAGGATTGCGGGCCCTAGGTCAATCAGGGTTGCCCCCACGGTCTACAGCTCCTGCACCTCATCCTCCTCAGCCTCCTCCTCCTCTTCAGCCTCCATCTCCAAAATGACCACATCAGTCACAAGCTGGAAGCACTGCAGCACCGCCTCGGCCAAGCGGCAACAGGCTGTGCTGAATCTAATATGCTTAAGTGACAAACCGCACAATGCTGAAGAGTTGTGGACGGCTCTGAAAGAGCAGGCAGATCTGTGGCTCACACCGCTGAACCTACAGCCAGGCATGGTTGTGTGCGACAATGGCCGGAACCTGGTGGCGGCTCTGAGGTGAGACGAGCTCACACACGTACCATGCCTGGCCCATGTGCTTAACCTTGTGGTTCAGCGGTTTCTCAAAACCTACACGGAGCTTCCGGATCTGCTTGTTAAAGTATGCCTCCTGTGTGCCCATTTTAGAAAGTCAGCTACAGCTTCCGCCGCCCTTGCCGTGTTTCAGCAGCATTTGCAGCTTCCAGCTCACAGACTGGTGTGTGATGTCCCCACGTGTTGGAACTCTACACTGCAGATGTTGGGAAGGATTTGTGAGCAGAAGAGGCCAGTTGTTGAGTACCAGCATCAACAAGTCAGTCGGTATTCAGTTCAGACTCCACACATAAGACCTAAGGAGTGGACATGGATGTCAGACATATGTACCATCCTCCAAAACTTTGAGGAATCCACCAAGATGGTGAGCGGCGATGACACCATAATTAGCATCACCATCCCGCTTCTCTGTCTTCTGAAACACTCTCTGCTCACAATCAAAGAGGATGCATTGCAGGCGGAGCACGATGAGATGGAGCAAGGAACCGTACAGGGTGATTACACACAGCCCAGCCTCATCTCATCCCAATGTGGATTAGGTGACAATGAGGAAGAGGAGGATGAGGAGGAAGGACAGGAGCTAGTTTCATGAGTTATAGACGGTACTACCTGCACAGCTGTCATACCGTCTGTTCAGCATGGATGGCCAGAGGACAGAGAGGAGGAGGAGGAGAGCATGGTCAGTCATCCTCTTGGTGAGGACACGGAAGTCTTGCCTGTTAGTAATCTGGCACGCATGGCTGAGTTTATGTTACGCTGCCTTTCCCATGACCCTTGCGTTCTCAAAATTTTGGGTGACAGTCATTACTGGTTGGTAACACTTCTAGACCCACGCTACAAGGAGAACTTTATATCTCTTATTCCTGAGGCGGACAGGTCTACAAAAATGGGACTGTACCAGAAGGCCCTTGTTGCCGAACTATTAAAAAAATTCCCATCTGAAAATGCTGGCGGCAGAGGGCACACTTCATTGGACAACCAAGGAGTACAGGCGAGAGAGACACAACTTTAATCCAGCAGAGGCAGGGGAACACTGTCAAAGTTCTGGGAGAGTTTTCTCAGCACCTCCCATCGGCCCTGAGGCGCGGGGTACTCTCACAAGGAGTGCAAAGTTTGGGAAGATGCTGAGGGAGTACCTTGCCAACCGTACCAACGTCCTCTGTGATTCCTCTGTGCCTTACAATTATTGGGTATCTAAGCTGGATACGTGGAATGAACTGGCTCTTTATGCCTTGGAGGTCCTGGCCTGCCCTGCCGCCAGCGTTTTATCAGAGCGGGTTTTTAGTGCCGCTGGTGGAATTATAACTGATAACCACATCCACCTGTCAACTGAAAATGCTGACAGGCTGACTCTTATAAAAATAAACAAGGGCTGGATTGGGCCAGACTTCTCAACACCACCGAATGATAGCAGCGTAACATAAACTCAAATCCAGTGTCTTTTCTTAGGAGGTGTATTCCCATGCACCTTTTCACACCCAGACATGGGTATACGCTTCATGATTTTGGCTATTTGCTCTTGTCCTCCTCCTTTCCTCATCCTCCACCACCATATCACCAGGGTGACCGTGGTCCGTGATGCAACACCCAAATAATTTTTTTAAAGGGTGTTTATGATGGCCCTAAAAATTTTTTTTTATACAGTATGTTCATGTATACCCCCCAGGGGCAAATGTTTGTCAGCCCATACACTTAGTGCATGGGCATTACAAGTATAGGAGGCCCGCTTCTTTCTAATGAGAACATTTTTTTATGAGGCCCTCCTCCACATCTCTTCCAAGGGGCATTGGAGTGCCTCCAAATTTTTGGCAACCCTTGCATTCACTGCATAGGCCAACACTATGGGAGACTCTCTCCTTTCTAATGGGAATTTGTCGTTACTGTGGCCTTGCTCTATGTCTCTTTAAATTGTTAGTGGGGTTTTTCCTAAATTTGGTCAGCCGTTGGACTCACTGCATACCCTATAACTGTATAGCAGACCCTCTCCTTTCTAATGGGAACATGTTGTACTTGTTACTTTAGCCCTGCTCTATGTGTCTTTAAATTCTTAGTGGGGTTTTTCCTAAATTTGGTCAGCCGTTGGACTCACTGCATACCCTATAACTGTATAGCAGACTCTCTCCTTTCTAATGGGAACATGTCGTACTCGTTACTGTGGCCCTGCTCTATGTGTCTTTCAGAGTCCCTCCATCATCTATGAAACAGGATGTGTCTGATGATGTGTCACACACCACATTGCCAGATAAGGTTGTAAAACGTTAAAATGACATTTCCCGGTGAATGCATTTGCCTTAAAAAATAGCGTAAAAAACAAACAAACAGTAGGATCGTTCTTTAGTATAAAAACAGAGTCGCCAATGTAAACTCAATGTAATCACATTGTTCAGCTCCTGCACCTCCTCCTCCTAGCTTCTTTCACCGAGCTAAAGAATTTGGCTGTGGTGAAATACAACTCCCACTGAGAAGCTGTTTCAGATTGAAAAACATTGGGCCCAACAGAGGATTTGATTCTGAGGGCTCACCTTTCTCCCCCACTCAAGAGCCACATAGCAGCTGCAAAGTTAGCGCTATCATGAACTCTCCTGATGTAGAAGCCAGGGCACACCAGAGGATTCTCTGGTGGGACCGTCCGACCCTGCCGAGAAGCCGTCCTGGCTAAGAAAAGTGTGTGGGAAGGTTCCCGGACACTCTATGGCTGCTTTTTTACTGAGGTGGAAACCCACGCAAACATGGGGAGAACATACAAAGTCCTTGAAGATGTTGTCCTTGCTGGGATTTGAACCCAGGATCCCAGCGCTGCAAGGCTTCAGTGCTAACCACTGATCCAATGTGCTGCCGTTCGCCCTCTAATAACTAACAGGCTGGAGAAAATTGCACCTACTGCCACTCTATCTTCAGCTTGTTTGTGAGAAACTAATGTATTTGGGCAGGCACTCAGTCTACCAAATAAAATTCCTGAGAAGGAAATTGGGATGGCTTCGCTACTGTTACTGGGGGCAGTGCTAATACCATGGCGTCGTACCATAGTTTGCTGGAAATATTCCAGGCTGGTAGGAGGCAAGCAAATTCCCAAATGGGGTAGGGACAACTGAACGCTGCACTGGGACAAGGACGTGGACTTCCTGGGAGAAATGACACCCAGAGTAGATACGGTTTCCCTCTATGCCAGCCCTTTTACTGAGCTAAAGAATATGGCTGTGGTGAAATACAACTCAGCAAAAAAAGCTGTGGACTGGCTCCATACCATCCCTGGCCACATTCACCTGTCCACGTGTTTGTGGTTAGACGGTCCTTCCCAGTAAGTGCACTGGGGAGGGCACAGGTAATGTTGTGTGACCCGTGCTTGTGGAAGGCGGAGACGATACCGGGAGAAACAGTGGCGGCTGGGGACCGAGTATGGACACCTGGCCGCCGCCAGCATGAGGTTATGAAAAGCTTCCGACTCCACGAGCCTAAAAGGCCACATTTCAAGTGAAAGCAGCTTTAGAGGACTTCCTGGAGAAATAGCAGCTGGGTAGATATGGTTTCCCAAGTCCTTTCACCAAGCTAAAGAATATGGCTGTGGTGAAATACAACTCAGCAAAAAAAGCTGTGGACTGTCTCCGTACCGTCCCTAGACACATTCACCTGTCCACGTGTTTGTGGTTAGGCAGTCCTTCCCAGTAGTTGCACTGGGGAGGGCACGGGTAATGTTGTGGAAGGCGGAGATGACACCGGGACAAATAGTGGCGGCTGGGGACAGAGTATGGATACCTGGTCGCCGCCGCCATAAGATTGTGGACAGCTTCCGCCTCCACAAGCCCAAAAGGCCACATTTCAAGTGCAAGCAGCTGTCAAAAATTTGGTAGTATAGTATTGCAACCTGTGGGTTGGTGGGTGGCTGGCTGCATACTTGCGCTTGCATTCCAAGAAATGGGGTAGGGACAACTGAACGCTGCACTGGGACAAGGACGTGGACGGTGATTGTTGCAAGTCTGCAATGACAGGTGCATGGCGGGAGGCATCTTTGCATGCGCCAAGGATCACTTATGTTGGGCACCCTTTTAGGCAGTGACCTGGGAGTCAG
Organism: Phyllobates terribilis; assembly: GCF_046119375.1. Taxonomy (NCBI): domain Eukaryota; kingdom Metazoa; phylum Chordata; class Amphibia; order Anura; family Dendrobatidae; genus Phyllobates; species Phyllobates terribilis. The sequence goes on along the minus strand of NW_027362772.1, from coordinate 190,986,288 downwards.
AGATGCTTCCAGAGGTCTTCCCATGCTGTTCCCATGTCTTTTCAGCACTGTATGCATGTGTCTGATGATGTGTCACACACCACATGGCGAGGGTTCTAAAATGTTAAAATGACATTTCCTGGTGAATGCATTTGTCTTGGTTGAAAGCAATGCAAAAGTGCAAAAATGCATCAAAAACGCTACGTGTGAACATAGCCCAAGGTGTGGAGGAGTATTTTTGTTTTTGGTTCTTTATTTTGCCTGATATACAAGTCATTACCCTGGAAAGGATGTTCCTTAACATATTTCCCAGGAAAATCCATTTTGGTTTCGTTTTTGTATGTTTTATTGTGAGTCCGAAAAAGTCGCGTAATACTCTGACAACGTTGTTGACAGCAGTGACCTGGGAGTCAGAGATGTTTCCAGGGGTCTTTCCCATGCTGTTCCCATGTCATTTGAGTACTGTTCCCATCGATTTGGGAAATTTTTAGGCCGTCTGCAGACCGTCGGGTGGAGCTGCCTGAAAAATGCTCGAGTTCCCCATAGACTTACATTGGGCTTGTTATTCGGGTCGAGCACCCGTGTATTCCAATGTGCTCGACCCGAGCATTTTAGTGCTCGCTCATCACTAATCTATATCCATCTGAACTAACAGTCCTTCTGAGGACTAATCCAGCTGCATATAATCAGTGCTAGGCAGGCAGTATATGTGGCAGACTGCAGTGCATATAGTGCAAGAGGGTCCATTGAAAGTTCCTGCTGCTGTTCTTACACATATTTATAGACATAGACTGAGATATCAGGGGCCAGGGAAATTTTTTTTTATCTTAATCCTGGTAATTTGCTTAAAAAGCAATCCAGAGTACACCATTTTTCTGCTCCATTTGCTTGTTGGCACTGAGAATACAGCCAGATCCTTTCCATAGTACAGCGATAAAAATCCAGAAATTTGTAGTGAACGTGGAAAATATTGGCCTCCATTTAAATTTTGTTTCAGTGTGTCAGTGAAGTTATTGACAAGAGGTTGCTGTGAAAAATAGTAACCTACAGGCCAGCTATTTAAAACTGTAGTTGTCCGTCACACGTATCACTAAGTGCGCTCCAAATTCAGCCATTTCTGGCCTCCATTTAAATTGTGTTGCAGTGTGTCAGTGAAGTTATTGACACGAGGTCACTGTGAAAAATAGTAACCTATAGACCAGCTATTTAAAACAGTGGTTTTCCGTCACACATATCACATATCACTGCGGTTCAAATCCAGCCGTTTGTAGTGAAGGTGGAAAATATTGTCCTCCGTTTAAAATGGGCAAGGCGCGTGGCAAGGGATGGGGAAGTGGACGTGATGGTGATGGTGCATGCAGAGGATGAGGACTTGGCCGTGGGCAAGCTGAAATTGTGCCACAACAAACACCCACATCTTGTCGCCCGACCTTCCTGTCAATTACTAGGGGACAGCAGAACACCACTATTGAACACAGAGCGGTGTCAAAAGGTTATTGGTTGGATAGCAGATAATGCTTTCAGTCACTTAGCCACCACCACCACCCTGTCTTCCACATGGTTAAGTCTCAGTAGCCGTGAGTCTGGACTGCATATTCCTCACCCTGATCCTCTTTCCTCCCACCAGATTCAGGCCTCTCGACTGGTCCACTTGAAGCAAGGCAAGAGGAGATCGGATGTAGTGATGCCCAAATATATGAGAAGCCACGGTCACACGAAGACGACGGTGGGAAACTGTCACAAAAGGTGGATGATGATGAGACACAATTGCCAGAAAGTCAGGAGGAGGACCAGGGTGCGAAAGTGGAAAATGAGGTGGTGGACGATGACGTCACTGACCCAACCTGGCACGGTGACATGCAGAGCGAGGACAGCAGCACACCGGGGAAGGGAGGCGTAGCACCACATCAGGCAAGAACAGTGTGGTGGCCGCAGACAGAAGGCTCACCACCGTTCCCTGTAACGTCAACACGTAGGAAATTGCCAGTACAACTGTTAGGTATTCCCGAATCTGGTTGTTTTTTAAAGACTCTGCCGATAACCTCAAAAAGGCCATTTGCACCACTTGCCAGGCCACCATCAGAAGGGGTAGCAAAACTAGCAGACTGACCACCACCAGCATGATCAGGCACATGGCAGAAAAGCACCCAACTAAGTGGGCCGAATCCCAGGGTCCAGCAACAGTGTCTGCGGGTGACACCACTGCTTGTTCCGCTGTTGTGCGTGTACGCCATTCCCCTGTCCATGGCACATGCCAAGATACCTCCTGCCCTGCACCTGTCAAGTAGAACCGTCAGCAAGCATGTCCACATCCTAGTCCCAGTGCAGCGTTCAGTTGTCCTTACCCCAGTCCTTGGAACGCAAGCGCTAATACGCAGTTAACGACCCACAGGCCACACTACAAAATTCACACATTTCGCGAATACTTGGGCCAGAAATAAGAGGAAACCAATATGGTTGAACAAGAACGTAAAAGGGGCGTTAAATAGCAAAAAAGAGGCATTCAAGAGATTAAAACAGGAAAACAGTAAGGAGGCACTAATGTGTTACAAGGAAAAAACGAGAACCTGTAAAAAACAAATAAAAATAGCGAAGGAGGAAACAGAGAGACGTATTGCTAGGGAAAGTAGATCAAATCCCAAACTGTTCTTTACGTATATAAATAGTAAAAGGATTAAATCGGTTAATATTGGACCGATAAAAAGTGAGGAAGGCAAAATCATAGAGAAAGATGAGGATAAAGCTAATCTATTAAATAATTTTTTTTCGACAACTTTCACAAAGGAAATCGAACTAACAGGAGAAATGAGAAGTGACAAACTTAATCCTCCACTAAGTATGACAAATCTAACCCAAGCTGGGGTACAGAAACGCCTCAGTAACATTAAAATAAACAAATCACCAGGACCTGATGGCATACACCCACGGGTACTAAGGGAACTAAGTAATGTGATAGACAGACCGTTATATCGTATATTTAAGGACTCTGTTGAGACTGGGTCTGTGCCACTTGATTGGCGACAGGCGAATGTAGTGCCAATATTCAAAAAGGGAGCGAAAAGTGACGCCGGAAACTATCGGCCGGTGAGTCTGACGTCCGTTGTGGGCAAAATTTTTGAAAGCTTCATTAAAGAGGCAATTACGGAGCATCTTGATGCCAATAATCTTTTAATCCCGAACCAACATGGATTCATGAGGAATCGCTCCTGCCAAACAAACCTGATTGACTTCTATGAGGAGGTTAGCTCTCGAGTAGATCAGGGGGAACCAGTGGATGTCGTGTATCTCGACTTCTCAAAAGCGTTCGATAGCGTGCCACATAATAGGTTGGTATACAAAATGAGAATGATGGGGCTGGGGGAAAATGTCTGCAAGTGGATAGCTAACTGGCTAAAGGATAGAAGGCAGAGGGTGGTTATAAATGGAATATACTCAGATTGGGTAAGCGTCACTAGTGGGGTACCACAGGGGTCTGTACTAGGCCCAATGTTATTTAATATCTTTATTAACGACATAGTCAACGGGATAAATAGTAAAATATCAATATTTGCAGATGACACAAAGTTATGTAAAACAATTAATACAAAAGAGGACAGTGCAGACCTACAGAGGGATTTGGATAAGCTGGGTAGGTGGAGCATTAAATGGCAAATGAGGTTTAACGAGGAGAAATGTAAGGTCATACATATGGGAAGGAAAAATGGAAGTCACCAGTACTCACTGAATGGGAAATCATTGGGGAATTCAGAGATGGAGAAGGACTTGGGCATCTTGATTGATAGCAAACTAAATTGGAGTGCCCAAAGTCAGGCCGCTGCTGTAAGGGCAAACAGGGTAATGGGATGTATCAGAAGAGGTATAGCTGCAAAGGATGAGAACATTGTTCTTCCACTGTACAAAGCACTGGTCAGACCACACTTGGAATACTGTGCTCAGTTATGGGCCCCAATATATAGAAAGGATATAAATGAGCTTGAAAAGGTACAAAGGAGGGCAACAAAATTAATAAAGGGAATGGAGGGACTGCAATACCCAGAGAGGTTGGCAAAACTAGGACTATTCAGCCTGGAAAAGAGAAGGTTGAGGGGGGACATAATAAATGTGTACAAATATGTTAGGGGACAGTATAGAGATCTTGCCCGGGATTTGTTCAAAAGGAGGGATATTACGGTAACAAGAGGGCACTCACTAAGACTGAAAGAGAAAAGGTTTCAGCACCAGCATAGGAAGGGGTTCTTTACGGTAAGAGCAGTGAGAATATGGAATTCACTGAGTGAGGAGACGGTAATGTCGGATTCACTACACCAGTTCAAGCGGGGACTGGATGCATTTCTAGATACCAGGCAGATTTCAGCATATACTTAAAAATAAAATAAAATAGTAGGTTGATACAGGGATTTATTCTGACTGCTGGTTTCAGAGTCGGGAGGGAATTTTTCCTCAGGTGAAGATTGGCCAAATCATTTGGGGTTTTTGCCCTCCTCTGGATCAACTTTAGCAATTACAGAACTAACAGGTCGAACTTGATGGACGCAAGTCTTTATTCGGCTTTACAAACTATGTTACTATGTTACTATGAAATGTTGCCTTTTAGGCTCGTGGAGACGGAAGCTTTCCGCAACCTGATGGCGGAGGCCATCCCTTGGTACTCGGTCCCCAGCCGCCACTATTTCTTCCAGTGTGCAGTCCTCGCGTTACACAAGCACGTTTCCCATAACATTAGCTGTGCCCTCAACAATGCAGTTACTGGGAAAGTCCACCTAATCACGGACACGTGGACAAGTGTTTGTGTGCAGGGACGGTAAATCTTGCTGATGGCACACTGGGTTAACATAGTGGAAGCTGGGACTCAGTCGGACCTTGGGACAGAACATGTCCTCCCGACGCCGAGGATCGCGGACTCTGGGTCAATCAGGGTTGCCCCCACATTCTACACCTCCTACACCTCCTCCTCCTCAGCCTCCATCTTGGAAATGACCACATCAGTCACAAGCTGGAAACACTGCAGCACTGCCTCAGCCAAATGGCAACAGGCTGTTCTGAAGCTAATATGCTTACGTGACAAACCGCACAATGCTAAAGAGTTGTGGACAGCTCTGAAAGAGCAGGCAGATCTGTGGCTAATACCGCTGAACCTAAAGCCAGGCATGGTCATGGGTGACAATGGCCGGAACCTGGTGGTGGCTATGAGGTGAGGCAAGCTCACACACGTACCATGCCTGGTCCATGTGCTTAACCTCGTGCTTCAGCGGTTTCTCAAAACCTACCCGGATCTGCTGGATCTGCTTGTCAAAGTACGCCTCCTGTGTGCCCATTTTAAAAAGTCAGCTACAGCTTCCGCCGCCCTTGCCGTGCTTCAGCAGCATTTGCAGCTTCTGGCTCACCGACTGGTGTGTGATGTTCCCACACGTTGGAACTCTACATTGCAACTGTTGAGAATGATTTGTGAGCAGAAGAGTGCAGTTGTTGACTACCAGCATCAATAAGGCCTTCGGTATTCAGTTCAGACTCCACACATAAGACCTCAGGAGTGGACATGAATGTCAGACATCTGTACCATTCTCCAAAAAGTTTGAGGACTCCACAAAGATGGTGAGCAGCGATGACGCAATAATTAGCGTCACCATCCCGCTTCTCTGTCTTCTGAAACGCTCTCTCCTCTCAATTAAAGAGGATGCATTGCAGGCAGAGCACGATGAGATGGAGCAAGGAACCATACAGGGTGATTACACACAGCCCAGCCTCATCTCAACCCAACGTGGATTGGGTGACAATGAGGAAGAGGAGGAGGAGGAAAAACAGGAGCTAATTTCCTGCGCTACAGACAGTACTACCTGCACAACTGTCATACCGTCTGTTCAGCGTGGATGGCCTGAGGATAGGGAGGAGAAGGAAGAGGAGGAGGATGAGGAGGAGATCATGGTCAGTCGTCCTCTTTGTGAGAACACGGAAGTCTTGCCTCTTTGCAGTCTGGCAGACATGGCTGAGTTTATGTTACAATACAAATGCACAGGCAACCAGCACTGCAGCGACTCAGTCCTTGTGCAGAGACTCCAAAAGATCGACCTCATCAGCTGGAGCAATCAGTCTTACCATTGGGTGCAACTCCCTCCAGAAACAAAGTAAGCCACAATTCATACATGAAGAAAGCGAGGTGGCACACCAATGTAATAAAATCTTCTTTTATTCCATTTCCATTAAAAATGCAGGGAAGCGGCGCCATTTACGGACGACGGCCGTTTCGCGTGTCTATCACGCTTCTATGGGTCCAGGCATTGTTTCGCGTGTCTATCACGCTTCTACGGGTCAAGGCATATGGTCCTGGGGGTGGGCAGGAGTTAAAATACTCCCACCCCACCCCCTGGACCAAACAGCCATACAAAATGTTACAACGAGAAATACAAAATTAAAAACAATTGTTTTGAAAAAAATATACAAAATATTCATGCAACCATCATAAAAATACTGCCATGTCTAGCTTGTCATTTAAGCCGATGGGTCCCTGGGCATTAGTTCAGAGGATCCATTTCGCCTCCCTCTGTAACAGGATCCTATTGTGGTTTCCTCCCTTGCATGGCAATTCCACTTTTTCCAATCCTATGAAGTGCATGACTTCAGGATTAGCCCTGTGCTCAGTGCGAATATGCTCTATTAACCTTTTAGAGCCCTTCCCTGAAAGGATTGAATTGAAATGCTCTCTGAACCGTGTGAACAGGGGTCTAATTGTTTTGCCTATATTGAACCTTCTAAACGGGCAAAAAAATTGCATAAACCGTGAATTTGGTTCTACAGTGGTGGCCAAAAGTATTGGCACCCCTGCAATTCTGTCAGATAATACTCAGTTTCTTCCTGAAAATGATTGCAATCACAAATTCTTTGTATTATTATCTTCATTTAATTTGCTTGCAAGGAAAAAACACAAAAGAGAATGAAGCAAAAATCAAATCATTGATCATTTCACACAAAACTCCAAAAATGGGCCAGACAAAAGTATTGGTGTGGCACCCCAGGGGTCTGGTTTCCACAGTAACAGCAATGCTATGTCTGAGAGCAGGTGGGAGGTCTCTTGGTCAGGGATCCTATGCATGCCACACCTCCTGCCCAGTCCTGGGAGGGGAAGAACTTCCCCTATATAAACCTGGGGCTGAGGCAGGGTCAGTAAGTAGAGAAGAAGTAGAGACAGAGAAGCAAATATAGGAACAGAACATCAGGAGCTCTGTGGAGCAGTGTTACAAGGAGTCAGGGGCTGGCAGCTGCAGAGCTCGCCCTGACTGAGAAGATTTCTTACCGGACCCGGAGTCCGAGGCTGTGGGGACTAACTCCTACCCCGCAGCAGAATCCGTCAGGCAGGGGATTGCAGGTCCTCTGGCCCAGAAACCCGAAGGCACGGTCACACGCGTGGGACCAGCACCGCCGTCGTGGGGCGGAAGCTACGAGAAGGCCCCGAGTCACCGGCCAAACGGGTGAGCACCACACGGTACACTCAGGGACGTGGGCTACTTATACCCGCCTCTAGCAAGGTAGCCAGAAGAGTACAGTCAGTTTGGGAGGCCTACAACTCCGCCTGGCCAGGGGAGATCCCATCTGCTCAAGGACTGACCAGGCCCCAATCGCTAGCCAGTACTCCGGGAGGGTCTATCTTTGTTACCAGTAAAGACCCTGAACTACACCGTACCGTCTCCGAGTGGTTCCTGTTACCCTCATCATCCACGTCGGCTGCCCTGAGGCCATACCCCTCCCGTTGGGGGTTATACTACCACGCTGCACAATCCTACCACCGGCCTCAGCGGTCTGCCCTGCAGCAGCAGCTCTAAAGCTGCATTCAACGGGTGGCGTAGTCATCTAACATCACCGCTAAATCAGCGCCACTTAGTCTGACTCCCTGGGCACGGACCGGGTCACCGCCACGAGACTACAACCCTCAACAGATCCGGCTCCGGGTAAGCTCCCGCGTGCGCAACGCAGCGCGACACAGGCCCAGGGGCGCGTCAACTTTTGGCGTAGTCGGCAGGATTTCGTGCCCGCAACCACCGGGTACTGCGTGCCTGAAAAAGAGACTTTTAAACTTACCTGTGGTGAAGATTCCCGCCATCCGGCGCCATCTTCAGCCTCCTTCCCGCCATCCGTGAAGTTTCCCGCCATCCGGCGCCATCTTCTGCCTTCTTCCCGCCATCCGTGGAGTTTTCCCGCCGTTGGACGCCATCTTGAAGACGCCGCGCGGGAAGAAGAGGGGCGTGGACTCCGAAAGCGCGCGAGAACTGAAGCCCCGCCTCACGTCCGGACGTTGCGTAAGGTCCTGGAAAGAGCCCAGCAGACGCCGACGTCACAGGAGCGCGACGGAAGGTCCTCAACCCTGACGATCCACTGCGGAGCCGCGGCCTACGGAAGAGGATCATCGCAAGGTAGGCCACGGTCCACTAGGGGGGAGAAGGATGTCGGATACGGAGGAGAGCTTCACCGCTCCAACCCCCGCCAGCGCCACCGCTGTTGCGGTCATGCCTTTCACCATGCCCTATATCCCGGGGGCAGCCTGGCTACCCCAGTACTCAGGGGAGTCACATACCCTGCAGGACTTTAGAGAAAAGCTGGATAGCCTCTTCCAGGTGTACCCCCTCACAGAAGAGCAAAAAGTGAGCATCCTGGTGGCCCAATTAACCGGGGCAGCCCGAAGGGAGGTAAAGTCCTGGCCACCTGGGGGGAGGACTGTCGCAGGGATACTAACCCGGCTGAGGGACACCTTTGATACCCGCACCTCAGCTGAGATCAAGCTTAGATTCTACAGGTGCAAACAGCGGGCACATGAGAGTATAAGGGACTATGCCCTGAACCTACAAGAGGCCCTGAGAGCCGTTAAGCAGACCGACCCTGACGGCGTGGGAGACGAGGACAGGCTGTTGACTGAACAATTTATAGAGGGTTTATATTGCAATGCCCACCGAACCCAGTTGCGGGCAATGGCCTTACAGGACCCTCATCTGGGATTTGCACAGTTCAAGGACAGAGCCATCCGGGTGCTCCGAGAACCGGCACCGGGTGGCGATGTGACCCACAGCCGCCCAGCTATCACTTACCACCAGGAGGCGGCGCCCTTGTCGGCAGGGCCTGTGGGGGCTGATGCGCAGGCTTTGAACAATGACCCGGCTCCAGACCTGCACCATCAGGTCCAAGAGCTAGCTAAAAGCGTTGCTGCGCTAACCCGAACTGTGCAGTCTTTACAGGTTTCCACTCCAGGGAAGATCCAGCTGGCATCCGGACCGGAGGACATCCCGTGGCGTCGACCAAGGAGGACCCCACCGGCCAGAGGAAGACCCAGTGACCGATACAACGAGGACGGACGACCCATCTGCCGCCGCTGCAATCAACCCGGACATATGGCAAGGTACTGTCCTTTAAACTGGCACAACCTGGGGGTAGAGGGCCAACCCCCAGGAAAAAGATCATCAGGCCCATCGAACTGGCGCGACAAATATGTGGGAGGACGTCCAGTCTTGCCTGTGGTACTGGATGGCATTCCTATGAGTGCCCTACTGGACACCGGGTCACAGGTCACCACCATCCCGTACGTGCTCTTCAAGCAGTACTGGAATGACTCGGATATTACCCGCTACCCTGACGACGACTTGAGTATCATCGCCAGCAATGGTCAGCCCGTGCCACAGATCGGATTTAAAGAGGTGACCATTAAAATTGGTAGAGTTGAACTGGCAGCACAGGGACTGATCATTGTAGACATTGACAAACACGAGAGTCACCCAAAGATAACTCTAGGAACTAATGTCATTGAAAATTGTCTTGCAGAGGTGATTTTCCTTTTACAGCAGGTTGCCAAGAACGCCAGCTCCGGCGAGCAGCGAGTGCTCCAAAAAGAGATCCGGGCACTGATGCGACGGCAACAGGTGGATCTCTCCGGCGGTGAGATTGGTAGCGTAAGAATGTGTGACCCTTTCCCTATTGCCATGCCCCCAAAAAGTGAAATGATGATTTGGTGCCGGGCAGCTATTGGTCCGAGAGGTAGAGATTACCAGGCAATGGTAGAACCAGTTTACTCAGACAGTAGGCCCACCATTTTGACAGCACGGGGGGTGGTTAATGTACGCCATGGGAGGGTGCCCGTTCGCCTAATAAATATCGGGAAGAGGGAAGTATACCTACCCCGGTATGCCACGCTAGCCAAATTATATACCATCAACCAAAACTCTATACAGTCTGTGGAACCCTTGCCTCCATCTCACCCGGAGGAAGGTAACGGCTCTAAGAAAGTAATGGAGGATTGGTGTCAGCAACTACACTTGGGAACTGACTCCACTCCCTCCCACCAGAAACAGGGAGTCTACCGGGTGGTTCAAGAGTATGAGAGAGTGTTTAGTAAACACCCGTTAGACTTCGGGCGAGTCAAGGGGGTAGAACACCACATCCCCACGGGAGATCATCCTCCCATAAAAGAGAGGTATCGACCCGTACCCCCTGCACATTACCAACACGCCAAGGGGATGCTTAGAGACATGAAGGAGGCTGGGGTAATCCGGGATAGCTGTAGCCCCTGGGCAGCCCCACTAGTTTTAGTCAAAAAGAAAGACAACACTATGAGGATGTGTGTAGATTACCGGAAAATCAACCGTATCACACACAAGGATGCGTACCCTTTACCAAGGATAGAGGAGTCTTTGGCTGCTTTAAGATCTGCTAACTTCTTCTCTACCTTGGATCTCACTAGCGGGTACTGGCAGGTTCCTGTAGCAGAGGCGGACCGGGAGAAGACCGCATTCACCACCCCGATGGGACTTAGCGAGTTTACCTGCATGCCGTTTGGACTTTGTAACGCACCAGGAACCTTCCAACGGTTAATGGAGTGCTGTCTGGGACACAAAAACTTCGAGACGGTCCTATTGTACCTGGACGATGTCATCGTATATTCCAAGACTTATGAGGACCACCTGAAACATCTGGCGGAAGTGTTCGAAGCCCTGGCAAGTTACGGCCTGAAGGTGAAACCCTCTAAGTGTCATCTCCTGAAGCCAAAGGTGCAGTACCTGGGACATGTGGTGAGCGCTGACGGAGTGGCTCCCGACCCTGATAAGATCACCGCAATTAAGGAATGGCCAAGTCCCTCCAGTGTAAAGGAAGTGCGGCAGTTCCTCGGGTTGGTAGGCTACTACCGCAGATTCATCCCCGGTTTCACCAAAAAGGCAGCTCCTATGCAGGACCTCCTGATAGGCCAGTCCCGGAAGGCCAAGAGCCAGAAGCCGCCCTTCAGGTGGGAGGAATTAGAAGAAGAGTCCTTCCGCCAGCTGAAGATGGCCCTCACGGGGGATGAAATCCTGGCGTACCCGGATTACAGCCAGCCCTTTATCCTCTACACCTACGCAAGTAACATCGGGCTAGGAGCCGTGCTGTCCCAGATCCAGCAGGGGAAAGAACGAGTAATCGCTTACGCCAGCCGAAAACTGCGACCCACCGAGAGAAACCCTGAGAATTACAGCTCATTTAAGCTAGAGTTCCTGGCAGTGGTGTGGGAAGTCACCGAACGCTTTAAGCACTACCTCGCTTCTTCCCGGTTCATCGTGTACACGGATAACAACCCGTTGAAACACCTGGACACAGCAAGACTCGGTGCCCTAGAGCAGAGATGGATGGCCCGTCTGTCCAACTACGAGTTCACAATCAAATACCGGGCAGGATGTTCCAATACCAACGCGGACGCCCTGTCCAGGATGCCAAATCTACCGGACGAAGGAGAAGATCCAGAGGGACTGGAAGAAGTCGAACTCCCCGCGTTCCACCGTCATGGGGCTACCCAGTGTTCCCACCGGGTAAGGAGTAAGCAAGCCGCTACGTTTAACCCCTTGCCTCACTTCAACTGGGCGGAAACGCAAGACAGTGACCCTGCCGTCCGGCTGGTAAAGGAGATGCTGACTCGGCCAGAGGCTCGCCTTGACCCAGACGCTCCGGAGGAAGCCAAGCAACTGTGGGCTGAGAAGAGTCGACTGTTCCTTTATAAGGGGAAGTTGTGCCGCCGAATGGTTAACTCCCGGACGCATGAACTAATCTGGCAAGTAGTGGTGCCACGAAGAGACGCAGCCATGGTGATGGAGGCATACCACGACGGGGCTGGACACTTCGGATGGAAGAAGCTGGAGTTCCTGCTGCGCGGGTGGTTCCACTGGGTAGGCATGAGGGGAACCATCGAGAGGTGGTGCAGAGACTGTGGCCCGTGCAACCTAAGAAGGAAGGACCGTGCCAGTCAGAAGACTCCCCTGCAGTCCATCGTCACCCGGCAGCCGTTGGAACTGGTAGCCTTGGATCATGTAAAACTGACCCCAAGCAGAAGTGGCTACGTCTACGCGCTAACCATCGTGGATCATTACTCCCGGTTCTTGGTTGTCGTCCCCGTCAAGGACTTAACGGCTCAAACAGCAGCTAGAGCCTTCCAGCAGCACTTCTGCCGTCCACACGGGTACCCGGACCAAGTGCTGATGGACCAGGGACCTGCCTTTGAAGCGGAGGTCTTCCAGGAATTCTGCAATCTGTATGGCTGCCGGAAGATAAGGACGACACCCTATCATCCGCAAACTAATGGACTTTGTGAGAAAATGAACCAGGTGGTAATGGATCTTCTGAAAACGTTGCCCCTGGAAGAACGCAGTCTGTGGCCTGAGAAGCTGCCCGATCTGGTGGACCTATACAACCACATCCCGGTAGGTTCCACCAACTGTATCCCGGCTTACCTAATGAGGGCGAGACCTGGTAAGTTACCTGTTGACCTGGAAATGGGAGTCCTGACACCCAAGGACCCTTCACCAGAAGCAGACTGGGACACAGAGAGGCAGCAGCAGTACCGGAAAGTACAGGAGAGTGTGGAGCGAAGTCTCTGTCAAGCTAGGGAAAGACAAGAGAAAACCTACAACCAGTATGCTCCCGCTGTTCCCCTGGTACCCGGAGAGCGGGTCTTGAAGAGGAAAAGACGGCTCCACAAGTTGGACGACCAGTGGGAGAAGGACCCGTACACCGTACTGCCCTCAAGCCACGAGAACCCGAAGGTCTGTACCATCAGTAAAGACGGAGGGGAGACCATAGCCATTGTATCCCGGGATCACCTGAAAAAGTGTCCTGAACAGCTACGGAACCCTGAAGAGGAACAAGAAGACCATCGACCCGTAGAGGAAAGGGAAGATATGGTTAGTACTGTGCTCGGAGACTTCCCTCGGTCTTGGACTCAAGTCAATGGTGCAGTTGTGGTACCCGTACTCACCTTCCTCCAACCAACATCTCAAGCACCTACGGAGCAACAGGTAGAGCTGGAAGAACAGCCGGTCCGGGAGGCAGAAGACCCCGAACCAGCAGACCAGGAGGATCAACCCTCTGCTTGCAGTGAGCCTGCCATATCCCTAGTGAGCCAAAGGACCCGTGGACAGCTGCCCAGTTTACCCTTGACAGCTCCTACACCCTGTAGTTCAGGGCCAGACAGTCAGCTCCGTAGGTCCACTAGGGCCACTAGAGGCCAGTTACCCGCACGTTGGAGGATTTGAAGTGTATAAATTGTTTTATTTGTGGTTACCTGTTTTTCTTGTTGCTTGTGTATAATTATGTGTTTCTAGTTATTTTTAGGAGTCCTTGGTGGATTTACCGGGAATCCTTTGTACATAGTTGGAGCGTAACCCAGGACGGCCTAAAGACTGTTAAAGACTCGGGGCAGGACAGACCCCTACCTGGTTACGTCTCCCTGTTTTGGTGAAATGGACACCTTGCTTTCTTCAAAGACTGCACCCAGTTACGGACATGCCGTGACCACCTTTATGTGTTTCTTTATTGTTATTGTTATATCTTGTTATGTTTTTCTAAAATATGTTTAGTCCCGGAGTACTAAATTTCACTAGGGGGGAATGTGGCACCCCAGGGGTCTGGTTTCCACAGTAACAGCAATGTTATGTCTGAGAGCAGGTGGGAGGTCTCTTGGTCAGGGATCCTATGCATGCCACACCTCCTGCCCAGTCCTGGGAGGGGAAGAACTTCCCCTATATAAACCTGGGGCTGAGGCAGGGTTAGTAAGTAGAGAAGAAGTAGAGACAGAGAAGCAAATATAGGAACAGAACATCAGGAGCTCTGTGGAGCAGTGTTACAAGGAGTCAGGGGCTGGCAGCTGCAGAGCTCGCCCTGACTGAGAAGATTTCTTACCGGACCCGGAGTCCGAGGCTGTGGGGACTAACTCCTACCCCGCAGCAGAATCCGTCAGGCAGGGGATTGCAGGTCCTCTGGCCCAGAAACCCGAAGGCACGGTCACACGCGTGGGACCAGCACCGCCGTCGTGGGGCGGAAGCTACGAGAAGGCCCCGAGTCACCGGCCAAACGGGTGAGCACCACACGGTACACTCAGGGACGTGGGCTACTTATACCCGCCTCTAGCAAGGTAGCCAGAAGAGTACAGTCAGTTTGGGAGGCCTACAACTCCGCCTGGCCAGGGGAGATCCCATCTGCTCAAGGACTGACCAGGCCCCAATCGCTAGCCAGTACTCCGGGAGGGTCTATCTTTGTTACCAGTAAAGACCCTGAACTACACCGTACCGTCTCCGAGTGGTTCCTGTTACCCTCATCATCCACGTCGGCTGCCCTGAGGCCATACCCCTCCCGTTGGGGGTTATACTACCACGCTGCACAATCCTACCACCGGCCTCAGCGGTCTGCCCTGCAGCAGCAGCTCTAAAGCTGCATTCAACGGGTGGCGTAGTCATCTAACATCACCGCTAAATCAGCGCCACTTAGTCTGACTCCCTGGGCACGGACCGGGTCACCGCCACGAGACTACAACCCTCAACAGATCCGGCTCCGGGTAAGCTCCCGCGTGCGCAACGCAGCGCGACACAGGCCCAGGGGCGCGTCATTGGCACCCTCAGCCTAATACTTGGCTGCACAACCTTTAGCCAAAATAACTGCGAACAACCGCTTCCGGTAACCATCAATGAGTTTCTTACAATGCTCTGCTGGAATTGTAGACTATTCTTCTTTGGCAAACTGCTCCAGGTCCCTTATATTTCAAGGGTGCCTTCTCCAAACTGCCATTTTGAGATCTTTCCACAGGTGTTCCATGGGATTCAGGTCTGGACTCATTGCTGGCCACCTTAGAAGTCTCCAGTGCTTTCTATCAAACCATTTTATAGTGCTTTTGGAAGTGTGTTTTGGGTCATTGTCCTGCTGGAAGACCCATGACCTCTGAGGGAGACCCAGCTTTCTCACACTGGGCCCTACATTATGCTGCAAAATTTGTTGGTAGTCTTCAGACTTCATAATGCCATGCACACGGTCAAGCAGTCCAGTGCCAGAGGCAGCAAAGCAACCCCAAAACATCAGGGAACCTCCGCCATATTTGACTGTAGGGACCGTGTTCTTTTCTTTGAATGCCTCTTTTTTTTCCTGTACACTCTATGTTGATGCTTTTTGCCAAAAAGCTCTACTTTTGTCTCATCTGACCAGAGAACATTCTTCCAAAACGTTTTAGGCTTTCTCAGGTAAGTTTTGGCAAACTCCAGCCTGACTTTTTTATGTCTCTGGGTAAGAAGTGGGGTCTTCCTGGGTATCCTACCATACAGTCCCTTTTCATTCAGACGCCGACGGATAGTACGGGTTGACACTGTTGTACCCTCGGACTGCAGGGCAGCTTGAACTTGTTTGGATGTTAGTCGAGGTTCTTTATCCACCATCCGCACAATCTTGCGTTGAAATCTCTCGTCAATTTTTCTTTTTCGTCCACATCTAGGGAGGTTAGCCACAGTACCTTGGGCTTTAAACTTCTTGATGACACTGCGCACGGAAGACACAGGAACATTCAGGTCTTTGGAGATGGACTTGTAGCCTTGAGATTGCGCATACTTCCTCACAATTTGGTTTCTCAAGTCTTCAGACAGTTCTTTGGTCTTCTTTCTTTTCTCCATGCTCAATGTGGTACACACAAGGACACAGTACAGAGGTTGAGTCAACTTTAATCCATGTTAACTGGCTGCAAGTGTGATTTAGTTATTGCCAACACCTGTTAGGTGCCACAGGTAAGTTACAGGTGCTGTTAATTACACGAATTAGAGAAGCATCACATGATTTTTCAAACAGTGCCAATACTTTTGTCCACCCCCTTTTTTAGGTTTGGTGTGGAATTGTATCCAATTTGGCTTTAGGACAATTCTTTTTGTGTTTTTTCATTGAAGACAAATTAAATGAAGATAGTAATACCAAAGAATTAGTGATTGCAATCATTTTCAGAAACTGAGTATTATCTGACAGAATTGCAGGGGTGCCAATACTTTTGGCCACCACTGTACATGTAATCATATCCCTGATCACATGGTGTACTCCTCCACGTTCTATTTTCTGGGCATTCTCATGAAAACTGCAAAAATTACACATACCACATTTGTGATTGCCCGTGATTACTGATTTATTTAACCAATTCCTCGCCGAGTTACCCTCTATGCGATTCTTTACAAGCTTGTCTTTCAAATTTGGTCCCCAGCGGTAAGTAATGAATGGGTTTCCCACTCCCACCTGGAAATCCCTGTCTGCAGTGACAAGATGCCAGTTTTTCAGAATTGCTGATCTAATTCTTTTATCCATAGGACCAAACTTGAAATTGAAAATTAATCTCTTTAACTTATCTGTACTGTCCTCGTTTTTTTTAGGATTTAATAATGAGGTCTGAGGAAATTAGCATACCCTTTGATAGGCATTATCTATGATATCGTCTGGATATCCTCTTTGTTTGAACTTCGTTTTCAGATTTCTTGCTTCTTTTACAAAGGAGGAAGTATTGTTATTAATTTTTCTCAAGCGTAAAAATTGACTGTAGGGTAGAGATTGCTTCGTGTGTAAAGGATGTGTAAAGTTCCTCCAAATTTTTGGCAGCCGTTACTTCAGTGCATAGGCAAACAGTATGGGAAACCCACTTCTTACTAATGGGAACATTTTTTGCAGGAGGCCCTCTGACCTCCACGTGTGTTGCAAGGGGCATTGGAGTTCCTTCAAATTTTTGGCAGACGTTGCTTCACTGCATAGGCAAACAGTATGGGAGACCGCTCCTTTCTAATGGGAATATGTCGCTACTGTGGCCCTGCTCTATGTGTCTTTAAATTGTTAGTGGGGTTTTTCCCAAATTTTGGCAACCCTTGCAGTCACAGCATGGGCATTACCACTATAGTAACATAGTTTTTAAGGTTGAAGGAAGACTAAGTCCATCTAGTTCAATCCATAGCCTAACATATTGATCCAGAGGCAGACAAAAAAAAAACCATGTGGCAAACACTAAGTTCCACATTGGGGAAAAAAATTCCTTCCTGACTCCACATACGGCAATCTGACTAGTTCCCTGGATCAACGCCCTATCAAGGAATCTAGTATATATAACCTGTAATATTATATTTTTCAAGAAAGGCATCCAGGCCTTCTTAAATTTTAGTAGTGAATCACTCATTACAACATCATGCGGCAGAGAGTTCCATAGTCTCACTGCTCTTACAGTAAAGGATCCGCGTCTGTGATTATGATTAAACGTGAGCTTGTCGTCACCAATACACCCAGGTCTTTTTCAGTGACAGTTTTGCCCAGTGTTTTACAATTAAGCATATAATTATACATTTTATTTCCTCTGCCCAAGTGCATTACTTTACATTTATCCCCATTAAAGCTCATTTGCAATTTATCAGCCCAAGCTTCTAGTTTACATAGATCCTCCTGTAATATAAAATTGTCCTCCTCTGTATTGATTACCCTGCATAGTTTAGTGTCATCTGCAAATATTGAAATACTACTCTGTATACCCCCTACAAGGTCATTAATAAATATGTTAAAAAGAAGCGGGCCCAATACTGACCCCTGTGGTACCCCACTGTTAACTGTGACCCAGTCTGAGTGTGTTAATAACCACCCTTTGTTTCCTATCACTGAGCCAGTTCTTAACCCACTTACATATATTTTCCCCTATCCCCATTGTTCTCATTTTATGTATGAACCTTTTGTGTGGAACCGTATCAAAAGCTTTTGAAAAGTCCATGTACACAACATCCACTGCATTTCCTTGGTCTTGATCAGATTAGTTTGACAGGAACGGTCCCTCGTAAACCCATGTTGATATTGGGTCATGAGGTTATTCTTCTTCAGATACTCTAGTATAGCATCTCTTAGGAAACCCTCCAGGATTTTACCCACAGTAGAGGTTAAGCTTACTGGCCTATAATTTCCAAGTTCAGTTTTTGTCCCCTTTTTGAATATTGGCACCACATTTGCTATATGCCAGTCCTGTGGTACAGACCCTGTTATTATGGAATCTTTAAAGATTAAAAATAATGGTCTATCTATGACTTTACTTAATTCCTGCAGTACTTGAGGGTGTATCCCATCCAGCCCGGGGATTTGTCAACTTTAGTGATTTTTAGATGCCCCCTTACAGCTCTATTTAGCCATAGTGGTTTCCTCCTATTTCTAGTTTATTCCCATAGGGTATATATTGTGCACAGGTCATACTCAGGATGCTAATAAATGTCTCCCATTTGTGTTGTGTAGTTTTAGGTCTCAGGATATCGTCCCAGTTTATTGCACTAAGATCATCTCTCAACCGTTGAAAATTTGCCTTCCTGAAGTTTAGTGTCCTTGTAACCCCTCTACTACACATCTTATTAAAGGATACATGAAAGCTTATTATTTTGTGATCAATATTACCCAAGTGACCCCCAACTCGTATAATTGATATGCGGTCTGGCCTGTTGGTTAATATTAGGTCTAGCAGTGCCCACCTTCTTGTTGGGTCCTGAACCAGTTGTGAAAGGTAATTGTTTCTCATAGTTGTGAAAAACCTATTACCTTTGCTGGAACTACAGGTTTCTGTTCCCCAATGTATTTCAGGGTAGTTAAAGTCCCCCATAATAATGACTTCTCCTTGAGTCGCTGCTTCATCTATTTGCTTTATGAGGATATTCTCCGCTGCTTCCATTATTTTTGGAGACTTATAACAAACCCCTATCAGTAACTTATTATTTTTTCCCCCTCCCCTTATCTCCACCCACAGGGACTCTTCATTTTCATTAGATTCACATATATTCTCCCACAAGATGGGTTTTAAGGATGATTTTACATATAAACACCGCCCCTAGCTCATTTGTACGGTCATTTCTGAACAGACTATAGCCCTGTAAATTAACTGCCCAGCCATGGCTCTCATCCAGCCATGTCTCAGATATCCCCACCATGTCAATTATTTTCCATCAAAATTAATTCTAATTCCTCGATCTTGTTGGTGAGTCTTCTGTCATTAGTGTACATGCATTTTATGTATCTCTCTGTACCTCTATTCCTTCTGTAAGGTGGCTAATGGTCGTGTAGTCGATGGGAGGTATGTATCACAGAGATGGCTGGTTTCTGTGATGAAACCCAGTGAATTTTCTCTAGTGCACACCTGCACTAACAGGTCTAATTATTGCACCGGGGAGCCGGGGTATGGGTTGCTAGGAGAGATGGGAGGGTCCAGCAAACCACATACCTCACCTCTGGGTGTGGTTTCCAGCCTATATAATGGAGGCTGAGGAGGTGGTGCCCAAGGTCCCTACAGGTGATGTGATCTGCTGGAAGTGCCACTGCCCTAGCCATATAGAAGCCCGTTGACCCCTGACCCCCAAGCAGATGGACTGCAGCATAGGACGCCGTTGTTCCTATTTTGCGTATCTGGCCTGCAATGTGAACTGTCCACCCAGCGAGGGGCCACAAGCATGTCCTGTGAAAGTGAACGGGTGGCAGGTAACAGCACTGCTAGACTCCGGAAGTCTGGTGACCTTTGTGAGGGACACTCTTCCCCTCCAACTAATCCCGGAAAGAAAAGTCAGCGTACGGTGCATTCATGGCGATTCTAAGGACTATCCGATAGCTAGAGTGGACATTGAAACAGCCCACGGTACCGAGTCACACGAGATCAGCGTTGTTCGGGACTTTTTGCACCCTATCATTATAGGCCGGGACTTTTGTTTATTTTGGGATCTGTGGGGGAAGGGTTCAGGTTTCACTGGCACGGTTAAGAAGCCAGGTCCACACCCAGAGTCAGACGAGTTTCCCTTTTGTGTATTTGTGGGGGATGAGGAGGTAGTGTCCCCTGAGCCTGACATTCCAAATTCTTGACCAAATGGCAAGGGCCATATGAAGTGGTGGAAAAAGTTGGTGAAGTGAACTACAAGGTTCATCAACCAGGATGACGTCAACCTCATCAAGCCCTGGCAAGACAGATAGGCGGTGGAGACTCCATGCTTTCTGGGAAAACCAGAAGGTGACGTTGGGGGAGTCGCAATAGCGGAAATGCTAATGAAGGCCCAGAAGCAGCAGTGTCGGGAGTTGCTACAGAAGAACCGAGATCTGTTTTTGGAACTGCCGGGCTGCACAGGGGTCATAGAACATGAGGCTCTGACGGATCCTTATGTGCGGGTGAACTTGAAGCCCTATCGGATACCTGAGGCCCGACGAGAGTTGATCTCCAAAGAGGTGGCTCGCATGCTGAAGCTCGGAGTCATTGAGGAATCCAAGAGTGGGTGGTCGAGCCCGATTGTCCTGGTCCCAAAGCCCGATGGGGAATGGAGGTTCTGCAACGACTATCGGAAGTTGAAGGAGGTCTCCAAGTTCGATGCGTATCCGATACAGAGCATCGATGAGCTGATCGAGCGACTTGGGCCAGCAAGGTTCATAACCACCTTGGATTTGACAAAGGAATATTGGCAGATCCCCTTGGCACAGGGAGCCAAAGAGAAGACTGCGTTTTCTATGCCGTATGGATGCTTCCAGCAGTATGTCCGGATGCCGTTTGAACTGTAGGGGACCCCTACAACCTTCCAGAGAGCTATGGATCGAGCTCTTGCACCCAATAAGCAATGCGCCACGGCATGATATTGTTATCTTCAGCCCGGATGAAAGATAACAGAGATAAAAGTGGCTCTGTGTAGGCAACCAGTCCTTGTTGCCCCTAACTTCAAGAAAGAGTTTATACTCCAGACAGATACCTCAGATGTCAGTTTGGGAGCAGTCCTTTCCCAGGAGATATGCGGGGAGGAGCACCCTGTCCTCTACCTGGTATCCGACCATGCCCCACTCAGATGGATGAGGGAAACAAAGGGGAAAAATGCCAGTGTCGCCCATTGGTTTTTAGCTCTACAGGATTTCAACTTCCATGTCGAACATAGAGCAGGGAAGCTACATGGTAATGCTGATGCCCTCTCGAGAATCCCCAGTTTAGTTGTAGAAGGTGCCAAGCCCCATGGTTTAGGCAGAGGGGGGAGGTATGTAAGGTGGCTAATGGTTGTGTAGTCGATGGGAGGTATGTATCGCAGAGATGGCTGGTTTCTGTGATGTAACCCAGTGTATTTTCTCTAGTGCACGCTTGCACTAAGAGGTCTAATTGTTGCACTGGAAAGCCGGGGTACGGGTTGCTAGGAGAGATGGGAGGGTCTACCAACCCACATACCTCACCTATGGGTGTGGTTTCCAGCCTATATAATGGAGGCTGTTGTTTGTCACATGGTCTGTGTGTTTGGAGGGAGAAGGCCTCCTTTGTATGTTTTGCCTCCAAACCAAGCCAGGACACTGGACGCTACACCAGCCTGTGTGACCACAGCGCTGGCCATCCAAAGGCTTTGCTTTAAGGACTGTTGTTTTTGCCTGCACTAACGGCTGTTGTGTTTGCATTTTCCTTTTGAATGGTTTATGAAGCCAATAAACCACTATGGACATTTAAAGGAAGATGCCTCCTGTTTGCCTCAAACCGCACCTGAGTGAGTACGATCCCTACATTTCTTACTATATTGACTGCTCTAACCCCACCCCCAATTTCTTTATTTGTGCCTAGGTCACTATCTGCACTATCTTTCCCACCTATAAAATGAATACCCTCCCCTCCAATCCATAGTTTAAACACTCCTTCAACCTTCTAGCCATTTTCTCCCCCAGCATAGCTGCACCCTCCCCATTAAGGTGTTGCCCGTCCCTAGTGTAGAACCTGTAACCAAATGAGAAGTCAGCCCAGTTCTCCAGGAACCCAAACCCCTCCTTCCTACACCAATTCCTGAGCCATTTATTTATCTCCCTAATTTCCCATTGCCTCTCTGGCGTGCCATGTGGTACAGGCAGTATTTCAGAGAATACCACCTTGGAGGTCCTTGCTTTAAGCTTGCAGCCTAATTCCCTGAAATCATCTTTAATGACCTTCCACCTACCTCTAACTTTGTCATTTGTGCCAATGTGCACCATGACTGCTGGGTCCACACCAGCCCCTCCCGGTAGTCTGTCAACCCGATCAGCAATGTGCCGGACTCGAGTGCCAGGTAGGCAGCACACTGTTCAACGATCTCTGTCTTTGTGACAGATTGCCCCATCTGTTCCCCTAATAGTTGAGTCCCCCACTACCAGCCTGGCCCGCCCTGCTCTCCTATTTTCCCTCTTACTGGAGCTGACACTCCTCCGGCTTTCAGAGGACATGCCTTGCTGCAGCAGTGCTACCCCTGTACTGACACCCCCCTCATCTGCCAACTTTGCAAACTTATTGGGGTGTGCCAGATCAGGACAAGCCTCCCTGGCACTCTTCCCTCTACCTCCCTTCTAACTGTCACCCAGCTAGCTGCCTCACCATCCTGCAGCTCCATACTACCATCCTCATCCACATCTACCCCAGTGAGCAGCTGCTCAATGAGCAGCAGACTCCTTTCCATATTGTCAATGGCTCTAAGTGTTGCCAGTTGCTCATTTAGATCCAGTACCTGGGCTTCCAAATGCACAACGTGCTCACATCTCGCACAGCAGTATGCACCCACGACAAGCTGTTCAAGGATTGCATACATGTGGCAAGATGTACACTGGATAGCATTGTCAATAATGGAGCTCATTTCCTAATGGGGATTGCACTAGACAGAAATGTTAAGTAAAAAGAAATGTAAAGAATTAATAAAATACAGACAGCAATTCAGTCCAAATTCCTCCCTTCCAAACTCCCTGAATACAAAGTCACCGAATCACAAGTCATACGCTTACTTCCATCTGCACTTTTTTTTCCCTTTAGCAGCAATCCAACCTACAGCTCAATGCACTACTAAAGAACTCCTTAGTAGACCGGCTCCTTTATAATGGGAACATTTTTTTTTCGAGACCCTCCTCCATGTCTCTTCAAAGGGGTATTGGGTTGCGTCCAAATTTTTGGCAGCCCTTGCAGTCACTGCATACGCAATAACAATATAGGAGACCCACTCGTTAATAATGGGAACAACAAAGCATAGTCGGCTGATGGCTCTCTAACAATAGTGAGGACAGACTGCTGGCCCTTTAAAAATAGTAAGGGCCGCCTGATGACCCTATAAAGATAGGCTTTGTGACTTTCAGAGTCCCACCATCATAAATGAAACAGGATGTGTCTGATGATGTGTCACACACCACATTGCCAGATAAGGTTGTAAAATGTTAAAATTACATTTCCTGATGAATGCATTTGTCTTAAAAAATAACATAAAAAAAAACAAAAACACAGTAGGATATTTGTTTCGTATAAAAACCAGACTCGCCAATTTAACCTCAATGTAATCACATTGTTCAGCTCCTGCACCTCCTCCTCCAGTTCGGCCTCCATCTTCGAAATGAGCACATCAATCACAAGCTGGAAGCACTGCAGCACTGCCTTGGCCAAGCGGCAACAGGCTATGCTGAAGATAACATGCTTAATGCTTAGGTGTCAAACCGCCCACCGTTGCAGAGTTGTTGAAAGCTGTAACACAGCAGCCTGATCTGTGTCTCTCACCGCTGAACAGGCATGGTTGTGTGTGACAATGGACAGAACCTGGCGACAGAGAAATGACAGCAGGAGTAGATATGATTTCCCGCTATGCCAGTCCTTTCAACGAGCTAAAGAATATGGCTTTGGTGAAATACAACTCGCACCGAGAAGCAGTGTCAGTGAAAAACACTTATATGCAAGTCATTACCCTGGAAAGAATGTTTCTTAACATTATGTTACGCTCGCGTCCGGACTGACTGGCGTGAGCGTGATTAGTGATCCCACTGTAACATGAACCGAGGAGTGCCTGGAGGTGTGTAACTAAGTATCAACCCGATCCGACCAAGGTCGCACGGCGGCTCAGTCGACTCCGGGAACCAGGGAGGAACCGAGCAGAGGGACCAGGTGCTACTCCAGGTCAGACCCCGGTCACAGCTGTTGACCCACACTGGGGAATGCAGGAACAGGCAGGTTAGACTGGCATGTAGACAGGTGGGTACTGGCAAACACGGCTGGTATGCAGACAGGTGGATATTGACAGGCACAGCTGGTATGCAGACAGGTGGGCACTGGCAGGCACGGCTGGCATGCAGACAGGTGGGCACAGGCAGGCACGGCTGACATGCAGAGAGGCGGGTACTGGCAGGTAGAAACGCAGGCAAGATAGGGACCAGTACAGACTGGGATACAGAAACGGAGCCGCAGGTGCAGTAGACAAGCAGAGCGGAGCAAAACCTGCAGATGCGGTGAACAAGCAAAGCAGAGCAAAACCGCAGATGCGGTAAACAAGCAAAGCAGAGCAAAACCCGCAGATGCGGTGAACAAGCAAAGCAGAGCAAAACCGCAGATGCGGTGAACAAGCAAAGCAGAGCAAAACCCGCAGATGCGGTGAACAAGCAAAGCAGAGCAAAACCCGCAGATGCGGTAGACAAGCAAAGCAGAGCAAAACCCGCAGATGCGGTAGACAAGCAAAGCAGAGCAAAACCCGCAGATGCGGTAGACAAGCAAAGCAGAGCAAAACCCGCAGATGCGGTGATCAAGCAAAGCAGAGCAAAACCGCAGGTGCGGTGAGCAAGCAGAGAAAAGCAAAACCCGCAGATGCGGTAGACAGGACAGGGCTCTATTCACATGGAACAGATTGGAGAACACAAGAAGATAGCTGGAACACAGGAGTTAGATACAGAGGCAGGGAAACAGAACGAGCAGAACCAGATACACACAAAGTACTTGCAATGAAGTAGCGAATGGACACAAAACTCACAAACAGAAGTACAGAGACAACGAGTTGGAGTTAGCTGCAGATCAGATACTGCAGGAAAAGGGAAAGGTACAGACATAGAGACAAACAGGTAATGGACTAGGACACTGTTCAGACAGGATCTGAACCAGGAACAAGATACAGGAATGAGCCTGGGAATTCAGCCCCCAGGGTGGCAGAAACTGACTAAAGTCACAGGTACAGATAACAGGCCTGGGTATACAGCCCCCAGGGTGGCAGAAACAGACTAGATACAGGACAAGACCTGGCAACTAAGTTGCAAGGAACAAACAGATGGAAAATGTTGCTCAGGCACCTCCTACTGGGTGGAGGGGGTTTAAGTATCCAGTGACTCACAGCACTAGGCTGGGGACGCATTAGGACTGTGCACACGGTAGCTATAAGAAACAAGCAGAAAGCCGCACCGACGCCCTAAGCAATCAGACAAGAGACATGGACACAGCAGGAACTGAAACAAAGAGTGCAGCATGGACTGACAGGTAAAATTGCGGTCTTGCATGGTGGGAGGTGGTGCACCATGCAAGCACGCCGCCAGGAATGTTACAGTAACCCCCCCTTTACGCCCCCTCTTCCTCCAGCCAGCAAGGATTTTCTGCAAAGAATTTGGAGGCTGATCATTCTCCTCAAGAAGATTTCCTCTTCTGTCCACTAGAGGGAACAAAGCTGGTCTCATCATCTTGGTAACTAGGATGTTTCCTTCCATTGGGCCATCCTCAGCAACAGATGAAGTGGGCGAGGTACCAGGAACAGGACACAGGAAAGTCTCTCTCCACTTATTAATAGCGGGTAGCACCCCAAAGGATTCACGGGACAAATGGATATCCTCCACCGGGTTGGAGGGGTGCAAAGACTCAGGGGAAACCACCGCCTTGACGTGCACTTTGCCAAGCTCACTGGATGAAGTGGGCGAAGTACCAGGTACAGAGTGCAGAAAAGTCTCTTTCCATTTGTTATCATCGGGAAGTGCCCCAAAGGATTCACGGGACAACTGGAGGTCCTCCACCAGGTTGGAGGGATGCAGAGACTTGGGGTTAACCACCGCTTTGACGTACACTTTGCCAAGCTTATTGGATGAAGTGGGCGAAGTACCAGGTACAGGGTGCAGAAAAGTCTCTCTCCATTTGTTATCAGGTAGCACCCCGGGGGATTCAGAAGACAACTGGAAGGCCTCCGTCTGGTTGGAGGGGTGCAGAGACTCGGGGGTAACCACCGCCTTGACGTACACTTTGCCAAGCTTACTGAATGAAGTGGGCGAAGGACCAGGTACAGGGTGCAGAAAAGTCTCTCTCCATTTGTTATCAGATAGCACCCCGGAGGATTCAGGAGGCAACTGGAGGTTCTCCACCTGGTATGAGGGGTGCAGAGACTTGGAGGTAGCCACCGCCTTGATGGACTTATTGCCAGATTTGTTAGAGATGGAGGATCCTTGATTAGGGACCAACTTCAGTCTGGTTTCTGAGATGACACGTCTGCGAGGCGGGGCGGTGCCTAAAGCCAGATCATTGGTACAATCGTCGAGACTGTGTGGGGACAATGCCTCCGCTTCCCTTCCCTCGGAGACTACAGCGCACAGCGAGTCAGGGACTAGCAGATCTGGTGAAAAAGAAGAAGAAACTGCTGACTGTCCTGAAGATATGGGGACTGGACATCTCTTGCACCTCAGCAGTCCCCCAGGAAACACCATACAGGATCTCCAGACCTGAGTGGGCACTAGATCTCTCGGCTCTGGACGACCTGTGGGTAAACCAGACAGCACCTGGAATGTAAACTTCTTCATGTGTAATGCTCCAATCTGGAGCTTAATTTGTACAGACATATTTTGACTGTTTCTGAGTAGGGCTCGTCCTTCTGCTGACAATGCCCAAACCAGCTTCTGGAGTTGTCAGACGGGAATCAGACACCGACTCTTCAAGGTTTTAAGCCCGAAACTTCCGGTTAATCTGAGGCCTTCACTTACCACGGAGACAGTCATGGTCATCTGTGGAGAGGAAACACTAACGCCAAGGGCAGCCTCTCCTACAGGCCTAATGTCTTGGGATTCTCCAACCTTCGCTGGACAAAGACCGTCAGGGGATCCCAAACAACCGCAGCGGGGCCGCAATCCGATTTTGTGACTGAGTTCTGGCCTCTGCTTTGCCTGACGAACATAGTCATCCTTCATGGATTCTGTGCGGAGAGCTGCCTCTACAGGCTGGGGAACAGGAGGTCTTTGGGAGGACAGAACAAGGCGTGACGGTTTACCTCTACGCCTTGCACGTCTGGACTGCCTCTTGAGGTTGGGAAGGAAAGTATTCTGTGGAGCATTGTCATCCTGTGTGGATTCTGTGTGGGCAGCAGTCTCTTCAGGCTGGAGAACTGGTAGGCTACCTATACACATTACCCATCGGGGCTGCTCTGGGATACTAGGAAAGGAATCTTTAGCAGAAGCCTCAGGGTTAGGGTCATCGAAGACCATTAGAAAGGCCACCAGGAAGGCCTGCAGGTCAGAGACGATAGGATCCCATGCTTCCCATAGGGGGGTGATCCATTTCAAGGCATCACCCGCTAGGTAGGACAACATGAATGCTACTTTAACCCGATCAGTAGGAAAATAGTGAGCATAGAATTTGAAATGCAGCATGCATTGCTCCACAAATGTACGGCTTCGTTTTGGATCCCCATAGTACCGTGGTGGATCCGCAGGAATGAGTGATGATAGATCCATTTGGGCTGGTGCGTAAATCGCCTGGGCCACAGCTTGAGAATAAAAAATAATAATTTTTTCTTGGTGCACGTATTCGCCAGACAAGGATTTAAAATGTCTCTGAGAGCAAAGGGCCGTGGGGCTCAACGGGATCCATGGCCTGAGCAAACTGTTACGCTCGCGCCCGGACTGACTGGTGTGAGCGTGATTAGTGATCCCACTGTACCATGAACCGAGGAGTGCCTGGTGGGGCATAACTAAGTATCAACTCGATCCGACCAAGGTTGCACGGCGGCTCAGTCGACTCCGTGAACCAGGGAGGAACCAAGCAGAGGGACCAGGTGCTACTCCAGGTCAGACCCCGGTCACAGCTGCTGACCCACACCGGGGAATGCAGGAACAGGCAGGTTAGACTGGCATGTAGACAGGTGGGTACTGGCAAACACGGCTGGTATGCAAACAGGTGGATATTGACAGGCACAGCTGGTATGCAGACAGGTGGGCACTGGCAGGCACGGCTGGTATGCAGAGAGGTGGGTACTGGCAAGTAGAAACACAGGCAAGATAGGGACCAGTACAGACTGGGATACAGAAACGGAGCCGCAGGTGCGGTAGACAAGCAGAGCGGAGCAAAACCTGCAGATGCGGTGAACAAGCAAAGCAGAGCAAAACCCGCAGATGTGGTAGACAAGTAAAGCAGAGCAAAACCCGCAGATGCATTGAACAAGCAAAGCAGAGAAAAAACGCAGATGCGGTGAACAAGCAAAGCAGAGCAAAACTGCAGATGTGGTGAACAAGCAAAGCAGAGCAAAACCTGCAGATGTGGTAGACAAGCAAAGCAGAGCAAAACCCACAGATGCGGTGAACAAGCAAAGCAGAGCAAAACCGCAGATGCGGTGAACAAGCAAAGCAGAGCAAAACCCGCAGATGCGGTGAACAAGCAAAGCAGAGCAAAACCGCAGATGCGGTGAACAAGCAAAGCAGAGCAAAACCGCAGATGCGGTGAACAAGCAAAGCAGAGCAAAACCCGCAGATGCGGTAGACAAGCAAAGCAGAGCAAAACCCGCAGATGCGGAGAACAAGCAAAGTAGAGCAAAACTGCAGATGCGGTGAACAAGCAAAGCGGAGCAAAACCCGCAGATGCGGTGAACAAGCAAAGCAGAGCAAAACCCGCAGATGCGGTGAACAAGCAAAGCTGAGCAAAACCGCAGATGCGGTGAACAAGCAAAGCGGAGCAAAACCCACATATGCGGTGAACAAGCAAAGCAAAGCAAAACCGCAGATGCGGTGAACAAGCGAAGCAGAGCAAAACCCTCAGATGCGGTAGACAAGCAAAGCAGAGCAAAACCCTCAGATGCGGTAGACAAGCAAAGCAGAGCAAAACCCGCAGATGCGGTGAACAAGCAAAGCAGAGCAAAACCGCAGATGCGGTGAACAAGCAAAGCGGAGCAAAACCCGCATATGCGGTGAACAAGCAAAGCAAAGCAAAACCCGCAGATGCGGTATGCAATCAAAGCAGAGCAAAACCCGCAGATGCGGTGAACAGGCACAGCAGAGCAAAACCGCAGATGCGGTGAACAAGCAAAGCAGAGCAAAACCTTCAGATGCGGTGAACAAACAAAGCAGAGCAAAACCCCACAGATGCGGTAGACAAGCAAAGCAGAGCAAAACCCGCAGATGCGGTAGACAAGCAAAGCAGAGCAAAACCCGCAGATGCGGTGAACAAGCAAAGCAGAGCAAAACCGCAGGTGCAGTGAGCAAGCAGAGAAAAGCAAAACCCACAGATGCGGTAGACAGATCAGGGCTCTGTTCACATGGAACAGACTGGAGAACACAAGAAGATAGCTGGAACACAGGAGTTAGATACAGAGGCAGGGAAACAGAACGAGCAGAACCAGATACACACAAAGTACTTGCAATGAAGTAGCGAGTGGACACAAAAGTCACAAACAGAAGTACAGAGACAACGAGTTGGAGTTAGCTGCAGGTTCAGATACTGTAGGAAAAGGGAAAGGTACAGACATAGAGACAAACAGGGAACGTACTAGTACACTGTTCAGACAGGATCTGAACCAGGAACAAGATACAGGAATGAGCCTGGGAACTCAGCCCCCAGGGTGGCAGAAACTGACTAAAGTCACAGGTACAGGTAACAGGCCTGGGTATACAGCCCCCAGGGTTGCAGAAACAGACTAGATACAGGACAATACCTGGCAGCTAAGTTGCAAGGAACAAACAGATGGAAAGTGTTGCTCAGGCACCTCCTACTGGGTGGAGGGGGTTTAAGTATCCAGTGACTCACAGCACTAGGCTGGGGAAGCATTAGGACTGTGCACACGGTAGCTATAAGAAACAAGCAGAAAGCCGCGCCGACGCCCTAAGCAATCAGACAAGAGACATGGACACAGCAGAAACTGAAACAAAGAGTGCAGCATGGACTGACAGGTAAGATTGCGGTCTTGCACGGTGGGAGGTGGTGCACCATGTAAGCACGCCGCCAGGAATGTTACACATTTTTTCCATTTCAGGTTGTTTTTTGCATTTTTTTTTCTTTGTCAGTCCGCAAAAGTGGCCTAATACTCTGACAACATTGTTCACAGATATGCTATTTGTCAGCGGCCAACTGAGAATAGGTTTGAACCCAAAACTGCATACCTTAAATGCAGTGTAATATTTGACATGCTCACAATAGTTAATGGATTATTAGGGCAGTCATATGGGATAATGTCTGATGGCCACGGTTTCAGGCAGTTGCCTAATAGTATGGTATTTGTCAGCGACCGAGTGTCAATTGGTTCAACAAAACACAGGTGGCTGATTTTAACCCCTTCACCCCGAAGCCTGTTTTCACCTTCCTGATCAGGACATTTTTTTCAATTTTGACCACTGTCACTTTATGAGGTAATAACTCTAAAATGCTTCAATGGATTTCACTGATTCTGAGATTGTTTTGTAGTGAAATTTGGCGAAAATGTTGACATTTTCAAATTTTGAATTTTTATAACTTCAAATCAGAGAGTCATGTTACACAAAATAGTTAATAAATAACATTTCCCACATGTCAACTTTACATCAGCACAATTTTGGAAACAAAATTTTTTTTTGTTACGAAGTTATAAGGTTTAAAAGTTGACCAGTGATTTCTCATAATGTGGCATGTGTGCGGAGTACATCAGATTATAAAAGTGTGTTGTGTCAACAAGGTAAAAACAAATTTTATTAATTTGTGGACGTGTGGTACTCTTTGAAGCAATTCTTAATGCAAAGGCCAGGTTTCTCAGGGCAGGTTTCACAATGGTAAATTGTGCCTTTTCGGATTCCCCTTTTGGAGCATTCTCTGCACCGTTTTTGTGATTTTCCCTTCCTCGCAGTTTGGGGAACCTCTCCTGGAAAATGCTGACTTGGAACAATACGGGCACTATCAGTTTCAGAAGTACTGGGACCCTCAACTTCCTGAGTGCCAAACATTAGGGTCTTGATGACTACCTCCTGAAACTGAAGGAAGGTCGCCGTATTGCCTGCAGATCTAAACAGCACAAAAGCATTGTACAGTGCCATCTGTACATTGCGCACGGATAATTTCTTGTACCATACTTTAGCTTTTTGCATGGCACTGTATGGTTTGAGGACCTGATCTGAGAGATCTACACCCCCCATGAACTTATTATAGTCCAAGATACAATCTGGCTTTGGGACTTGTGTGTTAGAACCTTGCTGTTAGGTTTTTTTTCCTTTGCTGGTCACATGACCTTGTTGGCCTATTTAATCCTGCTCCGCCCTTCTGGCTTTGCTGGACTTCATTGTATATCTACTTTCTAGCTAGCCTGTGCTCTGTATCTTTCTCTGTTAGTTTGCTTGGTCTACGGACCTCTAGGTTCTATCTATTTTGTTTGTTCGTCTGTCTGCTGCTATTTCTGTTAGGAGGTGTCCCATATTCCTCCCAGTCCTTAGTACTTGTAGGGATTCCCTCCCCAAATCTATAGGTCTCCGTACAGACTAGATTAGGACTTTAGCAGGTCTGATCGCAGGATCAGGTTCCCTGTTACATCGTAGGGATTCAGCTGAGTCTTATAGTAGGGACAGATCTCCTCTCTTTCCTTAGCTTTGGTAGCAGAACATAACAGTAAGTCCAGCCTGTAAATTCTCTAAGGAAAGATTTTTTTTTGTTCCATCATGGTGTCGGTTCAGGATTTGGCTAAACACCTGCAGGGACTCTCTCTGGAAGTGGCCGAGCTCCGTCAGCACGTGAGTAACTGTCCTGGAGCATATTTCTTGGAGCCTAAGGTATGTTTGCCGGATTTATTTTTTGGTGAACATCGAGAATTTTTTTCATTTAAAAATGCTTGCTTATTGTATTTTCGTTTGAGACCCAAGTCCTCTGGGGATGAATCCCAGCGCGTAGGGTTCATAATGTCACTTTTGCGCAAAGAGCCTCAGGAGTGGGCCTTTTCTTTGCAACCTAGTGATACATGCTTCAGATCAGTGGATAGTTTTTTTTCTGCTTTAGGACTATTATATGATGATCCTGACCGTGTGGCATCAGCTGAGACTGAGTTGAGACGTTTAAAACAAGGATCAGGTAATATGGAAAAATATTGTACACATTTTCGTCGTTGGTCCACTCAAACAGGGTGGAACGATTCTGCTCTGAAAAGTCTATTTCTTGCTGGGCTCAGTGAAAAGGTTAAAGACCTGCTAATTGCTTATCCTACACCTGAGGATTTGCAACAGGCTATGCAATTAGCTATACGGGTGGACAGAAGACTGCGTGCTAGGGTTAATGAGAGCAAATCCTCTGCTATGTCAGTTTCTGGTTATGATAATGTGTGTACTAACAGTGGTGAACCGATGGAGATTGGATCGGTGGCACCTCGCTCTCAAGAAAAACACCGTCGTTTTTCAGAAGGCTTGTGTTTCTATTGTGGAAAATCTGGTCATTTGATTAAAGGCTGTGAGCTTCGTATGAAGAAAGAAAAAAAAATGGTCAGTCACGCCCGTATTGCCTGTTTAAATTCCAAAGGTATATTTTTAGCTGCTTCCACGATTGCTCAGGAAAAATTAATGGAATTTCGGGTGTTTGTTGATTGCGGGTCTACACTGAATGTTATTGATGGGGGATTCGTGGAAAAACTCAATTTAAAACCTGAACCTTTATCATCCCCCATTGCTGTGGTTTCTGTGGATGGCTCCCCTTTGAAGAATATTACTCTCAAGGTCAGTGAATTTCCTCTCACTATTAATGGTGTTCACCATGAGAAATTGGATTTGGTAGTGTTGAATAACTTGCCTTCTCCAGTAATATTGGGTTTGCCCTGGTTAAAATTTCACAATCCTGTACTGGATTGGTCTACCAGTGAAATTAAATCCTGGAGCCATAAATGTTATGACAAGTGTTGTAACGGGCGTATTGCAGCTTTGGATAGGGGAGAATTGCCTGTTCCTATTCAGGATTTTTGGAGAGTTTTTTCTGAGAAAGAATCGCAGGTTTTGCCTCCCCATAGAGACTATGATTGTTCTATTGAATTTGTCCCTGGAGCGACTCTTCCTAAAAGTCGTTTATTTAACCTTACTATTCCTGAGAGGAAGGCTTTGGAGGAATACATACAGACAAGTTTGGCCGCCGGTCACATTAGGCCCTCTAAGTCTCCTGTGGCGGTTGGATTTTTTTTTGTAAAAAAAAAGGACGGCGGTTTACGTCCTTGTCTGGATTTTCGTGAGATTAACAAAATTACGGTACGCAATCCTTACCCACTGCCATTGATTCCTGATCTGTTTAACCAGTTATTGGGGGCCAAGTGGTTCTCTAAAATTGACCTTAAGGGGGCATACAATCTGTTGCGCATGAAGGAGGGTGATGAATGGAAGACTGCTTTTAACACTCCTGTGGGTCATTTTGAGAATCTGGTTATGCCTTTTGGTCTTACTAATGCTCCTGCATTTTTTCAGAATCTGATTAATGACATCCTTAGACCTTTGATCGGTAAAAATGTGGTTGTGTATTTGGATGACATTTTGATTTATTCGCCAGATCTGGAGTCTCATTGGCGGAGCGTGCGTGAGGTATTACAGTTATTAATGGACAATTCGCTTTTTGCTAAGCTGGAGAAATGTGAGTTCGCTGTACAGAGAATTAGTTTTTTGGGCTACATTATCTCCAGCAAAGGTTTTGAGATGGATCCGGTTAAGGTTCAGGCTGTGCAGGAATGGCCTAGGCCTATTGGTTTGAAATCAATACAGAGGTTTTTGGGTTTCGCCAATTACTATAGAAAATTCATAAAAAATTTTTCTAGTATTGTCAAACCTCTGACTGATCTCACCAGGAAAGGTGCTGATGCGGTTCAGTGGTCTTCTGAGGCCATTGAAGCTTTTGTGTATCTCAAGGAGAGGTTCACCTCTGCTCCCATCCTTATGCAGCCTGATGTTACTAGGCCGTTTTTGGTTGAGGTTGATGCTTCCTCTGTGGGGGTTGGCGCAGTATTGTCTCAGGATAACGGGGATGGATTACATCCCTGTGCATTTTTTTCAAAAAAATTTTCGGAGACTGAATTGAATTACGATATTGGTAATCGGGAATTATTGGCTATTAAACTCGCATTTGAACACTGGCGCCACTTCTTGGAAGGTGCGGAATTTCCCGTTCAGGTTCTTACGGATCATAAAAATCTGATATATCTTGACGCTGCCAAGCGCCTGAATGCCCGTCAGGCTAGGTGGGCACTGTTTTTCTCGCGGTTTAATTTCTCCGTTACTTACATCCCTGGTACTAAGAATGTTAAGGCGGATGCCTTGTCTCGCAGTTTTTCTCCCATAGTCGGTGCTGAGAAAGAGGAAAACATTTTACAAGAAGGTGTTGTGATAGCTGCTTTAGACTCCGTTTTGGAAGATGAGATTCTTAAAGCTCAGGAGAATGCCCCATCTAACACTCCTCATGGGAGGTTGTTTGTGCCTGGGACCTTTAGGAGAGATTTGTTTGTTGAGTGTCACGAATCTCGGTTGGCAGGTCATCCCGGAATCTCTGAGACCAAGAGACTGGTGGGTCGCAGTTTTTGGTGGCCTGGATGGCAGAAGGAAGTCATTAAGTGGGTGCGCCAATGTACTATATGTGCTAGATCTAAGTCCTCACATACTCCTGCTGCGGGGTTGCTTTGTCCTTTGGAGGTCCCCAGTGCTCCTTGGACACATTTGGCTATGGACTTTATAACTGACCTTCCTCCCTCTGAGGGTTTTACTGTCATCTGGGTGGTCGTGGACCGTTTTAGCAAGATGTGTCACTTGGTTCCCTTCGTCAAACTGCCCTGCGCTAAAACTCTCGCTAAGGCCTTTGTCAAGGAAATTGTCAGACTTCATGGCGTTCCTAC
Organism: Phyllobates terribilis; assembly: GCF_046119375.1. Lineage (NCBI taxonomy): Eukaryota > Metazoa > Chordata > Amphibia > Anura > Dendrobatidae > Phyllobates > Phyllobates terribilis. The sequence goes on along the minus strand of NW_027362772.1, from coordinate 190,951,228 downwards.
TGACATTGTTTCTGATAGGGGTCCTCAGTTCGTGGCTCGTTTTTGGCGTGCCTTTTGTGACAGGTTGGGAATTCATTTGTCGTTTTCGTCCGGATATCATCCTGAATCTAATGGCCAGACAGAAAGGAAAAACCAGGATGTTGAGCAGTTCTTGCGTTGTTTTGTGGCAGACAATCAAGAGGGGTGGTCTGAGTTTCTGCCACTTGCCGAATTTGCTCTGAACAATCATACATCTTCTTATGCTGGTTGTTCGCCTTTTTTTTGTTGTTCTGGGAGACATCCGTCGTTTGGGTCGTTCTCCAAGTTGGGATCTGCCGTGCCTGAGGAGGAGAATTTTTCCGGTGATTTGGAAAGAGTTTGGACGGATGTGCGTGGTAATCTTCAGGAGGCCAACAGAAAATCTAAAGACTACTTTGATAGGAAACGACAGGAGGTTTTGTTCGCTGTTGGTGACATGGTTTGGTTGTCCTCTAGGAATCTGCGGTTGAGGATTCCTTCTAAGAAATTGGGTCCCAAGTTTGTAGGGCCCTTTAAGGTGCTTCAGGTTGTCAACCAATCTGCTGTTAGGTTGGAGGTTCCTACCTCCTGGAGAATTAATCCGGTCTTTCATGTCTCTCTGTTAAAAAAAGCTGTTGTGTCGGATGGTGACGCCTCTGCCTCTGTTCCTCCGGTGGTGGAGGACGGGGAATATGAAATTTCTCGCATCCTTGACTCTAGACGGTATAGAGGTAGTTTGCAGTATCTTGTGGCCTGGAAAGGTTTCGGACCCGAGGATAACTCTTGGGTGAGGTCAGATGATGTTTCCGCGTCCAGACTTATCAGAGTGTTTCACAGGAGATTTCCTGATAAGCCTGGTCCTAGGGGATCCGGAGGATCCTCTTAGAAGGGGGGGTACTGTTAGAACCTTGCTGTTAGGTTTTTTTTCCTTTGCTGGTCACATGACCTTGTTGGCCTATTTAATCCTGCTCCGCCCTTCTGGCTTTGCTGGACTTCATTGTATATCTACTTTCTAGCTAGCCTGTGCTCTGTATCTTTCTCTGTTAGTTTGCTTGGTCTACGGACCTCTAGGTTCTATCTATTTTGTTTGTTCGTCTGTCTGCTGCTATTTCTGTTAGGAGGTGTCCCATATTCCTCCCAGTCCTTAGTACTTGTAGGGATTCCCTCCCCAAATCTATAGGTCTCCGTACAGACTAGATTAGGACTTTAGCAGGTCTGATCGCAGGATCAGGTTCCCTGTTACATCGTAGGGATTCAGCTGAGTCTTATAGTAGGGACAGATCTCCTCTCTTTCCTTAGCTTTGGTAGCAGAACATAACATTGTGTTGTTGTACCACGGACAGTGACAAGGGAGCTGTTGTCACAGTGTATGGTGGACAAGATAAGGACATCCCTCTTGTCCTTATACTTGACCACCAACATGTTATCACAGCATTGGGCTCTGCTTTCACCCCTTCTCAGCGGTTGCCCAATTAGTGGCTTATGGAGGCCTCTCTGATTTTTTTGCCCGGTGCTGCATGCAACTGTACCTCTGATAAAGAGGGCCTTGAAGAAAGGGATGCTGGTGTAAATGTTATCAATATAGAGGTGATAACCCTTATCCAGAAGTGGGTGCAGCAATTCCCACACATTTTATCCACTCACTGCCAGGACAGTAGGGCATTCAGGGGGGGCAATCTGGGTGTCCTTCCCTTCGTAGACCCAAAATCTGTGGATGTACCCTGAGGTACTCTCGCATAGCTTGTACAGTTTTATTCCGTACCTGGCCCTCTTACTGGGCAGGTATTGTCGGAATTTTAGTCTCCCTTTAAAACGAACCAGAGATTCATCTATAGCGATGTCCCTTTGGGGGTTGTACGCCTCAGCAAGTTTTCTGCTGAGGTGTTCAACTACTGGCCGAATTTTGTATAGACGATCAAAGTTAGGATTGTCTCAGGGAGGACACTGCCCATTATCATTATAATGCAAAAAATTTTGTATCGCTTCAAATCGTGTCCTTGTCATGGCCATACAGAATACCGGTGTGCTGTAGAGAAAATCAGTACTCCATTATTGCCAAAGCTCTGTTTTTTTGATTTTGCCCATATGTAGCACAATGCCCCAAAATGTCATAATCTCTGCTGCATTTACAGGGGTCCATCTGGCGTATGATGACGTTGGGTTTTGGGTGAAAAACTGATGGGCATACAAATTTGTCTGAGCCACCATAACATTTATTATTTCCTCTCTGAAAAAGAATTTGAACAAGTCAATTTCAGTGAGGATTGTAACATCAAATTAGATTCCTGAGTTGCCGATGAAATCCGTAATTACAGGCTGATAATTTTCGGGGGGTGCAGTCCATATGGGATCGATTGCTGTAGGGGTTGCCTGGGTCCCAGGATGCCTTACTGGGGGTTCTTCCTCACTAGATGAGGAGGAGGAAGAGGAATAAAGGAACGTGGGATCTTCCTCACTGCCTGAATCTGTGTCGAAGGCAAGGAATGCGCATGCCTCCTCTGGCGAATAGCGTCTTCTTGATGAAAGGGCCATTTTTATTTTAATTTTCAAAACACTGGGGATGTGTGTGTAATCGGTGCTTTTACACGTGTATTGTGTGGGGCATGTGTAAGGGGTACTATTTATTATAAAAAAAGTAAAGAGAAAAAGAAAAGAGAGAAAAAGAGAGAGAAAAAGTAAAAATTTAGAAGAAATACAAAAGAAAAAAATGAAAAGAAAAATAGATGTAAAAAATAGTTTGTCTAAAAAAAATGACAGTGATGTTCACTACATTAATGCCCTACCTATAAATTTACTCGACGCTAACGATTTTTTTTTTCAAAAGAAAAACGGACGTTACCAACACTGCAATGTACACTCCCCTAATGCACTCTCTAAAAATTTACTTGAAGCAAATAATTTTTTTTTTGCAAAAGAAAAATGTACGTCACCAAACACTGTGACGTCCGCTACTCTAATACGCTACCTCGCTATCTATAAAACTACTCTGAACTATTTTTTTTTCTCTAAAGCAAAATCGGACATCACCAAACGCTGTGACATCCACTACTCTAATACGCTACCTATAAATCTACTCTGATCTATTTTTTTTCTCTAAAACAAAATCGGACGTCACAAAAGACTGACGTCCGCTACTCTAATACGCTACCTATAAAACTACTCTGATCTATTTTTTTCTCTTTAAAACAAAATCAGACGTCACCAAACGTTGTGACGTCCGCTACTCTAATAGGCTACCTTGCTATCGACAGAACTACACTACGCTAACTACTATTATTTCTTTTTTAAAAAAAAATCGGACGTCACTTACACTGTGACATCCGCTACTCTAACTAGGTGCAGTGACCTGGGAGTCGGATGCTTCCAGGGGTCTTCCCCATGCAGTTCCCATATAATTTTAGCACTGTTTCCATCGATTTGGCCAATATTTAGGCCACCTCCAGACCTTCGGGGGCCATCGGGAAAATGTTTGCGTTTCCCATTGACTAACATTGAGCTCGTTGCTTGGGTCGAGCACCCGAGCATTACGATTTGCTCGACCCGAGAAACGAGAACCCGAGCATTTTAGTGCTCGCTAATCACTAATTGACACTTGTTTGCTTCCGATGGATCGTGGTGTATATTCGTCCGCTTGGATCAACAGTAATCCCAAGGTCCAAAAAGTCGATTGCAGTTTGACTTATTTGGAATGTCAGTTTAATATTTGAATAATTATTGTTGAAATATAATAAAAAAGATCCAATAACTCCCTGGATCCCTGCCAAATGAACAGAATATGATTAGTGATGAGTGAACGTGCTCGCCACTGCTCGGTACTCGTCCGAGTATCACTGTGCTCGACATACTCGGCGAGTATATCCAGGTTGCTCGGGCGGGAACTCGAGTCCCTCCCTGCATGTTTGGCGCTCTTTAGAGAGCCAATGAAGATGCAGGTATTGCCTGCCATGCACTGTAATGGTCGTAGCCATGTTGATTGTGGGCACTACAGTGATTGGCTGGCAGCACAGCATCATCAGGTCTATATAAGACCGGGCGCCGCTATGCTCGTCACAGTCTACCCCGGGATCAGGCAGAGTAGGGAGAGGTGCTGCTTGTTTATAGTTAGTATAGGTATTCCACAACATATATATATTCAACTGAACTAACAGTCCTTCTGAGGACTAATCCAACTGCATATAATCAGTGGTGATAGCAAGAGTTAGGCAGGCAGGGTATGTGGCAAACTGCAGTGCATGATACAGCACAAGAGGGTCCTTTGAATGTCCTGTTAGTATAGGTATTCCACAACATACTGTATATAGCCATCTGAACTAACAGTCCTTCTGAGGACTAGTCCAACTGCATATAATCAGTGCTAGGCAGACAGGCAGTAAATGTGGCAGACTGCAGTGTATTATACAGCACAAGAGGGTCCATTGAACGTCCTGTCTGCTGCTGCTGTAATAATTACAGATATTTGTAGACATAGACCCAGATATAAGGGACCAGGGCCAATTTTTTTTTTAACTTAATCCTGGTTATTTGCTTAAAAAGTAATCCAGAGTACACCATTTTTCTGTTCTATTTGCTTGTTCTCACTGCAAAATAAAGCCATATCTGTTCCATATTTCAGCGATAAAAATCCAGAAATTTGTAGTGAACGTGGAAAATATTGGCCTCCTTTTCCATTCTGTTGCAATGTGTCGGTCAAGCTATTCACACTAGGTGTCTTTGAAGAAAAGTAAAAGTAAATTACAGGCCTGCTATTTAAAACCGTGGTTCTCTGTCAGACGTATTACATATAACTGTGATGCGTCCCCTGGGCCGTGGGGTACTCGGTAGCCAGGCCGGTTGATGCTGGGGGATGTCACAGTGGCGGTGACCCGGTCCGTGACCCAGGGCGGTCAATAAATGGGGAAAAGTGAAAAAGGGGATTATAGTTTTTATATAATGTTCGTGACGCCACCTGTGGTATGCGGATATATGGGGCCGCCGCTGCGGTGCAGATCCTCTGGAGCTGATGATGACGCAGCAGAGTTGCTTCAGCTCTCCACAGGCAGAGCTTAGCTCCAGGGCAGGAAATGGTAATGTTATAGATGTTGCTGTGCAGTGTAGTGCAGGGGATGGCGCAGTTAATAATCAGTCCACAACTTAATGGCGGTTTCCTCTTATCTTTACTTGCGGTGGTTAGGCAGACCGGGGCACGGGTACTAGCTGGTAGTAGAGGTCCGGGCGGCCTGGAAGCAAGTTGGGAATCCACCTTGCCAGGTGAAGTTGGAGGCCTTTCCTTTGCGCTAATCTCTTTGGCCCTGCTGCTTATAGCTGTGCTGTGGCCCTCATCCCTGAGTAAAATGTCTTTGTGCTCACCTGTGTGGCAGGCAACTCGGGCCTTCCTGGAGTGTCGCTCCCACGTGGCGGTGCCGGACCCTATGTGCTGCTGAGCCTCCAGGCGTCTGATGGGGCCAGGAGACCTGCAGTCTTCTGCCCTCTGGTTTCTGCTGCTGGGCCTTTAGTGCCCCACAACCTCGGACTCCGGTGTCCGGGTTCTTCTACACTCCTCTCTGGGGTGAACTGCCGTGCAGCTCCATTCCCCAGGTCTTTCTTCGTCGCTCTCCTGTATTCAACTCCTTTCACTAACTCTAACTAACCCCGCCCCCAGATTCCAGTTGCTAAGGGGAGGAGCTCCCCTTTCTGGTTTGGAGCCAGGAAAGTGTTGCATGCTAGTATACCTGACTAGGGGACCCCTGCTTGCTTCCAGGCATGGTATCACCCATTGTGAGGGAGGCAATGCTACTGTGGCAACCAGACCCCTGGGGTGCCACAACTGCGTTCCAAAATCAGCCATTTCTCGTGAACGTGGAAAATATTGTCCTCCATTAAAAATGGGCAACATACGTGGAAAGGGACGGGGAAGTGGACGTGATGGTTATGGTTCATGCATAGACCGAGGCCGAAGACGTGGCCGTGGGCAAGCTGAAATTGTGGCACAACCAACACCCACATCTTGTCGCTCGACCTTCCTGTCCCAATTACAAGGGGACCGAAGTACACCACTATTGAACCCAGAGCAGTGTCAAAAGGTTGTTGGTTGGATAGCAGATAAATGAGATAATGCTTCCAGTCACTTTGCTACCACCACCACCAACACCCTGTCTTCCACACGGTCAAGTCTCAGTAGCCATGAGTCTGGACCGCATATTCCTCACCTAGATCCTCCTTCCTCCCACCATGCCGAGTGCCCGGAGTCAATTGATCCCACACTTGGACACTCAGAAGAGCTGTTCACATTTGTTGATTGGGGCCTCTCGCTCGGCCAGCTTCAAGCGAGTCAAGAGGAGAATGCGTGTAGCAATGCCCAAATATTGGAGCAGCCATGATCACATGAAGGCGACGGTGGGAAAGTGTAATTATTGTCGCAAGAGGTGGATGATGATGATGATGATGATGATGAGACACAATTGCCAGAAAGTCAGGAGGAGGACCAGGGTGTGGAAGTGGAAGACGAGGTGGTGGATGGTACAGTAACTGACCAAACCTGGCAGGGGGACATATAGCGCGAGGACAACAGCACACAGGGGGAGAGAGGCGTAGCACTACAACAGGCAGGAAGAAACAGTGTGGTGGCCGCAGACACAAGGCGGGAAAGCGTTCCTTGTAACGCCAACACAACGGAAGTTGCCAGTACAACTGTTAGGTCTTCCCGAGTCTGGTTATTTTTTAAAGACTCTGCAGATAACCCCAAAAAGGCCATTTGCACCACCTGCCAGGCCAGCATCAGCAGGGGTAGCAAAAATACCAGCCTGACCACCACCAGCATGATCAGGCACATGGCAGCAAAGCACCTGACTAAGTGGGCCGGACCCCAGGGTTCAGCAACAGTGTCTGCGGGTGACACCACTGCTTGTTTCGCTGTTGTGCGTGCACGCAAAGATGCTTCCCGCCCTGCACCTGTCGTTGAACACTCTCAACTAGCATCATCAGCAAGCACGTCCACGTCCTTATCCCAGTCCTTGGAACGCAAGCGCAAATATGCAGCTAACGCCCCACAGGCCACACTACTAAATTCACACATTTTGCGAATGCTTGCGCTCTAAATGTTGCCTTTTAGGCTCATGGAGACAGAAGCTTTCCGCAACCTGATGGTGGCGGCTGTCCCTCAGCACTCGGTCCCCAGCCGCCACTATTTTTCCCAGTGTGCCGTCCCCACATTATACGAGCACGTGTCCCACATTAGACGTGCCCTCAACATTGCAGTTACTGGGAAAGTCCACCTAACCACGGACACGTGGACAAGTGCTTGTGGACAGGGATGGTACATCTAGCTGACGGCACACTGGGTTAATATAGTGGAAGCCAGGACCCAGTTGAACCTTCAGATTTAAAATATCCTCCCGAAGCTGAGAACGCCAACACTTAAGCATTATAGACAGCTCTGAAAGAGCAGGCAGATCTGTGGCTGACACCCCTGACCCTACAGCCAGGCATGGTCGTGTGTGACAATGGCTAGAACATGGTGGCGGCTCTGTGGCGAGGCAAGCTTACAGACGTACCATGCCTGGCCCATGTGCTTAACCTCATGGTTCAGCGGTTTCTTAAAACCTACCCGGATCTGCCAGATCTGCTTGTCAAAGTACGCCACCTGTGTGCCCATTTTAGAAAGTTAGCTAAAGTTCCTCCGCACGTGCCGTGCTTCAGCAGCGTTTGCAGCTTCCAGCTCACCCACTGAACAGCGATGTCCTGACGCGTTGGAACTCTACATTGCAGATATTGGGAAGGATTTGTGAGCAGAAGAGGGCAGTTATTGACCACCAGCATCAACAAAACCATCGGTATTCAGTTCAGACTCCACACATAAGACCTCAGGAGTGAACATGGATGTCAGACACATGTACAATCCACCAGAACTTTGAGGACTCCACCAAGATGGTGAGTGGCGATGATGCCTTAATTAGCATCACCATCCCACTTCTCTATCTTCTGAAATGCTCTCTGCTCACAATAAAAGAGGATGCATTGAAGGCAGAGCATGATGAGATGGAGCAAAGAACCATATAGGGTGATTCCTCATAGCCCAGCCTCATCTCATCCCAATGTGGATTGGATGACAATGAGGAAGAGGAGGAGGAGGAAGAACCTGCGTTATAGATGGTACTACCTGCACAACAATCATACTGTTAAGCGTGGATGGCCTGAGGACAGGGAGGAGGAGGATGAGGAGGAGAGCATGGTCAGTCTTCCTCTTGGTGAGGACACGGAAGTCTTGCCTCTTTGCAGTCTGTCACACATGGCTGAGTTTATGTTATGATGCCTTTCCCGTAACCCTCACGTTGTCCAAATTTTGGGTGACAGTCATTACTGGTTGGTGATGCTTCTAGACCAACGCTACAGGGAGAACTTTATGTCTCTTTGCAGGACAGGCCTAATAAAATGGTGCAGTACGAGACGGCCTTTGTTGTTGAATTATTAAAAAAATTTCCATCTGAAAATGCTGGCGGCAGAGGTCACAGCTTGTTGGATAACCAAGGAGTACAGGCTAGAGAGCCACAAATGCAATCCAGCAGAGGCAGGGGAACACTGTCAAAGTTCTGGGACAGTTTTCTCAGACCCTCCCATCGCACAGGCCCTGAGGCTGCGGTGTACTCTCCCAAGGAGGGAAAAGTTTTGGAAGATGGTGAGGGAGTACCTTGCCGACTTTACCAATGTTCTCCGTGATTCCAAGCTGGATACGTGGCATGAACTGGCTCTCTACGTCTTGGAGGTCCTGGCCTGCCCTGCCGCTAGTGTTTTGTCAGAGCGGGTTTTTAGTGCCACCAGTGGAATTATAACCGATAGGCGCATCCGCTTGTCAACTGAAAATGCTGACAGACTGACTCTTATAAAAATGAACTAGGGCTGGATTGGGCCAGACTTCTCAACACCACCAAATGATAGCAGCACAACAAACTCAAATACAGTGTCTTTTTTTTGGGAGGTCTAACTCTATTCCCATGCACCTCTGTCTTCACACCCAGACATGGGTATACGCTTCCTGGTTTTGTCTAATTGTTCTTGTCCTCCTCCTTCTCTGCATCCTCATCCTCCACCACCATCATATGTACCATATCAACATATCTACGTCTCTTGCAAGGGACATTGGAGATCCATCAAAATTTTTGGCAGCCGTTGATTCACTGCATAGGCAAACAGTATGGGAGACCCATTTACTAATAATGGGAAAATTGTTTTCAGGAGGCACTCCGACCTCTACGTCTCTTGCAAGGGGCATTGGAGTTCCTCCAAATTTTTAGCAGTTGTTGTTTCACTGCATAGGCAAACAGTATGGGAGACCGCTACTTTCTAATGGGAACATGTCATACTCATTACTGTGGCCTAGCTCTATGTGTCTTTAAATTGTTAGTGGGGTTTTTCTCAAATTTTGGCAGCCCTTGCAGTCACAGCATGGGCATTACCACTATAGGAGACCTGCTCCTTTATAATGGGAACATTTTTTTTACTGAGACCCTCCTCTATGTCTCTTTAAAGGGGTATTGGGTTGCGTTTTAATTTTTGGCAGCCCTTGCAGTCACTGCACACGCAATAACAGTATAGGAGACCCACTCATTAATAATGGGAACAACAAAGCATAGCCAGCTGATGGCTCTCTAACAATAGAGAGGGCTGATTGCTGGCCCTTTAAGAATAGTAAGGGCCGCCTGATGGTCCTATAACAATAGGCTTTGTGACTTTCTTAGTCCCTCCATCATAAATGAAACATGATGTGTCTGATGATGGCCAGATCAGGTTATAAAATGTTAAAATGACATTTCCTGGTGAATGCATTTGTCTTGGTTGAAAGCAATGCAAAAGTGCAAAAACGCATGTGTGAACTTGGCCTAAAGTGTGGAGGAGCATTTTTGTTTTTGTTTATTTATTTTGTCTTTACCCTGAAAAAGATGTTCCTTAACATATTTCCCAGGCAAATCCATTTTGGTTTCGGTTTTGTATGTTTTATTGTGAGTCTGTAAAAGTGGCGTACTACCTCTGACAACATTGTTGACAGCTTTGACCTAGGAGTCAGAAATGCTTCCAGGGGTCTTTCCCATGCTGTTCACATGTCATTTCAGCACTGTTCCCATCAATTTGGTCAATTTTTAGGCCCTCTGCAGACCGACGGGGGTAGCCGCCTGAAAAATGCTCGAGTTTCACATAGACTGACATTGGGCTCGTTACTCGGACCAAGCACTCGAGCATTCCAATTTGCTCGACTCGAACAACGAGTACCCGAGCATTTTAGTGCTCGCTCATCACTAAATATGATCAATAAAGTGCATCCATAGTATTACTGCACCAAAAAGATTTCATCATCATTTAGAATATGCTCTCGTTCCCACAATCCCAAGAAGAGGTTTGCGTACGATGAGGCGCAAGCTGCCTCCATCTCCACGCCCCTCTTCTGGAGATAATAACGAACTTTAAATAAGAAATAGTTGTGGGAGAGAGTGTACTGCATTAGTATTAACAGTAATTCCATCAGTGGTTTCTCCAAATTTCAATTCTCCAAGAAGAACTTTGAGGCAGCGAGGCCATGGTGACATGCTATACAAGTGTATAAAGATTCGACCAGATACATTTCTGGTTCCATGTGAACTTCATCTAATCTTTGGAGCACTTCAGTGGAATCTCTTACATAAGAGAGTAATTCCATCACAATAGGTTTTAACCCGTTAAGGACCGAGCCACTTTGTAGGTTAATGACCGGGCCTATTTTTTCAATTTTGACCACTGTCACTTTATGAGGTAATAACTCTGCAACACTTTAACGGATCCTCTGATTCTGAGATTGTTTTTTTCGTGACATATTGTACTTCATGATAGTGGCAATTTTATTTGTAAAAAAACTGAAATTTGGCGAAAAGTTAGAAAATTTTGCAATTTTCAAACTTTTTTATTGTTATGCCCTGAAATCAAAGAGATACTGTATGTCACACAAAATAGTTAATAAATAACATTTCCCACATGTCTACTTTATATCAGCACAATTTTTGAAAAAAAAAAAAACATTTTGTTGGGAAGTTATAAGGTTTAAAAGTTGACCAGCGATTTCTCATTTTTCCAACAAAATTTACAAAACCATTTTTTTTAGGGACCACATCACATTTTAAGTGACTTTGAGGTGTCTATATGACATAAAATACCCAAAAGTGACACCATTCCAAAAACTGCACCCCTCAAGGTACTCAAAATCACATTCAAGAAGTTTATTAACCCTTCACATGCTTCACAAGAACTGACGCAATGAGGAAGAAAAAAAATTAACATTTAACTTTTTTTCACAAAAAATTAAATTTAGACCTAACTTTTTTTATTTTCACAAGGGTAACAGATAAAAATGGACCTGTAAATGTATTGTGCAATTTCTCCTGAACATGCTGATAACCCATATGTGGCGGAAAACCACTGTTTGGGCACACGGCAGGGCTTGGAAGGGATGGATCGCCATTTGACCTTTTGAATTCAAAATGTACTGGAATAATCAGCGAATGCCAAAATTTTTTAGCCCCAATTTTTTTATTTTCACAAGGGTAACAGGAGAAAATGGACCCCAAAAGTTGTTGTGCAATTTATCCTGAGCACGCCGATACCCTATATGTGGATGAAAACCACTGCTTGAGCACATGGCAGGGTTCGGAAGACAAGGAGTGCCATTTGACTTTTTGAGCACAAAATTGGCTGGAATTTAGAGCGGACGCCATGTTGCATTTAGAAAGCCCCTGATGTGCCTAAACAGCGGAAACCCCCGACAAGTGGCCCCATTTTACAAACTACACCTCTCAATGAATTCATGTAGGGGTGCAGTGATCATACTGATACCACAGGTGGGTCACAGAATTTTATACCATTGGGCAGTGAGGAAAAAATAATTACATTTTTACCGCAAAAAATGAGCTTTAGCCCCATATTTTACATTTTCACACTGGGATAATGGATAAAAATGGCACCAAAATGTGTCCCATGACTTCTGCTGAATGTGGCAACACCGCATATGTGGCTGTACAGTACTGCTTAGCCATACTGCGACACTCGGGAGGGACGGAGCGCTATTTGCCTCCTGGAGAGCAGATTTTCCTAGAATAGTTTGCGGACTCCATATACAAAGCTCCTAAGTGCTAGAAGAGCAGAATCCCCCCTCAAGTGGCCCCATTTTGGAAATTATACCCCTGCCAAACATGTGGACACTAAACGTGGTTTGGATACACTGCAGTGCTCAGAAGAGAGTGGGGATTTGAATTTGGGAGCGCAGAAGTTGCTGAATTTCTTTTGGGGGGCGAGGAGCCATTTCACTTTTCCAGAGCCTTTGTACTACCAGTAACGTGGAAGCCCCCTATATTTCCGTTAACACATGACAGACCAGAGTGGGGGCTTTTATGTGAACCTTTTATTGGGAACATTTTACATAACATTTTAGATCATATTTATCCGGCGCTCTATGCTGTGCATTTACTTTGGGGTTTCCATCTAAATCTCCGATTGACGTGATTCAGATGAAACCCCTCAGGGATCCATTCACTATAATGAGATGAGGCCGCAGAGTTACTCTGGACTCCGTACGGCCTCTGTTCAGTGTTGTCCTTCTTTTCAGAGGTGCACAAAACTGTGGCCGACCGTGCTTTTATCTACACTTAAAAAGATGGACACCACCGAATCATAGGCCAGACGGCGTCCACGGTGCCTCCATCGGCCTCATTATAGGGAATCTTCCACCGGGGGTTCAGTCTGAATCACTTATTTCAGAGATTTACACGGAAACCCCGGTGTAAGCCCTCAGTGTAGAGCGCAGGATAAATGTGCACCAAGCCTTACGGCGATCTTTGGGAGGCAGAATAAACAAATCAGCAGCAGGTGAAGAATTGGTTTTATTGATTTTTTACGCCGTTCCTCGTGCAGTGATTAGACAACTTTATTTTTCGAGTGGGTGCAATTACATCGATGTCAGATTCATATCGAGTTTTTATGATTGACAGCTGTCACTCACTTAAAGACGTATTTTTTTGCAAAAACTAAAGTTTGCATCGCCACATTTAGAGAGCTATAATTTTTCCATATTTCGCCCAACAGATTCATATAAGGGCCTTGTTTTTTGCGTGACAAGCTGACTTTTTTATTGGTACCATTTTAAGGCAAATTACATTTTTTTGATCGCTTTCTATCCTGATTTTTGGGAGGCAGAATGAACAAGAACCAGCAATTAAGGAATTTTTTTTTTGTTTATTGTGTGATAAAATTGATAAGGCAGCTTTATTCTTCGGGTCAGTACGTTTACAGTGGTACCACATTTATGTAATTTTTTTATGTTTTGACGCTTTTACATAATAAAAACTTTTATAGAAAAAATAATTATCTTTGCATCGCTGTATGCTGAGAGCTGTAACTTTTTATTTTTTTGGCTGATGGAGCTGTATGGTGGCTTGATTTTTGCGGGCCAAGATGACGTTTTCAGCGGTACCATTTTTATTTAGATTCGTCTTTTTGATCGCGTTTTATTCCACTTTTTTTCAGCGGTATGATGAAACGGCATAGTTTCTCATATATATATATTTTTTACACTGTTCACTGAAAGGGTTAACTAGGGTGACACGTTTATAGATCGGATCGTTAAGGGTGCGGCGATACCAAATATGTGTACTTTTTTGTTTATTTTAATTTTTTTACCTAAAAATCTGTATTTATTAGTGTAATATATTTTATTATTTTTTAAGATTATTTTTTAGATTTTTACAATTTTTGAAAACTTTTTTTAAACTTATACACTTAGTCCCACTATGGGACTTTTTTTCACTTTTTCCATACGTATAATGTATTGCAACACATAGTCTGATGTGTTGGGGCACAGCGTTACACAGTAAGTGAGATGCACGGGACAAATCTGCTGAGAGCCTAAATCATTGTAAGCTTCCAGGAGCTCACAACTGAGCAGATTAACCCCTGCACCGATTAATATGAAGGCGAAAGTCTTCTAATGACTGCAGGAGTGGGAGGAAACAGACGCTGCGGTCTTCTGGCTCCTCTTTGTCACGGTAAACTCGTGACACCTTGCAATCTTCAACACAATGTTCACAAAGGTAGACAGCAGGGGTGGTCGGTCTCCTAGACAACGAGCTAACTCATATGATGATAGAGGCCACCATCTCCTTAGCTTGCTGCTGGTACTTTTCTGTGGGAATCAGCTTGTCTCCAACCAGGCTGGAATATTTCCAGTGAATTATGGCATGACGCCATTGTATTAGAAGTATACCCAGTACCAGAAGCGAAACTAATCACAATTTCCTTCTCAGGAACTTTATTTGGTAGACTAAGTGGCTGCCCAAATTGTTTCTCACAAAGGAGCTGAAGACACTGAGTGGCAGATTATACGCTTGTCACATGACCGTATACGGCCAACCCGGGTTCCACCGTTCATATGCCTCCACCCCCATCTTACCACACTTACAAATAAAAACACTGCACCTGTAATTTCTTTGGATAAATTTGGCCACAGCGGCCATTTTATTAACAAACAACATTAACATATATACATTATTATGAAATAAATAAGAAGGGAGGGTTCTTGGAGTTAAAGATTGATCTGGCAAAACTAAAAACCGAAGTCGAACCACCGTGTTACCCTCAGCCGTCCATCTCCAGCTCGAGGGCACCAAAGCTCCCAGGGTAAAACCCCGTCCAGAGCCCCAAAAAACCATATGCCAGATCACCGCGGTTAATCAAACCACGGCCTATAAAATTCAAATAATTTTCCACCGACACTTCTGTGCCAACTCCAAGAACCCCACCCCCCGCCAAGCCACTGCGACAAACCTTCTTACACAACTTTAAATACTCTTCTTTATGCCACATCAAATGCCCCTTTAATTCGTCCCTGATAAAAAGCAAACCATCCTTTTACCCATAACCTACAAAAAATACCAATGGAAAAAAGAGGGTGGGTGGGTGGGTGGGTACTTTTTCCTATGCTCTTCTCCTCTGGACTGTCCGTTTCCCGCACTTTTTCCCTCTTATACCTCTCTTCCCCCAGCTCCACCCCCGTCCCAATGCCCGCCTTTCCTGACCTCTACCCAATCCCGATTATTGGGATTCAAATTGCACCCTTCTGGCCCATCCCGGTCATGTGGGGCTTCCTGCTAGGTTGCCCTGCCTCCAGCCCCCTTCTTGACCGTATACGGCCAACCCGGGTTCCACCGTTCATATGCCTCCACCCCCATCTTACCACACTTACAAATAAAAACACTGCACCTGTAATTTCTTTGGATAAATTTGGCCACAGCGGCCATTTTATTAACAAACAACATTAACATATATACATTATTATGAAATAAATAAGAAGGGAGGGTTCTTGGAGTTAAAGATTGATCTGGCAAAACTAAAAACCGAAGTCGAACCACCGTGTTACCCTCAGCCGTCCATCTCCAGCTCGAGGGCACCAAAGCTCCCAGGGTAAAACCCCGTCCAGAGCCCCAAAAAACCATATGCCAGATCACCGCGGTTAATCAAACCACGGCCTATAAAATTCAAATAATTTTCCACCGACACTTCTGTGCCAACTCCAAGAACCCCACCCCCCGCCACAAACGAACAGCCCTGACCACCTCAGGCTTGTGAGCGCCCCAACACCGCCATAGCCCTCTCAATCCCTTCCTGTATAGCCAAAGTCCACAAATCAATTCCAACATCGTTCAGATGTACTCCCATCCTTTGCCCAAAATTCTCCAACCCCTGCCTCAAGATCAAGATGCCGGACACTTACTCCCCCGTTCCGACAGGCAAATGCTGCTATGGCTCTATTTAACTTCACTCGTGCCCTGTTAATGCCCTTCATTGATCTAGCCTCCCTCCATTTCTTCCTCGGTACAATGTCCGACCAAACCGTTAACACCCCCGGAAAAGATGTCCACAACCTTAAAAAATCGATCCGAATATCCCTCATCAATTCCCTAACTGGCCGAGACCCCAAATCATTCCCCCCCATATGCACTACCAAAATATCCGGCGCCCGGTCCAAACGAGTCGCCCTACAGAATTCCGGGAGCACCCTTCTCCATACCATCCCTCGAAAACCCAGCCACCGAACCACCGCTTGCTCCCTGCTAAAACCCACTTGCCTACCGTTCGGCCTCGCGTCCGCCCGCAGCGCCCCCCAATGAACGAAAGAGTGTCCGAGAATCCAGACTAATAACGGGACGTCACCTGCAAAAAGACAACCAAAGAATTGTACTCACTTCTTAACCAGATAATAACGTAAGCCTGCATACCTAATGCCGTACATAGGACAGATAACGATCTGAACTCCACCTCCCGATGCGCTTTATCACCTCCTTGCTTAAACCCAAACCATCCGCTTCTGACGCCGCACCGATTCTGAAAGAATGCGAACCGTAAACCTCAGGGCTAAGGCCCAATTCTATGATCCCTTTCTTAAACACTGCAATAAATTGAAAACGAGACAAAAACTCACCATTTTTATGACATAATAATGGGCCCTTACGTCCCGACCAGACTTGCCAATAAGCCATTAAACATCTCCTAGGACACATAAACGATCCATCCACTTCACCCAGTACCACTCGCTTGCCTCTGCCCAATTGATCCGTCTTCCCCCTCCTAATCCAGAATTCTATGCACCTATCCCGACAGCTCACGTCCTCGGCAAACAAACCCCCAGCCTTACTCCTACTTGGTGCCACCAACTCGCCTAATCTTAGTGCGCCAAAAAACGCCCATGAAAAAAGCCAACCTAAACAATGTGGCTTCAAAACCGAACAACAGATCTTATCCAAAGCAAAACCCAACTGCTCTAAAATACTAAAAGTCACCGGTCTTCGTTTGTCTAATACTTTACTTCCCCTCCTAAAACCCTTAATTGCTTGCTTCACTAAAAAGGATTTTGTAACATCTTTTAACCCCAGTAATCTAAAACCAAATGCCAATCCTGCAACAAATTTACTAACTTTTGAAACAGACCACCCGCTCTCCGCTGCCTTTCCTACAAGAAACAACACCGCCATTTCCCTATCACCATCACTCTCCACCTCACCCCACTGCAGTAACCAACTTTGCCATACTCGCCACGATGCCTCGTATGATGCCCAGGTCTGCCTTGTGATGGACTCCTGTATTAAACGTCCTGCTCTTCCATAACCAGCTGCCACAAATGCGAAGGGCATTCCTGTCCCACGTCCTCTGCCTCTGGTGCTAGCGCCCGAAAACGGTCCCACTGAAAACGAGACAAGGCATCTGCTATGGAATTTTGCACACCTGGAACATGGACCGCTGTAATCCAAGCGTTCAAGTTAAGGCAACAAAGAACTAGATTCTTCAGCAGTGTAATCACAGGCGGAGACGAAGCAGACAAGCTGTTGATGACAGATACCACTCCCATGTTGTCGCAATGAAACCGAATTCTCCTGTTAGCAAAACACTCACCCCAAATAGTAACTGCAACAACAATGGGGAACAATTCCAAAAAAGCCAAATTCTTCGTAAGACCCTTCTCCTTCCACTCGCTCGGCCATACTCCAACACTCCACCGCCCTTTCCAGTAGGCCCCATAACCAGCACCTCCTGCAGCATCCGTAAATATCTCACAATCAAAGCTGCTTAAGAACTCCTGCTGGATTAATGACCTGCCATTATAACTTTCCAAAAACAACTTCCAAACCTTTAAATCCTCCTTGTGTTCCCTATTTAGCCGAATAAAATGATGGGGGGCCCGCACTCCTACTGTCGCGCCTGACAACCCGCGACAAAATATTCTGCCCATTGGCATAATCTTGCATGCAAAATTCAGTCGCCCCAACAGCGATTGCAACTCCCTCAGGGTCACCTTGCGCAGCCTCCCGACTCTATCAACCTCCTGCTTGAGCAAAATCAATTTGTCCTCCGGTAACCGACACTCCATCCTTTCTGTATCAATTACAATGCCCAAAAAACTTATGGTTGTGCAAGGGCCTTCTGTCTTCTCTTCAGCCAATGGTACGCCAAAATGCTCTGCCACCCACACCATAGTACCTAATAAATTCCTACACAACAACGATTGCGGAGGGCCTATAAACAAGAAATCATCTAAATAATGAATGACTGACTTAACTGATGCCAGGTCCTTCACAACCCATTCCAAAAATGTACTAAACGTTTCAAACAAAGAACACGAAATTGCACAACCCATTGGCAAGCACCTATCCACATAATATGCCCCATTCCAAAAACAATCTAACAACGGGATACTATCCGGGTGAACTGGCAGCAACCGAAAAGCCGACTCGATATCCGTTTTTGCTAGCAACGATCCTGACCCATATCGCCGTACCCATTGCACCGCAGCATCAAATGAAGTATATTCAACGGAACACAATTCTTGTGCAATGCCATCGTTCACCGAGAGCCCCTTCGGGTACGACAAATGCTGAATCAAACGAAACTTATTCCGCTCTTTTTTGGGCACAACCCCCAGTGGTGAAATAATCACTTTGCTGCTAGGTAAGTCCTGAAACGGTCCCGCCATCCTACCCAATTCCACTTCCTTTGCCAATTTCACACTGACCACATCCGGATGAAGAGAGGCCGAGGTCAAATTTTTTACTGAAAAGGGGACCTCGTGCTCAGGAGGAGGTATTCTAAAACCTTCCAAAAAAACATCCGAAATAACCTTAGCTTTCAATTGATCTGGATACCTACTTAGAAAGGGGGCCATCACGTGCACCCTCACTGGAGTCACCCCTTTGACCGGTACCCACTGTCGCCTTTCCCTTACCCTTTTTAAAACATTTTGATGCTCCGTGTGAGCCTCCACTACAATGGGAGCACACATGTTTAAATTTACAGGAGCTCCCATATTTGCATTGGCCCTCGTTGAATTGCCAGCAAGTTCCAGCCTCTTTCTTAGTGCTTTGTGCCCCCAGACTGTTTCCCCCATGTCCTGTTGATTGGTTCCCACTACTGTTGCTCCCGTGAAAGGACTGCCCATACCTCACAGGGGCCATAACCTTCAGCCACAATCCAATGTCCTTTTGATCCCATCTAATCTCCGGGCGAACTGCCTTCCTCTGACGAAATTGCTCGTCATACCGTAACCATGCCTGACCCCCATAAGTCCTATGAGCCTCCCCAATAGCGTCCAAGTAGCAAAACAAACCCGAGCAATTATCAGGAGCCTTTTCCCCAATAACGCTAGCCATTATTGCAAAAGCTTGTAACCAGTTAACAAACGTCTGTGGAATCAACCTCCACCTGCGCTTTTCTTCCTCCTCTTTCTTACTGTCGTCCTTTTTTCCCTTATCCAGGTTAAACTTTTCCAACGGAAGAAGGGAAAAAATTTCCACATACTCATCCCGCCAAATTTTTTCCTTAACCTCTTTTTTTAAATGCGCCCCCAATGGCCCCTCAAAACACACATATACCTCCCCTTTTGCCCTATCATCCAGCTTTACAGTATCCCCTTTCTCCTTTTCCGTCTGCACACACACCGACACCCCAGACGGTGTCCCGGCTGCAAACCCCGCTGACCTGGCCGATGCGCTCCCCTCCTGTGCCAACACCGTTTGACTATGTACCCAAGCCCCCGCTGGTGACGACCCCACTTGATTATCTCCACCGCCTTCTAATCTGGCCAGAATGCGCGACATGTTAACCAACATATCCCTAATCCCGCATACATCTGACCCACTACCTCCCCCAACATGTTCCCCACTGGGGCCCGCTGACTGCCTATCCCCCACCCCGACTGCCAATGACCCCGTGGGCGACAAACCATACATAGATGCATACTCACCAAGCTGCACAGGTGCTGTGTCCCCGCCAGCCGTACGCCCCGAGTCCTGACGATTCCTTGCTTCGCCTCGATCTCCACCGAAGTTCGATCCGCTCGCCTCCATGCACTCAAGGCCCGCGCCCCTGGCCTCCACGTCACCAGGGGGGACCCGAGCCCGTGTTGACATCCCAGCCGCTCGTCCTCCACTCATCTCTGTTCCTGTCCTCGCCGCCGTCCATGTACCGCGTTGTTTAGCAGATCCAGACTCCCTAGCCCGATCCGTGACAGTCCGTGAGAAACTGCCAGGCAACCCCGTGCTGCTGCCTGCCGCCTCATCCCTCTGCATGGTGTGACTTGGGCCAGGCAGGAGGTCCTGGAACTGCTGCTGCCTGCCCGTGTGCTTCTGCTGCATCCTTCCCCCGCTGGACTGTTTGGCAGGCACCCCGACAGGTACCTCGCCAGGTGTGCCTGCCGCGCGAGTATCCCCTTGGTTAGCCGCCTCAGCATTAGTGTTGGTCCTCCGCCTTTTGAATCTCCCGCTCCGTGCATTGCCGCGGGATCTTGGAGCGGGGGGCGTGTCCGCGTGCCCGCCGCTCATTGGCTGCGCGTTATCGTCGTGAGTTTCCGGGGCCGGAAGTGACATGGGCCGCACTTCCGGGGAAGCCCCGCCCCCAGATGGCGCGTCATCAGCACGGGCCTTGCTTCCGGCGCGGCCTGCGCTCTGGTACTGCGGCGCGCCGCCGGAGCAGGCCGCACCACAACGGAGCAGGGCACCTCGTTCCCGGACCTCGACCCGACACCTGGAGAGCCAGCACGCCGGCTGGGCGGATTCCTGCCGCGGTGTGCACGTTGGCGGGGGGTTCCGCCATCATGAACATCCAACGCAGGGTCCCCTGAGGGGCTCCGCAGCCTGCGCCTGCTGCCCGTACCCACCATCTCCGGGGAGAGCCTCTCGGGAGGCCGCGTCCTCCTGGCGGTTCTTCCTGATCCAGACGTGGATCCTTCTTCGCCAGCATTCCCCAGCAGACCGGACAGCTGGGCCTCGAGCCATCCTCCTC
This sequence comes from Phyllobates terribilis, assembly GCF_046119375.1. NCBI lineage: Eukaryota > Metazoa > Chordata > Amphibia > Anura > Dendrobatidae > Phyllobates > Phyllobates terribilis. The sequence goes on along the minus strand of NW_027362772.1, from coordinate 190,930,417 downwards.
GCCTGGATCTAGCTACCTCCCTCAACCTAGCGACAAGGGACTCCACAGACTCCATGACCGCAGAGAAACGTCCCAAATAAAGGTAAGGGTTTTTTTTTTTTTGTGTTCCTCTATTACTTTTTCCTATGCTCTTCTCCTCTGGACTGTCCGTTTCCCGCACTTTTTCCCTCTTATACCTCTCTTCCCCCAGCTCCACCCCCGTCCCAATGCCCGCCTTTCCTGACCTCTACCCAATCCCGATTATTGGGATTCAAATTGCACCCTCCTGGCCCATCCCGGTCATGTGGGGCTTCCTGCTAGGTTGCCCTGCCTCCAGCCCCCTTCTAGAAGTGGGTCTTCAGTTTTATTTTCAAGGTTTGCACGGTAGGCGAGAGTCTGATGTGTTGTGAGACACGTATGATATGAGAAATGAGAAGTAGGTTTGTTTTGCTGCAGTGAGCAATTGCGCAGCATTTTGAAAACTTCTGTTTTTGCACTCCCAATTACCCTTGTTTTCACCCACGTCACAACTCTCCGACCGGCCAACTGACTGTGGAGAAGCACAGATGGGTGAGTCTGGAGAGCAGTTCACACATTCTATTTCAGGGCATCAGAGGTCTGATCCAAAGCTTCACAGACTCAAGAGGGGGAAAGCATGTGTAGCGATGCCCAATTTTTTATTCAGTTGATCTGGGCTCAGATGAAGTAGGGTCCGAGAAGAATTTAATCCCTCGTCACAAGACGTTAACCTCTGGAGGTGGGCATGGATGGTTTGGAGAAAGTAATAAATACACACCAGAACATGGAGAACTAAACTAATAGAAAACAGGGGTTGGAGAACTAAACTAATAACACAACAGGGGTTGGAAAACTAACCTACAAAACAGCTAGGGTTGGCAAACTAAACCACTACACACCAGGGGATGGAGAACTAAACCACTAGACACCAAGGTGTCACTACACAGCAATTCTTGGAATCCCCAAGGCTTGCGGGACAAACCTCTGTATCAAACACTTCCTCCAGTGCTTCTGCATCCTCCAGCTCCTCTAAGGCCTCCACGGATGCCCTAAACCTCTGTCTTACTGAGACACACGTCCCAACAGTGCAGAGAGAATATCCCCCACCTCCGTACTGTGCAGCCAGGTCTCACCGTAATCAGGCAGTGTTAAAATTAATATACCTTGGAGATTGCAGTCATACAGCTGAAGAGTTGTGATGGGCAAGCACTAAAATGCTCGGGTGCTCGATGCTTGGGTTGAGCAAATTGTAATGCTCGGGTGCTCGACCTGAGCAACGAGCCCAATGTAAGTCTATGGAAAACACGAGCATTTTTCAGGCGGCTCCCCCTGGCGGTCTGCAGAGGGCATAAAAATTGCCCAAATCGATGGGAACAGTGCTGAAATGACATGGGAACAGCACGGGGAAGACCCCTGGAAGCATTGCTTATTCCGAGGTCACTGCTGTCAACAACGTCAGAGGTATTTAATTTTACTATGAAATATGTTAAGCAACATTCTTTCCAGGGTAAAGACTTGTATATAAGGCAAAATAAATAACCAAAAATACTCCTCCACACCTTGGGCTATGTTCACACGTAGCGTTTTTGATGCGTTTTTGCACTTTTGCATTGCTTTCAACCAAGACAAATGCATTCACTGGTGAATGTCATTTTAACATTTTACAATCTAGTCTGGCCATGTGGTGTGTGAAACATCATCAGACACATCCTGTTTCATTTATGATGGAGGGACTCGGAAAGTCACAAACCTAATTTTAAAGGGCCATCAGTCGGCCCTCGCTATTGTTAGAGAGCCATCAGCCGGCTATGCTTTGTTGTTCCCATAATTAACGAGTGGGTCTCCTATAGTGTTACTGCGTATGCAGTGACTGCAAGGGCTGCCAAAAATTTGGAAGCACTCCAATGCCCCTTGCAAGAGACGTAGAGGTCAGAGAGCCTCATAAAAACAATGTTCCCATTATTAGGAAGTGGGTCTCCGATAGTGTTTGCCTATGCAGTGAATTAAAAAGCTGCCAAACATTTGGAGGCACTCCAATGCCCCTTGGAAGAGACGTAGAGGTCCAAGAGCCACCTAAAAATAATGTTCCCATTATTTGGAAGTGGATATCCCATAGTGTTTTCCTATGCAGTGAATGCAAAAGCTGCCAAATATTTGGAGGCACTCCAATGCCCCTTGGAAAAGATGTAGAGGTCGGAGAGCCTCCTAAAAACAATGTTCCCATTATTAGGAAGTGGGTCTCCCATAGTGTTTGCCTATGCAGTGAATGCAAAAGCTGCCCAATATTTGGAGGAATTCCAATGCCCCTTGCAAGACACGTAGAGGAGGTCATATGGTAGATATGGTGGTGAATGATATGGTGATGGAGGATGAGGAGAAGAGGGAGGACAAGAGCAAATAGACAAATTCAGGAAGGGTATACCCATGTGAAGAGGTGCATGGGAATAGACCTCCAAAAAAAAGACACTGGATTTGAGTTTGCTATCATTCGGTGGTGTTGAGAAGTCTGGCCCAATCCAGCCCTAGTTAATTTTAATAAGAGTCAACCTGCCAGCATTTTCAGTTGACAGGCGGATGCGCCTATTGATTATAATTCCACCGGCGCCACTAAAAACCCGCTCTGATAAAACGCTAGCGGCAGGGCAGGCCAGGACCTCCAAGGCGTAGATTGCCAGTTCATTCCACGGGTCCAGCTTGGATACCCAGTAATTATAAGGCACAGAGGAATCACGGAGGACATTGGTATGGTCGGCAAGGTACTCCCTCACCATCTTCCCAAACTTTGCACTCCTTGTGAGAGTACCCCGCACCTCAGGGTCTGTAAGATGGGAGGGTCTGAGAAAACTGTCCCAGAACTTTGACTGTGTTCCCCTGCCTCTGCTGGATTAGAGTTGTGTCTCTCTCGCCTGTACTCCTTGGTTGCCCAACAAACTGTGACCTCTGCCGCCAGCATTTTCAGATGGGAATTTTTTTAATAATTCTGCAACAAGGGCATACTGGTACTGCCCCATTTTAGTAGACCTGTCCACCTCCGGAACAAGAGATAGAAAGTTCTCCTCATAGCGTGAGTCTAGAAGTGTCAACAACCAGTAATAACTGTCACCCAAAATTTGGACAATGCGAGGGTCACGGGAAAGGCAGCGTAACATAAACTCAGCCATGTGTGCCAGACTGCAAAGAGGCAAGACTTCCATGTCCTCACCAAGAGGATGACTGACTCCTCCTCCTTGTCCTCAGGCCATCCACGCTGAACAGACGGCATGACAGTTGTGCAGGTAGTACGGTCTATAGTGCAGGAAACTAGCTCCTCCTCCTCTTCCTCATGGTCACCCAATCCACGTAGGGATGAGATGAGGCTGGGCTGTGTGAAATCACCCTGTATGGTTCCTTGCTCCATCTCATCATGCTCCGCCTGCAATGCATCCTCATTGTGAGCAGAGAGCATTTCAGAAGACAGAGAAGCGGGATGGTAACGCTAATTATGGCATCATGACTGCTCACCATCTTGGTGGAGTCCTCGAAGTTTTGGAGGATGGTACATATGTCTGACATCCATGTCCACTCCTGAGGTCTTATGTGTGAAGTCTGAACTGAATACTGACGGCCTTGTTGATGCTGGTACTCAACAACTGCCCTCTTCTGCTCACAAATCCTTCCCAACATCTGCAATGTAGAGTTCCAACGAGTGGCGACGTCACACACCAGTTGGTGAGCCGAAAGCGGCAAACAATGCTGAAACACGGCAAGGGAGAAGCTTTAAGTGACTTTCTAAAACCGCCGCCAGGTTCCGGCCATTGTCACACACGACCATGCCTGGCTGTAGGTTCGGCGGTGTGAGCCACAGATCTGCCTGCTCTTTCAGAGCTGTCTACAACTCTTCAGCATTGTGTGGTTTGTCACCTAAGCATATTAGCTTCAGCACAGTCTGTTGCCGCTTGGCCAAGGCAGTGCTGCAGTGCTTCCAGCTTGCGACTGATGTGGTCATTTCAGAGATGGATGCTGAAGAGGAGGAGGAGGTGCAGGAACTGTAGAATGTGGGGGCAACCATGTTTGACGTAGGGCCCGCAATCCTCGGCGTCGGGAGGACGTGTTTCGTCCCAAGGTCCTACTGGGTCCCGACTTCCACTATGTTAACACAGTGTGCCGTCAGCAAGATGTACCATCCCTGCCCACAAGCACTTGTCCACATGTCCGTGGTTAGGTGGACTTCCCAGTAACTGCGTTATTGAGGGCGTGGCTAATATCGTGGGACACGTGCTCGTGTAATGCGGGAACAGCACACTGGGAGAAATAGTGGCGGCTGGGGACCGAGTACCGAGGCATGGCCGCCGCAATCAGGTTGCGGAAAACTTCCGTCTCCACGAGCTCAAAAGTCAACATTTCGAGTGCAAGCAGTCGTGAAATGTGTGAATTTAGTAGTGAGGCCTGTGGGGCATTGGCTGCGTATTTGCGCTTGCGTTCCAAGGACTGGGGTAGGGACAACTGAACGCTACGCCGAGACAAAGACGTGAACATGCTTGCTGATGGTGCTCCTTGGGAGTGTGCAACAACAGGTGCAGGGCAGGAGGCATCTTCGCATGCGCCATGGACAGAGGATTGGCTTGCACGCACAACAGTGGAATAATCAGTGGTGCCACCCGCAAACACTGTTCCTGGACCCTGGTTTTCAGCCCACTTAGTCGGGTGCTTTGCTGCCATGTGCCTGATCATGCTGGCGGTGGTCAGGCTGGTAGTTTTGCTACCCCTGCTGATGCAGGCCTGGCAGGTGGTGCAAATGGCCTTTTTGGGGTTATCGGCAGAGTCTTAAAAAAAAAACAGACTCGGGAAGACCTAACATTTGTACTGGCAACTTCAGTCATGTTGATGTTACGGGGAACAGTTGCCCGCCTTCTGTCTGCGGCCATCACACTGCTTCTTCCTGCCTGTTGTGGTGCTACACCTCCCTCCCCCTGTGTGCTGCTGTCCTCACTCTGTATGTCTCCCTGCCAGGTTTGGTCAGTTACTATATCATCCACCACCTCGTCTTCCACTTCCGCACCCTGGTCCTCCCCCTGACTTTCTGGCAATTGTGTCTCATCATCATGCACCTCTTGTGACAAGTTTCCCACCGTCGCCTTCGTGTGACCGTGGCTGCTCAAATATTTGGGCATCTCTACATGCAATCTCCTCTTGCCCCGATTCAAGTGGACCGGGCGAGAGGCCTGAATCTATAAATGGAAAAGTGAACATCTATTCGGAGTGTCCAAGTGTGGGATCAGTTCTCTCCGGCACTCGACATGGGAGGAAGGAAGATCCAGGTGAGGAATACGCGGTCCAGACTCAGGGCTACTGAGACTTGACCGTGTGGAAGACAGGGTGGTGGTGGTGGTGGCTAAGTGACTGGAAGCATTATCTGCTATCCAACCAATAACCTTTTCATACTTCTCTGTGTTCAATAGTGGTGTTCTTCGGTCCCCTATTAATTGGGACAGAAAGGTCGAGCGAGAAGATGTGGGTGTTTGTTGTTGCACAATTTCAGCTAGCCCACAGCCTCGTCCTCAGCATGCACTATCATCACCATCACGTTCACTTCCCCATCTCTTGCCACGCACCTTGCCCATTTTAAATGGAGGACAATATTTTCCACGTTCAGTACAAATGGCTGGATTTGAACCGCAGTGATATGTGATACGTGTGACAGAAAACCACAGTTTTAAATAGCTGGCCTGTGGGTAACTATTTTTAACAGCGACCTCTTATCAATAACTTCTCTGACACACTGCAACAAAATTTCAATGGAGGCCAGAAATGTCTGAATTTGGAGCGCACTTATATGTGATACGGGTGACGGCCAAACCACAGTTTTAAATAGATGGATTTTTAGCACTGTAATATGGAAAGGATCTGGCTGTATTCTGCTGTGCTAACAAGCAAATGGAGCAGAAAAAACAGTGTTCTCTGGATTGCTTTTTAAGCAAATAATCAGGATTAAGATCCAAAAAAAAAAAATATTCATGGCCCCTGATACCTAGGGCTATTTCTAGAAATATCTGTAAAAGCACCAGCAGCAGACAGAACTGCAATGGACCCTCTTGCTATATGCACTGCAGTCTGCCACATACACTGTCTGCCTGCCTAGCACTGATATCTATGCAGCTGGATTAGTCCTCAGAAGGACTGTTAGTTGAGATGGATATGCGTAGAATATGTTGTGGTATACCTACACTAACTAAGAAACAAGCGAATCTCTCCCTACTATGCCTGATTCCGGAGTAGACTGTGACGAGCATGGCGGCGCCAGATGTGATATAGACCTGATGACGCTGGGCGGCCAGGCAATCACTGTAATACCACAAGCAACATGGCTGCGGCATTACAGTGTGTGGCCGACAATCCCTGCATGTTCATTGGCGCTCTAAAGAGCACCAAACATGCAGGGAGGGCACCCGATCTCCCGCCGAGCTAACCCCGGAAATACTCAGCGAGCGCTGAGCATCTCGAGCAGTGAGATGCTCGGGCGAGCACCGAGCAGTAGCGAGCATGCTCGCTCATCACTAGTTGTGGACAGCTCTCCAGGCCGAGCTTGAGCAATGGCTGTCTCCACTGAACCTGGAGCAAGGGAAGGCCGTGGGCTATAATGGTGCAAACCCAGTGGCGGCCCTACTTCGGGGCAACCTCAGACACGTGCCTTGCATGACTCTCATCCTCAACCTGATGGTACAGCAATTTCTCCGCCACTATCCCGGCCTGTGTGCGCGCTGCTGCAGAAACCACGATCTCTGCGTGCTCACTTAAAACTATAAAAGTGAGCAGGATCTTTAGTATAAAAGCCAGACTACCAGACAACGAGCAAACTCCTTCATGATGATAGAGGCCACCATTTCCTTAGCTTGCTGGTACTTTTCTGTGGGAATGAGCTTGTCTCTAACCAGCCAGGAATATCCAGTGAATGGCACGCCACGGTTTGGTATTAGCACCCAGTACCAGAAGCAAAGCCATTCACAATTTCCATACCTCAGCAATTTTATTTGGTAGACTGGCTGAGCAAACATTAGTTTCTCACAAAGGAGCTGAAGACACTGAGTGACAGTAGGTGCAAGTTTCTCCAGCATGACCTGTTTGTTATTGTCAGATATCAGAAGGAGAACATAACTGGGCTTTGCCAAGGTGCCATATTGCATCTTATGTCTTATAGACCCTGCACTTGCGGCCTTACATTCTACAGGATGGTGGGGAAGGAGTCAGTAGGTTATGGAGTTGCATTAGCTCCGGTGGTATTGAGGTGAGGTGGCAGCGTGACAATGGCAGGTCAATAGTCTTGAAGAGATGTATTTTCAGGTTGTTTCTGAAGGATCCGAATGTGGTGGCTAATCGGACGTGTTGAGGCACAGAATTCCAGAGGATGTCGGATATTTGGTAGAAGTATTGGAGGTGATTGGGTGAGGAACAAATAAGTGTGGAAAGAAGTGTTAGTAGCTTGAACTGGATACACTGGGCAATTGGGAGCCAGTGAAGGGATCTTATAGATTGCAATCTTATGGATAGCTGGAGCCAGTACACAAAAGAGCAGCTAGAGAGTGTCCGGGAACCTTCTCACATACTTTTTTTTAGCCAGGGACACTTCTCGGCAGGGTTGGACTGGCCTACCAGAGAACCGGAGCCCTGGCTTCTTCATCAAGAGAGTTCATAGCGCAAACCTTGCAGGTTGTAATGATGATGAGGCCATCCATCTCCTTAGTTGGAATGCAAGCGCAAGTATGCAGCCATCCACCCACCCACTCACAGGCCCCAATACTAAACTGCCACATTTCAGGACAGCTGCTTGCACTTGAAATGTTGCCTTTTAGGCTCGTGGAGGCCGAACCTTTTCACAATCTCATGGCGGCGGCCGGGTTTCCATACTCGGTCCCCAGCCATCACTATTTCTCTCGGTGTCTTCCCCACCTTCCACAAGCAAGGGTCTCAGAACATTACCGTGGACAATTGAATGTGGCCTGGGACAGTACATCTCTCTGGAGCCAGGCCACAGGAAAAAAAGCAACCATAGAGTGTCCAGGAACCTTCCCACACAATTTTCTTAGCCAGGGCTGCTTCTCAGCAGAGTTGGACGGGCCCACTAGAGAACCGGAGAATCCTCCAGTGGGTCCTGGCTTCTCCTTCAGGAGAGTTCATAGCGCAAACATTGCAGCTGCTATGGGGCTCTATAGTGGGTGAGAAAGGTGTTCCCTCACAATCAAATCCTCAGGTGGGCCCAATGTTCTTCAGTCTGACACTGCTTCTCAGTGAGAGTTGTATTTCACCACAGCCATATTCTTTAGCTCGGTGAAAGGACTGGCATAGAGAGAAACCGTATCTACTCCGGCTGTCATTTCTCCCAGGAAGTCCTCTAATTCAGCTTGTTGCATAAGCAATGGCAGCCCGTCCAACATCAGCTCAAACTTCTCTGTGGTGCTTAGTCACAGACAAAGATCTTTCTTTACGCCTTGAATTTAATCACTACAGAGTAGGACAATGGCCTGATCTGCAATGCATTTAAAGAAATAATGTGCATAAGCAAAGCCACGGTTTAGGCCACTGAAGGTCATTAAGCAAAACTCATACAGCTTTCTTACAGACTGAAAGAGGGGTATCAAGACTTCCAAGACAGCCAAGACTTCCCTTTCCTCCCCAAGAGGACGACTGTCCATGTTCTCCTCCTCATCCTCCTCATTATCACCCAATCCACATTGAGAGGAGATGAGGCTGGGCTGCATAGTTCCTTGCTCCGCCTGCAATGCCTCCACTTTAACTGTGAGCATCAAGCGTTTCAGTAGACAGAGAAGGGTGATGGTGACGCTAATTATGGCGTCATCACTGCTCATCATCTTGGTGGAGTCCTGAAAGTTTTTGAGGATGGCACAGATGTCAGATATTCATGCCCACTCATCAGTTCTTATGTGTAGAGACTGACCTGAATGCCGATGGGCGTGTTGAAGCTGGTACTCAACAACTGCTTTTGACTGCTCACAAATTCTTCCCAACATCTGCAACGTTGATTTCCAATGTGTGGTGACATTGCACAATGGTCAGTGATCTGGAAGCTGCATATGCTACAAGGGTGGTGGAAGCTATAGCTGACTTTCTGAAATGGGCACACACGCGTTGAACTTTCACAAGCAGCTCTGGCAGATCTGGGTAGGTTTTGAGAAACGGCTGAACCACTAAGTTGAGCACATTTAGTGCTTTCTCATTACTCACGTGTACCCCTGTATGGAGAACAATATCAGCACCAAAAAAAATGAAAAGATGAAATATAGCCTGTTTTATATACCACGGTACTAAATAAACCAAATTTCGATTATATCTTGTGTACCCCCGTGACAAAAATATCTGCACCAAAGAATTAATTTCACTACAGTAGAACTAGTATAATGGTGACCAACAACTCTTCCACTACAGCCAAACCCAATAGACGGAGACTTAATCAGGATTCTCCACATTTTCTTAAATTAGGGCTTAGCACCACCAAAGTGGCATCAATTTCACCAGAGTAGAAGTAGTTTAATGGAGAGAGAAACCTCTTCCACTACAGCCAACCCAACAGATGGACACCCAATCAGGATTTCCTACATTGGCAAAAATTAGTGCCAGACACCAGCAAAGTGGCATCAATTTCAGTACAATAGAAATTGTAGAATTAGGAATGACGCATCCTCCCCTAAAGCCAAAGCAGTAGATGGAAATTCAATCAGAAGTGTTTACTAGTGATGAGCGAACATGCTCGCCGCTGCTCGGTACTCACCCGAGCATCACTGTGCTCGACGAACTCGGCGAGTATTTCTGGGTTTCTCGGGCGGGAACTCGGGTCCCCTCCCTGCATGTTTGGCGCTCTTTAGAGAGCTAATGAACATGCAGGGATTGCCTGCCATGCACTGTAGTGCCAAGGCCATGTGGGTTGTGGGCATTACAGTGATTGGCTGGCCGCACAGCATCATCAGGTGTATATAAGACGAGCGCTGCCATGCTTGTCACAGTCTACCCCGGAATCAGGCAGTGTAAGGAGAGCTGCTGTTGTGTCAGGGAGAGATTTGCTTCTTCATAGTTAGTATAGGTATTCCACAACATATATATATCCATCTGAATTAACAGTCCTTCTGAGAACTAATCCAGCTGCATATATTCAGTGGTAATAGCGGAATTAGGCAGGCAGGCAGTGTATGTGGCAGACTGCAGTGTATATAGTGCAAGAGGGTCCATTGAACGTTCCTGCTGCTGCTGTTCTTACAGATATTTGTAGACATAGCCACAAATATCAGGGGCCAGGGAAAAAATGTTTTAGATCTTAATCCTGGTTATTTGCTTAAAAAGCAATCCAGAGTACACAATTTTTCTGTTCCATTTGCTTGTTCTCACTGATCTGTTCCATATTTCAGCGATAAAAATGCAGAAATTTAAACTGAACATGGAAAATACTGCAACAGAATGGAAAAGGAGGCCAATATGTTGGTCAAGCTATTCACACTAGGTATCTGTGAAGGATTAGCAAATACAGGCCTGATATTTAAAACCGTGGTTCTCTGTCAGACATAAAACCTATAAGAGTGTTCCAAAACCAGACATTTCTTCCATTTTCATTCCATTGTAGTGTGTCGGTCAAGCTATTCACACTAGGTGTCTGTGAAGGATAGTATTAGCAAATTACAGGCCTGCTATTTAAAATTGTGGTTCTCACATATAACTGCATTCCAAAATCAGCCATTTCTCGTGAACGTGGAAAATATTGTCCTCCATTAAAAATGGGCAAGGTGTGTGGCAAGGGACGGGGAAGTGGACATGATGGTGCATGCAGAAGCCGAGGACATGGCCGTGGGCAAGCTGAAATTGTGCCACAACAAACTCCCACATCTTGTCGCTCGACCTTCCTGTCCCAATTAATAGGGGACCACAGAACACCACTATTGAACACAGAGCAGTTTGAAAAGGTTATTGGCTGGATAGCAGATAATGCTTCCAGTCACTTAGCCACCAATACCACCACCCTGTCTACCACACGGTCAAGTCTCAGTAGCCGTGAGTCTGGACCGCATATTCCTCACCCAGTTCCTCCTTCCTCCCACCATGCCGAGTGCCCGGAGACAACTGATCCCACACTTGGACACTCAGAAGAGCTGTTCACTTTTCCATTTGTAGATTCATGCCTCTCGCCCGGCCAGCTTCAAGTGAGTCAAGAGGAGATCGCGTGTAACGATGCCCAAATATTGGAGCAGCCACAGTCACATGAAGTAGATGGTGGGAAAGTGCAATTACTGTTGCAAGAGGTGGATGATGATGATGAGACACAATTGCCAGAAAGTCAGGAGGAGGACCAGGGAGCAGAAGTGGAAGACGAAATGGTGGATGATATAGTAACTGACCCAACCTGGCAGGGGGACATACAGAGCCAGGACAGCAGCACACAGGGGGGGGGGGAGCGAGTCATAGCACCACAACAGGCATGAAGAAGCAGCGTGGTGGCTGCAGACACAAGGAGGGAAAGTGTTCCTCGTAACGCCAACACGAAGGAAGTTGCCAGTACAACTGTTAGGTCTTCCTGAGTCTGGTTATTTTTTAAAGACTCTGCAGATAATCCCAAAAAGGCCATTTGCATCACCTGCCAGGCCAGCATCAGCAGGGGTAGCAAAACTAGCAGCTTGACCACCACCAACATGATCATGCACATGGCATCAAAGCACCCGACTAAATGGGCTGTACCCCAGGGTCCAGTAACAGTGTCGGAGGGTGACACCACAACTTATTCCGCTGTTGTGCATGCACGCCAATCCCCTGTCCATGGCACATGCCAAGATGCCTCCTGCCCTGCACCTGTCGTTGCATACTCTCAACTAGCACCATTAGCAAACACATCCACGTCCTTGTCCCAGCGCAGCGTTCAGTTGTCCCTACCCCAGTCCTTGGAACGCAAGCGCAAATACGCAGCTAATGCCCTCACACTACTAAATTCACACATTTTGCAAATGCTTGCGCTAGAAATGTTGCCTTTTAGGCTTGTGGAGACGGAAGCTTTCCGCAACCTGATGGTGGCGGCCGTCCCTCGGTACTCGGTTCCCAGCCGCCATTATTTCTCCCGGTGTGCCATCCCCGTATTACACGAGCACGTGTCCCACAACATTAGCCGCGCCCTCAACAATGCAGTTACTGGTAAAGTTCACCTAACCACGGACACGTGGACAAGTGCTTGTGGGCAGGGACGGTACATCTCGCTGACGGCATACTGTGTTAACATAGTGGAAGCCGGGACCCAGTTGGACCTTGGGACGGACCACGTCCTCCCAACGCCGAGGATTGCGGGCCCTGGGTCAATCAGGGTTGCCCCCCCACATTTTACAGCTCCTGCACCTCCTCCTCCTTTTCCTCTTCAGCCTTCCTCTGTGAAATGACCACATCAGTCGCAAGCTGGAAGCACTGCAGCACTGTCTCAGCCAAGAGGCAACAGGCTGTGCTGAAGCGAATATGCTTACGTGACAAAACGCAAAAGGCTTTAGATTTGTGGGCAGCTCTGAACCAGCAGGCAGATCTGTGGCTGACACCGCTGAACCTACAGCCAGGCATGGTCATATGTGACAATGGCTGGAATCTGGTGGCGGCTCTGAGGTGAGCTTACACAAGTACCATGCCTGGCCCATGTGCTTAACCTCGTGGTTCAGCGGTTTCTCAAAACCTACTCGGATCTGTCAGATCTGCTTGTCAAAGTACGCCACCTGTGTGCCCATTTTAGAAAGTCAGCTACAGCTTCCACCGCCCTTGCCGTGCTTCCAGCTCACCGACTGATGTCCCCACGCGTTGGAACTCTACATTGCAGATGTTGGGAAGGATTTGTGAGAAGAAGAGGGCAGTTGTTGACTACCAGCATCAAGAAGGCAGTCGGTATTCAGTTCAGAGTCCACACATAAGACCTCAGGAATGGACATTGATGTCAGACATATGTACTATCCTCCAAAACTTTGAGGACTCCACCAAGATGGTGACCGGCATTGATGCCATAATAAGCGTCACCATCCCGCTTCTCTGTCTTCTGAAATGCTCATTGCTCACAATTAAAGAGGATGCATTGCAGGCGGAGTGAGATGAGATGGAGCAAGGAACTATACAGGGTGATTCCACACAGCCCAGCCTCATCCCAAAGTGGATTGGGTGACAAGGAGGAAGAGGAGGAGGAAGAACAGGAGCTAGTTTCCTGCATGCGCTATAGACGGTACTACCTGCACAACTGTCATACCGTCTGTTCAGCGTGGATGGCCTGAGGACAAGGAGGAGGAGGAGAGCATGGTCAGTCATCCTCTTGGTGAGGACAAGAAAGTCTTGACTCTTTGCAGTCTGGCACACATGGCTGAGTTTATTTTACGCTGCCGTTCCTGTGACCCTCGCGTTGTCCAAAGTTTAGGTGACAATCTTTATTGGTTGGTGACACTTCTAGACCCACGCTACAAGGAGAACTTTCTGTCTCTTATTCCCTTGCAGGACAGGCCTAATAAAATGGGTCAGTACGAGAAGGCTCTTGTTGCAGAATTATTAAAAAAATTCCCATCTGAAAAGGCTGGTGGCAGAGGTCACAGTTCATTGGACAACCAAGGAGTAGAGGCGAGAGAGACACAAATGCAATCGAGCAGAGGCAGAGGAACACTGTCAAAGTTCTGGGACAGTTTTCTCAGACCCTCCCATTGAACAAGCCCTGATGCGCCGGGTACTCTCTCAAGGAGGGAAAAGTTGCAGAAGATGCTGAGGGAGTACCTTGCTGACCGTACCAATGTCCTCCGTGATACCTCTGTGCCTTATAATTTTTGGGTATTCAAGCTGGACACGTGGCATGAACTGGCTCTCTATGCCTTGGAGGTCCTGGCCTGCCGTGCCGCTAGGGTTTTGTCAGAGCGGGTTTTTAGTGCCGCCGGTGGAATTATAACCGATAGGCGCATGCGCCTGTCAACTGAAAATGCTGACAGGCTGACTCTTGTAAAAATGAACAAGGGCTGGATTGGGCCAGACTTCTCAACACCACTGAATGATAGCATCGTAACTAGTGTTGATCATTCCGATACTGAAATATCAGGTATCGACCGATATTCGCGGTATCGGAGATCCGATACTGAGTTCCGATACTTTTAGAATATCGAATACCGGAATCGGAAGTTCCCATAATGCCTGCGCTCTGCAGTGTCTCTGAAGGATGACAAGCTGGATGGCAGCGCTCAGCTTACTGTACTTCTACTGTACTTGTCATTTAGTGTTAAAGGATTTACTTAAAAAAATAATAGTGTTTTCATGCACCGTCTCTTTAAAAAAGCCGGCCGGCAATTCAGCATCGGTACCCGACAATTTACAACAGAAAGAATAGAGCATCACACATAGATTAGATACATAGAAACATGTCAGTCACATATATAATAAGTACAGTGATAGTGTTGATAGCTGTACTTGTCATTTAGTGTTAAAATAAAGGAATTATTAAAAAAAAAAATGGCGTGGGGTTCCCTGTAATTTTAGTCTCTAGCGGAGGTTAAGCAGATGGCTGGGGCAGATGTTTGAAGCCTGGGAAGGGGGTAATACCCACGGAGCTTCCCAGGCTACTAATATCAGCCCCCCAGCTGAATACCTAGCCTTTACTAACTATTAAAATGGGGGACCCCAAAAAAATGACGTGGGGAGCCCCCTATTTTAATAGCTAGCAAAGGTTAGGCAGCCAGCTGGGGGCTGATATTAATAGCCCAGGAAGGGTGCCATGAATATTGGCCCCCTCCCAGGCTAGAAACACCAGCCGTCAGCCTCCCCAGAAATGGCGCATCCATGGAATCCGCAGCGCAGGGAGGCCCAAGCTTTCTGGGCCCCCCCTGCTGCAAATTGCAGTCCGCAGCCACCCCAGAAAATGGCGCGTTCATAGAAGCGCCATCTTCTGGCGCTGTAACCAACTCATCCAGGGCCCTGGTGCGGTGGCTCACTGGGTAATAAAGGGGTTAGGGCCAGCTTGGTATTATCAGCTGGCCCTAAGCCCGAAATTCATGGGGTCACGCCAATATTAGACATGACCGCCATGAATTTCTAGTAAAGTATTTAAAAAAAACACAACATCCACTGGGAGAATTCTCCTACACATGCGGTGAGCGTGAGAAAATTCTCCTGCGCTCACGGCAAGCGTAGGGGAATTTTCCCACGCTGTCAGTGACGTGCATGAGGTGAGCCGAGTTCATTGGACATGACCTCGGCTCATCTTTATGCCGTCACAGCCAGACACTGAGGAGCGCAAGCATGCCTGTGCTTCTCAGTGTCTGCGGCATGGCAAGCGGGATGGCAGCTTTCGGCTGCAATCCAGCCTGTCATGTGAATGTAGCAGAGCTGGAGCCATCCTGGGAACCATGGAAAGGTAAAGATGATGTTGGTTTATTATTTTACTTTTATTGCAGAAGACATTGGCTTCAGCTGGAATGGGTGTGATGGTAAGTATGGTTTAATTTAGAACAATAAAGAATTGTGTGTTTATTTCAATTAAAGGACTTTATTCTGGGTGTTTGTGTTTTTTTGTAACTTTGACTATGGGGTTAGTAATGGAGGTGTCTTATAGACGCCTCTCCATTACTAACCTGGGCTTGATATCAGCTGGCATTATAAGCTGACATCAACCCCAGCTCTATTACCCCACTGCCACTGCTACAGGGCAGTGGGAAGAACGATGTTAAGTGCCAGAATTGGCGTATCCTATGGATGCGCCATTTCGGGGGTGGCTGACGGCCGGTGTTTCTAGCCTGGGAGGGGGCCAATATTCATGTCACCCTTCCTGGGCTATTAATATCAGCCCCCAGCTGGCTGCCTAGCCTTTGCTAGCTATTAAAATAGGGGGGACCCCACGTCATTTTTTTGGGAGTCCCCCATTTTAATAGCTAGTAAAGGCTAGGTATTCAGCTGGGGGCTGATATTAGTAGCTTGGGAAGCTCCGTGGGTATTACCCCCTTCCAAGTCTTCAAACATCTGCCCCAGCCGTCTGCTTAACCCCCGCTAGAGACTAAAATTACGGGGAACCCCACGCCAATTTTTTTTTTAATAATTCCTTTATTTTAACACTAAATGACAAGTACAGTAATCAACAGTATCACTGTACTTCTTATATATGTGACTGACATGTTTCTATCTATCTAATCTCTGTGTGATGCTCTATTCCTTCTGTTCTAAATTGTCGGGTACCGGTGTATGCTGCTGCTGAATTGCCGGCTTTTCATGTAATACATTCTACATTATTCTTAGTTGTTTTCCTTCATGTAGAATTAACCTACAAGGAAAGAAAGGGTTTATTTTGATTCCGATATTTGTGTCCCATTGACTTGCATTGGTTTCCAGTATCGGAATCGGCGATATCCGATATTTTTTGGGTATCGGTCCGATCCAATCCGATCCGATATTTCCCGATATCGGAAGGTATCGCTCAACACTAATCGTAACATAAACTCAAATACAGTGTCTTTTTTTGGGAGGTCTAACTCTATTCCCATGCACCTCTGTCTTAACATCCAGACATGTGTATACACTTCCTGATTTTGTCTATTTGCTCTTGTCCTCCACCTTTTCTTCATCCTCATCCTCCACCACCATATGTACCATATCAATATATCTATGTCTCTTGCAAGGGGCATTGGAGTTCCTCCAAATTTTTGGCAGCCATTGCTTTACTGCATAAGCAAACAGTATGGGAGAAACACTTCCTAATAATGGAAGCATTTTTTGCAGGAGATCCTCCGACCTCTACGTCTCTTGCAAGGGGCATTGGAGCTCCTCCAAATTTTTGACAGCCGTTGCAGTCATTGCACATGCAACAACAATATAGAAGACCCACTCGTTAATAATGGGAACAACATAGCGAGGGCCAACTGCTGGCCCTTTAGGAATAGTAAGGGCCGCCTGATGGCCCTATAAAAATAGGCTTTGTGACTTTCAGAGTCCCTCTATCATAAATGAAACAGGATGTGTCACAAGAAAATCGCATGACAGAAAACATGATCAGTGATAACAAAAATTCTCCATTAAAAGTCACTTGCTTAACCCAGCAGGAAGTACGGCGGCTTCTAAAAATCACTAAAGTTGACAAATCCCCGGGCCCGGATGGGATACACCCGCGAGTACTGCAGGAATTAAGTAAAGTCATAGATATACTATTATTTTTAATCTTTAAAGATTCCATAATAACAGGGTCTGTAACACAGGACTGGTGTATAGAAAATGTGGTGCCAATATTCAAAAAGGGAACAAGAACCGAACCTGGAAATTATAGGCCGGTAAGCTTAATCTCTACTGTGGGTAAAATCCTGGAGGGTTTCCTAAGAGATGCTATACTAGAGTATCTGAAGAAGAATAACCTCATAACCCAATATCAACATGGGTTTACGAGGCACCGTTCCTGTCAAACTAATCTGATCAGCTTTTATGAAGAGGTAAGTTCCGGACTGGATCAAGGAAATGCAGTGGATGTTGTGTATATGGACTTTTCAAAAGCTTTTGATACAGTTCCTCACAAAAGGTTGATACCTAAAATGAGAACAATGGGGATAGGGGAAAATATATGTAAGTGGGTTAAGAACTGGCTCAGTGATAGGAAAGGATAGGAAACAAAGGGTGGTTATTAACGGAACACACTCAGACTGGGTCACAGTTAACAGTGGGGTACCACAGGGGTCAGTATTGGGCCCACTTCTTTTTAACATATTTATTAATGACCTTGTAGGGGGCATACAGAGTAGTATTTCAATATTTGCAGATGACACTAAACTCTGCAGGGTAATCAATACAGAGGAGGACAATTTTACATTACAGGAGGATCTATGTAAACTAGAAGCTTGGGCTGATAAATGGCAAATTAGCTTTAATGGGGATAAATGTAAGGTAATGCACTTGGGCAGAGGAAATAAAATGTATAATTATATGCTTAATTGTAAAACACTGGGCAAAACTGTCACTGAAAAAGACCTGGGTGTATTGGTGACGACAAGCTCACGTCTGGTGGCCAGTTTCAGGCAGCTGCTGAAATGGCAAATAAAATAATGGGATGCATTAAAAGAGGCATAGATGCTCATGAGGAGAACATAATTTTACCTCTATACAAGTCACTAGTGTTACCACACTTAGAATACTGTGCACAGTTCTGGTCTCCGGTGTATAAGAAATACATAGCTGAACTAGAGCGGGTGCAGAGAAGAGCGACCAAGGTTATTAGAGGACTGGGGGGTCAGCAATGCCAAGACAGGTTATTACACTTGGGGTTATTTAGTTTGGAAAAATGAAGGCTTAGGGGTGATCTTATTACTATGTACAAGTATATGAGGGGACAGTACAAAGACCTGTCTACTGATCTTTTTACTCTGAGGTCTGAGACTGAGACGGAGACAAGGGGGCATCTTCTACTTCTGGAGGAAAGAAGGTTTAATCATAATCACAGACGCAGATTCTGTACTGTAAGAGCAGTGAGACTATGGAACTCTCTGCCGCATGATGTTGTAATGAGTGATTCACTACTAAAATTTAAGAAGGCCTGGATGCCTTTCTTGAAAAATATAATATTACAGGTTATATATACTAGATTCCTTGATAGGGTGTTGATCCAGGGAACTAGTCAGATTGCCGTATGTGGAGTCAGGAAGGAATTTTTTTCCCCAATGTGGAGCTTAGTGTTTGCCACGTGTTTTTTTTTTGCCTTCCCCTGGATCAATATGTTAGGCTATGGGTTGAACTAGATTGACTCAGTCTTCCTTCAACCTTAAAAACGATGTTACTATGTTACACACCACATGGTCAGATAAGGTTGTAAAGTGTTAAAATGACATTTCCTGGTGAATGCATTTGTCTTGGTTGAAAGCAATGCAAAAGTGCAAAAACGCATGAAAAATGCTACGTGTGAACATAGCCAAGGTGTGGAGGAGCATTTTTGTTTTTGTATATTTATTTTGTCTTATATACAAGTCATTACCCTGGAAAGGATGTTCCTTAACGTATTTGCCAGGAAAATCCATTTTCGTTTAGTTTTCGTATGTTTTATTGTGAGTCCGTACAAATAGCGTAATACCTCTGACAACGTTGTTGACAGCAGTCTCCTGGTAGTCAGAAATGCTTTCAGGGGTCTTCCCAATGCTGTTCACATGTCATTTGAGCACTGCTCCCATCGATCTGGGCAATTTTTAGGCCCCCTGCAGACCACCAGGGGGAGCCACCGGAAAAATGCTCGAGTTTCCCATAGACTTACATTGAGCTTGTTACTCGGTCCGAGCACTCGAGCATTCCAATTTGCTCAACTCGAACAATGAGTACCCGAGCATTTTAGTGCTTGCTCATCACTATTGTTTAGTTTTGAGCCACCCCCGTAGTGTTCGAGTTCGGTTCGGTTCGTCGAACACCCTTGTGTTCGCCGAACTGTTCGTCGAACACCTTCGAACACCGTTAAAACCAATGGCAGGCAAATAAAAACACATAGAAACACATAGAAAACACCTTCAAAGGTGTCCAAAAGCTGACAAAC
Organism: Phyllobates terribilis; assembly: GCF_046119375.1. Taxonomy (NCBI): domain Eukaryota; kingdom Metazoa; phylum Chordata; class Amphibia; order Anura; family Dendrobatidae; genus Phyllobates; species Phyllobates terribilis. The sequence continues at coordinate 190,910,919 of NW_027362772.1, read as the reverse complement.
TGCTCAGAAGACATAACTAACACATGGAAAAGTGACAAGTACATATAGTCATGCGAAAAGAAAAGAGGTGGAGGAGTAAAAGGAGGGGGAGACACAGATATAGACATGTCATGCCCTTCTAAAATCCAAAAAGTGAGAAGCCGACACGGCCAGTCCGTTCCTGCCCGTGCCACCTCCGTGTTGCCGGGTTTGTGCCAGAGAAGCGGTGGACCCTGACGGCCAGCCCCCCTCTCCCAATACTGGTGCCTGTCCGCTGGTGGGTCGAGCGAGCCCCCCTGTGGTGGAGGCAGCTCTAAGCTTTTTAATTTAAATTGTCTCTCTAATTTGAATGAATACACTTTAAATCCTTTTACAAGGATCTATTGAAGGGCAAGTCTCATGCCAGCAGCCGCGTAATTCCAGCTCCAGTAGCGTCCACTAAAGCTGCTGCAGTTAAAAAGCTTTTATAAGGATCGAGCTCGGCTGTCCACCGCAAGGCGTCCTACCGCCAGTCCCAGCCCCTATGCCTTGGGGTGCCTCCTGATGCTCTTCACTGAGTATCCCGTGGTCCTGAAGCATTCCTTTGAAAAAATTAAGTGTGCAAACTACAGGTGGTGTAGCTTGCTTAACAGCCGGGATAATCCGCTGACTAGCAGACACTGCTACTAGGCACAAAGTATTTCCTAGGCTAAATGCAGTTAAAAATTTGTAATTAGATACTCTCGTTGGATGCTGAGAAAGCATTCCATAGAGTCTCCTGGCACGCCATATATGATTCTCTTAAAAAGCTTGGGGTAGGGGTCTAGGGGACCCTTTTATAGCCAAAATCACGGCCCTGTATCGCAATACGTCACCTAGGCTGAAAATAAATGGAACTGTAGCACCCCGAGGGCTCGGTTGCTACAGAGGTATTGCACCTCACCCAGAGGTGTGATATCTCACTCTCAGGTAAGGATGGAGTGAGGATCAGGACCCGACACCTGCATGCATTACACCACATTGCCGTGGGGCAGGGCGACCAATATGCCCCTGAGATGGGCACGACAATCCTTTTCCCTGGCTGGAGTGGGGGGAGGGAACACTGAGGAAGGGGAACCCTGTAGTGCAGGAGCAGGGAGGAAGCAGTTCCTGGGTGCATTGAGAAGGGAGTATAAAAGGTGGGCACCATCTTAGTTCAGTGCAGAGAAGTCTGAGCAGAAGTGACAGGGAGCAGGGGCTCCGCATGAGCTCTGTTCCGGAGGCGGGCCTAGTAACAGAGGCCCAGGCCTGGAAGAGGGAGAAGGAAGGAAGAGGAGCGGAGAAGGCTCCAGGAACGAGGAACGAAGGGATCCCAGGGGTGTGGATGGGCGAGTCGCCACCGCACGCCCGAATCCACCTGCGTGGAGGGGGTCAGGCCAAAGGGGGAGACCGGTCCCAGAAACTAGTGGAGGCGGGAAACGACCCTCAGCTAGAAACCGGAGGCTGTGACATTTTATGTGGCGCAGCACCTCGCTACACCCGCTAGGAGGGCAGCACATAGGGTCAGGGAAACTGGCGCCAAGTTTACCAAGAGGAGGCCCGAGGCAGCCGGACAGAAGGGTTGGTAAGAAAGGCCAGACAAAGGACACACAAAGGGGGTCCTGTGAAGCGCTCCAAAGTTATCTGGGAGTTGTCTGAGCCCCTAACCTGGTGAGCACAGTACGACGTGGGCAGCCGTTACCTGCAGAAGTGGTCTGGATAATAAGAACTGTGAGTAAAGGCCCTGGACTGCATCACTGACTCCGTGTCGTTACTGCTGCTGCCCTGCCCCATCACCCCCATCCTCCGCATACACTGCCCTGAGGCTATACTCCTCCTGTGGGGAGTTATGCTACGCTCTGCTGCACCCACAACACCAGCCTCAGCGGTCTGCCCTGCAGCGGCGGTTCACTCTGACCGCAATCCACGGGTGGCGTAGTCGGACATTTAAACATCAAAACCACATAAATAGTTCCGCCACTGGTTTGACCGCCCTGAGCCACGGAACCGGGTCGCCGCCACGGAGACTACAACCACCAGCATCCACCAAAAAGGGTCCGGCTCCGGATGTCCCAAGGCCCAGGGGGCGCGTCAGAACATTTTGATCACCTTTCAAAATCACCAATGGGACAAGGCAGGGATGTCCTCTGTCCCCTCTCTTATACATCCTAGTGATGGAGCACCTGCTCTCATCAATTCGCCATAACCCCAATATTAGGTGGATTGAGGTGGGAGGCACCGAGTACAAGTGCTCTCTATTTGCTGATGATGTCCTAGTATATATCACTCAATCACATATATCCATCCCTGCTGTTATGGCTGAAATAGATCACTTTGTTACATGGTCAAATTTTAAAATCAATACAGCGAAGTCTGAGGCCCTCGATGTCTCCCTCCCCAAATCCATACAGGATTCCATCCAGTCCAACTTTCCCTTTGCCTGGCCCTCACAGGGTATCAAATTCTTAGGAATTCCTATTCATAGAGACCTCTCCCGTCTTTGTTATCTTAATTTTGGGCCCTTTATTGAACAACTCCATACAGACCACGGTTGGCAAGTTAGAACTGTAAGATTCACTACGTGAACCACTGGTGTTTTGTGGAAAAGCACATGTACACTGTGTTCCAAATTATTATGCAAAAAGTGTTTAAGAGTGATAAGGGAAGAATTTGTTTGTCAGTTAAACTCATAGATGGTGATGTGTATCAGGGCTCTTTATATCACTGTAAGCAATTGCAGACACCTGTGCTAATTAGTTTGGCAGGTGTGTCCAATGAACGGCAAGACTACTTAAGAAGGCTGTCCCACATTATTAAGCAGCCTACATTTTCTGCCAAAATGGGAAAGAAAAAGGATGTGTCGGCTGCTGAGAAGCAACAAATCGTGGAGTGTTTACGTCAAGGCATGACTACAATCAACATTGTGCGATGATCAGGATGAAGTGTCTTGGCAATCAAGAAGTATGTAGCTGATTCACAGTACACACGTGTGCGTGCTGATAAGGGAAAATTGAGGACTCTTTCCTACAGGCAATTACGTCAAGGTTAAAAGAGCAGCGGGAAAAAAGCTGTGTCATAGCAGCAGACAAGTTTTTGAAGCTGCTGGTGCCTCCAACGTCCCCCGAACAACAAGATGCAGGGTCCTTCAGAGGTTTGCAGCTGTGCGTACGCCATCCTGTCGACCTCCTCTATCCACTGCACACAAGCAGAAACTGCTCCAGTGGGCCAAACAATACATGAAGACTGACTTCAAAACTGTTTTGTTCACGGATGAGTGCCGTGCAACGCTCGATGGTCCAGATGGATGGAGTGGAGGATGGCTGGTTGATGGACACCCCACGCAAACACGGCTACAGCGCCAACAAGGAGGAGGTGGAGTAATGTTTTGGGCTGGAATCATGGGGAGAGAGATTGTCGGCCCCTTTAGGATCCCTGAAGGGGTAAAGATGAATTCCATAATGTATGTGGAGTTTCTCAAACAGCACTTCCTGCCATGGTTCAAGAAGAAGAACCGTGTATTCCACAGCAACATCATTTTCATGCATGATAATGCACCGTCTCATGCTGTACATAACACATCTGCATCTCTGGCTGATATGGGCATAAAAGGGGACAAACTTATGGTGTGACCCCCATGCTCCCCTGACCTCTACCCCATTCAGAACCTCTGGAGCATCATCAAAAGGAGTGTCTATGATGGCGGGAGGCAGTTCACATCTAAGCAACAGCTCTGGGAGGGTATTCTGTCCTCATGCAAAACAATTGAAGCAGAAACCATCCAAAACCTGACAAATTCAATGGATGAGAGTGTTCAGAAGCTCCTTTCGAACAAGGGGTCCTATGTGCAAATGTAACATAATCTAGAATAAAGTTTTGAGTTGAAAACTGTTTGATTTCAGTTTCTAATAACCTGCCAATGCTTATAATTTCAAAAATGACCATTTTTTTGGTCTTTATTAAAAAGAAAAGGTTGATCGAAGAGTGTGGGGGATCTAAGAGTGTGGCAACCCAGTAGTCAGGATTACTTCGAATTCTGACAATCTGAGGGTCATGTTGCAGGTAGTGCAGCAAGAAGGCACTTATGTGTCTTGCGCATCTCGGAGCCCTAAAATTATTTTCCAGGCTAGATGCAGCTAAAAATTATTAGTAATTTTAAATCTGGTGGAGCTTAGTATAGATGGCCTAATAGAATCAGTACTGCACACGGCTACAAAGCCCAAATTATTTTCCAGCCAAGATACAGATAAACATGATTAATAATTTGAAAGCTTAAAACGGTTGGTGAGGTGATTTTAACCAATCATCAAGCTTTTACTCTCCCCAGGATGACACAGGGGTACAAAAGTCGTTTCGGATCCATGATTTGTTCATCTTTATGAACGTGAGTCTGTCTACATTATCAGTGGAGAAAAAAAGAAGCAAGACAAAAATATATCTCATACCCTACCATAATTATATATAAATGTAAAGCAAAATTGCATAATAAATATAGGGTACTTAGTGAACTATTTTTGATCAAAAAAAGTATACAAGCCGTCCCACCAGCGGCAAGGTGACCCTAAATTGGGACGGTACCTATACTGCCTATATTAAAAACCTTACTGTATATCAAAGTTGAAGTAATGCATATAAAAGGGTAGACAAATAGGACCGGGTCCCAACTCCAGACCACCTAGGCCCGTGGTAAGCTACATATATACCAATCAGCTCAACAAAGGGCATGCCACACCCTTAAATTGCACAGAATGCAAACAAGTCAAAAAACCAGACAATGTGAACTGAGGTCTAAGATGGCAGACATACAAGAAACAGAGGCATGTTCACACTAGCAAAAAAGAAGCAAGACAAAAATATATCTCATACCCTACCATAATTATATATAAATGTAAAGCAAAATTGCATAATAAATATAGGGTACTTAGTGAACTATTTTTGATCAAAAAAAGTATACAAGCCGTCCCACCAGCGGCAAGGTGACCCTAAATTGGGACGGTACCTATACTGCCTATATTAAAAACCTTACTGTATATCAAAGTTGAAGTAATGCATATAAAAGGGTAGACAAATAGGACCGGGTCCCAACTCCAGACCACCTAGGCCCGTGGTAAGCTACATATATACCAATCAGCTCAACAAAGGGCATGCCACACCCTTAAATTGCACAGAATGCAAACAAGTCAAAAAACCAGACAATGTGAACTGAGGTCTAAGATGGCAGACATACAAGAAACAGAGGCATGTTCACACTAGCAAAAAAGAAGCAAGACAAAAATATATCTCATACCCTACCATAATTATATATAAATGTAAAGCAAAATTGCATAATAAATATAGGGTACTTAGTGAACTATTTTTGATCAAAAAAAGTATACAAGCCGTCCCACCAGCGGCAAGGTGACCCTAAATTGGGACGGTACCTATACTGCCTATATTAAAAACCTTACTGTATATCAAAGTTGAAGTAATGCATATAAAAGGGTAGACAAATAGGACCGGGTCCCAACTCCAGACCACCTAGGCCCGTGGTAAGCTACATATATACCAATCAGCTCAACAAAGGGCATGCCACACCCTTAAATTGCACAGAATGCAAACAAGTCAAAAAACCAGACAATGTGAACTGAGGTCTAAGATGGCAGACATACAAGAAACAGAGGCATGTTCACACTAGCAAAAAAGAAGCAAGACAAAAATATATCTCATACCCTACCATAATTATATATAAATGTAAAGCAAAATTGCATAATAAATATAGGGTACTTAGTGAACTATTTTTGATCAAAAAAAGTATACAAGCCGTCCCACCAGCGGCAAGGTGGTCTGGAGTTGGGACCCGGTCCTATTTGTCTACCCTTTTATATGCATTACTTCAACTTTGATATACAGTAAGGTTTTTAATATAGGCAGTATAGGTACCGTCCCAATTTAGGGTCACCTTGCCGCTGGTGGGACGGCTTGTATACTTTTTTTGATCAAAAATAGTTCACTAAGTACCCTATATTTATTATGCAATTTTGCTTTACATTTATATATAATTATGGTAGGGTATGAGATATATTTTTGTCTTGCTTCTTTTTTGCTAGTGTGAACATGCCTCTGTTTCTTGTATGTCTGCCATCTTAGACCTCAGTTCACATTGTCTGGTTTTTTGACTTGTTTGCATTCTGTGCAATTTAAGGGTGTGGCATGCCCTTTGTTGAGCTGATTGGTATATATGTAGCTTACCACGGGCCTAGGTGGTCTGGAGTTGGGACCCGGTCCTATTTGTCTACCCTTTTATATGCATTACTTCAACTTTGATATACAGTAAGGTTTTTAATATAGGCAGTATAGGTACCGTCCCAATTTAGGGTCACCTTGCCGCTGGTGGGACGGCTTGTATACTTTTTTTGATCAAAAATAGTTCACTAAGTACCCTATATTTATTATGCAATTTTGCTTTACATTTATATATAATTATGGTAGGGTATGAGATATATTTTTGTCTTGCTTCTTTTTTGCTAGTGTGAACATGCCTCTGTTTCTTGTATGTCTGCCATCTTAGACCTCAGTTCACATTGTCTGATTATCAGTGGAGAGCTGCGTGCGCTTATCTGTCAGCACACCACCAGCAGCGCTGAACACACGTTCAGACAGAACGCTGGCTGCGGGGCATGACAAGATCTCCAAGGCGTAAGTGGCGAGCTCCGGCCATTTATCCAGATTGGAAGCCCAAAAAGAGCAAGGGTCCAGTGACACAGTCATGGCTTCAATGTTTACTTGGAGATACTCCTGTACCATCGTCTCTAGGCGTTGACTATGTGTCAGGCTTCTTGTCTCCTGTGGCCTTGCAAAGGATGGGCTAAAAAAGTGGTGAAATGATTCCGCAAAATTGATGTTACCAATAGATACTGTGTTTCTGTTACGGTTTGAGTGCTGAACACTCGACGGTCCCACGGTTGGCAAGTTGGAACTGTGAGATTCACTACGTGCACCACTGGTGTTTTGTGGAAAAGCACATGTAAGATTCTGCAACAGTCTCTGCTGATACTCCTGCATGCGTGCATCCCTTTCTATGGCAGGAATAATTTCTGCAAATTTACTTTTGTACTGGGGATCTAACAGTGTGGCAACCCAGTAGTCAGGATTATTTCTAATTCTCACAATTCGAGGGTCATGTTGCAGGTAGTGCAGCAAGAAGGCACTCATGTGTCTTGCGCATCCAGGAGCACCAAGTCCCTGTTGTGTTGGTGGCGAGGTAACAATCATGCTTCCTTCCTCTGTCCTCTCCCCCCAACCTCGCACAACAGAAATGTGATCAAGGTCTCCCTCATCTGATGAGTCTTCCATCAGTTCGTCCTCCACTTCTTCCTGGGCTCCTGCACCTTCCTCACTAGTTTGGCTGCTACCATGCGCCCTGGTAAAACCATCTCCCCCACCCTCACATGTCTGCAGCCTTGGTGCTGCCGACCGTCTGGACCTTGCAGATGTTAGCCCTTCCGCATACAACTCCTCCTCCTCTACTTCCTCCACCTCCTCTTGTGCCACCACCTGACTCCGAATTCTGTTTAACATGTGCTCCAGCATGTAAATCACCGGAATAGTCATGCTGATAATGGCATCGTCAGCACTAAACATCTTCGTCGCCATTTCAAAACTGTGCAGAAGGGTGCATAGGTCACTGATCTGAGACCACTCCTCCAGCGTGATTTGCCCCACCTCTGGATCTCGTTGGCCCAGGCTATACGTCAGAACGTATTGCACCAGGGCTTGTCGGTGCTGCCACAGTCGCTGCAACATGTGCAGAGTTGAATTCCACCGGGTAGGCACATCGCATTTTAGCCGGTGAAGTGGCAGGCCCAAAGACTTCTGTAGAGATGTAAGTCGCTGAGCTGCGGGATGCGAACGGCGGAAGTGAGCACACAGTGACCGTGCCCTCTGCAGAAGGCCATCTAGTCTGAGATAGTGGGCTAAAAATTGCTGGACAACCAGGTTCAACACGTGAGCCATACAAGGCACGTGTGTGACATTGCCCCGGCGAAGTGCCGCACCCAGGTTTGCAGCATTGTTGCACACGGCCTTCCCTGGTTTCAGTTCCAGTGGAGACAACCATTCATGAAATTGGTTCTCCAGAGCTGACCACAACTCCTCAGCTGTGTGACTCACATTTCCCAGACATTTCAAAGTAAAAACCGCCTGATGACGTTGAGCCCTACTGCCAGCATAGTAAGGAGGTGTGCAGGATCCCTTCTGCGCAGTTAGAAAGTTTGTGGCATGACCAGACAGGCTTTGGGTGCAGGTGGAGGACCGAGAGGAGGTTGAGGAGGCAGAAGCAGTGGAGGAACTTTGAGATAAAGAGGATTGACGCACAACTCGTGGGGACGGCAAGACTTGGACAGCAGCCCCTTGTCCTGCTGTCACCATAGTTACCCAGTGCCCAGTCAGCGACATGTAACGCCCCTGTCCATGCCTACTCGTCCAAGTGTCTGTGGTGAAATGCACCCTGTCACACACAGAGTTTCTCAAAGAAGCGGTGATGTTGTGTGCGACATGCTGGTGGAGCGCATGCACACCTTTCTTTGAGAAGTAGTGCCGACTGGGCATCTGGTACTGGGGCATTGCGACGGACATAAGGTCTCGAAAATCCTCTGTGTCCACCAGGCGGAAAGGCAGCATTTCTGTAGCCAAGAGCTTGCAGATGGTGAAATTCAACCTCTTAGCTTTCTCATGGCTAGGAGGAAATGGTCTTTTACTTGTCCACATCTGAGGGACCGAGGGCTGGCTATTGTGCTTAGACGGGGTTGATAAGGGTGTGTCCGGCCAACTGCCGGTCTGTGAGGAAGATGCAGGCGGACATGTTAGGTTGCCTTGATCCAAAGGTGGTGCTATCGATGTTGGACAGCGCTCAACACCAGCTGGTGTTACCACCTCCAAAGAAAATGATGACCTGCCAATCACGCTGCTGTTGCGGGTAAAGAGGTGGCAGGTCTGCGTCCCAAAACAGGTGTGACTGCTGTCCCCCCAGTCACAGAGGATGAAGAGGCCGCAGATGCACAAGATGGGGCAGATGGTGGTTGGCCCGGCCGGCTAGGCCGCATTGTAGCACAGTGAGCTTCCCACTGCAACTTATGCTTCATCTCCATGTGCCGGTTCATGCATGAAGTACTCAAACTATGTATTTTTTGGCCTCTACTTAGCTTTTATTGACAAATGTTACAGATAACAAGAGTTGGGTCATCTTTATCGATCTGAAAAAATGTCCAGGCTATGCAAGGCTTAGCACCCATGCGACCTGAAGAGCCACCACGACTTGTGGTCAGAGGCAGAGTTGTGTTTGAGGATGCAGTTGTTGACGTGCTTCCAGTACGTCTCTGTCCAGGAAGGCGCAACCTGACCTCGTCGTCACTAGCATCCTCCTCCACCTCCTCTGCTGACCTCATCTCTTGGCTGACTGTGGGTTGACAGTAAGTGGGATCTCCAACCTCATCATCATCACCCTGTGTGTTATCACACCCGTCGTCCTCAGAGCCAACCTGTTCCTGCCCTGACAAAAAACTAAAGTTGTCGCTCCAATCAGGTATTTGAGTCTCATCATCATCTTCCTCATTGTCTCCACCAACAGGAGTTACAGTTGGGGAATGAGGGTCTACATTACGTTCAGAACCTTCTGCGTCTGGTCCTGGATCCGACTCATAAAGATTCTGGGCATCAGTGCAGATCATTTCCTCGTCTGGATTCACAGAAGCGCTGGAGCCGACCTCTGATTCCCAGGCTATAGTATGAGTAAACACCTCTGCAGACTCAACCATCTGTTCTACCTCATACTCAGACGGGCAGCTGGAGATTTGGGAGCTGTGAGGAAGCAAGTGCGATTGGGGTGACATCTCTGAGGACTGGAGTATTTGTCATGTTGAAGTTGATGTGGAGGAGAGCCCACTTAAAGGAGCACTTGATATAAGTTGAAGCACCTGCTGTTTTTGTGCCTCATCAGGAATTTGTAGCGATTGGCGTGGCCGTAAGAAAGGGATCTTATCACATTGTCCGTTAAAAGAAGTAGACATTTTAGTTTGGCTGGAAGATGGTCTTTCTTCTGCAGATGTTACTGTTGCTTTAACACCTACCCCACGGACACAACCTTTTTTCCCCTTCCCAACACGCCTATTCCCCTTTCCACCAGCAGCAGGCCTTTTTCCACTCATTTTGGTGGTTAACTAATTCACAACTCTGGAGTTGTTTGCACAAAAAAAAACAATGGATGGTAACCGAGCAGAGCTGAGTGGCCAAACTGTGGTATTAGGCCAAAACTATCGTCTGGGTTAGATGCAGAAAAAAATTATATTCAATTTGCAACCTGATGGAGGTCAGTATAGATGGACTAATAGACCAAGTCCCACACACTGCTAGAAGGCCAAATATTTTTTCAGAGCTAGATGCAGATAAAAGTTATTTTTAATTTGCAACCTGATGGAGGTCAGTATAGATGGACTAATAGAACAAGTCCCACACACTGCTAGAAGGGCAAATATTTTTTCAGAGCTAGATGCAGATAAAAATTATTTTTAATTTGCAACCTGATGGAGGTCAGTATAGATGGACTAATAGAACAAGTCCAACACACTGCTAGAAGGCCAAATATTTTTTCAGAGCTAGAAGCAGATAAAAATTATTTTTAATTTGCAACCTGATGGATGTCAGTATAGATGGACTAATAGACCAAGTCCCACACACTGCTAGAAGGCCAAATATTTTTTCAGAGCTAGATGCAGATAAAAATTATTTTTAATTTGCAACCTGATGGAGGTCAGTATAGATGGACTAATAGAACAAGTCCCACACACTGCTAGAAGGCCAAATATTTTTTCAGAGCTAGATGCAGATAAAAATTATTTTGAATTTGCAACCTCATGGAGGTCAGTATAGATGGACTAATAGAACAAGTCCCACACACTGCTAGAAGGCCAAATATTTTTTCAGAGCTAGATGCAGATAAAAATTATTTTTAATTTGCAACCTGATGGAGGTCAGTATAGCTGGACTAATAGAACAAGTCCCACACACTGCTAGAAGGGCAAATATTTTTTCAGAGCTAGATGCAGATAAAAATTATTTTTAATTTGCAACCTGATGGAGGTCAGTATAGATGGACTAATAGACCAAGTCCCACACACTGCTAGAAGCCCAAATATTTTTTCAGAGCTAGATGCAGAAAAAAATTATATTCAATTTGCAACCTGATGGAGGTCAGTATAGATGGACTAATAGACCAAGTCCCACACACTGCTACAAGCCCAAATATTTTTTCAGAGCTAGATGCAGAAAAAAATTATATTCAATTTGCAAACTGATGGAGGTCAGTATAGATGGACTAATAGAATGATGCTATGCCCAAAAGGTTTTACTTCACTAGGTGTAGTAAAAAATTGGTATTCTATACACAGGTGGTGTAGCTTGCAACACAGATAGGCTACTCCACTGACTAACACACTCTGCAATAGGCCAAAAAGGATTTGCTTTGCTAGATTTAGCCAAATGCTGTGAAAAAAACTTGCACAGCACTGGCACAGACCTGCCTGGCAAAAACTGATAGGAACTGATGTAACTTAGTCCTGAAAAGGACTGCAATTACAAGTAGTCTTTACTCCCAACCTATCTATTTAAGAGCACAGACCTGCCTGATAAAAGTCGTAGGAAATGCTGTAACCTAGTCCTTAAAAGGACTGCAATCACAACTATTCCCTACTCCCAAGCTATCTGTAGATTTGTGCGAAAATTGGCTTGAAATTAACAAGGTATAGCGCACACAGCAACAGCGGTGCCGTCTAACACGCAGCTGCAGCAGTGAGAAAATGGTGGCGACGGTGAAAATGGCTGGGTCTTATAGGGCAAGGACATGTGACATACACTGACAATGACACATGCCCTTGCTTGTGTGAAAAAAAGCACTTCGCTCCGTGTGCTCTGCTGATAGGCTGACAGATTGCACCTCCCCACTGTAAATGCGGTAAAGAGAAAAAAAATGGAGATCTTCATTATTCCTGCAGAGATCCATCCCCTGCCCCTCCCCCCGCCCCGCTGTACACTCAAACTGCGTATTAACATTAATTTTCAGCATTACTGAGAAAAAATCCTGTTATGATTTTGGTGCACGAACAGTTATCGAACATAACCTCGAACAGCCGAATTTTTTTTCAAATTGTTCGTGTTCGCCGAACGGCTCGAACACCGCCCAAAACAGCTCGAATTTGAGATTGGCGAACAGTTCGAGTCGAACAACGCTCATCTCTACTAGTGTTTACATTTCCATAAATTACGGCCTAGCACCACCAAAGTAGCATCAATTACACCAGTGTGGAAGTAGTTTAACCACTTCGCGCCAGAGCCTGTTTTTGCCTTTGTGACCGGGCCAATTTTTTCAATTCTGACCACTGTCTCTTTATGAAGCAATTACTCTGGAACCCCTGATTCTGAGATTTTTTTTTCGTGACATATTGTACTTCATGATAGTGGTAAAATTTCTTTGAGATCACTTGCGTTTATTTGTGAAAAAATCGGAAATTTGGCGAAAATTTTGAAAATTTTGCAATTTTCAAACTTTGAATTTTCATGCCCTTAAATCAGAGAGATATGTCACACAAAATAGTTAATAAATAACATTTCACACATGTCTACTTTACATCAGCACAATTTTGGAACCAAAATTTTTTTTTTTAGGGAGCTATAAGGGTTAAAAGTTGACCAGCGATTTTTTCCAACAAAATTTACATAAACATTTTTTTAGGGACCACATCATATTTGAAGTCACTTTGAGGGGTCTTTATGACAGAAAATACCCAAAAGTGACACCATTCTAGAAACTGCACCCCTCAAGGTGCTCAAAACCACATTCAAGAACTTTATTAACCCTTCAGGTGCTTCACAGGAATTTTTGGAATGTGGAAGAAAAAAATTAACATTTAACTTTTTTCACAAAAATGTTACTTTAGACCCAATTTTTTTTATTTTCACAGGGGTAACAGGAAAAAATGGACCCCAATAATTTTTGTGCAATTTCTCTTGAGCGCGCTGATGCCCCATATGTGAGGGAAAACCACTGTTTGGGTGCACTGCAGGGTTCGGAAGGGAAGGAGCGCCATTAGACTTTTTGAATGTAAAATTTGTCTGAATAATTAGCAGAAGCCATGTTGCGTTTGGAGAGCCCCTGATGTTCCTAAACAGTGGAAACCCCCCACAAGTGACACCATTTTGGAAACTAGACCCCTTAGGGAACATATCTAGATGTGTGGTGAGCACCTTGAACCCCAAAGTGCTTCACAGAAGTTTATAATATTGAGCTGTAAAAATAAAATTTTCACATTTTTCCCACAAAAAAGTTTTTCATCCCTTAATTTTGCATTATCATAAGGGTAGTAGGATAAATTGCACCATGAAGTTTGTTGTGCAATTTCTCTTGAACATGCTGATACCCCATAAGTGGAGGCGAACCACTGTTTGGGCGTACAGCAGGGTTCGGAAGGGAAGGAGCGCCATTTGACTTTCTGAATGTAAAATTTGTTTGAATAATTAGCGGACGCCATGTTGCATTTGGGGGGCCCCTAATGTGCCTAAACAGTAGAAACCCCCCACAAGTGACACCATTTTGGAAACTAGACCCATTAGGGAACTTATCTAGATGTGTGGTGAGCACCTTGCACCCCCAGGTGCTTCACAGAAGTTTATAATATTGAGCTGTAAAAATAAAATGTTCACATTTTTCCCACAAAAACGTTTTTCATCCCTTAATTTTGCATTATCATAAGGGTAATAGGATAAATTGCACCATGAAATTTGTTGTGCAATTTCTCCTGAACACGCAGATACCCCATATGTGGGGGAAAACCACTGTTTGGGCGCACGGCAGGGTTTGGAAGGGAAGGAGCGTCATTTGACTTTTTGAATGTAAAATTTGTCTGAATAATTAGTAGCGTCCGAAACAACCCGAGCTATAGAACTGTCACACTAATTAACTCCTTCTGTGCACCTCTTCCTGTACAGCCAACCCAGCAGATGGAGACTGTTATGGAGACCCTCTTTGGTTTAAGGAGAACTTTGGTTTAGACAGCAAAGGGTCTTCACATTGCCAGCGAGATTCAAATTAAGGTACTTCATCGATGAAGGAAGAGAGACAGAATACATATGACATGCATTGTCAGCATTGTCTTCTGGTGTGGCAACCTAGACTCACCAATTTATTAGCTAGACAAAAAGGCGGAACTTCGTTTTTACATACAACTGAACAGACAACCAAAATAGCCTTATCAGTAACAAGCACATTTCCCTTGGCCCAACGTAAAAACCTTCTCAGAGACTTTCACAGGAAACCAGTATCTTAGTCAGACATTTCACAATGTATGTCTTAAAACACTCAAGCAGAGGCCTCATGAATCAGAATTGTTTTATCTAATTTAAGAATATCTAGGTATTAAAAATTAACCATAACACTTCCTCCCTTTTTATTATTTTACAAAACAATTTATTCATCAGCTACTTCCCCATGCTATAAAAGCCTGGAGGGGACGAATCCTGTTCACCGACAAATATCTTGCTTGTAAATGTCATCATATATGTTTATAGGAGAAGTGGCATTATATGTCGCAGGCCTGTGATGCCTAATCTTGTGTGTTTTTTCTTGCATAGTCTCTTAATAGCAAATATACTAATCCTTGCAACTATATACACTAGTAATATCAAAATTCCTATTTGTAGAATACCTTGTAGGATACCCTTTAGCCATCCACCTATACCCTTGAACCAATTGACAGGATTAAGAAATGAGAAAGTGTCGCTCCACCAGGAATCTTTGTTGACATGATGTTCTTGGAGCCACGCATCCCTCATTTCTCTAACTATCTCTATCTTGGTCTTTACCTGGAAATTTCCTGCAGGGTCTATGTAGTGGCAACAGGTAGGACCTATTATCTGACACATCCCACCCTCTCTAGCAGTCAAGTAATCTAGCACTATGGTGTGTTGGTTAGTAACTGCAATTAGTTGTTTCTGTACAATATTAGATGTATTTAGAATATCAAGAATCTGGAAGATCTGGTCATCTAGATAATCATTCGCCTCTACCAACTTATCCCACATTTGCATTATGAATGGGTAAATGAATAAAACACTAAAAAATTTATTAGTCATCCCCATTTCTACAAGATGTGGTTTACCATTTGGTCTGGGTTTGTCGTCTGCAGCTCGTCTGTACAGTGTGTGTAGCGGGATTGCTTTAATATCTACTCTTGTATGAGGTACTATAAAAGTAGAAGGTGTCAGAAAGGCCAATGTGCAAACTCCTGTGAAATTGTTGGGTAACCACTTGTAAGCCTGATGTCCACATACAATATATAAACTCTCTGGTGATCCAACAACAGTGCTGTTGAACAGACTAGCAATCCATTTAGATAACAAGGTGGTGCTTAATTTTTCCCTGATACTGAGTGTCATTTGAGGTAAAACCTGATATTAGATTTTGCAAGGTGACAATTACACAGTGAAGCTTAGGACTGAGAGTGGCATCAACCGCTATACACTGAGTAGTAGTGGTAGCAGATCCATTACACTCTGAATAGTCAGCAGTAGAGAAAGGAAACCCTCTGGATTTTATCTGAATACAGCTGCAAGAGGTAAAGTTCGGATAACAGGAGAGGTCGACACGACTGGCCACCCAAGGCATTTCAGTCTGACTTAGAGGTGGACCACTCCTGTTAAACAACAACCATGGCTCAGTTACCCAAGCAGCTACAGTTAGACTTAGGGTTACTTAGGTTAGCCTTATTTTTCTTTGTTGTTCTTAATCTAATAGGAAAAGTGTGGTTACTTAAGTAAAACATTTCATTCAAAGTCACTGGAATAGCTAAATAAGGCATAGTATTGGAGGATATTGGACTATGGGTGCATATCCAACAGTTCTTAGGACGGTCATTAGAGTTCATGTCTTGGAGTAAGACTTGGTGATGCTTTATCAGTTTGTTATCCTAGTTCTCTTTAAGTACTTCATGGAGAGCTAGGGCAAAGGGTACGGTTGCTATCACCATAGTCCAAACAAACAGGGTCATCATCTTTGCTGCTGCTGGGGTTCAAAACCTTTTTACAATGGCTGGCGTGGATCCAAGTGTCCTTGCCTTGAAGCTTGACCGAAGTGGCAGTGCTTAACAGCACTTGGAATGGTTCACTGTATCTGGGCTCCAGTGGTCTCTTCATATGTCTCTTTACCACGACCCAGTCTCCTGATACCAAAGTGTGAGTGCCGCTGAGGCAATTGGGGTCTGGGATAGAGGAAAGAACACGATTATGAGTAACAGTCAAATGTTTATGCAACTCCAGAACATATTCAGTGAGAGAACCATAGGAGGCCTGCAGCTGCTGTGGGAAATACAACCCTGTCTTAGGGACACTACCAAACAGTATTTCATATGGGGACAGCTTCTCCCTCCCCCTTGGGGTGGTCCTCACTGAATACAATGCTATGGGCAAACAATCTACCCATGACAAGTGTGTTTCTTCCATGCACTTTTGAATTTTTAGCTTCAAGGTACCATTGAGACGTTCCACCTTCCCACTACTTTGTGGATGATAGGGAACATGGAAAGCCTGTTCTATCCCAAGAGTGACCATGATTTGTTTCATTAGTTCCCCAGTAAAGTGGGTTCCTCTGTCACTTTCTAGAGTTTCGGGCACCCCATATCTACAAACCACCTCACTGATCAATTTTTTAGCAGTAGTTTTTGTGTTTGCTTTAGTCACCGCCCAAGCTTCTGGCCATCCAGAGAAAAGGTCAATGCATACCAGGGCGCATGCATAATTACCCACCTTAGGTAGCTGTATGTAGTCCACCTGCAGTCTCTGAAATGGGTAATCTGGGTTTGGTGTGCATTTTCGTGGGACTCGAATAGGCCTACCAGGGTTATGTTTTGCACAAACTAGACATTCTTGAACATACTTTGCAGCCGTATTCAGGAACCCTGGGGCACACCAGTTTTGTAGCACCACTGCACACATAACACTCTTTGAGTTATGCACCGGAGAATGTGCAAGGGCAGCCATCATGGGGAACAGGCAGCGTGGAAGGCAAATACGCTTGTTTACCTGCCATACCCCTGACACTGACTGTACGGCGCCTGCTTTGACCCATGCATTCTGCTCGTGAGGGGGAGCCTGGGTCTGGAAGACCTGCAGTAGTTCGAGGTCCACGGCCACTGGGACCGGTGCAGAGGATGTCTCCTTATTTGAAAGGGGGCTTCCTGCACTCCCTGACTCTGAGTCTCCTGGGGTTCCCGCACTTGCGATAGCCAGTATCTTTGTCAGAGGTAATCGTGCTGCTTCCTTAGCCGCCTGGTCGGCCAAAGCATTCCCTACTGCAAGGGGAGTTTGTTCCCGAGTGTGTGCTGACACTTTGACTATGGCTGCCCTTCGGGGAAGGGTGAGTGCTGTGAGTAGCTGCTCTACCGCTTGTGCATTCCTTATAGGTTTGCCAGCAGAGGTCAAGAAATTACGGCTTTGCCAAATGGCGCCAAAGTCATGTGCAACACCATAAGCATATTGCGAGTCAGAAAATACATTAATTTCTTTACCTTTTCCCAGATTACATGCTGCAGCAAGTGCTTTAAGCTCTGCCTCTTGCGCAGAGCAGCTGGAGGGGAGTGGTTGTTGTATCACTGCCCTACCATTGTGGACTACTGCATACCCGGTGATGAATCATCCTTGTTCACTGTCCCAAGCTCTGGAACCATCTACAAAATACTCAGCAGAGGGGTTAGTGCGTGGTACATCAGTAATATTTGCCAAGCCCTTTATTTCAGCTTCCATCAATGCCTGACAATCATGTTCATGTGCCATATCAAACTGAGCTTCCTCATCTGCTAATTTGAAAAACAGGGGCAAATCTTGGCTCATGGTCTCTCCCTCTTCCACATCCTGATACTTTCCTCCCTTTTCTAAATCCGCTGGAAGTAGTGTAGCTGTATTTAGAACATTACAGCGTTTGATAGTTACATGGGGAGGTGTAAGGAGTGAGACTTCATATTTTGTCAACCTTGATGCTGAGAGGTGACTGGTCTGAGCCTGTTGAAGTATTTCAGATACAGCATGAGGAACTTGAAGTGTGAGGGGGCTTCCTAACACTATGTCTTCTGTCTTTTTAACAAGTTCTGAAGCAGCTGCCACAGCTCTAACACAAGTAGGAGAACCCATAATGACTGGATCAAGGGTTAAAGAGTAATACCCTAGAGGGCGCTGCCTACCACCATGTTCTTGGGTAAGGACACCAGACGCATGTCCAGCCTGTTCATGGCAGTACAAAGTAAAAAACTTATAAGTAAGGGGTCACTGCCTTTCTGCAGAATGACAGAAACTAGATCATCCCATGTGGCCCGATATGCCTCCTGAACACCCAGGAGGCGCATTCTAAATGTTAAGGTTTTTTTTCGGGGATCTGGGAGCTATGTAGCGAGGGCAATAAGTTCACTGGGGGACCAAGGCTGATATGTTTCTATTGGCCATACTTGGGGGGGATCGTGTACCGGAACATTATCAACCATCCTAGGAGGTTGAAACTGTACATGACTAGTGGTCCTCATAGGGAACAGAGGCACCCTGGGTGTTGTTCCTGGGTGTGAAGACCCACAGGACCTACAACAATTAACCCCAGGGGGATTCTGATGACCACAATGTCTGCAAGTCCATCCCATTGACCCAGCATAAGGCGGTGGTGCTGAAGGGGATGCAGAATTTACATCAGGTACAGAGACTACAGGGGTTTGAGAGTTTTCAAACTATCATAGATTACATAGACAGTTCCATGCCTGGTTTCCTCTAATTTATGTTCACTCATTGAGAGATGTTTTGCTACTTCTAACCAAATCCTAGCCTGCTCTAGTTTGTTTTTATCTTTCAACCATCCTTCCCAATTGCAGATATAGTTCTCCCATTCCTTCTCTTCCAAATTCCCCCACTTTCCCATATCAAATTTCCTCAATATTACTTCACATCCTTCTACCGATTCTTTTCCTTTTAGTCTCTCCACTATCTCACATGCTGGAACTGGGGCCTCGCCCTTTAGGTTAGTCAATTCCTTACTGTTGCCAGTCCCGATGACTGCAACCACTGTGCCAGAGTTACTGCAGAACTCTCTTCAGCACACCTAGAGCCTCTCAGACTCTAAATTTCATCCCATCCCAGTCTCCTCTGATCCTATAACATTTCCCAGTTCAGAGGTTTTCCTTATACACCTTGTAAAGGCACTATGTGACAACTATATCTGCAATAAGTGTTACTTTTTATACTATATGTTTCCCAGTCTGGGTATACAGGCTAAGCAAGAACTTCAGCTACTATGATTTTCCCTCTCTCGAGCTTATACAAAACAGAACACAGACACTGAGGGCAACAATTCTGATTCATCAAAAACGACTTAACAATACGTCAATCATTCAATGCACACTGCACAATCGCTGATATTAATCCCCCTGCTGTATTCGGGCTAAAAACTGCATTCAGTTACCCCTTTCTTGAGGGTGCCCTTATCAATTTACAGGAGAATTCAATACCCTCAGAGTACTCACTTACCGTGAAGGATTCCTCTGTTATAGGCAAGCACACTTCCCTGATCCTCTTACGGACCGATTTTCCTCTACACCACATGTGAAGGAACACACCTAACAGGATCCCTTATCAAGCAGAGACCGTAGTCCCTTATTTGTCAATCAAAATTCATTCAGTCCTACATTCAAGGATCCTCATAGTTTACAATATCATACCAGACATTTATGACGTAGACAAAACAAACAACATAAAACAATCCTCTGACTCCTGAAATATACAGAAGAACTACAGAGGTACCTAATCCCGACATGCTGGGCAAGGTTGGTTACTCGTCACTTCATTCAATTATCATTCAACCGTCATTCAATCGTCAATTATACATCTAAAAACCACATTGAAACATATAAGACAACAAAATCAATCACTGGCAAGGGTTCAAAAATGATTGTCTTGTTAGGACCACCTATTACCGGTCCTGGAGACCTCTAGGTAGTACTAAATTAGTAGTAATACAAGGGATTACTTACCGCGGATTTCATTCAGTAATTCCCAGAGAGATCCTTGTTGACGGGTCCAGAGGAGGTCCGGTTATGACAAACCCAGGTTTCAGGCACCATGTACTGTTATGGAGACCCTCTTTGGTTTAAGGAGAACTTTGGTTTAGACAGCAAAGGGTCTTCACATTGCCAGAGAGATTCAAATTAAGGTACTTCATCGATGAAGGAAGAGAGACAGAATACATGTGACATGCATTGTCAGCAAGTAGAGTCTTCTGGTGTGGCAACCTAGACTCACCAATTTATTAGCTAGACAAAAAAGCGGAACTTCGTTTTTACATACAGCACATTTCCCTTGACCCAACGTAAAAATCTTCTCAGAGATTTTCACAGGAAACCAGTATCTTAGTCAGACATTTCACAATGTATGTCTTGAAACACTCAACAGAGGCCTCATGAATCAGAATTGTTTTATCTAATTTAATAATATCTAGGTATTTAAAAATTAACCATAACCAGACTCAATCAAGAGTGCACCATCCTGTCCAGTCGTTCACCACGTGTCAGACTTCTACTCTGTTGTGCAGGTGCACAAGCTGGTCTAAAAAATGTGTGAAAGGACTCACAGAGATTGCTTCTGCCACTTACACTACTGCTGCTGCTAATATTTTGGCGTTGACGAATTGACTTGCCGGAGGTTGCAAGTGTAGAGCTGCGATGAATTTTGTGTGCCTCACTGCTGGCTTGGGGAAAACCTATGTTAATGTTGTATAAAAGCGTGTTTCAATCCTCCAGCATTCGCGGGTCCCTTTCCAGTGTGAGAAGGATCTGTCAAAATTTACTCTTATAACGTGGATCTAACAGAGTGGCAACCCAGTCGTCAGCACTATTTTGAATCAGAACTATATGGGGATTATGTTGCAGACAGTGCAGCAAGAACACACTCATATGTCAACCTTTCCTGAGGTTAAAGCTCATGCTGTGTTGGTGGCTGGGTAATTCTGATGCTTGTTTCCTCCATCCCCACCCGACAAGCACAAACAGAGAGGGGATTATTATCCTTTTCATGTTCTGACTGTAGCTCGCCCATAACCTCTTCCTCTTCCATTTGTTCCTCACCTTCACTAATAGTTTTCCTGGTATCGCCAACCCCCCTCGATCGCAGTGAACCACCCTCCCTTGGCACCCTGAGATGTCCCCTAGTGTATGACGTTAGTAACAGAAGAAAGTATTTTTTTATTGTGTATGAGGCTTGTATAACATATGAGATATTCTCCAAACTAATTCAAACTGAGTTATCCTCAGCTGCATAACGTTAGGCATCAAAGAAAGTATTTTTTGACTGTGGGTGAGGCCTGTATAAGAAAGAATATATGCTCCAAGATATTTCAAACTGAGATCTAGCCTGCTGTATCACGTTAGTCACAGTAAAAAATAGATTTATTTACTCTGCATAAGCTCTGCATACAGCTGAATCTCACCGCCACTAAAATAAGATGTGGCTTTTAGCAAAGTGTATCACGTTTGTGACACCAAAAAATCTTTGGTGGACTCTGACTAGCAACAGAAAATATCTATTTTTTTACTGTGAAAACAGCTGAATTTCACCGCCACTAAAAGCACTAGGTGGATTATAGCAGAGTGTAACAGGTCTGCAACACAAAAAAAATCTTTGGTGGACTGTGGCTAGCAACACCAAAAAAAAAAAATTTGATTTACTGTGCATTAACCTGAAGTTCATCCACCAAAAAAATGACAAACTGAGCTAACACAGCTTGCACTATCATATTAGCAAATGAAAAAAAAAGTTTTCTGAGCTCTGCACTCAGAAGCTCTGCACTGACAAGCTCTGCAGATAGCTGAATTTCAAACCCACAAAAACAATATGTGGCCTACAAGGGCTTGCTTGCCTGATCACATTAGCAAGTGTAAAAAAAGATTGATGGTCTGCATGGAGCACAGTACAACCGATGCACAGCACTGTTATTAGCCATAGACCCTGCTCTTTCTGTGAGAATCTCAGTAATTGCACAAAAAAAAAGGCTGCAATATTAATTGAACAGGTACACAGCACAGGACTTATCTACACTATCTGACTTCCAAAGAAGAGCCCATCTATCTAGCTAATATCTCTCATTACACAGGACACAGCACACTCAGCAGCGTCTATCTCCTTCAGTGACATGCATAAAATGGCGCTGAGGGGACATGGCCAGTTTTTATATGGAGAGGACATGTAATTTCAGCATCCCTTGTGTCTGGGACACTGTGGATGCTTCCTGCTCTCTGATTGGCTAGCCGCGCTTTCCTGACTTAAAGTTACAGCCCACAGGAAGGAAAAAAAAAACAGCGCGCCGCTGATCTGACCTGTTCTGAGCTATCACCTACCCCCATACTCATCTGCAACATCTCCCCGCTCATCATATGCAAGCACTATGCTAGCAAAACTGTAAAAAACGCTGTAGTTGCCCCGCAATCACGTAACCACATAAATTTGCTGAACATTACTGATTTTCCTGAATTTAACATATTTTGCTCGCCTTTCCAATCATGAATCCGAATGTGCCACATTCACGTCAAACTTAACATTTGAGATCGGATTTCGAACATATTCGCTCATCACTACAGATAACGTGAGTTGGCTCATCCTTTCCGGTCTCAAAAAAGGCCCAGGCTAGACAACTCTTGCCGCCCCTGTGAGCTGCAGACCTGTGACCGCTGCTGGCCACAGCCACAGTTGTGGCTAAGGATGCAGTGCTCATCGCGGTTGCATCACTCAGTGTGTGCGCCATAGGATGCAACATAATCTCCTCACTTTCCTGCTCCTCCACCTCCTCACATGAGCTACTCAGTTGCGTGCCTCTGGGTGCACATCAAGTGGGTTCTACAACCTCATCACCATCCAATGTGTTATCCCATTCCTCGACCTGAGAGTCACCCTCCTCTTCTTGCCCTGACAGCACAGAACAGTCGAGGGTCCGGAAGCTGCTCAGACCCAACCTTTTTTACCCCCTGTATGGAGAACAATATCTGCCCCAAAGAATTTTAAGCAGAGATATAGTCTGCTTTTTATACCAATTTTGAGTTTATCAGGTCTATGTACCCCTGTATGGAGAATAATATCTGTCCCAAAGAATTTTAAGCGGAGATGTAGCTTGCTTTATATACCACGATAGAAAGAAAACCAATTTCTATTTTATCATGTGTTCCCCTGTGAGAACAATATCTGCATCAAACAATTAATATAAATTGAGTATAAGCATTATACAGCCAACCCAGCAGATGGAAACACAATCAGGAGTGTTCATATTTAAAAAAAATTTGGGCATAACACCACCATTTCCGTGGCCAACAGATTGGAGATGGTGGAGTTCAACCTCTTAGCTTTGTCATGTGTAGGATGAAACAATCTTTTACGTGACCACAACTGCGGGACCGAAGGCTGGCTGCAGTGCTGAGAAAGGTTGGAGTACAATGAACCGGACAAACTGCTGGACCATGAGTGAGGTGCAGGCAGAGATGTTACGGTGGATTTAGAAAGATGTGGTGTGCTCGGTGAAACAAACAGCAGGTATGTCCACTTCCATTACAGCTGGCAGGCTCTCACTCAGCCTGACTGGAGCGGGTAGAGAACCAGAGGTTCTGCGGTGGGAGACTTGCATGATAATACTTGGCACGGTAACAGAGGAGGAGGAAGAAGCAGCGGATGCGGTTGATGGGGCAGCTGATGGTTGTTGAGGTCTGCTGGTTCGCATTTTAGCGCAGTGAGATTCCCAGTGTAACGCATGTTGTGTGCACATACAGTACAGACCAAAAGTTTGGACACACCTTCTCATTTAAAGATGTTTCTGTATTTTCATGACTATGAAAATTGTACATTCACACTGAAGGCATCAAAACTATGAATTAACACATGTGGAATTATATACTTAACAAAAAAGTGAGAAACAACTGAAAATATGTCATATTCTAGGTTCTTCAAAGTAGCCACCTTTTGCTTTGATGACTGCTTTGCACACTCTTGGTATTCTCTTGATGAGCTTCAAGAGGTAGTCACCGGAAATGGTTTTCACTTCATAGGTGTGCCCTGTCAGGTTTAATAAGTGGGATTTCTTGCCTTATAAATGGGGTTGGGACCATCAGTTGTGTTGTGCAGAAGTGAAGCGGATACACAGCTGATAGTCCTACTGAATAGACTGTTAGAATTTGTATTATGGAAAGAAAAAAGCAGCTAAGTAAAGAAAAACGAGCGGCCATCATTACTTTAAGAAATGAAGGTCAGTCAGTCCGAAAAATTGGGAAACTTTGAAAGTGTCCCCAAGTGCAGTTGCAAAAACCATCAAGAGCTACAAAGAAACTGGCTCACACGAGGATCGCCCCAGGAAAGGAAGACTGCTTCTGATGATAAGTTTATCCGAGTCACCAGCCTCAGAAATCGCAGGTTAACAGCAGCTCAGATTAGAGACCAGGTCAATGCCACACAGAGTTCTAGCAGCAGACACATCTCTACAACAACTGTTAAGAGGAGACTTTGTGCAGTAGGCCTTCATGGGAAAATAGCTGCTAGGAAACCACTGCTAAGGACAGGCAACAAGCAGAAGAGACTTGTTTGGGCTAAAGAACACAAGGAATGGACATTAGACCAGTGGAAATCTGTGCTTTGGTCTGAGGAGTCCAAATTTGAGATCTTTGGTTCCAACCACCGTGTCTTTGTGAGACGCAGAAAAGGTGAACGGATGGACTCTACAATGCCTGGTTCCCACCATGAAGCATGGAGGAGGAGTGATGGTGTGGGGGTGCTTTGCTGTTGGGGATTTATTCAAAATTGAAGGCATACTGAACCAGCATGGCTACCACAGCATCTTGCAGCGGCATGCTATTCCATCCGGTTTGCGTTTAGTTGGACTATCATTTATTTTTCAACAGGACAATGACCTCAAACACACCTCCAGGCTGTGTAAAGGCTATTTGACCAAGAAGGAGAGTGATGGGGTGCTACGCCAGATGACCTGGCCTCCACAGTCACCAGACCTGAACCATATCGAGATGGTTTGGGGTGAGCTGGACCGCAGAGTGAAGGCAAAAGGGCCAACAAGTGCTAAGTGTAACGGGTCTGGGAGGTGGAACCTTTGAGCAACTATACAAGGGGGCGGTCCTTGTAAGGAAGCGGGTGGCTCCCAGGGAAGACGGGCAGGTAGTCACGGCAAGTGACAGGGACAGTCTCTGGGTAGAAGGGCAGGTAGTCACGGCAAGTGACAGGGACAGTCTCTGGGTAGAAGGGCAGGTAGTCACGGCAAGTGACAGGGACAGTCTCTGGGTAGAAGGGCAGGTAGTCACGGCAAGTGACAGGGACAGTCTCTGGGTAGAAGGACAGCAGGCAGGTGGCTGGTGAGCGCTCCCAGGTGAGCGGGCGAGAGTCTCTGGACAGGCAGGTGGTCACGGCAAGTGACGGCAGAACCTCCAGGTAAACTAGCAGACAAGTAGCAGGTGGATGCTCCCAGGTGAGCGGGCAAGAGTCTCTGGACAGGCAGGTGGTCACGGCCAGTGACGGCAGAGCCTCCAGGTAGACTAGCAGGCAGGTAGCAGGTGGACGCTCCCAGGTGAGCGGGCAAGAGTCTCTGGACAGGCAGGTGGTCACGGCAAGTGACGGCAGAGCCTCCAGGTAGGCTAGCAGGCAGGTAGCAGGTGAGCGCTCCCAGGTGAGCGGGCAAGAGTCTCTGGACAGGCAGGTGGTCACGGCAAGTGACGGCAGAGCCTCCAGGTAGGCTAGCAGGCATGTAGCAGGTGAGCGTTCCCAGGTGAGCGGGCAGGCTGGTCCATAGACAGACTGACAGGTGTCGGAAGGCAGACCGTCGGACCGCAGGCTTGCAAGCAGGTAAGCAGATATCAGGCAGGTATCAAGCAGGAATCTGGCAGGTAACAGGCAGGAATCTGGCAGGTGACTGGCAGGTAACAAGCAGGAATCTGGCAGGTGACTGGCAGGTAACTGGTAACGGGACCTGAGGGCTGAAGCAGAGTGAAGGCTTTGCAACAACATTGCTCGGGCACCTCCATTTTGGAGGAGGTGCCTTATATATGGTGAAGTCCTCCGGCCATTGGCCGGGGACTCCTTAGGACGGCGCGCGCGGCCCCTTTAAGAGAGGGGGAGCGCGCGCGCGCGCCCTAAGCACCGTGGCCGGGAAGCAGCGCGCACTGCCAGCAGAGCGGAAGGAAGACGCCGGGCACGGAGCGGAGAGGTGAGGGGAACAGCGTCCCTGCCTAGCAGGAGGCAGGGACGCCGACGCTACACTAAGCATCTCTGGGAACTCCTTCAAGATTGTTGGAAGACCATTTCCGGTGACTACCTCTTGAAGCTCATCAAGAGAATGCCAAGAGTGTACAAAGCAGTCATCAAAGCAAAAGGTGGCTACTTTGAAGAACCTAGAATATAAGACATATTTTCAGTTGTTTCTCACTTTTTTGTTAAGTATATAATTCCACATGTGTTAATTCATAGTTTTGATGCCTTCAGTGTGAATGTACAATTTTCATAGTCATGAAAATACAGAAAAATCTTTAAATGAGAAGGTGTGTCCAAACTTTTGGTCTGTACTGTATATCTGCAGCCTTGAGTAATTTAATTACTTTCATACTTTGTGGATTCTTCAGCATTGATTTGAAATCTGTAATCTGGCAGGTGAGAAAATGATATCCTTCTTCTAACTCTAGATGTGGCATCACTATACTTTAATATCAAGCACCACTCAAAACAGTGAGTTCATTTCTATTAAATAAAAGATTGTTAATGGTTTGTGGATAGAATTTGTTAGAAAAGCTAGTTTACACTTACACACAATGGGCCCAATTAATTAAGGCTGGTGATGCACATGCCTGTCTTAATGAACTGACTCGCTGGGGTATGATGCGTCTATCATTTACAGGCACATGACACTTATTGAATTAGATACATCTCTTAACTGGCACACGCGACTGCCACAAATGTACTTTAGCCAGGGATATTACTGGCAAAATTTACACTAAATTGAGTTAGACTAGCAAAGTTAGCCACACCCCATCCTCCCCCCCATTTTGGTAAAGCCAAGCTGGCTGGGATTATCGTGAAAATGCCAAATTGTTGCATAATTTTTGAGGAACTTCTGAGTTATGCAAGAATTTTGCAACAAATTAAAGTATTTTACCTTAGAAAACTGGCGTAAACACCTTCATGATTTATGGTCAATGTCTTCACATATGATATCTTCCTGTTACAATAAAATAAGGGGGCTTTAATGGGGATCCATGTCACATCCAGTTATGCAAATCTTTATGGGTGGATTCGAGTACCAGCGCATCTCAGCTTCCCCCTTTTACTTTACTCATGCTGTGTATTATAAACTTTATATAGAGAACCTGTTATGGAGAGGGTCAGAGGAATTGAATTGGCCATGAAGTTTGTGGAGTATATTAATAAGTGGTGATCATCGTTAATCCTCTAAAATGAGTTCTTATAGTACAGTAGAGATTTTTGGACTTGGAGGTGGGACACAAAAGGTCTCATCTAATTACAATGTGTGCATATTTCAAGACAG
Source organism: Phyllobates terribilis (assembly GCF_046119375.1). Lineage (NCBI taxonomy): Eukaryota > Metazoa > Chordata > Amphibia > Anura > Dendrobatidae > Phyllobates > Phyllobates terribilis. The sequence continues at coordinate 190,883,327 of NW_027362772.1, read as the reverse complement.
TGGACAATAGAAGTTTTTTGAAAATATCATCGCACATAATATGGAAAGTGGATTGGAAATGTCATAGCCAATATCAACACATTAGAAAAAATTGCACAGAAAAAATGGTGACAAAAAGAACCAACTGGTTGTTCTTTCTAGGAATGTTTAATAGGGATACCCCAAAGGGATTATCCTAATGAAAAATGTACATTAGCGGAAACTTTGCAGAAAGCAAATAGTTGCAGAAATCTATCTAAAATGCACATTTTTGTTAAACATTGGGGGATTTTGAAATTATATCACATTTTGAGAAACATTATTCAGATCTTCTGAGGAGAATAACAATTACATTCCTAAGGGCACAAACTAAAAAAATGTCATAGCTCCCAGTTGCCCAAGAAAACAAAAAAATATTGGTGTAAAACAATGGTCCATTGGGTCACATTATCATATTGAACCAATCCGAAGGGCCGCAAAAAAATTTAAAGGGGTATTTACATGAATACATCAGCAGAACCAAATCTTGAGTATTTGTGAAGGATTTGGAGAGTTTCTGCTCCAAAAAAATCAATGTGCAGGTAGTGGTGAAACAAAAGGGTTAATTCTGCGTTGCCATGTGGAAAGGATGAAGGTTGCCAATCCTAGTATATGTGGTTTATTCGTCAACACATTTCGAAGTATGCAGCGATCATGATCGCAGTTGTCCTGAAAAAGAAGTTGTATACTTCAAGAACGTGTTGACAAATAAACCACTTATACTCGGATTGGCATTCTTCATCCTTTCCACACGGCAACGCAGAATTAACCCATTTATTTCTCTACTACCTGCACTTTCGTCCGCTCGTGGTTCTGGAGCAGCCTTAAGAATTATCAGTGGTTGTGTGCACACAACCTGACCAGGTGAGCACTATTGTGCAATTCTACTAACATTGTTATCCAGATAAGACCCTATTTTGCACTTTGTCTCTCTCCAATCCTTCTCTCCTTTGAAAAAAATCAATGTGAACACACCCAAACTTACACTAAGCTTTTGGAGCAGAAACTCGACCAGAACCTCCTCATAATCTCAAAACGAAGTTTTGAGGATTTTTCAGTTTTAATATGAAGCGCGATATGGATTGCTACATAATCAGAACCACGATCAGTACATGAAAGCAGCGCCAGATCAGTGCAGGAATACATTACCAAGCTTAGTACAGTGATTAATTGCAGTTTCAGGTCAGCCCCATATACACTTGTATCACATAAACCTGGAACTCCCAGTATATCCTTAACAATGGTAAGGGGATATTGGGAGTTGATGTTACCAGTCATCATCAGACAGTGGACCATACAGGAACCACAGAACTAATGAGAAGCAGGAATGAATATAAATAAACATTTACTGCCAGGTACCTTATAGGCGACATCTTCTCTGATAATAGCCATCTGTTTTGTTTCCACATAGGACAGACAACATGATATTTCATGCCCAGTGCTCGTCTCTGCATTCTTCCCTATTCTCAGTCTTATAAAATCATAGAATGTGAGTGTTGGAAGGGACCTTGAGTGTCACCTGGTCCAACCCCCTGCTCAATGCAGGATTCACTAAACCATCTCAGACAAATGTCTGTCCAGCCTTTGTTTGAAGACTTTCATTGAAGGAGAACTCACCACCTCTCATGGCAGCCTGGCACACTCGTTAATCACCCTCACTGTCAAAAATTTTTTTCTAATGTCAATTTTTTTTTCTAATATCTAATCTGTATCTTCTCCCATTCAGTTTTATTCTATTGCTTCTCATTAGTGATGAGAGAGTACCGTAATATTCGTAATTGTTCTACTCGTAATAAGTACTTTGTAATAATCGCATATTCGTTCTGAATAGGGAGTACAATGTAAGTCAATGGGAAATGCGAGTAATTTTCAGCTGGACCCTACAAACGGGTCTGGGGTAGTGTTGAGCGAGTATGTTCTGTTCTGAGTATGCTCGGGCCGAGCTCCGAGTATTTACAGCTGCTCGGTGATATGTTTGAATCACTCCCGTGTGCATGATTTGCAGCTGTTTGACAGCATTATTACATGTGAGGAATGTGTAAGAAATAGACATTCCTCACATGTATTAAAACTGTCAAACAGTCGCAAATCATGCACACGGGAGCGATTCAAACATATCACCGAGCAGCTGTAAATACTCAGAGCTCGGCCAGAGCATACTCGCCGAAAGGGTTAACAGAACATACTCGCTCAACACTAGTCTGGGGCCTGAGGAAAAGGCTGAAATGGATGGGAAAGTGATGAAACAGAATGGGAAGAGCCTGGAGAATATGCCTGCATGCATTTCTGACTCACATATGGTTTCTGGGAATACATTTGTCGCAGTATTATGCCACTTTTACAGACACACAAGAACTACCAAACCTTACCTAACCTTACCTAAATTGCATTTAACAGGCCAAAAATGTTAAGAAACAGTTTTCCTGCATAATCACTTGTATATAAGGCTAAATAAATCAGAGAAACCAAAAAATATCCCTTTTAGCCTTTGTTCACACATACTGTTGTGGCTTTTTTACAATCGCCTTTTACAATTGGGAGGGCCCTGACTTATACATTTTGTAGGTCCCTGTGTCATACATCATTTTTAGCTCTCTATTCCCCAGCACTTTACAAGCACAGCTAGAACGCACCAGTAGGTATGTTGATCTTTGACCTGAGAGGCCTCAGGTGGCTCTGTAACATGCGTTTTGGAGGGACAGGTGTTACTTAGACATTTGAGCAGTCCCTCCATCATTGACACTCAGATAGTGGAATACATATTCCATAGCAGTTTACAATGTGCCCATTGTAGCGTGGGCTTGACCCTCATCCTCCTCCTCCTCCTCCTCCTCCTCCTCCTCCACCACCACCATGTGATACTGCAGCCCTAAATTCAAAATGTTCAGAGGGCCTGCAGTAGGCATGAAAGCGGAGTTTTGTGAGAGCCCTCGTAACATACATTTTGAAGTGCCCTCCTCTAGAAATTTTGGAGGTGCCTCTTGTGTACATTTGAGAGTGCCCTCACATTCGTATTGTAGGGCCCCTCACTATTATTTAACTCATTTAAGGGCAAAGACTACAGAGAAAATGGCCAAGAGACATGGAGTACTAGAAGGTAGCAGTGAGTGCGGCCTACGATCCTCAGGTATGGCTGTGAACCGGAAAAATAAAGCTGCACTAGTCAACTGGATGACGAGCTCAAATATATCACTTGTCCAAGTCAATGGACAAAGGATATATGGTACCTCCCCCTCCAGGATGGGTTGGAGAAGTTTCTCCAAATGGCTTAGAGATTTTGATAGTCAATATTCCCTAGATTATATAACAAGAGAAGACTTCTTGATACTGTACTACTTGGTCCAGTGCAGAATGTGCATCGCATTTCCAAAAATTACTCCTGGGGCTGGGGGCTGTGTCATAGGTGCAGGAAGATTCCATGACAGGGCCTCCCTTGACAAACATTATCTACGATGGAGTACTGTAGTAGTTGTGGCCCTCAATTCAAGTTTTCAGAGGGCCATCAGTCGGTCATCAACAGTCAGTGCAAATTACTATTGAATATGTATCCCCTATCTCTGTTACAATGTGGCACAACCTGTGACAAGGGCGTCCAATGACAAATATTAGTTTAGTAGGACCACTGTACATAACAGATTTGTTCACTGCACAATGTGCATAGGGTTTGTGAAAATTAGCCCTATGGGCTGAGTCATGGTTGACGCAAGAAGCCACCATTCCAAGGGCCTCCAATCACAAATAGTAGTTAGGCTGGAGTAGGAATACAGTCCTGGTTTGTCCACTGCACAATGTGCATAGTATTTGTAAAAATTAGCCATATGGGCTGTTTCATGGTTGACTCACTATTTTGTCTGTGCCTGTGACAGCTAGCTTGGCTAATGCCATCAACATCTGAAAATCTGTCAATAAAACCCAAAATGCCAAAAAAGCCTGTTGTTAAGGGACGTGGTGTTGTCAGTGGTGCGCGAGAAGCCACTCAGTCTGTATCAGGTCAGAAGAAGTTTGATGCATCTACTATGTTCCTGGAAAAAGTTCCCGGTCTGGAACGTAAACGTGTGTGGAAGCTAGAAGAGTGAGAGAAGATTCTGTCTTGGATAGTAGACAAGGCCTCTACGCATTTGTCAAGCAGCAGCAAATCTTCCACGACCACACAGTCTACTGTGGATACACAGAAGGCTGGCCCTTCCAATCCTGCAGCTGGTTCTCCTGCCTCCCGCCATTATAAGTCACAGGAGCCATATGACCCCAAGCTTGGCTACTCCGAGGATCTGTTTGGTACATATCCTTTGGTTGGCTCTGGCTTATTACCGTGCAGCACTGAAGAGGGACAAGAGGAGGTGGCGTGCGTTGATGCTCAAGTATTTGAGGACCTACGGCCAGAAGAAAGCCACTTGGAGGAACATCATTTACTGTCTACAGAGGTGGAGGCAGATGATGACGAGACACAGTTGCCATCGGGTCAGCCTACAATGTCAAGTGGGAAGGAGGAGGAGATAGAAGACGAGGTGGTCGATGGTGAATCCACTGATCTGACCTGGACCATTGGCACGCATAGCCATGACAGCAACACAGAGGAAAATGGATATGTAGCACCAACACAGGCACCATGGAATCGTGGTTTGCCCAGAGTGAGAACTGGGCCAACTGTTCCCAAGAGCACCCCGATGTGCGCCAAGTCAGGGCTATGGGGCATTCAGCTACTGTGTGGAATTTTTTTTTCTGAAAGTCTTTCAGAGAAAAACATAGTTGTCTGTAGCATCTGCCATACCAAGTTGAGCAGAGGCCAGGGCAAAGGCAACCTGAGCACTAGAGATGAGCGGTGTTCGACTCGAACTGTTCGCCAATCTCAAATTCGAGCTGTCTTGGGGCGGTGTTCGAGCCGTTCGGCGAACACGAACGATTTGAAAAAAATTCGGCTGTTCGAGGTTATGTTCGATAACTGTTCGTGCACCAAAATCATAACTGGATTTTTTCTCAGTAATGATGAAAATTAATGTTAATACGCAGTTTGAGTGTACAGCGGGGCGGGGGGAGGGGCAGGGGATGGATCTCTGCAGGAATAATGAAGATCTCCATTTTTTTTTCTCTTTCCCGCATTTACAGTGGGGAGGTGCAATCTGTCAGCCTATCAGCAGCGCACACACGGAGCGAACTGCTTTTTTTCACACAAGCAAGGGCATGTGTCATTGGCAGTGTATGTCACATGTCCTTGCCCTATAAGACCCAGCCATTTTCCCCGTCGCCACCATTTTCTCACTGCTGCAGCTGTGTGTTAGACGGCACCGCTGTTGCTGTGTGCGCTATACTTTCAGTGTTAATTTCAAGCCAATTTTCGCACAAATCTACAGATAGCTTGGGAGTAGGGAATAGTTGTGATTGCAGTCCTTTTAAGGACTAGGTTACATCATTTCATACGACTTTTATCAGTCAGGTTTGTGCTCTTAAATAGATAGGTTGGGAGTAAAGACTAATTGTAATTGCAGTCCTTTTCATGACTAAGTTACATCATTTCCTATCACTTTTTGCCAGGCAGGTCTGTGCCAGTGCTGTGCAAGTTTTTTTCACAGCATTTGGCTAAATCTAGCAAAGCAAATCCTTTTTGGCCTATTGCAGAGTGCGTTAGTCAGTGGAGTAGCTTATCTGTGTTTCAAGCTACACCACCAGTGTATAGAATACAAATTTTTTTACTGCACCTAGTGAAGTAAAACCTTTTGGGCACAGCATCATTCTATTAGTCCATCTATACTAACCTCCACCAGGTTGCAAATTCAATCTAATTTTTTTCTGCATCTAGCTCTGAAAAAATATTTAGGCTTCTAGCAGTGTGTGGGACTTGGTCTAGAGTCCATCTATACTGACCTCCATCAGGTTGCAAATTCAATCTAATTTTTTTCTGCATCTAGCTCTGAAAAAATATTTAGGCTTCTAGCAGTGTGTGGGACTTGGTCTATTAGTCCATCTATACTGACCTCCATCAGTTTGCAAATTCAATCTAATTTTTTTCTGCATCTAGCTCTGAAAAAATATTTCAGCTTGTAGCAGTGTGTGGGACTTGTTCTATTAGTCCATCTATACTGACCTCCATCAGGTTGCAAATTCAATCTAATTTTTTTCTGCATCTAGCTCTGAAATTTTTTTTCAGCTTGTAGCAGTGTGTGGGACTTGTTCTATTAGTCCATCTATACTGACCTCCATCAGGTTGCAAATTCAATATAATTTTTTTCTGCATCTAGCTCTGAAAAAATATTTAGGCTTCTAGCAGTGTGTGGGTCTTGATCTATTAGTTCATCTATACTGACCTCCATCAGGTTGCAAATTCAATCAAATTTTTTTCTGCATCTAGCTCTGGAAAAATATTTCAGCTTGTAGCAGTGTGTGGGACTTGTTCTATTAATCCATCTATACTGACCTCCATCAGGTTGCAAATTCAATCTAATTTTTTTCTGCATCTAGCTCTGAAAAAATATTTAGGCTTCTAGCAGTGTGTGGGACTTGGTCTATTAGTCCATCTATACTAACCTCCATCAGGTTGCAAATTCAATATAATTTTTATCTGCATCTAACCCAGCCAATACTTTTGGCCTAATACCACAGTTTGGCCACTCAGCTCTGCTCGGTTCCCATCCATTGTTTTTTTTGTGCAAACAACTCCAGAGTTGTGAATTAGTTAACCAACAAAATGAGTGGAAAAAGGCCTGCTGCTGGTGGAAAGGGGAATAGGCGTGTTGGGAAGGGGAAAAAAGGTTGTGTCCGTGGGGTAGGTGTTAAAGCAACAGTAACATCTGCAGAAGAAAGACCATCTTCCAGCCAAACTAAAATGTCTACTTCTTTTAGCGGACAATGTGATAAGATCCCTTTCTTACGGCCACGCCAATCGCTACAAATTCTAGATGAGGCACAAAAACAGCAGGTGCTTCAACGGATATCAAGTGCTCATTTAAGTGGGCTCTCCTCCACCTCAACTTCAACATCACAAATACTCCAGTCCTCAGAGGTGTCACCCCAATCGCACTTGCTTCCTCACAGCTCCCAAGTCTCCAGCTGCCCGTCTGAGTATGGGGTAGAACAGATGGTTGAGTCTGCAGAGCTGTTTACTCATACTATAGCCTGGGAATCAGAGGTCGGCTCCAGAGCTTCCGTGAATCCAGATGAGGAAATGATCTGCACTGATGCCCAGAATCTTTATGAGTCGGATCCAGGACCAGATGCAGAAGGTTCTGACCATTATGTAGACCCTCGTTCCCAAACTGTAACTCCTGTTGGTGGAGACAATGAGGAAGACGATGATGAGACTCAAATACCTGATTGGAGTGACAACTTTAGTTTTTTGTCAGGGCAGGAAGAGGTTGGCTCTGAGGACGACGGGTGTGATAACACACAGGGTGATGATGATGAGGTTGGAGATCCCACTTACTGTCAACCCACAGTCAGCCAGTCGATGAGGTCAGCAGAGGAGGTGGAGGAGGATGCTAGTGACGACGAGGTCAGGTTGCGCCTTCCTGGACAGAGACATAGTACTGGAAGCATGTCAACAACTGCATCCTCAAACACAACTCTGCCTCTGACCACAAGTCGTGGTGGCTCTTCAGGACACATGGGTGCTAAGCCTTGCATAGCCTGGGCATTTTCTCAGATCGATAAAGATGACCCAACTCGTGTTATCTGTAACATTTGTCAGCAAAAGCTAAGTAAAGGCCAAAAAATACATAGTTTGAGTACTTCATGCATGAACCGGCACATGGACATGAAGCAGAAGTTGCAGTGGGAAGCTCACTGTGCTACAATGCGGCCTAGCCGGCCGGGCCAACCACCGTCTGCCACATCTTGTGCATCCGCGGCCTCTTCATCCTCTGTGACTGGGGGGACAGCAGTCACACCTGTTTTGGGACGCAGACCAGCCACCTCTTTACCCGCAACAGCCAGCGTGGTTGGCAGGTCATCATTTTCTTTGGAGGTGGAAACACCAGCTGGTGTTCAGCGCTGTCCGACATCGATAGCACCACCTTTGGATCAAGGCAACCTAACATGTCCGCCTGCATCTTCCTCACAGACCGGCAGTTTGCCGGGGACACCCTTCTCAACCCCGTCTAAGCACAACAGCCAGCCCTCGGTCCCTCAGATGTGGACAAGTAAAAGACCATTTCCTCCTAGCCATGAGAAAGCTAAGAGGTTGAATTTCACCATCTGCAAGCTCTTGGCTACAGAAATGCTACCTTTCTGCCTGGTGGACACAGAGGATTTTCGAGACCTTATGTCCGTCCCAGTGCCCCAGTACCAGATGCCCAGTCGGCACTACTTCTCAAGAAAGGTGTGCATGCGCTCCACAAGCATGTCGCACACAACATCACCGCTTCTTTGAGAAACTCTGTGTGTGACAGGGTGCATTTCACCACAGACACTTGGACGAGTAGGCATGGACAGGGGCGTTACATGTCGCTGACTGGGCACTGGGTAACTATGGTGACAGCAGGACAAGGGGCTGCTGTCCAAGTCTTGCCGTCCCCACGAGTTGTGCGTCAATCCTCTTTATCTCAAAGTTCCTCCACTGCTTCTGCCTCCTCAACCTCCTCTCGGTCCTCCACCTGCACCCAAAGCCTGTCTGGTCATGCCACAAGCTTTCTAACTGCGCAGAAGGGATCCTGCACACCTCCTTACTATGCTGGCAGCAGGGCTCAACGTCATCAGGCAGTTTTTACTTTGAAATATCTGGGAAATGTGAGGTCACACAGCTGAGGAGTTGTGGTCAGCTCTGGAGAACCAGTTTCATGAATGGTTGTCTCCACTGGACCTGAAACCAGGAAAGGCCGTGTGCGAGAATGCTGCAAACCTGGGTGCGGCCCTTCGCCGGGGCAATGTCACACACGTGCCTTGTATGGCTCACGTGTTGAACCTGGTTGTCCAGCAATTTTTAGCCCACTATCCCGGACTAGATGGCCTTCTGCAGAGGGCACGGTCGCTGTGTGCTCACATCCGCCGTTCGCATCCCGCAGCTAAGTGGCTTACATCTCTACAGAAGTCGTTGGGCCTGCCACTTCACCGGCTAAAATGCGATGTGCCTACCTGGTGGAATTCAACTCTGCACATGTTGCAGCGACTGTGGCAGCACCGACAAGCCCTGGTGCAATACGTTCTGACGTATAGCCTGGGCCAACGAGATCCAGAAGTGGGGCAAATTACGCTGGAGGAGTGGTCTCAGATGAGGGACCTATGCACCCTTCTGCACAGTTTTGAAATGGCGACGATGATGTTTAGTGCTGACGATGCCATTATCAGCATGACTATTCCGGTGATTTACATGCTGGAGCACGTTAAACAGAATTCGGAGTCAGGTAGTCAGGTGGTGGCACAAGAGGAGGTGGAGGAAGTAGAGGAGGAGGAGTTGTATGCGGAAGGGCTAATATCTGCAAGGTTCAGACGGTCGGCAGCACCAAGGCGGCAGGCATGTGAGGGTGGGGGAGATGGTTTTACCAGGGCGCATGGTAGCAGCCAAACTAGTGAGAAAGGTGCAGGAGCCCAGGAAGAATTGGAGGACGAACTGATGGAAGACTCATCAGATGAGGGAGACCTTGATCACATTTCTGTTGTGCGAGGTTGGGGGGAGAGGGCAGAGGAAGGAAGCATGATTGTTACCTCGCCACCAACACAACAGGGACTTGGTGCTCCTGGATGCACAAGACACATGAGTGCCTTCTTGCTGCACTACCTGCAACATGACCCTCGAATTGTGAGAATTAGTAATAATCCTGACTACTGGGTTGCCACACTGTTAGATCCCCGGTACAAAAGTAAATTTGCAGAAATTATTCCTGCCATAGAAAGAGATGCACGCATGCAGGAGTATCAGCAGAGACTGTTGCAGAATCTTACATGTGCTTTTCCACAAAACACCAGTGGTGCACGTAGTGAATCTCACAGTTCCAACTTGCCAACCGTGGGACCGTCGAGTGTTCAGCACTCAAACCGTAACAGAAACACAGTATCTGCTGGTAACATCAATTTTGCAGAATCATTTCACCACTTTTTTAGCCCATCCTTTGCAAGGCCACAGGAGACAAGAAGTCTGACACATAGTCAACGCCTAGAGACGATGGTACAGAAGTATCTCCAAGTGAACATTGAAGCCATGACTGTGTCACTAGACCCTTGCTCTTTTTGGGCTTCCAATCTGGATAAATGACCGGAGCTCGCCACTTACGCCTTGGAGATCTTGTCATGCCCTGCAGCCAGCGTTCTGTCTGAACGTGTGTTCAGCGCTGCTGGTGGTGTGCTGACAGATAAGCGCACGCGGCTCTCCACTGATAATGTAGACAGACTCACGTTCATAAAGATGAACAAATCATGGATCCGAAATGACTTTTCTACCCCTGTGTCATCCTGGGGAGAGTAAAAGCTTGATGATTTGTTAAAATCACCTCACCAACCGTTTTAAGTTTTAAAATTACTAATCATGTTTATCTGTATCTTGGCTGGAAAATAATTTGGGCTTTGTAGCAGTGTGCAGTACTGATTCTATTAGGCCATCTATACTAATCTCCACCAGATTTAAAATTAATAATAATTTTTAGCTGCATCTAGCCCGGAAAATAATTTTGGGGCTCCTAGATGTGCAAAACACATGAGTGCCTTCTTGCTGCACTACCTGCAACATGACCCTCAGATTGTCAGAATTCTAAGTAATCCTGACTACTGGGTTGCCACACTCTTAGATCCCCCACACTCTTCGATCAACCTTTTAATTTTAATAAAGAAGAAAAAAATGGTAATTTTTGAAATTTTAAGCATTAGCAGGTTATTAGAAACTGAAATCAATCAGTTTTCAACTCAAAACTTTATTCTAGGTGATGTTACATTTGCACATAGGATCCCTTGTTCGAAAGGAGCTTCTGAACTCTCTCGTTCATTGAATTTGTCCGGTTTTGGATGGTTTCTGCTTCAATTGTTTTGCATGAGGACAGAATACCCTCCCAGAGCTGTTGCTTAGATGTGAACTGCCTCCCGCCATCATAGACACTCCTTTTGATGATGCTCCAGAGGTTCTGAATGGGGTAAAGGTCAGGGGAGCATGGGGGTCACACCATAAGTTTGTCCCCTTTTATGCCCATATCAGCCAGAGATGCAGATGTGTTATGTGCAGCATGAGACGGTGCATTATCATGCATGAAAATGATGTTGCTGTGGAATACACGGTTCTTCTTCTTGAACCATGGCAGGAAGTGCTGTTTGAGAAACTCCACATACATTATGGAGTTCATCTTTACCCCTTCAGGGATCCTAAAGGGGCCGACAATCTCTCTCCCTATGATTCCAGCCCAAAACATTACTCCACCTCCTCCTTGTTGGCGCTGTAGCCGTGTTTGCGTGGGGTGTCCATCAACCAGCCATCCTCCACTCCATCCATCTGGACCATCGAGCATTGCACGGCCCTCATCGGTGAACAAAACAGTTTTTAAGTCAGTTTTCGTGTATTGTTTGGCCCACTGGAGCCGTTTCTGCTTGTGTGCAGTGGATAAAGTAGGCTGACAGGATGGCTTACGCACAGCTGCAAACCTCTGAAGGACTCTGCATCTTGTTGTTCGGGGGACGTTGGAGGCACCAGCAGATTCAAAAACTTGTCTGCTGCTATGACAAAGCTTTTTTGCCGCTGCTCTTTTAACCTGATGTAATTGCCTGTAGGAAAGAGTCCTCATTTTTCCCTTATCAGCACGCACGTGTGTGTGTACTGTGAATCAGCTACATACTTCTTGATTGTGCGATGATCAGGATGAAGTGTGTTGCCAATGTTGATTGTAGTCATGCCTTGACCTAAACACTCCACAATTTGTTGCTTCTCAGCAGCCGACACATCCTTTTTCTTTCCCATTTTGGCAGAAAATGTAGGCTGCTTAATAATGTGGGACAGCCTTCTTAAGTAGTCTTGCCTTTCATTGGACACACCTGCCAAACTAATTAGCACAGCTGTCTGCAATTGCTTACAGTGATATAAAGAGCCCTGACACACATCACCATCAATGAGTTTAACTGACAAACAAAAAAATTCTTCCCTTATCACACCTAAACACTTTTTGCATAATAATTTGGAACACAGTGTACATGTGCTTTTCCACCACACACCATTGGTTCACGTAGTGAATCTTACAGTTCTAACTTGCCAACCGTGGTCTGTATGGAGTTGTTCAATAAAGGGACAAAAAATTAAGATAACATAGATGGGAGAGGTCTCTATGAATAGGAATTCCTAAGAATTTGATACCATGTGAGGGCCAGGCAAAGGGAAAGTTGGACTGGATGGAATCCTGTATGGATTTGGGGAGGGAGACATCGAGGGCCTCAGACTTCGCTGCATTGATTTTAAAATTTGACCATGTAACAAAGTGATCTATTTCAGCCATAACAGCAGGGATGGATATATGTGATTGAGTGATATATACTAGGACATCATCAGCAAATGCAGAGCACTTGTACTCGGTGCCTCCCACCTCAATCCACCTAATATTGGGGTTATGGCGAAATGATGAGAGCAGGTGCTCCGTCACTAGGATGTATAAGAGAGGGGACAGAGAACATCCCTGCCTTGTCCCATTGGTGATTATGAAAGGTGATGAAAATGTTCTGACGCACCCCCTGGGCCTTGGGACACCCGGAGCCGGACCCTTTTTGGTGGATGCTGGTGGTTGTAGTCTCCGTGGCGGCGACCCGGTTCCGTGGCTCAGGGTGGTCAAACCAGTGGCGGAACTATTTATGTGGTTTTGATGTTTAAATGTCCGAATATGCCACCGGTGGATTGCGGTCAGAGTGAACCGTCGCTGCAGGGCAGACCGCTGAGGCTGGTGTTGTGGGTGCAGCAGAGCGTAGTATAACTCCACACGGGAGGAGTATAGCCTCAGGGCAGTGTATGTGGAGGATGGGGGTGACGGTGCAGGGCGGCAGCAGTAACGACACGGAGTCAGTGATGCAGTCCAGGGCCTTTACTCACCGTTCTTATTATCCAGACCACTTCTGCAGGTAACGGCTGCTCACGTCGTATTGTGCTCACCAGGTGAGGGGCTCAGACAACTTCCAGATAACTTTGGAGCGCTTCTGTCCGGCTGCCTCGGGCCTCCTCTTGGTAAATTTGGTGCCAGTTTCCCTGACCATATGTGGTGCCTTCCTAGCGGGTGTAGCGAGGGGCTGCGCCACATAAAATGTCACAGCCTCCGGTTTCTAGCTGAGGGTCGTTTCCCGCCTCCACTAGTTTCGGGGACCGGTCTCCCCCTTTGGCCTGACCCCTCCACGCAGGTGGATTCGGGCGTGCGGTGGCGACTCACCCGTCCGCACCCCTGGGATCCCTTCGTTCCTCGTTCCTGGAGCCTTCTCTGCTTCTCTTCCTTCCTTCTCCCTTTTCCAGGCCTGGGCCTCTGTTACTAGGCCCGCCTCCGGAGCAGAGCTCATGCAGAGCCCCTGCTCCCTGTCACTTCTGCTCAGACTTCTCTGCACTGAACTAAGATGGTGCCCACCTTTTATACTCCCTTCTCAATGCACCCAGGAACTGCTTCCTCCCTGCTCCTGCACTACAGGGTTCCCCTTCCTCGGTGTTCCCTCCCCCCACTCCAGCCAGGGACAGGGACTGTCGTGCCCATCTCAGAGGCATATTGGTCGCCCTGCCCCACGGCAATGTGGTGTAATGCATGCAGGTGTCGGGGTCCTGATCCACACTCCATCCTTACCTGAGAGTGAGATATCACACCTCTGGGTGAGGTGCAATACCTCTGTAGCAACCGAGCCCTCGGGGTGCTACAGTTCCATTTATCTTCAGCCTAGGTGACGTATTGCGATACAGGGCCGTGATTTTGGCTATAAAAGGGTCCCCTAGACCCCTACCCCAAGCTTTTTAAGAGAATAATATATGGCATGCAAGGAGACTCTATGGAATGCTTTCTCAGCATCCAACGAGAGTATCTAATTACAAATTGTTAACTGCATCTAGCCCAGGAAATACTTTGTGCCTAGTAGCAGTGTCTGCTAGTCAGCGGATTATCCCGGCTGTTAAGCAAGCTACACCACCTGTAGTTTGGACACTTAATTTTTTCAAAGGAAATGCTTCGGGACCCCGGGATATTCAGTGAAGAGCATCAGGAGGCACCCCAAGGCATAGGGGCTGGGACTGGCGGTGGGACGCCTTGCGGTGGACCGTCGAGCTCGATCCTTATAAAAGCTTTTTAACTGCAGCAGCTTTAGTGGACGCTACTGGAGCTGGAATTACGCGGCTGCTGGCATGAGACTTGCCCTCCAATAGATCCTTGTAAAAGGATTTTTAAGTGTATTCATTCAAATTAGAGAGACAATTTAAATTAAAAAGATTAGACCGGCCTCCACCACAGGGGGGCTTGCTCGACCCACCAGCGGACAGGCACCAGTATTGGGAGCGGGGGGCTGGCCGTCAGGGTCCACCGCGGCTCTGGCACAAACCCGGCAACATGGAGGTCGCACGGGCAGGAACGGACTGGCCGTGTCGGCTTCAAACTTTTTCGGTTTTATTAGGGCATGACATGCCTATATCTATGTCTCCCCCTCCTTTTACTCCTCCACCTCTTTTCTTTCGCATGACTATATGTATTTGTCACTTTTCCATGTGTTCGTTGTGCCTTCTGAGCAGTTTGTCAGCTTTTGGACACCTTTGAAGGTGTTTTCTATGTGTTTCTATGTGTTTTTATTTGCCTGCCATTGGTTTTAAAGGTGTTCGAAGGTGTTCGACGAACAGTTCGGCGAACATACGGGTGGTCGACGAACCGAACCCAACACTACGGGGGTGGCTCAACACTACTGAGCACCACCAGTATGAGAAACCACATTGCAGCCAAGCAGCCCAGTAGGTGGGCGGAACACCAGACTACCAAATCTGCATCTGCGTGTCAAACCAATAATAAATACTCTTTATTTATATAGCGCCAGCCTATTCTGCAGCGCTTTACAATTCAGAGGTTCATATTCAACAGTCATAAGTAACATAGCAAAATATAATACAATAATTAAAGCAAAAATACACTGTGTGCAGAATTATTAGGCAAGTTGTATTTTAGAGGATTATTTTTATTATTGATGAACAACTATGTTCTAAATCAACCCAAAAGGCTTATAAATATCCAAGCTTAATATTTTTGGAAGTTGGAGTGTTTTTTTTTTTTAGATTTGGCTATCTTAGAAGGATATAAGTTTGTGCAGGTAACTATTACTGTGCCGAATTATTAGGCAACTTAATAAAAAACAAATATAATCCCATCTCACTTGTTTATTTTCACCAAGTAAACCATTATCAGTGCACAAAATTTAGAAATAAACATTTCTGACATGCAAAAACAAAAACCAAAAAAATTAGTGATCAGTATAGCCACCTTTCTTTATGATGACACTCAACAGCCTTCCATCCATAGATTCTGTCAGTTGCTTGATCTGTTTTCCATCAACATTGCGTGCAGCAGCCACCACAGCCTCCCAGACACTGTTCCGAGAGGTGTACTGTTTTCCATCCCTGTAGATCTCACATTTTATGATGGACCACAGGTTCTCTATGGGGTTCAGATCAGGTGAACAAGGGGGCCATGTCATTATTTTTTCTTCTTTTAGACCTTTTCTGGCCAGCCATGCTGTTGAGTAGTTGGATGCATATGATGGAGCATTGTCCTGCATGAAAATCATGTTTTTCTTGAATACTGACTTTTTCCTGTACCACTGCTTGAAGAAGTTGTCTTCCAGAAACTGGCAGTAGGTCTGAGAGTTGAGCTTCACTCCATCCTCAACCTGAAAAGGTCCCACAAGTTCATATTTGATGATACCAGCCCACACCAGTACCCCACCTCCACCTTGCTGGCGTCTGAGTCGGAGTGGAGCTCTCTGCCTTTAACTGATCCAGCCTCTGGCCCATCCATCTGGCCCATCAAGAGTCACTCTCATTTCATCAGTCCATAAAACGTTTGAAAAATCAGTCTTAAGATATTTCTTGGCCCATTCTTGACATTTTATCTTATGTTTCTTGTTCAAAGGTGGTCGTTTTTCAGCCTTCCTTACCTTGGCCATGTCCCTGAGTATCACACACCTTGTGCTTTTTGATACTCCAGTAAAGTTGGAGCTCTGAAATATGGTAAAACTGGTGGCGAATGGCATCTTGGCAGCTTCACGCTTGATTTTCCTCAATTCATGGGCAGTTATTTTGTGCCTTTTTTGGCCAACATGCTTCTTGCGACCCTGTTGGCTATTTGCCATGAAAAGCTTCATTGTTCGGTGATCACGCTTCAAAAGTTTGGAAATTTCAAGATTGCTGCATCCCTCTGCAAGACATCTCAGAATTTTGGACTTTTTAGAGCCAGTCAAATCTCTCTTCTGACCCATTTTGCCAAAGGAAAGGAAGTTGCCTAATAATTAAGCACACCTTATATAGGGTGTTGATGTCATTAGTCAACACCCCTCCTCATTACAGAGATGCACATCACCAGATTTACTTAATTGGGAGTTGGCTCTCAAGACTATGCAGCTTAGAGTAGGACAACATGTATAAAACGTATCAAAGTGATCAAAATATGCATTTGCCTAATAATTCTGCACACAGTGTAATGACGACCCTGCTCGTAAGAGCTTAAGATCTACAATGAGGTTGGGGGTGACACAAAGGACAGGGGCTTATTTACAATGATGGTCCAGCCATCTTG
Organism: Phyllobates terribilis; assembly: GCF_046119375.1. NCBI lineage: Eukaryota > Metazoa > Chordata > Amphibia > Anura > Dendrobatidae > Phyllobates > Phyllobates terribilis. The sequence continues at coordinate 190,866,630 of NW_027362772.1, read as the reverse complement.
AGGTGGTGAGGGATAGATAAAGGCTGCATGAGCCCATCACCAGCCAGTATCTGTAGTGCTTTTGGGTTCGGTGGAGACTTATGCCATGTCGCCTGAGCTATGCCCTTCAGAATCTGCTGTTCAAGAAGCAGGCGCTCATACCTCTTGCCCACAAGCTGCGGTTGCTCACACACAACAAACATCAACCACATCCACTTCCTTGTGCCAGCAAAGCGTCCAATTGTCCATGCCTGAGAGCTTGGAAAGAAAGTGTAAATACCCAGCCACGCACCCACAGGCACAAATACTAAACTCGCACATTGCCAAATTGCTAGCTGTGGAGATGTTGCTGTTTAAGCTTGTGGGAGCACAGTCTCCTGTGATCTCTTGGCTGTGGTTGCCCCACGATACAGTGTTTCCAGCCGCCACTATTTTGCCCGGTGTGCAGACCCTGCGTTACACAAGCATGTGTTAAACAATCTGAACCGTGCTCTCAGCAACGCCGTAACCCGGAAGGTCCACCTAACAACAGACACCTGGACAAATTGTCGTGTACAGGGACGATACATTTCTGTCATGGCACACTGAGGGAACCTGGTGGAGGGTGGAACAAAGGCGCAAACTGGAACATCACACATCCCTCCCACGCTAAGAATAGTGGGCCCAACTTCTGTCAGGGTTTCCACCGCTTCATATTCCACTTCCTCTCTCCCCTTCTCCTGCTCCTCATCCTCTGCTGAATTACCCTCCCATCACAGCCAAGCTGAGACCTGTGCAGCAGCGCATCAGCAAAGTGGCAAGACGCTCTGCTGAAGCTGATCTGTTTAGGTCAGAAAGCACACACTGCAACAGAGCTGTGGTAATATTCCCCCCACACTGCTCCTCTCCGTCATATCCCCCCCCCACATTGCTCCTATCCGTTATATTCTCCCCTCCACACACAGCTCATCTTCGTCATATTCTCCCCCACACCACTCCTCTCCATCATATTCCCCCACACACCCTACTACTCTGCATATTTGGTCTCCTTCACAAACCTCTGCCCTGGTACCCCATAATGTGGCCTCATAGTAACAGCAACCCCCATTCTTCCTCCTATTATAGTATATTTAATCCTCAGCTCCTCCAGGGGCACTTTTCCCAGTGCTTCCTTGCCTACTCTGCAGCGCCGGTGACAGCAGCAGTGTGATGAGGTTACAGCATGATAACCTCATCACGCTGAACGTCAGGGCAGGTGCTGATGAGCGCTCCTCTGCTCCTGTCCCATCGCCAAAGTGTTTAACTGTATTCATGTCTAAAAGATGCAAATACAGCTTAACACAGGAAGATGCGAACCAGATTCTTCCGGTTCTCTGCGGGCAGCACAACATCCTTTGGCAGACCGCATGCTGTGCAGGCCTGGTGTAAAAGAATAATCAAGCCCCCCCCCCCCCCCCCCCCCCTTAATGGCATGCTCCTTCAAATGTGGGAAAAGGACTAATATTGTGAAAGCCTGACTTAAAGCTCAAGTTGAGGCAGAAATGCTATAATTGCTTTCAAGTGGAAGTTTTCTTAAAATGATTTATTTGTGCATCATCTGTGCAGCATTTATACAGCACATTCTTAATAAGTGTACAATTTGCAAATTGTGAGTACAACGGACATTTTCAGGCATGTGTATGGAGTTTGATTTAATTCCTGTGCACAATTTGGGTTCCAGTGTATCAGAAGGACATAGCTGAATTATAGCGGGAGAACAAAACTGTAACTAAAGTTATTAAGGGAACTAGATGGTGGCCTGATTCTAACGCATCGGGTATTCTAGCATATGTCTCCCGACCCTCCTTTATAATGCCCCATGCAGAAAGTCACATCCCCCGTATATAATACCCCATGCATATAATACCCCATGCAGGATGTCACATCCCCCGTATATAATACCCCATACAGGATGTCACATCCCCCGTATATAATACCCCATGCAGGATGTCACATCCCCCGTATATAATACCCCATGCAGGAAGTCACATCCCCCCTATATAATGCCCCATGCAGGATGTCACCTCTCCCCCATATAATGCCACATACAGGATGTCACCTCTCCCCCCATATAATTGCCCATACAGGGTGTCACCTCTCCGCCCCCATATAATGCCCCATACAGGATGTCACCCCCCATATAATGCCCATGCAGGATGTCACCTCTCCCCCCATATAATGCCCCATGCAGGCTGTCACATCCCCCCTATATAATACCCCATGCAGGATGTCCCATCCCCCCTATATAATACCCCATGCAGGTGCCCTATGGCCCCAAACAAAAAAAAAATCCAATACTCGCCTCACTGCTTCTCTGGACTCCAGCGTAGCCGGCATCTTCACGCTGTGACCGGTCAGGAGAGAGCGCGGTGTAAAGACGTCACCGCGCCCTCTGACCAGAGACGTCACAGAGCTGCAGCGGGAGACACAGGAGCTGCTGCGCAGGCATGGGGAGGGGTAAGTATAACGCCGGGTGCCGGGGTCCTGATCGAGCGGGGGGAGGGACGGGAGGAGAGGGGAGGGGAGAGGGGAGGGGAGAGGAGGGGAGGGGCGTCACACTTGTCCTCGGCAGATAAGCGGTCGTAGCCGCTGATCTTCTGACGATAGCCGCATGTAGGTCAGCGGCGCCTGCGGTCGGGGGACTTAAGCTGCGAGTAGCCAGCTGCATCTCCCGGCTGCATCGCCGCTGACCTCCGTGCCACACATGAGCCGCTAATGGCCGCCATGTTTTTCTGAAATGCCGTGTCGCTGATTGGCCGCGGCCGGACCAATCAGCGACCCGGGATTTCCAGGACAGACAGACAGACAGATGGAATAAGACAATTATATAGATAAATGTGTGAACTGTAATACCAGGACAGGTTTGGAAAAATGAAGCATTAGAGGTGATCTTATTAAAATGTTAAAAATATATGAACAAACAGTACAGAGATCATTCTAATAATCTTTTTACATCTAGGTCTCCAACAATGACAAGGAGGCATTGAATGTCTAGAAGAATGGCTTCATCACAATCACGAATGTCAATTTGTTACTGTATCAGTGGGAAAATTATAAAACTTTGTGCCCCATTCACTGAACTAGAAACAATAAGAGGGCCTGGATACCCCTTTTGAAAAATATATTACAGGGTATGTGTATTAGATTCTGGCGATGAGACTTATATCCAGGAACCTAGTCTAATTGCCATATCTTGGGTTAGAAAATACATTTTTTCAGTAGTATGTAGCAAGTAACATTGCCCTCATGTTTTTTTTTTTTGCCTTTCTCTGGATCATTAAATTAGGTTATAAGTTGAACTTGTTGGACCCGTGTCTTCTTTCAATAGGAAGATGGCGATTATAGGCACAAAACGGCAATCAAGCATGGAGAGGCCTATTAGACAGCTCAGCATTGATAAGTATACAGTGCGGGACAGTTACAAAAGACATTTTCTGAGATGTGTGGGACAACTGGGATCATATCAATGGGTTGTAGAAACATTTATATTTCCTGAATGCATCTTAGCCTCTGTCTTCTAATTATTCCCGACGGTGCTTCTGTGACCAGTCTCCCTGCAGCTCCTCCCTCCCACTCACACCTGGCCTAGTCCATGTGCTTAAGCCTTATAAATGTTGAGATGCAGGTCTGTCTGGACCATGGTCTGGCTCAGAAGTGTCGCTCTTAATGTCTAACAGAAATATGCCAGAAGTGACCAGAATGTACGAGTAACTATTTACTAATTGTACACGGCTTAACCTTTTTACTCACACTAAAACTTTCATTATGCTTACATATGCCCTGTTTTGCAACACTAATCCTTACTCTCCTTCGCTATCCCCTAACCCCAACACCCTCTAACCAAATAATCATCTCTCCTTCCCTCTTACCTCCCCACCTGACCTCATCTGCAGACCTGCTCCTCAACCTCAGCTCTATCCTACCAAAACATAAAACAGGCCAGACACTCCTTCTCCCACCTGGTCTCTGCTTCTCCTCACTGCTGGCGACATATCTCCCAATCCAGGACCACCACAGCTTACTCCTTCCACCAATTCTCCCTCCTATCGCTTCCAACTAAATGTAAACTACCGCAACCTCTCCTACGTAAAACTCGTGCCCTTGACGCCCACCCCCCTGCTCCTCCTCTCTGGAGCACTCTGGAACGCCCGCTCTGTCTGCAACAAGCTCCATGTTATTAAAGACCTCTTTACCTCTCGTAATCTCTCCTTCCTGCCCATCACAGAAACATGGCTGACTCCCTCCACTTCACACACACTCCCCACCCATGTAACAGACATGGTGGAGGAGTGGGTCTTCTCCTTTCTACCAACTGCACCTTTTAACCCAATCCCACCTCTACCCTCCCTTATTCTCCATCCTTTTGAAGTCCACTCTGTTTGCATCTACTCTCCCTCAAACCTCCAAGTGGCTGTCATATACCGACCTCGAGGCCCGGTCACTGCCTTTATTGACCAATTCCCCACCTGGCTACTTTAACTTTCTCTCTGCTGACATTCCCACCATCATCATGGGTGATTTCAACATCCCCACTGATACTCGCCAGTCAGTAGCATCCAAACTCCTGTCGCTTACTTCATCTTTTGGACTTACTCAGTGGTCTTCCTCAGCCACCCACACAGACACACACTAGCCCTCATATTCACCTGAATCTGATCCCTATCTAACCTCACAACCTCCCCCCTACCCCATCTAACCACCATCTACTCACATTCTCACCTGTCACCCACGTCCAGCAACTAGCACACCTCCACAGAAACCTTGCACATCTAGACACTCACACACTCTCTGACTATTATACCACTGATGTCCATATCTTCACTCCACAGACAGCACCACTGCTTTCTACAATGCCACTCTCGCATCAGCTATTGACTCGGTTGCCCCTCTTGTGCATGGCAGAGCACGACGAGTCAATAGGCAATCCTGGCACAACAACCTCACTAAAAAGCTTTGACAAGCTTCCAGGGTTGTGGAGCGGCGTTGGAAGCAGGGCTGTGGAGTCGGTAAGCCAAACCTCTGACTCCTCAATTTCCATGACACCGACTCCTAAGACTCCCTCATACATGGCTCATGTATAAGTGATACATTTTCTATAGCACAGATTAATCTCAGCTAAAAGTCTAGACCCTAAGATAAGTGACCCTTAAAATAGGACAGACATTTATAGGACATTTCATAACTTTCCCAAATTGTTCTGAAAAAAATATTCTCCACAAACTGCATTGAACTATTGTACCCAATTTATTATATACTTTAGGAGTCGGAGTTCGTCCATTTTATACCGACTCCACCAAAATGGGCTCTGACTCCACAGCCCTGGTTGGAAGAAAACACATTCGCAAGTTGACTTCACTGCATTCAAACAAGCAACACTCGCATTCAAATCAGCCCTCACCTCTGTTAAACAGGCTTACTTTACAACCCTCAGATTTTCCTTATCCTAAAACCCCCAAAAAGTTACTCAACACTTCACTCTCTCCTCTGCCCCTTCTGACCTCCCTCATCTCAGCTGACGAGTTTGCCACACACTTCAAAAACAAGATTGACCAAACAAGACAAGTCTTTACTGTCCAACCACCACAACCCCTTTGTTTTCCAGACCATTGCCCTTCCACCATAACCTCCCTTTCCAACATCACTGAAGGAGACCTTACTCGTCTCCTCTCCAAATTACGCCTCACCACTTGTGCACTCAACCCCATCCCACCTCCTCCCCAACCTCACCCCCACACTCATCCCATCCTTAACCCATCTCTTCAACATATCACTAACTTCTGGTACCTTCCCCTCTGCCTTCAAACATGCCACAATCACGCCCATCCTCAAAAAGCCATCCCTTGACCCAACCGCATTGTCCAGCTACCGCCCCATATCGCTGCTCCCATTTGCCTCCAAACTCCTTGAGCAACACGTTCACGCTGAACTTTCCTCTCACTTCTCATCTAACTCTCTTTGACAACCGACAATCTGGCTTCCGCCTCCACCATTCCACTGAAACTGTCCTTACCAAAATTACTAATGAGTTACTTACAGCTAAAGCTAACAGACAAATCTCTACACTCCTCCTGATTGACCTGTCCTCTGCCTTTGACACAGTTGACCACTGCCTCCTACTACAGATCCGCTCTTCCTTTGGTGTTAAAAACCTTGCCCTATCCTGGATCTCCGCATACCTTTCCAACCGCACATTTAGCGTCTCCCACTCCCACACTACCTCCTAATCCCACCCTCTCTCTGTTGGGAGTCCCTCAAGGCTCTGTCCTTGGACCCCTACTTTTCTCCATCTATACCCTTGGCCTGGGACAGCTCATAAAGTCCCATGGCTTCCAGTATCATCTGTATGCTGATGAAGCCCAAATCTCTCTGGCCCAGAAGTCACCTCTCTGCTTTCCAGAATCCTAGCATGTCTATCAGCCATATCCTTCTCCTCTCGCTTCTTCAAGGTCAATGTGGGCAAATCTGAACTCATCATTTTTCCCCCATCTCGCATATCTTCCCCACTTGATCTTTCTATCACAATAAATTACATCATGCTTCCCCCTATACCGACAATCCGCTGCCTCGGAGTAATCCTTGACTCTGCCCTGTCCTTCAAACCGCACAGCCAAGCTCTTGCCACCTCCAGCTCAAAAATATCTCCAGAATCTGTCCTTTCATCAACCCTCAATCTACTAAACTGCTTGTGCATGCCCTCATCATCTCCCGCCTTCACTACTGCAACATCCTCCTCTGTGGCCTACCTGCTAACACTCGCACCTCTCCAGTCCATCCCTCGCTACTCCTCACTGCTACTCCCTTTGCAAATCCCTTCACTGGCTCCCAATTGCCCAGCGTATCCAGTTCAAACTACTAACACTGACCTATAAAGCCATCCATAACCTTTCTCCTCCATACATCTCTGAACTAATCTCCCGATATGTTCCCTTATGTAATCTCCGGTCTTCCCAAGACCTTCTTCTTTCCACTTATTCGTTCTTCACCCAATCGCCTCCAAGACTTCTCCCGAATATCCCCCATCCTCTGGAATTCTGTGCCTCAACATGTCCTATTAGCGCCCACATTTAGATCCTTCTGACGGAACCTGAAAACCCATCTCTTCAAACAAGCTTACAGCCTGCCATGACCTTGCTGCCACCTCAACACCAGAGCTACTGCAACCCCCCAACCTACTGTCTCCTTCCCCACCATCCTCTAGAATGTAAGACGCAAAGGCAGGGTCCTCTTCCCTCTGTACCAGTCTATCATTGTTAGTTTGTTTAGTGTAAGTGATCTGTATTTGGTATGTAACCCCTTCTCATGTACAGCACCATGGAATCAATGGCGCTATATAAAGAAATAATAATGTGAACATTGGAGAATAGCTGTCTCCACTTCCATAGCACACCAGATAGTGTTCATGTGACTGATTAACTTGAATGTTTCGTGGCTGTGTGTAGTTGAACCCAATTCTGGATAAGTGCTAAATGAAAACTGAATGAGCCCATTGCATTTGCAGATAGAAGCAGCAAGATTTCCTGCACTGAAAATTCAGTCCTTGTTCATGCACCTGTGAATGCAGTGCCGCATAGCCAAGAAAGCAGGGAGGTAGATAGCTGCAGTAGCAAGACCTATCTTACGCCCTGTGGATGGTGGATAATGCTGCTCTCGTCTACAAAACTTATGCATGGGCAGAAGAGAGTATTCAACTTGAGAGATGGAGTAAGGCATAATGGAAAATACGGTTATATGATAACTGTTTATGTCCTTTTAGGAAAAAAACTAATTATTTTGCATGATTTACTTGACAAATACATTCAGAACAATTGCTGACTTAAGGCATAACATATAAAAGCAATATTTAAAGTTAACACAATTTTTACAGGAAAATGTACATATTGTTTATCATTTAAAGGCTATGCACACCTTTGCATTGATTTTTATTTCTCTTGTCCCATTGCTTATTAAATGCAAATGTATGTAATTAACAAATTGTACTATCGCTTTGCTCCTGTCTGCACTACATCACAGTTAGCTGTGCTGCTGCTTGTACAGTAGTAACCAATGATAGCTCATGTCTATTCGGGGCTGATGTGATACATCTATTTTACTGAGAGCTTGGTTTCTTCTTCTCTTCCCAAATTAGCAGTGTGAAGTCAGTTGGCACTAAAGCATAAAGATGAAGGGGTGGGTGAACCCATAGCAGGGTTCCAGGGGAATTGGTCAAACAGTCTGTATTAGGCTAGTCACAAGACCGATTTTCTCTCATCCGAGAAATCAGTCCAATTATACTAATCACACTATGATCAGGGCGTGATCCAATTTTCCCAGATGTGAAGAATGAAAAACAAAAATTCTCCATTCACTCAGTGTGTCCATGACAATTAGACCGCACTTGGACCCACTGACCCATATACATGAGTGGGTGAGTGCCATCTGGGGTGAGAGCCATCTGATTATTGGAGGCAACTTGTGCATGCTGTGACTTTTTCCTTGGACTCAAGGGAAAAAATAAATTGAATATGTCCCATAGAATAACATGGGGACGAGTTATCCATGGTCGTTTGCACAAGCACTCAGGCTGTGTGCCCACGATGCGTTTTTGGTGTGTATTTTGGTGCGTATTTGCAGCGCGTAAAAGCTCCAGAAAAGCATTGCATACCTTATCCCATGACTTCCTATGACATTCTGCAAGTTCTGTGCACATGGTCCGTATTTTTTCTGTGCAGATTTTACTCACAGAAAAAATACGGACATGACCAATTCTTGTGCGTTTCTGCATGCGTATTTGCCCATACAATGCATTGGAAAAACGCATGGCAAATACGCATGCAAATAAGCGTCAAAAACGCAAGTAAAAAACACATGCGTTTTTCTGCCAAGGAGATGCAGAAATGCTCAGGAAAATTTCTGCTTCATTTCTGCATCGTGGGCACTAAGCCTTAGAGTGTAGTGATTGAGAAGAGCAGAAAACTGAGTAGACACAGAAAAAGATTCACAGTGTTGTGTGTGATGTGAGACTACAAAAGGGCTGTATCGATGTGTGCAGACGATTGAAGTAGAGGAATTAATCTGTGCTGGTTCATCAAGCAAGTTGAGACAGCAGCTTTCTGGATATACTGGCCATATATTCATACCCAGAATTACTGAGATGGACATACCCACGAGTCAAGTTTGAGAAGGTTACAAAGTGCATCAGGTGTCTGGAAATTAACTAAGGAAAATTAAGGAAATAAGACAAAACTTTTTTTTTTTAATGCAAGGTAATCACTAGTATATAAAAATATATTTTTCTTGCTAAAGGTGTACATTGTCTTTAAACAGCAGTTCCATAAAAATAAATTGAAATAGTTGTACTTTTTTTTTTTAACTTGTATCTGTAAAATTTTTAGAATTCCAATAAGTTAAAATTTCCCCTTCCATAGCTGAGTAATCATAGCTGGCCTAACAATGGCTTGTAAAAAATATTTTTTGTTATATTTTAGGTGGGTATCCTCCCTTGCGTTCAGAAGTGATGCCAAATTATTTTGATTTATAGTATTTTTAGGGAAATAATACACTATATGCAGAGTTAAATATTTCAAATCTAATAGGCCCCATTATACACTAATTGATTAGAACATTATTTTTTTTTTCAGATGAAAAAATAGGCTCATTCCAGCTCGTTTTAACTTCATTTAATCATGACTAAAATTCCACTTCACTCAGAAAAAATAAGCAATGCAACGTATTTCAATTGCAGTCCAGCAATGAAGATCACTGGATTGCGATCAAAACGCATTGCTTATTTTTTCTAAGTTAAATGGAATTTTATTCACAATTAAATAAAATCTGGAATTTTAATGAAGGAGCTGAACAAACTTCTTTTTCCATTTACAATATAATACATCTCATCAGCATGGAGCTCTGTGGCACCCAAAGAATTTGAACATTTATGGAGAGCTGTTTTTTTTTTTTTTTGTCCTATGAGTTTTTTGGGGGCTGCTGAGAATAAAAATCTAAAATCACTAAATCTAAAATGTGACTTCAGACTGGCAAATCAAATTGTGAATGTATGCAATGCGAACAATGTCACAATTCCACTGTATGTCCAGAGCGAGTAGGATGCATGCAAGCGATTTGCATATCCGCAATGTTAAAAATAGACTCTCCTCCACTTCTCTCAATGTTTTATCGGAGAAGAGTCTAGTCGGCACATGGCAGCAGCTCTTCAAATTGCATCAATGGTCATTTAACGGTCTACTCACATGAGGAACACAGGGGAACTGTGACTTTATGTGCACTGCACACTGTCATAGTTCAGCAGTTACATAAAGTGACTAAACTTTTCTTCTCAGCCCAGAAAAACTGTTTAAAGCTGTGTGCCCACGATGCGTTTTTTTAAGCATTTCCACAGCGGCAAAAACGCAGCAGAAATGTTTAAAAACCGCATGGTAGAAGGCCTGCCATGTTCCCCAATGATAATCCGCATGTGCTGTGCACATGCTGCGGAAATTTCCGTGGCGGATTATCATTGCGGAAAAAAACGCAGCACTACCAATTATTTTGCGGAAGCGCTGCGTTTTCGCCGCCATTGACTTGCATTAGAACGCATGTATTCCGCTTCACTAGATAAGGACATGCGGACTACATGCGTTCAATGTGCGGATGGTACCCAGGTCTAGAGGACAGGAGACTCTCCTCCGGACCCGGGTACCATAGAAACTGTGAAAAAAAGAATAAAATAGAAAATAAAGATTAGATTTACCTTCTGATGACCCCCGCTGCACTCGTCCTTTCATGCCGGCAATTCGCGATGGACTGAAGGACCTGCGCTGATGTCATAGTCATGTGACGGGTCACGCGACGCTGACGTCGGCAGGTCCTTCAGTGTACCGCTGCCAGCAGCCAGGACGAAGCGAATAAAGACTCCGGGGGCCATCGGAAGGTAAGTATATATTTATTTTTTACCATTCTTTTACGGTCACACTATATAAATCCATGCCGTTTGCATGGATTTATATAGTGTGACCAAGTTGACAAGCACTTTCCAAGTGATGCTAAAAATCGATTGGAAAGCGCTTGTCAACCCGCATGCGGAAATGCAAGTGAAGAACGCTTCACTTCCGCAAGTCCCTGGCAGGAAAACGCATGTACAATCCGCAAGCATTTTTTTCTGCCAGGGAGATGCAGAAACGCTCAGGAAAAAATCCTGAGCATTTCTGCATCGTGGGCACATAGCTTTAAAGACATGTCTAAAGTTGTTTAGGTCCCCCACACGTCGCCAAAACAGCTCTGAATGATCAATGCATGGACTCCACAAAACCTCTTAAGCATCCTGCAGTATCTTGCATGAAGACATTAACAGAACATTTAAATTCTTTAAATTTCAAGGTGGGGCCTTCCATGGATCTACACGTTTTCTCCCAGCACATAACTCAGATGAGATCTGAGGAATTAAGAGGCCAGTTTGTGCAAATAAATGCCTATGCCACATTCACAAGCTTTTGTATTATAGCCAACAATAACTATTGTTACAAAATTTGGCTAGTGCAGCTCTTACACGAGATCTAACCCGACACACTTTCTTTCACTACCCAAATGCTTCAATGAGCCTTGGATGCTTAAGAGCCTATCGCTGGATTATCATTTGTCCTCCTTTGAACCACTTTAAAGTACTATCCACTGCATATGAGGAACAACTTCAGGAGCTAACTGCACTTGCAGAAAAAATTATCCTGCCAGTTAGGCTGTGTGCCCACGTAGCGTTTTTCAAGCGTATATGCTGCGGAATTTCCGCAGCGTAAACGCTTGAAAAACGCATGTATATCCGCACCCCATGGTCCCCAATGGCATTCCGCAATGTCAATGCCCATGCTGCGGATTTTTCCGCAGCGTGTATGCTGCGGTCAAAAATCCGCAGCATGTTCATTAATTTTGCGGAAGCGCAGCGGAATCAATGTGCGGATGGTACCCAAGTCTGGATGAGAGGAGACTCTCATCCAGACCTGGGTACCAAAGAACCTGTAAAAAAAAAGAATAAAATAAAGTTTATACTTATCTTCTGATGTTTTCCCTCCGTCGCGCTGTTGTCTGAAGGACCTGCCACGTCATTGAGTCATGTGACCCACCACATGACTCAATGACGTCACCGCAGGTCCTGCACACAACAGCGTGAGCCGCTCAAGCCTCCGGACGGGGCAGAGAATGCATCAGAAGGTGAGTATAAAGTTTATTTTTTTATTTTTTACCATTCTGAACAAGTTGTCAAGCACTTTTCCAAGTGATGCTTGGAGAAGTGCTTGATAACCCGCATGCGGAAATGCATGCAAAGACGCCTCAGAAACGCTTCTACCTGGCGGGAAAACCGCATGTAATATCCGCATGCGATTTTCCCGCCAGGGAGAAGCGAAAAAAATATGCTTCAGGTCCGCAACGTGGGCACATAGCCTTATTAGCTGTAGTTGTAATGCCATAATCATCGTCTTTCCCCTTCGCCTGTTGGTTGCATTAATGTTATAGCAAATTGATGTAAGTCAAAAGAGTCTGTTTAAATGTCAACAAAATTGAAGCCATGATGCTAGTATAAACTGAGCCTTAGAGTATATTTATCATTCTGTTAACGTTTATATTTAAATTTGGTATCTGTCAGGTATAATAAATATATACAGGTGCTTCTCACTAAATTAGAATATCAAAAAGTTAATTTCAGTTCTTCAATACAAAAAGTGAAAGTCATTATATAGTCATTACAAACAGAGTGAGCTATTTTAAGTGTTTATTTCTGTTAATGTTGATGATTATGGCTTTGGCTATGTGCCCACGATGCAGAAATGCTCAGGATTTTTTCCTGAGCGTTTCTGCATCTCCCTGGCAGAAAAAAATGCATGCGGATTGTACATGCGTTTTCCTGCCAGGGACATGCGGAAATGAAGCGTTCTTCACATGCATTTCCACATGCGGGTTGACAAGCGCTTTCCAAGCGATTTTAGCATCACTTGGAAAGTGCTTGTCAACTTGGTCACACTATATAAATCCATGCAAACGGCATGGATTTAGTGTGACCGTAAAAGAACGGTAAAAAATAAATATATACTGGCCCCCCGCAGTCTTTATTCCCTCCGTCCTGGCTGCCGGCAGCGGTACACTGAAGGACCTGCCGGCCTCAGCGTCGCTAGACCCGTCACATAACTATGACGTCAGCGCAGGTCCTTCAGTCCATCGCGGGGGTCATCAGAAGGTAAATATAATCTTTATTTTATTCTTTTTTTCACAGTTTCTATGGTACCCGTGTCTGGAGGAGAGTCTCCTCTCCTCTAGACCTGGGTACCATCTGCACACTGGAACGCATGCATTCTGCATGTCCTTATCTAGTGAAATGAAATGCATGCGTTCTAATGCAAGTCAATCGCGGCGAAAACGCAACAATTCCGAAAAATAATTGGTAGTGCTGCGTTTTTTTCCGCAATGACAATCCGCAGCGGAAATTTCCAAAGAACGTGCACAGCACATGCGGATTATCATTGGGGAACATGGCAGGCCTTCTACCCTGCGTTTTTTAAGCGTTTCTGCAGCGTTTTTGCCGCTGTGGAAACACTTAAAAAACGCATGGTGGGCACACAGCCTTACAGCCAATGAAAACACAAAAATTATTATCTCATTAAATTATAATATTTTATAACACCAGCTTAAAAAATGATTTTAAACTCCAAAATGTTGGCCTACTGAAATGTATGTTCAGCAAATGCACTCAATACTCAATGCTCCTTTTGCATCAATTATAGCATCAATGCGGCGTGGCCTGGAGGCGATCAGCCTGTGGCACTGCTGAGGTGTTATGGAAGCCTAGATTGCTTTGATAGCAGCCTTCAGCTCGTCTGCATCGTTGGGTCTGGGGTCTCTCATCTTCCTCTTAATAATACCCCATAGATTATGGGGTTAAGGTCAGGAGAGTTTGCTGGCCAATCAAGCACAGTGACACCGTTGTTTTTAAACCAGGTATTGGTACTTTTGGCAGTGTGGACAGGGGCCAAGTCCTGCTGGAGAATTAAATTTCCATCTCCAAAATGCTTGTCGGCAGAGGGAAGCATGAAGTGCTCTAAAATTTCCTGGTAGACGGCTGCGCTGACTTTGGTCTTGATAAAACACAGTGGACCTACACCAGCAGATGACATGGCTCCCCAATCACTGATTGTGGAAACTCACACTAGACCTCAAGCAGCTTGGATTGTGTCCCTCTCCACTCTTCCTCCAGACTGTGGGACATGAAAGGGATTTCCAAATGAACAGTTCAGGTCTTTTTCTCCTTGGCCCAGGTAAAACGCTTCTGGCATTGTCTATTGGTCATGAGTGGCTTGACACAAGGAACGTGACACTTGTAGCCCATGTCCTGGATTCATCTGTGAAAGTCCACTCTTTCTGAATCTCCCCCAAATTTTTGAATGGCCTTTTCTAAATAGTCCTTTCAAAGTTGTGGTTATCCCGGTTGCTTGTGCAGCTTTTTCTACCACACTTTTTCCTTCCACTCAACTTTCCATTAATATGCTTGGATACAGCACTCTGTGAACAGCCAGCTTCTTTAACAATGACCTTTTGTGGCTTATTGACGCAATCCACAAGGAGAGTGTCAATGACTGCCTTCTGGACATCTGTCAAGTCAGCAGTCTTCCCCATGATTGTGGAGCCAACTGAAAGTCTAAGGGACCTTATTAAATGCGTAGGAAGCCTTTGCAGGTGTTTTTTGTTAATTATTCTAATTTACTGAGAATTACTTTTGTGTTGTCATTGGCTGTAAGCCATAATCATCAACATTAACAGAAATAAACACTTGAAATAGATCACTCTGTTTGTAATGACTATATAATATGAGTTTAACTTTTTGTATTAAAGAACTGAAATAAATTTACTTTTTGATGATATTCTAATTTAGAGAGCAGCACCTGTAGAAAAAAAGAAAGAAAAGGAAAACGGGGGGGGGGGTGCGTTTTATAGTCAAAATGTTGGGGGCAAGGAGTATGTACACTGTCCAAAAAAATAAAGGGAACACAAACAACAGAATATATCTCCAAGTAAATCAAACTTCTGTCAAATAAAACTGTCCACTTAGGAAGCAACACTGATTGACATTCAATTTCACACGCTGTTGTGCAAATGGAATAAACAATATATGGAAATTATTGGCAGTTATCAAAACACCCTCAATAAAGGAGTGGTTCTGCAGGTGGGGACCACAGACCACATCTCAGTACCAATGCTTTCTGGCTGTTTTGGTCACTTTTGAATGTTGGTTGTGCTTTCACACTCGTGGTAGCATGAGACGGACTCGATAACCCACAGAAATTGCTCAAGTAGTGCAGCTCATCCAGGATGGCACATCAATGCGAGCTGTGGCAAAAAGGTTTGATGTGTCTGTCAGCGTAGTGTCCAGAGGCTGGAGGCGCTACCAGGAGACAGGCAAGTACACCAGGAGAAGTGGAGGGGGCCGTAGGAGGGCAACAACCCAGCAGCAAGACCGCTACCTCCGCCTTTGTGCAAGGAGGAACAGGAGGAGCACTGCCAGAGCCCTGCAAAATGACCTCCAGCAGGCCACAAATGTGCATGGGTCTGCACAAACGGTTAGAAACCAACTCCATGAGTGTGGTATGAGGGCCAGACGTCCACAGATGGGGGTTGTGCTTACAGCCCAACACCGTGCAGGATGCTTGGCATTTGCTACAGAACATCAGGATTGGAAAAGTCGCCACTGGCGCTCTGTGTTCTTCACAGATGAAAGCAGGTTCCCCCTGAGCACATGTGACAGACGTGACAGCGTCTTGAGACGCCGTGGAGAGCGATCTGCTGCCTGCAACATCCTTCAGCATGACTAGTTTGGCAGTGGGTCAGTAATGGTGTGGGGTGGCATTTCTTTGGAAGGCTGCACAGCCCTCCAGAGGTAGCCTGACTGCCATTATGTACCAAGATGAGATCCTCAGACCCCCCCCTTGTGAGATCATATGCTGGTGCGGTTGGCCCTAGGTTCCTCCTAATGGAGGAAAATGCCAGACCTCATGTGGCTGGAGTGTGTCAGCAGTTCCTGCAAGATGAAGGCATTGAAGTTTTGGACTAGCCTGCCCATTTCCCAGACAGGAATCCGATTGAGCACATTTGGGACATCATGTCTCACACCATCCACCAACGTCACGTTGCACCACAGACTGTCCAGGAATTGGCGGATGCTTTAGTCCAGGTCTGGTAGGAAATCCCACATCAAACTCATCAGGAGCATGCCCAGGCGTTGTAGGGAGGTCATACAGGCACGTGGAGGCCACACACAATACTGAGCCTCATTTTGACTTGTTTTAAGGGCATTACATCAAGTTGGATGAACCTGTAGTGTGTTTTTCCACTTTAATTTTGGGGGTGACGCCAAATCCAGGCTTCCATTGGTTAATAAATTTGATTTCCATTGATGATTTTTGTGTGATTTTGTTGTCAGCACATTTAACTTTGTACAGAACAAAGTATTCAATGAGAATATTTCATTCACTCAGATCTAGGATGTGTTATTTGAGTGTTCCCTTTATTTTTTGAGCAATTATATATACACAATATATACACAGGGTGGTCCAAAAGTAGGTGGACAGAAAGTGTAATAAGGTTATGAAGGGGGAGATTTATCAAACAAAATCCAGTAATTTTAGATAACATTATGTGGAGTGATGAAGCTTCTTTCAAATTATCCGGCCATATTAACAGACATAATTGTATTTACTGGTATAATGAGAACATGCATTTAACATTAGAGCAACAACTAAATGAGCCTGGTGTCAAAGTTTGGGGTGGTATTTCAAGTTTTGGTGTTTTAGGACCAATATTTTTTGATGGAACAGTCAGAGGAGATAAGCATCTCAAAATTCTAATGAATCAAGTTGTTCCCCAGTTACAGCAACAGCTTAATTCAAATGACCTTTGTTTCCAACAAGATGGGGCTCCTCCACATTATTCAAGAGTAATCCACGAGTATCTTGATGAAACATTTCCTAATAAATGGATTGGCCGAAGAGGCCCACTTGATTGGCCGGCACGTTCACCAGACTTGACCCCAATGGATTTTTTCTTTTGGGGAGTACTCAAGCACAAAGTTTATAGTCGAAAACCAAAAAGTGTCAGTGATTTGAGAAATTACATAAGAGATGCATTTCAAGAAATTAATACCCAAAGAGACTTGTGCAAAAAAGTTTGTCGAAGCATAAGAGGCGACTTCAAAGCTGTGCAAATTGTAATGGAAAACAGTTTGAGCACCCGCGTTGATAAAATTTAAGGGCTTTTGTATTATTGTTCAGAATAAAATTTAATTGTCAATCTTATGCTTGTGATAGTAAATATAATTTTATATATAAATCAAAATAAATATTTTCTGTCCACCAGCTTTTGGACCACCCTGTAACATAAGTATATTATATACACACACACACTGTGTGGGGTGTGAGGGGATTGGTAGCAGCAGAGGAGTGGGCACAGGAGGCAGCAGCTGCAGCCTAAACTGTCCTAGCTGCTAAAGAAAATTAATATTCAGTGTTTCCCACGCCCGTGGGAACTGACGCATGCACGGCTCACACTGGCAAGATCAGTGTGGGCAGACCGGACGCAGCGCTGGAGGAGAGAGAAGGAAGGCGAGTAGGAGTGTTTATTTTTTTTATGTGCAGCATGATGGGGATTAGGGGAGCCATGATACTAGGATAAGGATGAGGGGTGCCATGCATACTAGGGTGGGGATTTCTGTGCAAATGCATACCAGGATGGAGGGGCATATTTACCAGGATGGGGGATATTAACAGAATTGGGGGATATTACCCCTATACCAGTGTCAGCAGCAGACCCCCTCCCCCTTAACACTGCATCGTGACCACATTTTTTGCTTACATTTTTTTTCTATTTTCCTGCTCTAAAACCTAGGTGCGTCTTATATCTATCATTTTTTGGATCATATTTTATTTTTTAAATTCATAAATCAAGGGCTACGAAGACATTTGGGAACTTTTTTTTTTTCCCTTTTTTAAAGGGGGCTGTCCTCTACATGGCCATCACCCTCTTAAATACTGTATTACCAATTTAAATTATAAAACAAAATAAAAAAAATATATACTGATATTTTTGGAACAGTGCCAGTGCGGGAGATGAGTATCAGGTCTTCCATTGCTCATGTGACATTGGCTGCAGTGGTCACGTGGTATAACAATCAGTGGCTAATGGGCTACTTCATTCACACTTCCCTCGGATAAAACTCAAAAATCCAAGGGAAGTGTAAGAAATATATTAGCAACTGCTCATTGGCTGAAGCACTCACATGGCATTACAATGTCACGCAAACACTGGGGCAGATGGTATCTGTTTTTCATTTTACACTGGGAAGTAAAGTATTTAAGAAAGGACTGTACTAATAGTGTAAAAAAAAAAAAAAAAAAGTTTCCCCAAGAAGTAGAAAAAAAGAAAAAGAAAACTACATTTATGTGCACCTTTCAGCAAATTTTCAGGTTGAACTGGACACACAATGTAGTTGTGAAAACTTTTTTTTTTTTTTTTTAAATTCCTCTTCTGTTGCAGAGATATTAGTAATCAAAGTATTTGGCACCTTATGAGTTAAGATTTTTAAGTCCAAGTGAGTGATTTCAGAGTTTTCACTGAAGACATGTACTTCTCCTTGTATACTGCTAACCAATCATAAGCATGCAGAAAAACTGAAAGGAAAGAAGAACACTGCCCCACAACAGTTTAAAACAGATTTTTCAATATGGCAGACAGCTGTCCTGGTCTAACCTCCTACGTAATTAGAAAGAATAGATGACTAACAACTTTCAGATAAGGTCCTTATGGGTGGAGGGGCAGTGCAGCTGAGTTTAGCTGTGTCACATTACAAACCCTTCCATCAGACCACCTCCTCTTCTAGTACTGACAGCTCAGCTGTACTGCCCCATACCCAACAATACCTGTCCAGAGATGTATCAGTATCACACTTACAAGAACACTATCAACTAGTAATCACTCCTCAATGAGATCAGATCACTGTCTCATTACATTAATGCAGGATGTTAGACCAGGAGATCAAGGCTATCTGAAATTATACATCTCACATACTGAGAACTCGGCTCTAAGCTATGATGGTAGCGTGTTATTTCCTGCTTATAATTGTTCAGCATCATACTAGGAGAAGTACACACCCCCAGTGAAAACTCTGATAACACCCACTTGGACTTAAGTTAACTAATTAGGTGCCAAATACTTTGTTTGCCAATATCTACATAACGGAAAGATGGGAAAAAAAAAAGTTAAATTCCACTCAGCCACTATTACATTGTGTATCAAGTTCAGCATGAAAATTTTGATGAAAGTTCATTATTAATTAGTAAATCACACCAGTTTACTTCCCTAGACAAATCTCAGTATTACATTTAAATGGCCACAATCTTGTTATTCTCACAAACCTGTGTGCCTCATTGGATATTCTGATATAATACTGGAGAGGCAGAGCTACTGCGGCTAGATGCCGCCATAGACATTAGATGGCTGTCGGCCAAACGCTGGTTGTGTCAATCGCTTAGGAAATAGCCATCTCAGCCGCTCTCTCCCATTCACAAGTGTTCATTCGGCCAAGTTCTCCAGTGTTCTCTATGAAAGAACAGTCACCAAATATGTCGGGCGATGGCTTATCTCCAGGAGACAATACAGTCAGCAATCCGAAGTCATACATGCCGGATGGATATTTCCCTGGCAATCAGTTGTCTCGGGCTCCCATACATGAGACTCTCGGCTGAAACCGTCAATATTAGCGGGTTTGGCAGACAGTTGTTGTATGTGGTGGCTTAAGAAGAGGCTAACACTGCTACCCACCTTTTCTTAAATTCTTAGTTGGTATTTGACCTGAGGATTGACAATATGTGCTATAGGTTATCTATTTAGAGGTCAGAGTAGCCCAAGCACACAGGCACCTCCCAATTAACATTCTAGGACAAGATTCAATGTAAAAAGACAGTGACCACTTTAGAATTCTATCAGTTATCACCCTAGACAAAATAAGTTTGATTTGCTAGTTAATGATATTTAGAAACTTATTTAGAATAACATTTTATTTGTTTTCTATTCATAGAGAATCTCTTTAAATTTATGTATTCTTTGGCTTAAGAGCATTTCTGTAATATTTTATGACATCATTTGGTAATTAATCCATAAAAGGTCATTCGGGGAAAAAGAGGACAAGACGAGCTCATCACCCAATTTACTGTGAATGCTATTCTATAAATGGCAACGTACTGTGATAAATGGAAGAGGTAGAATTCAGGCAAATCAAGATTTTGAATGAAACACTATAGGAAATGTGCCTTTTAGCCAAAATACATTTAAGTAAAGGAAAAGGCCCCTAAAAGGTGTTCATAGCCTTTAAACTATTAATACATCTAAAAAGCTGTAGATTGTTTCCAGTGAATTCTGCATTCATAGTAAAACATCCAATGACTTAACATATGTTTCTTCAAAATGTGTTCAACTCTTTAAATACCTCATTTAAAAGAAGCAAATGCTTTACCACAGTTAACACAGGTGCAACCACAACTAACTAGAATGCAGTAATTATTCTGCTTATAATAAAAGTGAGAACTGCTTCAATAATAGGAATTATGTTTACAGTGCTTAAGTGTTCTCTCCTTCAGAAAGTATAGCTACAGCAGGAATCTTTTCTACTTTATGTTCTTGGCGATGTTTCTTTAGTCCATAAGTATTACCAAAAGTTTCACCACAGGCTCCACATCTAAAGGGACGACCTCCTTGATGAATCTGAATGTGTTTGTTAAAATACTTTGGATCTTTAAAGAGTTTTAAACAACAAGAGCAGCGAAGATCCCGTTTGGCATCATGAGATTTCTGATGCCGTAAAATTGATGAAATATAAAAGAAACTCTTTCCACACTGATCACATCGGTAAACCTTTTCACCAAGGTGCACTCTCTGGTGTTCTATAAGATTGGATCGATAGCGAAAAGTCTTGTCACATGTTGGACATCGTTGAGGACGAGCCACAGTATGCAGCCGTTGATGCTCTGCTAAACTTGATGACTGGGCAAAACGTTTATTGCACAGAGCACATTTGTATGCACGTTCACCAGTATGCACTACTTTATGTTGACGAAGATACCAGGAATGTAAAAAACCTCTCCCACAAACAGTGCAGCGGTAAGGAAGTTCTTCTGTATGACAACGTTGGTGCCGCATAAGAAGAACAGCTTCCCAAAACCGCTTGCCACAAATAGAGCACGTAAAGTGTCTTTTTTGGAGGTGGCTGCGACGATGAAGGAGCAGGTCATATGCTCCTGTAAAGCTCTGTCCACATACATTGCAGGCCATAGTGCGTCTAACCAAGTGTACATATTTATGGGTAACCAAAGCCAAAAAATGCTTGAAAGTCTGACCACAATTACTGCAAGAAAACCGCTCACCACTCGGAATCATAGGATGCTCCTCAGAAGTATAGGTCATGATAGCCACATCTGTGGCTGCAATTTCATTTGTTGTTGCCACTGTACTTGTTACACCATTTTGCATGCAGTTAATTTGATTGTTTTCTGTTGCTTCTTGACACTGGTTTACTGGTATCAGACATTCTGCACTTGTTTGGTGAATTAGCTTATGCCACATTAAATTTTCAATGAAGCCAAAACATTTTCTGCAAATGTCACAAACATAGGGCTTATCATTCATATGAAACTCTTTGTGGTTCATGAGGTGAAAAGAATCTGGAAACTTCTGACCACAATCAGTGCACCCAAAATGGAGATGATCAGGAGTTAACTCTTCAGCCTGCACACTACGTGGCAACTGAAGCCTGTGGATTTGTTTGTGTCTTGTTAGGCTTTGAGGGTAGCCAAAAACTTTTCCACATAGCTCACATTTATAAGGACGTTCTCGGGTGTGAACTACATGATGTTTAGTAAGATGAAAAGATTCTCTAAATCTTTTTCCACAAACTGAACACTGGTGTGGCTTTTCTCCAGTATGAATGCGTTCGTGGCGTTTTAGTGTTTCTCTTCTACCAAATCCACGACCACAAATATTACAGCAGAAGTTTTTGCTTGTATTAATTGATAGAGATGATTGCCTCCTGACAGATGAATGCTCCAATACAGATCCAATTCTTTCGATAACACTCATACACCCTTGATCCATCTGGACGACATTAGTAGAAAGTACAGATGTTGCCTCCACTGAATCAGATGCAATGGGTTGTTTGGTGTTCTCATTAAGTGGAGTTTGCAAAAGCGGCTGTATTAAAGGGAAATTTTGCACATGCAACTGCTTATGCCTTAAGAGGCTCTGCATAGTACCATACGACTTTCCACAAACATCACAATTATGGTCTGGTCTTTTACCCTTATGACCTACCTGGTGTTTCAACAGGTACGTAGTGTCACGGAAAGCTTTACCACATACTTCACAATAAACTTTTACTGAATCAGAGTGTGTCTTTACATGACGTTTTAAGCTTTCACGCCGATTGAAACTTTTTTCACATACAGTACAGGTAAAAGGCTTTTCTCCAGTATGAATAATTTGGTGCTGGTGAAGGTGACTTTGCTTTTTAAATACTTTCCAACACATGTTGCAAGTGAATGGACCATCTTGGTGTACTGTAACATTTGCTTTTAACTGAGCTGCAGGCATCTCAACACCACTTAGTTGTGACTGTGTAATCGTAGCTGCCACTGCAGCAGTTGCAATCGCAGTTTCAACATCCGTTGCTAATACTGGACTGGTACCTTCAGCCTCTGTGCCCTCCATATGGCAGTGCCTATGTCTTATTAGACTAGATATATGATTATATGAACGACCACAAACATTGCATTCATATGGTCTCTCCCCGGTATGCAAAAGCATGTGCTGCATTAGGTGTGATGACTGTTTAAAGGATTTTTGGCATACTGTACAAGCAAAGTGATGATCAATTAGATACTTCAGTCGTTGAAAATAGTGTTTATCATCTTTAGTGACTTTTTCACCTTGCACTTCCTGGGTTACTGGAATGGAACGCTTTATGTTATTGCCCAGAAGCTGTTGGCTAGAAAGTCCTACTATTCCCCATTGTTGTGCATTAAATGCTCCATCGAGGATAGCATGAGTGTTGGGCACTGAAGGGTGATTGTTGCATTGCAAATGTCCAGTGTCAGACTTTTTAGTTGTAGAGAAAGCAGAATGAACTTCTAATTTTAGCTCTTTAGTTTTTGAAGTACTATCTGTAGTAAGCTGTATATCGTTACTGTGGTTTTGAGTGTTGCATTCATATGAAGACGAAGTGCAAGACAGACCAGTCGCAGGCTTGGTATGCTCATGGTGGCTATAAAACTCCATCGGTTCGAATCGCTGATGATTAAGAAATTCTAGGAAATCAAAAGGGTAGCTTTGAAAGTGAATTTCTTCATCTCCTACATTACCTTCCATGTCATCAGTGTTCACTTTCCTAAAAATGGAATATAAAAAGTAATATTCTAGATTGAAATAGTACATTCTAGATTAACATTTTACTAATAAATATTATTGTTATTTCTTTGCATTTATCCTTCAATACCAATTGATGACCTTTGCAATTATGTGTTCCTATGAATTCAATGTAAAAAATTATCAATTTTTGGACCATAACATGCACTTTTTAGCCATAAAAATTTCTACTTAAAAAGTGTACATTCTATTGTCCAAAAACAGATTCCTGTGATTGTGGAAAACACTGCATTGTTCCCAATCACTGAGAGAACTGCTCTGTTTCTTCCTGTCACACACTGATCTATGTGATCAGTGCAGGGCAAGAGAGAAAACTGTAGGAAAATCCAGTCTTTTTTTTTTTCGATATATAACATTTTTATTTTATTTATTTTTTTTTTTTAATGGTAGATCTAAACAAAAACAGAACACTCCCAATACTATAGAAACAATAAATGTGAGAGCTTTTCCTACATTTCAGACGGAATCTCAGTCCTTACTCATTTTTCTAGAATACTGTGAAAGTTCAGAAATTTTTTAGACAGAAAAAAAAAAAAAAAAAATTACGGCTGAATAGCTGTACCTTTTCCTATTGCTACGACTGAGCAGGAATTTTTTCATCCAAGCAGAGGATTTGCTGGATCACACTTTCTTATTTATTCGAGAGAAAGCTACCGCAACCTGCATGGAGCTGTACATCCTGAGTGCTCCCTGCGGAAGGACTTCTAAGGTCATGTGATCAATCACATGCCTGGAAGGAACCTCAAAATGTGTCAGGGTGTGTGTCAGAGCTGTTTATTATTAGTAGGAAATACGTTTTTCAGACTTTCTATTGTCTAAACCAACATCTTATAGTAAGATGCATCTTATAGTCTGAAAAATACGATAATTACAAAAACAATGCCTTTATTTAAAGTACCATTCCAGATGTTTTTTTTTTTTATTTGAAATGCATTTTTTGGGGGTCGGGTCTGTACTCAACAGCTACTGTATGGTTTTTTTTTTTTTAAGTGTTTTTATAATACCGTGAGCTGTGCACATGTACTTACATGTTTTATGGATTAATAAAAATTCTTTAGTATTCATTTTGGTGATCACTGCAGTTCTAGCATGTCTCTTGTTTTTTACCCCTGGAGTGATGCTTCTAACCTTAGGTCCCTGACAATACTCTTATACTTACCTGCTGCTATCTTCACCTTCTATCGCCGCTGCTCCTGTTGGTCTTCGGAAGTTTGTGATTTGTCGGATTGCTCCAGTGTTTCATGGAGAAAGCCGGACGTCACAACTTAATACAAGTCTATGAGAGCCTCATTCTGGTTCTCATAGACTTGCATTGAGCACTTGTGAAGTAACTTCAGTCAAAAGTTGCAGTCACAAAATGGTGTCGCGGGACCAGAGAGGCGCCGGAAAAAGGTGAAGATGGCGAAGGGCGAGTATAAGACCCGGGCCAAGAAGCCTACAGAAGAAGCACCACTCCAGCGTTGAAAAGAAACTAAAATCTGGAGTGGTGCTTTAAAGTATCTTACCATTTTGACTCTACAGCTACTATGTAGATCTATGTGATAGAAATATCACTCCCTCTGTCATGCAACTGGCACCCTAGCAGTGCAATTTTAGGGAGCCGACTGGTCTGTTTTGCAGCCAGAAGCCTAAGAATAGCACTTAGGTCTGCCATATACTATAACCTATTAGAATGTTTTGGTTTTTTTTTGCTTTCTTTCCATAAAGAGCTAAAAAAAAGTTAGTTATGTGTACTCCAAATTAGTGCCACTAACAAATCTTATGGATCCTGTAAAAAAACAAGCCCTTGTACGGCTTGGGCCTGAACCAGACTAGACTTGTCCCCGGCTGGATCTTTCCAGCACCACTCTAGGTGACTGACAAGTCTCAACCACTATGGGTGAGATGTGTCAATCGCAAGCATAAGGTATTTTAGGGGAACACTAAATGGGGCACAGTCTGTTGTACGGTTATCTATGTAACCTTTCTATCAGCACTTTTTAAAGTAGTAGATGGATGGAAATGTGCTGGAAAAATTATGGGCTAAAGATGTCTGCACAGCAAACTCATGGCAGTCTAGGCTAGATGGAACAAGAATAGGAAAAGTGCCCGGCCAGAGAGGCCGCCGGGGCACCAGTGCCCTGCTTTCCATGTGTGATTGTACGGTGTATCACAAACATCACAGGCCATGAGAAGACAGATGGAGAAAGCTCATCATTACAAAGTCTCAGCCAGGGAGCTGCTGAAGCTTGGCAGTCATATCTGTCAAACCATGTAATTGTTAGGGGAATGGTTCCCCCAAAGCCTACAGAACTCTGAAGACAGCCCTGAATATGACTTACTTTAGCTATGTTCCATGGAGGGCTTGAATTCCTTTCCTGAGTGCAGCCCTTCCCACCCCCTCTCCAGCTCAGCAGCCTGCCGTCAGGGGGCCATCTTCTTCGTGCACATTACTATCCAGCCATCCCTCCCCCTCGGCTGGCTGCCGAGTCCTCGACTGTCTGTGCAGACCCTAGCTTCTCCTGAGACGAATGCTGCATGAAGACCCCCCTCTCCCCTCCTCTTATCAGGTAATTACGGCGTCCTCCGTAATGAACACCTCTCTGTCCAATTAAAAAACACTTCATCCGTGAGTCAGAAACACCAGAAACGGATTTCTACTGCTTCCGGGTCAGCAACACTAGTCAGCATTTGCGCATGCTCAAGGGTGTCTGCAGTAGCTATAAAGGAAGAAACAATCCGACACCTCTATGGTAGATGTTAGAATGTATAAGCCCCTGGTACTTATGAGGTCACTTAGCCACGTGTCTCTGCTGTCACGTGATCGCTTGAAGGCGCGTTCCCGTACTTCAGTCCGCAGCGCGCCATCCATTCTTCTTTTCAGTGCACTGATAATGAGAAGCTGCAGGTGCAGAGGGTAAAAGGGCGGAGTCCTCAGCGTGGGTGACGGTTTAGGGGTTGGTTACAGTGGAGGGATTTTGTGTAGGTGTATAATGGGGTAGAGGTGTTTAATAGGGGTGATGGGGGGATTTGGGAAGGTGGATAATAGGGGTTATTGTACAGGGGTATCTGGGGAGGTTGATTATAGGGGTGATTGTATGGGGGGGTATTTGGGGAGGTGGATAATAGGAGTAATTGTATGGGGGGGGTATTTGGGGAGGTGGATAATAGGGGTGATTGCATGGGGGGAATTTTGGGAGGTGGATTATAGGGGTGATTGTATGGGGGGATTTGGGGAGGTGGATTATAGGGGTTATTGTACGGGGGGGATTTGGGGAGGTGGATAATAGGGTTGATTGTATGAGGGGGAATTTGGGGAGATGGATAATAGCAGTGATTGTATGGGGGGATTTGTGGAGGTGTGTAATAGAGGTGATTGTATGAGGGGGATTTGAAGAGGTGTATAATTATGGGTTATTTGGGAAGGTGTATAATAGGGGTGTCAGCGAAATATATCCCTGACAGATAAATATGAACAGAATATTGACCATTCCTCCCAAGCTCCTCTTCTATCTCACCCCTCCCCTATCCACCTTGTCCCCAGACAAGAGCTGAAACTTCACGCTGCTGTCTGTAAGCAATCAACCATTTGTCCCAAAACGGCTGTCTCCATGCAAACCTCAGCACAAAGACCCAATTAACACATGGCTGAGAAGGGACTGGTAAAACTATACTCTACTTAAAATGCCAGGAGATTTCCCCTGGCAAAGGTGGGGGGGGGGCAATTAGTGGCAGGATTACAATAATTTGTGTGTAATTGGGAAGGTTTGGTTTCCCGAGGTTAAAAAAGAAACCTCCAGCGACATCGACTCCAATATGAAATATGGAATAACTGGTGTTCCATAATTCTGACAATAACAGGACCTATAGTTTTAGAGCCATCCATGAGCAATAAGTTATCGCAGAAGTTAGCTGTTTTAATAAAAATGTAGACGCTAGAGACCCGCCCACATGATGTCACCACAGGGGCGTGTGGACAGATCTCTTCTTAGATATAAGAGAACCTATGGAAAATACAGGAGCACTCATTGCCAGGGGGTATAAGGATTATAAGCAACGGGTCGCGTTCGATAACGCTCAAATCGAATTGGGGAACCCTTCCTCCACCTATATTGAATCGTCGCAGCGATCTTTATAGAGTAAGTTGTCTTCTTTTATTCTGTTTATTTTATGTAACTGCTTATGTATTTTAATGTCTCCTCTGTAACATCCTTGTATATATTATTCTTGAACACTGCCTCCCTTTTGGAATAAATATAAAATGTAATATTTCTGTTTCTTTTGTCCTGTAATCATTCCCTCCCCCGAAGCCATATTCGCTACCAAAAGGCAGGCGTCCGGCCAGGCCTGTATTATATTTCAAACTCGGCCAGTGGTGGCAGAGAATAATAATAATTGGGCTATCGTGAAGCTGACAGTGACCGTACGGTGGTTGCAAACACGTATTCCATGCTTTGGAACCCAGAGGTGTGCATCCATACGCTCACTGGTCACTTGTCGATACCCACATAGTGAGTAGTCTGGATCATGTGCTCTCGATTCCGGACGAAATCCGTGACATAGTGACAGCACGGCGAGATATTGCGTGATCTCCCCGATGTCGTCGCTGTGGGAGTTCCTGGCAAAGGGTGATTTGGGGAGGTGTATAATAGGCGTGATTGTGGAGGGTGGGGATTTGGGGAGATGTATAATAGGGGTGATTGTAGAGGGGGGGATTTGGGGAGATGTATAATAGGGGTGATTGTGGAGGGGGGAATTTGGGAAGATGTATAATAGGGGTGATTGTGGAGGGGGAGATGTCTAATAGGGGTGATTGTGGAGGGGGGAATTTGGGGAGATGTCTAATAGGGGTGATTGTGGAGGGGGGAATTTGGGGAGATGTCTAATAGGGGTGATTGTGGAGGGGGGAATTTGGGGAGATGTCTAATAGGGGTGATTGTGGAGGGGGGAATTTGGGGAGATGTCTAATAGGGGTGATTGTGGAGGGGGGAATTTGGGGAGATGTCTAATAGGGGTGATTGTGGAGGGGGGAATTTGGGGAGATGTCTAATAGGGGTGATTGTGGAGGGGGGAATTTGGGGAGATGTCTAATAGGGGTGATTGTGGAGGGGGGAATTTGGGGAGATGTCTAATAGGGGTGATTGTGGAGGGGGGAATTTGGGGAGATGTCTAATAGGGGTGATTGTGGAGGGGGGAATTTGGGGAGATGTCTAATAGGGGTGATTGTGGAGGGGGGAATTTGGGGAGATGTCTGATAGGGGTGATTGTGGAGGGGGGGGATTTGGGGAGATGTCTAATAGGGGTGATTGTGGAGGGGGGGGATTTGGAGAGATGTCTAATAGGGGTGATTGTGGAGGGGGGGGATTTGGAGAGATGTATAATAGGGGTGATTGTGGAAGGGGGGGATTTGGGGAGATGCATTTGGAAGTGCATTGAACTGTAGGTTGATTTGCTGCTAAAGGGGAAGAAAAAAAAACAAAACTCTTTAAATTTTCTTCCTTAGCGAGTGTGAACGAGCTGACTGTGACCGGAGTGTAAGTGCAAACGGAAGTAAGTGTGTGACTTGTTTTTCTGTGACTTGGATTCTGGGAGTTTGGAAGGGAGGAATTTGGACTGAATTGCTGTCTGTATTTTATTAATTCTTTACATTTATTTTTACTTAACATTTCTGTCTAGTGCAATCCCCCATTAGGAAATGAGCTCCATTATTGACAATCCTATCCAGTGTACATCTTGCCACATGTATGCAATCCTTGAACAGCCGGTCGTGGGTGCATACTGCTGTGCGAGATGTGTGCATGTTATGCGTTTGGAAGCCCAGGTACTGGATCTAAATGAGCAACTGGCAACACTAAGATCCATTGACAATATGGAAAGGAGTCTCCTGCTCACTGGGGTAAATGTGTGTGGGGGGGTGGTAGTAGGGAGTTGCAGTACAGTGAGGCAGCTCGCTGGGTGACAGAAGGGGGGGTAGAGGGAAGAGTGCCATGGAGGCTAGTCCTGATCTGGAACACCCCAATAAGTTTGCAAAGTTGGCAGATGAGGGGGGTGTCAGTACAGGGGTAGCACTGCTGCAGCAAGGCATGTCCTCCGCAAGCCGGAGGAGTGTCAGCTCCAGTAAGAGGGAAAATAGGAGAGCAGGGCGGGCCAGGCTGGTAGTGGGGGACTCAACTATTAGGGGAACAGATAGGGCAATCTGTCACAAAGACAGGGATCGTTGAACAGTGTGCTGCCTACCTGGCGCTCGAGTCCAACACATTGCTTATCGGGTTGACAGATTACTGGGAGGGGCTGGTGAGGACCCAGCTGTCATGGTGCACATTGGCACAAATGACAAAGTTAGAGGTAGGTGGAAGGTCCTTAAAGATGATTTCAGGGAATTAGCCTGCAAGCTTAAAGCAAGGACCTCCAAGGTGGTATTCTCTGAAATACTGCCTGTACCATGTGCCACGCCAGAGAGGCAACAGGAGATTAGGGAGATAAATAAGTGGCTCAGGAATTGGTGTAGGAAGGAGGGGTTTGAGTTCCTGGAGAACTGGGCCGACTTCTCAGTTGGCTACAGACTCTACGCTAGGGACCGGCTGCACCTAAATGGGGAGGGTGCAGCTGTGCTGGAGGATAAAATAGCTAGAAGGTTGGAGGAGTGTTTAAATTAGGGATTGGGGGAGGGTATTCATTTTATAGGTTGGGAAGATAGTGCAGATAGTGATCTGGGCACAAATAAAGAAATTGGGGGTGGGGTTAGAACAGTCAATATAGTAAGAAGGAATAGAGGTAGAGAGAGATACATAAAATGCATGTACACTAATGCCAGAAGCCTCACCAACAAAATGGAGGAATTAGAATTAATTTTGTTGGAAAATAATTATGACATGGTGGGGATATCCGAGACATGGCTGGACGAGAGCCATGACTGGGCAGTTAATTTACAGGGCTATAGTCTGTTCAGAAATGACCGTACAAACAAGCGAGGGGGGGAGGTGTTTATATGAAAAATCATCCTTAAAACCCATCTTGTGTGAGAATATATGTGAATCTAATGAAAATGTAGAGTCCCTGTGGGTGGAGATAAGGGGAGGGGGAAAAAATATTAAATTACTGCTAGGGGTTTGTTATAAGTCTCCAAAAATAATGGAGGCAGCGGAGAATATCCTCATAAAGCAAATAGATGAAGCAGCGACTCAAGGAGAAGTCATTATTATGGGGGACTTTAACTACCCTGAAATACATTGGCGAACAGAAACCTGTAGTTCAAGCAAATGTAATAGGTTTTTCACAACTATGAGAGACCATTACCTTTCACAACTGGTTCAGGACCCAACAAGAAGGGGGGCACAGCTAGACCTAATATTAACCAACAGGCCAGACCGCATTTCAAATATACGAGTTGGGGGTCACTTGGGTAATAGTGATCACAAAATAATAAGTTTTCATGTATCCTATAATAAGATGTGTAGTAGAGGGGTTACAAGGACACTAAACTTCAGGAAGGCAAATTTCCAACGGTTGAGAGATGATCTCAGTTCAATAAACTGGGACGATATCCTGAGACTTAAAGCTACACAAAGCAAATGGGAGACATTTATTAGCATCCTGAATAGGACCTGTGCATAATATATACCCTATGGGAATAAATATGCTAGAAATAGGAGGAAACCACTATGGCTAAATAGAGCTGTAAGGGGCGCAGTAAGTGACAAAAAGAAAGCATTTAGAGAACTAAAGCAAGTAGGTAGTGATGAGGCATTAAATAAATACAGAAAATTAAATAAATTCTGTAAAAACCAAATCAAGGCAGCAAAGATTGAGACAGAGAGACTCCTTGCCAGAGAAAGTAAAAATAATCCCAAAATATTCTTTTACTACATAAATAGTAAAAAACTAAAAAATGATAGTGTTGGCCCCTTAAAAATAGTCTGGGTGGATGAGGATGAGGAAAAAGCCAATATGCTAAATGATTTTTTTTCAACAGTATTTACACAAGAAAATCGCATGACAGAAAACATGATCAGTGATAACAAAAATTCTCCATTAAATGTCACTTGCTTAACCCAGCAGGAAGTACGGCGGCTTCTAAAAATCACTAAAGTTGACAAATCCCCGGGCCCGGATGGGATACACCCGCGAGTACTGCAGGAATTAAGTAAAGTCATAGATAGACCATCATTTTTAATCTTTAAAGATTCCATAATAACAGGGTCTGTACCACAGGACTGGCGTATAGCAAATGTGGTGCCAATATTCAAAAAGGGGACAAAAATCGAACTTGGAAATTATAGGCCAGTAAGTTTAACCTCTACTGTGGGTAAAATCCTGGAGGTTTTCCTAAGAGATGCTATACTAGAGTATCTGAAGAAGAATAACCTCATGACCCAGTATCAACATGGGTTTACGAGGGACCGTTCCTGTCAAACTAATCTGATCAGCTTTTATGAGGAGGCAAGTTCCGGACTGGACCAAGAAAATGCAATTGATGTTGTGTATATGGACTTTTCAAAAGCTTTTGATACGGTTCCACACAAAAGGTTGATGCATAAAATGAGAACAATGGGGATAGGGGAAATTATATGTAAGTGGGTTAAGAACTGGCTCAGTGATAGGAAACAAAGGTTGGTTATTAATGAACACACTCAGACTGTGTCTCAGTTAACAGTGGGGTACCACAGGGGTCAGTATTGGGCCCACTTAATTTTAACATATTTATTAATGACCTTGTAGGGGGCATACAGAGTAGTATTTCAATATTTGCAGATGACACTAAACTCTGCAGGGTAATCAATACAGAGGAGGACAATTTTATATTACAGGAGAATCTATGTAAACTAGAAGCTTGGGCTAATAAATGGCAAATGAGCTTTAATGGGGATAAATGTAAGGTAATGCACTTGGACAGAGGAAATAAAATGAGCAAAAAAATGGCCAACTACACAATACTAAACGGACCATAGTACAAAGACAAAAGTGTCGAGCACTGGGCCCGTATTGCCTACTCATATAATTAGATGCAAAAAAAGGAGGATGAAAGAGTAATATGGCAAAGCAGACATAATTTTATTTCAATACAAAAACTCCAAAGTGGTAAAAATATTCGGAATCACAAGAGCAGCGAATAAGGTACGAAGTGCCAGAAACGGGAGAATCCCTGGGGGAACAGGGCAGTAAAGGATTATAAATTCATGGGTATATAAATAGCAATGGGCAAGTATGAGTACATAAATACATAAAAAGGATATTGAAATGGGGCAACTGGGGGGATTTTTTTCCCTTATAATGTAATATACAACTCACAGTCCAAAAATAAATAGCTATCATGTGCAAATCGCAAGTAGAATATATTGGCAGGAGGTAAAGACCAGAGTTCAATTGAGAGCAAACATATTACTCCGTATAAACACAAGGGGAAGTATCCACACAGTATCCCAGAATCTGCCCTAGAAGTAAACTTAGTACCTCACCCAAGAGAGTCAAAGTAGAGGAGAGCCCACGAGTTCCAGGGAAACCCCAGAGAGTGCTGATGGTGAGGAACGTGCCCCGACGCGCGTTTCGCCGGTCTTTCTCAAGAGGCGCCTTCCTCACCATCAGCACTCTCTGGGGTTTCCCTGGAACTCGTGGGCTCTCCTCTACTTTGACTCTCTTGGGTGAGGTACTAAGTTTACTTCTAGGGCAGATTCTGGGATACTGTGTGGATACTTCCCCTTGTGTTTATACGGAGTAATATGTTTGCTCTCAATTGAACTCTGGTCTTTACCTCCTGCCAATATATTCTACTTGCAATTTGCACATGATAGCTATTTATTTTTGGACTGTGAGTTGTATATCTATAATATAACCGGGGATGCGTGTTTCTGTCCGAAGCCTCGATAGACTGCGCATGTCTGACGCGCAGTCTGGCTCCAGAGAGAAGCACACATCCAGCCGTTACAGGTAAGAGGAGCTGTATGGCGCCGGAGATCGTGCGGTATGCGTAGACACTGAACGCATACTGCGATCTCCAGCGCCATACTTACCTGACCGGGAGGAGCTTTGCCGCGGCGCCTCTCTTCGCTGGAGACTGGGGGCGGAATGAAGGCGTCAGACCGGCGCGTGCGCATAGCGCTATCCGGCGCCATTTTACTGAAGACACATTTACAGTGTGTCTTCAACAAAATGGCGCCGGACAGCGCGGTGCTCCAGCGCCGCACTCCTCCCCCGGCCTCCGGCAGAAGAGGACACAGCAGCGCTGGAGCACAGAGAAGAAAGGGGAGTATAACTTTATTTGTTTCGTATGTGTGTACAGTGTGAAAGGGGTGAGGGGACCATGCATATATCAGGATTGGGGGGTGAAGGGTACCACACATACCAGTATTGGGGGGTGAGGGGTACCATACATACCAGGATTGTGGGTGAGGGGTGCCACGTATACCAGGATTGGGGGGTGAGGGGTGCCACGCATACCAGGATTGGGGGGTGAGGGGTGCCATGCATACCAGGATTGGGGGGTGAGGGGTGCCACGCATACCGGGATTGGGGGTGAGGGGTGCCAGGCATACTGGGATTGGGGATGAGGGGTGCCATGCATACCGGGATTGGGGATGAGGGGTGCCACGCATACCGGGATTGGGGATGAGGGATGGAGTGCCATGCATACCAGGATGAGGGATACCATACACACCAGGATAAGGATGAGGGGTGCCACACATACCGGGATTGGGGGTGAGGGGTGCCACACATACCGGGATTGGGAGTGAGGGGAGCCACACATACCGTGATGAGGGGTGTCACGCATACCGGATTGGGGGTGAGGGGTGCCATTCATACCGGGATTGGGAGTCAGGGATAGGGTGCCATGCATACCAGGTTGAGGGATACCATACACACCAGGATAGGGGCGAGGAGTGCCACGCATATCAGGATTGGGGGTGAGGGGTGCCACGCATACCAGGATTGGGGGTGAGGGGTGCCACGAATACCAGGATTGGGGGTGAGGGGTGCCACGCATATCAGAATTGGGGGTGAGGGGTGCCACGCATACCAGGATTGGGGGTGAGGGGTGCCACACATACCAGGATTGCGGGTGAGGGGTGCCATGCATACCAGGATTGGATGGTGGGGACAGGATGGGGGCAGCACAAATACAAGGAGGGGGGCATCACATACCAGCATGGGAGACCATATACCAATAAAAATGCTCGCCACCCGGCCGTAGAACGGGTACAATAGATAGTCTATAATATAACCGGGGATGCGTATCTCTGTCTGAAGCTTCGATAGACTGAGCATGCTCAGTGTGGCGCCATGACGACAATATGTCCAGGACAAGAGAGAGAGGAAGAGAGACACATTCATGAGTACACTCCTATATTATCAGTACATTATACATACAGCGCTCAGCATAAGTGAGTACACCCCCCTGTATTCTCAGTACATTATACATACAGCGCTCAACATAAGTGAGTACTCCCCCCTGTATTCTCAGTACATTATACATACAGTGTTCTGCATAAGTGAGTACACCCCCTTGTATCCTCAGTACATTATACATACAGTGCTGAGCATAAGTGAGTACACTCCCCTGTATTCTCAGTACGTTATACATACAGCGCTCAGCAAAAATGAGCACACCTTCCTGTATTCTCAGTACATTATACATACAGCGCTCAGCATAAGTGAGTACACCCCCCTGTATTCTCAGTACATTATACATACAGCGCTCAGCATAAGTGAGTACACCCCCCTGTATCCTCAGTATATTATACATACAGCGCTCAGCATAAGTGAGTACACCCCCCTGTATTCTCAGTACGTTATACATACAGCGCTCAGCATAAGTGAGTACACCCCCCTGTATTCTCAGTACATTATACATACAGCGCTCAGCATAAGTGAGTACACCCCCCTGTATCCTCAGTATATTATACATACAGCGCTCAGCATAAGTGAGTACACCCCCCTGTATCCTCAGTATATTATACATACAGCGCTCAGCAAAAGTGAGTACACCCCCTTGTATCCTCAGTACATTATACATACAGTGCTCAGCATAAGTGACTACACCCCCCTGTATTCTCAGTACGTTATACATACAGCGCTCAGCATAAGTGAGTACACCCCTCCTGTATCCTCAATACGTTATACAAACAGCGCTCAGCATAAGTGAGTACACCCCCCTGTATTCTCAGTACGTTATACATACAGGGCTCAGCGTAAGTGAGTACACCCCCCTGTATTCTCAGTAAGTTATGCATACAGGGCTCAGCGTAAGTGAGTACACCCTATGTATTCTCAGTACATTATACATACAGTGCTCAGCATAAGTGAGTACACCCCCCTGTATCCTCAGTATGTTATACATACAGCGCTCAGCATAAGGGAGTACACCCCCCTGTATTCTCAGTACTTTATACAAACAGCGCTCAGCAAAAGTGAGTACACCCCCCTGTATTCTCAGTACGTTATACATACAGTGCTCAGCGTAAGTGAGTACACCCCCTTGTATCCTCAGTACATTATACATACAGTGCTCAGCATAAGTGAGTACACCCCCTGTATTCTCAGTACATTATACATACAGCGCTCAACAAAAGTGAGTACACCTCCCTGTATTCTCAGTACATTATACATACAGCGCTCAGCAAAAGTGAGTACACCTCCCTGTATTCTCAGTACATTATACATACAGCGCTCAGCAAAAGTGAGTACACCCCCCTGTATTCTCAGTACATTATACATACAGCGCTCAGCAAAAGTGAGTACACCCTCCTGTATTCTCAGTGCGTTATACATACAGCGCTCAGCATAAGTGAGTACATCCCCCTGTATTCTCAGTACATTATACATACAGCGCTCAGCATAAGTGAGTACACCCCCCTGTATTCTCAGTACGTTATACATACAGCGCTCAGCATAAGTGAGTACACCCCTCCTGTATCCTCAATACGTTATACATACAGTACAGACCAAAAGTTTGGACACACTTTCTCATTTAAAGATTTTTCTGTATTTTCATGACTTTGAAAATTGTACATTCACACTGAAGGCATCAAAACTATGAATTAACACATGTGGAATTATATACTTAACAAAAAAGTGTGAAACAACTGAAAATATGTCTTATATTCTAGGTTCTTCAAAGTAGCCACATTTTGCTTTGGTGACTGCTTTGCACACTCTTGGCATTCTCTTGATGAGCTTCAAGAGGTAGTCACCGGAATTGGTTTTCACTTCACAGGTGTGCCCTGTCAGGTTTAATAAGTGGGATATCTTGCCTTATAAATGGAGTTGGGACTATCAGTTGTGTTGTGCAGAAGTCTGGTGGATACACAGCTGATAGTCCTTCTGAATAGACTGTTAGAATTTGCATCATGGCAAGAAAAAAGCAGCTAAGTAAAGAAAAACGAGTGGCCATCATTACTTTAAAAAATGAAGGTCAGTCAGTGCGAAAAATTGGGAAAACTTTGAAAATGTCCCCAAATGCAGTTGCAAAAACCATCAAGCGCCACAAGGATACTGGCTCACATGAGGACCACCCCAGGAAAGGAAGACCAAGAGTCACCTCTGCTTCTGAGGATAAGTTTATCTGAGTCACCAGCCTCAGAAATCGCAGGTTAACAGCAGCTCAGATTAGAGACCAGGTCAATGCCACACAGAGATCTAGTAGCAGACACATCTCTTCAACAACTGTTAAGAGGAGACTTTGTGCAGCAGGCCTTCATGGCAAAATAGCTGCTAGGAAACCACTGCTAAGGACTGGCAACAAGCAGAAGAGACTTGTTTGGGCTAAAGAACACAAGGAATGGACATTAGACCAGTGGAAATCTGTGCTTTGGTCTGATGAGTCCAAATTTGAGATCTTTGGTTCCAACCACCGTGTCTTTGTGCGACACAGAAAAGATAAATGGATGTACTCTACATGCTTGGTTCCCACCGTGAAGCATGGAGGAGGAGGTGAGATTGTGTGGGGGTGCTTTGTGGTGACACTGTTGGGGATTTATTCAAAATTAAAGGCATACTGAACCAGCATGGCTAACACAGCATCTTGCAGCGGCATGCTATTCCATCCGATTTGCGTTTAGTTGGACCATCATTTATTTTTCAACAGGACAATGACCCCAAACACACCTCCAGGCTGTGTAAGGGCTATTTGAACAAGAGGGAGAGTGATGGGGTGCTACGCCAGATGACCTGGCATCCACAGTCACCAGACCTGAACCCAATCGAGATGGTTTGGGGTGAGCTGGACCGCAGAGTGAAGGCAAAAGGGCCAACAAGTGCGAAACATCTCTGGGAACTCCATCAAGATTGTTGGAAGTCCATTTCCGGTGACTACCTCTTGAAGCTCATCAAGAGAATGCCAAGAGTGTCCAAAGCAGTCATCAAAGCAAAAGGTGGCTACTTTGAAGAACCTAGAATATAAGACATATTTTCAGTCGTTTCACACTTTTTTGTTAAGTATATAATTCCACATGTGTTAATTCATAGTTTTGATGCCTTCAGTGTGAATGTACAATTTTCATAGTCATGAAAATATAGAAAAATCTTTAAATGAGAAGGTGTGTCCAAACTTTTGGTCTGTACTGTACAGCGCTCAGCATAAGTGAGTACACCCCCCTGTATTCTCAGTACGTTATACATACAGCGCTCAGCATAAGTGAGTACACCCCCTGTATTCTCAGTACATTATACATACAGCGCTCAGCATAAGCGAGTACACCCCCCTGTATTCTTAGTACTTTATACATACAGTGCTCAGCATAAGTGAGTACACCCCCCTGTATTCTCAGTACGTTATACATACAGCGCTCACCGTGAGTACACCCCCTTGTATCCTCAGTACATTATACATACAGTGCTCAGCATAAGTGAGTACACCCCCCTGTATTCTCAGTACGTTATACATACAGCGCTCAGCATAAGTGAGCACACCCTCCTGTATTCTCAGTACGTTATACATACAGCGCTCAGCAAAAGTGAGTACACCCCCCTGTATTCTCAGTACGTTATACATACAGCGCTCAGCGTAAGTGAGTACACCCCCTTGTATCCTCAGTACATTATACATACAGTGCTCAGCATAAGTGAGTACACCCCCCTGTATTCTCAGTACGTTATACATGCAGCGCTCAGCATAAGTGAGCACACCTTCCTGTATTCTCAGTACTTTATACATACAGCGCTCAGCAAAAGTGAGTACACCCTCCTGTATTCTCAGTACGTTATACATACAGCGCTCAGCGTCAGTGAGTACCCCCCCTGTATTCTCAGTATGTTATACATACAGTGCTCAGCATAAGTGAGTACACCCCCCTGTATTCTCAGTACGTTGTACATACAGTGCTCAGCATAAGTGAGTACACCCCTTGTATTCTCAGTACATTATACATACAGTGCTCAGCATAAGTGAGTACACCCCCTGTATTCTCAGTACGTTATTCATACAGAGTTCAGCATAAGTGAGTACACCCCCCTGTATCCTCAGTACGTTATACATACAGCGCTCAGCAAAAGTGAGTACACCCCCCTGTATTCTCAGTACGTTATACATACTGCGCTCAGCGTAAGTGAGTACACCCCCTGTATTCTCAGTACGTTATTCATACAGTGTTCAGCATAAGTGAGTACACCCCCCTGTATTCTCAGTACGTTATACATACAGCGCTCATTGTAAGTGAGTACACCCCCTTGTATCCTCAGTACATTATACATACAGTGCTCAGCATAAGTGAGTACACCCCCTTGTATCCTCAGTACATTATACATACAGTGCTCAGCATAAGTGAGTACACCCCCTTGTATCCTCAGTACATTATACATACAGTGCTCAGCATAAGTGAGTACACCCCCCTGTATTCAGTACGTTATACATACAGCGCTCAGTATAAGTGAGCACACCCTCCTGTATTCTCAGTACGTTATACATACAGCGCTCAGCAAAAGTGAGTACACCCCCCTGTATTCTCAATACGTTATACATACAGCGCTCAGCGTAAGTGAGTACACCCCCTTGTATCCTCAGTACATTATACATACAGTGCTCAGCATAAGTGAGTACACCCCCCTGTATTCTCAGTACGTTATACATACAGCGCTCAGCATAAGTGAGCACACCCTCCTGTATTCTCAGTACTTTATACATACAGCGCTCAGCAAAAGTGAGTACACCCTCCTGTATTCTCAGTACGTTATACATACAGCGCTCAGCGTAAGTGAGTACCCCCCCTGTATTCTCAGTATGTTATACATACATATTTGGGGAGATGTATAATAGGGGTGATTGTGGAGGGGGGGATTTGGGAAGGTGTATAATAGGGGTGATTGTGGAGGGGGGGATTTGGGGAGATGTATAATAGGGGTGAATGTGGAGGGGGGATTTGGGGAAATGTATAATAGGGGTGATTGTGGAGGGGGGATTTTGGGAGATGTATACTAGGGGTGATTGTGAAAGGGGGATTTGGGGAGATGTATAATAGGGGTGATTGTGGAG
Organism: Phyllobates terribilis; assembly: GCF_046119375.1. Taxonomy (NCBI): domain Eukaryota; kingdom Metazoa; phylum Chordata; class Amphibia; order Anura; family Dendrobatidae; genus Phyllobates; species Phyllobates terribilis. The sequence goes on along the minus strand of NW_027362772.1, from coordinate 190,826,720 downwards.
GGAAGGATTTGGAGATGTGTATAATAGAGGGATTTGGGGAGGTGTATAACAGGTCATTGAGGGGGGATTTGGGGAGGTGAATAATAGGGGTGATTGTGGAGGGGGATTTGGGGAGATATATAATAGGGGTGATTGTGGAGGGGGGATTTGGGGAGGTGTATAATAGGGGTGATTGTGGAGGGGGGATTTGGAGAGATATATAATGGAGGGGATTTTGGGAGATGTATAATAGGGGTGATTGTGGAGGGGGGATTTGGAGAGATGTATAATAGGGGTGATTGTGGAGGGGGGATTTGGGGAGATGTATAATGGAGGGGATTTGGGGAGATGTATAATAGGGGTGCTCGTGGAAGGGGGGATTTGGGGAGATGTATAATAGGCGTGATTGTGGAGGGAGGGATTTGGGGAGATGTATAATAGAGGTGATTGTGGAGGGGGGGATTTGGGGAGATGTATAATAGGGGTGATTGTGGAATGGGGATTTGGGGAGTTGTATAATATGGGTGATTGTTGAGGGGGGTATTTGGGGAGATGTATAATAGGGGTGATTGTGGAGGGGGGGTTTTGGGAAGATGTATAATAGGGGTGAATGTGAAGGGGGGGATTTGGGGAGATGTATATTAGGGGGATTTGGGGAGGTGTATAACGGGTGATTGAGGGGGGATTTGGGGAGGTGTATAATAGGGGTGATAGTGCATGGGGATTTGGGGAGATGTATAATAGGGGTGATTGTGGAGGGGGGGATTTGGGGAGATGTATAATGGAGGGGATTTGTGGAGATGTATAATAGAGGTGATTGTGGAGGGGTGGATTTGGGGAGATGTATAATAGGGGTGATTGTGGAGGGGGGGATTTGGGGAGATGTATAATAGGGGTAATTGTGGAGGGGGGGATTTGGGGAGATGTATAAGAGGGGTGATTGTGGAGGGAGGGATTTGGGGAGATGTATGATAGAGGTGATTGTGGAAGGGGGATTGGGGAGATGTATAATAGGGGTGATTGTTGAGGGGTGATTTGGGGAGATGTATATTAGGGGTGATTATGGAGGGGGGGATTTGGGGAAATGTATAATAGGGGTGATTGTGAAGGGGGGGGTTTGGGGAGATGTATATTAGGAGGATTTGAGGACGTGTATAATGGGTGATTGAGGGGGAATTTGGGCAGGTGTATAATAGGGGTGATTGTGCAGGGGGATTTGGGGAGATGTATAATAGGGGTGATTGTGGAGGGGGGATTTGGGGAGATGTATAATAGGGGTGATTGTGGAGTGGGGATTTGGGGAGATGTATAATAGGGGTGATTGTGGAGGTGGGGATTTGGGGAGATGTATAATAGGGGTGATTGTGGAGGGAAGGATTTGGAGATGTGTATAATCAGGGGATTTGGGGAGGTGTATAACAGGTGATTGAGGGTGGATTTGGGGAGGTGTATAATAGGGGTGATTGTGGAGGGGGATTTGGGGAGATGTTTAATAGGGGTGATTGTGGAGGGGGGATTTGGGGAGATGTATAATAGGGGTGATTGTGGAGGGGGGGTTTTGGGAAGATGTATAATAGGGGTGAATGTGAAAGGGGGGATTTGGCGAGATGTATATTAGGGGGATTTGGGGAGGTGTATAACGGGTGATTGAGGGGGGATTTGGGGAGGTGTATAATAGGGGTGATAGTGCATGGGGATTTGGGGAGATGTATAATAGGGGTGATTGTGGAGGGGGGGATTTGGGGAGATGTATAATGGAGGGGATTTGTGGAGATGTATAATAGAGGTGATTGTGGAGGGGTGGATTTGGGGAGATGTATAATAGGGGTGATTGTGGGGGGGGGGGATTTGGGGAGATGTATAATAGGGGTAATTGTGGAGGGGGGGATTTGGGGAGATGTATAATAGGGGTGATTGTGGAGGTGGGGATTTGGGGAGATGTATAAGAGGGGTGATTGTGGAGGGAGGGATTTGGGGAGATGTATGATAGAGGTGATTGTGGAAGGGGGATTGGGGAGATGTATAATAGGGGTGATTGTTGAGGGGTGATTTGGGGAGATGTATATTAGGGGTGATTATGGAGGGGGGGATTTGGGGAGATGTATAATAGGGGTGATTGTGAAGGGGGGGATTTGGGGAGATGTATATTAGGAGGATTTGAGGACGTGTATAATGGGTGATTGAGGGGGAATTTGGGCAGGTGTATAATAGGGGTGATTGTGCAGGGGGATTTGGGGAGATGTATAATAGGGGTGATTGTGGAGGGGGGATTTGGGGAGATGTATAATAGGGGTGATTGTGGAGTGGGGATTTGGGGAGATGTATAATAGGGGTGATTGTGGAGGTGGGGATTTGGGGAGATGTATAATAGGGGTGATTGTGGAGGGAAGGATTTGGAGATGTGTATAATCAGGGGATTTGGGGAGGTGTATAACAGGTGATTGAGGGTGGATTTGGGGAGGTGTATAATAGGGGTGATTGTGGAGGGGGATTTGGGGAGATGTTTAATAGGGGTGATTGTGGAGGGGGGATTTGGGGAGATGTATAATAGGGGTGATTGTGGAGGGAAGGATTTGGAGATGTGTATAATCAGGGGATTTGGGGAGGTGTGTAACAGGTGATTGAGGGTGGATTTGGGGAGGTGTATAATAGGGGTGATTGTGGAGGGGGATTTGGGGAGATGTTTAATAGGGGTGATTGTGGAGGGGGGATTTGGGGAGATGTATAATAGGGGTGATTTTGGGAGATGTATACTAGGGGTGAATGTGGAGGGGGGATTTGGGGAGATGTATAATAGGGGTGATTGTGGAGGGGGGATTTGGGGAGATGTATAATAGGGGTGATTGTGGAGGGGGGATTTGGGGAGATGTATACTAGGGGTGATTGTGAAAGGTGAATTTGGGGAGATGTATAATAGGGGTGATTGTGGAAGGGGGATTTGGGGAGATGTATAATAGGGGTGATTGTGGAGGAGGGATTTGGGGAGATGTGTAATAGGGGTGATTGTGGAGGGGGGATTTGGGGAGATGTATAATAAGGGTGATTGTGGAGGGGGGATTTGGGGAGATGTATAATAGGGGTGATTGTGAAGGGGGGATCTGGGGAGATGTATGTTAGGGGGATTTGGGGAGGTGTATAACGGGTGATTGAGGGGGGATTTGGGGAGGTGTATAAGAGGGGTGATTGTGCAGGGGGATTTGGGGAGATGTATAATAGGGGTGATTGTGGAGGGGCGGATTTGTGGAGATGTTTAATACCGATGATTGTGGAGGGGGGGATTTGGGGAGATGTATAATAGGGGTGATTGTGGAAGGGGGGATTTCGGGAGATGTATAATAGGCGTGATTGTGGAGGGGGGATTTGGGGAGATGTATAGTAGGGGTGATTGTGGAAGGGGGATTTGGGGAGATGTATAATAGGGGTGATTGTGGAGGGGGGGATTTGGGGAGATGTATAATAGGGGTGATTGTGAAGGGGGGATTTGGTGAGACATATATTAGCGGGATTTGGGGAGGTGTATAATAGAGGTGATAGTGCAGGGGGATTAGGGGAGATGTATAATAGGGGTGATCGTGGAGGGGGGGATTTGGGGAGATGTATAATAGAGGGGATTTGGGGAGATGTATAATAGGGGTGATTGTGGAGGGGGGGATTTGGGGAGATGTATAGTAGGGGTGATTGTGGAGGGGAGGATTTGGGGCGATGTATAATAGGAGTGATTGTAGAGGTGGGGATTTGGGGAGATGTATAAGAGGGGTGATTGTGGAGGGGGGGATTTGGGGAGATGTATGATAGAGGTGATTGTGGAAGGGGGATTTCGGAGATGTATAATAGGGGTGATTGTTGAGGGGGGATTTGGGGAGATGTATATTAGGGGTGATTATGGAGGGGGGATTTGGGGAGATGTATAATAGGGGTTATTGTGAAGGGGGGTTTGGGGAGATGTACATTAGGGTGATTTGAGGAGGTGTATAATGGGTGATTGAGGGGGTATTTGGGGAGGTGTATAATAGGTGTGATTGTGCAGGGGGATTTGGGGAGATGTATAATAGGGGTGATTGTGGAGGGGGGGATTTGGGGAGATGTATAATAGGGGTGATTGTGGAGGGGGGATTTTGGGAGATGTATACTAGGGGTAATTGTGAAAGGGGGATTTGGGGAGATGTATAATAGGGGTGATTGTGGAGGGGGGATTTGGGGAGATGTATAATAGGAGTGATTGTGGAGGGGGGATTTGGGGAGATGTGTAATAGGGGTAATTGTGGAGGGGGGATTTGGAGAGATGTATAATAAGGGTGATAGTGGAGGGGGGGATTTGGGGAGATGTATAATAAGGGTGATTGTGGAGGGGGGATTTGGGGAGATGTATAATAGGGATGATTGTGAAAGGGGGATTTGGGGAGATGTATAATAGGGGTGATTGTGGAGGGGGGATTTATGAGATGTATAATAGGGGTGATTGAGGAGGAGGGATTTGGGGAGATGTGTAATAGGGGTGATTGTGGAGGGGGGATTTGGGGAGATGTATAATAAGGGTGATTGTTGAGGGGGGGATTTGGGGAGATGTATAATAAGGGTGATTGTTGAGGGGGGGATTTGGGGAGATGTATAATAGGGGTGATTGTGAAGGGGGGACCTGGGGAGATGTATATTAGGAGGATTTGGGGAGGTGTATAACGGGTGATTGAGGGGGGATTTGGGTAGGTGTATAAGAGGGGTGATTGTGCAGGGGGATTTGGGGAGATGTATAATAGGGGTGATTGTGGAGGGGGGGATTTGGGGAGATGTAAATTAAGGGTGATTGTGGAGGTGGGGATTTGGGGAGATGTATAATAGGGGTGATTGTGGAGGGGGGGAATTGGGTTGATGTATAATAGGGGTGATTGTGGAGGGGGGGATTTGGGGAGATGTATAATAGGGCTGATTTTGGAGGGGGGTTTTGGGGAGATGTATAATAGGGGTGATTGTGGAGGGGGGATTTGGTGAGATGTATAATAGGGGTGATTGTTGAGGGGGGGATTTGGTGAGATGTATAATAGGGGTGATTGTGGAGGGGGATTTGGGGAGACGTATAATAGGGGTGATTGTGGAGGGGGTGATTGTGGAGGGGTGGATTTGGGGAGATGTATAATAGGGGTGATTTTGGAGGGAAGGATTTGGAGAGGTGTATAATAGGGGGATTTGGGAAGGTGTATAACGGTTGATTGAGGGCGGATTTGGGGAGGTGTATAATAGGGGTGATTGTGGAGGGGGATTTGGGGAGATGTATAATAGGGGTGATTATGGAGGGGGGATTTGGGGAGATGTATAATAGGGGTGATTGTGGAGGGGAGGATTTGGGGAGATGTATAATAGGGGTGATTGTGGAGGGGAGGATTTGGCGAGATGTATAATAGGGGTGATTGTTGAGGGGGAGATTTGGGGAGATGTATAATAGAGGTGATTGTGGAGGGGGATTTGGGGAGATGTATAATAGGGGTGATTGTGGAGGGGTGGATTTGGGGAGATGTATAATAGGGGTGATTGTGGAGGGAAGGATTTGGAGAGATGTATAATAGGGGGATTTGGGGAGGTATATAACGGTTGATTGAGGGCGGATTTGGGGAGGTGTATAATAGGGGTGATTGTGGAGGGGGATTTGGGGAGATGTATAATAGGGGTGATTGTGGAGGGTGGATTTGGGGAGATATATAATAGGGGTGATTGTGGAGGGGGGATTTGGGGAGATGTATGATAAGGGTGATTGTGGAGGGGGGGATTTGGGGAGATGTATAATAGAGGTGATTTTTAAGGGGGGGATTTGGGAAGATGTATAATAGGGGTGATTGTGGAGGGGGGATTTGGGGAGATGTATAATAGGGGTGATTGTGGAGGGGGGATTTGGGGAGATGTATAATAGGGGTGAGTGTGGAGGGGGGATTTGGGGAGATGTATAATAGGGGTGATTGTGGAGGGGGCGATTTGGGGAGATGTATAATAGGGGTGATTGTGGAGGGAAGGATTTGGAGATGTGTATAATCAGGGGATTTGGGGAGGTGTATAACAGGTGATTGACTGCGGATTTGGGGAGGTGTATAATAGGGGTGATTGTGGAGGGGGATTTGGGGAGATGTTTAATATGGATGATTGTGGAGGGGGGATTTGGGGAGATGTATAATAGGGGTGATTGTGGAGGGAAGGATTTGGAGATGTGTATAATCAGGGGATTTGGGGAGGTGTATAACAGGTGATTGAGGGTGGATTTGGGGAGGTGTATAATAGGGGTGATTGTGGAGGGGGATTTGGGGAGATGTTTAATAGGGGTGTTTGTGGAGGGGGATTTGGGGAGATGTTTAATAGGGGTGTTTGTGGAGGGGGGATTTGGGGATATGTATAATAGGGGTGATTGTGGAGGGGGAATTTGGAGAGATGTATAATGGAGGGGATTTTGGGAGATGTATAGTAGGGGTGAATGTGGAGGGGGGATTTGGGGAGATGTATAATAGGGGTGATTGTGGAGGGAGGATTTGGGGAGATGTCTAATAGGGGTGATTGTGGAAGGGGATTTGGTGAGATGTACAGTACAGACCAAAAGTTTGGACACACCTTCTCATTTAAAGAATTTTCTTTATTTTCATGACTTTGAAGATTGTACATTCACACTGAAGGCATCAAAACTATGAATTAACACATGTGGAATTATATACTTAACAAAAAAGTGTGAAACAACTGAAAATATGAACATATGTCTAATATTCTAGGTTCTTCAAATTAGCCACCTTTTGCTTTGATGATTGCTTTGCACACTCTTGGCATTCTCTTAATGAGCTTCAAGAGGTAGTCACCGGAAATGGTCTTCCAACAATCTTGAATGAGTTCCCAGAGATGCTTAGCACTTGTTGGCCCTTTTGCCTTCACTCTGCGGTCCAGCTCACCCCAAACCATCTCGATTGGGTTCAGGTCTGGTGACTGTGGAGGCCAGGTCATTTGGTTAGCACCCCATCACTTTCCTTCTTGATCAAATAGCCCTTACACAGCCTGGAGGTGTGTTTGGGGTCATTGTCCTGTTGAAAAATAAATGATGGTCCAACTAAACGCAAACCGGATGGAATAGCATGCCGCTGCAAGATGCTGTGGTAGCCATGCTGGTTCAGTATGCCTTCAATTTTGAATAAATCCCCAACAGTGTCACCAGCAAAGCATCCCCACACCATCACACCTCCTCCTCCATGCATGCTTCACTGTGGGAACCAGGCATGTAGAGTCCATCCGTTCACCTTTTCTGCACAAAGCACAGATTTCCACTGGTCTAATGTCCATTCCTTGTGTTCTTTAGCCCAAACAAGTCTCTTCTGCTTGTTGCCTGTCCTTAGCAGTGGTTTTTTAGCAGCTATTTTCCCATGAAGGCCTGCTGCACAAAGTCTCCTCTTAACAGTTGTTGTAGAGATGTGTCTGCTGCTAGAACTCTGTGTGGCATTGACCTGGTCTCTAATCTGAGCTGCTGTTAACCTGCGATTTCTGAGGCTGGTGACTCGGATAAACTTATCTTCAGAAGCAGAGGTGACTCTTGGTCTTCCTTTCCTGGGGCGGTCCTCATGTGAGCCAGTTTCTTTGTAGCGCTTGATGGTTTTTGCAACTGCACCTGGGGACACTTTCAAAGTTTGTTCAATTTTTCGGACTGACTGACCTTCATTTCTTAAAGTAATGATGGCCACTCGTTTTTCTTTACTTAACTGCTTTTTTCTTGCCATAATACAAATTCTAACAGTCTATTCAGTAGGACTATCAGCTGTGTATCCACCTGACTTCTGCACAACACAACTGATGGTCCCAACCCCATTTATAAGGCAAGAAATCCCACTTATTAAACCTGACAGGGCACACCTGTGAAGTGAAAACCATTTCCGGTGACTACCTCTTGAAGCTCATCAAGAGAATGCCAAGAGTGTGCAAAGCAGTCATCAAAGCAAAAGGTGGCTACTTTGAAGAACCTAGAATATAAGACATATTTTCAGTTGTTTCACACTTTTTTGTTAAGTATATAATTCCACATGTGTTAATTCATAGTTTTGATGCCTTCAGTGTGAATGTACAATTTTCAAAGTCATGAAAATACAGAACAATCTTTAACCCCTTTAAAGCCCATGATGTACTAATACGCGTCTGTGCCCTGGGACTTAAGAGCCTGACCCGTATTAGTACGTCATATATTTAATGCGGCATTAAATTTCCGGCACCATCTTACCTCTGGGTAGATGGCGCCGTCATCCCGGGGGGTGTCGCCGCCCCCCCGCACCAGCGATTGCTGTGATTGGCTGTTCAAATCTTAACAGCCAATCACAGCATTTCTCACTGTTTCCGGCAATGTGATTGCCGGAAACAGTGATCTGCAGCCTAGGAGCACCGATCCTAGGCTGTTGCTAGGACACCCCAGCCCTGGCCCCAGACTGCTATGATCGGTGCGATCGCCGATCACATCGATCGCACCGATCGTAGCGCAACCACGCGGTGATAGGGCGGTCATGGGGCGGTGACCGGCTTGTGACCTGCCTGTCACCGCCCCATGACCCCCTGTAATGTGATCAAAGCCCCCAGACTGCTGTGATTGGAGCGATCGATGATGACATCGATCGCTCCAATCAGAGTACTTGAATACAGGTGACCGGGCGGTCACAGGGAGGTGTCACCTCTCTGTGACCCCCTGTGGTGCATGCTCTGCTCCAGCCATGTCTGATTGGTGCAATCAATGTCACCAATCTGATGGCTGGGGCACAGCATGCACCACAGGGGGTCACAGAGAGTTGACACCTCCCTGTGACCGCCCAGTCACCTGTATTCAGGTACTCTGATTGGAGCAATCAATGTCATCAATGATTGCTCCAATCAGATTACCTGACCGGGAGGTGACCTCCACCTGTCACCACCCTATCACCCCACTGTGACTGCCCTCCAGACCCTCACACTTGGTGAGGATTTCTACAGAGCGGTCACATCTGATGTGTCTGTGCTGTGCCTTGTAGTACCACAGAATATTCTGTGACACCACAAGACCATCTACTCACCTGTTCCAGTCGTTGCTGCTGCTGCTGCTCCTGGATCTTCTGCTCCAGCGTCCTGGGTGTCCTGCTCCTGACCTGCTGTGGTTCCTGCTCCAGAGCCTGCTGCTGATCCTGCTGCTGATCCTGCAGAGAAGACTTTGGTATGTCTGTTCTCCCCTCATCCACCCCAGTCCCCCCTCCCCCCTCTTTTTACCACCCATTACCACCATTTTTTTTTACTGTGTCCTGCAGCGGTCTCCAGCTCCGGTCCCGGTCTCCAGGTCCGGTCCGAGTCTCCAGCTCCGCTCCCGGTCACCAGCGCGGGCTCCTGCTCCGAGCTCCCGGTCACCAGCGCCGGGCTCTCGCTCCGGGCTCCCAGTCACCAGCGCCGGGCTCTCGCTCCGGGCTCCCGGTCAACAGCGCCGGGCTCTCGCTCCGGGCTCCCGGTCACCAGCTCCGCGCTCCCAGTCTCCTGCTCCGGGCTCCCGGTCACCAGCGCCGGTCTCCTGCTCCGGGCTCGGCTCCTGTTCCGGTCCTGCTGCTGATCCTGCTGACCCCTTGGTAAGTCCATCTCTGATCTCCCCCCTTCCCACCCCAATCCTCCTCACTTCAGTGTCCCTGTTAATTCTCTCGGTTCTGGTCTCCAGCTCCAGTACCGGTCTCCTGCTCTGGGCTCCCGGTCTCCAACGCCGCTCCTGGTCTCCAGCTCCGGGCTCCCGGTCTCCTGCTCTGGGTCTTCTGTTCCAGTCCTGCTGACCCTTTGGTAAGTCCATCTCTGATCTCCCCTCATCTATCCCAATCCCCCTCTCTCCACTCCCCTGTCTTTTTACCCCCCTTCCCACCTCAATCCGCCTCACCCCAGTGTCCCTGTTAATTCTCTTGGTTCTGATCTCCAGCTCCAGTACCGGTCTCCTGTTCCGGATTCCCGGTCTCCTGTTCCGGACTCCCGGTCTCCTGCTCCGGGCTCCCGGTCTCCTGCTCCGGGCTCCCGGTCTCCTGCTCCAGGCTCCCGGTCACCAGCACCGGGCTCCTGCTTCAGGCTCCCGGTCACCAGTGCCGGGCTCCTGCTCCGGGCTCCCGGTCACCAGTGCCGGGCTCCTGCTCCGGGCTCCCGGTCACCAGCGCCGGGCTCCTGCTCCGGGCTCCCGGTCACCAGCGCCGGTCTCCTGCTCCGGGCTCCCGGTCTCCTGCTCCGGGCTCCCGGTCACCGGCTCCCAGTCTCCGGCTCCCGGTCACCAGCGCCAGGCTCCTGCTCCTGGCTCCCGGTTACCAGCGCCGGGCTCCTGCTCCGGGCTCCCGGTCCTGAAAAAAGAACAGAGAGGACTTTTCTAAGTCATCTCTGATCTCCCCTCATCCACCCCAATTCCCCTCTTCCCACTCCCCACACATCCGTGCGCACATCCAGTAGCCGCCGAGTATTGATCGGTGACATAGTTCACCAATCCACACTCGTGCTCGCTGTTTGCACCACATACAGTATTTCCTTTTTCCATACACTCTAAATGAAGTACTGACACACACACGCTCTAAATAAAGTATTGACACACACGCACCACATACATAACAAACAATGTCCCGCTCATCCCAAACTCGCTATTCAGCGGAGGAGGCATACGCTATTCTTGCCTCCGACACTGACAGCGAGGGCGAGGATCCCACATTTCTTTGTTTTTCCGATTCCTCATCATCTTCCTCCTCCTCTTCTTCCTCCTCTTCCTCCTCAGGTGCTGCTGGACCGCCCCGCCATCGTCGCAGGAGAGACGATGATCCAGCGCTCCCCACTACTGATCCCATATGGACCTCGCCCCCCCCCGAAAATTATGAGCCACTGATTCCTGATTTCGTGGCGGAATCAGGAATCTAGTTTGACACCACCGGCCACACAGAAATAGACTTTTTCAAAGTCTTTTTCTCTGAGGATTTTGTAAACCTCATGGTGGGCCAAACTAATTTATACGCTCATCAGTTTTTGGAACAAAACCCCTCTTCATCATTTTCTAACTGGTCTCCTGTAGACGCAGTAGAAATGATGAAGTTTTGGGGCCTGGTCCTTCTTATTGGGATCCTGAAGAAGCCTGAGCTTCGGCAATACTGGAGTGTTGACGTTTTGTATAACACTCCAGTGTTCCGAATGGTCATGATCTGGAGACGCTTTCAGGCCATCCACAAGTTCTTGCATTACCAAGATAATGCAAGGTGTCCTGCACGCGATGACCCGAACTTTGATCGTCTTTTCAAAGTTCGGCCGGTCATCGAACACTTCAACAACAAATTTGCTGAAGTGTACGTGCCCCAAAGGGACATCTGCATGGATGAGTCCTTAATCGCTTTTAAGGGGCGGCTTGGATTCTGGCAGTACCTGCCCAGTAAGAGGGCAAGGTACAAGATCAAGCTGTATAAACTTTGTGAGAGTACCTCAGGGTACACTCACAAGTTTAGAGTTTATGAAGGAAAGGACTCCCGGATTGAACCCTCCGAATGCCCCCCTTTTCTGGGAGTGAGTGGGAAAATTGTGTGGGACTTGGTGCACCCACTGCTGGATAAAGGTTATCACCTCTACGTGGATAACTTTTATATAAGTATCCCGCTCTTCAAGTCTCTCTCTGCGCGACGTACCGCAACCTGCGGTACTGTCCGCAAAAATCAGAAAGACCTCCCAAAGACGCTAATTGGGCAGCTGCTCAGAAGGGGTGAGAGCAGAGCCCAATGTAGCGACCACCTGCTGATGATCAAGTACAAGGACAAAAGGGATGTCCTTTTCTTGACCACCATACATGGTGATGGCAGCACCCTCAGCACTGTACGAGGTTCCACTACACAGGTCGCTAAACCAGACTGTGTAGTGGGGTACAACAAGTACATGGGGGGAGTTGATCTCTCTGATCAAGTCCTCCAGCCGTACTGTGTTTTGAGAAAGGCCAAGGTATGGTATAAGAAGCTGGCCGTGCACATTGTACAGATGGCAATGCACAACGCTTTCCTTCTGTCACAATGTGCAGGCCAGACTTCTACGTCTTATCTTTACTTCCAGGAGACAGTTACCAAGGCCCTGATATTTGGCAGCAGTGACGGAGCAGGCCCCAGTACTTCCGGAACTGAAGGACTGAGAATTGTACCAGGCCAGCATTTCCCAGGGCAGATCCCTCACAGCGGAAAAAAGGGAAGTCACAAAAGAGGTGCCGAGTGTGTTATAAAAGTGGAATACGCAAGGACACCATTTATCCATATGACACCTGCCCTGACAAACCTGGCCTGTGTATGAAAGACTGCTTCAAAAGGTACCCTACTTCGATGGACTATTAAATTAATTTCTGACGTATGACAACCTGACGAACACTACACAACTGACGTAGTGTTCGTCAGGTTGTCATACATCAGTTGTGTAGTGTTCGTCAGGTTGTCCTACGCAACTGACGTATAACACTGTTAAGGGAGGGCAATAACCCTTTGTAAAGGACATATTAATATTCATGCTATCCAAGTGTAAAGGACATATTGGTTCTCATGCTAGAGCAACTCCATTTTGTCTGCTTGTTTCAAAATCATGTTATTATCACTCCTTGCATAACATACATTCTTTCTTTCTCTTCCCATGCAACTTTCTCACACTAATTTTTTCTCAAGAGAACATTTAGGGAGGGCATAGAAGGTTGCAATAACAGGAAACTTTGGGAGAAGAAAATTAAATTCACCTGATGAAATCAACCCGTTCATTCTTGCTTGTTGTAGAATGTCAGATAAAATCCTCGTATAGATAGGTGTGGGATCCATATGTACTACCTGATAAGTCAAAGTGTCCGAGAGGATATCCATACACATCGATATATATTGGTCACAGTCTAAGAGTACTATATTCCCTCCCTTGTCTGATGGTTTAATGACAAGGGAGGTATCATTACTCAAATCCTGTAGTGCTCTCCGTTCTTTAAACGTAAGATTCGGGTGCACCATATGTATCCTAGGGTCTATTCTCCTAATTTCCTCCGTGACCAACAATGAAAATATATCGATGCTACTAATCTGTCCTATGGGTGGCATTTTGACACTCTTAGGTCTCATATCCGAAAAAGGACCCTCCCCCAGTTCACGGGTACCTTCATCTGCCAGTTCAGATTAAATCTAAACGTCCTGAAGATCCTCCATAGAGATGCCCAATTGTTGGCATTTCTTTTTATCATAAAGGGCAAAAAAAAAAATTTCCATCTCAATTTCCTCAGGAATAGGTTAATATCTTTAACCCACAGAAAGGGATCAAAATGGGTCGTGGGTACAAAAGACAGCCCCGTCCCTAAAACCCTCCTTTCAGTCACTGTAAGAGTATGTGAGGACAGATTAATAACACTACTATCATAACCAACATCAGGCACAAATGATATTCTCTCTTTCACTAGCGGTTGTAGTTCACTGTTCTCTCTCGCAAATGGTAGCGAGCGTCCCTGTTCTCTAAAAAAGAGGGAGTTGATATAGAAGATAAGCCTGTAGAAGGAGATGAGAAGAAAGATGGTCCCTGACCCACAAAGCCTCTGTTTTTCCATCTTCTATTAGTGCCTCTCCTTCCTTGTCCCCTTGATTTATTCAATAGTCTAGAGGTTTCTTTTGAAGTACGTTCAGTGTCTGAAGATTCTAGATCTGACGAGGAAATATCCGTCGTCGTACCAGGTCTATTATTCAGTGCAGGATATGCTCGCTTCTCCCTAAAGTCTGTTAGATCCCTAGTAAAGCGTTTATGTTTTCTATCCTTCAAAACCAGTTGACATTTCTCTATCGCTACTTTCAATGCTTCTTCTCTTGTGGAGAAGTCCGGTGCGGACTTAAAACTAAGAGCTTTATCTATCTGTTCTTTCAAAGTCACTGCAGATTTCTCAAAGGTAACCCTTTCTTCCTCTAATAGAATTTGCATAAACCTGAGGGATGAAGCTGTCGATTCATTCTCCCACTTGGACAGGAGTGAGACTGATCTACTCCTAGGTGCTGGTAATAAATTAATCCTTAAGCCACGTGGTACTATCCCTTGTTTTATATAGTTGTCTAGTGATTGAACCTCCCACCACGATTTAATATTCTCTTTGTAAATTTCTAATAGATCCGAAAAAGTATTTTTAATACTAGGTTCTGTTGAGATATTAACACCACACTCAGTCCCTGAAAAAACTTCCTTAGCCTCATCTAGCCATCTATTCATGTTTAAAGGCCCCGACAAAAATCCAGCCATAATAATTCGTAGAGAAACCGGAAAAAATACACCAAACAAATTGGCAACAGGGGTATACAATATTTAATAAACCTAACACAGAAGAACATATACCCAATAAAAGTTAACTTTTAATGATTACCCTTAAAAGTGTACTCAATAGTACAAATAGGACAAAACATAACTACACATATCAATAAAAGCACCAAATGAGGGAGGGATAATAAGGGTGGTAGGTAGTACAAACAGACTTACCCTAAGCAGCCCTAATGGAGTAACTCTCCCTACCTAACAGCGGAGTGTTTTCACCCTAATAGTGCAGATTGGTGTCCCCGCTCCTCGGAGGCTGTCCCTTACTTATCCCTAGGTATCCCTAAACACACACACAAACAATAAACATATTGACCAGCTGCATCAGCAGCATATACTAGTCATGCCATAATTGACATGCTAGACATCAAAAAATCACACAACATTTATGTCAGTGGGGAAAATAATAAATACACCGAGGAATGGATCTCATAAATAAATTGTCAGCAGATTAGGACCACCCCCCCCCCCCTAATTTTTTGCTCATATAAGTAGATAAATAAGAGCAACAATCACCCACTTGCAAAAATAAGTACCATTAAATGAAAAAAATACTGGTCAAAACACCAAAAAGGAGAAATGGACTTATCTGATCTCTAGTCCATCTGAGGTCCCGGTAAATGCCTTGAACGATGTTTCTTTTAGACCCCTCAATAGGTAACTGTCCAGTCCCAATCCACAAAGGTTCCACAATACTTCAAAGTATGTTTCCAAACACACCAGGCATCTGCTTTTTCAATCCCTCAAGGTGGTATATAGCCATCAGCAAAGAACAAAAGTCTCTTCAAAACTGGTCCCAACGAGTTTCACCCCCTCCTCGATACGGGGCTCATCAGGGGACAGGAAAGTGTTAGAGGAGAGAGGCCATAATAGGTGCACCAAAGATAAGTGCTTCCATACCGGAGTCTAGCCGTTTATGGAATAACAGACAACATTTATTTATACCCCCCTCCAGATAATGTGCGCCACGATATTCAAGCACACCCCGGAAGGAGTTCACCTATAACAATTTCCGGAGTTAGCTAAAGTGTGGAGCGCAAGCCGCGTTCCAAGAGCAAAGTACTCCCCCATCGTCGCGTCGTGCATATCACTTCCAGTTATGTAACCGCCGGTATTTACTGGGAGGTGGAGCGCAGGCTGCCTTCCAAGGTACACGACTTCCCCCATTGTGTATTTTCATATATTACATCACTTCCGGTTGCGCAACTACCGGTATTACACGGGATGTGGAACGCAAGCTGCGTGCCAAATTTTATACCAAGACACACACAAAGGAAGTGAGGATGCGGAAAGGGTTAGTAATAGCATCAAATAGCGCACGCTGTAATATTTATCACATAAGCTCATGGAGCAATGAAAGTCAATCAAAACCTAATCATACATATTCTGGTGACCACATTCATGCCACCAGGATATGATAGAAAATGCCCTCTATATTTATTTTCTTTTTCAACTAAAATCATCCTCATAGAATTCAAAATAAATCATAGCAAATCCATCTAGTTGAGCCTTTCAAGTGGTGAAGAAATAGCCAACAAGATGACTCAAAAAACACTAAGCTCAATTGAAGTGGTCAGTCCCGCAGTTCGTCAGGGGGACTGGGACAGGAGAATTTTACAGCGGGAGTCCAGATGGATCTTCTGGCTCGAATCTCTGAACCCTGGAGGAATCAATGAACAAATAAACTTCTCTAGCTTTGTGTAGCCCTTCTTCTCTATTAGCCTCTACGGACAAAATCATGATTGGCCCCTTTAATTACATGTAACATATTTATAGCTGATTTCCAGTGTGCAGTATCTGTACACTGGTTACTTGGGACACTTTTTGTCTATCTGGTCGACAATTAGAATTTTAAATATAATATGATACCTATCAATATTTTATGGGTTTATACACACTTTTTTTTCTTGATTATGGTGGAGTATTCAATGTTCAGCATATTTAATATTATCATCTTGTTATCCCCCCCCTCCCCCCTTCCTCTTCCCCTTCCATTTAACGATGTAGTGTTTTTTGAGTCATCTTGTTGGCTATTTCTTCACCACTTTAAAGGCTCAACTAGATGGATTTGCTATGATTTATTTTGAATTCTATGAGGATGATTTTAGGTGAAACAGAAAATAAATATAGAGGGCATTTTCTATCATATCCTGATGGCATGAATGTGGTCACCAGAATATGTATGATTAGGTTTTGATTGACTTTCATTGCTCCATGAGCTTATGTGATATATATTACAGTGTGTGCTATTTGATGCTATTACTAACCCTTTCCGCATCCTCACTTCCTTTGTGTGTGTCTTGGTATAAAATTTGGCACGCAGCTTGCGTTCAACATCCCGTGTAATACCGGTAGTTGCGCAACCGGAAGTGATGTAATATATGAAAATACGCAATGGGGGAAGTCGTGTACCTTGGAAGGCAGCCTGCGCTCCACCTCCCAGTAAATACCGGCGGTTACATAACCGGAAGTGATATGCACGACGCGACGATGGGGGAGTACTTTGCTCTTGGAACGCGGCTTGCGCTCCACACTTTAGCTAACTCCGGAAATTGTTATAGGTGAACTCCTTCTGGGGTGTGCTTGAATATCGTGGCGCACATCCGGAGGTTGATATAAATAGATATTGTCTGTTATTCCATACACGGCTAGACTCCGGTATGGAAGCACTTATCTTTGGTGCACATATTATGGTCTCTCTCCTCTAACACTTTCCTATCCCCTGATGAGCCCCATATCGAGGAGGGGGTGAAACGCATTGGGACCAGTTTTGAAGGGACTTTTGTTCTTTGCTGATGGCTATATACCACTTTGAGGGATTGAAAAAGCGGATGCCTGGTGTGTTTGGAACCATACTTTGAAGTATTGTGGAACCTTTGTGGATTGGGACTGGATAGTTACCTATTGAGGGGTCTAAAAGAAACATCGTTCAAGGCATTTACCGGGACCTCAGATGGACTAGAGATCAGATAAGTCCATTTCTCCTTTTTGGTGTTTTTACCAGTATTTTTTTCATTTAATGGTACTTATTTGTGCAAGTGGGTGATTGTTGCTCTTATTTATCTACTTATATGAGCATCAAATTAGGGGGGGTGTGGTCCTAATCTGCTGACAATTTATTTATGGGATCCATTCCTCGGTGTATTTATTATTTTCCCCACTGACATAAATGTTGTGTGATTTTTTGATGTCTAGCATGTCAATTATGGCATGACTATCATATGCTGCAGGTCAATATGTTTATTGTTTGTGTGTGTGTTTAGGAATACCTAGGGATAAGTAAGCCTCCGAGGAGCAGGGACACCAATCTGCACTATTAGGGTGAAAACACTCCGCTGTTAGGTAGGGAGAGTTACTCCATTAGGGCTGCTTAGGGCAAGTCTGTTTGTACTACCTACCACCCTTATTATCCCTCCCTCATATGGTGCTTTTATTGATATGTGTAGTTATGTTTTGTCCTATTTGTACTATTGAGTACACTTTTAAGGGTAATCATTAAAAGTTAACTTTTATTGGGTATATGTTCTTCTGTGTTAGGTTTATTAAATATTGTATACCCCTGTTGCCAATTTGTTTGGTGTATTTTTTCCGGTTTCTCTACGAATTATTATGGCTGGATTTTTGTCGGGGCCTTTAAACATGAATAGATGGCTAGATGAGGCTAAGGAAGTTTTTTCAGGGACTGAGTGTGGTGTTAATATCTCAACAGAACCTAGTATTAAAGTTAACTTTTATTGGGTATATGTTCTTCTGTGTTAGGTTTATTCGTGATTGTGGAGGGGGGAATTTGGGGAGATGTGTAATAGGAGTGATTGTGGAGGGGGGATTTGGGGAGATGTATAATAGGGATGATTGTGGAGGGGGGATTTGGGGAGATGTATAATAGGGGTGATTGTGGAAGGGGGATTTGGGGAGATCAATTAATATGAGCCTGCTTATGGCAGTAATTGAAGCAAATATGTTTGGTAGTTTTCCTCCCTTGATTGGATATTTGGTAATGAATTAAACTATATATTTCTCTGTATATATTTATTGCACAAGCACTTTATGTTTAATGATATATGTATTGGATATATTATTGTCATCACATTGCCATTTTTTGGTGACTACTAGTGTTGAGCGAACATGCTCGACACTGCTCGGTACTCGCCCGAGCATCACGCTACTCGGGATGTTCGGCGAGCACCGAGCATTTGCGGGTTACTCGGGCGGGAGCTCGGGTCTCCGCCCTGCATGTTTGGCGCTCTTTACAGAGCCAATGAACATGCAGGGATTGCCAGCCAGTCACTGTAATGCTGCAGCCATGTTGGTTGTAGGCATTACAGTGATTGGCTGGCCGCACAGCGTCACCTCGAGTATTTAAAACCGGGCGCCGCCATCTTGGACACAGTCGCTCCGGATTAGACAGTGTAGGGACAGCGCTGCTGATTTAGGGAAAGATATAAACTGCGAAATAGTTAGTGTAGGGTCTGTAAAGGCTGCCAGAACAAACAAACAGTCCTTTTCAGGACTAATATCCATCCCAGATACCAGGCAGGCAGGCTGTATAGGAGACAAAGTGGTTATACCAGCAAACACTGCATTACAGTCCTGTGTGCTCCTGATGCTCAAATTGCTGGACTTAGCACCAGGTATCGGGGGCCAGGAAAAATCCTTTTTTTTCCATCTAAATCCTCCTTTTTTTTCCTCCTTCACACTGTACAAATACCCGTCTTATTAACCTTTTGGTGTGTCCCCCCTCCCCCCCCCAAAAAAAAGCGTGTCTCTGATTTTTCAGACACAAATATAACTGTTGAAAATAGTCTGGTGTAGGCTAGAGAAGCAGAAGTGTTGTTTTGCACATCCACGGTTCAAACCTCTGTATTATCCATTTTGGGCAATTTGTATCTAAGAAGAAAAACAGTTTGAGTGTGTCGCTCACTGTACAGGCGCAAATATCTCTATTTAAAAAAGTGTGGTATACCCCAGTAAACAATAACTGTGGTTTTGCCATCCCACGGTAAAAAATCTCTATTATTCAGGTTTTGGTAGTTTTTTCCGTAAAGAAAAACAGTAGTGTCTCCTGACTGTTGTGACACAAAAGTATATCTGTTGAAAATAGTCTTGTGTAGGCCCGACATCCCAGTGTGGTTTCGCAGTTCCACGGGTCAAATCGCTGTACTATCCAGTTTTGGGCCTTTGGTATCTAAAAAAAAAAGCAGTTTGAGTGTGTCGCTCACTGTTCAGCCGCAAATATCTCTATTTAAAAAAGTGTGGTATACCCCAGTAAACAATAACTGTGGTTTTGCCATCCCACGGTAAAAAATCTCTATTATTCAGGTTTTGGTAGTTTTTTCCGTAAAGAAAAACAGTAGTGTCTCCTGACTGTTGTGACACAAAAGTATATCTGTTGAAAATAGTCTTGTGTAGGCCCGACATCCCAGTGTGGTTTCGCAGTTCCACGGGTCAAATCGCTGTACTATCCAGTTTTGGGCCTTTGGTATCTAAAAAAAAAAGCAGTTTGAGTGTGTCGCTCACTGTTCAGCCGCAAATATCTCTATTTAAAAAAGTGTGGTATACCCCAGTAAACAATAACTGTGGTTTTGCCATCCCACGGTAAAAAATCTCTATTATTCAGGTTTTGGTAGTTTTTTCCGTAAAGAAAAACAGTAGTGTCTCCTGACTGTTGTGACACAAAAGTATATCTGTTGAAAATAGTCTTGTGTAGGCCCGACATCCCAGTGTGGTTTCGCAGTTCCACGGGTCAAATCGCTGTACTATCCAGTTTTGGGCCTTTGGTATCTAAAAAAAAAAGCAGTTTGAGTGTGTCGCTCACTGTTCAGCTGCAAATATCTCTATTTAAAAAAGTGTGGTATACCCCAGTAAACAATGACTGCGGTTTTCCTCTTCCACGGTTCTAATCTACTCTTTATTACCCTTTTTCCATTGATAGTGCAAGTGTAAGCTATTTTACTTCATTTACAATGGGCAAGGCGCGTGGCAAGGGACGTGGAAGTGGACGTTCTGGTGATGGTTCGTGCAGAGAACGGGGCCGTGGCCAAGGTGAAAATGTGCCACAACCAACAGCCACATCTTCTCGCTCCCACTTCTTGACCGAATTACTAGGGAAGCACAGAACAACACCAGTAGTGAGAACTGAACAGTGTGAACAGGTTATTAATTGGATAGCAGACAATACTTCCAGTTACCTGGGCACCACCACCTCCAGTCTGTCTTCCACACGGTCAACTCTTAGTAGCCGTGAGTCTCGACCGCATACTCCTCCTCACCCTGATGCTTCTTCCTCCCACCATGCCGAGTGTCGTCAGACAGCAAGTGATCCCACACTTGGACACTCTGAAGAGCTGTTCACTGGTCCATTTCCATATTTGGGCCCCTCGCCTGATATGCTTGAAGTGGTGGAAGAGGAGATCCCATGTTGCGATGCCCAAATATTTGAACAGCCACGGCCACAGGAAGTCGACGTTGGCAATCTGTCACAAGAGGTGGACGATGACGAGACACAATTGCCAGGAAGTGAGGAGGAGGATCGTGGTGCGCAAGTGGAAGAGGAGGAGGTGGTGGATGATCTAGTAACTGACCCAACGTGGAAGGAGGACATGCAGAGTGAGGCCAGCAGCACACAGGGGGAGGGAGGCAGAGTACCCCAACAGGCAGGAAGAAGCAGTGTGGTGGCCGCAGGCAGAAGGCAGGCAACCATTCCCCGTAACACCAACACGAGGGACGTTGCCAGTACAAGCGGTAGGTCTTCCAGAGTCTGGAATTTTTTTAAAGACTCTGCTGATAACCCCAAAAAGGTCATATGTTCCACCTGCCATGCCAGCATCAGCAGGGGTGACAAAACTACCAGCCTGACCACCACCAGCATGATCAGGCACATGGCAGCAAAGCACCCGACTTTGTGGGGCGAAACCCAGGGTCCACGACCAGTGTCAGCGGGTGTCACCACTGCTTCTTCCACTGTTGTGCATGCAATAGAACCCCCTGTTGTGTGTGCAAGGCAATCCCCTGTCCATACTGCATGTAAAGATGCCCCCTCCTCTCAGTCTTCACTTGTTATGGCAGTTTCTCAAGAAACAGCATCAACGTCCACGTCCCACCGCACCGTTCAATTGTCCATATCCCAGACCTTTAAACGAAAGCGGAAATTCGCAGCTAACGCCCCACAGGCCACAGTCCTAAATTCGCACATTTCACGACTGCTTGCATTGGAAATGCTGCCTTTTAGGCTGGTGGAGATGGAATCCTTCCGCAATTTTATGGCGGTGGCCGTCCCTCGGTACTCGGTCCCCAGCCGACACTATTTTGCCCGGTGTGCCATCCCTGCACTACACAAGCACGTGTCCCAAAGCATCTGCCGTGCCCTCAACAACGCAGTTACTGGGAGAGTCCACCTGACAACGGACACGTGGACAAGTGCTTGTGGCCAGGGACGGTACATCTCTCTGACGGCACACTGGGTAAACATAGTGGAAGCCGGGACCCAGTCGGACCTTGGGACGGAACACATCCTCCCCACACCGAGGATTGCGGACCCTATGTCAGTCAGAGTTGCCCCCACAGTGTACAGCTCCTGCGCATCCTCCTCCTCCTCATGTTCAGCGTCCATCTCAGATATCACCACATCAGTTACAAGCTGGAAGCATTGCAGTACTGCCTCCGCCAAGCGGCAACAGGCTGTGCTGAAACTCATAAGCTTAGGTGATAAACCTCACACTGCTTGTGAGTTGTGGACAGCTGTGAAAGAGCAGGCAGATCTGTGGCTGAGACCGCTGAACCTACATCCCGGCATGGTCGTGTGTGACAATGGCCGTAACCTGGTGACGGCTCTGAGGCAAGGTGAGATCACACACGTACCATGCCTGGCTCATGTGCTTAACCTCGTGGTTCAGCGGTTTCTTAAATCGTACCCCGAGTTGCCACATCTGCTCGTGAAAGTACGCCACCTGTCAGCTCATTTTCGCAAGTCGGCTACAGCTTCCGCCGCCCTTGCTGTGTTGCAGCAGCGTTTGCAGCTTCCGGCACACCGACTGGTGTGTGATGTCCCCACACGTTGGAACTCTACCCTCCACATGTTGCAAAGGATTTGTGAGCAGAAGAGAGCAGTTGTGGAGTACCAGCTGCAACAAGGCCGTCGATATTCAGGTCAGACTCCACACATAAGACCTCAGGAGTGGACCTGGATGTCTGACATATGTACCATCCTGACAAACTTTGAGGAGGCCACCAAGATGGTGAGTGGCGATGACGCCATCATTAGTGTCAGCATCCCACTTGTCTGTCTTTTGCAACCCTCTCTGCAGACAATTAAAGAGGAGGCATTGCAGCCAGAGTATGATGAGATGGATCAAGAAGCCGTAGCGGGCGATTACACACAGCCCAGCCTCATCTCATCCCAACGTGCATTGGGGGACAATGAGGGAGAGGAGGAGGAAGAACAGGAGCTGCTATCATGCGTTGTAGACGGTAGTACCTGTACAAGTGTCATACCGTCGGTTCAGCGTGGGTGGCCTGAGGACAGGGGGGAGGAGGAAGAGGAGGAGGAGAGCATGGTCAGTCGTCATCTTGGTGAGTACACGGAAATCTTGCCCGTTACCAGTCTGGCACGCATGGCTGACTTTATGTTACGCTGCCTTAACCGTGACCCTCGCGTTGTCAGAATGTTGGGTGACAGTCATTACTGGTTGGTGACACTTGTAGACCCCCGCTACAAGGAGAACTTTCACTCTCTTATTCCTGAGGTGGAGAGGTCTACAAAAATGGGGCAATACCAGAAGGCCCTTGCTGCAGAACTCTTAAAAAAATTCCCATCTGAACACGCTAGCGGCAGAGGTCACAGTTCGTTGCCCAACCAAGGCGTACAGGCGAGAGAGATGCAACTCCAATTCAGCAGATGCAGGGGAACACTGTCAACGTTCTGGGACAGTTTTCTGACACCCGCCCAGCTTACAGGCCCTGAGGCGCGGGGTACTCTCACAAGGAGTGGAAAGTTTCAAAAGATGGTGAGGGAGTACCTTGCCGATCGTACCAGCGTCCTCCATGATTCCTCTGTGCCTTTTAATTATTGGGTATCCAAGCTGGACACTTGGAATGAACTCGCTCTGTACGCCTTGGAGGTCCTGGCCTGCCCTGCCGCTAGCGTGTTATCGGAGCGTGTTTTTAGTGCCGCTGGGGGAATTATAACTGATAAGCGCACTCGCCTGTCAACTGACAATGCTGACAAGCTGACCCTTATCAAAATGAACAAGGGCTGGATTGGGCCAGACTTCTCATCACCACCAAATGACAGCAGAGTAACATAAAGTCAAATCCAGTGTTATTTCGGGAGGTGTATTCACATGCACCGCTTCACACCCACATATGGGTATACGCTTCCTCGTTTCGGCTGTTTAATCTTCTTCTCCTTATCCTCAGCCTCCACCACCACTATACCACCAGGGTGCCAGCATTGCAAGTTCCTCTGTCCTTATTTTTGGCAGCTTTTGCTTGCAAGGCATAAGCAAATACTATGGGACAGCCACTCCCCAATAATGGGACTTATGTTTGTAATATGCTGTACTGCATGGCTCTTGTAAGGGGCATTGCAAGTTGCTCCGTCCTAATTTTTGGCAGCTTTTGCTTGCAAGGCATAAGCAAATACTATGGGACACCCACTCCCCAATAATGGGACTTATGTTTGTAATATGCTGTATTGCATGTGACGCGCCCCCTGGGCTGTGTGTACACGTGTGTGGGATACCCGGTGCCGGGTCTCTGGGGTCTGTAGTCTCCGTGGTGGTGACCCGGTCCCGTGGCTCAGGCTGGTCAAACCAGTGGCAGTCTTTCTTAGGTTTTGAGGTTAATTGTCCGACTGCGCCACCCGTGGATTGCGGTCAGGGAGTACCACCGCTGCGAGGCAGACCGCTGAGGCTGGTGTTGTGTGCGCAGCATAGAATGGGATAACTCCCCTCGGGAGGAGTATAGCCTCAGTGCAGTGAGTGTGGATGATGGGGGTGATGGTGCACGAGCGCAGCAGGAACGACTCAGAGTCTTTGCAGTGCAGTTCAGGGTCTTTACTGATGATTATAAGGTAGACCCTCCCGGGAGTACTGGCTAGCATAAGAGGCCTGGTCAGTCTGTGAGCAAGCAGGAGTTCCCCTGGCCAGGTGGAGTTGTAGGCCTCCCCGTCTGTCTGCACTCTTCCTGGCTACCTTGCTGTAAGCGGGTAGAAGTAGCCCACGTCCCTGAGTGTACCGTGTAGTGCTCACCCGTATGGCTGGTGACTTAGGGCCTTCTGTTAGTCTCCGCTCCACGACGGCGGTGCTGGTCCCTTGCTTGTGACTGAGCCTCCGGGCTTCTATGGCCAGAGGACCTGAAATCTCCTGCCGGCTGGTTTCTGCTGCTGGATATATAAGTCCTCACAGCTTCGGACTCCTGTGTCCGGTTCCTATTGTCTTCTGCCAGGGCGAGCTCTGCTCAGCTTCCAGCCCCTGGTCTTTAGCTCCTAGCTCCTACAGAGCTCCTTGCTGTTACTTTCCCTTGCTCTCACTCTGACTCTGACTGTTCTCTGACTCACTCAACCCCGCCCCAGATCCAGTTTATAAGGGCAGAATTCTCCCCTCCCAGGACTGGGACAGGAGGATGTTGCATGTTTAAGGGATCCTGACCAGGAAACCTCCCCCTTGCTCTCCGACGTAATATCTCTATTACTGTGGTGACCAGACCCCTGGGGTGCCACACATGGCTCTTGTAAGGGGCATTGCAGTTCCTCATAATTTTTGGAAAGCCTTCCATTCACTGCTTAGGCCAACATTGCACGGGAGACCCAGTTGCTATAAATCGAAAAAAAGGTTTAGTTAACGCCCTCTGACCTCCATGTCATTTCCAAGGGGCATTGGAGTGGCTCGAAATTTTTGGTAGGCATTGCACTCACTGTATGCCCTATAACTGTGTAGCCGAACCACTCCTTTTGTTACAGAAACATATCCTACAAGACATATCTGGTTGACTGGCCTGATATTGATGTGAATGGTCCCTGTTCCTCCTGCTCTTTCTCCTTTGCCACCACCTCATCCATCATTTATCACCTGAAGCTTTGTTTTAACGGGAGTCATAGAACTGGGATAGTAGCAGGAAAACATCCAGCAATCCTCGGAGGAGGTAGGATATGCGCCAAAACGCGGACCACCTCAGGCCTAGCCGCTACTACATACATGCGCTTGCATTCCAAGAAAACAAAGCAGATGCTAACTTCTATCATCATCATCATGCTCCTCACCTAGGCACTCTCAACTCCCCTGATGGAGAAGCCAGGGACCACCGGAGGAGTCTGGTTCTCTGGTGGGCTCGTCCAATGCTGCCCTAAAGCAGGCCAGGCTAAGAAAAGTGTGGGGGAAGGTGACAGGAGAAATCAGGGCGGCTGGGGACCGAGTATGGACACCTGGCCGCCACCTGGCGGCTGGGGACCGAGCGTGGACACCCGGCCGCCGGGCGGCTGGGGACTGAGTATGGATACCTCTCTGCCTAAGCGGCCATGAGGTAGTGGCCAGCTTCGGCCTCCTCCAAACTAAAAGGCCCCATTTCAAGTGAAAGCTAGCAGTATGGTATTGCAGCCTGAGGGTGGGTGGGTGGTTGGCTGCATATTTTCGCTTGCATTGCAAGGAATGGGGGAGGTACAATTGAACACTGCCCTGGGACAAGGACTTGCACGGGGATAGTTGTAAGTCTGCATCTTCTGATGCGGCAAGGATCACTTCTGATGGGCACACTTTTAGACAGTGACCTGGGGGTCACAGATGCTTCCAGGGGTCTTCCCCATGCTGATCCCTTGTCTTTTCAGCACTGTATTCATGTGTCACACAGCACATGGCCAGATAAGGTTGTAAAATGTTAAAATGACATTTCCCGGTGAACGCATTTGTCATGGTTGAAAGCAATACAAAAGTGCAAAAACGCATGAAAAATGCTACTTGTGAACATAGCCCAAGGTGTGGTGGAGTATTTTTGTTTTTGGTTATTTATTTTACCTTATACACAAGTTTTTACCCTGGAAAGGAAATTCCTTAACATATTTCACAGGAAAACCGTTTCAGTTTAGTTTTTGAACGTTTTATTGTGAGCCCACAAAAGTGGCTTAATACCTCTGACCACGTTGGTGACCTGGGGGTCAGAAATGCTTCCAGGGGCAATCCCCATGCTGCGCCCATGTCTTTTGAGCACTGTCACTATCGTTTTGGGCACTTTTTAGGCTTTCTACAGACTGCCGGGGGTGCTGCTGCAAAAATGCTCGGGTCTCTCATAGACTAACATTGGGCTCGTTGCTCGGGTCGAGCAACCGAGTATCACGGTAAGCTCGGCCCGAGCTTCGAGCACCCGAGCATTTTAGTGATCGCTCAACACCATCAGTCGTCATCTTGGTGAGGACACGGAAGTCTTGCCCGTTACCAGTCTGGCACCCATGGCTGACTTTATGTTACGCTGCCTTAACCGTGACCCTCGCATTGTCAAAATGTTGGGTGACAGTCATTACTGGTTGATGACACTTTTAGACCCCCTCTACAAGGAGAACTTTCACTCTCTTATTCCTGAGTTGGAGAGGTCTACAAAAATGGGGCAGTACCAGAAGGCCCTTGCTGCAGAACTATTAAAAAAATTCCCATCTGAACACGGTAGCGGCAGAGGTCACAGTTCGCTGCCCAACTAAGGCATACAGGCGAGAGAGACGCAACTCCAATCCAGCAGAGGCAGGGGAACACTGTCAATGTTCTAGGACAGTTTTCTGAGACCTGCCCAGCTTACAGGCCCTGAGGCGCAGGGTACTCTCACAAGGAGTGGAAAGTTTCAAAAGATGGTGAGGGAGTACCAGCGTCCTCCATGATTCCTCTGTGCCTTTTAATTATTGGGTATCCAAGCTGGACACTTGGAATGAACTCACTCTGTATGCCTTGGAGGTTCTGGCCTGCCCTGCCGCTAGCGTGTTATCGGAGCGTGTTTTTAGTGCCGCTGGGGGAATTATAACTGATAAGCGCACTCGCCTGTCAACTGACAATGCTGACAAGCTGACCCTTATCAAAATGAACAAGGGCTGGATTGGGCCAGACTTCTCATCACCACCAAGTGACAGCAGAGTAACATAAAGTCAAATCCACTGTGTTATTTCGGGAGGTATATTCCCATGCATCCCTTCACACCCACACATGGGTATACGCTTCCTCATTTCGGCTGTTTTTTTGCTCTTCTCCTTATCCTCAGCCTCCACGACCACTATACCACCAGGGTGACCGTGGTCCATGTTGCCAGCATTGCAAGTTCCTCTGTCCTAATTTTTGGCAGCTTTTGCTTGGAAGGCATATGCAAAGACTATGGGAGACCCACTCCCCAATAATGGGAATAATGTTTTTAATATGCTGTACTGCATGGCTCTTGTAAGGGGCATTAAAATCATCTTGTTAAGCTACTGTGACCTCCACGTCTCTTCCAAGGGTCGTTAATATTGTCTTTTTATTCCACTGTAACCTCCACCACACTTCCAAGGGGCATTGATATTGTCTTTTCATTCCACTGCGACCTCCACCACTCTTCCAAGGGGCATTAAAACTGTCTTGTTAAACCACTCTGAACTCCACGTCTCTTCCAAGGGGCATTAAAACCATCTTGTTAAGCTACTGTGACCTCCACATCTCTTCCAAGGGGCATTAAAACTGTCTTGTTAAACCACTCTGAACTCCACATCTCTTCTAATGGGCATTAAAACCGTCTTGTTCAACCACTCTGAACTCCACAGCTCTTCCAAGGGGCATTGACATGTTTTTAATTACCTCTAGCCTCCACGACTCTTGCAACGGGCATTGCATTTCCTCCTAATTTTTGTCAGCTTTTGCTTTTCAATGCGTAGGCGAACACTAAGGGAGACCCACTCCCCAATAATGGGAAGAAGGTTTTTAATACGCTGTAATCCACGTCTGTTTCAAGGGGCATTGCAGTGCCTAATAATTTTTGGAAAGCCTTCCATTCCCTGCTTAGGCCAACAGTGTACAGGAGACCCAGTTGCTATAAATGGAAAAAACGGTTTAGTTAAGGCCCTCTGACCTCCATGTCACTTCCAAGGGGCATTGGAGTGCCTCGAAATTTTTGGTAGGCATTGCATTCACTGTATGCCTTATAACTGTGTAGCTGAACCGCTCCTTTTGGTACAGAAACATATCCTACAAGACATGTGTGGTTGGCTGGCCTGATATTGATGTGAATGGTCCCTGTTCCTCCTGCTCTTTATCATTGCTACCACCTCACCCATCATTCATCACCTGAAGCTTTGTTTTAACGGGAGTCATAGAACTGGGATAGTAGCAGGAAAACATCCAGCAATCCTCGAAGGAGGTAGAATATGCGCCAAAACGCTGACCACCTCAGGCCTAGCTGCTACTACATACATGCTCTTGCATTCCAAGGAACATAAAGCTAAGGAGGTGGATGGCCTCATGATCATGAATAATTTACTCGTTGTGTAGGAGGCCGACCACTGCTGCTGTCTACCTTCTGAACTTTGTGTTGAAGCCTGATTGACCCAGGACCCGCAATCCTCTATGTCTGGAGGACGTGTTGCATCCCAGTGTCCAACTGTGTCCCGGCTTCCACAATATTAACCCAGTGTGAAGGCGTCAGTGAGATGGACCATTCCTGGCCACATTCACTTGTCCACGTGTTTGTGGTTAGGCTGTCCTTCCCACTAAATGCACTGGGGAGGGCACAGGTAATGTTTTGGTATGTGCGCTTGTGTATAAGGCGCACCGGGACAAATAGGGGCGGCTGGGGACCGTTTATGGACACCCGGCCACCCCCACGCGGCTAGGGACTGTCTGTGGGCACCCGGCCGCCCCCTGGCGGCTGGGGACCAAGCGTGGACACCCGGCCACCGGGCGGCTGGGGACTGAGTATGAATACCAGGCTACAGACGCAGTCATGACGTGGTGGCCAGATTCCACCTCCACATGCCTAAAAGGCCCAATTTCAAGTGCAAGCAAGCTAGCAGTATGGTATTGCAGCCTGGGGGTGGGTGGGTGGCAGGCTGCATACTTGCGCTTGTATTGCAAGTTATGGGGGAGGTACAATTGAACACTGCCCTGGGACAAGGACTTGCACGGGGATAGTTGCAAGTCTGCATCTTCTGATGGGCACACTTTTAGGCAGTGACCTGGGTGTCAGAGATGCTTCCAGGGGTCTTCCCCATGCTGTTCCCATGTCTTTTTAGCACTGTATGCATGCGTCACACAGCACATGGCCAGATAAGGTTGTAAAAGGTTAAAATGACATCCCGGTGAATGCATTTGTCACGGTTGAAAGCAATACAAACGTGCAAAAACGCATAAAAAATGCTACTTGTGAACATAGCCCAAGGTGTGGAGGAGTATTTTTGTTTTTGGTTATTTATTTTACCTTATACACAAGTCTTTACCCTGGAAAGGATGTTCCTTAACCCCTTTCCGACCTGGTCAGTAATAGTACGTACCAGGTCGGGAAGGCCGGTTCAGCGGGGGCTCCGGCGGTGAGCCCGCACTGAAGCGAGCACATGTCAGCTGATTATTGGAATCGCAATCCACCCGCGGCTGTTAACATGTTAAATCTCTGACAGTGGCATTTAACTCGCGCTTCCGGGAGTCCTAAGCCCCGCCCATCAGTGACCCCGTCTCGTGATCGCGGGTCACCAATGGGTGGACATGTCAACTCAGGGTCTGCAGCAGACGCCTGTGGTTGTCATGTCTCAATTGCTATGAGCGCCACCTAGTAGTCAGCGCTCATAGCAAGTGAGCATTTCTCCTGCATACAAGCGATCTGCTCATCGCTTGTATGCAGTAGAAGCAATCAGACAACTGCTGCTTCTAGTCTCCTCTGGAGACTATAGAAGCAAGCAGAAAGTGTAAAAAAAAAGTTTTTAAAAATATTAAAAAAATAAAAAATATATAAAAGTTTAAGTCACCCCCCTTTCGCCCCATTCAAAATAAAATATATATATATATAAAAAAAAAACACATACACATATTTGGTATCGCTGCGTTCAGAATCGCCCGATCTATCAATATAAAAGAAGAATTAATACAATCAGTAAACGGCGTAACGAGAAAAAAATTTTAAACGACAGAAATAAGTTTTTTTGGTCGCTACAACTTTGCAATAAAATGCAATAACGGGCGATCAAAACATCGGATCTACCTCAAAATGGTATCAATAAAAACGTCAGCCCGGCACGCAAAAAATAAGCCCTCACCTGGCCCCAGATCCCGAAAAATGGAGAAGCTAAGGGTCTCGGAAAATGGCGTCATTTTTTTTTTGTTTTTTTAGCAAGCTTTGGATTTTTTTTTCACCACTTAAATAAACAAGAACCTATACATGTTTGGTGTCTATGAACTCGTAACGACCTGGAAAATAATGATGGCAGGTCAGTTTTAGCAATCTGTGAACGTGGTAAAAAAAGGACCCAAAAAACAACTGTGGAATTGCACTTTTTTTGCAGTTTCACTGCACTTGGAATTTTTTTCAGATTTTCCGGCACACGATATGGTAAAACCAGTGATGGTGTTTAAAAGTACAACTCGTCCCGCAAAAAATAAGCCCTCACATGGCCATATTGAACGAAAATTAAAAAAGTTCTGGCTCTGGGAAGAAGGGGAGCAAAAAAGGAAAACACAAAAACAGAAAGACCCATGGTCGTTAAGGGGTTAACATATTTCACAGGAAAGCACTTTCACTTTCGTTTTTGAACGTTTTATTGTGAGCCTGTAAAAGTGGCTTAATATCTCTGACCACGTTGTTGACAGCAGTGACCTGGGGGTCAGAAATGCTTCCAGGGGCGATCCCCATGCTGTCCCCATGTCATTTGAGCACTGTCACTATCGTTTTGG
Organism: Phyllobates terribilis; assembly: GCF_046119375.1. Lineage (NCBI taxonomy): Eukaryota > Metazoa > Chordata > Amphibia > Anura > Dendrobatidae > Phyllobates > Phyllobates terribilis. The sequence continues at coordinate 190,795,569 of NW_027362772.1, read as the reverse complement.
GCACTTTTTAGGCTTTCTACAGACTGCCGGGGGAGCCGCCGCAAAAATGTTCGGGTCTCCCATAGACTAACATTGGGCTCGTTGCTCGGGTCGAGCACCCGAGTATCACAGTGAGCTCGGCCCGAGCTTCGAGCACCCGAGCATTTTAGTGCTCGCTCAACACTAGTGACTAAGCATGTCTAACTTATAATAGTGTGGGATTCCTTTGGGCTATGAAATATGCTTCTCTATATATGGCGGTATGTATACTCATTTTCTCTAAAATTTGGTAAATAATGTTAATCAATATACTTATTGCACGAGCACTTTATTTTTTGCTTATTCTGCATATATTGACACTATACTGCCATGTCTAGATGAGCATGTTTGTTGAAACTGTGATTATGATATATCTGCTTAGCAATTAAATCTATATATGTATATATACATCTCTTGTATGTGGGTGACCCATTTGACTATATTTATTGTGAGTATCCCCCTCCCCCCTCTTGAGCTTTATTTTAATCATGTTTTATATTATTTTTTAATGTTGGTCTTGTCTGTTTTTATTTCTTATGTATTCAATAAAATTATGCATTAAGAATTGTCTAAATTGTAGTTCTTTATACCTCTTTGTTGGTCTATTCTGTGTGGCATTAACCTGGTCTTTAATCTGAGCTGCTGTTAACCTGCGATTTCTGAGGCTGGTGACTCGGATAAACTTATCCTCAGAAGCAGAGGTGACTCTTGGTCTTCCTTTCCTGGGGCGGTCCTCATGTGAGCCAGTTTCTTTGTAGCGCTTGATGGTTTTTGCAACTGCACTTGGGGACACTTTCAAAGTTTGCCCAATTTTTCGGACTGACTGACCTTCATTTCTTAAAGTAATGATGGCCACTCGTTTTTCTTTACTTAGAATTTGTATTATGGCAAGAAAAAAGCAGCTAACAGTCTATTCAGTAGGACTATCAGCTGTGTATCCACCAGACTTCTGCACAACACAACTGATGGTCCCAACCCCATTTATAAGGCAAGAAAACACACTTATTAAACCTGACAGGGCACACCTGTGAAGTCAAAACCATTTCCGGTGACTACCTCTTGAAGCTCATCAAGAGAATGCCAAGAGTGTGCAAAGCAGTCATCAAAGCAAAAGGTGGCTACTTTGAAGAACCTAGAATATAAGACATATTTTCATTTCTTTCACACTTTTTTGTTAAGTATATAATTCCACAAGTGTTAATTCATAGTTTTGATGCCTTCAGTGTGAATGTACAATTTTCAAAAAAATACAGAACAATCTTTAAATGAGAAGGTGTGTCCAAACATTTGGTCTATACTGTATAGTAGGGGTGATTGTGGAGGCAGGATTTGGGGAGATGTATAATAGGGTTGATTGTGGAGGGGGGATTTGGGGAGATGTATAATAGGGGTGATTGTGGAGGAGGGATTTGGGGAGATGTATAATAGGGGTGATTGTGGAGGGGGCAATTTGGGGAGATGTATAATAGGGGTGATTGTGGAGAGTGGATTATGGGAGATGTATAAAAGGAGTGATTGTGGAGGAGGGATTTGGGGAGGTGTATAATAGGGGTGATTGTGGGGGGGTTTGGGAAGGTGTTTAATAGGGGTGATTATGGGTGGGATTTGGGGAGATGTATAATGGGGGTGATGGTGGAGGGGGGATTTGGGGAGATGTATAATAAGGGTGATTGTGGAGGGGGTGATTGGGGGTGATGTATAATAGGGTTGATAGTGGAGGGGGGGAATTGGGGAGATGTACAATAGGGGTGATTGTGCAGGGGGGATTTGGGGAGATGTATAATATGTGTGATTGTGGAGAGGGGTATTTGGGGAGGTGTAAAATGGGTGATTGAGGGGGGGATTTGGGGAGGTGTATAATAGGGGTGATTGTGGAGGGGGATTTGGGGAGATGTAAAATAAGGGTGATTGTGGAGGGGGGATTTGGAGAGATGTATAATGGAAGGGATTTGGTGAGATGTATACTAGGGGTGATTGTAGAGGGGGGATTTAGGGAGATGTATAATAGGGGTGATTGTGAAGGGGAGGATTTGTGGAGATGTATAATAGGGGTGATGGTGGAGGGGGGGATTTGGGGAGATGTATAATAGGGGTGATTGTGGAGGGGGGGATTTGGGGAGATGTATAATAGGGGTGATTGTGGAGGGGAGATTTGGGGAGATGTATGATAGGGGTGATTGTGTAGGGGGGATTTGGAGAGATGTATAATAAGGGTGATTGTTTAGGGGGGGATTTGGGGAGATGTATAATAAGGGTGATTGTGAAGGGGGGATTTGGGGAGATGTATAATAGAGGTGATAGTGGAGGGGGGGAATTGGGGAGATGTACAATAGGGGTGATTGTGCAGGGGGGATTTGGGGAGATGTATAATATGTTTGATTGTGGAGAGGGGTATTTGGGGAGGTGTATAATGGGTGATTGAGGGGGGATTTGGGGAGGTGTATAATAGGGGTGATTGTGGAGGGGGATTTGGGGAGATGTAAAATAGGGGTGATTGTGGAGGAGGGATTTGGAGAGATGTATAATTGAGGGGATTTGGGGAGATGTATAATAGGGGTGATTGTGAAGGGGAGGATTTGTGGAGATGTATAATAGGAGTAATTGTGGAGGGGGGGATTTGGGGAGATGTATAATAGGGGTGATTGTTGAGGGGGGATTTGGGGAGATGTATAATAGGGGTGATTGTGGAGGGGGGATTTGGAGAGATGTATAATGGGGGGATTTTGGGAGATGTATACTAGGGGTGATTGTTGAGGGGGGATTTGGGGAGATGTATAATAGGGGTAATTGTGGAGGGGGGATTTGGGGAGATGTATAATAAGGGTGATTGTGGAGGGGAGATTTGGGGAGATGTATGATAGGGGTGATTGTGTAGGGGGGGATTTGGGGAGATGTATAATAAGAGTGATTGTGGAGGGGGGGGATTTGGGGAAATGTATAATAAGGGAGATTGTGAAGGGGGGGATTTGGGGAGAATTATAATAGAGGTGATTGTGGAGGGGGGATTTGGGGATATGTATAATAGGGGTGATTGTGGAGGGGGGATTTGGGGAGATGTATAATAGGGGTGATTGTGGAGGAAGGGATTTGGGGAGCTGTATAATAGGGGTGATTGTGGAGGGGGGATTTGGGGAGATGTATAATAGGGGTGATTGTGGAGGGGGGGATTTGGGGAGATGTATAATAGGGGTGATTGTGGAGGGGGGGATTTGGGGAGATGTATAATAAGGGTGATTGTGGAGGGGGGATTTGGGGAGATGTATAATGGAGGGGATTTTGGGAGATGTATAATAGAGGTGATTTTGGAGGGGGGGATTTGGAGAGATGTATAATAGGGGTGATAGTGGAGGGGGGATTTGGGGAGATGTATAATAGGGGTGATTGTGGAGGGAAGGATTTGGAGAGGTGTATAATAGGGGGATTTGGGGAGGTGTATAACGGGTGATTGAGGGGGGATTTGGTGAGGTGTATAATAGGGGTTATTGTGGAGAGGGATTTGAGGAGGTGTATAGTAGGGGTGATGGTGAAGGGAGGGATTTTAGGAGATGTGTAATAGGGGTGATTGTGGAGGGGGATTTGGTGAGATGTATAATAGGGGTGATTGTGGAGGGGGATTCGGTGAGATGTATAATAGGGGTGATTGTGGAGGGGGGATTTGGGGTGATGTACAATAGGGGTGATTGTGGAGGGGGATTTGGGGAGATGTTTAATAGGGGTGATTGTGGAGGGGGGGATTTGGGGAGATGTATAATTGGGGTAATTGTGGAAGGGGGAATTTGGGGAGATGTATAATAGGGGTGTTTGTGGAGGGGGGATTTGGTGAGATGTATAATAGGGGTGATTGTGGAGGAGGGGATTTGGGGAGGTGTATAATAGGGGATTTGGAGAGGTGTATAACGGATGATTGGAGGGGATTTGGGGAGGTGTATAATAGGGGTGATTGGGGGGGTTTGGGAAGGTGTTTAATATTGGTGATTGTCGGGGGATTTGGGGAGGTGTATGACGGGTGATTTTGGAAGGGTTTGGGGAGGTGTATAATAAGGGAATTTGGAGAGATTTGTAATAAAGGGAGATTTGGGGAGGTGTATAATGGGTGATTGGGGGGGATTTGGGGAGGTGTATAATAGGGGTGATTGTGTGGGGGGATTTGGGAAGGTGTTTAATAGGGGTGATTATGGGGGGGATTTGGGGAGGTGTATAGTAGGGATGATTGTGGGGGTGATTTGGGGAGGTGTATAATAGGGGTGATTGTGGGGGGATTTGAGGAGATGTATAATAGGGGTGATTGCGGAGGGGGGATTTGAGGAGATGTAAAATAGGGGGGATTGTGGACGGGGGGATTTGAGGAGATGTATAATAGGGGTGATTGTGGAGAGGGGATTTAGGGAGATGTATAATAGGGGTGATTGTGGAGGGGGATTTGGGGAGGTGTATAATAGGGGGATTTGGGAAGGTGTATAACGGGTGATTGGGGGGGTACATGGGGATGTGTATAGTAGGGGTGATTGTGGAAGTGGATTTTAGGAGGTGTATAATATGGGGGAGATTTGTGGACCTGTATAATAGGGGTGATATTAGGGAGGGATTTGAAGAGCTGTATGATTTGGCGAGATTTGGTGAGATGTATAATAGGAGCGATTGTGGAGGGGGGGATTTGGGGAGATGTATAATAGGGGTGATTGTGGAGGGAGGGATTTGGGGAGATGTATAGTAGGGGTGATTATGGAGGGGAGGATTTGGTGAGATGTATAATTGGGGTAATTGTGGAGGGGGAATTTGGGGAGATGTATAATAGGGGTGATTGGAAAGGGGGGGATTTGGGGAAATGTACAATAGGGGTGATTGTGGAGAAGGGATTTGGGGAGATGTTTAATAAGGGTGATTTTGGTGACGGGATTTGGAGAGTTGTATAATAGGGGTGATTGTAGAGGGAGGGATTTGGGGAGATGTATAATGGAAAGGATTTGGGGAGATGTATCATAGGGGTGATTGTGGAGGAGGGTATTTGGGGAAGTGTATAATAGGGGGATTTGGAGAGGTGTATAACGGGTGATTGGGGGGGTTTTGGGGAGGTGCATAATAGGGGTGATTGTGGAGGGAGATTTGGGGAGGTTTATAATAGGGGTGATTGTGGGGGGGGATTTGGGAAGGTGTTTAATAGGGGTGATTGTGGGGGGATTTGGGGAGGTGTATAATAGGGGCGATTGTGGGGGGATTTGGGGAGGTGTATAATAAGGGGATTTGGAGAGATGTGTAATATGGGTGGTTGTGGAGGAGGGGATTTGGGGAGATGTATAATTGGGGTGATTGTGGAGGGGGGATTTGGGGAGATGTATAATAGGGGTGATTGTGGAGGGGGGATTTGGGCTCATGTATAATAGAGATGATTTTGGAGGTGGGATTTGAGGAGATGGATAATAGGGGTGATGGTGGAGGGGGGGATTTGGGGAGATGTATAATAGGGGTGTTTGTGGAGGGGGGGATTTTTTGGAGATGTATAATAATGGTGATTGTGGAGGGAAGGATTTGGAGAGGTGTATAATAGGGATTTGAGGAGGTGTATAACGGGTGATTGAGGGGGGATTTGGGAAGGTGTATATTATGGGTAACTGTGGAGGGGGATTTGGGGAGATGCATAATAGGGGTGATTGTGGAGGAGGGGATTTGGGGAGATGTTTAATAGGGGTGAATGTGGAGGGGGAATTTGGGGAGATGTATAATAGGGGTGGTTGTGGAAGGGTGGATTTGGGGAGATGTATAATAGGGGTGATTGTGGAGGGGAGGATTTGGGGAGATGTATGATAGGGATGATTGTGGAGGGGGGATTTGGGGAGATGTATAATGGAGGGGATTTTGGGAGATGTATAATAGAGGTGATTGTGGAGGGGGGATTTGGGGAGATGTATAATAGGGGTGATTGTGGAGGGGGTTTTTGGGGCGGTGTATAATAGGGGTGATTGTGGAGTGGGGATTTGGGGAGGTGTATAATAGGGGTGATTGTGGAGGGAGATTTGCGGAGGTTTGTAATAAGGGGATTTGGAGAGATGTGTAATAAAGGGATATTTGGGGAGGTGTATAACGGGTGATTGGGGGGGATATTTGGAGGTGTATAATAGGGGTGATTGTGGAAGTGGATTTTGGGAGGTGTACAATAGGGGGGAGATTTGGGGACCTGTATAAGAGGGGTGATATTAGGGGGGATTTGAAGAGCTATATAATTTGGGGAGATGTATAATAGGGGTGATTTTGATGGGGAGTGGGGGAGATGTTTAATAGGGGTGATTGTGGAGGGGGGATTTGTGGAGATGTATAATAGGGGTGATTGTGGAGGGTGGGATTTGAGGGGATGTATAATAGGGGTGATTGTTGATGGAGGATTTGGAAAGATGTATAATAGGGGTGATTGTTGCGGGTATTTGAGGAGATGTATAATATGGGTGATTGTGGAGATATTTGGTGAGATGTATAATAGGAGTGATTGTGGGGGGATTTGGGGAGATGTATAATAGGGGTGATTGTGGGGGAGATTTGTGGAGATGGATAATAGGGGTGATGGTGGAGGGGTGATTTGGGAAGATGTATAATAGGGGTGATTGTGGAGTAGTGTTGAGCCACCCCCGTAGTGTTCGAGTTCGGTTCGGTTTGTCGAACACCCGTATGTTCGCCGAACTGTTCGTCGAACACCGTCGAACTCTGTTAAAACCAATGGCAGGCAAACAAAAACACATAGAAACACATAGAAAACACCTTCAAAGGTGTCCAAAAGCTGACAAACTGCTCAGGAGACACAACTAACACATGGAAAAGTGACAAGTACATATAGTCATGCGAAAAGAAAAGAGGTGGAGGAGTAAAAGGAGGTGGAGACACAGATATAGGCATGTCATGCCCTTCTAAAACCAAAAATGTGCGAAGCCGACATGGCCAGTTCGTTCCTGCCCGTGCGACCTCCGTGTCGCCGGGTTTGTGCCAGAGCCGCGGTGGACCCTGACGGCTAGCCCCCCTCTTCCAATACTGGTGCCTGTCCGCTGGTGGGTCGAGCGAGCCCCCCTGCGGTGGAGGCAGGTCTAATCTTTTTAATTTAAATTGTCTCTCTAATTTGAATGAGTACACTTTAAATCCTTTTACAAGGATCTATTGAAGGGCAAGTCTCATGCCAGCAGCCGCGTCACTTCCTGGGCGGAGACTGGTGGAGATTGTCAGGTGTTGGAGAGAGGAGCTGAAGCTCCAAGACTTTGTTTGCCTACAGGGACCCCCCCCCTTCTCGGACCCAGGAGAGGGAGGGTGGGTTGAGGACTTTAGTGGGGCCTGTCCCCGTCTCCCACCCCTCGGTTGGTACCGGGGGTGGGAGCCCTGTCTGGACTTTTCTGGGAGCTTTGAGTCCCCCTTCCTCTATTATGAAGGGGAGCACATTAAGGGCTAAAAAAGCCAAAAGGAGGCTAAGGCTAAGAAGGAGGAGGCCAAGAAGGAGGTGGCTAAAACAGAGAAGAAGGCAAGGAGGGGTAGCAGGGCACCGGCCGAAGCCAGGCCAGACGCAGTTACCATCTCTACTCTCGGTGAGGGGCCTAGTACTCACGGGGGCTCAGCCGTCCACAAGGACTGGGGCGTCCAGGCCGAGGGGGAGCCTGTTGGCACCTATGGCTCCCGCCTGAGTGCGTACCTCCGCGAGTACGGGGAGGCCGGTAAGACCTTGGGACGACTCCGGGAGGAGCTGCGGTGTGCCCGGCTGGCCGCAGATAGTGCATCGCGCGGCCAGAGGCTGGCCCTGCCTGTCAAGATTAAGGAGCTGAAAAGCTCAGTAAAAAGTCTGGAAAAAAGGAAACAAGAAATCCTGGAAAATGCAGGTCCCTTCTATGAGAAACTGGTGAACGACGAGAGGTTCTGGAGCATGGCTGCCGTCACAAAGAGGGTGCCAAGGCGGTCTGGTCGCCTGGCCCAGGCAGAGGAATCATCGTCATCATCATCATCAGAGGAGGAGGAAGAGGAGACAGAGGGCCTGCCTGGGGACTCGGTAAGTGATCACCGAGTCACGCATAGTGGGCTGCTGGAACCCCACCAGGTCGCGCTCCCTTTGGACTCCAGTCTATCGGAGGACGAGGGGAGCGGTGACAGCAGCAGTAGCGAGGGGGGTTACCTCATGTGCCAGATCCGGCAGCTCGAGTTCCCGGGAGTGGATTACTCCCAGCTAAGATTTAGGGATGAGGACTGCCAGGTAACCAGGAGGGGGGAAAGAAAGAAGAAAGGAAAAAAAAAGGTGGTGGAGGAGAAATACATCTATGTCCCCCTTCCTGGGACCCCTCGGTCCCACTGTGGGCCCGTTTCCCACCCCAGCCTGGGTTCTGATGTGGCCCCAGTGCAAGGGAGCGGGGAGAATAACGTAGCCGTGGTACAGGCAGCCGCCCCTGCTGGTCATAGCAGGGGGGGTGGGCAAGGACCAAACATGAGGATGGTGCCGCAGGTCCGGCTGACCCGAACCCCCACCTTGGTGGGGGGGGGGTGGTGCCTCCGGGGTCCCCTGCGAGTATGTCATCTACTGGGTCTGCGGGGGCCCCGGGGCCCGCTAGGAAGGGCATAGGGGCAACCGTGATTGCCGCGGCCATCCTCACCCCGCCCGCACCCTCGGCGGGGGGTGCCGGTCTGCCAGGGTCCCCTGCAAGCCTGCTTCCACCTGGAGCTGCAGGGGCCGCGGCGCCGGTATCTCCAAAGGGCGGGAGTAGGGCTGCGATTGTAAAACGGCCGGCCGTATCCCGGACCACACCACCGGTGGGGGGGGCGGTGTCGCCGGGGTCCCGCCACCATTTGGGGCCGCAGGGACCTCGGCGCCGGTAGAGAGTGAGGGCGGGAGGTGTAGCAGGGATACCGTGGCGGTGAAGCAACCGGCCGCGTCCATGACCGCACCTCCGGCAGGGAGCGCGGTGTTGCTGGGGTCCCCCGCTGGCCTAATTCCACCCAAGGCTGCAGGGGCCCCAGTGCCGGTATCAGGGGAAAATGCAGGTAATATAAGTGCAGGAAACATACATTGTAAGAAACAAAAAAATGGCACAACATCTGAAGCCCCGCCCCCAACCACGGCAAGGAGGGCCGCGCCGACGGGGTCCCCCGCTGGCAATATGTTACCTGGCACTGTGTTGCCTGGGCTGGCGGGGTCCTCGGCGGTGGCTGGTCCCTCTGGGAGTGACGCTCTGCAGCAGGCATTGGGGGAGCAATGCTCTGCTGCAGCACTCATTGGTTCTGCTGCATGCCCTGCTGTGAAGCAGGGTGTGTCTGTTTCTAGCTGCAGCTCTGAGAACCTTAAAGGGGTAGAACACCTTAAAACAGCAAAACAAGGAAAGAGTCTAGGGGAAAAGCATGAAGTGAGTAATAAAAATAATGCTGTAGTAAATGGTGTAGCAGGAAAAGTGGGAAAAACGCATGGTGGGAATGGGGAAAAAGAACAGCAAAAAAAGAGTGGGGAGGAAAAACCGCATGGTGTGAATGATGCACAAAAAAAGTGTATAAATAGTGGTGTGAATGAAAGAGTAAATGGAAGTGAAAACGGTGAAAGTGGGGAATGTGTGGAGATGGAGGAATGGCCACCTCTGGGGGGGGCAATGGGAGTGTTGCGGAAAATGAAGCAGTAGGTAAGGAAAATGGATCAGTGGGTAAGGGGAAAAATAATGGTGGTAATGGGGAGAGTGTTGGTAATGGGGTGAATGGTGAAGCAGGGGCCGGTCCATCGCCCACCACAAATGGTATGTGTTATTCAGAGGTAGTGTCAGGCTCTTCCTCACACCCGGGCATGGGAGGTGGAGATTTCCACCGCCTTTTTCTGCAGGGTCTCAGGCATGGGGAGCGGATGATCTCTGTAGAGGGGAGGGACGTGGACCTGTCCTTTTGGCTGGATAAGTTTGGACAGGCGGCCTTCCAAGAAAAAAGGGGGGGTGAGACCGTATGGTCTCTCCCTACAGACGGGCAGGGGGTGAGCAGAAGGAATGTGGTCCGTCTCCGGTGGAGGGGCAGTGATGCGTGCCCTCCAAGATCTAGGGTAGTGAAGGTCCTTCTGGAGATGGTCTTCAGGGCAAGTGACATCTTTGCCCTGATACATCCTTTTGGCGCTCCCATCTTTGATGTCAGCTTCGTTCGACCGGAGGGCATGGAGCTCTTCTGGTCGAATTACGAGCTGGCAAAGGAGATGCCCGACTGGCGGGGTCTCGTCGCTGAGGCGATATCCCGCCAAAACGGACCAAAGAGAGTGACCGTTTTGACCTGTAACGAGTCACTCTCGGGGATTGACATAATGACCTGGCTTAGCCGGTACGGTGAAGTGGTGGAGACCCCCAAAAAAATCTTGGATGAAGGCATATGGTCAGGGGGCTGGACTTTCATGATGAGGTTGAAGCGGTCCGGCGGCACTGTCACCCACATCCCTTCCTCGGCCTTCCTTGGAAGGGATAGGATCCTGGTCTTCTACCAGGGTGCAGAAATGCACCCTGTGTGGCGAGGTTGGCCATCTCGCCGCCTCCTGTGGTACGGTTAGGTGCCACCTGTGTGATGCCGTCGGGCATCCATTCAGCCGCTGCCCTCGTTCCTTTGCCAATGCTGTCTTCGGTCAGGTGGGGGGTAACCGTGTCGGGGTAAATCACGGCGGTGCACCCCCTGTGGGGCCTGAGGTCGGCGGAGGTGAGGGAACTGTAGGGCCAGTGAAGAAGAGCAGCAGGGCCCACAACCCCTCTTACCAGCGGAGGCAGGTGAGGCGTCATGAGGGGGAGGGGCAGTTGGATCCCCAGGCAACTGGGGTGATGACAGTCCCCCCTCCGGGGGTTTCGGCTGGCGCCACTGAGGCCCTGGGGGAGAAAGCGGTGAACGAGGAGATCAGGAGGCTGGAGAGGGAGGAGACGGCTGCGCTCTCAGATTCCTCCCAGTATGAAAGTGTTGGAGGGGACGAGGCGCAGCCTAGAGCAATGGATGGCAGTGCAACCCTAGTTAAGAGGAAGAACAAGAACAAGAAGAACAAAGGGAAGGGGGTTGTTAGATCTGCCCCCCCCCTGACCAAAAAGGTGCCGGCGGAAGGCTCCGCGACCTCCCCTCTGGTCCCGGTCTCTAACCGGTTCCAAGCCCTCGAGGACCCTGATGTGCCGGGGGTCGGGGGTGAGGAGCCGGGTGTGCCATCCGTGTCATCTGGGGAATCTGTGGGGGATGGCGGGGTCCCTTCTTCGGGGGTTACACCATCTTCCTCTAGGGGAGGGACTGTCCCCATGCCCGGTGGTGAGGAAGGGAAGGGGGGCTCCATGGATACCTCGGTCTCCCTCAAGCGCCGGGAGTGTGATAGGGGGAGTAGTACGGGGCCCCTTTCGGATGGTGAAGAGGGTGGGAGGAAGAAAAAGGCCATCTAAATCGATTATCCAATGGCGGCACCCACCCCGTTGACACTGGCGTCCATTAATGTCGCCAGTATTAAGTCTGATGCGGCCAGATTCACGGCCTTTGATTTTTTCACCCGGGTTGAGGCTGAAATTTTATTCTTGCAGGAGACCAGGCTAACGGACATGGGGGCCATTCACAAGGCGAAAAGTGAGTGGAGATGTGGGCCCTCATACTGGTCTCTTGCGGCCGAGCTGTATAGCGGGGTGGCGGTCCTTTTTAAGGCCGCAGCGGTTGAATGCCGGAGGGTTATCGAGGTAGAAATGGGGAGGTGCTTGGTCTTAGACGTCTTCATGAGGGGACAAGAGCTACGGCTCATAAACATCTACGGTCCTCAGTCTAAGTGGGACCGCAAATGTCTCTTTATGAAGATCAAGCCCTATCTTTTTACAAGCCGGCAGGTGGTCTTTGGAGGTGACTTCAACACCGTCACAAGATTGCGTGACAGGGGTGGTGCCAAGGGCCGGCTGGCTTATGATAGCATTGCCTTGAATAGCATAGCTAGTGATGCTCGCCTGGTGGATGTCCACATCCGGCACACCCCAGGTCACAGTGGGTTCACCTATTTCAGAGGTAGCTGTAGGTCAAGGATAGACAGGTTTTTTTTAAAGGAGGAGGCCGTCTCTTCAGCAGTGTCCGCTGTGGAGGTGGATTTCTCCGACCACTGTCTAATTTTCTTTTCCTTGAATGTTGCAGAAACCCCCCGGATGGGGAGAGGACTATGGAAGCTGAATTCATCCCTGCTGGAAGAAGCGGAGGTGAGACAATCCTTTGAGGACTTTTTTCAGAGCCAGGTACCGCTATTGGATCTGTGTAGCACTAAGTCAGAGTGGTGGGAGATGTTCAAGGATCGGGTTGCGAGCTTCTTCCGCCAGCTCTCTAGCCTCAGGAACCTGAGTAAGTACCGTTTGTACCAAGGTCTGAGGAGGAAACTCGAACAGCTCGTTTCGACTGGAGGTGACCGCGAGGAAATCTCCAGGGTGAAGTCTTTACTTAAGAGGTGTCAGTACGATAGACACACATCTTTAGTTTTTGAGAGGGATTTCGGGAGGTACCGCTCGCCCGACCCCTACAGAAATTGTAAGATGTCAGTAGGTTGTAAAGTGGTGACCGGCCTGATTGACGGTACAGGCTCCCTGAACCGATCCAAATCAGGGATCTTGGAAGTCGTCAGGTCGTTCTACTCGCGCCTCTTGGGAAAGAGGGATCTGAATCGGGACGTGATGTCGGCTTTCCTGGCTGAAGCCGTCCCTGAACCAGGGGATGACCCCTCGCTTGGTGTTTTGACTGAGGTAATCAGGAAAGAGGAAGTGAGACTGGCCATTGATGGGCTCCGGCCCAAAAAATCGCCTGGTCCAGACGGCTTAACGTCTGAATTCTACAAGACCTTTAGGGACTCCTTGGTCCCCCTCTTGACGGAGGTGTTAAATGAATGCCTCTCCTCGGGTGCTCTTCCCCGTTCAATGAGGAGGTTCGCCCTGATTATCCTGTCAAAGGGTAAGGACTCGTCCCGTATTGAGAATTGGCGTCCCATAGCGCTTCTCAATACGGACCGGAAGGTACTGGCTAAGATACTGTTTAAACGGTTGGTGAAATTTGCGCCCCGGCTCCTTTCGGGGTCCCAGCACTGTTCTGTTCCAGGCTGCAGCACTTTTAGTGCTGTGCTCGGTGTCCGAGAGGCAGTGGAGCAGGGCAGGGCTGGTCTCTGGAAGGGGTTCCTGCTGTCCTTAGACCAGGCAAAAGCCTTTGATCGGGTGAATCACGACTACCTCTGGTCAGTCCTTCTGAGGTATGGCCTGCCCGGGGGGTTTGTAAATTGGTTAAAGGCATTGTATACAGGGGCAGAGACTTTCCCGTTGGTGAATGGTTGGTCTGGCCGCCCTTTTGAGGTGGAATCCGGGGTTCGTCAGGGCTGTCCGTTGAGCCCGCTGTTATACGTGTTTGCCATTGACCCCTTTTTAAGGAGGATCGAGGGTGGACCATTGGCGGGAGTCCGGATGGACGTGGTGGCCCCGGAGGCCACCTTGAGGGCAGTGGCGTACGCTGATGACGTCTCCCTTTTTGTGTCCTCAAAGGAGGAGGCCGACTGGGTGATGTCGGAGGTTGACCGCTACTCGGAGGCATCCGGGTCGAAGATTAACCAGGAAAAATGTGAGAGTCTCTGGCTGGGAGGGGGAGACCCCAGTTTTTGTCTCCCGGACACCCTCCCAGAGCCCCAGTCCACGGCTAAGATCTTAGGCATCATTTTCGGCCCGGGGGATTACCCCCAACAAAATTGGGAGGGCAGGCTAAAGATCGCCGCCCAGAAGGTGGACCAGTGGAAGGGTTGGACTTTAACCCTGAGGGAGCGGGTGAACCTGATCAAGGGGTACTTGCTTCCATTGTTAAATTACCTGGGCAGCGTGTGTATCTTGCCAGAACCTCTCTGGACACGGGTCTATGGCCTGTTTTTCCAGATGTTATGGGGAAACAGGCTTAACCTAATCAAGAGGGAGGTCACGTACCGTACGAGGAGACTAGGTGGGTTGGGTATGGTCAACCCGGTGGTGTTCCTAGTGAATGCCTTTCTTAAGACCAATGTGGCAAACCTCTGGTCAGAGAGGGCTCCTCCGTGGGTATTCTCCTGTAGGGGTGGCTTCAGCCTTTCTTCCAGGAATGGGAGAGAGGAGGACGTGTGAAGGATCTGCGCACAACGCACGGGCATCTCCCGGCTTATGCTACCCCGGTTCTGAAGGTAATCCGCCGGTGGGGTCTGGGAATGTGGGAGATCAGGACCATGCCGAGGAAATTCCTTGACAGGAGGGTCCTGTTGACCCATTTCCAGAAGCCTCTGGCCCTCAAGGAGTGCCCAAGTCGGGATCTGGAGGGGGGGCTGAGGTTATTAAATTCTGCCCGGATCCCCCTGAAGTTTTGGGACTTGGCTTGGCGCTGCTTCCACGGGAGGCTGTATGTGAGGGGCAATTTGAAGTACAGGAATTCCGATGATCGGGGTTGTCCTCGTGAGGAATGCTGCGACGTGCTGGAAAGCATGGAGCACTTCCTCCTTCATTGCCCCTTCAATACAGGGGTCTACACCAGGGTGGGTGCTTCCATAGGCTGGCCTCAGCTGGCTCGCCTCTCCTATCCGGAGTGGGCATATGGAGCATTCAGGTCCCTTGGTGGCCGAGTTCGGGGCACTTTATTCTTAGTCAATTTAGTGGTTAGGTATTACACATGGAATGCACGCTGTCTAGTGTCAACGCAGCAAAAGGTCCTCCCCGAGGAAGAGGTGGTTAGGAACATTCTGGGTGACCTTGGTAAAGTGCGCTCGCTGGATTTTGACAGGCTGGGCGCAAGGAGGGCTTCTCTCCTTTGGAGGGGTTTCTCCTTCAGTGTGCCCTAGGGACAGATAAACTGTGTTAATATTTTTTGTTCTCAGAGAGGGATAGTTAGTTAGGTATATAGGGGCAGTGTGTTTTAGGGACAGTCAGGGCCAGAATAGGGCGAGATAGATAGGCACGAGGTGAGGTAGATAGGGCTTTAGGGACAGAGAGGGACAGGTAGGGACAGGTTTCTTTTATGTAGGGATAGTTTTTTTTTTTTTTTTTTTTTTTTTTATTATGTGAGTGATAGGAAGGGAGAGTTAGTTTCTCTTTTTTCTTTTAAAATGTAGGGAGAGTGCCTGTCTGTCCGGCTCCCGGTGGTGGGCTGTTACTTTTCACTTATAGCTTTTTGTTTTTCAGAAATATTAAGGTGTATGGGGCTCGCAAGCACCGAGCCATGGCTTAAAAGGTGTAAGTTGATAATGTTGTATAAGGTTGATAATGTTGATAAGGTTTGTTTTGTACAATGTAATGTAATGTAATGATAGGTATAATAGTAACTTAAGGTAATGATAGGTATAATGATAGTCTAAGTGATGTTCCAGTGGCTTATTGGGATAATGCACATGTCTTGTAAACAGGTGTTCAAGAATCCACGGAAAGCTTCTTTTATATATAGAAATAATGTGTGGTGTAGGGACAGGGAAAAAAATAAATAAATAAAAAAAAAAAATAAATAAATAAAAAAATAACAATGAAAAAAAAAAAAAAAAATATATATATATATATACATATATATATATATATAATATAATAGTGTATATAGAATTTTGTAAGTTCCCGTTGTTTTTTTTTTTTTTATGTTTATGTTGAAGGGCGATGGACCGTGTTTTGAGTAGACTGTAGTATGTCTGGGTATATTGAATGTATGGTAATGCGGTCCCTGTCTCTTTTCTCTCCCCTTTCCACAAAAACACCGGAGCCTGAAAGGAGGCGGAGAGGAGGAGGCACAAAGAGAAAGACAAAGAGAGCAAGGGAGAGCGAGGGAGAGAAGAGAGCAGAGAGCGGAGCCGAGTCAAATATGGACTCAAAGGACTCATGGACTCTCATGGACTCTCGTGGACTCTCGCGCAGTGAAATGGACTCTTATGGCCCTTGTGGACCCTGAACCGGCATATGGGTAAAGTCTTGGATTCAGTTTTTGGACATTCATCAAGACATCTTGGTATGGTCTACCCTTTCCTTTTGTTTTGGGCAGCTTAGCCTCTTTTTTTTGTTGACAAAAACTTTGTAATGTTATGGGGTGGGGATTAATGGATGTTGACAGCGTGTGTATAGGTTTTCTATTTTTATAATAAAAAAGAGTTCCAGCTCCAGTAGCGTCCACTAAAGCTGCTGCAGTTAAAAAGCTTTTATAAGAATCGAGCTTGGCGGTCCACCGCAAGGTGTCCTACCGCCAGTCCCAGCCCCTGTGCCTTGGGGTGCCTCCCCGGTGCTCTTCACTGAGTGTCCCGGGAGCCTGAACCATTTCCTTTGAAAAAATTGAGTGTCCAAACTACAGGTGGTGTAGCTTACTTAACAGCTGGGATAATCCGCTGACTAGCAGACACTGCTACTAGGCACAAAGTATTTCCTGGGCTAGATGCAGTTAAAAATTTGTAATTAGATACTCTTGTTGGATGCTGAGAAAGCATTCCATAGAGTCTCCTGGCACGCCATATATTATTCTCTTAAAAAGCTTGGGGTAGAGGTCTAGGGGACTCTTTTATAGCCAAAATCACGGCCCTGTATCGCAATACGTCACCTAGGCTGAAGATAAATGGAACATTTTCATCACCTTTCATAATCACTAATGGGACAAGGCAGGGATGTCCTTTGTCCCCTCTCTTATACATCCTAGTGACGGAGCACCTGCTCTCATCAATTCGCCATAACCCCAATATTAGGTGGATTGAGGTGGGAGGCACCGAGTACAAGTGCTCTGCATTTGCTGATGATGTCCTAGCATATATCACTCAATCACATATATCCATCCCTGCTGTTATGGCTGAAATAGATCACTTTGTTACATGGTCAAATTTTAAAATCAATGCAGCGAAGTCTGAGGCCCTCGATGTCTCCCTCCCTAAATCCATACAGGATTCCATCCAGTCCAACTTTCCCTTTGCCTTGTCCCTCACAGGGTATCAAATACTTAGGAATTCGTATTCATAGAGACCTCTCCTGTCTATGTTATCTTAATTTTGGGCCCTTTATTGAACAACTCCATACAGACCACGGTTGGCAAGTTAGAACTGTAAGATTCACTACGTGAACTACTGGTGTTTTGTGGAAAAGCACATGTACGCTGTGTTCCAAATTATTATGCAAAAAGTGTTTAGGAGTGATAAGGTAAGAATTTTTTTGTTTGTCAGTTAAACTCATTGATGGTGATGTGTGTCAGGGCTCTTTATATCACTGTAAGCAATTACAGACACATGTGCTAATTAGTTTGGCAGGTGTGTACAATGAAAGGCAAGACTACTTAAGAAGGCTGTCCCATATTATTAAGCAGCCTACATTTTCTGCCAAAATGGGAAAGAAAAAGGATGTGTCGGCTGCTGAGAAGCAACAAATTTTAGAGTGTTTAGGTCAATGCATGAATAAAATCAACATTGCCAAGACACTTCATCCTGATCATCGCACAATCAAGAAGTATGTAGCTGATTCACAGTACACAAGTGTGCGTGCTGATAATGGAAAATTGAGGACTCTTTCCTACAGGCAATTACGTCAGGTTAAAAGAGCAGCAGCAAAAAAGCCTTGCCATAGCAGTAGACAAGTTTTTGAAGCTGCTGGTGCCTCCAACGTCCCCCGAACAACAAGATGCAGGGTCCTTCAGAGGTTTGCAGCTGTGCGTAAGCCATCCTGTCGACCTCCTCTATCCACTGTACACAAGCAGAAACGGCTCCAGTGGGCCAAACAATACATGAAGACTGACTTCAAAACTGTTTTGTTCACCGATGAGTGCCGTGCAACGCTCGATGTTCCAGATGGATGGAGTGGAGGATGGCTGGTTGATGGACACCCCATGCAAACACGGCTACGGCGCCAACAAGGAGGAGGTGGAGTAATGTTTTGGGCTGGAATCATGGGGAGAGAGATTGTCGGCCCCTTTAGGATCCCTGAAGGGGTAAAGATGAACTCCATAATGTATGTGGAGTTTCTCAAACAGCACTTCCTGCCATGGTTCAAGAAGAAGAACCGTGTATTCCGCAGCAAGATCATTTTCATGCATGATAATGCACCGTCTCATGCTGCACATAACACATCTGCATCTCTGGCTGATATGGGCATAAAAGGGGACAAACTTATGGTGTGACCCCCATGCTCCCCTGACCTCAACCCCATTGAGAACCTCTGGAGCATCATCAAAAGGAGTGTCTATGATGGCAGGAGGCAGTTCACATCTAAGCAACAGCTCTGGGAGGGTATTCTGTCCTCATGCAAAACAATTGAAGCAGAAACCATCCAAAACCTGACAAATTCAATGGACGAGAGAGTTCAGAAGCTCCTTTCGAACAAGGGGTCCTATGTGCAAATGTAACATCACCTAGAATAAAGTTTTGAGTTGAAAACTGTTTGATTTCAGTTTCTAATAACCTGCTAATGCTTATAATTTCAAAAATTACCATTTTTTTGTTCTTTATTAAAATGAAAAGGTTGATCGAAGAGTGTGGGGGATCTAAGAGTGTGGCAACCCAGTAGTCAGGATTATTTCGAATTCTGACAATCTGAGGGTCATGTTGCAGGTAGTGCAGCAAGAAGGCACTCATGTGTCTTGCGCATCTAGGAGCCCCAAAATTATTTTCCGGGCTAGATGCAGCTAAAAATTATTATTAATTTGAAAGCTGGTGGAGCTTAGTATAGATGGCCTAATAGAATCAGTACTGCAAACTGCAACAAGGCCCAAATTATTTTCCAGCCAAGATACAGATAAACATGATTAGTAATTTGAAAGCTTAAAACGGTTGGTGAGGTGATTTTAACAAATCATCAAGCTTTTACTCTCCCCTGGATGACACAGGGGTAGAAAAGTCATTTCGGATCCATGATTTGTTCATCTTTATGAACGTGAGTTTGTCTACATTATCAGTGGAGAGCCGCGTGCGCTTATCTGTCAGCACACCACCAGCAGCGCTGAACACACGTTCAGACAGAACGCTGGCTGCGGGGAATGACAAGATCTCCAAGGCGTAAGTGGCGAGCTTCGGCCATTTATCCAGATTGGAAGCCCAAAAAGAGCAAGGGTCCAGTGACACAGTCATGGCTTCAATGTTTACTTGGAGATACTCCTGTACCATCGTCTCTAGGCGTTGACTATGTGTCAGACTTCTTGTCTCCTGTGGCCTTGCAAAGGATGGGCTAAAAAAGTGGTGAAATGATTCCGCAAAATTGATGTTACCAGCAGATACTGTGTTTCTGTTACGTTTTGAGTGATGAACACTTGACGGTCCCACGGTTGGCAAGTTGGAACTGTGAGATTCACTACGTGCACCACTAGTGTTTTGTGGAAAAGCACATGTAAGATTCTGCAACAGTCTCTGCTGATACTCCTGCATGCGTGCATCTCTTTCTATGGCAGGAATAATTTCTGCAAATTTACTTTTGTACCGGGGATCTAACAGTGTGGCAACCCAGTAGTCAGGATTATTTCTAATTCTCACAATTCGAGGGTCATGTTGCAGGTAGTGCAGCAAGAAGGCACTCATGTGTCTTGCGCATCCAGGAGCACCAAGTCCCTGTTGTGTTGGTGGCGAGGTAACAATCATGCTTCCTTCCTCTGCCCTCTCCCCCCAACCTCGCACAACAGAAATGTGATCATGGTCTCCCTCATCTGATGAGTCTTCCATGCCCATCACCAGTTCGTCCTCCACTTCTTCCTCGGCTCCTGCACATTCCTCAACAGTTTGGCTGCTACCATGCGCCCTGGTTAATCCCTCTCCCCCACCCTCCCATGCCTGCCGCCTTGGTGCAGTCGACCGTCTGGACCTTGCAGATGTTAGCCCTTCCGCATACAACTCCTCCTCTACTTCCTCCACCTCCTCTTGTCCCACCACCTGACTCCGAATTCTGTTTAACGTGTGCTCCAGCATGTAAATCACCGGAATAGTCATGCTGATAATGTCATCGTGTAGCGTCGGCGTCCCTGCCTCCTGCTAGGCAGGGACGCTGTTCCCCTCACCTCTCCGCTCCGTGCCCGGCGTCTTCCTTCCGCTCTGCTGGCAGCGCGCGCTCCTCCTCGGTCACTGTGCTTAGGGCGCGCGCGCGCTCCCCCTCTCTTAAAGGGGCCGCGCGCGCCGTCCTAAGGAGTTCCCGGCCAATGGCCGGAGGATCTCTCCATATATAAGGCACCTCCTCCAAATTGGAGGTGCCCGAGCAATGTTGTAGCATAGTTCATCACTCTGCTTCAGCCCTCAGGTCCCGTTTCAAGTTACCTGCCAGTTACCTGCCAGCTACCTGCCAGTTTCCTGTCTGATACCTGCCTGACTCGTGTCTATCTGCTGTTATTCCTGCGGTTCGACAGTCTGCCTACCAGCCCTGCCAGTCTGTCTATGGATCCGTCTGCCTGCTCACCTGGGAGCGCTCACCTGCTACCTGCCTGCTAGCCTACCTGGAGGCTCTGCCGTCACGTGCTATGACCACCTGCCCGTCCAGTGTCTCTTGCCCGCTCACCTGGGAGCGCTCACCTGCTACCTGCCTGCTAGCCTACCTGGAGGCTATGCCGTCACGTGCTGTGACCACCCACCCGTCCAGAGAATCTTGCCCGCTCACCTGGGAGCGTCCACCTGCCACCTGCCTGCTAGCCTACCTGGAGGCTCTGCCGTCACGTGCTGTGACCACCTGCCCGTCCAGAGACTCTTACCGCTCACCTGGGAGCGTCCACCTGTTACCTGCCTGTTAGCCTACCTGGAGGCTCTGCCGTCACTTGCTGTGACCACCCGCTTGTCCAGAGACTCTCGCCCGCTCACCTGGGAGCGTCCACCTGCTACCTGCCTGCTGGCCTACCTGGAGGCTTAGCCATCACATGCCGTGACCTCTTACCCAGAGACTGTCCCCGTCACTTGCCGTGACCTCCTGCCCTCTTACCCAGAGACTGTCCCCATCACTTGCCGTGACCTCCTGCCCTCTTACCCAGAGACTGTCCCCGTCACTAGCCGTGACTGCCTGCCTGCCTTCCCTGGGTGTCACCCGCTTCCTTACAAGGACTGCCCCTTTGTATAGTTGCTCTGTGGTTCCACCTCCCAGACCCGTTACACATCGTCAGCACTAAACATCTATGTCGCCATTTCAAAACTGTGCAGAAGGGTGCATAGGTCCCTGATCTGAGACCACTCCTCCAGCGTGATTTGCCCCACCTCTGGATCTCGTTGGCCCAGGCTATACGTCAGAACGTATTGCACCAGGGCTTGTCAGTGCTGCCACAGTCGCTGCAACATGTGCAGAGTTGAATTCCACCGGGTAGGCACATCGCATTTTAGCCGGTGAAGTGGCAGGCCCAACGACTTCTGTAGAGATGTAAATCGCTGAGCTGCCGGATGCGAACGGCGGAAGTGAGCACACAGCGACCGTGCCCTCTGCAGAAGGCCATCTAGTCCGGGATAGTTGGCTAAAAATTGCTGGACAACCAGGTTCAACACGTAAGCCATACAAGGCACGCACCCAGGTTTGCAGCATTGTCGCACACGGCATTCCCTGGTTTCAGGTCCAGTGGAGACAACCATTCATGAAACTGGTTCTCCAAAGCTGACCACAACTCCTCAGCTGTGTGACTCACATTTCCCAGACATTTCAAAGTAAAAACTGCCTGATGACTTTGAGCCCTGCTGCCAGCATAGTAAGGAGGTGTGCAGGATCCCTTCTGCGCAGTTAGAAAGCTTGTGGCATGACCAGACAGGCTTTGGGTGCAGGTGGAGGACCGAGAGGAGGTTGAGGAGGCAGAAGCAGTGGAGGAACTTCGAGATAAAGAGGATTGATGCACAACTCGTGGGGACGGCAAGACTTGGACAGCAGCCCCTTGTCCTGCTGTCACCATAGTTACCCAGTGTCCAGTCAGCGACATGTAACGCCCCTGTCCATGCCTACTCGTCCAAGTGTCTGTGGTGAAATGCACCCTGTCACACACAGAGTTTCTCAAAGAAGTGGTGATGTTGTGTGCGACATGCTGGTGGAGCGCAGGCACACCTTTCTTTGAGAAGTAGTGCCGACTGGGCATCTGGTACTGGGGCACTGCGACGGACATAAGGTCTCGAAAATCTTCTGTGTCCACCAGGCGGAAAGGCAGCATTTCTGTAGCCAAGAGCTTGCAGATGGTGAAATTCAACCTCTTAGCTTTCTCATGGCTAGGAGGAAATGGTCTTTTACTTGTCCACATCTGAGCGACCGAGGGCTGGCTGTTGTGCTTAGACGGGGTTGAGAAGGGTGTCCCCGACAAACTGCCGGTCTGTGAGGAAGATGCAGGCGGACATGTTAGGTTGCCTTGATCCAAAGGTGGTGCTATCGATGTCGGACAGCACTGAACACCAGCTGGTGTTACCACCTCCAAAGAAAATGATGACCTGCCAATCACGCTGGATGTTGCGGGTAAAGAGGTGGCTGGTCTGCGTCCCAAAACAGGTGTGACTGCTGTCCTCCCAGTCACAGAGGATGAAGAGACCACGGATGCACAAGATGTGGCAGATGGTGGTTGGCCCGGCCGGCTAGGCCGCATTGTAGCACAGTGAGCTTCCCACTGCAACTTATGCTTCATATCCATGTGCCGGTTCATGCATGAAGTACTCAAACTATGTATTTTTTGGCCTCTACTTAGCTTTTGCTGACAAATGTTACAGATAACACGAGTTGGGTCATATTTATCGATCTGAAAAAATGCCCAGGCTATTCAAGGCTTAGCACCCATGTGACCTGAAGAGCCACCACGACTTGTGGTCAGAGGCAGAGTTGTGTTTGAGGATGCAGTTGTTGACGTGCTTCCAGTACTACGTCTCTGTCCAGGAAGGCGCAACCTGACCTCGTCGTCACTAGCATCCTCCTCCACCTCCTCTGCTGACCTCATCTCTTGGCTGACTGTGGGTTGACAGTAAGTGGGATCTCCAACCTCGTCAACATCACCCTGTATGTTATCACACCCGTCGTCCTCAGAGCCAACCTGTTCCTGCCCTGACAAAAAACTAAAGTTGTCGCTCCAATCAGGTATTTGAGTCTCATCATCGTCTTCCTCATTGTCTCCACCAACAGGAGTTACAGTTTGGGAACTTGGGTCGACATTATGGACAGAACCTTCTGCATCTGGTCCTGGATCCAACTCATAAAGATTCTGGGCATCAGTGAAGATCATTTCCTGGTCTGGATTCACAGAAGCTCTGGAGCCGACCTCTGATTCCCAGGCTATAGTATGAGTAAACAGCTCTGCAGACTCAACCATCTGTTCTACCCCATACTCAGACGGGCAGCTGGAGACTTGGGAGCTGTGAGGAAGCAAGTGCGATTGGGGTGACACCTCTGAGGACTGGAGTATTTGTGATGTTGAAGTTGAGATGGAGGAGAGCCCACTTAAAGGAGCACTTGATATCCATTGAAGCACCTGCTGTTTTTGTGCCTCATCTGGAATTTGTAGCGATTGGCGTGGCCGTAAGAAAGGGATCTTATCACATTGTCCGCTAAAAGAAGTAGACATCTTAGTTTGGCTGAAAGTTGTTCTTTCTTCTGCAGATGTTACTGTTGCTTTAACTCCTACCCCACGGACACAACCTTTTTTCCCCTTCCCAATACGCCTATTCCCCTTTCCACCAGCAGCAGGCCTTTTTCCACTCATTTTGGTAGTTAACTAATTCACAACTCTGGAGTTGTTTGCACAAAAAACAATGGATGGGAACCGAGCAGAGCTGAGTGGCCAAACTGTGGTATAAGCCCAAAAGTATTGGCTGGGTTAGATGCAGATAAAAATTATTTTGAATTTGCAACCTGGAGGAGGTTAGTATAGATGGACTAATAGAACAAGTCCCACACACTGCAACAAGCCGAAATATTTTTTCAGAGCTAGATGCAGATAAAAATTATTTTGAATTTGCAACCTGGTGGAGGTTAGTATAGATGGACTAATAGAACAAGTCCCACACACTGCTACAAGCCGAAGCCCAAATATTTTTTCAGAGCTAGATGCAGATAAAAATTATAATGAATTTGCAACCTGGTGGAGGTTAGTATAGATGGACCAACAGAACAAGTCCCACACACTGCTACAAGCCGAAATATTTTTTCAGAGCTAGATGCAGAAAAAAATTATATTAAATTTGCAACCTGGTGGAGGTTAGTATAGATGGAATAATAGAACAAGTCCCACACACTGCTACAAGCCGAAATATTTTTTCAGAGCTACATGCAGAAAAAAATTATATTGAATTTGCAACCTGGTGGAGGTTAGTATAGATGGACTAATAGAACAAGTCCCACACACTGCTACAAGCTGAAATATTTTTTCAGAGCTAGATGCAGATAAAAATTATATTGAATTTGCAACCTGGTGGAGGTTAGTATAGATGGACTAATAGAACAAGTCCCACATACTGCTACAAGCCGAAATATTTCTTCAGAGCTAGATGCAGATAAAAATTATTTTGAATTTGCAACCTGGTGGAGGTTAGTATAGATGGACTAATAGAACAAGTCCCACACACTGCTACAAGCCGAAGCCCAAATATTTTTTCCGAACTAGATGCAGATAAAAATTATATTGAATTTGCAGCCTGGTGCAGGTTAGTATAGATGGACTAATAGAAAAAGTCCTACACACTGCTACAAGCCGAAATATTTTTTCAGAGCTACATGCAGAAAAAAATTATATTGAATTTGCAACCTGGTGGAGGTTAGTATAGATGGACTAATAGAACAAGTCCCACACACTGCTACAAGCTGAAATATTTTTTCAGAGCTAGATGCAGATAAAAATTATATTGAATTTGCAACCTGGTGGAGGTTAGTATAGATGGACTAATAGAACAAATCCCACATACTGCTACAAGCCGAAATATTTCTTCAGAGCTAGATGCAGATAAAAATTATTTTGAATTTGCAACCTGGTGGAGGTTAGTATAGATGGACTAATAGAACAAGTCCCACACACTGCTACAAGCCGAAGCCCAAATATTTTTTCCGAACTAGATGCAGATAAAAATTATATTGAATTTGCAACCTGGTGCAGGTTAGTATAGATGGACTAATAGAAAAAGTCCTACACACTGCTACAAGCCGAAATATTTTTTCAGAGCTAGATGCAGAAAAAAATTATATTGAATTTGCAACCTGGTGGAGGTTAGTATAGATGGACTAATAGAAAAAGTCCTACACACTGCTACAAGCCGAAATATTTTTTCAGAGCTAGATGCAGAAAAAAATTATATTGAATTTGCAACCTGGTGGAGGTTAGTATAGATGGACTAATAGAACAAGTCCCACACACTGCTACAAGCCAAAATATTTTTTCAGAGCTAGATGCAGAAAAAAATTATATTGAATTTGCAATCTGGTGGAGGTTAGTATAGATGGACTAATAGAACAAGTCCCACATGTTATGCACACGCCCGGACTGACTGGCGTGTGCGGGTGTTGTGGTTCCACTGGACCATGGACCGGAGAGTGCCTGTAGGGGCGTGACTAAGTATCTGGCCGATCCGACCAAGGTGGCACGACGGCATACGACGCCAGTGCACCAGGGAGAAACCGGGCAGAGGGACCAGGTGCTACTCCAGGTCAAACTCCGGACACGGGGGTTGACCCACACTGGGATTACTGAAACAGGCAGGTTATGCTGGCACAGACTGGTGGATGTAAGCAAACACGGCAGGTATGCAGATGGGTGGATACAGGCGAGTATGCAGGCAGGGAGGTACTGGCCGAAAGGACGGGCTGGAGCACAGAAAGGTTAAGACCCAGTACAGACTGGGTCACAGAACCGCAGATGCGGTAGACAACCACAGCAGAGAGGGAACGCCCGAAGCGGTGGGCAAGAGCAGAGCAGGACGGGGCTGCAGGAGCAGCGAGCACAAGCAGGGCAGGACAGGACTGCCGGAGCAGCGGGCAGAAGCAGGGCAGGACAGGACTGCCGGAGCAGCGGGCAGAAGCAGGGCAGGACAGGACTGCCGGAGCAGCGGGCAGAAGCAGGGCAGGACAGGACTGCCGGAGCAGCGGGCAGAAGCAGGGCCTGACAGGACTGCCGGAGCAGGGGGCAGAAGCAGGGCAGGACAGGACTGCCGGAGCAGTGAGCAAAAGGGTCAGAGCGGAGCAAGGCTGCCGGAGCAGTGAGCAAAAGGGTCAGAGCGGAGCAAGGCTGCCGGAGCAGTGAGCAAGGAGTCAGAGCAGGACGGACAGGGCTCTGTTCACACGGAACAGACAGGAAGGGAAAGGCAGAGCCAGATACCCACAGGGTATTTGCAGTGAAGTAGCAAGTGGACCACAAACTCACAAACGGGAGTACAGAGACAACAAGCAGGAGTTAGGTACGAGTACAGACTCTGCAGAAAAAGGAAAGGAACGGACATAGAGGCAAAACAGGTAAAGGATAGGAGAGAGTTCAGACTGGAACTGAGTGTACAGAAGAGACCGACACTGCAGCGGGATACAGGAGCGGGTCTGGGAATACGGCCCCCAGAGAGGCGGGACGAACAGGCAAGGAGCGTGTTCAGACAGGACAGACAAGATACAGGAACGGATCTAGGTAATCGGCCCCTAGAAGGCGGGAGGAACAGGCTAGGAGCGTGTTCAGACAGGCCTGGAAATACAGCCTCCAGGAAAGGCAGCAGGCAAGAGTACACAGACAGGACTCAGTTCAGACACGGGAACTGATACCGCAAGGCAGGAGACATAGACAGGACTCAGTTCAGACAGGAACAGATACCGCAAGGCAGGGACACAAACAGGACTCTGTTCAGACGGGAACAGATACCGCAAGGCAGAGACACAAACAGGACTCTGTTCAGACGGGAACAGATACCGCAAGGCACAGACAGGCAGATCTAGGAATACGGCCCCTAGAAGGCGAAAGAACAGGCAAGAAGCGTGTTCACAAGAACAGACCACAGTTCAGACACAGAACTGGAAAACAGGCAGGAAAACAGGATAGGACCTGGCATGTCAGAGACAAAAAGCCGACTGACAGGACACAATGCTCAGGCGCCATCTTGAGGAAGAAGGTGGTATAAATACCCAAAGATGGACAGCAATAGGCTGAAGGTGCAACAGGGGCGTGTCCGCAGCAGGTACAAGAAACAGGAAGTTCAGCGGGCGTCGCCCTATGCAGCCAAAACAGACAAACAGACAGCAAGGAGGGAAGCCAGAGAGACATTCTGGACTGGAGATCAAGTGCGCGCTCTTGCACAGTGGGAGATGGACCACCATGCAAGGACGCCGCCAGGTATGTTACACCACACACTGCTACAAGCCGAAATATTTTTTCAGAGCTAGATTCATTGAAAAACTATATTGAATTTGCAACCTAGTGGAGGTTAGTATAGATGGACTAATAGAACAAGTCCCACACACTGCTACAAGCCAAAATATTTTTTCAGAGCTAGATGCAGAAAAAAATTATATTGAATTTGCAATCTGGTGGAGGTTAGTATATATGCACTAATAGAACAAGTCCCACACACTGCTACAAGCCGAAATATTTTTTCAGAGCTAGATGCAGAAAAAATATATATTGAATTTGCAACCTGGTGGAGGTTAGTATAGATGGACTAATAGAACAAGTTCCACACACTGCTACAAGCCGAAATATTTTTTCAAAGCTAGATGCAGATAAAAATTATATTGAATTTGCAACCTGGTGGAGGTTAGTATAGATGGACTAATAGAACAAGTCCCACACACTGCTACAAGCCGAAATATTTTTTCAGAGTTAGATGCAGAAAAAAATGATATTGAATTTGCAACCTGGTGGAGGTTAGTATAGATGGACTAATAGAACAAGTCCCACACACTGATACAAGCCGAAATATTTTTTCAGAGCTAGATGCAGATAAAAATTATTTTGAATTTGCAACCTGGTGGAGGTTAGTATAGATGGACTAATAGAACAAGTCCCACACACTGCTACAAGCCGAAGCCCAATCATTTTTTCAGAGCTAGATGTAGATAAAAAATATATTGAATTTGCAACCTGGTGGAGGTTAGTTTTGATGGACTAATAGAACAAGTCCCACACACTGCTACAAGCCGAAATATTTTTTCAGAGCTAGATGCAGATAAAAATTATTTTGAATTTTCAACATGGTGGAAATTAGTATAGATGGACTAATAGACCAAGTCCAACACACTGCTACAAGCCGAAGCTCAAACATTTTTTCAGAGTTAGATGCAGAAAAAAATGATATTGAATTTGCAACCTGGTGGAGGTTAGTATAGATGGACTAATAGAACAAGTCCCACACACTGATACAAGCCGAAATATTTTTTCAGAGCTAGATGCAGATAAAAATTATTTTGAATTTGCAACCTGGTGGAGGTTAGTATAGATGGACTAATAGAACAAGTCCCACACACTGCTACAAGCCGAAGCCCAATCATTTTTTCAGAGCTAGATGTAGATAAAAAATATATTGAATTTGCAACCTGGTGGAGGTTAGTTTTGATGGACTAATAGAACAAGTCCCACACACTGCTACAAGCCGAAATATTTTTTCAGAGCTAGATGCAGATAAAAATTATTTTGAATTTTCAACATGGTGGAAATTAGTATAGATGGACTAATAGACCAAGTCCAACACACTGCTACAAGCCGAAGCTCAAACATTTTTTCAGAGCTATATGCAGATAAAAAATATATTGAATTTGCAACCTGGTGGAGGTTAGTATAGATGGACTTATAGAACAAGTCCCACACACTACTACATGCCGAAATATTTTTTCAGAGCTAGATGCAGAAAAAAACTATATTGAATTTGTAACCTGGTGGAGGTTAATATAGATGGACTAATAGAACAAGTCCCACACACTGCTACAAGCCGAAATATTTTTTCAGAGCTAGATGCTGAAAAAAATGATATTGAATTTGCAACCTGGTGGAGGTTAGTATAGATAGACTAATAGAACAAGTCCCACACACTGCTACAAGCCGAAATATTTTTTCAGAGCTAGATGCAGATAAAAATTATTTTGAATTTGCAACCTGGTGGAGGTTAGTATAGATGGACTAATAGAACAAATCCCACACACTGCTACAAGCCGAAGCTCAAATATTTTTTCAGAGCTAGATGCAGATAAAAATTATATTGAATTTGCAACCTGGTGGAGGTTAGTATAGATGGACTAATAGAACAAGTCCCACACACTGCTACAAGCCGAAATATTTTTTCAGAGCTAGATGCAGAAAAAAATTATATTGAATTTGCAACCTGGTGGAGGTTAGTATAGATAGACTTATAGAAAAAGTCCCACACACTGCTACAAGCCGAAATATTATTTCAGAGCTAGATGCAGAAAAAAATTATATTGAATTTGCAACCTGGTGGAGGTTAGCATAGATGGACTAATAGAACAAGTCCCACACACTGCTACAAGCCAAAATATTTTTTCAGAGCTAGATGCAGATAAAAATTATTTTGAATTTGCAACCTGGTGGAGGTTAGTATAGATGGACTAATAGAACAAGTCCCACACACTGCTACAAGCCGAAGCCCAAACATTTTTTCAGAGCTAGATGCAGATAAAAAATATATTGAATTTGCAACCTGGTGGAGGTTAGTATAGATGGACTAATAGAATTAGGCCCACACACTGCTACAAGCCAAAATATTTTTTCAGAGCTAGATACAGAAAAAAAATATATTGAATTTGTAACCTGGTGGAGGTTAGTATAGATTGACTAATAGAACAAGTCTCACACACTGCTACAAGCCGAAATATTTTTTCAGAGCTAGATGCAGAAAAAAATGATATAGAATTTGCAACCTGGTGGAGGTTAGTATAGATGGACTAATAGAACAAGTCCCACACACTGCTACAAGCCGAAATATTTTTTCAGAGCTAGATGCAGAAAACAATTATATTGAATTTGCAACCTGGTGGAGGTTAGTATAGATAGACTAATAGAAAAAGTCCCACACACTGCTACAAGCCGAAATATTATTTCAGAGCTAGATGCAGAAAAAAATTATATTGAATTTGCAACCTGGTGGAGGTTAGTATAGATGGACTAATAGAACAAGTCCCACACACTGCTACAAGCCGAAGCCCAAACATTTTTTTAGAGCTAGATGCAGATAAAAAATATATTGAATTTGCAATCTGGTGGAGGTTAGTATAGATGGACTAATAGAACTAGTCCCACACACTGCTACAAGCCAAAATATTTTTTCAGAGCTAGATGCAGATAAAAATTATTTTGAAATTGCAACCTGGTGGAGGTTAGTATAGATGCACTAATAGAACAAGTCCCACACACTGCTACAAGCCGAAGCCCAAATATTTTTTCAGAGCTAGATGCAGAAAAAAATCATATTGAATTTGAAACCTGGTGGAGGTTAGTATAGATGGACTAATAGAACAAGTCCCACACACTGCTACAAGCCGAAATATTTTTTCAGATCTAGATGCAGAAAAAAATGATATTGAATTTGCAACCTGGTGGAGGTTAGTATAGATAGACTAAAAGAACAAGTCCCACACATTGCTACAAGCCGAAATATTTTTTCAGATCTAGATGCAGAAAAGAATGATATTGAATTTGCAACCTGGTGGAGATTAGTATAGATGGACTAATAGAAAAAGTCCCACACACTGCTACAAGCCGAAATATTATTTCAGAGCTAGATGCAGAAAAAAATTATATTGAATTTGCAACCTGGTGGAGGTTAGTATAGATGGACTAATAGAACAAGTCCCACACACTGCTACAAGCCGAAGCCCAAACATTTTTTCAGAGCTAGATGCAGATAAAAAATATATTGAATTTGCAACCTGGTGGAGGTTAGTATAGATGGACTAATAGAACTAGTCCCACACACTGCTACAAGCCGAAATATTTTTTCAGAGCTAGATACAGAAAAAATATATATTGAATTTGTAACCTGGTGGAGGTTAGTATAGATGGACTAATAGAACAAGTCCCACACACTGCTACAAGCCCAAATATTTTTTCAGAGCTAGATGCAGATAAAAATTATTTTGAAATTGCAACCTGGTGGAGGTTAGTATAGATGGACTAATAGAACAAGTCGCACACACTGCTACAAGCCGAAGCCCAAATATTTTTTCAGAGCTAGATGCAGAAAAAAATCATATTGAATTTGAAACCTGGTGAAGGTTAGTATAGATGGACTAATAGAACAAGTTCCACACACTGCTACAAGCCGAAATATTTTTTCAGATCTAGATGCAGAAAAAAATTATATTGAATTTCCAACCTGGTGGAGGTTAGTATAGATAGACTAAAAGAACAAGTCCCACACATTGCTACAAGCCGAAATATTTTTTCAGATCTAGATGCAGAAAAAAATGATATTGAATTTGCAACCTGGTGGAGGTTAGTATAGATAGACTAAAAGAAAAAGTCCCACACACTGCTACAAGCCGAAATATTTTTTCAGAGCTAGATGCAGAAAAAAATTATATTGAATTTGCAACCTGGTGGAGGTTAGTATAGATAGACTAATATACAAGTCCCACACACTGCTACAAGCCGAAATATTTTTTCAGAGCTAAATACAGAAATAATTATATTGAATTTGCAATCTGGTGGAGGTTAGTATAGATAGACTAATAGAAAAAGTCCCACACACTGCTACAAGCCGAAATATTTTTTCAGAGCTAGATGCAGAAAAAAATTATATTGAATTTGCAACCTGGTGGAGGTTAGTATAGATGGACTAATAGAACAAGTCCCACACACTGCTAATAGCCGAAGCCCAAACATTTTTTCAGAGCTAGATGCAGATAAAAAATATATTGAATTTGCAACCTGGTGGAAGTTAGTATAGATGGACTAATAGAACAAGTCCCATACACTGCTGCAAGCCAAAATATTTTTTCAGAGCTAGATGCAGATAAAAATTATTTTGAATTTGAAACCTTGTGGAGGTTAGTATAGATGGACTAATAGAACAAGTCCCACACACTGCTACAAGCCGCAGTCCAAATATCTTTTCAGAGCTAGATGCAGATTAAAATTATATTGAATTTGCAACCTGGTGGAGGTTAGTATAGATGGACTAAGAGAACAAGTCCCACACACTGCTACAAGCCGAAATATTTTTTCAGAGCTAGATGCAGAAAAAAATTATATTGAATTTGCAACCTGGTGGAGGTTAGTATAGATGGACTAATAGAACAAGTCCCACACACTGCTACAAGCCGAAATATTTTTTCAGAGCTAGATGCAGATAAAAATTATTTTGAATTTGTAACCTGGTGGAGGTTAGTATAGATGGACTAATAGAACAAGTCCCACACACTGCTAGAAGTGGAAGCCCAAATATTTTTTCAGAGCTAGATGTAGATAATAATTATATTGAATTTGCAACCTGGTGGAGGTTAGTATTGATGGACTAATAGAACAAGTCCCACACACTGCTAAAAGCCAAAATATTTTTTCAGAGCTAGATGCAGAAAAAGATGTTTTTGAATTTGCAACCTGGTGGAGGTTAGTATAGATGGACTAATAGATCAAGTCCCACACACTGCTACAAGCCAAAATATTTTTTCAGAGCTAGATGCAGATAAAAATTATATTGAATTTGCAACCTGGTGGAGGTTAGTATAGATGGACTAATAGAACAAGTCCCACACACTGCTAATAGCCGAAGCCCAAACATTTTTTCAGAGCTAGATGCAGATAAAAAATATATTGAATTTGCAACCTGGTGGAAGTTAGTATAGATGGACTAATAGAACAAGTCCCATACACTGCTGCAAGCCAAAATATTTTTTCAGAGCTAGATGCAGATAAAAATTATTTTGAATTTGAAACCTTGTGGAGGTTAGTATAGATGGACTAATGGAACAAGTCCGACACACTGCTACAAACCGAAGCTCAAACATTTTTTCATAGCTAGATGCAGATAAAAAATATATTGAATTTGCAACCTGGTGGAGGTTAGTATAGATGGACTAATAGAACAAGTCCCACACACTGCTACAAGCCGAAATATTTTTTCAGAGCTAGATGCAGAAAAAAATTATATTGAATTTGTAACCTGGTGGAGGTTAGTATAGATGAACTAATAGAACAAGTCCCACACACTGCTACAAGCCGAAATATTTTTTCAGAGCTAGATACAGAAAAAAATTATATTGAATTTGTAACCTGGTGGAGGTTAGTATAGATGAACTAATAGAACAAGTCCCACACACTGCTACAAGCCGAAATATTTTTTCAGAGCTAGATGCAGATAAAAATTATTTTGAATTAGCATCCTGGTGGAGGTTAGTATAGATGGACTAATAGAACAAGTGCCACACACTGCTACAAGCCGATGCCCAAATATTTTTTCAGAGCTAGATGTAGATAAAAATTATATTGAATTTGCAACCTGGTGGAAGTTAGTATAGAAGGACTAATAGAACAAGTCCCACACACTGCTACAAGACGAAATATTTTTTCAGAGCTAGATGCAGAAAAAAATTATATTGAATTTGTAACGTGGTGGAGGTTAGTATAGATGGAGTAATAGAGCAAGTCAAACACACTGCTACAAGCCGAAATATTTTTTCAGAGCTAGATGCAGATAAAAATTATTTTGAATTTGCAACCTGGTGGAGGTTAGTATAGATGGACTAATAGAACAAGTCCCACACACTGCTACAAGCCGAAATATTTTTTCAGAAATAGAGGCAGAAAAAAATTATATTGAATTTGCAACCTGGTGGAGGTTAGTATAGATAGACTAATAGAACAAGTCTCACACACTGCTACAAGCCGAAATATTTTTTCAGAGCTAGATGCAGAAAAAAATTATATTGAATTTGCAACCTGGTGGAGGTTAGTATAGATGGACTAATAGAACAAGTCCCACACACTGCTACAAGCCGCAGTCCAAATATCTTTTCAGAGCTAGATGCAGATAAAAATTATATTGAATTTGCAACCTGGTGGAGGTTAGTATAGATGGACTAACAGAACAAGTCCCACACACTGCTACAAGCCGAAATATTTTTTCAGAGCTAGATGCAGATAAAAATTATTTTGAATTTGCAACCTGGTGGAGGTTAGTATAGATGGACTAATAGAACAAGTCCCACACACTGCTACAAGCCGAAGCCCAATCATTTTTTCAGAGCTAGATGTAGATAAAAAATATATTGAATTTGCAACCTGGTGGAGGTTAGTTTTGATGGACTAATAGAACAAGTCCCACACACTGCTACAAGCCGAAATATTTTTTCAGAGCTAGATAC
Organism: Phyllobates terribilis; assembly: GCF_046119375.1. Taxonomy (NCBI): domain Eukaryota; kingdom Metazoa; phylum Chordata; class Amphibia; order Anura; family Dendrobatidae; genus Phyllobates; species Phyllobates terribilis. The sequence goes on along the minus strand of NW_027362772.1, from coordinate 190,761,421 downwards.
AGAAAAAAATTATATTGAATTTGTAACCTGGTGGAGGTTAGTATAGATGGACTAATAGAACAAGTCCCACACACTGCTAGAACCCGAAGACCAAATATTTTTTCAGAGCTAGATGTAGATAAAAATTATATTGAATTTGCAACCTGGTGGACATTAGTATAGAAGGACTAATAGAACAAGTCCCACGCACTGCTAAAAGCCAAAATATTTTTTCAGAGCTAGATGCAGAAAAAAATTATATTGAATTTGTAACCTGGTGGACGTCAGTATTGATGGACTAATAGAGCAAGTCCCACACACTACTACATGCCGAAATATTTTTTCAGAGCTAGATGCAGAAAAAAATTATATTGAATTTGTAACCTGGTGGAAGTTAGTATAGATGGGCGAAGAGAACAAGTCCCACACACTGCTACAAGCCGAAATATTTTTTCAGAGCTAGATGCAGATAAAAATTATTTTGAATTTGCAACCTGGTGGAGGTTAGTATAGATGGACTAATAGAACAAGTCCCACACACTACTACATGCCGTAATATTTTTTCAGAGCTAGATGCAGAAAAAAATTATATTGAATTTGTAACCTGGTGGAGGTTAGTATAGATGGACTAATAGAACATGTCCCACACACTGCTACAAGCTGAAATATTTTTTCAGAGCTAGATGCAGAAAAAAATGATATTGAATTTGCAACCTGGTGGAGGTTAGTATAGATGGACTAATAGAACAAGTCCCACACACTACTACATGCCGAAATATTTTTTCAGAGCTAGATGCAGAAAAAGATGTTTTTGAATTTGCAACCTGGTGGAGGTTAGTATAGATGGACTAATAGATCAAGTCCCACACACTGCTACAAGCCAAAATATTTTTTCAGAGCTAGATGCAGATAAAAATTATATTGAATTTGCAACCTGGGGGAGGTTAGTATAGATAGACTAATAGAACAAGTCCCACACACTGCTACAAGCGAAAATATTTTTTTAGAACTAGAGGAAGAAAAAAATTATATTGAATTTGCAACCTGCTGGAGGTTAGTATAGATGGTCTAATAGAACAAGTCCCACACACTGCTTCAAGCCGAAATATTTTTTCATTGCTAGATGCAGAACAAAATTATATTGAATTTGTAAACTGGTGGATGTTAGTATAAATAGATTAATAGAACAAGTCCCACACACTGCTACAAGCCGAAGCCCAAGTATTTTTTCAGAGCTAGATGCAGATAAAAATTATATTGAATTTGCAACCTGGTGGAAGTTAGTATAGAAGGACTAATAGAACAAGTCCCACACACTGCTACAAGCCAAAATAGTTTTTCAGAGCTAAATGCAGATAAAAGTTATATTGAATTTGCAACCTAGTGGAGGTTAGTATAGATGGACTAATAGAACAAGTCCCACACACTGCTACAAGCCGAAATATTTTTTCAGAGCTAGATGCAGAGAAAAATGATATTGAATTTGCAACCTGGTGGAGGTTAGTATAGATGGACTAATAGAACATGTCCCACACACTGCTACAAGCTGAAATATTTTTTCAGAGCTAGATACAGATTAAAAATATATTGAATTTGCAACCTGGTGGAGGTTAGTATAGATGGGCGAATAGAACAAGTCCCACACACTGCTACAAGCTGAAATATTTTTTCAGAGCTAGATGCATATAAAAATTATATTGAATTTGCAACCTGGTGGAGGTTAGTATAGATGGACTAATTTAGCAGTGTGTGGAACTTGTGCTATTAGTCCATCTATACTAACCTCCACCAGGTTGCAAATTCAATATAATTTTTATCTGCATCTAGCTGTGAAAAAATATTTCGGCTTGTAGCAGTGTGTGGAACTTGTTCTAAGCCGAAATATTTTTTCAGAGCTAGATGCAGATAAAAATTATTTTGAATTTGCAACCTGGTGGAGGTTAGTATAGATGGACTAATAGAACAAGTCCCACACACTGCTTCAAGCCGAAATATTTTTTCAGAGCTAGATGCAGATAAAAATTATTTTGAATTTGTAACCTGGTGGAGGTTAGTATAGATGGACTAATAGAACAAGTCCCACACACTGCTAGAAGCGGAAACCCAAATATTTTTTCAGAGCTAGATGTAGATAATAATTATATTGAATTTGCAACCTGGTGGAGGTTAGTATAGATGGACTAATAGATCAAGTCCCACACACTGCTACAAGCCAAAATATTTTTTCAGAGCTAGATGCAGAAAAAGATGTTTTTGAATTTGCAACCTGGTGGAGGTTAGTATAGATGGACTAATAGATCAAGTCCCACACACTGCTACAAGCCAAAATATTTTTTCAGAGCTAGATGCAGATAAAAATTATATTGAATTTGCAACCTGGGGGAGGTTAGTATAGATAGACTAATAGAACAAGTCCCACACACTGCTACAAGCGAAAATATTTTTTTAGAACTAGAGGAAGAAAAAAATTATATTGAATTTGCAACCTGCTGGAGGTTAGTATAGATGGTCTAATAGAACAAGTCCCACACACTGCTTCAAGCCGAAATATTTTTTCATTGCTAGATGCAGAACAAAATTATATTGAATTTGTAAACTGGTGGATGTTAGTATAAATAGACTAATAGAACAAGTCCCACACACTGCTACAAGCCGAAGCCCAAGTATTTTTTCAGAGCTAGATGCAGATAAAAATTATATTGAATTTGCAACCTGGTGGAAGTTAGTATAGAAGGACTAATAGAACAAGTCCCACACACTGCTACAAGCCAAAATAGTTTTTCAGAGCTAAATGCAGATAAAAGTTATATTGAATTTGCAACCTAGTGGAGGTTAGTATAGATGGACTAATAGAACAAGTCCCACACACTGCTACAAGCCGAAATATTTTTTCAGAGCTAGATGCAGAGAAAAATGATATTGAATTTGCAACCTGGTGTAGGTTAGTATAGATGGACTAATAGAACAAGTCCCACACACTGCTACAAGCCAAAATATTTTTTCAGAGCTAGATGCAGAAAAAAATTATATTGAATTTGCAACCTGGTGGAGTTTAGGATAGATGGACTTATAGAACAAGTCCCACACACTGCTGCAAGCCTAAAGTTTTTTTTCAGAGCTAGATGCAGAAAAAAATTATATTGAATTTGCAACCTGGTGGAGGTTAGTATAGATGGACTAATAGAACAAGTCCCACACTGCTACAAGCCGAAATATTTTTTCAGAGCTAGATGCAGATAAAAATTATATTGAATTTGCAACCTGGTGGAAGTTAGTATAGGTTGACTAATAGAACAAGTCCCACACACTGTTACAAGCCGAAATATTTTTTCAGAGCTAGATGCAGATAAAAATTATTTTGAATTTGCAACCTAGTGGAGGTTAGTATAGATGGACTAATAGAACAAGTCCCACACACTGTTACAAGCCGAAGCCCAAATATTTTTTCAGAGCTAAATGCAGATAAAAATTATATTGAATTTGCAACCTGGTGGAGGTTAGTATAGATGGACTAATAGAACAAGTCCCACACACTGCTACAAGCCGAAATATTTTTTCAGAGCTAGATGCAGATAAAAATTATTTTGAATTTGCAACCTGGTGGAGGTTAGTATAGATGGACTAATAGAACAAGTCCCACACACTGCTACAAGCCGAAATATTTTTTCAGAGCTAGATGCAGAAAAAAATTATATTGAATTTGCAACCTGGTGGAGGTTAGTATAGATGGACTAATATAACAAGTCCCACACACTGCTACAAGCCAAAATATTTTTTCAGGGCTAGATGCAGATAAAAATTATTTTGAATATGCAACCTGGTGGAGGTTAGTATAGATGGACTAATAGAATGATACTATGCCCAAAAGGTTTTACTTCACTAGATGCAGTAAAAAAATTGTTATTCTATACACAGGTGGTGTAGCTTGCAACACAGATAGGCTACTCCACTGACTAACACACGCTGGAAGAGGTCAAAAAGGATTTGCTTTGCTAGATTTAGCCAAATGCTGTGAAAAAAACTTGCACAGCACTAAAACAGACCTGCCTGGCAAAAAGTGATAGGAACTTATGTAACCTAGCCCTCAAAAGGACTGCAATTACAATTAGTCTTTACTCCCAACCTATCTATTTAAGAGCACAGACCTGCCTGATAAAAGTGATAGGAACTGATGTAACCTAGCCCTGAAAAGGACTGCAATTACAATTAGTCTTTACTCCCAACCTATCTATTTAAGAGCACAGACCTGCCTGATAAAAGTCGTAGGAAATGATGTAACCTAGTCCTTAAAAGGACTGCAATCACAACTCTTCCCTACTCCCAAGCTATCTGTAGATTTGTGCGAAAATTGGCTTAAAATTAACAAAGTATAGCGCACACAGCAACAGCTGTGCCGTCTAACACGCAGCTGCAGCAGTGAGAAAATGGTGGCAACGGGGAAAATGGCTGGGTCTTATAGGGCAAGGACATGTGACATACACTGCCAATGACACATGCCCTTGCTTGTGTGAAAAAAAGCAGTTCGCTCCGTGTGTGCGCTGCTGATAGGCTGACAGATTGCACCTCCCCACTTTAAATGCGGGAAAGAGAAAAAAAAATGGAGATCTTCATTATTGATGCAGAGATCCATCCCCTGCCCCTCCCCCTGCCCCGCTGTACACGCAAACTGTGTATTAACATTAATTTTCAGCATTACTGAGAAAAAATCCAGTTATGATTTTGGTGCACGAACAGTTATCGAACATAACCTCGAACAGCCGAATTTTTTTCCAATAGTTCGTATTCGCCGAACGGCTCGAACACCGCCCAAAACAGCTCGAATTTGAGATTGGCGAACAGTTTGAGTCGAACACCGCTCACCTCTATTGTGGAGGGGGGATTTGGGGAGATGTATAATAGGGGTGATTGTGGAGGGGGGATTTGGTGAGATGTACAGTATAATAGGGGTGATTGTGGAGGGGGGATTTGGGGAGATGTATAATAGGGGTGATTGGAAAGGGGGGGATTTGAGGAAATGTACAATAGGGGTGATTGTGGAGGAGGGGATTTGGGGAGATGTTTAATAAGGGTGATTTTGGAGGGGAGATTGGGGAAATTTATAATAGGGGTGATTGTGAAGTCGGGGATTTGGGGAGAAGTATAATAGGGGTGATTATGGAGGGGGGATTTGGGGAGATGTATAATAGGTGTGATTGTAGAGGGAGGGATTTGGGGAGATGTATAATAGGGGTGATTGTGGGGGGGATGTGTGGAGATGTATAATAGGGGTGATTGTGGGGCAGGATTTGTGGAGATGTATAATAGGAGTGATGGTGGAGGGGTGATTTGGGGAGATGTATAATAGGGGTGATTGTGGAGCGGGGGATTTGGGGATATCTATAATAGGGGTGATTGTGGAGGGGGGATTTGGGGAGATGTATAATAGGGGTGATTGTGGAGGGGGGGATTTGGGGAAGTGTATGATAGGGGGATTTGGGGAGGTGTATAATGGGTGATTGGAGGGGACATGGGGATGTGTATAATAGGGGTGATTGTGGAAGTGGATTTTAGGAGGTGATTAATAGGGGGGAGATTTCGGGACCTGTATAATAGGGGTGATATTAGGGGGGGTTTTGAGGAGCTGTATAATTGGGGGAGATTTGTGGAGATGCATAATAGGAGCGATTGTGGAGGGGGGATTTTGGGAGATGTATAATAGGGGTGATTGTGGAGGGGGGATTTGGGGAGATGTATAATAGGGGTGATTATGGAGGGGAGGATTTGGGGAGATGTATAATAGAGGTGATGGTGGAGGGGGGGATTTGTGGAGATGTATAATAGGGGTGATTGTGGAGGGGGGATTTTGGGAGATGTATAATAGGGGTGATGGTGGAGGGAAGGAATTGGAGAGGTGTATAATAGGGGGATTTGGGGAGGTGTAAAACTGGTTATTGTGGGGGGATTTGGGGAGGTGTATAATAGGGGTGATTGTGGAAGGGAATTTGGAGAGATGTATAATAGGGGTGATTGTGGAGGGGGGATTTGGGGAGATGTATAATAGGGGTGATTTTGGAGGGGGGATTTGGGGAGATGTAGGATGATGTATGTTTTTTCACACACAACATGGGCAGATAAGGTTGTAAAATGTTAAAATGGCATTTCCCTGTGAATGCATTTGTCTTAAAAAATAACGTGAAAAAACAAACAGTAGGTTATTTCTTTAGTATGAAAAACACAGTCAATGTAGACTCAATGTAATCACATTGTTCAGCTCATGCATCTCCTCCTCCATCTCTGAAATGACCACATCAGTCACAAGCTGAAATCACTGCAGCACTGCCTTGGCCAAGCGGCAACAGGTTGTGCTGAGGATAACATGCTTAATGCTTAAGTGACAAACCGCCCAGCGCTGCAGAGTTGTTGAAAGCTGTAACACAGCAGCCTGATCTGTGGCTCTAACCGCTGAACATACAGCCAGGCATGGTTGTGTGTGACAATGGGCGGAAACTGGTGACGTAGAAATGACAGCCGGAGTAGATACTGTTTCCCTCTATGCCAGTCCTTTCACCGAGCTAAAGAATATGGCTGTTGTGAAATACAACTCCCACTGAGAAGCTGTTTCAGATTGAAAAACATTGGGCCTACGAGAAGATTTGATTCTGAGGGCTCACCTTTCTCCACCGCTCAAGAGTCCATTAGCAGCTGCAAAGTTAGCGCTATCATGAACTCTCCTGTTGTAAAAGCCAGGGCACACCAGAGGATAATCTGGTGGGACCGTCCAACCCTGCCGAGAAGCAGTCCTGGCTAAGAAAAGTGTGTGGGAAGGTTCCCGGACACTCTATGGCTGCTTTTTTACTGAGGAGGAAATGCATACAAACACGGGGAGAACATACAAAATCCTTGCAGATGTTGTCCTTGCTGGGATTTGAACCCAGGATCCCAGCGCTGCAAGGCTTCAGTGCTAACCACTGATCCAATGTGCTGCCGTTCACCCTCTGTTATCTAACAGGTTGGAGAAACTTGCACCTACTGCCACTCTATCTTCAGCTCCTTTGTGAGAAATGAATGTATTTGGGCAGCCACTCAGTCTACCAAATAAAATTCCTGAGAAGGAAATTGAGCATGGCTTTGCTACTGGTGCTGGGGGCAGTACTAATACCATGGCGTCGTACCATAGTTTACTGGAAATATTCCAGGCTGGTAGGAGGCAAGCAGATTCCCACAGAAAAGTACCAGCAATAATGTACAGGGACCCGCGCTTGTAGAAGGCGGAGACAATACCGGGAGAAATAGTGGCGGCTGGGGACAGAGTATGGACAAGAGGCATGAGGCATGAGGTTGTGAAAAGCTTCCGCCTCCACGAGCCTAAAAGGCCACATTTCAAGTGCAAGCAGCTGCCCAGAAATCTGGCAGTTTAGTATTGCGGCCTGTGGGTGGGTGGCTGGCTGCACACTTACGCTTGCATTCCAAGTAACAGAAAACTAAGCAGATGGTGGCCTCTATCATAATCATGGCCTCACCTCGGCACTATGAACTCTCCTGAAGGAGAAGCCAGGGCCCACCAGAGGAGTCTCCGGTTTTCTGGTGGGCCCGTCCAACCCTGCCGAGAAGCAACCCTGGCTAAGAAAAATGTGGCTGAAGGTTCCCAGACACTCTATGGCTGCTTTTTTAATGTGTATTGGACGTGCTTATGCATGTTAGTTCTCAAACTGCATTGCAGATCAGGCCGTTGCCCAACTCTGTAGTCATTAGAGATGAGCATTGTTCTACTCGAACTGTTCGCCAATCTCAAATTCGAGCTGTTTTGGGCGGTGTTCGAGCCGTTCGGCGAACACGAACGATTTGAGAAAAATTCGGCTGTTCGAGGTTATGTTCGATAACTGTTCGTGCACCAAAATCATAACTGGATTTTTTCTCAGTAATGATGAAAATTAATGTTAATACGCAGTTTGAGTGTACAGCGGGGCGGGGGGAGGGGCAGGGGATGGATCTCTGCAGGAATAATGAAGATCTCCATTTTTTTTTCTCTTTCCCGCATTTGCAGTGGAGAGGTGCAGTCTGTCAGCCTATCAGCAGCGCACACACGGAGCGAACTGCTGTTTTTCACACAAGCAAGGGCATGTGTCATTGGCAGTGTATATCACATGTCCTTGCCCTATAAGACCAAGCCATTTTCCCCGTCGCCACCATTTTCTCACTGCTGCAGCTGCGTGTTAGACGGCACCGCTGTTGCTGTGTGCGCTATACCTTGTTAATTTCAAGCCAATTTTCGCACAAATCTACAGATAGCTTGGGAGTAGGGAATAGTTGTGATTGCAGTCCTTTTAAGGACTAGGTTACAGCATTTCCTACGACTTTTATCAGGCAGGTCTGTGCTCTTAAATAGATAGATTGTGGGAGTAAAGACTAATTGTAATTGCAGTCCTTTTCAGGACTAGGTTACATCAGTTCCTATCAGTTTTTGCCAGGCAGGTCTGTGCCAGTGCTGTGCAAGTTTTTTTCACAGCATTTGGCTGAATCTAGCAAAGCTAATCCTTTTTGGCCTATTGCAGAGTGTGTTAGTCAGTGGAGTAGCCTATCTGTGTTGCAAGATATACCACCTGTGTATAGAATACCAATTTTTTTACTGCACCTAGTGAAGTAAAATCTTTTGGGCATAGCATCATTCTATTAGTCCATCTATACTGACCTCCATCAGGTTGCAAATTGAATATAATTTTTTTCTGCATCTAGCTCTGAAAAAATATTTGGGCTTCTAGCAGTGTGAGGGACTTGTTCTATTAGTCCATCTATACTGACCTCCATCAGGTTGCAAATTAAAAATAATTTTTATCTGCATCTACCTCTGAAAAAATATTTGGGCTTCTTGCTGTGTGTGGGACTCTTCTTTTAGTCCATCTATGCTGACCTCCATCAGGTTGCAAACTGAATATAATTTTTTTCTGCATCTAGCTCTGAAAAAATATTTGGCCTTCTAGCAGTGTGTGGGACTTTCTCTATTAGTCCATCTATACTGACCTCCATCAGGTTGCAAATTAAAAATAATTTTTTTCTGCATCTAGCTCTGAAAAAATAGTTGGCCTTCTAGGAGTGTGTGGGACTTTCTCTATTAGTCCATCTATACTGACCTCCATCAGGTTGCAAATTAAAAATTATTTTTATCTGCATCTAGCTCTGAAAAAATATTTGGCCTTCTAGCAGTGTGTGGGACTTTCTCTATTAGTCCATCTATACTGACCTCCATCAGGTTACAAATTAAAAATAATTTTTATCTGCATCTAGCTCTGAAAAAATATTTGGCCTTCTAGCAGTGTGTGGGACTTTCTCTATTAGTCCATCTATACTGACCTCCATCAGGTTGCAAATTAAAAATAATTTTTATCTGCATCTACCTCTGAAAAAATATTTGGCCTTCTAGCTGTGTGTGGGACGTGTTCTATTAGTCCATCTATACTGACCTCCATCAGGTTGCAAACTGAATATAATTTTTTTCTGCATCTAGCTCTGAAAAAATATTTGGCCTTCTAGCAGTGTGTGGGACTTTCTCTATTAGTCCATCTATACTGACCTCCATCAGGTTGCAAACTGAATATATTTTTTTTCTGCATCTACCTCTGAAAAAATATTGGGCTTCTAGCTGTGTGTGGGACTTGTTCTATTAATCCATCTATACAGACCTCCATCAGGTTGCGAACTGAATATAATTTTTTTCTGCATCTAGCTCTGAAAAAATAGTTGGCCTTCTAGCAGTGTGTGGGACTTTCTGTATTAGTCCATCTATACTGACCTCCATCAGGTTGCAAATTAAAAATAATTTTTATCTGCATCTAGCTCTGAAAAAATATTTGGCCTTCTAGCAGTGTGTGGGACTTTCTCTATTAGTCCATCTATACTGACCTCCATCAGGTTGCAAATTAAAAATAATTTTTATCTGCATCTACCTCTGAAAAAATATTTGGGCTTCTAGCTGTGTGTGGGACTTGTTCTATTAGTCCATCTATACTGACCTCCATCAGGTTGCAAACTGAATATAATTTTTTTCTGCATCTAGCTCTGAAAAAATATTTGGCCTTCTAGCAGTGTGTGGGACTTTCTCTATTAGTCCATCTATACTGACCTCCATCAGGTTGCAAATTAAAAATATTTTTTATCTGCATCTAGCTCTGAAAAAATATTTGGCCTTCTAGCAGTGTGTGGGACTTTCTCTATTAGTCCATCTATACTGACCTCCATCAGGTTGCAAATTAAAAATAATTTTTATCTGCATCTAGCTCTGAAAAAATATTTGGCCTTCTAGCAGTGTGTGGGACTTTCTCTATTAGTCCATCTATACTGACCTCCATCAGGTTGCAAATTAAAAATAATTTTTATCTGCATCTACCTCTGAAAAAATATTGGGCTTCTAGCTGTGTGTGGGACTTGTTCTATTAATCCATCTATACAGACCTCCATCAGGTTGCAAACTGAATATAATTTTTTTCTGCATCTACCTCTGAAAAAATATTTGGGCTTCTAGCTGTGTGTGGGACTTGTTCTATTAGTCCATCTATACTGACCTCCATCAGGTTGCAAACTGAATATAATTTTTTTCTGCATCTAGCTCTGAAAAAATATTTGGCCTTCTAGCAGTGTGTGGGACTTGTTCTATTAGTCCACCTATACTGACCTCCATCAGGTTGCAAATTCAAAATAATTTTTTGTCTGCATCTAGCTCTGAAAAAATATTTGGCCTTCTAGCAGTGTGTTGGACTTTCTCTATTAGTCCATCTATACTGACCTCCATCAGGTTGCAAACTGAATATATTTTTTTTCTGCATCTACCTCTGAAAAAATATTTGGGCTTCTAGCTGTGTGTGGGACTTGTTCTATTAGTCCATCTATACTGACCTCCATCAGGTTGCAAATCGAATATAATTTTTTTCTGCATCTAACCCAGCCAATAGTTTTGGCCTAATACCACAGTTTGGCCACTCAGCTCTGTTCCGTTCCCATCCATTGTTTTTTTGTGCAAACAACTCCAGAGTTGTGAATTAGTTAACCACCAAAATGAGTGGAAAAAGGCCTGCTGCTGGTGGAAAGGGGAATAGGCGTGTTGGGAAGGGGAAAAAAGGTTGTGTCCGTGGGGTAGGTGTTAAAGCAACAGTAACATCTGCAGAAGAAAGACCATCTTCCAGCCAAACTAAAATGTCTACTTCTTTTAGCGGACAATGTGATAAGATCCCTTTCTTACGGCCACGCCAATCGCTACAAATTCCAGATGAGGCACAAAAACAGCAGGTGCTTCAACGGATATCAAGTGCTCCTTTAAGTGGGCTCTCCTCCACATCAACTTCAACATCACAAATACTCCAGTCCTCAAAGGTGTCACCCCAATCGCACTTGCTTCCTCACAGCTCCCAAATCTCCAGCTGCCCGTCTGAGTATGAGGTAGAACAGATGGTTGAGTCTGCAGAGCTGTTTACTCATACTATAGCCTGGGAATCAGAGGTAGACTCCAGCGCTTCTGTGAATCCAGACGAGGAAATGATCTGCACTGATGCCCAGAATCTTTATGAGTCGGATCCAGGACCAGACGCAGAAGGTTCTGACCATAATGTAGACCCTCATTCCCAAACTGTAACTCCTGTTGGTGGAGACAATGAGGAAGACGATGATGAGACTCAAATACCTGATTGGAGCGACAACTTTAGTTTTTTGTCAGGGCAGGAACAGGTTGGCTCTGAGGACGACGGGTGTGATAACGCACAGGGTGATGATGATGAGGTTGGAGATCCCACTTACTGTCAACCCACAGTCAGCCAAGAGATGAGGTCAGCAGAGGAGGTGGAGGAAGATGCTAGTGACGACGAGGTCAGGTTGCGCCTTCCTGGACAGAGACGTAGTACTGGAAGCACGTCAACAACTGCATCCTCAAACACAACTCTGCCTCTCACCACAAGTCGTGGTGGCTCTTCAGGTCGCATGGGTGCTAAGCCTTGCATAGCCTGGGCATTTTTTCAGATCGATAAAGATGACCCAACTCGTGTTATCTGTAACATTTGTCAGCAAAAGCTAAGTAGAGGCCAAAAAATACATAGTTTGAGTACTTCATGCATGAACCGACACATGGACATGAAGCATAAGTTGCAGTGGGAAGCTCAGTGTGCTACAAAGCGGCCTAGCCGGCCGGGCCAACCACCGTCTGCCATATCTTGTGCATCCGCGGCCTCTTCATCCTCTGTGACTGGGGGGACAGCAGTCACACCTGTTTTGGGGCGCAGACCTGCCACCTCTTTACCCGCAACAGCCAGCGTGATTGGCGGGTCATCATTTTCTTTGGAGGTGGTAACACCAGCTGGTGTTGAGCGCTGTCCGACATCGATAGCACCACCTTTGGATCAAGGCAACCTAACATGTCCGCCTGCGTCTTCCTCACAGACCGGCAGTTTGCCGGGGACACCCTTATCAACCCCGTCTAAGCACAATAGCCAGCCCTCGGTCCCTCAGATGTGGACAAGTAAAAGACCATTTCCTCCTAGCCATGAGAAAGCTAAGAGGTTGAATTTCACCATCTGCAAGCTCTTGGCTACAGAAATGCTGCCTTTCCGCCTGGTGGACACAGAGGATTTTCGAGACCTTATGTCCGTCGCAGTGCCCCAGTACCAGATGCCCAGTCGGCACTACTTCTCAAAGAAAGGTGTGCCTGCGCTCCACCAGCATGTCGCACACAACATCACCGCTTCTTTGAGAATCTCTGTGTGTGACAGGGTGCATTTCACCACAGACACTTGGACGAGTAGGCATGGACAGGGGCGTTACATGTCGCTGACTGGGCAGTGGGTAACTATGGTGACAGCAGGACAAGGGGCTGCTGTCCAAGTCTTGCCGTCCCCACGAGTTGTGCGTCAATCCTCTTTATGTCAAAGTTCCTCCACTGCTTCTGCCTCCTCAACCTCCTCTCGGTCTTCCACCTGCACCCAAAGCCTGTCTGGTCATGCCACAAGCTTTCTAACTGCGCAGAAGGGATCCTGCACACCTCCTTACTATGCTGGCAGTAGGGCTCAACATCATCAGGCGGTTTTTACTTTGAAATGTCTGGGAAATGTGAGTCACACAGCTGAGGAGTTGTGGTCAGCTCTGGAGAACCAATTTCATGAATGGTTGTCTCCGCTGGACCTGAAACCAGGGAAGGCCGTGTGCGACAATGCTGCAAACCTGGGTGCGGCCCTTCGCCGGGGCAATGTCACACACGTGCCTTGTATGGCTCACGTGTTGAACCTGGTTGTCCAGCAATTTTTAGCCCACTATCCCAGACTAGATGGCCTTCTGCAGAGGGCACGGTCGCTGTGTGCTCACTTCCGCCGTTCGCATCCCGCAGCTCAGCGACTTACATCTCTACAGAAGTCGTTGGGCCTGCCACTTCACCGGCTAAAATGCGATGTGCCTACCCGGTGGAATTCAACTCTGCACATGTTGCAGCGACTGTGGCAGCACCGACAAGCCCTGGTGCAATACGTTCTGACGTATAGCCTGGGCCAACGAGATCCAGAGGTGTGGCAAATCACGCTGGAGGAGTGGTCTCAGATCAGGGACCTATGCACCCTTCTGCACAGTTTTGAAATGGCGACGAAGATGTTTAGTGCTGACGATGCCATTATCAGCATGACTATTCCGGTGATTTACATGCTGGAGCACATGTTAAACAGAATTCGGAGTCAGGTGGTGGCACAAGAGGAGGTGGAGGAAGTAGAGGAGGAGGAGTTGTATGCGGAAGGGCTAACATCTGCAAGGTCCAGACGGTCGGCAGCACCAAGGCGGCAGGCATGTGAGGGTGGGGGAGATGGTTTTACCAGGGCGCATGGTAGCAGCCAAACTAGTGAGGAAGGTGCAGGAGCCCAGGAAGAAGTGGAGGACGAACTGATGGAAGACTCATCAGGTGAGGGAGACCTTGATCACATTTCTGTTGTGCGAGGTTGGGGCGAGAGGACAGAGGAAGGAAGCATGATTGTTACCTCGCCACCAACACAACAGGGACTTGGTGCTCCTGGATGCGCAACACACATGAGTGCCTTCTTGCTGCACTACCTGCAACATGACCCTCGAATTGTGAGAATTAGAAATAATCCTGACTACTGGGTTGCCACACTGTTAGATCCCCGGTACAAAAGTAAGTCAGTGGTGTGCTGACAGATAAGCGCACGCGGCTCTCCACTGATAATGTAGACAGACTCACGTTCATAAAGATGAACAAATCATGGATCCAAAACAACTTTTCTACCCCTGTGTCATCCTGGGGAGAGTAAAAGCTTGATGATTGGTTAAAATCACCCTACCAACCGTTTTAAGCTTTCAAATTACTAATCATGTTTATCTGTATCTTGGCTGGAAAATAATTTGGGCTTTGTAGCAGTGTGCAGCACTGATTCTATTAGGCCATCTATAATAAGCTCCACCAGATTTAAAATGACTAATCATGTTTATCTGTATCTTGGCTGGAAAATAATTTGGGCTTTGTAGCAGTGTGCAGCACTGATCCTATTAGGCCATCTATACTAAGCTCCACCAGATTTAAAATTAATAATAATTTTTAGCTGCATCTAGCCCGGAAAATAATTTTGGGGCTCCGAGATGCGCAAGACACATAAGTGCCTTCTTGCTGCACTACCTGCAACATGACCCTCATATTGTCAGAATTCGAAGTAATCATGACTACTGGGTTGCCACACTCTTAGATCCCCCAAACTTTTCGATCAACCTTTTCATTTTAATAAAGACCAAAAAAATGGTCATTTTTGAAATTATAAGCATTAGCAGGTTATTAGAAACTGAAATCAAACAGTTTTCAACTCAAAACTTTATTCTAGGTGATGTTACATTTTCACATAGGACCCCTTGTTCGAAAGGAGCTTCTGAACTCTCTCGTCCATTGAATTTGTCAGATTTTGGATGGTTTCTGCTTCAATTGTTTTGCATGAGGACAGAATACCCTCCCAGAGGTGTTGCTTAGATGTGAACTGCCTCCCGCCATCATAGACACTCCTTTTGATGATGCTCCAGAGGTTCTGAATGGGGTAGAGGTCAGGGGAGCATGGGGGTCACACCATAAGTTTGTCCCCTTTTATGCCCATATCAGCCAGAGATGCAGATGTTTTATGTGCAGCATGAGATGGTGCATTATCATGCAAAAAAATGATCTTGCTGTGAAATACACGGTTCTTCTTCTTGAACCATGGCAGGAAGTGCTGTTTGAGAAAATCCACATACATTATGGAGTTCATCTTTAGCGCCTTCAGGGATCCTAAAGGGGCCGACAATCTCTCTCCCCATGATTCCAGCCCAAAACATTACTCCACCTCCTGCTTGTTGGCGCTGTAGCCGTGTTTGCGTGGGGTGTCCATCAACCAGCCATCCTCCACTCCATCCATCTGGACCATCGAGCGCTGCACGGCACTCATCCGTGAACAAAACAGTTTTGAAATCAGTCTTCATGTAATGTTTAGCCCACTGGAGCCGTTTCTGCTTGTGTGAAGTGGATAGAGGAGGTCGACAGGATGGCGTATGCACAGCTGCAAACCTCTGAAGGACCCTGCATCTTGTTGTTCGGGGGACGTTGGAGGCACCAGCAGCTTCAAAAACTTGTCTGCTGCTATGACAAGGCTTTTTTGCCGCTGCTCTTTTAACCTGACGTAATTGCCTGTAGGAAAGAGTCCTCAATTTGCCCTTATCAGCACGCACACGTGTGTACTGTGAATCAGCTACATACTTCTTGATTGCCAAGACACTTCATCCTGATCATCGCACAATGTTGATTGTAGTCATGCCTTGACCTAAACACTCCACAATTTGTTGCTTCTCAGCAGCCGACACATCCTTTTTCTTTCCCATTTTGGCAGAAAATGTAGGCTGCTTAATAATGTGAGACAGCCTTCTTAAGTAGTCTTGCCTTTCATTGGACACACCTGCCAAACTAATTAGCACAGGTGTCTGCAATTGCTTACAGTGATATAAAGAGCCCTGACACACATCACCATCAATGAGTTTAACTGACAAACAAACAAATTCTTCCCTTATCACTCCTAAACACTTTTTGCATAATAATTTGGAACACAGTGTACATGTGCTTTTCCACAAAACACCAGTGGTTCACGTAGTGAATCTTACAGTTCTAACTTGCCAACCGTGGTCTGTATGGAGTTGTTCAATAAAGGGCCCAAAATTAAGATAACATAGATGGGAGAGGTCTCTATGAATAGGAATTCCTAAGTATTTGATACCCTGTGAGGGCCAGGCAAAGGGAAAGTTGGACTGGATGGAATCCTATATGGATTTGGGGAGGGAGACATCGAGGGCCTCAGACTTTGCTGCATTGATTTTAAAATTTGACCATGTAACAAAGTGATCTATTTCAGCCATAACAGCATGGATGGATATATGTGATTGAGTGATATATACTAGGACATCATCAGCAAATAGAGAGCACTTGTACTCGGTGCCTCCCACCTCAATCCACCTAATATTGGGGTTATGGCGAATTGATGAGAGCAGGTGCTCCGTCGCTAGGATGTATAAGAGAGGGGACAGAGGACATCCCTGCCTTGTCCCATTGGTGATTGTGAAAGGTGATGAAAATGTTCTGATGCACCCCCTGGGCCTTGGGACACCCGGAGCCGGACCCTTTTTGTTGGATGCTGGTGGTTGTAGTCTTCGTGGCGGCGACCCGGTTCCGTGGCTCAGGGTGGTCAAACCAGTGGCGGAACTATTTATGTGGGTTTGATGTTTAAATGTCCGACTACGCCACCCGTGGATTGCGGTCAGAGTGAACCGCCGCTGCAGGGCAGACCGCTGAGGCTGGTGTTGTGGGTGCAGCAGAGCGTAGCATAACTCCCCACAACAACTCCCAGATAACTTTGGAGCGCTTCACAGGACCCCCTTTGTGTGTCCTTTGTCTGGCCTTTCTTACCAACCCTTCTGTCCGGCTGCCTCGGGCCTCCTCTTGGTAAACTTGGCGCCAGTTTCCCTGACCCTATGTGGTGCCTTCCTAGCGGGTGTAGCGAGGGGCTGCGCCACATAAAATGTCAGAGCCTCCGGTTTCTAGCTGAGGGTCGTTTCCTGCCTCCACTAGTTTCGGGGACCGGTCTCCCCCTTTGGCCTGACCCCTCCACGCAGGTGGATTCGGGCGTGCGGTGGCGACTCGCCCGTCCGCACCCCTGGGATCCCTTCATTCCTCGTTCCTGGAGCCTTCTCCGCTCCTCTTCCTTCCTTCTCCCTCTTCCAGGCCTGGGCCTCTGTTACTAGGCCCGCCTCCGGAGCAGAGCTCATGCAGAGCCCCTGCTCCCTGCCACTTCTGCTCAGACTTCTCTGCACTGAACTAAGATGGTGCCCACCTTTTATACTCCCTTCTCAATGCACCCAGGAACTGCTTCCTCCCTGCTCCTGCACTACAGGGTTCCCCTTCCTCAGTGTTCCCTCCCCCCACTCCAGCCAGGGACAGGGACTGTCGTGCCCATCTCAGAGGCATATTGGTCGCCCTGCCCCACGGCAATGTAGTGTAATGCATGCAGGTGTCGGGTCCTGATCCACACTCCATCCTTACCTGAGAGTGAGATATCACACCTCTGGGTGAGGTGCAATACCTCTGTAGCAACCGAGCCCTCAGGGTGCTACAGTTCCATTTATCTTCAGCCTAGGTGACGTATTGTGATACACGGCCGTGATTTTGGCTATAAAAGGGTCCCCTAGACCCCTACCCCAAGCTTTTTAAGAGAATCATATATGGCGTGCCAGGAGACTCTATGGAATGCTTTCTCAGCATCCAACGAGAGTATCTAATTACAAATTTTTAACTGCATCTAGCCCAGGAAATACTTTGTGCCTAGTAGCAGTGTCTGCTAGTCAGCGGATTATCCCGGCTGTTAAGCAAGCTACACCACCTGTAGTTTGGACACTTAATTTTTTCAAAGGAAGTGCTTCGGGACCACGGGATACTCAGTGAAGAGCATCAGGAGGCACCCCAAGGCATAGGGGCTGGGACTGGCAGTAGGATGCCTTGCGGTGGACAGCCGAGCTCGATCCTTATAAAAGCTTTTTAACTGCAGCAGCTTTAGTGGACGCTACTGGAGCTGGAATTACGCGGCTGCTGGCATGAGACTTGCCCTCCAATAGATCCTTGTAAATGGATTTAAAGTGTATTCATTCAAATTAGAGAGACAATTTAAATTAAAAAGCTTAGAGCTGCCTCCACCACAGGGGGGCTCGCTCGACCCACCAGCGGACAGGCACCACTATTGGGAGAGGGGGGCTGGCCGTCAGGGTTCACCGCGGCTCTGGCACAAACCCGGTGACACGGAGGTGGCACGGGCAGGAGCGGACTGAACGTGTCGGCTTCTCACTTTTTGGATTTTAGAAGGGCATGACATGCCTATATTTGTGTCTCCCCCTTCTTTTACTCCTCCACCTCTTTTCTTTTCGCATGACTATATGTACTAGTTACTTTTCCATGTGTTAGTTGTGTCTTCTGAGCAGTTTGTCAGCTTTTGGACACCTTTGAAGGTGTTTTCTGTGTTTCTATGTGTTTTTGTTTGCCTGCCATTGGTTTTAACGGTGTTCGAAGGTGTTCGACGAACAGTTCGGCGAACACACGGGTGTTCGACGAACCGAACCGAACTCGAACACTACGGGGGTGGCTCAACACTAGTAGTCATATAATTAAATGCGCAAAGAAAGATGTTTGTGTTTCAAAGCACCACCAACAAGTGCGAGTTGATGCTGGACGGGCTGCCATTGCTTTTGCAACAAGCTGCATTAGAGGACTTCCTGGGAGAAATGACACCCAGAGTAGATATGGTTTCCCTCTATGCCAGTCCTTTCACCGAGCTAAAGAATATGGCTGTAGTGAAATACAACTGTCAGCAAAAAAAGCTGTGGACTGGCTCCGTACCGTCCCTGGCCACATTCACCTGTTCATGTGTTTGTGGTTACGTGGTCCTTCCAAGTAAGTGCACTGGGGAGGGCACGGGTAATGTTGTGGGACCCGTGCTTGTGGAAGGCGGAGACTATACCGGGAGAAACAGTGGCAGCTGGGGACTGAGTATGGGCACCCGGCCGCCGTCGGCATGAGGTTGTGAAAAGCTTCCGCCTCCACCAGCCTAAAGGGCCACATTTCAAGTGAAAGCAGCTTTAGCGGACTTCCTGGGAGAAATGACAGCTGGAGTAGATATGGTTTCCCAAGTCCTTTCACATAGCTAAACAATATGGCTGTGGTGAAATACAACTCAGCAAAAAAAGCAATGGACTGGCTCCGTACCGTCCCTGGCCACATTCACTTGACCACGTGTTTGTGGGTAGGCTGTCCTTCCCAGTAAGTTTACTGGGGAGGGCACAGGTAATGTTGTGGGACCTATCCTTGTGGAAGGCGGAGACCGAGTATGGATACCCGGTCGCCACCATAAGATTGTGGACAGCTACCACCAATACGAGACTAAAAGGCCACATTTCAAGTGCAAGCAGCTGTCAAAAATTTTGCAGTATAGGATTGCAGCCTGTGGGTGGGTGGTTGGCTGCATACTTGCGCTTGCATTCCAAGGAATGGGATAGGGACAACTGAACGCTGCACTGGGACAAGGACGTGGACGGTGATTGTTGCAAGTCTGCAATGACAGGTGCATGGCGGGAGGCATCTTCGCATGCGCCAAGGATCACTTATAATGGGCACACTTTTAGGCAGTGACCTGGGAGTCAGAGATGCTTCCAGAGGTCTTCCCATGCTGTTCCCATGTCTTTTCAGCACTGTATGCATGTGTCTGATGATGTGTTACACACCACATGGCCAGATAAGGTTGTAAAATGTTAAAATTACATTTCCCAGTGAATGCATTTGTCTTGGTTGAAAGCAATGCAAAAGTGCAAAAACGCATCAAAAACGCTACGTGTGAACATAGCCCAAGGTGTGGAGGAGTATTTTTGTTTTTGGTTATTTATTTTGCCTTATATACAAGTCATTACCCTGGAAAGTATGTTCCTTAACATATTTCCCAGGAAAATCCATTTTGGATTCGTTTTTGTATGGTTTTTATAATAGGGGTGATTGTGGAGGGGTGATTATGGAGGGGAGCATTTGGGGAGCTGTATAAAAGGGGTGATGGTGGAGGGGGGGATTTGTGGAGATGTATAATAGGGGTGATTGTGGAGGGGGGGATTTTGGGAGATGTATAATATGGGTGAAGGTGGAGGGAAGGAATTGGAGAGGTGTATAATAGGGGGATTTGGGGAGGTGTAAAACTGGTTATTGTGGGGGGATTTGGGGAGGTGTATAATAGGGGTGATTGTGGAAGGGGATTTGGGGAGATGTATAATAGGGGTGATTGTGGAGGGGGGATTTGGGGAGATGTATAATAGGGGTGATTGTGGAGGGGGGAATTTGGGGAGATGTAGGATGATGTATGATTTTTCGCACACAACATGGGCAGATAAGGTTGTAAAATGTTAAAATGGCATTTCCCTGTGAATGCATTTGTCTTAAAAAATAACGTGAAAAAACAAACAGTAGGATATTTCTTTAGTATGAAAAACACAGTCAATGTAGACTCAATGTAATCACATTGTTCAGCTCATGCATCTCCTCCTCCATCTCTGAAATGACCACATCAGTCACAAGCTAAAATCACTGCAGCACTGCCTTGGCCAAGCTTCAATAGGTTGTGCTGAGGATAACATGCTTAATGCTTAAGTGACAAACCGCCCAGCGCTGCAGAGTTGTTGAAAGCTGTAACACAGCAGCCTGATCTGTGGCTCTAACCGCTGAACATAAAGCCAGGCATGGTCGTGTGTGACAATGGGCGGAAACTGGTGACGTAGAAATGACAGCCGGAGTAGATACTGTTTCCCTCTATGCCAGTCCTTTCACCGAGCTAAAGAATATGGCTGTTGTGAAATACAACTCCCACTGAGAAGCTGTTTCAGATTGAAAAACATTGGACCTACGAGAAGATTTGATTCTGAGGGCTCACCTTTCTCCACCGCTCAAGAGTCCATTAGCAGCTGCAAAGTTAGCGCTATCATGAACTCTCCTGATGTAAAAGCCAGGGCACACCAGAGGATTCTCTGGTGGGACCGTCCAACCCTCCCGAGAAGCAGTCCTGGCTAAGAAAAGTGTGTGGGAAGGTTCCTGGACACTCTATGGCTGCTTTTTTACTGAGGAGGAAACACATGCAAACACGGGGAGAACATACAAAATCCTTGCAGATTGTCCTTGCTGGGATTTGGACCCAGGATCCCAGCGCTGCAAGGCTTCAGTGCTAACCACTGATCCAATGTGCTGCCGTTCACCTTCTGATATCTAACAGGCTGGAGAAACTTGCACCTACTGCCACTCTATCTTCAGCTCCTTTGTGAGAAATGAATGTATTTGGGCAGCCACTCAGTCTACCAAATAAAATTCCTGAGAAGGAAATTGAGCATGGCTTTGCTACTGGTGCTGGGGGCAGTACTAATACCATGGCGTCGTACCATAGTTTACTGGAAATATTCCAGGCTGGTAGGAGGCAAGCAGATTCCCACAGAAAAGTACCAGCAATAATGTACAGGGACCCACGCTTGTAGAAGGCGGAGACAATACCGGGAGAAATAGTGGCGGCTGGGACCGAGTATGGACACGAGGCATGAGGCATGAGGTTGTGAAAAGCTTCCGCCTCCACGAGCCTAAAAGGCCACATTTCAAGTGCAAGCAGCTGCCCAGAAATCTGGCAGTTTAGTATTGCGACCTGTGGGTGGGTGGCTGGCTGCACACTTGCGCTTGCATTCCAAGTAACAGAAAACTAAGCAGATGATGGCCTCTATCATAATCATGGCCTCACCTTGGCACTATGAACTCTCCTGAAGGAGAAGCCAGGGCCCACCAGAGGAGTCTCCGGTTTTCTGGTGGGCCCGTCCAACCCTGCTGAGAAGCAACCCTGGCTAAGAAAAATGTGGCTGAAGGTTCCCAGACACTCTATGGCTGCTTTTTTAATGTGTATTGGACGTGCTTATGCATGTTAGTTCTCAAACTGCATTGCAGATCAGGCCGTTTCCCAACTCTGTAGTCATATAATTAAATGCGCAAAGAAAGATGTTTGTGTTTCAAAGCACCACCACCAAGTGCGAGTTGATGCTGGACGGGCTGCCATTGCTTTTGCAACAAGCTGCATTAGAGGACTTCCTGGGAGAAATGACAGCTGGAGTAGATATGGTTTCCCAAGTCCTTTCACATAGCTAAACAATATGGCTGTGGTGAAATACAACTCAGCAAAAAAAGCTATGGACTGGCTCCGTACCGTCCCTGGCCACATTCACTTGACCACATGTTTGTGGGTAGGCTGTCCTTCCCAGTAAGTTTACTGGGGAGGGCACAGGTAATGTTGTGGGACCTATCCTTGTGGAAGGCGGAGACCGAGTATGGATACCCGGTCGCCACCATAAGATTGTGGACAGCTACCACCTCCACGAGACTAAAAGGCCACATTTCAAGTGCAAGCAGCTGTCAAAAATTTTGCAGTATAGGATTTCAGCCTGTGGGTGGGTGGTTGGCTGCATACTTGCGCTTGCATTCCAAGGAATGGGATAGGGACAACTGAACGCTGCACTGGGACAAGGACGTGGTCGGTGATTGTTGCAAGTCTGCAATGACAGGTGCATGGCGGGAGGCATCTTCGCATGCGCCAAGGATCACTTATAATGGGCACACTTTTAGGCAGTGACCTGGGAGTCAGAGATGCTTCCAGAGGTCTTCCCATGCTGTTCCCATGTCTTTTCAGCACTGTATGCATGTGTCTGATGATGTGTTACACACCACATGGCCAGATAAGGTTGTAAAATGTTAAAATTACATTTTCCAGTGAATGCATTTGTCTTGGTTGAAAGCAATGCAAAAGTGCAAAAACGCATCAAAAACGCTACGTGTGAACATAGCCCAAGGTGTGGAGGAGTATTTTTGTTTTTGGTTATTTATTTTGCCTTATATACAAGTCATTACCCTGGAAAGGATGTTCCTTAACATATTTCCCAGGAAAATTCATTTTGGATTCGTTTTTGTATGTTTTTTTTTTGTACCAGTAGCGAAGCCATCCCCAATTTCCTTCTCAGGAATTTTATTTGGTAAACTTAGTGGCTGCCCAAATATATTAGTTTCTCACAAAGGAGCTGAAAATAGAGTGGCATTAGATGCAAGTTTCTCCAGCCTGTTAGATATCAGAGGGTGAATGACAGCACATTGGATCAGTGCTTAGCACTGAAGCCTTGCAGTACTGAGATCCTGGATTCAAATCCCAGCAAGGATAACATCTGCAAGGATTTTGTATGTTTGCATGGGTTTCCACTCCAGTAAAAAAAGCAGTCATAGGGTGTCCAGGAACCTTCCCACACACTTTTCTTATCCAGGACTGCTTCTCAGCAGGATTGGACGGTCCCACCAGAGAATCCTCTGGTGTGCCCTGGCTTCTACATCAGGAGAGCTCATGATAGCGTTAACTTTTCAGCTGCTATGGGGCTCTTGAGTGGGGGAGAAAGGTAAGCCCTCAGAATCAAATCTTCTGGTGGGCCCAAAGTTTTTCAATCTGAAACAGCTTCTCAATGGGAGTTGTGTTTCACCAAACCCATATTCTTTAGCTCGATGAAAGGACTGGCATAGAGGGAAACCGTATCTTCTCTGGCTGTCATTTCTCCGTCACCAGGTTCCGCCCATTGTCACACACGACCATGCCTGGCTGTATGTTCAGCAGTGAGAGCCACAGATCAGACTGCTGTGTTACAGCTTTCAACAGCTCTGCAGCTGGGCGGTTTGTCACCTAAGCATTAAGCATGTTATCTTCAGCACAGCCTGTTGCCGCTTGGCCAAAGCTGTGCTACAATGCTTTTATCTTGTCAATGATGTGGTCATTACAGAGATAGAGGAGTAGGTGCAGGAGCTGAACAATGTGATTACATTGAGCTCACATTGGCAACTCTGTTTTTTATACTAAAGAAAGATCCTAAAGTTTTTATCTTGGACGTTATTATTTAAGACAACTGCATTCACCGGGAAATGTCATTTTAACATTTTGCAACCTTATCTGGCCATGTGGTGTGTGACGCATCATCAGACACATCCTATTTCATTTATGATGGAGGGACTCTGAAAGTCACAAAGCCTATTTTTATAGGGCGATCAGGCGGCCCTTACTATTCTTAAAAGACCAGCAGTCGGCCCTCGCTATTGTTAGAGAGCCATCAGCCGGCTATGTTTTGTTGTTCCCATTATTAATGAGTGGGTCTCCTATACTGTTATTGCGTATGCAGTGACTGCAAGGGCTGCCAAAATTTGGTAAAACCCCACTGAGAATTTAAAAACACATAGAGCAGGGCCACAGTAACGAGTACGACATGTTCCCATTAGAAAGAAGAGTCTGCTATACCGTTATAGGGTATGCAGTGAGTCCAACGGCTGACCAAATTTAGGGAAAACCCCACTAAAAATGTAAAGACACATAGAGCAGGGCCACAGTAACATTGATGACATGTTCCCCTTAGAAAGGAGAGGGTCTGCTATACAGTTATAGGGTATGCAGTGAGTCCAACGGCTGACCAAATTTAGGAAAAACCCCACTAGGAATATAAAGACACATAGAGCAGAGCCACAGTAACGAGTACGACATGTCTCCATTAGAAAGCAGAGGGTCTGCTATACAGTTATATGGTATGCAGTGAGTCCAACGGCTGACCAAATTTAGGAAAAACCCCACTAACAATTTAAAGACACATAGAGCAAGGCCACAGTAACGAGCACAATATGTTCCCATTAGAAAGGAGAGGGTCTGCTATACAGTTATAGGGTATGCAGTGAGTCCAACAGCTGCCAAAATTTAGGAAAAACCCCACTAAGAATTTAAAGACACATAGAGCAGGGCCACAGTGACGACAAATTCCCATTAGAAAAGAGAGGGTCTCCCATAGTGTTGGCCTATGCTGTGAATGCAAGGGCTGCCAAAAATTGGGAGGCACTCCAAAGCCCCTTGGAAGAGACTTAGAGGGCCTCATAATGAAATGTTCCCATTAGAAAGGAGCGGGTCTCCTATACTTGTAATGCCCATGCGCTAAGTGTATGGGCTGACAAACATTTACCTCTGGGGGGGTGTACATGAACATACTGTATAAAAAATTTTTTTTACGGGCATCATAAACACCCTTTAAAAAAATTATGTGGCTGTTGCATCACAGACCACGGTCACCCTGGTGATATGGTGGTGGAGGATGAGGATGAGGAGAAGGAGGCGGACAAGAGCAAATAGCCAAAATCAGGAAGCGTATACCCATGTGTGGGTGTGAAAAGGTGCATGGGAATACACCTCCCAAAAAAAAAGACACTGGATTTGAGTTTATGTTACTCTGCTATCATTCGGTGGTGTTGAGAATTCTGGCCCAATCCAGCCCTTGTTCATTTTTGTAACAGTCAGCCTGTCAGCATTTTCAGTTGACAGGCGGATGCGCTTATCAGTTATAATTCCACCAGCGGCACTAAAAACCCGCTCTGATAAAACGCTAGAGGCAGGGCAGGCCAAGACCTCCAAGGCATAGAGAGCCAGTTCATTCCACGTATCCACCTTGGATACCCAATAATTATAAGGCACAGAGGAATCACGGAGGACATTGGTACGGTTGGCAAGGTGCTCCCTCAACTCCTTCCCAAGCTTTGCACTCCTTGTGAGAGCACCCGGCGCCGTGCGATGGGAGGGGCTGAGAAAATTCTCCCAGAACTTTGACAGTGTTCCCCTGCCTCTGCTGGATTGGAGTTGTGTCTCTCTCGCCTGTAGCCCTTGGTTGTCCAACGAACTATGACCTCTGCGGCTACTGTTTTCAGATGGGAATTTTTTAATAGTTCCGCAACAAGTGCCTTGTGGTACTGCCCCATTTTTGTAGACCTGTCCGCCTCAGAAATAAGAGATATAAAGCTCTCCTTGTAGCGTGGGTCTAGAAGTGTCACCAATGAGTAATGACTGTCACCCAAAATTTTGAGAACGTGAGGGTCATGGGAAAGGCAGTGTAACATAAACTCAGCCATGCGTGCCAGACTGCTAATTGGCAAGACTTCCGTGTCCTCACCAAGAGGATGAGTGGTCATGCTCTCTTCCTCCTCCTCCTCTCTGTCCTCAGGCCATCCACGCTGAACAGACGGTACGACAATTGTGCAGGTAGTACCGTCTACAGCGCATGAAACTAGCTCCTGTTCTTCCTCCTCCTCTACCTCATTGTCACCCAATCCACGTTGGGATGAGATAAGGCTTTGCTGTGTGTAATCAACCTGTAAGGTTCCTTGCTCCATCTCATCGTGCTCCACCTGCAATGCATCCTCTTTAATTGTGAGCAGAGAGCATTTCAGAAGAAAGAGAAGCGGGATGGTGATGCTAATTATGGCGTCATCGCTGCTCACCATCTTGGAGTCCTCAAAGTTTTGAAGGATGGTACATATGTCTGACATCCATGTCCACTTCTGAGGTCTTATGTGTGGAGTCTGAACTGAATACCGATGGCCTTGTTGATGCTGGTACTCAATAGCTTCCCTCTTATGCTCACAAATCCTTCCCAACATATGCAGTGTAGAGTTCCAACCCGTGGGGACATCACATACCAGTCTGTGAGCCGGAAGCTGCAAACGCTGCTGAAACATTTTAAGGGTGCCTGAAGCTGTAGCTGAATTTCTAAAATGGACACACAGGCGGCGTACTTTAACAAGCAGATCTCGAAGCTCCGGGAAGGATTTGACAAATCGCTGAACCACAAGGTAAAGCACATGGGTCAGGCATGGTACGTGTGTGAGCTTGCCTCGCCTTAAAGCCGCCACCAGGTTCCGGCCATTGTCACACACGACCATGTCTAGCTGTAGGCTCAGCGTTGTGAGTTACAGATCTGCCTGCTCTTGCAGAGCTGTCCACAACTCTTCAGCATTGTGCGATATGTCACCTAAGCATATTTGCTTCAATACAGCCTGTTGCCGCTTGGCTGAGGCAGAGCTGCAGTGCTTCCAGCTTGTGACTGATATGGTAATTTCGAAGATGGATGCTGAAGTGGAGAAGAAGGCTGAGGAGGATAAGGTTCAGGAGCTGTAGAATGTGGGGGCCACCCTGATTGACGTAGGGCCTGCGTTCCTTGACATCAGGAAGGCGTGTTCCGTCCCATGGTCTTACTAGGTTCCGGCTTCCACTATGTTTAACCAGTGTGCCGTCAGCGAGATGTACCATCCCTGCCCACAAGCACTTGTCCACGTGTCCGTGGTTAGGTGGCCTTTCCCAGTAACTGCGTTGTTGAGGGCATGGCAAATGTTTTGGGACACGTGCTTGTGTAATGCGGGGATGGCACACCGGTAGAAATAGTGGCAGCTGGGGACCGAGTACTGAGGAACGTCCGCCGCCATCAGGTTGCGGAATGCTTCTGTCTCCATGAGCCTAAAAGGCAACATTTCAAGTGCAAGCAGTCGCGAAATGTCGCAATTTAGTAGTGTGGCCTGTGGGGCATTGGCTAGGTATTTGCACTTGCATTCCAAGGACTGGGGTATGGACAACTGAACGCTGCGCTGGGACAAGGACGTGGACGTGCTTCCTGATGCTGCTATTTGAGAGTGTGCAATGACAGGTGCAGGGCAGGTGGCATCTTCGCATGCACCATGGACAGGTCATTGGCTTGCATGCTAAACAGCGGACGAAGCAGTGGTGCCACCCGCAGACACTGTTCCTGGACCCTGGGGTTCGGCCCACAAAGTCGGGTGCTTTGCAGCCATGTGCCTGCTCATGCTGGTGGCCGTCAGGCTGGTCATTTTGCCACCCCTGCTGATGCTGGCCTGGCAGGTGGTGCAAATGGCCTTTTTGGGGTTATCAGCAGAGTCTTTAAAAAGCCACCAGACTCGGGAAGACCTATCAGTTGTACTGACAACTTCCTTTGTGTTGGTGTTACGGGAAACTGTTGCCTGTCTTCTGTCTGTGGCCACCACACTGCTTCTTCCTGCCTGTTGGGGTGCTCTGCCTCCCTCCCCCTGTGTGCTGCTGTCCTCACTCTGCATGTCCTCCTGCCAGGTTGGGTCAGTTACTATATCATCCACCACCTCGTCTTCCACTTCCACACTCTGGTCCTCCTGCTGACTTTCTTGCAATTGTGTCTCATCATCGTCCACCTCTTGTGACACTTTCCCACCATCGCCTTTGTGTGACCGTGGCTGCTCAAATATTTGGGCATCGCTACATGCGATCTCCTCTTGCCCCACTTCAACTGGACCGGGCGATATGCCCGAATCTATAAATGGAAAAGTGAACCGCTCCTCGGAGTGTCCAAGTGTGGGATCAGTTATCTCTGGGCACTCGGTATGGTGGGAGGAAGGAGGTTCAGAGTGAGGAATATGCGGTCCAGACTCACAGCTACTGAGACTTGACCATGTGGAAGACAAGGTGGTGGTGGTGGCTAAGTGACTGGAAGCATTATCTGCTATCCAACCAATAAACTTTTTACACTGCTCTGCGTTCAATAATGGTGTTCTGCGGTCCCCTATTAATTGGGACAGGAAGGTTGAGCGAGAAGATGTGGGTGTTTGTTGTGGTACAATTTCAGCTTGCCCACGGCCTCAGCCTCTGCATGCACCATCACCATCACATCCAGTTCCCCGTTCCTTGCCATTTGCCTTGCTCATTTTAAATGGAGGACAATATCTTCCAGGCTCACTACAAATGGCTGAATTTGGAGCGAACTTATATGTGATCCGTGTGACTGACAAACCACAGTTTTAAATACCTGGTCTGTAGGTAACTATTTTGAACAGCAAACTGGTGTCAATAGCTTCACTGACACACTGAAACAAATTTTTTAATGGAGGCCAAAAATGGCAGTATTTTCTGAAAACATATATGTGATCTGTGTGACGGAGAAAACATAGTTTTAAATACCTGGCCTGTAGGTAACTATTTTGAACAGCAAACTGGTGTCAATAGCTTCACTGACACATTGAAAAATGTTTTTAATGAAGGCCAGAAATGGCAGTATTTTCAGCGCAATTATATGTGATCCGTGTGATTGACAATCCACAGTTTTAAATAGCTGGATTTTTAGCACTGTAATATGGAAAGGACCTGGCTGTATTCTGCAGTGCCAACAAGCAAATGGCGCAGAAAAACTGTGTTCTCTGGATTGCTTTTTAAGCAAATAATGAGGATTAAGAATGATCCAAAAAAAAATTATTCCTGACCCCTGAGACATGGGCCTATTTCTAGAAATATCTAACAGCAGCAGCAGCAGACAGAACTGGAATGGCCGTCCGCTATATACACTGCCTGCCTGATATCTCTGCAGATGGATTAGTCCTCAGAAGGACTGTTTGTTGAGATGGATATGTGTCTCTAATATAGTTTGGTACACCTACACTAACTAGAATCAAGCAAATTTCTCCCTAGCTCAGCAGCACCTCTCCCTACACTGTCTGATTCCGGAGTGACTGTGACGAGCATGGCGGCGCCAGGTCTGATATAGACCTGATGACGCTGTGCGGCCAGCCAATCACTGTAATGCCACAACCAACATGGCTGTGGCATTACAGTGAGTGTCAGGCAATCCCTGCATGTTCATTGGCTCTGTAAAGAGTGCCAGACATGCAGGGAGGAGACCCGAGCTCCCGCCGAGCAACCCTGGAAATACTCGGCGATCGCCGAGCATCTTGAGCAGTGAGATGCTTGTGCGAGCACCGAGCAGTAGCGAGCATGCTCACTCATCACTAGTCAGGAACATCATAGATGAGGGCTAGAGCCCCGAAAACCCCCTCTACTGATTGGAGAAAAACAGAACCCTGTGGCAAAGAGAAAGCCCAGGATTGAGGATCTCTTTGCAACAGTGAGATCACAATCCCGACTCGCTGCTCCTCATCTTCAGAGGAGTAAGGACGAAGTTTAAAATATAATTAGCAAGTTTCTTTGAATACAAAAAAACTTGTCCCTACCTCCTGAAAACCTGTCTGGAAGGGCAATTTTGGGTTCAAGTTGTACCAACCTACCCGCAGAGTCCCCAACATTAGGAGTCTGCAGCCGTTGCCAGAGACAGCGTGTGCAGCTGCTCTGCCAGCATTGCAATGGGATCCATGAAGCAAGGAAGAGGGGAAAAAAACACACAAAAAAAAACCACACAAAAAGAAACACGTGCCAGTTTCTTTTTTTCTTCTATGTACGGCCGGTGTTAATGTCACGCAAGGTGAGGGAAGGAACAAGCGTACAACAACGGAAAGAGAGGGAAGGGAGTCCAACAACTAGGGAAAGGGGGAGTGGAGATCCCTAGGAAGGTCTAATTTCACCCTAACTACCCTATCATCCGTATATAGGTTCCGCACCTATCGCCGAGCAGGAAACCTAATCCCTGAATGTCCCTAGAGCTAGACCCTAGGTAGGGAGGGGAAGAGGTGAACACTAGTCAGGCCCCACTGTAACTAAAGACAACAAGGTAAACAAACAAAGGGGATACACTTAGCTTGAGAAGATACCACAGAGATAACGCCAACTGTCCTCCAAGTGAAGTTCAAGAAGAAGCTAGCTCAATACTAGTACTGCAGGCATGGACAGAGGAACATAAAACTATCACCCGGTCTCTCTGGAGACACTGAGAGTTTTTAACTACCAAGAAAGGGTGTGTCAATTAGCAACAGAAGGTGGAGGTCACTGCTGGGTCCTAAAGGAAGAAGGATATCACTATACTACAGAGATGAGAGGATCAAGAAGGCGTCTGCAATGCCAAGCGCATTGACCTTCTACAGCCGGATCCAGAGCGACTGTCTGTCACACTTGATATAAACAAAATGTTCATAGACCACTGAACACTGTATGGTTGAGAAATTGAACCCTACAAATTTTTAACAGCTTTTGGTTTGACAGGCTATCCCTGCATGTCTCACAGCTGTCTAACAGATGTGACACATGCAGCTGCGGCGGCTGTTACTGAAATGCCGAGCACGCCGAAACTACTTGGTGAGTACCCGAGCGTGCTCGTTTAAAGGATTAAACGAGCACGCTCACTCGTCACTACATATAATACTTGATGGATCAAAATATAATAATTTTTTTCAGCCCCAACAAAAAAGCTGCAGCTATGTATTTGCCAACAGACTGCACAGACCTAATTCCTGTCTACAGACTGTATTCTGTTACTCTCCCTCATCCTGCTACTCCCTACACTAAATGCACAATGTATGTGATACAAACAACAAAGCAAAGGATTAGCCCTGACAAGTGCTGTTAGTATGATGGTTCAGCCTCAGCACCAGAATCAACAGTACAGGACTCTGAATTGTTATACTGTGCACGCACGCCTGTACAAGCACTCTCTCCCTCCAATACGAACCGTCACAGAGCTGTGTTATGACATCAGTGTGCCGAGCCTGGCGCCGTCTGCTCTTTTATAATCTCAGATGATGTCAGATGGCCAGCCAATCACAGTAATGCCACTACCAAGATGGCTACGGCATTGCAGTGACTCACAGACAATCCCTGCATGCTTATTGGCTGTGTAACAGGCGCCAAAGATGCGGGGCGGAAATTCGAGTTTAAATTTGAGCACTGCCCATTGCTGGGTGAGTAATAAGCACATCCGAGCACCGCGATACTCGAGTGATAACCGAGTCAACAAGCACATTCATTCCTAGTATTTTTTATTTTCACTGTTTTTAGATAGACTTAATTGTTTATGTTAATATTATTTTTACATTATTACAAAATATGTACTTTCATATTTTATTTATTGTATAATATTGTTTTCAAAGGTTATATTCCTGATGCAAAGCACCAGGTGCAACTGAGAATGATATGATTTACTCAATTAGATGTAATTAGATGTTTCCTTAAAAGAATAGTCAGCAGGAAGCTAGACCATTATTATTCCTCCGAAACTGGTATTTTATGCTGACACCTAGCAGTGTGTGTGCTCCTATGTATATTTATTTATATATATATAAATATATATATATACATGTAGATATACACAAACATAAAGACACTCTACTAGATGACAAAGAAAAATACACACGATGAGCAGGTAGTTTTATTGATGAAAATGATTAATTAATAAATGAAAATATATTTATTCCTTAAATAAAAGTGATATTCATATATTAAGTTAATGGACTGTCTATAAGTTTTATTGAAGAATAAAAAGAATAAATAAAATGGCATTTATTTGCAAGAGAGATTTTTTTCATTCAAGTTAATATTTCTAACATTGGATTATATTTGAATATCTTCATAGAATCATGATTTATTATGTGCAGTGTTTTGCTTTAATATTGGCAATAATACAAGTACAATATTCTTGTAATGCCACAAATTATTCTGAATTTAACTCAAGTGCTAGCTGTGTTTTAAGTAATACGAAGTTCAACAGCTATTCAAGAGATGGTGATGTTATTCTTGGGGCAGTTGTACAATTGTACAGTTTTACTCTCCAACGGAAATACACCTTTACTAAGTCACCTGTACTTCAACCATGCCTTTCGTAAGTTTGCATTTAAGTTATTTCTTAAAAATACAATTTTTGTGTTTAAAATAAACCATGTTCTTCATTGAATGGAAAACTAATATTAATATTAAAATGAGCCTGAATTACACCTCACACCATCATTCATTTTACCTTACCTTTCCAGGTCAAGCTCCTTCACAATAAAGGCTTTAGTTGCTTTCAGATGCCTTTTTCATGGCTCACAGGGAAGCTATTAAGAATTATTTGTCTTTATAAAATCTTTTAAAAGACAACAGCAGATTTCAATGAGATCAAGATGTGTTTTTTTCTTCATGCTTAAATACACAAGGGATGCATTGCTTTCCACCTTTTAAAATGAATGCATTATTTTGTTTAGGCAGATCCTTGTTTCAGCTTCTCTATGCACTTAATTTATCTTTTTCTGGCAATACTATCTATGTTTTTTAGAACTTTTTAAATACATTTTTCATATTACAGATCATGTGATTTTTAGATATAGATCTCTTAGAATCACATTATAACCCCAGTTCATCAAGACTGGTAATACAGGCCAGTCATGACGAAGCTGGAGTAATGTGCGGCAAATTTTTTTAAGAGGCCTTTGTCTCTTAATGAATTTAGTGCATCTTTCAGCAGCCTGCACACAACCTTAAAACATGTACTCCAGTCAAGTCATAATTAAAACCACTTTTTTTAGCTTAAATTATGATAATGTTGACGGTGGAACAAAAAACTGGTGAAACTGGCCAAGATTGGTGTAAAAATGCAAAAAGTTTACATTTTTTTGTGCAACTACAAAATGCACAAATAATTTGCAATGTTTCAAAACTGGAATTTCTTGATGAATCAGGGCCAAAGTGTAATGTGAAAAAGGCAAAAAAAAATGGCTACAAAAATTGCAACACATATTTAGAGTGATTTTACAGGAGCATTTTTTTTTGTCTTAAAAAAATGCTGTTTTTTGCTGCGCTCTCTTCTAGTACTCTTTACAGTAATCCCAATTAAGCAAGTTTTTGGCTGTAAGTCAATTGGAAAAAATGAAATTCAATGCAAACAATTGTTAATGTAAAATTTCATAAAAGAGCTTGCAAAAAATTACTGTGCAAATACTCAGTTTGAATGAAAACCAAACACAACTTAAAAGAAATAATTGAGGTTTATAGGAGAAAAAGAGAAAAAAAAACTAACTGTCTAGAACCTCCAACCGGATAGCTATCTTTTGTGTATGGGAGGCATAAGTCTTGGTTCATATATTGCATACTTGTGAAATTTAGTATGTGCTACCCACACTGTTAGACTATATTGACATGGGACAGGCTGTCCATCCTGATTTCCCCCTACTGAGGTAAGTACTATGCTATTGACTATGTATTATTTACACTTGTGTTTTACTGTGTGACATGGTGGTGTGCCTTTTGTGTTTGACACGAGTGATAATTACTTCTTGTATGCACGTTGCTCTTGAATGTTAGCATACTGATTGATTCATTATGGACTAATATTTTATAGCATTGACTCTCATTTTGCAATCTGTATTCACAGTTACGTACCACATCAGATGGATACGCTTCTGTTTATATTTTCACTCATATTTACATGGGTATATTACCATACCTTCCAACTTTCTCCACCCCTTTTTCTGCTTTTTTTTACTTTGTATGGTTTCCATGTACTGTTTTTTAACATTTTTTGTTGTTATTATTAATCTCTCAATAAAGTATGTAACTTTTTATATCATTTGTTGGTTGCATTAATACTTTTCTATATAGGCTTTTTACTGTATGTTTACATGTCTGTTTAAAAATGTAGTTTGTCTGTTCCAGTTTAGGAGCAGACAAACAGAATTCATGCCCAATTGCTAACTGATGCAACCAGAAGCAGAAAAGCCCAATTGATTATTATGAGGTCTGTCGGGTTCTGTTTGGTGTAAAAAAAAAATCAGATTAGATGAAAGAGTTCAGAATACTTTGCTTTTTCATCTTCTCTGAAAAATAACTGACATCAACAAAGAAGTAGATAGACCCCATTGTTAGAACCCTCCTGTTTGTTTTTGTTTCTATCTTGTGTTTTGCGGTCACATGACCATCTTCCTATATATTCCAGCTCCGCCCTTCTGGCCTTGCTGGACTTCAGTGTTGTTCAGACTGTCTTTCTAGCCAGGTGCTTTTGTGCCTTTCTATTTTTAGTTTGCTTGGTCCTCTGGACCTCTAGTACTTTTGTCAGTTTATCTTTTGCTCTGCATCTACTTCTGTTAGGAGGTGTCCCATTTTTGCCCCAGTCCTTAGTTTTTTTAGGGACCCCTCCCTTTCTCTATAGGTCTCCATTCAGACTAGCCGAGGACGAAGGCAGGTCTGTTCACAAGTAACAGGTCGCCCGCTACAACGTAGGGACTCAGCTTAGTCTTACTGTAGGGACAGCTCTTCCCTTCTTTCCCTAGTTTATGTTGCAGATCATAACACCCATAATAATCAATAGATCAATAGATCCTCACTGCTTTTGTTTGTATCAGTTAGCAAGCTGGTCTTTTTTAGGGCCTGAATTCTAGTTGTCTGTTCCTAACATGGAAAAGACAAAAATAACTCCCAAATAGACTTGTGAACATAGACTAATTCTGCAACAAACAAGTGCTTGTCAATGTTTTAATAGATTCACAAAATATGCAGTTTAACCCCTTAATGACCACCGATACTCATTCAGACTGCGGTAGTTAAAGGGCCTTAATTCCTTATTGCCGTTTTAAATGGCAACCGGTGGCTGCAATTCCCGCGAGTGACAGCTGTATTTGACAGCTGACACCCGTCAGTATCTGCTCTGGCTGGTTTTGCAACCAATCAGGGCCGATTAATCCCTTAAATACCACTGTCAATTGCAACAGCGGTATTTAAGTTGATACAAGTTGGTCACAAAACTCCCTTAATAACCATTGGACCCCCACAATGAGAATCGCGGGTCCCGATGGTTACCATGGTACCCTGAGGTCATTAGATTACCTCAGGTTATGGAGGCCTGTGATTCACTGACAGGTCTCATGCACTGCAGTACACGAGTACTGCAGTGTATGGGACCAGCAATCAAAGTGAAAAATATACATGTCCCAGAGTGGGACTTAGTGAAAAAGTAGAAAAAAGTGAAATAAAATATGTAAAAATGTAAAAAAAAATACACAAAAAATTGCACACAAATCATGAAAAGCTGTTTCGCCAATCAAAACATAGAGTTTGATTTAATACAACAAAAATAAACAAAAAAAATGCACAGAATTGGTAATGCCACGTAGAGAACAACCCATTCTATAAAACTGGCATGCTATTTATTCTTGTTTGGCGAATGGCATAAAAAAATAATAAAAAACACGCAAATGTCGCTTTTTCATCAAACTGACTTACAAAAAAAGTGAATATAAAGCTGTCAAAAAATTCATATGTAAAAAAATGGTATAAATGAAAACGCCACAAAATTCTGCAAAAAACAACCCATAATATGGCTCATTAGGCAAGAAATAAAAAAGGTACAGCTCTCAGAATATGACGATGTGAAAGCAAATTCATTTTTGTAAAATATTGTTTTTAGTCTGTAAAAATAGCAAATCATAAAAAAAAATATAAATCTGGTATCGCTGTAATCATACCGACTTGACGAACAATTCAGTCTTATCACTTTACCATAGGGTGACCGGCACAAAAAATAAAAAATGAAAACAATAACTGAATTGTTGGTTTTTGTTCATTCTGTGTTTGAAAAATCTGAATGAAAAGCGATCAAAAAATATTATGTGCCCCAAAATGGTACCAAAAAAATCTGCAACTCGTCCCGCAAAAAATAAACCCTCAGATGGCTTTGTTTGCCAAAAAAATAAAAAAGTTACAGCTCACAGAACATGGCGATGAAAAAAATACTTTTTATAAAAAAGCATTTTTACTGTGTGACAGCAGCAAAATCTAAAAAAACTTCAATATAAATCTGGTATTGCTGTAATCACACTGACCCGAAGAATAAATCTGCTTTATCACTTGTACCACACGGAAACGGTGCAAAAATAAAAATAAAACTATTCTGATACTGCTGTCTATATGTTTATTTGGAATAAGACTCTGGCCACATTTATCCTGCGCTCCCCGCTGTGCGCTTAAATTGGGGTTTCTGTGAAAATTCTCCAAAACCACGATTCAGACAAAACTTCCGACAGAACCACTCATTTATGAGCAGATGGAGGCACTTTGGACTGGTCTGTGTTCTGGCGGTGTCCCATCACTTTAGGCGTTTTGTTTTAGCGCACAAGTGTGGGTGACCACAGATTTGTGCACGCTTTAAAAATTGATACCACTGGACGCCAAATCGAGCCCAAAGTGTCTCCTCTCCATCTGCCTCATTATAGTGGGTGGTTACGTCAGGGGTTTCATCTGAATCACATTTTTGTGGGATTTACACGGAAACCCCGACATAAGCGCTCAGCGAAGAACACAAGAATGTGATCCCAGCCTTATTCTGGAAGCGAATGAAAAATATAATGTACCCCAAAATGTTACCAATAAAATCCTAATTTATCCCACACAAAACCAGTCCCCACTCAGGTCCGTCATCTGTCACTGGGACTAAAGAGGGTTCCCACATTGCTGGTAGAACAAAGACTCTGGAAAAGCAACATGGATCTTGCCCCTCAAATAAAATCCAGTGAATTCTGCAGTCCCAAATCCAAAGGCCTCGTTCTGAACCCCACTGTGCAAATACTGATAGTGGGACCATGGCCTAACAGTAATTTCTGACAACACATGGGGCATCACCGCATTCGGATAAATTATGAGGTCCAATTTCACCTATTAACCCTTGTGTACCTGAAAAATTTGCAGCAAATGCAATAATTTAATTTTTACAACTAAAATGTCATATTTCGTAGTTTCAATGTTACAAAATTATGTAAGGCACCTATGGGTTCAAAATGCTCGCTACACCCCTAGATGAATTCCTTAGGCACCTCAGGAGCTCAGCTAATGAAGCCCATAATCTATTCAAACGTTCTGCTTTCTAAAAACCAGCGAGCCTTTCCATCCGATCCCCACCATGTGCTCAAAGAGTAGTGTAAAACCACATATGGGGTACTGTCACATTTGGGAGAAATTGCATAACAAATTGTTGCGTCTAATTTCTCCGATTACCCCTCGTGTAAATTATAAATTTGGTGCTAAAACAGTATTTTATTAGAAAAAAAATATTTTTTGTTCTCACATCTAAATGTTAAAAAGTTTTGTGAATCACCTGTAGGTTAAAAATGCTCAGTACACCCTTAGATGAATTCCTTGAAAGGTCTAGTTTCCAAAATGGGCTCAATTGTAGGGGGTTTCTGCTGTTTTTGCATGTCAGGAGCTCTGCAAATGTGACATGGCATTCAGAATTAATTCCAGAGAAATAGCGCTATTTCCTTTCCTAGCCCTGCCATGTGCCCACACAGAAGTTTTTGACCACATATGGGGTATCATTGCATTCGGGAGAAATTCCATAACAAATTATAGGGTCTTTTTTCACCTATTATTGAAAATTACAAATTTGGGGCTAAAATAACATTTTTGTGAAAAAAATGAAATTTTTTTATATGAAGACCTACTGTTATCAAATTCTGCGTAGTACCTGTGGGTTCAAAATGCTCACTGGATAAAATCCTTGAGGGATGTTTACAAAATGGGGTCACTTGTGTGGGGTTTCCACTGTTTAGGCACATCAGGGACTCTCCAAATGCGACATGGCGTCGGCTCTCTATTCCAGACATTTTTGAGTTAAAAAATCAAAATCTTACCTTCCGAGACCCTGCCGTGCACCCAAACAATAGTTTCCCCCTACATATGGGGAATCAGTGTACTCAGGAGAAATTGCACAACAAATTTTGTGGTACATTTTCTCCTGTTAGACTTGTGAAAATAAAAAAATTGCAGCTAAAAATACATTTTGTTCGAAAAATGTGATTTTTTTATTTTCACCGCTTTACGTTATAAACTTCTGTAAAGTACTTGGGGGTTCAAAGTGCTCATTTCAAATCTAGATACATTCCTTCCACTTGGTACTCTTCTATGGGAATGAGCTTTTCTCCAACCAGCCAGGAATAGTTCCAGTGAATTACGGCATACCATGGTTTGGTAATTACACCCAGTACCAGATGCGAAGCCATCCATAATTTACATCTCAGAAATTTTATTTGGTAGACTCGCTGTCCAAACATTAGCTTCTCACAAAGGAGCTGAAGACACTGAGTGGCAGTAGGTGTAAGTTACTCCAGCATGACCTGGTTGTTAGATATCAGAGGGTGAACAGAATTGGGCTTTGCCAAGGTGCCAGATTGCCGATTTTAAGTCTTATAGATTACTGTAGCCAGTCCACAGTAAAAAAGCAGCCATGGAGTGTCCGGGAACCTTAACACAGACTTTTCTTAGCCAGGGCTGCTTCTCGGCAGGGTTGGAAGGGCCCACCAGAGAACCGGATTATCCTCCGATGGACCCTGACTTCTCATTCAGGAGAGTTTATAGTGAAAACCTTGCAGCTGCTATGGGGCTCTTAAGTGGAGGAGAAAGGTTGGCCCTCAGAATCAAATCCTCTGGTGGGCCCAATGTTCTTCAGTCTCACACTGCTTCTCGGTGAGAGTTGTATTTCACAACAGCCATATTCTTTAGCTTGGTGAAAGGACTGGCATAGAGGGAACCCGTATCTACTCCGGCTGTTATTTCTCCCAAGAAGTCCTCTAATGCAGCTGGTTCCTTAACCAATGGCAACCCATCCAACATCAGCTCACACTTCTCGGTGCATCGATACACAAAGATCTTTCTTTACACCTTGAATTTCATGACTACAGAGTTGGGCAATGGCATGATCTGCAATGCGTTTTGAGAAATAACGTGCATAAGCAAAGCCACGGTTTAGGCCACTGAAGGTCATCATTAAGCTAAACTCATACAGCTTTCCCACAGTATGAAAGAGGGGTGTCAAGACTTCCAAGACAGCTAAGACTTCCCTATCCTCACCAAGAGGATGACTGTCCATGTTCTCCTCCTCGTCGTCCTCCTCCTCCTCATTATCACCCAATCCGTGTTGAGATGAGTTGAGGCTGGGCTGTGTAGCATCACCCTGTATAGTTCCATGCTCCGCCTGCAATGCCTCCTTTAAATTGTGAACAGCGAGTGTTTCAGTAGACAGAGAAGCGGGATGGAGACGATAATTATGGCGTCATCGCCGCTCACCATCTTGGTGTAGTCCTCAAAGTTTTGGAGGACGTTAGACATTCATGCCCACTCATCAGCTCTTATGTGCAGAGGCTGACCTGAATTTCAATTGGCGTTTTGAAGTTAGTACTCAACAACTGCCCTCTGTTCTTTTCCGTTACAGCTGAGGGGCTCTCACTCAGCCTGACTGGAGCAGTTAAAGAAACGGAGGTTCTGCGGTTGGAGACCTGCTTGACAATACTTGGCATGGTAACAGAGGAGGAGGAAGAAGCAGCAGATGCAGTTGATGGGACTGCTGATGATTGTTGAGATCTGCTAGTCCGCATTTAATCACAGGGAGATTGCCAGAGTAATGCATGTTGAATGCGCATGTGAAGGTTCATGCATGTAGTAGTCAAATTAATGCACTTTTTCCCTCTACTGAGTTTTGTCTTGCAAAGTTGCCAAATAACGTTAGTTGGCTCACCATTTTCAGTGTCAAAAAAGGCCCAGGCTAGGCAACCCTTGCCTTCCTGCGAGCTACAGGGGGAAACATGGTCAGACGGATGGAGGAGTGTTTAGACTAGGGATTGGGGGGTAGGGTATTAATTTTATAGGTGTGGAAAATAGTGCAGATAGTGACCTGGGCACAAATAAAGAAATTGGGGGTGGGGTTAGAACAGTCAATATAGTAAGAAGGAATAGAGGTACAGAGAGATACATAAAATGCATGCACACTAATGCCAGAAGCCTCACACACAAAATGGAGGAATTAGAATTAATTTTGTTGGAAAATAATTGTGACTTGGGGATATCTGAGACATGGCTGGACAAGAGCCATGACTGGGCAGTTAAGTTAAAGGGATATAGTTTGTTCAGAAATGACCATACAAACAAGCGGGGTGGGGGGTGTTCATATGTAAAATCATCCTTAAAGCCCATCTTGCGTGAGAATATATGTGAATCTAATGAAAATGTAGAGTCCCCGTGAGTGTCGATAAGGGGAGGGGGAAAAAATAATAAATTACTGATAGGGGTTTGTTATAAGTCTCCAAAAATAATGGAAGCAGCGGAGAATATCCTCATGAAGCAAATAGATGAAGCAGCGACTCAAGGAGAAGTCATTATTATGGGGGGCTTCAACTACCCTGAAATACATTGGGGAACAGAAACCTGTAGTTCCAGCAAAGGTAATAGGTTTTTGACAACTATGAGAGACAATTACCTTTCACCACTGGTTCAGGACCCAACAAGAAGGGGGGCACTGCTAGACCTAATATTAACCAACAGGCCAGACCGCATATCAAATATACGAGTTGGGGGTCACTTGGGTAATAGGGATCAGAAAATAATAAGTTTTCATGTATCCTTTAATAAGATGTGTAGTAGAGGGGTTACAAGGAAACTAAACTTCAGGAAGGCAAATTTCCAACGGTTGAGAGATGATCTAAGTGCAATAAACTGGGATGATATTCTGAGACATAAAGCTACACAAAGCAAATGGAAGACATTTATTAGCATCCTGAATAGGACCTGTGCACAATATATACCCGATGGGAATAAACATGCTAGAAATAGGAGGAAACCACTATGGCTAAATAGAGCTGTAAGGGGCGCAATAAGTGCCAAAAAACTAAAGCAAGTAGGTAGTTATGAGGCATTAAATAAATACAGAAAATTAAATAAATTCTGTAAAAACCAAATCAAGGCATCAAAAATTGAGACAGAGAGACTCATTGCCAGAGAAAGTAAAAATAATCCCAAAATATTCTTTAACTACATAAATAGTAAGGAACTAAAAAATGATAGTGTTGTCCCCCTTAAAAATAGTCTGGGTGAAATGGTGGATGAGGATGAGGAAAAAGCCAAATTGCTAAATGATTTTTTTTCAACAGTATTTACACAAGAAAATCGCATGACAGAAAACATGATCAGTGATAACATAAATTCTCCATTAAATGTCACTTGCTTAAACCAGCAGGAAGTACGGCAGCGTCTAAAAATCACTAAAGTTGACAAATTCCCGGGCCCAGATGGGATACACCCATGAGTACTGCAGGAATTAAGTAAAGTCATAGATAGACCAATATTTTTAATCTTTAAAGATTCCATAATAACAGGGTCTGTAAAACAGGACTGGCGTATAGCACATGTGGTGCCAATATTCAAAAAGGGGACAAAAACTGAAATTGGAAATTATAGGCCAGTAAGCTTAATCTCTACTGTGGGTAAAATCCAGGAGAGTTTCCTAAGAGATGTTATACTGGAGTATCTGAAGAATAACCTCATGACCCAATATCAACATGGGTTTACGAGAGATCGTTCCTGTCTGATCAGCTTTTATGAAGAGGTAAGTTCCGGACTGGACCAAGGAAAGGCAGTGGATGTTGTGAATATGGACTTTTCAAAAGCTTTTGATACGGTTCCACACAAAAGGTTGATACAGTACATAAAATGAGAACAATGGGGATAGGAGAAAATATATGTATGTGGCTCAGTGATAGGAAACAAGGGGTGGTTATTAATGGAACACACTCAGACTGGGTCACAGTTAACAGTGGGGTACCACAGGGGTCAGTATTGGGCCCGCTTCTTTTTAACATATTTATTAATGACCTTGTAGGGGGCATACAGAGTAGTATTTCAATATTTGCAGATGAAACTAAACTCTGCAGGGTAATCAATACAGAGGAGGACAATTTTATATGATAGGAGGATCTATGTAAACTAGAAGCTTGTGCTGATAAATGGCAAATTAGCTTTAAGGGGATAAATGTAAGGTAATACACTTGGGCAGAGGAAATAAAATGTATAATTATATGCTTAATTGTAAAACACTGGGCAAAACTGTCACTGAAAAAGACCTGGATGTATTTGTGGACGACAAGCTCACGTTTGGTGACCAGTGTCAAGCAGCTGCTGCAAAGGCAAATAAAATAATGGGATGCATTAAAAGAGGCATAGATGCTCATGAGGAGAACATAATGTTACCTCTATACAAGTCACTAGTGCGACCACACTTAGAATACTGTGTACAGTTCTGTTCTCCGGTGTATAAGAAAGACATAGCTGAACTAGAACGGGTGCAGAGAAGAGCGATAAAGGTTATTAGAGGACTAGGTGGTCTGCAATACCAAGACAGGTTATTACACTTGGAATTATTTGGTTTGGGAAAACAAAGTCTTAGGGGTGATCTTATTACTATGTACAAATATATGAGAGGACAGTACAAAGACCTTTCTACTGATCTTTTTACTCTGAGGCCTGAGACGGGTACAAGGGGGCATCTTCTACGTCTGCAGGAAAGAAGGTTTAATCATAATCACAGATGCGGATTCTTTACTGTAAGAGCAGTGAGACTATGGAACTCTCTGCCGCTTGATGTTGTAATGAGGACATTGATCCAGGGAACTAGTCTGATTGCCGTATGTGGAGTCAGGAAGGAATTTGTTTCCCCAATGTGGAGCTTAGTGTTTGCCACATGTTTTTTTTTGCCTTTCTCTGGATCAACATGTTAGGCTATCAGTTGAACTAGATGGACTTAGTTTTTAAGGTTGAAGGAAGACTATGTTACTATGTTACACACCCGTGACTGGTGCGGGTCACTGCCACAGTTGTGGCTAACGATGCAGTGCTCGTCGAGGTTGCATCACTCCGTGTCTGCGTGTCTTCCTCCTCCTCCACTTCCTCAGATGAGCTACTCAGCTGCATGCTTTTGGGTTCACACCAAGTGGGATCTACAACCTCGTCATCATTCAATGTGTTATCCCATTCCTCGCCCTGATAGTCACCCTTCTACTCTTCTTGCCCTGACAGCACAGTACAGTCCGCGTGAGCCTCAGTGAGCCTCAGGTATCTGAGTCTCATCAGGATCACCTCCACCCCCCGGGGGTTAACATCTGGTGGCAAGGGTCAGGGAGCTGCTCGGACTCTACTTTGTCCTGTCCCAAATCCAACCTCAAAAAATGTTGGACATCGGTGCAGATGCTTTCCTCCTCTTGAGTCTGTGAATCTTTGGAGAACACTTCTGATGCCCATCTTATAGAATGTGTGAACAGTTCTGCAGACTCACCTATCTGTGGTTCTCTACAGTCAGTTGGGCGGTTGGACAGTTGTGACACGGGAGAAAGTAAGGGTAATTGGGATGCCACCTCTGTGGACTATACTGTATGTGATGTTGAGGTGGAGGAAGAGGAGGAGAGGCAACTTGAAGCATGATTGCCATCCATTGAAGCACGTGCTCTTTCTGGTCCTCATCAACAAGGCGTACCGCTGTGCTGCTACCAAAGAAAGGGAGTGGAGTAGCCTGTCCAGTAACAGAAGTTGTCAGTTGTCTTT
Organism: Phyllobates terribilis; assembly: GCF_046119375.1. Classification (NCBI taxonomy): domain Eukaryota; kingdom Metazoa; phylum Chordata; class Amphibia; order Anura; family Dendrobatidae; genus Phyllobates; species Phyllobates terribilis. Next base: position 190,717,472 of record NW_027362772.1, on the reverse strand, counting down.
GGATAGGATGTGATGGTGTTGGTTCACTAGTGCTTTCACTAACATTACCACCTACCATACGTATACCATGAACACCAAACCTATTCCCCCTTCCACCACGACCTATCTTTTTCCCACTCATGTTACTCAGATAGTGTGGGAGGAGCATGCTATTATCAACAAAATATTAGGTTTTCTACTCTGCACCAGCTCTGCACACAGCTGAATTTCAGCGGCACTAAATGACAAGGTGAAATGTGTCTTGCTGTATCACGTTAGCAACTGAAAAATAAAATTTTTTTTTACTCTGCGACAGCTCCGCACACAGCTGAATTTCAGCAGCACTAAATGGCAAGGTGAGATATGGCTTGCTGTATCACGTTAGTAACTGGAGAAAGTATTTTTTCCCTGTATGGAGAACAATATTTGCACCAAAGAATTTAAAGATGAAATGTAGTCTGCTTTATATACCACGGTAGTAAGAAAACCAATTTTGATTTCATCATATGTACCCCTGTGTGGAGAACAATATCTGTACCAAAGAATTAAAAGATGACATCTAGCCTGCTTTATACACCACAGCAATAAGAAAACAAATTTTGATTCTATCATGTGTACCCATGTGTGGAGAACAATATCAGCACCCAAAAATTTGAAACTGACATCTGGCCTGCTTTATGATGTTAGTAACAGAAGAATGTTTTTTTTTAGGGTGGATGAGGCCTGTATAACATAGGAGATATGCTCCAAACAATTTCAAACTAAGATCTCCCCTACTATATCATGTTAGTAACAGAAGAAAGTTTTTTTTTCCCCTGTATGGAGAACAATATTTGCACCAAAGAATTAAATGATGAAATATACCCTGCTTTATATACTATGGTAGTAAGAAAACCAATTTCTATTTTTATCATGTGTACCCTTGTATGAAGAACAATATCAGCACCAAAGAATTAAAAGATGAAATGTAGCCTGCTTTACATACCACGGTACTAAGAAAACCAATTTCGATTTTATCATGTGTACCCCTGTGAGAACAATATCTGCACCAAAGATAAAAAGATGAAATATAGCCTGCTTTATATACCACGATAGTCAGAAAATCAATTTAGATTTTATCATGTGTACCCCTGTGTGGAGAACAATATGTGCACCAAAGAATTAATTTCACTAGAGTATAACTATTATAATGGGGACCGACACCTCTTCCACTACAGCCAACCCAACAGATGGAGACCCAACCAGGAGTGTTCCCATTTCCAAAAATTAGTATTATGATCTGCAGCAGCAGCAACAGCATGCACAGAAGCCACACGAAAGATATCATAGACTGCAATTACGTGAGATCAGTGCAGCACACTAAAAACTGCTGCATCGCCTAGTCTGTACAGTCTGTAATTGGGGTGCAAAAGTCCTTGGAGATCCATGACTTGTTAATCTTGATGAAAGTTAGACGGTCTACAGTTTCAAGAGGCAGCCGGCTGTGCTTATCCATCAGGACGCCACCAGCAGCGCTGAAGACACATTCTGAAAGAACGCTGGCTGCCGGGCATGATAAAACCTCCAAGGAGTGACAGGCTACTCATCTATTTTTGAAGACCAAACTGTCAAAGGGTCCAAACCCTCCCTGATGGTATTTATTTTGAGTTCTAGATATTGCTGCACCATCCTCTCCAGTCGTTCATCACATGTCAGATGAGCTGGTCTACAAAATGTGTGAAAGGACTCACAGAAATTGCTTCTGCCACTTACACTGCTGCTGCAGTGGGGGGGGTGGGAAGCGTAGAGCTGCGATGCACACTGTGTGACTCATTGCTGTCTTGGGGAAAACCTCTCTTAAAGTTATGTAAAAGCATATTTCGATACTCCAGCATTTGCGGGCCCCTTTCCAGGGCAGGAAGTTTCTGGCAAAATTTACTCTTGTAACGTGGATCTAACAGAGTGGCAAACCAGTAGTCAGCACTATTTCGAATCATAACTATACAGAGATCATGTCGCTGATAGTGCAGCAAGAAGGCACTTCCATGAGGTCTAAGCCCATGCTGTGTTGGTGGATGGGTAACTCTGATGCTTCTTTCCTCTGTCCCCCCCCCCCCCCGCCCCGCCAACCACGAACAACAGAGAGGGGATGATTATCTTCTTCATCTCCTTACAGTTGCTCGTCCATCACCTCTTCCTCCTCCATTTGTTCCTCGGCTCTTGCACCATCACTACCAGTTTGTCTGGTATCACCAGCCACCCTCAATCGCAGCAATCCACCCTCCCTTTGCACCCTGAGATGTCCCCTACTGTATCACGTTAGAAAGAGAAGAAAGTTTTTTAGTGTCTATGAGGCCTGTAGTGTATAACGTAGAAGATATGCTCCAAACAATTTCAAACTGACATCTTCTCTAATGTATCATGTTACTAACAGAAGAAAGTACTTTTTTATGTTCCATAAGATTTTATGAAGAGAAAAAGATTTTTTTATAATACAGAAAAGAGAGGTCAAAAAGAAAACCTACAAGAATATTGCCACGCAGGGCAAAATCATATAACAGAATGTCAATAATAATTCCACAGCTAGTGTTTCTTAATAATTCACTGGTATAATATCAAAAAGGACAATAAACATTTCTTATTTCCAATAATTCCTGTTATGTTCTAAACTTTATCATGTAATATTACCTTTAACCATTTATATCAAAACAAGAGTATTCTACTCAGGAAGTTGAAAAAGGTATGAAAAGGGGAAATGAAATGCAAGGGAAAAGGGGTGAGAAATGTAAGATTAGGCCTAATTATTAATCGTATTAACTTAATAACAAAATAACACTTATAGCCTCTCTGATATTCTATTCTCATGCACGTAGTCTCTATACCACGAACAGACTCTGAAATTCCGTGGATTCATTAAAGAGAATCCAAGGCTGCCAAATCCATATAAATTTAGTATTATCTCCAGAGGCTTCTGCTGTTAATTCTTCCATTTGATAAATATATGCAAACTCTTTCTGCCATTCTACTATTGATGGCATATCAGTTGTGCGCCAGTGTCTAGGGATCACTGCCCTAGTTGCGATCAAACAGAAATGCAGAAGGTTATATTTTTGAGTTGCAATAGAACTTGGTAGCATAGAGGAGAGCTAACTGTGGGGTTGGTACAATATTATGCCCTGTAATTTTATGGTATACTGAAAAAAACTTTTGCCACAATGGTTTTATTTTTGCACATTCCCACCAAATATGCAGCATCGAACCCCTTTCAGTTCCACAGTGCCATCACCTATCCGAAACTGATGGAAAAATTGCATGTAATTTATCAGGACATAAGTACCATCTTATAAGATTCTTATAGTTTTTATCCTGGGCATATCCAGCTGAGGATAGTTTATGGGAAAACAAGTATGCTTTCCTTATGTCCTCTTCCAAAAAGGTGCATCCCATCTCTGTTTCTCAGGCACTCATAAAGCCAGGGGTCATCTGTATTTGAAGTCTGGTTGAGCATGCCATACAGAAGAGAGATCACATGGGACCGGGGATGACCCCCTCACGAACATTCCCTCAAAGGGCGTTGTCGACTGCTGCACATTGCAATGTCACAGTCCTCCGTTTATAAGAGAAGGATCTCAGTTGTGCATAATCTAACCAAACCAATGTCTGTGTGTGGTTCTGATTCTGAATTTCCTCATAGGAAAGGATCTCTGTTCCCTTTGTAATGTGATGTAACCGAAGATCCGACTCTATGTTCCACTCAAGGAATCTGACTTTCCCAAAGCCTGGAGGAAAGTCTGGTTTTAAAAATACGGGGGTTAAAGGTATATAAGTAGTGATGGGCGAGTACTAAAATGCTCGGGTGCTCGTTGCTTGGGTCGAGCACATTGGAATACTCAGGTGCTCGACCCGAGCAACGAGCCCAATGTAAGTCTATGGGAAATGCGAACATTTTTCAGGCAGCTCCCCCCGGCGGTCTGCAGAAGGCCTAAAAATTGCCCAAATCGATGGGAACAGTGCTCAAATGACCAAATGATAGGAACAGCATGGGTATGACCCCTGGAAGCATTTCTGACTCCCAGGTCACTGATGTCAACAATGTTGTCAGAGGTATTACGCCACTTTTACGGACTCACAATAAAACATACAAAAACGAAACCAAACTGGATTTTCCTGGGAAATATGTTAAGGAACATCCTTTTCAGGGTAATGACTTGATTATAAGGCAAAATAAATAACCAAAAACAAAAATACTCCTCCACACCTTGGGCTATGTTCACGCATAGCGTTTTTGATGCGTTTTTGCACTTTGGCATTGCTTTAAACCGTGACAAATGCATTCACTGGGAAATGCAATTTTAACATTTTACAAACTTATCTGACCATATGGTGTGTGAGACATGATCAGACACATCCTGTTTCATTTATGAAGGAGGGACTCTGAAAGTCACAAAGCCTATTTTTATAGGGAAATCAAGCGGCCTTTACTATTCGTAAAGGGCCAGCAGTCGGCCCTCACTATTGTTAGAGAGCCATCAGCCGGCTATGTTTTGTTGTTCCCATTACTAAAGAGTGGGTCTCCTATACTGTTATTGCACATGCAGTGAGTAGCAAGGCTGCCCATAATTTGAACGCACCCCAATACCCCTTTGAAAATTTGGATGCACCCCAATACCCCTTTGAAGAGACTTAGAGGAAGGTCTCCTGAAAACAATGTTCCCATTATTAGGAAGCGGGTCTCCAATACTGTTTGCCTATGCAGTGAATGCAAGAACTGTCAAAAATTTGGACCTACTACAATGCCCCTTGGAAGAGGCGTAGAGGAGGGCCTCCTGAAAAAAAATGTTCCCATTATTAGAAAGTGGATCTCCCATTGTGTTTGCCTATGCAGTGAATGCAAGGGTTGCCAAAAATTTGGAGGCACTTCAATGCCCCTTGGAAGAGACGTGGAGGTCAGAGAGACTCCTAAAAACAATGTTCCCATTATTAGGAAGTGGGTCTCCCATAATGTTTGCCTATGCAGTGAATGCAAGGGCTGCCAAAAAATTGGATCTACTCCAATGCCCCTTGGAAGAGATGTAGAGGAGGGCCTCCTGAAAAAAAATGTTCCCATTATTAGGAAGTGGGTGTCCCATTGTGTTTGCCTATGCAGTGAATGCAAGGGTTGCCAAAAATTTGGAGGCACTCCAATGTCCCTTGGAAGAGACATGGAGGTCAGAGGGCCTCCTGAAAACAATGTTCCCATTATTAGGAAGTGGGTCTCACATAGTGTTGGCCTATGCATTGAATGCAAGAGCTGCCAAAAATTGGGAGGCACTCCAATGCCCATTGGAAGAGACGTAGAGGGCCTCATGAAAATTTTTCCCATTATTAGGAAGTGGGTCTCCCATACTGTTTGACTATGCAGTGAATGGAAGGGCTGCCAAAAATATGAACCTACTCCAATGCCCCTTGGAAGAGACGTAGAGGAGGGCCTCCCTGAAAAAAAATGTTCCCATTATTAGGAAGTGGTTCTCCCATTCTGTTTGCCTATGCAGTAATTGCAAGGGTTGCCAAAAATTTGGAGGCACTCCAATGCCCCTTGGAAGAGACATGGAGGTCAGAGGGCCTCCTGAAAACAATGTTCCCATTATTAGGAAGTGGGTCTCACATAGTGTTGGCCTCTGCATTGAATGCAAGGGCTGCCAAAAATTGGGAGGCACTCCAATGCCCATTGGAAGAGACGTAGAGGGCCTCATGAAAATTTTTCCCATTATTAGGAAGTGGGTCTCCCATACTGTTTGTCTATGCAGTGAATGGAAGGGCTGCCAAAAATATGAACCTACTCCAATGCCCCTTGGAAGAGACGTAGAGGAGGGCCTCCCTGAAAAAAAATGTTCCCATTATTAGGAAGTGGTTCTCCCATTCTGTTTGCCTATGCAGTAATTGCAAGGGTTGCCAAAAATTTGGAGGCACTCCAATGCCCCTTGGAAGAGACATGGAGGTCAGAGGGCCTCCTGAAAACAATGTTCCCATTATTAGGAAGTGGGTCTCACATAGTGTTGGCCTATGCATTGAATGCAAGGGCTGCCAAAAATTGGGAGGCACTCCAATGCCCATTGGAAGAGACGTAGAGGGCCTCATGAAAATTTTTCCCATTATTAGGAAGTGGGTCTCCCATACTGTTTGTCTATGCAGTGAATGGAAGGGCTGCCAAAAATATGAACCTACTCCAATGCCCCTTGGAAGAGACGTAGAGGAGGGCCTCCCTGAAAAAAAATGTTCCCATTATTAGGAAGTGGTTCTCCCATTCTGTTTGCCTATGCAGTAATTGCAAGGGTTGCCAAAAATTTGGAGACACTCCAATGCCCCTTGGAAGAGACGTGGAGGTCAGAGGGCCTACTGAAAACAATGTTCCCATTATTAGGAAGTGGGTTTCCCATAGGGTTGGCCTATGCAGTGAATGCAAGAGCTACCAAAAATTGGGAGGCACTCCAATGCCCTTTGGAAGAGATGTAAAGGGCCACATGAAAAAATGTTCCCATTAATAGGAAGTGGGTCTCCCATAGTGTTGGCCTATGCAGTGAATGCAAGGGCTGCCAAAAATTGGAAGGCACTCCAATGCCCCTTGGAGGAGACTCAGAGGGCCTCATAAAAAAATGTTCCCATTAGAAGGAGCAGGTCTCCTATACTTGTAATGCCCATGCACTAAGTGTATGGGCTGACAAACATTTTCCCCTGGGTGAACATACTCTATAAAACAAATTTTTACAGGCATCATAAACACCCTTTAAAAAAATGATGTGAGTGTTGCATCACTGACCACGGTCACCCTGGTGATATGGTGGTGGAGGATGTGGATGAGGAGAAAGAGGAGGACAAGAGCAAATAGCCAAAATCAAGAAGCATATACCCATGTCTGGGTGTGAAGAGGTGCATGGGAAATACACCTCTCAAAAAAAGACACTGGATTTGAGTTTATGCTATGATAGTGTTGAGAAGTCTGGCCCAATCCAGCCCTTGTTTATTTTTATAAGAGTCAGCCTGTCAGCATTTTCAGTTGACAGGCGGATGCTCTTATCAGTTATATTTCCACCAGCGGCACTAAAAATCTGCTCTGATAAAACGCTAGCGGCAAGGCAGGCCAGGACCTCCAAGGAGAAGAGAGCCAGTTTATTCCACGTGTCCAGCTCAGATACCCAATAATTATAAGGTACAGAGGAATCATGGAGGACGTTGGTATGGTCGGCAAGGTACTCCCTCAGCATCTTCCCAAACTTTGCACTCCTTGTGAGAGGACACCGCGCCTCAGGGCCTGTGCGATGGGAGGGGCTGAGAAAACTATTCCAGAACTTTGACAGTGTTTCCCTGCCTCTGCTGGATTGAAGTTGTGTCTCTCTCGCCTGTACTCCTTGGTTGTCCAACGAACTGTAACCTCTGCCATCAGCATTTTCAGATGGAAATTTCTTTAATAGTTCTGCAACAAGGGCCTTTTAGTACTGCCCCATTTTTGTAGACCTGTGCGCCTCAGGAATAAGAGATAGAAAGTTCTCCTTGTAGCGTGGGTCTAGAAATGTCACCAACCAGTAATGACTGTCACCCAAAATTTTGAGAACACGAGGTTCACGGGAAAGGCAGCGTAAACTCAGCCATGTGTGCCAGACTGCTTAACAGGCAAGACTTCCATGTCCTCACCAAGAAGACGACTCACCATGCTCTCCTCCTCCTCCTCCCTCTCCTCAGACCATCCACGCTGAACAGACGGTATGACAGTTGTGCAGGTAGTACCATCTATAGCGCATGAAACTAGCTCCTGTTCTTCCTCCTCCTCCTCCTCTTCCTCATTGTCACCCAATCCACATTGGGATGAGATGAGGCTGGGCTGTGTGTAATCACCATGTATGGTTCCTTGCTCCATCTCATCATGCTCCGCCTGCAATGCATCCTCTTTGATTGTGAGCAGAGAGCGTTTCAGAAGACAGAGAAGCGGGATAGTGATGCTAATTATGGCGTCATCGCAGCTCACCATCTTGGTGGAGTCCTCAAAGTTTTGGAGGATGGTACATATGTCTGACATCCATGTCCATTCCTGAGGTCTTATGTGTGGAGTCTGAACTGAATACCGACGGCCTTGTTGATGCTGGTACTCAACAATTGCCCTCTTCTGCTCACAAATCCTTCCCAACATCTACAGTGTAGAGTTCCAGCGCGTGGGGACATCACACACCAGTCGGTGAGCCGGAAGCTGCAAATGTTATGATCTGCTACAGGGACTAAGGAAAGACAGGAGAACTGTCCCTACAATAGAACTAAACTAGATCCCTACGATGTAACGGGGAACCTGATCCTGCGATCCGACCCGCTAAAGTCCTCGGCTAGGCTGAACGAAGACCTATAGATGTGAGGGAGGGATCCCTACAAGAACTAGGGACTGGGATAAGTTGGACACCTCCTAGCAGAAATAGTAGCAGTCAAAGACAAACACACAACAAAAAGCATAGAGGTCAGAAGACCTAGCAAAACTAACAGAGAATGGCAACAGAGCACCAAGCTAGCTCAAGAGTAGTAAATGCAATGAAGTCCAGCAAGACCAGGAGGGCGGAGCCGGATTAAATAGGCAAAAATGGTCATGTGACCAGCAAACTAAAAAAAACCTAACAGGAGAGTTCTAACAGCAAATGCTGCTGAAGCACGGCAATTGTGGCGGAAGCTGTAGTTGACTTTCTAAAATGGACACACATGCGGTGTACTTTGACAAGCAGATCCTGCAGCTCCGGGTATGTTTTGAGAAACCGCTGAACCACGGGGTTAAGCACATGGGCCAGGCATGGTACATGTGTGAGCTCGCCTTGCCACCGAGCCGCCTCCAGGTTTCCGGCCATTGTCACACACGACCATACCTGGCTGTAGGTTCAGCGGTGTCAGCCACAGATCTGCCAGCTCTTTCAGAGCTGTCCACAACTCTTCAGCATTGTGCGGTTTGTCACCTAAGCATATTAGCTTCAGCACAGCCTGTTGCCGCTTGGCTGAGGCAGTGCTGCAGTGCTTCCAGCTTGTGACTGATGTGGTCATTTTGGAGATGGAGGATGAAGAGGAGGAGGAGGAGGTGCAAGAGCTGTAGACTGTGGGGGCAACCCTGATTGGCATAGGGTCCGCAATTCTCAGCATCGGGAGGATGTGGTCCATCCCAGGGTCCGACTGAGTCCCGGGTTCCACTATGTTAACCCAGTGTGCCGTCAGCAAGATATACTGTCCCTGCCCACAAGCACTTGTCCACATGTCTGTGGACTTTCCCAGTAACTGCATTGTTGAGGGCATGGCTAATGTTGTGGGAGACGTGCTTGTGTAATGCGGGGACGGCACACCGGGAGAAATAGTGGCGGTTGGGGACCGAGTACCGAGGGACGGCCACCGCCATCAGGTTGCGGAAAGTCTCCATCTCCATGAGCCTAAAAGGCAACATTTCGAGTGCAAGCAGTTGTGAAATGTGGGAATTTAGTAGTGCGGCCTGTGGGGCATTAGCTGCGCATTTGCGCTTGCGTTCCAATGACTGGGGTATGGACAACTGAACGTTGCGCAGGGTCAAGGACATAAACAACCACCATAAAGGACATGTTTGCTGATGGTGCTAGTTGAGAGTGTGCAATGACAGGTGCAGGGCAGGAGGCATCTTCGCAGGCACTATGGACAGGGGATTGACCTGTACGCACAACAGGAGTACAAGCAGTGGTGTCACCCGCAGACACTGTTCCTAGACCCTGGGGTTCAGCCCACAAAGTTGTGTGCTTTGCTGCCATGTGCCATCATGTTGTTGGTGATCAGGTTGGAAGTTTTGCTTCCCCTGCTGATACTGGCCTGGCAGGTTGTGCAAATGGCCTTTTTGGAGTAGTCTTTAAAAAACAACCAGACTCTGGAAGACCTAGCAGTTGTTGCCTGCCTTCTGTCTGCGGCCACCATACTGCTTCTTCCTGCCTGTTGGGGTGCTCTGCCTCCCTTCCCCTGTGTGCTGCTGTCCTCGCTTTGCATGTCCTCCTGCCAGGTTGGGACAGTTACTAGCACCTCATCTTCCACTTCAACACCCTGGTGCTCCTCCTGACTTTCTGGCAATTGTGTCTCATCATCGTCCACCTCTTGTGACAATATCCCACTGTTGCCTTCGTATGACCGTGGCTGCTCAAGTATTTGGGCATCGCTACATGCGATCTCCTCTTGCCCCACTTCACTGCAAGAGTCCCGAATCTATAAATGGAAAGGTCAACAGCTCTTCGGAGTGTCCAAGTGTGGGATCAGTTGTTTCCGGGCACTCAACATGGTGGGAGGATGGAGGATCAGGGAGAGGAATATGCGGTCCAGACTCACGGCTACTGAGACTTGACTGTGTGGAAGACAGGGTGCTTGTGGTGGTGGCAAAGTGACTGGAAGCATTATCCACTATCCAACCAACAACCTTTTGACACTGATCTGGGTTCAATAGTGGTGTGCTGCGGTCCTCTAGTAATTGGGACAGGAAGGTTGGGCGAGAAGATGTGGGTGTTTGTTGTGGTACAATTTCAGCTTGCACACGGCCTGGGCCTCTGCATGCACCATCACCATCACGTCCAGTTCCCTGTCCCTTGCCACGCGCCTTGCCCTTTTTAAATGGAGGACAATATCTTCCACGCTCACTACAAATGGCTGAATTTGGAGGGAACTTATATGTGATTTGTGTGACGGACAAACCACAGTTCTAAATAGCTGGCCTGTAGGTAACTATTTTTAACAGCAAACTGGTGTCAATAACTTCGCTGACACACTGAAACAAAATTTCAATGGAGGCCAGAAATGGCAGAATTTTCAGCCCAATTGTATGTGATCCATGTGACGGACAAACCACAGTTTTAAATAGCTGGCCTGTAGATAACTATTTTAACAGCGACCTCGTGTCAATAACTTCGCTGACACACTGCAACAAAATTTCAATGGAAGCCAGAACTGGCAGAATTTTCAGCGCAATTATATGTGATTCGTGTGATGGACAAACCACAGTTTTAAATAGCTGGCCTGTAGGTAACTATTTTTATCAGCAACCTCGTGTCAATCACTTCGCTGACACACTGAAACAAAATTTCAATGGATGCCAGATATGGCAGAATTTTCAGGGCAATTATATGTGATCCGTGTGACGTACAAACCACAGTTTTAAATAGTTAGCCTGTAGGTAACTATTTTTAACAATGACTTTGTGTCAATAAGTTCGTTGACACACTGCAACAAAATTTCAATGGAGGCCAGAAATGGCAGAATTTTCAGCGCAATTATATGTGATCCATGTGACAAGCCACAGTTTTAAATAAATTGATTTTTAGCACTGTAATTTGGAAAGGATATGGTTGTATTCTGCAGTGCCAACAAGCAAATGGTGTTCTGTGTATTGATTTTTAAACAAATAATCAGGATTAAGATAAAAAAAAAATATTCCTGGCCCCTGATACCTGGGGCTATTTCTACAAATATCTGTAAAAGCAGCAGCAGACAGAACTGGAATGGACCCTCTTGTACAGTGTCTATTTTAGGATATGATCAGATATCAAAATCAAACATCAGAATGATGTCAGTTTGAGACTAAATACCCTGTCTGAGATCTGATTCTGACAAGTGATTTTGACAAGTGACTTTTACAACTGTAATAATAATAAAAATATATTCACTGTTCGCTAATGGGACTTGAACCCAAAACGCTACATCCAGAAGCCAGTGCACTAACCAATGAGCAATAAACTCAGCTGAGGAAAGCTAAGTGTTCTATTTGGTTATATGATTTCCAGTGCAAACCTTGTCTGAAACTGATTGGGACTTACAGAAAGACCTCCCCAGTTCAAATTCAAATGATGTTTGATTTTGATGTGTGAGTCTGATATGTGACTTTCTTCAAACATCAGAATCACAATGACTTTTAGTCACCCTGAGTATTTTCATGGTTGATCTCATAATACAAGAAAAGTTATCAGCTCGTATGACTTGACTGGATAGCTTAATGGTAAGGCATCGGCCTCTGAAACTATGTTTAGGTTCGAATCCCATTGGGAATGTTATTTTTTTTTGTAATTATGCCTGTTTAGCACACAAACTACAGGAGTGTTTTACTTTTAATATCTACTGTATATCTAACATTCTGATTGTCATCCTAATGTGTTAAGAGTTTCAGACATGCTGTCTATTTGCATGGTAAATTTCATAGCCAAAGTAAATTGGGAGTTTGCAGCCAGTTCTTGGGTGGATGGAAAGAAAAATTTACTATAAAGATATTTTATCATTAGACCCCTTTAAGAAATTATGCAAATGTACAGTCACTTGGAAATAAATATATGTAGTAAATTAGTGCCTCCCAATTTACTTTGGCTATGTAATTTACCATGCAAATAGACAGCGTGTCTGAAACTTTTAACACATCAGGATGACAATCAGAATATCAGATATTAAAAGTAAAACACCCCTGTAGTTTGTGTGCTAAATAGGCATAATTACAAAAAAAAAATAACATTCCTATTGAGATATCAACCAAGCCATTGTAGCTTCAGAGGCTGATGCCTTACCATTGAGCTACCCAGTCAAGAGATACGGGCTGGGAGCTTTTCTTGTCTTATGAGTAGTGTTGAGCATTCCGATACTGAAATATCGGGTATCGGCCGATATTCGCGGTATCGGAATTCCGATACTTAATTCCGATACTTTTGCAATATCGTATACCGGAATCGGAAGTTCCCATAATGCAATGAGCCAGTTTCATTTTATTCAGCCAATGAGGATCCTAAGAAGTGTGGGCACATCCTGTTAGGCATGTAGGCATGTTAACTAATGGCATGGCTGTAATTGGCTGCTGAAATGATGTCATGATGCACTGTAAAAGCCGCCGCCGCCACCATTTTGAGCTCACTCTGCTGTGAATTCAGTTAGGGATAGGACGCTGTTGTTCTGAGGGACAGTTTTAGCTACCTATTTGCTCTATTCTGCTTTACCCAAGCTACTTTATAAATCGCTGTGCCTTGCAGCGCTAGTGCACAGTTCTCTGTGCTGTTCACCGCTGTCTGCAAGGTCTCTGTGTGTGAGTGCAGCTCACGCTGTATTGTGTGCTTCAGCCACGTTTGGTTGTAGTGCGCTCAGCGTGCGTCACTGCCTCATACATTGTCCTTTTTTACTAATTGAACATTTTTCCTGATTTCTCCTATTAGTGTGGTGGTTCCATCCGTATTCAGCTACATTGGTTCCAAACACATTATATAGGAGTAGATAGAGGAGCCTTTCTGCAGCATTGTGCCCTGCAGCCCCAGCCAGATTAGTATTAGCCTACTTTTTGTAGCCTCATCTATTGCATTGTAGGTTACCTTCCTACATTGTAATAGCTACAAAAAGTTTGTGATACTATCGGTATTACATCTTTGGGCACATCTAGTGTCTTTTTGTGACAAAAAAAACCTAAATAAAGTTCACCAAACACTCCATTTTACAGTTGTGTAGGCCACATTAGCTCATATTAAAGTCTAGTCCACACTTTATAAAATTAGTGTTTCTTATACCTGTTAGCAGCTGTTTAGGAATAAGCACACTAAGCCCTTAGTACTTTTCTGCCTATCTTTATCAGTCTACCAAGATGAAGAAGGCAGGGAGTAAGGCATGTGGTCGTGGGCGTGGGCGTGGGCGTGAAGTTTCTGCAGGGAGAGGACGTGAGGATTCTGTGCCTGCAGGGAGAGGACGGGGGATTCTGTGCCTGCTGCGGGCACCAGTGACTCAGCATCCCCCAGTTTTACCAGGGATCAGTCCTTTATGCGCAGCTTTGTAGGAGCTAGCCGTACCCCACTGCTGCGGGAGGACCAAATTGAAGCCGTTGTCGGATGGATGGCAGCTAACGCATCGACTTCAATTAGTTCCAGATCCTCTCAGGTCCTGAGCACTGAAGAGCACCCATCTGTCTCTTCACCACCTGCCAAATTGCCCAGGCAGTCAGAGATCCCTGGACAGGAGCCATCTCTACTTCTGTTCTCTGAATCTCTTGGCTTGGAAAGAGGGGGCCAGCCAAGCAGAATTCTAGAATTAGAAGAAGAGGTAGTATGCAGTGATGCGCAACTGTTTTGTCTCTCTGAATCTGAAGAGGCGGGTGGGCCAGTGCCTATGGTCAGCAGCACACCTCAGTACGCATCTGATGATGAGACTCAGGTGCCACTTTCTGGTGCATACTGTGCTGTTGAGACTACCCAGGAGAAGCACTTGTTTGAAGAGGGTGGTGTAGATGATGAGGTCCTTGACCCATCATGGCGTGAGGGACAGGAAGGTGGTGGGAGCAGCTCTGAGGAAGAGATTCCCCGAACGGCCCAAAAAGGATGGAGAGGGAGGGGGCAGACTTGGTTGCCTGTAGCCTCCACTTTGGCACCCATTAGGAGCATGGCTCTTCCAAAATCCAAAGCGGGCGCTCCCAAGACTTGCAGTGCCTGGTCCTTTTTTGACACAGTTGCAGATGACATTTGCTTTGTCAAATGCAAGCTGTGTAATCAGAAGGTGAAAAGAGGGAAGTGTCAGCAACCTCAATACCACAAATATGTGGAAACATGTGCGGACCAAGCACGTGGTGAAGTTACAAAAACACACTGAAGACCTAGGCCAACCTACAGCACCACCTACCACCTCTTCAGCTCGTGTTGTAGCCTCTTCCTCCAGCTCACACACAGCTGGTTCGGCTTCCTCACAGGATCGCTATGGAAGAACCTCTGGCACTGTTGTACAGAGACACAGTGTAATTCCACCCACAGCACCACTTTCCCTGTCATCCTCACACTCCCAGGCCAGTCTACAGCCATCGTTAACACAGGCATGGGAGAAAAGGCGCCCATACTCGGCAAACCACCCCCGAGCATAGGCTCTGAATGCTGGCATTGCTAAACTACTGGCCCTTGAAATGCTATCATTCAGGCTGGTGGAGACTGACACCTTCCGTAACTTTATAGCATTGGCAGTCCCACAATACAACGTGCCCAGCCACTTTTATTTCAGCAGGCAAGCCGTCCCTGCCCTGCAACAGCATGTGGAGGGAAAAATTAAACATGCGCTACAAAACGCCGTCAGTAGCAAGGTCCACCTGACCACCGATCCGTGGACCAGTAAGCATGGACAGGTACGATACCTTTCCCTCGCTGCCCATTGGGTAAATGTTGTGGAGCCGGGTACAGATCTTGAGTGGCGCTGTACGTGTTCTGCCAACTCCAAGGATTGCAGGAATCCAGTCTGTACACATTGACTCCTCCTCATACTCCAGTTCCTCTGAATCAGCACTGCAGGAGCCATCACGGTCTACCTCCACATCGACCCGTTAACGGTTACCTGTTATGATGACCGATATGAGCACAGCCGTGGCCAAACGTCAACAGACTGTATTAAAATTAATTTCTTTGGGGAATCGAAGCCACACAGCTCAGGAGCTCTGGAATGCCATCAAGCAGCAGAGCGACGTGTGGTTTGTGCCAGCGAATCTCCAGCCAGGCATGGTAGTGTGTGACAATGGCCGAAATCTGGTGGCAGCTCTGGGCCTAGGCAACCTCACTCACATCCCATGTCTGGCACATGTGCTCAACTTGGTCGAGCAGAGTTTTTTGAGGGACTATCCGGATCTTGATGTACTGCTTCACAAGGTCCGCATAGAGTGCGCTCACTTGCGGCGTTTCAGCAACGCAAGATCGCGCATTGCAGCTCTGCAGTGCCGATTACGTCTTCCGGAACATCGCATCATATGTGACCTACCCACCAGGTGGAATTCAACGTTACATATGTTGGAGAGGTTGTGTGAGCAGCAGGCAGCAGTAATGGAGTACCAGCTGCAGCAGGCGCAAACAAGTCGCAGTGCGCGCCGTTCACACTTCACCACCACTGAGTGGGCCTCCATGAAGGACATTTGCCATGTTTTGCGTGCCTTCAATTATTCCACGCGGATGGCGAGTGCAGATGATGCACTAGTCAGCATGACTATCCCTCTTATCTGCCGGCTTGAAAAAACACTACAAGCACTAAGGGAGGAGGTTTTGGAAGAGGTGGAGGATGAGGAGTCACAAATGCCATCTGCTTCTGTACAGTCTGCGCAACGTGGTTCCTCACAAAGGCCTAGGCAGGGGACACTTTGTGAGGAGGATGAGGAGGAGTCAATGGAGGAGGAAGACATCTGTCCAGAGGAGGGAGGTACACAATGCTCTAGCAGTGAGTATCTAGAGTGAGGGTGGGGTGATGCAGAGCAGGCAGAGATCACGCCTCAAGCAGGGGACAGCGTTTCTTGGCCAGTTGGCAGTCTGCAGCACATGGTTGATTTCATGTTGCAGTGCCTGAGAAACGACCGCCGCATCGCCCACATTCTCAACACGGCTGATTATTGGGTGTCCACCCTCCTAGATCCTCGCTACCGGGACAACTTACAAAGCCTCATAACACCGTTGAACCGGGAGCGTAAAATGCGGGAGTACCAAGACGCACTGGTGCATTCCATCATTTTCTCCATTACAACCGAGAGCAGTGCTGCTAGTGCTTTACAAAGCAGCTCAGTGCGTCGAGGCAGTGGAGGAAGCTCTGCACAAAGAGGGAGCAGAAGCAGCGCCTCAGCACAAGGCAAGACCAGTATGGCCCAAATGTGGCAAAGTTTTGTGTCCCCGCCGCCACAAATGTCTACACCATCACAGACGGCTCCAGTCAGCAGGAGGCAACATTTCCGTCAGATGGTGACAGACTACATGTCTTGCCCTCTCAGTGTACTCCCAGACGGCTCTTCTCCCTTCAAGTTTTGGGTCTGTAACCTGGATACATGGCCAGAGCTTAGCCAGTATGCATTGGAGGTGCTAGCTTGCCCTGCTGCTAGTGTATTATCGGAACGCGTCTTTAGTGCCGCAGGTGGTGTACTAACAGACCGTCGCATGCGACTATCCTCCGATAACATTGACCGGCTTACTTTTCTCAAAATGAACAAGGCCTGGATCTCGCATGAATTTGCCAGTCCTCTTCCAGAATAAATAATTTTGTTCAGTTTCTACCACCTGAACTGTAATCCCTGAGCTCCAACACCGCCAGTTGCTGCTCAGAAGTGCCGTCTGCACAGTCAACGCTTGCTCCAGTGTTATTGGGGTTCAGTAACGTCAGCTGTTCCCCTGCTGTGCGGACGGCAATTTCTCCTGCTCTGTCCACATTCACACTACTACAGATTTTAAAGTTGCTCCAATTACACCTCTGGCTCCTCTGTTTTCAGTATTATCCCTGAGCTCCAACACCGCCATTTGGCGCTCAGAAATGCTGTCTGCACAGTCAACACTTGCTGCTGTGTTATTGGGGTTCAGTAACGTCAGCTGTTCCCCTGCTGTGCGGACGGCAATTTCTCCTGCTCTGTCCACATTCACACTACTACAGATTTTAAAGTTGCTCCAATTACGCCTCTGCCTCCTCTGTTTTTAGTATTTACCCTGGGCTCCAATACCGCCAGTTGCTGCTCAGAAGTGCCGTCTGCACAGTCAACGCTTGCTCCACTGTTATTGGGGTTCAGTAACGTCAGCTGATCCCCAGCTGTGTGTCCGGCAAATTCTCCTGCTCTGTCCACATTCACACTACTACAGATTTTAAAGTTGCTCCAATTACGCCTCTGGCTCCACTCTGTTTTTAGTATTTACCCTGGGTTCCAGCACCACCAGCTGTTTCCCAGCAGTGTCTTTGGCACGGGTACTCCCTCCTGCCCAGCCTGGTTCCAGCACGCCAGCTGTTTCCGGGTAGTGTCAACGTCACTTTGCCTCCAATGCGTTGTCCTGTCGTGTTGCGGTCGGGTTAGCCGACTCTATGGTGCCTGCAGTTTAGGTGACTCCTATGTGGGCTGTGGGATCTGGCAATGAAGGCTGGTTCCATAGTGCAAATAGGACAAGCACCCCCTGTAGGACTGTGGGTTTCGGTAACTGCGACCGGCTCGCAGCCTTGCAACTTTTTTTTTCATGGGTACCTTCTGTTACCCATCCGAGTTACAGTACTGTCAGCTGGTTCTCGGCAGTTCCTTTGGCTTAGGTGACTCCTTCGCGGTATCCAAGTTCCACCAACGTCTGCTGGTCCTTGGTAGTGCTTTCTGGCACAGGTACCTCCTGCTTAGTAACCGAGTTCCAGTACCGTCAGTTGTTCCTCGGTAGTTCCATTGGCTCTTGTACCTTCTGCTACTCATCCGGGTTCCAGTACCGTCAGCTGGTCCTCGGTAGTTCCATTTGCTCTTGTACCTTCTACTACCTATCCGGATTCCAGTACCGTCAGCTGGTTCTCGGCAGTGCCTTTGGCTTAGGTGCCTCCTTCGCGGTATCCAAGTTCCACCAACGTCTGCTGGACCTTGGTAGTGCTTTCTGGCACAGGTACCTCCTGCTTAGTAACCAAGTTCCAGTACCGTCAGCTGGTCCTCAGTAGTTCCATTGGCTCTTGCACCTTCTGCTACCCATCCGGGTTCCAGTACAGTCTGCTGGTCCTCGGTAGTTCCATTTGCTCTTGTACCTTCTACTACCCATCCGGATTCCAGTACCGTCAGCTGGTTCTCGGCAGTGCCTTTGGCTTAGGTGCCTCCTTCGCGGTATCCAAGTTCCACCAATGTCTGCTGGTCCTTGGTAGTGCTTTCTGGCACAGGTACCTCCTGCTTAGTAACCGAGTTCCAGTACCGTCAGCTGGTCCTCGGTAGTTCCGTTGGCTCTTGTACCTTCTGCTACCCATCCGGGTTCCAGTACCGTCAGCTGGTTCTCGGCAGTGTCTTTGGCACGGGTACTCCCTCCTGCCCAGCCTGGTTCCAGGACGCCAGCTGTTTCCGGGTAGTGTCAACGTCACTTTGCCTCCAATGCGTTGTCTTGTCGTGTTGCGGTCGGGTTAGCCGACTCTATGATGCCTGCAGTTTAGGTGACTCCTATGTGGGCTGCGGGATCTGGCAATGAAGGCTGGTTCCATAGTGCCAATAGGACAAGCACCCCCTGTAGGATTGTGGATTTTGGTAACTGCGGCCGGCTCGCGGCCTTGCAACTTTTTTTTACATGGGTACCTTCTGCTACCCATCCGGGTTCCAGTACCGTCAGCTGGTTCTCGGCAGTGCCTTTGGCTTAGGTGCCTCCTTCTCGGTATCCAAGTTCCACCAACGTCTGCTGGTCCTTGGTAGTGCTTTCTGGCACAGGTACCTCCTGCTTAGTAACCGAGTTCCAGTACCATCAGCTGGTCCTCGGTAGTTCCTTTGGCTCTTGTACCTTCTGCTACCCATCCGGGTTCCAGTACCATCAGCTGGTTCTCGGCAGTTCCTCAGCCTTCTTGTACCTTCTGCTACATTGCCAAGTTCAAGCTTTTTGAAATGGTTCTTGGTAATCACTCTGGATCTCCCTGACGAGGACCCCGAAGACGAGGATCCTGAAGACCAACCTGAAGAAGACGAGGACCCCGAAGACGACGACCCTGAAGACGAGGACCCTGAAGACCACCCCGAAGAAGATGAGGACCCTGAAGACGACAACCCTGAAGATGACGACCCTGAAGACCACCCCGAAGAAGACGAGGACCCCGAAGACGACGACCCTGAACACGAGGACCCTGAAGACCACCCCGAAGAAGACGAGGACCCCGAAGACGACGACCCTGAACACGAGGACCCTGAAGACCACCCCGAAGAAGACGAGGACCCCGAAGACGACCCTGAAGACGATGACCCTGAAGACCACCCCGAAGAAGACCAAGAAGATGACCCTGAAGAAGTTGACCAAGAGGACAAAGAACAAGAAGACAACCACCAAGATACAGAAGAACAAGAGACAGAAAACCAAGAAGCAGAAGTACAAGAAGCTGCAGAACAAAAAGCGGAAGAACATTAAGCATAAGACTAAAAATCAGAGCAAAAGATATTATCTAAATTATAAGCAGAAGATGACTAAGCAGTGTATGGGGGTGAGTCCATTCCTCCTCGCGGTGCCCCTGGAAAAGACCTGCTGCTGCAGGCCAAACTGAACGCGGACAAATCCTGTTGTAAATCTTTTGTGATGGGCAGAACGAAAGGTGTAATGTTCAAACTTTTATAGATAACAACTACAGGAATGCCTGTCACAAATTAGAATATGATGAAGAAGAAGAATATGAAGAAGATGAAGAAGTAGAATATGAAGAAGAATAATAGTTGAATAAGAAGAATATGAAGAATGTAAAAAAAACGAATAATACGAAGAAGGTGAAGAAGAAGAAGATGAAGTAGGTGAAGAAGAAGTTGATGAAAAAGATGCTGATGCTGAGGATGATGAAGGACAAAGTGTGGGAGAAGTAAAAAAGAAGATGAAGAGCATGGAAGTAGTGAAACATAAATATCTGACAAAATATAAAAAAGCTTAACATAGTCAATATTTCCGTAACTCCGAACGTCTTAAAAAAAATACTAATTCCTGCTATTCCATTTGATTGGGCTAAACCTCTATGCCTTTATTGTCTCCCCCACCTCCCCCAATACATTCTACATTATTCTTAGTTGTTTTCCTTCATGTAGAATTAACCTATAAGGAAAGAAAGGGTTTATTTTTATTCCGATATTTCTGTCCCATTGACTTGCATTGGTTTCCGGTATCGGAATCGGCGATATCTGATACTTTTTGGGTATCGGTCCGATCCAATCCGATCCGATATTTCCCGATATCGGAAGGTATCGCTCAACACTACTTATGAGATCAAACATGAAAATACTCTGGGTGACTAAAAGTCATTGTGAGCCTGATTCTGATGTTTGAAGAAAGTCACACATCAGACTCACACATCAAAATTAAACATCATTTGAATTTGGCTTGGAGGAGGTATTTCTGAAAGTCCCAATCAGTTTCAGACAAGTTTACACTGAAAATCATATAACCAAATGGAACGCTTGGCTTTTCTTATCTGAGTTTATAGCTTAATGGTTAGTGCACTGGCTTCTAGATGTAGAGTTTTGGGTTTAAGTCCCATTAGCGAACAGTGACATATTTTTTATTATTATTACAGTTGTAAAAGTCACTTGTCAAAATTGCTTGTCAGGATCACTTGTCAAGATCACTTGTCACGCTCACTTATCAGAATCACTTATCAAAATCAGTTCTCAGACAGGCTATTTAGCCCCAAACTGACATCATTCTGATTTGATTGTAATATCTGATCATGTCCTAAAATGGACACTATACTCTTGCTACATGCACTGCAGTCTGCTTTATACCCTGCCTGCCTGCCTAGCACTGATATCTCTGAAGCTGGATTAGTCCTCAGAAGAACTGTTAGTCGAGATGGATATGTAGAGAATATTGTGGAATACCTACACTAACTAATAAACAACCAAATCTCTCCCTAGCTCAGCAGCACCTCTCCCTACACTGCCTGATTCCGGAGTAGACTGTGACGAGCATGGCGGCGCCAGGTCTGATATAGAACTGATGACGCTGTGCAGCCAGCCAATCACTGTAATTCCACAACCAACATGGCTGTGGCATTACAGTGTGTGGCAGACAATCCCTGCATGTTGATTGGTGCTCTAAAGAGCGCCAAATATGCAGGGAGGGGACCAGAACATCTGCCCGAGCATCTCGGAAGTACTCGGCGAACTCTGAGCACCTCAAGTACTGAGATGCTTGGGCGAGTACAGAGTACTTGCGAGTATGCTCGCTCATCACTAATTATAAGTAGTGATGAGCGAGTACTAAAATGCTCGGGTATTCGTTGTTCGGGTCGAGCAAATTGGAATGCTCGAGTGTTCAGACCGAGTAACGAGCCCAATGTAAGTCTATGGGAAACGCGAGTATTTTTCCAGCGGCTCCCCCCGGCGATCTGCAGAGCCTAAAAATTGCCCAAATCAATGGGCACAGTGCTCAAATGACATGGGGAAGAGCCCTGGAAGCATTTCGGACACCCAGATCACTGCTGTCAACAATGTTGTCAGAGGTATTGCGCCACTGACTTGTATATAAGGCAAAATAAATAACCAAAAACAAAAATGCTCCTCCACACCTTAGGCAATGTTCACATATAGTGTTTTTGATGCGTTTTTGCACTTTTGCATTGCTTTCAACCAAGACAAATGCATTCACTGGGAAATGTCATTTTAACATGGTAACAGCATGGGGAAGACCCCTGGAACCATCTCTGACTCTCAGGTCTCTGCCTAAAAGTGTGCCCATTACAAATGATCCTTGGTGCTTGCGAAGATGCCTCTGTCATTGCAGACTTGCAACAATCACCGTCCACGTACTTGTCCCAGCGCAGCGTTCAGTTGTCCCTACCCCATTCCTTGGAATGCAAGCACAAGAAAGCAGCCAGCCAACCACCCACCCATAGGCTGGAATACTATACTGCCAAATTTTTGACAGCTGCTTGCACTTGAAATGTGGCCTTTTAGGCTCGTGGAGGCGGAAGCTCTCCACAAACTCACAGCGGCAGCCGGGTATCCATACTCGGTCCCCAGCCTCCACTATTTCTCCCAGTGTCGTCTCCGCCTTCCACGAGCACGTAGTCCCAGAACATTACCCGTTCCCTCACCAATGAACTTACTGGAAAGGACCGCTTAACCACAAACACGTGGTCAGGTGAATGTGACCAGGGATGGTATGGAGCCATTCCACATTAAAAATGCAGCCATAGAGTGTCCGGGAACCTTACTCCACACTTTTCTTACCAGGGCTGCTTCTCGGTAGGATTGGACAGGCCCACCAGAGAACCGGAGACTCGGGTGGGCCCTGGCTTCTCCTTCAGGAGAGTTCATAATGCCGAGGTGAGGCCATGATGATGATAGAGGCCACAATTTGCTTAGTTTTCTGTTACTTGGAATGCAAGCACAAGTATGCAGCCACCCACCCACCCACAGGCTGCCATACTAAACTGCCACATTTTTAACAGCTGCTTGCACTCAAAATGTAGCCTTTTAGGCTCGTGGGGGCAGAATCTTTTCACAACCTCATGGCGGCGGCCGGGTGTCCATACTCAGTCCCCAACCGCCACTATTTCTCCCGTTATCGTCTCCGCCTTCCACAAGCAAGGGTACCTGAACATTATTGCTGGTACTTTTCTGTGGGAATCTGCTTGCCTCCTACAAGCCTGTAATATTGCCAGTGAACTGTGGTACGACGCCATGATATTAGCACTGCCCCCAGTACCAGTAGGGAAGCCATCCCCAATTTCCTTCTCAGGAATTCTATTTGGTAGAGTGAGTGGCTGCCCAAATACATTAGTTTCTCACAAAGGAGCTGAAGATAGAGTGGCAGCATGTGCAAGTTTCTCCAGCCTGTTAGATATCAGATGGTGAACGGTATCACATTGGCTCAGTGGTTAGCACTGAAGCCTTGTAGCACTGGGATCCTGGGTTCAAATCCCAGCAAGGACAACATCTTCAAGGATTTTGTATGTTATTCCCGTGTTTGTGTGGGTTTCCACCTCAGTAAAAAATGAGCCATAGAGTGCCCGGGATCCTTCCAACACACTTTTCTTAGCCAGGACTGCTTCTCGGCAGGGTTGGACGGTCCCACCAGAGAATCCTTGGGTGGGCCCTGGCTTCTCCATCAGGAGAGTTCATGATAGCTCAAACTTTGCAGCAGCTATGGGGCTTTTGAGAGGGGGAGAAAGGTGAGCCCTCAGAATCAAATCCTCTGGTTGGCCCAATGTGTTTCAGTTGGAAACTGCTTCTCAGTGGGAGTTGTATTTCACCACAGCCATATTCTTTAGAAAGGACTGGCATAGAGGGAAACCGTATCTACTCCTGCTGTCATTTCTCCGTCGCCAGGTTCTGCCCATTGTCACACACGACCATGCCTGGCTGTATGTTCAGCAGTGAGAGCCACAGATCAGGCTGCTGTGTTACAGCTTTCAACAACTCTGCAGCGCTGGGCGGTTTTTCACTTAAGCATTAAGCATGTTATCTTCAGCACAGCCTGTTGCCGCTTGGCCAAGGCAGTGCTGCAGTGCTTTCAGCTTGTGACTGATGAGGTCATTTCGGAGATGGAGGCCAAACTGGAGGAGGAGGTGCAGGAGCTGAACAATGTTATTACATTGAGGTTACATTGTCGAGTCTGGTTTTTATATTAAACAAATATCCTTCTGTGTTTTTATTTTTTTTATTTTATTTTTGTTTTACGTTATTTTTTAAGACTAAAGCATTCACTGGGAAATGACATTTTAACATTTTACAACCTTATCTGGCCATGTGGTGTGTGACACATCATCAGACACATCCTGTATGATGGAGGGATTCTGAAAGTCACAAAGCTTATTTTTATAGGGTCATCAGGCGGCCCTTACTATTCTTAAAGGGCCAGCAGTCGGCCCTCGCTATTGTTAGAGAACCATCAGCCGGCTATGCTTTGTTGTTCCCATTATTAACGAGTGGGTCTCCTATACTGCTATTGCGTATGCAGTGACTGCAAGGACTGCCAAAAATTTGGACTCAACCCAATACCCCTTTGAAGAGACATAGAGGAGAGTCTCAGTAAAAAAAATGTTCCCATTATAAAGGAGCGGGTCTCCTATAGTGGTAATTCCCATGCTGTTACTGCAAGGGCTGCCAAAATTTGGGAAAAACCCCACTAACAATTTAAAGACACATAGAGCTGGCCCACAGTAATGAGTACGACATGTTCCCATTAGAAAGGAGAGGGCCTGCTATTCAGTTAAAGGCTATTCAGTGAGTGCAACGGCTGCCAAAATTTAGGAAAAACCCTACTAACAATTTAAAGACACATAGAGATGGGCCACAGTAATGACATGTTCCCATTAGAAAGGAGAGGGTCTGCTATACAGTTATAGGTTATGCAGTGAGTCCAACCGCTGCCAAAATTTAGGAAAAACCCCACTAACAATTTAAAGACACATAGAGGTGGGCCTCAGTAACGACATATTCCCATTAGAAAGGAGCGGGTCTCCCATACTGTTTGCCTATGCAGAGAAGCAACGACTGCCAAGAATTTGGTGGAACTCCAATGCCCTTTGCAAGAGACGTAGAGGTCGGAGGGCCTCCTGAAAACAATGTTGCCATTATTAGGAAGTGGGTCTCCCATACTGTTTGCCTATGCAGTGAAGCAACAGCTGCCAAAAATTTGGAGGAACTCCAATGCTCCTTGAAAGAGACGTAAAGGTCGGAGGGCCTCCTGAAAACAATATTCCCATTATTTGGAAGTGGGCCTCCCATACTGTTCGCCTATGGGGTGAAAGCAACGGCTGCCAAAAACTTGGAGGAACTCCAATGGCCTTTGCAAGTGATGTAGAGGTCGGAGGGCCTCCTGAAAACAATGTTCCCATTATTAGGAAGTGGGTCTCCCATACTGTTTGCCTATTCAGTGAAGCAACGGCTGCCAAAAATTTGAAGGAACTCCAATGCCCCTAGCAAGAGATGTAGCTATGATGATGTGGTACATGTAGTGGTGATATGGTGGTGGAGGATGAGGATGCGGAGAAGGAGGAGGACAAGAGCAAATAGACAAAATCAGGAAGCGTTAACCCATGTCTGGGTGTGAAGACAGAGGTGCATGGGAATAAAGTTAGACCTACCCAAAAAAAGACACTGTATTTCAGTTTATGTTACGCTGCTATCATTCAGTGGTGTTGAGAAGTCTGGCCCAATCCAGCCCTTGTATAAGGCACAGAAGAATCACGGAGGACGTAGGTATGGTCAGCAAGGTACTCCCTCACCATCTTCTGAAACTTTTCACTCCTTGTGAGAGTACCCCACACCTCAGAGCCTGTGCGATGGGAGGGTCTGAGAAAACTGTCCCAGAACTTTGACAGTGTTCCCCTGCCTCTGCTGAATTGCATTTGTGGCTCTCTCGCCTGTACTACTTGGTTGTCCAACAAACTGTGACCTCTGCCGCCAGCGTTTTCAGATGGGAATTTTTTTTAATAATTCCACAGCAAGGGCCTTCTTGTTCTGCACCATTTTATTAGGCCTGTCCTGCAAGGGAATAAGAGACATAAAGTTCTTCGTGTAGCGTGGGTCTATAAGCGTCACCAACCCGTAATGACTGTCACCCAAAATTTGGACAGTGCGAGGGTCACGGGACAGGCAGCGTAACATATACTCAGCAATGTGTGCCAGACTGCAAAGAGGCAAGACTTCCGTGTCCTCACCAAGAGGATGAATGACCATGCTCTCCTCCTCATCCTTCTCCTCTTCCCTGTCCTTAGGCCATCCACGCTGAACAGACGGTTTGACAGTTGTGCAGGTAGTTCCATCTATAGCGCAGGAAACTAGCTCCTATTTTTCCTCCTCTTCTTCCTTATTGTCACCTAATCCACATTGGGATGACATGAGGCTGGGCTGTGTGTAATCACCGTGTATGGTTCCTTGCTCCATCTCATCGTGCTCCGCCTGCAATGCATCTTCTTTAATTGTGAGCAGAGAGCATTTCAGAAGAAAGAGAAGCGGGATGGTGATGCTAATTATGGCATCATCGCCACTCACCATCTTGGTGGAGTCCTCAAAGTTTTGGAGGATGGTACAGATGTCTGACATCCATGTCCACTCCTGAGGTTTTCTGTGTGGAGTCTGACCTGAATACCGACGGCCTTGTTGATGCTGGTAGTCCACAAATGCCCTCTTCTGCTCACAAATCCTTCCCAACATCTGCAATATAGAGTTCCAATGCATGGGGACATCGTAGATCAGTCGGTGAGCTGGAAGCTGCAAACGTTGCTGAAGCATGGCAAGGGTGGCGGAAGCTGTAGCTGACTTTCTAAAATGGGCACACAGGCAGTGTACTTTGACAAGCAGATCCAGCAGATCCAGGTAGGTTTTTGATAAACCGCTGAACCACGAGGTTAAGCACATGGGCCAAGCATGGTATGTGTGTGAGCTCGCCTCACCTCAGATTCCGGCCATTGTCACACACGACCATGCCTGGCTGTAGGGT
Source organism: Phyllobates terribilis (assembly GCF_046119375.1). Classification (NCBI taxonomy): domain Eukaryota; kingdom Metazoa; phylum Chordata; class Amphibia; order Anura; family Dendrobatidae; genus Phyllobates; species Phyllobates terribilis. The sequence continues at coordinate 190,690,662 of NW_027362772.1, read as the reverse complement.
CAGCGGTGTCAGCCACAGATCTGCCTGCTCTTTCAGAGCTGTACACAACTCTTCAGCTTTGTGTGGTTTGTCACCTAAGCATATTAGCTTCAGCACAGCCTGTTGCCGTTTGGCCAAGGCAGTGCTGCAGTGCTTGCAGCTTGCGACTGATGTGGTCTTTTCAGAGATGGATGCTGAGGAGGAGGTGGAGGAGTTGCAGGAGCTTTAGAATGTGGGAGCTACCCTGATTGGCCCAGGGCCCGCAATCCTCGGCGTCGGGAGGACGTATTCCGTCCCAAGGTCCAACTGGGTCCCGGCTTCCACTATATTAACCCAGTGTGCCGTCAGCGAGATGTAACGTCCCTGCCCACAAACACATGTCCGTGGTTAGGTGGACTTTCCCAGTAACTGCGTTGTTGAGGGCACGTCTAATATTGTGGGACACGTGCTCATGTAATGCGGGGACGGCACACCAGGAGAAATAGTGGCGGCTGGGGACCGAGTACCAAGGGACGGCCGCCGCCATGAGGTTGCGGAAATCTTCCATCTCCACCAGCCTAAAAGGCAACATTTCGAGCACAAGCATTCGCGAAATGCGTGAATTTAGTAGTGTGGCCCGTGGGGTGTTAGCTGCGCATTTGCGCTTGCGTTCCAAGGACTGGGATAGGGACAACTTAACGCTGTGCTGGGACAAGGATGTGGACATGCTTGCTGATGGTGCTAGTTGAGAGAGTTCAACGACTGGTGCAAGGAGGGAGGCATCTTGGCATGCGCCATGGACAGGGACAGGGGATTGGTGTGCACGCACAACAGCAGAGCAAGCAGTGGTGTTACCCACAGACACTGTTGCTGGACCCTGGGGTTCGGCCCACTTATTCGGGTGCTTTGCTGCCATGTGCCTGATCATGCTGGTGGTGGTCAGGCTGGTAGTTTTGCTACCTCTGCTGATGCTGGCCTGGCAGGTGGTGCAAATGGCCTTTTTGGGGTTATCTGCAGAGTCTTTAAAAAATACCCAGAATCGGAATGACCTAACAGTTGTACTGGCAACTTCCGTCGTGTTGGCTTTACGAGGAACGCTTTCCCGCCTTATGTCTGCGACCACCACACTGCTTCTTCCTGCCTATTGTGGTGCTATGACTCCCTCCCCCTGTGTGCTGCTGTCCTCGCTCTGTTTGTCCCCCTGCCAGGTTGGATCAGTTACTATATCATCCACCACCTCGTCTCCCACTTCCGCACCCTGGTCCTCCTCCGGACTTTCTGGCAATTCTGCCTCATCATTATCATCCACCCCTTGCGACAGTAATTGCACTTTACCACCGTAGCCTACGTGTGACCGTGGCTGTTCCAATATTTGGGCATTGCTTCACGCGTTCTCCTCTTGACTCGCTTGACGCTGGCCGGGCGAGAGGCCCATATCTGCAAATGGAAAAGTGAACAGCTCTTCTGAGTGTCCAAGTGTGAGATCAGTTGTCTCCAGGCACTCGGCATGGTGGGAGGAAGCAGGATCACGGTGAGGAATATGCGGTCCAGACTCTCGGCTACTGAGACTTGACCGTGTGGAAGACAGGGTGAAGGTGGTGGTGGCCAAGTGACTGGAAGTATTATCTGCTATCCAACCAATAACCTTTTCACACTGCTCTGTGTTCAATAGTGGTGCTCTGCAGTCCCCTAGTAATTAGGACAGGAAGGTCGAGCGAGAAGATGTGGGTGTTTGTTGTGGCACAATTTCACCTTGCCCACGGCCACGTCCTCGACCTCTGCATGCAACATCACCATCACATCCACTTCCCCGTCCCTTACCACGTACTTTGCCCATTTTAAATGGAGGACAATATTTTCTACATTCACGAGAAATGGTGATTTTGGAGAGCAGTTATATGTGATATGTCTGACAGAAAACCACGGCTTTAAATTGTAGGCCTGTAATTTACTAATATTATCTTTCACAGACACCTAGTGTGAATAGCTTGACCAACACACTGCAACGGAATGAAAATGGAAGAAATAGCTGATTTTGGAACACTCTTTTAGGTGCTATGTCTGACAGAGAACCACGGTTTTAAATAGCAGGCCTGTAATTTGCTAATACTATCCTTCACAGACACCTAGTGTGAATAGCTTGACCGACACACTGCAACAGAATGGAAAAGGAGACCAATATTTTCCACGTTCTTTTTAAATTTCTGGATTTTTATCGCTGAAATATGGAACAGATCTGGATTTATTCTGCAGTGAGAACAAGCAAATGGAGCAGAAAAGTGGTGTTGCTTTTTCTGGATTGCTTTTTCAACAAATAACCAAGATTAAAATAAAAAAAAATTGCCCTGGCTCCTGATATCTGGGGCTGTCTAGAAATATCTGTAATTATTACAGCAGCAGCAGAAGGGACGTTCAATGGACCCTCTTGTGCTGTATTATACACAGCAGTCTGCCATATACACTGCCTGCCTGCCTAGCACTGATTATATGCAGCTGGATTAGTCCTCAGAAGGACTGTTAGTTCAGTTCAGTATTTAGTCAGCCACCAATTGTGCAAGTTCTCCCACTTAAAAAGATGAGAGAGGCCTGTAATTGACATCATAGGTAGACCTCAACTATGAGACACAAAATGAAAAAGCAAATCCTGAAAATCACATTGTCTGATTTGGAAAGAATTTGTTTGCAAATTTTGGTGGAAAATAAGTATGTTGCTTTATTATTTTACTTTTATTGCAGGAGATCGTTGGCTTCGGCTGGAATGGGCGTGACGGTAAGTATGGTTTAATTTAGAACAATAAAGAATTGTGTGTTTATTTCAATTAAAGGAATTTATTCTGGGTGTTTGTGTTTTTTTTTAACTTTGACTATGGGGTTAGTAATGGGGGTGTCTTATAGACGACTCTCCATTACTAACCTGGGCTTGATGTCAGCTGGCATTATAAGCTGACATCAACCCCAACCCTATTACCCCACTGCCACCGCTACAGGGCAGTGGGAAGAGCGAGGCTAAGTGCCAGAATTGGCGCATCCTATGGATGTGCCATTTCTGGGGCGGCTGACGACTGGTGTTTCTAGCCTGGGAGGGGACCAATATTCATGGCACCCTTCCTGGGCTATTAATATCAGCCCCCAGCTGTCTGCCTAGCCTTTGCTAGCTATTAAAATAGGGGGGACCCCACGTCATTTTTTGGGGGGTCCCCCATTTTAATAGCTGGTAAAGGCTAGGTATTCAGCTGGGGGCTGATATTAGTAGCCTGGGAAGCTCCGTGGGTATTACCCCCTTCCCAGGCTTCAAGCATCTGCCCCAGCCGTCTGCTTAACCTCCGCTAGAGACTAAAATTACGGGGAACCCCACGCCAATTTTTTTTTTAATAAATCCTTTATTTTAACACTAAATGACAAGTACAGTAACCAACACTGTCACTGTACTTATTATAAATGTGACTGATATGTTTCTATCTATCTAATCTATGTGTGATGCTCTATCTTTCTGTTCTAAATTGTCGGGTACCGATGCTGAATTGCCGGCCTGCTTTTTTAAAGAGATGGTGCATGAAAACACTATTATTTTTTAAAATAAATACTTTAACACTAAATGACAAGTACAGTAACCAACACTGTCACTGTACTTCTTATATATGTGACTGACATGTTTCTATCTATCTAATCTATGTGTGAAACTCTATTCTTTCTGTTCTAAATTGTCGGGTACCGGTGTATGCCACTGATGAATTGCCGGCTTTTCATGTTTCACTGTGAGCAGTGTTCCCATCGATTTGGGCAACCACTGTAATGCCACAACCACCATGGCTGTAGCATTAACGTCTTAAAAAAATATTAATTCCTGCTATTCCATTTAATTGTAATGTAAGGGAGATAATATAATGTCAGCGCTTGAGCAGGAGAATTCTCCCACGCTGGGATGGCACTCTGATGACAGGCTGGATCGCAGCTGAACGCTGCCATCCAGCTTGTCATCCTTCAGAGACACTGCAGAGCGCAGGCATTATGTGAACTTCCGATTCCGGTATTCGATATTGTAAAAGTATCGGAACTCAGTATCGGAACTACGAGACAGCGAATATCGGTCGATACCCGATATTTCAGTATCGGAATGCTCAACACTAGTAATGAGTGGAGGACAGAGGAGCCTCTTAAAGATGAAGTTACAGGTCTGTGAGAGCCAGAAATCTTGCCTGTTTGTAGGTGACCAAATACTTATTTTCCACCAAATTTGAAAAAAAAATTATTTCCAAATCAGACAATGTGATTTTCAGGATTTGTTTTCCCATTTTTCTCTCATAGTTGAGGTCTACCTATGATGTCAATTACAGGCCTTTCTCATCTTTTTAAGCGGGAGAACTTGCACAATTGGTGGCTGACTAAATACTTTTTTCCCACTGTATATTAAAAGACACATATGCATGTTTTTCTCAAAACCTGACATGAAATCAGAATAATCTTTTCCCGTTTTAGGTCGATTGGGATTAGCATAATTTTTAATATTTGCCAAATGCCAGAATAATGAGAGAGAGAGAATGTTTTAAGGCATTTTTATGACTTACTGCAAAGTCAAAAGTTTACATGCATTTCATTAGTATTTGGTACCAGTGCCATTAAACTAAATGACTTTGGTCAAACGTTTGGGATACCTTTCCCCAAGCTTCTCACAATAGTTGGTCAAAATTTGGGCTCATTCCTGCTGGTGTAACTGATCCAGATTTGTAGGTTGCCTTGCTCACACCAACCTTTTCAGCTTTACCCATAAATTTTCAATAGGATTGAGATCAGGGTACTACTCCAAAACATTGACTTCGTTATCCTTAAGCCACTTTGTTACCATTTTGGCAGTATTCTTCTGGTCATTGTCCATTTGAAAGACCCATTTCCGCCCAAGCTTTATCTTCTTGGCTGATTTCTTGAGATGTTGCTTCAGTATTGCCACATAATCTTCTTTTCTCATGATGCCTTCTATTTTGTGAAGTGCACCAGTCCCTCCTGCAGCAAAACAACCCCACAACATGATGCTGCCACCTCTGTGTTTCACAATTGGGATGGTGTTCTTAGTCTTCCAAGCTTCTCCCTTTTCCTCCAAATATAACGATGGTCATTATGCCCAAAAAGTTACATTTTAGTTTCATCAGGCCCCAGGACATGTCTCCAAAAATTAAGGTCTGTGTTCCTGTGTGCATTTGCAAACATTAATCTGGCTTTTTTATGTTTCTTTTGGAGTAATGGCTTCCTTCTGGCAGAGTGGCTTTTCAACGTATGTTGAAACAGTACTCGTTTCACTGTGCATTTTGACACAATCTTACCAGCTTCCACCATCATCTTCACAATGTCTTTTGCTTTTGTCCTTGGGTTGACATGCACATGTCGGACCAAAGCACATTAATCTCTGGGACACAGAATCCGTCTCCTTCCTGAGCGGTATGATGGCTGGACATTCCCATCTTGTTTGTACTTGCATTTAATTGTTTATACAGATGAATGAGGCACCTTCAGGTATCTTGAAATTGTACCCAAGGATGAGCCAGACTTGTGCAAGTCCACAATTCTTTTACTGGTATCTTGGCTGATTTCTTCAGACTTTGATGCTACACAAAGAATCAGTGTGTTTCAGGTGTGTATTAAAATACATCCACAGGTGTGTCTCTAATTAACTCAGATGTTGCCAAAAAAACTATCAGAAGATTCCAAACACATAACGTCATCATATGGGCAGTCCAGAATTGTTTAAAGGCATAGTAATCTTAGTCTATGTAAACTTTTGACTTTGCAGTAAGTAATAAAAATGCCTTAAAACATTCTCTCTCTCTCTCTCTCATTATTCAGGCATTTGGCAAATATTAAAATTTATGGTAATCCTGTGACATGCTGAAGTAGTGCTGTTGCTTCAAAAGCATCCGGCAACTATTACAAATAACACAAGCACAGGATACAGGAAGTGTTGTGCTTCAGAAGCATCCAGCAACTAGAGGGGTTAACACAGTCACAGGAGACAAGGAGTGTTTTAGCAGAGCCCCAGGGAGATTATGGGGAACTTGTTATGGTAGTCTGGTTGAAGCAGAAGAGAAAGGTAGTGTGCTATCTGTATCTGACAGAAGGCAACTGAACAGGATTAAGATCAGGAGAGAAACTAAACACAGGTCAGATAAACTCTCTGAACAGTGCAGAGTATTATCGGGCAAGAAGAAAAAGACTGGAAGGAATTGTGTCACAGGGATCAGCTCCCTCATCAAACCCTCCCCCCTTCCATCTCCATGCAGGATAAAGAATGCTGTGTACTATTGTGTCCTTGTGAAGGAAAAGCCTGTGGTTGTGTATGCATAGAAGTGTGCTGCTAAGAGATCTAATCTATGCTGAATTATGCTACTGAAGAGGCTGTAATACTGTGCCTTGTAAAGAAACTACTGTATTGTTACTGGAACCGGTTGCTCAAGAAACTCAGACTGTACTGTAATGAAGATTGTTGCTGTAATATCCCTGAATTGCACTGGCCGTGCTTTAGATTAAATTCCACTGTTAAACTGTTGAAAAAGACTCTTGTCAGATGTGTCTGGTCAGCAATCGAATCTATTGTGTGCCTGAGAGAAGCTGCAGCCTATTGTCGCCATGAGCAACGGTTCCCCCAGGGTTCCAAAGAATTAATAAAACCCGTCTCGCCCTATCTGAACCTAGCGGTGTGCGTGTAACAATCCTAATTGACCTAAAACAGGAAAGGTTTATTCTGATTTCATGTCAGATATTGAGAAAAACATGCATATGTGTCTTTTTATATAGTGTATGTAAACTTCTGGTTTCAACTGTAACATGGAATAGTAATTACTCATTATATCCAATATTTCAACTGGGTTATGTGTATCTTTCCCCTTTTGTCCCTGCATTCTGGAAATAAAAGTCATTTAGTTACGATGATGTAGTAACTGTGACAGAGGTCAACTACATTTATCGGTAAAGTTGTAAAGAAATTTGCGAAATCGGTTTGTATATCTCAGGAATTTTTCATTTAGGAGGGATCTCAATTCTTCCCTATAATTTGTTAGATCTGCCATTATTGCAGGTGAAAGATTATTCTTATGGACTGATTCAAGCACATGTATCTTTTTAATGAGCTCAGAGACCTTAAAAACTTTCTCTCTTTTTAGACGAGTACCATGTTTAATTAGTGTTCCCCGAATGACGCATTTAAAAAGTCTCCCACTGCAATGGTAAAGTGGTAGTGTCTCCTGAATGAGTGGACAGAAAGAGATCAATTTTTTCTTTGATATTATTTACGCAGATATTATCTTTAAGCAAACTATTGTTTAATCTGCACGTCCAAGGGCGATTTGAACTATCGGGAGGAGTAATGTTTAAGAAGATAGGACTGTGATCAGACTAAAGGAAGTTACCTATGGAGGGTTGAGGCTGCCATGATAGTGCATGGTGGCTAATAAAAAAAAAGTCAATCCTGCTGTAAGAATCATGTGAAGAAGAGTAAAAAGTGTAGTCTCTACCTTTGGGGGTTCAAAATCCGCCAAACGTCAGACAGCCAGAGGAGGTTCAGATCCTTCTTCAACAATGCTAATTGCCTGAGAGGAACCTCCACCTGCCCTGCAGTGGTGTTTACTGAGGAATTCAGTGTGAGATTAAAATCTCAACCCACTACTATAACACCATCTGCAAAATCAGATAAAACTTTTAGGAAAGAGCAGAATTCAAAAACTTGACCTTGATTTGGTGCATACCAGCCCGCAATAGTATATAAAGTTGAATATATTTAAATTTTTCGAATGATGTACTGTCCCTCTGTATTGAGATTCGTGTTTACAATTGTATGAGCCAGAGACTTATAGATAGCTATAGAGACACCACTCGATCGAGACTCTGGGTTGACACTGTGGAACCATTTGGTATAGTACCGGTCTCTAATATTGGGAACATGATCCTTCTTAAAATGTGTCTCTTGAAGGAGTAATATCTGTAACCGTTGTTTGTGCATTCCATATAATATCTGAGATCCTTTTTTAGGAACATTAAAACCTTTTGTGTTCAGAGAGCCAAATGTTAAAAGTTGCATAATTACTCAATCAAATATTATGACATTATCCCATTAGAAGGTGGGAGAAAAATAAAATGGGAGAGTAAAAAAGAAGAGAAGAAAAAGAGCAAAAATATTTTAAATGTCATGTTTAGTGTTGAGCGAGCATGCTCGACACTGCTCGGTACTCGCCCGAGCATCACGCTACTCGGGATGTTCGGCGAGCACTGAGCATTTTCCGGGTTACTCGGGCGGGAGCTCGGGTCTCCGCCCTGCATGTTTGGCGCTCTTTACCGAGCCAATGAACATGCAGGGATTGCCAGCCAGTCACTGTAATGCTGCAGCCATGTTGGTTGTGGGCATTACAGTGATTGGCTGGCCGCACAGCGTCACCTCGAGTATTTAAAACCGGGCACCGTCATCTTGGACACAGTCGCTCCGGATTAGACAGTGTAGGGACAGCGCTGCTGATTTAGGGAGAGATATAAACTGCAAAATAGTTAGTGTAGGGTCTGTAAAGGCTGCCAGAACAAACAGTCCTTTTCAGGACTAATATCCATCCCAGATACCAGGCAGGCGGGCTGTATAGGAGACACAGTGGTTATACCAGCAAACGCTGCATTACAGTCCAGTGTGCTCCTGTTGCTGAAATTGCTGGACTTAGCACCAGGTGTCGGGGGCCAGGAAAAATCCTTTTTTTTTCATCTAAATCCTCCTTTTTTTTCCTCCTTCACACTGTACAAATACCCGTCTTATTAACCTTTTGGTGTCCCCCCCCCAAAAAAAAAGCGTGTCTCTGATTTTTCAGACACAAATATAACTGTTGAAAATAGTCTGGTGCATGCTAGAGAAACAGAAGTGTTGTTTTGCACTTCCACGGTTCAAACCTCTGTATTATCCATTTTGGGCCATTTGTATCTAAAAAAAAAACAGTTTGAGTGTGTCGCTCACTGTTCAGCTGCAAATCTATTTATTTAAAAAAGTGTGGTATACCCCAGTAAACAATAACTGTGGTTTTGCCATCCCACGGTAAAAAATCTCTATTATTCTGGTTTTGGTATATTTTCCGTAAAGAAAAACAGTAGTGTCTCCTGACTGTTGTGACACAAAAATATATCTGTTGAAAATAGTCTTGTGTAGGCCCGACATCCCAGTGTGGTTTCGCAGTTCCACGGGTCAAATTGCTGTACTATCCAGTTTTGGGCCTTTGGTATCTAAAAAAAAAGCAGTTTGAGTGTGTCGCTCACTGTTCAGCCGCAAAAATCTCTATTTAAAAAAGTGTGGTATACCCCAGTAAACAATAACTGTGGTTTTGCCATCCCACGGTAAAAAATCTCTATTATTCAGCTTTTGGTAGTTTTTTCCGTAAAGAAAAACAGTAGTGTCTCCTGACTGTTGTGACGCAAAAATATATCTGTTGAAAACAGTCTTGTGTAGGCCCGACATCCCAGTGTGGTTTCGCAGTTCCACGGGTCAAATCGCTGTACTATCCAGTTTTGGGCCTTTGGTATCTAAAAAAAAGCAGTTTGAGTGTGTCGCTCACTGTTCAGCCGCAAATATCTCTATTTAAAATAGTGTGGTATACCCCAGTAAACAATAACTGTGGTTTTGCCATCCCACGGTAAAAAATCTCTATTATTCAGCTTTTGGTAGTTTTTTCCGTAAAGAAAAACAGTAGTGTCTCCTGACTGTTGTGACACAAAAATATATCTGTTGAAAATAGTCTTGTGTAGGCCCGACATCCCAGTGTGGTTTCGCAGTTCCACGGGTCAAATTGCTGTACTATCCAGTTTTGGGCCTTTGGTATCTAAAAAAAAAGCAGTTTGAGTGTGTCGCTCACTGTTCAGCCGCAAATATCTCTATTTAAAATAGTGTGGTATACCCCAGTAAACAATAACTGTGGTTTTGCCATCCCACGGTAAAAAATCTCTATTATTCAGCTTTTGGTAGTTTTTTCCGTAAAGAAAAACAGTAGTGTCTCCTGACTGTTGTGACACAAAAATATATCTGTTGAGAATAGTCTTGTGTAGGCCCGACATCCCAGTGTGGTTTCGCAGTTCCACGGGTCAAATTGCTGTACTATCCAGTTTTGGGCCTTTGGTATCTAAAAAAAAAGCAGTTTGAGTGTGTCGCTCACTGTTCAGCCTCAAATATCTCTATTTAAAATAGTGTGGTATACCCCAGTAAACAATAACTGTGGTTTTGCCATCCCACGGTAAAAAATCTCTATTATTCAGCTTTTGGTAGTTTTTTCCGTAAAGAAAAACAGTAGTGTCTCCTGACTGTTGTGACACAAAAATATATCTGTTGAAAATAGTCTTGTGTAGGCCCGACATCCCAGTGTGGATTTGCAGTTCCACGGGTCAAATCGCTGTACTATCCAGTTTTGGGCCTTTGGTATCTAAAAAAAAAGCAGTTTGAGTGTGTCGCTCATTGTTCAGCCGCAAATATCTCTATTTAAAAAAGTGTGGTATACCCCAGTAAACAATAACTGTGGTTTTGCCATCCCACGGTAAAAAATCTCTATTATTCAGCTTTTGGTAGTTTTTTCCGTAAAGAAAAACAGTAGTGTCTCCTGACTGTTGTGACACAAAAATATATCTGTTGAAAATAGTCTTGTGTAGGCCCGACATCCCAGTGTGGATTCGCAGTTCCACGGGTCAAATTGCTGTACTATCCAGTTTTGGGCCTTTGGTATCTAAAAAAAAAGCAGTTTGAGTGTGTCGCTCACTGTTCAGCCGCAAATATCTCTATTTAAAAAAGTGTGGTATACCCCAGTAAACAATAACTGTGGTTTTGCCATCCCACGGTAAAAAATCTCTATTATTCAGCTTTTGGTAGTTTTTTCCGTAAAGAAAAACAGTAGTGTCTCCTGACTGTTGTGACACAAAAATATATCTGTTGAAAATAGACTTGTGTAGGCCCGACACCCCAGTGTGGTTTCGCAGTTCCACGGGTCAAATCGCTGTACTATCAAGTTTTGGGCCTTTGGTATCTAAAAAAAAAGCAGTTTGAGTGTGTCGCTCACTGTTCAGCCGCAAATATCTCTATTTAAAAAAGTGTGGTATACCCCAGTAAACAATAACTGTGGTTTTCCTCTTCCACGGTTCTAATCTGCTCTTTATTACCCTTTTTCCATTGATAGTGCAAGTGTAAGCTATTTTACTTCATTAACAATGGGCAAGGCGCGTGGCAAGGGACGTGGAAGTGGACGTTCTGGTGATGGTTCGTGCAGAGGACGGGGCCGTGACCAAGGTGAAAATGTGCCACAACCAACAGCCACATCTTCTCGCTTCCACTTCTTGACTGAATTACTAGGGAAGCACAGAACAACAACAGTATTGAGAACTGATCAGTGTGAACAGGTTATTAATTGGATAGCAGATAATACTTCCAGTTACCTGGGCAACACCACCTCCGGTCTGTCTTCCACACGGTCAACTCTTAGTAGCCGTGAGTCTCGACCGCATACTCCTCCTCACCCTGATGCTCCTTCCTCCCACCATGCCGAGTGTCGTCAGACAGCAAGTGATCCCACACTTGGACACTCTGAAGAGCTGTTCACTGGTCCATTTCCATATTTGGGCCCCTCGCCTGATATGCTTGAAGTGGTGGAAGAGGAGATCCTATGTTGCGATGCCCAAATATTTGAACAGCCACGGCCACAGGAAGTCGACGTTGGCAATCTGTCACAAGAGGTGGACGATGATGAGACACAATTGCCAGGAAGTGAGGAGGAGGATCGTGGTGCGCAAGTGGAAGAGGAGGAGGTGGTGGATGATCTAGTAACTGACCCAACGTGGAAGGAGGACATGCAGAGTGAGGCCAGCAGCACACAGGGGGAGGGAGGCAGAGTACCCCAACAGGCAGGAAGAAGCAGTGTGGTGGCCGCAGACAGAAGGCAGGCAACCGTTCCCCGTAACACCAACACGAGGGACGTTGCCAGTACAAGCGGTAGGTCTTCCAGAGTCTGGAATTTTTTTAAAGACTCTGCTGATAACCCCAAAAAGGCCATATGTTCCACCTGCCATGCCAGCATCAGCAGGGGTGACAAAACTACTAGCCTGACCACCACCAGCATGATCAGGCACATGGCAGCAAAGCACCCGACTTTGTGGGGCGAAACCCAGGGTCCACGACCAGTGTCAGCGGGTGTCACCACTGCTTCTTCCACTGTTGTGCGTGCAATAGAACCCCCTGTTGTGTGTGCAAGGCAATCCCCTGTCCATACTGCATGTAAAGATGCCCCCTCCTCTCAGTCTTCACTTGTTATGGCAGTTTCTCAAGAAACAGCATCAACGTCCACGTCCACGTCCCACCGCAGCGTTCAATTGTCCATATCCCAGACCTTTGAACGAAAGCGGAAATTCGCAGCTAACGCCCCACAGGCCACAGTCCTAAATTCGCACATTTCACGACTGCTTGCGTTGGAAATGCTGCCTTTTAGGCTGGTGGAGACGGAATCCTTCCGCAATCTTATGGCAGTGGCCGTCCCTCGGTACTCAGTCCCCAGCCGACACTATTTTGCCCGGTGTGCCATCCCCGCACTACACAAGCACGTGTCCCAAAGCATCTGCCGTGCCCTCAAAAACGCAGTTACTGGGAGAGTCCACCTGACAACGGACACGTGGACAAGTGCTTGTGGCCAAGGACAGTACATCTCTCTGACGGCACACTGGGTAAACATAGTGGAAGCCGGGACCCAGTCGGACCTTGGGACGGAACACATCCTCCCCACACCGAGGATTGCGGGCCCTATGTCAGTCAGAGTTGCCCCCACAGTGTACAGCTCCTGCGCATCCTCCTCCTCCTCCTCATGTTCAGCCTCTATCTCAGATATCACCACATCAATTACAAGCTGGAAGCATTGCAGTACTGCCTCCGCCAAGCGGCAACAGGCTGTGCTGAAACTCATAAGCTTAGGTGATAAACCTCACACTGCTTGTGAGTTGTGGACAGCTGTGAAAGAGCAGGCAGATCTGTGGCTGAGACCGCTGAACCTACATCCCGGCATGGTTGTGTGTGACAATGGCCGTAACCTGGTGGCGGCACTGAGGCGAGGTGAGATCACACACGTACCATGCCTGGCTCATGTGCTTAACCTCGTGGTTCAGCAGTTTTTTAAATCGTACCCCGAGTTGCCAGATCTGCTCGTGAAAGTACGCCGCCTGTCAGCTCATTTTCGCAAGTCGGCTACAGCTTCCCCCGCCCTTGCTGTGTTGCAGCAGCGTTTGCAGCATCCGGCACACCGACTAGTGTGTGATGTCCCCACACGTTGGAACTCTACCCTCCACATGTTGCAAAGGATTTGTGAGCAGAAGAGAGCAGTTGTGGAGTACCAGCAGCAACAAGGCCGTCGATATTCAGGTCAGACTCCACACATAAGACCTCAGGAGTGGACCTGGATGTCTGACATATGTACCATCCTGACAAACTTTGAGGAGGCCACCAAGATGGTGAGTGGCGATGACGCCATCATTAGTGTCAGCATCCCACTTGTCTGTCTTTTGCAACGCTCTCTGCAGAGAATTAAAGAGGAGGTATTGCAGCCAGAGTATGATGAGATGGATCAAGAAGCCGTAGCGGGCGATTACACACAGCCCAGCCTCATCTCATCCCAGCGTGCATTGGGGGACAATGAGGGAGAGGAGGAGGAGGAGGAGGAGGAAGAACAGGAGCTGCTATCATGCGTTGTAGACGGTAGTACCTGTACAAGTGTCATACCGTCGGTTCAGCGTGGGTGGCCTGAGGACAGGGGGGAGGAGGAAGAGGAGGAGGAGGAGCAGAGCATGGTCAGTCGTCATCTTGGTGAGGACACGGAAATCTTGCCCGTTCCAGTCTGGCACGCATGGCTGACTTTATGTTACGCTGCCTTAACCGTGACCCTCGCGTTGTCAAAATGTTGGCTGACAGTCATTACTGGTTGATGACACTTGTAGACCCCCGCTACAAGGAGAACTTTCACTCTCATATTCCTGAGGTGGAGAGGTCTACAAAAATGGGGCAATACCAGAAGGCCGTTGCTGCAGAACTGTTAAAAAAATTCCCATCTGAACACGCTAGTGGCAGAGGTCACAGTTCGTTGCCCAACCAAGGCGTACAGGCGAGAGAGATGCAACTCCAATCCAGCAGAGGCAGGGGAACACTGTCAACGTTCTGGGACAGTTTTCTGACACCCGCCCAGCTTACAGGCCCTGAGGCGCGGGGTACTCTCACAAGGAGTGGAAAGTTTCAAAAGATGGTGAGGGAGTACCTTGCCGATCGTACCAGCGTCCTCCGCAATTCTTCTGTGCCTTTTAATAATTGGGTATCCAAGCTGGACACTTGGAATGAACTCGCTCTGTATGCCTTGGAGGTCCTGGCCTGCCCTGCCGCTAGCGTGTTATCGGAGCGTGTTTTTAGTGCCGCTGGGGGAATTATAACTGATAAGCGCACTCGCCTGTCAACTGACAATTCTGACAAGCTGACCCTTATCAAAATGAACAAGGGCTGGATTGGGCCAGACTTCTCATCACCACCAAATGACAGCAGAGTAACATAAAGTCAAATCCACTGTGTTATTTCGGGAGGTGTATTCACATGCACCGCTTCACACCCACACATGGGTATACGCTTCCTCGTTTCGGCTGTTTAATCTTCTTCTACTTATCCTCAGCCTCCACCACCACTATACCACCAGGGTGCCAGCATTGCAAGTTCCTCCGTCCTTATTTTTGGCAGCTTTTGCTTGCAAGGCATAAGCAAATACTATGGGACACCCACTCCCCAATAATGGGACTTATGTTTGTAATATGCTGTACTGCATTACTCTTGTAAGGGGCATTGCAAGTTGCTCCGTCCTAATTTTTTGCAGCTTTTGCTTGGAAAGCATAAGCAAATACCATGGGACACCCACTCCCCAATAATGGGACTTATGTTTGTAATATGCTGTACTGCATGGCTCTTGTAAGGGGCATTGCAAGTTGCTCCGTCCTAATTTTTGGCAGCTTTTGCTGGGAAAGCATAAGCAAATACTATGGGACACCCACTCCCCAATAATTGGACTTATGTTTGTAATATGCTGTACTGCATGGCTCTTGTAAGGAGCATTGCAAGTTGCTCCGTCCTAATTTTTGGCAGCTTTTGCTTGGAAAGCATAAGCAAATACCATGGGACACCCACTCCCCAATAATGGGACTTATGTTTGTAATATGCTGTACTGCATGGCTCTTGTAAGGGGCATTGCAAGTTGCTCCGTCCTAATTTTTGGCAGCTTTTGATTGGAAAGCATAAGCAAATACTATGGGACACCCACTCCCCAATAATGAGACTTATGTCTGTGAGCAAGCAGGAGTTCCCCTGGCCAGGTGGAGTTGTAGGCCTCCCCGTCTGTCTGCACTCTTCCTGGCTACCTTGCTGTAAGCGGGTAGAAGTAGCCCACGTCCCTGAGTGTACAATGTAGTGCTCACCCGTATGGCTGGTGACTTGGGGCCTTCTGTTAGCCTCCGCTCCACGATGGCGGTGCTGGTCCCTTGCTTGTGACTGAGCCTCCGGGCTTCTATGGCCAGAGGACCTGAAATCCCCTGCCGGCTGGTTTCTGCTGCTGGATATATAAGTCCTCACAGCTTAGGACTCCTGTGTCCGGTTCCTATTGTCTTCTGCCAGGGCGAGCTCTGCTCAGCTTCCAGCCCCTGGTCTTTAGCTCCTAGCTCCTACAGAGCTCCTTGCTGTTACTTTCCCTTGCTCTCACTCTGACTCTGACTGTTCTCTGACTCACTCAACCCTGCCCCAGATCCAGTTTATAAGGGCAGAATTCTCCCCTCCAAGGATTGGGGCAGGAGGATGTTGCATGTTTAAGGGATCCTGACCAGGAAACCTCCCACTTGCTCTCCGACGTAATATCTCTATTACTGTGGTGACCAGACCCCTGGGGTGCCACACATGGCTCTTGTAAGGGGCATTGCAGTTCCTCATAATTTTTGGAAAGCCTTCCATTCACTGCTTAGGCCAACAGTGCACAGGAGACCCAGTTGCTATAAATGGAAAAAAAGGTTTAGTTAACGCCCTCTGACCTCCATGTCAATTCCAAGGGGCATTGGAGTGGCTCGAAATTTTTGGTAGGCATTGCACTCACTGTATGCCCTATAACTGTGTAGCCGAACCGCTCCTTTTGTTACAGAAACATATCCTACAAGACATATCTGGTTGACTGGCCTGATATTGATGTGAATGGTCCCTGTTCCTCCTGCTCTTTCTCCTTTGCCAGTACCTCATCCATCATTTATCACCTGAAGCTTTGTTTTAACGGGAGTCATAGAACTTGGATAGTAGCAGGAAAACATCCAGCAATCCTCGGAGGAGGTAGGATATGCGCCAAAACGCTGACCACCTCAGGCCTAGCCGCTACTACATACATGCGCTTGCATTACAACAAAACAAAGCAGATGCTAACTTCTATCATCCTCATCATGCTCCTCACCTTGGCACTCTCAACTCCCCTGATGGAGAAGCCAGGGCCCACCGGAGGAGTCTGATAGTCCGGTGGGCTCGGCCAATGCTGCCCTAAAGCAGGCCAGGCTAAGAAAAGTGTGGGAAAGGTCACCGGGACAAATAGGGGTGGCTGGGGACCGAGTATGGACTCCCGGCCACCCCCTGGAGGCTGGGGAGCAAGCGGGGACACCCGGCCACCAGGCGGCTGGGGACTGAGTATGGATTCCAGGCCGCCAACACAGCCATGACGTGGTGGCCAGATTCCGCCTCCACATGCCTAAAAGGCCCAATTTCAAGTTCAAGCAAGCAAGCAGTATGGTATTGCAGCCTGGGGGTGGGTGGCAGGCTGCATACTTGAGCTTGCATTGCAAGGAATGGGGGAGGTACAATTGAACACTGCCCTGGGACAAGAACTTGCATGGGGATAGTTGCAAGTCTGCATCTTCTGATGCGGTAAGGATCACTTATGATGGGCACACTTTTAGACAGTGATCTGGGAGTCAGAGATGCTTCCAGGGGTCTTCCCCATGCTGTTCCCTTGTCTTTTCAGCACTTTATGCATGTGTCACACAGCACATGGCCAGATAAGGTTGTAAAATGTTAAAATGACATTTCACGGTGAATGCATTTGTCATAGTTGAAAGCAATACAAAAGTGCAAAAACGCATAAAAAATGCTACTTGTGAACATAGCCGAAGGTGTGGAGGAGTATTTTTGTTTTTGGTCATTTATTTTAACTTATACACAAGTCTTTTCCCTGGAAAGGATGTTCCTTAACATATTTCACAGGAAAAAAGTTTCACTTTCGTTTTTGAACGTTTTATTGTGAGCCTGTAAAAGTGGCTTAATACTTCTGACCATGTTGTTGACAGCAGTGACCTGGTGGTCAGAAATGCTTCCTGGGGCGATCCCCATGCTGTCCCCATGTCATTTGAGCACTGTCACTATCGTTTTGGGCACTTGTTAGGGTATGTGCACACGATGCAGAAATGCTCAGGATTTTTTCCTGAGCGTTTCTGCATCTCTCTGGCAGGAAAAAACGCATGCGGATTGTACATGCGGTTTCCTGCCAGGGACATGCGGAAATGAAGCGGTCTTCACTTTCATTTCCGCATGCGGGTTGACAAGCGCTTCCCAAGCGATTTTAGCATCACTTGGAAAGTGCTTGTCAACTTCACACTATATAAATCCATGCAACCGACATGGATTTATATAGTGTGTGAATGTCAAAAAAATAAAAAATAAATATATACTTTACCCTCTGATGGCCCCCGGTGTCCGGCTTCGCTCGGTCCCGGCTGCCGGCAGTGAAGACTTTAGGACCTTCCGACGTCAGCGTCACGTGACCCGTCACATGACTCTGACGTCAGCGAAGGCCCTTCTTCATTCAACCGCGAAGTGCGGGGAATCAAGCAGGAGTGCTGCGCGGGCCGTCAGAAGGTGAGAATATATATATTTTTTATTTTATTCTTTTTTTTTTAATGGTACCTGGGTCTGGATGAGACTCTCCTCTCCTCCACACCCGGGTACCATCCGCACATTAGACCGCATGAAAAGCGCATCAACATATACAGTGATGCGGATTCCATGCGGTCTAATGCAAGTCAATGGCGGCAAAAGAGCAGCCGTTCCGCAAAATTAATTGACATGCTGCGGATTTTTGACCTCAACGTTTACGCTGCGGAAAAATCCGCATCATGGGCACAGTACATGCGGATTTCAATTGGGGAACATTGCTGCCCTTCTACCATGCGTTTTTCATGCGTTTCCGCAACTGCAAAAACGCCGCGGAAACTCATGAAAAACGCATCGTGTGAACTCAGCCTTAGGCTTTTAAAAGACTGCCGGGGGTGCCACCGCAAAAATGCTCGAGTCTCCCATAGACTAACATTGGGCTCGTTGCTCGGGTCGAGCACCCGAGTATCACGGTGAGCTCGGCCCGAGCTTCGAGCACCCGAGCATTTTAGTGCTCGCTCAACACTAGTCCTGACGCATAACTTTTTTCTTTTTCATGGGAGGTTCTACCACCAGCTCAGGGGCACAGCGATGGGGAGCCCTTGTGCCCCCACTTATGCTAACCTGCTCCTGGGCTGGTGGGAGGACAATATAGTCTTTGGGGACGGGGATGTGGTCGGGGGCCCACATATCCAGTTTTGGGGCAGTTACATCGACGACATCCTCGTCCTCTGGACCGGAGATGAGGTGTCCTTCATTAGGTTCATACAGCGCCTTAATGAGAATAATCTGGGCCTAAAATTCACCTATGAGATAAGAGGTAATAGGATTGCCTTTCTGGATGTCATGATTTTGATTAATGAATCTGGTTCTCTGAGGACATCTATCTTTAGGAAACCATCGGCGGCAAATAGTCTTTTGAAGTGGGGCAGTTATCATCCCACCCCGCTCAAACAAGGGATCCCTAAGGGTCAGTTTTTAAGACTAAGGAGGAATTGCTCCTCTACCACGGATTTTTTTCATAAAGCTAGGGACCTTAGGGACCGCTTTTCTGATCGGGACTATCCAACTAAGGTTATCAATAAAGCATTTAATCATGCTTTACAGCCTGGACAGACCTCCTTGACTAGGTTAATTGGAACATATGATGATCAACATCCTAGGATCATGACAATTTTGTGAAAATATTGGGGCATTTTGAGGACGGACCCGGATATTTCCAAATGGATTGCAGAGTATCCATCTGTCACCTTTAGGAGAGGTAGATCTGTTAAAGATCACTTGGTACACAGTCACTTTGTGCCTCCTAAAAAGGAGGGGACCTGGCTTGACAGAAGGTCTGTTGGTACCTTTAGGTGTGGGCAGTGCACTTATTGCCGCTATGTCTCTATCTCAGACACTTTTGTGAGCTCTGTGACTGGACGGACCTATAGGAACAAACATTTTGCCAACTGTAAAACAATAGGTGTGGTGTATGTGTGTACGTGTACCTGTCCCAAAGACTATGTGGGAAAAACAAGAAGGCAATTCAAGGTGCGCATTGGTGAGCATTTAGGGGATATCCGAAATAAAAGGGATACACCCCTGGCTAAACATGTCAATGTGCACCATGGAGGAGACCTGAATTCCATCACATTTCGCTCTATTGAAGTGGTGAGTCCCTCAGTACGACAGGGGGACTGGGACAAAAAAATTCTGCAGCGGGAGTCCAGATGGATTTTTTGGCTTGAATCTCTGAATCCCAGAGGTATTAATGAGCAGTTAAGCTTCTCTAGCTTTGTGGAGCCCCCTTTTTTGCTTCTATCAGCCTCTACTGACAAAATCATGATCAGCCCTTTTAAGTACATATCTGTAGATTGTCCCAGTGTGCGTATTTAGTATACTGGCTGACTTGAATGTTGATTCAGTTACTTATTGATACTTTAAAATAAGTGGATAGTATACTACCTATTTAACACCGTATGAGGTGGACACACACTTGCTTAATTATGGTGGAATATTCAGTTTATCTCTAAATGGTTTCTAATGTCCGGGTCCGTTTTTGGTGATAGTGCTAACTTCCCTGTACTCCCACTAGTCGCATAATCCTCCATGCAGACAGTGAAACGCAGTTTGCGTTTCACCTGGTGTTACTGACGCGCCCCCTGGGACATATTCCTTTTTGAGGGGAATACCCGGCACCGGATCAGATGGGGGGGTTGTAGTCTCCGAGCGGCTGTGACCCGGCCCGTGCCCAGGGCGTCAAGCTCAGTGTTGTGTGGCAGTCCTACAGATGTTATTAAGAGTTCTTTTGTGTCGACTACGCCACCCGTTGTGATGCGGTCACTGTGGCCGCCGCTGCAGCAGGGTCCGCTGAGGCTGATGGTGGATGCGCAGCTTGGTGGGATAACCCCCAACGGGAGGGGTATAGCCTCAGAGGGGACAGGCGCAGAGGATGGGGGTTGTGGTGGTGTAGTGCAGACGGCAGTGAAGACAGAGTCGGGTTGTGCAGTTAAGGGTGTTTACTTACTGCAGATGTTGTACTGGTCACTCCAGCTGCTAGTGACCACCCGAGCCGTGCTGCGTCCACCAGGTCCTGGATCCAGCCAACCCCCAAACAAGTCCGGAGCGTGGCCCTGAGCTCTCTTTCTGTCCCGTTCTCTGGCCGTCCCCACCAGTAATCCACCTAGGTCCAGCTCCCTCGGGCCTTCTGTTGGGACACCCTTGGCCCTGGGTTCCCTGACCCTTCATGTGGTGTGCCTTCGGGGTGGATGTGGTGGGTGACCGTGGCAAACGCTGCCCACGGTCTCCGGTCTCTGGCTGGGGAGTGTTTTTACCCCCACCAGTTTGGGTTCCGGTACCCTGATGCCGACTCTTCACCCGGTGCTTTTAGTTGGGATCTCAGAGTCCTTCTCTTCTGTGCTCTGGGTCTCTCTCTTTTCTCCTCTCTCACTCTGGGTGTTTGTCTTTCTTCTCTCCTCTGCTCCTGACTTGTTCTCTGCAGCTGACTCTCTGCATCTGACCCTCTGCATCTGACCCTGATCTTAGTTGGTGCCCACCTTATATACACCCTCTATGTGTGAGCTCAGGTGACCAGCACCCAATGAGCTCCTATCTTTACCCAGGCTGCTCCCCCTATCTGCCCCTACACTACATGGGATGTACCACCCCCCTCCCACTCCAGCCAGGAACAGACTCGGTCGTACCTGCACATTTCTAAGTGGGAGTACCGTCGGCCTGTTCCTCGGAAATGGGATGTATGTAGTGCATGCAGCCTACCGAGCTCAGTTCCACTCTCCATCCTTGCCCGGGAGTGGAATATCACACCTCTGGGTTGAGGTGCAATACCCCTGTAGCAGCCGAATCCTCAGGGTGCTACATTCCCCCCTGGTAAATCACAGCACGTCCTCGGGCTGTAAAGACATAAACAACACCAAAAACATACATTTTTTTTTTTTTCATAAACATAATAAAACATATAAAACATTATATATATAAAACTTTTCATATAAACATTCTCGTCGTCTCTTGTTTCAGGTTCCTCCTCCGGACACTGTGCAACGTGTGTCCGGGAAAAGTGCGACAGTCTCTTAGAAAAACTGGTTTTTCCTATAAAACCGGTAGGGGGCGCTTTAGGAAGCGCAACTATATACAGGGGAAGTTGGCCGCTCTCAGTCCTCGGCCAGGTAGAGGGAAGGGAATGGCTGCTCACAGTCCTCAGCCTGTAGGATGAAGGGGTTAACGGGTAAACAGTTCACTCAGCTGGTCCCAACGGGGACTATATATATGTATCAACAGTTTCTTTGGTACCCGGTCGGGTAACTATTTACATCACTGCTCTGCCGCACTCAACGGCGTCTTCCTCCTGCTCTTTGCTTATAGCTGGTTGTAACTTCAGACCCGTCCGGGTCCTCTTGCTCCTCCTCCTCGCACTGCAACTCCTCCTCCGTCAGGCGGTGTACGTGGAGGGCATAAGGTCCTTTGGCACACTTGTGCCGGGTGAAGGTGACCTCGTCTCCGATGTAGAGGTCACGACCTCTGTGCCCCTCCGGCAGATGGGACTCCACGTCTCTGCGCGTGACAAAGACGTCGCCGGGGGTGTTGTTGTCTCTGATGAAGCCCCACCCGTGCTGCTGGTTAAACTTTATTACAGTCCCGGTGGTACGGGGACTGTGCGCTGCACGGGGGTCCCTCCTGGTCCGGCTCTTCTGCTCCGCGCTCCTCACTTGAGCTTGCTGTTCCCGGACCCGCCTCTCTCTCCGCTCCCTCGCAAACTCCTCGAGCTGTTGGCGGCAGCACTCAGCACGCTCCGCTGCAGCTGCCCTAGTTTCCTGAGTGAACCCCATTAGATCTTCTCCGGTGGGGTCCCACTCAAACTGTGCTTCCGCTAGCGGGGGCGAGATCCTTATTACGGGCTTCGGAGCCGGAATCAGGGGTGCACACATGGCCCCAACCCTCCTCTGGTGCTCCAGTTCGTAATACTTCTGGGGCCAGATGAAAGGCTGCCCGTCCGGCCACGTGTGCTGGGCAAACAAGTCCTCTCCCAGACGCGGCACCCTTGGTTTTACAGGTGCGGGCGCGGTGGTGGTGGCGCCCGGGTTGCCCAGGCCTTGCGGCCAGGCCTGGGGCACCTGGAAGGTGAAGGGCACCGTTAATACGGCGGCGCCCTGGGCTACCTGGCCTTGCGACCAGGCCGGAGGCTCCGCGGAGGTAGGGGGCGCTGTTGGTATTGCGACGCCCGGGAATTCTAGGCCCTGCGACCAGGCTGGTGGCACTTCCTGCTTGGTCACGCTCGGGGTCGAGGCGTGTGACGTCACAGGGGTCGCGGCGGCGGCTTCCGGTTGGGGCCTAGTCTGCGTCGGTGACATGGCGTTTTCGGGCACAGCAGGGGGACTTTCGGGCTCTGCGACGGGGAGCTGGGGCAGGTAAGCGGTGTCACGGCTTGGGGTATAGACGTCCCCTTTACCTGCCTCCATGCGTTCGGCTCCCTCTTCGGCGCCGTCTCCGGCCTTGGGTCCTCCCGCGCCATCCTCAGAGGCGGTCTGCTTCCTCATCTCGGCTGGCGTGCTCCGGGTCTTGGTTTGCTGGGCCATCTCACGGCTCCACTCCGCCAATGTCTCTCGCTGTACCCGGGCCATCCTCCGTGCGAGGCCCTCCAGGGCAGTCTGTGCACACTCCCGGTCTCGGGGGAGCTGTGCAAGGACCTCCACTAGGCCTAGTGGGGTCGTGGTGTCCAGCAGGCTCCTGACCAACGGGTCGGTGCTGCTCTGCTCTTCTTCCAGCAGGCTCCTGGCCAGCGGGCCGGTGCTGCTCTGCTCTCTGGACATCTCCGGGTAAGCTTCTCTGCTACTCCTCTCCAGACTTCTTGTCTCCGGGTGCGCTCGCTCCAGACTGCTCCAGGCGGCACCCATCTTCGTTCTTTTCTTTCGTCTCCTCCCACTTCGAGGGCGGTCCCAGGGCCACTGGGTGACTGTCAGCTCCAGGGGCGGTTCTTTCACGATGACAGACACCTCTAGCATCACAGTCTCTGTTGGTGGGGGCGGTTTCCACTTTTGGCGCCATTTTCTGTCCTGGCCCACGATGGGAGGCGGCCTCTTGCCCTCCTTTGGCACGCCCATAATGGCGTCCGCTGCTCTTCCAAGGCGGGAAATCTGCGGATTTGGCGGGAATCGCTTCCCAGTGGCGGGAAACTCGGCAGATGGCGGGAACAAGCTG
Organism: Phyllobates terribilis; assembly: GCF_046119375.1. Classification (NCBI taxonomy): domain Eukaryota; kingdom Metazoa; phylum Chordata; class Amphibia; order Anura; family Dendrobatidae; genus Phyllobates; species Phyllobates terribilis. The sequence goes on along the minus strand of NW_027362772.1, from coordinate 190,667,063 downwards.
GAAATGGCGGACAATCGGCGGGAAACGACTGGTGATGGAGTCCGATGGCGTGGACCCTCCGGAACCGGCGGAAGACTTCTTTCTGAGGTAAACTTGCACTTTTCTTCAGGCACGCAGTACCCGGGTGTTGCGGGTACGTAATCCTGCCGACTACGCCAAAGTTGACGCGCCCCCTGGGACATATTCCTTTTTGAGGGGAATACCCGGCACCGGATCAGATGGGGGGGTTGTAGTCTCCGAGCGGCTGTGACCCGGCCCGTGCCCAGGGCGTCAAGCTCAGTGTTGTGTGGCAGTCCTACAGATGTTATTAAGAGTTCTTTTGTGTCGACTACGCCACCCGTTGTGATGCGGTCACTGTGGCCGCCGCTGCAGCAGGGTCCGCTGAGGCTGATGGTGGATGCGCAGCTTGGTGGGATAACCCCCAACGGGAGGGGTATAGCCTCAGAGGGGACAGGCGCAGAGGATGGGGGTTGTGGTGGTGTAGTGCAGACGGCAGTGAAGACAGAGTCGGGTTGTGCAGTTAAGGGTGTTTACTTACTGCAGATGTTGTACTGGTCACTCCAGCTGCTAGTGACCACCCGAGCCGTGCTGCGTCCACCAGGTCCTGGATCCAGCCAACCCCCAAACAAGTCCGGAGCGTGGCCCTGAGCTCTCTTTCTGTCCCGTTCTCTGGCCGTCCCCACCAGTAATCCACCTAGGTCCAGCTCCCTCGGGCCTTCTGTTGGGACACCCTTGGCCCTGGGTTCCCTGACCCTTCATGTGGTGTGCCTTCGGGGTGGATGTGGTGGGTGACCGTGGCAAACGCTGCCCACGGTCTCCGGTCTCTGGCTGGGGAGTGTTTTTACCCCCACCAGTTTGGGTTCCGGTACCCTGATGCCGACTCTTCACCCGGTGCTTTTAGTTGGGATCTCAGAGTCCTTCTCTTCTGTGCTCTGGGTCTCTCTCTTTTCTCCTCTCTCACTCTGGGTCTTTGTCTTTCTTCTCTCCTCTGCTCCTGACTTGTTCTCTGCAGCTGACTCTCTGCATCTGACCCTCTGCATCTGACCCTGATCTTAGTTGGTGCCCACCTTATATACACCCTCTATGTGTGAGCTCAGGTGACCAGCACCCAATGAGCTCCTATCTTTACCCAGGCTGCTCCCCCTATCTGCCCCTACACTACATGGGATGTACCACCCCCCTCCCACTCCAGCCAGGAACAGACTCGGTCGTACCTGCACATTTCTAAGTGGGAGTACCGTCGGCCTGTTCCTCGGAAATGGGATGTATGTAGTGCATGCAGCCTACCGAGCTCAGTTCCACTCTCCATCCTTGCCCGGGAGTGGAATATCACACCTCTGGGTTGAGGTGCAATACCCCTGTAGCAGCCGAATCCTCAGGGTGCTACATTACCAGGAAATGAAGTATAACAAAGCTGGAGGATATGGACTTTGCGTACGCAACTTGCGTCCCATTCTCTAGCTACCATTACTGACTACGCAATCGGAAATTCCGTTTGACGTTGGAACCGGAAGTGACGTAGAATCCGGCGTTATGTTAGTCTACTTAATGAAGCTTGCGTCTCGTAGCCAGCTCAACGCTGGGATTGATCACAGGTGAACTTAATCCTGTGGCATGTGGTGATTTTCAGGGAGGTATAAAGCGATGACTCCTATTATCTAACACTTGGTTGGATTCCGGTATATAAGGAGCTACTATGCGGGCATCTATTATGGCTTGCCTCCTCTAACACTTTCTGTCCCCTGATGAACCCCACATTGAGGAGGGGGTGAAACGCGTTGGGACGAAGGGACTAACCTAAGGGATAAATTTCTCACTGATGACTTTATACCAATCTGTGGGATTTTAAAAAATGGATACCTGGAGTGTCGTTATATATCTGTGAAATTTTGGATTGTGGATCGACTTTGTTCAGCTACTTATTGAAGGGCTTTTAATGGACACCACTCAAGGCATCATTTGAACCTCAGAGATAAGATAAGTCTATTGTTTTTTCTTGATAATCCTTGACCAGTATATGCCTTTCTCCGTGTTTGTGGGTCATTTTATATTTGAGCCTTTTTCTGTGCAATTATATATATATTTTGTCCACCCACCACGGACATGGCTACTATTGTCACCCGATATGGAGCATGTCTATCATGACTAGTCCTTAGAACTGGTTTTATACATACATGTGTGTGAATCTTGTGTCTGTTTAGGGATACCTATGGAAAGGAGAGGGACAGCCGTCGTGGAGCGGGGGCACCAATCTGAACCCTAGGGTGAAAACACTCCGCTGTTAGGTAGGGAGAGTATCTGTATTAGGTGCTTTCTAGGGCAAGTGTGACTGTTTACAATATTACGATTTATCACCATATTATCCCTCCCTGACATGGTATCTCTAATTTGATATGTGTAGTTTTGTTTTTCACTTGTACTATAGAGTACGCTTTTAAAGGATAATTATTAAAAGTTAACTTTTAAGGGTATTTTTTCTTGTCTAAAGGTTTTTTGGTAATATATAGATACCCCTTTGCCAATTTATTTTGGTCTAATTCTCTTGGTTTTTACCTGATAAGTCTAGCAATTTGACCAGCAGGAGCACACTGGACTGTAATGCAGTGTTTGTTGGTATAACCACTGCGTCTCCTATACAGCCTGCCTGCCTGATATCTGGGATGGATATTAGTCCTGAGAAGGACTGTTTGTTTGATTTTGCAGGCTTTAGAGACCCTACACTACCTATTTCGCACTATATATCTCTTTCTAACTCAGCAGCACTGACCCTACCCTGTCTGATCTGGAGCGACTGTGTCCAAGATGACGGCGCCCGGTTTTAAATACTCGAGGTGACGCTGTGCAGCCAGCCAATCACTGTAATGCCCACAAACAACATGGCTGTGGCATTACAATGAATGGCTGGCAATCCTTGCATGTTCATTGGCTCTGTAAAGAGCGCCAAATGTGCAGGGCGGAGACCCAAGCTCCCGACCGAGTAACCCGGAAATGCTCGGTGCTCGCCGAACATCCCGAGTAGTGAGATGCTTGGGCAAGTACCGAGCAGTGTCGAGCATGCTCGCTCAATACTAGTTATCAGCTTACTCAGGAGAAACTGCACAACAAATTACATGGTGCAATTTCTCAAGTTACCCTTATAAAAATTCAAAATTGGAGGCTGAAAAACATTTTTGTTGGAAAAATGTGTAAATTTTATTTTTACGCCTTAATATTATAAACTTCTGTGAAGCACCTGGGGGTTCAAAGTGCTCACCACACATATAGATAAGTTCCCTGAGGGGTCCAGTTTCCAAAATGGTGTCAATTGTGGGGGGTTTCCACTGTTTAGGTCTCAGTCTATTGGGTTTGGCTGTAGTGAAAGAGTTGTCGGTCACCATTATACTAGTTCTACTCTAGTGAAATTAATTCTTTGGTGCAGATATTTTTGTTACAGTGGCACACAAGATATAATCAAAATTGGTTTTCTTAGTACCGTTGTATATAAAGAAGGCTATTTTTCATCTTTTAATTTTTCGGTGCTGATATTGTTCTCCATACAGGGGTTCACATTAGTAATGAGAGAGCACTAAATAAGCTCAACTTAGTGATTCGGCAGTTTCTCAAAACCTACCCAAATCTGCCAGAGTTGCTAGTGAAATTACAACACGTGTGTGCCCATTTCAAAGAAGTCTACCCTCACCCCTATCACCGCCCCCAATAATGGTTGATGGTAATCTGGCATTTCAGATTTCAAGGATTGTAGATTCTCGTCTCCAATGTCGTTCGCTACAATACTTAGTGCACTGGAAGGGTTATGGTCCAGAAGAGAGGATGTGGGTTTCAACATCAGAGGTGAACGCTCCAAGGTTGGTTCACTCATTCCACACCTCTTATCCTGAGAAACCTGGTCCTGAGTGATCGGAGGCCACTCGTAGAGGGTGGGGGTACTGTCATTGGTGTGTCAGAAGTGACAGACAGTCGCACTGCAGTTGGTTGAAGAAGATCTCTTCGTTTGGCTTTATAGACATCTTTTTAGCTGTCTCACTCTAGGACCCAGCGGCTACCACCCTCTGGCTAATTGACACCCAGGCCTTGGTGGTTAAATACTTCCTGGTTGCTAGAGGGAGGTGCCGGTGATAGTATGGTCACCACCACAGTCTCGCATACAGTACAGACGAAAAGTTTGGACACACCTTCTCATTTAAAGATTTGTCTGTATTTTCATGACTATGAAAATTGTACATTCACACTGAAGGCATCAAAACTATGAATTAACACATGTGGAATTATATACTTAACAAAAAAGTGTGAAACAACTGAAAATATGTCTTATATTCTAGGTTCTTCAAAGTAGCCACCTTTTGCTTTAATGACTGCTTTGCACACTCTTGGCATTCTCTTGATGAGCTTCAAGAGGTAGTCACCGGAAATGGTCTTCCAACAATCTTGAAGGAGTTCCCAGAGATGCTTAGAACTTGTTGGCACTTTTGCCTTCACTCTGTGGTCCAGCTCATCCCAAACCATCTAGTTTGGTTTCAGGTCTGGTCACTGTGGAGGCCAGGTCATCTGGCGTAGCACCCCATCACTCTCTTTCTTGGTCAAATAGCCCTTACACAGCCTGGAGGTGTGTTTGGGGTCATTGTCCTGTTGAAAAATAAATGATGGTCCAACTAAACGCAAACCGGATGGAATAGCATGCCGCTGCAAGATGCTGTGGTAGCCATGCTGGTTCAGTATGCCTTCAATTTTGAATAAATCCCCAACAGTGTCACCAGCAAAGCACCCCCACACCATCACACCTCCTCCTCCATGCTTCACGGTGGGAACCAGGCATGTAGAGTCCATCCGTTCTCCTTTTCTGCGTCGCACAAAGACACGGTGGTTGGAACCAAAGATCTCAAATTTGGACTCATCAGACCAAAGCACAGATTTCCACTGGTCTAATGTCCATTCCTTGTGTTCTTTAGCCCAAACAAGTCTCTTCTGCTTTTTGCCTGTCCTTAGCAGTGGTTTCCTAGCAGCTATTTTACCATGAAGGCCTGCTGCACAAAGTCTCCTCTTAACAGTTGTTGAAGAGATGTGTCTGCTGCTAGAACTCTGTATGGCATTGACCTGGTCTCTAATCTGAGCTGCTGTTAACCTGCGATTTCTGAGGCTGGTGACTCGGATAAACTTATCCTCAGAAGCAGAGGTGACTCTTCGTCTTCCTTTCCTGGGGCGGTCCTCATGTGAGCCAGTTTCTTTGTAGCGCTTGATGGTTTTTGCAACTGCACTTGGGGACACATTCAAAGTTTGCCCAATTTTTCAGACTGACTGACCTTCATTTCTTAAAGTAATGATGGCCACTCGTTTTTCTTTACTTAGCTGCTTTTTTTCTTGCCATAATACAAATTCTAACAGTCTATTCAGTAGGACTATGAGCTGTGTATCCACCTGACTTCTGCACAACACAACTGATGGTCCCAACCCCATTTATAAGGCAAGAAATCCCACTTATTAAACCTGACAGGGCACACCTGTGAAGTGAAAACCATTTCCGGTGACTACCTCTTGAAGCTCATCAAGAGAATTCCAAGAGTGTCAAAAGCAGTCATCAAAGCAAAAGGTGGCTACTTTTAAGAACCTAGAATATAAGACATATTTTCAGTTGTTTCACACTTTTTTGTTAAGTATATAATTCCACATGTGTTAATTCATAGCTTTGATGCCTTCAGTGTGAATGTACAATTTTCATAGTCATGAAAATACAGAAAAATCTTTAAATGAGAAGATGTGTCCAAACTTTTGGTCTGTACTATATATATATATATATATATATATATATATATATATATATATATATATATATATATATATATATATATATATATATACTGTATGGAAGAATATGGGTAATGCCTATGGGGAGTGCATTACACTGTAAAGAAGCCTATGGGGAGCGTATTATACGGCATGGAGGCATATAGGGAGTGAATTATACTGTATGGAGGCCTATGGGGAGTGCATTATACGGCATGGAGGCTTATGGGGAGTGCATTATACTGTACAGAGGACTATGGGGAGTGCACTATGCTATAAGGAGGCATATAGGAAGTGCATTATACTGTAAGTAGGCCTATGGGGAGTGCCTTATACTATATGGAGGTTTATGGGGGGGTGCATTATACTGGATGGAGTCCTATGGGAAGTGCATTATACTGTATGGAGGCCTATGGGGAGTGCATTATACTGTTTGGAGGCCTTTGGGGAGTGCATTATACTGTATGGAGGCCTATGGGAAGTGCATTATACTGTATGGAGGCCCATGGGGAGTGCATTATACTGTATAAAGGCCTATAGGTAGTGCATTATACGGCACAGAGGCTTATGAGGAGTGAATTATACTATATAGAAGCCTATGGGAAGTGCATTATACTATATGGAGGTTCATGGGGAGCGCAATATATTGTATAGAGGACTATGTGGAGTGTATTATACTGGATGGAGGCCTATTGGGAATGCATTGTACTGTATGGAGGCCTATGGGAAGTGCATTATACTGCATAGAGGCCTATGGGGAGTGCATTATACTGTATACAGGTCTATGGGGACTGCAGTATACTGTATGGAGGCCTATAGGGAGTGCATTATACTGTATGAAGGCCTATGGGGAGTGCAATATACAGTATAGAGGACTATGGGTAGTGCATTATACTGTATAGAGGCCTATGGGGAGTGCATTATACTGTATAGCGGCCTATCGGGAGCGCATTATACGGTATGGAGGATTATGGGGAGTGCATTATACACTATGGAGGCTTAGAGGGAGTGCATTATACTATATGGAGGTTCATGGAGAGTGCAGTATACTGTACGGAGGCCTATGAGGATTGCATTATACTATATGGAAGACTACAGGGAGTGCATTATACGGTAAGGAGGCTTATAGAGACTGCATTAAACTATATGGAGGTTTATTGAGAGTGCATTATAGTTTACGGAGGCCTATGGGGATTGCATTATACTGTATGGAGGACTTTGGGGAATGCATTATACTGTATAGAGGCTTATTTGGAGTGCATTATACTGTATAGAGGTTTATTGGGAGTGCATTATACTGTATGGAGGCCTATGGGGAGTGCATAATACTTTTAAGAGGGTTATGGGGAGTGCATTATACTGTATTAATGCCTGTGGGGAGTGCATTATACTGTATAGAGGCTTATGGGGGGGAGTGCATTATCTACTATATAATCTGTCTGTCTGTCTGTCTGTCCTGGAAATCCCGGGTTGCTGATTGGTCCGGTCGTGGCCAATCAGCGATGCGGCATTTCTGAAAAACATGGCGGCCATTAGCGGCTCATGTGTGGCATGGAGGTCAGCAGCGATGCAGCCGGGAGATGCAGCCGGGAGATGCAGCCGGCTACTCGCAGCATAAGTCCCCCGACCGCAGGCACCGCTGACCTACATGCGGCTATCGTCGGGAGATCAGCGGCTACGGCCGCTCATCTCCCGAGGATAAGTGTGACGCCCCTCCCCTCCTCTCCTCTCCTCTCCTCTCCCCTCCCCTCTCCTCCCGTCCCTCCCCCCGCTCGATCAGGACCCCGGCACCCGGCGTCATACTTACCCCTCCCCTCCCCTCCTCTCCCCTCCTCTCCCCTCCCCTCCCCTCCTCTCCCCTCCCCTCCCCTCTCCTCTCCTCCTGTCCCTCCCCTCTCCTCCCGTCCCTCCAACCGCTCGATCAGGACCCCGGCACCGGCGTCATACTTACCCCTCCCCGTTCCTCCGCAGCAGCTCCTGTGTCTTCCGCTGATGCTCTGTGACGTCTCAGGTCACAGGGCGGCGGTGACGTCTTTAAACCGCGCTCTCTCCTGACCGGTCACAGCGCACAGCGTCAACATGCCGGCTACGCTGGAGTCCAGAGAAGCAGCTGAGAAGGGAGGTGAGTATTGGATTTTTTTTTTGTATGGGGCCATAGGGGACCTGCATGGGGCACTATGGGGGGATGGATATACAGGGGATATGACTTCCTGCATGGGGCATTATATGGGGGGAGAGGTGACATCCTACATGGGGCATTATATGGGGGGGAGAGGTGACATCCTACATGGGGCATTATATGGGGGAGAGGTGACATCCTGCATGGGGCATTATATGGGGGGAGAGGTCACATCCTGCATGGGGCATTATATGGGGGAGAAGTGACATCCTGCATGGGACATTATATGGGGGGAGAGGTCACATCCTACATGGGGCATTATATGGGGGAGAGGTGACATCCTGCATGGGGCATTATATACGGGGGATGTGACTACCTGCATGGGGTATTATATACGGGGGATGTGACCTCCTGCATAGGGCATTATATGCGGGGGATGTGACATCCTGCATGGGGTATTATATAGGGGGGATGTGACTTCCTGCATGGGGCATTATAAAGGAGGGTCGGGAGACATATGCTAGAATACCCGATGCGTTAGAATCGGGCCACCATCTAGTACTTTAAAAAGGACTATGGGGTGTGCATTATACTGTATGGAGGCTTATGGGGAGTGCATTATACTGTATAGAGGACTATAAGGAGTGCATTATACTAATTGGAGGCTTCTGGGGACTGCATTATACTGTATGGAGGCCTATGGGCAGTGCATTATACTGTTTGGAGGCCTATGCAGAGTGCAGTATACTATACTGAGGACTATGGGGTGCATTATACTGTATAGAGGCCTATGGGGAGTGCATTATACTGTATGAAGGTCTATGGGGAGCATGTTATACTATATGGAGGCCTATGGGGAGTGCATTATACTGTATGGAGGCCTATGGGGGCGTGTTATACTATATGGAGGCCTATGGGGAGTGCATTATACTGTGTAGAGGCCTATGTGGAGTGCATTATACTGTATGGAGGCCTATAGGGAGTGCATTATACTATTTGGACAATGTGCAAATTGAAGTGGTCAGTGGGGTGCTAGAAACTGGATAAGGCGCTGGAAAAGGATAAAACAAACCTCTTTAGAACTTCAATAAAGAGGTTTGTTTTATCCTTTTCCAGCGCCTTATCCAGTTTCTAGCGCCCCACTGACCACTTCAATTTGCACACTGTTCACTTTTCCCTTGGGAGTTGTGGCTGGAGGCTGCAGAGAACTGGAAACAATTTCAGCTGCAGGACCTGTAGGACCTGCGATGATGTCATCACCCATGTGACCCCACCTGGAATCACATGATTGGAAGCTCCATCTGCTAATCCAGGGGAGACACTGAAGGCATCGTGGCAGCGCTGTCAGCGCCAGTAGCTGTTTAACCTGGGTTGTGCGGTCTGCACAACGCACTCAGGTGAGCAGACCACTGTATCTGCACGCATATTCCACTTCCATACAGGTTCACACAAGCACTGCGCTTTTCCACCCCACCCCCTTTTTTGTCTTTTATACTATTTGGAGACTTTTGGGGACTGCATTTTACTAAATCGAGGCCTATTGGTAGTGCATTATACTTTTAAGAGGCTTATGGGGAGTGCATTATACTGTATAAAGGCCTATGGGGAGTGCATTATACTGTATAGAGTACTATGGGCAGTGCATTATACTGTATGGAGGCCTATGGGGTGTGCATTATACGGTGTGGGGGCTTATGGTAAGTGCATTGATTTGTAAAGAGGACTATGGGGAGTGCAGTATATTATATTGAGGACTATGGGGAGCCTTATTCTGTATAGAGGCCTATGGGGAGTGAATTTTACTTTATAGAGGACTATGGGCAGTGTATTATACTATATAGAGGCCTAATGGGAGTGCATCACATTATATGGAGAACTATGGGGAGTGCATTATACTGTATGGAGGCCTATGAGGAGTGTAATATACTGCATGGAGGCCTATGCAGAGTGCAGTATACTATATTGAGGACTATGGGGTGCATTACACTGTATAGAGGATAATGGGGAATGCGTTATACTGTATGAATGTCTATGGGGAGCGTGTTATACTATATGGAGGCCTATGGGAAGTGCATTATACTGTGTAAAGGCCTATGCGGAGTGCATTATACTGTGGAGGCCTATGGGGAGTGCATTATACTGCATGGAGGCCTATGGGGAGTGCATTATACTGTATGGAGGCCTATGGGGAGTGCATTATACTATTTGGAGACTTTTGGGGACTGCATTTTACTATATGGAGGCCTATTGGTAGTGCATTATTCTGTATGAAGGCTTATGGGGTGTGCATTATACTGTATGGAGGCCTATGGGAAGTGCAATTATACTATTTGGAGGCCTACTAGGAGTGCATTACATTGTATGGAGGCCTATAGGGAGTGCATTTTACGGCATGTAGGCTTAAGGGGAGCGCATTACTGTATAGAGGACTATGTGGAGTGTATTAAACTGTAAGGAGGCCTATTGGGAATGCATTAAACTGCATGAAGGCCTGTGGGGAGTGCATTATACTGTATTTAGGACTATGTGGAGTGCATTATACGGCATGGAGGCTTATGAGGAGTGCATTATACTATATAGAGGACTTTGGGGAGTGCGTTATACTGTGTAGAGGCCTATACGGAGTGCATAATACTGTATAGTGGCTAAGGGTGTTCATTATACTGTACGGAGTCCTCTGCGTAGTGCGTTATACTATTTGGATGCTTATGGGAACTGCATTTTACTTTATGGAGGCCTGTGGGCAGTGGATTATACTGTATGGAAGCTTATGGGGTGTGCATTATACTGTATGGAGGCCTATGTGAGGTGCATTATACTGTATGGAGGACTATGTTGAGTACATTATACTGTATAGAGGCCAATGGTGAGTGCATTATGCTGTATGAAGGCCTATGGGGAGTGCATTATACTGTATAGAGGACTATGGGAGTGCATTATACTGTGTATATTCCTATGCAGAGTGCATTTTACTGTATAGAGCCCTATGGGGAGTGCATTATACTATATAAAGGCATATGGGGAGAGCATTATACAATTTGGAGGCTTATAGGGACTGCAATATACTGTATGGAGGCCTATGGGAATTGCATTATACTGTATATAGGCCTATGGGGAGTACATTATACTGTATAGAGGCCTATGGGGAGTGCATTATACTGTATAGAGGCCTATGGGGAGTGCAGTATACTGTATGGAGGCCTATGGGGAGTGCATTATACTATATGGATGTTTATGGGGAGTGCATTATACTGTGAGGAGGTCTATAGGGAGCGCATTATTCTATAGGGAGGACTATGGAGATTGCATTATAGTGTATGGAGGCCTATGGGTATTGCATTATACTGTATGGAGGCCTATGGGGAGTGCATTATTCTGTGTACAGGCTTATGTGGTGTGCATTATACTGCATAAAGGACTATGGGGAGTGCATTATACTGTATGGAGGCCTATGGGGAGTGCATTATACTGTATGGAAACATATGGGGACTGCATTTTACTATATGGAGGCCTATTGGTATTGCATTATTCTGTATGAAGGCTTATGGGGTGTGTATTAAACTGTATGGATGCCTATGGGAAGTGCAATTATACTATTTGGAGGCCTATGGAGATTGCATTATACTGTATGGAGGCCTGTGGGGAGTGCATTATACTGTATAGAGGTTTATGGGGAGTGCATTATACTGTATGGTGGTTTATGGGGAGTGCATTATACTGTATAGAGGCCTGTGGGGAGTGCATTATACTATATGGATGTTTATGGGGAGTGCATTATACTGTGAGGAGGCCTATAGGGAGCGCATTATACTGTATGGAGGACTATGGAGACTGCATTATACGGTAAAGGGTCTTATGGGGATTGCATTATACTATATGGTGGTTTATGGGGAGTGCATTATACTGTATGGAGGCCTATGGGTATTGCATTATACTGTACGGAGGCCTATAGGGAGTGCATTATACTGTATTGAGGTTTATGGGGAGTGCATTATACTGTATGGTGATTTATGGGGAGTGCATTATACTGTATGAAGACCTATGGGTATTGCATTATACTGTGTGGAGGCCTATGAGGAGTGTAATATACTGCATGAGGGATTATGTGGAGTGCATTATACTGTATGGAGGACTATGAAGAGTGCATTAAACTGTATGGAGGCCTATGGGGAGTGCATTATACTGTATAGAGGCTTATGTGGAGTGAATTATATTGTATAAAGGACTATGGGGAATGCATTATACTGTATGGAGGCCTAAGGGGAGTGCATTATACTGTATAGAGGCTAATTGGAAGTGCATTATACTGTATGGAGGCCTATGGGGAGTGCATTATACTTTTTAGAGGCTTATGGGGAGTGCATTATACTGTATAAAGGCCTTTGGGGAGTGCATTATACTTTTTAGAGGCTTATGGGGACTGCAATATACTGTATGGAGGCCAATGCGCAGTGCATTATACTGTATGGAGGCCTATGTGGTGTGCATTATACTGTATGGAGGCCTATGGGGAGTGCATTATACTGTATGGAGGCCTATGGGGAGTGCATTATACTGTATGGAGGCCTATGGAGAGTGCAATACACTATTTCTAGGCTTATGGGGATTGCATTATGCTGTATAGAGGACTATGGGCAGTGTATTATACTGTATGGAGGCCTATGGGGAGTGTATTATACTGTATAGAGGACTATGGGGAGTGCATTATTCTGTGCAGAGTTCTATGCGGAGTGCATTATACTGTATAAAGGCCTATGGGGTGTGCATTATACTGTATGGAGGCCTATGGAGAGTGCATTATACTGTGTAGAGTCCTATGGGGAGTGCATTATACTGTATAGAAACCTATGGGGAGTGCATTATACTGTATAGAGGCCTATGGGGAGTGCATTATACTCTATGGAGGCCTATAGGGAGGGAATTATACTGTATGGAGGATTATGGGGACTTCATTACACGGTAAGGAGGCTTATAGGGAGTGCATTATACTATATTGAGGTGTATGGAGAGTGCATTATACTGTACGGAGGCCTACAGGGATTACATTATACTGAATGGAAGACTTTGGGAAGTGCATTATACTGTATAAAGGCCTATGGGGAGTGCATTATACTGTATAAAGGACTATGGGGAGTGAATTATACTGTATAAAGGCCCATGGGGAGTGCATTATACAATTTGGAGGCTTATGGGGACTGCAATATACAGTATGGAGGCCTATGGGCAGTGCATTACACTGTATGGAGGCCTATGTGATCTGCATTATACTGTATGGAGGCCTACGTGAAGTTCATTATACTGTATGGAGGCCTATGGTGAGTGCATTATACTGTATATAGGCCTATGGGGAATGCATTTTACTGTATGAAGGCCTATGGGTAGTGTATTATACTGTATGGAGGCCTATGGGGAGTGCATTATACTGTATAGAGACCTGTGGGGAGTGCATTATACTGTATAAAGGCCTTTGAGGTGTGCATTATACTGTATGGATGCCTAAGGGAAGTGCATTATACTGTATGGAGGCCTATGGGGAGTGCATTATGCTGTAAAGAGGACTATGGGGTGTTCATTATACTGTATAGAGGCCTATGGGGAGTGCATTATACTGTATGGAGGCCTATGGGGAGTGCATTATACTGTATGGAGGACTTTGGGGAGTGCATTCTACTGTATAGAGGCTAATTGGAAGTGCATTATACTGTATGGAGGCCTATGGGGAGTGCATTATACTGTATAAAAGACTGTGGGGTTTGCATTGTACTGTATGGCGGCCTAAGGGAAGTGCATTATACTGTATGGTGGCCTATGGGGAGTGCATTATACTGTATAAAGGCCCATGGGGAGTGCATTATACAATTTGGAGGCTTATGGGGACTGCAATATACTGTATGGAGGCCTATGGGCAGTGCATTATACTGTATGGAGGCCTATGTGGTGTGCATTATACTGTATGGAGGCCTATGGGGAGTGCATTATGCTGTATGGAGGCCTATGGGGAGTGCATTATACTGTATGGAGGCCTATGGGGAGTGCAATACACTATTTCTAGGCTTATGGGGATTGCATTATGCTGTATAGAGGACTATGGGCAGTGTATTATACTGTATGGAGGCCTATGGGGAGTGTATTATACTGTATAGAGGACTATGGGGAGTGCATTATTCTGTGCAGAGTTCTATGCGGAGTGCATTATACTGTATAAAGGCCTATGGGGTGTGCATTATACTGTATGGAGGCCTATGGAGAGTGCATTATACTGTGTAGAGTCCTATGTGGAGTGCATTATGCTGTATAGAAACCTATGGGGAGTGCATTATACTGTATAGAGGCCTATGGGGAGAGCATTATACTCTATGGAGGCCTATAGGGAGGGAATTATACTGTATGGAGGATTATGGGGACTTCATTACACGGTAAGGAGGCTTATAGGGAGTGCATTATACTATATTGAGGTGTATGGAGAGTGCATTATACTGTACGGAGGCCTACAGGGATTACATTATACTGAATGGACGACTTTGGGAAGTGCATTATACTGTATAAAGGCCTATGGGGAGTGCATTATACTGTATAAAGGACTATGGGGAGTGCATTATACAATTTGGAGGCTTATGGGGACTGCAATATACAGTATGGAGGCCTATGGGCAGTGCATTATACTGTATGGAGGCCTATGTGATCTGCATTATACTGTATGGAGGCCTACGTGAAGTTCATTATACTGTATGGAGGCCTATGGTGAGTGCATTATACTGTATATAGGCCTATGGGGAATGCATTTTACTGTATGAAGGCCTATGGGTAGTGTATTATACTGTATGGAGGCCTATGGGGAGTGCATTATACTGTATGGAGGACTTTGGGGAGTGCATTATACTGTGTAGAGTCCTATGCGAAGTGCATTATACTGTATAGAGACCTGTGGGGAGTGCATTATACTGTATAAAGGCCTTTGAGGTGTGCATTATACTGTATGGATGCCTAAGGGAAGTGCATTATACTGTATGGAGGCCTATGGGGAGTGCATTATGCTGTAAAGAGGACTATGGGGTGTTCATTTTACTGTATAGAGGCCTATGGGGAGTGAAGTATACTGTATGGAGGCCTATGGGGAGTGCATTATACTGTATGGAGGACTTTGGGGAGTGCATTATACTGTATAGAGGCTAATTGGAAGTGCATTATACTGTATGGAGGCCTATGGGGAGTGCATTATACTGTATAGAGACCTATGGGGAGTGCATTATACTGTATAAAAGACTGTGGGGTTTGCATTGTACTGTATGGCGGCCTAAGGGAAGTGCATTATACTGTATGGTGGCCTATGGGGAGTGCATTATACTGTATAAAGGCCCATGGGGAGTGCATTATACAATTTGGAGGCTTATGGGGACTGCATTATACTGTATGGAGGCCTATGGGCAGTGCATTATACTGTATGGAGGCCTATGTGATCTGCATTATACTGTATGGAGGCCTATGTGAAGTTCATTATACTGTATGGAGGCCTATGGTGAGTGCATTATACTGTATAGAGGCCTATGGGTTATGCATTTTACTGTATGAAGGCCTATGGGTAGTGTATTATACTGTATGGAGGCCTATAGGGAGTGCATTATACTGTGTAGAGACCTATGGGGAGTGCATTATACTGTATAAAAGACTGTGGGGTTTGCATTGTACTGTATAGCGGTCTAAGGGAAGTGCATTATACTGTATGGTGGCCTTTGGGGAGTGCATTATGCTTTAAAGAGGACTATGGGGTGTTTATTATACTGTATAGAGGCCTATGGGGAGTGAAGTATACTGTATGGAGGCCTATGGGGAGTGCATTATTATTTACGGAGGCCTATAGGGAGCGCATTATACTGTATGGAGGATTATGGGGAGTGCATTATGTGGTTAGGAGGCTTATAGGGAGTGCATTATACCATATGGATGTTTATGGAGAGTGCATTATACTGTACGGAGGCCTATGGGGATTGCATTATACTGTATGGAAGACTATGTGGAGTACATTATTCGGTAAGGAGGCTTATAGAGAGTGCATTATACTACATGGACGTTTATGGAGAGTGCATTATACTGTACGGAGGCCTAAGGGGAGTGCATTATACTGTATGGAGGTCTTTGGGGAGTGCATTATACTGTGTAGAGTCCTATGTGGAGTGCATTATACTGGATAGAGACCTATGGGGAGTGCATTATACTGTATAAAGGCCTTTGAGGTGTGCATTATACTGTATGGATGCCTATGGGGAGTGCATTATACTGTGTAGAGTCCTATGCAGAGTGCATTATACTGTATAGAGACCTATGGGGGGTGCATTATACTGTATAAAGGCCTGTGGGGCTTGCATTATACTGTATGGCGTCCGAAGGGAAGTGCATTATACTGTATGGAGGCCTATGGGGAGTGCATTATGCTGTAAAGAGTCCTATGGGGTGTTCATTATACTGTATAGAGGTCTATGGGGACTGCAGTATACTGTATGGAAGCCTATGGGGAGTGCATTATTATTTATGGAGGCCTATAGGGAGCGCATTATACTGTATGGAGGATTATGGGGAGTGCATTATACAGTAAGGAGGCTTATAGGGAGTGCATTATACCATATGGAGGTTTATGGAGAGTGCATTATACTGTACGGAGGCCTATGGGGATTGCATTATACTGTATGGAAGACTATGGGGAGTACATTATTCGGTAAGGATGCTTATAGAGAGTGCATTATACTACATGGAGTTTTATGGAGAGTGCATTATACTGTACGGAGGCCTATGGGGATTGCATTATACTGTATAGAGGCTTATGTGGAGTGCATTATACTGTATAAAGGACTATGGGTAGTGCATTATACTGAATGGAGGCATATGGGGAGTGCATTATACTGTATACAGGCATATTGGGAGTGCATTATACTATATGGAGGCCTATGGGGAGTGCATTATATTTTTTAGAGGCTTATGGGTTGTGCATTATACTGTATAAAGGCCTATGGGGACTGCATTATACTGTATGGAGGCCTATGGGTGTGCATTATACTGTGTGGGGGTTTATGGTAAGTGCATTGTACTGTATGGAGGACTATGGGGAGTGCAGTATATTATATTGAGGACTATGTGGTGCAATGTACTGTATAGAGGCCTATGGGGAGTGCATTTTACTTTATAGAGGACTATGGGGCATGTATTATACTATATAGAGGCCTAAGGGGAGTGCATCATACTATATGGAGACCTATGGGGAGTGCATTATACTGTATGGAGGCCTTTGAGGAGTGTAATATACTGCATGGAGGCTTATGTGGAGTTCATTATACTGTATAGAGGGCTATGGGGAGTGCATTACACTGTAGAAAAGACTATGGGGAGTGCATTATACTGTATGGAAGCCTATGGGGAGTGCATAATACTGTATAGAGGCTCATTGGGAATGCAATATACTGTATGGAGGCCTATGGGGAGTGCATTATACTTTTTAGAGGCTTATGAGGAGTGCATTATACTGTATAAAGGACTATGGGGCGTGCATTATACTGTATGGAGGCTTATGGGGAGTGCATCTTACTGTATAGAGGACTATGCTGAGTGAATTATACAGTATATAGGCCTATGGGGAGTGCATTATTCTGTATGGAGGCCTATGTGGAGGGCATTATACTAATTGGAGGCTTATGGGGACTGCATTATACTGTATGGAGGCCTTTGAGGAGTGTAATATACTGCATGGAGGCCTATGTGGAGTGCATTATACTGTATAGAGGGCTATGGGGAGTGCATTATACTGTAGAAAAGACTATGGGGAGTGCATTATACTGTATGGAAGCCTATGGGAAGTGCATAATACTGTATAGAGGCTTATTGGGAATGCAATATACTGTATGGAGGCCTATGGGGAGTGCATTATACTTTTTAGAGGCTTATGAGGAGTGCATTATACTGTATAAAGGACTATGGGGCGTGCATTATACTGTATGGAGGCTTATGGGGAGTGCATCTTACTGTATAGAGGACTATGCTGAGTGAATTATACAGTATATAGGCCTATGGGGAGTGCATTATTCTGTATGGAGGCCTATGTGGAGTGCATTATACTAATTGGAGGCTTATGGGGACTGCATTATACTGTATGGAGGCCTATGGACAGTGCATTATACTGTATGGAGGCCTATGCTGAGTGCAGTATAATATATTGAGGACTATGGGGTGCATTATACTGTATAGAGGCTTATGGCGAGTGCATTATACTGTATGAAGGTCTATGGGGAGCATGTTATACTATATGGAGGCCTATTGGGAGTGCGTTATACTGTATGGAGGCCTATGGGGAGCGTGTTATACTATATGGTGGCCAATGGGAAGTGCAATATACTGTGTAGAGGCCTATGCGGAGTGCATTATACTGTATGGAAACCTATGGGGAGTGCATTATACTGTATGGAGGCCTATGGGGAGTGCATTATACTATTTGGAGACTTTTGGGGACTGCATTTTACCATATGGAGCCCTATTGGTAGTGCATTATTCTGTATAAAGGCTTATGGGGTGTGCATTATACTGTATGGAGTCCTATGGGAAGTGCAATTATACTATTTGGAGGCCTATGGAGAGTGCATTATACTGTATGTAGGCCTGTGGGGAATGTATTATACTATATGGAGGCCTCTGGGTAGTGCATTATACTGTACAGAGGCCTATGGGGATTGCATTATACTGTATAGAGGCTTATGTGGAGTGCATTATACTGTATAAAGGACTATGGGTAGTGCATTATACTATATGGAGGCCTATGGGGAGTGCATTATACTGTATACAGGCGTATTGGGAGTGCATTATGCTGTATGGAGGCCTATGGGGAGTGCATTATATTTTTTAGAGGCTTATGGGTTGTGCATTATGCTGTATAAAGGCCTATGGGGAGTGCATTATAATGTATGGAGGCTTATGGGGAATGCATTATACTGTATAGAGGTTTATGTGGAGTGCAGTATACTGTATAGAGGACTATGTGGAGTGCATTACACTGTGTAGAGGCCTATGTGAAGTGCATTATACTATTTGTAGGCTTATGAGGACTGCATTTTACTGTATGTAGGCCTATGGGCAGTGCATTATACTGTATGGAGGCCTATGGGGTGTGCATTATACTGTGTGGGGGTTTATGGTAAGTGCATTGTACTGTATGGAGGACTATGGGGAGTGCAGTATATTATATTGAGGACTATGTGGTGCAATGTACTGTATAGAGGCCTATGGGGAGTGCATTTTACTTTATAGAGGACTATGGGGCGTGTATTATACTATATAGAGGCCTAAGGGGAGTGCATCATACTATATGGAGACCTATGGGGAGTACATTATACTGTATGGAGGCCTTTGAGGAGTGTAATATACTGCATGAAGGCTTATGTGGAGTGCATTATACTGTATAGAGGGCTATGGGGAGTGCATTAAACTGCAAGGAGGCCTATGGAGAGTGCATTATACTGTATAGAGGCTTATGTGGAGTGCATTATACTGTAGAAAAGACTATGGGGAGTGCATTATACTGTATGGAGGCCTATGAGGAGTGCATAATACTGTATAGAGGCTTATTGGGAGTGCAATATACTGTATGGAGGCCTATGGGGAGTGCATTATACTTTTTAGAGGCTTATGAGGAGCGCATTATACTGTATAAAGGATTATGGGGCGTGCATTATACTGTATGGAGGCTTATGGGGAGTGCATCTTTCTGTATAGAGGACTATGCTGAGTGAATTATACAGTATATAGGCCTATGGGGAGTGCATTATTCTGTATGGAGGCCTATGTGGAGTGCATTATACTAATTGGAGGCTTATGGGGACTGCATTATACTGTATGGAGGCCTCTGGTCAGTGCATTATACTGTATGGAGGCCTATGCGGAGTGCAGTATACTATATTGAGGACTATGGGGTGCATTATACTGTATAGAGGCTTATGGCGAGTGCATTATACTGTATGAAGGTCTATGGGGAGCGTGTTATACTATATGGAGGCCTATGGGGAGTGCGTTATACTGTTTGGAGGGCTATGGGGAGCGTGTTATACTATATGGTGGCCAATGGGAAGTGCAATATACTGTGTAGAGGCCTATGTGGAGTGCATTATACTGTATGGAAACCTATGGGGAGTGCATTATACTGTATGGAGGCCTATGGAGAGTGCATTATACTATTTGGAGACTTTTGAGGACTGCATTTTACCATATGGAAGCCTATTGGTAGTGCATTATTCTGTATAAAGGCTTATGGGGTGTTCATTATACTGTATGTAGGCCTGTGGGGAATGTATTATACTATATGGAGGCCTATGGGGAGTGCATTATACTATATGGAGGACTATGGGGAGTGCATTATACTGTATGGAGTCCTATGGGAGAGTGCATTATACTGTATAGAGTCCCGTGAGTACAGCATAATACTGTATGGAGACCTATGGGGAGTGCATTATACTTTTTGGAGGCTTATGGGGAGTTCATTATGCTATGACACCTCTGCATCAACTTCTATGGGAGCAGTGGTGTAATGTGTGACCCCACTTCGTCCACTTCTATGGGAGCAGTGTTGTAATGTGTGACTCCTCTTTGTCCAGTATATTACTACTCCCATAGAAATAGAGACAGCGGGGTCACACATTACACCACTGCTCCCACAAAAGTGGACGGAGCGGTGTCACATGTGGCGCCCCTGAGGGTTCAGTCGCCACAGGGGTACTGCACCTCAGATAGAGGTGTGGTATCTCCTCTTCCAGGTAAGGATGGAGCATCACTCAGGACCCCACTTCACACTCAACACTACACCACTCCTGTCCTGTAGGGGGCCTAAATGCACCAGGGTGCTGCCCCGGCCCGGCATAGAGGAGATGGGGGAGGACCAAAGATAGGGGGAACCTAGTAGTGGGTGAGGGTGGAGGACACACTTTTAGGAAGCACTTATTGATTCATATATAATCTACAGCCATCTTAAGTTCAAGGTCTTTGATTGAGGGTCTTCTGTCAGGGTGCAGCAAGAGTCTGTAGCTGGCTGAAGATTCGCAGTCCTCGTACTCTGGCCTTGAGACGATGAGCGGGTCAGAGTTAACCACTGTCTCTACCCGGTCAGGGTCCTGTTCTAAGAAGGCCTTGGAGGGGAGCAGAGGAGATAGGCTTCACAGGCAAAAGGATACCAGGGGGATACGGATGGAGCGGAGTCGCCACCTGTACCCTTCACTCTGGCTTAGCCAGAGGGATTCCTGCTGCAAAAGGGGTAACCGGCCCCCGATATCTGACTTTGTGACTTCACGTCTCAGTCAGAAAAGCCCGGAGGCTTAGTGGATCCCAGGGGGATACGAACGGAGCGGAGTCGCCACCTGTATCTCTTAAACTGCTTTTACCCAGTGGGACCCGGCCTTACACCACGTTCATTCCACACACAGTAAGGAGAAGACTCAGTGGGAAAACTTACCAAGGAGAGGAACACACACCAGCGGGGTCTCGACAGTTGCTCCTGATCTACCTGGGAAGTGCTGAACCCCCTTCCCGTTGGCCGCAGTACACCGTGTGTAGCAGAGAGAAGCTTTGCGGCTGAAAGTTCATCTAAAGTGAGTAAAGACCCGGATGACTTCATTCACCGCCTCCGCTAGTTTATTCCTGCGCGGCACTGCACCCACCATACCTCCACACAGGACGTTCATCAATCACTGCCCTGAGGCCTACTCCGCCTGTGGGGAGTAGTTCCAACCAAGCTGCCAGAACATCAGCCTCAGAGGACTGTTGCAGCGCTGGTGGCCTTCACCAGAAACCACAGGTGGTGTAGTCGAACAACCACTCATCCAAAAAGCCCATTATTTTTAACGTGACAGCCCTGGGCACGGAACGGGTCGAGGCCACAACTACATCCCCGCAACATCTACAATGACCCGGCTCCGAGTAACCCCATCGCTCAGGGAGGGCATCGCATACACATTACACGACTGCTCCCTTAACCATTCTCTGTCCACTTTTATGAAGGCAGTGGTGTAATAAGATAGAATAGATAGATGTCCTGTAGGTATATAATATATAGATAAGGCACTAAAGGGTGTTTAGCTTTGTTTACCCTAATAAATAAAAAAACAACAACTTGAGGTCTCCCTTATTATTGGTAACCAGCCAAGTTAAAACAGACAGCTGGGGGCTTATATTATCAGGCTGGAAAGGTCCCTGGTTATTTGGCCTTTCCCAGCCTAAAAATAGCAGCCCGCAGAATTGGCAAATCACATTAGATGAGCCAATTCTTCGCTCTTCCTGATTTCTCTGGTACTGTGGCAATCGGGGTTATGGTAGTTGGGGTAGATCACAGCTGTGATTTGTCAAAAATCACAGCTCGCATCAATGCCTGGGGTTAGTAATGGAGAGGCATCTAGCAGACACCCCCATTACTAACCCAATAATGAAACAAAAACACACATGCAGAAAAATAAATTTTATTTAAAAAAAACATTCTCCAACAAATTCCCTGATTCACCAATTTATTTTTGAAAAAAAAAACAAGCAGGTCCGCCGTAGTCCAGGGAATCTGCCATAGTCCACAATTGGAAATATAAAAAACATAAAACAAGAGAAATAAAGACAAGATACTGTGACTGTCCCTATGATCCCCGATTCAGAAGTCCAAAGGCTATGGAGCCTGATTCACTCCGGGCTGCGTTGTGCTCCATTAGACCTGGCGGCTGTGATAAGCGGTGACGTCAGTAAATACATGACTCATCAGAGTCCCCGAGCCCTCTGTATAATGGCCCCATATATTGCTCCACAGTATAAAGGCCACATATAGTGCTCCACAGTATAATGGGCCCCATATAGTGCATTGTGGTATTTTCCCCCCATCCTGGTATCTGTCCCTCATCCTGGTATCTGTCCCTCATCCTGGTATATAGCCCACATCCTGGTATATGTCCCTATATGGCCCCCATCCTGGTATATGGCCCCAGGCCGGTATATGGCCCCATTCTGGTATATATGCCCCCATCCTGGTATATATGGCCCATCCTGGTATATATGGCCCTCATCCTGGTATGCATGGCCCCCATCCTAGTATATATGTCCTCCTCTTGGTATACATGCCCCCATCCTGGTATACATGCCCCCATCCTGGTATACATGCCCCCATCCTGGTATACATGCCCCCATCCTGGTATATATGGCCCCCATCAGGGTATATATGGCCCACATCCTGTTAAAAATGCCCCCATCCTGTTATACATGGCCTCATCCTGGTTTATGTCCCTATATGACCCTTATCCTGGTATATGACCCCATCCTTGTATATATGACCCCACCCTGGCATATATAACCCCACCCTGGCATATATGTCCGCACCCTGGTATATATGTCCCCTTCCTGGTATTCATGGCCCCATCCTAGTATTCATGACCCCATCTTGGTATACATGGCCCCATCATGATGTATATGGCGCTATATGGCCCCCATATATTTAATGCATAAAAAACTCCAGTAAACTCTTATACTACCTTCCCTGGCAGTGTTTTCTGTGTGTTCAGGTCAGTGGTGAGCAGTTATCACAGCCTGTACTGTAATACTGACAGACTGAGATCACCGCTCCCCGACACTGCTGAAGATACTCACCTCACCTGGGACCTCTGCTCTCTGGCACTTCCTCTCGCCGGCCAGCAGCTTCTGTCATCGCCCGCACTGAGGAGTGTGTGTGATGAGGGGAAAAGTGGAACTCGCAGCATACAATGCAGGCTCCACAAAGATGGCCGCGATCTCCTCCCACAGCTGTGACCTGGACAGTGCAGGGGGTGTGCCTAGGTCACAACTAAGAGGCAGGAGATGTGGCCTCAATAAAAGTATGGCGGTTGCCATCCGACCACAGTCTCTAATTCCCAGGGCTGCCGTAAGTGAGATGTGTAAGTGTCCTGCTCAGACACTTACACATCCCCAAAATGAAAATAGCAGCCCCCAGTGGCTAATGTAAAAACTAATTAAAAAAAATTAAAGCTTTACATTTAATTTTGTATTAAAAATAATTGATTATATAATTATTAATGCAAAATTAATAATCACGGCACTTTCCCTTTAAGAAAGGTGTCTCTGTGTGAATCAAATGTGTAACCATTAGTGATGAGCGAGCATGCTCGCCACTAGAGATGAGCGGTGTTCGACTCGAACTGTTCGCCAATCTCAAATTCGAGCTGTTTTGGGCTGTGTTCGAGCCGTTCGGCGAACACGAACGATTTGAGAAAAATTTGGCTGTTCGAGGTTATGTTCGATAACTGTTCGTGCACCAAAATCATAACTGGATTTTTTCTCCGTAATGCTGATAATCAATGTTAATACGCAGTTTGAGTGTACAGCGGGGCGGGGGGAGGGGCATGGGATGGATCTCTGCAGAAATAATGATCTCCATTTTTTTTTTCTTTCCCGCATTTACAGAGGGGAGGTGCAATCTGTCAGCCTATCAGCAGCGCACACACGGAACGAACTGCTTTTTTTCACACAAGCAACGGCATGTGTCATTGGCAGTGTATGTCACATGTCCTTGCCCTATAAGACCCAGCCATTTTCCCCTTCGCCACCATTTTCTCACTGCTGTAGCTGAGTGTTAGACGGCACCGCTGCTGCTGTGGGCGCTATACTTTCTAACTGTGTGAATTGCAAGCGAATTTGCTCTTAAATAGACTGATAGGTTGGGAGTAGGGACTAGTTGTAATTGCAGCCCTTTTGAGGGCTAGGTTACAGCATTTCCTAGGATTTTTTGCCAGGCAGGTCTGTTTTAGTGCTGTGCAAGTGTTTTTCACAGCATTTGGCTAAATCTAGCTAAGCAAATCCTTTTGGGCCTCTTGCAGTGTATGTGTTAGTCAGTGGAGTAGCCTATCTGTGTTGCAAGCTACACCACCTGTGTATATAATACAAATTCTTTACTCCACCTAGCCAAGTAAAACCTTTTGGGCATAGTAGCAGTGTGTGTTACTCATTGTATTAGGCCATCTATACCAAGCTCCACCAGCTTTGAAATTAATAATAATTTTTAGCTGCATCTATCCCGGAAAATAATTTTGGGCCTGTAGCAGTGTGTGGTACTCATTCGATTAGGCCATCTATACTAAGCTCCACCAGCTTTGAAATTAATAATAATTTTTAGCTGCATCTAGCCCGGAAAATAATTTTGGGCTTAGTAGCAGTGTGTGGTACTCATTCTATTAGGCCATCTATACTAAGCTCTCCACCAGCTTTGAAATTGATAATAATTTTTAGCTGCATCTAGCCCGGAAAATAATTTTGGGCCTGTAGCAGTGTGTGGTACTCAATCTAGTAGGCCATCTATACCAAGCTCCACCACCTTTGTATGTAATAAAATTGTTTTACTGCTTTTAGCCCAGCCAATCCTTTTGGGCTAGTACAACAGTTTGGCCACTCAGCTCTGCTCGGTTTCCATCCATCGTTTTTTGTGCAAACAACTACAGAGTTGTCATTTAGTTAACCACCAAAATGAGTGGCAAAAGGCCTGCTGCTGGTGGAAAGGGGAATAGGCGTGTTGGGAAGGGAAAACAAGGTTGTGTCCGTGGGGTAGGTGTTAAAGCAACAGTAACATCTGCAGAAGAAAGACCATCTTCCAGCCAAACTAAGGTGTCTACTTCTTTTCGTGGACAATGTGATCCGATCCCTTTCTTATGGCCACGCCCATCGCTAAAAATTCCAGATGAGGCACAAAAACAGCAGGTGCTTCAACGGATATCAAGTGCTCCTTTAAGTGGGCTCTCCTCCACCTCAACTTCAACATCACAAATACTCCAGTCCTCAGAGGTGTCACCCCAATCGCACTTGCTTCCTCACAGCTCCCAAGTCTCCAGCTGCCCGTCTGAGTATGGGGTAGAACAGATGGTTGAGTCTGCAGAGCTGTTTACTCATACTATAGCCTGGGAATCAGAGGTCTGCTCCAGAGCTTCTGTGAATCCAGACGAGGAAATGATCTGCACTGATGCCCAGAATCTTTATGAGTCGGATCCAGGACCAGATGAAGAAGGTTCTGAGCATAATGTAGACCCTCGTTCCCAAACTGTAACTCCTGTTGGTGGAGAAAATTATGAAGACGAGGATGAGACTCAAATACCTGATTGGAGCGACAACTTGAGTTTTCGGTCAGGGCAGGAAGAGGTTGGCTCTGAGGAAGACGGGTGTGAGAACACACAGGGTGATGATGACGAGGTTGGAGATCCCACTTACTGTCAACCCACAGTCAGCCAGTCGATGAGGTCAGCAGAGGAGGTGGAGGAGGATGCTAGTGACAACGAGGTTAGGTTGTGCCTTCCTGGACAGAGACGTAGTACTGGAAGCACGTCAACAACTGCATCCTCAAACACAACTGTGCCTCTGACCACAAGTCGTGGTGGCTCTTCAGGTCACATGGGCTCTAAGCCTTGCATAGCCTGGGCATTTTTTCAGATCGATAAGGATGACCCAACTCGTGTTATCTGTAACATTTGTCACCAAAAGCTAAGTAGAGGCCAAAAAATCCATAGTTTGAGTACTTCATGCATGAACCGTCACATGGATATGAAGCATAAGTTGCAGTGGGAAGCTCACTGTGCTACAATGCGGCCTAGTGGGCCGGGCCAACCACCGTCTGCCCCATCTTGTCCATCCGCGGCCTCTTCATCCTCTGTGACTGGGGGGACAGCAGTCACACATGTTTTTGGACGCAGACCCGCCACCTCTTTACCCGCAACAGCCAGTGTGATAGGCAGGTCATCATTTCATTTGGAAGTGGAAACACCAGCTGGTGTTGAGCGCTCTCCGACATCGAGAGCACCACCTTTGGATCAAGGCAACCTAACTTTTCTGCCTGCATCTTCCTCACAGACCGGCAGTTTGCCGGGGACACCCTACTCAACCCCGTCTAAGCACAACAGGCAGCCCTCGGTCCCTCAGATGTGGACAAGTAAAAGACCATTTCCTCCTAGCCATGAGAAAGCTAAGAGGTTGAATTTCACCATCTGCAAGCTCTTAGCTACAGAAATGCTGCCTTTCCGCCTGGTGGACACAGAGGATTTTCGAGACCTTATGTCCGTCACAGTGCCCCAGTACCAGATGCCCAGTCGGCACTGCTTCTCAAAGAAAGGTGTGCCTGCGCTCCACCAGCATGTCGCGCACAACATCACCGCTTCTTTGAGAAACTCTGTGTGTGACAGGGTGCATTTCACCACAGACACTTGGACGAGTAGGCATGGACAGGGGTGTTACATGTCGCTGACTGGGCACTGAGTAACTATGGTGACAGCAGGACAAGGGGCTGCTGTCCAAGTCTTGCCGTCCCCACTAGTTGTGCGTCAATCCTCTTTATCTCAAAGTTCCTCCACTGCTCTGCCTCCTCAACCTCCTCTCTGTCCTCCACCTGCACCCAAAGCCTGTCTGGTAATGCCACCCATTTTCTAACTGCGCAGAAGGAATCCTGCACACCTCCTTACTATGCTGGCAGCAGGGCTCAACGTCAACAGGTGGTTTTTACTTTGAAATGTCTGGGAAATGTAAGTCACACAGCTGAGGAGTTGTGGTCAGCTCTGGAGAACCAGTTTCATGAATGGTTGTCTCCACTGGACCTGCAACCAGTGAAGGCCATGTGCGACAATGCTGCAAACCTGGGTGTGGCCCTTCGCCGGGGCAATGTCACACACGTGCCTTGTATGGCTCACGTGTTGAACCTGGTTGCCCAGCAATTTTTAGCCCACTATCCTGGACTAGATGGCCTTCTGCAGAGGGCACGGTCACTGTGTGCTCATTTCCGCCATTCGCATCCCGCAGCTCAGCGACTTACATCTCTACAGAAGTCGTTGGGCCTGCCACTTCACCGGCTAAAATGCGATGTGCCGACACGGTGGAATTCAACTCTGCACATGTTGCAGCGACTGTGGCAGCACCGACAAGCCCTGGTGCAATACGTTGTGACGTATAGCCTGGGCCAACGAGATCCAGAGGTGGGGCAAATCACGCTGGAGGAGTGGTCTCAGATCAGGGACCTATGCACCCTTCTGCACAGTTTTGAAATGGCGACGAAGATGTTTAGTGCTGACGATGCCATTATCAGCATGACTATTCCGGTGATTTACATGCTGGAGCACATGTTAAACAGAATTCAGAGTCAGGTGGTGGGACAAGAGGAGGTGGAGGAAGTAGAGGAGGAGGAGTTGTATGCGGAAGGGCTAACATCTGCAAGGTCCAGACGGTCGGCAGCACCAAGGCGGCAGGCATGGGAGGGTGGGGGAGAGGGATTAACCAGGGCGCATGGTAGCAGCCAAACTGTTGAGGAAGGTGCAGGAGCCGAGGAAGAAGTGGAGGACGAACTGGCGATGGGCATGGAAGACTCATCAGATGAGGGAGACCTTGATCACATTTCTGTTGTGCGAGGTTGGGGGGAGAGGGCAGAGGAAGGAAGCATGATTCTTACCTCGCCACCAACACAACAGGGACTTGGTGCTCCTGGATGCGCAAGCCACATGAGTGGGATTGTCGAGTCTTCAGCACTCAAACCGTAACAGAAACACAGTATCTGCTGGTAACAGCAATTTAGTGCAATCATTTCACCACTTTTTTAGCCCATCCTTTGCAAGGCCACAGGAGACAAGAAGTCTGACACATAGTCAACGCCTAGAGACGATGGTACAGGAGTATCTCCAAGTGAACATCAAAGCCATGACTGTGTCACTGGACCCTTGCTCATTTTGGGCTTCCAATCTGGAAATATGGCCTGAGCTCGCCACTCACGCCTTGGAGATCTTGTCGTGCCCGCAGCCAGCGTTCTCTCTGAACTTGTGTTCAGCGCTGCTGGTGGTGTGCTGACAGATAAGCGCACGCGGCTGTCCACTGAGAATGTAGACAGACTCACGTTCATAAAGATGAACAAATCATGGATCCGCAAGGACTTTTCTACCCCTGTGTCATCCTGAGGAGAGTAAAAGCTTGAGGATTTGGTAAAATCACCTCACCAACCATTTTAAGCAACTCTGGAACAATTGATGCCACTTAAGTGGTGTCTGTGCAACAATTTTTTGAAAAAATGGAGACTCTTTTTTGGAGTCCCCTTGCTGTGTTTTACGTGACATTGGCATCGTCAATTACAGGTGGGTTGGGTCTCCCCCCCCCCCCCCCCCTTTAACCGTAAGAAAGTACATACACTATGGCTTGGGGTAACACAGATGGTTGAGTCTGAAGAGCTGTTTACTCATACTATAGCCTCCGAATCAGAGATCTACTGCAAAGCTTCAGTGTCTGCTAGTCATCGGAGTAGCCACCGCCTGTAGATCTAATTACAAATTTTTAACTGCATCTAGCCCAGGCAATACTTTGGGCCTAGTAGCAGTGTCTGCTAGTCAGCGGATTATCCCAGCTGTTAAGCAAGCTACACCACCTGTAGTTTGGACACTCAATTTTTTCAAAGGAAATGCTTCGGGCCCTTGGGACACTCAGTGAAGAGCATCGGGGGAGGCATCCCAAGGCACAGAGGCTGGGACTGGCGGTAGGATGCCTTGCGGTGGACCGCCAAGCTCGATCCTTATAAAAGCTTTTTAACTGCAGCAGCTTTAGTGGACGCTACTGGAGCTGGAACTCTTTTTTTTATTTTATATAAAAGTACAAAAACACAAAAACAAAACACAAATATAAACCACAAATACAAACATTATACAAGAAAAACAAAAAACCCCAGGAAGACATAGCCCAAATCCAAAATTATATAGAGTCCAGCAAACTAACACATGACACTTGACACGAAACACAAGACACAAAACGTCTTCGTTTTTCCAAAAGACCCCCCAGCAACGGAAGACCTTCCATACCTACCAGCCAGGCCACGCCCTAAAGCGCACAAGACCCCTAACATCCGCAACATTCATACCTGCACATTCACACCTAACCCAAAAAAGGAAAACTAAATAACTGGCCCACCGCCCAAAAATAAGAGATGGGCCACCTGGCCAAAACTAACACTCTACACACAAAAATTTTTTTTTACATTTTTTTATTTTATTTATTTTTTTCCCCCACCTCCATTTTTAAATACCCAAGGTCCCACGAAAGTCTGTGGCCTCTTAACACCAACAAGGTCCCACGAAAGTTTGTGGCCATTTACGCGCAAAAAGGGTCCTTTTTCCCGCATCCCGCAGGACGTCCATTTTTCTTTTTTTTTTACAAAAACACCCCTTCCCCCTCCCCCCCTGAAACCCCCCACCCAACCTAAAACTACACCCCCCCACATGCAATGCACATATATATACATACAATACACATATACATACAATACACAACATAAAAAGTCTGTTTTAACACTTAGCAGTAACATGATAATTTAACCA
Source organism: Phyllobates terribilis (assembly GCF_046119375.1). Classification (NCBI taxonomy): domain Eukaryota; kingdom Metazoa; phylum Chordata; class Amphibia; order Anura; family Dendrobatidae; genus Phyllobates; species Phyllobates terribilis. The sequence continues at coordinate 190,636,808 of NW_027362772.1, read as the reverse complement.
CAAAGAACCAACCATAAATCAAAATTCAGACCCAAGTTCAGTGCTTGCAAGCCCTATATTCCGATTCCGATACCGCAAAACAAAAAACTACAATGTGAGGGGAGCAGCCCACCACCAGGAAACTGGAGACTACAGAGGCTCTCACCCTAATCTAACACACAACACCCTGTCCCTCCCTATTAAAGAAAAGAAAAAACCTGTCCCTACCGCCCTACCAATCTTTCCCTACCTGTCCCTACCTGTCCCTCACTGACCCTCACTACCAACTTAATACTAAACTACCTATCCCTGATGACTGTCCCTGCCTGTCCCTCCCTGACCCTACACAACTACCTGACCCTACAAATAAATATAAAGTATAGAAGCAGACTAACTCACCCTATCACAGACACGCGTAACCTAACTCTCCCTAGGGCACATTGAATGAGAACCCCCTCCATAGAAGGGAAGCCCTCCCTGCACCCAGCCTCTCATACTCCAGCGAGCGCACTTTTGCCTGGTCACCCAGGATGTTCCTAATCACCTCTTCCCGGGGGAGGGCTTTCTGCTGGGTGGACACTAAGCACCGTGCGTTCCACGTGTAAAACCTAGTCACTAAGCTAACTAAGAAAACAGTGCCTCGATCTCGCCCACCCAGGGACCTGAATGCCCCATAGGCCCACTCCGCATAGGTAAGGCCTGCCAGCCTGGGCCAGCCAATGGAAGCACCCACCCTACTGTAGACCTCTGTATTAAAGGGACACCGAAGCAGGAAGTGCTCCATGCTCTCAAGCATGCCGCCACACTCCTCACGGGGACAATCCCGGTCATCAGAGTTCCTGTACTTCAGGTTGTCCCTCACATACAGTCTCCCATGGAAGCAGCGCCAAGCCAAGTCCCAAAACTTCAAGGGGATCCGTTTAGAGTTCAATAACCCAAGCCCTACCTCCAGATCCCGGCTTGGGCAATCCTTGAGCGCCAGGGGCTTCTGAAAGTGGGTCGACAGGACCCTATTGTCAAGTAACCTCCTTGACAAGGTCCTGATCTCCCACACTCCCAGACCCCATCGACGGATCACCTTCAGAACCGGGGTAGCATAAGCCGGAAGATGCCCATGAGAAGTTCGAAGGTCCTTCACCTGCCCTCCTGTCTCCCATTCCTGGAAGAAAGGCCGAAACCATCCCCTACAGGAGAATACCCACGGAGGAGCCCTCTCTAACCAGAGGTTGGCGATGTTTGCCTTAATAAAGGTGTTTACTAGGAACACCACTGGGTTGACCATACACAACCCTCCAAGTCTCCTCGTGCGGTACGTGACCTCCCTCTTGATTAGGTTCAGCCTATTCCCCCATAATAGTTGAAAGAACAGGCTGTAGACCCGTGTCCAAAGAGGCTCTGGCAAGATGCAGACACTGCCCAGGTATATTAATAAAGGGAGCAAATACCCTTTGGTCAGGCTAACCCTTTCCCTCAGGGTCAGGGACCAGCCCTTCAACTGATCCACCTTCTGGGTGGCAATCTTAAGTCTGCCCTCCCAGTTTTGCTGGGGGTAGTCCCCCGGGCCGAAACTGATGCCTAGTATTTTTGCTGTGGCCTGAGGCCCTAGAAGGGTGTCCGGGAGATCAAAACTAGGATCTCCCCCTCCCAGCCAGAGACTTTCACACTTATCCCGGTTGATCATGGACCCGGATGCCACCGAGTAGCGCTCAACCTCAGACATGACCCAATCTGCCTCCCCTCTCGAGGTTACAAAAAGGGAAACGTCATCGGCGTATGCCACTACCCTCAAGGTGGCATCTGGCTCCCCCTGGTCCATCTCAACTCCCACCAACGGTCCGCGCTCCACCCTCCTTAGAAGGGGGTCGATCGCAAACACGTATAACAGTGGGCTCAGAGGACAGCCCTGGCGGACACCAGACTTCACCTCAAAAGGGGGTCCGACCCAACCGTTCACAAGTGGAAAAGTCTCTGCCCCATTGTATAAAACTCTCAACCAATCAACAAACCTCCCTGGCAGACCGTACCTCAGAAGGACGGACCAGAGGTACTCGTTTTTAACCCGGTCAAAGGCTTTCGCCTGGTCTAAGGACAGCAAGTACCCCTTACAGTGACCTGCCCTGCTCTGCTCCACTGCCTCTCGGACACCGAGCACAGCACTAAATGTGCTGCGGCCTGGAACAGAGCAGTGCTGGGCCCCCGAAAGGAGCCGGGGTGCGAATTTCACCAACCGATTAAAAAGCACCTTTGCCAGAACCTTTCGGTCCGTGTTGAGAAGCGCTATGGGACGCCAATTCTCAATACGGGACGAGTCTTTACCCTTTGACAGAATAATCAGGGCTGACTTCCTCATTGAACTGGGCAGAGCGTCCGAGGAGAGACACTCCTTAAACACCTCAGTCAAGAGGGGGACCAAGGAGTCCCTAAAAGTCTTGTAAAACTCGGATGTTAAGCCATCCGGACCAGGCGACTTTTTGGGCCGGAGCCCATCAATCGCCCGTCTCACTTCCTCTTCCCTGATTTCTTCCGCCAAAACATGAAGAGAGGGGTCATCCCCTGGCTCAGGGATGGTTTCAGCCAGGAAAGCCATCCCGATCAGGTTCCCTCCCCCCCAAGAGGTGCGAGTAGAAGGGTCTGACTACCACCAGGATCCCTGATTTGGATCTGTTCAGGGACCCCGTACTGTCGATCAGTCCTGTTACCACCTTACAACTCACTGACATCCTGCAGTTCCTGTAAGGGTCGGGCGAGCGGTACCTCCCGAAATACCTCTCAAAAACCAAGGATGTGTGCCTATCATACTGGCACCCATTGAGCAAGGCCTTCACCCTGTAGATTTCCTCACAGTCCCCTCCAGTCAAGACGAGCTGCTTGAGTTTCCTCCCCAGATCCCGATACAGGCGGTGCCTGTTCAGGCCCCTGAGGCTCGAGAGCTGACGGAAGAACCTTGCAAACCTTCTTTTGAAGATCTCCCAACACTCAGACTTAGTACTACAGGGACCCAAGAGAGGTACCTGGCTCTGAAGAAATTCCTCAAAGGATTGTCTTACATCAGCTTCTTCCAACAGGGACGAATTCAGCTTCCACAGGCCTCTCCCCATCCGGGGGGTCTCTGTAACATTCAAGGAAAATAAAATGAAACCGTGATCGGAGAATTCCACCTCAACAGCGGACACTGCAGAAGAGACGGCCTCCTCCTTTAAATAAAACCTATCTATCCTAGACCTACTGCTACCCCTATGAAAAGTGAAACCCCCGTGACCTGGGGTGTGCCGGATGTGGACATCCACCAGGCAAGCTTCACTTGCTATGCTATTCAGGGCTATGCTATCATAAGCCAGCCGGTCTCCGGGGCCTCCCCTATCACGGGATCTAGTTACAGTGTTAAAATCCCCACCGAAGACCACCTGCCGGCTTGTAAAAAGATAGGGCTTGACCTTCAGGAAGAGACATTTACGGTCCCACTTAGATTGCGGGCCGTAGATATTAATGAGCCAGAGCTCCTGTCCCCTCATGAAGACGTCAAGAACCAAACACCTCCCCATTTCTACCTCAATCACCCGTCTGCATTCCACTGAAGCGGCCTTAAAAAGGACCGCTACCCCGCTATACGGCTCGGCCGCAAGAGACCAGTATGAGGGCCCACACCTCCACTCCCTCTTTGCTTTATAAATGGCCCCCATGTCCGTTAGTCTGGTCTCCTGCAAAAATAAAATGTCAGCCTCTACTCGGGTGAAAAAATCAAAGGCCGTAAATCTGGCCGCATCTGACTTTATACTGGCGACATTAATCGACGCCAGAGTCAACGGGGTAGGTTCCGCCATCATGGGTGATTGAGTTAGATGGCCTTCTTTTTCCCCGTACCCCCCTTTTTCCTCTCGCCTTCTGAGGAGGAGCCCGAGTCACCCCTCCTCTTTAGGGATACCGAGGTGTCCATGCCCGCCCCTTCAGCATCGGACACCTCCTTCCTAGCACAGGTTTCCTCGCCTCTGGACCCCAGGGCAGTTCCCCCCCCCAGGGGCAACCGAGTTCCCCGGGGAACAGACCCCGCCGCCCCCTGAAGGCACCCCAGATGTTGTCTCCGGCTCCTTACCCCGGGCCTCCGACACAGCAGAGTCATTGAGGGCTTGGAACCGATTGGAGAGGGGGATCAGAGGGGAGCCGGTGAGCCCTTCCGTAGGCACCGTAGCGGTCAGGGGGGGGGGGGGTTAGTTTTTGTTTACCCTTTTCCTGTTCTTTTTCCTCCGACTACTGGTACTTTTGTCACCTGATTTTTTTGGCTGCTCCACCACCTCCTCATCCAGACTTTCATACTGGGAGGAGTTATCGAAAGCAGCCACCTCCTCCCTCTCCATCCTCCTGATCTCCTCGCTCACCGCCTTCTCCCCCAGGGCCTCAGAGGCTCCGGCTGCAACCTCCGGGGAGGGGACAGTCATTACCCCAGTCGCCTGGGACTTATCCTGCCCCCTTTCCCTTCGGCGCCTCACCTGTTGCCACTGGTGGGCAGGTGTATTCGCCTCTCCTTTCCTCCCTGACCCCTCAGCTCCCCTCCCGCCCCCACCTCCAGTTCCAGCAGAAGATGAACCACTGGGGACCCCCCCGTGGCCCTCCTCCGCCTGATCAGAGATGGTGTTGGAAAAGGAATGGGGGCAGCGGCTATAAGGGTGACCTAGATCACCACACAGGTGACACCTAATGTCACCACAGGCCGCGGCCAGATGACCTACCCCGCCACACAAGGCACATTTCTGCACCTTGCAGCCCGCGCTGAAGTGGCAGGGGTCACCGCACCTGTGGCAGACCTTCAGCTGCCCCTGGTAGAAGATCAGGATCCTGTCCCTCCCCAGGAATCCAGGAATGCCGAGGAGGGTATGTGAGTGACTGTACCACCTGAAACCTTCAATTTCATCATGAAGGTCCAGCCCCCTGACCAAATGCCGAATTCGTCCCTGTTCTTCTTTGGAACCTCTGTGGCTTCCCCATAACGAGAAAGCCACATCATAATATCGATCCCTGAGAGTGACTCGTTATTTGTTAGAACGGTCACCCTCTTTACGCCATTTTGGCAAGACACCGCCTGTACGGCAAAGTCTCGCCAGCCGGGCTCCCCCTTCACCAGTTCAAAATTCGACCAGAAAAGCTCTAAGCCCTCTGGCCGAACAAAACTGATGTCAAAGATGGCGGTACCAAAAGGATGGATCAGGGCAAAGATGTCAATTGCCCTGAAGTCCATCTTCAGGAGGAGCTCCACGACCCTCGCTCTAGGCGGGCACGCTTCACTGCCCCTCCACCGAAGATCGACCACATTCCTCCTGGCCACCCCCTGGCCACCCCCTGTTTCCCCCTCCCTTTTATCCTGGAAGGCAGCCTGGCCATGCCTGTCCAGCCAAAAGGCCAGATCCACCTCCCTTCCCTCTACCGTGATCGTCCGTTCTCCCTTCTTGAGGGCCTCCAGAAAACGGCATCGCAAGTCACCGTCCCTGAGGTCCAGAGGCAAGGAAACCCTCCGAGAGGACCCCGAGGCCCCGGCCACTACCCCCGCAAAACTCCGGGGGCTCGCGGCCGGGGGGGCAGATGGACCAGTCCCCCCCCCCCCGTGCTCCCCGCTACCAACAGACACTCCATTCACGCACCCTACCGCAGACACCCCACCATTTGCATCCCCAGCCACAGACACATTCGTACCCACACCATCCACATTTGTGTCCACAATCACCCCACTCGCCCCGCTCCCTCTCCCATGCGCATCGGGGTCAATGTTTTTCTTTTTTTGTGTACACTTTCTGGGCACAGTTTCACTACCACTGTCCATATTACTTGTGTTGCCGGTACTGCCACCTGCTGGTGGCGTCTTCCCTGCCGGGGGGTTCTGTACATTTAATGCTGCTGGCCTATCAAGCACCATGCTGCAGGACTTAAGCAGTGCAGCACCACTGCTCCCAGCATACCTGGAGCTTCCTGCTTTACTGGCAGGAAGAGTGCCAGGCGTAGCTCCTCCCACTGCACCATCCAGCCCTGCTGCAGCTTTCCTGGACACCTGCACTGCTGGAGCCCCTGCCCCAGGTAAGCCCCCAGACACAGCGGACCCCGCAACACAGGCACCTGCATCAGCCACAGCAGCAGCCCCCACACTGGCACTGGCCATAGCTGCGGTCTCTGTTGCTCCAGGAGCAGCCACCGGCGCTAAGACCCGCCCCAGCAGTGGCCACGCCCACATGGGCAGACCCGTCTCGGGAAGCCACGCCCCCAGCGCCCGGCAGCACAGCACTGCTCACTGAGGCCACTCCTACATGGGCGGCCCCCGCCCAGGAAGCCACACCCCCTGCACACGGCAGCACAGTGCGTCCCTCCGTGGCCACTCCCACATGAACGCGGGGGATGCCAGGGAGGCCACGTCCTCCGTAAATGGCCGCGACAGGACCCCCAAAACCGACCCGGAGCCGGGTATACTCTCGGGGGTCCCCGGTCCAGCGGCATCAATTCCCGGAGGCACAGCACCCCCCACCGTCACTCCCTTAGCCACAAAGAGCTTGGCCACAGCAACTCCGGCGGCTGGCCCCAGGCTAGGCCACTCCCCCTCAGCGTGCACCGGCGGCAGAGCCCTCAGCGCCAACCCCTTACTGGGCCCCTGCGCCGGGGGCCCCGACTTCGCCACTGACCCCGCCGGGGGAGCAGGCCCCACCACCTTCCTTTTGCGAACCGGCTCCGCCGGAGCTGCAGGCCCCGCACTTTTTGCCCTGCCAGATGCCTTACCGGGTGCCTGGGTCCCCCAAAGTGATCCAGATTTAACGGATCCGTGAGTGAGGGACCGAGACACTTTCCCAGCACACGCCGCCGGAGATGCGGCCCCGGCTGCCGGTGTGCTGCCAGCAGTGCAGGTGGCAGCGGCAGTTACGCTCACCGCCCCCCGCACGCCAGCAGGCACACCAGGTGCCAGGCCAGCCCCCTCTCTCACAGGGGACCCAGCCTGAGCACCACCATGGTTTTTGCCCGCCGCCGGGCCGCCCTCCGTGCCATGCTCCATGTCAGACACATCCGACACACCACCTTCATTACTGCAAACAGAGGCGGCGCTCTGCGTGCCATGGCCTATAGTCTCCCCGCCCCCTCGTTGTGGACCCACATCAGGGCCCGAGCCGGGGTGGGTAGAGGGTGCCGCACAACGGGACCGGAGGGCCCCAGAGAGGGGGACATACACAAATTTATGTGTTACCGATGTTTTCTTTATCATAGCTCTCTTTGCTTTCCTCTTCACCCCCCTCCCGGTTGCCTCGTTCTCGCAGATCTCGTCCCCGAACGTCAGCTGGTTGAGGCCCCGGTACGTTTTAATCTGCCTGATCTGCTTCATGACGAGGCAGCCCCCCTCACTACTACTACCACCATCCTCATCCTCCCCTTAGCTCCCGCTGCCCTCTGAAGGGCTAGAGTCAGACGGGAGAGCCATCTGCTCAGGGGCTTACCAGGCCACCAGATGGCGGGTAGGGCGCAACCTCCTCCTCATAGTCCTCTTCCTCCTCATCCTCCACCGCCACCACCTGGCTGGAGCTCCGTGACCCCTCCAGAGATCCACCGGCCATGGCTCTGAACCGGTCGTCGTTCTCCAGTTTTTCTCTGAATGGCCCGCTGCCGGCCAGGATGGTACACTGCTGGTTCTCCACCACCTGGATCGCCTTCTTAATCCTCCTGACCGCGGCAGATAGCTCAGTCTTCTTGCTGCTAGAGGCCCTGTCGGACCTCTCCTGAGCTACCCTCAACTCCCCCCAGAGGGATTTTAGTTTCCTAGAGGCGTCCTCATACTTGCAGAGGTGCGCATGGATGCTGGAGCCATAGATGACAGTGGACTCCTTCGCCACCTTGGTGCCCCAATCAGGGGGCACCGCTGCAGCACCCCTGCACGTACTCGGCCTACCTCCGGGGGGTGGAGCTGCCGCAGCCGTGGCCTCGGGGGTCCCTCTGGTCTTCATACCGGACCCCTTGCCTTTTCCGGACCTGGTCATCCCAGCCACGATGGCATTCCTCCCGCCCCCCGCCGGCTTGGACCGGGGGGCAGGAGCCAGGGGCCCAGCTCTGGAGGCCAATCCCACAGCAAGTCTCCTTTCCTGGGAATGGGGCAGACAAAAAGTCCCAGATGGAAAAGGCAAAACCTCCCTTCCCAGGAGCTCTCTCCACACACCAAACACAGCAGCACACGGCAGGCTCCTCCTCTTCCTCCTCCTGCTACCGTGGCTGCTGACATCAGACTTGCCCTCCAATAGATCCTTGTAAAAGGATTTAAAGTGTATTCATTCAAATTAGAGAGACAATTTAAATTACAGAGCTTAGACCTGCCTCCACCACGGGGGGCTCGACCCACCAGCGGACAGGCACCAGTATTGGGAGAGGGGGGCTGGCCGTCAAGGTCCACTGCAGCTCTGGCACAAACCCGGCGACACTGAGGTCGCACGGGCAGGAACGGACTGGCCGTGTCGGCTTCTCACTTGTTTGGTTTTAGAAGGGCATGACATGCCTATATCTGTGTCTCCCCCCTCCTTTTACTCCTCCACCTCTTTCTTTTCGCATGACTATATTTACTTGTCACTTTTCCATGTGTTAGTTATGTCTTCTGAGCAGTTTGTCAGGTTTTGGACACCTTTGAAGGTGTTTTCTATGTGTTTTTGTTTGCCTGCCATTGGTTTTAACGGTGTTCGACGAACAGTTCGGCAAACATACCGGTGTTCGACGAATTGAACCCGAACACTACGGGGGTGGCTCAACACTACTCGCCACTGCTCGGTACTCGCCCGAGCATCTCTGTACTCGAGATGCTCGGAGCTTGCCAAGTACTTTCGAGATGCTCGGACGGGAGCTCGGGTCCCCGTCCTGCATTTTTGGCGCTCTTTAGAGCACCAATCATGCAGGGATTGTCTGCCACTCACTGTAATGCCACAGCCATGGTGGTTGTGGCATTACAGTGGTTGCTCAAATCGATGGGAACAGTGCTCACAGTGAAACATGAAAAGTCGGCAATTCAGCAGCGGCATACACCGGTACCCGACAATTTAGAACAGAAAGAATAGAGCATCACACATAGATTAGATAGAAACATGTCAGTCACATATATAATAAGTACAGTGACAGTGTTGGTTACTGTACTTGTTATTTAGTGTTAAAATAAAGGATTTATTAAAAAAAAATAATAGGGTTTTCATGCACCCGTCTCTTTAAAAAAACTGGCCGGCAATTAATCAGCAGCATACATCGGTACCCGACAATTTAGAACAGAAAGAATAGAGCATCACACATAGATTAGATAGAAACATGTCAGTCGCATATATAATAAGTACAGTGATAGTGTTGATTACTGTACTTGTCATTTAGTGTTAAAATAAAGGATTTCTTAAAAAAAAAAAATTGGCGTGGGGTTCCTCGTAATTTTAGTCTCCAGTGGAGGTTAAGCAGACGGCTGGGGCAGATGTTTGAAGCATCCCCCAGCTGTCTGCCTAGCAAAGGCTAGGCAGACAGCTGGGGGATGATATTAATAGCCCAGGAAGGGTGCCATGAATATTGGCCCCCTCCCAGGCTAGAAACACCAGCCGTCAGCTGCCACAGAAATGGCGCATCCATATTATGCGCCAATTCTGGCACTTAGCCTCGCTCTTCCCTCTGCCCTGTAGCGGTGGCAGTGGGGTAATAGGGCTGCGGTTGATGTCAGCTTATAATGCCAGCTGACATCAAGCCCAGGTTAGTAATGGAGAGGCGTCTATAAGACACCCCCATTACTAACCCCATAGTCAAAGTTAAAAAAAACACAACACCCAGAATAAAGTCATTCAATTGAAATAAACCCACAATTTTTTAATGTTCTAAATTAAACCATACTTACCATTACGCCCATTCCAGCTGAAGTCAATGTCTTCTGCAGTAAAAGTAAAATAATAAACCTACCTCATCCTTACCTTTCCATGGTTCCCATGACAGCTTCAGCTCTGCTACATTCACATGACAGGCTGGATCGCAGCCGAAAGCTGCCATCCTGCTTGCCATGCCGCAGACACTGAGAAGCGCAGGCATGCTTGCGCTCCTCAGTGTCTGGCTGTGACGGCATCCAGATGAGCCGAGTTCATGTCCAATGAACTCAGCTCACCTCATGCACGTCACTGACAGCATGGGAGAATTCTCCTGCACATGCGGTGAGCGTGAGAGGATTCTCCTACGCTCACGGCAAGCGCAGGAGAATTCTCCCACACTGTCAGTGACGTGCATGAGGTGAGCTGAGTTCATTGGACATGAACTCAGCTCATCTGGATGCCGTCACAGCCAGACACTGAGGAGCGCAAGCATGCCTGCGCTTCTCAGTGTCTGCGGCATGGCAAGCTGGATGGCAGCTTTTGGCTGCGATCCAGCCTGTCATGTGAATGTAGCAGAGCTGAAGCTGTCATGGGAACTATGGAAAGGTAAGGATGAGGTAGGTTTATTATTTTACTTTTACTGCAGAAGACATTGACTTCAGCTGGAATGGGCGTAATGGTAAGTATGGTTTAATTTAGAACATTAAAAAATTGTGGGTTTATTTCAATTGAAGGACTTTATTCTGGGTGTTGTGTTTTTTTTTTAAATACTTTACTAGAAATTCATGGCGGTCATGTCTAATATTGGCGTGACCCCATGAATTTCGGGCTTAGGGCCAGCTGATAATACTAAGCTGGCCCTAACCCCTTTATTACCCATTGAGCCACCGCACCAGGGCACTGGATGAGTTGGGTACAGCGCCAGAAGATGGCACTTCTATGAACGCGCCATTTTCTGGGCTGGCTGTGGACTGCAATTTGCAGCGGGGGGGGGGGGGCAGAAAGCTTGGGCCTCCCTGTGCTGCAGATTCCAGCCCCCAGCTGCCTAGTTGTACCTGGCTGTACGCAAAAATAGGGCGTATTTTTTTTTTAAATTATTTAATGAAATTCATGAAATAATAAAAAAAAGGGCTTCCCTATATTGTTGTGTCCGGCCAGGTACAAATAGGCAGCTGATGGTTGGGGGCAGCCCGTTCCTGCCTGTTTACCTGGCTGGACACAAAAATAGGGCGAAGCCCCACGTCAATTTTTTTACAATTATTTCATGCAATTCATGAAGGAGTGGCTTCGTAAGTCTCTGAGCAATGGGGAGCCAGTGAAGAGATTGGCAGAGAGGAGAGGCCAGGGAATAGCGGGGGGACAGGTGGATTAGTTGGGCAGCAGAGTTTAGGATGGATTGGAGGGGTGCGAGAGTGTTGGAAGGTAGGCTACAGAGCAGGAGGTTGCAGTAGTCAAGGCGGGAGATGATGAGGGCGTGCACTAGTGTTTTTGCGGAATCATGGTTGAGGAATGGCAATGAAGGAGTGGCTTAGTTAGAAGCATTTCAAGGTCCAGGCATGGCCTAGCCAGTCTCCAGATCTAAACCCTATAGAAAACCTTTGGAGGGAGTTGAAAGTCCATCTTGCCCAGCAACAGCCACCCACAAAACATCATTGCTGTAGAGGAGATTTGCATGGAGGAATGGGCCAACATACCAGCAACAGTGTGTGCCAACCTTGTGAAGACTTGGTTGGGTGCGTCTTATAGTCCGAATGTTGGGAGGGGTGTATATATATACGGGGTGTGGGGGGCGCAGTAGCGGTGGAGGAGCAGGGCACAGGAGGCAGCAGCTACCCCCTGTAGCCTGCACTGTCCCCCCCCCTGCTAAAGAAAATGAATATTCACTGCTCCCCACGCCCATTGGGCGTGGGGAGCAGTGAATATTCATGCTCCTTAATAGCGGCACACAGCGGAGCGAAGCGCGGCTCCTGCTGCCGGAATCGCGTGTGCCCGCTGTTAAAGGGCATGAATGTTCAACCTCTCTCCACACCCATGGGAGTGGAGAGGGGTGAATATTCATGCCCTTTAATGAGTGGGCACACGAGATAAACGGCAGCAGCAGGAGCCGCAGGCTCCGCTGTGTGCCGGCTATGAAGGAGAGTGAAGTCACTGCTCCCCGCGCACACAGTCCCGGCGTGGGGAGCAGTGACAACTGGCAGCTGATCTCTCCATGTGAGCCACGCATGGCAGTGACTTCATGCAGGGTTCACATGGAGAGATCAGTGCAGGCAGGACACAGCGCTGGAGGAGAGAAGAAAGGTGAGTAGGAGTGTTTATTTTTTTTTGTATGTGCATCTTGATGGGGATTAGGGGGACCATGCATACCAGGACAGGGATTAGGGGTGCCATGCATACCAGGACAGGGATGAGGGGTGCCATGCATAACAGGATAAAGATGAGGGGGCCATGCATACCAGGACAGAGATGAGGGGTGCCATGCATACCAGGACAGGGATTAGGGGTGCCATGCATAACAAGATAAAGATGAGGGGGCCATGCGTACCAGGACAGGGATGAGGGGTGCCATGCATAACAGGATAAGGCTGAGGGGTGTGATGCATACCAGGACAGGGATGAGGGGTGCCATGCATACCAGGATAGGGATGAGGGGTGCCATGCATACCAGGATAGGGATGAGGGGTGCCATGCATACCAGGATAGGGATGAGGGGTGCCATGCATACCAGGATAGGGATGAGGGGTGCCATGCATACCAGGATAAGGATGAGGGGTGCCATGCATACCAGGATAAGGATGAGGGGTGCCATGCATACCAGGATTGGGGATGAGGGGTGCCATGCATACCAGAATTTGGGATGAGGGGTACCATGCATACCAGGATAAGGATGAGGGAGCCATGCATACCAGGATTGGGGATGAGGGGTACCATTCATACCAGGATTGGGGATGAGGGGTGCCATGCATACTAGGATGGAGGGGTGCCATGCATACTAGGATGGGGACCACATATTAAAGGAAGGGGGGGCATATATACCAGGATGGGGGATATTGTCAGAATTGGGGGACATTACCCCTATACCAGTGTCAGCAGAAGACCCACTCCCCCTTTAAAAGTGCATCATGACCACATTTTATGCTTATATATTTTTTTAAATTATTTTCCTCCTCTAAAACCTAGGTGCGTCTTATGGTCCGGTGCGTCTTATAGTCCGAAAAATACGGTAATCTTATTCCCTCTCCCCATTTCCACTATATGAGGTCTACCATTCGTTCTGGGGTGATTGCCTGCAGCTCATGTATATAGGGAAAGTTTGGGGACAGCATTTATATCTTGGTTACCATGCAGAAGTATGAAGGTTGCAGGCTAGTGATGAGTGAGCACTAAAATGCTCGGGTACTCGTTGCTCGGGTTGAGCAAATTGGAATGCTCGAGTGCTCGGACTGATTAACGAGCCCAATGTAAGTCTATGGGAAACTCGAGCATTTTTCCGGTGCCCCCCCCCCCCCCGACAGTCTGCAGAGTGCCTAAAAATTACCCAAATCAATGGGGACAGTGCTCAAATGACATGGGAACTGCATGGGGAACACTCCTGGAAGCATTTCTGCTTCCAAAATGGATTTTCCTGGGAAATATGGGTAATGACTTGTATGTAAGGAAAAATAAAAAACCAAAAACAAAAATGCTCCGCCACACCTTGGGCTATGTTCAGACGTAGCGTTTTTGATGCGTTTTTTGCACTTTTGCATTGCTTTCAAGGGTGAAAAGTGCATTTACTGGCAAATGTAATTTTAACATTTTACAACCTTATCTGGCCATGTGGTGTGTGAAACATCATCAGACACATCCTGTTGCATTTATGAAGGAGGTACTATGAAAGTCACAAACACTAATTTACAGCCTTACTATTCTTAAAGGGCCAGAAGTCAGCTATGCTTTGTTGTTCCCATTATTAAAGAGTGGAACTCCTATATTGTTATTGCGTATGAAGTGACTGCAAGGGCTGCCAAAAATTTAGATGCACCCCAATACCCCTTTGAAGAGACCTAGAGTAAAAAAATGTTCCCATTTTAAAGCAGTGGGTCTCATATAGTGGTAATGCCCATGCAGTGACTGCAAGGACTGCCAAAATTTGGGAAAACCCCAATAACAATTTAAAGACACATAGAGCTGGGCCACAGTAACGACATGTTCCCATTAGAAAGGACAGGGTCTGCATTGTAGTTATTGTGTATTCAGTGAGTCCAACTGCTGCCAAAATTTAGGAAAAACCCTACTAACAATTTAAAGACACATAGAGCTGGGCCACAGTGATGACATGTTCCCATTAGAAAGGAGAGGGTCTGCTATCAAGTTATAGCGTATACAGTAAGTCCAATGGCTGCCAAAATTTAGGAAAAACCCTACTAACAATTTAAAGACACATAGAGCTGGACCACAGTAACGACATGTTCCCATTAGAAAGGAGAGGGTCTGCTATCCAATTATAGGGTGTGCAGTGAGTCCACCGGCTGCCAAAAGTTAGGACAAAACCTACTAACAATTTAAAGACATAGAGCTGGGCCACAGTAATGACATGTTCCCATTAGAAAGGAGAGGGTCTGCAATCCAGTTATAGGGTATGAAGTGAGTCCAACGGCTGCTAAAATTTACGAAAAACCCTGCTAACAATTTAAAGACACATAGAGCTGGGCCGCAGTAATGATATTTTCCCATTAGAAAAGAGAGGGTCTATTTTCCAGATATAGGGTGTTATGCACACGCCCGGACTGACGGGCGTGTGCATGTTTAGTGATTCCACTGGACCATGAATCGGAGAGTGCCTGGGGGGCGTAACTAAGTATCTACCAAGGTCGCATGACGGCATACGACGCCTGTGTACCAGGGAGGAACCGAGCAGAGGGACCAGGTGCGACTCCAGGTCAGACCCCCTACACGGCTGTTGACCCACACCGGGGAATACAGGAACAGGCAGGTTATGCTGGCACACTGACTGGTGGGTATAGGCAGGCACGGCTGGTATGCAAACAGGCGGGCACTGGTAAGCACGACTGGTATGCTGAACCGCAGATGCAGTAGACAAGCAGAGCAGGGCGAGGCCGCCTGGAGCGGTGAGCAAAGACAGGGCAGAGCGAAACCGCCTGGAGCGGTGAGCAAATACAGAGCAGAGCGAGACAGCCTGGAGCAGTGAGCAAAGGCAGAGCAGAGCGAGACCCCCTGGAGCGATGAGCAAAGGCAGAGCAGAGCGAGACCCCCTGGAGCGATGAGCAAAGGCAGAACAGAGCGAGACCAACTGGAGCGGTGAGCAAAGGCAGAGCAGAGCGAGACCGCCTGGAGCGGTGAGCAAAGGCAGGGCAGAGAGAAGCCGCAGGAGCGGTGAGCAAGGCAGAGCGCGAAGAAACCACCGGAGCGGTGAGCAAGGCAGATCAGGCAAGAACCGCCGGAGCAGTGAGCAAGGCAGAGCAGGCAAGAACCGCCGGAGCGGTGAGCAAGGCAGAGCAGGCAAGAACCGCCGGAGCAGTGAGCAAGGCAGAGCAGGCAAGAACCGCCGGAGCGGTGAGCAAGGCAGAGCAGGCAAGAACCGCCGGAGCGGTGAGCAAGGCAGAGCAGAGAGAAACCGCCGGAGCGGTGAGCAAGGCAGGGCAGAGAGAAACCGCCGGAGCGGTGAGCAAGGAAGAGCGGGAAAAAACCGCCGGAGCGGTGAGCAAGGCAGAGCAGGCAAGAACCGCCGGAGCAGTGAGCAAGGCAGAGCAGGCAAGAACTGCCGGAGCGGTGAGCATGGCAGAGCAGGCAAGAACCACCGGAGCGGTGAGCAAGGCAGAGCAGGCAAGAACCGCCGGAGCGGTGAGCAAGGCAGAGCAGGCAAGAACCGCCGGAGCGGTGAGCAAGGCAGAGCAGGCAAGAACCGACAGAGCGGTGAGCAAGGCAGGGCAGAGCGAAACTGCCGGAGCGGTGAGCAAGGCAGGGCAGAGCGAAACCGTCGGAGCGGTGAGCAAGGCAGGGCAGAGCGAAACCGTCGGAGCGGTGAGCAAGGCAGAGCAGGCAAGAACCGCCGGAGCGGTGAGCAAGGCAGAGCAGGCAAGAACCACCAGAGCGGTGAGCATGGCAAAGCAGGCAAGAACTGCCAGAGCGGTGAGCAAGGCAGAGCAGGCACGAACCGCCGGAGCGGTGAGCATGGCAGAGCAGGCACGAACCACCGGAGCGGTGAGCAAGGCAGAGCAGGCACGAACCGCCAGAGCGGTGAGCAAGGCAGAGCAGGCACGAACCGCCGGAGCGGTGAGCAAGGCAGAGCAGGCACGAACCGCCGGAGCGGTGAGCAAGGCAGAGCAGGCAAGAACCGCCGGAGCGGTGAGCAAGGCAGAGCAGGCAAGAACCGCCGGAGCGGTGAGCAAGGCAGAGCAGGCAAGAACCGCCGGAGCGGTGAGCAAGGCAGAGCAGGCAAGAACCGCCGGAGCGGTGAGCAAGGCAGAGCAGGCAAGAACCGCCGGAGCGGTGAGCAAGGCAGAGCAGGCAAGAACCGCCGGAGCGGTGAGCAAGGCAGAGCAGGCAAGAACCGCCGGAGCGGTGAGCAAGGCAGAGCAGACAAGAACCGCCGGAGCGGTGAGCAAGGCAGAGCAGAGGGTACAGGGCTCTGTTCACAGGGAACAGACTGGAAGGGAAAGGCAGAACCAGATACACACAAGATACTTGCAATGAAGTAGCGAGTGGACTCTAAACTCACAAACGGTAGTACAGCGACAACGAGTAGG
Source organism: Phyllobates terribilis (assembly GCF_046119375.1). NCBI lineage: Eukaryota > Metazoa > Chordata > Amphibia > Anura > Dendrobatidae > Phyllobates > Phyllobates terribilis. Next base: position 190,620,259 of record NW_027362772.1, on the reverse strand, counting down.
AGTTAGGTGCAGGTTCAGACTCTGCAGAAAAAAGGAAGGTACGGACATAGAGAAAAACAGGAAACAGGCTAGGAGAGTGTTCAGACAGGAACTGAGTGTTCAGACAGAAACTGACACTGCAGCGAGATACAGGAGCGAGTCTGGGTATGCGACCCCCAGAAATGGCAGAACGAACAGGCTAGGAGCGTGTTCAGACTGGCCTGGAAATACAGCCTCCAGGAAGGCGGACAGACAGGCAAGAAAACACAGGCAACAGGTCTTGGTATGCGGTCCCTAGAAGGCGGGATGAACAGGCTAGGATACAGTTCAGACAGGGACTGCTACTGAAAGAGATACAGGAGCCAGTCTGGGAATACAGACCCCAGAGTGGGGGAAACAGACAAGAACAGAACAGGACCTGGCACATTCAGAGTAAGGCAGCACACTGAATGATAGCGTTGCTCAGGCATCAGCTTCCAGGTGAAGCTGGTTTAAATATCCAGTGACTGACAGCAATAGGCTGAGGACACATTAGGGGTGTGCCCACAGCATCTACAAGAAACAGGAAGTGACCGGGCCGCCGCCCTAAGCAGTCTGAATAGAGACAAACAGACAGCATGGAAAGAAGCCAGGCTAGCAGACTGGACTGATGATCAAGTGTGCGATCTTGCATAGTGGGAGATAGTGCCCTATGCAAGAATGTCGCCAGGTATGCTGCAGTACCCCCCCCTTTACGCCCCCTCTTCTTCAAGCCTGCAAGGGAATTCCGCAGGGAATTTGGAGGCCAATCCTTCTCTTCAAGAGAACTACCTCTTCTGTCCACCAGAGGAAACGAACCAGGTCTCATTATCTTGGTAACTAGGATGCTTCCTCCCATCAAGCCATCCTCCGCAACAGATGAAATGGGTGAAGTACCGGGAACAGCACACAGAAAAGTCTCTCTCCATTTATTTTCAGATAGCACCCTGGTGGATTCAGGAGACAACTGGAGGTCCTCCGGCTGATTGGAGGGGTGCAGAGACTCAGGGGTAACCGTAGCTTCGGACAGCACTTGGTCCAGCTCACTGGATGAAGTGGGCGAAGCACCAGGTACAGGGTGTAAGAAAGTCTTTGTCCATTTGCTATCAGGTAGCACCCCAGAAGGTTCAGGAGACAACTGGAGGTCCTCCGCCTGGTTGGAGGGGTGCAGAGACTTGGAGGTATCCACCGCCTCGATGGACGCAAGGCCAGATTTATTAAAGATGGAGGGTCCATGCTTTGGGGCCATCCTAAAACTGGTTTCAGAAATGACATGTCTGTGAGGCGGGATGGTACCTGAAGCCAGATCATTGGTACAATTGTCGAGACTGTGTGGGGACACCATGCAAGGTCTCCAGACCTGAGCGGGCACTAGATCTCTCAGCTCTGGACGACCTGTGGGTAAACCAGTCAGCACCTGAAAGGAAAGTTTCTTCAAGAGTAATTCTCCAATCTGGAGCTTAATTTGTACAGACATCTTTTGACTGTTTCTGAGTAGGGCTCGTCCTTCTGCAGACCATGCCCAAACCGGCTTCTGGAGTTTTCGGACAGGAATCAGACACTGAGTCTTCAAGGCTTTAAGCCCGAAACTTCCGGTTAATCCGAGGCTTTTACTTGCCACGGAGACAGTCATGGTCATCTGTGGAGAGGAAACACTAAGGCCCAGGGAAGCCTCTCCTACAGGCCTAATGTCTTGGGATTCTCCAACCTTCACTGGACAAAGACCGTCAGGGGGACCCAAACAACCGCAGCGGGACTGCAATCCGATTTCGTGACTGAGTTCCGGCCTCTGCTTTGCCTGCCGAACATGGTCAAACTTCATGGATTCAGTGCAGGTAGCTGCTTCTGCAGGCTGGGGAATAAGAGGTCTTTGGGAGGACAGAACCTGGCGTGATGGCTTGCCTCTACGCCTAGCACGTCTGGACTGCCTCTTGAGGTTGGGAAGAGAAGTATTCTGCAGAGCGTTGTCATCCTGTGTGGATTTTGGGTGGGCAGCAGTCTCTTCGGGCTGGAGAACTGGTGAGCTACCCACACACATTACCCATCGGGGCTGCTCCGGGATACTGGGAAGTGAAGCATTAGCAGAGGCTTCAGGATTGGGGTCATCGAAGACCATTAGAAAGGCCACCAGGAAGGCCTGCAGGTCAAGGACGATAGGATCCCATGCTTCCCATAGGGGGGTGACCCATTTCAGCGCATCACCCTCTAGGTAGGATAATAAATGCCACTTTAGATCACTCGGTAGGAAAATAGAGAGGGTAGAACTGGAAATGCAGCATGCATTGCTCCACAAACGCACGGCTTTGTTTAGGATCCCCATAGTACCGTGGTAGATCCGCAGGAACGGGTGCAGAAAGCTCCATTTGGACTGGTGCGTACATCGCCTGGACCATAGCTAGAGAAATTTTTTTTTTATTTATTCATTTTTAATGCACGTATTCGCTGGACATGGATTCAAAATGTCCCTGAGAGCGAAGGGCCGTGGGGTACAACGGGAACCATGGCCTAAGCAAACTGTTATGCACACGCCCGGACTGACTGGCGTGTGCGTGTATAGTGATTCCACTGGACCATGAACCAGAGAGTGCCTGGAGGGGCGTAACTAAGTATCTACCCCATCCGACCAAGGTCGCACAATGGCATACAACGCCTGTGCACCAGGGAGGAACAGAGCAGAGGGACCAGGTGCGACTCCAGGTCAGACCCCGGACACGACTGTTGACACACACCGGGGAATACAGGAACAGGCAGGTTAGGCTGGCACACTGACTGGTGGGTATAGGCAGGCACGGCTGGTATGCAGACAGGCGGGCACTGGTAAGCACGACTGGTATGCAGGCAGGGGGTACTGGCAAGCACGGCTGGAGTGCCGACAGGGAGGCACTAGCAGGTTGGAGCACAGACTGGATAAGGTCCAGTACAGACTGGGACTCAGGAACAGAACCGCAGATGCGGTAGACAAGCAGAGCAGAGCGAGACCGCCGGAGCGGTGAACAAGAGCAGAGCAGGGCGAGGCCGCCTGGAGCGGTGAGCAAAGACAGGGCAGAGCGAGACCGCCTGGAGCAGTGAGCAAAGGCAGAGCAGAGCGAGACCGCCTGGAGCGGTGAGCAAAGGCAGAGCAGAGCGAGACCGCTTGGAGCGGTGAGCAAAGGCAGAGCAGAGCGAGACCGCCTGGAGCGGTGAGCAAAGGCAGAGCAGAGCGAGACCGCCTGGAGCGGTGAGCAAAGGCAGAGCAGAGCGAGACCGCCTGGAGCGGTGAGCAAAGGCAGAGCAGAGCGAGACCGCCTGGAGCGGTGAGCAAAGGCAGAGCAGAGCGAGACCGCCTGGAGCGGTGAGCAAAGGCAGAGCAGGCAAGAACCGCCGGAGCGGTGAGCAATGCAGAGCAGTCGGGAATCGCCGGAGCGGTGGGCAAGGCAGAGCAGGCGGGAACCGCCGGAGCGGTGAGCAAGGCAGGGCAGAGAGAAACCGCTGGAGCAGTGAGCAAGGCAGGGCAGAGAGAAACCGCTGGAGCAGTGAGCAAGGCAGGGCAGAGAGAAACCGCTGGAGCAGTGAGCAAGACAGGGCAGAGAGAAACCACTGGAGCGGTGAGCAAGGCAGAGCAGGCAAGAACCGCCGGAGCGGTGAGCAAGTCAGGGCAGAGAGAAACCGCCGGAGCGGTGAGCAAGGCAGAGCAGGCAAGAACCGCCGGAGCGGTGATCAAGGCAGAGCAGGCAAGAACCGCCGGAGTGGTGAGCAAGGCAGAGCAGAGGGGGACAGGGCTCTGTTCACACGGAACAGACTGGAAGGGAAAGGCAGAACCAGATACACACAAGATACTTGCAATGAAGTAGCGAGTGGACTCTAAACTCACAAACGGAAGTACAGCGACAACGAGTAGGAGTTAGGTGCAGGTTCAGACTCTGCAGAAAAAGGGAAGGTACGGACATAGAGAAAAACAGGAAACAGGCTAGGAGAGTGCTCAGACAGGAACTGAGTGTTCAGACAGAAACTGACACTGCAGCGAGATACAGGAGCGAGTCTGCGTATGCGGCCCCCAGAAATGGCAGAACGAACAGGCTAGGAGCGTGTTCTGACTGGCTTGAAAATACAGCCTCCAGGAAGGCGGACAGACAGGCAAGAAAACACAGGCAACAGGTCTAGGTATGCGGCCCCTAGAAGGCAGGACGAACAGGCTAGGATACAGTTCAGACAGGAACTGCTACTGAAAGAGATACAGGAGCCAATCTGGGAATACAGACCCCCAGAGTGGGGGAAACAGACAAGAACAGAACAGGACCTGGCACATTCAGAGTAAGGCAGCACACTGAATGATAGCGTTGCTCAGGCATCAGCTTCCAGGTGAAGCTGGTTTAAATATCCAGTGACTGACAGCAATAGGCTGAGGACGCATTAGTTGTGTGCCCACAGCAGCTACAAGAAACAGGAAGTGACCCGGCCGCTGCCCTAAGCAATAAGATCATAGACAAACAGCATGGAAAGAAGCCAGGCTAGCAGACTGGACTGATGATCAAGTTTGCGATCTTGCATAGTGAGAGATGGTGCCCTATGCAAGAACGCCGCCAGGTATGCTACATAGGGTATGTAGTGAGTCCAACGGCTGCCAAAATTTAGGAAAAACCTTACAAAATATTTAAAGACACATAGAGCTGGGCCACAGTAAGGCTATGTGCCCACGATGCAGAAATGAAGCAGAAAATTTCTGCAGCATTTCTGCATCTCCCTGGCAGAAAAAATGCATTCAGATTGTGCATGCGTTTTTCCTGCAGAATACATGCGGATTCACATGCGTATCCACATGCGTTAACGTATGTGTTTCCGCATGCGGACTGACAAGCACTTTCCAGGCGATAGCATCACTTGGAAAGTGCTTGACAACTAGGTCATACTGTATAAATCCATGCAAACGGCATGGATTTATACAGTGTGACCGTAAAAATAAAAAAATAAAGCTATACTTACCGATCCCCCGCCGCGTGTGTTGTCGCGCTCCTTCCGGCATCTCGCGAGACAGCCTGCGGTCACATGACCGCGACGTCATCTCAGGTCCTGGAAGGAGAAGCGCTGCAGGGGCCGCCGGACAGGTGAATATAACTTTATTTATTATTTTATTCTTTTTTTTACAGGTACAATGGTACCCAGGTCTGGATGAGAGTCTTCTCTCCTCCAGACTTGGGTACCATACGCACATTGAAACGCATATTATCCACGTGTACAAATGTACAGTCACGGATTCTATGCGTCTCAATGCAAGTCAATGGCGGCGCTTCCGCAAAATTAATGAACATGCTGCGGATTTATGAGCGCTGCAGAAACGCTGCGGAAAAATCCGCAGCATGTGCATTGACATTGCGGAATGCCATTGGGGACCATAGGGTGCAGATTACCATGCGTTTTTGATGCGTTTCCGCTGCGGAAATTCCGCAGCGGAAACGCATGAAAAACGCATCGTGTGCACGCAGCCTAATGACATGTTCCCATTAGAAAGGACAGGGTCTGCTATCCAGTTGTAGGGTACGCAGTGAGTAACAGCTGCCAAAATTTAGAAAAAGCCCTACTAACAATTTAAAGACACATAGAGCTGGGCCACATTAACGACATGTTCCCATTAGAAAGTAGAGAGCCTGCTATTCAGTTATAGGGTGTGCAGTAAGTCCAACTGCTGCAAAAATTTATCAAAAACCCTACTAACAATTTAAAAACACATATTGCTGGGCCACATTAATGACATGTTACCATTAGAAAGAAGAGGGTCTGCTATCCACTTATAGGGTTTTTATTGAGACCAAATTCTGCCAAAATGTAGGAATAACCACACTAACAATTTAAAGACACTTAGAGCTGGGCCACAGTAACTACATGTTCCCATTAGAAAGGAGTGGATCTGCTATTCAGTTATATGGAATGCAGAGGGTCCAACGGCTGCCAAAATTTAGCAAAAGCCCTACTAACAATTTAAAGACACATACAGATGTGCAACAGTAATGACATGTTCCCATTAGAAAGGAGTGGGTCTGCTATCCAGTTATAGGGTATGCAGTGGGTTCAACGGCTGCCAAAATTTAGGAAAAATCCTACTAACAATTTAAAGACACATAGAACTGGACAACAGTAAAAACATGTTCCCATTAGAAAGGAGAGGGTCTGCTATCCTGTTGAATGGTATGCAGTGAGTCCAACGGCTGCCAAAATTTAGGAAAAACACTACTAACAATTTAAAGACACATAGAGCTGGGCCACAGTAACATAGTAACATAGTTTTTAGGGTTGAAGGAAGACTAAGTCCATCTAGTTCCACCCATAGCCTAACATGTTGATCCAGAGGAAGGCATAAAAAACCCATGTGGCAAACACTAAGCTCCACATTGGGGAAAAAAATTCCTTCCCGACTTCATACGACAATTAGTCTAGTTCCCTGGATCAACGCCCTATCAAGGAATCTAGTATATATAACCTGCAATATTATACTTTTCAAGAAATGCATCCATGCCCTTCTTAAATTTTATTAGTGAATCACTCATTACAACATCATGCGACAGAGAGTTCCATAGTCTCACTGCTCTTACAGTAAAGAATCCGCGTCTGTGATTATGATTAAACCTTCTTTCCTCCAGACGTAGAAGATGCCCCCTTGTCCCCATCTCAGGCGTCAGAGTAAAAAGATCAGTAGAAAAGCCTTTGTACTGTCCCCTCATATACATGTACATAGTAATAAGATCACCCCTAAGCCTTCGTTTTTCTACAGTAAATAACCCCAAGTGTAATAACCTGTCTTGGTATTGCAGACCCTCCAGTCCTCTAATAACCTTGGTCTCTCTTCTCTGCACCCGCTCTAGTTCAGCTACATCTTTCTTATACTCCGGAGACCAGAACTGTACACAGTATTCTAAGTGTGGTCGCACTAGTGACTTGTATAGAGGTAAAATTATGTTCTCTTCATGAGCATCTATGCCTCTTTGAATGCATCCCATTATTGTATTTTCCTTTGCAGCAGCTGCCTGACACTGGCCACCAAACGTGAGCTTGTCGTCCACTCTTACACCCAGGTCTTTTTCAGTGACAGTTTTGCGCAGTGTTTTACAATTAAGCATATAAGTATACATTTTATTTCCTCTGCCCAAGTGCATTACCTTACATTTATCCCCATTAAAGCTCATTTGCCATGTATCAGCCCAAGCTTCTAGTTTACATAGATCCTCCTGTAATATAAAATTGTCCTCCTCTGCATTGATTACTCTGCAGAGTTTAGTGTCATCTGCAAATATTGAAATACTACTTTGTATGCCCCCACAAGGTCATTAATAAATATGTTAAAAAGAAGTGGGCCCAATACTGACCCCTGTGATACCCCACTGTTAACTGTGACCCAGTCTGAGTGTGTTCCATTAATAACCACCATTTGTTTCCTATCACTGAGCCAGTTCTTAACCCACTTACATATATTTTCCCCTATCCCCATTGTTCTAATTTTATGTATCAACCTTTTGTGTGGAACCATATCAAAAGCTTTTGAAAAGTCCATATACACAACATCCACTGTATTTCCTTGGTCCAGTCCGGAACTTGCCTCCTCATAAAAACTGATCAAATTAGTTTGACAGGAACGGTCCCTCGTAAACCCATGTTGATATTGGGTCATGAGGTTATTCTTCTTCAGATACTCTAGTATAGCATCTCTTAGGAAACCCTCCAGGATTTTACCCACAGTAGAGGTTAAGCTTACTGGCCTATAATTTCCTAGTTCAGTTTTTGTCCCCTTTTTGAATATTGGCACCACACTTGCTATACGCCAGTCCTATGGTACAGACCCTGTTATTATGGAATCTTTAAAGATTAAAAATAATGGTCTATCTATGACGTTACTTAATTCCTGCAGTACTCGCTGGTGTATCCCATCCGGGCCCAGGGATTTGTCAACTTTAGTGATTTTTAGACGCCGCCGTACTTCCTGCTGGGTTAAGCAAGTGACATTTAATGGAGAATTTTTGTTATCACTGATCATGTTTTCTGTCATGCGATTTTCTTGTGTAAATACTGTTGAAAAAAAATCATTTAGCATATTGGCTTTTTCCTCATCGTCATCCACCATTTCACCCAGACTATTTTTAAGGGGCCAAAACGATCATTTTTTAGTTTCTTACTACTTATGTAGTTAAAGAATATTTTGGGATTCTTTTTACTTTCTCTGGCAATGAGTCTCTCTGTCTCAATCTTTGCTGCCTTAATTTGGTTTTTACAGAATTTATTTAATTTTCTGTATTTATTTAATGCCTCATCACTACCTACTTGCTTTAGTTCTCTAAATGCTTTCTTTTTGTCACTTATTGCGCCCCTTACAGCTCTATTTAGCCATAGTGGTTTCCTCCTATAGCATGTTTATTTCCATAGGGTATATATTGTGCACAGGTCCTATTCAGGATGCTAATAAATGTCTCCCATTTGCTTTGTGTAGTTTTATGTCTCAGGATATCGTCCCAGTTTACTGCACTAATACCCTCTCTCAACCATTGGAAATTTGCCTTCCTGAAGTTTAGTGTCCTTGTAACCCCTCTACTACACATCTTATTAAAGGATACATGAAAACGTATTATTTTGTGATCACCATTATCCAAGTAACCCCCAACTCGTATATTTGATATGCAGTCTGGCCTGTTGGTTAATATTAGGTCTAGCAGTGCCCCCCTTCTTGTTTGGCCCTGAACCAGGTGTGAAAGGCAATTGTCTCTCATAGTTGTCAAAAACCTATTACCTTTGCTGGAACTACAGGTTTCTGTTCTCCATTGTATTTCAGGGTAGTTAAAGTCCCCCATAATAATGACTTCTCTTTGAGTTGCTGCTTCATCTGTGTGCTTTATGAGGATATTCTCAGCTGCTTTTATTATTTTTGGAGTCTTCTAAGAAACCCCTATCAGTAATTTATTATTTTTCCCCCTCCCCTTATCTCCACCCACAGGGACTCTACATTTTCATTAGATTCACATATATTCTCACGCAAGATGGGTTTTAAGGATGATTTTACATATAAACACACCCCCCCCCCTCGCTTGTCTGTACGATCATTTTTGAACAGACTATATCCCTGTAAATTAACTACCCAGTCATTGCTCTTGTCAAGCCATGTCTCAGATATCCCCACCATGTCATAATTATTTTCCAACAAAATTAATTCTAATTCCTCCATTTTGTTGGTGAGGTTTCTGGCATTAGTGTACATGCATTTTATGTACAGTACAGACCAAAAGTTTGGACACACCTTCTCATTTAAAGTTTTTTCTCTATTTTCATGACTATGAAAATTGTACATTCACACTGAAGGCATCAAAACTATGAATTAACACATGTGGAATTATATACTTAACAAAAAAGTGTGAAACAACTGAAAATATATCTTATATTCTAGGTTCTTCAAAGTAGCCACCTTTCGCTCTGATGACTGCTTTGCACACTCTTGGCATTCTCTTGATGAGCTTCAAGAGGTAGTCACCGGAAATGGTCTTCCAACAATCTTGTAGGAGTTCCCAGAGATGCTTAGCATTTGTTGGCCCTTTTGCCTTCACTCTGCGGTCCAGCTCACCCGAAATCATCTCGATTAGGTTCAGGTCTGATGACTGTGGAGGCCAGGTCATCTGGCGTAGCACCCAGAAGCAGAGGTGACTCTTGGTCGAACTTTCCTGGGGCGGTCCTCATGTGAGCAAGTTTCTTTGTAGCGCTTGATGGTTTTTGCAACTGCACTTGGGGACACTTTCAAAGTTTGCCCAATTTTTCGCACTGACTGACCTTCATTTCTTAAAGTAATGATGGTCATTTGTTTTTCTTTACTTAGCTGCTTTTTTCTTGCCATAGTACAAATTCTAACAGTCTATTCAGTAGGACTATCAGCTGTGTATCCACCAGACTTCTGCACAACACAACTGATGGTCCCAACCCCATTTATAAGGCAAGAAATCCCACTTATTAAACCTCACAGGGCACACCTGTGAAGTGAAAACCATTTCCGGGGACTACCTCTTGAAGCTCATCAACAGAATGCCAAGAGTGTGCAAAGCAGTCATCAAAGCAAAAGGTGGCTACTTTGAAGAACCTAGAATATAAGACATATTTTCAGTTGTTTCACACTTTTTTGTTAAGTATATAATTCCACATGTGTTAATTCATAGTTTTGATGCCTTCAGTGTGAATGTACAATTTTCATAGTCATGAAAATCCAGAAAAATCTTTAAATGAGAAGGTGTGTCCAAACTTTTGGTCTGGACTGTATCTCTCTGTACCTCTATAACTTCTTACTATATTGACTTTTCTAACCTGACCCCCAATTTCTTTTTTTTTGCCCAGGTCACTATCTGCACTATGTTCCCCACCTATAAAATGAATACCCTCTCCCCCAATTTCTAGTTTAAACACTCCTCCAACCGACTAACCATTTTCTCCCCCAGCACAATGGGAGGGTCCCCATTGAGGTGCAGCCTGTCCCTAGCGTAGAACCTGTAGCCAACTGAGAAGTCGACCCAGTTCTCCAGGAGCCCAAACCCCTCCTTCCTACACCAATTCCTGAGCCACTTATTTATCTCCCTAATCTCCCGTTGCCTCTCTGGCGTGGCACGTGTTATGCTGCTATCATTCGGTGGTGTTGAGAAGTCTGGCCCAATCTAGCCCTTGTTCGTTTTTATAAGAGTCAGCCTGTCAGCATTTTCAGTTCACAGGCGGATGCAACTATTAGTTATAATTCCACCAGCGGCACTAAAAACCCGGTCTGACAAAACGCTAGCGGCAGTGCAGGCCAGGACCTCCAAGGTGTAGAGAGCCAGTTCATGCCACGTGTCCAGCTTGGATACCCAATAATTATAAGGCACAGAGTAATGACGGAGGACATTTGTACGGTCAGCAAGGCACTCCTTTAGCATCTTTCAAAACTTGTCCCTCCTTGTGAGAGTACCCTGGGCATCAGGGCCTATGCGATGGGAGGGTGTGAGAAAACTGTCCCAGAAATTTGATAGTGTTCCCCTGCCTCTGCTGGATTGGATTTGTGTCTCTCTTGCATGTACTCCTTGGTTGTCCAACCAACTGTGACCTCTGCCGCCAGCGTTTTCAGATGGGAATTTTTAAAATAATTCCTCAACAAGGATTTTCTCGTACTGCCCCATTTTATTAGGCTTTTCCGGTGTTGGAATAAGAGACAGAAAGTTTTCCTTGTTGCATGGGTCTAGAAGTGTCACCAACCAGTAATGACTGTCACCCACAACTTGGAAAACTTGGGGGTCACGGGAAAAGCAGCATAATAAAAACTCAGCCATGTGTTCCAGACTTCTAACAGGCAAGACTTCCATGTCCTCACCAAGACGACGACTGACCAGGCTCTCCTCCTCATCCTCCTCCTCCCCCCTTTCCTCAGGCCATCCACGCTGAACAGACGGTATGACAGTTGTGCAAGTAGTACTGTTTATAGTGCAGGAAACTAGCTCCTGTTCTTCCTCCTCTTCTTCATTGTCACCCAATCCACGTTGGGATGAGATGATGCTGGGCTGTGTGGAATCACCCTGTATGGTTCCTTGCTCCATCTCATCGTGCTCTGCCTACAATGCATCCTCTTTAATTGTGAGCAGAGAGCATTTCAGAAGACAGAGAAGCGGGATGGTGACGCTAATTATGGCGTCATCGCCGCTCACCATCTTGGTGGAGTCCTCAATCTTTTGAAAAATGGTACAAATGTCTAACATCCATGTCCACTCCTGAGGTCTTATGTGTGGAGTCTGACATGAATATTGACGACCTTGTTGATGCTGGTTCTCAACAACTGCCCTCTTCTGCTCACAAATCCTTCCCAACATCTGCAATGTAGAGTGCCAATGTGTTGGGACATCGCACACCAGTCAGTTAGCTGGAAGCTGCAAACGCTGCTGAAGCATGGCAAGGGCGGCGAAAGCTGTAGCTGACTTTCTAAAATGGGCACACAGGCAGCGTACTTTAACAAGCAGATCCGGCAGATCTGGGTAGGTTTTGAGAAATCGCTGAACCACGAGGTTAAGCACATGGGCCAGGAATGATACATGTGTGAGCTCGCCTGGCTTTAGAGCCGCCAACAGGTTCCGGCCATTGTCACACATGATCATGCCTGGCTGTAGGTTCAGCGGTGTGAGCCACAGCATTGTGCGGTTTGTCACTTAAGCATATTAGCTTCAGCACAGCCTGTTGCCACTTAGCCGATGCAGTGCTGCAGTGCTTCCAGCTTGTGACTGATGTGGTCATTTCGTAGATAGAGGCTGAAGAGGAGGAGGAGGAGGACGTGCAGGAGCTGTAGAATGTGAGGGCAACCCTGATTGACTCTGGGCCCACAATCTTCGGAGTCGGGGGACGTGTTCAGTCCCAAGATCTGACTAGGTCCCGGCTTACACTATATTAACCCAGTCTGTCGTCAGCGAGATGAACCATCCCTGCCCACAAGCACTTGTCCACGTGTCCGTGGTTAGGTGGACTTTCCCAGTAACTGCATTGTTGAGGGCATGAGGGCATGGCTAATGTTGCGGGACACGTGCTCGTGTAATGTGCGGCCAGCACACCTGGAGAAATAGTGGCGTTTGGGGACCGAGTACCGAGGGACGGCCGCCGCCATCAGGTTGTGGAAAGCTTCCATCTCCACAAGCCTAAAAGGCAACATTTCGAGCGAAAGCAGTTGCGAAATGTGTGAATTTAATAGTGTTGCCTGTGGGGCGTTGGCTGCGTATTTACGCTTGCATTCCAAGGACTGGGGTGGGGACAACTGAGCGCTGCCTGAGACAAGGACGTAGACGTGCTAGTTGAGAATGTGCAATGACACGTGCAGGGCGGGAGGCATCTTGGCATGCGTCATAGACAGGGGATTGGCGTGTACGCACAACAACTTAAGAAGCAGTGGTGTCACCCACAGACACTGTTTCTGAACCGTGGAGTTCAGCCCACTTTGTCGGGTGCTTTGCTGCCATGTGCCTGATGATGCTGGTGGTCAGGCTGCTTGTTTTGCTACCCCTGCTGATGCTAGCCTGGCAGGTGATGCAAATGGCCTTTTGAGGTTATCTGCAGAGTCTTTAAATACAACCAGACCCGGGAAGACCTAACAGTTGTACTGGAAACTTCCATCGTGTTGGTGTTATGAGGAACACTTTCCCGCCATGTGTCTGCGGCCACCACACTGCATCTTCCTGCCTGTTGTGGTGCTACGCCTCCCTCCCCGTGTGCTGCTGTCCTCCCTCTGTATGCCCCCCTGCCAGGTTGGGTCAGTTACTATATCATACACCACCTTGTCTTCCACTTCCGCTCCCTGGTCCTCCTCCTGACTTTCTGGCAATTGTGTCTCATCATCATCATCCACCTCTTGCGACAGTAATTGCACTTTCCCACCGTTGCCTTCATGTGACTGTGGCTGCTCCAATATCTGGGCATTGCTACACGCATTCTCCTCTTGACTCAATTGAAGCTGGCTGGGCGAGAGGCCCGAATCTACAAATGGAAAATTGAACAGGTCTTCTGAGTTTCCAAGTGTAGGATCATATGTCTATGGGCACTCGGCATAATGGGAGGAAGGAGGATCAGGGGGAGTAATATATTCGGTCTAGACTCATACCTACTGAGACTTGACCGTGTGGAAGACAAGGTGGTAGAAGCATTATCTGCTATCCAACCTTTTGACACTGCTCTGGGTTCAATAGTGGTGTGCTGCTGTCCCATAGTAATTGGGACAAGAAGGTTGATCGACAAGATGTGGGTTTTTGTTGTGGCACAATTTCAGCTTGCCCACGGCCACGTCCTCGACCTCTGCATGCACCATTACCATCACGTCCACTTCCCTGTCCCTTGCCACGCACCTTGTCCATTTTAAATGGAGGACAATATTTTCCACATTCACGAGAAATGGCTGATTTTGGAATGCAGACATACAGTGGGGAAAAAAAGTATTTAGTCAGCCACCAATTGTGCAAGTTCTCCCACTTAAAAAGATGAGAGAGGCCTGTAATTGACATCATAGGTAGACCTCAACTATGAGAGACAAAATGAGAAAGCAAATCCTGAAAATCACATTGTCTGATTTGGAAAGAACTTTTTTTCAAATTTTGGTGGAAAATAAGTATTTGTTCAATTACAAACAAGCAAGATTTCTGCCTCTCACAGACATGTAACTTCTTCTTTAATAGGCTCCTCTGTTCTCCACTCATTACCTGTAGTATTGGCACCTGTTTGAACTTGTTATCAGTATAAAAGACACCTGTCCGCAACCTCAAACAGTCACACACCAAACTCCACTATGGTGAAGACCAAGGAGCTGTTGAAGGACACCAGAAATAAAATTGTAGCCCTGCACCAGGCTGAGAAGACTGAATCTGCAATAGGCAAGCAACTTGGTGTGAAGAAATCAACTGTGGGAGCAATAATTAGAAAATGGAAGGCATACAAGACCACTGATAATCTCCCTCGATCTGGGACTCCACACAAGATCTCACCCCGTGGGGACAAAATGATCTCAAGAACGGTGAGCAAAAATCCCAGAACCACACGGGGGGACCTAGTGAATGACCTGCAGAGAGCAGGGACCAATGTTACATAGGCTACCATCAGTAACACACTACGCTGCCAGGGACTCAGATCCTGCAGTGCCAGACATGTCCCACTGCTTTAGCCATTACATGTCCGGGCCCATCTGAAGTTTGCTAGAGGGCATTTGGATGATCCAGAAGAGTATTGGGAGAATGTCATATGGTCAGATGAAACCAAGTAGAACTGTTTGGTAGAAACACAACTCATCGTGTTTGGAGGAGAAGAATGCTGAGTTGCATCCAAAGAACACCGTACCTACTGTGAAGCATGGGGGTGGCAACATCATGCTTTGGGGCTGTTTCTTTGCCAAGGGACCAGGACGATTGATCCGTGTACATGAAAGAATGAATGGGGCCATATATCGTGATATTTTGAGTGCAAACCTCCTTCCATCAGCAAGGGCATTAAAGATGAAACAAGGCTGGGTCTTTCAGCTTGACAATGATCCCATGCACACCACCATTATTGTTATTATTTATTATTATAGCGCCATTTATTCCATGGCACTTTACATGTGAAAAAGGGGTATACATGCAAGAACAATTACAATAATCTTGAACACAATGTGACAGCGACTGGTACAGGAGGATCAAGGACCCTGCATGCGAGGGCTCACAATCTACAAGGGATGGGTGAGGATACAGTAGGTGAGGGTAGAGCTGGTCATGCAGCGGTGGTTACTGCAGGTTGTAGGCTTGTCGGAAGAGGTGGGTCTTCAGGCTCCTTTTTAAGGTTTCCACGGTTGACAAGAGTCTGATGTGCTGGGGTAGAGAGTTCCAGAGTAGGGGGGAAGAACGGGAGAAATCTTGTATGCGATTATGGGAGGAGGAGATAAGAGGGGAGTAGAGAAGGAGATCTTGTGAGGATCGGAGGTTGCGTGCGGGTATGTAACGGGAGACTAGGTCAGAGATATATGGAGGAGATAGGTTGTGAATGGCTTTATATGTCATGGTTAGGGTTTTGAACTGGAGTCTCTGAGCAATAGGGAGATTGGCAGAGAGGAGAGGTCGGGGAATAGCGGGGGGACAGGTGGATTAGTCGGGCTGCAGAGTTTAGGATGGATTGGAGGGGTGCAAGAGTGTTGGAAGGTAGGCCACAGAGCAGGAGGTTGCAGTTGTCAAGGCGGGAGATGATGAGGGCGTGCACTAGTGTTTTTGCGGATTCATGGTTGAGGAATGGCAACGAAGGAGTGGCTTAGTTAGAAGCATTTCAAGATCCAGGCATGGCCTAGCCAATCTCCAGATCTAAACCCTATAGAGTTGAAAGTCCATCTTGCCCAGTGACAGCCCCAAAACATCACTGCTGTAGAGGAGATCTGCATGAAGGAATGGGCCAACATTCCAGCAACAGTGTGTGCCAACCTTGTGAAGACTAGTGTTGAGAGAATTTGTTCGTTGAATGTTCGAAAGTTTCAAATTCGGCACATATATGGCACATTCGGATTCATGATCGCAAAGGCAAGCAAATTTTCTTAAAATCGGAAAAGTTCCATGAATTTGCGTAGGACTGCGAATACAGGGCAACCACGGCATTTTGAACAGTTTTGTTAGCATAGTGCAAGTGTCTGATGAGCGGTGACATGTGCCAGGTGAGTGTGGGGGCTGTGGAGAGCTTAGAACAGGTCAGATCAGTGGCACACTGTTTTTTTTTTGTTTCCTGTGGGCAGTAACTTTAACTGAAGAAAGTGCGGCCAGCCAATCATAGCGCAGGAAGCATCTACACTGTCCAGACATAAGGGCTTCTGCAATTGGCTGCAGAATTCACATGTCCTCTCATTATAAAAAGCGGCCTTGTTCCCTCAGCGCCGTTATATCCATTTCACTGCTGGAGACAGATGCAGCTCAGTGTTCTCCTGTGTATTGAGAGATATTAACTGGATAGATGGGCCCTTGTGTGGTAGTCAGATAGTGTAGATAATTCCTGGCCTGTGTACCTTTGCAATCGCTGGTGCAGCACATTTTTGGTGTTCTCGTGCAAGTACTGAGATTCTGACATTAACAGAGGGCCCATGCCATACAATAGTGCTGTGCACCACTGGTATAGAGCTCCATGTCTCCGTATACCTTGAATCTTTTTTTGCACTTGCTAATGTGATCAAGCAAGCGCAGTGCACCTTTTCATTTAGTGGGGTTGAAATTGTGCTTTGCACAGTCTGCAGAGCTTCTTATTGCAGAGCACAAAATCTGTTTTCTTTCTGTTGCCACTGTGATATTGAAAGCTGTGTGCAGTAAAGATTTTTTAATGTCAGATACTATTTTAGTGGAGTTGAACTTCAGGTGGTTTCAGAATAAAAAAATAACTTTTTTCTCTTCCTTCGCCCAGTCCAAAAATATTTTTTCCTGTGCCAAAAGTCATACAGTGCTATAAGCCAGCTACTCAGTGGTGATCAAATTCAGCTTGTACGCACAGTCAAACCTATATATATTTTTGGTTGGCAGGCAGAGTCCACCAAAGGTTTTTTATTGTGGCAAAGTTGATCCAGTCTGCTAAAAGGCAGATCCTATTTTAGTGGCATTGAACTTTTTTGCTCCGAGTAAAGTGATACAGCTGGCTACATCTGAGTTTGAAATATTTTGAAGCATATATTCTATGTCATACTGGCCTCGTCCACATTAAAAAAAAAAAATTCTTCTGTTCCTAAAGTAATACAGCATGGGACATCTCAGTTTGAAATTGTTTGGAGAAAATCTCGTAGGTTTTATCGGCCTCATGCACACTAACAAATTTCATTTGTCTGTTAGTAACGTTATACGGCATGCCATATCTTACATTGTCATTTAGTGTCGCTGAAATTCAGGTGTGTGCTTAGCTATTGCACAGGAAAAAAACATATTTTTCTTTAGTTAATTGCATGCTCCTACCGCTGTATCTGAAGAACATGAGTGGGAAAAAGAGAAGGCGTGGTGGAAGGGGGGAATAGGCTTGATGTTCAAGGTGTACGTGGGGTACGTGGTAATGTTAGTGAAAGCAATAGTGAACCAACACAAACAGGTCCTATCCAAAGACAACTGACAACTTCTGTTAGTGGCTGGCCTACTGCACTCCCTTCTTTTGGCAGTCGCACAGCGATACGCCTTGTTGATAAGGCCCAGAAAGAGCAGGTGCTCCAGTGGATGGCAATCTCTGCTTCTAGTGCCCTCTCCTCTTCTTCCTCCACCTCAACATCACACGCAGTACAGTCCAGAGAGGTGGCACCCCAATTACCCATGCTTCCCCCCGCGTCACAACTGGCCAACTGCCCAACTGACTGTAGCGAACCACAGATGGGCGAGTCTGAAGAAATCTTCACCCATTCTACACCATGGGCATCAGAAGTGTACTCCAAACAGTCACAGAATCAAGGGGAGGAAAGCATCTGCACCGATGCCAAATTTTTTTTAGCTTGGATTGGGGGCAGGATGAAGTAGGGTCCGAGCAGGTTCCTGACCCTCGTCATCAGACGTTAAACGCAGGGGAGGGAGGTGAGCCTGATGAGACTCAGATACCTGAGGCTCATGTGGCCGGTACTGTGCGGTCAGGGCAACAAGAGGAGAGGGGTCACTCTGAGCGCAAGGAATGGGACAACACATTGGATGATGACGAGGTTGAAGATCCTACTTGGTGTGAACCCAGAGTCACGCAGCCGAGTAGCTCACCTGAGGAGGTGGAGGAGGACGACGAAGGAGGTTACATTTTGCCCTACGGTGAGTGATGTAAGCACGAGGAGCACTGTATCATTAGCCACAACCGTGGCAGTGGCCAGCAGCAGTCACGGGTCTGCAACTCGCAGGGGCAGCAAGGGTTGCCTAGCATGGGCCTTTTTTGTCACTGCAAAGGATGAGCCAACTCACGTTATCTGTAAAATTTGCGATAAATAACTCAGTAGAGGGAGAAACTGCAATAATTTGACTGTTACGGGTCTGGGAGGTGGAACCTCTGAGCAACTATACAAAGGGGCAGTCCTTGTAAGGAAGCGGGTGGCTCCCAGGGAAGGCGGGCAGGTAGTCACGGCAAGTGACAGGGACAGTCTCTGGGTAGAAGGGCAGGAGGTCACGGCAAGTGACGGGGACAGTCTCTTGACAGGCGGATGGTCACGGCAAGTGACAGCAGGGAAAGAGTCTCTAGATAGGCTAGCAGGCAGGTAGCAGGTGAGCGCTCCCAGGTGAGCGGGCGAGAGTCTCTGGACAGGCAGGTGGTTACGGCAAGTGACGGCAGAGCCTCCAGGTAGGCTAGCAGGCAGGTAGCAGGTGAGCGCTCCCAGGTGAGCGGGCGAGAGTCTCTGGACAGGCAGGTGGTCACGGCAAGTGACAGCAGAGCCTCCAGGTAGGCTAGCAGGCAGGTAGCAGGTGAGCGCTCCCAGGTGAGCGGGCGAGAGTCTCTGGACAGGCAGGTGGTCACGGCAAGTGACGGCAGAGCCTCCAGGTAGGCTAGCAGGCAGGTAGCAGGTGAGCGCTCCCAGGTGAGCGGGCGAGAGTCTCTGGCCAGGCAGGTGGTCACGGCAAGTGACGGCAGAGCCTCCAGGTAGGCTAGCAGGCAGTTAGCAGGTGAGCGCTCCCAGGTGAGCGGGCGGGCAGATCCATAGACAGACTGACAGGTGATGGAAGGCAGACTGTCGGACTGCAGGAATGCAAGCAGATAGACTGGAAACAGGTAGGTATCAAGCAGAGATCCAGCAGGTAACTGGCAGGTATCTGGTAACGGGACCTGAGGGCTGAAGCAGAGTGAAGGCTTTGCAACAACATTGCTCGGGCACCTCCATTTTGGAGGAGGTGCCTTAAATATGGGAGGTCCAACGGCAATTGGCCGGGGACTCCTTAGGACGGCGCGCGCGGTCCCTTTAAGAGAGGGGGAGAGCGCGCGCGCCCTAAGCACACTGCCGGGGAAGGAGGGCGTGCCGGAAGCAGCGGGGAGAGAAGCGCTGGAGGACGGCGCGCCAGAAGCGGGGAGGTGAGAGGGACGGCGTCTCTGCCTAGCAAGGGGCAGAGACGCCGATGCTATATTGACTACTACATGCATGAACATTCACATGCTCAAACAACATTCTTTACGTTGGGAATCTTACTGCGCTGAATTGCAGACCAGCGCACCTCAACAACTATCAGCTGACCCATCAAACGCATCCGCTGCTTCTTCCTCCTCTGTCACCGTGCCAGGTATTGTCACACAGGTCTCCCATCGCAGAAACTCTGGTTCTTTACCCGCTCCAGTCAGGCTGAGTGACAGCCCGTCAGCTGTAACGGAAGCGGACACGCCTGCTGTTTGTTTCACCGAGCACACCGCATGTTTCTCAATCCACAGTATCATCTGCACCTCACTCACGCTCCACCAGTTTTTCCGGTTCACCATACTCCGCCCTCTCTCAGCACCTTATCCAGCCCTCCTGGATAAACTGGTTAGCACTGATGATGACATCATCAGAATCACTGTTCCGGTCATATACATCCTGGAGCAAACTGTGAATAACCTGCAGCAGTTGGTGATAGCCCCAGAAAAAGAGGATACAAATGTAGAGTCCTTGTGGGTGTAGATAGGTAGATTTTTGACATCTATGAGAGACAATTACCTTTCACAACTGGTTCTGGACCAAACAAGAAGGGGGGCACTGCTAGACCTAATATTAACCAACAGGCCAGACCGCATATCAAATATACGAGTTGGGGGTCACTTGGGTAATAGTGATCACAAAATAATAAGTTTTCATGTATCCTTTAATAAGATGTGTAGTAGAGGGGTTACAAGGGCACTAAACTTCAGGAAGGCAAATTTCCAATGGTTGAGAGATGATCTTAGTGCAATAAACTGGGACAATATCCTGAGACATAAAACTACACAAAGCAAATGGGAGACATTTATTAGCATCCTGAATAGGACCTGTGCATAATATATACCCTATGGGAATAAACATGCTAGAAATAGGAGTAAACCACTATGGCTAAATAGAGCTGTAAGGGGCGCAATAAGTGACAAAAAGAAAGCATTTAGAGAACTAAAGCAGGTAGGTAGTGATGAGGCATTAAATAAATACAGAAAATTAAATAAATTCTGTAAAAACCAAATCAAGGCAGCAAAGATTGAGACAGAGAGACTCATTGCCAGAGAAAGCAAAAAGAATCCCAAAATATTCTTTAACTACATAAATAGTAAAAAACTAAAAAATGATAGTTTTGGCCCCCTTAAATATAGTCTGGGTGAAATGGTGGATGAGGATGAGGAAAAAGCCAATATGCTAAATGATTTTTTTTCAACAGTATTTACACAAGAAAATAACATGGCAGAAAACATGATTAGTGATAACAAAAATTCTCCATTAAATGTCACTTGCTTAAGCCAGCAGGAAGTACGGCGGCGTTTAAAAATCACTAAAGTTGACAAATCCCCGAGCCCGGATGGGATACACCCACAAGTACTGAAGGAATTAAGTAAAGTCATAGATAGACCATTGTTTTTAATCTTTAAAGATTCCATAATAACAGAGTCTGTACCACAGGACTGGCGTTTAGCAAGTGTAGTGCCAATATTCAAAAAGGGGACAAAAACTGAACTTGGAAATTATAGGCCAGTAAGCTAAACCTCTACTGTGGGTAAAATCCTGGAGGGTTTCCTAAGAGATGTTATACTAGAGTATCTGAAGAAGAATAACCTCATGACCCAATATCAACATGGGTTTACGAGGGACCGTTCCTATCAAACTAATCTGATCAGCTTTTATGAGGAGGCAAGTTCCGGACTGGACAAAGGAAATGCAGTGGATGTTGTGTATATGGACTTTGCAAAAGCTTTTGATACAGTTCCACACAAAAGGTTGATATATAAAATGAGAACCATGGGGATAGGGGAAAATATATGTATGTGGGTTAAGAACTGGCTCAGTGATAGGAATCAAAGGGTGGTTATTAATGGAACACACTCCGACTGAGTCTCGGTTAACAGTGGGGTACCACAGAGGTCAGTATTGGGCCTGCTTCTTTTTAACATATTTATTAATGACCATGTGGGTGGCATACAGAGTAGTATTTCAATATTTGTGACGCGCCCCCTGGGCCTGTGCTGTGCAGGGGAATACCCGGAGCCGGATCGCTGGGGGTTGTAGTCTCCGTGGCGCTGACCCGGTCCGTGCCCAGGGTGGTCAATTCAGTGGCAGTCTTAATAATGTGACAAATGTCCGACTACGCCACCCGTGGATTGCGGTCAGTGGGGACCGCCGCTGCGCTGCAGACCGCTGAGGCTGATGTTGTAAGCGCAGCCAAGTATGGGATAACTCCCCACGGGAGAAGTATTGCCTCAGGGCAGCTAGTGTGGATGATGGGAGTGATGGTGTGAGCGTCCCCGTACTGATGGTGCTGGTGCGGCGATGAAACACAGAGACGTGGGGTTGCAGTTTCCAATGCTTTACTCACAGTTGTTATTCGTGTCAATCCTGCAGGCGATGACTGCCCAAGCCGTGCTGCGTCCACCAGGCAAGGGGCTCGACCAACTCCCAGGCAATTCCAGAGCGTGGCACAGGGCTCCCTTCTCTTCCCTTCTCTGGCCGTCATCACCAGTGACCCACCTTTGTCCAGCTCCCTCGGGCTTTCTCTTGGCGAAACCTATCTCCGGTTTCCCTTACCCTATGTGGTTTGCTTTCCTGGTGGATGTAGTGAGGGGTCGCACCAAGATGTGGTCACAACCTCCGGTCTTTGGCTGAGGAATCTGTTGCCTCCACCAATTTGGGTCCCGGTACCCTGCTCTGCCAACCCTTCACCCGCAATCTCCTGGGCCTTTGGGGTTCCTTCCACCTTTGTGTCTCTGGGCCTTTCTCTGTGTTTCTGATCCTTGTTTCCTTTCTTACTTCCTTTGCTGTTCCTCTCTCTCTCTTGCTGTTTCTGGCCTCCACTCCAGGCCTGCCTCGTGGAGCTGGGCCCAGACTGAGCCACAGCTCCCTGTCAGCCCTCTCTGGCTGAACTCCTCTCTGAACAGAGTCACTGACCTAAGATAGTGCCCACCTTATATACCTCCCTCTATGTGTGAGCCCAGGTGACTAGCAACCAATGGGCTCCTACCTATGCCCAGAGACCCACCCCCATCTGCTCCTACACCACTGGGTTTTCCTCCCCCCTCCCCACTCCAGCCAGGGACAAAAGCTGTCGTACCTGCACTTCTGTAGGAGCACCGTTGAGCTGTCCCTCGGAAATGGGGTGTGTGTGGTGCATGCAGCCTAACGAGTCCTGGTCCACAATCCATCCTTACCCGGGAGTGGAATATCACACCTCTGGTTTGAGGTGTAATACCCCTGCAGCAGCTGAGCCCTCGGGGTGCTACATTTGCAGATGACACTAAACTCTGCAGGGTAATCAATACAGAGGAGGACAATTTTATATTACAGGAGGATCTATGTAAACTAGAAGATTGGGCTGATAAATGGCAAATGAGCTTTAATGGGGATAAATGTAAGGTAATGCACTTGGGCAGAGGAAATAAAATGTATAATTATATGCTTAATTGTAAAACACTGGGCAAAACTGTAACTGAAAAAGACTTGGGTGTATTGGTGGACGACAAGCTCATGTTTGGTGGCCAGTGTCAGGCAGCTGCTGCAAAGGCAAATAAAATAATGGGATGCATTAAAAGAGGCATAGATGCTCATGAGGAGAAAATAATTTTACCTTTATACAAGTCACTAGTGCGACCACACTTAGAATACTGTGTACAGTTCTGGTCTCCGTTGTATAAGAAAGACATAGCTGAACTAGAACGGGTGCAGAGAAGGGCGACCAAGGTTATTAGAGGACTGGGGGTTCTGCAATAACTAGACAGGTTATTACACTTGGGGTTATTTAGTTTGGAAAAACGAAGGCTTAGGGGTGATCTTATTACTATGTACAAGTATATGAGGGGACAGTACAAAGACCTTTCTACTGATCTTTTTACTCTGAGGCCCGAGACGGGGACAAGGGGGCATCTTCTACGTTTGGTGGAAAGAAGGTTTAATCATAATCACAGACGCAGATTCCTTACTGTAAGAGCAGTGAGACTATGGAACTCTCTGCCGCAGGATGTTGTAATGAGTGATTCACCACTAAAATTTAAGAAGGGCATGGACGCCTTTCTTGAAACGTATAATATTACAGATTATATATTCTAGATTCCTTGATAGGGCGTTGATCCAGGGAACTAGTCTGATTGTCATATGGAGTCAGGAAGGAATTTTTTTCCCCAATATGGAGCTTAGTGTTTGCCTTCCTCTGGATCAACATGTTAGGCTATGGGTTGAACTAGATGGACTTAGTCTTCCTTCAACCTTAAAAACTATGTTACGTTACTAAGCTACTATGTTAGTAGAGGTTTTCCCCAAGATAACAGTGAGGCACACAGTGTACATCGCAGCTGTAGTCTTTCAACCTCCGGCACGTCAGTTCGCCAACGCCAAAACATTAGCAGCAGCAGCAGTGTAAGTGGCAGAAGCAATTTCTGGGAGTTCTTTCACACATTTTTTGCACCAGCTCGTGCACCAGCACAACAGACTACAAGTCTGACCCGTGGTGAATGACTGGAGAGGATGGTGCAGGAGTATCTAGAGTAGTGTTGAGCCACCCCCGTAGTGTTCGGGTTCGGTTCGGTTCGTCGAACACCGGGATGTTCGAGGAACTGTTCGTCGAACACCTTAGAACACCGTCGAACACCGTTAAAACCAATGGCAGGCAAACAAAAACACATAGGAACACATAGAAAACACCTTCAAAGGTGTCCAAAAGCTCACAAACTGCTCAGAAGACGCTTTCTTTAAAAAAGCCGGCCGGCAATTCAGCAGCGGCATACACCGGTACCCGACAATTTAGACATGAAGGAATAGAGCATCACACATAGATTAGATAGATAGAAACATGTCAGTCACATATATATGAAGTACAGTGACAGTGTTGCTTACTGTACTTGTCATTTAGTGTAAAGGATTTATTAAAAAATATAATAGTGTTTTCGTGCACCATCTCTTTAAAAAAGCTGGCCGGCAATTCAGCAGCGGTACCCGACAATTTATAACAGACAGAATAGAGCTTCACACATAGATTAGATAGATAGAAACATGTCAGTCACATATATATGAAGTACTGTGACAGTGTTGCTTACTGTACTTGTCATTTACTGCAAAGGATTTATTAAAAAAAATAATAGTGTTTTCATGCACCGTCTCTTTAAAAAAGCCGGCTGGCAATTCAGCATCTGTACCCGACAATTTAGAATAGAAGGAATAGAGAATCACACATAGATTAGATAGATAGAAACATGTCAGTCACATATATAATAAGTACAGTGATAGTGTTGGTTACTGTACTTGTCATTTAGTATTAAAATAAAGGATTTATTATTAAAAAAAATTGGCGTGGGGTTCCCCGTAATTTTAGTCTCTAGCGGAGGTTAAGCAGACAGCTGGGGCAGATGTTTGAAGCCTGGGAAGGGGGTAATACCCACGGAGCTTCCCAGGCTACTAATATCAGCCCCCAGCTGAATACCTAGCCTTTACTAGCTATTAAAATGGAGGACCCCCCCAAAAAAATGACGTGGGGTCCCCCCTAATTTAATAGCTAGCAAAGGCTAGGCAGACAGCTGGGGGCTTATATTAATAGCCCAGGAAGGGAGCCATGAATATTGGCCCCCTCCCAGGCTAGAAACACCAGCCGTCAGCCGCCCCAGAAATGGCGCATCCATAGGATGCGCCAATTCTGGCACTTAGCCTCGCTCTTCCACGCTGCCCTGGTGCGGTGGCAGGGGGTAATAGGGTTGGGGTTGATGTCAGCTTATAATGCCAGCTGACATCAAGCCCAGGTTAGTAATGGAGAGGCGTCTATAAGACACCCCCATTACTAACCCCATAGTCAAAGTTAAAAAAAAAACACAAACACCCAGAATAAAGTCCTTTAATTGAAATAAAGACACAATTCTTTATTGTTCTAAATTAAACCATACTTACCATCACGCCCATTCCAGCTGAAGCCAACGATCTCCTGCAATAAAAGAAAAATAATAAAGCAACCTCATCCTTACCTTTCCATGGTTCCCAGGACAGCTTCAGCTCTGCTACATCGAGATGACAGGCTGGACCTGCAGAACGCTGCCATCCAGCCTGTCATCCCGCAGACACTGAAAAGCGCAGGCATGCTTGCATGAAAACACTATTATTTTTTTTTATAAATCCTTTACACTAAATGACAAGTACAGTAAGCAACACTGTCACTGTGCTTCTTATATGTGTGACTGACATGTTTCTATCTATCTAATCTATGTGTGAAGCTCTATTCTTTCGGTTCTAAATTGTCGGGTACCGGTGTATGCCGCTGATGAATTGCCGGCTTTTCATGTTTCACTGTGAGCACTGTTCCCATCGATTTGGGCAATCACTGTAATGCCACAACCACCATGGCTGTGGCATTACAGTGAGTGGCAGACAATCCCTGCATGATTGGTGCTCTAAATAGCGCCAGACATGCAGGACACGCTTTTGGTGCACGAACAGTTATCGAACATAACCTCGAACAGCCGAATTTTTTGCAAATCGTTCGGGTTCGTCGAACAACTCGAACACCGCCCAAAACAGCTCGAATTTGAGATTGGCGAACAGTTCTAGTCGAACACCGCTCATCTCTAATCTAGAGTTCAATATCAATATCATCAGCGAGGGTTTAGACCCGTCTATATTTTGGTCTTCAAAAATGGATGAATGGCCTGAGCTCGCCTCTCATGCCTTGGAGGTTTTATCATGCCTGGCAGTCAGCATTCTCTCTGAACGTGTCTTCAGCACTGCTGGGAGTGCAAAATCCATGAAAGGATCCATGATCCTTGTCATTGATCTCCAAGGACTTTTGCACCGTAATTGCAGACCGTACAGAGTTGTCGTTTTGAGTTTGCTGCATTGATCTATTGAAATTGCAATCTGTGATATAGCTTCTGTGCCTGCTCTTGCTGCTGCAGGTTTTAGGCCCTAATTTTGGGAAATGTGGAGAATTCTGTAGTCTAATGACATTGATGCCACTTCTGTGGTGTTAATCCCTCATTTAGTGGAATGTGAACACTCCTGGTTAGGTCTCCATCTCCTGGGTTGGCTGTACTGTAAGAGGTGTGGGTCTTATTTACACTATTTCTACAGTAGTGAAATTGATGCCACTTTGCTGGCATCTGCCACTATTTTTTTAAAATGTGGTGAATCCTGATTGGGGTTCCATCTATTGGGTTGGCTGTAGTGGAACCTTCCTGTTCTGCAGTCTAAGTTGTGTAAGGTTGCTTACCAGTCCTTTCTGCACTAATGATACAGACTCTGCCTGCTGCACTCCTGATACAGACTCTGCCTGCTACACTCCTGATACAGACTCTGCCTGCTGCACTCCTGATACAGACTCTACCTGCTGCACTCCTGATACAGACTCTGCCTGCTGCACTCCTGATACAGACTCCGCCTGCTGCACTCCTTATACAGACACTGCCTGCTTCACTCCTGATACAGACTCCGCCTGTTGCACTCCTGATACAGACACTGCCTTCTGCACTCCTGATACAGAGTCTGCCTGCTGCACTCCTGATACAGAGTCTGCCTGCTGCACTCCTGATACAGAGTCTGCCTGCTGCACTCCTGATACAGAGTCTGCCTGCTGCACTCCTGATACAGAGTCTGCCTGCTGCACTCCTGATACAGAGTCTGCCTGCTGCACTCCTGATACAGAGTCTGCCTGCTGCACTCCTGATACAGAGTCTGCCTGCTGCACTCCTGATACAGAGTCTGCCTGCTGCACTTGACGCGCCCCCTGGGCCTGTGCTGTGGTGCAGCGTTGCGCACGCGGGGAATACCCGGAGCCGGATCTGTTGGGGGTAGTAGTCCTCGTGGCGGTGACCCGGTCCGTGCCCAGGGTGTCAAACTAAATGGCAGTCTTTAGCAGTAGATGTTAGAGTGTTCGACTACGCCCCCCGTTGAATGCGGCTATGAAGCCGCCGCTGCAGGGCAGACCGCTGAGGCCGGTGGTACGGATGTGCAGCGTGGATGGTATAACCCCCAACGGGAGGGGTATGGCCTCAGGGCAGCCGACGTGAATGATGGGGTTAGCAGAGTTGCACGCAGGCACCAGGAACCACTCAGAGACAGTGCGGTGTAGTTCAGGGTCTTTACTGGTGGCAAAGATAGACCCTCCCGGAGTACTGGCTAGCGATCGGGGCCTGGTCAGTCTGTGAGCAGATAGGATCTCCCCTGGCCAGGCGGAGTTGTAGGCCTCCCCAACTAATTGTACTCTTCTGGCTACCTTGCTAGAGGCGGGTAAAAGTAGCCGACGTCCCTGAGTGTACCGTGTGGTGCTCACCCGTATGGCCGGTGACTCGGGGCCTTCTGGTAGCTTCCGCTCCACGACGGCGGTGCTCGTCCCTTGCGTGTGACCGTGCCTTCGGGTTTCTGGGCCAGAGGACCTGAAATCCCCTGCCGGTCGGTTTCTGCTGCTGGGTAAGGATTAGTCCCCACAGCCTCGGACTCCGGGTCCGGTGAGAACTCTTCAATCAGGGCGAGCTCTACAGCTTCCAGCCCCTGACTCCTTTTAGCACTGCTCCCACTGAGCTCCTGATCTTTCTTTCCTTGCTTTTGCTACACTCCAGACCAGACTGTGTCTCTGTCTGGGACTCCTCTTCTTCTCCTTAACCCTGCCTCAGCCCTAGTTTTATATAGGGGAAGTTCTTCCCCTCCCAGGACTGGGCAGGAGGTGTGGCATGCATAGGATTCCTGACCAGGAGACCTCCCACCTGCTCTCAGACGTAATATTGCTATTACTGTGGAAACCAGACCCCTGGGGTGCCACATTCCCCCCTAGTAAAATTTAGTACTCCGGGACTAAACATATTTTTGTAAACATAACAAGTTATAAACAGAAACAGTACAATAAAGAAAAACACATTAGGATGGTCACGGCGTGTCCGCAACCAGGTGCAGTTTTTGAAGAAAACAAGGGTGTCCATTTCACCAAGGAACAGGGAGCCGTAACCAGGTAGGGGTCTGTCCTACCCCGAGTCTTTAACAGTCTTAGTCCTTTCCTGGGTTACGCTCCAAACATATATACAAAGGATTCCGGATAATCCATAACTGACACCTATAAAATAACTGGAAATACATAATTATTTACAAGCAACAATAAACAGGTAAATACAAATAAAACAGTCTAAACACTTTAGATCCTCCAACGTACGGGCAACTGGCCTCTAGTGGCTCTAGTGGACCTACGGAGCTTACTGACTGGTCCTGAGCTACAAGATGTAGGAGCTGTCAAAGGTAAACTGGGCAGCTGTCTACGGGCTCTTTGGCTCACTAGGGGTACGGCAGGCTCACTATAAGCAGAGGATCGATTCTCCTGGTCTGCTTTTGTGGGGTCTTCTGCCTCCTGGACCGGCTGCTCTTCCAGCTCTACCTGTTTCTCCGTAGGCACTTGGGATGCTGGTTGGAGGAAGGTGAGGACGGGTACCACAACAGCGCCATTCACTTGTGTCCAAGACCGAGGGAAGTCTCCGAGTACAGTACTAACCATCTCCTCCCTTTCCTCTATGGGTTGAGGGTCTTCTTGTTCTTCTTCAGGGTTTCGTAGCTGTTCGGGACACTTCTTCAGGTGATCTCGGGAGACAATGGCTGTGGTTTCTCCTCCGTCCTTACTGATTGTGCAGACCTTTGGGTTCTCATGGCTTGAGGGCAGTACGGTGTACGGGTCTTTCTCCCACTGGTCGTCCAACTTGTGGAGCCGTCTCTTCCTCTTCAAGACCTGCTCTCCAGGTACCAGGGGAACAGCGGGAGCATACTGGTTGTAAGTCTTCTCCTGTCTTTCTCTAGCTTGACAGAGACTTCGCTCAACGCTCTCCTGTACTTTCCGGTACTGCTGCTGCCTCTCTGTGTCCCAGTCTGCTTCTGGTGAAGTGTCCTCGGGTGTCAGGACTCCCATATCCAGATCAACAGGCAGCTTACCAGGTCTTGCTCTCATCAGGTAAGCCGGGGTACAGTTGGTAGAACCTACCGGGATGTGGTTGTATAGGTCCACCAGATCAGGCAGTTTCTCAGGCCACAGACTGCGTTCTTCCAGGGGCAATGTTTTCAGAAGGTCTATCACCACCTGGTTCATTTTCTCACAGAGTCCATTGGTTTGCGGATGATACGGTGTTGTTCTTATCTTCCGGCAGCCATACAGAGTGCAGAACTCCTGGAAGACTTCCGCTTCAAAGGCAGGTCCTTGGTCCGTCAGCACCTGCTCTGGGTATCTGTGTGGACGGCAGAAGTGCTGCTGGAAGGCTCTAGCTGCTGTTTGAGCCGTTAAGTCCTTGACCGGGACCACCACCAGGAACCGGGAGTAATGATCTACGATTGTGAGGGCGTAGACATACCCAGATCTGCTTGGAGCCAGTTTCACATGGTCCAGGGCTACCAGTTCCAGTGGCTGTCGGGTGATGATGGGCTGCAAGGGAGTCTTCTGGCTGGCACAGTCCTTCCTTCTTAGGTGGCACGGTCCACAGTCTCTGCACCACCTCTCGATGGTTCCTCTCATGCCTACCCAGTGGAACCGCCCGCGCAGCAGGAACTCCAGCTTCTTCCATCCGAAGTGCCCAGCTCCGTCGTGGTATGCCTCCAGTACCATAGCCGCGTCTCTTCTTGGCACCACTACTTGCCAGATCAGTTCATGCGTCCGGGAGTTAACCATTCTGCGGCACAACTTCCCCTTGTAAAGGAACAGTCGACTCTTCTCAGCCCACAGTTGCTTGGTCTCCTCCGGAGCGTCTGGGTCAAGGCGGGCATCTGGCTGAGTCAGCATCTCCTTCACCAGTCGGACGGCGGGGTCACTGTCTTGCGTTTCCGCCCAGTTGTAATGAGGTAAGGGGTTGAACGTAGCGGATTGCTTACCCCTTACACGGTGGGAATACTGGATAGTCCCATGACGGTGGAACGCGGGGAGTTCAACTTCTTCCAATTCCTCTGGATCTTCCCCTACGTCCGGTAGGTTTGGCATTCTGGACAGGGCATCCGCGTTGGTATTGGAGCGTCCTGCCCGATATTTGATCGTGAACTCATAGTTGGACAGGCGGGCCATCCATCTCTGCTCCAGGGCACTGAGTCTTGCCGTATCCAGGTGTTTCAACGGGTTGTTATCCGTGTACACGGTGAACCGGGAAGAGGCGAGGTAGTGCTTAAAGCGTTCGGTGACTGCCCACACCACTGCCAGGAATTCTAGCTTGAATGAGCTGTAATTCTCAGGGTTTCTTTCGGTGGGTCGCAGTTTTCGGCTGGCGTAAGCAATTACCCGTTCCTTCCCCTGCTGGATCTGGGACAGTACGGCTCCTAGCCCGATGTTACTTGCGTCGGTGTAGAGGATAAAGGGCTGGCTGTAATCAGGGTACGCCAGGATTTCATCCCCCGTGAGGGCCATCTTCAGCTGGCGGAAGGACTCTTCTTCCAACTTCTCCCATCTGAAGAGCGGCTTCTGGTTCTTGGCCTTCCTGGACTGGCCTATCAGGAGGTCCTGCATAGGAGCTGCCTTTTTGGTGAAACCGGGAATGAACCTTCAGTAGTAGCCTACCAACCCGAGGAACTGCCACACTTCCTTTACGCTGGAGGGTCTTGGCCATTCCTTAATCGCGGTGATCTTATCAGGGTCGGGAGCCACTCCGTCAGCACTCACCACGTGTCCCAGGTACTGCACCCTTGGTTTCAGGAGGTGACACTTGGAGGGTTTCACCTTTAGGCCGTAGTTTGCCAGGGCTTCGAACACTTCTGCCAGGTGTTTCAGGTGGTCCTCGTAGGTCTTGGAGTAGACGATGACATCGTCCAGGTATAACAGGACCGTCTCGAAGTTTCGGTGTCCCAGACAGCATTCCATCAACCGTTGGAAGGTTCCTGGTGCGTTGCAGAGTCCGAACGGCATGCAGGTAAACTCGCTAAGTCCCATCGGGGTGGTGAATGCGGTCTTCTCCCGGTCCGCCTCTGCTACAGGAACCTGCCAGTACCCGTTAGTGAGATCCAAAGTAGAGAAGAAGTTAGCAGATTTTAAAGCGGCCAAAGACTCCTCTATCCTTGGTAAGGGGTACGCATCTTTGTGTGTGATACGGTTGATTTTCCGGTAATCTACACACATTCTCATGGTGTTGTCTTTTTTTTTAACCAAGACCAGTGGAGCTGCCCAGGGGCTACAGCTATCCCTGATTACCCCAGCCTCCTTCATGTCTCTAAGCATTCCCTTGGCGTGTTGGTAGTGTGCAGGGGGTACGGGTCGGTATCTCTCCTTTATGGGAGGATGGTCTCCCGTGGGGATATGATGTTCTACCCCCTTTACTCGCCCGAAGTCTAACGGGTGTTTACTAAACACTCTCTCGTACTCTTGAACCACCCGATAGACTCCCTGTTTCTGGTGTGAGGGAGTGGAGTCAGTACCCAAATGTAGTTGCTGACACCAGTCCTCTATTGTTTTCTTAGAGCCGTTACCTTCCTCTGGATGAGATGGAGGCAAGGGTTCCACGGACTGTACAGAATTTTGATTGATGGTATACAATTTGGCTAGCGTAGCATACCGGGGCAGGTACACTTCCCTTTTCCCGATGTTTATTATGCGAACGGGCACCCTCCCATGGCGTACATCAACCACCCCCCGTGCTGTCAAAATGGTGGGCCTACTGTCTGAGTAGACGGGTTCTACCATTGCTTGGTAGTCTCTACCTCTTAGACCAATAGCTGCCCGGCACCAAATCATCATTTCACTTTTTGGGGGCATGGCAATAGGGAAAGGGTCACACATTCTCACGCTTCCAATCTCACCACCGGAGAGTTCCACCTGTTGCCGCCGCATCAGTGCCCGGATCTCTTTTTGGAGCACTCGCTGTTGGCCGGAGCTGGCGTTCTTGGCAACCTGCTGTAAAATGAAAATCACCTCTGCAAGACAATTTTCAATCACATTAGTTCCTAGAGTTATCTTTGGGTGACTCTCGCGCTTGTCGATGTCTACAATGATTAGTCCCTGTGCTGCCAGTTCGACTCTACCGACTTTAATGGTCATCTCTTTGAATCCGATCTGTGGCACGGGTTGACCATTGCTGGCGATGATACTCAAGTCGTCGTCAGGGTAGCGGGTAATATCCGAGTCATTCCAGTACTGCTTAAAGAGCACGTACGGGATGGTGGTGACCTGTGACCCGGTGTCCAGTAGGGCACTCATAGGAATGCCATCCAGTACTACAGGCAAGACTGGACGTCCTCCCACGTATTTGTCACCCCAGTTTGATGGGCCTGGTGATCTTATTCCTGGGGGTTGGCCCTCTACCCCAGGTTGTGCCAGTTTAAAGGACAGTACCTTGCCATATGTCCGGGTTGATTGCAGCGGCGGCAGATGGGTTGTCCGTCCTCGTTGTATCGGTCGCTGGGTCTTCCTCTGGCCGGTGGGGTCCTCCTTGGTCGACGCCACAGGATGTCCTCCGGTCCGGATGCCAGCTGGATCTTCCCTGGAGCAGCAACCTGTAAAGACTGCACAGTTCGGGTTAGCGCAGCTACGCTTTTAGCTAGCTCTTGGACCTGATGGTGCAGGTCTGGAGCCGGGTCATTGTTCAAATCCTGCGCATCAGCTCCCACAGGCCCTGCCGACAAGGGCGCCGCCTCCTGGTGGTAAGCGGTAGTAGGGCGCCTGTGGGCCACAACGCCACCCGGTGCCGGTTCTCGGAGCACCCGAATGGCTCTGTCCTTGAACTGTGCAAAGTCCAGATGAGGATCCTGTAAGGCCATTGCCCGCAACTGGATTCGGTGGGCATTGCAATATAGTCCCTCTATAAATTGTTCGGTCAACAGCCTGTCCTCGTTTCCCACGCCGTCAGGGTCGGCCTGCTTAATGGCTCTCAGGGCCTCTTGTAGGTTTAGTGCATAGTCCCTTATATTCTCATGTGCTCGCTGTTTGCACCCGTAGAATCTAAGCTTAATCTCAGCTGAGGTGCGGGTATCAAAGGAGTCCTTCAGCCGGGTTAATATCCCTGCTACAGTCCTCCTCCCAGGTGGCCAGGACTTTACCTCCCTTTGGGCTGCCCCGGTTAGTTGGGCCACCAGGATGCTCACTTTTTGCTCTTCTGTGAGGGGGTACACCTGGAAGAGGCTATCCAGCTTTTCTCTAAAGTCATTCAGGGTATGTGACTCCCCTGAGTACTGGGGTAGCCAGGCTGCCCCCGGGATATAGGGCATCGTGAAAGGCATGACCGCTGCAGCGGTGGCGCTGGCGGTGGCTGTGGCAGTGAAGCTCTCCTCCGTATCCGACATCCTCCTCCCCCCTAGTGGACCGTGGCCTACCTTGCGATGATCCTCTTCCGTAGGCCGCGGCTCCGCAGTGGATCGTCAGGGTCGAGGACCTTCCGTCGCGCTCCTGTGACGTCGGCGTCTGCTGGGCTCCTTCCAGGACCTTACGCAACGTCCGGACGTGAGGCGGAGCTCCAGTTCTCGCGCGCTTTCGGAGTCCACGCCCCTCTTCTTCCCGCGCGGCGTCTTCAAGATGGCGTCCAACGGCGGGAAAACTCCACGGATGGCGGGAAGAAGGCAGAAGATGGCGTCCAATGGCGAGAAAACTCCACGGATGGCGGGAAGAAGGTAGAAGATGGCGTCGGATGGCGGGAATCTTCACCACAGGTAAGTTTCAAAGTCTCTTTTTCAGGCACGCAGTACCCGGTGGTTGCGGGCACGAAATCCTGCCGACTACGCCAAAAGTAGACGCGCCCCCTGGGCCTGTGCTGTGGTGCAGCGTTGCGCACGCGGGGAATACCCGGAGCCGGATCTGTTGGGGGTAGTAGTCCTCGTGGCGGTGACCCGGTCCGTGCCCAGGGTGTCAAACTAAATGGCAGTCTTTAGCAGTAGATGTCAGAGTGTTCGACTACGCCACCTGTTGAATGCGGCTATGAAGCCGCCGCTGCAGGGCAGACCGCTGAGGCCGGTGGTACGGATGTGCAGCGTGGATGGTATAACCCCCAACGGGAGGGGTATGGCCTCAGGGCAGCCGACATGAATGATGGGGTTAGCAGAGTTGCACGCAGGCACCAGGAACCACTCAGAGACGGTGCGGTGTAGTTCAGGGTCTTTACTGGTGGCAAAGGTAGACCCTCCCGGAGTACTGGCTAGCGATCGGGGCCTGGTCAGTCTGTGAGCAGATAGGATCTCCCCTGGCCAGGCGGAGTTGTAGGCCTCCCCAACTAATTGTACTCTTCTGGCTACCTTGCTAGAGGCGGGTAAAAGTAGCCCACGTCCCTGAGTGTACCGTGTGGTGCTCACCCGTATGGCCGGTGACTCGGGGCCTTCTGGTAGCTTCCCCTCCACGACGGCGGTGCTGGTCCCTTGCGTGTGACCGTGCCTTCGGGTTTCTGAGCCAGAAGACCTAAAATCCCCTGCCGGTCGGTTTCTGCTGCTGGGTAAGGATTAGTCCCCACAGCCTCGGACTCCGGGTCCGGTGAGAACTCTTCAATCAGGGCGAGCTCTACAGCTTCCAGCCCCTGACTCCTTTTAGCACTGCTCCCACTGAGCTCCTGATCTTTCTTTCCTTGCTTTTGCTACACTCCAGACCAGACTGTGTCTCTGTCTGGGACTCCTCTTCTTCTCCCTAACCCTGCCTCAGCCCTAGTTTTATATAGGGGAAGTTCTTCCCCTCCCAGGACTGGGCAGGAGGTGTAGCATGCATAGGATTCCTGACCAGGAGACCTCCCACCTGCTCTCAGATGTAATATTGCTATTACTGTTGAAACCAGACCCCTGGGGTGCCACACACTCCTGATACAGAGTCTGCCTGCTGCACTCCTGATACAGACTCTGCCTGCTGCACTCCTGATACAGACTCTGCCTACTGCACTCCTGATACAGAGTCTGCCTGCTGCACTCCTGATACAGACTCTGCCTGCTGCACTCCCGATACAGACTCTGCCTGCTGCACTCCCGATACAGACTCTGCCTGCTGCACTCCCGATACAGACTCTGCCTGCTGCACTCCCGATACAGACTCTGCCTGCTGCACTCCCGATACAGACTCTGCCTGCTGCACTCCCGATACAGACTCTGCCTGCTGCACTCCCGATACAGACTCTGCCTGCTGCACTCCCGATACAGACTCTGCCTGCTGCACTCCCGATACAGACTCTGCCTGCTGCACTCCCGATACAGACTCTGCCTGCTGCACTCCCGATACAGACTCTGCCTGCTGCACTCCCGATACAGACTCTGCCTGCTGCACTCCCGATACAGACTCTGCCTGCTGCACTAACGATACAGACTCTGCCTGCTGCACTCCCGATACAGACTCTGCCTGCTGCACTCCCGATACAGACTCTGCCTGCTGCACTCCCGATACAGACTCTGCCTGCTGCACTCCCGATACAGACTCTGCCTGCTGCACTCCCGATACAGACTCTGCCTGCTGCACTCCCGATACAGACTCTGCCTGCTGCACTCCCGATACAGACTCTGCCTGCTGCACTCCCGATACAGACTCTGCCTGCTGCACTCCCGATACAGACTCTGCCTGCTGCACTCCCGATACAGACTCTGCCTGCTGCACTCCCGATACAGACTCTGCCTGCTGCACTCCCGATATAGACTCTGCCTGCTGCACTCCCGATACAGACTCTGCCTGCTGCACTCCCGATACAGACTCTGCCTGCTGCACTCCCGATACAGACTCTGCCTGCTGCACTCCCGATACAGACTCTGCCTGCTGCACTCCCGATAGAGACTCTGCCTGCTGCACTCCCGATAGAGACTCTGCCTGCTGCACTCCCGATACGGACTCTGCCTGCTGCACTCCTGATACGGACACTGCCTGCTGCACCTTCTAGTCTGTCCTACTGTGTCCAGTTGCTGCGCGTCCATTGGTCTGTCTTAGAGTGGCACCTGGTGTTCATCGGGAGCCTAGTCTAACCTCACCACCATAGGCTCCAGTACTCTCTCAGTCACGCCCCTCCAGGCTCTCCAGGGTCCGTGGCACAGTAGTTTCACAAACCACGTCCGTGACAGTGCGCCCTTGCATGCAGGGTCCTCTCTCATGTTGTACCAGTCGGTGACCCCTTTTGACATGTGAAGCGCAACTGAATTAATGTCACTGTCACAGTAATAAAAATAATTATAGTATTTGTACTCTGGGTCAATTGATGGCACTTCCCTGGTGTCTACACTTAATTTGATGTGTATTGGCAGCTTTTGGTCCTGTTTCTAGGTGTTGTATATGCATTTTTTGGTCCCCCCCATTGACTCCTTTGGGATTCGGAAATGTTCGACGAACATTCAGCCAATAAATTCGGCGAATATTAATTTGTTCAGCGAACTTTTCCGTACTGAACATTGAAATGTTCGCTCATGCCTAGTGAAGACTCACAGAAAATGTTTGACCACTGTCATTGCCAACAAAGGATATATAGCAAAGTATTGAGATGAACTTTTGTAATTGACCAAATACTTACTTATTTTCCACCAAAATTTGAAAAAAAAATTCTTTCCAAATCAGACAATGTGATTTTCAGGATTTGTTTTCTCATTTTGTCTCTCATAGTTGAGGGCTATCTATGATGTCAAATACAGGCCTCTCTCATCTTTTTAAGTGGGAGAACTTGCACAATTGGTGGCTGACTAAATACTTTTTTTCCCCACTGTATGAGATATGTCTGACAGAGAACCACGGTTTTAAATTGCAGGCCTGTCATTTATTAATTCTTTTCTTCACAGAGACCTAGTGTCAATAGCTTGACAGACTCGCTGCAACGAAATGGAGGGCAGAAATGGCTAATTTTGGAACACTGTTATATGTGATATGTCTGACAGAGAACCACAGTTTTAAAAAGGAGGCCTGTAATTTACTAATACTATTCTTCACAGAGACCTAGTGTGAATAGCTTGACTGACACATTGCAACGAAATGGAAGACAGAAATGGCTGATTATGGAATGCTGTTATATGTGATATGTCTGACAGAGAATCACAGTTTTAAATTGCAGGTCTGTAATTTAATAATTCTATTCTTCACAGAGACCTAGTGTGAATAGCTTGACTGACACACTGCAATGAAATGGAAGGCAGAAATGGCTTATTTTTGAACAGTCACGGATGTGTCAGAGGTGACAGACAGTCGCCCTGCAGTTGGTTGCAGGAGATCTCTACATTTGGAATTACAAATATCTTCTTAGAGGCTGGCTGTCTCTAGGACTCATTGGCTACCTCCCTCTGGCTAATTAGCTCTCCGGCCTGGGTGTATAAATACCTGGTGTGTCTGAGAGGGAGGTGCCGGCGATATTCATTACTACTTGTGAGGCTTTAGCAAGAGCAGTACTTTGTCCTCTCTGGAGCTTGAGGCCGTGTGCGCATTTGTTTGGAGTCATCTAAAGCTAAGCAATTCCCCCGTTTGTCTACCCTTGTTGTCTAGTGGTGATCGACTAGGCTCATTTCCTTCCTTCCCTAGCCTTAGCCATACACCAGGGAAAGTCAGGGCGAGGCACGCGTGCGGCGATTGGTGAAGAGCCAATATAGGGATGGTAGTTGAGACAGGGTGACACTAGACCAGACTAGGAGGTCTCCACTCCCCCCTTTCCCTAGTGTCTGGGCTCCCTTTCCCTCTGTGTTGCACTAAGTCTTTCCCACACCTTGCGTGACATTATCGCCGGCCAAGCACGTTTTAAAAAGGGGAGAAAAAAACAAACAAATCTGACTTTTTTTTTTCTCTGTGTGTTTTTGGGCATGGATCTTTTTTTTCCTTTCTCCTTTGGTATGGGTTGCAAAGTGGCGGCACAGGCTGTCTCTGGAAGTGAATGACCTCCGTGGTGAGGTACAGCAGCAGCATCAGCGGCTACAGGACGCCAATATGGCCTACCCAGTCTGAACCCAAGGTTGCCCTCCCGGACAGGTTTTCTGCATGTAGGGACAAGTTTTTTTGTATTCAAGGAGGCCTGAAAATTGTATTTTAAACTTCGTTCCTATTCCTCCACAAATGAGGAGCAACGGGTTGGAATTGTGATCTCTCTACTTGAGGGCGATCCTCAATACTGGGTGTTTTCTTTACTGCAGGACGTGGTTTGTCTCCAGTCTGTGGAGGATGTTTTGGGGGCTTTGGCCCTTATCTATGATGACTCTGACAGAGTCGCCTTGGCTGAGTCTAGGATACGTCGCCTTCAGCAGGGGAATCGGTCAGTGGAGACGTACAGTTCAGAATTCCGTAGATGGGCAACTGATTCCAAATGGAATGATTCAGCCCTTAGAAGTCAATTTTGTGAAGGGCTTACTGAAAGGTTAAAAGATGCCTTGGCGGTATATGAAACCCCTCAGTCCTTGGAGGCTGTCATGTCTTTGGCCATACGTCTTGATAGATGCCTTCGGGATAGACGGGTGAGACCACCTTCTCCAGGGCCTTCTTGTCGGGGTTGTGTACCTCTGCCAGGGGAGCGGTCTGGGGGTGAACCAGTACTGGGGGAGGTGGAGGAACCCATGCAGTTGGGGGGGGGTATCTCTGCAGAATACATCTCCCCGGAAATTCGTTCGCAAGAAAAAAGGCGTTTGTTTTTTTTGTGGGGAAAAAGGGAAATTTTGTTGGGACCTGTCCTTCAATTCATAAACAAAAGGAGACTCGATTAACTATTGGTAGTCTGGAGTTGGATAAACAAGGGGTGCATTTGTGGCCAAACTACAGTTCCCACTTTATCTTGACAGCAGATGTGGTGCTAGAGAGCAAAACCATGAAAATTTCTGTGTTTGTGGACAGTGGAGCCGTAGTCAGCATGGTGGATGCTGAGTTTGTGAAAACGCATGGTCTTACTTGCTGTACTTTAGATAAACCTACTTCTATTTTTGCCATCGACTCGGTGCCCCTTGCACAGAAAGAATTTACTCAGATGCACATAATGTAAAACTGAGGGTGGGGTCAGTTCATTGTGAAATAATCCCTTGCTATGTTCTGGACAATCTTCCCACACCGATTGTCTTGGGTATCCCTTGGCTTGTTAAACATAATCTGTTGGTGGATTGGCAAGCCAGGAAGATTATTGAATGGGAAAATTACTGCCATGAGAACTGTTTCGATATTTCCCTTGCTACTGTCTCTACGGAAATATTACCTGCTTTTCTGTCTGGTTTGGAGGACATTTTTTCTGAGAGGGGGTGTCAGGATTTGCCTCCTCATCATTAGAGATGAGCGTTGTTCTACTCGAACTGTTCGCCAATCTCAAATTCGAGCTGTTTCGGGCGGTGTTCGAGCCGTTCGGCGAACACGAACAATTTGAGAAAAATTCGGCTGTTCAAGGTTATGTTCGATAACTGTTCGTGCACCAAAATCATAACTGGATTTTTTCTCAGTAATGATGAAAATTAATGTTAATACGCAGTTTGAGTGTACAGCGGGGTGGGGGGAGGGGCAGGGGATGGATCTCTGCAGGAACAATGAAGATCTCCATTTTTTTTTCT
Source organism: Phyllobates terribilis (assembly GCF_046119375.1). NCBI lineage: Eukaryota > Metazoa > Chordata > Amphibia > Anura > Dendrobatidae > Phyllobates > Phyllobates terribilis. The sequence goes on along the minus strand of NW_027362772.1, from coordinate 190,580,310 downwards.
CTTTCCCGCATTTACAGTGGGGAGGTGCAATCTGTCAGCCTATCAGCAGCGCACACACGGAGCGAAGTGCTTTTTTTCACACAAGCAAGGGCATGTGTCATTGGCAGTGTATGTCACATGTCCTTGCCCTATAAGACCAAGCCATTTTCCCCGTCGCCACCATTTTCTCACTGCTGCAGCTGCGTGTTAGACGGCACCGCTGTTGCTGTGTGCGCTATACCTTGTTAATTTCAAGCCAATTTTCGCACAAATATACAGATAGCTTGGGAGTAGGGAATAGTTGTGATTGCAGTCCTTTTAAGGACTAGGTTACAGCATTTCCTACGACTTTTATCAGGGAGGTCTGTGCTCTTAAATAGATAGGTTGTGGGAGTAAAGACTAATTGTAATTGGAGTCCTTTTCAGGACTAGGTTACATCAGTTCCTATCAGTTTTTGCCAGGTAGGTCTGTGCCAGTGCTGTGCAAGTTTTTTTCACAGCATTTGGCTGAATCTAGCAAAGCTAATCCTTTTTGGCCTATTGCAGAGTGTGTTAGTCAGTGGAGTAGCCTATCTGTGTTGCAAGATATAACACCTGTGTATAGAATACCAATTTTTTTACTGCACCTAGTGAAGTAAAATCTTTTGGGCATAGCATCATTCTATTAGTCCATCTATACTGACCTCCATCAGGTTGCAAACTGAATCTAATTTTTTTCTGCATCTAGCTCTGAAAAAATATTTGGCCTTCTAGCAGTGTGTCGGACTTTCTCTATTAGTCCATCTATACTGACCTCCATCAGGTTGCAAATTCTAAATAATTTTTATCTGCATCTACAGTACCTCTGAAAAAATATTTGGGCTTCTAGCTGTGTGTGGGACTTGTTGTATTAGTTCATCTATACTGACCTCCATCAGGTTGCAAACTGAATATATTTTTTTCTGCATCTACCTCTGAAAAAATATTGGGCTTATAGCTGTGTGTGGGACTTGTTGTATTAGTCCATCTATACTGACCTCCATCAGGTTGCAAACTGAATATATTTTTTTCTGCATCTACCTCTGAAAAAATATTGGGCTTCTAGCTGTGTGTGGGACTTGTTGTATTAGTCCATCTATACTGACCTCCATCAGGTTGCAAACTGAATATAATTTTTTTCTGCATCTAGCTCTGAAAAAATATTTGGCCTTCTAGTAGTGTGTAGGACTTTCTCTATTAGTCCGTCTATACTGACCTCCATCAGGTTGCAAATTAAAAATAATTTTTATCTGCATCTACAGTACCTCTGAAAAAATATTTGGCCTTCTAGCAGTGTGTCGGACTTTCTCTATTAGTCCATCTATACTGACCTCCATCAGATTGCAAATTCAAAATAATTTTTATCTGCATCTACAGTACCTCTGAAAAAATATTTGGGCTTCTAGCTGTGTGTGGGACTTGTTGTATTAGTCCATCTATACTGACCTCCATCAGGTTGCAAACTGAATATATTTTTTTCTGCATCTACCTCTGAAAAAATATTGGGCTTCTAGCTGTGTGTGGGACTTGTTGTATTAGTCCATCTATACTGACCTCCATCAGGTTGCAAACTGAATATAATTTTTTTCTGCATCTAGCTCTGAAAAAATATTTGGCCTTCTAGTAGTGTGTAGGACTTTCTCTATTAGTCCATCTATACTGACCTCCATCAGGTTGCAAATTCAAAATAATTTTTATCTGCATCTACAGTACCTCTGAAAAAATATTTGGGCTTCTAGCTGTGTGTGGGACTTGTTGTATTAGTCCATCTATACTGACCTCCATCAGGTTGCAAACTGAATATATTTTTTTCTGCATCTACCTCTGAAAAAATATTGGGCTTCTAGCTGTGTGTGGGACTTGTTGTATTAGTCCATCTATACTGACCTCCATCAGGTTGCAAACTGAATATATTTTTTTCTGCATCTACCTCTGAAAAAATATTGGGCTTCTAGCTGTGTGTGGGACTTGTTGTATTAGTCCATCTATACTGACCTCCATCAGGTTGCAAACTGAATATAATTTTTTTCTGCATCTAGCTCTGAAAAAATATTTGGCCTTCTAGTAGTGTGTCGGACTTTCTCTATTAGTCCATCTATACTGACCTCCATCAGGTTGCAAATTAAAAATAATTTTTATCTGCATCTACAGTACCTCTGAAAAAATATTTGGCCTTCTAGCAGTGTGTCGGACTTTCTCTATTAGTCCATCTATACTGACCTCCATCAGGTTGCAAATTCAAAATAATTTTTATCTGCATCTACAGTACCTCTGAAAAAATATTTGGGCTTCTAGCTGTGTGTGGGACTTGTTGTATTAGTCCATCTATACTGACCTCCATCAGGTTGCAAACTGAATATATTTTTTTCTGCATCTACCTCTGAAAAAATATTGGGCTTCTAGCTGTGTGTGGGTCTTGTTCTATTAATCCATCTATACTGACCTCCATCAGGTTGCAAACTGAATATAATTTTTTTCTGCATCTAGCTCTGAAAAAATATTTGGCCTTCTAGTAGTGTGTCGGACTTTCTCTATTAGTCCATCTATACTGACCTCCATCAGGTTGCAAATTAAAAATAATTTTTATCTGCATCTACAGTACCTCTGAAAAAATATTTGGGCTTCTAGCTGTGTGTGGGACTTGTTGTATTAGTCCATCTATACTGACCTCCATCAGGTTGCAAACTGAATATATTTTTTTCTGCATCTACCTCTGAAAAAATATTGGGCTTCTAGCTGTGTGTGGGACTTGTTGTATTAGTCCATCTATACTGACCTCCATCAGGTTGCAAACTGAATATAATTTTTTTCTGCATCTAGCTCTGAAAAAATATTTGGCCTTCTAGTAGTGTGTAGGACTTTCTCTATTAGTCCATCTATACTGACCTCCATCAGGTTGCAAATTAAAAATAATTTTTATCTGCATCTACAGTACCTCTGAAAAAATATTTGGCCTTCTAGCAGTGTGTCGGACTTTCTCTATTAGTCCATCTATACTGACCTCCATCAGATTGCAAATTCAAAATAATTTTTATCTGCATCTACAGTACCTCTGAAAAAATATTTGGGCTTCTAGCTGTGTGTGGGACTTGTTGTATTAGTCCATCTATACTGACCTCCATCAGGTTGCAAACTGAATATATTTTTTTCTGCATCTACCTCTGAAAAAATATTGGGCTTCTAGCTGTGTGTGGGTCTTGTTCTATTAATCCATCTATACAGACCTCCATCAGGTTGCAAACTGAATATAATTTTTTTCTGCATCTAGCTCTGAAAAAATATTTGGCCTTCTAGCAGTGTGTCGGACTTTCTCTATTAGTCCATCTATACTGACCTCCATCAGGTTGCAAATTCAAAATAATTTTTATCTGCATCTACAGTACCTCTGAAAAAATATTTGGGCTTCTAGCTGTGTGTGGGACTTGTTGTATTAGTCCATCTATACTGACCTCCATCAGGTTGCAAACTGAATATATTTTTTTCTGCATCTACCTCTGAAAAAATATTGGGCTTCTAGCTGTGTGTGGGACTTGTTGTATTAGTCCATCTATACTGACCTCCATCAGGTTGCAAACTGAATATATTTTTTTCTGCATCTACCTCTGAAAAAATATTGGGCTTCTAGCTGTGTGTGGGACTTGTTGTATTAGTCCATCTATACTGACCTCCATCAGGTTGCAAACTGAATATAATTTTTTTCTGCATCTAGCTCTGAAAAAATATTTGGCCTTCTAGTAGTGTGTCGGACTTTCTCTATTAGTCCATCTATACTGACCTCCATCAGGTTGCAAATTAAAAATAATTTTTATCTGCATCTACAGTACCTCTGAAAAAATATTTGGCCTTCTAGCAGTGTGTCGGACTTTCTCTATTAGTCCATCTATACTGACCTCCATCAGGTTGCAAATTCAAAATAATTTTTATCTGCATCTACAGTACCTCTGAAAAAATATTTGGGCTTCTAGCTGTGTGTGGGACTTGTTGTATTAGTCCATCTATACTGACCTCCATCAGGTTGCAAACTGAATATATTTTTTTCTGCATCTACCTCTGAAAAAATATTGGGCTTCTAGCTGTGTGTGGGTCTTGTTCTATTAATCCATCTATACTGACCTCCATCAGGTTGCAAACTGAATATAATTTTTTTCTGCATCTAGCTCTGAAAAAATATTTGGCCTTCTAGTAGTGTGTCGGACTTTCTCTATTAGTCCATCTATACTGACCTCCATCAGGTTGCAAATTAAAAATAATTTTTATCTGCATCTACAGTACCTCTGAAAAAATATTTGGGCTTCTAGCTGTGTGTGGGACTTGTTGTATTAGTCCATCTATACTGACCTCCATCAGGTTGCAAACTGAATATATTTTTTTCTGCATCTACCTCTGAAAAAATATTGGGCTTCTAGCTGTGTGTGGGACTTGTTGTATTAGTCCATCTATACTGACCTCCATCAGGTTGCAAACTGAATATATTTTTTTCTGCATCTACCTCTGAAAAAATATTGGGCTTCTAGCTGTGTGTGGGACTTGTTGTATTAGTCCATCTATACTGACCTCCATCAGGTTGCAAACTGAATATATTTTTTTCTGCATCTACCTCTGAAAAAATATTGGGCTTCTAGCTGTGTGTGGGTCTTGTTCTATTAATCCATCTATACAGACCTCCATCAGGTTGCAAACTGAATCTAATTTTTTTCTGCATCTAGCTCTGAAAAAATATTTGGCCTTCTAGCAGTGTGTCAGACTTTCTCTATTAGTCCATCTATACTGACCTCCATCAGGTTGCAAATTAAAAATAATTTTTATCTGCATCTACAGTACCTCTGAAAAAATATTTGGGCTTCTAGCTGTGTGTGGGACTTGTTGTATTAGTCCATCTATACTGACCTCCATCAGGTTGCAAACTGAATATATTTTTTTCTGCATCTACCTCTGAAAAAATATTGGGCTTCTAGCTGTGTGTGGGACTTGTTGTATTAGTCCATCTATACTGACCTCCATCAGGTTGCAAATTGAATATAATTTTTTTCTGCATCTAACCCAGCCAATAGTTTTGGCCTAATACCACAGTTTGGCCACTCAGCTCTGCTCGGTTACCATCCATTGTTTTTTTGTGCAAACAACTCCAGAGTTGTGAATTAGTTAACCACCAAAATGAGTGGAAAAAGGCCTGCTGCTGGTGGAAAGGGGAATAGGCGTGTTGGGAAGGGGAAAAAAGGTTGTGTCCGTGGGGTAGGTGTTAAAGCAACAGTAACATCTGCAGAAGAAAGACCATCTTCCAGCCAAACTAAAATGTCTACTTCTTTTAGCGGACAATGTGATAAGATCCCTTTCTTACGGCCACGCCAATCGCTACAAATTCCAGATGAGGCACAAAAACAGCAGGTGCTTCAACGGATATCAAGTGCTCCTTTAAGTGGGCTCTCCTTCACATCAACTTCAACATCACAAATACTCCAGTCCTCAAAGGTGTCACCCAAATCGCACTTGCTTCCTCACAGCTCCCAAATCTCCAGCTGCCCGTCTGAGTATGAGGTAGAACAGATGGTTGAGTCTGCAGAGCTGTTTACTCATACTATAGCCTGGGAATCAGAGGCCGACTCCAGCGCTTCTGTGAATCCAGACGAGGAAATGATCTGCACTGATGCCCAGAATCTTTATGAGTCGGATCCAGGACCAGACGCAGAAGGTTCTGACCATAATGTAGACCCTCATTCCCAAACTGTAACTCCTGTTGGTGGAGACAATGAGGAAGACAATGATAAGGCTCAAATACCTGATTGGAGCGACAACTTTAGTTTTTTGTCAGGGCAGGAACAGGTTGGCTCTGAGGACGACGGGTGTGATAACACACAGGGTGATGATGATGAGGTTGGAGATCCCACTTACTGTCAACCCACAGTCAGCCAAGAGATGAGGTCAGCAGAGGAGGTGGAGGAAGATGCTAGTGACGACGAGGTCAGGTTGCGCCTTCCTGGACAGAGACGTAGTACTGGAAGCACGTCAACAACTGCATCCTCAAACACAACTCTGCCTCTCACCACAAGTCGTGGTGGCTCTTCAGGTCGCATGGGTGCTAAGCCTTGCATATCCTGGGCATTTTTTCAGATCGATAAAGATGACCCAACTCGTGTTATCTGTAACATTTGTCAGCAAAAGCTAAGTAGAGGCCAAAAAATACATAGTTTGAGTACTTCATGCATGAACCGGCACATGGACATGAAGCATAAGTTGCAGTGGGAAGCTCAGTGTGCTACAATGCGGCCTAGCCGGCCGGGCCAACCACCGTCTGCCATATCTTGTGCATCCGCGGCCTCTTCATCCTCTGTGACTGGGGGGATAGCAGTCACACCTGTTTTGGGGCGCAGACCTGCCACCTCTTTACCCGCAACAGCCAGCGTGATTGGCAGGTCATCATTTTCTTTGGAGGTGGTAACACCAGCTGGTGTTGAGCGCTGTCCGACATCGATAGCACCACCTTTGGATCAAGGCAACCTAACATGTCCGCCTGCATCTTCCTCACAGACCGGCAGTTTGCCGGGGACACCCTTATCAAGCCCGTCTAAGCACAATAGCCAGCCCTCGGTCCCTCAGATGTGGACAAGTAAAAGACCATTTCCTCCTAGCCATGAGAAAGCTAAGAGGTTGAATTTCACCATCTGCAAGCTCTTGGCTACAGAAATGCTGCCTTTCCGCCTGGTGGACACAGAGGATTTTCGAGACCTTATGTCCGTCGCAGTGCCCCAGTACCAGATGCCCAGTCGGCACTACTTCTCAAAGAAAGGTGTGCCTGCGCTCCACCAGTATGTCGCACACAACATCACCGCTTCTTTGAGAAACTCTGTGTGTGACAGGGTGCATTTCACCACAGACACTTGGACGAGTAGGCATGGACAGGGGCGTTACATGTCGCTGACTGGGCACTGGGTAACTATGGTGACAGCAGGACAAGGGGCTGCTGTCCAAGTCTTGCCGTCCCCACGAGTTGTGCGTCAATCCTCTTTATGTCAAAGTTCCTCCACTGCTTCTGCCTCCTCAACCTCCTCTCGGTCTTCCACCTGCACCCAAAGCCTGTCTGGTCATGCCACAAGCTTTCTAACTGCGCAGAAGGGATCCTGCACACCTCCTTACTATGCTGGCAGTAGGGCTCAACGTCATCAGGCGGTTTTTACTTTGAAATGTCTGGGAAATGTGAGTCACACAGCTGAGGAGTTGTGGTCAGCTCTGGAGAACCAATTTCATGAATGGTTGTCTCCACTGGACCTGAAACCAGGGAAGGCCGTGTGCGACAATGCTGCAAACCTGGGTGCGGCCCTTCGCCGGGGCAATGTCACACACGTGCCTTGTATGGCTCACGTGTTGAACCTGGTTGTCCAGCAATTTTTAGCCCACTATCCCAGACTAGATGGCCTTCTGCAGAGGGCACGGTCGCTGTGTGCTCACTTCCGCCGTTCGCATCCCGCAGCTCAGCGACTTACATCTCTACAGAAGTCGTTGGGCCTGCCACTTCACCGGCTAAAATGCGATGTGCCTACCCGGTGGAATTCAACTCTGCACATGTTGCAGCGACTGTGGCAGCACCGACAAGCCCTGGTGCAATACGTTCTGACGTATAGCCTGGGCCAACGAGATTCAGAGGTGGGGCAAATCACGCTGGAGGAGTGGTCTCAGATCAGGGACCTATGCACCCTTCTGCACAGTTTTGAAATGGCGACGAAGATGTTTAGTGCTGACGATGCCATTATCAGCATGACTATTCCGGTGATTTACATGCTGGAGCACATGTTAAACAGAATTCGGAGTCAGGTGGTGGCACAAGAGGAGGTGGAGGAAGTAGAGGAGGAGGAGTTGTATGCGGAAGGGCTAATGTAGCACCCTGAGGACTCGGCTGCTACAGGGGTATTGCACCTCACTCCAGGGGTGTGGTATTCCACTCCCGGGTAAGGATGGAGTGTGGGACTGAGCTCAGTAGGCTGCATGCACTACATACATCCCATTTCCGGGGGACAGAACTACGGTACTCCCACCAAGTAAATGTGCAGGTACGACAGCGTCTGTCCCTGGCTGGAGTGGAAGGGGGGTGGAACATCCCAGTAGTGTAGGGGCAGATAGGGGGAGTACTTTGGGTAAAGCTAGGAGCTCATTGGGTGCTAGTCACCTGGGCTCACACATAGAGGGAGTATATAAGGTGGGCACCATCTTAGGACAGGGTCAGTCAGTCTGTCAGGAGGAGCAGAGCAGAGGAGCTCAGCCAGGAGGGCTGACAGGGAGCTGTGGCTCCGGCTGGGCCCAGCTCCAGAGCCAAGCCTGCAGAGGAGAGAGGAGTAAGAAGGACCCGGAGAGGAAGACAGAGGGAACCCCAAGAACCCAGAATTAGACCAGAAAGGGTGGAGGGTTGGCGGACATGGGTACCGGAACCCGAACTGGTGGAGGCCACTAATCCTCAGCCAGAAACCGGAGGTCGTGGTCAAGATTTGCCACGACCCTCACCAAATCCACCAGAAAGGCACACCAAGTATAGGGTCAGGGAACCCAGAGGAGGTTTGACCACCAAGAGACCCACGGGAGCCGGCCAAAGGTGGATCCCTGGTGGGAACGGCCAGGAGGAAGAGAGAGAGACAGGGAAGCTCAGGACCACGCTCCGGACTGCCTGGGAGTTAGCCGAGTCCAGGACCTGGTGAACGCAGCACGGCTCGGGTGGTCACTCAAGGCCAGAATGACCAAAAGAACACCAGTGAGTAAAAACCCTGAAACTGCACCTCAAGTCTCTGACTCTCCTTTCTACAACATAACTACACCCATCATCCACACCTGCTGCCCTGAGGCCATACCCCTCCTGTTGGGGGTTATACCATCACTGCTGCACATATACCACCGGCCTCAGCGGACTGCTCTGCAGCGGCGGCTTCAAAGCCGCACTCAACGGGTGACGTAGTCGATCAAATTAACATCTACTGCCATAGACTGCCACTTAGTTTGACACCCTGGGCACGGACCGGGTCACCGCCACAAGGACTACTACCCCCATCGAGATCCGGCTCCGGGTATCCCTTGCACATGGCCCAGGGGGCGCGTCACTAACATCTGCAAGGTCCAGACGGTCGGCAGCACCAAGGCGGCAGGCATGTGAGGGTGGGGGAGATGGTTTTACCAGGGCGCATGGTAGCAGCCAAACTAGTGAGGAAGGTGCAGGAGCCCAGGAAGAAGTGGAGGACGAACTGATGGAAGACTCATCAGATGAGGGAGACCTTGATCACATTTCTGTTGTGCGAGGTTGGGGGGAGAGGACAGAGGAAGGAAGCATGATTGTTACCTCGCCACCAACACAACAGGGACTTGGTGCTCCTGGATGCGCAACACTGTTAGTGCAGCAAGAGTGCCTTCTTGCTGCACTACCTGCAACATGACCCTCGAATTGTGAGAATTAGAAATAATCCTGACTACTGGGTTGCCACACTGTTAGATCCCCGGTACAAAAGTAAATTTGCAGAAATTATTCCTGCCATAGAAAGGGATGCACGCATGCAGGAGTATCAGCAGAGACTGTTGCAGAATCTTACATGTGCTTTTCCACAAAATACCAGTGGTGCACGTAGTGAATCTCACAGTTCCAACTTGCCAACCGTGGGACCGTCAAGTGTTCAGCACTCAAACCGTAACAGAACCACAGTATCTGCTGGTAACATCAATTTTGCGGAATCATTTCACCACTTTTTTAGCCCATCCTTTGCAAGGCCACAGGAGACAAGAAGTCTGACACATAGTCAACGCCTAGAGACGATGGTACAGGAGTATCTCCAAGTAAACATTGAAGCCACGACTGTGTCACTGGACCCTTGCTCTTTTTGGGCTTCCAATCTGGATAAATGGCCGAAGCTAGCCACTTACGCCTTGGAGATCTTGTCATGCCCCGCAGCCAGCGTTCTGTCTGAACGTGTGTTCAGCGCTGCTGGTGGTGTGCTGACAGATAAGCGCACGCGGCTCTCCACTGATAATGTAGACAGACTCACGTTCATAAAGATGAACAAATCATGGATCCGAAACGACTTTTCTACCCCTGTGTCATCCTGGGGAGAGTAAAAGCTTGATGATTGGTTAAAATCACCCTACCAACCGTTTTAAGCTTTCAAATTACTAATCATGTTTATCTGTATCTTGACTGGAAAATAATTTGGGCTTTGTAGCAGTGTGCAGCACTGATCCTATTAGGCCATCTATAATAAGCTCCACCAGATTTAAAATTAAAAATAATTTTTAGCTGCATCTAGCCCGGAAAATAATTTTGGGGCTCCGAGATGCGCAAGACACATAAGTGCCTTCTTGCTGCACTACCTGCAGCATGACCCTCATATTGTCAGAATTCGAAGTAATCATGACTACTGGGTTGCCACACTCTTAGATCCCCCAAACTTTTCGATCAACCTTTTCATTTTAATAAAGACCAAAAAAATGGTCATTTTTGAAATTATAAGCATTAGCAGGTTGTTAGAAACTGAAATCAAACAGTTTTCAACTCAAAACTTTATTGTAGGTGATGTTACATTTTCACATAGGACCCCTTGTTCGAAAGGAGCTTCTGAACTCTCTCGTCCATTGAATTTGTCAGGTTTTGGATGGTTTCTGCTTCAATTGTTTTGCATGAGGACAGAATACCCTCCCAGAGCTGTTGCTTAGATGTGAACTGCCTCCCGCCATCATAGACACTCCTTTTAATGATGCTCCAAAGGTTCTGAATGGGGTAGAGGTCAGGGGAGCATGGGGGTCACACCATAAGTTTGTCCCCTTTTATGCCCATATCAGCCAGAGATGCAGATGTTTTATGTGCAGCATGAGATGGTGCATTATCATGCAGAAAAATGATCTTGCTGTGAAATACACGGTTCTTCTTCTTGAACCATGGCAGGAAGTGCTGTTTGAGAAAATCCACATACATTATGGAGTAGAGATGAGCGGTGTTCGACTTGAACTGTTCGCCAATCTCAAATTCGAGCTGTTTTGGGCGGTGTTCGAGTTGTTCGACGAACCCGAACGATTTGCAAAAAATTCGGCTGTTCGAGGTTATGTTCGATAACTGTTCGTGCACCAAAAGCGTGTCCTGCATGTCTGGCGCTATTTAGAGCACCAATCATGCAGGGATTGTCTGCCACTCACTGTAATGCCACAGCCATGGTGGTTGTGGCATTACAGTGATTGCCCAAATCGATGGGAACAGTGCCAACAGTGAAACATGAAAAGCCGGCAATTCAGCAGCGGCATACACCGGTACCCGACAATTTAGAACCGAAAGAATAGAGCTTCACACATAGATTAGATAGATATAAACATGTCAGCCACATATATACGAAGTACAGTGAAAGTGCTGCTTACTGTACTTGTCATTTAGCGTAAAGGATTTATCAAAAAAAATAATAGTGTTTTCATGCACCGTCTCTTTAAAAAAGCCGGCCGGCAATTCAGCAGCGGTACCCGACAATTTAGAATAGAAGGAATAGAGAATCACACATAGATTAGATAGATAGAAACATGTCAGTCACATATATAAGAAGTGCAGTGACAGTGTTGATTACTGTACTTGTCATTTAGTGTAAAGGATTTATTTAAAAAAATAATAGTGTTTTCATGCACTGTCTCTTTAAAAAAGCCGGCCGGCAATTCAGCAGCGGTACCCGACAATTTATAACAGACAGAATAGAGCATCATACATAGATTAGATAGATAGAAATATGTCAGCCACATATATACGAAGTACAGTGACAGTGTTGCTTACTGTACTTGTCATTTAGCGTAAAGGATTTATCAAAAAAAATAATAGTGTTTTCATGCACCGTCTCTTTAAAAAAGCCAGCCGGCAATTCAGCAGCGGTACCCGACAATTTATAACAGACAGAATAGAGCTTCGCACATAGATTAGATAGATAGAAACATGTCAGTCACATATATATGAAGTACAGTGATAGTGTTGGTTACTGTACTTGTCATTTAGTATTAAAATAAAGGATTTATTATTAAAAAAATTGGCATGGGGTTCCCCTTAATTTTAGGCTCTAGCGGAGGTTAAGCAGACGGCTGGGGCAGATGTTTGAAGCCTGGGAAGGGGGTAATACCCACGGAGCTTCCCAGGCTACTAATATCAGCCCCCAGCTGAATACATAGCCTTTACTAGCTATTAAAATGGGGGACCCCCCCCAAAAAAATGACGTGGGGTCCCCCCTAATTTAATAGCTAGCAAAGGCTAGGCAGACAGCTGGGGGCTGATATTAATAGCCCAGGAAGGGAGCCATGAATATTGGCCCCCTCCCAGGCTAGAAACACCAGCCGTCAGCCGCCCCAGAAATGGCGCATTCATAGGATGCGCCAATTCTGGCACTTAGCCTCGCTCTTCCACGCTGCCCTGGTGCGGTGGCAGGGGGTAATAGGGTTGGGGTTGATGTCAGCTTATAATGCCAGCTGACATCAAGCCCAGGTTAGTAATGGAGAGGCGTCTATAAGACACCCCCATTACTAACCCCATAGTCAAAGTTAAAAAAAACACAAACACCCAGAATAAAGTCCTTTAATTGAAATAAAGACACAATCCTTTATTGTTCTAAATTAAACCATACTTACCGTCACGCCCATTCCAGCTGAAGCCAACGATCTCCTGCAATAAAAGAAAAATAATAAAGCAACCTCATCCTTACCTTTCCATGGTTCCCACGACAGCTTCAGCTCTGCTACATCGAGATGACAGGCTGGACCGCAGCAGAACGCTGCCATCCAGCCTCTCATCCCGCAGACACTGAGAAGCGCAGGCTTGCTTGCGCTGCTCAGCGTCTCTCTGTGACGACATCCAGATGAGCCGAGTTCATGTCCAATGAACTCGGCTCACCTCATGCACGTCACTGACAGCGTGGGAAAATTCTCAAGCTGAAGCGGTGAGTGCAGGAGAATTCTCCCACGCTGTCAGTGACGTGCATAAGGTGAGCTCATGTCCAATGAACTCAGCTCACCTCCTGCACGTCACTGACAGCGTGGGAGAATTCTCCTGCACTCAGCGCTTCAGCGTGAGAATTCTCCCGCTGAAGCGCTGAGTGCAGGAGAATTTTCCCACGCTGTCAGTGACGTGCATAAGGTGAGCTCATGTCCAATGAACTCAGCTCACCTCCTGCACGTCACTGACGGCGTGGGAGAATTCTCCTGCACTCAGCGCTTCAGTGTGAGAATTCTCCCACGCTGAAGCGCTGAGTGCAGGAGAATTTTCCCACGCTGTCAGTGACGTGCATGAGGTGAGCCGAGTTCATTGGACATTAACTCGGCTCATCTGGATGCCCTCACAGAGAGACACTGTGGAGCGCAAGCAAGCCTGCGCTTCTCAGTGTCTGCGGGATGACAGGCTGGATGGCAGCGTTCTGCTGCGGTCCAGCCTGTCATCTCGATGTAGCAGAGCTGAAGCTGTCATGGGAACCATGGAAAGGTAAGGATGATGTTGCTTTATTATTTTTCTTTTATTTCAGGAGATCGTTGGCTTCAGCTGGAATGGGCGTGATGGTAAGTATGGTTTAATTTAGAACAATAAAGAATTGTGTGTTTATTTCAATTAAAGGACTTTTTTCTGGGTGTTGTGTTTTTTTTAAATACTTTACTAGAAATTCATGGTGGTCATGTCTAATATTGGCGTGACCCCATGAATTTCGGACTTAGGGCCAGCTGATAATGCCAAGCTGGCCCTAACCCCTTTATTACCCAGTGAGCCACCGCATCAGGGCCCTGGATGAGTTGGGTACAGCGCCAGAAGATGGCGCTTCTATGAACGCGCCATTTTCCGGGGTGGCTGCGGACTGCAATTTGCAGCGGGGGTGGCCCAGAAAGCTTGGGCCTCCCTGCGCTGCGGATTCCAGCCCCCAGCTGCCTAGTTGTACCTGGCTGGACACAAAAACAGGGCGAAGCCCCACGTCAATTTTCTTTAAATTATTTCATGAAATAATTAAGAAATAAAGGGCTTCCCTATATTGTTGTGTCCGGCCAGGTACAAATAGGCAGCTGGTGGTTGGGGGCAGCACGTTCCTGCCTGCTGTACCTGGCTGGACACAAATATAGTGCGAAGCCCCACGTCAATTTTTTTTAAATTATTTCATGAATTTCCTGAAATAATTTAAAAAAATTGAAGTGGGGCTTCGCACTATATTTGTGTCCAGCCAGGTACAGCAGGCAGGAACGGGCTGCCCCCATCCACCAGCTGCCTATTTGTACCTGGCCGGACACAACAATATAGGGAAGCCCTTTTTTTCTTAATTATTTCATGAATTTCATGAAATAATTAAAAAAAATTGAAGTGGGGCTTCGCACTATATTTGTGTCCAGCCAGGTACAGCAGGCAGGAACGGGCTGCCCCCAACCACCAGCTGCCTATTTGTACCTGGCCGGACACAACAATATAGGGAAGGCCTTTTTTTCTTAATTATTTCATGAATTTCATGAAATAATTAAAAAAAAAGTACGTGGGGCTTCGCCCTATTTTTGTGTCCAGCCAGGTACAACTAGGCAGCTGGGGGCTGGAATCTGCAGCGCAGGGAGGCCCAAGCTTTCTGGGCCCCCCCCCGCTACAAATTGCAGTCCGCAGCCACCCCGGAAAATGGCGCGTTCATAGAAGCGCCATCTTCTGGCGCTGTACCCAACTCATCCAGGGCCCTGGTGCGGTGGCTCACTGGGTAATAAAGGGGTTAGGGCCAGCTTGGTATTATCAGCTGGCCCCAAGCCCAAAATTCATGGGGTCACGCCAGTATTAGACATGGCCACCATGAATTTCTAGTAAAGTATTTAAAAAAAACACAACACCCAGAATAAAGTCCTTTAATTGAAATAAAGACACAATTCTTTATTGTTCTAAATTAAACCATACTTACCATCACACCCATTCCAGCTGAAGCCAACGATCTCCTGCAATAAAAGAAAAATAATAAACCAACCTCATCCTTACCTTTCCATGGTTCCCACGACAGCTTCAGCTCTGCTACATCGAGATGACTGGCTGGACCGCAGCAGAACGCTGCCAGTGATGTGCATGAGGTGAGCTCATGTCCAATGAACTCAGCTCACCTCCTGCACGTCACTGACAGCGTGGGAAAATTCTCCTGCAATCAGCGCTTCAGCGTGAGAATTTTCCCACGCTGTCAGTGACGTGCATGAGGTGAGCCGAGTTCATTGGACATGAACTCGGCTCATCTGGATGTCGTCACAGAGAGACGCTGAGCAGCGCAAGCAAGCCTGCGCTTCTCAGTGTCTGCGGGATGACAGGCTGGATGGCAGCGTTCTGCTGCGGTCCAGCCTGTCATCTCGATGTAGCAGAGCTGAAGCTGTCGTGGGAACCATGGAAAGGTAAGGATGAGGTTGCTTTATTATTTTTCTTTTATTGCAGGAGATCGTTGGCTTCAGCTGGAATGGGCGTGATGGTAAGTATGGTTTAATTTAGAACAATAAAGGATTGTGTCTTTATTTCAATTAAAGGACTTTATTCTGGGTGTTTGTGTTTTTTTTAACTTTGACTATGGGGTTAGTAATGGGGGTGTCTTATAGACGCCTCTCCATTACTAACCTGGGCTTGATGTCAGCTGGCATTATAAGCTGACATCAACCCCAACCCTATTACCCCCTGCCACCGCACCAGGGCAGCGTGGAAGAGCGAGGCTAAGTGCCAGAATTGGCGCATCCTATGAATGCGCCATTTCTGGGGCAGCTGACGGCTGGTGTTTCTAGCCTGGGAGGGGGCCAATATTCATGGCTCCCTTCCTGGGCTATTAATATCAGCCCCCAGCTGTCTGCCTAGCCTTTGCTAGCTATTAAATTAGGGGGGACCCCACGTCATTTTTTTTGGGGGGTCCCCCATTTTAATAGCTAGTAAAGGCTATGTATTCAGCTGGGGGCTGATATTAGTAGCCTGGGAAGCTCCGTGGGTATTACCCCCTTCCCAGGCTTCAAACATCTGCCCCAGCCGTCTGCTTAACCTCCGCTAGAGCCTAAAATTAAGGGGAACCCCACGCCAATTTTTTTAATAATAAATCCTTTATTTTAATACTAAATGACAAGTACAGTAACCAACACTATCACTGTACTTCATATATATGTGACTGACATGTTTCTATCTATCTAATCTATGTGTGATGCTCTATCTTTCTGTTCTAAATTGTCGGGTACCGCTGCTGAATTGCCGGCCGGCTTTTTTAAAGAGACAGTGCATGAAAACACTATTATTTTTTTAAATAAATCCTTTACACTAAATGACAAGCACAGTAAGCAACACTGTCACTGTACTTCATATATATGTGACTGACATGTTTCTATCTATCTAATCTATGTGTGAAGCTCTATTCTTTCTGTTCTAAATTGTCGGGTACAGATGCTGAATTGCCGGCCGGCTTTTTTAAAGAGACGGTGCATGAAAACACTAATATTTTTTTTAATAAATCCTTTACACTAAATGACAAGTGCAGTAACCAACACTGTCACTGTGCTTCTTATATGTGTGACTGACATGTTTCTATCTATCTAATCTATGTGTGATGCTCAATTCCTTCTTGTCTAAATTGTCGGGTACCGGTGTATGCCGCTGCTGAATTTGCCGGCCGGCTTTTTTAAAGAGAGTGTCTTCTGAGCAGTTTGTCAGCTTTTGGACACCTTTGCAGGTGTTTTCTATGTGTTTCTATGTGTTTTTGTTTGCCTGCCATTGGTTTTAACGGTGTTCGACGGTGTTCTAAGGTGTTCGACGAACAGTTCGACGAACAGTTCCTCGAACATCCCGGTGTTCGACGAACCGAACCGAACCCGAACACTACGGGGGTGGCTCAACACTATTATGGAGTTCATCTTTAGCGCCTTCAGGGATCCTAAAGGGGCCGACAATCTCTCTCCCCATGATTCCAGCCCAAAACATTACTACACCTCCTCCTTGTTGGCGCTGTAGCCGTGTTTGCGTGGGGTGTCCATCAACCAGCCATCCTCCACTCCATCCATCTGGACCATCGAGCACTGCACGGCACTCATCCGTGAACAAAACAGTTTTGAAATCAGTCTTCATGTAATGTTTGGCCCACTGGAGCCGTTTCTGCTTGTGTGAAGTGGATAGAGGAGGTCGACAGGATGGCGTATGCACAGCTGCAAACCTCTGAAGGACCCTGCATCTTGTTGTTCGGGGGACGTTGGAGGCACCAGCAGCTTCAAAAACTTGTCTGCTGCTATGACAAGGCTTTCTTGCCGCTGCTCTTTTAACCTGACGTAATTGCCTGTAGGAAAGAGTCCTCAATTTGCCCTTATCAGCACGCACACGTGTGTACTGTGAATCAGCTACATACTTCTTGATTGCCAAGACACTTCATCCTGATCATCGCACAATGTTGATTGTAGTCATGCCTTGACCTAAACACTCCACAATTTGTTGCTTCTCAGCAGCCGACACATCCTTTTTCTTTCCCATTTTGGCAGAAAATGTAGGCTGCTTAATAATGTGAGAGAGCCTTCTTAAGTAGTCTTGCCTTTCATTGGACACACCTGCCAAACTAATTAGCACAGGTGTCTGCAATTGCTTACAGTGATATAAAGAGCCCTGACACACATCACCATCAATGAGTTTAACTGACAAACAAACAAATTCTTCCCTTATCACTCCTAAACACTTTTTGCATAATAATTTGGAACGCAGTGTACATGTGCTTTTCCACAAAACACCAGTGGTTCACGTAGTGAATCTTACAGTTCTAACTTGCCAACCGTGGTCTGTATGGAATTGTTCAATAAAGGGCCCAAAATTAAGATAACATAGATGGGAGAGGTCTCTATGAATAGGAATTCCTAAGTATTTGATACCCTGTGAGGGCCAGGCAAAGGGAAAGTTGGACTGGATGGAATCCTATATGGATTTGGGGAGGGAGACATCGAGGGCCTCAGACTTCGCTGCATTGATTTTAAAATTTTACCATGTAACAAAGTGATCTATTTCAGCCATAACAGCAGGGATGGATATATGTGATTGAGTGATATATACTAGGACATCATCAGCAAATAGAGAGCACTTGTACTCGGTGCCTCCCACCTCAATCCACCTAATATTGGGGTTATGGCGAATTGATGAGAGCAGGTGCTCCGTCACTAGGATGTATAAGAGAGGGGACACAGGACATCCCTGCCTTGTCCCATTGGTGATTGTGAAAGGTGATGAAAATGTTCTGACGCACCCCCTGGGCCTTGGGACACCCGGAGCCGGACCCTTTTTGGTGGATGCTGGTGGTTGTAGTCTTCGTGGCGGCGACCCAGTTCCGTGGCTCAGGGCGGTCAAACCAGTGGCGGAACTATTTATGTGGTTTTGATGTTTAAATGTCCGACTACGCCACCCGTGGATTGCGGTCAGAGTGAACCGCCGCTACAGGGCAGACCGCTGAGGCTGGTGTTGTGGGTGCAGCAGAGCGTAGCATAACTCCCCACGGGAGGAGTATAGCCTCAGGGCAGTGTATGCGGAGGATGGGGGTGATGGTGCAGGGCAGCAGCAGTAACGACACGGAGTCAGTGATGCAGTCCAGGGCCTTTACTCACAGTTCTTATTATCCAGACCACGTCTGCAGGTAACGGCTGCCCACGTCGTACTGTGCTCACCAGGTGAGGGGCTCAGACAACTCCCAGATAACTTTGGAGCACTTCACAGGACCCCCTTTGTGTGTCCTTTGTCTGGCCTTTCTTACCAACACTTCTGTCCGGCTGCCTCGGGCCTCCTCTTGGTAAACTTGGCGCCAGTTTCCCTGACCCTATGTGGTGCCTTCCTAGCGGGTGTAGCGAGGGGCTGCGCCACATAAAATGTCAGAGCCTCCGGTTTCTAGCTGAGGGTCGTTTCCTGCCTCCACTAGTTCGGGGACCGGTCTCCCCCTTTGGCCTGACCCCTCCACGCAGGTGGATTCGGGCGTGCGGTGGCGACTCGCCCGTCCGCACCCCTGGGATCCCTTCATTCCTCGTTCCTGGAGCCTTCTCCGCTCCTCTTCCTTCCTTCTCCCTCTTCCAGGCCTGGGCCTCTGTTACTAGGCCCGCCTCTGGAGCAGAGCTCATGCAGAGCCCCTGCTCCCTGCCACTTCTGCTCAGACTTCTCTGCACTGAACTAAGATGGTGCCCACCTTTTATACTCCCTTCTCAATACACCCAGGAACTGCTTCCTCCCTGCTCCTGCACTACAGGGTTCCCCTTCCTCAGTGTTCCCTCCCCCCACTCCAGCCAGGGACAGGGACTGTCGTGCCCATCTCAGGGGCACATTGGTCGCCCTGCCCCACGGCAATGTGGTGTAATGCATGCAGGTGTCGGGTCCTGATCCACACTCCATCCTTACCTGAGAGTGAGATATCACACCTCTGGGTGAGGTGCAATACGTCTGTAGCAACCGAGCCCTCAGGGTGCTACAGTTCCATTTATCTTCAGCCTAGGTGACGTATTGCGATACAGGGCCGTGATTTTGGCTATAAAAGGGTCCCCTAGACCCCTACCCCAAGCTTTTTAAGAGAATCATATATGGCGTGCCAGGAGACTCTAGGGAATGCTTTCTCAGCATCCAACGAGAGTATCTAATTACAAATTTTTAACTGCATCTAGCCCAGGAAATACTTTGTGCCTAGTAGCAGTGTCTGCTAGTCAGCGGATTATCCCGGCTGTTAAGCAAGCTACACCACCTGTAGTTTAGACACTTAATTTTTTCAAAGGAAATGCTTCGGGACCATGGGATACTTAGTGAAGAGCATCAGGAGGCACCCCAAGGCATAGGGGCTGGGACTGGCAGTAGGATGCCTTGCGGTGGACAGCCGAGCTCGATCCTTATAAAAGCTTTTTAACTGCAGCAGCTTTAGTGGACGCTACTGGAGCTGGAATTACCGCGGCTGCTGGCATGAGACTTGCCCTCCAATAGATCCTTGTAAATGGATTTAAAGTGTATTCATTCAAATTAGAGAGACAATTTAAATTAAAAAGCTTAGAGCTGCCTCCACCACAGGGGGGCTCGCTCGACCCACCAGCGGACAGGCACCAGTATTGGGAGAGGGGGGCTGGCCGTCAGGGTTCACCGCGGCTCTGGCACAAACCCGGCGACACGGAGGTGGCACGGGCAGGAGCGGACTGGCCGTGTCGGCTTCTCACTTTTTGGATTTTAGAAGGGCATGACATGCCTATATCTGTGTCTCCCCCTCCTTTTACTCCTCCACCTCTTTTATTTTCGCATGACTATATGTACTTGTCACTTTTCCATGTGTTAGGTATGTCTTCTGAGCAGTTTGTCAGCTTTTGGACACCTTTGAAGGTGTTTTCTATGTGTTTCTATGTGTTTTTGTTTGCCTGCCATTGGTTTTAACGGTGTTCGACGAACAGTTCGGCGAACACACGGGTGTTCGACGAACCGAACCGAACTCGAACACTACGGGGGTGGCTCAACACTACTCATCATGTCTACCAGGAATATAAGATTGAAAGTTCCTTCATGGAAGCTGGGACCTAGGTTTATCGGTCCCTATAAAATAACCGCCGTCATTAACCCAGCAGTGTTTCGTATTCAACTTCCTCGGGCCCTTAAAGTTCACAAAGTGTTCCATGGGTCCTTAATTAAAAAATATGTGGAACCTCTTGAGCCCTCACCTCTACCACCGCCCCCAGTAATGGTTGATGGTAATCTGGAGTTCCAGATTTTTAGGATTGTAGATTCTCGTCTCCAACGTTGTTTTAGTGCACTAGAAAGACTGTGGTGCAGAGGAGAGGATGTGGGTTTCAGCATCAGAGGTGAACGCTCACAGATTGGTTCGCTCATTTCACATCTCTTTTCCTGAGAAACCCTACCCTGAATGTGCGAAGGCCACTCGTAGAGGGGTGGTACTGTCACGGGTGTGTGCAGAGGTAGTGTTGAGCATTCCGATACTGAAATATCAGATATCGACCGATATTCACGGTATCGGAGTTCTGATACTGAGTTCCGATACTTTTAGAATATCGAATACCGGAATCGGAAGTTTCCATAATGCAATGAGCCAGTTTAATTTTATTCAGCCAATGAGGATACTAAGAAGTGTGGGCACATCCTGTTAGGCATGTTAGGCATGTTAACTAATGGCATGGCTGTGATTGGCTGCTGAAATGAAGTCATGATGCACTATAAAAGCTGCCGCCGCCATTTTGCGTTCACTCTGCTGTGAATTTAGTTAGGGACAGGATGCTGCTGTTCTGAAGGACAGTTTTAGCTACCGATTTGCTTTATTGTGCTTTACCCAGGCTACTTTATAAAGCTTTCTTTTGCCTTGCAGCGCTAGTGCACAGTTCTCTGCACTGTTCACGGCTGTCTGCGAGGTCTCTGTGTGTGAGTGCAGCTCATGTTGTAGTGTGTGCTGCAGGCACGTCCGGTTGTAGTGCGCTCAGCGTGCGTCACTGCCTCATACATTGTCCTTTTTTGCATTAGTGCTGCTCATTTTTCCTGATTTCTCCTATTAGTGTGGTTCCATCCGTATCCAGCTAGATTGCTTGCAAACAAACTATATAGGAGTAGATAGAGGAGCCTTTCTGCAGCCTTGTGCCCTGAAGCCCCAGCCAGATTAGTATTAGCCTATTTTTTGTAGCCTCATCTATTGCATTGTAGGTTACCTTCCTGCATTGTCATAGCTCCAAAAAGTTTGTGATACTATCGGTTTTACATCTTTGGGCACATCCAGTGTCTTTTTGTGAAAAAAAAAAAAACGTAAGTAAAGTTCACCAAACACTCCACTTTACAGTTGTGTAGGCCACATTAGCTCATATTAAAGTCTAGTCCACACTTTATAAAATTAGTGTTTCTTATACCTGTTAGCAGCTGTTCAGGAATAAGCACCCTAAGCCCTTAGTACTTTTCTGCCTATCTTTATCAGTCTACCAAGATGAAGAAGGCAGGGAGTAAGGCTCGTGGGGGTGGGCGTGGAGTTTCTGCAGGGAGAGGACGTGGGGATTCTGTGCCTGCTGCGGGCACCAGTGACTCAGCATCCCCCAGTTTTACCAGGCAGCAGTCCTTTATGCGCAGCTTTGTAGGAGCTCGCTATACCCCACTGCTGCGGGAGGACCAAATTGAAGCCGTTTTCAGATGGATGGCAGCTAACGCATCGACTTCAATTAGTTCCAGATCCTCTCAGGTCCTGAGCACTGAAGAGCACCATCTGTCTCTTCACCACCTGCCAAATTGCCCAGGCAGTCAGAGAGCCCTGGACAGGAGCCATCTCTACTTCTGTTCTCTGAATCTCTTGGCTTGGAAAGAGGGGGCCAGCCAAGCAGAATTCTAGAATTAGAAGAAGAGGTAGTATGCAGTGATGCGCAACTTTTTTGTCTCTCTGAATCTGAAGAGGCGGGTGGGCCAGTGCCCTTCGTCAGCACACCTCAGTACGCATCTGATGATGAGACTCAGGTGCCACTTTCTGGTGCGTACTGTGCTCTCGAGACTACCCAGGAGAAGCAGTTGTTTGAAGAGGGTAGTGTAGATGATGAGGTCCTTGACCTATCATGGAGTGAGGTACAGGAAGGTGATGGGAGCAGCTCTGAGGAAGAGATTCCCCTGAACGGCCCAAAAAGGAGGGAGAGGGAGGGGGAAGACTTGGTTGCCTGTAGCCTCCACTTCGGCACCCATTAGGAGCATGTATCTTCCAAAACCCAAAACGGGCGCTCCCAAGACTTGCAGTGCCTGGTCCTTTTTTGACACCGTTGCAGATGACATTTGCTTTGTCAAATGCAAGCTGTGTAATCAGGAGTTACAAAAACACACTGAAGACCTAGGCCAACCTACAGCGCTACCTACCACCTCTTCAGCTCGTGTTGTAGCCTCTTCCTCCAGCTCACACACAGCTGGTTCGGCTTCCTCACAGGATCACCATGGAAGAACCTCTGGCACTGTTGTACAGAGACACAGTGTCATTCCACCCACAGCACCACGTTCCCTGTCATCCTCACACTCCCAGGCCAGTCTTCAGCCATCGTTAGCACAGGCATGGGAGAAAAGGCGCCCATACTCGGCAAACCACCCCCGAGCACAGGCTCTGAATGCTGGCATTGCAAAACTACTGTCCCTTGAAATCTATCATTCAGGCTGGTGGAGACTGACACCTTCCGTAACTTGATGGCATTGGCAGTCCCACAATATAACGTGCCCAGCCGCTTTTATTTCAGCAGGCAAGCCATCCCTGCCCTGCAACAGCATGTGGAGGGAAAAATTAAACATGCGCTACAAAACGCCGTCAGTAGCAAGGTCCACCTGACCACCGATGCGTGGACCAGTAAGCATGGACAGGGACGATACCTTTCCCTCACTGCCCATTGGGTAAATGTTGTGGAGCCGGGTACAGATCTTGAGAGTGGCGCTGTACGTGTTCTGCCAACTCCAAGGATTGCAGGAATCCAGTCTGTACACATTGACTCCTCCTCATACTCCAGTTCCTCTGAATCAGCTCTGCAGGAGCCGTCACGGTCTACCTCCACATCGACCCATGAGGTTACCTGTTACGACCGATATGAGCACAGCCGTGGCCAAACGTCAACAGGCTGTATTGAAATTAATTTCTTTGGGGAATCGAAGCCACACCGTGCAGGAGCTCTGGAATGCCATCAAGCAGCAGAGCCACGTGTGGTTTGTGCCAGCGAATCTCCAGCCAGGCATGGTAGTGTGTGACAATGGCCGAAATCTGGTGGCAGCTCTGGGCCTAGGCAACCTCACTCACATCCCATGTCTGGCACATGTGCTCAACTTGGTTGTGCAGAGTTTTTGGAGGGACTATCCGGATCTTGATGCACTGCTGCACAAGGTCCGCATAGAGTGCTCTCACTTGCGGCATTCCAGCATCGCAAGATCGCGCATTGCAGCTCTGCAGCGCCGATTACGCCTTCCGGAACATCGCATCATATCTGACCTACCCACCAGGTGGAATTCAACGTTACATATGTTGGAGAGGTTGTGTGAGCAGCAGGCAGCAGTAATGGAGTACCAGCTGCAGCAGGCGCAAACAAGTCGCACTGCGCGCCATTCAACTTCACCACCACTGAGTGGGCCTCTATGAAGGACATCTGCCACGTTTTGCATGCCTTTGATTATTCCACGTGGATGGCGAGTGCAGATGATTCACTAGTCAGCATGACTATCCCCCTTATCTGCTTGCTTGAAAAAACACTGCAAGCACTAAATGAGGAGGTTTTGGAAGAGGTAGAGGATGAGGAGTCGCAAATGCCATCTGCTTCTGTACAGTCTGCGCAACGTGGTTCCTTACAAAGGCCTAGGCAGGGGACACTTTGTGAGGAGGATGAGGAGGAGTCAATGGAGGAGGAAGACATCTGTCCAGAGGAGGGAGGTACACAATGCTCTAGTAGTCAGTATCTAGAGCGAGGGTGGGGTGATGCAGAGCAGGCAGAGATCACGCCTCAAGCAGGGGACAGCATTTCTTGGCCAGTTGGCAGTCTGCAGCACATGGTTGATTTCATGCTGCAGTGCCTGAGAAACGACCGCCGCATCGCCCATATTCTCAACACGGCTGACTATTGGGTGTCCACCCTCCTAGATCCTCGCTACCGGGACAACTTACAAAGCCTCATAACACCGTTGAACCGGGAGCGTAAAATGCGGGAGTACCAAGACACACTGGTGCATTCTATCATGTTCTCCATTCCACCCGAGAGCAGTGCTGCTAGTGCTTTACAAAGCAGCTCAGTGCGTTGAGGCAGTGGAGGAACCTCTGCACAAAGAGGGAGCAGAAGCAGAGCCTCAGCACAAGGCAAGACCAGTATGGCCCAAATGTGGCAAAGTTTTGTGTCCCCGCCACAAATATCTACACCATCACAGACGGTTCCAGTCAGCAGGAGGCAACGTTTCCGTCAGATGGTGACAGACTACATGTCTTGCCCTCTCAGTGTACTGCCAGACGGCTCTTCCCCCTTCAAATTTTGGGTCTCTTAGCTGGATACATGGCCAGAGTTTAGCCAGTATGCATTGGAGGTGCTGACTTGCCCTGCTGCTAGTGTATTATCGGAACGCGTCTTTAGTGCCACAGGTGGTGTACTAACAGACCGTCGCATACGACTATCCTCCGATAACGTTTACCGGCTTACTTTTCTGAAAATGAACAAGGCCTGGATCTCGCATGACTTCGCCAGTCCTCTTCCAGATTAAATAATTGGTTGTCAACAGTATCCAGGTCTCCTGTTGTGTTCATGTTTCTACCACCTGAACTGTAATCCCTGGGCTCCAACACTGCCAGTTGTTGCTCAGAAGTGCCGTCTGAAGTCAACACTTGCTCCAGTGTTATTGGGGTTCAGTAACGTCAGCAGTTCCCCTGCTGTGTGTCCGGCAATTTCTCCTGCTCTGTCCACATTCACACTACTACTGATTTTAAACTTGCTCCAATTAGGCCTCTGGCTCCTCTCTTTTTTCAGTATTTACCCTGGGCTCCAACACCGCCAGTTGCTGCTCAGAAGTGCCGTCTGCACAGTCATCACTTGCTCCAGTGTTTTTGGGGTTCAGTAACGTCAGCTGTTCCCCTGCTGTGTGTCCGACAATTTCTCCTGCTCTGTCCACATTTACACTACTACTGATTTTAAACTTGCTCCAACTAGGCCTTTGGCTCCTCTCTGTTTTCAGTATTTACCCTGGGCTCCAACACCGCCAGTTGCTGCTCAGAAGTGCCGTCTGCACAGTCAACACTTGCTCCAGTATTATTGGGGTTCAGTAACGTCAGCAGTTCCCCTGCTGTGTGTCCGGCAATTTCTCCTGCTCTGTCCACATTCACACTACTACTGATTTTAAACTTGCCCCAATTAGGCCTCTGGCTCCTCTCTTTTTTCAGTATTTACCCTGGGCTCCAACACCGCCAGTTGCTGCTCAGAAGTGCCGTCTGCACAGTCAACACTTGCTCCAGTATTACTGGGGTGCAGTAACGTCAGCTGTTCCCCTGCTGTATTTCCGGCAATTTCTCCTTCTCTGTCCACATTCACACTACTACTGATTTTAAACTTGCTCCAATTAGGCCTATGGCTCCTCTCTGTTTTCAGTATTTACCCTGGGCTCCAACACCACCAGTTGCTGCTCAGAAGTGCCGTCTGCACAGTCAACACTTGCTCCAGTGTTTTTGGGGTTCAGTAACGTCAGCTGTTCCCCTGCTGTGTGTCCGACAATTTCTCCTGCTCTGTCCACATTTACACTACTACTGATTTTAAACTTGCTCCAACTAGGCCTTTGGCTCCTCTCTGTTTTCAGTATTTACCCTGGGCTCCAACACCGCCAGTTGCTGCTCAGAAGTGCCGTCTGCACAGTCAACACTTGCTCCAGTATTATTGGGGTTCAGTAACGTCAGCTTTTCCCCTGCTGTGTGTCCAGCAATTTCTCCTGCTCTGTCCACATTCACACTACTACTGATCTTAAACTTGCTCCAATTAGGCCTCTGGCTCCTCTCTGTTTTCAGTATTTACCCTGGGCCCCAATACCGCCAGTTGCTGCTCAGAAGTGCCGTCTGCACAGTCAACACTTGCTCCAGTGTTATTGGGGTTCAGTAACGTCAGCTGTTCCCCTGATGTGTGTCTGACAATTTCTCCTGCTCTGTCCACATTCACACTACTACTGATTTTAAAATTGCTCCAATTAGGCCTCTGGCTCCTCTCTATTTTCAGTATTTACCCTGGGTTCCAGCACCGCCAGCTGTTTCCCAGCAGTGTCTTTGGCACGGGTACTCCCTCCTGCCCAGCCTGGTTCCAGCACGCCAGCTGTTTCCAGGTAGTGTCAACGTCACTTTGCCTCCAATATGTTGTCCTGTCGTGTTGTGGTCAGGTTAGCTGACTCTATGGTGCCTGCAGTTTAGGTGACTCCTATGTGGGCTGCGGGATGTGGCAATGAAGGCTGGTTCCATAGTGCCAATAGGACAAACACCCCCTGTAGGACTGTGGGTTTCAGTAACTCCGGCCGGCTAGCGGCCTTGCAACTTTTTTTTCATGTGTACCTTCTGCTGCCTATCTGAGTTCCAGTACCATTAGCTGGTTCTTTGGAAGTCAATCTTGAATATGTCCCCCTGGGTTCCAGTAACATCAGCTGGTTCCAGGCAGTGCCTTTGGCTTAGGTGCCTCCTTCTCGGTATCCGAGTTCCACCAACGTCTGCTGGTCCTTGGTAGTGCTTTCTGGCACAGGTACCTCCGGCTTAGTAACCGGGTTCCAGTACCATCAGCTGGTCCTCGGTAGTTCCATTGGCTCTTGTACCTTCTGCTACCCATCCGGGTTCCAGTACCGTCAGCTGGTCCTCGGTTGTTCCATTTGCTCTTGTACCTTCTGCTACCCATCTGGGTTCCAGTACCGTCAGCTGGTTCTCGGCAGTGTCTTTGGCACGAGTAATCCCTCCTGCCCAGCCTGGTTCCAGCACGCCAGCTGTTTCCAGGTAGTGTCAACGTCACTTTGCCTCCAATACGTTGTCCTGTCATGTTGCGGTCGGGTTAGCCGACTCTATGGTGCCTGCAGTTTAGGTGACACTATGTGGGCTGTGGGATGTGGCAATGAAGGCTGGTTCCATAGTGCCAATAGGACAAGCACCCCCTGTAGGACTGTGGGTTTCGGTAACTCCGGACGGCTCACGGCCTTGCAACTTTTTTTTCATGTATACCTTCTGCTGCCTATCTGAGTTCCAGTACCATTAGCTGGTTCTTTGGAAGTCAATCTTGAATATGTCCCCCTGGGTTCCAGTAACATCAGCTGGTTTCAGGCAGTGCCTTTGGCTTAGGTACCTCCTTCTCGGTATCCGAGTTCCACCAACATCTCCTGGTCCTTAGTAGTGCTTTCTGGCACAGGTACCTCTTGCTTAGTAACCGGGTTCCAGTACCATCAGCCGGTAGTTCCATTGGCTCTTGTACCTTCTGCTACCCATCCGGGTTCCAGTACCATCAGACTATGACCCTGAAGACCACCCCGAAGAAGACGAGGACCCCGAAGACGACGACCCTGAAGACGACGACCCTGAAGACCACCCCGAAGAAGACGAGGACCCCGAAGACGACCCTGAAGACGACGACCCTGAAGACCACCCCGAAGAAGACGACCCCGAAGACGATGACCCTGAAGACCACCCCGAAGAAGACGACCCCGAAGACGACGACCCTGAAGACCACTCCGAAGAAGACGAGGACCCCGAAGACAACGACCCTGAAGACCAAGAAGATGACCCTGAAGAAGATGACCAAGAGGACAAAGAACAAGAAGACAACCACCAAGATACAGAAGAACAAGAGACAGAAGACCAAGAAGCAGAAGAACAAGAAGCTGCAGAACAAAAAAGCAGAAGAACATTAAGCATAAGACTAAAAATCACAGCAAAAGATATTATCTAAATTATAAGCAGAAGAAGACTAAGCAGTGTATGGGGGTGAGTTCGTTCCTCCTCGTGGTGCCCCTGGAAAATACCTGCTGCCGCAGGCCAAACTGAACGCGGACAAATCCTGTTGTAAATCTTTTGTTACAGGCAGAACGGAAGGTGTAATCTTCAAACTTTTATAGATAACTACAGGAATGCCTGTCACAAATAAGAATATTATGAAGAAGATGAAGAAGTAGAATATGAAGAAGAGTAATAGTTGAAGAATATGAAGAATGTAAAAAAAAAGAATAATAGGAAGAAGGTGAAGAAGAAGATGAATAAGGTGAAGAAGAAGTTGATGAAAAAGCTGCTGCTGCTGAGGATGATGAAGGAGAAAGTGTGGGAGAAGTAAAAAAGAAGGTGAAGAGCATGGAAGTAGTGAACATAAATATCTGACCAAATATAAAAAAGCTTAACATAGTCAATATCTTTGTAACTCCAAACGTCTTAAAAAAATATTAATTCCTGCTATTCCATTTGATTGGGCTAAATCTCTATGCCTTTAATATCTCCTCCACCTCCCCCAATACATTCTACATTATTCTTAGTTGTTTTCCTTCATGTAGAATTAACCTACAAGGAAAGAAAGGGTTTATTTTCATTCCGATATTTGTGTCCCATTGACTTGCATTGGTTTCCGGTATCGGAATCGGCGATATCCGATATTTTTTGGGTATCGGTCCGATCCAATATTTCCTGATATCGGAAGGTATCGCTCAACACTAGTCAGAGGTGACAGACAGTTGCCCTGCAGTTGGTTGCAGGAGATCTCTACATTTGGAATTACAGATATCTTCTTAGAGGCCGGCTGTCTCTAGGACTCATTGGCTACCTCCCTCTGGCTAATTAGCTCTCCGGCCTGGGTGTATAAAAACCTGGTGTGTCTAAGAGGGAGGTGCTGGCGATATTCATTACTACTTGTGAGGCTTTAGCAAGAGCAGTACTTCGTCCTCTCTGGAGCTTGAGGCCGTGTGCGCATTTATTTGCAGTCATCTAAAGCTAAGCAATTCCCCCCTGTTTGTCTACCCTTGTTGTCTATAGAGTTTAGTGGAGATCGACTAGTGCTCATCTCCTTCCTTCCCTAGCCTTAGCCTACGCTGGGGAAAGTCAGGGCGAGGCACGCGTGTGGTGATTGGTGAAGAGCCAATATAGAGACGGAAGTTCAGATAGGGTGACACTAGACCAGACTATGAGGTCTCCACTCCCCCCTTTCCCTAGTGTCTGGGCTCCCTTTCCCTCTTCCCCCTGTGTTGCACTAAGTCTTTCCCATACCTTGCGTGACAGGAACGCTGTTATATGTGATATCTCTGACAGAGAACCACGGTTTTAAATAACAGGCCTTTAATTTACTAATACTATTCTTCACAGAGACCTAGTGTAAATAGTTTGACTAACACACTGCAACAGAATGGAAAAGGAGGCCAATATTTTCCATGTTCAGTTCAAATTTCTGGATTTTTATCGCTGAAATATGGAACAGATCTGGCTGTATTCTGCAATGCTAACAAGCAAATGGAGAAGAAAAATTGTGTACTCTGGATTGCTTTTTAAGCAAATAACCAGGATTAAGATAAAAAAAAATTGCCCTGGCCCCTGATATATGGGGCTATATCTACAAATATCTGTAGGAACAGCAGCAGCAGACAGAACGTTCAATGGACTCTCTTGTGCTGTATCATGCACTGCAGTCTGCCCCATACACTGCCTGCCTAACTCCTGCTATCACCACTGAATATATGCAGCTGGATTAATCCCCAGAAGGACTGTTAGTTCAGATGGAAATATATACAGTACAGACCAAAAGTTTGGACACACCTTCTCATTTAAAGATTTTTCTGTATTTTCATGACTATGAAAATTGTACATTCACACTGAAGGCGTCAAAGCTATGAATTAACACATGTGGAATTATATACTTAACAAAAAAGTGTGAAACAACTGAAAATATGTCATTAAGGCATTCCACCTTCCCACTACTTTGTAAGTGATAGGGAACATGGAAGACCTGTTCTATCCCCAGAGTGGCCATTATCTGTTTCATCAGTACTTCAGTGAAGTGTTTGCCTCGGTCACTGTCTATGGTTTTGGGTTCCCCATATCTGCAAACCACCTCATTTGTTATTTTTTTACTTATTTTTACTTTGGTCATGGCCCAATCTTCAGGCAATCAAGGAAAGAGATCGATGCACACCAGGACGTATTCATAAGTCCCCACCTTAGGTAGCTGTATGTAGTCCACCTAAAGTCTCTGACACGGGTAATCTTGTTTTGGTGTGCATTTTGTGGGACTCAAATTGGTCTACCCGGGTTATGTTTTGAACAAACTAGATATACTTTCTAGCTACATTCTGGATCCCTGGGGTGCACCAGTTTTGTAGCACCACTGCACAAATAACACCCTTTGAGTTGTGCTAGGGCAGCCATCATGTGGAGCAGGCAGCGCGGGAGGCAAATCCTGGTGTTTACCTGTATTACCCCTGACTCTGACTGTACAGCAACCGCTTTGGCCCATGCCTTCTGTTTGTGTGGGGGAGCCTGGGTCTGAAATATCTACAGTAGTTTGGGGTCGTGTCTGCTATGGCCAGTATTCCAGTCAGAGGTAGTTGTGCTGCTTCCTTTGCTGCCTGGTCGGCCAAGGCAATCCCTACTGCAAGGGGAATTTGTTCCATGTGTAGGCGCTGATAGCTGCCCTTCGGGGAAAGGTGAGTGCTGTGAGCAGCTGCTCTACTGCTTCATAGGTTCGTCAGCAGAGACCAGAAAATTACGGCTTTGCCAAATGGTCCAAAGTCATATGTGACCCTTTAAAACATATCTCAAGTCCAAAAACACATGAATCTCTTTACCTTTTCCTAGATTGCACGCTGCAGTTAGTGCTTTCAGCCCAGCCTCTGTTGTAGAGCAGCTGGAGGAGAGTGGTTCATGTATTACTTCCTTACCTGGTGCTGAATCATCCTTGATCACTGAACCAAGCTCTGGAGCCATGTACAAAATACTAAGCAGAGGGGTAAGTGAGTGATACATCTGTGATATTTAACAAGCCCTATGTTTCTGCCTCCATCAATTCCTGACAGTCATGTTCATGTGTCAATGTCAAATTGAGCTTCCTCATCTGCTAGTTTGATAAACGGGGGCGCGTTTTGGTTCACAGTCCCTCCCTCTTCCCACCCTGACCTTCTCCCTTTTCTAAATCCACTGGTAATAACATAGCTGGATTTAGAACATTACAGCGTTTGAGTTATATGGGGGATATTAAACAGGAGATTATAGGGACAATAAGACCTCTTTTCTGGGGCTTTCGGATGTTATCATGTATCACCGCATTCTAGACAGTACTTATCGGGTACTACTTTATACAGGGGGATGGACACCTGGATTAAGTTTTACTGTCACCAGGGAATGGGTAGTTTTCCCAAGTCAAGTTTGTAAAATGCCCACAGCTGGCTGGTTATGTTCTCGAACCAAGTAGGTAGGGAATGGGGTTCGGAACGTATACTGTCCAGGACTGTAGTGTGAGGGACAAGAGACTACACAGGATGCCTTTATTTAAGGGGGTAGTCATCTTGTGGCCATTTGCAGGTTCCAATTTTCTGCAACATGTCTGTCCCTAGCAAATTAAAAGATACTAAAACCTGGGTCACAATTGAAATTGAATCATGCAAATTTGGTCAGAGGGTCTGAGTCATTTGTAATTTAGTAGCTTGTCCCTCTACCCCTTCACAAGTTACATATTCTGGGGACAGTATGTCTTCTAATTTGTATTCTTGCATTAAAACTATACAGGCTGCTCCAGTATCTATCATGAATATAACGGTTTATCCCTCTGTGGGAAATGTCTCCCTCTCCCTCTTCCCTTTCTTAAATGCATTGGTCCTAATTAACTTTTTCTTTGACAAGCTTTCTACTTCAGCACCCTGGGCTTTTTCCTTCAGATCAACACATTGCATATTACACCTCTCCGGGCGACTATTCCGTACTACGGTCAGGACTATACATCTAAGGCCATTCATGAAGCACTGCATCAATAATAAGAGGTCACTGTAAAATGACTGATACGAGATCATCCCAGTGGCCCGAAATGCCACCTGGACACCCTGGAGACACATTCTAAGTATTAGTGGGTCCTGGAACTGGATAACGAGAGTAATGAGCTCACTGGGGGACCTCACTGTTATGCTATTGGCTATAACTATGGTGGATCATGTACCAGCAGGTTATTTTCTATCCTAGGAAGTAGAACGTGTACATGACTTGTGGTTCTCATGGGGGCAGAGTCCTCTTGGGCATCCATGGCGTGGGGACCCACAGGGCACAGTAATTAACCCCACGGGGATTCTGGTGGCCACAATATCTGCAGTCCAATCCTATTGTTCCTGCATAAGGCAGGGGTGTCAAAACTTACATCAAGTTCAGAGACTACAGGGCTCTCTGCGTTTTTATACTATCATAGATTACATACACAGTTCTATGTCTATTTCCTCTGATTTATGTTCACCAGATCCTAGCCAGGTTAAGTCTGCTCTTATGTATCTTCCAGTAATCCTTCCAAATTGCAAATACAGTTCTCCCATTCCTTCTTAGTCTTTCCACTATATCACATACAGGGACAAGGGTGTTACCTCTGGGTTGCTTACTTGCTTTCAGTTGCCAGTCCCCATGACTGCAACTTTAATGCCCGCAATTAACCGATGAACTGAATGGGCCCATAGAGTCTTAACCGCAGAAGACTCTACTCTTCTCCCAGAGCCAAAGTTTTCTTGCAAGAGATGAATTTTAGGAAATATCAACATCAGGTAACCAGCCCTTTTTACCCATGCACCTTTGATACACAACCAACAAATAACAATCCAAAAAACATACTACCAGTAGTTATTGCAATTACTTCAACTAGTCAAAATAACATGTCATGGGAGAATAAGTTATTTTTCTACAAAACCTTTGTCCACATCATCTGATTTAAACAGATTACATCTCCCACAAAAGAGGAGGGGTCACCTAGATCAGAGCATAATAGCAGGTTTTAACTACTTCAAACAAAGGAGTTCCCTTCAACATTCTGCAGGGGGCACTGCTTGACAATGAAATCTGTGTTACGTCTCCCCTCTGTGGATATGACTGGATGGACTACAACTTCTATTATTACATTTTTTCTCTTGAGTTCACACAGCACAGACACCAAGGATGATGATTCATCAGAACTAGTTCACAATACATCCGTCACACAATCCACACTGCACAGTTGCTTGGACAGTGCCATTATTGGTCACTCAAAACTAATTCAGTCCAACATACAAGGATCCTCATAGTTTATAACAATATCATTCCAGACATAACAGTCATATAGACAACAAATGCAACATATAATAAATCACAAATCATCTCTTTTCTATTCAATCATACACACAAATTCCAAACAATGGCAGAGGTTTGATAAGAATAGTCTTGTAGGACCACTACATACCCATCTTGGACCACCAGAAAGCACTGAAACTTTTGTAACATAAAGGGCTACTCACCGCAGAATTATTTTCAGTGATTTATGGAAAAGTCCATGCAGTCGGGTCACAGAGAGGTCTAATTAACCATCCCGGTTTTCTGCACATGTAATGTTGCGGTAGCCCCTTCCAAGGAGAGCTAATTTGGGTTGAGATACAAATTATCTCCAAATCTGCCATTTTTGGTTCAAATTAAATAAATAAAATAAATACTAAAATACAAAATTATCTATGAATTGTCTAAATAATAATAAAAGCAAAGTATAAATATTTACTATAACAACAGCGACAAAGAATGGTCTTTTCTATTTCAGGGGTCAGAAGATTGCAGTGTTTTGCTACATGCACGTCTGCAATGGTTGGATTTACTTTGCCTTCCAGTTAGCTGTGCAGATTTCCCTTGTTCTGGTGCTGCAAGGGTTAATCAGTTCTGTTTGTCTCCTAAAACTTTCAGTCCTGAGTTATCTTAGCTGTTCTGATTTATCCACTCCCCTCTGGTATAAGTACTCAGCTCTTACCTTGGGTAGTTACCAGTGATAGCTTGCTATATCTTGGAATTGGTTTGGAGCTGAGAGCCATGGAAAGAGAAGTCGTTTAGGAGTCGTCTCCGGAGATTGCTGTTTGTAAGTTTGTCTGGTGTTTTCCTAATCCTTATTTCAGTTTTAGTTTGCCTCACCCTTTCTTTGTACCTTTATGTTGTCTGGGTGCATGTTGAGTGATTGTAGCTTATTTTACCCTTGTCTGTTTCCATTTTGTCTCTTTATCTGAGAGTAGGATTAGTGTTCTTGCTGCCCCACACAGTAGCCAGGGCCACACCATAGGGATAGGAACGCGTGTTCCGCACAAGGTGAAAGAACCCATCTAGGGACACCAGGGAACTCAGGGCTGTGCAGTTCAAATTTTAAGTGGTTGCCTTTCCTATCTTTCCTTAGTGGCAGTATTTCCCTTCCCATCCATCTCGCATGCGCCGTCTGGCTCCTTGGTGGAGCATGACACATGTGCCCACAACTGCATCAGTGTGCAAGCCACCGGGCATGGACAGCACCAATGACATAAGGGATGCGAGCCATGCTTGATGTACTTGTTACTGTATACTGCTGGAGGCACCAGTCAGCTAGCATTAAGTACTGAACAAAATATATGTTCTTTCTTTCTGCCTCTAATGCAAAATTGTTCTTTTACTTACAGAATAAATCTTCGTTACTATAGACATTATCTAGCATTTCTCTTTGCCATTCAGGAAATAAATGAAAATCGTGTCCTTCTTCCTAATATAACAATGGGATTTGATATTTTTGATTCCTGTGCATATGAAAGCAGAGCAATGCTAAGCACTATGAAATTACTGACTGGTGACCAAAGAGAGGTCCCAAACTACCAGTGTAAAAATAAAGGAATCTTTATTGGAATAATTGGACATTTAGCATCCTCCTCAACCAAATCCATAGCAAAGCTTACAGGAGTCTATAGATACCCACAGGTGAGTAACTGTCCTAAAATGTTTCATTAATCACTTTATAAACAGGAGCATTTATCCCTTTATGACATGATTTAGCAATGTTTGCTATGTGTTTAAGGACAGTTTTAAATTGCTAAACTATCTCCAGCAATTTTAATCTTTTTTTTCACTATTCACTATTTACATTTTTGCATGTTTTTAACCTCTTCAATCCTGAACCTGTTTTCACCTTCCTGACCAGGCCAAATTTTACAATTCTGACCAGTGTCACTTTATGTGGTAATAACTCTGGAACGCTTCAACGGATCCCAGTGATTCTGAGACTGATTTCTCGCAACATATTGTACTTCATGTTGGTGGTAAATTTATGCCGATATTTTTTGTGTTTATTTGTGAAAATATCGGAATTTTGGAGAAAATTTTGCAATTTTCAAACTATTAATTTTAATGCCCGTAACCCCTTCACAACCTTGGACATACCCATATGTCCTGGTTGGGAAGCGGTTCACGACCTAGGACATGTGGGTAAGTCCTGCTGGGAGCTCAGCATATATGATAGCTGAGGCCCGGCTGTCAGTGCCAAGAGTGATGCCCGCATCGCCCCCGGATCCTTAGCCCTTTAAATTCCATGATCGATATTGATCACAACATTTAGGAGGGTTCCATCTCTTGTCTGATCGGCGCCCCTGCGACGTAATCGCGTGGGCACGATCGTTGCCATGGCAACACGAGGTTGTCATGATGACATCTGGGTTACCCAACTACGGAAAGCCTGTTAGACCATGTTAGACCATGCTCAGAGCATGCTTTAAGAGGCTGTCAGCACTGACAGGTATAATGTATTGCAATGCATTATACTGCAATCAGAGTGATCAAAATTAAAGTCCCATAGAGAGACTAAGTAAGAAAGTAAAAAAAAAGTAAAACAAATTGTAAACATATTTAAAAAAAAATGTAATCACAAAATAATAATATTAAGAAAAATCTACACATAAATACATAGTAACATAAGTTGAATAAACAACTATGTCCATGAAGTTCAACTTTCCTCCACCAATTGTACATTTTGTCACTAATTTAACTATAACCCACAATGTTAAGTTAATCAAGAAAATCAGCCAGCCCCTTTTTAAAAACTGTTATAGTGTTTGCCATCACTACCTCTTGTGCTAAGGCATCCCACAGTCTGACTGCTCTAACTGTAAAGAGCCTTGTCCTATTAAGCTGTCGGAATCACCTTTCTTCTAACCGTAATGAATGCCCTCTGGTCCTTACTATGGTCTTTGGAAGGAATAAGTCTTGTGCTAGTCCTTTGTACTGACCACACATATATTTACATACAGTACAGACCAAAAGTTTGGACACACCTTCTCATTTATAGATTTTTCTGTATTTTCATGACTATGAAAATTGTACATTCACACTGAAGGAATCAAAACTAAGAATTAACACATGTGGAATTATATTCTTAACAAAAAAGTGTGAAACAACTGAAAATATGTCTTATATTCTAGGTTCTTCAAAGTTGCCACCTTTTGCTTTGATGACTGCTTTGCACACTCTTGGCATTCTCTTGATGAGCTTCAAGAGGCAGTCACCAGAAATGGTTTTCACTTCACAGGTGTGCCCTGTCAGGTTTAATAAGTGGGATTTCTTGCCTTATAAATGGGGTTGGGACCATCAGTTGTGTTGTGCAGAAGTCAGGTGGATACACATCTGATAGTCCTACTGAATAGACTGTTAGAATTTGTGTTATGGCAAGAAAAAAGCAGCTAAGTAAAGAAAAATGAGTGGTCATCAATACTTTAAGAAATGAAGGTCAGTCAGTCCGAAAAATTGGGCAAACTTTGAAAGTGTCCCCAAGTGCAGTTGCAAAAACCATCAAGTGCTACAAAGAATTGAAGGCATACTGAACCAGCATCGCTACCACACCATCTTGCAGCGGCATGCAGTTCCATCCGGTTTGCGTTTAGTTAGACCATCATTTCTTTTTCAACAGGACAATGACCCCAAACACACCTCCAGGCTGTATAAGGGCTATTTGGCACAGTCACCAGACTTCAACCCAATCGAGATGGTTTGGGGGTGAGCTGGACCGCAGAGTGAAGGCAAAAGGGCCAACAAGTGCTAAGCATCTCTGCTTTGTGCATTGTGAAAGATATAAAATTCTAATTTTTTTTGGGAAGAATCAACAACAAGTGGGACACAATCGTGAAGTGGAACAAAATTTGTTGGATATTTTAAACTTTTAAAAAAAAATAAAAAGTGAAAAGTGGGGCCTGCAATATTATTCGGCCCCTTTACTTTCAATGCAGCAAACTCACTCCAGAAGTTCAGTGAAGATCTCTGAATGTTCCAATGTTATCCTAAATGACTGTAATGATAAATAGAATCCACCTGTGTGTAATCAAGTCCCTTTATAAATGCACCTGCTCTGTGATAGTGACGCGCCCCCTGGGCCAGTGTTGTTTGGGGGATACCCGGAGCCGGATCAGATGGGGGTTGTAGTCTCCGAGTGGCGGTGACCCGGTCCGTGCCCAGGGTGTCAAGCTCAGTGTGTGGCAGTCCTTATAGATGTTACTAGATGTTCTTTTATGTCGACTACGCCACCCGTTGAATTGCGGTCAATACGGCCGCCGCTGCAGCAGGGTCCGCTGAGGCTGGTGATGTGTGTGCAGCTCAGATAGTATAACCCCCAACGGGAGGGGTATAGCCTCAGGGGGTCAGGTGTAGAGGATGGTGGTTGTGGAGGTGCAGGGAGGATGGTAATGAGACTCAGAGTCGGGCTGTGCAGTTCAGGGTCTTTACTTACTGCTGTTGTTCTGGTCACTCCGGCCTTGAGTGACCGCCCGAGCCGTGCTGCGTCCACCAGGTCCTGGACTCGGCCAACTCCCAAGTAATTCTGGAGCGTGATCCTGAGCTCCCTTTCTGACGTTCCTTCTCTCTCTGGCCTTCCCCACCAGGGATCCACCTAAGTCCGGCTCCCTCGGGCCTCTTGTTGGTAAACCCTTGTCTCTGGGTTCCCTGACCCTATTCCTGGTCTGCCTTCCGGGTGGATTTAGTGGGTGGTCGTGGCAGATCCTGCCCACGACCTCCGGTCTCTGGCTGAGGATTAATGCCCTCCACCAGCTTGGGATCCGGTACCCTTGTGCCAACTCTTCACCCTCTGATCTAATCTTGGGTTCTTGGAGTTCTCTCTTCTCCCCCTCTGGGTCCTTCTTTCTCCTCTCTCTCTCTCTTGGCCTTGGAGCTGCTCTTCTCCTCTGCTCTCTTCCTCTGACTCTGCACAAAGACTGACAGACTGACTGACCTCTACAAAAGACCCTGTTCTAAGATGGTTCCCACCTTATATACTCCCTCTATGTGTGAGCTCAGGTGACCAGCACCCAATGAGCTCCTAGCATTACCCAGACTGCTCCCCCTATCTGCCCCTACACTACTGGGATGTTCCAACCCCCTCCCACTCCAGCCAGGGACAGACACTGTCGTACCTGCACATTTCTCTAGTGGGAGTACCATTGATCTGTCCCCCGGAAATGGGATGTATGTAGTGCATGCAGCCTACTGAGCTCAGTTCCACACTCCATCCTTACCCGGGAGTGGAATACCACACCTCTGGCTTGAGGTGTAATACCCCTGTAGCAGCCGAATCCTCAGGGTGCTACAATAGTCTCAGGGTTCTGTTTCAAGTGCAGAGAGCATCATGAAGACCAAGGAACACACCAGGCAGGTCCGAGATACTGTTGTGGTGAAGTTTAAAGCCGGATTTGGATACAAAAAGATTTCCCAAGTTTTAAACATCTCAAGGAGCACTGTGCAAGCGATCACATTGAAATGGAAAGAGTATCAAACCACTGCAAATCTACCAAGACCCGAACATCCCTCTAAGCTTTCATCTCGAACAAGTAGAAGACTGATCAGAGATGCAGCCAAAAGGCCCATGATCACTCTGGATGAACTGCAGAGATCTACAGCTGAGGTGGGAGGGTCTGTCCAAAGGACAACAGTCAGTCGTACACTGCATAAATCTGGCCTTTATGGAAGAGTGACAAGAAGAAAGCCATTTCTCAAAGATATCCAGAAAAAGTCTCGTTTGAAGTGTGCCACAAGCCACCTGGGAGACACACCAAACATGTGGAATAAGGTGAACTGGTCGGATGAAACCAAAATCAAGCTTTTTGGCCACAATGCAAAACGATATGTTTGGCGTAAAAGCAACACAGCTCATCACCCTCAAAACACCATCCCCACTGTCAAACATGGTGGTGGCATCATCATGGTTTGAGCCTGCTTTTCTTCACCAGGGACAGGGAAGATGGTTAAAATTGATGGGAAGATGGACGGAGCCAAATACAGGACCATTCTGGAAGAAAACCTGTTGGAGTCTGCAAAAGACCTGAGACTGGGACGGAGATTTATCTTCCAAAAAGACAATGATCCCAAACATAAAGAAAAATCTACTATGGAATGGTTCAAAAATAAACATATCCAGGTGTTAGAATGGCCAAGTCAAAGTCCAGACCTGAATCCAATCGAGAATCTGTGGAAAGAGCTGAAAACTGCTGTTCACAAACGCCCTCCATCCAACCTCAATGAGCTCGAGCTGTTTTGCAAGGAAGAATGGGCAAGAATTTCAGCCTCTCGATGTGCAAAATTGATAGAGACATACCCAAAGCGACTTGCAGCTGTAATCGCAGCAAAAGGTGGCGCTACAAAGTACTAACTCAAGGGGGCCGAATAATATTGTACACCCCACTTTTCATTTTTTTTAAAAAAAGAAGATAGATAGATAGATACGTATCTATAATATACTTACCTTGTAATGTCTTCACATCCTGTTCCGTCCAGATGTGTCCTGATGCCAGAATTCCAAGCGGCGGAAGTTCGCTGACCGCCATATTGGGATAGCCAAGTGATGGGTGTCTCAATATGGAAACCGCTGGTGGTACCAGCCTCTTGCGCGGTATCACCAGGTGAACACCGTTGCACCATACACACACACACACTGTATACGCCGTATGCACCACAAACACACTGTATACGCCATACACACCACCATACACACACACTCTATACGCCGTACACAACACACACACACTGAATACGCCATACGCACCACCACACACACACACACTCTGTATACGACGTATGTCCACACACACATACACACTGTATACACCGTACGCACCACACACACACTGTATAAGCCATGCGCACCACATACACAAACACTGTATACGCACCACACACACTGTATATGCTATATGCACCACCACACACACTCTGTATATGCCGTATGCACCACACACACTGTATACGCTGTACGCACCACACACACACTGTATATGCCGTACGCACCACACACACATTGTAAATGCCGTACACACCACACACGCACACACAAACACACTGTTTACGCAATACGTACGACACACACACTGTATACGCCATACGCACCACACACACAAACTGTACATGCCGTACACACCACCACACACTATGTGAACTCTGTACACACCACACACACACACACTGTATACGCCGAATGCAACACTATACACACACTCTGTATACGCTGTACGCACCACTCACACACACTGTATACGCCATATGCACCACACACTCACACTGTATACGCCGTACGTACCACACACATACACCCACTGTATACGCTGTACGCACCACACACACACTGTATATGCCGTACACAACACACACGCTGTACACGCCATACGCAGCACACACACTAAATACGCTGTATGCACCACACACACACACTGTATACGCCGTAAGCACCACACACACTGTATACGCCGTAAGCACCACAC
This sequence comes from Phyllobates terribilis, assembly GCF_046119375.1. Taxonomy (NCBI): domain Eukaryota; kingdom Metazoa; phylum Chordata; class Amphibia; order Anura; family Dendrobatidae; genus Phyllobates; species Phyllobates terribilis. The sequence goes on along the minus strand of NW_027362772.1, from coordinate 190,539,170 downwards.
ACACTGTATACGCCGTAAGCACAACCACACACACACTCACACTCTGTATACACCGTACGCACCACACACGCACTGTATACGCCTTACGCACCACCACACACACACTCTGTAAACGCCATACGCACCACACACACACTGAATACACCTTATGCACCACACACACACACACACTGTATATGCACCACATACACAAATACTGTATTCGCCCTACGCACCACACACCAACACACTGTATACTCCATACGCACCACACACACACTGTATATGCCATACGCACCACCACACACACACACACACGACCGTATACTGCCAGTACGGCTTTCTTACTGTATTTTCCTCGTTTCACCTTCTCCAACGCTACACCTTACCCCCCACGAATAATAAACACTTCAACACTGGATTCTTTGTATAAATTTGGCCACAGCAGCCATTTTATTAAAAAATAAACATTAACATATTAACAATAATAATACGAGATAAATTAAGAGGGGAGGGTTCTTGGAGCTAATAAGTCTGGCTTTTACAACATGAAAGAAATCCAACCGCCATCTTACCCTCAGCCGTGCACCACCAGCTCGAGGGCACGATACTTCCACAATACATGAAAGATTAATCACCTAAGAGCTCCCAGGGTAAAAAGCCTGTCCAGAGCCCTGACCAAAAATTGCCAGAGCACCCCCAATGTAACTTCAAATTACCCAGAATTCTCGCAAATTCCTTGTACCAACAAATCCGTACCAACTCCAAGAACCCCACCCCCCGCCAACTACGCACAGCCCTGACACCTCAGGCTCGTGAGTTCCCCAACCCCAACAATGCCCTTTCAATCCATTCCTGTATTGCCAAAGCCCAGAGATCAATTCCGATGGCATTCAAATGAACACCGTCCACCATCCAAAAATTCCCCGTTCCAGACTCTAAATCTAAATGTCTAATACTTATACCTCCATTCCTGGATACAAAGGCCCTTATAGCCCTATTCAACTTCACCCTATTGATCCCTTTTAACGATCTCGCCACCCTCCATTTCTGTCTAGGCACAATATCTGACCACACCGTCAGCGACCCTGGAAAAGTTGTCCATAATCTCAAAAAATCAAACCGAATGTCGCGAATTAGTTCCCTAACGGGCCTTGTTCCCAAATCGTTCCCACCTATGTGAACCACCAAGATATCAGGTGCTCTATCCAACCGTGCCGCTTTGTGGAATTTGGACAAAAATCGACTCCACACCATCCCCCTAAAACCCAGCCAGCGGACAATCTGCTCCCTACCAAAACCCAGTTGCCTTCATTCCGGTCTTACGTTGGCATGCAGTGCCCCCCAATGTACGAATGAATGTTCGAAAATCCAGACTAACAATGGACCGGTATTATGCACACGCCCGGACTGACTGGCGTGTGCGTGTTTAGTGATCCCACTGGACCATGAACCGGAGAGTGCCTGGAGGGGCATAACTAAGTATGTGCCCGATCCAACCAAGGTCGCACGACGGCATACGACGCCAGTGCACCAGGGAGGAACAGAGCAGAGGGACCAGGTGCTACTCCAGGTTAGACCCCGGACACGGCTGTTGACCCACACCGGGGAATACAGGAACAGGCAGGTTCGGCTGGCACACTGACTGGTGGGTATAGGCAGGCACGACTGGTATGCAGGCAGGCGGGTATGCAGGCAGGGGGTACAGGCAAGCACGGCTAGAGTGCAGACAGGGAGGCACTAGCAGGTTGGAGCACAGACGGGATAAGGTCCAATACAGACTTCAATGGCCTCAGTAGTCCACTGGGCCGTATTCGCACCTTTCCTGGTGAGATCGGTTAGAGGTTTAACAATTACAGAAAAATTCTTAGTGAATTTCCTGTAATAATTGGCAAAACCCAAAAATCTCTGTATAGATTTCAAACCAATAGGCCTAGGCCATTCCTGCACAGCCTGAACCTTCACAGGGTCCATCTCAAAGCCCTCGCTGGAGACAATGTAGCCCAAAAACCTAATTTTCTACACAGCGAACTCACATTTCTCCAGCTTAACAAAGAGTGAATTATCACCCAATAACTGCAAAACTTCACGTACACTCTGCCAATGGGACTCCAAATCTGGTGAATAAATCAAAATGTCATCCAAATACACAACCACATTCTTACCAATCAGAGGTCTCAGGATGTCAGTAATAAGGTTCTGAAAAAATGCAGGTGCATTGGTAAGACCTAAAGGCATCACCAGATTCTCAAAATGACCTATCGGAGTGTTAAAAGCAGTTTTCCTTTCATCACCCTCCTTCACACGTAACAAATTGTGTGCCCCCCGGAGATCAATTTTGGAGAACCACTTGGCTCCCACTAACTGGTTAAACAAGTCAGAAATTAATGGTAATGGGTAGGAATTGCGTACGGTAGTATTATTAATTTCACGAAAATCTAGACATGGACATAAACTGCCGTCCTTTTTTTTAACAAAGAAGAATCCAACTGCCACAGGCGACTTAGAAGGTCTAATGTGACCAGCAGACAGGCTAGTCTGTATGTACTCCTCCAAGGCCTTTCTTTCAGGGATAGTCAGATTAAACAAGCGACTTTTGGGAAGAGTAGCACCCGGAACAAACTCAATGGCGCAATCATAATCCCTATGAGGAGGTAAAACTTGCGACTCCTCCTCCGAAAAAACCCTCCAAAAATCTTGAATAGGTACAGGTAATTCCACTTTTTCCACAGCCTCAATGCGACCATTACAACATTTATCATAGCACTTCGAACTCCAAGACTTAATCACATTAGTAGACCAGTCCAATAAAGGATTGTGCAGTCTTAACCAAGGCAATCCTAGAACACCTGGAGAGGGAAAATTATCCAAAACAACCAAGTCCAAAATTTATTGGTGAACTCCAATGATAGTGAGAGGAAATGCAGCAGTCTTGTGAGTAATACATTTCAAAGGAGTGTTATCAATTGCAACCACAGAAACAGGTGATGACAAAGGTTTGGATTTCAATTTAAGGTTTTCCAAAAACCCTTTGTCAATCACATTAAGTGTTGAACCACAATCCACAAATACCTGAAATTCAATCAAATCTCCCTGCAGAGTAGTACTCCCAGAAAGAAACACTCCTGCAGAGCGTAAACAGGCTATACGGGTGTAACTGACCTTTTTTTTTTCTTTACTTAAACGATGCTCACAATACTTAATCAAATGGTCAGCTTTACCACAATAAAGACACAATCCCTCGGCGAATCTCCGGTCTTTTTCTTGTGAGCGGAGTGACATCCCCCCAACCTCCATCAGTTCCCCACCATCAGAGTAGATTTTCTGGGGACTGGGACCTGACATTACAGGAGTCTTTACCTCATTGAGCCTGCACCTCAGTCTCCTGTCTATATGAACAGCTAACTGCATAGCTTCCTGCAGAGTCTCAGGTGCAGGGAATGCAATTAGCAAATCCTTAACCCTTTCACTCAGACCAGCAAGAAATAAACATCTCAGCGCCGAATCATTCTACTTAACTTCTGAAGCCCATCTCCTGAAGTGTGTGCAATAATTTTCAACATCATCTGGCCTATTATTCAAACGTCTAAGTTCTGATTCAGCAGATGAGATTCGATCAGGATCGTCATATAATAACCCCACAGCAGAGAACAATTCTTCAACAGAACTTAAACACGGATCATTAGGATGGAGAGAAAAGGCCCAACCCTGTGGTTCTTTGCGCAAAAGTGACATAATAAAACCAATGCGCTGTGATTCATTCCCAGAGGATCTTAGTCTCAAACGAAAATATAACAAACAAGCATTTTTAAAGGAAAAAAAATCTTGCTGTTTACCATAAAAAACATCAGACAGTCCTACCTTGGGTTTGACAAAATGCGCTCCAGGACAGCTACTCACGTGTTGCTGAAGCTCGGCCACCTCCAGAGACAATCCCTGCAGGCGTTGAGCCAACTCCTGGACGGAAACCATACTGATCCCTGAATTTCTTTCCTTTTAGTTTTTTGGGCTGAACTTACTGTTATGATCTGCAACATGTACTAAGGAAAGATAGGGGAAAGCTGTCCCTACAGTAAGACTAACTGAATCCCTACGATGTAGCGGGCTGCCTGTTCCTTGTGAACAGACCCGCCTTAGTCCTCGGCTAGTCTGAACGAAGACCTATAGAAATAAGGGAGGGGTCCCTAAATGAACTAAGGACTGGGACAAAAAATGAGACGCCTCCTAAACAAAAGTTGTTGCAGAGCACAAAAGACAAACTGACAAAAAGTACTAGAGGTCCCAGAGGACCTAGTGAACTTGACAGAGAAAGGCACAGAAGCACCAGGCTAGAGAGATAGTAGAACACTGAAGTCCAGCACAGCCAGGAGGGCGGAGCTGGAATATAAAGGCAGATGGTCACATGACCGCAAACCACAAGATAGAAAAACAAACAGGAGGGTTCTAACAGCCGCAGACTGAAGAGCTGGGCCTGCCAGTGCTGCTTCTCCCTGCTGCCTGCCCTCCGATCTCCACCGTATGGTGAGTCTCCCGCTCCGTCTGGCAGGTACCCCGACAGGAGCATCGCCAGGAATACCTGCCGTTCCAGATGTCCGTCCTGCCTGCTCCACCGCTGCGCGCCTCCGATCTCTAATTTTTTGCCGTATGCAGGCATGTCTGCCTGATGCAGGGATGCCCCTGCAAGGCGGGGCTTTGACTTCCGGTCCGGGCTGCGCTGCAGATGCCGGCTGCACTTTCTGTGCGGCCCGTACTTCCTCTGCAGCCTGCACCTCGGCGCCGGTACCCGATCCACGCCGTCCAGGGCCCGCAGGCCGGCTGTGCGGATTCCTGTCAGTGTGAGCACGGCGGCGTGGCACCGCACTGTGCTGCTCACTACCCGCAGGGTCCCGTCAGGGGCTCCGCAGCCGCCGCCTGCTGCCCGCAGATGCTCCATGCGACAGCCATTCCGGAGGCCGCGATCTTCCAGGTCTCCCGCTGGGTCCCGGTCCGTGGTCTGCCGCACGTGCTGAGAGCTGGGACGCCAGCCAGCCTCCATTCATATAACGCCGTTTCCCACAGCTGAGCCACCAATGAATCCATTGTCTCCATAGAGGTAGGTATTGGTGCTATGGGTCTTCCCTGTACAAAGTTCTACAGGAGAATGGCCCTTCCCACACTATTCCCCATAAACCACCCCTCAACTCTTATATTGCCCGCCCCCATACTTCCTCACCCAATTCTAAACCCCCGCATTTTCCAAACACAAAATCCTTCCGTCCAATCCCTGCCATGGGGGCTTCCCTCTAGCTGCACCCGACTCCAGCCCCCTCCTCTCTGTATACGCTGTATGCACCACACACACACTGTATATGCTGTATGCACCACACACACACACACACACACACACACACTGTATACGCCGTACGCAACACACACACACACTGTATATGCCGTACGCAACACACACACGGTATAAGCCGTACGCACCACACACACACACACTGTATATGCCGTATGCAACACACACACTGTATATGCGTATGCAACACACACACAAATTGTATACGCCGTACACACCACACACAGACACACTGTATATGCCGTTTGCACGACACACATACACTCACTGTATACGCCGTACGCACCACACACACACAGTGTATACGCCGTACGCACCACACTCACACACACTGTATAAGCCATGCGCACCACACACACAGTGTATACGCCGTACGCACCACACACACACATTGTATATGCCGTACACACGACACGCACACACACACACACACACTGTTTACGCAGTATGCACGACACACTTACAATTTATACGCCATACGCACCACACACAGTGTATACGCCGTACGCACCACATACACACACACACACTGTATATGCCGTATGCACCACACACACACACTGTATACGCCGTACACACCACACAAACAAACACACACTGTATACGCCGTATGCACCACACACACACTGTATGCACCGTACACACCACCACACACACACACACTCTGTATACGCCATACACACACACACCCACACACACTGTATACGCCGTACACAGCCTTTTTCACGTTACCACCAGCGGAACACCGTCGCGAACACACCATAGATGCCGCCGCTGGGATCAGCCGAATGATTCACTGACCGCCGCCATCTTTGTCCAGGAGGAGCGCATGCGCAGTTTTAATGTGACTGCCGCTATCTGTCTGCACAAAGATGGCGGCGGTCTGACATACTGCGCCTACGCGAATTCCGCGAAGGCGCAGTGAATCATTCGGCTGATCCCGGCGGCAGATGCGCGACGTATCTCTAGGTAGAGGAAGCCAGTGACATTAAAGGGCTTTTCCCACGAACGAAAGTTCATTTTAAAAATTGTCTGTGTCTGACCGTGTACGGAATATACCACATCTCCTGGGCAGGAGAGGAAACAAAAGACAATACTGACTAGAGATGAGCGGTGTTCGACTCGAACTGTTCACCAATCTCAAATTCGAGCTGTTTTAGGCGGTGTTCGAGTCGTTCGACGAGCGTGAACGATTTGCAAAAAATTTGGCTGTTCGAGGTTATGTTCGATAACTGTTCGTGCACCAAAAGCGTAACTGGATTTTTTCACATCATGCAGGGATTGTCTGCCACTCACTGTAATGCCACAGCCATGGTGATTGTGGCATTACAGTGGTTGCCCCAATCGATGGGAACAGTGCTCACAGTGAAACATGAAAAGCCGGCAATTCCGCAGCGGCATACACCGGTACCCGACAATTTAGAACAGAAAGAATAGAGCATCACACATCGATTAGATAGATAGAAACATGTCAGCCACATATATAAGAAGTACAGTGACCATGTTGGTAACTGTACTTGTCATATAGTGTTAAAGGATTTATTTAAAAAAATAATAGTGTTTTCATGCACCGTCTCTTTAAAAAAAGCCTGCCGGCAATTCAGCATCGGTACCCGACAATTTAGAATAGAAAGAATAGAGCATCACACATAGATTAGATAGATAGAAACATGTCAGTGACATATATAATAAGTACAGTGATAGTGTTGATTACTGTACTTGTCATTTAGTGTTAAAATAAAGGATTTCTTAAAAAAAAAATTGGCGTGGGGTTCCCCGTAATTTTAGTCTCTAGCGGAGGTTAAGCAGACAGCTGGGGCAGATGTTTGAAGCCTGGAAAGGGGGTAATACCCACGGAGCTTCCCAGGCTACTAATATCAGCCCGCAGCTGAATACCTAGCCTTTACTAGCTATTAAAATGGGGGACCCCTCAAAAAAATGACGTGGGGTCCCTCCTATTTTAATATTTTAATAGCTAGCAAAGGCTAGGCAGACAGCTGGGGACTGATATTAATAGCCCAAGAAGGGTGCCATGAATATTGGCCCCCTCCCAGGCTAGAAACACCAGCCGTCAGCTGCCCCAGAAATGGCGCATCCATAGGATGCGCCCATTCTGGCACTTAGCCTCGCTCTTCCCACTGCCCTGTAGCGGTGGCAGTGGGGTAATAGGGCTGGGGTTGATGTCAGCTTATAATGCCAGCTGACATCAAGCCCAGGTTAGTAATAGAGAGGCATCTATAAGACACCCCCATTACTAACCCCATAGTCAAAGTTAAAAAAAAAGACACAAACACCCAGAATAAAGTCCTTTAATTTAAATAAACACACAATTCTTTATTGTTCTAAATTAAACAAGTCTTACCATCACGCCCATTCCAGCTGAAACCAACGATCTCCTGCAATAAAAATAAAATAATAAACCAACATCATCCTTACCTTTCCATGGTTCCCAGGACGACTCCAGCTCTGCTACATTCACATGACAAGCTGCCATCCAGTTTGCCATGCCGCAGACACTGAGAAGTTCAGGCATGCTTGTGCTCCTCAGTGTCTGGCTGTGACGGCATCCAGATGAGCCGAGTTCATGTGGTCAGGTGGTCACGGCAAGTGACCGGGACAGTCTCTGGGTAAACGGGTAGGTGGTTACGGCAAGTGACCGGGACAGTCTCTGGGTAAACGGGCAGGTGGTCACGGCAAATGACCGGGACAGTCTCTTGACAGGCGGGTGATCACGGCAAGTGACGGCAGAGCCTCCAGGTAGGCAAGCAGGCTGGTAGCAGGTGGACGCTCCCAGGTGAGCGGGCAAGAGTCTCTGGACAGGCAGGTGGTCACAGCACGTGACGGCAGGGCCTCCAGGTAGGCTAACAGGCAGGTAGCAGATGAGCGCTCCCAGGTGAGTGGGCAAGAGTCACTGGACAGGCAGGTGGTCACAGCACGTGACGGCGTAGCCTCCAGGTAGGCTAGCAGACAGGTAGCAGCTGAGCGCTCCCAGGTGAGCGGGCAAGAGTCTCTGGACAGGCTGGTGGTCACAGCACGTGACGACGGAGCCTCCAGGTAGGCTAGCAGACAGGTAGCAGCTGAGCACTCCCAGGTGAGCGGGCAAGAGTCTCTGGACAGGCTGGTGGTCACAGCACGTGACGGCGGAGCCTCCAGGTAGGCTAGCAGGCAGGTAGCAGATGTGCGCTCCCAGGTGAGCGGGCAGACGGATCCATAGACAGACTGGCAGGGCTGGTAGGCAGACTGTCGGACCGCAGGAATAGAAGCAGGTTGACACGAGACAGGCAGGTATGAGACAGGTAACTGGCAGGAAACTGGCAGGTAACTGGAAACGGGACCTGAGGGCTGAAGCAGAGTGATGAACTGTGCTACAACATTGCTCGGGCACCTCCATTTTGGAGGAGGTGCCTTATATATGGTGAAGTCCTCCGGCCATTGGCCGGGGACTCCTTAGGACGGCGCGCGCGGCCCCTTTAAGAGAGGGGGAGCGCGCGCGCGCCCTAAGCACTGTGGCCGGGAAGGAGCGCGCGCTGCTAGCAGAGCGGGAGGAAGACGCCGGGCACGGAGCGGAGAGGTGAGGGGAACAGCGTCCCTGCCTAGCAGGAGGCAGGGACGCCGACGCTACACAAGCCAATCCCCTGTACATGGTGCATGCGAAGATGCCTCCTGCCCTGATCCTGTCGTTGCACACTCTCAAGTAGCAGCATCAGGAAGCACGTCCATATCCTTGTCCCAGAGCAGTGTTCAGTTGTCCATACCCCAGTCCTTGGAACGCAAGCGCAAATATGCAGCCAACGCCCCACAAGCCACACTACTAAATTCTGCGCACGAAATGTTGACTTTTAGGCTCGTGGAGATGGAAGCATTCCACAACCTGATGGCGGAGGCCGTCCCTCGGTACTCGGTCCCCAGCCGCCACTATTCCCCCCGGTGTGCCGTCCCCGCATTCCACAAGCACGTGTCCCAAAACATTAGCCGTGCTCTCAACAACGCTGTTGCCGGTAAAGTCCACCTAACCACGGACACGTGGACAAGTACTTATGGGCAGGGACGGTACATCTTGCTGATGGCACACTGGGTTAATATAGTGGAAGCCGGGACCCAGTCGGACCATGGGTCGGAACATTTCCTCCCGACGCCAATGATTGCGGGCCCTAGATCAATCAGGGTTGCCCCCACGGTCTACAGCTCCTGCACCTCATCCTCCTCCTCCTCCTCTTCAGCCTCCATCTCCGAAATGACCACATCAGTCACAAGCTGGAAGCACTGCAGCACTGCCTCGGCCAAGCGGCAGCAGGCTGTGCTGAAGCTAATATGCTTAGGTGAAAAACCGCACAATGTTGAAGAGTTGTGGACAGCTCTGAAAGAGCAGGCAGATCTGTGGCTCACACCGCTGAACCTACAGCCAGGCATGGTTGTGTGTGACAATGGCCAGAACCTGGTGGCGGCTCTGAGGGGAGGTGAGCTCACACACGTACCATGCCTGGCCCATGTGCTTAAAGTCATGGTTCAGCTGTTTCTCAAATCCTACCCGGAACTGTGTGCCCATTTTAGAAAGTCAGCTACAGCTTCCGCCGCCCTTGCAGTGTTTCAGCAGCGTTTGCAGCTTCCGGCTCACAGACTGGTGTGTAATGTCCCCATGCGTTGGAACTCTACACTGCAGATGTTGGGAAGGATTTGTGAGCAGAAGAGGGCAGTTGTTGAGTACCAGCATGTTACGGGTCCGGGTGGTGGAACCTCTGTGCCGAGGTGCAAGGAGGGACCCAGAGGGGCGTAACTAAGTATCAACCCGAACCGACCCTGGTCGGACGGCGGCTAACGACTCCGTGACCAGGGAGGATCCAGGCAGAGGGACCAGGTGCTACTCTGGGGACGACCTTGTAAGAGAGCAGGTGGCTCCCACGGGTCAGATGGCTGGGACTGACCGGTATGACGGATGGACACGGCAAGCAGGCAGAAGTCTCTGGTTAGCTGACAGGTGGTCACGGTACGTGACAGCAGAGCAAGTAGTAGTCTCTAGGTTTACCAGGCAGGTGGTCACAGCAAGTGACGGCAGAGCCTCCAGGTAGGCTAGCAGGTAACAGACGGGTGCTCCCAGGTGAGCGGGCAGACAGACAAGGCAGGTAACAGATGGGTGCTCCCAGGTGAGCGGGCTGACAGACACAGCAGGTAACAGGCGGGTGCTCCCAGGTGAGCGGACTGATAGCCGCAGCAGGAAGAGGAGCGCAGGAGGACGCCGCGCGGGGAGGTGAGAGGAACGGCGTCTCTGCCTGGCAGGAGGCAGAGATGGCGATGCTACAGTACCCCCCCCCCTTTACGCCCCCTCTTTTTTAGGCTGGCAAGAAATTTTTCAAGGAGAAGCGGGGCATGGATGTTCTCCCTGGGTTCCCAAGTTCTCTCCTCTGGGCCAAACCCCTTCCAATCCACCAGAAAAAGGTTCTACCTCTTACCCTCTTGGTGACTAGAATATTCTCTACCTCAAAAACATCCTCAGCAGCAACCGGAGCAGGAGGAGTGCCTGAATTATTGGAGAAAGAGTTAAAGACAGCAGGTTTGAGGAGAGATACGTGGAAGGAGTTGGGAATTCGTAGGGTGGGTGGAAGCTTCAACTTGTAGGTCACAGGATTGATCTGTTTAAGGACCTGAAATGGACCGATGAACCTAGGGCCCAGCTTGTAGGAGGGTATTTTGAGCCGCACATGTTTGGAGGAGAGTCAAACCTTGTTTCCCGGATGGAATTGAGGCGGATCCAGACGTCTTTTGTCAGCAAATCTCTTCATCCGCTCGGAAGACTGAAGAAGTGCGGACCTAATATTCTCCCAAATAGTGGAGAAGTCACTGACCAGGGACTCCGCAGCAGGGTCGTCCACAGAAGCAGAGACGGGAAACGGAATCCGGGGTTGTTGGCCATAGACAATAAAGAACGAGGACTTGGAAGTGGATTCGCTCTCATGATTATTATAAGAGAATTCGGCCCATGGCAGGAGGTCCACCCAATCAGTATGGTGGGCATTGACAAAGTGCCGGAGGTAGCTGGTAAGGATCTGGTTGATCCACTCTACTTGCCCATTGGACTGAGGGTGGTAAGCGGAGGAGAAATCCAGGGCGACATCAAGCAGCTTACAGGTAGCTCTCCAGAAGCGTGAGGTGAACTGAACCCCTCGATCCGACACGATGTGGAGGGGTAGGCCATGGAGACGAAAGATATGGTGAAAGAAGTCTTTAGCTAGCTCAGATGCAGACGGGAGACCAGGCAGAGGAATGAAGTGGGTTATTTTAGAAAAGCGGTCCGCGACCACCCAAATGACTGTACAACCAGCAGAAACAGGGAGATCGGTAATAAAGTCCATAGCGATATATTGCCACGGGGCAGCAGGTACGGGAAGAGGCAGGAGATGACCGGCTGGTAAATGTCTGGGAACTTTGTTGCGGGCACAAGATGAACAGGCTGAGACGAAGTCTACCACATCCTTACGCAGGGTAGGCCATCAGTAATGCCGGATAATGAGCTGGAAGGTCTTCTTTTGGCCAGCATGGCCAGCTAGTTTAGAAGAATGGCCCCAGCGAAGAACCTTCTCACGGTCTGGAACTGCTACAAACGTCTTACCGGGTGGAAGACGAGTTACATCCAAGGGGGCCACATTCATCACCTTGAAGGGATCGATCATGTGCATAGGCTCCTCCTCTTGATCGGAGGACAGGAAGGATTGGGACAAGGCATTGGCTTTGACATTCTTGTCCGCCAGGCGGAAATGCAGGATGAAATCGAAGCGGGCAAAAAGCAAAGACCACCGGGCCTGACGCGGATTGAGTCTTTGGGCATTCTGGAGATATGCCAGATTTTTGTGATCCGTATAGATGATCACCGGGTATAGAGCCCCCTGAAGCAGGTAGCACCACTCCTCCAGCGCCAATTTGACGGCTAACAATTTTCGGTCTCCTATGGAGTAGTTGCGCTCAGATGAGGAGAAGATTTTGGAGAAGAAGCCGCAGGTTACCATTCCCCGAAAGAAGATTTTTGGGTGAGCACCGCCCCGTCTCCGGAGGAGGAAGCATCAACCTCCAGGTAGAATTGTTTATAACAGTCCGGACGGTGCAGTACAGGTGCAGAGGAGAAGGCTTGCTTTAAGGAAAGGAAGGCCTCCTCGGCTTCGGGCGACCATACCTTGGGATTTTCTCCCTTACGGGTGAGCGCAGATATGGGAGCCTTTCGGGACGAGAAATGTGGAATGAAGAGACGATAGTAATTGGCGAAGCCCAGGAATCGCTGAATCGCCTTCAACCCCTCCGGACGGGGCCACTTAAGGACAGCAGAGAGTTTCTCAGGATCCATTCGCAAGCCTGTCTGGGAGATAACATAGCCTAGGAATGGAAGAGAGGTCTGTTCGAAGAGGCACTTCTCGTATTTAGCATAGAGGTGGTTTTGCCTGAGCCTAAGCAGGACCTGACGAACATCCCTCCGGTGTGTGGGAAGATCCGGAGAGAAGACCAAGATGTCGTCCAGGTATACCACCACGCAGGAGTAAAGAGGATCACGGAAGATGTCGTTGACCAGTTCTTGGAAGACGGCGGGAGCATTGCAGAAACCGAAGGGCATCACACGGTACTCATAGTGACCGTCCTGGGTATTGAATGGCGTCTTCCACTCGTCTCCTTGCCGGATACGAACCAGGTTATATGCTCCACGTAGATCCAGCTTGGAAAAGATCCTGGCACCTTTAAGGCGATCAAACAACTCGGAGATGAGTGGCAGGGGGTATTTATTCTTTACCGTGATCTGATTGAGTCCTCTATAGTCAATACAGGGGCGTAGCGAGCCATCCTTTTTTTTGACAAAGAAGAATCCGGCTCCAGCCGGGGAGGTAGACTTCCGGATGAATCCCCTAGCCAGATTCTCTTCAATGTACTCAGACATGGCCCGGGTTTCGGCCGCAGACAATGGGTAAATAGTGCCACGGGGTGGAGTGGCGCCAGGTACCAGGTCGATCGGGCAATCATATGGCCTATGAGGTGGCAAAGTCTCTGCTTCCTTTTCACTGAAGACGTCAGAATAGGGCCAATAAGGAGCCGGAAGACCGGGTAAATTAGCTGGGGTAGGTGGTGGACGAACCGGACGAACCCGAACCAGGCAGGTCTTGTGGCAGTCCGGCCCCCACCGGAGTACTTCACCAGATTGCCAGTTCAACACGGGTTCATGTGTCTGGAGCCAAGGTAGGCCGAGCAATAGGGAGTGAGAGAGTCCAGGTAGCACATGGAAGGAGATTTTCTCAGAGTGCAGCATTTCCACCTGTAGGGTTAGGGGCTCAGTGACGAGCAGGATGGTCACCGGAAGGAGTCTTCCATGCACGGAGGCGAATGACAATGGTTCAGCCAGAGACTTGGTGGGAATCCGGTATCTCTCTACCAGGGACTGAGAAATGAGGTTTCCAGCAGCTCCGGAATCCAGGTGAGCGAGTTCAAAGTGACGGTTCTCTCCCTAGGAGATAGAGACAGACAAAGTCAGGGAAGGAGAGGGTTTACTTTTGTCTAGGGCGACCTCTTTGAGCGGTCCTAGACACTGAGTTTCCCGGCCTCTCTGGGCAGGAACGGATCAGGTGCTCCTTACTGCCACAATAGAAACAGTTCCCCTCGGCTCGACGTGACTCTTGGTGAGATTTGACCATCTTGGTCTGGTCGATCTGCATGGGCTCAGGTGAGTGCACCCGGGGAGTGACAGATGAGGAGACAGGTCTCTGGAAAGTAGGAGCAAGGCGGGGAAACCTTCTCTCACGGGTGGTCTCTTTGGTGCGCTCTTGAAACCGGATGTCAATCCGGGTAGCCAGCGATACCAGGTCATCCAGGGTGGTAGGAATGTCCCGACCGGCGAGCTTGTCTTTAATCCGACCGGAAAGGCCCTCCCAGAAGACGGACACTAGGGCCTCGTTATCCCAGGCAAGCTCAGAAGCGAGGGTGCGGAACCGTATGGCATATTGGCCCACGGTTTGACTCCCTTGGCGGAGACGTAGCAGAGAAGAGGCTGATGAGGTCTTACGTCTCGGTTCATCGAAGACTTTCCGGAAAGCAGTGAGGAAAGACGACAGGTCGGACACCAGGGGGTCTCCTCTCTCCCACAGGGGATTTAGCCAAGCCAGTGCCTCCCCAGTGAGATGGGACATGATGAAGGCCACTTTGGCCCAGTCGGAGATAAACTGATGTGCCAAGAGTTCAAAGTGCAGGGTGCACTGGTTTATGAAACCTCGAGCCAATGCGGGGTCTCCACCAAAACGAGGCGGTGCAGAAAGCCGGGGACTGGGACTGGATACCATGGTATTGATAATAATAATAATAATAATTTTTTATTTATATAGCGCCAACATATTCCGCAGCACTTTACAATTAAGCGGGGACATGTACAAACAATAAATTCAATACAGGTGAGACACTTTAACAGTAACATCAGGAGTGAGGTCCCTGCTCGCAAGCTTACATTCTACAAGGAAATGGGGGGACACAATAGGTGGAAAGTGCTTGTTATATCAAGTCAGGCAATTATAATAAGTCGGGATTGTCATATAAAGCTGTATGATCTGGTCATCAGCCTGTATGTTTAAGTGCAGTACTCAATTACCGGGTGCAGTTATGTGCATGGAGGGTATAGAGAAGGATGAACAGTGGGGGGCGGATTCTGAATAGTATTTAGGAGGGAACAGGGGAAAGTTAGTTTACTGGGTATTTGAGGTGGTAGGCTTGTGTAAAGAGATGGGTTTTTAAAGCGCGCTTGAAGACATCAGGGCTAGGCATCAATCAGATAGTCTGGGGTAGAGCATTCCAGAGAACTGGCGCAGCACGAGAGAAGTCTTGGAGACGGAGGTGCGAGGTTCGGATTATGGGGGATGTTAGTCTTAGGTAATTTGTGGAACGGAGGGCACGGGTAGGATGATAGACTGAGATGAGAGAGGAGATATAAGGTGGTGCAGAACTGTGGAGAGCTTTGTGGGTGAGAGCAATGAGTTTATATTGGACCCTGTAGCGAATGGGTAACCAGTGTAATGACTGGCACAAGGTGGAGGCATCGGTGAAACGGCTGGACAGAAATACAACCCTGGCTGCCGCATTCAGGACAGATTGGAGAGGGGAAATTTTGGTAAGAGGGAGACCGATCAGGAGAGAGTTGCAGTAGTCCAGGAAAGAGCGAATAAGAGCAACAGTAAGAGTTTTAGCAGTTTCAAAAGTGAGAAAAGATCGGATTCTGGAGATGTTTTTAAGATGCAGGTGACAAGAGCGAGTGAGTGATCGGATATAGGGAGTAAAGGAAAGGTTGGTGTCGAATATGACCCCAAGGCAGCGGGCGTGCTGCTTGGGAGTTATGGTTGAACCCTCCAAGGTAATTTCGATGTTAGGTAGAGTTAGGTTAGTAGAGGGGGGAAACACAAGAAGTTCAGTTTTGGAGAGGTTCAGTTTAAGATATAGGGAGGACATGATGCTGGACACAGCAGACAAACAATCCTTGGTATTTTGTATTATAGTAGGGGTGATGTCAGAGGAAGAAGTGTATAATTGGGTGTCGTCAGCATAGAGATGATACTGGAACCCAAATCTGCTGATTGTTTGTCCAATAGGGGTAGTGTATAGAGAGAAGAGGAGGGGGCCTAGGACTGAGCCCTGCGGAACCCCGATAGAAAGGGGACGAGGAGAGGAAGGGGAGCCAGCAAAAGATACAGTGAAAGAGCGGTCAGAGAGGTAGGAGGAGAACCAGGAGAGAACAGTGTCCTTGAGGCCTATAGAGCGGAGCATAGTGAGGAGGAGCTGGTGATCCACAGTGTCAAATGCTGCAGAGAGATCCAGGAGAATCAGCAAGGAGTAGTGACCTTTAGATTTGGCTGTTAGTAGATCATTAGATACTTTGGTGAGGGCAGTTTCAGTGGAATGTAAGGAGCGGAAACCAGATTGTAGAGGGTCGAGGAGAGAGTTATCCGAGAGATAGCGGATTAGACGGGAGTGGACCAAGCATTCCAGGAGTTTAGAGATGAAAGGTAGGTTAGAGATGGGTCTGTAGTTAGCAGTGCAGTTCTGGTCCATGGATGGCTTCTTAAGTAAAGGGGTTATGATGGCATGTTTAAATGAGGAGGGAAAGATACCTGAAGAAAGAGAGAGGTTAAATATTTTAGTCAGGTGAGTGGTGACTACCGGTGAGAGGGACTGCAGGAGATGTGAAGGAATGGGGTCACTGTTGCAGGTTGTAGGCCAAGAAGAGGCGAGGAGCTGGGTAACTTCTTCTTCTGTAACAGGCTCAAAGATGGCTAGTGAGCTTGAAGTGCGGCAGGGAAGGGGATCCAGGCACTGAGGAGATTGGGCTGAGATGTCCTGATGGATGTGGTTGATTTTTTCTAGGAAATAAGTGGCCAGATCCTCACCGCTGAGGTTGGTGGTGGGGGCTTGTGCTTTAGGTCTCAGGAGGGAGTTTAAGGTTTCGAAAAGTCGTTTTGGATTGTTGGACATTGAAGTGATGAGGGTGGTGAAGTAGGATTGTTTGGCCAGATGAAGGGCAGAGTTATAGGTTTTGAGCATGAATTTATAGTGGATGAAATCCTCTGCTAAAAGAGATTTTCTCCACTGACGCTCAGCACACCTTGAGCAACGCTGAAGAAAACGTGTTTGCATCGTGTGCCAGGGCTGCCGTTGTCTGTGTCGGGTCTTTCTGCGAGTAGAAGGAGGTGCTTCATCTAGGGCGCTCTTCAGTGTATTACTGTAGTGTGACAATGCTAGGTCTGGACAGGAGAAGGAGGAGATGGGGGCTAAAGATGTGTGGAGATTGTCCATAAGCTGCTGGGTATTAATGGTACGTGTATTCCTATAAGTGTGGTAAGTGGGGGTGTCCTGGGTGAGGAGACAATTCTTAACAGAGAAGGAAAGAAGGTTGTGGTCCGAGAGTGGGAGAGGGGATGACCTGGAAAGCACATTGTGAGGAAAGGAGCAGACCAACACCTCCACCCTGTCTGTTGCCAGGTCTGGCGGTATGTGTAAATTTCAGCCCACCAAACGAGAGAGCAGCAGCACCAGTGGTGTCTGGCTGCTGAGTCCAGGTTTCTGTGATGGCCAGAAGGTTAAGGGAATTAAAGAGGAAAAAATCATGGATGTAAGTTAGTTTGTTACACACAGACCGTGCGTTCCAGAGAGCACAATGGAAATCGATAGGAGAGGGCATGCACTGAACGTTAATAAGATTAGCAGGGTTTCTATATGAAGCTGGAGGAGAGTAATGTATGCTAGTAGAGGGGGGCCCAGGATTGGGAGAGATGTGCAGAGGTGCTGCCGGGGTGCGAGTAGTGCAACTAGTGTAGCACCCCGAGGACTCGGCTGCTACAGGGGTATTGCACCTCAACCCAGAGGTGTGGTATTCCACTCCCGGGTAAGGATGGAGTGTGGGACTGAGCTCAGATAGCTGCATGCACTACACTCATCCCATTTCCGGGGGACAGATCAATGGTACTCCCACTAGGTGAATGTGCAGGTACGACAGCGTCTGTCCCTGGCTGGAGTGGGAGGAGAGGGGGAACATCCCAGTAGTGTAGGGGCAGATAGGGGAGGGGCTCTGGGCATAGAGGTAGGAGCCCATTGGGTGCTAGTCACCTGGGCTCACACATACAGGGAGTATATATGGTGGGCACCATCTAGGGACAGGGAGAGTCCAGGAGAGTGAGTTCAGAGAGGAGCTCAGCCAGGAGGGCTGACAGGGAGATGTGGCTCCGGCTGGGCCCAGCTCCAGGGCCAGGCCTGCAGTGGAGAGAGAGGAGGAAGAGAGGCCCAGAGACACAGGACCAGAGGGAACCCTGAGATCCCACAAGTCACCGGGTGAAGGGTTGGCGGAGACGGGTACCGGAACCCAAACTGGTGGAGGCTAATGATCCTCAGCCAGGAACCGGAGGTCGTGGTCAAGTTTTGCCACGACCCTCACCATATCCACCAGGAAGGCATATCAAGAATAGGGTCAGGAAAGCCAGAGAAGGTTTTGCCACCAAGAGGCCCGAGGGAGCCGGACAAAGGTGGATCCCTGGTGGGGACGGACAGCAGAAAGAGAGAGAGAAGGGAGCTCAGGACCACGCTCCGGAACTGCCTGGGGGTTAGCCGAGTCCCGCACCTGGTGAACGCAGTACGGCTCGGGTGGTCACTCCCGGCCGAAGTGACTGAAGCAACATCTGTGAGTAAAAACCCTGAAACTGCATCACACGTTTCTGAGTCTCCTTGCTGCACCACAACTACCTCCATCATCTACACCTGCTGCCCTGAGGCCATACCCCTCCTGTTGGGGGTTATACCATCTACGCTGCACAATCCTTCCACCGGCCTCAGCGGACTGTCCTGCAGCAGCAGCTCCATAGCTGCATTCAACGGGTGGCGTAGTCATCCAACATTTACTGCATATACTAAGCCACACAGTTTGACTCCCTGGGCACGGACCGGGTCGCCGCCACGAGACTACTACCCTCATCTGATCCGGCTCCGGGTAAGCCCCCGTGCGCGAGATGCCGCACGACTCAGAAGGCCCAGGGGCGCGTCAACTTTGGCGTAGTCGGCAGGATTACGTGCCCGCAACTACCAGGTACTGCGTGCCTGAAGAAAAGTTTATATGTACCGTAAGAAGAAGTCTCCCGCCAGTTCCGGAGGGTCCCCGCCATCGGATGCCATCTCGGATCGTTTCCCGCCGTTTGCCCGCCATCTGCAGTCTTTTCCCGCCATCCACAGAGTTTCCCGCCATTGGGAGACGATTCCCGCCATCTGGGACGATTTCCCGCCCTGGCAGAGCGGACGCCATTATGGGCGTGCCAGAGGGTGGCAAGAGACCACCTCCCATCGTGGGCCTGGTCCCAGAAGAGCGCCAAAAGAAAAGACTGCCCCCACCAGCAGAGACTGCAATGGTAGAGATGTCCATCAGCGTGGGGGGACTGCCCCTGGAACTGACAATCACCAAGTTGCCCCGGGACCACCCTCAGTGTGGGCGGATCAAGAACAAAAGAGAGAGGATGGGTGCAGCCTGGAGGAGTCTGGAGAGATCGCACCCGGAGATGGAGGGAGAGTCAGGCAGCACCGACCCTGTGGTCAGGAGCCTGTTGCAGGCCGCCACCCCAGAAGGCCTGGTGGAGATCCTGGCACAGCTCCCCAAAGATCGGGAGCATGCACAGACCGTGCTGGAGGGCTTGGCTCGGAGGATGGCCCGAGTGCAGCAAGAAGTACTGGCCGAGTGGAGCAGAGAAATGGCCCTGCAGGCTGGAACCCGCCAGCAAAGGATGCCACCCGCAACGAGGAGCACGCCTGCCCCTGAAGATGGTGCGGAAGGGACGAAGGCCGGAGACGACGCCGTGGAAGGAGCTGAAGAGATGGAAGCAGGTAAAGGGGACGTCACCACCCCAAGCCCAGTAGCTGTGAGCCTGCCCCAGCTCCCCGTAGCAAAGAGCCCGAAATCCCACCGACCGTGCCCGTTGCTGCACCGCCACCGCTCCAGACTAGGCCTCAAGCAGCAGCCGCGGCCACGCCCCCTGTGACGTCGCGCGCCTGAATCCAGAGCGCGGCCAAGCAGGAGACGCCACCGGCCTGGTCGCAGGGCCGAGTACCCCCGGGTGCCGCAGTTCCAACAGCGCCCTCTATCCCCACCAAGCCACTGGCCTGGTCGCAAGGTCGAGTACCCCCGGGCGCCGCCGTCTCCACAGTGCCCTTCACCTTTAAAATGCCACCGGCCTGGTCGCAAGGCCTGGTGAATCCGGGCGCCGCTACCACCACCGCGCCCTCAACCCTCAAAGTACTGCCCTTGGGTGAAGACCTGTTCGCCCAGCATACTTGCCCGGATGGGCAGCCCTTTGTGTGGCCACCGGAGTTCGTCAATCCCCGACTCCGGAAGGAAAGGCCCCTGTGTGAGCCCCTGATCCCGGCTCCGGCGCCCGCCAAGATCACCCCACTCCCGTTGGAGGAGGCGCAGTTCGCATGGGACCCCACTGGAGAAGACCTCATCGGGTTCACCCAAGAGACCCGGGCGGCCGCGGCCGAGCGTGCGGAGTGCTGCCGGCAACAACTGGAGGTCTTCGACAGGGAACGGCGAGAGAGGCGGGTCCGCGAGGAGCGGCTGCAAGTCCAAAGTGCGGAGCAGAAAAGCCGGACCCGACGAAACCCCCGTGCAGCCCACGGTCCCCGCGCTACCGGGACCGTAATCAAGTTCCAACTGGAGCACGGCTGGGGCTTTATCAGGGATCACAAAACCCCTGGCGACGTCTTTGTCACCTGCAGGGATGTCGAGTCTCACCTGCCGGAGGGACACCGCGGACGTGACCTTTACCTGGGTGACGAGGTCACCTTCACCCGGCATCAGTGTGCAAAAGGACCATACGCCCTTCATGTGCACCGGCTGATGGAGGAAGAGCTGCGGTGTGAGGAGGAACAAGAGGACCCGGACGGGTCTGAAGCCTACCCGCGAGAAGGAGCAGGAGGACGCCGTTACTGAAGTACGGTAAAGTGGAACTGTACATAATTACCCGTTAGGGTACAAGAACTGCTGCTAATTGAAATGTGGTCCCCGTTGGGACTAGTGAACTGTTCCCCGTGTGCCCCCATCCCTAAACAGGCTGAGGACTGTGAGCAGCCATCCCATCTCCCAACAGGCTGAGGACTGTGAGCAGCCATCCCTTATCCCCACTGGCCGAGGACTGAGAGCGGCCATACCCTGTATATAGTTGCGCTTCCTAAGGCACCCCCTACCGGTTTTATAGGAAAACTGTTTTTCTACAAGTGACTGTTGCACTTTACCTGGTCACAAGTTGCACGGTGGCCAGGGATCAAGGACGTATTAGTCAAGAGTGTTTTATATGAAAAGGTTGTATATTATGCTAAAAGAGTTAATATTATTGTATAATGTGTCCGTAACGCTTTATTGAAAAGTAGAGTACCTCCCATAAAGGGATGAGTTATAGTTATAATTTATATGTAAGAGCATTTTAAAATTTTTGTATGTTTGTTTGTTTTTACTCTTTTCCAGCCCGAGGACGTGCTGTGGTTTACCAGGGGGGAATGTAGCACCCCGAGGACTCGGCTGCTACAGGGGTATTGCACCTCAACCCAGAGGTGTGGTATTCCACTCCCGGGTAAGGATGGAGTGTGGGACTGAGCTCAGATAGCTGCATGCACTACACTCATCCCATTTCCGGGAGACAGATCAATGGTACTCCCACTAGGTGAATGTGCAGGTACGACAGCGTCTGTCCCTGGCTGGAGTGGGAGGGGGGGAGGAACATCCCAGTAGTGTAGGGGCAGATAGGGGAGGGGCTCTGGGCATAGAGGTAGGAGCCCATTGGGTGCTAGTCACCTGGGCTCACACATAGAGGGAGTATATATGGTGGGCACCATCTAGGGACAGGGAGAGTCCAGGAGAGTGAGTTCAGAGAGGAGCTCAGCCAGGAGGGCTGACAGGGAGCTGTGGCTCCGGCTGGGCCCAGCTCCAGGGCCAGGCCTGCAGTGGAGAGAGAGGAGGAAGAGAGGCCCAGAGACACAGGACCAGAGGGAACCCTGAGATCCCACAAGTCACCGGGTGAAGGGTTGGCGGAGACGGGTACCGGAACCCAAACTGGTGGAGGCTAATGATCCTCAGCCAGGAACCGGAGGTCGTGGTCAAGTTTTGCCACGACCCTCACCATATCCACCAGGAAGGCATACCAAGAATAGGGTCAGGAAAGCCAGAGAAGGTTTTGCCACCAAGAGGCCCGAGGGAGCCGGACAAAGGTGGATCCCTGGTGGGGACGGCCAGCAGAAAGAGAGAGAGAAGGGAGCTCAGGACCACGCTCCGGAACTGCCTGGGGGTTAGCCGAGTCCCGCACCTGGTGAACGCAGTACGGCTCGGGTGGTCACTCCCGGCCGAAGTGACTGAAGCAACATCTGTGAGTAAAAACCCTGAAACTGCATCACACGTTTCTGAGTCTCCTTGCTGCACTACAACTACCTCCATCATCTACACCTGCTGCCCTGAGGCCATACCCCTCCCGTTGGGGGTTATACCATCTACGCTGCACAATCCTTCCACCGGCCTCAGCGGACTGTCCTGCAGCAGCAGCTCCATAGCTGCATTCAACGGGTGGCGTAGTCATCCAACATCTACTGCATATACTAAGCCACACAGTTTGACTCCCTGGGCACGGACCGGGTCGCCGCCACGAGACTACTACCCTCATCTGATCCGGCTCCGGGTAAGCCCCCGTGCGCGAGATGCCGCACGACTCAGAAGGCCCAGGGGCACGTCACTAGAGGCGGGTACTGGTGGAGCAGTCAGTGTGTCCAGGTGGGAGTTGACATTCCGCAGGTGGCTCAGGATGGATTCCTGTTGGGATCTCTGACGGGAGACTTCATGGTATAGGTCAGAGACCGAGGGAGCCTGGGTGCCACCGGGTTCCATGGCCCGAGCAAACTGTTATGGGTCCGGGTGGTGGAACCTCTGTGCCGAGGTGCAAGGAGGGACCCAGAGGGGCGTAACTAAGTATCAACCCGAACTGACCCTGGTCGGACGGCGGCTAACGACTCCGTGACCAGGGAGGATCCGAGCAGAGGGTCCAGGTGCTACTCTGGGGACAACCTTGTAAGAGAGCAGGTGGCTCCCACAGGTCAGATGGCTGGGACTGACCGGTATGACGGATGGACACGGCAAGCAGACAGAGGTCTCTGGTTACCTGACAGGTGGTCACGGTACGTGACAGCAGAGCAAGTAGTAGTCTCTAGGTTTACCAGGTAGGTGGTCACAGCAAGTGACGGCAGAGCCTCCAGGTAGGCTAGCAGGTAACAGGCGGGTGCTCCCAGGTGAGCGGACTGATAGACAGGGCAGGTAACAGGCAGGCAACAGGTGAGCGCTCCAGGTGAGCAGGCTGGCAGGCTCGGCAGGTAACGGGCAGATAACAGGCTGGCAGGCAGGACGAGTAGTCAGGCTAGCAGCGGGACCTGAGGGCTGAAGCAGAGATAAGAAACCGTGCAACAACTTTGCTCGGGCACCTCCATTTTGGAGGAGGTGCCTTAAATATGGGAGGTCCTCCGGCTATTGGCCGGGGACTCCTTAGGACGGCGCGCGCGGCCCCTTTAAGAGAGGGGGAGCGCGCGCGCGCCCTAAGCACAGTGCCCGGGAGAGAACGCGCGCCGGCAGCAGCAGGAAGAGGAGCGTAGGAGGACGCCGCATGGGGAGTGGGGAGGTGAGAGGGACGGCATCTCTGCCTGGCAGGAGGCAGAGACGCCGATGCTACACAGCATCAACAAGGCCATCGGTATTCAGTTCAGACTCCACACATAAGACCTCAGGAGTGGACATCGATGTCAGACATATTTACCATCCTCCAAAACTTTGAGGACTCCACCAAGATGGTGAGCGGCGATGACGCCATAATTAGCGTCACCATCCCGCTTCTCTGTCTTCTGAAACGCTCTCTGCTCACAATCAAAGAGGATTCATTGCTGGCGGAGCATGATGAGATGGAGCAAGGAACCATACAGGGTGATTACACACAGCCAAGCCTCATCTCATCCCAACGTGGATTGGGTGACAATGAAGAACAGGAGGAGGAGGAGGAGGAAGGACAGGATCTAGTTTCATGCACTATAGATGGTACTACCTTCACAGCTGTCATACCATCTGTTTAGCGTGGATGGCCAGAGGACAGAGAGGAGGAGGAGTAGAGCATGGTCAGTCATCCTCTTGGTGAGGACACGGAAGTCTTGCCTGTTAGTAGTCTGGCATGCATGGCTGAGTTTATGTTACCCTGACTTTCCCATGACCCTCTCGTTCTCAAAATTTTGGGTGACAGTCATTACTGGTTGGTGACACTTCTAGACCCATGCTACAAGGAGAACTTTCTATCTCTTATTCCTGAGGCGGACAGGTGTACAAAAATGGGGCCGTACCAGAAAGCCCTTGTTGTGGAACTATTAAAAAAATTCCCATCTGAAATCGCTGGCAGCAGAGGGCACATTTCGTTGGACAACCAAGGAGTACAGGTGAGAGAGACAACTTCAATCCAGCAGAGGCAGGGGAACACTGTCAAAGTTCTGGAAGAGTTTTCTCAGACCCTCCCATCGCACAGGCCCTGAGGTGCGGGGTACTCTCACAAGGAGTGCAAAGTTTGGGAAGATGCTGAGGGAGTACCTTACCGACCATACCAACGTCCTCCGTGATTCCGCTGTGCCTTATAATTATTGGGTATCCAAGCTGTATGCGTGGAATGAATTGGCTCTCTATGCCTTGGAGGTCCTGGCCTGCCCTGCCGCCAGCGTTTTATCAGAGTGGGTTTTTAGTGCTGCTGGTGTAATTATAACTGATAAGCACATTCACCTGTCAACTGAAAATGCTGACAGGATGACTCTTATAAAAATAAACAAGGGCTGGATGGGGCCAGACTTCTCAACACCACTGAATGATAGCAGTGTAACATAAACTCAAATTCAGTGTCTTTTCTTGGGAGGAGTATTCCCATGCACCTTTTCACACTCACACATGGGTATACGCTTCCTGATTTTGGCTACTGCTCTTGTCCTCCTCCTTCTCCTCATCCTCCACCACCATATCACCAGGGTGACTGTGGTCCGTGATACACCCACATAATTTTTTTAAAGGGTGTTTATGATGCCCGTAAAAAAAAAATTTTTATACAGTATGTTCGTGTAGACCTCCCCAGGGGTAAATGTTTGTCAGCCCATACACTTAGTGCATGGGCATTACAAATATAGGAGGCCCGCTCCTTTCTAATGGGAACATTTTTTTATGAGGTCCTCTGTAACATACCTGGCGGCGTCCTTGCATGGTGGTCCATCTCCCACTGTGCAAGAGGGCGCACTTGATCTCCTGTCCAGAATGTCTCTCTGGCTTCCCTCCATGTTGTCTGTTTGTGTCTGTGTCTGTTTCTGCTGCCTAAGGGCGGCGCCCGATCACTTCCTGCCTTTTGTACCTGCTGTGGGTCACACCCCTTGTGCGTCCTCAGCCTATCGCTGTCTGTCTCTTGGTATATAGCTCTGCAGCTCCCTTCTATCCCTGCCTGAGCATATGTGTTTCTTTCAGTGTGTGCTTGCACTCTGAAGGTGCCAGGTCCGTTCCTGTTTCCCTGTCCGCCTTTCCTGGAGGCTTATTTCCAGGCCTGTCTGAACTAAGTCCTGTATGTTTCCTGCCTTGCGGTGTCAGCTCCCGTGTCTGAACTGTGTCCTGTATGTCTCCTGCTTTGCGGTATCAGCTCCCGTGTCTGAACTGAGTCCTTTCTGTGTTCTCTTGTCTGTCCTGTCTGAACACGCTCCTAGCCTGTTCCTCCCGCCTTCTAGTGGCCGATTACCTAGACCCGCTCCTGTATCTAGTCTGTCCTGTCTGAACACGCTCCTTGCCTGTTTGTCCCGCCTCTCTGGGGGCAGTATTCCCAGACCCGCTCCTGTATCCCGCTGCAGTGTCGGTCTCCTCCGTACACTCAGTTCCAGTCTGAACTCTCTCCTATCCTTTACCTGTTTTGCCTCTATGCCCGTTCCCTTCCTTTTTCTGCAGAGTCTGAACTCGTACCTAACTCCTGCCTGTTGTCTCTGTACTCCCGTTTGTGAGTTTGTGGTCCACTCGCTACTTCACTGCAAGTACCCTGTGGGTGTCTGGTCTGCCTTTCCCTTCCTGTCTGTTCAGTGTGAACAGAGCCCTGTCCTCCCTGCTCAGTCTTCTGCACTCTAGTTGTGCTTGCCTATACCCCTCTGCCTGTATTGTTCCTGAATCCCGGTGTGTACTGGGTCCTATCCCGCCTGTGTTCCTACTTGCCAGTGCCTCCCTGTCTGCACTCTAGCTGTGCTTACCTTTACCCCCCGGCCTGCATACCCGCCTGCCTGCATACCCGCCTGCCTGCATACCCGCCTGCCTGCATACCAGTCTGTTCCTGTATTCCCCTGTGTGGGTCAACAGCCGTGTCCGGGGTCTGTCCTGGAGTAGCACCTGGTCCCTCTGCTCGGTTCCTCCTTGGTGCACTGGCGTCGTATGCCGTCGTGCGACCCTGGTCGGATCGGGTGAATACCTAGTTACGCCCCTCCAGGCATTCACTCTCCGGCACGGTCCAGTGGAATCACTACCAATCACATGCACACGCCGCTCTAGCCCGGGCGTGTGCATAACAGCAACAGCATGCTCAGGCCATGGTTCCCGTTGAGCCCCACGGCCTTCGCTCTCTGAGAAGTTTTCCAGCGAATACATGCATTAAAATAAATAAATAAATTTTTTTTCTCCTTTAGCTGAGTTCCAGGCGAATTACGCACCCGTCCAGATGGATCTATCAGCTCTCGTTCCTGCGGATCCGCCACGTTACTATGGGGATCCAAGACAGTGTCGTGCTTTTGTGGAGCAATGCATGCTACACTTTAAGGCCTACCCTCTCTATTTTCCTTCCGATTGGGCTAAAGTGGCCTTTATGATTGACTACCTAGCGGGTGATGCCTTGAAATGGGTCACCCCCCTATGGGAAGCATGGGATCCTGTCATCCTTGACCTGCAGGCCTTCCTGGTGGCCTTTCGTATGGTCTTCGAGGACCCTAACTCTGAAGTCCCTGCTGAAGCTTCACTTCCCAATATCCCGGAGCAGCCCCGACAGGTAATGTGTGTGGGTAGCGCAATAGTCCTCCAGCCCAATGAGACTACTGCCCACCCAGAATCCTCACAGGGTGACTACACTTTCCGGAATACTTCTCTCAACCTCAAGAGGCAGTCCAGACGTGCTAAACATAGAGGCAAGCCGTCACGCCAGGGTCTGTCCTCCCTGAGACCTCCTGAACCCTTCGGGGTGCTACCTGGTAGCGAAAGGACAGAGACTCTCCTATACTCTGTACCTGATACCTCGCTCGCTTCGTCCAGTGAGTCCAACCTAGTGTACTCCGAAGCAGAGGTTACTCCCGAGTCTCTACACCCCTCCGACCAGGCGGAGGACCTCCAGTTGTGTTCTGACCCCTTCGGGGTGCCACCTGGTGGTGAATGGACAGAGACTTTCCTATATCCTGGATCTGATACCTCACTCGCTTCGTCCAGTGAGTCCAACCTAGTGTACTCCGAAGCAGAGGTTACTCCCGAGTCTCTACACCCCTCCGACCAGGCGGAGGACCTCCAGTTGTGTTCAGAACCCTTCGGGGTGCCACCTGGTGGTGAATGGACAGAGACTTTCCTATATCCTGGACCTGATACCTCGCTCGCTTCGTCCAGTGAGTCCAACCTAGTGTACTCCGAAGCAGAGGTTACTCCCGAGTCTCTACACCCCTCCGACCAGGCGGAGGACCTCCAGTTGTGTTCAGAACCCTCCGGGGTGCCACCTGGTGGTGAACGGACAGAGACTTTCCTATACTCGGTACCCGATACCTCGCCTGCTTCCTCCAGTGAGTCCGACCTAGTGTACTCCGAAGCAGAGGTTACTCCCGAGTCTCTACACCCCTCCGACCAGGCGGAGGACCTCCAGTTGTGTTTAGAACCCTTCGGGGTGCCACCTGGTGGTGAATGGACAGAGACTTTCCTATTTCCTGTACCTGATACCTCGCCTGCTTCCTCCAGTGAGTCCGACCTAGTGTACTCTGAAGCAGATGTTTTCTCTGAGCCTCAGTACTCTTCTGACCCGGCGGAGGACCTCCAGTTGTTTCCTGAATCCTCCGGGGTACCACCAGATAACAAAGAGACAGTGACTTTTCCTCATTGTGTACCTGATAACCCGTCTGTTTCTTCCTGTGGGCTTGACAAGATGTACCTCGAAGCAGAGATTACCCTCAAGTCTCTGTCCCCCTCCAACCCAGTGAACGACTGGTCCCCGAATTCCCTGCGGAAGATTCTGGCAGGCCTGAAGAAGAGGGGGCGTAAGGGGGGAGGTACTGTAACATACCTGGCGGCGTCCTTGCATGGTGGTCCATCTCCCACTGTGCAAGAGGGCGCACTTGATCTCCTGTCCAGAATGTCTCTCTGGCTTCCCTCCATGTTGTCTGTTTGTGTCTGTGTCTGTTTCTGCTGCCTAAGGGCGGCGCCCGATCACTTCCTGCCTTTTGTACCTGCTGTGGGTCACACTCCTTGTGCGTCCTCAGCCTATCGCTGTCTGTCTCTTGGTATATAGCTCTGCAGCTCCCTTCTATCCCTGCCTGAGCATATGTGTTTCTTTCAGTGTGTGCTTGCACTCTGAAGGTGCCAGGTCCGTTCCTGTTTCCCTGTCCGCCTTTCCTGGAGGCTTATTTCCAGGCCTGTCTGAACTAAGTCCTGTATGTTTCCTGCCTTGCGGTGTCAGCTCCCGTGTCTGAACTGTGTCCTGTATGTCTCCTGCTTTGCGGTATCAGCTCCCGTGTCTGAACTGAGTCCTTTCTGTGTTCTCTTGTCTGTCCTGTCTGAACACGCTCCTAGCCTGTTCCTCCCGCCTTCTAGTGGCCGATTACCTAGACCCGCTCCTGTATCTAGTCTGTCCTGTCTGAACACGCTCCTTGCCTGTTTGTCCCGCCTCTCTGGGGGCAGTATTCCCAGACCCGCTCCTGTATCCCGCTGCAGTGTCGGTCTCCTCCGTACACTCAGTTCCAGTCTGAACTCTCTCCTATCCTTTACCTGTTTTGCCTCTATGCCCGTTCCCTTCCTTTTTCTGCAGAGTCTGAACTCGTACCTAACTCCTGCCTGTTGTCTCTGTACTCCCGTTTGTGAGTTTGTGGTCCACTCGCTACTTCACTGCAAGTACCCTGTGGGTGTCTGGTCTGCCTTTCCCTTCCTGTCTGTTCAGTGTGAACAGAGCCCTGTCCTCCCTGCTCAGTCTTCTGCACTCTAGTTGTGCTTGCCTATACCCCTCTGCCTGTATTGTTCCTGAATCCCGGTGTGTACTGGGTCCTATCCCGCCTGTGTTCCTACTTGCCAGTGCCTCCCTGTCTGCACTCTAGCTGTGCTTACCTTTACCCCCCGGCCTGCATACCCGCCTGCCTGCATACCCGCCTGCCTGCATACCCGCCTGCCTGCATACCAGTCTGTTCCTGTATTCCCCTGTGTGGGTCAACAGCCGTGTCCGGGGTCTGTCCTGGAGTAGCACCTGGTCCCTCTGCTCGGTTCCTCCTTGGTGCACTGGCGTCGTATGCCGTCGTGCGACCCTGGTCGGATCGGGTGAATACCTAGTTACGCCCCTCCAGGCATTCACTCTCCGGCACGGTCCAGTGGAATCACTACCAATCACATGCACACGCCGCTCTAGCCCGGGCGTGTGCATAACATCCTCCTCCACATCTCCTTCAAGGGTCATTGAAGTGCCTCCAAATTTTTGGCAGCCCTTGCATTCACTGCATAGGCCAACACTATGGGAGACTCTCTCCTTTCTAATGGGAATTTGTCGTTACTGTGGCCCTGCTCTATGTGTCTTTAAATTCTTAGTGGGGTTTTGCCTGAAATTGGTCAGCCGTTGCACTCACTGCATAGCCTATAACTGTATAGCAGACTCTCTCCTTTCTAATGGGAACATGTCGTACTTGTTACTGTGGCTCTGCTCTATGTGTCTTTAAATTCTTAGTGAGGTTTTTCCTAAAATTAGTCAGCCGTTGGACTCACTGCATACCCTATAACTCCAATAATATAACCCTTCTATAGCTATATTGGCGCGTGTGGGAGAAGGTACTTCCCACAGATGCCAAAAAGTGCCAACTCATAATGCACATACTCTATGAGAATAAAGAGTTTTAACTAGAGATGAGCGTTGTTCTACTCGAACTGTTCGCCAATCTCAAATTCGAGCTGTTTTGGGCGGTGTTCGAGCCGTTCGGCGAACACGAACAATTTGAGAAAAATTCGGCGGTTCGAGGTTATGTTCGATAACTGTTCGTGCACCAAAATCATAACTGGATTTTTTCTCAGTAATGATGAAAATTAATGTTAATACGCAGTTTGAGTGTACAGCGGGGTGGGGGGAGGGGCAGGGGATGGATCTCTGCAGGAACAATGAAGATCTCCATTTTTTTTTCTCTTTCCCGCATTTGCAGTGGGGAGGTGCAATCTGTCAGCCTATCAGCAGCGCACACACGGAGTGAAGTGCTTTTTTTCACACAAGCAAGGGCATGCGTCATTGGCAGTGTATGTCACATGTCCTTGCCCTATAAGACCAAGCCATTTTCCCCGTCGCCACCATTTTCTCACTGCTGCAGCTGCGTGTTAGACGGCACCGCTGTTGCTGTGTGCGCTATACCTTGTTAATTTCAAGCCAATTTTCGCACAAATCTACAGATAGCTTGGGAGTAGGGAATAGTTGTGATTGCAGTCCTTTTAAGGACTAGGTTACAGCATTTCCTACGACTTTTATCAGGCAGGTCTGTGCTCTTAAATAGATAGATTGTGGGAGTAAAGACTAATTGTAATTGGAGTCCTTTTCAGGACTAGGTTACATCAGTTCCTATCAGTTTTTGCCAGGCAGGTCTGTGCCAGTGCTGTGCAAGTTTTTTTCACAGCATTTGGCTGAATCTAGCAAAGCTAATCCTTTTTGGCCTATTGCAGAGTGTGTTAGTCAGTGGAGTAGCCTATCTGTGTTGCAAGATATACCACCTGTGTATAGAATACCAATTTTTTTACTGCACCTAGTGAAGTAAAATCTTTTGGGCATAGCATCATTCTATTAGTCCATCTATACTGACCTCCATCAGGTTGCAAATTAAAACTAATTTTTATCTGCATCTACAGTACCTCTGAAAAAATATTTGGGCTTCTACCTGTGTGTGGGACTTGTTGTATTAGTCCATCTATACTGACCTCCATCAGGTTGCAAACTGAATATATTTTTCTCCTGCATCTACCTCTGAAAAAATATTGGGCTTCTAGCTGTGTGTGGGTCTTGTTCTATTAATCCATCTATACTGACCTCCATCAGGTTGCAAACTGAATATAATTTTTTTCTGCATCTAGCTCTGAAAAAATATTTGGCCTTCTAGTAGTGTGTCGGACTTTCTCTATTAGTCCATCTATACTGACCTCCATCAGGTTGCAAACTGAATATAATTTTTTTCTGCATCTAGCTCTGAAAAAATATTTGGCCTTCTAGTAGTGTGTCGGACTTTCTCTATTAGTCCATCTATACTGACCTCCATCAGGTTGCAAACTAAATATAATTTTTTTCTGCATCTAGCTCTGAAAAAATATTTGGCCTTCTAGTAGTGTGTCGGACTTTCTCTATTAGTCCATCTATACTGACCTCCATCAGGTTGCAAATTAAAACTAATTTTTATCTGCATCTACAGTACCTCTGAAAAAATATTTGGGCTTCTAGCTGTGTGTGGGACTTGTTGTATTAGTCTATCTATACTGACCTCCATCAGGTTGCAAACTGAATATATTTTTTTCTGCATCTACCTCTGAAAAAATATTGGGCTTCTAGCTGTGTGTGAGACTTGTTGTATTAGTCCATCTATACTGACCTCCATCAGGTTGCAAACTGAATATATTTTTTTCTGCATCTAGCTCTGAAAAAATATTGGGCTTCTAGCTGTGTGTGGGTCTTGTTCTATTAATCCATCTATACTGACCTCCATCAGGTTGCAAACTGAATATAATTTTTTTCTGCATCTAGCTCTGAAAAAATATTTGGCCTTCTAGTAGTGTGTCGGACTTTCTCTATTAGTCCATCTATACTGACCTCCATCAGGTTGCAAACTGAATATAATTTTTTTCTGCATCTAGCTCTGAAAAAATATTTGGCCTTCTAGTAGTGTGTCGGACTTTCTCTATTAATCCATCTATACTGACCTCCATCAGGTTGCAAACTGAATATAATTTTTTTCTGCATCTAGCTCTGAAAAAATATTTGGCATTCTAGTAGTGTGTCGGACTTTCTCTATTAGTCCATCTATACTGACCTCCATCAGGTTGCAAATTAAAACTAATTTTTATCTGCATCTACAGTACCTCTGAAAAAATATTTGGGCTTCTACCTGTGTGTGGGACTTGTTGTATTAGTCCATCTATACTGACCTCCATCAGGTTGCAAACTGAATATATTTTTTTCCTGCATCTACCTCTGAAAAAATATTGGGCTTCTAGCTGTGTGTGGGTCTTGTTCTATTAATCCATCTATACTGACCTCCATCAGGTTGCAAACTGAATATAATTTTTTTCTGCATCTAGCTCTGAAAAAATATTTGGCCTTCTAGTAGTGTGTCGGACTTTCTCTATTAGTCCATCTATACTGACCTCCATCAGGTTGCAAACTGAATATAATTTTTTTCTGCATCTAGCTCTGAAAAAATATTTGGCCTTCTAGTAGTGTGTCGGACTTTCTCTATTAGTCCATCTATACTGACCTCCATCAGGTTGCAAACTGAATATAATTTTTTTCTGCATTTAGCTCTGAAAAAATATTTGGCCTTCTAGTAGTGTGTCGGACTTTCTCTATTAGTCCATCTATACTGACCTCCATCAGGTTGCAAATTAAAACTAATTTTTATCTGCATCTACAGTACCTCTGAAAAAATATTTGGGCTTCTAGCTGTGTGTGGGACTTGTTGTATTAGTCCATCTATACTGACCTCCATCAGGTTGCAAACTGAATATATTTTTTTCTGCATCTACCTCTGAAAAAATATTGGGCTTCTAGCTGTGTGTGGGACTTGTTGTATTAGTCCATCTATACTGACCTCCATCAGGTTGCAAACTGAATATATTTTTTTCTGCATCTACCTCTGAAAAAATATTGGGCTTCTAGCTGTGTGTGGGTCTTGTTCTATTAATCCATCTATACTGACCTCCATCAGGTTGCAAACTGAATATAATTTTTTTCTGCATCTAGCTCTGAAAAAATATTTGGCCTTCTAGTAGTGTGTCGGACTTTCTCTATTAGTCCATCTATACTGACCTCCATCAGGTTGCAAACTGAATATAATTTTTTTCTGCATCTAGCTCTGAAAAAATATTTGGCCTTCTAGTAGTGTGTCGGACTTTCTCTATTAGTCCATCTATACTGACCTCCATCAGGTTGCAAACTGAATATAATTTTTTTCTGCATCTAGCTCTGAAAAAATATTTGGCCTTCTAGTAGTGTGTCGGACTTTCTCTATTAGTCCATCTATACTGACCTCCATCAGGTTGCAAATTAAAACTAATTTTTATCTGCATCTACAGTACCTCTGAAAAAATATTTGGGCTTCTACCTGTGTGTGGGACTTGTTGTATTAGTCCATCTATACTGACCTCCATCAGGTTGCAAACTGAATATATTTTTTTCCTGCATCTACCTCTGAAAAAATATTGGGCTTCTAGCTGTGTGTGGGTCTTGTTCTATTAATCCATCTATACTGACCTCCATCAGGTTGCAAACTGAATATAATTTTTTTCTGCATCTAGCTCTGAAAAAATATTTGGCCTTCTAGTAGTGTGTCGGACTTTCTCTATTAGTCCATCTATACTGACCTCCATCAGGTTGCAAACTGAATATAATTTTTTTCTGCATCTAGCTCTGAAAAAATATTTGGCCTTCTAGTAGTGTGTCGGACTTTCTCTATTAGTCCATCTATACTGACCTCCATCAGGTTGCAAACTGAATATAATTTTTTTCTGCATCTAGCTCTGAAAAAATATTTGGCCTTCTAGTAGTGTGTCGGACTTTCTCTATTAGTCCATCTATACTGACCTCCATCAGGTTGCAAATTAAAACTAATTTTTATCTGCATCTACAGTACCTCTGAAAAAATATTTGGGCTTCTAGCTGTGTGTGGGACTTGTTGTATTAGTCCATCTATACTGACCTCCATCAGGTTGCAAACTGAATATATTTTTTTCTGCATCTACCTCTGAAAAAATATTGGGCTTCTAGCTGTGTGTGGGACTTGTTGTATTAGTCCATCTATACTGACCTCCATCAGGTTGCAAACTGAATATATTTTTTTCTGCATCTACCTCTGAAAAAATATTGGGCTTCTAGCTGTGTGTGGGTCTTGTTCTATTAATCCATCTATACTGACCTCCATCAGGTTGCAAACTGAATATAATTTTTTTCTGCATCTAGCTCTGAAAAAATATTTGGCCTTCTAGTAGTGTGTCGGACTTTCTCTATTAGTCCATCTATACTAACCTCCATCAGGTTGCAAACTGAATATAATTTTTTTCTGCATCTAGCTCTGAAAAAATATTTGGCCTTCTAGTAGTCTGTCGGACTTTCTCTATTAGTCCATCTATACTGACCTCCATCAGGTTGCAAATTAAAACTAATTTTTATCTGCATCTACAGTACCTCTGAAAAAATATTTGGGCTTCTAGCTGTATGTGGAACTTGTTGTATTAGTCCATCTATACTGACCTCCATCAGGTTGCAAATTCAAAATAATTTTTTTCTGCATCTAACCCAGCCAATAGTTTTGGCCTAATACCACAGTTTGGCCACTCAGCTCTGCTCGGTTCCCATCCATTGTTTTTTTGTGCAAACAACTCCAGAGTTGTGAATTAGTTAACCACCAAAATGAGTGGAAAAAGGCCTGCTGCTGGTGGAAAGGGGAATAGGCGTGTTGGGAAGGGGAAAAAAGGTTGTGTCCGTGGGGTAGGTGTTAAAGCAACAGTAACATCTGCAGAAGAAAGACCATCTTCCAGCCAAACTAAAATGTCTACTTCTTTTAGCGGACAATGTGATAAGATCCCTTTCTTACGGCCACGCCAATCGCTACAAATTCCAGATGAGGCACAAAAACAGCAGGTGCTTCAACGGATATCAAGTGCTCCTTTAAGTGGGCTCTCC
Source organism: Phyllobates terribilis (assembly GCF_046119375.1). Taxonomy (NCBI): domain Eukaryota; kingdom Metazoa; phylum Chordata; class Amphibia; order Anura; family Dendrobatidae; genus Phyllobates; species Phyllobates terribilis. The sequence goes on along the minus strand of NW_027362772.1, from coordinate 190,504,166 downwards.
TCCACATCAACTTCAACATCACAAATACTCCAGTCCTCAAAGGTGTCACCCAAATCGCACTTGCTTCCTCACAGCTCCCAAATCTCCAGCTGCCCGTCTGAGTATGAGGTAGAACAGATGGTTGAGTCTGCAGAGCTGTTTACTCATACTATAGCCTGGGAATCAGAGGTCGACTCCAGTGCTTCTGTGAATCCAGACGAGGAAATGATCTGCACTGATGCCCAGAATCTTTATGAGTCGGATCCAGGACCAGACGCAGAAGGTTCTGACCATAATGTAGACCCTCATTCCCAAACTGTAACTCCTGTTGGTGGAGACAATGAGGAAGACGATGATAAGACTCAAATACCTGATTGGAGCGACAACTTTAGTTTTTTGTCAGGGCAGGAACAGGTTGGCTCTGAGGACGACGGGTGTGAGAACGCACAGGGTGATGATGATGAGGTCGGAGATCCCACTTACTGTCAACCCACAGTCAGCCAAGAGATGAGGTCAGCAGAGGAGGTGGAGGAAGATGCTAGTGACGACGAGGTCAGGTTGCGCCTTCCTGGACAGAGACGTAGTACTGGAAGCACGTCAACAACTGCATCCTCAAACACAACTCTGCCTCTCACCACAAGTCGTGGTGGCTCTTCAGGTCGCATGGGTGCTAAGCCTTGCATAGCCTGGGCATTTTTTCAGATCGATAAAGATGACCCAACTCGTGTTATCTGTAACATTTGTCAGCAAAAGCTAAGTAGAGGCCAAAAATTACATAGTTTGAGTACTTCATGCATGAACCGGCACATGGACATGAAGCATAAGTTGCAGTGGGAAGCTCAGTGTGCTACAATGCGGCCTAGCCGGCCGGGCCAACCACCGTCTGCCATATCTTGTGCATCCGCGGCCTCTTCATCTTCTGTGACTGGGGGGACAGCAGTCACACCTGTTTTGGGGCGCAGACCTGCCACCTCTTTACCCGCAACAGCCAGCGTGATTGGCAGGTCATCATTTTCTTTGGAGGTGGGAACACCAGCTGGTGTTGAGCGCTGTCCGACATCGATAGCACCACCTTTGGATCAAGGCAACCTAACATGTCCGCCTGCATCTTCCTCACAGACCGGCAGTTTGCCGGGGACACCCTTATCAACCCCGTCTAAGCACAATAGCCAGCCCTCGGTCCCTCAGATGTGGACAAGTAAAAGACCATTTCCTCCTAGCCATGAGAAAGCTAAGAGGTTGAATTTCACCATCTGCAAGCTCTTGGCTACAGAAATGCTGCCTTTCTGCCTGGTGGACACAGAGGATTTTCGAGACCTTATGTCCGTCGCAGTGCCCCAGTACCAGATGCCCAGTCGGCACTACTTCTCAAAGAAAGGTGTGCCTGCGCTCCACCAGCATGTCGCACATAACATCACCGCTTCTTTGAGAAACTCTGTGTGTGACAGGGTGCATTTCACCACAGACACTTGGACGAGTAGGCATGGACAGGGGTGTTACATGTCGCTGACTGGGCACTGGGTAACTATGGTGACAGCAGGACAAGGGGCTGCTGTCCAAGTCTTGCCGTCCCCACGAGTTGTGCGTCAATCCTCTTTATGTCAAAGTTCCTCCACTGCTTCTGCCTCCTCAACCTCCTCTCGGTCTTCCACCTGCACCCAAAGCCTGTCTGGTCATGCCACAAGCTTTCTAACTGCGCAGAAGGGATCCTGCACACCTCCTTACTATGCTGGCAGTAGGGCTCAACGTCATCAGGCGGTTTTTACATTGAAATGTCTGGGAAATGTGAGTCACACAGCTGAGGAGTTGTGGTCAGCTCTGGAGAACCAATTTCATGAATGGTTGTCTCCACTGGACCTGAAACCAGGGAAGGCCGTGTGCGACAATGCTGCAAACCTGGGTGCGGCCCTTCGCCGGGGCAATGTCACACACGTGCCTTGTATGGCTCACGTGTTGAACCTGGTTGTCCAGCAATTTTTAGCCCACTATCCCAGACTAGATGGCCTTCTGCAGAGGGCACGGTCGCTGTGTGCTCACTTCCGCCGTTCGCATCCCGCAGCTCAGCGACTTACATCTCTACAGAAGTCGTTGGGCCTGCCACTTCACCGGCTAAAATGCGATGTGCCTACCCGGTGGAATTCAACTCTGCACATGTTGCAGCGACTGTGGCAGCACCGACAAGCCCTGGTGCAATACGTTCTGACGTATAGCCTGGGCCAACGAGATTCAGAGGTGGGGCAAATCACGCTGGAGGAGTGGTCTCAGATCAGGGACCTATGCACCCTTCTGCACAGTTTTGAAAAGGCGACGAAGATGTTTAGTGCTGACGATGCCATTATCAGCATGACTATTCCGGTGATTTACATGCTGGAGCACATATTAAACAGAATTCGGAGTCAGGTGGTGGCACAAGAGGAGGTGGAGGAAGTAGAGAAGGAGGAGTTGTATGCGGAAGGGCTAACATCTGCAAGGTCCAGACGGTCGGCAGCACCAAGGCGGCAGGCATGTGAGGGTGGGGGAGATGGTTTTACCAGGGCGCATGGTAGCAGCCAAACTAGTGAGGAAGGTGCAGGAGCCCAGGAAGAAGTGGAGGACGAACTGATGGAAGACTCATCAGATGAGGGAGACCTTGATCACATTTCTGTTGTGCGAGGTTGGGGGGAGAGGACAGAGGAAGGAAGCATGATTGTTACCTCGCCACCAACACAACAGGGCCTTGGTGCTCCTGGATGCGCAACACACATGAGTGCCTTCTTGCTGCACTACCTGCAACATGACCCTCGAATTGTGAGAATTAGAAATAATCCTGACTACTGGGTTGCCACACTGTTAGATCCCCGGTACAAAAGTAAATTTGCAGAAATTATTCCTGCCATAGAAAGGGATGCACGCATGCAGGAGTATCAGCAGAGACTGTTGCAGAATCTTACATGTGCTTTTCCACAAAATACCAGTGGTGCACGTAGTGAATCTCACAGTTCCAACTTGCCAACCGTGGGACCATCAAGTGTTCAGCACTCAAACCGTAACAGAACCACAGTATCTGCTGGTAACATCAATTTTGCGGAATCATTTCACCACTTTTTTAGCCCATCCTTTGCAAGGCCACAGGAGACAAGAAGTCTGACACATAGTCAACGCCTAGAGACGATGGTACAGGAGTATCTCCAAGTAAACATTGAAGCCACGACTGTGTCACTGGACCCTTGCTCTTTTTGGGCTTCCAATCTGGATAAATGGCCGGAGCTAGCCACTTACGCCTTGGAGATCTTGTCATGCCCCGCAGCCAGCGTTCTGTCTGAACGTGTGTTCAGCGCTGCTGGTGGTGTGCTGACAGATAAGCGCACGCGGCTCTCCACTGATAATGTAGACAGACTCACGTTCATAAAGATGAACAAATCATGGATCCGAAACGACTTTTCTACCCCTGTGTCATCCTGGGGAGAGTAAAAGCTTGATGATTGGTTAAAATCACCCTACCAACCGTTTTAAGCTTTCAAATTACTAATCATGTTTATCTGTATCTTGACTGGAAAATAATTTGGGCTTTGTAGCAGTGTGCAGCACTGATCCTATTAGGCCATCTATACTAAAGCTTCACCAGATTTAAAATTAAAAATAATTTTTAGCTGCATCTAGCCCGGAAAATAATTTTGGGGCTCCGAGATGCGCAAGGCACATAAGTGCCTTCTTGCTGCACTACCTGCAGCATGACCCTCATATTGTCAGAATTCGAAGTAATCATGACTACTGGGTTGCCACACTCTTAGATCCCCCAAACTTTTCGATCAACCTTTTCATTTTAATAAAGACCAAAAAAATGGTCATTTTTGAAATTATAAGCATTAGCAGGTTGTTAGAAACTGAAATCAAACAGTTTTCAACTCAAAACTTTATTCTAGGTGATGTTACATTTTCACATAGGACCCCTTGTTCGAAAGGAGCTTCTGAACTCTCTCGTCCATTGAATTTGTCAGGTTTTGGATGGTTTCTGCTTCAATTGTTTTGCATGAGGACAGAATACCCTCCCAGAGCTGTTGCTTAGATGTGAACTGCCTCCCGCCATCATAGACACTCCTTTTAATGATGCTCCAAAGGTTCTGAATGGGGTAGAGGTCAGGGGAGCATGGGGGTCACACCATAAGTTTGTCCCCTTTTATGCCCATATCAGCCAGAGATGCAGATGTTTTATGTGCAGCATGAGATGGTGCATTATCATGCAGAAAAATGATCTTGCTGTGAAATACACGGTTCTTCTTCTTGAACCATGGCAGGAAGTGCTGTTTGAGAAAATCCACATACATTATGGAGTTCATCTTTAGCGCCTTCAGGGATCCTAAAGGGGCCGACAATCTCTCTCCCCATGATTCCAGCCCAAAACATTACTCCACCTCCTCCTTGTTGGCGCTGTAGCCTTGTTTGCGTGGGGTGTCCATCAACCAGCCATCCTCCACTCCATCCATCTGGACCATCGAGCGCTGGACGGCACTCATCCGTGAACAAAACAGTTTTGAAATCAGTCTTCATGTAATGTTTGGCCCACTGGAGCTGTTTCTGCTTGTGTGAAGTGGATAGAGGAGGTCGACAGAATGGCGGATGCACAGCTGCAAACCTCTGAAGGACCCTGCATCTTGTTGTTTGGGGGACGTTGGAGGCACAAGCAGCTTCAAAAACTTGTCTGCTGCTATGACAAGGCTTTTTTGCCGCTGCTCTTTCAACCTGACGTAATTGCCTGTAGGAAAGAGTCCTCAATTTGCCCTTATCAGCACGCACACATGTGTACTGTGAATCAGCTACATACTTCTTGATTGCCAAGACACTTCATCCTGATCATCGCACAATGTTGATTGTAGTCATGCCTTGACCTAAACACTCCACAATTTGTTGCTTCTCAGCAGCCGACACATCCTTTTTCTTTCCCATTTTGGCAGAAAATGTAGGCTGCTTAATAATGTGAGAGAGCCTTCTTAAGTAGTCTTGCCTTTCATTGGACACACCTGCCAAACTAATTAGCACAGGTGTCTGCAATTGATTACAGTGATATAAAGAGCCCTGACACACATCACCATCAATGAGTTTAACTGACAAACAAACAAATTCTTCCCTTATCACTCCTAAACACTTTTTGCATAATAATTTGGAACGCAGTGTACATGTGCTTTTCCACAAAACACCAGTGGTTCACGTAGTGAATCTTACAGTACTAACTTGCCAACCGTGGTCTGTATGGAGTTGTTCAATAAAGGGCCCAAAATTAAGATAACATAGATGGGAGAGGTCCCTATGAATAGGAATTCCTAAGTATTTGATACCCTGTGAGGGCCAGGCAAAGGGAAAGTTGGACTGGATGGAATCCTATATGGATTTGGGGAGGGAGACATCGAGGGCCTCAGACTTCGCTGCATTGATTTTAAAATTTTACCATGTAACAAAGTGATCTATTTCAGCCATAACAGCATGGATGGATATATGTGATTGAGTGATATATACTAGGACATCATCAGCAAATAGAGAGCACTTGTACTCGGTGCCTCCCACCTCAATCCACCTAATATTGGGGTTATGGCGAATTGATGAGAGCAGGTGCTCCGTCACTAGGATGTATAAGAGAGGGGACAGAGGACATCACTGCCTTGTCCCATTGGTGATTGTGAAAGGTGATGAAAATGTTCTGACGCACCCCCTGGGCCTTGGGACACCCGGAGCCGGACCCTTTTTGGTGGATGCTGGTGGTTGTAGTCTTCGTGGCGGCGACCCGGTTCCGTGGCTCAGGGCGGTCAAACCAGTGGCGGAACTATTTATGTGGTTTTGATGTTTAAATGTCCGACTACGCCACCCGTGGATTGCGGTCAGAGTGAACCGCCGCTACAGGGCAGACCACTGAGGCTGGTGTTGTGGGTGCAGCAGAGCGTAGCATAACTCCCCACGGGAGGAGTATAGCCTCAGGGCAGTGTATGCGGAGGATGGGGGTGATGGTGCAGGGCAGCAGCAGTAACGACACGGAGTCAGTGATGCAGTTCAGGGCCTTTACTCACAGTTCTTATTATCCAGACCACGTCTGCAGGTAACTGCTGCCCACGTCGTACTGTGCTCACCAGGTGAGGGGCTCAGACAACTCCCAGATAACTTTGGAGCACTTCACAGGACCCCCTTTGTGTGTCCTTTGTCTGGCCTTTCTTACCAACACTTCTGTCCGGCTGCCTCGGGCCTCCTCTTGGTAAACTTGGCGCCAGTTTCCCTGACCCTATGTGGTGCCTTCCTAGCGGGTGTTGCGAGGGGCTGCGCCACATAAAATGTCAGAGCCTCCCGTTTCTAGCTGAGGGTCGTTTCCTGCCTCCACTAGTTCGGGGACCGGTCTCCCCCTTTGGCCTGACCCCTCCACGCAGGTGGATTCGGGCGTGCGGTGGCGACTCGCCCGTCCGCACCCCTGGGATCCCTTCATTCCTCGTTCCTGGAGCCTTCTCCGCTCCTCTTCCTTCCTTCTCCCTCTTCCAGGCCTGGGCCTCTGTTACTAGGCCCGCCTCCGGAGCAGAGCTCATGCAGAGCCCCTGCTCCCTGCCACTTCTGCTCAGACTTCTCTGCACTGAACTAAGATGGTGCCCACCTTTTATACTCCCTTCTCAATGCACCCAGGAACTGCTTCCTCCCTGCTCCTGCACTACAGGGTTCCCCTTCCTCAGTGTTCCCTCCCCCCACTCCAGCCAGGGACAGGGACTGTCGTGCCCATCTCAGGGGCATATTGGTCGCCCTGCCCCACGGCAATGTGGTGTAATGCATGCAGGTGTCAGGTCCTGATCCACACTCCATCCTTACCTGAGAGTGAGATATCACACCTCTGGGTGAGGTGCAATACGTCTGTAGCAACCGAGCCCTCAGGGTGCTACAGTTCCATTTATCTTCAGCCTAGGTGACGTATTGCGATACAGGGCCATGATTTTGGCTATAAAAGGGTCCCCTAGACCCCTACCCCAAGCTTTTTAAGAGAATCATATATGGAGTGCCAGGAGACTCTATGGAATGCTTTCTCAGCATCCAACGAGAGTATCTAATTACAAATTTTTAACTGCATCTAGCCCAGGAAATACTTTGTGCCTAGTAGCAGTGTCTGCTAGTCAGCGGATTATCCCGGCTGTTAAGCAAGCTACACCACCTGTAGTTTAGACACTTAATTTTTTCAAAGGAAATGCTTCGGGACCATGGGATACTTAGTGAAGAGCATCAGGAGGCACCCCAAGGCATAGGGGCTGGGACTGGCAGTAGGATGCCTTGCGGTGGACAGCCGAGCTCGATCCTTATAAAAGCTTTTTAACTGCAGCAGCTTTAGTGGACGCTACTGGAGCTGGAATTACCGCGGCTGCTGGTATGAGACTTGCCCTCCAATAGATCCTTGTAAATGGATTTAAAGTGTATTCATTCAAATTAGAGAGACAATTTAAATTAAAAAGCTTAGAGCTGCCTCCACCACAGGGGGGCTCGCTCGACCCACCAGCGGACAGGCACCAGTATTGGGAGAGGGGGGCTGGCCGTCAGGGTTCACCGCGGCTCTGGCACAAACCCGACGACACGGAGGTGGCACGGGCAGGAGCGGACTGGCCGTGTCGGCTTCTCACTTTTTGGATTTTAGAAGGGCATGACATGCCTATATCTGTGTCTCCCCCTCCTTTTACTCCTCCACCTCTTTTATTTTCGCATGACTATATGTACTTGTCACTTTTCCATGTGTTAGTTATGTCTTCTGAGCAGTTTGTCAGCTTTTGGACACCTTTGAAGGTGTTTTCTATGTGTTTCTATGTGTTTTTGTTTGCCTGCAATTGGTTTTAACGGTGTTCGAAGGTGTTCGACGAACAGTTCGGCGAACAGTTCGGCGAACACACGGGTGTTCGACGAACCGAACCTAACTCGAACACTACGGGGGTGGCTCAACACTAGTTTTAACGGCATGAAAAATATATATTTTATTACAACATTGCTCAATATAAAAATATACAAACAGTAGTAAAGATAAAGTGCATAAAAATAGCAGCAATAACCACTGGTGTTGAGGCCAATAGCCCTATGTATAGATAAAGCTCATATATCTCACTAAAATAAGTAGGAAGGAGTATAACTTAGCCACATTGTGGAACAAACAGTTGGGTCAGTCTTAAAATAGATTTATTAGTTAGTAACTTAAGTACAATAATTAGTTTAAGACTGAGGCTAGTATATTGCCCGTATGCTAAAAGAATGGTAGTACATGCCAGAGAAGAGATATCCATTACAAATAGGGTGCATCGTGATTATTCTTACCAGGTAAGGGGCCATATGGAAGCCAATGATTATGGGAGCGCAATGGCGTGCCCCAACCCGCGTTTCGCGGCCACCTGCAGCTGCTTCCTCAAGGGGAGTGAAAGGGAATGGAGGGACGGATCTCTTAAGCCCCATAGTGTCAGTCACGTGTGGCCTCAAGTGACTGATCACATGGGATGTATCAAGGCATGGCCTGATGCTCGTACGCAGCGCATGTGCCGCCGCACCCCGCCTCAGCCGCACGCCGAAGCCGTCAAGAGCCAGTGCACATGCGCAGGCGCACGGCACAGATGGTGCCTGAGTGCCCACGTGGCACAGATGGTGCCTGAGTGCCCGCGCGTGCACCAGCCCCACAGAGACAGCTGGGAGCTCGCCCAACAGTGGAGGCAGCGGCGCACGCGCTCCGCATCATTGTGTGCCAACATATCTGGTGGGTAAAAAGTATCACTGGAGGACATATTAGAAACAGTTATTTTGTGAGTACACCATGTAAAAAAGCATATTATGACAGCGTATAGGATCATGAGATCTTGTCCAGTACTGTATTCTTGTTTCACCCTGCAGATAGTCAGTCCTCCATCATTCAGAGGGATTCTTATGTTATCCAGGCAAATTACAGGTACATACAGGCAAAATAACAGGGATCCGATCCTCCAGACATATAATAAAAACTGAAAAAGACATCAATTAATAAAAGCAGTAAAGGGAGAAACCCCCAAATATACTAGTTAAAACCAAGAAGTGCCAATGCACAAAAGAATTGTGGAGAAGGAGAAAGGGGGAGGGGGGAACAAATGTGAAGAGCCCACATTAATTAATAATTAAAATGGACTCACAAAATAGAGGAGAATGATAAGGATTCATTGAGGCCATCTGGTGATAAACTGCCCAACGTGACGATCCATTTAGCCTCAGCTTGTGCCAAGGCTTTCCTTACATTACCCCCCTGAGCACCCATATGGATCACATCTATTCCACGAATCGTTAGGCACCCAGGGTCGCAATTATGAGCCGCCCTGAAGTGTCTAGGAATTGTCTTAAGTTCCACAACCTCGGCCGCCATCCTGGCCACACCAATGTCCCGCACATGCTCACGCACACATTCTCGGAGTTCGCTAGATGTCAGTCCAATATAGATCAATGAGCAATCACATGTTGTATAATAGATCACATTGCTTGTACCACAAGAAATGTGATGTCTGATATTGAATTCTCTTTTACCATCCGAGAACGTAAAAGTGGTGCAGCGTAGGACATTGTTGCAGGCACGACAATGGCCGCAAGGAAACATCCCCAATGTGGGGCCATGGGAGCCGAAGGGATTAGATTTCGCCGGAATATAATGGCTGGAAACCAAAATATCCTTTAAATTGTTGGATCGTCTGGGGGTCATAAGGGGATAATCCCCAAGGATTGGTCCCAGGGAGATATCTGTCGTCAAGATGTCCCAATGTTTCATCATAATTTTTCTCATGTTCTCCCACTCATGGTTGTAAGTAGATATATAGCGTATCTTCTTCTGCCCATCATCAATTTTATTTTGCTTGTTCGGATATAACAGGTGATTTCTTGGGGTTCGTCTTGCTCGGTCGTAGCCCTGCTTTATACATCTTTTACTATAGCCGCGTAATTCAAATCTATTTTTAAGATCAATAGCGTGCTGTTCGAATTTAAGGTCTGAAGAACAGATCCGTCTCGCCCTCAGGAATTGCCCGACTGGGAAGGCCCTAATGGTTGTTGGATGATGTGCGCTCTTAGCATGAATGAGGGAATTGACCGACGTCGGCGTTCTATAGATGTCCGTCTGGAGGTGCCCGGGGCTGTCTACCTCAAGACAGACATCCAGGAACTCAATCCTACGTGTATCAAATTTGTATGTCAGCCTAATTCCCCACATATCCGAATTTAATTGTGCCATGAAACCCCCTATAACTGTATAGCAGACTCTCTCCTTTCTAATGGGAAAATGTCGTACGTTGTTACTGTGGCCCTGCTCTATGTGTCTTTAAATTGTTAGTGAGTTTTTTCCTAAAATTGGTCAGCCGTTGGACTCACTGCATACCCTATAACTGTATAGCAGACTCTCTCCTTTCTAATGGGAACATGTCGTACCTTGTCACTGTGGCCCTGCTCCATGTGTCTTTAAATTCTTAGTGGGGTTTTTCCTAAAATTAGTCAGCCGTTGGACTCACTGCATACCTTATAACTGTATAGCAGACTCTCTCCTTTCTAGTAGGAACATGTCGTACCTTGTTACTGTGGCCCTGCTCTGTGTGTCTTTAAATTCTTAGTGGGGTTTTTCCTAAAATTGGTCAGCCGTTGGACTCACTGCATACCCTATAACTGTATAGCAGACTCTCTCCTTTCTAATGGGAACATGTCGCATTTGTTACTGCGGCCCTGCTCTGTGTGTCTTTAAATTCTTAGTGGGGTTTTTCCCAAATTTTGGCAGCCCTTGCAGTCACAGCATGGGCATTACCACTATAGGGACATCAGACGGCCCTTACTATTCTTAAAAGACCAGCAGTCGACCCTAGCTATTGTTAGAGAGCCATTCACCCTCTAATATCTAACAGGCTGGAGAAACTTGCACCTACTGCCACTCTATCTTCAGCTCCTTTGTGAGAAATGAATGTATTTGGGCAACCACTAAGTTTACCAAATAAAATTCCTGGTACAGGGGGCAGTGCTAATACCATGGCGTCGTACTATAGTTTGCTGGAAATATTCCTGGCTGGAACCACAAACACCTGTCCAAGTATTTGTGGTTAGGCGGTCCTTTCCAGTAAGTGCACTGGGGAGGGCACGGGTAATGTTGTGGAACCCGTGCTTGTGGAAGGCGAAGGCGATACCAGGAAATATAGTGGCGGCTGTGGACCGAGTATGGACACCTGGCTGCCGCCGGCATGAGGTTGTCAAAAGCTTCTGCCTCCACAAGCTTAAAAGGCCATATTTCAAGTGCAAAGAGCTGCCCAGAAATCTGTCAGTTTAGTGTTGCAGCCTGTGGGTGGGTGGCTGGCTGTATACTTGTACTTGCATTCGAAGTAACAGAAAACTAAGCAGATGGTGGCCTCTATCATCATCATGGCCTCACCTCGGCACTATGAACTCTCCTGAAGGAGAAGCCAGGTCCCGCCGGAGGAGTCACCGGTTCTCTGGTGGGCCTGTCCAACCCTGCCGAAAAGCAGCCCTGGCTAAGAAAAGTGTGGGGGAAGGTTCCCGGACACTCTATGGCTGCTTTTTTAAAGGGGATCGGCCATGCTTATGCATGTTATTTCTCAAAACGCATTACAGTCACCTCTGTGGTCCCTATTCAAATGAATGACATGGTGCGGTGCCTTAACACCTGCAGTCGCCCCGTACAACCTGCGTCAAAAAATTCTGCCCACAGGCATAATTCTGCAAGCGAAATTCAACCTCCCCAACAGGGATTGCAACTCCTTCAACGTTAGCTTACACAAGCTCCCCACCCTGTTCACCTCCTGCCTCAGCATGAGCAATTTATCCTCCGGTAAACATTCCATCTTTTCTGAATCAATCAGAATACCTAAGAAACTCAACACAGTACAAGGCCCTTCTGTTTTTTGCTCTGCTAGCGGAATGCCAAAAAGCTTAGCCACCCAAAACATAGATGCCAACAAGTTCCCACAAACTAACGATTCTGGAAGACCTATAAACACAAAATCATCCAAATAATGAATGATCGACTGTACACCTGCAACGTCCCGTACCGCCCATTCCAAGAAAGTGCTAAAAGTTTCAAACAGCGAACAAGAAATTGCACAACCCGTGGGCAAACATCTATCTAGGTATTACTCCTCACACCAAAAGCACCCTAACAACGGAATGGTATCCGGGTGCACCGGAAACAATCTGAATGCCGACTCAATGTCGGTCTTAGCCAACAACGACCCAGGCCCGTACCTGCGCACCCATTTTACTGCCACATCAAATGATGTATACACCACCGAACATAGATCCTGATCAATACCATCATTTACTGAAAGCCCTTTTGGATATGACAAGTGCTGGATCAGGCGAAATTTATTTGGTTCCTTCTTTGGCTCAACTGCCAAAGGAGAAATAATCACACCCTCAACCAGCAAACGCTGAAAAGGACCAGCCATACGACCCAACTCCACATCTTTAGACAACTTTGCACTGACCACGTCCGAATGCAACTGGGCCGACCTCAAATTCTTAAGTGAAAAAGGAACTTTATTTGTGGGTGGAGGAATCCTAAAACCTTCTAAAAAACTGTGACTAATAACATCCGCTTTTTCCCGATCTGGATAACTGCTTAGAAAGGGGGGCCATCCAAGGAGTCTCCCCCTTGACTGGGACCCACTGAAGGCTTCCCTTTTCCATTCTTGAAACATCTAGAGGCGCCGTGGGAACTACCATTACAATGGGAACACACGTGTTTGAACTTACAGCTGCTCCCATACTTGCATTGGCCGTCATTAAACTGCCAACACGTTCCCGATTTTTCTTTTCCACCCTGCGCCACCATGTAACCCCCCCTCGAGTCCAGACAATTGACTACCGCTGCCTCTGCTCCCGTGAAAGGACAACCCTATGTCCTTCTGATCCCAATTAATTTCTGGCCTCACCGCCTTCCTCTGCCTAAACTGCTCGTCGTAACGTAACCATGCCTACCCCCCGTATGTACGGTGGGCCTCCCCTATGGAATCCAAATAACAAAATAAACCGGAGCAGTTTTCCAGAAACTTCTCCCCAATAACGCTAGTCAATATTGCAAACGCTTGCAACCAATTTACAAAGGTTCTGGGGAATCAAACGCCACCTCCGCTTTTCTTCCTCCTCCTTCTTGCTATAGTCCTTCTTTCCCTTATCTAAATAGAACTTTTCCAAGGGGAGGAGGGAGAAAATTTTGACATACTCATCCTGTCAAATTTTTTCCCTTACCTCTTTTTTTAAATGTGCCCCCAAAGGCCCCTCGAAACACACGTACACTTCACCCCTTGCCCTGTCTTCCAGCTTTACTGTATCTCCTTTTTCTTTCTCGGTTTGCACCGATACCGAAACCCTGGAGGACACCTCCTTGCTACCAACTACTGATCTGACCGCTTCAGGCCCAGCCCGCTGCGCTGCCGCCTGCCCTGGCAACCAAGCTCTCATGGGCGAGACACCCGTCTCACCTGCTACCCCGAGAATTGCAACATAGTGCGTAAAATATCACTAAGACCCGATACCTGTGCCCCACTCGGCCCACCCACATTCCTCACGTTGTACCCCACCAATTGACTATTTGCTACCCCTTGTGATACAGCCCCTGCAGGCAACAAACCAGACATATAATCATACTCACGTAGCTGCGCAGGTGCTGTGTTCCCACCAGCCGACAATCCTGAGTCCTGCCGATCACGTGAGTTGTCGGTTCCTTGTTCCAAATCCGATTCTTCCGATTGGCGGCCATGCTCCAGGCCTGCGTCCCCAGCCTCCTCATCACCGGGGGGGACCCGAGAGCCTGCCGCAGCCGCTGATACTCCCACGCCTGGAGTTCGCCTCCCGCTTGTCCTCACTCTGCTCCGCTTAGTAGGCCTGTGACCCCGATCGCCCCCAGACCCGGACCAGCCGGCCCGGCCCGTGCTGGACGGGATGTGACTGCCAGGCAGCTCCACTGAAGACTGAAGAGCTGGGCCTGCCAGTGCTGCTTCTCCCTGCTGCTGCCTGCCCTCCGATCGCTGCCGTATGGTGAGTCTCCCGCTCCGTCTGGCATGTACCCTGACAGTAGCATCACCAGGGATACCTGCTGTTCCAGATCTCCGTCCCGCCTGCTCCACCGCTGCGCGCCTCTGATCTTCAATTTTTTGCCATGTACAGGCAGGTCTGCCTGATGCAGGGATGCCCTTGCAAGGCGCTGCCCTGACTTCCGGTCCGGGCTGCGCTGCAGACGCCGGCCGCACTTCCTGTGTGGCCCGCACTTCCTGTGCAGCCTGCACCTCCGCGCCGGTCCCCGATCTACGCCGTCCAGGGCCCGCAGGCCGGCTGTGCGGATTCCTGTCAGTGCGAGCACGGCGGCGTGGCACTGAACTGTGCTGCTCGCTACCCGCAGGGTCCCGTGAGGGGCTCCGCAGCCGCCGCCTGCTGCCCGCAGATGCTCCATGCGACAGCCGCTCCGGAGGCGTGGTCCGCCACACGTGCTGCCCCCAGCAAGGCTGACAGCTGGGATGCCAGCCTGCCTCCATCCATATAACGAGCTGTGTCCCGCAGCTGGGCCACCAATGAATCTACTGACTCCATAGAGGTAGAGATTTATGCTATGGGTCTTCCCTGTACCGAGTCCTACAGGTGAATGGCCCTTCCGATACTATTCCCCATAAACCACCCTTCAACTCTTATAATGCCCGACCCCATACTTCCTCACCCAATCCTAAACTCCCGCATCTTCCAAACTCAAAATCCTCCCCGCCAATCCTGGTCATATACGCCATACTCCCCACACACACATACACACACACCCTGTATACACCGTACGCACCACACACACACCCTGTATACACCGTACGCACCACACACACACTGTATATGTCGTACGCACCACAAACACACACTGTATAGGCCGTATGCAACACAGACACACACACTGTATACACCGTATGTACAACACATACACACAGACTGTATACACCGTACGCACCACACACACACTGAATAGGCATACTCACCACACACTCACACACTGTATACACCGTACACCCAACACACACACTGTATACGCCGTACGCACCACCACACACACACTGTTTACCCCGTACGCACCACACACACACACTATACACCGTACGCACCATACATACACACTGTATACACCGTACTCACCACACACACTGTATATGCCGTACGCACCACACAAACGCACAGTACACGCCATACGCACCACATACACACTGCATACCCACCACATACACACACTGTATACGCCGTATTCAACACACACACACTGTATAAGTCGTACGCACCACACACACTGTATACGCCATACGCACCAGTCACACACACACTGTATACGCGTACACACACACACTGTATACGCCGTACGCACCACCACACACACACTCTGTACACGCCGTACGCAACACGCACACACTGTATACGAAGTACCACCACCACACACAAACAGACGCTGTATACACCATATGCAACACACACACTGTATACCCGTACGCCACATACACACACACAAAAACACGCTGTATATGTCGTATGCAACACACACACTGTATACGCCGTACCCACCACACACACACACTGTATACGCCGTACGCACAACCACACTCCCGCACACACTCAGTATACACCGTATGCACCACACACACACTGTATATGTCGTACGCACCACCACACACATATACACACTTTGTATACGCCGTACGCACCACCCACACACAGGCACACTGTATACACCATACGCACCGCACACTGTATACGCCATACGCACCACCACACACACACTCTGTATACGCCTTACGCACCACATACAACCACACACTGTATACGCCGTACGCAACACGCACACACTGTATACGAAGTACGCACCACCACACACAAACACACGCTGTATACGCCATATGCAACACACACACTGTATACCCGTATGCACCACACACACACACACACACACATACACACACTGTATACACCGTACACAACACACACACACACACTGTATACGCCGTACGCACCACCACACACACACACAAACACGCTGTATATGTCGTATGCAACACACACACTGTATACACCGTACCCACCACCACACACACACACACACACTGTATATGCCGTACGCACCACCACACACATATACACACTTTGTATATGCCGTACGCACCACCCACACACAGGCACACTGTATACAATATATGCACCACACACACTGTATACGCCGTATGCACCACCACACACACACACTCTGTATACGCCGTACGCACCACATACAACCACACACTGTATACGCCGTACGCACCACACACACACTCTGTATATGTCGTACGCACCACACACACTGTATACCCCGTATGCACCACACACACACTGTATATGCCGTAAGCACCACCACACACACTGTATACGCCGTATACACCACACACACTGTATACACCGTACGCACGACCACACACACTGTATATGCCATACTCACCACACATACACACACACTGCATACGCCGTAAGCACCCCCACACACACTGTATACGCCGTATGCACCACACATAGACACACACACTGTATGCGCCGTACACACCACACACACTGTGTATGCTGCACGCACCACAAACACACACAGTGTATGCACCACACACACTGTATACACCGTACGCACCACCAGACACACTGTATATGCCGTACACACCACACATACACACACTGTATACGCCGTACGCACCACACACACACACACACAGTATATGCTGCACGCGCCACAAACACACACACACTGTATACGGCGTATGCACCACACACACACACTGTATACAACGTACGCACCACACACGCTGTATACGCCGTACGCACAACCACACACTGTATACACCGTATGCTTCACCACACACACTGTATATGCCAAACGAACCACACATACACACACTGTATACGCCGTATGCACCACACAGACACACTGTATACGCCGTATGCACGATACATACACACTGTATACGCCGTATGCACCACACACACACTGTATACGCCATACACAACACACACACACTGTATACGCCGTACGCACCCCCTCCCACACACACACACACACACACTGTATACGCCATACGCACCACACACTGTATACGCTGTACGCACCACCACACACATACTCTGTATACGCCGTATGCCCCACATAGAAACACACACTGTATATGTCATACACACAAAACACACACTGTATACGCCGTACACACCACACACACTGTATACAATGTACACACCACACACACACTCTGTATACGCCATACGCGCCCCACACATACTGTATACGCCATACACACCACACACACACTGTATACGCCATACACACCACACACACACACTGTATACGGCGTACGAGCCACATACATACACACACTGTATACGTTGTATGCACCACACACACACACACACACACACTGCATACGCCGTATGCACCAAACACACACTGTATACGTCGTACGCACCACCACACACACTGTATACGCCGTATGCACCACCACACACACACACACTATGTATACACCGTATGCACCACACACACACACACACACACACACTGTATATGCCGTACGCACCACATACACGGTATACGCCGTATGCAACACATACACACACACACTGTATACGCCGTATGCAACACACACTGTATACACCATATGCACGAAACACACACTGTATACGCCGTATGCATCACCACACACACCTGACCGTGTACGGCCAGTACGGCTTTCTTACCTTATTTTCCTCGTTCCACCTTCTCCAACGCTACACCTTACGCCCCACGAATAGAAAACACTTCAACACTGGATTCTTTGGATAAATTTGGCCACCACAGCGGCCATTTTATTAACAAACAAACATTAACATATTAATAATAATAATACCAGATAAATTAAGAGGGGAGGGTTCTTGGAGCTAATAAGTCTGGCTTTTATAACACAAAAGAAATCCAACCGCCCTCTTACCCTCAGCCGTGCACCTCCAGCTCGAGGGCACCATACTTCCACAATACATGAAAGATTAATCACCTAAGAGCTCCCAGGGTAAAACCCCATCCAGAGCCCTGACCAAAAATTGCCAGACCACCCCCAATGTAACTTCAAATTACCCGGAATTCTCGCAAATTCCTTGTACCAACAAATCCGTACCAACTCCAAGAACCCCATCCCCTACCAATCCAGCCACTGTGACAGTCACTAAGCATCACCGCCCATCTAAAACCTCCTTATACCAACTAGCCCCATTCCCTGCATTACAGAACATATAAATAACGCAAGAAGAGAGTTGGTGGGTGGGTCTTCCCTGTACCGAGTCCTACTGGAGAATGGCCCTTCCCACACTATTCCCCATAAACCACCCCTCAACTCTTATAATGCCAGCCCCCATACTTCCTCACCCAATCCTAAACCCCCGCAACTTCCAAACTCAAAATCCTCCCCGCCAATCCTGGTCATGGGGGGCTGCACACTAGCTACGCCCGACTCCAGCCCCCTCCTTTCTGTATACGCCATACGCACCACATACACACACACACACACACACACACACACACACACACACACACACACACACACACACACACACACTGTATACTCCATATGCACCACACACACACACACATACATACACACTGTATACGCCGTACTCACGAAACACACACTGTATATGCTGTACGCACCACCACACACACACATTGTATACAGCGTACGTGCTACACACACACACCACACTCTGTATACACCGTACGCACCTCACACACATTGTATACACCGTACGCACCTCGCACACACTGTATACACCGTACGCACCACCAACCACACTCTGTATACGCTGTACACACCACACACACACATACACACTGTATACAACGTACACATCACACACACATTGTATATGCTGTAAAACACATACACACTGTATACGCCGTACGCACACACTGTATACGCAGTATGCACCGCACACACCACACACACACACTGTATACGCCGTACTCACCACACATACACATGACCTGGTATGGCTAATATGGTTTCTTACCTGATGGCTTTCATTCCCCCACCTTACCCGAGGATCCCGTCCCCAAAATAAAACGCCACAACATGTTGTTCGTTGGATAAATTTTTGGCCACAGCAGCCATTTTATTAACAAACAACAATAACAATCAAAATTATCAATGAAATAAATATATATGGAGGGAGGGTTCTTAGAGCTGGCTTTGAAATAAACTATAAGAACTCAACCGCCATGTTACCCTCAGCCGTGCACCACCAACAAAAGGGCACCAAACTTCCCCAGTCCGTGAAAGACTAACCAACTAAAAGCTCCCGGGTTAAAACCTCGTCCAGAGCCCAGAACCGACTTCCAGATCACCCCCACTCAATTTAAACGACCTGGAATTTTCCCAATTCCTTCCACCAACAATTCGGTACCAACTCCAAGAACCCCACCCCCCGCCAACTAAGCCACTGTGACAAGCAGATCTTGTTAATACATACAACTTGCAAACTAAATCAAATAACAATAAGCAAAAAAAGCGGAGGGTGGGTGGGACAATCTTGATGCTGCTCCTCCAGGAATGGCGTTTTTCCCGCACTTTTTACTATATATCAGCCTCTCCCAACTGCCCGCCCCCTCAAACTTCCCACTATCCAATCCCTGCAACCGTAACTTTAAAAAGGGAAACCACCCGGCCAATCCAGGTCATGGGAGGCTTCCCACTAGCTGTGCCTGTCTCCAGTCCCCTCCTTGACCTGGTATGGCCAATATGGTTTCTTACCTGATGGCTTACCTTCCCCCGCCTTACCCGAGGATCCCGTCCCCAAAATAAAACGCCACAACCTGTTGTTCGGTGGATAAATTTTTGGCCACAGTGGCCATTTTATTAACAAACAACAATAACAATCAAAATTATCAATGAAATAAATATATATGGAGGAAGGTGTTAGGGGGACGATTGCAGACAACTTTATTATAATGGAACGCAACCGCACCCGGGGTCCGCGATGCAGCCTGATGGACTGCTGCCGAACACCTTCTGGGTGAGAAGGAAAAACTAACTGAATAACAATCCCTTCCGTGTTATAGCTCACTGGAATGGGTATAAGAATTCGCACTATCTCCGTTAGCAGCACGAGAGATATGCGGTAAAAAACTATCTGTAGTCCTATTACAGCACAGGGACTACACTGGCGGCGCTAGGATGCGTGTGTGACTACGCCGACGGGTACATGTGCCTCCAGCCGGTGTGCTACCGGACTGAAGGGTACTACTCCACGTGGCTGACAGGCGATAGCCGTGGATAGGACGTCTGCAGGCTGCTTGGGGTGTTAGACGACCCCTTTGGCAGAGCCAGACAGCTAGACGAAACTACCTGCCTATTTCCACTAGCCTGCCTATTTCCACTACACCTGCCTAAGGAAACTATGTGGAACACAGTCGTCCACACAACAGTATCATGCTCTATGATCAGAGAGTGCCGCCATGTTTGTGGGCAGGCCTTTTAAAGACTAAGCCCTGCCCACCGTCGCACCATTGGTGACGCCACCCGTGGACCAATCAGGCGGTGCCCGGTCACCGGGTCAGGTGGTTTCCAAACCACCAATCACGGTCCGCCAGGTCACGGGCATGCTCAGTGCTGCGAATCCTGGACTTGGGCTCCAAGAGCCCTGTCTCCCTCCGCAACTTATGCTTAACATTGCTAGGCACAAATACCTGCAAGACAATCTGTACATCTCGTCGACCAGCTAGGCGCTGGGGCTGACGACAATGCTGAGCAGAATCAGCCTCAGCTGTACCAGAATGGGAGACCACAGTAGGTTCTGGACCCATTTCGAATCCAGCAACAGCCTGGCACCTAACAGAAGGCTTCTTGGAGCTAATAGATCTGGCTTTGAAATAAACTATAAGAACTCAACCACTATGTTGACCTCAGCCATGCACCACCAGCTCAAGGGCACCAAGCTTCTGACGTGCCCCCTGGGCCTGTGTTGTGCAGGGGAACCCGGAACCGGGCCTTTTGTAGAATGCTGGGGGTTGTAGTCTCCGTGTGGCGGTGACCCGGTCCGTGCCCAGGGTGGTCAAACCAGTGGCAGTCTATTTGTATGGTAATAGGTGTCCGACTACGCCACCCGTGGATTGCGGTCAGTGGGGACCACCGCTGCGCTGCTGACCACTGAGGCTGATGTTGTTTGCGCAGCCAAGTATGGGATAAATCCCCACGGGAGAAGTATTGCCTCAGGGCAGCTAATGCGAGAGATGATGGGAGTGATGGTGTGAGGGTCCCAGTGCTAATGGTGCTGGTGCGGCAAGGAATCACGGAGACGTGAGGTGCAGTTCAGGGTCTTTACTGATGGTACAAGGCAGACCCTCCCGGGAGTACAGGCTAGTATAAGGGGCCTGGTCAGTCTGCGAGCAAGCAGGAGTTCCCCTGGCCAGGTGGAGTTGTAGGCCTCCCCGTTTATCTGCACTCTTCCTGGCTACCTTGCGGTCAGCGCTTACAAGAAGCCCACGTCCCTGAGTATACCGTGTGGTGCTCACCCGTATGGCTGGTGACTTGGGGCCTTCTGTTAGCCTCCGCTCCTGGATGGCAGCGCTGGTCCCTTCTTTGTGACTGAGCCTCCGGGCTTCTATGGCCAGAGGACCTGGAATCCCCTGCCGGTTGGTTTCTGCTGCTGGGTATATATCAGTCCCCACAGCCTCGGACTCCTGTGTCCGGTTTTAGTAACTTCAGCCAGGGTGAGCTATATCTCTGCTCACAGCCCCTGGCCTTCTGCCTCTGCTCCTACAGAGCTCCTGATGTATCTTTTCCTGTGTCTGCAGCTTCACTCTAGGCCCTGACTGCTCTGCTTGTTCTGCAGGCTCTGTCTAACCTAATCACGCCCCAGACCCAGTTTATAAGGGCAGATTCCTCCCCTCCCAGGTCTGGGTGGGCCGTGTTGCATGCTTAGGGCTCCTGACCAGAGAAACCTCCCACTTGCTCTCAGACATAATATCTCTATTACTGTGGCAACCAGACCCCTGGGGTGTCACACTTCCAAATTCCGTGATAGACTAACCAACTAAAAGCTCCCGGGGTAAAAGCCCATCCAGAGCCCAGAACCGACTGCCAGATCACCACCACTCAATTTAAACGACCTGGAATTTTCCCAACTCCCACCAACAATTCGGTACAAACTCCAAGAACCCCACCCCCCGTCAACCACGAACAGCCCTGAAACTTTAGGCTTGTGAGTGCCCCAAAACCACCAATGCCCTTTCAATCCCCTCCTGTATTTCCAGGGCCCAAAGATCAATACCTATTGTGTTGAGATGAACACCGTCCTCTAACCAGAAATTACCAACCCCAGATTCCAACTCAAAATGCCTAATGCTTATCCCACCATTCCTTGACACAAAGCTGGATATGGCCCTATTTAATTTCACTCTTTCCCTATTTATCCCTTTTACCGATCTGGCCGCCCGCCATTTCTTCCTAGGCACTATATCTGACCAAACCGTCAGAACCCCCGGAAACGAAGTCCACAACCTCAAAAACTCAAAACGGATATCCCGAATTAACTCTCTCATGGGCCTAGCCCCCAAATCGTTCCCTCCCATATGTACAACCATAATATCAGGTTTTCTGTCCAATCTAGCCACTTTGTGAAACGCCGACATAACCTGGCTCCATACCATACCCCTAAAACCTAGCCAACGGATAACAACTTGTTCCCTCGGAAAACCCAATTGCCTACCGTCACGCCTTACGTCAGCACGCAGCGCTCCCCAATGCACATACAAATGTCCGAAAATCCAGGCTAACAAGGGAACGCCACCTAAAAGAATAATAACAAGCATATTCAACAACTCGCAAATAATAAAAAATTCCTGTGGTATTTAACGCCGAACATACGTCAAATAACGGTCGGAACTCCACCTGCCAATCCGCTTTATCACCTCAGCCCCCAAACCCTGCCTATCAGCCTCCGACGCAGCGCCAATCCTAAAAGAATGTGAACCATACACATCTGAGCTAAGGCCCAACTCCTGCACCCCCTTTTTTAGGACCGCTATAAACTGAAATTGGGACAGAAATGCCCCGTCGCAGTGACATAAAAGTGGGCCGGATCTCCCTGACCACCTTTGCCAATATCCCTCCAAGCACCTTCTTGGACACATCAATGCCCCGTCCACTCTACCTAACACAACGCGCTTACCTCTGCCCAACTGATCTGTCTTTGCACGCCTGATCCAAAAATCGATGCCCCCAGCCCAGCAACTCATGTCTTCAGCTAATAAACCCCCCCGCCCGATTCCTGCTGGGGCAACCAATTCGCCTACTCTCATCGCCCCGAAAAAGGCTAAGGAAAAGCTAACTTAAATAGAGCCGCCTCGAAAGTAGAACAACAAATCCTTTCCAAAACAACACCTAACCTTTCCAACATACTAAACGTGACAGGCCTACGCTTATCCAAAATCCTTCTACCTTTTCTAAAACCTCTAAGTGCCCGCTTGACTAAAAAGGATTTTGTGACATCAGAAACTCCCTGCAATTTGATACCAAGTGCAAGCCTGGCAATAACATTTACTGATTCTAGATGGCGACCACCCTAACTCCGCAGCCTTACCAACTCAAAAAAAAACCGCCAGTGTTCTATCCTCGTCACTCTCTACCACCCGTCACTCTCTACCATCCCTCAATGGGACACCCAGCTTTGCCTTACTCGCCACGATGCCTCGTATGAAGCCTAGGTTGAACTCGCAACTGACTCCTGGATCAATCTTCCAGCTCGTCCGTAATCAGCTGCCACAACTGCGAAGGACATTCCACTCCTGCGACTTCTGCCTCTGGTGCCAATGCCTGAAAACGCTCCCACTGGAAACGAGACAAAGCATCCGCTATAGAATTTTGCACACCTGGCACATGTACCATCGAAATCCATGCATTCAACTCCAAACACCGGAGTACCAGTTCCCTGACCAGCTTAATAACCGGAGGAGACAAGGCCGACAAGCTGTTAATCACCGCCACCACACACATATTATCGCAGTGGAACCTGAGTCTCCGATTCAAGAAGAATTCACCCCAAATTGATACCGTGACTACGATTGGGAATAATTCCAACAGAGCAAGATTCTTTGTAAGACCCCTCTCCTTCCACGAATCAGGCCATTTACCAATGCTTCACTTTCCCTTGCAAAAGGCCACATAGCCAGCACCGCCTGCAGCGTCCTTGTAAATCTCGCAATCAAAGCTGTTCAAAAACTGCTGAATGAATGACCTGCCGTTGTAATTGACCAAAAAACGCTTCCACACCAACAAATCCTCTCTGTGCTCTCTATTCAAACGAATAAAATGATGCGATGCCTGCACACCTGCTGTTGCCCTTGATAGCCGACGACAAAATATTCTGCCCATAGGCATAATCCTACACGCAAAGTTCAATCTCTCCAACAGCGACTGCAGTTCCTTCAACGTCACCTTGCACAATTTACTGATTCGCTCAACCTCCTGCCTGAGCAATGACAATTTATCCTTGGGCAATCGACATTCCATTTTTTTTTAATCAATCAGAATTCCCAAAAAACTCAATACTGTACAAGGACCTTCGGTTTTCTCTTTCGCCAAAGGAACACCAAAACGTTCTGCAACCCACACCATGGCTGCTAACAAATTACCACAAACCAACGAATCTGGAGGACTAATGAACAAAAAGTCATCCAGGTAATGAATAACAGACTGCACGCCTGCAACATCACTAACTACCCACTCCAGAAAAGTACTGAAAGTCTCAAACAACGAACATGATATTGAGCAACCTATCTAGATAATAACCTTTATTCCAAAAACAACCCGATAACGGAATGCTAGCCTGGTGAACTGGAAGTAACCTAAAAGCTGATTCAATGTCGGTTTTTGCTAACAATGACCGAGGCCCGTACCTGCACACCCATGACACCACCGCATCAAATGATGTGTATTCTACGGAACATAATTCTGGCGTGATACCATCATTGACCGAAAAACCTTTTGGATACGACAAATGCTGAATCAAGTGAAATTTATTCGGCTCTTTCTTAAGAACTACCCCCAAAGGAGAAATGATCACCCCTTCAGCCAGCAGACTCTCAAACGGCCCCGCCATACGACCTAACTCCACTTCCTTTGACAACTTAACACTGACCACCTCAGGATGCAACAAAGCAGACCTCAAATTCTTAACAGAGAAAGGAACTTTATGATCAGGTGGTGGGATCCTGAAACCTTCCAAAAAAAATTACGAATAATTGTAGCCTTCAATTGATCAGGATATCTACTTAGAAAGGGGGCCATCCCAAGCAGATTCACTGGAGTCACCCCCTTGACCGGTACCCACAGACAGCTTTCCTTTTCCTTTTCTGAAGCATCTTGAGGCCCCATGGGAGCTCCCGTTGCAATGGAAACAAACATGTTTGAACTTACAGCTGTTCCCGTATTTGCACTGGCCATCATTAAATTGCCAGCACATTCCAGACTTCTCTTTTCCTCCCTGTGCTCCCTGACTATCCCCCCCCCCCCGTCCTGATGATTGACTTCCGCTCCCCCCGCTCCCATGAAAGGACTGCCCGTACCTAGCTGGGGCCATCACTTTCAACCAAAGACCAATATCTTTCTGATCCCACTTAATCTCGGGCCGCACCGCTTTCCACTGCCTGAATTGCTCGTCATACCTCAGCCATGTCTGACCCCCGTAAGTACGATGTGCTTCCCCAATAGAATCTAAATAACAGAATAAACACGAGCAATTCTCGGGAAACTTCTCCCCAATGACACCAGCCAATATAGCAAAAGCTTGAAGCCAATTTACAAATGTCTGAGGGATCAAATGCCACCTGCACTTCTCCTCCTTCTCCTTTTTGCTATTGTCCTTCTTCCCTTTGTCTAGGTTAAACTTCTCCAAGGGAATGATGGAGAAAATTTCGACATATTCATCGTGCTAAATTTTCTCTTTCACCTCTTTCTTTAAATGTTCCCCCAGCGACCCCTCGAAGCACACATACACCTCACCCTTTGCCCTGTCATCCAGCCTCACTGTATCTCCTTTGTCTTTTTCCATCTGAACCGACACTGAAACACCCATACATACTACCTCTGTGCCTGCAGCAGACCCAACCACACCGTAACTAGACTGAGACAACACATCCTGTCCTTGCAACCAGGCTCCTACAGGGGATGCCCTTGACCCGCTCGCTGCCCCGCTCTCCATTCTAAGCAAAATCTGTGACATACTGTGCAAGATATCCCTAATCCCCGATACCTCTGCGCCACGGGGACTGCCCAAATTCCTTCCCCCTGGCCCTGCAAACTGACCACTACCTCCCCCTAGCAATACAGCCCCTGCGGGCGACAAACTAGACATAGAATCATACTCACGCAGCTTTTCAGGTGCTGTGTCCCCGTCAGCCGGAAATCCTGAGGCCTGAAGATCTCTTCCTCTGTCACTGTCACCGCTGGAATCAGATCCCTCTGAATCTGGTCACTGCTCAAGGCCCTGGCCTCCACGTCACCAGGGGGGACCTGAACAGTCCCGGATGATGCAGACGGGCTTCTCACAGAGGATCGCTTCCCACCGGACCTCCTAACCCTCCTAGATGCAGCTCTAGACCTTGTCCGACTACCAAACCCAGACACACGGGCCTGGTCCGTGCTGACGAGACGAACGGTGCCGGGCAACGCAGTGTCACTGCCCGCCTCTACCTCCGCTCCGCATCGTCCAAAGGAGCCAGGCAGCAGGGGCTCCCTGGACTGCTGCCTGCCCGCAGAAGATTGCTGTGCTGTTCCCCTGGTGCTCCTCCCAGCAAGCACCCCGACAGGAGCATCACCAGTGGTCCCTCCTGGTGACGTGCTTCTCCCTCCGTCCTCCTGGTCCCTTGTCTGCTATTATGGCCCCCACCGCAAGTAACAGCTGGCCCATGCGGCCCAGCTGCAGTGCGCATGTGCCAGTCGGCCGGGCCCGGACCTCCGGCACCAGCAGCGCTGCTTCTGCAGGCCGCACTTCTAGTGCGGCCCTCACTTCCGGCGCGGCCCTCACTTCCGGCGCGGCCCTCACTTCCGGTGCGGCCCTCACTTCCGGTGCCGCCCTCACTTCCGGCGCGGCCCTCACTTTCAGCACGGGCCACAATCCCCGCTGTGTTGTTGCGCCCACAGGCCGGATGGATTCCTGCCGGGGAGAGTGTGGCGGGAAGGGACCGCACCATCACTCTTGCCTCCCGCAGGGTCCCCCGAGGGGCTCCGGAGCCTGCACCTGTTGCGCGTGGTTACCTTCGGTTTCGGTGACAGTCTCTCCGGGGGCCGGGTCCTCCTGCTTCTTCTCCCCGCTACTGATGGCTCATCCTGGTTCCCAGCTGCTCCCAGCAGAGCAGACAGCTGGGCCTCGAGCCATCCACAGCTGCGTGACCCAGCGACGTCTCTAAGCCGGACCACCAGGGATTCCACGGACTCCATGTTAAGGTACAATCTTGATGCTGCTCCTCCAGGAATGGCGGTTTTCCCGCACTTTTTACTATATATCAGCCTCTCCCAACTGCCCGCCCCCTCAAACTTCCCACTATCCAATCCCTGCAACCGTAACTTTAAAAAGGGAAACCACCCAGCCAATCCAGGTCATGGGGGCTTCCCACTAGCTGTGCCTGTCTCCAGCCCATTCATTCACACACAGTATACACTATATGCACCACACACACACACACACACACACACACACACACACACACACACACACACACACTGTAAAAGCCATATGCACCACACACACACACTGCATACGCCGTACACACCAAACACACACTATATACGTTGTACGCATCACCACACACACACTCTGTATACGCCGAACGCACCACCACACATACACTACGTATACGCCGTACACACCACTCACACACACACTGTATACACCAAATGCACCACACACACACTATACGCCGTACGCACCATACACACTGTATACGCCATATGCAACACATATACACACACACACTGTATACGCCATATGCACCACACACACACACTGTATACGCCGTATGCACCACACACACACACAATGTATATGCCGTATGCAGCACTCACACACATTGTATACGCCGCATGCACACACACACACACATTCTGTATACGCTGTAAGCAACACACACACTATGTATACGCCGTACGCACCACACACACAGACACACTGTATATGCTATACTCACCACACACACTGTATACACCGTATGCACCACCACACACACACTCTGTAAACGCCATATGCACCACATACACACACACACTGTATAATCCGTACGCACGAAGCACACACTGTATACGCTGTACACACCACCACACACACACTGTATACAGGGTATGTCCTACACACACACTCTTTATACGCCTTACTCACCTCACACACACTGTACACACCGTACACACCAACACCACACACACAATCTGTTTACGCCATACGCACCACACACACTCTGTATATGCCGTACCCACCACACACACTGTATACGCCGTACGCACAAAACACACACTGTATACGCCGTACACACCACACACACAAACACACTGTATACGACGTACAAACCACACACACATTGTATACTCCGTAAAACACATACACACTGTATATGCCGTACGCACCACACACACACTGTATACGACGTACACACCACACACATTGTATACGCCGTAAAACACATACTGTATACGCTGTACGCATCACATACACACTGTATACGCCATACACACACACTGTATACGCCGTACGCATCACATACACACTGTATACGCCATACACACACACTGTATATGCAGTATGCACCACACACACACACACACTGCATACTCCGTACGCACCACACACACACTGTATATGCCGTACTCACCACACATACACACACATAGTATTCCCCATACGCACCAGACACACACACACACACACACACACACACTGTATACGGTGTACGCACCACGCACACACAGTATATGTAGTATGCACCACACACACACACACTGTTTACGCTGTACGCACACATACACACACTGTATGCGCCGTACGCACCACGCACACACTGTATACGGTGTATGCACCACGCACACACAGTATATGTAGTATGCACCACACACACACTGTATACGCCGTACGCACCACATACACACACTGTATGCGCCGTACGCACCACGCACACACTGTATATGCCGTACGCACCACACACACACTGTATACGCCATACATACCACCACACAGTGCATACGTCGTACGCACCACACACACACTGTATACGCCGTACGCACCACTCACACACTGTATACACCATACGCACCACACACACACACTGTATACGCCGTATGCATCACACACACACTCTATACGTCGTGCGTACCACACACACACACACTGTATACGCCGTACGCACCACACATACACTATATACACGGTACGCACCACCACACACACACACTCCGTACACATTGTACGCAACACACACACACTATGTATACGCCGTACGCACCACACACACACAGACACACTGTATATGCCGTACGCACCACACACACTGTATACGCCGTACGCACCACCACACGCACACTGTATACGCCGTACGCACGAAACACACACTGTATACGCTGTACACACCACCAAACACACACTTTGTATACGCCGTACGCACCACACACACACACTGTATACAGCGTACTTACCACACACACTCTATACGCCGTATGTACCACACACACACACACTGTATACGCCGTACGCACCACAAACACACTGTATACGCTGTACGCACCACACACACACAACGTATACGCCGTACGCACCACACACACACACACTGTACACGCCGTACGCACCACTCACACACTGTATACGCCGTACCCACCACACAAACACACTGTATAAGCCGTATGCACCACCACACACACTATGTAAATGCCTTACGCACCACACACACACACACTGTATACGCCGTATGCACCACACACACAGACACACTGTATACGCCATAAGCACCACACACACTCTGTATATGCCGTACCCACCACAAACACACACTGTATATGCCGTACGCACCACACACACACTGTATACGCCGTATGTACCACCACACACACACTCTGTATACGCCAGACACAGCACATACACACACACACACACTGTATACTACGTACGCACGAAACACACACTGTATACGCTGTACGCACCACCACACACACACACTGTATACAGGGTATGTACTACACACACACTCTATATACGCCGTACGCATCTCACACACACTGTATACACCGTACGCACCACCACCACACACACACACAATCTGTATACGCCATACGCACCACACACTCTGTATATGCCGTACCCACCACACCCACTGTATGCGCCGTACACACCACACACATACACACTGTATACGACATACACACCACACACACATTGTATACGCCGTAAAACACATGCTGTATACGCCATACGCACCACACACACACTGTATACGCCTTACATATACACACACACACACACACAATGTATACGGTGTACGCACCACACACACACACACGTGGTTTTCTATCTGAATAGCCTACTGACAGCCTGTTATTTTTGGTAAGACAACTTTCTCCCTTATGCTTATCTTGGTGATATACTTCCCCTGGCACTAAGCCTAAGAGTAAGAAGAGGTTATTTTCCTCTCTTTTTTTGGGGGGGAATGTGTGTAGATGTTCTCCTACCTGCATAACTTTATATCAGTGCAAATATGCACGCTGCACCTTATTTGACAAGTCTGGTTTGGCTGCTTTTTAGCAGTGCACTATAGAGTGCGCCACCACATGGTTGGTTCAATAATAGCTTGTCAATCTTGACATCATGTTGTACCTTATTAAATTTTAGGTCTATTACTTATATTTTTATAATCTTTATTCTATTGGTCAAGAATTTGGGGTGCAGGGTTTTTCTACTTTCATGGTAAATTTCTTTTCTATCTGTAAAGTTATGTTAATTTGACTGAGTATCTAGCACTGATGCAGGCTTTGCTTGGCTAAATTGGATATTTCGTTGTCCACCTTGCTCCTCACTTTGTTTTTGGGTTATATATTTTTTAATCAATGTCTCAATAAAATATGCATTCCTTTTTAAACCATGATGACTGTGTTTCCCTCGTGTTAAAAAAACATTGTATACGTAGTACGCACCCCCCCCACACACACACACACACTGTTTACGCCGTACGCACCACACACACACACACACACACACACTGTATACGCCGTACGCACCACACACACACACTGTATACGCCGTACATACCACCACACACACACTGTATACGCCATATGCACCACACACACACTGTATACGCCGTACGCACCACTAAAAAACTGTATAAACCTTGCGAGCCACACACACACACTGTATATGTCGTATGCACCATACACACACTCTATATCTCGTACGTACCACACACACACTGTATACGCCGTACGCGCCACACATACACTGTATACAGCGTACTTACCACACACACACTGTATATGCCGTTCGCACCTCACACACACTGTATACACCGTTCGCACCACTACACACACACACTCTGTATACGCCGTACGCACCACACACACTCTGTATAAGCCGTACCCACCACACATACACTGTATACGTTGTACACACGACACACACACTGTATACGCACCACACACACACTGTATACGCCGTACTCACCACACACACACTGTAAACACCGTACGCACACTTTATATGCCGTACGCACCACACGCACTGTATACGCCGTATTCATCACACACACATACACTGTATGCACCACACATACACACTCTATACGCCGTATGTACCACACACACGCACACTGTATACTCCGTACGCACCACACACACAATGTATACGCTGTACGCACCACACACACACACAAACACACTGTACACGCCGTACGCACCACACAAACACGCTGTATACGCCGTACGTACCACAAAAACACACTGTATACGCCGTACGCACCACCACACACACACAATGTATAGGCTGTACGCACCACACACACAAACACACTGTACTCGCTGTACGCACCACTGACACACTGTATATGACCAGAGCCGTGGGGTACTCGGCAGCCGGGCCTATGGATGCTGGTGGGGGATATCACGGTGGCTGGCCCGGTCCATGGCCCAGGGCGGTCAACAAAAAGGGGAATGTTATTTGTAAGGGGGTTTGTAGTTTTAGGAAGTGTTCGTGATGCCACCTGTGGAATGCGGCTTAAGGGAGCCTCCGCTGCGGAGCGGTCCTCTGAAGCTGATGTTACTACAGCAGGGATGGTGTGGCTCTCCACAGGAAGAGCTAGTTCCAGGGCAGTGTAGGTATTGTTGGTTGCGCTGGGCGTTGTAGTGCAGAGGGAGAGATGGCGCAGCTGAAATAATGGACAGAGGCAGTGCGGTGCAATCATCCGAGTCTTTACTCACAGTTCTCATGTACGTTCCACTGATACACTGCGCGGGTGCCAGCCTGCCACGTCGCACTGCATTCACCAGACCGGGGTTCAGCTCTTCCTCAGGTGGGTTAGGAGCACCTGACGGAACCCCGCTTTCTTGTGTTCCTCTCTAGACCGACTTCACGCTGGGTCTTCTCCCTCCTGCCCTGCGCTTTCCCACTCACAGTCCCGTTCGGGTGCTCTGAAGTCCCTCCTGTCTACAGTACCTGGAGTTCCCGGACCTGCTTGACCCTCACGGTGACTAGAATGAGGCTTTGGCAACTGAATTATATAAGCCAGAAGTCTCCGGTTTTTCCAGCCGAGACCTGGAGTAACACGACTGGTCCA
Source organism: Phyllobates terribilis (assembly GCF_046119375.1). Classification (NCBI taxonomy): domain Eukaryota; kingdom Metazoa; phylum Chordata; class Amphibia; order Anura; family Dendrobatidae; genus Phyllobates; species Phyllobates terribilis. Next base: position 190,471,366 of record NW_027362772.1, on the reverse strand, counting down.
GGGGCCGGCCCCCTTCTTGTGGCCTGATCCCTCTGTCTTCTGACAGATTGGGGCGTACGGGTGCCGTCCTGCACTCGTCGTACCCCCTGGGATCCCTTCAATAGATCGGAGCCTTCCTCCTCTGCTCCCCTCCTGGGCCTCTAGCACTAGGCCCCACTTGTGGAGCAGAGCTCCTAAAGAGACTCTGCTCCCAGACTGTCTTCACTCTCTCCTACTGTCCTACTGAACTGCCACCCTAAGATGGCTTCCCTTTTTATATAACTCCTGTAAAAGTGCTCCCCTAAACTGCTTCCTACACCCACACCCACTACTGGTTCCCCCTACCTTTGGTTCCCCCCACTGCTGCCAGGGACAGGGCTCAGCACTGTGCATATACATCTTGCCCCTCCAGCCGGCCTGGAGCAGTGTAGTGTTGGATGTAGGTGTTGGGGTTCTGGGCACCACACCTCTGGGTGAGGTGCAGTACCTCTGTGGCGACTGAACCCTCAGGGGCGCCACATATACGCTGTACGCACCATCACACACACACTATGTAAATGCCTTACGCACCACATACACACACACTGTATACGTCGTACGCACCACACACACACAGACACACTGTAAACGCCATAAGCACCACACACACTCTGTATATGCCGTACCTACCACAAACACACACTGTATACGCCGTATACACCACACACACACTATATACGCCGTACGCACCACACACACACACACACTGTATACGCCGTAAGCACCACACACACACACTGTATACGGCGTATGCACCACCACACACACACTGTATATGCAGTATGCACCACCACACACACACTGTTTCCGCCGTGCGCACCACACACACTGTAAACGCCGTGCGCACCACACACACACACACACTGTATACGCCGTATGCACCACACACACTCTATACTCCGTACGTACCACACACACTATACGCCATATGCACCACACACACACTGTATACACCATAAGCACCACAGACACACTGTATACACCGAACACACCACACACACACACTGTATACGATGTACACCACACACACACACATTGTACACGCCGCAAAACACACACACACTGTATACGCCGTACGCACCACACACACACAGACACACACACACACAATGTATATGCCGTACGCACCACACACACTGTATACGCCGTATGCACCACACGCACACTATATGCGCTGTACGCACCACACACACACGGTATACTCCGTACGCACCACCACCACACACACTATGTATACGCCGTACGCATCACACACACACACACACACACTGTATACGCCGTATGCACCACACACACTGTATACGCCTTACGCACCACACACATGCATACAATGTATACACCGTACGCACGAAACACACACTGTATACGTCATATGCACCATCACACACACACAAATTCTTTATACACCGTACGCAACAGAGACACACTGTATACACCGTACTCACCAACACACACACTATGTATACACCATATGCACCACCCACACACAGACACACTGTATACGCCGTATGCACCACACACACACACTGAATACGCCATACACACCACCACACACACACTCTGTATACGTCATACGCAGCACCACACATACACATTCTGTATACGCCTTAAGCAACACAGACACACTGTATACGCCGTATGCACCACACACACACACTGTATATGCCGTACGCACAACCACACAAACACTCTGTATATGACGCGCCCCCTGGGCCATGTTCAGGGGATACCCGGAGCCGGATCTGGATAGGGGTAGTAGTCCTTGTGGCGGTGACCCGGTCCGTGCCCAGGGTGTCAAACTAAGTGGCAGTCTATGGCAGTAGATGTTAACTTGATCGACTACGCCACCCGTTGAGTGCGGCTTTGAAGCCGCCGCTGCAGAACAGTCCACTGAGGCCAGGTGTATAAGGATGTGCAGCGTGGTGGTATAACCCCCAACGGGAGGGGTATGGCCTCAGGGCAGCTGGTGAAGATGATGGGAGTAGTTGTAGTGTAGAAAGGAGAGTCAGAGACGTGGGATGCAGTTTCAGGGTTTTTACTCACGGGTGTTCCTTTGGTCGCTCTGGCCTTGAGTGACCACCCGAGCCGTGCTGCGTCCACCAGGTCCTGGACTCGGCCAACCCCCAGGCAGTTCCGGAGCGTGGTCCTGAGCTTCCCTCTCTCCTCTCTTTCTCCTGGCCGTCCCCACCAGGGATCCACCTTTGGCCGGCTCCCTCGGGTCTCTTGGTGGTTAAACCTCCTCTGGGTTCCCTGACCCTATGCTTGGTGTGCCTTTCTGGTGGATTTGGTGAGGGTCGTGGTAAAGCTTACCCACGACCTCCGGTTCCTGGCTAAGGGTTGCTTTGGCCTCTGCCAGCTTGGGATCCGGTACCCGTGTCCGCCAACCCTTCACCCTTCTGGCTTAATTCTGGGTTCTCAGGGTTCCCTCTGTCTTCCACTCTGGGCCTTCCTTCCTCCTCTCTCTTCACTGCAGGCCTGGCCCTGGAGCTGGGCCCAGCCGGAGCCACAGCTCCCGTCAGCCCTCCTGGCTGAACTCTTCCTCAGCTCTCCTCAGGCTGACTGGCTCTAAAAGACCCTGTCCTAAGATGGTGCCCACCATATATACTCCCTCTATGTGTGAGCCCAGGTGACCAGCACCCAATGAGCTCCTATCTTTACCCAGACTACTCCCCCTATCTGCCCCTACACTACTGGGATGTTCCACCCCCCTTCCCACTCCAGCCAGGGACAGACGCTGTCGTACCTGCACATATACTTGGTGGGAGTACCGTAGTTCTGTCCCCCGGAAATGGGATGTATGTAGTGCATGCAGCTTACTAAGCTCAGTCCCACACTCCATCCTTACCCGGGAGTGGAATACCACACCTCTGGGTTGAGGTGCAATACCCCTGTAGCAGCCGAGTCCTCAGGGTGCTACATTCCCCCCTGGTAAATCACAGCACATCCTCGGGCTGTAAAAGAATAAAAACATACAAAAACATACAATTTTTTTTTTTTTCATAACATCATAAACATATAAAACAGTATATATATCATCAGCAGAATAAAACTTTTTCATAATAAACTTTTCATCGTAAACATTCTTGTTCCTCCGGCCACGGTGCAACTTGTGACCGGGTAAAGTGCAACAGTTTCTTTTAGAAAAAACACAGTTCTTTATAAAACCGGTAGGGGGCGCTTTAGGAAGCGCAACTATGTACAAGGGGTTATGGCCGCTCTCAGTCCTCGGCCAGGTATAAGGAAAGAATGACCGCTCTCAGTCCTCGGTCAGTGGGAATAGGGACACACGGGTAACAGTTCACACTTGTCCCAACGGGGAACATATTTTAAGCAGTTCTTGTACCCTTACGGGTAACTATTTACAGTTCTCTTTACCGTACTTTAGTAACGGCGTCCTCTTAATGCTTCCTTCCTGTACTCTTCAGACCCGTCCGGGTCCTCTTGCTCCTCCTCACACCGCAGCTCTTCCTCTGTCAACCGGTGTACATGAAGGGCATAGGGTCCTTTGGCACATTGGTGCCGGGTAAAGGTGACCTCGTCACCCAGGTATAGGTCACGTCCTCTGTGTCCCTCCAGCAGGTGGGACTCGACATCCCTTCGGGTCACGAAGACGTCGCCGGGGGTGTGGTGATCCCGGATGAAGCCCCAACCGTGCTGCAGTTGGAATTTAATTACAGTCCCGGTGGCACGGGGACCGTGGGCTGCACGGGGGTTCCGTCGGGTCCGGCTCTTCTGTTCTGCACTCTTTACTTGCAGCCGCTCCTCGCGGACCCGCCTCTCTCTCCATTCTCGCTCGAAGACCTCCAATTGCTGCCGGCAGCACTCCGCACGCTCAGCTGCGGCCGCCCGGGTGTCTTGGGTGAACCCGATGAGGTCCCCTCCAGTGGGGTCCCACTCAAACTGCGCCTCCTCCAACGAGAGTGGGGTCATCTTGACAGGCGCCGGAGGCGGAATCAGGGGCTCGCACAGGGGTCTTTCCTTCCGGAGTTGGAGATGGTAGTACTCCGGTGGCCACTCAAAGGGCTGCCCATCCGGGCAAGTGCGCTGGGCAAACAAGTCCCCACCCAGGTGCGGCACTGTGGAAGTTGAGGGCGCGGTGGTAGCAGCGGCGCCCGGGTTCACCAGGCCTTGCGACCAGGCTTGGGGCACCCTGAAGGTAAAGGGCACCGTAAAGACGGCGGCGCCCGGGGGTACTTGACCTTGCGACCAGGCCGGTGGCTCAGTGGAGGTAGAGGGCACTGTTGGAACTGCGGCGCCCGGGGGCGCTCGGCCCTGCGACCAGGCCGGTGGCGTCTCCTGCTTGGCCGCGCTCAGGGTTGAGGCGCGTGACGTCACAGGGGGCGTGGCCGCGGCTTCTGCTTGAGGCCTAGTCTGGAGCGGTGACGGTGCAGCGACTGGCACGGTAGGGGGAATTTCGGGCTCTGCGACGGGGAGCTGGGGCAGGCTCACGGTTTCTCGGCTCAGGGTAGTGACGTCCCCTTTACCTGCCTCCGTCTCTTTAGCTCCTTCCTCGGCATCGTCTCCGGCCTTCATTCCTCCTGCACCATCCTCAGAGGCGGTCTGACTCCTCGTCTCGGGTGGCGTGCTCCGCTGGCGGGTTCCAGCCTGCAGGGCCATCTCCCGACTCCATTCCGTCAGCGTTGCTCTCTGCACTTGGGCCATCCTCCGTGCGAGGCCCTGCAGCGCGGTCTGTGCACGCTCCCGGTCTCGGGGGAGCTGTGCCAGGATCTCCACTAGGCCTAGTGGGGTGGTTGCTTGCAACAGGCTCCTGACCACAGGGTCGGTGCTTCCTGACTCTCCCTCCATCTCCGGGTGCGCTCTCTCCAGACTCCTCCAGGCTGCACCCATCTTCGCTTTTTTGTTCTGTATCCGCCCACATTGAGGGTGGTCCCGGGGCAACTTGGTGATTGTCAGTTCCAGGGGCAGTCCCCTCACGCTGATGGACATCTTTAGCATTACAGTCTCTGCTGGTGGGGGCGGTTTCCGCTTTTGGCGCCATTCTTGGACCTGGCCCACGATGGGAGGTGGCCTCTTGCCACCCTCTGGCACGCCCATAATGGCGTCCGCTCTGCCAGGGCGGGAAATCTTCTCAGATGGCGGGAATCGTCTCCCAGTGGCGGGAAACTCCGTGGATGGCGGGAAAAAGCTGCAGATGGCGGGCAAACGGCGGGAAACGATCCGTGATGGCGTCCGATGGCGGGGACCCTCCGGAATTGGCGGGAGGCTTCTTTTTGAGGTAAATGTGAACTTTTCTTCAGGCACGCAGTACCCGGTAGTTGCGGGCACGTTATCCTGCCGACTACGCCAAAGTTGAAGCGCCCCCTGGGCCATGTTCAGGGGATACCCGGAGCCGGATCTGGATAGGGGTAGTAGTCCTTGTGGCGGTGACCCGGTCCGTGCCCAGGGTGTCAAACTAAGTGGCAGTCTATGGCAGTAGATGTTAACTTGATCGACTACGCCACCCGTTGAGTGCGGCTTTGAATCCGCCGCTGCAGAACAGTCCACTGAGGCCAGGTGTATAAGGATGTGCAGCGTGGTGGTATAACCCCCAACGGGAGGGGTATGGCCTCAGGGCAGCTGGTGAAGATGATGGGAGTAGTTGTAGTGTAGAAAGGAGAGTCAGAGACGTGGGATGCAGTTTCAGGGTTTTTACTCACGGGTGTTCCTTTGGTCGCTCTGGCCTTGAGTGACCACCCGAGCCGTGCTGCGTCCACCAGGTCCTGGACTCGGCCAACCCCCAGGCAGTTCCGGAGCGTGGTCCTGAGCTTCCCTCTCTCCTCTCTTTCTCCTGGCCGTCCCCACCAGGGATCCACCTTTGGCCGGCTCCCTCGGGTCTCTTGGTGGTTAAACCTCCTCTGGGTTCCCTGACCCTATGCTTGGTGTGCCTTTCTGGTGGATTTGGTGAGGGTCGTGGTAAAGCTTACCCACGACCTCCGGTTCCTGGCTAAGGGTTGCTTTGGCCTCTGCCAGCTTGGGATCCGGTACCCGTGTCCGCCAACCCTTCACCCTTCTGGCTTAATTCTGGGTTCTCAGGGTTCCCTCTGTCTTCCACTCTGGGCCTTCCTTCCTCCTCTCTCTTCACTGCAGGCCTGGCCCTGGAGCTGGGCCCAGCCGGAGCCACAGCTCCCGTCAGCCCTCCTGGCTGAACTCTTCCTCAGCTCTCCTCAGGCTGACTGGCTCTAAAAGACCCTGTCCTAAGATGGTGCCCACCATATATACTCCCTCTATGTGTGAGCCCAGGTGACCAGCACCCAATGAGCTCCTATCTTTACCCAGACTACTCCCCCTATCTGCCCCTACACTACTGGGATGTTCCACCCCCCTTCCCACTCCAGCCAGGGACAGACGCTGTCGTACCTGCACATATACTTGGTGGGAGTACCGTAGTTCTGTCCCCCGGAAATGGGATGTATGTAGTGCATGCAGCTTACTAAGCTCAGTCCCACACTCCATCCTTACCCGGGAGTGGAATACCACACCTCTGGGTTGAGGTGCAATACCCCTGTAGCAGCCGAGTCCTCAGGGTGCTACATATACACCGTACGCACCACACAGACACAAACTTCATACAGCGTACGTACCACACACACACTGTATATGGCGTATGGACCACACACACTGTATACACCGTACGCACCACCACACACAAACTCTGTATACGACATACGCACCACACACACTCTGTATATGCCGTTCCCACCACACACACACACTGTATACGCCGTACACACCACGTGGCCAGGGCACACCAGAGGATTCTCTGGTGGGACTGTCCAACCCTGAAGAGAAGCAGTTCTGGCTAAGAAAAGTGTGTGGGAAGGTTCCCAGACACTCTATGGCTGCTTTTTTACTGAGGTGGAAACCCACTGAAACACGGAGACAACATACAGAATCCTTGCAGATGTTGTCCTTGCTGGGATTTGAACCCAGGATCCCAGCGCTGCAAGGCTTCAGTGCTAACCACTGATCCAATGTGCTGCCATTCACCCTCTGATATCTAACAGGCTGGAGAAACTTGCACCTACTGTCACTCTATCTTCAGCTCCTTTGTGAGAAACTAATATATTTTGGCAGCCACTCAATCTAGCAAATAAAATTCCTGAGAAGGAAATTGGGGACGGCTTTGCTACTGGTACTGGGGGCAGTGCTAATACCATGGCGTCGTACCATAGTTTAAGGGAAATATCCCAGGTTGGTAGGAGGCAAGCAGATTCCCACAGAAAAATACCAGCAGTAATGTTCAGGGACCTGCGTTTGTAGAAGTCAGAGACAACACCGGGACAAATAGGGACGGCTGGGGACCGAGTATGGACACGAGGCATGAAGCATGAGGTTGTGAAAAGCTTCTGCCTCCATGAGCGTAAAAGGCCACATTTCAAGTGAAAGCAGCTTTAGAGGGCTTCCTGGGAGAAATGACAGCTGGAGTGGATATGGTATCCCAAGTCCTTTCACCAAGCTAAAGAATATGGCTCTGGTGAAATACAACTCAGCAAAAAAAGTTGTGGACTGGCTCCGTACCATCCCTGGCCACATTCACTTGACCACATGTTTGTGGGTAGGCGGTCCTTCCCAGAAACTTCTCTAGGGAGGGCATGGGTAATGTTGTGGGACCCATGCTTGTGAAAGGCAGAGACGACACCGGGATAAATAGTGGTAGCTGGGGACCGAGTATGGACACAAGGCCGCCACCGGCATGAGGTTTTGAAAAGCTTCCACCTCCATGAGCCTAAAAGGCCACATTTAAAGTGCAAGCAGCTGCCCAGAAATCTGGCAGTTTAGTATTGCGGACTCTGGGTGGGTGGCTGGCTGCATACTTGTGCTTGCATTCCAAGTAACAGAAAACTAAGCAGATGGTGGCCTCTATCATCATCATGGCCTCACCTCGGCACTATGAACTCTCCTGAAGGAGAAGCCAGGGCCCACCGGAGGAGTCTCTGGTTGTCTGTTGAGTCCGTCCATCCCTGCCGAGAAGCAGCCCTGGCTAAGAAAAATGTGTGGGAAGGTTTCTGGACACTCTATGGATGCTTTTTTTAATGTGGATTGGACGTGCTTATGCATGTTATTTCTCAAACTGCATTGCAGATCAGGCCATTGCCCAGCTCTGTAGTCATGAAATTAAAGGCGCAAAGAAAGATGTTTGTGTGTCGAAGCGGTTTCCCTCTATGCCAGTCCTTTCACCGAGCTAAAGAATATGGCTGTGGTGAAATACAACTCTCAGCAAAAAAGCTATGGACTGGCTCCGTATCATCCCTGGCCACATTCACCTGTCCACGTGTTTGTGGTTAGGCGGTCCTTCCCAGTAAGTGCACTGGGGAGGGCACGGGTAATATTGTGGGACCCATACTTGTGGAAGGTGGAGACGATATCGGGAGAAATAGTGGCGGCTGGGGACCGAACATGGACACCCGGCCGCCGCCAGCATGAGGTTGTGAAAAGCTTCCGCCTCCGCGAGCCTAAAAGGCCACATTTCAAGTGAAAGCAGCTTTTGAGGACTTCCTGGGAGAAATGACAGCTGGAGTAGATATGGTTTCCCAAGTCCTTTCACCAAGCTAAAGAATATGGCTGTGGTGAAATACAACTCGGCAAAAAAAGCTGTGGACTGGCTCCGTACCGTCCCTGGCCACATTCACTTGACCACGTGTTTGTGGTTAGGCGGTCCTTCCCAGTAAGTGCACTAGGGAGGGCACGGGTAATGTTGTGGGACCCGTACTTTTGGAAGGCGGAGATGACACCTGGATAAATAGTGGCGGCTGGGGACCCAGTATGGATACCCATTCGCCGCCGCCATAAGATTGTGCATAGCTTCTGCCTCCACGAGCCTAAAAGGCCACATTTCAAGTGCAAGCAACTGTAAAAAATTTGGCAGTATAGTATTGCAGCCTGTAGGTGGGGGGGGTGGCTGGCTGCATACTTGTGCTTGCATTCCAAGGAATTGGGTAGGGACAACTGAACGCTGCACTGGGACAAGGACATGGACGATGATTGTTGTGAGTCTGCAACGACAGGTGCATGGCAGGAGGCATGTTCGCATGGGCTAAGGATCACTTATGATGGACACACTTTTAGGCAGTTACCTGGGAGTCAGAGATGCGTCCAGGGGTCTTGCCCCTCATGCTGTTACCATGTCTTTTCAGCACTGTATGGATGTGTCTGTTGATGTGTCACACACCACATGGCCAGATAAGGTTGTAAAATGTTAAAATGGCATTTCCTAGTGAATGCATTTGTCTTGGTTGAAAGCAATGCAAAAGTGCAAAAACGCATCAAAAACGCTATGTGTGAACATAGCCCAAGGTGTGGACGAGTATTTTTGGTTTTGGTTATTTATTTTGCCTTATATACAAGTCTTTACCCTGGAAAGGATGTTCCTTAACATATTTCCCAGGAAAATCCATTTTGGTTTCGTTTTTATATGTTTTATTGTGAGTCTGTAAAAGTGGCGTAATACCTCTGACGACATTGTTGAGAGCAGTGACTTCGGAGTCAGAAATGCTTCCAGGGGTCTTCCTCATGCTGTTCCCATGTCATTTGGGCACTGTTCACATTGATTTGGGCAATTTTTAGGCCCTCTGCAGACCACCGGGGAGAGCCGCGTGAAAAATGCTCGAGTTTCCCATAGATTTACATTGGACTCGTTGCTCGGGACGAGCACCCGAGTATTTCAATTTGCTTGACCTGAGCATCAAGCACCCGAGCATTCTAGTGCTCGCCCATCACTAGTTTTAAGGTGATATATCAAAAACGACTCGCGTTCTTTCAATTTATGGATACGGTTTCCTCCACTTCTCAAGAATGGGATCTGTTCAATGACTTGTTATTTAAGTTGGCTTATTGCATGATTTTTTTCAAGGAAGTGCGCCCGAATGGGCAAAAGTGTGTTGCAACACCTGATGGTCGACTTGTGTTTCCTTACGGGGTCCCGGACATGCTGGGTAGTTTCCCCAAAGGGGTAAAGTGATCCCCTTTGCTCACATTGGCACACTGAGCACAACCCAAACAAGGGAAAGTTCCCTTACGTGCCGTGCTCCAAACTGATTGTCTGAGTGTTGATTTAACAAAGCCTATGTCAGCCCATACAAAATGATCTCATATTTCTTGCCCATTTGTGACTGATTAAAGGTTTGCTCTCAAATTCCTTGATACTGGGATAAGCCTGGTGTAAGAGGGACCAATGATCAAGGATTGCCTTTTTTATTAGTGGGGAGAAAGGATGATAGATGTTAATGAAAGTAACCTTGGGGTTTTTTTTATTCACCCCTGTAACATTGGGTTCAGTTGGTTGACATACAGAAAGGGGTACCCTCTGGCAAGGAACTTGTTCGTCATTTCGAGTAGTCTTTTCTGGCATGTTTCAGGATTGGAAACAATGCGTCGTACTCTCTAGTGTTGGGACAATGGCAAGGCGTTTTTAACATGTCTGGGGTGACTGCTACTATAATGAAGGAGACTGTTACGGTCTATTGTCTTGACAAAAAGATCAGTGGAAATGTTACCCCCTTCATTAAGTAGAATGGTTGTGTCGAGAAAATCGATCCTCCTCTGGTCATGATGTAATGTAAAAGTGAGCTGTGAGATAGCTGTATTTAGTTGGTGAAAAAACGTGACAAAGACAAAGAAACGATTCTCAAAAAAAAGTAGTTGTTGTCTAAAATCAACTGGAGAGTGTCTTTACAAAATTTCATCATGAGTAATCTGTCTGTTGATCAAGAAACCACACAAACAGCCTCCACACCCAGTGTATGGTTGATACTGGTGTAGAGGCCGTTAACATCCATAGTTACTAAAATGGTATTCTTAGTCAGAGTGCCCAGATTTTGTACATGGTCAAAACAGGTCGAGGTGTCCCTAATGTAAGATGGTATTTTGGGAATCAAAGGTGTAAGGATACAGCTACACCAACTAAATACAGCTACCTCACAGCTTACTTTTACATTATATCACGACCAGAGGAGGATCGATTTCCTTGACACAACCATTCTACTTAATGAAGTGGGTAACATTTCCACTGATCTTTTTGTCAAGACAAATCCTGAAACATGCCAGAATAGACAAGTCAAAATGGCGAACAAGTTCCTTGCCAGAGGGTACCCCCTTTCTGTATTTCAACCAACTGAACCCAATGTTACAGGGGTGAATAAAAAAAACCCAGGGTTACTTTCATTAACATCTATCATCCTTTCTCCCCACTAAGAAAAAAGGCAATCTTTGATCATTGGTCCCTTTTACACCAGGCTTATCCCAGTATCAAGGAATTTGAGAGCAAACTTTTAATCTGTCACAAATGGGCAAGAAATATAAGAGATCATTTGGTATGGGCTGACATAGGCTCTGGTAAATTGACACTCCGAAAATCAGTTTTGAGCACGGCGCGTAAGGGAACTTTACCTTGTTTGGGTTGTGCTCAATGTGCCAATGTGAGCAAAGGGGATCACTTTACCCATCCTCGCACTGGAAAACGTTTTAAAATTAATGGTTTCTTTGCATGTGATTCCATCTTTGTCATCTATTTGATCAAGTGCCCGGGCGGTCTCGGATATGTTGGAGAATATACCCAGCATGTCTGGGATCGCGTAAGCAAACATAAGTCGACCATCAGGTGTTGCAACACACTTTTGCCCATTCCAGCGCACTTCCTTGAAAAAAATCATGCAGTACGCAAACTTAAATTTCAAGTCATTGAACAGATCCCATTCTTGAGAACAGGAGGGAACCGTAACCATAAATTGAAAGAACGCGATTCGTTTTGGATATATCACCTTAAAACCTTAACCCCCTTCGGTTTAAACAGGAAATGCGAGACTTAGTATTAGTCATTCATTTGCTATTCTGATGGGAGTGTACATGGATATTAGACCATATAAAAATTAAGATTCATTCAAACGTTTGGATCATATGTTTTGCATAGTATAATTTGACTTCTATATTGTCATTAAATGCTCTAATATAGTGTTATAACTAACTAGCTATTGAGGCAGTTCTACGCCCGTGTGGCGAGCATTTTTATTGGTATATGGTCTCCCATCCTGGTATTTGTGCTGCCCCCATCCTGGGATTTGTGCAGCCCCCATCCTGGGATTTGTGCTCCCCAATCCTGTTCTTCCATCCTATCCTGTTATGTGCTGCCCTCATCCCTATCATGGTATGCATGGAACCCCTCACCACTAATCCTTGTATGCATGGCACCACTCACCCCCAATCCTGGTATGTATGGCTCCCTCATACCCAATCCTGGTATGCATGATACCCCATTCCTCATCCCTTTCCTGTTATGCATGGTACCCCATTCCTCATCCCTTTCCTGTTATGTATGGTACCCCTCATCCTGGTATGCATGGTACCACTCATCCCTAATCCTGTTATACATGGCCCCTCATCCGAATCCTGGTATGCATGGCCCGCCAGATCCCAATACTGGTATGCATGGTGCCCTCATCCCTATCCTGGTATGCATGGCACTCCTCATCCCCAATCCTGGTATGCATGACACCCCTCATACCTTTCCTGGTATGCATGGCACCCCTCATCCCCAATCCTGGTATGCATGGCACCCCTCATCCCCAATCTTGGTATGCATGGCACCCCTCATACCCAATCCTGGTATGCATGGTACTCCTCATCCTCAATCCTGGTTCGCATGGCACCCCATCTCTCATCCTGGTATGCATGGCCCCCTCATCCCAAATTTGATATACATGGCACCCCTCATCCCAATCCTGGTATGTATGGCACCCAATCCCTCATCCTGGTATGCATGGTACCCCTCATCCCCCAATCCTGGTATGTATGGCCTCCTCATCCCCAATTCTGATATGCATGGTACCCCTCATCCCCAATCTTGGTATGCATGGCACTCCTCATCCCTATCCTGGTATGTATGGTACCCCTCATTCTGTTATGCATGGCACCCCATCCCTCATCCTGTTATGCATGGTACCCTGTATCCGTATTCTGGTATGTATGGTACCCCTCATTCTGGTATACGTGGCACCCCTCCTCCAAATTCTGGTATGTATGGCCTCCTCATCCCTCAATCCTGGTATGCATGGCACTCCATCCCTCATCCTGGTATGCATGGTACCCTGCATTCCTATCCTGACATGCATGGTACCCCTCATTCATATTCTGGTAAGCATGGTACCCCTCATCCTGGTATGCACATTACCCCTCATCCTGGTATGCATGGCACCCCATCCCTCATCCTGGTCTGCATGGCACCCCATCCCTCATCCTGGTATGCATGGTACCCCACATCCCTATTCAGGTATGTAAGGTACCCCTCATTCTGTTATGCATGGCACCCCATCCCTCATCCTGTTATGCATGGTACCCTGTATCCGTATTCTGGTATGTATGGTACCCCTCATTCTGGTATACGTGGCACCCCTCCTCCAAATTCTGGTATGTATGGCCTCCTCATCCCTCAATCCTGGTATGCATGGCACTCCATCCCTCATCCTGGTATGCATGGTACCCTGCATTCCTATCCTGACATGCATGGTACCCCTCATTCATATTCTGGTAAGCATGGTACCCCTCATCCTGGTATGCACGTTACCCCTCATCCTGGTATGCATGGCACCCCATCCCTCATCCTGGTCTGCATGGCACCCCATCCCTCATCCTGGTATGCATGGTACCCCACATCCCTATTCAGGTATGTAAGGTACCCCTCATTCTGGTATACATGGCACCCCTCATCCCAATTCTGGTATGTATTGCCTCCTCATCCCCCAATCCTGATATGCATGGCACCCAACCCCTCATCCTGGTATGTATGGCCCCTCATCCCCCAATCCTGGTATGCATGGCACTCCTCATCCCCCAATCCTTGTATGCATGGCACCACATATTCCTATTCTGGTATGCATGGTACCCATCCCTCATCCCCTAATCCTGGTATGCCTAGTCCCCTCACCCCCAATCCTGGTATGCGTGGTCTCTACACCCCCCAATCCTGGTATGTGTGGTCCCCTCACCCCCCAATCCTGGTATGCGTGGTCCCCTGAACCCTCAATTCTGGTATGCGGGGCCACTTCATCCCTGAATCATGTTATGCGTGGCCCTCTCATCCACCAATCTTGATATGCATGGCCCCCTCATCCCCCGATCCTGGTATGCGTGGCCCCCTCATTCCCCAATCCTGGTATGTGTGGTCCCTTCATTCCTCAATCTTGGTATGTGTGGCCCCTTCATCCCCCAATCCTGGTATGTGTGGTCCCCTCATCCCTCAATCTTGGTATGTGTGGCTCCCTCATCCCCCAATCCTGTTATGTGTGGCCCCCTCATCCCCCAGTCCTGGTATGTGTGGCCCCCTCATCCCTTTCACCTTTCTTTCCTGTGCTCCAGTTCTGCCGCATCCTGTACTGCGGAGGCCGGGGGAGGAGTGCGGCGCCGGAGTATTCCCATGCCCATACCGCGCTGTCCGGCGACATTCAGCTAAAGACACACTGCAAATGGCGCCGGATAGCGCTATGCGCATACGCCGCCTCTGACGCCTTCACTACTCCCCCGGTCTCTGGCGAGAAGAGAGGCGCCGCGGCAACACTCCTCCCAGTAAGGTAAGTATGTAAGTATGGGGCCGGAGATCGCGGTATGCGTTCAGTGTCTACGCATACCGCGATCTCCTCCAGTGCCATACACTCCTTCTACCTGTAGCGGCTCCATGCATTCTTCTGTCTGGAGCCAGACTGTGCAGGCGTGTCGCACTTGCGCAGTCTATAGAGGCTTCAGACAGAGGGACGCTTGTGGCTTTATATTATAGATCATAACCAACACAATTCAGTTACTAATTCTGTTTCTTTTATAGATGGGGTACTGAATCACGGGCACCAACTCAGCAGCACCTAACAGCACCTGTCTCTGCACTTAGCTACACTGAACATCAGTATTCCTATGCGATCGCCAATAGAATGGCTGATTTCCCTATGTACAGGGTGGGCCATTTATATATATACACCTAAATAAAATGCGAATGGTTGGTGATATCAACTTCCTGTTTGTGACTCATTAGTATATGGGAGGGGGAAAACTTTTCCAGATGGGTGGTGACCATGGCGGCCATTTTGAAGTCGGTCATTTTGGATCCAACTTTACTTTTTTTAATAGGAAGAGAGTCATGTGACACATCAAACTTATTGAGAATTTCATAACAAAAACAATGGTGTGCTTGGTTTTAACATAACTTTATTCTTTCATGAGTAGTGATGAGCGAGCACTAAAATGTTCGTGTACTTGTTGCTCGGGTCGAGCAAATTGGAATGCTCGGGTGCTCGACCTGAGCAACGAGACCAATGTAAGTCTATGAGAAACTTGAGCATTTTTCAGGCGGCTCCTCCCGGAGGTCTGCAGAGGGCCTAAAAATTGCCCAAATCGATGGGAACAGCATGGGGAAGACCACTGAAAGCATTTCTGACTCCCAGGTCACTGCTGTCAACAACGTTGTCAGAGGTATTACGTCACTTTTACGGACTCACAATAAAACATACAAAAACAAAAACAAAATGGATTTTCCTGGGAAATATATTAAGGAACATCCTTTCCAGGGTAATGACTTGTATATAAGGCAAAATAAATAACCAAAACCAAAAATACTCGTCTACACCTTGGGCTATGTTCATACGTAGCGTTTTTGATGCGTATTTGCACTTTTGCATTGTTTTCAACAAAGACAAATGCATTCACTGGGAAATGTCATTTTAACATTTTACAACCTTATCTGGCCATGGGGTTTGTGACACACCATCAGACACATGCATACAATGCTGAAAAGACATGGGAAAAGCATGGGGAAGACCTCTGGAAGAATTTCTTACTCCCAGGTCACTGCCTAAAAGTTTGCCCATCATAAGAGATCCTTGGCGCATGCGAAGATGCCTCCCGCCATGCACCTGTCGTTGCAGACTTGCAACAATCACCGTCCACGTCCTTGTCCCAGTGCAATGTTCAGTTGTCCCTACTAGAGATGAGCGTTGTTCTACTCGAACTGTTCGCCAATCTCAAATTCGAGCTGTTTTGGGCGGTGTTCGAGCCGTTCGGCGAACACGAACAATTTGAGAAAAATTCGGCTGTTCGAGGTTATGTTCGATAACTGTTCGTGCACCAAAATCATAACTGGATTTTTTCTCAGTAATGATGAAAATTAATGTTAATACGCAGTTTGAGTGTACAGCGGGGTGGGGGGAGGGGCAGGGGATGGATCTCTGCAGGAACAATGAAGATCTCCATTTTTTTTTCTCTTTCCCGCATTTGCAGTGGGGAGGTGCAATCTGTCAGCCTATCAGCAGCGCACACACGGAGCGAAGTGCTTTTTTTCACACAAGCAAGGGCATGTGTCATTGGCAGTGTATGTCACATGTCCTTGCCCTATAAGACCAAGCCATTTTCCCCGTCGCCACCATTTTCTCACTGCTGCAGCTGCGTGTTAGACGGCACCGCTGTTGCTGTGTGCGCTATACCTTGTTAATTTCAAGCCAATTTTCGCACAAATCTACAGATAGCTTGGGAGTAGGGAATAGTTGTGATTGCAGTCCTTTTAAGGACTAGGTTACAGCATTTCCTACAACTTTTATCAGGGAGGTCTGTGCTCTTAAATAGATAGATTGTGGGAGTAAAGACTAATTGTAATTGGAGTCCTTTTCAGGACTAGGTTACATCAGTTCCTATCAGTTTTTGCCAGGCAGGTCTGTGCCAGTGCTGTGCAAGTTTTTTTCACAGCATTTGGCTGAATTAAGCAAAGCTAATCATTTTTGGCCTATTGCAGAGTGTGTTAGTCAGTGGAGTAGCCTATCTGTGTTGCAAGATATACCACCTGTGTATAGAATACCAGTTTTTTTACTGCACCTAGTGAAGTAAAATCTTTTGGGCATAGCATCATTCTATTAGTCCATCTATACTGACCTCCATCAGGTTGCAAATTGAATATAATTTTTTTCTGCATCTAGCTCTGAAAAAATATTGGGCTTCTAGCTGTGTGTGGGACTTGTTGTACTAGTCCATCTATACTGACCTCCATCAGGTTGCAAACTGCATATATTTTTTTCTTCATCTACCTCTGAAAAAATATTGGGCTTCTAGCTGTGTGTGGGACTTGTTCTATTAGTCCATCTATACTGACCTCCATAAGGTTGCAAACTGAATATAATTTTTTTCTGCATCTACCTCTGAAAAAATATTTGGCCTTCTAGCTGTGTGTGGGACTTGTTCTATTAGTCCATCTATACTGACCTCCATAAGGTTGCAAACTGAATATAATTTTTTTCTGCATCTACCTCTGAAAAAATATTTGGCCTTCTAGCTGTGTGTGGGACTTGTTCTATTAGTCCATCTATACTGACCTCCATAAGGTTGCAAACTGAATATAATTTTTTTCTGCATCTACCTCTGAAAAAATATTTGGCCTTCTAGCTGTGTGTGGGACTTGTTCTATTAGTCCATCTATACTGACCTCCATCAGGTTGCAAATTGAATATAATTTTTTTCTGCATCTAGCTCTGAAAAAATATTGGGCTTCTAGCTGTGTGTGGGACTTGTTGTACTAGTCCATCTATACTGACCTCCATCAGGTTGCAAACTGCATATATTTTTTTCTTCATCTACCTCTGAAAAAATATTTGGCTTCTAGCTGTGTGTGGTACTTGTTCTATTAATCCATCTATACAGACCTCCATCAGGTTGCAAACTGAATATAATTTTTTCTGCATCTACCTCTGAAAAAATATTGGGCTTCTAGCTGTGTGTGGGACTTGTTCTATTAATCCATCTATACAGACCTCCATCAGGTTGCAAACTGAATATATTTTTTTCTGCATCTACCTCTGAAAAAATATTGGGCTTCTAGCTGTGTGTGGGACTTGTTGTATTAGTCCATCTATACTGACCTCCATAAGGTTGCAAACTGAATATAATTTTTTTCTGCATCTACCTCTGACAAAATATTTGGCCTTCTAGCTGTGTGTGGGACTTGTTCTATTAGTCCATCTATACTGACCTGCATAAGGTTGCAAACTGAATATAATTTTTTTCTGCATCTACCTCTGAAAAAATATTTGGCCTTCTAGCTGTGTGTGGGACTTGTTCTATTAGTCCATCTATACTGACCTCCATAAGGTTGCAAACTGAATATAATTTTTTTCTGCATCTACCTCTGAAAAAATATTTGGTCTTCTAGCTGTGTGTGAGACTTGTTCTATTAGTCCATCTATACTGACCTCCATCAGGTTGCAAATTGAATATAATTTTTTTCTGCATCTAGCTCTGAAAAATATTGGGCTTCTAGCTGTGTGTGGGACTTGTTGTACTAGTCCATCTATACTGACCTCCATCAGGTTGCAAACTGCATATATTTTTTTCTTCATCTACCTCTGAAAAAATATTGGGCTTCTAGCTGTGTGTGGGACTTGTTCTATTAATCCATCTATACAGACCTCCATCAGGTTGCAAACTGAATATATTTTTTTCTGCATCTACCTCTGAAAAAATATTTGGCCTTCTAGCTGTGTGTGGGACTTGTTCTATTAGTCCATCTATACTGACCTCCATAAGGTTGCAAACTGAATATAATTTTTTTCTGCATCTACCTCTGAAAAAATATTTGGCCTTCTAGCTGTGTGTGGGACTTGTTCTATTAGTCCATCTATACTGACCTCCATAAGGTTGCAAACTGAATATAATTTTTTTCTGCATCTACCTCTGAAAAAATATTTGGCCTTCTAGCTGTGTGTGGGACTTGTTCTATTAGTCCATCTATACTGACCTCCATAAGGTTGCAAACTGAATATAATTTTTTTCTGCATCTACCTCTGAAAAAATATTTGGCCTTCTAGCTGTGTGTGGGACTTGTTCTATTAGTCCATCTATACTGACCTCCATAAGGTTGCAAACTGAATATAATTTTTTTCTGCATCTACCTCTGAAAAAATATTTGGCCTTCTAGCTGTGTGTGGGACTTGTTCTATTAGTCCATCTATACTGACCTCCATAAGGTTGCAAACTGAATATAATTTTTTTCTGCATCTACCTCTGAAAAAATATTTGGCCTTCTAGCTGTGTGTGGGACTTGTTCTATTAGTCCATCTATACTGACCTCCATAAGGTTGCAAACTGAATATAATTTTTTTCTGCATCTACCTCTGAAAAAATATTTGGCCTTCTAGCTGTGTGTGGGACTTGTTCTATTAGTCCATCTATACTGATCTCCATAAGGTTGCAAACTGAATATAATTTTTTTCTGCATCTACCTCTGAAAAAATATTTGGCCTTCTAGCTGTGTGTGGGACTTGTTCTATTAGTCCATCTATACTGACCTCCATAAGGTTGCAAACTGAATATAATTTTTTTCTGCATCTACCTCTGAAAAAATATTTGGTCTTCTAGCTGTGTGTGAGACTTGTTCTATTAGTCCATCTATACTGACCTCCATCAGGTTGCAAATTGAATATAATTTTTTTCTGCATCTAGCTCTGAAAAATATTGGGCTTCTAGCTGTGTGTGGGACTTGTTGTACTAGTCCATCTATACTGACCTCCATCAGGTTGCAAACTGCATATATTTTTTTCTTCATCTACCTCTGAAAAAATATTGGGCTTCTAGCTGTGTGTGGGACTTGTTCTATTAATCTATCTATACAGACCTCCATCAGGTTGCAAACTGAATATATTTTTTTCTGCATCTACCTCTGAAAAAATATTTGGCCTTCTAGCTGTGTGTGGGACTTGTTCTATTAGTCCATCTATACTGACCTCCATAAGGTTGCAAACTGAATATAATTTTTTTCTGCATCTACCTCTGAAAAAATATTTGGCCTTCTAGCTGTGTGTGGGACTTGTTCTATTAGTCCATCTATACTGACCTCCATAAGGTTGCAAACTGAATATAATTTTTTTCTGCATCTACCTCTGAAAAAATATTTGGCCTTCTAGCTGTGTGTGGGACTTGTTCTATTAGTCCATCTATACTGACCTCCATAAGGTTGCAAACTGAATATAATTTTTTTCTGCATCTACCTCTGAAAAAATATTTGGCCTTCTAGCTGTGTGTGGGACTTGTTCTATTAGTCCATCTATACTGACCTCCATAAGGTTGCAAACTGAATATAATTTTTTTCTGCATCTACCTCTGAAAAAATATTTGGCCTTCTAGCTGTGTGTGGGACTTGTTCTATTAGTCCATCTATACTGACCTCCATAAGGTTGCAAACTGAATATAATTTTTTTCTGCATCTACCTCTGAAAAAATATTTGGCCTTCTAGCTGTGTGTGGGACTTGTTCTATTAGTCCATCTATACTGACCTCCATAAGGTTGCAAACTGAATATAATTTTTTTCTGCATCTACCTCTGAAAAAATATTTGGCCTTCTAGCTGTGTGTGGGACTTGTTCTATTAGTCCATCTATACTGATCTCCATAAGGTTGCAAACTGAATATAATTTTTTTCTGCATCTACCTCTGAAAAAATATTTGGCCTTCTAGCTGTGTGTGGGACTTGTTCTATTAATCCATCTATACTGACCTCCATAAGGTTGCAAACTGAATATAATTTTTTTCTGCATCTACCTCTGAAAAAATATTTGGCCTTCTAGCTGTGTGTGGGACTTGTTCTATTAGTCCATCTATACTGACCTCCATAAGGTTGCAAACTGAATATAATTTTTTTCTGCATCTACCTCTGAAAAAATATTGGGCTTCTAGCTGTGTGTGGGACTTGTTCTATTAATCCATCTATACAGACCTCCATCAGGTTGCAAACTGAATATATTTTTTTCTGCATTTACCTCTGAAAAAATATTGGGCTTCTAGCTGTGTGTGGGACTTGTTGTATTAGTCCATCTATACAGACCTCCATCAGGTTGCAAATTGAATATAATTTTTTTCTGCATCTAACCCAGCCAATAGTTTTGGCCTAATACCACAGTTTGGCCACTCAGCTCTGCTCGGTTCCCATCCATTGTTTTTTTGTGCAAACAACTCCAGAGTTGTGAATTAGTTAACCACCAAAATGAGTGGAAAAAGGCCTGCTGCTGGTGGAAAGGGGAATAGGCGTGTTGGGAAGGGGAAAAAAGGTTGTGTCCGTGGGGTAGGTGTTAAAGCAACAGTAACATCTGCAGAAGAAAGACCATCTTCCAGCCAAACTAAAATGTCTACTTCTTTTAGCGGACAATGTGATAAGATCCCTTTCTTACGGCCACGCCAATCGCTACAAATTCCAGATGAGGCACAAAAACAGCAGGTGCTTCAACGGATATCAAGTGCTCCTTTAAGTGGGCTCTCCTCCACATCAACTTCAACATCACAAATACTCCAGTCCTCAAAGGTGTCACCCCAATCGCACTTGCTTCCTCACAGCTCCCAAATCTCCAGCTGCCCGTCTGAGTATGAGGTAGAACAGATGGTTGAGTCTGCAGAGCTGTTTACTCATACTATAGCCTGGGAATCAGAGGTCGACTCCAGCGCTTCTGTGAATCCAGACGAGGAAATGATCTGCACTGATGCCCAGAATCTTTATGAGTCGGATCCAGGACCAGACGCAGAAGGTTCTGACCATAATGTAGACCCTCATTCCCAAACTGTAACTCCTGTTGGTGGAGACAATGAGGAAGACGATGATAAGACTCAAATACCTGATTGGAGCGACAACTTTAGTTTTTTGTCAGGGCAGGAACAGGTTGGCTCTGAGGACGACGGGTGTGATAACGCACAGGGTGATGATGATGAGGTTGGAGATCCCACTTACTGTCAACCCACAGTCAGCCAAGAGATGAGGTCAGCAGAGGAGGTGGAGGAAGATGCTAGTGACGACGAGGTCAGGTTGCGCCTTCCTGGACAGAGACGTAGTACTGGAAGCACGTCAACAACTGCATCCTCAAACACAACTCTGCCTCTCACCACAAGTCGTGGTGGCTCTTCAGGTCGCATGGGTGCTAAGCCTTGCATAGCCTGGGCATTTTTTCAGATCGATAAAGATGACCCAACTCGTGTTATCTGTAACATTTGTCAGCAAAAGCTAAGTAGAGGCCAAAAAATACATAGTTTGAGTACTTCATGCATGAACCGGCACATGGACATGAAGCATAAGTTGCAGTGGGAAGCTCAGTGTGCTACAATGCGGCCTAGCCGGCCGGGCCAACCACCGTCTGCCATATCTTGTGCATCCGTGGCCTCTTCATCCTCTGTGACTGGGGGGACAGCAGTCACACCTGTTTTGGGGCGCAGACCTGCCACCTCTTTACCCGCAACAGCCAGCGTGATTGGCAGGTCATCATTTTCTTTGGAGGTGGTAACACCAGCTGGTGTTGAGTGTTGTCCGACATCGATAGCACCACCTATGGATCAAGGCAACCTAACATGTCCGCCTGCATCTTCCTCACAGACCGGCAGTTTGCCGGGGACACCCTTATCAACCCCGTCTAAGCACAATAGCCAGCCCTCGGTCCCTCAGATGTGGACAAGTAAAAGACCATTTCCTCCTAGCCATGAGAAAGCTAAGAGGTTGAATTTCACCATCTGCAAGCTCTTGGCTACAGAAATGCTGCCTTTCCGCCTGGTGGACACAGAGGATTTTCGAGACCTTATGTCCGTCGCAGTGCCCCAGTACCAGATGCCCAGTCGGCACTACTTCTCAAAGAAAGGTGTGCCTGCGCTCCACCAGCATGTCGCACACAACATCACCGCTTCTTTGAGAAACTCTGTGTGTGACAGGGTGCATTTCACCACAGACAATTGGACGAGTAGGCATGGACAGGGGCGTTACATGTCGCTGACTGGGCACTGGGTAACTATGGTGACAGCAGGACAAGGGGCTGCTGTCCAAGTCTTGCCGTCCCCACGAGTTGTGCGTCAATCCTCTTTATGTCAAAGTTCCTCCACTGCTTCTGCCTCCTCAACCTCCTCTCGGTCCTCCACCTGCACCCAAAGCCTGTCTGGTCATGCCACAAGCTTTCTAACTGCGCAGAAGGGATCCTGCACACCTCCTTACTATGCTGGCAGTAGGGCTCAACGTCATCAGGCGGTTTTTACATTGAAATGTCTGGGAAATGTGAGTCACACAGCTGAGGAGTTGTGGTCAGCTCTGGAGAACCAATTTCATGAATGGTTGTCTCCACTGGACCTGAAACCAGGCAAGGCCGTGTGCGACAATGCTGCAAACCTGGGTGCGGCCCTTCGCCGGGGCAATGTCACACACGTGCCTTGTATGGCTCACGTGTTGAACCTGGTTGTCCAGCAATTTTTAGCCCACTATCCCAGACTAGATGGTCTTCTGCAGAGTGCACGGTCGCTGTGTGCTCACTTCCGCCGTTCGCATCCCACAGCTCAGCGACTTACATCTCTACAGAAGTCGTTGGGCCTGCCACTTCACCGGCTAAAATGCGATGTGCCTACCCGGTGGAATTCAACTCTGCACATGTTGCAGCGACTGTGGCAGCACCGACAAGCCCTGGTGCAATACGTTCTGACGTATAGCCTGGGCCAACGAGATTCAGAGGTGGGGCAAATCACGCTGGAGGAGTGGTCTCAGATCAGGGACCTATGCACCCTTCTGCACAGTTTTGAAATGGCGACGAAGATGTTTAGTGCTGACGATGCCATTATCAGCATGAGTATTCCGGTGATTTACATGCTGGAGCACATGTTAAACAGAATTCGGAGTCAGGTGGTGGCACAAGAGGAGGTGGAGGAAGTAGAGAAGGAGGAGTTGTATGCGGAAGGGCTAACATCTGCAAGGTCCAGACGGTCGGCAGCACCAAGGCGGCAGGCATGTGAGGGTGGGGAGATGGTTTTACCAGGGCGCATGGTAGCAGCCAAACTAGTGAGGAAGGTGCAGGAGCCCAGGAAGAAGTGGAGGACGAACTGATGGAAGACTCATCAGATGAGGGAGACCTTGATCACATTTCTGTTGTGCGAGGTTGGGGGGAGAGGACAGAGGAAGGAAGCATGATTGTTACCTCACCACCAACACAACAGGGACTTGGTGCTCCTGGATGCGCAACACACATGAGTGCCTTCTTGCTGCACTACCTGCAACATGACCCTCGAATTGTGAGAATTAGAAATAATCCTGACTACTGGGTTGCCACACTGTTAGATCCCCGGTACAAAAGTAAATTTGCAGAAATTATTCCTGCCATAGAAAGGGATGCACACATGCAGGAGTATCAGCAGAGACTGTTGCAGAATCTTACATGTGCTTTTCCACAAAATACCAGTGGTGCACGTAGTGAATCTCACAGTTCCAACTTGCCAACCGTGGGACCGTCAAGTGTTCAGCACTCAAACCGTAACAGAACCACAGTATCTGCTGGTAACATCAATTTTGCGGAATCATTTCACCACTTTTTTAGCCCATCCTTTGCAAGGCCACAGGAGACAAGAAGTCTGACACATAGTCAACGCCTAGAGACGATGGTACAGGAGTATCTTCAAGTAAACATTGAAGCCACGACTGTGTCACTGGACCCCTGCTCTTTTTGGGCTTCCAATCTGGATAAATGGCCGGAGCTAGCCACTTACGCCTTGGAGATCTTGTCATGCCCGCAGCCAGCGTTCTGTCTGAACGTGTGTTCAGCGCTGCTGGTGGTGTGCTGACAGATAAGCGCACGCGGCTCTCCACTGATAATGTAGACAGACTCACGTTCATAAAGATGAACAAATCATGGATCCGAAACGACTTTTCTACCCCTGTGTCATCCTGGGGAGAGTAAAAGCTTGATGATCGGTTAAAATCACCCTACCAACCGTTTTAAGCTTTCAAATTACTAATCATGTTTATCTGTATCTTGACTGGAAAATAATTTGGGCTTTGTAGCAGTGTGCAGCACTGATCCTATTAGGCCATCTATACTAAAGCTTCACCAGATTTAAAATTAGTAATAATTTTTAGCTGCATCTAGCCCGGAAAATAATTTTGGGGCTCCGAGATGCGCAAGACACATAAGTGCCTTCTTGCTGCACTACCTTCAGCATGACCCTCATATTGTCAGAATTCGAAGTAATCATGACTACTGGGTTGCCACACTCTTAGATCCCCCAAACTTTTTGATCAACCTTTTCATTTTAATAAAGACCAAAAAAATGGTCATTTTTGAAATTATAAGCATTAGCAGGTTGTTAGAAACTGAAAGCAAACAGTTTTCAACTCAAAACTTTATTCTAGGTGATGTTACATTTTCACATAGGACCCCTTGTTCGAAAGGAGCTTCTGAACTCTCTCGTCCATTGAATTTGTCAGGTTTTGGATGGTTTCTGCTTCAATTGTTTTGCATGAGGACAGAATACCCTCCCAGAGCTGATGCTTAGATGTGAACTGCCTCCCGACATCATAGACACTTCTTTTAATGATGCTCCAAAGGTTCTGAATGGGGTAGAAGTCAGGGGAGCATGGGGGTCACACCATAAGTTTGTCCCCTTTTATGCCCATATCAGCCAGAGATGCAGATGTTTTATGTGCAGCATGAGATGGTGCATTATCATGCAGAAAAATGATCTTGCTGTGAAATACACGGTTCTTCTTCTTGAACCATGGCAGGAAGTGCTGTTTGAGAAAATCCACATACATTATGGAGTTCATCTTTAGCGCCTTCAGGGATCCTAAAGGGGCCGACAATCTCTCTCCCCATGATTCCAGCCCAAAACATTACTCCACCTCCTCCTTGTTGGCGCTGTAGCCGTGTTTGCGTGGGGTGTTCATCAACCAGCCATCCTCCACTCCATCCATCTGGACCATCGAGCGCTGCACGGCACTCATCCGTGAACAAAACAGTTTTGAAATCAGTCTTCATGTAATGTTTGGCCCACTGGAGCCGTTTCTGCTTGTGTGAAGTGGATAGAGGAGGTCGACAGGATGGCGTATGCACAGCTGCAAACCTCTGAAGGACCCTGCATCTTGTTGTTCGGGGGACGTTGGAGGCACAAGCAGCTTCAAAAACTTGTCTGCTGCTATGACAAGGCTTTTTTGCCGCTGCTCTTTCAACCTGACGTAATTGCCTGTAGGAAAGAGTCCTCAATTTGCCCTTATCAGCACGCACACGTGTGTATTATGAATCAGCTACATACTTCTTGATTGCCAAGACACTTCATCCTGATCATCGCACAATGTTGATTGTAGTCATGCCTTGACCTAAACACTCCACAATTTGTTGCTTCTCAGCAGCCGACACATCCTTTTTCTTTCCCATTTTGGCAGAAAATGTAGGCTGCTTAATAATGTGAGAGAGCCTTCTTAAGTAGTCTTGCCTTTCATTGGACACACCTGCCAAACTAATTAGCACAGGTGTCTGCAATTGCTTACAGTGATATAAAGAGCCCTGACACACATCACCATCAATGAGTTTAACTGACAAACAAACAAATTCTTCCCTTATCACTCCTAAACACTTTTTGCATAATAATTTGGAACGCAGTGTACATGTGCTTTTCCACAAAACACCAGTGGTTCACGTAGTGAATCTTACAGTTCTAACTTGCCAACCGTGGTCTGTATGGAGTTGTTCAATAAAGGGCCCAAAATTAAGATAACATAGATGGGAGAGGTCTCTATGAATAGGAATTCCTAAGTATTTGATACCCTGTGAAGGCCAGGCAAAGGGAAAGTTGGACTGGATGGAATCCTATATGGATTTGGGGAGGGAGACATCGAGGGCCTCAGACTTCGCTGCATTGATTTTAAAATTTGACCATGTAACAAAGTGATCTATTTCAGCCATAACATCATGGATGGATATATGTGATTGAGTGATATATACTAGGACATCATCAGCAAATAGAGAGCACTTGTACTCGGTGCCTCCCACCTCAATCCACCTAATATTGGGGTTATGGCGAATTGATGAGAGCAGGTGCTCCGTCACTAGGATGTATAAGAGAGGGGACAGAGGACATCCCTGCCTTGTCCCATTGGTGATTGTGAAAGGTGATGAAAATGTTCTGACGCACCCCCTGGGCCTTGGGACACCCGGAGCTGGACCCTTTTTGGTGGATGCTGGTGGTTGTAGTCTTCGTGGCGGCGACCCGGTTCCGTGGCTCAGGGTGGTCAAACCTGTGGCGGAACTATTTATGTGGTTTTGTTGTTTAAATGTCCGACTATGCCACCCGTGGATTGCGGTCAGAGTGAACCGCCGCTACAGGGCAGACCGCTGAGGCTGGTGTTGTGGGTGCAGCAGAGCGTAGCATAACTCCCCACGGAAGGAGTATAGCCTCAGGGCAGTGTATGCGGAGGATGGGGGTGATGGTGCAGGGCAGCAGCAGTAACGACACGGAGTCAGTGATGCAGTTCAGGGCCTTTACTCACAGTTCTTATTATCCAGACCACGTCTGCAGGTAACGGCTGCCCACGTCGTACTCTGCTCACCAGGTGAGGGGCTCAGACAACTCCCAGATAACTTTGGAGCGCTTCACAGGACCCCCTTTGTGTGTCCTTTGTCTGGCCTTTCTTACCAACACTTCTGTCCGGCTGCCTCGGGCCTCCTCTTGGTAAACTTGGCGCCAGTTTCCCTGACCCTATGTGGTGCCTTCCTAGCGGGTGTAGCGAGGGGCTGCGCCACATAAAATGTCAGAGCCTCCGGTTTCTAGCTGAGGGTCGTTTCCTGCCTCCACTAGTTCGGGGACCGGTCTCCCCCTTTGGCCTGACCCCTCCACGCAGGTGGATTCGGGCGTGCGGTGGCGACTCGCCCGTCCTCACCCCTGGGATCCCTTCATTCCTCGTTCCTGGAGCCTTCTCCGCTCCTCTTCCTTCCTTCTCCCTCTTGCAGGCCTGGGCCTCTGTTACTAGGCCCGCCTCCGGAGCAGAGCTCATGCAGAGCCCCTGCTCCCTGCCACTTCTGCTCAGACTTCTCTGCACTGAACTAAGATGGTGCCCACCTTTTATACTCCCTTCTCAATGCACCCAGGAACTGCTTCCTCCCTGCTCCTGCACTACAGGGTTCCCCTTCCTCAGTGTTCCCTCCCCCCACTCCAGCCAGGGACAGGGACTGTCGTGCCCATCTCAGGGGCATATTGGTCGCCCTGCCCCACGGCAATGTGGTGTAATGCATGCAGGTGTCGGGTCCTGATCCACACTCCATCCTTACCTGAGAGTGAGATATCACACCTCTGGGTGAGGTGCAATACGTCTGTAGCAACCGAGCCCTCAGGGTGCTACAGTTCCATTTATCTTCAGCCTAGGTGACGTATTGTGATACAGGGCCGTGATTTTGGCTATAAAAGGGTCCCCTAGACCCCTACCCCAAGCTTTTTAAGAGAATCATATATGGCGTGCCAGGAGACTCTATGGAATGCTTTCTCAGCATCCAACGAGAGTATCTACTTACAAATTTTTAACTGCATCTAGCCCAGGAAATACTTTGTGCCTAGTAGCAGTGTCTGCTAGTCAGCGGATTATCCCGGTTGTTAAGCAAGCTACACCACCTGAAGTTTGGACACTTAATTTTTTCAAAGGAAATGCTTCGGGACCACGGGATACTCAGTGAAGAGCATCAGGAGGCACCCCAAGGCATAGGGGCTGGGACTGGCAGTAGGATGCCTTGCGGTGGACAGCCGAGCTCGATCCTTATAAAAGCTTTTTAACTGCAGCAGCTTTAGTGGACGCTACTGGAGCTGGAATTACGCGGCTGCTGGCATGAGACTTGCCCTCCAATAGATCCTTGTAAATGGATTTAAAGTGTATTCATTCAAATTAGAGAGACAATTTAAATTAAAAAACTTAGAGCTGCCTCCACCACAGGGGGGCTCGCTCGACCCACCAGCGGACAGGCACTAGTATTGGGAGAGGGGGGCTGGCCGTCAGGGTTCACCGCGGCTCTGGCACAAACCCGGCGACACGGAGGTGGCACGGGCAGGAGCGGACTGAACGTGTCGCTTCTCACTTTTTGGATTTTAGAAGGGCATGACATGCCTATATCTGTGTCTCCCCCTCCTTTTACTCCTCCACTTCTTTTCTTTTCTCATGACTATATGTACTTGTCACTTTTCCATGTGTTAGTTGTGTCTTCTGAGCAGTTTGTCAGCTTTTGGACACCTTTGAATGTGTTTTCTATGTGTTTCTATGTGTTTTTGTTTGCCTGCCATTGGTTTTAACGGTGTTCGAAGGTGTTCGACGAACAGTTCGACGAACAGTTCGGCGAACACACGGGTGTTCGACGAACCGAACCGAACTCGAACACTACGGGGGTGGCTCAACACTAGTCCCTACCCCATTACTTAGAATGCAAGCGCAAGTATGCAGCCAGCCACCCACCCACTTGAACTGTGGCCTTTTAAGCTCGTGTAGGTGGAAGCTTTTCACAACCTCATGCTGGCGGCGGCCGGGTGTCCATACTCGGTCCCCAGCCACCACTGTATCTCCCGGTGTCGTCTCCGCCTTCCACAAGCAGGGGTTCCACAACATTACCCATGCCCTCCCCAGTGCACTTACTGAGAACGACCTCCTAACCACAAACACATGGATAGGTGAATGTGGCCATGGATGATACGGAGCCAGTCCACAGCTTTTTTTGCTGAGTTGTATTACACCAAAGCCATATTCTTTAGCTTGGTGAAAGGACTTGGGAAACCATATCTACCCTGCGGTCATTTCTCCCAGGAAGTCCTCTAAAGCTGCTTTTACTTGAAATGTGGCCTTTTAGGCTCATGGATGTGGAAGTTCTCCACAATCTTATGGTGGTGGCGACCGGGTGTTCATACTCGGTCCCCAGCCGCCACTATTTCTCCCGGTATTGTCTCTGCCTTCCACAAGCACGGGTCCCACAACATTACCCATTCCCTCCCCAGTGCACTTACTGGGAAGGACCGCCTAACCACAAACACATGGACAGGTGAATGTGGCCAGGGATGGTAAGGAGCCAGTCCACAGCTTTTTTTTGCTGAGAGTTGTATTTAGCTCGGGACTGGAATAGAGGGAAACCATATCTACTCTGGGTGTCATTTCTCCCAGGAAGTCCTCTAATGCAGCTTGTTGCAGAGGCAATGTTTGCCCTTCCAACATCAACTCGCACTTGTCGGTGGTGCTTTGACATACAAACATCTTTCTTTGCGCATTTAATTTCATGACTACAGAGTTGGGAAATGAAAAAACCTGAAGGTCTGAACTGAAACGTAAGTTGATGAGCATGCAAAATGTAAATGCATGTTCACACAAGGCCATTAAACAGAGAGAAAGCAAAGACAAGAAAAATACACAAATAGCTGAAAGTAAATGTATAGATCGCACAGTGCAAAAAAAATAATAAATAATAAAGGGTATTTAGTTAACATAATTTTGATCAAAATAATGTAAAAGCCATCCCGCCACTTCACAGCAACCCTTATGGGACAGTCCTAACTCTAATATTAAAAACCTTACCATTTGTCAAGTGACATACATATGGACAAGGGCAGAGAGACTGGATCACTAGTGTAAGCATAAAACCGAGGCAGAATGAGCATCTCAGCCCAGAGAAAGGGTGGCCACACCCTTTTATATGCACTAAAGCATACTGACTGCAAATAAAAAACCTGAGGGTCTGAACTGAAACGTAAGTTGTTGTGCATGCAAAATGTAAATGCATGTTCACACAAGGCCATTAAACAGAGAGAAACCAAAGACAAGAAAAATACCCAAATAACTGAAAGTAAATGTATAGATCGTTGGGCAATGACCTGATCTCCAATGCGGTTTAAGAAATAACATGCATAAGCACGTCTGATCCACATTAAAAAAGCAGCCATATAGTGTCCGGGAACCTTCCCCCACACTTTTCTTAGCTAGAACTGCTTCTCGGCAGGGTTGGACGGCCCACCAGAGAATCCTCTGGTGTGCCTTGCCTTCTACCTCAGGAGAGTTCATGATAGCGCTAACTTTGCAGCTCCAGAGGATTTGATTCTGAGGGCTCTTGAGCGGGAGAGAAAGGTGAGCCCTCAGAATCAAATTCTCTGGTGGGCACAATGTTTTTCAATCTGAAACAGATTGTATTTCACCACAGCCATATTCTTTAGCTCGGTGAAAGGACTGGCATAGAGGGAAACTGTATCTACTCTGGCTGTCATTTCTCCATCACCAGGTTCCGCCCATTGTCACACACGACCATGCCTGGCTGTATGTTCAGTGGTGAGAGCCACAGATCGGGCTGCTGTGTTACAGCTTTCAACAACTCTGCAGCGCTGGGCGGTTTGTCAATTAAGCATTAAGCATGTTATCTTCAGCACAGCCTATTGCCGCATGGCCAAGGCAGTGCTACAGTGCTGTCAGCTTGTGACTGATGTGATCATTTCGGAGATGGAGGAGGAGGTGCAGGAGCTGAACAATGTGATTACATTGAGGTTAAATTGGTGACACTGTTTTTTATACTAAAGAAAGATCCTATTGTTTTGTTTTTTTACGTTATTTTTTAAGACAAATGCATCCACCGGGAAATGTCATTTTAACATTTTACAACCTTATCTGGCAATGTGGTGTGTAACACATCATCAGGCACATCCTGTTTTAATTATAATGGAGGGACTCTGAAAGTCATAAAGCCTATTTTTATAGGGCCATCAGACAGCCCTTACTATTCTTAAAAGGCCAGCAGTCGGCCCTCGCTATTGTTAGAGAGCCATCAGCCTGCTATGCTTTGTTGTTCCCATTATTAACAAGTGGGTCTCCTATACTGTTATTGCGTATCCAGTGACTGCAAGGGTTGCCAAAAATTTGGACGCAACTCAGTACCCCTTTGAAGAGACAGAGGAGGGTCTCAGTAAAAAAAATGTTCCCATTATAAAGGAGCAGGTCTCCTATAGAGGTAATGCCCATGCTGGGACTGCAAGGGCTGCCAAAATTTGGGAAAAACCCCACTAAGAATTTAAAGACACATAGAGCAGGGCCACAGTAATGTTAAATTCCCATTAGAAAGGAGAGAGTCTGCTATACAGTTATAGGGTATGCAGCGAATCAAAAGGCTAACCAATTTTAGGAAAAAACCCACAAATAATTTACAGACACATAAAGCAGGGCCACAATATCAAGTACGACATGTTCCCATTAGAAAGGAGAGGGTCTGCCATATAGTTATAGGGTATGCAGTGAGTTCAACGGCTGACCAATTTTAGGAAAAACCCCACTAAGAGTTTAAGGACACATAGAGCAGGGCCACAGTAATGACAAATTCCCATTGGAAAGGAGAGGGTCTGCTATACAGTTATAGGGCATGCAATGAGTCCAACGGCTGACCAATTTTAGGAAAAAACGCATTAACAATTTAAAGAGACATAGAGCAGGGCCACAGTAACGACAAATTCCCATTAGAAAGGAGAGTCTCCCATAGTTTTGGCCTATGCAGTGAATGCAAGGGCTGCCAAAAATTTGGAGGCACTTCAATGCCCCTTGGAAGAGACGTGGAGGAGGACCTCATAAAAAAATGTTCCCATTAGAAAGGAGCGGGCCTCTGTTAGGCCGGTACGCAGGAGAAGGGCTTTCTCACAGCGTCCGGCCAGGCCCTTTCCTGCTGGTCAGTAATTGTCAGGATTTAGGTTCCATTCTAGGGATTCTAAGTGTGGTTTCCTCGCCTCAGAGCCGCCACCAGATTCCAGCCATTGTCACACATGACCATGCCTGGCTGTAGTTTCAACGGTGTGAGCCACAGATCTGCATGCTCCTTCAGAGCTGTCCACAACTCTTTAGCATTGTGCAGTTTGTCATCTAAGCATATTAGCTTCAGCACAGCCTGTTGATGCTTGGCCAAGGCAGTGCTGCAGTGCTTCCAGCTTGTGACTGATGTGGTAATTTCGGAGATGAAGGCTGAAGAGGAGGAGGAGGCTGAGAAGGATAAGGTGCAGGAGTTGTAGACCGTGGGGGAAACCCTGATTGACCTAGGGCCCGCAATCCTTGGTGTGGGGACGGACGTGTTCCGTCCCAAGGTCCGACTAGGTCCTGGTTACCACTATGTTAACCCAGTATGCCATCAGCGAGAAGTACAGTCCCTCCCCACAAGCACTTGTCCACGTGTCCATGGTTAGGTGGACTTTCCCGGTAACTGTGTTGTTGAGGGCACGGCTAATGTTTTGGGACACATGCTTGTGTAATGCGGGGACGGCACACCGGGAGAAATAGTGGCGGCTGGGGACTGAGTACCGAGGGACGGCCACCGCCATCAGGTTGTGGAATGCTTCTGTCTCCACAAGCCTAAAAGGCAACATTTCAAGCGCAAGGCGTTGTGAAATGTGAGAATTTAGTTGTGTGGCCTATGGGGCGTTGGCTGCATATTTGCGCTTGCGTTCCAAGGACTGGGGTATGTACAACTGAATGCTGCGCTGGGACAAGAACATGGACGTGCTTCCTGATGCTGCTACTTGAGAGTGCGCAATGACAGGTGCAGGGCAGGAGGCATCTTCACATCACCATGGACAGGAGATTGGCTTGCATGCACAATAGCGGAAGAAGCAATGGTGCCACCTGCAGACACTGTTCCTGGACCCTGGGGTTCGACCCACAAAGTCGTGTGCATTGCTGCCATGTGCCTGATCATGCTGGTGGTGGTCAGGCTGGTCGTTTTGCCACCCCTGCTGATGCTGGCCTGGCAGGTGGTGCAAATTTGGGGTTATTGGCAGAGTCTTTAGAAAACAACCAGACTCGGGGAGACCTAACAGTTGTACTGGCAAGTTCCTTCGTGTTGGTGTTACGGGGAATGATTGCCTGCCTTCTGTCTGCGTCCACCACACTGCTTCTTCCTGCATTTTGGGGTGTTCTACCTCCCTCCCCCTGTGTGCTGCTGTACTCGCTCTGCATGTCCTCCTGCCAGGTTGGGTCAGTTACCATATCATCCACCACCTCATCTTCCACTTCCGCACCCTGGTCCTCCTCCTGACTTTCTGGCAATTGTGTCTCATCATCGTCCACCTCTTGTGATGCTTTCCCACCGTCGTCTTCGTGTGACTGTGGCTGCTCAAATATTGGGACATCGCTACACGTGATCTCCTCTTGCCCCGCTTCAAGTGGACCGGGCTTGAGACCCGAATCTATAAATGAAAAAGTGAACAGCTCTTCGGAGTGTCCAAGTGTGGGATAAGCTGTCTCTGGGTACTCGGCATGGTGGGAGGAAGGAGGATAAGGGTGAGGAATATGGGGTCCAGGCTCATGGCTACTGAGACTTTACTGTGTGGAAGACAGGGTGGTGGTGGTGGTGGCTAAGTGACTGG
The DNA here is from genome assembly GCF_046119375.1 of Phyllobates terribilis. Lineage (NCBI taxonomy): Eukaryota > Metazoa > Chordata > Amphibia > Anura > Dendrobatidae > Phyllobates > Phyllobates terribilis. Next base: position 190,437,214 of record NW_027362772.1, on the reverse strand, counting down.
AAGCATTATCCGCTATACAACCAACAACCTTTTGACGCTGCTCTGGGTTCAATAGTGGTGTGCTGTGGTCCCCTAGGAATTGGGACAAGTAGGTCAGGCGAGAAGATGTGGGTGTTTGTTGTGGCACAATTTCAGCTTGCCCACGGCCTTGTCCTCTGCCTCTGCATGTACCATCACCATCACGTCCAGTTCCCCGTCCCTTGCCACGTGCCTTGCTCATTTCAAATGGAGGACAGTGTCTTCCACGCTCACTACAAATGACTGAGTTTGGAGCGAACTTATATGTGATCCATGTGACGGAGAAAACAGAGTTTTAAATACCTGGCCTGTAGGTAAGTCGTTTGAGCATCAAACTGGTGGGAATTGCATCACTGACACACTGAAAGAAATTTTTAATGAAGGACAGAAATGGCAGTATTTTCTGACAACGTATATGTGACGCGTGTGACATAGAAAATAGAGTTTTAAATACCTGGCCTGTAGGTAAGTCATTTGAACAGCAAACTGGTGTGAATTGCTTCACTGACACGCTAAAAGAAATTTTAATGGAGGCCAGAAATGGCAGTATTTTCTGACAATGTATATGTGATCTGTGTGACGGAGAAAACAGAGTTTTAAATACCTGGCCTGTAGGTAAGTAGTTTTAACAGCAAACTGGGGTGAATTGCTTCACTGACACACTGAAAGAAATTTTTAATGGAGGCCAGAAATGGCAGTATTTTCTGACGACGTATATGTGATCGGTTTGACGGAGAAAGCACAGTTTTAAATAGCTGGATTTCTAGTGCTGTAATATGGAAAGGACCTGGCTGTATTCTGCAGTGCCAACAAGCAAATGGCGCAGAAAAACGGTGTTCTCTGGATTGCTTTTTAAGCAAATAATGGAGGATTAAGATCCAAAAAAAGTATTCCTGGCCCCTGAGACCTGGGCCTTTGTATAGAAATATCTAACAGCAGCAGAAGGCAGAATTGGAATGGAGCCTCTTGTGCTATATGCACTGCAGTCTGCTATATACACTGCCTGCCTGCCTATATACACTGCCTGCCTGATATCTCTGCAGATGGATTAGTTAGTCCTCAAAAGGACTGTTTGTTAAGATGGATATGTGTAATGTATGGTTTTTCTCCCTACATTACCTAATACGCAAGCAAATCTGTCTCTGACGCAGCAGCACCTCTCCCTACTCTTCCTGATTCCGGAGTGACTGTGACAAGCATGGCGGCGCCAGGTCTGATATAGACCTAATGACGCTGTGCAGCCAGCCAATCACTGTAATGCCACAACCAACATGGCTACGGCAGTACAGTGAGTGGCAGGCAATCCCTGCATGTTCATTGGCTCTCTAAAGAGCGCCAAACCTGCAGGGAGGGGACCCGAGCTCCCGCCGACCAACCCCGGAAATACTCGGCGAGCACCATGCATCTCGAGCAGTGAGATGCTCGGGTGAGCACCGAGTCGTATCGAGCATGCTCGCTCATCACTATTCATGAGTTATTTACAAGTTTCTCTTTGTTTACAGCCATTGACATGTCACAGAGGTTAACACTTGAGGAGCGGATAGAAATTGTGTTGATGTTTGGTAAACGCAGTACCCGTGTCATTGCAGCAGATTTCAATGCAAGACACCCTACGAGACCACCCATCTATCATGCTACAGTTAGCAAACTGCTTGCCTAATTTCGTGAAACAGATTCAGTGTTGAATTTGCCAAAATGTGGATGCAAGAAAACTGTCACTAATGAAGAAACATCAGTGGCTGTCCTAGCTTCATTCAGCAAGAGCCCACAGCGTAGCACTCGCCGCATGTTACTGGAGAGTAGCATCAGTCGAACATCCCTTTGGCGGATATGAGATACTCACAAATGGCACCCTTACAAAATCCAGCTGCTGCAGCATCTCAACGAGGATGACCCAGATCGGCGCACTGAATTTGCAGAATGAGCAAAACAAAAATTGGAACAGGACCCTCAGTTTACACAGAGCATTATGTTCAGTGATGAGGCAAACTTTTTTGTGAATGGTGAAGTTAACAAACAAAACCACCGCTATTGGTCTGACACTAACCCACAGTGGATAGATCCCTCCAAGACTGTTGGAACACAGAAATTGATCATATGGTGTGGTATATGGGGTACAAAGCTAGTGGGGCCATTCTTCATCAATGGAAACCTCAATGCCACTGGATATCTGAAATTGCTACATGATGATGTGTTGCCCTCTTTATGCACGTTCACTGAGTTTTTCCAACAAGATGGTGCACCACCACATTATAGGTGTCAGGTCCGAGCATTCCTACATGAAAAGTTTCCTGGAAAGTGGATTGCTCATCGAGGACCAGTTGAATGGCCACCAAGGTCTCCTGATCTGACCCCCTTAGACTTTTATCTTTGGGGTCATCTGAAGGCAATTGTCTATGCTGTGAAGATACGAGATGTGCAGCATCTGAAACAACGGATACTGGAAGCCTGTGCTAGCATTTCTTTTGCGGTGTTGCTATCAGTGTGTCAAGAGTGGGAGAAGAGGGTTGCATTGACAATCCAACACAATGGGCAGCACTTTGAACACATTTTATAAGTGGTCATAAACTTGTAAATAACTCATTAAAGAATAAAGTTACGTTAAAACCAAGCACACCATTGTTTTTGTTATGAAATTCTCAATACGTTTCATGTGTCACATGACCCTCTTCCCATTGAAAAAAATAAAGTTGGATTCAAAATGGCCGACTTCAAAATGGCCGCCATGGTCACCACCCATCTGGAAAAGTTTTCCCCTCCCATATACTAATGTGCCGCAAACAGGAAGTTGATATCACCAACCATTCCCATTTTATTTAGGTGTATCCATAAAAATGGCCCACCCTGTATACACTTCCAGCATTGAATCAGCCTTATAGCCACGCCCCCCTTATGTCATAGACACACACCTCTTACCCACTACTACACTTGTCACATTTATAAAGTGCCAACCAGTGCCAAACAATGACTTACTTCCGGTTACCGGTTGCCAGCAACTCCCAATGAGTAGGTGGGTTAGCAACCATATAAAAGGGCACAAACACTACTATAAGCTGCTTTCTGCCTCCACCCTCCAAGAAAACACAGACGAAGTTAGCAGATACAATCTCCTGCTGCTCTCTGCTCATGTTTACTCTGCCCTTTTTACTCCTCTATAAACCCTAACCTGTTCCTATGCATATGACCTTCTAGGGGAGGAGCCATTGGCTAGATTTTGATACCTGAAAGTACTGTGTCAATATGCTGCACTTTCTAATCCTAATAGATAGTTCAATGACAATTTTTTTACATGAGTTTCTTTCTGATATACCCTATAACAGCTCCAAATAGGATATACTTATACCAGATGGCCATTTAATTATTTCCACAGTCACATGAAGGTACGCTTACTTGGGTCTTTGTTCATTTAGATTTGACATAAATAGTATATTTTAACCATCATCTTTTAATTATTTTAGGCTATAGGATTCATAACAGCCAAAACTCAATCACATGATTCCTAAGGATCTCCAGTGGTGTCATAAACATCACTCCTCAAATTCTCATCACTAGGGTAAGCTCACCTGGCTGTTTTTATAACTACAGCATACCCTTTCCTTATCTGAAACACAGTGTTTTGTCTTCTTAATAGTCTTCAGCTATTACTAGAACCCTTTCAATTTGCCTGAAGTTGCACCTTTACCCAAAGGTGACCCTTCCTAAGGTGACAATTACTTATTACCATCTTTCTGTCTTAGGGCCCCGTCACACTAAGCGATGCAGCAGCGATCCCGACAACGATACGACCTGTCAGGGATCGTTGCTGCATCGCTAATACATCGCTGGTGAGCTGTCAAACAGGCAGGCTCACCAGCGATCAGGGGAGCAGCGATATCGTGGAAAGAATCGTTCCACGATGTCCTGCTCCAGTTACCAGCCTGCTGCAAGCTGGAGCAGGCTGGTAACTATGGTAAACATCGGGTTACTAAGTGCACGTGTGCCCCTAGTAACCCGCTGTTTACCATGGATACCACTCTGCTACGGTGCGCTGGAGCCTCCGAGCACCGTAGCAGAGTGGTATCCATGGTAAACAGCGGGTTACTAAGTGCGCGCGTGCCCCTAGTAACCCGCTGTTTACCATAGTTACCAGCCAGATCGTTGGTCCCGCTGGTCACACACAGCGATGTGTGCTGGCCAGCGGGAGGCCAACGACCGAAAAATGGTCCAGGACACTTTGCAGCGATCAGCGACCTCACAGCAGGGGCCTGATCGTTGCAAAGTGTCACACACAGCGACATCGCTGGTGAGGTCGCTGGTGAGTCACCAAAACCATGACACAGCAGCGATATCGCTAGCGATATCGTTATGTGAGACGGGGGCTTTAGTGTCTTCCAGTACAAACTCAGTGTTGATCCTCACTCTACTCTCTTTCCCATTTTTCAGGGTTAGACCACATTGTATTCTGTAACACAGTACTTAATTGCATTTAGACCACTCCAGGGTCTCCTACCCCTCAGGTAAAACTCAGTCCTAACACTATATCCATCTCTTCTCTTGATACTATTCCTCCTTCCTTCTTCTATTACATCCTTTTCCCCTTCATTTTCCCCTCTCTTACTCCTACCCTTCTCCTCTTCCTTTCTTTTCCTCATAAATTATCCTATTACACTCACCTGACCACTTCAATCACACCACCGACCCCCTATTATAGAGTACACTCACATACACCTACATGCGTTTGGTTGCACGTAAAAAGATTCTTTATGAATACCCTGGAGTAAATAATTTATGTTTGATATGTTTCTGTATAGATTGTCATCCTGACGAAGGTCCATGTTGAGGCCGAAATGTTGGTTTGGATATAACCCTTGAAGAAATAAGAACATCAAAAACACGAATATTTTTCTGTTGGACTTTTTTTTCTTATTTATTGAGTGTCGGAGTTTACCCTATAGTGAACAGCATATTTTTCCTCCAGTACACCACATAGTGGTTGATCTTGGTCCTACCTTTATTATTGCTGTGAAAAATAGCAACCTACAGGCCAGCTATTTAAAACTGTGGTTTTCCGTTACACGTATCACATGTAAGTGTGCTCCAAATTCAGCTATTTATGGCCTCCATTTAAGTTTTGTTGCAGTGTTTAGTGAAGTTATTGATATGAGGTTGCTGTGAAAAATAGTAACCTATAGGCCAGAAATTTAAAACTGTCGTTTTCCGTCACACATATCACATATAAGTTTGCTCCAAATTCAGCCATTTCTGGCCTCCATTTAAATTTTGTTGCAGTGTGTCAGTGAAGTTATTGACACAAGATGGCTGTGAAAATTAGTAACCTACAGGCCAGCTATTTAAAACTGTGGTTTTTCATCACTCGTATCACATATAAGTTTGCTCCAAATTCCGCCATTTCTAACCTCCATTTAAATTGTGTTGAAGTGTGTTAGTGAAGTTATTGACACCAGGTCGCTGTTAAAAATAGTCAAGTAAATAAGGTTCTGGCACTCATAAATAATGAAAAAGTCAAATTTTAAATTTAAACTCAATTTCTTTTATTGTTTCTCCAGTGAGTGATTTGCCCAACGTTTCAACCCCACCGGGGTTTTCATCAGAGGCTTTAAACAAAATTATACATGTGAATTGAAAAACAGACAAAAGTAATTAGTATTGGTACTGATTACATGCATAATAAAAAAATAACTGAAAGAACAACAAATAGGTGATAAATGCCTCGATGAGGACTGGTATGTTGTCCGAAGAAAGCTGCAGTTAATCATGAAGGTGCCAAAAATAGTAACCTACAGGCCAGCTGTTTAAAACTGTGATTTTCCATCACACGTATCACATATAAGTTTGCTCCAAATTCAGCCAATTCTGGCCTCCATTTAAATTTTGTTGCAGTGTGTCAGGAAAGTTATTGACACGAGGTCGCTGTGAAAAATAGTAACCTAGAGTAACTGTGATTTTCCGTCACACATATCACATATCACTGTGGTTCAAATCCAGCCATTTGTAGTGAACGTGGAAAATATTGTCCACAGTTTAAAATGGGCAAGGCGCGTGGCAAGGGACAGGGAAGTGGATTTGATGGTGATGGTGCATGCAGAAGATGGGGCCGAGGCCGTGGGCAAGCTGAAATTGTGCCACAACAAACACCCACATCTTGTCGCTCGACCTTCCTGTCCTAATTAATAGGGGACCGCAGAACACCACTATTGACCACAGAGCAGTGTAAAAACGTTATTGGTGTGATAGTAGATAATGCTTCCAGTCACTTAGCCACCACCACCACCGTGTTGCACACGGTCAAGTCTCAGTAACCTTGAGTCTGCACTGCATATTCCTCACCCTGATCCTCCTTCCTCCCACCATGCCGAGTGCCCGGAGACAGCTGATCCCACACTTGGACACTCCGAAGAGCTGTTCACTTTTCAGTTTATAGATTCGGGCCTTTCGCTCGATCCACTTGACGCGGGGCAAGAGGAGATAGCATGTAGCGATGCCCAAATATTTGAGCAGCTACGGTCACACAAAGGCGATGGTGGGAAACTGTCACAAGAGGTGGATGATGATGAGACACAATTGCCAGAAAGTCAGGAGGAGGACCAGGGTGCGGAAGTGGAAGATGAGCTGGTGGACGATGAAGTCACTGACCCAACCTGGCAAAGTAACATGCAGAGCGAGGACAGCAGTACACAGGAGGAGGAAGGAGTAGTACCACAACAGGCAAGAAAAAGCAGTGTGGTCAACCGTATCCCGTACCATCAACACAATCGAAGTTGCCAGTACAACTGTTAAGTCTTCCTGAGTCTTGTTGTTTTTTAAAGACTCTGCCGATAACCCCAGAAAGGCCTTTTGCACCACCTGCCAGGCCAGCATCAGCAGGGGTAGCAAAACTAGCAGCCTGACCACCACCAGCATGATCAGGCACATGGCAGCAAAGCATTCGACTAAGTGGGCCGAACCCCAGGGTCCAGCAGCAGTGTCTGCAGGTGACACCACTGCTTGTTCCACTGTTGTGTGTGCACACCAATCCCCTGTCCATGGCACATGCCAAGATGCCTCCCGCCCTACGCCTGTTGTTGAACACTCTCAACTAGCACCATCAGAAAGCACGTCCACGTCCATGTCCCAGCGCGACATTCTGTTGTCCTTACCCCAGTCCTTGGAATGCAAGCGCAAATACGCATCTAACGCCCCACAGGCCACACTACTAAATTCACACATTTTGCGAATGCTTGCACTCGAAATGTTGCCTTTTAGGCTTGTGGAGATGGAAGCTTTCCACAACCTGATGGCGGCGGCCATCCCTTGGTACTCGGTCCCCAGCCGCCACTATTTCTCCAAGTGTGCCGTCCCCGCATCACACAAGCACGAGTCCCACAACATTAGCCGTGCCCTCAACAATGAAATTATTGGGAAAGTCCACCTAACCACGGACACGTGGACAAGTGTTTGTGGGCAGGGACAGTACATCTCACTGACGGCACACTGGGTTAACATAGTGGAAACCGGGACCCAGTCGGACCTTGGGACTGAACACGTCCTCCCGACGCTGAGGATTGCGGCCTGGGTCAATTAGGGTTGCCCCACATTCTACAGCTCCTGCACTTTCTCCTCTTCAGTAACCATCTCCGAAATTACCACATCAGTCGCAAGCTGGAAGCACTGCAGCACTGCCTCGGCCAAGTGGCAACAGGCTGAAGCTAATATGCTTAGGTGACAAACCACACAACGCCGAAGAGTTGTGACAGCTCTGAAAGAGCAGGCAGATCTGTGACTGACACCACTAACCCTACAGTCAGGCATGATCGTGTGTGACAATGGCTGGAATCTGGTGGTGGCTCTGAGGCGAGGCAAGCTCACAAACGTACCATGCCTGGCCCATGTGCTTAAAGTGAACCTGTCACGTCCTAGTTGCTATGTACACTGCCCCATTGCTTTGTTAGTGATGCAACGTGCATCACTAACAAGTAGTGTTGAGCGAGCACTAAAATGCTCGGATGCTCGAACCTCGGGCCGAGCTCACCGTGATACTCGGGTGCTCGACCCGAGCAACGAGCCCAATGTTAGTCTATGGGAGACCCGAGCATTTTTGTGGCAGCACCCCCGGCAGTCTGTAGAAAGCCTAAAAAGTGCCCAAAACGATAGTGACAGTGCTCAAAAGACATGGGGGCAGCATGGGGATCGCCCCTGGAAGCATTTCTGACTCCCAGGTCACTGCTATCAACAACGTGGTCAGAGGTATTAAGCCACTTTTACGTGCTCACAATAAAACGTTCAAAAACTAAACTCAAACGGTTTTCCTGTGAAATATGTTAAGGAATTTCCTTTCCAGGGTAAAGACTTGTGTATAAGGTAAAATAAATAACCAAAACAAAAATACTCTTCCACACCATGGGCTATGTTCACAAGTAGAATTTTTCATGCGTTTTTGCACTTTTGTATTGCTTTCAAACGTGACAAATGCATTCACCGGGAAATGTCATTTTAACATTTTACAACCTTATCTAGCCATGTGCTGTGTGACACATGCATGCAGTGCTGAAAAGACAGGGAAACAGCATGGGGAAGACCCCTGGAAGCATCTCTGACTCCCAGGTCACTGCCTAAAAGTGTGCCCATCAGAAGTGATCCTTGCCGCATCAGAAGATGCAGACTTGCAACTATCCCCGTGAAAGTCCTTGACCGAGGGCAGTGTTCAATTGTACCTCCCCCATTCCTTGCAATACAAGCGCAAATATGCAGCCAACCTCCCACCCACCTGCAGGCTGCAATTCCATACTGCTAGCTTGCACTTGAAATGGGGCCTTTTAGTTTGGAGGAGGCCGAAGCTGGCCACTACCTCATGGCTGCTTCGGCGGCCTGGTATCCATACTCAGTCCCCAGCCGCCCGATGACCGGGTGTCCACACACGGTCCCCAGCCACCTGGGGGAGGCCGGGTGTCCATAAACGGTCCCTAGCCGCCCCTATTTCTCCTGTCACCTTCCCACACACTTTTCTTAGCCTGGCCTGCTTTAGGGCAGCATTGGACGAGCCCACCAGAGAACCAGACTCCTCCGGTGGGCCCTGGCTTCTCCATTAGGGGAGTTGAGAGTGCCAAGGTGAGGAGCATGATGATGATGATAGAAGTTAGCATCTGCTTTGTTTTCTTTAAATGCAAGCGTAAGTGTGCAGCCTGCCACCCACCCACCCCCAGGCTGAAATGCCATACTGCTAGCTTGCACTTGAAATGGGGCCTTTTAGTTTGGAGGAGGCCGAAACTGGCCACTACCTCATGGCTGCTTCGGCGGCCTGGTATCCATACTCAGTCCCCAGCCGCCAGGCGGCCGGGTGTCCATAAACGGTCCCCAGCTGCCCCTATTTCTCCTGTCACCTTCCCACACACTTTTCTTAGCCTGGCCTGCTTTAGGGCAGCATTGGACGAGCCCACCAGAGAACCAGACTCCTCCGGTGGGCCCTGGCTTCTCCATCAGGGGAGTTGAGAGTGCCAAGGTGAGGAGCATGATGATGATAATAGAAGTTAGCATCTGCTTTGTTTTCTTTTAATGCAAGCGTAAGTGTGCAGCCTGCCACCCACCCCCAGGCTGCAATGCCATACTGCTAGCTTGCACTTGAAATGGGGCCTTTTAGTTTGGAGGAGGCCAAAGCTGACCACTACCTCATGGCTGCTTCGACGGCCTGGTATCCATACTCAGTCCCCAGCTGCTTAGCGGCCGGGTATCCATAAATGGTCCCCAGCCGCCCCTATTTCTCCTGTCACCTTCCCACACACTTTTCTTAGCTTGGCCTGCTTTAGAGCAGCATTGGATGAGCCCACCAGAGAACCAGACTCCTCCGGTGGGCCCTGGCTTCTCCATCAGGGGAGTTGAGAGTGCCAAGGTGAGGAGCATGATGATGATAATAGAAGTTAGCATCTGCTTTGTTTTCTTTTAATGCAAGCGTAAGTGTGCAGCCTGCCAACCCACCCACCTCCAGGCTGCAATGCCATACTACTAGCTTGCACTTGAAATGAGGCCTTTTAGTTTGGAGAAGGCCAAAGCTGACCACTACCTCATGGCTGCTTCGGCGGCCTAGTATCCATACTCAGTCCCCAGCCGCCAGGCGCCGGGTGTCCACACTCGGTCCCCAGCCGCCAGGGGGCAGCCGGGTGTCCATACTCGGTCCCCAGCCGCCCCGTGGCCAGGTGTCCACACACGGTCCCCAGCCACCTGGGGGAGGCCGGGTGTCCATAAACGGTCCCCAGCCGCCCCTATTTCTCCTGTCACCTACCCCCCCACACTTTTCTTAGCCTGGCCTGCTTTAGAGCAGCATTGGACGAGCCCACCAGAGAACCAGACTCCTCCGGTGGGCTCTGGCTTCTCTATCAGGGGAGTTGAGAGTGCCAAGGCGAGGAGCATGATGAAGATGATAGAAGTTAGCATCTGCTTTGCTTTCTTTTAATGCAAGCGTAAGTGTGCAGCCCGCCACCCACCCACCCCCAGGCTGCAATGCCATACAGCTAGCTTGCACTTGAAATGGGGCCTTTTAGTTTGGAGGAGGCTGAAGCTGGCCACTACCTCATGTGTGCTTCGGCGGCCTGGTATCAATACTCAGTACCCAGCTGCCCGGCAGCCGGGTGTCCATAAACAGTCCCCAGCCGCCTCTATTTCTCCTGTCACCTTCCCACACACTTTTCTTAGCCTGGCCTGCTTTAGGGCAGCATTGGATGAGCCCACCAGAGAACCAGACTCCTCCGGTGGGCCCTGGCTTCTCCATCAGGGGAGTTGAGAGTGCCAAGGTGAGGAGCATGATGATGATGATAGAAGTTAGCATCTGCTTTGTTTTCTTGGAATGCAAGCGCATGTATGTAGTAGTGGCTAGGCCTGAGGTGGTCAGCGTTTTGGCGCATATTCTACCTCCTCCAACGATTGCTGGATGTTTTCCTGCTACTATCCCAGTTCTATGACTCCCTTTAAAACAAAGCTTCAGGTGATAAATGATGGATGAGGTGGTGGCAAAGGAGAAAGAGCAGGAGGAACAGGGACCATTCACATCAATATCAGGCCAGTCAACCACACATGTCTTGTAGATTATACTTCTGTACCAAAAGGAGCGGTTCGGCTACACAGTTATAGAGCATACAGAGTGCATTGCCTACCAAAAATTTAGAGGCACTCCAATGCCCCTTGGAAGTGACATGGAGGTCAGAGGGCCTTAACTAAACCATTTTTTCCATTTATAGCAACTGGGTCTCCTGTGCACTGTTGGCCTAAGCAGTGAATGGAAGGCTTTCCAAAAATTATGAGGAACTGCAATGCCCCTTGAAACAGATGTGGATTACAGCGTACTAAAAACCTTCTACCCCTTATTGGGGTGTGGGTCTTAGTGTTCACCTCTGCATTGAAAAGCAAAAGCTGACTAAAATTAGGAGGAAATGAAATGCCCCTCGGAAGAGACGTGGAGGTCGCAGTAGCTTAACAAGACGGTTTTAATGCCCCTTTTAAAAGTGGTGGAGGTCACAGTAGCTTAACAAGACGTTTTGAATTCCCCTTGGAAAAGTGGTGGAGGTCACAGTAGCTTAAGAAGACGGTTTTAATGCCCCTTACAAGAGCCATACAGTACAGAATCTTAAAAACATTATTCCCATTATTGGGGAGTGGGTCTCCCATATTCTTTGCTTATGCCTTCCAAGCAAAAGCTGCCAAAAATTAGGACGGAGGAACTTGCAATGCCCCTTACAAGAGCCATGCAGTACAGCATATTACAAACATTATTCCTATTATTGGGGAGTGAGTCTCCTATAGTCTTTGCTTATGCCTTCCAAGCAAAGGCTGCCAAAAATTAGGACGGAGGAACTTGCAATGCCCCTTACAAGAGCCATGCAGTACAGCATATTACAAACATTATTCCCATTATTGGGGAGTGGGTCTCCCATAGTCTTTGCTTATGCCTTCCAAGCAAAAGCTGCCAAAAATTAGGAGGAAATTCAATGCCCGTTCGAAGAGTCGTGGAGGTTAGAGTTAATTAAAAACAACATTTCAATGCCCCTTGGAAGAGCTGTGGAGTTCAGAGTGGTTTAACAAGACGCTTTTAATGCCCCTCTGAAGAGACGTGGAGGTCCCAGTAGCTTAACAAGATGGTTTTAATGCCCCTCGGAAGAGACGTGGAGGTCGCAGTAGCTTAACAAGATGGTTTTAATGCCTCTTGGAAAAGTGCTGGAGGTCACAGTAGCTTAACAAGATGGTTTTAGTGCCTCTCGGAAGAGACGTGGAGGTCACAGTAGCTTAAGAAGACGGTTTTAATGCCCCTTACAAGAGCCATGCAGTACAGCATCTTAAAAACATTATTCCCATTATTGGGGAGTGGGTCTCCCATAGTCTTTGCTTATGCCTTCCAAGCAAAAGCTGCTAAAATTAGGATGGAGAAACTTGCAATGCCCCTTACAAGAGCCATGCAGTACAGCATATTACAAACATTATTCCCATTACTGGGGAGTGGGTCTCCAATAGTCTTTGATTATGCCTTCCAAGCAAAAACTGCCAAAAATTAGAACGGAGGAACTTGCAATGCCCCTTACAAGAGCCATGCAGTACAGTATATTACAAACATTATTCCTATTATTGGGGAGTGGGTCTCCCATAGTCTTTGCTTTTGCCTTCCAAGCAAAAGCTGCCAAAAATTAGGAGGAAATGCAATGCCCATTCGAAGAGTCGTGGAGGTTAGAGTTAATTGAAAACAACATTTCAATGCCCCTTGGAAGAGCTGTGGAGTTCAGAGTGGTTTAACAAGACGCTTTTAATGCCCCTCCGAAGAGACGTGGAGGTCGCAGTAGCTTAACAAGATGGTTTTAATGCCTCTTGGAAAAGTGCTGGAGGTCACAGTAGCTTAACAAGATGGTTTTAGTGCCTCTCGGAAGAGACGTGGAGGTCGCAATAACTTAACAAGATGGTTTTAGTGCCTCTCGGAAGAGACGTGGAGGTCGCAGTAGCTTAAGAAGACGGTTTTAATGCCCCTTGGAAGAGACGTGGAGGTCCCAGTAGCTTAACAAGACGCTTTTAATGCCCCTCGGAAAAGACGTGGAGGTCGCAGTAGCTTACCAAGACGGTTTTAATGCCCCTTGGAAGAGACGTGGAGGTCCCAGTAGCTTAACAAGATGCTTTTAATGCCCCTCGGAAAAGACATGGAGGTCGCAATAGCTTACCAAGACGGTTTTAATGCCCCTTGGGAAAGTGGTGGAGGTCACAGTAGCTTAACAAGACGGTTTTAGTGCCCCTCGGAAGAGACGTGGAGGTCGCAGTAGCTTAACAAGACGGTTTTAATGCCCCTTGGAAGAGACGTGGAGGTCCCAGTAGCTTAACAAGACGCTTTTAATGCCCCTCGGAAAAGACGTGGAGGTCGCAGTAGCTTAACAAGACGGTTTTAATGACCCTTGGAAAAGTGGTGGAGGTCGCAATAGATTAACAAGACGGTTTTAATGCCCCTTACAAGAGCCAAACAGTACAGCATCTTAAAAATATTATTCCCATTTTTGGGGAGTGGATCTCCCACAGTCTTTGCTTATGCCTTTCAAGCAAAAGCTGACAAAAATAAGGACGGAGGAACTTTCAATAATGGCAACATGGACCACGGTCACCCTGGTGGCATAATGGTGGTGGAGGCTGAGGATAAGGAGAAGAGCAAAAAACAGACGAAATGAGGAAGCGTATACCCATGTGTGGGTGTGAAGCTGTGCATGTGAAGACACCTCCCGAAATAACACAGTGGATTTGACTTTGTTACTCTGCTGTCATTTGGTGGTGATGAGAAGTCTGTCCCTTGTTCATTTTGATAAGGGTCAGCTTGTCAGCATTGTCAGTTGACAGGCGAGTGCACTTATCAGTTACAATTCCCCCAGCGGCACTAAAAACATGCTCCGATAACAGGCCAGGACCTCCAAGGCGTACAGAGCGAGTTCATTCCAAGTATCCAGCTTGGATACCCAATAATTAAAAGGCACAGAGGAATCACGGAGGATGCTGGTTCGGTCGGCAAGGTACTCCCTCACCATCTTTTGAAACTTTAGACTCCTTGTGAGAGTACCCGCGCCTCAGGGTCTGTCCCAAGGGAGGGTCTGAGAAAACTGTCCCAGAACGTTGACAGTGTTGACCTGCCTCTGCTGGATTGGAGTTGCGTCTCTCTCGCACGCTTTGGTTGGGCAACGAACTGTGACCTCTGCCGCTAGCGTGTTCAGATGGGAATTTTTTTAAACAGTTCTGCAGCAAGGGCCTTCTAGTACTGCCCCATTTTTGTAGACCTCTCCACCTCAGGAATAAGAGAGTGAAAGTTCTCCTAGTAGCGGGGGTCTAAAAGTGTCACCAACCAGTAATGATTGTCACCCAACATTTTGATAACGCGAGGGTCACGGTTAAGGCAGCGTAACATAAAGTCAGCCATGCGTGCCAGACTGGTAACGGGCAAGACTTCCGTGTCCTCACCAAGATGAAGATTGACCATGCTCTCCTCCTCCTCCTCCTCCCCCCTGTTCTAAGGCCACCCACGCTGAACCGACGGTATGATAGTTGTACAGGTACTACCGTCTACAGCGCATGATACGAGCTCCTGTTCTTCCTCCTCCTCCTCTCCCTCATTGTCCCCCAATGCATGTTGGGGTGAGATGAGGCTGGGCTGTGTGTAATCGACCGCTACGTCTTCTTGATCCATCTCATCATACTCTGGCTGCAATGCCTCCTCTTTAATTCTCTGCAGAGAGAGTTGCAAAAGACAGACAAGTGGAATGCTGACGCTAATGATGGCGTCATTGCCACTCACCATCTTGGTGGACTCCTCAAAGTTTGTCAAGATGGTACATATGTCAGACATCCAGGTCCACTCCTGAGGTCTTATGTGTGGAGTCTGACCTGAATATCGACGGCCTTGTTGCAGCTGGTTCTCCACAACTGCTCTCTTCTGCTCACAAATCCTTTGCAACATGTGGAGGGTAGAGTTCCAACGTGTGGGGACATCACACACCAGTCGGTGTGACGGAAGCTGCAAACGCTGCTGCAGCACAGCAAGGGCGGCAGAAGCTGTAGCCGACTTGCGAAAATGAGCTGACAGGCGGCGTACTTTGACGAGCAGATCTGCCAACTCGGGGTACGATTTAAGAAACTGCTTAACCACGAGGTTAAGCACATGAGCCAGGCATGGTACGTGTGTGATCTCGCCTCGCCTCAGAGCCGCCACCAGGTTACGGCCATTGTCACACACGACCATGCCTGGATGTAGGTTCAGCGGTCTCAGCCACAGATCTGCCTGCTCTTTCACAGCTGTCCACAACTCACAAGCAGTGTGAGGTTTCTCACCTTAGCTTATGAGTTTCAGCACAGCCTGTTGCCGCTTGGCGGAGGCAGTACTGCAGTGCTTCCAGCTTGTAACTGATGTGGTGATATCTGAGATGGAGGCTGAACATGAGGAGGAGGAGGAGGATGATGCGCAGGAGCTGTACACTGTCGGGGGCAACGCTGACTGACATAGGGCCCGCAATCCTCGGTGTGGGGAGGATGTTTTCCGTCCCAAGGTCCGACTGGGTCCCGGCTTCCACTATGTTTACTCAGTGTGCCATCAGGGAGATGTACCATCCCTGGCCTAAAGCAATTGTCCACGTGTCCGTTGTCAGGTGGACTCTCACAGTAACTGCGTTGTTGAGGGCATGGCAGATGTTTTGGGACACGTGCTTGTGTAGTGTGAGGATGGCACACCGGGCAAAATAGTGTCGGCTGGGGACCGAGTACTGAGGGACGGCCACCGCCATAAGGTTGCGGAAGGATTCCGTCTCCACCAGACTAAAAGGCAGCATTTCCAACGCAAGCAGTCGTGAAATGTGCGAATTTAGGACTGTGGCCTGTGGGGCGTTGGCTGCGAATTTCCGCTTTCGTTCAAAGGTCTGGGATATGGACAATTGTACGATGCGGTGGGACGTGGACGTGGACGTTGATGCTGTTTCTTGAGAAACTGCCATAACAACTGAAGACTGAGAAGAGGGGGCATCTCTGCATGCAGTATGGACTGGGGATTGCCTTGCACACACAACAGGGGGTTCTATTGCATGCACAACAGTGGAAGAAGCAGTGGTGACACCCGCTGACACTGGTCGTGGACCCTGCGGTTCACCCCACAAAGTCGGGTGCTTTGCTGCCATATGCTTGATCATGCTGGTGGTGGTCAGGCTGGTAGTTTTGTCACCCATGCTGATGCTGGCATGGCAGGTGGTACAAATGGCCTTTTTGGGGTTATCAGCAGAGTCTTTAAAAAAATTCCAGACTCTGGAAGACCTACAGGTTGTACTGGCAATGTCCCTCGTGTTGATGTCACGGGGAACGGTTGCCTGCCTTCTGTGTGCGGCCACCACACTGCTTCTTCCTGCCTGTTGGGGTACTCTGCCTCCCTCACCCTGTGTGCTGCTGGCCTCGCTCTGCATGTCCTCCTGCCACGTTGGGTCAGTTACTAGATCATCCACCACCTCCTCCTCTTCCACTTGCGCACCGCGATCCTCCTCCTCTTCACTTCGTGGCAATTGTGTCTCGTCATCGTCCACCTCTTGTGACAAATTGCCAGCGTTGACTTCCTGTGGCCGTGGCTCTTCAAATATTTGGGCATCGCTACATGGGATCTCCTCTTCCATCACTTCAAGTGGAGCAGGCAAGGGGCACAAATCGGGAAATGGACCAGTGAACAGCTTTTCAGAGTGTCCAAGTGTGGGATCAGTTGCTGTGTGACGACACTCGGCATGGTGGGAGGAAACAGCATCAGGGTGAGGAGGAGTATGCGGTCGAGACTCACGGCTACTAAGATTTGACCATGTGGAAGACAGACCGGAGGTGGTGGTGCCCAGGTAACTGTAAGTATTATCTGCTATCCAATTAATAACCTGTTCACACGGATCAGTTCGCAATACTGGTGTTGTTCTGTGCTTCCCTAGTAATTCGGTCAAGAAGTGGGAGCGAGAAGATGTGGCTGTTGGTTGTGGCACATTTTCACCTTGGCCACGGCCCCGTCCTCTGCACGCACCATCACTAGAACGTCCAGTTCAACGTCCCTTACCACGCGCCTTGCCCATTGTAAAGGAAGTAAAATAGCTTACACTCGCACTATCAATGGAAAAAGGGTAATAAAAAGTAGATTAGAACCGTATAAGAGGAAATCCACAGTTATATTTCTCTGGTCTACACCCGACTCTTTTAAACAATCTGAACAATCAGGGAGAAACTATTACTGTTTTTCTTTATGGAAAAAATACCAAAAGCTGAACAATAGAGATTTTTTACCGTGGAATGGCAATACCACAGTTATTGTTTACTGGGGCATACCAGACAATTTTAAATAGATATATTTGCGGCTGAACAGTGAGCGACACACTCAAACTGTTTTTTTTTAGGTAAAAAAAAGTGGATAATACAGAGGTTTGAACCGTGGAACTGCAAAACCACACTTCTATTTATCTGGCCTACACCAGACTATTTTCAACAAATATATTTGTGTCTGAACAATCAGGGAGGCACTATTATTTTTTTTTTTACGGCAAAAAATGCCAAAAGCAGAATAATAGAGATTTTTTACCGTGGAACTGCAAAACCACAGTTATAATTTACTGGTGTATACCAGACTCTTTTAAACAGATATATTTGTTGGTTGAACAATCAGGAGACACTATTACTGTTTTTCTTTACGGCAAAAAATGGCAAAAGCAGGATAATGCAGAGATTTGACCCGTGGAACTGCAAAACCACAGTTCTATTTCTCGGGCCTACACCAGACTATTTTCAACAGATATATTTGTGTCTGAACAATCAGGAGACACTATTACTGTTTTTCTTTACGGCAAAAAATGCCAAAAGCAGGATAATAGAGATTTTTCACTGTGGAACGGCAAAACCACAGTTATAATTTACTGGTGTATACCAGACACTTTTAAACAGATATATTGGTGTCTGAACAATCAGGAGACACTATTACTGTTTTTCTTTACGGAAAAAATACCAAAAGCTGGATAATAGAGATTTTTTACCGTGGAACGGCAAAACCACAGTTATAATTTACAACATGGCTGCGGCATTACTGTTACTGGCTGGCAATCCCTGCATGTTCATTGGCTCTGTAAAGAGCGCTAAACATGCAGGGCGGAGACCCAAGCTCCCGCCCGAGTAACCCGGAAATGCTCGGTGCTCGCCGAACATACCGAGTAGCGTGATGCTCGGGCGAGTACCGAGCAGTGTCGAGCATGTTCGCTCAACACTACTAATAAGTTGTTTTCATTAAAATCGGTGGTAGCATAATGATTTAATGATTTTATAACATTATACATACTTTGTCCTACCTGCTCGCATTCAGTCATAGGGGTGTGATTCTCTCATTCAGTCATGGTCGGCACCGCATTCAGTCACTGCTGGCACCGCCCATGTATTTGAATATTGATCTCGGCAAGGTTGTGTCTTGATTTTTTGAGGCCCTCACTCCAGCAACTCCGATCTAGTCTTCTCAGCAGTGATTTTTTATGCTCCTCACTTTAGCCACTCCGATCTAGACGCTTCCCTGCTGAGGACACAAGGAAAAAAAAGAATTTTGCCCAAATCCATAAAATATGTTACAATGTAAAAATAAATAAATTATATAACAGTGTAAAAAATGATTTTTGACTTGTGATGTTTGCTCCATTAAAAACATGAGCAATTGCATAAAAAAAAGCATAAGAAAAACAATAAAAAGCCAGTAGAGGAGACTAGACAGCAGTGAGTATGAGGATCTAGGAATATACTCCGATCTAGTGGTGTCAGTGCTGCTGAACTGTCTACATCGGAGGGGATTTTTTGAGGCCCTCACTCCAGCAACTCTAATCTAGTCTCCTCAGCAGTGAAGCGTCTAGATTGGAGTGGCTAAAGTGAGGAGCACAAAAAATCAACTCCGATCTAGACACTTCAATGCTGAGGAGACTAGAGCGTAGTTGCTGGAGTGAGGGCCTCAAAAAGTCAACTCTGATGTAGACACAACCTTGCCGGGATCAATATTCAAATACATGGGCAGCAATTACTGAATGCGGTGCTGCCCATGATTAAATAAGAGAATCACATCCCTATGAATGAATACTGTTAGAACCCTCCTGTTTGTTTTTTCCATCTTGTGTTTTGCGGTCACGTGACCACCTGCCTTTATATTCCAGCTCCGCCCTTTTGGCTGTGCTGTACTTCAGTGTTGTTTGACTGTTTTTCTAGCCAGGTGCTTCATTGCCTATCTCTGTCAGTTCGCTTGGTCCTTCTGGGACCTCTAGTACCTTTTTGTCAGTTTGTCTTTTTGTGTTCTGCAACAACGTCTCTGTTTAGGAGGTGTCCCATTTTTGTTCCAGTCCTTAGTTCTTTTAGGGACCCCTCCCCTTATGCTATAGGGCTTCGTTCAATTTCGCCGAGGACTAAGGCGGGTCTGTTCGCTAGGAACAGGCAGCCCACTACATCGTAGGGATTCAGCTTAGTCTTACTGTAGGGACAGCTTTCCCCTATCTTTCCTTAGTTCATGTTGCAGATCATTACAAATACAGCAGGTAGGACAAAGTATATAAAATGTTATAAAATCATTAAATCATTATACTACCACTGATTTTGATGAAAAAGCTTGTTAGTGATGCACATTGCATCACTAACAAAGAAATGGGGGCAGTGTACATAGCAACTAGGACGTGACAGGTTCCCTTTAACCTCGTGGTTCAGCGGTTTCTCAAAACCTACCTGGATCTGCTTGTCAAAGTACTCCGCCTGTGTGCCAATTTTAGAAAGTTAGCTACAGCTTCAGCCGCCCTTGCCGTGCTTCAGTAGCATTTGCAGCTTCAGGCTCACCGACAGGTGTATGATGTCCCCACGCGTTGGAACTCTAAATTGCAGATGTTGGGAAGGATTTGTGAGCAGAAGAGGGCAGTTGTTGACTACCAGCATCAAAAAGGCCGTCGGTATTCAGGTCAGACTCCACAGATAAAACCTCAGGAGTGGACATGGATGTCAGACATCGGTACCATTGTCCAAAACTTTGAGGACTCCACCAAGATGGTGAGTGGCAATGACATCATAATTAGTGTCATCATCCTGCTTCCCTGTCTTCTGAAACACTCTCTGCTCTCAATTAAAGAGGATGTATCGCAGGGAGAGAATGATGAGATGGAGCAAGGAACCAGCAAGGAACCATACAGGGTGATTCCACACAGCTCAGCCTCATCTCATCCCAACGTGGATTGGGTGACAATGAGGAAGAGGAGGAGAAGGAAGAACAGGAGCTAGTTTCCTGCGCTATAGACGGTACTACCTGCACAACTATCATACCGTCTGTTCAGTGTGGAACGCCTGATGACAGGGAGGAGGAAGAGGAGGAGGATGAGGAGGAGAGCATGGTCAGTCGTCCTCTTGGTGAGGACACGGAAGTCTTGCCTCTTTGCAGTCTGGCACACATGGCTGAGTTTATGTTACTCTGCCTTTCCCGTGGCCCTCACGTTGTCCAAATTTTGGGTGACAGTCATTACTGGTTGGTGATGCTTGTAGACCCATGCTACAGTGAGAACTTTCTGTCTCTTAATCCCTTGAAGGACAGGCCTAATAAAATGGTGCAGTACAAGAAGGCCCTTGATGTGGAATTATTAAAAAAATTCCCATATGAAAATGCTGCGGCAGACGTCACAGTTCGTTGGACAACCAAGGAGTACAGGCGAGAGAACCACAAATGAAATGTAGCAGAGGCAGGGGAACATTGTCAAAGTTCTGGGACAGTTTTCTCCGACCTTCCCATCGCACAGGCCCTGAGGCGCGGGGTACTCTCACAAGGAGTGCAAAGTGCAAAACTTCAGAAGATGGTGAGGGAGTACCTTGCCGACCGTACCAACATCCTCCGTGATTCCTCTGTGCCTTATAATTATTGGGTATCCAAGGTGGACAAGTGGCATGAACTGGCTCTCTATGCCTTGGAGGTCCTGGCCTGCATTTTGTCAAAGCGGGTTTTTAGTGCCGCCAGTGGAATTATAACCGATAGGCGCGTCCGCCTGTCAACTGAAAATGTTGACAGGCTGACTCTTATAAAAATGAACAAGGGCTGGATTGGGCCAGACTTCTCAACACCACCGAATGATAGCAGCGTAACAAACTCAAATCCAGTGTATTTTTTGGGGAGGTCTAACTCTATTCCCTTGCACCTCTATCTTCACACCCAGACATGGGTATATGCTTCCTGATTTTGTCTATTTGCTCATGTCCTTCTCCTTCTCCGCATCCTCATCCTCCACCACAATATCACCACCATTTGCACCATGTCAACATATCTATGTCTCTTGCAAGGGGCATGCTTCACTGCATAGGCAAACACTATGGGAGACCCACTTCCTAATAATGCGAACATTGTTTTTAGGAGGCTCTCTGACCTCTACGTCTCTTGCAAGGGGCATTGAATTCCCTCCAAATTTTTGGCAGCCGTTGCTTCACTGCATAGGTAAACAGTATGCGAGACCCTCTCTTTTCTAATGGGAATATGTTGTTACTGTGGCCCTGCTCTATGTGTCTTTAAATTGTTAGTGGGGTTTTTGCAAAATTTTGGCAGCCCTTGCAGTGACAGCATGGGCATTACCACTATAGGAGACCCACTCCTTTATAATGGGAACATTTTTTTTACTGAGACCGTCCTCTATGTCTCTTCAAAGGGGTATTGGGTCAGAATTTTTGGCAACCCTTGCAGTCACTGCATACGAAATAACAGTATAGGAGACCCACTCGTTAATTATGGGAACAACAAAGCATAGCCGGCTGATGGCTCTCTAACAATAGCGAGGGCCGACTGCTGGCCCTTTAAGAATAGTAAGGGCCACCTGATGGCCTTATAAAAATAGGCTTTGTGACTTTTAGAGTCCCTCCATCATAAATTAAACAGGAAGTGTCTGATGATGTGTCACACACCACATGGCCAGATAAGATTGTAAAATGTTAAAGTGACATTTCCCGGTGAATTTATCTTAAAAAATAATGTAAAAAAAAACAAAACAGTAGGATCTTTCTTTAGTATAAAAACCAGAGTCACCAATGTAACCTTAATGTAATCACATTGTTCAGCTCCTGAACCACCCCCTCCAGTTCGGCCTCCATCTCCGAAATGACCACATCAGTCACAAGCTGAAAGCACTGCATCACTGTCTTGGCCCAGCGGCAACAGGCTGTGCTGAAGATAATATGCTTAATGCTTAGGTGACAAACTGCCCACCACTGCAGAGTTGTTGAAAGCTGTAACACAGCAGCCTGATCTGTGGCTCTCACCGCTAAACATACAACCAGGCATGGTCATGTGTGACAATGGGCGGAACCTGGTGATGGAGAAATGACAGCCAGAGTAGATACTGTTTCCCTCTACGCCAGTCCTTTCACCGAGCTAAAGAATATGGCTGTGATGAAATACAACTCCCACTGAAAAGCAGTTTCAAACTGAAAAACATTGGGCCCACCAGAGGATTTGATTCTGAGGACTCATCTTTCTCCCTCACTCAAGAGCCCTATAGCTGCTGCAAAGTTTGCGCTATCATGAACTCTCCTGATAGAGAAGCCAGGGCCCACCTGAGGATTCTCTGGTGGGACCATCCAACTCTGCTGAGAAGCAGTCCTGATTAAGAAAAGTGTGTGGGAAGGTTTCCAGATACTCTATAGCTCCTTTTTTACTGAGGTGGAAACCCACGCAAACATGTAGAGAACATACAAAATCCTTGCAGATGTTGTCCTTGCTGGGATTTGAACCCAGGATCCCAGTGCTGACAGGCTTCAGTGCTATCCACTGAGCCAATGTGCTGCCATTCACCCTCTGATATCTAACAGGCTGGAGAAACTTGCACCTACTGCCACTCTATCTTCAGCTCCTTTTTGAGAAGCTAATGTATTTGGGCAGCCACTCAGTCTACCAAATAGAATTCCTGAAAAGGAAATTGAGGATGGCTTTGATACTGGTACTGGGGGCAGTGCTAATACCATGGCGGCGTACCATAGTTCTCTGGAAATATTACAGGCTGGTAGGAGGCAAGCAGATTCCCACAGAAAAGTACCAGCAGTAATGTTCAGGGACCCTTGCTTGCAGAGACAATACCAGGAGAAATAGTGGCGGCTGGGGACCGAGTATGGTCACCCAGCCGCTGCCGGCATGAGGTTGTGGACAGTTTCCGCCTCCACAAGCCTAAAAGGCCACATTTCAAGTGCAAGCAGCATTAGAGGTCTTCATGGGAGAAATAACAGCTGG
Organism: Phyllobates terribilis; assembly: GCF_046119375.1. Lineage (NCBI taxonomy): Eukaryota > Metazoa > Chordata > Amphibia > Anura > Dendrobatidae > Phyllobates > Phyllobates terribilis. Next base: position 190,413,966 of record NW_027362772.1, on the reverse strand, counting down.
AGTAGATACGGTTTCCCAAGTCCTTTCACCAAGATAAAGAATATGGCTGTGGTGAAATACAACTCACTGAAAAGCTGTGGACTGGCTCCGTACCGTCTCTGGCCATATTCACTTGACCACGTGTTTGGGGTTAGGCGGCCCTTCCCAGTAAGTGCACTGGGGAGGGTATGGGTAATGTTGTGGGACCCGAGCTTGTGGAAGGTGGAGACGATACGGGGACAAATAATGGCGGCTGGGGACCGAGTATGGACACCCGGCCGCCGCTGGCATGAGGTTGTGGACAGCTTCCGCCTCCACGAGCGTAAAAGGCCACATTTCAAGTGCAAGTAGCTGTCAAAAATTTGGCAGTATAGTATTGCAGCCTGTGGGTGGGTGAGTGGCTGGCTTCATACTTGCGCTTGCATACCAAGGAATGGGGTAGGGACAACTGAATGCTGCAGTGGGACAAGGATGTGGACAGTGATTGTTGCAAGTCTGCAACGACAGAGGCATCTTCTCATGCGCCTAGGATCATTTGTGATGGGCACACTTTTAAGCAGTGACCTGGGAGTTAGAGATGCTTCCAGGGGTCTTTCCCATGCTGTTCCCATGTCTTTTCAGCACTGTATGCATGTGTCTGATACACACACCACATGGCCAGATAAGGTTGTAAAATGTTCAAATGACATTTCCCAGTGAATGCATTTGTCTTGGTTGAAAGCAATGCAAAAGTGCAAAAACGCATCAAAAACACTATGTGTGAACATAGCCCAAGGTGTGGAGGAGCAGTTTTGTTTATTTATTTTGCCTTACATACAAGTCATTACCCTGGAAAGGATGCTCCTTAGCATATTTCCTAGGAAAATCCATTTTGGTTTTGTTCTTGTATGTTTTATTGTGAGTCCGTAAAAGTGGCATAATAGCTCTGACAACATTGTAGACAGCAGTGACCTGGGAGTCAGAAATGCTTCCAGGGGTCTTCCCCATGCTGTTCCCATGTCATTTGACCACTGTTCCCATCGATTTGGGAAATTTTTAATCCCTCTGCAGACCGCCGGGGTGAGCCGCCTGAAAAATGCTCGAGTTTCCCATAGACTTACATTGGGCTCGTTACTTGGTCAGAGCACTCGAGCATTCCAATTAGCTCGACTCGAACAATGAGCACCCGAGCATTTTAGTGCTCGCTCATCACTACATTCTACGGTCTTATCTATTGGGACGAAAGATTAAATTAGTGTCAGAGCATGCCCCACTCAGATGTATGAGGGAAAGAAAGGGTAAAAAAAGCTTCCATGTAGAACTTTCTTAATGGACATATTACTTTGTTTTGCCTGAACTAAAGGATGTTTATATTCCTGTACTTTTGCCGGGTTTATGAGGTAATAAATCAACATAAAGATTTAAAGGAATATTCCTCCCATTGCACCCAAGTGAGTAAAATCCCTACAGTACATACGATATATATATGTGTGTGAACATATTTGTTTTTGGTTCATGTATCATACTGTAATATTAAAGAATAGAATAATCAACCTGGCTAATAAAGGGTTATTCACCAAATATTCAAGTTATGCCTAATCCATTGGATTGTGGATAACTTGCTGATTACTGGGAATTCAACCACTGGGCTCCCGGAGATTCTGAGAACAGGGCTCTGCAGTCTCATCCTGAATGTAGCAGTGTTGTGCATAATTGGCTTCTGCTCTATTTATTATCTATAGAGCTGCTGAGTGGTGTGCTCGGCTATTTCCATCAATTCCATAGACAATAAGTATAGTAGATGCCAGACATATAATTTAATATAATATATACAGTACAGACCAAAAGTTTGAACACACCTTCTCATTTAAAGATTTTTCTGTATTTTCATGACTATGAAAATTGTACATTCACACTGAAGGCATCAAAACTATGAATTAACACATGTGGAATTATATACTTTACAAAAAAGTGTGAAACAACTGAAAATATGTCTTATATTCTAGGTTCTTAAAAGTAGCCACCTTTTGCTTTGATGACTGCTTTGCACACTCTTGGCATTCTCTTGATGAGCTTCAAGAGGTAGTCACCAAAAATGGTCTTCCAGCAATCTTGAAGGAGTTCCCAGATGCTTAGCACTTGTTGGCCCTTTTGCCTTCACTTTGCGGTCCAGCTCACCCCAAACCATCTCGATTGGGTTCAGTTCTGGTGACTGTGGAGGCCAGGTCATCTGGCGTAGCACCCCATCACTCTCCTTCTTGGTCAAATAGCCCTTACACAGCCTGGAGGTGTGTTTGGGGTCATTGTCCTGTTGAAAAATAAATGATGGTCCAACTAAATGCAAACCAGATGGAATAGCATGCCGCTGCAAGATGCTGTGGTAGCTATTCTGGTTCAGTATGCCTTCAATTTTGAATAAATCCCCAACAGTGTCACCAGCAAAGCACCCCCACACCATCACACCTCCTCCTCCATTCTTCACGGTGGGAACCAGGCATGTAGAGTCCATCCATTCACCTTTTCTGCGTCGCACAAAGACACGGTGGTTGGAACCAAAGATCTCAAATTTGGACTCATCAGACCAAAGCACAGATTTCTACTGGTCTAATGTCCATTCCTTGTGTTCTTTAGCCCAAACAAGTCTCTTCTGCTCATTGCCTGTCTTTAGCAGTGGTTTCCTAGCAGCTATTTTACCATGAAGGCCTGCTGCACAAAGTCTCCTCTTAACAGTTGTTGAAGAGATGTGTCTGCTGCTAGAACTCTGTGTGGCACTGACCTGGTCTCTAATCTGAGCTGCTGTTAACCTGTGATTTCTGAGGCTGGTGACTCGGATAAACTCATCCTCAGAAGCAGAGGTGACTCTTGGTCTTCCTTTCCTGGGGCCGTCCTCATGTGAGCCAATTCTTTGTAGCCCTTGATGGTTTTTGCAACTGCACTTGGGGACACTTTCAAAATTTTCTCAATTTTTCGCACTGACTGACCTTCATTTCTTAAAATAATGATGGCCACTCGTTTTTCTTTACCTAGCTGCTTTTTTCTTGCCATAATACAAATTCTAACAGTTTATTCAGTAGGACTATCAGCTGTGTATCCAACAGACTTCTGCACAACACAACTGATGGTCCCAACCCCATTTATAAGGCAAGAAATCCCACTTATTAACCCCTTACTTACCGGGGACGTATTAGTACGCATATCTGCGTACCGCCGGTTCAGTGAGGGCTCCGGCGCTGAGCCCTCACTGAACCGAGCACATGTCAGCTGATTCTTACTCGCGATCCACCCGCGGCTGTTAACCAGTTAAATGCTGCTGTCAATCTCCGACAGCAGCATTTAACGCGCGCTTCCAGGTAGCGCGTCATAAGCCCCGCCCACCGGCGACCCCGTCACGTGATCGCGGGTCGCCGATGGGCGTGCATGACAACCCAGGGTCTGCAGCAGACGCCTGTGGTTGTCATGATCTTGTCGCTATGAGCGCCACCTAGTGGTCGGCGCTCATAGCACAGGACCATTTCTGCTGCATGCAGGGGACCTGCTCGTCCCCTGTATGTAGCAGAGGCGATCGGATAGTTGCTGCTTCTAGTCTCCTATGGAGACAATAGAAGCATGCAAAAAGTAAAAAAAAAAAAGTTTTTAAAAATATAAAAAAAAATAAAAAAATATAAAAGTTTAAATCACCCCCCTTTCGCCCCATTCAAAATAAAATATATAAAAAAAAAACCCACATACACATATTTGGTATCGCCGCGTTCAGAATCGCCCGATCTATCAATATAAAAAAAGAATTATTCCGATCGGTAAACGGCGTAGCGAGAAAAAAATTCTAAACGCCAGAATTACGTTTTTTGGTCGCCGCAAAATTGCAATAAAATGCAATAACGGGCGATCAAAACATGGGATCTACCCCAAATGTTATCAATAAAAACGTCAGCCTGGCACGCAAAAAATAAGCCATCAACCAGCTCCAGATCACGAAAAATGGAGACGCTACGGGTCTTAGAAAATGGCGCTATTTTTTTATTTTTTTTTTTACCAAATTTTGGAATTTTTTTTCACCACTTAAATATAAAAGAACCTATACATGTTTGGTGTCTATGAACTTGTAATGACCTGTAGAATAAGAAGGGCAGGTCAGTTTTAGCATTCAGTGAACATGGTAAAAAAAATAAATAAAAAACAACTGTGGTATTGCACTTTTTTTGCAATTTTACCGCACTTGGAATTTTTTTCCCGTTTTCCCGTACAGGATATGATAAAACTAGTAATGGCGTTGAAAAGTACAACTTGTCCCGCAAAAAATAAGCCCTCACATGGCCATATTGACCAAAAAATAAAAACGCTATGGCTCTGGGAACAAGGGGAGCAAAAACGAAAATGCAAAAACGAAAAATGCTCCGGGGCTTAAGGGGTTAAACCTGACCGGGCACACCTGTGAAGTGAAAACCATTTCCGGTGACTACCTCTTGAAGCTCATGAAGAGAATGCCAAGAGTGTGCAAAGCAGTCATTAAAGCAAAAGGTGGCTACTTTGAAGAACCTAGAATATAAGACATATTTTCAGTTGTTTCACACTTTTTTGTTAAGTATATAATTCCACATGTGTTAATTCATAGTTTTCATGCCTTCAGTGTGAATGTACAATTTTCATAGTCATGAAAATACAGAAAAATCTTTAAATGAGAAGGTGTGTCCAAACTTTTGGTCTGTACTGTAAATGGTTGGGCTCTGCCGGTTCCAGCAGTTATCACATAACCAAGAGAATGTGCTTTTTCACACTTGCTGTCATGTGCCAACTATAGTGTCAGCCAAGTCTTGCAGTATTCTATTCACCGACATAGCTGACATTCTAGTTGTCACTTCACTGCAAGTATGACTGTGCTGGAACCAGAAGAACCGATTCCTAATGGATGTATGTATATGTTATGACAAAGTCACTGGTAAAGTCCTGGAGGGGAGGTATATTTACCTGAGGCTATTAGCTTCAGTGAATTAAAGCCATTAAGTTTTCTCCAGCATGTTATTTGCTGATAGGGGTTAAGTCCATTTGTAAAAGGGAGTGATTTTTTGAATGGTCATTGTGAAGAGCAGGAGGCCATTCACCATACCTCCACCTCAGGGTGTGGTCTGGGGGTTTAAATCCTCGGCCAGCTGAGGCATTCAGGGTTCATTGTCAGGAGAAGCTCGCTCCAGAAGGGAGCTTGTGTTTGTTTGTGTTTGTTACCATTTTTGTATTGTTTTTCTGTTTTGCCCAGCGGGCTGTGTTTATTTTCATGGTCTAACTGTTGGTTTATGCCACACTATAATAAACCAACAAAAGATTTAAAGAGACAGCATACCTACGTCTACCTCCGTGTGCAGCTGAGTGAACGATCTACCACAGGTGGTTGTAGAATTGTGGGCAAGATCCCCAAGAAATGATGACAGACAACATGGAGGACCTGATCAAGCACCTGGTGAAAGCTCAGCAGGAGACAAGCAAACTGTTATTGCAACAGATCCACCAACAGCAGCAGAACCAACAAGACCAGCTTCGACAACAGCAACAGCAGATGGAATTGCTCACAGACTCAGATTGTATGAGGCCAGCAGCCCCTCCCTCAATTCCAGGAGATGACTCACATGTCCGGATAGCGGTAAGACGAGCCATGCAAAAATGACCCCGGGGGATGATGTGGAAGCACTTTTGACTGTGCTTGAGCAGGTGGCCGAGCGGGAGAAGCTACCGCCAGAGCAGTGGTCGGAGTTCCTGGCCCCCTATCTGACTGGTGAGCCCCAGAAGGCTTATTATGCCCTGGCCTTGCAAGATGCCCAGGAGTATATTAAACTTAAAACTGAAATACTGGCACGTGCTGGAGTGACTATGTCAGTCAGAGCCTAAAGGGTTAACCACTGGGAGTATTGCTGTGACAAACCCCCTCACTCCCAAATGTTTGATCTTCTCCATCTTGTGCTGAAGTAGTTGCAGCCAGAGTTCTCCACCACAGCCCAGCTGGTAGAATGGGTCATGATGGAAAGAGTTATTCACTCCTTCCCTAGGCCCGTGCAGACCGCAGGGAGACCCCCGGAATGCGGATTACCTGGTCGCCCTCATAGAAAGATACCAAGTGGTCGAGAGGTCCCTAAGGAAGCTGGGCGATGCTGCATCCCCATACTGAGGAACCCAAAGGGAGCCCGAGTCCCAAAAGAGGGGTATTAGAGCCACCACTGGGGAGAGTCCGTGGTCCCAAGAGGTCGCTGACGGTCTGCCAAAAAGCCGCTGGGAAAGACTTGATCTACTGGAGGTGTCACGGTTCTGGACATAGAGCTGCCCAGTGTCCTGTGTCCTCCAAGCAGATGGACTGCAGCGTAGGAAGATGCTGTTCATACTATTCCTATCCCACCTGCAGTGTGGACTATCAGCCCAGTGAGGGGCGATAGTCATGTCCCGTGACCATAAATGGGGTACTGATGTCGGGACATGTGGACTCGGGGAGTTTGGTGACTCTGGTAAGGGCCACACTTCCCAACAAGTTGATCCCTGGGAAACACGTGGGCATTTGCTGTATCTACGGAGATGCCAAGGACTACTTCGTTGCCCAAGTGACAATAAAAATGAACCGTGGTACTGAGTCCCATGAGGTTGGGGTATTCAGAGACTTGTTATGCCCAGCTATAATTGGGCGGGATTTCTTGCTGTTCTGGGACATTTGGGGAAAGGCGGGGCCACCCACTTGCTCAGACCAGAGTCGATTAGTCCTCAAAGAATCCCCATTACAGCCAGAGGCGGGTGCGTTCCCCCTGTGTGTCCTTGCTGGTGATGAGGATGAGACAGAGACCCATGAGGATAAGATTCCTGAACTGGTGGTTTCTGGGGGGAATTTTGGTACTGCACAAATTCTGCACAAACACAGCAAAAGGTCTGAATACTTATGACCATGTGATATTTCAGTTTTTCTTTTTTAATAAATTAGCATAAATTTCTGTTTATTTTCAGTCAAGATGGGGTGCAGAGTGTACTTTAATGAGAAAAAAAATTTACTTTTTAGAATTTACCAAATGGCTGCAATGAAACAAAGAGTGAAAAATGTAAAGGGGTCTGAATATTTTCCGTATATACAGTACACACCAAAAGTTTGGACACACCTCATTTAAAGATTTTTCTGTATTTTCATGACTATGAAAATTGTACATTCTCCCTGAAGGCATCAAAACTATGAATTAACACATGTGGAAATATATACTTAACAAAAAAGTGTGAAACAACTGAAAATATGTCTTGTATTCTAGGTTCTTCAAAGTAGCCACTTTTTGCTTTGATGACTGCTTTGCACACTCTTGGAATTTTCTTGATAAGCTTCAAGAGGTAGTCACCGGAAATGTTTTTCACATCACAGGTGTGCCCTGTCAGGTTTAATAAGTGGGATTTCTTGCCTTCTAAATGGAGTTGGGACCATCAGTTGTGTTGTGCAGAAATCAGGTGGATACACAGCTGATAGTCCTACTGAATAGACTGTTAAAATTTGTATTATGGCAAGTAAAAAGCAGCTAAGTAAATAAAAAAACGAGTGGCCATCATTACTTTAAGAAATGAAGGTCAGTCAGTGCGGAAAATTGGGAAAACTTTGAAAGTGTCCCCAAGTGCAGTTGCAAAAACCATCAAGTGCTACAAAGAAACTGGCTCACATGAGGACTGCCCCAGGAAAGGAAGACCAAGAGTCACCTCTGCTTCTGAGGTTAAGTTTATCCGAGTCACCAGCATCAGAAATCGCAGGTTAACAGCAGCTCAGATTAGAGACCAGGTCAATGCCACACAGAGTTCTAGCAGCAGACACATCTCTTCAACAACTGTTAAGAGGAGACTTTGTGCAACAGGCCTTCATGGTAAAATAGCTGCTAGGAAACCACTGCTAAGGACAGGCAACAAGCAGAAGAGACTTGTTTGGGCTAAAGAACACAAGGAATGTACATGAGACCAGTGGAAATCTGTGGTCTGATGAGTCCAAATTTGAGATCTTTGGTTCCAACCACCATGTCTTTGTGCGACGCAGAAAAGGTGAACGGATGGACTCTACATGCCTGGTTCCCACCGTGAAGCAAGGAGGAGGAGGTGTGATGGTGTGGGGGTGCTTTGCTGGTGACACTGTTGGGGATTTATTCAAAATTGAAGGCATACTGAACCAGCATGGCTACCACAGCATCTTGCAGCGGCATGCTATTCCATCCGGTTTGCATTTAGTTGGACCATCATTTATTTTTCAACAGGACAATGACCCCAAACACACCTCCAGGCTGTGTAAGGGCTATTTGACCAAGAAGGAGAGTGATGGGGTGCTACGCCAGATGACCTGGCCTCCACAGTGACCAGACCTGAAACCAAACGAGATGGTTTGGGGTGAGCTGGACCGCAGAGTGAAGGCAAAAGGGCCAACAAGTGCTAAGCATCTCTGGGAACTCCTTCAAGATTGTTGGAAGACCGTTTCTGGAGACTACCTCTTGAAGCTCATCAAGAGAATGCCAAGAGTGTGCAAAGCAGTCATCAAAGCAAAAGGTGGCTACATTGAAGAACCTAGAATATAAGACATATTTTCAGTTGTTTCACACTTTTTTGTTAAGTATATAATTCCACATGTGTTAATTCATTGTTTTGATGCCTTCAGTGTGAATGTACAATTTTCATAGTCAAGAAAATACAGAAAAATCTTTAAATGAGAAGGTGTGTCCAAACTTTTGCTCTGTACTATATATATACAGTATATTACCTAAAATACAAAGGAAATGTGTCATCTTTAACTTTAGGACTTTTAGAGATCATTTAATCTTCAACTTGCTAAACTGTTGACGATAACAGTAATTTTGACAAGGGGTGCTAAAAATATTACATGCCACTGTATATTAATACACTTGCTGTGGAACACTGAAACCTGTATCCTCAGAAGGTAATACGCAAATGTGAGGACACAACTGATTTGCGCAGGCGAGAAAATTCCTGGCTGATGCATGATTTCTTGGCCAGCACTTGAGATGTTCAGTATTTATCGATCAATAGTTAAGATGGAGATAAAAAGAAATGTAATAACTAGTGTTGAGCTTTCCGATACTGAAATATCGGGTATCGACCGATATTCGCGGTATCTGAGTTCCGATACTGAATTCCGATACTTTTAGAATATCGAATACCGGAATCGGAAGTTTCCAAAATGCCTGCGCTCTGCAGTGTCTCTGAAGGATGACAAGCTGGATGGCAGCGCTCAGCTTACTGTACTTGTCATTTAGTGTAAAGGATTTATTAAAAAAAAAATAATAGTGTTTTCATGCACTGTCTCCTTAAAAAAGCCGGCAGGCAATTCATCAGCGGCATACACCGGTACCCGACAATTTAGAAGAGAAAGAATAGAGTATCACACATAGATTAGATAGATAGAAACATGTCAGCCACATATATAAGAAGTACAGTGACAGTGTTGCTTACTGTACTTGTCATTTAGTGTAAAGGATTTATTTAAAAAAATATTAGTGTTTTCATGCACCGTCTCTTTAAAAAAGCCGGCCGGCAATTCAGCAGCGGTACCCGTCAATTTACAACAGAAAGAATAGAGCATCACACATAGATTAGATAGATAGCAACATGTCAGTCACATATATAAGAAGTACAGTGACAGTGTTGGTTACTGTACTTGTCATTTAGTGTTAAAATAAAGGATTTATTAAAAAAAAAAATTGGCGTGGGGCTCCCCGTAATTTTAGTCTCTAGCGGAGGTTAAGCAGACGGCTGGGGCAGATGTTTGAAGCCTGGGAAGGGGGTAATACCCACGGAGCTCCCCAGGCTACTAATATCAGCCCCCAGCTGAATACCTAGCCTTTACTAGCTATTAAAATGGGGAACCCCCCCAAAAAATGACTTGGGGTCCCCCCTATTTTAATAGCTAGCAAAGGCTAGGCAGACAGCTGGGGGCTGATATTAATAGCCCAGGAAGGGTGCCATGAATATTGGCCCCCTCCCAGGCTAGAAACACCAGCCGTCAGCCGCCCAGAAATGGCGCATCCATAGGATGCGCCAATTCTGGCACTTAGCCTCGCTCTTCCCACTGCCCTGTAGCGGTGGCAGTGGGGTAATAGGGCTAGGGTTGATGTCCGCTTATAATGCCAACTGACATCAAGCCCAGGTTAGTAATGGAGAGGTGTCTATAAGACACCCCCATTACTAACCCCATAGTCAAAGTTAAAAAAAAAAGCACAAACACCCAGAATAGAGTCCTTTAATTGAAATAAAGACACAATTCTTTATTGTTCTAAATTAAACCATACTTACCATCACACCCATTCCAGCTGAAGCCAACGATACCCTGCAATAAAAGAAAAATAATAAAGCAACATCATCCTTACCTTTCCATGGTTCCCACGACAGCTTCAGCTCTGCTACATCGAGATTACAGGCTGGATCACAGCAGAAAGCTGCCATCCAATTTGCCATGCCGCAGAGACTGAGAAGCGCATGCATGCTTGCGCTCCTCAGTGTCTCACTGTGACGGCATCCAGATGAGCCGAGCTCATGTCCAATGAACTCGGCTCACCTCATGCACGTCACTGACAGCGTGAGAAAATTCTCCTGCACTCAGCGCTTCAGCGTGAGAATTCTCCCACGCTGTCAGTGACGTACATGAGGTGAGCTGAGTTCATTGGACATGACCTCGGCTCATCTGGATGCCGTCACAGCCTGACACTGAGGAGCGCAAGGAGCCTGCGCTTCTCAGTGTCTGCGGGATGACAGGCTGGATGGCAGCGTTCTGCTGCGGTCCAGCCTGTCAACTCGATGTAGCAGAGCTGGAGCTGTCCTGGGAACCATCGAAAGGTAAGGATGATGTTGCTTTATTATTTTTCTTTTATTGCAGGAGATCGTTGGCTTCAGCTGGAATGGGCGTGATAGTAAGTATGGTTTAATTTAGAACAATAAAGAATTGTGTGTTTATTTCAATTAAAGGACTTTATTCTGGGTGTTGTGCTTTTTTTAAATACTTTACTAGAAATTCATGTCGGTCATGTCTAATATTGGCGTGACCCCATGAATTTAGGGCTTAGGGCCAGCTGATAATGCCAAGCTTGCCCTAAACCCTTTATTACGCATTGAGCCACCGCACCAGGGCCCTGGATGAGTTTGGTACAGCACCAGAAGATGGCGCTTCCAATGAACGCGCCATTTTCCGGGGTGGCTGCGGACTGCAATTTGCAGCGGGGGGGGGGGGGCAGAAAGCTTGGGCCTCTCTGCGCTGCGGATTCCAGCCCCCAGCTGCCTAGTTGTACCTGACTGGACACAAAAATAGGGCGAAGCCCCACGTATTTTTTTTTTAAATTATTTCATGAAATTCATGAAATAATTAAGAAAAAAAGGGCTTCCCTATATTGTTGTGTCCAACCAGGTACAAATAGGCAGCTGGTGGTTGGGGGCAGCCAGTTTCTGCCTGCTGTACCTGGCTGGACACAAATTTAGTGCGAAGCCCCACGTCAATTTTTTTTTAATTATTTCATTTAAATTCCCTTTAAATAGAATTTGTCAATGGGATGTTATAGCATAAACTAAGCACTCTAATGCTGAGTAAATACTGCCCTTTCTTGTGTGGCAGGACAACTCGCTCGGCCACTTCCGGAAGTAGACTCAGGAACCTGGGATTTCATTGAAGGCTTTATTAACCCCTTTACGACATAGGGCGTATTAGTACGTATCTGTGCCCTGGGACTCATGGACCAGATACGTATTTATACGCCCTGGCGATTTCGCTCGCACACAGGCTGTGCGGGCGCGTTCGCCGCCGGGTGTCAGCTGATTGTTACAGCTGACACCCGGTACTATGTGCAGGGAGCAGTCCCGCACCGCTCCCAGCACATTAACCCCCTCAATGCTGCGATCGAAGTTGATCACAGTCGATCGCAGCATTGCGGTGGCAAGGGAGGTGATCGCCGATACTCACCTCCTCTTCCGGCCTCCAGCGCTGTCTGCCGTGGCTTCCAGGATGTTGTCATGATGACCCGATGTCGTCATGACAACATCCGGGTCACCAGACAGCAAGAAGATTTTTTGGACATGTGCAGCGCATCTCCAAACTATCTGACAGCCTGCATGGCACAGGGATGGTGCTGCATTCCTGTGCCATGCAGGCGATCAGAGAAAAAAAAGTGAAAGTCCCATAGTGGGACAAAGTAAAAAAGTGTAAAAAGTGTCATAAAGTGAAAAAAAAAAATTGCAAAAATATAAAAAAAAAATAAAAAAAATAATCCACCAAAAATAAAAATATAATGTACCCATCAATAAATATTATTATCAAAAAACAATAAAAGTACACATATTTGGTATCTCCGGGTCCGGAACGACCTGACCTATAAAACTGTCCCACTAGTTAACCCCTTCAGTGAACACGGTAAAAAAATAAAATAAAAGACGAAGCAAAAAACAATGCTTTATCACCATACTGCCAAACAAAAAATGGAATAACACGCGATAAAAAAGACGAATATAAATAAAAATCATATCGCTGAAAACGTCATCTCGTCCCGCAAAAAACAAGCTGCCATACAGCTCCATCAGCCGAAAAATAAAAAAGTTGTAGCTCTCAGAATAAAGCGATGCTAAAAAATAATTTTTTCTATAAAATTGCTTTTATTATGTAAAAGTGCAAAACATAGAAAAACTATATAAATGTGGTACCGCTGTAAACGTACTGACCCGAAGAATAAAGCTGCCTTATCAATTTTACCACAAGCGGAACAGAATTAAAAAAAAAAAAAAAAACAATTCCTGAATTGTTGGTTTTTGTTTATTCTGCCTCCCAAAAATCGGAATAGAAAGCGATCAAAAAATGTCACGTGCCTGAAAATGGCACCAATAACAACATCAACTGATCTCGCAAAAAACAAGCCATCACATGACTCTGTGTGCCAAAATCTGGAAAAATTATAGCTCTCAAAAAATGGCGATGCAAAAACTAGATTTTACAAAAAATGCATGTTTTTTTTCCACTTTTTCTAATCAATTTGTGAAGGACCTGGGGGTTCCAAGTGCTCACTATGCATCTAGATAGGTGCCTTGGGTGGTCTAGTTTCCAAAATGGGGTCATTTGTGGGGGAGCTCCAATGTTTAGACATACAGGGGCTCTCCAAACGCGACATGGTTCCAATTTGTTAGCAGACACCATGTTGCGTTTGGAGAGCCCCTGTGTGCCTAAACATTGGAGCACTTCCACAAGTGACCCCATTTTGGAAACTAGATCACCCAAGGCACCTATCTAGATGCATAGTGAGCACTTGGAACCCCCAGGTGCTTCACAAATTGATTCGTAAAAATGAAAAAGTGTTTTTTTTTCCCACTTTTTCATTTCTACGAATCAATTTTTGAAGCACCTTGGGGTTCCAAGTGCTCACTATGCATCTAGATAGGTGCCTTGGTGGGTCTAGTTTCCAAAATGGGGTCACTTGTGGGGGAGCTCCAATGTTTAGGCACACAGGGGCTCTCCAAACGCAACATGGTGTCCGCTACCAATTTGAGCCGATTTTCCATTCAAATTGTTAGCGGACACCATGTTGCATTTGGAGAGCCCCTGTGTGCCTAAACTTTGGAGCTCCCCCTCAAGTGACCCCATTTTGGAAACTAGACCCCCCAAGGCACCTATTTCAAACCATAGTGAGCACTTGGAACCCCCAGGTGCTTCACAAATTGATTCGTAAAAATGAAAAAGTGGAAAAAAAAATACTTTTTCATTTTTACGAATCAATTTGTGAAGCACCTAGGGGTTCCAAGTGCTCACTATGCATCTAGATAGGTGCATTGGGTGGTCTAGTTTCCAAAATGGGGTCACTTGTGGGGGAGCTCCAATGTTTAGGCACACAGGAGCTCTCCAAACGCAACATGGCGTCCGCTAATTATTCAAGCAAATTTTACAATCAAAAAGTCAAATGGCGCTCCTTCCTTTCCGAGCCCTGCCGTGTGCCAAAACAGTGTTTTTTCCCCACATATGGGGTATATGCGTGCCCAGGGGAAATTGCACAACAAATTTTGGAGTCCATTTTTTCTTGTTACCCCTGTGAAAATAAAAAAAATTGGGTCTAAATTAACATGTTTGTGAAAAAAGTTAAATGTTCATTTTTTTCTTCCACATTCGAAAAATTCCTGTGAAGCACCTGAAAAGTTAATAAAGTTCTTGAATGTGGTTTTGAGCACCTTGAGGGGTGCAGTTTTTAGAATGGTGTCACTTTGGGGTATTTTCTGTCTTAAAGACCTCTCAAAGTGGCTTCAAATGTGATGTGGTCCCTAAAAAATGGTTTTGTAAATTTTGTTGGAAAAATGAGAAATCGCTGGTCAACTTTTAACCCTTATAGCTCCCTAACAAAAAAAATTTTGGTTCCAAAATTGTGCTGATGTAAAGTAGACATGTGGGAAATGTTATTTATTAAGTATTTTGTGTGACATATCTCTCTGATTTAAGGGCATAAAAATTCTAATTTTAAAAATTGCAACATTTTCAAAATTTTCGCCAAATTTCTGTTTTTTTCACAAATAAACGCAAGTGATATCGAATGAATTTTACAACTATCATGAAGTACAATATATCACGAAAAAAAACAACTCAGAATCAGGGGTATCCTTTGAAGCGTTCCAGAATAATTACCTCATAAAGTGACAGTGGTCAGAATTGTAAAAATTGGCCTGGTCATTAACGTGCAAACCACCCTCGGGGGTAAAGGGGTTAATAGCGTAAAGCTCTGCACTCCAGGAAAATAAACACAGCCTTACTTGGCAAAACATCAAAACAAAAGATAAACCATAGCACAGTCCATATATGTGTGTGCGGGTCACTCACACAGGTTATGTCCAGCCTTCAACTCTCTCCTGAGCTATGGCTGTCCAGTCTGGAGACCTTGCCTCTCCAAACACAACACAGAGAAAAAAAAACATGACTGAACATTTAAACATTGCTCAGCCACACCTGGAGGTGGATGTATGGGGAATGACATCCCTCCCATCTCTATGTCATTCCCCTAAAACCACGCCCTTTAAGTAAGTTAACCCACCAACATATAATATGCTGGCAGAAAGTCCATTGGTTTCAGTTCACACAGGCTAGCAACCTGTGCGACACATACCTCCCCTCATAAATCATACCAGTGACTCCTTCCGATACCAGACAGGGAATTCTAGAAAGGGCATCAGTGATCCTGTGTAACTTTCTGGGCCTATGCTCTACATGAAACTTGAAGAGATGAAGAGCTAGAAACCATTTGGTTACCCTGGCATTTTTACCCCTCTTTTCCCTCAACCATCTCAAAGAGGCATGGTCTGACACCAACTTAAACTTCCGGCCTAGCAGGTAGTATCTTAATGTATCTATGGCCCACTTTATGGCCAAACACTACTTTTCTACTATTGTGTAGTTTTTCTCACAGGACAAAAGCTTCCGGCTCAGATATAGAATATGATGCTCTTCCCCATTTATCTCTTGAGAGAGTAAGGCTCCAAGACCAACCTCTGAAGTGTCTGTCTGGACCACAAACTCTTTCTTGAAGTCTGGTGTGACCAGGACCGGCTGTTTACACAGTGCTGATTTCAACAGTTGAAATGCGGTCTCTGTTTCCTCCGTCCACTTCACCATGGTTGATCTGGTGCCTTTTAGGAGATCCGTCAGTCGCGCGGCCATCATGGCAAAATTTGGAATAAACTGCCGGTAATATCCAACCTTTCCCAGGAACGCTCTCACTTGCTTTTTAGAGAGCGGTTTCGGCCAGGTCTGGATTGCCTCCACCTTATTTACTTGTGGCTTTATTTCACCTCTTCCAACGGCATAGCCCACTTGGCCTCCTCTTTTCCGACGGCACATTTTTTTGGATTTATAGTAAATCTCGCCTTCCTTAGAGCATCCAGAATGGCCTGTAGCTTAGGTAGATGACTAGCCCAGTCAGGGCTAAAGACTACAATGTCGTCAAGATAGGCTGTGGCATACTTCTCATGTGGGGCTAGGATCCGATTCATAGTCCTCTGGAAGGTGGCTGGGGCCCCCTGTAGTTCGAACTGCATCCGAGTATATTGAAAGCTCCCATCAGGTGTCGAGAAAGCCGTCTTCTCCTTGGCTGTCTGGGACATGGGGATCTGCCCGTAGCCCTTTGTCAGGTCTAGAATGGTGATGTATCTCACCGGTCCAAGCCTCTCGATGAGTTCATCGACACGGGGCATCGGATACGCGTCACACTTGGATACCTCATTCAGCCGGGGGTAGTCATTACAAAACCTCCATTCTCCATTGGGTTTTGGCACGAGGACGATTGGGCTCGACCACCCACTCTTTAACTCCTCTATTACCCTGAGATCTAGCATCCTCTTTACCTCGTCAGAGATCACCATCCGGCGAGCTCCCGATTTCGCTGTAGTAGTTCTCGACATTGTTGCTTCTGGGCTGATGATAGAGTCTCTGCTATAGTGACATCTTCCACTTTGCCTTCAGGAGCTGCTTCCAGGCAAGGAGTTTCCACCAGTTCCTGGTCCCGCCATGGCTTGAGCAAGTTCTCATGGTATACTTGGTGCGGCTTTCTTCAGCCAGGCTGGTGAACTCGGTAGTTCACTTCACTGAGTTTCTTCACCACCTCATACAGGCCTTGCCACTTGGCCAAGAATTTACTTTCGATCGTGGGAATGTGAACCAGAAAGCGATCCCCAGTCTGGACATGTCTCAGCCTTGCCGACCGGTTATACACCCTCGCCTGATGGGCATCACTTTCGTCATTCTCTCCTGTAACTGGGTGACATGTTTGATGATTCTCTGGTGGGGGGTGACCTCGGCCTCCCTGGTTTCCTTGGCGATATCTAGGAGACCCCTTGGATGCCGACCATATAGAATCTCAAACGGTGAGAAACCAGTGGAGGCTTGGGAAACTTCCCTGATGGAAAACAGCAGAAACAGAAGCAGATAGTCCCAGTCTGGACCATCCTTCCCGACGACCTTTTTGAGCATTGCTTTCAGAGTCTTATTAAAGCGCTCCACCAAGCCATCAGTCTGTGGATGGTACACGGAGGTTCGCAGCTGAGTAATTCGAAGCACTTTACACAGCTCCTTCATCACCTTGCTCATGAATAGGGTTCCCTGGTCTGTCAGGATTTCCTTCGGCAGGCCGGTCCTGGCAAAGATGTGGACAAGTTCCCGAGCTATGCTCTTACTGGACGAGTTCCTTAAGGGTACCGCTTCAGGATACCGGGTCGCATAGTCCATGATGACCAAGATATATTGGTGGCTCCGGGCCGATTTAACTAAAGGGCCCATGAGGTCCATGGCAATCCTCTCAAAGGGAACTTCTATCACAGGTAGTGGAACTAAGGGGCTACAGAAGTGGGAAGTGGGCATGGTTATCTGGCAGGTGGGGCAGGATCTACAATAGTTTAAGATCTCCCGGTAACATCCTGGCCAATAAAACCTCCTCACTATTCTCTCCTGAGTTTTTTCCACCCCTAGGTATCCCCCCAGAATATGTGAGTGTGCCATATCCAGTACTCTCCGTCGGTAGGGTCACGGCACTAAGAGCTGTTCCACTGTCTCACTGCCCCTTAGTTTAGCCACCCGATACAGCAACTCCCCCTGAACTGCAAAGTGGGGGAATCTGGTATCGGCCCCCCGGTTCTTGGGCAACCCCATTACATACAGCAACCTGGTCAAAAGCCCCCTTTAAAGTCAGGTCCCGAACTTGAGCAGTCCCAAAGTTTTCTCCAGGAAGGCAAGGACGCACAGTGGGATCTCATCCACTTGAGACTTCGTCGGGGTTCTTCTCCAGGAACCTGGCTTTTTCCCATGCTACTTAGTCCGGTTCCCTTCCCCCACAAGTCCCAAAATAAAGAAAAATCACGGCCCAGTATGACATAACCCCTTCAGTTATTATTATAATTATTAGTGTTGAGCGAGCACTAAAATGCTCGGGTGCTCGAAGCTCGGACCGAGCTCACTGTGATACTCGGGTGCTTGACCCGAGCAACGAGCCCAATGTTAGTCTATGGGAGACCCGAACAGTTTTGCAGCAGCTCCCCCGGCAGTCTGTAGAAAGCCTAAAAAGTGCCCAAAACGATAGTGACAGTGCTCAAGTGACATGGGGACAGCATGGGGATCGCCCCTGGAAGCATTTCTGACCCCCAGGTCACTGCTGTCAACAACGTGGTCAGAGGTATTAAGCCACTTTTACAGGCTCACAATAAAACGTTCAAAAACGAAAGTGAAAGTGCTTTCCTGTGAAATATGTTAACCCCTTAACGACCATGGGTCTTTCTGTTTTTGTGTTTTCCTTTTTTGCTCCCCTTCTTCCCAGAGCCAGAACTTTTTTAATTTTCGTTCAATATGGCCATGTGAGGGCTTATTTTTTGCGGGACGAGTTGTACTTTTAAACACCATCATTGGTTTTACCATATCGTGTGCTGGAAAATGGGAAAAAAATTCCAAGTGCAGTGAAACTGCAAAAAAAATGCAATTCCACAGTTGTTTTTTGGGTCCTTTTTTTACCACGTTCACAGATTGCTAAAACTGACCTGCCATCATTATTTTCCAGGTCGTTACGAGTTCATAGACACCAAACATGTATAGGTTCTTTTTTATTTAAGTGGTGAAAAAAAAATCCAAAGCTTGCTAAAAAAACAATAAAAAATGACGCCATTTTCCGAGACCCTTAGCTTCTCCATTTTTCGGGATCTGGAACCAGGTGAGGGCTTATTTTTTGCGTGCCGGGCTGACGTTTTTATTGATACCATTTTGGGGTAGATCCGATGTTTTGATCGCTCGTTATTGCATTTTATTGCAAAGTTGTAGCGACCAAAAAAACTTAATTCTGGCGTTTAAAATTTTTTTCTCGTTACGCCGTTTACTGATTGTATTAATTCTTCTTTTATATTGATAGATCGGGCGATTCTGAACGCGGCGATACCAAATATGTGTATGTGTTTTTTTTATATATATATATATATATATATATTTTATTTTGAATGGGGCGAAAGGGGGGTGACTTAAACTTTTATATATTTTTTATTTTTTTTATATTTTTAAAAACTTTTTTTTTTACACTTTCTGCTTGCTTCTATAGTCTCCAGAGGAGACTAGAAGCAGCAGTTGTCTGATTGCTTCTACTGCATACAAGCGATGAGCAGATCGCTTGTATGCAGGAGAAATGCTCACTTGCTATGAGCGCTGACCACTAGGTGGCGCTCATAGCAATTGAGACATGACAACCACAGGCGTCTGCTGCAGACCCTGAGTTGTCATACCCACCCATTGGTGACCCGCGATCACGTGACGGGGTCACTGATGGGCGGGGCTTAGGACTCCCGGAAGCGCGAGTTAAATGCCACTGTCAGAGATTTAACATGTTAACACCCGCGGGTGGATTGCGATTCCAATAATCAGCTGACATGTGCTCGCTTCAGTGCGGGCTCACCGCCGGAGCCCCCGCTGAACCGGCCTTACCGACCTGGTGCGTACTATTACTGACCAGGTTGGAAAGGGGTTAAGGAACATCCTTTCCAGGGTAAAGACTTGTGTATAAGGTAAAATAAATAACCAAAAACAAAAATACTCCTCCACACCTTGGGCTATGTTCACAAGTAGCATTTTTTATGCGTTTTTGCACGTTTGTATTGCTTTCAACCGTGACAAATGCATTCACCGGGAAATGTCATTTTAACATTTTACAACCTTATCTGGCCATGTGCTGTGTGACACATGCATACAGTGCTAAAAAGACATGGGAACAGCATGGGTAAGACCCCTGGAAGCTTCTCTGACACCCAGGTCACTGCCTAAAAGTGTGCCCATCAGAAGTGATCCTTGCCACATCAGAAGATGCAGACTTGCAACTATCCCCGTGCAAGTCCTTGTCCCAGGGCAGTGTTCAATTGTACCTCCCCCATAACTTGCAATACAAGCGCAAGTATGCAGCCTGCAACCCACCCACCCCCAGGCTGCAATACCATACTGCTAGCTTGCTTGCACTTGAAATTGGGCCTTTTAGGCATGTGGAGGTGGAATCTGGCCACCACGTCATGGCTACGTCGGTAGCCTGGTATTCATACTCAGTCCCCAGCCGCCCGGCGGCCGGGTGTCCACGCTTGGTCCCCAGCCGCCAGGGGGTGGCCGGGTGTCCATACTCAGTCCCCAGCCGCCCCGCGGCCGGGTGCCCACACACAGTCCCCAGCCGCGTGGGGGTGGCCGGGTGTCCATAAACGGTCCCCAGCCGCCCCTATTTGTCCCGGTGCGCCTTATACACAAGCGCGCATACCAAAACATTACCTGTGCCCTTCCCAGTGCATTTAATGGGAAGGACAGCCTAACCACAAACACGTGGACAAGTGAATGTGGCCAGGAATGGTCCATCTCACTGACGCCTTCACACTGGGTTAATATTGTGGAAGCCGGGACACAGTTGGACACTGGGATGCAACACGTCCTCCAGACATAGAGGATTGCGGGTCCTGGGTCAATCAGGCTTCAACACAAAGTTCAGAAGGTAGACAGCAGCAGTGGTCGGCCTCCTACACAACGAGTAAATTATTCATGATCATGAGGCCATCCACCTCCTTAGCTTTCTGTTCCTTGGAATGCAAGCGCATGTATGTAGTAGCAGCTAGGCCTGAGGTGGTCAGCGTTTTGGCGCATATTCTACCTCCTTCGAGGATTGCTGGATGTTTTCCTGCTACTATCCCAGTTCTATGACTCCCGTTAAAACAAAGCTTCAGGTGATGAATGATGGATGAGGTGGTGGCAAAGGAGAAAGAGCAGGAGGAACAGGGACCATTCACATCAATATCAGGCCAACCAGATATGTCTTGTAGGATATGTTTCTGTAACAAAAGGAGCGGTTCGGCTACACAGTTCTAGGGCATACAGTGAATGCAATGCCTACCAAAAATTTCGAGGCACTCCAATGCCCCTTGGAAGTGACATGGAGGTCAGAGGGCCTTAACTAAACCGTTTTTTCCATTTATAGCAACTGGGTCTCCTGTACACTGTTGGCCTAAGCAGGGAATGGAAGGCTTTCCAAAAATTATTAGGCACCACAATGCCCCTTGAAACAGACGTGGATTACAGCGTATTAAAAACCTTCTACCCATTATTGGGGAATGGGTCTCCCTTAGTGTTCGCCTATGCATTGAAAAGCAAAAGCTGACAAAAATTAGGAGGAAATGCAATGCCCGTTGCAAGAGTCGTGGAGGTTAGAGGTAATTAAAAACAACATGTCAATGCCCCTTAGAAGAGACGTGGAGTTCAGAGTGGTTTAACAAGACAGTTTTAATGCCCCTTGGAAGAGATGTGGAGGTCACAGTAGCTTAACAAGATGGTTTTAATGCCCCTTGGAAGAGACGTGGAGTTCAGAGTGGTTTAACAAGACAGTTTTAATGCCCCTTGGAAGAGTGGTGGAGGTTACAGTGGAATAAAATGACAATATCAATGCCCCGTGGAAGAGACGTGGAGGTCACAGTAGCTTAACAAGACGGTTTTAATGCCCCTTGGAAGAGTGGTGGAGGTCGCAGTGGAATAAAAAGACAATATCAATGCCCCTTGGAAGAGTGGTGGAGGTTACAGTGGAATAAAAAGACAATATCAACGCCCTGTGGAAGAGACGTGGAGGTCACAGTAGCTTAACAAGACGCTTTTAATGCCCCTTGTAAGAGTGGTGGAGGTCGCAGTGGAATAAAAAGACAATATTAACGACCCTTGGAAGAGACGTGGAGGTCACAGTAGCTTAACGAGACGATTTTAATGCCCCTTACAAGAACCATGCAGTACAGCATATTAAAAACATTATTCCCATTATTGGGGACTGGGTCTCCCATAGTCTTTGCCTATGCCTACCAAGCAAAAGCTTCCAAAAATTAGGAAGGGGGAACTTGCAATGTCCCTTACAAGAGCCATGCTGTACAGCATATTAAAAACATTATTCCCATTATTGGGGAGTGGGTCTCCCATAGTCTTTGCCTATGCCTTCCAAGCAAAAGCTGCCAAAAATTAGGACAGAGGAACTTGCAATGCTGGCAACATGGACCATGGTCACCCTGGTGGTATAGTGGTCGTGGAGGCTGAGGATAAGGAGAAGAGCAAAAAACAGCCGAAATGAGGAAGCGTATACCCATGTGTGGGTGTGAAGCGATGAATCGGAATACACCTCCCGAAATAACACAGTGGATTTGACTTTATGTTACTCTGCTGTCATTTGGTGGTGATGAGAAGTCTGGCCCAATCCAGCCCTTGTTCATTTTGATAAGGGTCAGCTTGTCAGCATTGTCAGTTGACAGGCGAGTGCGCTTATCAGTTATTATTCCCCCAGCGGCACTAAAAACACGCTCCGATAACAAACTAGCGGCAGGGCAGGCCAGGACCTCCAAGGCATACAGAGTGAGTTCATTCCAAGTGTCCAGCTTGGATACCCAATAATTAAAAGGCACAGAGGAATCACGGAGGACGCTGGTACTCCCTCACCATCTTTTGAAAATTTCCACTCCTTGTGAGAGTACCCTGCGCCTCAGGGCCTGTAAGCTGGGCAGGTCTCAGAAAACTGTCCTAGAACATTGACAGTGTTCCCCTGCCTCTGCTGGATTGGAGTTGCGTCTCTCTCGCCTGTATGCCTTAGTTGGGCAGCGAACTGTGACCTCTGCCGCTACCGTGTTCAGATGGGAATTTTTTTAATAGTTCTGCAGCAAGGGCCTTCTGGTACTGCCCCATTTTTGTAGACCTCTCCAACTCAGGAATAAGAGAATGAAAGTTATCCTTGTAGAGGGGGTCTAAAAGTGTCATCAACCAGTAATGACTGTCACCCAACATTTTGACAATGCGAGGGTCACGGTTAAGGCAGCGTAACATAAAGTCAGCCATGGGTGCCAGACTGGTAACGGGCAAGACTTCCATGTCCTCACCAAGATGACGACTGATAGTGTTGAGCGATCACTAAAATGCTCGGGTGCTCGAAGCTCGGGCCGAGCTTACCGTGATACTCGGGTGCTCGACCCGAGCAACGAGCCCAATGTTAGTCTATGAGAGACCCGAGCATTTTTGCGGCACCACCCCCGGCAGTCTGTAGAAAGCCTAAAAAGTGCCCAAAACGATAGTGACAGTGCTCAAAAGACATGGGGGCAGCATGGGAATCGCCCCTGGAAGCATTTCTGACCCCCAGGTCACTGCTATCAACAACGTGGTCAGAGGTATTAAGCCACTTTTGCGGGCTCACAATAAAACGTTCAAAAACGAAACTGAAACGGTTTTCCTGTGAAATATGTTAAGGAATTTCCTTTCCAGGGGAAAAACTTGTGTATAAGGTAAAATAAATAACCAAAAACAAAATACTCCTCCACACCTTGGGCTATGTTCACAAGTAGCATTTTTCATGCGTTTTTGCACTTTTGTATTGCTTGCAACCGTGACAAATGCGTTCACCGGGAAATGTCATTTTAACATTTTACAACCTTATCTGGCCATGTGCTGTGTGACACATGCATACAGTGCTGAAAAGACAAGGGATCAGCATGGGGAAGACCCCTGGAAGCATCTCTGACCCCCATGTCACTGTCTAAAAGTGTGCCCATCAGAAGTGATCCTTGCCGCATCAGAAGATGCAGACTTGCAACTATCCCTGTGCAAGTCCTTGTCCCAGGGCAGTGTTCAATTGTACCTCCCCCATTCCTTGCAATGCAAGCGAAAATATGCAGCCAACCACCCACCCACCCGCAGGCTGCAATACCATACTGCTAGCTTTCACTTGAAATGGGGCCTTTTAGTTTGGAGGAGGCCGAAGCTGGCCACTACCTCATGGCCACTTTGGCAGCGAGGTATCCATACTCTGTCCCCAGCCGCCCGGCGGCCGGGTGTCCACGCTCGGTCCCCAGCCGCCAAGTGGCGGCCAGGTGTCCATACTCGGCCCCCAGCCGCCCTGATTTCTCCTGTCACCTTCCCCCACACTTTTCTTAGCCTGGCCTGCTTTAGGGCAGCATTGGACGAGCCCATCAGAGAACCAGACTCCTCTGGTGGGCCCTGGCTTCTCCATCAGGGGAGTTGAGAGTGCCTAGGTGAGGAGCATGATGATGATGATAGAAGTTAGCATCTGCTTTGTTTTCTTTGAATGCAAGCGCATGTATGTAGTAGCGGCTAGGCCTGAGGTGGTCCGCGTTTTGGCGCATATCCTACCTCCTCCGAGGATTGCTGGATGTTTTCCTGCTACTATCCCAGTTCTATGACTCCCGTTAAAACAAAGCTTCAGGTGATAAATGATGGATGAGGTGGTGGCAAAGGAGAAAGAGCAGGAGGAACAGGGACCATTCACATCAATATCAGGCCAGTCAACCAGATATGTCTTGTAGGATATGTTTCTGTAACAAAAGAAGCGGTTCGGCTACACAGTTATAGGGCATACAGTGAGTGCAATGCCTACCAAAAATTTCGAGCCACTCCAATGCACCTTGGAAATGACATGGAGGTCAGAGGGCGTTAACTAAACCTTTTTTTTCGATTTATAGCAACTGGGTCTCCCGTGCACTGTTGGCCTAAGCAGTGAATGGAAGGCTTTCCAAAAATTATGAGGAACTGCAATGCCCCTTACAAGAGCCATGTGTGGCACCCCAGGGGTCTGGTCACCACAGTAATAGAGATATTACGTCGGAGAGCAAGGGGGAGGTTTCCTGGTCAGGATCCTTTAAACATGCAACATCCTCCTGCCCCAATCCTGGGAGGGGAGAATTCTGCCCTTATAAACTGGATCTGGGGCGGGGTTGAGTGAGTCAGAGAACAGTCAGAGTCAGAGTGAGAGCAAGGGAAAGTAACAGCAAAGAGCTCTGTAGGAGCTAGGAGCTAAAGACCAGGGGCTGGAAGCTGAGCAGAGCTCACCCTGGCAGAAGACAATAGGAACCGGACACAGGAGTCCGAATCTGTGAGGACTTATATATCCAGCAGCAGAAACCAGCCGGCAGGGGATTTCAGGTCCTCTGGCCATAGAAGCCCGGAGGCTCAGTCACAAGCAAGGGACCAGCACCGCCGTCGTGGGGCGGAGGCTAACAGAAGGCCCCAAGTCACCAGCCATACGGGTGAGCACTACACGGTACACTCAGGGACGTGGGCTACTTCTACCCGCTTACAGCAAGGTAGCCAGGAAGAGTGCAGACAGACGGGGAGGCCTACAACTCCACCTGGCCAGGGGAACTCCTGCTTGCTCACAGACTGACCAGGCCTCTTATGCTAGCCAGTACTCCCGGGAGGGTCTACCTTATAATCATCAGTAAAGACCCGGAACTGCACTGCAAAGACTCTGAGTCGTTCCTGCTGCGCTCGTGCACCATCACCCCCATCATCCACACTCACTGCCCTGAGGCTATACTCCTCCCGAGGGGACTTATCCCATTCTATGCTGCGCACACAACACCAGCCTCAGCGGTCTGCCTCGCAGCGGTGGTACTCCCTGACCGCAATCCACGGGTGGCGCAGTCGGACAATTAACCTCAAAACCTAAGAAAGACTGCCACTGGTTTGACCAGCCTGAGCCACGGGACCGGGTCACCGCCATGGAGACTACAGACCCCTGATACCCGGCACCCGGTATCCCACACACGTGTACACATGGCCCAGGGGGCGCGTCACATGCAGCACAGCATATTACAAACATAAGTCCCATTATTGGGGAGTGGGTGTCCCATGGTATTTGCTTATGCTTTCCCAGCAAAAGCTGCCAAAAATTAGGACGGAGGAACTTGAAATGCTGGCACCCTGGTGGTATAGTGGTGGTGGAGGCTGAGGATAAGGAGAAGAAGATTAAACAGCCGAAACGAGGAAGCGTATACCCATGTGTGGGTGTGAAGCGGTGCATGTGAATACACCTCCCGAAATAACACAGTGGATTTGACTTTATGTTACTCTGCTGTAGAGATGAGCGTTGTTCTACTCGAACTGTTCGCCAATCTCAAATTCGAGCTGTTTATGGCGGTGTTCGAGCCGGTCGGCGAACACGAACAATTTGAGAAAAATTCGGCTGTTCGAGGTTATGTTCGATAACTGTTCGTGCACCAAAATCATAACTGGATTTTTTCTCAGTAATGATGAAAATTAATGTTAATACGCAGTTTGAGTGTACAGCGGGGCGGGGGGAGGGGCAGGGGATGGATCTCTGCAGGAACAATGAAGATCTCCATTTTTTTTTCTCTTTCCCGCATTTGCAGTGGGGAGGTGCAATCTGTCAGCCTATCAGCAGCGCACACACGGAACGAAGTGCTTTTTTTCACACAAGCAAGGGCATGTGTGATTGGCAGTGTATGTCACATGTCCTTGCCCTATAAGACCAAGCCATTTTCCCCGTCGCCACCATTTTCTCACTGCTGCAGCTGCGTGTTAGACGGCACCGCTGTTGCTGTGTGTGCTATACCTTGTTAATTTCAAGCCAATTTTCTCTGAAATCTACAGATAGCTTGGGAGTAGGGAATAGTTGTGATTGCAGTCCTTTTAAGGACTAGGTTACAGCATTTCCTACGACTTTTATCAGGGAGGTCTGTGCTCTTAAATAGATAGGTTGTGGGAGTAAAGACTAATTGTAATTGGAGTCCTTTTCAGGACTAGGTTACATGAGTTCCTATCAGTTTTTGCCAGGCAGGTCTGTGCCAGTGCTGTGCAAGTTTTTTTCACAGCATTTGGCTGAATCTAGCAAAGCTAATCCTTTTTGGCCTATTGCAGAGTGTGTTAGTCAGTGGAGTAGCCTATCTGTGTTGCAAGATATAACACCTGTGTATAGAATACCAATTTTTTTACTGCACCTAGTGAAGTAAAATCTTTTGGGCATAGCATCATTCTATTAGTCCATCTATACCTGACCTCCATCAGGTTGCAAACTGAATATAATTTTTTTCTGCATCTAGCTCTGAAAAAATATTTGGGCTTCTAGCGGTGTGTGGAACTTGGTCTATTAGTCCATCTATACTGACCTCCATCAGGTTGCAAATTAAAAATAATTTTTTTCTGCATCTAGCTCTGAAAAAATATTTGGGCTTCTAGCGGTGTGTGGGACTTGGTCTATTAGTCCATCTATACTGACCTATGTTATGCACACGCCCGGGCTAAGCGGCGTGTGCGTGTGATTGGTAGTGATTCCACTGGACCGTGCTGGAGAGTGAATGCCTGGAGGGGCGTGACTAAGTATTCACCCGATCCGACCAGGGTCGCACGACGGCATACGACGCCAGTGCACCAAGGAGGAACCGAGCAGAGGGACCAGGTGCTACTCCAGGACAGACCCCGGACACGGCTGTTGACCCACACAGGGGAATACAGGAACAGGCTGGTAGGCTGGCACACAGACTGGAGGGTATAGGCAGGCACGACTGGTATGCAGGCAGGCGGGTATGCAGGCAGGGGGGTAAAGGCAAGCACAGCTAGAGTGCAGACAGGGAGGCACTAGCAGGTAGGAACACAGGCGGGATAGGACCCAGTACACACCGGGACTCAGGAACAATACAGGCAGAGGGTTACAGGCAAGCACAGCTAGAGTGCAGACAAGGCTGAGCAGGGAGGACAGGGCTCTGTTCACACGGAACAGACAGGAAGGGAAAGACAGAGCCAGATACTCACACAGTACTTGCAGAGACAACAAGCAGGAGTTAGGTACGAGTTCAGACTCTGCAGAAAAAGGAAGGGAACGGACATAGAGGCAAAACAGGTAAAGGACAGGAGAGAGTTCAGACTGGAACTGAGTGTACGGAGGAGACCGACACTGCAGAGGGATACAGGAGCGGGTCTGGGAATACGGCCCCCAGAGAGGCGGAACGAACAGGCAAGGAGCGTGTTCAGACAGGACAGACCAGACGCAGGAGCGGGTCTAGGAAATCGGCCACTAGAAGGCGGAACGAACAGGCAAGGAGCGTGTTCAGACAGGACAGACCAGACACAGGAGCGGGTCTAGGAAATCGGCCACTAGAAGGCGAGAGGAACAGGCTAGGAGCGTGTTCAAACAGGACAGACCAGACACAGGAGCGGGTCTAGGAAATCGGCCACTAGAAGGCGAGAGGAACAGGCTAGGAGCGTGTTCAGACAGGACAGACAAGAGAACACAGAAAGGAGTCAGTTCAGACGCGGGAGCTGATACCGCAAAGCAGGAGACATACAGGACTCAGTTCAGACACGGGAGCTGATACCGCAAAGCAGGAGACATACAGGACACAGTTCAGACACGGGAGCTGATACAAAAAGCAGGAGACAAGAGACGGGACCTGGCACCTTCAGAGTGCAAGCACACACTGAAGGAAACACTATGCTCAGGCAGGGATAGAAGGGAGCTGCTGAGCTATATACCAAGTGACAGACAGCAATAGGCTGAGGACGCACAAGGGGTGCGACCCACAGCAGGCACAAAAGGCAGGAAGCGATCGGGCGCCGCCCCTAAGCAGCAGAAACAGACACAAACAGACAGCATGGAGGGAAGCCAGAGAGACATTCTGGACAGGAGATCAAGTGCGCCCTCTTGCACAGTGGGAGATGGACCACCATGCAAGGACGCCGCCAGGTATGTTACAGTACCTCCCCCCTTACGCCCCCTCTTCTTCAGGCCTGCCAGAATCTTCCGCAGGGAATTCGAGGGCCAGTCGTTCACTGGGTTGGAGGGGGACAGAGACTTAAGGGTAATCTCTGCTTCGAGGTACATCTTGTCAAGCTCACAGGAAGAAATAGACGGGTTATCACGTACATAATGAGGAAAAGTCACTGTCTCTTTGTTATCTGGTGGTATCCCGGAGGATTCAGGAAACAACTGGAGGTCCTCCGCCGGGTCAGAAGAGTGCAGAGGCTCAGAGAAAACAACTGCTTCAGAGTACACTAGGTCGGACTCACTGGAGGAAGCAGGCGAGGTATCGGGTACCGAGTATAGGAAAGTCTCTGTCCATTCACCACCAGGTGGCACCCCGAAGGGTTCTGGAGACAGCTGGCGGTCCTCCGCCTGGTCAGAGGGGTGTAGAGACTCACGGGTAACCTCTGCTTCAGAGTACACTAGGTCGGACTCACTGGAGGAAGCAGGCGAGGTATCGGGTACCGAGTATAGGAAAGTCTCTGTCCATTCACCACCAGGTGGCACCCCGAAGGGTTCTGGAGACAGCTGGCGGTCCTCCGCCTGGTCAGAGGGGTGTAGAGACTCACGGGTAACCTCTGCTTCAGAGTACACTAGGTCGGACTCACTGGACGAAGCAAGCGAGGTATCAGATCCAGGATATAGGAAAGTCTCTGTCCATTCACCACCAGGTGGCACCCCGAAGGATTCTGAACACAACTGGAGGTCCTCCGCCTGGTCGGAGGGGTGTAGAGACTCAGGAGTAACCTCTGCTTCGGAGTACACTAAGTTGGACTCACTGGACGAAGCGAGCGAGGTATCAGGTACAGAGTATAGGAGAGTCTCTGTCCTTTCGCTACCAGGTAGCACCCCGAAGGGTTCAGGAGACAACTGGAGATCCTCCGCCTGGTCGGAGGGGTGTAGAGACTCGGAGGTAACTACCACTTTGGGGTACCCATTGTCAGGCTCACAGGACGAAGCGGACAAAGTATTGAGTACCGGGTGTAGAGAAGTCTCTCTCCATTTGTCATCGAGTGGTATCCCGGAGGGTTCAGGAGGCAACAGGGGATCCTCCGCCAGGTAGTAGAGGTGCACAGACTCTGAGGTAACCACAGCTTTGGAGCATCCTTGGACATGCACACCGGTTAAAGAGAAAGAAGCATCTGATGCCGGGTGCAGGAAGTTCTCCTGTGTGGAGTCTGGATGGGCAGAAGTCTCTTCGGCCAGGAGAACTGGTGCACTACCCACGCACATTACCCATTGGGGTTTCTCCGGGATACAGGGAGATGAAGCTTCAGTAGGGACTTCAAGGTTGGGGTCAGGAGGTCTCAGGGAGGACAGACCCTGGCGTGACGGCTTGCCTCTAAGTCTAGCACGTCTGGACTGCCTCTTGAGGTTGAGAGAAGTATTCCGGAAAGCGTAGTCACCCTGTGAGGATTCTGGGTGGGCAGTAGTCTCATTGGGCTGGAGGACTATTGCGCTACCCACACACATTACCCGTCGGGGCTGCTCCGGGATATTGGGAAGTGAAGCTTCAGCAGGGGCTTCAGAGTTAGGGTCCTCGAAGACCATACGAAAGGCCACCAGGAAGGCCTGCAGGTCAAGGATGACAGGATCCCATGCTTCCCATAGGGGGGTGACCCATTTCAAGGCATCACCCGCTAGGTAGTCAATCATAAAGGCCACTTTAGCCCAATCGGAAGGAAAATAGAGAGGGTAGGCCTTAAAGTGTAGCATGCATTGCTCCACAAATGCACGACACTGTCTTGGATCCCCATAGTAACGTGGCGGATCCGCAGGAACGAGGGCTGATAGATCCATCTGGACGGGTGCATAACTCGCCTGGAACTCAGCTAAAGGGGAAAAAAAATTTATTTATTTTATTTTAATGCATGTATTCGCTGGAAAAACTTCTCAAAGAGCGAAGGCCGTGGGGCTCAACGGGAACCATGGCCTGAGCATGCTGTTATGCACACGCCCGGGCTAAGCGGCGTGTGCGTGTGATTGGTAGTGATTCCACTGGACCGTGCCGGAGAGTGAATGCCTGGAGGGGCGTGACTAAGTATTCACCCGATCCGACCAGGGTCGCACGACGGCATACGACGCCAGTGCACCAAGGAGGAACCGAGCAGAGGGACCAGGTGCTACTCCAGGACAGACCCCGGACACGGCTGTTGACCCACACAGGGGAATACAGGAACAGGCTGGTAGGCTGGCACACAGACTGGAGGGTATAGGCAGGCACGACTGGTATGCAGGCAGGCGGGTATGCAGGCAGGGGGGTAAAGGCAAGCACAGCTAGAGTGCAGACAGGGAGGCACTAGCAGGTAGGAACACAGGCGGGATAGGACCCAGTACACACCGGGACTCAGGAACAATACAGGCAGAGGGTTACAGGCAAGCACAGCTAGAGTGCAGACAAGGCTGAGCAGGGAGGACAGGGCTCTGTTCACACGGAACAGACAGGAAGGGAAAGACAGAGCCAGATACTCACACAGTACTTGCAGAGACAACAAGCAGGAGTTAGGTACGAGTTCAGACTCTGCAGAAAAAGGAAGGGAACGGACATAGAGGCAAAACAGGTAAAGGACAGGAGAGAGTTCAGACTGGAACTGAGTGTACGGAGGAGACCGACACTGCAGAGGGATACAGGAGCGGGTCTGGGAATACGGCCCCCAGAGAGGCGGAACGAACAGGCAAGGAGCGTGTTCAGACAGGACAGACCAGACGCAGGAGCGGGTCTAGGAAATCGGCCACTAGAAGGCGGAACGAACAGGCAAGGAGCGTGTTCAGACAGGACAGACCAGACACAGGAGCGGGTCTAGGAAATCGGCCACTAGAAGGCGAGAGGAACAGGCTAGGAGCGTGTTCAAACAGGACAGACCAGACACAGGAGCGGGTCTAGGAAATCGGCCACTAGAAGGCGAGAGGAACAGGCTAGGAGCGTGTTCAGACAGGACAGACAAGAGAACACAGAAAGGAGTCAGTTCAGACGCGGGAGCTGATACCGCAAAGCAGGAGACATACAGGACTCAGTTCAGACACGGGAGCTGATACCGCAAAGCAGGAGACATACAGGACTCAGTTCAGACACGGGAGCTGATACCGCAAAGCAGGAGACATACAGGACTCAGTTCAGATACGGGAACTGATACAAAAAGCAGGAGACAAGAGACGGGACCTGGCACCTTCAGAGTGCAAGCACACACTGAAGGAAACACTATGCTCAGGCAGGGATAGAAGGGAGCTGCTGAGCTATATACCAAGTGACAGACAGCAATAGGCTGAGGACGCACAAGGGGTGCGACCCACAGCAGGCACAAAAGGCAGGAAGCGATCGGGCGCCGCCCCTAAGCAGCAGAAACAGACACAAACAGACAGCATGGAGGGAAGCCAGAGAGACATTCTGGACAGGAGATCAAGTGCGCCCTCTTGCACAGTGGGAGATGGACCACCATGCAAGGACGCCGCCAGGTATGTTACAACCTACATCAGGTTGCAAATTAAAAATAATTTTTTTCTGCATCTAGCTCTGAAAAAATATTTGGGCTTCTAGCGGTGTGTGGGACTTGGTCTATTAGTCCATCTATACTGACCTCCATCAGGTTGCAAATTAAAAATAATTTTTTTCTGCATCTAGCTCTGAAAAAATATTTGGGCTTCTAGCAGTGTGTGGGACTTGGTCTATTAGTCCATCTATACTGACCTCCATCAGGTTGCAAATTAAAAATAATTTTTTTCTGCATCTAGCTCTGAAAAAATATTTGGGCTTCTAGCGGTGTGTGGGACTTGGTCTATTAGTCCATCTATACTGACCTCCATCAGGTTGCAAATTAAAAATAATTTTTTTCTTCATTTATCTCTGAAAAAATATTTGGGCTTCTAGCAGCGTGTGGGATTTGTTCTATTAGTCCATCTATACTGACCTCCATCAGGTTGCAAATTAAAAATAATTTTTTTCTGCATCTAGCTCTGAAAAAATATTTGGGCTTCTAGCAGTGTGTGGGACTTGGTCTATTAGTCCATCTATACTGACCTCCATCAGGTTGCAAATTAAAAATAATTTTTTTCTGCATCTAGCTCTGAAAAAATATTTGGGCTTCTAGCAGTGTGTGGGACTTGGTCTATTAGTCCATCTATACTGACCTCCATCAGGTTGCAAATTGAATAAAAAAATATTCTGCATCTAGCTCTGAAAAAATATTTGGGCTTCTAGCGGTGTGTGGGACTTGGTCTATTAGTCCATCTATACTGACCTCCATCAGGTTGCAAATTAAAAATAATTTTTTTCTTCATTTAGCTCTGAAAAAATATTTGGGCTTCTAGCAGTGTGTGGGACTTGTTCTATTAGTCCTTCTATACTGACCTCCAGCAGGTTGCAAATTGAATATAATTTTTTTCTGCATCTAGCTCTGAAAAAATATTTGGGCTTCTAGCGGTGTGTGGGACTTGGTCTATTAGTCCATCTATACTGACCTCCATCAGGTTGCAAATTAAAAATAATTTTTTTCTGCATCTAGCTCTGAAAAAATATTTGGGCTTCTAGCGGTGTGTGGGACTTGGTCTATTAGTCCATCTATACTGACCTCCATCAGGTTGCAAATTAAAAATAATTTTTTTCTGCATCTAACCCAGCCAATAGTTTTGGCCTAATAACACAGTTTGGCCACTCAGCTCTGCTCGGTTACCATCCATTGTTTTTTTGTGCAAACAACTCCAGAGTTGTGAATTAGTTAACCACCAAAATGAGTGGAAAAAGGCCTGCTGCTGGTGGAAAGGGGAATAGGCGTGTTGGGAAGGGGAAAAAAGGTTGTGTCCATGGGGTAGGTGCAGAAGAAAGACCATCTTCCAGCCAAACTAAAATGTCTACTTCTTTTAGCGGACAATGTGATAAGATCCCTTTCTTACTGCCACGCCAATCGCTACAAATTCCAGATGAGGCACAAAAACAGCAGGTGCTTCAACGGATATCAAGTGCTCCTTTAAGTGGGCTCTCCTCCACATCAACTTCAACATCACAAATACTCCAGTCCTCAAAGGTGTCACCCAAATCGCACTTGCTTCCTCACAGCTCCCAAATCTCCAGCTGCCCGTCTGAGTATGAGGTAGAACAGATGGTTGAGTCTGCAGAGCTGTTTACTCATACTATAGCCTGGGAATCAGAGGTCGACTCCAGCGCTTCTGTGAATCCAGACGAGGAAATGATCTCCACTGATGCCCAGAATCTTTATGAGTCGGATCCAGGACCAGACGCAGAAGGTTCTGACCATAATGTAGACCCTCATTCCCAAACTGTAACTCCTGTTGGTGGAGACAATGAGGAAGACGATGATAAGACTCAAATACCTGATTGGAGCGACAACTTTAGTTTTTTGTCAGGGCAGGAACAGGTTGGCTCTGAGGACGACGGGTGTGATAACGCACAGGGTGATGATGATGAGGTTGGAGATCCCACTTACTGTCAACCCACAGTCAGCCAAGAGATGAGGTCAGCAGAGGAGGTGGAGGAAGATGCTAGTGACGACGAGGTCAGGTTGCGCCTTCCTGGACAGAGACGTAGTACTGGAAGCACGTCAACAACTGCATCCTCAAACACAACTCTGCCTCTCACCACAAGTCGTGGTGGCTCTTCAGGTCGCATGGGTGCTAAGCCTTGCATAGCCTGGGCATTTTTTCAGATCGATAAAGATGACCCAACTCGTGTTATCTGTAACATTTGTCAGCAAAAGCTAAGTAGAGGCCAAAAAATACATAGTTTGAGTACTTCATGCATGAACCGGCACATGGACATGAAGCATAAGTTGCAGTGGGAAGCTCAGTGTGCTACAATGCGGTCTAGCCGGCCGGGCCAACCACCGTCTGCCATATCTTGTGCATCCGCGGCCTCTTCATCCTCTGTGACTGGGGGGACAGCAGTCACACCTGTTTTGGGGCGCAGACCTGCCACCTCTTTACCCGCAACAGCCAGCGTGATTGGCAGGTCATCATTTTCTTTGGAGGTGGTAACACCAGCTGGTCTTGAGCGCTGTCCGACATCGATAGCACCACCTTTGGATCAAGGCAACCTAACATGTCCGCCTGCATCTTCCTCACAGACCGGCAGTTTGCCGGGGACACCCTTATCAACCCCGTCTAAGCACAATAGCCAGCCCTCGGTCCCTCAGATGTGGACAAGTAAAAGACCATTTCCTCCTAGCCATGAGAAAGCTAAGAGGTTGAATTTCACCATCTGCAAGCTCTTGGCTACAGAAATGCTGCCTTTCCGCCTGGTGGACACAGAGGATTTTCGAGACCTTATGTCCGTCGCAGTGCCCCAGTACCAGATGCCCAGTCGGCACTACTTCTCAAAGAAAGGTGTGCCTGCGCTCCACCAGCATGTCGCACACAACATCACCGCTTCTTTGAGAAACTCTGTGTGTGACAGGGTGCATTTCACCACA
This sequence comes from Phyllobates terribilis, assembly GCF_046119375.1. Lineage (NCBI taxonomy): Eukaryota > Metazoa > Chordata > Amphibia > Anura > Dendrobatidae > Phyllobates > Phyllobates terribilis. Next base: position 190,379,030 of record NW_027362772.1, on the reverse strand, counting down.
GACACTTGGACGAGTAGGCATGGACAGGGGCGTTACATGTCGCTGACTGGGCACTGGGTAACTATGGTGACAGCAGGACAAGGGGCTGCTGTCCAAGTCTTGCCGTCCCCACGAGTTGTGCGTCAATCCTCTTTATGTCATTTTTCCACCACTGCTTCTGCCTCCTCAACCTCCTCTCGGTCTTCCACCTGCACCCAAAGCCTGTCTGGTCATGCCACAAGCTTTCTAACTGCGCAGAAGGGATCCTGCACACCTCCTTACTATGCTGGCAGTAGGGCTCAACGTCATCAGGCGGTTTTTACATTGAAATGTCTGGGAAATGTGAGTCACACAGCTGAGGAGTTGTGGTCAGCTCTGGAGAACCAATTTCATGAATGGTTGTCTCCACTGGACCTGAAACCAGGGAAGGCCGTGTGCGACAATGCTGCAAACCTGGGTGCGGCCCTTCGCCGGGGCAATGTCACACACGTGCCTTGTATGGCTCACGTGTTGAACCTGGTTGTCCAGCAATTTTTAGCCCACTATCCCAGACTAGATGGCCTTCTGCAGAGGGCACGGTCGCTGTGTGCTCACTTCCGCCGTTCGCATCCCGCAGCTCAGCGACTTACATCTCTACAGAAGTCGTTGGGCCTGCCACTTCACCGGCTAAAATGCGATGTGCCTACCCGGTGGAATTCAACTCTGCACATGTTGCAGCGACTGTGGCAGCACCGACAAGCCCTGGTGCAATACGTTCTGACGTATAGCCTGGGCCAACGAGATTCAGAGGTGGGGCAAATCACGCTGGAGGAGTGGTCTCAGATCAGGGACCTATGCACCCTTCTGCACAGTTTTGAAATGGCGACGAAGATGTTTAGTGCTGACGATGCCATTATCAGCATGACTATTCCGGTGATTTACATGCTGGAGCACATGTTAAACAGAATTCGGAGTCAGGTGGTGGCACAAGAGGAGGTGGAGGAAGTAGAGGAGGAGGAGTTGTATGCGGAAGGGCTAACATCTGCAAGGTCCAGACGGTCGGCAGCACCAAGGCGGCAGGCATGTGAGGGTGGGGGAGATGGTTTTACCAGGGCGCATGGTAGCAGCCAAACTAGTGAGGAAGGTGCAGGAGCCCAGGAAGAAGTGGAGGACGAACTGATGGAAGACTCATCAGATGAGGGAGACCTTGATCACATTTCTGTTGTGCGAGGTTGGGGGGAGAGGACAGAGGAAGGAAGCATGATTGTTACCTCGCCACCAACACAACAGGGACTTGGTGCTCCTGGATGCGCAACACACATGAGTGCCTTCTTGCTGCACTACCTGCAACATGACCCTCGAATTGTGAGAATTAGAAATAATCCTGACTACTGGGTTGCCACACTGTTAGATCCCCGGTACAAAAGTAAATTTGCAGAAATTATTCCTGCCATAGAAAGGGATGCACGCATGCAGGAGTATCAGCAGAGACTGTTGCAGAATCTTACATGTGCTTTTCCACAAAATACCAGTGGTGCACGTAGTGAATCTCACAGTTCCAACTTGCCAACCGTGGGACCGTCAAGTGTTCAGCAATCAAACCGTGACAGAACCACAGTATCTGCTGGTAACATCAATTTTGCGGAATCATTTCACCACTTTTTTAGCCCATCCTTTGCAAGGCCACAGGAGACAAGAAGTCTGACACATAGTCAACGCCTAGAGACGATGGTACAGGAGTATCTCCAAGTAAACATTGAAGCCACGACTGTGTCACTGGACCCTTGCTCTTTTTGGGCTTCCAATCTGGATAAATGGCCGGAGCTAGCCACTTACGCCTTGGAGATCTTGTCATGCCCCGCAGCCAGCGTTCTGTCTGAACGTGTGTTCAGCGCTGCTGGTGGTGTGCTGACAGATAAGCGCACGCGGCTCTCCACTGATAATGTAGACAGACTCACGTTCATAAAGATGAACAAATCATGGATCCGAAACGACTTTTCTACCCCTGTGTCATCCTGGGGAGAGTAAAAGCTTGATGATTGGTTAAAATCACCCTACCAACCGTTTTAAGCTTTCAAATTACTAATCATGTTTATCTGTATCTTGACTGGAAAATAATTTGGGCTTTGTAGCAGTGTGCAGCACTGATCCTATTAGGCCATCTATACTAAAGCTTCACCAGATTTAAAATTAAAAATAATTTTTAGCTGCATCTAGCCCGCAAAATAATTTTGGGGCTCCGAGATGCGCAAGGCACATAAGTGCCTTCTTGCTGCACTACCTGCAGCATGACCCTCATATTGTCAGAATTCGAAGTAATCATGACTACTGGGTTGCCACACTCTTAGATCACCCAAACTTTTCGATCAACCTTTTCATTTTAATAAAGACCAAAAAAATGGTCATTTTTGAAATTATAAGCATTAGCAGGTTGTTAGAAACTGAAATCAAACAGTTTTCAACTCAAAACTTTATTCTAGGTGATGTTACATTTTCACATAGGACCCCTTGTTCGAAAGGAGCTTCTGAACTCTCTCGTCCATTGAATTTGTCAGGTTTTGGATGGTTTCTGCTTCAATTGTTTTGCATGAGGACAGAATACCCTCCCAGAGCTGTTGCTTAGATGTGAACTGCCTCCCGCCATCATAGACACTCCTTTTAATGATGCTCCAAAGGTTCTGAATGGGGTAGAGGTCAGGGGAGCATGGGGGTCACACCATAAGTTTGTCCCCTTTTATGCCCATATCAGCCAGAGATGCAGATGTTTTATGTGCAGCATGAGATGGTGCATTATCATGCAGAAAAATGATCTTGCTGTGAAATACACGGTTCTTCTTCTTGAACCATGGCAGGAAGTGCTGTTTGAGAAAATCCACATACATTATGGAGTTCATCTTTAGCGCCTTCAGGGATCCTAAAGGGGCCGACAATCTCTCTCCCCATGATTCCAGCCCAAAACATTACTCCACCTCCTCCTTGTTGGCGCTGTAGCCGTGTTTGCGTGGGGTGTCCATCAACCAGCCATCCTCCACTCCATCCATCTGGACCATCGAGCGCTGCACGGCACTCATCCGTGAACAAAACAGTTTTGAAATCAGTCTTCATGTAATGTTTGGCCCACTGGAGCCGTTTCTGCTTGTGTGAAGTGGATAGAGGAGGTCGACAGGATGGCGCATGCACAGCTGCAAACCTCTGAAGGACCCTGCATCTTGTTGTTCGGGGGACGTTGGAGGCACAAGCAGCTTCAAAAACTTGTCTGCTGCTATGACAAGGCTTTTTTTGCCGCTGCTCTTTCAACCTGACGTAATTGCCTGTAGGAAAGAGTCCTCAATTTGCCCTTATCAGCACGCACACGTGTGTACTGTGAATCAGCTACATACTTCTTGATTGCCAAGACACTTCATCCTGATCATCGCACAATGTTGATTGTAGTCATGCCTTGACCTAAACACTCCACAATTTGTTGCTTCTCAGCAGCCGACACATCTTTTTTCTTTCCCATTTTGGCAGAAAATGTAGGCTGCTTAATAATGTGAGAGAGCCTTCTTAAGTAGTCTTGCCTTTCATTGGACACACCTGCCAAACTAATTAGCACAGGTGTCTGCAATTGCTTACAGTGATATAAAGAGCCCTGACACACATCACCATCAATGAGTTTAACTGACAAACAAACAAATTCTTCCCTTATCACTCCTAAACACTTTTTGTATAATAATTTGGAACGCAGTGTACATGTGCTTTTCCACAAAACACCAGTGGTTCACGTAGTGAATCTTACAGTTCTAACTTGCCAACCGTGGTCTGTATGGAGTTGTTCAATAAAGGGCCCAAAATTAAGATAACATAGATGGGAGAGGTCTCTATGAATAGGAATTCCTAAGTATTTGATACCCTGTGAGGGCCAGGCAAAGGGAAAGTTGGACTGGATGGAATCCTATATGGATTTGGGGAGGGAGACATCGAGGGCCTCAGACTTCGCTGCATTGATTTTAAAATTTTACCATGTAACAAAGTGATCTATTTCAGCCATAACAGCATGGATGAATATATGTGATTGAGTGATATATACTAGGACATCATCAGCAAATAGAGAGCACTTGTACTCGGTGCCTCCCACCTCAATCCACCTAATATTGGGGTTATGGCGAATTGATGAGAGCAGGTGCTCCGTCACTAGGATGTATAAGAGAGGGGACAGAGGACATCACTGCCTTGTCCCATTGGTGATTGTGAAAGGTGATGAAAATGTTCTGACGCACCCCCTGGGCCTTGGGACACCCGGAGCCGGACCCTTTTTGGTGGATGCTGGTGGTTGTAGTCTTCGTGGCGGCGACCCAGTTCCGTGGCTCAGGGCGGTCAAACCAGTGGCGGAACTATTTATGTGGTTTTGATGTTTAAATGTCCGACTACGCCACCCGTGGATTGCGGTCAGAGTGAACCGCCGCTACAGGGCAGACCACTGAGGCTGGTGTTGTGGGTGCAGCAGAGCGTAGCATAACTCCCCACGGGAGGAGTATAGCCTCAGGGCAGTGTATGCGGAGGATGGGGGTGATGGTGCAGGGCAGCAGCAGTAACGACACGGAGTCAGTGATGCAGTTCAGGGCCTTTACTCACAGTTCTTATTATCCAGACCACGTCTGCAGGTAACGGCTGCCCACGTCGTACTGTGCTCACCAGGTGAGGGGCTCAGACAACTCCCAGATAACTTTGGAGCACTTCACAGGACCCCCTTTGTGTGTCCTTTGTCTGGCCTTTCTTACCAACACTTCTGTCCGGCTGCCTCGGGCCTCCTCTTGGTAAACTTGGCGCCAGTTTCCCTGACCCTATGTGGTGCCTTCCTAGCGGGTGTAGCGAGGGGCTGCGCCACATAAAATGTCAGAGCCTCCGGTTTCTAGCTGAGGGTCGTTTCCTGCCTCCACTAGTTCGGGGACCGGTCTCCCCCTTTGGCCTGACCCCTCCACGCAGGTGGATTCGGGCGTGCGGTGGCGACTCGCCCGTCCGCACCCCTGGGATCCCTTCATTCCTCGTTCCTGGAGCCTTCTCCGCTCCTCTTCCTTCCTTCTCCCTCTTCCAGGCCTGGGCCTCTGTTACTAGGCCCGCCTCCGGAGCAGAGCTCATGCAGAGCCCCTGCTCCCTGCCACTTCTGCTCAGACTTCTCTGCACTGAACTAAGATGGTGCCCACCTTTTATACTCCCTTCTCAATGCACCCAGGAACTGCTTCCTCCCTGCTCCTGCACTACAGGGTTCCCCTTCCTCAGTGTTCCCTCCCCCCACTCCAGCCAGGGACAGGGACTGTCGTGCCCATCTCAGGGGCATATTGGTCGCCCTGCCCCACGGCAATGTGGTGTAATGCATGCAGGTGTCGGGTCCTGATCCACACTCCATCCTTACCTGAGAGTGAGATATCACACCTCTGGGTGAGGTGCAATACGTCTTTAGCAACCGAGCCCTCAGGGTGCTACAGTTCCATTTATCTTCAGCCTAGGTGACGTATTGCGATACAGGGCCGTGATTTTGGCTATAAAGGGGTCCCCTAGACCCCTACCCCAAGCTTTTTAAGAGAATCATATATGGCGTGCCAGGAGACTCTATGGAATGCTTTCTCAGCATCCAACGAGAGTATCTAATTACAAATTTTTAACTGCATCTAGCCCAGGAAATACTTTGTGCCTAGTAGCAGTGTCTGCTAGTAAGCGGATTATCCTGGCTTTTAAGCAAGCTGCACCACCTGTAGTTTAGACACTTAATTTTTTCAAAGGAAATGCTTCGGGACCATGGGATACTTAGTGAAGAGCATCAGGAGGCACCCCAAGGCATAGGGGCTGGGATTGGCAGTAGGATGCCTTGCGGTGGACAGCCGAGCTCGATCCTTATAAGAGCTTTTTAACTGCAGCAGCTTTAGTGGACGCTACTGGAGCTGGAATTACCGCGGCTGCTGGCATGAGACTTGCCCTCCAATAGATCCTTGTAAATGGATTTAAAGTGTATTCATTCAAATTAGAGAGACAATTTAAATTAAAAAGCTTAGAGCTGCCTCCACCACAAGGGGGCTTGCTCGACCCACCAGCGGACAGGCACCAGTATTGGGAGAGGGGGGCTGGCCGTCAGGGTTCACCGCGGCTCTGGCACAAACCCGGCGACACGGAGGTGGCACGGGCAGGAGCGGACTGGCCGTGTCGGCTTCTCACTTTTTGGATTTTAGAAGGGCATGACATGCCTATATCTGTGTCTCCCCCTCCTTTTACTCCTCCACCTCTTTTATTTTCGCATGACTATATGTACTTGTCACTTTTCCATGTGTTAGTTATGTCTTCTGAGCAGTTTGTCAGCTTTTGGACACCTTTGAAGGTGTTTTCTATGTGTTTCTATGTGTTTTTGTTTGCCTGCCATTGGTTTTAACGGTGTTCGAAGGTGTTCGACGAACAGTTCGACGAACAGTTTGGCGAACACACGGGTGTTCGACGAACCGAACCGAACTCGAACACTACGGGGGTGGCTCAACACTACTCTGCTGTCATTTGGTGGTGATGAGAAGTCTGGCCCAATCCAGCCCTTGTTCATTTTGATAAGGGTCAGCTTGTCAGCATTGTCAGTTGACAAGCGAGTGCGCTTATCAGTTATAATTCCCCCAGCGGCACTAAAAACACGCTCTGATAACACGCTAGCGGCAGGGCAGGCCAGGACCTCCAAGGCGTACAGAGTGAGTTCATTCCAAGTGTCCAGCTTGGATACCCAATAATTAAAAGGCACAGAGGAATCACGGAGGACGCTGGTACGATCGGCAAGGTACTCCCTCACCATCTTTTGAAACTTTCCACTCCTTGTGAGAGTACCCCGCGCCTCAGGGCCTGTAAGCTGGGCGGGTGTCAGAAAACTGTCCCAGAATGTTGACAGTGTTCCCCTGCCTCTGCTGGATTGGAGTTGCATCTCTCTCGCCTGTACGCCTTGGTTGGGCAACGAACTGTGACCTCTGCCGCTAGCGTGTTCAGATGGGAATTTTTTTAAGAGTTCTGCAGCAAGGGCCTTCTGGTATTGCCCCATTTTTGTAGACCTCTCCACCTCAGGAATAAGAGAGTGAAAGTGCTCCTTGTAGCGGGGGTCTACAAGTGTCACCAAACAGTAATGACTGTCACCCAACATTTTGACAATGCGAGGGTCACGGTTATGGCTGCGTAACATAAAGTCAGCCATGCGTGCCAGACTGGTAACGGGCAAGATTTCCGTGTCCTCACCAAGATGACGACTGACCATGCTCTCCTCCTCCTCTTCCTCCTCCCCCCTGTCCTCAGGCCACCCACGCTGAACCGACGGTATGACACTTGTACAGGTACTACCGTCTACAACGCATGATAGCAGCTCCTGTTCTTCCTCCTCCTCCTCCTCCTCCTCTCCCTCATTGTCCCCCAATGCACGTTGGGATGAGATTAGACTGGGCTGTGTGTAATCGCCCGCTATGGCTTCTTGATCCATCTCATCATACTCTGGCTGCAATGCCTCCTCTTTAATTCTCTGCAGAGAGCGTTGCAAAAGACAGACAAGTGGGATGCTGACACTAATGATGGCGTCATCGCCACTCACCATCTTGGTGGCCTCCTCAAAGTTTGTCAGGATGGTACATATGTCAGACATCCAGGTCCACTCCTGAGGTCTTATGTGTGGAGTCTGACCTGAATATCGACGGCCTTGTTGCAGCTGGTACTCCACAACTGCTCTCTTCTGCTCACAAATCCTTTGCAACATGTGGAGGGTAGAGTTCCAACGTGTGGGGACATCACACACCAGTCGGTGTGCCGGAAGCTGCAAACGCTGCTGCAACACAGCAAGGGCAGCGGAAGCTGTAGCCGACTGCTGAAAATGAGCTGACAGGCGGCGTACTTTCATGAGCAGATCTGGCAACTCGGGGTACGATTTAAGAAACCGCTGAACCACGAGGTTAAGCACATGAGCCAGGCATGGTACGTGTGTGATCTCACCTCGCCTCAGAGCCGCCACTAGGTTACGGCCATTGTCACACACGACCATGCCGGGATGTAGGTTCAGCGGTCTCAGCCACAGATCTGCCTGCTCTTTCACAGCTGTCCACAACTCACCAGCAGTGTGAGGTTTATCACCTAAGCTTATGAGTTTCAGCACAGCCTGTTGCCGCTTGGCTGAGGCAGTACTGCAATGCTTCCAGCTTGTAACTGATGTGGTGATATCTGAGATGGAGGCTGAACATGAGGAGGAGGATGCGCAGGAGCTGTACACTGTGGGGGCAACTCTGACTGACATAGGGCCCGCAATCCTCGGTGTGGGGAGGATGTGTTCCGTCCCAAGGTCCGACTGGGTCCCGGCTTCCACTATGTTTACCCAGTGTGCCGTCAGAGAGATGTACCGTCCCTGGCCACAAGCACTTGTCCACGTGTCCGTTGTCAGGTGGACTCTCCCAGTAACTGCGTTGTTGAGGGCACGGCAGATGCTTTGGGACACGTGCTTGTGTAGTGCGGGGATGGCACACCGGGCAAAATAGTGTCGGCTGGGGACCGAGTACCGAGGGACGGCCACCGCCATAAGATTGCGGAAGGATTCCGTCTCCACCAGCCTAAAAGGCAGCATTTCCAATGCAAGCAGTCGTGAAATGTGCGAATTTAGGACTGTGGCCTGTGGGGCGTTAGCTGCGAATTTCCGTTTTCGTTCAAAGGTCTGGGATATGGACAATTGAACGCTGCGGTGGGACGTGGACGTGGACGTTGATGCTGTTTCTTGAGAAACTGCCATAACAAGTGAAGACTGAGAGGAGGGGGCATCTTTACATGCAGTATGGACAGGGGATTGCCTTGCACACACAACAGGGGGTTCTATTGCACGCACAACAGTGGAAGAAGCAGTGGTGACACCCGCTGACACTGGTCGTGGACCCTGGGTTTCGCCCCACAAAGTCGGGTGCTTTCCTGCCATGTGCCTGATGATGCTGGTGGTGGTCAGGCTGGTAGTTTTGTCACCCCTGCTGATGCTGGCATGGCAGGTGGAACATATGGCCTTTTTGGGGTTATCAGCAGAGTCTTTAAAAAATTTCCAGACTCTGGAAGACCTACCGCTTGTACTGGCAACGTCCCTCGTGTTGGTGTTACTGGTACGGTTGCCTGCCTTCTGTCTGCGGCCACCACACTGCTTCTTCCTGCCTGTTGGAGTACTCTGCTTCCCTCCCCCTGTGTGCTGCTGGCCTCACTCTGCATGTCCTCCTTCCACGTTGGGTCAGTTACTAGGTCATCCACCACCTCCTCCTCTTCCACTTGCGCACCACGATCCTCCTCCTCACTTCCTGGCAATTGTGTCTTGTCATCGTCCACCTCTTGTGACAGATTGCCAACGTCGACTTCCTGTGGCCGTGGCTGTTCAAATATTTGGGCAGCGCAACATGGGATCTCCTCTTCCACCACTTCAAGCGTATCAGGCGAGGGGCCCAAATATGGAAATGGACCAGTGAACAGCTCTTCAGAGTGTCCAAGTGTGGGATCACTTGCTGTCTGACGACACTCGGCATGGTGGGAGGAAGGAGCATCAGGGTGAGGAGGAGTATGCAGTCGAGACTCACGGCTGCTAAGAGTTGACCGTGTGGAAGACAGACCAGAGGTGGTGGTGCCCAGGTAACTGGAAGTATTGTCTGCTATCCAATTAATAACCTGTTCACACTGATCAGTTCTCAATACTGGTGTTGTTCTGTGCTTCCCTAGTAATTCGGTCAAGAAGTGGGAGCGAGAAGATGTGGCTGTTGGTTGTGGCACATTTTCACCTTGGCCACGGCCCCGTCTTCTGCACGAACCATCACCAGAACGTCCACTTCCACGTCCCTTGCCACGCACCTTGCCCATTGTAAATGAAGTAAAATAGCTTACACTTGCACTATCAATGGAAAAAGGGTAATAAAGAGTAGATTAGAACCATGGATGAGGAAAACCACAGTTATTGTTTACTGGGGTATACCACACTTTTTTAAATAGAGATATTTGCGGCTGAACAGTGAGCGACACACTCAAACTGTTTTTTTAGATACAAATGGCCCAAAAGTGGATAATATAGAGGTTTGTACCGTGGAACTGCAAAATCACACTTGTATTTCTCGGGCCTACACCAGACTATTTTCAACAGATATATTTGTGTCTGAAAAATCAAGGAGACACTATTTTTTTTTTTTTTTACAGCAAAAAATGCAAAAAGCAGGATAATAGAGATTTTTTACCGTGGAACAGCAAAAGCACACTTCTGTCTCTCTGGCCTACACCAGACTATTTTCAACAGATATATTTGTGTCTGAAAAATCAGGGAGACACTATTATTATTTTTATACAGCAAAAAATGCCAAAAACAGGATAATAGAGATGTTTTACCGTGGAAAATCAAAACCACAGTAATAATTTACTGGTGTATACCAGGCTTTTTAAAATATATATATATTTGCGGCTGAACAGTGAGCGACACACTCAAACTGTTTTTTTTTAGATACAAATGGCCCATAGAACTGCAAAACCACACTTCTATTTCTCTGGCCTACACCAGACTATTTTCAACAGATATATTTGTGTCTGAAAAATCAGAGGCACACTTTTTTTTTGGGGGGGGGGGGGGGGGACACCAAAAGGTTAATAAGATGGGTATTTGTACATTGTGAAGGAGGAAAAAAAAAAGAGGATTTAGATAAAAAAAAGGATTTTTCCTGGCCCCCGGGACCTGGAGCTAAGTTCAGCAATTTCAGCAACAGGAGCAGCACACAGGACTGTAATGCAGCGTTTGCTGGTATAACCACTGCGTCTCCTATACAGCCTGCCTGCCTGCCTGCCTGATATACCTGGGATGGATATTAGTCCTGAGAAGGAGTGTTTGTTTGATCTGGCAGCCTTTACAGACCCTACACTAACTATTTTGCAGGATATATCTCTCCCTAAATCAGCAGCGCTGTCCCTACACTGTCTGATCCGGAGCGACTGTGTCCAAGATGGCGGCGCCCGGTTTTAAATACTCGAGGTGACGCTGTGCGGCCAGCCAATCACTGTAATGCCCACAAACAACATGGCTGCGGCATTACAGTGACTGGCTGGCAATCCCTGCATGTTCATTGGCTCTGTAAAGAGCGCCAAACATGCAGGGCAGAGACCCGAGCTCCCGCCTGAGTAACCCGGAAATGCTCGGTGCTCGCCGAACATCCCAAGTAGCATGATGCTCGGGCGAGTACCGAGCAGTGTCGAGCATGTTCGCTCAACACTAATAATTATCTGTTACTATTATGATGTCTGTAATTCCTAATAAGAAATTCAAAAACTGTATCCTTATGCCCACTAAGATTAATGGAATTACTTTTTTTAAGGTGAGTTATGGAGCTCAGGATCAAGATTTAAGTGATAAAACAATGTATCCATCTTTACTCCGGACTGTTCCAAATGATCGTGATCAATATGATGGCCTTATACAGCTCCTCATTCAATTTGGCTGGACATGGGTGGGGATAATCAATTCTGATGATGAAAGTAATATTCAAGCTAATAATGATTTTAAAAATCAACTCATTGAAAATGAAATTTGCATAGCATATTCTGAAATAATTAAAAGTTCAAATCTCATTAGTTTGTTTAAAGCTATTGAAACTATCAAAAAATCATCTGCCAATGTTGTGTTTTTTTTCTGTACTATAAATACACTTTTAAATATAATGTATTCTATTGAATTAAGTTCTGGAAAAGTCTGGATTTTTCCAACAACCCTTTCTATTATTACATCAGAAACATATGTAAATTCAATTAATGGCTCCATAATGTTTACAATTCAAAAAGGGGAAATTCCAGGCTTGAAAGAATTTTTATATTTTGCCAACCCCATTTCTTTTCCAGATGATATATTTACTGCAGCAGTGTGGCGTGATGCCTTTCTGTGTTTACCTGCAAATGAGAGCTTTTTCCGAAATCTTTTTGGTGCAACTGGAAATTGCACTGGAAGTGAAACTTTAGCAAAATATGAGTCCGTCTTTGATGTCAATAATTTTAGACTAACTTATGCTATTTACAGAGCTACATATGCTATTGCAAATGGATTACACAAATGGTTAATTATTTCAAAAAACAATTCACTTATGGATTACAGATCTTATTTCCAATATGCTTTCTCCGTGTCTAAGGTACAATCATTTTATAATAATAATGCTAATATTAATTATCAAAATTTAAACAGTAAGACAATAGACAATATAAATGTGCTTGCCTTTTAAAAAAAGGAAACTTGTCAAAAATATGATAACTAGTGATGGACGAATGTGCTCGCGACTGCTCGGTACTTGCCCGAGCATCACAGTTCTCAACAAGCTCGGCGCTCGGCAAGTATTTCCGGGTTGCTTGGGCGGGAACTCAGGTCCCCTCCCTGCATGTTTGGCGCTCTTTAGAGAGCCAATGAACATGCAGGAATTGCCTGCTATGCACTGTAATGCTGTAGCCATGTTGGTTGTGGCATTACAGTGATTGGCTGGCCGCACAGCTTCATCAGGTTTATATAAGACCGGGTGCCGTTACCTCGGAACCAGGCAGAGTAGGGAGAGCTGCTGCTGAGTCAGGGAAAGATTTGCTTGTTTATAGTTAATATAGGTATTCCACAACATATATATATATATATATATATATATACAGTGCCTACAAGTAGTATTCAACCCCCTGCAGATTTAGCTGGTTTGATAAGATGCAAATAAGTTAGAGCCTTCAAACTGCAAACGAGAGTAGGTTTTATGAACAGAAGCATAAATCTTACAAACCAAAAAGTTATGTTGCTCAGTTGAATTTTATTAAATTTTAAACATAAAAGTGTGGGTCAATTATTATACAACCCCTATGTTTAATATTTTGTGGAATAACCCTTGTTTGCAATTACAGCTAATAATCGTCTTTTATAAGACCTGATCAGGCCGGCACAGGTCTGTGGAGTTATCTTGGCCCACTCCTCCATGCAGATCTTCTCCAAGTTATCTAGGTTCTTTGGGTGTCTCATGTGGACTTTATTCTTGAGCTCCTTCCACAAGTTTTCAATTGGGTTAAGGTCAGGAGACTGACTAGGCCACTCCAACACCTTGACTTTTTCCCTCTTGAACCAGGCCTTGGTTTTCTTGGCTGTGTGCTTTGGGTCGTTGTCTTGTTGGAAGATGAAATTACGACCCATCTTAAGATCCTTGATGGAGGAGCGGAGGTTCTTGGCCAAAATCTCCAGGTAGGCCATGCTTTCCATCTTCCCATGGATGCGGACCAGATGGCCAGGCCCCTTGGCTGAGAAACAGCCCCACAGCATGATGCTGCCACCACCATGCTTGACTGTAGGGATGGTATTCTTGGGGTCGTATGCAGTGCCATCCAGTCTCCAAACGTCACATGTGTGGTTGGCACCAAAGATCTCGATCTTGGTCTCATCAGACCATAGAACCTTGAACCAGTCTGTCTCAGAGTCCTCCAAGTGATCATGAGCAAACTGTAGACGAGCCTTGACATGACGCTTTGAAAGTAAAGGTACCTTACGGGCTCGTCTGGAATGGAGACCATTGCGGTGGAGTACGTTACTTATGGTATTGACTGAAACCAATGTCCCCACTGCCATGAGATCTTCCCAGAGCTCCTTCCTTGTTGTCCTTGGGTTAGCCTTGACTCTTCGGACAAAAAACCAAGCAATGTGAACTGACGTCTAAGATGGTAGACATGCAAGAAATAGGAGCATGTTCACACTAGCAAAAAGAAGCAAAACCTACAAAAGACAAAAATATATCTCATACCCTACCATCATTATATATAAATGTAAAGCAAAGTTGCATAATAAATATAGGGTACTTAGTGAACTATTTTTGATCAAAAAAAGTATACAAGCCGTCCCACCAGCGGCAAGGTGACCCTAAATTGGGACGGTACCTATACTGCCTATATTAAAAACCTTACTGTATATCAAAGTTGAAGTAATGCATATAAAAGGGTAGACAAATAGGACCGGGTCCCAACTCCAGACCACCTAGGCCCGTGGTAAGCTACATATATACCAATCAGCTCAACAAAGGGGATGCCACGCCCTTAAATTGCACAGAATGCAAACAAGACAAAAAACCAAGCAATATGAACTGAGGTCTAAGATGGTAGACATGCAAGAAATAGGAGCATGTTCACACTAGCAAAAAGAAGCAAAACCTACAAAAGACAAAAATATATCTCATACCCTACCATCATTATATATAAATGTAAAGCAAAGTTGCATAATAAATATAGGGTACTTAGTGAACTATTTTTGATCAAAAAAAGTATACAAGCCGTCCCACCAGCGGCAAGGTGACCCTAAATTGGGACGGTACCTATACTGCCTATATTAAAAACCTTACTGTATATCAAAGTTGAAGTAATGCATATTAAAGGGTAGACAAATAGGACCGGGTCCCAACTCCAGACCACCTAGGCCCGTGGTAAGCTACATATATACCAATCAGCTCAACAAAGGGGATGCCACACCCTTAAATTGCACAGAATGCAAACAAGACAAAAAACCAAGCAATGTGAACTGAGGTCTAAGATGGTAGACATGCAAGAAATAGGAGCATGTTCACACTAGCAAAAAGAAGCAAAACCTACAAAAGACAAAAATATATCTCATACCCTACCATCATTATATATAAATGTAAAGCAAAGTTGCATAATAAATATAGGGTACTTAGTGAACTATTTTTGATCAAAAAAAGTATACAAGCCGTCCCACCAGCGGCAAGGTGACCCTAAATTGGGACGGTACCTATACTGCCTATATTAAAAACCTTACTGTATATCAAAGTTGAAGTAATGCATATAAAAGGGTAGACAAATAGGACCGGGTCCCAGCTCCAGACCACCTAGGCCCGTGGTAAGCTACATATATACCAATCAGCTCAACAAAGGGGATGCCACACCCTTAAATTGCACAGAATGCAAACAAGACAAAAAACCAAGCAATGTGAACTGAGGTCTAAGATGGTAGACATGCAAGAAATAGGAGCATGTTCACACTAGCAAAAAGAAGCAAAACCTACAAAAGACAAAAATATATCTCATACCCTACCATCATTATATATAAATGTAAAGCAAAGTTGCATAATAAATATAGGGTACTTAGTGAACTATTTTTGATCAAAAAAAGTATACAAGCCGTCCCACCAGCGGCAAGGTGACCCTAAATTGGGACGGTACCTATACTGCCTATATTAAAAACCTTACTGTATATCAAAGTTGAAGTAATGCATATAAAAGGGTAGACAAATAGGACCGGGTCCCAACTCCAGACCACCTAGGCCCGTGGTAAGCTACATATATACCAATCAGCTCAACAAAGGGGATGCCACACCCTTAAATTGCACAGAATGCAAACAAGACAAAAAACCAAGCAATGTGAACTGAGGTCTAAGATGGTAGACATGCAAGAAATAGGAGCATGTTCACACTAGCAAAAAGAAGCAAAACCTACAAAAGACAAAAATATATCTCATACCCTACCATCATTATATATAAATGTAAAGCAAAGTTGCGTAATAAATATAGGGTACTTAGTGAACTATTTTTGATCAAAAAAAGTATACAAGCCGTCCCACCAGCGGCAAGGTGACCCTAAATTGGGACGGTACCTATACTGCCTATATTAAAAACCTTACTGTATATCAAAGTTGAAGTAATGCATATAAAAGGGTAGACAAATAGGACCGGGTCCCAACTCCAGACCACCTAGGCCCGTGGTAAGCTACATATATACCAATCAGCTCAACAAAGGGGATGCCACACCCTTAAATTGCACAGAATGGCCTCAGCACGGGAGGACACTTTCAAAGGGCTGTCCAGGCCGTGGAAGGCTAACAGTAGTTCCATAAGCCTTCCACTTACGGATGATGCTCCCAACAGTGGAGACAGGTAGGCCCAACTCCTTGGAAAGGGTTTTGTACCCCTTGCCAGCCTTGTGACCCTCCACGATCTTGTCTCTGATGGCCTTGGAATGCTCCTTTGTCTTTCCCATGTTGACCATGTCTGAGTGCTGTTCACAAGTTTGGGGAGGGTCTTAAATAGTCAGAAAAGGCTGGCAAAAGAGATCTTTAATCCACACATGTGAAGCTCATTATTCTTGGTGCCTGAACTACTTCTTAATACTTTAGGGGGCCCAAACAGAATTCTTGTGGTTTGAGGGGTTGAATAATAAATGACACTCTGAATTAACTTTTAACGTTTAAAAAAAAAAAAAAAAATTTGCTGCAGTGCATTTCCCACTTCCAGGCTGATCTACAGTACAAATGTCACAATGCCAAGTTAATTCCACATGTGTCAACCAGCTAAATCTGCAGGGGGTTGAATACTACTTGTAGGCACTGTGTGTATATATATATATATATATATATATATATATATCCATCTGTACTAACAGTCCTTCTGGGGAATAATCCAGCTGCATATATTCAGTGGTGATAGCAGGAGTTAGGCAGGCAGACAAGGTATGTGGCAGACTGCAGTGCATATAGTGCAAGAGGGTCCATTGAACGTCCTGTTAGTATAGGTATTCCACAACATATATATATATATATATATATATATATATCCATCCATCCATCTGAACTAACAGTCCTTCTGAGGACTAATCCAGCTGCATATAATTAATGTTAGGCAGTCAGGCAGTGTATGTGGCAGACTGCAGTGCATATAGCGCAAGAGGGTCCATTGAACGTCATGTCTGCTGCTGTTGTAATAATTATAGATATTTGTAGACATAGCCCTAGATATCAGGGGGCCAGGGCAATTTTTTTTTTATCTTAATCCTGTTTTTTTTGCTTAAAAAGTAATCCGGAGTACACCATTTTTCTGCTCCATTTGCTTGTTAGCACTGCAGAATACAGCCAGATCTGTTCCATATTTCAGGGATAAAAATCCAGAAATTTGAACTGAACGTGGAGAATATTGGCCTCCTTTTCCATTCAGTTGCAGTGTGTCGGTCAAGCTATTCACACTAGGTGTCTGTGAAGAATAGTATTAGTAAATTACAGGCCTGCTATTTAACCCTGCTTTTCTGTTTGGGTCTACTATACACTTTTAATGTTCCAGTCATATTTGACTGGACCTATTAAAGTCTTGATTTTTAGCTAACTTAAGTGTTTTATTTGAATACCTGTTGCATTATTATACTGTATGTGAACATGGTTGTTTATAAACAAATGAAAAATGAAATAAAAATAATTATTTTTATGTATTAAAAAATGTTACATGGCCTTATTGCAATATTCATGCATATTGCACATTTGCACATACAAAAAATATTCTTTATATAACTGTAAACTATAACTAATAACATCAAACTGTATGTAAATTTTTTTTTTTAAAAAACAAAAACAAACTTATTTTCTATATAAAATGGTAAATAAGGTTCATGGTGCTAAATTTACTGTTTCCATTTGTCACAAGTATAATTTACATGTCCTTTGCATAAGTACTTTGCACAATTGCAACATATCACATTTGTTTTGTGATTACTTGATGTTGGACAGAAGGCGCATCGTTTCCATTTTAGGCTGGTTGCGTTGCTGGTGGAGGCCGTGGGTATCGTAGCAGTGCCGGTGGAAGCCATTGGTTCACTTTCTTTAGCATGCTGTTGGATTCTGTGGACAATGGCTGCCGCTCCATCATCTCTGGGTGTTACTTTTCTTTCTTAGATATATGGGCTATAACCAGTGATTTTCCCAACTCCTCTATAAAAATACTTCTTTTATATAGTTTATTTTTGTTCAAATTTGGGTGTATTTCACGCCATAACATGAATGCATTGTATGCCGACACATCAAGAATGTTGTAAAAAACAACCATTGGCCACTGATTTGTTTTGCTTTTGCAGGTGTAAGTGCCTATGAGTTGATCTAGAGTATCAGCTGCCCCTTTTGTGGCATTGTAATGTAAAATTATGTCCGGCTTTCTGTCATCTCGATTACTGATTGCACTATCATGGTGCATTGTGCTCATCAGAATGACCTGTTTGTGTTTTTTGGGAACGTAAGAAACTACGGTTGTATCCTTAGTAAAATAAAGCATAGAACTATAAGGCTGTGTGCCCACTATGCATTTTTTAAGCGTTTCTGCAGCGGCAATTCCGCTGCAGAAATGCTTAAAAAATGCTTGGTAGAAGGTCTGCCATGTTCCCCAATGATAATCCGCATATGCTGTGCACATGCTGCGGAAATTTCCGCTGCGGATTATCATTGCGGAAAAATCCACAGCACTACCAATTATTTTGCGGAATCGTGGTGTTTCCGCCACCATTGACTTGCATTGGACAGCATGACATCCGCATCACTACATATGCACTTGCGGATGTCATGCGGATATCATGCGGTTCAATGTGCGGATGGTACCCAGGTTTGTAGAAGAGGAGACTCTCCTCCAGACCGGGGGACGATAGTACCTGTAAAAAAAGAATAAAATAAAAAATATACATTATACTTACCTTCTGATGGCCCCCGGTGTCCTTATCCGATCCGTCCTAGCTTGCCGGCAGCTCGCGATGGTCTAAAAGGACCTGCCATGACGTCCTTTAATCATGTGATTTTTTGTCAGCTCTTTCTCCAGTGTTTTCCCCTATGTATACCTGAGCGTTTACAGCTTATGAACTTTTGCTGTGGCACAAAGTCCATATTTTGATGCCATACTTTGCATATAAGAAAATCTTTTAATTTACAATGTGAAATGTTGACAACTGAATTGAACTATTTCTATATGAACACCAGGGTAAATAAGATACAGCGAAAAAATATTGCACATAACTATACTGGAAGCGAATCCATCTGCTGTATCGTAATTTGAAAATGTATGTATGTGTAAATCTGCACAGACCAAAAGGACCAAGATAAATTGATAAATAGTAGTAGTTGCAATATATAGTCCAAAATGAGATTATAACTCTTTTATTTTGCTCAAAACATTGCTGGAGATTAGAATAAAAGGCTATTGGTCATTTTTGACCTAACAGTACAAGTGTAAAAGAAAACGTGGAGCAAAAAGAATACAAAAAAAATACACATAGTAAGAACCCCTCAAATGAGGAAAAGTCAATTAACCACAAGTTTCAGAACCGTATAATGAATATTTTAAAAAATATCAAATGTCAAATTCGGTCATTTTTGACCGAACAGAACAGCAGGGTTAAAACCTTGGTTCTCTGTCAGACATATCACCTATAACAGTGTTCCAAAATCAGCCATTTCTTCCATTTTCATTTCATTGCAGTGTGTCGGTCAAGCTATTCACACTAGGCCTTTGTGTACAATAATATGAGTAAATTACAGGCCTGCTATTTAAAACCATGGTTCTTCGTCGGACATATCATCTATAATAGTGTTCCAAAATCAGCCATTCCTTCCATTTTCATTTTGTTGCAGTGTGTCGGTCAAGCTATTCACACTAGGTCTTTGTGTAGAATATGTTACACGCACGCCGCTAGGTTCAGATAGGGTGAGAAGGGTTTCATGAATTCTTTGGAATCCTGGGGGAACCGTTACTCAGGGTGACCATAGGCTGCAGTTTCTCTCAGGCATATGATAGATTCCATTGCTGACCAGACACATCTAACTAGAGGCTTTTTCAACAGTTTAACAGTGGAATTTAATCTGAAGCACGGCCAGTGCAATTCAGGGATATTACAGCAACAATCTTCATTACAGTACAGTCTGAGTTTCTTGAGCAACCGGCTCCAAGTAACAATACAGTAGTTTCTTCACAAGGCACAGTATTACAGTCTCTTCAGTAGCATAATTCAGCATAGATTAGATCTCTTAGCAGCAGTGTAGATGAATATGTGTTTTTGTGCACTCACCCTTTAGATGTCTTGTATTTTCACTCAAATGATCCGTACAGTGGATCAGCTCTTTGCAATCCTCTGGTCTGCAGCACAAATGCGGGAACTATGTCAACCCTGGTATAAGGCTTGCATGTTGGATATTGTAGTGGAGAGAAGATTTCCCTTCTCGGCGCTTCCAGAGGATAAGGATCGTTACAGATGAATTCTTTTTCTCAAAATCAGATTTATTCTGAGCTGGACCCCAGAGTGAAGGCAAAAGGGCCAACAAGTGCTAAGCATCTCTGGGAACTCCTTCAAGATTGTTGGAAGACCATTTCCGGTGACTACCTCTTGAAGCTCGCCAAGAGAATGCCAAGAGTGTGCAAAGCAGTCATCAAAACAAAAAGTGGCTACTTTGAAGAACCTAGAATATAAGACATATTTTCAGTTGTTTCACACTTTTTTGTTAAGTATATAATTCCACATGTGTTAATTCATAGTTTTGATGCCTTCAGTGTGAATGTACAATTTTCATAGTCATGAAAATACAGAAAAATCTTTAAATGAGAAAGTGTGTCCAAACTTTAGGTCTGTACAATATATAGCGCCTATATAGCAATATGTGTTCCTTATATGGTGTTTGGCTGATGGGCGATGAGGACTCGAATCGCCTCATAAAAAGATTAGCGAAACTTGGCGCGACACGAGTCCCCATTGCGGTGCCAAACTGCTGCAGGAACAATTCACCCTGGAATTCAAAAACATTATGCTCCAATATAAACTTTAAGCCTGATAGAAGGAAATCTCTATGGGCCGACGGCATATTTGGAATCTCAGATAAATAGTGTGATACTGCTTCAACTCCCATATTATGTTCTATATTGGAGTACAGAGCATTCGCGTCTAGTGTAATGAAAAGATAATCATTTTCCCAGTTTAAAGAACTACATTCCTTTATAAGTTGGTTAGAATCATGGAGGAAAGACGGTAGCTATTTTACAAGGTCCTGAAGATGTAGATGTATATAGTGAGATAACTGACTAGTTAGAGATCCAATACCACAGACACAACACTAAAAAAGATTTTTTTAAAACACAGTTTGTCCAGACACCTTTTAGTTAAACATCACAAAAAAATTTGACATAAAGGTAACTCCTGTTGAACAAATACCACGGAATGACATAAATAGGATCCAGAAACTAAACAGAAAAAAGTCTTATTGGATCTTTTGATTGAAAACCCTATATCCAGATGGTCTTAATGACATAGTGAAAAATGTGTGAGGGGGGGGGGTAGAAAGGGAAAAAAAAGTGTATATCTATTAATACACAGCCCTATTTACCAATACTGAAAAATATATTTGTTTTATTGTAAGATCTCATTTCTGTAAAAATAACTGTTATATTTTATGATTTTTTTATATACTAGACTAGCAATTATGTATTTTTATGATCAGTACCATGTAATTTTTTTATATATCTATATAACCACCACCAGGTATATTTTAATCACAACTCTGTATTCTAAAATTACTATTATATATTATATATATAGAAAGAGAAAGTAAGGAGGGGAAAGGGAAGGAAATGAAAAGAGAAAGGAATTTTTATTATATATATGTTCATTCTAATATCAAAAAATATACCATTCTAGTACACAGAATGGTTTTAGAATGTAATGTTGAACAACTACCCACTCTCCTAACTTAATTGGGGTGCGGTGTCAATCCTAATCAATTCAACCAAGTCAAGGAAAGAAAAAGAAAAAAAACACACGACATCTTAAGAGTAACCAGTCTATAAAGATTGTCTTCCCTTAAAGTCCTTACAAGTGCATATTATACCTGATGAAGGCTGTTGCTGGCAGAAACGCGTTGTTTGTTCTTAATATAGTGTCCGAATAAATCTGATTTTGAGAAAAAGAATTCATCTGTATGGATGCTTATGAAGCACCAGCACTACTGCTGCATGTCACACTCTTCCCTCCTTTTTGAATGTCGTCTTTGACATTCACCTTAATTGGTTAAGCTGACCAATTCTGAGACAGTGTTGAAAGTTTAGCAACTATATATATAAATTTGGCATTGTCAAATTGGTATAACATTTATAAACATTGATAGCAATCAATTCTTACGACCTTTTTCTTGTAGGACTATTGTAAGAAATAAACAACACAATTAAAACAGTCAACATCTCTTCTGCTGGAGCTTTTTGTACATCTTCAACCAGCTCTCTCTCTCAGTAGGCCAAAACAAGTCTTTCCACCAGGTAACATTGTCCATACTGTCTCTCGGTGGTGAATACCACTCAAGTGGGCTTACCTGGTCCTTAGGCAGAGATGCCTGTTTCCAATCGACAGTCCTTGGCACTTGGCTTGGTTCACCAAGTGTCTCATACGTCAGCATCACAGGCCTCCACACTTCTCGAGTCGACATCCTCCTGGTGGGTTGTTCCTCAGATACCACGGGTTCCTCGGTTGCAGGAGTTTCTTCTGCCGCACTCATTTCTCGTACTTCCTCAGATGATCTTGGAACTGCCTCTGTAAGTTCATGTGCTCCTTTTGAATCATTTGTTTCCACCTGGTCTGGTAATTCTGCTACTCCTAAGTGTCGATCGGTCTCTTCAATGACCGGTGTTCGATCTTCAGATCTGGATTGGACTTCATCTGTATTCCTTGGTACAAACTCTGGTGCTTCGGGACTTAGTTCACTCTCCTGAGGATGGTACATCCCTCTCTTTGCCAGTCCAAGAAATATAACAGAGTGCTCTTCTTCATCCGAGCTCTCAAGGTCACTATCCACCTCCAGAGCTTCAGCCGGTGGTAGTCCCTTAGTCGATCTTGGTCTATAGCGATCTGCTCCTGGGAAGTCTTGTGGTGGTGGGAGATAATCACAGGGTAGTATTAAATTCCGATGGACTACTCTGGTTTTCTTGTCCCCATTTCCAATCGGATTTCATACACTGGACTATCATCGGCTTTCCTCTTCATGACCACATACACCTTGTCTTCCCAGTACGAACAAAGTTTTCCTGGACCACCTTTTTCACGTATGTTTTTGACTAGCACCCGACTTCCCGGTGTCAATTCTGCTCCATAACATTTTTGATCATAGTACTCCTTACTCTTGCTCTGTCCTTGCGTAACCACTTTAAACGCTATGTTGTATGCCTCTGCCATCCATTCCTTCCATTTCCGCGCGTACTCAGGATACATTTTGTAAGTCTCTGACACCGGAGTATCGAACATGATATCGATTGGCAGTCTTGGCGATCGTCCATACAATAGGAAGAAAGGTGAGTTACCCGTTGCCTCGCTCTTTGTACAGTTATAGGCATGTAGCACTTTTGACAATGACCTCTTCCAGTCTTTCTTCTCATCAGCTGTTAAAGTGAGCAACATTGACAATAATGTCCGGTTAAAATGTTCCACTTGTCCATTACCCTCTGGGTGATAGAGTATTGTGTGGGATCTCTGAATTCTACAGTACTTTCCTAACTTGGCAAAGAGCTAGTTCTCAAATTCTCTTCCTTGGTCATGGTGTAACCTCGTAGGGAACCCAAACTTCAAAGCACAATCATTGAAGATCTCTGCAGCTGTTCACCAGATTTATTGGTGGTGGCATACGCTTGCTCAAATCAATGAAATGTTCCATCACCACCAAGATATATTCGTAACAGCCCTTGAATGTCTCGAGATGTAGAAAGTCTATTGAGACCATCTCAAACAGGTACGTAGTTTGGATGTTGCCCATACAGTGCTGGCCAAAAGTATTGGCACCCCTGCAATTCTGTCAGATAATACTCAGTTTCTTCCTGAAAATGATTGCAATCACAAATTCTTTGGTATTATTCTCTTCATTTAATTTGCTTGCAAGGAAAAAACACAAAAGAGAATGAAGCAAAAATCAAATCATTGATCATTTCACACAAAACTCCAAAAAAGGGCCGGAAAAAAGTATTGGCACCCTCAGCCTAATACTTATTTGCACAACCTTTAGCCAAAATAACTGCGAACAACCGCTTCCAGTAACCATCAATGAGTTTCTTACAATGCTCTGCTGGAATTGTAGACCATTCTTCTTTGGCAAACTGCTCCAGGTCCCTGATATTTGAAGAGTGCCTTCTCCAAACTGCCATTTTGAGATCTCTCCATAGGTGTTCTATGGGATTTAGGTCTGGACTCATTGCTGGCCACCTTAGAAGTCTCCAGTGCTTTCTCTAAAACCATTTTATAGTGCTTTTGGAAGTGTGTTTTGGGTCATTGTCCTGCTGGAAGACCCATGACCTCTGAGGGAGACCCAGCTTTCTCACACTGGGCCCTACATTATGCTGCAAAATTTGTTGGTAGTCTGCAGACTTCATAATGCCATGCACACGGTCAAGCAGTCCAGTGCCAGAGGCAGCAAAGCACCCCTAAAACATCAGGGAACCTCCGCCATGTTTGACTGTAGGGACCGTGTTCTTTTCTTTGAATGCCTTTTTTTTTTCCTGTACACTCTATGTTGATGCTTTTTCCCAAAAAGCTCTACTTTTGTCCCATCTGACTAGAGAACATTCTTCCAAAACGTTTTAGGCTTTCTCAGGTAAGTTTTGGCAAACTCCAGCCTTGCTTTTTTATGTCTCGGGGTAAGAAGTGGGGTCTTTCTGGGTATCCTACCATATAGTCCCTTTTCATTCAGACGTCGACGGATAGTACGGGTTGACACTGTTGTACCCTTGGACTGCAGGGCAGCTTGAACTTGTTTGGATGTTAGTCGAGGTTCTTAATTCACCATCCACACAATCTTGCGTTGAAATCTCTCGTCAATTTTTCTTTTCCGTCCACGTCTAGGGAGGTTAGCCACAGTGCCATGGGCTTTAAACTTCTTGATGACGCTGCGCACGGAAGACACAGCAACATTCAGGTCTTTGGAGATGGACTTGTAGCCTTGAGATTGCTCATGCTTCCTCACAATTTGGTTTCTCAAGTCCTCAGACAGTTCTTTGGCCTTCTTTCTTTTCTCCATGCTCAATGTGGTACACACAAGGACACAGGACAGAGGTTGAGTCAACTTTAATCCATGTTAACTGGCTGCAAGTGTGATTTAGTTATTGCCAACACCTGTCAGTAGTGTTGAGCGAACATGCTCGACACTGCTCGGTACTCGCCCGAGCATCACGCTACTCGGGAAGTTCGGCGAGCACCGAGCATTTCCGGGTTACTCGGGCGGGAGCTCGGGTCTCCGCCCTGCATGTTTGGTGCTCTTTACAGAGCCAATGAACATGCAGGGATTGCCAGCCAGTCACTGTAATGCTGCAGCCATGTTGGTTGTGGGCATTACAGTGATTGGCTGGCCGCACAGCGTCACCTCGAGTATTTAAAACGGGGCGCCGCCATCTTGGACACAGTCGCTCCGGATTAGAAAGTGTAGGGACAGCGCTGCTGATTTAGGGAGAGATATAAACTGCAAAATAGTTAGTGTAGGGTCTGTAAAGGCTGCCAGAACAAACAAACAGTCCTTTTTAGGACTAATATCCATCCCAGATACCAGGCAGGCAGGCTGTATAGGAGACACAGTGGTTATACCAGCAAACGCTGCATTACAGTCCTGTGTGCTCCTGTTGCTGAAATTGCTGGACTTAGCACCAGGTGTCGGGGGCCAGGAAAAATCCTTTTTTTTCCATCTAAATCCTCCTTTTTTTTTCCTCCTTCACACTGTACAAATACCCATCTTATTAACCTTTTGGTGTGCCCCCCCCCCCAAAAAAAAGCGTGTCTCTGATTTTTCAGACACAAATATAACTGTTGAAAATAGTCTGGTATAGTCTAGAGAAACAGAAGTGTTGTTTTGCACTTCCACGGTTCAAACCTCTGTATTATCCATTTTGGGCCTTTGGTATCTAAAAAAAAAGCAGTTTGAGTGTGTCGCTCACTGTTCAGCCGCAAATATCTCTATTTAAAAAAGTGTGGTATACCCCAGTAAACAATAACTGTGGTTTTGCCATCCCACGGTAAAAAAATCTCTATTATTCAGGTTTTGGTAGTTTTTTCCGTAAAGAAAAACAGTAGTGTCTCCTGACTGTTGTGACACAAAAATATATCTGTTGAAAGTAGTCTTGTGTAGGCCCGACATCCCAGTGTGGTTTCGCAGTTCCACGGGTCAAATCGCTGTACTATCCAGTTTTGGGCCTTTGGTATCTAAAAAAAAGCAGTTTGAGTGTGTCGCTCACTGTTCAGCCGCAAATATCTCTATTTAAAAAAGTGTGGTATACCCCAGTAAACAATAACTGTGGTTTTCCTCTTCCACGGTTCTAATCTACTCTTTATTACCCTTTTACCATTGATAGTGCAAGTGTAAGCTATTTTATTTCATTTACAATGGGCAAGGCGCGTGGCAAGGGACATGGAAGTGGACGTTCTGGTGATGGTTCGCGCAGAGGACGGGGCCGTGGCCAAGGTGAAAATGTGCCACAACCAACAGCCACATCTTCTCGCTCCCACTTCTTGACCGAATTACTAGGGAAGCACAGAGCAACACCAGTATTGAGAACTGATCAGTGTGAACAGGTTATTAATTGGATAGCAGATAATACTTCCAGCTACCTGGGCACCACCACTTCCGGTCTGTCTTCCACACGGTCAACTCTTAGTAGCCGTGAGTCTCAACCGCATACTCCTCCTCACCCTGATGCTCCTTCTTCCCACCATGCCGAGTGTCGTCAGACAGCAAGTGATCCCACACTTGGACACTCTGAAGAGCTGTTCACTGGTCCATTTCCATATTTGGGCCCCTCGCCTGATCTTTACTCGGTCCCCAGCCGACACTATTTTGCCCGGTGTGCCATCCCCGCACTACACAAGCACGTGTCCCAAAGCATCTGCCGTGCCCTCAACAACGCAGTTACTGGGAGAGTCCACCTGACAACGGACACGTGGACAAGTGCTTGTGGCCAGGTACGGTACATCTCTCTGACGGCACACTGGGTAAACATAGTGGAAGCAGGGACCCAGTCGGACCTTGGGACGGAAAACATCCAACCCACACCGAGGATTGCGGGCCCTATGTCAGTCAGAGTTGCCCCCACAGTGTACAGCTCCTGCGCATCCTCCTCCTTCTCCTCATTAGTGTTGAGCCACCCCCGTAGTGTTCGAGTTCGGTTCGGTTCGTCGAACACCCGTGTGTTCGCCGAACTGTTCGTCGAACTGTTCGTCGAACACCTTCGAACACCGTTAAAACCAATGGCAGGCAAACAAAAACACATAGAAACACATAGAAAACACCTTCAAAGGTGTCCAAAAGCTGACAAACTGCTCAGAAGACACAACTAACACATGGAAAAGTGACAAGTACATATAGTCATGAGAAAAGAAAAGAGGTGGAGGAGTAAAAGGAGGGGGAGACACAGATATAGGCATGTCATGCCCTTCTAAAATCCAAAAAGTGAGAAGCCGACACGTTCAGTCCGCTTCTGCCCGTGCCACCTCCGTGTCGCCGGGTTTGTGCCAGAGCCGCGGTGAACCCTGACAGCCAGCCCCCCTCTCCCAATACTGGTGCCTGTCCGCTGGTGGGTTGAGCGAGCCCCCCTGTGGTGGAGGCAGCTCTAAGCTTTTTAATTTAAATTGTCTCTCTAATTTGAATGAATACACTTTAAATCCATTTACAAGGATCTATTGTAGGGCAAGTCTCATGCCAGCAGCCGCGTAATTCCAGCTCCAGTAGCGTCCACTAAAGCTGCTGCAGTTAAAAAGCTTTTATAAGGATCGAGCTCGGCTGTCCACCGCAAGGCATCCTACTGCCAGTCCCAGCCCCTATGCCTTGGGGTGCCTCCTGATGCTCTTCACTGAGTATCCCGTGGTCCAGAAGCATTTCCTTTGAAAAAATTAAGTGTCCAAACTACAGGTGGTGTAGCTTGCTTAACAGCCGGGATAATCCGCTGACTAGCAGACACTGCTACTAGGCACAAAGTATTTCCTGGGCTAGATGCAGTTAAAAATTTGTAAGTAGATACTCTCGTTGGATGCTGAGAAAGCATTCCATAGAGTCTCCTGGCACGCCATATATGAATCTCTTAAAAAGCTTGGGGTAGGGGTCTAGGGGACCCTTTTATAGCCAAAATCACGGCCCTGTATCACAATACGTCACCTAGGCTGAAGATAAATGGAACTGTAGCACCCTGAGGGCTTGGTTGCTACAGACGTATTGCACCTCACCCAGAGGTGTGATATCTCACTCTCAGGTAAGGATGGAGTGTGGATCAGGACCCGACACCTGCATGCATTACACCACATTGCCGTGGGGCAGGGCGACCAATATGCCCCTGAGATGGGCACGACAGTCCCTGTCCCTGGATGGAGTGGGGGGAGGGAACACTGAGGAAGGGGAACCCTGTAGTGCAGGAGCAGGGAGGAAGCAGTTCCTGGGTGCATTGAGAAGGGAGTATAAAAGGTGGGCACCATCTTAGTTCAGTGCAGAGAAGTCTGAGCAGAAGTGGCAGGGAGCAGGGGCTCTGCATGAGCTCTGCTCCGGAGGCGGGCCTAGTAACAGAGGCCCAGGCCTGCAAGAGGGAGAAGGAAGGAAGAGAAGCGGAGAAGGCTCCAGGAACGAGGAATGAAGGGATCCCAGGGGTGCGGACGGGCGAGTCGCCACCGCACGCCCGAATCCACCTGCGTGGAGGGGTCAGGCCAAAGGGGGAGACCGGTCCCCGAACTAGTGGAGGCAGGAAACGACCCTCAGCTAGAAACCGGAGGCTCTGACATTTTATGTGACGCAGCCCCTCGCTACACCCGCTAGGAAGGCACCACATAGGGTCAGGGAAACTGGCGCCAAGTTTACCAAGAGGAGGCCCGAGGCAGCCGGACAGAAGTGTTGGTAAGAAAGGCCAGACAAAGGACACACAAAGGGGGTCCTGTGAAGCGCTCCAAAGTTATCTGGGAGATGTCTGAGCCCCTCACCTGGTGAGCACAGTACGACGTGGGCAGCCGTTACCTGCAAACGTGGTCTGGATAATAAGAACTGTGAGTAAAGGCCCTGAACTGCATCACTGACTCCGTGTCGTTACTGCTGCTGCCCTGCACCATCACCCCCATCCTCCGCATACACTGCCCTGAGGCTATACTCCTCCCGTGGGGAGTTATGCTACGCTCTGCTGCACCCACAACACCAGCCTCAGCGGTCTGCCCTGTAGCGGCGATTCACTCTGACCGCAATCCACGGGTGGCGTAGTCGGACATTTAAACATCAAAACCACATAAATAGTTCCGCCACTGGTTTGACCACCCTGAGCCATGGAACCGGGTCGCCGCCACGAAGACTACAACCACCAGCATCCACCAAAAAGGGTCCGGCTCCGGGTGTCCCAAGGCCCAGGGGGTGCGTCAGAACATTTTCATCACCTTTCACAATCACCAATGGGACAAGGCAGGGATGTCCTCTGTCCCCTCTCTTATACATCCTAGTGACGGAGCACCTGCTCTCATCAATTCGCCATAACCCCAATATTAGGTGGATTGAGGTGGGAGGCACCGAGTACAAGTGCTCTCTATTTGCTGATGATGTCCTAGTATATATCACTCAATCACATATATCCATCCATGCTGTTATGGCTGAAATAGATCACTTTGTTACATGGTCAAATTTTAAAATCAATGCAGCGAAGTCTGAGGCCCTCGATGTCTCCCTCCCCAAATCCATATAGGATTCCATCCAGTCCAACTTTCCCTTTGCCTGGCCCTCACAGGGTATCAAATACTTAGGAATTCCTATTCATAGAGACCTCTCCCATCTATGTTATCTTAATTTTGGGCCCTTTATTGAACAACTCCATACAGACCACGGTTGGCAAGTTAGAACTGTAAGATTCACTACGTGAACCACTGGTGTTTTGTGGAAAAGCACATGTACACTGCGTTCCAAATTATTATGCAAAAAGTGTTTAGGAGTGATAAGGGAAGAATTTGTTTGTTTGTCAGTTAAACTCATTGATGGTGATGTGTGTCAGGGCTCTTTATATCACTGTAAGCAATTGCAGACACCTGTGCTAATTAGTTTGGCAGCTGTGTCCAATGAAAGGCAAGACTACTTAAGAAGGCTGTCTCACATTATTAAGCAGCCTACATTTTCTGCCAAAATGGGAAAGAAAAAGGATGTGTCGGCTGCTGAGAAGCAACAAATTGTGGAGTGTTTAGGTCAAGGCATGACTACAATCAACATTGTGCGATGATCAGGATGAAGTGTCTTGGCAATCAAGAAGTATGTAGCTGATTCACAGTACACACGTGTGCGTGTTGATAAGGGCAAATTGAGGACTCTTTCCTACAGGCAATTACGTCAGGTTGAAAGAGCAGCGGCAAAAAAGCCTTGTCATAGCAGCAGACAAGTTTTTGAAGCTGCTTGTGCCTCCAGCGTCCCCCGAACAACAAAATGCAGGGTCCTTCAGAGGTTTGCAGCTGTGCATACGCCATCCTGTCGACCTCCTCTATCCACTTCACACAAGCAGAAACGGCTCCAGTGGGCCAAACATTACATGAAGACTGATTTCAAAACTGTTTTGTTCACGGATGAGTGCCGTGCAGCGCTCGATGGTCCAGATGGATGGAGTGGAGGATGGCTGGTTGATGGACACCCCACGCAAACACGGCTACAGCGCCAACAAGGAGGAGGTGGAGTAATGTTTTGGGCTGGAATCATGGGGAGAGAGATTGTCGGCCCCTTTAGGATCCCTGAAGGCGCTAAAGATGAACTCCATAATGTATGTGGATTTTCTCAAACAGCACTTCCTGCCATGGTTCAAGAAGAAGAACCGTGTATTTCACAGCAAGATCATTTTTCTGCATGATAATGCACCATCTCATGCTGCACATAAAACATCTGCATCTCTGGCTGATATGGGCATAAAAGGGGACAAACTTATGGTGTGACCCCCATGCTCCCCTGACCTCTACCCCATTCAGAACCTTTGGAGCATCATTAAAAGGAGTGTCTATGATGGCGGGAGGCAGTTCACATCTAAGCAACAGCTCTGGGAGGGTATTCTGTCCTCATGCAAAACAATTGAAGCAGAAACCATCCAAAACCTGACAAATTCAATGGACGAGAGAGTTCAGAAGCTCCTTTCGAACAAGGGGTCCTATGTGAAAATGTAACATCACCTAGAATAAAGTTTTGAGTTGAAAACTGTTTGATTTCAGTTTCTAACAACCTGCTAATGCTTATAATTTCAAAAATGACCATTTTTTTGGTCTTTATTAAAATGAAAAGGTTGATCGAAAAGTTTGGGGGATCTAAGAGTGTGGCAACCCAGTAGTCATGATTACTTCGAATTCTGACAATATGAGGGTCATGCTGCAGGTAGTGTAGCAAGAAGGCACTTATGTGTCTTGCGCATCTCGGAGCCCCAAAATTATTTTCCGGGCTAGATGCAGCTAAAAATTATTATTAATTTTAAATCTGGTGAAGCTTTAGTATAGGTGGCCTAATAGGATCAGTGCTGCACACTGCTACAAAGCCCAAATTATTTTCCAGTCAAGATACAGATAAACATGATTAGTAATTTTAAATCTGGTGGAGCTTATTATAGATGGCCTAATAGAATCAGTGCTGCACACTGCTACAAAGCCCAAATTATTTTCCAGCCAAGATACAGATAAACATGATTAGTAATTTGAAAGCTTAAAACGGTTGGTAGGGTGATTTTAACCAATCATCAAGCTTTTTCTCTCCCCAGGATGACACAGGGGTAGAAAAGTCGTTTCGGATCTATGATTTGTTCATCTTTATGAACGTGAGTCTGTCTACATTATCAGTGGAGAGCCGCGTGCGCTTATCTGTCAGCACACCACCAGCAGCGCTGAACACACGTTCAGACAGAACGCTGGCTGCGGGGCATGACAAGATCTCCAAGGCGTAAGTGGCTAGCTCCGGCCATTTATCCAGATTGGAAGCCCAAAAAGAGCAAGGGTCCAGTGACACAGTCGTGGCTTCAATGTTTACTTGGAGATACTCCTGTACCATCGTCTCTAGGCGTTGACTATGTGTCAGACTTCTTGTCTCCTGTGGCCTTGCAAAGGATGGGCTAAAAAAGTGGTGAAATGATTCCGCAAAATTGATGTTACCAGCAGATACTGTGGTTCTGTTACGGTTTGAGTGCTGAACACTTGACGGTCCCACGGTTGGCAAGTTGGAACTGTGAGATTCACTACGTGCACCACTGGTATTTTGTGGAAAAGCACATGTAAGATTCTGCAACAGTCTCTGCTGATACTCCTGCATGCGTGCATCCCTTTCTATGGCAGGAATAATTTCTGCAAATTTACTTTTGTACCGGGGATCTAACAGTGTGGCAACCCAGTAGTCAGGATTATTTCTAATTCTCACAATTCGAGGGTCATGTTGCAGGTAGTGCAGCAAGAAGGCACTCATGTGTGTTGCGCATCCAGGAGCACCAAGTCCCTGTTGTGTTGGTGGCGAGGTAACAATCATGATTCCTTCCTCTGTCCTCTCCCCCCAACCTCGCACAACAGAAATGTGATCAAGGTCTCCCTCATCTGATGAGTCGTCCATCAGTTCGTCCTCCACTTCTTCCTGGGCTCCTGCACCTTCCTCACTAGTTTGGCTGCTACCATGCGCCCTGGTAAAACCATCTCCCCCACCCTCACATGCCTGCCGCCTTGTTGCTGCCGACCGTCTGGACCTTGCAGATGTTAGCCCTTCCGCATACAACTCCTCCTCCTCTACTTCCTCCACCTCCTCTTGTGCCACCACCTGACTCCGAATTCTGTTTAACATGTGCTCCAGCATGTAAATCACCGGAATAGTCATGCTGATAATGGCATCGTCAGCACTAAACATCTTCGTCGCCATTTCAAAACTGTGCAGAAGGGTGCATAGGTCCCTGATCTGAGACCACTCCTCCAGCGTGATTTGCCCCACCTCTGGATCTCGTTGGCCCAGGCTATACGTCAGAACGTATTGCACCAGGGCTTGTCGGTGCTGCCACAGTCGCTGCAACATGTGCAGAGTTGAATTCCACCGGGTAGGCACATCGCATTTTAGCCGGTGAAGTGGCAGGCCCAACGACTTCTGTAGAGATGTAAGTCGCTGAGCTGCGGGATGCGAATGGCGGAAGTGAGCACACAGCGACCGTGCCCTCTGCAGAAGGCCATCTAGTCTGGGATAGTGGGCTAAAAATTGCTGGACAACCAGGTTCAACACGTGAGCCATACAAGGCACGTGTGTGACATTGCCCCGGCGAAGGGCCGCACCCAGGTTTGCAGCATTGTCGCACACGGCCTTCCCTGGTTTCAGGTCCAGTGGAGACAACCATTCATGAAATTGGTTCTCCAGAGCTGACCACAACTCCTCAGCTGTGTGACTCACATTTCCCAGACATTTCAATGTAAAAACCGCCTGATGACGTTGAGCCCTACTGCCAGCATAGTAAGGAGGTGTGCAGGATCCCTTCTGCGCAGTTAGAAAGCTTGTGGCATGACCAGACAGGCTTTGGGTGCAGGTGGAAGACCGAGAGGAGGTTGAGGAGGCAGAAGCAGTGGAGGAACTTTGACATAAAGAGGATTGACGCACAACTCGTGGGGACGGCAAGACTTGGACAGCAGCCCCTTGTCCTGCTGTCACCATAGTTACCCAGTGCCCAGTCAGCGACATGTAACGCCCCTGTCCATGCCTACTCGTCCAAGTGTCTGTGGTGAAATGCACCCTGTCACACACAGAGTTTCTCAAAGAAGCGGTGATGTTATGTGCGACATGCTGGTGGAGTGCAGGCACACCTTTCTTTGAGAAGTAGTGCCGACTGGGCATCTGGTACTGGGGCACTGCGACGGACATAAGGTCTCGAAAATCCTCTGTGTCCACCAGGCGGAAAGGCAGCATTTCTGTAGCCAAGAGCTTGCAGATGGTGAAATTCAACCTCTTAGCTTTCTCATGGCTAGGAGGAAATGGTCTTTTACTTGTCCACATCTGAGGGACCGAGGGCTGGCTATTGTGCTTAGACGGGGTTGATAAGGGTGTCCCCGACAAACTGCCGGTCTGTGAGGAAGATGCAGGCGGACATGTTAGGTTGCCTTGATCCAAAGGTGGTGCTATCGATGTCGGACAGCGCTCAACACCAGCTGGTGTTACCACCTCCAAAGAAAATGATGACCTGCCAATCACGCTGGCTGTTGCGGGTAAAGAGGTGGCAGGTCTGCGCCCCAAAACAGGTGTGACTGCTGTCCCCCCAGTCACAGAGGATGAAGAGGCCGCGGACGCACAAGATATGGCAGACGGTGGTTGGCCCGGCCGGCTAGGCCGCATTGTAGCACACTGAGCTTCCCACTGCAACTTATGCTTCATGTCCATGTGCCGGTTCATGCATGAAGTACTCAAACTATGTATTTTTTGGCCTCTACTTAGCTTTTGCTGACAAATGTTACAGATAACACGAGTTGGGTCATCTTTATCGATCTGAAAAAATGCCCAGGCTATGCAAGGCTTAGCACCCATGCGACCTGAAGAGCCACCACGACTTGTGGTGAGAGGCAGAGTTGTGTTTGAGGATGCAGTTGTTGACGTGCTTCCAGTACTACGTCTCTGTCCAGGAAGGCGCAACCTGACCTCGTCGTCACTAGCATCTTCCTCCACCTCCTCTGCTGACCTCATCTCTTGGCTGACTGTGGGTTGACAGTAAGTGGGATCTCCAACCTCATCATCATCACCCTGTGCGTTATCACACCCGTCGTCCTCAGAGCCAACCTGTTCCTGCCCTGACAAAAAACTAAAGTTGTCGCTCCAATCAGGTATTTGAGTCTTATCATCATCTTCCTCATTGTCTCCACCAACAGGAGTTACAGTTTGGGAATGAGGGTCTACATTATGGTCAGAACCTTCTGCGTCTGGTCCTGGATCCGACTCATAAAGATTCTGGGCATCAGTGCAGATCATTTCCTCGTCTGGATTCACAGAAGCGCTGAAGTCGACCTCTGATTCCCAGGCTATAGTATGAGTAAACAGCTCTGCAGACTCAACCATCTGTTCTACCTCATACTCAGACGGGCAGCTGGAGATTTGGGAGCTGTGAGGAAGCAAGTGCGATTGGGGTGACACCTTTGAGGACTGGAGTATTTGTGATGTTGAAGTTGATGTGGAGGAGAGCCCACTTAAAGGAGCACTTGATATCCGTTGAAGCACCTGCTGTTTTTGTGCCTCATCTGGAATTTGTAGCGATTGGCGTGGCCGTAAGAAAGGGATCTTATCACATTGTCCGCTAAAAGAAGTAGACATTTTTGTTTGGCTGGAAGATGGTCTTTCTTCTGCAGATGTTACTGTTGCTTTAACACCTACCCCACGGACACAACCTTTTTTCCCCTTCCCAACACGCCTATTCCCCTTTCCACCAGCAGCAGGCCTTTTTCCACTCATTTTGGTGGTTAACTAATTCACAACTCTGGAGTTGTTTGCACAAAAAAACAATGGATGGGAACCGAGCAGAGCTGAGTGGCCAAACTGTGGTATTAGGCCAAAACAATTGGCTGGGTTAGATGCAGAAAAAAATTATATTCAATTTGCAACCTTATGGAAGTCAGTATAGATGGACTAATAGAACAAGTCCCACACACAGCTAGAAGGCCAAATATTTTTTCAGAGGTAGATGCAGAAAAAAATTATATTCAGTTTGCAACCTTATGGAGGTCAGTATAGATGGACTAATAGAACAAGTCCCACACACAGCTAGAAGGCCAAATATTTTTTCAGAGGTAGATGCAGAAAAAAATTATATTCAGTTTGCAACGTTATGGAGGTCAGTATAGATGGACTAATAGAACAAGTCCCACACACAGCTAGAAGGCCAAATATTTTTTCAGAGGTAGATGCAGAAAAAAATTATATTCAGTTTGCAACCTTATGGAGGTCAGTATAGATGGACTAATAGAACAAGTCCCACACACAGCTAGAAGGCCAAATATTTTTTCAGAGGTAGATGCAGAAAAAAATTGTATTCAGTTTGCAACCTTATGGAGGTCAGTATAGATGGACTAATAGAACAAGTCCCACACACAGCTAGAAGGCCAAATATTTTTTCAGAGCTAGATGCAGAAAAAATATATATTCAGTTTGCAACCTTATGGAGGTCAGTATAGATGGACTAATACAACAAGTCCCACACACAGCTAGAAGCCCAATATTTTTTCAGAGGTAGATGCAGAAAAAAATATATTCAGTTTGCAACCTGATGGAGGTCTGTATAGATGGATTAATAGAACAAGTCCCACACACAGCTAGAAGCCCAATATTTTTTCAGAGGTAGATGCAGAAAAAAATATATTCAGTTTGCAACCTGATGGAGGTCTGTATAGATGGATTAATAGAACAAGTCCCACACACAGCTAGAAGCCCAATATTTCTTCAGAGGTAGATGAAGAAAAAATTATATGCAGTTTGCAACCTGATGGAGGTCAGTATAGATGGACTAGTACAACAAGTCCCACACACAGCTAGAAGCCCAATATTTTTTCAGAGCTAGATGCAGAAAAAAATTATATTCAATTTGCAACCTGATGGAGGTCAGTATAGATGGACTAATAGAACAAGTCCCACACACAGCTAGAAGGCAAAATATTTTTTCAGAGGTAGATGCAGAAAAAAATTATATTCAGTTTGCAACCTTATGGAGGTCAGTATAGATGGACTAATAGAACAAGTCCCACACACAGCTAGAAGGCCAAATATTTTTTCAGAGATAGATGCAGAAAAAAATTATATTCAGTTTGCAACCTTATGGAGGTCAGTATAGATGGACTAATAGAACAAGTCCCACACACAGCTAGAAGGCCAAATATTTTTTCAGAGGTAGATGCAGAAAAAAAATATATTCAGTTTGCAACCTTATGGAGGTCAGTATAGATGGACTAATAGAACAAGTCCCACACACAGCTAGAAGGCCAAATATTTTTTCAGAGGTAGATGCAGAAAAAAATATATTCACTTTGCAACCTGATGGAGGTCTTTATAGATGGATTAATAGAACAAGTCCCACACACAGCTAGAAGCCCAATATTTTTTCAGAGGTAGATGCAGAAAAAAATATATTCAGTTTGCAACCTGATGGAGGTCAGTATAGATGGATTAATAAAACAAGTCCCACACACATCTAGAAGCCCAATATTTTTTCAGAGGTAGATGAAGAAAAAAATCTATGCAGTTTGCAACCTGATGGAGGTCAGTATAGATGGACTAGTACAATAAGTCCCACACACAGCTAGAAGCCCAATATTTTTTCAGAGCTAGATGCAGAAAAAAATTATATTCAATTTGCAACCTGATGGAGGTCAGTATAGATGGACTAATAGAACAAGTCCCACACACAGCTAGAAGGCCAAATATTTTTTCAGAGGTAGATGCAGAAAAAAATTATATTCAGTTTGCAACCTTATGGAGGTCAGTATAGATGGACTAATAGAACAAGTCCCACACACAGCTAGAAGGCCAAATATTTTTTCAGAGGTAGATGCAGAAAAAAATATATTCAGTTTGCAACCTGATGGAGGTCTGTATAGATGGATTAATAGAACAAGTCCCACACACAGCTAGAAGCCCAATATTTTTTCAGAGGTAGATGAAGAAAAAAATATATGCAGTTTGCAACCTGATGGAGGTCAGTATAGATGGACTAGTACAAGTCCCACACACAGCTAGAAGCCCAATATTTTTTCAGAGCTAGATGCAGAAAAAAATTATATTCAATTTGCAACCTGATGGAGGTCAGTATAGATGGACTAATAGAACAAGTCCCACACACAGCTAGAAGGCCAAATATTTTTTCAGAGGTAGATGCAGAAAAAAATTATATTCAGTTTGCAACCTTATGGAGGTCAGTATAGATGGACTAATAGAACAAGTCCCACACACAGCTAGAAGGCCAAATATTTTTTCAGAGGTAGATGCAGAAAAAAATATATTCAGTTTGCAACCTGATGGAGGTCTGTATAGATGGATTAATAGAACAAGTCCCACACACAGCTAGAAGCCCAATATTTTTTCAGAGGTAGATGAAGAAAAAAATATATGCAGTTTGCAACCTGATGGAGGTCAGTATAGATGGACTAGTACAAGTCCCACACACAGCTAGAAGCCCAATATTTTTTCAGAGCTAGATGCAGAAAAAAAAATATATTCAATTTGCAACCTGATGGAGGTCAGTATAGATGGACTAATAGAATGATGCTATGCCCAAAAGATTTTACTTCACTAGGTGCAGTAAAAAAATTGGTATTCTATACACAGGTGGTATATCTTGCAACACAGATAGGCTACTCCACTGACTAACACACTCTGCAATAGGCCAAAAAGGATTAGCTTTGCTAGATTCAGCCAAATGCTGTGAAAAAAACTTGCACAGCACTGGCACAGACCTGCCTGGCAAAAACTGATAGGAATTGATGTAACCTAGTCCTGAAAAGGACTCCAATTACAATTAGTCTTTACTCCCACAATCTATCTATTTAAGAGCAAAGACCTGCCTGATAAAAGTCGTAGGAAATGCTGTAACCTAGTCCTTAAAAGGACTGCAATCACAACTATTCCCTACTCCCAAGCTATCTGTAGATTTGTGCGAAAATTGGCTTGAAATTAACAAGGTATAGCGCACACAGCAACAGCGGTGCCGTCTAACACGCAACTGCAGCAGTGAGAAAATGGTGGCGACGGGGAAAATGGCTTGGTCTTATAGGGCAAGGACATGTGACATACACTGCCAATGACACATGCCCTTGCTTGTGTGAAAAAAAGCACTTCGCTCCGTGTGTGCGCTGCTGATAGGCTGACAGATTGCACCTCCCCACTGCAAATGCGGGAAAGAGAAAAAAAAATGGAAATCTTCATTGTTCCTGCAGAGATCCATCCCCTGCCCCTCCCCCCACCCCGCTGTACACTCAAACTGCGTATTAACATTAATTTTCATCATTACTGAGAAAAAATCCAGTTATGATTTTGGTGCACGAACAGTTATCGAACATAACCTCGAACAGCCGAATTTTTCTCAAATTGTTCGTGTTTGCCGAACGGCTCGAACACCGCCCAAAACAGCTCGAATTTGAGATTGGCGAACAGTTCGAGTAGAACAACGCTCATCTCTACTCCTCATGTTCAGCCTCCATCTCAGATATCACCACATCAGTTACAAGCTGGAAGCATTGCAGTACTGCCTCCGCCAAGCGGCAACAGGCTGTGCTGAAACTCATAAGCTTAGGTGATAAACCTCACACTGCTGGTGAGTTGTGGACAGCTGTGAAAGAGCAGGCAGATCTGTGGCTGAGACCGCTAAACCTACATCCCTGCATGGTCGTGTGTGACAATGGCCGTAACCTGGTGGCGGCTCTGAGGCGAGGTGAGATCACACACGTACCATGCCTGGCTCATGTGCTTAACCTCGTGGTTCAGTGGTTTCTTAAATCGTACCCCGAGTTGCCAGATCTGCTCGTGAAAGTACGCCGCCTGTCAGCTCATTTTCGCAAATCGGCTACAGCTTCCACCACCCTTGCTGTGTTGCAGCAGCATTTGCAGCTTCCGGCACACTGACTCGTGTGTGATGTCCCCACACGTTGGAACTCTACCCTCCACATGTTGCAAAGGATTTGTGAGCAGAAGAGAGCAGTTGTGGAGTACCAGCTGCAACAAGGCCGTCGATATTCAGGTCAGACTCCACACATAAGACCTCAGGAGTGGACCTGGATGTCTGACATATGTACCATCCTGACAAATTTTGAGGAGGCGACCAAGATGGTGAGTGGCGATGACGCCATCATTAGTGTCAGCATCCCACTTGTCTGTCTTTTGCAACGCTCTCTGCAGAGAATTAAAGAGGAGGCATTGCAGCCAGAGTATGATGAGATGGATCAAGAAGCCGTAGCGGGTGATTACACACAGCCCAGCCCCATCTCATCCCAACGTGCATTGGGGGACAATGAGGGAGAGGAGGAGGAGGAGGAGGAGGAGGAAGAACAGGAGCTGCTATCATGCGTTGTAGACGGTAGTACCTGTACAAGTGTCAAACCGTCGGTTCAGCATGGGTGTCCTGAGGACAGGGGGGAGGAGGAAGAGGAGGAGGAGGAGGAGAGCATGGTCAGTCATCATCTTGGTGAGGACACGGAAATCTTGCCCTTTACCAGTCTGGCACGCATGGCTGACTTTATGTTACGCTGCCTTAACCGTGACCCTCGCGTTGTCAAAATGTTGGGTGACAGTCATTACTGTTTGGTGACACTTGTAGACCCCCGCTACAAGGAGAACTTTCACTCTCTTATTCTTGAGGTGGGGAGGTCTACAAAACTGGGGCAATACCAGAAGGCCCTTGCTGCAGAACTCTTAAAAAAATTCCCATTTCAACATGCTAGCGGCAGAGGTCACAGTTCGTTGCCCAACCAAGGCGTACAGGCGAGAGAGATGCAACTCCAATCCAGCAGAGGCAGGGGAACACTGTCAACGTTCTGGGACAGTTTTCTGACACCCGCCCAGCTTACAGGCCCTGAGGCACGGGGTACTCTCACAACGAGTGGAAAGTTTTCAAAAGATGGTGAGGGAGTACCTTGCCGATCGTACCAGCGTCCTCCGTGATTCCTCTGTGCCTTTTAATTATTGGGTATCCAAGCTGGACACTTCGAATGAACTCGCTCGCCCTTGGAGGTCCTGGCCTGCCCTGCCGCTAGCGTGTTATCGGAGCGTGTTTTTAGTGCCGCTGGGGGAATTATAACTGATAAGCGCACTCGCCTGTCAACTGACAATGCTGACAAGCTGACCCTTATCAAAATGAACAAGGGCTGGATTGGGCCAGACTTCTCATCACCACCAAATGACAGCAGAGTAACATAAAGTCAAATCCACTGTGTTATTTCGGGAGGTGTATTCACATGCACCGCTTCACACCCACACATGGGTATACGCTTCCTCATTTCGGTTGTTTAATCTTCTTCTCCTTATCCTCAGCCTCCACCACCACTATACCACCAGGGTGCCAGCATTGCAAGTTCCTCCATCCTTATTTTTGGCAGCTTTTGCTTGCAAGGCATAAGCAAATACTATGGGACACCCACTCCCCAATAATGGGACTTATGTTTGTAATATGCTGTACTGCATGGCTCTTGTAAGGGGCATTGCAAGTTGCTCCGTCCTAATTTTTGGCAGCTTTTGCTGGGAAAGCATAAGCAAATACTATGGGACACCCACTCCCCAATAATGGGACTTATGTTTGTAATATTCTGTACTGCATGGCTCTTGTAAGGGGCATTGCAAGTTGCTCCGTCCTAATTTTTGGCAGCTTTTGCTTGGAAAGCATAAGCAAATACCATGGGACACCCACTCCCTAATAATGGGACTTATGTTTGTAATATGCTGTACTGCATGTGACGCGCCCCCTGGGCCGTGTGTACATGTGTGTGGGATACCCAGTGCCGGGTCTCTGGGGTCTGTAGTCTCCGTGGCGGTGACCCAGTCCCGTGGCTCAGGCTGATCAAACCAGTGGCAGTCTTTCTTAGGTTTTGAGGTTAATTGTCCGACTGCGCCACCCTTGGATTGCGGTCAGGGAGTACCACCACTGCGAGGCAGACCGCTGAGGCTGGTGTTGTGTGTGCAGCATAGAATGGGATAACTCCCCTCGGGAGGAGTATAGCCTCAGGGCAGTGAGTGTGGATGATGGGTGTGATGGTGCACGAGCGCAGCAGGAATGACTCAGAGTCTTTGCAGTGCAGTTCAGGGTCTTTACTGATGATTATAAGGTAGACCCTCCTGGGAGTACTGGCTATCATAAGAGGCCTGGTCAGTCTGTGAGCAAGCAGGAGGTCCCCTGGCCAGGTGGAGTTGTAGGCCTCCCCGTCTGTCTGCACTCTTCCTGGCTACCTTGCTGTAAGCGGGTAGAAGTAGCCCACGTCCCTGAGTGTACCGTGTAGTGCTCACCCATATGGCTGGTGACTTGGGGCCTTCTGTTAGCCTCCGCTCCACGACGGCGGTGCTGGTCCCTTGCTTGTGACTGAGCCTCCGGGCTTCTATGGCCAGAGGACCTGAAATCCCCTGCCGGTTGGTTTCTGCTGCTGGATATATAAGTCCTCACAGCTTCGGACTCCTGTGTCCGGTTCCTATTGTCTTCTGCCAGGGCGAGCTCTGCTCAGCTTCCAGCCCCTGGTCTTTAGCTCCTAGCTCCTACTGAGCTCCTTGCTGTTACTTTCCCTTGCTCTCACTTTGACTCTGACTGTTCTCTGACTCACTCAACCCCGCCCCAGATCCAGTTTATAAGGGCAGAATTCTCCCCTCCCAGGATTGGGGCAGGAGGATGTTGCATGTTTAAGGGATCCTGACCAGGAAACCTCCCCCTTGCTCTCCGACGTAATATCTCTATTACTGTGGTGACCAGACCCCTGGGGTGCCACACATGGCTCTTGTAAGGGGCATTGCAGTTCCTCATAATTTTTGGAAAGCCTTCCATTCACTGCTTAGGCCAACAGTGCACGGGAGACCCAGTTGCTATAAATGGAAAAAAAGGTTTAGTTAACGCCCTCTGATCTCCATGTCATTTCCAAGGGGCATTGGAGTGGCTCGAAATTTTTGGTAGGCATTGCACGCACTGTATGCCCTATAACTGTGTAGCCGAACTGCTCCTTTTGTTACAGAAACATATCCTACAAGACATATCTGGTTGACTGGTCTGATATTGATGTGAATGGTCCCTGTTCCTCCTGCTCTTTCTCCTTTGCCACTACCTCATCCATGATTTATCACCTGAAGCTTTGTTTTAATGGGAGTCATAGAACTTGGATAGTAGCAGGAAAACATCCAGCAATCCTCGGAGGAGGTAGGATATGCGCCAAAACGCTGACCACCTCAGGCCTAGCCGCTACTACATACATGCGCTTGCATTACAACAAAACAAAGCAGATGCTAACTTCTATCATCCTCATCATGCTCCTCACCTTGGCACTCTCAACTCCCCTGATGGAGAAGCCAGGGCCCACCGGAGGAGTCTGATAGTCCGGTGGGCTCGGCCAATGCTGCCCTAAAGCAGGCCAGGCTAAGAAAAGTGTGAGAAAGGTTACTGGGACAAATAGGGGTGGCTGGGGACCGAGTATGGACACCCGGCCACCCCCTGGAGGCTGGGGAGCAAGCGGGGACACCCGGCCACCAGGCGGCTGGGGACTGAGTATGGATACCAGGACGCCGACACAGCCATGGCTTGGTGGCCAGATTCCGCCTCCACATGCCTAAAAGGCCCTTTTTAAAGTGCAAGCAAGCAAGCAGTATGGTATTGCAGCCTGGGGGTGGGTGGGTGGCAGGCTGCATACTTGAGCTTGCATTGCAAGGAATGGGAGAGGTACAATTGAACACTGCCCTGGGACAAGGACTTGAATGGGGATAGTTGCAAGTCTGCAACGACAGGTGCAAGGTGGGAGGCATCTTCGCATGTACCATGAACAGGGGTTTGGCATGCACACACTACAGCGGAATAGGCTCTCTTTCCCACTAAATGCACTGGGGAGGGCACAGGTAATGTTTTGGTATACGCGCTTAATCTTATCTATAAGGCACACCAGGACAAATATGGGCGGCAGGAGACTGAGTATGGATACCTCGCTGCCGAAGCAGCCATGAGGTAGTGGCCAGCTTCGGCCTCCTCCAAACTAAAAGGCCCCATTTCAAGTGCAAGCTAGCTGTATGGAATTGCAGTCTGGGGGTGGGTGGTGTCACGCTGTCTCTGTGTACTGGAGGTAGGGGGCCTAAGCTGACCCTAAGCTGGGGCCCTGACTAATCCCTCTACCTGGAGGTACTGTTAAAGGTACAGAGGTCCAGGCCGCCAGCGTAACCCCTACCTCCTGAGGATCCCTGCACCTAAGTAATCTAGTCCTGAGAAGGACCCCTGATCACAACAAAAGGGAACAGGTATGCCCACACTCAGTACTTAGACGAACGAGACAGTACAAGGGTAAAACCAAAACCACCTTGCATACAAAAACTACACAACTACAACAGAGGGAACACCAACGGGAAAGGAGATAAATGATAAAGCGAGGAAGGGAAAAACACTCCAAATACACTTAACTCTGAAACTCCAAATACCACGATCCGCTCTGTTAGTCTGCATGAAATGCTTTCACCGACACTTCCCTAACAGACCGGCAGGCATTTGAAGGAGTCCCACTACAGCAACATTGATTGCAGCTGGGCGAGGCTGGACCTCGTCTAGCACAGAGAAAGAGAGAGTTAACTCCCTCACTGCCGAAAAACACAAAGCACCAAAAACTCAGCTGCGAGAAGTCAGGCTGTGTAATCGTGACGATCTTCGTGGCGACACACCCGTGACAGTACCCCCCCTTCTACGAGGGGCCTCCGGACCCTCAGGGCCAGGTTTATCCGGGTGAGTCGTGTGGAAGGCCCGAACTAATCGGTCTGCGTTAATATCCGACGCAGGAACCCACATCCTCTCCTCAGGACCATACCCCTTCCAATGAACCAGGTACTGAAGGGACCGGCGATTAAAGCGTGAATCGATGACCCTCGATACCTGGAACTCCAAGTTACCATTGACCACCACTGGAGGGGGAGGTAAAGGTGACGGTACCACCAGCGCCACATACCTCTTAAGCAATGATCTGTGGAACACGTTGTGAATTTTAAACGTAGGGGGGAGGTCAAGACGGAATGCCACCGGATTAATTATAGAACTGAT
Organism: Phyllobates terribilis; assembly: GCF_046119375.1. Taxonomy (NCBI): domain Eukaryota; kingdom Metazoa; phylum Chordata; class Amphibia; order Anura; family Dendrobatidae; genus Phyllobates; species Phyllobates terribilis. The sequence continues at coordinate 190,334,591 of NW_027362772.1, read as the reverse complement.
CCTGTACGGCCCGATGAACCTGGGACCCAGTTTCCAGGAGGGAACCTTAAGTTTTATATTCCTGGTAGACAACCATACCCGATCGTTCACACTTAGGTCCGGACCACACACTCTCCTCCTATCAGCCATACGTTTGTATCGGTTCCCCATAGTATTCAGATTCTAAAGCACCCCTCTCCATACTGAAGCGAGTGATGAGGAAAATCGTTCCTCCTCAGGAACCCCCGAAGAGCCCCCCCTACTGAAAGTACAAAACTGGGGGTGAAAACCATATGCCCCAAAAAACGGGGACTTACCAGTGGACTCGCTCCGCCTATTATTAAGAGCAAACTCTGCCAGAGGTAAGAAAGAAGCCCAGTCCTCCTGGTTCTCTGACACAAAACACCGGAGATATGTCTCCAAGCTCTGGTTCATACGTTCCGTCTGACCATTGGTCTGAGGATGAAAAGTCGATGAGAACGATAAATGCATCCCCCGCCGTGTACAAAACGCCTTCCAGAATTTGGACACAAACTGAGACCCCCGATCTGACACCACCTCGGAGGGTACCCAGTGAAGCCTCACAATTAGAGATGAGCGTTGTTCTACTCGAACTGTTCGCCAATCTCAAATTCAAGCTGTTTTGGGCGGTGTTCGAGCCGGTCGGCGAACACGAACAGTTTGAGAAAAATTCGGCTGTTCGAGGTTATGTTCGATAACTGTTCGTGCACCAAAATCATAACTGGATTTTTTCTCAGTAATGATGAAAATTAATGTTAATACGCAGTTTGAGTGTACAGCGGGGCGGGGGGAGGGGCAGGGGATGGATCTCTGCAGGAACAATGAAGATCTCCATTTTTTTTTCTCTTTCCCGCATTTGCAGTGGGGAGGTGCAATCTGTCAGCCTATCAGCAGCGCACACACGGAGCGAAGTGCTTTTTTTCACACAAGCAAGGACATGTGTGATTGGCAGTGTATGTCACATGTCCTTGCCCTATAAGACCAAGCCATTTTCCCCGTCGCCACCATTTTCTCACTGCTGCAGCTGCGTGTTAGACGGCACCGCTGTTGCTGTGTGCGCTATACCTTGTTAATTTCAAGCCAATTTTCGCACAAATATACAGATAGCTTGGGAGTAGGGAATAGTTGTGATTGCAGTCCTTTTAAGGACTAGGTTACAGCATTTCCTACGACTTTTATCAAGCAGGTCTGTGCTCTTAAATAGATAGATTGTGGGAGTAAAGACTAATTGTAATTGGAGTCCTTTTCAGGACTAGGTTACATCAGTTCCTATCAGTTTTTGCCAGGCAGGTCTGTGCCAGTGCTGTGCAAGTTTTTTTCACAGCATTTGGCTGAATCTAGCAAAGCTAATCCTTTTTGGCCTATTGCAGAGTGTGTTAGTCAGTGGAGTAGCCTATCTGTGTTGCAAGATATACCATCTGTGTATAGAATACCAATTTTTTTACTGCACCTAGTGAAGTAAAATCTTTTGGGCATAGCATCATTCTATTAGTCCATCTATACTGACCTCCATCAGGTTGCAAACTGAATATAATTTTTTTCTGCATCTAGCTCTGAAAAAATATTTGGGCTTCTAGCAGTGTGTGGGACTTGGTCTATTAGTCCATCTATACTGACCTCCATCAGGTTGCAAATTAAAAATAATTTTTTTCTTCATTTATCTCTGAAAAAATATTTGGGCTTCTAGCAGCGTGTGGGACTTGTTCTATTAGTCCATCTATACTGACCTCCATCAGGTTGCAAATTAAAAATAATTTTTTTCTGCATCTAGCTCTGAAAAAATATTTGGGCTTCTAGCAGTGTGTGGGACTTGGTCTATTAGTCCATCTATACTGACCTCCATCAGGTTGCAAATTAAAAATAATTTTTTTCTTCATTTAGCTCTGAAAAAATATTTGGGCTTCTAGCAGTGTGTGGGACTTGTTCTATTAGTCCTTCTATACTGACCTCCAGCAGGTTGCAAATTGAATATAATTTTTTTCTGCATCTAGCTCTGAAAAAATATTTGGGCTTCAAGCGGTGTGTGGGACTTGGTCTATTAGTCCATCTATACTGACCTCCATCATGTTGCAAATTAAAAATAATTTTTTTCTGCATCTAGCTCTGAAAAAATATTTGGGCTTCTAGCAGTGTGTGGGACTTGGTCTATTAGTCCATCTATACTGACCTCCATCAGGTTGCAAATTAAAAATAATTTTTTTCTGCATCTAGCTCTGAAAAAATATTTGGGCTTCTAGCAGTGTGTGGGACTTGGTCTATTAGTCCATCTATACTGACCTCCATCAGGTTGCAAATTGAATAAAAAAAATTTCTGCATCTAGTTCTGAAAAAATATTTGGGCTTCTAGCGGTGTGTGGGACTTGGTCTATTAGTCCATCTATACTGACCTCCATCAGGTTGCAAATTAAAAATAATTTTTTTCTGCATCTAACCCAGCCAATAGTTTTGGCCTAATACCACAGTTTGGCCACTCAGCTCTGCTCGGTTACCATCCATTGTTTTTTTGTGCAAACAACTCCAGAGTTGTGAATTAGTTAACCACCAAAATGAGTGGAAAAAGGCCTGCTGCTGGTGGAAAGGGGAATAGGCGTGTTGGGAAGGGGAAAAAAGGTTGTGTCCGTGGGGTAGGTGCAGAAGAAAGACCATCTTCCAGCCAAACTAAAATGTCTACTTCTTTTAGCGGACAATGTGATAAGATCCCTTTCTTACGGCCACGCCAATCGCTACAAATTCCAGATGAGGCACAAAAACAGCAGGTGCTTCAACGGATATCAAGTGCTCCTTTAAGTGGGCTCTCCTCCACATCAACTTCAACATCACAAATACTCCAGTCCTCAAAGGTGTCACCCAAATCGCACTTGCTTCCTCACAGCTCCCAAATCTCCAGCTGCCCGTCTGAGTATGAGGTAGAACAGATGGTTGAGTCTGCAGAGCTGTTTATGACGCGCCCCTGGGCCTGTGTCGCGCTGCGTTGCGCACGCGGGAGCTTACCCGGAGCCGGATCTCTTGAGGGTTGTAGTCTCGTGGCGGCGACCCGGTCCGTGCCCAGGGAGTCAAACTGAGCGGCGATGTACTAGCAGTAGATGGTTGGTGACTACGCCACCCGTTGAATGCAGCTATGGAGCTGCCGCTGCAGGGCAGACCGCTGAGGCCGGTGGAAGGATGGTGCAGCGTGGATGGTATAACCCCCAACGGGAGGGGTATGGCCTCAGGGCAGCCGACGTGGATGATGGGGGTAGCAGGAACCACTCAGAGACGGTGCGGTGTAGTTCAGGGTCTTTACTGGTGACAAAGATAGACCCTCCCGGAGTACTTGCTAGTGATAGGGGCCTGGTCAGTCCTTGAGCAGATGGGATCTCCCCTGGCCAGGCGGAGTTGTAGGCCTTCCCAACTAACTGTACTCTTCTGGCTACCTTGCTAGAGGCGGGAATAAGTAGCCCACGTCCCTGAGTGTACCGTGTGGTGCTCACCCGTATGGCCGGTGACTCGGGGCCTTCTAATGGCTTCCGCTCCACGATGGCGGTGCTGGTCCCACGCGTGTGACCGTGCCTTCGGGCTTCTGGGCCAGAGGACCTGAAATCCTCTGCCGGACGGTTTCTGCTGCTGGGTAGGAGTTAGTCCCCACAGCCTCGGACTCCGGGTCCGGTAAGAAATCTTCTCAGTCAGGGCGAGCTCTGCAGCTGCCAGCCCCTGACTCGTTGTAACACTGCTCCCCACAGAGCTCCTGATGTTTCTTGCTATGCTGCTTCTCTTCTCTACTCTTGTTCTGTCTTCTTTCTCCCTAACCCTGCCTCAGCCCCGGGTTTATATAGGGGAAGTCCTTCCCCTCCCAAGACTGGGCAGGAGGTGTGGCATGCACAGGATCCCTGACCAAAGGACCTCCCACCTGCTCTCAGACGTAATATCTCTATCACTGTGGCAACCAGACCCCTGGGGTGTCACATTTACTCATACTATAGCCTGGGAATCAGAGGTCGACTCCAGCGCTTCTGTGAATCCAGACGAGGAAATGATCTGCACTGATGCCCAGAATCTTTATGAGTCGGATCCAGGACCAGACGCAGAAGGTTCTGACCATAATGTAGACCCTCATTCCCAAACTGTAACTCCTGTTGGTGGAGACAATGAGGAAGACGATGATAAGACTCAAATACCTGATTGGAGCGACAACTTTAGTTTTTTGTCAGGGCAGGAACAGGTTGGCTCTGAGGACGACGGGTGTGATAACGCACAGGGTGATGATGATGAGGTCGGAGATCCCACTTACTGTCAACCCACAGTCAGCCAAGAGATGAGGTCAGCAGAGGAGGTGGAGGAAGATGCTAGTGACGACGAGGTCAGGTTGCGCCTTCCTGGACAGAGACGTAGTACTGGAAGCACGTCAACAACTGCATCCTCAAACACAACTCTGCCTCTCACCACAAGTCGTGGTGGCTCTTCAGGTCGCATGGGTGCTAAGCCTTGCATAGCCTGGGCATTTTTTCAGATCGATAAAGATGACCCAACTCGTGTTATCTGTAACATTTGTCAGCAAAAGCTAAGTAGAGGCCAAAAAATACATAGTTTGAGTACTTCATGCATGAACCGGCACATGGACATGAAGCATAAGTTGCAGTGGGAAGCTCAGTGTGCTACAATGCGGCCTAGCCGGCCGGGCCAACCACCGTCTGCCATATCTTGTGCATCCGCGGCCTCTTCATCCTCTGTGACTGGGTGGACAGCAGTCACACCTGTTTTGGGGCGCAGACCTGCCACCTCTTTACCCGCAACAGCCTGCGTGATTGGCAGGTCATCATTTTCTTTGGAGGTGGTAACACCAGCTGGTCTTGAGCGCTGTCCGACATCGATAGCACCACCTTTGGATCAAGGCAACCTAACATGTCCGCCTGCATCTTCCTCACAGACCGGCAGTTTGCCGGGGACACCCTTATCAACCCCGTCTAAGCACAATAGCCAGCCCTCGGTCCCTCAGATGTGGACAAGTAAAAGACCATTTCCTCCTAGCCATGAGAAAGCTAAGAGGTTGAATTTCACCATCTGCAAGCTCTTGGCTACAGAAATGCTGCCTTTCCGCCTGGTGGACACAGAGGATTTTCGAGACCTTATGTCCGTCGCAGTGCCCCAGTACCAGATGCCCAGTCGGCACTACTTCTCAAAGAAAGGTGTGCCTGCGCTCCACCAGCATGTCGCACACAACATCACCGCTTCTTTGAGAAACTCTGTGTGTGACAGGGTGCATTTCACCACAGACACTTGGACGAGTAGGCATGGACAGGGGCGTTACATGTCGCTGACTGGGCACTGGGTAACTATGGTGACAGCAGGACAAGGGGCTGCTGTCCAAGTCTTGCCGTCCCCACGAGTTGTGCGTCAATCCTCTTTATGTCAAAGTTCCTCCACTGCTTCTGCCTCCTCAACCTCCTCTCGGTCTTCCACCTGCACCCAAAGCCTGTCTGGTCATGCCACAAGCTTTCTAACTGCGCAGAAGGGATCCTGCACACCTCCTTACTATGCTGGCAGTAGGGCTCAACGTCATCAGGCGGTTTTTACATTGAAATGTCTGGGAAATGTGAGTCACACAGCTGAGGAGTTGTGGTCAGCTCTGGAGAACCAATTTCATGAATGGTTGTCTCCACTGGACCTGAAACCAGGGAAGGCCGTGTGCGACAATGCTGCAAACCTGGGTGCGGCCCTTCGCCGGGGCAATGTCACACACGTGCCTTGTATGGCTCACGTGTTGAACCTGGTTGTCCAGCAATTTTTAGCCCACTATCCCAGACTAGATGGCCTTCTGCAGAGGGCACGGTCGCTGTGTGCTCACTTCCGCCGTTCGCATCCCGCAGCTCAGCGACTTACATCTCTACAGAAGTCGTTGGGCCTGCCACTTCACCGGCTAAAATGCGATGTGCCTACCCGGTGGAATTCAACTCTGCACATGTTGCAGCGACTGTGGCAGCACCGACAAGCCCTGGTGCAATACGTTCTGACGTATAGCCTGGGCCAACGAGATTCAGAGGTGGGGCAAATCACGCTGGAGGTGTGGTCTCAGATCAGGGACCTATGCACCCTTCTGCACAGTTTTGAAATGGCGACGAAGATGTTTAGTGCTGACGATGCCATTATCAGCATGACTATTCCGGTGATTTACATGCTGGAGCACATGTTAAACAGAATTCGGAGTCAGGTGGTGGCACAAGAGGAGGTGGAGGAAGTAGAGGAGGAGGAGTTGTATGCGGAAGGGCTAACATCTGCAAGGTCCAGACGGTCGGCAGCACCAAGGCGGCAGGCATGTGAGGGTGGGGGAGATGATTTTACCAGGGCGCATGGTAGCAGCCAAACTAGTGAGGAAGGTGCAGGAGCCCAGGAAGAAGTGGAGGACGAACTGATGGAAGACTCATCAGATGAGGGAGACCTTGATCACATTTCTGTTGTGCGAGGTTGGGGGGAGAGGACAGAGGAAGGAAGCATGATTGTTACCTCGCCACCAACACAACAGGGACTTGGTGCTCCTGGATGCGCAACACACATGAGTGCCTTCTTGCTGCACTACCTGCAACATGACCCTCGAATTGTGAGAATTAGAAATAATCCTGACTACTGGGTTGCCACACTGTTAGATCCCCGGTACAAAAGTAAATTTGCAGAAATTATTCCTGCCATAGAAAGGGATGCACGCATGCAGGAGTATCAGCAGAGACTGTTGCAGAATCTTACATGTGCTTTTCCACAAAATACCAGTGGTGCACGTAGTGAATCTCACAGTTCCAACTTGTCAACCGTGGGACCGTCAAGTGTTCAGCACTCAAACCGTAACAGAACCACAGTATCTGCTGGTAACATCAATTTTGCGGAATCATTTCACCACTTTTTTAGCCCATCCTTTGCAAGGCCACAGGAGACAAGAAGTCTGACACATAGTCAACGCCTAGAGACGATGGTACAGGAGTATCTCCAAGTAAACATTGAAGCCACGACTGTGTCACTGGACCCTTGCTCTTTTTGGGCTTCCAATCTGGATAAATGGCCGGAGCTAGCCACTTACGCCTTGGAGATCTTGTCATGCCCCGCAGCCAGCGTTCTGTCTGAACGTGTGTTCAGCGCTGCTGGTGGTGTGCTGACAGATAAGCGCACGCGGCTCTCCACTGATAATGTAGACAGACTCACGTTCATAAAGATGAACAAATCATGGATCCGAAACGACTTTTCTACCCCTGTGTCATCCTGGGGAGAGTAAAAGCTTGATGATTGGTTAAAATCACCCTACCAACCGTTTTAAGCTTTCAAATTACTAGTCATGTTTATCTGTATCTTGACTGTAAAATAATTTGGGCTTTGTAGCAGTGTGCAGCACTGATCCTATTAGGCCATCTATAATAAGCTTCACCAGATTTAAAATTAAAAATAATTTTTAGCTGCATCTAGCCCGGAAAATAATTTTGGGGCTCCGAGATGCGCAAGACACATAAGTGCCTTCTTGCTGCACTACCTGCAGCATGACCCTCATATTGTCAGAATTCGAAGTAATCATGACTACTGGGTTGCCACACTCTTAGATCCCCCAAACTTTTCGATCAACCTTTTCATTTTAAGAAAGACCAAAAAAATGGTCATTTTTGAAATTATAAGCATTAGCAGGTTGTTAGAAACTGAAATCAAACAGTTTTCAACTCAAAACTTTATTCTAGGTGATGTTACATTTTCACATAGGACCCCTTGTTCGAAAGGAGCTTCTGAACTCTCTCGTCCATTGAATTTGTCAGGTTTTGGATGGTTTCTGCTTCAATTGTTTTGCATGAGGACAGAATACCCTCCCAGAGCTGTTGCTTAGATGTGAACTGCCTCCCGCCATCATAGACACTCCTTTTAATGATGCTCCAAAGGTTCTGAATGGGGTAGAGGTCAGGGGAGCATGGGGGTCACACCATAAGTTGTCCCCTTTTATACCCATATCAGCCAGAGATGCAGATGTTTTATGTGCAGCATGAGATGGTGCATTATCATGCAGAAAAATGATCTTGCTGTGAAATACACGGTTCTTCTTCTTGAACCATGGCAGGAAGTGCTGTTTGAGAAAATCCACATACATTATGGAGTTCATCTTTAGCGCCTTCAGGGATCCTAAAGGGGCCGACAATCTCTCTCCCCATGATTCCAGCCCAAAACATTACTCCACCTCCTCCTTGTTGACGCTGTAGCCGTGTTTGCGTGGGGTGTCCATCAACCAGCCATCCTCCACTCCATTCATCTGGACCATCGAGCGCTGCACGGCACTCATCCGTGAACAAAACAGTTTTGAAATCAGTCTTCATGTAATGTTTGGCCCACTGGAGCCGTTTCTGCTTGTGTGAAGTGGATAGAGGAGGTCGACAGGATGGCGTATGCACAGCTGCAAACCTCTGAAGGACCCTGCATCTTGTTGTTCGGGGGACGTTGGAGGCACAAGCAGCTTCAAAAACTTGTCTGCTGCTATGACAAGGCTTTTTTGCCGCTGCTCTTTCAACCTGACGTAATTGCCTGTAGGAAAGAGTCCTCAATTTGCCCTTATCAGCACGCACACGTGTGTACTGTGAATCAGCTACATACTTCTTGATTGCCAAGACACTTCATCCTGATCATCGCACAATGTTGATTGTAGTCATGCCTTGACCTAAACACTCCACAATTTGTTGCTTCTCAGCAGCCGACACATCCTTTTTCTTTCCCATTTTGGCAGAAAATGTAGGCTGCTTAATAATGTGAGAGAGCCTTCTTAAGTAGTCTTGCCTTTCATTGGACACACCTGCCAAACTAATTAGTAGAGATGAGCGTTGTTCTACTCGAACTGTTCGCCAATCTCAAATTCGAGCTGTTTTGGGCGGTGTTCGAGCCGGACGGCGAACACGAACAATTTGAGAAAAATTCGGCTGTTCGAGGTTATGTTCGATAACTGTTCGTGCACCAAAATCATAACTGGATTTTTTCTCAGTAATGATGAAAATTAATGTTAATACGCAGTTTGAGTGTACAGCGGGGTGGGGGGAGGGGCAGGGGATGGATCTCTGCAGGAACAATGAAGATCTCCATTTTTTTTTCTCTTTCCCGCATTTGCAGTGGGGAGGTGCAATCTGTCAGCCTATCAGCAGCGCACACACGGAGCGAAGTGCTTTTTTTCACACAAGCAAGGGCATGTGTCATTGGCAGTGTATGTCACATGTCCTTGCCCTATAAGACCAAGCCATTTTCCCCGTCGCCACCATTTTCTCACTGCTGCAGCTGCGTGTTAGACGGCACCGCTGTTGCTGTGTGCGCTATACCTTGTTAATTTCAAGCCAATTTTCGCACAAATATACAGATAGCTTGGGAGTAGGGAATAGTTGTGATTGCAGTCCTTTTAAGGACTAGGTTACAGCATTTCCTACGACTTTTATCAGGGAGGTCTGTGCTCTTAAATAGATAGGTTGTGGGAGTAAAGACTAATTGTAATTGGAGTCCTTTTCAGGACTAGGTTACATGAGTTCCTATCAGTTTTTGCCAGGCAGGTCTGTGCCAGTGCTGTGCAAGTTTTTTTCACAGCATTTGGCTGAATCTAGCAAAGCTAATCCTTTTTGGCCTATTGCAGAGTGTGTTAGTCAGTGGAGTAGCCTATCTGTGTTGCAAGATATACCACCTGTGTATAGAATACCAATTTTTTTACTGCACCTAGTGAAGTAAAATCTTTTGGGCATAGCATCATTCTATTAGTCCATCTATACTGACCTCCATCAGGTTGCAAACTGAATATAATTTTTTTCTGCATCTAGCTCTGAAAAAATATTTGGGCTTCTAGCAGTGTGTGGGACTTGGTCTATTAGTCCATCTATACTGACCTCCATCAGGTTGCAAATTAAAAATAATTTTTTTCTTCATTTAGCTCTGAAAAAATATTTGGGCTTCTAGCAGTGTGTGGGACTTGTTCTATTAATCCTTCTATACTGACCTCCAGCAGGTTGCAAATTGAATATAATTTTTTTCTGCATCTAGCTCTGAAAAAATAGTTGGGCTTCTAGCGGTGTGTGGGACTTGGTCTATTAGTCCATCTATACTGACCTCCATCAGGTTGCAAATTAAAAATAATTTTTTTCTGCATCTAGCTCTGAAAAAATATTTGGGCTTCTAGCAGTGTGTGGGACTTGGTCTATTAGTCCATCTATACTGACCTCCATCAGGTTGCAAATTAAAAATAATTTTTTTCTGCATCTAGCTCTGAAAAAATATTTGGGCTTCTAGCGGTGTGTTGGACTTGGTCTATCCAGACATTTGTTGGGAATCTCTCTCAAGTAAAACTAACAGGTCAAGCAAATTCTTATCCTCTCTTGCTGACAACTTTATCTTCCAAAAGGTAGGGGAGAAAACAAGGGGATCTGCTACTTTGGATCTAATTCTTATAAACAGGGAGGAAATGGTTGAGGAGGTAAAGGTGGCTGGGACCCTAGGAGGCAGCGATCATGCTATTATAGAATTTTGGATAACTAGAGGAGGAAGACATGTGAAGACTCAAACTTCAAGGTTAGATTTTAGAAAGGCAGATTTTAAGAGACTCAGAAAGAGAATAGGAGGGATCCAATGGCTGGATGTCCTTAAGGACAAAAATGTCCAGGAAGGATGGGAAATTTTTAAAAATGAGATTCTCAAAGCACAATCGTTAACAATCCCGAAAAGTAGGAAAAATGGGAAGCATTTAAGGAAACCAGGATGGATGAACACAGAACTTAAACACATGCTAAAAAGAAAGAAAGAAATGTTTATTAAATGGAAAGAGGGAGGCATATCTAAAGAAGATTATAATGCAGTCTGCAGATCCTGTAGGGCACGTATCAGGTTAGCTAAAGCTGACAATGAATTAAGGCTTGCAAGAGATGTCAAAAGCAATAAAAAAGGATTTTGGGGGTATGTCAAAAGTAAAAGAAAAGTCAAAGATGCTATAGGATTTTTACAGGATGAAAATGGAGAAATGGTAAGAGAGGATGTTGAGAAGGCCGAACTTTTTAATTCCTATTTTGCATCTGTTTTCTCTCAGAAAGAAAATGTAACATCAACTGATCTTCACTGTCCTTTTAAAGGAATAGAGGAATCCAAGTTATCAGTAAACAGAGAGATTGTGAGGGAATATTTAGCTAACATAAATGAGTTCAAGTCTCCAGGTCCAGATGAATTACACCCCAGAGTACTGAAGGAGATTGTAGAAGAAATTTTAGAACCACTCTCCATAATCTTTGAAAATTCTTGGAGAACAGGAGAAGTCCCAGAAGACTGGAGAAGAGCAAATGTTGTTCCTATCTTCAAAAAGGGGAAGAAGGTGGACCCAGGGAACTATAGGCCGGTGAGTCTGACTTCTATACCAGGAAAGATCTTTGAACAAATTATTAAACAACATGTATGTAAGTACATGGATAAGAATGAAGTGATTAACCAGAGTCAGCATGGGTTTGTAACTAACAAGTCATGTCAGACTAACTTAATTTCCTTCTATGACAGAATCACTGACTGGGTGGATCAGGGAAATGCTGTAGATATAGTATATCTTGACTTCAGCAAAGCATTTGACAAAGTATCTCACATCATCCTTATTGAAAAAATGACCAAGTATGCAATGGACCAGGCAACTGTTAGGTGGATTCATAACTGGCTTAGTGATCGGACTCAAAGGGTGGTTGTAAATGGCTTCACATCCAGCTGGATGAATGTCTCAAGTGGGGTACCACAGGGCTCCGTCCTGGGACCTGTATTGTTCAACATCTTTATCAATGATTTAGATGAAGGAATTGAGGGTAAACTGATTAAGTTTGCTGATGACACAAAGCTAGGAGGGATAGCTAATACTAGAGAAGAGAGAGAGAGGATTCAAAAAGACCTAAATAAACTGGAGCAGTGGGCAGCAACCAACAGAATGGTTTTTAACAGGGAAAAATGCAAAGTACTACATCTGGGCAATAAAAATGAAAAAAGCATATACAGAATGGGAGGAATAGAGCTAAGCAACAGTACATGTGAAAAAGACTTAGGTATACTAATAGATCATAGACTGAACATGAGTCAACAGTGTGATGCAGCAGCAAAAAAGGCAAATACAATTCTGGGATGTATTAACAGAAGCATACAGTCTAGATCACGTGAAGTCATTATCGGTCTTTACTCCTCTTTGGTCAGACCTCATCTGGAATACTGTGTACAGTTTTGGGCACCACATTTTAAAAAAGACATAGACAAACTGGAGCAAGTTCAGAGAAGAGCGACCAGAATGGTGACTGGTCTGCAAACCATGTCCTATGAGGAACGGTTGCAGGATTTGGGAATGTTTAGCTTGCAAAAAAGAAGACTGAGAGGAGACTTAATAGCTGTCTACAAATATGTCAAGGGCTGTCACATTGTAGAAGGATCATCTTTATTCTCATTTGCACAAGGAAAGACTAGAAGCAATGGGATGAAACTAAATGGGAGGAGACACAGATTAGATATTAGAAAAAACTTTTTGACAGTTAGGGTGATTAATGAGTGGAACAGGCTGCCACGAGAGGTGGTGAGTTCCCCTTCAATGGACGTCTTCAAACAGAGGCTGGACAGACATCTGTCTGAGATGATCTAGTGAATCCTGCTTTGAGCAGGGGGTTGGACCAGATGACCCAGGAGGTCCCTTCCAACTCTACCATTCTATGATTCTATGATTCTATGATTCTATTAGTCCATCTATACTGACCTCCATCAGGTTGCAAATTAAAAATAATTTTTTTCTGCATCTAGCTCTGAAAAAATATTTGGGCTTCTAGCAGTGTGTGGGACTTGGTCTATTAGTCCATCTATACTGACCTCCATCAGGTTGCAAATTAAAAATAATTTTTTTCTGCATCTAGCTCTGAAAAAATATTTGGGCTTCTAGCAGTGTGTGGGACTTGGTCTATTAGTCCATCTATACTGACCTCCATCAGGTTGCAAATTAAAAATAATTTTTTTCTGCATCTAGCTCTGAAAAAATATTTGGGCTTCTAGCAGTGTGTGGGACTTGGTCTATTAGTCCATCTATACTGACCTCCATCTGGTTGCAAATTGAATATAATTTTTTTCTGCATCTAGCTCTGAAAAAATAGTTGGGCTTCTAGCGGTGTGTGGGACTTGGTCTATTAGTCCATCTATACTGACCTCCATCAGGTTGCAAATTAAAAATAATTTTTTTCTGCATCTAGCTCTGAAAAAATATTTGGGCTTCTAGCAGTGTGTGGGACTTGGTCTATTAGTCCATCTATACTGACCTCCATCAGGTTGCAAATTAAAAATAATTTTTTTCTGCATCTAGCTCTGAAAAAATATTTGGGCTTCTAGCGGTGTGTGGGACTTGGTCTATTAGTCCATCTATACTGACCTCCATCAGGTTGCAAATTAAAAATAATTTTTTTCTGCATCTAGCTCTGAAAAAATATTTGGGCTTCTAGCAGTGTGTGGGACTTGGTCTATTAGTCCATCTATACTGACCTCCATCAGGTTGCAAATTAAAAATAATTTTTTTCTGCATCTAGCTCTGAAAAAATATTTGGGCTTCTAGCAGTGTGTGGGACTTGGTCTATTAGTCCATCTATACTGACCTCCATCAGGTTGCAAATTAAAAATAATTTTTTTCTGCATCTAGCTCTGAAAAAATATTTGGGCTTCTAGCAGTGTGTGGGACTTGGTCTATTAGTCCATCTATACTGACCTCCATCAGGTTGCAAATTGAATATAATTTTTTTCTGCATCTAGCTCTGAAAAAATAGTTGGGCTTCTAGCGGTGTGTGGGACTTGGTCTATTAGTCCATCTATACTGACCTCCATCAGGTTGCAAATTAAAAATAATTTTTTCTGCATCTAGCTCTGAAAAAATATTTGGGCTTCTAGCAGTGTGTGGGACTTGGTCTATTAGTCCATCTACACTGACCTCCATCAGGTTGCAAATTAAAAATAATTTTTATCTGCATCTACAGTACCTCTGAAAAAATATTTGGGCTTCTAGCAGTGTGTGGGACTATTTGTATTAGTCCATCTATACTGACCTCCATCAGGTTGCAAATTCAAAATAATTTTTTTCTGCATCTAACCCAGCCAATAGTTTTGGCCTAATACCACAGTTTGGCCACTCAGCTCTGCTCGGTTATCATCCATTGTTTTTTTGTGCAAACAACTCCAGAGTTGTGAATTAGTTAACCACCAAAATGAGTGGAAAAAGGCCTGCTGCTGGTGGAAAGGGGAATAGGCGTGTTGGGAAGGGGAAAAAAGGTTGTGTCCGTGGGGTAGGTGTTAAAGCAACAGTAACATCTGCAGAAGAAAGACCATCTTCCAGCCAAACTAAAATGTCTACTTCTTTTAGCGGACAATGTGATAAGATCCCTTTCTTACGGCCACGCCAATCGCTACAAATTCCAGATGAGGCACAAAAACAGCAGGTGCTTCAACGGATATCAAGTGCTCCTTTAAGTGGGCTCTCCTCCACATCAACTTCAACATCACAAATACTCCAGCCCTCAAAGGTGTCACCCAAATCGCACTTGCTTCCTCACAGCTCCCAAATCTCCAGCTGCCCGTCTGAGTATGAGGTAGAACAGATGGTTGAGTCTGCAGAGCTGTTTACTCATACTATAGCCTGGGAATCAGAGGTCGACTCCAGCGCTTGTGTGAATCCAGACGAGGAAATGATCTGCACTGATGCCCAGAATCTTTATGAGTCGGATCCAGGACCAGACGCAGAAGGTTCTGACCATAATGTAGACCCTCATTCCCAAACTGTAACTCCTGTTGGTGGAGACAATGAGGAAGACGATGATAAGACTCAAATACCTGATTGGAGCGACAACTTTAGTTTTTTGTCAGGGCAGGAACAGGTTGGCTCTGAGGACGACGGGTGTGATAACGCACAGGGTGATGATGATGAGGTCGGAGATCCCACTTACTGTCAACCCACAGTCAGCCAAGAGATGAGGTCAGCAGAGGAGGTGGAGGAAGATGCTAGTGACGACGAGGTCAGGTTGCGCCTTCCTGGACAGAGACGTAGTACTGGAAGCACGTCAACAACTGCATCCTCAAACACAACTCTGCCTCTCACCACAAGTCGTGGTGGCTCTTCAGGTCGCATGGGTGCTAAGCCTTGCATAGCCTGGGCATTTTTTCAGATCGATAAAGATGACCCAACTCGTGTTATCTGTAACATTTGTCAGCAAAAGCTAAGTAGAGGCCAAAAAATACATAGTTTGAGTACTTCATGCATGAACCGGCACATGGACATGAAGCATAAGTTGCAGTGGGAAGCTCAGTGTGCTACAATGCGGCCTAGCCGGCCGGGCCAACCACCGTCTGCCATATCTTGTGCATCCGCGGCCTCTTCATCCTCTGTGACTGGGTGGACAGCAGTCACACCTGTTTTGGGGCGCAGACCTGCCACCTCTTTACCCGCAACAGCCTGCGTGATTGGCAGGTCATCATTTTCTTTGGAGGTGGTAACACCAGCTGGTCTTGAGCGCTGTCCGACATCGATAGCACCACCTTTGGATCAAGGCAACCTAACATGTCCGCCTGCATCTTCCTCACAGACCGGCAGTTTGCCGGGGACACCCTTATCAACCCCGTCTAAGCACAATAGCCAGCCCTCGGTCCCTCAGATGTGGACAAGTAAAAGACCATTTCCTCCTAGCCATGAGAAAGCTAAGAGGTTGAATTTCACCATCTGCAAGCTCTTGGCTACAGAAATGCTGCCTTTCCGCCTGGTGGACACAGAGGATTTTCGAGACCTTATGTCCGTCGCAGTGCCCCAGTACCAGATGCCCAGTCGGCACTACTTCTCAAAGAAAGGTGTGCCTGCGCTCCACCAGCATGTCGCACACAACATCACCGCTTCTTTGAGAAACTCTGTGTGTGACAGGGTGCATTTCACCACAGACACTTGGACGAGTAGGCATGGACAGGGGCGTTACATGTCGCTGACTGGGCACTGGGTAACTATGGTGACAGCAGGACAAGGGGCTGCTGTCCAAGTCTTGCCGTCCCCACGAGTTGTGCGTCAATCCTCTTTATGTCAAAGTTCCTCCACTGCTTCTGCCTCCTCAACCTCCTCTCGGTCTTCCACCTGCACCCAAAGCCTGTCTGGTCATGCCACAAGCTTTCTAACTGTGCAGAAGGGATCCTGCACACCTCCTTACTATGCTGGCAGTAGGGCTCAACGTCATCAGGCGGTTTTTACATTGAAATGTCTGGGAAATGTGAGTCACACAGCTGAGGAGTTGTGGTCAGCTCTGGAGAACCAATTTCATGAATGGTTGTCTCCACTGGACCTGAAACCAGGGAAGGCCGTGTGCGACAATGCTGCAAACCTGGGTGCGGCCCTTCGCCGGGGCAATGTCACACACGTGCCTTGTATGGCTCACGTGTTGAACCTGGTTGTCCAGCAATTTTTAGCCCACTATCCCAGACTAGATGGCCTTCTGCAGAGGGCACGGTCGCTGTGTGCTCACTTCCGCCGTTCGCATCCCGCAGCTCAGCGACTTACATCTCTACAGAAGTCGTTGGGCCTGCCACTTCACCGGCTAAAATGCGATGTGCCTACCCGGTGGAATTCAACTCTGCACATGTTGCAGCGACTGTGGCAGCACCGACAAGCCCTGGTGCAATACGTTCTGACGTATAGCCTGGGCCAACGAGATTCAGAGGTGGGGCAAATCACGCTGGAGGAGTGGTCTCAGATCAGGGACCTATGCACCCTTCTGCACAGTTTTGAAATGGCGACGAAGATGTTTAGTGCTGACGATGCCATTATCAGCATGACTATTCCGGTGATTTACATGCTGGAGCACATGTTAAACAGAATTCAGAGTCAGGTGGTGGCACAAGAGGAGGTGGAGGAAGTAGAGGAGGAGGAGTTGTATGCGGAAGGGCTAACATCTGCAAGGTCCAGACGGTCGGCAGCACCAAGGCGGCAGGCATGTGAGGGTGGGGGAGATGGTTTTACCAGGGCGCATGGTAGCAGCCAAACTAGTGAGGAAGGTGCAGGAGCCCAGGAAGAAGTGGAGGACGAACTGATGGAAGACTCATCAGATGAGGGAGACCTTGATCACATTTCTGTTGTGCGAGGTTGGGGGGAGAGGACAGAGGAAGGAAGCATGATTGTTACCTCGCCACCAACACAACAGGGACTTGGTGCTCCTGGATGCGCAACACACATGAGTGCCTTCTTGCTGCACTACCTGCAACATGACCCTCGAATTGTGAGAATTAGAAATAATCCTGACTACTGGGTTGCCACACTGTTAGATCCCCGGTACAAAAGTAAATTTGCAGAAATTATTCCTGCCATAGAAAGGGATGCACGCATGCAGGAGTATCAGCAGAGACTGTTGCAGAATCTTACATGTGCTTTTCCACAAAATACCAGTGGTGCACGTAGTGAATCTCACAGTTCCAACTTGCCAACAGTGGGACCGTCAAGTGTTCAGCACTCAAACCGTAACAGAACCACAGTATCTGCTGGTAACATCAATTTTGCGGAATCATTTCACCACTTTTTTAGCCCATCCTTTGCAAGGCCACAGGAGACAAGAAGTCTGACACATAGTCAACGCCTAGAGACGATGGTACAGGAGTATCTCCAAGTAAACATTGAAGCCACGACTGTGTCACTGGACCCTTGCTCTTTTTGGGCTTCCAATCTGGATAAATGGCCGGAGCTAGCCACTTACGCCTTGGAGATCTTGTCATGCCCCGCAGCCAGCGTTCTGTCTGAACGTGTGTTCAGCGCTGCTGGTGGTGTGCTGACAGATAAGCGCACGCGGCTCTCCACTGATAATGTAGACAGACTCACGTTCATAAAGATGAACAAATCATGGATCCGAAACGACTTTTCTACCCCTGTGTCATCCTGGGGAGAGTAAAAGCTTGATGATTGGTTAAAATCACCCTACCAACCGTTTTAAGCTTTCAAATTACTAATCATGTTTATCTGTATCTTGACTGGAAAATAATTTGGGCTTTGTAGCAGTGTGCAGCACTGATCCTATTAGGCCATCTATAATAAGCTTCACCAGATTTAAAATTAAAAATAATTTTTAGCTGCATCTAGCCCGGAAAATAATTTTGGGGCACCGAGATGCGCAAGACACATAAGTGCCTTCTTGCTGCACTACCTGCATATTGTCAGAATTCGAAGTAATCATGACTACTGGGTTGCCACACTCTTAGATCCCCCAAACTTTTCGATCAACCTTTTCATTTTAATAAAGACCAAAAAAATGGTCATTTTTGAAATTATAAGCATTAGCAGGTTGTTAGAAACTGAAATCAAACAGTTTTCAACTCAAAACTTTATTCTAGGTGATGTTACATTTTCACATAGGACCCCTTGTTCGAAAGGAGCTTCTGAACTCTCTCGTCCATTGAATTTGTCAGGTTTTGGATGGTTTCTGCTTCAATTGTTTTGCATGAGGACAGAATACCCTCCCAGAGCTGTTGCTTAGATGTGAACTGCCTCCCGCCATCATAGACACTCCTTTTAATGATGCTCCAAAGGTTCTGAATGGGGTAGAGGTCAGGGGAGCATGGGGGTCACACCATAAGTTTGTCCCCTTTTATGCCCATATCAGCCAGAGATGCAGATGTTTTATGTGCAGCATGAGATGGTGCATTATCATGCAGAAAAATGATCTTGCTGTGAAATACACGGTTCTTCTTCTTGAACCATGGCAGGAAGTGCTGTTTGAGAAAATCCACATACATTATGGAGTTCATCTTTAGCGCCTTCAGGGATCCTAAAGGGGCCGACAATCTCTCTCCCCATGATTCCAGCCCAAACCATTACTCCACCTCCTCCTTGTTGGCGCTGTAGCCGTGTTTGCGTGGGGTGTCCATCAACCAGCCATCCTCCACTCCATTCATCTGGACCATCGAGCGCTGCACGGCACTCATCCGTGAACAAAACAGTTTTGAAATCAGTCTTCATGTAATGTTTGGCCCACTGGAGCCGTTTCTGCTTGTGTGAAGTGGATAGAGAAGGTCGACAGGATGGCATATGCACAGCTGCAAACCTCTGAAGGACCCTGCATCTTGTTGTTCGGGGGACGTTGGAGGCACAAGCAGCTTCAAAAACTTGTCTGCTGCTATGACAAGGCTTTTTTGCCACTGCTGTTTCAACCTGACGTAATTGCCTGTAGGAAAGAGTCCTCAATTTGCCCTTATCAGCACGCACACGTGTGTACTGTGAATCAGCTACATACTTCTTGATTGCCAAGACACTTCATCCTGATCATCGCACAATGTTGATTGTAGTCATGCCTTGACCTAAACACTCCACAATTTGTTGCTTCTCAGCAGCCGACACATCCTTTTTCTTTCCCATTTTGGCAGAAAATGTAGGCTGCTTAATAATGTGAGAGAGCCTTCTTAAGTAGTCTTGCCTTTCATTGGACACACCTGCCAAACTAATTAGCACAGGTGTCTGCAATTGCTTACAGTGATATAAAGAGCCCTGACACACATCACCATCAATGAGTTTAACTGACAAACAAACAAATTCTTCCCTTATCACTCCTAAACACTTTTTGCATAATAATTTGGAACGCGGTGTACATGTGCTTTTCCACAAAACACCAGTGGTTCACGTAGTGAATCTTACAGTTCTAACTTGCCAACCGTGGTCTGTATGGAATTGTTCAATAAAGGGCCCAAAATTAAGATAACATAGATGGGAGAGGTCTCTATGAATAGGAATTCCTAAGTATTTGATACCCTGTGAGGGCCAGGCAAAGGGAAAGTTGGACTGGATGGAATCCTATATGGATTTAGGGAGGGAGACATCGAGGGCCTCAGACTTCGCTGCATTGATTTTAAAATTTTACCATGTAACAAAGTGATCTATTTCAGCCATAACAGCAGGGATGGATATATGTGATTGAGTGATATATACTAGGACATCATCAGCAAATAGAGAGCACTTGTACTCGGTGCCTCCCACCTCAATCCACCTAATATTGGGGTTATGGCGAATTGATGAGAGCAGGTGCTCCGTCACTAGGATGTATAAGAGAGGGGACAGAGGACATCCCTGCCTTGTCCCATTGGTGATTGTGAAAGGTGATGAAAATGTTCTGACGCACCCCCTGGGCCTTGGGACACCCGGAGCCGGACCCTTTTTGGTGGATGCTGGTGGTTGTAGTCTTCGTGGCGGCGATCCGATTCCGTGGCTCAGGGCGGTCAAACCAGTGGTGGAACTATTTATGTGGTTTTGATGTTTAAATGTCCGACTACGCCACCCGTGGATTGCGGTCAGAGTGAACCGCCGCTACAGGGCAGACCGCTAAGGCTGGTGTTGTGGGTGCAGCAGAGCGTAGCATAACTCCCCACGGGAGGAGTATAGCCTCAGGGCAGTGTATGCGGAGGATGGGGGTGATGGTGCAGGGCAGCAGCAGTAACGACACGGAGTCAGTGTTGCAGTTCAGGGCCTTTACTCACAGTTCTTATTATCCAGACCACGTCTGCAGGTAACGGCTGCCCACGTCGTACTGTGCTCACCAGGTGAGGGGCTCAGACAACTCCCAGATAACTTTGGAGCTCTTCACAGGACCCCCTTTGTGTGTCCTTTGTCTGGCCTTTCTTACCAACACTTCTGTCCGGCTGCCTCGGGCCTCCTCTTGGTAAACTTGGCGCCAGTTTCCCTGACCCTATGTGGTGCCTTCCTAGCGGGTGGAGCAAGGGGCTGCGCCACATAAAATGTCAGAGCCTCCGGTTTCTAGCTGAGGGTCGTTTCCTGCCTCCACTAGTTCGGGGACCGGTCTCCCCCTTTGGCCTGACCCCTCCACGCAGGTGGATTCGGGCGTGCGGTGGCGACTCGCCCGTCCGCACCCCTGGGATCCCTTCATTCCTCGTTCCTGGAGCCTTCTCCGCTCCTCTTCCTTCCTTCTCCCTCTTGCAGGCCTGGGCCACTGTTACTAGGCCCGCCTCCGGAGCAGAGCTCATGCAGAGCCCCTGCTCCCTGCCACTTCTGCTCAGACTTCTCTGCACTGAACTAAGATGGTGCCCACCTTTTATACTCCCTTCTCAATGCACCCAGGAACTGCTTCCTCCCTGCTCCTGCACTGCAGGGTTCCCCTTCCTCAGTGTTCCCTCCCCCCACTCCAGCCAGGGACAGGGACTGTCGTGCCCATCTCAGGGGCATATTGGTCGCCCTGCCCCACGGCAATGTGGTGTAATGCATGCAGGTGTCGGGTCCTGATCCACACTCCATCCTTATCTGAGAGTGAGATATCACACCTCTGGGTGAGGTGCAATACGTCTGTAGCAACCGAGCCCTCGGTGCTACAGTTCCATTTATCTTCAGCCTAGGTGACGTATTGTGATACAGGGCCGTGATTTTGGCTATAAAAGGGTCCCCTAGACCCCTACCCCAAGCTTTTTAAGAGAATCATATATGGCGTGCCAGGAGACTCTATGGAATGCTTTCTCAGCATCCAACGAGAGTATCTACTTACAAATTTTTAACTGCATCTAGCCCAGGAAATACTTTGTGCCTAGTAGCAGTGTCTGCTAGTCAGCGGATTATCCCGGCTGTTAAGCAAGCTACACCACCTGTAGTTTGGACACTTAATTTTTTCAAAGGAAATGCTTCGGGACCACGGGATACTTAGTGAAGAGCATCAGGAGGCACCCCAAGGCATAGGGGCTGGGACTGGCACTAGGATGCCTTGCGGTGGACAGCCGAGCTCGATCCTTATAAAAGCTTTTTAACTGCAGCAGCTTTAGTGGACGCTACTGGAGCTGGAATTACGCGGCTGCTGGCATGAGACTTGCCCTCCAATAGATCCTTGTAAATGGATTTAAAGTGTATTCATTCAAATTAGAGAGACAATTTAAATTAAAAAGCTTAGAGCTGCCTCCACCACAGGGGGGCTCTCTCGACCCACCAGCGGACAGGCACCAGTATTGGGAGAGGGGGGCTGGCCGTCAGGGTTCACCGCAGCTCTGGCACAAACCCGGCGACACGGAGGTGGCACGGGCAGGAGCGGACTGGCCGTCTCGGCTTCTCACTTTTTGGATTTTAGAAGGGCATGACATGCCTATATCTGTGTCTCCCCCTCCTTTTACTCCTCCACCTCTTTTCTTTTCGCATGACTATATGTACTTGTCACTTTTCCATGTGTTAGTTGTGTCTTCTGAGCAGTTTGTCAGCTTTTGGACACCTTTGAAGGTGTTTTCTATGTGTTTCTATGTGTTTTTGTTTGCCTGCCATTGGTTTTAACGGTGTTCGAAGGTGTTCGACGAACAGTTCGACGAACAGTTCGGCGAACACACGGGTGTTCGACGAACCGAACCGAACTCGAACACTACGGGGGTGGCTCAACACTACTAATTAGCACAGGTGTCTGCAATTGCTTACAGTGATATAAAGAGCCCTGACACACATCACCATCAATGAGTTTAACTGACAAACAAACAAATTCTTCCCTTATCACTCCTAAACACTTTTTGCATAATAATTTGGAACGCGGTGTACATGTGCTTTTCCACAAAACACCAGTGGTTCACGTAGTGAATCTTACAGTTCTAACTTGCCAACCGTGGTCTGTATGGAATTGTTCAATAAAGGGCCCAAAATTAAGATAACATAGATGGGAGAGGTCTCTATGAATAGGAATTCCTAAGTATTTGATACCCTGTGAGGGCCAGGCAAAGGGAAAGTTGGACTGGATGGAATCCTATATGGATTTAGGGAGGGAGACATCGAGGGCCTCAGACTTCGCTGCATTGATTTTAAAATTTTACCATGTAACAAAGTGATCTATTTCAGCCATAACAGCAGGGATGGATATATGTGATTGAGTGATATATACTAGGACATCATCAGCAAATAGAGAGCACTTGTACTCGGTGCCTCCCACCTCAATCCACCTAATATTGGGGTTATGGCGAATTGATGAGAGCAGGTGCTCCGTCACTAGGATGTATAAGAGAGGGGACAGAGGACATCCCTGCCTTGTCCCATTGGTGATTGTGAAAGGTGATGAAAATGTTCTGACGCACCCCCTGGGCCTTGGGACACCCGGAGCCGGACCCTTTTTGGTGGATGCTGGTGGTTGTAGTCTTCGTGGCGGCGATCCGGTTCCGTGGCTCAGGGCGGTCAAACCAGTGGCGGAACTATTTATGTGGTTTTGATGTTTAAATGTCCGACTACGCCACCCGTGGATTGCGGTCAGAGTGAACCGCCGCTACAGGGCAGACCGCTAAGGCTGGTGTTGTGGGTGCAGCAGAGCGTAGCATAACTCCCCACGGGAGGAGTATAGCCTCAGGGCAGTGTATGCGGAGGATGGGGGTGATGGTGCAGGGCAGCAGCAGTAACGACACGGAGTCAGTGATGCAGTTCAGGGCCTTTACTCACAGTTCTTATTATCCAGACCACGTCTGCAGGTAACGGCTGCCCACGTCGTACTGTGCTCACCAGGTGAGGGGCTCAGACAACTCCCAGATAACTTTGGAGCGCTTCACAGGACCCCCTTTGTGTGTCCTTTGTCTGGCCTTTCTTACCAACACTTCTGTCCGGCTGCCTCGGGCCTCCTCTTGGTAAACTTGGCGCCAGTTTCCCTGACCCTGTGGTGCCTTCCTAGCGGGTGGAGCAAGGGGCTGCGCCACATAAAATGTCAGAGCCTCCGGTTTCTAGCTGAGGGTCGTTTCCTGCCTCCACTAGTTCGGGGACCGGTCTCCCCCTTTGGCCTGACCCCTCCACGCAGGTGGATTCGGGCGTGCGGTGGCGACTCGCCCGTCCGCACCCCTGGGATCCCTTCATTCCTCGTTCCTGGAGCCTTCTCCGCTCCTCTTCCTTCCTTCTCCCTCTTGCAGGCCTGGGCCTCTGTTACTAGGCCCGCCTCCGGAGCAGAGCTCATGCAGAGCCCCTGCTCCCTGCCACTTCTGCTCAGACTTCTCTGCACTGAACTAAGATGGTGCCCACCTTTTATGCTCCCTTCTCAATGCACCCAGGAACTGCTTCCTCCCTGCTCCTGCACTGCAGGGTTCCCCTTCCTCAGTGTTCCCTCCCCCCACTCCAGCCAGGGACAGGGACTGTCGTGCCCATCTCAGGGGCATATTGGTCGCCCTGCCCCACGGCAATGTGGTGTAATGCATGCAGGTGTCGGGTCCTGATCCACACTCCATCCTCATCTGAGAGTGAGATATCACACCTCTGGGTGAGGTGCAATACGTCTGTAGCAACCGAGCCCTCGGTGCTACAGTTCCATTTATCTTCAGCCTAGGTGACGTATTGTGATACAGGGCCGTGATTTTGGCTATAAAAGGGTCCCCTAGACCCCTACCCCAAGCTTTTTAAGAGAATCATATATGGCGTGCCAGGAGACTCTATGGAATGCTTTCTCAGCATCCAACGAGAGTATCTACTTACAAATTTTTAACTGCATCTAGCCCAGGAAATACTTTGTGCCTAGTAGCAGTGTCTGCTAGTCAGCGGATTATCCCGGCTGTTAAGCAAGCTACACCACCTGTAGTTTGGACACTTAATTTTTTCAAAGGAAATGCTTCGGGACCACGGGATACTCAGTGAAGAGCATCAGGAGGCACCCCAAGGCATAGGGGCTGGGACTGGCACTAGGATGCCTTGCGGTGGACAGCCGAGCTCGATCCTTATAAAAGCTTTTTAACTGCAGCAGCTTTAGTGGACGCTACTGGAGCTGGAATTACGCGGCTGCTGGCATGAGACTTGCCCTCCAATAGATCCTTGTAAATGGATTTAAAGTGTATTCATTCAAATTAGAGGGACAATTTAAATTAAAAAGCTTAGAGCTGCCTCCACCACAGGGGGGCTCTCTCGACCCACCAGCGGACAGGCACCAGTATTGGGAGAGGGGGGCTGGCCGTCAGGGTTCACCGCGGCTCTGGCACAAACCCGGCGACACGGAGGTGGCACGGGCAGGAGCGGACTGGCCGTCTCGGCTTCTCACTTTTTGGATTTTAGAA
Source organism: Phyllobates terribilis (assembly GCF_046119375.1). Taxonomy (NCBI): domain Eukaryota; kingdom Metazoa; phylum Chordata; class Amphibia; order Anura; family Dendrobatidae; genus Phyllobates; species Phyllobates terribilis. The sequence goes on along the minus strand of NW_027362772.1, from coordinate 190,309,616 downwards.
GGGCATGACATGCCTATATCTGTGTCTCCCCCTCCTTTTACTCCTCCACCTCTTTTCTTTTCGCATGACTATATGTACTTGTCACTTTTCCATGTGTTAGTTGTGTCTTCTGAGCAGTTTGTCAGCTTTTGGACACCTTTGAAGGTGTTTTCTATGTGTTTCTATGTGTTTTTGTTTGCCTGCCATTGGTTTTAACGGTGTTCGAAGGTGTTCGACGAACAGTTCGACGAACAGTTCGGCGAACACACGGGTGTTCGACGAACCGAACCGAACTCGAACACTACGGGGGTGGCTCAACACTACTCACAATCTCCCCAATGAACACCTGCGCAAGAGTTTTAGCATTAGGAAGAGCAGGAAGCGCGATAAAATGTGCCATCTTGCTGAACCTGTCCACTACAACGAGTATGACCGTTTTACCCGAAGACGGAGGGAGGTCCGTAATAAAGTCCATAGACAGATGAGTCCAAGGACGCTCCGGGATCTTCAAAGGTAAGAGGGCCCCAGACAGACGGGTATGTGAGGTCTTAGAGCGCGCACAAACCCCACAGGACGCGACAAAAGTTACCACCTCCTTATGTAAGTTAGGCCACCAAAACCGACGCGAGAGGAGATCCACAGTAGAGATGAGCGTTGTTCTACTCGAACTGTTCGCCAATCTCAAATTCGAGCTGTTTTGGGCGGTGTTCGAGCCGTTCGGCGAACACGAACAATTTGAGAAAAATTCGGCTGTTCGAGGTTATGTTCGATAACTGTTCGTGCACCAAAATCATAACTGGATTTTTTCTCAGTAATGATGAAAATTAATGTTAATACGCAGTTTGAATGTACAGCGGGGTGGGGGGAGCGGCAGGGGATGGATCTCTGCAGGAACAATGAAGATCTCCATTTTTTTTTTCTCTTTCCCGCATTTACAGTGGGGAGGTGCAATCTGTCAGCCTATCAGCAGCGCACACACGGAGCGAAGTGCTTTTTTTTCACACAAGCAAGGGGATGTGTCATTGGCAGTGTATGTCACATGTCCTTGCCCTATAAGACCAAGCCATTTTCCCCGTCGCCACCATTTTCTCACTGCTGCAGCTGCGTGTTAGACGGCACCGCTGTTGCTGTGTGCGCTATACCTTGTTAATTTCAAGCCAATTTTCGCACAAATCTACAGATAGCTTGGGAGTAGGGAATAGTTGTGTTTGCAGTCCTTTTAAGGACTAGGTTACAGCATTTCCTACGACTTTTATCAGGCAGGTCTGTGCTCTTAAATAGATAGATTGTGGGAGTAAAGACTAATTGTAATTGCAGTCCTTTTCAGGACTAGGTTACATCAGTTCCTATCAGTTTTTGCCAGGCAGGTCTGTGCCAGTGCTGTGCAAGTTTTTTTCACAGCATTTGGCTGAATCTAGCAAAGCTAATCCTTTTTGGCCTATTGCAGAGTGTGTTAGTCAGTGGAGTAGCCTATCTGTGTTGCAAGATATACCACCTGTGTATAGAATACCAATTTTTTTACTGCACCTAGTGAAGTAAAATCTTTTGGGCATAGCATCATTCTATTAGTCCATCTATACTGACCTCCATCAGGTTGCAAATTGAATATAATTTTTTTCTGCATCTAGCTCTGAAAAAATATTGGGCTTCTAGCTGTGTGTGGGACTTGTTGTATTAGTCCATCTATACTGACCTCCATCAGGTTGCAAACTGAATATATTTTTTTCTGCATCTACCTCTGAAAAAATATTGGGCTTCTAGCTGTGTGTGGGACTTGTTCTATTAATCCATCTATACAGACCTCCATCAGGTTGCAAACTGAATATATTTTTTTCTGCATCTACCTCTGAAAAAATATTGGGCTTTTAGCTGTGTGTGGGACTTGTTGTATTAGTCCATCTATACTGACCTCCATCAGGTTGCAAACTGAATATATTTTTTTCTGCATCTACCTCTGAAAAAATATTGGGCTTCTAGCTGTGTGTGGGACTTGTTCTATTAATCCATCTATACAGACCTCCATCAGGTTGCAAACTGAATATATTTTTTTCTGCATCTACCTCTGAAAAAATATTGGGCTTCTAGCTGTGTGTGGGACTTGTTGTATTAGTCCATCTATACTGACCTCCATCAGGTTGCAAACTGAATATATTTTTTTCTGCATCTACCTCTGAAAAAATATTGGGCTTCTAGCTGTGTGTGGGACTTGTTCTATTAATCCATCTATACAGACCTCCATCAGGTTGCAAACTGAATATAATTTTTTTCTGCATCTAGCTCTGAAAAAATATTTGGCCTTCTAGCAGTGTGTGGGACTTTCTCTATTAGTCCATCTATACTGACCTCCATCAGGTTGCAAATTAAAAATAATTTTTATCTGCATCTACAGTACCTCTGAAAAAATATTTGGGCTTCTAGCTGTGTGTGGGACTTGTTCTATTAGTCCATCTATACTGACCTCCATCAGGTTGCAAATTGAATATAATTTTTATCTGCATCTAGCTCTGAAAAAATATTTGGCCTTCTAGCAGTGTGTGGGACTTTCTTTATTAGTCCATCTATACTGACCTCCATCAGGTTGCAAATTGAATATAATTTTTATCTGCATCTAGCTCTGAAAAAATATTTGGCCTTCTAGCAGTGTGTGGGACTTTCTCTATTAGTCCATCTATACTGACCTCCATCAGGTTGCAAATTAAAAATAATTTTTATCTGCATCTACCTCTGAAAAAATATTTGGGCTTCTAGCTGTGTGTGGGACTTGTTCTATTACTCCATCTATACTGACCTCCATCAGGTTGCAAACTGAATATATTTTTTTCTGCATCTACCTCTGAAAAAATATTGGGCTTCTAGCTGTGTGTGGGACTTGTTGTATTAGTCCATCTATACTGACCTCCATCAGGTTGCAAATTAAAAATAATTTTTATCTGCATCTACAGTACCTCTGAAAAAATATTTGGGCTTCTAGCTGTGTGTGGGACTTGTTCTATTAGTCCATCTATACTGACCTCCATCAGGTTGCAAATTGAATATAATTTTTATCTGCATCTAGCTCTGAAAAAATATTTGGCATTCTAGCAGTGTGTGGGACTTTCTCTATTAGTCCATCTATACTGACCTCCATCAGGTTGCAAATTGAAAATAATTTTTATCTGCATCTAGCTCTGAAAAAATATTTGGCCTTCTAGCAGTGTGTGGGACTTTCTCTATTAGTCCATCTATACTGACCTCCATCAGGTTGCAAATTAAAAATAATTTTTATCTGCATCTACCTCTGAAAAAATATTTGGGCTTCTAGCTGTGTGTGGGACTTGTTCTATTAATCCATCTATACAGACCTCCATCAGGTTGCAAACTGAATATAATTTTTTTCTGCATCTAGCTCTGAAAAAATATTTGGCCTTCTAGCAGTGTGTGGGACTTGTTCTATTAGTCCACCTATACTGACCTCCATCAGGTTGCAAATTCAAAATAATTTTTTGTCTGCATCTAGCTCTGAAAAAATATTTGGCCTTCTAGCAGTGTGTGGGACTTTCTCTATTAGTCCATCTATACTGACCTCCATCAGGTTGCAAACTGAATATATTTTTTTTCTGCATCTACCTCTGAAAAAATATTGGGCTTGTAGCTGTGTGTGGGACTTGTTCTATTAATCCATCTATACAGACCTCCATCAGGTTGCAAATTGAATATAATTATTTTCTGCATCTAACCCAGCCAATAGTTTTGGCCTAATACCACAGCTCTGCTCGGTTCCCATCCATTGTTTTTTTGTGCAAACAACTCCAGAGTTGTGAATTAGTTAACCACCAAAATGAGTGGAAAAAGGCCTGCTGCTGGTGGAAAGGGGAATAGGCGTGTTGGGAAGGGGAAAAAAGGTTGTGTCCGTGGGGTAGGTGTTAAAGCAACAGTAACATCTGCAGAAGAAAGACCATCTTCCAGCCAAACTAAAATGTCTACTTCTTTTAGCGGACAATGTGATAAGATCCCTTTCTTACGGCCACGCCAATCGCTACAAATTCCAGATGAGGCACAAAAACAGCAGGTGCTTCAACGGATATCAAGTGCTACTTTAAGTGGGCTCTCCTCCACATCAACTTCAACATCACAAATACTCCAGTCCTCAAAGGTGTCACCCCAATTGCACTTGCTTCCTCACAGATCCCAAATCTCCAGCTGCCCGTCTGAGTATGAGGTAGAACAGATGGTTGAGTCTGCAGAGCTGTTTACTCATACTATAGCCTGGGAATCAGAGGTCGACTCCAGCGCTTCTGTGAATCCAGACGAGGAAATGATCTGCACTGATGCCCAGAATCTTTATGAGTCGGATCCAGGACCAGACGCAGAAGGTTCTGACCATAATGTAGACCCTCATTCCCAAACTGTAACTCCTGTTGGTGGAGACAATGAGGAAGACGATGATAAGACTCAAATACCTGATTGGAGCGACAACTTTAGTTTTTTGTCAGGGCAGGAACAGGTTGGCTCTGAGGACGACGGGTGTGATAACGCACAGGGTGATGATGATGAGGTTGGAGATCCCACTTACTGTCAACCCACAGTCAGCCAAGAGATGAGGTCAGCAGAGGAGGTGGAGGAAGATGCTAGTGACGACGAGGTCAGGTTGCGCCTTCCTGGACAGAGATGTAGTACTGGAAGCACGTCAACTACTGCATCCTCAAACACAACTCTGCCTCTCACCACAAGTCGTGGTGGCTCTTCAGGTCGCATGGGTGCTAAGCCTTGCATAGCCTGGGCATTTTTTCAGATCGATAAAGATGACCCAACTCGTGTTATCTGTAACATTTGTCAGCAAAAGCTAAGTAGAGGCCAAAAAATACATAGTTTGAGTACTTCATGCATGAACCGGCACATGGACATGAAGCATAAGTTGCAGTGGGAAGCTCAGTGTGCTACAATGCGGCCTAGCCGGCCGGGCCAACCACAGTCTGCCATATCTTGTGCATCCGCGGCCTCTTCATCCTCTGTGACTGGGGGGACAGCAGTCACACCTGTTTTGGGGCGCAGACCTGCCACCTCTTTACCCGCAACAGCCAGCGTGATTGGCAGGTCATCATTTTCTTTGGAGGTGGTAACACCAGCTGGTGTTGAGCGCTGTCCGACATCGATAGCACCACCTTTGGATCAAGGCAACCTAACATGTCCGCCTGCATCTTCCTCACAGACCGGAAGTTTGCCGGGGACACCCTTATCAACCCCGTCTAAGCACAATAGCCAGCCCTCGGTCCCTCAGATGTGGACAAGTAAAAGACCATTTCCTCCTAGCCATGAGAAAGCTAAGAGGTTGAATTTCACCATCTGCAAGCTCTTGGCTACAGAAATGCTGCCTTTCCGCCTGGTGGACACAGAGGATTTTCGAGACCTTATGTCCGTCGCAGTGCCCCAGTACCAGATGCCCAGTCTGCACTACTTCTCAAAGAAAGGTGTGCCTGCGCTCCACCAGCATGTCGCACACAACATCACCGCTTCTTTGAGAAACTCTGTGTGTGACAGGTTGCATTTCACCACAGACACTTGGACGAGTAGGCATGGACAGGGGCGTTACATGTCGCTGACTGGGCACTGGGTAACTATGGTGACAGCAGGACAAGGGGCTGCTGTCCAAGTCTTGCCGTCCCCACGAGTTGTGCGTCAATCCTCTTTATGTCAAAGTTCCTCCACTGCTTCTGCCTCCTTAACCTCCTCTCGGTCTTCCACCTGCACCCAAAGCCTGTCTGGTCATGCCACAAGCTTTCTAACTGCGCAGAAGGGATCCTGCACACCTCCTTTCTATGCTGGCAGTAGGGCTCAACGTCATCAGGCGGTTTTTACTTTTAAATGTCTGGGAAATGTGAGTCACACAGCTGAGGAGTTGTGGTCAGCTCTGGAGAACCAATTTCATGAATGGTTGTCTCCACTGGACCTGAAACCAGGGAAGGCCGTGTGCGACAATGCTGCAAACCTGGGTGCGGCCCTTCGCCGGGGCAATGTCACACACGTGCCTTGTATGGCTCACATGTTGAACCTGGTTGTCCAGCAATTTTTAGCCCACTATCCCAGACTAGATGGCCTTCTGCAGAGGGCACGGTCGCTGTGTGCTCACTTCCGCCGTTCGTATCCCGCAGCTCAGCGACTTACATCTCTACAGAAGTCGTTGGGCCTGCCACTTCACCGGCTAAAATGCGATGTGCCTACCCGGTGGAATTCAACTCTGCACATGTTGCAGAGACTGTGGCAGCACCGACAAGCCCTGGTGCAATACGTTCTGACGTATAGCCTGGGCCAGCGAGATCCAGAGGTGGGGCAAATCACGCTGGAGGAGTGGTCTCAGATCAGGGACCTATGCACCCTTCTGCACAGTTTTGAAATGGCGACGAAGATGTTTAGTGCTGACGATGCCATTATCAGCATGACTATTCCGGTGATTTACATGCTGGAGCACATGTTAAACAGAATTCGGAGTCAGGTGGTGACACAAGAGGAGGTGGAGGAAGTAGAGGAGGAGGAGTTGTATGCGGAAGGGCTAACATCTGCAAGGTCCAGACGGTCGGCAGCACCAAGGCGGCAGGCATGTGAGGGTGGGGGAGATGGTTTTACCAGGGCGCATGGTAGCAGCCAAACTAGTGAGGAAGGTGCAGGAGCCCAGGAAGAAGTGGAGGACGAACTGATGGAAGACTCATCAGATGAGGGAGACCTTGATCACATTTCTGTTGTGCGAGGTTGGGGGGAGAGGACAGAGGAAGGAAGCATGATTGTTACCTCGCCACTAACACAACAGGGACTTGGTGCTCCTGGATGCGCAACACACATGAGTGCCTTCTTGCTGCACTACCTGCAACATGACCCTCGAATTGTGAGAATTAGAAATAATCCTGACTACTGGGTTGCCACACTGTTAGATCCCCGGTACAAAAGTAAATTTGCAGAAATTATTCCTGCCATAGAAAGGGATGCACGCATGCAGGAGTATCAGCAGAGACTGTTGCAGAATCTTACATGTGCTTTTCCACAAAATACCAGTGGTGCACGTAGTGAATCTCACAGTTCCAACTTGCCAACCGTGGGACCGTCAAGTGTTCAGCACTCAAACCGTAACAGAACCACAGTATCTGCTGGTAACATCAATTTTGCGGAATCATTTCACCACTTTTTTAGCCCATCCTTTGCAAGGCCACAGGAGACAAGAAGTCTGACACATAGTCAACGCCTAGAGACGATGGTACAGGAGTATCTCCAAGTAAACATTGAAGCCATGACTGTGTCACTGGACCCTTGCTCTTTTTGGGCTTCCAATCTGGATAAATGGCCGGAGCTAGCCACTTACGCCTTGGAGATCTTGTCATGCCCCGCAGCCAGCGTTCTGTCTGAACGTGTGTTCAGCGCTGCTGGTGGTGTGCTGACAGATAAGCGCACGCGGCTCTCCACTGATAATGTAGACAGACTCACGTTCATAAAGATGAACAAATCATGGATCCGAAACAACTTTTCTACCCCTGTGTCATCCTGGGGAGAGTAAAAGCTTGATGATTGGTTAAAATCACCCTACCAACCGTTTTAAGCTTTCAAATTACTAATCATGTTTATCTGTATCTTGGCTGGAAAATAATTTGGGCTTTGTAGCAGTGTGCAGCACTGATTCTATTAGGCCATCTATAATAAGCTCCACCAGATTTAAAATTACTAATCATGTTTATCTGTATCTTGACTGGAAAATAATTTGGGCTTTGTAGCAGTGTGCAGCACTGATCCTATTAGGCCATCTATACTAAAGCTTCACCAGATTTAAAATTAATAATAATTTTTAGCTGCATCTAGCCCGGAAAATAATTTTGGGGCTCCGAGATGCGCAAGACACATAAGTGCCTTCTTGCTGCACTACCTGCAGCATGACCCTCATATTGTCAGAATTCGAAGTAATCATGACTACTGGGTTGCCACACTCTTAGATCCCCCAAACTTTTCGATCAACCTTTTCATTTTAATAAAGACCAAAAAAATGGTCATTTTTGAAATTATAAGCATTAGCAGGTTGTTAGAAACTGAAATCAAATAGTTTTCAACTCAAAACTTTATTCTAGGTGATGTTACATTTTCACATAGGACCCCTTGTTCGAAAGGAGCTTCTGAACTCTCTCGTCCATTGAATTTGTCAGGTTTTGGATGGTTTCTGCTTCAATTGTTTTGCATGAGGACAGAATACCCTCCCAGAGCTGTTGCTTAGATGTGAACTGCCTCCCGCCATCATAGACACTCCTTTTAATGATGCTCCAAAGGTTCTGAATGGGGTAGAGGTCAGGGGAGCATGGGGGTCACACCATAAGTTTGTCCCCTTTTATGCCCATATCAGCCAGAGATGCAGATGTTTTATGTGCAGCATGAGATGGTGCATTATCATGCAAAAAAATGATCTTGCTGTGAAATACACGGTTCTTCTTCTTGAACCATGGCAGGAAGTGCTGTTTGAGAAAATCCACATACATTATGGAGTTCATCTTTAGCGCCTTCAGGGATCCTAAAGGGGCCGACAATCTCTCTCCCCATGATTCCAGCCCAAAACATTACTCCACCTCCTCCTTGTTGGCGCTGTAGCCGTGTTTGCGTGGGGTGTCCATCAACCAGCCATCCTCCACTCCATCCATCTGGACCATCGAGCGCTGCACGGCACTCATCCGTGAACAAAACAGTTTTGAAATCAGTCTTCATGTAATGTTTGGCCCACTGGAGCCGTTTTTGCTTGTGTGAAGTGGATAGAGGAGGTCGACAGGATGGCGTATGCACAGCTGCAAACCTCTGAAGGACCCTGCATCTTGTTGTTCGGGGGACGTTGGAGGCACCAGCAGCTTCAAAAACTTGTCTGCTGCTATGACAAGGCTTTTTTGCCGCTGCTCTTTCAACCTGACGTAATTACCTGTAGGAAAGAGTCCTCAATTTGCCCTTATCAGCACGCACACGTGTGTACTGTGAATCAGCTACATACTTCTTGATTGCCAAGACACTTCATCCTGATCATCGCACAATGTTGATTGTAGTCATGCCTTGACCTAAACACTCCACAATTTGTTGCTTCTCAGCAGCCGACACATCCTTTTTCTTTCCCATTTTGGCAGAAAATGTAGGCTGCTTAATAATGTGAGACAGCCTTCTTAAGTAGTCTTGCCTTTCATTGGACACACCTGCCAAACTAATTAGCACAGGTGTCTGCAATTGCTTACAGTGATATAAAGAGCCCTGACACACATCACCATCAATGAGTTTAACTGACAAACAAATTCTTCCCTTATCACTCCTAAACACTTTTTGCATAATAATTTGGAACACAGTGTACATGTGCTTTTCCACAAAACACCAGTGGTTCACGTAGTGAATCTTACAGTTCTAACTTGCCAACCGTGGTCTGTATGGAGTTGTTCAATAAAGGGCCCAAAATTAAGATAACATAGATGGTAGAGGTCTCTATGAATAGGAATTCCTAAGTATTTGATACCCTGTGAGGGCCAGGCAAAGGGAAAGTTGGACTGGATGGAATCCTATATGGATTTGGGGAGGGAGACATCGAGGGCCTCAGACTTCGCTGCATTGATTTTAAAATTTGACCATGTAACAAAGTGATCTATTTCAGCCATAACAGCATGGATGGATATATGTGATTGAGTGATATATACTAGGACATCATCAGCAAATAGAGAGCACTTGTAATCGGTGCCTCCCACCTCAATCCACCTAATATTGGGGTTATGGCGAATTGATGAGAGCAGGTGCTCCGTCACTAGGATGTATAAGAGAGGGGACAGAGAACATCCCTGCCTTGTCCCATTGGTGATTGTGAAAGGTGATGAAAATGTTCTGACGCGCCCCCTGGGCCTTGGGACACCCGGAGCCGGACCCTTTTTGGTGGATGCTGGTGGTTGTAGTCTCCGTGGCGGCGACCCGGTTCCGTGGCTCAGGGCGGTCAAACCAGTGGCGGAACTATTTATGTGGTTTTGATGTTTAAATGTCCGACTACGCCACCCGTGGATTGCGGTCAGAGTGAACCGCCGCTCCAGGGCAGACCGCTGAGGCTGGTGTTGTGGGTGCAGCAGAGCGTAGCATAACTCCCCACGGGAGGAGTATAGCCTCAGGGCAGTGTATGCGGAGGATGGGGGTGATGGTGCAGGGCAGCAGCAGTAACGACACGGAGTCAGTGATGCAGTCCAGGGCCTTTACTCACAGTTCTTATTATCCAGACCACGTCTGCAGGTAACGGCTGCCCACGTCGTACTGTGCTCACCAGGTGAGGGGCTCAGACAACTCCCAGATAACTTTGGAGCGCTTCACAGGACCCCCTTTGTGTGTCCTTTGTCTGGCCTTTCTTACCAACCCTTCTGTCCGGCTGCCTCGGGCCTCCTCTTGGTAAACTTGGTGCCAGTTTCCCTGACCCTATGTGGTGCCTTCCTAGCAGGTGTAGCAAGGGGCTGCGCCACATAAAATGTCACAGCCTCCTGTTTCTAGCTGAGGGTCGTTTCCTGCCTCCACTAGTTTCGGGGACCGGTCTCCCCCTTTGGCCTGACCCCTCCACGCAGGTGGATTCGGGCGTGCGGTGGCGACTCGCCCGTCCGCACCCCTGGGATCCCTTCATTCCTCGTTCCTGGAGCCTTCTCCGCTCCTCTTCCTTCCTTCTCCCTCTTCCAGGCCTGGGCCTCTGTTACTAGGCCCGTCTCCAGAGCAGAGCTCATGCAGAGCCCCTGCTCCCTGCCACTTCTGCTCAGACTTCTCTGCACTGAACTAAGATGGTGCCCACCTTTTATACTCCCTTCTCAATGCACCCAGGAACTGCTTCCTCCCTGCTCCTGCACTACAGGGTTCCCCTTCCTCAGTGTTCCCTCCCCCCACTCCAGCCAGGGACAGGGACTGTCGTGCCCATCTCAGGGGCATATTGGTCGCCCTGCCCCACGGCAATGTGGTGTAATGCATGCAGGTGTCGGGTCCTGATCCACACTACATCCTTACCTGAGAGTGAGATATCACACCTCTGGGTGAGGTGCAATACCTCTGTAGCAACCGAGCCCTCAGGGTGCTACAGTTCCATTTATCTTCAGCCTAGGTGATGTATTGCGATACAGGGCCGTGATTTTGGCTATAAAAGGTCCCCTAGACCCCTACCCCAAGCTTTTTAAGAGAATCATATATGGCGTGCCAGGAGACTCTATGGAATGCTTTCTCAGCATCCAACGAGAGTATCTAATTACAAATTTTTAACTGCATCTAGCCCAGGAAATACTTTGTGCCTAGTAGCAGTGTCTGCTAGTCAGCGGATTATCCCGGCTGTTAAGCAAGCTACACCACCTGTAGTTTGGACACTTAATTTTTTCAAAGGAAATGCTTCGGGACCACGGGATACTCAGTGAAGAGCATCAGGAGGCACCCCAAGGCATAGGGGTTGGGACTGGCAGTAGGATGCCTTGCGGTGGACGGCCGAGCTCGATCCTTATAAAAGCTTTTTAACTGCAGCAGCTTTAGTGGACGCTACTGGAGCTGGAATTACGCGGCTGCTGGCATGAGACTTGCCCTCCAATAGATCCTTGTAAATGGATTTAAAGTGTATTCATTCAAATTAGAGAGACAATTTAAATTAAAAAGCTTAGAGCTGCCTCCACCACAGGGGGGCTCGCTCGACCCACCAGCGGACAGGCACCAGTATTGGGAGAGGGGGGCTGGCCGTCAGGGTTCACCGCGGCTCTGGAACAAACCCGGCGACGCGGAGGTGGCACGGGCAGGAGCGGACTGAACGTGTCGGCTTCTCACTTTTTGGATTTTAGAAGGGCATGACATGCCTATATCTGTGTCTCCCCCTCCTTTTACTCCTCCACCTCTTTTCTTTTCGCATGACTATATGTACTTGTCACTTTTCCATGTGTTAGTTGTGTCTTCTGAGCAGTTTGTCAGCTTTTGGACACCTTTGAAGGTGTTTTCTATGTGTTTCTATGTGTTTTTGTTTGCCTGCCATTGGTTTTAACGATGTTCGAAGGTGTTCGACGAACAGTTCGACGAACAGTTCGGCGAGCATACGGGTGTTCGACGAACCGAACCGAACTCGAACACTACGGGGGTGGCTCAACACTAATCCACAGTTGCTTTTACTCCCCGGGTGTCCTGCAAAAACTGAGTTATGGTGTGCCTCGATCACCTTTTGTCGCAACTGATCTGGAACAAACAGTCTCCCCGGAGGTCCAACAGGGGCGTCCCCCTGAGCCTCCAATACCTCCTCCTCAAGCTCAGAGCATACTGCCGAAACCACCACCCCCTCCTGAAGGATAGGAATCGGGTCGTCCGTATTCCCGGCCCCAGGGAAACTACGAGATAAGGCATCCGCCTTTACATTTTTTGACCCAGGACGATATGTAACGACAAAATTAAACCTGGTAAAAAACAATGACCACCTAGCTTGTCTGGGATTCAGACGTTTCGCGGACTCCAGATATAGCAGGTTCTTGTGATCGGTGATGACGGTGACCGGATGGACTGCCCCCTCTAAAAAATGGCGCCACTCCTCAAAAGCTAACTTAATGGCCAAGAGTTCCCTATTGCCGACATCGTAATTCCTCTCAGCGGACGACAATTTTTTAGAGAAAAAGGCGCACGGATGCCACTTACCAGGGGACGAACCTTGTGACAATACTGCTCCCACCCCTACCTCGGAAGCGTCTACCTCTACAATGAATGGCTGTGACGCATCAGGTTGAATGAGTATGGGTGCCGAGGCAAAACAAGTTTTTCAAGGAGGAGAATGCTTGACAAGCCTTGTCAGACCACCTAGAAAAATCTGTCCCCTTTTTAGTCATGTCTGTGAGAGGCTTAACCATGGACGAGAAATTCCGAATGAACTTCCGGTAATAATTAGCAAACCCCAGGAAACGTTGTAGTGCCTTAAGATTCTCTGGCCAATCCCACTCAAGAACTGCCCGCACTTTCCCAGGGTCCATACGAAAACCGGACGCTGAAACCAGGAAGCCTAAAAACTGGAGTTCCTGTACGGCGAACACACACTTTTCCCATTTGGCATACAGTTTATTATCCCGCAAGATCTGTAACACCTGCCTAACGTGCTCCTGATGAGACACCAGATCCGGCGAGTAAATTAAGATATCATCCAGATATATGACAACAAACTGTCAAACCAGGCGGCGAAAAATGTCATTAACAAAGTGTTGGAACACCGCCGGGGCATTAGTCAGACCGAATGGCATGACAAGGTTCTCATAATGCCCCTCCGGAGTGTTAAACGCCGTCTTCCACTCATCCCCCTCCTTCATCCTAATCAGATTGTACGCCCCCCTGAGATCCAACTTAGAGAACCATTTGGCGCCCACGATCTGATTAAAGAGATCGGGAATAAGTGGGAGCGGATACGGATCTCGGACCGTAATTCGATTAAGTTCACGGAAATCCAGGCAAGGGCGTAGGCCTCCATCTTTCTTCTTAACAAAGAAGAACCCCGCGGCCACCGGTGAAGATGAAGGTCTAATATGCCCCTTAGCCAGACTTTCTGAAATATAATCCTTCATAGCCTGCCTCTCAGGACCAGAAAGGTTATACAACCTAGCTTTAGGTAACTTGGCCTCAGGTAGCAGTTTTACAGAACAGTCATACTCGCGATGAGGAGGTAGTTCCTGACACCCTTTCTCCGAGAATACATCCTCAAAGGCCGCCAGAAATGGAGGTAAGACCCTAGGAGTAACCGCACCGATGACCGTATTCATGCAGTTTTTATTACAGAATTTACTCCATTGGCTTATCTCTCTGGATTGCCAATTAATAACCGGGTTATGCTTAGTTAACCAAGGAAGGCCCAACACTACAGGAGTGGGAAGATCCTCCAACACGTAGCAAGACAACAGTTCTTTATGTATCGCCCCCACTTGAAGTTTTACTTTATGCACAGCTTGCAAAAAACTTCCCTGACCGAGAGGCCTGGCATCGATCGAGAATATGGGGATGGGTTTAGCCAACTCACTCAATCGCATACCTTGAACCCGGGCAAACCGAGCGTCCACCAGATTAGCCCCGGCCCCACTATCCAGAAGAACAGATATCCTCTCAGTTCTCGTACCCACCACCACCTCCGCCGGAACGAGAAACTGAGACGAACCTAGGGACGAAATACCTACTCCCAGATTGCCGTCCACCACACAACCTGGGATCAACAGTTTTCCGACGACTCTTCACTCTGCAAGGGACGGGATGGACACCCCTCAATAAAATGTCCCTTTCTCCCGCAGAAGAAACACCTTCCTGTCTTATGGCGCACCACCGGTCCCCTCCCCCGAAATGATGTCCCTCCTAATTGCATAGGCTCCTCTGGAGTGACCAGGGGAACCACCATATGAGGGGACCTTGTAGGAGGTGGAGTCATCACAGGGGGTGGAGTTATCCCGCACCTCTCCCGAAGCCGTCTGTCAATGCGAATAGCAAGGGCCATAGCGGCTTCCAGTGACGCGGGAGAGTCATACTGTGCCAACACATCCTGTAATTTGTCGGATAAACCTTGACAAAACTGGCTCCTAAGAGCTGGGTCATTCCACTGGGTGTCAGTGGCCCACCTACGGAACTCCGAACAGAATTCCTCCGCCGGACGATCTCCCTGCTGGATCCTACGTAACTTAGATTCAGCAAGGGAGATCCGATCCGGGTCATCATATACAAGACCCAGAGCAGCAAAAAACCTATCCACTGACTGGAGAGCCGGGGAGCCCGGGGGAAGAGAGAAAGCCCAAGATTGTGGGTCCCCTTGTAGGAGCGAGATGACAATTCCCACCCTTTGTTCTTCACTCCCCGATGACCGAGGCCGCAGCCGAAAGTACAACTTGCATGCCTCCCGGAAAACAAAAAACTTGTCCCGCCCCCCAGTGAACCTGTCAGGGAGAGCTACTTTAGGTTCTGGTCCGGCTTGCTCCTGAGGATACAAAACCTTGGACCTAACGTCCGCCAGCTCCATGGACAAACTCTGCAACTGCCGAGCTAGACCGGCTACTGGATCCATGGTAGCTGGAGAAAATCTAAGTGGTTCGGTGAAAATGTCACGCTGTCTCTGTGTACTGGAGGTAGGGGGCCTAAGCTGACCCTAAGCTGGGGCCCTGACTAATCCCTCTACCTGGAGGTACTGTTAAAGGTACAGAGGTCCAGGCCGCCAGCGTAACCCCTACCTCCTGAGGATCCCTGCACCTAAGTAATCTAGTCCTGATCACAACAAAAGGGGACAGGTAATAATATGCTCACACTCAGTACTTAGACGAACGAGACAGTACAAGGGTAAAACCAAAACCACCTTGCATACAAAAACTACACAACTACAACAGAGGGAACACCAACGGGAAAGGAGATAAATGATAAAGCAAGGAAGGGAAGAAACACTCCAAATACACTTAACTCTGAAACTCCAAATACCACGATCCGCTCTGTTAGTCTGCATGAAATGCTTTCACCGACACTTCCCTAACAGACCGGCAGGCATTTGAAGCAGTCCCACTACAGCAACATTGATTGCAGCTGGGCGAGGCTGGACCTCGTCTAGCACAGAGAGAGAGAGAGTTAACTCCCTCACTGCCGAAAAACACAAAGCACCAAAAACTCAGCTGCGAGAAGTCAGGCTGTGTAATCGTGACGATCTTCGTGGCGACACACCCGTGACAGGTGGGTGGCAGGCTGCACACTTACACTTGCATTAAAAGAAAACAAAGCAGATGCTAACTTCTGTCATCATCATCATGCTCCTCACCTTGGCACTCTCAACTCCACCGATGGAGAAGTCAGGGCCCACCGGAGGAGTCCGGTTCTCTGGTGGGCTCGTCCAATGCTGCCTAAAGCAGGCCGGGCTAAGAAAAGTGTGTGGGGGGATGTTCCAAGGAGAAATAGGGGCGGCTGGGGACCGTTTATGGACACCCGGCTGCACCCAGGCGGCTGGGGACCGTGTGTGGACACCCGGCCGCGGGGCGGCTGGAGACCGAGTATGGACACCCGGCCGCCGGGCGGCTGGGGACTGAGTATGGATTCCAGGCCGCCAACACAGCCATGACGTGGTGGCCAGATTCCGCCTCCACATGCCTAAAAGGCCCAATTTCAAGTTCAAGCAAGCAAGCAGTATAGTATTGCAGCCTGGGGGTGGGTGGGTGGCAGGCTGCATACTTGAGCTTGTATTGCAAGGAATGGGGGAGGTACAATTGAACACTGCCCTGGGACTAGAACTTGCATGGGGATAGTTGCAAGTCTGCATCTTCTGATGCGGTAAGGATCACTTATGATGGGCACACTTTTAGACAGTGACCTGGGAGTCAGAGATGCTTCCAAGGGTCTTCTCCATGCTGTTCCCTTGTCTTTTCAGCACTTTATGCATGTGTCACACAGCACATGGCCAGATAAGGTTGTAAAATGTTAAAATGACATTTCACGGTGAATGCATTTGTCATAGTTGAAAGCAATACAAAAGTGCAAAAACGCATAAAAAATGCTACTTGTGAACATAGCCGAAGGTGTGGAGGAGTATTTTTGTTTTTGGTCATTTATTTTAACTTATACACAAGTCTTTACCCTGGAAAGGATGTTCCTTAACATATTTCACAGGAAAAAAGTTTCACTTTCGTTTTTGAACGTTTTATTGTGAGCCTGTAAAAGTGGCTTAATACCTCTGACCACGTTGTTGACAGCAGTGACCTGGGGGTTAGAAATGCTTCCTGGGGCGATCATTTGAGCACTGTCACTATCGTTTTGGGCACTTGTTAGGCTTTTAAAAGACTGCCGGGGGTGCCACCGCAATATTGCTCGAGTCTCCCATAGACTAACATTGGGCTCGTTGCTCGGGTCGAGCACCCGAGTATCACGGCGAGCTCGGCCAGAGCTTCGAGCACCCGAGCATTTTAGTGCGAGCTCAACACTACCTCTCAGGTGTCACAGGTAAGTTACAGGTGCTGTTAATTACACGAATTAGAGAAGCATCACATGATTTTTCAAAGGGTGCCAATACTTTTGTCCACCCCCTTTTTTAGGTTTGGTGTGGAATTATATCCAATTTGGCTTTAGGAAAATTCTTTTTGTGTTTTTTTTCATTGAAGACAAATTAAATGAAGAGAATAATACCAAAGAATTTGTGATTGCAATCATTTTCAGGAAGAAACTGAGTATTATCTGACAGAATTGCTGGGGTGCCAATACTTTTGGCCAACACTGTAGGTACCTGGGTTGATGTGTTGGCATGCTTAACTTTCAGACACCCACACTGCCTGGTCATGTACCTCTCAATATCTCTCTGCATGTATGGCCAGAGAATCACTAACAGATCAAGTTTGTTGTCCTTTCCACTGCCAGGTGTCCCATGTTTTCATGGAGTTCTTTGAAGACCAACATACGGAATGTTCTGGGTAGTACCAACTGCTGGTTTTGTCCTCCTTTACGATACAGGATACCATCTTCACTGAGGTAGAGCTTCGCCCATTCTCTAACTAAAATAGATACTGCTGGTGACTCATTATATCTCTCCTGTTTACTTGGAAACCTATTTAAGGTCCACATAAGGAAGTATTCGGCCAATTATCTGATCTTCCCATTGTGCTCTATGGATTTTTCCTTTTGGTAGTTGTTGAATGAACAGGCTGTGATCTTGTTCTCTTAATTTTATGGTGGTTTCCACCGTCAACGGACACCACAATGGTGTGTCTTCCTCTTGATAAGCTTGCACTGCTTGGGTAGTGCTCTCAATTGCTTCCAGACTGACTTCCTCCAAGCATTCTTGCATGAACTCCTCAGGCTCTAATGGCATTCTCAACAATCCGTCAGCATCCGCATTGCATTTTACTGGCCTGTACTTGATACTGAAATTGAAGTCAGCTAGTTCAGCAACCCATCTCTGACCCATTGCATTCAGTTTGGCTGTAGTGAGGGCATAGGTCAAAGGGTTGTTGTTAGTGTATACCTCAAACTCTTTGCTGTAGTAGAGATAATCTCTAAATCGTTCACAGATAGCCCATTTCAATGCCAGGAACTCCAATTTTCCATACTGTAGATGGTAATTCTTCTTGGCCTCTGTCAACGTTCTAGAACGGTAACTGATGACTCTAAATTTTCCATCTTGATGCTGATACAGGGCAGCTCCCAGTCTAGCTTGAGAAGCGTCACAATGATGAACGAATGGTAAGTTGAAATCAGGATATCCCAAGATGGGTGGTTTTACCAGGTAGTCTACTCATTCTTCCAAATCCTCCTGGTGGTCTGCTTTCCAGAGAATGGGCTGTTGGAATGAAATGGCGTTGTTTCTTTTAAACCCAGTCCTACCCGCGTTCTTCTTTTTTTCCGTGGGTGTTGTTGACTCTGGCGGGGCGGCAATCCTGGAGAAGTTCCGAACGTCAGTACAATAGTAGGAGAGGAATTCTAAGATCTGCCTCAACTCCCCGACAGTAGAGGGCCGCTTGTCTTTTAAGGCCAGTACCGGAGCGATTTCTGCTGGGTCCATGATATATCCTTCTCCGGACACAATTTTCCCTAGAGATCGGACTTGCCTTTTGAACAGCTCACACTTCTTTGCGGTCAACTTAACTCAATGTTGTTGATACCACTGTTATACGGTCCTCACTAGTTTTGAGCGAGCACTAAAAAGCTCGGGTGCTCGAAGCTTGGGCCGAGCTCACCGTGATACTCGGGTGCTGGACCCAAGCAACGAGCCCAATGTTAGTCTATGGGAGACCCGAGCATTTTTGCGGCGGCACTCCAGCAGTCTGTAGAAAGCCTAAAAAGTGCCCAAAACGATAGTGACAGTGCTCAAATGACATGGGACAGCATGAGGATCGCCCCAGGAAGCATTTCTGCCCCCCAGGTCACAGCTGTCAACAACGTGGTCAGAGGTATTAAGCCACTTTTACAGGCTCACAATAAAACGTTCAAATGCGAAACTGAAACTGCTTTCCAGTGAACATCCTTTCCAGGGTAAAGACTTGTGCATAAAGTAAAATAACCAAAAACAAAAATACTCCTCCACACTTTGGGCTATATTCACAAGTAGCATTTTTAATGCGTTTTTGCACTTTTGTATTGCTTTCAACCGTGACAAATGTATTCACTGGGAAATGTCATTTTAGCATTTTACAACCTCAACTGGCCATGTGCTGTGTGACCCATGCATACAGTGCTGAAAAGACAGGGTAACAGCATGGGGAAGACCCCTGGAAGCCTCTATGACACCCAGGTCACTGCCTAAAAGTGTGCCCATCAGAAGTGATCCTTGCCACATCAGAAGATGCAGACTTGCAACTATCCCCGTGCAAGTCCTTGTCCCAGGGCAGTGTTCAATTGTACCTCCCCCATTCCTTGCAATGCAAGCGCAAGTATGCAGCCTGCCATCCACCCACCCCCAGGCTGCAATACCATACTGCTTGCTTGCACTTGAAATTGGGCCTTTTAGGCATGTGGAGGCGGAATCTGGCCACCACGTCATGGCTGCGTCGGCGGCCGGGTGTCCATAAACGGTCCCGGTGCACCTTATACACAAGCGCGCATACCAAAACATTACCTGTGCCCTCTCCAGTGCATTTAGTGGGAAGGACAGCCTAACCACAAACACCTGGACAAGTGAATGTGGCCAGGAATGGTCCATCTCACTGACGCCTTCACACTGGGTTAATATTGTGGAAGCCGGGACACAGTTGAACATTGGGATGTAACACGTCCTCCAGACATAGAGGATTGCGGGTCCTGGGTCAATCAGGCTTCAACACAAAGTTCAGAAGGTAGACAGCAGCAGTGGTCGGCCTCCTACAAAACGAGTAAATTATTTATGATCATGAGGCCATCCATCTCCTTAGCTTTCTGTTCCTTGGAATGCAAGTGCATGTATGTAGTAGTGGCTAGGCCTAAGGTGGTCAGCGTTTTGGCGCATATTCTACCTCCTCTGAGGATTGCTGGATGTTTTCCTGCTACTATCCCAGTTCTATGACTCCCGTTAAAACAAAGCTTCAGGTGATGAATGATGGATGAGGTGGTGGCAAAGGAGAACGAGCAGGAGGAACCGGGAATATTCACATCAATATCAGGCCAGTCAACCTCACATGTCTTGTAGGATATGTTTCTGTACCAAAAGGAGCAGTTCGGCTACACAGTTATAGGGCATACAGAGAGTGCAATGACTACCAAAAATTTTGAGGCACTCCAATGCCCCTTGGAAATGACATGGAGGTCAGAGGGCCTTAACTAAACCTTTTTTTCCATTTATAGCAACTGAGTCTCCTGTACACTGTTGGCCTAAGCAGTGAATGGAAGCCTTTCCAAAAATTATGAGGAACTGCAATACCCCTTGAAACAGACGTGGATTACAGCGTACTCAAAACCTTCTACCCATTATTGGGGAGTGGGTCTCCCTTAGTGTTCGCCTATGCATTGAAAAGCAAAAGCTGACTAAAATTAGGAGGAAATGCAATGCCCGTTGGAAGAGTCGTGGAGGTTAGAGGTAATTAAAAACAACAATTCAATGCCCCTTGGAAGAGCTGTGGAGTTCAGAGTGGTTTAACAAGATGGTTTTAATGCCCCTTGGAAGAGACATGGAGGTCACAGTAGCTTAACAAGATGGTTTTAATGCCTCTTGGAAAAGACGTGGAGGTCAGAGTTGTTTAAAAAGACGGTTTTAATCCCCCTTGGAAGGGTGGTGGAGGTCACAATAGCTTAACAAGACGGTTTCAATGCCACTTGGAAGAGACGTGGCGTTCAGAGTGGTTAAACAAGACGGTTTTAATGCCCCTTGGAAGAGATGTGGAGTTCAGAGGGGTTTAACAAGACGGTTTTAATGCCCCGTGGAAGAGACGTGGAGGTTAGAGCGGTTTAACAAGACGGTTTTAATGCCCCTTGGAAGAGACGTGGAGGTCACAGTAGCTTAACAAGATGGTTTTAATGCCCCTTGGAAGAGACATGGAGGTCAGAGTGGTTTAATAAGATGGTTTTAATGCCCCTTGGAAGAGACGTGAGGTCACAGTAGCTTAACAAGACTCTTTTAATGCCCCTTAGAAGAGACGTGGAGGTCAGAGTAGTTAACAAGATGGTTTTAATGCCCCTTGGAAGAGTGGTGGAGGTCACAGTAACTTAACAAGACAGTTTTAATGCCACTTGGAAGAGACGTGGAGTTCAGATTGGTTTAACAAGACGGTTTTAATGCCCCTTGGAAGAGACGTGGAGGTCACAGTAGCTCAACAAGACAGTATTAATGCCCCTTGGAAGAGACGTGGAGGTCAGAGTGGTTTAACAAGATGGTTTTAATGCACCTTGGAAGAGACGGGGAGGTCAGAGTGGTTTAACAAGATGGTTTTAATGCCCCTTGGAAGAGACATGAGGTCACAGTAGCTTAACAAGACGGTTTTAATGCCCCTTGGTAGAGACGTGGAGGTCAGAGTGGTTTAATAAGACGGTTTTAATGCCCCTTGGAAGAGACGTGGAGGTCACAGTAGCTTAACAAGACAGTTTTTATGCCCCTTGGAAGAGACATGGAGGTCACAATAGCTTAACAAGACAGTTTTTATGCCCCTTGGAAGAGACGTGGAGGTCACAGTAGCTTAACAAGATGGTTTTAATGCCCCTTGGAAGAGACGTGGAGGTCACAATAGCTTAACAAGATGGTTTTAATGTCCCTTGGAAGAGACGTGGAGGTCAGAGTGGTTTAACAAGATGGTTTTAATGCCCCTTGGAAAAGACGTGGAGGTCAGAGTGGTTTAACAAAACGGTTTTAATTCCCCTTGAAAGAGACGTGGAGGTCACAGTAGCTTAACAAGACAGTTTTAATGACCCTTGGAAGAGACGTGGAGGTCAGAGTGGTTTAACAAGATGGTTTTAATGCCCCTTGGTAGAAACGTGGAGGTCACAGTAGCTTTACAAGACAGTTTTAGTGCCCCTTGGAAGAGACATGGAGGTCACAGTAGCTTAACAAGACGGTTTTAATGCCCTTTGGAAGAGACGTGGAGTTCAGAGTGGTTTAACAAGACGGTTTTAATACCCCTTGGAAGAGACATGGAGGTCACAGTGGCTTAACTAGACGGTTTTAATGCCCCTTGGAAGAGACATTGAGTTCAGAGTGGTTAACAAGATGGTTTTAATGCCCCTTGGAAAAGACGTGGAGGTCACAGTAGCTTAACAAGACGGTTTTAATGCCCCTTACAAGACCCATGCAGTACAGCATATTAAAAACATTATTCCCATTATTGGGGAGTGGGTCTCCCATAGTCTTTGCCTATGCCTTCCAAGCAAAATCTGCCAAAAATTAGGATGGAGGAACTTGCAATGCTGACAAAACGGACCATGGTCACCCTGATGATATAGTGGTGGTGGAGGCTGAGGATAAGGAGAAGAGAAAAACAGCCAAAATGAGGAAGCGTATGTAGCACCCTGAGGATTCGGCTGCTACAGGGGTATTGCACCTCAGCCAGAGGTGTGATATTCCACTCCCGGGTAAGGATGGAGTGTGGAACTGAGCTCAGTCAGCTGCATGCACTACACACATCCCATTTCCGAGGAGCAGACCAACGGTACTCCCACTTAGAAATGTGCAGGTACGACCAAGTCTGTTCCTGGCTGGAGTGGGAGGGGGGTGGTACATCCCAGTAGTGTAGGGGCAGATAGGGGGAGCAGCCTGGGTAAAGATAGGAGCTCATTGGGTGCTGGTCACCTGAGCTCACACATAGAGGGAGTATTTAAGGTGGGCACCATCTAAGATCAGGGTCAGTCTGTCAGAGTGGAGTCAGTCTGCGAGGAATCAGAGGAGCAGAGCAGAAGAGCAGAGCAGCCCCAGAGCAAGAGTGAGAGAGGAGAGCCAGAAAGACCCAGAGGGGGAGACAGAAAGGAACTCTGAGAACCCATGTACAACCCCAGGGTGAAGAGTTGGCAATAGGGTACCGGATCCCAAACTGGTGGGGGCTAAAGCATACCTCAGCCAGAGATCGGAGGCCGTGGGCAGGATCTGCCACGGCCACCCACCACATCCACCCTGAAGGCAAACCACGTGTAGGGTCAGGGAACCCAAGGCCAAGGGTCTCCCAACAGAAGGCCCGAGGGAGCTGGACCTAGGTGGATCCCTGGTGGGGACGGCCAGAAGAAAGGACAAGAAGGAGGGCTCAGGGACACGCTCCGGACTTGCTTGGGGGTTGGCTGAATCCAGGACCTGGTGGATGCAGCACGGCTCGGGTGGTCACTCAAGGCCGGAGTGACCGGAATATCTGCAGTAAGTAAACACCCTGAACTGCATAACACGACTCTGTCTTTACTTTTCATCTACGCTGCACCACCACAACCCTCATCCTCTGCACCTGACCCCCTGAGGCCATACCCCTCCCGTTGGGGGTTATACCATCTAAAGCTGCACCAACACCATCAGCCTCAGCGGACCCTGCTGCAGCGGCGGCCGTAGTGACCGCAATCCAACGGGTGGCGTAGTCGACATAAAGAACTTTGTAACATCTGTAGGACTGCCACATACTCTGAGCTTGACACCCTGGGCACGGACCGGGTCACAGCCACTCGGAGACTACAACCCCCATCTGATCCGGCTCCGGGTATTCCCCTAAAGAATATGGCCCAGGGGGTGCGTCACGTATACCCATGTGTGGGTGTGAAGCGGTGCATGGGAATACACCTCCTGAAATAACACAGTGGATTTGACTCTATGTTACTCTGCTGTCATTTGGTGGTGATGAGAAGTCTGGCCCAAACCAGCCCTTGTTCATTTTGATAAGGTCAGCTTGTCAGCATTGTGAGTTGACAAGCGAGTGCGCTTATCAGTTATAATTCCCCCAGCGGCACTAAAAACACACTCCGATAACATGCTAGCGGCAGGCCAGGACCTCCAAGGCGTACAGAGTGAGTTCATTCCAAGTGTCCAGCTTGGATACCCAATAATTAAAAGGCACAGAGGAATCACGGAGGACGCTGGTACTGTCGGCAAGGTACTCCCTCACCATCTTTTTAAACTTTCCACTCCTTGTGAGTGTACCCAGCGCCTCAGGGTCTGTAAGCTGGGCGGGTCTCAGAAAACTGTCCCAGATCGTTGACAGTGTTCCCCTGCCTCTGCTGGATTGGAGTTGTGTCTCTCTCGCCTGTACGCCTTGGTTGGGCAACGAACTGTGACCTCTGCTGCTAGCGTGTTCAGATGGGAATTTTTTTAACAGTACTGCGCCATTTTTGTAGACCTCTCCACCTCAGGAATAAGAGAGTGAAAGTTCTCCTTGTAGTGGGGGTCTAAAAGTGTCACCAACCAGTAATGACTGTCACCCAACATTTTGACAACGCGAGGGTCACGGTTAAGGCAGCGTAACATAAGGTCAGCCATGTGTGCCAGACTGGTAGCGGGCAAGACTTCCGTGTACTCACCAAGATGACGACTGACCATGCTCTCCTCCTCCTCGTCCCCCACTGTCCTCAGGCCACCCACGCTGCACCGACGGTATGAGAGTTGTACAGGTACTACCGTCTACAGCGTATGATACCAGCTCCTGTTCTTCCTCCTTCTCCTCCTCTGCCTCATTGTCCCCCAATGCATGTTGGGATGAGATGAGGCTGGGCTGTATGTAATCGCCCGCTACGGCTTCTTGATCCATCTCATCATACTCTGGCTGCAATGCCTCCTCTTTAATTCTCTGCAGAGAACGTTGCAAAAGACAGACAAGTGGGATGCTGACGCTAATGATGGCGTCATCGCCACTCATCATCTTGGTGGACTCCTCAATGCTTGTCAGGATGGTACATATGTCAGACATCAAGGTCCACTCCTGAGGTCTTATGTGTGGACTCTGACCTGAATATTGATGGCCTTGTTGCAGCTGGTACTCCACAACTGTTTCTTCTGCTCACAAATCCTTTGCAACATGTGGAGGGTAGAGTTCCAATGTGTGGGGACATCACACACCATTCGGTGTGCCAGAAGCTGCAAACGCTGCTTCAACACAGCAAGGGCAGTGGAAGCAGTGTCCGACTACCAAAAATGAGCTGACAGGCGGCGTACTTTGACGAGCAGATCTGGCAACTCCGGGTCCGATTTAAGAAACCGCTGAACCACGAGGTTAAGCACATGAGCCCGGCATGGTATGTGTGTGATCTCGCCTCGCCTCAGAGCCGCCACCAGGTTACGGCCATTGTCACACATGACTATGCCTGGATGTAGGCTCAGCGGTCTAAGCCACAGATCTGCCTGCTCTTTCACAGCTGTCCACAACTCACAAGCAGTGTGAGGTTTATCACCTAAGCTTATGAGTTTCAGCACAGCCTGTTGCCGCTTGGCTGAGGCAGTACTGCAGTGATTCTAGCTTGTAACTGATGTGTTGATATCTGAGATGGAGGCTGAACATGAGGAGGAGGAGGAGGATGATGCGCAGGAACTGTACACTGTGGAGGCAACTCTGACTGACATAGGGCCCGCAAACCTCGGTGTGGGGAGGATGTGTTCCGTCCCAAGGTCCGACTGGGTCCCGGCTTCCACTATGTTTACCCAGTATGCCGTCAGGGAGATGTACTGTCCGGGGCCACAAGCACTTGTCCACATGTTCGTTATCAGATGGACTCTCCCAGTAACTGCGTTGTTGAGGGCACGACAGATGTTTTGGGACACGTGCTTGTGTTGTGCGGGGATGGCACACCGGGCAAAATAGTGTCAGCTGGGGACCGAGTACTGAGGGACGGCCACCGCCATAAGGTTGTGGAAGGATTCCGTTTCCACCAGCCTAAAAGGCAGCATTTCCAATGCAAGCAGTCGTGAAATGTGCGAATTTGGGACTGTGGCCTGTGGGGCGTTGACCAACTAACACAAAAAGCCCTTTTATCTATTTATTATGAAAGATAATCTTTAATAGTCATATTTGACAAATATAACATACAAAGAGTGCCCGTAAAGTGCCCATAAAAAGTGAACTAGTGCAGGCAGAAATACAGTTATATGAAAAAGTTTGGGCACCCCTGTTAATCTTAAGCTTAATGTTTTATAAAAATTGGTGTTTTTGCAACAGCTATTTCAGTTTGATATATGTAATAACTGTTGGACACAGTAATGTTTCTGCCTTGAAATGAGGTTTATTGTACTAACAGAAAATGTGCAATCTGCATTCAAACAAAATTTGACAGGTGCATAAGTATGGGCACCCTTATCATTTTCTTGTTTTAAATACTCATACCTACTTTTTACTGACTTACTAAAGCCCTTTTTTTGTTTTTGTAACCTCATTGAGCTTTGAACTTCATAGCCAGGTGTATGCAATCATGAGAAAAGCTACTTAAAGTGGCCACTTGCAAGTTGTTCTCCTGTTTGAATCTCCTCTGAAGAGTGGCATCATGGGCTCCTCAAAACAACTGTCAAATGATCTGAAAACAAAGCTTATTCAACATATTTGTTTAGGGGAAGGATACAAAAAGCTGTCTCAGAGATTTAACCTGTCAGTTTCCACTGTGAGGAACATAGTAAGGAAATGGAAGAACACAGGGACAGTTCTTGTTAAGGCCAGAAGTGGCAGGCCAAGAAAAACATCAGAAAGGCAGAGAAGAAGAATGGTGAGATCAGTCAAGGACAATCCTCAGAACACCTCCAGAGAGCTGCAGCATCAACTTGCTGCAGATGGTGTCACTGTGCATCGGTCAACTATACAACGCACTTTGCACAAGGAGAAGCTGTATGGGAGAGTGATGCGAAAGAAGCCGTTTCTGCAAGCACGCCACAAACAGAGTCGGCTGAGGTATGCAAAAGCACATTTGGAGAAGCCAATTTCTTTTTGGAAGAAGGTCCTGTGGACTGATGAAACCAAGATTGAGTTGTTTGGTCATACAAAAAGGCGTTATGCATGGCGGCAAAAAAACACAGCATTCCAAGAAAAACACTTGCTACCCACAGTAAAATTTGGTGGAGGTTCCATCATGCTTTGGGGTTGTGTGGCCAATGCCGGCACTGGGAATCTTGTTAAAGTTGTGGGACGCATGGATTCCACTCAGTATCAGCAGATTCTTGACAATAATGTTCAAGAATCAGTGGCAAAGTTGAAGTTACGCAGGGGATGGATCTTTCAGCAAGACAATGATTCAAAGCACCGCTCCAAATCTACTCAGGCATTCATGCAGAGGAACAATTACAATGTTCTGCAATGGCCATCCCAGTCCCCAGACCTGAAGATCATTGAACATCTGTGGGATTATTTGAAGAGGGCTGTCCATGCTCGGCGACCATCAAACTTAACTGAACTGGAATTGTTTTGTAAAGAGGAATGGTCAAAAATACCTTCATCCAGGATCCAGGAACTCATTAAAAGCTACAGGAAGCGACTAGAGGCTGTTATTTTTGCAAAAGCAGGATCTACTAAATATTAATGTCACTTTTCTGGTGAGGTGCCCATACTTATGCACATGTCAAATTTATTTGAATGCAGATTGTACATTTTCTGTTAGTACAATAAACCTCATTTCAAGGCAGAAACATTACTGTGTCCTACAGTTATTACATATATCAAACTGAAATAGCTGTTGCAAAAACACCAATTTTTATAAAACATTAAGCTTAAGATTAATAGGGGTGCCCAAACTTTTTCATATAACTGTATACATTCATCATGATTAATTTTTCCTATTTTCACACCTTCTTACTGAAGACGATAATCTTTCACTACTTGATATATAATATATAGGTGTGAACTTGAACAAAAAACAGCCTATACATAATAGGTCACTAATCTTAAAAACAGCAGGAGAAGGTTATTGCAGGTGGGACTTATGAATACATATCTATTATTTCCCAAACTGCATCAATATACCACATACATGTCAAGGGCTCAACCCTATATATGGAGTCCTTAATCAGATGCTTTACACATATTACAGTAATATGAGGAGTTTGGAGGAATGATGGGGGCAACCTAAATACATATTTCAGATAAGTCCTATTTTTGATCATGTTATTGTCTTGAAAAAGTATTTTGGAAAGGAGTATCAGCTTATCATATAAACTCAAACTGTGAGGGGAATTAGCACTGTTAACCTTGTGAATATCATACTGTAATATGTGTAAAGCATCTGATTAAGGACTCCATATATAGGGTTGAGCCCTTGACATGTATGTGGTATATTAATGCAGTTTGGGAAATAATAGATATGTATTCATAAGTCCCATCTACAATAACCTTCTCCTGCTGTTTTTAAGATTAGTGACCTATTATGTATAGGCTGTTTTTTGTTCAAGTTCACACCTATATATTATATATCAAGTAGTGAAAGATTATCGTCTTCAGTAAGAAGGTGTGAAAATAGGAAAAATTAATCATGATGAATGTATATTTCTGCCTGCACTAGGTCACTTTTTATGGGCACTTTACGGGCACTTTTTGTATGTTATATTTGTCAAATATGACTATTAAAGATTATCTTTCATAATAAATAGATAAAAGGGCTTTTTGTGTTAGTTGGTAAAAGATATTCCCTTTATATATGGAATCAAGAATTTGTGATCTCCTGTGGGGCGTTGGCTGCGAATTTGCGCTTTCGTTCAAAGGTCTGGGATATAGACAATTGAACGCTGCGGTGGGACGTGGACGTGGACGTTGATGCTGTTTCTTGAGAAACTGCCATAACAAGTGAAGACTGAGAGGAGGGGGCATCTTTGCATGCAGTATGGACAGGGGATTGCCTTGCACGCACAACAGGGGGTTCTCTTACACGTACAACAGCGGAAGAAGCAGTGGTGACACCCGCTGACACTGGTCGTGGACCCTGGGGTTCGCCCCACAAAGTCGGGTGCTTTTCTGACATGTGCCTGATCATGCTGGTGGTGGTCAGGCTGATAGTTTTGTCACCCCTGCTGATGCTGGCCTGGCAGGTGGTACAAATGGCCTTTTTGGGGTTATCAGCAGAGTCTTTAAAAAAATTCCAGACTCTGGAAGACCTACCGGTTGTACTGGCAATGTCCCTCGTGTTGGTGTTACGGGGAACGGTTGCCCGCCTTCTGTCTGCGGCCACCACACTGCTTCTTCCTGCCTGTTGGGGTACTCTGCCTCCCTCCCCCTGTGTGCTGCTTGCCTCGCTCGCTCGTGTCCTCCTGCTACTTTGGGTCAGTTACTAGATCATGCACTACCTCCTCCTCTTCCACTTCCACACCATGGTCCTCCTCCTCACTTCGTGGCAATTATGTCTCGTCATCGTCCACCTCTTGTGACAAATTGCCATCGTCGCCTTCCTGTGGCCGTGGCTGTTCAAATATTTGGCCATCGCTACATGGGATCTCCTCTTCCACCACTTCAAGCGCAGCAGGCGAGGGGCCCAAATATGGAAATGGACCAGTGAACAGCTCTTCAGAGTGTCCAACTGTGGGATCAGTTTCTGTCTGACGACACTCGGCATGGTGTGAGGAAGGAGCATAAGGGTGAGGAGGAGTATGCAGTCGAGACTCACGGCTACTAACACTTGACCATGTGGAAGACAGACCGGAGGTGGTGGTGCCCAGGTACCCGGAAGTACTATCTGCTCTCCTATTAATAACCTGTTCACACTGATTATTTCGCAATAGTGGTGCTGTTGTGTGCTTCCCTAGTAATTCGGTCAAGAACTGGAAGCGAGAAGATGTGGCTGTTGGTTGTGACACATTTTCACCTTGGCCATGGCCCCGTCCTCTGCACGCACCATCACCAGAACGTCTAGTTCCACGTCACTTGCCACGCACCTTGCCCATTGTAAATGAAGTAAAATAGCTTGCACTCGCACTATCAATGGCAAAATGGTAATAAAAAGGAGATTTGAACCGTGGGAGAGGAAAACCACAGTTCTAGTTATCTGGCCTACCCTAGAATCTTTTAAACATATATATTTGTGTCTGAACAGTCAGTGAGACACTTAAAATGTTTTTTTTTATTGAAAAAAGGCAAAAAAGTGGATAAAACAGAGATTTGAACCGTGGAACTGCAAAACCACAGTTCTAGTTATCTGGCCTACACCAGACTCTTTTAAACAGATATATTTGTGTCTGAACAGTCAGCAAGACACTCAAAATGTTTTTTTTTTATGCAAAAAAAGCAAAGTAGTGGATAATACAGAGATTTGAACCATGGAACTGCAAAACCACAGTTCTAGTTATCTGGCCTACACCAGACTCTTTTAAACATATATATTTCTGTCTGAACAGTCAGCGAGACACTCAAAATTTTTTTTTTTCATGCAAAAAAGGCAAAAATGTGGATAATACAGAGATTTGAACCATGGAACTGCAAAACCACAGTTTTAGTTATCTGGCCTACACCAGACTCTTTTAAACAGATATATTTGTGTCTGAACAGTCAGCGAGACACTCAAAATGTTTTTTTTTTATGCAAAAAAGGCAAAAAAGTGGATAATACAGAGATTTGAACCATGGAACTGCAGAACCACAGTTCTAGTTATCTGGCCTACACCAGACTCTTTTAAACAGATATACTTCTGTCTGAACAGTCAGCGAGACACTCAAAATGTTTTTTTTTGGATGCAAAAAGGTGGATTACACCCAGATTTGAACCGTGGGAGAGGAAAACCACAGTTCTAGTTATCTGGCCTACACCAAAATCTTTCAACCCCTTTACGACATAGGGCGTATTAGTACGTATCTGTGCCCTGGGCCTTATGAACCAGATACGTATTAATACGCCGTGGCGATTTCGCCCGTACACAGGCTGTGCAGGCGCGATCACCGCTGGGTGTCAGCTGATTGTCACAGCTGACACCCGGGGCTATGTGCAGGGAGTGGTCCTATAAAACTGTCCCACTAGTTAACCCCTTCAGTGAACACGGTAAAAAAACTAAATAAAAAACGAAGCAAAAAACATTGCTTTATCACCATACCGCTAAACAAAAAATGGAATAACATGCGATCAGAAAGACAAATATGAATATAAATGGTACCGATGAAAACGACATCTCGTCCCGCAAAAAACAAGCCACGATACCGCTCCATCAGTTGAAAAATAAAAAAGTTATAGCTCTCAGATTAAAGCGATGTTAAAAAATAATTTTTTCTATAAAATTGCTTTTATTATGTAAAAGTGAAAAACATACAAAAACGATATAAATATGGTACCGCTGTAAACATACTGACCCAAAGAATAAGGCTGCCTTATCAATTTTACCACACGCGGAACGGAATAAAAAAAAAAAAAAAAAACAATTCTTGAATTGTTGGTTTTTGTTTATTCTGCCTCCTAAAAATCTGAATAGACAGCGATCAAAAAATGTCACGTGCCTGAAAATGGCACCCATAAAAACGTCAACTCATCCCGCAAAAAACAAGCCGTCACATGACTCTGTCTGCCAAAATCTGAAAAATTATAGCTCTCAAAATATGGTGGTGCAAAAACTAGATTTTACAAAAAATGCGTCTTTTAGTGTGTGACAGCTGTCAGTCATAAAAACCCCATATGATTCTGGTATCGCTGTAGTCGCACTGACCCGAAGAATAAAGTCGTCTAATCACTTATACCGCATGAGGAACGGCGTAAAAAATAAACTCTCGGGTTAGGGTTGTGCTAGGGTTAGGGTTGGGCTAGGGTTAGGGCTGGGGTTGGGGTTAGGGTTGTGATGGGGTTGGGATTCTTTTCAAAAGTAAGAAATAAAGAAGACGATATGGCGACTAGTGTTGAGCGCAAGTGCTCACTACTTGAGATTGCATTGGGTGCTCTGGCATACATTGAGTATCGTGGGTATTTGAGTGACATGCTCGAGTCTGCGCCCCATATGCTTCGCGGCCAAAAAAACTTTGCAGGGATTGCCTGCCATGCACGAGCGATCCCCGCATGTTTTTTTTTCTGGGTGTCTAATAACCATTAAACATGCGGGGCAGGGACTCAAGCATGTTACTCGAGCACACGCAGTACATGGTGCATACCTGATTGCCTGATGCAAACTTAAGTAGCGAGCACTTGCGCTCAAGACTAATGACAACTTATTCAATATGATGACCTAATGTTATAAACTTCTGTGTCGTACCTCTGGGTTCAAAATGTTCACTATACCCCTTGATAAAATCATTGAGGGGTCTAGTTTCCAAAATGGGGTCACTTAGGGGGGGTTTCCACTGTTTAGGCACATCAGGGGCTCTCCAAACGCGACATGGTGTCCGCTAACAAATTGAATGGAAAATCGGCTCAAATTGTTAGCGGACACCATGTTGTGTTTGGAGAGCCCCTGATGTGCCTAAACATTGGAGATCCCCCACAAGTGACCCCATTTTGGAAACTAGACCCCCCAAGGCACCTATCTAGATGCATAGTGAGCACTCTCCAAATGCGACATGGTGTCCGCTAATTATTCAAGCAAATTTTACAATCAAAAAGTCAAATGGCGCTCCTTCCCTTCTGAGCTCTGCCGTACACCCAAACAGTGTTTTTTTCCCACATATGGGGTATATGCGTGCCCAAGAGAAATTGCACAACAAATTTTGGGGTCCATTTTTTCTTGTTACCCCTGCAAAAATAAAAAAATTGGGTCTAAATTAACATGTTTGTGAAAAAAGTTAAATGTTTATTTTTTTCTTCCACATTCCAATAATTCCTGTGAAGCACCTGAAGGGTTAATAAAGTTCTTGAATGTGGTTTTGAGCACCTTGAGGGGTGCAATTTTTAGAATGGTGTCACTTTTGGGTATTTTCTGCCATAAAGACCTCTCAAAGTGACTTCAAATGTGATGTGGTCCCTAAAAAAATGGTTTTGTAAATTTTGTTGGAAAAATGAGAAATTGCTGGTCAACTTTTAACCCTTATAGCTCCCTAACAAAAAATAATTTTGGTTCCAAAATTGTGCTAATATAAAGTAAACATGTTTGAAATGTTATTTATTAAGTATTTTGTGTGACATACTGTATCCGTTGTTTTCAAAAATAAACGCAAGTGATATCGAAGAAATTTTACCACAATCATGAAGTACAATATGTCACAAAAAAACAATCTCAGAATCAGGGGGATCCGTTGAAGCGTTCCAGAGTAATTACCTCATAAAGTGACAGTGGTCAGAATTGTAAAAATTGGCCTGGTCATTAACGTGCAAACCAAGGGGTAAAGGGGTTAAACAGATATATTTGTGTCTGAACAGTCAGCGAGACACTCAAAATGTTTTTTTTTTCATGCAAAAAAGGCAAAAAAGTAGATAATACAGAGATTTGAAGCATGGAACTGCAAAACCACAGTTCTAGTTATCTGGCCTACACCAGACTCTTTTAAACAGATATATTTGTGTCTGAACAGTCAGCGAGACACTCAAAATGTTTTTTTTTTATGCAAAAAAGTGGATAATACAGAGATTTGAAGCGTGGAACTGCAAAACCAGTTATAGTTATCCGGCCTACACCAGACTCTTTTAAACAGATATATTTGTGTCTGAACACTCTCAGACACACTTAATTTTTTTTTTTTTTGGGGGGGGGGGAGATACCAAAAGCTTTAGAAAACGGGTATTTGTACAGTCTGACTGAGGAAATAAAAAAAAAAAGAAGAGGATTTAGATGAAAAAAAAGGATTTTTCCTGGCCCCTGAGACCTGGGGCTAAGTCTAGCAATTTGAGCACCGGTAGCACACAGGACTGTAATGCAGTGTTTGTTGGAATAACCACTGCGTCTCCTATACAGCCTGCCTGTCTGACTGATATCTGGGATGGATATTAGCCTTGAGAAGGACTGTTTGTTTGATTTGGCAGGCTTTAGAGACCCTACACTAACTATTTTGCACTGTATATCTCTCCCTAATTCAGCAGCACAGACCCTACACTGTCTGATTCCGGGCGACTGTGTCCAAGATGGCGGCGCCCAGTTTTAAATACTCGAGGTGACGCTGTGCGGCCAGCCAATCACTGTAATGCCCACAACCAACATGGCTGCGGCATTACAGTGACTGGCTGGCAATCCCTGCATGTTCATTGGCTCTGTAAAGAGTGCCATACATGCAGGGCAGAGACCTGAGCTCCCGCCCGAGTAACCCGGAAATGCTCGGTGCTCACCGAACATCCTGAGTAGTGAGATGCTCAGGCGAGTACCGAGCAGTGTCGAGCATGCTCGCTCAACACTAGTCTTCACATGTTCAACATGTTCCCGAAAGGTTTTGCTGTGTACCACATTGTCATCCAAGTACGGCTGGCAGATATCATCCCTCAATCCTTCCAAGCAGGTCTCCATGCTCCTCTGAAATTCTGCTGGAGCTGAACTGAGCCCAAACGGTATGCGGATCCACTCATATAACCCCCACGGTGTGATGAATGCTGGCAAGGGTCTACTGGACCCTTCATGGTATCATCACCAGTACGGTCACTCGAGCAAACCCACCAGTAGGAATCGTAAGTACAGTCTCACCTTGAGCTAGGCCTTCAGGAAGTTCTGAGGAGTCTTTTGGCACGAACAGTCTTTTTTGGACTTTTGTATCCGGTTCTACCCAGACTCCACACCTCACCCTCACCATTTGGTTTGCAGGGATGATGGTTTGTCGTCAGCCTACCTTGACTTCTTTTAGGTCCATTGTATTCTGTGCTTTCTTTACTCTATGAATCACATTTTCAGCCACGGTGTTGGGTATGGCAAGTGATGTGGTAATTGCATCCACAACCAGCGTCCCTGACTTGTGTTTTGTGCTGACCTCACTGATTACATTTTAACCCAGGATAGGATCTTCTGCCACGTTCTGATCACTGGTCACGAGAAAAGGTACTAAAAGCTCAATGGTGTTGCTGTTCTTCATGGCCCTCAGTTGGAAAGTCAGTTCCACCGAGCCTATAAAAGGGATTTTGTTCTGTTTGACAGCTTTGCAGTGGAGTTCCACTGGTCCTAAGAGTTCTTTTAGCGACTGAAGGCAGGTATATGGCAGGTAGCGCCATCTCCATTCTTCATTTGAAAGGCTCGCTTGGGCTCTTGTGTCCCACAGTGATTTTTCCTGGAGTCCATCTAGCTGGCACTGTATAAAGTACCTTTCACCGATTAGGCTGATGAGGTTATCTTTACTGACCGAGGAATCC
Organism: Phyllobates terribilis; assembly: GCF_046119375.1. Lineage (NCBI taxonomy): Eukaryota > Metazoa > Chordata > Amphibia > Anura > Dendrobatidae > Phyllobates > Phyllobates terribilis. The sequence goes on along the minus strand of NW_027362772.1, from coordinate 190,274,673 downwards.
TCCTCCCAGGAGTACATCGTTTGACCTTCGCACTGGGCATTAAGTAACTGATGCCCCTGTCTCTCTTGCATCTGTTGTAGATGGGAACACTCTTGGGGATAGTACTGATGCAGCTGTTTTACCTCATGTGCCATTCTGGGGTTTGGTGAAATTTGGATTTGCTTCTGGGGCCTCCTCCGTGTCGCGGTTACCAGTCGCTCCGCACTGGCAACCTCCTGTCTTTTAACCCAAATGACCGTGGCCATTGACATTCCTTGACATAATGTCCTTCCTGACCACATCGTAGACAGTGGACACACACAATACTATGATTTGATGAATGACACGCTTCAAAAGCCGGGTATCTTCTCTTTTGAAACCCACTCCTGGGTCTGAGGGATACAAGTTCTAGCCTGGAATGAATTAACTTTTTCACCTCAATCAACTCGGCTTGCAGTTCTCCTATTACTTCCTCCCAGTAAGCGCTGGTGGTCCTCTCTTTTGTTGGTGATTTAAGGTTCCCTCTCGGAGGTGGCACTGGAGGGTCTCCATGATGACCTGCGGACTGACCACGGGGGTCTCCAACTTTAGCTGACTCATTTTGGTGATTTTAGGAGCAGAGCCTTTCTTTAACTTCTGTTCCCTCTCTGACTCCAAACTAGCTACCTCATTCATTTTTTCAATTAGGACTTCATCCAGAATGCCAGGATCTTCTAGGTACTGTTTCAGCAGCAACTTGATGTCTTTGCTGAATAATCCCGTTCCCAATGAACTCAAGAACTTCTTCTGGACTAGTCCAGCATCAAACTTCTCCTCTGCTTCTACATCTCTGGATACAAACAACAGTCTATCCTTCTGTTCAATTGCTCTGAACAAGAAACTTTGATGTGATTCATTATTTTTCTGTGAGAAAATCCCTGCATATTCATTGGCTAGCTAATGAGCGCCAAACATGCAGGGCGGGGATCCGAGTTCCCATCCGAGCAACCCGAAAATATTCACCGAATGCCGAGCTTGTTGAGCACCGCGATGCTCGGGTGAGTACTGAGCAGAGGCGAGCACGTTCGCTCATCACTAATGTTAATGAGTCAGTGGAACAATTCCGAAGCACTCTTTTCTTTAAAGTGTCCTTTTAAAATCATCTTCAGCTGTTGCAAGGTCAATTGACTTTTCATTTCTAGCATACTACAGAGGTTCAGCCCTGGGCTGATCGCTTTCACCACCCCCTCAATGATCTCATCTGGCTGGTAGCCTTTCTGTAATCCTGCATCGATCTGGTGCAACAAGTTCATATAAGACAGTTTCTCTTTCTGTTCACACTCTCCAATCTGTCCCAGGATCTTGAATTCTTTCCCTATGGTGATTTGGGGTGTTAAAGAGGACTGTCTTCTTGTTTCATCTAACCCGAGCAGGGTTAAGGTTCTGTCTGAGTCTGTCACCCGTTCAGAGGTTTTGGTCAAGGTTGTGGTCGATTCCTGATTCTTTCAATTCCTGTAGTTCTGTCTGCGGATAGAGATTCCCGCTTTAGGTAATTAGTGACGCCCCTCCATCTTCCAACTTCAACCTGGTTAGGAACTATGTTAGCTCCTGGAGGAACGTCCCCATGACATCTTCAGCTTCTTTCTCCCCCAGCTCATCCATTCTTGCATTAATGGCAGCTAACAGTTGCCTGCGGTTGTGTGCTTTAGAAATCTGTTCTTCTGACATCTTTATATGTTCTGCTACTGTTCTCAATTCTTCACTGGTTAACTGAAAAAGCAACTCACTATTTCTGTCCATTTGTATTTCCACATCCATTGCTGCTAGTGATTTTTCTTTAGGGCTGGTCCCCTTTAACTGGTGTAGCAGAGTTGAATTGCGGTTTTGTGCTGCTTTGTTTTTCCAGACACTTTTCCTCTTCTCCCTCTACATGCTAATTCCTGCTCAAGATTCCCTGTACGGGCCACCAATGTTACATGCACGCTGCTAGGTTCAGATAGGGCGAGACGGGTTTCATGAATTCATTGGAATCCTAGGGGAACCGTTACTTAGGGCAACCATAGGTTGCAGCTTCTCTCAGGCACACAACAGAGTCCATTGCTGACCAGACACATCTGACAAGAGTCTTTTTCAACAGTTTAACAGTGGAATTTAATCTGAAGCACGGCCAGTGCAATACAGGGATATTACAGCAACAGAGCAAGGAAAAAGAGAGCACCAGGTATCCAGCGGATCTTCATTAAAATATAGCTTTTATTGGAAACATATAAAAGCAGCCATGTCACAAGGACAAAACACGGAACACTAATCCATAGAGCATGGTAGTCCCAACGCGTTTCAGCTAGGTGTTAGCCTTAATCATGGGATAAATTCACTGTGAAGCATAGTAGTATATATAACTGAACATACAAAGGTAGCTCCACCTAGGCACAGGTGGTAAATAACTAATTAGTGAATAGGAGTAAATTTAAAAGTGACATGCTCATATAACAAAATACATGTTAAAAGTAACAATATTATACTATCACAGCAAAAAACAAATCTAAGAAAAGTGTATATATAAATTATGAAACAAACAAATAAAAAGAGATAGAATATGAGAGAGATATAGTGTGAAAAAAACAAACAAAAACAAAACAAAACGTTTTTTTGGGAGATCAATTGTTTAGTTTCTACTAAATTATTGTTCATACCAGATAGGGATTAGTTTAAATAACTTTTATATGGAAAACAATTGTTTATATTCAGTAAATTTGATGAAATAACCTGCAAATATATGGGAATTTATTTGGTTAGAAGAATATCTTTCCCTCTCAATGAGTTTTTATTCAATATTCTTAGTTATTATAAATATAAAATGGCATAAAAAGATTCAAAAGATAATTTCCAACCGATTAATTATGTGTATTATAATATTAAATCTTATCTGATGTTCAGACCTTACAATTTTCCCTTTGTGTTCCCCTCCTCTAAATGGTTAGTATATTATCTCTATGTAAAATGAGACTGAAATGTTGTGCTTTTCTGGACATAGACGCATGAAATACAGCGTGTGTGACCACAGCCATAAGAACCTCTTAATGTTGGCCAGGTATCTGAGATATAATTGTTTCCTGATAGAGAAAGGCTGGGTGACAAAGTTGCTCCAGAAGTAGTTACCTGGGGGCTACCAATTGCAGAGATAGATTTCCAACCCATTAAATTATGTGTATTGTAGTATTAAATCTTGTCTGATATTCAGACCTAGCGGTATTCTGGTAGCTAATCTAAAAATCCAAAAGGATTCTCTATTGAGCAATTTCCTTTTGTGTTCCCCTCCTCTAAAAGGTTTATAGACTTTCTATGGCTTTAAATTTAAAACCTGACACATCACCATTGTGTGCGCGCTGAAAGTGTCTTGATAAGGATGAACAATTAACAATTTTTATTCTGTTATATGAGCATGTCACTTTTTAATTTACTCCTATTCACTAATAAGTTATTTACCACCTGTGCCTAGGTGGAGCTAACTTTGTATGTTCAGTTATATATACTACCATGCTTCACAGTGAATTTATCCCATGATTAAGGCTAACACCTAGCTGAAACGCGTTGGGACTACCATGCTCTATGGATTAGTATTCCGTGTTTTGTCCTTGTGACATGGCTGCTTTTATATGTTTCCAATAAAAGCTATATTTTAATGAAGATCCGCTGGTTGCCTGGTGCTCTCTTTTTCCTTGCTCTATATTCCAAGTGATTGCCTGGAACCAAGGCTATTCCGCTGTCGGATCCCCGCTAACACAGAGCCTCCAGCTGTCTACTAACGGGTGAGCTGATATTTTTTCCCTCTCCCTCTTCCCTGCTATTTTGCTAATATTACAGCAACAATCTTCATTACAGGACAGTCTGAGTTCATTAAGCAACTAGCTCCAGTAACAATACAGTAGTTTCTTCACAAGGCACAGTATTGTATTACAGTCTCTTCAGTAGCATAATTCAGCATAGATTAGATCTCTTAGCAGCACACTTCTATGCATACACAGCAACAAGCTTTTCCTTCACAAGGACACAATTGTACACAGCATTCTTTATCCTGCATGGAAATGGAGGGGGGAGGGTTTGATGATCCCTGTAACACAATTCCTTCCATTCCTTATCTTCCTGCCTGACAATGCTCTGCACTGTTAGTTCAGGGAGTTTATCTGACTTGTGTTTAGTTTCACTCCTGATCTGAATCCTGTTCTGTTACCTTCTGTCAGATCCAGATAACACACCACTCACTGTCTCCTGTGACTGTGTTAACTCCTCTAGTTGCTGGATGCCTCTGAAGCACAACACTTCCTGTCTCCTGTGCTTGTGTTATTTGCAACAGTTGCTGGATGCTTTTGAAGCAACAGCACTACTTCTGCATGTCACAAATAATATTAGTAAATTACAGGCCTGCTATTTAAAACCATGGTTCTCTGTCAGACATATCACCTATAACAGTGTTCTAAAATCAGCAATTTCTGCCTTCCATTTTGTTGCATTGTGTCAGTCAAGCTATTCACACTAGGTCTCTGTGTAGAATAATATTAGTAAATTACAGGCCTGCTATTTAAAACCCTGGTTCTCTGTCAGACGTATCACATATAACTGTGTTCCAAAATCAGTCATTTCTCATGAACGTGGAAAATATTGTCCTCCATGTAAAATGGGCAAGGTGCGTTGCAAGGAATGGGGAAGTGGACATGATGGTGATGATGCATGCAAAGGCCGAGGACGCTCGACCTTCCTGTAACAATTACTATGAGACCGCAGTACACCACTATTGAACCCAGAGCAGTGTCAAAAGGTTGTTGGTTGGATAGCAGATTATGCTTCCAGTCACTTTGCCACCACCACCCTGTCTTCCACACGGTCAAGTCTCAGTAACCGTGAGTCTGGACCGCATATTCCTCGCCCTGATCCTCCTTCCTCCCACCATACCGAGTGCCCGGAGACAACTGATCCCACACTTGGACACTCAGAAGAGCTGTTCACTTTTCCATTTGCAGATTCAAGCGAGTCAAGAGGAGAACGTGTGTAGCGATGCCCAAGTATTGGAGCAGCCACGGTAACACAAAGGCAAAGCTGGGAGAATGCAATTACTGTCGCAAGAGGTGGATGATGATGATGATGATGAGACACAATTGCCAGAAAGTCAGGAGGAGGACCCTGGTCCTACTCCTGACGGAAGTGGAAGAAGAGGTGGTCGATTATATAGTAACTGACCCAACGTGGCAGGGGGACATACAAAGTGAGGACAGTAGCACCCAGGGGGAAGGAGGCGTAGCACCACAACAGGCAGGAAGAAGCAGTGTGGTGGCCTCAGACACAAGGCGGGAAAGCATTCCTCGTAACGCCAACATGTCGGAAGTTGCCAGTACAAATGTTAGGTCTTCCCAAGTCTGGTTGTTTTTTAAAGACTCTGCAGATAACCAAAAAGGCCATTTGCACCACTTGCCAGGCCAGCATCAGCAGGGGTAGCAAAACTAGCAGTCTGACCACCACCAGCATGATCAGGCACAAGGCAGCAAAGCACCCGACTAAGTGGGCCGAGCCCCAGGGTCCAGAAACAGTGTCTGCGGGTGACACCACTGCGTCTTCCGCTGTTGTGCGTGCATGCCAATCCCCTGTCCATAGCGCATGCCAAGATGCCCCCTGCCCTGCACATGTCGTTGCACATTCTCAACTAGCACCATCAGCAAGCACATCCATGTCCTTGTCCCAGCGCAGCATTCAGTTTTCCTTACCCAGTCCTTGGAACGCAAGCACAAATATGCAGCCAATGCCCCACAGGCAACACTACTAAATTCACACATTTCACGAATGCTTGCACTTGAAATGTTGCCTTTTAGGCTCATGGAGACGGAATCTTTCCGCAACCTGATAGCAGCAGCCGTCCCTCGGTACTCGGTCCCCAGCCGCCACTATTTCTCCCGGTTTGCTGTCCCCGCATTCCACGAGCACGTGTCCCACAACATTAGCCGTGCCCTCAACAATGCTGTTACTGGGAAAGTCCACTTAAAAACAGACACATGGACAAGTGCTTGTGGGCAGGGACAGTACATCTTGCTGACGACACACTGGGTTAACATAGTCAAAGCTGGGACCCAGTAGGACCTTGGGATAGAACACATCCTCCCGACGCTGAGGATTGCAGGCCCTGGGTCAATCAGGGTTGCCCCCACATTCTTCAGCTCTTGAACCTTCTCCTCCTCCTCCTCTTCAGCCTCTATCTACGAATTGACCACATCGCAAGCTGGAAGCACTGCAGCACTGCGTCAGTCAAGCGGCAACAGGCTGTACTGAAGCTAATATGCTTAGGTGAAAATCCGCACACTTCTGAAGAGTTTTGGACAGAGCAGACAGATCTGTGGCTGACACCGCGGACTGTACAGTCAGACATGGTCGTGTGTGACAATGGCCGGAACCTGGTTGCGGATCTGAAGCGATGTGAGCTCACACACGTACCATGCCTGGCCCATGTGTTTAACCTCGTGGTTCAGCAGTTTCTCAAAACCTACCTGGATCTGCCGGATCTGCTTTTCAAAGTACGCCACAAGAGTGACCATTTTAGAAAGTCACCTACAGCTTTTGATGTCCTTGCCGTGCTTCAGCAGCATTTGCAGCTTCCAGCTCAACGACTGATCAGCGATGTCCCCACTCATTGGAACTTTACATTACAGATCTGGGAGCGATTTGTGAGCAGAAGAGGGCAGTTGTTGACTATCAGCATCAACAAGGCCATCGGTATTCAGTTCAGACTCCACACATATGACCTCAGGAGTGGACATGAATGTCAGACATATGTACCATCTTCCAAAACTTTGAGGACTCCACCAAGATGGTGAGCGGCGATGATGCCATAATTAGCGTCACCATCCCGCTTCTCTGTCTTCTGAAACGCTATCTGCTCACAATTAAAGAGGATGCATTGCAAGTGGAGTACGGTGAGATGGAGCAAGCAACCATACAGGGTGATTCCACACAGCCCAGCCTCACCTCATCCCAACGTGGATTGGGTGACAATGAGGAAGAGGAGGAGGAGGAAGAACAGGAGCTAGTTTCCTGCTCTAGAGATGGTACTACCTGCACAAGTGTCATACCGTCTGCTCAGCGTGGATGACCTGACCACAGGGACGACGAGGAAGAGGAGGAGGAGGATGAGGAGGAGAGCATGGTCAGTCATCCTCTTGGTGAGGACATGAAAGTCATGCCTCCTTGCAGTCTGGCACACATGGCAGAGTTTATGTTACGCTGCCTTTCCCGTGACCCTCGCTTTCTCCAAATTTTGGGTGACAGTCATTACTGATTGGTGACATTTCTAGACCCACGCTACAAGGAGAACTTTCTGTCTCTTATTCCCTTTCAGAATAGGACTAATAAAATGGTGCAGTACGAGAAGGCCCTTGTTGCGGAAATATTTAAAAAATTCTCTGGCTGCAGAGTAGGAAATTTTCAGCTGAAATTGCCCTAGTAACAGCTATTCAGTTGCCCCTATACCTCAGTTTTATTTATTCATTCCTTCATTTTTGGATGGAGTAATTTTTTTCTAATAAAGTTGCTATTTTAAAATTTTCCTGTTTCCTCGAATCCTGGAGCTGGATATCTTTTTGGTCTCTTCAGTATTGTTGGCATCTGTTCTGGATAAATTTATGTGTTCCATTCTTCGGATTGCTCAGGTGAGCTGGCTGAATCTCTTTATATACAGTGGGTACGGAAAGTTTTCAGACCCCTTTAAATTTTTCACTCTTTGTTTCATTGCAGCCATTTGGTAAATTCTAAAAAGTTCATTTTTTTCTCATTAAAGTACACTCTGCACCCCATCTTGATTGAAAAAACTGAAATGTAGAAATTTTTGCAAATTTATTAAAAAATAAAAACTGAAATATCACATGGTCATAAGTATTCAGACCCTTTGCTCAGACACTCATATTTAAGTCACATGCCGTCCATTCCCTTGTGAGATGGTTCTACACCTTCATTGGAGTCCAGCTGTGTTTAATAAAACTGATAGGACTTGATTTGGAAAGGCACACACCTGTCTATATAAGACCTCGCAGCTCACAGTGCATGTCAGACCAAATGAGAATCATGAGCTCAAAGGAACTGCCCAAGGAGCTCAGAGACAGAATTGTAGCAAGGCACAGATCTGGCCAAGGTTACAAAGGAATTTCTTAGGTTCCTCAAAGCACAGTGGCCTCAATAATCCTGAAATGGAAGAAGTTTGTGACCACCAGAATTCTTCCTAGACCTGGCCGTCTAGCCAAACTGAGCAATCGTGGGAGAAGAGCCTTGGTGAGAGAGGTAAAGAAGAACTCCAAGATCACTGTGGCTGAGCTCCATTGATGCAGTAGGGAGATGGGAGAAAGTTCCACAAAGTCAACTGTCACTGCCGCTCTCCACCAGTCGGGCATTTATGGCAGAGTGGCCCAATGGAAGCCTCTCCTCAGTGCAAGACATATGAAAGCCTGCATAGAGTTTGCTCAAAAACACATGAAGGACTCCCAGACTATGAGAAATAAGATTCTCTGGTCTGATGAGACAAAGATAGAACTTTTTGGTGATAATGCTAAGCAATTTGTGTGGAGAAAACCAGGCACTGCTCATCACCTGCCCAATACAATCCCAACAGTGAAACATGGTGGTGGCAGCATCATGCTGTGGGGGTGTTTTTCAGCTGCAGGGACAGGACGACTGGTTGCAATTGAAGTAAACATGAATGCAGCCAAGTAGAGAGATATCCTGGATGAAAAGCTCTTCCAGAGTGCTCTGGACCTCAGACTTGTCCGAAGGTTCAACTTCCAACAAGACAATGACCCAAAGCACACAGCTAAAATAACAAAAGAGTGGCTTCAGAACAAATCTGTGACCATTCTTGACTGGCCCAGCCAGAGCCCTGACCAAAACCCAATTGAGCATCTCTGGAGAGACCTGAAAATGGCTGTCCACTAACGTTCATCATCCAACCTGATGGAACTGGAGAGGATCTGCAAGGAAGAATGGCAGAGGATCCCCAAATCCAGGTGTGAAAAACTTGTTGCATCATTCCCAAGAAGACTCATGACTGTACCAACTCAAAAGGGTGCTTCTACTAAATACTGAGCAAAGGGTCTGAATACTTATGACTATGTGATATTTCAGTTTTTCTTTTTAATAAATTTTCAAAAATGTCTACATTTCTGTTTTTTTTCAGTCAAGATGGGGTACAGAGTGTACATTAATGAGAAAAAAATGAACTTTTTAGAATTTACCAAATGGCTGCAATGAAACAAAGAGTGAAAAATTTAAAGGGGTCTGAATACTTTCCATACCCACTGTTCTAAGTCCTCTGTGATTCATCTGTGCCTTATAATTATTGGGTATCCAAGCTGGACACGTGGCATGAACTGGCTCTCCACGCCTCGGAGGTCCTGGCCTGCCTTGATGCTAGCGTTTTGTCTGAGAGGGTTTTTAGTGCCGCCGGTGGAACTAAAACCGATAGGCGCATTCGCCTGTCAACTGAAAATGCTGACAGTCTGACTCTTATAAAAATGAACAAGGGTTGGGCTGAGCCACAATTCTCAACATCACTGAATGATAGCAGCGCAACATAAACTCAAATACAGGTTTTTTTTTTGGGAGGTCTAACTCTATTTCCATGCACCTCTGTCTTCACACCCAGACATGGGTGATTTGTCCTCCTACTTTTCTTCATCTGCCACATCCTCCTCCATATCACCACCATATCAACCATATCACCATATCTACGTCTCTTCAAATATTTTGCAGCCGTTGCTTCACTGCATAAGTAAATACAATAGGAGACCCACTTCCTAATAATGGGAACATTGTTTTTAGGAGGCTCTCTGACCTCTACGTCTCTAGCAGGGGGCATTGGAGTTCCTCCAAATTTTTGGCAGCCGTTGCTTCATTGCATAGGCAAACAGTATGGGAGACCCACTTCCTAATATTGGGAACATTGTTTTTAGGAGGGTTTCTGACATCAACGTATTTTGCAAGGGGCATTGGAGTTCCTCCAAATTTTTGGAAGCCGTTGCTTCACTAGCATAGGCAAACACTATGGGAGACCCACTTCCTAATAATGAGAACATTGTTTTTAGGAGGCTCTCTGACCTCTACGTCTCTTGCAAGGGGCATTGGAGTTCCTCCAAATTTTTGGCAACCGTTGCTTCACTGCATAGGCAAACACTATGGGAGACCCACTTCCTAATAATGGGAACATTGTTTTTAGGAGGCTCTCTGACCTCTACGTCTCTTGCAAAAGGCATTGGAGTTCCTCCAATTTTTTGGCAGCTGTTGCTTCACTGCATAGGGAAACAGTATGGGAGACCCTCTCCTTTCTAATGGGAATATGTTGTTACTGTGGCCCTGCTCTATGTGTCTTTAAATTGTTAGTGTTTTTTTTTCTACATTTTGGCAGCCGTTGGACTCACTGCATACCCTATAACTGTATAGCAGACCCTCTCCTTTCTAATGGAAACATGTCGTACTCGTTACTGTGGCCCAACTCTAAGTGTATTTAAATTGATAGTGGGGTTTTTCCCAAATTTTGTCAGCCCTTGTAGTCACAGCATGGGCATTACCACTATAGAAGACCCGCTCCTTTATAATGGGAACATTTTTTTTACTGAGACCCTTCTCTATGTCTCTTCAATGGGGTATTGGGTTGTGTACAAATTGTTGGCAGACCTTGCAGTCACTGCATACGCAATAACAGTATAGGAGACCCACTTGTTAATAATGGGAACAACAAAGCATAGCCGGCTGATGGCTCTCTAACAATAGCAATGGCCGACTGCTGGCCTTTTAAGAATAGTAAGGGCCGCCTGATGATCCTATAAAAATAGACTTTGTGACTTTCCGAATCCCTCCATCATAAATGAAACAGGATGTGTCTGATGATGTGTCACACACCACATGGCCAGATAAGGTTGTAAAATGTTAAAATTACATTTCCCAGTGAATGCATTTGTCTTGGTTGAAAGCAATGCAAAAGTGCAAAAACACGTCAAAAACACTACGTGTGAACATAGCCCAAGGTGTGGAGGAGCATTTTTGTTTTTGGTTATTTATTTTGCCTTATATACAAGTCATTACCCTAGAAAGTATGTTCCTTTACATTTTTCCGAGGAAAATCCATTTTGGTTTAGTTTTTGCATGTTTTATTGTAAGTCCGTAAGAGTGGCGCAATGCCTCTGACAGCATTGTTGACAGAAGTGACCTGGGCAACCACAATGCTTCCAGGGGTCTTCCCCATGCTGATCCCATCTCATTTGAGCACTTTTCCCATCGATTTCGGGAATTTCTAGGCCCTCTGCAGACCGCCAGGGGAAGCCGACGGAAAAATGCTTGAGTTTTCCATAGACTTACATTGTGCTCGTTACTCAGTCCGAGCACTCAAGCATTCCAATTTGCTCCACCCGAACAACGAGTACCTGAGCATTTTAGTGCTCGCTCATCACTAATAGCAACCGTGGAAAATATTGTCTTCCATTTACAGTTTGTAGCAGTGTGTCAGTGAATCTACTCACACGTGGTCGCTGTGAATAATAGGAAACTACAAGCCCGCTATTTAAAACCAAGGGCGTCCATCAGACATATAACTGTGGTACAAATCCAGCCTTTTTTAGAGACCGTGGAAAATATTGTCATCTATTTACAGTTTGTAGCAGCTTGTCAGTGAAGCTATTCACATGTGGTCACTGTAAGTAGTAGGAAACTACAAGCTTGCTATTTAAAACCGTGGGCGTCCATCAGATGCCTCACATATAACTGCGGTACAAATCCAGCCATTTGTAACGACCGTGGAAAATATTTTCCTTCATTTACAGTTTGTAGTAGCGTGTCAGTGAAGCTATTCACAAGTGGTTACTGTGAATAATAGGAAACTACAAGCCCGATATTTAAAACCGTGGACGTCCGTCAGACGTATCTCATATAACTGCGGTACAAATCTAGCCATTTGTAGCAACCGTGGAAAATATTGTATTCCATTTCCAGTTTGTAGTAGCGTGTTAGTGAAGCTATTCTCACATGGTCGCTATGAATAATAGGAAAATGCAAGCCCGCTATTTAAATTCATCGGTGTCCGTCAGATGTATCTCATATAACTTGATACAAATCCAGCCATTTGTATAGACCGTGTAAAAAATTTAATTCCATTTACAGTTTGAAAGCAGTGTGTCAGTAAAGCTATTCACTAGTGGTCACTGGAAATAATAGGAAACTACAATCCCACTATTTAAAACCGTGGGCATCCGTCAAATGTATCACATATAACTGCGGTACAAATTCAGTCATTTGCAGCGACCGTGGAAAATATTTTCCTTCATTTACAGATTTTAGCAGATTGTCAGTGAAGCTATTCACATGTGGTCACTGTGAACAATAGGAAACTACAAACCCGCTATTTAAAATCGTAGGCGTCCATCATACATATCACTGCGGTACAAATCCAGCCTCTTTTACCAATCATGCAAAATATTGTCTTAAATTTACAGTTTGTAACAGTGTGTCAGTGAAGCCATTTACATGTGTTTGCTGTGAAAAATGGGAAACTACAAGCCCGCTATTTAAAACCGTGGGCGTCCATCAGACGTATCACATATAACTGCGGTACAAATCTAGCCATTTGTAGCGACGGTGGAAAATATTGTGTTCCATTTCCAGTTTGTAGCAGTGTGTCAGTGAAGCTATTCTCATGTAGTCATTGTGAATAATGAGAAACTACAAGCTCGCTATTTAAAACCGTGGGTGTCCGTCAGACGCATCTCGCATAACGGAGGTACAAATCCAGCCATTTGTACCGACCGTGGAAAATATTTTCCTCCTTTTACATTTTTTAGCAGTGTGTCAGTGAAGCTATTTACATGTGGTTATTATAAATAAAAGGAAACTACAAGCTCGCTCTTTAAAACTGTGAGCGTCCGTCAGACGTCTCACAAATAACTGTGGTACAAATCCAGCCGATAGTAGCAACCGTGGAAAATAATGTCTTCCATTTGCAGTTTGTAGCAGTGTGTCAGTGAAGCTATTCATATGTAGTCGCTGTGAATAATGGGAAACTACAAGCCCGTTATTTAAAACCGTGGGCGTCCGTCAGACGTATCGCATATAACTGCGGTACAAATCCAGCAATTTGTAGCAACCGTGGAAAATAATGTCTTCCATTTACAGTTTGTAGCAGTGATTCGGTGAAGCTATTCATACATGGTCTGTGTAAATAATAGGAAACTACAAGCCAGCTATTTAGAACCGTGGGCGCCCGTCAGACGTAGCACAAATAACGGTGGTACAAATCCAGCCTTTTTTAGTGAACGTGGAAAATATTGTCTTCCATTTACAGTTTGTAGCAGCATGTCAATGAAGCTATTCACTCAAGGTCACTGTAAATATTAGGAAATTACAAGACATCTATTTAAAACCGTGGGTGTCGGTCAGACCTATCACCTATAATGGCAGTACAAATCCAGCCATTTGTAGCGACCGTGGAATATATTGTCTTCCATTTTCAGTTTTCAGCAGTATGTCAGTGAAGCTATTCAAACGTGGTCGCTGTCAAAAATAGGAAACTACAAACCCGCTATTTAAAATGGTCGGCGTCTGTCAGACGTATCACATATAACTGCGGTTCAAATCCAGCCATTTGTATAGACCGTGAAAATGTTGTCTTCCATTTACAGTTTGTATCAGTATGTAATTGAAGCTATTCGCACATTGTCACTGTGAAAAATTAGAAACTTAAGCCCGCTTTTTAAAACCGTGGGCGTCCGTCAGTCATATAACTACAGTACAAATCCAGCCATTTGTATCAACCGTGGAAAATATTGTGTTCCATTTCATTTGTAGCAGTGTGTCAGTGAAGCTATTCACACATTGTCACTGTGAATAATAGGAAACTACAAGACCGCTATTTAAAACCGTGGGCATCCGTCAGACATATCACACATAACTGTGGTACAAATCCAGCCATTTGTATAGACCGTGGAAAATATTGTCTTCCATTAACGGTTTGTAGCAGTGTGTCAGTGAAGCTATTCACACGTAGTCGCTGTGAATAATCAGAAACCAAACGCCTGATATTTAAAACCATGGGCATCTGTTAGATGTATTACATAAAACTGCGGTACTAATCCAGCCTTTTTTAGCAAATGTGGAAAATATTATCTCCCATTTACAATATGTAGCAGTGTGTTAGTGAAGCCATTCACATGTGGTCACTGTGAATAATAGGAAACTACAAGCCCGTTATTTAAAACTGTGAGCGTCCATAAGACGTATCTCATATAATTGCGGTAGAACTCCAGCCATTTATATAGACCGTAGAAAATATTGTCTTCCATTTGCAGTCTGTAGCAGTGTGTCAGTGTATCTATTCACATGTGGTCACTGTAAATAATAGGAAACTAGAAGCCCGCTATTTAAAACCGTGGGCATCCATCAGACGTATCACATTTAACTGCGGTACAAATCCAGCCATTTGTAGCGACCATGTAAAATATTGTCTTCCATTTATAGTTTGTAGGAGTGTGTCAGTAAAGCTATTCACATTTAGCCACTGTGAATAATGAAAAACTACAAGCCCGATATTTAAAACCATGGGCGTTTGTAAGATGTATTACATATAACTGCGGTACAAATTCAGCCTTTTTAGCAAATGTGGAAAATATTGTCTTCCACTTACAGTTTGTAACAGTATGTCAGTGAAGCTATCAGAAACAAAACACCCGATATTTAAAACCGTGGGCATCTGTCAGACGTATTACATAAAACTGCGGTACTAATCCAGCCTTTTTTAGCAAGCTGTTATGATCTGCAACAAGTACTAAGGAAAGAAAGAGGAAAGCTATCTCTACAGTAAGACTAAGCTGAATCCCTACGATGTAGCGCGCTGCCTATTCCTTGCGAACAGACCCACCTTAGTCCTAGGTTAGTCTGAACGAAGACCTATAGCATAAAGGAAGTGGTCCCTAAAAGGACTAAGGACTGGAACAAAAATGGGACACCTCCTGAACAGAGAAGGTTGTTGCAGAACACAAAAAGACAAACTGACAAAAGGTACTAGAGGTCCCAGAAGGACCAAGCAAACTAACAGAGGAAGGCACAGAAGCACCTGGGTAGCAAAACAGTCAAACAACACTGAAGTCCAGCACAGCCAAAATGGCGGAGATGGAATATATAGGCAGATGGTCACGTGACCACAAAACACAAGATGGAAAAAACAAACAGGAGGGTTCTAACAGTACCCCCTCTTTTATGAGGATCCTCCAGGTCCAGGCCTATACAGAAACCTCTTGTGGAAAGCTCTAACAAGCCTTAGAGCATAGACATCATCCGCCCTTACCCAGGAGTTATCTTCGGGTCCGATACCCTTCCAGGAGATGAGATACTAAACTCTCCATATATGCCATCTAGAATGCAAGATACGAGAAATTTCATATTCGCCGTCTTCCACCACAGGGGAAACAGTGACAGTGGCATCCCTATCTCATACATCAGCCTTATTCAACAAGGAAACAGGATTAATCTTCCAGGAAGTAGGGACATCCAACCTTACCATAGACGGGTTAACAACCTGAAACACTCTAAATGGACCCACAAACTTAGGATCCAGTTTTTTAGAGGGAATCCTCAAAAGCAAGTTCCTTGAGGACAACAAAACCATGTCACCCACAGTAAACAAAACCTCCTTACGTTTCCTGTCAAAATACTTCTTGGACTTCTTGTTAGCCTCTTGAAGGTTGCAACATACATTAGTCCAAATGACGCGCCCCCTGGGCCAGTGTTGTTTGGGGGATTACCCGGAGCCGGATCAGGTGGGGGTTGTAGTCTCCGAGTGGCGGTGACCCGGTCCGTGCCCAGGGTGTCAAGCTCAGTGTGTGGCAGTCCTACAGATGTTGCTGGATGTTCTTTAGTGTCGACTACGCCACCCGTTGATTTGCGGTCAATACGGCCGCCGCTGCAGCAGGGTCCGCTGAGGCTGGTGGTGTGTGTGCAGCTTCTGGTAGTATAACCCCCAACGGGAGGGGTATAGCCTCAGGGGGTCAGTTGTAGAGGATGGTGGTTGTGGAGGTGCAGTGAGGATGGTAATGAGACTCAGAGTCGGGCTGTGCAGTTCAGGGTTTTTACTTACTGCTGTTGTGCTGGTCACTCCGGCCTTGAGTGACCGCCCGAGCCGTGCTGCGTCCACCAGGTCCTGGACTCGGCCAACCCCCAAGTAATTCTGGAGCGTGGTCCTGAGCTCCCTTTCTGACGTTCCTTCTCTCTGGCCTTCCCCACCAGGGATCCACCTATGTCCGGCTCCCTCGGGCCTCTTGTTGGTAAAACCCTTGTCTCTGGGTTCCCTGACCCTATGCTCGGTTTGCCTTCCGGGTGGATTTAGTGGGGGGTCGTGGCAGATCCTGCCCACAACCTCCGGTCTCTGGCTGAGGATTAGTGCCCTCCACCAGCTTGGGATCCGGTACCCTTGTGCCAACCCTTCACCCTTCTGGTTGTATTTGGGCTCTTGGGGTTCCTTCTTCTCCCCCTCTGGGTCCTTCTTTCTCCTCTCTCTCTCTTGGCCTGGGGCTGCTCTTCTCCTCTGCTCTCTTCCTCTACAAAGAACTGGCTGGTGACTGTCTGCCTGTCTGACCCTCTAAAAAGACTCACTCTACAAAAGACCCTGTTCTAAGATGGTTCCCACCTTATATACTCCCTCTATGTGTGAGCTCAGGTGACCAGCACCCAATGAGCTCCTAGCATTACCCAGACTGCTCCCCCTATCTGCCCCTACACTACTGGGATGTTCCACCCCCCCTCCCACTCCAGCCAGGGACAGACACTGTCGTACCTGCACATTTCTCTAGTGGGAGTACCATCGGTCTGTCCCCCGGAAATGGGATGTATGTAGTGCATGCAGCTATCTGAGCTTAGTTCCACACTCCATCCTTACCCGGGAGTGGAATACCACACCTCTGGGTTGAGGTGCAATACCCCTGTAGCAGCCGAATCCTCAGGGTGCTACACAAACTCTCTCCAAATCACCGAAAAAATTCTCCTTCTCAGGCACCGCCGACCCCAATTTGGAGAACGAACCAAAAGATGGATGTCTTACAGTGCAACAAAAAAGGAGAACACCCAGCTGAGGAGGATGTATGATTGTTAAGAGCAAATTCTGCGAGAGGCAGAAACTCAGACCACACCTCTTGATTGTCCGCCACAAAACAACGCAAAAACAGTTCTACATCCTGGTTCTTTCTTTCAGTTTGTCCATTAGATTCAGGATCATACCCAGACGAAAATGACAAATGGACTCCCAACCTGTCACAAAAAGCACGCCAAAAGCGAGACACAAACTGAGGTCCTCTATCAGAAACAATATCTGTGGGAACGCCATGGAGCTTGACAGTCTCCTTAACAAACGCCTTATCGAGTGTCTTGGCGCAGGGCAACTTAATGAATGGAACCAAATGACACATCTTACTAAAACGGTCTATGACCACCCAGATGACAGTAAAACCCTCGGACACAGGAAGATCAGTAATAAAATCCATTGTGAGATGCATCCAAGACGCACTAGGAACCTCCAGAGGGCAAAGCAACCCTGCAGCTGGAGTATATGAAGCCTTTGATCTGACACACACAGTACATTGACGCAACCTACTTGATGACTTCTTTTTGCCATCCAGGCCACCAAAAACTGCCACTGATAAGTCTCTTAGTTTCAGAAATTCCTGGATGACCTGCCAACCGAGACTCATGAGACTCCACAAATAAATCTCTCCTAAAGGTTCTAGGCACGAACAACCTCCCATGGGGAGTGTTAGAAGGAGCATCATGTTGAGCTTTCAGAATCCCATTCTCCAAAATGAAGTCCAATGCCACCACCACAACTCCTTTCTGTAAAATGCTCTCCTCCTCCTCGGCACCGACTGTAGGAGAGAAGCTGCAAGATAAAGCATCGGCTTTAACATTCTTAGTACCAGGGATATAGGTAACATAAAAATGAAACCGAGAAAAAAAAAGTGCCCACCTAGCTTGACGGGCATTCAAGCTCTTGGCAGCATCCAGATAGATCCAATTCTTATGATCTGTGAAAACCTGAATAGGAAATCTAGTGCCTTCCAAAAAATGACGCCAATGTTCAAACGCGAGTTTAATAGCCAGCAACTCCTGATTTCCAACATCATAATTCAGTTCGGTTTCTGAAATTTTTTTCGAAAAGAAGGCATAAGGATGTACTCCATCCCTCTTCTCCTGAGACAAAACTGCTCCGACCCCCACCGATGAAGCATCGACCTCGACCAAAAAAGACTTGGTCTCATCAGGCTGCATAAGGATAGGGGCAGAACTGAACCTCTATTTGAGATACTTAAACGCTTCAATGGCCTCTGTAGTCATCTGGAACTTATTCGCACCTTTCTGGTGAGATCAGTTAGAGGTTTAACAATTACAGAAAAATTCTTAATGAATTTCCTGTAATAACTGGCAAAACTCAATAACTGCAAAACTTCATGTACACTCTGCAAATAGGACTCCAGATCTGGCGAATAAATCAAAATGTCATCTAAATACACAACCACATTCTTACCAATCAAAGGTCTCAGGATGTCATTAATAAGGTTCTGAAAAAATGCAGGTGCATTGGTAAGACCAAAAGGCATCACCAGATTCTCAAAATGACCTACCGGAGTGTTAACAGCTGTTTTCCAGTCATCACCCTCCTTCACTCGTAACAAATTGTATGCCCTCTGGAGATCAATCTTAGAGAACCACTTGGCCCCCACCAACTGGTTAAACAAGTCAGGAATTAACAGCAATGGGTAGGAATTGCGTACGGTAATCTTATTAATTTCACGAAAATCCAGACATCGACGTAAACCCCCGTCCTTTTTTTTAACAAATAAAAAACCAACTGCCACAGGCGACTTAGAAGGTCTAATGTGACCAGCAGCCAGGCTAGTCTGTATGTACTCCTCCAAGGCCTTTCTTTCCGGGATAGTCAGATTAAACAAGCGACCCTAGTGAAGAGTAGCTCCCAGAACAAACTCAATGGCGCAATCATAATCCCTATGAGGAGGTAAAACTTGCGACTGCTCCTCCGAAAAAACCCTCCAAAAATCTTGAATAAGTACAGGTAATTCCCCCTTCTCCACAGCCGCAATGCGAGCATTACAAAATTTATCATAGCACTTCGGACTCCAAGACCTTATCATATTAGTAGACCAGTCCAGCAAAGGATGGTGCAGTTTTAACCAAGGCAATCCTAGAACGACCGGAGAGGGTAAATTATTTAATACAACCAAGTCCAAAATTTCTTGGTGAAGTCCATTGATAGTGAGGGGAAATGCAGCAACCTTGTGAGTAATACATTTCAAGGGAGTGTTATCAATTGCAATCACAGAAATAGGTGATGACAACGCTTTGGATTTCAATTTAAGTTTTTCCAAAACCCCTTTATCAATCACATTAAGTGTTGAACCACAATCCACAAATACCTGAAATTCAATCAAATTTTCCTGCAAGTAGTACTCCCTAAAAGAAATAATCCTGCAGAGTGTAAACAAGCTATATGGGCGTACCTGACCTTTTTTTTTTCTTTACTTAAACGAAGCTCACAATACTTAATGAAATGGTCAGCTTTACCACAATTAAGACACAATCCCTCGGCGAACCTCTGGTCTCTTTCCTGAGAGCGGAGCAACATCGCCCCAACCTCCATCGGTTCCCCGCCGTCTGAGCAGAATTTCTGGGGACTAGGACCTGGCATTACAGGAGTCTTTACCTCATTCTGCCTAGATCTCAGCCTCCTATCCACACGGACAGCTAATTGCATGTCATCCTGCAGAGTCTCAGGTGCGAGGAATGCAATTAGCAAATCCTTAACCCTTTTACTCAGACCTGCAAGAAATAAACATTTCAGAGCAGGATCATTCCATTTCACTTTTGAAGCCCATCTTCTAAAGTGTGTGCAATAATTTTCAGGAAACAAGAGAAACACCAGCTCACCTGAGTATAAGCGTCCTGGGGCACGGAGTACGAAGAACCACCTCAGAATTGACACAAGTGAGAAAGGGAAGAGGCTCCAGCCACAGGTAAGTCCCAAAAAAGTCTTCTTTATTTAGATTAAAATACAGACACTACAGCACATGTCCAAAAAAGGCCCATAAGAGCAACGCGTTTCGAACGCCTATAGTGCGTTCTTTGTCAAGCTACAAGTATTCGTGATAATGAAAGAGAAGCTCTCTCCCCATGTTTAACCCAGCCGGATGACATGTATCAAGAAAGTACATCCAGAAAGCTTCACGATCCAGTAGGCGTCTCCGGTTGTCATCTCCTCTTGGATTCAATGATAAACATTCAATTCCAAATATTTGGAGAGAAGAAATGTTTCTATTGTGGGACTGTATAAAATGCCTAGAAGCGTAAGATATATTGCGGTTAGTAACATTCACAATATTTCACCCCCACCAATGAGACCCATTGTCTCTAGTATTCAATCAGTAACAGAACATCTGGGTGACTGGCTTGATTCATTATTACAACCATTAGCGCAAAGATCTGCTGGTTTCCTCAAGGATTCTAGGGATGTATTAGATCAGCTGGCACCAATAAAATGGAAAAGAGAGTATACATGGCTCAGCTGCGATGTGGTTTCGTTATACACCTGTATACCTTACCACATCGCAATGCAGGAATTTTATACAGTCCCACAATAGAAACATCTCTTCTCTCCAAATATTTGGAATTGAATGTTTATCATTGAATCCAAGAGGAGGTGACAACCGGAGACTCCTCCTGGATCGTGAAGCTTTCTGGATGTACTTTCTTGATACTTGTCATCCAGCTGGGTTAAACATGCGGAGAGAGCTTCTCTTTCTTTATCACGAATAATTGTTATATGTATTTATCATTCATTGTGTTTTCTTGCATTTAAGTATGATTAAAAGTTCTTTTGTGCGTTTTTTCTTTTTCTTTTCATATCACTTAAACTCCTTACTCTGTCATAGATAAATACCCCATTTCAGTGGGCGTTTCTTAATTGTCACATGTTTTGCATACTTTTGTTTTATTGGTCAGACCACATATATATACCAGGCATTTGCCAATGTTTGTAGCTTGACAAAGAACGCACTAAAGGCGTTCGAAACGCATTGCTCTTATGGGCCTTTTTTGGACATGTGCTGTAGTGTCTGTATTTTAATCTAAATAAAGAAGCCTTTTTTGGGACTTACCTGTGGCTGGAGCCTCTTCCCTTTCTCACTTGCAATAATTTTCAACATCACCTGACCCCTGATTCAAATGCCTGAGTTCTGCCTCAGCAGATGAGATTTGATCAGGATCGACATATAATAGACGAATAGCAGAAAAAAATTCTTCTACCGACTTTAAGCATGGATCATTAGGTTGGAGAGAAAAGGCCCACCCCTGTGGTTCATTGTGCAAAAGTGACATAATAAAACCAATGCGCTGTGATTCATTCCCAGGGGACCTTGGTCTCAAACAAAAATATAACAAACAAGCATTTTTAAAGGAAAAAAAATCTTGCTGTTTACCATAACAAATATCAGGCAGTCCTACCTTGGGTTCCACAAAATGCACTTCAGAACAGCTACTCATGTGTTGCTGGAGTTCGGCCACCTCCAGAGACAATCCCTGCAAGTGTTGAGCCAAATCCAGGACGAAAGCCATACTAATCCCCGAATTTCTTTCCTTTTAGTTTTTTTGGGCTGGACTTACTGTTATGATCTGCAACAAGAACTAAGGAAAGAAAGGGGAAAGCTATCCCTACAGTAAGACTAAGATGAATCCCTACGATGTAGCGGCTGCCTGTTCCTTGTGAACAGACCCGCCTTAGTCCTCGGCTAGTCTGAACGAAGACCTATAGCATAAAGGAAGGGGTTCCTAAAAGAACTAAGGTTTAGAACAAAAATTGGACACCTCCTGAACAGAGAAGGTTGTTGCAGAACACAAAAAGACAAACTGACAAAAAGGTACTAGAGGTCCCAGAAAGACCAAGCAAACTAACAGAGAAATGCACAGAAGCACCTGACTAGCAAAACAGTCAAACAACACTGAAGTCCAGCACAGTTAAAAGGGTGGAGCTGGAATATATAGGCAAATGGTCATGATGCGCCCCCCAGGGCCGTGGGGTACTCGGCAGCCAGACCTGTGGTTGCCGGGGGATATCACGGTGACTGGCCCGGTCCGTGACCCAGGGCGGTCAATGAAAAGGGAAACTTCTATTATATGGGGATTTTGGGATTATTTGTAACGCCACCTGTGGAATGCGGCTATGGGATGCCGCCGCTGCGGAGCAGTCCTCTGAGGCAGATGGTAGGGCAGCTTGTGATGGAATGGCTCCCCACAGGTTGAGTGGGCCTCAGGGCACCATGGGAGGAATACTGGATGGTGGTGCAGGGGAGAGATGGCAGGACGGTCCCGGAGGAAGGATGGACACTCACACAGGGGTAAGCTTCAGTACCTTTACTGATGATGCTGCAGGCACGGTCCAGGGTACTCCAGGTGAAGGGCACACTTCTGGACTCTCCCCAGTGAGCGGGTATAGGGCCTTCTGATCCATTGCTTTATTCTCTAAGCTTCTGCCCTGCCTGGAGCTGGGCCTAGCTTGGTTACTGTCTCTCTCTGCACCTGCTGACCTGGTGGTAGGGCCTTCTCTTTGGAGATCACTCTCCCTGGACACTGGGACCTCTGTGACTCCTAGCCCTGGTACTGCAATCAGCATTAGGTGGACCTGGGACCTGTAGTTCTCCAGGGGTCCATCCATGCACCCTTCTGGGTTCTGTGGCACCAATGCGCAGCAGGGCGCCACATTCCCCCCTAGTAAAACTCAGTACTCCTGGACTGAAGCAATTTTTCAAAACAGGTTAACAATAACTCTTCCCTTTATGGGAGGTACATCTCCTGAACGTTACAGGTGTAAAAACATAATAAATACATACAAATATAGAGCGTCCTCAGAGTCTTACAAGTTAATGGTGTCCATCTCACCGGTGAAAGAACATTAGGCACATGAGGGACCCGCCTGAAAACCCTAAAAGTAGGCCCTGGGCGTGGCTACAGGGCATAGGTGATCCAGGTGCTGGACCATGTCTTCCGCCACGCCAAACGGGTTTTTGTTCAGTGGTCACTTAAGGAGCACTCCACGGAGTGCAACTATGTACATGAACAGTTTTTGGGCTGCTCACAGTCCTCAGCCACTGAGTCCTTTATATATACACCCTTACGGGTAACTAATGTTCATAGAAATTGTCCAATGTAAGGCAAAACACATCAATAATTAAATACATGAAAATCACACAAGAATAACATACCCCAGGGGCAACTATTTATACTATAGGTATTTCTACTTATTCACTGAACCTGACAGTGGCCTGGCCTTTGGTGCTACATGTTGATCTGCATAGTATGGGAGTGTGGATGGTATCTGTGTCTGCACCATCTGCTACCCTGTCAGTTCTACGTGTGGGTAGATTGTAAAACTGCCTTAACTTCTCTATGGGACTGGCAAGTACACTGGTTACTGGGCCTTCTGGCTCTGCTTCTACTGGTGATCCTTCTTCCGGGGATTCTTCCTGAGCAGGCTCTTCTGGGGCACTTACAGGTTCTACTTGCTGTGGAGGGTCTTCTGGCTGTTGGTAGAAATGCATCACAGGTATTATCACTGCTCCTCCTAGTTGGGGCCAATCTACCGGGAAATCTCCTAATTACTGCTTCTTTAGGCTCCTCCGGTATGATGAGAGGCACTTCTTCCTGGGGCTTTAGCAGACCTGGACACAACTTCAGATGGTCTCTAGATACCATTGCAGTCGTTTTTCCTCCGTCCTTGGTAATTAAACAGGTCTTCCTGTTATCAAATCTTGAATTTAACACAGTGTAGGGTTCCCTCTCCCACTGGTCATCAAGTTTTGGTTTCTTCTTTTTCTCTTTAGCACAACTTCTCCAGGTGAAAAGAGTTCTGCTGGTGCACTCTTGTTATACTGTGCTTCGTGCTTGTCTCTTACCCTATTCAGACTGGCATCGACACAGGCTTGTACTCTCCTGTTCTGTTCCTGTCGTGTCGTGTCCCAGCCTTCAGTGGACATATCTGCTCTGGGTTCTATTACACCAATCTCCAGGTCCATGGGCAACTTTCCGGATCTTGCTTGCATGAGATATGCTTGAGTACAATTGGTGGAACTCACAAGTATGTGGTTGTACAGATCTACCAGGTCAGGTAGCTTGTCTGGCCACTGGTTTCTTTCTTCTAGCGGTAAGGTCTTCAATAGGTCGATGACGATGTTATTCATCTTTTCACATAACCCATTGGTTTGGGGGTGGTACGGTGTAGTCCGGATCTTCTTACACCAGTACAGATGGCAGAACTCCTTGAACAATTCGGCTTCAAAGGCAGGGCCTTGATCCGTCAGCACTTTATCCGGGTACCCATGGGGCCTGCAGAAGTAGGCTTGAAACGTCCTTGCTGCAGTTTCTGCTGTCAGATCCTTGACGGGGGCTACCACCAGGAACCGGGAGTAGTGATCCACCATGGTCAGGGTATAGGAGTAGCCTGACCTGCTGAGTGACAGCTTGACATGATCGAGGGCGACGATCTCCAGGGGCTGGGTTGTCTTGATGGACTGCAGGGGTGCCTTCTGGCTGCTGTAGTCTTTTCTTCTGAGGCTACAGGGTCCACAATCCCGGCACCATCTCTCAATGGAACTCCGCATTCCAACCCAATAAAATCGACTCTTCAGGAGGGTTTCCAGCTTCTTCCAGCCAAAGTGCCCTGCTTGATCATGGTAGGCCTCCAACACCATCTGGATGTCTGTCCTGGGCACTACAATCTGCCATACCATCTCATGGGTCCTTGTGTTGACATACCTTCGGCATAGCTTCTCTCTATAGATGAACAGCCGGCTTCTCTCATTCCACAGTTGCTTGGCTTGTGGAGACGCATCCTTCTCCAGGGAGGAACCTTCCTGGGTTATCAGTTCTTTGATATGGCTGACAACCGGGTCGCTGTCCTTGGTCTCCTTCCAGCTGTGGTGAGGCAAAGGGTTTAATGTCTTACCGCTATCCCTCCTGGAGGCTCGTTGCTCGTGGACCACTCCATTACGGTGGAAGGCAGGTAGCTCAATCTCCTCCAGGTCATCCACTTCTTCTTCTTCAGTGTCCGGCTGGTGAGGCATCCTGGACAGGGCATCGGCGTTGGCATTCTTACGGCCAGCCCGGTACTTAATGGTGAACTGGTAGTTTGACAGCCGAGCCATCCATCGTTGTTCCATGGCTCCTAACTTGGTTGTTTCCAGATGAGTCAAGGGGTTATTATCAGTGTAGGCAGTGAACTTACTGAAGGCTAGGTAGTGCTTGAACCGCTCGGTGATGGCCCAGACCAGGGCCAGGAACTCCAACTTGAAGCTGCTATAGTTCTCTGGGTTACTCTCAGTCGTCCGGAGCTTCCTGCTTGCATAGGCAATCACCTTCTCTCGGCCATTCTGCTTCTGACTTAACACAGCTCCTAATCCCTCGTTGCTGGCATCAGTGTACAGCAGGAACAGTTGGCTGTAGTCAGGGTAGGCTAGGATCTCTTCGCCGGTCAGGATCTCCTTCATCACTTCAAAGGATTCAGCTTGCTCCTTACCCCACTGGAATGGGGGGTTTCTGCTTCTCCCGGACTGTCCTACCAGGAGATCTTGCAAAGGCGCCGCTTTCTTAGTATAGTCCTTCACAAACCTCCAGTAATACCCGACTAGTCCCAGGAACTGACGTACCTCCTTGAGGCTCTTCGGCTCTGGCCATTTCTGGATTACAGTGACCTTCTCCGGGTCCAGTGCTACTCCTTCTGGACTGACGATGTGCCCCAGGTACTGTACCTTTCACTTGAGCAGGTGGCACTTGGAGGGCTTCAGCTTCATCCCATACAGGGACAGCGACTCAAATACCTCTGCCAGGTGCTTCAAATGGTCCTCGTACATTTTGGAGTACACTATCACGTCATCCAGGTATAGCAGTACAGTCTCAAAGTTACGGTGTCCCAAACAGCACTCCATCAATCTCTGGAATGCTCCGGGGGCGTTGCAAAGTCCGAACAGCATACTGTTGAACTCGCAGAGTCCCATCGGGGTAGTAAAGGCCGTCTTCTCCCGATCCTCCTCAGCAACAGCTACTTGCCAGTACCCACTTGTGAGGTCAATAGTGGAGAAGTAATTTGCAGACTTTAATGCAGTGAGGGATTCCTCTATACGGGGCAAAGGGTATGCATCCTTGTGTGTTATGCGATTTACCTGTCTGTAATCTACACACATTCTCATGCTTCCATCCTTTTTCCTGACTAGGACCAGGGGAGCTGCCCAGGGACTACAGCTATCCCTTACTACCCCTGCCTTCTTCATGTCATGCAACATCTCCTTCGCTCTTGGTAATGTGCTGGTGGGATTGGCCTGTAACGTTCTTTGATGGGTGGATGGTCACCTGTGGGTATATAGTGTTGTACCCCTTTAATCCTCCCCAAATCAAGTGGGTGTTTACTGAATACCTGCTCGTATTCCTGAACCACCCAGTGTACACCCTGTTTCTGATGGGCAGGAGCGGTGTCTGTTCCAACATGGAGCTGTTGACACCAGTCCTCCACCTGGGTTCCCGGGTCATTATCCTCCACTTCGTCTGGTGAGGTTAAGGACTCCACCGTGTGTATGGAGTTGTTATCTACTGTGTACAGTTTGGCAACAGTGGCGTAGCGTGGTAATCTAATCTCGTCCTCTCCATAGTTTAGGAGGCGTACGGGCATCCTCCCATTGCATACATCCACTACCCCTCTGGCAGTCAAGAGTGTAGGTCTATGCTCCAAGCTAAGGGGCTCTACTACAGTCAGGTAGCTCCGTCCTTTGAGACCTATTGCTGATCTACACAAAATCAGCATCTCACTCATCGGGGGAATCACAATGGGTATCGGGTCTGTAACCCATACATTACCAATTTCACCACCTGATAGCTTTACCTGTTGCTGGTACATAAGGGCTCGGATCTCTTTCTGGAGCACCCTCCTCTGCCCTGGTCTGGTGGTGTCAGCCATCTGTTGGAGCAAGAACAACACTTCTCCAAAACAGTTACTAACAATATTTGTGCCAAGTACCATATACAAGTCTGTATAATCAGGATTAGTCTCTACTACAATTAGTCCCTGGTCCTTCAGTTCCACTCTTCCCACCTTTACTGCCACATCCTTAACCCCGACTAGGTTAAGGGGGAGGCCATTAGAGGCATACACGGAAAGGCTTGGATCTGGCGGGAGAAGTTCGTCTATGGACCAGAACCTTTTGTAGAGGACATCAGGCATAATGGTTACCTGAGATCCTGTGTCCAGCAGGGCGGTACCAGTTTGATGGTTGGTTTACTCCTGGGTGTTGGCCCTCGGCCCCAGGGTTTCCTCGTTTAAAGGGCACGTCCGCGTGGTGTGGCCTGCTTTATGGCAGCGGTAGAACATGAAGTCTTCTGGAGGGCGCCGTTGGTCATAGGTGCTCCCACGGGGTGGCATTGTCCTCCTCCGGGGTGGCGTTGTCCTCCTTCTTCTTCTCATCCAGGGGACATCCTCAGGGCTATCGGCTAGCAGGATCCTTCCTTTCGGCTCAGGCTCCGTCTGTAGCTGCAGGAGGCTCATGACAGTGGCCAGAGTTTTACTTAACTGGCGCACTTCAGAGCGTAAGCTGTCCAGCTCGCTTGGGGGCACTGTTTGCATCCTTGTTTCATCCGTCAATGGAGGATCAGTGGGCGCTGCGGGCACTGGGGTTGCCCCACCCTGGTAACGCTGTGTAGCAGTATCTGTGGTTTCTAGGGGCTGCAGGCCCTTTATAGCCATGTCCTTAAGGGTGTCAAAAGTGGCATCTGGATGGTCTAAGGCCCACCACCATACAGTTCTGCTCTCTTCCAGGGACTTTAGCCCCCGGATGAATTGTTCCATCAGGATTTTATTTTCCTCATGGATGCTGGCTGGACTAACCTGTTTCAGGGCCCGCAGGGCCTCCTGTAAACGCTAGGCATAGTCCCGGATACTGTCCTCGGGTTTCTGGACACACTGGTAGAACCTCGTCTGGAGATCTGTCTCAGTGCGGTTTTCAAACGCTGTTTGCAGTCTTTTAAAGATGACGGACACTGATTCTTGGTCTGCGGCTGGCCAGGTCTCAACTTCTTGCTCAGTGGCACCAGTCAATTGTCCTAACACTACAGCGGCTCTCTGCTTGCCAGTCATAGAATACATATCCAGTATGCCGCATATTTTCCTCTTGAATCCGGACAGTGTGTCCGGTTTACCATTATATTGGGGGAACCACTTTGCTCCAGGGATATACGGCAGGGCCATAGGTATCAACGGAGTTACGACCCCCGCTGGTGGAGCGGACGTTCCGGCCTGTGCGGCGTCGGGCGCAGGTTGGATATCAGGAGCGTTAACCGGTGCTCCGGTGGCTTGCTGGTCATTGGCCATGGCTGCTCCCCCCTAGTGAACCCGAGCCTACCTTCTTCACTTTCTTTTCAGGTAGGCCGCAGCTCCGCGGGCGACGGTCTTCTTTCAGGACCTTGCGTCGCACGCGTCTGAGGTCAGAGCGTCCTCTGGCTCCTTCCAGGACCTGACGCTTCCTGGTTCGATGTCAGGGGCGGGGTGTGTCCTAGGCTTCGCGCGCTTCCAGCGGTTACGCCCCTCTTCTTCCCACGCGGCAACAGGAAAACTTCAGGAATGGTGGGAAAACTTCACCACAGTAAGGGTTACAGTCTTTTAAGGCGCACAGTACCTGGTGGCAACGGGCACGCAATCCTGTTCGTGACGCCAAAAGCTGACGCGCCCCCCAGGGCTGTGGGGTACTCGGCAGCCGGGCCTCTGGTTGCCGGGGGATATCACGGTGGCTGGCACAGTCCGTGACCCAGTGCGGTCAGTGAAAAGGGAAACTTCTATTATATGGGGATTTTGGGATTATTCTTGACACCACCTGTGGAATGTGGCTATGAGATGCCGCCGCTGTGGAGCAGTCCTCTGAGGCAGATGGTAGGGCAGCTTGTGATGGAATGGCTCCCCACAGGTGGAGCGGGCCTCAGGGCAGCGTGGGGGGAATACTGGATGGTGGTGCAGGGGAGAGACGGCAGGACGGTCCCAGAGGAAGGATGGACACTCACACGGGTAAGCTTCAGTACCTTTACTGATGATGCTGCAGGCACGGTCCAGGGTACTCCAGGTGAAGGGCACACTTCTGGACTCTCCCCAGTGATCGGGTATAGGGCCTCCTGATCTGTTGCTTTATTCTCTAAGCTTCTGGCCTGTCTGGAGCTGGGCCCAGCTTGGTTACTGTCTCCCTCTGCACCTGCTGACCTGGTGGTAGGGCCTTCTCTTTGGAGATCACTCTCCCTGGATGCTGGGACCTCTGTGACTCCTAGCCCTGGTACTGCAATCAGCATTAGGTGGACCTGGGACCTGTAGTTCTCCAGGGGTTCCGGTGTTTCCTACTGGGTATAAGGAATCCTTGTAGGCGCGGACCCGGTGTCCGGTATATACAGTACAGACCAAAAGAGAATGCCAAGAGTGTGCAAAGCAGTCATCAAAGCAAAAGGTGGCTACTTTGAAGAGCCTAGAATATAAGACATATTTTCAGTTGTTTCACACTTTTTTGCTAAGTATATAATTCCACATGTGTTAATTCATAGTTTTGATGCCTTCAGTGTGAATGTACAATTTTCATAGTCATGAAAATACAGAAAAATCTTTAAATGAGAAGGTGTGTCCAAACTTTTGGTCTGTACTGTATATATCGGGGTGAGCTTACTAGGCTCCTCTGCCCCCTGCGTTCCACTCTCCTTTTCTCCTCGCCGTCGACCACACTTGGGACCCTCACTACTTGGCAGCTGGCGTACTGCGTCTTCACCGCTCTCTGAGTGTCGGCACACTCTCTGCTCACTCAGAGCTGTGTTCTTCTCTGAACACTGATTGAAACTCCACTGAAGACTCAGCTGCCTAGCTCCACTTTCCCTATATATATCCCTAACGGGCTCCTTCTGCTGGTCTGAGGTGGTAGGTGGAGGTGTATGAATGTAGTGAAGGCCTCTTGTGGAGAAGTCCATCCATGCACCCTCCTGGGTTCTGTGGCACCAATGCACAGCAGAGCACCACAGTCACGTGACCGCAAAACACAAGATGGAAAACACAAACAGGAGGGTTCTAACACAAACTTGGAAAATAGTGTCTTCCATTTACAGTATGTAGCAGTGTGTCAGTGAAGCTATTCCCATGTGGTCGCTGTGAATTATGGCAAACTACAAACCCGCTATTTAAAACCGTGGACGTCCGTTAGTCATATCTCATATAACTGCGGTACAAATCCAGCCATTTGTATAGACCGTGGAAAATATTGTCTTCCATTTACAGTTTGTAGCAGCATGTCAATGAAGCTATCCACTCATGGTCGCTGTGAATAATGGGAAACTACAAGCCCGTTATTTAAAACCGTGGGCGTCCGTCAGATGTATTGCATATAATTGCGGTACAAATCCAGCAATTTGTAGCGACCGTGGAAAATATTGTCTTCCATTTACAGTTTGTAGCAGTGAGTCAGTGAAGCCATTCACACATGGTTTCTGTAAATAATAGGAAACTTCAAGCCAGCTATTCAGAACCGTGGGAGCCCGTCAGGCGTATCACAAATAACGGCGGTACAAATCCAGCCTTTTTTAGCGACTGTGGAAATTATTTTCTTCCATTTACAGTTTGTAGCAGCATGTCAATGAAGCTATTCACTCATGGTCACTATAAATAAAAGGAAACTAGAAACTACAAACCCGCTATTTAAAACTGTGGGCGTCCGTCAGACATATCACATATAACTGTGGTACATATCCAGCCATTTGTATCGACCGTGCAAAATATTGTCTTCCATTTAAAGTTTGTAGCAGTGTGTCAGTGAAGCTATTCACATGTAGTTGCTGTGAATATTGGGAAATTACAAGCCCGCTATTTAAAACCGTGGGCGTCCGTCAGACGTATCTCATATAATGGCGGTACAAATCCAGCCATTTGTAGCGACCGTGGAAAATATTGTCTTCCATTTACATTTTGACAGTAGTGTGTCAATTAACCTATTGACACATTGTCGTTGTGAATAACAGGAAACTAAAAGCTTGCTCTTTAAAACTGTGAGCGTCTGTCAGACATCTCACATATAACTGCGGTACAAATCCAGCCTTTTTTAGCCACTGTGGAAAATATTGTCTTCTATTTACAGTTTGTAGCAGTGTGTCAGTGAATCTATTTGAGGTGAGTGACAGTGACGCCCCCCCTGGGCCGTGGGGTACCCGGTGGCGGGCCGTTAGATGCTGGGGGATGTCACAGTGGCGGTGACCCAGTCCGTGACCCAGAGCGGTCAATAAAAAGGGGTTATTGATAGGGCATTTATAGTGATTGTATAAAGTTCGTGACGCCACCTGTGGTATGCGGCTAGGGGAGCCGCCGCTGCGGAGCAGGTCCTCTGGAGCTGATGTTACTGCAGCAGGGATGGTGTGGCTCTCCACAGGTAGAGCTTAGCTCTATGCTGGGCGTTGTAGTGCAGGGTGTGATGGCGCAGCAATAATCAGTCCACAACTTAATGGCGGTTTCCTCTTATCTTTACTGGTGGTGATAAGGCAAACTGGGACTAGGGTACTGTCCAGAGGTGGAAGTCCGGGCAGCCTGGAAGCAAGTAAAGGATCCTCCTTGCCAGGTGAAGTTGGAGGCCTTCCCTTTCCACTAAACTCTTTGGCCCTGCTGCTTGTAGCTGTGCGGTGGCCCTCGTCCCTGAGTGCAACGTTTCTGTGCTCACCCGTATGGCAGGTAGCTCGGGCCTTGCTGGTGTGTCGCTCCCACATGGCGATGCTGGGCCCTCTGTGCTGCTGAGCCTCTGGGCATCTGATGGGGCCAGGAGACCAGCAGTCTCCTGCCCTCCGGTTTCTACTGCTGGGCCTTCGGTGCCCCACAGCCTCGGACTCCCGTGTCCGATTCTTCTGTGCTGGTTCTTCTGGGGTGAGCTGCCGCGCAGCTCCAGTCCCCAGCTCCTCTCTCCTCGACGTCCTGACTTCAACTCCTCACACTAAGTCTATCTAACGCTGCCCCCAGATCCCAGTTGCTAAGGGGAGGAACTCCCCTTGCTGGTCTGGAGCCAGGAAAGTGTTGCATGCTTAGTAAAACCTGATTAGGGGACCCCTGCTTGCTTCCAGGCATGGCATCACTTCTTGTGAGGGAGGCAATGCCACTGTGGCAACCGGACCCCTGGGGTGCCACAACAGCACAAAGGACGGCATCAGTTCGGCTGCCTGGGTCTCCCTGGACTTTGTCTGTTTCTCCTGGGGTGAGACAGCATTGTAGCCCACAGGAATCATCAGAGGGACCACCACGGATACCTGGTAGCACCTCAACCAGGACATCAAAGAAGATTGCCAGCGGGTCTGTGGAGCAGCGCTGCGCTTTAACAGAGATAGGTGACATCACTGAGGGCAACATCTAAACACCCACCGGAGTCATCCTGGACTTTGCCTGGCTCTCCTGAGGTGAGAAAGCATTGAGGACTGTAGGGATCATCGAAGGGATCACCCCGGACACTTGAAACACCGCAACAAAGACTCCAAAGAGGACTGCCGGCGGATCCCTGGAGCAGTGCTGCGCTCTGTCTAAGGTGAGAAACAGCACAGAGGGCAACATATACACTGTTGCCCAGTACCTGTGTTC
Source organism: Phyllobates terribilis (assembly GCF_046119375.1). NCBI lineage: Eukaryota > Metazoa > Chordata > Amphibia > Anura > Dendrobatidae > Phyllobates > Phyllobates terribilis. The sequence goes on along the minus strand of NW_027362772.1, from coordinate 190,241,993 downwards.
TTTGCCTGCCTCTCCGGGGGTGAGTCAATATTGAAGCCTGCGGGGACCATCAGAGGGATTGCGAAGACCTGCTCCCTCAGCTTGCGAGCTCGCATGCAGAGAGACGTGCTGTCCTGTAAAAGCTTGTGACAGCTCGGGGTGTACAAGAGCAGACTCTATTAATAAAATACCCCAACCTTAACTCCTACCTGAATCCTTTTTGTGTTTTATCAGTTTTTGGAGTCACTGCAGCAGGAGTTATCAACAAGTTGGTGCTGTAAAGCAGCGCTTCAGTTCCTCTGCTAATTACTAAAGGGAAAATAGCAGAGCACCGGGACCGGTGCTATTAAACCTCTATTTACTTCCAGTGTTAGCTGGTATACCCCTAGATTCTTCATGCTTTCCTTGGGGAAGATACTATTAAGATCTGAGACCACTTATGGGTCTGAGAAGTAAAATCATCTCATTTCTGAAGAAAAGAGGGAAACATGGATCACAGAAGCTGACCTTATTTTGTGAATTTCTAACATTGGGAACCTCTCTGACCATCATTTTAACATCACATGCAGAGAGTCATGTGATCCTCTAACACAGACTCCCGAAAGTGTCGTAGCAAGAAAATAAGTAAAATCCTTTGCTTGATTCGTGGAGCTACAATTTTATTCTCATTCTGTTAAATTGAAGAAAAAATAGCAAAGCATCGGAACTGGTGTCACTGTATCTTTAAACGTTAACACCTATTGGGTTCAAACAGATTGTATGTAAAAGAATGTCTTACTACTCATCTTAATACATTACTTGAGGTTGGTGCAGCAGCCGATGAGAAAAGGGAGTGGTACAAAAGCTTTCACTTCTTTCATCGTTTAGTAAACTCAAACATTATAAGCTGGTCTTATGTAATATTAACCTATAAATACCATCTTGTTTGAGTAACTCCTTTAAAACAAGCAGATTTAATTATCTCATTATCACTTATCCGTTATATGTTTGGTTGAGTCTTCCATAACTATAATACATTTTCATTACTTGTGGTATTTAAACAGGTTATATAAGAGTATTAGCTAAAGGCTACTGTATTAATCTCAATTTGGTATATGCTATTTACTAAGTTTTATGTAATTTTGTGATTTCACCTACACAGAATGTTGTACTGTCTTTTTTCATCTCCTAAACACCTATAAATAGTGCTCATTCTGATTGCAGCTGGGTAAGAGTATATACCTCTGATAGCTTTAACCGGATCACAATGGACAAAAATAACCAATCTAAAACAAAAGCTATGCAAGCTGCCAATTCCATAGCCATCCCTAATAAAGCTCGTCCACAAAGAATGAAACATTCACAAAAATCTTCATCCTTACAGGACTTAATACATATTAACGACGACCCTATAAATATTAATTCCTCTAGAGACTCACCTGAAATTGAGTCCGCAATTTCTAGTTATATTAAAAGGGCAGAAGGAGCTTCATACAACCCAGGTAAAGGAAAAGATACTAACACTAAAATGCTGAAAGAACTAGGCAACATAATTAATGACCAACCATCAAAAATGAAGATCTCTATTCCCTCAAATGCCAATAAAAAAATCCAAAATAAACGAAGAAGAACTAGTTTAAAAATCCCCCCCCCCCCCAAAAAAAATAACATAATATCTGAATCGGAGAATGAATGTTATGACACCTCCCCATCGCAAAGCCCTGATAAAAACAGGCCCAGACTAGACAAAGATACAAATACTAATGAACCCCTAGTAGTCAGACAAAAAACCTATGCAAAAATCGACCAAATACAAGCTTCGGGTAAAAATGCATCTGAACAGTATGTAAAAGATTTGGTGTTTGCGTTAAATGACAATTTTGAATCAGTCTTTGATAGACAGTGTAGCATCAGCGTCTCTGCCCCCTGACAGGCAGAGACGCCGTCCCCCTTACCGCCGCGCTCCGGGCCCGGCGTCTTCCAGCCCTCCTGCTGCTGCCGGCACGCGCAGCTTTCCGAGCACTGTGCTTAGGGCGCGCGCTCACTCCCTCTTAAAGGGGCTGCGCGCGCCATCCTAAGGAGTCCCCGGCCAATGGCTGGAGGACCTCTCATATAAAAGGCACCTCCTCCAAAATGGAGGTGCCCGTGCAAGGTTGTAGCTTTGTGTTCTAAACTCTGTTTCAGCCCTCAGGTCCCGCTGCTAGTCTGATTACCAGTCCAGTCCGCCAGCTTGACTACCAGTCCAGTCCGCCAGATTGCCGTCCAGTCCGCCAGCTTGACTCCCAGTCCAGTCCGCCAGCCTGACTACCAGTCCAGTCCGCCAGCCTGACTGCCAGTCCAGTCCGCCAGCCTGACTACCAGTCCAGTCTGCCAACCTGACTTCCAGTCCAGTCTGTCAGCATGACTACCAGTCCAGTCCGCCAGCCAAGTACACTCTCCAGCCCGACGGTCTGCCTACGGTCCTACCCGCCAGTCTGTCTATGGGCCAGGCTCGCCTACCTACCCGGAGAACGTACCAGTTACCTGCCGTGCCTACCAGCCAGCCTACCTGGAAGCTCCTGCCAGTTACCCGTGGTGTCTACCAGTCCGTCTACCCGGATCACCCGTCAGCCTGCCTGCCGTGCTCATCCGCTGTACCGGGCAGTCCCTGCCTTCTGACCCATGGGAGTCACCCGCTTTCATACAAGGACTGGCCCAGAGTAGCACCTGGTCCCTCTGCTCGGTCCTTCCCTGGTTCATGGAGTCGATTGAGCTGCCGTGCGAACTTGGTCAGTCCGAGTTGATACCTAGTTACGCCCCTCTGGTCCCTCCTTGAACCGCAGCACAGAGGTTCCACCACCAGAATTCATAATAGACAGACTAAACTCTTACAAGCTAATCTAGAATCAATCAATCATAGACTCGACAATAGTGACAAAAGAATTGATGTTTTGGAAAAAAAAAGTGATGGCTTAAACAAACGGCAACAGGACACCCAAAAAGAAATCCAATTTTTACGGACCAAATTAGCAGATCTTGAAGATCAAAACCGACGTAATAATATCAAAATAAGGGGTATCTCAGAAAAAGTCTCACAAAACAAACTCCCTAATCACGTCAAAAACATTTTACAAAAAGTACTTCCATTAATTCCAGAACTCGAATTAATGATAGACTGAATTCAGAGTCTGCCACGTCCTAACTCAATTCCAGCTGAAATTCCTAGAGATACAATTCTTCGCTTCCATTTCTACTCCACAAAAGAAAAACCATTGGAGTATATAAAAGAGAAAAAAAAATTCCCGAACCATATGATCACCTTAAAATTTACGCTGATCTATCCAAAGAAACCATTCAAGCGAGAAAATGCTTTAACGAATTTACATCTATCCTTCGTAAAAAAGGTATATTATATAGATGGGGATTCCCTACAAAGATATTAGTAAATTATAAAGGTAGAATTATTTCAATCCTATCGCTACAGGAAGGGACGGACTTTCTCTCACACCTGGACAAGGAAGAAGATCCATCGGGATATTCAAGGCCGAAAGACTGAATAATAAGGCCAATTCATGACAATCACACCAAATGTGGACCACAAAAAATTTCTTTCGGTCATAATTTGTTACCTGAAGAAAAGGAAACAAATTCTCAAGTATAAACAGGAATCTGCTAAAAATATGTAGCTGAGATTCCGTAGCTAATTCACAAACTTTTCCCGTGAGGAAGAATACCCACTGAAGGACTGGGTTCTTCCAGCATTGAACTGTTTTGAAGTTTGTTATTACATTTTAGTGAACATTTACTGGGTTTATTTGTATTTACTCTATTATACATCTTACTAAAAGTTTCTAATTGGTTTTATTGGATACTAAAATTTTGACTTTAAATGTGAGAGGATTAAATAGTCCAAAAAATGATTTGTAACATGGAAATAAATAAAAAACAGTAAAGCGGATATTATATGTCTCCAAGAAACTAAACTAGCCAGAGAAGATCACCCAAAGTTTGAACATAAAGTCAATGAAGCTATTCACTCATGGTCACTGTAAATAATAGGAAACTACTAACCCACTATTTAAAACTGTGGGCGTCCGCCAGACATATCACATATAACTGCGATACAAATCCAGCCATTTGTAGCTACCGTGGAAAATATTGTCTTCCATTCACAGTTTGTAGCAGTGTGACAGTGAAGTTATTCACATGTGGTCGCTGTGAGTAATAGGAAACTAAAAGCCCGTTATTTAAAACTGTGGGTGTCCATATGATGTATCACATATAACTGTGGTACAAATCCAGCCATTTGTAGCGACCATTTAAAATATTGTCTTCCATTTATAGTTTGTATCAGTGTGTCAGTAAAACTATTCACATGTGGTCGCTGTGCATAATGAGAAACTACAAGCCCGATATTGCACCACAATACCGTGGGCATTTGTAAGACGTATTATATATAACTGCGGTTCAAATCCAGTCTTTTTTAGCAAACGTGGAAAATATTGTCTTCCACTTACAGTTTGTAGCAGTGTGTCAGTGAAGCTATTCAAATTTGGCCCCTGTGAATAATGGGAAACTACAAGCCTACTATTTAAAACCGTGGGCGTCCGTCAGACGTATCACATATAACTGCGGTTCAAATCCAGCCATTAACGTCTGTGGAAAATATTGTCTTGCATTTACAGTTTGTAGCAGTGTGTCAGTGAAGCTTTTCACATGTAGTCTCTGTCAATAATCAGAAGCAAAGCACCCGATATTTAAAACCGTGGGCATCTGTCAGACGTATTACATAAAACTGCGGTACTACTCCAGCCATTTTTAGCAAACATGGAAAATATTGTCTTCCACTAACAGTTTGTAGCAGTGTGTCAGTGAAGCTATTCCCATCTGGTCGCTTCGAATAATGTGAAACTGCAAATCCACTATTTAAAACCGTGAGCGTCCGTCAGACGTATCACATATAACTGCGGTACAAATCCAGCCATTTGTATCGACCGTGCAAAATATTGTCTTCCATTAACAGTTTGTAGCAGTGTGTCAGTGAAGCTATCCCGCTATTCGGGATCGCCGAACGGTGTGCTGCCTCCCTGGCGCTCGAGTCCGGCACATCGCGGATCGGGTTGACAGGTTACTGGGTGGGGCTGGCGAAGACCCAGCGGTCATGGTCCACATTGGCACCAATGACAAAGTGAGTGGTAGATGGAGGGTCCTTAAAAATGATTTCAGGGATCTAGGTAGGAAGCTTAGGGCAAGGACCTCCAAGGTAGTTTTCTCAGAAATACTACCAATCCCGCGAGCCACACAGGAGCGCCAACGGGAGGTTAGGGAGGTGAATAAGTGGCTAAAGAGTTGGTGCAAGGCAGAAGGGTTTGGGTTCATGGAGAACTGGGCCGACTTCGCTGTCGGCTACAGGCTCTACCGTAGGGACGGGCTGCACCTCAATGGGGAGGGTGCAGCGGTGCTGGGGAAGAAGATGGCTAATAGGTTGGAGGAGTTTTTAAACTAGAGACGGGGGGGGGGAAACCAAGGAAATAGGTGGGATGTGAGGCAAGCAAGGGGGAAGGGGAGAAGTGAATATAATGAGGGTGGAGAGGGGGGTGGGGATAGTACAGTTAGATCGTTAGAGAAGAATAGGATGCTAAATAACCCCAAAGTTTTATCTTGCATGCTGACCAACGCAAGAAGCCTGACCAATAAGGCGGATGAGCTGCGGGCGCTTATATCGGAGGAGAGGTATGACATCGTAGGTATAACAGAGACTTGGCTAGACGATAGCTACGACTGGGCGGTAAATTTAACAGATTATAGTTTATTTAGAAGGGACCGGAAACAGGGGAAGGGCGGAGGAGTCTGCTTATATGTAAAGTCACGTCTAAAGCCCAGACTAAGGGAAGATATAGGAGAAGGAGAAGAGGGGGTCGAGTCCATGTGGGTAGAGATAGAGGGGGCAAAAAATAATAATAAAATATTACTGGGGGTCTGCTATAAGCCACCCAATATAACAGAGGAGAATGAGAAACCGCTATTAGGACAAATAGACAAAGTAGCAAAACATAATGAGGTGATTGTAATGGGGGACTTCAACTACCCGGATATTGACTGGGAAACAGAAACCTGTAGATCGCAGAAAGGAAAAAGGTTCTTGACAAATATCAAGGATAATTATCTCTCCCAACTAGTGCAGGAACCAACGAGAGGGAAGGCAGTGTTGGACTTAATATTGACTAATAGGCCTGATAGAATAACTGAGGTACAGATAGGGGGGCACCTAGGTAATAGCGATCATAATATTATCAATTTCAAAATGCCCTTCAGTGGGGTTATCAATAAGGGAACAACTAAAACATTAAACTTTAGGAGGGCGAAGATTGATCAGCTGAAAGAAAACCTTCAACTTATAGACTGGGACAAAGTTCTTAATCAAGGAAATACGAATAGTAAATGGGAAACCTTCAAAAGAATTCTGAATACTCAGTGCGAGAGGTATATACCGTATGGGAATAAAAGGGCCAGAAATAAGAGAAAACCAATATGGTTGAATAAGAACGTAAAAGGGGCGTTAAATAGCAAAAAAGAGGCATTCAAGAGATTAAAACAGGAAAACAGCAAGGAGGCACTAATGTGTTACAAGGAAAAAACGAGAACCTGCAAAAAACAAATAAAAATAGCAAAGGAGGAAACAGAGAGACGTATTGCTAGGGAAAGTAGATCAAATCCCAAACTGTTCTTTACGTATATAAATAGTAAAAGGATTAAATCGAATAATATTGGACCGATAAAAAGTGATGAAGGCAAAATCATAGAGAAAGATGAGGATAAAGCTAATCTATTAAATAAATTTTTTTCGTCAACTTTCACAAAGGAAAAAGAACTAACAGGCGAAATGAGAAGTGACAAGCTTAATCCTCCACTAAGTATGACAAATCTAACCCAAGCTGGGGTACAGAAACGCCTCAGTAACATTAAAATAAACAAATCACCAGGACCTGATGGCATACACCCACGGGTACTAAGGGAACTAAGTAATGTGATAGACAGACCGTTATATCTTATATTTAAGGACTCTGTTGAGACTGGGTCTGTACCACTTGATTGGCGACAGGCGAATGTAGTGCCAATATTCAAAAAGGGAGCAAAAAGTGACGCCGGAAACTATCGGCCGGTGAGTCTGACGTCCGTTGTGGGCAAAATTTTTGAAGGCTTTATTAATGAGTAGTGTTGAGCCACCCCCGTAGTGTTCGGGTTCGGTTCGGTTCGTCGAACACCGGGATGTTCGAGGAACTGTTCGTCGAACTGTTCGTCGAACACCTTAGAACACCGTCGAACACCGTTAAAACCAATGGCAGGCAAACAAAAACACATAGAAAACACCTGCAAAGGTGTCCAAAAGCTGACAAACTGCTCAGAAGACACTCTCTTTAAAAAAGCCGGCCGGCAAATTCAGCAGCGGCATACACCGGTACCCGACAATTTAGACAAGAAGGAATAGAGCATCACACATAGATTAGATAGATAGAAACATGTCAGTCACACATATAAGAAGCACAGTGACAGTGTTGGTTACTGCACTTGTCATTTAGTGTAAAGGATTTATTAAAAAAAATATTAGTGTTTTCATGCACCGTCTCTTTAAAAAAGCCGGCCGGCAATTCAGCATCTGTACCCGACAATTTATAACAGACAGAATAGAGCTTCACACATAGATTAGATAGATAGAAACATGTCAGTCACATATATATGAAGTACAGTGATAGTGTTGCTTACTGTACTTGTCATTTAGTGTAAAGGATTTATTTAAAAAAATAATAGTGTTTTCATGCACTGTCTCTTTAAAAAAGCCGGCCGGCAATTCAGCAGCGGTACACGACAATTTAGAACAGAAAGATAGAGCATCACACATAGATTAGATAGATAGAAACATGTCAGTCACATATATATGAAGTACAGTGATAGTGTTGGTTACTGTACTTGTCATTTAGTATTAAAATAAAGGATTTATTATTAAAAAAATTGGCGTGGGGTTCCCCTTAATTTTAGGCTCTAGCGGAGGTTAAGCAGACGGCTGGGGCAGATGTTTGAAGCCTGGGAAGGGGGTAATACCCACGGAGCTTCCCAGGCTACTAATATCAGCCCCCAGCTGAATACATAGCCTTTACTAGCTATTAAAATGGGGGACCCCCCCAAAAAAATGACGTGGGGTCCCCCCTAATTTAATAGCTAGCAAAGGCTAGGCAGACAGCTGGGGGCTGATATTAATAGCCCAGGAAGGGAGCCATGAATATTGGCCCCCTCCCAGGCTAGAAACACCAGCCGTCAGCCGCCCCAGAAATGGCGCATTCATAGGATGCGCCAATTCTGGCACTTAGCCTCGCTCTTCCACGCTGCCCTGGTGCGGTGGCAGGGGGTAATAGGGTTGGGGTTGATGTCAGCTTATAATGCCAGCTGACATCAAGCCCAGGTTAGTAATGGAGAGGCGTCTATAAGACACCCCCATTACTAACCCCATAGTCAAAGTTAAAAAAAACACAAACACCCAGAATAAAGTCCTTTAATTGAAATAAAGACACAATCCTTTATTGTTCTAAATTAAACCATACTTACCATCACGCCCATTCCAGCTGAAGCCAACGATCTCCTGCAATAAAAGAAAAATAATAAAGCAACCTCATCCTTACCTTTCCATGGTTCCCACGACAGCTTCTGCTCTGCTACATCGAGATGACAGGCTGGACCGCAGCAGAACGCTGCCATCCAGCCTGTCATCCCGCAGACACTGAGAAGCGCAGGCTTGCTTGCGCTGCTCAGCGTCTCTCTGTGACGACATCCAGATGAGCCGAGTTCATGTCCAATGAACTCGGCTCACCTCATGCACGTCACTGACAGCGTGGGAAAATTCTCACGCTGAAGCGCTGATTGCAGGAGAATTTTCCCACGCTGTCAGTGACGTGCAGGAGATGAGCTGAGTTCATTGGACATGAGCTCACCTCATGCACATCACTGACAGCGTGGGAGAATTCTCCTGCACTCAGCACTTCAGCGTGAGAATTTTCCCACGCTGTCAGTGACGTGCATGAGGTGAGCCGAGTTCATTGGACATGACCTCGGCTCATCTGGATGCCGTCACAGCGAGACAGTGAGGAGCGCAAGCATGCCTGCGCTTCTCAGTGTCTGCGGGATGACAGACTGGATGGCAGCGTTCTGCTGCGGTCCAGCCAGTCATCTCGATGTAGCAGAGCTGAAGCTGTCGTGGGAACCATGGAAAGGTAAGGATGAGGTTGGTTTATTATTTTTCTTTTATTGCAGGAGATCGTTGGCTTCAGCTGGAATGGGTGTGATGGTAAGTATGGTTTAATTTAGAACAATAAAGAATTGTGTCTTTATTTCAATTAAAGGACTTTATTCTGGGTGTTGTGTTTTTTTTAAATACTTTACTAGAAATTCATGGCGGTCATGTCTAATACTGGCGTGACCCCATGAATTTTGGGCTTGGGGCCAGCTGATAATACCAAGCTGGCCCTAACCCCTTTATTACCCAGTGAGCCACCGCACCAGGGCCCTGGATGAGTTGGGTACAGCGCCAGAAGATGGCGCTTCTATGAACGCGCCATTTTCCGGGGTGGCTGCGGACTGCAATTTTTAGCGGGGGGGGGGGCCCAGACAGCTTGGGCCTCCCTGCGCTGCAGATTCCAGCCCCCAGCTGCCTAGTTGTACCTGGCTGGACACAAAAATAGGGCGAAGCCCCACGTACTTTTTTTTTAATTATTTCATGAAATTCATGAAATAATTAAGAGAAAAAGGGTTTCCCTATATTGTTGTGTCCGGCCAGGTATAAATAGGCAGCTGGTGGATGGGGGCAGCCCGTTCCTGCCTGCTGTACCTGGCTGGACACAAATATAGTGCGAAGCCCCACTTCAATTTTTTTTAATTATTTCATGAAATTCATGAAATAATTAAGAAAAAAAGGGCTTCCCTATATTGTTGTGTCCGGCCAGGTACAAATAGGCAGCTGGTGGTTGGGGGCAGCCCGTTCCTGCCTGCTGTACCTGGCTGGACACAAATATAGTGCGAAGCCCCACTTCAATTTTTTTTAATTATTTCATGAAATTCATGAAATAATTAAGAAAAAAAGGGCTTCCCTATATTGTTGTGTCCGGCCAGGTACAAATAGGCAGCTGGTGGATGGGGGCAGCCCGTTCCTGCCTGCTGTACCTGGCTGGACACAAATATAGTGCGAAGCCCCACTTCAATTTTTTTAAATTATTTCAGGAAATTCATGAAATAATTTAAAAAAAATTGACGTGGGGCTTCGCACTATATTTGTGTCCAGCCAGGTACAGCAGGCAGGAACGGGCTGCCCCCAACCACCAGCTGCCTATTTGTACCTGGCCGGACACAACAATATAGGGAAGCCCTTTTTTTCTTAATTATTTCATGAAATAATTTAAAGAAAATTGACGTGGGGCTTCGCCCTGTTTTTGTGTCCAGCCAGGTACAACTAGGCAGCTGGGGGCTGGAATCCGCAGCGCAGGGAGGCCCAAGCTTTCTGGGCCACCCCCGCTGCAAATTGCAGTCCGCAGCCACCCCGGAAAATGGCGCGTTCATAGAAGCGCCATCTTCTGGCGCTGTACCCAACTCATCCAGGGCCCTGATGCGGTGGCTCACTGGGTAATAAAGGGGTTAGGGCCAGCTTGGCATTATCAGCTGGCCCTAAGCCCGAAATTCATGGGGTCACGCCAATATTAGACATGACCACCATGAATTTCTAGTAAAGTATTTAAAAAAAACACAACACCCAGAAAAAAGTCCTTTAATTGAAATAAACACACAATTCTTTATTGTTCTAAATTAAACCATACTTACCATCACGCCCATTCCAGCTGAAGCCAACGATCTCCTGAAATAAAAGAAAAATAATAAAGCAACATCATCCTTACCTTTCCATGGTTCCCATGACAGCTTCAGCTCTGCTACATCGAGATGACAGGCTGGACCGCTGCAGAACGCTGCCATCCAGCCTGTCATCCCGCAGACACTGAGAAGCGCAGGCTTGCTTGCGCTCCACAGTGTCTCTCTGTGAGGGCATCCAGATGAGCCGAGTTAATGTCCAATGAACTCGGCTCACCTCATGCACGTCACTGACAGCGTGGGAAAATTCTCCTGCACTCAGCGCTTCAGCGTGGGAGAATTCTCACACTGAAGCGCTGAGTGCAGGAGAATTCTCCCACGCTGTCAGTGACGTGCAGGAGGTGAGCTGAGTTCATTGGACATGAGCTCACCTTATGCACGTCACTGACAGCGTGGGAAAATTCTCCTGCACTCAGCGCTTCAGCGGGAGAATTCTCACGCTGAAGCGCTGAGTGCAGGAGAATTCTCCCACGCTGTCAGTGACGTGCAGGAGGTGAGCTGAGTTCATTGGACATGAGCTCACCTTATGCACGTCACTGACAGCGTGGGAGAATTCTCCTGCACTCACCGCTTCAGCTTGAGAATTTTCCCACGCTGTCAGTGACGTGCATGAGGTGAGCCGAGTTCATTGGACATGAACTCGGCTCATCTGGATGTCGTCACAGAGAGACGCTGAGCAGCGCAAGCAAGCCTGCGCTTCTCAGTGTCTGCGGGATGAGAGGCTGGATGGCAGCGTTCTGCTGCGGTCCAGCCTGTCATCTCGATGTAGCAGAGCTGAAGCTGTCGTGGGAACCATGGAATGAGGTTGCTTTATTATTTTTCTTTTATTGCAGGAGATCGTTGGCTTCAGCTGGAATGGGCGTGACGGTAAGTATGGTTTAATTTAGAACAATAAAGGATTGTGTCTTTATTTCAATTAAAGGACTTTATTCTGGGTGTTTGTGCTTTTTTTAACTTTGACTATGGGGTTAGTAATGGGGGTGTCTTATAGACGCCTCTCCATTACTAACCTGGGCTTGATGTCAGCTGGCATTATAAGCTGACATCAACCCCAACCCTATTACCCCCTGCCACCGCACCAGGGCAGCGTGGAAGAGCGAGGCTAAGTGCCAGAATTGGCGCATCCTATGAATGCGCCATTTCTGGGGCGGCTGACGGCTGGTGTTTCTAGCCTGGGAGGGGGCCAATATTCATGGCTCACTTCCTGGGCTATTAATATCAGCCCCCAGCTGTCTGCCTAGCCTTTGCTAGCTATTAAATTAGGGGGGACCCCACGTCATTTTTTTTGGGGGGTCCCCCATTTTAATAGCTAGTAAAGGCTATGTATTCAGCTGGGGGCTGATATTAGTAGCCTGGGAAGCTCCGTGGGTATTACCCCCTTCCCAGGCTTCAAACATCTGCCCCAGCCGTCTGCTTAACCTCCGCTAGAGCCTAAAATTAAGGGGAACCCCACGCCAATTTTTTTAATAATAAATCCTTTATTTTAATACTAAATGACAAGTACAGTAACCAACACTGTCACTGTACTTCATATATATGTGACTGACATGTTTCTATCTATCTAATCTATGGGTGATTCTCTATTCCTTCTATTCTAAATTGTCGGGTACCGCTGCTGAATTGCCGGCCGGCTTTTTTAAAGAGACGGTGCATGAAAACACTATTATTTTTTTTGATAAATCCTTTACACTAAATGACAAGTACAGTAAGCAACACTGTCACTGTACTTCATATATATGTGACTGACATGTTTATATCTATCTAATCTATGTGTGAAGCTCTATTCTTTCGGTTCTAAATTGTCGGGTACAGGTGTATGCCGCTGCTGAATTGCCGGCTTTTCATGTTTCACTGTTGGCACTGTTCCCATCGATTTGGGCAATCACTGTAATGCCACAACCACCATGGCTGTGGCATTACAGTGAGTGGCAGACAATCCCTGCATGATTGGTGCTCTAAATAGCGCCAGACATGCAGGACACGCTTTTGGTGCACGAACAGTTATCGAACATAACCTCGAACAGCCGAATTTTTTGCAAATCGTTCGGGTTCGTCGAACAACTCGAACACCGCCCAAAACAGCTCGAATTTGAGATTGGCGAACAGTTCTAGTCGAACACCGCTCATCTCTATTAATGAGGCAATCATGGAGCATCTTGACGCTAATAATCTATTAACCCCGAACCAACATGGATTCATGAGGAATCGCTCCTGCCAAACAAACCTGATTGACTTCTACGAGGAGGTTAGCTCTCGAGTAGATCAGGGGGAACCAGTGGATGTCGTGTATCTCGACTTCTCAAAAGCGTTCGATAGCGTGCCACATAATAGGTTGGTATACAAAATGAGAATGATGGGGCTGGGGGAAAATGTCTGCAAGTGGGTAGCTAACTGGCTAAAGGATAGAAGGCAGAGGGTGGTTATAAATGGAATATACTCAGATTGGGTAAGCGTCACTAGTGGGGTACCACAGGGGTCTGTACTAGGCCTAATGTTATTTAATATCTTTATTAACGACATAGTCAACGGGATAAATAGTAAAATATCAATATTTGCAGATGACACAAAGTTATGTAAAACAATTAATACAAAAGAGGATAGTGAAGACCTTCAGAGGGATTTGGATAAGCTGGGTAGGTGGAGCATTAAATGGCAAATGAGGTTTAACGAGGAGAAATGTAAGGTCATACATATGGGAAGGAAAAATGGAAGTCACCAGTACTCACTGAATGGGAAATCATTGGGGAATTCAGAGATGGAGAAGGACTTGGGCATCTTGATTGATAGCAAACTAATTTGGAGTGCCCAAAGTCAGGCCGCTGCTGTAAGGGCAAACAGGGTAATGGGATGTATCAGAAGAGGTATAGCTGCAAAGGATGAGAACATTGTTCTTCCACTGTACAAAGCACTGGTCAGACCACACTTGGAATACTGTGCTCAGTTATGGGCCCCAATATATAGAAAGGATATAAATGAGCTTGAAAAGGTACAAAGGAGGGCAACAAAATTAATAAAGGGAATGGAGGGACTGCAATACCCAGAGAGGTTGGCAAAACTAGGACTATTCAGCCTGGAAAAGAGAAGGTTGAGGGGGGACATAATAAATGTGTACAAATATGTTAGGGGACAGTATGGAGACCTTGCCCGGGATTTGTTCAAAAGGAGGGATATTACGGTAACAAGAGGGCACTCACTAAGACTGGAAGAGAAAAGGTTTCAGCACCAGCATAGGAAGGGGTTCTTTACGGTAAGAGCAGTGAGAATATGGAATTCACTGAGTGAGGAGACGGTAATGTCGGATTCACTACACCAGTTCAAGCGGGGACTGGATGCTTTCCTAGATACCAGGCAGATTTCTGCATATACTTAAAAATAGAATAAAATAGTAGGTTGATACAGGGATTTATTCTGACTGCTGGTTTCAGAGTTGGGAGGGAATTTTTCCTCAGGTGAAGATTGGCTAAATCATTTGGGGTTTTTGCCCTCCTCTGGATCAACTTTAGCAACTACAGAACTTACAGGTCGAACTTGATGGACGCAAGTCTTTATTCGGCTTTACAAACTATTCATATGTAGTCGCTGTGAATAACAGGAAACTACAAGCTCGCTCTTTAAAACTGTGGGCGTCCATAAAACTGCGGTACAAATCCAGTCATTTGTATAGACCATGGACAATATTGTCTTCCATTTACAGTTTGTAGCAGTGTGTCAGTGTAGCTATTCGCACATTGTCACTGTGAATAATAGGAGACTACAAGCTCGCTATTTAAAACCGTGTGCGTCCGTCAGACATATCAGATATAACTGCGGTACAAATCCAGCCATTTGTATAGACCGTGGAAAATATTGTCTTCCATTTACAGTTTGTAGCAGTGTGTCAGTGAAGCTATTCACATGTAATCGCTGTGAATAATCAGAAACAAAATGCCCGATATTTAAAACCGCGGGCATCTGTCAGACATATTACATAAAACTGCGGTACTAATCCAGCCTTTTTTAGCAAAAGTGGAAAATATTATCTTCCATTTACAGTTTATAGCAGCATGTCAATGAAGCTATTCACTCATGGTCACTGTAAGTAATAGGAAACTTCAAGCCCGTTATTTAAAACCGTTGGCGTCTGTCAGACGTATCACATTTAACTGCGGTACAAATCCAGCCATTTGTATTGACCGCGTAAAATATTGTCTTACATTTACAGTTTGTAGCAGTGTGTCAGTGAAGCTATTCACACATTATCGCTGTGAATAATAAGAAACTACAAGCCCGCTTTTTAAAACGATGGGCTTCTGTCAGACATATCACATATAACTATGGTGCAAATCCAGCCATTTGTAGCAACCATGAAAAATATTGTCTAACATTTACAGTTTGTAGCAGTGTGTCAGTGAAGCTTTTCACACATTGTCGCTGTAAACAATAGGAAACTACAAGCCCGCTATTTAAAACTGTGGACATCCGTCAGACGTATCTCTTATAAGGGTGGTACAAATCCAGCAATTCATAGCTACCGTGGAAAATATTGTCTTCCATTTGCATTTTGACAACAGTGTATCAGTAAAGATATTCACACGTGGTCATTGTGAATAACAGGAAACTACAAGCTCGCTCATCAAAACTGTATGCGTCCGTCAGACGTCCCACATATAACTGCGGTAGAAATCCAGTCATTTGTAGCGACCGTGGAAAACACTGTCTTCCATTTACAGTTTGTAGCAGTGTGTCAGTGAAGCTATTCACACGTGGTCACTGTGAATAACAGGAAACTACAAGCCCGCTATTTATAACCATGGGCTTCTGTCAGATGTATCACATCTAATTGCGGTATAAATCCAGCATTTTGTAGTGACCATGGAAAATATTGTCTTCCATTTACAGTTTGTAGCAGTGTGTTAGTGAAGCTATTCACACATTGTCTCTGTAAATAATAGGAAACTACAAGCCCGCTACTTAAAACCGTGAGCGTCCGTCAGACGTATCACATATAACTGTGGTAAAACTTTAGCCATTTGTAGCGACCGTGGAAAATATTGTGCTCCATTTCATATTTGTAGCAGTGTGTCAGTGAAGCTATTCACATGTGGTCGCTGTGAATAACAGGAAACTACAACCCGCTATTTAAAACAGTGGGCGTCCGACAGACTATTTTAGCGACCATGGAATTTATTGTCTTCCATTTTCAGTTTGCAGCAGTGTCAGTGAAGCTATTCACACATGGTTAATATAAATAATAGGAAACTACAAGCCCGCTATTTAAAACCGTGGGCGTCCGTCAGACGTATCACATTTAACTGCGGTACAAATCCAGCCATTTGTATTGACCGCGTAAAATATTGTCTTACATTTACAGTTTGTAGCAGTGTGTCAGTGAAGCTATTCACACATTATCGCTGTGAATAATAAGAAACTACAAGCCCGCTTTTTAAAACGATGGGCTTCTGTCAGACATATCACATATAACTATGGTGCAAATCCAGCCATTTGTAGCAACCATGAAAAATATTGTCTAACATTTACAGTTTGTAGCAGTGTGTCAGTGAAGCTTTTCACACATTGTCGCTGTAAACAATAGGAAACTACAAGCCCGCTATTTAAAACTGTGGACGTCCGTCAGACGTATCTCTTATAAGGGTGGTACAAATCCAGCAATTCATAGCTACCGTGGAAAATATTGTCTTCCATTTGCATTTTGACAACAGTGTATCAGTAAAGATATTCACACGTGGTCATTGTGAATAACAGGAAACTACAAGCTCGCTCATCAAAACTGTATGCGTCCGTCAGACGTCCCACATATAACTGCGGTAGAAATCCAGTCATTTGTAGCGACCGTGGAAAACACTGTCTTCCATTTACAGTTTGTAGCAGTGTGTCAGTGAAGCTATTCACACGTGGTCACTGTGAATAACAGGAAACTACAAGCCCGCTATTTATAACCATGGGCTTCTGTCAGATGTATCACATCTAATTGCGGTATAAATCCAGCATTTTGTAGTGACCATGGAAAATATTGTCTTCCATTTACAGTTTGTAGCAGTGTGTTAGTGAAGCTATTCACACATTGTCTCTGTAAATAATAGGAAACTACAAGCCCGCTACTTAAAACCGTGAGCGTCCGTCAGACGTATCACATATAACTGTGGTAAAACTTTAGCCATTTGTAGCGACCGTGGAAAATATTGTGCTCCATTTCATATTTGTAGCAGTGTGTCAGTGAAGCTATTCACATGTGGTCGCTGTGAATAACAGGAAACTACAACCCGCTATTTAAAACAGTGGGCGTCCGACAGACTATTTTAGCGACCATGGAATTTATTGTCTTCCATTTTCAGTTTGCAGCAGTGTCAGTGAAGCTATTCACACATGGTTAATATAAATAATAGGAAACTACAAGCCCGCTATTTAAAACCGTGGGCGTCCGTCAGACGTATCACATTTAACTGCGGTACAAATCCAGCCATTTGTATTGACCGCGTAAAATATTGTCTTACATTTACAGTTTGTAGCAGTGTGTCAGTGAAGCTATTCACACATTATCGCTGTGAATAATAAGAAACTACAAGCCCGCTTTTTAAAACGATGGGCTTCTGTCAGACATATCACATATAACTATGGTGCAAATCCAGCCATTTGTAGCAACCATGAAAAATATTGTCTAACATTTACAGTTTGTAGCAGTGTGTCAGTGAAGCTTTTCACACATTGTCGCTGTAAACAATAGGAAACTACAAGCCCGCTATTTAAAACTGTGGACGTCCGTCAGACGTATCTCTTATAAGGGTGGTACAAATCCAGCAATTCATAGCTACCGTGGAAAATATTGTCTTCCATTTGCATTTTGACAACAGTGTATCAGTAAAGATATTCACACGTGGTCATTGTGAATAACAGGAAACTACAAGCTCGCTCATCAAAACTGTATGCGTCCGTCAGACGTCCCACATATAACTGCGGTAGAAATCCAGTCATTTGTAGCGACCGTGGAAAACACTGTCTTCCATTTACAGTTTGTAGCAGTGTGTTAGTGAAGCTATTCACATGTGGTCACTGTGAATAACAGGAAACTACAAGCCCGCTATTTATAACCATGGGCTTCTGTCAGATGTATCACATCTAATTGCGGTATAAATCCAGCATTTTGTAGTGACCATGGAAAATATTGTCTTCCATTTACAGTTTGTAGCAGTGTGTTAGTGAAGCTATTCACACATTGTCTCTGTAAATAATAGGAAACTACAAGCCCGCTACTTAAAACCGTGAGCGTCCGTCAGACGTATCACATATAACTGTGGTAAAACTTTAGCCATTTGTAGCGACCGTGGAAAATATTGTGCTCCATTTCATATTTGTAGCAGTGTGTCAGTGAAGCTATTCACATGTGGTCGCTGTGAATAACAGGAAACTACAACCCGCTATTTAAAACAGTGGGCGTCCGACAGACTATTTTAGCGACCATGGAATTTATTGTCTTCCATTTTCAGTTTGCAGCAGTGTCAGTGAAGCTATTCACACATGGTTAATATAAATAATAGGAAACTACAAGCCCGCTATTTAAAACCGTGGGCGTCCGTCAGACGTATCACATTTAACTGCGGTACAAATCCAGCCATTTGTATTGACCGCGTAAAATAATGTCTTACATTTACAGTTTCTAGCAGTGTGTCAGTGAAGCTATTCACACATTGTCGCTGTGAATAATAAGAAGCTACAAGCTCGCTATTTAAAACGATGGGCTTCTGTCAGACATATCACATATAACTACGGTGCAAATCCAGCCATTTGTAGCAACCATGAAAAATATTGTCTAACATTTACAGTTTGTATCAGTGTGTCAGTGAAGCTATTCATACATTGTCGCTGTAAACAATAGGAAACTACAAGCTCGCTATTTAAAACCGTGGGCGCCCGTCAGACATATAACTGCGGTACAAATCCAGCCTTTTTTAGCGACCCTGGAAAATATTGTTTTCCATTTACAGTTTGTTGCAGTGTGTCAGTGAAGCTATTCAAACATGGTCACTGTAAATAAAAGGAAACTACAAACCCGCTATTTAAAATCGGGTGCGTCCGTCAGAAATATCACATATAACGGCGGTACAAATTCAACCCTTTTTAGCAACCGTGGAAAATATTGTCTTCCATTTACAATTTTTATCAGTATGTCAGTGAAGTTATTCACACATTGTCGCTGTAAATAATAGGAAACTACAAGTCCACTATTTAAAACCTTGGGCATCCTTCAGACATATAGTTATATGAAAAAGTTTGGGCACCCCTGTTAATCTTAAGCTTAATGTTTTATAAAAATTGGTGTTTTTGCAACAGCTATTTCAGTTTGATATATGTAATAACTGTTGGACACAGTAATGTTTCTGCCTTGAAATGAGGTTTATTGTACTAACAGAAAATGTGCAATCTGCATTCAAACAAAATTTGACAGGTGCATAAGTATGGGCACCTCACCAGAAAAGTGACATTAATATTTAGTAGATCCTCCTTTTGCAAAAACAACAGCCTCTAGTCGCTTCCTGTAGCTTTTAATGAGTTCATGGATCCTGGATGAAGGTATTTTTGACCATTCCTCTTTACAAAACAATTTCAGTTCAGTTAAGTTTGATGGTCGCCGAGCATGGACTGCCCTCTTCAAATGATCCCACAGATGTTCAATGATATTCAGGTCTGGGGACTGGGATGGCCATTCCAGACATTGTAATTGTTCCTCTGCATGAATGCCTGAGTAGATTTGGAGCGGTGTTTTGGATCATTGTCTTGCTGAAAGATCCATCCCCTGCGTAACTTCAACTTTATCACTGATTCTTGAACATTATTGTCAAGAATCTGCTGATACTGAGTGGAATCCATGCGTCCCTCAACTTTAACAAGATTCCCAGTGCCGGCATTGGCCACACAGCCCCAAAGCATGATGGAACCTCCACCAAATTTTACTGTGGGTAGCAAGTGTTTTTCTTGGAATGTTGTGTTTTTTTGCCGCCATGCATAACGCCTTTTTGTATGACCAAACAAGTAAATCTTGGTTTCATCAGTCCACAGGACCTTCTTCTAAAAAGAAATTGGCTTCCCCAAATGTGCTTTTGCATTCCTCAGCCGACTCTGTTTGTGGCATGCTTGCAGAAAGGGCTTCTTTCGCATCACTCTCCCATACAGCTTCTCCTTGTGCAAAGTGCGTTGTATAGTTGACCGATGCACAGTGACACCATCTGCAGCAAGTTGATGCTGCAGCTCTCTGGAGGTGGTCTGAGGATTGTCCTTGACTGATCTCACCATTCTTCTTCTCTGCCTTTCTGATGTTTTTCTTGGCCTGCCACTTCTGGCCTTAACAAGAACTGTCCCTGTGTTCTTCCATTTCCTTACTATGTTCCTCACAGTGGAAACTGACAGATTAAATCTCTGAGACAGCTTTTTGTATCCTTCCCCTGAACCAATATGTTGAATAATCTTTGTTTTCAGATCATTTGACAGTTGTTTTGAGGAGCCCATGATGCCACTCTTCAGAGGAGATTCAAACAGGAGAACAACTTGCAAGTGGCCACTTTAAGTAGCTTTTCTCATGATTGCATACACCTGGCTATGAAGTTCAAAGCTCAATGAGGTTACAAAACCAAAAAAAGTGCTTTAGCAAGTCAGTAAAAAGTAGGTAGGAGTATTTAAAACATGAAAATGATAAGGGTGCCCATACTTATGCACCTGTCAAATTTTGTTTGAATGCAGATTGCACATTTTCTGTTAGTACAATAAACCTCATTTCAAGGCAGAAACATTACTGTGTCCAACAGTTATTACATATATCAAACTGAAGTAGCTGTTGCAAAAACACCAATTTTTAAAAAAACGTTAAGCTTAAGATTAATAGGGGTGCCCAAACTTTTTCATATAACTGTATAACTGCGGTACAAATCCAGCCTTCTTTAGCGACCGTGGAAAATATTGTCTTCTATTTGCAGTTTGTAGCAGTGTGTCAGTGAAGCTATTCACACGCGGTCGCTTTATATAATAGGAAATTACAAGACTGCTATTTAAAACCGTGGGCGTCCGTCAGACGAATCACATATAACTGCGGTGCAAATTCAGTCATTTGTTGCGACCATGGAAAATATTGTCTTCCATTTACATTTTTTATCAGTATGGCAGTGAAGTTATTCACACATTGTCGCTGTGAATAATAGGAAACTACAAGTCCGCTATTTAAAACCGTGGGCATCCTTCAGACATATAACTGCGGAACAAATCCAGCCTTCTTTAGCGACCGTGGAAAATATTGTCTTCTATTTACAGTTTATAGCAGTGTGTCAGTGTAGCTATTCACACATGGTTGCTGTGAATAATGGGAAACTACAAGCCCGCTATTTAAAACCCTACATGTCCGTCAGACGTATCACATATAACTGCGGTACAAATCTAGCCATTTGTAGCGACTCTGGAAAATATTGTGCTCCATTTCCAGTTTGTAGCAGTGTGTCAGTGAAGCTATTAACATGTGGTTGCTGTGAATAATAGGAAACTGCAAGCCCACTGTTTAAAACCGTGGGCGTCCGTCAGACGTATCACATATAACTGCAGTGCAAATCGTGACATTTGCAGCGACCATGGAATATATTTTCTTCCATTTACAGTTTGTAGCAGTATGTCAGTGAAGCTATTCACACATTGTCGCTGTTAAGAATTGGAAACTACAAGCCCGCTATTTAAAACCATGGGCGTTCGTCAGACATATAACTGCGGTACAAATCCAGCCTTTTTAGCGACCATGAAAAATATTGTCTTCCATTTACAGTTTGTAGTGTTGTGTCAGTGAAACTTTTCACACACGATCGCTGTGAATAATAGGAAACTACAAGCCTGCTATTTAAAACCGTGGGGGTCCATCAGACGTATCACATATAACTGCGGTACAAATCCAGCCATTTGTAGCGACTGTGGAAAATATTGTCTTCCATTTACAGTTTGTAGCAGTATGTCAGTAAAGCTATTCACACGGGGTCACTGTGAATAATAGCTAAACTACAAGCCCGCTATTTAAAACCGTTGGCGTCCATCGGACGTATCACATGTAATTGCGGTACAAATCCAGCCATTTGTCGTAACCGTGGAAAATATTGTCCTCAATTTACATTCTGCCTCAGGTCTATGCTTCTACTAGGGGGTCAGTCTCTCTGCCCTTATCCATATGTACGTCACTTGACAAATGGTAAGGTTTTAATTAGTGTTGAGCCACCCCCGTAGTGTTCGAGTTCGGTTCGGTTCGTCGAACACCCGTGTGTTCGCCGAACTGTTCGTCGAACTGTTCGTCGAACACCTTCGAACACCGTTAAAACCAATGGCAGGCAAACAAAAACACATAGAAACACATAGAAAACACCTTCAAAGGTGTCCAAAAGCTGACAAACTGCTCAGAAGACATAACTAACACATGGAAAAGTGACAAGTACATATAGTCATGCGAAAATAAAAGAGGTGCAGGAGTAAAAGGAGGGGGAGACACAGATATAGGCATGTCATGCCCTTCTAAAATCCAAAAAGTGAGAAGCCGACACGGCCAGTCCGCTCCTGCCCGTGCCACCTCCGTGTCGCCAGGTTTGTGCCAGAGCCGCGGTGAACCCTGATGGCCAGCCCCCCTCTCCCAATACTGGTGCCTGTCCGCTGGTGGGTCGAGCGCGCCCCCCTGTGGTGGAGGCAGCTCTAAGCTTTTTAATTTAAATTGTCTCTCTAATTTGAATGAATACACTTTAAATCCATTTACAAGGATCTATTGGAGGGCAAGTCTCATGCCAGCAGCCGCGTAATTCCAGCTCCAGTAGCGTCCACTAAAGCTGCTGCAGTTAAAAAGCTTTTATAAGGATCGAGCTCGGCTGTCCACCGCAAGGCATCCTACTGCCAGTCCCAGCCCCTATGCCTTGGGGTGCCTCCTGATGCTCTTCACTGAGTATCCCATGGTCCCGAAGCATTTCCTTGAAAAAATTAAGTGTCTAAACTACAGGTGGTGTAGCTTGCTTAACAGCCAGGATAATACGCTGACTAGCAGACACTGCTACTAGGCACAAAGTATTTCCTGGGCTAGATGCAGTTAAAAATTTGTAATTAGATACTCTCGTTGGATGCTGAGAAAGCATTCCATAGAGTCTCCTGGCACGCCATATATGATTCTCTTAAAAAGCTTGGGGTAGGGGTCTAGGGGACCCTTTTATAGCCAAAATCACGGCCCTGTATCACAATACGTCACCTAGGCTGAAGATAAATGGAACTGTAGCACCCTGAGGGCTCGGTTGCTACAGAGGTATTGCACCTCACCCAGAGGTGTGATATCTCACTCTCAGGTAAGGATGGAGTGTGGATCAGGACCCGACACCTGCATGCATTACACCACATTGCCGTGGGGCAGGGCGACCAATATGCCTCTGAGATGGGCACGACAGTCCCTGTCCCTGGCTGGAGTGGGGGGAGGGAACACTGAGGAAGGGGAACCCTGTAGTGCAGGAGCAGGGAGGAAGCAGTTCCTGGGTGCATTGAGAAGGGAGTATAAAAGGTGGGCACCATCTTAGTTCAGTGCAGAGAAGTCTGAGCAGAAGTGGCAGGGAGCAGGGGCTCTGCATGAGCTCTGCTCCGGAGGCGGGCCTAGTAACAGAGGCCCAGGCCTGGAAGAGGGAGAAGGAAGGAAGAGGAGCGGAGAAGGCTCCAGGAACGAGGAATGAAGGGATCCCAGGGGTGCGGACGGGCGAGTCGCCACCGCACGCCCGAATCCACCTGCGTGGAGGGGTCAGGCCAAAGGGGGAGACCGGTCCCCGAAACTAGTGGAGGCAGGAAACGACCCTCAGCTAGAAACTGGAGGCTGTGACATTTTATGTGGCGCAGCCCCTCGCTACACCCGCTAGGAAGGCACCACATAGGGTCAGGGAAACTGGCGCCAAGTTTACCAAGAGGAGGCCCGAGGCAGCCGGACAGAAGTGTTGGTAAGAAAGGCCAGACAAAGGACACACAAAGGGGGTCCTGTGAAGTGCTCCAAAGTTATCTGGGAGTTGTCTGAGCCCCTCACCTGGTGAGCACAGTACGACGTGGGCAGCCGTTACCTGCAGACGTGGTCTGGATAATAAGAACTGTGAGTAAAGGCCCTGAACTGCATCACTGACTCCGTGTCGTTACTGCTGCTGCCCTGCACCATCACCCCCATCCTCCGCATACACTGCCCTGAGGCTATACTCCTCCCGTGGGGAGTTATGCTACGCTCTGCTGCACCCACAACACCAGCCTCAGCGGTCTGCCCTGTAGCGGCGGTTCACTCTGACCGCAATTCACGGGTGGCGTAGTCGTACATTTAAACATCAAAACCACATAAATAGTTCCGCCACTGGTTT
The DNA here is from genome assembly GCF_046119375.1 of Phyllobates terribilis. Classification (NCBI taxonomy): domain Eukaryota; kingdom Metazoa; phylum Chordata; class Amphibia; order Anura; family Dendrobatidae; genus Phyllobates; species Phyllobates terribilis. The sequence continues at coordinate 190,217,784 of NW_027362772.1, read as the reverse complement.
GACCGCCCTGAGCCACGGAACCGGGTCGCCACCACGAAGACTACAACCACCAGCATCCACCAAAAAGGGTCCGGCTCCGGGTGTCCCAAGGCCCAGGGGGTGCGTCAGAACATTTTCATCACCTTTCACAATCACCAATGGGACAAGGCAGGGATGTCCTCTGTCCCCTCTCTTATACATCCTAGTGACGGAGCACCTGCTCTCATCAATTCGCCATAACCCCAATATTAGGTGGATTGAGGTGGGAGGCACCGAGTACAAGTGCTCTCTATTTGCTGATGATGTCCTAGTATATATCACTCAATCACATATATCCATCCATGCTGTTATGGCTGAAATAGATCACTTTGTTACATGGTCAAATTTTAAAATCAATGCAGCGAAGTCTGAGGCCCTCGATGTCTCCCTCCCCAAATCCATATAGGATTCCATCCAGTCCAACTTTCCCTTTGCCTGGCCCTCACAGGGTATCAAATACTTAGGAATTCCTATTCTTAGAGACCTCTCCCATCTATGTTATCTTAATTTTGGGCCCTTTATTGAACAACTCCATACAGACCACGGTTGGCAAGTTAGAACTGTAAGATTCACTACGTGAACCACTGGTGTTTTGTGGAAAAGCACATGTACACTGCGTTCCAAATTATTATGCAAAAAGTGTTTAGGAGTGATAAGGGAAGAATTTGTTTGTTTGTCAGTTAAACTCATTGATGGTGATGTGTGTCAGGGCTCTTTATATCACTGTAAGCAATTGCAGACACCTGTGCTAATTAGTTTGGCAGGTGTGTCCAATGAAAGGCAAGACTACTTAAGAAGGCTCTCTCACATTATTAAGCAGCCTACATTTTCTGCCAAAATGGGAAAGAAAAAGGATGTGTCGGCTGCTGAGAAGCAACAAATTGTGGAGTGTTTAGGTCAAGGCATGACTACAATCAACATTGTGCGATGATCAGGATGAAGTGTCTTGGCAATCAAGAAGTATGTAGCTGATTCACAGTACACACGTGTGCGTGCTGATAAGGGCAAATTGAGGACTCTTTCCTACAGGCAATTACGTCAGGTTAAAAGAGCAGCGGCAAAAAAAGCCTTGTCATAGCAGCAGACAAGTTTTTGAAGCTGCTGGTGCCTCCAACGTCCCCCGAACAACAAGATGCAGGGTCCTTCAGAGGTTTGCAGCTGTGCATACGCCATCCTGTCGACCTCCTCTATCCACTTCACACAAGCAGAAACGGCTCCAGTGGGCCAAACATTACATGAAGACTGATTTCAAAACTGTTTTGTTCACGGATGAGTGCCGTGCAGCGCTCGATGGTCCAGATGAATGGAGTGGAGGATGGCTGGTTGATGGACACCCCACGCAAACACGGCTACAGCGCCAACAAGGAGGAGGTGGAGTAATGTTTTGGGCTGGAATCATGGGGAGAGAGATTGTCAGCCCCTTTAGGATCCCTGAAGGCGCTAAAGATGAACTCCATAATGTATGTGGATTTTCTCAAACAGCACTTCCTGCCATGGTTCAAGAAGAAGAACCGTGTATTTCACAGCAAGATCATTTTTCTGCATGATAATGCACCATCTCATGCTGCACATAAAACATCTGCATCTCTGGCTGATATGGGCATAAAAGGGGACAAACTTATGGTGTGACCCCCATGCTCCCCTGACCTCTACCCCATTCAGAACCTTTGGAGCATCATTAAAAGGAGTGTCTATGATGGCGGGAGGCAGTTCACATCTAATCAACAGCTCTGGGAGGGTATTCTGTCCTCATGCAAAACAATTGAAGCAGAAACCATCCAAAACCTGACAAATTCAATGGACGAGAGAGTTCAGAAGCTCCTTTCGAACAAGGGGTCCTATGTGAAAATGTAACATCACCTAGAATAAAGTTTTGAGTTGAAAACTGTTTGATTTCAGTTTCTAACAACCTGCTAATGCTTATAATTTCAAAAATTACCATTTTTTTGGTCTTTATTAAAATGAAAAGGTTGATCGAAAAGTTTGGGGGATCTAAGAGTGTGGCAACCCAGTAGTCATGATTACTTCGAATTCTGACAATATGAGGGTCATGCTGCAGGTAGTGCAGCAAGAAGGCACTTATGTGTCTTGCGCATCTCGGAGCCCCAAAATTATTTTCCGGGCTAGATGCAGCTAAAAATTATTTTTAATTTTAAATCTGGTGAAGCTTTAGTATAGATGGCCTAATAGGATCAGTGCTGCACACTTCTACAAAGCCCAAATTATTTTCCAGTCAAGATACAGATAAACATGATTAGTAATTTGAAAGCTTAAAACGGTTGGTAGGGTGATTTTAACCAATCATCAAGCTTTTACTCTCCCCAGGATGACACAGGGGTAGAAAAGTCGTTTCGGATCCATGATTTGTTCATCTTTATGAACGTGAGTCTGTCTACATTATCAGTGGAGAGCCGCGTGAGCTTATCTGTCAGCACACCACCAGCAGCGCTGAACACACGTTCAGACAGAACGCTGGCTGCGGGGCATGACAAGATCTCCAAGGCGTAAGTGGCTAGCTCCGGCCATTTATCCAGATTGGAAGCCCAAAAAGAGCAAGGGTCCAGTGACACAGTCGTGGCTTCAATGTTTACTTGGAGATACTCCTGTACCATCGTCTCTAGGCGTTGACTATGTGTCGGACTTCTTGTCTCCTGTGGCCTTGCAATGGATGGGCTAAAAAAGTGGTGAAATGATTCCGCAAAATTGATGTTACCAGCAGATACTGTGGTTCTGTTACGGTTTGAGTGCTGAACACTTGACGGTCCCACGGTTGGCAAGTTGGAACTGTGAGATTCACTACGTGCACCACTGGTATTTTGTGGAAAAGCACATGTAAGATTCTGCAACAGTCTCTGCTGATACTCCTGCATGCGTGCATCCCTTTCTATGGCAGGAATAATTTCTGCAAATTTACTTTTGTACCGGGGATCTAACAGTGTGGCAACCCAGTAGTCAGGATTATTTCTAATTCTCACAATTCGAGGGTCATGTTGCAGGTAGTGCAGCAAGAAGGCACTCATGTGTGTTGCGCATCCAGGAGCACCAAGTCCCTGTTGTGTTGGTGGCGAGGTAACAATCATGCTTCCTTCCTCTGTCCTCTCCCCCCAACCTCGCACAACAGAAATGTGATCAAGGTCTCCCTCATCTGATGAGTCTTCCATCAGTTCGTCCTCCACTTCTTCCTGGGCTCCTGCACCTTCCTCACTAGTTTGGCTGCTACCATGCGCCCTGGTAAAACCATCTCCCCCACCCTCACATGCCTGCCGCCTTGTTGCTGCCGACCGTCTGGACTTTGCAGATGTTAGCCCTTCCGCATACAACTCCTCCTCCTCTACTTCCTCCACCTCCTCTTGTGCCACCACCTGACTCCGAATTCTGTTTAACATGTGCTCCAGCATGTAAATCACCGGAATAGTCATGCTGATAATGGCATCGTCAGCACTAAACATCTTCGTCGCCATTTCAAAACTGTGCAGAAGGGTGCATAGGTCCCTGATCTGAGACCACTCCTCCAGCGTGATTTGCCCCACCTCTGAATCTCGTTGGCCCAGGCTATACGTCAGAACGTATTGCACCAGGGCTTGTCGGTGCTGCCACAGTCGCTGCAACATGTGCAGAGTTGAATTCCACCGGGTAGGCACATCGCATTTTAGCCGGTGAAGTGGCAGGCCCAACGACTTCTGTAGAGATGTAAGTCGCTGAGCTGCGGGATGCGAACGGCGGAAGTGAGCACACAGCGACCGTGCCCTCTGCAGAAGGCCATCTAGTCTGGGATAGTGGGCTAAAAATTGCTGGACAACCAGGTTCAACACGTGAGCCATACAAGGCACGTGTGTGACATTGCCCCGGCGATGGGCCGCACACAGGTTTGCAGCATTGTCGCACACGGCCTTCCCTGGTTTCAGGTCCAGTGGAGACAACCATTCATGAAATTGGTTCTCCAGAGCTGACCACAACTCCTCAGCTGTGTGACTCACATTTCCCAGACATTTCAATGTAAAAACCGCCTGATGACGTTGAGCCCTACTGCCAGCATAGTAAGGAGGTGTGCAGGATCCCTTCTGCGCAGTTAGAAAGCTTGTGGCATGACCAGACAGGCTTTGGGTGCAGGTGGAAGACCGAGAGGAGGTTGAGGAGGCAGAAGCAGTGGAGGAACTTTGACATAAAGAGGATTGACGCACAACTCGTGGGGACGGCAAGACTTGGACAGCAGCCCCTTGTCCTGCTGTCACCATAGTTACCCAGTGCCCAGTCAGCGACATGTAACGCCCCTATCCATGCCTACTCGTCCAAGTGTCTGTGGTGAAATGCACCCTGTCACACACAGAGTTTCTCAAAGAAGCGGTGATGTTGTGTGCGACATGCTGGTGGAGCGCAGGCACACCTTTCTTTGAGAAGTAGTGCCGACTGGGCATCTGGTACTGGGGCACTGCAACGGACATAAGGTCTCGAAAATCCTCTGTGTCCACCAGGCGGAAAGGCAGCATTTCTGTAGCCAAGAGCTTGCAGATGGTGAAATTCAACCTGTTAGCTTTCTCATGGCTAGGAGGAAATGGTCTTTTACTTGTCCACATCTGAGGGACCGAGGGCTGGCTATTGTGCTTAGACGGGGTTGATAAGTGTGTCCCCGGCAAACTGCCGGTCTGTGAGGAAGATGCAGGCGGACATGTTAGGTTGCCTTGATCCAAAGGTGGTGCTATCGATGTCGGACAGCGCTCAACACCAGCTGGTGTTCCCACCTCCAAAGAAAATGATGACCTGCCAATCACGCTGGCTGTTGGGGGTAAAGAGGTGGCTGGTCTGCGCCCCAAAACAGGTGTGACTGCTGTCCCCCCAGTCACAGAGGATGAAGAGGCCGCGGATGCACAAGATATGGCAGACGGTGGTTGGCCCGGCCGGCTAGGCCGCATTGTAGCACACTGAGCTTCCCACTGCAACTTATGCTTCATGTCCATGTGCCGGTTCATGCATGAAGTACTCAAACTATGTATTTTTTGGCCTCTACTTAGCTTTTGCTGACAAATGTTACAGATAACACGAGTTGGGTCATCTTTATCGATCTGAAAAAATGCCCAGGCTATGCAAGGCTTAGCACCCATGCGACCTGAAGAGCCACCACGACTTGTGGTGAGAGGCAGAGTTGTGTTTGAGGATGCAGTTGTTGACGTGCTTCCAGTACTACGTCTCTGTCCAGGAAGGCGCAACCTGACCTCGTCGTCACTAGCATCTTCCTCCACCTCCTCTGCTGACCTCATCTCTTGGCTGACTGTGGGTTGACAGTAAGTGGGATCTCCAACCTCATCATCATCACCCTGTGCGTTATCACACCCGTCGTCCTCAGAGCCAACCTGTTCCTGCCCTGACAAACAACTAAAGTTGTCGCTCCAATCAGGTATTTGAGTCTCATCATCGTCTTCCTCATTGTCTCCACCAACAGGAGTTACAGTTTGGGAATGAGGGTCTACATTATGGTCAGAACCTTCTGCGTCTGGTCCTGGATCCGACTCATAAAGATTCTGGGCATCAGTGCAGATCATTTCCTCGTCTGGATTCACAGAAGCGCTGGAGTCGACCTCTGATTCCCAGGCTATAGTATGAGTAAACAGCTCTGCAGACTCAACCATCTGTTCTACCTCATACTCAGACGGGCAGCTGGAGATTTGGGAGCTGTGAGGAAGCAAGTGCGATTGGGGTGACACCTTTGAGGACTGGAGTATTTGTGATGTTGAAGTTGATGTGGAGGAGAGCCCACTTAAAGGAGCACTTGATATCCGTTGAAGCACCTGCTGTTTTTGTGCCTCATCTGGAATTTGTAGCGATTGGCGTGGCCGTAAGAAAGGGATCTTATCACATTGTCCGCTAAAAGAAGTAGACATTTTAGTTTGGCTGGAAGATGGTCTTTCTTCTGCAGATGTTACTGTTGCTTTAACACCTACCCCACGGACACAACCTTTTTTCCCCTTCCCAACACGCCTATTCCCCTTTCCACCAGCAGCAGGCCTTTTTCCACTCATTTTGGTGGTTAACTAATTCACAACTCTGGAGTTGTTTGCACAAAAAAACAATGGATGGTAACCGAGCAGAGCTGAGTGGCCAAACTGTGGTATTAGGCCAAAACTATTGGCTGGGTTAGATGCAGAAAAAAATTATATTCAATTTGCAACCTGATGGAGGTCAGTATAGATGGACTAATACAACAAGTCCCACACACAGCTAGAAGCCCAATATTTTTTCAGAGGTAGATGCAGAAAAAAATTATATTCAGTTTGCAACCTGATGGAGGTCTGTATAGATGGATTAATAGAACAAGACCCACACACAGCTAGAAGCCCAATATTTTTTCAGAGGTAGATGCAGAAAAAAATATATTCAGTTTGCAACCTGATGGAGGTCAGTATAGATGGACTAATACAACAAGTCCCACACACAGCTAGAAGCCCAAATATTTTTTCAGAGGTACTGTAGATGCAGATAAAAATTATTTTTAATTTGCAACCTGATGGAGGTCAGTATAGATGGACTAATAGAGAAAGTCCGACACACTGCTAGAAGGCCAAATATTTTTTCAGAGCTAGATGCAGAAAAAAATTATATTCAGTTTGCAACCTGATGGAGGTCAGTATAGATGGACTAACAGAGAAAGTCCCACACACTGCTAGAAGGCCAAATATTTTTTCAGAGCTAGATGCATACAAAAAATTATTTTGAATTTGCAACCTGATCGAGGTCAGTATAGGTGGACTAATAGAACAAGTCTCACACACTGCTAAAAGGCCAAATATTTTTTCAGAGCTAGATGCAGAAAAAAATTATATTCAGTTTGCAACCTGATGGAGGTCTGTATAGATGGATTAATAGAACAAGACCCACACACAGCTAGAAGCCCAATATTTTTTCAGAAGTAGATGCAGAAAAAAATATATTCAGTTTGCAACCTGATGGAGGTCAGTATAGATGGACTAATACAACAAGTCCCACACACAGCTAGAAGCCCAAATATTTTTTCAGAGGTACTGTAGATGCAGATAAAAATTATTTTTAATTTGCAACCTGATGGAGGTCAGTATAGATGGACTAATAGAGAAAGTCCGACACACTGCTAGAAGGCCAAATATTTTTTCAGAGCTAGATGCAGAAAAAAATTATATTCAGTTTGCAACCTGATGGAGGTCAGTATAGATGGACTAATAGAATGATGCTATGCCCAAAAGATTTTACTTCACTAGGTGCAGTAAAAAAATTGGTATTCTATACACAGGTGGTATATCTTGCAACACAGATAGGCTACTCCACTGACTAACACACTCTGCAATAGGCCAAAAAGGATTAGCTTTGCTAGATTCAGCCAAATGCTGTGAAAAAAACTTGCACAGCACTGGCACAGACCTGCCTGGCAAAAACTGATAGGGACTGATGTAACCTAGTCCTGAAAAGGACTCCAATTACAATTAGTCTTTACTCCCACAATCTATCTATTTAAGAGCACAGACCTCCCTGATAAAAGTCATAGGAAATGCTGTAACCTAGTCCTTAAAAGGACTGCAATCACAACTATTCCCTACTCCCAAGCTATCTGTATATTTGTGCGAAAATTGGCTTGAAATTAACAAGGTATAGCGCACACAGCAACAGCGGTGCCGTCTAACACGCAGCTGCAGCAGTGAGAAAATGGTGGCGACGGGGAAAATGGCTTGGTCTTATAGGGCAAGGACATGTGACATACACTGCCAATGACACATGCCCTTGCTTGTGTGAAAAAAAGCACTTCGCTCCGTGTGTGCGCTGCTGATAGGCTGACAGATTGCACCTCCCCACTGCAAATGCGGGAAAGAGAAAAAAAAATGGAGATCTTCATTGTTCCTGCAGAGATCCATCCCCTGCCCCTCCCCCCACCCCGCTGTACACTCAAACTGCGTATTAACATTAATTTTCATCATTACTGAGAAAAAATCCAGTTATGATTTTGGTGCACGAACAGTTATCGAACATAACCTCGAACAGCCGAATTTTTCTCAAATTGTTCTTGTTCGCCGACCGGCTCGAACACCGCCCAAAACAGCTCGAATTTGAGATTGGCGAACAGTTCGAGTAGAACAACGCTCATCTCTAGTTTTAATTAGTGTTGAGCGAGCATGCTCGACACTGCTCGGTACTCGCCCGAGCATCATGCTACTCGGGATGTTCAGCGAGCATCGGGCATTTCCGAGTTACTCGGGCGGGATCTCGGGTCTCCGCCCTGCATGTTTGGCGCTCTTTACAGAGCCAATGAACATGCAGGGATTGCCAGCCAGTCACTGTAATGCCACAGCCATGTTGTTTGTGGGCATTACAGTGATTGGCTGGCTGCACAGCGTCACCTCGAGTATTTAAAACCGGTCGTCGCCATCTTGGACACAGTCGCCCCGGATTAGACAGTATAGGGACAGCGCTGCTGAGCTAGGGAGAAATTTTTCCTGCAAAATAGTTAGTGTAGGGTCTGTAAAGGCTGCCAGAACAAACAAACAGTCCTTCTCAGGACTAATATCCATCCCAGATATCAGGCAGGCAGGCAGGCTGTATAGGAGACGCTGTGGTTATACCAGCAAACGCTGCATTACAGTCCTGTGTGCTCCTGTTTCTGAAATTGCTGGACTTAGCTCCCGGTGTCGGGGGCCAGTAAAAATCCTTTTTTTTTCACCTAAATCGTCTTTTTTTTTTCCTCCTTCACACTGTAAAAATACCAGTCTTATTAACCTATTGGTGTCCGTCCCCTCCCCCCCCCCCCCCAAAAAAAAGTGTGTCTCTGATTTTTCGACACAAATATATCTGTTGAAAAGAGTCTGGTATAGGCCACAGAAACAGAAGTGTGGTTTTGCAGTTCCACGGGTCAAATCTCTGTAGTATCCAGTTTTGGGCCTTTTGTATCTAAAAAAAAACAGTTTGAGTGTGTCGCTCACTGTTCAGCCGCAAATCAATATATTTAAAAAAGTCTGGTATACACCAGTAAATTAAAACTGTGGTTTTGCTGTTCCACGGTAAAAAATCTCTATTATCCTGTTTTTCGCTTTTTTTGTCTTAAAAAAAAACAGTAGTGTCTCCTGACTGTTCTGAAACAAAAATATATTTGTTGAAAATAGTCTGGTGTACGCCTGACAAATCCCAGTGTGGTTTTGCAGTTCTACGGGTAAAATCTCTGTAGTATCCAGTTTTGGGCCTTTGGTATCTAAAAAACACAGTTTGAGTGTGTCGCTCACTGTTCAGCCGCAAATCTAAATATTTAAAAAAGTCTGGTATACACCAGTAAATTATAACTGTGGTTTTGCTGTTCCACTGTAAAAAATCTCTATTATCCTGTTTTTTGCTTTTTTTGCCTTAAAAAAAAACAAGTAGTGTCTAGTGTTGAGCCACCCCCGTAGTGTTCGAGTTCGGTTCGGTTCGTCGAACACCCGTGTGTTCGCCGAACTGTTCGCCGAACTGTTCGTCGAACACCTTCGAACACCGTTAAAACCAATGGCAGGCAAACAAAAACACATAGAAACACATAGAAAACACCTTCAAAGGTGTCCAAAAGCTGACAAACTGCTCAGAAGACATAACTAACACATGGAAAAGTGACAAGTACATATAGTCATGCGAAAATAAAAGAGGTGGAGGAGTAAAAGGAGGGGGAGACACAGATATAGGCATGTCATGCCCTTCTAAAATCCAAAAAGTGAGAAGCCGACACGGCCAGTCCGCTCCTGCCCGTGCCACCTCCGTGTCGCCGGGTTTGTGCCAGAGCCGCGGTGAACCCTGACGGCCAGCCCCCCTCTCCCAATACTGGTGCCTGTCCGCTGGTGGGTCGAGCGAGCCCCCCTGTGGTGGAGGCAGCTCTAAGCTTTTTAATTTAAATTGTCTCTCTAATTTGAATGAATACACTTTAAATCCATTTACAAGGATCTATTGGAGGGCAAGTCTCATGCCAGCAGCCGCGGTAATTCCAGCTCCAGTAGCGTCCACTAAAGCTGCTGCAGTTAAAAAGCTTTTATAAGGATCGAGCTCGGCTGTCCACCGCAAGGCATCCTACTGCCAGTCCCAGCCCCTATGCCTTGGGGTGCCTCCTGATGCTCTTCACTAAGTATCCCATGGTCCCGAAGCATTTCCTTTGAAAAAATTAAGTGTCTAAACTACAGGTGGTGCAGCTTGCTTAACAGCCGGGATAATCCGCTTACTAGCAGACACTGCTACTAGGCACAAAGTATTTCCTGGGCTAGATGCAGTTAAAAATTTGTAATTAGATACTCTCGTTGGATGCTGAGAAAGCATTCCATAGAGTCTCCTGGCACGCCATATATGATTCTCTTAAAAAGCTTGGGGTAGGGGTCTAGGGGACCCTTTTATAGCCAAAATCACGGCCCTGTATCGCAATACGTCACCTAGGCTGAAGATAAATGGAACTGTAGCACCCTGAGGGCTCGGTTGCTACAGACGTATTGCACCTCACCCAGAGGTGTGATATCTCACTCTCAGGTAAAGATGGAGTGTGGATCAGGACCCGACACCTGCATGCATTACACCACATTGCCGTGGGGCAGGGCGACCAATATGCCCCTGAGATGGGCACGACAGTCCCTGTCCCTGGCTGGAGTGGGGGGAGGGAACACTGAGGAAGGGGAACCCTGTAGTGCAGGAGCAGGGAGGAAGCAGTTCCTGGGTGCATTGAGAAGGGAGTATAAAAGGTGGGCACCATCTTAGTTCAGTGCAGAGAAGTCTGAGCAGAAGTGGCAGGGAGCAGGGGCTCTGCATGAGCTCTGCTCCGGAGGCGGGCCTAGTAACAGAGGCCCAGGCCTGGAAGAGGGAGAAGGAAGGAAGAGGAGCGGAGAAGGCTCCAGGAACGAGGAATGAAGGGATCCCAGGGGTGCGGACGGGCGAGTCGCCACCGCACGCCCGAATCCACCTGCGTGGAGGGGTCAGGCCAAAGGGGGAGACCGGTCCCCGAACTAGTGGAGGCAGGAAACGACCCTCAGCTAGAAACCGGAGGCTCTGACATTTTATGTGGCGCAGCCCCTCGCTACACCCGCTAGGAAGGCATCACATAGGGTCAGGGAAACTGGCGCCAAGTTTACCAAGAGGAGGCCCGAGGCAGCCGGACAGAAGTGTTGGTAAGAAAGGCCAGACAAAGGACACACAAAGGGGGTCCTGTGAAGTGCTCCAAAGTTATCTGGGAGTTATCTGAGCCCCTCACCTGGTGAGCACAGTATGACGTGGGCAGCCGTTACCTGCAGACGTGGTCTGGATAATAAGAACTGTGAGTAAAGGCCCTGAACTGCATCACTGACTCCGTGTCGTTACTGCTGCTGCCCTGCACCATCACCCCCATCCTCCGCATACACTGCCCTGAGGCTATACTCCTCCCGTGGGGAGTTATGCTACGCTCTGCTGCACCCACAACACCAGCCTCAGTGGTCTGCCCTGTAGCGGCGGTTCACTCTGACCGCAATCCACGGGTGGCGTAGTCGGACATTTAAACATCAAAACCACATAAATAGTTCCGCCACTGGTTTGACCGCCCTGAGCCACGGAACTGGGTCGCCGCCACGAAGACTACAACCACCAGCATCCACCAAAAAGGGTCCGGCTCCGGGTGTCCCAAGGACCAGGGGGTGCGTCAGAACATTTTCATCACCTTTCACAATCACCAATGGGACAAGGCAGTGATGTCCTCTGTCCCCTCTCTTATACATCCTAGTGACGGAGCACCTGCTCTCATCAATTCGCCATAACCCCAATATTAGGTGGATTGAGGTGGGAGGCACCGAGTACAAGTGCTCTCTATTTGCTGATGATGTCCTAGTATATATCACTCAATCACATATATCCATCCATGCTGTTATGGCTGAAATAGATCACTTTGTTACATGGTAAAATTTTAAAATCAATGCAGCGAAGTCTGAGGCCCTCGATGTCTCCCTCCCCAAATCCATATAGGATTCCATCCAGTCCAACTTTCCCTTTGCCTGGCCCTCACAGGGTATCAAATACTTAGGAATTCCTATTCATAGAGACCTCTCCCATCTATGTTATCTTAATTTTGGGCCCTTTATTGAACAACTCCATACAGACCACGGTTGGCAAGTTAGAACTGTAAGATTCACTACGTGAACCACTGGTGTTTTGTGGAAAAGCACATGTACACTGCGTTCCAAATTATTATACAAAAAGTGTTTAGGAGTGATAAGGGAAGAATTTGTTTGTTTGTCAGTTAAACTCATTGATGGTGATGTGTGTCAGGGCTCTTTATATCACTGTAAGCAATTGCAGACACCTGTGCTAATTAGTTTGGCAGGTGTGTCCAATGAAAGGCAAGACTACTTAAGAAGGCTCTCTCACATTATTAAGCAGCCTACATTTTCTGCCAAAATGGGAAAGAAAAAGGATGTGTCGGCTGCTGAGAAGCAACAAATTGTGGAGTGTTTAGGTCAAGGCATGACTACAATCAACATTGTGCGATGATCAGGATGAAGTGTCTTGGCAATCAAGAAGTATGTAGCTGATTCACAGTACACACGTGTGCGTGCTGATAAGGGCAAATTGAGGACTCTTTCCTACAGGCAATTACGTCAGGTTGAAAGAGCAGCGGCAAAAAAGCCTTGTCATGGCAGCAGACAAGTTTTTGAAGCTGCTTGTGCCACCAACGTCCCCCGAACAACAAGATGCAGGGTCCTTCAGAGGTTTGCAGCTGTGCATGCGCCATCCTGTCGACCTCCTCTATCCACTTCACACAAGCAGAAACGGCTCCAGTGGGCCAAACATTACATGAAGACTGATTTCAAAACTGTTTTGTTCACGGATGAGTGCCGTGCAGCGCTCGATGGTCCAGATGGATGGAGTGGAGGATGGCTGGTTGATGGACACCCCACGCAAACACGGCTACAGCGCCAACAAGGAGGAGGTGGAGTAATGTTTTGGGCTGGAATCATGGGGAGAGAGATTGTCGGCCCCTTTAGGATCCCTGAAGGCGCTAAAGATGAACTCCATAATGTATGTGGATTTTCTCAAACAGCACTTCCTGCCATGGTTCAAGAAGAAGAACCGTGTATTTCACAGCAAGATCATTTTTCTGCATGATAATGCACCATCTCATGCTGCACATAAAACATCTGCATCTCTGGCTGATATGGGCATAAAAGGGGACAAACTTATGGTGTGACCCCCATGCTCCCCTGACCTCTACCCCATTCAGAACCTTTGGAGCATCATTAAAAGGAGTGTCTATGATGGCGGGAGGCAGTTCACATCTAAGCAACAGCTCTGGGAGGGTATTCTGTCCTCATGCAAAACAATTGAAGCAGAAACCATCCAAAACCTGACAAATTCAATGGACGAGAGAGTTCAGAAGCTCCTTTCGAACAAGGGGTCCTATGTGAAAATGTAACATCACCTAGAATAAAGTTTTGAGTTGAAAACTGTTTGATTTCAGTTTCTAACAACCTGCTAATGCTTATAATTTCAAAAATGACCATTTTTTTGGTCTTTATTAAAATGAAAAGGTTGATCGAAAAGTTTGGGGGATCTAAGAGTGTGGCAACCCAGTAGTCATGATTACTTCGAATTCTGACAATATGAGGGTCATGCTGCAGGTAGTGCAGCAAGAAGGCACTTATGTGCCTTGCGCATCTCGGAGCCCCAAAATTATTTTCCGGGCTAGATGCAGCTAAAAATTATTTTTAATTTTAAATCTGGTGAAGCTTTAGTATAGATGGCCTAATAGGATCAGTGCTGCACACTGCTACAAAGCCCAAATTATTTTCCAGTCAAGATACAGATAAACATGATTAGTAATTTGAAAGCTTAAAACGGTTGGTAGGGTGATTTTAACCAATCATCAAGCTTTTACTCTCCCCAGGATGACACAGGGGTAGAAAAGTCGTTTCGGATCCATGATTTGTTCATCTTTATGAACGTGAGTCTGTCTACATTATCAGTGGAGAGCCGCGTGCGCTTATCTGTCAGCACACCACCAGCAGCGCTGAACACACGTTCAGACAGAACGCTGGCTGCGGGGCATGACAAGATCTCCAAGGCGTAAGTGGCTAGCTCCGGCCATTTATCCAGATTGGAAGCCCAAAAAGAGCAAGGGTCCAGTGACACAGTCGTGGCTTCAATGTTTACTTGGAGATACTCCTGTACCATCGTCTCTAGGCGTTGACTATGTGTCAGACTTCTTGTCTCCTGTGGCCTTGCAAAGGATGGGCTAAAAAAGTGGTGAAATGATTCCGCAAAATTGATGTTACCAGCAGATACTGTGGTTCTGTCACGGTTTGAGTGCTGAACACTTGACGGTCCCACGGTTGGCAAGTTGGAACTGTGAGATTCACTACGTGCACCACTGGTATTTTGTGGAAAAGCACATGTAAGATTCTGCAACAGTCTCTGCTGATACTCCTGCATGCGTGCATCCCTTTCTATGGCAGGAATAATTTCTGCAAATTTACTTTTGTACCGGGGATCTAACAGTGTGGCAACCCAGTAGTCAGGATTATTTCTAATTCTCACAATTCGAGGGTCATGTTGCAGGTAGTGCAGCAAGAAGGCACTCATGTGTGTTGCGCATCCAGGAGCACCAAGTCCCTGTTGTGTTGGTGGCGAGGTAACAATCATGCTTCCTTCCTCTGTCCTCTCCCCCCAACCTCGCACAACAGAAATGTGATCAAGGTCTCCCTCATCTGATGAGTCTTCCATCAGTTCGTCCTCCACTTCTTCCTGGGCTCCTGCACCTTCCTCACTAGTTTGGCTGCTACCATGCGCCCTGGTAAAACCATCTCCCCCACCCTCACATGCCTGCCGCCTTGGTGCTGCCGACCGTCTGGACTTTGCAGATGTTAGCCCTTCCGCATACAACTCCTCCTCCTCTACTTCCTCCACCTCCTCTTGTGCCACCACCTGACTCCGAATTCTGTTTAACATGTGCTCCAGCATGTAAATCACCGGAATAGTCATGCTGATAATGGCATCGTCAGCACTAAACATCTTCGTCGCCATTTCAAAACTGTGCAGAAGGGTACATAGGTCCCTGATCTGAGACCACTCCTCCAGCGTGATTTGCCCCACCTCTGAATCTCGTTGGCCCAGGCTATACGTCAGAACGTATTGCACCAGGGCTTGTCGGTGCTGCCACAGTCGCTGCAACATGTGCAGAGTTGAATTCCACCGGGTAGGCACATCGCATTTTAGCCGGTGAAGTGGCAGGCCCAACGACTTCTGTAGAGATGTAAGTCGCTGAGCTGCGGGATGCGAATGGCGGAAGTGAGCACACAGCGACCGTGCCCTCTGCAGAAGGCCATCTAGTCTGGGATAGTGGGCTAAAAATTGCTGGACAACCAGGTTCAACACGTGAGCCATACAAGGCACGTGTGTGACATTGCCCCGGCGAAGGGCCGCACCCAGGTTTGCAGCATTGTAGCACACGGCCTTCCCTGGTTTCAGGTCCAGTGGAGACAACCATTCATGAAATTGGTTCTCCAGAGCTGACCACAACTCCTCAGCTGTGTGACTCACATTTCCCAGACATTTCAATGTAAAAACCGCCTGATGACGTTGAGCCCTACTGCCAGCATAGTAAGGAGGTGTGCAGGATCCCTTCTGCGCAGTTAGAAAGCTTGTGGCATGACCAGACAGGCTTTGGGTGCAGGTGGAAGACCGAGAGGAGGTTGAGGAGGCAGAAGCAGTGGTGGAACTTTGACATAAAGAGGATTGACGCACAACTCGTGGGGACGGCAAGACTTGGACAGCAGCCCCTTGTCCTGCTGTCACCATAGTTACCCAGTGCCCAGTCAGCGACATGTAACGCCCCTGTCCATGCCTACTCGTCCAAGTGTCTGTGGTGAAATGCACCCTGTCACACACAGAGTTTCTCAAAGAAGCGGTGATGTTGTGTGCGACATGCTGGTGGAGCGCAGGCACACCTTTCTTTGAGAAGTAGTGCCGACTGGGCATCTGGTACTGGGGCACTGCGACGGACATAAGGTCTCGAAAATCCTCTGTGTCCACCAGGCGGAAAGGCAGCATTTCTGTAGCCAAGAGCTTGCAGATGGTGAAATTCAACCTCTTAGCTTTCTCATGGCTAGGAGGAAATGGTCTTTTACTTGTCCACATCTGAGGGACCGAGGGCTGGCTATTGTGCTTAGACGGGGTTGATAAGGGTGTCCCCGGCAAACTGCCGGTCTGTGAGGAAGATGCAGGCGGACATGTTAGGTTGCCTTGATCCAAAGGTGGTGCTATCGATGTCGGACAGCGCTCAAGACCAGCTGGTGTTACCACCTCCAAAGAAAATGATGACCTGCCAATCACGCTGGCTGTTGCGGGTAAAGAGGTGGCAGGTCTGCGCCCCAAAACAGGTGTGACTGCTGTCCCCCCAGTCACAGAGGATGAAGAGGCCGCGGATGCACAAGATATGGCAGACGGTGGTTGGCCCGGCCGGCTAGACCGCATTGTAGCACACTGAGCTTCCCACTGCAACTTATGCTTCATGTCCATGTGCCGGTTCATGCATGAAGTACTCAAACTATGTATTTTTTGGCCTCTACTTAGCTTTTGCTGACAAATGTTACAGATAACACGAGTTGGGTCATCTTTATCGATCTGAAAAAATGCCCAGGCTATGCAAGGCTTAGCACCCATGCGACCTGAAGAGCCACCACGACTTGTGGTGAGAGGCAGAGTTGTGTTTGAGGATGCAGTTGTTGACGTGCTTCCAGTACTACGTCTCTGTCCAGGAAGGCGCAACCTGACCTCGTCGTCACTAGCATCTTCCTCCACCTCCTCTGCTGACCTCATCTCTTGGCTGACTGTGGGTTGACAGTAAGTGGGATCTCCGACCTCATCATCATCACCCTGTGCGTTATCACACCCGTCGTCCTCAGAGCCAACCTGTTCCTGCCCTGACAAAAAACTAAAGTTGTCGCTCCAATCAGGTATTTGAGTCTTATCATCGTCTTCCTCATTGTCTCCACCAACAGGAGTTACAGTTTGGGAATGAGGGTCTACATTATGGTCAGAACCTTCTGCGTCTGGTCCTGGATCCGACTCATAAAGATTCTGCGCATCAGTGCAGATCATTTCCTCGTCTGGATTCACAGAAGCGCTGGAGTCGACCTCTGATTCCCAGGCTATAGTATGAGTAAACAGCTCTGCAGACTCAACCATCTGTTCTACCTCATACTCAGACGGGCAGCTGGAGATTTGGGAGCTGTGAGGAAGCAAGTGCGATTTGGGTGACACCTTTGAGGACTGGAGTATTTGTGATGTTGAAGTTGATGTGGAGGAGAGCCCACTTAAAGGAGCACTTGATATCCGTTGAAGCACCTGCTGTTTTGTGCCTCATCTGGAATTTGTAGCGATTGGCGTGGCCGTAAGAAAGGGATCTTATCACATTGTCCGCTAAAAGAAGTAGACATTTTAGTTTGGCTGGAAGATGGTCTTTCTTCTGCACCTACCCCACGGACACAACCTTTTTTCCCCTTCCCAACACGCCTATTCCCCTTTCCACCAGCAGCAGGCCTTTTTCCACTCATTTTGGTGGTTAACTAATTCACAACTCTGGAGTTGTTTGCACAAAAAAACAATGGATGGTAACCGAGCAGAGCTGAGTGGCCAAACTGTGGTATTAGGCCAAAACTATTGGCTGGGTTAGATGCAGAAAAAAATTATTTTTAATTTGCAACCTGATGAAGGTCAGTATAGATGGACTAATAGACCAAGTCCCACACACCGCTAGAAGCCCAAATATTTTTTCAGAGCTAGATGCAGAAATTTTTTTTATTCAATTTGCAACCTGATGGAGGTCAGTATAGATGGACTAATAGACCAAGTCCCACACACTGCTAGAAGCCCAAATATTTTTTCAGAGCTAGATGCAGAAAAAAATTATTTTTAATTTGCAACCTGATGGAGGTCAGTATAGATGGACTAATAGACCAAGTCCCACACACTGCTAGAAGCCCAAATATTTTTTCAGAGCTAGATGCAGAAAAAAATTATTTTTAATTTGCAACCTGATGGAGGTCAGTATAGATGGACTAATAGAACAAGTCCCACACGCTGCTAGAAGCCCAAATATTTTTTCAGAGATAAATGAAGAAAAAAATTATTTTTAATTTGCAACCTGATGGAGGTCAGTATAGATGGACTAATAGACCAAGTCCCACACACTGCTAGAAGCCCAAATATTTTTTCAGAGCTAGATGCAGAAAAAAAATATTTTTAATTTGCAACCTGATGGAGGTCAGTATAGAAGGACTAATAGAACAAGTCCCACACACTGCTAGAAGCCCAAATATTTTTTCAGAGCTAGATGCAGAAAAAAATTATATTCAGTTTGCAACCTGATGGAGGTCAGTATAGATGGACTAATAGAATGATGCTATGCCCAAAAGATTTTACTTCACTAGGTGCAGTAAAAAAATTGGTATTCTATACACAGGTGGTATATCTTGCAACACAGATAGGCTACTCCACTGACTAACACACTCTGCAATAGGCCAAAAAGGATTTGCTTTGCTAGATTCAGCCAAATGCTGTGAAAAAAACTTGCACAGCACTGGTACAGACCTGCCTGGCAAAAACTGATAGGAACTGATGTAACCTAGTCCTGAAAAGGACTTCAATTACAATTAGTCTTTACTCCCACAATCTATCTATTTAAGAGCACAGACCTGCCTGATAAAAGTCGTAGGAAATGCTGTAACCTAGTCCTTAAAAGGACTGCAATCACAACTATTCCCTACTCCCAAGCTATCTGTATATTTGTGCGAAAATTGGCTTGAAATTAACAAGGTATAGCACACACAGCAACAGCGGTGCTGTCTAACACGCAGCTGCAGCAGTGAGAAAATGGTGGCGACGGGGAAAATGGCTTGGTCTTATAGGGCAAGGACATGTGACATACACTGCCAATCACACATGCCCTTGCTTGTGTGAAAAAAAGCACTTCGCTCCGTGTGTGCGCTGCTGATAGGCTGACAGATTGCACCTCCCCACTGCAAATGCGGGAAAGAGAAAAAAAAATGGAGATCTTCATTGTTTCTGCAGAGATCCATCCCCTGCCCCTCCCCCCGCCCCGCTGTACACTCAAACTGCGTATTAACATTAATTTTCATCATTACTGAGAAAAAATCCAGTTATGATTTTGGTGCACGAACAGTTATCGAACATAACCTCGAACAGCCGAATTTTTCTCAAATTGTTCGTGTTCGCCGACCGGCTCGAACACCGCCCAAAACAGCTCGAATTTGAGATTGGCGAACAGTTCGAGTAGAACAACGCTCATCTCTAGTAGTGTCTCCTGACTGTTCTGACACAAAAATATATCTGTTGAAAATAGTCTGGTGTAGGCCCGACAAATCCCAGTGTGGTTTTGCAGTTCTACGGGTGAAATCTCTGTCGTATCCAGTTTTGGGCCTTTGGTATCTAAAAAAAAACAGTTTGAGTGTGTCGCTCACTGCTCAGCAGCAAATCTATATATTTAAAAAAGTCTGGTATATACACTAGTAAATTAAAACTGTGGTTTTGCTGTTCCACGGTAAAAAATCTCTATTTTTCAGGTTTTGGTATTTTTTCCATAAAGAAAAACAGTAATTGTTTCTCCCTGATTGTTCAGATTGTTTAAAAGAGTCAGGTGTAGGCCAGAGAAATAGAACTGTGGTTTTCCTCTTCCACGGTTCTAATCTACTTTTTATTACCCTTTTTCCATTGATAGTGCGAGTGTAAGCTATTTTACTTCCATAACAATGGGCAAGACGGGTGGCAAGGAACATGGAAGTGGATGTTCTGGTGATGGTGCATACAGAGGACGGGGCCATGGCCAAGGTGAAAATGTGCCACAACCAACAGCCACATCTTCTCGCTCCCACTTCTTGACCGAATTACTAGGGAAGCACAGAACAACACCAGTATTGAGAACTGATCAGTATGAACAGGTTATTAATTGGATAGCAGATAATACTTCCAGTTACCTGGGCACCACCACCTCCGGTCTGTCTTCCACACGGTCAACTCTTAGTAGCCGTGAGTCTCGACCACATATTCCTCCTCACCCTGATGCTCCTTCCTCCCACCATGCCGAGTGTCATCAGACAGCAATTGATCCCACACTTGGACACTCTGAAGAGCTGTTCACTGGTCCATTTCCATATTTGTGCCCCTCGCCTGCTACGCTTGAAGTGGTGGAAGAGGAGATCCCATGTAGCGATGCCCAAATATTTGAACAGCCACGGCCACAGGAAGTCGACGCTGGCAATTTGTCACAAGAGGTGGACAATGACGAGACACAATTGCCAGGAATTGAGGAGGAGCATCGTGGTGCGCAAGTGGAAGAGGAGGAGGTGGTGGATGATCTAGTAACTGACCCAACGTGGCAGGAGGACATGCAGAGTGAGGCCAGCAGCACACAGGGGGAGGGAGGCAGAGTACCCAACAGGCAGGAAGAAGCAGTGTGGTGGCCGCAGACAGAAGGTGGGCAACCGTTCCCCGTAACACCAACACGAGGGACGTTGCCAGTACAAGCGGTAGGTCTTCCAGAGTCTGGAATTTTTTTAAAGACTCTGCTGATAACCCCAAAAAGGCCATTTGTACCACCTGCCATGCCAGCATCAGCAGTGGTGACAAAACTACCAGCCTGGCCACCACCAGCATGATCAGGCACATGGCAGCAAAGCACCCGACTTTGTGGGGCGAAACCCAGGGTCCACGACTAGTGTCAGCGGGTGTCACCACTGCTTCTTCCGCTGTTGTGCGTGCAATAGAACCCCCTGTTATGTGTGCAAGGCAATCCCCTGTCCATACTGCATGTAAAGATGCCCCCTCCTCTCAGTCTTCACTTGTTATGGCAGTTTCTCAAGAAACAGCATCAACGTCCACGTCCACGTCCCACCGCAGCGTTCAATTGTCCACATCCCAGACCTTTGAACGAAAGCGGAATTTCGCAGCTAACGCCCCACAGGCCACAGTCCTAAATTCGCACATTTCATGACTGCTTGCATTGGAAATGCTGCCTTTTAGGCTGGTGGAGACGGAATCCTTCCGCAACCTTATGGCGGTGGCCGTCCCTCGGTACTCGGTCCCCAGCGACACTATTTTGCCCAGTGTGCCATCCCCGCACTACACAAGCACGTGTCCCAAAACATCTGCCGTGCCCTCAACAACGCAGTTACTGGGAGAGTCCACCTGACAACGGACATGTGGACAAGTGCTTGTGGCCAGGGACGGTACATCTCCCTCACGGCATATTGGGTAAACATAGTGGAAGCCGGGACCCAGTCGGACCTTGGGACGGAACACATCCTCCCCACACCGAGGATTGCGGGCCCTATGTCAGTCAGAGTTGCCCCCACAGTGTACAGCTCCTGCGCATCATCCTACATCCCGGCATGGTCGTGTGTGACAATGACCACAACCTGGTGGCGGCTCTGAGGCGAGTTGAGATCACACACGTACCATGCCTGGCTCATGTGCTTAACCTCGTGGTTCAAGCGTTTCTTAAATCGTACCCCGAGTTGCCAGATCTGCTCGTGAAAGTACTCTGACTGTCAGCTCATTTTCGCAAGTTGGCTACAGCTTCCGCCGCCCTTGCTGTGTTGCAGCAGCGTTTGCAGCTTCTGGCATACCGACTGGTGTGTGATGTCCCCACACGTTGGAACTCTACCCTCCACATGTTGCAAAGGATTTTTGAGCAGAAGAGAGCAGTTGTGGAGTACCAGATGCAACAAGGCCATCGATATTCAGGTCAGACTCCACACATAAGACCTCAGGAGTGGACCTGGATGTTTGACATATGTACCATCCTGACAAACTTTGAGGAGGCCACCAAGATGGTGAGTGGCGATGACGCCATCATTAGTGTCAGCATCCAACTTGTCTGTCTTTTGCAACGCTCTCTGCAGAGAATTAAAGAGGAGGCTGTAGCATCGGCGTCTCTGCTCCGTTCTAGGCAGAGACGCCGTCCCTCTAACCTCCCAGCTCCTGGCGCGGCGTCCTCCAGCGCTTCTCTCCCCGCTGCTTCCGGCACGCGCTCCTTACCCGGCAGTGTGCTTAGGGCGCGCGCGCGCGCGCTCCCCCTCTCTTAAAGGGACCGCGCACGCCGTCCTAAGGAGTCCCCGGCCAATTGCCAGAGGTCCTCCCATATAAAAGGCACCTCCTCCAAAATGGAGGTGCCCGAGCAATGTTGTAGCACTGTTCACTACTCTGCTTCAGCCCTCAGGTCCCGTTGCCAGTTACCTGCCAGATACCTGCCAGATTCCTGCCAGTCTACTGTCTAATTCCTGCCTGATATCCTGCTACCTGCCTGCTAGCCTGAGGTCCGACGGTCTGCCTTCCAACTTCTGTCAGTCTGTCTAAGGACCAGCTTGCCCGCTCACCTGGGAGCGCACATCTTCTACCTGCCTGCTTGCCTGAGGTCCGACGGTCTGCCTTCCAACTCCTGTCAGTCTGTCTAAGGACCAGCTTGCCCGCTCACCTGGGAGCGCTCATCTGCTGCCTGTCTGCTAGCCTACCAGGAGGCTCTGCCGTCACGTGCTGTGACCACCCGCCTGTCCAGAGACTCCTGCCCGCTCACCTGGGAGCGCTCATCTGCTACCTGTCTGTTGGTCTTCCTGGAGGCTCCGCCGTCACATGCTGTGACCACCCGATTATCCAGAGACTCTCGCCTGCTCACCTGGGAGCTCACGTCTATCATCTGCCGCCACAGGTCGTACCAATCCTTTACCCAGAGACTGCCCCGGTCACTTGCCGTGACCTCCTGCCCGTTTATCCAGAGACTGCCCCGGTCACTTGCCGTGACCTCCTGCCCGTTCATCCAGAGACTGCCCCGGTCACTTGCCGTGACCTCCTGCCCGTTCATCCAGAGACTGCCCCGGTCACTTGCCGTGACCTCCTGTCCGTTCATTCAGAGACTGTCCCAGTCACCTGCTGTGACTGCCTGCCCGTCTACCCTGGTCGCCACCCGCTCCCTTACAAGGACCGCCCCCTTGTATAGTAGCTCAGAGGTTCCGCCTCCCAGACCCGTTACAGTTTGCTCGGGCCATGGAACCCGGTGGCACCCAAGCTCCCTCGCTCTCGGACCTGTGTCATGAACTGTCCTGTCAGAGGTCCCAACAGGAGTCCATCCTGGGTCACCTGCGGAATGTCAATTCTCGCCTGGACACTCTGACTGCTCTGCCTGCAACCACCGCCAGTGCCATGACTCGCAATCCGGCAGCTCCACTGCCCACTAATAACATGGTATCCTACCCCGGACCCCGGCTTTCTGCACCTCCTCGTTTCGGAGGCGACTCCGCCCAGGCTCGGGGCTTCATAAATCAGTGCACCCTGCACTTTGAACTCCTGTCTCACCAGTTTAACTCCGACCGGGCCAAAATTGCCTTCATCATGTCCCATCTCACCGGAGAGGCCCTGGCCTGGCTAAATCCTCTATGGGAGAGAGGAGACCCCCTGGTGTCCGACTTGCCTGCCTTTCTCACGGCTTTCCGGAAAGTCTTCGACGAACCCGGACGGAAGACCTCATCCGCATCATCTCTGCTACGCCTCCGTCAGGGAAGTCTCACCGTGGGCCAATATGCCATACGGTTCCGTACCCTTGCCTCGGAGCTGGCCTGGGATAATGACGCTCTGGTTTCCGTCTTCTGGGAGGGTCTGTCCGGCCGTATTAAAGATGAACTTGCCGGTCGGGACATTCCTACCACTCTCGATGACCTAATAACTCTTGCCACCCGGATTGACCTGCGGTTCCAGGAACGTGCCAAAGAGGTCACCCGTGAGAGGAGGTTTCCACGTCTAGCTCCTACTTTTCAGAAACCCATCTCTCCCTCCGTCTCTCCTCAGCTACACTCTCCTGAGCCTATGCAGGTCGACCAGACCAAGATGGTCGGTTCTCGCCAAGAATCTCGCCGAGCCGAGGGAAGCTGTTTCTATTGTGGCAGTATGAAGCACTTCATCCGTTCCTGCCCGGAAAAGCCGGGAAACGCCAGTGTCTAGGACCACTCGGAGAGGTTGTCCTAGACAAAAGTAAGCCCTCTCCGTCTCTGACCTTACCGGTCTCTATTGCTTGGGGAGAAAACCGTCTCTTTGAACTCGCCCATCTGGATTCTGGAGCTGCTGGAAACCTCATCTCCCAGTCTCTGGTAGAGAGATACCATATTCCCACCAAGTCCCTGGCTGAACCATTGTCAGTCGCCTCCGTGGATGGAAGACTTCTCTCGGAGACCATCCTGCTCGTCACCGAACCCATAACCCTGCAGGTGGGAATGCTGCACTCTGAGGAGATCTCATTCCATGTGCTGTCCGGACTTTCTCACTCCCTGTTGCTAGGTCTACCTTGGCTCCAGACACATGAACCCGTATTGAACTGGCGGTCCGGTGAAGTACTCCGATGGGGTCCTGACTGCCATAGGACCTGCCTGGTCCCGGTCCGTCCACTTCGCCCTCAGCCTACTCCAGCTAACTTACCTGGTCTCCCGGCTCCCTACTGGCCCTATGCGGACGTCTTCGGTAAGAAAGAAGCTGAGACGTTGCCACCCCATAGGCCATACGATTGCCCGATCGACCTGGTACCTGGCACCACTCCTCCCCGTGGGCGTATCTACCCGTTGTCTGCAGCCGAGACCCGAGCCATGTCTGAGTACATTGAAGAGAATCTGGCTAGGGGATTTATCCGAAAATCTACCTCCCCGGCTGGAGCCGGATTCTTCTTTGTCAAAAAGAAAGACGGCTCGCTACGTCCCTGTATTGACTACAGAGGACTCAATCTCATCACGGTAAAAAACAAATATCCCCTGCCACTCATCTCCGAATTGTTTGACCGTCTCAAGGGCGCCAGGATCTTCTCCAAGCTGGATCTACGAGGAGCGTATAATCTGGTCCGTATCCGTCAAGGAGACGAGTGGAAGACGGCATTCAATACCCGGGACGGTCACTACGAGTACCTTGTGATGCCCTTCGGTCTCTGTAATGCTCCCGCGGTCTTTCAGGAACTAGTCAACGACATCTTCCGTGACCTCCTGTACTCCTGCGTAGTGGTATACCTGGACGATATCTTGGTCTTCTCTCCGGATCTCCCCACACACCGGAGGGATGTTCGTCAGGTCCTGCTTAGGCTTCGGCAGAACCACCTTTACGCCAAATACGAGAAGTGCCTCTTCGATCAGACCTCCCTTCCGTTCTTGGGCTATGTCATCTCCCAAACAGGTCTGCAAATGGATCCCGAGATGCTCTCTTCCGTTCTAAAATGGCCTCGTCCTGAAGGTTTGAAGGCGATACAGCGATTCCTGGGCTTCGCTAATTATTATCGTCTTTTCATCCCACACTTCTCGTCTCGGACTGCTCCCATATCTGCACTTACCCGTAAGGGGGCTAACCCCAGGACATGGTCGCCTGAAGCCGAGGAGGCCTTCCTTTCCCTAAAGAAAGCCTTCGCCTCTGCTCCCGTCCTGCACCGTCCGGACTGTAATAAACAATTCTACCTGGAGGTTGATGCCTCCTCCTCCGGAGCCGGAGCGGTGCTCACCCAGAAGTCTTCTACTGGGAGAATGGTAACGTGCGGCTTCTTCTCCAAAATCTTCTCCTCGTCGGAGCGCAACTACTCCATTGGAGACCGGGAATTGCTAGCCATCAAATTGGCACTGGGAGAGTGGCGCTATCTGCTTGAAGGGGCTCTCTACCCGGTAATTATCTACACGGATCACAAAAACCTGGCATATCTCCAAAATGCCCAGAGACTCAATCCTCGCCAGGCCCGGTGGTCGTTGTTTTTTGCCCGCTTCGACTTCATTCTTCATTTCCGTCCGGCGGACAAGAACATCAAAGCTGATGCCTTGTCCCGGTCCTTCCTGTCCTCCGATCAAGAGGAGGAACCTACGCACATCATCGACTCCTCCAAGGTGATGAATGTGGCCCCCTTGGATCTGACTCGTCTTCCACCCGGTAAGACGTTCGTAGCTGTGCCAGATCGGGAGAGGGTTCTTCGCTGGGGACATTCTTCTAAACTAGCTGGCCATGCTGGCCAAAAGAAGACCTTCCAACTTATTACCCGGCATTACTGGTGGCCTACCCTGCGTAAGGACGTGGTAGACTTCGTCGCGGCCTGTTCATCCTGTGCCCGTAACAAAGTTCCCCGACATCTACCTGCCGGCCATCTCCTGCCCCTTCCCGTACCTGCTGCTCCTTGGCAACACATCGCTATGGACTTTATCACCGACCTTCCAGTTTCTGCCGGTTGTACTGTCATTTGGGTTGTCGCTGACCGTTTTTCTAAGATGGCCCACTTCATTCCCCTGCCTGGTCTTCCGTCTGCACCCGAGCTGGCTAAAGACTTTATCCGCCACATCTTCCGTCTCCATGGTCTGCCCCTCCACATCGTGTCGGATCGTGGGGTTCAGTTCACCTCTCGCTTCTGGAGAGCCACATGTAAGCTGCTGGACATTACCCTGGATTTCTCCTCCGCTTACCACCCTCAGTCCAATGGTCAAGTGGAGTGGATCAATCAGATCTTGTCCAGCTACCTCCGGCACTTCGTTGATGCTCACCACTCGGACTGGGTGGATCTCCTACCATGGGCCGAGTTCTCTTATAACAACTATGAGAGCGAGTCCTCTTCCAAATCCCCGTTCTTTATAGTCGGTGGCCAACATCCCCGGATTCCACTTCCTGTCTCCGTTTCTGTGGACAACCCTGCTGCGGAGTCTCTTGTCAGCGAATTTTCTACTATTTGGGAGAGCACCAGGTCCGCTCTTCTTCTCTCCTCTGAGCGGATGAAGAGATATGCTGATAAGAGACGTCTGGATCCGCCCCAATTCCGTCCGGGAGACAAGGTTTGGCTCTCATCCAAACATGTGCGGCTCAAAGTACCCTCCTACAAGTTGGGTCCTCGATTCATCGGCCCCTTCGAAGTCCTCAGGCAAATTAACCCTGTGGCCTACAAATTAAAACTCCCGGCCACCCTACGGATCCCCAACTCCTTCCACGTATCTCTCCTCAAACCCGCTGTCTTTAACTTTTTTTCCAAAAATCCAGGTGCCCCTCCTGCTCCGGTTTCCGCTGATGACATCTTTGAGGTAGAGAGTATTCTGGCCTCCAAGAGGGTAAGAGGAAAAACCTTTTTTCTGGTAGATTGGAAGGGGTTTGGTCCTGAGGAGAGAACTTGGGAACCCAGGGAGAACATCAACGCCCCGCTTCTCCTTGAGAAATTTCTTTCTGGCCAAAAAAAGAGGGGTTCTAAAGGGGGGGGTACTGTAGCATCGGCGTCTCTGCCCCGTTCTAGGCAGAGACGCCGTCCCTCTCACCTCCCCGCTCCTGGCGCGGCGTCCTCCAGCGCTTCTCTCCCCGCTGCTTCCGGCACGCGCTCCTTCCCCGGCAGTGTGCTTAGGGCGCGCGCTCCCCCTCTCTTAAAGGGACCGCGCGCGCCGTCCTAAGGAGTCCCCGGCCAATTGCCGGAGGTCCTCCCATACAAAAGGCACCTCCTCCAAAATGGAGGTGCCCGAGCAATGTTGTAGCACTGTTCACTACTCTGCTTCAGCCCTCAGGTCCCGTTGCCAGTTACCTGCCAGATACCTGCCAGATTCCTGCCAGTCTACTGTCTAATTCCTGCCTGATATCCTGCTACCTGCCTGCTAGCCTGAGGTCCGACGGTCTGCCTTCCAACTTCTGTCAGTCTGTCTAAGGACCAGCTTGCCCGCTCACCTGGGAGCGCACATCTTCTACCTGCCTGCTTGCCTGAGGTCCGACGGTCTGCCTTCCAACTCCTGTCAGTCTGTCTAAGGACCAGCTTGCCCGCTCACCTGGGAGCGCTCATCTGCTGCCTGTCTGCTAGCCTACCAGGAGGCTCTGCCGTCACGTGCTGTGACCACCCGCCTGTCCAGAGACTCCTGCCCGCTCACCTGGGAGCGCTCATCTGCTACCTGTCTGTTGGTCTTCCTGGAGGCTCCGCCGTCACATGCTGTGACCACCCGATTATCTCGCCTGCTCACCTGGGAGCTCACGTCTATCATCTGCCGCCACAGGTCGTACCAATCCTTTACCCAGAGACTGCCCCGGTCACTTGCCGTGACCTCCTGCCTGTTCATCCAGAGACTGCCCCGGTCACTTGCCGTGACCTCCTGCCCGTTCATCCAGAGACTGCCCCGGTCACTTGCCGTGACCTCCTGCCCGTTCATCCAGAGACTGCCCCGGTCACTTGCCGTGACCTCCTGTCCGTTCATTGAGAGACTGTCCCAGTCACCTGCTGTGACTGCCTGCCCGTCTACCCTGGTCGCCACCCGCTCCCTTACAAGGACCGCCCCCTTGTATAGTAGCTCAGAGGTTCCGCCTCCCAGACCCATTACAGAGGCATTGCAGCCAGAGTATGATGAGATGGATCAAGAAGCCGTAGTGGGCGATTACACACAGCCCAGCCTCATCTCATTTCAACAGGCATTGGGGGACAATGAGGGAGAGGAGGAGGAGGAAGAACAGGAGCTGGTATCATGCGCTGTAGACGGTAGTACCTGTACAAGTGTCATACCGTCGGTTCAGCGTGGGTGGCCTGAGGACAGGGGGGAGGAGGAGGAGGAGGAGAGCATGGTCAGTCATCATCTTGGTGAGGACACGGAAATCTTGCCCGTTACCAGTCTGGCACGCATGGCTGACTTTATGTTACGCTGCCTTAACCGTGACCCTCGCGTTGTCAAAATGTTGGGTGACAGTCATTACTGGTTGGTGACACTTGTAGACCCCCGCTACAAGGAGAACTTTCACTCTCTTATTCCTGAGGTGGAGAGGTCTACAAACATGGGCCAGTACCAGAAGGCCCTTGCTGCAGAACTGTTAAAAAAATTACCATCTGAACACGCTAACGGCAGAGGTCACAGTTCGTTGACCAACCAAAGCGTACAAGCGAGAGAGAGGCAACTCCAATCCAGCAGAGGCAGGGGAACACTGTCAACGTTCTGGGACAGTTTTCTCAGACCCTCCCTTCGGATAGACCCTGAGGCGCGGGGTACTCTCACAAGGAGTGGAAAGTTTCAAAAGATGGTGAGGGAGTACCTTGTCGACTGTACCAGCGTCCTCCGTGGTTCCTCTGTGCCTTTTAATTATTGGGTATCCAAGCTGGACACTTGGAATGAACTCGCTCTGTATGCCTTGGAGGTCCTGGCCTGCCCTGCCACTAGCGTGTTATTGGAGCGTGTTTTTAGTGCCGCTAGGGGAATTATAACTGATAAGCGCACTCGCCTGTCAACTGACAAGGCTTACAAGCTGACCCTTATCAAAATGAACAAGGGCTGGATTGGGCCAGACTTCTCATCACCACTAAATGACAGCAGAGTAACATAAAGTCAAATCCACTGTGTTATTTAGGGAGGTGTATTCACATGCACCGCTTTACACCGACACATGGGTATACGCTTCCTCATTTCGGCTGTTTTATGTTCTTCTCCTTATCCTCAGCCTCCACCACCACTATACCACCAGGGTGACCGTGGTCCGTGTTGCCATTATTGAAAGTTCCTCCGTCATTATTTTTGTCAGCTTTTGCTTGGAAGGCATAAGCAAAGACTGTGGGAGACCCACTCCCCAATAATGGGAATAATATTTTTAAGATGCTGTACTGTATGGCTCTTGTAAGGGGCATTTAAACCGTCTTGTTATACCACTCTGACCTCCACGTCTCTTGTAAGGGGCATTAAAAGCATCTTGTTATACCACTCTGACCTCCACGTCTCTTCTGAGGGGCATTAAAACCATCTTGTTATACCACTCTGACCTCCACGTCTCTTGTAAGGGGCATTAAAAGCATCTTGTTATACCACTCTGACCTCCACGTCTCTTCTGAGGGGCATTAAAACCATCTTGTTATACAACTCTGACCTCCACGTCTCTTGTAAGGGGCATTAAAACTGTCTTGTTATACCACTCTGACCTCCACGTCTCTTCTGAGGGGCATTAAAACCGTCTTGTTATACCACTCTGACCTCCACGTCTCTTGTAAGAGCCATTAAAAAAGTCTTGATATACCACTCTGACCTCCACGTCTCTTGTAAGGGGCATTAAAACCGTCTTGTTATACCACTCTGACCTCCATATCTCTAGTAAGGGACATTAAAAGCATCTTGTTATACCACTCTGACCTCCACGTCTCTTCTGAGGGGCATTAAAACCGTCTTGTTATACCACTCTGACCTCCACGTCTCTTGTAAGGGGCATTAAAAGCATCTTGTTATACCACTCTGACCTCCACGTCTCTTCTGAGGGGCATTAAAACCGTCTTGTTATACCACTCTGACCTCCACGTCTCTTCTGAGGGGCATTAAAACCATCTTGTTATACCACTGTGACCTCCACGTCTCTTGTAAGGGGCATTAAAAGCATCTTGTTATACCACTCTGACCTCCACGTCTCTTCTGAGGGGCATTAAAACCGTCTTGTTATACCACTCTGACCTCCACGTCTCTTGTAAGGGGCATTAAAAGCATCTTGTTATACCACTCTGACCTCCACGTCTCTTCTGAGGGGCATTAAAACCGTCTTGTTATACCACTCTGACCTCCACGTCTCTTGTAAGGGGCATTAAAAGCATCTTGTTATACCACTCTGACCTCCACGTCTCTTCTGAGGGGCATTAAAACCGTCTTGTTATACCACTCTGACCTCCACGTCTCTTCTGAGGGGCATTAAAACCATCTTGTTATACCACTGTGACCTCCACGTCTCTTGTAAGGGTCATTAAAAGCGTCTTTTTATACCACTCTGACCTCCACGTCTCTTGTAAGGGGCATTAAAAGCATCTTCTTATACCATGCTGACCTCCACGTCTCTTGTAAGGGGCATTAAAACCGTCTTGTTATACCACTCTGACTTCCACGTCTCTTGTAAGGGGCATTAAAACCGTCTTGTTATACCACTATGACGTCCACGTCTCTTGTAAGGGGCATTAAAAGCATCTTGTTATACCACTCTGACCTCCATGTCTCTTGTAAGGGGCATTAAAACCGTCTTGTTATACCACTCTGACCTCCACGTCTCTTGTAAGGGGCATTAGAAGCATCTTGTTATACCACTCTGACCTCCATGTCTCTTGTAAGGGGCATTAAAACCGTCTTGTTAAGCTACTGGGACCTCCACGAGTCTTCGAACGGTCATTGCATTTCCTCATAATTTTTGGAAGCTTTTGCTTGGATGGCATAAGCAAATACTATGGGAGACCCACTCCCCAATAATGGGACTTATGTTTGTAATATGCTGTACTGCATGGCTCTTGTAAGGGGCATTACAAGTTGCTCCGTCCTAATTTTTGGAAGCTTTTGCTTGGAAGGCATAAGCAAATATTATGGGAGACCCACTCCCCAATAATGGGACTTATGTTTGTAATATGCTGTACTGCATGGCTCTTGTAAGGGGCATTGCAAGTAGTGTTGAGCCACCCCGTAGTGTTCGAGTTCGGTTCGGTTCGTCGAACACCCGTGTGTTCGCCGAACTGTTCGTCGAACTGTTCGTCGAACACCTTCGAACACCGTTAAAACCAATGGCAGGCAAACAAAAACACATAGAAACACATAGAAAACACCTTCAAAGGTGTCCAAAAGCTGACAAACTGCTCAGAAGACACAACTAACACATGGAAAAGTGACAAGTACATAAAGTCATGCGAAAAGAAAAGAGGTGGAGGAGTAAAAGGAGGGGGAGACACAAATATAGGCATGTCATGCCCTTCTAAAATCCAAAAAGTGAGAAGCCGACACGTTCAGTCCGCTCCTGCCCGTGCCACCTCCGTGTCGCCGGGTTTGTGCCAGAGCCGCGGTGAACCCTGACGGCCAGCCCCCCTCTCCCAATACTGGTGAATGTCTGCTGGTGGGTCGAGCGAGCCCCCCTGTGGTGAAGGCAGCTCTAAGCTTTTTAATTTAAATTGTCTCTCTAATTTGAATGAATACACTTTAAATCCATTTACAAGGATCAATTGGAGGGCAAGTCTCATGCCAGCAGCCGCGTAATTCCAGCTCCAGTAGCGTCCACTAAAGCTGCTGCAGTTAAAAAGCTTTTATAAGGATCGAGCTCGGCTCTCCACCGGAAGGCATCCTACTGCCAGTCCCAGCCCCTATGCCTTGGGGTGCCTCCTGATGCTCTTCACTGAGTATCCCGTGGTCCCGAAGCATTTCCTTTGAAAAAAGTAAGTGTCCAAACTACAGGTGGTGTAGCTTGCTTAACAGCCAGGATAATCCGCTGACTAGCAGACATTGCTACTAGGCACAAAGTATTTCCTGGGCTAGATGCAGTTAAAAATTTGTAATTAGATACTCTCGTTGGATGCTGAGAAAGCATTCCATAGAGTCTCCTGGCACGCCATATATGATTCTCTTAAAAAGCTTGGGGTAGGGGTCTAGGGGACCCTTTTATAGCCAAAATCACGGCCCTGTATCACAATACGTCACCTAGGCTGAAGATAAATGGAACTGTAGCACCCTGAGGGCTCGGTTGCTACAGAGGTATTGCACCTCACCCAGAGGTGTGATATCTCACTCTCAGGTAAGGATGGAGTGTGGATCAGGACCCGACACCTGCATGCATTACACCACATTGCCGTGGGGCAGGGCGACCAATAAGCCTCTGAGATGGGCACGACAGTCCCTGTCCCTGGCTGGAGTGGGGGGAGGGAACACTGAGGAAGGGGAACCCTGTAGTGCAGGAGCAGGGAGGAAGCAGTTCCTGGGTGCATTGAGAAGGGAGTATAAAAGGTGGGCACAATCTTAGTTCAGTGCAGAGAAGTCTGAGCAGAAGTGGCAGGGAGCAGGGGCTCTGCATGAGCTCTGCTCCAGAGGCGGGCCTAGTAACAGAGGCCCAGGCCTGGAAGAGGGAAAAGGAAGGAAGAGGAGCGGAGAAGGCTCAAGGAACGAGGAATGAAGGGATCCCAGGGGTGCGGACAGGCGAGTCGCCACCGCACGCCCGAATCCACCTGCGTGGAGGGGTCAGGCCAAAGGGGGAGACCGGTCCCCGAAACTAGTGGAGGCAGGAAACGACCCTCAGCTAGAAACCGGAGGCTCTGACATTTTATGTGGCGCAGCCCCTCGCTACACCCGCTAGGAAAGCACCACATAGGGTCAGGGAAACTGGCGCCAAGTTTACCAAGAGGAGGCCCGAGGCAGCCGGACAGAAGGGTTGGTAAGAAAGGACAGACAAAGGACACACAAAGGGGGTCCTGTGAAGCGCTCCAAAGTTATCTGGGAGTTGTCTGAGCCCCTCACCTGCTGAGCACAGTACGACGTGGGCAGCCGTTACCTGCAGACGTGGTCTGGATAATAAGAACTGTGAGTAAAGGCCCTGGACTGCATCACTGACTCCGTGTCGTTACTGCTGCTGCCCTGCACCATCACCCCCATCCTCCGCATACACTGCCCTGAGGCTATACTCCTCCCGTGGGGAGTTATGCTACGCTCTGCTGCACCCACAACACCAGCCTCAGCGGTCTGCCCTGCAGCGGCGGTTCACTCTGACCGCAATCCACGGGTGGCGTAGTCGGACATTTAAACATCAAAACCACATAAATAGTTCCGCCACTGGTTTGACCACCCTGAGCCACGGAACCGGGTCGCCGCCACGAAGACTACAACCACCAGCATCCACCAAAAAGGGTCCGGCTCCGGGTGTTCCAAGGCCCAGGGGGTGCATCAGAACATTTTCATCAACTTTCACAATCACCAATGGGACAAGGCAGGGATGTCCTCTGTCCCCTCTCTTATACATCCTAGTGACGGAGCACCTGCTCTCATCAATTCGCCATAACCCCAATATTAGGTGGATTGAGGTGGGAGGCACCGAGTACAAGTGCTCTCTATTTGCTGATGATGTCCTAGTATATATCACTCAATCACATATATCCATCCATGCTGTTATGGCTGAAATAGATCACTTTGTTACATGGTCAAATTTTAAAATCAATGCAGCGAAGTCTGAGGCCCTCGATGTCTCCCTTCCCAAATCCATATAGGATTCCATCCAGTCCAACTTTCCCTTTGCCTGGCCCTCACAGGGTATCAAATACTTAGGAATTCCTATTCATAGAGACCTCTCCCATCTATGTTATCTTAATTTTGGGCCCTTGATTGAACAACTCCATACAGACCACGGTTGGCAAGTTAGAACTGTAAGATTCACTACGTGAACCACTGGTGTTTTGTAGAAAAGCACATGTACACTGTGTTCCAAATTATTATGCAAAAAGTGTTTAGGAGTGATAAGGGAAGAATTTGTTTGTTTGTCAGTTAAACTCATTGATGGTGATGTGTGTCAGGGCTCTTTATATCACTGTAAGCAATTGCAGACACCTGTGCTAATTAGTTTGGCAGGTGTGTCCAATGAAAGGCAAGACTACTTAAGAAGGCTGTCTCACATTATTAAGCAGCCTACATTTTCTGCCAAAATGGGAAAGAAAAAGGATGTGTCGGTTGCTGAGAAGCAACAAATTGTGGAGTGTTTAGGTCAAGGCATGACTACAATCAACATTGTGCGATGATCAGGATGAAGTGTCTTGGCAATCAAGAAGTATGTAGCTGATTCACAGTACACACGTGTGCGTGCTGATAAGGGCAAATTGAGGACTCTTTCCTACAGGCAATTACGTCAGGTTAAAAGAGCAGCGGCAAAAAAGCCTTGTCATAGCAGCAGACAAGTTTTTGAAGCTGCTTGTGCCTCCAACGTCCCCCGAACAACAAAATGCAGGGTCCTTCAGAGGTTTCCAGCTGTGCATACGCCATCCTGTCGACCTCCTCTATCCACTTCACACAAGCAGAAACGGCTCCAGTGGGCCAAACATTACATGAAGACTGATTTCAAAACTGTTTTGTTCACAGATGAGTGCCGTGCAGCGCTCGATGGTCCAGATGGATGGAGTGGAGGATGGCTGGTTGATGGACACCCCACGCAAACACGGCTACAGCGCCAACAAGGAGGAGGTGGAGTAATGTTTTGGGCTGGAATCATGGGGAGAGAGATTGTCGGCCCCTTTAGGATCCCTGAAGGCACTAAAGATGAACTCCATAATGTATGTGGATTTTCTCAAACAGCACTTCCTGCCATGGTTCAAGAAGAAGAACCGTGTATTTCACAGCAAGATCATTTTTTTGCATGATAATGCACCATCTCATGCTGCACATAAAACATCTGCATCTCTGGCTGATATGGGCATAAAAGGGGACAAACTTATGGTGTGACCCCCATGCTCCCCTGACCTCTACCCCATTCAGAACCTCTGGAGCATCATCAAAAGGAGTGTCTATGATGGCGGGAGGCAGTTCACATCTAAGCAACACCTCTGGGAGGGTATTCTGTCCTCATGCAAAACAATTGAAGCAGAAACCATCCAAAACCTGACAAATTCAATGGACGAGAGAGTTCAGAAGCTCCTTTCGAACAAGGGGTCCTATGTGAAAATGTAACATCACCTAGAATAAAGTTTTGAGTTGAAAACTGTTTGATTTCAGTTTCTAATAACCTGCTAATGCTTATAATTAGTGTTGAGCCACCCCCGTAGTGTTCGAGTTCGGTTTGGTTCGTCGAACACCCGTGTGTTCGCCGAACTGTTCGTCGAACTGTTCGTCGAACACCTTCGAACACCGTTAAAACCAATGGCAGGCAAACAAAAACACATAGAAACACATAGAAAACACCTTCAAAGGTGTCCAAAAGCTGACAAACTGCTCAGAAGACATAACTAACACATGGAAAAGTGACAAGTACATATAGTCATGCGAAAATAAAAGAGGTGGAGGAGTAAAAGGAGGGGGAGACACAGATATAGGCATGTCATGCCCTTCTAAAATCCAAAAAGTGAGAAGCCGACACGGCCAGTCCGCTCCTGCCCGTGCCACCTCCGTGTCGCCGGGTTTGTGCCAGAGCCGCGGTGAACCCTGACGGCCAGCCCCCCTCTCCCAATACTGGTGCCTGTCCGCTGGTGGGTCGAGCGAGCCCCCCTGTGGTGGAGGCAGCTCTAAGCATTTTAATTTAAATTGTCTCTCTAATTTGAATGAATACACTTTAAATCCATTTACAAGGATCTATTGGAGGGCAAGTCTCATGCCAGCAGCCGCGGTAATTCCAGCTCCAGTAGCGTCCACTAAAGCTGCTGCAGTTAAAAAGCTTTTATAAGGATCGAGCTCGGCTGTCCACCGCAAGGCATCCTACTGCCAGTCCCAGCCCCTATGCCTTGGGGTGCCTCCTGATGCTCTTCACTAAGTATCCCATGGTCCCGAAGCATTTCCTTTGAAAAAATTAAGTGTCTAAACTACAGGTGGTGCAGCTTGCTTAACAGCCGGGATAATCCGCTTACTAGCAGACACTGCTACTAGGCACAAAGTATTTCCTGGGCTAGATGCAGTTAAAAATTTGTAATTAGATACTCTCGTTGGATGCTGAGAAAGCATTCCATAGAGTCTCCTGGCACGCCATATATGATTCTCTTAAAAAGCTTGGGGTAGGGGTCTAGGGGACCCTTTTATAGCCAAAATCACGGCACTGTATCGCAATACGTCACCTAGGCTGAAGATAAATGGAACTGTAGCACCCTGAGGGCTCGGTTGCTAAAGACGTATTGCACCTCACCCAGAGGTGTG
Source organism: Phyllobates terribilis (assembly GCF_046119375.1). Taxonomy (NCBI): domain Eukaryota; kingdom Metazoa; phylum Chordata; class Amphibia; order Anura; family Dendrobatidae; genus Phyllobates; species Phyllobates terribilis. Next base: position 190,181,188 of record NW_027362772.1, on the reverse strand, counting down.
ATATCTCACTCTCAGGTAAGGATGGAGTGTGGATCAGGACCCGACACCTGCATGCATTACACCACATTGCCGTGGGGCAGGGCGACCAATATGCCCCTGAGATGGGCACGACAGTCCCTGTCCCTGGCTGGAGTGGGGGGAGGGAACACTGAGGAAGGGGAACCCTGTAGTGCAGGAGCAGGGAGGAAGCAGTTCCTGGGTGCATTGAGAAGGGAGTATAAAAGGTGGGCACCATCTTAGTTCAGTGCATTGAAGTCTGAGCAGAAGTGGCAGGGAGCAGGGGCTCTGCATGAGCTCTGCTCCAGAGGCGGGCCTAGTAACAGAGGCCCAGGCCTGGAAGAGGGAGAAGGAAGGAAGAGGAGCGGAGAAGGCTCCAGGAACGAGGAATGAAGGGATCCCAGGGGTGCGGACGGGCGAGTCGCCACCGCACGCCCGAATCCACCTGCGTGGAGGGGTCAGGCCAAAGGGGGAGACCGGTCCCCGAACTAGTGGAGGCAGGAAACGACCCTCAGCTAGAAACCGGAGGCTCTGACATTTTATGTGGCGCAGCCCCTCGCTACACCCGCTAGGAAGGCACCACATAGGGTCAGGGAAACTGGCGCCAAGTTTACCAAGAGGAGGCCCGAGGCAGCCGGACAGAAGTGTTGGTAAGAAAGGCCAGACAAAGGACACACAAAGGGGGTCCTGTGAAGTGCTCCAAAGTTATCTGGGAGTTGTCTGAGCCCCTCACCTGGTGAGCACAGTACGACGTGGGCAGCCGTTACCTGCAGACGTGGTCTGGATAATAAGAACTGTGAGTAAAGGCCCTGAACTGCATCACTGACTCCGTGTCGTTACTGCTGCTGCCCTGCACCATCACCCCCATCCTCCGCATACACTGCCCTGAGGCTATACTCCTCCCGTGGGGAGTTATGCTACGCTCTGCTGCACCCACAACACCAGCCTCAGTGGTCTGCCCTATAGCAGCGGTTCACTCTGACCGCAATCCACGGGTGGCGTAGTCGGACATTTAAACATGAAAACCACATAAATAGTTCCGCCACTGGTTTGACCGCCCTGAGCCACGGAACTGGGTCGCCGCCACGAAGACTACAACCACCAGCATCCACCAAAAAGGGTCCGGCTCCGGGTGTCCCAAGGCCCAGGGGGTGCGTCAGAACATTTTCATCACCTTTCACAATCACCAATGGGACAAGGCAGTGATGTCCTCTGTCCCCTCTCTTATACATCCTAGTGACGGAGCACCTGCTCTCATCAATTCGCCATAACCCCAATATTAGGTGGATTGAGGTGGGAGGCACCGAGTACAAGTGCTCTCTATTTGCTGATGATGTCCTAGTATATATCACTCAATCACATATATCCATCCATGCTGTTATGGCTGAAATAGATCACTTTGTTACATGGTAAAATTTTAAAATCAATGCAGCGAAGTCTGAGGCCCTCGATGTCTCCCTCCCCAAATCCATATAGGATTCCATCCAGTCCAACTTTCCCTTTGCCTGGCCCTCACAGGGTATCAAATACTTAGGAATTCCTATTCATAGAGACCTCTCCCATCTATGTTATCTTAATTTTGGGCCCTTTATTGAACAACTCCATACAGACCACGGTTGGCAAGTTAGAACTGTAAGATTCACTACGTGAACCACTGGTGTTTTGTGGAAAAGCACATGTACACTGCGTTCCAAATTATTATACAAAAAGTGTTTAGGAGTGATAAGGGAAGAATTTGTTTGTTTGTCAGTTAAACTCATTGATGGTGATGTGTGTCAGGGCTCTTTATATCACTGTAAGCAATTGCAGACACCTGTGCTAATTAGTTTGGCAGGTGTGTCCAATGAAAGGCAAGACTACTTAAGAAGGCTCTCTCACATTATTAAGCAGCCTACATTTTCTGCCAAAATGGGAAAGAAAAAGGATGTGTCGGCTGCTGAGAAGCAACAAATTGTGGAGTGTTTAGGTCAAGGCATGACTACAATCAACATTGTGCGATGATCAGGATGAAGTGTCTTGGCAATCAAGAAGTATGTAGCTGATTCACAGTACACACGTGTGCGTGCTGATAAGGGCAAATTGAGGACTCTTTCCTACAGGCAATTACGTCAGGTTGAAAGAGCAGCGGCAAAAAAGCCTTGTCATAGCAGCAGACAAGTTTTTGAAGCTGCTTGTGCCTCCAACGTCCCCCGAACAACAAGATGCAGGGTCCTTCAGAGGTTTGCAGCTGTGCATGCGCCATCCTGTCGACCTCCTCTATCCACTTCACACAAGCAGAAACGGCTCCAGTGGGCCAAACATTACATGAAGACTGATTTCAAAACTGTTTTGTTCACGGATGAGTGCCGTGCAGCGCTCGATGGTCCAGATGGATGGAGTGGAGGATGGCTGGTTGATGGACACCCCACGCAAACACGGCTACAGCGCCAACAAGGAGGAGGTGGAGTAATGTTTTGGGCTGGAATCATGGGGAGAGAGATTGTCGGCCCCTTTAGGATCCCTGAAGGCGCTAAAGATGAACTCCATAATGTATGTGGATTTTCTCAAACAGCACTTCCTGCTATGGTTCAAGAAGAAGAACCGTGTATTTCACAGCAAGATCATTTTTCTGCATGATAATGCACCATCTCATGCTGCACATAAAACATCTGCATCTCTGGCTGATATGGGCATAAAAGGGGACAAACTTATGGTGTGACCCCCATGCTCCCCTGACCTCTACCCCATTCAGAACCTTTGGAGCATCATTAAAAGGAGTGTCTATGATGGCGGGAGGCAGTTCACATCTAAGCAACAGCTCTGGGAGGGTATTCTGTCCTCATGCAAAACAATTGAAGCAGAAACCATCCAAAACCTGACAAATTCAATGGACGAGAGAGTTCAGAAGCTCCTTTCGAACAAGGGGTCCTATGTGAAAATGTAACATCACCTAGAATAAAGTTTTGAGTTGAAAACTGTTTGATTTCAGTTTCTAACAACCTGCTAATGCTTATAATTTCAAAAATGACCATTTTTTTGGTCTTTATTAAAATGAAAAGGTTGATCGAAAAGTTTGGGGGATCTAAGAGTGTGGCAACCCAGTAGTCATGATTACTTCGAATTCTGACAATATGAGGGTCATGCTGCAGGTAGTGCAGCAAGAAGGCACTTATGTGTCTTGCGCATCTCGGAGCCCCAAAATTATTTTCCGGGCTAGATGCAGCTAAAAATTATTTTTAATTTTAAATCTGGTGAAGCTTTAGTATAGATGGCCTAATAGGATCAGTGCTGCACACTGCTACAAAGCCCAAATTATTTTCCAGTCAAGATACAGATAAACATGATTAGTAATTTGAAAGCTTAAAACGGTTGGTAGGGTGATTTTAACCAATCATCAAGCTTTTACTCTCCCCAGGATGACACAGGGGTAGAAAAGTCGTTTCGGATCCATGATTTGTTCATCTTTATGAACGTGAGTCTGTCTACATTATCAGTGGAGAGCCGCGTGCGCTTATCTGTCAGCACACCACCAGCAGCGCTGAACACACGTTCAGACAGAACGCTGGCTGCGGGGCATGACAAGATCTCCAAGGCGTAAGTGGCTAGCTCCGGCCATTTATCCAGATTGGAAGCCCAAAAAGAGCAAGGGTCCAGTGACACAGTCGTGGCTTCAATGTTTACTTGGAGATACTCCTGTACCATCGTCTCTAGGCGTTGACTATGTGTCAGACTTCTTGTCTCCTGTGGCCTTGCAAAGGATGGGCTAAAAAAGTGGTGAAATGATTCCGCAAAATTGATGTTACCAGCAGATACTGTGGTTCTGTCACGGTTTGAGTGCTGAACACTTGACGGTCCCACGGTTGGCAAGTTGGAACTGTGAGATTCACTACGTGCACCACTGGTATTTTGTGGAAAAGCACATGTAAGATTCTGCAACAGTCTCTGCCGATACTCCTGCATGCGTGCATCCCTTTCTATGGCAGGAATAATTTCTGCAAATTTACTTTTGTACCGGGGATCTAACAGTGTGGCAACCCAGTAGTCAGGATTATTTCTAATTCTCACAATTCGAGGGTCATGTTGCAGGTAGTGCAGCAAGAAGGCACTCATGTGTGTTGCGCATCCAGGAGCACCAAGTCCCTGTTGTGTTGGTGGCGAGGTAACAATCATGCTTCCTTCCTCTGTCCTCTCCCCCCAACCTCGCACAACAGAAATGTGATCAAGGTCTCCCTCATCTGATGAGTCTTCCATCAGTTCGTCCTCCACTTCTTCCTGGGCTCCTGCACCTTCCTCACTAGTTTGGCTGCTACCATGCGCCCTGGTAAAACCATCTCCCCCACCCTCACATGCCTGCCGCCTTGGTGCTGCCGACCGTCTGGACCTTGCAGATGTTAGCCCTTCCGCATACAACTCCTCCTCCTCTACTTCCTCCACCTCCTCTTGTGCCACCACCTGACTCCGAATTCTGTTTAACATGTGCTCCAGCATGTAAATCACCGGAATAGTCATGCTGATAATGGCATCGTCAGCACTAAACATCTTCGTCGCCATTTCAAAACTGTGCAGAAGGGTGCATAGGTCCCTGATCTGAGACCACTCCTCCAGCGTGATTTGCCCCACCTCTGGATCTCGTTGGCCCAGGCTATACGTCAGAACGTATTGCACCAGGGCTTGTCGGTGCTGCCACAGTCGCTGCAACATGTGCAGAGTTGAATTCCACCGGGTAGGCACATCGCATTTTAGCCGGTGAAGTGGCAGGCCCAACGACTTCTGTAGAGATGTAAGTCGCTGAGCTGCGGGATGCGAACGGCGGAAGTGAGCACACAGCGACCGTGCCCTCTGCAGAAGGCCATCTAGTCTGGGATAGTGGGCTAAAAATTGCTGGACAACCAGGTTCAACACGTGAGCCATACAAGGCACGTGTGTGACATTGCCCCGGCGAAGGGCCGCACCCAGGTTTGCAGCATTGTCGCACACGGCCTTCCCTGGTTTCAGGTCCAGTGGAGACAACCATTCATGAAATTGGTTCTCCAGAGCTGACCACAACTCCTCAGCTGTGTGACTCACATTTCCCAGACATTTCAAAGTAAAAACCGCCTGATGACGTTGAGCCCTACTGCCAGCATAGAAAGGAGGTGTGCAGGATCCCTTCTGCGCAGTTAGAAAGCTTGTGGCATGACCAGACAGGCTTTGGGTGCAGGTGGAAGACCGAGAGGAGGTTAAGGAGGCAGAAGCAGTGGAGGAACTTTGACATAAAGAGGATTGACGCACAACTCGTGGGGACGGCAAGACTTGGACAGCAGCCCCTTGTCCTGCTGTCACCATAGTTACCCAGTGCCCAGTCAGCGACATGTAACGCCCCTGTCCATGCCTACTCGTCCAAGTGTCTGTGGTGAAATGCACCCTGTCACACACAGAGTTTCTCAAAGAAGCGGTGATGTTGTGTGCGACATGCTGGTGGAGCACAGGCACACCTTTCTTTGAGAAGTAGTGCCGACTGGGCATCTGGTACTGGGGCACTGCGACGGACATAAGGTCTCGAAAATCCTCTGTGTCCACCAGGCGGAAAGGCAGCATTTCTGTAGCCAAGAGCTTGCAGATGGTGAAATTCAACCTCTTAGCTTTCTCATGGCTAGGAGGAAATGGTCTTTTACTTGTCCACATCTGAGGGACCGAGGGCTGGCTATTGTGCTTAGACGGGGTTGATAAGGGTGTCCCCGGCAAACTGCCGGTCTGTGAGGAAGATGCAGGCGGACATGTTAGCACCACCTTTGGATCAAGGCAACCTATCGATGTTGGACAGCGCTCAACACCAGCTGGTGTTACCACCTCCAAAGAAAATGATGACCTGCCAATCACGCTGGCTGTTGCGGGTAAAGAGGTGGCAGGTCTGCGCCCCAAAACAGGTGTGACTGCTGTCCCCCCAGTCACAGAGGATGAAGAGGCCGCGGATGCACAAGATATGGCAGACGGTGGTTGGCCCGGCCGGCTAGGCCGCATTGTAGCACACTGAGCTTCCCACCGCAACTTATGCTTCATGTCCATGTGCCGGTTCATGCATGAAGTACTCAAACTATGTATTTTTTGGCCTCTACTTAGCTTTTGCTGACAAATGTTACAGATAACACGAGTTGGGTCATCTTTATCGATCTGAAAAAATGCCCAGGCTATGCAAGGCTTAGCACCCATGCGACCTGAAGAGCCACCACGACTTGTGGTGAGAGGCAGAGTTGTGTTTGAGGATGCAGTTGTTGACGTGCTTCCAGTACTACGTCTCTGTCCAGGAAGGCGCAACCTGACCTCGTCGTCACTAGCATCTTCCTCCACCTCCTCTGCTGACCTCATCTCTTGGCTGACTGTGGGTTGACAGTAAGTGGGATCTCCAACCTCATCATCATCACCCTGTGCGTTATCACACCCGTCGTCCTCAGAGCCAACCTGTTCCTGCCCTGACAAAAAACTAAAGTTGTCGCTCCAATCAGGTATTTGAGTCTCATCATCGTCTTCCTCATTGTCTCCACCAACAGGAGTTACAGTTTGGGAATGAGGGTCTACATTATGGTCAGAACCTTCTGCGTCTGGTACTGGATCCGACTCATAAAGATTCTGGGCATCAGTGCAGATCATTTCCTCGTCTGGTATCACAGAAGCGCTGGAGTCGACCTCTGATTCCCAGGCTATAGTATGAGTAAACAGCTCTGCAGACTCAACCATCTGTTCTACCTCATACTCAGACGGGCAGCTGGAGATTTGGGAGCTGTGAGGAAGCAAGTGCGATTGGGGTGACACCTTTGAGGACTGGAGTATTTGTGATGTTGAAGTTGATGTGGAGGAGAGCCCACTTAAAGGAGCACTTGATATCCGTTGAAGCACCTGCTGTTTTTGTGCCTCATCTGGAATTTGTAGCGATTGGCGTGGCTGTAAGAAAGGGATCTTATCACATTGTCCGCTAAAAGAAGTAGACATTTTAGTTTGGCTGGAAGATGGTCTTTCTTCTGCAGATGTTACTGTTGCTTTAACACCTACCCCACGGACACAACCTTTTTTCCCCTTCCCAACACGCCTATTCCCCTTTCCACCAGCAGCAGGCCTTTTTCCACTCATTTTGGTGGTTAACTAATTCACAACTCTGGAGTTGTTTGCACAAAAAAACAATGGATGGGAACCGAGCAGAGCTGAGTGGCCAAACTGTGGTATTAGGCCAAAACTATTGGCTGGGTTAGATGGAGAAAAAAATTATATTCGATTTGCAACCTGATGGAGGTCAGTATAGATGGACTAATAGAACAAGTCCCACACACAGCTAGAAACCCAAATATTTTTTCAGAGGTAGATGCAGAAAAAAAATATATTCAGTTTGCAACCTGATGGAGGTCAGTATAGATGGACTAATAGAGAAAGTCCCACACACTGCTAGAAGGCCAAATATTTTTTCAGAGCTAGATGCAGACAAAAAATTATTTTGAATTTGCAACCTGATGGAGGTCAGTATAGGTGGACTAATAGAACAAGTCCCACACACTGCTAGAAGGCCAAATATTTTTTCAGAGCTAGATGCAGAAAAAAATTATATTCTGTTTGCAACCTGATGGAGGTCAGTATACATGGACTAATAGAACAAGTCCCACACACAGCTAGAAGCCCAAATATTTTTTCAGAGGTAGATGCAGAAAAAAAATATATTCAGTTTGCAACCTGATGGAGGTCTGTATAGATGGATTAATAGAACAAGTCCCACACACAGCTAGAAGCCCAATATTTTTTCAGAGGTAGATGCAGAAAAAAAATTATTTTTAATTTGCAACCTGATGGAGGTCAGTATAGATGGACTAATAGAGAAAGTCCCACACACTGCTAGAAGGCCAAATATTTTTTCAGAGCTAGATGCAGAAAAAAACTATATTCAGTATGCAACCTGATGGAGGTCAGTATAGATGGACTAATAGAACAAGTCCCACACACAGCTAGAAGCCCAAATATTTTTTCAGAGGTAGATGCAGATAAAAATTATTTTTAATTTGCAACCTGATGGAGGTCAGTATAGATGGACTAATAGAGAAAGTCCCACACACTGCTAGAAGGCCAAATATTTTTTTAGAGCTAGATGCAGAAAAAAACTATATTCAGTATGCAACCTGATGGAGGTCAGTATAGATGGACTAATAGAACAAGTCCCACACACAGCTAGAAGCCCAAATATTTTTTCAGAGGTAGATGCAGATAAAAATTATTTTTAATTTGCAACCTGATGGAGGTCAGTATAGATGGACTAATAGAGAAAGTCCCACACACTGCTAGAAGGCCAAATATTTTTTCAGAGCTAGATGCAGAAAAAAATTATATTCAGTTTGCAACCTGATGGAGGTCAGTATAGATGGACTAATAGAACAAGTCCCACACACAGCTAGAAGCCCAAATATTTTTTCAGAGGTAGATGCAGATAAAAATTATTTTTAATTTGCAACCTGATGGAGGTCAGTATAGATGGACTAATAGAGAAATTCCCACACACTGCTAGAAGGCCAAATATTTTTTCAGAGCTAGATGCAGATAAAAATTATTTTTAATTTGCAACCTGATGGAGGTCAGTATAGATGGACTAATAGAGAAAGTCCCACACACTACTAGAAGGCCAAATATTTTTTCAGAGCTAGATGCATAAAAAAATTATATTCAGTTTGCAACCTGATGGAGGTCAGTATAGATGGACTAATAGAACAAGTCCCACACACAGCTAGAAGCCCAAATATTTTTTCAGAGGTAGATGCAGATAAAAATTATTTTTAATTTGCAACCTGATGGAGGTCAATATAGATGGACTAATAGAGAAAGTCCCACACACTGCTAGAAGGCCAAATATTTTTTCAGAGCTAGATGCAGATAAAAATTATTTTTAATTTGCAACCTGATGGAGGTCAGTATAGATGGACTAATAGAGAAAGTCCCACACACTGCTAGAAGGCCAACTATTTTTTCAGAGCTAGATGCAGAAAAAAATTATATTCAGTTTGCAACCTGAAGGAGGTCTGTATAGATGGATTAATAGAACAAGTCCCACACACAGCTAGAAGCCCAATATTTTTTCAGAGGTAGATGCAGATAAAAATTATTTTTAATTTGCAACCTGATGGAGGTCAGTATAGATGGACTAATAGAGAAAGTCCCACACACTGCTAGAAGGCCAAATATTTTTTCAGATCTAGATGCAGATAAAAATTATTTTTAATTTGCAACCTGATGGAGGTCAGTATAGATGGACTAATAGAGAAAGTCCCACACACTGCTAGAAGGCCAAATATTTTTTCAGAGCTAGATGCAGAAAAAAATTATATTCAGTTTGCAACCTGATGGAGGTCAGTATAGATGGACTAATAGAACAAGTCCCACACACTGCTAGAAGCCCAAATATTTTTTCAGAGCTAGATGCAGAAAAAAATTATATTCAATTTGCAACCTGATGGAGGTCAGTATAGATGGACTAATAGAATGATGCTATGCCCAAAAGATTTTACTTCACTAGGTGCAGTAAAAAAATTGGTATTCTATACACAGGTGGTATATCTTGCAACACAGATAGGCTACTCCACTGACTAACACACTCTGCAATAGGCCAAAAAGGATTAGATTTGCTAGATTCAGCCAAATGCTGTGAAAAAAACTTGCACAGCACTGGCACAGACCTGCCTGGCAAAAACTGATAGGAACTGATGTAACCTAGTCCTGAAAAGGACTGCAATTACAATTAGTCTTTACTCCCACAATCTATCTATTTAAGAGCACAAACCTGCCTGATAAAAGTCGTAGGAAATGCTGTAACCTAGTCCTTAAAAGGACTGCAATCACAACTATTCCCTACTCCCAAGCTATCTGTAGATTTGTGCAAAAATTGGCTTGAAATTAACAAGGTATAGCGCACACAGCAACAGCGGTGCCGTCTAACATGCAGCTGCAGCAGTGAGAAAATGGTGGCGACGGGGAAAATGGCTTGGTCTTATAGGGCAAGGACATGTGACATACACTGCCAATGACACATGCCCTTGCTTGTGTGAAAAACAACAGTTCGCTCCGTGTGTGCGCTGCTGATAGGCTGACAGACTGCACCTCCCCACTGCAAATGCGGGAAAGAGAAAAAAAAAATGGAGATCTTCATTATTCCTGCAGAGATCCATCCCCTGCCCCTCCCCCCACCCCGCTGTACACTCAAACTGCGTATTAACATTAATTTTCATCATTACTGAGAAAAAATCCAGTCATGATTTTGGTGCACGAACAGTTATCGAACATAACCTTGAACAGCCGAATTTTTCTCAAATCGTTCGTGTTCGCCGAACGGCTCGAACTCCGCCCAAAACAGCTTGAATTTGAGATTGGCAAACAGTTCGAGTAGAACAACGCTCATCTCTAATTGCAAGTTGCTCCATCCTAATTTTTGGAAGCTTTTGCTTGGAAGGCATAAGCAAATACTATGGGAGACACACTCCCCAATAATGGGAATAAAGTTTTTAAGATGCTGTACTGTATGGGTCTTGTAAGGGGCATTAAAAGCATCTTGTTAAGCTACTGCGACCTCCACCACTTTTCCGAGGGGCATTAAAAGCGTCTTGTTAAGCTACTGTGACCTCCACCACTTTTCCGAGGGGCATTAAAAGTGTCTTGTTAAGATACTGGGACCTCCACCACTTTTCTGAGGGGCATTCAAAGCATCTTGTTAAGCTACTGGGACCTCCACATCTCTTCAAAGGGGCATTAAAAGCGTCTTCTTAAGCCACTTTGAACTCCACAGCTCTTCCAAGGGGCATTGAAATGTTGTTTTCAATTACCTCTAACCTCCACGACTCTTCCAACGGGCATTGCATTTCCTCCTAATTTTAGTCAGCTTTTGCTTTTCAATGCATAGGCGAAAACGAAGGAAGACCCACTCCCCAATAATGGGTAGAAGGTTTTTAGTACGCTGTAATCCACGTCTGTTTCAAGGGGCATTTCAGTTCCTCATAATTTTTGGAAAGCCTTCCATTCACTGCTTAGGCCAACAGTGCACAGGGGACCCAGTTGCTATAAATGGAAAAAAAGGTTTAGTTAAGGCCCTCTGACCTCCATGTCATTTCCAAGGGGTATTGGAGTGCCTCAAAATTTTTGGTAGGCATTGCACTCACTGTATGCCCTATAACTGTGTAGCCGAACCGCTCCTTTTGTTACAGAAACATATCCTACAAGACATACGTGGTTGACTGGCCTGATATTAATGTGAATGGTCCCTGTTCCTCCTGCTCTTTCTCCTTTGCCATTACCTCATCCATCATTTATCACCTGAAGCTTTGTTTTAACGGGAGTCATAGAACTTGGATAGTAGCAGGAAAACATCCAGCAATCCTCGGAGGAGGTAGGATATGCGCCAAAACGCTGACCACCTCAGGCCTAGCCGCTACTACATACATGCACTTGCATTCCAACAAAACAAAACAGATGCTAACTTCTATCATCCTCATCATGCTCCTCACCTTGGCACTCTCAACTCCCCTGATGGAGTAGCCAGGGCCCACCGGAGGAGTCGGGTTCTCTGGTGGGCTCGTCCAATGCTGGCCTAAAGCAGGCCAGTCTAAGAAAAGTGTGTGGGGAATGGGGATGTTCCGCGGAGAAATCAGGGCGGCTGGGGACCGTTTATGGACACCCGGCGGCCCCCAGGCGGCTGGGGACCATGTGTGGACACCCGGCCATGGGGCGGCTGGGGACCGAGTGTGGATACCTCGCTGCCCAAGCAGCCATGAGGTAGTGGCCAGCTTTGGCCTCCACATGCCTAAAAGGCCCAATTTCAAATGCAAGCAAGCTAGCAGTATGGTATTGCAGCCTGGGTGTGGGTGGGTGGTTGGCTGCATATTTGCGCTTGCATTGCAAGGAATGGAGGTACAATTGAACAGTGCCCTGGGACAAGAACTTGCACGGGGATAGTTGCAAGTCTGCATCTTCTGATGCGGCAAGGATGACTTCTGATGGGCACACTTTTAGGCAGTGACCTGGGAGTCAGAGATGCTTCCAGGGGTCTTCCCCATGCTGTCCCCATGTCTTTTCAGCACTGTATGCATGTGTCACACAGCACATTGCCAGATAAGGTTGTAAAATGTTAAAATGACATTTCCCTGTGAATGCATTTGTCACGATTGAAAGCAATACAAAAGTGCAAAAACGCATAAAAAATGCTACTTGTGAACATAGCCCAAGGTGTGGAGGAGTATTTTTGTTTTTGGTTATTTATTTTAACTTATACACAAATCTTTACCCTGGAAAAGAAATTCTTTAACATATTTCACAGGAAAAAAGTTTCACTTTTGTTTTTGAATGTTTTATTATGAGCCTGTAAAAGTGGCTTAATACCTCTGAACACATTGTTGACAACAGTGACCTGGGGGTAAGAAATGCTTCTTGGGGCGATCCCCATGCTGTCCCCATGTCATTTGAGCACTGTCACTATAGTTTTGGGCACTTTTTAAGCTTTCTACAGACTGCCGGGGGTGCCGCCGCAAAAATGCTCGGGTCTCCCATAGACTAACATTGGGCTTGTTGCTCGGGTCGAGCACCCGAGTATCACGGCGAGCTCGGGCCGAGCTTCGAACACCCGAGCATTTTAGTGCTCGCTCAACACTAGTTTTAATATTAGAGTTAGGACTGTCCCATAAGGGTTGCCGTGATGTGTCAGGATAGCTTTTACATTATTTTGATCAAAATTATGTTAACTAAATACCCTTCATTATTTATTGTTATTTTTGCACTGTGCGATTTACCCATTTACTTCCAGTTACTTGGGTATTTTGCTTGTCTTTGGTTTTTCAATTTACAGTTTGTAGCAGTATGTCAGTGAATCCATTCATATGTAGTTGCTGTGAATAATAGGAAACTACAAACCCGCTAGATAGATAGATAGATAGATAGATAGATAGATAGATAGATAGATATGTGGATAGACAATAGATAGATAAATAGATAACAGATCGATAGATAGAAATATGGATATATAGAAAAATAGATAATAAATAATTACATAAGTAAATACAGTGGGGAAAAAAAGTATTTAGTCAGCCACCATTTGTGCAAGTTCTCCCACTTAAAAAGATGAGAGAGGCCTGTAATTGACATCATATGTAGACCTCAGCTATAAAAGACAAAATGAGAAAACAAATCCTGAAAATCACTTTGCCTGATTTAGAAAGAATTTTTTTTCAAATTTTGGTGGAAAATAAGTATTTGGTCAATTACAAACAAGCAAGATTTCTGGCTCTCACAGACTCATAACTTCTTCTTTGAGAGGCTCCTCTGTCCTCTACTCATTACCTGAAGTACTGGCACCTGTTTGAACTTGTATTAAAGACACCTGTCCGCAACCTCAAACAGTCACACTCCAAACTCCACTATGGTGAAGACCAAAGAGCTGTTGAAGGACACAAGAAACAAAATTGTAGCCCTGCACCAGGCTGGGAAGACTGAATCTGCAATTGGCAAGCAGCTTGGTGTGAAGAAATCAACTGTGGGAGCAATAAATAGAAAATGGAAGACATACAAGACCACTGATAATCTCCCTCGATCTGGGACTCCACACAAGATCTCATCCCATGGGGTCAAAATGATCTCAAGAACAGTGAGCAAAAATCCCAGAACTACACTGCGGGACTTAGTGAATGACCTGCAGAGAGCTGGGACCAATGTTACACAGGCTACCATCAGTAACACACTATGCCGCCAGGAACTCAGATCCTGCAGTGACAGACGTGTCTCCCTGCATAAGCCATAACATGTCCGGGCCTGTCTGAAGTTTTCCTAGAGAACATTTGGATGATCCAAAAGAGTATTGCGAGAATGTCATATGGTCAGATGAAACCAAAGTAGAACTGTTTGGTAGAAAAACAGCTTGTCATGTTTGGAGGAGAAAGAATACTGAGTTGCATCCAAAGAACACCATACCTACTGTGAAGCATGGGTGTGGCAACATCATGCTTTGGGGCTGTTTCTCTGCCAAGGGACCAGGACGACTGATCCGTGTACATGAAAGAATGAATGGGGCCATGTATCGTGGGATTTTGAGTGCAAACCTCCTTCCATCAGCTTGACAATGATCCCAAGCACACCACCAGGGCAACGAAGGAGTGGCTTCGTATGAAGCATTTCAAGGTCCTGGCGTGGTCTAGCCAGTCTCCAGATCTAAACTCTATAGAAAACCTTTTGGAGGGAGTTGAAAGTCCGTGTTGCCCAGCGACAGCCCCAAAACATCACTGCTCTAGAGGAGATCTGCATGGAGGAATGAGCCAACATAACAGCAACAGTGTGTGCCAACCTTGTGAAGACTTACAGAAAACTTTTGACCTCTGTCATTGCCAACAAAGGATATATGACAAAGTATTGAGATTAACTTTTGTAATTGACCAAATACTTATTTTCTACCAAAATTTGTAAAAAAAATTATTTCCAAATCAGACAATATGATTTTCAGGATTTGTTTTCTCATTTTGTCTCTCATAGTTGAGGTCTACCTATGATGTCAATTACAAGCCTCTCTCATCTTTTTAAGTGGGAAAACTTGCACAATTGGTGGCTGACTAAATACTTTTTTTCCCCACTGTAGATAATAGATAGAGAGGTAGATAGAGAGATATATGGATAGATAGATTGATAGATAGTATATGGATAGATAGTAGCGATGAGCGAGCATGCGCGCTACTGCTCGGTGCTCGCCCGAGCATCTCACTGCTCGAGATGCTCGGCGGGAGCTCGGGTCTCCTCCCTGCATGTTTGGCACATTTTACAGAGCCAATGAACATGCAGGGATTGTCTGCCACTCAATGTAATGCTGCAGCCATGTTGGTTGTGGCATTACAGTGATTGGTTGGCCGCACAGCGTCATCAGGTCTATATCATACCTGGCGCCACCATGCTCGTCACAGTCAATCCGGAAACAGACAATGTAGGGAGAGGTGATGCTGAGCTAGGGAGAGATTTGCTTGTTTCTAGTTAGTGCAGGTGTACCAAACTATATTAGAGACACATATCCATCTCAACAAACAGTCCTTCTGAGGATCTTTTTTTGGGATCTTAATCCTAATTATTTGCTTAAAAAGCAATCCAGAGAACACCATTGTTCTGCGCCATTTGCTTGTTGGCACTGCAGAATACAGCCAGGTAATTTCCATATTACAGCACTAAAAATCCAGCTATTTAAAACTGTGGTTTGTCCGTCACATGGATCACATATAGTTGTGCTGAAAATACTACAATTTCTGGCATCCATTAAAAATTTGTTTCAGTGTGTCAGTGAAGCAATTGACACCAGCTTGCTATTCAAAATAGTTACCTACAGGCCAGGTATTTAAAACTCTGTTTTGTCCGTCACACGGATCACATATAAGTTCGCTCCAAATTCAGTCATTTCTTGTGAGCGTGGAAGATATTTTCCTCCATTTAAAATGGGCAAGGCAAGTGGCAAGGGACGGGGAACTGGACGTGATGGTGATGATGGTGCATGCAGAGGCCGAGGCCGTGGGCAAGCTGAAATTGTGCCACAACAAACACCCATATCTTCTCGCTCGACCTTCCTGTCCCAATCAATAGGGGACTGCAGAACACCACTATTGAACACAGAGCAGTGTGAAAAGGTTATTGGTTGGATAGCAGATAATGCTTCCAGTCACTTAGCCACCACCACCACCACCACCTTGTCTTCCACATGGTCAAGTCTCAGTTGCTTTGAGCCTTGACCGCATATTCCTCACCCTGAACCTCCTTCCTCCCACCATGCCAAGTGCCCAGAAACAAATGATCCCACACTTGGACACTCCGAAGAGATGTTCACCTTTCCATTTATAGATTCGGGGCTCTCGCCCAGTCCACTTGAAGCGGGGCAAGAGGAGATCGCATGTAGCAATGCCCAAATATTTGAGCAGCCACAGTCACACAAAGGCAATGGTGGGAAAGTGTCACAAGAGGAAGACGATGAGACACAATTGCCAGAAAGTCAGGAGGAGGGCCAGGGTGCGGATGTGAAAGATGAGGTGGTGGATGATATAGTAACTGACTCAACCAGGCAGGAGGAAGTGCAGAGCGAGGAGAGCAGCACCCAAGGGAGGGAGGCAGAGCACCCCAACAGGCAGGAAGAAGCAGTGTGGTGGCCACAGAAAGAAGGCAGGCAACCATTCCGCGTAACACCAACACGAAGGAAGTTGCCAGTACAACTGTTAGGACTTCCCGAGTCTGGTTGTTTTTAAAAAACTCTGCCGATAACCCCAAAAAGGCCATTTGCACCACCTGCCAGGCCAGCATCAGCAGGGGTGGCAAAACGACCAGCCTGACCACCACCAGCATGATCAGGCACATGGCAGCAAAGCACCCGACTTTGTGGGCTGAACCCCAGGGGCCAGGAACAGTGTCTGCAGGTGGCACCACTGCTTCTTCTGCTGTTGTGCATGCAAGTCAATCCCCTGTCCATGGTGCATTCAAAAATGCCTCCTGCCCTGCACCTATCATAGCATCAGAAAGCACGTCCACGTCCTTGTCCCAGCGCAGCGTTCAGTTGTCCATACCCCAGTCCTTGGAACGCAAGTGCAAATACGCAGCCAACGCCCCACAGGCCACACTACTAAATTCCCACATTTAGCAACTGCTTGCACTCAAAATGTTGCCTTTTAGGCACATGTAGACAAAAGCATACCGCAACCTGATGGTTCCTCGGTAATTGATCCCCAGCCACCACTATTTCTCCTGGTGTGCCATCCCCGCATTACACAAGCACGTGTCCAAAAAAAAACCCTGTGCCCTCAACAACGCAGTTACTGGGAAAGTCCACCTAATCACGGACACGTGGACAAGTGCTTGTTGGCAGGGATGGTACACCTTGCTGACTGCACACTGGGTTAACATAGTGGAAGCCGGGACCCAGTCAGAACTTGGGACGGAACACGTCCTTCCGACGCCATGGATTGCAGGTCCTAGGTCAACCAGGGTTGCCCCAACAGTCTATAGCTCCTGCACCTCTTCCTCTTCAGCCTCCTCCTCTTCAGCCTCCATCTCCAAAATGACCACAACAGTCACAAGCTGGAAGCACTGCCTCGGCCAAACGGCAACAGGCTGTGTTGAAGCTAATATGCTTAGGTGACAAACCGAAAATCTGTGGCTCACACCGCTGAACCTACAGCCAGGCATGGTTATGCGTGACAATGGCCGGAACCTAGTGGCAGCTCTGAGGCGAGGCGAGCTCACACACATACCATGCCTGGCCCATGTGCTTAACCTCATGGTACAGCGGTTTCTCAAATACTCCCCGGAGCTGCCGAATCTGCTTGTTAAAGTACACTGCCACCATTTTAGAAGGTCACCTACAGCTTCCGCCGCCCTTGCCGTGCTTCAGCAGCGTTTGCAGCTACCAGCTCACAGACTGGTGTGTGATGTCCCCACGTGTTGGAACTCTACACTGCAGATGTTGGGAAGGATTTGTGAGCAGAAGAGGGCAGTTGTTGAGCACCATAATCAACAAGGCCGTTGCTACAAGGAGAACTTTATATCTCTTATTCTAGAGGCAGACAGTTCTACAAAATTGGGGCAGTACCAGAAGGCCCTTGTTGTGGAACTATTAAAAAAATTCCCATCTGAAAACGCTGGCGGCAGAGGTCATAGTTCGATGGGCAACCAAGGACTACAGTCGAGAGAGACACAACTCCAATCCAGCAGAGGCAGGGGAACACTGTCAAAGTTCTGGGAGAATTTTCTCAGCCCCTCCCATCGCACAGGCCCTGAGGCGTGGGGTACTCTCACAAGGAGTGCAAAGTTTGGGAAGATGCTGAGGGAGTACCTTGCCAACCGTACCAACGTCCTCTGTGATTCCTCTGTGCCTTATAATTATTGGATATCCAAGGTGGATATGTGGAATGAACTGGCTCTCTATACCTTGGAGGTCCTGGCTTGCGCTGCCGCTAGCGTTTTATCAGAGTGGGTTTGTAGTGCCGCTGGTGGAATTATAACTGATAAGCGCATCCACCTGTCAACTGAAAATGCTGACAGGCTGACTCTTATAAAAATGAACAAGGGCTGGATTGGGCCAGCCTTCTCAACACCACCGAATGATAGCAATGTAACATAAACTCAAATCCAGTGTCTTTTTTTGGGAGGTGTATTCCCATGCACCTTTTCACACCCACACATGGGTATACACTTCCTGATTTTGGCTATTAGCTCTTGTCCTCCTCCTTCTCCTGATCCTCATCCTCCACCACCATATGACCTGGGTGACCGTGGTCTGTGATGCAACACCCACATAATTTTTTTAAAAGGTGTTTATTATGCCCATAAAAAGATTTGTTATTGGAAGGTGCAAGAAGGTATGCCTACCTGTTACCATTGACGGTCAGGATGTGGAGATGGTGGACAGTTTCAAATATTTGGGGGTTTACCTGGATAGCAAGCTAGACTGGAAGTGCCACGTGGAGAAGGTCTACAAGAAGGGGATGAGTAGATTGTACTTCCTAAGGAAGTTAAGGTCTTTTAATGTGTGTGGCAAAATGCTTGAGGTGTTCTACCAATCCATTGTGGCTAGTGCCACCTTTGCGGCAATAATTTGCTGGGGTAACAGTGTGCGTGTTGCTGACGCCAACAAGCTCAACAAACTTATAAAGAAGGCTAGCGCGACGGTGGGCCTACAGCTTGGGACTTTTGAAGAGGTGGTAGAGGAAAGGATTAAGAAGAAGTGCAGAGCTATAATGGGCAACAACACACACCCGCTTTATGAACTGTTTGCGAAACAGAAGAGCACATTCAGCAATCGCCTAATACAACTAAGGTGTAAAAAGGAAAAATACAGGAGATCGTTTGTTCCAACAGCTATGGGGGTGTTTAACAAATGTCTGAAAAGCAATGTCTAAAGTATTCCAAATGTTATGTTATCATATGTGTCATGTTCGAGATCTGTGTTCTGCTGCTGTGATACCGCAATTTCCTACGGGATAAATAAAGTATATCTTATCTTATCTTATCTTATCTTATCTTATTGTGGCCCTGCTTTATGTGTCTTTAAATTGTTAGTGGGGTTTTTCCTAAATTTTGTCAGCCGTTGGGCTCACTGCATACCCTATAACTGTATAGCACACCCGCTCCTTTGTAATGAAAACATGTCATTACTGTGGCCCTACTCTATGTGTCTTTAAATTGTTAGTGTGGTTTTTCCTAAATTTTGGCAGCCCTTGCAGTCACAGCATGGGTATTACCACTATAGGAGACCCTCTTCTTTATAATGGGAACATTTTTTTACTGAGACCCTCCTCTCTATGTCTCTTCAATGGGATATTAGGTTGCATCTGAATTTTTGGCAGCCCTTGCAGTCACTGCATATGCAATAACAGTATAGGAGACCCACTAATTAATAATAGGAATAAAAACGCATAGCCGGCTGATGGCTCTCTAACAATAGCAATGAGTCGACTGCTGGCCCTTTATGAATAGTAAGGGCCACCTGATGGCCCTATAAAAACAGGCTTTGTGACTTTCAGAGTCCCTCCATCATAAATGAAGCAGGATGTGTCTGATGATGTGTCACACACCACATGGCCAGATAAGGTTGTAAAATGTTAAAATGACATTTCCCGGTGAATGCATTTGTCTTAAAAAATAACATAAAAAAATGAAACAGTAGGATCTTTCTGTAGTATTAAATAGAGTTGCCAATGTAACCTCAATGCAATCACATTGTTATGCTCCTGCACCTCCTCCTCAATCTCCAAAATTACCACATCAGTCACAAGCTGAAAGCACTGCAGAACTGCCTTGGCCAAGCGGCAACAGGCTGTGCTGAATATAACATGCTTAATGCTTAGGTGACAGACCGCCCAGTGCTGCAGAGTTGTTGAAAGCTGTAATACAGCAGCCTGATCTGTGGCTCTCACCGCTGAACATACAGCCAGGCATGGTCGTGCGTGACAATGGCCGGAGAAGATAGGGTTTCCCTCTATGCTAGTCCTTTCACCGAGCTAAAGAATATGTCTGTGGTGAAATACAACTCCCACTGAGAAGCTGTTTCAGATTGAAAAACATTGGGCCCAGCAGAGGATTTGATTCTGAAGACTCACCTTTCTCTCCCGATCAAGAGCCCTATAGCAGCTGCAAAGTTAGCGCCATCATGAACTCTCCTGATGTAGAAGCCAGGGCACACCAGAGGATTCTTTGGTGGGACCGTCCAACCCAGCCGCGAAGCAGCCCTAGCTAAGAAAAGTGTGTGGGAAGTTTCCCGGACACTCTATGACTGCATTTTTAATGTGGACTGGCTCTGTACCATCCCTGGCCACATTCACCTGTCCACCTGTTTGTGGTTAGGCGGTCCTTCCCAGTAAGTGCACTGGGGAGGGCACGGGTAATGTTGTGGGACCCGTGCTTGTGGAAGGCAGAGACATTACCGGGAGAAATAGTGGCAGCTGGGGACCGAGTATGGACACGCGGCCGCCACCGGCATGAGGTTGTGAAAAGCTTCTGCCTCCACGAGCCTAAAAGACCACATTTCAAGCGCAAGCAGCTGTCAAAAATTTGGCAGTATAGTATTGCAGCCTGTGGGTTGGTGGGTGGCTGGCTGCATACTTGCGCTTGCATTCCAAGGAGTTGGGTAGGGACAACTGAACGCTGCACTGGGACAAGGACGTGGACAGTGATTGTTGCAAGTCTGCAATGACAGGTGCATTGCGGGAGGCATCTTCGCATGCGCCATGGATCACTTATGATGGGCACAATTTTAGGCAGTGACCTGGGAGTCAGATGCTTCAAGGGGTCTTCCCCATGCTGTTCCCATGTCTTTTCAGCACTGTATGCATGTGTCTGATGATGTTTCACACATCACATGGCCAGATAAGGTTGTAAAATGTTAAAATGACATTTCCCAGTGAATGCATTTGTTTTGGTTGAAAGCAATGAAAAAGTGCAAAAACGCATCAAAAACGCAACATGTGAACGTAGCCCAAGGTGTGGAGGAGTATTTTTGTTTTTGGTTATTTATTTTGCTCTATATACAAGTCATTACCCTGGAAAGGATGTTCCTTAACATATTTCCCAGGAAAATCCATTTTGGTTTAGTTTTTGTATGTTTTATTGTAAAAGTTCGTAAAAGTGGCATAATACCTCTGACAACGTTATTGATAGCAGTGACCTGGGAGTCAGAAATGCTTCCAGGGGTCTTCCCCATGCTGTTCCCATGTCATTTGAGCACTGTTCCCATTGATTTGGGCAATTTTTAGGCCCTCTGCAGACCGCCGGGGGGAGCCGCCTGAAAAATGCTTGAATTTCCCATAGACTTACATTGGGCTCGTTGCTGGGTTCGAGCACATTGGAATACTCGGGTGCTCGATCAGAGAATCGAGTACCCGAGCATTTTAGTGCTCACCCATCACTAATAGATAGATAAACAGATAGACAGAGATAGATAGATAGATAGAAAGATAATAGATAGATATAATAAATATCTAATCAGTGCTTTGAATGTGTACCTTACTGTTAATGTAATTTATTAATAAATGATTACATTTCTGGAAAAAAAAAATGACGTGGGGTCCCCCGTAATTTTATTAACCAGCAGAGGGAAAGCGGACAGCTGGGGCTAATGTTTTTAGCCTGGGAAGGGGGTAATACCCATGGCGCTTCACAAGCTGCTAATATCAGCCCCCAGCTGAATACTTAGCTTTTACTGGCTATTAAAATGGGGAATCCCCCCCCCAAATAAAGTGCGGTCCCCCTATTTTAACAGCTAGCAAAGGCAGACAGCTGAGGGCTGATATTAATAGCCTAGGAAGGGGACATGAATATTGTCCCCCTCCGAGGCTACAAACAGCAGCCCTGAGCTGCCCCAGAAATGGCGCATCTTTAGGTTGCGCCAATTTTGGCACTTAGCCTCATTCTGCCCATTGCCCTGTAGCGGTGGCAGTGGAGCTATAGGGTTGGGGTTGATGTCAGCTTATAATGCCAGCTGACATCAAGCTCAGGCTAGTAATGAGAGGCGTCTATAAGACGCCCCCATTACTAACCACATAGTGGAAGTGAAATGTAAAATAAAGACACCCACACCCAGAACAAAATACTTTATTTGAAATAAACAGACACCTTTTAATGTTCTAAATTAAACTATACTTACCATCACGCCCATTCCAGTTGAAGCCATTGTAACCTGCAATGAAAGTAAAAAAATAAAGCAACCTCATCCTTACCTTTCATCCATGTGTCCCACGACGTTTCCAGTTCGGCTAAATCTGTGTAGCGCCGGCGTCCCTGCCCTCTGCTAGGCAGGGACGCTGTTCCCCTCACCTCTCTGCTCCGTGCCCTGCGCCCTCCTCCCGCTCTGCTGGCAGCGCACGCTCCTTCCCGGCCACTGTGCTTAGGGCGCGCGCGCGCTCTCCCTCCCTCTTAAAGGGGCCGCGCGCGCCGTCCTAAGGAGTCCCCGGCCAATGGCCGGAGGACTTCACCATATATAAGGCACCTCCTCCAAAATGGAGGTGCCCGAGCAATGTTGTTGCACTGTTCACTACTCTGCTTCAGCCCTCAGGTCCCGTTGCCAGTTACCTGCCAGATACCTGCCAGATTCCTGCCAGCTTGCTGTCTTATTCCTGCCTGATATTCTGCTACCTGCCTGCTAGCCTGAGGTCCGACGGTCTGCCTTACTACTCCTGTCAGTCTGTCTAAGGACCAGCTTGCCCGCTCACCTGGGAGCGCACATCAGCTACCTGCCTGCTTGCCTGAGGTCCGACGGTCTGCCTTCCAACTCCTGTCAGTCTGTCTATGGACCAGCTTGCCCGCTCACATGGGAGCGCACATCTGCTACCTGCCTGCTAGCCTACCTGGAGGCTCCGCCGTCACGTGCTGTGACCACCTGCCTGTCCAGTGACTCCTGCCCGCTCACCTGGGAGCGCTCATCTGCTGCTGTCTCCTAGCCTACCTGGAGGCTCTGCCGTCACGTGCTGTGACCACCCGCCTGTCCAGAGACTTCTGCCCGCTCACCTGGGAGCGCTCATCTGCCGCCTGTCTGTTGGTCTTCCTGGAGGCTCCGCCGTCACATGCCGTGACCACCCGTTTATCCAGAGACTCTCGCCTGCTCACCTGGGAGCTCACGTCTACCATCAGCCGCCACAGGTCATACCAACCCTTTACCCAGATACTGCCCCGGTCACTTGCCGTGACCATCTTCCCGTTCATCCAGAGACTGCCCCGGTCACTTGCCGTGACCTCCTGCCCGTTCATCCAGAGACTGCCCCGGTCACTTGCCGTGACCATCTGCCCGTTCATCCAGAGACTGCCCCGGTCACTTGCCGTGACCATCTGCCCGTTCATCCAGAGACTGCCCCGGTCACTTGCCGTGACCTCCTGCCCGTTCTTCCAGAGACTGTCCCGGTCACCTGCTGTGACTGCCTGCCTGATCGCCACCCGCTCCCTTACAAGGACCGCCCCCTTGTATAGTAGCTCAGAGGTTCCGCCTCCCAGACCCGTTACAGTTTGCTCGGGCCATGGAACCCGGTGGCACCCAAGCTCCCTCGCTCTCGGACCTGTGTCATGAACTGTCCCGTCAGAGGTCCCAACAGGAGTGCATCCTGGGTCACCTGCGGAATGTCAATTCTCGCCTGGACACTCTGACTGCTCCGCCAGCAACCTCCGCCAGTGCCATGACTCGCAATCCGGCAGCTCCGCTGCCCACTAATACCATGTTATCCTACCCCGGACCCTGGCTTTCTGCACCTCCTCGCTTCAGAGGCGACTCCGCACAGGCTCGGGGCTTCATAAATCAGTGCACCCTGCACTTTGAACTATTGTCCCACCAGTTTAACTCCGACCGGGCCAAAATTGCCTTCATCATGTCCCATCTCACCAGGGAGGCCCTGGCCTGGCTAAATCCTCTATGGGAGAGAGGAGACCCCCTGGTGTCCGACTTGCCTGCCTTTCTCACGGCTTTCCGGAAAGTCTTCGACGAACCCGGACGGAAGACCTCATCCGCATCATCACTGCTACGCCTCCGTCAGGGAAGTCTCACCGTGGGCCAATATGCCATACGGTTCCGTACCCTTGCCTCGGAGCTGCCCTGGGATAACGATGCTCTGGTATCCGTCTTCTGGGAGGGTCTGTCCGGCCGTATTAAAGATGAACTTGCCGGTCGGGACATTCCTACCACTCTCGATGACCTAATAACTCTTGCCACCCGGATTGACCTACGGTTCCAGGAGCGTGCCAAAGAGGTCACCCGTGAGAGGAGGTTTCCACGTCTAGCTCCTACTTTTCAGAAACCCGTCACTCCCTCCGTCTCTCCCCAGGTACACTCTCCTGAGCCTATGCAGGTCGACCAGACCAAGATGGTCAAAACCCGTCAGGACTTACGCCGTGCCGAGGGGAGCTGCTTCTACTGTGGCAGTAAGGAGCACCGGATCCGTGCCTGCCCGGAGAGGTCGGGAAACGCCTGTGTCTAGGTTCGCTCAGAGAGGTCGACCTAGACAAGAATAAATCTTCTCCATCTCTGCTGCTGTCAGTCTCAATCGTCTGCGGGGAGAACCGTTATTTCGAACTAGCCCAACTTGACTCTGGAGCAGCCGGGAATCTTATTTCACAGTCCCTGGTAGAGAAATACCGCATCCCCGCCAAACCTCTGGCTGTACCCTTGTCTGTTGCTGCCGTGGATGGGGGTCTCTTACCACGCCCCATCCAACTCATCACCGAATCCATTACTCTGGAGGTGGGAATGCTGCATTCTGAGAGTATTTCCTTTCATGTTCTGCCTGGACTCTCTCACGCCCTCTTGCTAGGTCTACCTTGGCTCCAGAGACATGCACCCGTGCATGACTGGCAGACCGGAGAGGTCCTTCGCTGGGGACAGGACTGCCATAAGACCTGTCTGGTTCCCATCCATCCCGTCCGTCCTTCTCCTACCCCAGCTAATCTACCTGGACTTCCGATTCCTTATTGGTCTTATGCTGATGTCTTTAATAAAAAGGAGGCAGAGACACTACCCCCTCATAGACCATACGACTGCCCTATCGACCTGTTACCCGGTACTACTCCTCCCCGTGGGCGTATTTATCCATTATCCGCTGCTGGGACCCGGTCGATGTCCGAATATATTGAGGAGAATCTGGCCAGGGGATTGATCCGGAAATCTACCTCCCCGGCGGGAGCAGGCTTCTTTTTCGTCAAAAAGACGGACGGCTCTCTCCGTCCCTGTATAGACTATAGAGGCCTTAACCAGATCACGGTGAAGAATAAGTACCCCCTTCCGCTCATTCCAGAGTTATTTGCTCGTCTGAGGGGGGCTAGAATCTTCACCAAACTGGACCTCCGTGGGGCGTACAACCTGGTTCGTATCCGTCAGGGGGATGAATGGAAGACGGCATTCAACACCCGGGACGGCCACTATGAATATCTGGTAATGCCCTTTGGTCTCTGTAACGCTCCTGCCGTCTTTCAAGAGTTGGTCAATGACATCTTCCGGGACCTTCTCTACTCCTGCGTAGTGCTGTACCTGGACGACATCTTGGTCTTCTCTCCGGATCTCCAGACTCACCGGAGGGACGTTCGTCAGGTCCTGCTCAGGCTCAGGCAGAATCACCTCTTCGCTAAATACGAGAAGTGCCTCTTTGAGCAGACCTCGCTTCCGTTTTTGGGCTACATTATTTCTCAGACCGGCCTACGAATGGATCCAGAGAAACTGTCTGCCATCGAGAAATGGCCTCGACCGGAGGGGTTGAAGGCCATTCAGCGGTTCCTGGGCTTCGCCAACTACTACCGCCTCTTCATACCACACTTCTCTTCCCGGACTGCCCCAATTTCCGTGCTCACCCGTAAGGGTACTAATCCCAAAGAGTGGCCGCCCGAAGCAGAGGAGGCCTTTCTTTCCTTAAAACAGGCCTTCTCTTCCGCCCCGGTGCTGCATCGCCCGGACGGCAACAAGCAGTTCTTCCTGGAAGTTGATGCCTCCTCCTCTGGAGCCGGAGCGGTACTTACTCAAAAATCATCTTCCGGGAGGATGGTAACTTGTGGCTTCTTCTCTAAACTCTTCTCCTCCTCAGAGCGCAATTATTCCATAGGAGACCGAGAGTTATTGGCCATCAAACTGGCATTGGAGGAGTGGCGTTACCTGCTCGAGGGGGCTCTTCACCCGGTAATAATTTACACTGACCACAAGAACTTGGCTTACCTCCAGCATGCCCAGAGACTTAACCCGCGCCAAGCCCGGTGGTCCTTGTTTTTTGCTCGCTTTGATTTTGTTCTTCATTTTCGCCCGGCTGACAAAAACGTCAAGGCGGACGCCTTGTCTCGATCCTTTCTGGTGTCTGATCTCGAGGAAGATCCGAAACACATCATCGATCCCGCCAGAGTAATGCAGGTGGCTCCCGTGAGTCTAAATCGTCTCCCTCCCGGAAAGACGTTCGTATCAGTACCTGATCGGGAGAAGATCCTTCACTGGGGTCACTTGTCTAAACTGGCTGGCCATGCCGGTCAGAAAAAGACCCTCCAGCTTATTACCCGGCACTACTGGTGGCCTACCCTGCACAAGGACGTAATAGACTTTGTTTCTGCCTGTGTGTCCTGCGCCCGCAACAAGGTTCCGAGACATCTGCCAGCCGGTCGCCTCCTTCCGCTTTCTGTACCTGCTGCCCCCTGGCAGCATATAGCAATGGACTTTATAACTGACCTCCCAGTCTCTGCCGGTTGTACGGTCATTTGGGTGGTCGCTGACCGCTTCTACAAGATGGCTCATTTCGTTCCCCTGCCAGGCCTCCCGTCTGCACCCGAGCTAGCTAAAGACTTTATTCGTCACATCTTTCGTCTTCATGGCCTGCCCCTCCACATCGTGTCGGATCGTGGGGTACAGTTCACCTCACGCTTCTGGAGAGCCACTTGCAAACTGCTAGACGTCACCCTGGACTTCTCTTCTGCTTACCACCCACAGTCCAATGGTCAAGTGGAGCGGATCAATCAGAACCTGACCAGTTACCTCCGGCACTTCGTTAATGCCCATCATTCAGACTGGGTGGATCTCCTACCATGGGCCGAGTTCTCTTATAACAATCACGAGAGCGAATCCTCCTCCAAATCCCCGTTTTTTGTAGTCTTCGGTCAGCATCCTCGGATTCCTTTTCCTGTCTCCACCTCTGTGGACAACCCGGCTGCGGAATCTCTCGTTAGCAAATTTTCCTCCATTTGGGAGAGTACCCGATCCGCACTCCTTCAGTCGTCCGAACGGATGAAAAGACACGCTGACAAAAAACGCCTAGATCCTCCACAATTTCATCCTGGAGATAAAGTCTGGCTCTCATCTAAATATGTCCGACTCAAGATACCTTCTTACAAGTTAGGGCCTCGGTTCATCGGTCCTCTGGAGGTCATCAGTCAGATCAACCCGGTGGCCTATAAATTGAAACTCCCGGCCAACTTACGGATCCCTAACTCCTTCCATGTATCTCTCCTCAAACCTGTGGTACTTAACTCTTTTTCCAAGTCTACAGGTACGCCTCCTGCTCCGGTTTCTGCTGAGGACGAGTTTGAGGTAGAGAACATTCTTGCCACCAAAAGGGTAAGAGGAAAGACCTTTTTTCTAGTAGATTGGAAGGGGTTTGGTCCTGAGGAGAGAACGTGGGAGCCCCGGGAGAACATCCATGCCCCTCTTATCCTTGCTAAATTTCTGTCTGGCCTAAAAAAGGGGGGGCCTAAAGGGGGGGTACTGTAGCGCCGGCGTCCCTGCCCTCTGCTAGGCAGGGACGCTGTTCCCCTCACCTCTCTGCTCCGTGCCCTGCGCCCTCCTCCCGCTCTGCTGGCAGCGCACGCTCCTTCCCGGCCACTGTGCTTAGGGCGCGCGCGCGCTCTCCCTCCCTCTTAAAGGGGCCGCGCGCGCCGTCCTAAGGAGTCCCCGGCCAATGGCCGGAGGACTTCACCATATATAAGGCACCTCCTCCAAAATGGAGGTGCCCGAGCAATGTTGTTGCACTGTTCACTACTCTGCTTCAGCCCTCAGGTCCCGTTGCCAGTTACCTGCCAGATACCTGCCAGATTCCTGCCAGCTTGCTGTCTTATTCCTGCCTGATATTCTGCTACCTGCCTGCTAGCCTGAGGTCCGACGGTCTGCCTTACTACTCCTGTCAGTCTGTCTAAGGACCAGCTTGCCCGCTCACCTGGGAGCGCACATCAGCTACCTGCCTGCTTGCCTGAGGTCCGACGGTCTGCCTTCCAACTCCTGTCAGTCTGTCTATGGACCAGCTTGCCCGCTCACCTGGGAGCGCACATCTGCTACCTGCCTGCTAGCCTACCTGGAGGCTCCGCCGTCACGTGCTGTGACCACCTGCCTGTCCAGTGACTCCTGCCCGCTCACCTGGGAGCGCTCATCTGCTGCCTGTCTCCTAGCCTACCTGGAGGCTCTGCCGTCACGTGCTGTGACCACCCGCCTGTCCAGAGACTTCTGCCCGCTCACCTGGGAGCGCTCATCTGCCGCCTGTCTGTTGGTCTTCCTGGAGGCTCCGCCGTCACATGCCGTGACCACCCGTTTATCCAGAGACTCTCGCCTGCTCACCTGGGAGCTCACGTCTACCATCAGCCGCCACAGGTCGTACCAACCCTTTACCCAGAGACTGCACCGGTCACTTGCCGTGACCATCTGCCCGTTCATCCAGAGACTGCCCCGGTCACTTGCCGTGACCATCTGCCCGTTCATCCAGAGACTGCCCCGGTCACTTGCCGTGACCATCTGCCCGTTCATCCAGAGACTGCCCCGGTCACTTGCCGTGACCATCTGCCCGTTCATCCAGAGACTGCCCCGGTCACTTGCCGTGACCTCCTGCCCGTTCTTCCAGAGACTGTCCCGGTCACCTGCTGTGACTGCCTGCCTGGTCGCCACCCGCTCCCTTACAAGGACCGCCCCCTTGTATAGTAGCTCAGAGGTTCCGCCTCCCAGACCCGTTACAATCTGGATGGCAGGCTGGATTGTAGTTGGACGCTTGCGCTACTCAGTGACTCGCAGTGCCGTCAATGAGCTGAGTTCATTTTACATGTGACGTGAGCGCAAGCGTGGGAAAATATTCACCGCACATTTGACGCGTCTCCTGGGCCGTGGGGTATTCGGTGGCGGCTGGTCGTTGCTAGGGGAGATGTCACAGTGGCGGTGACCCGGTCCGTGACCCAGGGTGGTCAATCAAAAGGGGAATATTATTTACAGGGGATTTATAGTTTTTATATACAGTTCATGACGCCACCTGTGGTATGCGGCTAGAGGGAGCCGCCGCTGCAGAGCAGGTCCCCGGGAGCAGGTGTGAATGCAGCAGAGTTGGTTCAGCTCTCCACAGGCAGAGCTCAGCTCCAGGGCAGTGTAGATGTTGCTGTTATGGTGTAGTGCAGAGGATGGCGCAGATAATGATCACAGAGACAGTAAAGTGCAGTCCTCAGGGTTTACTCACGGTTTCTTAGACTTCCAGTTACCAGTACTAGAGTAACTTCCCATGACTTCCTGTGCTTACTCATGGAGGGGTTCAGCAAACTCCCAAGTTTCTCCAGAGTACGTAACGGGACCCCCTTCTGTGTTCCTTCTAGCCATCTCCCTGCACCTCACACCCATTGTCCCAGGCCAGTGGCCGCGGACCTTGCCGGGCGATGTCTTCTCTGTCACCTGGGTCCTCTATGGCCACCTTTCTGGTGATTACATGTGGCTTGTGGCTGCAGTACCTGAAATACTGCAGCCTCCGGTTTCCTAGTTGAGGCTTAAAGAACTCTACTAGTTTAGGGACCGGTCCTCTCTGTGCGACCTGACCCTTTCACCTCCTGGTACATTCACGAGTACGGGTCGCCTCCAGCACTACCCGTACCCCTGGGGTCCCTTACAAATTCCTGGAGCCTTTCCTGCTCCTCTCTCTCTCTCTTTCTCTCTCTTTCTCTCTCTTTCTCTCTCTCTCCTCTCTCCTCAGCCTCTCCGGCTAGGCCCCCCTCCTCCTACAGAGCTCCTGCTCCCTCTACTTCTCCTCTGACTGAACTGTCTTTTCAAGATGGCTTCTCTCTATATACTATCCCTAACAAGTGCTCCCCTGAACTTCTTCCTCCACCCACACCCACTACATGGTTCCCCCCACTCCAGCCAGGGACAGGGCTCAGCAGGGAAGCGACGCATCTTGCCCCTCCTGCCGGTCTGGAGTAGTGTAGTGTTGGATGCAGGTGTTAGGGTCCCGGGCAGTACTCCTTCCTTAGCTGAGAGTGGGATTCCACACCTCTGGGTGAGATGCAGTACCTCTGTGGCGACTGAACCCGCATGGGCGCCACACATTCGCTGACCTCATTTGCCCGCACTGAGAGTCCGTGTATTGCCGGCTACTGAATAGAGAGGTCACATTTTACAATGTGGCCATTCTATTCATGGGATCATCATGAGACCCTCGATAGTTGGACTGCGGGGGACAGGTGAGGACAGGTGAGGATGAGCTTGGTTTATTATTTTACCTTTATTACAGGTGATCATGGGCTTCGGGGATTAGCTGTAAGGTGTTTTTATTTTTTGCAGGGGCAGAGAACATTGGGGACAAGGTGTAGGTGAGTATAATGTGTTTTATTTAAATTTTTTTTATTAATTTTAACATTTTTTTTTCCTTTCAGCACAGGAGCCAGTGGATGAGAGACTACTGCTCTCATCCAGTGGTGCCTGGGCTCGCTATTTCCTATGGCAGCAGGTGCTGGCTGACGGTGGTAGTAGTACAATCAGGTCACTGTCACAGTTGTTGGATGATGATGACACCTGTTAGCATGATGCCACAGCGCTCTGACTGTGGTAATGCTATTACTGCCTATCAGAGCCTGACAACATGGGAAACACCTGAACCCGAACAGTAACACTGACTTCCTGAGGAAGTCCGTGTTCGGAGTCTGTGCCCGAACAGTAGGTGTTTGGTACGGACCCCGAACTTTACTGTTCAGGTTCGCCCATCACTAGTCCTCTTCAATGTCACTGTTTAAAAAGGCAGTTTTGGTGTCCAAATGTCTGATAAATATCTTCTGTACAGCAGCTATAGCCATTAGAGTCCTTAATGTGGTCTGCTTAGCAACTGGAAAAAATCTTCACCGTATTTCTGAGAATATCCTTTTGCGACTAATCTTGCTTTAAATCTTTGAACCTTGCTTTCAGAGTAGTGATGAGAGAGGGTGCTCATCACTGCTCGGTACTCGCCCGAGCATCTCACTGCTTCGAGATGCTCGGAGCTCCTCGAGTATTTTTTGAGATGCTCGGGTGGGAGCTCAGGTCCCCTCCCCACATGTTTGACACTCTTTAGACAGCCAATTAACATACAGGGATTGCCTGCCACTCACTGTAATCCCGTAGCCATGTTATTTGTGGCATTACAGTGATTGGCTGGCCGCACAGCATCATCAGGTCTATGTAAGACCCGGTGACCCTATGCTAGACACAGTGTACCCCGGAAACAGGCAGAGTAGGGGGAGCTGCTGCTGAGTGAGGGAGAGAATTGTTGCTTGTTTTAGTTAGGTATTCCACAACAATATATACATCTAAACTAACAGTCCTTCTGAGGACTAATCCAGCTGCATATATTACTGGTGAGGGTGATAGCAGTAGTTAGGCAGGCAGGGTTTGTGGAGAGTGTATACAGCATAATAGGGTCCATTGCATGTTCTGTCTGCTGCTGCTGTTAGATATCCATAGCCATATATATCAGGGCTATTTTTTGCTCTTAATCCTGATTATTTGCTTAAAAAGCAATACAGTACTCCATTTTACTGCTCCATTTGCTTGTTAGCAGAATACAGGCAGATTTTTTTCTTTTAATCACATTGCTGTATTGTGTAAGCAGAGAACTTTTCCATCATCACACATGATCCCATATTACTACGGTAATAATCGTGACATTTTTTGTATTCACACTTGGTTGCTGACCAATACCATATCAAAAAGGCCACTTCCTAAAATCGTGGTCATCAGACTTGATCCCATATTACTGCGGTGATAATTGTGACATTTTTTAGAATGGGCCAAATATTACCCTCCATTTAAAGTCAGCCAGCTGTGTCTTATTGAACCTATTCACACTTGGTCATTGACCAATACCACATCTATAAGGCCACCTTCTAAAACCGTGGTCATCACACGTGACCCCATATTACTGCGGTAATAATACAGACATTTTGTGTAGAGTGCCAAATAGACTCTATTTTAAGTCAGCCAGCTGTGTGTTGTTGAACCTATTCACACCTGGTCGCTGACCAATACTATACTACAAGGCCACAGCCTAAAACTGTGGTCATCAGACGTGATCGCATATTACTGCGGTAATATTACAGACATTTTGTGGAGAGGGACATATATTTGACTACATTTAAAATGGTAAAGGCACATGGAAGGGGAAGTGGATATGATGGTGATGGTGCACACATAGGCTGAGGCCATGGGCAAGATGAAACTGTGCCTGCTGAGGTGGCACAAAAAACACGCACATCATGTCGAATGACCTTCCTGTCCCAATTACTAGGGAGCAGCGGAACACCACTCTTGAAGCCAGAGCAGTGTGAAAAGGTTGATGGTTTAATAGCAGATAATGCTTCCAGTCAGATGGTCACCACCCTGTCTTTCACATGGTCCAGTCTCAGTGGCTGTGAATCTGGACTACATTTTCCTCACCCTTATCCTCCTTCCTCCCACCATGCCGAGTGCCCAGAGACAACCCACACTTGGACATTCCGAAGAGCTGTTCACTTCCATTTATAGATTTGGGCCTCTCGCCCGGCCAGCTTCAAGCGGGGCAAGAGGAGATCGCATGTAATGATGCCCAAATATTTGAGCAGCTACGGTTACACAAAGGTGACGGTGGGAAAGTGAAATTACTTCACAAGAGGTGGATGTTGATGATGATGATGAGACGCAATTGCCAGCAAGTCAGGATGAGGCCCAGGGTGCGTATGTGGAAGATGAGGTGGTGGACGATGAAGTCACACACAACCTGGCAAGGTGACAGGCATAGCGAAGACAGCATCACACAGGGGGAGGGAGGTGTAGCACAACAACAGGCAGGAACAAGCAATGGGGTGGCCATAGACACAATGTGGGCAACTGATCCCTGGAACACAAACACCACGGAAGTTGCCAGTCCAACTATTAGGTCTTCCAGAGTCTGGCTCTTTTTTAAAGACTGTCTAGATAACCCCAAAAAGGCCATTTGCAACATCTGCCAGGCCAGCATCAG
The DNA here is from genome assembly GCF_046119375.1 of Phyllobates terribilis. Classification (NCBI taxonomy): domain Eukaryota; kingdom Metazoa; phylum Chordata; class Amphibia; order Anura; family Dendrobatidae; genus Phyllobates; species Phyllobates terribilis. The sequence goes on along the minus strand of NW_027362772.1, from coordinate 190,148,018 downwards.
CAGGGGCAGCAAAACTACCAACCTGACCACCAACAGCATGCTCAGGCACATAACAGCAAAGCACCCAACTAGGTGGGCCGAAAGCCAGGGTCCAGAAACTGTGTCTGTGGGTAACACCACAGTCCATTCCGCTGTTGTGCGTGAATGCCAATCCCCTGTCTTTGGCGCAGGTGAAGATGCCTCCAGCCCTGCACCTTTCATTGCACACTTGCAACCATCACCGCCCACTTCCATGTCCGAGTGCAGCATTCAGTTATCCCTATCCCAGTCCTTTGAACACAAGCGCAAATACATAGCCAATGCCCTACAGGCCACAATACTAAACTCACACATTTCTCAAATGCTTGCACTTGAAATGTTGCCTTTTAGGCTCGTGGAGACAGAATCTTTCTGCAACCTGATGGCAGTGGCCGTCCCTCGGTACTCAGTCCCCAGCCATAACTACTTCTACCAGTGTGTTGTCCCCGCATTACACAAGCACGTGTCCCAGAACATTAACCGTGCCCTCAACAGCACAATTACTGGGAAGGTCCGCCTAACAACAGACACATGGACAAGTGCTTGTGGCCAGGGTCAGTACATCTCGCTGACGGCACACTGGGTTAATATAGTGGAAGCTGGGACCCAGTCGGACCCTGGGATGGAACACATCTTCTCGACTCCGAGAATTGCGGGCCCTGGGTCAATCAAGGTTGCACCTCCTCCTCTTCTTCAGTCTCCATCTACGAAATTACCACATCAGTCGGAAGCTGGAAGCACTGCAGCACTGCCTCGGCCAAGCGTCAACAGGCACTACTAAAGCTAATATGCCTAGGGGACAAACTGCACACCTCTGAAGAGTTGTTGACAGCTGTAACAGAGCAGGCAGATCTGTAACTGTCCCCGCTGAACCTACAGCCACGCATGGTCATACGTGACAATGGCCGAAACTTGGTGGCGGCTCTGAAGCTAGGCAGCCTCACACACGTACCATGCCTGGCCCATGTGCTCAACCTAGTGGTTCAGCGGTTTCTCAAAACCTACCCAGTTCTGTCTGAGCTGCTTGTGAAAGTATGCCGCATGTATGCCCATTTCATAAAGGCACCTACAGCTTCCGCCACCTTCGCTGTGCTTCAACTGAGTTTGCAGCTTCCATCTCACCGAATGGTGTGCAATGTCACCACTCGTTGGAACTCAACCTTGCAGATATTGGGTAGGTTTTGTGAGCATCAAAGGGCAGTTGTTGAGTACCAGCTTCAACACGCCCATCGTCATTCAGGTCTGCCTCCGCACATAAGAACTGATGAGTGGGCATGGATGTCAGACATCTGTGTCGTCCTCCAAAACTTTGAGGACTCCATCAAGATGGTGAGCGGCAATGATGCCATAATTAGCATCACCATCCTGTTTCTCTGTCTTCTAAAATGTTCGCTGCTCACAATTAAAGAGGAGGCATTGCAGACTCGGCACAATGAGATGGAGCAAGGAACCATACAGGGTGATGTCACTCAACCCAGCCTCATCTTATCCCAATGCTGATTTGGTGCTAATGAGGAGGGGGAGGAAGAGGAGGAGGAAAAGGAGCTGATTTCCTGCACTACAGATGGTACTACCCACACAACATTCATACTGTCTGTTCAGCAAGGATGACCTGAGGAGAGGGAGGACGAGGAGGACCAGGAGGAGAATGAGGATGAGCGCATGGACAGTCGTCCTCTTGGTCAGGACAGGGAACATATGGCTGGTGGCAGTATGGCACACATGGCTGACTTTATGTTCCTCTGCCTTTCCCGTGACCCTCTCGTTGTACACATTTTGGCTGACAGTAATTACTGGTTGGTGACACTTCTAGACTTGTGCTACAAGGAGAACTTTCTGTCTCTACTTCCCATGCTGGAGAGGTCTAGTAAAATGTTGCAGTACCAGAAGGCCACTGTTGTGGAATTATTAAAAAAAATTCCATCTAAAAACGCTGGCGGCAGAGGTTACAGTTCCTTGGACAACCAAGGAGTACAGAAGAGGGTGACACAAATACAATGCAGCAGAGGCAGGGGAATACTGTCAAAGGTGTGGGACAGTTTTCTCAGACCTTCCCAGCGCAAAGACCCTGATGCACGGGGTACTCTGACAAGGAGGGAAAAGTTTTGAAAAATGCTGAAGGAGTACCTTGCCGACCGTAGCAACGTCCTCCGTGATTTCTCTGTGCCTTATAATTATTGGGTATCGAAAGTGGACATGTGGCAAGAACTGGCTCACTACGCCTTGAAGGTCTTGGCCTGCCCCTAGCGTTTTGTCAGAGCAGGTTTTTAGTGCCGCCAGGGGTCTTCTAACTGATAGGCGCATCTGCCTGTCAACTGAAAATGCTGACAGGCTGACTCTTATAAAAATGAACAAGGGCTGGATTGAGCCAGATTTCTCATAACCACCGGATGATAGCGGCGAAACAAATCCAGTGGCTTTTTTTTGGGGGGGGCTCTATTCACACCCAGACATGTGTATACGCTTCCTGTTTTTTTCTATTCTATATTGTCCTCCTTCTTCTCCTTCTCCTCATCCTCCACCACCATATCACCAGGATGACCCTGATGCAACAACCACATAATTTTTTTGCAAGGGTGTTTATGATGCACGTAGGAAATATTTTTAGAGGCCTATATGTAACATTCTGTATGTTATACAGTATGTTCATGTATACCTCCCAGGGGTACATTTTTTTTCAACCCATGCACTAAGTGCATGGGCATTACCAGTATAGGAGACCCAGTCCTTAACAATAGTAACAATTTTTTTAATGAGGACCTCCTGTACGTCTCTTCAAAGGGGTATTGGAGTGCGTCCAATTTTTTGGTAGCCCTTGCAGTCACTGCATGGGCATTATCACTATAGGAGACCCACTCCTTTTTAACGGGAACATTTTTTTTAATGAGGCCCTCCTCTATGTCTCTTCAAAGGTGTATTGGGGGTTTTCCAAAATTTGGGCAGGTCTTGCAGTCACTGCATACGCAATAACAGTACAGGAGACCCGCTCCTTAATAATGGTAAATTATTTTTTTAAATGAGGCCCTCCTCTATGTCTGTTTAACGGTGTATTGAGGTTTTTCCAAAATTTGGGCAGGCCTTGAAGTCACTGCATACGAAATAACAGTATAGGGAACCCGCTCCTTAATAATGTGAACAACAAAGCATAGTCAGCTGGTGACCCTCTAACAATAGTAAGGGCCGCCCGATGGCCCTATAAATATAGGGTTTGTGACTTTCAGAGTCCCTTCTTCATAAATGAAACAGGATGTGTCTGATCATGTCTCACACACCACATGACCAGAAGTAATTTAGTAAACCTAGTAAAATGTTAAAATGACATTTACCGGTGAATGTATTTTTCACCATTGCAATGCAATGCATCAAAAACGCTATGTGTGAACATAGCCCAAGGTGTGGAGGAGCAGTTTTATTTTTGGTCATTTATTTTGCCTTATATACAAGTCATTACCCTGGAAAGAATGTTCCTTAACTTTTTTTCACAGGAAAATACATTTTGGTTTTGTTGTATGTTTTATTGTGAGTCCGTAATAGTGGTGTAATACTCTGACAATTTTGTTCACAGCAGTGACCTGGGAGTCCGAAATGCTTCCAGGGGTCTTCCCCATGATTTTCCCATGTCATTTGAGCACTGTTCCCATCGATTTGGTCAATTTTTAGGCCCCCTGCAGACCTCCAGGGGGGGTGAGCGACCGTAAAAATCCTCGAGTTTTCCATTGACTTACATTGGGCTCGATACTCAGGTCGAGCACCCGAGTATTATGATTTGCTCGACCCAAGCAACGAGCACCCGAGCATTTCAGTGCTCGCTCATCACTACTGCCATCCTGCTCCCCCATCCTGGTATGTGTTTCTACAATCCTGCGCCCCCATCCTTTCATGTGGTGCTCCCATCCTGCATCCCCATCCTGTCATGTGGTGCTCCCATCCTGCGTCCCCATCCTGTCATGTGGTGCTCCCATCCTGCGTTCCCATCCTGTCATGTGGTGCTCCCATCCTGCGTTCCCATTCTTTGCCCCTAGCCTATCATGTGGTGCTCCCATCCTGCGCCCTCATCCTGTCTTGTGCTGGTCCCATCCTGCACCCCCATTCTGTCATGTGGTGCTCCCATCTTACACCCACATCCTGTCATGTGCTGCTCCCATCCTGCGCCCCCATCCTGTCATGTGCTGCTCCCATCCTGTGTCCCCATCCTGTCATGTGGTGCTCCCATCCTATGCCCCCATCCTGTCATGTAGTGCTCCCATCCTGCTCCCCCATCCTGTCATGTGGTGCTCCTATCCTGCACCCCCATCCTGTCATGTGGTGCTCCCATCCTGCGCCCTCATCCTGGTATGTGCTGCTCCCATCCTGCGCCCCCATCCTGTCATGTGCTGCTCCCATCCTGCGCCCCATCCTGTTATGTGCTGCTCCCACCCTGCGCCCCATCCTGTCATGTGCTGCTCCCATCCTATGCCCCCATCCTGTCATGTGGTACTCTCTTTATATGCCCCCATCCTGTCATGTGGTGCTCCCATCCTGTGCCCCCATCCTGTCATGTGCTGCTCCCATCCTGCGCCCCATCCTGTCATGTGCTGCTCCCATCCTGTGCCCCCATCCTGTCATGTGGTGCTCCCATCCTATGCCCCCATCCTGTCATGTAGTGCTCCCATCCTGCGCCCCCATCCTGTCATGTGGTGCTCCCATCCTGTGCCCCCATCCTGTCATGTAGTGCTCCCATCCTGCGTCCCCATCCTGTCATGTGCTGCTCCCATCCTGCGCCCCCATTCTGGTATGTGCTGACTCCATCCTCGTATGTGCTGCTCCCATCCTGCGCCCCATCCTGTCATGTGCTGCTCCCATCCTGTGCCCCCATCCTGTCATGTGGTGCTCCCATCCTATGCCCCCATCCTGTCATGTAGTGCTCCCATCCTGCGCCCCCATCCTGTCATGTGGTGCTCCCATCCTGCACCCCCATCCTGTCATGTGGTGCTCCCATCCTGCGCCCCCATCCTTTCATGTGGTGCTCCCATCCTGCGCCCCCATCCTGTCATGTGCTGCTCCCATCCTGCGGCCCCATCCTGTCATGTGGTGATCCCATCCTGTGCCTCCATCCTGTCATGTGCTGCTCCCATCCTGCGCCCCCATCCTGTCATGTGGTGATCCCATCCTGTGCCCCCATCCTGTCATGTGCTGCTCCCATCCTGCGCCCCCATCCTGTCATGTGCTGCTGCCATCCTGCTCCCCCATCCTGGTATGTGCTGCTGCCATCCTGTACCCCCATTCTTTCATGTGGTGCTCCCATCCTGGCCCCCCATCCTTTCATGTGGTGATCCCATCCTGCGCCCCCATCCTGTCATGTGCATCTCACAATATCTGGCGCCATTTTCTTGAAGACCAGAAGACACAGTTGTCTGGGAATTTGCACACAGTGTCTTCACTAAAATGGCATCGTAGTGCAGTATGCACACGCTGTGACTCAGGCACCACACTGCACAGGCGCCATTCATTTTGGCTTCGAACAGAAAGACACATTCACTGTTATATATAAAATTTTAAATTTTATTAAACTATTAGCTGAAAAAAAATATATTGTGCAAAAACTTTCTCTGTAAACAACATTTTTGGTGTAAACTCTGTGGTCTTTCTTTAAGTTGCCTTGTTGTAGCAAAAACTTTGACTTTGACTTGCTGGAAGGATTTTGTGTTGTAAAGGCGACATAAAGTTGGCCAAGGCTGAAGGCTGGACATGGCAAATATATGCCAACTGAATCCAGTGTTTTCCCTTGACTTTTGTTGATGATCATGATCAGGATCGCTTGTTGCCAGAAAAACTCAGGGAATGAATACCCTTGTACCTTTAAATAATCCAGTGAGGATTTAACAGTCAATGACTTTGGACATCATTTGCTTCACAACCATTCTGGTACCATTGCAAAGACCTCTTGTTGAGTTAAGGTTTGTTAATAGCATGACTACTGCTCCAACTTTCAAATTTAATCTATGAGGAGGCATGCCACCAGGAGTTAAGCTGTTTAAGAACTCCATTGGATAGTTTGCTGCTTCCTCAGCATTTGCAGTATCTTGCTGAATGGAATCAATACTGGTGTAGCATTTCAATTCAGACTGAATTCACCTAAGAAGTAAGAACATTTTTATTCAGTTCATGTGAATGTTGTTTTTTTGGAGTTAGGATTGCACAGTTTGCAATGCTTTCATCTTCTGGTTGTATGGCTTGAGGAAAGACAGCATCAAAAATACATCCATTTTCAATGCAGACAGAAGGAATTTCAAAGATACCTTCCCCTAGTCCTGGTTCTTGAAGTTTTCCATCTCCAAGGTTTAAAATCCATTGGGAAAAGCCTTGATGTTCTTCGGGGACATTGTCCTCATTGGTACGCATGTTTTGGTCCAATTTGAGGACTTCAATATTCCTCCAACAATTGCTGTTCTACATGCATGCTGAAATTGTTTTGGTTCTGCTGCCATGCGGTACAACAGGAAGGATTTGTCGAAAATCTCCACCAAAAACAAACACCGCACCTCTGAACGTTTTTTTCGAGGGAACTCATGGATCTTCAGCCACGAGTTATTTGTAGAATGTGCATTTACGCCATGAGCTGGAGCCATAGAAGCTTTGTCCCAGATTATGAGTTTGGCGTTTTCAACTCATTAGCAGTATTGCTGCCATGACGTTTCATTAATTGGTATAGGCAGTTTGAACAGATTATGGGAAGTTCGGCCTCCCTCCAACAAAGTAGCAGCAATGCCTGTAAATCAACATGGCAAGTAGTGTTGAGCCACCCCCGTAGTGTTCGAGTTCGGTTCGGTTCGTCGAACACCCGTGTGTTCGCCGAACTGTTCGTCGAACTGTTCGTCGAACACCTTCGAACACCGTTAAAACCAATGGCAGGCAAACAAAAACACATAGAAAACACCTTCAAAGGTGTCCAAAAGCTGACAAACTGCTCAGAAGACATACCTAACACATGGAAAAGTGACAAGTACATAAAGTCATGCGAAAAGAAAAGAGGTGGAGGAGTAAAAGGAGGGGGAGACACAGATATAGGCATGTCATGCCCTTCTAAAATCCAAAAAGTGAGAAGCCGACATGGCCAGTTCGTTCCTGCCCGTGCCACCTCCGTTTGTGCCAGAGCCGCGGTGGACCCTGACGGCCAGCCCCCCTCTCCCAATACTGGTGCCTGTCCGCTGGTGGGTCGAGCGAGCCCCCCTGTGGTGGAGGCAGCTCTAAGTTTTTTAATTTAAATTGTCTCTCTAATTTGAATGAATACACTTTAAATCCTTTTACAAGGATCTATTGAAGGGCAAGTCTCATGCCAGCAGCCGCGTAATTCCAGCTCCAGTAGCATCCACTAAAGCTGCTGCAGTTAAAAAGCTTTTATAAGGATCGAGCTCGGCTGTCCACCGCAAGGCGTCCTACCGCCAGTCCCAGCCCCTATGCCTTGGGGAGCCTCCTGATGCTCTTCACTGAGTATACCATGGTCCCGAAGCATTTCCTTTGAAAAAATTAAGTGTCCAAACTACAGGTGGTGTAGCTTGCTTAACAGCCGGGATAATCCGCTGACTAGCAGACACTGCTACTAGGCACAAAGTATTTCCTGGGCTAGATGCAGTTAAAAATTTGTAATTAGATACATAGATTGTTGGATGCTGAGAAAGCATTCCATAGAGTCTCCTGGCATGCCATATATTATTCTCTTAAAAAGCTTGGGGTAGGAGTCTAGGGGACCCTTTTATAACCAAAATCACGGCCCTGTATCGCAATACGTCACCTAGGCTGAAGATAAATGGAACTGTAGCACCCTGAGGGCTCGGTTGCTACAGAGGTATTGCACCTCACCCAGAGGTGTGATATCTCACTCTCAGGTAAGGATGGAGTGTGGATCAGGACCCGACACCTGCATGCATTACACCACATTGCCGTGGGGCAGGGCGACCAATATGCCCCTGAGATGGGCACGACAGTCCCTGTCCCTGGCTGGAGTGGGGGGAGGGAACACTGAGGAAGGGGAACCCTGTAGTGCAGGAGCAGGGAGGAAGCAGTTCCTGGGTGCATTGAGAAGGGAGTATAAAAGGTGGGCACAATATTAGTTCAGTGCAGAGAAGTCTGAGCAGAAGTGACAGGGAGCAGGGGCTCTGCATGAGCTCTGCTCCGGAGGCGGGCCTAGTAACAGAGGCCCAGGCCTGGAAGAGGGAGAAGGAAGGAAGAGGAGCGGAGAAGGCTCCAGGAATGAGGAACGAAGGGATCCCAGGGGTGCGGACGGGCGAGTCGCCGCCGCACGCCCGAATCCACCTGCGTGGAGGGGTCAAGCCAAAGGGGGAGACCGGTCCCCGAAACAAGTGGAGGCGGGAAACGACCCTCAGCTAGAAACCGGAGGCTGTGACATTTTATGTGGCGCAGCCCCTCGCTACACCCGCTAGGAAGGCACCACATAGGGTCAGGGAAACTGTCGCCAAGTTTACCAAGAGGAGGCCCGAGGCAGCCGGAGAGAAGGGTTGGTAAGAAAGGCCAGACAAAGAACACAAAAAGGGGGTCCTGTGAAGCGCTCCAAAGTTATCTGGGAGTTGTCTGAGCCCCTCACCTGGTGAGCACAGTACGATGTGGGCAGCCGTTACCTGCAGAAGTGGTCTGGATAATAAGAACTGTGAGAATAGGCCCTGGACTGCATCACTGACTCCGTGTCGTTACTGCTGCTGCCCTGCACCATCACCCCCATCCTCCGCATACACTGCCCTGAGGCTATACTCCTCCCGTGGGGATTTATGCTACGCTCTGCTGCACCCACAACACCAGCCTCAGCGGTCTGCCCTGCAGCGGCGGTTCACTCTGACCGCAATCCACGGGTGGCGTAGTCGGACATTTAAGCATCAAAACCACATAAATAGTTCCGCCACTGGTTTGACCGCCCTGAGCCACGGAACCGGGTCGCCGCCATGGAGACTACAACCACCAGTATCCCCTAAAAAGGGTCCGGCTCCGGGTGTCCCAAGGCCCAGGGGGCGCGTCAGAACATTTTCATCACCTTTCATAATCACCAATGGGACAAGGCAGGGATGTCCTCTGTCCCCTCTCTTATACATCCTAGTGACGGAGCACCTGCTCTCATCAATTCGCCATAACCCCAACATTAGGTGGATTGAGGTGGGAGGCACCGAGTACAAGTGCTCTCTATTTGCTGATGATGTCCTAGTATATATCACTCAATCACATATATCCATCCCTGCTGTTATGGCTGAAATAGATCACTTTGTTACATGGTCAAATTTTAAAATCAATGCAGCGAAGTCTGAGGCCCTCGATGTCTCCCTACCCAAATCCATACAGGATTCCATCCAGTCCAACTTTCCCTTTGCCTGGCCCTCACAGGGTATCAAGTACTTAGGAATTCCTATTCATAGAGACCTCTCCCATCTATGTTATCTTAATTTTGGGCCCTTTATTGAACAACTCCATACAGACCACTGTTGGCAAGTTAGAACTGTAAGATTGACTACGTGAACCACTGGTGTTTTGTGGAAAAGCTCATGTACACTGTGTTCCAAATTATTATGCAAAAAGTGTTTAGGAGTGATAAGGGAAGAATTTGTTTGTTTGTCAGTTAAACTCATTGATGGTGATGTGTGTCAGGGCTCTTTATATCACTGTAAGCAATTGCAGACACCTGTGCTAATTAGTTTGGCAGGTGTGTCCAATGAAAGGCAAGACTACTTAAGAAGGCTGTCCCACATTATTAAGCAGCCTACATTTTCTGCCAAAATGGGAAAGAAAAAGGATGTGTCGGTTGCTGAGAAGCAACAAATTGTGGAGTGTTTAGGTCAAGGCATGACTACAATCAACATTGTGCGATGATCAGGATGAAGTGTCTTGGCAATCAAGAAGTATGTAGCTGATTCACAGTACACACGTGTGCGTGCTGATAAGGGCAAATTGAGGACTCTTTCCTACAGGCAATTACGTCAGGTTAAAAGAGCAGCGGCAAAAAAGCCTTGTCATAGCAGCAGACAAGTTTTTGAAGCTGCTGGTGCCTCCAACGTCCCCCGAACAACAAGATGCAGGGTCCTTCAGAGGTTTGCAGCTGTGCGTACGCCATCCTGTCGACCTCCTCTATCCACTTCACACAAGCAGAAACGGCTCCAGTGGGCCAAACATTACATGAAGGCTGATTTCAAAACTGTTTTGTTCATGGATGAGTGCCGTGCAACGCTCGATGGTCCAGATGGATGGAGTGGAGGATGGCTGGTTGATGGACACCCCACGCAAACACGGCTACAGCGCCAACAAGGAGGAGGTGGAGTAATGTTTTGGGCTGGAATCATGGGGAGAGAGATTGTCGGCCCCTTTAGGATCCCTGAAGGAGTAAAGATGAACTCCATAATGTATGTGGAGTTTCTCAAACAGCACTTCCTGCCATGGTTCAAGAAGAAGAACCGTGTATTCCACAGCAAGATCATTTTTATGCATGATAATGCACCGTTTCATGCTGCACATAACACATCTGCATCTCTGGCTGATATGGGCATAAAAGGGGACAAACTTATGGTGTGACACCCATGCTCCCCTGACCTCTACCCCATTCAGAACCTCTGGAGCATCATCAAAAGGAGTGTCTATGATGGCGGTAGGCAGTTCACATCTAAGCAACAGCTCTGGGAGGGTATTCTGTCCTCATGCAAAACAATTGAAGCAGAAACCATCCAAAACCTGACAAATTCAATGGACGAGAGAGTTCAGAAGCTCCTTTCGAACAAGGGGTCCTATGTGCAAATGTAACATCACCTAGAATAAAGTTTTGAGTTGAAAACTGTTTGATTTCAGTTTCTAATAACCTGCTAATGCTTATAATTTCAAAAATGACCATTTTTTTGGTCCTTATTAAAATGAAAAGGTTGATCGAAGAGTGTGGGGGATCTAAGAGTGTGGCAACCCAGTAGTCAGGATTACTTCGAATTCGGACAATCTGAGGGTCATGTTGCAGGTAGTGCAGCATGAAGGCACTTATGTGTCTTGCGCATCTCGGAGCCCTAAAATTATTTTACGGGCTAGATGCAGATAAAAATTATTATTAATTTTAAATCTGGTGGAGCTTAGTATAGATGGCCTAATAGAATCAGTACTGCACACTGCTACAAAGCCCAAATTATTTTCCAGCCAAGATACAGATAAACATGATTAGTAATTTTAAATCTGGTGGAGCTTAGTATAGATGGCCTAATAGAATCAGTGCTGCACACTGCTACAAAGCCCAAATTATTTTCCAGCCAAGATACAGATAAACATGATTAGTAATTTTAAATCTGGTGGAGCTTAGTATAGATGGCCTAATAGAATCAGTACTGCACACTGCTACAAAGCCCAAATTATTTTCCAGCCAAGATACAGATAAACATGATTAGTAATTTTAAATCTGGTAGAGCTTAGTATAGATGGCCTAATAGAATCAGTGCTGCACACTGCTACAAAGCCCAAATTATTTTCCAGCCAAGATACAGATAAACATGATTAGTAATTTTAAATCTGGTGGAGCTTAGTATAGATGGCCTAATAGAATCAGTACTGCACACTGCTACAAAGCCCAAATTATTTTCCAGCCAAGATACAGATAAACATGATTAGTAATTTGAAAGCTTAAAACGGTTGGTGAGGTGATTTTAACCAATCATCAAGCTTTTACTCTCCCCAGGATGACACAGGGGTAGAAAAGTCGTTTCGGATCCATGATTTGTTCATCTTTATGAACGTGAGTCTGTCTACATTATCAGTGGAGAGCCGCGTGCGCTTATCTGTCAGCACACCACCAGCAGCGCTGAACACACGTTCAGACAGAACGCTGGCTGCGGGGCATGACAAGATCTCCAAGGCAAAAGTGGCTAGCTCCGGCCATTTATCCAGATTGGAAGCCCAAAAAGAGCAAGGGTCCAGTGACACAGTCATGGCTTCAATGTTTACTTGGAGATACTCCTGTACCATCGTCTCTAGGCGTTGACTATGTGTCAGACTTCTTGTCTCCTGTGGCCTTGCAAAGGATGGGCTAAAAAAGTGGTGAAATGATTCCGCAAAATTGATGTTACCAGCAGATACTGTGTTTCTGTTACGGTTTGAGTGCTGAACACTCGACGGTCCCACGATTGGCAAGTTGGAACTGTGAGATTCACTACGTGCACCACTGGTGTTTTGTGGAAAAGCACATGTAAGATTCTGCAACAGTCTCTGCTGATACTCCTGCATGCGTGCATCCCTTTCTATGGCAGGAATAATTTCTGCAAATTTACTTTTGTACCGGGGATCTAACAGTGTGGCAACCCAGTAGTCAGGATTATTTCTAATTCTCACAATTCGAGGGTCATGTTGCAGGTAGTGCAGCAAGAAGGCACTCATGTGTGTTGCGCATCCAGGAGCACCAAGTCCCTGTTGTGTTGGTGGCGAGGTAACAATCATGCTTCCTTCCTCTGTCCTCTCCCCCCAACCTCACACAACAGAAATGTGATCAAGGTCTCCCTCATCTGATGAGTCTTCCATTAGTTCGTCCTCCACTTCTTCCTGGGCTCCTGCACCTTCCTCACTAGTTTGGCTGCTACGATGCGCCCTGGTAAAACCATCTCCCCCACCCTCACATGCCTGCCGCCTTGGTGCTGCCGACCGTCTGGACCTTGCAGATGTTAGCCCTTCCGCATACAACTCCTCCTCCTCCTCTACTTCCTCCACCTCCTCTTGTGCCACCACCTGACTCCGAATTCTGTTTAACATGTGCTTCAGCATGTAAATCACCGGAATAGTCATGCTGATAATGGCATCGTCAGTAGTGTTGTGCCACCCCCGTAGTTTTCGGGTTCGGTTCGGTTCGTCGAACACCGGGATGTTCGAGGAACTGTTCGTCGAACTGTTCGTCGAACATCTTAGAACACCGTCGAACACCGTTAAAACCAATGGCAGGCAAACAAAAACACATAGGAACACATAGAAAACACCTTCAAAGGTGTCCAAAAGCTCACAAACTGCTCAGAAGACGCTTTCTTTAAAAAAGCCGGCCGGCAATTCAGCAGCGGCATACACCGGTACCCGACAATTTAGACATGAAGGAATAGAGTATCACACATAGATTAGATAGATAGAAACATGTCAGTCACATATATATGAAGTACAGTGACAGTGTTGCTTACTGTACTTGTCATTTAGTGTAAAGGATTTATTAAAAAATATAATAGTGTTTTCGTGCACCGTCTCTTTAAAAAAGCCGGCCGGCAATTCAGCAGCGGTACCCGACAATTTATAACAGACAGAATAGAGCTTCACACATAGATTAGATAGATAGAAACATGTCAGTCACATATATATGAAGTACTGTGACAGTGTTGCTTACTGTACTTGTCATTTACTGCAAAGGATTTATTAAAAAAAATAATAGTGTTTTCATGCACCGTCTCTTTAAAAAAGCCGGCTGGCAATTCAGCATCTGTACCCGACAATTTAGAATAGAAGGAATAGAGAATCACACATAGATTAGATAGATAGAAACATGTCAGCCACATATATATGAAGTACAGTGACAGTGTTGCTTACTGTAATTGTCATTTAGTGTAAAGGATTTATCAAAAAAAATATTAGTGTTTTCATGCACCGTCTCTTTAAAAAAGCCGGCCGGCAATTCAGCATCTGTACCCGACAATTTATAACAGACAGAATAGAGCTTCACACATAGATTAGACAGATAGAAACATGTCAGTCACATATATAATAAGTACAGTGATAGTGTTGGTTACTGTACTTGTCATTTAGTATTAAAATAAAGGATTTATTATTAAAAAAAATTGGCGTGGGGTTCCCCGTAATTTTAGTCTCTAGCGGAGGTTAAGCAGACAGCTGGGGCAGATGTTTGAAGCCTGGGAAGGGGGTAATACCCACGGAGCTTCCCAGGCTACTAATATCAGCCCCCAGCTGAATACCTAGCCTTTACTAGCTATTAAAATGGAGGACCCCCCAAAAAAAATGACGTGGGGTCCCCCCGAATTTAATAGCTAGCAAAGGCTAGGCAGACAGCTGGGGGCTGATATTAATAGCCCAGGAAGGGAGCCATGAATATTGGCCCCCTCCCAGGCTAGAAACACCAGCCGTCAGCCGCCCCAGAAATGGCGCATCCATAGGATGCGCCAATTCTGGCACTTAGCCTCGCTCTTCCACGCTGCCCTGGTGCGGTGGCAGGGGGTAATAGGGTTGGGGTTGATGTCAGCTTATAATGCCAGCTGACATCAAGCCCAGGTTAGTAATGGAGAGGCGTCTATAAGACACCCCCATTACTAACCCCATAGTCAAAGTTAAAAAAAAACACAAACACCCAGAATAAAGTCCTTTAATTGAAATAAAGACACAATTCTTTATTGTTCTAAATTAAACCATACTTACCATCACGCCCATTCCAGCTGAAGCCAACGATCTCCTGCAATAAAAGAAAAATAATAAAGCAACCTCATCCTTACCTTTCCATGGTTCCCAGGACAGCTTCAGCTCTGCTACATCGAGATGACAGGCTGGACCTGCAGAACGCTGCCATCCAGCCTGTCATCCCGCAGACACTGAGAAGCGCAGGCATGCTTGCGCTCCTCAGTGTCTGACTGTGACGGCATCCAGATGAGCCGACAATGAACTCGGCTCACCTCATGTACGTCACTGACAGCGTGGAAAAATTCTCCTGCACTCAGCGCTTCAGCGTGAGAATTTTCCCACGCTGTCAGTGACGTGCATGAGGTGCGCCGAGTTCATTAGACATGACCTCGGCTCATCTGGATGCCGTCACAGCCAGACACTGAGTAGCGCAAGCAAGCCTGCGCTTCTCAGTGTCTGCGGGATGACAGGCTGGATGGCAGCGTTCTGCTGCGGTGCAGCCTGTCATCTCGATGTAGCAGAGCTGAAGCTGTCGTGGGAGCCATGGAAAGGTAAGGATGATGTTGCTTTATTATTTTACTTTTATTGCAGGAGATCATTGGCTTCAGCTGGAATGGGCGTGATGGTAAGTATGGTTTAATTTAGAACAATAAAGAATTGTGTCTTTATTTCAATTAAAGGACTTTTTTCTGGGTGTTGTGTTTTTTTTAAATACTTTACTAGAAATTCATGGTGGTCATGTCTAATATTGGCGTGACCCCATGAATTTCGGGCTTAGGGCCAGCTGATAATGCCAAGCTGGCCTTAACCCCTTTATTACCCAGTGAGCCACCGCACCAGGGCCCTGGATGAGTTGGGTACAGCGCCAGAAGATGGCGCTTCTATGAACGCGCCATTTTCCGGGGCGGCTGCGGACTGCAATTTGCAGCGGGTGGGGCCCAGAAAGCTTGGGCCTCCCTGCGCTGCAGATTCCAGCCCCCAGCTGCCTAGTTGTACCTGGCTGGACACAAAAATAGGGCGAAGCTCCACGTATTTTTTTTTTTAAATTCATGAAATTCATGGAATAATTAAGAAAAAAAGTGCTTCCCTTTATTGTTGTGTCCGGCTAGGTACAAATAGGCAGCTGGTGGTTGGGAGCAGCCCGTTCCTGCCTGCTGTACCTGACTGGACACAAATATAGGGCGAAGCCCCACATCAATTTTTCTTTCATTATTTCATGAATTTCCTGAAATAATTTAAAAAAAATTGACGTGGGGCTTCGCCCTATATCTGTGTCCAGTCAGGTACAGCAGGCAGGGACGGGCTGCCCCCAACCACCAGCTGCCTATTTGTACCTGGTTGGACACAACAATATAGGGAAGCCCTTTTTTTCTTAATTATTCCATGAATTTCCTGAAATAATTTAAAAAAAATTGACGTGGGGCTTCGCCCTATATTTGTGTCCAGTCAGGTACAGCAGGCAGGGACGGGCTGCCCCCAACCACCAGCTGCCTATTTGTACCTGGTTGGACACAAAAATATAAGGAAGCCCTTTTTTTCTTAATTATTCCATGAATTTCATGAAATAATTTTAAAAAACAAATGCGTGGGGCTTCGCCCTATTTTTGTGCCCAGCCAGGTACAACTAGGCAGCTGGGAGCTGGAATCCGCAGCGCAGGGAGGCCCAAGCTTTCTGGGCCCCACCCGCTGCAAATTGCAGTCCGCAGCCGCCCCAGAAAATGTCGCGTTCATAGAAGCGCCATCTTCTGGCGCTGTACCCAACTCATCCAGGGCCCTGGTGCGGTGGCTCACTGGGTAATAAAGGGGTTAAGGCCAGCTTGGCATTATCAGCTGGCCCTAAGCCCGAAATTCATGGGGTCACGCCAATATTAGACATGACCACCATGAATTTCTAGTAAAGTATTTAAAAAAACACAACACCCAGAATAAAGTCCTTTAATTGAAATAAACACACAATTCTTTATTGTTCTAAATTAAACCATACTTACCGTCACGCCCATTCCAGCTGAAGCCAATGTCTTCTGCAGTAAAAGTAAAATAATTAAGCAACCTCATCCTTACCTTTCCATGGTTCCCACGACAGCTTCAGCTCTGCTACATCGAGATGACAGGCTGGACCGCAGCAGAAAGCTGCCATCCAGCCTGTCATCCCGCGGACACTGAGAAGCGCAGGCTTGCTTGCGCTCTTCAGTGTCTCGCTGTGACTAGAGTTGAGCCACCCCCGTAGTGTTCGAGTTCGGTTCGGTTCGTCGAACACCCGTGTGTTCGCCGAACTGTTCGTCGAACTGTTCGTCGAACACCTTCGAACACCGTTAAAACCAATGGCAGGCAAACAAAAACACATAGAAACACATAGAAAACACCTTCAAAGGTGTCCAAAAGCTGACAAACTGCTCAGAAGACACAACTAACACATGGAAAAGTGACAAGTACATATAGTCATGCGAAAAGAAAAGAGGTGGAGGAGTAAAAGGAGGGGGAGACACAGATATAGGCATGTCATGCCCTTCTAAAATCCAAAAAGTGAGAAGCCGAGACGGCCAGTCCGCTCCTGCCCGTGCCACCTCTGTGTTGCCGGGTTTGTGCCAGAGCCGCGGTGAACCCTGACGGCCAGCCCCCCTCTCCCAATACTGGTGCCTGTCCGCTGGTGGGTCGAGAGAGCCCCCCTGTGGTGGAGGCAGCTCTAAGCTTTTTAATTTAAATTGTCCCTCTAATTTGAATGAATACACTTTAAATCCATTTACAAGGATCTATTGGAGGGCAAGTCTCATGCCAGCAGCCGCGTAATTCCAGCTCCAGTAGCGTCCACTAAAGCTGCTGCAGTTAAAAAGCTTTTATAAGGATCGAGCTCGGCTGTCCACCGCAAGGCATCCTAGTGCCAGTCCCAGCCCCTATGCCTTGGGGTGCCTCCTGATGCTCTTCACTAAATATCCCGTGGTCCCGAAGCATTTCCTTTGAAAAAATTAAGTGTCCAAACTACAGGTGGTGTAGCTTGCTTAACAGCCGGGATAATCCGCTGACTAGCAGACACTGCTACTAGGCACAAAGTATTTCCTGGGCTAGATGCAGTTAAAAATTTGTAAGTAGATACTCTCGTTGGATGCTGAGAAAGCTTTCCATAGAGTCTCCTGGCACGCCATATATGATTCTCTTAAAAAGCTTGGGGTAGGGGTCTAGGGGACCCTTTTATAGCCAAAATCACGGCCCTGTATCACAATACGTCACCTAGGCTGAAGATAAATGGAACTGTAGCACCGAGGGCTCGGTTGCTACAGACGTATTGCACCTCACCCAGAGGTGTGATATCTCACTCTCAGATAAGGATGGAGTGTGGATCAGGACCCCACACCTGCATGCATTACACCACATTGCCGTGGGGCAGGGCGACCAATATGCCCCTGAGATGGGCACGACAGTCCCTGTCCCTGGCTGGAGTGGGGGGAGGGAACACTGAGGAAGGGGAACCCTGCAGTGCAGGAGCAGGGAGGAAGCAGTTCCTGGGTGCATTGAGAAGGGAGTATAAAAGGTGGGCACCATCTTAGTTCAGTGCAGAGAAGTCTGAGCAGAAGTGGCAGGGAGCAGGGGCTCTGCATGAGCTCTGCTCCGGAGGCGGGCCTAGTAACAGAGGCCCAGGCCTGCAAGAGGGAGAAGGAAGGAAGAGGAGCGGAGAAGGCTCCAGGAACGAGGAATGAAGGGATCCCAGGGGTGCGGACGGGCGAGTCGCCACCGCACGCCCGAATCCACCTGCGTGGAGGGGTCAGGCCAAAGGGGGAGACCGGTCCCCGAACTAGTGGAGGCAGGAAACGACCCTCAGCTAGAAACCGGAGGCTCTGACATTTTATGTGGCGCAGCCCCTTGCTCCACCCGCTAGGAAGGCACCACATAGGGTCAGGGAAACTGGCGCCAAGTTTACCAAGAGGAGGCCCGAGGCAGCCGGACAGAAGTGTTGGTAAGAAAGGCCAGACAAAGGACACACAAAGGGGGTCCTGTGAAGCGCTCCAAAGTTATCTGGGAGTTGTCTGAGCCCCTCACCTGGTGAGCACAGTACGACGTGGGCAGCCGTTACCTGCAGACGTGTTCTGGATAATAAGAACTGTGAGTTAAGGCCCTGAACTGCATCACTGACTCCGTGTCGTTACTGCTGCTGCCCTGCACCATCACCCCCATCCTCCGCATACACTGCCCTGAGGCTATACTCCTCCCGTGGGGAGTTATGCTACGCTCTGCTGCACCCACAACACCAGCCTTAGCAGTCTGCCCTGTAGCGGCGGTTTACTCTGACCGCAATCCACGGGTGGCGTAGTCGGACATTTAAACATCAAAACCACATAAATAGTTCCGCCACTGGTTTGACCGCCCTGAGCCACGGAACCGGATCGCCGCCACGAAGACTACAACCACCAGCATCCATCAAAAAGGGTCCGGCTCCGGGTGTCCCAAGGCCCAGGGGGTGCGTCAGAACATTTTCATCACCTTTCACAATCACCAATGGGACAAGGCAGGGATGTCCTCTGTCCCCTCTCTTATACATCCTAGTGACGGAGCACCTGCTCTCATCAATTCGCCATAACCCCAATATTAGGTGGATTGAGGTGGGAGGCACCGAGTACAAGTGCTCTCTATTTGCTGATGATGTCCTAGTATATATCACTCAATCACATATATCCATCCCTGCTGTTATGGCTGAAATAGATCACTTTGTTACATGGTAAAATTTTAAAATCAATGCAGCGAAGTCTGAGGCCCTCGATGTCTCCCTCCCTAAATCCATATAGGATTCCATCCAGTCCAACTTTCCCTTTGCCTGGCCCTCACAGGGTATCAAATACTTAGGAATTCCTATTCATAGAGACCTCTCCCATCTATGTTATCTTAATTTTGGGCCCTTTATTGAACAATTCCATACAGACCACGGTTGGCAAGTTGGAACTGTGAGATTCACTACGTGCACCACTGGTATTTTGTGGAAAAGCACATGTAAGATTCTGCAACAGTCTCTGCTGATACTCCTGCATGCGTGCATCCCTTTCTATGGCAGGAATAATTTCTGCAAATTTACTTTTGTACCGGGGATCTAACAGTGTGGCAACCCAGTAGTCAGGATTATTTCTAATTCTCACAATTCGAGGGTCATGTTGCAGGTAGTGCAGCAAGAAGGCACTCATGTGTGTTGCGCATCCAGGAGCACCAAGTCCCTGTTGTGTTGGTGGTGAGGTAACAATCATGCTTCCTTCCTCTGTCCTCTCCCCCCAACCTCGCACAACAGAAATGTGATCAAGGTCTCCCTCATCTGATGAGTCTTCCATCAGTTCGTCCTCCACTTCTTCCTGGGCTCCTGCACCTTCCTCACTAGTTTGACTGCTACCATGCGCCCTGGTAAAATCATCTCCCCCACCCTCACATGCCTGCCGCCCTGGTGCTGCCGACCGTCTGGACCTTGCAGATGTTAGCCCTTCCGCATACAACTCCTCCTCCTCTACTTCCTCCACCTCCTCTTGTGCCACCACCTGACTCCGAATTCTGTTTAACATGTGCTCCAGCATGTAAATCACCGGAATAGTCATGCTGATAATGGCATCGTCAGCACTAAACATCTTCGTCGCCATTTCAAAACTGTGCAGAAGGGTGCATAGGTCCCTGATCTGAGACCACTCCTCCAGCGTGATTTGCCCCACCTCTGAATCTCGTTGGCCCAGGCTATACGTCAGAACGTATTGCACCAGGGCTTGTCGGTGCTGCCACAGTCGCTGCAACATGTGCAGAGTTGAATTCCACCGGGTAGGCACATCGCATTTTAGCCGGTGAAGTGGCAGGCCCAACGACTTCTGTAGAGATGTAAGTCGCTGAGCTGCGGGATGCGAACGGCGGAAGTGAGCACACAGCGACCGTGCCCTCTGCAGAAGGCCATCTAGTCTGGGATAGTGGGCTAAAAATTGCTGGACAACCAGGTTCAACACGTGAGCCATACAAGGCACGTGTGTGACATTGCCCCGGCGAAGGGCCGCACCCAGGTTTGCAGCATTGTCGCACACGGCCTTCCCTGGTTTCAGGTCCAGTGGAGACAACCATTCATGAAATTGGTTCTCCAGAGCTGACCACAACTCCTCAGCTGTGTGACTCACATTTCCCAGACATTTCAATGTAAAAACCGCCTGATGACGTTGAGCCCTACTGCCAGCATAGTAAGGAGGTGTGCAGGATCCCTTCTGCGCAGTTAGAAAGCTTGTGGCATGACCAGACAGGCTTTGGGTGCAGGTGGAAGACCGAGAGGAGGTTGAGGAGGCAGAAGCAGTGGAGGAAAAATGACATAAAGAGGATTGACGCACAACTCGTGGGGACGGCAAGACTTGGACAGCAGCCCCTTGTCCTGCTGTCACCATAGTTACCCAGTGCCCAGTCAGCGACATGTAACGCCCCTGTCCATGCCTACTCGTCCAAGTGTCTGTGGTGAAATGCACCCTGTCACACACAGAGTTTCTCAAAGAAGCGGTGATGTTGTGTGCGACATGCTGGTGGAGCGCAGGCACACCTTTCTGTGAGAAGTAGTGCCGAATGGGCATCTGGAACTGGGGTACTACGACGGACATAAGGTCTCGAAAATCCTCTGTGTCCACCAGGCGGAAAGGCAGCATTTCTGTAGCCAAGATCTTGCAGATGGTGAAATTCAACCTCTTAGCTTTCTCATGGCTAGGAGGAAATGGTCTTTTACTTGTCCACATCTGAGGGACCGAGGACTGGCTATTGTGCTTAGACGGGGTTGATAAGGGTGTCCCCGGCAAACTGCCGGTCTGTGAGGAAGATGCAGGCGGACATGTTAGGTTGCCTTGATCCAAAGGTGGTGCTATCGATGTCGGACAGCGCTCAACACCAGCTGGTGTTACCACCTCCAAAGAAAATGATGACCTGCCAATCACGCTGGCTGTTGCGGGTAAAGAGGTGGCAGATCTGCATCCCAAAACAGGTGTGACTGCTGTCCCCCCAGTCACAGAGGATGAAGAGTCCGCGGATGCACAACATATGGCAGATGGTGGTTGGCCCGGCCGGCTAGGCCGCATTGTAGCACAGTGAGCTTCCCACTGCAACTTATGCTTCATGTCCATGTGCCGGTTCATGCATGAAGTACTCAAACTATGTATTTTTTGGCCTCTACATAGCTTTTGCTGACAAATGTTACAGATAACACGAGTTGGGTCATCTCTATCGATCTGAAAAAATGCCCAGGCTATGCAAGGCTTAGCTCCCATGCGACCTGAAGAGCCACCACGACTTGTGGTGAGAGGCAGAGTTGTGTTTGAGGATGCAGTTGTTGACGTGCTTCCAGTACTACGTCTCTGTCCAGGAAGGCGCAACCTGACCTCGTCGTCACTAGCATTCTCCTCCACCTCCTCTGCTGACCTCATCTCTTGGCTGACTGTGGGTTGACAGTAAGTGGGATCTCCAGCCTCATCATCATCACCCTGTGCGTTATCACACCCATCGTCCTCAGAGCCAACCTGTTCCTGCCCTGACAAAAATCTAAAGTTGTCGCTCCAATCAGGTATTTCAGTCTCATCATCGTCTTCCTCATTGTCTCCACCAACAGGAGTTACAGTTTGGGAATGAGGGTCTACATTATGGTCAGAACCTTCAGCGTCTGGTCCTGGATCTGACTCATAAAGATTCTGGGCATCAGTGCAGATCATTTCCTCGTCTGGATTCACAGAAGCGCTGGAGCCGACCTCTGATTCCCAGGCTATAGTATGAGTAAACAGCTCTGCAGACTCAACCATCTGTTCTACCTCATACTCAGACGGGCAGCTGGAGATTTGGGAGCTTTGAGGAAGCAAGTGCGATTGGGGTGACACCTTTGAGGACTGGAGTATTTGTGATGTTGAAGTTGATGTGGAGGAGAGCCCACTTAAAGGAGCACTTGATATCCATTGAATAACCTGCTGTTTTTGTGCCTCATCCGGAATTTGTAGCGATTGGCGTGGCCGTAAGAAAGGGATCTTATCACATTGTCCGCTAAAAGAAGTAGACATTTTAGTTTGGCTGGAAGATGGTCTTTCTTCTGCAGATGTTACTGTTGCTTTAACACCTACCCAAAGGACACAACCTTTTTTCCCCTTCCCAACACGACTATTCCCCTTTCCACCAGTAGCAGGCCTTTTTTCACTCATTTTGGTGGTTAACTAATTCACAACTCTGGAGTTGTTTGCACAAAAAAACAATGGATGGGAACGAGCAGAGCTGAGTGGCCAAACTGTGGTATTAGGCCAAAACTATTGGCTGGGTTAGATGCAGAAAAAACTTATATTCAATTTGCAACCTGATGGAGGTCAGTATAGATGGACTAATAGACCAAGTCCCACACACTGCTAGAAG
Source organism: Phyllobates terribilis (assembly GCF_046119375.1). Lineage (NCBI taxonomy): Eukaryota > Metazoa > Chordata > Amphibia > Anura > Dendrobatidae > Phyllobates > Phyllobates terribilis. The sequence continues at coordinate 190,125,260 of NW_027362772.1, read as the reverse complement.
CCCAAATATTTTTTCAGAGCTAGATGCAGAAACAAATTATATTCAATTTGCAACCTGATGGAGGTCAGTATAGATGGACTAATAGACCAAGTCCAACACACTGCTAGAAGCCCAAATATTTTTTCAGAGCTAGATGCAGAAAAAAATTATATTCAATTTGCAACCTGATGGAGGTCAGTGTAGATGGACTAATAGACCAAGTCCCACACACTGCTAGAAGCCCAAATATTTTTTCAGAGCTAGATGTAGAAAAAAATTATATTCAATTTGCAACCTGATGGAGGTCAGTATAGATGGACTAATAGACCAAGTCCCACACACTGCTAGAAGCCCAAATATTTTTTCAGAGCTAGATGCAGAAAAAAATTATATTCAATTTGCAACCTGATGGAGGTCAGTATAGATGGACTAATAGACCAAGTCCCACACACTGCTAGAAGCCCAAATATTTCTTCAGAGCTATATGCAGAAAAAAATTATATTCAATTTGCAACCTGATGGAGGTCAGTATAGATGTACTAATAGAACAAGTCCCACACACTGCTAGAAGCCCAAATATTTTTTCAGAGCTAGATGCAGATAAAAATTATTTTTAATTTTCAACCTGATGGAGGTCAGTATAGATGGACTAATAGACCAAGTCCCACACACTGCTAGAAGCCCAAATATTTTTTCAGAGCTAGATGCAGAAAAAAATTATATTCAATTTGCAACCTGATGGAGGTCAGTATAGATGGACTAATAGACCAAGTCCCACACACTGCTAGAAGCCCAAATATTTCTTCAGAGCTATATGCAGAAAAAAATTATATTCAATTTGCAACCTGATGGAGGTCAGTATAGATGGACTAATAGAACAAGTCCCACACACTGCTAGAAGCCCAAATATTTTTTCAGAGCTAGATGAAGAAAAAAAATATTTTTAATTTGCAACCTGATGGAGGTCAGTATAGATGGACTAATAGACCAAGTCCCACACACTGCTAGAAGCCCAAATATTTTTTCAGAGCTAGATGCAGAAAAAAGTTATATTCAATTTGCAACCTGATGGAGGTCAGTATAGATGGACTAATAGACCAAGTCCCACACACTGCTAGAAGCCCAAATATTTTTTCAGAGCTAGATGCAGAAACAAATTATATTCAATTTGCAACCTGATGGAGGTCAGTATAGATGGACTAATAGACCAAGTCCCACACACTGCTAGAGGCCCAAATATTTTTTCAGAGCTAGATGCAGAAAAAAATTATGTTGAATTTGCAACCTGATGGAGGTCAGTATAGATGGACTAATAGACCAAGTCCCACACACTGCTAGAAGCCCAAATATTTTTTCAGAGCTAGATGCAGAAAAAAATTATATTCAATTTGCAACCTGATGGAGGTCAGTATAGATGGACTAATAGACCAAGTCCCACACACTGCTAGAAGCCCAAATATTTTTTCAGAGCTAGATGTAGAAAAAAATTATATTCAATTTGCAACCTGATGGAGGTCAGTATAGATGGACTAATAGACCAAGTCCCACACACTGCTAGAAGCCCAAATATTTTTTCAGAGCTAGATGCAGAAAAAAATTATATTCAATTTGCAACCTGATGGAGGTCAGTATAGATGGACTAATAGACCAAGTCCCACACACTGCTAGAAGCCCAAATATTTCTTCAGAGCTATATGCAGAAAAAAATTATATTCAATTTGCAACCTGATGGAGGTCAGTATAGATGTACTAATAGAACAAGTCCCACACACTGCTAGAAGCCCAAATATTTTTTCAGAGCTAGATGCAGATAAAAATTATTTTTAATTTTCAACCTGATGGAGGTCAGTATAGATGGACTAATAGACCAAGTCCCACACACTGCTAGAAGCCCAAATATTTTTTCAGAGCTAGATGCAGAAAAAAATTATATTCAATTTGCAACCTGATGGAGGTCAGTATAGATGGACTAATAGACCAAGTCCCACACACTGCTAGAAGCCCAAATATTTCTTCAGAGCTATATGCAGAAAAAAATTATATTCAACTTGCAACCTGATGGAGGTCAGTATAGATGGACTAATAGAACAAGTCCCACACACTGCTAGAAGCCCAAATATTTTTTCAGAGCTAGATGAAGAAAAAAAATATTTTTAATTTGCAACCTGATGGAGGTCAGTATAGATGGACTAATAGACCAAGTCCCACACACTGCTAGAAGCCCAAATATTTTTTCAGAGCTAGATGCAGAAAAAAGTTATATTCAATTTGCAACCTGATGGAGATCAGTATAGATGGACTAATAGAACAAGTCCTACACACTGCTAGAAGCGCAAATATTTTTTCAGAGCTAGATGTAGAAAAAAATTATTTTTAATTTGCAACCTGATGGAGGTCAGTATAGATGGAATAATAGACCAAGTCCCACACACTGCTAGAAGCCCAAATATTTTTTCAGAGCTAGATGCAGAAAAAAATTATATTCAATTTGCAACCTGATGGAGGTCAGTATAGATGGACTAATAGAACAAGTCCCACACACTGCTAGAAGCCCAAATATTATTTCAGAGCTAGATGCAGAAAAAAAATATTTTTAATTTGCAACCTGATGGGGGTCAGTATAGATGGACTAATAGACCAAGTCCCACACACTGCTAGAAGCCCAAATATTTTTTCAGAGCTAGATGCAGAAAAAAATTATATTCAATTTGCAACCTGATGGGGGTCAGTATAGATGGACTAATAGACCAAGTCCCACACACTGCTAGAATCCCAAATATTTTTTCAGAGCTAGATGCAGAAAAAAATTATATTCAATTTGCAACCTGATGGAGGTCAGTATAGATGGACTAATAGAATGATGCCCAAAAGGTTTTACTTCACTAGGTGCAGTAGAAAAATTGGTATTCTATACTCAGGTGGTGTAGCTTGCAACACAGATAGGCTACTCCACTGACTAACACACTCTGCAATAGGCCAAAAAGGATTAGCTTTGCTAGATTTAGCCAAATGCTGTGAAAAAAACTTGCACAGCACTGGCACAGACCTGCCTAGCAAAAACTGATAGGAACTGATGTAACTTAGTCAGGGGTGGATTAAGAGTAGCAAGGGCCCCGGGCAGTTTAGAAGGTTCGGGCCCCGCCCCCACACACACACACAACTGATTTATCACGTGACATGTCACATGATCCCCTGTGATAGATCATGTGATAGTTCACATGAAATTAATTTGGCACAATATTAATTCTAATATTTTTTTTTTAGGCTGTGTGCCCACTATGCGTTTTTTAAGCGTTTCCGCAGCGGCAATTCCGCTGCAGAAACGCTTAAAAAACGCTTGGTAGAAGGTCTGCCATGTTCCCCAATGATAATCCGCATGTGCTGTGTACATGCTGCGGAAATTTCCGCAGCATTACCAATTATTTTGTGGAAGCGCTGCGTTTTAGCCGCCATTGACTTGCATTAGAACGCATAGAATCCGCATCACTGCATCTGTACATGCGGATTCCATGCGTTTCAATGTGCGGATGGTACCCGGGTGTGGAGGACAGGAGACTCTCCTCCGGACCCGGGTACCATTGAACCTGTAAAAAAAGAATAAAATAAAAAATAAATATTATACTTACCTTCTGATGGCCCCCGGTGTCTTTATCCGATGCGTCCTGGCTTGCCGGCAGCTCGCGATGGTCTGAAAAGGACGGGTCACACGACTGCTGACGTCGGCAGGCCATCAGAAGGTAAGTATATATTTTTTTATTTTTTACCATTCTTTTACGGGCACACTATATAAATCCATGCCGGTTTCATGGATTTATATAGTGTGACCAAGTTGTCAAGCACTTTCCAAGTGATGCTAAAATCGCTTTGAAAGCGCTTGTCAACCCGCACGAAGAAATGCATGTGAAGAACGCTTCACATCCGCTTGTCCCTGGCAGGAAAAACGAATGTACAATCCGCATGTAAAATCCGCATGTACAATCCGCATGCGTTTTTTCTGCCAGGGAGATGCAGAAACGCTCAAAAAAAATCCGGAACATTTCTGTATCATGGGCACATAGCCTTACATTAATTGTATGACTCAATATTGAGCACACGTAGCCATCAATACACAGCGGGAGGCAGCACGGTGTCATCTATTCACAGCGGGAGGCAGCACGGTGCCATCTATACACAGCGGGAGGCAGCACGGTGCTATCTATACACAGCGGGAGGCCGCACGGTGCCATCTATACACAGCGGGAGGCCGCACGTAGCCATCTATACCCAACGGGAGGCCGCACGGCGCCCCCCCCAGAGACAGCAGGAGGCCGCACGTAGCCATCTATACACAGCAGGAGGCCGCACGTAGCCCCCCCAGAGACAGCAGGAGGCCTCACGTAGCCATCTATACACAGCAGGAGGCCGCACGTAGCCATCTATACCCAGCGGGAGGCCGCACGGCGGCCCCCCCCAGAGACAGCAGGAGGCTGCACGTAGCCATCTATACACAGCAGGAGGCAGCACGGCGCCATCTATACACAGCATGGGGCCGCACGACGCCATCTATACACAGCATGGGGCCGCACGGCGCCATATATACACAGCGGGAGGCAGCACGGTGCCATCTATACACAGCGGGAGGCCGCACGTAGCCATCTATACCCAGCGGGAGGCCGCACGGCGCCCCCCACAGAGACAGCAGGAGGCCGCACGTAGCCATCTATACACAGCAGGAGGCCGCACCTAGCCCCCCCCAGAGACAGCAGGAGGCCGCACGTAGCCATCTATACACAGCAGGAGGCTGCACGTAGCCATCTATACCCAGCGGGAGGCCGCAGAGCTCCCCCCCCAGAGACAGCAGGAGGCTGCACGTAGCCATCTATACACAGCAGGAGGCAGCACGGCGCCATCTATACACAGCATGGGGCCGCACGACGCCATCTATACACAGCATGGGGCCGCACGGCGCCATCTATACACAGCGGGAGGCAGCACGGTGCCATCTATACACAGCGGGAGGCCGCACGTAGCCATCTATACCCAGCGGGAGGCCGCACGGCGCCCCCCACAGAGACAGCAGGAGGCCGCACGTAGCCATCTATACACAGCAGGAGGCCGCACGTAGCCCCCCCAGAGACAGCAGGAGGCTGCACGTAGCCATCTATACACAGCAGGAGGCCGCACGTAGCCATCTATACCCAGCGGGAGGCCGCAGAGCTCCCCCCCCAGAGACAGCAGGAGGCTGCACGTAGCCATCTATACACAGCAGGAGGCAGCACGGCGCCATCTATACACAGCATGGGGCCGCACGACGCCATCTATATACAGCATGGGGCCGCATGGCGCCATCTATACACAGCAGGGGGCCGCACGGCGCCATCTATACACAGCAGGGGGCCGCACGGCGCCATCTATACACAGCAGGAGGCCGCACGTAGCCATCTATACCCAGCGGGAGGCCGCACGGCGCCCCCCCCCAGAGACAGCAGGAGGCTGCACGTAGCCATCTATACACAGCAGGAGGCAGCACGGCGCCATCTATACACAGCATGGGGCCGCACGGCACCATCTATACACAGCAGGGGGCCGCACGGCGCCATCTATACACAGCAGGGGGCCGCACGGCGCCATCTATGCACAGCAGGGGGCCGCATGACGCCATCTATACACAGCAGGGGGCTGCACGGCGCCATCTATACACAGCAAGGGGCCGCACGGCGCCATCTATACACAGCAGGGGGCCGCACGGCGCCATCTATACACAGCAGGGGGCCGCACGGCGCCATCTATACACAGCAGGGGGCCGCACGACACCATCTATACACAGCAGGGGGCCGCACGGCGCCATCTATACACAGTGGGAGGCCGCACGGCACCACCCTCCTCCCCCAGAGATAGCAGGAGGCCGCATGGCGCCATCTATACTCAGCAGGAGGCTGCACGCAGTCATGCACGCAGTCACGCACACACACACAAACATATACAGATATACATACACGCATAAACACATTTGAAACACAAAAATACATATAAACAGACATCACACAATGATATCTGCCTGCACACACACACACACATACATAAATACATACATGCACGCAGGCATGCACACACACACACACAGACAGACAGTCTCACCATCCCCCGGCTCCATTCCTCCTGCCTGCTCTGACTTCTCCGGGGCAGCAGTGCAGGCCGGGCGCGCACCGCGTGACGTCACAGCTAGGAGACACGGCCGTGCACAGGGCCGTGTCTCCTAGCAGTGACACGGCCGGGCCAGCACAGGGAAGTTAACTGCTGCAGTGCTGGCCCGGCCGATGAAGAAGTAGCGGCCGTGCGCCGCTCGCTGCTGGGGGAGTGGTCCGGGCCCCCCCCTCCCACCACTGCTGCCGGTATGTGCCGCGGCGGCCCCGCACATGTAATGAGGGAAATCCGGCCATAGACTCTCCGCCCGGAGCCTCGGGCCCCCTGAAGGCTTGGGGCCCCGGGCGGTCGCCCGGATTGCCCTCATTATAATCCGCCTATGAACTTAGTCCTGAAAAGGACTGCAATTACAATTAGTCTTTACTCCCAACCTATCTATTTAAGAGCACAGACCTGCCTGATAAAAGTCGTAGGAAATGCTGTTACCTAGTCCCTAAAAGGACTGCAATCACAACTATTCCCTACTCCCAAGCTATCTGTAGATTTGTGCGAAAATTGGCTTGAAATTAACAAGGTATAGCGCACACAGCAACAGCGGTGCCGTCTAACACGCAGCTGCAGCAGTGAGAAAATGGTGGCGACGGGGAAAATGGCTGGGTCTTATAGGGCAAGGACATGTGACATACACTGCCAATGACACATGCCCTTGCTTGTGTGAAAAAAAGCACTTCGCTCCGTGTGTGCGCTGCTGATAGGCTGACAGATTGCACCTCCCCACTGTAAATGCGGGAAAGAGAAAAAAAAATGGAGATCTTCATTATTCCTGCAGAGATCCATCCCCTGCCCCTCCCCCCGCCCCGCTGTATACTCAAACTGCGTATTAACATTAATTTTCATCATTACTGAGAAAAAATCCAGTTATGATTTTGGCGCACGAACAATTATCGAACATAACCTCGAACAGCCGAATTTTTTTCAAATCGTTCGTGTTCGCCGAACGGCTCGAACACCGCCCAAAACAGCTTGAATTTGAGATTGGTGAACAGTTCGAGTCGAACAACGCTCATCTCTAATGGCAAGACTAATTCATTTTTGCTCCGAACATAATGCATGATTGTATTATACAGGAATGTTTTACCACTTTCACCCGGTCCGTCAATAAAAAATAGGCTTTTTTCCAAGTGGGGATTCTCAAAAGCTTCTCTGATTTTTTCGAAAGCCTTTCATTGTCATGGGTTTAACATTTGGAATTTCTCCTCAAAAAAAGCCTTTTCCGCAACATGGTCATAATATTTGCCAGAATTGATTATTGATTGAATCATCGTACTTGCCAACAAGAAGTTGTAGGCCAAAATCTTGTAATGACTTTCCATGTGTCTCACGCGCCCCAAGGGCCGTGGGGTGCTCGACAGCCGGGCCTTATGGCTGCTTTTGGGGGATATCACGGTGGCTGGCCGGGTCCGTGACCCAGGGTGGTGAGTGTAAAGGGGAACTTGTATTATATGGGGTTTTTGAGATTATTCGTGACGCCACCTGTGGAATGCGGCTAAGGGGTGCCGCCGCTGCGGGGCAGTCCTCTGAGGCAGATGGTAGGATAGCTTGCGATGGAATGGCTCCCCACAGGTGGAGCGGGCCCCAGGGCAGCGTGGGGTGATGTACTGGATGGTGGTGCAGGGGAGAGATGGCAGGACGTTCCCGGAGAAAGGATTGACATTCACACGGGGGTAAGCTTCAGTACCTTTACTGGTGATGCTGCAGGCATGATCAAGGGTACTCCAGGTGAAGGGCGCACTTCTGGACTCTCCCCAGTGAGTGGGTATAGGGCCTCCTGATACGTTGCTTTGTTCTCTAAGCCTCTGGCCTGCCTGGAGCTGGGCCTAGCTTGGTTACTGTCTCTCTCTGCACCTGCTGACCTGGTGGCAGGGCCTTCTCTTTGGAGATCACTCTCCCTGGACGATGGGACCTCCGTGACTCCTAGCCCTGGTACTTTAGTTAATGTTTGGATGACCTAGGACCTGTAGTCCTCCAGGGGTTCCATTGATTCCTACTGGTATAAAGAATCCCTGTAGGCGCGGACCCGGTGTCCGGTATATATATCGGGGTGAGCTTACTATGCTCCTCTGCCCCCTTAGCTCCACTCTCCTTTTCCTCTCGCCGTCGACCACACTCGGGGCCCTCACTACTTGGCAGCTGGCATGCTGCATCTTCAACGCTCTCTGAGCGTCGGCACGCTCTCTGCTCACCTCTGAGCTGTGTCCCTCTCTGAACACTCACTGCAGACTCACCGAGCACTACTCTCTGCTGCCTGGCTCCACCTTCCCTTTATATATCCATAACGGGCTCCCTCTGCTGGTCTGGGGTGGAAGGTGGAGGTGTATGAATGTAGTGAGGGCCTCTTGTGGAGAAGTCCATCCATGCACCCTTCTGGGTTCTGTGGCACCAATGCACAGCAGGGCGCCACATGTCCGTAACACAGACTCAATTTCATGTTATGTCATATAGAGGGCCTTTTCTACATGAGGGAAATGTCTGGTATAGTCTTCCATTAGATTTTTATTGTGCCTTTGAAACAATGCTGCAACATTAGACGGGTCACACATGATGCAAATAAATGCAAACAATTGTCTAAGTTATATTGGCATTTGATAAGTGGCAGCTTCTGTTAGGCAAGTATCCCATTCAGAGTCATCATCAGTTAACCCTCTTGCAATACATGCTTCTTGGAAAGTAGAAAAACGGTTTCCTTCAGTTGCTCTACGATCCTCAAAAGATATTGCGCTTCTAACATTGAGAAGGAGAATTCGGAGAAAGTATTTATTTCTGTCTAACGGACTAACGTTAAACATTCCGCCAATTGTGGTTTTATGACATTTGCTACGTGGTTTCCATTTAAAATTGTTTTCATCCCATGTGTAATGTTCGGGGATTTGAATGTATAAATATTGTTGGGCATTAGGATCTTCCCGATTCAGTTTAATCCAAGCAAGAAGTTTAGACTTGGTGTTTTTCTGCAGCCCAGCTTCAGCTTCTTTACCTGGTATAAAGCATATTGTATGTTTATCCTCAAGGTGGATGCTGGGAAAGGAAGTTGTTTCTGCACTCTCTGGAGTCACGACAAACCATTAGTATGGAGAAAAATGTAGGTTTCAGAGTCCACCGACTCCTTCCTCAGGACAACCATACATAACAACGAGGTAATCAACATACATGGTATAAATACAAGGGGGCTAACAACTTCCTTTCCCAGCATCTATCTCTGACATATCCATAGGAAGCTGCAGCATTTGGAGTTCAGGCTTTATAGGTGTTGTGTACCACACAACCCCATTAGGTGAGCAGTTTTTAATACTTTTATAGTATATAACATTTATTAATTGGATAAGACCCTATTGCGCTCTTGCATTTTTCCATCGCATATCCTCAAGGTGGACATTTAATCTTTCCACATGATCAGTTTGATGGTGCATTTTATATCCTCGAGTCTCCAGCATGCTTCAGGTGTACTTACATATCGAGTTTCTAAGTAATTTTTTACTTCATCCCTTTCAACCGTGGCTTCTTGTTCTGTGGCAGCAGTAACAAACTGGATATTTGCACAATCATGCCCTTTGTAAATGTATTTGAACAAATATTTTACACTTTGTATAGAACTGCAAATCTCAATGTTTATGTGGGCATTGCATTTTAAGTAAAGATAAGGATTGTAAGGTACAACCCATCTATTATCAATCCTGTTTCCACCAAGTTCAACAAAGTTGTTATCATCCCGGCGTTGATATTTAGGGTATCCATTTACATTGCTATTAGTTTCAGAACAGAAATCCTTGGGAAAGCCTTTGGTACAGTTCCCATTGTCCATACATGGTGCATTTGGATTAAGTGGACCACATGGACCGTGTATCATGCAAGATTTTACAGTTTCATAAAGCTTCGGATGAGTGTCTTTGTGTGGGAGCTCTGCACAAACAATTTTGTCAATTCTTTCTTTATCCCTGGCTTTGCATTCCAGGGCCATAAATACCAATATGTGTTCATGAGGGAGTCCTCTTTTTGGAACTCAGTTACATACACCATACCATTAACACGTCCAAATCTGTGGTATGTGGTTAAGTCTCCAAGTAGCAATTTTAGTTTCATGTTAAATACTCGTGCTACTAAATCGGCCAGTCGCATGGTTGCTGACTGGGAAGTAAGTGTTCCCTGATTTCCCTCCATTTTGGATTGCATGTTACTGTTACAAATAGGTCCGGTTTGCCATATTTCCTGACCATTGCCATGGCATCTTGGTAGTTTTGTGCCATATTTCTTGGACTTCCTTGTAAAGTTGATGGCAATATGACTTTTCTTCCAGGTAGGATATTTATGTCCATGAAATGGTGGTTGATCACTAATTGGTGAAGGACGACATATTCTTCAGCTCTTAAAGTAATTTGATTTTTGCGCACCCAATTCAAATGGTTTGCCTCAGTTTTGCAATAGGCACCAACCTTAAATTGGTGTGTCAGCTTTCCTGCATTAAGGAACTGGTTAAAAGTACCATCATGAATGGCAAAGTGGTATGAATACCATTGAAGTTGAGTCACATTTCCTCGACCAACTGTTTTTTTTAGTTCTGTAGTCTACCCTGAGTCCCGAGAAGGGAAAAGCAAAGGGTTGCACATTGGGTCACAAAGTCTACTCAGGATAGATATTTTGTAAAATCCTACTTTTTGGATGAATTGTAATGTCACGGTTTTTGGGGGTGCACCATCTGCGCTGTAGAAAATGGCAGCTATTTCCCCTCTGGCAGTTGGAGCATTGATTCTGCCGGGGTGCATAGCATTTATTTTTATCTCTTGAAACTCATGCTATATTCAATTGGCATTTGGTTTTCCATATTTGCTTTTAGCATTTCTTCTTGTTCAAATTGCCACATATTTTTGTATTCTCTGGAGAAAGGATTGATATCTTTGAGAATTCTTTGTAGATTTTCTGTAAGATCCCTGGCAGCGTGCTGGAATGGCTTACCGTCTCCCACCATACAAGACTGCCAACTTACCTATCAGTCTAGGCTGCACACTTTGCTCCAGTACTTGCTGTGTGCATGTCTCTTGTGTGATTGATTAGGACAGCAGCGCGGTTACTGCCTGATTCTTAAAGTTAGTGTGCGCACTCCTAATGAGTCCCCAGCATTTTACTGTGAGTCACTGGATACTTAAACCCCCTCCACCCAGTAGGAGGTGCCTGAGCAATACTTTATTTCAGTGTATTCTGTGCAACTGAGTTGCCAGGTCCTGTCCTGTATCTTGTCTGTTTCTGCCACCCTGGGGGCTGTATACCCAGGCCTGTTACCTGTATCTGTGACTTCTAGTCTGTTCCGCCACCCTGGGGGCTGTATACCCAGGCCCGTTAGCTGTATCTGTGACTTCTAGTCTGTTTACGCCACCCTGGGGGCTGAGTTCGCAGGCTCGTTCCTGTATCTTGTTCTGGGTTCTGTTCCTGTCTGAACTGTGTCCTAGCCCATTACCTGTTTGTCTCTATGTCCATACCTTCCCTTTTCCTGCAGTGTCTGAACCTGAACCTAACTCCAACTCGCTGTCTCTGTACTTCTGTTTGTGAGTTTTGTGTCCACTCGCTACTTCATTGCAAGTACTTTGTGTTTATCTGGTTCTGCTCGTTCTGTTTCCCTGCCTCTGTATCTAACTCCTGTGTTCCATCTATCTTCTTGTGTTCTCCAGTCTGTTCCATGTGAACAGAGCCCTGTCCTGTCACAAGCTGACAGCACTTCCTTGGCCAAGCGGCAACAGGCTGCGCTGAAGATAACATGCTTAATGCTTAATTGACAAACTGCCCAGCGCTGCAGAGTTGTTGAAAGCTGTAACACAGCAGCTAGATCTGTGGCTCTCACCACTGAACATACAGCCAGGTATGGTCGTGTGTGACATTGGGTGGAACCTGGTGACAGAGAAATGACAGCCGGGGTACATAGGTTTCCCTCTATGTCAGTCTTTTCACCGAGCTAAAGAATATGGCTGTGGTGAAATCCAAATCCCACTGAGAAGCTGTTTCAGATTGAAAAACATTGGGCCCACCAGAGGATTTGATTCTGAGGGCTAACCTTTCTCCCCCACTCAAGAGCCCCATAGCAGCTGCAAAGTTAGCTCTATCATGAACTCTCCTGAGGTAGAAGCCAAGGCACACCAGAGGATTCTCTGGTGGGACCGTCCAACCCTGCCGAGAAGCAGTCCTGGCAAAGAAAAGTGTGTGGAAAGGTTCCCGGACACTCTATGGCTGCTTTTTTAATGTGGATCGGCCATGCTTATGCATGTTATTTCTCAAGCCGCATTACAGATCAGGCCATTGTCCAAGTCTGTATTGAAGAAATTAAATGCGCAAAGAAAGATGTGTGTGTGTCAAAGCACCACTGACAACGGCGAGTTGATGTTTGACGGGCTGCCATTGCTTCTGCAACAAGCTGCATTACAGGACTTCCTGTGAGAAATGACATGCAGGGTAGATAGGGTTTCCCTCTATGCCAGTCCTTTCACCGAGCTAAATACAACTGTCAGCAAAAAAAGCTGTGGACTGGCTCTGTACCGTCCCTGGCCACATTCCCCTGTCCACGTGTTTGTGGTTAGGCGGTCCATCCCAGTAAGTGCACTGGGGAGGGCACGGTAATGCTGTGGGACCCGTGCTTGTGGAAGGCGGAGGCGATATCGGGAAATAGTGGCGGCTGGGAACCGAGTATGGACACCCGGCCGCTGCCGGCATGAGGTTGTGAAAAGCTTCCGCCTCCATGAGCTTAATAGGCCACATTTCAAGTGCAAGCAGCTGTCAAAAATTTGACAGTATAGTATTGCAGCCGGTGGGTGGGTGGCTGGCTGCCTGCATACTTGCGCTTGCATTCCAAGGAATGGGGTAGGGATGACTGAATGCTGCAGTGGGACAAGGACATGGACGGTGATTGTTGCAAGTCTGCAACGACAGGTGCATGGCGGAAGGCATCTTCGCATGCGCCAAGGATCACTTATGATGGGCACACTTTTAGGCAGTGACCTGGAAGTCAGAGATGCTTCCAGAGGTCTTCCCCATGCTGTTCCCATGTCTTTTCAGCACTGTATGCATGTGTCTGATGATGTGTCACACACCACATGGCCAGATAAGGTTTTAAAATGTTAAAATTACATTTCCTGGTGAATGCATTTGTCTTGGGTGAAAGCAATGCAAAAGTGCAAAAACGCATCAAAAACGCAACGTGTGAACATAGCCCAAGGTGTGGAGGAGTATTTTTGGTTTTGGTTATTTATTTTACCTTCTATACAAGTCATTACCCTGGAAAGGATGTTCCTTAACATATTTCCCAGGAAAATCCATTTTGGATTCGTTTTTGTATGTTTTATTGTGAGTCTGTAAAAGTGGCGTAATAGCTCGGACAACGTTGTTAACAGCAGTGACCTGGGTGTCATAAATGCTTCCAGGGGTCTTCCCTATGCTGTTCCCATGTCATTTGAGCACTGTTCCCATCGATTTGGGCAATTTTTAGGCCCTTTGCAGACCTCCGGGGGAGCCGCCTGAAAAATGCTCGAGTTTCCCATAGACTTACATGGGGTCGAGCACCTGAGTATTCCAATTTGCTCGACCCGAGCAACGAGTACCCGAGCATTTTAGTGCTCGTTAGTGTTGAGCGAACATGCTCGACACTGCTCGGTACTCGCCCAAGCATCACGCTACTCGGGATGTTCAGTGAGCACCGAGCATTTCCGGGTCCCCACCCTGCATGTTTGGCGCTCTTTACAGAGCCAATGAACATGCAGGGATTGCCAGCCAGTCACTGTAATGCCGCAGCCATGTTGGTTGTGGGCATTACAGTGATTGGCTGGCCGCACAGCGTCACCTCGAGTATTTAAAACTGGGCGCCGCCATCTTGGACACAGTCGCTGATTTAGGGAGAGATATAAACTGCGAAATAGTTAGTGTAGGGTCTGTAAAGGCTGCCAGATCAAACAAACAGTCCTTCTCAGGACTAATATCCATCCCAGATATCAGGCAGGAAAGGCTGTATAGGAGACGCAGTGGTTATACCAGCAAACGCTGCATTACAGTCCTGTGTGCTGCTCCTGTTGCTGAAATTGCTGGACTTAGCTCCAGGTCTCAGGGGACAGGAAAAATCCATTTTTTTTTCATCTAAATCCTCTTTTTTTTTTCCTCCTTCACACTGTACAAATACCCGTCTTATTAACCTTTTGGTGTCCCCCCCCCAAAAAAAAAGCATGTCTCTGATTTTTCAGACACAAATATATCTGTTGAAAATAGTCAGGTGTAGGCTAGAGAAACAGAAGTATTGTTTCGCACTTCCATGATTCAAACCTCTGTATTATCCACTTTTGGGCCATTTGTATCTAAAAAAAAAGCAGTTTGAGTGTGTCGCTCACTGTTCAGCCGCAAATATATCTATTTAAAAAAGTCTGGTATACCCCAGTAAACAATAACTGTGGTTTTGCCATCCCACGGTAAAAAATCTCTATTATTCAGGTTTTGGTATATTTTCCGTAAAGAAAAACAGTAGTGTCTCCTGACTGTTGTGACACAAAAATATATCTGTTGAAAATAGTCTGGTGTAGGCCCGAAAAATCACAGTGTGGTTTTGCAGTTCCACGGGTCAAATCTCTGTACTATCCAGTTTTGGGCCTTTGGAATCTAAAAAAAAAACTGTTTGAGTGTGTCGCTCACTGTTCAGCCGCAAATCTATATATTTAAAAAAGTATGGTATACCCCAGTAAACAATAACTGTGGTTTTGCCATCCCACGGTAAAAAATCTCTATTATTCAGGTTTTGGTATATTTTCTGTAAAGAAAAACAGTAGTGTCTCCTGACTGTTGTGACACAAAAATATATCTGTTGAAAATAGTCTTGTGTAGGCCCCACAAATCCCAGTGTGGTTTTGCAGTTCCACGGGTCAAATCTCTGTACTATCCAGTTTTGGGCCTTTGGTATCTAAAAAAACCCAGTTTGAGTGTGTCGCTCACTGTTCAGCCGCAAATCTATATATTTAAAAAAGTCTGGTATACCCCAGTAAACAATAACTGTGGTTTTGCCATCCCACGGTAAAAAATCTCTATTATTCAGGTTTTGGTATATTTTCCATAAAGAAAAACAGTAGTGTCTCCTGACTGTTGTGACACAAAAATATATCTGTTGAAAATAGTCTGGTCTAGGCCTGACAAATCCCAGTGTGGTTTTGCAGTTCCATGGGTCAAATCTCTGTACTATCCAGTTTTGGGCCTTTGGTATCTAAAAAAACACAGTTTGAGTGTGTCGCTCACTGTTCTGCCGCAAATCTATATATTTAAAAAAGTCTGGTATACCCCAGTAAACAATAACTGTGGTTTTGCCATCCCACGGTAAAAAATCTCTATTATTCAGGTTTTGGTATATTTTCCGTAAAGAAAAACAGTAGTGTCTCCTGACTGTTGTGACACAAAAATATATCTGTTGAAAATAGTCTGGTGTAGGCCCGACAAATCCCAGTGTGGTTTTGCAGTTCCACGGGTCAAATCTCTGTACTATCCAGTTTTGGGCCTTTGGTATCTAAAAAAACACAGTTTGAGTGTGTCGCTCACTGTTCAGCCGCAAATCTATATATTTAAAAAAGTCTGGTATACCCCAGTAAAAAATAACTGGTTTTGCCATCCCACGGTAACAAATCTCTATTATTCAGGTTTTGTTAGTTTTTACGTAAAGAAAAACAGTTATAGTTTCTCCTGATTGTTCAGATTGTTTAAAAGAGTCGGGTGTAGGCCAGAGAAATAGAACTGTGGTTTTCCTCTTCCACGGTTCTAATCTACATTTTATTACCCTTTTTCCATTGATAGTGCAAGTGTAAGCTATTTTACTTCCATAACAATGGGCAAGGCGCGTGGCAAGGAACGTGGAAGTGGACGTTCTGGTGATGGTTCGTGCAGAGGACGGGGCAGTGGCCAAGGTGAAAATGTGCCACAACCAACAGCCACATCTTCTCGCTCCCACTTCTTGACCGAATTACTAGGGAAGCACAGAACAACACCAGTATTGAGAACAGATCAGTGTGAACAGG
The DNA here is from genome assembly GCF_046119375.1 of Phyllobates terribilis. NCBI lineage: Eukaryota > Metazoa > Chordata > Amphibia > Anura > Dendrobatidae > Phyllobates > Phyllobates terribilis. Next base: position 190,109,085 of record NW_027362772.1, on the reverse strand, counting down.
TTATTAATTGGATAGCAGATAATACTTCCAGTTACCTGGGCACCACCACCTCCGGTCTGTCTTCCACACGGTCAACTCTTAGTAGCCGTGAGTCTCGACTGCATACTCCTCCTCACCCTGATGCTCCTTCCTCCCACCATGCCGAGTGTCGCCAGACAGCAATTGATCCCACACTTGGACACTCTGAAGAGATGTTCACTGGTCCATTTCCATATTTGTGCCCCTCGTCTGATATGCTTGAAGTGGTGGTAGAGGAGATCCCATGTAGCGATGCCCAAATATTTGAACAGCCGAGGCCACAGGAAGTCGACGCTGGCAATTTGTCACAAGAGGTGGACGATGACGAGACACAATTGCCAGGAAGTGAGGAGGAGCATCGTGGTGCGCAAGTGGAAGAGGAGGAGGTGGTGGATGATCTAGCAACTGACCCAACGTGGCAGGAGGACATGCAGAGTGAGGCCAGCAGCACACAGGGGGAGGGAGGCAGAGTACCCCAACAGGCAGGAAGAAGCAGTGTGGTGGCCTCAGACAGAAGGCGGGCAACCGTTCCCCGTAACACCAACACGAGGGACATTGCAAGTACAAGCAGTAGGTCTTCTAGAGTCTGGAATTTATATAAAGACTCTGCTGATAACCCCTAAAAGGCCATATGTTCCACCTGCCATGCCAGCATCAGTGTAACGGGTCTGGGAGGTGGAACCTCTGAGCAACTATACAAGGGGGCAGTCCTTGTAAGGAAGCGGGTGGCTCCCAGGGAAGGCGGGCAGGTAGTCACGGCAAGTGACAGGGACAGTCTCTGGGTAGAAGGGCAGGTAGTCACGGCAAGTGACAGGGACAGTCTCTGGGCAGAAGGGCAGGTAGTCACGGCAAGTGACAGGGACAGTCTCTGGGTAGAAGGGCAGGAGGTCACGGCAAGTGACAGGGACAGTCTCTGGGTAGAAGGGCAGGAGGTCACGGCAAGTGACGGGGACAGTCTCTTGATAGGCTAGCAGGCAGGTGGCTGGTGGGTGCTCCCAGGTGAGCGGGCGAGAGTCTCTGGACAGGCAGGTGGTCACGGCAAGTAACGGCAGAACCTCCAGGTAGACTAGCAGACAGTTAGCAGGTGGACGCTCCCAGGTGAGCGGGCAAGAGTCTCTGGACAGGCAGGTGGTCACGGCAAGTGACGGCAGAGCCTCCAGGTAGGCTAGTAGACAGGTAGCAGGTGAGGGCTCCCAGGTGAGCGGGCAAGAGTCTCTGGACAGGCAGGTGGTCACGGCAAGTGACGGTAGAGCCTCCAGGTAGGCTAGCAGGCAGGTAGCAGGTGAGCGCTCCCAGGTGAGCGGGCAAGAGTCTCTGGACAGGCAGGTGGTCACGGCAAGTGACGGCAGAGCCTCCAGGTAGGCTAGCAGGCAGGTAGCAGGTGAGCGCTCCCAGGTGAGCGGGCAAGAGTCTCTGGACAGGCAGGTGGTCACGGCAAGTGACGGCAGAGCCTCCAGGTAGGCTAGCAGGCAGGTAGCAGGTGAGCTCTCCCAGGTGAGCGGGCAAGAGTCTCTGGACAGGCAGGTGGTCACGGCAAGTGACGGCAGAGCCTCCAGGTAGGCTAGCAGGCGGGTAGCAGGTGAGCGCTCCCAGGTGAGCGGGCAGGCTGGTCCATAGACAGACTGACAGGTGTCGGAGGGCAGACTGTCGGACCGCAGGCTTGCAAGCAGGTAAGCGGATATCAGGCAGGTATCAAGCAGGAAACTGGCAGGTGACTGGCAGGTAACAGGCAGGAATCTGGCAGGTAACTGGTAACGGGACCTGAGGGCTGAAGCAGAGTTGAAAGGCTTTGCAACAACATTGCTCGGGCACCTCCATTTTGGAGGAGGTGCCTTATATATGGTGAAGTCCTCCGGCTATTGGCCGGGGACTCCTTAGGATGGCGCGCGCGACCCCTTTAAGAGAGGGGGAGCGCGCGCGCGCCCTAAGCACCGTGGCCGGGAAGCAGCGCGCGCTGCCAGCAGAGCGGGTGGAAGACGCCGGGCACGGAGCGGAGAGGTGAGGGGAACAGCGTCCCTGCCTAGCAGGAGGCAGGGACGCCGACGCTACAGTACCCCCCCCTTTAGGCCCCCCCTTTTTTAGGCCAGAGAGAAATTTATCAAGGATGAGAGGGGCATGGATGTTCTCCCGGGGCTCCCACGTTCTCTCCTCAGGATCAAACCCCTTCCAATCTACCAGAAAAAAGTTTTTTCCTCTTACCCTTTTGGTGGCCAGAATGTTCTCTACCTCAAACTCATTCTCAGCGGAAACCGGAGCAGGGGGCGTACCTGTAGACTTGGAAAAAGAGTTAAGTACCACGGGTTTGAGGAGAGATACATGGAAGGAGTTAGGGATCCGTAAGTTGGCCGGGAGTTTCAATTTATAGGCCACCGGATTGACTTGTTTGATAACTTCCAGTGGGCCGATGAACCGAGGCCCTAACTTGTAGGAGGGAATCTTGAGCCGGACATACTTGGACGAGAGCCAGACTTTATCTCCAGGACGGAATTGTGGAGGATCCAGGCGTTTTTTGTCATCGTGTTTTTTCATCCGCTCGGACGACTGAAGGAGTGCGGATCGGGTACTCTCCCAAATGGAGGAGAATTCGCTAACGAGAGATTCCGTGGCCGGATTGTCCACCGAGGTGGAGACGGGAAATGGGATCCGAGGATGCTGACCGAAGACTTCAAAAAACGGGGATTTGGAGGAAGATTCGCTCTCGTGATTATTGTAAGAGAATTCGGCCCATGGTAGGAGATCCACCCAGTCCGAATGGTGGGCATTAACGAAGTGCCGGAGGTAACTGGTCAGGATCTGATTGATCCGCTCCACTTGACCATTGGACTGTGGGTGGTAAGCGGAGGAGAAGTCCAGGGTGATGTCAAGCAGCTTACATGTGGCTCTCCAGAAGCGTGAGGTGAACTGAACCCCACGATCCGACAAGATGTGGAGGGGCAGGCCATGGAGACGGAAGATGTGGCGGATAAAGTCTTTAGCCAGTTCAGGTGCAGACGGGAGACCCGGCAGGGGAATGAAGTGCGCCATCTTGGAAAAGCGGTCAGCGACCACCCAAATGACCGTACAACCGGCAGAGACAGGGAGATCCGTTATAAAGTCCATAGCTATATGCTGCCACGGGGCAGCAGGTACTGGAAGAGGAAGGAGGCGACCGGCTGGCAGGTGTCTCGGAACTTTGTTGCGGGCGCAGGACACACAGGCTGAAACAAAGTCTATTACATCCTTGTGCAGGGTAGGCCACCAGTAATGCCGGGTAATAAGCTGGAGGGTCTTTTTCTGACCGACGTGGCGAGCTAGCTTAGACGAGTGACCCCAGAGTAGGACCTTCTTCCGATCAGGTACTGTTACGAACGTCTTACCGGGAGGGAGACGATTTAGATTCAGGGGAGCCACCTGCATACTCTAGCAGGATCATTGATGTGCTTCGGTTCCTCCTCTAGATCAGACACCAGGAAGGATCGGGACAAGGCGTCAGCTTTGATGTATTTGTCTGCCGGGCGAAAATGAAGAACGAAATCAAAGCGGGCTAAAAACAAGGAACACCGGGCTTGGCGCGGGTTAAGTCTCTGGGCGCTCTGGAGGTAAGCCAAGTTCTAGTGGTCCGTGTAAATTATTACCGGGTGAAGAGCCCCCTCGAGCAGGTAACGCCACTCCTCCAGTGCCAGCTTAATGGCCAATAACTCTCGATCTCCTATAGAATAATTGCGCTCAGAAGGGGAGAAGAGTTTGGAGAAGAAGCCGCAAGTTACCATTCTTCCGGAAGGCGACTTTTGGGTAAGTACCGCTCCGGCTCCAGAGGAGGAGGCGTCAACTTCCAGGAAGAATTGTTTGTTGCCGTCCGGACGATGCAGCACCGGGGTGGAAGAGAAAGCCTGTTTTAAGGAAAGAAAGGCTTCCTCTGCTTCGGGCGGCCATTCTCTGGGATTAGTGCCCTTACGGGTGAGCGCAGAGATTGGGGCAGTCCGGGAAGAGAAGTGCGGTATGAAGAGGTGGTAGTAGTTGGCGAAACCCAGGAACTGCTGAATAGCTTTCAACCCCTCTGGTCGGGGCCACTTCTGGATGGCAGACAGTTTCTCAGGATCCATTCGTAGGCCGGTCTGAGAGATTATGTAGCCCAGAAACGGAAGCAAGGTGTGCTCAAAGAGGCACTTCTCATATTTAGCGTAGAGGTGGTTCTGCCTGAGCCTGAGCAGAACCTGACGAACATCCCTCCGGTGAGTGAGAAGATCCGGAGAGAAGACCAAGATGTCATCCAGGTACACCACTACGCAGGAGTAGAGAAGGTCCCGGAAGATGTCATTGACCAACTCTTGAAAGACGGCGGGAGCGTTACAGAGACCGAAGGGCATTACCAGGTATTCATAGTGGCCGTCCCGGGTGTTGAATACCGTCTCCCATTCATCCCCCTGACGGATACGGACCAGGTTATACGCCCCACGGAGGTCCAGCTTGGTGAAGATTCTAGCCCCCCTCAAACGGTCAAATAATTCCGGAATCAGCGGAAGGGGGTATTTATTCTTCACCGTGATCTGGTTAAGGCCTCTATAGTCTATACAGGGACGGAGTGAGCCGTCCTTCTTTTTTACGAAGAAGAAGCCTGCTCCCGCGGGGGAAGTAGATTTCCGGATGAATCCCCGGGCCAGATTTTCCTCAATATATTCTGACATGGATCGGGTCTCAGCAGCGGACAAAGGGTAAATGCGCCCACGGGGAGGAGTAGCGCCGGGCATCAGGTCGATTGGGCAGTCGTATGGTCTATGAGGGGGTAATGTCTCTGCCTCCTTTTTATTATAGACGTCCGCATAAGACCAATAAGGAGCCGGAAGACCAGGTAGATTGGCTGGAGAAGGAGAAAGACGGACAGGATGGACGGGAACTAAACAAGTCTTATGGCAGTCCTGTCCCTAGCGAAGGACTTCTCCGGTCTGCCAATCAAGCACGGGTGCATGTCTCTGAAGCCAAGGTAGGCCTAGTAAGAGGGCGTGAGAGAGTCCAGGCAGAACATGAAAGAAGATGCTCTCTGAGTGCAGCATTCCCACCTGCAGGGTTATGGATTCGGTGATGAGTTGGATGGGATGTGGTAAGAGGCCCCCATCCACGGCAGCGACAGATAAGGGTACAGCTAGAGATTTGGTGGGAATGCGGTATTTCTCTACCAGGGACTGAGAAATGAGATTTCCGGCAGCTCCAGAGTCAAGTTGGGCTAGTTCAAAATAACGGTTCTCCCCGCAGATGATAGAGACCGACAGCAACAGAGATGGAGAGGGTTTACTCTTGTCTAGGATGACCTCTCTGAGCAATCCTAGACACAGGCTTTTCCCGACCTCTCCGGGCAGGAACGGATCCGGTGCTCCTTACTGCCACAGTAGAAGCAGCTCCCCTCGGCTCGGCGTAACTCTTAACGGGTTTTGACCATCTTGGTCTGGTCGACCTGCATAGGCTCAGGTGAGTGCGCCTGGGGAGTAACGGGAGAAGTGACAGGTTTCTGGAAGGTAGGGGCTAGACGTGGAAACCTCCTCTCACGGGTGACCTCTTTGGCGCGCTCCTGGAACCGGATGTCAATCCGGGCGGCAAGTGTTATTAAGTCGTCGAGAGTGGTAGGAATGTCCCGACCGGCGAGTTCATCTTTAATACGGCCGGACAGACCCTCCCAAAAGACAGACACCAGGGCGTCGTTATCCCAGGCCAGCTACGAAGCAAGGGTATGGAACCATATGGCATATTGGCCCACGGTGAGATTACCTTGACGGAGGCGTAGCAGAGATGATGCGGATGAGGTCTTCCGTCCTGGTTCGTCGAAGACTTTCCGGAAGGCCGTGAGAAAGGCTGGCAGGTTGGACACCAGGGGGTCTCCTCTCTCCCATAGAGGATTTAGCCAAGCCAGTGCCTCTCCCGTGAGATGGGACATGATGAAGGCTACTCTGGCTCGGTCGGTGGAAAACTGGTGTGTCAACAGTTCGAAGTGCAGAGTGCACTGGTTAATGAAGACCCGTGCCTGGCTGGGATCTCCGCCAAAACGAGGAGGGGCGGAGAGGCGGGGACCGGGAAGAGATGCCATGGTGTTGATGGGCTGCAGCGGTGCCGGGGTAGTAAGTGTGCGAGTGGAGGCAGCTCCCGAAGAGGTAGTCAATGTGTCCAGGCGGGAGTTAACACCACGCAGGTGACTCAGGATGGACTCCTGTTGGGACCTCTGACGGGAAAGTTCATGACATAGGTCCGAGAGCAAGGGAGCTTGGGTGCCACCGGGTTCCATGGCCCGAGCAAACTGTAACGGGTCTGGGAGGTGGAACCTCTGAGCAACTATACAAGGGGGCAGTCCTTGTAAGAAAGCGGGTGGCTCCCAGGGAAGGCGGGCAGGTAGTCACGGCAAGTGACAGGGACAGTCTCTGGGTAGAAGGGCAGGTAGTCACGGCGAGTGACAGGGACAGTCTCTGGGCAGAAGGGCAGGTAGTCACGGCAAGTGACAGGGACAGTCTGTGGGTAGAAGGGCAGGAGGTCACGGCAAGTGACAGGGACAGTCTCTGGGTAGAAGGGCAGGAGGTCACGGCAAGTGACGGGGACAGTCTCTTGATAGGCTAGCAGGCAGGTGGCTGGTGGGCGCTCCCAGGTGAGCGGGCGAGAGTCTCTGGACAGGCAGGTGGTCACGGCAAGTAACGGCAGAACCTCCAGGTAGACTAGCAGACAGGTAGCAGGTGGACGCTCCCAGGTGAGTGGGCAAGAGACTCTGGACAGCCAGGTGGTCACGGCAAGTGACGGCAGAGCCTCCAGGTAGGCTAGCAGACAGGTAGCAGGTGAGCGCTCCCAGGTGAGCGGGCAAGAATCTCTGGACAGGCAGGTGGTCACGGCAAGTGACGGCAGAGCCTCCAGGTAGACTATCAGGCAGGTAGCAGGTGAGCGCTCCCAGGTGAGCGGGCAAGAGTCTCTGGACAGGCAGGTGGTCACGGCAAGTGACGGCAGAGCCTCCAGGTAGGCTAGCAGGCAGGTAGCAGGTGAGCGCTCCCAGGTGAGCGGGCAAGAGTCTCTGGACAGGCAGGTGGTCACGGCAAGTGACGGCAGAGCCTCCAGGTAGGCTAGCAGGCGGGTAGCAGGTGAGCGCTCCCAGGTGAGCGGGCAGGCTGGTCCATAGACAGACTGACAGGTGTCAGAGGGCAGACTGTCGGACCGCAGGCTTGCAAGCAGGTAAGCGGATATCAGGCAGGTATCAAGCAGGAACTGGCAGGTGACTGGCAGGTAACAGGCAGGAATCTGGCAGGTAACTGGTAACGGGACCTGAGGGCTGAAGCAGAGTTGAAAGGCTTTGCAACAACATTGCTCGGGCACCTCCATTTTGGAGGAGGTGTCTTATATATGGTGAAGTCCTCCGGCCATTGGCCGGGGACTCCTTAGGACGGCGCGCGCGGCCCCTTTAAGAGAGGGAGAGCGCGCGCGCCCTAAGCACCGTGGCCGGGAAGCAGCGCGCGCTGGCAGCAGAGCGGGAGGAAGACGCCGGGCACGGAGCGGAGAGGTGAGGGGAACAGCGTCCCTGCCTAGCAGGAGGCAGGGACGCCGACGCTACAATCAGCAGGGGTGACAAAACTACCAGCCTGACCACCACCAGCATGATCAGGCACATGGCAGCAAAGCACCCGACTTTGTGGGGCGAAACCCAGGTTCCACGACCAGTGTCAGCGGGTGTCACCACTGCTTCTTCCACTGTTGTGCGTGCAATAGAACCCCCTGTTGTGTGTGCAAGGCAATCCCCTGTCCATACTGCAAGTAAAGATGCCCCCTCCTCTCAGTCTTCACTTGTTATGGCAGTTTCTCAAGAAACAGCATCAACGTCCACGTCCATGTCCCACCGCAGCGTTCAATTGTCCATATCCCAGACCTTTGAACGAAAGCGGAAATTCGCAGCTAATGCCCCACAGGCCACAGTCCTAAATTTGCATATTTCACGACTGCTTGCGTTGGAAATGCTGCCTTTTAGGCTGGTGGACACGAAATTCTTCCGCAATCTTATGGCGGTGGCCGTCCCTCGGTACTTGGTCCCCAGCTGACACTATTTTGCCCGGTGTGCCATCCCCGCACTACACAAGCACGTGTCCCAAAGCATCTGCCGTGCCATCAACAACGCAGTTACTGGGAGAGTCCACCTGACAACGGACACGTGGACAAGTGCTTGCGGCCAGGGATGGTACATCTCTCTGACGGCACACTGGGTAAACATAGTGGAAGCCGGGACCCAGTCGGACCTTGGGACGGAACACATCCTCCCCATACCAAGGATTGTGGGCCCTATGTCAGTCATAGTGGCCCCCACAGTGTATAGCTCCTGCGCATCCTCCTCCTCCTCCTCATGTTCAGCCTCCATCTCAGATATCACCACATCAGTTACAAGCTGGAAGCACTGCAGTACTGCCTCTGCCAAGCGGCAACAGGCTGTGCTGAAACTCATAAGCTTAGGTGATAAACCCCACACTGCTTGTGAGTTGTGGACAGCTGTGAAAGAGCAGGCAGATCTGTGGCTGAGACCGCTGAACCTACATCCCGGCATGGTCGTGTGTGACAATGGCCGCAACCTGGTGGCGGCTCTGAGGCGAGTTGAGATCACACACGTACCATGCCTGGTTCATGTGCTTAACCTCGTGGTTCAGCGGTTTCTTAAATCGTACCCCGAGTTGCCAGATCTACTCGTGAAAGTACGCCGCCTGTCAGCTCATTTTCGCAAGTTGGCTACAGCTTCCGCCGCCCTTCCTGTGTTGCAGCAGCGTTTGCAGCTTCTGGCACACCGACTGGTGTGTGATGTCCCCACACGTTGGAACTCTACCCTCCACATGTTGCAAAGGATTTGTGAGCAGAAGAGAGCAGTTGTGGAGTACCAGATGCAACAAGGCCGTCGATATTCAGGTCAGACTCCACACATAAGACCTCAGGAGTGGACCTGGATGTCTGACATATGTACCATCCTGACAAACTTTGAGGAGGCCACCAAGATGGTGAGTGGCGATGACACCATCATTAGTGTCAGCATCCCACTTGTCTGTCTTTTGCAACGCTCTCTGCAGAGAATTAAAGAGGAGGCATTGCAGCCAGAGTATGATGAGATGGATCAAGAAGCCGTAGTGGGCTATTACACACAGCCCAGCCTCATCTCATTTCAACAGGCATTGGGGGACAATGAGGGAGAGGAGGAGGAGGAGGAGGAACAGGAGCTGGTATCATGCGCTGTTGACGGTAGTATCTGTACAAGTGTCATACCGTCGGTTCAGCGTGGGTGGCCTGAGGACAGGGGGGAGGAGGAGGAGAGCATGGTCAGTCATCATCTTGGTGAGGACACGGAAATCTTGCACGTTACCAGTCTGGCACGTATGGCTGACTTTATGTTACGCTGCCATAACCGTGACCCTCGCGTTGTCAAAATGTTGGGTGACAGTCATTACTGGTTGGTGACACTTTTAGACCCCCGCTACAAGGAGAACTTTCACTCTCTTATTCCTGAGGTGGAGAGGTCTACAAAAATGTGGCAGTACCAGAAGGTCCTTGCTGCAGAACTCTTAAAAAAATTCCCATCTGAACACGCTAGCGGCAGAGGTCACAGTTCGAGTACAGGCGAGAGAGATGCAACTCCAATCCAGCAGAGGCAGGGGAACACTGTCAACGTTCTGGGACAGATTTCTGACACCCGCCCAGCTTACAGGCCCTGAGGCACGGGGTACTCTCACAAGGAGTGGAAAGTTTCAAAAGATGGTGAGGGAGTACCTTGTTGACCGTACCAGCGTCCTCCGTGATTCCTCTGTGTATTTTAATTATTGGGTATCCAAGCTGGACACTTGGAATGAACTCGCTCTGTACGCCTTGGAGGTCCTGGCCTGCCCTGCCGCTAGCGTGTTATCGGAGCGTGATTTTAGTGCCGCTGGGGGAATTATAACTGATAAGCGCACTCGCCTGTCAACTGACAATGCTGACAAGCTGACCCTTATCAAAATGAACAAGGGCTGGATTGGGCCAGACTTCTCATCACCACCAAATGACAGCAGAGTAACATAAAGTCAAATCCACTGTGTTATTTCGGGAGGTGTATTCACATGCACCGCTTCACTCCCACACATAGGTATACGCTTCCTCATTTCGGCTGTTTTATGTTCTTCTCCTTATCCTCAGCCTCCACCACCACTATACCACCAGGGTGCCAGCATTGCAAGTTCCTCCGTCCTTATTTTTGTCAGCTTTTGCTTGGAAGGCTTAAGCAAAGACTGTGGGAGTCCCACTCCCCAATAATGGGACTTATGTTTGTAATATGCTGTACTGCATGGCTCTTGTAAGGGGCATTGCAAGTTGCTCCGTCCTAATTTTTGGAAGCTTTTGCTTGGAAGGCATAAGCAAATCCTATGGGAGACCCACTCCCCAATAATGGGACTTATGTTTGTAATATGCTGTACTGCATGGCTCTTGTAAGGGTCATTGCAGTTCCTCATAATTTTTGGAAAGCCTTCCATTCACTGCTTAGGCCAACAGTGCACAGGAGACCCAGTTGCTATAAATGGAAAAAAAGGTTTAGTTGAGTCCCCCTGACCTCCATGTCATTTCCAAGGGGCATTGGAGTGCCTCGAAATTTTTGGTAGGCATTGCACTCACTGTATGCCCTATAACTGTGTAGCCGAACCGCTCCTTTTGTTACAGAAACATATCCTACAAGACATATCTGGTTGACTGGCCTGATATTGATGTGAATGGTCCCTGTTCCTCCTGCTCTTTCTCCTTTGCCACTACCTCATCCATCATTTATCACCTGAAGCTTTGTTTTAACGGGAGTCATAGAACTTGGATAATAGCAGGAAAACATCCAGCAATCCTCGGAGGAGGTAGGATATGCGCCAAAACGCTGACCACCTCAGGCCTAGCCGCTACTACATACATGCGCTTGCATTCCAACAAAACAAAACAGATGCTAACTTCTATCATCTTCATCATGCTCCTCACCTTGGCACTCTCAACTCCCCTGATGGAGAAGCCAGGGTCCACCGGAGGAGTCTGGTTGTCTGGTGGGCTCGGCCAATGCTGCCCTATAGCAGGCCAGGCTAAGAAAAGTGTGGGAAAGGTTACCGGGACAAATAGGGTAGGCTGGGGACCGAGTATGGACACCCGGCCGCCCCCTGGAGGCTGGGGAGCAAGCGGGGACATCCGGCCACCGGGCGGCTGGGGACTGAGTATGGATACCAGGCCGCCGACGCAGCCATGGCGTGGTGGCCAGATTCCGCCTCCACATGCCTAAAAGGCCCAATTTAAAGTGCAAGCAAGCAGTATGATATTGCAGCCTGGGGGTGGGTGGGTGGCAGGCTGCATACTTGCCCTTGCATTGCAAGGAATGGGAGAGGTACAATTGAACACTGCCCTGGGACAAGGACTTGAACGGGGATAGTTGCAAGTCTGCAATGACAGGTGCAGGGTGGGAGGCATCTTCGCATGTACCATGAACAGGGGTTTGGCATGCACACACTACAGCGGAATAGGCTCTCCTTCCCACTAAATGCACTGGGGAGGGCACAAGTAATGTTTTGATATAAGTGCTTAATCTTATGTATAAGGCACACCAGGACAAATAGGGGCAGCTGGGGACTGAGTATGGATACCTCGCTGCCGAAGCAGCCATGAGGTAGTGGCCAGCTTCGGCCTCCTCCAAACTAAAAGGCCCCATTTCAAGTGCAAGCTAGCAGTATGGCATTGCAGTCTGGGGGTGGGTGGCAGGCTGCACACTTACACTTGCATTAAAAGAAAACAAAGCAGATGCTAACTTCTGTCATCATCATCATGCTCCTCACCTTGGCACTCTCAACTCCCCTGATGGAGAAGCCAGGGCCCACCGGAGGAGTCTGGTTCTCTGGTGGGCTCATCCAATGCTGCCTTAAAGCAGGCCGGGCTAAGAAAAGTGTGTGGGGGGATGTTCCAAGGAGAAATAGGGGTGGCTGGGGACCGTTTATGGACACCCGGCTGCCCCTAGGCGGCTGGGAACCGTGTGTGGACACCCGGCCGCGGGGCGGCTGGGGACCGAGCATGGACACCCGGCCGCTGGGCAGCTGGGGACTGAGTATGGATTCCAGGCCGCCAACGCAGCCATGACGTGGTGGCCAGATTCCGCCTCCACAGATTCCGATACCCATGCTGTCCCCATGTCATTTGAGCACTGTCACTATCGTTTTGGGCACTTGTTAGGCTTTTAAAATACTGCCAGGGGTGCCACCGCAAAAATGCTTGGGTCTCCCATAGACTAACATTGGGCTCGTTGCTCGGGTATCACGGCGAGCTCGGCCCGAGCTTCGAGCACCCGAGCATTTTAGTGCTCGATCAACACTAGTGCTCGCTCATCACTATTTACAACCTTATCTGGCCATGTGGTGTGTGACACATCATCAGACACATGCAAACAGTGCTGAAAAGCATCTCTAACTCCCAGGTCACTGCTTAAAAGTGTGCCCATCATCAGTGATCCTTGGCGCAAGCGAAGATGCCTCCCGCCATGCACCTATCGTTGCAGACTTGCAACAATCACCGTTCACGTCCTTGTCCCAGTGCAGCATTCAGTTGTCCTTACTCCATTCCTTGGAATGCAATCGCAAGTATGCAGCCAGCCACCCACCAACCCACAGGCTGCAATACTATACTGCCAAATTTTTGACAGCTGCTTGCACTTGAAATGTTGCCTTTTAGGCTCATGGAGGCAGATGTTTTTCATAACCTCATGCCGGCAGCAGCTGGGTATCCATACTTGGTCCCCAGCCGCTATTGTTTCTCCAGGTGTCGTCTCCGCCTTCCACAAGCATGGGTCCCACAACATTACCCGTGCCCTCCCCAGTACACTTACTGGGAAGGACCACCTAACCACAAACAAGTGGACAGGTGAATGTGGCCAGGGATGGTACGGAGCCAGTCCACAGCTTTTTTTGCTGAGTTGTATTTCACCACAGCCATATTCTTTATCTTGGTGAAAGGACTTGGGAAACTATATCTACCCAGCTGTCATTTCTCCCGGGAAGTCCTCTTAAGCTGTTTTCACTTGAAATGTGGCCTTTTAGGCTCGGTGAGGCGGAAGCATTTCATAACCTCATGCCAGCGGTGGCCGGGTGTCCATACTCGGTCCCCAGACGCCACTGTTTCTCCTGGTGTCATCTCTGCCTTCCACAAGCACGGGTCCCACAATATTACCCGTGCCCTCCCCAGTGCATTTACTGGGAAGGACCGCCTAGCCACAAACACGTGGATAGGTGAATGTGGCCAGGGACGGTACAGAGCCAGTCCACAGCTTTTTTTGCTGAGTTGTATTTCACCACAGCCATATTCTTTAGCTCGGTGAAAGGACTGGCATAGAGGGAAACCGTATCTACTCTGGGTGTCATTTCTCCCAGGAAGACCTCTAAAGCAGCTTTTGGAGAAGCAATGGCAGCCTGTCCAACATTAACTCGCACTTCTCGGTGGTGCTTTGACACACAAACATCTTTCTTTGCGCATTTAATTTCATGACTACAGAGTTGGGCAATGTACACAGAAAGGCCTTCATATTATATATAGTCGTGGCAAAATGCCACTTGAAAAATACATGGCTAATGATTGCCACAAGCCTACTCAACATAACATATAATAACAGGAGAAACAGAGTACATAAAGGCATAAAAACGTAATAACTTTATTAGATAGCAAATATAAAAGCAGCCACTGAAGGTGGCAGCATAGAACAAATAATAGAGTTACAGAGTGCAGCACATGGTGGTATGTATACAAAGTGTATATACCAAAAAAGGATTCCCTCAAAATGGAGGGAAGAGAAAAGGTAAGCACAAAATGTACCAGTGGTACACACCATACATATGCATAAATAAACACAAATGCACAGGTGAGTATATACAGACAATAAAGGTACCAATGGTACACACCATACATATGCATAAATCAGCACAAATGCACAGGTAAGTATACATAGACAATATAGGTACCAATGGTACACATCATACATGTGCACAAATCAGCGCGAATGCAAAGGCGAATATATACTGACAATATAAATACATGATATCGCTTACCAAATATAAATATAGATACAGAGAATAGACAGGCCAGGGGCCAGGAGAACTGAGGGTGCCAAGTGGCCCAAAATAGAGCCTCGACGCGCGTTTCGCCCCTTAGCTGGGGGCTTTCTCAAGAGGCATAAGAGTATGAAAAACCAGGGCCTTTTTAAAGTATTAAGCATGGTCACATGACCGCATCATAGGTCACGTGGCCGGATGTAAGGGAAGGATTCGTGCCAAGCGGCGCATGCGCCGGACGCCGAGCGCCGTCAGCGCGGGCAGCGTCCGTCACCCAGCAACGCGCATAGCGGAAGCACAAGATATGTGCCCCGGAAATGCGCAGCTGGGGAAGAGACGGCCGTGCCCGGGCCGAGAACACCGTGCCTCCGGCGCATGCGCACCACGAATCAGTCCCCAAGGCATAACATAACCACAAATAGCAGGGAAAAACCCCCACGGGAGAGAGACAAGGACCAAGATAAATGGGACAGCATATATCTCAGATGTAGTGTGGCAACATACAGCATAGGATAATAAATAAGATGCACAAATTGTGAGGAGATAGACAGTTCTGTCACACGTATGGCCAGTATCCATATGTCCATATATCGCAGCAGTCCCATAGGATCCAAATAAGTCATCACGTGGGTCAAAATATGTTTGTCCTTTGTATGTGGTATCTTGGCAACAGGAAGGGAAAGGACCAAGAGAGAACAAAACAAAAACAAAAAGAAAAAAGAAAAGTAAAATGAATAAAGTGAAAAAAATACAGGATAATAATAAAAACAACATGTACCAATTAAAAACAGCAAGAGCAATATTCAGGGCCATAGGCATAAATAAAGCATAACATCTGAGGCGGAGAACAATCCACGGGAAAGGAATCATGTCACAAAAAGGGAGCGAAACTAAGTGTCTCATTAAGGCCCAGGGGAGACATGGTTTTCAAACGTATAATCCATTTTGTTTCCCTCTGGCCAAGAATCTTGGCCCAATCACCACCACGGGAGCCGAGGTGTAGAACATCAATTCCACGCACTTTCAGGGATTTGGGGTCACAGTTATGTTTACTATGGAAGTGACGTGGGATGGTTTTTAGCTCGCGTGGGTCGGCCACCGTCTTGGCCGCGCCGATGTCGCGCACATGCTCCCGTATCCTCACCCGCAACTCTCTCGTGGTAAGTCCGATATAAATTAAGTTACAAGCACAAGTTGCATAGTAGATTACATTGGTTGAAGCACACGATATAAAGTGACGGATTTGGTAATCCCGAGAGCCGTCGGATGAGGAGAAGGAAACAGAGCGCGCGGCATTGGCGCAGGCAAGACAGCGGCCGCAAGGGAAAAACCCAAGTCTTGGTCCACGCGACCCAAAAGGGTTGGTGGGTTGGGGGATATAATGACTCCGTGTCAACATGTCACGGAGGTTATTAGCTTTCCTAGGTGTCATGAGTGGGTAGTCCCCCACAGATTCGCGTAGGGAGGGCTCCGCACCAAGAACAGCCCAATGTTTGGAGAGGATCCGCCGCATCTCCGCCCACTCATGGTTGAAAGTGGAGATGTAGCGGATCCTCCCCGTGTCTCTCTTCACACCAGATAAAGTAGAATATAGTAGATGGTTGCGAGGAGTAGCCCTCGCCCTCTTATAGCCACGACGGATGCATCTGTTACTGTATCCTCGTTCCTGGAATCGTCGAGTAAGATCAGCTGACTGAATCTCAAATTGAGAATCAGTTGAGCATATGCGCCTCATCCTCAGTAATTGTCCCACCGGGACGGCGCCAATGGTAGAGATAGAATGAGCAGACGAGGCATGGACGAGGGATTTAGTAGATGTCGGTTTACGAAAGACATTTGTCTGTATATAACCTCTTTCATCAACTTCCAAGTTAATGTCCAAAAAGGACATTTTGGATTGGTGGTGGGTATATGTGAGCCTGATTCCCCAATCATTTTGATTCAACCTGCTCATAAATGCATCGAGCTCCTGCACTGAGCCCCGCCACAAAAGAAAAATATCATCAATATATCTCAGCCATGTCACGGCCAGGTCATTGTCCTGGACACCCCCATCGCCAAAAATTTCTCTCTCCCATGCCCCCAGGAAGAGGTTGGCGTATGAGGGTGCACAGGCCGCCCCCATGGCCGTGCCACATAGCTGGAGATAAACAGTGTCCTTAAATAAAAAATAATTATGATGCAGGACGAAGCGCAGGAGCTCGAGCAAGAAATCACCAGAGGGGCCGTCCAGGTCGGAGCCCCGGAGGAAGAGGCGCACAGCCTCCAGGCCCAATTCGTGTTGGATGCATGTATAGAGACTTTCAACATCCGCCGTGACTAAGAGGGTCTGTTTATCCACAAGGACCCCGTCCACCCGCCGGAGGACCTCCGATGTGTCTTGGACATAGGAAGGTAAGGTCTCCACTAGTGGGCGAAGGTGGGAATCAATGTAAGTACAAATAGGGCCCACCAGACCACCTATACCAGACACGATCGGACGCCCCGGCGGGCGGAGGGGGTCCTTGTGGAATTTGGGAAGTAAATAAAATGTGGCTGTACGAGGGAAGCGTACCGTTAACGCCTCCACCGTGTTTTTATCAATAATATTCATTTCACAGGCCCTGGCTAGGATGCCTTGTAGGGTGGAGGAGAATGAGGCGGTAGGATTGAATGCCAACTTGGAATACGTGTTACAATCCCGTAGTTGTTTCAGGGCTTCTTTTTCGTACTGTGAGCAGGGCCAGATTACAATATTGCCCCCCTTGTCAGCTGGTTTTATTACAACGTCAGTTAGAGACTGAAGTTGGCTAATTGCTTGTCGCTATAGATAAGTCAAATTGTCAAATCTTCTGTGAGTAGATAGACGTTTTAGGTCTTCTGTCACAAGTCGCACAAAGATGTCGACTGCTGGGCTAATTGACAAGGGGGGGAACCTTGCAGATCTAGATCTTATTTTTTCTAGTGACCCACCTCTTTGTGAGTTTTCCTGCTCCAGTAGAAGTGCTTCCAGGGTCTGTACCGCCTCCCTCTCCGCAACCTCTGTCGGGCTCCCATCACCACCGGGCCTGGAATGCAATTTTTGCAAAATTAATTTACGAGCAAAAAGGGGGAGGTCCTTAAGTGCAGTAAAAAAGTCAAATGAATTGGTAGGTGCAAATGACAAACCCAACTCAAGGACCTCCACCTGTGCTCTAGTAAGAGTTGGGCAATGGCCTGATCTGCAATGCGGTTTGAGAAATAATATGCATAAGCACGTCCGATCGACATTAAAAAAACAGCCATAGAGTGTCCGGGAACCTTCCCCACATTTTTCTTAGCCACGGCTGCTTCTCGGCAGGGTTGGACGGACCCACCAGAACACCGGAGACTTCTCCGGTGGACCCTGGCTTCTCCTTCAGGAGAGTTAATAGTGCCGAGGTGAGGCCACCATCTGCTTAGTTTTCTGTTACTTGGAATGCAGGACACTATCTCTCCTGGTGTTGTCTCCGCCTTCTAGAAGCACGGGTCCCTGAACATTACTGCTGGTACTTTTCTGTGAGAATCTGCTTGCTTCCTACCAGCCTGGAATATTTCCAGTAAACTATGGTACGACGCCATGGTATTAGCACTGCCTCCAGTACCAGTAGCGAAGTCTTCCCCAATTTCCTTCTCAGGAATTTTATTTGGTAGATTGAGTGGCTGCCCAAATACATTAGTTTCTCACAAAGGAGCTGAAGATAGAGTGGCAGCAGGTGCAAGTTTCTCCAGCCTGTTAGATATCAGAGGGTGAACGGCAGCACATTGGATCAGTGGTTAGCACTGAAGCCTAGCAGCGCTGGGATCCTGGGTTCAAATACAAGCAAGGACAACATCTGCAAGGATTTTGTATGCTCTCCCCATGTTTGCGTGGGTCTCCACTAGAGATGAGCGTTGTTCTACTCGAACTGTTCGCCAATCTCAAATTCGAGCTGTTTTGGGCGGTGTTCGAGCCGGTCGGCGAACACGAACAATTTGAGAAAAATTCGGCTGTTCGAGGTTATGTTCGATAACTGTTCGTGCACCAAAATCATAACTGGATTTTTTCTCAGTAATGATGAAAATTAATGTTAATACGCAGTTTGAGTGTACAGCGGGGCGGGGGGAGGGGCAGGGGATGGATCTCTGCAGGAACAATGAAGATCTCCATTTTTTTTTCTCTTTCCCGCATTTGCAGTGGGGAGGTGCAATCTGTCAGCCTATCAGCAGCGCACACACGGAGCGAAGTGCTTTTTTTCACACAAGCAAGGGCATGTGTGATTGGCAGTGTATGTCACATGTCCTTGCCCTATAAGACCAAGCCATTTTCCCCGTCGCCACCATTTTCTCACTGCTGCAGCTGCGTGTTAGACGGCACCGCTGTTGCTGTGTGCGCTATACCTTGTTAATTTCAAGCCAATTTTCGCACAAATATACAGATAGCTTGGGAGTAGGGAATAGTTGTGATTGCAGTCCTTTTAAGGACTAGGTTACAGCATTTCCTACGACTTTTATCAGGCAGGTCTGTGCTCTTAAATAGATAGATTGTGGGAGTAAAGACTAATTGTAATTGGAGTCCTTTTCAGGACTAGGTTACATCAGTTCCTATCAGTTTTTGCCAGGCAGGTCTGTGCCAGTGCTGTTCAAGTTTTTTTCACAGCATTTGGCTGAATCTAGCAAAGCTAATCCTTTTTGGCCTATTGCAGAGTGTGTTAGTCAGTGGAGTAGCCTATCTGTGTTGCAAGATATACCACCTGTGTATAGAATACCAATTTTTTTACTGCACCTAGTGAAGTAAAATCTTTTGGGCATAGCATCATTCTATTAGTCCATCTATACTGACCTCCATCAGGTTGCAAACTGAATATAATTTTTTTCTGCATCTAGCTCTGAAAAAATATTTGGGCTTCTAGCAGTGTGTGGGACTTGGTCTATTAGTCCATCTATACTGACCTCCATCAGGTTGCAAATTAAAAATAATTTTTTTCTTCATTTAGCTCTGAAAAAATATTTGGGCTTCTAGCAGCGTGTGGGACTTGTTCTATTAGTCCATCTATACTGACCTCCAACAGGTTGCAAATTAAAAATAATTTTTTTCTGCATCTAGCTCTGAAAAAATATTTGGGCTTCTAGCAGTGTGTGGGACTTGGTCTATTAGTCCATCTATACTGACCTCCATCAGGTTGCAAATTAAAAATAATTTTTTTCTGCATCTAGCTCTGAAAAAATATTTGGGCTTCTAGCAGTGTGTGGGACTTGGTCTATTAGTCCATCTATACTGACCTCCATCAGGTTGCAAATTGAATAAAAAAATTTTCTGCATCTAGCTCTGAAAAAATATTTGGGCTTCTAGCGGTGTGTGGGACTTGGTCTATTAGTCCATCTATACTGACCTCCATCAGGTTGCAAATTAAAAATAATTTTTTTCTTCATTTAGCTCTGAAAAAATATTTGGGCTTCTAGCAGTGTGTGGGACTTGTTCTATTAGTCCTTCTATACTGACCTCCAGCAGGGTGCAAATTGAATATAATTTTTTAATGCATCTAGCTCTGAAAAAATATTTGGGCTTCTAGCGGTGTCTGGGAGTTGGTCTATTAGTCCATCTATACTGACCTCCATCAGGTTGCAAATTAAAAATAATTTTTTCTGCATCTAGCTCTGAAAAAATATTTGGGCTTCTAGCAGTGTGTGGGACTTGGTCTATTAGTCCATCTATACTGACCTCCATCAGGTTGCAAATTAAAAATAATTTTTTTCTGCATCTAGCTCTGAAAAAATATTTGGGCTTCTAGCAGTGTGTGGGACTTGGTCTATTAGTCCATCTATACTGACCTCCATCAGGTTGCAAATTGAATAAAAAAAATTTCTGCATCTAGCTCTGAAAAAATATTTGGGCTTCTAGCGGTGTGTGGGACTTGGTCTATTAGTCCATCTATACTGACCTCCATCAGGTTGCAAATTAAAAATATTTTTTTTCTGCATCTAACCCAGCCAATAGTTTTGGCCTAATACCACAGTTTGGCCACTCAGCTCTGCTCGGTTACCATCCATTGTTTTTTTGTGCAAACAACTCCAGAGTTGTGAATTAGTTAACCACCAAAATGAGTGGAAAAAGGCCTGCTGCTGGTGGAAAGGGGAATAGGCGTGTTGGGAAGGGGAAAAAAGGTTGTGTCCGTGGGGTAGGTGCAGAAGAAAGACCATCTTCCAGCCAAACTAAAATGTCTACTTCTTTTAGCGGACAATGTGATAAGACCCCTTTCTTACGGCCACGCCAATCGCTACAAATTCCAGATGAGGCACAAAAACAGCAGGTGCTTCAACGGATATCAAGTGCTCCTTTAAGTGGGCTCTCCTCCACATCAACTTCAACATCACAAATACTCCAGTCCTCAAAGGTGTCACCCAAATCGCACTTGCTTCCTCACAGCTCCCAAATCTCCAGCTGCCCGTCTGAGTATGAGGTAGAACAGATGGTTGAGTCTGCAGAGCTGTTTACTCATACTATAGCCTGGGAATCAGAGGTCGACTCCAGCGCTTCTGTGAATCCAGACGAGGAAATGATCTGCACTGATGCCCAGAATCTTTATGAGTCAGATCCAGGACCAGACGCAGAAGGTTCTGACCATAATGTAGACCCTCATTCCCAAACTGTAACTCCTGTTGGTGGAGACAATGAGGAAGACGATGATAAGACTCAAATACCTGATTGGAGAAACAACTTTAGTTTTTTGTCAGGGCAGGAACAGGTTGGCTCTGAGGACGACGGGTGTGATAACGCACAGGGTGATGATGATGAGGTCGGAGATCCCACTTACTGTCAACCCACAGTCAGCCAAGAGATGAGGTCAGCAGAGGAGGTGGAGGAAGATGCTAGTGACGACGAGGTCAGGTTGCGCCTTCCTGGACAGAGACGTAGTACTGGAAGCACGTCAACAACTGCATCCTCAAACACAACTCTGCCTCTCACCACAAGTCGTGGTGGCTCTTCAGGTCGCATGGGTGCTAAGCCTTGCATAGCCTGGGCATTTTTTCAGATCGATAAAGATGACCCAACTCGTGTTATCTGTAACATTTGTCAGCAAAAGCTAAGTAGAGGCCAAAAAATACATAGTTTGAGTACTTCATGCATGAACCGGCACATGGACATGAAGCATAAGTTGCAGTGGGAAGCTCAGTGTGCTACAATGCGGTCTAGCCGGCCGGGCCAACCACCGTCTGCCATATCTTGTGCATCCGCGGCCTCTTCATCCTCTGTGACTGGGGGGACAGCAGTCACACCTGTTTTGGGGCGCAGACCTGCCACCTCTTTACCCGCAACAGCCAGCGTGATCGGCAGGTCATCATTTTCTTTGGAGGTGGTAACACCAGCTGGTCTTGAGCGCTGTCCGACATCGATAGCACCACCTTTGGATCAAGGCAACCTAACATGTCCGCCTGCATCTTCCTCACAGACCGGCAGTTTGCCGGGGACACCCTTATCAACCCCGTCTAAGCACAATAGCCAGCCCTCGGTCCCTCAGATGTGGACAAGTAAAAGACCATTTCCTCCTAGCCATGAGAAAGCTAAGAGGTTGAATTTCACCATCTGCAAGCTCTTGGCTACAGAAATGCTGCCTTTCCGCCTGGTGGACACAGAGGATTTTCGAGACCTTATGTCCGTCGCAGTGCCCCAGTACCAGATGCCCAGTCGGCACTACTTCTCAAAGAAAGGTGTGCCTGCGCTCCACCAGCATGTCGCACACAACATCACCGCTTCTTTGAGAAACTCTGTGTGTGACAGGGTGCATTTCACCACAGACACTTGGACGAGTAGGCATGGACAGGGGCGTTACATGTCGCTGACTGGGCACTGGGTAACTATGGTGACAGCAGGACAAGGGGCTGCTGTCCAAGTCTTGCCGTCCCCACGAGTTGTGCGTCAATCCTCTTTATGTCATTTTTCCTCCACTGCTTCTGCCTCCTCAACCTCCTCTCGGTCTTCCACCTGCACCCAAAGCCTGTCTGGTCATGCCACAAGCTTTCTAACTGCGCAGAAGGGATCCTGCACACCTCCTTACTATGCTGGCAGTAGGGCTCAACGTCATCAGGCGGTTTTTACATTGAAATGTCTGGGAAATGTGAGTCACACAGCTGAGGAGTTGTGGTCAGCTCTGGAGAACCAATTTCATGAATGGTTGTCTCCACTGGACCTGAAACCAGGGAAGGCCGTGTGCGACAATGCTGCAAACCTGGGTGCGGCCCTTCGCCGGGGCAATGTCACACACGTGCCTTGTATGGCTCACGTGTTGAACCTGGTTGTCCAGCAATTTTTAGCCCACTATCCCAGACTAGATGGCCTTCTGCAGAGGGCACGGTCGCTGTGTGCTCACTTCCGCCGTTCGCATCCCGCAGCTCAGCGACTTACATCTCTACAGAAGTCGTTGGGCCTGCCACTTCACCGGCTAAAATGCGATGTGCCTACCTGGTGGAATTCAACTCTGCACATGTTGCAGCGACTGTGGCAGCACCGACAAGCCCTGGTGCAATACGTTCTGACGTATAGCCTGGGCCAACGAGATTCAGAGGTGGGGCAAATCACGCTGGAGGAGTGGTCTCAGATCAGGGACCTATGCACCCTTCTGCACAGTTTTGAAATGGCGACGAAGATGTTTAGTGCTGACGATGCCATTATCAGCATGACTATTCCGGTGATTTACATGCTGGAGCACATGTTAAACAGAATTCGGAGTCAGGTGGTGGCACAAGAGGAGGTGGAGGAAGTAGAGGAGGAGGAGTTGTATGCGGAAGGGCTAACATCTGCAAGGTCCAGACGGTCGGCAGCACCAAGGCGGCAGGCATGTGAGGGTGGGGGAGATGATTTTACCAGGGCGCATGGTAGCAGCCAAACTAGTGAGGAAGGTGCAGGAGCCCAGGAAGAAGTGGAGGACGAACTGATGGAAGACTCATCAGATGAGGGAGACCTTGATCACATTTCTGTTGTGCGAGGTTGGGGGGAGAGGACAGAGGAAGGAAGCATGATTGCTACCTCGCCACCAACACAACAGGGACTTGGTGCTCCTGGATGCGCAACACACATGAGTGCCTTCTTGCTGCACTACCTGCAACATGACCCTCGAATTGTGAGAATTAGAAATAATCCTGACTACTGGGTTGCCACACTGTTAGATGCCCGGTACAAAAGTAAATTTGCAGAAATTATTCCTGCCATAGAAAGGGATGCACGCATGCAGGAGTATCAGCAGAGACTGTTGCAGAATCTTACTTGTGCTTTTCCACAAAATACCAGTGGTGCACGTAGTGAATCTCACAGTTCCAACTTGCCAACCGTGGGACCGTCAAGTGTTCAGCACTCAAATCGTAACAGAACCACAGTATCTGCTGGTAACATCAATTTTGCGGAATCATTTCACCACTTTTTTAGCCCATCCTTTGCAAGGCCACAGGAGACAAGAAGTCTGACACATAGTCAACGCCTACAGACGATGGTACAGGAGTATCTCCAAGTAAACATTGAAGCCACGACTGTGTCACTGGACCCTTGCTCTTTTTGGTCTTCCAATCTGGATAAATGGCCGGAGCTAGCCACTTACGCCTTGGAGATCTTGTCATGCCCCGCAGCCAGCGTTCTGTCTGAACGTGTGTTCAGCGCTGCTGGTGGTGTGCTGACAGATAAGCGCACGCGGCTCTCCACTGATAATGTAGACAGACTCACGTTCATAAAGATGAACAAATCATGGATCCGAAACGACTTTTCTACCCCTGTGTCATCCTGGGGAGAGTAAAAGCTTGATGATTGGTTAAAATCACCCTACCAACCGTTTTAAGCTTTCAAATTACTAATCATGTTTATCTGTATCTTGACTGGAAAATAATTTGGGCTTTGTAGCAGTGTGCAGCACTGATCCTATTAGGCCATCTATAATAAGCTTCACCAGATTTAAAATTAAAAATAATTTTTAGCTGCATCTAGCCCGGAAAATAATTTTGGGGCTCCGAGATGCGCAAGACACATAAGTGCCTTCTTGCTGCACTACCTGCAGCATGACCCTCATATTGTCAGAATTCGAAGTAATCATGACTACTGGGTTGCCACACTCTTAGATCCCCCAAACTTTTCGATCAACCTTTTCATTTTAATAAAGACCAAAAAAATGGTCATTTTTGAAATTATAAGCATTAGCAGGTTGTTAGAAACTGAAATCAAACAGTTTTCAACTCAAAACTTTATTCTAGGTGATGTTACATTTTCACATAGGACCCCTTGTTCGAAAGGAGCTTCTGAACTCTCTCGTCCATTGAATTTGTCAGGTTTTGGATGGTTTCTGCTTCAATTGTTTTGCATGAGGACAGAATACCCTCCCAGAGCTGTTGCTTAGATGTGAACTGCCTCCCGCCATCATAGACACTCCTTTCAATGATGCTCCAAAGGTTCTGAATGGGGTAGAGGTCAGGGGAGCATGGGGGTCACACCATAAGTTTGTCCCCTTTTATGCCCATATCAGCCAGAGATGCAGATGTTTTATGTGCAGCATGAGATGGTGCATTATCATGCAGAAAAATGATCTTGCTGTGAAATACACGGTTCTTCTTCTTGAACCATGGCAGGAAGTGCTGTTTGAGAAAATCCACATACATTATGGAGTTCATCTTTAGCGCCTTCAGGGATCCTAAAGGGGCCGACAATCTCTCTCCCCATGATTCCAGCCCAAAACATTACTCCACCTCCTCCTTGTTGGCGCTGTAGCCGTGTTTGCGTGGGGTGTCCATCAACCAGCCATCCTCCACTCCATTCATCTGGACCATCGAGCGCTGCACGGCACTCATCCGTGAACAAAACAGTTTTGAAATCAGTCTTCATGTAATGTTTGGCCCACTGGAGCCGTTTCTGCTTGTGTGAAGTGGATAGAGGAGGTCGACAGGATGGCATATGCACAGCTGCAAACCTCTGAAGGACCCTGCATCTTGTTGTTCGGGGGACGTTGGAGGCACAAGCAGCTTCAAAAACTTGTCTGCTGCTATGACAAGGCTTTTTTGCCGCTGCTCTTTCAACCTGACGTAATTGCCTGTAGGAAAGAGTCCTCAATTTGCCCTTATCAGCACGCACACGTGTGTACTGTGAATCAGCTACATACTTCTTGATTGCCAAGACACTTCATCCTGATCATCGCACAATGTTGATTGTAGTCATGCCTTGACCTAAACACTCCACAATTTGTTGCTTCTCAGCAGCCGACACATCCTTTTTCTTTCCCATTTTGGCAGAAAATGTAGGCTGCTTAATAATGTGAGAGAGCCTTCTTAAGTAGTCTTGCCTTTCATTGGACACACCTGCCAAACTAATTAGCACAGGTGTCTGCAATTGCTTACAGTGATATAAAGAGCCCTGACACACATCACCATCAATGAGTTTAACTGACAAACAAACAAATTCTTCCCTTATCACTCCTAAACACTTTTTGCATAATAATTTGGAACGCGGTGTACATGTGCTTTTCCACAAAACACCAGTGGTTCACGTAGTGAATCTCACAGTTCTAACTTGCCAACCGTTGTCTGTATGGAATTGTTCAATAAAGGGCCCAAAATTAAGATAACATAGATGGGAGAGGTCTCTATGAATAGGAATTCCTAAGTATTTGATACCCTGTGAGGGCCAGGCAAAGGGAAAGTTGGACTGGATGGAATCCTATATGGATTTAGGGAGGAAGACATCGAGGGCCTCAGACTTCGCTGCATTGATTTTAAAATTTTACCATGTAACAAAGTGATCTATTTCAGCCATAACAGCAGGGATGGATATATGTGATTGAGTGATATATACTAGGACATCATCAGCAAATAGAGAGCACTTGTACTCGGTGCCTCCCACCTCAATCCACCTAATATTGGGGTTATGGCGAATTGATGAGAGCAGGTGCTCCGTCACTAGGATGTATAAGAGAGGGGACAGAGGACATCCCTGCCTTGTCCCATTGGTGATTGTGAAAGGTGATGAAAATGTTCTGACGCACCCCCTGTGCCTTGGGACACCCGGAGCCGGACCCTTTTTGGTGGATGCTGGTGGTTGTAGTCTTCATGGCGGCGATCCGGTTCCGTGGCTCAGGGCGGTCAAACCAGTGGCGGAACTATTTATGTGGTTTTGATGTTTAAATGTCCGACTACGCCACCCGTGGATTGCGGTCAGAGTGAACCGCCGCTACAGGGCAGACCGCTAAGGCTGGTGTTGTGGGTGCAGCAGAGCGTAGCATAACTCCCCACGGGAGGAGTATAGCCTCAGGGCAGTGTATGCGGAGGATGGGGGTGATGGTGCAGGGCAGCAGCAGTAATGACACGGAGTCAGTGATGCAGTTCAGGGCCTTTACTCACAGTTCTTATTATCCAGACCACGTCTGCAGGTAACGGCTGCCCACGTCATACTGTGCTCACCAGGTGAGGGGCTCAGACAACTCCCAGATAACTTTGGAGCGCTTCACAGGACCCCCTTTGTGTGTCCTTTGTCTGGCCTTTCTTACCAACACTTCTGTCCGGCTGCCTCGGGCCTCCTCTTGGTAAACTTGGCGCCAGTTTCCCTGACCCTATGTGGTGCCTTCCTAGCGGGTGGAGCAAGGGGCTGCGCCACATAAAATGTCAGAGCCTCCGGTTTCTAGCTGAGGGTCGTTTCCTGCCTCCACTAGTTCGGGGACCGGTCTCCCCCTTTGGCCTGACCCCTCCACGCAGGTGGATTCGGGCGTGCGGTGGCGACTCGCCCGTCCGCACCCCTGGGATCCCTTCATTCCTCGTTCCTGGAGCCTTCTCCGCTCCTCTTCCTTCCTTCTCCCTCTTGCAGGCCTGGGCCTCTGTTACTAGGCCCGCCTCCGGAGCAGAGCTCATGCAGAGCCCCTGCTCCCTGCCACTTCTGCTCAGACTTCTCTGCACTGAACTAAGATGGTGCCCACCTTTTATACTCCCTTCTCAATGCACCCAGGAACTGCTTCCTCCCTGCTCCTGCACTGCAGGGTTCCCCTTCCTCAGTGTTCCCTCCCCCCACTCCAGCCAGGGACAGGGACTGTCGTGCCCATCTCAGGGGCATATTGGTCGCCCTGCCCCACGGCAATGTGGTGTAATGCATGCAGGTGTCGGGTCCTGATCCACACTCCATCCTTATCTGAGAGTGAGATATCACACCTCTGGGTGAGGTGCAATACGTCTGTAGCAACCGAGCCCTCGGTGCTACAGTTCCATTTATCTTCAGCGTAGGTGACGTATTGTGATACAGGGCCGTGATTTTGGCTATAAAAGGGTCCCCTAGACCCCTACCCCAAGCTTTTTAAAAGAATCATATATGGCGTGCCAGGAGACTCTATGGAATGCTTTCTCAGCATCCAACGAGAGTATCTACTTACAAATTTTTAACTGCATCTAGCCCAGGAAATACTTTGTGCCTAGTAGCAGTGTCTGCTAGTCAGCGGATTATCC
This sequence comes from Phyllobates terribilis, assembly GCF_046119375.1. Taxonomy (NCBI): domain Eukaryota; kingdom Metazoa; phylum Chordata; class Amphibia; order Anura; family Dendrobatidae; genus Phyllobates; species Phyllobates terribilis. The sequence continues at coordinate 190,081,585 of NW_027362772.1, read as the reverse complement.
CGGCTGTTAAGCAAGCTACACCACCTGTAGTTTGGACACTTAATTTTTTCAAAGGAAATGCTTCGGGACCACGGGATACTTAGTGAAGAGCATCAGGAGGCACCCCAAGGCATAGGGGCTGGGACTGGCACTAGGATGCCTTGCGGTGGACAGCCGAGCTTGATCCTTATAAAAGCTTTTTAACTGCAGCAGCTTTAGTGGACGCTACTGGAGCTGGAATTACGCGGCTGCTGGCATGAGACTTGCCCTCCAATAGATCCTTGTAAATGGATTTAAAGTGTATTCATTCAAATTAGAGGGACAATTTAAATTAAAAAGCTTAGAGCTGCCTCCACCACAGGGGGGCTCTCTCGACCCACCAGCGGACAGGCACCAGTATTGGGAGAGGGGGGCTGGCCGTCAGGGTTCACCGCGGCTCTGGCACAAACCCGGCGACACGGAGGTGGCACGGGCAGGAGCGGACTGGCCGTCTCGGCTTCTCACTTTTTGGATTTTAGAAGGGCATGACATGCCTATATCTGTGTCTCCCCCTCCTTTTACTCCTCCACCTCTTTTCTTTTCGCATGACTATATGTACTTGTCACTTTTCCATGTGTTAGTTGTGTCTTCTGAGCAGTTTGTCAGCTTTTGGACACCTTTGAAGGTGTTTTCTATGTGTTTCTATGTGTTTTTGTTTGCCTGCCATTGGTTTTAACGGTGTTCGAAGGTGTTCGACGAACAGTTCGACGAACAGTTCGGCGAACACAAGGGTGTTCGACGAACCGAACCGAACTCGAACACTACGGGGGTGGCTCAACATTAGTCTCCACCTCAGTAAAAAAGCAGCCATAGAGTGTCCGGGAAACTTCCCACACACTTTTCTTAGCCAGGAATGTTTCTCGACAGGGTTGGACGGTCCCACCGGAGAATCCTCATGTGTGCCCTGGCTTCTACTTCAGGAAAGTTCATGATAACGCTAACTTTGCAGCTGCTATGGGGTTCTTGAGCGGGGGAGAAAGGTGAGCCCTCAGAATCAAATCCTCTGGTGGGCCCAATGTTTTTCAATCTGAAACAGCTTCTCAGTGGGAGTTGTATTTCGTCACAGCCATATTCTTTAGCTCGGTGAAAGGACTGGCATAAAGGGAAACCGTATCTACTCGGGTGTCATTTCTCCATCACCAGGTTCTTCCCATTGTCACACATGACCATGCCTGGCTGTATGTTCAGCGGTGAGAGCCACAGATCTAGCTGCTGTGTTACAGCTTTCAACAACTCTGCAGCGCTGGGGGGTTTGTCACCTAAGTATTAAGCATGTTATCTAGAGCACAGCCTGTTGCCGCTTGGCCAAGGCAGTGCTGCAGTGCTTTCAGCTTGTGACTGATGTGGTAATTTCGAAGATGGAGGAGGAGGTGCAGGAGCTGAACAATGTGATTACATTGAGGTTACATTGGCGTCTCTGTTTTTATACTAAAGAAAGATCCTACTGTTTTTGTTTTTTTTTACTTTATTTTTAAAGGCAAATGCACCGGGAAATGTCATTTTAACATTTTACAACCTTATCTGGCAATGTGGTGTGTGACACATCATCAGACACATCCTGTTTCATTGATGATGGAGGGACTCTTAAAGACACATAGAGCAGGGCCACAGTAACGAGTACAACAAATTCCCATTAGAAAGGAGAGAGTCTGCTATACAGTTATAGGGTATGCAGTGAGTCCAACGGCTGACCAAATTTAGGAAAAACCACACTAAGAATTTAAAGTAATATAGAGCAGGGCCACAGTAACGACAAATTCCCATTAGAAAGGAGAGAGTCTCCCATAGTGTTGGCCTATGCAGTGAATGCAAGGGCTGCCAAAAATTTGGAGGCACTTCAATGCCCCTTGGAAAAGACATGGAGGAGGTTCTCATAAAAAATGTTCCCATTAGAAAGGAGCAGGCCTCCTATACTTGTAATTCCCATGCACTAAGTGTATGGGCTGACAATCATTTACCCCTGGGGGGGGTATACATGAACATACTGTATAAAAAAAATTTTTACGGGCATCATTAACACCCTTTAAAGAAATTATGTGGGTGTTGCCTCACGGACCACGGTCACCCAGGTGATATTGTGGTGGAGGATGAGGAGAAGGAGGAGGACAAGAGCAAATAGCCAACATCAGGAAGCATATACCCATGTGTGGGTGTGAAAAGGTGCATTGGAATACAACTCCCAAGAAAATACACTGGATTTGAGTTTATCCTTCCTGGATATTTAATGAAAAGTCTAAGAAATATAATAGCTGGTGTCTTACCTGTGACAGGTGATGCACCATATGCCTGTGATGCACCATATGCACCGTCCCTGTAAGTTTATGTACTGCTATCATTTGGTGGTGTTGAGAAGTCTGGCCCAATCCAGCCCTTGTTCATTTTTATAAGAGTCAGCCTGTCAGCATTTTCAGTTGACAGGCAGATGAGCTTATCAGTTATAATTCCACCAGCGGCACTAAAAATCCGCTGTGATAAAACGCTGGTGGCAGGGCAGGCCAGGACCTCCAAGGCATAGAGAGCCAGTTCATTCCACGTATCCAGCTTGGATACCCAATAATTATAAGGCACAGGAGAATCACGGAGGACATTGGTACGGTCAGCAATGTACTCCCTCAGCATCTTCCCAAACTTTGCACTCTTTGTGAGAGTACCCCGCGCCTCTGGGCCTGTGCAATAAGAGGGTCTGAGAAAACTCTCCTAGAACTTTGACAGTGTTTCCCTGCCTCTGCTGGATTGAAGTTGCGTCTCTCTCGCCTGTACTCCTTGGTTGTCCAACGAAGTGTGCCCTCTGCCACCAGCGTTTTCCGCAACAAGGGCCTTCTGGTACAGCCCCATTTTTGTAGACCTGTCTGCCTCAGGAATAAGAGATATAAAGTTCTCGTTGTAGCGTGGGTCTAGAAGTGTCACCAACCAGTAATGACTGTCACCCAAAATTTTGAGAACGCGAAGGTCATGGGAAAGGCAGTGTAAGATAAACTCAGCCATGCGTGCCAGACTACTAACAGGCAAGACATCCGTGTCCTCACCAAGAGGATGACTGACCATGCTCTCCTCCTCCTCTCTGTCATCTGGCCATCCACACTGAACAGACTGTATGACAGCTGCTCAGGTAGTACCGTCTATAGTGCATGAAACTAGCTCCTGTCCTTCCTCCAACTCCTCTTCCTCATTGTCACCCAATCCACGTTGGCATGAGATGAGGCGTGGCTGTGTGTAATCACCCTGTATGGTTCCTTGCTCCATCTCATCGTGCTCTGCCTGCAATGCATCTTCTTTGATTGTGAGCAGAGAGCGTTTCAGAAGAAAGAGAAATGGGATGGTGATGCTAATTATGGCGTCATCGCCGCTCACCATCTTGGTGGAGTCCTCAAAGTTTTGGAGGATGGTACATATGTCTGACATCCATGTCAACTCCTGAGGTCTTATGTGTGGAATCTGAACTGAATACGGCCTTGCTGATGCTGGTACTCAACAACTGCCCTCTTCTGCTCACAAATCCTTCCCAACATCTGCAGTGTAGAGTTCCAATGCGTGGGGACATCACACACCAGTCTGTGAGCCGTAAGCTGCAAACGCTGCTGAAACAAGGCAAGGGCGGTGGAAGCTGTAGTTGACTTTCTTAAATGGGCACACAGGCGGCGTACTTTAACAAGCAGATCCGGCAGCTCTGGGTAGGAATTGAGAAACTGCTGAACTATGAGATTAAGCACATGGGCCAGGCATGGTACGTTTGTGAGCTCGCCTCGTCTCAGAGCCGCCACCAGGATCTGGCCATTGTCACACACGACCATGTCTGCCTGTAGGTTCAGCGGTGTGAGCCACAGATCTGCCTGCTCTTTCGGAGCTGTCCACAACTCTTCAGCATTGTGCTGTTTGTCACCTAAGCATATTAGCTTCAGTACAGCTTGTTGCCACTTGGCCGAGGCAGTGCTGCAGTGCTTCCAGCTTGTGACTGATGTGGTCATTTCGGAGATGGAGGCTGAAGAGGAGGAGGAGGCTGAGGAGGATGTGATGCAGGAGCTGTAGACCATGGGGGCAACCCTGATTGACCTAGGGCCCGCATCCTTGGCATCGGGAGGATGTGTTCTGTCCCAAGGTCCGAATGGGTCCCGGCTTCCACTATGTTAACCCAGTGTGCCGTCAGCAAGATGTACCATCCCTGCCCACAAGCACTTGTCCACGTGTCTGTGGTTAGGTGGACTTTCCCGGTAAATGCGTTGTTGAGGGCACGGCTAATGTTTTGGGACACGTGCTTGTGTATTGTGGGGACGGCACACCGGGAGAAATAGTGGCGGCTGGGGACCGAATACCGAGGGACATCTGCAGCCATCAGGTTGCGGAATGCTTCTGTCTCCACGAGCCTAAAAGGCAACATTTCGAGCGCAAGTGAGAACTTAGTAGTGGGGCGTTGGTTGCATATTTCATATTTACGCTTGCGTTCCAAGGACTGGGGTATGGACAACTGAACGCTGCGCTGGGACAAGGACATGGACATACTTCCTGATGCTGCTACTTGAGAGTGTGCAACAACAGGTGCAGGGCAGGAGGCATCTTCGCATGCACCATGGACAGGGGATTGGCTTGCATGCACAACCACGGAAGAAGCAATGGTGCCACCTGCAGACACTGTTCCTGGACCCTGGGGTTCAGCCCACAAAATCGGGTGCTTTGCTGCCATGTGCCTGATCATGCTGGTGGTGTTCATGCTGGTCATTTTGCCACCCCTGCTGATGCTGGCCTGGAAGGTGGCGCAAATGGCCTTTTTGGGTTTATCGGCAGAGTCTTTAAAAAACAACTCGGGAAGACCTAACAGTTGTACTGCAACTTCCTTCGTGTTGGTGTTACAGGGAAGGGTTGCCTGCCTTCTGTCTGCGGCCACCACACTGCTTCTTCCTGCCTGTTGCAGTGCTCTGCCTCTCTCCCCCTGTGTGCTGCTGTCCTCGCTCTGCATGTCCTCCTGCCAGGTTGGGTCAGTTACTATATCATCCACCACCTCGTCTTCCACTTCCACACCCTGGTCCTCCTCCTGACTTTCTGGCAATTGTGTCTCATCATTGTCCACCTCTTGTGACACTTTCTCACCGTCGTCTTCGTGTGACCGTGGCTGCTCAAATATTTGGGCATCGCTACACGCGATCTCCTCTTGCCCTGCTTCAAGTGGACCACGCGAGAGGCCCGAATCTATAAATGGAAAAGTGAACAGCTTTCCCCCCAAGTGTGGGATCAGTTGTCTCTGGGCACTCAGCATGATGGGAGGAAGGAGGATCAGGGTGAGGCATATGAGGTCCAGACTGACAGCTACTGAGACTTGACCGTGTGGAAGACAGGGTGGTGGTGGTGGCTAAGTGACTGGAAGCATTATCTGCTATCCAACCAACAACCTTTTGACACTCCTCTGGGTTCAATAGTGGTGTGCTGCGGTCCCCTTGAATTGGGACAGGACAGTCAGGTGAGAAGATGTGGGTGTTTGTTGTGGCACAATTTCAGCTTGCCCACGGCCTTGTCCTTGGCCTCTCCATGCACCATTACCATCACGTCCAGTTCCCCATCCCTTGCCACGTGCCTTGCCCATTTTAAATGGAGGACAGTATCTTCCACGCTCACTACAAATGACTGAGTTTGGAGCAAACTTATATGTGATCCGTGTGATGGAGAAAACACAGTTTTAAATACCTGGCCTGTACGTAAGTAGTTTGAGCAGCAAACTGGGGGGAATTGCTTCACTGACACACTGAAAATTTTTTTTAATGGAGGCCAGAAATGGCAGTATTTTCTGACAACCTATATGTGATCCGTTTGACGGAGAAAACAAAGTTTTAAATAGCTAGATTTCTAGCGCTGTAATATGGAAAGGACCTGGCTGTATTCTGAAGTGCTAACAGGCAAATGTCGCAGAAAAATGGTGTTCTCTGGATTGCTTTTTAAGCAAATAATGAGGATTACGATCCAAAAAAAAAGTATTCCTGGCCCCTGAGACCTGGGCCTTTGTATAGAAATATCTAACTGCAGCAGAAGGCAGAATTGGAATGGAGCCTATTGTGCTATATGCACTGCAGTCTGCTATATACCCTGCCTGCCTGCCTATATACACTGCCTGCCTGATATCTCTGCAGATGGATTAGTTAGTCCTCAAAAGGACTGTTTGTTGAGATGGATATGTGTAATTTACGTTTTTTCTCCCTACACTACCTAATACACAAGCAAATATCTCCCTTTCGCAGCAGCACCTCTCCCTACTCTGCCTGATTCTGGAGTGACTGTGACGAGTACGGCGGCGCCAGGTCTGATATAGACCTGATGACGCTGTGCGGCCAGCCAATCACTGTAATGCCACATCCACCATGGCTGCGGCATTACAATTAGTGGCAGGCAATCCCTGCATGTTGATTGGCGCTCTAAAGAGCGCGAAACATGCAGGGAGGGGACCCGAGCTCCCGCCGAGCAACCCCAGAAATACTGGGTGAGCGCCGAGCATCTCGAGCAGTGAGATGCTCGGGTGAGCACCGAGCAGTAGCGAGCATGCTCGCTCATCACTACTCACCACCTCTCGTGGAAGTGACGCGCCCCCTGGGCCTGTGCGGTGCTGCTGTGCAGGGGGAATACCCGGAGCCGGATCGCTGGGATGCTGGGGGTTGTAGTCTCCGTGTGGCGGTGACCCGGTCCGTGCCCAGGGTGGTCAAACCAGTGGCAGTCTATTTGTATGGTAATAGGTGTCCGACTACGCCACCCGTGGATTGCGGTCAGTGGGGACCGCCGCTGCGCTGCAGACCGCTGAGGCTGATGTTGTTTGCGCAGCTGAGTATGGGATGACTCCCCACGGGAGAAGTATTGCCTCAGGGCAGCTAATGTGGAAGATGATGGGAGTGATGGTGTGAGGGTCCCAGTGCTAATGGTGCTGGAGCGGCAAGGAATCACAGAGACGTGAGGTGCAGTTCAGGGTCTTTACTGATGGTACAAGGCGGACCCTCCCGGGAGTACTGGCTAGTATAAGGGGCCTGGTCAGTCTGCGAGCAAGCAGGAGTTCCCCTGGCCAGGTGGAGTTGTAGGCCTCCCCGTTAATCTGCACTCTTCCTGGCTACCTTGCTGTCAGCGTTTACAAGTAGCCCACGTCCCTGAGTATACCGTGTGGTGCTCACCCGTATGGCTGGTGACTTGGGGCCTTCTGTTAGCCTCCGCTCCTGGATGGCGGCGCTGGTCCCTTCTCTGTGACTGAGCCTCCGGGCTTCTATGGCCAGAGGACCTGGAATCCCCTGCCGGCTGGTTTCTGCTGCTGGGTGTAGATCAATCCCCACAGCCTCGGACTCCTGTGTCCGGTTTCAGTGTACTCAGCCAGGGCGAGCTATATCTCTGCTCAAAGCCCATGGCCTTCTGCCTCTGCTCCTCCAGAGCTCCTGTTCTTGCTTTCCCTCTCCAGCCTCTGACTGCTCTAATCCCGCCCCAGACCCAGTTTAAAAGGGCAGATTCCTCCCCTCCCAGGTCTGGGCGGACCGTGTTGCATGCTTAGGGATCCTGACCAGAGAAACCTCCCACTTGCTCTCAGACATAATATCTCTATTACTGCGGCAACCAGACCCCTGGGGTGTCGCATTCCCCCCTAGTAAATTTTAGTACTCCGGGACTAAACACATTTTTGAAGAAACATAAATACAAGGTATAACAATAACAAGACAACATATTTACAAGAAGCTTTAGTCTGTAGAGGTCACGGCGTTTCCGTGACCGGGTGTCCATATCACCCAACAAGGCAAAGTCTTGGCACAGAATAGGGGACCTGTCCAAAGCAAACCCCTTGCGTTGGCCTTGGGCGTGGCTGCAAGGGTAGACTAACTACTTTGGGCCACAAGGAGGCCACGCCAGACAGGTTTTCTCTTCCGCGGCCGTCTTCGCAAGAGGCACCAAGGTGCAACTATCTACAAAACTGTTCCGGTTATCCAGTGTCCATAACCTGTTAGTCCAAATAAATCTGCAGGGTAACTGAGAAACATAATTAGTAACAGGCAACAAACATAAACCATAAACATTTTTCAATAAACAGTCAACTTTACAGTGTATTGGTTTAGATTCTCCAGCGAGCAGGCATCTGACCTCTAGTGACTCTAGTGGACCTACGGAGCTCACTAACTGGTTCTGCACTACAGGGTGTAGGAGGTGTTATGGGCAAGCTGGGCAGCTTTCTGCGCACTCTTTGGCTCACTAGGGGCACGGCAGGCTCACTACTAGCAGAGGGTTGATCCTCCTGTACTGCTGGTGTGGACTCTTCTGCCTCTTGGGCCGGCTGCTCTTCCAGCTCTACTGGTTCCTCTGTAGGCACTTGCGGGGCTGGCTGGAGAAAGGTGAGGACGGGTACCACGACAGCGCCGTTTACTTGTGTCCAAGACCGGGGGAAGTCTCCGAGTACGGTACTGATCATTTCTTCCCTTTCCTCTGCGGGTTGAGGGTTTTCTTGATCTTCTTCAGGGCTTTGCAGCTGCTCGGGACACTTCTTCAGGTGGTCTCTGGAGACAATGGCTGTGGTTTCTCCTCCATCCTTACTGATTACGCAGATTTTTGGGTTCTCATGGCTTGATGGCAGTACGGTGTACGGGTCCTTCTCCCACTGGTCGTCCAACTTGTGGAGCCGCCTCTTCCTCTTCAAGACCTGCTCTCCAGGTACCAGGGGAACAGCGGGAGCATACTGGTTATAAGCCTTCTCTTGCCTTTCTCTAGCTTGAGACAGACTTCGCTCGACGCTCTCCTGTACTTTCCGATACTGCTGCTGCCGTTCTGTATCCCAGTCTGCCTCTGGCGAGGTGTCCAGAGGCGTCAGGACTCCCATATCCAGGTCAATAGGCAGCTTACCAGGTCTTGCTCTCATTAGGTAAGCCGGGGTACTGTTGGTGGAACCTACAGGGATGTGGTTATACAGGTCCACCAGATCGGGCAGTTTCTCAGGCCACAGACTGCGTTCTTCCAGGGGCAATGTTTTTAGCAGATCTATCACCACCTGGTTCATCTTCTCGCAGAGTCCATTGGTTTGAGGGTGATAGGGCGTTGTTCTTATCTTCTTGCAGCCATACAGGTTGCAGAACTCCTGGAAGACCTCAGCTTCAAAGGCTGGTCCTTGGTCTGTCAGCACTTGGTCCGGGTACCCGTGTGGATGGCAGAAGTGCAGCTGGAAGGCTCTAGCTGCTGTTTGAGCCGTTAAGTCCTTGACCGGGACCACCACCAGGAACCGGGAGTAATGATCTACGATTGTGAGGGCGTAGACATACCCAGATCTGCTTGGAGCCAGTTTCACATGGTCCAGGGCTACCAGTTCCAGTGGCTGTCTGGTGATGATGGGCTGCAAGGGAGCCTTCTGGCTGGCACGGTCCTTTCTTCTCAGGTGGCACGGGCCACAGTCTCTGCACCACCTCTCGATGGCTCCTCTCATGCCTACCCAGTAGAACCGTTCACGCAACAAGAACTCCAGCTTCTTCCATCCGAAATGCCCTGCTCCGTTGTGGTATGCCTCCAGAACCATAGCCGCGTCTGATCTTGGGACCACTACCTGCCAGGTCAACTCATGTGTTCGAGAGTTAACCATTCTCCGGCACAGCTTCTCCCTGTAGAGGAACAGCTTACTTTTCTCCTTCCACAGTTGCTTGGTCTCCTCCGGAGCATCTGGGTCAAGACGGGCATCGGCCTGGGTCAGCATTTCCTTCACCAAATGGACTGCAGGATCACTGTCTTGCGTCTCCGCCCAGTTGTAGTGGGGCAAGGGATTGAACGTCACGGAGCGCCTGTCTTTCACACGGTGGGAATACAGGGTAATCCCATGACGGTGGAATGCAGGGAGCTCAACTTCTTCCAGATCTTCCCCTACGTCCGGTAAGTTCGGCATTCTAGACAGGGCATCCGCGTTGGCATTTGAGCGTCCTGCCCGGTATTTGATGGTGAATTCAAAGTTGGACAGGCGGGCCATCCATCTCTGTTCCAGGGCACCGAGCCTTGCAGTGTCCAGGTGTGTCAACGGGTTGTTATCCGTGTACACGGTGAATTTGGAGGAGGCAAGGTAATGCTTGAAACGTTCGGTCACTGCCCACACTACTGCCAGGATCTCCAGCTTGAATGAGCTATAATTCTCAGGGTTCCTATCCGTGGGCCGTAGCTTTCGGCTGGCGTAAGCGATTACCCGTTATTTCCCTTGCTGGATCTGGGACAGTACGGCTCCTAGCCCGATGTTGCTTGCGTCCGTGTGGAGGATAAAGGGCTGGCTGTAGTCTGGATATGCCAGGAGTTCATCCCCCGTGAGGGCCATCTTCAGCTGGCAGAAGGACTCCTCTTCCAGCTTTTCCCACCTGAAGGGCGGCTTCTGGTTTTTGGCTTTCCGAGATTGACCTATCAGGAGGTCCTGCATAGGGGCTGCCATTTTGGTGAAACCGGGAATGAATCTTCGGTAGTAGCCTACCAACCCGAGGAACTGCCGCACTTCCTTTATGCTGGAGGGTCTTGGCCAGTCCTTAATCACAGTGATCTTATCAGGGTCAGGAGCCACTCCGTCAGCACTCACCACGTGTCCCAGGTACTGCACCTTTGGTTTCAGGAGGTGACACTTGGAGGGTTTCACCTTTAGGCCGTAGTTTGCCAGAGCTTCAAACACTTCTGCCAGGTGTTTCAGGTGGTCCTCGTAGGTCTTGGAATAGACGATGACATCGTCCAGGTATAACAGGACCGTCTCGAAGTTCCGGTGTCCCAGACAGCATTCCATCAACCGTTGGAAGGTTCCTGGTGCGTTGCAGAGCCCGAACGGCATGCAGTTAAATTCACTGAGACCCATCGGGGTGGTGAATGCGGTCTTCTCCCGGTCCGCCTCTGCTACAGGAACCTGCCAGTACCCGCTAGTGAGATCCAAAGTAGAGAAGAAGTTAGCAGATTTTAATGCAGCTAAGGACTCTTCTATCCTTGGTAACGGGTACGCATCTTTGTGTGTGATACGGTTGACCTTCCTGTAGTCTACACACATTCTCATGGTGTTGTCTTTCTTTTTCACTAAGACTAGTGGAGCTGCCCAGGGGCTACAGCTGTCCCTGATTACCCCAGCCTCCTTCATGTCTCTAAGCATCCCCTTGGCGTGTTGGTAGTGTGCCGGGGGTACGGGTCGGTATCTCTCCTTTATGGGAGGATGGTCTCCCGTGGGGATGTGGTGTTCTACCCCCTTTACTCGCCCGAAGTCTAGCGGGTGTTTACTAAACACTCTCTCGTACTCTCGAACCACCCGATAGACTCCCTGTTTCTGGTGTGAGGGAGTGGAGTCAGTACCCAAATGCAGTTGCTGACACCAGTCCTCCATTGGTTTCTTAGAGCCGTTACCTTCCTCTGGTTGAGATGGAGGCAAGGGTTCTACGGCCTGTACAGAATTCTGGTTTATGGTGAACAATTTGGCTAGCGTGGCATACCGGGGCAGGTGTACTTCTCTCTCCCCGATATTTATGATGCGAACGGGCACCCTCCCATGGCGTACATCGACCACCCCCCGTGCTGTCAAAATGGTGGGCCTACTGTCTGAGTAGACGGGTTCTACCATTGCTTGGTAGTCTCTACCTCTTAGGCCAATAGCTGCCCGGCACCAAATCATCATCTCACTTTTTGGGGGCATGGCAATAGGGAACGGGTCACACATTCTCACGCTACCTATCTCACCACCAGATAGTTCCACCTGTTGCCGCTTCATCAGTGCCCGGATCTCTTTTTGGAGCACACTCTGCTGGCCGGAACTGGCATTCTTGGCAACCTGCTGTAAAATGAGAATCACCTCTGCAAGACAATTTTCAATCACATTAGTTCCCAAGGTTATTCTAGGGTGACTCTCATGACGGTCTATGTCCACTATTATCAGTCCTTGTGCCGCCAGTTCGACTTTACCGATCTTAATGGTCACCTCTTTGAATCCCACCTGCGGCACGGGCTGACCATTGCTGGCGATGATACTCAGGTCGTCATCTGGGTAGCGGGTTATGTCCGAGTCATTCCAGTACTGCTTGAAGAGCACGTACGGGATGGTGGTGACCTGTGACCCGGTGTCTAGTAGGGCACTCATAGGAATGCCATCCAGTACCACAGGCAAGATTGGACGTCCCCCTACGTATTTATCACGCCAGTTTGATGGGCCTGATGGTCTTATGCCTGGGGGTTGGCCCTCTACCCCAGGTTGTGCCCGTTTAAATGACAGTACCTTGCCACATGTCCGGGTTGATTGCAGCGGCGGCAGATGGGTCGTCCGTCCTCGTTGTATCTGTCGCTGGCTCTTCCTCTGGCCGGTGGGGTCCTCCTCAGTCGGCGCCACGGGACGTCCTCCGGTCCGGATGCCAGCTGGATCTTTCCTGGAGTAGAGACCTGTAAAGACTGCACAGTTCTGGTTAGCGCGGCAACGCTCTTAGTCAGCTCTTGGACCTGATGGTGCAGGTCTGTAGCCGGGTCACTGTTTAAAGCCTGCGCATCAGCTCCCACAGGCCCTGCAGACAAGGGCGCCGTCTCCTGGTGGTAAGTGATAGCAGGGCGCCTGTGGGTCACAGCGCCACCTGGTGCCGGTTCTCGGAGCACCCGGATGGCTCTGTCCTTGAACTGTGCAAAGTCCAGGTCAGGGTCCTGTAAGGCCATTGCCCGCAACTGGGTTCGGTGGGCATTGCACAGTAGACCCTCAATAAATTGTTCAGTCAACAGCTTATCTTCATTTCCCACGCTGTCAGGGTCTGCCTGCTTAATGGCTCTCAGGGCCTCTTGTAGGTTTAGCGCATAGTCTCTTATACTCTCATGTGCCCGTTGTTTGCACCCATAAAATCTTAGTTTTATTTCGGCTGAGGTGCGGGTGTCAAATGTGTCTTTCAGCCGGGTTAGTATGTCTCTGACAGTCCTCTTCCTCCCAGGTGGCCAGGACTTTACCTCCCTTTAGGCTGCCCCGATTAATTGGGCCACCAGGATGCTCACTTTTTGCTCTTCTGTGAGGGGGTACACCTGGAAGAGGCTATCCAGTCTTTCTCTAAAGTCATTTAGAGTATGTGACTCCCCTGAGTACTGGGGTAGCCAGGTTGCCCCCGGATATAGGGCATGGTGAATGGCATGACTGTTGCAGCGGTTGCGCTGGCGGAGGCAGTGGAGCTCCCCTCGGTATCCGGCATCCTCCTCCCCCCTAGTGGACCGTGGCCTACCTTGCGATGCTCTTCTTCCGTAGGCTGCGGCTCCGCAGTCGATCGTCGGGGTTGAGGACCTGGCGTCGCGCTCCGATGACGTCAGCGTCGCTCTTCCTCCCTTCCAGGACCTTGCGCAGCGTCAGAGCGTGGGGCGGAGCTTCGGATCTCGCGCGCTTTCAGCGTCCACGCCCCTCTTTTTCCCGTGCGGCGTCCCGAAGATGGCGTCCGAAGGCGGGAAGCAGCTGCGGATGGCGGGAAGAAGGCAGAAGACTGCGGGAAACGGTCCAGGATGGAGTCTGATGGCGGGAATCGGCTCCAGATGGCGGGAAACGACTCCGGACGGCGGGAAACTTCACCACAGGTAAGTATAAAAGTCTCCTTTTCAGGCACGCAGTACCCGGTGGTTGCGGGCACGAAATCCTGCCGACTACGCCAAAGTTGACGCGCCCCATGGGCCTGTGCGGTGCTGCTGTGCAGGGGGAATACCCGGAGCCAGATCGCTGGGATGCTGGGGGTTGTAGTCTCCGTGTGGCGGTGACCCGGTCTGTGCCCAGGGTGGTCAAACCAGTGGCAGTCTATTTGTATGGTAATAGGTGTCCGACTACGCCACCCGTGGATTGCGGTCAGTGGGGACCGCCGCTGCGCTGCAGACCGCTGAGGCTGATGTTGTTTGCGCAGCTGAGTATGGGATGACTCCCCACGGGAGAAGTATTGCCTCAGGGCAGCTAATGTGGAAGATGATGGGAGTGATGGTGTGAGGGTCCCAGTGCTAATGGTGCTGGAGCGGCAAGGAATCACAGAGACGTGAGGTGCAGTTCAGGATCTTTACTGATGGTACAAGGCGGACCCTCCCGGGAGTACTGGCTAGTATAAGGGGCCTGGTCAGTCTGCGAGCAAGCAGGAGTTCCCCTGGCCAGGTGGAGTTGTAGGCCTCCCCGTTAATCTGCACTCTTCCTGGCTACCTTGCTGTCAGCGTTTACAAGTAGCCCACGTCCCTGAGTATACCGTGTGGTGCTCACCCGTATGGCTGGTGACTTGGGGCCTTCTGTTAGCCTCCGCTCCTGGATGGCGGCGCTGGTCCCTTCTCTGTGACTGAGCCTCCGGGCTTCTATGGCCAGAGGACCTGGAATCCCCTGCCGGCTGGTTTCTGCTGCTGGGTGTAGATCAATCCCCACAGCCTCGGACTCCTGTGTCCGGTTTCAGTGTACTCAGCCAGGGCGAGCTATATCTCTGCTCAAAGCCCCTGGCCTTCTGCCTCTGCTCCTCCAGAGCTCCTGTTCTTGCTTTCCCTCTCCAGGCTCTGACTGCTCTAATCCCGCCCCAGACCCAGTTTAAAAGGGCAGATTCCTCCCCTCCCAGGTCTGGGCGGACCGTGTTGCATGCTTAGGGATCCTGACCAGAGAAACCTCCCACTTGCTCTCAGACATAATATCTCTATTACTGCGGCAACCAGACCCCTGGGGTGTCGCAGAAGCCTATTCCACTCATTAATCACACTCACTGTCATATTTTCTTTTCTAATATCTAATCTGTATCTTCTCCCTTTCAGTTTCATTCTATAACTTCTCATGTTAACATGTGCAAATGAGAATAAGGATGATCCATCTACATAGTTACATCCCTTCAGATATTTGTAGACCGCTATTAAGTCTCCTCTTAACCTTCTTTTTTGCAAGCTAAATATTCCCAGATCATTTAACTGTTCCTCATAGGACATACTTTGCAGTCCACTGACCATCCTAGCAGCTCTTCTCTGAAGTTGCTCCAGTTTTTCAATGTCTTTTTTAAAATGTGGTGCCCAGAACTGGACACAGTATTCCAGATGATGCCAGACCAAGGAAGAGTAGAGGGGAACAATTACTTCACATGATCTACACTCTGTGCTTCTCTTAATGCAGCCCAGAACTGTGTTTGCCTTTTTTGCTGCTGCATCACACTCTGCTCATGTGCAGTCTGTGATCTATTAGTATACCCAAGTCTTTTTCATACGTGCTGTTGCTTAGTTCTATTCCTCCCATTCTGCAGATGTAATTTTCGTTAGTCAAATTTGGCACTGTGAAATTCACAGAGTTGCTGCTGGCGGCCATTCTTGCTTCTTCTTCTTAGTGCACTGTTGTTCTCTCTCCTCTGGCCTGTTCTCTGGGTTTTGGGGTTTCTGGGTCCCTGGGTATCTGGGCGCATAACCTGTTGGAAGCGGATTAATGTCTGTATTGACCAGCCATTCAACAGTGAATATATATTTATTCAGGAACAAAAATAACACAGCTTACAAATGATATTTCTTATAGCTTAGGATCTTAGCATCTTGCCTGTCAGCTTGCACACACAATGAACAGGAACTTCCTGTTTTTTCTCAACAGCGCTTTACTGGCAATATAACACTACTGCTTGAGACAGAAACTCATACACTATTAAACAGAAGTAAATAGTAGTTGTTAAAATATATACATTAATAAGCATTATTCCAACATCCTCTCTACATAAAAGCTTCATCTTTGTTTTGTTGGTGGGTTTTCTTCTATGAACTGCTGATTTCAGGCCCTTTTCCAACATTTCTATAGGATTAAGGTCAGGACTTTGACTTTGTCAGGACTTGACTTCTCTATAATCTATTTATTCTTATTAATTTATTTTGTTGTTGTTTATATTTCAGCTCAATAAATTCATAAGAAATATTGACTTCAACACAGCCTCTGGTGAAAATTTCTTCTTTAAGAATGGAGAAGCTCCAGCAAAATATGATATTCTGAACTGGATTTTAACTCCTAATAAAACAATTCAGATTACTCAAATTGGAAGTTATGTGAAATCTGCTACTTTTGGTCAACAGTTGAATATTAATAGAAGATTGATACAATGGAATACCAAATTCAAAGAGGTAATTTATACAATGCATAATAATAGCCATAATGCAACATTATTAGTAAATGCATAAAACTTTCTGCATAATAAGTAGACAATCACATCTGAAACTGCACAGGGGCACAGAAAGACTGACTTGTGTTTTCAGAAAATTTTACATAGTAACATAGTTTTTAAGGTTGAAGGAAGACTAAGTCCATCTAGTAAATTCTAGTTCAACCCATAGCCTAACATGTTGATCCAGATGAAGGCAAAAAACCATGTGGCAAACACTAAGCTCCACATTGGGGAAAAAAATTCCTTCCTAACTCCATACGACAATCAGACTAGTTCCCTGGATCAACGCCCTATCAAGGAATCTAGTATATATAACATGTAATATTATATTTTTCAAGAAAGGCATCCATGCCCTTCTTAAATTTTAGCAGTGAATCACTCATTACAACATCATGCGGCAGAGAGTTCCATAGTCTCACTGCTCTTACAGTAAAGAATCCGTGTCTGTGATTATGATTAAACCTTCTTTCCTCCAGACGTAGAAGATGCTCCCTTGTCCCCGTCTCAGGCCTCAGAGTAAAAAGATCAGTAGAAAGGTCTTTGTACTGTCCCCTCATATACTTGTACATAGTAATAAGATCACCCCTTAGCCTTCGTTTTTCCAAAATAAATAACCCAAGTGTAATAACCTGTCTTGGTACTGCAGACCCCCTCAGTCCTCTAATAACTTTTGTCGCTCTTCTCTGCACCCGCTCTAGTTCAGCTATGTCTTTCTTATACACCGGAGACCAGAACTGTACACAGTATTCTAAGTGTGGTCGCACTAGTGACTTGTATAGAGGTAAAATTATGTTCTCCTCATGAGCATCTATGCCTCTTTTAACCGGTTCAGGACCGCCCACTGTATATAAACGTCGGCGCTGCCTGGGCTGTGTGCAGCGCCGACGTTTAAAAACTGTGGGTGGTCCCCAAGCTCAGGACCCCCAGGGTCCAGCAAGTGCTACGGTTCCGGTGCAGAGCGATAGCTCTGACAGGGGATATCATTGGGACCTGATTGGATCAGGTCCCAATGATGTTAACCCTTTGCTATCTTCTATATGCCGCGATCTATAGTGATCGCGGCATATAGAAGATAGTGAGAGGAGAGGGGGTCGTCAACTTACCTCTCCGACGGCCCCCTGATGTCTTCCAGGACCTGCCGTTGTTATGGCAGCCGGAGGTCACATGACCGCCTCCGGATCTGCCATATATGGTGTCCTGCTAGGCTCAGCCTGCAGTTGAGTCCAGCAGGAGACACTGACTGTGAAACAGTCAGCAAAGATGTCATGCAATGCAATACATGTCTATTGCATTGCATGAGATCAGTGATTAGAAAAATAAAAATTAATGTCCCATACAGGGACTAAATAAAAATGTAAAAAAAAGTCCAAAAAATGTTTTCAAACTGTTAAAAAAAATCACAAAATAAATAAAAATAAATAAATATAATATTAAACTAATAAATCCGTATATTTATGCAAAAACAAAAAAAGTACACATATTTGGTATCGCCGCGTCCGAAACAACTCGATCTATAAAACTGTCACACTAATTAATTAACTCCTTCTGTGCACACCGTAATAAAAATAAATAAAAAATGGAGCAAAATACTATGCTTTTTCATCATATCGCCAAACAAAAAGTGGAAAAAAATTAGATCAAAAAGCAAAATGGAAATAAAAACAGTACCGCTGAAAACGTCATCTTGTTCCGCAAAAAAAAGCCGGCATACAGCTCCATCAGCCGAAAAATAAAAAAGTTATAGCTCTCAGAAAAAAGCGATGCAAAAAAAATATTTTTTCTATAAAATTGTTTTATTGTGTAAAAGCGCCAAAACATAAAAAAAATACCGTAAGTGTAGTATCGCTCTAAACATACTGACCCGAAGAATAACGCTGCCTTATCACTTTTACCACACGTAGAACTGCATAAAAAAAAACTCAAAAAACAATTCCTGAATTGTTGTTTTTTGTTAATTTTACCTCCCAAAAAACGGAATAGAAAGCGATCAAAAAATGTCATGTACCCAAAAATGGTACCAATAAAATGTCAACTCATCCCCCAAAAAGCAAGCCGTCACATGACTCTGTCAGCCGAAATATGCAAAAATTATAGCTCTCAAAATATGGCGATGCAAAAACTAGATTTTGCAAAAAAAAGCGTCTTTTAGTGTGTGACAGCTGTCAGTCATAAAAACCCAATATAAATCTGGTATCTCTGTAATCGCACCGACCCAAAGAATAAAGTAATCTCATCACTTATACCGCACGAGGAATGGCGTAAAAAATAAATAAAACCAATTCTTCACCTGCTACTGATTTGTTTATTATGTCTCCCAAAGATTGCAGTAAGGCTCTGCTCACATTTATCCTGCGCTCTGCGCTGAGCACTTACACCAGAGTTTCCGTGTAAATCTCTGAAATACGTGATTCAGACGGAACCCATGATGGAAGGTTCCCTGTAATGAGGCAGATATAGGCCACTGTGGATGCCGTCTGGCCTGTGATCCCACGGTGTCAGTTTTTTTAGGCGTGCATAAAAGTGCGGTTGGCCACAGTTTTGTGCACTTCTGAAAAAAAGGACACCGCTAAACAGAGGCCAGACGGAGTCCAGAGTAAGTCTGCTGCCTCATTAGAGTGAATGGATCCCACAGGGGTTTCATCTGAATTACATCACTTGGAAATTTAGATGGAAACCCCGATGTAAGTGCTCAGCCTAGAACGCCGGATAAATGTTGCGTAAAATGTTCCCAATAAAAGCTTCAACTCAGTCCTCAAAAAAAGCTAGTCCCCACTCAGGTCCGTCATCTGTTAAAAATATTCCAAGTTACTGGTAGCCGAAAGGCACTGGAAAAGCGAAATGGCCCTTGCCCCCCAAAAGAAATTCAGAAAATTTTGTGCTCCCAAATCCAAATGCCTATTCTACAATAATTTGTTCTCCAATTGTCAAATAGCACTCCGTCCCTCCCAGATCTCGCCGTATGGCTAAGCAGTACGATACAGCCACATATGGGGTATTGCCACTTTTAGAAGAAATTGTGTGACACATTTCGGCACCATTTTTAACCCATTGCCCTTTGTGAAAATGTAAAATCTGAGGGTAAAACATTTTTTTGTGGTAAAAATATAATTTTGTTTTTTTCACTGCCCAATGGTATAAATTTAAAAATTGAAAAATACTCACTACTTCCCTAGATGAATTCCTTGAGAGGTGTAGTTTACAAAATGGGGTCAATTGTGGGGGTTTCTGCTGTTTCGGCATGTTAGCGACTCTTCAAATATGACATGGTGTCTGCAACCTATCCCAGCCAACATAGCGCTCCTTTCTCTTCCGAACCCTGCTGTACACAAAGCAGTGGCTTTCCCCCACATATGGGGTAACGGCGTACTCAGGAGAAATTGCACAACAAATTTCATGGTGCAATTTCTCCTGTTATCCTTATGATAATGCAAACTTAAGGGATTAAAAACGTTTTTGTTGGAAAAATGTGAAAATTTTATTTTTACAGCTCAATATTATAAACTTCTGTGAAGCACCTTGGGGTTTAAGGTGCTCACCACACATCTAGATAAGTTCCCTAAGGGGTCTAGTTTCCAAAATGGTGTCATTTGTGGGGGGTTTCCACTGTTTAGGCACATCAGGAGCTCTCCAAACGCAACATGGCGTCTGCTAATTATTCAAACAAATTTTACATTCAAAAAGTCTAATGGCGCTCCTTCCCTTCCGAACCTCAGCGCGCTCATGAGAAATTGCACTACAAATTGTGTATTCCATTTTTTCCTGTTACCCTTGTGAAAATAAAAAAAATTGGGTCTAAAGTAACATTTTTCTGAAAAAAAGTTAAATGTTCATTGTTTTCTTCCACATTCCAAAAATTTGCGTGAAACACCTGAAGGGTTAATAAACTTCTTGAATGTGGTTTTTAGCACCTTGAGGGGTGCAGTTTTTAGAATGGTGTCAATTTTGGGTATTTTCTGTCATAAAGACCCCTCAAAGTCACTTCAAATAAGATGTGGTCCTTAAAAAAATGTTTTTGTAAATTTTGTTGGAAAAATTAGAAATTGCTGGTCAACTTTTAACACTTAGAACTTCCTAACAAAAAAAATTTTGGTTCCAAAATTGTGCTAATGTAAAGTAGACATGTGGTAAATGTTATTTATTAACTATTTTGTGTGACATATCTCTCTGATTTAAGGGCATGAAAATTCAAAGATTTAAAATTGCAAAATTTTCAAAATTTTTGCCAAATTTCCAATTTTTTCACAAATACGCAAGTGGTATCGAAGAAATTTTACCACTATCATGAAGTACAATATGTCACGAAAAAATAATCTCAGAATCAGGGGAATCCGTTGAATCGTTCCAGAGTAATTACTTCATAAAGTGACAGTGGTCAGAATTGAAAAAGATGGCCCGGTCACGAAGGCAAAAACAGGCTCTGGCGCGAAGTGGTTAATGCATCCCATTATTTTATTTGCCTTTGCAGCAGCTGCCTGACACTGGCCACCAAACGTGACCTTGTCCTCTACCAATACACCCAGGTCTTTTTCAGTTACAGTTTTGCCCAGTGATTTACAATTAAGCATATAATTATACATTTTATTTCCTCTTCCCGAGTGCATTACCTTACATTTATCCCCATTAAAGCTCATTTGCTTTTCTCCATGCTCAATGTGGTACACACAAGGACACAGGACAGAGGTTGAGTCAACTTTAATCCATGTTAACTGGCTGCAAGTGTGATTTAGCTATTGCCAACACCTGTTAGGTGCCACAGGTAAGTTACAGGTGCTGTTAATTACACGAATTAGAGAAGCATCACATGATTTTTCAAACAGCGCCAATACTTTTGTCCACCCCCTTTTTTAAGGTTTGATGTGGAAATATATCCAATTTGGCTTTAGGACAATTCTTTTTGTGTTTTTTCATTGAAGACAAATTAAATGAAGATAATAATACCAAAGAATTTGTGATTGCAATATTTTCAGGAAGAAACTGAGTATTATCTGACAGAATTGCAGGGGTGCCAATACTTTTGGCCACCACTGTATATATATGTATATATATATATATATATATATATATATATATATATATATATATACCAAATCTTGAAACACTAATCTGTATGCCCCCTACAAGGTCGATAATAAATATGTTAAAAAGAAGCGGGCCCAATACTGACCCCTGTGGTACCCCACTGTTAACTGAGACACAGTCTGAGTGTGTTCATTAATAACCACCCTTTGTTTCCTATCACTGAGCCAGTTCTTAACCCACTTACATATATTTTTCCCTATCCCCATTGTTCTCATTTTAAGCATCAACCTTTTGTGTGGAACCGTATCAAAAGCTTTTGAAAGGTCCATATACACAACATCCACTGCATTTCCTTGGTCCAGTCCGGAACTTACCTCTTCATAAAAGCTGATCAGATTAGTTTGACAGGAACGGTCCCTCGTAAACCCATGTTGATATTGGGTCATGAGGTTATTCTTCTTCAGATACTCCAGTATAGCATGTCTTAGGAAACCCTCCAGGATTTTACCCACAGTAGAGATTAAGGTTACTGGCCTATAATTTCCAAGTTCGGTTTTTGTCCCCTTTTTGAATATTGGCTCCACATATGCTATACGCCAGTCCTGTGGTACAGACCCTGTTATTATGAAATCTTTAAAAATTAAAAATAATGGTCTATCTATGACGTTACTTAATTCCTGCAGTACTCGAGGGTGTATCCCATCTGGGCCCGGGGATTTGTCAACTTTAGTGATTTTTAGTACTTCCTGCTGGGTTAAGCAAGTGACATTTAATGGAGAATTTTTGTCATCACTGATCATGTTTTCTGTCATGCGATTTTCTTGTGAAAATACTGTTGAAAAAAAATCATTTAGCATATTGGCTTTTTCCTGATCCTCATCCACCATTTCACCCAGACTATTTTTAAGGGGGCCAACACTATCATTTTTTAGTTTATTACTATTTATGTAGTTAACTAGATGGTGGCCCGATGGTGTTTAAATTTGGCGCCAATCTCGCTGATTGGTAGCGGTCGCCGGCGGCCGCGACCAATCAGCACAGCGGTGTTTAAATTTAGCGCCAATCTCACTGATTGGTCGCGGCCGGCCACCGCGACCAATCAGCAGAGCGGCGTTTAAATTTGCCGCCCATCTCGCTGATTGGTCACGGCCGGCCACCACGACCAATCAGCAGAGCGGCGTTTAAATTTGCCGCCCATCTCGCTGATTGGTCGCGGCCGGCCACAGCGACCAATCAGCGTCGTATTAGTGTGGGCCCGGGAGCGGCGCTGCTTGTGCGGCTCCGTATTAGCGAGGACCGGGGAGCTGCGCTACCTGTGCGGCTCCATCTCCTGCGAGAAGCCGGGAGATGAGCGGCTACTCGCAGCAGAAGCATCCCGACCGGCGGCGCCGCTCCCCGGTCCTCCGTTCACACTTGCTGTCGGGAGATCAGCGGGCCAAGCCGCTGATCTTCCGACGTTAGCCGCATGGAGGTCAGCGGCGCCGGTCGGGGTAGTTGTGCTGCTAGCGCCGCTCATCTCCCCGCTGCATCGCCGCTGACCTCCGTCCGGCAGATGAGCCGCTGCCGGACCAATGAGCGACGCGGGATTTCCTGGACAGACAGACAGACAGAAAGACAGACAGACAGATAGACAGACAGACAGACAGACAGACAGACGGGATAAGACAATTATATATATAGATAGTGTTGAGCGAGCATGCTCGACACTGCTCGGTACTCGCCCGAGGATCTCACTACTCGGGATGTACGGCGAGCACCGAGCATTTCCGGGTTACTCGGGCGGGAGCTCGGGTCTCCGCCCTGTACGTTTGGTGCTCTTTACAGAGCTAATGAACATGCAGGGATTGCCAGCCAGTCACTGTAATGCCGCAGCCATGTTGTTTGTGGGCATTACAGTGATTGGCTGGCCACACAGCGTCATCTCGAGTATTTAAAACCGGGCGTCGCCCGGGATCAGACAGTGTAGGGTCAGTGCTGCTGAGTTAGGGAGAGATATATAGTGCGAAATAGGTAGTGTAGGGTCTCTAAAGCCTGCCAAATCAATCAAACAGTCCTTCTCAGGACTAATATCCATCCCAGATAACAGGCAGGCAGGCAGGCTGTATAGGAGACGCAGTGGTTATACCAACAAACAGTGCATTACAGTCCTGTGTGCTCCTGCTGGTCAAAATGCTAGACTTATCCCCCGGTCTAAGGGGCCAGGGAAAATCCTTTTTTTTTTCATCTAAATCCTGCATTTTTTTCCTCAGTCAGACTGTACAAATACGCGTCTTATTAACCTTTTGGTATTTCCCCCCCCCAAAAAAAAAAAATTGAGTGTGTCTTTGACTGTTCAGACACCAATATATCTGTTTAAAAGATTTTGGTGTAGGCCACATAACTATAACTGTGGTTTTTCAGTTCCACAGTTCAAATCTCAGTATTATACAGCTTTTGGCTTTTTGTCCGTAAAAAAAAACAGAAATAGTGTCTCTCTGACTGTTCAGACACAAATATATCTGTTTAAAAGATTCTAGTGTAGGCCAGAGAAATAGAACTGTGGTTTTCCTCTTCCACGGTTCTAATCTCCTTTTTCTTACCCTTTTTTCCATTGATAGTGTGAGTGTAAGCTATTTTACTTCATTTACAATGGGCAAGGCGCATGGCAAGGGACGTGGAACTGGACGTTCTGGTGATGGTGCGTGTAGAGGACGGGGCCGTGGCCAAGGTGAAAATGTGCCACAACTAACAGCCACATCTTCCCGCTCCTACTTCTTGACCGAATTACTAGGGAAGCACACTACAACACCAGTATTGCGAACTGATCCAGGTTATTAATTGGATAGCAGATAATACTTCCAGTCACCTGGGCACCACCACCTCTGGTCTGTCTTCCACATGGTCAAGTTTTAGTAGCTGACCACATACTTCTCCTCACCCTGATGCTCCTTCCTCCCACTATGCCTAGTGTCGTCAGACAGCAACTGATCCCACAGTTGGACACTCTGAAGAGCTGTTCACTTGTCCATTTCCATATTTGTGCCCCTCGCCTGCTCCGCTTGAAGTGGTGGAAGAGGAGATCCCATGTAGCGATGCCCAAATATTTGAACAGCCACGGCCACAGGAAGTCGACGCTGGCAATTTGTCACAAGAGGTGGACGATGACGAGACACAATTGCCACGAAGTGAGGAGTAGGATCGTGGTGCGCAAGTGGAAGAGGAGGAGGTGGTGGATGATCTAGTAACTCACCCAACGTGGCAGGAGGACACGCAGAGCGAGGCCAGCAGCACACAGGGGAAGGGAGGCAGAGTACCCCAATAGGCAGAAAGAAGCAGTGTGGTGGCCGCAGACAGAAGGCGGGCAACAGTTCCCCGTAACACCAACATGAGGGACATTGCCAGTACAACCAGTAGGTCTTCCAGAGTCTGGAATTTTTTTAAAGACTCTGCTGATAACCCCAAAAAGGCCATTTGTACCACCTGCCATGCCAGCATCAGCAGGGGTGACAAAACTACCAGCCTGACCACCACCAGCATGATCAGGCACATGTCAGCAAAGCACCCGACTTTGTGGGGCGAACCCCAGGGTCCACGACCAGTGTCAGCGGGTGTCACCACTGCTTCTTCCGCTGTTGTGCATGTAAGAGGACCCCCTGTTGTGTGTGCAAGGCAATCCCCTGTCCATACTGCATGCAAAGATGCCCCCTCCTCTCAGTCTTCACTTGTTATGGCAGTTTCTCAAGAAACAGCATCAACGTCCACGTCCCACCGCAGCGTTCAATTGTTCATATCCCAGAGCTTTGAACGAAAGCGCAAATTCGCAGCCAAGGCCCAATGGGCCACAGTCCTAAATTTGCACATTTCACGACTGCTTGCATTGGAAATGTTGCCTTTTAGGCTGGTGGAGACAGAATCCTTCCACAACCTGATGGCGGGGGCCGTCCCTCAGTACTCGGTCCTCAGCCGACACTATTTTGCCCGGTGTGCCATCCCCACACTACACAAGCACGTGTCCCAAAACATCTGCCGTGCCCTCAACAATGCAGTTACTGGGAGAGTCCACCTGACAACGGACACGTGGACAAGTGCTTGTGGCCAGGGACGGTACATCTCCCTGACGGCACACTGGGTAAACATAGTGGAAGCCGGAACCCAGTCGGACCTTGGGACGGAACACATCCTCCTCACACTGAGGATTGCGGGCCCTATGTCAGTCAGAGTTGCCCCCACAGTGTACAGCTCCTGCGCATCCTCCTCCTCCTCAAGTTCAGCCTCCATCTCAGATATCACCACATCAGTTACAAGCTGGAAGCACTGCAGTACTGCCTCAGCCAAGCAGCAACAGGCTGTGCTGAAGCTCATAGGCTTAGGTGATAAACCTCACACTGCTTATTTTCGGAAGTCGGCTACAGCTTCTGCCGCCCTTGCTGTGTTGCAGCAGCGTTTGCAGCTTCCGGCACACCGACTGGTGTGTGATGTCCCCACACGTTGGAACTCTACCCTCCACATGTTGCAAAGGATTTGTGAGCAGAAGAGAGCAGTTGTGGAGTACCAGCTGCAACAAGGCCGTCGATATTCAGGTCAGACTCCACACAAAAGACCCCAGGAGTGGACCTGGATGTCTGACATATGTACCATCCTGACAAACTTTGAGGATTCCACCAAGATGGTGAGTGGCGATGACGCCATCATTAGCATCAGCATTCCACTTGTCTGTCTTTTGCAATGCTCTCTGCAGAGAATTAAAGAGGAGGCATTGCAGCCAGACTATGATGAGATGGATCAAGAAGCCGTAACGGGCGATTACACACAGCCCAGCCTCATCTCATCCCAACGTGCATTGGGGGACAATGAGGAAGAGGAGGAGGAGGAGGAAGAAGAGCAGGAGCTGGTATCATGCGCTGTAGACGGTAGTACCTGTACAACTGTCATACCGTCGGTTCAGCGTGGGTGGCCTGAGGACAGGGGGGAGGAGGAGGAGGAGTAGGAGAGCATGGTCAGTCATCATCTTGGTGAGGACACAGAAGTCTTGCCCGTTACCAGTCTGGCACGCATGGCTGACTTTATGTTACGCTGCCTTAACCGTGACCTACGCGTTGTCAAAATGTTGGGTGACAGCCATTACTGGTTGGTGACACTTTTAGACCCCCGCTACAGGGAGAACTTTCACTCTCTTATTCCTGAGGTGGAGAGGTCTACAAAAATAGGGCAGTACCAGAAGGCCCTTGCTGCAGAACTGTTAAAAAAATTCCAATCTGAACACTCTAGCGGCAGAGGTCACAGTTCGTTGCCCAACCAAGGCGTACAGGCGAGAGAGACGCAACTCCAATCCAGCAGAGGCAGGGGAACACTGTCAATGTTCTGGGACAGTTTTCTGACACTCGCCAAGCTTACAGGCCCTGAGGCACGGGTACTCTCACAAGGAGTGGAAAGTTTCAAAAGATGGTGAGGGAGTACCTTGCCGACCGTACCAGCATCCTCCGTGATTCCTCTGTGCCTTTCAATTAAGGGGTATCCAAGCTAGACACTTGGAATGAACTCGATCTGTACGCCTTGGAGGTCCTGGCCTGCCCTGCCGCTAGCGTATTATCGGAGCGTGTTTTTAGTACCGCTGGGGGAATTATAACTGATAAGCGCACTCGCTGGTCAACTGACAATGCTGACAAGCTGACCCTTATCAAAATGAACAAGGGCTGGATTGGGCTAGACTTCTCATCACCACCAAATGACAGCAGAGTAACATAAAGTAAAATCCACTGTGTTATTTCGGGAGGTGTATTCCTATGCACCACTTCACACCCACACATGGGTATACGCTTCCTCATTTCGGCTGTATTTTGCTCTTCTCCTTATCCTCAGCCTTCACCACCACTATACCACCAGGGTGACCGTGGTCCATGTTGCCAGCATTGCAAGTTCCTCCGTCCTAATTTTTGGCAGCTTTTGCTTGGAAGGCATAGGCAAAGACTATGGGAGATCCACTCCCCAATAATGGGAATAATGTTTTTAATATGCTGTACTGCATGGCTCTTGTTTGCCAGCATTGCCAGTTCCTCTGTACTAATATTTGGCAACTTTTGCTTGGAAGGTATAAGCAAAGACTATGGGAGACCCACTCAACAATAATGGGTCTAATGTTTGTAATATGCTGTACTGCATGGCTCTTGTAAGAGGCATTGCAAGTTGCTCCGTCCTAATTTTTGGAAACTTTTGCTTGGAAGGCATAAGCAAATACTATGCGAGACCCACTCCCCAATAATGGCACTAATGTTTGTAATATGCTGTACTGCATGGCTCTTGTAAGCGGCATTGCAAGTTGCTCCATCCTAATTTTTGGAAGCTTTTGCTTGGAAGGCATAAGCAAATACTATGGGAGACCCACTCCCCAATAATGGGACTAATGTTTGTAATATGCTGTACTGCATGGCTCTTGTAAGAGGCATTGCAAGTTGCTCCGTCCTAATTTTTGGAAGCTTGTGCTTGGAAGGTATAAGCAAATACTATGGGAGACCCACTCCCCAATAATGGGAATAATGTTTTTAAGATGCTGTACTGTATGGCTCTTGTAAGTGGCATTAAAACCGTCTTGTTAAGCTACTGTGACCTCCAAGTCTCTTCCACGGGGCACTGATATGGTCTTTTTATTCCACTGCGACCTCCACCACTCTACCAAGGGGCATTAAAACCATCTTGTTAAGCTACCGTGACCTCCACGTCCTTTCGAAGGGGCATTAACACCGTCTTGTTAAACCACTTTGAACTCCACAGCTCTTCCAAGGGGCATTAAAACCATCTTGTTAAGCTACTGTGACCTCCACATCTCTTCCAAGGGGCATAAAAACCATCTTATTAAACCACTCTGAACTCCACAGCTCTTCCAAGGGGCATTAAAACCGTCTTGTTAAGCTACTGTGACCTCCACGTTTCATACACGGGGCATTGATATTGTCTTTTTATTCCACTGCGACCTCCATCACTCTACCAAGGGGCAGTAAAACCGCCTTGTTAAGCTACCGTGACCTCCACGTCTCTTCCAAGGGGCATTAACACTGTCTTGTTAAACCACTCTGAACTCCACAGCTCTTCCAAGGGGCATTAAAACCGTCTTGTTAAGCTACTGTGACCTCCACGTCTCTTCAAAGGGGCATTAAAAGCGTCTTCTTAAGCCACTCTGAACTCCACAACTCTTCCAATGGGCATTGAAATGTTGTTTTTAATTACCTCTAATCTCCACGACTCTTCCAAAGGGCATTGCATTTCCTCCTAATTTTAGTCAGCTTTTGCTTTTCAATGCAGAGGCGAAAACTAAGGGAGACACACTCCCCAATAATGGGTAGAAGGTTTTTAGTACCCTGTAATCCACGTCTGTTTCAAGGGGCATTTCAGTTCCTCATACTTTTTGAAAAGCCTTCCATTCACTGCTCAGGCCAACAGTGCACAGGAGACCCAGTTGCTAAAAATGGAAAAAAAGGTTTAGTTAAGGCCCTCTGACCTCCATGTCATTTTCAAGGGGCATTGGAGTGCCTCAAAATTTTTGGTAGGCATTGCACTCACTGTATGCCCTATAACTGTGTAGCCGAACCGCTCCTTTTGTTACAGAAACATATCCGACAAGACATATGTGGTTGACTGGCCTGATATTGATGTGAATGGTCCCTGTTCCTCCTGCTCTTTCTCCTTTGCCACTACCTCATCCATCACTTATCACCTGAAGCTTTGTTTTAACGGGAGTCATAGAACTTGGATAGTAGCAGAAAAACATCCAGCAATCCTCGGAGGAGGTAGGATATGCGCCAAAACGCTGACCACCTCAGGCCTAGCCGCTACTACATACATGCGCTTGCATTTCTTGAAAACAAAGCAGATGCTAACTTCTATCATCCTCATCATGCTCCTCACCTTGGCACTCTCAACTCCCCTGATGGAGAAGCCAGGGCCCATCGGAGGAGTCTGGTTCTCTGGTGGGCTCGTCCAATGCTGCCCTAAAGCAGGCCGGGCTAAGAAAAGCGTGTGGGGGGATGTTCCACGGAGAATTCGGGGCGGCTGGAGACCGTTTATGGACACCGGCTGCCCCCAGGCGGCTGGGGACCGTGTGTGGACACCCGGCCGCGGGGTGGCTGGGGACCGAGTATGGACACCCGACCGCCCCCTGGCGGCTGGGGACCGAGTGTGGACACCTGGCCACCGGGCGGGTGGGGACTGAGTATGGATTCCAGGCCGCCAACGCAGCCATGACGTGGTGGTCAGATTCCGCCTCCACATGCCTAAAAGGCCCAATTTCAAGTGCAAGCAAGCAAGCAGTATGGTATTGCAGCCTGGGGGTGAGTGGGTGGCAGGCTGCATACTTGCGCTTGCATTGCAAGGAATGGGGAGGTACAATTAAACACTGCCCTGGGACAAGGACTTGAACGGGGATAGTTGCAAGTCTGCAACGACAGGTGCAGGGTGGGAGGCATCTTCGCATGTACCATGAACAGGGGTTTGGCATGCACACACTACAGCGGAATAGGCTGTCCTTCCCACTAAATTCGCTGGGGAGGGCACAGGTAATGTTTTGGTATGCGCGGTTAATTTTATGTATAAGGCACACCGGGACAAATAGGGGCGGCTGGGGACTGAGTATGGATACCTCGCTGCTGAAGCAGCCATGAGGTAGTGGCCAGCTTCGACCTCCTCCAAACTAAAAGGCCCCATTTCAAGTGCAAGCTAGCAGTATGGCATTGCAGCCTGGGGGTGGGTGGGTGGCAGGCTGCACACTTACGCTTGCATTAAAAGAAAACAAAGCTGATGCTAACTTCTATCATCTTCATCATGCTCCTCACCTTGGCACTCTCAACTCCCCTGATGGAGAAGCCAGGGCCCACCGGAGGAGTCTGGTTCTCTGGTGGGCTCGTCCAATGCTGCCCTAAAGCAGGCCGGGATAAGAAAAGTGTGTGGTGGGAAGTTGACAGGAGAAATAGGGGCTGCTGGGGACCGTTTATGGACACTCGGCCGCCCCTAGGCGGCTGAGGACTGTGTGTGGACACCCGGCCACCCACTGGCGACTGGGGACCGAGTGTGGACACCCGGCCACCGGGCGGCTGGGGACTGAGTATGGATAGCAGGCCGCCAACGCAGCCATGACGTGGTGGCCAGATTCCGCCTCCACATGCCTAAAAAGGCCCAATTTCAAGTGCAAGCAAGCAGTATGGTATTGCAGCCTGTGGGTGGGTGGGTGGTTGGCTGCATATTTGCGCTTTCATTGAAAGGAATGGGGGAGGTACAGTTAAACACTGCCCTGGGACAAGGACTTGCACGGAGATAGTTGCAAGTCTGCATCTTCTGATGCGGCAAGGATGACTTCTGAAGGGCACACTTTTAGGCAGTGACCTGGTTGTCAGAGATGCTTCCAGGGTTCTTCCCCATGCTGTTCCCATGTCGTTTCAGCACTGTATGCATGTGTCACACAGCACATGGCCAGATAAGGTTGTAAAATGTTAAAATGACATTTCGCGGTGAATGCATTTGTCACGGTTGAAAGCAATACAAAAGTGCAAAAACGCATAAAAAATGCTACTTGTGAACATAGCCCAAGATGTGGAGGAGTATTTTTGTTTTTGGTTATTTTTTTTACCTTATACACAAGTCTTTACCCTGGAAAAGAAATTCCATAACATATTTCACAGGAAAACAGTTTCACTTTCGTTTGTGAACGTTTTATTATGAGCCTGTAAAAGTGGCTTATTGCCTCTGACCACGTTGTTGACAACAGTGACCTGGGGGTCAGAAATGCTTCCTGGGGCGATCACCATGCTGTCCCCATGTCATTTGAGCACTGTCACTGTCGTTTTGAGCACTTGTTAGGCTTTTAAAAGACTGCCGGGGGTGCCGCCGCAAAAATGCTCGGGTCTCCCATAGACTAACATTGGGCTCGATGCTCGGGTCGAGCACCCGAGTATCACGGCGAGCTCGGCCCGAGCTTCGAGCACCCGAGCATTTTAGTGCTCGCTCAACACTAGTGTCCATCTATTGGGTTTGGCTGTAGTGGAAGCGGTGTCGGTCTCCATTATACTACTTAAACTCTAGTGAAATTCATGCCACTTTGGTGGTTTTAAGCTCTCAGTTTTTTAAATGTGAACACTCCTGATTGTGTCTCCATCTATTGGGTTTGGCGGTAGTGGAAGAGATTTCTGTCTTCATTAAACTACTTCTACTCTGGTGAAATTGATGCCACTTTGCTGGTGTCTGCCTCTAATTTTTGGAAATGTGGGGAATCCTGATTGGGTTTCCATCTATTGGGATTATCTGTAGTGGAAGAGATTTCTGTCTCCATTAAACTACTTTTGCTCTGGTGAAATTCATGCCACTTTGGTGGTGTTAGGCCCTAATTTAGGGAAATGTAAATACTTCTGATTGAGTCTCTTTCTACTGGGTTGTCTTTAGGAGAAGATGTGTCATTCCTAATTCTACAATTTCTACTGTAGTGAAGTTGATGTCACTTTGCTGGTGTGTGCCACAAATTTTTGGAAATGTGGGGAATCCTGATAGGGTCTCCATCTACTGGGTTGGCTGTAGGGGAAGAGCTGTCATTCCTAATTGTACAATTTCCAATGTGCTGAAATTGATGCCACTTTGTTGGTGTCTGCCAGTAATTTTTGGAAATGTGGGGAATCCTGATTGGGTCTCCATTAGTGATGAGCGAGCGTGCGCCATTGCTCGAGATGCTCGGCGCTCTGGGAGTATTTCCTAGCTGCTCAGGCGGGAGCTCGGGTCTCCTCCCTGCATGTTTGGTGCTCTTTAGAGAGCCAGTGAACATGCAGGGATTGCCTGCAACACACTGTAATGCCGTAGCCATGTTGGTTGTGGCATTACAGTGATTGGCTGGCTGCACAGCATCATCAGGTCTATATAAGACCTGGCGCCGCTATGCTCGTTACAGTCTACCCCGGAAACAGGCAGTGTAGGGAGAGATGCTGCTGAGCTAGGGAGAGATTTGGTTGTTTATTAGTTAGTGTAGGTATACCACAACATCTATATATATCCATCTGAGCTAACAGTCCTTCTGAGGATTAATCCAGCTGCATATTTTCAGTGGTGAAGGTGATAGCAGGAGTTAGGCAGGCAGGCAGTGTAAGTGGCAGATTGCAGTGCATAAAGCAAGAGGGTCCATAGAACCTCCTGTTAATCTAGGTATTCCACAATATATATATTGTAAGGCGGCGGTGTTCACACAGTGCAGTAACTGAGGCAGTGACCCAAGCAAGTCCAACATAAACAGCTTTTATTTCAGCAACTCACGGTTTAACAGAAAGTCCATACACAATGGTTGCCGTGGGCAACGGCCATGCCGTGCCGCTCAGAGCCTGACAGGTGCAGAGCCTTCCCAGGCGTGGGTTCAGCCACACTCAATCCTGCTGAGCTTTTCTGCTATGCTCCTAGCAGGTTCCAACATAGAACAACACTAATCCTTAGTGCAGGGTTTTTAAAGGACCTGTGGCAAGAGCCACTGGAAAACCCGGGTTGGAGGGAGGAGGCCGCCCCACTGCCTCCTGTGACTAGTGTTGAGCCACCCCCGTAGTGTTCGGGTTCGGTTCGGTTCGTCGAACACCGGGATGTTCGAGGAACTGTTCCTCGAACTGTTCGTCGAACACCTTAGAACACCGTCGAACACCGTTAAAACCAATGGCAGGCAAACAAAAACACATAGAAACACATAGAAAACACCTGCAAAGGTGTCCAAAAGCTGACAAACTGCTCAGAAGACACTCTCTTTAAAAAAGCCGGCCGGCAAATTCAGCAGCGGCATACACCGGTACCCGACAATTTAGACAAGAAGGAATAGAGCATCACACATAGATTAGATAGATAGAAACATGTCAGTCACACATATAAGAAGCACAGTGACAGTGTTGGTTACTGCACTTGTCATTTAGTGTAAAGGATTTATTAAAAAAAATATTAGTGTTTTCATGCACCGTCTCTTTAAAAAAGCCGGCCGGCAATTCAGCATCTGTACCCGACAATTTAGAACAGAAAGAATAGAGCTTCACACATAGATTAGATAGATAGAAACATGTCAGTCACATATATAATAAGTACAGTGATAGTGTTGCTTACTGTACTTGTCATTTAGTGTAAAGGATTTATTTAAAAAAATAATAGTGTTTTCATGCACTGTCTCTTTAAAAAAGCCGGCCGGCAATTCAGCAGCGGTACCCGACAATTTAGAACAGAAAGATAGAGCATCACACATAGATTAGATAGATAGAAACATGTCAGTCACATATATATGAAGTACAGTGATAGTGTTGGTTACTGTACTTGTCATTTAGTATTAAAATAAAGGATTTATTATTAAAAAAATTGGCGTGGGGTTCCCCTTAATTTTAGGCTCTAGCGGAGGTTAAGCAGACAGCTGGGGCAGATGTTTGAAGCCTGGGAAGGGGGTAATACCCACGGAGCTTCCCAGGCTACTAATATCAGCCCCCAGCTGAATACATAGCCTTTACTAGCTATTAAAATGGGGGACCCCCCAAAAAAAATGACGTGGGGTCCCCCCTAATTTAATAGCTAGCAAAGGCTAGGCAGACAGCTGGGGGCTGATATTAATAGCCCAGGAAGGGAGCCATGAATATTGGCCCCCTCTCAGGCTAGAAACACCAGCCGTCAGCCGCCCCAGAAATGGCGCATTCATAGGATGCGCCAATTCTGGCACTTAGCCTCGCTCTTCCACGCTGCCCTGGTGCGGTGGCAGGGGGTAATAGGGTTGGGGTTGATGTCAGCTTATAATGCCAGCTGACATCAAGCCCAGGTTAGTAATGGAGAGGCGTCTATAAGACACCCCCATTACTAACCCCATAGTCAAAGTTAAAAAAAACACAAACACCCAGAATAAAGTCCTTTAATTGAAATAAAGACACAATCCTTTATTGTTCTAAATTAAACCATACTTACCATCACGCCCATTCCAGCTGAAGCCAACGATCTCCTGCAATAAAAGAAAAATAATAAAGCAACCTCATCCTTACCTTTCCATGGTTCCCACGACAGCTTCAGCTCTGCTACATCGAGATGACAGGCTGGACCGCAGCAGAACGCTGCCATCCAGCCTGTCATCCCGCAGACACTGAGAAGCGCAGGCTTGCTTGCGCTGCTCAGCGTCTCTCTGTGACGACATCCAGATGAGCCGAGTTCATGTCCAATGAACTCGGCTCACCTCATGCACGTCACTGACAGCGTGGGAAAATTCTCACGCTGAAGCGCTGATTGCAGGAGAATTTTCCCACGCTGTCAGTGACGTGCAGGAGGTGAGCTGAGTTCATTGGACATGAGCTCACCTCATGCACATCACTGACAGCGTGGGAGAATTCTCCTGCACTCAGCACTTCAGCGTGAGAATTTTCCCACGCTGTCAGTGACGTGCATGAGGTGAGCCGAGTTCATTGGACATGACCTCGGCTCATCTGGATGCCGTCACAGCGAGACAGTGAGGAGCGCAAGCATGCCTGCGCTTCTCAGTGTCTGCGGGATGACAGACTAGATGGCAGCGTTCTGCTGCGGTCCAGCCAGTCATCTCGATGTAGCAGAGCTGAAGCTGTCGTGGGAACCATGGAAAGGTAAGGATGAGGTTGGTTTATTATTTTTCTTTTATTGCAGGAGATCGTTGGCTTCAGCTGGAATGGGTGTGATGGTAAGTATGGTTTAATTTAGAACAATAAAGAATTGTGTCTTTATTTCAATTAAAGGACTTTATTCTGGGTGTTGTGTTTTTTTTAAATACTTTACTAGAAATTCATGGCGGTCATGTCTAATACTGGCGTGACCCCATGAATTTTGGGCTTGGGGCCAGCTGATAATACCAAGCTGGCCCTAACCCCTTTATTACCCAGTGAGCCACCGCACCAGGGCCCTGGATGAGTTGGGTACAGCGCCAGAAGATGGCGCTTCTATGAACGCGCCATTTTCCGGGGTGGCTGCGGACTGCAATTTGTAGCGGGGGGGGGCCCAGAAAGCTTGGGCCTCCCTGCGCTGCAGATTCCAGCCCCCAGCTGCCTAGTTGTACCTGGCTGGACACAAAAATAGGGCGAAGCCCCACGTACTTTTTTTTTAATTATTTCATGAAATTCATGAAATAATTAAGAAAAAAAGGCCTTCCCTATATTGTTGTGTCCGGCCAGGTACAAATAGGCAGCTGGTGGTTGGGGGCAGCCCGTTCCTGCCTGCTGTACCTGGCTGGACACAAATATAGTGCGAAGCCCCACTTCAATTTTTTTTAATTATTTCATGAAATTCATGAAATAATTAAGAAAAAAAGGGCTTCCCTATATTGTTGTGTCCGGCCAGGTACAAATAGGCAGCTGGTGGATGGGGGCAGCCCGTTCCTGCCTGCTGTACCTGGCTGGACACAAATATAGTGCGAAGCCCCACTTCAATTTTTTTTAATTATTTCATGAAATTCATGAAATAATTAAGAAAAAAAGGGCTTCCCTATATTGTTGTGTCCGGCCAGGTACAAATAGGCAGCTGGTGGATGGGGGCAGCCCGTTCCTGCCTGCTGTACCTGGCTGGACACAAATATAGTGCGAAGCCCCACTTCAATTTTTTTAAATTATTTCAGGAAATTCATGAAATAATTTAAAAAAAATTGACGTGGGGCTTCGCACTATATTTGTGTCCAGCCAGGTACAGCAGGCAGGAACGGGCTGCCCCCAACCACCAGCTGCCTATTTGTACCTGGCCGGACACAACAATATAGGGAAGCCCTTTTTTTCTTAATTATTTCATGAAATAATTTAAAGAAAATTGACGTGGGGCTTCGCCCTGTTTTTGTGTCCAGCCAGGTACAACTAGGCAGCTGGGGGCTGGAATCCGCAGCGCAGGGAGGCCCAAGCTTTCTGGGCCACCCCCGCTGCAAATTGCAGTCCGCAGCCACCCCGGAAAATGGCGCGTTCATAGAAGCGCCATCTTCTGGCGCTGTACCCAACTCATCCAGGGCCCTGATGCGGTGGCTCACTGGGTAATAAAGGGGTTAGGGCCAGCTTGGCATTATCAGCTGGCCCTAAGCCCGAAATTCATGGGGTCATGCCAATATTAGACATGACCACCATGAATTTCTAGTAAAGTATTTAAAAAAAACACAACACCCAGAAAAAAGTCCTTTAATTGAAATAAACACACAATTCTTTATTGTTCTAAATTAAACCATACTTACCATCACGCCCATTCCAGCTGAAGCCAACGATCTCCTGAAATAAAAGAAAAATAATAAAGCAACATCATCCTTACCTTTCCATGGTTCCCATGACAGCTTCAGCTCTGCTACATCGAGATGACAGGCTGGACCGCAGCAGAACGCTGCCATCCAGCCTGTCATCCCGCAGACACTGAGAAGCGCAGGCTTGCTTGCGCTCCACAGTGTCTCTCTGTGAGGGCATCCAGATGAGCCGAGTTAATGTCCAATGAACTCGGCTCACCTCATGCGCGTCACTGACAGCGTGGGAAAATTCTCCTGCACTCAGCGCTTCAGCGTGGGAGAATTCTCACACTGAAGCGCTGAGTGCAGGAGAATTCTCCCACGCTGTCAGTGACGTGCAGGAGGTGAGCTGAGTTCATTGGACATGAGCTCACCTTATGCACGTCACTGACAGCGTGGGAAAATTATCCTGCACTCAGCGCTTCAGCGTGGGAGAATTCTCACGCTGAAGCGCTGAGTGCAGGAGAATTCTCCCACGCTGTCAGTGACGTGCAGGAGGTGAGCTGAGTTCATTGGACATGAGCTCACCTTATGCACGTCACTGACAGCGTGGGAGAATTCTCCTGCACTCACCGCTTCAGCGTGAGAATTTTCCCACGCTGTCAGTGACGTGCATGAGGTGAGCCGAGTTCATTGGACATGAACTCGGCTCATCTGGATGTCGTCACAGAGAGACGCTGAGCAGCGCAAGCAAGCCTGCGCTTCTCAGTGTCTGCGGGATGAGAGGCTGGATGGCAGCGTTCTGCTGCGGTCCAACCTGTCATCTTGATGTAGCAGAGCTGAAGCTGTCGTGGGAACCATGGAAAGGTAAGGATGAGGTTGCTTTATTATTTTTCTTTTATTGCAGGAGATCGTTGGCTTCAGCTGGAATGGGCGTGATGGTAAGTATGGTTTAATTTAGAACAATAAAGGATTGTGTCTTTATTTCAATTAAAGGACTTTATTCTGGGTGTTTGTGTTTTTTTTAACTTTGACTATGGGGTTAGTAATGGGGGTGTCTTATAGACGCCTCTCCATTACTAACCTGGGCTTGATTTCAGCTGGCATTATAAGCTGACATCAACCCCAACCCTATTACCCCCTGCCACCGCACCAGGGCAGCGTGGAAGAGCGAGGCTAAGTGCCAGAATTGGCGCATCCTATGAATGCGCCATTTCTGGGGCGGCTGACGGCTGGTGTTTCTAGCCTGGGAGGGGGCCAATATTCATGGCTCCCTTCCTGGGCTATTAATATCAGCCCTCAGCTGTCTGCCTAGCCTTTGCTAGCTATTAAATTAGGGGGGACCCCACGTCATTTTTTTGGGGGGGTCCCCCATTTTAATAGCTAGTAAAGGCTATGTATTCAGCTGGGGGCTGATATTAGTAGCCTGGGAAGCTCCGTGGGTATTACCCCCTTCCCAGGCTTCAAACATCTGCCCCAGCCGTCTGCTTAACCTCCGCTAGAGCCTAAAATTAAGGGGAACCCCACGCCAATTTTTTTAATAATAAATCCTTTATTTTAATACTAAATGACAAGTACAGTAACCAACACTATCACTGTACTTCATATATATGTGACTGACATGTTTCTATCTATCTAATCTATGTGTGATTCTCTATTCTTTCTATTCTAAATTGTCGGGTACCGCTGCTGAATTGCCGGCCGGCTTTTTTAAAGAGACGGTGCATGAAAACACTATTATTTTTTTTGATAAATCCTTTACGCTAAATGACAAGTACAGTAAGCAGCACTTTCACTGTACTTCGTATATATGTGGCTGACATGTTTATATCTATCTAATCTATGTGTGAAGCTCTATTCTTTCGGTTCTAAATTGTCGGGTACCGGTGTATGCCGCTGCTGAATTGCCGGCTTTTCATGTTTCACTGTTGACACTGTTCCCATCGATTTGGGCAATCACTGTAATGCCACAACCACCATGGCTGTGGCATTACAGTGAGTGGCAGACAATCCCTGCATGATTGGTGCTCTAAATAGCGCCAGACATGCAGGACACGCTTTTGGTGCACGAACAGTTATCGAACATAACCTCGAACAGCCGAATTTTTTGCAAATCGTTCGGGTTCGTCGAACAACTCGAACACCGCCCAAAACAGCTCGAATTTGAGATTGGCGAACAGTTCTAGTCGAACACCGCTCATCTCTACCTGTGACCTCCTCCAAGAAATGAGGGCCCTGCCGGGTTTTTACTAATCTGCCTTAGCCGGATCGCCTGACTAGGTCAATGCTCACCTTCATTCCTGCATTGCAGCCGCAGGTGTGTCTGTGACTTCAATGCACTCCAATGGTTTTAATAGGTCTCTGTACACATTCTGGGGAAGATATAACGTCCCTCGTATACGATCCCGGTCACTGCCTCACAATATATACAGTGGGTACGGAAAGAATTCAGACCCCTTTACACTTTTCACTCTTTGTTCCATTGCAGCCATTTGGTAAATTCTAAAAAGTTAATTTTTTATCTCATTAAAGTACACTCTACACCCCATCTTGGCTGAAAAAAAAACAGAAATGTAGAAATTTTTGCAAATTTATTAAAAAAGAAAAACTGAAATATCACATGGACATAAGTATTCAGACCCTTTGCTCGGACACTCATATTTAAAAATAAATAACCAAAATAAATAACCAAAAACAAAAATGCTCCTCCACACCTTGGGCTATGTTCACACATAGCGTTTTTGATGCGTTTTTGCACTTTTGCATTGCTTTCAACCAAGACAAATGCATTCACTGGGAAATGCTATTTTATCATTTCCCAATCTTCTCTGGCCATGTGGTTTCTGAGACATCATACAGTGCTGAAAAGACACCTCTGCCTTCCACAAGCATGGGTCCCACAACATTACCCGTGCCCTCCCAAGTGGACTTACTGGAAATGACCGCCTAACCACAAATACATGGTCAAGTGAATGTGGCCATTGATGGTACAGAGCCAGTCCACAGCTTTTTTTGCTGAGAGTTGTATTTCAACACAGCCATATTCTTTAGCTTGGTGAAAGGACTTGGGAAACTGTATCTACTCCAGCTGTAATTTCTCCCTGGAAGTCCTCTGAAGCTGCTTGCACTTGAAATGTGGCATTTTAGGCTCATGGAGGCGGAAGCTGTCCACAACCTCATGCCGGCGGTGGCCAGGTGTCCATACTCAGTCCCCAGCCGCCACTATTTCTCCCGGTGTCGTCTCCGCCTTCCATATGCACAGGTCCCACAACATAACCCGTGCCCTCCCCAATGCACTTACTGGGATGGACCGCCTAACCACAAACACGTGAACAAGTGAATGTGGCCAGGAACGGTACTGAGCCAGTCCAAAGCTTGTCAGTGAGTTGTATTTCACCACAGCCATATTTTTTAGCTCGTTGAAAGGACTGAGTTTTGGGAAACAGTATCTACTCGCTGTCATTTTTCCATCACCAGGTTCCGCCCATTGTCACACGCGACCATGCCTGGCTGTATGTTCAGCGGTGAGAGCCACAGATCAGGCTGCTGTGTTACAGCTTTCAACAACTCTGCAGCGGTGGGCAGTTTGTCACCTAATCATTAAGCATGTTATCTTCAGCACAGCCTGTTGCCGCCTGGCCAAGGCAGTGCTGCAGTGCTTTCAGCTTGTGACTGATGTGATCATTTCGGAGATGGAGGCCGAACTGGAGGATGAGGTGAAGGAGCTGAACAAGGTGATTACATTGAGGTTACATTGGCGAGTCTGGTTTTTATACTAAACAAATATGCTACTGTGTTTTCATATTTTTTATTATTTTTTTTTTATGTTATTTTTTAAGACAAATGCATTAACCAGGAAATGTCATTTTAACATTTTACAACCTTATCTGGCCATGTGGTGTGTGACACATCATCAGAGACATCTTGTTTCATTTTTGATGGAGGGACTCTGAAAGTCGCAAAGCCTGTTTTTATAGGACAACTTAAAGGGCCAGCAGTCGGCCCTTGATATTGTTAGAGAGCCATCAGCCGGCTATGCTTTGTTGTTCCCATTATTAACAAGTGGGTCTCCTATACTGTTATTGCGTATGCAGTGACTGCAAGGGCTGCCAAAAATTTGGAGTCACTCCAATGCCCCTTGCAAGAGACGTAGAGGTCTGAGAGTCTCCTAAAAACAATGTTCCAATTATTAGGAAGTGGGTCTCCCATACTGTTTGCCTATGCAGTGAAGCAATGGCTGCCAAAAGTTTGGAGGCACTCCAATGCCCCTTGCAAGAGAGGTAGAGGTCAGAGACCCTGCTAAAAACAATGTTCCCATTATTAGGAAGTGGGTCTCCCATAGTGTTTGCCTATGCAAAGAAGCAACGACTGCCAAAAATTTGGAGGAGCTCCAATGCCCCTGTGTATGTGACAGACTGCAGTGCATATAGCAATTGAACGTCCTGTTAGTCTAGGTATTCCACAACATATATATATATATATAAATCAGAGCTAGGCAGGCAGGCAGTGTATGTGGCAGACTGCAGTGTATAATACATCAGAAGAGGCTCCATTCCAGTTCTGATCCAACCTGGCAAGGTGACATGCAGAGCGAGAACATCAGCACACAGGGGGAGGGAGGCGTAGCACCACAACAGGCAAGAACAAGCAGTGGGGTGGCCGCAGACAGAAGGCAGGCAACCATTCCCCGTAACGCCAACACGACGGACGTTGCCAGAACAACTGTTAGGTCTTCCCGAGTCTGGTTATTTTTTAAAGACTCTGCAGATGACCCTAAAAAGGCAATTTGCACCACCTGCCAGACAAGCATCAGCAGGGCTAGCAAAATTAGCAGCTTGGCCACCACCAGCATGATCATGCACATGGCAGCAAAGCACCCGACTGAGTGGGCCGAACCCCAGGTTCCAGCAACAGTGTCTGCGGGTGACACCATTGCTTATTCCACTATTGAGCTTGCACGCCAATCCCCTGTCCATGGCGCATGCCAAGATGCCTCCCGCCCTGCACCTCTCGTTCAACACTCTCAGCTAGCACATCAGCAATCATGTCCACATCCTTGTCCCAGTGCAGCGTTCAGTTGTCCCTACCCCATTACTTGCAAAGCAAGCGCAAATACGCAGCCAACGCCCCACAGGCCACACTACTAAATTCACACATTTTGCGAATGCTTGTGCTCCAAATGTTGCCTTTTAGGCTCGTGGATACGGAAGCTTTCTGCAACTTGATGCCGGCGGGCGTCCCTCGGTACTCGGTCCCCAGTCACCACCATTTCTCTCGGTGTGCCGTCCCTGCATTACACAAGAACGTGACCTCAACAACACAGATACTAGGAAAGTACACCTAACCACGGACTGCTTGTGGGCAGGGACGGTACATCTTACTGACAGCACACTGGGTTAATATAGTGGAAACTGGGACCCAGTAGGATCTTGAGATGGAATACGTCTTCCCGACGCCAAGGATTGAGGGCCCTGGGTCAAGTCAGGGTTGCCCCCACATTCTACAGCTTCTGCACCTCCTCCTTTTCAACATCCAGCTCCGAAATGACCACATCAGTCGCAAGCTGGAATCACTGCAGCACTGGCTTGGCCAAACAGCAAATGGCTGTGATGAAGCTAATATGCTTAGGTGACAAACCACACAATGCTGAAGAGTTGTGGAGAGCTCTGAAAGAGCAGGCAGATCTGTGGCTGACACCGCTGAACCTACAGCCAGACATGATCGTGTGTGACAATGGCCAGAACCTGGTGGCGGCTCTGAGTCGAGGCGAGCTCACACACGTACCATGCCTGGCCCATGTGCTTAAACTCGTGGTTCAGAAGTTTCTCACAACCTACCCGGATCTGTCGGATCTGCTTGTCAAAGTACGCCGCCTGTGTGCCCATTTTCGAAAGTCAGCTACAGCTTCCGCCGCTCTTGCCGTGCTTCAGCAGCGTTTGCATCTTCCAGCTCACAGACTGATGTCCCCATGCATTGGAACTCTACATTGCAGATGTGTGGGAAGGAGTTGTGAGCAGAAGAGGGCAGTTGTTGACTACCAGCATCAACAAGGTCGTCGCTATTCAGGTCAGACTCCACACATAAAACCTTAGGAGTGAACATGGATGTCAGACATATGTACCATCCTCCAGAACTTTGAGGATTCCACCAAGATGGTGAGCAACGATGACGCCGTAATTAACGTCACAATCCCGCTACTCTCTTCTGAAACGATCACTGCTCACAATTAAAGA
Source organism: Phyllobates terribilis (assembly GCF_046119375.1). Taxonomy (NCBI): domain Eukaryota; kingdom Metazoa; phylum Chordata; class Amphibia; order Anura; family Dendrobatidae; genus Phyllobates; species Phyllobates terribilis. The sequence goes on along the minus strand of NW_027362772.1, from coordinate 190,039,097 downwards.
GGATGCATTGCAGGCGGAGCACAATGAGGTGGAGCAAGGAACCATACAGGGTGATTACACACAGCCAGGCCTCATCTCATCCCAAACGTGGATTGGGTGACAATGAGGAACAGGAGGAGAAAGAACAGGAGCTATATTCCTGCGCTTTAGATGGTACTACCTGCACAACTGTCATACCGTCAGTTCAGTGTGGATGGCCTGAGGACAGGGAGGAGGAGGAAGAGGAGGAGTGTATAAGGAGGAGAGTATGGTCAGTAGTCCTCTTGGTGAGGACATGGAAGTCTTGCCTCTTTGCAGTCTGGCACACATGGCTGAGTTTATGTTACGCTGCCTTTCTCGTAACCGTCGCGTTGTCCAAATTTTGGGTGACAGTCATTATTGGTTGTTGACAGTTCCAGACCCACATTACAAGGAGAACTTTCTGTCTCTTATCCCTGCGCAGGACAGGCCTAATAAAATGGGACAGTACAAGAAGGCCCTTGTTGTGGAATTATTAAAAAAATTCCCATCTGAAAATGCGGGCGCCAGAGGTCACAATTCGTTGGACAACTAAGGAGTACACAAATGCAATCCAGCAGAGGCAGGGGAACACTGTCAAAGTTCTGGGACAGTTTTCTCAGACCCTCCCATAGCACAGGCCCTGAGAAACTGGGTACTCTCCCAAGGAGGGAAAAGTTTCGGAAAATGCTGAGGGAGTACCTTGCCGACCGTACCAACGTCCTCTGTGATTCCTCTGTGCCTTAATAATTATAATTATTGGGTATCCAAGCTGGACACATGGCATGAACTGGCTCTCTACGCCTTGGAGGTCCTGGCCTACCCTGCCGCTAGCATTTTGTTACAGTGGGTTTTTAGTGCCACCGGTGGAATAATAACCGATATGCACGTCTGCCTGTCAACTGAAAATGCTGACAGGCTGACTCTTATAAAAATGAACAAGGGCTGGATTGGCCAGACTTCTCAACACCATCAAATGATAGCCGTATAACATAAACGCAAATACATTGTCTTTTTTGGGGAAGTCTAACTCTATTCCCATGCTCCTCTGTCTTCACACCCAAACAGGGGGCCTGATTTTGTCTATGTGCTCTTGTCCTCCTCCTTCTCTGTATCCTCATCCTCCACCACCATATAACCACCATATGTACCATATCAACATATCTACATCTCTTGCAAGGGACATTGGAGTTCCTCCAAATTTTTGGCAGCCGTTGCTTCACTGCATATGCAAGCATTATGGGACACCCACTTCCTAATAATGGAAACATTGTTTTCAGGAGGCCCTCTGACCTCTACCTCTCTTGCAAGGGGCATTGGAGTTCCTCCAAATTTTTGGCTGCCGTTTTCACTGCATAGGCAAACAGTATGGAGACCCACTTCCTAATAATGGGAACATTGCTTTCAGGAGGCCCTCCGACCTCTACGTCTCTTGCAAGGGGCATTGGAGTTCCGCCAAATTTTTAGCAGCCATTGCTTTACTGTATAGGCAAACACTATGGGCGACCCACTTCCTAATAATGGGAACATTGTTTTCAGGAGGCACTCTGACCTTAACATCTCCTGCAAGGGGCATTGGAGTACCTCCAAACTTTTGACAGCCATTGCAGTCAGTGCATAGGCAAACAGTATGGGAGACCCTCTCCTTTCTAATGGGAAGATGTCATTACTGTAGCCCAGCTCTGTGTGTCTTTAAATTGTTAGTAGGGTTTTTCCTAAATTTTGGCAGCCGCTGCACTCACTGCATACCCTATAACTGAATAGCAGACCCTCTCCTTTCTAATGGGAACATGTCATACTCGTTACTGTGGCCCAGCTGTAAGTGTCTTTAAATTGTTAGTGGGGTTTTTCCTAAATTTTGGCAGCCGTTGGACTCACTGTATACCCTATAAATGAATAGCAGACCCTCTCCTTTCTAATGGGAATATGTCATTAATGTGGCCCTGCTCTATGTGTCTTTAAATTGTTAGTAGGGTTTCTCCAAAATTTTGGCAGCTGTTGGACTCACTGCATACCCTATAACTGTGTAGAAGACTCTCTCCTTTCTAATGGGAGCATGTCATTACTGTGGCCCAGCTCTATGTGTCTTTAAATTGTTAGTAGGTTTTTCATAAATTTTGGCAGCTGTTGGACTCACTGCATATCCTATAGCTGAATAGCAGACGTTCTCCTTTCTAATGGGAACATGTTGTACTCGTTACTGTGGCCCAGCTCTATGTGTCTTTAAATTGTTAGTGGTGTTTGTCCCAAATTTTGGCAGCCCTTGCAGTCACAGCATGGGCATTACCAGTATAGGAGACCCGCTCCTTTATAATGGGAACATTTTTTTTACTGAGACCCTCCTTTATGTCTCTTCAAAGGGGTGTTGGGTTGAGTTCAAATTTTGGGCAGCCCTTGCAGTCACTGCATACTCAGTAACAGTATTGGAGACCCACTCATTAATAATGAGAACAACAAAGCATTGCTGACTGATGACTCTCTAACAATAGCGAGGGCAAACTGCTGGCCCTTTAAGAATAGTAAGGGCCGACTGATGGCCCTATAAAAATAGGCTTTCTGACTTTCAGAGTCCCTTTACCATAAATGAAACAGGATGTGTCTGATCATGTGTCACACACCACATGGCCAGATAAGGTTGTAAAATGTTAAAATGACATTTCTCAGTGAATGCATTTGTCTTAGTTGAAAGCAATGCAAAAGTGCAAAAACGCATCAAAAACGCTACGTGTGAACATACCCCAAGGTGTGGATGAGCATTTTTGTTTTTGTATATTTATTTTGCCTTATAAACAAGTCATTACCCTGGATAGGATGTTCCTTAACATATTTCCCAGGAAAATCAATTTTGGTTTTGTTTTTGTATGTTTTATTGTGAGTCCGTAAAAGTGGTGTAATACCTCTAAAAAAAATTGTTGACAGCAGTGACCTGGGAGTCAGATATGCTTCCATGGGACTTCTCCATGCTGTTCCCATGTCATTTGAGCACTGTGCCCATCGATTTGGGCAATATTTAGGCCCTCTGCAGACCGCCAGGGGGAGCCACCAGAAAAATGCTCGAGTTTCCCATAGACTTACATTGGGCTCGTTATTCGGACCGAGCACTCGAGCAATCCAATTTGCTCGACTCGAACAACAAGTACCCGAGCATTTTAGTGCTCACTCATCACTAGTCATTACAAACAGTGATCTATTTCAATTGTTTATTTCTGTTAATGTTAATGAACATGGCTTACAACCAATGAAACACAAAAGTCATTATCTCAGTAAATTAGAATAATTAACAAAAAACAACTGCAAAGGCTTCCTAAGCGTTTAAAAAATTACCTTAGTCTGTTTCAGTAGGCCCCACAATCATGGGGAAGACTGCTGACTTGACAGATCTTCAGAAGGCAGTCATTGACACACTCCACAAGGAGGATAAGCCACAAAAGGTCATTGCTAAAGAAGCTGGCTGGTCACAGAGTGCTATATCCAAGCATATTAATGGAAGGTTGAATGGAAGGAAAAAGTGTGGTAGAAAAAGGTGCACAAGCAACCGGGATAACTGCAACCTTGAAAGGATTGTTAAGAAAAGGCCATTCAAAAATTTGGGGGAGATGCACAAGGAGTGGACTGCTGCTGGAGTCATTGCTTCAAGAGCCACCACACACAGATGTATCCAGGACATGGACTACAAGTGTCACATTACTTTTTTCAAGCCACTCATGAAAAATAGACAACGCCAGAAGCGTCTTACCTGGGTCAAGGAGCAAAAGACCTGGACTGTTGCTCAGTGTTCCAAGGTGTTGTTTTCAGAGGAGAGTAAATTTTTCATTTCATTTGGAAATCAAGGTCCCACAGTCTGGAGGAAGAGTGGAGAGGCCCACAATCCAAACTGCTTAAGGTCTAGTATGAGGTTTCCACAATCAGTGATGGTTTGGGGAGCCATGTCATCTGCTGGTGTAGGTCCACTGTGTTTTATTAAGACCAAAGTCAGCGCAGCCATCTACCAGGAAATTTTAGAGCACTTCATGCTTCACTCTGCTGACAAGCTTTTTGGAGATGAAAATTTCATTCTCCATCAGGACTTGGCACCTATCCACGCTGCCAAAAGTACCAATACCTGGTTTATTAACAACAGTATTACTGTGCATGACTGGCCAGCAAACTCACCTGGCCTTAACCCCATAGAGAAGCATTGACAAGAGGAAGATGAGAGACACCAGACCCAACAATGTAAATGTGGCGCCCCTGCGGTTCCAGTTGCCACACTTGCATCTCACCCAGAGGTGTGGTACCCCACTCTCAGGTAAGGACAGAGTATTACCCGGGACCCACACACCCACATCCAACACTACACCACTCCAGACCAGCAGGAGAGGCAAGATGCACTGATCCACTGCTGAGCCCTGTTCCTGGTTGGAAGGGGGGGGACCAAGAGAGGGGTAACCATGTAGTGGGTGTGGGTGGAGGAAGTAGATCAGGGGAGCACCGCCAGTAGGAGTATAAGAAGAAGGGAAACCATCTAGAAGCAGCCAGTCCTGCTCAGAAGAGCAGTGTAGGAGGGTCTAGGCTCCTGGCTCCAGTGCTTGGAGCAGGAGTTGAGTGAAGAGAGAAGAGTCAGGCTTAGTCTGAGACGCCTAGGAGAAGAGACTGAGAGAGGACGGGAGCAGAGGGAAGGCTCCATAGGAAGACAGAGGGGATCCCAGGGGCATTATGAGTGCAGGAAGCCACCCATGCGCCCGAATTCACACGGACGTGGAGGGATCAGGCCGCAAAAGGGGACCGGCCCCTAACTAATGGAGAACAACCAGGCTCAGCTAGATAACCAGAGGCTGCTGCATTTTCAAGGTGCTGCAGCCAACATCCACAATTACATCGCTGAAAAGGTGGCTGCATAGGGTCCAGGGTACTGCACATCGCCCGACAAAGCCCGAGGACACTGGCTTGGGACACTGATTGTGAGGTGCAGGGCAGAAGGGTGAGAGCCAGCGCAGGGAAGATGACCTGGAAAGGTACATAGAACGGGGTCCCATTTAAGTATTCCTGAGGTACCTGAGGGATTGCTGGATCCCTACCCCGGAGAACACAGGACGACGTGGGAGGTTACACACTGGCCCTTGTAACCTGGAGAATTGAATAACTGAGTAAAACCTGAAGACTGCACCCCACTGTGTCCTTGAATTATTGCTGCGCCATCACCAGCCCTGCATTACACAGCACCAATAACATCTACCTCATAAAATCACCATCCACTGCCCTGGAGCTAAGTTCTGCCTGTGGAGAGCTGGACCAATTCTGCTGTGTCAGCTCCAGAGGATCTGCATCGCAGCGACGGCCCCATATAGCCGCATACCATAGGTGGCGTCACGAACATTATCTCTAAAACTTTATTCACCTTTTACTTTCCCCTTTAATTGACCGCCCTGGGTCACGGACTGGGTCACTGCCACCGTGACATCCTCCAGCGTCGACCGGCCTGGCTACAGAGTACCCCACGGCCCAGGGGCGCGCGTCACAAATGAGCTGAAGGCTGCTGTCAAAGCAACCTGAGTTTCCATAACATCTCAGCAGTGCCACAGGCTGATTTCCTCCATGCCATGCCGCATTGATGAAGTAATTGATGCAAAAGGGTTCTAACTCCTTTCTGGCCCAGGGCGTATTAATATGTATCTATGCCCTGGGCCTTATGGGCCTGATAAGTATTAATACTCCCTGGCGATTTTGCCCTCACACAAGCGGTGCGGGCGAGATCTCCGCTGGGTGTCAGCTGATTGTTACAGCTGACACCTGGTACTATGTGCAGGGAGTGGTCCCGCACCGCTCCCGGCACATTAACCCCCGAAATGCTGTGATTGAAATAGATCGCAGCATTCCGGTGGCAAGAGGAGGTAAGCGCTATACTTACCTACTCTGCGGGCGTCTCGCAGCGTCTGAGTCTGGTGCCGGATGTTGCCATGGTGACCCGACGTCATCATGACAACATCCGGGTCACCAGGAGGCAGAAAGGCGCTTTGGTCAAACGCAGTACACAGCCAAAGTAACTTCTCCCTGTGCAGCGCTGACAGGCTGCATGGCATAGAGAGCTGCTGCTCTCTATGCCATGCAGGCGATCAGGCTGCAAAAAGTGAAAGTCCCATAGTGGGACAATGTGAACAAGTAATAAAAATGTCAGAAAGTGAAGAAAAAAAAAATCTTGAAAAAAAAAATGAAAAAAACTAATAAAAAAATATATATATATTCTACCCATAAATAAATAATCTTATGGAAAAAAATAAAAATAAACCAATAAAAGTACACATATTTGGTATCGCCGCGGCCGGAACAACCTGACCTATAAAACTATACCGCTAGTTAACCCCTTTAGTGAACACGATAAAAAAAAAAAAAACGAAACATAAAAAGATGTTTTATCATTATACCGCCAAACAAAAAATGGAATAAAACGCTATCAAAAAGACAAATATAAATAAAAATGGTACCGCTGAAAACGTCATCTTGTCCTGCAAAAACCAAGCCACCATAGAGCTCCAACAACCGAAAAATAAAAAAGTTATAGCTCTCAGAATAAAACAATGCAAAAACAATTCTTTTTTCTATAAAATAGTTTTTATTGTGTAAATGCGCCAAAATATATAAAAAAATATATAAATGCAGTACCGCTGTAAACGTACTGACCTGAAAAATAAAGCTACCTGATCAATTTTACCACACGCGGAACGGCATAAAAAAAAACAAAAAAAAACAATTCCTGAATTGTTGGTTTTTGTTTATTTTGCATCCCAAAAATCGGAATAGAAAGCGATCAAAAAATGTCATTTGCCCGAAAATGGTACCAATAAAAACATCAGCTTGTCCCGCAAATAACAAGCTGTCACATGACTCTGTCGGCCGAAATAAGGAAAAATTATAGCTCTCAAAATATGGCCATGCAAAAACTAGTCTTTGCAAAAAAATGCGTCTTTTAGTGTGTGACAGCTGTCAATCATAAAAACCTGATATGAATCTGGCATCGCTGTAATTGCACCGACCCGAAGAATAAAGACATCTAATCACTTATACCACACGAGGAACGGCGTAAAAAATAAACTTTAGGGTTAGAGTTGGGCTAGGGTTAGGGTTGGGCTAGGGTTAGAGTTGGGCAAGGATTGGGCTAGGGTTGGGGTTGGGATTTTTTCAGAAGTAAAGAAAAAAAATGACAACAATATGGCAACTAGTGAGCAAGTGCTCGCTACTTGAGTTTGTATCGGGTGCTCGGGTATGCACTGAGTATGGCGGGTGCTCGAGTGACATGCTCGAGTCTCCACCCCAAATGTTTTGCAGCTGTTATACAACCAAAAAAACCTTGCGGGGATTGCCTGCCATGCACGAGCGATCCCCGCATGTTTTTTTTTTGGGTGTCTAATAACCGTGAAACATGCGGAGCAGGGACTCGAGCATGTCACTTGAGCACCCGCGATACTTGGTGAATACCCGAGTACCTGATGCAAACTCAAATAGCGAGCACATGCACTCAAGACTAATGACAACTTATTCAATATGATGACCTAATGTTATCAAATTCTGTGTCGTACCTCTGGGTTCAAAATGTTCACTATACCCCTTGATAAAATCCTTAGGGAACTTATCTAGATGTGTGGTGAGCACCCTGAATCCCCAGGTGCATCACAGAAGTTTATAACATTGAGCCGTAAAAATAAAATTTTCACATTTTTTTCAACAAAAATGTTTTTCAGCCCCTAATTTGGCATTTTCACAAGGGTAACAGGAGAAATTGCACCATGCAATTTGTTGTGCAATTTCTCCTGAGTTGGCTGATACCCCATATGTGAGCACCATTTGACTTTTTGAATGTAAAAGTTGCTTGAATAATTAGAAGATGCCATGTTGCGTTTGGGGAGTCCCTGATGTGCCTAAATAGTTGAAACAACCCCCCCCCTCCCTCCAGTGACCCCATTTTGGAAACTACCCAACTCCAGTAATGACTCTATATAATATATGAGCTTCACTTTTTGTATTGAAGAACTGAAATAAATTAACTTTTTGATGATATTCTAATTTTGTGAGATGCACCTGTACCTTCAATCTATGTTTGCACTTTCTAATGTGATAAAGCAAGCAAGCCCTTGTAGGCCACTTTTTGATTTTGTGGGGTTGAAATTCAGCTATCTGCAGAGCTTGTCAGTGCACAGCACAAAAAACTTTTTTTTCATTTGATAATGTGATACTCCAAGCTGTGTTAGCCTAGTTTGTCATTTTTTTGGTGGGTGAACTTCAAATGTATGCATAGTAAAACAATTTTTTTTCCATTGGCAGAAAAAATAATAATAATTTGTGTCGCAAACATGATACACTCTGCTGAAAGCCAAGTACTATCTTAGTGGCGGTGAACTGTTTTCGGAGTTAAAAAAATGATTTTTTTATCTTGCTAGGCAGAGTCCACCAAATATTTTTTTTGTGTGGCAAACATCATACATTCTTCTATACGCCAGCTACTACGTTAGTGGTGGTGAACTTCAGCTGTTTTCAGATTTAAACAATTTATTTTTCCTGTTGCTAGCCACAGTCCACCAAAGATTTATTTGTGTGGCAAACGTGATACACTCTGCTAAAAGACACCTATTATCTTAGTGGCGGTGAACCTCAGCTGTTTTCAGAGTAAAAACATTGATTTTTTGTCTTGCTAGGCAGAGTCCACAAAAGTTTTTTTGTGTGCAATTGTCATACACTCTACTATATGTCAGCTACTACGTTAGTGGCGGTGAACTTCAGCTATTTTCAGAGTAAAAAAATAATTTTTTCCTGTTGCTAGCCTCAGTCCACCAAAGATTTTATTGTGTGGCAAACATGATACATTCTACATAGTAACATAGTAACATAGTTTTTAAGGTTGAAGGAAGACTAAGTCCATCTAGTTCAACCCGTAGCCTAACATGTTGATCCAGAGGAAGGCAAAAAAAAACAACATGTGGCAAACACTAAGCTCCACATTGGGGAAAAAAATTCCTTCCTGACTCCACATACGGCAATCAGACTAGTTCCCTGGATCAACGCCCTATCAAGGAATCTAGTATATATAACCAGTAATATTATACTTTTCAAGAAAGGCATCCATGCCCTTCTTAAATTTTAGTTGTGAATCACTCATTACAACATCATGCGACAGAGAGTTCCATAGTCTCACTGCTCTTACAGTAAAGAATCCGCGTCTGTGATTATGATTAAACCTTCTTTCCCCCAGACGTAGAAGATGCCCCCTTGTCCCCATCTCAGGCCTCAGAGTAAAAAGATCAGTAGAAAGGTCTTTGTACTGTCCCCTCATATACTTGTACATAGTAATAAGATCACCCCTAAGCCTTCGTTTTTCCAAACTAAATAACACCAAGTGTAATAACCTGTCTTGGTATTGCAGACCCCCCAGTCCTCAAATAACCTTGGTCGCTCTTCTCTGCACCCGCTCTAGTTCAGCTATGTCTTTCTTATACACCGGACGCCAGAACTGTACACAGTATTTTAAGTGTGGTCGCACTAGTGACTTTGTATAGAGGTAAAATTATGTTCTCCTCATGAGCATCTATGCCTCTTTTAATGCATCCCATTATTTTATTTGCCTTCCCAGCAGCAGCCTGACACTGGCCACCAAACGTGATATTGTCATCCACCAATACACCCAGGTATTTTTCAGTTACTGCTTTGCCCGGTGTTTTACAATTAAGCATATAATTATACATTTTATTTCCTCTGCCAAAGTCTATTACCTTACATTTATCCCCATTAAAGCTCATTTTCCATTTATCAGCCCAAGCTTCTAGTTTACATAGATCCTCCTGTAATATAAAATTGTCCTCCTCTATATTGATTACCCTGCAGAGTTTAGTGTCATCTGCAAATATTGAAATACTACTCTGTATGCCCCCTACAAGGTCATTAACCCCTTTACCTCCGAGGGTGGTTTGCACGTTAATGACCAGGCCAATTTTTACAATTCTGACCACTGTCACTTTATGAGGTAATTACTCTGGAACGCTTCAACGGATCCCCCTGATTCTGAGACTGTTTTTTCATGACATATTGTACTTCATGATTGTGGTAAAATTTCTTCGATATCACTTGCGTTTATTTGTGAAAAAAATGGAAATTTGGCGAATATTTTGAAAATTCAGCAATTTTCAAAATTTTTATTTTTATGCCCTTAAATCAGAGAGATATGTCACACAAAAGAGTTAATAAATAACATTTCCCACATGTCTACTTTACATCAGCACAATTTTGGAACCAAAATTTTTTTTGTTAGGGAGCTATAAGGGTTAAAAGTTGACCAGCGATTTCTCATTTTTCCAACAAAATTTACAAAACCATTTTTTTTAGGGACCACATCACATTTGAAGTCACTTTGAGAGGTCTTTATGAGAGAAAATACCCAAAAGTGACATCATTCTAAAAACTGCACCCCTCAAGGTGCTCAAAACCACATTCAAGAACTTTATTAACCCTTCAGGTGCTTCACAGGAATTTTTGGAATGTGGAAGAAAAAAATGAACATTTAACTTTTTTCACAAAAATGTTACTTTAGACCCAATTTTTTTTATTTTCGCAGGGGTAACAGGAAAAAATGGACCCCAAAATTTGTTGTGCAATTTCCCCTGGGCACGTTGATACCCCATATGTGGGGAAAAACCACTGTTTGGGCGCATGGCAGGACTCGGAAGGGAAGGAGCGCCATTTGACTTTTTGATTGTAAAATCTGCTTGAATAATTAGCGGACGCCATGTTGCGTTTGGAGAGCCCCTGATGTGCCTAAACATTGGAAACTCCCCACAAGTGACCCAATTTTGGAAACTAGACCCCCCAAGGCACCTATCTAGATGCATAGTGAGAACTTGGAACCCGTAGGTGCTTCACAAATTAATTCGTAAAAATGAAAAAGTATTTTTTTTTCCACTTTTTCATTTTTACGAATCAATTTGTGAAGCACCTGAGGGTTCCAAGTGCTCACTATGCATCTAGATTGGTGCCTTGGGGGGGTCTAGTTTCCAAAATCGGGTCACTTGTGGGGGAGCTCCACTGTTTAGGCACATCAGGGGCTCTCCAAACGCAACATGGTGTCCGCTAACAAATTGAATGGAAAATCGGCTCAAATTGTTAGCGAACACCATGTTGTGTTTGGAGAGCCCCTGATGTGCCTAAACAGTGAAAACCCCCCACAAGTGAACCCATTTTGGAAACTAGACCCCCCAAGGCACCTATCTAGATGCATAGTGAGAACTTGGATCCCCGAGGTGCTTCAAAAATTGATTCGTAAAAGTGAAAAAGTGGAAAAAAAAACACTTTTTCATTTTTACGAATCAATTTGTGAAGCACTTGGGGGTTCCAAGTGCTCACTATGCATCTAGATAGGTGCCTTGGGTGGTCTAGTTTCCAAAATGGGGTCACTTGTGGGGGAGCTCCAATGTTTAGGCACACAGGAGCTCTCCAAACGCAACATGGTGTCCGCTAACAATTTGAGCCGATTTTCCATTCAATTTGTTTGCGGACACCATGTTGCATTTGGAGAGCCTCTGATGTGCCTAAACAGTGGAGCTCCCCCACAAGTGACCCCATTTTGGAAACTATACCCCTCAAGGATTTTATTAAGGGGTATAGTGAACATTTTGAACCCAGAGGTACGACACAGAATTTGATAACATTAGGTCATCATATTGAATAAGTTGTCATTAGTCTTGAGAGCAAGTGCTCGCTATTTGAGTTTGCATCGGGTACTCAGGTATGCACCATGTATCACGGGTGCTCAAGTGAAATGCTCGAGTCCCCGCCCGCATGTTTCACGGTTATTAGACACCCCCAAAAAAACATGCGGGGATCGCTCGTGCATGGCAGGCAATCCCCGCGAGGTTTTTTTGGCCGCGAAGAATATGGGGCGGAGACTCGAGCACCCGCGATACTCAGTGCATACCCGAACACCCGATGCAAACTCAAGTAGCGAGCACTTGCGCTCAACACTAGTCGCCATATCGTCATCTTTTTTTTTATTTTTATTTTTTTTAAAAAAACAACCCCAACCCTAACATTAGCACAACCCCAACCCCAGCCCTAGCGTTTATTTTTTACGCCGCATGAAATGATCTCGATGGTCCAGATAGATGGAGTGGAGGATGGCTGGTTGATGGACACCCCATGCAAACACGGCTACGGCGCTAACAAGGAGGAGGTGGAGTAATGTTTTGGGTTGGAATCATGGGGAGAGAGATTGTCGGCCCTTTTAGGATCCCTGGAGGGGTAAAGATGAACTCCATAATGTACGTTGAGTTTCTCAAACAGCACTGCCTTCCATGGTTCAAGAAGAAGAACCGTGCATTCCGCAGCAAGATCATTTTCATGCAGGATAATGCCCCGTCTCATGCTGCACATAACACATCTGCATCTCTGGCTGCTATGGGCATGAAAGGGGACAAACTTATGGTGTGGCACCCATGCTCCCCTGACCTCTACCCCATTCAGAACCTCTGGAGCATCATCAAAAGGAGTGTCTATGATGGCGGGAGGCAGTTCACATCTAAGCAACAGCTCTGGGAGGGTATTCTGTCCTCATGCAAAACAATTAAAGCATAAACCATCCAAAACCTGACAAATTCAATGGACGAGAGAGTTCAGAAGCTCCTTTCGAACAAGGGGTCCTATGTGCAAATGTAACATCACCTAGAATAAAGTTTTGAATGAAAACTGTTTGATTTCAGTTTGTAATAACCTGCTAATGCTTATAATTTCAAAAACGACCATTTTTTTGTTCTTTATTAAAATGAAAAGGTTGAAAACTCTGTTGTGCATAATAATTTGGAACATGCATTTTGAGTGCAGTTTGAGTTTTTTTTTTTTTTTAAATATACTGTTAACATAGGCAGTTTGTACAAAAACCTTTCAATTGTACTCTAATAGTTATTTGACTGGAAAATTACAATGACTGAAATTCATATAGGTAATTTGGGAAAATCTGAGAAAATATTATTTGCATAATAATTTGGAACACAGTGTATTTTCGTTTGAGACCAAGATCCTCTTGGAATGAATCACAGCGCATTGGTTTTATTATGTCACTTTTGCGCAATGAACCACAGGGGTGGGCCTTTTCTCTCCAGCATAATGATCCGTGTTTAAGGTCTGTTGAAGAATTTTTTTCTACTATGGGGTTATTATATGACGATCCTGATCGAATCTCATCTGCTGAATCAGAACTTAGACGTTTGAATCAGTGGTCGGATGATGTTGAAAATTATTGCACACACTTTAGAAGATGGGCTTCAGAAGTTAAGTGGAATGATCCTGCGCTGAGATGTTTATTTCTTGCTGGTCTGAGTGAAAGGGTTAAGGATTTGCTAATTGCATTCCCTGCACCTGAGACTCTGCAGGAAGCTATGCAGTTAGCTGTTTGTATAGACAGGAGACTGAGGTGCAGGCTCAATGAGATAAAGACTCCTGTAATGTCAGGTCCTAGTCCCCAGAAAATCTGCTCTGACGGCGGGGAACCGATGGAGGTTGGGGGGATGTCACTTCGCTCTCAGGAAAAAGACCGGAGGTTCGCCGAGGGATTGTGTATTTATTGTGGTAAAGCTGACCATTTGATTAAGTATTGTGAGCATCATTTAAGTAAAGAAAAAAAAAAGATTATTTACACCCGTATAGCTTGTTTACACTCTGCAGGAGTGTTTCATTCTGGGAGTACTACTCTGCAGGGAGATTTGATTGAATTTCAGGTACTTGTGGATTGTGGTTCAACCCTTAATGTGATTGATAAAGGGTTTTTGGAAAACCTTAAATTGAAATCCAAACCTTTGTCATCACCTATTTCTGTGGTTGCAATTGATAATACTCCTTTGAAATGTATTACTCACAAGACTGCTGCATTTCCCCTCACTATCAATGGAGTTCACCAAGAAATTTTGGACTTGGTTGTTTTGGATAATTTGCCCTCTCCAGTTGTTCTAGGATTGCCTTGGTTAAGACTGCACAATCCTTTATTGGACTGGTCTACTAATGTGATTAGGTCTTGGAGTCCAAAGTGCTATGATAAATGTTGTAATGGTTTCATTGCGGCTGTAGAAAAAGGGGAATTACCGGTACCTATTCAAGATTTTTGGAGGGGTTTTTCGGAAGAGGAGTCGCAAGTTTTACCTCCTCATAGGGATTATGATTGCGCCATTGAGTTTGTTCTGGGTGCTACTCTTCCCAAAAGTCACTTGTTTAATCTGACTATACCTGAAAGAAAGGCCTTGAAGGAGCACATAGAGACTAGCCTGGCTGCTGGTCACATTAGACCTTCTAAGTCGCCTGTGGCAGTTGGATTCTTCTTTGTTAAAAAAAGGATGGCGGTTTACGTCCATGTCTGGATTTTCGTGAAATTAATAAGATTACCGTACGCAATTCCTACCCATTGTCGTTAATTCCTGACTTGTTTAACCAGTTAGTGGGAGCCAAGTGGTTCTCCAAAATTGATCTCCGGGGGGCATACAATTTGTTATGTGTGAAGGAGGGTGATGGATGGAAAACTGCTGTTAACACTCTGGTAGGTCATTTTGAGAATCTGTTGATGCCTTTTGGTCTTACAAATGCACCTTCATTTTTTCAGAACCGTATTAATGACATCCTGAGACCTTTGATTGGTAAGAATGTGGTTGTGTATTTGGATGACATTTTGATTTATTCACCAGATCTAGAGTCCCATTGGCAGAGTGTATGTGACGTTTTGCAGTTATTGAGTGATAATTCACTCTTTGCTAAGCTGGAGAAATGTGAATTCGCTGTGCAGAAAATTAGTTTTTTGGGCTACATTGTTTCCAGCGAGGGCTTTGAGATGGACCCTGTGAAGGTTCAGGCTGTGCAGGAATGGCCTAGGCCTGTTGGTTTGAAATCAATACAGAGATTTTTGGGTTTTGCCAATTATTACAGGAAATTCATTAAGAATTTTTCTGTAATTGTTAAACCTCTAACCGATCTCACCAGGAAAGGTGAGAATACGGTCCAGTGGACTACTGAGGCCATTGAAGCGCTTGAGTATCTCAAAGAGAGGTTCAGTTCTGCCCCTATCCTTATGCAGCCTGATGAGACCAAGCCTTTTTTGGTCAAGGTCGATGCTTCATCAGTGGGGGTGGGAGCAGTTTTGTCTCAGGAGAACAAGGGTAGAGTACATCCTTGTGCCTTCTTTTCGAAAAAATTTTCAGAAACAGAACTGAATTAGGATGTTGGAAATCGGGAGTTGCTGGCTATTAAACTTGCGTTTGAACATTGGCGTCATTTTTTGGAAGGCGCTAGATTTCCTATTCAGGTTTTCACAGATCATAAGAATTTGATCTATCTGGATGCTGCCAAGCGCTTGAATGCCCGTCAAGCTAGGTGGGCACTTTTTTTTTCTCGGTTTCATTTTTCTGTTACCTATATCCCTGGTACTAAGAATGTTAAAGCCGATGCTTTATCTCGCAGCTTCTCTCCTACGGTCGGTGCCGAGGAGGAGGAGAGCATTTTACAGAAAGGAGTTGTGGTGGCGGCTTTGGACTCCGTTTTGGAGAATGGGATTCTGAAAAAGAGAGATGATGCTCCATCTAACACTCCCCATGGGAGGTTGTTCATGCCTAGAGCCTTTAGGAGAGATTTGTTTGTGGAGTGTCATGAGTCTCGGTTGGCAGGTCATCCAGGAATTTCGGAGATTAAGAGACTTATCAGTCGCAGTTTTTGGTGGCCTGGATGGCAGAAGGGAAGTCATCAAGTGGGTGCGTCAGTTTACTGTGTGTGCTAGGTCAAAGGCTTCATATACTCCTGCTGTGGGGTGTTATGATCTGCAACATAAACTAAGGAAAGATAGGGGAAAGCTGTCCCTACAGTAAGACTAAGCTGAATCCCTATGATGTAGCGGGCTGCCTGTTCCTAGTGAACAGACCCGCCTTAGTCCTCGGCTAGCCTGAACGGAGACCTATAGAATAAAGGGAGGGGTCCCTAAAAGAACTAAGGACTGGGACAAAAATGGGACACCTCCTAACAGAAGTTGTTGCAGAGCAAAAAAAAGACAAACAGACAAAAAGTACTAGAGGTCCCAGAGGACCAAGCGAACTAGACAGAGATAGGCACCGAAGCACCTGGCTAGAGAGACAGGAAAAAAACACTGAAAGTCCAGCAAAGCCAGAAGGGCGGAGCTGGAATATATAGGCAGCTGGTCACGTGACCGCAAAACACAAGATAGCAAAAACTAACAGGAGGGTTCTAACAGTACCCCCACTTCTATGAGGATCCTCCGGATCCTCCAGGCCCAGGCCTATCAGGAAACCTCCTGTGGAAAGCTTTAACAAGCCTAGGAGCAGAGACATCATCCTTCCTTACCCAGGAGTTGTCTTCGGGACCGAAACCCTTCCAGGAGACAAGATACTGTAATTTCCCTCTATGCCATCTTGAATTCAAAATACAAGAAATTTCATATTCACCGTCTTCCACCACTGGAGGAACTGTGACAGTGGCGTTCCTATTAGAAACATCAGCCTTTTTCAACAAGGAAACATCAAACACAGGATTAATCTTCCAGGAAGTAGGGACATCCAACCTGACAGCAGATGGGTTAACAACCTGAAGCACTTTAAATGGACCCACAAACTTAGGACCCAGTTTTTTAGAGGGAATCCTCAAATGCAGGTTCTTCGAGGACAACCAAACCATGTCACCCACAGTAAACAAAACCTGTTTACGTTTCCTGTCAAAATACTTCTTGGACTTCTTGTTAGCCTCTTGCAGGATACAACGTTCATTAGTCCAAACTCTCTCCAAATCACCGGAAAAATTCTCCTCCTCCGACACCGCCGACCCCAATTTGGAGAACGAACCAAGCTCATCAAGAGAATGCCAAGAGTGTGCAAACCAGTCATCAAAGCAAAAGGTGGCTACTTTGAAGAACCTAGAATATAAGACATATTTTCAGTTGTTTCACACTTTTTTGTTAAGTATATAATTCCACATGTGTTAATTCATAGTTTTGATGCCTTTAGTGTGAATGTACAATTTTCATAGTCAAGAAAACACAGAAAAATCTTTAAATGAGAAGGTGTGTCCAAACTCTTGGTCTGTACTGTACGTTTTCAGAAAAAACTGCCATTTCTGGCCTCCATTAAAAATTTGTTTCAGTGTGTCAGTGAAGCAATTTACACCAGATTGCTGTTCAAAATAGAAACCTTCAGGCCAGGTATTAAAAACTGTGTTTTCTCCGTCACACGGATCACATATACGTTTTCAGAAAATACTGCCATTTCTGGCCTCCATTAAAAATTTGTTTCAGTGTGTCAGTGAAGCAATTGACACCAGTTTGCTGTTCAAAATAGTTACCTACAGGCCAGGTATCTAAAACTGTAGTTTGTCCGTCACACGGATCACATATAAGTTCGCTCCAAATTCAGTCATTTGTTGTGAGCGTCAAAGATATTGTCCTCCATTTAGAATGGGCAAGGCACGTGGCAAGGGATGGGGAACTGGACGTGATGGTGATGGTGCATGCAGAGGCCAAGGCCGTGGGCAAGCTGAAATTTTGCCACAACAAACAACCACATCTTCTCGCTCGACCTTCCTGTCCCAATTAATAGGGGATCGCAGAACACCACTATTGAACACAGAGCAGTGTGAAAAGGTTACTGGTTGGATAGCAGATAATGCTTCCAATCACTTAGCTATCACCACCTTGTCTTCCACACGGTCAAGTCTCAGTAGCTGTGAGTCTGGACCGGATATTCCTCAGCCTGAACCTCCTTCCTCTCACCATGCCGAGTGCCCAGAGACAAATGATCCCACTTTTGGACACTCCGAAGAGCTTTTCACTTTTCCATTTATAGATTCGGGCCTCTCGCCCGGTCCACTTGAAGCGGGGCAAGAGGAGATCGCATGTAGCGTTGCCCAAATATTTAAGCAGCTATGGTCACATGAAGGCGACGGTGGGAAAGTGTCACAAGAGGTTGACAATGATGAGACCCAATTGCAAGAAAGTCAGGAGGAGGACCAGAGTGCGGAAGTGGAAGACGAGGTGGTGGATGATATAGTAACTGACCCAACCTGGCAGGAGGACATGCAGAGCGAGGAGAGCAGCACACAGGGGGAGGAAGGCAGGAAGAAGCAGTGTGGTGGTCGCAGAAAGAAGGCAGGTAACCGTTCCCCGTAACACCAACATGAAGGAAATTGCCAGTACAACTGTTAAATCTTCCCGAGTCTGGTTGTTTTTTTAAAGACTCTGCCGATAACCCCAAAAAGGCCATTTGCAAAACCTGCTAGGCCAGTATCAGCAGGGGTTGCAAAACGACCAGCCTGACCACCATCAGCATGATCAGGCACATGGCAGCAAGGCACCCAACTTTGTGGGCCAAACCCCAGGGTCCAGAAACAGTGTCTGCGGGAGGCACCACTGCTTCTTCCGCAGTTGTGCATGCAAGCCAATCCCCTGTCCATGGTGCATGCGAAGATGCCTCCTGCCCTGCACCTGTCATTGCAGACCCTCAAGTAGCAGCATCAGGAAGCACGTCCATGACCTTGTCCCAGGGCAGTGTTCAGTTGTCCATACCCCAGACATTGGAATGCAAGCCAACACCCCACAGGCCACACTACTAAATTCCCACATTTCACGACTGCTTGCACTAGAAATGTTGCCTGTTAGGCTCGTGGAGACGGAAGCATTCCGCAACCTGATGGCAGGGGTCGTTGCTCGGTACTCGGGCCCCAGGTGCCACTATTTCTCCCAGTGAGCCGTCCCCGCATTACACAAGCAAGTGTCCTAAAACATTAGCCGTGGCCTCAACAACGCAGTTACTGGGAAAGTCCACCTAACCACGAACATGTGGACAAGTTCTTGTAAGCAGGGACGTTACATCTCGCTGACAGCATACTGGGTTAACATAGTGGAAGTCGGGACCCAGTCGGACCTTGGGACAGAACACATCCTCTCGATGCCAAGGATCGCAGGCCCTAGGTCAATCAGGGTTGCCCCCACAGTCTACAGCTCCTGCACCTCATCCTCCTCAGCCTCCTCCTTCTCTTCCGCCTCCATCTCCGAAATGACCACATCAGTCACAAGCTGGAAGCACTGCAGCACTGCCTCGGCCAAGCGGCAACTAGCTGTTTTGAAGCTAATATGCTTAGGTGACAAACCGCACAATGCTGAAGAGTTGTGGACAGCTCTGAAAGAGCAGATAGATCTGTGGTTCACACAGCTGAACCTACAGCCAGGCATGGTAGTGTGTGACAATGGCCGGAACCTGGTGGCGGCTCTGAGGCGAGGCAAGCTCTTACAAGTACCATGCCTGGCCCATGTTTTTAACCTCATGGTTGAGCGATTTCTCAAATCCTACCTGGAGCTGCCGGATCTGCTTGTCAAAGTACGCCACCTGTGTGCCCATTTTAGACAGTCAGCTACAGCTTTCGCCACCCTTGCTGTGCTTCAGCAGCATTTGAAGCTTCCGGCTCACAGACTGGTGTGTGATGTCCCCATGTGTTGGAACTGTACACTGCAGATGTTGTGAAGGATTTGTGAGCAGAAGAGGGCAGTTATTGAGTACCAGTATCAACCAGGCCGTCGGTATTCAGTTCAGACTCCACACATAAGACCTCAGGAGAGGACATGGATGTCAGACATATGTACCATTCTCCAAAACTTTGAGGACTCCGCCAAGATGGTGAGCGGCGATGACACCATAATTAGCATCACCATCCCGCTTCTCTGTCTTCTGAAACGCTCTCTGCTCACAATCAAAGAGGATGCATTGCAGGCGGAACACGATTAGATGGAGCAAGGAACCATAAAGGGTGATTACACACAGCCCAGCCTCATCTCATCCCAATGTGGATTGGATTACAATGAGACAGAGGAGGAGGAGGAAGAACAGGAGCTAGTTTCATGCGCTATAGACTGTACTACCTGCACAACTGTTATACTGTCTGTTCAGCATGGATTGCCTGAGGACAGAGAGGAGGAGGAGGAGGAGAGCATGGTCACTCGTCCTCTTGGTGACTACATGGAAGTCTTGCCTGTTAGCAGTCTGGCACGCATGGCTGAGTTTATGCTAAGCTGCCTTTCCCATGACCCTCGTGTTCTCAAAATTTTGGGTGAATGTATTACTTGTTAGTGACACTTCTAGACCCACGCTACTAGGAGAACTTTATATCTCTTATTCCTGAGGCGTACAGGTCTACAAAAATGGGGCAGTACCAGAAGGCCCTTGTCGCGGAACTATTAAAAAAATCCCCGTCTGAAAATGCTGGTGGCAGAGGTCATAGTTCGTTGGACAACCAAGGACTACAGGCGAGACAGACACAACTCCAGACCAGCAGAGGCAGGGGAACACTGTCAAAGTTCTAGGAGAATTTCCTCAGCCCCTCCCACCGCACAAGGCCTGAGGTGCGGGTACTCTCACAAGGAGTGCAAAGTTTGAGAAGATGCTGAGGGAGTACCTTGCTGACCAAACAAACGTCCTCCGTGATTCCTCTGTGCCTTATAATTATTGGGTATCCAAGGTGGATATGTGGAATGAACTGGCTCTCTATGCCTTGGAGGTCCTGCCTGCCTCCAGCGTTTTATCAGGGCGGGTTTTTAGTGCCGCTGGTGGAATTATAACTGATACGCGCATCCGCCTGTCAACTGAAAATGCTGACAGGCTGACTCTTATAAAAATGAACAAGGGCTGGATTGACCAGACTTCTCAACACCACCGAATGAGAGCAGCGTAACATAAACTCAAATCCAGTGTCTTTTCTTGGGAGATGTATTCCCATGCACCTTTTCACACCTACAAATGGGTATACGCTTCCTGATTTTGGCTATTTTCTCTTGTCCTCCTCCTTCTCCTCATCCTCCATCACCATATCACCAGGGTGACCATGGTCCGGTATGCAGCACCCACATAATTTTTTTAAAAGGTGTTTATGATGCCCGTAAAAATTTTTTTTTATAAAGTACATTCAGGGGTAAATGTTTGTCAGCCCATACACTTAGTGCATGGGCATTACAAGTATAGGAGACCCGCTCCTTTCTAATGGAAACATTTTTTTATGAGGCCCTCTAGGTCTCTTTCAAGGGGAATTGGAGTGCCTCCCAATTTTTGGCAGCTTTTGCATTCACTGCATAGGCCAATATTATGGGAGACCCTTTCGTTTCTAATGGGATTTTGTCGTTACTGTGGCCCTGATCTATGTGTCTATAAACTGTTAATGGGGATTTTCCTAAATTTGGTCAGACGTTGGACTCACTGCATACCCTATAACTGTATAGCAGACTCTCTGCTTTCTAATGGGAACATGTCGTACTCATTACTGTGGCCCTGCTCTATGTGTCTTTAAATTGTTAGTGGGGTTTTTTGTAAATTTGGTCAGCCGTTGGACTCACTACATACCCTATAACTGTATAGCAGACCCTCTCCTTTCTAATGGGAACATGTCGTACTCGTTATTATGGCCCTGCTCTATGTGTCTTTAAATTCTTGGTGGGGTTTTTCCCAAATTTTGGCAGCCCTTGCAGTCACAGCACGGGCATTACCACTATAAGAGACCCGCTCCCTTATAATGGGAACATTTTTTTTACTGAGACCCTCCTCTATGTCTTTTCAAAGGGGTATTGGGCTGCGTCTGAATTTTTTACAGCCCTTGCAATCACTGCATACGCAATAACATTATAGGAGACCCACTCGTTAATAATGGGAACAAGAAAGCATAGCCGGCTAATGGCTCTCTAACAATAGCGAGGGCCGACTGCTGGCTTTTTAAGAATAGTAATGACCACCTGATGGTGCTATAAAAATAGTCTTTGTGACTTTCAGAGTCCCTCCAACATAAATGAAACCGGATGTGTCAGATAATGCGTCACACACCATATGGCCAGATAAGGTTGTAAAATGTTAAAATGACATTTCCCGGTAAATGCATTTGTCTTTAAAAATAACGTAAAAAACAAAACAAAACAGTAGGATCTTTCTTTAGTATAAAAACAGAGTCGCCAATGTAACCTTAATGTAAACACATTGTTCAGCTCCTGCACCTCCTCCTCCATCTCCGAAATGATCACATCAGTCACAAGCTGAAAACCTTGGCTAAGCGGCAACAGGCTGTGCTGAAGATAACATGCTTAATGCTTAGGTGACAAATCGCCCAGTGCTGCAGAGTTGTTGAAAGCTGTAACACAGCAGCCTGATCTGTGGCTCTCACCGCTGAAAATACAGCCAGGCATGGTCGTGTGTGACAATGAGCGGAACATAATGACGGAGAAATGACAGCTGGAGTAGATACGGTTTCCCTCTATGCCAGTCCTTTCACTGAGCTAAAGAATATGGCTGTGGTGAAATACAACTCCCACTGAGAAGCTGTTTCAGATTGAAAAACATTGGGCCCACCAGAGGATTTGATTCTGAGGGCTCACCTTTCTCAAGAGCCCCATAGCAGCTGCAAAGTTAGTGCTATCATGAACTCTCCTGATGTAGAAGCCAGGGCAATCTGGTGGGACCGTCCAACCCTGCCGAAAATCAGTCCTGGCTAAGAAAAGTGTGTGGGAAGGTTCATGGACACTATTGTTGACTTTTTTACAGAGGTGGAAACCCACGCAAACACGGGAAGAACATACAAAATCCTTGCAGATGTTGTCCGTGCTGGGATTTGAACTCAGGATCCCAGCGCTGCAAGGCTTCAGTGCTAACCACTGATCCAAAGTGCTGCCGTTCATCCTCTGATATCTAACAGGCTGGAGAAACTTGCACCTACTGCCACTCTATCTTCAGCTCCTTTGTGAGAAACTAATGTATTTGGGCAGCCGCTAAGTCTACCAAATATAATTCCTGAGAAGGAAATTGGGATGGCTTCGCTACTGGTACTGGGGGCAGTGCTAATACCATGGCGTCGTACCAAGGTTTACTGGAAATATTCCAGGCTGGTAGGATGCAAGCAGATTCCCACAGAAAAGTATCAGCAGTAATGTTCAGGGACCCGCACTTATAGAAGGCGGAGACAATACCAGGAGAAATAGTGGCGGCTGGGGACAGAGTATGAACACCCGGTCGCCGCCATGAGGTTGTGGACAGCTTCCACCTCCATGAGCCTAAAAGACCACATTTCAAGTGCAAGCAGATGCCCAGAAATCTGGCAGTTTAGTATTGCGGCCTCTGGGTGGGTGGCTGGCTGCATAATTGCGCTTGCATTCCAAGTAACAGAAAACTAAGCAGATGGTGGCCTCTATCATCGTCATGGCCTCCCCTCGACACTATCAACTCTTCTGAAAGAGAAGCCAGGGACCACTGGAGGAGTCTTTGGTTCTCTGGTGGGCCCCTCCAACCCTGCCGAGAACCAGCCCTGGCTTAGAAAAGTGTGTGGGAAGATTCCTGGACACTCTATGGCTGCTTTTTTAATGTGGATTGGACGTGCTTATGCATGTTATTTCTCAAACCGCATTGCAGATCAGGCCATTGCCCAACTCTGTAGCCATGAAATTAAAGACGCAAAGAAAGATGCTTGTGTGTCAAAGCACCACTGACAAGTGCAAGCTGATGTTTGACGGGCTGCCATTGCTTCTGCAACAAGCTGCATTAGAGGACTTCCTGGGAGAAATGACACCCAGAGTAGAAACCGTTTCCCTCTATGCCATTCCTTTCACTGAGCTAAAGAATATGGCTGTGGTGAAATACAACTCTCAGCAAAAAAAGTTGTGGACTGGCTCTGTACCGTCCCTGGTCACATTCACCTGTCCACGTGTTTGTGGTTAGGCGGTCCTTCCCAGTAAGTGCACTGGGGAGGGCACGGGTAATGTTGTGGGACCCGTGCTTGTGAAAGGTGGAGACGATACCGGGAGAAATGATGGCTGCTGGGGACCGAGTCTGGACACCGGCCTCCGCCGGCATGAGGTTGTGAAACGCTTCCACCTCCATGAGCCTAAAATGCCACATTTCAAGTGCAAGCAGCTGTCAAAAATTTGGCAGTATAGTATTGCAGCCTGTCGGTGGGTGGCTGGCTGCATACTTGCGCTTGCATTCCAAGGAATGGGGTAGGGACAACTGAACCCTGCACTGGGACAAGGACGTGCACGGTGATTGCTGCAAGTCTGCAATGACAGGTGCATGGTGGGAGGCATCTTCACATGCGCCGCGGATCACTTATGATGGGCACACTTTTAGGCAGTGACCTGGGAGTCAGAGATGCTTCCAGGGGTCTTCCCCATGCTGTTCACCACTGTATGTAGTAAAGGTCGCCTGATGGCCCAATAAAAATAGGCTTTGAGTCCCTCCTTCTAAATGAAACAGGATTTGTCTGATGATGTGTCACACAGCACATGGCCAGATAAGGTTGTAAAATGTTAAAATGACATTTCTCAGTGAATGCATTTGTCTTGGTTAAAAGCAATGCAAAAGTGCAAAAATGCATCAAAAACACTATGTGTGAACATAGTCCAAGGTGTGGAGGAGTATTTTTGGTTTTGGTTATTTATTTAGCCTTCTATACAAGTCATTACCTTGGAAAGGATGTTCCTTAACATATTTCCCAGGAAAATCCATTTTGGATTTATTTTTGTGTTTTATTGTGAGTCCGTAAAAGTGGCGTAATAGCTCTGACAACGTTGTTCACAGCAGTGACCTGGGAGTCAGAAATGCTTCCAGGGGTCTTCCCAAAGCTGTTCCCATGTCATTTGAGCACTGTTCCCATCAATTTTGGGCAATTTTTAGGCCCTCTGCAGACTGCCGGTGATGTATATTGAAGTTTCTGATGTGTTTAATATAGGATCATAATCTATGTCTGGTTATTAATGAAGATGCATGCTTATCGGATCCATGTTGATGGAAAATAGTATAGTTTTATATGAAGAAGTAAAAGTTATGTTTTAAGAGTATCCTCAAGGCTTTAATTGTTGTATTACATAATCTGAGGTTTCTGCCGTATGTTTAAGTAGGTTGTTGCTATTTAACAGTTTCATCTTGCCCACGGCCTCTGCGTGCACTATCACCATCACCATAACGTCCACTTTCCCATTTCTTGACTCACACCTTGCCCATTTAAATGGAGTTTAAGATTTGTCACGTTGCCAAAAATGTCTCTATTATTACCATAGTAATATAGGATCACGTATGATGAGATGACCACAGTTTTAGGCAGTGCCCTTGGAGTCAGAGATGCTTCCAGGGGTCTTTCTCATGCTGTTCCCATGTCACACACCACTTGGCCAAATAAGGTAGTAAAATGTTAAAATTACATTTCCTGGGGAATGCATTTTTCACGGTTGAAAGCAATGCAAAAGTGCAAAAAACGCATCAAAAACGCTGAACATAGCCCAAGGTGTGGAGGAGTATTTTTGTTTTTGTATATTTATTTTGCCTAAGGATGTTCCTTAACATATTTCCCAGGAAAATCCGGAAAAATGCTTGAGTTTCCCATAGACTTACATTGGGCTCGTTACTCGGACCAAGCACTCGAGCATTCCAATTTGCTCGACCTGAGCAACGAGTACCCAAGCATTTTAGTGCTCACTCATCTCTAGTAAACAAGTCTGATTGAGTCTCCATCTACTGGGCTGGCTGTACTGGAAGAGGTGTCGGTCATAATTACACTATTTCTACTGTAGTAATATTGATGCCACTTTGATGGTGTCTGCCACTAATTTTTGGAAATGTGGAGAATCCTAATTGGGCCTCCCTTTATTGGGTTTGGCTGTAGTGGAAGACATTTCTGTCTCCATTAAACTACTTCTATTCTGGTGAAATTGATGCCATTTTGCTGGTGTCTGCCACTATTTTTTGGAAATGTGCTCAACTTAGTGGTTCAGCGGTTTCTCAAAACCTACCCAGATCTGCCAGAGCTGCTTGTGAAAGTACAACACATGTGTACCCATTTCAAAAAGTCAGCTATAATTTCCGCCACCCTGGCAGTGCTTCAGCAGCATATGCAGCTTCCAGCTCACTGACTATTGTGCGATGTCATCACATGCTGGAAAGCATCTTTGGAAGGATTTGTGAGCAGCAGAGGGCATTTGTTGAGTACCAGCTTCAACACGCCCATCGGTATTCAGGTCAGCCTCCGCACATAAGAGCTGATGAGTGGGCATGGATGTCTGACATCTGTGCCGTCCTCCAAAACTTTGAGGACTCCACGAAGATGGTGAGCGGCGATGACGCCATAATTAGCATCACCATCCTACTTCTCTGTCTACTGAAAAGCTTGATGCTCACAGTTAAAGAGGAGGCATTGCAGGTGGAGCAAGGAACTATACATCCCAGCCTCATCTCATGTCAATGCAGATTGGGTGATAATGAGGAGGAGGATGAGGAGAAGAACATGGACAGTCATCCTCTTGGGGAGGACAGGGAACTCTTGGCTGTCTTGGTAGTCTTGATACCCCTCTTTTAGTCTGTGGGAAAGCTGTATGAGTTTCGCTTAATGACCTTCAGTGGCCTAAACCGTGGTTTTGCTTATGCACGTGATTTCTCAAAACGTATTGCAGATCAGGCCATTATCCAACTCTGTAATGATTAAATTCAAAGCATAAAGAAAGAACTTTGTCTGCGACTAAGCACAATCAAGAAGTGTGAGCTGATGTTGGACGGGCTGCCATTGCTTGTGCAACAAACTGCATTAGAGGACTTCCTGGGAGAAATGACAGCTGGAGTTGATGCGGTTTCCCTCTCAGTTCTCTCGCTGATATCTAACATGCTAGAGAAACTTGCACCTACTGCCACTCAGTATCTTCAGCTCCTTTGTGAGAAACTAATGTATTTGGCCACCCACTCAGTCTATCAAATAAAATTCCTGAAAAGGAAATTGTGGATGGCTTCGCTACTGGTACTGGGGGCACTGCTAATACCATAGTTCACTAGAAATATTCCAGGCTGGTTGGAGCCAAGCTGATTGCCATAGAAAAGTACCAGCAGCAAGCTGAGGAGATGGTGGCCTTTATCATCATCACAACCTCGGCACTATGAACTATTCTGAAGGAGAAGCCAGGGCCCACCGGAGGAGTCTTCAGTTCTCTGATGGGCCCATCCAACCCTGCCAAGAAGTAGCTCTGGCTAAGAAAAGTATGTAGGAAGGTTCATGGACACTTTATGGCTGCTTTTATACAGTAGACTGGCTCCAGTGAGATGTACCGTCCCTGTTCACATTCACTTGTCCATGTGTTTGTGGTTAGGCAGTCCTTCCCACTAAGTGCACTGGGGAGGGCGGGCACTGGTAATGTTCTGGGACCCGTGCTTGTGAAAGGCGGGGATGACAGCGGGAGAAATAGTGGCGGCTGGGGACCGAGTATGGAGACCGGGCCGCCACCATGAGATTGTGAAAAGCTTCCGCCTCCACGAACCTAAAAGGCAACATTTCAAGTGCAAGCAGCTGTCCAGAAATGTGCCAGTTTAGTATTGCAGCCTGTGGGTGGGTTGATGGCTGGCTGAAAACTTGTGCTTGCATTCCAAGTAACAGAAAACTAGGGAGATTGATGGCCTCATCATCATCACAAGTTTTGCACTATGAACACTCCTGATGGAGAAGCCAGAGAGTCCTCTGGTGAGCCTGTCCAACCCTGCCGAGAAGCAGCCCTGGCTAAGAAAAGTCTGTGTGAATGTTCCAGGACACTCTTTGGCTGCTTTTTTTTTTACTGTGGACTGGCTCCAGCAAACTGAAAACCCATCTCTTCAAGACAGCCTACAGCTTGCCATTGCCTCGCTGCTACCTCAACACCACCAAAGCTAATGCAACTCCACAATCTACTGTCTCCTTCCCCACCATCCTGTAGAATGTAAGGCCGCAAGTGCAGGGTCTATAAGACTTAAGATGCAATATGGCACCTTGACAAAGCCTAGTTATGTTCTCCCTCTGATATATAACAATAACAAACAGGTCATGCTGGAGAAACTTGCACCTACTGCCGCTCAGTGTCTTCAGCTCCTTTGTGAGAAACTAATGTTTGCTCAGCCATTCTACCAAATAAAATTCCTGAGATACAGAAATTGTGGATGGCTTTGCTTCTGGTAGTGGGTGCTAATACCAAACCATGGCATGCCATTCACTGGATATTCCTGGCTGGTTGGAGACAAGCTCATTTCCACAGAAAAGTACCAGCAAGCTAAGGAGATGGTGGCCTCTATCATCATGAAGGAGTTTGCTCGTTGTCTAGTAGTCTGGCTTTTATACCAAAGATCCTGCTCATTTTTATAGTTTTAAGTGAGCATGCAGAGACCGTGGTGTCTGCAGCAGCACTTCCAGGCCAGGATAGTGGCAGAGAAATTGCTGTACCATCAGTTTGGGGATGCAAGCCATGCAAGGCACGTGTCGGAGGTTGCCCAGGTTTGCACCATTATCGCACATGGCCTTCCCTTGCTCCAGGTTCAGTGGAGACAGCCATTGCTCAAACTCGGCCTGGAGAGCTGTCCAAAACTCTTCAGCTGTATTACTGCTGTTATGGAGACCTTCTTTGGTTTAAGGAGAACTTTGGTTTAGACAGCAAAGGGTCTTCACATTGCCAGCGAGATTCAAATTAAGGTACTTCATCGATGAAGGAAGAGAGACAGAATACATGTGACATGCATTGTCAGCAAGTAGAGTCTTCTGGTGTGGCAACCTAGACTCACCAATTTATTAGCTAGACATAAAAGCGGAACTTCATTTTTACATACAACTGAGCAGACAACCAAAATAGCCTTATCAGTAACAAGCACATTTCCCTTGGCTCAACGTGAAAACCTTCTCAGAGACTTTCACAGGAAACCAGTATCTTAGTCAGACATTTCACAATGTATGTCTTAAAACACTCAAGCAGAGGCCTCATGAATCAGAATTGTTTTATCTAATTAATAATTGATATCTAGGTATTAAAAATTAACCATAACAATTCCTCCCTTTTTATTATTTTACAAAACAATTTATTTATCAGCTACTTCCCCGTGCTATAAAAGCCTGGAGGGGACGAATCCCGTTCACCGACAAATATCTTGCTTGTAAATCTCATCATATATGTTTATAGGAGAAGTGGCATTATATTTCGCAGGCCTGTGATGTTTAATCTTGTGTGTTTTCTTGCATAGTCTCTTAATAGCAAATATACTAGTCCTGGCAACTATATACACTAGTAATATCAAAATTCCTATTTGTAGAATACCTTGTAGGATACCCATTAGCCATCTACCTATACCCTTGAACCAATTGACAGGATTAAGAAATGAGAAAGTGTCGCTCCACCAGGAATCTTTGTTAACATGATGTTCTTGGAGCCACGCTTCCCTCATTTCTCTAACTATCTCTATCTTGGTCTTTACCTGGAAATTTCCTGCAGGGTCTATGTAGTGGCAACAGGTAGGACCTATTATCTGACACATCCCACCCTCTCTAGCAGTCAAGTAATCTAGCACTATGGTGTGTTGGTTAGTAACTGCAATTAGTTGTTTCTGTACAATATTAGATGTATTGAGAATATCAAGAATCTGGAAGATCTGGTCATCTAGATAATCAGTCGCCTCTACCAACTTATCCCACATTTGCATTATGAATGGGTAAATGAATAAAACACTAAAAAATTTGTTAGCCACCCTCATTTCTACAAGATGTGGTTTACCATTTGGTCTGGGTTTGTCATCTGCAGCTCGTCTGTACAGTGTGTGTAGCGGGATTGCTTTAATATCTACTCTTGTGTGTGGTACTATAAAAGTAGAAGGTGTCAGAAAGGCCAGTGTACAAACTCCTGTGAAATTGTTGGGTAACCACTTGTAAGCCTGATGTCCACATACAATATATAAACTCTCTGGTGATCCAACAACAGTGTTGTTGAACAAACTAGCAATCCATTTAGATAACAAGGTGGTGCTTAATTTTTCCATAATTCTTTCCTGATACTGAGTGTCATTTGAGGTAAAACCTGATATTAGATTTTGCAAGGTGACATTTACACAATGAAGCTTAGGATTGAGAGCGGCATCAACCGCTATACACTGCGTAGTAGTGGTAGCAGATCCATTACACTCTGAATAGTCAGCTGTAGAGAAAGGAAACCCTCTGGATTTTATCTGAATACAGCTGCAAGAGGTAAAGTTCGGATAACAGGAGAGGTCGACACGACTGGTCGCCCAAGGCATTTCAGTCTGACTTAGAGGTGGACCACTCCTGTTAAACAACAACCATGGCTCAGTCACCCAAGCAGCTACAGTTAGACTTACAGACATATTTTTCTTTGCTGTTCTTAATCTAATAGGAAAAGTGTGGTTACTTAAGTAAAACATTTCATTCAAAGTCACTGGAATGGCTAAATAAGGCATAGTATTGGAGGATATTGGACTATGGGTGCATATCCAGCAGTTCTTAGGACAGTCATTAGAGTTCATGTCTTGGAGTAAGACTTGGTGATGCTTTATCAGTTTGTTATCCCAGTTCTCTTTAAGTACTTCATAGAGAGTTAGGGCAAAGGGTACGGTTGCTATCACCATAGTCCAAACAAACAGGGTCATCATCTTTGCTGCTGCTGGGGTTCAAAATCTTTTTACAATGGCTGGCGTGGATCCAAGTGTCCTTGCCTTGAAGCTTGACCAAAGTGGCAGTGGTTAACAGCACTTGGAATGGTTCACTGTATCTGGGCTCCAGTGGTCTCCTAATATGTCTCTTTACCACAACCCAGTCTCCTGGTACCAAAATGTGAGTGCCGCTGAGGCAATTGGGGTCTGGGATAGAGGAAAGAACAAGATTATGAGTAACAGTTAAATGTTTATGTAACTCCAGAACATATTCAGTGAGAGAACCATAGGAGGCCTGCAGCTGCTGTGCTGTGGGAAATACAACCCTGTCTTAGGGACACTACCAAACAGTATTTCATATGGGGACAGCTTCTCCCTCCCCCTTGGGATGGTCCTCACTGAATACAATGCTATGGGCAAACAATCTACCCAGGACAAGTGTGTTTCTTCCATGCACTTTTGAATTTTTAGTTTCAAGGTACCATTGAGACGTTCCACCTTCCCACTACTTTGTGGATGATAGGGAACATGGAAAGCCTGTTCTATCCCAAGAGTGACCATGATTTGTTTCATTAGTTCTCCAGTAAAATGGGTTCCTCTGTCACTTTCTATAGTTTCGGGCACCCCATATCTACAAACCACCTCACTGATCAATTTTTTAGCAGTAGTTTTTGTGTTTGCTTTAGTCACTGCCCAAGCTTCTGGCCACCCAGAGAAAAGGTCAATGCATACCAGGGTGTATTCATAATTACCCACCTTAGGTAGCTGTATGTAGTCCACCTGCAGTCTCTGAAATGGGTAATCTGGTTTTGGTGTGCATTTTCGTGGGACTCGAATAGGCCTACCAGGGTTATGTTTTGCACAAACTAGACATTCTTGAACATACTTTGCAGCCGTATTCGGGAACCCTGGGGCACACCAGTTTTGTAGCACCACTGCACACATAACACCCTTTGAGTTATGCACAGGAGAATGTGCAAGGCCAGCCATCATGGGGAACAGGCAGCGTGGAAGGCAAATACGCTTGTTTACCTGCCATACCCCTGACACTGACTGTACGGCGCCCGCTTTGACCCATGCATTCTGCTCGTGAAGGGGAGCCTGGGTCTGGAAGACCTGCAGTAGTTCGAGGTCCACGGCCACTGGGACCGGTGCAGAGAATGTCTCCTTATTTGAAAGGGGGCTTCCTGCACTCCCTGACTCTGAGTCTCCTGGGATTCCCGCACTTGCGATAGCCAGTATCTTTGTCAGAGGTAATCGTGCTGCTTCCTTAGCCTGGTCAGCCAAAGCATTCCCTACTGCAAGGGGAGTTTGTTCCCGAGTGTGTGCTGACACTTTGACTATGGCTGCCCTTCGGGGAAGGGTGAGTGCTGTGAGTAGCTGCTCTACCGCTTGTGCATTCCTTATAGGTTTGCCAGCAGAGGTCAAGAAATTACGGCTTTGCCAAATGGCGCCAAAGTCATGTGCAACACCATAAGCATATTGAGAGTCAGAAAATACATTAATTTCTTTACCTTTTCCCAGATTTCACGCTGCAGCAAGTGCTTTAAGCTCTGCCTCTTGCGCAGAGCAGCTGGAGGGGAGTGGTTCTTGTATCACTGCCTTACCATTGTGGACTACTGCATACCCAGTGATGAATCGTCCTTGTTCACTGTCCCAAGCTCTGGAACCATCTACAAAATACTCAGCAGAGGGGTTAGTGAGTGGTACATCAGTAATATTTGCCAAGCCCTTTATTTCAACTTCCATCAATGCCTGACAATCATGTTCATGTGCCATATCAAACTGAACTTCCTCATCTGCTAATTTGAAAAACAGGGGCAAATCTTGGCTCATGGTCTCTCCCTCTTCCACATCCTGATACTTTCCTCCCTTTTCTAAATCCACTGGAAGTAGTGTAGCTGGATTTAGAACATTACAGCGTTTGATAGTTATATGGGGAGGTGTAAGGAGTGAGACTTCATATTTTGTCAACCTTGATGCTGAGAGGTGACGGGTCTGAGCCTGTTGAAGTATTTCAGATACAGCATGAGGAACTTGAAGTGTGAGGGGGCTTCCTAACACTATGTCCTCTGTCTTTTCAACAAGTTCTGAAGCAGCTGCCACAGCTCTAACACAAGTAGGAGAACCCATCATGACTGGATCAAGGTTTACAGAGTAATACCCTAGAGGGCGCTGCATACCACCATGTTCTTGGGTAAGGACACCAGACGCATGTCCAGCCTGTTCGTGGCAGTACAAAGTAAAAAACTTGTCATAATTCGGTATACCTAGAGCTGGTGAGGCAGAGAGAGTGAGCTTGAGGGTGTGAAATGCATCAATAGCCTCAGAATTAATGGTGAAAGGCTCAGTTTTGAGGCATTGGAACAATGGGGCCATAATACTAGAGGCATTTCGTATCCAGAGACGGCAGTACTGGACTAGGTCCAAGAATGCCCGAAGGGACTTGGTAGATCTTGGAAGGGGTATTTTTAGTATAGCCTCAATCCTCCCTGGCTGAGATGCTTAATGCCTGGAGACAGGCAATGCCCAAGGAAAGTGACTGTGGCTTGCACAATTGGAGTTTATCTTTTGAAGCTTTGCACCCATTTTCTGCTAAGAATATCAGCAGAGACTGAGATTCCTTGTGGCATATCTGGTCGGTGGTGCAGCAAAGGAGAAGGTCATCCACATATTGTAAGAGTATGGTGGATGAATCAAAGGGGCACCAGTTATCGAGTACAGTCTTTAGGGATGTGGAAAATAAGGAGGGGGAGTTAGCAGCTCCCTGAGGAAGGACTGCCCATCCATACTGAGCACCTCTGTGGGTGAAGGCAAAATAAGAGGTACATTCCGTGGACAAGAAGACAGAGAAAAAAGCATTGGCCAGATCAATCACTGTGAAACAGGTGGCTGTGGAGGGGACCTGATTCAGGAGAGTATGGGGGTTGAGAACAAGTGGAGTATCCACTATAGTTACTGCATTAACTGCCCTAAGTTCATGTACCATGGTTGTCCACGTGGGGTTTTCTTTTTGACTGGGTACAGGGGAGTGTTAAATGGGGAGGTTATCGGAATAACTAGACCTCTTAACAAAAGCTCCTGGACATTCTCATGTATTGCTGCATCCTGAGC
The DNA here is from genome assembly GCF_046119375.1 of Phyllobates terribilis. Lineage (NCBI taxonomy): Eukaryota > Metazoa > Chordata > Amphibia > Anura > Dendrobatidae > Phyllobates > Phyllobates terribilis. The sequence goes on along the minus strand of NW_027362772.1, from coordinate 190,005,555 downwards.
AGCACTTAAAGGATATTGCTTTATACATGGGGATTGGGCACCTGGTTTAAGTTTTACAGTCACCGGAGGGAAGGGTAGTTTTCCCACATCAAGTTTGCTACATGCCCACAATTGACTGGGTATATCCTCAAGCCAAACAGTATGGAAATGAGGTTTAGAGTCTGTATTGTCTAGAACTGTGGGAATTGTTAGGGACAGAAGACTACACAATGTGTCATCATCCAGGGGGGTGGTCATTTTGGGAGCATTTGGAGTGAATTCTATGCAGGCCCCAATTTTCTGCAACACATCTGTTCCCAACAAATTAAAAGGCACATCAGGGGAAACTAAAACTTGGGTTACAATTGAAATTGAGTCATGCAAATTTAACCGGAGAGGATGAGTCATTTGTAATTTAGTAAGTCGTCCCTCTACCCCTTCACAAGTCACATAGTCGGGGACAAAATGTCCTCTGGAACATGTTCTTGCATTAATACTGTACGGGCTGCTCCAGTGTCTACCATGAATGAAATAGTTTGTCCCTCCCCCAGAGATACGGGAACAGTAAGTGTGGGTCCCTGGGGGGTGACAACAGGGCAGAGGGAGACATCTGGATTGCCAGTTTCCTATGGAGGGGGCTGGGCAGTGACTGCTGATTTTGCGGGACATTTGATGGATAAATGTCCTTTTTGCCGGCAAGACAAACATTCTACATTGCTGTAATCTCTATTTCCTCCTTGGTGGTAACTTCCTCCTCTCCCTCCCCATCTTCCCCTCCTGGGCTGCACAGGAGCCAAGTTAAACCTTTTCTTTGACTTGCTTTCTAGTTCTGCACCTCGGGCTATTTCCTTTAAATCAACCCATTGCATATTGCGCCACTCCGGGCGACTAGTGCGAACTGCAGTCTGAACCGTAGGTATAAGACCATTCATAAAACACTGCAACAATAATCTGCGATCCTTATCATCATTATGCTCATATCCAAAATCCAACCATGCTGTTCTAATACAGAGGCATATTCTGAGACTGACTGAGCCTTATCCTGTACTACAGTTTGTAACAGGTCTTGTTTTTTATCCTGCTCTGCCCGTGCCCAGTTTTGCATCCTTTGTATAAACACCCGACCTGACTCTGATGTATTTTTAATGGCTGGTTCCTGGCCTGGCAGCATCTGAGTAATTTCCATAAGTAAGGGATCACTGCCTTTCTGCAGAATGACAGAAACTAGATCATCCCATGTGGCCAGATATGCCTCTTGAACACCCTGGAGGCGCATTCTGAATGTTAAGGTTTTTTTGGGGGGATCTGGGAGCTGTGTAGCGAGGGCAATAAGTTCACTGGGGGACCAAGGCCGATATGTTTCTATTGCCATACTTGGGGGGGATCGTGTACCGGAACATTATCAACCATCCTAGGAGGTTGAAACTGTACATGACTAGTGGTCCTCATAGGGAACAGAGGCAACCTGGGTGTTGTCCCAGGGTGTGAAGACCCACAGGACCTGCAGCAATCAACCCCAGAGGGATTCTGATGACCACAATGTCTGCAAGTCAATCCCATTGACCCAGCATAAGGCAGTGGCACTGAAGGGGATGCAGAATTTACATCAGGTACAGAGACTACAGGGGTTTGAGAGTTTTTCAAACTATCATAGATTACATAGTTCCATGTGTAACGGGTCTGGGAGGTGGAACCTCTGAGCAACTATACAAGGGGGCAGTCCTTGTAAGGAAGCGGGTGGCTCCCAGGGAAGGCGGGCAGGTAGTCACGGCTAGTGACGGGGACAGTCTCTGGGTAGAAGGGCAGGAGGTCACGGCAAGTGACGGGGACAGTCTCTAGACAGGCGGGTGGTCACGGCAAGTGACGGCAGAGCCTCCAGGTAGGCTAGCAGGCAGGTAGCAGGTGAGCACTCCCAGGTGAGCGGGCAAGAGTCTCTGGACAGGCAGGTGGTCACAGCACGTGACGGCGGAGCCTCCAGGTAGGATAGCAGGCAGGTAGCAGGTGAGCACTCCCAGGTGAGCGGGCAAGAGTCTCTGGACAGGCAGGTGGTCACAGCACGTGACGGCGGAGCCTCCAGGTAGGCTAGCAGACAGGTAGTAGGTGAGCGCTCCCAGGTGAGCGGGCAGGCTGGCCCATAGACAGACTGACAGGTGTCGGAAGGCAGACCGTCGGACCGCAGGCTTGCAAGCAGGTAAGCGGATATCAGGCAGGTATCAAGCAGGAATCTGGCAGGTGACTGGCAGGTAACAAGCAGGAATCTGGCTGGTGACTGGCAGGTAACAAGCAGGAATCTGGCAGGTGGCTGGCAGGTAACTGGTAACGGGACCTGAGGGCTGAAGCAGAGTGAAGACTTTGCAACAACATTGCTCGGGCACCTCCATTTTGGAGGAGGTGCCTTATATATGGGAGGTCCTCCGGCAATTGGCCGGGGACTCCTTAGGACGGCGCGCACGGTCCCTTTAAGTGAGGGGGAGCGCGCGTGCGCATGCCCTAAGCACACTGCCGGGGAAGGAGCGCGTGCCGGAAGTAGCGGGGAGAGAAGCGCTGGAGGACGCCGCGCCAGGAGCGGGGAGGTGAGAGTGACGGCGTCTCTGCCTAGTACGGGGCAGAGATGCCGATGCTACAGTACCCCCCCCTTTAGGCCCCCTCTTTTTTAGGCCAGAAAGAAATTTTTCAAGGAGAAGCGGGGCGTTGATGTTCTCCCTGGGTTCCCAAGTTCTCTCCTCAGGACCAAGCCCCTTCCAATCCACGTCTTTGAGGCCAGAATACTCTCTACCTCAAAGACGTCATCAGCGGAAACCGGAGCAGGAGGGGCACCTGGAGTATTGGAAAAAGAGTTAAAGACAACGGGTTTGAGGAGAGATACGTGGAAGGAGTTGGGAATCCGTAGGGTGGCCGAGAGGTTTAATTTGTAGGCCCCATGGTTAATTTGCCTGAGGACTTCGAAGGGACCAATGAATCGAGGGCCCAACTTGAAGGAGGGTACTTTGAGCCGCACATGTTTGGACGAGAGCCAAACCTTGTCTCCCGGACGTAATTGAGGCGGATCCAGACGTCTCTTATCAGCATATCTCTTCATCCGCTCAGAGGACAGAAGAAGAGCGGACCTGGTACTCTCCCAAATAGTAGAAAATTCGCTGACGAGAGACTCCGCAGCAGGGTTGTCCACAGAAACGGAGACAGGAAGTGGAATTCGGGGATGTAGGCCACCGACTATAAAGAACGGGGATTTGGAAGAGGATTCGCTCTCATGGTTATTGTAAGAGAACTCGGCCCACGGTAGGAGATCCACCCAGTCCGAATGGTGTGCATTAACGAAGTGCCGGAGGTAACTGGTCAGGATCTGATTGATCCGCTCCACTTGACCATTGGACTGTGGGTGGTAAGCGGAGGAGAAGTCCAGGGTGATGTCAAGCAGCTTACATGTGCCTAGTACGGGGCAGAGACGCCGATGCTACACCATGCCTGGTTTCCTCTGATTTATGTTCACTCATTGAGAGACGTTTTGCTACTTCTAACCACATCCTAGTCTGCTCTAGTTTGTTTTTATCTTTCAACCATCCTTCCCAATTGCAGATATAGTTCTCCCATTCCTTCTCTTCCAAATTCCCCCACTTTCCCATACCAAATTTTCTCAATATTACTTCACATCCTTCTACCGCTTCTTTTCCTTTTAGTCTCTTCACTATCTCACATGCTGGAACTGGGGCCTCGCCCTTTAGGTTAGTCAATTCCTTACTGTTGCCAGCCCCCATTACTGCAACCACTGTGCCAGAGTTACCGCAGAACTCTCTTCAGCACACCTAGAGCCTCTCAGACTCTAAATTTGATCCTGTCCCAGTCTCCTCTGATCCTCGAAAGACGGATCTGATCCTGTCCCAGTCTCCCCTGAGCCTCGGAAGACAGATCTTTAAGGAAGTACTAACACCGATTTTCCAGCCCTGTGAGCTAGGGAGATTCTTACACACAACCAAACAAATAACAATACCAAGCCTACTGGTCCAACTACTATTCCAATTATTTCTGCATGATCCTATAACATTTCCCAGTTCAGAGGTTTTCCTTCTACACCTTGTAAAGGCACTACATGACAACTATATCTGCAATAAGTGTTACTTTTTATACTATGTGTTTCCCAGTCTGGGTATACAGGCTAAGCAAGAACTTCAGCTACTATGATTTTCCCTCTCTTGAGCTTACACAAAACAGAACACAGACACTGAGGACAACGATTCTGATTCATCAAAAACGACTTAATACGTCAATCATTCAATGCACACTGCACAATCGCTGATATTAATCCCCCTGCTGTATTCGGGTTAAAAACTGCATTCAGTTACCCCTTTCTTGAGGGTGCCCTTATCAATTTACAGGGGAATTCAATACCCTCAGAGTACTACCTTACCGTGAAGGATTCCTCTGTTATAGGCAATCACACTTCCCTGATACTCTTACGGACCGATTTTCCTCTCCACCACATGTGAAGGAACACACCTAACGGGATCCCTTATCAAGCAGAGACCGTAGTCCCTTATTGGTCAATCAAAAATCATTCAGTCCCACATTCAAGGATCCTCATAGTTTACAATATCATACCAGACATTTATGACGTAGACAAAACAAACAACATAAAACAATCCTCTGACTCCTGAAATATACAGAAGAACTGCAGAGGTGCCTAATCCCGACACGCTGGGCAAGGTTGGTTACTCGTCACTTCATTCAATTATCATTCAACCGTCATTCAATTGTCAATTATACATCTAAAAACCACATTGAAACATATAAGACAACAAAATCAATCACTGGCAAGGGTTCAAAAATGATTGTCTTGTTAGGACCACCAATTACCCGTCCTGGAGCCCTCTAGGTAGTACTGAATTAGTAGTAATACAAGGGATTACTTACCGCGAATTTCATTCAGTAATTCCCAGAGAGATCCTTGTTGACGGGTCCAGAGGAGGTCCGGTTATGACAATCCCAGGTTTCAGGCACCATGTACTGTTATGGAGACCCTCTTTGGTTTAAGGAGAACTTTGGTTTAGACAGCAAAGGTTCTTCACATTGCCAGCGAGATTCAAATTAAGGTACTTCATCGATGAAGGAAGAGAGACAGAATACATGTGACATGCATTGTCAGCAAGTAGAGTCTTCTGGTGTGGCAACCTAGACTCACCAATTTATTAGCTAGACAAAAAAGCGGAACTTCGTTTTTACATACAGCACATTTCCCTTGACCCAACGTAAAATCTTCTCAGAGACTTTCACAGGAAACCAGTATCTTAGTCAGACATTTCACAATGTATGTCTTAAAATACTCAAGCAGAGACCTCATGAATCAGAATTGTTTTATCTAATTAATAATTGATATCTAGGTATTAAAAATTAACCATAACACTGCGATCTGCAAGGCATATTAATTTTAACACGGCTTGATTGTGGTGAGCCCTGGCTGCACAATATGGAGGTGGGGTGGATTCTCTCTGCACTGTTGGAACGTGTGTCTCATTAAGGCAGAGGTTGAGAGTGCAGGTAGAGGCCCTAGAAAAGGTGGGATTCCAACACTTTCTGTCTAGTGACACCTTTATGTCTAGTGGTTTAGTTCTCCATCCCCTGGTGTGTAGTGGTTTAGTTCTCCAAACCTAGCTGTTTAGTAGTTTAGTTTTCCAACCCCTGTTGTCTTATTAGTTTAGTTCTCCAACTCCTGTTTAGAGATGAGCGGTGTTCGACTCGAACTGTTCGCCAATCTCAAATTCGAGCTGTTTTGGGCGGTGTTCGAGCCGTTCGGCGAACACAAACAATTTGAAAAAAATTCGGCTGTTCAAGGTTATGTTCGATAACTGTTCGTGCACCAAAATCATAACTGGATTTTTTCTCAGTAATGCTGAAAATTAATATTAATACGCAGTTTGAGTGTACAGCGAGGCGGGGGAGGGGCAGGGGATGGATCTCTGCAGAAATAATGAAGATCTCCATTTTTTTTCTCTTTCCCGCATTTACAGTGGGGAGGTGCAGTCTGTCAGCCTATCAGCAGGGCACACACGGAGCGAACTGCTTTTTTTCACACAAGCAAGGGCATGTGTCATTGGCAGTGTATGTCACATGTGCTTGCCCTATAAGACCCAGCCATTTTCCCCATCGCCACCATTTTCTCACTACTGCAGCTGCGTGTTAGACGGCACCGCTGTTGCTGTGTGCGCTATACTTTCAGTGTTAATTTCAAGCCAATTTTCGCACAAATCTACAGATTGCTTGGGAGTAGGGAATAGTTGTGATTGCAGTCCTTTTGAGGACTAGGTTACATAATTTCCTACGACTTTTATCAGGCAGGTCTGTGCTCTTAAATAGATAGGTTGGGAGTAAAGACTAAATGTAATTGCAGTCCTTTTGAGGGCTAGGTTACATCAGTTCCTATCACTTTTTGCCAGGCACTGTGCCAGTGCTGTGCAAGTTTTTTTCACAGCATTTGGCTAAATCTAGCAAACTAAATCCTTTTTGGCCTCTTGCAGTGTGTGTTAGTCAGTGGAGTAGCCTATCTGTGTTGCAAGCTACACCACCTGTGTATAGAATACAAATTTTTTTACTGCACGTAGTGAAGTAAAACCTTTTGGGCATAGCATGATTCTATTAGTCCATCTATACTAACCTCCACCAGGTTGCAAATTCAAAATAATTTTTATCTGCATCTAGCTCTGAAAAAATATTTTGGCTTCGGCTTGTAGCAGTGTGTGGGACTTGTTCTATTAGTCCATCTATACTAACCTCCACCAGGTTGCAAATTCAAAATAATTTTTATCTGCATCTAGCTCTGAAAAAATATTTGGGCTTCGGCTTGTAGCAGTATGTAGGACTTGTTCTATTAGTCCATCTATACTAACCTCCACCAGGTTGCAAATTCAAAATAATTTTTATCTGCATCTAGCTCTGAAAAAATATTTTGGCTTTGACTTGTAGCAGTGTGTGGGACTTGTTCTATTAGTCCATCTATGCTAACCTCCACCAGGTTGCAAATTCAAAATAATTTTTATCTGCATCTAGCTCTGAAAAAATATTTTGGCTTCGGCTTGTAGCAGTGTGTGGGACTTGTTCTATTAGTCCATCTATACTAACCTCCACCAGGTTGCAAATTCAAAATAATTTTTATCTGCATCTAGCTCTGAAAAAATATTTTGGCTTGGGCTTGTAGCAGTGTGTGGGACTTGTTCTATTAGTCCATCTATACTAACCTCCACCAGGTTGCAATTTCAAAATAATTTTTATCTGCATCTACCTCTGAAAAAATATTTTGGCTTCGGCTTGTAGCAGTGTGTGGGACTTGTTCTATTAGTCCATCTATACTAACCTCCACCAGGATGCAAATTCAAAATAATTTTTATCTGCATCTAGCTCTGAAAAAATATTTTGGCTTCGGCTTGTAGCAGTGTGTGGGACGTGTTCTATTAGTCCTTCTATACTAACCTCCACCAGGTTGCAAATTAAAAATAATTTTTATCTGCATCTAGCTCTGAAAAAATATTTTGGCTTGGGCTTGTAGCAGTGTGTGGGACTTGTTCTATTAGTCCATCTATACTAACCTCCACCAGGTTGCAAATTCAAAATAATTTTTATCTGCATCTACCTCTGAAAAAATATTTTGGCTTCGGCTTGCAGCAGTGTGTGGGACTTGTTCTATTAGTCCATCTATACTAACCTCCACTAGGTTGCAAATTCAAAATAATTTTTATCTGCATCTACCTCTGAAAAAATATTTTGGCTTCGGCTTGTAGCAGTGTGTCGGACTTGTTCTATTAGTCCATCTATACTAACCTCCACCAGGTTGTAAATTCAAAATAATTTTTATCTGCATCTAGCTGTGAAAAAATATTTTGGCTCCGGCTTGTAGCAGTGTGTGGGACTTGTTCTATTAGTCCATCTATGCTAACCTCCACCAGGTTGCAAATTCAAAATAATTTTTATCTGCATCTAGCTCTGAAAAAATATTTGGGCTTCGGCTTGTAGCAGTGTGTGGGACTTGTTCTATTAGTCCATCTATACTAACCTCCACCAGGTTGCAAATTAAAAATAATTTTTATCTGCATCTAGCTCTGAAAAAATATTTTGGCTCCGGCTTGTAGCAGTGTGTGGGACTTGTTCTATTAGTCCATCTATACTAACCTCCACCAGGTTGCAAATTCAAAATAATTTTTATCTGCATCTAGCCCAGCCAATACTTTTGAGCTAATACCACAGTTTGGCCACTCAGCTGTGCTCGGTTCCCATCCATTGTATTTTGTGCAAACAACTCCAGAGTTGTCAATTAGTTAACCACCAAAATGGGTGGAAAAAGGCCTGCTGCTGGTGGAAAGGGGATTAGGCATGTTGGGAAGGGAAAAAAAGGTTGTGTCCATGGGGTAGGTGTTAAAGCAACAGTAACATCTGCAGAAGAAAGACCATCTTCCAGCCAAACTAAGATGTCTACTTCTTTTAGCGGACAATATGATAAGATCCCTTTCTTACGGCCACGCCAATCGCTACAAATTCCAGATGAGGCACAAAAACAGCAGGTGCTTCAACCGATATCAAGTGCTCCTTTAAGTGGGCTCTCCTCCACCTCAACTTCAACATCACAAATACTCCAGTCCTCAGAGGTGTCACCCCAATCGCACTTGCTTCCTCACAGCTCCCAAGTCTTCAGCTGCCCGTCTGAGTATGGGGTAGAACAGATGGTTGAGTCTGCAGAGCTGTTTTCTCAAACTATAGCCTGGGAATCAGAGGTCGGCTCCAGAGATTCTGTGAATCCAGACGAGGAAATGATCTGCACTGATGCCCAGAATCTTTATGAGTCGGATCCAGGACCAGACGCAGAGGGTTCTGACAATAATGTAGACCCTCGTTCCCAAACTGTAACTCCTGTTGGTGGAGACAATGAGGAAGACGATGATGAGACTCAAATACCTGATTGAACCGACAACTTTAGTTTTTTGTCAGGGCAGGAAGAGGTTGGCTCTGAGGACGACGGGTGTGATAACACACAGGGTGATGATGACGATGTTGGAGATCCCACTTACTGTCAAACCACAGTCAGCCAGTCGATGAGGTCAGCAGAGGAGGTGGAGGAGGATGCTAGTGACGACGAGGTCAGGTTGCGCCTTCCTGGACAGAGACGTAGTACTGGAAGCACATCAACAACTGCATCCTCAAACACAACTCTGCCTCTGACCACAAGTCGTGGTGGCTCTTCAGGTCGCATGGGTGCTAAGCCTTGCTTAGCCTGGGCATTTTTTCAGATCGATAAGGATGACCCAACTCGTGTTATCTGTAACATTTGTCAGAAAAAGCTAAGTAGAGGCCAAAAAATACATAGTTTGACTACTTCATGCATGAATCGGCACATGGATATGAAGCATAAGTTGCAGTGGGAAACTCACTGTGCTACAATGCGGCCTAGCCGGCCGGGCCAACCACCGTCTGCCACATCTTGTGCATCCACGGCCTCTTCATCCTCTGTGACTGGGGAAACAGCAGTCACATCTCTTTTGGGACGCAGACCTGCCACCTCTTTACCCGCAACAGCCAGCATGATTGGCAGGTCATCATTTTCTTTGGAGGTGGAAACACTAGCTGGTGTTCAGCGCTATCCGACATCGATAGCACTACCTTTGGATCAAGGCAACCTAACATGTCCGCTTGCATCTTCCTCACAGACCGGCAGTTTGCCGGGGACACCCTTCTCAACCCCGTCTAAGCACAACAGCCAGCCCTCGGTCCCTCAGATGTGGACAAGTAAAAGACCATTTCCTCCTAGCCATGAGAAAGCTAAGAGGTTGAATTTCACCATCTGCAAGCTCTTGGCTACAGAAATGCTGCCTTTCCGCCTGGTGGACACAGAGGATTTTCGAGACCTTATGTCCGTCACAGTGCCCCAGTACCAGATGCCCAGTCGGCACTACTTCTCACAGAAAGCTGTGCCTGCGCTCCACCAGCATGTCGCACACAACATCACCACTTCTTTGAGAAACTCTGTGTGTGACAGGGTGCATTTCACCTCAGACACTTGGACGGGTAGGCATGGACAGGGGCGTTACATGTCGCTGACAGGGCACTGGGTAACTATGGTGACAGCAGGACAAGGGGCTGCTGTCCAAGTCTTGCCGTCCCCACGAGTTGTGTGTCAATCCTCTTTATCTCGAAGTTCCTCCACTGCTTCTGCCTCCTCAACCTCCTCTCGGTCCTCCACCTGCACTCAAAGCCTGTCTGGTCATGCCACAAGCTTTCTAACTGCGCAGAAGGGATCCTGCACACCTCCTTACTATGCTGGCAGCAGGGCTCAACGTCATCAGGCGGTTTTTACTTTGAAATGTCTGGGAAATGTGAGTCACACAGCTGAGGAGTTGTGGTCAGCTCTGGAGAACCAGTTTCATGAATGGTTGTCTCCACTGGACCTGAAACCAGGGAAGGCCGTGTGCGACAATGCTGCAAACCAGGGTGCGGCCCTTCACCGGGGTAATGTCACACATGTGCCTTGTATGGCTCACGTGTTGAACCTGGTTGTCTAGCAATTTTTAGCCCACTATCCCGGACTAGATGGCCTTCTGAAGAGGGCACGGTCGCTGTGTGCTCACTTCCGCCGTTCGCATACCGCAGCTCAGCGACTTACATCTCTACAGAAGTCGTTGGGCCTGCCACTTCACCGGCTAAAATGAGATGTGCCTACCCGGTGGAATTCAACTCTGCACATGTTGCAGCGACTGTGGCAGCACCAACAAGCCCTGGTGCAATACGTTCTGACGTATAGCCTGGGCCAACGAGATCCAGAGGTGGGGCAAATCACGCTGGAGGAGTGGTCTCAGATCAGGGACATATGCACCCTTCTGCACAGTTTTGAAATGGCGACGAAGATGTTTAGTGCTGATGATGCCGTTATCAGCATGACTATTCCGGTGATTTACATTCTGGAGCACATGTTAAACAGAATTCGGAGTCAGGTGGTGGCACAAGAGGAGGTGGAGGAAGTAGAGGAGGAGTTGTATGCGGAAGGGCTAACATCTGCAAGGTCCAGACGGTCAGCAGCACCAAGGCGGCGGGCATGTGAGGGTGGGGGAGATGGTTTTACCAGGGCGCATGGTAGCAGCTAAACTAGTGAGAAAGGTGCAGGAGCCCAGGAAGAAGTGGAGGACGAACTGATGGAAGACTCATCAGATGAGGGAGACCTTGATCACATTTCTGTTGTGCGAGGTTGGGGGGAGAGGACAGAGGAAGGAAGCATGATTGTTACCTCGCCACCAACACAACAGGGACTTGGTGCTCCTGGATGCGCAACACACATGAGTGCCTTCTTGCTGCACTACCTGCAACATGACCCTCGAATTGTGAGAATTAGAAATAATCCTGACTACTGGGTTGCCACACTCTTAGATCCCCGTTACAAAAGTAAATTTGCAGAAATTATTCCTGCCATAGAAAGAGATGCACGCATGCAGGAGTATCAGCAGAGACTGTTGCAGAATCTTACATGTGCTTTTCCACAAAACACTAGTGGTGCACGTACTGAATCTCTCAGTTCCAACTTGCCAACCGTGGGACCGTCGAGTGTTCAGCACTCAAAACGTAACAGAAACACAGTATCTGCTGGTAACATCAATTTTGCGGAATCATTTCACCACTTTTTTAGCTCATCCTTTGCAAGGCCACAGGAGACAAGAAGTCTGACACATAGTCAACGCCAAGAGACGATGGTACAGGAGTATCTCCAAGCAAACATTGAAGCCATGACTGTGTCACTGGACCCTTGCTCTTTTTGGGCTTCTAATCTGGATAAATGGCCGGAGCTCGCCACTTACGCCTTGGAGACCTTGTCATGCCTCGCAGCCAGCGTTCTGTCTGAAGGTGTGTTCAGCGCTGTTGGTGGTGTGCTGACAGATAAGCGCACGCGGCTCTCCACTGATAATGTAGACAGACTCACGTTCAAATAGATGAACAAATCATGGATCCAAAATGACTTTTCTACCCCTGTGTCATCCTAGGGAGAGTAAAAGCTTGATGATTTGTTAAAATCACCTCACCAACCGTTTTAAGCTTTCAAATTACTAATCATGTTTATCTGTATCTTGGCTGGAAAATAATTTGGGCCTTTTAGCAGTTTGCAGTACTGATTCTATTAGGCCATCTATACTAAACTCCACCAGATTTAAAATTACTAATCATGTTTATCTGTATGTTGGCTGGAAAATAATTTGGGCCTTGTAGCAGTTTGCATTACTGATTCTATTAGGCCATCTATACTAAGCTCCACCAGCTTTCAAATTAATAATAATTTTTAGCTGCATCTAGCCCGGAAAATAATTTTGGGGCTCCTAGATGCGCAAGACACATGAGTGCCTTCTTGCTGAACTACCTGCAACATGACCATCAGATTGTCAGAATTCGAAATAATCCTGACTACTGGGTTGCCACACTCTTAGATCCCCCACACTCTTCGATCAACCTTTTCATTTTAATAAAGAACAAAAAAATGGTCATTTTTGAAATTATAAGCATTAGCAGGTTATTAGAAACTGAAATCAAACAGTTTTCAACTCAAAACTTTATTCTAGGTGATGTTACATTTGCACAATGGACCCCTTGTTCGAAAGGAGCTTCTGAACTCTCTCGTCCATTGAATTTGTCAGGTTTTGGATGGTTTCTGCTTCAATTGTTTTGCATGAGGACAGAATACCCTCCCAGAACTGTTGCTTAGATGTGAACTGCCTCCCGCCATCATAGACACTCCTTTTGATGATGCTCCAGAGGTTCTCAATGGGGTTGATGTCAGTAGAGCATGGGGGTTACACCATAAGTTTGTCCCCTTTTATGCCCATATCAGCCAGAGATGCACATGTGTTATGTGCAGCATGAGACGGTGCATTATCATGCATGAAAATGATCTTGCTGCGGAATACACGGTTCTTCTTCTTGAACCATGGCAGGAAGTGCTGTTTGAGAAACTCCACATACATTATGGAGTTCATCTTTACCCCTTCAGGGATCCTAAAGGGGCCGGCAATCTCTCATCCCATGATTCCAGCACAAAACATTACTCCACCTCCTCCTTGTTGGCGCCGTAGCCGTGTTTGCATGGGGTGTCCATCAACCAGCCATCCTCCACTCCATCCATCTGGACCATCGAGCATTGCACGGCACTCATCGGTGAACAAAACAGTTTTGAAGTCAGTCTTCATGTATTGTTTGGCCCACTGGAGCCGTTTCTGCTTGTGTACAGTGGATAGAGGAGGTCGACAGGATGGCTTATGCACAGCTGCAGACCTATGAAGGACCCTGCATCTTGTTGTTCGGGGGACGTTGGAGGCACCAGCAGCTTCAAAAACTTGTCTGCTGCTATGACAAGGCTTTTTTGCCGCTGCTCTTTTAACCTGACTTAATTGACTGTAGGAAAGAGTCCTCAGTTTTCCCTTATCAGCATGCACACGTGTGTACTGTGAATCAGCTACATACTTCTTGATTGTGCGATGATCAGGATGAAGTGTCTTGGCAATGTTGATTGTAGTCATGCCTTGACATAAACACTCCACAATTTGTTGCTTCTCAGCAGCCGACACATCCTTTTTCTTTCCCATTTTGGCAGAAAATGTAGGCTGCTTAATAATGTGGGACAGCCTTCTTAAGTAGTCTTGAATTCATTGGACACACCTGCCAAACTAATTAGCACAGGTGTCTGCAATTGCTTACAGTGATATAAAGAGTAGTGTTGAGCGAGCACTAAAATGCTCGGGTGCTCGAAGCTCGGGCCGAGCTCGCCGTGATACTTGGGTGCTCGACCCGAGCAACGAGCCCAATGTTAGTCTGTGGGAGACTCGAGCATTTTTGCGGTGGCACCCCCGGCAGTCTTTTAAAAGCCTAACAAGTGCCCAAAACGATAGTGACAGTGCTCAAATGACATGGGGACAGCATGGGAATCGCCCCAGGAAGCATTTCTGACCCCCAGGTCACTGCTGTCAACAACGTGGTCAGAGGTATTAAGCCACTTTTACGGGCTCACAATAAAACGTTCAAAAACGAAAGTGAAACTTTTTTCCTGTGAAATATGTTAAGGAAAATCCTTTCCAGGGAGAAGACTTGTGTATAAGTTAAAATAAATGAACAAAAAAAAAAAAATACTCCTCCACACCTTCGGCTATGTTCACAAGTAGCATTTTTTATGCGCTTTTGCACTTTTGTATTGCTTTCAACTATGACAAATGCATTCACCGGGAAATGTCATTTTAACATTTTACAACCTTATCTGGCCATGTGCTGTGTGACACATGCATAAAGTGCTGAAAAGACAAGGGAACAGCATGGGGAAGACCCCTGGAATCATCTCTGACTCCCAGGTCACTGTCTAAAAGTGTGCCCATCATAATTGATCCTTGCCGCATCAGAAGATGCAGACTTGCAACTATTCACATGCAAGTTCTAGTCCCAGGGCAGTGTTCAATTGTACCTCCCCCATTCCTTGCAATATAAGCACAAGTATGCAGCCTGCCACCCACCCACCCCCAGGCTGCAATACCATACTGCTTGCTTGCTTGAACTTGAAATTGGGCCTTTTAGGCATGTGGAGGCGGAATCTGGCCACCACGTCATGGCTGTGTTGGCGGCCTGGAATCCATACTCATTCCCCAGCCGCCCGGCGGCCGGGTGTCCATACTCGGTCCCCAGCCGCCTGGGGGCAGCCGGGTGTCCATATACGGTCCCCAGCCGCCCCTATTTCTCCTTGGAACATCCCCCCACACACTTTTCTTAGCCCGGCCTGCTTTAGGCAGCATTGGACGAGCCTACCAGAGAACCAGACTCCTCCGGTGGGCCCTGACTTCTCCATCGGTGGAGTTGAGAGTGCCAAGGTGAGAAGCATGATGATGATGACAGAAGTTAGCATCTGCTATGTTTTCTTTTAATACAAGTGTAAGTGTGCAGCCTGCCACCCACCCACCCCCAGACTGCAATTCCATACTGCTAGCTTGCACTTGAAATGGGGCCTTTTAGTTTGGAGGAGGCCGAAGCTGGCCACTACCTCATGGCTGCTTCGGCAGCGAGGTATTCATACTCAGTCCCCAGCCGCCCCTATTTGTCCTGGTGTGCCTTATACATAAGATTAAGTGCGTATACCAAAACATTACCTGTGCCCTCCCCAGTGCATTTAGTGGGAAGGAGAGCCTATTCCGCTGTAGTGTGTGCATGCCAAACCCCTGTTAATGGTACATGCAAAGATGCCTCCCACCTTGCACCTGTCGTTGCAGACTTGCAACTATCCCCATTCAAGTCCTTGTCCCAGGGCAGTGTTCAATTGTACCTCTCCCATTCCTTGCAATGCAAGCGCAAGTATGCAGCCTGCTACCCACCCACCCCCAGGCTGCAATACCATACTGCTTGCTTGCACTTTAAATTGGGCCTTTTAGGCATGTGGAGGCAGAATCTGGCCACCACGCCATGGCTGTGTAGGCGGCCTGGTATCCATACTCAGTCCCCAGCCGCCTGGTGGCCGGTAAAGATGAGCGTTGTTCTACTCGAACTGTTCGCCAATCTCAAATTCGAGCTGTTTTGGGCGGTGTTCGAGCCGTTCGGCGAACAAGAACAATTTGAGAAAAATTCGGCTGTTCAAGGTTATGTTCGATAACTGTTCGTGCACCAAAATCATAACTGGATTTTTTCTCAGTAATGATGAAAATTAATGTTAATACGCAGTTTGAGTGTACAGCGGGGTGGGGGGAGGGGCAGGGGATGGATCTCTGCAGGAACAATGAAGATCTCCATTTTTTTTTCTCTTTCCCGCATTTACAGTGGGGAGGTGCAATCTGTCAGCCTATCAGCAGCGCACACACGGAGCGAAGTGCTTTTTTTCACACAAGCAAGGGCATGTGTCATTAGCAGTGTATGTCACATGTCCTTGCCCTATAAGACCAAGCCATTTTCCCCGTCGCCACCATTTTCTCACTGCTGCAGCTGCGTGTTAGACGGCACCGCTGTTGCTGTGTGCGCTATACCTTGTTAATTTCAAGCCAATTTTCGCACAAATATACAGATAGCTTGGGAGTAGGGAATAGTTGTGATTGCAGTCCTTTTAAGGACTAGGTTACAGCATTTCCTACGACTTTTATCACGGAGGTCTGTGCTCTTAAATAGATATATTGTGGGAGTAAAGACTAATTGTAATTGGAGTCCTTTTCAGGACTAGGTTACATCAGTTCCTATCAGTTTTTGCCAGGCAGGTCTGTGCCAGTGCTGTGCAAGTTTTTTTCACAGCATTTGGCTGAATCTAGCAAAGCTAATCCTTTTTGGCCTATTGCAGAGTGTGTTAGTCAGTGGAGTAGCCTATCTGTGTTGCAAGATATACCACCTGTGTATAGAATACCAATTTTTTTACTGCACCTAGTGAAGTAAAATCTTTTGGGCATAGCATCATTCTATTAGTCCATCTATACTGACCTCCATCAGGTTGCAAACTGAATATAATTTTTTTCTGCATCTAGCTCTGAAAAAATATTTGGCCTTCTAGCAGTGTGTCGGACTTTCTCTATTAGTCCATCTATACTGACCTCCATCAGGTTGCAAATTAAAAATAATTTTTATCTGCATCTACAGTACCTCTGAAAAAATATTTGGGCTTCTAGCTGTGTGTGGGACTTGTTGTATTAGTCCATCTATACTGACCTCCATCAGGTTGCAAACTGAATATATTTTTTTCTGCATCTACCTCTGAAAAAATATTGGGCTTCTAGCTGTGTGTGGGACTTGTTGTATTAGTCCATCTATACTGACCTCCTTCAGGTTGCAAACTGAATATATTTTTTTCTGCATCTACCTCTGAAAAAATATTGGGCTTCTAGCTGTGTGTGGGACTTGTTGTATTAGTCCATCTATACTGACCTCCATCAGGTTGCAAACTGAATATATTTTTTTCTGCATCTACCTCTGAAAAAATATTGGGCTTCTAGCTGTGTGTGGGACTTGTTGTATTAGTCCATCTATACTGACCTCCATCAGGTTGCAAACTGAATATATTTTTTTCTGCATCTACCTCTGAAAAAATATTGGGCTTCTAGCTGTGTGTGGGTCTTGTTCTATTAATCCATCTATACAGACCTCCATCAGGTTGCAAACTGAATATAATTTTTTTCTGCATCTAGCTCTGAAAAAATATTTGGCCTTCTAGTAGTGTGTGGGACTTTCTCTGTTAGTCCATCTATACTGACCTCCATCAGGTTGCAAACTGAATATAATTTTTTTCTGCATCTAGCTCTGAAAAAATATTTGGCCTTCTAGCAGTGTGTCGGACTTTCTCTATTAGTCCATCTATACTGACCTCCATCAGGTTGCAAATTAAAAATAATTTTTATCTGCATCTACAGTACCTCTGAAAAAATATTTGGGCTTCTAGCAGTGTGTGGGACTTGTTGTATTAGTCCATCTATACTGACCTCCATCAGGTTGCAAACTGAATATATTTTTTTCTGCATCTACCTCTGAAAAAATATTGGGCTTCTAGCTGTGTGTGGGACTTGTTGTATTAGTCCATCTATACTGACCTCCATCAGGTTGCAAACTGAATATATTTTTTTCTGCATCTACCTCTGAAAAAATATTGGGCTTCTAGCTGTGTGTGGGACTTGTTGTATTAGTCCATCTATACTGACCTCCATCAGGTTGCAAACTGAATATATTTTTTTCTGCATCTACCTCTGAAAAAATATTGGGCTTCTAGCTGTGTGTGGGACTTGTTGTATTAGTCCATCTATACTGAACTCCATCAGGTTGCAAACTGAATATATTTTTTTCTGCATCTACCTCTGAAAAAATATTGGGCTTCTAGCTGTGTGTGGGACTTGTTGTATTAGTCCATCTATACTGACCTCCATCAGGTTGCAAACTGAATATATTTTTTTCTGCATCTACCTCTGAAAAAATATTGGGCTTCTAGCTGTGTGTGGGTCTTGTTCTATTAATCCATCTATACAGACCTCCATCAGGTTGCAAACTGAATATAATTTTTTTCTGCATCTACCTCTGAAAAAATATTGGGCTTCTAGCTGTGTGTGGGACTTGTTGTATTAGTCCATCTATACTGACCTCCATCAGGTTGCAAATTGAATATAATTTTTTTCTGCATCTAACCCAGCCAATAGTTTTGGCCTAATACCACAGTTTGGCCACTCAGCTCTACTCGGTTACCATCCATTGTTTTTTTGTGCAAACAACTCCAGAGTTGTGAATTAGTTAACCACCAAAATGAGTGGAAAAAGGCCTGCTGCTGGTGGAAAGGGGAATAGGCGTGTTGGGAAGGGGAAAAAAGGTTGTGTCCGTGGGGTAGGTGTTAAAGCAACAGTAACATCTGCAGAAAAAAGACCATCTTCCAGCCAAACTAAAATGTCTACTTCTTTTAGCGGACAATGTGATATGATCCCTTTCTTACGGACACGCCAATCGCTACAAATTCCAGATGAGGCACAAAAACAGCAGGTGCTTCAACGGATATCAAGTGCTCCTTTAAGTGGGCTCTCCTCCACATCAACTTCAACATCACAAATACTCCAGTCCTCAAAGGTGTCACCCCAATCGCACTTGCTTCCTCACAGCTCCCAAATCTCCAGCTGCCCGTCTGAGTATGAGGTAGAACAGATGGTTGAGTCTGCAGAGCTGTTTACTCATACTATAGCCTGGGAATCAGAGGTCGACTCCAGCGCTTCTGTGAATCCAGACGAGGAAATGATCTGCACTGATGCCCAGAATCTTTATGAGTCGGATGCAGGACCAGACGCAGAAGGTTCTGACCATAATGTAGACCCTCATTCCCAAACTGTAACTCCTGTTGGTGGAGACAATGAGGAAGACGATGATAAGACTCAAATACCTGATTGGAGCGACAACTTTAGTTTTTTGTCAGGGCAGGAAGAGGTTGGCTCTGAGGACGACGGGTGTGATAACGCACAGGGTGATGATGATGAGGTTGGAGATCCCACTTACTGTCAACCCACAGTCAGCCAAGAGATGAGGTCAGCAGAGGAGGTGGAGGAAGATGCTAGTGACGACGAGGTCAGGTTGCGCCTTCCTGGACAGAGACGTAGTACTGGAAGCACGTCAACAACTGCATCCTCAAACACAACTCTGCCTCTCACCACAAGTCGTGGTGGCTCTTCAGGTCGCATGGGTGCTAAGCCTTGCATAGCCTGGGCATTTTTTCAGATCGATAAAGATGACCCAACTCGTGTTATCTGTAACATTTGTCAGCAAAAGCTAAGTAGAGGCCAAAAAATACATAGTTTGAGTACTTCATGCATGAACCGGCACATGGACATGAAGCATAATTTGCAGTGGGAAGCTCAGTGTGCTACAATGCGGCCTAGCCGGCCGGGCCAACCACCGTCTGCCATATCTTGTGCATCCGCGGCCTCTTCATCCTCTGTGACTGGGGGGACAGCAGTCACACCTGTTTTGGGGCGCAGACCTGCCACCTCTTTACCCGCAACAGCCAGCGTGATTGGCAGGTCATCATTTTCTTTGGAGGTGGGAACACCAGCTGGTGTTGAGCGCTGTCCGACATCGATAGCACCACCTTTGGATCAAGGCAACCTAACATGTCCGCCTGCATCTTCCTCACAGACCGGCAGTTTGCCGGGGACACCCTTATCAACCCCGTCTAAGCACAATAGCCAGCCCTCGGTCCCTCAGATGTGGACAAGTAAAAGACCATTTCCTCCTAGCCATGAGAAAGCTAAGAGGTTGAATTTCACCATCTGCAAGCTCTTGGCTACAGAAATGCTGCCTTTCCGCCTGGTGGACACAGAGGATTTTCGAGACCTTATGTCCGTCGCAGTGCCACAGTACCAGATGCCCAGTCGGCACTACTTCTCAAAGAAAGGTGTGCCTGCGCTCCACCAGCATGTCGCACACAACATCACCGCTTCTTTGAGAAACTCTGTGTGTGACAGGGTGCATTTCACCACAGACACTTGGACGAGTAGGCATGGACAGGGGCGTTACATGTCGCTGACTGGGCACTGGGTAACTATGGTGACAGCAGGACAAGGGGCTGCTGTCCAAGTCTTGCCCTCCCCACGAGTTGTGCGTCAATCCTCTTTATGTCAAAGTTCCTCCACTGCTTCTGCCTCCTCAACCTCCTCTCGGTCTTCCACCTGCACCCAAAGCCTGTCTGGTCATGCCACAAGCTTTCTAACTGCGCAGAAGGGATCCTGCACACCTCCTTACTATGCTGGCAGTAGGGCTCAACGTCATCAGGCGGTTTTTACATTGAAATGTCTGGGAAATGTGAGTTACACAGCTGAGGAGTTGTGGTCAGCTCTGGAGAACCAATTTCATGAATGGTTGTCTCCACTGGACCTGAAACCAGGGAAGGCCGTGTGCGACAATGCTGCAAACCTGGGTGCGGCCCTTCGCCGGGGCAATGTCACACACGTGCCTTGTATGGCTCACGTGTTGAACCTGGTTGTCCAGCAATTTTTAGCCCACTATCCCTGACTAGATGGCCTTCTGCAGAGGGCACGGTCGCTGTGTGCTCACTTCCGCCATTCGCATCCCGCAGCTCAGCGACTTACATCTCTACAGAAGTCATTGGGCCTGCCACTTCACCGGCTAAAATGCGATGTGCCTACCCGGTGGAATTCAACTCTGCACATGTTGCAGCCACTGTGGCAGCACCGACAAGCCCTGGTGCAATACATTCTGACGTATAGCCTGGGCCAACGAGATTCAGAGGTGGGGCAAATCACGCTGGAGGAGTGGTCTCAGATCAGGGACCTATGCACCCTTCTGCACAGTTTTGAAATGGCGACGAAGATGTTTAGTGCTGACGATGCCATTATCAGCATGACTATTCCGGTGATTTACATGCTGGAGCACATGTTAAACAGAATTCGGAGTCAGGTGGTGGCACAAGAGGAGGTGGAGGAAGTAGAGGAGGAGGAGTTGTATGCGGAAGGGCTAACATCTGCAAGGTCCAGACGGTCGGCAGCACCAAGGCGGCAGGCATGTGAGGGTGAGGGAGATGGTTTTACCAGGGCGCATGGTAGCAGCCAAACTAGTGAGGAAGGTGCAGGAGCCCAGGAAGAAGTGGAGGACGAACTGATGGAAGACTCATCAGGTGAGGGAGACCTTGATCACATTTCTGTTGTGCGAGGTTGGGGGGAGAGGACAGAGGAAGGAAGCATGATTGTTACCTCGCCACCAACACAACAGGGACTTGGTGCTCCTGGATGCGCAACACACATGAGTGCCTTCTTGCTGCACTACCTGCAACATGACCCTCGAATTGTGAGAATTAGAAATAATCCTGACTACTGGGTTGCCACACTGTTAGATCCCCGGTACAAAAGTAAATTTGCAGAAATTATTCCTGCCATAGAAAGGGATGCACGCATGCAGGAGTATCAGCAGAGACTGTTGCAGAATCTTACATGTGCTTTTCCACAAAATACCAGTGGTGCACGTAGTGAATCTCACAGTTCCAACTTGCCAACCGTGGGACCGTCAAGTGTTCAGCACTCAAACCGTAACAGAACCACAGTATCTGCTGGTAACATCAATTTTGCGGAATCATTTCACCACTTTTTTAGCCCATCCTTTGCAAGGCCACAGGAGACAAGAAGTCTGACACATAGTCAACGCCTAGAGACGATGGTACAGGAGTATCTCCAAGTAAACATTGAAGCCACGACTGTGTCACTGGACCCTTGCTCTTTTTGGGCTTCCAATCTGGATAAATGGCCGGAGCTAGCCACTTACGCCTTGGAGATCTTGTCATGCCCCGCAGCCAGCGTTCTGTCTGAACGTGTGTTCAGCGCTGCTGGTGGTGTGCTGACAGATAAGCGCACGCGGCTCTCCACTGATAATGTAGACAGACTCACGTTCATAAGGATGAACACATCATGGATCCGAAACGACTTTTCTACCCCTGTGTCATCCTGGGGAGAGTAAAAGCTTGATGTTTGGTTAAAATCACCCTACCAACCGTTTTAAGCTTTCAAATTACTAATCATGTTTATCTGTATCTTGACTGGAAAATAATTTGGGCTTTGTAGCAGTGTGCAGCACTGATCCTATTAGGCCATCTATACTAAAGCTTCACCAGATTTAAAATTAAAAATAATTTTTAGCTGCATCTAGCCCGGAAAATAATTTTGGGGCTCCGAGATGCGCAAGACACATAAGTGCCTTCTTGCTGCACTACCTGCAGCATGACCCTCATATTGTCAGAATTCGAAGTAATCATGACTACTGGGTTGCCACACTCTTAGATCCCCCAAACTTTTCGATCAACCTTTTCATTTTAATAAAGACCAAAAAAATGGTCATTTTTGAAATTATAAGCATTAGCAGGTTGCTAGAAACTGAAATCAAACAGTTTTCAACTCAAAACTTTATTCTAGGTGATGTTACATTTTCACATAGGACCCCTTGTTCGAAAGGAGCTTCTGAACTCTCTCGTCCATTGAATTTGTCAGGTTTTGGATGGTTTCTGCTTCAATTGTTTTGCATGAGGACAGAATACCCTCCCAGAGCTGTTGTTTAGATGTGAACTGCCTCCCGCCATCATAGACACTCCTTTTAATGATGCTCCAAAAGTTCTGAATGGGGTAGAGGTCAGGGGAGCATGGGGGTCACACCATAAGTTTGTCCCCTTTTATGCCCATATCAGCCAGAGATGCAGATGTTTTATGTGCAGCATGAGATGGTGCATTATCATGCAGAAAAATGATCTTGCTGTGAAATACCCGGTTCTTCTTCTTGAACCATGGCAGGAAGTGCTGTTTGAGAAAATCCACATACATTATGGAGTTCATCTTTAGCGCCTTCAGGGATCCTAAAGGGGCCGACAATCTCTCTCCCCATGATTCCAGCCCAAAACATTACTCCACCTCCTCCTTGTTGGCGCTGTAGCCGTGTTTGCGTGGGGTGTCCATCAACCAGCCATCCTCCTCTCCATCCATCTGGACCATCGAGCGCTGCACGGCACTCATCCGTGAACAAAACTGTTTTGAAATCAGTCTTCATGTAATGTTTGGCCCACTGGAGCCGTTTCTGCTTGTGTTAAGTGGATAGAGGAGGTCGACAGGATGGCGTATGCACAGCTGCAAACCTCTGAAGGACCCTGCATCTTGTTGTTCGGGGGACGTTGGAGGCACAGGCAGCTTCAAAAACTTGTCTGCTGCTATGACAAGGCTTTTTTGCCGCTGCTCTTTCAACCTGACGTAATTGCCTGTAGGAAAGAGTCCTCAATTTGCCCTTATCAGCACGCACACGTGTGTACTGTGAATCAGCTACATACTTCTTGATTGCCAAGACACTTCATCCTGATCATCGCACAATGTTGATTGTAGTCATGCCTTGACCTAAACACTCCACAATTTGTTGCTTCTCAGCAGCCGACACATCCTTTTTCTTTCCCATTTTGGCAGAAAATGTAGGCTGCTTAATAATGTGAGAGAGCCTTCTTAAGTAGTCTTGCCTTTCATTGGACACACCTGCCAAACTAATTAGCACAGGTGTCTGCAATTGCTTACAGTGATATAAAGAGCCCTGACACACATCACCATCAATGAGTTTAACTGACAAACAAACAAATTCTTCCCTTATCACTCCTAAACACTTTTTGCATAATAATTTGGAACGCAGTGTACATGTGCTTTTCCACAAAACACCAGTGGTTCACGTAGTGAATCTTACAGTTCTAACTTGCCAACCGTGGTCTGTATGGAGTTGTTCAATAAAGGGCCCAAAATTAAGATAACATAGATGGGAGAGGTCTCTATGAATAGGAATTCCTAAGTATTTGATACCCTGTGAGGGCCAGGCAAAGGGAAAGTTGGACTGGATGGAATCCTATATGGATTTGGGGAGGGAGACATCGAGGGCCTCAGACTTCGCAGCATTGATTTTAAAATTTGACCATGTAACAAAGTGATCTATTTCAGCCATAACAGCATGGATGGATATATGTGATTGAGTGATATATACTAGGACATCATCAGCAAATAGAGAGCACTTGTACTCGGTGCCTCCCACCTCAATCCACCTAATATTGGGGTTATGGCGAATTGATGAGAGCAGGTGCTCCGTCACTAGGATGTATAAGAGAGGGGACAGAGGACATCCCTGCCTTGTCCCATTGGTGATTGTGAAAGGTGATGAAAATGTTCTGACGCACCCCCTGGGCCTTGGGACACCCGGAGCCGGACCCTTTTTGGTGGATGCTGGTGGTTGTAGTCTTCGTGGCGGCGACCCGGTTCCGTGGCTCAGGGCGGTCAAACCAGTGGCGGAACTATTTATGTGGTTTTGATGTTTAAATGTACGACTACGCCACCCGTGGATTGCGGTCAGAGTGAACCGCCGCTACAGGGCAGACCGCTAAGGCTGGTGTTGTGGGTGCAGCAGAGCGTAGCATAACTCCCCACGGGAGGAGTATAGCCTCAGGGCAGTGTATGCGGAGGATGGGGGTGATGGTGCAGGGCAGCAGCAGTAACGACACGGAGTCAGTGATGCAGTTCAGGGCCTTTACTCACAGTTCTTATTATCCAGACCACGTCTGCAGGTAACGGCTGCCCACGTCGTACTGTGCTCACCAGGTGAGGGGCTCAGACAACTCCCAGATAACTTTGGAGCACTTCACAGGACCCCATTTGTGTGTCCTTTGTCTGGCCTTTCTTACCAACACTTCTGTCCGGCTGCCTCGGGCCTCCTCTTGGTAAACTTGGCGCCAGTTTCCCTGACCCTATGTGGTGCCTTCCTAGCGGGTGTAGCAAGGGGCTGCGCCACATAAAATGTCAGAGCCTCCGGTTTCTAGCTGAGGGTCGTTTCCTGCCTCCACTAGTTCGGGGACCGGTCTCCCCCTTTGGCCTGACCCCTCCACGCAGGTGGATTCGGGCGTGCGGTGGCGACTCGCCCGTCCGCACCCCTGGGATCCCTTCATTCCTCGTTCCTGGAGCCTTCTCCGCTCCTCTTCCTTCCTTCTCCCTCTTCCAGGCCTGGGCCTCTGTTACTAGGCCCGCCTCCGGAGCAGAGCTCATGCAGAGCCCCTGCTCCCTGCCACTTCTGCTCAGACTTCTCTGCACTGAACTAAGATGGTGCCCACCTTTTATACTCCCTTCTCAATGCACCCAGGAACTGCTTCCTCCCTGCTCCTGCACTACAGGGTTCCCCTTCCTCAGTGTTCCCTCCCCCCACTCCAGCCAGGGACAGGGACTGTCGTGCCCATCTCAGGGGCATATTGGTCACCCTGCCCCACGGCAATGTGGTGTAATGCATGCAGGTGTCGGGTCCTGATCCACACTCCATCCTTACCTGAGAGTGAGATATCACACCTCTGGGTGAGGTGCAATACGTCTGTAGCAACCGAGCCCTCAGGGTGCTACAGTTCCATTTATCTTCAGCCTAGGTGACGTATTGTGATACAGGGCCGTGATTTTGGCTATAAAAGGGTCCCCTAGACCCCTACCCCAAGCTTTTTAAGAGAATCATATATGGCGTGCCAGGAGACTCTATGGAATGCTTTCTCAGCATCCAACGAGAGTATCTAATTACAAATTTTTAACTGCATCTAGCCCAGGAAATACTTTGTGCCTAGTAGCAGTGTCTGCTAGTCAGCGGATTTTCCCGGCTGTTAAGCAAGCTACACCACCTGTAGTTTAGACACTTAATTTTTTCAAAGTAAATGCTTCGGGACCATGGGATACTTAGTGAAGAGCATCAGGAGGCACCCCAAGGCATAGGGGCTGGGACTGGCAGTAGGATGCCTTGCGGTGGACAGCCGAGCTCGATCCTTATAAAAGCTTTTTAACTGCAGCAGCTTTAGTGGACGCTACTGGAGCTGGAATTACGCGGCTGCTGGCATGAGGCTTGCCCTCCAATAGATCCTTGTAAATGGATTTAAAGTGTATTCATTCAAATTAGAGAGACAATTTAAATTAAAAAGCTTAGAGCTGCCTCCACCACAGGGGGGCCCGCTCGACCCACCAGCGGACAGGCACCAGTATTGGGAGAGGGGGGCTGGCCATCAGGGTTCACCGCGGCTCTGGCACAAACCCGGCGACACGGAGGTGACACGGGCAGGAGCGGACTGGCCGTGTCGGCTTCTCACTTTTTGGATTTTAGAAGGGCATGACATGCCTATATCTGTGTCTCCCCCTCCTTTTACTCCTCCACCTCTTTTATTTTCGCATGACTATATGTACTTGTCACTTTTCCATGTGTTAGTTATGTCTTCTGAGCAGTTTGTCAGCTTTTGGACACCTTTGAAGGTGTTTTCTATGTGTTTCTATGTGTTTTTGTTTGCCTGCCATTGGTTTTAACGGTGTTCGAAGGTGTTCGACGAACAGTTCGACGAACAGTTCGGCGAACACACGGGTGTTCGACGAACCGAACCGAACTCGAACACTACGGGGGTGGCTCAACACTAGTGGCCGGGTGTCCCCGCTTGCTCCCCAGCCTCCAGGGGGTGGCCGGGTGGCCATACTCGGTCCCCAGCTACCCCTATTTGTCCCGGTAACCTTTCCCACACTTTTCTTAGCCTGGCCTGCTTTAGGGCAGCATTGGCCGAGCCCACCGGACTATCAGACTCCTCCGGTGGGCCCTGGCTTCTCCATCAGGGGAGTTGAGAGTGCCAAGGTGAGGAGCATGATGAGGATGATATAAGTTATCATCTGCTTCGTTTTGTTGTAATGCAAGCGCATGTATGTAGTAGCGGCTAGGCCTGAGGTGGTCAGCGTTTTGGTGCATATCCTACCTCCTCCGAGGATTGCTGGATGTTTTCCTGCTACTATCCAAGTTCTATGACTCCCGTTAAAACAAAGCTTCAGGTGATAAATGATGGATGAGGTAGTGGCAAAGGAGAAAGAGCAGGAGGAACAGGGACCATTCACATCAATATCAGGCCAGTCAACCAGATATGTCTTGTAGGATATGTTTCTGTAACAAAAGGAGTGGTTCGGCTACACAGTTATAGGGCATACAGTGAGTGCAATGCCTACCAAAAATTTCGAGGCACTCCAATGGCCCTTGGAAATGACATGGAGGTCAGAGGGCATTAACTAAACCTTTTTTTCCATTTATAGCAACTGGGTCTCCCGTGCACTGTTGGCCTAAGCAGTGAATGGAAGGCTTTCCAAAAATTATGAGGAACTGCAATGCCCCTTACAAGAGCCATGTGTGGCACCCCAGGGGTCCGGTCACCACAGTAATAGAGATATTACGTCGGAGAGCAAGTGGGATATTTCCTGATCAGGATCCCTTAAACATGCAACATCCTCCTGCCCCAGTCCTGGGAGGGGAGAATTCTGCCCTTATAAACTGGATCTGGGGCGGGGTTGAGTGAGTCAGAGAACAGAGAGCAGTCAGAGTCAGAGTGAGAGCAAGGGAAAGTAACAGCAAGGAGCTCTGTAGGAGCTAGGAGCTAAAGACCAGGGGCTGGAAGCTGAGCAGAGCTCGCCATGGCAGAAGACAATAGGAACCGGACACAGGAGTCCGAGGCTGTGAGGACTTATATATCCAGCATCAGAAACCAGCCGGCAAGGGATTTCAGGTCCTTTGGCCATAGAAGCCCGGAGGCTAAGTCACAAGCAAGGGACCAGCACTGCCGTCGTGGAGTGGAGGCTAACAGAGGGCCACAAGTCACCAGCCATACGGGTGAGCACTACACGGTACACTCAGGGACGTGGGCTACTTCTACCCGCTTACAGCAAGGTAGCCAGGAAGAGTGCAGACAGACGGGGAGGCCTACAACTTCACCTGGCCAGGGGAACTCCTGCTTGCTCACAGACTGACCAGGCCTCTTATGCTAGCCAGTACTCCCGGGAGGGTCTACCTTATAATCATCAGTAAAGACCCTGAACTGCACTGCAAAGACTCTGAGTCGTTCCTGCTGCGCTGGTGCACCATCACCCCCATCATCCACACTCACTGCCCTGAGGCTATACTCCTCCCGTGGGGAGTTATCCCATTCTCTGCTGCGCACACAACACCAGCCTCAGCGGTCTGCCTCGCAGCGGTGGTACTCCCTGACCACAATCCACGGGTGGCGCAGTCGGACAATTAACCTCAAAACTTAAGAAAGACTGCCACTGGTTTGACCAGCCTGAGCCACGGGACCGGGTCACCGCCACGGAGACTACAGACAACAGAGACCCGGCACCGGGTATCCCACACACGTGTACACATGGCCCAGGGGGCGCGTCACATGCAGTACAGCATATTACAAACATAAGTCCCATTATTGGGGAGTGGGTGTCCCATAGTATTTGCTTATGCCTTGCAAGCAAAAGCTGCCAAAAATTAGGACGGAGCAACTTGCAATGCCCCTTACAAGAGCCATGCAGTACAGCATATTACAAACATAAGTCCCATTATTGGGGAGTGGGTCTCCCATAGTATTTGCTTATGCCTTGCAAGCAAAAGCTGCCAAAAATTAGGACGGAGCAACTTGCAATGCCCCTTACAAGAGCCATGCAGTACAGCATATTACAAACATAAGTCCCATTATTGGGGAGTGGGTCTCCCATAGTATTTGCTTATGCCTTGCAAGCAAAAGCTGCCAAAAATTAGGACGGAGCAACTTGCAATGCCCCTTACAAGAGCCATGCAGTACAGCATATTACAAACATAAGTCCCATTATTGGGGAGTGGGTGTCCCATAGTATTTGCTTATGCCTTGCAAGCAAAAGCTGCCAAAAATTAGGACAGAGCAACTTGCAATGCCCCTTACAAGAGCCATGCAGTACAGCATATTACAAACATAAGTCCCATTATTGGGGAGTGGGTGTCCCATAGTATTTGCTTATGCCTTGCAAGCAAAAGCTGCCAAAAATAAGGACGGAGGAACTTGCAATGCTGGCACCCTGGTGGTATAGTGGTGGTGGAGGCTGAGGATAAGGAGAAGAAGATAAAACAGCCGAAACGAGGAAGCGTATACCCATGTGTGGGTGTGAAGCGGTGCATGTGAATACACCTCCCGAAATAACACAGTGGATTTGACTTTATGTTACTCTGCTGTCATTTGGTGGTGATGAGAAGTCTGGCCCAATCCAGCCCTTGTTCATTTTGATAAGGGTCAGCTTGTCAGCATTGTCAGTTGACAGGCGAGTGCACTTATCAGTTATAATTCCCCCAGCGGCACTAAAAACACGCTCCGATAACACGCTAGCGGCAGGGCAGGCCAGGACCTCCAAGGCGTACAGAGCGAGTTCATTCCAAGTGTCCAGCTTGGATACCCAATAATTAAAAGGCACAGAGGAATCACGGAGGACGCTGGTACGGTTGGCAAAGTACTCCCTCACCATCTTTTGAAACTTTCCACTCCTTGTGAGAGTACCCCGCGCCTCAGGGCCTGTAAGCTGGGCGGGTGTCAGAAAACTGTCCCAGAACGTTGACAGTGTTCCCCTGCCTCTGCTGGATTGGAGTTGCATCTCTCTCGCCTGTACGCCTTGGTTGGGCAACGAACTGTGACCTCTGCCGCTAGCGTGTTCAGATGGGAATTTTTTTAAGAGTTCTGCAGCAAGGGCCTTCTGGTACTGCCCCATTTTTGTAGACCTCTCCACCTCAGGAATAAGAGAGTGAAAGTTCTCCTTGTAGCGGGGGTCTACAAGTGTCACCAACCAGTAATGACTGTCACCCAACATTTTGACAACGCGAGGGTCATGGTTAAGGCAGCGTAACATAAAGTCAGCCATGCGTGCCAGACTGGTAACGGGCAAGATTTCCGTGTCCTCACCAAGATGACGACTGACCATGCTCTCCTCCTCCTCCTCTTCCTCCTCCCCCCTGTCCTCAGGCCACCCACGCTGAACCGACGGTATGACACTTGTACAGGTACTACCGTCTACAACGCATGATAGCAGCTCCTGTTCTTCCTCCTCCTCCTCCTCCTCTCCCTCATTGTCCCCCAATGCACGTTGGGATGAGATGAGGCTGGGCTGTGTGTAATCGCCCGCTACGGCTTCTTGATCCATCTCATCATACTCTGGCTGCAATGCCTCCTCTTTAATTCTCTGCAGAGAGCGTTGCAAAAGA
This sequence comes from Phyllobates terribilis, assembly GCF_046119375.1. NCBI lineage: Eukaryota > Metazoa > Chordata > Amphibia > Anura > Dendrobatidae > Phyllobates > Phyllobates terribilis. Next base: position 189,975,552 of record NW_027362772.1, on the reverse strand, counting down.
CAGACAAGTGGGATGCTGACACTAATGATGGCGTCATCGCCACTCACCATCTTGGTGGCCTCCTCAAAGATTGTCAGGATGGTACATATGTCAGACATCCAGGTCCACTCCTGAGGTCTTATGTGTGGAGTCTTACCTGAATATCGACGGCCATGTTGCCGCTGGTACTCCACAACTGCTCTCTTCTGCTCACAAATCCTTTGCAACATGTGGAGGGTAGAGTTCCAACGTGTGGGGACATCACACACCAGTCGGTGTGCCGGAAGCTGCAAACGCTGCTGCAACACAGCAAGGGCGGCGGAAGCTGTAGCCGACTTGCGAAAATGAGCTGACAGGCGGCGTACTTTCACGAGCAGATCTGGCAACTCGGGGTACGATTTAAGAAACCGCTGAACCACGAGGTTAAGCACATGAGCCAGGCATGGTACGTGTGTGATCTCACCTCGCCTCAGAGCCGCCACCAGGTTACGGCCATTGTCACACACGACCATGCCGGGATGTAGGTTCAGCGGTCTCAGCCACAGATCTGCCTGCTCTTTCACAGCTGTCCACAACTCACAAGCAGTGTGAGGTTTATCACCTAAGCTTATGAGTTTCAGCACAGCCTGTTGCCGCTTGGCGGAGGCAGTACTGCAATGCTTCCAGCTTGTAACTGATGTGGTGATATTTGAGATGGAGGCTGAACATGAGGAGGAGGAGGAGGATGCGCAGGAGCTGTACACTGTGGGGGCAACTCTGACTGACATAGGGCCCGCAATCCTCGGTGTGGGGAGGATGTGTTCCGTCCCAAGGTCCGACTGGGTCCCGGCTTCCACTATGTTTACCCAGTGTGCCGTCAAAGAGATGTACCGTCCCTGGCCACAAGCACTTGTCCACGTGTCCGTTGTCAGGTGGACTCTCCCAGTAACTGCGTTGTTGAGGGCACGGCAGATGCTTTAGGACACGTGCTTGTGTAGTGCGGGAATGGCACACCGGGCAAAAAAGTGTCGGCTGGGGACCGAGTACCGAGGGACGGCCACCGCCATAAGATTGCGGAAGGATTCCGTCTCCACCAGCCTAAAAGGCAGCATTTCCAACGCAAGCAGTCGTGAAATGTGCGAATTTAGGACTGTGGCCTGTGGGGCATTAGCTGCGAATTTCCGCTTTCGTTCAAAGGTCTGGGTTATGGACAATTGAACGCTGCGGTGGGACGTGGACGTGGACGTTGATGCTGTTTCTTGAGAAACTGCCATAACAAGTGAAGACTGAGAGGAGGGGACATCTTAACTAGAGATGAGCGTTGTGCTACTCGAACTGTTCGCCAATCTCAAATTCGAGCTGTTTTGGGCGGTGTTCGAGCCGGTCGGCGAACACGAACAATTTGAGAAAAATTCGGCTGTTCGAGGTTATGTTCGATAACTGTTCGTGCACCAAAATCATAACTGGATTTTTTCTCTGTAATGATGAAAATTAATGTTAATACGCAGTTTGAGTGTACAGCGGGGCGGGGGGAGGGGCAGGGGATGGAACTCTGCAGCAACAATGAAGATCTCCATTTTTTTTTCTCTTTCCCGCATTTGCAGTGGGGAGGTGCAATCTGTCAGCCTATCAGCAGCGCACACACGGAGCGAAGTGCTTTTTTTCACACAAGCAAGGGCATGTGTGATTGGCAGTGTATGTCACATGTCCTTGCCCTATAAGACCAAGCCATTTTCCCCGTCGCCACCATTTTCTCACTGCTGCAGCTGCGTGTTAGACGGCACCGCTGTTGCTGTGTGCGCTATACCTTGTTAATTTCAAGCCAATTTTCGCACAAATATACAGATAGCTTGGGAGTAGGGAATAGTTGTGATTGCAGTCCTTTTAAGGACTAGGTTACAGCATTTCCTACGACTTTTATCAGGCAGGTCTGTGCTCTTAAATAGATAGATTGTGGGAGTAAAGACTAATTGTAATTGGAGTCCTTTTCAGGACTAGGTTACATCAGTTCCTATCAGTTTTTGCCAGGCAGGTCTGTGCCAGTGCTGTTCAAGTTTTTTTCACAGCATTTGGCTGAATCTAGCAAAGCTAATCCTTTTTGGCCTATTGCAGAGTGTGTTAGTCAGTGGAGTAGCCTATCTGTGTTGCAAGATATACCACCTGTGTATAGAATACCAATTTTTTTACTGCACCTAGTGAAGTAAAATCTTTTGGGCATAGCATCATTCTATTAGTCCATCTATACTGACCTCCATCAGGTTGCAAACTGAATATAATTTTTTTCTGCATCTAGCTCTGAAAAAATATTTGGGCTTCTAGCAGTGTGTGGGACTTGGTCTATTAGTCCATCTATACTGACCTCCATCAGGTTGCAAATTAAAAATAATTTTTTTCTTCATTTATCTCTGAAAAAATATTTGGGCTTCTAGCAGCGTGTGGGACTTGTTCTATTAGTCCATCTATACTGACCTCCATCAGGTTGCAAATTAAAAATAATTTTTTTCTGCATCTAGCTCTGAAAAAATATTTGGGCTTCTAGCGGTGTGTGGGACTTGGTCTATTAGTCCATCTATACTGACCTCCATCAGGTTGCAAATTAAAAATAATTTTTTTCTGCATCTAACCCAGCCAATAGTTTTGGCCTAATACCACAGTTTGGCCACTCAGCTCTGCTCGGTTACCATCCATTGTTTTTTTGTGCAAACAACTCCAGAGTTGTGAATTAGTTAACCACCAAAATGAGTGGAAAAAGGCCTGCTGCTGGTGGAAAGGGGAATAGGCGTGTTGGGAAGGGGAAAAAAGGTTGTGTCCGTGGGGTAGGTGCAGAAGAAAGACCATCTTCCAGCCAAACTAAAATGTCTACTTCTTTTAGCGGACAATGTGATAAGATCCCTTTCTTACGGCCACGCCAATCGCTACAAATTCCAGATGAGGCACAAAAACAGCAGGTGCTTCAACGGATATCAAGTGCTCCTTTAAGTGGGCTCTCCTCCACATCAACTTCAACATCACAAATACTCCAGTCCTCAAAGGTGTCACCCAAATCGCACTTGCTTCCTCACAGCTCCCAAATCTCCAGCTGCCCGTCTGAGTATGAGGTAGAACAGATGGTTGAGTCTGCAGAGCTGTTTACTCATACTATAGCCTGGGAATCAGAGGTCGACTCCAGCGCTTCTGTGAATCCAGACGAGGAAATGATCTGCACTGATGCCCAGAATCTTTATGAGTCGGATCCAGGACCAGACGCAGAAGGTTCTGACCATAATGTAGACCCTCATTCCCAAACTGTAACTCCTGTTGGTGGAGACAATGAGGAAGACGATGATAAGACTCAAATACCTGATTGGAGCGACAACTTTAGTTTTTTGTCAGGGCAGGAACAGGTTGGCTCTGAGGACGACGGGTGTGATAACGCACAGGGTGATGATGATGAGGTCGGAGATCCCACTTACTGTCAACCCACAGTCAGCCAAGAGATGAGGTCAGCAGAGGAGGTGGAGGAAGATGCTAGTGACGACGAGGTCAGGTTGCGCCTTCCTGGACAGAGACGTAGTACTGGAAGCACGTCAACAACTGCATCCTCAAACACAACTCTGCCTCTCACCACAAGTCGTGGTGGCTCTTCAGGTCGCATGGGTGCTAAGCCTTGCATAGCCTGGGCATTTTTTCAGATCGATAAAGATGACCCAACTCGTGTTATCTGTAACATTTGTCAGCAAAAGCTAAGTAGAGGCCAAAAATACATAGTTTGAGTACTTCATGCATGAACCGGCACATGGACATGAAGCATAAGTTGCAGTGGGAAGCTCAGTGTGCTACAATGCGGTCTAGCCGGCCGGGCCAACCACCGTCTGCCATATCTTGTGCATCCGCGGCCTCTTCATCCTCTGTGACTGGGGGGACAGCAGTCACACCTGTTTTGGGGCGCAGACCTGCCACCTCTTTACCCGCAACAGCCAGCGTGATTGGCAGGTCATCATTTTCTTTGGAGGTGGTAACACCAGCTGGTCTTGAGCACTGTCCGACATCGATAGCACCACCTTTGGATCAAGGCAACCTAACATGTCCGCCTGCATCTTCCTCACAGACCGGCAGTTTGCCGGGGACACCCTTATCAACCCCGTCTAAGCACAATAGCCAGCCCTCGGTCCCTCAGATGTGGACAAGTAAAAGACCATTTCCTCCTAGCCATGAGAAAGCTAAGAGGTTGAATTTCACCATCTGCAAGCTCTTGGCTACAGAAATGCTGCCTTTCCGCCTGGTGGACACAGAGGATTTTCGAGACCTTATGTCCGTCGCAGTGCCCCAGTACCAGATGCCCAGTCGGCACTACTTCTCAAAGAAAGGTGTGCCTGCGCTCCACCAGCATGTCGCACACAACATCACCGCTTCTTTGAGAAACTCTGTGTGTGACAGGGTGCATTTCACCACAGACACTTGGACGAGTAGGCATGGACAGGGGCGTTACATGTCGCTGACTGGGCACTGGGTAACTATGGTGACAGCAGGACAAGGGGCTGCTGTCCAAGTCTTGCCGTCCCCACGAGTTGTGCGTCAATCCTCTTTATGTCATTTTTCCTCCACTGCTTCTGCCTCCTCAACCTCCTCTCGGTCTTCCACCTGCACCCAAAGCCTGTCTGGTCATGCCACAAGCTTTCTAACTGCGCAGAAGGGATCCTGCACACCTCCTTACTATGCTGGCAGTAGGGCTCAACGTCATCAGGCGGTTTTTACATTGAAATGTCTGGGAAATGTGAGTCACACAGCTGAGGAGTTGTGGTCAGCTCTGGAGAACCAATTAGATGAATGGTTGTCTCCACTGGACCTGAAACCAGGGAAGGCCGTGTGCGACAATGCTGCAAACCTGGGTGCGGCCCTTCGCCGGGGCAATGTCACACACGTGCCTTGTATGGCTCACGTGTTGAACCTGGTTGTCCAGCAATTTTTAGCCCACTATCCCAGACTAGATGGCCTTCTGCAGAGGGCACGGTCGCTGTGTGCTCACTTCCGCCGTTCGCATCCCGCAGCTCAGCGACTTACATCTCTACAGAAGTCGTTGGGCCTGCCACTTCACCGGCTAAAATGCGATGTGCCTACCCGGTGGAATTCAACTCTGCACATGTTGCAGCGACTGTGGCAGCACCGACAAGCCCTGGTGCAATACGTTCTGACGTATAGCCTGGGCCAACGAGATTCAGAGGTGGGGCAAATCACGCTGGAGGAGTGGTCTCAGATCAGGGACCTATGCACCCTTCTGCACAGTTTTGAAATGGCGACGAAGATGTTTAGTGCTCACGATGCCATTATCAGCATGACTATTCCGGTGATTTACATGCTGGAGCACATGTTAAACAGAATTCGGAGTCAGGTGGTGGCACAAGAGGAGGTGGAGGAAGTAGAGGAGGAGGAGTTGTATGCGGAAGGGCTAACATCTGCAAGGTCCAGACGGTCGGCAGCACCAGGGCGGCAGGCATGTGAGGGTGGGGGAGACGATTTTACCAGGGCGCATGGTAGCAGCCAAACAAGTGAGGAAGGTGCAGGAGCCCAGGAAGAAGTGGAGGACGAACTGATGGAAGACTCATCAGATGAGGGAGACCTTGATCACATTTCTGTTGTGCGAGGTTGGGGGGAGAGGACAGAGGAAGGAAGCATGATTGTTACCTCGCCACCAACACAACAGGGACTTGGTGCTCCTGGATGCGCAACACACATGAGTGCCTTCTTGCTGCACTACCTGCAACATGACCCTCGAATTGTGAGAATTAGAAATAATCCTGACTACTGGGTTGCCACACTGTTAGATCCCCGGTACAAAAGTAAATTTGCAGAAATTATTCCTGCCATAGAAAGGGATGCACGCATGCAGGAGTATCAGCAGAGACTGTTGCAGAATCTTACATGTGCTTTTCCACAAAATACCAGTGGTGCACGTAGTGAATCTCACAGTTCCAACTTGCCAACCGTGGTCTGTATGGAATTGTTCAATAAAGGGCCCAAAATTAAGATAACATAGATGGGAGAGGTCTCTATGAATAGGAATTCCTAAGTATTTGATACCCTCTGAGGGCCAGGCAAAGGGAAAGTTGGACTGGATGGAATCCTATATGGATTTAGGGAGGGAGACATCGAGGGCCTCAGACTTCGCTGCATTGATTTTAAAATTTTACCATGTAACAAAGTGATCTATTTCAGCCATAACAGCAGGGATGGATATATGTGATTGAGTGATATATACTAGGACATCATCAGCAAATAGAGAGCACTTGTACTCGGTGCCTCCCACCTCAATCCACCTAATATTGGGGTTATGGCGAACTGATGAGAGCAGGTGCTCCGTCACTAGGATGTATAAGAGAGGGGACAGAGGACATCCCTGCCTTGTCCCATTGGTGATTGTGAAAGGTGATGAAAATGTTCTGACGCACCCCCTGGGCCTTGGGACACCCGGAGCCGGACCCTTTTTGGTGGATGCTGGTGGTTGTAGTCTTCGTGGCGGCGATCCGGTTCCGTGGCTCAGGGCGGTCAAACCAGTGGCGGAACTATTTATGTGGTTTTGATGTTTAAATGTCCGACTACGCCACCCGTGGATTGCGGTCAGAGTGAACCGCCGCTACAGGGCAGACCGCTAAGGCTGGTGTTGTGGGTGCAGCAGAGCGTAGCATAACTCCCCACGGGAGGAGTATAGCCTCAGGGCAGTGTATGCGGAGGATGGGGGTGATGGTGCAGGGCAGCAGCAGTAACGACACGGAGTCAGTGATGCAGTTCAGGGCCTTTACTCACAGTTCTTATTATCCAGACCACGTCTGCAGGTAACGGCTGCCCACGTCGTACTGTGCTCACCAGGTGAGGGGCTCAGACAACTCCCAGATAACTTTGGAGCGCTTCACAGGACCCCCTTTGTGTGTCCTTTGTCTGGCCTTTCTTACCAACACTTCTGTCCGGCTGCCTCGGGCCTCCTCTTGGTAAACTTGGCGCCAGTTTCCCTGACCCTATGTGGTGCCTTCCTAGCGGGTGGAGCAAGGGGCTGCGCCACATAAAATGTCAGAGCCTCCGGTTTCTAGCTGAGGGTCGTTTCCTGCCTCCACTAGTTCGGGGACCGGTCTCCCCCTTTGGCCTGACCCCTCCACGCAGGTGGATTCGGGCGTACGGTGGCGACTCGCCCGTCCGCACCCCTGGGATCCCTTCATTCCTCGTTCCTGGAGCCTTCTCCGCTCCTCTTCCTTCCTTCTCCCTCTTGCAGGCCTGGGCCTCTGTTACTAGGCCCGCCTCCGGAGCAGAGCTCATGCAGAGCCCCTGCTCCCTGCCACTTCTGCTCAGACTTCTCTGCACTGAACTAAGATGGTGCCCACCTTTTATACTCCCTTCTCAATGCACCCAGGAACTGCTTCCTCCCTGCTCCTGCACTGCAGGGTTCCCCTTCCTCAGTGTTCCCTCCCCCCACTCCAGCCAGGGACAGGGACTGTCGTGCCCATCTCAGGGGCATATTGGTCGCCCTGCCCCACGGCAATGTGGTGTAATGCATGCAGGTGTCGGGTCCTGATCCACACTCCATCCTTATCTGAGAGTGAGATATCACACCTCTGGGTGAGGTGCAATACGTCTGTAGCAACCGAGCCCTCGGTGCTACAGTTCCATTTATCTTCAGCCTAGGTGACGTATTGTGATACAGGGCCGTGATTTTGGCTATAAAAGGGTCCCCTAGACCCCTACCCCAAGCTTTTTAAGAGAATCATATATGGCGTGCCAGGAGACTCTATGGAATGCTTTCTCAGCATCCAACGAGAGTATCTACTTACAAATTTTTAACTGCATCTAGCCCAGGAAATACTTTGTGCCTAGTAGCAGTGTCTGCTAGTCAGCGGATTATCCCGGCTGTTAAGCAAGCTACACCACCTGTTGTTTGGACACTTAATTTTTTCAAAGGAAATGCTTCGGGACCACGGGATACTTAGTGAAGAGCATCAGGAGGCACCCCAAGGCATAGGGGCTGGGACTGGCACTAGGATGCCTTGCGGTGGACAGCCGAGCTCGATCCTTATAAAAGCTTTTTAACTGCAGCAGCTTTAGTGGACGCTACTGGAGCTGGAATTACGCGGCTGCTGGCATGAGACTTGCCCTCCAATAGATCCTTGTAAATGGATTTAAAGTGTATTCATTCAAATTAGAGGGACAATTTAAATTAAAAAGCTTAGAGCTGCCTCCACCACAGGGGGGCTCTCTCGACCCACCAGCGGACAGGCACCAGTATTGGGAGAGGGGGGCTGGCCGTCAGGGTTCACCGCGGCTCTGGCACAAACCCGGCGACACGGAGGTGGCACGGGCAGGAGCGGACTGGCCGTCTCGGCTTCTCACTTTTTGGATTTTAGAAGGGCATGACATGCCTATATCTGTGTCTCCCCCTCCTTTTACTCCTCCACCTCTTTTCTTTTCGCATGACTATATGTACTTGTCACTTTTCCATGTGTTAGTTGTGTCTTCTGAGCAGTTTGTCAGCTTTTGGACACCTTTGAAGGTGTTTTCTATGTGTTTCTATGTGTTTTTGTTTGCCTGCCATTGGTTTTAACGGTGTTCGAAGGTGTTCGACGAACAGTTCGACGAACAGTTCGGCGAACACACGGGTGTTCGACGAACCGAACCGAACTCGAACACTACGGGGGTGGCTCAACACTAATCTTAACATGCAGTATGGACAGGGGATTGCCTTGCACACACAACAGGGGGTTCTATTGCATGCACAACAGTGGAAGAAGCAGTGGTGACACCCACTGACACTGGTCGTGGACCCTGGGTTTCGCCCCACAAAGTCGGGTGCTTTGCTGCCATGTGCCTGATCATGCTGGTGGTGGTCAGGCTGGTAGTTTTGTCACCCCTGCTGATGCTGGCATGGCAGGTGGAACATATGGCCTTTTTGGGGTTATCAGCAGAGTCTTTAAAAAAATTCCAGACTCTGGAAGACCTACCGCTTGTACTGGCAACGTCCCTCGTGTTGGTGTTACGGGGAACGGTTGCCTGCCTTCTGTCTGCGGCCACCACACTGCTTCTTCCTGCCTGTTGGGGTACTCTGCCTCCCTTCCCCTGTGTGCTGCTGGCCTCACTCTGCATGTCCTCCTTCCACGTTGGGTCAGTTACTAGATCATCCACCACCTCCTCCTCTTCCACTTGCGCACCACGATGCTCCTCCTCACTTCCTGGCAATTGTGTCTCGTCATCGTCCACCTCTTGTGACAGATTGCCAACGTCGATTTCCTGTGGCCGTGGCTGTTCAAATATTTGGGCATCGCAACATGGGATCTCCTCTTCCACCACTTCAAGCGTATCAGGCGAGGGGCCCAAATATGGAAATGGACCAGTGAACAGCTCTTCGGAGTGTCCAAGTGTGGGATCACTTGCTGTCTGATGACACTCGGCATGGTGGGAGGAAGGAGCATCAGGGTGACGAGGAGTATGCGGTCGAGACTCACGGCTACTAAGAGTTGACCGTGTGGAAGACAGACCGGAGGTGGTGGTGCCCAGGTAACTGGAAGTATTATCTGCTATCCAATTAATAACCTGTTCACACTGATCAGTTCTCAATACTGGTGTTGTTCTGTGCTTCCCTAGTAATTCGGTCAAGAAGTGGGAGCGAGAAGATGTGGCTGTTGGTTGTGGCACATTTTCACCTTGGCCACGGCCCCGTCCTCTGCACGAGCCATCACCAGAACGTCCACTTCCACGTCCCTTGCCACGCGCCTTGCCCACTGTAAATGAAGTAAAATAGCTTACACTTGCACTATCAATGGAAAAAGGGTAATAAAGAGTAGATTAGAACCGTGGAATAGGAAAACCACAGCTATTGTTTACTGGGGTATACCACACTTTTTTAAATCGAGATATTTGCTGCGGAACAGTGAGCGACACACTCAAACTGCTTTTTTTTTTAGATACCAAAGTCCCAAAACTGGATAGTACAGCGATTTGACCCGTGGAACTGCGAAACCACACTGGGATGTCGGGCCTACACAAGACTATTTTCAACAGATATATTTTTGTGTCACAACAGTCAAGAGAAACTACTGTTTTTCTTTACGGAAAATATACCAAAACCTGAATAATAGAGATTTTTTACCGTGGGATGGCAAAACCAGTTATTGTTTACTGGGGTATACCACACTTTTTTAAATAGAGATATTTGCGGCTGAACAGTGAGCGACACACTCAAACTGCTTTTTTTTTAGATACCAAAGGCCCAAAACTGGATAGTACAGCGATTTGACCCATGGAACTGCGAAACCACACTGGGATGTCGGGCCTACACAAGACTATTTTCAACAGATATATTTTTGTGTCACAACAGTCAGGAGACACTACTGTTTTTCTTTACGGAAAAAACTACCAAAAGCTGAATAATAGAGATTTTTTACCGTGGGATGGCAAAACCACAGTTATTGTTTACTGGGGTATACCAAACTTTTTTAAATAGAGATATTTGCGGCTGAACAGTGAGCGACACACTCAAACTGCGTTTTTTTTAGATACCAAAGGCCCAAAACTGGATAGTACAGCGATTTGACCCGTGGAACTGCGAAACCACACTGGGATGTCGGGCCTACACAAGACTATTTTCAACAGATATATTTTTGTGTCACAACAGTCAGGAGACACTACTGTTTTTCTTTATGGAAAATATACCAAAACCTGAATAATAGAGATTTTTTACCGTGGGATGGCAAAACCACAGTTATTGTTTACTGGGGTATACCACACTTTTTTAAATAGAGATATTTGCGGCTGAACAGTGAGCGACACACTCAAACTGCTTTCTTTTTAGATACCAAAGGCCCAAAACTGGATAGTACAGCGATTTGACCCGTGGAACTGCGAAACCACACTGGGATGTCGGGCCTACACAAGACTATTTTCAACAGATATATTTTTGTGTCACAACAGTCAGGAGACACTTCTGTTTTTCTTTACGGAAAAAACTACCAAAAGCTGAATAATAGAGATTTTTTACCGTGGGATGGCAAAACCACAGTTATTGTTTACTGGGGTATACCACACTTTTTTAAATAGAGATATTTGCGGCTGAACAGTGAGCGACACACTCAAACTGCTTTCTTTTTAGATACCAAAGGCCCAAAACTGGATAGTACAGCGATTTGACCCGTGGAACTACGAAACCACACTGGGATGTCGGGCCTACACAAGACTATTTTCAACAGATTTATTTTTGTGTCACAACAGTCAGGAGACACTACTGTTTTTCTTTACGGAAAAAACTACCAAAAGCTGAATAATAGAGATTTTTTACCGTGGGATGGCAAAACCACAGTTATTGTTTACTGGGGTATACCACACTTTTTAAATAGAGATATTTGCGGCTGAACAGTGAGCGACACACTCAAACTGCTTTTTTTTTAGATACCAAAGGCCCAAAACTGGATAGTACAGCGATTTGACACGTGGAACTGCGAAACCACACTGGGATGTCGGGCCTACACAAGACTATTTTCAACAGATATATTTTTGTGTCACAACAGTCAGGAGACACTACTGTTTTTCTTTACGGAAAATATACCAAAACCTGAATAATAGAGATTTTTTACCGTGGGATGGCAAAACCACAGTTATTGTTTACTGGGGTATACCACACTTTTTTAAATATATAGATTTGCGGCTGAACAGTGAGCGACACACTCAAACTGTTTTTTTTTTTGATACAAATGGCCCAAAATGGATAATACAGAGGTTTGAACCGTGGAAGTGCAAAACAACACTTCTGTTTCTCTAGCCTACACCAGACTATTTTCAACAGTTATATTTGTGTCTGAAAAATCAGAGACACGCTTTTTTTTTGGGGGGGGGACACACCAAAAGGTTAATAAGACGGGTATTTGTACAGCGTGAAGGAGGAAAAAATAAGGAGGATTTAGATGAAAAAAAAAGGATTTTTCCTGGCCCCCGACACCTGGTGCTAAGTCCAGCAATTTCAGCAAAGGGAGCACACAGGATTGTAATGCAGAGTTTGCTGGTATAACCACTGTGTCTCCTATACAGCCTGCCTGCCTGGTATCTGGGATGGATATTAGTCCTGAAAAGGACTGTTTGTTTGTTCTGGCAGCCTTTACAGACCCTACACTAACTATTTCGCAGTTTGTATCTCTCCCTAAATCAGCAGCGCTGTCCCTACACTGTCTAATCCGGAGCGACTGTGTCAAAGATGGTGGCGCCCGGTTTTAAATACTCGAGGTGACGCTGTGCGGCCAGCCAATCACTGTAATGCCCACAACCAACATGGCTGCAGCATTACAGTGACTGGCTGGCAATCCCTGCATGTTCACTGGCTCTGTAAAGAACGCCAAACATGCAGGGCGGAGACCCGAGCTCCCGCCCGAGTAACCCGGAAATGCTCGGTGCTCGCCGAACATCCCGAGTAGCGTGATGCTCGGGCGAGTACCGAGCAGTGTCGAGCATGTTCGCTCAACACTAATAAAGAGCCCTGACACACATCACCATCAATGAGTTTAACTGACAAACAAAAAAATTGTTACCTTATCACTCCTAAACACTTTTTGCATAATAATTTGGAACACAGTGTACATGTGCTTTTCCACAAAACACCAGTGGTTCACGTAGTGAACAGTTCTAACTTGCTAACCGTGGTCTGTATGGAGTTGTTCAATAAAGGGCCCAAAATTAAGATAACATAGACGGGAGAGGTCTCTATGAATACGCATTCCTAAGTATTTGATACCCTGTGAGGGCCAGGCAAAGGGAAAGTTGGACTGGATGGAATCCTGTATGGATTTGGGGAGGGAGACATCGAGGGCCTCAGACTTCGCTGCATTGATTTTAAAATTTGACCATGTAACAAAGTGATCTATTTCAGCCATAACAGCAGGGATGAATATATGTGATTGAGTGATATATACTAGGACATCATCAGCAAATGCAGAGCACTTGTACTCGGTGCCTCCCACCTCAATCCACCTAATATTGGGGTTATGGCGAATTGATGAGAGCAGGTGCTCCATCACTAGGATGTATAAGAGAGGGGACAGAGGACTTCCCTGCCTTGTACCATTGGTGATTATGAAAGGTGATGAAAATGTTCCATTTATCTTCAGCCTAGGTGATGTATTGCGATACAGGGCCGTGATTTTGCCTATAAAAGGGTCCCCTAGACCCCTACCCCAAGCTTTTTAAGAGAATAATATATGGTGTGCCAGGAGACTCTATGGAATGCTTTTTCAGCATCCAATGAGAGTATCTAATTATAAATTTTTAACTGCATCTAGCCCAGGAAATACTTTGTGCCTAGTAGCAGTGTCTGCTAGTCAGCGGATTATCCCAGCTGTTAAGCAAGCTACACCACCTGTAGTTTAGACACTTAATTTTTTCAAAGGAAATGGTTCGGGCCCCCGGGACACTCAGTGAAGAGCATCGAGGAGGCACCCCAAGGCACAGGGGCTGGGACTGGTGGTAGGACGCCTTGCGGTGGACCGCCAAGCTCGATCCTTATAAAAGCTTTTTAACTGCAGCTGCTTTAGTGGACACTACTGGAGCTGGAATTACGCGGCTGCTGGCATGAGACTTGCCCTCCAATAGATCAGTGTAAAAGGATTTAAAGTGTACTCATTCAAATTAGAGAGACAATTTAAATTAAAAAGATTAGACCAGCCTACACCGCAGGGGGGCTCGCTCGACCCACCAGCGGACAGGCACCAGTATTGGGAGAGAGGGGCTGGCCGTCAGGGTCCACCGCGGCTCTGGCACAAACCCGGCGACACAGAGGTCGCACGGGCAGGAACGGACTGGCCGTGTCGGCTTCGCACTTTTTTGGTTTTAGAAGGGCATAACATGCTATATCTGTGGCTCCCCCTCCTTTTACTCATCCACCTCTTTCCTTTTCGCATGACTATATGTACTTGTCACTTTTCCATGTGTTAGTTGTGTCTTCTGAGCAGTTTGTCAGCTTTTGGACAGCTTTGAAGGTGTTTTCTTTGTGTTTCTATGTGTTTTTGTTTGCCTGCCATTGGTTTTAACGGTGTTCGAAGGTGTTCGACGAACAGTTCGGCGAACATACGGGTGTTCGACGAACCGAACCGAACTCGAACACTACGGGGGTGGCTCAACACTACTCCTGTTGTCTTATTAGTTTAGTTCTACATGTTCTGTTGTGTATTTGTTTCTTTCTCCAACCTTAGCTGTTTAGTAGTTTCATTTTCCAACCCCTGTTGTTAATTAATTTAGTTCTCCATCTTCTGGTGTGTACTTATTTCTTCTCCAACCCATCCATGCCCACCCCCCAGAAGTTAACGTCTGGTGATGAAGGTTTGGATTCTTCTCGAATCCTACTTCGTCCGGGCCCGGATCAACTGAAAAAAAATTTGGGCATTGCTACACATGCTTTCCCCCTTTTGAGTCTGTGAAGCTTTGGATCAGACCTCTGATGCCCCGAAATAGAATGTGTGAACAGCTCTGCAGACTCACCCATCTGTGCTTCCTCACAGTCAGATGGCCAGTTGGAGAGTTGTGACATGGGTGAAAATAAGGGTAATTGGGGTGCCACCTCTGAGGACTGTACTGTGTGTTATGTTAAGGTAGAGGAAGAGGAGAAGAGGCTAGCGCTCAACGAGTATTTCTGCGTTGCTTGGGCGGGAACTCGGGTCCCCTCCCTGCATGTTTGGCGCTCTATAGAGAGCCAATGAACATGCAGAGATTGCCTGCCACGCACTGTAATGCCGTAGCCATGTTGGTTTTGGGTATTATAGTGATTGGCTGGCCGCACAGCATCATCAGGTGTATATAAGACCGGGCGCCGCCATGCTCGTCACAGTCTACCCCAGAATCAGGCAGTTGGGAGAGCTTTGCTTCTTGATAGTTAATATATGTATTCCACAACATATATCTATATCCATCTGAACCAACAGTCCTTCTGAGGACTAATCCAGTTGCATATAATCAGTGCTAGGCAGGCAGTGTATGTGGCAGACTGCAGTGTATAATACAGCACAAGAGGGTTCATTGAACGCCCTGTCTGCTGCTGCTGTAATAATTACAGATATTTTTAGACAGCCCCATATATCAGGGGCCAAGGCAAATTTTTGTTTTATCTTAATCCTGGTTATTTGCTTATAAAGCAATCCAGAGTACACCATTTTTCTGCTCACTGCAGAATAAAGTCAGATCCTTTCCATATTACAGAGATAAAAATCCAGAAATTTGAACTGAACGTGGAAAACATTGTCCTCCTTTTCCATTCTGTTGCAGTGTGTCAGTGAAGCTATTCACACTAGGTCTCTGTGTAGAATAATATTAGCTAATTACAGGCCTACAATTTAAAGCCGTGGTTCTCTGTCAGAAATATAACCGAAAAGACTTCAAACGTCATAGGTTTCTTCCATTTTCATTCCATTGCAGTGTGTCGTTGACACTATTCACACTAGGTCTCCGTGTAGAATAATAAGAAATTACAGGCCTCCATATTTAAAATCGTGGTTCTGTCAGACATATCACATATATCTGCATTCCAAAATCAGCCATTTCTCGTGAACGTGGAAAATATTGTCCTCCATTTAAAATGGGCAAGGTGTGTGGCAAGGGACGGGGAAGTGGACGTGATGGTGATGGTGCATGTGTAGCACCCTGAGGACTCGGCTGCTACAGGGGTATTACACCTCAAGCCAGAGGTGTGGTATTCCACTCCCAGGTAAGGATGGAGTGTGGAACTGAGCTCAGTAAGCTGCATGCACTACATACATCCCATTTCCGGGGGACAGAACTACGGTACTCCCACCAGATATATGTGCAGGTACGACAGCGTCTGTCCCTGGCTGGAGTGGGAGGGGGGTGGAACATCCCAGTAGTGTAGGGGCAGATAGGGGGAGTAGTCTGGGTAAGGCTAGGAGCTCATTGGGTGCTGGTCACCTGAGCTCACACATAGAGGGAGTATATAGGTGGGCACCATCTTGAGACGTGGTCTGTTCAGTCTGAGGAGGAGCAGAGGAAGAGTTCAGCCAGGGAGGGCTGACAGGGAGCTGTGGCTCCGGCTGGGCCCAGCTCCAGAGCCAGGCCTGAAGCAGAGAGAGAGAGAGAAGGAGAAGAAAGAGGAACACTGAGAAAGGCCCAGAGACGCAAGCAGAGGGAACCCTGAGATCCCACGAGTGAACTAAAACGGGTGAAGGGTTGGCAGAAAAGGGTACCGGATCCCAAACTGGCAGAGGCTAATGATCCTTAGCCAGGAACCGGAGGTCGTGGACAAGCTTTGGCGCGACCCCTCGCCATATTCACCAGGAAGGCAGACCACGCATAGGGTCAGGGAAGCCGGGAAAGGTTTCGCCACCAAAAGGTCCGAGGGAGCCGGACATAGGTGGGTCCCTGGTGAGGACGGCCAGTAGGAAGGAAGAGAGGGGAGCTCAGGACCACGCTCTGGAACTGCCTGGGAGTTGGCCGAGTCCCGCACCTGGTGGACGCAGCACGGCTCGGGTGGTCACTCTTGGCCGAAGTGACCGGAGCAACACCTGTGAGTAAAAGCCTTGAAACTGCATCACACGTCTCTGAGCTTCCTTGCTGCACCATCACTACCACCATCATCCACATCTGCTGCCCTGAGGCCATACCCCTCCCGTTGGGGGTTATACCATCTACGCTGCACAACCATATCACCGGCCTCAGCGGTCTGCCCTGCAGCGGCGGCCTCATAGCCGCAATCAACGGGTGGCGTAGTCGAACATTCTAACATCTACTGCTAATATACCGCCACTTAGTTTGACACCCTGGGCACGGACCGGGTCACCGCCATGAGGACTACTACCCCTGTCAGATCCGGCTCCGGGTATCCCCGCGTACGCAACGCTGCACACAACATGGCCCAGGGGGCGCGTCAACTTTGGCGTAGTCGGCAGGATAACGTGCCCGCAACTACCGGGTACTGCGTGCCTGAAGAAAAGTTCACATTTACCTCAAAAAGAAGTCTCCCGCCGGTTCCGGAGGGTCCCCGCCATCGGACGCCATCTCGGATCGGTTCCCGCCATTTGCCCGTCATCTGCAGACTTTTCCCGCCATCGGCAGTGTTTCCCGCCATTGGGAGACGTTTCCCGCCATCAGAGAAGATTTCCCGCCTTGGAAGAGCGGACGCCATTATGGGCGTGCCAGAGGGTGGCAAGAGGCCACCTCCCATCGTGGGCCAGGTCGAAGAATGGCACCAAAAGCGGAAACCGCCCCCACCAGCAGAGACTGTAATGCTAGAGATGTCCATCAGCGTGAGGGAACTGCCCCTGGAACTTACAATCACCAAGTTGCCCCGGGACCACCCTCAATGTGGGCGGATACAGAACAAAAGAGCGAAGATGGGTGCAGCCTGGAGGAGTCTGGAGAGAGCGCACCCGGAGACGAGAAGTCTGGAGGGGAGTCTGGAGAGAGCGCACCCGGAGATGAGAGGTCTGGAGAGGAGTCTGGAGAAGTCGCACCCGGAGATGGAGGGAGAGTCAGGCAGCACCGACCCTGTGGTCAGGAGCCTGCTGCAAGCAACCACCCCACTAGGCCTGGTGGAGATCCTGGCGCAGCTTCCCCGAGACCGGGAGCGTGCACAGACCGCGCTGGAGGGCCTCGCACGGAGGATGGCCCAGGTGCAGCGAGAAACGCTGATGGAATGGAGCAGAGAGATGGCCCTGCAGGCTGGAACCCGCCAGCGGAGCACGCCACCCAAGACGAGGAGACAGACCGCCTCTGAGGATGGTGCCGGAGGAATGAAGGCCGGAGACGACGCCGAGGAAGGAGCTGAAGAGACGGAGGCAGGTAAAGGGGATGTCGCTACCCCAAGCCGGGAAACCGCGAGCCTGCCCCAGCTCCCCGTCGCAGAGCCCGAAATTTCCCCTGCCGTGCCCGTCACTGCACCGTCACCGCGCCAGACTAGGCCTCAAGCCGGAGCCGCGGCCACGCCCCCTGTGACGCCACCGGCCTGGTCGCAGGGCCGAGTGCCCCCGGGCGCCGCAGTTCCAACAGCGCCCTCTACCTCCACGGAGCCACCGGCCTGGTCGCAGGGCCGAGTGCCCCAGGGCGCCGCCGTCTTTACGGTTCCCTTTACCTTTAGGGTGCCCCAGGCCTGGTCGCAAGGCCTGGTGAACCCGGGCGCCACTGCCACCACCGCGCCCTCAACATCCAAAGTGCCGCACCTGGATGAAGACCTGTTTGCCCAGCACACTTGCCCGGATGGGCAGCCCTTTGTGTGGCCACCGGAGTACTACCAACACCACCTCCAGAAGGAAAGGCCCCTGTGCGATCCCCTGATTCCGCCTCCGGCGCCTGTCAAGATGACCCCGCTCTCACTGGAGGAGGCGCAGTTTGAGTGGGACCCCACTGGAGGAGACCTCATCGGGTTCACTCAAGAAACCCGGGCGGCCGCAGCTGAGCGTGCGGAGTGCTGCCGGCAGCAATTGGAGGTCTTCGACCGAGAGCGGAGAGAGAGGCGGGTCCGTGAGCAGCGGATGCAGATACAGAGCGCAGAACAGAAGAGCCGGACCCGAAGGAACCCCCGTGCAGCTCATGGTCCCCGTGCCACCGGGACTGTGATCAAATTCCAACTGCAGCACGGTTGGGGCTTCATCAGGGATCATCACACCCCCGGCGACGTCTTCGTGACTAGAAGAGATGTCGAGTCCCACCTACCGGAGGGACACAGAGGACGTGACCTATACCTGGGTGACGAGGTCACATTCACCCGGCACCAATGTGCCAAAGGACCCTACGTCCTTCATGTACACCGGCTGACGGAGGAGGAGCTGCGGTGTGAGGAGGAGCAAGAGGACCCGGATGGGTCTGAAGCTTACCCGCGAGAAGGAGCAGGAGGACGCCGTCATTAGAGTACGGTAAAGAGAACTGTAAAATAGTTACCCGTCGGGGTACAAGAACTGTTACTAGTTAAAATATGTTCCCCGTTGGGACAAGTGTGAACTGAAACCCGTGTGTCCCTATTCCCACTGACCGAGGACTGAGAGCGGTCATTCTTTCCTAATACCTGGCCGAGGACTGAGAGCGGCCACACATCCCCCTTGTATATAGTTGCGCTTCTTAAAGCGCCCCCTACTGGTTTTATAGGAAACTGTTTTTCTAAAAGAGACTGTCGCACTTTACCCGGTCACAAGTTGCACCGTGGCCAGAGGAACAACAATATTTACTATGAAAAGTTTTATAAGAAAAAGTTTTATGCTGCTGATATATATATGATGTTATGAAAAAAAAATTGTATGTTTTTGTATGTTTTTGCTCTTTTACAGCCCGAGGACGTGCTGTGATTTACCAGGGGGGAATGTAGCACCCTGAGGACTCGGCTGCTACAGGGGTATTACACCTCAAGCCAGAGGTGTGGTATTCCACTCCCGGGTAAGGATGGAGTGTGGAACTGAGCTCAGTAAGCTGCATGCACTACATACATCCCATTTCCGGGGGACAGAACTACGGTACTCCCACCAGATATATGTGCAGGTACGACAGCGTCTGTCCCTGGCTGGAGTGGGAGGGGGGTGGAACATCCCAGTAGTGTAGGGGCAGATAGGGGGAGTAGTCTGGGTAAGGCTAGGAGCTCATTGGGTGCTGGTCACCTGAGCTCACACATAGAGGGAGTATATAGGTGGGCACCATCTTGAGACGTGGTCTGTTCAGTCTGAGGAGGAGCAGAGGAAGAGTTCAGCCAGGGAGGGCTGACAGGGAGCTGTGGCTCCGGCTGGGCCCAGCTCCAGAGCCAGGCCTGAAGCAGAGAGAGAGAGAGAAGGAGAAGAAAGAGGAACACTGAGAAAGGCCCAGAGACGCAAGCAGAGGGAACCCTGAGATCCCTCGAGTGAACTAAAACGGGTGAAGGGTTGGCAGAAAAGGGTACCGGATCCCAAACTGGCAGAGGCTAATGATCCTTAGCCAGGAACCGGAGGTCGTGGACAAGCTTTGGCGCGACCCCTCGCCATATTCACCAGGAAGGCAGACCACGCATAGGGTCAGGGAAGCCGGGAAAGGTTTCGCCACCAAAAGGTCCGAGGGAGCCGGACATAGGTGGGTCCCTGGTGAGGACGGCCAGTAGGAAGGAAGAGAGGGGAGCTCAGGACCACGCTCTGGAACTGCCTGGGAGTTGGCCGAGTCCCGCACCTGGTGGACGCAGCACGGCTCGGGTGGTCACTCTTGGCCGAAGTGACCGGAGCAACACCTGTGAGTAAAAGCCTTGAAACTGCATCACACGTCTCTGAGCTTCCTTGCTGCACCATCACTACCACCATCATCCACATCTGCTGCCCTGAGGCCATACCCCTCCCGTTGGGGGTTATACCATCTACGCTGCACAACCATATCACCGGCCTCAGCGGTCTGCCCTGCAGCGGCGGCCTCATAGCCGCAATCAACGGGTGGCGTAGTCGAACATTCTAACATCTACTGCTAATATACCGCCACTTAGTTTGACACCCTGGGCACGGACCGGGTCACCGCCACGAGGACTACTACCCCTGTCAGATCCGGCTCCGGGTATCCCCCGCGTACGCAACGCTGCACACAACATGGCCCAGGGGGCGCGTCACATGCAGAGGCCGAGAACGTGGCCGTGGGCAAGGTGAAGTTGTGCCACAACAAACACCCACATCTTCTCGCTCGACCTTCCTGTCCAAATTACTAGGGGACCTCAGAGCACCACTATTGATCACACAGCAGTGTGAAAAAGTTATTGGTTGGATAGCAGATAATGCTTCAAGTCACTTGGCCACCACCACCTCCATCCTGTTTTCCACGCGGTCAAGTCTCAGTAGCCGTGAGTCTGGACCGCATATTCCTCATAATCCTTCCTCCCACCACGCCTAGTCCACGGAGACAACTGATCCCACACTCGGCCGGCCAGCTTCAAGCGAGTCAAGAGGAGAACACGTGTAGCGATGCCCAAATATTGGAGCAGCCATGGTCACATGAAGGTGATGGTTGGAAAGTTCAATTACTGTCGCAAGAGGTGGATGATGATGATGAGGCACAATTGCCAGAAAGTCAGGAGGAGGACCAGGGTGCGGAAGTGGAAGACGAGGTGGTGGATGATATGGTAACAGATGCAACCTGGCAGGGGGACATATAGAGTGAGGACAGTAGCACACAGGGGGAGGGAGGAGTAGCTCCGCAACAGGCAGGAAGAAGCAGTGTAGTGACCGCAGACACAAGGCGGGAAAGCGTTCCTCATAACGCCAACACGACGGAAGTTGCCAGTACCACTGTTAGGTCTTTCCGAGACTGGTTGTTTTTGAAAGACTCTGCAGATGACCCCAAAAAGGCCATTTGAAACACCTGCCAAGCCAGCATCAGGAGGGGTAGCAAAACGACCAGCCTGACCACCACCAGCATGATCAGGCACATGGCAGCAAAGCACCCGACTAAGTGGGCCGAACCCCAGGGTCCAGCAACAGTGTCTGCGGGTGACACCACTGCTTCTTCCGCTGTTGTGCGTGCACGCCAATCCCCTGTCCATGGCGCATGCCAAGATGCCTCCCGCCCTGCACCTGTTGTTGAACACTCTCAAGTAGCAGCATCAGCAGGCACGTCCACATCCTTGTCTCAATACAGCGTTCAGTTGTCCCTACCCAAGTCCTTGGAATGCAAGCGCAAATACGCAGCCAACACCCCACAGACCACACTACTAAATTCACACATTTTCAAATGCTTGCGCTCGAAATGTTGCCTTTTAGGCTCATGGAGACGGAAGCTATCCGCAACCTGATGGTGGTGGCCGTCTCTCTGTACTCGGTCCCCAGCCACCACTATTTCTCCAGGTGTGCTGTCCCTCGCATTATGTGAGCACGTGTCCCTCTTTATTAGATGTGCCCTCAACAGCGCAGTTACTGGGAAAGTCCACCTAACCACGGACACGTGGACAAGTGCTTGTGGGCAGGGACGGTACATCTCGCTGATGGCACACTGGGTTAATATAGTGGAAGCCGGAACCCATTCGGACCGTGGGATGGAACACGTCCTCCCGATACCGAGGGTTGCGGGCCCTGGGTCAATCAGGGTTGCCCCCACATTCTACAGCTCCTGAACCTCCTCCTCCTCCTCTTCAGCCTCCATTTCCGAAAAGACCACATCAGTCGCAAGCTGGAAGCACTGCAGCACCTCCTCGGCCAAGCGGCAACAGGCTGTACTGAAGCTAATATGCTTAGGTGACAAATCTCTCAACGCTGAAGAGTTATGGACAGCTCTGAAAGAGTAGGCAGATCTGTGGCTGACACCACTGACCCTACAGCCAGGCATGGTCGTGTGTGACAATGGCCAGAATCTGAGGCGATGTGAGCTCACACATATACCATGCCTGGCCCATGTGCTTAACCTCGTGGTTCAGCGGTTTCTCTAAACCTATCTGGATCTGCTGGATCTGCTTGTCAACGTACATCACCTGTGTGCCCATTTTGGAAAGTCAGCTACAGCTTCCGCTGCCCTTGCCGTGCTTCAGCAGTGTTTGCAGCTTCCAGCTCACAGACTGATCTGCGATGTCCCCACACATTTTAACTCTACATTGCAGATGTTGGGTAGGATTTGTGAGCAGAAGAGGGCAGTTTTTGACTACCAGCATCAACAAGGCCATCGGTATTCAGGTCAGACTCCACACATAAAACCTCAGGAGTGGACATGGATGTCAGACATCTGTACGATCCTCCAAAACTTTGAGGACTCCACCAAGTGAGCAGCGATGATGCCATAATTAGCGTCACCATCCCGCTTCTCTGTCTTCTGAAATGCTCTCTGCTCTCAATTAAACAGGATGCATTACAGGCAGAGCAGGATGAAATGGAGCAAGAAACAATACAGGGTGATTACACACAGCCCAGCCTCATTTCATCCCAATGTGGATTGGGTGACAATGAGGAAGAGGAGGAGGAGGAAGAGCAGTAGCTAGTTTCCTGCGCTATAGACGGTACTACCTGCACAACTTTCATACCGTCTGTTCAGCGTGGATGGCCTGAGGACAGGGAGGAAGAGGAGAAGGATGAGGAGGAGAGCATGGTCAGTCATCCGCTTGGTGAGGACACAGAAGTCTTGCCTCTTTGCAGTATGGCACACATGGCTGAGTTTATGTTATGCTGCCTGTTCTGTGACCCTTGCGTTGTCCAATTTTTGGGTGACAGTCATTACTGGTTGGTGACGCTTCTAGACCCACGCTGTCTCTTATTCCCTTGCAGGACAGGCCTACTAAAATGGTGCAGTACGAGAAGGCCCTTGTTGCGGAATTGTTTAAAGAATTCCCATCTGAAAACGCTGGCGGAAGAAGTCACAGTTCGTTGGACAACCAAGCAGTACAGGCAAGAGAGACACAAATGCAATCCAACAGAGGCAGGGGAGCACTGTCAAAGTTCTGGGACAGTTTTCTCAGACCCTCCTATCGCACAGGCC
This sequence comes from Phyllobates terribilis, assembly GCF_046119375.1. Taxonomy (NCBI): domain Eukaryota; kingdom Metazoa; phylum Chordata; class Amphibia; order Anura; family Dendrobatidae; genus Phyllobates; species Phyllobates terribilis. The sequence goes on along the minus strand of NW_027362772.1, from coordinate 189,952,212 downwards.
CTGAGGCATGGGGTACTTTCACAAGGAGTGCAAAGTTTGGTAAGATGGTGAAAGAGTACCTTGCCGACTGTACCAATGTCCCCTGTGATTCCTCTGTGCCTTATAATTATTGGGCATCCAAGCTGGACACGTGGCATGAACTGGCTCTCTACGCGTTAGAGGTCCTGGCCTGCCCTGCCGCTAGCGTTTTGTCAGAGCGGGCTTTTAGTGCCGCTGGTGGAATTATAACCGATAGGCGCATCCACCTGTCAACTGAAAATGCTGACAGGCTGACTCTTATGAAAATGAACAAAGGCTGGATTAGGCCAGACTTCTCAACACCACCGAATGATAGCAGCGTAACATAAACTCAAATCCATTGTCTTTTTTTGGGGAGGTCTAACTCTATTCCCATGCACCTCTGTCTTCACACCCAGACATGGGTATGCGCTTCCTGATTTTGATGATTTGCTTTTGTCTTCCTCCTCCTCCTTCTCTGCATCTTCATCCTCCACCACCATATCACCACCATATGTACCATATCGACATATCTACGTCTCTTGCAAGGTACATTGGAGTTTCTCCAAATTTTTGGCAGCCGTTGTTTCAGTGCATAGGTAAACAGTATGGGAGACTCACTTTCTAATAATGGGAACATTGTTTTCAGGAGGCCTTCTGAGCTCTACGTCTCTTGCAAGGGGCATTGGAGTTACTCCAGCTTTTTGGCAGCCATTGCATTCACTGCATAGGCAAATAGAATGGGAGACCCGTTCCTTTCTAATGGGAATATGTCGTTACTGAGGCCCACATCTGTGTTTTTAAATTGTTATTGGGGTTTTTTCTAAATTTTGGCAGCCGTTGGACTCACTACATACCCTATAACTGTATGGCAGACCCGCTCCTTTGAAATGGAGACATGTCACTCTTGTGGCCCTGCTCTATGTGTCTTTAAATTGTTAGTGGGGTTTTTCCTAAATTTTAGCAGCCGTTGGACTCACTGCATACCCTATAACTGAATAGCAGACCCGCTCCTTTCTAATGGAAACATGTCGCTACTGTGGCCCTGCTCTATGTGTCTTTAAATTCTTAGTGGGGTTTTTCCTAAAATTGGTCAGCCGCTGGAGTCACTTCATACCCTATAACTGTATAGCAGACCAGCTTCTATCTAATGGAAACATGCCGATACAACAACCACATCATTTTTTTAAAGGGTGTTTATGATGCACGTAAAAAAAAATTTATACAGTATGTTCATGTATACCCCCCAGGGGTAAATGTTTGTCAGCCCATACACTTAGTGTATGGGCATTGCAAGTATAGGAAACCAGCTCCTTTCTAATTGGAACATTTTTTTATGAGGCCCTTTAAGTCTCTTCCAGGGAGAAATGGAGTGCCTCCCAATTTTTGGCAGCCCTTGCATACACTGCATAGGCCAACACTCTGGAAGACCCACTTCCTAATAATGGCAGAAAAAGAAAGGAAAAAATCAGCTCACCCACCTAGAAGATCAACAGCACGGAGCCAGGAGTGCTACCAGACGAAAAATGAGGAACTAGGAAGATCCAGCTGAACAAATCTTCTAAAATCCACATTTTATTGGGTCATACAAAAAATATTTTAAAAGTCCACCTTGGAGAAGAACAGCAAATGCGTTTTGAACTAAAAGTTCTTAATCATTGCATAGCAAAAAAACAGCAAGGAAGTGGTATTTATATGTCATGTCCTGCTATGCACCTGTTCAGAGCTAGGTTAATCAGAAATTTAAACACACATACCATATTAAAATCGTATAGCATAGAAACAATGCATATAAATGTGAATAATCCAAGAGAAAAAAGGGAACATAAACATAATAATAATCCATAAATAATCACTCATAATGATACATCAAATCATGTCTGATATTTAAACCCGCTGGTACACGTGTATTTAAAGTATAAATCCACCAACTTTCTCTATTAAGGAGTTTTCTCCTATAATCACCCCCTCTATGAGGTTTCAAAACTTTTTCTATGCCCGTTACTATAGACTCGCCCCCTGGGCCGTGGGGCACTCGGATCCGGGCAATAGGGAACGATGGGAGTAGTAGTGGCAACCCGGTTCCATGGTTCAGGGTGGTCAGGCCAGTGGTAGTCCGTTATGTGCTATTGATTATGTCCGACTACGCCACCCGTGGATTTGCGGTCATTAGGAACCGCCGCTGCAGGGCAGACCGCTGGGGCTGATGATGTATGCAGCTGGGATGGTGTGACTCCCCACGGGAAGAGTGCGGCCCCAGGGCAGTGTAGTGGATGTTGGGAGTGATGGTAGTGAGAGTCCCAGTGCTGATAGTGCTGGAGGAGCAAGGAGCACACAGACAACAGGTTGCAGTCCAGGGTCTTTACTAGAACAGGTAAATTGACCCACAAACAGTCCCAGCTAGGAGGGGACCTGGATGTCTGAGAGCAATTGGGAAACTGGCCCTGGTCAGGGTGAGGGTGTAGGCCTACCGTGCTTTCTGCGCTCCTTCTGGCTATCTCCTTCTTATAGGGTAACAGCCCACGTTTCCGAGCTCTCCATGTATTCTCGCCTGTATGGCCTGCGACGTGGGTTCCTTTCTGCTCCCGGCCTGGTACGGCTTTGCTGGTCCCTTCTGTTGTGGCAGGGCCTTCTGGCTTCTTAGGCCAAGGAATATACAGTCCCCTGCGGACTGGTTATCTGCTGGAGAATGTGGAATCCTTCCAGCCTCAGACACCAAAGTCTGGTAAATAAAGTCCTTTCTCTGCCAAGACAGGCTCACTTCGCCTCTTGTCTCTGGCTTGTGGCTCTCCTCCTGCCACACTTCCTCTTAGGTGCAATACAACTTTCTGTCCCTGCTCTGCTCTGGGACACGTCTCAGTCCTGAGACAGGCAGTCAAGTTCTCTCTAACCCTGCCCCCAGTACCAGCTTTTATAGGGGCAGCCAGCTCCCCCTACTGGCCTGAGACAGGAGGCATTGCATGCTAATGTTCCCCTGACTAGAGAACCTCCCCCTTGCTCTCAGACACAGCTTTAATTACACTTGTGGCATCCAGGCCAGGGTGACACATTCCCCCTAGAAAAATTTAGTACTCCGGGACTAAACAGTAAACAAAGATAATATACATGACTATAAAACATTAATAGACAAACGACGCACAGATTGAGTTCTTAAGGTCACAGTGTGGCCTGTGACCGTGTATACATATCACCAGCACAACGGGGAGCCTTAACCAGGTGGGGGTCTGTCCTACCCCAAGTCCTTCACAGTCTTAGTTCATTCCTGGGTTAGGCTCCGAACGCAGTCCATACAAGGTCCCGGTTATAAAAAGTCCATAACCTTTGAGTCCTTACGGTAGCTGCAAGAAACTGAAACACAGAATTACCAAACAAGCATGTAACTTGGCAAACAATTCAACATTTGGAAACAGGGTTATTTACAATTTTAGTACACTCTATATTCTCCAGCGAGCGGGTATCTGCCCCTTTGTGCTCCTGGTTGACCTCCTTAACCCACTGTCTGGTGGTGGACTGACTTGGCTTTCCCCACTAGCGTTAGGGGTACAGCTACCAGCTGGGTGTACAGGTAGGGCAGGCAGCTGTCTGCGGGTCCTTTGGCTTACCGCAGGCATGGCAGGCTCACTGTCAGCAGAGGGTTGACTCTCCTGGGCTGCTGGTACAGGCTCTTCTGCCTCTGGAACTGCTTCCTCCTCTTCACCTTCAGGCCCTGGTGTTGGTCGTTGCTGGGCCGGTTGCAGGAAATGCAGGACGGTACCACTATGGCATCATTTATGCGAGTCCAGGACTGAGGGAACTCTCTGAGAACGGTGCTGATCATTTCTTCCTTGTCCTCTGTGGGTTCAAGGTCACTCTGATCCTCTTCTGCACTACGGAGTTGCTCGGGGCACCTTTTGAGGTGGTCTCTGGAGACGACACTAGTGGTTTCTCCTCCGTCCTTGGTGATTACGCACACCTTTGGGTTGTCGTGGTCAGACTGCAGTACGGTGTAGGGTTCCCTTTCCCACTGGTCGTCCAACTTATGTAGCCTTCTTTTTCGCTTTAGGACTTGCTCACCAGGTTCTAGGGGACCAGCAGGGGCATGTTGATTGAAGAGTTTTTCTTGCCTCTCTCTCACCTGGGCCAGGCTCTTCTCCACACTCTCCTGTACCTTCTTGTACTGCAGTTGCCTTTCCGTATCCCAGTCCGCATCCGGGGAGGTGTCCTCAGGTATTAGGACTCCCATCTCCAGGTCTACGGGCAGCTTACCTGGTCTAGCTCGCATCAGGTAAGCTGGGGTGCAGTTTGTAGCATTCACCGGGATATTGTTGTATAGGTCTATCAGGTCCAGCAGTTTTTCTGGCCACAGGCTGCGTTCCTCCAGGGGCAACGTCTTCAGGAGATCGATAACTATATTGTTCATCTTCTCACACATCCCGTTGGTTTGGGGGTGGTAAGGCGTTGTATGAATCTTCTTACAGCCATAGAGGTTGCAGAACTCCTGGAAGATTTCAGCTTCGAACGCTGGACCCTGGTCTGTCAGGACCTGTTCCAGATACCCGTGTGGATGGCAGAAGTATTGCTGGAAGGCACTGGCCGCTGTTTGGGCTGTCAAGTCCTTTACCGGGACCACCACTAGGAAACGGGAATAGTGGTCCACGATTGTCAGGGCATAGATGTATCCTGACCGGCTGGGAGCCAATTTGACATGGTCCAGAGCTACCAGCTCAAGAGGCTGCGTGGTGACGATGGGCCTCAAGGGTGTCTTCTGGCTGGCACGGTCCTTCCTCCTTAGGTGACAAGGGCCACAGTCTCTGCACCATTTTTCTACAGCTCCTCTCATGCCGACCCAAAAGAACCTTCCTCTTAGCAGGAACTCCAGTTTCTTCCAACCGAAGTGTCCCGCTCTGTCATGGTAAGCCCCCAGGACCATAGTTGCATCTCGCCTTGGGACCACGACTTGCCAGGTCAGCTCGTGCATCCGGTGGTTGACAATCCTTCTGCACAACTTGCCTTCGTAGAGGAACAGCTTGCTCTTCTCTTTCCATAGCTGCTTGGCTTCCTCTGGAGCATCTGGATCTATGCGAGCATCTTCCTGGGTCAGCAGATCTTTCACCAGGCGGATGGCAGGGTCACTATCTTGGGTCTCGGCCCAGCTGTGGTGAGGTAGGGGATTGATCATCACGGTTGTTAGATCCTCCTCCTTCATGGGGTGGGAGTATTGAGCGGCTCCATACCGGTGAAACGCGGGGAGTTCTACCTCCTCCAGCTCTTCTGGGTCTTCGTCACCTTCAGGTAAGTGAGGCATTCTTGATAGGGCGTCAGCATTGGCATTGGTTTTGCCGGCCCGGAAGTGTCCCGCTCTGTCATGGTAAGCCCCCAGGACCATAGCTGCATCTCGCCTTGGGACCACGACTTGCCAGGTCAGCTCGTGCGTCCGGTGGTTGACAATCCTTCTGCACAACTTGCCTTCGTAGTGGAACAGCTTGCTCTTCTCTTTCCATAGCTGCTTGGCTTCCTCTGGAGCATCTGGATCTATGCGAGCATCTTCCTGGGTCAGCAGATCTTTCACCAGGCGGATGGCAGGGTCACTATCTTGGGTCTCGGCCCAGCTGTGGTGAGGTAGGGGATTGATCATCACGGTTGTTAGATCCTCCTCCTTCACGGGGTGGGAGTATTGAGCGGCTCCATACCGGTGAAACGCGGGGAGTTCTACCTCCTCCAGCTCTTCTGGGTCTTCGTCACCTTCAGGTAAGTGAGGCATTCTTGATAGGGCGTCAGCATTGGCATTGGTTTTGCCGGCCCGGTACTTGATCACGAAGTCATAGTTGGAGAGACGGGCCATCCACCGCTGTTCTAGGGCACCCAGCCTTGCATTGTCCAGGTGTGTCAACGGGTTGTTGTCCGTGTACACGGTGAACTTTGCGGAGGCCAGGTAATGCTTGAAGCGTTCCGTCACGGCCCACACCACCGCCAAGAATTCTAGCTTGAAGGAGCTGTAATTCTCCGGGTTCCTCTCGGTGGGCCTCAGCTTCCGGCTGGCGTACGCGATCACCCGTTCTCTGCCCTGTTGGTTTTGGGACAGTGCGGCTCCCAGTCCCACATTACTGGCATCCATGTGGAGAATAAAAGGCTGGCCATAATCAGGGTAGGCCAGGATCTCATCCCCCGTGAGGGCAATCTTCAGCTGGCGGAAGGACTCCTCTTCCGGTTTATCCCACTTGAAGGGTGGCTTTTGACTCCTGGACTTAGACTGTCCGATCAGGAGGTCCTGCATAGGAGCTGCCATCTTAGTGAACCCGGGGATGAACCTTTGGTAGTAGCCTACCAACCCGAGAAACTGTCTCACCTCTTTGATGTTCGAGGGGCTTGGCCAGCTCTTGATTGCCGTGACCTTGTCAGGGTCGGGGGCCACTCCTTCCACGCTTACCACATGCCCTAGGTACTGGATCTTTGGTTTCAGCAGGTGACACTTCGATGGTTTCACCTTCAGGCCATAGCCTGCCACGGCTTCGAACACCTCGGCCAGGTGCTTTAGATGGTCCTCGTAGGTCTTCGAATAGACGATCACGTCGTCCAGGTAAAGGAGGACCATCTCGAAGTTTCGGTGCCCTAGACAGCATTCCATCAGCCGCTGGAAGGTCCCTGGTGCGTTGCAGAGCCCGAAAGGCATACAGTTGAATTCGCTCAGTCCCATCGGGGTGGTGAAGGCGGTCTTCTCCTTGTCAGCCTCTGCCACAGGAACCTGCCAGTACCCGCTAGTAAGGTCCAAAGTAGAAAAGAAGTTAGCAGATTTTAGTGCGGCTAAAGACTCTTCTATTCTAGGCAGCGGATATGCGTCTTTGTGGGTGATATGGTTGATTTGTCTATAGTCTACGCACATTCTCATTGTGCAGTCTTTCTTTTTCACCAGGACCAAGGGGGCTGCCCAGGGGCTACAGCTATCTCTAATGACCCCAGCTTCTTTCATTTCTCTTAGCATGCCCTTTGCGTTCTGATAATGTGCAGGGGGTACAGGTCGGTGTCTTTCTTTTATCGGTGGGTGGCTCCCTGTGGGGATGTGGTGTTCTATCCCTTTTACTCTGCCGAAGTCTAGCGGGTGCTTACTAAAGACTCTCTCGTACTCCTGTACCACCCGGTAGACTCCTTGTTTTTGGTGCAGGGGAGTGGAGTCAGCACCCACGTGGAGTTTCTGGCACCAGTCCTCCTTTTGTTTCTGGGAGCCATTACCCTCCGCCTGGGGAGATGGAGGCAAGGGTTCCACGGCCCTGATAGCTTTGTGTTCGACAACAAACAGTTTGGCGAGTGTAGCGTACCTGGGTAAGTGTACTTCCCTCTCCCCAATGTTGAGGATGCGGACGGGCACCCTCCCATGACGGACATCAACCACCCCCCGGGCTGTCAAAATGGTGGGCCTGCTGTCTGAGTACACGGGTTCTACCATGGCTTGGTAGTCTCTACCTCTCAACCCGATTGCAGTCCGACACCAGATCATCATTTCACTTTTGGGAGGCATGGAAATGGGGAATGGGTCACTCAGTCTTACGCTACCGATCTCACCACCAGACAGTTCTACCTGCTGCGGTCTCATCAGGGCTTTTATCTCCTTGTTGAGGACTCTCTGTTGGCTGGAACTAGCATTCACCGCCACCTGTTGTAGAATTACAATTACCTCTGAAAGACAATTTTCAATTACGTTAGTACCCACAGTTATTTTAGGGTGACTTTCACGTCAGTCAATGTCCACAATAATCACTCCCTGTGCCGGTAGTTCAACTTTACCAATTTTAATGGTCATCTCCTTGAACCCCATCTGCGGCACGGGTAAGCCATTACTGGCGATGATGGCCAAGTTACTGTCTGGATACCGTGTGATATCAGCATCAGTCCAATACTGCTTAAAAAGTACATAAGGGATAGTGGTTACTTGTGACCCGGTATCCAGCAAGGCGCTCATGGGGATACCATCCAGCACCACGGGTAAAACCGGGCACCCCCCAACGTACTTATCACGCCAATTATAAGGGCCTGGTGATCTTATGCCTGGGGGTTGGCCCTCTGCCCCAGGTTGGACCCGTTTAAATTACAGTACCTGGAAATGTGTCCGGGCTGGTTGCATCGACGGAAAATGGGCTGTCCATCCTCTGCGTAGCGGTCTGTGGGCCTCCCTCGGAACGACGGGATCCTCCTCTGTCAACGCCACGGGACATCCTCCGGACTTGAAGCCAGCTCGATGGGTCTTGACGGGTCCACTTGCAACTCCTGGACAGTCCTGGTCAACGCCGCGACGCTCCTGGTCAGCTCCTGGACTTGGTGGTGCAGGTCTTTCGACAGGGCTTGGTTCAGGGCCTGTGCATCAGCCCCCACAGAGTCCATAGAGGAGGGCGCCGCCTCCTGGTGGTAGGTGATAGCAGGGCGCCGGGGGTTTATAGCGCCACTGGTTGCGGATTCACGGAGCACCCTTATGGCCCTGTCCTTAAATTGGGCAAAGGTCAGGTCGGGGTTCTGAAAGAACATGAGGCGCAGTTGGGCCCTGTGGGCGCTAGACAGCAGACCTTCTATGAATTGTTCTGTTAGCAGCTTATCCGTTTCCTGCACACTGCCAGGGTCAGTTTGTTGAATAGCCCTCAAGGCTTCCTGCAGATTTAGGGCATAGTCTCTGATGCTGTCCTGCGCCCGCTGCTTACATCCATAGAACCTCATTTTAATCTCAGCGGAGGTACGTGTGTCAAAGGTACCCCGCAGCCGGGCCAGAATACCCTTCACGGTCCTTTTCTCCTCAGTGGGCCATGATTTTACCCCCGCTGGGCTGCGCCAGTTAACTGCCCTGTCAATATGCTGACCTTCTGTTCCTCTGTCAGGGGGTAAACCTGGAACAAACTGTACAGCCTTTCCTTAAAGTCAGTTAGGGCATGGGGCTCCCCTGAGTACTTGGGCAGCCAGGCCGCTCCAGGGATGTAGGGCAGGGAAAAGGGCATCACCGCTGCTGCAGCTGCGTTGGTGGTAGTGGGCGCCTCTGTGTCCGACATCTTCCTCCCCCTTAGTTAAGCGTGGCCTACCTTCCGACGATCCTCTTCTGTAGGCCGCGGCTCCGCTGCTGCTGCTATGGACGAGGACCTGGCGTCGCGTCCTGATGACGTCAGCGTCGCTCTCTCTCCCTTCCAGGACCTTGCGCTGCGTCGGTGCGTGGGGCAGAGCTTCGGATCTCGCGCAGTTTTGACGTCTACGCCCCTCTTCTTCCCGCGCGGCGTCCTGAAGATGGCGTCTGATGGCGGGAAGCAGCTGCGGATGGCAGGAAGACAGCAGAAGACGGCGGGAAACGGTCCAAGATGGCGTCTGATGTCGGGAATCGGCTCCGGATGGCGGGAATCGACTCCGGACAGCGGGAAACTTCGCCACAGGTAAGTTACAAAAGTCTCTTTCAGGCACGCAGTACCCGGTGGTTGCGGGCACGAAATCCTGCCGACTACGCCAAAGCTGACTCGCCCCCTGGGCCGTGGGGCACTCAGATCCGGGCAATAGGGAACGATGGGAGTAGTAGTGGCAACCCGGTTCCGTGGCTCAGGGTGGTCAGGCCAGTGGTAGTCCGTTATGTGCTATTGATTATGTCCGACTACGCCACCCATGGATTTGCGGTCATTAGGAACCGCCGCTGCAGGGCAGACCGCTGGGGCTGATGATGTATGCAGCTGGGATGGTGTGACTCCCCACGGGAAGAGTGCGGCCCCAGGGCAGTGTAGTGGATGTTGGGAGTGATGGTAGTGAGAGTCCCAGTGCTGATAGTGCTGGAGGAGCAAGGAGCACACAGACAACAGGTTGCAGTCCAGGGTCTTTACTAGAACAAGTAAATTGACCCACAAACAGTCCCAGCTAGGAGGGGACCTGGATGTCTGAGAGCAATTGGGAAACTGGCCCTGGTCAGGGTGAGGGTGTAGGCTTACCGTGCTTTCTGCGCTCCTTCTGGCTATCTCCTTCTTATAGGGTAACAGCCCACGTTTCCGAGCTCTCCGTGTATTCTCGCCTGTATGGCCTGCGACGTGGGTTCCTTTCTGCTCCCGGCCTGGTACGGCTTTGCTGGTCCCTTCTGTTGTGGCAGGGCCTTCAGGCTTCTTAGGCCAAGGAATATACAGTCCCCTGCGGACTGGTTATCTGCTGGAGAATGTGGAATCCTTCCAGCCTCAGACACCAAAGTCTGGTAAATTAAGTTCTTTCTCTGCCAAGACAGGCTCACTTCGCCTCTTGTCTCTGGCTTGTGGCTCTCCTCCTGTCACACTTTCTCTTAGGTGCAATACAACTTTCTGTCCCTGCTCTGCTCTGGGACACGTCTCAGTCCTGAGACAGGCCGTCAAGTTCTCTCTAACCCTGCCCCCAGTACCAGCTTTTATAGGGGCAGCCAGCTCCCCCTACTGGCCTGAGACAGGAGGCATTGCATGCTAATGTTCCCCTGACTAGAGAACCTCCCCCTTGCTCTCAGACACAGCTTTAATTACACTTGTGGCATCCAGGCCAGGGTGACACACTATAAATGTTGAAGTATCTCTATTATGGCATAACGAAAAATGTCTTGATGCTGCAGAACACCTGATACTTAATTTATTATGTGCATCTGATAAATGCCGTCTGATGCATTTTTTCAAGGGAGTACACGTACATCCCACGTATTGAAGACAGCACGCACTACAAGAAATAATATATAACATAAGTAGTATTACAATTAATGACATTTTTTATGTTATATTTTATATTGGTAGAAAAAGGTGTAAAAGTCGCTGCATTTTTAACATGGCTGCAGCAGGTGCAAATGGAGTGACCACATTTATAAAAGCCAGTTGTGTGTAAACAGGTACTAGAATTGGAAGTGACTCGCCCCCTGGGCCTGTGTTGTGCATGCACGTGTGTGCGGGGAATACCCGGAGCCGGATCGCTGGGGGTTGTAGTCTCCGTGGCGATGACCCGGTCCGTGCCCAGGGTGGTCAAATCAGTGGCAGTCTTATTAGTATGATAATGGTCCGACTACGCCACCCGTGGATTGCGGTCAGTGGGGACCGCAGCTGCAAGGCAGACCGCTGAGGCCGGTGTTGTGTGTGCAGCTAAGAATGGGATGACTCCCCACGGGAGAAGTATAGCCTCAGGGCAGTTGGTGTGGATGATGGGAGTGATGGTGCACGAGCGCAGCAGGAACAACTCAGAGTCTGTGCAGTGCAGTTCAGGGTCTTTACTGGTGTTATAAAGCAGACCCTCCCAGGAGTACTGATTGGCAGTAGAGGCCTGGTCAGTCTGTGAGCAAGCAGGATCTCCCCTGGCAAGGTGGAGTTGTAGGCCTCCCCGTCTATCTGCACTCTTCCTGGCTACCTTGCTGTATGCGGGTAGAAGTAGCCCACGTCCCTGAGTGTACCGTGTGGTGCTCAACCGTATGGCCGGTGACTTGGGGCCTTCAGTTAGCCTCCGCTCCACGATGGCGGTGCTGGTCCCTTGCTTGTGACCGTGCCTCCAGGCTTCTATGGCCAGAGGACCTGGAATCCCCTGCCGGTTGGATTCTGCTGCTGGACCTGGATGTCCCCACAGCCTCGGACTCCGTGTCCGGTCTTAGTGTCTTCAGCCAAGGCGAGCTATCTGGCTTCCAGCCCCTGGCACTCGCTCCTGCTCCTACAGAGCTCCTGCTGTAACTTTCCCTCTCCAGGCTCTGACTGACTTAATCCCACCCCAGACCCAGTTTATAAGGGCAGATTCCTCCCCTCCCAGGTCTGGGCGGGCGGTGTTGCATGCTAAGGGCTCCTGACCAGAGAAACCTCCCACTTGCTCTCAGACGTAATATTTCTATTACTGTGGTAACCAGACCCCTGGGGTGCCACAGAAGGATCTTGTTTGAGAAAAAGACTAGGGGATAAAAGATCACCCAAAGTGGGTGCCTTATGAGCTGTGAACCTAACTGGTGTTAGTAGTACTTCTCTCAATTTGGGATCTGTAGAAAGCATGGGAAGATATTTGTTGATAATATTTTTGATCATAGAAAATTGGGGGCTATACTGAGAGACAAAGGTGACCTGGTTGGATCCATTCACACCATCTAAAGGGTGATTGCTGAATTTGGGTCCAATCATATCACTCCTGTTTTTAGAGCTAACTATATTATATGCTATTTTTAAAGTCCATTTGGGGTAATGTCTAGCTGATAATCTATCTAGGACTTTTTTTGCTTCAATCTCATATTGTCGTGGATTACTAGTGTTCCTTTTTGTTCGTATTAATTCTCCTACTGGTATATTAATAGAAAAAGTTTATCAATAAAAATTCTACCTTACTGGCTTCTTCTTGTCATAATAAAAAGACTATAATTAATATACCAGTAGGATAATTAATACGGAGACATCATCCGCCCTTACCCAGCAGTTATCTTTGGGACCGAAACCCTTCCAGGAGACGAGATACTGTAATCTCCCTCTATGCCATGTAGAATTCAAGATACGAGAAATTTCATATTCGCCGTCTTCCACCACAGGAGGAACTGTGACAGTGGCATCCCTATCTGATACATCAGCCTTTTTCAACAAGGAAACATGAAACACAGGATTAATCTTCCAGGAAGTTGGGACATCCAACCTAACCGCAGACGGGTTAACAACCTGAAGCACTTTAAATGGACCCACAAACTTAGGACCCAGTTTTTTAGAGGGAATCCTCAACTGCAAGTTCCTTGAGGACAACCAAACCATGTCACCCACAGTAAACAAAACCTCCTTACGTTTCCTGTCAAAATACTTCTTGGACTTCTTTTTAGCCTCTTGAAGGTTGCAATGTACATTAGTCCAAACTCTCTCCAAATCACCGGAAAAATTCTCCTCCTCCGGCACCGCCGACCCCAAATTGGAGAGCGAACCAAAAGACGGATGTCTCCCAGTACAACAAAAAAAAGGAGAACACCCAGCTGAGGAGGATGTATGATTGTAAAGAGTAAATTCTGGGAGAGGCAGAAACTCAGACCACACCTCTTGATTGTCCGCCATAAAACTGTTCTACATCCTGGTTCTTTCTTTCAGTCTGTCCCTTAGACTTAGGATGATACCCAGACGAAAATGGCAAATGGACTCCCAACCTGTCACAAAAAGCACGCCAAAAGCGAGCCACAAACTGAGGTCCTCTATCAGAAACAATATCCGTGGGAATGCCATGAAGCTTGACAATCCCTTTAACTTAGCGAGTGTCTTGGTGCAGGGCAACTTACTGAATGGAACCAAATGACACATCTTACTAAAATGGTCCACGACCACCCAGATGACAGTAAAACCCTCAGACACAGGCAGATCAGTAATAAAATCCATTGTGAGATGCGTCCAAGGCACACTAGGAACCTCCAGAGGGCAAAGCAACCCCGCAGCAGGAGTATGTGAAGCCTTCGACCTGCAATAAGATGGAGAGGGGGTGCTAATAGCACTGTTACCCAGACAATTAGTGGTATAAAGGAAAAAGGATGCTCACCTTGGTGAGTTGTGAAATGCACAACTCATATGATGGTATAATGGAGTGCTGCAGGAGACACCAAACCTCAAGGGACCGAGTACCATAAGTTGTGGATGCAAGAAAGTGCCAATGATTCCGCGCTCCTCCAGGTCAGAAGAAGGGATGCTTTACCCAGTGCCGCCACCACAACTTCCTTCTGTAAAATGCTCTCCTCCTCCTCGGCACCGACCGTAGGAGAGAAGCTGCGAGATAAAGCATTGGCTTTAACATTCTTAGTACCAGGGATATAGGTAACAGAAAAATGAAACCGAGAAAAAAAAAGTGCCCACCTAGCTTGACAGGCATTCAAGCGCCTTTCAGCATCCAGCTAGATCAAATTCTTATGATCTGTGAAAACCTGAATAGGAAATCTATCGCCTTCCAAAAAATGACGGCAATGTTAAAACGCGAGTTTAATAGCCAGCAACTCCCAATTTCCAGCATCATAATTCAGTTCGGTTTCCGAAATTTTTTTCGAAAGAAGGCACAAGGATGTACTCTATCCCTGTTCTCCTGAGACAAAACTGCTCCGACCCCCACCGATGAAGCATCGACCTCGACCAAAAAAGGCTTGGTCTCATCAGGCTGCATAAGGATAGGGGCAGAACTGAACCTCTCTTTGAGATACTCGAACGCTTCAATGGCCACAGTAGTCCACTGGACCGTATTCGCACCTTTCCTGGTGAGATCAGTTAGAGGCTTAACAATTACAGAAAAATTCTTAATGAATTTCCTGTAATAATTGGCAAAACCCAAAAATCTCTGCCTCTGACAACATTGTTGACAGCAGTGACCTGGGCATCCAAAATGCTTCCAGGGGTCTTTCCCATGCTGATCCCATGTCATTTGAGCCTTGTTCCCAACAATTTGGTCAATTTTTAGGCCGTCTGCAGACCGCCGGGGGAACCACCGGAAAAATGCTCGAGTTTCCCATAGACTTACATTGAGCTCGTTACTCGGTCCGAGCACTCGAGCATTCCAATTTGCTCAACCCGAACAACGATTACCTGAGCATTTTAGTGCTCGCTCATCATTTGCAGAGGCCACTTCATGCAGCGCTTGTCATCTACGAGAGCACATGTTCTTCCTGCCCCTACAAGGCACACCACTGTTTGATTGCCAAAGAAAGGGAGTGGAGTTCTGTAACAGAAGTTTTAAAAATAGATTGTAAGTAGAGATGAGCGGTGTTCGACTCAAACTGTTCGCCAATCTCATATTCGAGCTGTTTTGGGTGGTGTTCGAGCCGTTTGGCGAACCCGAACGATTTGGAAAAAATTTGGCTGTTCGAGGTTATGTTCGATAACTGTTCGTGCACCAAAATCATAACTGGATTTTTTCTCAGTAATGCTGAAAATTAATGTTAATACGCAGTCTGAGTGTACAGCGGGGCAGGGGAGGGGCAGAGGATGCATCTCTGCAGAAATAATGAAGATCTCCATTTTTTTTTCTCTTTCCCACATTTACAGTGGGGCGGTGCAATCTGTCAGCCTATCAGCAGCGCACACACGGAGCGAAGTGCTTTTTTTCACACAAGCAAGGGCATGTGTCATTGGCAGTGTATGTCGCATGTCCTTGCCCTATAAGACCCAGCCATTTTCCCCGTCGCCACCATTTTCTCACTGCTGCAGCTGCGTGTTAGACGGCACCGCTGTTGCTGTGTGCGCTATACTTTGTTAATTCCAAGCCAATTTTCGCACAAATCTACAGATAGCTTGGGAGTAGGGAATAGTTGTGATTGCAGTCCTTTTAAGGACTAGGTTACATCATTTCCTACGACTTTTATCAGGCAGGTCTGTGCTCTTAAATAGATAGGTTGGGAGTAAAGACTAATTGTAATTGCAGTCCTTTTCAGGACTAAGTTACATCAGTTCCTATCACTTTTATCATTCAGGTCTGTGCTCTTAAATACATAGGTTGGGAGTAAAGACTAATTGTAATTGCAGTCCTTTTCAGGACTAACTTACATAATTTCCTATCATTTTTTGCCAGGCAAGTCTGTGAGAGTGCTGTGCAAGTTTTTTTCACAGCATTTGGCTAAATCTAGCAAAGCAAACCCTTTTTGGCCTATTGCAGAGTGTGTTAGTCAGTGGAGTAGCCTATCTGTGTTGCAAGCACCTAGTGAAATACAACCTTTTGGGCATAGCATCATTCTATTAGTCCTTCTATACTAACCTCCATGAGGTTGCAAATTCAATATAATTTTTTTCTGCATCTAGCTCTGAAAAAATATTTCGGCTTCTAGCAGTGTGTGGGACTTGTTCTATTAGTCTATCTATACTAACCTCCATCAGGATGCAAATTCAATATAATTTTCTTCTGCATCTAGCTCTGATAAAATATTTCGGCTTGTAGCAGTGTGTGGGACTTGTTCTATTATTCCATCTATACTAACCTCCATCAGGTTGCAAATTCAATATAATTTTTTTCTGCATCTAGCTGTGAAAAAATATTTCGGCTTCTAGCAGTGTGTGGGACTTGTTCTATTAGTCCATCTATACTAACCTCCACCAGGTTGCAAATTCAATCTATTTTTTTTCTGCATCTAGCAAATAGTTCAGCTTGTAGCAGTGTGTGGGACTTGTTCTATTAGTCCATCTATACTAACCTACACCAGGTTGCAAATTGAATATAATTTTTTTCTGCATATAGCTCTGAAAAAATAGTTCAGCTCGTAGCAGTGTGTGGGACTTGTTCTATTAGTCCATCTATACTAACCTCCATCAGGTTGCAAATTCAATATAATTTTTTTCTGCATCTAGCTCTGAAAAAATATTTCGGCTTGTAGCAGTTTGTGGAACTTGTTCTATTAGTCCATCTATACTAACCTCCATCAGGTTGCAAATTCAATATAATTTTTTCTGCATCTAGTTCTGAAAAAATATTTCGGCTTCTAGCAGTGTATGGGACTTGTTCTATTAGTCCATCTATACTAACCTCCACCAGGTTGCAAATTCAATATAATTTTTTTCTGCATCTAGCTCTGAAAAAATAGTTCAGCTTGTAGCAGTGTGTGGGACTTGTTCTATTAGTCCATCTATACTAACCTCCACCAGGTTGCAAATTCAATCTAATTTTTTTCTGCATCTACCTCTGATAAAATAGTTCAGCTTGTAGCAGTGTGTGGGACTTGTTCTATTAGTCCATCTATACTAACCTCCACCAGGTTGCAAATTCAATCTAATTTTGTTCTGCATCTAACCCAGCCAATACTTTTGGGCTAATACCACAGGTTGGCCACTCAGCTGTGCTCGGTTCCCATCCATTGTTTTTTGTGCAAACAACTCCAGAGTTGTCAATTAGTTAACCACCAAAATGAGTGGAAAAAGGCCTGCTGCTGGTGGAAAGGGGAATAGGCGTGTTGGGAAGGGAAAAAAAGGTTGTGTCCGTGGGGTAGGTGTTAAAGCAACAGTATCATCTGCAGAAGAAAGACCATCTTCCAGCCAAACTAAGATGTCTACTTCTTTTAGCGGACAATGTGATAAGATCCCTTTCTTACGGCCACGCCAATCGCTACAAATTCCAGATGAGGCACAAAAACAGCAGGTGCTTCAATGGATATCAAGTGCTCCTTTAAGTGGGCTCTCCTCCACCTCAACTTCAACATCACAAATACTCCAGTCCACAGAGGTGTCACCCCAATCGCACTTGCTTCCTCACAGCTCCCAAGTCTCCAGCTGCCCGTCTGAGTATGGGGTAGAACAGATGGTTGAGTCCGCAGAGCTGTTTACTCATACTATAGCCTGGGAATCAGAGGTCGGCTCCAGAGCTTCTGTGAATCCAGACGAGGAAATGATCTGCACTGATGCCCAGAATCTTTATGAGTCGGATCCAGGACCAGACGCAGAAGGTTCTGACCATAATGTAGACCCTCGTTCCCAAACTGTAACTCCTGTTGGTGGAGACAATGAGGAAGACGATGATGAGACTCAAATACCTGATTGGAGCGACAACTTTAGTTTTTTGTCAGGGCAGGAAGAGGTTGGCTCTGAGGACGATGGGTGTGATAACACACAGGGTGATGATGACGATGTTGGAGATCCCACTTACTGTCAACCCACAGTCAGCCAAGAGATGAGGTCAGCAGAGGAGGTGGAGGAGGATGCTAGTGACGATGAGGTCAGGTTGCGCCTTCCTGGACAGAGACGTAGTACTGGAAGTACGTCAACAACTGCATCCTCAAACACAACTCTGCCTCTGACCACAAGTCGTGGTGGCTCTTCAGGTCGCATGGGTGCTAAGCCTTGCATAGCCTGGGCATTTTTTCAGATTGATAAAGACGACCCAACTCGTGTTATCTGTAACATTTGTTAGCAAAAACTAAGTAGAGGCCAAAAAATACATAGTTTGAGTACTTCATGCATGAACCGGCACATGATATGAAGAATAAGTTGCAGTGGGAAGCTCACAGTGCTACAATGCGGCCTAGCCGGCCGGGCCAACCACCGTCTGCCACATCTTGTGCATCCGCGGCCTCTTCATCCTCTGTGACTGGGGGGACAGCAGTCACACCTGTTTTGGGACGCAGAACTGCCACCTCTTTACCCGCAACAGCCAGCGTGATTGGCAGGTCATCATTTTCTTTGGAGGTGGAAACACCAGCTGGTGTTCAGCGCTGTCCGACATTGATAGCACCACCTTTGGATCAAGGCAACCTAACATGTTCGCCTGCATCTTCCTCACAGACTGGCAGTTTGCCGGGGACACCCTTCTCAACCCCGTCTAAGCACAACAGCCAGCCCTCAGTCCCTCAGATGTGGACAAGAAAAAGACCATTTCCTCCTAGCCATGAGAAAGCTAAGAGGTTGAATTTCACCATCTGCAAGCTCTTGGCTACAGAAATGCTGCCTTTCCGCCTGGTGGACACAGAGGATTTTCGAGACCTTATGTCCATCGCAGTGCCCCAGTACCAGATGCCCAGTCGGCACTACTTCTCAAAGAAAGGTGTGCCTGCGCTCCACCAGCATGTCGCACACAACATCACCACTTCTTTGAGAAACTCTGTGTGTTACAGGGTGCATTTCACCACAGACACTTGGACGAGTAGGCATGGACAGGGTCATTACATGTCGCTGACTGGGCACTGGGTAACTATGGTGACAGCAGGACAAGGGGCTGCTGTCCAAGTCTTGCCGTCCCCACGAGTTGTGCGTCAATCCTCTTTATCTCAAAGTTCCTCCACTGCTTCTGCCTCCTCAACCTCCTCTCGGTCCTCCTCCTGCACCCAAAGCCTGTCTGGTCATGCCACAAGCTTTCTAACTGTGCAGAAGGGATCCTGCACACCTCCTTACTATGCTGGCAGCAGGGCTCAACATCATCAGGCGGTTTTTACTTTGAAATGTCTGGAAAATGTGAGTCACACAGCTGAGGAGTTGTGGTCAGCTCTGGAGAACCAGTTTCATGAATGGTTGTCTCCACTAGACCTGAAACCAGGGAAGGCCATGTGCGACAATGCTGCAAACCTGGGTGTGGCCCTTCGCCGGGGCAATGTCACACACGTGTCTTGTATGGCTCACGTGTTGAACCTGGTTGTCCAGCAATTTTTATCTCACTATCCCGGACTAGATGGCCTTCTGCAGAGGGCACAGTCGCTGTGTGCTCACTTCCGTCGTTCGCATCCCGCAGCTCAACGACTTACATCTCTACAGAAGTCTTTGGGCCTGCCACTTCACCGGCTAAAATGCGATGTGCCTACCCGGTGGAATTCAACTCTGCACATGTTGCAGCGACTGTGGCAGCACCGACAAGCCCTGGTGCAATACGTTCTGACATATAGCCTGGGCCAACGAGATCCAGAGGTGGGACAAATCACGCTGGAGGAGTGGTCTCAGATCAGGGACCTATGCACCCTTCTGCACAGTTTTGAAATGGCGACGAAGATGTTTAGTGCTGACGATGCCATTATCAGCTTGACTATTCCGGTGATTTACATGCTGGAGCACATGTTAAACAGAATTCGGAGTCAGGTGGTGGCACAAGAAGAGGTGGAGGAAGTAGAGGAGGAGGAGTTGTATGCGGAAGGGATAACACCTGCAAGGTCCAGACGGTCGGCAGCAACAAGGCGGCAGGCATGTGAGGGTGGGGGAGATGGTTTTACCAGGGCGCATGGTAGCAGCCAAACTAGTGAGGAAGGTGCAGGAGCCCAGGAAGAAGTGGAGGATGAACTGATGGAAGACTCATCAGATGAGGGAGACCTTGATCACATTTCTGTTGTGCGAGGATGGGGGGAGAGGGCAGAGGAAGGAAGCATGATTGTTACCTCGCCATCAACACAACAGGGACTTGGTGCTCCTGGATGTGCAAGACACATGAGTGCCTTCTTGCTGCACTACCTGCAACATGACCCTCGAATAGTGAGAATTAGAAATAATCCTGACTACTGGGTTGCCACACTGTTAGATCCCCGGTACAAAAGTAAATTTGCAGAAATTATTCCTGCCATAGAAAGAGAGGCACGCATACAGGAGTATCAGCAGAGACTGTTGCAGAATCTTACATGTGCTTTTCCCCAAAACACTAGTGGTGCACATAGTGAATCTCACAGTTCCAACTTGCCAACCGTGGGACCGTCGAGTGTTCAGCACTCAAATCTAACAGAAACACAGTATCTGCTGGTAACATCAATTTTGCGGAATCATTTCACCACTTTTTTAGCTCATCCTTTGCAAGGCCACAGGAGACAAGAAGTCTGACACATAGTCAACGCCTAGACACGATGGTACAGGAGTATCTCCAAGTAAACATTGAAGCCATGACTGTGTCACTGGACCCTTGCTCTTTTTGGGCTTCCAATCTGGATAAATGGCTGGAGCTCGCCGCTTACGCCTTGGAGATCTTGCCCCGCAGCCAGCGTTCTGTCTGAACGTGTGTTCAGCGCTGCTGGTAGTGTGCTGACAGATCAGCGCACACGGCTCTCCACTGATAATGTAGACAGACTCACGTTCATAAAGATGAACAAATCATGGATCCGAAATGACTTTTCTACCCCTGTGTCAACCTGGGGAGAGTAAAAGCTTGATGATTTGTTAAAATCACCTCACCAACCGTTTTAAGCTTTCAAATTACTAATCATGTTTATCTGTATCTTGGCTGGAAAATAATTTGGGCTTTGTAGCAGTTTGCAGTACTGATTCTATTAGGCCATCTATACTAAGCTCCACCAGCTTTCAAATTAATAATAATTTTTAGCTGCATCTAGCCCGGAAAATAATTTTGGGGCTCATAGATGCGCAAGACACATGAGTGCCTTCTTGCTGCACTACCTGCAACATGACCCTCAGATTGTCAGAATTCGAAATAATCATGACTACTGGGTTGCCACACTCTTAGATCCCCCACACTCTTCGATCAACCTTTTCATTTTAATAAAGACCAAAAAAATGGTCATTTTTGAAATTATAAGCATTAGCAGGTTATTAGAATCTGAAATGAAACAGTTTTCAACTCAAAACTTTATTCTAGGTGATGCTACATTTGCACATAGGACCCCTTGTTCGAAAGGAGCTTCTGAACTGTCTAGTCCATTGAATTTGTCAGGTTTTGGATGGTTTCTGCTTCAATTGTTTTGCATGAGGACAGAATACCCTCCCAGAGCTGTTGCTTAGATGTGAACTGCCTCCCGCCATCATAGACACTCCTTTTGATGATGCTCCAGAGGTTCTCAATGGGGTTGAGGTCAGGGGAGCATGGGGGTCACACCATAAGTTTGTCCCCTTTTATGCCCATATCAGCCAGAGATGCAGAAGTGTTATGTGCAGCATGAGACGGTGCATTATCATGCATGAAAATGATCTTGCTGCGGAATACACGGTTCTTCTTCTTGAACCATGGCAGGAAGTGCTGTTTGAGAAACTCCACATACATTATGGAGTTCATCTTTACCCCTTCAGGGATCCTAAAGGGGCTGACAATCTCTCTCCCCATGATTCCAGCCCAAAACATTACTCCACCTCCTCCTTGTTGGCGCCGTAGCCGTGTTTGCATGGGGTGTCCATCAACCAGCCATCCTCCACTCCATCTATCTGGACCATCGAGCGCTGCACGGCACTCATCGGTGAACAAAACAGTTTTGAAGTCAGTCTTCATGTATTGTTTGGCCCACTGGAGCCGTTTCTGCTTGTGTGCAGTGGATAGAGGAGGTCGACAGGATGGCTTACGCACAGCTGCAAACCTCTGAAGGACTCTGCATCTTGTTGTTCGGGGGACGTTGGAGGCACCAGCAGCTTCAAAAATTTGTCCGCTGCTATGACAAGGCTTTTTTGCCGCTGCTCTTTTAACCTGACGTAATTGCCTGTAGGAAAGAGTCCTCAATTTTCCCTTATCAGCACGCACACGTGTGTACTGTGAATCAGCTACATACTTCTTGAGTGTGCGATCATCAGGAAGAAGTGTCTTGGCAATGTTGATTGTAATCGTGCCTTGACCTAAACACTCCACAATTTGTTGCTTCTCAGCAGCCAACACATCCTTTTTCTTTACCATTTTGGCAGAAAATGTAGGCTGCTTAATAATGTGGGACAGCCTTCTTAAGTAGTCTTGCCTTTCATTGGACACACCTGGCAAACTAATTAGCACAGGTGTCTGCAATTGCTTACAGTGATATAAAGAGCCCTGACACACATCACCATCAATGAGTTTAACTGACAAACAAAAAAATTGTTACCTTATCACTCCTAAACACTTTTTGCATAATAATTTGGAACACAGTGTACATGTGCTTTTCCACAAAACACCAGTGGTTCACGTAGTGAATCTTACAGTTCTAACTTGCCAACCGTGGTCTGTATGGAGTTGTTCAATAAAGGGCCCAAAATTAAGATAACATAGACGGGAGAGGTCTCTATGAATAAGAATTCCTAAGTATTTGATACCCTGTGAGGGCCAGGCAAAGGGAAAGTTGGACTGGATGGAATCCTGTATGGATTTGGGGAGGGAGACATCGAGGGCCTCAGACTTCGCTGCATTGATTTTAAAATTTGACCATGTAACAAAGTGATCTATTTCAGCCATAACAGCAGGGATGAATATATGTGATTGAGTGATATATACTAGGACATCATCAGCAAATGCAGAGCACTTGTACTCGGTGCCTCCCACCTCAATCCACCTAATATTGGGGTTATGGCGAATTGATGAGAGCAGGTGCTCCATCACTAGGATGTATAAGAGAGGGGACAGAGGACATCCCTGCCTTGTACCATTGGTGATTATGAAAGGTGATGAAAATGTTCCATTTATCTTCAGCCTAGGTGACGTATTGCGATACAGGGCCGTGATTTTGGCTCTAAAAGGGTCCCCTAGACCCCTACTCCAAGCTTTTTAAGAGAATAATATATGGCGTGCCAGGAGACTCTATGGAATGCTTTCTCAGCATCCAACGAGAGTATCTAATTACAAATTTTTAACTGCATCTAGCCCAGGAAATACTTTGTGCCTAGTAGCAGTGTCTGCTAGTTAGCGGATTATCCCAGTTGTTAAGCAAGCTACACCACCTGTAGTTTGGACACTTAATTTTTTCAAAGGAAATGGTTCGGGCCCCCGGAACACTCAGTGAAGAGCATCGGGGAGGCACCCGAAGGCATAGGGGCTGGGACTGGTGGTGAGACGCCTTGCGGTGGACCGCCAAGCTTGATCCTTATAAAAGCTTTTTAACTGCAGCAGCTTTAGTGGACGCTACTGGAGCTGGAATTACCGCGGCTGCTGGCATGAGACTTGCCCTTCAATAGATCCTTGTAAAAGGATTGAAAGAGTACTCATTCAAATTAGAGAGACAATTTAAATTAAAAAGATTAGACCTGCCTCCACCACAGGGGGGCTCGCTCGACCCACCAGCGGACAGGCACCAGTATTGGGAGAGGGGGGCTGGCCGTCAGGGTCCACCGTGGCTCTGGCACAAACCCAGCGACACGGAGGTCGCACGGGCAGGAACGGACTGGCCGTGTCGGCTTCGCACTTTTTTGTTTTAGAAGGGCATGACATGCCTATATCTGTGTCTCCCCCTCCTTTTACTCCTCCACCTCTTTTCTTTTCGCATTACTATATGTACTTGTCACTTTTCCATGTGTTAGTTGAGTCTTCTGAGCAGTTTGTCAGCTTTTGGACACCTTTGAAGGTGTTTCCTATGTGTTTCTATGTGTTTTTGTTTGCCTGCCATTGGTTTTAACGGTGTTCGAAGGTGTTCGACGAACAGTTCGACGAACAGTTCGGCGAACATACGGGTGTTCGACGAACCGAACCGAACTCGAACACTACGGGGGTGGCTCAACACTAATTGTAAGCTTGCGAACAGGCCCCTCACTCCTCTTGTAACTGTTGAAATGTAAAACATTGTATTGTTTATATTGTCTGTACATGTCCCTACTTAATTGTAAAGTGCTGCCGAAAACGTTGGCGCTATATAAATAAAAATTATTATTATTATATTATTACCCTCTTACTACAGACTCTTATCTCTCGGCATCACAGACTTGGTCCTGTCTTGGATCTTTGCATACCTAACCGACAGGACATTCAGTGTCTTCCACTCACACACCACCTCCTCAACTCACCCCCTATGTGTTGGATTCCCCAAGGTTCAATTCTAGGACTCAGGCTCTTCTCCATCTACACCTTCGCCTGGGACAGATCATAGTCTCATGGCTTTCAGTATCACCTCTATGCTGATAACACAGATCTACCACTCTGGACCGGATATCACCTCCTTACTAACCAGAATCCCACAATGTGTGTTCTGTATTTCATCTTTCTTCTCTGCTAGATTTGTAAAAATTAACATGGATAAAACAGAATGCATCATCTTTCCACCATCTCATTCATCCCTCCAACTGACCTATCCATCAAAGTGAATGGCTGTCCACTCTCCCCAGTCCCGCAAGCTTGACTCTGATCTGTCCTTCAAACGTCAATTCCAAGCCCTTTCCACTTGCTGCTATCTCTGGGATACGCACATTCCTCAACCATGAATCTAGAAAAACACCAGTGCACGCCCTCATCATGTCCTGTCTCTACTACTACAAACTCCTGCTCTGTGGCCTCCCTTCTACCACTCTCGCACCCCTCCAATCTATCCTAAACTGTGCTGGCTGATTAATCCACCTGTCACCCCGCTATTCCCCAGCTTCTCCCCTCTATCAATCCCTGCGCTGGCTCCCTGTTGCCCAGAGACTCCAGTTGAAAAGCCTAACTTTGGCATACCAAGCGATTAAAAACCTGTCTCCTCCATACATATGTGTGACCTAGTCTCCCTGTACTTACCTGCACCCAACCTTCCATTCTTCCAGGATCTCCTTCTCTACTTTCCTCTTATCTCTTCTTGTCACAATCACATACAAGATTTGTCCAGTGCATCTCACCTACTGTGTAATGCTGTACCCCAACACATCAGAATGTCGCCTACAGTGGAAACCTTGAAAAGGAAGCTGAAGACCCACTTCTTCTGACAAGTGTAAATCTGCGGTAACCCTCGCTCCAGCATACCGCTGCACCACTAGCTGTACCCTGACCTTCTGTATCCTCACCCATCCCTTGTACATTGTTTGTGCGCCCTCGTGGGCATGGTCCTCTCTCCTCTTGTACCAGTCGGTGACCCCTTTTCACATGTAACGCATCATGGAATAAAGGTCGCTGTATTAGTAATAATAATTATAGTACTTGTACTCTGGGTCAATTGATGGCACTTTCAAGGTGTCTACTCCTAATTTGATGTTTTTAGGCAGCTTTTGGGCCCATTTGAAGGTGTTGTATATGCATTTTTTTTTGTCCCCCCCATTGAAACCTATGGCGTTCGATAATGTTCGACGAACATTCGACTAATAAATTTGGCGACTGTTTAATTATTCAGCGAACATTTCCAGCCGAACATTGAAATGTTCACTACTTATATGACCTAATAATATGGGTATACAGGTGATACGAATGTAAATCTATTCCTACCTGAATTCCTCATATTAGTGGTCTTGTTTTGTGAAATTTAATGTTTTATTTTTATGGTAATGATCCCTTGAGCACCTGGGCCCATAAGGAATCCACTGTGAGGTGCAGGGGAGGTGGGAGCCATTATAATTAACACAGGAGGTGGGGATTTCTTCTGTGCCCAGGGCCTGGAAGGCATCAGCAACATGAATACATGAAATTATATTTCACAGCAACAAGACCTCTAATATGAGGCATACAGGTAGGAATAGATTTACATTTCATCACCTGTATGCCCATATTAGTAAGTCATATAAGTAGCAGGGGCTGACAGATTCCCTTTAAACATAGGGCTGGATGTTTATCTCATGACAAAAGGAATTGTGGGTTATCTTGTGCTAGATAATGCATAATTGATTAAGAAAGTTGAACTTGATGGAGCACAAATACACTTACAAAATGTATTAGAAATATTAAAATGTAATTTTTATCTTGTTTTATTATACTGTATTTTCTTGTTTTACCACCTTTGTAATAAACGTTTGATTTTTTTTATCTCTAATCAGATATACTGAAGCACGAGGCCCATGGTAATAGCCTAGCTAACATGATAGAATTGCACGGAGTGTAGCAATGCATCACTTAAAGGGAATCTGTGAGCAGGTTTTTGCTATGTAATCTGAAGACAGCATGAGGTAGGGGTTAAAACACTGAACTCAACTATGTATCACATGTCTAGTAGTGTGGTGTTGTTTACTTAGACTGAAAGATTAGTCACCTGGTGATAAACATTGCTGTGACTATCAGGCAAGCTGGAAACCATTGGACTCTGCCCCCTACTGTGCTTCTCTGATAAGCACCTCACTGTCTATAGTTATGCATACCAAGGGCATGAATTGGGCAGGATTAGCTTCCTTAGCTCTGCTGCATTGCTA
Source organism: Phyllobates terribilis (assembly GCF_046119375.1). NCBI lineage: Eukaryota > Metazoa > Chordata > Amphibia > Anura > Dendrobatidae > Phyllobates > Phyllobates terribilis. The sequence goes on along the minus strand of NW_027362772.1, from coordinate 189,925,900 downwards.
AATCTAAAATCCCTGATTATGTCAGAATAACTACACCAAGTAAACTAAGTGATACATCGTTGGATTCAGGGTATCTTTGCTTACATCATGCTGTTCTCAGATGAGTAGAAAAAACCTGCTGAGAGATTCAGTCACGATACTGTTGTTTGATAACCCGGGACCAGGGGCTTCTACCCTGTCCCTAACGCTTGGGGCACCCTAGATACCCCTGCTCCACAGGGTGAAGAGGGTGACGATGCTGGGAACACATACCTTGATGTACTATTGAATAAGCCCTTATCTGTCCCCTCCTCCACCCAGGGAAGTGAGGAGGAATAGTGCATGTAAATACACAAACCAGACAAACAAGGAAAGGACATACAGGGATAAATTAAAATTCCAAAAATACAAAATTTGCACTCACAGACAACAGAGGGATACACTGAAGGGATTAGGAGGCTTAAAAAAAATAGAAGAGGAAGGGACTATTCACAGATCCAAAACACCAAGCAACAGTCACGGAACAACTCTCCTTAAACACCTCTATCGAACACCGAATCCTCCACCTCTCACCAGGCAGTAAAGACTTAACGCGGGCAATCCAGATTGCCAGAGCAGAGACTATATAGGAGAGGGGAGTGACTGATACTGCACAGCTGAGAAATTTTAAGAAGGAAGCTACATAGACCATTTAATAAGAGGGAGAAGTGCTTCTATTCAGTGCAGGAGTATGTGAACTTAGATGCTGCGGCCTTCTAGCTCCTCTCTGTCGCTATAAACCTGTGATGGATTCCCTGTAAGTGCCGCCATAAAAACTGCATAAATTCCTCATACTAGTATCATTCAAAACACTAGATAGCAGTTACAGATTTGCAGACCACTTCTGGCAACCCAGGTCCACGGTCTAGGTCAGTGTTGTCTGGTCACGGACAGGAGCTGCGCAAATTTCCGGAGCTTTCCGGTTCCAAGAAAAGGCCATTTGATTGAACAGCCTAGCGTGATGTGATCTGTGCGGTGCACAATTTTCATTTCTCCAGCTAATTATAAGCCGAGCCTGGGATTCTGAAGGGTAGATTGCACAGCTCCTGTCAACGGCCAGAGAGCACTGGACCTGGACTGTCATCCAGGGTTACGTAAAGTGATTCGATAATCACTAATGGAAGTCATTAATATGTTTTCTGGTTGCCATTTTGATTTTATAGCTTGTTTACTATATTATGTTTAGGTTCCTTTTTCACTGTGCAGTGAAAGCTGTCTTCCTGGAAACAGAAAAGTACTCAGAAAATCACAGCAAAAATGTTGCTATGACTGTACTCAGTGTTCAGAGGGTGAGATCACGAATAGTACAGGTAAGACTTGCATTGACCTCTGTATTGTTGGCTATGACCTACAATGACAATTTTTGTGTGCAAAAAGTACATAAGAAACATTTTTTTTGCTTGTAAAAACATACAGTACATAGGTCCGTATAGAAAGAGGCATTCACTTAAAGCGATGTGTGTTACCAACTCCCAGCTTAATTTTATTTATTTTACTTATTTTAACTTTAAGGCTATGTGCACACAGTGTCTTTTAGATGCAGGTATAATTGCCGAGTCTTCCCAGGCAAAGTCACTTCAGCGGTCATTTTCCTGAAGCTGCTTTGCTGATGATTTTGCAATTGTTTTTGCAGTGTCTTTGCTCTATGCTTTCAAGTATAGAGAGTGGGGAGATTCCAGTAGGAAGAGTGAGTATGTCCTTTTTTTAACCACTTCGCTGTTTCCAGATCTTAATGACTTGACATAAGATGGAACATGTTCATGGCATTGCCGCTGTGCATTATGTCCATTTTATGGGGCACTTTAGCCTGACGGGTTGTCTGGTGAAAACAAATCATCACCTATCCAAAATATAGATGATAACTAGAGTTTAGTGCAAATCAATTAGCATGACCTAGTCCATCAACCATGATAGTCAGGGACCCCATCAGGGCATTACGGATCTTACTGGTGTATGGGGCCCAGTGAGCAGAAGCAAAGAGGGGGGCCCCGGACCTAGGGTATAATAATGTATTGTGTGCCACCGCGCCATTGTGGCCATATCTCGGCACAGGGAGCTTTCCTGGAGCTCCACGACCATCAAAACAGAAAGGCAGCACAGCTCCAGGGGAACTCCCTCTGCCTTTCTGTCATGTGCTGGTGACTGCGCCTATGCAATGACCTCATCGTGCAGGTGCCGGCATGTACACACGCCAGGATGCCAGAAGTGGCTCTGCAGGGGGTCTTATGAGAGGCAAGTATGAAAAACTTTTTTTTTTTAACAAAATGAATTAAATGGGCATGGGAGGAGCAAATGATGATGAATTAAGGGTGGGGGTCGGGGGACAATAAATGATGTATTGAGGTGGGGGAGTGCAAATAATGATAATGAATTAGGGGACGGGGGGCTGCAAATGATAAATTGGGGGTGGGAAGAGTAAATCATAAATTGAGGGTGGGTGACAGCAAATAATGCTGAATTGAAGGTGGGGGGGGGTAAATGATGATGTATTGAGACTGGGGGATGGAGGAGAGCAAATAATGATGAACTGAGGGTGGGGGCAGAAAATAATGATAAATTGAGGGTGGGGAAGAGTAAAAGATGTATTGAGTGTGGGGGAGAGCAAATGATGCTGTATTGAGGGTGGGAAGAGCAAACGATGCTGTATTCAGGGTGTGAGAGACCAAATGATGATGAATGAGTGTGAATGAGAGCAGTTGATAATGAATAGAGGGTGGTGGTGGGATAGCGAAAGTACATGACATAATGAATTGGGGCAGTGGGGGGCATGTATTGTGAGGTAGCGCTATTGATCATGTTGAGGGGCACTCACTTCACCGGGTCAATTAAAGCACACAAGCAACGGTTTCCAGTAAACTAAAGTCCAGCAGTTTATTACTCATCATCAACTGCTTATAACATAGTCCATCTCAGTGGCTCGCAGGAATGTTACACACGTAATATCCTAGAGCCTTTCAGTGGCAGCTGTGCCTGCTTGGCTTCAGATACAGTCTTCAGCAAGGTAACAACACTAATGTCCATATCAATCACCTTCTTTACCTTTGCCGGGTCTTAGCTGCTTCTATCAGCTCTGTTCTGCCAAAGCTGTGGTTTAAGGCTCACCAGATGTGGTCTCCAGGCCACGTGCCTTCCAGGGCTAATGGTGTCCCAGACACAGGGATCAGGTCTCTTGCCTTCCTCTGTTTCAAAACAACCCGGATATATATATCCTCTGTGCACACAGGACCTGTGATGATGTCACAGTCATGTGATCAGTCACCTGAAGGGAAGGTACGTGGTCAGCCAGAACACACCCCTCAGACATTTTGGCAATGCAGCAAGCTGATGCATTACAGTATGTATAATGAATCGGGGAGCAGGAGGTACAGAGTGGGGGCGCTGAGGATGAAGGAGTGTGACTGGTATAGAATTGGGGAAAAGAGTACAGGTGTGAATTAATTTATATATTTAGTATGCGGGCACAGTAGTGGATTACAATTTATATTTGAAATGGTGGGTTGCATAATAACTAATTCTATATTAATTGTGGGTACACGTCTGTATCCAGCTGCGTAGTGTAGAAGTTGGGGGAGGGGAGTGGGGAATGTGCTCTGGAAGCGGTACTCTAGATAACTGTGTGTTATTTTCTGCAGAGACGAGTCCTGGCTGGAAGAAGTGATGTCAATCAGCGCTGGATGAAGAAGAAGAGCGAAGATGAAGGACTTAGACTAGAGACATCACTGGTGAGTCAGTGTGTTGCCTGTACACTGACACTATACACTACTATATACAGAGCTCCTGTGTATAATGTCACTGGTGATCACGGTATTACCTGTACACTATAGACTATATACAGAGCTCATGTGTATAATGTCATTGATCACGGTATTACCTGTACACTGACACTATATACAGAGCTCCTGTGTATAATGTCACTGGTGAGTTACTGCATTACCTGTACACTATACACTGTATACTATATACAGAGTTCCTGTTTATAATGTCACCAGTGATCCCTGTATTACCTGAACACTGACACAATCCACAGAGCTCCTGTGTATAATGTCACTGGTGATCACTGCATTACCTGTACACTATATTATTATTATTATTTATTATTATAGCGCCATTTATTCCATGGCGCTTTACATGTGATAGGGGTATACATAGCAAAAACATTTACATAGTCTTAGCAAAACGAGTCAGCGACTGGTACAGGAGGAGCGAGAACGCTGCCCGCGAGGGCTCACAGTCTACAAGGGATGGGTGAGGATACAGTAGGTGGGGGTAGAGGAGGTCATGCAGTAATGTGGTGGAGCAGGTTGTAGGCTTGTCGGAAGAGGTAGGTCTTCAGGTTTCTTTTGAAGGCTTCCATGGTAGGTGAGAGTCTGATGTGTTGGGGTAGAGAGTTCCAGAGTAGGGGGGATGCACGGGAGAAATCTTGTATGCGATTGTGGGAAGAGGAGATAAGAGGGGAGTAGAGAAGGAGATCTTGTGAGGATTGGAGGTTGCGTGCAGGTAAGTACCGGGAGACTAGGTCACAGATGTATGGAGGAGACAGGTTGTGGATGGCTTTGTATGCCATGGTTAGGGTTTTGAACTGGAGTTTCTGGGCAATGGGGAGCCAGTGAAGGGATTGACAGAGGGGGGAGGCTGGGGAATAGTGGGGGGACAGGTGGATTAGTCGAGCAGCAGAGTTTAGGATAGATTGGAGGGGCGCAAGAGTGTTGGAAGGGAGGCCACAGAGCAGGAGGTTGCAGTAGTCGAGGCCGGAAATGATGAGGGCATGCACTAGTGTTTTTGCAGAGTCTTTGCTGAGGAAAGCACGGATCTGGGAGATATTTTTGAGTTGGAGTCGGCAGGAAGTGGAAAGGGCTTGGATATGTGGTTTGAAGGAAAGATCAGAGTCCAGGGTTACCCCAAGGTAGCGAGCTTGTGGGACTGGGGAGAGTGAACAGCCATTGACGTTGATGGATAGGTCAGATGGGGGATATGAATGAGAGGGTGGAAAGATGATGAACTCAGTTTTATCCATGTTGAGTTTTAGAAAATCTGGCAGAGAAGAAGGATGAGATGGCGGACAGACATTATGGGATTTTGGTTAGTAGGGAGGAGATATCGGGTCCAGAGAGGTAGATCTGTGTGTCATCAGCATAGAGGTGATACTGAAAGCCTTGAGACTCTATGAGCTGTCCCAGACCGAAGGTGTAGATGGAGAAGAGCAGGGGTCCTAGAACTGAACCTTGGGGGACACCGACAGATAGGGGGCGAGATGAGGAGGTGGTGCGTGAGTGGGAGACGCTGAATGTCCTGTCTGTTAAGTATGAGGAGATCTAAGATAGGGCTAAGTCTGTGATGCCAAGAGATGAGAGAATGTGTAGTAAGAGGGAATGATCCACTGTGTTGAAGGCAGATGACAGGTCCAGAAGGAGGAGGATGGAGTAGTGTCGCTTGGATTTGGCATTTAGTAGGTCATTGGTGACTTTGGCCAGGGCAGTTTCAGTCAAGTGGTGCGGTCGGAAGCCAGATTGCAGGCGGTCGAAGAGGGAACAGGAAGAGAGGTGGGATGACAGTTCAAGGTGGACATGTTGTTCTAGTAGTTTTGAAGCAAAGGGGAGAAGATGGGTCAAGGGAGGGCTTTTGAGGATGGGTGTGATTACGGCATGTTTGAAACATGAGGGGAAGACACCAGTTGTTAGTGACAGGTTGAAGAGGTGGGTTAGGGTTGGGATGAAGACTGTGGTAAGGTTAGGGATGAGGTGGGATGGGATTGGGTCAAGTTCGCAGGTGGTGAGGTGTGATTTAGAGAGTAAGGAGGAGACTTGACCTTCTGTAATGGTGGAAAAGTGGGGTTTGGAGGAGGAAGGTTGAGTAGATATGAGAAGGGGTTGTGCGGATTTTAGGCAAAAGCTTTGTCTGATGGTGTCAATCTTCTGCTTGAAGAATGAGGCAAAGTCTTCGGCTGAGATGAGAGAAGAGGGAGGAGGTGCTGGGGGATGAAGGAGAGAGTTGAAAGTGTTAAATAGCTGTTAAGGGTTGTGAGACAGGGAGGATATGAGAGATGAGAAGTAGGTTTGTTTTGCTGTAGTGAGTGCAGACTTGAAAGTAGGGAGGGATTGTTTGAATGCGATGAAGTGCTCGATGGAGTGAGACCTTTTCCATCTTCGCTCCGCAACCCTGGAGGCCCGTCGCAGTTCTTTAGTAAGTTTGGTGTGCCAGGGTTGCCTGTTGATTGTGCGAGATTTGGTGTGTGTGAGAGGGGCGATCGAGTCGAGAGCTGCAGCTATTGTGGTGTTTTATGAAGCGGCAGCAACATCTGCATTGTGTAAGGAATTTATGTCTGAGAGAAGGAGGAGGGATTCAGAGAGTGAGTGTAGGTCAAGGTGTTTGAGGTCTCTGCGAGCGTGTGTAAGTTTGTGGAGTGGGGATTGTGCACCTGGAGAGGAGAGGATAGAGAATGTGAGGAGGTTATGGTCAGAGAGAGGGAGGGGTGAGTTAGAGTGGTTTGATAGGGAACAGAGGCGGGTGAAGATGTGGTCCAGTGTGTGGCCATCTTTATGAGTAGCTGCCAAAGACCATTGAGCAAGGCCGAAGGAGGAAGTGAGGGATAGGAGTTTAGAGACAGACGAGAGGGAAGTGTCAATGGGGATGTTGAAGTCACCCATTATGATAGTGGGGATGTCAGTGGAAAGGAAGTGAAGCAGCCAGGTGGTGAAGTGGTCTAATAAAGTGGTGGCTAGCCCTGGGGGTCGGTAAATGACAGCCAGTTGGAGGTCGGAGGGGGAATAGTTATGCACACAGTGCACCTCAAAAGAGGGGAGTGTAACGGAGGGTGGCAGTGATATTTGGGTGAAAGCGCAGGTATCTGACAGGAGAAAACCTACACCTCCGCCATGTTTGCCGTTGGGGCGAGGGGTGTGGGAAAGGTGGAATCCGCCATATGAAAGTGCAGCTGGGGAGGCTGTGTCAGAGGGGGGAGCCAGGTTTCGGTGATGGCGAGGAAGGAAAGTTTGTTAGTAATGAAAAGGTCGTGGATGTAGGAAAGTTTGTTGCAGACAGAGCGAGCATTCCATAGAGCTCCTGTTAGTGCAACTGAGGAAGTGGGTATTAGTTGGATGGGTATGAGGTTAGAAGGGTTGCGACAGTGTGTCCAAGGTCGTGGATAGGAGGTAGAAGTAACTGTGGGGATATTTTGAGGAGGACCAGGATTTGGAGAGATATCTCCAGCAGCGAGGAGGAGCAGAGAAAGTGTTAGCAGGTGGGAGCAGGAGAGAGCATGAGGTGGCTGTCTGTGTTTGGAGATCCAGGATTGAATGTTGAGGAATAATTCGGAGGAGGAGGTGAGATGAATGGGGAGGATGGAGGGAGAGATGTAAAGTTCCTTACTAGGTGTAGGGATTTGAGGGGTTAATAGAAAGTGGAGGACTATAGAGGGAAAAGTGAGCGCTAACAGAAACATAGTTAATAGAGAGTAAGTGGTCAAAGTGTTGGTTACCTGACTCCTGCCATGACTAACTGCCTCTGAAATAACTGCCACTTATCTCCGAAGACACTTTACACAAGAAGACGCGTGCACAACCCAGCACCAACAATGTATACTATATACAGAGCACCTGTGTATAATGTCACTGGTGATTGCTGTATTACCTGCACACTATATACAGAGCTCCTGTGTATAATGTCACTGGTGATCTTTGTATTACTTGTACACTGACACTATATACAGAGCTTCTGGGTAGAATGTCACTGGTGAGTCACTGTATAACCTGTACACTGACACTATACACTGTATACTATGTACAGAACTCCTATGTATAATGACGCTAATTGTAAGTATTGTGTTTTTTTTATTAATGATCAGTATTGTAGTATTTGGACACTATTAGGTGGTAATAAGTGGTCTGGTCACAGTATGGAGGTATTTGTTCCTTGTATGTGGTATTATTTGATCACTATGTAGTGGTAATATGTGGTCTGGCCATGGTGTGACTGTATTTGTCCCTTATTTGTGGTATTATTGGTTTTTGTAAAAAATGTACGTGACATATTCCCTTAAAGAAAAATAAATAAAAATATACCTATAAAGAATATTGAGTATTTTAAGAAATGTTTAAAAGGCTAGCGTAGAGTAGGACCCAGACAAGAGTCTACCTTGTTGTGGTGGCAGGATTAAAAAAATCTTTTGGCCAAAGCAAAAGCTGATGGCTATGTATGTGATATGATGTTCAATGGGAACTGTTAATGTGTTATTGCTCAGGACGTGCTGCAGAAATGGAGTATTTCTAAGAGTCGGCTGTGGGACTATGGAAGGTTCGAGGTGTGGAAATGGGAGACGCTAAATGTGCAGTAAGAAAGGTATGAGGAAATTCAAGATAGGGCAAGGTTTTTGATGCCAAAGGAAGAGGGGATCTGTAGTAGGAGGCAGTGGTCAACTGTGTCCAAAGCAGAGGACAGGTCAAGAAGAAGGAGTACAGAGAATTGTTAACTTTGGCTGTAAGTAAGTCATTGGTGATTTTGGTAAGGGCAGTTTCGGTGGAATGGTGGGGGCAGAAGCCGGATTGTTGGTTGTCGAAGAGAGAGTTAGATGAGAAGTGAGAGGAAAGTTCAGCGTGAACGTGTTGCTCAAGGAGTTTGGAGGCAAATGGGAGCAGCGATATGGGGCGGTAGCTGAACAAGGCAGTTGGGTCGAGGGATGGCTTTTTGATGATGGGCGTGATTGTGGCATGTTTGAAGGCAGCGGGGAAGGTATCAGAAGTTAGTGATAGGTTGAAGAGATGGGTTAGGGATGGGATGAGTGTGGGGGTGAGGTTGGGGAGGAGGTGGGATGGGATGGGGTCGAGTGCACAAGTGGCGAGGTGTGATTTGGAGAGGAGACGAGTAAGGTGTCTTTGCGTGATGTTGGGAAGGGAGGTTATGGTGGAAGGGCAATGGTCTGGAAAACAAAGGGGTTGTGGTGGTTGGACAGTAAAGACTTGCCTTGTTTGGTCAATCTTGTTTTTGAAATGTGTGGCAAACTCCTCAGCAGAGATGACGGAGGTCGAAGGGGGCAGTGGAGAGCGGAGGAGAGAGGTAAAGTGTTTTTATAGCTGTTTGGGGTTGTAGGATAGGGAAGATATGAGAGTTGTTAAGTAGGCCTGTTTAGCAGAGGTGAGGGCTGATTTGAATGTGAGTGATGCTTGTTTGAATGCAGTGAAGTCTTCTTGAGAATATGTTTTTTTTCAACGCCGCTCCACAAACCTGGACACTTGTCAAAGCTGTTTAGTGAGGTTGTTGTGCCAGGGTTGCCTATTGATTCGTCGCGCTCTACCGTGCACAAGAGGGGTGACCGAGTCAATAGCTGATGTGAGAGTGGCATTGTGGAAAGCAGGGGTGTGTCGTGGAGTGAAGATATGGATGTCAGTGGTAGAATATAGTCAGAGAGTGTGTGGGTGTCTAGATCTGCAAGGTTTCTTGGGGGGGGGTGCTAGTTGCTGGACATGGGTGACAGGTGAGGAGGACAGGGATGAGAAGGTGAGTAGATGGTGGTCAGATAGGGGTAGGGGGAGGCTGTGAGATTAGATGGGGAGCAGAGTCGGGTGAAAATGAGGTCTAGTGTGTGTCCATCTGTGTGGGTGGCTGAGGAAGACCACTGAGTAAGTCCAAAGGATGAAGTAAGAGACAGGAGTTTGGATGCTGTTGACTGATGAGTGTCAATGGGGATGTTCAAATTTCCCTTGATGATTGTGGGAATGTCAGCAGTGAGAAAGTAAAGAAGCCAGGTGAAGAATCTGTCAATAAAGGCAGTGATCGGGCCTGGAGGTCTGCATATGACAGTCACTTGGAGGTTGGAGAGAGAGTAGATGTGGACAGAGTGGACTTCAAAAGAAGGGAGAATAAGGGAGGGTAGAAGTGGGGAGGGCTAAAGGTGCAGTTGTTAGAAAGGAGAAGACCCACTCCTCCACCATGTCTGTTACCAGGGCGAGGAGTGTGGGTGAAGTGCAAGCCACCGTAACACAGCGCAGCAGGGGAGGCAGTGTCAGAGGGTGTCAGCCATGTTTCTGTGATGCCCAGAAAGGAGAAATTAAGAGAGGTAAAGAGGTCGTGGACAAAACTGTTGCAGACAGAGCAGGCATTCCAGAGTGCTCCAGATAGAGGAAGCAGGGGGGGTGGGCGTCTGGGGCACAGGTTTTAAGTAGGAGAGGTGGGGGAATTGGTGGAAGGTGCAAGCTGTGGGGGTCCAGGATTGGGCGATATTTCGCCAGCAGTGAGGAGAAGCAGAGAGAGGGAGAGCAAGTGGGAGAAAGAGAGTGTACGGCTTGTGTTATGTTTTGGTAGGATAGATCTGAGGTTGAGGAGCAGGTCTGTAGATAAGGTCAGGTGGGGAGGTAAGAGGGAAGGATAGATGATGATTTGGTTAGAGGGTGCTCGGGTTTGGGGATAGTGAAGGAAAGTGAGGATTAGTGGGGCAAAAACAGTAAGGGCATATGTAAGCATAATGAAAGTTAAGTGTGAATGAGAAAGAGAAACTAAGTACAATTAGTATATAGTTACTTGTACCTTCTGGTCACTTCTGGCACTTTTCTGGCATATTTCATTTTTAGACCCTTAAAAGTGACCCTTCATAGCCAGACCTGGCATGCTTGATTTATGGAGCTCTGAACAGCAAATGGGGTGGGTCAGGTGTGTGCAGGAGGGAAGGAGCCACAGGAAGACTGCTCACAAAAGCATGGGGGAGTAATTAGGACACAGAGGCTAAATGTATTCAGGAAACAGACAGATAGGGACCAGTATGTATTGGGATCAAAGGACTGAGGTGATAAAAGTGCAGATGGGATCACCCAGGACAGATATAGTGAAATTAGCAGGGATAAGTGGATACACAGCAGATATTGGATACAGGAAACATACCGGGAGACAGATAGATACAGTTTGGAAAAGACAGTCAGATATGCACCGTGGGGTTTGGAGATGGGGTCAGATGACGTATCGGGAGACAGATAGATTACGGTTTGTAAAAGACGGTCAGTAGTGATGAGCTAGCATACTCGCAAGTACTCGATACTCGCCGAGTACTTCTGAGATGCTCGGGCAAATGCTAGGGTCCCCCCCCCCTGCATGTTTGGCGCTCTTTAGAGTGCCAATCAACATGCAGGGATTGTCTGCCACACAGTGTAATGCCGCAGCCATGTTGGTTGTGGCATTACAGTGATTGGCTGGCCACACCGCTTCATCAGGTCTATATCAGATCTGGCGACGCCATGCTCGTCACAGTCTACTCCACAATCAGGCAGTGTAGGGAGAGGTGCTGCTGAGCTAGGGATAGATTTGGTTGTTTATTAGTTAGTGTAGGTATTCCACAAGATTCTCTACATATCCATCTCAACTAACAGTCCTTCTGAGGACTAATTCAGCTGCGGAGATATTAGTGCTAAGCAGGCAGGCAGGGTATATAGCAGACTGTGATACATATAGCAAGAGGGTCCATTCCAGTTCTGTCTGCTGGTGCTTTCATAGATATTTGTAAAAATAGCCTCAGGTATCAGGGGCCAGGATTTTTTTTTTATCTTACTCCTGATTATTTGCTTAAAAAGCAATCCATAGAGCACCGTTTTTTTGCGCCATTTGCTTGTTGGCACTGCAGAATACAGCCAGGTCCTTTCCATATTACAACACTAAAAATCCAGCTATTTAAAACTGTGGTTGTCCGTCACACGGATCACATATAATTGCGCTGAAAATTCTGCCATTTCTGGCCTCCATTGAAATTTGTTGCAGTGTGTCAGCGAAGTTATTGACACGAGGTCGCTGTTAAAAATAATTACCTACAGGCCAGCTATTTAAAACTGTGGTTTGTCCGTCACATTGATCACATATACAGTGCTGGCCAAAAGTATCGGCACCCCTGCAATTCTGTCAGATAATACTCAGTTTCTTCCTGAAAATGATTGCAATCACAAATTCTTTGGTATTATTCTCTTCATTTAATTTGTCTTCAATGAAAAAAACACAAAAAGAATTGTCCTAAAGCCAAATTGGATATAATTCCACACCAAACCTAAAAAAGGGGGTGGACAAAAGTATTGGCACCCTTTGAAAAATCATGTGATGCTTCTCTAATTCGTGTAATTAACAGCACCTGTAACTTACCTGTGGCACCTAACAGGTGTTGGCAATAACTAAATCACACTTGCAGCCAGTTAACATGGATTAAAGTTGACTCAACCTCTGTCCTGTGTCCTTGTGTGTACCACATTGCGCATGGAGAAAAGAAAGAAGACCAAAGAACTGTCTGAGGACTTCAGAAACCAAATTGTGAGGAAGCATGAGCAATCTCAAGGCTACAAGTCCATCTCCAAAGATCTGAATGTTCCTGTGTCTTCCGTGCGCAGTGTCATCAAGAAGTTTAAAGCCCATGGCACTGTGGCTAACCTCCCTAGATGTGGACGGAAAACAAAAATTGACGAGAGATTTCAACGCAAGATTGTGCGGATGGTGGATAAAGAACCTCGACTAACATCCAAACAAGTTCAAGCTGCCCTGCAGTCCGAGGGTACAACAGTGTCAACCCGTACTATCCGTCGGTGTCTGAATGAAAAGGGACTGTATGGTAGGATACCCAGGAAGACCCCACTTCTTACCCCGAGACATAAAAAAGCCAGGCTGGAGTTTGCCAAAACTTACCTGAGAAAGCCTTAAACGTTTTGGAAGAATGTTCTCTGGTCAGATGAGACAAAAGTAGAGCTTTTGGGGAAAAAGCATCAACATAGAGTGTACAGGAAAAAAAGAGGCATTCAAAGAAAAGAACACGGTCCCTACAGTCAAACATGGCGGAGGTTCCCTGATGTTTTGGGGTTGCTTTGCTGCCTCTGGCACTGGACTGCTTGACCGTGTGCATAGCATTATGAAGTCTGAAGACTACCAACAAATTTTGCAGCATAATGTAGGGCCCAGTGTGAGAAAGCTGGGTCTCCCTTAGAGGTCATGGGTCTTCCAGCAGGACAATGACCCAAAACACACTTCCAAAAGCACTGTAAAATGGTTTTAGAGAAAGCACTGGAGACTTCTAAGGTGGCCAGCAATGAGTCCAGACCTAAATCCCATAGAACACCTGTGGAGAGATCTCAAAATGGCAATTTGGAGAAGGCACCCTTCAAATATCAGGGACCTGGAGCAGTTTGCCAAAGAAGAATGGTCTACAATTCCAGCAGAGCATTGTAAGAAACTCATTGATGGTTACCGGAAGCGGTTGTTCGCAGTTATTTTGGCTAAAGGTTGTGCAACCAAGTATTAGGCTGAGGGTGCCAATACTTTTGTCCGGCCCTTTTTTGGAGTTTTGTGTGAAATGATCAATGATTTGATTTTTGCTTCATTCTCTTTTGTGTTTTTTCCTTGCAAGCAAATTAAATGAAGATAATAATACGAAAGAATTTGTGATTGCAATCATTTTCAGGAAGAAACTGAGTATTATCTGACAGAATTGCAGGGGTGCCAATACTTTTGGCCAGCACTGTAAGTTTGCTCCAAATTCAGCCATTTGTAGTGAGCGTGGAAGATATTGTCCTCCATTTAAAATAAGCAAGTCATGTGGCAAGGGACGGGGAACTGGACGTGATGGTGATGGTGATAGTGCATGCAGAGGCGGAGTCCGTGGGCAAGCTGCAATTGTGCCACAACAAAAACCCACATCTTCTCGCCCGACCTTCCTGTCACAATTACTAGGAGACCGCAGCAAACCACTATTGAACCCAGAGCAGTGTCAAAAGGTTGTTGGTTGGATAGCGGATAATGCTTCCAGTCACTTTGCCACCACCACCACCCTGTCTTCCACATGGTCAAGTGCCTGGAGACAACTGACCCCACATTTGGACACTCCGAAGAACTGTTCACTTTTCTATTTATAGATGCGGGCCTCTAGCCTGGTCCACTTGAAGCGGGGCAAGAGGAGATCGCATGTAGCGATGCCCAAATATATGAGAAGACACAGTCACACAAAGGCGACGGTGGGAAACTGTCACAAGAGGTGGACGATGATGAGACACAATTGCCAGAAAGTCAGGAGGAGGACCAGGGTGTGGAAGTGGAAGACGAGGTGGTGGATGATATAGTAACTGACCCAACCTGGGAGGAGGAGAGCAGTACACAGGGGGAGGGAGGCAGAGCACCCCAACAGGCAGAAAGAAGCAGTGTGGTGGCCGCAGACAGATGGCAGGCAACCATTCCCCGTAACATCAACACGACGGAAGTTGCCAGTACAATTGTTAGGTCTTCCCGAGTCTGGTTGTTTTTTAAAGACTCTGCCGATAACCCCAAAAAGGCCATTTGCACCACCTGCCAGGCCAGCATCAGCAGGGGTAGCAAAACGACCAGCCTGACCACCACCAGCATGATCAGCCACATGGCAGCAAAGCATCCGACTAAGTGGGCCGAACCCCAGGGTCCAGCAACAGTGTTTGCGGGGGACACCACTGCTTCTTCCGCTGTTGTGCGTGCAAGCCAATCCCCTGTCCATAGTGCATGAGAAGATGCCTCCTGCCCTGCACCTGTCGTTGCACACTCTCAACTAGCACCATCAGCAAGCATGTCCTTGTCTCAGCGCAGCATTGAGTTGTCCATACCCCAGTCTTTGGAACGCAAGCGCAAATACGCAGCCAACGCCCCTCAGGCCACACTACAAAATTCCCACATTCCGCGACTGCTTGAACTCGACATGTTGCTTTTTAGGCTTGTGGAGATGGAAGCTTACCGCAACCTGATGGCCGTCCCTCGGTACTCGGTCTCCAGCCGCCACTATTTCTCCCGGTGTGCCGTCCTCGCATTACACAAGCACGTGTCCCACAACATTAGCCGTGCCCTCAACAATCCAGTTACTGGGAAAGTCCACCTAACCATGGACACATGGACAAGTGCTTGTGGGCACGGATGGTACATCTCACTGATGGCACACTGGGTTAACATAGTGGAAGCCAGGACCCAGTTGGACCTTGGGACAGAACACATCCTCCAGATGCCGAGGATTGCAGGCCCTAGGTCAATCAGCGTTGCCTCCACAGTTTACAGCTCATGCACCTCATCCTCCTTAGCCTCCTCCTCCTCTTCAGCCTCCATCTCCGAAATGACCACATCAGTCACAAGCTGGAAGCACTACAGCACTGCCTAAGCCAAGCAGCAACATGCTGTGCTGAAGCTGATATGCTTAGGTGACAAACCACACAATGCTGATGAGTTGTGTACAACTCTGAAAGAGCAGGCAGGTCTGTGGCTGATACTTCTGAACCTACAGCCAGGAATGGTCGTGTGTGACAATGACCGGAACCTGGTAGTGGCTCTGAAGCGATGCAAGTTCACACATGTACCATGCCTGGCTCATGTGCTTAACCTCGTGGTTCAGCCATTTCTTAAATGGTACCCCGAGTTGCCAGATCTGCTTGTCAAAGTACGCCGCCTGTCAGCTCATTTTCGGAAGTCTGGCCTATGTGCTTAACCTCGTGGTTCAGCAGTTTCTCAAAACCTACCCAGAGCTCCCGGATATGCTTGTCAAAGTACGCCGCCTGTGTACCCATTTTAGAAAGTCAGCTTTTTCAGCTTCTGGCTCACTGCTGGTCTGCGATGTCCCCACGCATTGAAACTCTACATTGCAGATGTTGGCAGATGTTGGGAAAGATTTGTGAGCAGAAGAAGGCAGTTGTTGACTACCTGCATCAACAAGACCATCGGTATTCAGCTCAGACTCCACACATAAGACCTCATTAGTGGACATGGATGTCAGACATATGTACCATCTTCCAAAACTTTGAGGACTCCACCAAGAAGATGAACGGCGATGATGCCATAATTAGCGTCACCATCCCGCTTCTCTGTCTTCTGAAACACTCTCTGCTCACAATGACGATGCATTGCAGGCGATCACGATGAGATGGAGCAAGGAACCATACAGGGTGATTACACACAGCCCAGCCTCATCTCATCTTAACGTGGATTGGGTGACAATGAGGAAGAAGAGGAGGAGGAGGAAGAACAGGAGCTAGTTTCATGCGCTATAGACGGTACTACCTGCACAACTGTAATACTGTCTGTTCAGCGTGGTTGGCCTGAGGACAGGGAGGAGGAGGAGAGCATAGTCAGTCGTCCTCTTGGTGAGGACACGGAAGTCTTGCCTGTTAGCAGTCTGGCATTCATGGCTGAGTTTGTTACGCTGCCTTTCCCGTGATCCTCGCATTCTCAAAATTTTGGGTGACAGTCATTACTGGTTGGTGACACTTCTAGACCCACGCTACAAGGAGAACTTTATATCTCTTATTCCTGAGGCAGACAGGTCAACAAAAATGGCGCAGTACCAGAAGGCCCTTGTTGCGGAACTATTAAAAAAATTCCCATCTGAAAACGCTTGCAGCAGAGATCACGGTTCATTGGACAACCAAGAAGTACAGGCAAGAGAGACACAACTCCAATCCAGCAGAGGCAAGGGAACACTGTCAAAGTTCTGGGAGAGTTTTCTCAGCCCCTCTCATCGCACAGGCCCTGAGGCGCGGGGTACTCTCACAAGGAGTGCAAAGTTTGGGAAGATGCTGAGGGAGTACCTTGCCAACCGTATCAACGTCCTCTGTGATTCCTCTGTGCCTTAAAATTAATGGGTATCCAAGCTGGACACATGAAATGTACTCGCTCACTACGCCTTGAAGGTCCTGGCCTGCCCTGCCGCTAGCGTTTTATCAGAGTGGGTTTTTAGTGCCGCTGGTGTAATTATAACTGCCTGTCAAGTGAAAATGCTGACAGGCTGACTCTTATAAAAATGAACAAGGGCTGCATTGGGCCAGACTCCTCAACAACACCGAATGATAGCAGCGTAACATAAACTGAAATCCAGTGTCTTTTTTTGGGAGGTGTATTCCCATGCACCTCTTCACTAGTGTTGAGCCACCCCCGTAGTGTTCGAGTTCGGTTCGGTTCGTCGAACACCCGTGTGTTCGCCGAACTGTTCGTCGAACTGTTCGTCGAACACCTTCGAACACCGTTAAAACCAATGGCAGGCAAACAAAAACACATAGAAACACATAGAAAACACCTTCAAAGGTGTCCAAAAGCTGACAAACTGCTCAGAAGACACAACTAACACATGGAAAAGTGACAAGTACATATAGTCATGCGAAAAGAAAAGAGGTGGAGGAGTAAAAGGAGGGGGAGACACAGATATAGGCATGTCATGCCCTTCTAAAATCCAAAAAGTGAGAAGCCGAGACGGCCAGTCCGCTCCTGCCCGTGCCACCTCCGTGTCGCCGGGTTTGTGCCAGAGCCGCGGTGAACCCTGACGGCCAGCCCCCCTCTCCCAATACTGGTGCCTGTCCGCTGGTGGGTCGAGAGAGCCCCCCTGTGGTGGAGGCAGCTCTAAGCTTTTTAATTTAAATTGTCCCTCTAATTTGAATGAATACACTTTAAATCCATTTACAAGGATCTATTGGAGGGCAAGTCTCATGCCAGCAGCCGCGTAATTCCAGCTCCAGTAGCGTCCACTAAAGCTGCTGCAGTTAAAAAGCTTTTATAAGGATCGAGCTCGGCTGTCCACCGCAAGGCATCCTAGTGCCAGTCCCAGCCCCTATGCCTTGGGGTGCCTCCTGATGCTCTTCACTGAGTATCCCGTGGTCCCGAAGCATTTCCTTTGAAAAAATTAAGTGTCCAAACTACAGGTGGTGTAGCTTGCTTAACAGCCGGGATAATCCGCTGACTAGCAGACACTGCTACTAGGCACAAAGTATTTCCTGGGCTAGATGCAGTTAAAAATTTGTAAGTAGATACTCTCATTGGATGCTGAGAAAGCATTCCATAGAGTCTCCTGGCACGCCATATATGATTCTCTTAAAAAGCTTGGGGTAGGGGTCTAGGGGACCCTTTTATAGCCAAAATCACGGCCCTGTATCACAATACGTCACCTAGGCTGAAGATAAATGGAACTGTAGCACCGAGTGCTCGGTTGCTACAGACGTATTGCACCTCACCCAGAGGTGTGATATCTCACTCTCAGATAAGGATGGAGTGTGGATCAGGACCCGACACCTGCATGCATTACACCACATTGCCGTGGGGCAGGGCGACCAATATGCCCCTGAGATGGGCACGACAGTCCCTGTCCCTGGCTGGAGTGGGGGGAGGGAACACTGAGGAAGGGGAACCCTGCAGTGCAGGAGCAGGGAGGAAGCAGTTCCTGGGTGCATTGAGAAGGGAGTATAAAAGGTGGGCACCATCTTAGTTCAGTGCAGAGAAGTCTGAGCAGAAGTGGCAGGGAGCAGGGGCTCTGCATGAGCTCTGCTCCAGAGGCGGGCCTAGTAACAGAGGCCCAGGCCTGCAAGAGGGAGAAGGAAGGAAGAGGAGCGGAGAAGGCTCCAGGAACGAGGAATGAAGGGATCCCAGGGGTGCGGACGGGCGAGTCGCCACCGCACGCCCGAATCCACCTGCGTGGAGGGGTCAGGCCAAAGGGGGAGACCGGTCCCCAAACTAGTGGAGGCAGGAAACGACCCTCAGCTAGAAACCGGAGGCTCTGACATTTTATGTGGCGCAGCCCCTTGCTCCACCCGCTAGGAAGGCACCACATAGGGTCAGGGAAACTGGCGCCAAGTTTACCAAGAGGAGGCCCGAGGCAGCCGGACAGAAGTGTTGGTAAGAAAGGCCAGACAATGGACACACAAAGGGGGTCCTGTGAAGCGCTCCAAAGTTATCTGGGAGTTGTCTGAGCCCCTCACCTGGTGAGCACAGTACGACGTGGGCAGCCGTTACCTGCAGACGTGGTCTGGATAATAAGAACTGTGAGTAAAGGCCCTGAACTGCATCACTGACTCCGTGTCGTTACTGCTGCTGCCCTGCACCATCACCCCCATCCTCCGCATACACTGCCCTGAGGCTATACTCCTCCCGTGGGGAGTTATGCTACGCTCTGCTGCACCCACAACACCAGCCTTAGCGGTCTGCCCTGTAGCGGCGGTTCACTCTGACCGCAATCCACGGGTGGCGTAGTCGGACATTTAAACATCAAAACCACATAAATAGTTCCGCCACTGGTTTGACCGCCCTGAGCCACGGAACCGGATCGCCGCCACGAAGACTACAACCACCAGCATCCACCAAAAAGGGTCCGGCTCTGGGTGTCCCAAGGCCCAGGGGGTGCGTCAGAACATTTTCATCACCTTTCACAATCACCAATGGGACAAGGCAGGGATGTCCTCTGTCCCCTCTCTTATACATCCTAGTGACGGAGCACCTGCTCTCATCAATTCGCCATAACCCCAATATTAGGTGGATTGAGGTGGGAGGCACCGAGTACAAGTGCTCTCTATTTGCTGATGATGTCCTAGTATATATCACTCAATCACATATATCCATCCCTGCTGTTATGGCTGAAATAGATCACTTTGTTACATGGTAAAATTTTAAAATCAATGCAGCGAAGTCTGAGGCCCTCGATGTCTCCCTCCCTAAATCCATATAGGATTCCATCCAGTCCAACTTTCCCTTTGCCTGGCCCTCACAGGGTATCAAATACTTAGGAATTCCTATTCATAGAGACCTCTCCCATCTATGTTATCTTAATTTTGGGCCCTTTATTGAACAATTCCATACAGACCACGGTTGGCAAGTTAGAACTGTAAGATTCACTACGTGAACCACTGGTGTTTTGTGGAAAAGCACATGTACACCGCGTTCCAAATTATTATGCAAAAAGTGTTTAGGAGTGATAAGGGAAGAATTTGTTTGTTTGTCAGTTAAACTCATTGATGGTGATGTGTGTCAGGGCTCTTTATATCACTGTAAGCAATTGCAGACACCTGTGCTAATTAGTTTGGCAGGTGTGTCCAATGAAAGGCAAGACTACTTAAGAAGGCTCTCTCACATTATTAAGCAGCCTACATTTTCTGCCAAAATGGGAAAGAAAAAGGATGTGTCGGCTGCTGAGAAGCAACAAATTGTGGAGTGTTTAGGTCAAGGCATGACTACAATCAACATTGTGCGATGATCAGGATGAAGTGTCTTGGCAATCAAGAAGTATGTAGCTGATTCACAGTACACACGTGTGCGTGCTGATAAGGGCAAATTGAGGACTCTTTCCTACAGGCAATTACGTCAGGTTGAAAGAGCAGCGGCAAAAAAGCCTTGTCATAGCAGCAGACAAGTTTTTGAAGCTGCTTGTGCCTCCAACGTCCCCCGAACAACAAGATGCAGGGTCCTTCAGAGGTTTGCAGCTGTGCATACGCCATCCTGTCGACCTCCTCTATCCACTTCACACAAGCAGAAACGGCTCCAGTGGGCCAAACATTACATGAAGACTGATTTCAAAACTGTTTTGTTCATGGATGAGTGCCGTGCAGCGCTCGATGGTCCAGATGAATGGAGTGGAGGATGGCTGGTTGATGGACACCCCACGCAAACACGGCTACAGCGCCAAAAAGGAGGAGGTGGAGTAATGTTTTGGGCTGGAATCATGGGGAGAGAGATTGTCGGCCCCTTTAGGATCCCTGAAGGCGCTAAAGATGAACTCCATAATGTATGTGGATTTTCTCAAACAGCACTTCCTGCCATGGTTCAAGAAGAAGAACCGTGTATTTCACAGCAAGATCATTTTTCTGCATGATAATGCACCATCTCATGCTGCACATAAAACATCTGCATCTCTGGCTGATATGGGCATAAAAGGGGACAAACTTATGGTGTGACCCCCATGCTCCCCTGACCTCTACCCCATTCAGAACCTTTGGAGCATCATTAAAAGGAGTGTCTATGATGGCGGGAGGCAGTTCACATCTAAGCAACAGCTCTGGGAGGGTATTCTGTCCTCATGCAAAACAATTGAAGCAGAAACCATCCAAAACCTGACAAATTCAATGGACGAGAGAGTTCAGAAGCTCCTTTCGAACAAGGGGTCCTATGTGAAAATGTAACATCACCTAGAATAAAGTTTTGAGTTGAAAACTGTTTAATTTCAGTTTCTAACAACCTGCTAATGCTTATAATTTCAAAAATGACCATTTTTTTGGTCTTTATTAAAATAAAAAGGTTGATCGAAAAGTTTGGGGGATCTAAGAGTGTGGCAACCCAGTAGTCATGATTACTTCGAATTCTGACAATATGAGGGTCATGCTGCAGGTAGTGCAGCAAGAAGGCACTTATGTGTCTTGCGCATCTCGGAGCCCCAAAATTATTTTCCGGGCTAGATGCAGCTAAAAATTATTTTTAATTTTAAATCTGGTGAAGCTTATTATAGATGGCCTAATAGGATCAGTGCTGCACACAGCTACAAAGCCCAAATTATTTTCCAGTCAAGATACAGATAAACATGATTAGTAATTTGAAAGCTTAAAACGGTTGGTAGGGTGATTTTAACCAATCATCAAGCTTTTACTCTCCCCAGGATGACACAGGGGTAGAAAAGTCGTTTCGGATCCATGATTTGTTCATCTTTATGAACGTGAGTCTGTCTACATTATCAGTGGAGAGCCGCGTGCGCTTATCTGTCAGCACACCACCAGCAGCGCTGAACACACGTTCAGACAGAACGCAGGCTGCGGGGCATGACAAGATCTCCAAGGCGTAAGTGGCTAGCTCCGGCCATTTATCCAGATTGGAAGCCCAAAAAGAGCAAGGGTCCAGTGACACAGTCGTGGCTTCAATGTTTACTTGGAGATACTCCTGTACCATCGTCTCTAGGCGTTGACTATGTGTCAGACTTCTTGTCTCCTGTGGCCTTGCAAAGGATGGGCTAAAAAAGTGGTGAAATGATTCCGCAAAATTGATGTTACCAGCAGATACTGTGGTTCTGTTACGGTTTGAGTGCTGAACACTTGACGGTCCCACGGTTGGCAAGTTGGAACTGTGAGATTCACTACGTGCACCACTGGTATTTTGTGGAAAAGCACATGTAAGATTCTGCAACAGTCTCTGCTGATACTCCTGCATGCGTGCATCCCTTTCTATGGCAGGAATAATTTCTGCAAATTTACTTTTGTACCGGGGATCTAACAGTGTGGCAACCCAGTAGTCAGGATTATTTCTAATTCTCACAATTCGAGGGTCATGTTGCAGGTAGTGCAGCAAGAAGGCACTCATGTGTGTTGCGCATCCAGGAGCACCAAGTCCCTGTTGTGTTGGTGGCGAGGTAACAATCATGCTTCCTTCCTCTGTCCTCTCCCCCCAACCTCGCACAACAGAAATGTGATCAAGGTCTCCCTCATCTGATGAGTCTTCCATCAGTTCGTCCTCCACTTCTTCCTGGGCTCCTGCACCTTCCTCACTAGTTTGGCTGCTACCATGCGCCCTGGTAAAATCATCTCCCCCACCCTCACATGCCTGCCGCCTTGGTGCTGCCGACCGTCTGGACCTTGCAGATGTTAGCCCTTCCGCATACAACTCCTCCTCCTCTACTTCCTCCACCTCCTCTTGTGCCACCACCTGACTCCGAATTCTGTTTAACATGTGCTCCAGCATGTAAATCACCGGAATAGTCATGCTGATAATGGCATCGTCAGCACTAAACATCTTCGTCGCCATTTCAAAACTGTGCAGAAGGGTGCATAGGTCCCTGATCTGAGACCACTCCTCCAGCGTGATTTGCCCCACCTCTGAATCTCGTTGGCCCAGGCTATACGTCAGAACGTATTGCACCAGGGCTTGTCGGTGCTGCCACAGTCGCTGCAACATGTGCAGAGTTGAATTCCACCGGGTAGGCACATCGCATTTTAGCTGGTGAAGTGGCAGGCCCAACGACTTCTGTAGAGATGTAAGTCGCTGAGCTGCGGGATGCGAACGGCGGAAGTGAGCACACAGCGACCGTGCCCTCTGCAGAAGGCCATCTAGTCTGGGATAGTGGGCTAAAAATTGCTGGACAACCAGGTTCAACACGTGAGCCATACAAGGCACGTGTGTGACATTGCCCCGGCGAAGGGCCGCACCCAGGTTTGCAGCATTGTCGCACACGGCCTTCCCTGGTTTCAGGTCCAGTGGAGACAACCATTCATGAAATTGGTTCTCCAGAGCTGACCACAACTCCTCAGCTGTGTGACTCACATTTCCCAGACATTTCAATGTAAAAACCGCCTGATGACGTTGAGCCCTACTGCCAGCATAGTAAGGAGGTGTGCAGGATCCCTTCTGCGCAGTTAGAAAGCTTGTGGCATGACCAGACAGGCTTTGGGTGCAGGTGGAAGACCGAGAGGAGGTTGAGGAGGCAGAAGCAGTGGAGGAACTTTGACATAAAGAGGATTGACGCACAACTCGTGGGGACGGCAAGACTTGGACAGCAGCCCCTTGTCCTGCTGTCACCATAGTTACCCAGTGCCCAGTCAGCGACATGTAACGCCCCTGTCCATGCCTACTCGTCCAAGTGTCTGTGGTGAAATGCACCCTGTCACACACAGAGTTTCTCAAAGAAGCGGTGATGTTGTGTGCGACATGCTGGTGGAGCGCAGGCACACCTTTCTTTGAGAAGTAGTGCCGACTGGGCATCTGGTACTGGGGCACTGCGACGGACATAAGGTCTCGAAAATCCTCTGTGTCCACCAGGCGGAAAGGCAGCATTTCTGTAGCCAAGAGCTTGCAGATGGTGAAATTCAACCTCTTAGCTTTCTCATGGCTAGGAGGAAATGGTCTTTTACTTGTCCACATCTGAGGGACCGAGGGCTGGCTATTGTGCTTAGACGGGGTTGATAAGGGTGTCCCCGGCAAACTGCCGGTCTGTGAGGAAGATGCAGGCGGACATGTTAGGTTGCCTTGATCCAAAGGTGGTGCTATCGATGTCGGACAGCGCTCAAGACCAGCTGGTGTTACCACCTCCAAAGAAAATGATGACCTGCCAATCACGCTGGCTGTTGCGGGTAAAGAGGTGGCAGGTCTGCGCCCCAAAACAGGTGTGACTGCTGTCCCCCCAGTCACAGAGGATGAAGAGGCCGCGGATGCACAAGATATGGCAGACGGTGGTTGGCCCGGCCGGCTAGGCCGCATTGTAGCACACTGACCTTCCCACTGCAACTTATGCTTCATGTCCATGTGCCGGTTCATGCATGAAGTACTCAAACTATGTATTTTTTGGCCTCTACTTAGCTTTTGCTGACAAATGTTACAGATAACACGAGTTGGGTCATCTTTATCGATCTGAAAAAATGCCCAGGCTATGCAAGGCTTAGCACCCATGCGACCTGAAGAGCCACCACGACTTGTGGTGAGAGGCAGAGTTGTGTTTGAGGATGCAGTTGTTGACGTGCTTCCAGTACTACGTCTCTGTCCAGGAAGGCGCAACCTGACCTCATCGTCACTAGCATCTTCCTCCACCTCCTCTGCTGACCTCATCTCTTGGCTGACTGTGGGTTGACAGTAAGTGGGATCTCCGACCTCATCATCATCACCCTGTGCGTTATCACACCCGTCGTCCTCAGAGCCAACCTGTTCCTGCCCTGACAAAAAACTAAAGTTGTCGCTCCAATCAGGTATTTGAGTCTTATCATCGTCTTCCTCATTGTCTCCACCAACAGGAGTTACAGTTTGGGAATGAGGGTCTACATTATGGTCAGAACCTTCTGCGTCTGGTCCTGGATCCGACTCATAAAGATTCTGGGCATCAGTGCAGATCATTTCCTCGTCTGGATTCACAGAAGCGCTGGAGTCGACCTCTGATTCCCAGGCTATAGTATGAGTAAACAGCTCTGCAGACTCAACCATCTGTTCTACCTCATACTCAGACGGGCAGCTGGAGATTTGGGAGCTGTGAGGAAGCAAGTGCGATTTGGGTGACACCTTTGAGGACTGGAGTATTTGTGATGTTGAAGTTGATGTGGAGGAGAGCCCACTTAAAGGAGCACTTGATATCCGTTGAAGCACCTGCTGTTTTTGTGCCTCATCTGGAATTTGTAGCGATTGGCGTGGCCGTAAGAAAGGGATCTTATCACATTGTCCGCTAAAAGAAGTAGACATTTTAGTTTGGCTGGAAGATGGTCTTTCTTCTGCACCTACCCCACGGACACAACCTTTTTTCCCCTTCCCAACACGCCTATTCCCCTTTCCACCAGCAGCAGGCCTTTTTCCACTCATTTTGGTGGTTAACTAATTCACAACTCTGGAGTTGTTTGCACAAAAAAACAATGGATGGTAACCGAGCAGAGCTGAGTGGCCAAACTGTGGTATTAGGCCAAAACTATTGGCTGGGTTAGATGCAGAAAAAAAATATTTTTAATTTGCAACCTGATGGAGGTCAGTATAGATGGACTAATAGACCAAGTCCCACACACCGCTAGAAGCCCAAATATTTTTTCAGAGCTAGATGCAGAAAATTTTTTTATTCAATTTGCAACCTGATGGAGGTCAGTATAGATGGACTAATAGACCAAGTCCCACACACTGCTAGAAGCCCAAATATTTTTTCAGAGCTAGATGCAGAAAAAAATTATTTTTAATTTGCAACCTGATGGAGGTCAGTATAGATGGACTAATAGACCAAGTCCCACACACCGCTAGAAGCCCAAATATTTTTTCAGAGCTAGATGCAGAAAAAAATTATATTCAATTTGCAACCTGCTGGAGGTCAGTATAGAAGGACTAATAGAACAAGTCCCACACACTGCTAGAAGCCCAAATATTTTTTCAGAGCTAAATGAAGAAAAAAATTATTTTTAATTTGCAACCTGATGGAGGTCAGTATAGATGGACTAATAGACCAAGTCCCACACACTGCTAGAAGCCCAAATATTTTTTCAGAGCTAGATGCAGAAAAAAAATATTTTTAATTTGCAACCTGATGGAGGTCAGTATAGATGGACTAATAGAACAAGTCCCACACGCTGCTAGAAGCCCAAATATTTTTTCAGAGATAAATGAAGAAAAAAATTATTTTTAATTTGCAACCTGATGGAGGTCAGTATAGATGGACTAATAGACCAAGTCCCACACACTGCTAGAAGCCCAAATATTTTTTCAGAGCTAGATGCAGAAAAAAATTATTTTTAATTTGCAACCTGATGGAGGTCAGTATAGATGGACTAATAGACCAAGTCCCACACACCGCTAGAAGCCCAAATATTTTTTCAGAGCTAGATGCAGAAAATTTTTTTATTCAATTTGCAACCTGATGGAGGTCAGTATAGATGGACTAATAGACCAAGTCCCACACACTGCTAGAACCCCAAATATTTTTTCAGAGCTAGATGCAGAAAAAAATTATTTTTAATTTGCAACCTGATGGAGGTCAGTATAGATGGACTAATAGACCAAGTCCCACACACTGCTAGAAGCCCAAATATTTTTTCAGAGCTAGATGCAGAAAAAAATTATTTTTAATTTGCAACCTGATGGAGGTCAGTATAGATGGACTAATAGAACAAGTCCCACACGCTGCTAGAAGCCCAAATATTTTTTCAGAGATAAATGAAGAAAAAAATTATTTTTAATTTGCAACCTGATGGAGGTCAGTATAGATGGACTAATAGACCAAGTCCCACACACTGCTAGAAGCCCAAATATTTTTTCAGAGCTAGATGCAGAAAAAAATTATTTTTAATTTGCAACCTGATGGAGGTCAGTATAGATGGACTAATAGACCAAGTCCCACACACCGCTAGAAGCCCAAATATTTTTTCAGAGCTAGATGCAGAAAAAAATTATATTCAATTTGCAACCTGCTGGAGGTCAGTATAGAAGGACTAATAGAACAAGTCCCACACACTGCTAGAAGCCCAAATATTTTTTCAGAGCTAAATGAAGAAAAAAATTATTTTTAATTTGCAACCTGATGGAGGTCAGTATAGATGGACTAATAGACCAAGTCCCACACACTGCTAGAAGCCCAAATATTTTTTCAGAGCTAGATGCAGAAAAAAATTATATTCAGTTTGCAACCTGATGGAGGTCAGTATAGATGGACTAATAGAATGATGCTATGCCCAAAAGATTTTACTTCACTAGGTGCAGTAAAAAAATTGGTATTCTATACACAGGTGGTATATCTTGCAACACAGATAGGCTACTCCACTGACTAACACACTCTGCAATAGGCCAAAAAGGATTAGCTTTGCTAGATTCAGCCAAATGCTGTGAAAAAAACTTGCACAGCACTGGCACAGACCTGCCTGGCAAAAACTGATAGGAACTGATGTAACCTAGTCCTGAAAAGGACTCCAATTACAATTAGTCTTTACTCCCACAATCTATCTATTTAAGAGCACAGACCTGCTTGATAAAAGTCGTAGGAAATGCTGTAACCTAGTCCTTAAAAGGACTGCAATCACAACTATTCCCTACTCCCAAGCTATCTGTATATTTGTGCGAAAATTGGCTTGAAATTAACAAGGTATAGAGCACACAGCAACAGCGGTGCCGTCTAACACGCAGCTGCAGCAGTGAGAAAATGGTGGCGACGGGGAAAATGGCTTGGTCTTATAGGGCAAGGACATGTGACATACACTGCCAATCACACATGCCCTTGCTTGTGTGAAAAAAAGCACTTCGCTCCGTGTGTGCGCTGCTGATAGGCTGACAGATTGCACCTCCCCACTGCAAATGCGGGAAAGAGAAAAAAAAATGGAGATCTTCATTGTTCCTGCAGAGATCCATCCCCTGCCCCTCCCCCCGCCCCGCTGTACACTCAAACTGCGTATTAACATTAATTTTCATCATTACTGAGAAAAAATCCAGTTATGATTTTGGTGCACGAACAGTTATCGAACATAACCTCGAACAGCCGAATTTTTGTCAAATTGTTCGTGTTCGCCGACCGGCTCGAACACTGCCCAAAACAGCTCGAATTTGAGATTGGCGAACAGTTCGAGTAGAACAACGCTCATCTCTACTCTTCACACCCACACATGGGTATATGCTTCCTGATTTTGGCTATTTGCTCTTGTCCTCCTCCTTCTCTTCATCCTCATCCTCCACCACCATATCACCAGGGTGACCGTGGTCCATGATGCAACACCTACATCATTTTTTTAAAAGGTGCTTATGATGCCTGTAAAAAATTTTTTTTATATACTTTGTTCATGTATACCCCCCAGGGGTAAATGTTTGTCAGCCCATACACTTAGTGCATGGGCATTACACGTATAGGAGACCCGCTCCTTTCTAATGGGAACATTTTTTTATGAGGCCCTCCTCCATGTCTTTTCCAAGGGGCATTGGAGTGCCTCCTAATTTTTGGCAGTCCTTGCCTTCACTGCATAGCCCACACTATCTGAGACCCACTTCCTAATATGGGAACATTTTTTCATGAGGCCCTGTACGTCTCTTCCAAGGGGCATTGGAGTGCCTCCCAATTTTTGGCAGCCCTTGCATTCACTATATAGGACAACACAATGGGAGACCCACTTCCTAATAATGGGAACATTGTTTTCAGGAGGCCCTCTGACCTCCACGTCTCTTCCAAGGGGCATTGGAGTGCCTCCAAATTTTTGGCAACCCTTTCATTCACTGCATAGGCAAACTCAATGGGAGACCTACTTCCTAATAATGGGAACATTTTTTTTCAGAAGGCCCTCCTCTACATCTCTTCCAAGGGGCTTTGGAGTAGATCCAAATTTTTGGCAGCCCTTGCATTCACTGCATAGACAAACAGTTAGGGAGACCCACTTCCTAATAATGGGAACATTGTTTTGAGGAGGCCCTACTCTAAGTCTTTTCAAAGGGGTATTGGGGTGCTTCTAAATTTTGGGCAGCCCTGCCATTCACTGCATACGCAATAACTGTAAAGGAGACCCACTCTCTAGTAATGGGAACAACAAAGCATAACCGGCTGATGGCTCTCTAAGAATAGCGAGGGCAGACTGCTGGCCTTTTAAGAATAGTAAAGGCCGCATGATGGCCCTATAAAAATAAGCTTTGTGACTTTCAGAGTCCCTCCTTCATAAATGAAACAGGATGTGTCTGATGATGTGTCTCACACCACATGGCCAAATAAGGTTGCAAAATGTTAAAATTACATTTCCCTGTGAATGCATTTGTCACGGTTGAAAGCAATGCAAAAGTGCAAAAACGCATCAAAAACGCTACATGTGAGCAAAGTCCAAGGTGTGGTGGAGTGTTTTTGTTTTTGGTTATTTATTTTGCCTTATATACAAGTCATTACCCTGGAAAGGATGTTCCTTAACATATTTCCCAGGAAAATCCATTTTGGTTTCGTTTTTGTATGTTTTATTGTGAGTCTGTAAAAGTGGCGTAATACCTCTGACAACATTGCTCACAGCAGTGACCTGGGAGTCAGAAATGCTTCCAGGGGTCTTCCCCATGCTGTTCCATGTCATTTGACCACTGCTCCCATCGATTTGGGCAATTTTTAGGCCCTCTGCAGACCACTGGGGGGAGCCGCCGGAAAAATGCTCGAGTTTCCCATAGACTTACGTTGGGCTCGTTGCTTGAGTCGAGCACCCGAGTATTCTAATGTGCTTGACCCGAGCAATGAGCACCCGAGCATTTTAGTGCCCATCCATCAATAATGGTCAGATATGTATCGTGGGGTTTGCTGATGGGGTCAGATGACGTACCGGGAGACAGATAGATATAGTATGGAAAAGATGGTCAGATATCCAGGGGGGGTTTACAGATGGGGTCAGATGTAGAGATGAGCGAACATTTAAATGTTCGGTTCAAAAAAGTTCGCCAAAGAAATAGAAATTTGCCGAATTTGTTCGTTGAACAATACCAAACACCATAGGAGTCAATGGGGAGACCAAAAAAATGCATATACAACACCTACAAATGGGCCCAAAAGCTGCCAAAACACATCAAATTAGGTGTAGACAGCAGGGAAGTGCCATCAATTGACCCAGAGTACAAGTACTATAATTATTATTACTATGACAGCGACATTTATTTCATGTCCAAAGGGGTCACCAATTGGTACAAGAGGAGAGAGGACTCTGCCTGCGAGGGCGCATAAACAATCTGCAAGGCATGGGGGAGGATACAGTAGGTCAGGGTACAGCTAGTCATGCAGCAGTGTCCTGGAGTTACCGTGGATTGTAGGCTTGTTACAAGAAGTGGGTCTTCAGCTTCCTTTTCACGGTTTCCACTGTAGGCGACAGTCTGATGTGTTGGGGTACAGATTTACACAGTAGCAGAGATGCACCGGACAAATCTTGTATGCGATTGTGACAAGAAGAGATAAGAGGGAAGTAGAGAAGGAGATCTTGGAAGGATGGGAGGTTGCGTAAAGGTAACTAGTACAGGGATACTAGGTCACACATATATAGAGGAAACAGGTTTTCGATGGCTTCGTATGCCAAAGTTACGCTTTTCAACTGGAGTGTCTGGGCAACAAGGAGCCTGCACAGGGATTAACAGAGGGGAGAAGCCAGGGATTAATTGGCCAGCACACTTTAGGATAGATTGGAGGGGTGCAAAAGTGGTAGAAAGGAGGCCACAGAGCAGGAGCTTGTAGTAAAAGAGGCGGGAGATGATGAAGGCATGCACTGGTGTTTTTCTAGATGCATGGTTGAGGGATGTGGGGATCCCCGAGATACTTTGGAGTTGGAGTCGGTAGCAAGTGGAAAAGGCTTGGATCTGACATTTGAAGGACAGATCAGAGTCAAGCTTGGGGGACTGGGGAGAGTGGACAGCCATTCACTTTGATGGATAGGTCAGTTGGGGAGTGGTGAATAGAGATGAGCGGTGTTCGACTCGAACTGTTCGCCAATCTCAAATTCGAGCTGTTTTGGGCGGTGTTCGAGCCGTTCAGCGAACACAAACGATTTGAAAAAATTCGGCTGTTCGAGGTTATGTTCGATAACTGTTCGTGCACCAAAATCATAACTGGATTTTTTCTCAGTAATGCTGAAAATTAATGTTAATACGCAGTTTGAGTGTACAGCGGGGCGGGGGGAGGGGTAGGGGATGGATCTCTGCAGAAATAATGAAGATCTCCATTTTTTTTTCTCTTCCCCGAATTTACAGTGGGGCGGTGCAGTCTGTCAGCCTATCAGCAGCGCACACACGGAGCGAACTGCTTTTTTTCACACAAGCAAGGGCATGTGTCATTGGCAGTGTATGTCATATGTCCTTGCCCTATAAGACCCAGCCATTTTCCCCGTCGCCACCATTTTCTCACTGCTGCAGCTGCATGTTAGACGGCACCGCTGTTGCTGTGTGCGCTATACTTTGTTCATTTCAAGCCAATTTTCGCACAAATCTACAGATAGCTTGGGAGTAGGGAAGAGTTGTGATTGCAGTCCTTTTAAGGACTAGGTTACATCATTTCCTACGACTTTTATTAGGCAGGTCTGTGCTCTTAAATAGATAGGCTGGGAGTAAAGACTAATTGTAATTGCAGTCCTTTTCAGGGCTAGGTTACATCAGTTCCTATCAGTTTTTGCCAGGCAGGTCTGTGCCAGTGCTGTGCAAGTTTTTTTCACAGCATTTGGCTAAATCTAGCAAAGCAAATCCTTTTTGGCCTATTGCAGAGTGTGTTAGTCAGTGGAGTAGCCTATGTGTGTTGCAAGCTACACCACCTGTGTATAGAATACAAATTTTTTTACTGCACCTAGTGAAGTAAAACCTTTTGGGCATAGCATCATTCTATTAGTCCATCTATACTAACCTCCACCAGGTTGCAAATTCAATATAATTTTTTTCTGCATCGAGCTCTGAAAAAATATTTAGGCTTCTAGCAGTGTGTGGGACTTGTTCTATTAGTCCATCTATACTGACCTCCATCAGGTTGCAAATTCAATATAATTTTTTTCTGCATCTAGCTCTGAAGAAATATTTCAGCTTGTAGAAATGTGTGGGACTTGTTCTATTAGTCCATCTATACTGACCTCCATCAGGTTGCAAATTCAATATAAGTTTTTTCTGCATCTAGCTCTGAAAAAATATTTCGGCTTCTAGCAGTGTGTGGGACTTGTTCTATTAGTCCATCTATACTGACCTCCATCAGGTTGTAAATTCAATATAATTTTTTTCTGCATCGAGCTCTGAAAAAATATTTAGGCTTCTAGCAGTGTGTGGGACTTGTTCTATTAGTCCATTTATACTGACCTCCATCAGGTTGCAAATTCAATATAATTTTTTTCTGCATCTAGCTCTGAAAAAATATTTCAGCTTCTAGCAGTGTGTGGGACTTGTTCTATTAGTCCATCTATACTGACCTCCATCAGGTTGCAAATTCAATATAATTTTTTATGCATCTAGCTCTGAAAAAATATTTCAGCTTGTAGCAGTGTGTGGGACTTGTTCTATTAGTCCATCTATACTAACCTCCACCAGGTTGCAAATTCAATATAATTTTTTTCTGCATCTAGCTCTGAAAAAATATTTCAGCTTGTAGCAGTGTGTGGGACTTGTTCTATTAGTCCATCTATACTTACCTCCATGAGGTTGCAAATTCAATCTAATTTTTATCTGCATCTAACCCAGCCAATACTTTTGGGCTAATACCACAGTTTGGCCACTCAGCTCTGCTCGGTTCCCATCTATTGTTTTTTGTGCAAACAACTCCAGAGTTGTGAATTAGTTAACCACCAACATGAGTGGAAAAAGGCCTGCTGCTGGTGGAAAGGGGAATAGGCGTGTTGGGAAGGGAAAAAAAGGTTGTGTCCGTGGGGTAGGTGTTAAAGCAACAGTAACATCTGCAGAAGAAAGACCATCTTCCAGCCAAACTAAGATGTCTACTTCTTTTAGCGGACAATGTGATAAGATCCCTTTCTTACGGCCACGCCAATCGCTACAAATTCCAGATGAGGCACAAAAACAGCAGGTGCTTCAACGGATATCAAGTGCTCCTTTAAGTTGGCTCTCCTCCACCTCAACTTCAACATCACAAATACTCCAGTCCTCAGAGGTGTCACCCCAATCGCACTTGCTTCCTCACAGCTCCCAAGTCTCCAGCTGCCCGTCTGAGTATGGGGTAGAACAGATGGTTGAGTCTGCAGAGATGTTTACTCATGCTATAGCCTGGGAATCAGAGGTCAGCTCCAGAGCTTCTGTGAATCCAGACGAGGCAATGATCTGCACTGATGCCCAGAATCTTTATGAGTCGGATCCAGGACCAGACGCAGAAGGTTCTGACCATAATGTAGACCCTCGTTCCCAAACTGTAACTCCTGTTGGTGGAGACAATGAGGAAGACGATGATGAGACTCAAATACCTGATTGGAGCGACAACTTTAGTTTTTTGTCAGGGCAGGAACAGGTTGGCTCTGAGGACGACGGGTGTGATAACACACAGGGTGATGATGATGAGGTTGGAGATCCCACTTACTGTCAACCCACAGTCAGCCAAGAGATGAGGTCAGCAGAGGAGGTGGAGGAGGATGCTAGTGACGATGAGGTCAGGTTGCGCCTTCCTGGACAGAGACGTAGTACTGGAAGCACGTCAACAACTGCATCCTCAAACACAACTCTGCTTCTGACCACAAGTCGTGGTGGCTCTTCAGGTCGCATGGGTGCTAAGCCTTGCATAGCCTGGGCATTTTTTCAGATCGATAAAGATGACCCAACTCGTGTTATCTGTAACATTTGTCAGCAAAAGCTAAGTAGAGGCCAAAAAATACATAGTTTGAGTACTTCATGCATGAAGCGGCACATGGACATGAAGCATAAGTTGCAGTGGGAAGCTCACTGTGCTACAATGCGGCGTAGCCGGCCGGGACAACCACCGTCTGCCACATCTTGTGCATCCGCGGCCTCTTCATCCTCTGTGACAGGGGGGACAGCAGTCACACCTGTTTTGGGACACAGACCTGCCACCTCTTTACCCGCAACAGCCAGCGTGATTGGAAGGTCATCATTTTCTTTGGAGGTGGAAACACCAGCTGGTGTTCAGCGCTGTCCGACATTGATAGCACCACCTTTGGATCAAGGCAACCTAACATGTCCGCCTGCATCTTCCTCACAGACCGGCAGTTTGCCGGGGACTCCCTTCTCAACCCCATCTAAGCACAACAGCCAGCCCTCGGTCCCTCAGATGTGGACAAGTAAAAGACCATTTCCTCCTAGCCATGAGAAAGCTAAGAGGTTGAATTTCGCCATCTGCAAGCTCTTGGCTACAGAAATGCTTCCTTTCCGCCTGGTGGACACAGAGGATTTTTGAGACCTTATGTCCGTCGCAGTGCCCCAGTACCAGATGCCCAGTCAGCACTACTTCTCAAAGAAAGGTGTGCCTGCACTCCACCAGCATGTCGCACACAACATCACCGCTTCTTTGAGAATCTCTGTGTGTGACAGGGTGCATTTCACCACAGACAGTTGGACGAGTAGGCATGGACAGGGGCGTTACATGTCGCTGACTGGGCACTGGGTAACTATGGTGACAGCAGGTCAAGGGGCTGCTGTCCAAGTCTTGCCGTCCCCACGAGTTGTGCGTCAATCCTCTTTATCTCAAAGTTCCTCCACTGCTTCTGCCTCCTCAACCTCCTCTCGGTTCTCCACCTGCACCCAAAGCCTGTCTGGTCATGCCACAAGCTTTCTAACTGCGCAGAAGGGATCCTGCACACCTCCTTACTATGCTGGCAGCAGGGCTCAACGTCATCAGGCGGTTTTTACTTTGAAATGTCTGGGAAATGTGAGTCACACAGCTGAGGAGTTGTGGTCAGCTCTGGAGAACCAGTTTCATGAATGGTTGTCTCCACTGGACCTGAAACCAGGGAAGGCCGTGTGCGACAATGCTGCAAACCTGGGTGCGGCCCTTCGCCGGGGCAATGTCACACACGTGCCTTGTATGGCTCACGTGTTGAACCTGGTTGTCCAGCAATTTTTAGCCCACTATCACGGACTAGATGGCCTTCTGCAGAGGGCACGGTCGCTGTGTGCTCACTTCTGCCGTTCGCATCCCGCAGCTCAGTGACTTACATCTCTACAGAAGTCGTTGGGCCTGCCACTTCACCGGCTAAAATGCGATGTGCCTACCCGGTGGAATTCAACTCTGCACATGTTGCAGCGACTGTGGCAGCACCGACAAGCCCTGGTGCAATACGTTCTGACGTATAGCCTGGGCCAACGAGATCCAGAGGTGGGGCAAATCACGCTGGAGGAGTGGTCTCAGATCAGGGACCTATGCACCCTTCTGCACAGTTTTGAAATGGCGACGAAGATGTTTAGTGCTGACGATGCCATTATCAGCATGACTATTCTGGTGATTTACATGCTGGAGCACATGTTAAACAGAATTCGGAGTCAGGTGGTGGCACAAGAGGAGGTGGAGGAAGTAGAGGAGGAGGAGTTGTATGCGGAAGGGCTAACATCTGCAAGGTCCAGACGGTCGGCAGCACCAAGGCGGCAGGCATGTGAGGGTGGGGGAGATGGTTTTGCCAG
The DNA here is from genome assembly GCF_046119375.1 of Phyllobates terribilis. NCBI lineage: Eukaryota > Metazoa > Chordata > Amphibia > Anura > Dendrobatidae > Phyllobates > Phyllobates terribilis. The sequence continues at coordinate 189,890,665 of NW_027362772.1, read as the reverse complement.
GGAGCATGGTAGCAGCCAAACTAGTGAGGAAGGTGCAGGAGCCCAGGAAGAAGTGAAGGACAAACTAATGGAAGACTCATCAGATGAGGGAGACCTTGATCACATTTCTGTTGTGCGAGGTTGGGGGGGAGAGGACAGAGGAAGGAAGCATGATTGTTACCTCGCCACCAACACAACAGGGACTTGGTGCTCCTGGATGCGCAAGACACATGAGTGACTTCTTGCTGCACTACCTGCAACATGACCCTCGAATTGTGAGAATTAGAAATAATCCTGACTACTGGGTTGCCACACTGTTAGATCCCTGGTACAAAAGTAAATTTGCAGAAATTATTCCTGCCATAGAAAGGGATGCACGCATGCAGGAGTATCAGCAGAGACTGTTGCAGAATCTTACATGTGCTTTTCTACAAAACACCAGTGGTGCACGTAGTGAATCTCACAGTTCCAACTTGCCAACCGTGTGACCGTCGAGTGTTCAGCACTCAAACCGTAACAGAAACACAGTATCTGCTGGTAACATCAATTTTGCGGAATCATTTCACCACTTTCTTAGCCCATCCTTTGCAAGGCCACAGGAGACAAGAAGTCTGACACATAGTCAACGCCTAGAGACGATGGTACAGGAGTATCTCCAAGTAAACATTGAAGCCATGACTGTGTCACTGGACCCTTGCTCTTTTCGGGCTTCCAATCTGGATAAATGGCCGGAGCTCGCCACTTATGCCTTGGAGATCTTGTCATGCCCTGCAGCCAGCGCTCTGTCTGAACGTGTGTTCAGCGCTGCTGGTGGTGTGCTGACATATAAGCGCACGCGGCTCTCCACTGATAATGTAGACAGACTCACGTTCATAAAGATGAACAAATCATGGATCCGAAATGACTTTTCTACCCCTGTGTCATCCTGGGGAGAGTAAAAGCTTGATGATTTGTTAAAATCACCTCACCAACCGCTTTAAGCTTTAAAATTACTAATCATGTTTATCTGTATCTTGGCTGGAAAATAATTTGGGCTTTGTAGCAGTGTGCAGTACTGATTCTATTAGGCCATCTATACTAAGCTCTACCAGATTTAAAATTACTAATCATGTTTATCTGTATCTTGGCTGGAAAATAATTTGGGCTTTGTAGCAGTTTGCAGTACTGATTCTATTAGGCCATCTATACTAAGCTCCACCAGCTTTCAAATTAATAATAATTTTTAGCTGCATCTAGCCCGGAAAATAATTTTGGGGCTCCTAGATGCGCAAGACACATGAGGGCCTTCTTGCTGCACTACCTGCAACATGACCCTCAGATTGTCAGAATTAGAAGTAATCCTGACTACTGGGTTGCCACACTCTTAGATCCCCCCCCACTCTTCGATCAACCTTTTCATTTTAATAAAGAGCAAAAAAATGGTAATTTTTGAAATTATAAGCATTAGCAGGTTATTACAAACTGAAATCAAACAGTTTTCAACTCAAAACTTTATTCTAGGTGATGTTACATTTGCACATAGGACCCCTTGTTCGAAAGGAGCTTCTGAACTCTCTCGTCCATTGAATTTGTCAGGTTTTGGATGGTTTCTGCTTCAATTGTTTTGCATGAGGACACAATACCCTCCCAGAGCTGTTGCTTAGATATGAACTGCCTCCTGCCATCATAGACACTCCTTTTGATGATGCTCCAGAGGTTCTCAATGGGGTTGAGGTCAGGGGAGCATGGGGGTCACACCATAAGTTTGTCCCCTTTTATGCCCATATCAGCCAGAGATGCAGATGTGTTATGTGCAGCATGAGACGGTGCATTATCATGCATGAAAATGATCTTGCTGTGGAATACACAGTTCTTCTTCTTGAACCATGGCAGGAAGTGCTGTTTGAGAAACTCCACATACATTATGGAGTTCATCTTTACCCCTTCAGGGATCCTAAATGGGCCGACAATCTCTCTCCCCATGATTCCAGCCCAAAACATTACTCCACCTCCTCCTTGTTGGCGCTGTAGCCGTGTTTGCGTGGGGTGTCCATCACCCAGCCATCCTCCACTCCATCCATCTGGACCATCGAGCGTTGCACGGCACTCATCGGTGAACAAAACAGTTTTGAAGTCAGTCTGTATTGTTTGGCCCACTGGAGCCGTTTCTGCTTGTGTGCAGTGGATAGAGGAGGTCAACAGGATGGCGTACGCACAGCTGCAAACCTCTGAAGGACTCTGCATCTTGTTGTTCGGGGGACTTTGGAGGCACCAGCAGCTTCAAAAACTTGTCTGCTGCTATGACAAGGCTTTTTTTCCGCTGCTCTTTTAACCTGACGTAATTGCCTGTAGGAAAGAGTCCTCAATTTTCCCTTATCAGCATGCACACGTGTGTACTGTGAATCAGCTACATACTTCTTGATAGTGCGATGATCAGGATGAAGTGTCTTGGCAATGTTGATTGTAGTCATGCCTTGACCTAAACACTCCACAATTTGTTGCTTCTCAGCAGCCGACACATCCTTTTTCTTTACCATTTTGGCAGAAAATGTAGGCTGCTTAATAATGTGGGACAGCCTTCTTAAGTAGTCTTGCCTTTCATTGGACACACCTGCCAAACTAATTAGCACAGGTGTCTGCAATTGCTTACAGTGATATAAAGAGCCCTGACACACATCACCATCAATGAGTTTAACTGACAAACAAACAAATTCTTCCCTTATTACTCCTAAACACTTTTTGCATAATAATTTGGAACACAGTGTACATGTGCTTTTCCACAAAACACCAGTGGTTCACGTAGTGAATCTTACAGTTCTAACTTGCCAACCGTGGTCTGTGTGGAGTTGTTCAATTAAGGGCCCAAAATTAAGATAACATAGACGGGAGAGGTCTCTATGAATACGAATTCTTAAGTATTTTATACCCTGTGAGGGCCAGACAAAGGGAAAGTTGGACTGGATGGAATCCTGTATGGATTTGGGGAGGGAGACATCTAGGGCCTCAGACTTCGCTGCATTGATTTTAAAATTTGACCATGTAACAAAGTGATCTATTTCAGCCATAACAGCAGGGATGGATATATGTGATCGAGTGATATATACTAGGACATCATCAGCAAATGCAGAGCACTTGTACTCGGTGCCTCCCACCTCAATCCACCTAATATTGGGGTTATGGCGAATTGATGAGAGCAGGTGCTCCGTCACTAGGATGTATAAGAGAGGGGACAGAGGACATCCCTGCCTTGTCCCATTGGTGATTATGAAAGGTGATGAAAATGTTCCATTTATCTTCAGCCTAGGTGACGTATTGCGATACAGGGCAGTGATTTTGGCTATAAAAAGGTCCCCTAGACCCCTACCCCAAGCTTTCTAAGGGAATAATATATGGCATGCCAGGAGACTCCATGGAGTGCTTTCTCATCATCCAACGAGAGTATCTAATTACAAATTTTTAACTGCATCTAGCCCAGGAAATACTTTGTGCCTAGTAGCAATGTCTGCTAGTCAGCGGATTATCCCAGCTGTTAAGCAAGCTACACCACCTGTAGTTTGGACACTTAATTTTTTCAAAGGAAATGGTTCGGGCCCCCGGGACACTCAGTGAAGAGCATCGGGGAGACACCCCAAGGCATAGGGGCTGGGGCTGGCGGTAGGACGCCTTGCGGTGGATCGCCGAGCTCGATCCTTATAAAAGCTTTTTAGCTGCAGCAGCTTTAGTGGACGCTACTGGAGTTGGAATTACGCGGCTGCTGGCATGAGACTTGCCCTCCAATAGATCCTTGTAAAAGGATTTAAAGTGTATTCATTCAAATTAGAGAGACAATTTAAATTAAAAAGCTTAGACCTGCCTCCACTACGGGGGGGCTCGCTCGACCCACCAGCGGACAGGCACCAGTATTGGGAGAGGGGGGCTGGCCGTCAGGGTCCACCGCAGCTCTGGCACAAAGCCGGCGACACGGAGGTCGCACGGGCAGGAACGGACTGGCTGTGTCGGCCTCGCACTTTTTTGGTTTTAGAAGGGCATGACATGCCTATATCTGTGTCTCCTCCTCCTTTTACTCCTCCACCTCTTTTCTTTTCGCATGACTATATGTACTTGTCACTTTTCCATGTGTTAGTTGTGTCTTCTGAGCAGTTTGTCAGCTTTTGGACACCTTTGAAGGTGTTTTCTATGTATTTCTATGTGTTTTTGTTTGCCTGCCATTGGTTTTAATGGTGTTCGAAGGTGTTCGACGAACAGTTCGACGAACCGTTCGGCGAACATACGAACCAAACCGAACACGAACACTAGCTGATGCTTTCTGTTTTATCCATGTTAATTTTTACAAATCTAGCAGAGAAGAAAGATGAAATACAGGACACACATTGTGAGATTCTGGTTAGTAAGGAGGTGATATCAGGTCCAGAGAGGTAGTTCTGTGTGTCAGCAGCATAGAGATGATACTGAAATCCATGAGACCATGAGCTTTTCCAGACTGAAGGTATAGATGGAGAAGAACCTGGGTCCCAGAACATTACCCGTGCCCTCAACAGTGCACTTACTGGGAAGGACCGCCTAACCACAAACACGTGGACAAGTGATTTTGGCCAGGGACGGTACGGAGCCAGTCCACAGCTTGTCGGTGAGAGTTGTATTTCAACACAGCCATATTCTTTTACTCGGTGAAAGGACTTGGGAAACTGTATCCACTCCAGCTGTTATTTCTCCCAGGAATTCCTCTAATGCAACTTTTTGCATAAGCAATGGCAGCCCTTCCAACATCAGCCCACACTTCTCGTTGGTGCTTAGCCACAGACAAAGATCTTTCTTTACGCCTTGAATTTAATCACTACAGAGTTGGACAATGGCCTGATCTTAATTATTATTTAATTGCATGTTTTTTATAATATCTTTATTCCATATGTTTGCCACCTGTTCATATGCACTGCTTTGCTTTAATGAGTATTGATGTGGACTCCAACCAATATTGACTGGACTATTTGCATAGAGTTAGCTTATTTTGGCACAGAATATCCCTCAAGGATACTTATCCCTCCCACTCTTTCCTGTGGCATGCACTGCACCTCACGGCTTCTGGCTGGCTGTCCGGGGTGACGCGTCTATGTGCCTCGCTTCCGCCTTCCTCCATCATGACGCGTCTGATGAGGTTGGGCGGATGCGACGTCAGAAGCCGGCTGCCACGGCTTCCAGTCAGCGGCGCAGCAGCTGTGAGTGCTGCTAACAGCCACTTCACAAGGGACCTATAAATACATCAGGTCTGACATCCCTAGAATTACCCCTCCAAGGAAGCAGATAGCCATGTCAGTGGTTCCTATTGCAGTACAAACAGGTTATGTATTTGATTTGGCACACATTTATTTTCCACCTTGTTCCTTGTTGTTCTCTATCAATTACCTCTCCATAGGTGTTATATGTTTTTATCCCTGAGATTTTGACCATTCCTCTGTGCTCCTATGTGTCTTTCTATTGCCTGAGGATATACAGTGTATGTGTGTATACCTCAATTAACATTATTTATCTCAGTTTTGTAGGCTTTGTCTACAGTTGGATTTATATCTTGTTTGAAGATCTATGGTAGTGCATTTGAATTGGTCTAATACACATACAGTGCCTACAAGTAGTATTCAACCCCCTGCAGATTTAGCTGGTTTGATAAGATGCAAATAAGTTAGAGCCTTCAAACTGCAAACGAGAGTAGGTTTTATGAACAGAAGCATAAATCTTACAAACCAAAAAGTTATGTTGCTCAGTTGAATTTTATTACATTTTAAACATAAAAGTGTGGGTCAATTATTATACAACCCCTATGTTTAATATTTTGTGGAATAACCCTAGTTTGCAATTACAGCTAATAATCGTCTTTTATAAGACCTGATCAGGCCGGCACAGGTCTGTGGAATTATCTTGGCCCACTCCTCCATGCAGATCTTCTCCAAGTTATCTAGGTTCTTTGGGTGTCTCATGTGGACTTTATTCTTGAGCTCCTTCCACAAGTTTTCAATTGGGTTAAGGTCAGGAGACTGACTAGGCCACTCCAACACCTTGACTTTTTCCCTCTTGAACCAGGCCTTGGTTTTCTTGGCTGTGTGCTTTGGGTCGTTGTCTTGTTGGAAGATGAAATTACGACCCATCTTAAGATCCTTGATGGAGGAGCGGAGGTTCTTGGCCAAAATCTCCAGGTAGGCCGTGCTATCCATCTTCCCATGGATGCGGACCAGATGGCCAGGCCCCTTGGCTGAGAAACAGCCCCACAGCATGATGCTGCCACCACCATGCTTGACTGTAGGGATGGTATTCTTGGGGTCGTATGCAGTGCCATCCAGTCTCCAAACGTCACGTGTGTGGTTGGCACCAAAGATCTCGATCTTGGTCTCATCAGACCATAGAACCTTGAACCAGTCTGTCTCAGAGTCCTCCAAGTGATCATGAGCAAACTGTAGACGAGCCTTGACATGACGCTTTGATACTAAAGGTACCTTACGGGATCGTCTGGAACGGAGACCATTGCGGTGGAGTACGTTACTTATGGTATTGACTGAAACCAATGTCCCCACTGCCATGAGATCTTCCCGGAGCTCCTTCCTTGTTGTCCTTGGGTTAGCCTTGACTCTTCGGACAAGCCTGGCCTCGGCACGGGAGGACACTTTCAAAGGCTGTCCAGGCCGTGGAAGGCTAACAGTAGTTCCATAAGCCTTCCACTTACGGATGATGCTCCCAACAGTGGAGACAGGTAGGCCCAACTCCTTGGAAAGGGTTTTGTACCCCTTGCCAGCCTTGTGACCCTCCATGATCTTGTCTCTGATGGCCTTGGAATGCTCCTTTGTCTTTCCCATGTTGACCATGTCTGAGTGCTGTTCACAAGTTTGGGGAGGGTCTTAAATAGTCAGAAAAGGCTGGCAAAAGAGATCTTTTATCCACACATGTGAAGCTCATTATTCTTGGTGCCTGAACTACTTCTTAATACTTTAGGGGGACCAAACAGAATTCTTGTGGTTTGAGGGGTTGAATAATAAATGACACTCTGAATTAACTTTTAAGATTTTTTTAAAAAAAAAAAAATTTGCTGCAGTGCATTTCCCACTTCCAGGCTGATCTACAGTACAAATGTCACAATGCCAAGTTAATTCCCCATGTTTCAACCAGCTAAATCTGCAGGGGGTTGAATACTACTTGTAGGCACTGTATATACAATATATTGGATTTTCAATATTTATGGTTGTACACCACCTATTAGTCGTATGATGATATATATTGAGTATATACTAATTAGTGAACAACACCTGTGCGGCTAGCCTAAGTTTGAATTTCTCCTTTTATATTTTTTGTCATTGTATTTTAATAATTGTAATAATAAAGTTCATTTTAGTATTATTTTGGCATTTGGCTCCAATCTTTTGTATAGGTTTTGTGTATTATGGGAGAGCCTATAATGTTTTGGTCTACATAAGTGTATTCATAGTTTGGCATATAGTTTGTTATCCCTTAATATCTGTAGCACCTGTTTAACATGTCCCTGATGTGTCTCAAAATCAGGTGACTAAACCAAAATATAATCCAGATAGACCACCATCTACCCACTAAATGATGGAAAATATAATTTATGAAATGCTGGAACACCGCAGGTGCATTGATCAGACAAAAAGGCATAATCAGACTCTTGAAATTCTCAGGGGTATTAAATGCCATTTTCCATTCATCCACCTCTCTGATTCTAACCAGATTGTAGGCTCCCCTTAAATCCAACTTGGAGAACACCTTAGCTCCCACAACCTGGTTGAATAAATATGAAATCAGAGGAAGAGATCACGGATCTCGGATAGTAATTTGATTAAATTCCCGGAAATCTAAACAGGGACAGAGACCCTGCCACCACGGGCAAAGATGAGGGTCTGATATGGCCCTTCTCCAGACTCTCAGCAATGAAATCCTTTATGGCTTGTCTCTCAGGGACAAAAAAAATTATACAGTCTGAATTTGGGTAGTTTATTTCCGGGAGTCATATGCACAATGAGGAGGCAAATCCTGACACCACTTCTCCAAAAATACAGTACGTCCTCAAAACCAGACAAAATTGCAGGTAAGGTCTCCGTAGAGATTGCAGAAAGAGAAATGTTTAAGCAGTTCTCATGACAGTAATCTCCCCATTCAACAATTTCTCTGGATTGTCAATCCACTATCGGATTATGTTTCACCAACCAGAGTAGTCCCAGTACAATCGGAGTGGGATGGCCCTCCAGAACATAACAAGGAATTACCTCATAATGAAAAGACCTCACCCTCAGTCTCATATTAGGTACAATCTGAGTCAGATATCTCTGTGCAAGGGGCGCTGAGTCAATGGCATAAATAGGGATGGGCTTAGTTTAATGTACAGCAAGTAAGTGTGGCGCCCTGCTGTGCACTGGTGCCACAGATCCCAGAGGGGTGCATGGACGGATTCCTCCACAAGAGGCCCTCATAAGCATTCACACACCTCCACCTTCCACCTCAGACCACCAGAGGGTGCCTGTTAGGGATATAAATAGGGAAGGTGGAGCTAGGCAGTCAGAGTCTGTGAGTCAGAGTCTGGAGTCTGCAGTCCATGAGAAGTACAGTCTGAAGAACAGTTTCCTCAGGGGACAGAGCCAGTTCCAGCTCCTACAGTTGCTAGCCTGTAGTTGAGCACAGTCCAGACTCAAGGAGCTCAGGTTAGTGAGCCAAAGGCGTGCCGACGCCATAAGAGCGGTGAAGAGTAGCGAGGCCTACTGCCCGTGTGAAGCCCAGCTAGGGCCTCGAGGAGGAGAGGAGAGGAGCGTTACCAGCTCACCCCAGAAACTTTATATACCGGACACCGGGTCCGTGTCTTCAAGGATTCCTATATCCAGCAGAAACAACCGGAACCCCTGGCGAACTACATGTCCCAGGATTACCAAACGCTGACTGTTATACTAGGATCAGGAGTCACTGAAACCCCAGAAACCAGGGAGTGCGTACTCCAACAGAAGGCCCTACCACAGCATCAGCAGGTGCAAGACAGAAACCAAGTTAGGCCTAGCTCCAGGCAGGTCAGAAACTTATCAAGTAACGGCAAGGAACAGGAGGCCCCACAGCTGCTCACTGGGGAGAGTCCTGAAATGCACCCTTCACCCTAAAGTGCCCTGGACCGTGCCTGAAACACCACCAGTAAAGGTACTGAAGTGAACCGTTGTGTGTGCCTATCCTTTCCCTGACCCGCCTGGGTCCCCTCTGTCCTGCATCCCTCCATCTAAGCTGCCTTGAGGCCCCGCTCCACCTGTGGGGAGCTACACCAACTGAGCTGCCAGAACACCGGCCTCAGAGGACTGCCGCAGCGCTGGTGATCCTCACCAGAATCTACAGGTGGCGTCACGAACATTTCCCCTATCCCATATAGACTTTCCCCTTTTTTCTTTTTACTGACCGCCCTGGGTCACGAACTGGGCCAGCCACCATGATATCCCCCAAAAGCAGCCACAAGGCCCGGCTGTCGAGTACCCCACGGCCCAGGGGGCGTGTCATAAGCCCATGAGTTCTCACAAACCCAGCATCAGCCATGCTGACTCCAGCTCCATTGTCCACAAACACAGAAATTTTCTCAGTCCTGCTCTCTAGCACCACCTCTGCCGTCAGGACAAACTGAGAACTGCATGTTAAAGACAAACACACACCCTGATTATCCAACTCCACACTAACAAGGGTTAATTGAGTTTCTTTTTGCTTAGGAATCGAGGGACAGACCCCAATAAAATGTCTCTTTTTACCACAAAAAAACCCTGTCCTTTTTCTTGTGGATCTCAGGGGAAACATATGACGCAGAAGCACCCCCTAACTGCATGGGTTCCTCCAACTCCCTAAGTACAGGTTCACCCCCAGCATATATGAGTATATACTAATTAGTGAACTATACCTGTGCTGCTAGTCTAAGTCTTACATTCTCCTTTTATATTTTTTGTCACTGTCTTAATAATTGTAATAATAAAGTTCATTTTAGTATTATTTTGGCATTTTGCTCCAATCTTTTGTATAGGTTTTGTATATGACAAACTAGAGAAATGTGTTTTTGCCGTCCAGGAGGTGCAGTTTTTAGAGTACCTGTTTTCATCATCGGGTTTTTGGATGGATCCGGAGAAGATCTGTGCTGTGCTTGATTGGGACCGTCCTGAGAACCTGAAGGCATTACAGCGCTTTCTGGGCTTTACTAACTTTTTCTGGAAATGTATCCAAAATTATTCTGTAATTGTGAAACCCCTCACTGACATGACAAGAAAGGGCTCTGATCTTTCTAAATGGTTGAATGCCGCCCAGCAGGCTTTTTCCTTGTTAAAGAGATGTTTTGCCACTGCACCTATACTCAGTCAACCCAATGTTTCTCAATCTTTTATTGTAGAAGATGAAGCGTCGGAAGTCTTTAGTGTCTTCTCAAAGCTAAGTGTCTGTTTGCCCTTTTTGTCTTTAGTTGCACTGGCGCTGACAAGTGCTTAGTCTTACCCCTTCCCCTCCCTACCTAGGGCCTAGCTCTAGGGTTAGTCGGGGTTAGGTATCCTTCTCGGCAATAGGTGTGGAACCTATTTAGGGATGATAGGAGAGTCAGGGTGTTGTAAGATCTACCTAGGGGTCTCCACTTTCCCTTTCCCAATTTTTTGGGCTTCCCCCTTTTCCCATCATCGTACACTTGGTCCTTCCCTTACCTAGCATGACATAGACATACACTTGGGCAGACTGTAAAACCGGCAAAAAGTCCATTAGGAGAAAAGATGCATCATAATAGGACTTACTAAACTCTTGCTTAATACTGCTTTAATTGCCATTTTATGTTATTTAATGCTATGTAAAAAAAAAAAGCTAATGTACTGAGATACATGGTAATCAAAAGAAAATAAGGGTGCTCGAAAAAAGGTTCCACTTCAACAATAAGGTATAGTAAAGTATTTGATACTCCAATAATGATGTGTATTAGAATTTATTTCCGTTTTTATTAGGCAATCCAAAAAGAAGATTGTGATGTAGCAGCCCTAGTACAGTGTGCCTAATTTACACTTTTGTGGGGATAACTACATTCTGATATGAATTTAGTCTCTTCTATGATTTAACCCCTTTCTGACATGGTCAGTAATAGTACGTCCCTGTGCCCTGGATCTATTGGCCAGGGATGTACTATTACTGCATAATGGGATCGCGCCGGGACGCGCCCCCTGGGCCGTGGGGTGCTCGGTAGCCGGGTCGGTCGTTGCTAGGGGAGATGTCACAGTGGCAGTGACCTGCTCTGTGACCCAGGGCGGTCAATAAAAGGGGATTTTATAGTTTTTATATTAAATGTTCGTGACGCCACCTGTGGTATGCGGCTATATAGAGCCGCAGCTGCGGAGCAGGTCCTCTGGAGCTGCTGTTAATGCAGCAGAGTTGGTTCAGCTCTCCACAGGTAGAGCTAAGCTCCAGGGCGTTGCTGTGATGGTGAATGATGAAGTAACTGTGGTGGTGCAGTGTGGTGCAGGGGATGATGGCGCAGCAATAATTCACAGAGACAGTGGGGTGCAGTCTTCAGGGTTTTACTCATGATTTTCACGTTGCTCCTGGTTACAACTGCAGTTCATAACCACCCACGCTGTCCGGTGTTTACTCAGGCAGGGGTTCAGCAAACCCTCAGGTAATTCAAGAGCACTTAGCGGGACCCCTTTCTGTGTGTCCCTCCTGGTTGTCTTCCTGCGCTGGCTCTCACCCTCCTGCACCTTGCAAACAGTGTCCCAAACCGGTAACCGCAGATCTTGGCGGGCAACCTGGAGTTCCCTGGATCTTGTGTGGCTACTTTCTCAGCGATTAATTGCGGCTGTAGCAACTACACCCTGGAAATGTAGAAGCCTCCGAATTCTAGTTGAATATTGCAATTCTCACTAGTTAGGAGCCGGTCCCCTTTGCGGCCTGATCCTTCCACTAGATTTGGGCGTACGGGTGGTCTCCAGAACTTCCCGTACCCCTAGGATCCACTCTTTCCTTTTGGAGCCTTTCTCCCTGCTCCTCTCTTCCCTTCAGTCTCTCTTCTTCTTGAGCAGAGCTCCTGCAGAGCTCATGCTCCTTTCACTGTCCTCCTCTGACTGACACACACACCCATGATGGCTTCCCCTTTTTATATCCTCCTTCTCAAGTGCTCCCCTGAACTGCTTCCTCCACCCACACCCACTACATGGTTCCCCCTCTCTACGTTCCCCCCACTCCAGCCAGGGACAGGGCTCAGCAGCGCAGCAGTGCATCTTGCCCCTCCTGCTGGTCTGGAGTAGTGTAATGTTGGATGCAGGTGTTTGGATCCCGGGCAGTACTCCACCCGTACCTGAGAGTGGGGTACCACACCTCTGGGTGAGATGCAGTACCTCTGTGTCGACTGAACCTCAGGGGAACCACATACCCCCTTGGTAAAACACAGCACGTCCGCGGACTGGAACAAAGTAAAAACACAAAGCATTTTAAAGACATGCAATTTTTTTTAGAATGTATTCACATAGAAGAATATTCAAAACTTTTTCTTCCCTTCATGGGAGGCACATTTCTTAAACGTTACAGGTTACTATATAAAAATTCTGTTTAAATAACATTTTTCCTCACACATAAAACATTTTCCACATAAAACATTTTTCAGCAGCTACAGTGAGATCCATAACCGGGTGTCCATTCTACTGAACAAGGTGCAATCTGATGAACATGAGGGACCCATCCGAAAACCCTCAACGTAGGCACTGGGTGTGGCTGCAGGGCATAGGTGATCCAGGTGCTGGACCACGTCTTCGGCCACGCCAAACGGGTTTTTGTTCTGTGATCTATATAAAACCAATAAGAAGCACTTGAAGAAGTGCAAACTATTTACAAGGAAAGTTTTTAGCTGCACACCGTCCACAGGCTGAGTGTCCTTGTACCTTTACCCGGGTACTCTAAATAAACACACTTTTCAAACACTCAACATTATTGCAATACCTTCCCGGGTAACTATATACAGTTTCTTTCACTTTTTTTAACAATACTTTTTATTGAAATTTTCACTTTATACAACTGTATTCCAAGTATTGGACTCTGGATACATTAAGGTACATCTCTCTCAAAGGTAACATCATTGATCAATAGTATTATTCCGGATTTTTGAATATCATGTTCAGTGAGAAAACAAACAAAAAAAAAACAGAAAACAATTTAACAGAATAATCCCCAACTGCCCTCCCTCATCCCAGACATACATGAATACCTATGTACAGCGACCTTGTTATATCTGTCTTTATTTATTTCAGTGTCTTATAGCTCCTCCCACCTATGCGACACGTTCTATAGCTTCTTTCCCTTTCACATTTGGATCAGCAATTTTTAACCTCCCCAATGTTCCACTCATGTCTTCTACTATATACCAGCTATTACATAGAAATGGCTTCACAGCTCCTTGAATTTCCTCATTTGCGTAACACTTCAATAGAAAACCCCTCCACTTTATCATGAGTGCTTTTACATTTTTTTCCCTATCACGCTCGGCTTCCAGCTTTTCCGAGCGAAACAGGGCTTTCAATTGGGCTATGATTTCGTTCGGACTTGGAATAGAGTCAGACAACCAATGTTTTAGTAAACTTCTTTTAGCTATTAAACACACTGTATGGAACATTGGGGCGAAAACATTCCCACCCTTCTGTTGTGCATTTTCTTCAGTACCCCAAAAATGAAAAAGAAACGGTAGCGGATGGAGATCTATATTGTGGACGCCTAAGTTCTCTAGTATACTTTTTGTATCCATCCAAAATTTTTGCACTTTGGGGCAGCTCCACAGACCGTGCAGAAGGTTAGAACTTTTGAGCTTGCACTTTGGGCAGTGTGTCAGGCGGTCTATCATATTTTTGGAAACTGGTATATGAAAGGCTATAATTGCTCTATGCATAATTCTGAATTGCGTGTCTCTCCAGGTCTCACTCAATATGTTTTTCTGCACCGCCTGCCAACCTAATAGAATTTTTTCCCCAATTTCTACCCCTTCTATTTGACTTTCCCAAGATCCAAATATTTGTTTCGCATCCACCCTCACAAGGATTTCTTTAATACATTTATATATTGCAGAAACACTGTGATGCGAACTTGCCCGGTTTAGCAGCAGGGTATCCATTGCATTCCTTTTTGTTTCTTCCCTGACATTTATCAAGTGAACCATCACTGTCTTTCTTATCTGTTCAAATTGTAGGTATTGTTGCTTTTTTTCATTAAATTTTGAGATGGTCTCCTCTTCAGATAGCCACGTGTTTTCCTTCTCATGTAGTAGGTTAGCAACCTTATGTATCCCCTTTATTTTCCACTCTTGGAAAAGCTTGTTTTCCCCTATTTGTCTTAGTGCTGGATTATCCCACAAAGGCAAATCCCTACATATTCTCCATGATAATTTTAGTCGCTTTCTAATTTCCTTCCATGTTGCTATCATGTCCCGGTAAATTATTGACTTCTTAATTTTGCTAGGTAGTAAATTTAAAGGTGTATGTAGCAGGGCAACTAAGTTCCAGGGCCCTGCATAATGTTTTTCCAGGTTCGTGTCAGAATATTTACTAGTATCTTTCAACCAGTCTATTATGTGTCTAGATATGCATGCCAGATTGTACCCTCTTATGTCTGGTAGATTGGCACCTCCCTCATTCCTTGTTGCCATCAGTGTTTTCAGTTTTATCCGAGGTCTCCGACCCTTCCATATGAATTTCCTAATAGAAGAATTTATTCTTTTCACATCTACATGTTTTAAAAGAGTTGGTATAGTTTGCAGCGGGTACATGAGTTTTGCAGTGCTCATCATTTTTATTAGGTGTGTCCTGCCTAATAGGCTCAGGGGCAAGTTTTGCCATCTTTCTAGTTCTTGCTGTATTTTAGATATAATTGGGGGAAAGTTTAAGTTATACACTGACTCTGGTCTCCTACCCAAATAGGTTATGCATGCTCCTGCTATCGGTATATCATGCAGCTCTTTTCTCACTGTGTGCCCTCTTCCTTTTTCTTTTAATTCCAGTATTTCACACTTATTTTTGTTTAGCGTAAACCCTGAGCATTTCCCAAAAGCCTCCAGAAGATTCAACACTCCTGGTAAATCTCTTTCTACCTCTGCCGTATAAAGTATTATGTCATCCGCAAAGTACGAGGCCTTAATCTTCTCGTCTCCTATTTTCAGCCCTTCAAATACTTCATACTGCTGCAGATAGCATGACAAAGGTTCAAGCGCTAAATTAAATATAAGTGGCAACAAAGGGCAGCCCTGGCGTGTTCCTTTTTCCAACAGGAAGCTAGCGGAAAGGTGCCCATGGGTTTGAATTTTCGCCATGGGATTATTGTATAGGGCTTTTATAAGGTTTCTAAATTTGCCCATCACCCCCATTTTGTCTAGGACTTGTTTTAACCAGGACCATTTCACCTTGTCAAATGCCTTCTCTGCATCTAATGTAACTAAGGCCGGGTCTTTACCCTTATTGTCTCCATTCCTTACTGTGTCTAATGCTAGTAATGTACACCTGATGTTTGTGACTGCTCTCCTGCCCTTTACAAAGCCCACTTGTGCTGGTGACACTAGTGTCGGGAGTATTTCTGCTAGTCTGTTAACCATCAATTTGGACATAATTTTATATCCTGATTTATCAGGGATATAGGCTGTAGGCCGCTGGATCCTCCCCATCCTTCCCTTCTTTTAGTATCAAATTTATATAGGCCATGTTGGTTCCCCCCAACTGTTCACCACCCTGTAGCAACTCATTATACCATTTAGTCAAAATAGGAGCTACTTGATGGGACATGACCTTAAAAAAATCACCTGTGAACCCATCAGGCCCAGGGGCTTTACTGCCCGGTAGACCTCCAATAGTGCTTTTCACTTCTTCCTCTGTTACAGGTGCATTTAACATGTTCAGTTGTGACTCAGTTATGGCAGGCATTTTAATTTTGCTGAGGAAGGTCATTCCCATATCCTCCTCGCAGCCATCTTCTGAGTATAAAGCCGCATAGAATTCCCTTAAGACACGGCTTATCTCTTTGGGATTATCTACAGCTATCCCCTTCTCGTTCTTAAGTTTCAGTATGCCTTTCCTCCCCTGTCTTCCTTTTGCTAAGTTTGCCAGTAGCCGTCCCGCTTTATCCCCAAACCTCCTTAGTTCAATTTCCATTTGTGACTTCCTAAATCCTTCTTTCTTCTCCGCCCATTCATCAAAGTTTTTTTTGGCCTCCTTCCAATCTTCCCTTGCCCTTTCCGTTTTTAATTGTTGGAAGAGTACGTACTTTCTCCTCAGATCACCGCTAACCTCTTCGTATTTTGTGTTCGTTTTTCTCTTCAGTGTATGGACATATGCCATCAGTCTCCCTCTCAAAACAGCTTTCCCTGCTTCCCAGAATGTTTGTGTCTTTAATTCGTCTGATGAATTGTGGAAAGTGTATTCCTCCCACCATTGCTGTAGTGTAATGATAAAATGTTGCTCTCTAAGAAGAAAGGCAGGGAATTTCCATGTATAGTCTGTCCCTTTTGGGTATTTTTCTAGGAGGTTTATCGAGGTTGGCGCATGGTCCGAAATAACCAGTTCCTCTATTTTAGTCTCCTTGCACCTATCTAGCAATTCTTTATTGACAAGAAGATAGTCAATCCTGGACCAAGTCTGATGCAGGTGGGAAAAGTGTGTGAATTCTCGCTCAATGGAGAATTCCATTCGCCACACGTCTGATAAATTTGTGTCAGCTATCAAGTCAGCTAGCAGAGTTGATTTTCCATTCGGTCTAAGTTTTGCACCCCCTAAACTTTGTCTGTCCTCCTCCTCACGGTGAGTATTGTTAAAGTCACCTCCAATTACTATTTTTTTTGTCGTATTTTGCAGTAAACTAGTGCGCAAATGTTTGAAGAATGGTTTCTGGTTTGCGTTTAGTGCATAAACATTAATTATACTCAGCTCCCCCTCATTCCCTTCAAGCTGTAGCATTTTATACCTTCCCTCTGCGTCGTGTTCTACCTGTGTCACTTTGTATGTAAGGTTTTTGCGCAGCAATATTAACACCCCCGCCTTCCTCCTTTCTCCTTCCGATCCATAAGCCTCCCCCACCCACAGTTTTTTCATTCTAAACAAATCTTCCTTCCTCAGATGGGTTTCCTGCAGCAGTGCTATGTCCGTTTTTAACTTTTTTAAGTGTCTTAGAACCATCCTTCTCTTGGTTGGGGCTCTGAGCCACTTTACGTTCCACCAGACAATCCGCATACTAAGTGTTTTATCACTTCTGGATTATAGATTGAACTGACACTCCTTAATATTTATGTTCCTTCCTGTACTTGAGCAGCATTCTGTATGTCTTTCCCTTTAATAAACCTCCCCTTAAAATTAACATAGAACAACATATAAACAAACAATGACGTCTTCATCTTTGTGACCTCCTTCTTTCTGGCAGCTTCTCCCCATATGCTCCTCCCCAGCATTTTGTTATTACTAAATCATGCCTCTGTTCTTTAAATCATCACCCCCTCAAGTGAGTAAAATCAAGAAAGTCCATGGGTTGCCAGATTTTTTGAGATCTCTCTCTATTAAAATGTTATCCCCTCCCATATGGTCCACTTATCTTAACCAGAGTCCGCAGCCGGGGATCCCTAATGTTTTTGGGGCGATCTTTGTCTTTGGGTTTGCGCTGCTGACTTCCATCCCACAGATTCTTCATCCGCCTCTGCGTCCTGTTCTGTTCTTCTCACCTGTTGTGGCGAAGCCCTCTTCTCCTTTTCTTTTGGTCCATCTTTTTCCACTATCCTGGAAACATACTCCTCTGCCTCCGCAGGGTTCTGAAAGCTCTTTACCAGTCCGTCTACCTGCCGTACTTTCAGGGTGGCTGGGTACACAAGCTGAAGTTGGATTCAGCCATAGAATAGCTTTGAGCAGGAGTTGTTGAACATCCTCCTCCTTTTAGTGACCTCTGCGGAGTAATCATTAATGATAATAATTTTGTGGCCTTGGAAGTTTAGCGGTTCTTTACGCCTTCTGAAGGCACGCAAAATAGCCTCTTTGTCATTAAAGTCTAGGTATTTGGCGATGGCTTGTCTGGGTCTCTGATTCATTTCTGGTTCTGTGGCAGTACTTGGCATAGGCGGCCCTAATATGTGCGCTCTTTCCACTCTCATTTTTGGTGCTAAACCCAGAGCTGATGGCAGATCCTCTTTGAATAGCCTCTGAAGTTGTCCAGGCTTTATCGCTTCAGACAGGCCCACTACGCGTACATTGTTTCTGCATGACTGGTTCTCTTGGTCCTCAATGCGGTCAGCCATAATGTACACTTGTTTCTGCAGTAGGTTAACATCCTTTTCTATGTGCTCAGTTTTATCCTCCACTTTCCTTGTTCTGTCCTCAGCTTCATCCAGTCTCTGCACCTGCTGTGCAATGTCCTCTTTAAGGGCTGCCAGTGACTGCTGTATTGTGTTGGCTAGAGAGGCAGTGATCTCTGGGACAAGGTGTTTTGCTACTTCTTGTGCCAAGTCCTTATAGTTCATGCTGCCAGAGTTTATTGCACCAGCCACCAGTGAAAGCTTCTCACACTGATCTGCTTTTCTGTTCATTTGGCAATGATCTACCTCTCTGACACCAGCATCGGCTTGCCTCTCCTCCCCTGAAATTGCCTCGCTCCCCCTCTCCACTTGCTGTGAGCGTTCAGTGTGCTTGCCTTTATTAGCGTTGGCCATCTTATCTCCTCTTTGCTCGCTTCTTGCCTGCCACAGGGATTTTACAGCCACTTCTGAGGATGTACCGGTCCATGTGCAGCCAGGTACTTTCCCACTATCTTCTGGACCCTCTGCCCAGCGTCTCTGTATGTTTTTATGTGCCTGAGGGGGTGGTAATCACTGGGGCTTTGCGGAGCTCTCAGCCGTAAATCCTCCTTAGCCAGGGCTGGATCCGGAAGTAGTTTCTTTCACTTTTAAAGCAAACAGTTCAATAGTGGGGTCCTCTCCGGGGGAACATTGGTCCACCACTAGGTGGCCCAGCCGGGTCATCTTCTTTGGATGGCAAGGGTACACTCTCCTCCACCACCCTGTGTACATGGAGAGCATACCAGCCCTGCTCCCCTCTGTGCCGGGTGTAAGTGACTTGGTCACCGGGGTACAAATCTCAGTCTGGATGTCCCTGTTGGAGATGGGACTCCACGTCCCGCCGATTGACAAAAAGGTCGGTGCCAAGTTGGGACTTGCGGATGAACCCTCATCCTCCATCCAAGTCGAACTTGACCACCACTCCTTCGGCCGGCTTTGTCTTGCGGGTCCTGGTCTTCTCCTTCATGTTCCTTCCCTCCATCTTTTCCCAACGCATCCGCCGGATGCGCCGCTCCTTCTCTAGCTGCAGGAGCTCCCTCCGGCAATGCTCCTCTCAGCGTGCAGCCTCCCTACGGGTCTCCCGGGGAAAAAACCCATGAAGTCCCCCCTGGGTTATCCCACAGGAATTGATCCCCTTCTTCCTTGTGGGCGACTGAGGACTCAGGAGCGGGCAGTAATGGGAGGCTCTGATCTTCCACCTCCGCGGACCAGTCCCAGGGCGTGCACCCGTACACCCATTTGGGTGTAGGGGCAGGTGGCTCTTGCAGGGGGCCCAGGAGCAGGTCCGCCTCACCAGTGCCCGGGATGAACGGTTCCGGGCCCAGGAGCAGATGTGGTGCGTGGGTGCCCGGGGATGGAGGTTCCTGCAGGGGGACCAGGGACGGTGCAGCGCCAGCCACGTCCGGGACTGGGGCATCACTCCTACCTGCTCCCGCGACCGCTTCAGCTTGGCCTGCCACCTCCTGGTCCATACGCAGCTCCGCCGGGGCTGGGGCGCTGCCGGTCACTTGCAGCGCCAACTGCTGCCGGGTCACCAACTTCTCCAGCAACTCCCTTCTCCATATGGCGACGGCAGCTTGCTGAGCCTCTTCCATCCGCCGGCCCAGCTCTTGTACCTCTTCACGGAGGAACCCTGTATCCTCCAGGGATAGTTTAGCCACGACTCCCTCCAGGTTTAGGGATACTGGTCCAAACGGCAGGCCACGGCCTGGAGTTTGAGGCTGGTCTCTCTCCATCGAGCCTGCCGGGTGCGGTCTGTCTAGAATGCTGGAGACTCCGCCCTGTCTCCAAGGTTTCTTCTCTCCTCTGCCCTTTCTGGGGCGGTGCCATGGCTGCTTGCTGTCGGCCACACTCGGAGGCGGCTTCCCCAGACTGATGGACAGATCCAGGTATATGGCCACAGGCGCATGGGGCGGGTTGCACTTTTGGAGCCATTCTGGGACCCGGCCCACGATGGGAGGTTCTTTGTTGTCCTTGATAACGCACATAATGGCGCCTGTTCTTCTGGGGCGGGCGCCACATTCAATATAGAACACAGTCTCTAGGCGCACAATACTCGGTGATAACGGGTGGGTTCATATCCTGTTCGTGATGCCAAATATGATGCGCCCCCTGGGCCATGGGGTACTAAGTAGCCGGGCCGGTCGTTGCTAGGGGAGATGTCACAGTGGCAGTGACCCGCTCCGTGACCCAGGGCGGTCAATAAAAGGGGATTTTATAGTTTTTATATTTAATGTTCGTGACGCCACCTGTGGTATGCGGCTATATAGAGCCGCCGCTGCGGAGCAGGTCCTCTGGAGCTGTTGTTAATGCAGCAGTTGGTTCAGCTCTCCACAGGTAGAGCTAAGCTCCAGGGCATTGCTGTGATGGTGAATGATGAAGTAACTGTGGTGGTGCAGTGTGGTGCAGGGGATGATGACGCAGCAATAATTCACAGAGACAGTGGGGTGCAGTCTTCAGGGTTTTACTCACGATTTTCACATTGCTCCTGGTTACAACTGCAGCTCATAACTAGTGTTGAGCCACCCCCGTAGTGTTCGAGTTCGGTTCGGTTCGTCGAACACCCGTGTGTTCGCCGAACTGTTCGTCGAACTGTTCGTCGAACACCTTCGAACACCGTTAAAACCAATGGCAGGCAAACAAAAACACATAGAAACACATAGAAAACACCTTCAAAGGTGTCCAAAAGCTGACAAACTGCTCAGAAGACATAACTAACACATGGAAAAGTGACAAGTACATATAGTCATGCGAAAATAAAAGAGGTGGAGGAGTAAAAGGAGGGGGAGACACAGATATAGGCATGTCATGCCCTTCTAAAATCCAAAAAGTGAGAAGCCGACACGGCCAGTCCGCTCCTGCCCGTGCCACCTCCGTGTCGCCGGGTTTGTGCCAGAGCCGCGGTGAACCCTGACGGCCAGCCCCCCTCTCCCAATACTGGTGCCTGTCCGCTGGTGGGTCGAGCGAGCCCCCCTGTGGTGGAGGCAGCTCTAAGCTTTTTAATTTAAATTGTCTCTCTAATTTGAATGAATACACTTTAAATCCATTTACAAGGATCTATTGGAGGGCAAGTCTCATGCCAGCAGCCGCGGTAATTCCAGCTCCAGTAGCGTCCACTAAAGCTGCTGCAGTTAAAAAGCTTTTATAAGGATCGAGCTCGGCTGTCCACCGCAAGGCATCCTACTGCCAGTCCCAGCCCCTATGCCTTGGGGTGCCTCCTGATGCTCTTCACTAAGTATCCCATGGTCCCGAAGCATTTCCTTTGAAAAAATTAAGTGTCTAAACTACAGGTGGTGTAGCTTGCTTAACAGCCGGGATAATCCGCTGACTAGCAGACACTGCTACTAGGCACAAAGTATTTCCTGGGCTAGATGCAGTTAAAAATTTGTAATTAGATACTCTCGTTGGATGCTGAGAAAGCATTCCATAGAGTCTCCTGGCACGCCATATATGATTCTCTTAAAAAGCTTGGGGTAGGGGTCTAGGGGACCCTTTTATAGCCAAAATCACGGCCCTATATCGCAATACGTCACCTAGGCTGAAGATAAATGGAACTCTAGCACCCTGAGGGCTCGGTTGCTACAGACGTATTGCACCTCACCCAGAGGTGTGATATCTCACTCTCAGGTAAGGATGGAGTGTGGATCAGGACCCGACACCTGCATGCATTACACCACATTGCCGTGGGGCAGGGCGACCAATATGCCCCTGAGATGGGCACGACAGTCCCTGTCCCTGGCTGGAGTGGGGGGAGGGAACACTGAGGAAGGGGAACCCTGTAGTGCAGGAGCAGGGAGGAAGCAGTTCCTGGGTGCATTGAGTAGGGAGTATAAAAGGTGGGCACCATCTTAGTTCAGTGCAGAGAAGTCTGAGCAGAAGTGGCAGGGAGCAGGGGCTCTGCATGAGCTCTGCTCCGGAGGCGGGCCTAGTAACAGAGGCCCAGGCCTGGAAGAGGGAGAAGGAAGGAAGAGGAGCGGAGAAGGCTCCAGGAATGAGGAATGAAGGGATCCCAGGGGTGCGGACGGGCGAGTCGCCACCGCACGCCCGAATCCACCTGCGTGGAGGGGTCAGGCCAAAGGGGGAGACCGGTCCCCGAACTAGTGGAGGCAGGAAACGACCCTCAGCTAGAAACCGGAGGCTCTGACATTTTATGTGGCGCAGCCCCTCGCTACACCCGCTAAGAAGGCACCACATAGGGTCAGGGAAACTGGCGCCAAGTTTACCAAGAGGAGGCCCGAGGCAGCCGGACAGAAGTGTTGGTAAGAAAGGCCAGACAAAGGACACACAAAGGGGGTCCTGTGAAGTGCTCCAAAGATATCTGGGAGTTGTCTGAGCCCCTCACCTGGTGAGCACAGTACAACGTGGGCAGCCGTTACCTGCAGACGTGGTCTGGATAATAAGAACTGTGAGTAAAGGCCCTGGACTGCATCACTGACTCCGTGTCGTTACTGCTGCTGCCCTGCACCATCACCCCCATCCTCCGCATACACTGCCCTGAGACTATACTCCTCCCGTGGGGAGCTATGCTACGCTCTGCTGCACCCACAACACCAGCCTCAGCGGTCTGCCCTGTAGCGGCAGTTCACTCTGACCGCAATCCAAGGGTGGCGTAGTCGGACATTTAAACATCAAAACACATAAATAGTTCTGCCACTGGTTTGACCGCCCTGAGCCACGGAACCGGGTCGCCGCCACGAAGACTACAACCACCAGCATCCACCAAAAAGGGTCCGGCTCCGGGTGTCCCAAGGCCCAGGGGGTGCGTCAGAACATTTTTATCACCTTTCACAATCACCAATGGGACAAGGCAGGGATGTCCTCTGTCCCCTCTCTTATACATCCTAGTGACGGAGCACCTGCTCTCATCAATTCGCCATAACCCCAATATTAGGTGGATTGAGGTGGGAGGCACCGAGTACAAGTGCTCTCTATTTGCTGATGATGTCCTAGTATATATCACTCAATCACATATATCCATCCCTGCTGTTATGGCTGAAATAGATCACTTTGTTACATGGTAAAATTTTAAAATCAATGCAGCGAAGTCTGAGGCCCTCGATGTCTCCCTCCCCAAATCCATATAGGATTCCATCCAGTCCAACTTTCCCTTTGCCTGGCCCTCACAGGGTATCAAATACTTAGGAATTCCTATTCATAGAGACCTCTCCCATCTATGTTATCTTAATTTTGGGCCCTTTATTGAACAATTCCATACAGACCACGGTTGGCAAGTTAGAACTGTAAGATTCACTACGTGAACCACTGGTGTTTTGTGGAAAAGCACATGTACACTGCGTTCCAAATTATTATGCAAAAAGTGTTTAGGAGTGATAAGGGAAGAATTTGTTTGTCAGTTAAACTCATTGATGGTGATGTGTGTCAGGGCTCTTTATATCACTGTAAGCAATTGCAGACACCTGTGCTAATTAGTTTGGCAGGTGTGTCCAATGAAAGGCAAGACTACTTAAGAAGGCTCTCTCACATTATTAAGCAGCCTACATTTTCTGCCAAAATGGGAAAGAAAAAGGATGTGTCGGCTGCTGAGAAGCAACAAATTGTGGAGTGTTTAGGTCAAGGCATGACTACAATCAACATTGTGCGATGATCAGGATGAAGTGTCTTGGCAATCAAGAAGTATGTAGCTGATTCACAGTACACACGTGTGCGTGCTGATAAGGGCAAATTGAGGACTCTTTCCTACAGGCAATTGCGTCAGGTTGAAAGAGCAGCGGCAAAAAAGCCTTGTCATAGCAGCAGACAAGTTTTTGAAGCTGCTTGTGCCTCCAACGTCCCCCGAACAACAAGATGCAGGGTCCTTCAGAGGTTTGCAGCTGTGCATACGCCATCCTGTCGACCTCCTCTATCCACTTCACACAAGCAGAAACGGCTCCAGTGGGCCAAACATTACATGAAGACTGATTTCAAAACAGTTTTGTTCACGGATGAGTGCCGTGCAGCGCTCGATGGTCCAGATGGATGGAGTGGAGGATGGCTGGTTGATGGACACCCCACGCAAACACGGCTACAGCGCCAACAAGGAGGAGGTGGAGTAATGTTTTGGGCTGGAATCATGGGGAGAGAGATTGTCGGCCCCTTTAGGATCCCTGAAGGCGCTAAAGATGAACTCCATAATGTATGTGGATTTTCTCAAACAGCACTTCCTGCCATGGTTCAAGAAGAAGAACCGTGTATTTCACAGCAAGATCATTTTTCTGCATGATAATGCACCATCTCATGCTGCACATAAAACATCTGCATCTCTGGCTGATATGGGCATAAAAGGGGACAAACTTATGGTGTGACCCCCATGCTCCCCTGACCTGTACCCCATTCAGAACCTTTGGAGCATCATTAAAAGGAGTGTCTATGATGGCGGGAGGCAGTTCACATCTAAGCAACAGCTCTGGGAGGGTATTCTGTCCTCATGCAAAACAATTGAAGCAGAAACCATCCAAAACCTGACAAATTCAATGAACGAGAGAGTTCAGAAGCTCCTTTCGAATAAGGGGTCCTATGTGAAAATGTAACATCACCTAGAATAAAGTTTTGAGTTGAAAACTGTTTGATTTCAGTTTCTAACAACCTGCTAATGCTTATAATTTCAAAAATGACCATTTTTTTGGTCTTTATTAAAATAAAAAGGTTGATCGAAAAGTTTGGGGGATCTAAGAGTGTGGCAACCCAGTAGTCATGATTACTTCGAATTCTGACAATATGAGGGTCATGCTGCAGGTAGTGCAGCAAGATGGCACTTATGTGTCTTGCGCATCTCGGAGCCCCAAAATTATTTTCCGGGCTAGATGCAGCTAAAAATTATTTTTAATTTTAAATCTGGTGGAGCTTATTATAGATGGCCTAATAGGATCAGTGCTGCACACTGCTACAAAGCCCAAATTATTTTCCAGTCAAGATACAGATAAACATGATTAGTAATTTGAAAGCTTAAAACGGTTGGTAGGGTGATTTTAACCAATCATCAAGCTTTTACTCTCCCCAGGATGACACAGGGGTAGAAAAGTCGTTTCGGATCCATGATTTGTTCATCTTTATGAACGTGAGTCTGTCTACATTATCAGTGGAGAGCCGCGTGCGCTTATCTGTCAGCACACCACCAGCAGCGCTGAACACACGTTCAGACAGAACGCTGGCTGCGGGGCATGACAAGATCTCCAAGGCGTAAGTGGCTAGCTCCGGCCATTTATCCAGATTGGAAGCCCAAAAAGAGCAAGGGTCCAGTGACACAGTCGTGGCTTCAATGTTTACTTGGAGATACTCCTGTACCATCGTCTCTAGGCGTTGACTATGTGTCAGACTTCTTCTCTCCTATGGCCTTGCAAAGGATGGGCTAAAAAAGTGGTGAAATGATTCCGCAAAATTGATGTTACCAGCAGATACTGTGGTTCTGTTACGGTTTGAGTGCTGAACACTTGACGGTCCCACGGTTGGCAAGTTGGAACTGTGAGATTCACTACTAGAGATGAGCGTTGTTCTACTCGAACTGTTCGCCAATCTCAAATTCGAGCTGTTTTGGGCGGTGTTCGAGCCGGTCGGCGAACACGAACAATTTGAGAAAAATTCGGCTGTTCGAGGTTATGTTCGATAACTGTTCGTGCACCAAAATCATAACTGGATTTTTTCTCAGTAATGATGAAAATTAATGTTAATACGCAGTTTGAGTGTACAGCGGGGCGGGGGGAGGGGCAGGGGATGGATCTCTGCAGGAACAATGAAGATCTCCATTTTTTTTTCTCTTTCCCGCATTTGCAGTGGGGAGGTGCAATCTGTCAGCCTATCAGCAGCGCACACACGGAGCGAAGTGCTTTTTTTCACACAAGCAAGGGCATGTGTGATTGGCAGTGTATGTCACATGTCCTTGCCCTATAAGACCAAGCCATTTTCCCCGTCGCCACCATTTTCTCACTGCTGCAGCTGCGTGTTAGACGGCACTGCTGTTGCTGTGTGCGCTATACCTTGTTAATTTCAAGCCAATTTTCGCACAAATATACAGATAGCTTGGGAGTAGGGAATAGTTGTGATTGCAGTCCTTTTAAGGACTAGGTTACAGCATTTCCTACGACTTTTATCAGGCAGGTCTGTGCTCTTAAATAGATAGATTGTGGGAGTAAAGACTAATTGTAATTGGAGTCCTTTTCAGGACTAGGTTACATCAGTTCCTATCAGTTTTTGCCAGGCAGGTCTGTGCCAGTGCTGTGCAAGTTTTTTTCACAGCATTTGGCTGAATCTAGCAAAGCTAATCCTTTTTGGCCTATTGCAGAGTGTGTTAGTCAGTGGAGTAGCCTATCTGTGTTGCAAGATATACCACCTGTGTATAGAATACCAATTTTTTTACTGCACCTAGTTAAGTAAAATCTTTTGGGCATAGCATCATTCTATTAGTCCATCTATACTGACCTCCATCAGGTTGCAAACTGAATATAATTTTTTTCTGCATCTAGCTCTGAAAAAATATTTGGGCTTCTAGCGGTGTGTGGGACTTGGTCTATTAGTACATCTATACTGACCTCCATCAGGTTGCAAATTAAAAATAATTTTTTTCTGCATCTAGCTCTGAAAAAATATTTGGGCTTCTAGCAGTGTGTGGGACTTGGTCTATTAGTCCATCTATACTGACCTCCATCAGGTTGCAAATTAAAAATAATTTTTTTCTTCATTTATCTCTGAAAAAATATTTGGGCTTCTAGCAGCGTGTGGGACTTGTTCTATTAGTCCATCTATACTGACCTCCATCAGGTTGCAAATTAAAAATAATTTTTTTCTGCATCTAGCTCTGAAAAAATATTTGGGCTTCTAGCAGTGTGTGGGACTTGGTCTATTAGTCCATCTATACTGACCTCCATCAGGTTGCAAATTAAAAATAATTTTTTTCTGCATCTAGCTCTGAAAAAATATTTGGGCTTCTAGCAGTGTGTGGGACTTGGTCTATTAGTCCATCTATACTGACCTCCATCAGGTTGCAAATTGAATAAAAAAATTTTCTGCATCTAGCTCTGAAAAAATATTTGGGCTTCTAGCGGTGTGTGGGACTTGGTCTATTAGTCCATCTATACTGACCTCCATCAGGTTGAAAATTAAAAATAATTTTTTCTGCATCTAGCTCTGAAAAAATATTTGGGCTTCTAGCAGTGTGTGGGACTTGGTCTATTAGTCCATCTATACTGACCTCCATCAGGTTGCAAATTAAAAATAATTTTTTTCTTCATTTAGCTCTGAAAAAATATTTGGGCTTCTAGCAGTGTGTGGGACTTGTTCTATTAGTCCTTCTATACTGACGTCCAGCAGGTTGCAAATTGAATATAATTTTTTTCTGCATCTAGCTCTGAAAAAATATTTGGGCTTCTAGCGGTGTGTGGGACTTGGTCTATTAGTCCATCTATACTGACCTCCATCAGGTTGCAAATTAAAAATAATTTTTTTCTGCATCTAGCTCTGAAAAAATATTTGGGCTTCTAGCAGTGTGTGGGACTTGGTCTATTAGTCCATCTATACTGACCTCCATCAGGTTGCAAATTAAAAATAATTTTTTTCTGCATCTAGCTCTGAAAAAATATTTGGGCTTCTAGCAGTGTGTGGGACTTGGTCTATTAGTCCATCTATACTGACCTCCATCAGGTTGCAAATTGAATAAAAAAAATTTCTGCATCTAGCTCTGAAAAAATATTTGGGCTTCTAGCGGTGTGTGGGACTTGGTCTATTAGTCCATCTATACTGACCTCCATCAGGTTGCAAATTAAAAATAATTTTTTTCTGCATCTAGCTCTGAAAAAATATTTGGGCTTCTAGCAGTGTGTGGGACTTGGTCTATTAGTCCATCTATACTGACCTCCATCAGGTTGCAAATTAAAAATAATTTTTTTCTTCATTTAGCTCTGAAAAAATATTTGGGCTTCTAGCAGTGTGTGGGACTTGTTCTATTAGTCCTTCTATACTGACGTCCAGCAGGTTGCAAATTGAATATAATTTTTTTCTGCATCTAGCTCTGAAAAAATATTTGGGCTTCTAGCGGTGTGTGGGACTTGGTCTATTAGTCCATCTATACTGACCTCCATCAGGTTGCAAATTAAAAATAATTTTTTTCTGCATCTAGCTCTGAAAAAATATTTGGGCTTCTAGCAGTGTGTGGGACTTGGTCTATTAGTCCATCTATACTGACCTCCATCAGGTTGCAAATTAAAAATAATTTTTTTCTGCATCTAGCTCTGAAAAAATATTTGGGCTTCTAGCAGTGTGTGGGACTTGGTCTATTAGTCCATCTATACTGACCTCCATCAGGTTGCAAATTAAAAATAATTTTTTTCTGCATCTAGCTCTGAAAAAATATTTGGGCTTCTAGCAGTGTGTGGGACTTGGTCTATTAGTCCATCTATACTGACCTCCATCAGGTTGCAAATTGAATAAAAAAATTTTCTGCATCTAGCTCTGAAAAAATATTTGGGCTTCTAGCGGTGTGTGGGACTTGGTCTATTAGTCCATCTATACTGACCTCCATCAGGTTGCAAATTAAAAATAATTTTTTTCTGCATCTAGCTCTGAAAAAATATTTGGGCTTCTAGCAGTGTGTGGGACTTGGTCTATTAGTCCATCTATACTGACCTCCATCAGGTTGCAAATTAAAAATAATTTTTTTCTTCATTTAGCTCTGAAAAAATATTTGGGCTTCTAGCAGTGTGTGGGACTTGTTCTATTAGTCCTTCTATACTGACGTCCAGCAGGTTGCAAATTGAATATAATTTTTTTCTGCATCTAGCTCTGAAAAAATATTTGGGCTTCTAGCGGTGTGTGGGACTTGGTCTATTAGTCCATCTATACTGACCTCCATCAGGTTGCAAATTAAAAATAATTTTTTTCTGCATCTAGCTCTGAAAAAATATTTGGGCTTCTAGCAGTGTGTGGGACTTGGTCTATTAGTCCATCTATACTGACCTCCATCAGGTTGCAAATTAAAAATAATTTTTTTCTGCATCTAGCTCTGAAAAAATATTTGGGCTTCTAGCAGTGTGTGGGACTTGGTCTATTAGTCCATCTATACTGACCTCCATCAGGTTGCAAATTAAAAATAATTTTTTTCTGCATCTAGCTCTGAAAAAATATTTGGGCTTCTAGCAGTGTGTGGGACTTGGTCTATTAGTCCATCTATACTGACCTCCATCAGGTTGCAAATTGAATAAAAAAATTTTCTGCATCTAGCTCTGAAAAAATATTTGGGCTTCTAGCGGTGTGTGGGACTTGGTCTATTAGTCCATCTATACTGACCTCCATCAGGTTGCAAATTAAAAATAATTTTTTTCTGCATCTAACCCAGCCAATAGTTTTGGCCTAATACCACAGTTTGGCCACTCAGCTCTGCTCGGTTACCATCCATTGTTTTTTTGTGCAAACAACTCCAGAGTTGTGAATTAGTTAACCACCAAAATGAGTGGAAAAAGGCCTGCTGCTGGTGGAAAGGGGAATAGGCGTGTTGGGAAGGGGAAAAAAGGTTGTGTCCGTGGGGTAGGTGCAGAAGAAAGACCATCTTCCAGCCAAACTAAAATGTCTACTTCTTTTAGCGGACAATGTGATAAGATCCCTTTCTTACGGCCACGCCAATCGCTACAAATTCCAGATGAGGCACAAAAACAGCAGGTGCTTCAACGGATATCAAGTGCTCCTTTAAGTGGGCTCTCCTCCACATCAACTTCAACATCACAAATACTCCAGTCCTCAAAGGTGTCACCCAAATCGCACTTGCTTCCTCACAGCTCCCAAATCTCCAGCTGCCCGTCTGAGTATGAGGTAGAACAGATGGTTGAGTCTGCAGAGCTGTTTACTCATACTATAGCCTGGGAATCAGAGGTCGACTCCAGCGCTTCTGTGAATCCAGACGAGGAAATGATCTGCACTGATGCCCAGAATCTTTATGAGTCGGATCCAGGACCAGACGCAGAAGGTTCTGACCATAATGTAGACCCTCATTCCCAAACTGTAACTCCTGTTGGTGGAGACAATGAGGAAGACGGTGATAAGACTCAAATACCTGATTGGAGCGACAACTTTAGTTTTTTGTCAGGGCAGGAACAGGTTGGCTCTGAGGACGACGGGTGTGATAACGCACAGGGTGATGATGATGAGGTCGGAGATCCCACTTACTGTCAACCCACAGTCAGCCAAGAGATGAGGTCAGCAGAGGAGGTGGAGGAAGATGCTAGTGACGACGAGGTCAGGTTGCGCCTTCCTGGACAGAGACGTAGTACTGGAAGCACGTCAACAACTGCATCCTCAAACACAACTCTGCCTCTCACCACAAGTCGTGGTGGCTCTTCAGGTCGCATGGGTGCTAAGCCTTGCATAGCCTGGGCATTTTTTCAGATCGATAAAGATGACCCAACTCGTGTTATCTGTAACATTTGTCAGCAAAAGCTAAGTAGAGGCCAAAAAATACATAGGTTGAGTACTTCATGCATGAACCGGCACATGGACATGAAGCATAAGTTGCAGTGGGAAGCTCAGTGTGCTACAATGCGGTCTAGCCGGCCGGGCCAACCACCGTCTGCCATATCTTGTGCATCCGCGGCCTCTTCATCCTCTGTGACTGGGGGGACAGCAGTCACACCTGTTTTGGGGCGCAGACCTGCCACCTCTTTACCCGCAACAGCCAGCGTGATTGGCAGGTCATCATTTTCTTTGGAGGTGGTAACACCAGCTGGTCTTGAGCGCTGTCCGACATCGATAGCACCACCTTTGGATCAAGGCAACCTAACATGTCCGCCTGCATCTTCCTCACAGACCGGCAGTTTGCCGGGGACACCCTTATCAACCCCGTCTAAGCACAATAGCCAGCCCTCGGTCCCTCAGATGTGGACAAGTAAAAGACCATTTCCTCCTAGCCATGAGAAAGCTAAGAGGTTGAATTTCACCATCTGCAAGCTCTTGGCTACAGAAATGCTGCCTTTCCGCCTGGTGGACACAGAGGATTTTCGAGACCTTATGTCCGTCGCAGTGCCCCAGTACCAGATGCCCAGTCGGCACTACTTCTCAAAGAAAGGTGTGCCTGCGCTCCACCAGCATGTCGCACACAACATCACCGCTTCTTTGAGAAACTCTGTGTGTGACAGGGTGCATTTCACCACAGACACTTGGACGAGTAGGCATGGACAGGGGCGTTACATGTCACTGACTGGGCACTGGGTAACTATGGTGACAGCAGGACAAGGGGCTGCTGTCCAAGTCTTGCCGTCCCCACGAGTTGTGCGTCAATCCTCTTTATGTCAAAGTTCCTCCACTGCTTCTGCCTCCTCAACCTCCTCTCGGTCTTCCACCTGCACCCAAAGCCTGTCTGGTCATGCCACAAGCTTTCTAACTGCGCAGAAGGGATCCTGCACACCTCCTTACTATGCTGGCAGTAGGGCTCAACGTCATCAGGCGGTTTTTACATTGAAATGTCTGGGAAATGTGAGTCACACAGCTGAGGAGTTGTGGTCAGCTCTGGAGAACCAATTTCATGAATGGTTGTCTCCACTGGACCTGAAACCAGGGAAGGCCGTGTGCGACAATGCTGCAAACCTGGGTGCGGCCCTTCGCCGGGGCAATGTCACACACGTGCCTTGTATGGCTCACGTGTTGAACCTGGTTGTCCAGCAATTTTTAGCCCACTATCCCAGACTAGATGGCCTTCTGCAGAGGGCACGGTCGCTGTGTGCTCACTTCCGCCGTTCGCATCCCGCAGCTCAGCGACTTACATCTCTACAGAAGTCGTTGGGCCTGCCACTTCACCGGCTAAAATGCGATGTGCCTACCCGGTGGAATTCAACTCTGCACATGTTGCAGCGACTGTGGCAGCAACGACAAGCCCTGGTGCAATACGTTCTGACGTATAGCCTGGGCCAA
Organism: Phyllobates terribilis; assembly: GCF_046119375.1. NCBI lineage: Eukaryota > Metazoa > Chordata > Amphibia > Anura > Dendrobatidae > Phyllobates > Phyllobates terribilis. The sequence goes on along the minus strand of NW_027362772.1, from coordinate 189,858,519 downwards.
CGAGATTCAGAGGTGGGGCAAATCACGCTGGAGGAGTGGTCTCAGATCAGGGACCTATGCACCCTTCTGCACAGTTTTGAAATGGCGACGAAGATGTTTAGTGCTGACGATGCCATTATCAGCATGACTATTCCGGTGATTTACATGCTGGAGCACATGTTAAACAGAATTCGGAGTCAGGTGGTGGCACAAGAGGAGGTGGAGGAAGTAGAGGAGGAGGAGTTGTATGCGGAAGGGCTAACATCTGCAAGGTCCAGACGGTCGGCAGCACCAGGGCGGCAGGCATGTGAGGGTGGGGGAGATGATTTTACCAGGGCGCATGGTAGCAGCCAAACTAGTGAGGAAGGTGCAGGAGCCCAGGAAGAAGTGGAGGACGAACTGATGGAAGACTCATCAGATGAGGGAGACCTTGATCACATTTCTGTTGTGCGAGGTTGGGGGGAGAGGACAGAGGAAGGAAGCATGATTGTTACCTCGCCACCAACACAACAGGGACTTGGTGCTCCTGGATGCGCAACACACATGAGTGCCTTCTTGCTGCACTACCTGCAACATGACCCTCGAATTGTGAGAATTAGAAATAATCCTGACTACTGGGTTGCCACACTGTTAGATCCCCGGTACAAAAGTAAATTTGCAGAAATTATTCCTGCCATAGAAAGGGATGCACGCATGCAGGAGTATCAGCAGAGACTGTTGCAGAATCTTACATGTGCTTTTCCACAAAATACCAGTGGTGCACGTAGTGAATCTCACAGTTCCAACTTGCCAACCGTGGGACCGTCAAGTGTTCAGCACTCAAACCGTAACAGAACCACAGTATCTGCTGGTAACATCAATTTTGCGGAATCATTTCACCACTTTTTTAGCCCATCCTTTGCAAGGCCACAGGAGACAAGAAGTCTGACACATAGTCAACGCCTAGAGACGATGGTACAGGAGTATCTCCAAGTAAACATTGAAGCCACGACTGTGTCACTGGACCCTTGATCTTTTTGGGCTTCCAATCTGGATAAATGGCCGGAGCTAGCCACTTACGCCTTGGAGATCTTGTCATGCCCCGCAGCCAGCGTTCTGTCTGAACGTGTGTTCAGCGCTGCTGGTGGTGTGCTGACAGATAAGCGCACGCGGCTCTCCACTGATAATGTAGACAGACTCACGTTCATAAAGATGAACAAATCATGGATCCGAAACGACTTTTCTACCCCTGTGTCATCCTGGGGAGAGTAAAAGCTTGATGATTGGTTAAAATCACCCTACCAACCATTTTAAGCTTTCAAATTACTAATCATGTTTATCTGTATCTTGACTGGAAAATAATTTGGGCTTTGTAGCAGTGTGCAGCACTGATCCTATTAGGCCATCTATAATAAGCTTCACCAGATTTAAAATTAAAAATAATTTTTAGCTGCATCTAGCCCGGAAAATAATTTTGGGGCTCCGAGATGCGCAAGACACATAAGTGCCTTCTTGCTGCACTACCTGCAGCATGACCCTCATATTGTCAGAATTCGAAGTAATCATGACTACTGGGTTGCCACACTCTTAGATCCCCCAAACTTTTCGATCAACCTTTTCATTTTAATAAAGACCAAAAAAATGGTCATTTTTGAAATTATAAGCATTAGCAGGTTGTTAGAAACTGAAATCAAACAGTTTTCAACTCAAAACTTTATTCTAGGTGATGTTACATTTTCACATAGGACCCCTTGTTCGAAAGGAGCTTCTGAACTCTCTCGTCCATTGAATTTGTCAGGTTTTGGATGGTTTCTGCTTCAATTGTTTTGCATGAGGACAGAATACCCTCCCAGAGCTGTTGCTTAGATGTGAACTGCCTCCCGCCATCATAGACACTCCTTTTAATGATGCTCCAAAGGTTCTGAATGGGGTAGAGGTCAGGGGAGCATGGGGGTCACACCATAAGTTTGTCCCCTTTTATGCCCATATCAGCCAGAGATGCAGATGTTTTATGTGCAGCATGAGATGGTGCATTATCATGCAGAAAAATGATCTTGCTGTGAAATACACGGTTCTTCTTCTTGAACCATGGCAGGAAGTGCTGTTTGAGAAAATCCACATACATTATGGAGTTCATCTTTAGCGCCTTCAGGGATCCTAAAGGGGCCGACAATCTCTCTCCCCATGATTCCAGCCCAAAACATTACTCCACCTCCTCCTTGTTGGCGCTGTAGCCGTGTTTGCGTGGGGTGTCCATCAACCAGCCATCCTCCACTCCATTCATCTGGACCATCGAGCGCTGCACGGCACTCATCCGTGAACAAAACAGTTTTGAAATCAGTCTTCATGTAATGTTTGGCCCACTGGAGCCGTTTCTGCTTGTGTGAAGTGGATAGAGGAGGTCGACAGGATGGCGTATGCACAGCTGCAAACCTCTGAAGGACCCTGCATCTTGTTGTTCGGGGGACGTTGGAGGCACAAGCAGCTTCAAAAACTTGTCTGCTGCTATGACAAGGCTTTTTTGCCGCTGCTCTTTCAACCTGACGTAATTGCCTGTAGGAAAGAGTCCTCAATTTGCCCTTATCAGCACGCACACGTGTGTACTGTGAATCAGCTACATACTTCTTGATTGCCAAGACACTTCATCCTGATCATCGCACAATGTTGATTGTAGTCATGCCTTGACCTAAACACTCCACAATTTGTTGCTTCTCAGCAGCCGACACATCCTTTTTCTTTCCCATTTTGGCAGAAAATGTAGGCTGCTTAATAATGTGAGAGAGCCTTCTTAAGTAGTCTTGCCTTTATTGGACACACCTGCCAAACTAATTAGCACAGGTGTCTGCAATTGCTTACAGTGATATAAAGAGCCCTGACACACATCACCATCAATGAGTTTAACTGACAAACAAACAAATTCTTCCCTTATCACTCCTAAACACTTTTTGCATAATAATTTGGAACGCGGTGTACATGTGCTTTTCCACAAAACACCAGTGGTTCACGTAGTGAATCTTACAGTTCTAACTTGCCAACCGTGGTCTGTATGGAATTGTTCAATAAAGGGCCCAAAATTAAGATAACATAGATGGGAGAGGTCTCTATGAATAGGAATTCCTAAGTATTTGATACCCTGTGAGGGCCAGGCAAAGGGAAAGTTGGACTGGATGGAATCCTATATGGATTTAGGGAGGGAGACATCGAGGGCCTCAGACTTCGCTGCATTGATTTTAAAATTTTACCATGTAACAAAGTGATCTATTTCAGCCATAACAGCAGGGATGGATATATGTGATTGAGTGATATATACTAGGACATCATCAGCAAATAGAGAGCACTTGTACTCGGTGCCTCCCACCTCAATCCACCTAATATTGGGGTTATGGCGAATTGATGAGAGCAGGTGCTCCGTCACTAGGATGTATAAGAGAGGGGACAGAGGACATCCCTGCCTTGTCCCATTGGTGATTGTGAAAGGTGATGAAAATGTTCTGACGCACCCCCTGGGCCTTGGGACACCCGGAGCCGGACCCTTTTTGGTGGATGCTGGTGGTTGTAGTCTTCGTGGCGGCGATCCGGTTCCGTGGCTCAGGGCGGTCAAACCAGTGGCGGAACTATTTATGTGGTTTTGATGTTTAAATGTCCGACTACGCCACCCGTGGATTGCGGTCAGAGTGAACCGCCGCTACAGGGCAGACCGCTAAGGCTGGTGTTGTGGGTGCAGCAGAGCGTAGCATAACTCCCCACGGGAGGAGTATAGCCTCAGGGCAGTGTATGCGGAGGATGGGGGTGATGGTGCAGGGCAGCAGCAGTAACGACACGGAGTCAGTGATGCAGTTCAGGGCCTTTACTCACAGTTCTTATTATCCAGACCACGTCTGCAGGTAACGGCTGCCCACGTCGTACTGTGCTCACCAGGTGAGGGGCTCAGACAACTCCCAGATAACTTTGGAGCGCTTCACAGGACCCCCTTTGTGTGTCCATTGTCTGGCCTTTCTTACCAACACTTCTGTCCGGCTGCCTCGGGCCTCCTCTTGGTAAACTTGGCGCCAGTTTCCCTGACCCTATGTGGTGCCTTCCTAGCGGGTGGAGCAAGGGGCTGCGCCACATAAAATGTCAGAGCCTCCGGTTTCTAGCTGAGGGTCGTTTCCTGCCTCCACTAGTTCGGGGACCGGTCTCCCCCTTTGGCCTGACCCCTCCACGCAGGTGGATTCGGGCGTGCGGTGGCGACTCGCCCGTCCGCACCCCTGGGATCCCTTCATTCCTCGTTCCTGGAGCCTTCTCCGCTCCTCTTCCTTCCTTCTCCCTCTTGCAGGCCTGGGCCTCTGTTACTAGGCCCGCCTCCGGAGCAGAGCTCATGCAGAGCCCCTGCTCCCTGCCACTTCTGCTCAGACTTCTCTGCACTGAACTAAGATGGTGCCCACCTTTTATACTCCCTTCTCAATGCACCCAGGAACTGCTTCCTCCCTGCTCCTGCACTGCAGGGTTCCCCTTCCTCAGTGTTCCCTCCCCCCACTCCAGCCAGGGACAGGGACTGTCGTGCCCATCTCAGGGGCATATTGGTCGCCCTGCCCCACGGCAATGTGGTGTAATGCATGCAGGTGTCGGGTCCTGATCCACACTCCATCCTTATCTGAGAGTGAGATATCACACCTCTGGGTGAGGTGCAATACGTCTGTAGCAACCGAGCCCTCGGTGCTACAGTTCCATTTATCTTCAGCCTAGGTGACGTATTGTGATACAGGGCCGTGATTTTGGCTATAAAAGGGTCCCCTAGACCCCTACCCCAAGCTTTTTAAGAGAATCATATATGGCGTGCCAGGAGACTCTATGGAATGCTTTCTCAGCATCCAACGAGAGTATCTACTTACAAATTTTTAACTGCATCTAGCCCAGGAAATACTTTGTGCCTAGTAGCCGTGTCTGCTAGTCAGCGGATTATCCCGGCTGTTAAGCAAGCTACACCACCTGTAGTTTGGACACTTAATTTTTTCAAAGGAAATGCTTCGGGACCACGGGATACTTAGTGAAGAGCATCAGGAGGCACCCCAAGGCATAGGGGCTGGGACTGGCACTAGGATGCCTTGCGGTGGACAGCCGAGCTCGATCCTTATAAAAGCTTTTTAACTGCAGCAGCTTTAGTGGACGCTACTGGAGCTGGAATTACGCGGCTGCTGGCATGAGACTTGCCCTCCAATAGATCCTTGTAAATGGATTTAAAGTGTATTCATTCAAATTAGAGGGACAATATAAATTAAAAAGCTTAGAGCTGCCTCCACCACAGGGGGGCTCTCTCGACCCACCAGCGGACAGGCACCAGTATTGGGAGAGGGGGGCTGGCCGTCAGGGTTCACCGCGGCTCTGGCACAAACCCGGCGACACGGAGGTGGCACGGGCAGGAGCGGACTGGCCGTCTCGGCTTCTCACTTTTTGGATTTTAGAAGGGCATGACATGCCTATATCTGTGTCTCCCCCTCCTTTTACTCCTCCACCTCTTTTCTTTTCGCATGACTATATGTACTTGTCACTTTTCCATGTGTTAGTTGTGTCTTCTGAGCAGTTTGTCAGCTTTTGGACACCTTTGAAGGTGTTTTCTATGTGTTTCTATGTGTTTTTGTTTGCCTGCCATTGGTTTTAACGGTGTTCGAAGGTGTTCGACGAACAGTTCGACGAACAGTTCGGCGAACACACGGGTGTTCGATGAACCGAACCGAACTCGAACACTACGGGGGTGGCTCAACACTATTCACTACGTGCACCACTGGTATTTTGTGGAAAAGCACATGTAAGATTCTGCAACAGTCTCTGCTGATACTCCTGCATGCGTGCATCCCTTTCTATGGCAGGAATAATTTCTGCAAATTTACTTTTGTACCGGGGATCTAACAGTGTGGCAACCCAGTAGTCAGGATTATTTCTAATTCTCACAATTCGAGGGTCATGTTGCAGGTAGTGCAGCAAGAAGGCACTCATGTGTGTTGCGCATCCAGGAGCACCAAGTCCCTGTTGTGTTGGTGGCGAGGTAACAATCATGCTTCCTTCCTCTGTCCTCTCCCCCCAACCTCGCACAACAGAAATGTGATCAAGGTCTCCCTCATCTGATGAGTCTTCCATCAGTTCGTTCTCCACTTCTTCCTGGGCTCCTGCACCTTCCTCACTAGTTTGGCTGCTACCATGCGCCCTGGTAAAACCATCTCCCCCACCCTCACATGCCTGCCGCCTTGGTGCTGCCGACCTTCTGGACCTTGCAGATGTTAGCCCTTCCGCATACAACTCCTCCTCCTCTACTTCCTCCACCTCCTCTTGTGCCACCACCTGACTCCGAATTCTGTTTAACATGTGCTCCAGCATGTAAATCACCGGAATAGTCATGCTGATAATGGCATCGTCAGCACTAAACATCTTCGTCGCCATTTCAAAACTGTGCAGAAGGGTGCATAGGTCCCTGATCTGAGACCACTCCTCCAGCGTGATTTGCCCCACCTCTGAATCTCGTTGGCCCAGGCTATACGTCAGAACGTATTGCACCAGGGCTTGTCGGTGCTGCCACAGTCGCTGCAACATGTGCAGAGTTGAATTCCACCGGGTAGGCACATCGCATTTTAGCCGGTGAAGTGGCAGGCCCAACGACTTCTGTAGAGATGTAAGTCGCTGAGCTGCGGGATGCGAACGGCGGAAGTGAGCACACAGCGACCGTGCCCTCTGCAGAAGGCCATCTAGTCTGGGATAGTGGGCTAAAAATTGCTGGACAACCAGGTTCAACACGTGAGCCATACAAGGCACGTGTGTGACATTGCCCCGGCGAAGGGCCGCACCCAGGTTTGCAGCATTGTCGCACACGGCCTTCCCTGGTTTCAGGTCCAGTGGAGACAACCATTCATGAAATTGGTTCTCCAGAGCTGACCACAACTCCTCAGCTGTGTGACTCACATTTCCCAGACATTTCAATGTAAAAACCGCCTGATGACGTTGAGCCCTACTGCCAGCATAGTAAGGAGGTGTGCAGGATCCCTTCTGCGCAGTTAGAAAGCTTGTGGCATGACCAGACAGGCTTTGGGTGCAGGTGGAAGACCGAGAGGAGGTTGAGGAGGCAGAAGCAGTGGAGGAACTTTGACATAAAGAGGATTGACGCACAACTCGTGGGGACGGCAAGACTTGGACAGCAGCCCCTTGTCCTGCTGTCACCATAGTTACCCAGTGCCCAGTCAGCGACATGTAACGCCCCTGTCCATGCCTACTCGTCCAAGTGTCTGTGGTGAAATGCACCCTGTCACACACAGAGTTTCTCAAAGAAGCGGTGATGTTGTGTGCGACATGCTGGTGGAGCGCAGGCACACCTTTCTTTGAGAAGTAGTGCCGACTGGGCATCTGGTACTGGGGCACTGCGACGGACATAAGGTCTCGAAAATCGTCTGTGTCCACCAGGCGGAAAGGCAGCATTTCTGTAGCCAAGAGCTTGCAGATGGTGAAATTCAACCTCTTAGCTTTCTCATGGCTAGGAGGAAATGGTCTTTTACTTGTCCACATCTGAGGGACCGAGGGCTGGCTATTGTGCTTAGACGGGGTTGATAAGGGTGTCCCCGGCAAACTGCCGGTCTGTGAGGAAGATGCAGGCGGACATGTTAGGTTGCCTTGATCCAAAGGTGGTGCTATCGATGTCGGACAGCGCTCAACACCAGCTGGTGTTACCACCTCCAAAGAAAATGATGACCTGCCAATCACGCTGGCTGTTGCGGATAAAGAGGTGGCAGGTCTGCGCCCCAAAACAGGTGTGACTGCTGTCCCCCCAGTCACAGAGGATGAAGAGGCCGCGGATGCACAAGATATGGCAGACGGTGGTTGGCCCGGCCGGCTAGGCCGCATTGTAGCACACTGAGCTTCCCACTGCAACTTATGCTTCATGTCCATGTGCCGGTTCATGCATGAAGTACTCAAACTATGTATTTTTTGGCCTCTACTTAGCTTTTGCTGACAAATGTTACAGATAACACGAGTTGGGTCATCTTTATCGATCTGAAAAAATGCCCAGGCTATGCAAGGCTTAGCACCCATGCGACCTGAAGAGCCACCACGACTTGTGGTGAGAGGCAGAGTTGTGTTTGAGGATGCAGTTGTTGACGTGCTTCCAGTACTACGTCTCTGTCCAGGAAGGCGCAACCTGACCTCGTCGTCACTAGCATCTTCCTCCACCTCCTCTGCTGACCTCATCTCTTGGCTGACTGTGGGTTGACAGTAAGTGGGATCTCCAACCTCATCATCATCACCCTGTGTGTTATCACACCCGTCGTCCCCAGAGCCAACCTGTTCCTGCCCTGACAAAAAACTAAAGTTGTCGCTCCAATCAGGTATTTGAGTCTTATCATCGTCTTCCTCATTGTCTTCACCAACAGGAGTTACAGTTTGGGAATGAGGGTCTACATTATGGTCAGAACCTTCTGCGTCTGGTCCTGGATCCGACTCATAAAGATTCTGGGCATCAGTGCAGATCATTTCCTCGTCTGGATTCACGGAAGCGCTGGAGTTGACCTCTGATTCCCAGGCTATATTATGAGTAAACAGCTCTGCAGACTCAACCATCTGTTCTACCTCATACTCAGACGGGCAGCTGGAGATTTGGGAGCTGTGAGGAAGCAAGTGCGATTGGGGTGACACCTTTGAGGACTGGAGTATTTGTGATGTTGAAGTTGATGTGGAGGAGAGCCCACTTAAAGGAGCACTTGATATCCGTTGAAGCACCTGCTGTTTTTGTGCCTCATCTGGAATTTGTAGCGATTGGCGTGGCCGTAAGAAAGGGATCTTATCACATTGTCCGCTAAAAGAAGTAGACATTTTAGTTTGGCTGGAAGATGGTCTTTCTTCTGCAGATGTTACTGTTGCTTTAACACCTACCCCACGGACACAACCTTTTTTCCCCTTCCCAACACGCCTATTCCCCTTTCCACCAGCAGCAGGCCTTTTTCCACTCATTTTGGTGGTTAACTAATTCACAACTCTGGAGTTGTTTGCACAAAAAAACAATGGATGGTAACCGAGCAGAGCTGAGTGGCCAAACTGTGGTATTAGGCCAAAACTATTGGCTGGGTTAGATGCAGAAAAAAATTATATTCAATTTGCAACCTGATGGAGGTCAGTATAGATGGACTAATACAACAAGTCCCACACACAGCTAGAAGCCCAATATTTTTTCAGAGGTAGATGCAGAAAAAAATATATTCAGTTTGCAACCTGATGGAGGTCAGTATAGATGGACTAATACAACAAGTCCCACACACAGCTAGAAGCCCAAATATTTTTTCAGAGGTACTGTAGATGCAGATAAAAATTAGTTTTAATTTGCAACCTGATGGAGGTCAGTATAGATGGACTAATAGAGAAAGTCTGACACACTGCTAGAAGGCCAAATATTTTTTCAGAGCTAGATGCAGAAAAAAATTAGATTCAGTTTGCAACCTGATGGAGGTCAGTATAGATGGACTAACAGAGAAAGTCCCACACACTGCTAGAAGGCCAAATATTTTTTCAGAGCTAGATGCATACAAAAAATTATTTTTAATTTGCAACCTGATGGAGGTCAGTATAGGTGGACTAATAGAACAAGTCCCACACACTGCTAGAAGGCCAAATATTTTTTCAGAGCTAGATGCAGAAAAAAATTATATTCAGTTTGCAACCTGATGGAGGTCTGTATAGATGGATTAATAGAACAAGACCCACACACAGCTAGAAGCCCAATATTTTTTCAGAGGTAGATGCAGAAAAAAATATATTCAGTTTGCAACCTGATGGAGGTCAGTATAGATGGACTAATACAACAAGTCCCACACACAGCTAGAAGCCCAATATTTTTTCAGAGGTAGATGCAGAAAAAAATATATTCAGTTTGCAACCTGATGGAGGTCAGTATAGATGGACTAATACAACAAGTCCCACACACAGCTAGAAGCCCAAATATTTTTTCAGAGGTACTGTAGATGCAGATAAAAATTATTTTTAATTTGCAACCTGATGGAGGTCAGTATAGATGGACTAATAGAGAAAGTCCGACACACTACTAGAAGGCCAAATATTTTTTCAGAGCTAGATGCAGAAAAAAATTATATTCAGTTTGCAACCTGATGGAGGTCAGTATAGATGGATTAATAGAACAAGACCCACACACAGCTAGAAGCCCAATATTTTTTCAGAGGTAGATGCAGAAAAAAATATATTCAGTTTGCAACCTGATGGAGGTCAGTATAGATGGACTAATACAACAAGTCCCACACACAGCTAGAAGCCCAATATTTTTTCAGAGGTAGATGCAGAAAAAAATATATTCAGTTTGCAACCTGATGGAGGTCAGTATAGATGGACTAATACAACAAGTCCCACACACAGCTAGAAGCCCAAATATTTTTTCAGAGGTACTGTAGATGCAGATAAAAATTAGTTTTAATTTGCAACCTGATGGAGGTCAGTATAGATGGACTAATAGAGAAAGTCCGACACACTGCTAGAAGGCCAAATATTTTTTCAGAGCTAGATGCAGAAAAAAATTATATTCAGTTTGCAACCTGATGGAGGTCTGTATAGATGGATTAATAGAACAAGACCCACACACAGCTAGAAGCCCAATATTTTTTCAGAGGTAGATGCAGAAAAAAATATATTCAGTTTGCAACCTGATGGAGGTCAGTATAGATGGACTAATACAACAAGTCCCACACACAGCTAGAAGCCCAATATTTTTTCAGAGGTAGATGCAGAAAAAAATATATTCAGTTTGCAACCTGATGGAGGTCAGTATAGATGGACTAATACAACAAGTCCCACACACAGCTAGAAGCCCAAATATTTTTTCAGAGGTACTGTAGATGCAGATAAAAATTATTTTTAATTTGCAACCTGATGGAGGTCAGTATAGATGGACTAATAGAGAAAGTCCGACACACTACTAGAAGGCCAAATATTTTTTCAGAGCTAGATGCAGAAAAAAATTATATTCAGTTTGCAACCTGATGGAGGTCAGTATAGATGGATTAATAGAACAAGACCCACACACAGCTAGAAGCCCAATATTTTTTCAGAGGTAGATGCAGAAAAAAATATATTCAGTTTGCAACCTGATGGAGGTCAGTATAGATGGACTAACAGAGAAAGTCCCACACACTACTAGAAGGCCAAATATTTTTTCAGAGCTAGATGCAGAAAAAAATTATATTCAGTTTGCAACCTGATGGAGGTCTGTATAGATGGATTAATAGAACAAGACCCACACACAGCTAGAAGCCCAATATTTTTTCAGAGGTAGATGCAGAAAAAAATATATTCAGTTTGCAACCTGATGGAGGTCAGTATAGATGGACTAATACAACAAGTCCCACACACAGCTAGAAGCCCAAATATTTTTTCAGAGGTACTGTAGATGCAGATAAAAATTATTTTGAATTTGCAACCTGATGGAGGTCAGTATAGATGGACTAATAGACAAAGTCCGACACACTGCTAGAAGGCCAAATATTTTTTCAGAGCTAGATGCAGAAAAAAATTATATTCAGTTTGCAACCTGATTGAGGTCAGTATAGATGGACTAATAGAATGATGCTATGCCCAAAAGATTTTACTTCACTAGGTGCAGTAAAAAAATTGGTATTCTATACACAGGTGGTATATCTTGCAACACAGATAGGCTACTCCACTGACTAACACACTCTGCAATAGGCCAAAAAGGATTAGCTTTGCTAGATTCAGCCAAATGCTGTGAAAAAAACTTGCACAGCACTGGCACAGACCTGCCTGGCAAAAACTGATAGGAACTGATGTAACCTAGTCCTGAAAAGGACTCCAATTACAATTAGTCTTTACTCCCACAACCTATCTATTTAAGAGCACAGACCTGCCTGATAAAAGTCGTAGGAAATGCTGTAACCTAGTCCTTAAAAGGACTGCAATCACAACTATTCCCTACTCCCAAGCTATCTGTATATTTGTGCGAAAATTGGCCTGAAATTAACAAGGTATAGCGCACACAGCAACAGCGGTGCCGTCTAACACGCAGCTGCAGCAGTGAGAAAATGGTGGCGACGGGGAAAATGGCTTGGTCTTATAGGGCAAGGACATGTGACATACACTGCCAATGACACATGCCCTTGCTTGTGTGAAAAAAAGCACTTCGCTCCGTGTGTGCGCTGCTGATAGGCTGACAGATTGCACCTCCCCACTGTAAATGCGGGAAAGAGAAAAAAAAATGGAGATCTTCATTGTTCCTGCAGAGATCCATCCCCTGCCCCTCCCCCCACCCCGCTGTACACTCAAACTGCGTATTAACATTAATTTTCATCATTACTGGGAAAAAATCCAGTTATGATTTTGTGCACGAACAGTTATCGAACATAACCTCGAACAGCCGAATTTTTCTCAAATTGTTCGTGTTCGCCGAACGGCTCGAACACCGCCCAAAACAGCTCGAATTTGAGATTGGCGAACAGTTCGAGTAGAACAACGCTCATCTCTACTCATAACCAGCCACATCGTCTGGTGTTAACTCAGGGAGGGGTTCAGCAAACCCTCAGGTAATTCAAGAGCACTTAGCGGGACCCCTTTCTGTGTGTCCCTCCTGGTCATCTTCCTGCGCTGGCTCTCACCCTCCTGCCCTGCGCCTCCCAAACAGTGTCCCCAGCCGGTAACCGCAGATCTTGGCGGGCAACCTGGAGTTCCCTGGATCTTGTGTGGCAACTTTTTTGGCGCTTAATTACGGCTGTGGCAACTACACCCTGGAAATGTAGAAGCCTCCGAATTCTAGTTGAATATTGCAATTCTCACTAGTTAGGAGCCGGTCCCCTTTGCGGCCTCATCCTTCCACTCCTGGTGGATTTGGGCATACGGGTGGCCTCCAGCACTTCCCGTACCCCTAGGATCCACTCTTTCCTTCTGGAGCCTTTCTCCCTGCTCCTCTCTTCCCTTCAATCTCTCTTCTTCTTGAGCAGAGCTCCTGCTCCTTTCACTGTCCTCCTCTGACTGACACACACACCCAAGATGGCTTCCCCTATTTATATATTTCTTCTCAAGTGCTCCCCTGAACTGCTTCCTCCACCCACACCCACTACATGGTTCTCCCTCTCTTGTTTCCCCCCACTCCAGCCAGGGACAGGGCTCAGCAGCGCAGCAGTGCATCTTGCCCCTCCTGCTGGTCTGGAGTAGTGTAGTGTTGTATGCAGGTGTTTGGGTCCCAGGCAGTACTCCACCCTTACCTGAGAGTGGGGTACCACACCTCTGGGTGAGATACAGTACCTCTGTGGCGACTGAACCCTCAGCGGCGCCACACCCGCATTCAAGCGATGCGGGGCGATCGCGGCCGGGTGTCAGCTGATAGTACTGGGTGTCACCTGTGACAATGTGCAGGGAGTGGTCCCGCATCACTCCCGGCACATTAACCCCCAAAATGCTGTGATCTAAGTCGATCGCAGCATTCCATTGGCAAGGGGAGGTAAGCGCTGATAATTACCTCCTCTGCCGGTGTCCTGCGCTGTCTGTGCGGGCTCCCGCTGCTTGTCATGGTGACCCAATGTTGTCATGATGACATCCGGGTCACCAGACAGCAGGAAGTTGGGTAGACCGTGCTCAGTGCACGATCTAACTAACTTGTGAGCACAGGACTGCAGCCTGCATAGCATAGAAATGATGCTGCCGCATTTCTATGCTAAACAGGCGTTCTGGGTGAAAAAAGTTAAAGTCCCATAGTGGCACAAAGTATAAAAGTTAAAATAGAATCAGAAAGTGAAAAAAAAAATTGTAAAAATATGTAACAAAAAATGAAACAAATAATCTCCAAAAAATAAAAATATATTGTACCCATGAATAAATATCATTAAGAAAAAAAACAAAACAATAAAAGTACACACCTTTTGGTATCGCCACATCTGGAATGACCTGACCTATATGTCCCACTAGTTAACCCCTTTAGTGAACACAGTAAAAAAAAAAAAACGAAGCAAAAGATGATGCTTTATCATCATACCACCAAAAAAAATGGAATGAAATGCGATCAAAAAGACGAATGTAAATAAAAATGGTACCGCTGAAAACGTAATTTTGTCCCGCAAAAACAAGCCGTCATACAGCTCCATCAGTCCAAAAATAAAAAAGTTATAGCTCTCAGAAAAAAGCGAAGCAAAAAAATATTTTTTTCTATAAAATAGCTTTTATTGTGTAAAAGCGCCAAAACATAAAAACACTATATAAATGTGGTACCGCTGTAAACGTACTGACCCGAAGAATAAAGCGGTCTTTTCAATTTTACCACACGCAGAACGGCATAAACAAAAAAAAAAAAAAACAATTCCTGAATTGTTGGTTTTTGATTATTCTGCCTCCCAAAAATCGGAATAGAAAGCAATCAAAAAATGTCATGTGCCTAAATATGGCACCAATAAAAACATCAACTCATCCCGCAAAAAACAAGCCATCACATGACTCTGTTTGCCGAAATATGTAAAATTATAGCTCTCAAAATATGGTGATACAAACAAACGTCTTTTAGTGTGTGACAGCTGTCAATCATAAAAACCTGATATGAATCTGGCATCGCTGTAATCGCACCGACCCGAAGAATAAAGTTGTCTAATCACTTATACCACACGAAGAAAGGCGTAAAAAATAAACTGTAGGGTTAAGCTTGTGCTAGGTTTAGGGATAGGTTTATGCTAGAGTTAGGGTTGTGTTAGGGTTAGGGTTGTGCTAGGGTTAGGATTGCGCTTGGGTTAGGGTTGTATTAGGGTTGTGCTAGGGGTGGGGTTAGGGTTGTGCTAAGATTAGGGTTATGGTTAGGGTTGTGCTATGGCTAGGGTTAGGGTTGTGCTAGGGCTAGGTTTAGGGTTGTGCTAAGATTAGGGTTATGGTTAGGGTTGTGCTATGGCTAGGATTAGGGTTGTGCTAGGGCTAGGTTTAGGGTTGTGTTAGGGTTAGGGTTGTGCTAGGGTTAGGGTTGTATTAGGGTTAGGGTTTTGTTAGGGTTAGGGTTGTGTTAGGGTTAGGGTTGTGCTAGGGTTAGGGTTTTGCTAGAGTTAGGGTTTTGCTAGAGTTAAGGTTAGGGTTGTGCTAGGGTTAGGGATTTTTTCAAAAGTAAAGAAAAAAAATGATGACGATATGGCGATTAGTGTTGCGTGCAAGTGCTCGCTACTTGAGATTGCATCGGGTGTTCGGGTATACACCGAGTATCGCGGGTGCTCGAGTGACATGCTCGAATCCCAGCCCCGCGAGCACCCGCGATACTCAGTGCATACCCGAGCACCTGATGCAAACTCAAGTAGCGAGCACTTGCACTCAACACTAGTCGCCATATCATCATCATTTTTTTTCTTTATTTTTGAGAAAAATCCATAACCCTAGCACAAGTAGCGAGCACTTGCGCTCGAGACTAATGATTACTTATTCAATATGATACCCTAATGTTATCAATTTCTGTGTTGCACCTCTGGGTTCAAAATGTTCACTATACCTCTTGATAAAATCTTTGAGGAGTCTAGTTTCCAAAATGGAACTTGTGTGGGGTTTCCACTATTTAGGCGCATCAGGGCCTCTCCAAACGCGACATGGTGTCCGCTCTCAATTCCAGCCAATTTTGAGCTCAAAAAGTCACAAAGTGCTCCTTCCCTTCTGAACTCTGCCATGCGCCCAAACAGTGTATTTTCTGCATACTCAGGAGAAATTGCACAAAAGTGTTTGGGGTCCATTTTCTCCTCTTACCGTTGTGAAAATAAAAAAATTGGGGCTAAAACATCATTTTTGTGGAAAAAGTTAGATTTTTTTATTTTCACGGCTCCATGTTATAAACTTCTGTGAAGCACCTGGGTGTTCAGGGTGCTCATCACACATCTAGATAAGTTCCCTGAGGGGTCTAGGGGTCACTTGTAGGGGGATTCCACTGTTTAGACATATCAGGGGCTCTGCAAACGCAACATGGCGTCAAGCAAATATTACATTCAAAAAGTCAAATGGCACTCCTTCCATTCCGAACCCTGCCGTGCTCCCAAATAGTGGTTTTCCCCCACATATGGGGTATTGCCGTGCTCAGGGGAAATTGCACAACAAATTTTGGGGTCCATTTTTTTCCTGTTACCCTTGCAAAAATAAAAAAATTCATTTTTTTTTCTTCCACATTCCAAAAACTCCTGTGAAGCACCTGAATGGTTAATAAACTTATTGAATGTGGTTTTGAGCACCTTGAGGGGTGCAGTTTTTAGAATGGTGTCTCTTTTAGGTATTTTCTGTCATAAAGGCCCCTCAAAGTCACGTCGAATGTGATGTGGTCCCTAAAAAAATGGTTTTGTAAATTTTGTTGGAAAAATTAGAAATCGCTGGTCAACTTTTAACCCTTATAACTTCCTAACAAAAAAAAATTTTGGTTCCAAAATTGTGCTGATAGGGACATGACCTGGCTGCCAGCAATGTAAGATGCCTGAGCTCTGAGTATGCTTCATCTAAAGCAACTAAACAAGCAACTAGCAACTAGAAGAGAACTTTCAGACTCCTAACCTCTCCAGAAAGACTTTGGACTCTGAGGGGATCATTTTGAGACCTGAATGGTCCCTCTAAGTGGAGGCATATTTACTTAAAAAGCAGGTGGGGTCCGTGACTCAGCAATTCAGGTAAACATCCTGCCTGTCTGCTAGCAGTGAGTACAGAGTCCTGATCTCCTGTGTGCTGTCTGAATCTCTGAAGGCATCCTAGTATATCTACAAAGAAGCTGTATAACACTGTGGCAACTGGTGATCATTGATTCCTGGGATCACTATAACAGGTCAGTGGTTGCATCCGAGCTGTCAATCAGCACTTAAGATCAGATCTTGTGACTGTAGAAAGCAGAGCACAGCAGCGCTGAAGAAGGATTTACTTTACTAAGGCTCAAATACCTGTGAGACTCTCTATCCTCCCCAGGGTTCCTAAACACAAAGTGTCATTGGAGCTGTCACTTTGATTAAAAGAGCCACTGGCTGCAGGAGGGATCTGCTGGGATTTGTGGTGGTAAGAGTAAGCAGTGTACTGTCAGAGATTTTGGGCTCCTGCATGTTGGTAGTTTGTGATCCCTGGGAACTCTGGAGAATTCTTTTTGGACCTGTGGTAATTGCTATATATTGGTGCCAGGGAACCCTACATCAGATCTTTAGAATAGACGAGTCTCTTGGATTCCCATCTTCATCTGAGGAACACAACTTAAAGTGAATTGACATTTATAAGAGTCAATAGATCTTTTGAAGTTGGACATTAAAACTACATTTAAAGTGATACTACCTAATTTGTCTTCTAACACAAAATATTAATATTTTAACCCTATCCTATCTGGAATACCAATAATAATTTTGTTAGTTCATATATCCGTTATAATGAAGAAAAATGCCATAAAAGCCAAAAAATCTGATAATAATTCCTCTCAATCTAGTAAACTCCCTATTTCTGATAAATCAAAGCCACAAAGGGGAACATACTCAGCTTCTGGCTCTTCATCATCTATATTGTCTAATCCAGGGGACTCGGCTAAATTTATTAGCCCTACAAAGCCCAAATCTCCAGTAGATGAAGGGGCTAAAAAGCTTGAAGATCTGAATTCCAAGAATCCTAATTCTTATAGTGAGGCAGTTAAAGAAAATGTTCCTCTTAAAAATCCCACTACTAGCTCTGCAGCTGAATCCACTACTACTTCATCTTCTAAGAATATTACCCAACCTAAAATTACTATGACTTCTCCAAATATACAGACCTCGGAAATTATGGATACTTCTTTCTGAGCTAAAAGAAAGGAACCAGGATCTTTGGGTTTTAGAGACTCTACCTCCCAGGTGGACTCCGAAGAAGATTCTGAAGATACTTCTAAGGCTAGCCCAGATAAAAACAATCAAAGGCTAGATCAAAAAACTACTCTTTATCTGGGCCCAGATGTAAGAGCTAAAATACTTACTCAGATTGAACATCTTCAATCATTCGACAAAAATGCATCAGAAAATGATATGAGAAACTTAACAACTGCTCTTAACGATAATATAATAATAATTGATTTTGAAAGGCAAACCAAATTGTTTGAATCTTTTATTAGTTCTATCTTTCACAAATTTAAAATAAGTGATAAAAGGATGGACAAGATGGAGGATAAAACGGATACACTAGCTATGGAAAACAAAGAAATGAAAGAAGAAATCCATAAGCTTCGTCTCAAATTGACAGACCTTGAAGACAGGAGCAGAAGGAACAGTGTTAAATTAAGAGGGTTTCTGAAAATGTTAAACAAAATAACCTAATGGAATATGCTAAAGATTTGCTTAAGAAAACTATTCCTTCTTTATCGGATATAGATACATCTATCGACAGGATCCACAGACCTCCACGACCGTCTTCAATCTCTACAGATCTCCCAAGGGATATTATACTTAGGATCCACTTTTTTAACACAAAAGAAAAATTATTGAGCTATGTCAAGGAGAATAAAAAACTTCCAGAACCCTTTAGCAAAATAAAAATGTTTGTAGATCTCTCCAAAGAGACCATTCAAGCTAGGAGATCTTTTAATGAAGTCACTAAAGCCTTACGCCAGCTAGGAATTCTTTACGGATGGGGATTCCCAACTAAATTGCTTGTTTTATATAAGGGCAAAATTATACCCATCTACTCTCCTGAAGAAGGTAAAGACTTCATTGCCTCTTTTCAAAACAGACCTAGGTCCACATAATAGGTGTGGTTCAGTTATTTATATTACTGTTTCATTGATACTTTGGTTTAATACCATGGTCTCTTAAAGGGATGAGGTGATATAACCTTTCCATCCACAGGTCAAAAGTCTTTCCTTTGTTTATAATGCTTGATCTCTATTGCAAGAGGTTTCGAACTTATACTATAACATCTTACTGTTATTTCTACAAACATGTCTGGACTTTTGTCTTCTCAATTTACGGTAAGAAGCATTACCGGGACTTTATGCAGGACTTGGATTATTTTATATAGTATCAGAAATAAGGATACTATATCTTTTTTTTATTATTATTATTATTATTATTATTACTGTGTTATCTTATTGTATTTAGACAATAAGTGCATTGTATTATTTTTAAGTTTCTTTGTTTAATTAGTATTGCTTTGTTTGATAAAAACAAACACACAGTTCCATTTTTTTTAAGAGCTTGAGGTTTTAGATTTATATTTATACACTAGGAGTACAAGCATTCTAACATTTAATATCAGGGGCATCAATAGCCCTAGAGAAAGGTATTTAACTTGGAGGGTAATCAAAAATACAACTGCAGATGTAATTTGCTTACAAGAAACTAAAATAGCCAAACAAAAATAACCTAAATTTAAGCATAAAAATTATCCTCATATATTTAAATCTTGTAACGATAAGAAAAAATTAGGGGTCGCCACCATAATTAAAGACACAATACCATTTAGTTTCATTGAAGAACATTGCGATGATGAAGGGAGATTTCATATCTTGATATGTTCCCTCAGCAACCAAATATGTACAATTATTAATATATATGCACCAAATAAAAAACAAAAATTTTTTAGACCATCTCGTGGTAAAAAATCAGGAGGTTAAGAGAGGAGAAGTCCTATTATTAGGTGACTTTAACCTGGTGCCTGATGGAGTTAGGGGCTCTACATCTCCGAGTTGTGCTTCTGCATCTACTCTTAAAAATTGGTTACATAAAAACGATTTTTTTTTTATGTATTTAGATGCATAAATACTACCTCTAGAGAGTTTACTCATTATTCAGAGGTCCATAAATCATCTTCAAGAATTGATCTTATATTAACAAATACTTTCACTATCTCAAAATTTAGTAAAGTAACAATTAATCCTAAATCTTTCTCGGATCATTCTTCCGTTTTGGCAGAAATTTTACTAGGGCCTTCACTACATGCAAATATGCTTTGGAAAATTAATTATTTTCTGCTGCAGATGCCGGATTATAAAAAAGAAGTAGAAACAGCTTTAAAAAATTATTTTTCAGAAAAGGTATCAGAGGCATTATGTCCATTTACAATTTGGAACGCCCATAAAGCTGTCCTAAGAGGTACCCTTATGCAAATCTCTTTAAGATACAAGAAAAAGAAAAAAATACATAATTTACAAATTGAACTTAAAAAAAAGAAGACCTTCAATTAAGTCTTTCTTTACCCTAACAGTCTTTACAGCTTGAAATTATTAAATTGATGCAAGATCTTAAAAGTGAATTGTTCTCAGAATTCGATTCTTTCGTCAAAACGTCCAAATCTAACCACTGTATTCTCTTTAAAAAGCCAACAAGATTCATGGCTAAACGTCTAAAACATGCCAGATCAAAAAATAGGATTAGTAAGATTGTAACTAGTGTTGAGCGAGCACTAAAATGCTCGGGTGCTCGAAGCTCGGGCCGAGCTCGCCGTGATACTCGGGTGCTCAACCCGAGCAATGAGCCCAATGTTAGTCTATGGGAGATTCGAGGATTTTTGCGGAGGCAACCCCGCAGTCTGTAGAAAGCCTAAAAAGTGTTCAAAACGATAGTGACAGTGCTCAAAAGACATGGGGATAGCATGGGCATCGCCCCAGGAAGCATTTCTGACCCCCAGGTCACTGCTGTCAACAACGTGGTCAGAGGTATTAAGCCACTTTAACGGGCTCACAATAAAACGTTCAAAAACGAAACTGAATCGGTTTTCCTGTGAAATATGTTAAGGAACTTCCCTTCCAGGGTAAAGACTTGTGTATAAGGTAAAATAAATAACCAAAAACAAAAATACTCCTCCATACCTTGGGCTATGTTCACAAGTAGCATTTTTTATGCCTTTTTGCACTTTTGTATTGCTTTCAACCGTGACAAATGCATTCACTGGGAAATGTCATTTTAACATTTTACAATCTTATCTGGCCATGTCCTGTGTGACACATGCACAAAGTGCTGAAAAGATATGGGAACAGCATGGGGAACATCTTTGACACCCAGGTCACTGCCTAAAAGTGTGCCCATCAGAAGTGATCCTTTCCGCATCAGAAGATGCAGACTTGCAACTATCCCCGTGCAAGTCCTTGTCCCAGGGCAGTGTTCAATTTTACCTCCCGCATTCCTTGCAATGCAAGCGTAAGTGTGCAACCTGCCACCCACCCACCCCCAGGCTGCAATACCATACTGCTAGCTTGCTTGCACTTGAAATGGGGCCTTTTAGTTTGGAGGAGGCCGAAGCTGGCCACTACCTCATGGCTGCTTCGGCAGCGAGGTATCCATACTCAGTCCCCAGCCGCCCGGCGGCCGGGTGTCCACACACGGTCCCCTGCCGCCTGGGGGCGGCTGGGTGTCCATAAACGGTCCCCAGCCGCCCCTATTTCTCCTTGGAACATCCCCCCACACACTTTTCTTAGCCTGGCCTGCTTTAGGGCAGCATTGGACGAGCCCACCAGAGAACCAGACTCCTCCGGTGGGCCGTGGCTTCTCCATCAGGGGAGTTGAGAGTGCCAAGATGAGGAGCATGATGATGATGATAGAAGTTAGCATCTGCTTTGTTTTCTTGGAATGCAAGCGTAAGTATGCAGGCTGCCACCCACCCACCCCCAGGCTGCAATACCATACTGCTAGCTTGCTTGCACTTGAAATTGGGCCTTTTAGGCATGTGGAGGCAGACGCCGGCCACCATGTCATGGCTGCATCGGCGGCCTGGTATCCATACTCAGTCCCCAGCCGCCCGGCGGCCGGGTGTCCACGCTCGGTCCCCAGCCGCCTGGGGGCGGCCGGGTGTCCATAAACGGTCCCCAGCCGCCTCTATTTTTCCTTGGAACATCCCCCCATACACTTTTCTTAGCCCGACCTGCTTTAGGGCAGCATTGGACGAGCCCACCAGAGAGCCAGACTCCTCCGGTGGGCCGTGGCTTCTCCATCAGGGGAGTTGAGAGTGCCAAGAGGAGGAGCATGATGATGATGATAGAAGTTAGCATCTGCTTTGTTTTCTTGGAATGCAAGCGCATGTATGTAGTAGCGGATAGGCCTGAGTTGGTCAGCATTTTGGCGCATATCCTACCTCCTCCGAGGATTGCTGGATGTTTTCCTGCTACTATCCCAGTTCTATGACTCCCGTTAAAACAAAGCTTCAGGTGATGAATGATGGATGAGGTGGTGGCAAAGGAAAAAGAGCAGGAGGAACAGGGACCATTCACATCAATATCAGGCCAGTCAACCACACATGTCTAGTAGGATATGTTTCTGTACCAAAAGGAGAGGTTCGGCTACACGGTTATAGGGCATGCAGTGAGTGCAATGCCTACCAAAAATTTCGAGGCACTCCAATGCCCCTTGGAAATGACATGGAGGTCAGAGGGCCTTAACTATACCATTTTTTCATTTATAGCAACTGGGTCTCCTGTGCACTGTTGGCCTAAGCAGTGAATGGAAGGCTTTCCAAAAATTATGGGGAACTGCAATGCCCCTTGAAACAGACGTGGATTACAGCATACTAAAAACCTTCTACCCATTATTGGGGAGTGAGTCTCCCTTGGTGTTCGCCTATGCATTGAAAAGCAAAAGCTGACTAAAATTAGGAGGAAATGCAATGCCCGATGGAAGAATGGTGGAGTTCGAAGAGGAATAAAAAGACAATATCAATGCCACTCGGAAAAGTGGTGGAAGTTGCAGTAGCTTAACAAGACAGTTTAAATGCCCCTTGGAAGAGTGGTGGAGGTTACAGTAGCTTAACAAGATGGTTTAAATGCCCCTTGAAAGAGACGTGGAGGTCGCAGTAGCTTAACAAGATGGTTTTAATGCCCCTTGGAAGAGACGTGGAGGTCGCAGTAGCTTAACAAGACGGTTTTAATGCCCCTTGGAAGAAACGTGGAGGTTGCAGTAGCTTAACAAGACGGTTTAAATGCCCCTTGGAAGAGACGTGGAGGTCGCAGTAGCTTAACAAGACGGTTTAAATGCCCCTTGGAAGAGACGTGGAGGTCGCAGTAGCTTAACAAGACGGTTTTAATGCCCCTTGGAAAAGAGGTGGAGGTCTCAGTTGCTTAACAAGATGGTTTAAATGCCCCTTGGAAGAGACGTGGAGGTTGCAGTAGCTTAACAAGACGGTTTTAATGCCAATTGGAAGAGACGTGGAGGTTGCAGTAGCTTAACAAGATGGTTTAAATGCCCCTTGGAGGAGTGGTGGAGGTTACAGTAGCTTAACAAAACAGTTTAAATGCCCCTTGGAAGAGACGTGGAGGTTGCAGTAGCTTAACAAGACAGTTTAAATGCCCCTTGGAAGAGTGGTGGAGGTCGCAGTAGCTTAACAAGACGGTTTAAATGCCCCTTGGAAGAGACGTGGAGGTCGCAGTAGCTTAACAAGACGGTTTAAATGCCCCTTGGAAGAGACGTGGAGGTCGCAGTAGCTTAACAAGACGGTTTAAATGCCCCTTGGAAGAGACGTGGAGGTCGCAGTAGCTTAACAAGACGGTTTTAATGCCCCTTGGAAAAGTGGTGGAGGTCTCAGTTGCTTAACAAGATGGTTTAAATGCCCCTTGGAAGAGACGTGGAGGTTGCAGTAGCTTAACAAGACGGTTTTAATGCCAATTGGAAGAGACGTGGAGGTTGCAGTAGCTTAACAAGATGGTTTAAATGCCCCTTGGAGGAGTGGTGGAGGTTACAGTAGCTTAACAAAACGGTTTAAATGCCCCTTGGAAGAGACGTGGAGGTTGCAGTAGCTTAACAAGACAGTTTAAATGCCCCTTGGAAGAGTGGTGGAGGTCGCAGTAGCTTAACAAGACAGTTTAAATGCCCCTTGGAAGAGACCTGGAGGTCGCAGTAGCTTAACAAGATGGTTTTAATGCCCCTTGGAAGAGACGTGGAGGTTGCAGCAGCTTAACAAAATGGTTTAAATGCCCCTTGGAAGAGACATGGAGGTTGCAGTAGCTTAACAAAAAAGTTTACATGCCCCTTGGAGGAATGGTGGAGGTCGCAGTAGCTTAAGAAGACGGTTTAAATGCCCCTTGGAAGAGACGTGGAGGTCGCAGTAGCATAGCAAGACGGTTTAAATACCCCTTGGAAGAGACGTGGAGGTTGCAGTAGCTCAACAAGATGGTTCAAATGCCCCTTGGAAGAGACGTGGAGGTCGCAGTAGCTCAACAAGACGGTTTAAATGCCTCTTGGAAGAGACGTGGAGTTCGCAGTAGCTTAACAAAAAAGTTTACATGCCCCTTGGAGGAATGGTGGAGGTCGCAGTAGCTTAACAAGATGATTTTTATGCCCCATACAAGAGCCATGCTGTACAGCATATTAAAAACATTCCCATTATTGGGGAGTGGGTCGCCCATAGTCTTTGCCTATGCCTTCCAAGCAAAAGCTGGCAAAAATTAGAACGGAGGAACTTGCAATGCTGGCAACATGGACCACGGTCACCCTCGTGGTATAGTGGTGGTGGAGGCTGAGGATAAGGAGAAGAGCAAAATACAGCCGAAATGAGGAAGCGTATACCCATGTGTGGGTGTGAAGCGGTGCATGGGAATACACTTCCCGAAATAACACAGTGGATTTGACTTTATGTTACTCTGCTGTCATTTGGTGGTGATGAGAAGTCTGGCCCAATGCAGCCCTTGTTCATTTTGATAAGGGTCAGCTTGTCAGCATTGTCAGTTGACAGGCGAGTGCGCTTATCAGTTATAATTCCCCCAGCGGCATTAAAAACACGCTCCGATAACACGCTAGTGGCAGGGCAGGCCAGGACCTCCAAGGCGTACAGAGCGAGTTCATTTCAAGTGTCCAGCTTGGATACCCAATAATTAGAAGGCACAGAGGAATCACGGAGGACGCTGGTACAGTCAGCAAGGTACTCCCTCACCATCTTTTGAAACTTTCCACTCCTTGTGAGAGTACCCCGCGCCTCAGGTCCTGTAAGCTATCCGGGTCTCAGAAAACTGTCCCAGAATGTTGACAGTGTTCCCCTGCCTCTGTTGGATTGGAGTTGCGTCTCTCTCGCCTGTACGCCTTGGTTGGTCAACGAACTGTGACCTCTGCCGCTAGCGTGTTCAGATGGGAATTTTTTTAACAGTTCTGCAGCAAGGGCCTTCTGGTACTGCCACATTTTTGTAGACCTCTCCACCTCAGGAATATGAGAGTGAAAGTTCTCCTTGTAGCGGAGGTCTAAAAGTGTCACCAACCAGTAATGACTGTCACCCAACATTTTGACAACGTGAGGGTCACGGTTAAGGCAGCATAACATAAAGGCAGCCATGTGTGCCAGACTGGTAACGGGCAAGACTTCCATGTCCTCACCAAGATGACGACTGACCATGCTCTCCTCCTCCTCCTCATACTCCTCCTCCCCCCTGTCCTGAGGCCACCAACGCTGAACCGACTGTATGACAGTTGTACAGGTACTACTGTCTACAGCGCATGATACCAACTCCTGTTCTTCCTCCTCCTCCTCTCCCTCATTGTCCCCCAATGCACATTGAGATGAGATGAGGCTGGGCTGTGTGTAATCACCCATTATGGGTTCTTGATCCATCTCATCATACTCTGGCTGCAATGCCTCCTCTTTAATTCTCTGCAGAGAGCGTTGCAAAAGACAGACAAGTGGGATGCTGACGCTAATGAGGGCGTCAGCGCCACTCACCATCTTAGTGGACTCCTCAAAGTTTGTCAGGATGGTGCATATGTCAGACATCCAGGTCCACTCCTGAGGTCTTATGTGTGGAGTCTGACCTGATTATCGACGGGCTTGTTGCAGCTGGTACTCCACAACTGCTCTCTTCTGCTCACAAATCCTTTGCAACATGTGGAGGGTAGAGTTCCAACGTGTGGGGACATCACACACCAGTCAGTGTGCCGGAAGCTGAAAACGCTGCTGCAACATAGCAAGGGCGGCAAAAGCTGTAGCTGACTTGCGAAAATGAGCTGACAGGTGGCGTACTTTGATGAGCAGATCTGGAAACTCGGGGTACGATTTAAGAAACCGCTGAACCATGAGGTTAAGCACATGAGCCAGGCATGGTACGTGTGTGATCTTGCCTCGCCTCAGAGCCGCCACCAGGTTACGGCCATTGTCACACACGACCATGCCTGGATGTAGGTTCAGCCGTCTCAGCCACAGATCTGCCTGCTCTTTCACAGCTGTCCACAACTCACAAGCAGTGTGAGGTTTATCACCTAAGCTTATGAGTTTCAGCACAGCCTGTTGCCGCTTGGCTGAGGCAGTACTGCAGTGCTTCCAGCTTGTAACTGATGTGGTGATATCTGAGATGGAGGCTGAACATGAGGAGGAGGATGATGCGCAGGAGCTGTACACTGTGGGGGCAACTCTGACTGACATAGGGCCCGCATTCCTCGGTGTGGGGAGGATGTGTTTCCCCGGCTTCCATTATGTTTACCCAGTGTGCCATCAGGGAGATGTACCGTCCCTGGCCTCAAGCCTAAAAGGCAGCACTTCCAACGCAAGCAGTCGTGAACTGTGCGAATTTAGGACTGCGGCCTGTGGGGGTGTTGGCTGTGAATTTGCACTTTCATTCAAAGATCTGGGATATGGACAATTGAACACTGCGCTGGGACGTGGATGTGGACGTTGATGCTGTTTCTTGAGAAACTGCCATAATAAGTGAAGACTGAGAGGAGCAGGCATCTTTGCATGCAGTATGGACAGGGAATTGCCTTGCCCGCACAACAGGGGGTTCTATTACACGCACAACAGCAGAAGAAGCAGTGGTGACACCCGCTGACTCTGGTCGTGGACCCTGGGGTTCACCCCACAAAGTCGGGTGCTTTGCTGCCATGTGCCTGATCATGCTGGTGGTGGTCAGGCTGGTAGTTTTGTCATCCCTGGTGATGCTGGCCTGGCAGGTGGTACAAATGGCCATTTTGGGGTTATCAGCAGAGTCTTTAAAAAAATTCCGGACTCGGGAAGACCTACCGGTTGTACTGGCAATGTCCCTTGCGTTGGTGTTACGGGGAATGGTTGCCCGCCTTCTGTCTGCGGCCACCACACTGCTTCTTCCTGCCTGTTGGGGTACTCTGCCTCCCTCCCCCTGTGTGCTTCTGGCCTCGCTCTGCATGTCCTCCTGCCACTTTGGGTCAGTTACTAGATCATCCACCACCTCCTCCTATTCCACTTGCGCACCACGATCCTCCTCCTCACTTCGTGGCAATTGTGTCTCGTCATCGTCCACCTCTTGTGACAAATTGCCAGCGTCGACTTCCTCTGGCCGTGGCTGTTCAAATATTTGGGCATCGCTACATGGGATCTCCTCTTCCACCACTTCAAGCGGAGCAGGCGAGGGGCACAAATATGGAAATGGACCAGTGAACAGCTCTTCAGAGTGTCCAACTGTGGGATCAGTTGCTGTCTGACGACACTCGTCATGGCGGGAGCAAGGAGCATCAGGCTGAGGAGGAGTATGCGGTCGAGACTCACGGCTACTAAAACTTGACCATGCGGAAGACAGACCGGAGGTGGTGGTGCCCAGGTGACTGGAAGTATTATCTGCTATTTAATTAATAACCTGTTCACACTGATCAGTTTGCAATAGTGGTCTTGTTGTGTGCTTCCCTAGTAATTCGGTAAAGAACTGGGAGCGAGAAGATGTGGCTGTTGGTTGTGGCACATTTTCTCCTTGGCCACGGCCCCGTCCTCTACACGCACCATCACCAGAACGTCCAGTTCCACGTCCCTTGCCACGCGCCTTGCCCATTGTAAATGAAGTAAAATAGCTTACACTCGCACTATCAATGGAAAAAGGGTAATAAGAAGGAGATTAGAACCGTGGAAGAGGAAAATCACAGTTCTATTTCTCTGGCCTACACCAGAATCTTTTAAATAGATATATTTGTGACTGAACAGACAGGGAGACACTATTACTGTTTTTTTTTTACGTAAAACAGGCCAAAAGCTGGATAATAGAGAGATTTGAACAGTGGAAATGCAAAACCACAGTTCTAATATACTGGCGTATACCAGACTTTCTTAAATAGATATATTTGGGGCTGAACAGTCATTGACACACTCAAACTGTTTTTTTTATGTAAAAAAGGCCCAAAAGTGGATAATACAGAGATTTGACCCGTGGAACTGCAAAACCACAGTTATACTTTTCTGGCCTACACCAGAATCTTTCAAACAGATATATTTGTGTCTGAACAATCAGGGAGATGCTATTACTGTTTCTTTTTACGTAAAAAAATGCCAAAAACAGGATAATACAGAGATTTGACCTGTGGAACTGCAAAACCACAGTTATATTTTTCTGGCCTACACCAGACTCTTTTAAACAGATATATATATTGGTGTCTGAACAATCATGGAGACACTATTACTGTTTTTCTTTACGGAAAAAATAACAAAAGCTGGATAATACAGAGATTTGACCCGTGGAACTGCAAAACCACAGTTATATTTTTCTGGCCTACACCAGAATCTTTCAAACAGATATATTTGTGTCTGAACAATCAGGGAGATACTATTACTGTTTTTCTTTACGGAAAAAATACCAAAAGCTGAATAATACAGAGATTTGACCCGTGGAACTGCAAAACCACAGTTATATTTTTCTGGCCTACACCAGAATCTTTCAAACAGATATATTAGTGTCTGAACAATCAGGGAGACACTATTACTGTTTTTCTTTACGAAAAAATACCAAAAGCTTTATATTACAGAGATTTGACCCGTGGAACTGCATAACCACAGTTATACTTTTCTGGCCTACACCAGAATCTTTCAAACAGATATATTTGTGTCTGAACAATAAGGGAGACACTATTACTGTTTTTTTTACGGCAAAAAATGCCAAAAAAAAAGGATAATACAGATATTTGACCTGTGGAACTGCAAAAACACAGTTATATTTTTCTAGTCTACACCAGACTCTTTTAAACAGATATATTGGTGTCTGAACAATCAGGGAGACACTATTACTGTTTTTCTTTATGGAAAAAATACCAAAAGCTGGATAATACAGAGATTTGACCCGTGGAACTGCAAAACCACAGTTATATTTTTCTGGCCTACACCAGAATCTTTAAAACAGATATATTTGTGTCTGAACAATCAGGGAGACACTATTACTATTTTTCTTTACGGAAAAAATACCAAAAGCTGGATAATACAGAGATTTGACCCGTGGAACTGCAAAACCACAGTTATACTTTTCTGGCCTACACCAGAATCTTTCAAACAGATATATTGGTGTCGAACAATCAGGGAGACACTATTACTGGGTTTTTTTACGGCAAAAAATGCCAAAAGCAGGATAATACGGAGATTTGACCCATGGAACTGCAAAACCAAAGTTATATTTTTCTGGCCAACATCAGACTTTTTTAAACAGATATATTGGTGTCTGAACAGTCATAGACACACTCAATTTTTTTTTTTTGAGGGGGGGGATACCAAAAGGTTAATAAGATGCATATTTTGACAGTATGACTGAGGAAAAAGTACAGGATTTAGGTGAAAAAAAAGGATTTTTCCTGGCCCCTTAGACCGGGGAATAAGTCTAGCAATTTGACCAGCAGGAGCACACAGGACTGTAATGCAGCGTTTGCTGGTATAACCACTGCGTCTCCTATACAGCCTGCCTGATATCTGGGATGGATATTAGTCCTGAGAAGGACTGTTTGTTTGATTTGACAGGCTTTAGAGACCCTACACTACCTATTTCGCAGTATAAATCTTTCCCTAGGTCAGCAGCACTCTCCCTACACTGTCTGATCCGGAGCGACTGTGTCCAAGATGGCGGCGCCCGGTTTTAAATACTCGAGGTGATGCTGTGTGGCCAGCCAATCACTGTAATGCCCACAAACAACATGGCTGCGGCATTACAGTGACTGGCTGGCAATCCCTGCATGTTCATTGGCTCTGTAAAGAGCGCCAAAGGTGCAGGGCGGAGACCCGAGCTCCCGCCCGAGTAACCCAGAGTGCTTGGTGCTCGCCGAACATCCCGAGTAGTGAGATGCTCGGGCGAGTACCGAGCAGTGTCGAGCATGCTCGCTCAACACTAATTGTAACATCTACAGAAGTGGCCAAAAGTATTGGCACCTCTGCAATTCTGTCAGATAATACTCAGTTTCTTCCTGAAAATGATTGCAATCACAAATTCTTTGGTATTATTATCTTCATTTAATTTGTCTTCAATGAAAAAACACAAAAAGAATTGTCCTAAAGCCAAATTGGATATAATTCCACACCAAACCTAAAAAAGGGGGTGGACAAAAGTATTGGCACTGTTTGAAAAATCATGTGATGCTTCTCTAATTCGTGTAATTAACAGCACCTGTAACTTACCTGTGGCACCTAACAGGTGTTGGCAATAACTAAATCACACTTGCAGCCAGTTAACATGGATTAAAATTGACTCAACCTCTGTCCTGTGTCCTTGTGTGTACCACATTGAGCATGGAGAAAAGAAAGAAGACCAAAGAACTGTCTGAGGACTTGAGAAACCAAATTGTGAGGAAGCATGAGCAATCTCAAGGCTACAAGTCCATCTCCAAAGACCTGAATGTTCCTGTGTCTTCCATGCGCAGTGTCATCAAGAAGTTTAAAGCCCATAGCACTGTGGCTAACCTCCCTAGATGTGGACGGAAAACAAAAATTGACAAGAGATTTCAACGCAAGATTGTGCGGATGGTTGATAAAGAACCTCGACTAACATCCAAACAAGTTCAAGCGGCCCTGCAGTCCGAGGGTACAACAGTGTCAACCAATACTATCCGTCGGCGTCTGAATGAAAAAGGACTGTATGGTAGGATACCCAGGAAGACCCCACTTCTTACCCAGAGACATAAAAAAGCCAGGCTGGAGTTTGCCAAAACTTACCTGAGAAAGCCTAAAACTTTTTGGAAGAATGTTCTCTGGTCAGATGAGGCAAAAGTAGAGCTTTTTGGGAAAAAGCATCAACATAGAGTGTACAGGAAAAAAAAAGAGGCATTCAAAGAAAAGAACACGGTCCCTACAGTCAAACATGGCGGAGGTTCCCTGATGTTTTGGGGTTGCTTTGCTGCCTCTGGCACTGGACTGCTTGACCGTGTGCATGGCATTATGAAGTCTGAAGACTACCAACAAATTTTGCAGCATAATGTAGGGCCCAGTGTGAGAAAGCTGGGTCTCCCTCAGAGGTCATGGGTCTTCCAGCAGGACAATGACCCAAAACACACTTCCAAAAGCACTATAAAATGGTTTGAGAGAAAGCACTGGAGACTTCTAAGGTGGCCGGCAATGAGTCCAGACCTGAATCCCATAGAACACCTGTGGAGAGATCTCAAAATGGCAGTTTGGAGAAGGCCAAGTTTGCCAAAGAAGAATGGTCCACAATTCCAGCAGACCATTGTAAGAAACTCATTGATGGTTACCGGAAGCGGTTGTTCGCAGTTATTTTGGCTAAAGGTCGTGCAACCAAGTATTAGGCTGAGGGTGACAATACTTTTGTCTGGCCCATTTTTGGAGTTTCGTGTGAAATGATCAATGATTTGATTTTTGCTTCATTCTCTTTTGTGTTTTTTCCTTGCAAGCAAATTAAATGAAGATAATAGTACCAAAGAATTTATGATTGCAATCATTTTCAGGAAGAAACTGAGTATTATCTGACAGAATTGCAGGGGTGCCAATAGTTTTGGCCACCACTGTAGCGGTAATATCAAAATTCATCCTAAAGATATCGTAGATTCCTTCGCACAATGCTACCAAAAGCTTTACAATTTAAATCAGGATATGTCAACTCCTCAACCGACAAAGGAATGTACACTGCTCAAAAAAATAAAGGGAACACTCAACTATCACATCTTAGATCTGAATGAATGAAATATTCTCATTGAATACTTTGTTCTGTACAAAGTTGAATGTGCTGACAACAAAATCACACAAAAATCATCAATGAAAATCAAATTTATTAATCAATGGAGGCCTGGATTTGGAGTCACCCCAAAATTAAAGTGGAAAAACACACTGCAGGCTGATCCAACTTTGATTTAATGTCTTTAAAACAAGTCAAAATGAGGCTCCGTATTGTGTGTGGCCTCCACGTGCCTGTATGACCGCCCTACAATGCCTGGGCATGCTCCTGATGAGGTTGCGGATGGTCTCCTGTGGGATCTCCTCCCAGACCTGGATTAAAGCATCCGCCAACTCCTGGACAGTCTGTGGTGCAACGTGTCGTTGGTGGATGGAGCGAGACATGATGTCCTAGATGTGCTAAATCGGATTCAGGTCTGGGGAAAGGGCAGGCCAGTCCATAGCTTCAATGCCTTCATCTTGCAGGAACTGCTGACACATTCCAGCCACATGAGGTCTGGCATTGTTCTGCATTAGGAGGAACCCAGGCCAACTGCACCAGCATATAGTCTCCCAAGGGGTCTGAGGATCTCATCTCGGTACCTAATGGCTGTCAGGCTACCTCTGGCGAGCACATGGAGGGCTGTGTGGCCCTCCAAAGAAATGCCACCCTACACCATTACTGACCCACTGCCAAACCGGTCATGCTGAAGGATGTTGCAGGCAGCAGATCGCTCTCCATGCCGTCTCCAGACTCTGTCACATCTGTCCCATGTGCTCAGTGTGAACCTGCTTTCACCTGTGAAGAGCACAGGGTGCCAGTGTCGACTTTGCCAATGCTGGTGTTCTGTGACAAATGACAAGCGTCCTGCATGGAGTTGGGCTGTGAGCACAACCCCCATCTGTGGACTTCGGGCCCTCATACCACCCTCATGGAGTCGGTTTCTAACCGTTTGTGCAGACACATGCACATTTGTGGCCTGCTGGAAGACATTTTGCAGGGCTCTGGCAGTGCTCCTCCTGTTCCTCCTTGCACAAAGACGAAGGTAGCGGTCCTGCTGCTGGGTTATTGCCCTCCTACGGCCCCCTCCACGTCTCCTGGTGTACTGGCCTGTCTCCTGGTAGCACCTCCAGCCTCTGGACACTACACTGAGAGACACAGCAAACCTTCTTGCCACAGCTCGCATTGATGTGTCATCCTGGATGAGCTGCACTACCTGAGCAACTTCTGTGGGTTGTAGAGTTCGTCTATGCTACCACGAGTGTGAAAGCACAACCAACATTCAAAAGTGACCAAAACATCAGCCAGAAAGCATTGGTACTGAGATGTGGTCTGTGGTCCCCACCTGCAGAACTACTCCTTTATTGAGTGTGTCTTGATAATTGCCAATAATTTCCATCTATTGTCTATTCCATTTGCACAACAGCATGTGAAATTGATTGTCAATCAGTGTTGCTTCCTAAGTGGACAGCTTGATTTCACAGAAGTTTGATGTACTTGGAGTTATATTCTGTTGTTTAAGTGTTCCCTTTATTTTTTTGAGCAGTGTATTAACAAATTTCTAGAGGACATTAACTTACCAACTATTTCTCAAGATGATTTAAGGAAATTAATGGAACATTTTAAGGAGGAGGAAACAGCGTAAACTATTAAAAATCTCAAAGATAAAAAATCTCCAGGCTCGGACAGGTTTTCTTATCTTTTGGCTCCCCATCTAACTAAAATTTTTAACAAAGCATCTGATTTGGGAAAATTTCCAACAGAAATGCTCCAGGCAACA
Organism: Phyllobates terribilis; assembly: GCF_046119375.1. Taxonomy (NCBI): domain Eukaryota; kingdom Metazoa; phylum Chordata; class Amphibia; order Anura; family Dendrobatidae; genus Phyllobates; species Phyllobates terribilis. The sequence goes on along the minus strand of NW_027362772.1, from coordinate 189,825,055 downwards.
ATAACCTTGATACTTAAACCAAAGGAGGACTTAGAACTGGTCAAAAATTATCGTCTTATCTCACTTATTAATACAGACATCATGATATATTCAAAAATAATTGCCAATAGGTTAAAAAAAATTCTGCCAAAAATAATTAATAATGATCAATTAGGTTTTATTGGGGGTTGTCAAACCTCTGACGGAAGCAGGAGGGCATTAAACATCTTGTATATTAGGAGTTTGTCAAAAGTTCCTTCTTTGCTTATTACATTATATGCAGAGAAGGCCTTCGATAGAATAAATTGGGAGTACTTAAAAGCAACCTTACTCAAATTTGGTTTAAATAATCAACTTCTCTCAAAGATACTGGCCCTATATTCAAAACCTAGTCCTAAAATCTATGGTAACAACCATCTATCTATGTCTATTCCTATATCTAATGGTGCAAGACAAGGGTGCTCTTTTTCACCAATACTTTTCGCATTAGCTATGGAGCCATTAGCACAAAAAATCAGATCTAATCCTAATAAAAAATTAATTATAACCCCCCAAACATAATTTTAAAATCAGCTTATTCGCTGACGATATACTGCTATCTTTGGTTGATCCATTCAATTCTATTAGAGAAACTCAAAATTTACTGAATAGCTTTTCTCAGGATTCGTTCTTTAAAATCAGTGCAGAAAAGTCTAACATTTTATATTTCAATATGGATCCGACTTTATTAAACAGCGTAAAAAATACAGTATTTCTTCCTTTAATTGGGTTGAAGATTCTATATCTTACTTGGGGATTTCTCTCACAAGAAATGTAAAAACGACTGTTATATCTAACTTTTTGGCTGTGTGCTCACGATGCGTTTTTAATGCGTTTCCGCAGCGTTTTTGCAGCTGCGGAAACGCTGCAGAAACGCATTAAAAACGCATGGTAGAAGGGCAGCAATGTTCCCCAATGATAATCCGCATGTGCTGTGCACATGCTGCGGAAATTTCCGCTGCGGATTATCATTGCAGAAAAAAACGCAGCACTACCAGTTGTTTTGTGGAAGCGCTGCATTTTTGCCGCCATTGACTTGCATTAGAACGCGCCAATTCCACAAGACTGCATCTGTACTTGCGTAATTGGCGCGTTCTAATGTGCGGAAGGTACCCGGGTGTAGAGGAGAGGAGAGTCTCATCCACACCCAGGTACCATTAAAAAAGCTGTAAAAAAAGAATAAAATAAAAAATAAATATATACTTACCTTCCGGCGGCACGTGGTGCGCTCCTCCTTGCTTCCCGGCACTTCGCAATGGAATGAAGGACCTGCGCTGTTGTCAGAGTCATGTGACGGGTCACGCAACGCTGACGTCGGCAGGTCCTTCACTCTACTGCTGCCGGCAGCCGGGACCGAGCGAAGCAAGACAGCGCGGGCCATCGGAGGGTAAGTATACATTTATTTATTTTTTTTTGACATTCTCTCGGTCATACTATATAAATCCATGCCGTTTGCATGGATTTATATAGTGTGACCTAGTTGTCACAAGCACTTTCCAAGTGATGCTAATCGCTTGGAAAGCTCTTGTCAATCCGCATGCGGAAATGTCAGTGAATGACGCTTCATTTCCGAATGTCCCTGGCAGGAAAACGCATGTACAATCTGCATGCGTTTTTCTCTGCCAGGTAGATGCAGAAACGCTCAGGAAAAAATCCGGAGCATTTCTGCATCGTGGGCACATAGCCTAATACGATTATTGATATCACATCTAAAGATCTGAACAATCTCGGAAAAACTGAATTGACATGGTTTGGGAAAATCATGGCTCTTAAAATGTTCACGCTCCCCAAAATTCTCTATTTTTTTAAGAGCCATTCCTCTCCCAATCCCTACTAATTTTTTAACAAAAGTTCAATCTCTATTGAATTATTTTGTTGGGAACAACAAAAGAGCTAGAATTGCCAAAGGAATCCTATGGAAAAATAAAACTAGAGGTGGTTTAGGTCTCCCCAATTTAACCTGTTACTATTACTCTAATATTATAAAACAAAGCAAACTTTGGTTAAAAGGCGACGATTCTACCGCTTGGCTGGATTTAGAAATAGCATCAAATAATGATATTCCTCTCCAAGAATTACTGATTAAACATCTAATTAATCCAAATTTGCCAGAGCCTTCTAATTGTATTTTCAAAGCCACTATTCAGGCATGGAAAAAATTTGCTAAATCTAGGAATAGAAAAACTAAATTCGAACAAATTAAAAATTCCCCATTGTCTTTTATCGATATTTTGTGTGAAGAAAAAATTCCTGAAGCTTGGTCAAAATTGGGAATCAAAAAAATTAAGGACCTCTATGTTGGAGAGAGATTTATTCCCTATTCGGAGCTCAAATTAAAATATAAGCTACCAAGCACGGATTTTTTCCATTTCATTTTGGTTAAAGATACCATTCAGCTTCTTTTAAATAGTAAGTCACCCTTCTCTGAAATTATTGGCCTACTTGTTGGAAATCCTACCTGCAAACTTTTATGGAATACAAGTTATTTATATTCTCATTTTAACAATGATATCTCCCTCGAAAAACAAACCAATATGATTAAATGGGAACTAGATTTGAAAAAATCATTCTCTTCAGATAAATGAGAAAAAGCTTTAAAACTTACATACGCTTCAAATATTTGCATGACTTTACTTGAGTCTTATTATAAGATCTTCACTAAATGGTATTTTACACCAATTAGGCTGTCAAAAAGTAATACAAATCATTCTCCTAAATGTTGGAGAAACTGTGGATATAATGCCGACTTGATGCATGTCTATTGGAACTGCCCCAAAATTAAAAATCTCTGGTATCAGGTGTATCAATCAATTAACCAACTTCTTAACTGGAACCTACATTTATCACCTCAAATGGCATTACTCTCCCTTGAAATGGACCAAGCTCACCCTTCCACACGGCTTATTCTTTTACATATTTTCCAAGTTGTGAAAGTATCGATAGCAGCTCTATGGAAAAAATCATTTCCCCCTAAATTTAATGATATTGTTCAAAAAATAAAGCTACATAAACCTATGAATATAAATTTGCAATTGCAAACACTATGTTTGAAAAGTTCCATAAAAAATTGAATATTTGGTCTCAAGTATTTCCTTAAATTGTATTCTTTGGATTATATACCTAACTTTGTGATATGGATGTTGTGATATTAGTAAATATGTTTTCTTTGGTATTTATTTTTTTCATCTGTATTCTTGCCTCAAAATTGTACAAACATGATTATGTAATCTTTGTTCTCCTTATTCCCAACCCTATTTTCCTGCTCTCTCCACTTTTTTCCCTCAAAAAAAAATATTCCTACCCAGTTTTCTTTAAATTACCTCCCCCCTCTTTTGCTTTACCATTTAATTATGAATATTTAAAAAAAATTATTGAAAAACAAAATTGTGCTGATATAAAGTAGAAATATGGGAAATGTTATTTATTATCTATTTTGTGTGACATATCTCTCTGATTTAAGGGCATGAAAATGTTGAAAAAAGTTTGAAAATTGCAAAATTTTCAAAATTTTTGCCAAATTTTCGATTTTTTCACAAATAAGTCATATCGAAGAAATTTTACCACTATCATGAAGTACAATATGTCTCGAAAAAACAATCTCAGAATCAGTGGGATCCATTCAAGCGTTTCAGAGTTATTACCTTATAAAGTGACAGTGGTCAGAATTGTAAAAATTGGCCTGGTCCTTAACATGCAAACCACCCTCGGGGGTAAAGGGGTTAAATACAAAAATTATATCATTATTGGATTTTCTATTTTTTTAATACTCATCATTACTTAGAATCATAGAATGGTAGAGTTGGAAGGGACCTCCTGGGTCATCTGGTCCAACCCCCTGCTCAATGCAGGATTCACTAAACCATCTCAGACAGATATCTGTCCAGCCTCTGTTTGAAGACGTCCATTGAAGGGGAACTCACCACCTCTCATGGCAGCCTGTTCCACTCATTGATCAACCTAACTGTCAAAATTTTTTTTCTAATATCTAATCTGTGTCTCCTCCCATTCAGCTTCATCCCATTGCTTCTAGTCTTTTCTTGTGCAAATGAGAATAAAGATGATCCTTGGAGTGCTGAATACTTTACCAGAGGCATATCTAAGGGAGGACAGGCAGGGCATGTGCCCTGATGTAGCGGTCCAATTGTTTCCCCCGTTGGCTGCATTCTGCCACCCCCACACTGGCATTCGGACATTCTATGAGCCAGCTATCAAGCTGACAGCCAGCTCAGAGAACGTACAGGGCCCCGGCTCCCAATGATCAATTACTTGCGTCTTTCAGACACGAGTACAAGTGAAGCTCTGACAGCTGATTCAGAGCGACGTCATCAGCATGATGTCACGAGGTCATGTGATCACTAGAGATGAGCGGTGTTCGACTAGAACTGTTCGCCAATCTCAAATTCGAGCTGTTTTGGGCAGTGTTCGAGTCGTTCGACGAACGCGAACGATTTGCAAAAAATTTAGCTGTTCGAGGTTATGTTCGATAACTGTTCGTGCACCAAAAGCGTAACTGGATTTTTTCACATCATGCAGGGATTGTCTGCCACTCAGTGTAATGCCACAGCCATGGTGGTTGTGGCATTACAGTGGTTGCCCAAATTGATGGGAACAGTGCTCACAGTGAAATATGAAAAGCCGGCAATTCAGCAGCGGCATACACCGGTACCCGACAATTTAGAACAGAAAGAATAGAGCATCACACATAGATTAGATAGATAGAAACATGTCAGTCACATATATAATAAGTGCAGGGTTAGTGTTGATTACTGTACTTGTCATTTAGTGTTAAAATAAAGGATTTATTTAAAAAAAAATTGGCGTGGGGTTCCCCGTAATTTTAGTCTCTAGCGGAGGTTAAGCAGACGGCTGGGGCAGATGTTTGCAGCCTGGGAAGGGGGTAATACCCACGGAGCTTCCCAGGCTACTAATATCAGCCCCAAGCTGAATAACAAGCCTTTACTAGCTATTAAAATGGGGGACCCCCAAAAAAATGACGTGGGGTCCCCCTATTTTAATAGCTAGCAAAGGCTAGGCAGACAGCTGGGGGCTGATATTAATAGCCCAGGAAGGGTGCCATGAATATTGGCCCCCTCCCAGGCTAGCTATTAAAATAGGGGGGACACGACGTCATTTTTGGGGGGGGTCCCCCATTTTAATAGCTAGTAAAGGCTAGGTATTCAGCTGGGGGCTGATATTAGTAGCCTGGGAAGCTCCGTAGGTATTACCTCCTTCCCAGGCTGCAAAAATCTGCCCCATCCGTCTGCTTAACCTCCGCTAGAGACTAAAATTACGGGGAACCCCACGCCAATTTGTTTTTTTAAGAAATCCTTTATTTTAACACTAAATGGCAAGGACAGTAATCAACACAATCACTGTACTTATTATATTTGTGACTGACATGTTTCTATCTATCTAATCTATGTGTGATGCTTTATTCTTTCTGTTCTAAATTGTCGGGTACCAATGCTGAATTGCCGGCCGGCTTTTTTAAAGAGACGGTGCATGAAAACACTATTATTTTTTTTAATAAATCCTTTAACACTAAATGACAAATACAGTAACCAACACTGTCACTGTACTTCTTATATATGTGACTGACATGTTTCTATCTATCTAATCTATGTGTGATGCTCTATTCTTTCTGCTCTAAATTGTCGGGTAAGGATGCTGAATTGCCGGCCGGCTTTTTTAAAGAGAGTGTCTTCTGAGCAGTTTGTCAGCTTTTGGACACCTTTGAAGGTGTTTTCTATGTGTTTTTATTTGCCTGCCATTACTTTTAATGGTGTTCAACAATGTTCTATGGTGTTCGACGAACAGTTCCACGAACATTCCGGTGTTCAACGAACCGAACCCAAACACTACGGGGGTGGCTCAACACTAGTGATCACGCTGCTAATGTCACTTGCCGATGTACATTGGTGGCAAGTGCTCCACATTAGTGGAGCTGAAGCCATGAAGATTAAATGTAATGGGAATGGGGGGAGATTTACAGTGTGTGTCGGTTATTTAGAGTGTTGTGGGGGCTATTTACTGTGGTGGGGGAGATTTAGTGAAACAGGTCTGGTGGAGATTTGTGTAATGGGATTATTTGAGGACAAAAGTTTGGGGAGCAAGGAAGGGACAGGTGCAGAAACAATATGGGGAGCGGGAGAAATTTGAAGACAATATGAGGAGCAAGAGGTGAGATGGGGGCATGCATGGGGGATGGATGCGGACACAGTATGGTGAGTGGGGGATGGGTACATACACAGTAGCAAGGGGAAAATGTATGCAGACACAGTATGGGGAGCGAGGATGATGGGATCAGTGCAGACACAGTATGGGGAATCAGGGGGATGCGTGAGGAAGCAGTATGGAAAGTGAGAGGGTAAATGTATGAGGAGGGAGGGGGAAACATGTGAGGAAACTATTGAGGGGAATAGTGAAAGGAGACAGTATGAGAAAAAGTGTGAGTGGGCACAGAATAGAGACTGAGTAGTGTGTTGGGGTGTAGCATGGGGCATAGTGTAAGGTTACAGCCAGGATGGGACAGTAAGCCAAGAAGGGGGAGTATGATGAGGGGGCACAGTATAGAGACTAGGCCTTATAGGGGGGATACAGTGTGAGAGGACAGTGAGAAAAGGGAGCCAAGTATGGAAAGGAGAGGGCAGTGTGGAGGGCATGTACCATAAGAGGGACAGTGTGGGGGTCATAATTTGTTCAAGGAATATAGGGAAGGGCAATTATTTATTCAGGGGCACAACGTAGGGCAGGAATTTTTATTCAGGATTATTATAATGACACTTCTAACTGTAAAGGCATTGTTTGGGGATGTGCTGCGGAAGACCGGAGGAGACGGAAATCAGCAGAGATGAGCTGTGGATGCGAAAACTCATCAAGGAGTCTGGACAAGATGAAGAAGAAAAGAAAAAGAACAACTCCAGAGATAACGTCATCTATAGGGTACCTGGATGTAAATGTTTTTTGTGTTACTGACTAATTCTCATATTTTTATTTATGTTAGGAGCATTAAAGGGGTTTTCCAAGTTTGTGATGAGTCTGCAGTCATTCTATGTGACTGCAGACTTCTGAATTCTCACAGTGCACACAGCACACTGTCAGGATTCTCTCGAGAAGTCGATTTGCATACTTGTGGTCATGTGCCGACTAGACATGCGTGGCCTCACTCAATGAAAATTAATTAGAGGCCGACAAATCTAGTCAGAATGTGGCCAGAAATATACAAATCACATACTTGTGCAAGGGAGAATCCTAAAAGTGTGCAGTGCATGCCCTGTGAGAAGTCAGAAGCCTACATTTACATAGAGTGACTGCAGACTTTCATCTTAAACCTGGACAAGCCCTTTAATTAAAAAAATAAGCTATGTATCATGTCAATCCTAACCTAGCATGTGATATACTCATTATCAGGATTCAGCTCTGCTTGCAGGTTCCAGCAATCATCACATGGCTACTTCACTCATATACTATTTTGATACTTGCAGTCACGTGACAATGAGTTTCTCTTCCTGCTTCTCTATTTTTCACTGAACATTGAGAGAATTAGGGAGAGCAGCTCGTCGTCACATGACTAAGTGTGCAAATCGCATATGTGGTTGGGGTTGGTGGGGGACGCCAAACTGAAATTTTGCCCTGGATGCCATAAAACCTAGATACACCTCTGTACTTTACTAAAGATATGTAAAGAAAAACTGATTTTTACATTTGGAATTGCTTTTCTGTTTCTACTAGATATGATGGTCTGCATTAAATGTTCGGAAAATGAATGGTCAAATGAGAAGAGAGACATGTGTATTTCTAGGACCATAGACTTTCTTTCTTATGAAGATCCTTTGGGAATTTCATTATGTTTCTTTGCTATTCTGCTTTCTCTTCTTACTTTGGGAGTTTTCGGTATCTTTTTCACGCACAAAGACACCCCTATAGTAAAAGCAAATAACAGAGCATTAAGTTATATTCTACTTCTTTCTCTTACATTGTCCTTTTTTTGTACCTTACTATTTATTGGTCGTCCGGATCGCATAACTTGCATTTTAAACCAAGCAGCTTTTGGAATAGTTTTTACAATTTCTATCTCTTCTGTGTTGGCTAAAACCATAACAGTTCTTGTTGCTTTTAACAATATAAAGCCTGGAAGCAAAGCAAGAAAATGGATGAGTTCTGAAATATCAATATATTTCATTTGCGTATGCTCTTTTGGTGAAATTGTAATCTATTTTGTGGGCTTTTTGTACAGTCCACCATTTCCAGACATTGATAAACATGAACGATCTTTAAAGATGACAATGTATTGTAATCAAGGGTCTGCTGTTACATTTTATGCTGCTGTAGGATATATGACAATTTTAGCTGTGCTAAGCTTTATCATTGCATTCTTAGCAAGAAAGTTGCCTGACAATTTTAATGAAGCATCACACATTACTTTTAGCATGTTAGTTTTCTGTAGTGTGTGGTTGTTGTTTTTTCCAGCTTATTTAAGCACAAAAGGTAAATATATGACAGCACTTGAAATATTTGCCATTTTAGCATCAAGTACTGGACTGCTTGCTTGCATATTTTTTCCTAAATGTTACATTATCATAATAAGACCTGATTTAAATACTAAACAAAGTGTGACTGGAAAACAAGAAAAGTTTATCAATTATTCCTTTGAAGTAAAATAATAAAATAAGCTATAGAATATTTGTTTTAAGTGTTATTCACTTTACATTTTTCACTAACAGGTGTTTCTTTAACATTTTGCACCCAGTGTAACAAATAATTCTTTCTCATTTTCTGATACTTTTAAATAGTTTGAGGCATTTTTTCATTAACAGGTGTTTCTTGTTTTGTTTTCAATGTTTTATTTATTGAAGAAATAGACAAAGCAGATAAATAACATCCACACATTTTTCAATCAGAATCAAATCGTATAAAGAAAAGTGTACAGAAAATTTTAAATATTTGAAATGTAGGTACACAGATTTGTCATGAAGATTGCAGCAAAACATAGTAATACAGATGATGCAATTTGAATATATGATCAATGTATAACATAAAAGAAAGACGCAATTGTCTTTATATATAAGTAATGACAATATAAGAAAAAACAAGGATAAGGATGCATAAAAAAGAAATAAGAGAAAAGGGGGGACCAACAAGGTAGGAGGAAGAGAATGAGAGGGGGAAAATGAAGGGGGTGGAAGGTCCAGTCACTGTATGAAGAGGTTAAAAATAAAAATAGCATATATTAAAATGTTGAGACGGTTTATGTGATAGAGGATAGATAGGAGGTGGAGTTTCTAAATTTCTGCCAAGGAGTCCAAACCCGATAAAAGGAGGTGAGATTTTGCATTGACAAGGCTGCCAGTTGTTCAGTTTGGAATAATTGGTTGATTTTTAGAAGCAATTGCTTCTTTCTTGGTAAATCAGGTGTACGCCAAAGAGGTGGTATGAGCAGCTTACCTGCCGATAGAACAAAAGAGACTAATTTAGATGGAAACTTTTTGTCCGATTTAATTGGGAGGTTTAAGAATATGTGTTATGGGGCTAAGGTCAGGCGTATGTGTAGTAATTCAAATAGGGTTTGAGCTATCATTTTCCAGAATCTTTGAATAACCGGACAATTCCACCATATGTGAAAGTATGATCCTTTATCTTTTTCAAACCCCCAACAAAGGTCAGGGGTAGTAGAAAACCATTTATGAGTCTGAATGGGTGTTGTGTACCTTGAGAGATTATTTTATAGGAATTCTCTTGAACCCTGACACATTGTGAAGGACCATGTGAGAAATTGTATATTTGTTTGATTTGGGAATCAGTAAAAGAGGTACCTAATTCTTTTTCCCATTTTAACAAGAATGCTCTCTTCTGAGAAATATCCTTCAAGAGTAAGATGTTGTAGAGAGAAGAGAGGATTTTCTTTGGTGGGTTTGTTTGTGCGCATAGAGATTCATAAGCAGTGAGTGGTCTAGAGGGATCTCCCTTTATCAAGGCTTGATGAATTGCCATTTTTAAGGATTCGTAATGGAGAAAATTAAAGTTGGACATTGTAGGCAAGGTTTTAATTTCTTGGAAGGTGATGAAGGAGCCATCCTTCAGTAATTGATCTATTAAGGGGGAGGTTTCTATATGTCTTTCTGTATTAAGTGATTTGGGTTTTCCTAAGCTTGGGGTGAGGAAGTCCAATGCTCGAGATAATGGAGATAGGAGGGGAGCTAAAGAGTCAGTGACTGTTAACCAACGTTTGACCGTCGTGTGGGTTATTTGGTTGTGAAATGTAATTTTATGTGTTAGAATGAGGTTAGACAGTATTATTGAACGCAGTGGTATAGGTGACATATGTACTTCTATGGAGAGCCATAGCTTCTCCTCCGGTTTTCTGATCCAATCCATAGTTCTGGAGAGTATGGCGGCTTGGTAGTATTTATGGATATTGGCTACTCCCACACCACCTGATCTCTTGGGGAGCGATAAAGTTAGAGAGTTCAATCTTGGTCGGTGTTTGTATCTTTTTGCTAGTGTGAACATGCTCTTATTTCTTGCATGTGTACCATCTTAGACCTCATTCTGTGCAAATTAGGGGCGTGGCATCCCCCTTGTTGAGCTGGTCAGTATATATGTAGCTTACCACGGGCTTAGGTGGTCTGATTTTGGGACCCGGTTCTATTTGTCTACCCTTTTATATGCATTATTTCAACTTTGATATACAGTAAGGTTTTTAATATAGACAGTGTAGGACCGTCCCAAATAGGGTCACCTTGTCGCTGGTGGGACGGCTTGTATACTTTTTTTGATCAAAAATAGTTCACTAAGTACCCTATATTTCATATGCAACTTTGCTTTACATTTATATATAATGATGGTAGGGTATGTGATATATTTTTTGTCTTTTGTAGGTTTTGTATATTTTTGCTAGTGTGAACATGCTCTTATTTCTTGCATGTGTACCATCTTAGACCTCAGTTCACATTGCTTGTTTTTTGTCTTGTTTGCATTCTGTGCAAATTAGGGGCGTGGCATCCCCCTTGTTGAGCTGGTCAGTATATCAGTATATATGTAGCTTACCACGGGCTTAGGTGGTCTGATTTTGGGACCCGGTTCTATTTGTCAACCCTTTTATATGCATTACTTCAACTTTGATATACAGTAAGGTTTTTAATATAGACAGTGTAGGACCGTCCCAAATAGGGTCAGCTTGTCGCTGGTGGGACGGCTTGTATACTTTTTTTTTTTTTATCAAAAATAGTTCACTAAGTACCCTATATTTCATATGCAACTTTGTTTTACATTTATATATAATGATGGTAGGGTATGTGATATATTTTTTGTCTTTTGTAGGTTTTGTATCTTTTTACTAGTGTGAACATGCTCTTATTTCTTGCATGTGTACCATCTTAGACCTCAGCTCACATTGCTTAGTTTTTTGTCTTGTTTGCATTCTGTGCAAATTAGGGGCGTGGCATCCCCCTTGTTGAGCTGGTCAGTATATATGTAGCTTACCATGGGCTTAGGTGGTCTGATTTTGGGACCCGGTTTTATTTGTCTACCCTTTTATATGCATTACTTCAACTTTGATATACAGTAAGGTTTTTAATATAGACAGTGTAGGACCGTCCCAAATAGGGTCACCTTGTCGCTGGTGGGACGGCTTGTATACTTTTTTTGATCAAAAATAGTTCACTAAGTACCCTATATTTCATATGCAACTTTGCTTTACATTTATATATAATGATGGTAGGGTATGTGATATATTTTTTGTCTTTTGTAGGTTTTGGATATTTTTGCTAGTGTGAACATGCTCTTATTTCTTGCATGTGTACCATCTTAGACCTCAGTTCACATTGCTTGTTTTTTTGTCTTGTTTGCATTCTGTGCAAATTAGGGGCGTGGCATCCCCCTTGTTGAGCTGGTCAGTATATCAGTATATATGTAGCTTACCACGGGCTTAGGTGGTCTGATTTTGGGACCCGGTTCTATTTGTCTACCCTTTTATATGCATTACTTCAACTTTGATATACAGTAAGGTTTTTAATATAGACAGTGTAGGACTGTCCCAAATAGGGTCACCTTGTCGCTGGTGGGACGGCTTGTATACTTTTTTTTTTTTATCAAAAATAGTTCACTAAGTACCCTATATTTCATATGCAACTTTGTTTTACATTTATATATAATGATGGTAGGGTATGTGATATATTTTTTGTCTTTTGTAGGTTTTGTATCTTTTTGCTAGTGTGAACATGCTCTTATTTCTTGTATGTGTACCATCTTAGACCTCAGTTCACATTGCTTAGTTTTTGTCTTGTTTGCATTCTGTGCAAATTAGGGGCGTGGCATCCCCCTTGTTGAGCTGGTCAGTATATATGTAGCGTACCATGGGCTTAGGTGGTCTGATTTTTGGACCCGGTTCTATTTGTCTACCCTTTTATATGCATTACTTCAACTTTGATATACAGTAAGGTTTTTAATATAGACAGTGTAGGACCGTCCCAAATAGGGTCACCTTGTCGCTGGTAGGACGGCTTGTATACTTTTTTTTTTTATCAAAGATAGTTCACTAAGTACCCTATATTTCATATGCAACTTTGCTTTACATTTATATATAATGATGGTAGGGTATATGATATATTTTTTGTCTTTTGAAGGTTTTGTATCTTTTGCTAGTGTGAACATGCTCTTATTTCTTGCATGTGTACCATCTTAGACCTCAGTTCACATTGCTTGTTTTTTTGTCTTGTTTGCATTCTGTGCAAATTAGGGGCGTGGCATCCCCCTTGTTGAGCTGGTCAGTATATCAGTATATATGTAGTTTACCACGGGCTTAGGTGGTCTGATTTTGGGACCCGGTTCTATTTGTCTACCCTTTTATATGCATTACTTCAACTTTGATATACAGTAAGGTTTTTAATATAGACAGTGTAGGACCGTCCCAAATAGGGTCACCTTGTCGCTGGTCGGACGGCTTGTATACTTTTTTTTTTTATCAAAAATAGTTCACTAAGTACCCTATATTTCATATGCAACTTTGCTTTACATTTATATATAATGATGGCAGGGTATGTGATATATTTTTTGTCTTTTGTAGGTTTTGTATCTTTTTGCTAGTGTGAACATGCTCTTATTTCTTGCATGTGTACCATCTTAGACCTCAGTTCACATTGCTTAGTTTTTTGTCTTGTTTGCATTCTGTGCAAATTAGGGGCGTGGCATCCCCCTTGTTGAGCTGGTCAGTATATATGTAGCTTACCACGGGCTTAGGTGGTCTGATTTTGGGACCCGGTTCTATTTGTCTACCCTTTTATATGCATTACTTCAACTTTGATATACAGTAAGGTTTTTAATATATACAGTGTAGGATCATCCCAAATAGGGTCACCTTGTCACTGGTGGGACGGCTTGTATACTTTTTTTGATCAAAAATAGTTCACTAAGTACCCTATATTTCATATGCAACTTGGCTTTACATTTATATATAATGATGGTAGGGTATGTGATATATTTTTTGTCTTTTGTAGGTTTTGTAAAGGTCAGGGGTAGTAGAAAACCATTTATGAGTCTGAGAGATTATTTTATAGGAATTCTCTTGAACCCTGACACATTGTGAAGGACCATGTGAGACATTGTATATTTGTTTGATTTGGGAATCAGTAAAAGAGGTACCTAATTCTTTTTCCCATTTTAACAAGAATGCTCTCTTCTGAGAAATATCCTTCAAGAGTAAGATGTTATAGAGAGAAGAGAGGATTTTCTTTGGCGGGTTTGTTTGTGCGCATAGAGATTCATAAGCAGTGAGTGGTCTAGAGGGATCTCCCTTGATCAAGGCTTGATGAATTGCCATTTTTAAGGATTCGTAATGGAGAAAATTAAAGTTGGACATTGTAGGCAAGGTTTTAATTTCTTGGAAGGTGATGAAGGAGCCATCCTTCAGTATTTGATCTATTAAGGGGAAGGTTTCTATATGTCTTTCTGTATTAAGTGATTTGGGTTTTCCTAAGCTTGGGGTGAGGAAGTCCAATGCTCGAGATAATGGAGATAGGAGGGGAGCTAAAGAGTCAGTGACTGTTAACCAACGTTTGACCGTCGTGTGGGTTAGTTGGTTGTGAAATGTAATTTTATGTGTTAGAATGAGGTTAGACAGTATTATTGAACGCAGTGGTATAGGTGACATATGTACTTCTATGGAGAGCCATAGCTTCTCCTCCGGTTTTCTGATCCAATCCATAGTTCTGGAGAGTATGGCAGCTTGGTAGTATTTATGGATATTGGCTACTCCCACACCACCTGATCTCTTGGGGAGCGATAAAGTTAGAGAGTTCAATCTTGGTCGGTGTTTGTTCCAAATATAATTAAAAAAGAGTGAGTTAATTTTGGATAAGTATGTTTTGAACAGAGAAATTGGAGGCATTTGAAAAAGGTAAATGAATTTGGGTAAAAGAACGCTTTTAATTAGTTTTTTCTAAGAGAGATAAGGAGTAGTGTTGAGCGAGCATGCTCGACTCTGCTAGGTACTCGCCCGAGCATCTCACTACTCGGGATGTTCAGCGAGCACCGAGCATTTTTGGGTTACTCGGGCGGGAGCACGGGTCTCCGCCCTGCATGTTTGGCGCTCTTTACAGAGCCAGTGAACATGCAGGGATTGCCAGCCAGTCACTGTAATGCTGCAGCCATGTTGGTTGTGGGCATTTCAGTGATTGGCTGGCCGCACAACGTCACCCAGTATTTAAAACTGGACGCCACAATCTTGGACACAGTAGCTCCGGATCAGACAGTGTAGGGACAGTGCTGCTGAGCTAGAGAAAGATTTATACTGCAAAATAGTTAGTGTAGGGTCTCTAAAGCCTGCAAATTCAAACAAACAGTCCTTCTGAGGACTAATATCCATCCCAGATATCAGGCAGGCAGGCAGGCTGTATAGGAGACGCAGTGGTTATACCAACAAACACTGCATTACAGTCCTGTGTGCTGCTGCTGGTCAAATTGCTAGACTTAGCTCCAGGTCTCAGGGGCCAGGAAAAATACTTTTTTTTCATCTAAATCCTCTCTTTTTTTTCCCTCAGCCAGACTGTACAAATACTTATTAACCTTTTGGTATTCCCCCCCCCCCCAAAAAAAAATTGAGTGCGTCTGTGAGTGTTCAGACACAAATATATCTGTTTAAAAGAGTCTAGTTTCGGCCAGATAACTAGAACTGGGGTTTTGCAGTTCCACGGTTCAAATCTCTGTATTATCCACTTTTTTGCCTTTTTTACATAAAAAAAAACAGTTTGAGTGTCTCGTTGACTGTTTAGATACAAATATATGTTTAAAAGATTCTGGTTTAGGCCAGAGAAATAGAACTGTGGTTTTCCTCTTCCACGGTTCTAATCTCCTTTTTATTACCCTTTTGCCATTGATAGTGCGAGTGTAAGCTATTTCACTTCATTTACAATGGGCAAGGCGCATGGCAAGGGACGTGGAACTGGACGTTCTGGTAATGGTGCGTGCAGAGGACTGGGCCGTGGCCAAGGTGAAAATGTGCCACAACCAACAGCCACATCTTCTCGCTCCCAGTTCTTGACCGAATTACTAGGGAATCACACAACAACACCAGTATTGTGAACTGATCAGTGTGAACAGGTTATTAATTGGATAGCAGATAATACTTCCAGTCACCTGGGCACCACCACCTCCGGTCTGTCTTCCACACGGTCAAGTCTTAGTAGCCGTGAGTCTCGACCGCATACTCCTCCTCACCCTGATGCTCCTTCCTCCCACCATGCCGAGTGTCATCAGACAGCAACTGATCCCACAGTTGGACACTCTGAAGAGCTGTTCACTGGTCCATTTCCATATTTGGGCCCATCGCCTGCTCCATTTGAAGTGGTGGAAGAGGAGATCCCATGTAGCAATGGCCAAATATTTGAATGGCCACGGCCACAGGAAGGCGACGCTGGCAATTTGTCGCAAGAGGTGGATGATGACGAGACGCAATTGCCACGAAGTGAGGAGGAGGACTGTGGTGCGAAAGTGGAATAGGAGGAGGAGGTGGTAGATGATCTAGTAACTGACCCAACGTGGCAGGAGGACACGCAGAGCGAGGCCAGCAGCACACAGGGGGAGGGAGGCAGAGTACCCCAACAGGCAAGAATAAACAGTGTGGTGGCCACAGACAGAAGGCGGGCAACCGTTCCCCGTAACACCAACACAAGAATTTTTTTAAAGACTCTGCTGATAACCCCAAAAAGGCCATTTGTACCACCTGCCAGGCCAGCATCAGCAGGGTTGACAAAACTACCAGCCTGACCACCACCAGCATGATCAGGCACATGTCAGCAAAGCACCCGACTTTATGGGGCGAACCCCAGGGTCCACGACCAGTGTCAGCAGGAGTCACCACTGCTTCTTCCGCTGTTGTGCGTGTAAGAGAACCCTCTGTTGTGAGTGCAAGGCAATCCCATGTCCATACTGCATGCAAAGATGCCCCCTCCTCTCAGTCTTCACTTGTTATGGCAGTTTCTCAAGAAACAGCATCAACGTCCACGTCCCACCGCAGCGTTCAATTGTTCATATCCCAGACCTTTGAATGAAAGCGCAAATTCTCAGCCAATGCCCCACAGGCCACAGCCCTAAATTCGCACATTTCACGACTGCTTGCGTTGGAAATGCTGCATTTTAGGCTGGTGGAGACGGAATCCTTCCTCAACCTTATGGTTGAGGCTGACCCTCGGTACTCGGTCCCCAACCGACACTATTTTGCCGAGTGTGCCATACCCGCACTACACAAGCACGTGTCCCAAAACATCTGCCGTGCCCTCAACAATGTAGTTACTGGGAGAGTCCACCTGACAACGGACACATGGACAAGTGCTTGTGGCCAGGGATGATACATCTCCCTGATGGCACACTGGGTAAACATAGTGGAAGCCAGGACCCAGTCGGACCTTGGGACGGAACACATCCTCCCTACACCGAGGATTGCGGGCCCTATGTCAGTCAGAGTTGCCCCCACAGTGAACAGCTCCTGCGCATCCTCCTCCTCCTCCTCCTCATGTTCAGCCTCCATCTCAGATATCACCACATCAGTTACAAGCTGGAATCACTGCAGTACTGCCTCAGCCAAGTGGCATCAGGCTGTGCTGAAACTCATAAGCTTAGGTGATAAACCTCACACTGCTTGTGAGCTGTGGACAGCTGTGAAAGAGCAGGCAGATCTGTGGCTGAGACCGCTGAACCTTTATCCAGGCATGGTCATGTGTGACAATGGCCGTAACCTGGTGGCGGCTCTGAGGCAAGGCGAGATCACACACGTACCATGCCTGGCTCATGTGCTTAACCTCGTGGTTTAGTGGTTTCTTAAATCATACCCCGAGTTGCCAGATCTGCTCGTCAAAGTACGCCGCCTGTCAGATCTATTTCGGAAGTCGGCTACAGCTTCCGCCGCCCTTGCTGTGTTGCAGCAGCGTTTGCAGCTTCCGGCACACCGACTGGTGTGTGATGTCCCCACACATTGGAACTCTACCCTCCACATGTTGCAAAGGATTTGTGAGCAGAAGAGAGCAGTTGTGGAGTACCAGCCGCAACAAGGCCGTCGATATTCAGGTCAGACTCCACACAGAAGACCTCATGACTGGACCTGGATGTCTGACATATGTACCATCCTGACAAACTTTGAGGAGTCCACCAAGATGGTGAGTGGCGATGACGCCATCATTAGCGTCAGCATCCCACTTGTCTGTCTTTTGCAACGCTCTTTGCAGAGAATTAAAGAGGAGGCATTGCAGCCAGAATATGATGAGATGGATCAGAAAGTCATAGCGGGCGACTACACACAGCCCAGCCTCATCTCATCCCAACGTGCATTGGGGGACAATGAGGGAGAGGAGGAGGAAGAACAGGAGCTAGTATCATGCGCTCTAGACGGTAGTACCTATACAACTGTTATACCGTCGGTTCAGCATGGGTGGCCTGAGGACAGGGGGGAGTAGGAGGAGGAGGAGGAGAGCATGGTCAGTCATCATCTTGGTGAAGACACAGAAGTCTTGTCCGTTACTAGTCTGACACGCATGGCTGACTTTATGTTACGCTGCCTTAACCGTGACCCTCGCAATGTCAAAATGTTGGGTGACAGTCATTACTGGTTGGTGACACTTTTAGACCCCCGCTACAAGGAGAACTTTCACTCGCTTATTCCTGAGGTGGAGAGGTCTACAAAAATGAGGCAGTACCAGAAGGCCCTTGCTGCATAACTGTTAAAAAAATTCCCATCTTAACACAATAGCGGCAGAGGTCACAGTTCGTTGCCCAGCCAAGGCATACAGGCGAGAGAGACGCAACTCCAATCCAGCAGAGGCAGGGGAACACTGTCAACATTCTGGGACAGTTTTCTGAGACCCCCCAGCTTAGAGGCCCTGAGGCACGGGGTACTCTCGCAAAGAGTGGAAAGTTTCAAAAGATGGTGAGGGAGTACCTTGCCGACCGTACCAGCATCCTCCGTGATTCCTCTGTGCCTTTTAATTATTGGGTATCCAAGCTGGACACCTTGGAGGTCCTGGCCTGCCCTGCCGCTAGCGTTTTATCGGAGCTTGTTTTTAGTGCCGCTGGGGGAATTATAACTGATAAGCGCACTCGCCTGTCAACTGACAAGCTGACCCTTATCTGAATGAACAAGGGCTGGATTGGGCCAGACTTATAATCACCACCAAATGAGAACAGAGTAACATTAAGTCAAATCCACTGTGTTATTTCGGGAGGTGTATTCCCATGCACCGCTTCACACCCACACATGGGTATACGCTTCCTCATTTCGGCTGTTTTTTGCTCTTTTTATCCTCAGCCTCCACCACCACTATACCACCAGGGTGACCGTGGTCCATGTTGCCAGCATTGCAAGTTCCTCCGTCCTAATTTTTGGCAGCTTTTGCTTGGAAGGCATAGGCAAAGACTATGGGAGACCCACTCCCCAATAATCAGAATAATGTTTTTAATATGCTGTACTGCATGGCTCTTGTACAGGGCATTGCAAGTACCTCCGTCCTAATTTTTGGCAGCTTTTGCTTGGAAGACATAGGCAAAGACTATGGGAGACCCACTCCCCAATAATGGGAATAATGTTTTTAATATGCTGTACTGCATGGCTCTTGTGCGGTGCATTGCAAGTTCCTCTGTCCTAATTTTTGGCAGCTTTTGCTTGGTAGGCATAGGCAAAGACTATGGGAGACCCACTCCCCAATAATCAGAATAATGTTTTTAATATGCTGTACTGCATGGCTCTTGTAAGGGGCATTGCAAGTTCCTCCGTCCTAATTTTTGGCAGCTTTTGCTTGGAAGGCATAGGCAAAGAACTATGGGAAACCCACTCCCTAATAATGGGAATAATGTTTTAATATGCTGTACTGCATGGCTCTTGTACGGGGCATTGCAAGTTCCTCCGTCCTAATTTTTGGCAGCTTTTGCTTGGAAGGCATAGGCAAAGACTATGGGAGACCCACTCCCCAATAATGGGAATAATGTTTTTAATATGCTGTACTGCATGGCTCTTGTAAGGGGCATTGCAAGTTCCTCCATCCTAATTTTTGGCAGCTTTTGCTTGGAAGGCATAGGCAAAGACTATAGGAGACCCACTCCCCAATAATCAGAATAATGTTTTTAATATGCTGTACTGCATGGCTCTTGTAAGGGGCATTGCAAGTTCCTCCGTCCTAATTTTTGGCAGCTTTTGCTTGGAAGGCATAGGCAAAGAACTATGGGAGACCCACTCCCTAATAATGGGAATAATGTTTTAATATGCTGTACTTCATGGCTCTTGTACGGGGCATTGCAAGTTCCTCCGTCCTAATTTTTGGCAGCTTTTGCTTGGAAGGCATAGGCAAAGACTATGGGAGACCCACTCCCCAATAATGGGAATAATGTTTTTAATATGCTGTACTGCATGGCTCTTGTAAGGGGCATTGCAAGTTCCTCCATCCTAATTTTTGGCAGCTTTTGCTTGGAAGGCATAGGCAAAGACTATGGGAGACCCACTCCCCAATAATGGGAATGTTTTTAATATGCTGTACTGCATGGCTCTTGTGCGGGGCATTGCAAGTTCCTCCGTCCTAATTTTTGGCAGCTTTTGCTTGGAAGGCATAGGCAAAGACTATAGGAGACCCACTCCCCAATAATGGGAACAATGTTTTTAATATGCTGTACTGCATGGCTCTTGTAAGGGGCATTGCAAGTTCCTCCGTCCTAATTTTTGGCAGCTTTTGCTTGGAAGGCATAGGCAAAGACTATGGGAGACCCACTCCCCAATAATGGGAATAATGTTTTTAATATGCTGTACTGCATGGCTCTTGTAAGGGGCATTAAAATCGTCTTGTTAAGCTACTGTGACCTCCACGTCTCTTCCAAGGGGCATTGATATTGTCTTTTTATTCCACTGGGACCTCCACGTCTCTTCCAAGGGGTATTAAAATCATCTTGTTAAGCTACTGTGACCTCCACGTCTCTTCCTCGGGGCATTGATATTGCCTTTTTATTCCACTGTAACCTCCACCACTCTTCCAAGGGGTATTAAAATCATCTTGTTAAACCAATGGGCATTGCATTTCCTCCTAGTTTTAGTCAGCTTTTGCTTTTCAATGCATAGGCGAACACTAAGGGAGATCCACTCCCCAATAATGGGTAGAAGGTTTTTAGTACGCTGTAATCCACGTCTGTTTCAAGGGGCATTGCAGTTCCTCATAATTTTTGGAAAACCTTCCATTCACTGCTTAGGCCAACAGTGTACAGGAGACCCAGTTGCTATAAATGGAAAAAAACGGTTTAGTTAAGGCCCTCTGACCTCCATGTCACTTCCAAGGGGCATTGGAGTGCCTCAAAATTTTTGGTAGGCATTGCACTCACTGTATGCCCTATAACTGTGTAGCCGAATCGCTCCTTTTGGTACAGAAACATATCCTACAAGACATGTGTGGTTGACTGGTCTGATATTGATGTGAATGGTCCCTATTCCTCCTGCTCTTTCTCCTTTCCCACCACCTCATCCATCATTCATCACCTGAAGCTTTGTTTTAACGGGAGTCATAGAACTGGGATAGTAGCAGGAAAACACCCAGCAATCCTCAGAGGAGGTAGGATATGCGCCAAAACGCTGACCACCTCAGGCCTAGCCGCTACTACATACATGCGCTTGCATTCCAAGGAACAGAAAGCTAAGGAGATGGATGGCCTCATGATCATGAATAATTTACTCATTGTGTAGGAGGCCGACCACTGCTGCTGTCTACCTTCTGATCTTTGTGTTGAAGCCTGATTGACCCAGGACCCGCATTCCTCTATGTCTGGAGGACGTGTTGCATCCCAGTGTCCAACTGTGTCCCGGCTTCCACAATATTAACCCAGTGTGACGGAGTCAGTCAGATGGACCATCCCTGGCCACATTCACTTGTCCATATGTTTGTGGTTAGGCTGTCCTTCTCACTAAATGCACTGGGGAGGGCACAGGTAATATTTTGGTATGCACGCTTGTGTATGTTATGATCTGCTACAAGAACTAAGGAAAGATAGGAAAACTGTCCCTACAATAGGACTAAGCTGATTCCCTATGATGCAGCGGGCAACCTGTTCCTTGTGAGCAGATCCGCCTTCATCCTCAGCTAGTCTGAACGCAGACCTATAGATATAAGGGAGGGGTCCCTAAAAGTACTAAGGACTGGGACAAAATTGGACACCTCCTAGCAGAAGTTGTAGCAGAGCAAAAAGACAAACAGACAAAAATACTCAGCAATTCCTGATTACCAACATCGTAATTAAGTTCGGTTTCAGAAAATTTTTTCGAAAAAAAAGCACAGGTATGAACCCCATCCTTGTTCTCCTGAGACAAAACCGCACCGACCCCCACCGAAAAAGCATCAACCTCAACCAAAAAAGGCTTGGTCTCATCAGGCTGCATAAGGATGGGGGCAGAACTGAACCTCTCCTTGAGATACACAAAAGCTTCAATGGCCTCAGTAGTCCACTGGACCGTATTAGCACCTTTCCTGGTGAGATCGGTCAGCGGCTTAACAATTATAGAAAAATTCTTAATGAATTTTCTGTAATAATTGGCGAAACCCAAAAATCTCTGTATCGATTTTAAACCAATAGGCCTAGGCCATTCTTGCACAGCCTGAACCTTCACCGGGTCCATCTCAAAGCCCTCGCTGGAGATAATGTAGCCCAAAAAACTAATTCTCTGCACAGCGAACTCACATTTCTCCAGCTTAGCAAAAAGTGAATTGTCACTTAATAGCTGCAATACCTCACGTATGCTCTGCCAATGAGACTCCAGATCTGGCGAATAAATCAAAATGTCATCCAAATACACCACCACATTCTTACCAATCAAAGGTTTCAGGATGTCGTTAATAAGGTGCTGAAAAATGCTGGTGCATTGGTAAGACCAAAAGGCATAACCAGATTCTCAAAATGACCCACCGGAGTGTTAAAAACAGTCTTCCATTCATCACCCTCCTTCATTCGCAACAAATTGTATGCCCCCCGGAGATCAATTTTAGAGAACCACTTGGCCCCCACTAACTGGTTAAACAAGTCAGGAATTAACGACAGTGGGTAGGAATTGCGTACGGTAATTTTATTAATTTCGCGAAAGTCCAGACATGGACGTAAACCGCCGTCCTTTTTTTTTACAAAAAAAAATCCAACAGCCACAGGTGACTTAGAAGGTCTAATGTGACCAGCAGCCAAGCTCGTCTGTGTGTATTCCTCCAAGGCCTTTCTTTCAGGGATAGTCAGATTAAATAAGCGACTCTTGGGAAGAGTAGCTCCAGGAACAAACTCAATGGTGCAATCATAGTCCCTATGAGGAGGTAGAATTTGCGACTCCTCCTCTGAAAAAAACTTCCAAAAATCCTGAATAGGTACAGGTAATTCCCCTCTTTCCACAGCAGCAATGCGACCGTTACAACATTTATCATAACACTTAGGACTCCAAGATTTAATCTCATTAGTAGACCAGTCCAGTAAAGGATTGTGCAGTTTTAACCAAGGCAAACCTAAAACTACTGGAGAAGGTAAATTATTTAATACCACTAAATCCAAATTCTCTTGGTGAATACCATTAACAGTGAGGGGAAATTCAAAAACCTTGTGAGTAACACATTTCAAAGGAGTGTTATCAACAGCAACCACAGAAATAGGAGATGACAAAGGTTTGGGTTCCAATTTAAGTTTTTCCAAAAATCCCTTATCAATCACATTCAGTGTGGAACCACAATCCACAAATACCTGAAATTCAATCAACTCCTCCTGCAGTGAGGTACTCCCTGAAAGAAATACTCCCTTAGAGATTAAACAAGCAATACGGGCGTAACTGACCTTTTTTTTTTCTTTGTTTAACAGAAGCTCACAGTTCTTAACAAAATGGTCAGATTTACCACAATAAAAACACAATCCCTTGGAAAACCTGCGGTCTTTTTCCTGAGAGCGGAGTGACATCCCCCCAATCTCCATCGGTTCTCCGTCGTCCGAGCAGACCCTCTGATGACTAGGAGCTGCCATAGCAGGAGTTTTCTCATTAACCCTGGCACGCAGTCTCCTGTCCACAGGTATAGCTAATTGCATGGCTTTTTGCAAGTTTCCAGGTGCAGGGAAAGCAATCAGCAGATCCTTAACCCTTTCACTTAAACCAGCAAGAAACAAACATTTTAACGCCGAATCATTCCATCTCACTTCAGAAGACCACCTACTGAAGTGTGTACAATAATTTTCAACATCACCTGACCCCTGCTTTAAATGTCTCAGTTCTGTCTCAGCAGAAGAGACTCGATCAGGATCGTCATACAACAACCCCATAGCAGAAAAAAAATCTTCCACTGATCTAAAACATGCATCATTAGGTTGGAGAGAAAAGGCCCATCCCTGTGGTTCCTTGCGCAAAAGTGACATGATAAACCCAATGCGCTGTGATTCATTCCCAGAGGACCTGGGTCTCAAATGAAAATATAATAAACAAGCATTTTTAAAGGAAAAAAAAATCTTGTTGTTTACCATAAAAAAAATCAGGCAGTCCTACCTTCGGTTCAACAAAATGCGCTCCAGGACAGCTACTCACGTGTTGCTGGAGCTCAGCCACCTCAAGAGAGAATCCCTGCAGGCGTTGAGCCAATTCCTGAACAGACACCATGCTGACCTCTGGATCTCTTTCCTTAGGATTTTTTATTTTTTTTTTTAAATTTTGGGCTGGACTTACTGTTATGATCTGCTACAAGAACTAAGGAAAGATAGGAAAACTGTCCCTACAATAGGACTGAGCTGATTCCCTACGATGCAGCGGGCAACCTGTTCCTTGTGAACAGACCCGCCTTCGTCCTCAGCTAGTCTGAACGCAAACCTATAGATATAAGGGAGGGGTCCCTAAAGGCACTAAGGACTGGGACAAAATTGGACACCTCCTAGCAGAAGTTGTAGCAGAGCAAAAAGACAAACAGACAAAAATACTTAGAGGTCCAAGGACCAAACAAACTATAGAGATAGGTACAAAGCACCTGGCTAGATTAAGAGTCAAAGTAACACTGAAGTCCAGCAAAGCCAGAAGGGCGGAGCTGGAATAAATAGGCAACAGGTCACGTGACCACAAAATAGAAAAAAACTAACAGGAGAGTTCTAACTGTGTATAAGGTGCACCGGGACAAATAGGGGCGGCTGGGGACCGTGTGTGGGCACCCTGCCGCGGGGCGGCTGGGGACTGAGTATGGACACCCGGCTGCCCCCTGGTGGCTGGGGACCATGATTGGACCCCGGGCAGTTGGGGACTGAGTATGGATACCAGACCGCCGACACAGCCATGACGTGGTGGCCAGATTCCGCCTCCACATGCCTAAAAGGCCCAATTTCAAGTGCAAGCAAGCAAGCAGTATGGTATTGCAGCCTAGGGGTGGCTGGGTGGCAGGTTGCATACTTGCGCTTGCATTGCAAGGAATGGGGGAGGTACAAATGAACACTGCCCTTGGATAAGGACTTGCACGGGGATAGTTGCAAGTCTGCATCTTCTGATGCGGTAAGGATCTCTTCTGATGGGCACACTTTTAGGCAGTGACCTGGGTGTCAGAGATGCTTCCAGGGGTCTTCCCCATGCTGTTCCCATGTCTTTTCTGCACTGTATGCATGTGTCACACAGCACATGGCCAGATAAAGTTGTAAAATGTTAAAATGACATTTCCCGGTGAATGCATTTGTCACGGTTGAAAGCAATACAAAAGTGCAAAAGCGCATAAAAAATGCTACTTGTGAACATAGCCCAAGGTGTGGAGGAGTATTTTTGTTTTTGGTTATTTATTTTACGTTATACACAAGTCTTTACCCTGGAAAGGATGTTCCTTAACATATTTCACAGGAAAACTGTTTAAATTTCGTTTTTGAACGTTTTATTGTGAGCCCGTAAAAGTGGCTTAATACCTCTGACCACGTTGTTGACAGCAGTGACCTGGGGGTCAGAAATGCTTCCTGGGGTGATCCCCATGGTGTCCCCATGTCATTTGAGCACTGTCACTATCTTTTTGGGCACTTTTTAGGCTTTCTACAGACTGCCGGGGATGCCGCCGCAAAAATGCTCGGGTCTCCCATAGACTAACATTGGGCTTGTTGCTCGTGTCGAGCACCCGAGTATCACGGTGAGCTCGGCCCGAGCTTCAAGCACCCCTAGCATTTTAGTGTTCGCTCAACACTAATAAGGAGCTCTCCATTTCTTGATGTGGTCTGGGACTGTAACAAGAAGAGGTTTATAGTTAAGTTTAAATAAGTCTTTATAAGATGCACTAATCTTAATGCCCAAATAAGTAATGTGACTTTCTGGCCATCTGAACGGGAATTGGGTTTTAAAGCGGTTTATGGCGTGTATTGGTATGTTTTTTCCCAGTGCTTCAGATTTGGAAAGATTTATTTTGAAGTTGGACAAGGAACCATATTTGTCTAGAATCTGCATAAGGGCCGGGATCCCTTTGTGAAGTTGTGTCATTGAGATGAGAAGGTCATCAGCGAAGGCCATGGTTTTATGGTTGATGCCATCGATACTTACCCCTACTATGTCCTCACATAAATTAATGCATTTAATCAAGGGTTCCATCACCATAATAAATAAAAGTGGTGAAAGGGGGCAGCCTTGCCTTGTTCCATTATGAATGGTGAAAGGATTAGAAAGGGAATTGTTGATTTTAATTTTAGCTGAGGGATGGGAGTACATTTGGAGTATTGCCGATGTCACAACAGGAGGAAAATGAAAGCTATTAAGTGTCTCTTGTAAGAAGGTCCAGTCTACCCTGTCAAAACTTTCTCCGCATCGGTGCCTAAGAGCACCAGTGGAAGTTTATGGTGGATAGAGTACTACAGCAAGTGGAGAACTCGTTATCCTTACCCTCCCTTCCCTTAATGAAGCCAGTTTGATCTGGTGATATCAATTTTGGCAAAAGTTCTGCTATACGTTTTGCCAGCATGCTAGCATATGTTTTGAGATCCACGTTTAATAAAGAAATCGGTCTGTAGTTACTACAACATTCTGGATCTTTACCTTCTTTTTGTATGAGAGAGATGTGGGCTTCAAGTGTTTGGGGAGGAAAGGATTCACCCTGGAGTACTCCATTGCACATATTAAGAAGGTGGGGTTCAAGTATCTTGGAGAAGGTCTTATAATATGTTATAGGGAGACCATCAGGGCCCGGTGCCTTCCCTTTGGGGCTATTTGACAGGATAGACCTAACCTCCATTATATCAAATGGCCTAGAAAGTGCTGCTTGTTGGTCGTTAGTAAGTTTTGGTAATTTGAGTTTTGTTAAGAAGGATTGTATGTCTAAACGTTTCCTAGTTTTTTCTTGAGCAGATTCGTCAGGAAAAAGATTATATAGATTTGAATAGTATTCTAAGAATTCTGATGTAATAATGTTGTGATCTGTTGTACGGTGGCCGCTGGAGGTTTTCAGAGTATGAATATAGGTTTGGGCTTGCCTAATTTTAATTAAGGACATCATCAATTTGGAAGCCTTATCACCATGTTCAAACGTGCGATTTTTCCAATTAAGGTATTGTTTAGCAGATTGCTTATTTAATAAGTCTTTTAGTTGTTGGCATTTAGCTGTAAGTGCTTCCAAATGGGAAAAAAGACAGTCATTACAATGGAATTAGTGATAGAACAAAAAACAGTTGTAGTTACGCGTAACAGCAGCGTTAACCAGTAAAGCTAGAGGGGGGAAAAGGAGGTTTTAAGCATAAAGGGGAACATGATGATGCCACAGAGGTATGCTCTGTAGATCTTATGAAAAATCCGAGTCTCCTTATAGACTTACCACACCACATCTCTTCAACGTGAAGGTAACTATGGTGGTAACAAAAAGAGTCCCACAGGTGAGAGAGGTCTAATTAGTATGCTGAAATACAGAGTTAGGAATCGAACTAGGCAAATTGCAAATAATTCAATACTTATAATTCAATATTTGTATCACAAAGTACAGTCTCAGAAACCCTTTCTATTTGAATGGGTAAGAGAAAAAAACAAATAGACAACACATTATTAGGTTAATACCAACAATTTTTGGAAAAAAGGTTGTAATACTAAAGGTATTTTAAATGATAGGAAAAGACCAGATCTTGAAAACCTTGGATCAGCCATATTCACCATCTTTAGGAGTAGACAGATGTTTAGCTTATTTGCACCTCTGACTCTGTGATTTAGAAGTTGGAACGGCGCTCCATGGTCGAGGAGGGGAAATGTGCTTTAGAGGAGCTGTATATTGGGATGCTTCTAAATCTGGATATTTTTCCAGAGTGATTCCCAACTCGTTGCAGGCTTCCTTGATTTCTGTTAAAGATCTGGCTTGGATACGTTTGTCTTTAGTGGTAATTGCTATGCCAAAAGGATACAACCAGCGGTATTGGTATTGGTTTTGGCGTAGGGCTTCAGTGAAGGGTTTCAACAATCGCCTCTTATTTAAAGTTGAGGAGGCCAAGTCCTGAAAAATCGAAATCTATGAGTCTTTGAAAGATATATCAGTTGCTTCTCTTGCTCTTTTTAAAATTAAGTCTTTGGTGCGAAAATCCAAGAAACGGCAAATTACATCACGTGGGGGGGGTCATTCGTTTTAGGTCTGTGTCTTAGTGCTCTATGGGCTCTCACTATTTCAATTTGTGGGGTATCTTCTGGATTCACGATTTTGGATAAAATCTCGAGAAGTGTTGGAGTGATTATTTTTGATGTTACACTCTCCGGGAGGCCCTTTATGCGCAGATTGTTCCATCTTTCTCTGTTTTCATGGTCCATATGAATATATTAGGTTGATTTGGCTTTCTTGAGACTGAGCACAGGTTACCATGGCATTAGTTTGTTGGATCATAGAGGACTGTGTGGATTCTAGAGAGCCAACTCTTTGGCCTATTTGTGATATTTCTTGTTTAATATCAGAAAGATCCTTTACAACAGGTTCTAGTGATTTGGCTAAAATCCTTTTAATGAAGGAGCAGGATACTGGATGTTCATTTGATGATCGACAGTCTTCTAAATCACTTTCCACTTCAGAGTCTGAGTCATGTGTTGAGAAGTGATCTGTGGGTGGGGGTGATGTAGACTTTGATGTAGATGTTTTATTCTGTTGTTTTATAAGAAATTTGCCCATGTCTATTTGTGTGAGAGATATAGACGATTTAGAAGTGGCCCCCAATTCTTTGTTGCCGATTTTGACCATTGTAAAGAAAAAAAAATTTGAATTGCCTAGACTATATTGAAGTAGCACCTGTCACATTCCCCAAAACATGTTAGAGGAGGTAGAGGATTAATACATGTTCAAGATTTGTATTGCCACTCAATTACATCAGGAGAAAATTGTAAGTATGAAGAAACTATTGAGTGGTCATGAAATACAGTTCTTTCCTTTATCCACTAGATGTCAGCCACAGCCTTGTTATGAGATTTATCTCTTTGCTTTTTCACTTTAACTTGTAGTAGTGATCAGTGTGTAGTTTTACACTGGTATCAAAGCTATTGAGATGAGGGGGTGGGGGGCAGGTGCTGATGTTAGTTATCACCTTGCTTTGAGGATTGTATAAAAAATAAAGTGATATTAGTATCAAATGTTGAGCATCCTCTTCATCCCACAGTCTCAACGGTCTGGGTGGCTTAAATGTCTCTATGGATTCTCTTTACAGAGAAGGGGAGGTGGGAGGGGAGGGGGTTCTAGCTGTAAGCAACTGGAGCGAGGAGCAAGTCTTTCACTATGATGGAAAGGGGTGGGGGGTTACACACCAGGTCTCATCTGGTGTCCCACTGTCACATCCCACAGTCCCAGCTCCGCAACCACACTTGGAGGGCCCCGGGAGTGTCCAAAAAATGGCCGCCGCATCCTCAGACCCAATCTCCCTGCCTTGCAGCGTCAGGGTCCTCTTTCACTCACCTTGGTCTCGGAGGGTCTGCGGTCTCCAGGGCAGGACAGTCTCTGGATTCCCGTTTCTCTTGCCATCTCCAGGCATCCGGCAGTCAGCGGTCCGGTGTGTGAGAGAGGCAGAGCAGCATGCAGCAGACAGCACGCGGCCTCCAGGGAATCCCCAAACACCAGCACCAGTTGGCACGTGAGGGAGCAGACCGCAGGAACTGGACCTCACCTCGCTGTTTTCTCCTCTCCGGTAACCCAGGAAAAGTGATGCAGTGGCTCCGGCGTGCGGGTCTTGCAGTGCCAGGCTCCAGATCAGGTAAGCGCTGTGTGGCGTGGGTCCGGTGTTCCGGGCTGCAGGATTTTCAAGACCGAGCTGCTCCAGGTACATTCTCAGGGCCCGGGTGGTCTCCGTGGCAGGATCCCTGCATCGGGAAGGGCCGGGTGTGGAGAAAAAAATCGAGGCCGAGGCTTCGGGCCTACATGTAGGCCCCGATTAGGCCTTGAGCTCAAATGAGACAAATGAGACAGTCTAGAAGATCCTTTTAAAAGGGTACAGGATGCTGGATGGTGAGTAAAATCCCATGATTTGGAGGGATTTTAAGCAGCAAGGCAGAGAGCTCTCAGATGTGTGTCTTGCTCCTTCAGTGCCTAGACACACCCCTAACAGGTGTTTCTATAACATTTTGCACCCAGTCTAACAAAAAGGCATTTTTTTTAAGAGCGCTAAAAATTTTTCTTTTAATCTGGATATTAAAATCATTTTTTTTATCTTTTTTTTTTGTGATATGTGAGGCCTAGTTTTTATGATATTTTTATATTCCTTTTTTTGCAAATGTCATGCAGTTTTATGGGGAAAAAAAGTCTGTTTTTCACACTTTTTTTTTAGGACCGTAAAGGATCACTAATATAAACTTAACATTTTTGTTCACTGTCCAATACAATAATTTGTATATATTGACAGATTTTTTTCCACAAGACAAAGCTAGTAACAGCGTTTTAGTTATTCATTGTTTCACATATTGTTCCCCTTCTCAACTCCCATGAGATCAAAAAAAGACTTTCGAGAATATTTCAACATTTAAAAGAGTACTATGAAAAAATTATTTAGATAAATATAATAGATTTAAATATTACAGTTGTTAATACCTTTTATATAGCAACAATGTATGTTTATGCCTGAGTAAGAATGTTTATTACCAATAAAGAGTTTGGAAGCGCCTCATCATGCAGTGGTTTTCCTTACATAGTTACATAGGTTGAAAATAGACATAGACCCATCAAGTTCAAACTTTCTCTACCAGTTATACATTTTCTATTGCTAGATTACTTATAATCCACAATGGCATTTGATGTGAAAAAAGCATCAGGCCCAACTATAAATGCTGTCATAGTATCTTTCATTACTATCTCTCGCAGTTCCACAGTCTGACTTATCTAACTGTAAAGAACCCTTTCCTATTCAGTTGCTGGAGTTGACATTTATCCACATGTAGTGATGAGTGAGCAATAAAATGCTTGGGTACTCGTTGTTCGGGTTGAGCAAATTGGAATGCTCGAGTGCTCTGACCGAGTAACGAGCCCAATGTAAGTCTATGGGAAACTCAAGCCTTTTTCCGGCGGCTCCCCCCGGCGGTCTGCAGAGGGCCTAAAAATTGCCCAAATCGATGGGAACAGTGCTCAAATGACATGGGATCAGCATAAGGAAGACCCCTGGAAGCATTTCGGACACCCAGGTAACTGCTGTCAACAATGTTGTCAGAGTTATTACGCGACTTTTACGGACTCACAATAAAACATGCAAAAATGAAACCAAAATGGATTTTCCTGGGAAAAATGTTAAGCAACATCCTTTCCAGGGTAATGACTTGTATATAAGGCAAAATAAATAACCAAAAACAAAAATGCTCCTCCACACCTTGGGCTATGTTCACACGTAGCTTTTTTGATGCATTTTTGCACTGCTTCCAACCAAGACAAATGCATTCACTGGGAAATGTCATTTAAACATTTTACAACCTTATCTGGCATGTGGTGTGTGACAAATCATTAGACACATGCATACAGTGCTGAAAAGACATGGGAACAGCATGGGGAAGACCCCTGAAGCATCTGTGACTCCCAGGTCACTGCCTAAAAGTGTGCCCATCATAAGTGATCCTTGGCGCATGCGAAGATGCCTCCCGCCATGCACCTGTCATTGCAGACTTGCAACAATCACTGTCCACGTCCTTGTCCCAGTGCAGCGTTCAGTTGTCCCCACCCCATTCCTTGGAATGCAAGTATGCAGCCAGCTACCCACCCACCCACAGGCTGCAATACTATACTACCAAATTTTTGACAGCTGCTTGCACTTGAAATGTGGCCTTTTAGGCTCGTGGAGGCGGAAGCAGTCTACCACCTCATGGCAGCAGTGGCCCGATGTCCATACTTGGTCCCCAGCCGCCACTATTTCTCCTGGTGTCGTGTCCGCCTTCCCCAAGAAGGGGTCCCACAGCATTACCCGTGCACTCCCAAGTGCACTTAGGTGGGAAGTACCACCTAACCACAAACATGTGGACAGGTGAATGTGGCCAGGGACGGTACAGAGCCAGTCCACATTAAAAATGCTGCCATAGAGTGTCCGGGAACATTTCCAAACACATTTCTTAGCCAGGGCTGCTTCTCGTCAGGGTTGGACGGGCCCACCAGACAATCCTTGGGTGGGCCCTGGCTCCACCATGAGAAGAGTTCATAGTGCCGAGGCGAGGCCATGATGATAATAGAGACCACTATCTGCTTAGTTTTCTGTTACTTGGAATGCAAGCGCAAGTATGCTGCCAGCCACCCACCCATGGGCCGCAATACTAAACTGCCACATTTCTGGACTGCTTGCTTGCACTTGAAATGTGGCCTTTTAGGCTTGTGGAGGCGGAAGCTGTCCACAACCTCATGGCGGTGGCTGCCGGGAGTCCATACTCGGTCCCCAGCCGCTACTATTTGTCCCGGTATAGTCACCCCCTTCCACAAGCGCGGGTCCCAGAACATTACCCGTGCCCTCCCCAGTGCACTTACTGGGAAGGACTGCCTAACCGCAAACACGTGGACAAGTGAATGTGGCCCGGGACGGTACGGGGTCAGTCCACAGCTTGTCGGTGAGTTGTATTTCACCACAGCCATATTTTTAGCTCGGTGAAAGGACTTGGGAAACCGTATCTACTCCAGCTGTCATTTCTCCCAGGAAGTCCTCTAATGCAGCTTGGTGCATAAGCAATGGCAGCAGCCCGTCCAACATCAGCTCGTACTTGTCGGTAGTGCTTCGACACACAAACATCTTTCTTTGCCCTTTAATTTCATGACTACAGAGTTGGGCAATGGCCTGATCTGAATTAGCTGTGTATCAATTAAAATTTAACTTTTAATTAAAAACTCATAAAATAAGGTGCATGTGCTCACAGACTGACATATACACAATAAAAGAGTGATCCACTCGTACACTTCTTTTCTCCAATTATCACACCCAATAACATCAGGTGTTCACATGACCTTTCATATGTATAAATGGTTACCCCACCTATATTCAAGGCAGGAAAAAAAAATTTTTTTTGCTCAGATACAGTAATGGTCATGCAACAAACAGCATCTAATGGTACCCTTCAGTGACCATCTTATTTTCATACTAACTAGATAAGGGTCAATGTAAAAGATGCTTGTTGGATAGGAGAAAATATAAAGGTAACATATTTATTTACCCATAAAGCAGCAATTTATAGTGTTAGAGTCTTTCCAAAATAGATAACCCTCTTTCATGGTTATGATACTTAAATTGTACACATACACCAAGGGCCAGGGACGGACTCACTTAATTTCTAACCCTATACCACATATTCCCAGTTTAAATAGACCTGAGAAAGAGAAAGGGAATATAAATGGAGTGATCTCACCCATAAATCTTCTATTATTCATTCTCATTGATTTGAGCATCATCATAATACGAACCACCCCGACGCGTTTCTTCAAATTGAGTCTTCAGGGGGAACAGAGGTTCAAAAGTTTCCATTCAGGGGGAAAAATATCCTTAGTTTGCGCTGCTACAGCACATGGGAAGGTCCCTCTTTTAAATATCATGCGCTGCACCTGGATTGGTTGCAGCCTGTCACATGCTGCCATTCCAAACCTATGCTAAAACCACTTCCTCCTCCATGGAACGCTGCCTGACACACATGCGTCATTTCCGGGGGTGTGGCTATGACGCACCTCCGGGCTTTCTGTGACGCACTTCCGGGTTTGCGTGGAACGCATATTCAATGCGCTCTAAAGAGTGCTTGTCACACCCAGGTGTGCGGCAATAGGCCCAAACAAAAGCGCTCAGGTCCATAGCCATAGAACACCCCTATTGCCAGGGAGATATGCAGTCCCTGCGGACATCTGATTCCCCCGTAGCCTATGCGGGGCATTTTGTGGAACCCTTAAGTAAACTCTATAAAGGAGCTCCACATGCCCTTTCTCAGCATGTACAGAATCAAAAATTATTTTAATCTTATTTTTATGCTTGACTGAAAGGGACAATACTAGCAGAGGCAATATCTCTGATTAGACAATAAATCCATTAAATTAAGAGAGGTGATAGTAACTAATATTTTGATGTTTTTCATTTTAGAAATTTAATTCTTTACAAAAGCATGAGATGAAAGAGTAAGAAGGGGAAAATATATTAGACACATAACCCAATAATAATTGAGTAACCAGTTCCTTTTGGTGGTGCGAGACACAAAGTAACTGTGCACATACAGACAGGAGGTAAGAAGGAAAAAGGACCAATGGGCAATATCCCTCTTTATGTCCCTAACTGAATTAATCCCTACCTACGTGGAAGTTGACACCCTACCATCCTACGCCAGCGGCGCCCCCGCTCAACGTCGGCTGTCCCTGCCTAAGCTGTCCCTCTCCTGACCCTTATGTATTAATAAAGGGAGAAAAGGATAGTTGTTCATTCAAGCCAAGTGGAGTGCTGGTCCTTAGTTCAAAAATCCACCGGGTTTCTTTTTGCAATATAAGGGCATCCCAATCACCTCCTCTAATTGGTGGGGTAATTTTGTCAACTCCCATAAATGTGATTTTCTTGTGATCCCCCTTATGCATGGTATTGATGTGGCAGGCCAAGGGAGTATCTCTTTTGTTAATAATATCTCTGATGTGCTCTCCTATCCTTTTCCGAAACTCTCGCTTAGTTTTCCCTATATATTCACGTTGACATTCACATGTTGCTTTATATACAATCTCTTTTGTGCAACAGTTGATAAGGTGTCTAATCTCATAGACCACAGCTGTTACATTTCCTGTAAAGTTTTTCCCTTGTGTGATGAAGTCACAGGACTTGCCGCCCTCACATTGAAAGGAGCCCCTATAACCCCGATCCAACCACGACTGAGTTCTTTTTAGCTGATAGTGACTATGGACAAGGCGATCTCGTAGAGACCTACCTCTTCTATAAGTAATCTGGGGAGCTGTTGGTATGAAATTTTTGAGATCACAATCCATGTGTAAGATAGACCAGTGTCTCTGGAGAATCGCTCTGATACCATTAGATTGATTAGAGAAGCACGTAATAAATCTTACCACCTCAATTTTTTCCATCTGTTTAGGTTGAGGGTTTAGAAGAGATGCTCTATCTCTATTGAGGGATTCTTTAAAGGCCTCTCCCAAAATTTGCTTAGGGTATCCTCTTTCCCTAAATCTCCCCCTCAGATCCCATGCCTGCTTCTTGAAATTCTCAATATCCGAGCAATTTCTCCTCATTCTAAGGAATTGACCCTTAGGGATGCCCCTCTTCAGGGGGACAGGATGACAACTATCCCATCTCAGGAGGGAGTTGGTTGCTGTAGGCTTTCTGTAGGTATCAGTAATAGTGTTGAGCCACCCCCGTAGTGTTCGAGTTCGGTTCGGTTCGTCGAACACCCGTGTGTTCGCCGAACTGTTCGTCGAACTGTTCGTCGAACACCTTCGAACACCGTTAAAACCAATGGCAGGCAAACAAAAACACATAGAAACACATAGAAAACACCTTCAAAGGTGTCCAAAAGCTGACAAACTGCTCAGAAGACACAACTAACACATGGAAAAGTGACAAGTACATATAGTCATGCGAAAAGAAAAGAGGTGGAGGAGTAAAAGGAGGGGGAGACACAGATATAGGCATGTCATGCCCTTCTAAAATCCAAAAAGTGAGAAGCCGACACGTTCAGTCCGCTCCTGCCCGTGCCACCTCCGTGTCGCCGGGTTTGTGCCAGAGCCGCGGTGAACCCTGACGGCCAGCCCCCCTCTCCCAATACTGGTGCCTGTCCGCTGGTGGGTCGAGCGAGCCCCCCTGTGGTGGAGGCAGCTCTAAGCTTTTTAATTTAAATTGTCTCTCTAATTTGAATGAATACACTTTAAATCCATTTACAAGGATCTATTGGAGGGCAAGTCTCATGCCAGCAGCCGCCTAATTCCAGCTCCAGTAGCGTCCACTAAAGCTGCTGCAGTTAAAAAGCTTTTATAAGGATCGAGCTCGGCTGTCCACCGCAAGGCATCCTACTGCCAGTCCCAGCCCCTATGCCTTGGGGTGCCTCCTGATGCTCTTCACTGAGTATCCCTTGGTCCCGAAGCATTTCCTTTGAAAAAATTAAGTGTCCAAACTACAGGTGGTGTAGCTTGCTTAACAGCCGGGATAATCCGCTGACTAGCAGACACTGCTACTAGGCACAAAGTATTTCCTGGGCTAGATGCAGTTAAAAATTTGTAATTAGATACTCTCGTTGGATGCTGAGAAAGCATTCCATAGAGTCTCCTGGCACGCCATATATGATTCTCTTAAAAAGCTTGGGGTAGGGGTCTAGGGGACCCTTTTATAGCCAAAATCACTGCCCTGTATCACAATACGTCACCTAAGCTGAAGATAAATGGAACTGTAGCACCCTGAGGGCTCGGTTGCTACAGAGGTATTGCACCTCACCCAGAGGTGTGATTATCTCACTCTCAGGTAAGGATGGAGTGTGGATCAGGACCCCGACACCTGCATGCATTACACCACATTGCCGTGGGGCAGGGCGACCAATATGCCCCTGAGATGGCCACGACAGTCACTGACCCTGGCTGGAGTGGGGAGAGGGAACACTGAGGAAGGGGAACCCTGTAGTGCAGGAGCAGGGAGGAAGCAGTTCCTGGGTGCATTGATAAGGGAGTATAAAAGGTGGGCACCATATTAGTTCAGTGCAGAGAAGTCTGAGCAGAAGTGGCAGGGAGCAGGGGCTCTGCATGAGCTCTGCTCCGGAGGCAGGCCTAGTAACACAGGCCCAGGCCTGGAAGAGGGAGAAGGAAGGAAGAGGAGCGGAGAAGGCTCCAGGAACGAGGAACGAAGGGATCCCAGGATTGCGGACGGGCGAGTCGCCACCGCACACCCGAATCCACCTGCGTAGAGGGGTCAGGCCAAAGGGGGAGACCGGTCCCTGAAACTAGTGGAGGCGGGAAACGACCCTCAGCTAGAAACCGGAGGCTGTGACATTTTATGTGGCGCAGCCCCTCGCTACACCCGCTAGGAAGGCACCACATAGGGTCAGGGAAACTGGTGCCAAGTTTACCAAGAGGAGGCCCGAGGCAGCCGGACAGAAGCGTTGGTAAGAAAGGCCAGACAAAGGACACACAAAGGGGGTCCTGTCAAGCACTCCAAAGTTATCTGGGAGTTGTCTGAGCCCCTCACCTGGTGAGCACAGTACGACGTGGGCAGCCGTTACCTGCAGACGTGGTCTGGATAATAAGAACTGTGAGTAAAGGCCCTGGACTGCATCACTGACTCCATGTCGTTACTGCTGCTACCCTGCACCATCACCCCCATCCTCCGCATACACTGCCCTGAGGCTATACTCCTCCCGTGGGGAGTTATGCTACGCTCTGCTGCACCCACAACACCAGCCTCAGCGGTCTGCCCTGCAGCGGCGGTTCACTCTGACTGCAATCCACGGGTGGCGTAGTCGGACATTTAAACATCAAAACCACATAAATAGTTCCGCCACTGGTTTGACCACCCTGAGCCACGGAACCGGGTCGCCGCCACGAAGACTACAACCACCAGCATCCACCAAAAAGGGTCCGGCTCCGGGTGTCCCAAGGCCCAGGGGGTGCGTCAGAACATTTTCATCACCTTTCACAATCACCAATGGGACAAGGCAGGGATGTCCTCTGTCCCCTCTCTTATACATCCTAGTGACGGAGCACCTGCTCTCATCAATTCGCCATAACCCCAATATTAGGTGGATTGAGGTGGGAGGCACCAAGTACAAGTGCTCTCTATTTGCTGATCATGTCCTAGTATATATCACTCAATCACATATATCCATCCATGCTGTTATGGCTGAAATAGATCACTTTGTTACATGGTCAAATTTTAAAATCAATGCAGCGAAGTCTGAGGCCCTCGATGTCTCCCTCCCCAAATCCATATAGGATTCCATCCAGTCCAACTTTCCCTTTGCCTGGCCCTCACAGGGTATCAAATACTTAGGAATTCCTATTCATAGAGACCTCTCCCATCAATGTTATCTTAATTTTGGGCCCTTTATTGAACAACTCCATACAGACCACGGTTGGCAAGTTAGAACTGTAAGATTCACTACGTGAACCACTGGTGTTTTGTGGAAAAGCACATGTACACTGTGTTCCAAATTATTATGCAAAAAGTGTTTAGGAGTGATAAGGGAAGAATTTGTTTGTTTGTCAGTTAAACTCATTGATGGTGATGTGTGTCAGGGCTCTTTATATCACTGTAAGCAATTGCAGACACCTGTGCTAATTAGTTTGGCAGGTGTGTCCAATGAAAGGCAAGACTACTTAAGAAGGCTGTCTCACATTATTAAGCAGCCTACATTTTCTGCCAAAATGGGAAAGAAAAAGGATGTGTCGGCTGCTGAGAAGCAACAAATTGT
The DNA here is from genome assembly GCF_046119375.1 of Phyllobates terribilis. Classification (NCBI taxonomy): domain Eukaryota; kingdom Metazoa; phylum Chordata; class Amphibia; order Anura; family Dendrobatidae; genus Phyllobates; species Phyllobates terribilis. The sequence continues at coordinate 189,786,753 of NW_027362772.1, read as the reverse complement.
GGAGTGTTTAGGTCAAGGCATGACTACAATCAACATTGTGCGATGATCAGGATGAAGTGTCTTGGCAATCAAGAAGTATGTAGCTTATTCACAGTACACACGTGTGCGTGCTGATAAGGGCAAATTGAGGACTCTTTCCTACAGGCAATTACGTGAGGTTAAAAGAGCAGCGGCAAAAAAGCCTTGTCATAGCCGCAGACAAGTTTTTGAAGCTGCTGGTGCCTCCAACGTCCCCCGAACAACAAGATGCAGGGTCCTTCAGAGGTTTGCAGCTGTGCATACGCCATCCTGTCGACCTCCTCTATCCACTTCACACAAGCAGAAACGGCTCCAGTGGGCCAAACATTACATGAAGACTGATTTCAAAACTGTTTTGTTCACGGATGAGTGCCGTGCAGCGCTCGATGGTCCAGATGGATGGAGTGGAGGATGGCTGGTTGATGGACACCCCACGCAAACATGGCTACAGCGCCAACAAGGAGGAGGTGGAGTAATGTTTTGGGCTGGAATCATGGGGAGAGAGATTGTCGGCCCCTTTAGGATCCCTGAAGGCGCTAAAGATGAACTCCATAATGTATGTGGATTTTCTCAAACAGCACTTCCTGCCATGGTTCAAGAAGAAGAACCGTGTATTTCACAGCAAGATCATTTTTTTGCATGATAATGCACCATCTCATGCTGCACATAAAACATCTGCATCTCTGGCTGATATGGGCATAAAAGGGGACAAACTTATGGTGTGACCCCCATGCTCCCCTGACCTCTACCCCATTCAGAACCTCTGGAGCATCATCAAAAGGAGTGTCTATGATGGCGGGAGGCAGTTCACATCTAAGCAACAGCTCTGGGAGGGTATTCTGTCCTCATGCAAAACAATTGAAGCAGAAACCATCCAAAACCTGACAAATTCAATGGACGAGAGAGTTCAGAAGCTCCTTTCGAACAAGGGGTCCTATGTGAAAATGTAACATCACCTAGAATAAAGTTTTGAGTTGAAAACTGTTTGATTTCAGTTTCTAATAACCTGCTAATGCTTATAATTTCAAAAATGACCATTTTTTTGGTCTTTATTAAAATGAAAAGGTTGATCGAAAAGTTTGGGGGATCTAAGAGTGTGGCAACCCAGTAGTCATGATTACTTCGAATTCTGACAATATGAGGGTCATGTTGCAGGTAGTGCAGCAAGAAGGCACTTATGTGTCTTGCGCATCTCGGAGCCCCAAAATTATTTTCCGGGCTAGATGCAGCTAAAAATTATTATTCATTTTAAATCTGGTGGAGCTTAGTATAGATGGCCTAATAGGATCAGTGCTGCACACTGCTACAAAGCCCAAATTATTTTCCAGTCAAGATACAGATAAACATGATTAGTAATTTTAAATCTGGTGGAGCTTATTATAGATGGCCTAATAGAATCAGTGCTGCACACTGCTACAAAGCCCAAATTATTTTCCAGCCAAGATACAGATAAACATGATTAGTAATTTGAAAGCTTAAAACGGTTGGTAGGGTGATTTTAACCAATCATCCAGCTTTTACTCTCCCCAGGATGACACAGGGGTAGAAAAGTCGTTTCGGATCCATGATTTGTTCATCTTTATGAACGTGAGTCTGTCTACATTATCAGTGGAGAGCCGCGTGCGCTTATCTGTCAGCACACCACCAGCAGCGCTGAACACACGTTCAGACAGAATGCTGGCTGCAGGGCATGACAAGATCTCCAAGGCGTAAGTGGCTAGCTCCGGCCATTTATCCAGATTGGAAGCCCAAAAAGAGCAAGGGTCCAGTGACACAGTCATGGCTTCAATGTTTACTTGGAGATACTCCTGTACCATCGTTTCTAGGCGTTGACTATGTGTCAGACTTCTTGTCTCCTGTGGCCTTGCAAAGGATGGGCTAAAAAAGTGGTGAAATGATTCCGCAAAATTGATGTTACCAGCAGATACTGTGGTTCTGTTACGGTTTGAGTGCTGAACACTTGACGGTCCCACGGTTGGCAAGTTGGAACTGTGAGATTCACTACGTGCACCACTGGTGTTTTGTGGAAAAGCACATGTAAGATTCTGCAACAGTCTCTGCTGATACTCCTGCATGCGTGCATCCCTTTCTATGGCAGGAATAATTTCTGCAAATTTACTTTTGTACCGGGGATCTAACAGTGTGGCAACCCAGTAGTCAGGATTATTTCTAATTCTCACAATTCGAGGGTCATTTTGCAGGTAGTGCAGCAAGAAGGCACTCATGTGTGTTGCGCATCCAGGAGCACCAAGTCCCTGTTGTGTTGGTGGCGAGGTAACAATCATGCTTCCTTCCTCTGTCCTCTCCCCCCAACCTCGCACAACAGAAATGTGATCAAGGTCTCCCTCATCTGATGAGTCTTCCATCAGTTCGTCCTCCACTTCTTCCTGGGCTCCTGCACCTTCCTCACTAGTTTGGCTGCTACCATGCGCCCTGGTAAAACCATCTCCGCCACCCTCACATGCCTGCCGCCTTGGTGCTGCCGACCGTCTGGACCTTGCAGATGTTAGCCCTTCCGCATACAACTCCTCCTCCTCTACTTCCTCCACCTCCTCTTGTGCCACCACCTGACTCCGAATTCTGTTTAACATGTGCTCCAGCATGTAAATCACCGGAATAGTCATGCTGATAATGGCATCGTCAGCACTAAACATCTTCGTCGCCATTTCAAAACTGTGCAGAAGGGTGCATAGGTCCCTAATCTGAGACCACTCCTCCAGCGTGATTTGTCCCACCTCTGGATCTCGTTGGCCCAGGCTATACGTCAGAACGTATTGCACCAGGGCTTGTCGGTGCTGCCACAGTCGCTGCAACATGTGCAGAGTTGAATTCCACCGGGTAGGCACATCGCATTTTAGCCGGTGAAGTGGCAGGCCCAACGACTTCTGTAGAGATGTAAGTCGCTGAGCTGCGGGATGCGAACGGCAGAAGTGAGCACACAGCGACCGTGCCCTCTGCAGAAGGCCATCTAGTCTGGGATAGTGGGCTAAAAATTGCTGGACAACCAGGTTCAACACGTGAGCCATACATGGCACGTGTGTGACATTGCCCCGGCGAAGGGCCGCACCCAGGATTGCAGCATTGTCGCACACGGCCTTCCCTGGTTTCAGGTCCAGTGGAGACAACCATTCATGAAATTGGTTCTCCAGAGCTGACCACAACTCCTCAGCTGTGTGACTCACATTTCCCAGACATTTCAAAGTAAAAACCGCCTGATGACGTTGAGCCCTACTGCCAGCATAGTAAGGAGGTGTGCAGGATCCCTTCTGCGCAGTTAGAAAGCTTGTGGCATGACCAGACAGGCTTTGGGTGCAGGTGGAAGACCGAGAGGAGGTTGAGGAGGCAGAAGCAGTGGAGGAACTTAGACATAAAGAGGATTGACGCACAACTCGTGGGGATGGCAAGACTTGGACAGCAGCCCCTTGTCCTGCTGTCACCATAGTTACCCAGTGCCCAGTCAACGCCCCTGTCCATGCCTACTCGTCCAAGTGTCTGTGGTGAAATGCACCATGTCACACACAGAGTTTCTCAAAGAAGCAGTGATGTTGTATGCGACATGCTGGTGGAGCGCAGGCACACCTTTCTTTGAGAAGTAGTGCCGACTGGGCATCTGGTACTGGGGCACTGCGACGGACATAAGGTCTCGAAAATCCTCTGTGTCCACCAGGCGGAAAGGCAGCATTTCTGTAGCCAAGAGCTTGCAGATGGTGAAATTCAACCTCTTAGCTTTCTCATGGCTAGGAGGAAATGGTCTTTTACTTGTCCACATCTGAGGGACCGAGGGCTGGCTATTGTGCTTAGACGGGGTTGATAAGGGTGTCCCCGGCAAACTACCGGTCTGTGAGGAAGATGCAGGCGGACATGTTAGGTTGCCTTGATCCAAAGGTGGTGCTATCGATGTCGGACAGCGCTCAACACCAGCTGGTGTTACCACCTCCAAAGAAAATGATGACCTGCCAATCACGCTGGCTGTTGCGGGTAAAGAGGTGGCAGGTCTGCGCCCCAAAACAGGTGTGACTGCTGTCCCCCCAGTCACAGAGGATGAAGAGGCCGCAGATGCACAAGATATGGCAGATGGTGGTTGACCTGGCCGGCTAGGCCGCATTGTAGCACACTAAGCTTCCCACTGCAACTTATGCTTCATGTCCATGTGCCGGTTCATGCATGAAGTACTCAAACTATGTATTTTTTGGCCTCTACTTAGCTTTTGCTGACAAATGTTACAGATAACACAAGTTGGGTTATCTTTATCGATCTGAAAAAATGCCCAGGCTATGCAAGGCTTAGCACCCATGCGACCTGAAGAGCCACCACGACTTGTGGTGAGAGGCAGAGTTGTGTTTGAGGATGCAGTTGTTGACGTGCTTCCAGTACTACGTCTCTGTCCAGGAAGGCGCAACCTGACCTCGTCGTCACTAGCATCTTCCTCCACCTCCTCTGCTGACCTCATCTCTTGGCTGACTGTGGGTTGACAGTAAGTGGGATCTCCAACCTCATCATCATCACCCTGTGCGTTATCACACCCGTCGTCCTCAGAGCCAACCTGTTCCTGCCCTGACAAAAAACTAAAGTTGTCGCTCCAATCAGGTATTTTAGTCTCATCATCGTCTTCCTCATTGTCTCCACCAACAGGAGTTACAGTTTGTGAATGAGGGTCTACATTATGGTCAGAACCTTCTGCCTCTGGTCCTGGATCCGACTCATAAAGATTCTGGGCATCAGTGCAGATCATTTCCTCGTCTGGATTCACAGAAGCGCTGGAGTCGACCTCTGATTCCCAGGCTATAGTATGAGTAAACAGCTCTGCAGACTCAACCATCTGTTCTACCTCATACTCAGACGGGCAGCTGGAGATTTGGGAGCTGTGAGGAAGTAAGTGCGATTGGGGTGACACCTTTGAGGACTGGAGTATTTGTGATGTTGAAGTTGATGTGGAGGAGAGCCCACTTAAAGGAGCACTTGATATCCGTTGAAGCACCTGCTGTTTTTGTGCCTCATCTGGAATTTGTAGCGATTGGCGTGGCCGTAAGAAAGGGATCTTATCACATTGTCCGCTAAAAGAAGTAGACATTTTAGTTTGGCTGGAAGATGGTCTTTCTTCTGCAGATGTTACTGTTTCTTTAACACCTACCCCACGGACACAACCTTTTTTCCCCTTCCCAACACACCTATTCCCCTTTCCACCAGCAGCAGGCCTTTTTCCACTCATTTTGGTGGTTAACTAATTCACAACTCTGGAGTTGTTTGCACAAAAAAACAATGGATGGGAACCGAGCAGAGCTGAGTGGCCAAACTGTGGTATTAGGCCAAAACTATTGGCTGGGTTAGATGCAGAAAAAAATTATATTCAATTTGCAACCTGATGGAGGTCAGTATAGATGGACTAATAGAACAAGTCCCACACACAGCTAGAAGCCCAAATATTTTTTCAGAGGTAGATGCAGAAAAAAATTGTATTCAGTTTGCAACCTGATGGAGGTCAGTATAGATGGACTAATAGAACAAGTCCTACACACAGCTGGAAGCCCAAATATTTTTTCAGAGGTAGATGCAGAAAAAAAATATATTTAGTTTGCAACCTGATGGAGGTCAGTATAGATGGACTAATAGAGAAAGTCCCACACACTGCTAGAAGGCCAAATATTTTTTCAGAGCTAGATGCAGATATAAATTATTTTTAATTTGCAACCTGATGGAGGTCAGTATAGATGGACTAATAGAGAAAGTCCCACACACTGCTAGAAGGCCAAATATTTTTTCAGAGCTAGATGCAGATATAAATTATTTTTAATTTGCAACCTGATGGAGGTCAGTATAGATGGACTAATAGAGAAAGTCCCACACACTGCTAGAAGGCCAAATATTTTTTCAGAGCTAGATGCAGACAAAAAATTATTTTGAATTTGCAACCTGATGGAGGTCAGTATAGATGGACTAATAGAGAAAGTCCCACACACTGCTAGAAGGCCAAATATTTTTTCAGAGCTAGATGCAGATAAAAATTATTTTTAATTTGCAACCTGATGGAGGTCAGTATAGATGGACTAATAGAGAAAGTCCCACACACTGCTAGAAGGCCAAATATTTTTTCAGAGCTAGATGCAGAAAAAAATTATATTCAGTTTGCAACCTGATGGAGGTCAGTATAGATGGACTAATAGAACAAGTCCCACACACAGCTAGAAGCCCAAATATTTTTTCAGAGGTAGATGCAGAAAAAAATTATATTCAGTTTGCAACCTGATGGAGGTCTGTATAGATGGATTAATAGAACAAGTCCCACACACAGCTAGAAGCCCAAATATTTTTTCAGAGGTAGATGCAGAAAAAAATTATATTCAGTTTGCAACCTGATGAAGGTCTGTATAGATGGATTAATAGAACAAGTCCCACACACAGCTAGAAGCCCAATATTTTTTCAGAGGTAGATGCAGAAAAAAATGATATTCAGTTTGCAACTAGTGTTGAGCCACCCCCGTAGTGTTCGAGTTCGGTTCGGTTCGTCGAACACCCGTGTGTTCGCCGAACTGTTCGTCGAACACCTTCGAACACCGTTAAAACCAATGGCAGGCAAACAAAAACACATAGAAACATATAGAAAACACCTTCAAAGGTGTCCAAAAGCTGACAAACTGCTCAGAAGACATAACTAACACATGGAAAAGTGACAAGTACATATAGTCATGCGAAAATAAAAGAGGTGGAGGAGTAAAAGGAGGGGGAGACACAGATATAGGCATGTCATGCCCTTCTAAAATCCAAAAAGTGAGAAGCCGACACAGCCAGTCCGCTCCTGCCCGTGCCACCTCCGTGTCGCCGGGTTTGTGCCAGAGCCGCGGTGAACCCTGATGGCCAGCCCCCCTCTCCCAATACTGGTGCCTGTCCGCTGGTGGGTCGAGCGAGCCCCCCTGTGGTGGAGGCAGCTCTAAGCTTTTTAATTTAAATTGTCTCTCTAATTTGAATGAATACACTTTAAATCCATTTACAAGGATCTATTGGAGGGCAAGTCTCATGCCAGCAGCCACGTAATTCCAGCTCCAGTAGCGTCCACTAAAGCTGCTGCAGTTAAAAAGCTTTTATAAGGATCGAGCTCGGCTGTCCACCGCAAGGCATCCTACTGCCAGTCCCAGCCCCTATGCCTTGGGGTGCCTCCTGATGCTCTTCACTGAGTATCCCGTGGTCCCGAAGCATTTCCTTTGAAAAAATGAAGTGTCCAAACTACAGGTGGTGTAGCTTGCTTAACAGCCGGGATAATCCGCTGACTAGCAGACCCTGCTACTAGGCACAAAGTATTTCCTGGGCTAGATGCAGTTAAAAATTTGTAATTAGAAACTCTCGTTGGATGCTGAGAAAGCATTCCATAGAGTCTCCTGGCACGCCATATATGATTCTCTTAAAAAGCTGGGGGTAGGGGTCTAGGGGACCCTTTTATAGCCAAAATCACGGCCCTGTATCGCAATACGTCACCTAGGCTGAAGATAAATGGAACTGTAGCACCCTGAGGGCTCGGTTGCTACAGAGGTATTGCACCTCACCCAGAGGTGTGATATCTCACTCTCAGGTAAGGATGTAGTGTGGATCAGGACCCGACACCTGCATGCATTACACCACATTGCCGTGGGGCAGGGCGACCAATATGCCCCTGAGATGGGCACGACAGTCCCTGTCCCTGGCTGGAGTGGGGGGAGGGAACACTGAGGAAGGGGAACCCTGTAGTGCAGGAGCAGGGAGGAAGCAGTTCCTGGGTGCATTGAGAAGGGAGTATAAAAGGTGGGCACCATCTTAGTTCAGTGCAGAGAAGTCTGAGCAGAAGTGGCAGGGAGCAGGGGCTCTGCATGAGCTCTGCTCCGGAGGCGGGCCTAGTAACAGAGGCCCAGGCCTGGAAGAGGGAGAAGGAAGGAAGAGGAGCGGAGAAGGCTCCAGGAACGAGGAACGAAGGGATCTCAGGGGTGCGGACGGGCGAGTCGCCACCGCACGCCCGAATCCACCTGCGTGGAGGGGTCAGGCCAAAGGTGGAGACCGGTCCCCGAAACTAGTGGAGGCAGGAAACGACCCTCAGCTAGAAACAGGAGGCTGTGACATTTTATGTGGCGCAGCCCCTCGCTACACCCGCTAGGAAGGCACCACATAGGGTCAGGGAAACTGGCGCCAAGTTTACCAAGAGGAGGCCCGAGAAAGAAAGACCAGACAAAGGACACACAAAGGGGGTCCTGTGAAGCGCTCCAAAGTTATCTGGGAGTTGTCTGAGCCCCTCACCTGGTGAGCACAGTACGACGTGGGCAGCCGTTACCTGCAGACGTGGTCTGGATAATAAGAACTGTGAGTAAAGGCCCTGGACTGCATCACTGACTCCGTGTCGTTACTGCTGCTGCCCTGCACCATCACCCCCATCCTCCGCATACACTGCCCTGAGGCACTACTCCTCCCGTGGGGAGTTATGCTACGCTCTGCTGCACCCACAACACCAGCCTCAGCGGTCTGCCCTGGAGCAGCGGTTCACTCTGACCGCAATCCACGGGTGGCGTAGTCGGACATTTAAACATCAAAACCACATAAATAGTTCCGCCACTGGTTTGACCGCCCTGAGCCACGGAACCGGGTTGCCGCCACGGAGACTACAACCACCAGCATCCACCAAAAAGGGTCCGGCTCCGGGTGTCCCAAGGCCCAGGGGGCGCGTCAGAACATTTTCATCACCTTTCACAATCACCAATGGGACAAGGCAGGGATGTTCTCTGTCCCCTCTCTTATACATCCTAGTGACGGAGCACCTGCTCTCATCAATTCGCCATAACCCCAATATTAGGTGGATTGAGGTGGGAGGCACCGAGTACAAGTGCTCTCTATTTGCTGATGATGTCCTAGTATATATCACTCAATCACATATATCCATCCATGCTGTTATGGCTGAAATAGATCACTTTGTTACATGGTCAAATTTTAAAATCAATGCAGCGAAGTCTGAGGCCCTCGAAGTCTCCCTCCCCAAATCCATATAGGATTCCATGCAGTCCAACTTTCCCTTTGCCTGGCCCTCACAGGGTATCAAATACTTAGGAATTCCTATTCATAGAGACCTCTTCCATCTATGTTATCTTAATTTTGGGCCCTTTATTGAACAACTCCATACAGACCACGGTTGGCAAGTTAGAACTGTAAGATTCACTACGTGAACCACTGGTGTTTTGTGGAAAAGCACATGTTCCAAATTATTATGCAAAAAGTGTTTAGGAGTGATAAGGGAAGAATTTGTTTGTTTGTCAGTTAAACTCATTGATGGTGATGTGTGTCAGGGCTCTTTATATCACTGTAAGCAATTGCAGACACCTGTGCTAATTAGTTTGGCAGGTGTGTCCAATGAAAGGCAAGACTACTTAAGAAGGCTGTCTCACATTATTAAGCAGCCTACATTTTCTGCCAAAATGGGAAAGAAAAAGGATGTGTCGGCTGCTGAGAAGCAACAAATTGTGGAGTGTTTAGGTCAAGGCATGACTACAATCAACATTGTGCGATGATCAGGATGAAGTGTCTTGGCAATCAAGAAGTATGTAGCTGATTCACAGTACACACGTGTGCGTGCTGGTAAGGGCAAATTGAGGAATCTTTCCTACAGGTAATTACGTCAGGTTGAAAGAGCAGCGGAAAAAAGCCTTGTCATAGCAGCAGACAAGTTTTTGAAGCTGCTTGTGCCTCCAACGTCCCCCGAACAACAAGATGCAGGGTCCTTCAGAGGTTTGCAGCTGTGCATACGCCATCCTGTCGACCTCCTCTATCCACTTCACACAAGCAGAAACGGCTCCAGTGGGCCAAACATTACATGAAGACTGATTTCAAAACTGTTTTGTTCACGGATGAGTGCCGTGCAGCGCTCGATGGTCCAGATGGATGGAGTGGAGGATGGCTGGTTGATGGACACCCCACACAAACACGGCTACAGCGCCAACAAGGAGGAGGTGGAGTAATGTTTTGGGCTGGAATCATGGGGAGAGAGATTGTCGGCCCCTTTAGGATCCCTGAAGGCGCTAAAGATGAACTCCATAATGTATGTGGATTTTCTCAAACAGCACTTCCTGCCATGGTTCAAGAAGAAGAACCGTGTATTTCACAGCAAGATCATTTTTCTGCATGATAATGCACCATCTCATGCTGCACATAAAACATCTGCATCTCTGGCTGATATGGGCATAAAAGGGGACAAACTTATGGTGTGACCCCCATGCTCCCCTGACCTCTACCCCATTCAGAACCTTTGGAGCATCATTAAAAGGAGTGTCTATGATGGCGGGAGGCAGTTCACATCTAAGCAACAGCTCTGGGAGGGTATTCTGTCCTCATGCAAAACAATTGAAGCAGAAACCATCCAAAACCTGACAAATTCAATGGACGAGAGAGTTCAGAAGCTCCTTTCGAACAAGGGGTCCTATGTGAAAATGTAACATCACCTAGAATAAAGTTTTTAGTTGAAAACTGTTTGATTTCAGTTTCTAACAACCTGCTAATGCTTATAATTTCAAAAATGACCATTTTTTTGGTCTTTATTAAAATGAAAAGGTTGATCGAAAAGTTTGGGGGATCTAAGAGTGTGGCAACCCAGTAGTCATGATTACTTCGAATTCTGACAATATGAGGGTCATGCTGCAGGTAGTGCAGCAAGAAGGCACTTATGTGTCTTGCGCATCTCGGAGCCCCAAAATTATTTTCCGGGCTAGATGCAGCTAAAAATTATTATTAATTTTAAATCTGGTGAAGCTTTAGTATAGATGGCCTAATAGGATCAGTGCTGCACACTGCTACAAAGCCCAAATTATTTTCCAGTCAAGGTACAGATAAACATGATTAGTAATTTTAAATCTGGTGGAGCTTATTATAGATGGCCTAATAGAATCAGTGCTGCACACTGCTACAAAGCCCAAATTATTTTCCAGCCAAGATACAGATAAACATGATTAGTAATTTGAAAGCTTAAAACGGTTGGTAGGGTGATTTTAACCAATCATCAAGCTTTTACTCTCCCCAGGATGACACAGGGGTAGAAAAGTCGTTTCGGATCCATGATTTGTTCATCTTTATGAACGTGAGTCTGTCTACATTATCAGTGGAGAGCCGCGTGCGCTTATCTGTCAGCACACCACCAGCAGCGCTGAACACACGTTCAGACAGAATGCTGGCTGCGGGGCATGACAAGATCTCCAAGGCGTAAGTGGCTAGCTCCGGCCATTTATCCAGATTGGAAGCCCAAAAAGAGCAAGGGTCCAGTGACACAGTCGTGGCTTCAATGTTTACTTGGAGATACTCCTGTACCATCGTCTCTAGGCGTTGACTATGTGTCAGACTTCTTGTCTCCTGTGGCCTTGCAAAGGATGGGCTAAAAAAGTGGTGAAATGATTCCGCAAAATTGATGTTACCAGCAGATACTGTGGTTCTGTTACGGTTTGAGTGCTGAACACTTGACGGTCCCACGGTTGGCAAGTTGGAACTGTGAGATTCACTACGTGCACCACTGGTGTTTTGTGGAAAAGCACATGTAAGATTCTGCAACAGTCTCTGCTGATACTCCTGCATGCGTGCATCCCTTTCTATGGCAGGAATAATTTCTGCAAATTTACTTTTGTACCGGGGATCTAACAGTGTGGCAACCCAGTAGTCAGGATTATTTCTAATTCTCACAATTCGAGGGTCATGTTGCAGGTAGTGCAGCAAGAAGGCACTCATGTGTGTTGCGCATTCAGGAGCACCAAGTCCCTGTTGTGTTGGTGGCGAGGTAACAATCATGCTTCCTTCCTCTGTCCTCTCCCCCCAACCTCGCACAACAGAAATGTGATCAAGGTCTCCCTCATCTGATGAGTCTTCCATCAGTTCGTCCTCCACTTCTTCCTGGGCTCCTGCACCTTCCTCACTAGTTTGGCTGCTACCATGCGCCCTGGTAAAACCATCTCCCCCACCCTCACATGCCTGCCGCCTTGGTGCTGCCGACCGTCTGGACCTTGCAGATGTTAGCCCTTCCGCATACAACTCCTCCTCCTCTACTTCCTCCACCTCCTCTTGTGCCACCACCTGACTCCGAATTCTGTTTAACATGTGCTCCAGCATGTAAATCACCGGAATAGTCATGCTGATAATGGCATCGTCAGCACTAAACATCTTCGTCGCCATTTCAAAACTGTGCAGAAGGGTGCATAGGTCCCTGATCTGAGACCAGTCCTCCAGCGTGATTTGCCCCACCTCTGAATCTCGTTGGCCCAGGCTATACGTCAGAACGTATTGCACCAGGGCTTGTCGGTGCTGCCACAGTCGCTGCAACATGTGCAGAGTTGAATTCCACCGGGTAGGCACATCGCATTTTAGCCGGTGAAGTGGCAGGCCCAACGACTTCTGTAGAGATGTAAGTCGCTGAGCTGCGGGATGCGAACGGCGGAAGTGAGCACACAGCGACCGTGCCCTCTGCAGAAGGCCATCTAGTCTGGGATAGTGGGCTAAAAATTGCTGGACAACCAGGTTCAACACGTGAGCCATACAAGGCACGTGTGTGACATTGCCCCGGCGAAGGGCCGCACCCAGGTTTGCAGCATTGTCGCACACGGCCTTCCCTGGTTTCAGGTCCAGTGGAGACAACCATTCATGAAATTGGTTCTCCAGAGCTGACCACAACTCCTCAGCTGTGTGACTCACATTTCCCAGACATTTCAATGTAAAAACCGCCTGATGACGTTGAGCCCTACTGCCAGCATAGTAAGGAGGTGTGCAGGATCCCTTCTGCGCAGTTAGAAAGCTTGTGGCATGACCAGACAGGCTTTGGGTGCAGGTGGAAGACCGAGAGGAGGTTGAGGAGGCAGAAGCAGTGGAGGAACTTTGACATAAAGAGGATTGACGCACAACTCGTGGGGACGGCAAGACTTGGACAGCAGCCCCTTGTCCTGCTGTCACCATAGTTACCCAGTGCCCAGTCAGCGACATGTAACGCCCCTGTCCATGCCTACTCGTCCAAGTGTCTGTGGTGAAATGCACCCTGTCACACACAGAGTTTCTCAAAGAAGCGGTGATGTTGTGTGCGACATGCTGGTGGAGCGCAGGCACACCTTTCTTTGAGAAGTAGTGCCGACTGGGCATCTGGTACTGGGGCACTGCGACGGACATAAGGTCTCGAAAATCCTCTGTGTCCACCAGGCGGAAAGGCAGCATTTCTGTAGCCAAGAGCTTGCAGATGGTGAAATTCAACCTCTTAGCTTTCTCATGGCTAGGAGGAAATGGTCTTTTACTTGTCCACATCTGAGGGACCGAGGGCTGGCTATTGTGCTTAGACGGGGTTGATAAGGGTGTCCCCGGCAAACTGCCGGTCTGTGAGGAAGATGCAGGCGGACATGTTAGGTTGCCTTGATCCAAAGGTGGTGCTATCGATGTCGGACAGCGCTCAACACCAGCTGGTGTTACCACCTCCAAAGAAAATGATGACCTGCCAATCACGCTGGCTGTTGCGGGTAAAGAGGTGGCAGGTCTGCGCCCCAAAACAGGTGTGACTGCTGTCCCCCCAGTCACAGAGGATGAAGAGGCCGCGGATGCACAAGATATGGCAGACGGTGGTTGGCCCGGCCGGCTAGGCCGCATTGTAGCACACTGAGCTTCCCACTGCAACTTATGCTTCATGTCCATGTGCCGGTTCATGCATGAAGTACTCAAACTATGTATTTTTTGGCCTCTACTTAGCTTTTGCTGACAAATGTTACAGATAACACGAGTTGGGTCATCTTTATCGATCTGAAAAAATGCCCAGGCTATGCAAGGCTTAGCACCCATGCGACCTGAAGAGCCACCACGACTTGTGGTGAGAGGCAGAGTTGTGTTTGAGGATGCAGTTGTTGACGTGCTTCCAGTACTACGTCTCTGTCCAGGAAGGCGCAACCTGACCTCGTCGTCACTAGCATCTTCCTCCACCTCCTCTGCTGACCTCATCTCTTGGCTGACTGTGGGTTGACAGTAAGTGGGATCTCCAACCTCATCATCATCACCCTGTGCGTTATCACACCCGTCGTCCTCAGAGCCAACCTGTTCCTGCCCTGACAAAAAACTAAAGTTGTCGCTCCAATCAGGTATTTGAGTCTTATCATCGTCTTCCTCATTGTCTCCACCAACAGGAGTTACAGTTTGGGAATGAGGGTCTACATTATGGTCAGAACCTTCTGCGTCTGGTCCTGGATCCGACTCATAAAGATTCTGGGCATCAGTGCAGATCATTTCCTCGTCTGGATTCACAGAAGCGCTGGAGTCAACCTCTGATTCCCAGGCTATAGTATGAGTAAACAGCTCTGCAGACTCAACCATCTGTTCTACCTCATACTCAGACGGGCAGCTGGAGATTTGGGAGCTGTGAGGAAGCAAGTGCGATTGGGGTGACACCTTTGAGGACTGGAGTATTTGTGATGTTGAAGTTGATGTGGAGGAGAGCCCACTTAAAGGAGCACTTGATATCCGTTGAAGCACCTGCTGTTTTTGTGCCTCATCAGGAATTTGTAGCGATTGGCGTGGCCGTAAGAAAGGGATCTTATCACATTGTCCGCTAAAAGAAGTAGACATTTTAGTTTGGCTGGAAGATGGTCTTTCTTCTGCAGATGTTACTGTTGCTTTAACACCTACCCCACGGACACAACCTTTTTTCCCCTTCCCAACACGCCTATTCCCCTTTCCACCAGCAGCAGGCCTTTTTCCACTCATTTTGGTGGTTAACTAATTCACAACTCTGGAGTTGTTTGCACAAAAAAACAATGGATGGTAACCGAGCAGAGCTGAGTGGCCAAACTGTGGTATTAGGCCAAAACTATTGGCTGGGTTAGATGCAGAAAAAAATTATATTCAATTTGCAACCTGATGGAGGTCAGTATAGATGGACTAATACAACAAGTCCCACACACAGCTAGAAGCCCAAATATTTTTTCAGAGGTACTGTAGATGCAGATAAAAATTATTTTTAATTTGCAACCTGATGGAGGTCAGTATAGATGGACTAATAGAGAAAGTCCGACACACTGCTAGAAGGCCAAATATTTTTTCAGAGCTAGATGCATACAAAAAATTATTTTGAATTTGCAACCTGATGGAGGTCAGTATAGGTGGACTAATAGAACAAGTCCCACACACTGCTAGAAGGCCAAATATTTTTTCAGAGCTAGATGCAGAAAAAAATTATATTCAGTTTGCAACCTGATGGAGGTCTGTATAGATTGATTAATAGAACAAGACCCACACACAGCTAGAAGCCCAATATTTTTTCAGAGGTAGATGCAGAAAAAAATATATTCAGTTTGCAACCTGATGGAGGTCAGTATAGATGGACTAATACAACAAGTCCCACACACAGCTAGAAGCCCAAATATTTTTTCAGAGGTACTGTAGATGCAGATAAAAATTATTTTTAATTTGCAACCTGATGGAGGTCAGTATAGATGGACTAATAGAGAAAGTGCAACACACTGCTAGAAGGCCAAATATTTTTTCAGAGCTAGATGCAGAAAAAAATTATATTCAGTTTGCAACCTGATGGAGGTCTGTATAGATGGATTAATAGAACAAGACCCACACACAGCTAGAAGCCCAATATTTTTTCAGAGGTAGATGCAGAAAAAAATATATTCAGTTTGCAACCTGATGGAGGTCAGTATAGATGGACTAATAGAGAAAGTCCCACACACTGCTAGAAGGCCAAATATTTTTTCAGAGCTAGATGCAGACAAAAAATTATTTTGAATTTGCAACCTGATGGAGGTCAGTATAGGTGGACTAATAGAACAAGTCCCACACACTGCTAGAAGGCCAAATATTTTTTTCAGAGCTAGATGCAGAAAAAAATTATATTCAGTTTGCAACCTGATGGAGGTCAGTATAGATGGACTAACAGAGAAAGTCCCACACACTACTAGAAGGCCAAATATTTTTTCAGAGCTAGATGCATACAAAAAATTATTTTGAATTTGCAACCTGATGGAGGTCAGTATAGGTGGACTAATAGAACAAGTCCCACACACTGCTAGAAGGCCAAATATTTTTTCAGAGCTAGATGCAGAAAAAAATTATATTCAGTTTGTAACCTGATGGAGGTCTGTATAGATGGATTAATAGAACAAGACCCACACACAGCTAGAAGCCCAATATTTTTTCAGAGGTAGATGCAGAAAAAAATATATTCAGTTTGCAACCTGATGGAGGTCAGTATAGATGGACTAATACAACAAGTCCCACACACAGCTAGAAGCCCAAATATTTTTTCAGAGGTACTGTAGATGCAGATAAAAATTATTTTTAATTTGCAACCTGATGGAGGTCAGTATAGATGGACTAATAGAGAAAGTCCGACACACTGCTAGAAGGCCAAATATTTTTTCAGAGCTAGATGCATACAAAAAATTATTTTGAATTTGCAACCTGATGGAGGTCAGTATAGGTGGACTAATAGAACAATCCCATACACTGCTAGAAGGCCAAATATTTTTTCAGAGCTAGATGCAGAAAAAAATTATATTCAGTTTGCAACCTGATGGAGGTCTGTATAGATGGATTAATAGAACAAGACCCACACACAGCTAGAAGCCCAATATTTTTTCAGAGGTAGATGCAGAAAAAAATATATTCAGTTTGCAACCTGATGGAGGTCAGTATAGATGGACTAATACAACAAGTCCCACACATAGCTAGAAGCCCAAATATTTTTTCAGAGGTACTGTAGATGCAGATAAAAATTATTTTTAATTTGCAACCTGATGGAGGTCAGTATAGATGGACTAATAGAGAAAGTCCGACACACTGCTAGAAGGCCAAATATTTTTTCAGAGCTAGATGCAGAAAAAAATTATATTCAGTTTGCAACCTGATGGAGGTCTGTATAGATGGATTAATAGAACAAGACCCACACACAGCTAGAAGCCCAATATGTTTTCAGAGGTAGATGCAGAAAAAATTATATTCAGTTTGCAACCTGATGGATGTCAGTATAGATGGACTAATAGAGAAAGTCCCACACACTGCTAGAAGGCCAAATATTTTTTCAGAGCTAGATGCAGACAAAAAATTATTTTGAATTTGCAACCTGATGGAGGTCAGTATAGGTGGACTAATAGAACAAGTCCCACACACTGCTAGAAGGCCAAATATTTTTTCAGAGCTAGATGCAGAAAAAAATTATATTCAGTTTGCAACCTGATGGAGGTCATTATAGATGGACTAACAGAGAAAGTCCCACACACTACTAGAAGGCCAAATATTTTTTCAGAGCTAGATGCATACAAAAAATTATTTTGAATTTGCAACCTGATGGAGGTCAGTATAGATGGACTAATAGAGAAAGTCCCACACACTGCTAGAAGGCCAAATATTTTTTCAGAGCTAGATGCATACAAAAAATTATTTTGAATTTGCAACCTGATGGAGGTCAGTATAGATGGACTAATAGAGAAAGTCCCACACACTGCTAGAAGGCCAAATATTTTTTCAGAGCTAGATGCAGAAAAAAATTATATTCAATTTGCAACCTGATGGAGGTCAGTATAGATGGACTAATAGAATGATGCTATGCCCAAAAGATTTTACTTCACTAGGTGCAGTAAAAAAATTGGTATTCTATACACAGTTGGTATATCTTGCAACACAGATAGGCTACTCCACTGACTAACACACTCTGCAATAGGCCAAAAAGGATTAGCTTTGCTAGATTCAGCCAAATACTGTGAAAAAAACTTGCACAGCACTGGCACAGACCTGCCTGGCAAAAACTGATAGGAACTGATGTAACCTAGTCCTGAAAAGGACTGCAATTACAATTAGTCTTTACTCCCACAATCTATCTATTTAAGAGCACAGACCTGCCTGATAAAAGTCGTAGGAAATGCTGTAACCTAGTCCTTAAAAGGACTGCAATCACAACTATTCCCTACTCCCAAGCTATCTGTAGATTTGTGCGAAAATTGGCTTGAAATTAACAAGGTATAGCGCACACAGCAACAGCGGTGCCGTCTAACACGCAGCTGCAGCAGTGAGAAAATGGTGGCGACGGGGAAAATGGCTTGGTCTTATAGGGCAAGGACATGTGACATACACTGCCAATGACACATGCCCTTGCTTGTGTGAAAAAAAGCACTTCGCTCCGTGTGTGCGCTGCTGATAGGCTGACAGATTGCACCTCCCCACTGTAAATGCGGGAAAGAGAAAAAAAAATGGACATCTTCATTATTCCTGCAGAGATCCATCCCCTGCCCCTCCCCCCACCCCGCTGTACACTCAAACTGCGTATTAACATTAATTTTCATCATTACTGAGAAAAAATCCAGTTATGATTTTGGTGCACGAACAGTTATCGAACATAACCTCGAACAGCCGAATTTTTCTCAAATCGTTCGTGTTCGCCGAACAACTCGAACACCGCCCAAAACAGCTCGAATTTGAGATTGGCGAACAGTTCGAGTCGAACAACGCTCATCTCTAATCAGTAACAAGTAAGCCATCGCAATTTTTCTGTATGAGGACATCCAGAAAAGCTAGTCTAGATGTATGGGCCTCATAGGTAAATTTAAGGCCAATTGGATTGTCGTTTAGTTCAGTAACAAATTCTCCAAAGCTCTCAGGACTCCCCCCCTCCAAAGAACAAATACATCATCGATGTAGTGAAGCCACATCGAGATGTTATTAACCTGGTCCCTGGGGGGTTCTAAAAATACCAAATTTTCCTCCCACCAACCCAGGAGAAAATTAGCATAAGAGGGGGCACAGGGGCTCCCCATTGCTGTGCCCCTGAGCTGGTGGAAGTACTTCTGGTCAAACATGAAAATATTCCTTGTAAGACAAAATTCCAATGCTTTCATAACAAACTCATTATGTGCAGCAAATTGTTGTCCCCTAGATTTCAAATAGTATTGAACAGCTTTTAGTCCCCAGTTGTTGGGGATCGAGGAGTAAAGGGCCTCCACATCGATGCTACATAGAATTGTGTCTGCATCCACCGTAATACCGTCAATTTTGCCCAAAAGGTCCATTGTGTTTCGCTCGTAAGAACTGAGTGACACCACTAATGGTTTCAAAATTTTGTCAATGTAGATACCTAAATTTTGTGTCAGACTGTTTACCCCTGATACAATGGGTCTCCCCTTGAGGGGAGTAGTTCCCTTGTGCACTTTAGGCAAACAATAAAATGTTGCCAAAACAGGATGGACCGGATACAGGAAGTCTCTCTCATTACTGTCAATGACTCTTTTTTCAAGGCCATATTCCAAGAGTTTGGAATGGCCTGATCTGCAATGCGGTTTCAGAAATAACATGCAATTAAGCACGTCCAATCCACATAAAAAAAAGCAGCCATAGAGTGTCAGGGAATCTTCCCACACACTTTTCTTAGTCAGGGCTGCTCTTCGGCAGGGTTGGATGGGCCCACCAGGGAACTGGAGACTCCTCTGGTGGGCCCTGGCTTCTTCTTCGGGAGAGTTCATAGTGCCAAAGTGAGGCCATGAAGATGATAGAGGCCATCATCTGCTTACTTTTCTTTTACTTGGAATGCAAGCGCAAGTATGCGGGCAACCACCCACCCACAGACCGCAATACTAAACCGCCACATTTTTGGACTGCTTGCTTGCACTTGAAATGTGGCCTCTTAGGCTCGTTGAGGCGGAAGCTTTTCACAACCTCATGGTGGCGGCGGCCGGATGTCCATACTCGTTCCCCAGCTGCCACTATTTCTCCAGGTATCGTCTCCGCCTTCCACAAATGCAGGTCCCACAACATTACCTGTGCCCTCCCCAGTGCACTTACTGGGAAGGACCGCCTAACTACAAACATGTGGACAAGTGAATGTGGCCAGGGATGGTACGGAGCCAGTCCACAGCTTGTCGGTGAGAGTTGTATTTCACCACAGCCATATTTTTTAGCTCGGTGAAAGGACTGACTTTTGGGAAATCCTATCTACTCCAGCTGTCATTTCTCCCAGGATATCCTCTAATGCAGCTTGGCGCATAAGCAATAGCAGCAGCCCCTCCAATATCAGCTCGCACTTGTCGGTGGTGCTTCGACACACAAACATCTTTCTTAGCCCTTTAATTTCATGACTACAGAGTTGGGCAAAGGCCTGATCTGTAATGCGGTTTCAGAAATAACATGCAATTAAGCACGTCAAAATCCACATTAATAAAAGCAGCCATAAAGTGTCCGGGAACCTTCCCACACACTTTTCTTAGCCAGGGCTGCTTCTCGGCAGAGTTGGATGGGCCCACCAGAGAACTAGAGACTCCTCTGGTGGGCTCTGGCTTCTCCTTCGGGAGAGTTCATAGTGCCGAGGTGAGGCCATGATGATGATAGAGGCCACCAACTGCTTCGTTTTCTGTTAATTGGAATGCAAGCGCAAGTATGCAGCCAGCCACCCACTCACCCACAGGTTGCAATACTATACTGCCAAATTTTTGACTGCTTGCTTGCACTTGAAATGTGGTCTTTTAGGCTCGTGGAGGCGGAAGCTTTTCACAACCTCATGGCGGCGGTGGGGGCCAGATGTCCATACTCGGTCCCCAGCTGCCACTATTTCTCCCGGTATTGTCTCCGCCTTCAACAAGCAAGGGAAACCGAATATTACTGCTGGTACTTTTGTATGGGAATCTGCTTGCCTCCTACCAGCCTGTAATATTTCCAGGGAGCTATGGTATGACGCCATGGTATTAGCACTGCCCTCAGTACCAGTAGCGAAGCCATCCCCAATTTCCTTCTCAGTAATTCTACTTGGTAGATTTAGCGGCTGCCCAAATACATTAGTTTCTCACAAAGGAGCTGAAGATAGAGTGACAGTAGGTGCAGGTTTCTCCAGACTGTTAGATATCAGAGGGTGAATGGCAGCACATTGGTTCAGTGGTTAGCACTGAAGCCTTGCAGCGCTGGGATTCTGGGTTCAAATCCCAGCAAGGACAACATCTGCAAGGATTTTGTATTTTCTCCCCATGTTTGCGTGGGTTTCCACCTCAGTAAAAAAGAGCTATAGAGTGTCCGAGAACCTTCCCACACACTTTTCTTAGCCAGGACTGCTTCTCGGCAGGGTTGGACAGTCCCACCAGAAAATTCATGATAGCGCAAACTTTGCAGCAGCTATGGGGCTCTTAAGTGGGGAAAAAAGGTGAGCCCTTAGAATCAAATCGTCTGTTGAGCCCAATGTTTTTCAGTTTGAAACTGCTTCTCGGTGGGAGTTGTATTTCACCACAGCCATATTCTTTAGCTTGGTGAAAGGACTGGCATAGAAGAAAACCCTATCTACTCCTGCTGTCATTTCTCCGTCGCCAGGTTCTGTCCATTGTCACACACGACCATGCCTGGCTGTATGTTCAGCGGTGAGAGCCACAGATCAGGCTGCTGTGTTACAGCTTTCAACAACTCTGCAGCGGTGGGCAGTTTGTCACCTAAGCATTAAGCATGTTATCTTCAGCACAGCCTGTTGCCGCTTGACCAAGGCAGTGCTGCAGTGCTTTCAGCTTGTGACTGATGTGGTCATTTTGGAGATGGAGGCCGAACTGGAGGAGGAGGTGCAGGAGCTGAACAATGTGATTACATTGAGGTTACATTGGTAAGTCTTGTTTTTAAACTAAACAAATATCCTACTGTGTTTTTATTTTATTTTTATTTATTTTTTTTTTACGTTATTTTTTAAGACAAATACATTTACCGGGAAATGTTGTTTTAACATTTTACAACCTTATCTGGCCATGTGGTGTGTGATACATCATCAGACACATCCTGTTTCATTTATGATGGAGGGATTCTGAAAGTCACAAAGGTTTTTTTTATTGGGTCATCAGACGGCCCTTACTATTCTTAAAGGGCCAGCAGTCGGCCCTCGCTATTGTTAGAGAGCCATCATCAGCCGGCTATGCTTTGTTGTTCCCATTATTAATGAGTGGGTCTCCTATACTGTTATTGCATATGCAGTGACTACAAGGGC
This sequence comes from Phyllobates terribilis, assembly GCF_046119375.1. Lineage (NCBI taxonomy): Eukaryota > Metazoa > Chordata > Amphibia > Anura > Dendrobatidae > Phyllobates > Phyllobates terribilis. Next base: position 189,764,792 of record NW_027362772.1, on the reverse strand, counting down.
TGCCAAAATTTGGGAAAAATCCCACTAACAATTTAAAGACACATAGAGCTGGGCCACAGTAACCAGTATGGCATGTTCCCATTAGAAATTAGAGGGTCTGCTATTCAGTTATAGGGTATGCAGTGAGTGCAACGGCTGCCAAAATTTAGGAAAAACCCCACTAATAATTTAAAGACACATAGAGCTGGGCCACAGTAATGACATGTTCCCATTAGAAAGGAGAGGGTTCTCCCATACTGTTTGCCTACGCAGTGAAGGAACAGCTGACAAAAATTTGGAGGAACTCCAATGCCCCTTGCAAGTGATGTAGAGGTCGGAGGGCCTCCTGAAAACAATGTTCCCATTATTAGGAAATGTGTCTCCCATACTGTTTGCCTATGCAGTGAAGCAACTGCTGCCAAAAATTTGGAGGAACTCCAATGCCCCTTGCAAGAGACATAGGAGTCGGGGGGCCTCCTGAAAAAAATGCTCCCATTATTAAGAAGTGGGTCTCCCATACTGTTTGACTATGCAGTGAATGCAACGGCTGCCAAAAATTTGGATGAACTCCAATGCCCCTTGCAACAGACGTAGATATGTTAATATGGTACATATTGTAGCATCGGCATTTCTGCCCCCTGCGAGGCAGAGACGCCGTCCCCCTTATCGCCGCGGTCCGGGTCTGGTGTCTTCCGGCCTCCCTGCTGCTGCTGGTGCATGCAGCTTCCTGGGCACTGTGCTTAGGGCGCGCGCACTCCCTCCCTCTTAAAGGGGCCATGAGCACCGTCCTAAAAGGAGGGCTTTCCCTATTTAAAACACCTCCTATATGGAGGTGTCTGTGCAAGGTTGTTGCTCTGTGTTCTTACTGTTGCTTCAGCCCTCAGGTACCTCTGCAAGTCAGTCCTGTCCGCCAGCTTGTTCTTCAGTCCAGCCTGCCAGTCTGACTACAATCCAGCGCGACAGTCTGTCTACAGTCCTGTCCGCCAGTCTGTCTATGGACTCTGCCCACCTGCTTACCTGGAAGCACCTGCCAGTTACCTGCCGTGCCCGCCAGCCTGCTTACCTGGAAGCACCTGTCTGTTACCTGCCGTGCCCGACAGCCTGCTTACCTGGAAGCACCTGCTAGTTTCCCCTTGTGCCCGCCAGCCTGCCTACCCGGATCACCCGTCTCGCTATCAGCCGAGTCAGCCTGCTTATCCGCTGTACCGGTCTGTTCCTGCCATCTGACCCGTGGGAGTCACCTGCTCTCATACAAGGTCGGTCCCAGAGTGGCACCTGGCCCCCCTGCTTGGTCCCTCCCTGGTTCACGGAGTCGACTAAGCCGCTGTGCGACCTTGGTCAGGCCGAGTAGGTACTTAGTCACGCCCCTCTGGTCCCTCCTTGCTGTTAGAACTCTCCTGTTAGGTTTTTTCTATCTTGCTGGTCACATGACCTTTTTTGCCTATTTAATCCTGCTCCGCCCTCCTGGCTTTGCTGGACTTCATTGTAATTTCTACTCTTAAGTTAGCCTGGTGCTTAGTTACCTTTCTCAGTCAGTTTTGCTAGGTCTTTGGACCTTTATGTTCTATGTTGTGTGTTTGTCTTTTTCTGCTACAATTTCTGCTAGGAGGTGTCCACATCCCAGTCCCTAGTTCTTGTAGGGATCCCTCCCTTGCATCTATAGGTCTGCGTACAGACTAGCCGAGGACTTTAGCGGGTCTGATCGCAGGATCAGGTTCCCCGTTACATCGTAGGGATTTAGCTTAGTTCTATTGTAGGGACAGATCTCCTTTCTTTCCTTAGTGCTTGTAGCAGATCATAACACTTGCACCGCAGCACAGATGTTCCACTACCCGAACCCATAACAGTTTGCACGGACCATGGAACCCGGTGGCCCCCAGGCTCCTTCGCTCTCTGACCTGTACCAGGAGGTCTAACGTCAGAGATCCCAACAGGAGACTATCCTGACCTATCTGCGGAATGTCAGTTCCCGCCTGGACACGCTGTCCACCCCGTCTGTGTCTGTCTCTAGCCGAGTGGCACTCGCTCCGACGGCACCTCAACCTACTGGAGCTATGGCACCTGGCTCTGGACCCCGGCTCTCTGCGACTCCACGTTTTGGTGGTGACCCCGTCTTATGTCGGGGCTTCCTAAATCAGTGCACACTGCACTTTGAACTCCTGGCACATCAGTTCCCCTCCGACCGGGCCAAGGTGTCGTTCATCATGTCTCACCTCACCGAGGAGGCATTGGCATGGCTAAACCCTCTGTGGGAGAGAGGGGATCCCCTGGTGTCCGATCTTCCGGCTTTCCTCACTGCCTTCCGGAAGGTCTTCGATGAGTCTGGACGAAAATCTTATACTGCCTCGTCACTTCTCTGTCTCCGCCAAGGGAGTCTCACCGTGGGCCAGTATGCCATACTTTTTCGAACCCTCGCATCTGAGCTTGCCTGGAACAATGAGGCCCTGGTGTCCACCATCTTGCAGGGTCTTTCCGGACGGATCAAGGATGAGCTAGCCGGTCGTGACATCCCTACCACCCTGGATGACCTGGTGTCATTAGCTACCCGGATTGACATCTGTTTTCAGGAACGTGCCAAGGAGACTACCCGGGAGAGAAGATTTCTGCGTCTCGCTCATGTATTCCAAAAGCCTGCCTCTGAACCAGAAATTCCCCGGGCATGTTCGCCTGAGCCCATGCAAATTGACCAAACCAAGATGGTCAAGTCTCGCCAGGAGACGCGCCGAGCTGAGGGGAGTTTTTTCTACTGTGGCAGTAAAGAGCATCTTATCCAATCCTGCCCGGTGAGGCCGGGAAACTCCAGTGTCTAGGACCACTCGGAGAGGTCCTCCTAGTCAAGAGTAAATCCTCTCCGTCCTTGATGCTATCTGTTTCCATCTCCAGTGGTGAGACCCACTTCTTCGAGACTGCCCACCTGGATTCTGGAGCCGCTGGGAATCTCATTTCACAGGCTGTAGTGGAGTGGTATCAGATTCCTACCATACGTCTGGCTGAACCATTGGCAGTCGCTTCCGTGAATGGGAGACTTCTTCCGGAGATCATCTTGCTCATCACAGAGCCTTTAATCCTTCAGGCGGGAATGCTGCACTCGGAGAGGATCTTCTTTCATGTGCTGTCCGGTCTCTCTCTCTCACTCCCTCTTGCTTGGTCTGCCCTGGTTACAGAGACATGAACCCGTCCTGAATTAGCGATCTGGTTAGGTGCTCCGTTGGGGGCAGATTTGCCATGAGTCCTGTCTAGTTCCGGTTCGTCCAGCTCGACCCCCGTCTACTCCGGCTAATCTACCTGGTCTGCCAGCACCCTTCTGGTCCTATGCGGACGTCTCCGACAAGAAGGAAGCTGAGACATTACCACCTCATAGGCCGTATGATTGCCCAATCGACCTGGTACCCGGTGCTTAACCTCCCCGCGGGCGTATCTACCCCTTGTCACTGGCTGAGACCCAGGCCATGTCTGAGTACATAGAAGAGTATCTTGCTAGGGGATTCATCCAGAAATCTACTTCCCTGGCTGGAGCAGGATTCTTCTTCGTTAAGAAGAAAGACAGCTCACTACATCCCTGTATCGATTACAGGGGTCTTAACCAGATTACCATCAAGAATAAGTACCCCCTGCCTCTCATCTCGTAGCTGTTCGACTGCCTTAAAAGCGCGAAGATCTTCACCAAGCTCGATCTTCGTGGGGCGTACAATTTGGTCCAGATCCACCAGGGAGATGAGTGGAAGACGGCATTCAACACCCGGGACAGTCACTATGAATATCGTGTGATGCCCTTTGGTCTCTGTAATGCCCCAGCCATCTTCCAGGAGCTGGTTAACAACATCTTCCATGATCTCCTGTATTCTTGCGTGGTGGTGTACCTGGACGATATCTTGGTCTTCTCTCCGGACCTGCCCACACACTGGAGGGATGTTCGTCAGGTTCTGCTAAGGCTCCGGCAGAATCACATATATGCAAAATTTGAGAAATGCCTCTTCGAGCAGAATTCCCTTCCGTTTCTGGGATATATTATCTCCAAGACTGGTCTACGGATTGATCCCGAGAAGGTTTCTGCCGTCTTAAAGTGGCCCCGACTAGTGTTGAGCCACCCCCGTAGTATTCGAGTTCGGTTCGGTTCGTCGAACACCCATATGTTCGCCCAACTGTTCGTCGAACTGTTCGTCGAACACCGTTAAAACCAATGGCAGGCAAACAAAAACACATAGAAACACATAGAAAACACCTTCAAAGGTGTCCTAAAGCTGACAACCTGCTCAGAAGACACAACTAACACATGGAAAAGTGACAAGTACATATAGTCATGCGAAAAGAAAAGAGGTGGAGGAGTAAAAGGAGGGGGAGACACAGATATAGGCATGTCATGCCCTTCTAAAACCTAAAAAGTGCGAAGCCGACACGGCCAGTCCGTTCCTGCCCGTGCGACCTCCGTGTCGCCGGGTTTGTGCCAGAGCTGCGGTGGACCCTGACGGCCAGCCCCCCTCTCCCAATACTGGTGCCTGTCCGCTGGTGGGTCGAGCGAGCCCCCCTGTGGTGGAGGCAGGTCTAAGCTTTTTAATTTAAATTGTCTCTCTAATTTGAATGAATACACTTTAAATCCTTTTACAAGGATCTATTGGAGGGCAAGTCTCATGCCAGCAGCCGCGTAATTCCAGCTCCAGTAGCGTCCACTAAAGCTGCTGCAGTTAAAAAGCTTTTATAAGAATCAAGCTCGGCAGTCCACCGCAAGGCGTCCTACCGCCAGTCCCAGCCCCTATGCCTTGGGGTGCCTCCTGATGCTCTTCACTGAGTATCCCGGGGTCCCAAAGCATTTCCTTTGAAAAAATTAATAAGTGTCCAAACTACAGGTGGTGTAGCTTGATTAACTGCTGGGATAATCCGCTGACTAGCAGACACTGCTACTACGCACAAAGTGTTTCCTGGGCTAGATGCAGTTAAAAATTTGTAATTAGATACTCTCGTTGGATGCTGAGAAAGCATTCCATAGAGTCTCCTGGCACGCCATATATTATTCTCTTAAAAAGCTTGGGGTAGGGGTCTAGGGGACCCTTTTATAGCCAAAATCACGGCCCTGTATCGCAATACGTCACCTAGGCTGAAGATAAATGGAACTGTAGCACCCCGGGGTATTGCACCTCACCCAGAGGTGTGATATCTCACTCTCAGGTAAGGATCAGGACCCCGACACCTGCATGCATTACACCACATTGCCGTGGGGCAGGGCGACCAATATGCCCCTGAGATGGGCACGACAGTCCCTGTCCCTGGCTGGAGTGGGGGGAGGGAACACCGAGGAAGGGGAACCCTGTAGTGCAGGAGCAGGGAGGAAGCAGTTCCTGGGTGCATTGAGAAGGGAGTATAAAAGGTGGGCACCATCTTAGTTCAGTGCAGAGAAGTCTGAGCAGAAGTGACAGGGAGCAGGGGCTCTGCATGAGCTCAGCTCCGGAGGTGGGCCTAGTAACAGAGGCCCAGGCCTGGAAGAGGGAGAAGGAAGGAAGAGGAGCGGAGAAGGCTCCAGGAACGAGGAATGAAGGGATCCCAGGGGTGCGGACTGGCGAGTCGCCACCGCACGCCCGAATCCACCTGCGTGGAGGGGTCAGGCCAAAGGGGGAGACCGGTCCCCGAAACTAGTAGAGGTGGGAAACGACCCTCAGCTAGAAACTGGAGGCTGTGACATTTTATGTGGCGCAGCCCCTCGCTACACCCGCTAGGAAGGCACCACATAGGGTCAGGGAAACTGGCGCCAAGTTTACCAAGAGGAGGCCCGAGGCAGACGGACAAAAGCGTTGGTAAGAAAGGCCAGACAAAGGACACACAAAGGGGGTCCTGTGAAGCGCTCCAAAGTTATCTGGGAGTTGTCTGAGCCCCTCACCTGGTGAGCACAGTACGACATTGGCAGCCGTTACCTGCAGAAGTGATCTGGATAATAAGAACTGAGAGTAAAGGCCCTGGACTGCATCACTGACTCCATGTCGTTACTGCTGCTACCCTGCACCATCACCCCATCCTCCGCATACACTGCCCTGAGGCTATACTCCTCCCGTGGGGAGTTATACTACGCTCTGCTGCACCCACAACACCAGCCTCAGCAGTCTGCCCTGCAGCGGCGGTTCACTCTGACCGCAATCCACGAGTGGCGTAGTCGGACATTTAAACATCAAAACCACATAAATAGTTCCGCCACTGGTTTGACCGCCCTGAGCCACGGAACCGGGTCGCCGCCACGGAGACTACAACCACCAGCATCCACCAAAAAGGGTCCGGCTCCGGGTGTCCCAAGGCCCAGGGGGCTCGTCAGAACATGTTCATAACCTTTCATAATCACCAATGGGACAAGGCAGGGATGTCCTCTGTCCCCTCTCTTATACATCCTAGTGACGGAGCACCTGCTCTCATCAATTCGCCATAACCCCAATATTAGGTGGATTGAGGTGGGAGGCACCGAGTACAAGTGCTCTGCATTTGCTGATGATGTCCTAGTATATATCACTCAATCACATATATCCATCCATGCTGTTATGGCTGAAACAGATCACTTTGTTACATGGTCAAATTTTAAAATCAATGCAGCGAAGTCTGAGGCCCTCGATGACTCCCTCCCCAAATCCATACAGGATTCCATCCAGTCCAACTTTACCTTTGCCTGGCCCTCACAGGGTATCAAATACTTAGGAATTTGTATTCATAGAGACCTCTCCAGTCTATGTTATCGTAATTTTGGGCCCTTTATTGAACAACTCCATACAGACCACGATTGGCAAGTTAGAACTGTAAGATTCACTATGTGAACCACTGGTGTTTTGTGGAAAAGCACATGTACACTGTGTTCCAAATTATTATGCAAAAAGTGTTTAGGACTGATAAGGGAAGCATTTGTTTGTTTGTCAGTTAAACTCATTGATGGTGATGTGTGTCAGGGCTCTTTATATCACTGTAAGCAATTGCAGACACCTGTGCTAATTAGTTTGGCAGGTGTGTCCAATGAAAGGCAAGACTACTTAAGAAGGCTGTCCACAATTATTAAGCAGCCTACATTTTCTGCCAAAATGGGAAAGAAAAAGGATGTGTCGGCTGCTGAGAAGCAACAAATTGTGGAGTGTTTAGGTCAAGGCATGACTACAATCAACATTGCCAAGACACTTCATCCTGATCATTGCACAATCAAGAAGTATGTATCTGATTCACAGTACACACGTGTGCGTGCTGATAAGGTAAAATTGAGGACTCTTTCCTACAGGCAATTACGTCAGGTTAAAAGAGCAGAGGCAAAAAAGCCTGGTCATAGCAGCAGACAAGTTTTTGAAGCTGCTCGTGCCTCCAACGTCCCCCGAACAACAAGATGCAGAGTCCTTCAGAGGTTTTCAGCTGTGCATAAGCCATCCTGTCGACCTCCTCTATCCACTGCACACAAGCAGAAACGGCTCCAGTGGCCAAACAATACATGAAGACTGACTTCAAAACTGTTTTGTTCACCGATGAGTGCCGTGCAATGCTCGGTGGTCCAGATGGATGGAGTGGAGGATGGCTGGTTGATGGACACCCCACGCAAACACGGCTACAGCGCCAACAAGGAGGAGGTGGAGTAATGTTTTGGGCTGGAATCATGGGGAGAGAGATTGTCGGCCCCTTTAAGATCCCTGAAGGGGTAAAGATGAACTCCATAATGTATGTGGAGTTTCTCAAACAGCACTTCCTGCCATGGTTCAAGAAGAACAACCGTGTATTCCACAGCAAGATCATTTTCATGCATGATAATGCACCGTCTCATGCTGCACATAACACATCTGCATCTCTGGCTGATATGGGCATAAAAGGGGACAAACTTATGGTGTGACCCCCATGCTCCTCTGACCTCAATCCCATTCAGAACCTCTGGAGCATCATCAAAAGGAGTGTCTATGATGGCGGGAGGCAGTTCACATCTAAGCAACAGCTCTGGGAGGGTATTCTGTCCTCATGCAAAACAATTGAAGCAGAAACCATCCAAAACCTGACAAATTCAATGGACGAGACAGTTCAGAAGCTCCTTTCGAACAAGAGGTCCTATGTGCAAATGTAACATCACCTAGAATAAAGTTTTGAGTTGAAAACTGTTTGATTTCAGTTTCTAATAACCTGCTAATGCTTATAATTTCAAAAATGACCATTTTTTTTGTTCTTTATTAAAATTAAAAGGTTAATCGAAGAGTGTGGGGGATCTAAGAGTGTGGCAACCCAGTAGTCATGATTACTTCGAATTCTGACAATCTGAGGGTCATGTTGCAGGTAGTGCAGCAAGAAGGCACTCATGTGTCTTGCGCATCTAGGAGACCCAAAATTATTTTCCGGGCTAGATGCAGCTAAAAATTATTATTAATTTGAAAGCTGGTGGAGCTTAGTATAGATGGCCTAATAGAATCAGTACTGCACACTGCTACAAAGCCCAAATTATTTTCCAGCCAAGATACAGATAAACATGATTAGTAATTTTAAATCTGGTGGAGCTTAGTATAGATGGCCTAATAGAATCAGTACTGCACACTGCTACAAAGCCCAAATTATTTTCCAGCCAAGATACAGATAAATATGATTAGTAATTTTAAAGCTTAAAACGGTTGGTGAAGTGATTTTAACAAATCATCAAGCTTTTACTCTCCCCAGAATGACACAGGGGTAGAAAAGTCGTTTCGGATCCATGATTTGTTCATCTTTATGAACGTGAGTCTGTCTACATTATCAGTGGAGAGCCGCGTGCACTTATCTGTCAGCACACCACCAGCAGCGCTGAACACACGTTCAGACAGAACGCTGGCTGCGGGCCATGACAAGATCTCCAAGGCGTAAGTGGCGAGCTCCGGCCATTTATCCAGATTGGAAGCCCAAAAAGAGCAAGGGTCTAGTGACACAGTCATGGCTTCAATGTTTACTGTGTCAGACTTCTTGTCTCCTGTGGCCTTGCAAAGGATGGGCTAAAAAAGTGGTGAAATGATTCCGCAAAATTAATGTTACCAGCAGATACTGTGTTTCTGTTACGGTTTGAGTGCTGAACACTCGACGGTCCCACAGTTGGCAAGTTGGAACTGTGAGATTCACTACGTGCACCACTGGTGTTTTGTGGAAAAGCACATGTAAGATTCTGCAACAGTCTCTGCTGATACTCCTGCATGCGTGCATCCCTTTCTATGGCAGGAATAATTTCTGCAAATTTACTTTTGTACCGGGGATCTAACAGTGTGGCAACCCAGTAGTCAGGATTATTTCTAATTCTCACAATTCGAGGGTCATGTTGCAGGTAGTGCAGCAAGAAGGCACTCATGTGTGTTGCGCATCCAGGAGCACCAAGTCCCTGTTGTGTTGGTGGCGAGGTAACAATCATGCTTCCTTCCTCTGTCCTCTCCCCCCAACCTCGCACAACAGAAATGTGATCAAGGTCTCCCTCATCTGATGAGTCTTCCATCAGTTCGTCCTCCACTTCTTCCTGGGCTCCTGCACCTTCCTCACTAGTTTGGCTGCTACCATGCGCCCTGGTAAAACCATCTCCCCCACCCTCACATGCCTGCCGCCTTGGTGCTGCCGACCGTCTGGACCTTGCAGATGTTAGCCCTTCCGCATACAACTCCTCCTCCTCTACTTCCTCCACCTCCTCTTGTGCCACCACCTGACTCCGAATTCTGTTTAACATGTGCTCCAGCATGTAAATCACCGGAATAGTCATGCTGATAATGGCATCGTCAGCACTAAACATCTTCGTCGCCATTTCAAAACTGTGCAGAAGGGTGCATAGGTCCCTGATCTGAGACCACTCCTCCAGCGTGATTTGCCCCACCTCTGGATCTCGTTGGCCCAGGCTATACGTCAGAACGTATTGCACCAGGGCTTGTCGGTGCTGCCACAGTCGCTGCAACATGTGCAAAGTTGAATTCCACCGGGTAGGCACATCGCATTTTAGCCAGTGAAGTGGCAGGCCCAACGACTTCTGTAGAGATGTAAGTCGCTGAGCTGCGGGATGCCAATGGCGGAAGTGAGCACACAGCGACCGTGCCCTCTGCAGAAGGCCATCTAGTCCGGGATAGTGGGCTAAAAATTGCTGGACAACCAGGTTCAACACGTGAGCCATACAAGGCACGTGTGTGACATTGCCCCGGCGAAGGGCCGCACCCAGGTTTGCAGCATTGTCGCACATGGCCTTCCCTGGTTTCAGGTCCAGTGGAGACAACCATTCATGAAATTGGTTCTCCAGAGCTGACCACAACTCCTCAGCTGTGTGATTCACATTTCCCAGACATTTCAAAGTAAAAACTGCCTGATGACGTTGAGCCCTGCTGCCAGCATAGTAAGGAGGTGTGCAGGATCCCTTCTGCGCAGTTAGAAAGCTTGTGGCATGACCAGACAGGCTTTGGGTGCAGGTGGAGGACCGAGAGGAGGTTGAGGAGGCAGAAGCAGTGGAGGAACTTTGAGATAAAGAGGATTGACGCACAACTCGTGGGGACGGCAAGACTTGGACAGCAGCCCCTTGTCCTGCTGTCACCATAGTTACCCAGTGCCCAGTCAGCCACATTTAACGCCCCTGTCCATGCCTACTCGTCCAAGTGTCTGTGGTGAAATGCACCCTGTCACACACAGAGTTTCTCAAAGAAGCGGTGATGTTGTGTGCGACATGCTGGTGGAGTGCAGGCACACCTTTCTTTGAGAAGTAGTACCGACTGGGCATCTGGTACTGGGGCACTGCGATGGACATAAGGTCTCAAAAATCCTCTGTGTCCACCAGGCGGAAAGGCAGCATTTCTGTAGCCAAGAGCTTGCAGATGGTGAAATTCAACCTCTTAGCTTTCTCATGGCTAGGAGGAAATGGTCTTTTACTTGTCCACATCAGAGGGACCGAGGGCTGGCTGTTGTGCTTAGACGGGGTTGAGAAGGGCATCCCCGGCAAACTGCCGGTCTGTGAGGAAGATGCAGGTGGACATGTTAGGTTGCCTTGATCCAAAGGTGGTGCTATCGATGTCGGACAGCGCTCAACACCAGCTGGTGTTACCACCTCCAAAGAATATGATGACCTGCCAATCACGCTGGCTGTTGCGGGTAAAGAGGTGGCAGGTCTGCGTCCCAAAACAGGTGTGACTGCTGTCCCCCCAGTCACAGAGGATGAAGAGGCCGCGGATGCACAAGATGTGGCAGACGGTGGTTGGCCCGGCCTGCTAGGCCGCATTGTAGCACAGTGAGCTTCCTACTGCAACTTATGCTTCATGTCCATGTGCCGGTTCATGCATGAAGTACTCAAACTATGTATTTTTTGGCCTCTACTTAGCTTTTGCTGACAAATATTACAGATAAAATGAGTTGGGTCATCTTTATGGATCTGAAAAAATGCCCAGGCTATGCAAGGCTTAGCACCCATGCGACCTGAAGAGCCACCACGACTTGTGGTCAGAAGCAGAGTTGTGTTTGAGGATGCAGTTGTTGACGTGCTTCCAGTACTACGTCTCTGTCCAGGAAGGCGCAACCTGACCTCGTCGTCACTAGCATCCTCCTCCACCTCCTCTGCTGACCTCATCTCTTGGCTGACTGTGGGTTGACAGTAAGTGGGATCTCTAACCTCATCATCATCACCCTGTGTGTTATCACACCCATCGTCCTCAGAGCCAACCTGTTCCTGCCCTGACAAAAAACTAAAGTTGTCGCTCCAATCAGATATTTAAGTCTCATCATCGTCTTCCTCATTGTCTCCACCAACAGGAGTTACAGTTTGGGAATGAGGGTCTACATTATGGTCAGAACCTTCTGCGTCTGGTCCTGGATCCGACTCAAAGATTCTGGGCATCAGTGCAGATCATTTCCTCGTCTGGATTCACAGAAGCTCTGGAGCCGACCTCTGATTCCCAGGCTATAGTATGAGTAAACAGCTCTGCAGACTCAACCATCTGTTCTACCCCATACTCAGATGGGTAGCTGGAGACGTGGGAGCTGTGAGGAAGCAAGTGCGATTGGGGTGACACCTCTGAGGACTGGAGTATTTGTAATGTTGAAGTTGAGGTGGAGGAGAGCCCACTTAAAGGAGCACTTGATATCCGTTAAAGCACCTGCTGTTTTTGTGCCTCATCTGGAATTTGTAGCGATTGGTGTGGCCGTAAGAAAGGTATCTTATCCCATTGTCCGCTAAAAGAAGTAGACATTTTAGTTTGGCTGGAAGATGGTCTTTCTTCTGCAGATGTTACTGTTGCTTTAACACCTACCCAACGGACACAACCTTTTTTCCCCTTCCCAACACGCCTATTCCCCTTTCCACCAGCAGCAGGCCTTTTTCCACTCATTTTGGTGGTTAACTAATTCACAACTCTGGAGTTGTTTGCACAAAAAAACAATGAATGGGAACCGAGCAGAGCTGAGTGGCCAAACTGTGGTATTAGGCCAAAAGTATTGGCTGGGTTAGATGCCGATAAAAATTATATTGAATTTGCAACCTGATGGAGGTTAGTATAGATGGACTAATAGAACAAGTCCCACACACTGCTACAAGCTGAAATATTTTTTCAGAGCTAGATGCAGAAAAAAATGATATTGAATTTGCAACCTGATGGAGGTCAGTATAGATGAACTAATAGAACAAGTCCCACACACTGCTACAAGCTGAAATATTTTTTCAAAGCTACATGCAGAAAAAAATTATATTGAATTTGCAACCTGATGGAGGTCAGTATAGATGGACTAATAGAACAAGTCCCACACACTGCTACAAGCTGAAATATTTTTTTCAGAGCTAGATGCAGAAAAAAATTATATTGAATTTGCAACCTGATGGAGGTCAGTATAGATGGACTAATAGAACAAGTCCCACACACTGCTACAAGCTGAAATATTTTTTCAGAGCTAGATGCAGAAAAAAATTATATTGAATTTGCAACCTGATGGAGGTTAGTATAGATGGACTAATAGAACCAGTCCCACACACTGCTAAAAGCTGAAATATTTTTTCAGAGCTAGATGCAGAAAAAAGTTATATTGAATTTGCAACCTGATAGAGGTCAGTATAGATGGACTAATAGAACAAGTCCCACACACTGCTACAAGCTGAAATATTTTTTCAGAGATAGATGCAGAAAAAAATTATATTGAATTTGCAACCTGATGGAGGTTAGTATAGATGGACTAATAGAACAAGTCCCACACACTGCTAGAAGCTGAAATATTTTTTCAGAGCTAGATGCAGAAAAAAATTATATTGAATTTGCAACCTGATGGAGGTCAGTATAGATGGACTAATAGAACAAGTCCCACACACTGCTACAAGCTGAAATATTTTTTCAAAGCTACATGCAGAAAAAAATTATATTGAATTTGCAACCTGATGGAGTTTAGTATAGATGGACTAATAGAACAAGTCCCACACACTGCTAGAAGCCTAAATATTTTTTCAGAGCTCGATGCAGAAAAAAATTATATTGAATTTGCAACCTGATGGAGGTCAGTATAGATGGACTAATAGAACAAGTCCCACACACTGCTAGAAGCTGAAATATTTTTTCAGAGCTAGATGCAGAAAAAAATTATATTGAATTTGAAACCTGATGGAGGTTAGTATAGATGGACTAATAGAACACGTCCCACACACTGCTACAAGCTGAAATATTTTTTCAGAGGTAGATGCAGAAAAAAATTATATTGAATTTGCAACCTGATGGAGGTCAGTATAGATGGACTAATAGAACAAGTCCCACACACTGCTACAAGCTGAAATATTTTTTCAGAGCTAGATGCAGAAAAAAATTATATTGAATTTGCAACCTGATGGAGGTTAGTATAGATGGACTAATAGAACAAGTCCCACACATTGCTAAAAGCTGAAATATTTTTTCAGAGCTAGATGCAGAAAAAAGTTATATTGAATTTGCAACCTGATGGAGGTCAGTATAGATGGACTAATAGAACAAGTCCCACACACTGTTACAAGCTGAAATATTTTTTCAGAGATAGATGCAGAAAAAAATTATATTGAATTTGCAACCTGATGGAGGTTAGTATAGATGGACTAATAGAACAAGTCCCACACACTGCTAGAAGCTGAAATATTTTTTCAGAGCTAGATGCAGAAAAAAATTATATTGAATTTGCAACCTGATGGAGGTCAGTATAGATGAACTAATAGAACAAGTCCCACACACTGCTACAAGCTGAAATATTTTTTCAAAGCTACATGCAGAAAAAAATTATATTGAATTTGCAACCTGATGGAGTTTAGTATAGATGGACTAATAGAACAAGCCCCACACACTGCTAGAAGCCTAAATATTTTTTCAGAGCTCGATGCGGAAAAAAATTATATTGAATTTGCAACCTGATGGAGGTCAGTATAGATGGACTAATAGAACAAGTCCCACACACTGCTAGAAGCTGAAATATTTTTTCAGAGCTAGATGCAGATAAAAATTATATTGAATTTGCAACCTGATGGAGGTCAGTATAGATGGACTAATAGAACAAGTCCCACACACTGCTACAAGCTGAAATATTTTTTCAGAGCTAGATGCAGAAAAAAATTATATTGAATTTGCAACCTGATGGAGGTCAGTATAGATGGACTAATAGAACAAGTCCCACACACTGCTATAAGCTGAAATATTTTTTCAGAGCTAGATGCAGAAAAAAATTATATTGAATTTGCAACCTGATGGTGGTCAGTATAGATGGACTAATAGAACAAGTTCCACACACTGCTACAAGCTGTAATATTTTTTCAAAGCTACAGTCATGGCCAAAAGCTTTGAGAATGACACCAAAATGATATTTTCACATGATCTGCTGGTCTCTGGTTTTTATTAGTGTTTGTCTGATGTTTATATCACATACAGAAATATAATTGCAATCATATTATGAGTACCATTAGGTTATATTGACAGTTAGAATGAGTTAATGCAGCAAGTCAATATTTGCAGTGTTTCCCCTTCTTCTTCAAGACCTCTGTAACTCTCCCTGGCATGCTCTCAATCAACTTTTGGACCAAATCCTGACTGATAGCAGTCCATTCTTGCATAATCAATGCTTGCATTTTGCCAGAATTTGTTGGTTTTTGTTTGTCCACCCGTCTCTTGATGATTGACCACAAATTCTCAATGGGATTAAGATCTGGGGAGTTTCCAGGCCATGGACCCAAAATCTCTATGTTTTGTTCCATGAGCCATTTAGTTATCACCTTTGCTTTATGGCAAGGTGCTCCATCATGCTGGAAAAGGCATTGTTGGGCGCAAAACTGCTCTTGGACGGTTGGGAGAAGTTGCTCTTGGAGGACATTCTGGTACCATTCTTTATTCATGGCTGTGTTTTTAGGCAAGACTGTGAGTGAGCCGATTCCCTTGGCTGAGAAGCAACCCCACACTAGTGTTGAGCCACCCCCGTAGTGTTCGGGTTCGGTTCGGTTCGTCGAACACCGGGATGTTCGAGGAACTGTTCGTCGAACTGTTCGTCGAACACCTTAGAACACCGTCGAACACCGTTAAAACCAATGGCAGGCAAACAAAAACACATAGAAACACATAGAAAACACCTGCAAAGGTGTCCAAAAGCTGACAAACTGCTCAGAAGACACTCTCTTTAAAAAAGCCGGCCGGCAAATTCAGCAGCGGCATACACCGGTACCCGACAATTTAGACAAGAAGGAATAGAGCATCACACATAGATTAGATAGATAGAAACATGTCAGTCACACATATAAGAAGCACAGTGACAGTGTTGGTTACTGCACTTGTCATTTAGTGTAAAGGATTTATTAAAAAAAATATTAGTGTTTTCATGCACCGTCTCTTTAAAAAAGCCGGCCGGCAATTCAGCATCTGTACCCGACAATTTAGAACAGAAAGAATAGAGCTTCACACATAGATTAGATAGATAGAAACATGTCAGTCACATATATAATAAGTACAGTGAGAGTGTTGCTTACTGTACTTGTCATTTAGTGTAAAGGATTTATTTAAAAAAATAATAGTGTTTTCATGCACTGTCTCTTTAAAAAAGCCGGCCGGCAATTCAGCAGCGGTACCCGACAATTTAGAACAGAAAGATAGAGCATCACACATAGATTAGATAGATAGAAACATGTCAGTCACATATATATGAAGTACAGTGATAGTGTTGGTTACTGTACTTGTCATTTAGTATTAAAATAAAGGATTTATTATTAAAAAAATTGGCGTGGGGTTCCCCTTAATTTTAGGCTCTAGCGGAGGTTAAGCAGACGGCTGGGGCAGATGTTTGAAGCCTGGGAAGGGGGTAATACCCACGGAGCTTCCCAGGCTACTAATATCAGCCCCCAGCTGAATACATAGCCTTTACTAGCTATTAAAATGGGGGACCCCCCAAAAAAAATGACGTGGGGTCCCCCCTAATTTAATAGCTAGCAAAGGCTAGGCAGACAGCTGGTGGCTGATATTAATAGCCCAGGAAGGGAGCCATGAATATTGGCCCCCTCCCAGGCTAGAAACACCAGCCGTCAGCCGCCCCAGAAATGGCGCATTCATAGGATGCGCCAATTCTGGCACTTAGCCTCGCTCTTCCACGCTGCCCTGGTGCGGTGGCAGGGGGTAATAGGGTTGGGGTTGATGTCAGCTTATAATGCCAGCTGACATCAAGCCCAGGTTAGTAATGGAGAGGCGTCTATAAGACACCCCCATTACTAACCCCATAGTCAAAGTTAAAAAAAACACAAACACCCAGAATAAAGTCCTTTAATTGAAATAAAGACACAATTCTTTATTGTTCTAAATTAAACCATACTTACCATCACACCCATTCCAGCTGAAGCCAACGATCTCCTGCAATAAAAGAAAAATAATAAACCAACCTCATCCTTACCTTTCCATGGTTCCCACGACAGCTTCAGCTCTGCTACATCGAGATGACTGGCTGGACCGCAGCAGAACGCTGCCATCCAGCCTGTCATCCCGCAGACACTGAGAAGCGCAGGCTTGCTTGCGCTGCTCAGCGTCTCTCTGTGACGACATCCAGATGAGCCGAGTTCATGTCCAATGAACTCGGCTCACCTCATGCACGTCACTGACAGCGTGGGAAAATTCTCACGCTGAAGCGCTGATTGCAGGAGAATTTTCCCACGCTGTCAGTGACGTGCAGGAGGTGAGCTGAGTTCATTGGACATGAGCTCACCTCATGCACATCACTGACAGCGTGGGAGAATTCTCCTGCACTCAGCACTTCAGCGTGAGAATTTTCCCACGCTGTCAGTGACGTGCATGAGGTGAGCCGAGTTCATTGGACATGACCTCGGCTCATCTGGATGCCGTCACAGCGAGACAGTGAGGAGCGCAAGCATGCCTGCGCTTCTCAGTGTCTGCGGGATGACAGACTGGATGGCAGCGTTCTGCTGCGGTCCAGCCAGTCATCTCGATGTAGCAGAGCTGAAGCTGTCGTGGGAACCATGGAAAGGTAAGGATGAGGTTGGTTTATTATTTTTCTTTTATTGCAGGAGATCGTTGGCTTCAGCTGGAATGGGTGTGATGGTAAGTATGGTTTAATTTAGAACAATAAAGAATTGTGTCTTTATTTCAATTAAAGGACTTTATTCTGGGTGTTGTGTTTTTTTTAAATACTTTACTAGAAATTCATGGCGGTCATGTCTAATACTGGCGTGACCCCATGAATTTTGGGCTTGGGGCCAGCTGATAATACCAAGCTGGCCCTAACCCCTTTATTACCCAGTGAGCCACCGCACCAGGGCCCTGGATGAGTTGGGTACAGCGCCAGAAGATGGCGCTTCTATGAACGCGCCATTTTCCGGGGTGGCTGCGGACTGCAATTTGTAGCGGGGGGGGGGGCCCAGAAAGCTTGGGCCTCCCTGCGCTGCAGATTCCAGCCCCCAGCTGCCTAGTTGTACCTGGCTGGACACAAAAATAGGGCGAAGCCCCACGTACTTTTTTTTTAATTATTTCATGAAATTCATGAAATAATTAAGAAAAAAAGGCCTTCCCTATATTGTTGTGTCCGGCCAGGTACAAATAGGCAGCTGGTGGTTGGGGGCAGCCCGTTCCTGCCTGCTGTACCTGGCTGGACACAAATATAGTGCGAAGCCCCACTTCAATTTTTTTTAATTATTTCATGAAATTCATGAAATAATTAAGAAAAAAAGGGCTTCCCTATATTGTTGTGTCCGGCCAGGTACAAATAGGCAGCTGGTGGATGGGGGCAGCCCGTTCCTGCCTGCTGTACCTGGCTGGACACAAATATAGTGCGAAGCCCCACTTCAATTTTTTTTAATTATTTCATGAAATTAATGAAATAATTAAGAAAAAAAGGGCTTCCCTATATTGTTGTGTCCGGCCAGGTACAAATAGGCAGCTGGTGGATGGGGGCAGCCCGTTCCTGCCTGCTGTACCTGGCTGGACACAAATATAGTGCGAAGCCCCACTTAAATTTTTTTAAATTATTTCAGGAAATTCATGAAATAATTTAAAAAAAATTGACGTGGGGCTTCGCACTATATTTGTGTCCAGCCAGGTACAGCAGGCAGGAACGGGCTGCCCCCAACCACCAGCTGCCTATTTGTACCTGGCCGGACACAACAATATAGGGAAGCCCTTTTTTTCTTAATTATTTCATGAAATAATTTAAAGAAAATTGACGTGGGGCTTCGCCCTGTTTTTGTGTCCAGCCAGGTACAACTAGGCAGCTGGGGGCTGGAATCCGCAGCGCAGGGAGGCCCAAGCTTTCTGGGCCACCCCCGCTGCAAATTGCAGTCCGCAGCCACCCCGGAAAATGGCGCGTTCATAGAAGCGCCATCTTCTGGCGCTGTACCCAACTCATCCAGGGCCCTGATGCGGTGGCTCACTGGGTAATAAAGGGGTTAGGGCCAGCTTGGCATTATCAGCTGGCCCTAAGCCCGAAATTCATGGGGTCACGCCAATATTAGACATGACCACCATGAATTTCTAGTAAAGTATTTAAAAAAAACACAACACCCAGAAAAAAGTCCTTTAATTGAAATAAACACACAATTCTTTATTGTTCTAAATTAAACCATACTTACCATCACGCCCATTCCAGCTGAAGCCAACGATCTCCTGAAATAAAAGAAAAATAATAAAGCAACATCATCCTTACCTTTCCATGGTTCCCATGACAGCTTCAGCTCTGCTACATCGAGATGACAGGCTGGACCGCAGCAGAACGCTGCCATCCAGCCTGTCATCCCGCAGACACTGAGAAGCGCAGGCTTGCTTGCGCTCCACAGTGTCTCTCTGTGAGGGCATCCAGATGAGCCGAGTTAATGTCCAATGAACTCGGCTCACCTCATGCACGTCACTGACAGCGTGGGAAAATTCTCCTGCACTCAGCGCTTCAGCGTGGGAGAATTCTCACACTGAAGCGCTGAGTGCAGGAGAATTCTCCCACGCTGTCAGTGACGTGCAGGAGGTGAGCTGAGTTCATTGGACATGAGCTCACCTTATGCACGTCACTGACAGCGTGGGAGAATTCTCCTGCACTCACCGCTTCAGCGTGAGAATTTTCCCACGCTGTCAGTGACGTGCATGAGGTGAGCCGAGTTCATTGGACATGAACTCGGCTCATCTGGATGTCGTCACAGAGAGACGCTGAGCAGCGCAAGCAAGCCTGCGCTTCTCAGTGTCTGCGGGATGAGAGGCTGGATGGCAGCGTTCTGCTGCGGTCCAGCCTGTCATCTCGATGTAGCAGAGCTGAAGCTGTCGTGGGAACCATGGAAAGGTAAGGATGAGGTTGCTTTGTTATTTTTCTTTTATTGCAGGAGATCGTTGGCTTCAGCTGGAATGGGCGTGACGGTAAGTATGGTTTAATTTAGAACAATAAAGGATTGTGTCTTTATTTCAATTAAAGGACTTTATTCTGGGTGTTTGTGTTTTTTTTTAACTTTGACTATGGGGTTAGTAATGGGGGTGTCTTATAGACGCCTCTCCATTACTAACCTGGGCTTGATGTCAGCTGGCATTATAAGCTGACATCAACCCCAACCCTATTACCCCACTGCCACAGCTACAGGGCAGCGTGGAAGAGCGAGGCTAAGTGCCAGAATTGGCGCATCCTATGAATGCGCCATTTCTGGGGCGGCTGACGGCTGGTGTTTCTAGCCTGGGAGGGGGCCAATATTCATGGCTCCCTTCCTGGGCTATTAATATCAGCCCCCAGCTGTCTGCCTAGCCTTTGCTAGCTATTAAATTAGGGGGGACCCCACGTCATTTTTTTTGGGGGGTCCCCCATTTTAATAGCTAGTAAAGGCTATGTATTCAGCTGGGGGCTGTTATTAGTAGCCTGGGAAGCTCCGTGGGTATTACCCCCTTCCCAGGCTTCAAACATCTGCCCCAGCCGTCTGCTTAACCTCCGCTAGAGCCTAAAATTAAGGGGAACCCCACGCCAATTTTTTTAATAATAAATCCTTTATTTTAATACTAAATGACAAGTACAGTAACCAACACTATCACTGTACTTCATATATATGTGACTGACATGTTTCTATCTATCTAATCTATGTGTGAAGCTCTATTCTGTCTGTTATAAATTGTCGGGTACCGCTGCTGAATTGCCGGCCGGCTTTTTTAAAGAGACGGTGCATGAAAACACTATTATTTTTTTTGATAAATCCTTTACGCTAAATGACAAGTACAGTAAGCAACACTGTCACTGTACTTCGTATATATGTGGCTGACATGTTTCTATCTATCTAATCTATGTGTGAAGCTCTATTCTGTCTGTTATAAATTGTCGGGTACCGCTGCTGAATTGCCGGCCGGCTTTTTTAAAGAGACGGTGCATGAAAACACTATTATTTTTTTTGATAAATCCTTTACGCTAAATGACAAGTACAGTAAGCAACACTGTCACTGTACTTCGTATATATGTGGCTGACATGTTTCTATCTATCTAATCTATGTGTGAAGCTCTATTCTTTCGGTTCTAAATTGTCGGGTACAGGTGTATGCCGCTGCTGAATTGCCGGCTTTTCATGTTTCACTGTTGGCACTGTTCCCATCGATTTGGGCAATCACTGTAATGCCACAACCGCCATGGCTGTGGCATTACAGTGAGTGGCAGACAATCCCTGCATGATTGGTGCTCTAAATAGCGCCAGACATGCAGGACACGCTTTTGGTGCACGAACAGTTATCGAACATAACCTCGAACAGCCGAATTTTTTGCAAATCGTTCGGGTTCGTCGAACAACTCGAACACCGCCCAAAACAGCTCGAATTTGAGATTGGCGAACAGTTCTAGTCGAACACCGCTCATCTCTACCCCACACATGAATGGTTTCAGGATGCTTTACAGTTGGCATGAGACAAGACTGGTGGTAGCGCTCACCTCTTCTTCTCCGAATAAGCTGTTTTACAGATGTCCCAAACAATCGAAAAGGGACATCAGAGAAAATGACTTTGCCCCAGTCCTCAGCAGTCCACTCCCTGTACCTTTTGCTGAATATCAGTCGGTCCCTGATGTTTTTTCTGGAGAGAAGTGGCTTCTTTGCTGCCCTCCTTGAAACCAGTCCTTGCTCAAAGAGTCTCCGCCTCACAGTGTGTGCAGAAGCACTCACACCAGCCTGCTGCCATTCCTGAGCAAGCTCGGCACTGCTGGTAGTCCGATCCCGCAGCTGAAACAGTTTTAAGATATGGTCCTGGCGCTTGCTGGTCTTTCTTGGGCGCCCTGGAGCCTTTTTGACAACAATGGAAGCTCTCTCCTTGAAGTTCTTGATGATGCGATAGATTGTTGACTGAGGTGCAATCTTTGTAGCTGCGATACTCTTCCCTGTTAGGCCATTTTTGTGCAGTGCAATGATGGCTGCACGTGTTTCTTTAGAGATAACCATGGTTAACTGAAGAGAAACAATGATACCAAGAACCAGCCTCCTTTTAAAGTGTCCAGTGATGTCATTCTTACTTAATCATGACTGATTGATCGCCAGCCCTGTCCTCATCAACACCCACACCTGTGTTAATGGATCAATCACTAAAACGATGTTAGCTGCTCCTTTTAAGGCAGGACTGCAATGATGTTGAAATGTGTTTTGGGGGTTAAAGTTCATTTTCTGGGCAAATATTGACTTTGCAAGTACAGTAATTGCTGTTAAGCTGATCACTCTTTGACATTCAGGAGTATATGCAAATTGCCATTACAAAAAATGAAGCAGTAAACTTTGGAAAAATTACTATTTGTCTCATTCTCAATACTTTTGGCCATGACTGTACATGTGACGCACCCCCTGGGCCGTGTGTGCACGCGTGTGGGTTACCCGGAGCCGGGTCTCTGGGGGTTGTAGTCTCCGTGGCGGCGACCCAGTCTCGTGGCTCAGGGTAGTCAAACCAGTGGCAGTCTTTATAGGGTTTTGTGGTTTTAATGTCCGACTACGCCACCCGTGGATTGCGGTCAGGGTGTACCGCCGCTGCGAGGCAGTTCGCTGAGGCTGGTGTAGTGTGCGCAGCTAAAGATGGGATAACTCCCCACGGGAAGAGTATGGCCTCAGGGCAGGGAATGTGGATGATGGGAGTGATGGTGCGTGGGCGTCCCAGTACTAGTAGTGCTGTATGCGGTGAGAAAGCAGGAACGACTCAGAGTCTTTGCAGTGCAGTTCAGGGTCTTTACTGATGATATTAAGGCAGACCCTCCCGGGAGTACTGGCTAGCATAAGGGCCTGGTCAGTCTGTGAGCAAGCAGGAGTTCCCCTGGCCAGGTGGAGTTGTAGGCCTCCCCGTCTATCTGCACTCTTCCTGGCTACCTTGCTGTAAGCGAGTGGAAGTAGCCCACGTCCCTGAGTATACCGTGTGGTGCTCACCCGTATGGCTGGTGACTTGGGGCCTTCTGATAGCCTCCGCTCCTCGATGGCGGTGCTGGTCCCTTCCTTGTGACTGAGCCTCTGGGCTTCTATGGCCAGAGTACCTGGAATCCCCTGCCGGCTGGTTTCTGCTGCTGGACTTAGAGGTTCCCACAGCCTCGGACTCCGTTGTCCGGTACTTAGATTCTTCTGCCAGGGCGAACTCTGCTTAGCTCCAGCCCCTGGCACTCAGCTCCTGCTCCTACAGAGCTCCTGCTGTTTCTTGCCCTGTGTCTGGAACTGTCTCCAGGCTCTGACTCCACTGACTAATCCCGCCCCAGACCCAGTTTGTAAGGGCAGATTCCTCCCCTCCCAGGTCTGGGCAGAAAGTGTTGCATGCTTAAGGTCTCCTGACCAGAGTAACCTCCCACTTGCTCTCAGACATAATATTCCTATTACTGTGGCAACCAGACCCCTGGGGTGCCACATTCCTCCCTAGTAAATTTAGCACTCTGGGACTAAACACATTTTTAAGAAAACACAAATACAGGGTATAACAATAGCATAACATATATACAAGAAGCTTTAGTCTTTAGAGGTCATGGCATGTCCGTAACCGGGTGTCCATATCACCCAACAAGGTGATGTCTTGGCACAGAGTAGGGGACCTGTCCAAAGCAAACCCCAAGCGTTGGCCCTGGGCGTGGCTGCAAGGCTGAGGCTAGCTACTTTGGGCCACAAGGAGGCCACGCCAGACAGGTTTTCTCTTCCGCGGCCATCTTCGCAAGAGGCACCAAGGTGCAACTATCTACAATGTAGTTCCAGTTACTCAGCGTCCATAACCTGTCAGTCCAAATAAACCTGCAGGGTAACTAGTGAAACATAATCAATGAACAGGCAACAAAAACATAAACCATTTTCAACATTTGCAGTTTACAAGTATCACAGTTTAGATTTTCCAGCGAGCGGGCATCTGTCCTCTAGTGCTCCTGGTGGACCTACGTAACCCACTATCTGGTTCTGCACTACAGGGTGTAGGAGGTGTTGTGGGTAGGTCTGGCAGCTTTCTGCGTACCCTTTGGCTTACTGGGGGCATGGCAGGCTCACTACTAGCAGAGGGTTGATTCTCCTGGGCTGCTGGTATGGATTCTTCTGCCTCCTGGGCCGGCTGCTCTTCTGACGCTACCTGTTCTTCTGTAGGCTCTTGAGGGGCTGGCTGGAGAAAGGTGAGGACGGGTACCACGACTGAGTTGTTGATCTGAGTCCAGGACCGGGGAAAGTCTCTGAGTACGGTACTGATCATTTCTTCCCTTTCCTCTGTGGGTTGAGGGTTCTCTTGATCTTCGTCAGGGCTTTGCAGCTGCTCGGGACACTTTTTCAGGTGGTCTCTGGAAACAATGGCTGTGGTTTCTCCTCCATCCTTACTGATTACACAGACTTTTGGATTGTCATGGCTAGAGGGCAGTACGGTGTACAGGTCCTTCTCCCACTGGTCATCCAACTTGTGGAGCCGTCTCTTTCTCTTCAAGACCTGCTCTCCAGGTACCAGGGGAACAGCGGGAGCATACTGGTTATAAGCCTTCTCTTGCCTTTCTCTTGCTTGAGACAGACTTTGCTCGATGCTCTCCTGCACTTTCTGATACTGCTGCTGCCGTTCTGTATCCCAGTCTGCCTCTGGCGAGGTGTCCTCAGGTGTCAGGACTCCCATATCCAGGTCAATAGGCAGCTTACCAGGTCTTGCTCTCATTAGGTAAGCCGGGGTACAGTTGGTGGAGCCTACGGGGATGTGATTGTACAAGTCCACCAAATCAGGCAGTTTTTCAGGCCACAGACTGCGTTCCTCCAGGGGCAACGTTTTCAGCAAGTCTATCATCACCTGGTTCATTTTCTCACGTAGTCCGTTGGTCTGAGGGTGATAGGGCGTTGTTCTTATCTTCCTGCAGCCATACAGATTGCAGAACTCCTGGAAGACCTCCGCTTCGAAGGCTGGTCCTTGGTCCGTCAGCATTTGCTCCGGATACCCGTGTGGACAGCAGAAGTGCAGCTGGAAGGCCCTGGCTGCTGTTTGGGCCGTTAAGTCCTTGACAGGGACCACCACTAGGAACCAGGAGTAGTGATCTACGATGGTGAGGGCGTAGACGAACCCAGATTTGCTTGGAGCCAGTTTCACATGGTCCAGGGCTACCAGTTCCAGTGGCTGACTGGTGATGATGGGCTGCAGGGGACTCTTCTGGCTGGCACGGTCCTTTCTTCTTAGGTTGCACGGGCCACAGTCTCTGCACCACCTCTCGATGGCTCCTCTCATGCCTACCCAGTAGAACCGTTCACGCAACAAGAACTCCAGCTTTTTCCATCCGAAGTGTCCTGCTCCATCGTGGTACGCCTCCAGAACCATAGCCGTGTCTCGTCTTGGGACCACTACCTGCCAGGTCAGCTCATGTGTTCTAGAGTTGACCATTCTCCGGCACAGCTTCTCCTTGTAAAGAAACAGCCTGCTTTTCTCCTTCCACAGTTGCTTGGTCTCCTCCGGAGCGTCTGGGTCAAGACTGGCATCAGCCTGTGTCAGCATTTCCTTCACCAGACGGACTGCGGGATCACTGTCTTGTGTCTCCGCCCAGCTGTAGTGGGGTAAGGGATTGAACGTGGCAAAGCGCCTGTCCCTTACACGGTGGGAATACAGGGTAATCCCATGACGGTGGAACGCAGGGAGTTCGACTTCTTCCAGTTCTTCTGGATCTTCCCCTACGTCCGGTAAGTTTGGCATTCTGGACAGGGCATCCGCATTGGCATTTGAGCATCCCGCCCGGTATTTGATGGTGAATTCGTAGTTGGACAGGCGGGCCATCCATCTCTGCTCCAGGGCACCAAGTCTTGCAGTGTCCAGGTGTGTCAACGGGTTGTTATCCGTGTACACGGTGAACTTGGAAGAGACAAGGTAATGCTTGAAACGTTCGGTCACTGCCCACACCACTGCCAGGAACTCTAGCTTGAATGAGCTATAATTCTCAGGGTTTCTCTCTGTGGGCCATAGTTTTCGGCTGGCGTAAGCGATTACCCGTTCTTTCCCCTGCTGGATCTGGGATAGTACGGCTCCTAGCCCGATGTTGCTCGCGTCCGTGTGGAGGATAAAGGGCTGGCTGTAGTCAGGGTACGCCAGGATTTCATCCCCCGTGAGGGCCATCTTCAGCTGGCAGAAGGACTCCTCTTCCAGCTTTTCCCATCTGAAGGGCGGCTCTGGTTTTTGGCCTTCCTGGATTGGCCTCTCAGGAGGTCCTGCATAGGGGCTGCCATTTTGGTGAAACCGGGAATGAATCTTCGGTAGTAGCCTACCAACCCGAGGAACTGCCGCACTTCCTTTATGCTAGAGGGTCTTGGCCAGTCCTTAATCACGGTGATCTTATCGGGGTCGGGAGCCACTCCGTCAGCACTCACCACGTGTCCCAGGTACTGCACCTTTGGTTTCAGGAGGTGACACTTGGAGGGTTTCACCTTTAGGCCGTAGCTTGCCAGGGCGTCAAACACTTCTGCCAGGTGTTTCAGATGGTCCTCGTAGGTTTTGGAATAAACGATGACATCGTCCAGGTATAACAGGACCGTCTCGAAGTTCCGGTGTCCCAGACAGCATTCCATCAACTACTGGAAGGTTCCTGGTGCGTTGCAGAGCCCGAACGGCATACAATTGAATTCGCTGAGACCCATCGGGGTGGGGAACGCAGTCTTCTCCTTGTCCGCCTCTGCTACAGGAACCTGCCAGTACCCGCTAGTAAGATCCAAAGTGGAGAAGAAGTTAGCAGATTTTAATGTAGCTAAAGATTCTTCTATTCTAGGTAACGGGTACGCATCTTTGTGTGTGATACGGTTGACCATTCTGTAGTCTACACACATTCTCATTGTATTGTCCTTCTTTTTCACTAGAACTAGTGGAGCTGCCCAGGGGCTACAGCTGTCCCTGATTACCCCAGCCTCCTTCATGTCCCGCAACATCCCCTTTGCATGCTGATAGTGTGCAGGGGGTACAGGTCAGTATCTTTCCTTTATGGGTGGATGGTCTCCTGTTGGGATGTGATGTTCTACCCCCTTTACTCGCCCGAAGTCTAGCGGGTGTTTACTAAAGACTCTTTCGTACTCCTGAACCACACGGTAGACTCCCTGTTTTTGGTGTGAGGGAGTGGAGTCAGTACCCAAATGCAGTTGCTGACACCAGTCCTCCATTTGTTTCTTAGAGCCGTTACCTTCCTCTGGTTGAGATGGAGGCAAGGGTTCCACAGCCCTTACAGAATTTTGGTTTATGGTGAACAATTTGGCTAGCGTGGCATACCGGGGCAGGTATACTTCTCTCTCCCCGATATTTATGATGCGGACGGGCACCCTCCCATGGCGTACATCGACCACCCCCCGTGCTGTCAAAATGGTGGGCCTACTGTCTGAGTAGACGGGTTCTACCATTGCTTGGTAGTCTCTACATTTTAGACCAATAGCTGCCCGGCACCAGATCATCATCTCACTTTTCGGGGGCATGGCAATAGGGAACGGGTCACACATTTTCACGCTACCTATCTCACCACCAGATAGTTCCACTTGTTGCCGCTTCATCAGTGCCCGGATCTCTTTTTGGAGCACACGCTGCTGGCTAGAACTGGCGTTCTTGGCAACCTGCTGTAAAATGAGAATCACCTCTGCAAGACAATTTTCAATCACGTTAGTTCCCAAGGTTATTCTAGGGTGGCTCTCATGATGGTCTATGTCCACAATAATCAGTCCTTGTGCCGCCAGTTCGACTTTACCGACTTTAATGGTCACCTCCTTGAATCCCACCTGCGGCACGGGCTGACCATTGCTGGCGATGATACTCAGGTTGTCATCTGGGTAGCG
Organism: Phyllobates terribilis; assembly: GCF_046119375.1. Classification (NCBI taxonomy): domain Eukaryota; kingdom Metazoa; phylum Chordata; class Amphibia; order Anura; family Dendrobatidae; genus Phyllobates; species Phyllobates terribilis. The sequence continues at coordinate 189,737,194 of NW_027362772.1, read as the reverse complement.
GGTTATGTCCGAGTCATTCCAGTACCGCTTAAAGAGCACGTACGGGATGGTAGTCACTTGCGACCCAGTGTCCAGTAGGGCACTCATAGGAATGCCATCCAGTACCACAGGCAAGACCGGACGTCCCCCTACGTATTTATCACACCAGTTTGATGTGCCTGATGATCTTATGCCTGGGGGTTGGCCCTCTACCCCAGGTTGTGCCCGTTTAAATGACAGTACCTTGCCATGTGTCCGGGTTGATTGCAGCGGCGGCAGATGGGTTGACCGTCCTCATTGTATCTGTCGCTGGGTTTTCCTCTGGACGTTGGGATCCTCCTCTGTCGGCGCCACGGAACGTCCTCCGGTCCGGATGCCAGCTGGATCTTCCCTGGAGGGGAAACCTGTAAAGACTGCACAGTTCTGGTTAGCGCGGCTACGCTTTTGGTTAACTCTTGGACCTGATGGTGCAGGTCTGTAGCCGGGTTGTTATCCAAAGCCTGCGCACCAGCTCCTATAGGCTCTGCAGACAAGGGCGTCGCCTCCTGGTATTAGGTAATAGCAGGGCACCGGTGGGTTACAGCTCTACCCGGTGCCGGTTCTCTGAGCACCCGGATGGCCCTGTCTTTGAACTTTGCGAAGTCCAAACCAGGGATCTGCAAGGCCATTGCACGTAACTGGGTTCGGTGGGCATTGGACAGCAGACCCTCAATGACTTGCTCAGTTAACAGTTCATCTGCATTCCGCACACTGTCAGGGTCTGCCTGTTTAATGGCTCCCAGGGCCTCTTGCAAGTTCAAAGCATAGTCTCTTATACTGTCTTGGGCCCGCTGCTTGCACCCATAGAATTTCATTTTGATCTCTGCTGAGGTACGGGTATCAAAAGTGTCCCTCAGACGGGTTAAGATTTCTTTTACAGTCTCCTTGTCCCGGACTGACCAGGACTTTACTTTACGTTGGGCTGCCCCGGTTAGCTGGCCTACCAATATGCTCACTTTTTGTCCTTCTGTCAGGGGGTATACCTTAAACAGGCTGTACAGTCTCTCTTTAAAGTCGCTTAGGGTATGCGACTCCCCTGGGTACTGGGGCAGCCAGGCCGCTCCGGGGATATAGGGCATTGTAAATGGCATTACTGCGGCAGCGGCCGCGCTGGTGGTAGAGGGTCCCTCCGTATCCGTCATCTTCCTTCCCCCTAGTTAAGTGTGGCCTACCTTCTGTTGCTTCTTCTCCGTAGGCCGTGGCTCCGCTGATGATCGTCAGGGTGGAGGACCTTGCGTCGCGCTCTGGTGACGTCAGCGTCGCTCTCTCTCCCTTCCAGGACCTTGTGCAGCGTCGATGCGTGGGGCGGAGCTGCGGGTCTCGTGCGCTTTCGGCGTCCACGCCCCTCTTCTTCCCGCGTGGCGTCCCGAAGATGGCGTCCGATGGCAGGAAAACGACTGCGGATGGCGGGAAACTTTTGAAGATGGCGGGAAACGGCTCCGGATGGCGGGGACCTTCACCACGGCAGGTATGAGTCTTTTGAAGGCGCGCAGTACCCGGTGGTTGCGGGCACGAAATCCTGCCGACTACGCCAAAGTTGACGCACCCCCTGGGCCGTGTGTGCACGCGTGTGGGTTACCCGGAACCGGGTCTCTGGGGGTTGTAGTCTCCGTGGCAGCGACCCGGTCCCGTGGCTCAGGGTGGTCAAACCAGTGGCAGTCTTTATAGGGTTTTGTGGTTTTAATGTCCGACTACGCCACCCGTGGATTGCGGTCAGGGTGTACCGCCGCTGCGAGGCAGTTCGCTGAGGCTGGTGTGGTGTGCGCAGCTAAAGATGGGATAACTCCCCACGGGAAGAGTATGGCCTCAGGGCAGGGAATGTGGATGATGGGAGTGATGGTGCGCGGGCGTCCCAGTACTAGTAGTGCTGTATGCGGTGAGAAAGCAGGAACGACTCAGAGTCTTTGCAGTGCAGTTCAGGGTCTTTACTGATGATATTAAGGCAGACCCTCCCGGGAGTACTGGCTAGCATAAGGGCCTGGTCAGTCTGTGAGCAAGCAGGAGTACCCCTGGCCAGGTGGAGTTGTAGGCCTCCCCGTCTATCTGCACTCTTCCTGGCTACCTTGCTGTAAGCGAGTGGAAGTAGCCCACGTCCCTGAGTATACCGTGTGGTGCTCACCCGTATGGCTGGTGACTTGGGGCCTTCTGATAGCCTCCGCTCCTCGATGGCGGTGCTGGTCCCTTCCTTGTGACTGAGCTTCCGGGCTTCTATGGCCAGAGGACCTGGAATCCCCTGCCGGCTGGTTTCTGCTGCTGGACTTAGAGGTTCCCACAGCCTCGGACTCCGTTGTCCGGTACTTAGATTCTTCTGCCAGGGCGAACTCTGCTTAGCTCCAGCCCCTGGCACTCAGCTCCTGCTCCTACAGAGCTCCTGCTGTTTCTTGCCCTGTGTCTGGAACTGTCTCCAGGCTCTGACTCCACTGACTAATCCCGCCCCAGACCCAGTTTATAAGGGCAGATTCCTCCCCTCCCAGGTCTGGGCAGGAAGTGTTGCATGCTTAAGGGCTCCTGACCAGAGAAACCTCCCACTTGCTCTCAGACGTAATATTCCTATTACTGTGGCAACCAGACCCCTGGGGTGCCACACATGCAGAAAAAAATGATATTGAATTTGCTACCTGATGGAGGTTAGTATAGATGGACTAATAGAACAAGTCCCACACACTGCTAGAAGCCTAAATATTTTTTCAGAGCTCGATGCAGAAAAAAATTATATTGAATTTGCAACCTGGTGGAGGTTAGTATAGATGGACTAATAGAATGATGCTATGCCCAAAAGGTTTTACTTCACTAGGTGCAGTAAAAAAAATTGTATTCTATACACAGGTAGTGTAGCTTGCAACACAGATAGGCTACTCCACTGACTAACACACTCTGCAATAGGCCAAAAAGGATTTGCTTTGCTAGATTTAGCCAAATGCTGTGAAAAAAACTTGCACAGCACTGGCACAGACCTGCCTTGCAAAAAGTGATAGGAACTGATGTAACCTAGCCCTGAAAAGGACTGAAATTACAATTAGTCTTTACTCCCAACCTATCTATTTAAGAGCACAGACCTGCCTGATAAATGTCGTATGAAATTATGTAACCTAGTCCTTAAAAGGACTGCAATCACAACTCTTCCCTACTCCCAAGCTATCTGTAGATTTGTGCAAAAATTGGCTTGAAATTAACAAAGTATAGCGCACACAGCAACAGCGGTGCCGTCTAACACGCAGCTGCAGCAGTGAAAAAATGGTGGCGACGGGGAAAATGGCTGGGTCTTATAGGGCAAGGACATGTGACATACACTGCCAATGACACATGCCCTTGCTTGTGTGAAAAAAAGCAGTTCGCTCCATGTGTGCGCTGCTGATAGGCTGACAGACTGCACCGCCCCACTGTAAATGCGGGGAAGAGAAAAAAAAATGGAGATCTTCATTATTTCTGCAGAGATCCATCCCCTGCCCCTCCCCCCGCCCCACTGTACACTCAAACTGCGTATTAACATTAATTTTCAGCATTACTGAGAAAAAATCCAGTTATGATTTTGGTGCACGAACAGTTATCGAACATAACCTCGAACAGCCGAATTTTTTTCAAATCGTTTGTGTACGCTGAACAGCTCGAACACCGCCCAAAACAGCTCAAATTTGAGATTGGCGAACAGTTCGACTCGAACACCGCTCATCTCTATTCACCACTCCCCAACTGACCTATCCATCAAAGTGAATGGCTTTCCACTCTCCCCAGTCCCCCAAGCTTGACTCTGATCTGTCCTTCAAACGTCAGATCCAAGCCTTTTCCACTTGCTACCAACTCCAACTCCAAAGTATCTCGGGGATCCGCACATCCCTCAACCATGCATCTAGAAAAACACCAGTGCAGGCCTTCATCATCTCCCGCCTCTTTTACTACAAGCTCTTGCTCTGTGGCCTCCCTTCTACCACTTTTGCACCCCTCCAATCTATCCTAAAGTGTGTTGGCCAATTAATTCCTGGCTTCTCCCCTCTGTTAAACCCTGCGCAGGCTCCTTGTTGCCCAGACACTCCAGTTGAAAAGCGTAACTTTGGCATACAAAGCCATCGAAAACCTGTTTCCTCTATACATGTGTGACCTAGTATCCCTGTACTAGTTACCTTTACGCAACCTCCCATCCTTCCAAGATCTCCTTCTCTACTTCCCTCTTATCTCTTCTTGTCACAATCGCATACAAGATTTGTCCAGTGCATCTCTGCTACTGTGTAAATCTGTACCCCAACACATCAGACTGTCGCCTACAGTGGAAACCGTGAAAAGGAAGCTGAAGACCCACTTCTTGTAACAAGCCTACAATCCACGGTAACCCTCGCTCCAGGACACTGCTGCATGACTAGCTGTACCCTGACCTACTGTATCCTCCCCCATGCCTTGCAGATTGTTTATGCGCCCTCGCAGGCAGAGTCCTCTCTCCTCTTGTACCAGTTGGTGACCCCTTTGGACATGAAATAAATGTTTCTGTCATAGTAATAATAATTATAGTACTTGTACTCTGGGTCAATTGATGGCACTTCCCTGCTGTCTACACCTAATTTGATGTGTTTTGGCAGCTTTTGGGCCCATTTGTAGGTGTTGTATATGCATTTTTTTGGTCTCCCCATTGACTCCTATGGTGTTTGGTATTGTTCAACGAACAAATTCGGCAAATTGGCGAACAGTTCGAGTCGAACACCGCTCATCTATAGCCCCGACCGGAGGGGTTGAAGGCGATTCAGCAATTCCTGGGCTACGCAAATTAATACTGCCTCTTCATCCCTCATTTCTCCTCCTGGACTGCTCCCATCTCCGCGCTCACCCATAAGGGAGAAAATCCCAGCGAATGGACTTGCGATGCGGAGGAGGCCTTTGTCTCCCTAAAACAAGCTTTCTCCTCTGCCCCTGTGCTGCTCCGTCGGGATTACAACAAGCAGTTCTTCCTGGAGGTTGATGCTTCCTCCTCCTGAGCCGGAGCGGTGCTCACCCAGAAATCTTCGTCCGGGAGAATGGTAACCTGCAGTTTCTTTTCCAAGCTCTTCTCCTCGTCCGAGCGCAACTACTCCATAGGAGATCGTGAACTGCTAGCCATCAAATTGGCGCTGGAGGAGTGGCGCTACCTGCTGGAAGGGGCTCTGCACCCAGTGGTTATATACACTGACCACAAAAACCTGGCCTATTTACAAAACGCCCAAAGACTCAATCCGCGTCAGGTCCGATGGTCTCTATTCTTTGCCTGATTCTGCTTTACTCTACACACACTACCGCCCTGCGGACAAGAACATTAAAGCCGACGCTCTATACCGCTCATTCCTGTCTTCCGACAAAGAGGAGGAGCCTCTGCATATCATCGACCCCTCCAAAGTAATGACTGTGGCTCTGTTTGACCTGTCTCGTCTTCCACCCGGTAAGACCTTTGTAGCGGTTCCGGATCGTAAGAAGGTTCTTCTCTGGGGCCATTCATCAAACTAGCCGGCCATGCTGGCCAGAGGAACACCTTCCTGCTCATCTCCCGACATTACTGGTGGCCTTCCCTACGCAAAGATGTTGCGGATTTTGTCACGGCTTGTTCCTCCTGTGCCCGTAACAAGGTTCCCAGGCATCTTTCAGCCGGTCATCTCCTTCCTCTTCCCGTACCTTCCGCTCCCTGGCAACACATTGCTATGGACTTTATTACGGATCTCCCTGTTTCTGCCGGTTGTACTGTCATTTGGGTGGTCGCTGACCGCTTTTCTAAAATAGCCCACTTCATCCCGCTGCCTGGTCTCCCATCTATATAGATAAACGGACCGAACCCTATGATTATCTAGCATAATTGGTAGTCGGGGTATTCCTCAAGGTATACATAAAGCCTACAAAAAATAGAGTATCAACCCCAAAAGATATGAAACAAATATTGATATAAATTAGAAACTATTTTATTAGATAGACAGAATAAAACCGTATAACAAGATTAAAAAAGGTCACTCGGGGTGGGAATACACACAATTACAGAGCGGCAAGTGTAGGTAGATCCACAGATAAGTAAATCAACCCTCTAGACACATATACTAAGTAATACAGGTATACCTATGTAAAGGCTCATGCACTCCAAGTATCATTAAGCACAATATATAAGGGCTAGAGGGCCTCCATATGAAAGAGGCTTCCACATACACACATTGGTGAGAGCCACATGGAAAATAGTAAGTCAAGAAAAGAGGGTATCAGTTAAGTCAGGAGGCTCACCCATAAGGTGCTGGTGGAGGCCACTGAACCGCTCTGGAGCCCCGACACTCGTTTCGCGTAGCTTCTTCAGGGGTCTCCCATCTGCATATGTGCTGGCTAAGGACTTCATCCATCACATATTTCGTCTCCACAGCCTACCCCCCATATTGTGTCTGATCACGGGGTCCAGTTCACTTCGTGCTTCTGGAGAGCTACGTGCAAGCTTCTGGATGTCTCCTTGAATTTCTCCTCTGCTTATCATCCTCAGTCCAATGGTCAAGTGGAATGTATCAACCAGGTCCTTACCAGCTTTCTTCGGCACTTCGTCAATGCTCACCATAATGATTGGGTTGAGCTCCTACTCTGGGCCGAGTTCTCCTATAACAACCATGAGAGAGAGTCTTCTTCCAAATCCCCATTATTTGTGGTCTTCGCTCAACACCCCCGGATTCCGTTTCCCATCTCTTCTTCAGTGGACAATCCTGCCGCGGAGTCTCTTCAGCGAATTTTCTGCTATTTGGGAAGACACTAGATCCGCACTTCTTCAATCTTCCGAGCGGATGAAGAAACTGCTGATAAGAGACATCTGGATCCGCCTCAATTCCATCCGGGAGACAAGGTCTGGCTCTCCTGCAAATATGTTTGTCTCTAAATACCATCGTATAAGTAGGGTCCGCGGTTCATCGGCCCGTTCGAGTTTCTGAACCAAATCAATCCCGTGGCTTACAAATTAAAACTCCCGGCCACCTTACGGATTCCCAACTCCTTCCACATATCTCTCCTCAAACCAGTTGTTCTTAATTCTTTTTTTGATGATCCAGGTACCACCCCAGCTCCTGTCTCCACTGAGGACGTCTATGAGGTAGAGAACATTTTGGCCACCAAAGGGGTAAGAGGAAAAACCTTTTTTCTGGTGGATTGGAAGGGGTTTGGCCCAGAGGAGATGTCTTGGGAACCCAGGGAGAACATTCATGCCCCTCTTGAAAGGGATACAGGGATGTAGTGAGCTGTCTTTCTTCTTAACGAAGAATTTCTTGAAAGCCTAAAAAAGAGGGGGCGTAAAGGGGGGTACAGTAGCATCAGCAGAGACGCCGTCCCCCTTACCGCCGCGGTCCTGGTCCGGCGTCCTCCGGCCTCCCTGCTGCTGCTGGTGCACGCAGCTTCCCAGGCACGATGCTTAGGGTGCACGCGCGCTCCCTCCCTCTTAAAGGGGCCGCGCGCACCGTCCTAAAAGTCCCCGGCCAATGGTCCGAGGAATTTCCCTATTTAAAGCACCTCCTCCAATATGGAGGTGTCCGTGCAAGGTTGTTGCTCTGTGTTCTTACTGTTGCTTCAGCCCTCAGGTCCCTCTGCAAGTCAGTCCTGTCCGCCAGCCTGTTCTTCAGTCCATCCCACCAGTCTGACTGCAATCCAGCTTGACAGTCTGTCTACAGTCTAGTCCGCCAGTCTGTCTATGGGCTCTGCCCTCCTGCTTATCTGGAAGCACCTGCCAGTTACCTGCCATGCCTGCCAGCCTCCTTACCTGGAAGCAACTGTCTGTTACCTGCCGTGACCGCCAGCCTGCTTACCTGGAAGCACCTGCCAGTTTCCCCTTGTGCCCGCCAGCCTGCCTACCTGGAGCACCCGTCTGGCTATCAGCCAAATCAGCCTGCTTATCCACTGTACCGGTCTGTTCCTGCCATCTGACCTGTGGGAGTCACCTGCTCTCATACAAGGTCGGTCCCAGAGTGGCACCTGGTCCCCCTGCTCGGTCCCTCGCTGGTTCACGGAGTCGACTAAGCCGCCGTGCAACCTTGGTCAGGCCGAGTAGGTATTTAGTCACTCCCCTCTGGTCCCTCCTTGCACCGCAGCGCAGAGGTTCCACCACCCAGACCCGTAACACATATGGTGGTGATATGGTGGTGGAGGATGAGGATGTGGAGAAGGAGGAGGACAAGAGCAAATAGACAAAATCAGGAAGCGTATACCCATGTCTGGGTGAGAAGACAGAGGTGCATGGGAATAGAGTTAGACCTCCCAAAAACAGGACATTTTATTTGAGTTTATGTTATGCTTGCTATCATTCGGTGGTGTTGAGAAGTCTGGCCCAATCCAAACCTTGTTTATTTTTATAAGAGTCAGCCTGTCAGCATTTTCAGTTGACAGGCAGATGCGCCTATCGGTTATAATTCCAACGGCGGCATTAAAAACCTGCTCTGACAAAACACTAGCGGCAGGGCAGGCCAGGACCTCCAAGCCGTAGAGGTCCAGCTTGGATACACAATAATTATAAGGCACAGAGGAATCATGGAGGACGTTGGTACGGTCTGCAACGTACTCCCTCACCATCTTCCGAAACTTTTGCACTCCTTGTGAGAGTACCCCGCGCCTCAGGGCCTGTGCAATGGGAGGGTCTGAGAAAACAGTTCCAGAAATTTGACAGTGTTCCCCTGCCTCTGCTGGACTGGAGTTGTGGCTTTCACCTGTACTCCTTGGTTGTCCAACAAACTTTTCAGATGGGAATTTTTTAAATAATTCCGCAACAAGGGCCTTCTTGTACTGCACCGTTTTACTATGCCTGTCCTGCAAGGGAATAAGAGACATAAAGTTCTCCCTGTAGCGTGAGTCTAGAAGTGTCACCAACCAGTAATGACTGTCACCCAAAATTTGGACAATGCAATGGTCACGGGAAAGGCAGTGTAACATAAACTCAGCCATGTGTGCCAGACTGCAAAGAGGCAAGACTTCCATGTCTTCACCAAGAGCACCAGGAACTACCGGTGGATACCGTGTTCCTCTCCAGCTCCAGTTATAGCTTATTTACACATACCCACTTGGGATTGAAGATCTACGCTATTTGAGACACTGAATCCTCCTCCTCTACGTCTATTTCTTAGCACCCACAAGCAGTCGGTTTACTGATGAATGTCTGATTGACCGAAACGCTTATGTTAATTTGTGGACTGCATTAAAATTCTTCTTCATTGAACTTTTGAGTGCCGAGGTTACTCTCTTTTTCACCAAGAGGATGACTGACCATACTCTCCTCCTCATCCTCCTCCTCCCTGTCCTCAGGCCATCCACGCTTAACGACGGTATGACAGTTGTGCAGGTAGTACCGTCTATAGCGCAGGAAACTAGCTCCTGTTCTTCCTCCTCCTACTCTTCTTCATTGTCACCCAATCCACGTTGGGATGAGATGAGGCTGAGCTGTGTGGAATCACCCTGTATGGTTCTTTGCTCCATCTCATCGTGCTCTGCCTGCAATGCATCCTCTTTAATTGAGAGGAGAGAGCGTTTCAGAAGACAGAGAAGTGGGATGGTGACGCTAATTATGGCGTCATCGCCGCTCACCATCTTGGTGGAGTCCTCAAAGTTTTGGAGTATGGTACAGATGTCTGACATCCATGTCCACTCCTGAGGTTTTATGTGTGAAGTCTGACTTGAATACCGATGGCCTTGTTGATGCTGGTAGTCAACTAGTGTTGAGCCACCCCCGTAGTGTTCAGGTTCGGTTCGGTTCGTCAAACACCGGAATGTTTGTTGCACTGTTCGTCGAACACCTTAGAACACTGTCGAACACCATTAAAACCAATGGCAGGCAAACAAAAACACATAGAAAACACCTTCAAAGGTGTCCAAAAGCTGACAAACTGCTCAGAAGACACTCTCTTTAACCCCTTAATAACATCTGACGTACTAATACGCGTCTGTGCCCTGGGACTTAAGAGCCAGACCCGTATTAGTACGTCATGGCGATCGCGCGCGCACACAGGCTGTGCGGGCGCGATCGCTGCCGGGTGTCAGCTGATTGTCACAGCTGACACCCGGTACTATGTGCAGGGAGCGGTCCTGCACCACTCCCAGCACATTAACCCCCGCGATGCTGCGATCGAAGTCGATCGAAGTCGATCGCGGCATTGCGGGGGCAAGGGGAGGTGATCGGCGATACTCACCTCCTCTTCCGGCTTCCAGCGCAGTCTGCAAAGGCTTCCCGGGTGTTGCCATGACGACCCGATGTCGTCATGACAACATCCGGGTCACCAGAGAGCAGGAAGATTGCTTGGGCATGCGCAGTGCATCTCCAAGCAATCTTCACACTGTGCACTTCTGACAGCCTTCATGGCATAGGGATGGTGCTTCATTCCTGTGCCATGCAGGCGATCAGAAAAAAAAAGTGAAAGTCCCAGAGTGGGACAAAGTAATAAAGTGTATAAACTGTGTGAAAGTGGAAAAAAAAAAAAAATGTGCAAAAATATTATAAAAAAATAAAAAAAAAAATACACCAAAAATAAAAATATAATGTACCCATCAATAAATATTATTATAAAAAAAAAAAAAACAATAAAAGTACACATATTTGGTATCGCCGCGTCCGGAACAACCTGACCTATAAAACTGTTCCACTAGTTAGCCCCTTCAGTGAACACGGTAAAAAAAAAAAAAAAAAACAAAGCAAAAAACAATGCTTTATCACCATACCGCCAAACAAAAAGTGGAATAACACGCGATCAAAAAGACGCATATAAATAAACATGACACCGCTGAAAAAGTCATCTCGTCCCGCAAAAAACAAGCTGTGACACAGCTCCATCAGCCGAAAAATAAAAAAGTTATAGCTCTCAGAATAAAGCGATGCTAAAAAATATTTTTTTTTATAAAATAGCTTTTATTGTGTATAAGCGCCAAAACATAGAAAAATGATACAAATGTGGTACCGCTGTAAACGTACTGACCCCAAGAATAAAGCTACCTCATCAATTTTACCACACGCGGAACAGAATAATAAAAAAAAAAAAAACAATTCCTGAATTGTTGGTTTTTGTTTATTCTGCCTCCCAAAAATCGGAATAGAAAGCGATCAAAAAATGTCACGTGCCTGAAAATGACACCAATAACAACGTCAAGTCATCCCGCAAAAAACGAGCCGTCACATGACTGTCTGCCAAAATCTGGAAAAATTATAGCTCTCAAAATATGGCGATGCAAAAACTAGATTTTACAAAAAATGCGTCTTTTAGTGTGTGACAGCTGTCAGTCATAAAAACCCCATATGATTCTGGCATTGCTGTAATCACACCGACCCGAAGAATAAAGTCGTCTAATCACTTATACCGCACAAGGAACGGCGTCAAAAATAAACTCTTGGGTTAGGATTGGGCTAGGGTTAGGGCTGGGTTTGGGGCTAGGGTTGTGCTGGGGCTAGGGTTGTGCTGGGGCTAGGGTTGTGCTGGGGCTAGGGTTGTGCTGGGGCTAGGGTTGTGCTAGGGCTAGGGTTGTGCTAGGGTTAGGGCTGGGGTTGGGATTTTTTTCAAAAGTAAGAAAAATAGATGACGATATGGCGACTAGTGTTGAGAGCAAGTGCTCGCTACTTGAGTTTGCATTGGGTGCTCTGGTATGCATTGAGTATCGTGGGTATTTGAGTGACATGCTCGAGTCTCTGCCCCATATGCTTCGCGGCCAAAAAACTTTACGGGGATTGCCTGCCATGCACGAGCGATCCCCGCATGTTTTTTTTTGGGTGTCTAATAACCTTGAAACATGCGGAGCAGGGACTCGAGCATGTCACTCGAGCACACGCTGTACATGGTGCATACCTGAGTACCCGATGCAAACTCAAGTAGCGAGCACTTGCGCTCAAGAATAATGACAACTTATTCAATATGATGACCTAATGTAAACAAATTCTGTGCCGTACCTCTGGGTTCAAAATGTTCACTATACACCTTAATAAAATCCTTGAGGGGTATAGTTTCCAAAATGGGGACACTTGTGGGGGAGCTCCACTGTTTAGGCACATCACGGGCTCTCCAAACGCGACATGGTGTCCGCTAACAAATTGAATGGAAAATCGGCTCAAATTGTTAGCGGACGCCATGTTGCGTTTGGAGAGCCCCTGTGTGCTCAAACATTGGAGCTCCCCCACACTTTTTCATTTTTACGAATCAATTTGTGAAGCACCTGGGGGTTCCATGTGCTCACTATGCATCTAGAAAGGTGCCTTGGGGGGTCTAGTTTCCAAAATGGGGTCACTTGTGGGGGAGCTCCAAAGTTTGGGCACAGAGGGGCTCTCCAAACGCAATGTGGCGTCCGCTAACAATTTGAGCCGATTTTCCATTCAATTTGTTAGCGGATACCATGTTGCATTTAGAGAGTCCCTGTGTGCCCAAACATTGGAGCTCCCCCACAAGTGACCACATTTTGGAAACTAGACCCCCTAAGGCACCTATCTAGATGCATAGTGAGCACTTGGAACCCCTAGGTGCTTCACAAATTGATTCGTAAAAATGAAAAAGTGTTTTTTTTTTCACTTTTTCATTTTTACGAATCAATTTGTGAAGCACCTGGGGGTTCCAAGTGCTCACTATGCATCTATAAAGGTGCCTTGGGGGGTCTAGTTTCCAAAATGGGGTCACTTGTGGGGGAGCTCCAAAGTTTGGGCACACAGGGGCTCTCCAAACACAACATGGCGTCCGCTAATTATTCAAGCAAATTTTACAATCAAAAAGTCAAATGGCGCTCCTTCCCTTCCGAGCCCTGCCGTGCGCCCAAACAGTGTTTTTTCCCCAAATATTGGGTATCTGCGTGCCCAGGGGAAATTGCACAACAAATTTTGGGGTCCATTTTTTCTTGTTACCCCTGTGAAAATAAAAATAATTGGGTCTAAAGTAACATTTTTGTGAAAAAAGTTAAATGTTCATTTTTTTCTTCCACATTCAAAAAATTCCTGTGAAGCACCTGAAGGGTTAATAAAGTTCTTGAATGTGGTTTTGAGCACCTTGAGGGGTGAAGTTTTTAGAATGGTGTCACTTTTGGGTATTTTCTGTCAAAAAGACCTCTCCAAGTGACTTCAAATGTGATGTGGTCCCTAAAAAAATGGTTTTGTAAATTTTGTTGGAAAAATGAGAAATCGCTGGTCAACTTTTAACCCTTATAGCTCCCTAACAAAAAAAATTTTGGTTCCAAAATTGTGCTGATGTAAAGTAGACATGTGGGAAATGTTATTTATTAACTCTTTTGTGTGACATATCGCTCTGATTTCAGGGCTTAAAAATTCAAATTTTGAAAATTGCAAAATTTTCAAAATTTTCGCCAAATTTCCGTTTTTTTTCACAAATAAACGCAAGTGATATCGAAGAAATTTTTCCACAATCATTAAGTACAATATGTCACGAAAAAACAATCTCAGAATCAGGGGGATCCGTTGAAGCGTTCCAGAGTAATTACCTCATAAAGTGACAGTGGTCAGAATTGTAAAAATTGGCCCGGTCATTAACGTGCAAACCACCCGCGGGGCTTAAGGGGTTAAAAAAGCCGGCCGGCAATTCAGCATCGGTACTCGACAATTTAGAACAGAAAGAATAGAGCATCACACATAGATTAGATAGATAGAAACATGTCAGTCACATATATAAAAAGTACAGTGACAGTGTTGGTTACTGTACTTGTCATTTAGTGTTAAAGGATTTATTAAAAAAAATAATAGTGTTTTCATGCACCTTCTCTTTAAAAAAAAACGGCCTGCAATTCAGCATCGGTACCCGACAATTTAGAGCAGAAAGAATAGAGCATCAAAAATAGATTAGATAGATAGAAACATGTCAGTCACATATATAAAAAGTACAGTGATAGTGTTGATTACTGTACTTGTCATTTAGTGTTAAAATAAAGGATTTATTAAAAAAAAAATTGGCGTGGGGTTCCCCTTAATTTTAGTCTCTAGCGGAGGTTAAGCAGACAGCTGGGGCAGATGTTTGAAGCCTGCGATCCAGCCTGTCATGTGAATGTAGCAGAGCTGGAGCCATCCTGGGAACCATGGAAAGGTAAGGATGAGGTTGGTTTATTATTTTACTTTTATTGCAGAAGACATTGGCTTCAGCTGGAATGGACGTGATGGTGAGTATGGTTTAATTTAGAACAAAAAAGAATTGTGTGTTTATTTCAATTAAAGGACTTTATTCTGGATGTTTGCGTTTTTTTTTTAACTTTGACTATGGGGTTAGTAATGGGGGTGTCTTATAGACGCCTCTCCATTACTAACCTGGGCTTGATGTCAGCTGGCATTATAAGCTGACATCAACCCCAGCCCACTACAGGGCAGTGGGAAGAGCGAGGCTAAGTGCCAGAATTGGAGCATCCTATGGATGCGCCATTTCTGGGGCGGCTGACGGCTGGTGTTTCTAGCCTGGGAGGGGACCAATATACATGGCACCCTTCCTGGGCTATTAATATCAGCCCCCAGCTGTCTGGCTAGCCTTTGCTAGCTATTAAAATAGGGGGGACCCCACGTCATTTTTTTGGGGGGGTCCCGCATTTTAATAGCTAGTAAAGACTAGGTATTTAGCTGGGGGCTGATATTAGTAGCCTGGGAAGCTCCGTGGGTATTACCCCCTTCCCAGGCTTCAAACATCTGCCCCAGCCATCTGCTTAACCTCCGCTAGAGACTAAAATTACGGGGAACCCCACGCCAATTTTTTTTTAAATAAATCCTTTATTTTAACACTAAATGACAAGTACAGTAATCAACACTATCACTGTACTTATTTTATATGTGACTGACATGTTTCTATCTATCTAATCTATGTGTGATGCTCTATTCTTTCTGTTCTAAATTGTCGGGTACCGGTGTCTGCCACTGCTGAATTGCCGGCTTTTCATGTTTCACTGTGAGCACTGTTCCCATCGATTTGGGCAACCACTGTAATGCCACAACCGCCATGGCTGTGGCATTACTGTGAGTGGCAGACAATCCCTGCATGATGTGAAAAAATCCAGTTACGCTTTTGGTGCACGAACAGTTATCGAACATAACCTCGAACAGCCAAATTTTTTGCAAATCGTTCGCGTTTCGTCGAACGACTCAAACACCGCCCAAAACAGCTCGAATTTGAGATTGGCGAACAGTTCTAGTCGAACACCGCTCATCTCTATAGTCAACAACTGCCCTCTTCTGCTCACAAATCCTTCCCAAAATCTGCAATGTAGAGTTCCAAAGCGTGGGGACATCACAGATCAGTTGGTGAGCTGGAAGCTGCAAACGCTGCTGAAGCACGGCAAGAGCGGCGGAAGCTGTAGCTGACTTTCTAAAATGGGCACACAGGCGGCATATTTTGACAAGCAGATCCAGCAGATCCGGGTATTATTTGAGAAACCACTGAACCATGAGGTTAAGCACATGGGCCAGGCATGGTACGTGTGTGAGCTCGCCTCACCTCAGAGCCGCCACCAGATTCCGGCCATTGTCACACATGACCATGCCTGGCTGTAGGGTCAGCGGTGTCAGCCACAGATCTGCCTGCTCTTTCAGAGCTGTCCACAAGTCTTCAGCATTGTGTGGTTGGTCACCTAAGCATATTAGCTTCAGCACAGCCTGTTGCCACTTGGCTGAGGCAGTGCTGCTGTGCTTCCAGCTTGTGACAGATGGATGCTGAAGAGGAGGAGGTGCAGGAGCTGTAGAATGTGTGGGCAACCTTGATTGACCCAGGGCCCGCAATCCTCGGTGTCGGGAGGACGTGTTTTATCCCAAGGTCGGACTGGGTCCCGGCTTCCACTATATTAACCCAGTGTGCCATCAGCGAGATGTACCGTCCCTGCCCACAAGCACTTGTCAACATGTTCGTGGTTAGGTGGACTTTCTCAGTAACTGCGTTGTTGAGGGCACATCTAATATTGTGGGACACGTGCTCGTGTAATGCGGGAACGGCACACCGGGAGAAATAGTGGCGGCTGGGGACCGCCATCAGGTTGCAGAAAGCTTCCATCTCCACAAGCCTAAAAGGCAACATTTCTAGCGCAAGCATTCGCGAAATGTGTGAATTTAGTAGTGTGGCCTTTGGGGGGTTAGCTTCGTATTTGCGCTTGCGCTCCAAGGACTGGGCTAGGGACAACAGAACGCTGAGCTGGGAAAAGGACATGGACGTGCTTACTGATGGTGCTACTTGAGAGTGTGCAGCAACATGTGCAGGGCATCTTGGCATGCGCCATAGACAGGGGAGTGGTGTGCATGCACAGCGGCAGAAGCAGTGGTGTCACCGGCAGACACTGTTGCTGGACCCTGGTGTTCGGCCCACTTAGTCGGGTGCTTTGCTGCCATGTACCTGATCATGTTGGTGGTGGTCAGGCTGGTAATTTTGCTACCCCTGCTGATGCTGGCCTGGCAGGTGGTGCAAATGGCCTTTTTGGGTATATCTGCAGAGTCTTTAAAAAATAAACAGACTCGAGAAGACCTAACAGTTGTACTGGCAACTTCCTTCATCTTGGCGTTACAAGGAACGCTTTCCCGCCTTCTGTCTGCGGCCACCACACTGCTTCTTCCTGCCTGTTGTGGAGCTATGGCTCCCTCTTCCTGTGTGCTGCTGTCCTCGCTCTGCATGTCCGATTGCCAGGTTGGATCAGTTACTATATCATCCACCATCTCGTCTTCCACTTCTGCACTCTAGTCCTCCTCCTGACTTTCTGGCAATTTTGTCTCATCATCATCATCCACCTTTTGCAACAGTAATTGCACTTTACCACCGTCGCCTTCGTGTGACCGTGGCTGCTCCAATATTTGGGCATCGCTACACGCGTTCTCCTCTTGACTCGCTTGAAGCTGGGCGGACGAGAGGCCCGAATCTACAAATGGAAAAGTGAACAGCTCTTCTGAGTGTCCAAGTGTGGAGGAAGGAGGATCAGGGTGAGGAATATGGGGTCCAGACTCACGGCTACTGAGATTTGACCATGTTGAAGACAGGGTGGTGGTGGTGGCTAAGTGACTGGAAGCATTATCTGCTATCCAACCAATAACCTTTTCACACTGCTTTGTGTTCAATAGTGGTGTCCTACAGTCCCCTAGTAATTAGGACAGAAAGGTCAAGCGAGAACATGTGGGTGTTTGTTGTGGCACAATTTCAGCTTGCCCATGGCCACGTCCTTGGCCTCTGTATGCACCGTCACCATCACGTCCACTTACACGTCCCTTGCCAGGCACTTTGCTCATTTTAAATGGAGGACAATATTTTCCACGTTCACGAGAAATGGTTGATTTTGGAACGCAGTTATATGTGTTATGTCTGTCAGAGAACCACGGTTTTAAATAGCAGGCCTGTAATTTGCTAACTCTATCCTTCATAGACACCTAGTGTGAATAACTTGACCGACACACTGCAGCGGAATGAAAATAGAAGAAATGTCTGAATTTGGAACATTATTATAGGTGTTATGTCTGACAGAGAACCATAGTTTTAAATAGAAGGTCTGTAATTTGCTAATACTATCTTTCACAGACACCTAGTGTGAATAGCTTGATCGACACACTACAACGGAATGAAAATGGAAGAAATGGCTGATTTTGGAACACTCTTAGGCTGCATGCCCACGATGCGTTTTTTAAGTGTTTCCGCAGAGGCAATTCCGCCGCAGAGACACTTAAAAAATGCTTGGTAGAAGGTCTGCAATGTTCCCCAATGATAATCCGCATGTGCTGTGCACATGCTGCGGAAATCTCCGCTGCGGATTATCATTGCGGAAAAATCCGCAGCACTAGCATTAATTTTGCGTAATCACGGAATTTTTGCCGCCATTGACTTGCATTGAATCGCATAATATCTGCATGACGTGCACATGCGGATATTATGCGATTGAATGTGCGGATGGTACCCAAGTCTGGAGAAGAGGAGAGTCTCTTCCAGACCTGGGTACCGTAGTAACCGGTATAAAAAAATGAATTTAAAATAAAAAATAAACATTATACTTACCTTCTGATGGCCCACGGTCTTCTCTCCGGTGCGTCCTGGCTCCCCGGTGGCTCGCAATGGTGTAAAAGGACCTTCCATGACGTCATGTAGTCATGTGACAGGTCACACGACCGCAAATGGAGCAGAAAAATGGTGTTGCTTTTTCTGGATTGCTTTATAAGCAAATAACCAGGATTAAGATAAAAAAAAATTGCCCTGGCCCGTGATATCTGGGGCTGTCTAGAAATATCTGTAATTATTACAGCAGCAGCAGCCAGGACATTTAATGGACCCTCTTGTGCTGTATTATACACTGCAGTCTGCCACATACACTGTCTGCCTGCCTAGCACTGATTATATGCAGCTGGACTGTTGGTTCAGATGGATATAGATATATGTTGTGGAATACCTATACTATCTATGAAGATGCAAATCTCTCTCTGATGCAGCAGCAGCTCTCCCTACTCTGCCTGATTCCGAGGTAGACTGTGACGAGCATGGCGGCGCCCCGTCTTATATACACCTAATGACGCTGTGCAGCCAGCCAATCACTGTAATGCCCACAACCAACATCGCTACGGCACTACAGTGCGTGGTAGGCAATCCCTGCATGTTCATTGGCTCTCTAAAGAGCGCCAAACATGCAGAGAGGGGACATATGCGATGTAGAGGTCAGTTGGGAGTAAGTTGGAAATCGTTGGAAGGTTTCCAAAGATTCCAGTTGTAATGAAAAGATTTATTTGTTATGAAAAAATTGCACTGGAAACTGGTTGATTGACTTTATTTATACATTGGGCAGTAGATGGGTAAACTATTGATTTCCAAAAAAGGGGTATAATTAGGTTAGCTCCCACAATGATAAAATGCAACAATTTATTTCCTATCTTGTTTAAACCTTTGAAGAGAAGGTTGAGAAATATGTTCTCTGTTTTAATGGGGAGGGATTAGTGATGAGCGAGCCTGCTCGCCACTGCTCAGTACTTGCCTGAGCATCACTGTACTCGACATGCTCGACACTTGGCAAGTATTTATGGGTTGCTCGGGCGGGAGCTCGGGTCCTCACCCTGCATGATTGGCACTCTTTAGAGAGCCAATAAACATGCAGGGATTGCTTGCTACGCACTGTAATACCGTAGCCATGTTGGTTGTGGCATTACAGTGATTGGCTGGCCGCACAGCATCATCGGGTCTATATTAGACCTGGTGCCGCTATGCTCATCACAGTCTAACCCGAAAACAGGCAGTGTAGGGAGAGATGCTGCTGAGCTAGGTACAGAATTGGTGGTGTAATAGTTAGATCTAGGTATTCTACAGCAAGATATATATCCATCTTAACTAAAAGTCCTTCTGAGGACTAATCTAGCTGCAGATAATCAGTGGTGAAAGTGATAGCAGGAGTTAGGCAGGCAGACAGGCAGGGTTTGTGGCAGTGTATACACAAAAGGGTTCATTGCACGTTTTGTTGTCTGTTGCTGTTACAGATATCCGTAGACACAGCCCCAGATATCAGGGGGCTAGGGATACTATTTTTTTATCTTAATCTTGATTATTTGTTTAAAAAGAAATCCAAAGTACACCATTTTACTGCTCCATTTGCTTGTTAGCACTGCAGATACTGCCCGATCTTTTCCATAATCAGACGTGATCCCATATTACAGCGATAAAAATCCACAAATATTGTCCTCCATTTAGAGCTTGTATCAGTGTATCAGTGAAGTTATTCACACGTGGTCGCTGTAAAGAATAGTAAACTACAGGGCCGCTATTTAAAACCGTGGGTATCCGTCAGACGTATCACATATAACTGCGGTACAAATGCAGCCATTTCTGTCCACCATTTAAAATTTGTAGCAGTGTGTCAGTGAAGCTATTCACACGTGGTTGCTGTAACAAATAGGAAACTACAGGGCCGCTATTTAAAACCGTGGGTGTCCATCAGACGTATCATATATAACTGCGGTACAAATCCAGCTATTTCTGCCCTCCATTTACAGTTTGTAGCAGTGTGTCAGTGAAGCTATTCACACGTGGTTGCTGCGACAAATAGGAAACTACAGGGCCGCTATTTAAAACTGTGGGTGTCCATCAGAATTATCACACATAACTACAGTACAAATTCAGCCATTTCTGTCCTCCATTTAGAGTTTGTAGCAGTGTGTCAGTGAAGCTATTCACACATGGTCGCTATGAAGAATAGTAAACTATAGGGCCGCTGTAATGGGTGTGTCAGAGGTGACAGACAGTCGCCCTGCAGTTGGTTGCAAGAGATTTCTACGTTTGGCATTACATACATCTTCTTATTGGCTGTCTCTACGACCCAGCGGCTACCTCCCTCTGGCTAATTAACACCCTGCCTGGGTGTATAAATACCTGCTGTGTTTCAGAGGGAGGTGCCGCGATATTCATTACTACCTGTGAAAGCTTTAGCAAGAGCAGTACTTCGTCCTTTCTGTAGCTTGAGGACGTGTGCGCATTTGTCTAGAGTTCATATAAAGCTAAGCAATTTCCCCCTGTTTGTCCACCCCTGTTGTCTATAGTGTTTAGTGGAGATCGACTAGTGCTCATCTCCTCCCCCTCCTAGCCTTAGTCATATGCAAGGGACAAACAGGGCGAGACACGCGTGCGGCCATTGGTGAAGAGCCAATACAGGAATGTTAGGGGAGACAGGGTGATGCTAGATCAACCTAGGAGGTCTCCACTCCCCCCCCTTTCCCTAGAGTCTGGGCTCCCTTTCCCTCTTCCCTTTGTGTTGTGGAGACGTACAGTTTGGATTTCCGTAGATGGGCAATGGATTCCAAATGGAATTACTCAGCCCTTAGAAGTCAATTTTGTGAGGGGCTTAGTGAAAGGTTGAAAGATGCCTTGGCAGTATATGAAACCCCTCAGTCCTGGGAGGCTGCCATGTCGTTGGCCATATGTCTTGATAGACACCTTCGGGATAGATGGGTGAGACCACCTTTTATGGGGCCTTCTTGTTGGGGTTGTGTACCTCTGCCAGGGGAGCGGTCTCTACATCATACATCTCCCCGGAGATTCACAGGGAAAAAGGTGTATGTTTTTTTTTGTGGGGAAAAGGGACATTTTGTTGGGACCTGTCCTGCAATTCCTAAATAAAAGGAGTCTCAAATAACTCTTGGTAGTCTGGAGTTGGGTAAACAATGGGTGCATTTGTTACTAACCTGCAGTTCCCACTTTGTCCTGTCAGCAGAGGTGGAGCTAGAGAACAAAAGAAAATATCTGTGTTTGTTGACAGTGGAGCCGGAGTCAGCATGGTTGATGCGGAGTTTGTGAAAACTCATGGTTTTGCTTGCTGTGCTTTAGCTGAACTTATTTCCATTTTTGGCACTGACTCAGTGCCACTTGCACAGAAAGCATTTACTCAGATTGTACATAAATGAAATGTAGTGAAATAATCCCTTGGTATGTCCTGGATAATCTTCCTACACCGATTGTTTTGGGTATGCCTTGGCTTGTTAAACATAATCCATTGGTGGATTGGCAAGCCGGGGAGATTATTGAATGGGGAGATTACTGCCATGAGAACTGTTTATATATTTCCCTTGCTACTGTCTCTAGGGAAATATTACCGGCTTTTCTGTCTGCCTTTAACCCCTTTAAAGCCCATGACGTACTAATACGTGTCTGTGCCCAGGAACTTAAGAGCCTGACCCGTATTAGTACGTCATGGCGATCGCGTGCGCACACAGGCTGACACCCAGTATTGTCACAGCTGACACCCAGTATTATGTGCAGGGAGCGGTCCCGCACCGCTCCCGGCACATTAAGCCCCGCAATGCTGCGATCGAAGTCGATCACAGCATTGCGGTGGCTAATGGGAGGTGATCGCAATACTCACCTCCTCTTCCGACCTCCAGCGCTGTTTGCCGCGGCTTCCCGGGTGTTGCCATGACGACCCGATGTCATCATGACAACATCTGGGTCACCAGACAGCAGGAATATTTTTTGGTCATGCGCAGTGCATGACCAAACAATCTTCTCACTGTGCAGCGCTGACTGCCTGCATGGCACAGGGATGGTGCTCCATCCCTATGCTATGCAGGCGATCAGAATAAAAAAAGTGAAAGTCCCATAGTGGGACAAAGTAAAAAAGTAAAAAAAACTGTAAGAAAGTGAAAAATAAAAATTGTAAAAAAAAAAAAAGAAAAAAAAGAAAAAAATAATCCACCAAAAATAAAAATATAATGTACCCATCAATAAATATTATTATCAAAAACAAACAAACAATAAAAGTACACATATCTGGTATCGCCGTGTCCGTAACGACCTGACCTATAAAATTGTTCCACTAGTTAACCCCTTCAGTGAACACAGTAAAACATAAAAATAAAAAACGAAGCAGAAAACAATGCTTTATCATCATATCGCAAAACAAAAAATGGAATAACACGCAATCAAAAAGACGAATATAAATAAAAATGGTACCACTGAAAATGTCATCTTGTCCCGCAAAAAACAAGCCACCATATAGCTCCATCAAAATGAAAGCTATGAAAAAGTTATAGCTCTCAGAATAAAGCGATGCAAAAAAATAATTTTTTCTATAAAATAGCTTTTATTGTGTAAATAAACTATATAAATGTGGTACCGCTGTAAACGTACAGACCCGAAGAATAAAGCTACCTTATCAATTTTACCACACACGGAGTAGAATAAAAAATATTAAAAAAGAACAATTCCTGAATTGTTGGTTTTTGTTTATTCTGCCTCCCAAAAAATGTCACGTGCCTGAAAATGTCACCAATAAAAAACGTCAACTCATCCCGCAAAAGACAAGCCGTCACATGACTCTGTCGGCCAAAATATGGAAAAATTATCGCTCTCAAAATATGGCGATGCAAAAACTAGATTTTACAAAATATGTGTCTTTTAGTGTGTGACAGCTGTCAATCATAAAAACCCGATATGATTCTCGTATCTCTGTAGTCGCACCAACCCGAAGAATAAGGTAGTCTAATCACTTATACCACACTAGGAACGGCGTAAAAAATAAATGCTAGGGCTGGGGTTGGGGTAAGGGTTGTGCTAATGTTAGTGTTGGGGCTAGGGTTGGGCTAGGGTGGGGTTATCTGCTAACTCAGGAAAAACATTTTTGTGGGAAAAATGTGAAAATTTTATTTTTACGGCTCAATGTTATAAACTTCTGTGAAGCACCTGGTGGTTCAAGGTGCTCACCACACATCTAGATAAGTTCCCTGAGGGGTCTAGTTTCCAAAATGGTGTCACTTGTGGGGTTTTTCCACTGTTTAGGCACATCAGGGGCTCCCCAAATGCAACATGGCGTCCGCTAATTATTCAAGCAAATTTTACATTTAAAAAGTCAAATGGCGCTCCTTCCCTTCCGAACCCTGCCGTGCACCCAAACAGTGGTTTTTCCACACATATGGGGTATCTGCGTGCTCAGAGGAAATTGCACAACAAATTTTGGGGTCCATTTTTTCCTGTTACCCCTGAGAAAATAAAAAAAATTGGGTCTAAAGTAACATTTTTGTGAAAAAAGTTAAATATTCATTTTTTTCTTCCACATTCCAAAAATTCCTGTGAAGCACCTGAAGGGTTAATAAAATTCTTAAATGTGGTTTTGAGCACCTTGAGGGGTGCAGTTTTTAGAATGGTGTCACTTTTTGGTATTTTCTGTCATAAAGACCCCTCAAAGTGACTTTAAATATGATGTGGTCCCTAAAAAAAATGATTTTGTTGTAAAAATGAGAAATTGCTGGTCAACTTTTAACCCTTATAGCACCCTAACAAAAAAAATGTTGGTTCCAAAATTGTGCTGATGTAAAGTAGACATGTGGGAAATGTTATTCATTAACTATTTTGTGTGACATATCTCTCTGATTTAAGGGCATAAAAATTCAAATTTTGAAAATATCAAAATTTTCAAAATTTTTGCCAAATTTCCGTTTTTTTCACAAATAAACGCAAGTGATATCGAAGAAATTTTACCACAATCATGAAGTACAATATGTCTTGAAAAAACAATTTCAGAATCAGGGGGATCCGTTGAAGCGTTCCAGAGTAATTACCTCATAAAGTGACAGTGGTCAGAATTGTAAAAATTGGCCTGGTCATTAACGTGCAAACCACCTTGGGCTGTACAGGGGTTACGGACGTTTTTTCAGAGAGGGGTTGTCAGGATTTGCCTCCTCACCGTGCTTATGACTGTCCTTTTAACCTGAGCCCGAAGCTAAACTACCGAAATCCAGACTGTATAATCTTTCTGGCCCTGAGAAACAAGCCATGAAGGATTTCATTGCGGAAAGTCTGGAGAAAGGACATATCAGACCCTCATCTTCGCTCGTGGCGGCAGGGTTCTTCTTTGTGAAGAAAAAAGATGGCGGTCTACGTCCCTGTTTAGATTTCCGGGAATTAAATCAAATTACCATCCGTGATCCATACCCTCTTCCTCTGATTCCTGATTTGTTCAGCCAGGTTGTAGGAGCTAAGGTATTCTCCAAGTTGGATTTAAGGGGAGCCTACAATCTGGTTAGAATCAGAGAAGGGGACGAATGGAAAACAGCGTTCAATACCCCGGAAGGACATTTCAAGAGTCTGGTTATGCCTTTTGTTTTGACCAATGCACCTGCGGTATTCCAGCATTTCATAAATGATATTTTCCATCATTTGGTGGGAAGGTTTGCGGTGGTCTATCTGGATGATATTTTGGTTTACTCACCTGATTTTTAGACTCATCAGGGGCATATTAAGCAGTTGCTCCAGATATTAAGGGATAACAAACTTTATGCCAAACTGGAAAAATGTGTTTTCACTGTTCAGGAGGTGCAGTTTTTTGGGTACTTGTTGTCATCTTCGGGTTTTCGTATGGATCCAGAAAAGATCCGTGCAGTCCTTGATTGGGAACGTCCCGAGAACATGAAGGCTCTACAACATTTTTTGGGGTTTTTTAATTTTTACTAGAAATTCATCCAAAATTACTGTGTTATTGTGAAACCCCTTATTGACATGACGAAGAAGGTGTCTCATTTTTCCAAATGGTTGGATGGTTTTCTCCAGGCTTTTCTTCCTTAAAGAATCATTTTGCCACTGCACCTATACTCAGTCAGCCCGATGTTTCCCAACCCTTTATTGTAGAGGTTGATGCATCGGATGTCGGAGTTGGGACAGTGTTGTCTCAGGGTCCGTCCCCTGGTAAATGGCTTCCATGCACTTTCTTTTCTAAAAAATTGTCTTCGGCTGAGAGAAATTATGACGTGGGTAATAGGGAACTTTTGGCAATCAAATTGGTGTTCAAGGAATGGCGAAATTGGTTAGAGGGGGCTGTCCATCCTATTACTGTTATTACTGACCATAAGAACCTGTCATATCTCCAGTCAGCTAAACGTCTCAACCCTAGGTCCCTGTTTTTTACTAGGTTCAATTTTGTTGTCACTTTTCGTCCAGGGGTCAAAAATGTCAAGGCTGATGCTTTGTCCCGGAGTTTCCCTGGTGGTGATGACCATGAGAACCCTTCCCCGATATTACAGAAAGGGGTAGTCATATCGGCACTGTATCCTGAACTGGAGAGTGAGGTGTTGAAGGTTCAGGGGGACGACCCTGCCTCCTGCCCTTCAGGAAGGTTATTTGTACCATCTAATCTGCACCGCAAAGTAATTAGGGAACATCATAACTGTGCTTGCTGGGCATCCAGGTGGTAAGGCAACCGCGGACCTCCTTTCTCGTTGATTTGGTGGCCGGGGTTGCATTGGAATGTGATTGAACACATACAGTGCCTACAAGTAGTATTCAACCCCCTGCAGATTTAGCTGGTTTGATAAGATGCAAATAAGTTAGAGCCTTCAAACTGCAAACGAGAGTAGGTTTTATGAACAGAAGCATAAATCTTACAAACCAAAAAGTTATGTTGCTCAGTTGAATTTTATTAAATTTTAAACATAAAAGTGTGGGTCAATTATTATACAACCCCTATGTTTAATATTTTGTGGAATAACCCTTGTTTGCAATTACAGCTAATAATCGTCTTTTATAAGACCTGATCAGGCCGGCACAGGTCTGTGGAGTTATCTTGGCCCACTCCTCCATGCAGATCTTCTCCAAGTTATCTAGGTTCTTTGGGTGTCTCATGTGGACTTTATTCTTGAGCTCCTTCCACAAGTTTTCAATTGGGTTAAGGTCAGGAGACTGACTAGGCCACTCCAACACCTTGACTTTTTCCCTCTTGAACCAGGCCTTGGTTTTCTTGGCTGTGTGCTTTGGGTCGTTGTCTTGTTGGAAGATGAAATTACGACCCATCTTAAGATCCTTGATGGAGGAGCGGAGGTTCTTGGCCAAAATCTCCAGGTAGGCCGTGCTATCCATCTTCCCATGGATGCGGACCAGATGGCCAGGCCCCTTGGCAGAGAAACAGCCCCACAGCATGATGCTGCCACCACCATGCTTGACTGTAGGGATGGTATTCTTGGGGTCGTATGCAGTGCCATCCAGTCTCCAAACGTCACGTGTGTGGTTGGCACCAAAGATCTCGATCTTGGTCTCATCAGACCATAGAACCTTGAACCAGTCTGTCTCAGAGTCCTCCAAGTGATCATGAGCAAACTGTAGACGAGCCTTGACATGACGCTTTGAAAGTAAAGGTACCTTACGGGCTCGTCTGGAACGGAGACCATTGCGGTGGAGTACGTTACTTATGGTATTGACTGAAACCAATGTCCCCACTGCCATGAGATCTTCCCGGAGCTCCTTCCTTGTTGTCCTTGGGTTAGCCTTGACTCTTCGGACAAGCCTGGCCTCGGCACGGGAGGACACTTTCAAAGGCTGTCCTGGCCGTGGAAGGCTAACAGTAGTTCCATAAGCCTTCCACTTATGGATGATACTCCCAACAGTGGAGACAGGTAGGCCCAACTCCTTGGAAAGGGTTTTGTACCCCTTGCCAGCCTTGTGACCCTCCACGATCTTGTCTCTGATGGACTTGGAATGCTCCTTTGTCTTTCCCATGTTGACCATGTCTGAGTGCTGTTCACAAGTTTGGGGAGGGTCTTAAATAGCCAGAAAAGGCTGGCAAAAGAGATCTTTAATCCACACATGTGAAGCTCATTATTCTTGGTGCCTGAACTACTTCTTAATACTTTAGGGGGACCAAACAGAATTCTTGTGGTTTGAGGGATTGAATAATAAATGACACTCTGAATTAACTTTTAGCGTTTTAAAAAAAAAAAAAAAAAAATTTGCTGCAGTGCATTTCCCACTTCCAGGCTGATCTACAGTACAAATGTCACAATGCCAAGTTAATTCCGCATGTGTCAACCAGCTAAATCTGCAGGGGGTTGAATACTACTTGTAGGCACTGTAGCTGCTTGCAGTATTTGTCCGCATTCTAAGGTTTCGCATACCCGTCAGTCTGGTACTCCTCTTCCGCTACTTATCCATAGTAGGCCATGGATACACTTGTACATGGATTTTATTACTGACCTACCGGTTTTTGCAGGCAAAACGGTGGTTTTGGTGGTAGTAGATAGGTTCAGTAAAATGGTTCACTTGGTCGCATTGCCTGCACTTCCAAATGCCAAAACACTTGCTTAGGTGTTCATAAATGAGATTGTGAAGCTTCACAGGGTTCCCTCCATTGTGGTGTCAGATTGGGGGACCCAGTTTGTTTCCAAGTTCTGGAAGGCATTCTGTTCTTGACTGGGGTGCAGCTTTCCTTTTCCTCTACCTTCCACCCTCAGTCGAATGGACAGACCAAGCGTGTCAATCAGAATTTGAAGACCTACCTCAGGCGTTTCGTCTACAAAAATCAGGAGGATTGAGCATCCTACTTACCGCTGACAGAATTTGCCATTAATAATCATAGTCAAGAATCCACTGGCAGGTCACCGTTCTTTGGTGCATACGGTTATCACCCACAGTTTGGTACCTTTAATGGGGGAGGAGCTTCAGGAGTTCCTGACGAGGAACGGTTTGCTTTGTCGCTCTCCTCGGTATGGCAGGTGTTCTGAGTAATTTAAAGATCATGGGAGACAGATATAAACGTATGGCTGGTAGAACACGCTTGCCAGGTCCGGACCTGAATGTGAATGACTTTGTGTGGTTGTCTACCAGGAATATAAGATTGAAGCTTGGAAGCTGGGACTTAGGTTTATTGGTTCCTATAAAATAACTGCCAGTATTAACCCAGCAGCATTTTGTCTTGAACTTCCTCAGGCCCTAAAAGTATGTGGAACCTCTTGAGCCCTCACCTCTAGAGATGAGCGAATATTTCAATATTCGATTCGGATTACGATCACTGAATTTGCGGTTTTCGCCGTTTTATTCGTTGAATGATCGCCGAATGTTACCGAGCACCATAAGATTCAATGGGGGGACAAAAAAAACACATACGCAACACCTTAAAACTGGCCCAAAAGCTGCCAAAACACATCAAGTTAGGGGTAGACACCAGGAAAGTGCCGTCAATTGACCCAGAGTACAAGCACTATAATTATTATTACTATTACAGCGACATTTATTCCGTGATGTGTTACATGTCAAAAGGGGTTACTGACTGGTACAAAAGGAGAGAGGACCCTGCCCGCCAGGGCGCAAAAACAATCTACAAGGGAAGGGTGCGGATACAGTAGGTCAGGGTACAGCAAGTCGTGCAACGGTATGCTGGAGCGAGGGTTGCCTCAGATTGTACGCTTGTCACAAGAAGTGGGTCTTCTGCTTATTTTTCAAGGTTTCCACTGTAGGCAACAGTCTGATGTGTTGGGGTACAGCGTTATCACAGTAGCGGAGATACACGGGACAAATCTGTCGAGAGCTTAAATCACGTTAAGCTTCCAGGAGCTCACAATTGAGCAGATTAACCCCTGCACCGATTAATATGAAGGCATAAGGCTTCTTTTTAATGACTGCAGGAGTGGGAGGAATCAGACGCTGCGGTCTTCTGGCTCCTCTCTGTCACGGTAAACCTGTGACACCTTGCAAGCTTCAACACAATGTTCACAAGGTACACTACAGCGGTGTTTGGTCTCCTAGACAACGAGCTAACTCCTTTATGATGATAGATGACAACATCTGCAAGAAGTTGGTATGTTGTCCCCGTGTTTGTGGGGTTTTCCTTCAGGTTCTCCGGTTACCTCCTCAGTAAAAAAGCAGCCATACAGGATTGTTTACAAATCAAAAAATTAGGGCCTGACATCACCATTTCCATGGGCAACAGATTGGAGATGGTGGATTTCCACCTCTTAGCTTTGTCATGTGTGGGAGGAAATAATTTTTTACGTGACCACAACTGCGGGACCAAGGGCTGGCTGCGGTGCTGAGAGAGGGCGGAGTACGGTGAAATGAATAAACTTCTGGATTGTGAATGAGGTGCAGAGGGACATGTTACGGTGGATTGAGAAACATGTGGTGTGCCCAGTGAAACAAACATAGCAGACATGTCCGCTTTCGTTACAGCTGACGGGCTCTCACTCAGCCTGACTGGAGCAGGTAGAGAAGCAGAGGTTCTGCAGTGGGAGACCTGCATGTCAATACTTGGCACGGTAACAGAGGAGGAGGAAGAAGCAGCAGATGCGGTTGATGGGGCAGCTGATAATAATAATAATTTTTATTTTTATAGCGCCAACATATTCCGCAGCACTTTACAATTTTAGGTGGGACTTATACAAACAATACAGAATAAGCATATCTCAAATCAAAAGGAGTGAGGGCCTTCTCGCAAGCTTACAATCTATGAGGAAATGGGGGAGACACAAAAGGTAAAATGTACATATATTGTATAATGCAGCCTTGATATACTAAATAGGATAAATGGTGATGGTTGTTGAGGTCCGCTGGTCCGCATTTTATCGCAGTGAGATTGCCAGAGTAATGCATGTTGATTGCGCATGCGAAGGTTCATGCATGTTGTAGTCAAATTATTGCACTTTTTCCCTCTACTGAGTTTTTTATCGGAAAGTTTTCAGATAACATGAGTTGGCTCATCCATTGCGGTCTCAAAAAAGGCCCAGGCTAGGCAACCCTTGCTGCCCCTGTGAGCTGCAGACCAGCGACTGCTGCTGGTCACTGCCACGGTTGTGGCTAAGGATATAGTGCTCCTCGTGCTTGCATCACTCCGTATCTGTACCATAAGATGCAACGTAACCATAACACGCAACGTAACCTCCACTTTTCCTCGTCTTCCTCCTCCACTTTCTCAAATGAGCTGAGATGCAGTGTGCTTTGTATACCCATGTTGAGTTTATCAGGTCTGTGTACTCCTGTGTGGAGATCAATATCTGCACCAAAAAATTATTTTCACTAGAGTATAACTATTGTAAAGGAGATCAAAACCTCTTCCACTGCAGCCAACACAGCACATGGAGACCCAATCAGGAGTGTTCACAGTTCCCTAAATGACGGCCTAATACCACCGAAGTGGCATAAATTTCAGTACAGTAGAAAGTGTCCAATTAGGAACGACACGTCTTCCCCTACAGCCAACACAGTAGATGGAGACCCAATCAGGACAAAAACCACCAAAGTGGCATCAATTTCACTAGACTAAAAGTAGTATAAATGGGGACCGACACCTCTTCCACTATAGCCAATCCAATAGATGGAGACCCAATCAGGATTCCCCACATTTCCAAAAATTACTGGCAGACACCAACAAAGTGGCATCAATTTCAGTACAGTAGAAATTGTACAATTAGGAATGACACCTCTTCCACTACAGCCAACCCAATAGATGGAGACTCAATCAGGATTCCCCAATTTCCTAAAATTACTGGCAGACACCAACAAAGTGGCATCAATTTCAGTACAGTAGCAATTGTACAATTAGGAACGACACCTCTTCCCCTAGAGCCAACCCAGTAGATGGAGACCCAATCAGGACTGTTCCCATTTGAAAACATTTGGGCCTAAAACCACCAAAGTGGCATCAATTTCACTAGAGTATAAGTAGTATAATGAGGACCGACACCTCTTCCACTACAGCCAGCCCAATAGATGGAGACCCAATCAGGATTCCCCACATTTCCAAAAATTAGGGCCTAAAACCTGCAGCCGCAGCAAGAGCAGGCGCACAAGCCATATCACAGACTGCAATTCCGCAAGATCAATGCAGCGCAATAAAAACTACAACATCGCCTACTCTGTACAGTCTGCAATTGGAGTGCAAAAGTCCTTTGAGATCCATGACTTGTTCATCTTGATAAAAGTTAGGCGGTCAACACTTTCATGGGACAGTTGGGTGAGCTTATCCATCAGGTCACCCCCAGCAGCGCTGAACACCTGTTCTGAGAGAATGCTGGCTGCCGGTTATAATAAAACCTCCAAGGTATGACAGACGAGCTCAGGCCATTCATCCATTTTTGAAGACCAAAATGTAAAAGGGTCAAAATCCTTACTGATGGTATTCATATTGAGCTCTAGATAGTCCTCCACCATCCTCTCCAGTCGTTCTCCACATGTCAGACTTGTACTCTGCTGTGCTGGTGCACGATCTAATCTAAAAAATGTGTGAAAGGACTCACAGATATTGCTTCTGCTACTTTCTCTGCTGCTGCTGCTAATGTTTTGCCATTGACGAACTGATGTGCCTGAGGTTGAAAGACTACAGCTGCGATGCACACTGTGTGCCTCACTGCTATCTTGGGGAAAAGCTCTATTAAGGTTGCTTAAAACCTTGGTTCGATACTCCAACATTAGGATGTCCCTTTCCATGGCGGGAAGTGTCTGGCAAAATTTTCTCTTATAATGTGGATTTAGCAGAGTGGCAACCCAGTAGTCAGCATTATTTCGAATCCTAACTATACGGGAATCATGTTGCAGAAAGTGCGGCAAGAAGGCACTCATATGTTGGGCTCTTCCAGGTGGTCCAAAGCCAGACTCTATTGTTGGCTGAGTAACACTGATGCATGTTTCCTCCGTCCCCTCCTGCTAACCACCTTCAACAGAGAGGGGATGATTATCCTCTCCGTCGTCTGATTGTTGCTCGCCCATCACCTCTTCCTTCTCCATTTGTTCCTCGGCTCTTGCACCATCACTAACAGTATGTCTGGTATCACCAAACCCTAGATCGCAGGAAGTCTCCATCACTTGGCATCCGCCTGTGTGATGACAGTCTGGAACTTTGAGACATTCTTATCCCTTCCGCATCCTCCTCTTCTTCTGGGACAAACACCTCCTGCCGCACGCTATTCAAAGTCTTCTCCAGCATGTAGATGACCGGAATAGTGATGCTGATGACAGCATTGTCAGTACTAACTAGTTTAGTAGCCATTTCAAAACTGTGCAGAAGGGTGCAGAGGTCCTTAATCTGTTCCCACTCCATAAACGTGATATGCCCCATGTCCGTACTGTGTTGGCTTAGGCTATATGACATGACATACTGCGTCAGGGCTTGTTGCTGCTGACACAGTCGCTGCAACATGTGCAGAGTGGAATTCCACCGCGTTGGCACATTGCATATCAACCTGTTAACTGGCATGGAGAAAGACCTCTGTATCGATGCAAGTTGATGACATGAGGGATGCGAATGGTGGAAGTGAGCACACAGCTTCCGTACTTTCTGAAGCAGCTCATCCAGGCCGGGATAGTGGCGGAGAAATCTCTGTACCACAAGGTTGAGGACGTGAGCAATGCAAGGCACGTGTGTGAGTTTGCCTCGGCATAGGGCCACCAACACGTTCGCACCATTATCGCACATGGCCTTCCCTGGCTCCAGGTTCAGCGGAGACAGCCATTGCTGAAACTGAGCCTGGAGAGCTGTCCATAACTCTTCAGCTGTATGACTGCGATCTCCAAGGCATATTAATGTGAAGACTGCCTGATTGCGGTGAGCCCTGGCTACGCAGTACGGAGGTGGTGTGGATTCATTCTGCACTGTTGGAACGCATGTCTCGTTAAGGCAGAGGTTGATTGCGCAGGTGGAGGCCCTAGAGGAGGTGGAGGATGCAGAAGCAGTGGAGGAAGTGTGAAATACAGAGGTTTGGTCTGCAAGCCTTGGGGATTCCAAGATTTGTGGAGCAGCCGCTTCCCCGCCTGTCCCCACAGCCACCAGAGTCACCCAGTGCCCAGTCAGCGAGATGTAACGCCCTTGGCCATGCTTACTCGTATCTGTGGTGAAATGCACATAGATTTAGTCAAGGATTGGGTGATGTTCTCTGCGACATGCTGGTGTAGCGCAGGCACAGCTTTCTTAGAGAAGTAATGGCGACTGGGCAACTCGTACTAGGGGACTGCGAAGGCCATCAGCTTTCGGAAACCGTCTGTATCTACCAGGCGGAAAGGCAGCATTTCCGCGGCCAACAGATTTGAGATGGTGGAGTTCAACCTCTTAGCTTTGTCATGTGTAGGATCAAACAATCTTTTACATGACCACAACTGCGGGACCGAGGGCTGGCTGCGGTGCTGAGAGAGGGCGGAATACGGTGAAACTGACAAAATGCTGGATTGTGAGTGAGGTGCAGGTGCCGATGTTACAGTGGATTGAGAAACGTGTGGTGTGCTTGGTCAAACAAAAACAGCAGGCATGTCTGCTTCTGTTACAGCTGACGGGCTCTCACTCAGTCTGACTGGAGCAGGTAGAGTACCAGAAGTTTTGCGGTGACAGACCTGCGTGCCAATACTTGGCATGTTAACAGAAGAGGAGGAAGAAGCAGTGGATGCGGTTGATGGGGCAGCTGATGGTTGCTGAGGTCCGCTGGTCTGCATTTTAGCACAGTGAGATTCCCAGCATAACGCATGTTGTGTGCGCATGTGAAGGTTCATGCATGTAGTAGTCAAATTATTGCACTTTTTCCCCCTACTGAGTTTTTTCTTGTAAAGTGTGCAGATAACATAACCCGCGACCGCTTCTGGTCACAGCCACAGTTGTGGCTAAGGATGCAGTGCTCCCTGTGCTTGCATCACTCTGTGTCTGCGCCTTAGTGCAGAAGGCAACCTACTCATCTTCCTCCTCCATCTCCTCAGATGACCTTCTTGACTGCATGACTCTGGGTTCACACCAAGTAGGATCTTCAACCTTGTCATCATCCAATATGTTATCCCATTCCTCGCACTCAGAGTGACCCTTCTCCTCTTGTTGCCCTGACAGCACAGTGCAGTCCGCATGGTATCTGAGTCTCATCAGGATCACCTCCCTCCCCGGTGTTTCATGTCTGGTGACGAGGGTCAAAAACCTGCACCGATCCTACTCCCTCCTGCCCCAAATCCATCCTAAAAAAAATGTGGCCATCGGTGCAGAGGTTTTCCTCCTCTTCTTGACTCTATGAATGTTTGGAGTACACTTCTGATGCCTATGGTATAGAATGGGTGAACAGTTCTACAGACTCGCTCATCTGTTTTTCGCTATAGTCAGTTGGGCGCTTGGACAGTTGCGCCATGGGGGGAAGCAAGGGTTATTGGGCTGCCACCTCTTTGGACTGTACTGTGTGTGATGTGGAGGTGGAGGAAGAAGAGGAGAGGCCACTTGAAGCAGCGTTTGCCATCCTCTGGAGCACCTGCTTTTTCTGGTCCTTATCAACAAGGCATATCGCTGTACGGCTGCCAAAGAAAGGGAGTGGGGTAGCCTGTCCAGTAACAGAATTTGTCAGTTGTCTTTGGATAGGACATGACGGTGTTAGTTCACTAGTACTTGTA
The DNA here is from genome assembly GCF_046119375.1 of Phyllobates terribilis. NCBI lineage: Eukaryota > Metazoa > Chordata > Amphibia > Anura > Dendrobatidae > Phyllobates > Phyllobates terribilis. The sequence goes on along the minus strand of NW_027362772.1, from coordinate 189,702,695 downwards.
GCGTCGGCGTCCCTGCCTCCTGCTAGGCAGGGACGCTGTTCCCCTCACCTCTCCGCTCCGTGCCCGGAGTCTTCCTCCCGCTCTGCTGGCAGCGCGCGCTGCTTCCCGGCCACGGTGCTTAGGGCGCGCGCACGCTCCCCCTCTCTTAAAGGGGCCGCGCGCGCCGTCCTAAGGAGTCGCCGGCCAATGGCCGGAGGACTTCACCATATATAAGGCATCTCCTCCAAAATGGAGGTGCCCGAGCAATGTTGTTGCAAAGCCTTCACTCTGCTTCAGCCCTCAGGTCCCGTTACCAGTTACCTGCCAGTCACCTGCCAGATTCCTGCCTGTTACCTGCCAGATTCCTGCCTGTTACCTGCCAGATTCCTGCTTGATACCTGCCTGATATTCGCTTACCTGCTTGCAAGCCCGCGGTCCGACAGTCTGCCCTCCGACACCTGTCAGTCAGTCTATAGACCAGCCTGCCCGCTCACCTGGGCGCGCTCATCTGCTACCTGCCTGCTAGCCTACCTGGAGGCTCTGCCGTCACTTGCCGTGACCACCTGCCTGTCCAGAGACTCTTGCCCGCATACCTGGGAGCGCTCATCTGCTACCTGCCTGCTAGCCTACCTGGAGGCTCTGCCGTCACTTGCCGTGACCACCTGCCTGTCCAGAGACTCTTGCCCGCTCACCTGGGAGCGTCCACCTGCTACCTGTCTGCTAGCCTACCTGGAGGCTCTGCCGTCACTTGCCGTGACCACCTGCCTGTCCAGAGACTCTTGCCCGCTCACCTGGGAGCGCCCACCTGCTACCTGCTTGCTAGCCTACCTGGAGGCTCTGCCGTTACTTGCCGTGACCACCTGCCTGTCCAGAGACTCTTGCCCGCTCACCTGGGAGCGTCCACCTGCTACCTGTCTGCTAGCCTACCTGGAGGCTCTGCCGTCACTTGCCGTGACCACCTGCCTGTCCAGAGACTCTCACCCGCTCACCTGGGAGCGCTCACCTGCCACCTGCCTGCTAGCCTATCAAGAGACTGTCCCCGTCACTTGCCGTAACCTCCTGCCCTTCTACCCAGAGACTGTCCCTGTCACTTGCCGTGACTACCTGCCCGCCTTCCCTGGGAGCCACCCGCTTCCTTACAAGGACTGCCCCCTTGTATAGTTGCTCAGAGGTTCCACCTCCCAGACCCGTTACAGTTTGCTCGGGCCCTGGAACCTGGTGGCACCCAAGCTCCCTCGCTCTCGGACCTATGTCATGAACTTTCCCGTCAGAGGTCCCAACAGGAGTCCATCCTGAGTCACCTGCATGGTGTTAACTCCCGCCTGGACACATTGACTACCTCTTCGGGAGCTGCCTCCACTCGCACACTTACTACCCCGGCACAGCCGCAGCCCATCAACACCATGACATCTCTTTCCGGTCCCCACCTCTCCGCCCCTCCTTGTTTTGGCGGAGATCCCAGCCAGGCACGGGGCTTCATTAACCAGTGCACTCTGCACTTCGAACTGTTGACACACCAGTTTTCCACCGACCGAGCCAGAGTAGCCTTCATCATGTCCCATCTCACGGGAGAGGCACTGGCTTGGCTAAATCCTCTATGGGAGAGAGGAGACCCCCTGGTGTCCAACCTGCCAGCCTTTCTCACGGCCTTCCGGAAAGTCTTCGACGAACCAGGACGGAAGACCTCATCCGCATCATCTCTGCTATGCCTCCGTCAAGGAAATCTCACCGTGGGCCAATATGCCATACGGTTCCGTACCCTTGCTTCGGAGCTGGCCTGGGATAATGACGCCCTGGTGTCTGTCTTTTGGGAGGGTCTGTCCGGCCGTATTAAAGATGAACTCGCCGGTCGGGACATTCCTACCACTCTCGACGACTTAATAACACTTGCCACCCAGATTGACATCCGGTTCCAGGAGCGCCCCAAAGAGGTCACCCGTGAGAGGAGGTTTCCACGCCTAGCCCCTACCTTCCAGAAACCCATCACTTCTTCCATTACTCCCCAGGCGCACTCACCCGAGCCTATGCAGGTCGACCAGACCAAGATGGTCAAAACCCGTCAAGAGTTACGCCGAGCCGAGGGGAGCTGCTTCTACTGTGGCAGTAAGGAGCACCGGATCCGTTCCTGCCAGGAGAGGTCGGGAAACGCCTGTGTCTAGGATTGCTCAGAGAGGTCGTCCTAGACAAGAGTAAACCCTCTCCATCTCTGTTGCTGTCGGTCTCTATCATCTTCGGGGAGAACCGTTATTTTGAACTAGCCCAACTTGACTCTGGAGCTGCAGGAAATCTTATTTCTCAGTCCCTGGTAGAGAAATACCGCATTCCCACCAAATCTCTAGCTGTACCCTTATCTGTCGCTGCCGTGGATGGGGGTCTCTTACCACATCCCATCCAACTCATCACCGAATCCATAACCCTGCAGGTGGGAATGCTGCACTCAGAGAGCATCTTCTTTCATGTTCTGCCTGGACTCTCTCACGCCCTCTTATTAGGCCTACCTTGGCTTCAGAAACATGCACCCGTGCTTGATTGGCAGACCGGAGAGGTCCTTCGCTGGGGACAGGACTGCCATAAGACTTGTTTAGTTCCCGTCCATCCTGTCCGTCCTTCTCCTACTCCAGCCAATCTACCTGGTCTTCCGGCTCCTTATTGGTCTTATGCGGACGTCTTTGATAAAAAGGAGGCAGAGACATTACCCCCTCATAGACCATACGACTGCCCAATCGACCTGATGCCCGGCGCTACTCCTCCCCGTGGGCGCATTTACCCTTTGTCCGCTGCTGAGACCCGGTCCATGTCTGAATATATTGAGGAGAATCTGGCCCGGGGATTCATCCGGAAATCTACTTCCCCGGCGGGAGCAGGCTTCTTCTTCGTCAAAAAGAAGGACGGCTCACTCCGTCCCTGTATAGACTATAGAGGCCTTAACCAGATCACGGTGAAGAATAAATACCCCCTTCTGCTCATTCCAGAATTATTTGACCGTCTGAGGGGGGCTAGAATCTTCACCAAGCTGGACCTCCGTGGGGCGTATAACCTGGTCCGTATCTGTCAGGGGGATGAATGGAAGACGGCATTCAACACCAGGGACGGCCACTATGAATACCTGGTAATGCCCTTTGGTCTCTGTAACGCTCCCGCCGTCTTTCAAGAGTTGGTCAATGACATCTTCCGGGACCTTCTCTACTCCTGCGTAGTGGTGTACCTGGACGACATCTTGGTCTTCTCTCCGGATCTTCTCACTCACCGGAGGGATGTTCGTTAGGTTCTGCTCAGGCTGAGGCAGAACCACCTCTACGCTAAATATGAGAAGTGCCTCTTTGAGCAGACCTCGCTTCCGTTTCTGGGCTACATAATCTCTCAGACCGGCCTACGAATGATCCTGAGAAACTGTCTGCCATCCAGAAGTGGCCCCGACCAGAGGGGTTGAAGGCTATTCAGCGGTTCCTGGGTTTCGCCAACTACTACCGCCTCTTCATACCGCACTTCTCTTCCCGGACTGCCCCAATCTCTGCGCTCACCCGTAAGGGCACTAATCCCAGAGAATGGCCGCCCGAAGCAGAGGAAGCCTTTCTTTCCTTAAAACAGGCTTTCTCTTCCGCCCCGGTGCTGCATCGTCCGGACGGCAACAAACAATTCTTCCTGGAAGTTGACGCCAATGTTTATTAAATGGAAAGAGGGAGGCATATCTAAAGAAGATTATAATGCAGTCTGCAGATCCTGCAGGGCACGTATCAGGTTAGCTAAAGCTGACAATGAATTAAGGCTTGCAAGAGATGTCAAAAGCAATAAAAAAGGATTTTGGGGGTATGTCAAAAGTAAAAGAAAAGTCAAAGATGCTATAGGATTTTTACAGGATGAAAATGGAGAAATGGTAAGAGAGGATGTTGAGAAGGCCAAACTTTTTAATTCCTATTTTGCATCTGTTTTCTCTCAGAAAGAAAATGTAACATCAACTGATCTTCACTGTCCTTTTAAAGGAATAGAGGAATCCAAGTTATCTGTAAACAGAAAGATTGTGAGGGAATATTTAGCTAACATAAATGAGTTCAAGTCTCCAGGTCCAGATGAATTACACCCCAGAGTACTGAAGGAGATCGTAGAAGAAATTTTAGAACCACTCTCCATAATCTTTGAAAATTCTTGGAGAACAGGAGAAGTCCCAGAAGACTGGAGAAGAGCAAATGTTGTTCCTATCTTCAAAAAGGGGAAGAAGGTGGACCCAGGGAACTATAGGCCGGTGAGTCTGACTTCTATACCAGGAAAGATCTTTGAACAAATTATTAAACAACATGTATGTAAGTACATGGATAAGAATGAAGTGATTAACCAGAGTCAGCATGGGTTTGTAACTAACAAGTCATGTCAGACTAACTTAATTTCCTTCTATGACAGAATCACTGACTGGGTGGATCAGGGAAATGCTGTAGATATAGTATATCTTGACTTCAGCAAAGCATTTGACAAAGTATCTCACACCATCCTTATTGAAAAAATGACCAAGTATGCAATGGACCAGGCAACTGTTAGGTGGATTCATAACTGGCTTAGTGATCGGACTCAAAGGGTGGTTGTAAATGGCTTCACATCCAGCTGGATGAATGTCTCAAGTGGGGTACCACAGGGCTCCGTCCTGGGGCCTGTATTGTTCAACATCTTTATCAATGATTTAGATGAAGGAATTGAGGGTAAGCTGATTAAATTTGCTGATGACACAAAGCTAGGAGGGATAGCTAATACTAGAGAAGAGAGAGAGAGGATTCAAAAAGACCTAAATAAACTGGAGCAGTGGGCAGCAACCAACAGAATGGTTTTTAACAGGGAAAAATGCAAAGTACTACATCTGGGCAATAAAAATGAAAAAAGCATATACAGAATGGGAGGAATAGAGCTAAGCAACAGTACATGTGAAAAAGACTTAGGTATACTAATAGATCATAGACTGAACATGAGTCAACAGTGTGATGCAGCAGCAAAAAAGGCAAATACAATTCTGGGATGTATTAACAGAAGCATACAGTCTAGATCACGTGAAGTCATTATCGGTCTTTACTCCTCTTTGGTCAGACCTCATCTGGAATACTGTGTACAGTTTTGGGCACCACATTTTAAAAAAGACATAGACAAACTGGAGCAAGTTCAGAGAAGAGCGACCAGAATGGTGACTGGTCTGCAAACCATGTCCTATGAGGAACGGTTGCAGGATTTGGGAATGTTTAGCTTGCAAAAAAGAAGACTGAGAGGAGACTTAATAGCTGTCTACAAATATGTCAAGGGCTGTCACATTGTAGAAGGATCATCTTTATTCTCATTTGCACAAGGAAAGACTAGAAGCAATGGGATGAAACTAAATGGGAGGAGACACAGATTAGATATTAGAAAAAACTTTTTGACAGTTAGGGTGATTAATGAGTGGAACAGGCTGCCACGAGAGGTGGTGAGTTCCCCTTCAATGGACGTCTTCAAACAGAGGCTGGACAGACATCTGTCTGAGATGATCTCGTGAATCCTGCTTTGAGCAGGGGGTTGGACCAGATGACCCAGGAGGTCCCTTCCAACTCTACCATTCTATGATTCTATGATTCCTCCTCTGGAGCCGGAGCGGTACTTACCCAAAAGTCGCCTTCCGGAAGAATGGTAACTTGCGGCTTCTTCTCCAAACTCTTCTCCCCTTCTGAGCGCAATTATTCTATATATTCTATAGGAGATCGAGAGTTATTGGCCATTAAGCTGGCACTGGAGGAGTGGCGTTACCTGCTCGAGGGGGCTCTTCACCCGGCAATAATTTACACGGACCACAAGAACTTGGCTTAGCTCCAGAGCGCCCAGAGACTTAACCCGCGCCAAGCCCAGTGGTCCTTGTTTTTTGCCCGCTTTGATTTCGTTCTTTATTTTCGCCCAGCAGACAAAAACATCAAAGCTGACGCCTTGTCCCGATCCTTCCTGGTGTCTAATCTAGAGGAGGAACCGAAGCACATCATTGATCCCGCCAGAGTAATGCAGGTGGCCCCCGTGAATCTAAATCGTCTCCCTCCCGGTAAGACGCTCGTAACAGTACCTGATCGGAAGAAGGTCCTACACTGGGGTCACTCGTCTAAGCTAGCTGGCCACGCCGGTCAGAAAAAGACCCTCCAGCTTATTACCCGGCATTACTGGTGGCCTACCCTGCACAAGGATGTAATAGACTTTGTTTCAGCCTGTGTGTCCTGCGCCCGCAACAAAGTTCCGAGACACCTGCCAGCCGGTCGCCTCCTTCCTCTTCCAGTACCTGCTGCCCCGTGGCAGCATATAGCTATGGACTTTATAACGGATCTCCCTGTCTCTGCCGGTTGTACGGTCATTTGGGTGGTCGCTGACCGCTTTTCCAAGATGGCGCACTTCATTCCCCTGCCGGGTCTCCCGTCTGCACCCGAACTGGCTAAAGACTTTATTCGCCACATCTTCCGTCTCCATGGCCTGCCCCTCCACATCGTGTCGGATCGTGGGGTTCAGTTCACCTCACGCTTCTGGAGAGCCACATGTAAGCTGCTTGACGTCACCCTGGACTTCTCCTCCGCTTACCACCCACAGTCCAATGGTCAAGTGGAGCGGATCAACCAGGTCCTGACCAGTTACCTCCGGCACTTCGTTAATGCCCACCATTTGGACTGGGTGGATCTCCTACCATGGGCCGAATTCTCTTACAATAATCACGAAAGCGAATCTTCCTCCAAATCCCCGTTTTTTGTAGTCTTCGGTCAGCATCCTCAGATCCCATTTCCCGTCTCCACCTCGGTGGACAATCCGGCTGCGGAATCTCTCGTTAGCAAATTCTCCTCCATTTGGGAGAGTACCCGATCCGCACTCCTTCAGTCGTCCGAGCGGATGAAAAAACACGCTGACAAAAAACGCCTGGATCCTCCACAATTCCGTCTTGGAGATAAAGTCTGGCTCTCGTCCAAGTATGTCCGGCTCAAGATTCCCTCCTACAAGTTAGGGCCTCGGTTCATCGGCCCACTGGAAGTTATCAAACAAATCAATCCGGTGGCCTATTAATTGGAACTCCCGGCCAACTTACGGATCCCTAACTCCTTCCATGTATCTCTCCTCAAACCCGTTGTACTTAACTCTTTTTCCAAGTCTACAGGTATGCCCCCTGCTCCGGTTTCCGCTGAAAACGAGTTTGAGGTAGAGAACATTCTAGCCACCAAAAGGGTAAGAGGAAAGACCTTTTTTCTGGTAGATTGGAAGGGGTTTGGTCCTGAGGAGAGAACGTGGGAGCCCCAGGAGAATATCCATGCCCCTCTCATCCTTGATAAATTTCTCTCGCCTAAAAAAGGGGGGGCCTAAAGGGGGGGGTACTCTAGCGTCGGCGTCCGTGCCTCCTGCTAGGCAGGGACGCTGTTCCCCTCACCTCTCCGCTCCGTGCCCGGCGTCTTCCTCCCGCTCTGCTGGCAGCGCGCGCTGCTTCCCAGCCACGGTGCTTAGGGCGCGCGCACGCTCCCCCTCTCTTAAAGGGGCCGTGCGCGCCGTCCTAAGGAGTCCCCGGCCAATGGCCGGAGGACTTCACCATATATAGGGCACCTCCTCCAAAATGGAGGTGCCCGAGCAATGTTGTTGCAAAGCCTTCACTCTGCTTCAGCCTTCAGGTCCCGTTACCAGTTACCTGCCAGTCACCTGCCAGATTCCTGCCTGTTACCTGCCAGTCACCTGCCAGATTCCTGCCTGTTACCTGCCAGTCACCTGCCAGATTCCTGCTTGATACCTGCCTGATATTCGCTTACCTGCTTGCAAGCCTGCGGTCCGACAGTCTGCCCTCCGACACCTGTCAGTCTGTCTATGGACCAGCCTGCCCGCTCACCTGGGAGCGCTCATCTGCTACCTGCCTGCTAGTCTACCTGTAGGCTCTGCCGTCACTTGCCGTGACCACCTGCCTGTCCAGAGACTCTTGCCCGCTCACCTGGGAGCGCTCATCTGCTACCTGCCTGCTAGCCTACCTGGAGGCTCTGCCGTCACTTGCCGTGACCACCTGCCTGTCCAGAGACTCTTGCCCGCTCACCTGGGAGCGTCCACCTGCTACCTGTCTGCTAGCCTACCTGGAGGCTCTGCCGTCACTTGCCGTGACCACCTGCCTATCCAGAGACTCTTGCCCGCTCACCTGGGAGTGCTCATCTGCTACCTGCCTGCTAGCCTACCTGGAGGGTCTGCCGTCACTTGCCGTGACCACCTGCCTGTCCAGAGACTCTTGCCCGCTCACCTGGGAGCGCCCACCTGCTACCTGTCTGCTAGCCTACCTGGAGGCTCTGCCGTCACTTGCCGTGACCACCTGCCTGTCCAGAGACTCTTGCCCGCTCACCTGGGAGCGTCCACCTGCTACCTGTCTGCTAGCCTACCTGGAGGCTCAGCCGTCACTTGCCGTGACCACCTGCCTGTCCAGAGACTCTCGCCCGCTCACCTGGGAGCGCTCACCTGCCACCTGCCTGCTAGCCTATCAAGAGACTGTCCCCGTCACTTGCCGTGACCTCCTGCCCTTCTACCCAGAGACTGTCCCTGTCACTTGCCGTGACTACCTGCCCGCCTTCCCTGGGAGCCACCCGCTTCCTTACAAGGACTGCCCCCTTGTATAGTTGCTCAGAGGTTCCACCTCCCAGACCCGTTACAGTACTTTCACTAACATTACCACCTACCCCATGTATACCTTGAACACCAAGCCTATTCCCCCTTCCACCACAACCTCTCTTTTTCCCACTCATGTTGCTCAGATACTGTAGTAGGAGCATGCTATTAGCAAAACAAAAATAGATTTTTTCCTCTGCAACAGCTCTGCACACACCTGAATTTCAGCGGCACTAAATGACAAGGTAAGATATGGGTTGCTGTATAACGTTACTAACCGAACAAAGTATTTTTTAACTGTGGATGATGCCTGTATAACATAGATATTCTCCAAACTATTTCAAACTCAGATCTAGGCTGTTGTATAACATTAGCAACAGCAAAGAATAGATTTCTTTGACTCTGCACAAGCTCTGAATACAGCTGAATTTCACCGCCACTAAAAGCATTGGGTGGCTTATACTAGAGTGTAACACGTCTGCGACACAAAAAAAATCTTTGGTGGACTGTGACTAGCAACAGAAAAAAGTCTATTTTTTTACTCAGATAATAGTTGAATTTCACCGCCAATAAAAGCACTAGGTGGCTTATAGCAGAGTGTAACACGTCAGCGACAGAAAAAAAAAATCTTTGGTGGACTGTGGCTAGCAACAGCAAAATAATATTTGTTTTACTGTGCATAAAGCTGAAGTTCATCCACCAAAAAAATGACAAACTGGGCTAACACAGCTTGCACTATCATATTAGCAAATGAAAAAAAAAGTTTTTTTGTGCTCTGCACTCAGAAGCTCTGCATTGACAAAATCTGCAGATAGCTGAATTTCAACCCCACAAAAGCAAAAAGTGTCCTACAAGGGCTTGCTTGCTTGCTGGCTTGCTTTATCACATGAGCAAGTGCAAAAATAGATTGAAGGTCTGCATGGAGCACAGTACAACCAATGAACAGCACTGTTCTGAGCCATAGACCCTGCTCTTTCTGTGAGAATCTCAGTAATTGCACAAAAACATTAAAAAAAAATCTGCAAGGTCGATTGAACAAGTGCACAGCACAGGACTTACCTACACTATCTGACTTCCACAGAAGCACCCATCTATCTAGCTAATATCTCTCATTACACAGGAGCTGGGTGCAGTAGCAGTGTCTAACACAAGTGACATGCATAAAATGGCGCTGAGGGAACATGGACAGTTTTTATATGGAGAGGACATGTGATTTCAGCAGCCAATTGCAGAAGCCCTTGTGTCTGGAACACTGTGGATGCTTCCTGCTCTCTGACTGGCTAGCCGCGCTTTCCTGACTTAAAGTTACTGCCTACAGAAAGGAAAAAAAACAGCGTGATCTGACCTGTTCTGAGCTTTCACCAGCCCCCCCCCCACTCATCTGTCACGTCTCCCCACTCATCATACGCAAGCACTATGGTAGCAAAACTGAAAAAAACACAGTAGTTGCCCCGCAATCAAGTAACCACGTAAATTCACCTAATGTTACCGATTTTTCCAAATTTAACAAATTTTGCTCGTCTTTCCGATCACGAATCCGAATGTGCCACTTTCGTGTCGAACTTAACATTTGAGATCAGATTTCGAACATATTCGCTCATCACTACTCACTAGTGATGAGCGAGCATGCTCGCCACTGCTCGTTGCTCGCCCGAGTATCTCACTGCTCGAGTATTTCCGGGGTTGCTCGGCGAGAGCTCGGGTTCCCTCCCTGCATGTTTGGTGCTCTTTAGAGCGCCAATCAACATGCAGGGATTGCCTGCCACTCACTGTAATGCTGTAGCCATGTTGGTTGTGGCATTACAGTGATTGGCTGGCCGCACAGCGTCATCAGGTCTATATCAGACCTGGCGCCGCCATGCTCGTCACAGTCACTCCGGAATCAGGCAGAGTAGGGAGAGGTGCTGCTGTGTCAGGGAGAGATTTGCTTGTGTATTAGGTAGTGTAGGGAGAAAAACCGTACATTACACATCTTAACAAACAGTCCTTTTGAGGACTAACTAATCCATCTGCAGAGATATCAGGTAGGCAGTATATATAGGCAGGCAGGGTATATAGCAGACTGCAGTGCATATAGCACAAGAGGCTCCATTCCAATTCTGCCTTTTGCTGCTGTTAGATATTTCTATACAAAGGCCCTGGTCTCAGGGGCCAGGAATACTTTTTTTTGGATCTTAATCCTCACTAATTGCTTAAAAAGCAATCCAGAGAACACAGTTTTTCAGCGCCATTTGCTTGTTGGCACTGCAGAATACAGCCAGGTCCTTTACTTATTACAGAACTAGAAATCCAGCTATTTAAAACTGTGCTTTCTCCGTCAAACGGATCACATACACGTTGTTAGAAAATACTGCCATTTCTGGCCTACATTAAAAATTTCTTTCAGGGTGTCAGTGAAGCAATTCACACCAGTTTGCTGTTAAAACTACTTACCTACAGGCCAGGTATTTAAAACTCTGTTTTCTCCGTCACACGGATCACATATAAGTTCGCTCCAAACTCAGTCATTTGTAGTGAGCGTGGAAGACACTGTCCTCCATTTGAAATGGGCAAGGCACGTGGCAAGGGACGGGGAACTGGACGTGATGGTGATGGTGCATGCAGAGGCTGAGGACAAGGCCGTGGGCAAGCTGAAATTGTGCCACAACAAACACCCACATCTTCTCGCCTGAACTTCCTGTCCCAATTCCTAGGGGACCACAGCACACCACTATTGAACCCAGAGCAGTGTCAAAAGGTTGTTGGTTGGATAGCCGATTATGCTTCCAGTCACTTAGCCACCACCACCGTCACCCTGTCTTCCACACGGTCAAGTCTCAGTAGCCATGAGTCTGGACCGCATATTCCTCACCCTGATCCTCCTTCCTCCCACCATGCAGAGTGCCCGGAGACAACTGATCCCACACTTGGACATTCTGAAGAGCTGTTCACTTTTCCATTTATAGATTCGGGCCTCTCGCCCGGTCCACTTGAAGTGGGGCAAGAGGAGATCGCGTGTAGCGATGCCAATTATTTGAGCAGCCATGGTCACACGAAGGCGACGGTGGGAAAGTGTCACAAGAGGTGGACAATGATGAGACACAATTGCCAGAAAGTCAAGAGGAGGACCAGGGTGCGGAAGTGGAAGACGAGGTGGTGGATGATATAGTAACTGACCCAACCTGGCAGGAGGACATGCAGAGCGAGGACAGCAGCACACAGTGGGAGGGAGGCAGAACACCCCAACAGGCATGAAGAAGCAGTGTGGTGGCCAAAAAAAGAAGGCAGACAACCGTTCCCCGTAACACCAACACAAAGGAAGTTGCCAGTACAACTGTTAGGCCATCCCGAGTCTGGTTGTTTCTTAAAGACTCTGCCGATAACCCCAAAAAGGCCATTTATACCACCTGCCAGGCCAGGATCAGCAGGGGTGGCAAAACGACCAGCCTGACCACCATCAGCATGATCAGGCACATGGCAGCAAAGCACCCGACTTTGTGGGCCGTACCCCAGGGTCCAGGAACAGTGTCTGCAGGAGGCACCATTGCTTCTTCCGCTGTTGTGCATGCAAGCCAATACCCTGTCCATGGTGTATGCGAAGATGCCTCCTGCCCTGCACCTGTCGTTGCGCACTCTCAAGTAGCAGCATCAGGAAACACGTCCATGTCCTTGTCGCAGCGCAGCGTTCAGTTGTCCATACCCCAGTCCATGGAACACAAGCGCAAATATGCAGCCAACGCCCGACAGGACACACTACTAAATTCTCACATTTCACGACTGCTTGCGCTCAAAATGTTGCTTTTTAATCTTGTGGAGACGGAAGCATTCCGCAACCTGATGGTGGTGGCCATCCCTCGGTGCTCGGTCCCCAGCCGCCACTATTTGTCCTGGTGTGCCGTCCCCGCATTACACAAGCACGTGTCCCAAAACATTAGCCGTGCTCTCAACAACGCAGTTACCGGGAAAGTCCACCTAACCACGGACACATGTACAAGTGCTTGTGGGCAGGGACGGTACGTCTCGCTAACGGCACACTGGGTTAACATAGTGGAAGCCGGGACCCAGTCAGACCTTGGGACGGAACACGTCCTCCCAACGCCAAGGATTACGGGCCCTAGCTCAATCAGGGTTTGCCCCCACGGTCTACAGCTCCTGCACCTCATCTTCCTCAGCCTCCTCCTCCTCTTCAGATTCCATCTCCGAAATGACCACATCAGTTACAAGCTGGGAGCACTGCAGCACTGCCGCGGCCAAGCTGCAACAGGCTGTGCTGAAGCTAATATGCTTAGGTGACAAACCGCACAATGCTGAAGAGTTGTGGACAGCTCTGAAAGAGCAGGCAGATCTGTGGCTCACACCGCTGAACCTATAGCCAGGCATGGTCGTGTGTAACAATGGCCGGAACCTGGTGGCGGCTCTGAGGCAAGGCGAGCTCACACACGTACCATGCCTGGCCTATGTGCTTAACCTCGTGGTTCAGCGGTTTCTCAAATCCTACCCGGAGCTGCCGGATCTGCTTGTTAAAGTACGCTGCCTGTGTGCCCATTTTAGAAAGTCAGCTACAGCTTCCGCCGCCCTTGCCGTGTTTCAGCAGCGTTTGCAGCTTCCGGCACACAGACTGGAGTGTGATGTCCCCACGCGTTGGAACTCTACACTGCAGATGTTGGGAAGGATTTGTGAGCAGAAGAGGGCAGTTGTAGAGACCAGCATCAACAAGGCCATCGGTATTCAGTTCAGACTCCACACATAAGACCTCAGGAGTGGACATGGATGTCAGACATATGTACCATCCTCCAAAACTTTGAGGACTCCACCAAGATGGTAAGCGGCGATGACGCCATAATTAGCGTCACCATCCCACTTCTCTGTCTTCTGAAACGCTCTCTGCTCACATTCAAAGAGGATGCATTGCAGGCAGAGCACGATGAGATGGAGCAAGGAACCATACAGTGTGATTACAACCAGCCAAGCCTCATCTCATCCCAATGTGGATTGGGTGACAATGAGGAAGAGGAGGAGGAGGAAGGACAGGAGCTAGTTTCATGCACTATAGACGGTACTACCTGCACAGCTGTCATACCGCCTGTTCAGCGTCGATGGCAAGAGGACAGAGAGGAGGAGGAGGAGGAGAGCATGGTCAGTCATCCTCTTGGTGAGGACACGGAAGTCTTGCCTGTTAGTAGTCTGGCACGCATGTCTGAGTTTATTTTACGCTGCCTTTCCCATGACCCTCCCGTTCTCAAAATTTTGGGTGACAGTCATTACTGGTTGGTGACACTTCTAGACCCACGCTACAAGGAGAACTGTATATCTCTTATTCCTGAGGAGGACAGGTCTACAAAAATAGGGCTCTACCAGAAGGCCCTTGTTGAGGAACTATTAAAAAAATTCCCATCTGAAAATGCTGGCGGAAGAGGGCACACTTTGTTGGACAACCAAGGAATCCAGGTGAGAGAGACACAACTTCAATCCAGCAGAGGCAGGGGAATACTGTCAAAGTTATGGGAGAGTTATCTCAGATCCTCCCATCGCACAAGCACTGAGGCGCGGGGTACTCTTACAAGGAGTGCAAAGTTTTGGAAGATGCTGAGGGAGTACCTTGTCGACCGTACCAACGTCCTCCGTGATTCCTCTGTGCCTTATAATTATTGGGTATCCAACCTGGATACGTGGAATGAACTGGCTCTCTATGCCTTGGAGGTCCTGGCCTGCCCTGCCGCCAGCGTTTTATCAGAGCGGGTTTTTAGTGCCGCTGGTGGAATTATAACTGATAAGCGCATCCGCCTGTCAACTGAAAATGCCGACAGGCTGACTCTTATAAAAATGAACAAGGGCTGGATTGGGCTAGACTTCTGAACACCACCGAATGATAGCAGCGTAACATAAACTCAAATCCAGTGTCTTTTCTTGGGAGGTGTATTCCCATGCACCTTTTCACACCCACACATGGGTATATGCTTCCTGATGTTGGCTATTTGCTCTTGTCCTCCTCCTTCTCCTCATCCTCCACCACCATATCACCAGGGTGACCTTGGTCCGTGATGCAACACCCACATAACTTTTTTAAAGGGTGTTTATGATGCCCGTAAAAACAAAATTTTTATACAGTATGTTCATGTATACCCCCCAGGGGTAAATGTTTGTCAGCCCATACACTTGTGCATGGGCATTACGGTATAGGAGGCCCGCTCCTTTCTAATGGGAACATTTTTTCATGAGGCCCTCCTCCACGTCTCTTCCAAAGGGCATTGAAGTGCCTCCAAACTTTTGGCAGCCCTTGCATTCACTGCATAGGCCAACACTATGGAAGACTCTCTCCTTTCTAATGGGAATTTGTCGTTATTGTGGCCCTGCTCTATGTGTCTTTAAATTCTTAGTGGGGTTTTTCCTAAAATTGGTCAGCCGTTGGACTCACTGCATACCCTATAACTGTATAGCAGACTCTCTCCTTTCTAATAGGAATTTGTCGTACCTTGTTACTGTGGCCCTGCTTTATGTCTCTTTAAATTATTAGTGGGGTTTTTCCTAAAATTGGTCAACCGTTGGACTCACTGCATACCCTATAACTGTATAGCAGACCCACTCCTTTCTAATAGGAATTTGTCGTACCTTGTTACTGTGGCCCTGCTCTGTGTGTCTTTAAATCCTTAGTGGGGTTTTTCCTAAAATTGGTCAGCCGTTGGACTCACTGCATACCCTATAACTGTATAGCAGACCCTCTCCTTTCTAATGGGAACATGTCGTACTTATTACTGTGGCCCTGCTCTATGTGTCTTTAAATTCTTAGTGGGGTTTTTCCTAAAATTGGTCAGCCTTTGGACTCACTGCATACCCTATAACTGTATAACAGACTCTCTCCATTCTAATGGGAATTTGTTGTTACTGTGGCCCTGCTCTATGTGTCTTTAAATTCTTAGTGTGGTTTTTCCTAAAATTGGTCAGCCGTTGGACTCACTGCATACCCTATAACTGTATAGCAGACCCTCGCCTTTCTAATGGGAACATGTCGTACTTATTACTGTGGCCCTGCTCTATGTGTCTTTAAATTCTTAGTGGGGTTTTTCCTAAAATTGGTCAGCCTTTGGACTCACTGCATACCCTATAACTGTATAACAGACTCTCTCCATTCTAATGGGAATTTGTTGTTACTGTGGCCCTGCTCTATGTGTCTTTAAATTCTTAGTGTGGTTTTTCCTAAAATTGGTCAGCCGTTGGACTCACTGCATACCCTATAACTGTATAGCAGACCCTCGCCTTTCTAATGGGAACATGTCGTACTTATTACTGTGGCCCTGCTCTATGTGTCTTTAAATTCTTAGTGGGGTTTTTCCTAAAATTGGTCAGCCTTTGGACTCACTGCATACCCTATAACTGTATAACAGACTCTCTCCATTCTAATGGGAATTTGTCATTACTGTGGCCCTGCTCTATGTGTCTTTAAATTCTTAATGGTGTTTCTCCCAAATTTTGGCAGCCCTTGCAGTCACAGCATGGGCATTACCACTATAGGAGACCCGCTCCTTTATAATGGGAACATTTTTTTTTACTGAGACCCTCCTCTATGTCTCTTCAAAGGGGTATTGGGTTGCGTCCAAACTTTTGACAGCCCTTGCAGTCACTGTATATGCAATAACAGTATAGGAGACCCACTTGTTAATAATGGGAATAATAAAGCATAGCCAGCTGATGGCTCTCTAACAAACGCGAGGGCCGACTGCTGGCCTTTTAAGAATAGTAAGGGCCATCTGATGGCCCTATAAAAATAGGCTTTATGACTTTCAGAGTCCCTCCATCATAAACAAAACAGTATGTGTCTAACGATGTGTCACACACCACATTGCCAGATAAGGTTGTAAAATGTTAAAATGACATTTCCCGGTGAATGCATTTGTCTTAAAAAAATAACGTAAAAAAAACAAAACAATAGGATCTTTCTTTAGTATAAAAACAGCGTTACCAATTTAACCTCAATGTAATCACATTGTTCAGCTCCTGCACCTCCTCCTCCATCTCCAAAATGACCACATCAGTCACAAGCTGACACAGCACTGGAGCACTGCCTTGGCCAAGCGTGAACAGGCTGTGCTGAAGAAAACATGCTTAATGCTTAATTGACAAACCGCCCAGCGCTGCAGAGTTGTTGAAAACTGTAACACAGCAGCCTGATCTGTGGCTCTCACCGCTTAACATAGAGCCAGGCATGGTCGTGTGTGACAATGGGCAGAACGGTGACGGAGAAATGACAGCCGGAGTAGATACGGTTTCCCTCTATGCCAGTCCTTTCACCCAGCTAAAGAATATGGCTGTGGTGAAATACAACTTCCACTGAGAAGCTGTTTCAGATTGAAAAACATTGTGCCCACCAGAGGATTTGATTCTGAGGGCTCACCTTTCTCCCCCGCTCAAGAGCCCTCAGAATCAAATCCTCTGGTAGGCACAATGTTTTTCATGATAGCAGCTGCAAAGTTAGTGCTATCATGAACTCTCCTGAGGTAGAAGCCAAGGCACACCAGAGTATTCTCTGGTGGGACCGTCCAACCCTGCCGAGAATTAGTCCTGGCTAGAGCTGAGCGGTGTTCGACTAGAACTGTTCGCCAATCTCAAATTTGAGCTGTTTTGGGCGGTGTTCGAGTCGTTCGACGAACGCGAACGATTTGAAAAAAATTCGGCTGTTCGAGGTTATGTTCGATAACTCTTCGTGCACCAAAAGCGTGTCCTGCATGTCTGGCGCTATTTAGAGCACCAATCATGCAGGGATTGTCTGCCACTCACTGTAATGCCACAGCCACGGTGGTTGTGGCATTACAGTGGGAACGATGGGAACAGTGCTCACAGTGAAACATGAAAAGCCGGCAATTCAGCAGCGGCATACACCGGTACCCGACAATTTAGAACCGAAAGAATAGAGTATCACACATAGATTAGATAGATAGAAACATGTCAGTCACATATATAAGAAGTACAGTGACAGTGTTGGTTACTGTACTTGTCATTTAGTGTAAAGGATTTATTAAAAAAAAATATTAGTGTTTTCATGCACAGTCTATTTAAAAAAGCCGGCCAGCAATTCAGCAGCGGTACCCGACAATTTAGAATAGAAAGAATAGAGCATCACACATAGATTAGATAGATAGAAACATGTCAGTCACATATATAAGAAGTACAGTGATAGTGTTGATTACTGTACTTGTCATTTAGTGTTAAAATAAAGGATTTATTAAAAAAAAAAAATTGGCGTGGGGTTCCCCGTAATTTTAGTCTCTAGCGGAGGTTAAGCAGATGGCTGGGGCAGATGTTTGAAGCCTGGGAAGGGGGTAATACCCACGGAGCTTCCCAGGCTACTAATATCAGCCCCCAGCTGAATACCTAGCCTTTACTAGCTATTAAAATGGGGGATCCCCAAAAAAATGACGTGGGGTCCCCCCTATTTTAATAGCTAGCAAAGGCTAGGCAGACAGCTGTGGGCTGATATTAATAGCCCAGGAAGGGTGCCATGAATATTGGCCCCCTCCCAGGCTAGAAACACCAGCCGTCAGCCGCCCCAGAAATGGCGCATCCATAGGATGCGCCAATTCTGGCACTTAGCCTCGCTCTTCCCACTGCCCTGTAGCGGTGGCAGTGGGGTAATAGGGTTGGGGTTGATGTCAGCTTATAATGCCAGCTGACATCAAGCCCAGGTTAGTAATGGAGAGGCGTCTATAAGACACCCCCATTACTAACCCCATAGTCAAAGTTACAAAAAAACACAAACACCCAGAATAAAGTCCTTTAATTGAAATAAAGACACAATTCTTTATTGTTCTAAATTAAACCATACTTACGATCACGCCCATTCCAGCTGATGCCAACGATCTCCTGCAATAAAAGTAAAATAATAAAGCAACATCATCCTTACCTTTCCATGGTTCCCACGACAGCTTCAGCTCTGCTACATTCACATGACAGGCTGGACCGCAGCAGAAAGCTGCCATCCAGCTTGCCATGCGGCAGACACTGAGAAGCGCAGGCATGCTTCTGCTCTTCAGTGTCTGGCTGTGACGGCATCCAGATGAGCCGAGTTCATGTCCAATGAACTCAGCTCACCTCATGCACGTCACTGACAGCGTGGGAAAAGTCTCCTGCGCATGCGGTGAGTGCAGGAGAATTTTCCCACGCTGTCATGAGGTGAGCCGAGTTCATTGGACACGAGTTCACCTCTACTATGGACGAATGCTTGTGGAGGAGAAGAAGGATTTATGACATTGTCGTACAGCAATCGCCAAGGCCTATATATCTTGTCTTCTGTATTGTGAACCTTGTCTAAATGAACTATTGCTTTTTGTATCTTTCCTACCCTCTAGGTGACTGTATATTGTGATGTGTGTGGCTGGGTCCTTTTTGTGGGTGGTTATTGTCCCTACTTATTGGATGACACTGTTATTGCAATCTATAGGCACAATATTACTGTGATTATACATTTTATACTAATATATAATGCTATTTTGTCTATTATGATCATGTATATTTGATAAGTATTCTATACGGTGATGGTGTGCCTATGTCGGAAGCGATTTGACACATATAGTGAGGCCCATGCTATGCGTGAGATTGTCCCTATATTGATATATATTGTGATGCATGTGTATATTCCTTTTGGTGGGAGATTCTTATATTATGTTTTACCACTGGATGAATGTGGGTAACCATTATCCTACAATTGGACATTTTGCCACATACATCTTTGTTTATTGTCCCTGGGATACCGTGGGCAGTATTCAGATGGACCTCCAGTTGGGCTTGAGATTGTCTTACTTAAGGTGCGGTACTCAGGACAGGTACGTGCAGGCGTTCTCCGTTGCTGAGGTTGGCTCGCGCTGCCTGGCGTCTCTATGCTAGGACCTGCGGGTCACGTGGGCCCGCGTGACTTATGGGAGGTCCTTTGCATGACGCCGGCATCGCGGGTTGCCGAGGCAGCGGAGACGCCGTGCGCGTCATCAGATGTCCGCCCACACCTTTCCATTGGCCAACGATAGCCTTTTAAGGACACACCCCCGGTTTATAACCACGCCCCCTGAAGAAGGTAACGCCGAAACGCGCGTCGGGGTGGACGCGCGGTCCACATGTGAGCTTTTCCACCGCCAGCTCTCTGTCCAGGTAGACTCCATTTTTATACTATATGGTTACAGACATGGGTATTTTGTTATATAGTTGGGCAGCACTAGCTGACCACCAATGATACTTGGACATATATATTGGAGATCTGCTGAACAGTAATATTAGTATCTATATTATATGGTTACAGACATAGGTATTTTGTTATATAGTTGGGCAGCACTAGCTGACCACCAATGATACTTGGACATATACATTGGAGATCTGTTGAACAGGAATACTAGTATCTATATTATATTTTGGTGGATGCCTCACGTGTGGACCTCTGTGTCCATTGAGCATGATGGTATTTTAAGATATTTTTTATGTACGTTGTGCACTGTTTTTGTCAATTTATGTGATGTATTTTTCTTATATCATATATTTATTAAAAGTTATATTTTATGATCAACTACCTGCTGTGTAGCTTCGATCGCATTTTTTCTTCGCTGTATATATAATTTTAGTGTATGTAAACTTTTGACTTTGTTTTAAGGCAGTATTCTTACTTACTGCATTCTCTCATTATTTTGGCACTTGGCAAATATTAAAATTATGGTAATCCTAATTAAACGGGAAAGATTTATTCGGATTTCATGTCAGATATTGAGAAAAACCAAGCATATGGTTTTTTTTTTTTTTTATATAGTGCTTGTACACTTCTGGTTTCAACTGTGTAAAAAAAAATAAAAATTACACACACACACACGTGTGAAAAAGTGTTTGCCCCCCCATCTGATTCTTTTGCATGTTTGTCACACTATAATGTTTCAGATCACAAAACAAATTTAAATATTAGACCAAGATAACACAAAATGCAGTTTTTAAATGAAGGTCTTTATTATTAATCGAAAAAGAAATCCAAACCTACAGGGCCTCGTGCAAAAAAGTGATTGCCCCCCTTAAAAATTAACTGTGGTTTATCACATCTTTGGGAAGGGGAGCTAAATTTCCGTAGCCACAAACAGGCCTGATTACTGCCACGCATGTTCTCAATCAAGAAATCAGTTAAGACCTGCCTGACAAAGTGAAATAGACCAAAAGATCATCAAAAGCTAGACATCATGCTGCGATTCAGAGAAATTCAGGAACAAATGAGAAAAAGTAATTGAGATCCATCAGTCTGGAAAAGGATATAAAGCAATTTCTAAAACTTTGGGACACCTGCAAACCACAGTGAAAGCCATTATTCACAAATGGCGAAAACATGGAACAGTGGAAAACCTTCCCAGGAGGGGCCAGCCAACCAAAATACCAAGAAGTCACACAAGACCCCAAAAATACATCCAAAGAACTGCAGGCCTCACTTAAGGTCAGTGTTCATGAGAAAGCGACTGGGCAAAAATGGCATGCATGGCAGAGTTCAAGACGAAAACCACTGCTGAGCAAAATGAACAAAATGCTTGTCTCAGTTTTTGACAGAAAACATCTTGATGATTCGAAAGACTTAATAGAATACACTGTGGACTGACGAGACAAAAGTAACTTTTTGGAAGGTGTATGTCCCATTATATCTGGAGTAGAAGTAACAGCATTTCAGAAAAAGGAACGTCATGCCAACAATAAAATATAGTGGTGGTAGTGTGATGGTCTGGGGTTGTTTTGCTGCTTCAAGACCTGGAAGACTTGCTGTGGTAAATAGAACCATGAATTCTGCTGTCTACCAAAAAATCCTGAAGGGGAATGTCAGGACCTCAAGCTGAAGCTCACTTGGAATATGCAGCAGCACAATGATCCAAAACACACCAGCAAGTCCACCTCTGAAAGGCTTAAACCCCCCCCCCCCCCCCAAAAAAAAACAAACAAGACTTTGGAGTGGCTTAGTCAAAGTCTTGACCATAATCGGATTGAGATGGTGTGGCAGAATCTTAAAAAGGCGGTTCATGCTCAAAAACCCTCCAATTTTGCTGAATTACAACAATTTTGCAAAGATGAGTGGGCCAAAATTCATCCAGAGCGTTGTAAAAGACTCATTGCCAGTTATCGCAAACGCTTGATATGCAGTTGTTGCTGCCAAGGGTGGCCCAACCAGTTATTAGGTTTAGGGGGCAATCACTTTTTCACACAGGGCTCCGTAGGCTTGGGTTTATTTTTCCCTTAAAGAAGATGTATACTTACTTTATATTACCTCCCCCCCCATGTATCCCCCCGGGGCCCCTAAGACTTTTTGTAAGTATGTTATGTTGCTGATAATGCCTGTGAGCGGCGCTATCGTTGGCAGCTCACAGGCATCACATGACCCCGCGCTGACAAGTGAGGTGTGACTCAGCGATGGGGTGTCCCCACGATGGCTGCTGGGTTGTGGGCAGGGTTACCCCCGCATCACACCCATCCACTGTGCGCTTTCCCAATGAATGGGGAGAAGCAGAGCACACGGTGGATGCCGGGTGTGGGGGGGGGGGGTAACCCCACCCACACCCTAGCATCAACCTGGAACGCACAAGACCAAGATCCCCGGCAGCTGCCAGCACTTGTCGTGACATCAGTAGATGTCAGAGCCGGCTGCAGTCGGGGGTTACGTGATGCCTGTGAGCGGCCAGTGATAGCGCCACTCACAGGCATTATCTGCAACATAACGTATTTACAAAAAGTCTTAGGTGCCCCAGGGGGACACATTTGGGGGGTGGGTGCGGCGGTAATATAAAGTAGTGTACAACCCCTTTAATAATAAAGACCTTCATTTTAAAAACTGCATGCTGTGTTTACTTGTGTTATCTTGGTCTAATATTTAAATTTGTTTTGTGATGTGAAACATTTAAGTGTGACAAACCTGCAAAAGAATAAGAAATCAGGAAGTGGGCAAACACTTTCACACCACTGTATATAGGTAAATGGGGAAAATAAATATTTGATACACTGCCAATTTTGCAAGTTTTCCCACCTACAAAGAATGGAGAGGTCTGTCATTTTTATCATAGGTACACTCCAATTGTGAGACAGAATCTCAAAAATAAAAACCAGAAAAATCATATTGTATTATTTTCAAATAATTAATTTGCATATTATTGCATGAAATAAGTATTTGATCACCTACCAACCAGCAAAGAATATCTTTGCTTCTCCAGCTCTCACTAACAACTCCGTAGGGCACCCACCCAACTTTCCATGTGTGTGATACATCTTACCTCTCGTGTTCACTAACAACTCCATATGTCTGTAAACTGAACACTGCATGACCCTTGTTCAACACTTATCTTTCTTTATGACCAGCCTGTTTTAGTTTGCTTGTGTTATATCCTGCATCTGGGCCAATTTGTAATTATCTGCTTAGATGGGTTGGAGGCCTCTCCCCTCTACTTCACAATATATATGCTAGCAAACGCATTCAGGTGTTAAGACTAAGTCTGATGTCAGTCTGCCCAGTGTGAATTCACCAAGTGTGATTCATAAGTGTGGCATATTGAAGAATTAGACCTGAATTGAACCTGAAGGGAACAGAAGGAAACTGGATACCCAGACAAAGTAAACAATGTTTGCTTGTCTTCACTCTCTCCGCTATAGTCCTCCACTTTCTACTAAACTCCCCTAATCCCTACACCTAGTAAGGTACTCATCTCTCCCTCCTTCCTCCTCAGAACTATTCTTCAATATTCACTCCTGTGTCTCCAAACAGACAGCCACCTCATCCCCTCTCCTGCTCCCACCTGTTAACACTTTCCCTGTTCCTTCTGACTGCCGGCGAGATCTCTCCAAATCGTGGCCCTCACCGCATCCCCACTCATCCACGAACTGTCAAACTCTCGCAACCTTTCAAACCTTATACCCATCCACCCAGCCCCCGCTTCCCCAGCCTCACTAACAGGAGCTCTATGGAATGCTCGCTCAGTCGGCAACAAACTTTCCTAAATTCAAGACCTTTTCCTTACTAACAAACTATCCTTCCTCGTCATCATTGAAATCTAGCTCAACCCCTCTGACAGCCTCTTCCAGCTGCACTTTCGTAAGGTGGATTCCATCTTTCTCACACATCCCGCTCCAATGGCAAGAATGGTGGAGGAGTAAGTTTTCTCCTGTCAGACAACTGCTCCTTCACCCATATTCCCACTGCCACCCTAAGTTGCTCTCCCCTCTTTTGAGGTGCATTCTGTGCGCATCTATTCCCTCTCCAACTGGCTGTCATCTACCGCTCCCCAGGACCAGCCACCACTTTCTTCAACCACTTCACCACCTGGCTGCTTCACTTCCTGTCTGCTGACATCCCCACTATCATGAGCTACTTCAACATTGACACTTCCCACTCATCTGTCTAAGCTTCTATCCCTCACTTCCTCCTTCAGCCTTGCTCAATGGTATTCTGCCCCCACTCACAAAGATGGCCACACACTGGACCTCATCTTTACCCGCCTCTGTTCCCTATCTAACTTCTCTAACTCTCCTCTCCCCCTGTCTGACCACAACCTACTTACATTCTCTACCCTCTACTGATGCACATTCCCCACTCCACAAACTTGCACACCCTCGCAGAAGTCTCAAACACATTGACCTACACTCACTCTCTAAATCCCTCCTCCCTCTTACAGACATAAGTTCCTTACACGATGCAGATACTGCTGCCACTTTATATACCACAACAACTGCAGCTCTCAATTCGGTTGTCCCCCTCACACATACCAAAGCTCGCACAATCAACAGGCAACCCTGGCACACCAGCCTGACTAAAGAACTAAAGGGCCCTCAGGGTTGATGAGCAGAGATGGAAAAGGTCCCACTCCAACGAGCATTTCATCGCATTCAAACAGTCCCTCACTTCTTTCAAGTCCACACGTACTGCAGCAAAACAAACATACTTATCTCTCATATCCTCCATTTCACAACCCTAAACAGCTATTAAACACCTTCAATTCTCTCCTCCGTCCACCAGCGCCTTCTCCCTCAGCCGAAGACTTTGCCTCATTCTTCAAGCAGAAGATTGACACCATCAGACAAAGCTTTTGCTTAAAGTCCCCACAGCTCCTCCTCATATCTACTCAACCTTCCTCTTCCAAAACCAGCTTCTCCACTATTACAGATGATCAAGTTTCCACTTTACTCTTCAAATCACACCTCACCACCAGCAAACTTGACCCAATCCTGTCCCACCTCATCCCCAACCTCACCAGTGTCTTCATCCCAACCCTAACCAACCTCCTTCAACCTGTCACTAATAACTGATGTTTTCCCTCCTGCTTCAAACATGCCTCGATCACACCCATCCTCAAAAAGCCCTCTCTTGACCCATCCTCTCTGACTAGCTATCGCCCCATATAACTCCTCCCCTACGCCTCAAAACTACTGGAACTCAAACATATCTCCCCGATCCGCACACTCCTCAAATATGAATCTGCAGAAACACTAGGGCATGCCCTCATCTCCCGCCTCTACTACTGCAATCTCCTGCTCTGTGGCCTCCCTTCTAATACTCTCGCACCGCTCCAGTCTATCCTAAACTCTGCTGCCTGACTAATCCAGGGACTAATCCTCGCTCCTTCCGTACCAGTCGATGACTTGTATTGTTCAAAATTATTGTAATTGTTTGTGCTATGTATACCCCTTTCACATGTAAAGCGCCATGGAATAAATGGCGCTATAATAAATACTCTGCACTCATTACCTGTATTAATTGCACCTGTTTTAATTTGTTACCTGTATAAAAGACACTTGTCCACACACTCAATCACACGCCAACCTCTCCACCATGGCCAAGACCAAAGAGCTTTCTAAGGGCATCAGGGACAAAATTGTAGACTTGCACAAGGCTGGGATGGGATATAGGACATTACGCAATCAGCTTGTTGAGAAGGCAACAATTGTTGGCTCAATTATTAGAAATTGCCTGAGGAAGAGACCTAAGAGTCTCGAAAGCTTGCTTTGAAACATATTTTTGCTAGCCATTACAAGGTATAACTACAAGGCTATCTTGTTTTTCCCACTGAGGGCAATCTTTTTTTCATCTGACTAATACAGTAGCAAACCCCTTTTTGCTTTTAGAAAATGGAAGAAACACAAGATGACTGTCAATCTTCTTCAGTCTGGGGCTCCACTCAAGATCTCGCCTCGTGAGGCAAGGATGATTCTGAGAAAGGTCAGGAATAGAAATGGGCAAACCCAAACGGTAAACTTCGGGGTCCGTACCGAACATCTAGTGTTCCTTGGAAGTCCATGTTACTGTTCGGATTCGGCACACCGAATATCAGGTGTTTCCCACGCTGTCATCTGTGTGACAGCGCGGGAAAAACAGGCTCTGATCGTTGGTAACAACGCTACCGCCGGTCAGAACGCCGTGGGATCATGCTGTCAGAGATCCGCATGAGCCCGCAGCTGTGACCTGCGGTAAAAAGTTTACCACGGGTCACAGGCGTTGGATCACGAGAGTACTAGTACTCCCATCAGCCTACGCCTGCTGTCACAGAATACAGGTAATATTCCTTAATTTTCGCCAAACAAGTACAGGTGACGCAGCTCAGCACTATGGCCACTCCACGGATTCTAACTTCACTCATACTGTCCCCAGTGTACAATAATTGGCTGGTTTTGATTGACCCATCAATTGAGCTAATCAGAGGCTGTGGGAGCCGATGTCACAGCATCGTTTTTCTATAATTTGTGGAGACTAAAGGCACCAATCACTACAAAGTACCATTGAGCACTGTAATAGGACTTAAATCTAAAAGTGCTGCGATTGGCTGGTCAGAGTTTATTGGCCAAATGCAGGTGAGGCGGGAAGCTGCGATAACACCATGGGCAATTTTGGAAGGTTGTATGTTGTCAGGGACAGCAGACATGTTTACCCAGTCAACGTGTCTTTTGAAACTGTTTACTGCACAACATACCACTACAAATTTTTTTTTTTTTTTTTTATGTCAGACAACCCCTTTAACACGCGCTTTGCTCAAACTGGTGAATAAAGATTTGACAGTAAGAATAGTACAGCATGTTCTGTAGAAAGATATTAAGTCACAGCAAAATTGCATCACATTTAGTTACAGGTCACAGGAGAGATTGTTTTCTTCTGCATCTCTTCAAAGTTTTGCAACAGTGTTTCTAGATATCAAATCGTTCTAATTTAGAAGGTTGAAATCACAAAGCTTTTTTAATGTGTGTATTCAGTTATTTTCAAGCATCCCATAAAAGTAGTATATCAATTTATGCAGACAGTAAGGTCACACAAAAAGGACACACCATATACTATAAAAAGAATAAAAGTAAAATACAACAAAATGTTTTAATTTGTCTTTGTAAATAAGAATCTGACAACAAAAAATTAGGTTAAGACAAGAGCTACAGTTTAACCACCAACATTGCTCATGGCCCAGCCGTCCAAGAAAGGCGACTTTCAGGGTTCATTTTTGCATTAACTATGAAACTGGACAAAGACCACAAGTCAATATGTGTTTTAAAAAGGGAAAGGCCAGAGGCCTAAGCAAAAAACAAAAGAGTGGGAGGAAATCAAAACAATCCTGGAAATGGAAATACAAAGTTGTCCTTAGTTTTCTTTGAAACCTCAAGATATATAGGTTTTTTTCCTTTATCTTCTATGCTGCTACATCTACCAGAAATCACGACGATGGTAGCCATCAGGATCGCAGTACTTTGTGACAACCACCCTGTTAGCAAATTTTCGGCCAGTCAGTCCTTGCATGGCTTTTTGACAATCAAACACTGATGTGAATTCAACAAAAATCTGGAAATGAAAAACAACAATAATGTAGTAACAATGTTTTAATCATTGGCATTTAAAAGTTGGCACAGAATTTTAGATCTAAAAATAAAAAAAAAGGTCTCAAATGCCATCATTTCTATATACAGAGCTCCATATCTTATGATTCCCTTGATACAGCCAACAGTTTAAGAGTGATTGTCACTATGTCTTTGTTACCCAATCTGAGAGCTGCATGATATAAGGGCACAGACCCCAATTAGTGTCATCTTTTACTGGGTTGCTTGATGCATTTTTTATAAAATCAGTTTCATCCACTACAGATCTATCAGTTCTCTGAATGCGGAGCTCTGTATAACCCCACCCACACCAGAGATTGGCAGCTTTGTGAATACATTGTGTATAGGCAGAAAGCTGCCAATAAGTAGTGAGGGTGGGGCTATACAGAGCTCATGAATATTGAGAATCATGTGGCAGTAGGTTTCCTATTCCTCGATGGATAATTTCTAGCTGATAGAACAGATATAAAACAAAAAAAAAGTTATGCTGCTCTCAGATTAGATGGCAAAAACCTGTTAAATTGAAAATGCAACATACTATACTGTATTACAGCTGTCCCTATAAGTTAAACGGAAACACTAAATTACTTACTGGTGATTTTCCTGAGCCCATGACAGCACCACAACGAGAGAGGGGATCCGCCCTTCCAGGACAGGAAACCTACAGAATAAAAAGGGCGGCGCCTCTCCACCACCTCAGTTGTTTACAGAGCATGAGAGGACACTACTTAATAGTTATATATCCCATGATTTTTCCTTCTACACACCGCGTGAATCAAACACCACGAAGGAAATTAATTGATCAACTTCTACCAGTGATGGGACAGAATATAAGGGTGCTGTCATGGGTTCAGGAAAATCACATTAATGGTAAGTAATTTAGTGTTTTCCTATCACCCATGACAGCAACACAACGAGAGATTTAAAGAGAAAAAAACTTTAATTAGGGTAGGACCACAGCCTGTAGAGCAGTTTTCCTAAAGGAAAGGACAGCAGAAGAACCCAGATCAAGCCTATAGTGCAAGGTGAAGACTGAATCGCAGCCTTACAAAATGCTTGATGGGGGACATCCGCTTTCTTATTGTTCTGCCATGAATTCTCCGGATTAACACAGAAAGTAGGTGCACAATTTCCTGACTTCTATGGAAATTGGAAGCCATCTTCGGAAGATAGGGTCGCTCCGGAACAGTCTCATCTTCTAGCATCTGAATAAACAAAGGATTAACCGACAAAGCTTGAATGTCACTAACTTACCATGCTGAAGTCATGGCCACCGGGATAAGTCTTTAATGTGAAGACTCTGAATCCATGGGTTCAAGCGAAGGCTTGTTAGAGCCATAAGCACTGGATTCAGATCCCAGGGTGCCATCTTTGGGCTGAAAATGGGCCTAGATCCAAAACACACTTTCACATTCCTTGCTTATTCAATGCAGGTTGGACACTGTTCCAGTAGTCTACTGCTAAAAAGGTCTAATTGCAATTCTCTTCCTTTTTATACGAGGTGCTGTTAAAGATAAAAGGTGAGACTTCGCCATCTGAACTGATTAGACATAAGTGTCATTAGGGATCTTGGCAGAGTTGCTCCATAATGGTTTACATAAGCTAAAGCTACTCTGTTGTATGACAAGACCTTTACATTGTGACCATGTATAGATGAATGGAGCTTTCTTATATATTGCCTAAAGCTTTAGGTTAGAGAAACCGGGTCTTTAGAGGCAGCCCACGTGTGTGTATCCGTGACCATGCTACTACTGGAATGTAGGAGATTAGAGTCATTAACAGCAATATTGCCTTGTTCTGAGTTGTGGCCAGACTGCTTATTAATTTTGACATATGGCAGGACTCCTTATTCTACCCTGGGAGACCACAACTCTTACTCACTGCCCAGTGAGTTCTGCAGCGCTCGATGGATCTGTCCATAATCCCGAAATAGTTGAGGTAAACTATAGTCAATGCATCTTCCTTTGATATGAGAGTTGTCCTAACTACTATAATTCTCCATAAAGCCTTAAGGCTCATTAACATCTGAATGGAAGGACACAAACTGAAAGCCTAAATCCTCATTTTATGCCAAGAACTATTCTCAGGAAATTTGATGTTTCATGTGAATTGGAACCTGATTGTATACCTCCTTAAATGCCTATACTACTATTTAGCAATCTGGAACTGCAGATTTACTAGGTCTTATAGAATCCATTTCCAATGATCTAACTCAGGAATCTGAACAACCCATTCGGGTTGTAGCAAACTCCGGTAGGCCTGGGTTAAATAGCTTTACAGGTCTTGATTCGGGCACCTGGAGAGCCAAGCACCATAGCAGGCTAGGCATTCACCTTAGTCAGACTGCTGGAAAGCAGAGCAGACGGTATGCGTCTTGGAGCTAATCAGCCTCTGTCTCAAAATAGAGACTAGGATATCTTTCCCCTGAATTCGGTAAGCTTGCCATGCACAGTTTACAGTCGCTGAACTTGGTTTTGTCAGACAAACTTAGTTGTGCAACCAGTACCTTTACAAAGAGGGACTATGAGGCACAGGGGCACCCTGAAGCACCGATAGACACTATGAGGCCCCATGAGGTACTAACAGGCACTATACGGCACTATGCTATGAGGTGCCAAGAGGTGCCGTGAGGCGCTATGAGGTGCCAAGAGGTGCCGTGAGGCGCTATGAGGTGCCGTGAGGCGCTATGAGGTGCCAAGAGGTGCCGTGAGGCGCTATGAGGTGCCAAGAGGTGCCGTGAGGCGCTATGAGGTGCCAAGAGGCGCTATGAGGTGCCAAGAGGTGCCGTGAGGCGCCAAGAGGTGCCGTGAGGCGCCAAGAGGTGCCGTGAGGCGCTATGAGGTGCCGTGAGGCGCTATGAGGTGCCGTGAGGCGCTATGAGGTGCCGTGAGGCGCTATGAGGTGCCAAGAGGCGCTATGAGGTGCCAAGAGGCGCTATGAGGTGCCAAGAGGCGCTATGAGGTGCCAAGAGGCGCTATGAAGAGCTATGCTATGAGGCGCTATGCTTTGACGCACTATGATGTGCCATGAGACGCTGTAAGGCACTGACGTGCTATAAAGCGCTATGCTATGAGGCACTATGATGTGCTCTTTGTGAAGCGCAAAGAGGCTTTATGAGGCACTGCGTTCAGATTTTTATTTAAGAGAGTAATCCATCTGAATGAAGGATAAACCTTTCCTTTGAGAGGTAAATCTCAATTGTCAGATTAGCCCCACCTGAAGGAGCCAACTGATGAGACGCAGCTGGACAGCAGACCTTCACAGAGACTATGTGCTGTATTAACACCATGTGCCATCCTATGGATGGAGTAAACAGACTGGAGGACAACAGTAAAAACCTCTGAGTGTTACTTTAACATTTACTGAGCAGATTGAGGCTCATTTTTGTGGTAAATGCTGAAGCCCAATTATGAGGCTCTGTGCGGCCCAGACATGTGGCTAACTTTAGCCTAGAGGTCCAAGGTCCAGCTTCCGTCCTGAAGCCAAATTTAAAGCACAAGGCCCTTGGCCCAGATGGGGTCTTACAGAGCACACACACATATTTGAGTTTTGCGCTAACTTCCTTCAGCCGTTCCTAGTAACCATAACAAGGAAAGGGCCACATAAACTAGGTAAAGCTTCACGAAGATCACTCACCACCAGCTGTATGGATTCAGAGGCTGGACCAAGTCACAGGCCTGTTTCTCTCCATCTGGCCATGCCTGAGCAATGCTGGGGTGGTCAACCTCAGGCAGGGGCACCTCCAATAGTTCACCGATGAAAGCTGGAGCTGCTCACCCCAGGCAGTGGAACAGCTCAACAGGTGCTCCCATTGATGTGCAGAGCTGGAGCTGCCTACCCCAGACAGGGGTGCAGTTCCACAGCAGCTTCTCCACTGATGCACGGAGCTGGAGCTGCCGACCCCAGGCAGGGGCGCCGCTCAGTCGTATCCGGATCTTCAACAGGTAAGCCTGTCTAAGGTTCTCCTACCAAGGACCCTACGGTACGCTCGTCATCAGGGCCACAGGCTGGTACAAAACAGTAGCCGAAAAATGTTAGAAGACATGGGTCTCCGCTACTTTTTTCACCAGTGTGCGTCTTAGGACGCGATGTCCTGGATAGCGTCCTGCGCAACCGGGATGCATAGGTGCCAGGCCATAATGTAATGGTGGGGCTGCTGCTGGCGCCCGTCCGACGGAACAGGCCCTCTTGAACCCACCATGGCGCTTCCAGGTCCCTGGCGCCAGCCGCAGCAGACACTGTGCCTTGTTGGAAACCGACCGGCCCAGGTCTGGGAATAATCTTATCTTCTTTCTTCAGCTGCCTTTTTAACAAGGTTCCCCCTCAAGGACAGGAAACCAACTGAGGTGGTGGAGAGGCGCCACCCTTTTATTCTGTAGGTTTCTGGAAGGGCGGATCCCCTCTCTCGTTGTGGTGCAGTCATGGATGATAGGAAAGAAAAGTCAGCAAAAAACTGACAGTGTAAACTATAGGCCCTATAAAAATCACCTTCAGTTTCTTAATAATGGAAGTGGTGAGTAGAACACTAAAGTTAAATCAGGATGCTCAGCGCACTGTGTAAACGAGAGTTTAAGTGCACTTGTTTTGCATGTCCATGCCTTCTTCTCTGGCTATTGAAAGCAATGGCTTGCCTGGAATAAGTAACATCTGTAGAGGAAGCTAAAACAAACCAGCACTGTCAGTGAACTAGGTGGGGGCATGCAAAACTAGTGGTTGGAAGCGTGCATTAGGCTTCCTGGCCACAACGAGGTTCACCAAGCATCCTATACAGCATATCTGATTAAAGGTCCGTTTCCATATAACAGAGGGAGCAATAAGAACACTAAAGATGTGATTGTTTAGGGGCTATATTCCCTACATGGCCATTTTATTGTCTGCTATGGTATTGTGAGTATGTCAGACCAAACCAACATAGCCTATATCTATCATTTTAGAAGAGAGAGATTTTACTCATGATAATGTGGATCACGTAAAGTCATTAAACTACACAATGTTTTGTATTCTTTCTCAATCATAAAATCACACAAATAACCAAGACAACTTGAGTGTATGCTATGAATCTAAACTTTAAAAATAGCAATAAAAATAATGTTTCTATACATGGCTAATCTGTGATTGCAATTAGTATTTGTTTATATTTAAACAAACTCATCATCTGATTCATACTGCCCAAACTATGGGCCTGGATGCACAAATTTACTTAAAAAATTTTGTTGGGGGCCATTGCCGGAGGCACAACTAATCTGGTTCTTCCTAGCGCTGATAGAGAGACTATTGACTGGTCTCTTGCTATGGCAGAGACCCGTCAACCACTTAGCGCAAAGAAGAGCCAGCAGGGGGCAGTGCCGGATTAGTTTAGTCCCCAGCTATCATCACCGACTAAATCTTTTATCTATAGCTGAAAAGCGCGTATTTTCATAACCATAAATATGTTATCTGTAAAAGTAGTATAAGCATGTGAAGAAAATACCCCATGGGTATGCAAGATTTAGTTTTACAGGAAGTTTAGTACAAAAAAAAAATAAAAATAAAATAATGGCTGGATGGCTATAGCTTATTATAACAAAATAGTGCAGGTGAATTTGTCTATTAGCTAGATTCTAAACATGGGGCGCTCTTGAACTTCCTAACATGTCAACGATCTATCGAAAGGTAAATTCTTCATGGAGTTAATACTAACCAACCAAAAAATTTACATGATATGCAAGCTTTAGTCTGGACGAAATGACAGCTCTACCACATGAGCACATAAAGGACTTTACTCAACTATCAAAAAAGACTGGCAATTTCACAAATTGTGGTAAGGGTATGAAAACATAAGCACAACATTTATAACCATATTCACAATACTACTCTCCTCTAAGTTTTTAAATAGTTCTTCTACCTGATGAGGCTGGTGTACTTTAAACATCCACGACAAACACTATATAAGACCATGTTACCCATTAGTGTAAACACTGCATTTTTTATGCTGTTTGTGCAGAAAATCTGACTTTAACTGTCCAAAGTGGATGTGATTTCATAAAAAATTATGCCTATAGTGTGTCTAAAGACACTATTGAACTGTGTGGTGTTTGGTGTGTTTTTCTCTATAGACTTGTGGGGAGCCTGAGAAAACGGGTTAAAAAAAAATAGTTGAGTTTCAAGTGCAGAACAAAAAGAATTGCTTTAAAAAAAACACTGCTTCAAATCTTCACCACAAACTGATAAAATACAGGATAAAATGTAGGGGGGGGGGGGGGGGACACAAAGAATGCAATGATCAAAAGATTGTTATTGTGTATGTTGGCATGGACACCTGCAGAAAACATACAGATAAACATCAAAAAAGCAGCATTTACACTAGGAATTTACACAGCCTAATCCTGGCATTAAAATGAGCATTAAATAAGTCCAGCTAAAAGCGTGAGCTCACAAAATTCAATATCTACCCACTCAGCCTGAAAGCCACAGCTTGTACTGAGGAGCAGGGAGGATTAATTGCTGCATTGGATAAGGCTATGAACACCTTTGACATGTGAAAAAGGAAAAGAAGAAATGATGAGGTTTATAAGTTAGCACTTGGATTTAATAAAAGCGCACCAAGTCTGCAATTTTCATGCCTTTATTCCATATTCAGAGCCCATGATCAGCAGTTGGCAGCTTGATCCAAGTTTCAAATTTTGCTCCTGTGAGAGTGTCTCTAATGAAGGCTGGATGTGAGCTCTGTATGTATCCTGACTACAAGTGTCTTCCCTTGCCTTCATTTACCTCCACAGAACTAGCAACTCAGACAAATTTGTAACACTTCTGCAAAAGCTGTTGGCTATATTTTGAAAAAAAATATTTTTTATATTTATAAAGACTGTATAGAAGATTGCAATTAGTTTATTTGCATCCTAAATACAAAAGGTGTACATAGCCTTTAAGACTTTAAGAGTATCTGCTGTTTTAATTTTTATCAATTATAGTAAACATGAAAATACGCAACATTGTAATACATCTCAGAGAATTCTGCTTCTTTCTACTCATGGACTGAACATTTTCAGTGAACAGATTGAAAATTAAATCATCAATCCAGGAGGAGAAAGACAGATTTCTCTGATAAGATATTACTTATTTTCATGTGCACTATTGGTTTATGAAATTAAAATGAAAAATGACTTACTCTATCCCCTTTTTCATAATTCTTGTCAATATCTTCGTTTTTTGTGCTTAACACTCACTTAAAAACGGAAAAAAAGTAAACACGTACCTTCCCACATCCTGGTACCTCAACACCATCCACTGGCCGTGGTATTTCAATAGATTTAACAATACCATACTTGCTGCATTCATCTCGCACGTCTTCCACAATCTCCTCATATTCATCATCATCCAGTAGTTCTTCTGGCAAAACCATGTTCATCAAACAAAGTACTTCTGTTGGATGACCACCCATTTGCACCTGAGAACTCATGAGTCCAGGAACTTGCAGTGTTACTGGAGTCTGATTTATTGTGCTCTATAAAAGAAAAAAAAAAGTGCGTCAGTTGGCTCTCTCTTTATTTCTTAAAATGTAACTGTTTTCAAACTTTGCATCAATCAATAGTACAGGTGATTACAAGAAACTTTGTGATTTCTCTCATCTGAGGAATCTACTTCCTTCACTACTTATCAGACATTTCTTCCCCTCACACCAACTCATCATCCACTGTGAAAGAGCAGTTCAAGTCAGTCATGCTCAGAAATGAAGGACTGCAAGTGTCTTGTCTCCTCTCTCCATCTATAGAGGATAATGGTCCCATTATACTCTATAGAGAGTAGTGAGCAGCAGGGAAGGAAACAGTGGCACACAGAAAAACAATTTGCAGTGCTCTATCACAAGTGTTGTACGTCACATCAGAGGATTATTCAGATCAACAAGGCTCCGCTCTGCTGTATAATGACCTCCATGTTGCTGCAGCTCATCACGGAGGTAAAAACTAAATGGAAGTAATCACTGCAGCTCATCCCCTCCTCCCAGCAAACCAGTGGATTGCAAATTACAGATAGCACATGCAGTGGAGAAAACTCATGAGAATGCAGGATAGATGTCATAACATAAGGAATAACACCATTTCTGGCCGTTATGTACACAGTGGACATCTTATTCTAAATAGTTACCCTTAAAAGGTATGTGCACACGATGCAGAAATGAAGCAGAAAATTTCTGCAGCGTTTCTGCATGGTCTTGGCAGTCAAAAACGCTTGAGGATTTTACACGCGTTTTTGCAGCGCTTTTACATGCGGATTTGACTTGCTTTTTTCAAGTCCATTGGGACCTC
The DNA here is from genome assembly GCF_046119375.1 of Phyllobates terribilis. NCBI lineage: Eukaryota > Metazoa > Chordata > Amphibia > Anura > Dendrobatidae > Phyllobates > Phyllobates terribilis. Next base: position 189,667,032 of record NW_027362772.1, on the reverse strand, counting down.
AAATCCGCATGCATTAACGCACAAATAATGGACATGCTGCGAATTTTTCCACAGGGAAAATCCGCAGCGGAAAATTCCGCAGCATGGGCACAGAACATGCAGATTTTCATTGGGGATCATGGGGCATGGATTACCAAGCGTTTTTAAAGCGTTACTGCTGCGGAAATTCTGCATCAAAAACGCTTGAAAAACGCATAGTGGGCACACAGCCTAACAATATAATGCACAAATACAGCATCAGGGTGCAATTACCCTGTCCGGTGGCAACTGTTAAAAAACCACTCATAGCCTACATGAATGGGAAGTTTAATAGCCCATTTAGAAAGGCCTACTGCATTTCCCATGCATACATTACGATCGGTAACATTATCATTCTGTGCACATAGTGTCCCTCAGCTGCACACTACCTACTTACACAGAACAATGTGCTGCTGAAAACCAATTTTAACCCCTTTGCGACATACAACTCAACTGTATGTCATGATGGGGAAGGGGTTCCCGCAAATTGATGTACAGCTAAAGTCATGGAAATAATGCGGGCACCATCGCCACCAGGAGATCGGCTTAAGTTATAACCGAGCTCCGGCTGTAACAGTCAGAGTCTGCACCACACCTGGCTGTTTAACCCTCTAAATGCCTCAATCAATAGTGAAGGCAGGATTTAGAAGGCAAGGAGAGGGGCTGCCTCTCTCACCCAATCAACACCCCCTTGAAGTAATCAAGGGCTTCTGATTTTGGCCATGGCAACTGGAGGTCAAATAATGACCCTCAGATCTGCCAGATATAGCGGCCTGTTAGACCATTTCAAGAGCATGGTTTAAAAGATGTTCTGTCAGTGTAACATTGACAGGTGTAACGGATTGCAATGATCAGCGTAATCAAACTTAAAGCCCTAGAGTGGGACTAATCTGTAAAAAAAATACATATCTATTGAAAAAAAAAAACAACACAATTACATTAATAAATCCGTATTTATGTAAAAGCAAAAAAAACAACAACAAACAACCGTGGCAAAATACTATGCTTTTTCATCACAGTTGAACTAAAAGTGGAATAAAACGTGATAAAGTATAATGTAAATAAATAAGAACGGTATCGCCAAAAACAGTATCTCATCCTGCAAAAAACAAGCTGCAATACAACTGTCAAGAGAAATAAAGCTATAGGTCTCTGAAAATAGTAATGGAAAACAAATTCTTTTTTTCTATAAAACGGTTGGTGTAAAAGCGGCAAGCCATAAAAAAAATTTGATATAAATGTGGTATCGCTGTAATCATACTGACACGAAGAATAAAGCAGTCTTATCACTTACCAAATGAACGGCATGAAAAACAAAATTACAAAAAAAAAGTCCTGAATGGCTGTTTTTTGTTCATTTTGCCTCATCCCACAAAAACAAGTCCTTACATTACTGTCGGCGGAAATAGAAAAATTATACTCAAAATATGGTGCTGCAAAAACTTTGTAAAAAAAAAAAAAATCCAAAACGTGTTTAGTGTGTGATAGTAGTAAAGTACAAAATGATTTTCATCTGGTATTGCTGTAATCGTAGCGAGCCGAAGAATAAAGTCGCCAAATCACATACCGCACAGTGAACAGCGTAAAAAATTCTTGACTTGTTTGGTCTATTTTGCCTCCCAAATATCGTAGAAAGGCTAGCCTCACGCTTATCCTGCGCTCTACACTGAACGCTTACACCGGGGTTTCTGTGTAAAACTTTGAAATGCATGATTCAGATGGAAGCCCCAGCGGAAGATTCTCTATGTGGCAGATGGACCGTCTGGCCTATTATCTGGCAGTGTGCTTTTTTTTTTATTTTTTTTGTAAAGTGTGCATAAAAGCACGTCAGTTTTGTGTACTTCTGAAAAAAAAGGGACACCGTTGAACAGAGGCCAGGCCGAGTACAGAGTAACTCTGCTGCCTCAGTGAATGGATCCCTCAGAGATTTAGATGGAAACCCTGATGTAAGTGCTCAGCATAGAGCGCCGGATAAATGTGATCCAAAATGTTATGTAAACGGTTCGCAATAAAAACTGAATCCATAAAAAGGTCTCCACTCAGGTCCATCATCTGTTAATGGAAATATAGGGGGCTACCACGTTACTGGTTGAACAAAGGCTTTTTTTTATATCAAAAACACCCATGGAGTCAAAATAGTCACTATACTTGTAGATAAATTCCCAAAGTAGCATCACTTTAGAGGGGATTCTGCTCTTCTGGCACTCCAGGGCTCGGTATATGGAGTCTGCAAGCTATTCTATGAAAATTTGTTCAAAAATCAAATAGCGCTCCTTCCCTCCAGAGTCTCGCTGTGTGGCTATGCAGTACTGTACAGCCACATATGGGGTATTGCCACGTTTAACAGAAATTGCTTTACAAAATTTGTGCCATTTTTACCCATTTCCTGTAAAATCAACTGGCTAAAACAAAATTTTTGTGGTGAAAATGTAATTATTTTTCCACCACCACCCAAAGGTATAAAATTATGTGACACTTGTGGTGTCAATATGATCACTGTACACCAAGTTGCATTCATTGAGGTGTAGACTGTAAAATGGGTCACTTATGGAGTTGTACTCAGCAAAAATTGCACAACAAATTGTGTGGCTTAATTACTCCTGCTTTTCTTGTGAAAATGAAAAGTTTGGGGAGAAAGCAACAATGTTGTGGAAAATAATTTAAATTTATAATTTTCATGTCCCAGTGTTGAAAAGTTCTATGAAGCATTCGTGGCACCTGGATGCTCATAATACCAATACAGGAATTCCTTGTTGGGTGTAGTTTCCAAAATGAAGTTACTTGCGTGGGATTTCTCCTGTTTAGCATATCAAGGGCTCTTCAAATGCAACATGGTGTCCACAATCTATTCCAGACAAAATTGCTCTGCAGAATACAAATGGTGCTTCTTCCCTTTCAAGCCGTTTAGTGTGCCCAAACAGTAGTTTTCCACCTCATATGGGGTATCAATGTACAAAGGGTAAAATGGACCCCAAAATTTGTGCAGTTTCTCCGGTTACCTTTGTGAAAATTAATTTTTTTCCCCAGAAAAAAAGGTTGCTTTAGCCCCATTTTTATTTTTTCACTGCACCATTGCTTTAATACCTGTGAAGTACCTAAAGGGTTAATAAACTTACTGAATGTGGTTTTGAGCACACTGCACCCCTCAAAGTGTGCAGTTTTTAAAATGGTGTCACTTTTGGGTGTTTTCTGTCACATAGGCCCCTGAAAGTTACTTCAAATGTAATGTGTTCTCTAAAAAAAAAAAGTTGGTTTTGTAAATTGTTGGAAAAATTAAAGAAATTGCTGATAAACTTAACCCATTCTAACTTCCTAACCAAAAAATAGGCTTCAAAAATGATGCTGTTGTAAAGTAGATAAGTGGCAAATTATTATTTTAGTGGTATGACCATCTGTTTAACACCTTCAAGACCTTGGACGAAGAGGTACGTCCAAGGTTGTATTGCTCCCTTTATGCGGGCTGTGGCACTGAGCTCGCATCTTTACTGACCCACATCATTTGATCAGCGGTCACGTGCCTCTGACAACCGTGGGTGGAATCGCCATCCACCCATAGCTGTTAATATGTTAAAAGCTGCTGTGATTCACTGACAGCGGCATTTAACTCGCACTAAGTGGAAGCGAAAGAGACATGCCCATTGACGCCTGTTACGTCATCACAGGGTGCCGATGGGTTGTCATGACAGCCTGGGATCAGCAGAAGATCCCCGTGCTCATCATTGCAGATCCCTATGAACGCCGGCCCCATAGAGAGATGATTATTTCTGCTGAAGCCCTGCTATGTATAGCACAAGCAATCGGTTGATCGCAGTTTCAAGTCTCCTCAGGAGACAATAGAGCACAGTAAAAAGTAGAAAAAGGTTTTCAAAAATATATATATAAAAAAGTTCAAAATCACCCCCTTTTGCTCCATTCAAAATAATAATAAAAAAAAAAAACAACAGTCGTTATCGCTGCATTCAGAAATGTCCAATCAAAATATAAAATAAATGAATCTAATTGGGAAATAACGTGATTAGAGGAAAAAATTTAAAAAAAAAAGCCAGAATTACTTTTTCTGGAAGAGGCAACATAGCAATAAAATGTAATAACAGACGATCAAAACATCGTATCTACCCCAAAAAGGGATCAAAGAGGTCAGCTTGGCATGTAAAAATTATGCCCTCACCCAGCCCCAGATCCCAAAAATTGGAGACGCTACAGGTCTCAAAAAAATGGTGCCTTTTTTTCATCACTTCAATAAAAAAAAAAAACCTATTCATGTTTGGTATCTGCAAACACGTAATGACCTGGAAAATTATATAAACAGGTCAATTTTAGTGAACACTGTAAAAAAAAAAAGTTTGCAATTTCACCACACTGAAATTTTTGTCCTTGTTTTCCATTTTTTACATACATTTTACATCGTTTTACATACATATATACATACATATACACACACACAGGGTGGTCCAAAAGTAGGTGGACAGAAAGTGTAATAAGGTTATGAAGGGGAAGATTTATCAAACACTAAATTGCAGCCGCCTGTCTGGATCTTGGTCCAATAAACCATGAATTAGACGTGGACGATAAGCTTTCCACCCAATAGATTTCAGGATTCGCATGATAGAAGCTCGTGAAATTCCCAATTCCAAAGAGGCTCTTCTGGTGGACTTTTTTGGACTCTGAACAAATGTTTCAGCAACAAGTTGTTTATTATCTTCTGTACAGACTGTTTTGGGTCGACCAGTTTTTGGAGCATTAAGGATTGAGCCAGTGGCATTGAATTTGTCACAAATGCCGTAAATGGTTTGTCTCTTTGGGGCTTGAGTACCAAATGTTTCAACCCAATTTACTCTAACAGTTTCAGCATTTTGAGATTTACAATACTCTGTTAAAATCCATTTTCTTTGATCTTTATTTAAATTATTTGTCATTATGTGTTATCTGAATTATCTGAAAATAAAACAGATTTGGGGGAAATTTATAGCCCCCCCCGTCTCACATAGCGAGATCGCTGCTGTGTCACGCTTTTGGTGACACAACAGCGACCTCACCAGCGATGTCGCTATGTGTGACACTTTGCAGCGATCAGGCCCCTGCTGTGAGGTCGCTGATCGCTGCAAAGTGTCCTGGACCATTTTTTGGTCGTTGCCCTCCCGCTGGTCAGCACACATCGCTGTGTGTGACCAGCGGGAGCAGCGATCAGGCTGGTAACCATGATAAACATCGGGTTACTAGGGGCACACGAAAAACCTAGTAACCCGATGTTTATCATGGTTACGAGCCTGCTAAAGTGAGCGGTAACCTCCCGCTCACCTTAGCAGAGTGGTAACCATGATAAACAACGGGTTACTAGGTGCGCGTGTGCCCCTAGTAACCCGATGTTTATCATTGTTACCAGCCTGCTCCTGCTTCAGCAGGCTGGTAACCAGGAACAGGACATCGTGGAAAGATTCTTTCCACAATGTCTCTGCTCCCCTGATCGTTGGTGAGCCTGCCTGTTTGACAGCTCACCAGTGACCACATAGCGACGCAGCAACGATCCCTGACCGGTCGTATCGTTGCAGCGTCGCTAAGTGTGAAGGGGCCTTATAAGTGAAAACTAGATCTGTGAAACTGGCTCAGTTGCCCTTAGCAACCAATCAGATTCCACCTTTCATTTTTCAAAGAGTCTGTGAGGAATGAAAAGCGGAATCTGATTGGCTGCCAAGGGCAACTGAGCCAGTTTCACTTTACAGCATGTTTGATAAATCTCC